>NC_136065.1:1761235066-1766035066 GCF_964261635.1 Lissotriton helveticus
AGTCTTGGCTTCACAGATACTAACTGCTGGCCCGAGAAGTCGCACCCGAAGAGCAGCGAGCCGACAAGTGGTTCACAGAGGGAGACTTGCGGCCCAAGAAGGTTGTTGGGGGTATGGTGGTGATGTGGGAAGAGGGTGCATTACTTGCTGATGTGGGGAGACACAGCGTTAAAGAGGTATCTTGCACAGACAGAGCTCCGGTGTGTTTTCAGAGATGCCTCGGATAGATGCCACCTGACGAACTGATTCACAAAATGTATTTATTTATTTATTATTTTTTATTTTTATTTGCGAGTTTTTATAGCGCTATGAATAGACTCCGAAGGAGTATCTCCGCGCTGTTGGCAACCAGTAACGCAACTGACAAGAGAGCATTTCAATTAAAAGAGAGTACTGTGAGGTTCCGAGTCCAGCAAATGAACAACTAAACTGAGCTAAACAGAAAGGTTTTCAGACATTTTCTGAATTGAAGGTGGTTATGACACTGTCTTAGTGAGAGTGGGAGGGAGTTCCAAAGATTGGGACCTACTACAGACAAGGCCCTACCACCTAGTCTGGATTTGGTTATCCTAGGAACATTCAGTAACAGCTGGTCACTGGATCTAAGGGATCGAATAGGGGCATAAGGAACAAACTTGCTGGCTAGATACTCTGGTCCCAATTGATTAAGTCCCTTATGGATAACGCAGCAGGTCTTAAACTTCACACGTTGGCGTATTGGTAGCCAGTGTAATTTTTGAAGTAATGGTTTTGAGGGGGATCTGGGGGGTACATTTAACACCAGCCTAGCTGCGGTATTTTGCACCACCTGTAAACGGTCTAGAACCTCCTCATTTGCACCTGCCAGAAGACCGTTACAATAATCAAGTCTGCTTATGACCAGAGCTTGAACTAAGGTTTTCCTATGAGAGTCAGGGAGAAACGGAAAAATCCTACGGAGCAGACCAATCGCATGGAAACAGGATCCCACAGTGATATTAACATTATGCTTCATGATCAGCTCCGGCTCCAATCTGACTCCCAAATTCTTGATTACTGTTTTGGGCTCAGGAACTGGGCCCAAATCTGAAGGCCACCAATCGGGGGACCATTGAATCCTGGCTTCCCCGAAGAGCATCACCTCCGTCTTTCCAACGTTACATTGAAGGAGGTTGGAGGACATCCACCTAGCAACTGCCTTCATCCCATCGGAAAAAGATTGTATTATTTCCGGGGAGAGATGTTTAAAAGGGAAGAGCAGCTGCGTGTCGTCAGCGTAGGACACTGGATAGAATCCAAAAGCTCTAGTAACATCTGCCAGGGGAGCCACATAGGTATTAAATAAAGTCGGGCTCAAACAAGAGCCCTGTGGTACTCCCTTGGTGATGTTAACCTCTTCCGACCTAAACTCACCCATGCTGACAGATTGGGTGCGGTTGGAGAGGAAGCTCTTGATCCAGTCCAGTGCCCTGCCGCCAATTCCACTCCTGGACAGTCGTTCGATCAGAATGGTGTGGGAAATCGTATCGAACGCTGCCGATAAATCTAGCAGCACCAGGACTTTTCAATGTTCATATAGTGTGACTTATGAACAGTTTGCACCCAGGCTCGCAGAGGGATATCTGCAGCCCGTGGGCTCGACTCGCAGAGGGAGAACTATGGGCTGTCCGCTCCCAAAGGAACAGCAGCACAGTAGCTCGCAGAGGTAGAGGCACTGCAGCATATTAGCTCGCAAAGGTAAAGAGCTGCGAGCCGACGGACTGGCTTCTAAAGGCATAGCTGCGAAGTGGTGATGTTAGGCAGAGGGAGCGAGAATGGGCAATCTCGCACAGACAGAGCTCCGGTATATTAAATTGCCCCCAGGACCTTTCTTTTATATTTTCACTCGATGCGAGGCACAAGATGGCTGCTAACACTTCCTGGTTTGAAGTATTAGCAGCCAATCAGAACACACTTCCTGCTTTGAAGTATTAGCTGCCAATCAGAAGCAAGCTCATGCTCGGGAGTTAGGCACCTTCCAGATATATATATATGTTTTCTCCCTTTAGTATCTCAAAAACTACTGACCAGATTTACACTGTTTCAACAAAAGCGCACTTTCTGGACCAAGATCTTTTCACCTGCCAAATTTGGCGTAATTCCGGTCAGCAGTTTGACCTGTAGCCTTGTCTAAATTCTAAATTTTCCTATGGAAAATGCATTGAGAAAACCCCCTTTTTTCTTAGCCCCCCCTACCCCCATACCAATCACCCTAAACTTTCAAGATAGGAGCTGATCAAAAAAGAGAAACGTTTTGGAAAATTTCATAAAGATTCGTCAAACGATGTCAAAGTTGTAAGCAGCCCCAGCTAGCCCCCGCTATTATTTTTTAAGAAATTCCCCCGGGACCTAGCCCACCTCGGGTCTCATTAGAATAAACCTTCTGGGACCCCCTGACCAGGCATAGGGGGTCAGGGTGTTTCTACCCTGCCCCCTTCTCTTGTTTTATACCTTGGTTTCTTTGTTTTCTGGTGACTCGCTTCTGCAGAGTCACAAGATGGCTGCCAACACTTCCTGGTTTGGAGTGTTGGCATTCAATAACAAAAAAATCCCTGTACCCTAGACAATGGATAGCATTTGTCTATTCGGCATGAGAACATACTCTGCAGGAATAATCTATCATATAGTTCCAGACTCACCCCCTCTCAATTCTATGGTTAGGTGTGTATTCTCTAATGCCACCCTGTCCATACCAAACCACTGTTTGTAATTAAAAGTAGGAAATTCCAGTGTGTATTCAACTCTACATATCCTATGATGTCTGCCCCATTACGACAGTCTATCCACCCACACTTAAGCAGTCAAAACAAAAAAAATGTGTGGCGGAGAGGAAGGCACCTCACGGGCGAACACCCTCGGGGAACTTGGCAAATGTTACCAATATTATACCCCTTTCTCATCATTGGTTGCCATTCCTTTTCCAGGAGAAAATAGTGTGAAAACACAAAAAGTGTAAAGCAAACAGGTGCTAGACAAGGAGCTCAAGAAATAGCTCTCTGTCGTGACAAACAATACAGAGTGAAAGTAAAATCAACAGACACACCAACAATACCACTTTATTCCTGACTCAAGATGATGAGTTAAAAAGGCTGGTAGCTTACTGTCGCATACCACTACCTGCAACCAACATGTTTCACTGCCCAATACATTTTATGGCAAATTCATCAGGGTTCACCACTCTGTTACCGCACCAGTGTTGGACATCTTTGAATCAGGAAACCTCAACCAGCCATGTCCTCTCATACCAGCCGGTCAGGAAAATATCCGCCCTGCTGTAGATTGTAGTATCAATCGTACAATTATGGTAACGGGACCTTAAATCATCCCAGGAACCAGTGTTGGCAGCCAATCACAGTGAAGCATGTACTCGAGACGTAGGCTCTGCCCAGATATCGAAACTTTTATTTTTCTAATTTCTAAGCAACTATTGAATGGATTTACACCATTTAATAAAAAAGGTCACTTTCTGATCCAAGCACTACCTTTTTGCCAAATTTGGGGTAATTCCATTCAGTAGTTTCAGCTGTAGCCTTGCACAAAGTTTCCTATGGGAAATAGTTTTTTTACTCTTATTTTTTTAATTTCTCAAAAACTACTTAACGGATTTACACAATTTAAAATAAAGGACGCTTTCTGAACCAAGCTCTAACTTTCTGCCAAACTTGGGGTAATTCCGTTCAGCAGTTTGTGATGTTGCTCGAATCACCCAAAAACTTTCATGATAGGAGCTGACCTGGATAGACTTTTTTCAGGAAGAGTTTGCACAAATTCGTCAAACGACGCTAAAGTTATTGGCAAATCAAAAATGCCTTTCCTATGGAAACTAGGTTGTAACTATAACTACCTACTGGCAACCGCCAGTAGGTAATATATATTACTAATATGTTGTTATTATTTAATTTTCAAAGCAGTCTCAGACCCCTTGAGTAGGTGTACCTCCAGGGCCTCCTGGGCCACATGGACCATATGTGAAGATCCACCGGCTGTAAAAAAAAAAATCATACTTACAGAAAAGAAATGGGAATTGCAAACAGTATGTCTCTCTAAATCGAATAACGAGGTACCCTCGATTTTAGGCACATTGGAGATAAGAATTCTGATGGCAATACTCCATGGTGATTAGGCAAAGACGTGCGAGATCAAATGAAAGTAACTTCTAAAGACCGTAGCAGGAATGAAATATACATCAGACAACATGAGCTCCAGGAAACAATCAAGGTGTATGACAATGTATCATATAGGAAACACAAACCAGCACTGTGAGAAAGTGGATTATTAATGTTGGATGGATGGTAGCCTAGGATAAATAATAATGTCACTGTACTTCTCCAGTAAATATTTCAATATTTTAAACCAGAGCTCAACCCCCAGTAGCCGTGGCACAGAGCAGACAGGCTTAGCATATGAAAATGTGGAAAACAGTTAAAGTCAAAAACACAACACAATAAAAATCCTACTGCAATTTATAACAAGCATTTGCAATGCAATAGGTCTTGCAGTTTCGAAACTTTGACCTATTGGTAATGTAAATGACAATGCCTTTTAATATTGCAGGTTTTTTTAATATAAATAAAAGGCATTGTCATTTACAATGCAAATAGCTCAAAATCTCGCAAATGCGTGACCTTTTTGAATTGCAAATGCTTGTTCTCATAGTTTCCCTTAATAGTGACGTCTTGTGTTGGGAATAGAAAACACGCCCCGTTATCGCCCAGATCTTCCCCTGGGGGTATATCTGAAGGAAATGAGACTTATGCTGGCCCACAGCAAAATTAGGCATAATGCTGTGTGGGACTGGTTATCTTTATAAAGGCATAATTGCAACCTTTCTTTTTTCGATAGTCGAAATTAATAGTGGCATTTTGTCCTGATAGGAGCAAGCAACTAATTCTGTTCTTACCCAGATTTTCCTCTGGGTGTACATATGATCTGCAGAAGGCTATATGTGTGTGTAAATACACATCCGTGGCCCATGTACCTATGGTGTATGCACATTCCCCCCCTCATTGTACTTATGATTGCGGGTCATTAGGTGATTCCTTGTAATGCTTATTGTACAGTAGGTTACTGTAAAGAAGTGATACTAATGGAACTGGTTTACAGTGTTTTTGTGGTTCGCTTAAAAAGTCCCCCTGTGCTTGCGTTAGTACCTGCTCTATGCATCTTTGTTCTGCCATTGCCTGCCCTATATGTTATCGGCTAATTATTTTACCGAGTGATTGTAGCAACCGGTAAGTGTTGCAACTGCTGATATATTACAGCGTTTTTTAGGCACCTATGTCTAGTATCACTATGGGGAATGCAAAACCACGTATGTGCATGTAAAAGTATATTTGCAGTTTGAAAACATTAGTTCCTAGTTGGCCTCGAAGAAGGCAAAGCTAAATAAAATAATTAAGTGCTCTTTTTTTTCTTTTCTGCCCTCCTATCCTTGGTAGAAGGCCAGCTAAGGTATGCGTTACCTGGAGATAATCATATGATTTATGAGGTATCTGTACTGGGCTTGAAGGCCATTTTATGGCATTTTCTATCCCATGCTGGAAACTTCCCTGTTGTGGGGGCCCCCTGGGTGTGTAGAGCTGAAAGGGAGTGTTATCATCTTCACAACCACTCGTGCGAGTCTCCCCGATGTGAGCTACATGCGAGCAGCGTGGAATTTACTTTGTGTCCACATGTTTAATGTCAGTTCAACAAAAGATCGAGTGAATGTGTCTTACATCTACATGTTTTTGCCTAGGGAACAACCCCCCACCCAGCTTGGCTGAATGTTGTTAAAGAGCTCCCTAAAAAAATCATAACGACAATATTTTCTTGGCAATGATAAATATTGTGAGGGATAGCGGTTCCCAGGCCTAAGCCTTTAGTGATGTTTGAAAAGAGAGGAAAGTTTGAGAATCAAGTAAACATCCCCAACAAACACCATTGCATGTTTCAAATGCAGCTATAAACAAGCGCCCCGATAGAAATAGAATAATAAATAAAAAAGCAGCACAGTTTTATTTTTGTATCGTCCTTTAAAGTGAAAGCGAGTTGCAAAAATTAGCACGCTGGTGCCTCCGCAGGAAAACACAGTCTGCCGGGATCCCCCTGTGCTCCCCGTGGCCCAGTGCGCCTCCAAGCTCCGTGCCTGCTTCACAGCCGTGGTGAAGAATTTTCTTATCTGCTTGTTAAATAAACACGCAGATAAGAAAAGTCTTCACGACAGCCGCAAAGCAGGCTATCGTGTCCGGAGGGGCCGTCGGAAAAGTGGACTGGGTGTCAATCAAAAACTCTCTTTTCCAATGAGAAGCCAGCGTTTACCATAAACGCTGATGCTACCCAATGGAAAAGAGGGGCGGGGCTTAGAGTCCCTTTTATAAAACCTGTATTTGCAATATCTCTTGCAGAGGCGGAGCAGTGCTTTGCGCTTCCATGCCCAGTTGAGACCTAAAAAATAGAGATGGCCTGATTCACAAAGGTAAAGTTAGACCAAAAGTCTAACTTAGATCAAAAGTCTAACTTTACTGCGTTTCGATATTCACAAAGGTAAGTTACTACGAGTAAATTTAGACGTTTGGTTTAAGTTAGACTTTTGGTCTAACTTTAACTTTGTGAATACCCAAAAGTAGTAAAGTTTGACTTTTGATCTAAGTTTGACTTTTGGGCTTACTTTTTTTTTTCTTTCTTTTTTTTTAACAGATTTTTTATATAGTGTGAACTTGACCCAAAGGTATTGGGTATCAGAGCGCTTTTACATGGCACCAGTTGTGTTACATGAGGGTACATTAATTTTTTGTTAGGCACTTTACCTTTGTGAACACCTGAAAGGTAGCAAAGTTAGACTTTTGGTGTAACTTTACACTTGTGAATCTGGCCCATTATGTTTTAATGAACAAAATAACACCAATACAACAAAAATCCAATAAGAGGAACCAGAGATGTAAATTTATAAAGCTTGAACTAAATTTCAGCACCAAAAAGAAAAAAAAGGCTATCTGCGGGTTGAGGTCAATCACGATGGAGTGAGGATCAAATATGAGGCGTCTGTCAGAGTTACCAGCGTTTTGATAAAAGTGGAAAATAACTTTCAGGCAAGTTTGTACAATTTGTCTAGTCTGATGTGTAAAATATTTTTTTTTTCGCTACGAGGCATGCTCAGGGATAATAGACTTCATCTATACAATGACCAACAGCTTTTGTGGAGATATACTTTTTCATTAATAATCTGTATTTAGTATGCCTTACGTTCAACCCTGTGGGCTTACAGTGTATATTGGGTGCTGACTTATGTAATGCATACAAATAGGTTTCCTATAAGGCGAGGCATATTTCTCTGCCATATATTACTTCAATGATTTTAAAGGTCACGCAAGTCAGGACACAATATAGATTGTGTAAATACCTAGAGTGATCCATATATAAAATGTAGCTTTCACAGCACTGGCGAATTTCCCGCACCAACGTACTGGAAAGTGAAATAAGCCAATCAGATGTAACTAAGTTTACAGTGCATGTTTGGTGGAAATAGAACACATGCTGTGACAATAAATGGCAGTGACATACCATGCTGAGTCCCAACACTACAAAAAATAAGTCTATAAATAGGTATAAAAATAAGAGGTGGCTATGCAGAAAAAGACAATTTGTTGCATACACAGATAAATATGGAGACTATAAAATCATAACAATGGCAGTCGAGAACAATGAGCTCTCATCTACAGGGAGCGTTGTTTGATGTTTCAGTAGGATATTAAGTACAACTGTGTGGTAGCAGAAACAGCATTGAAAAATGGGTCTAGCCCAAGGTGTCAGGAGCTTGATGAAACTTTACAGTTCAATGATTTAGCAACCTGGAAAGTAAACCCTACCCTTGGGTCAAAGGTTAAAGCATAGCAACAATGCTGCTATGATGAATGAAGAAACATTACAGCAATAAATGCAATGATTAAAATAGAAACCAATTCAACATAGAGAATTCTGTCAGATATTTTTTCTGTTTTGAGTGACCTACTAATTACTTTTGTGAGACAGATACCATAGCCAGGTGCCAGATGTTTGACCATTTTGCATGTGCAAAATCAATTGCAAAATGATTTGTGCATGCAAAAATGGCCGTATACAATGTACAAAAGGCACTCGCAATTGACAAAATTGCACGGCGTGCAAATACTGACTCACAAAAAAGCGACCGCTTTTTGCTGCCCCAAAATTGCAACTGGCAAAATCGCTTGTACTGAGCAGTCGCAAATTGCAATGAAGCACAAATAGGCCCATTTGCGCATATAATTTACCACTAACCAGAGGCAGGTGGTAATCCGGCCCAACCTAGAAGAACAGACCCAGAATGCATCAGAAACCTTTCCACAATGGCTACCCTGTACGTGTTAGCGAGGCGGAGGCGCATAATTTCGGCCCTGCAGAGGAGGAGGAGACAGGAGAGGATAATCAAAGTCAGGCTAACATTGTAGGATAGGACAGAGGAGGAGATTTATGAGCAGTACAGCTTTAGTAGCAATGTCATACTAAAACTCATAGACACCTTGAAGCCACAACTTGAGAGAACTCTGCACAGCAATCCAATTCCACCTCTTGGCCACTGGTAGTTACCAGGATGTAATTGAAGGGTCTGGTAGTGTGTCACATAGTGCACTTTCATGTTTTTTCTATATCCATCAACACATATACATGCCCAGAGATGATGAGGAAATAAACCAAAGAAAACTCGATTTGTACAGATTAGCAAGGTTCCCACAGGTCATAGGGTACATAGATGGGACCAATGCGCCCATATGTGCCCCATCCCGCATTGAATACATCTTCCATAACAGGAAAGGCACCCAGTCACTCAACATGCAAGTTGTGTATGACTCTAAAAACATCATCACAGACATTGTAGCCAAATTCTCTGGAAGCACCCATGATGCATACATTTTCAGACACAGGTCCATACCAAAGGATAGAAAGAGGTGATTTTGATCCTGCTCGCAGGGCCGGAGCCCCACGCTCCGCACGGCCCCCCGTGTGTCTCCAGGACTTCACCGCCGCTTCCGCCTGTTTAATGCTGTTATGTGCCCCTTGCGTTTGTTTGTGCCCACTGTTGTTCTGCCTGTGTCCTGTTTAATTTTTTGCTCTGCCGGTGATTGTTTTCCTGCTTTGTGCCCCCCCGCTCCCCGCCGCTGCTCCCCTGCGCCCCCACCCCTTTTTCCTTCTGTACCCGCTTCCCTGACGCCGATTCGCCACCCCGCTCCCGCCTCCCAGCTGCTCCTCCCTCTCACTTCACCATATATGGAGGAGACCGCGTGGAAGCGTAGCGGACGCGCTAAAGGCGCGCCAAAGGCAAGCCCGTCTACGCCAGTCCGCACCTGGACCGCGCCCAGCGCCAGAACCCCTGGACCCCGCGCCCCCGCTACACCAGACTGCACTATGACTCCAGCACCCTCCGTGCACTCAACAACGGACGAGCCCACCCCTGCTACCGGGCCGCCCCGAAACGCACCCAAGGACCCTTCACCTGCCGCAACTGCAGCTACACCAGCATCCAGCCCATAAAAACACCAGCCAAAGAACCCAACCACCTCCACTGCATTCTCCTCAACACCCGCTCCGCTCGCAAGCACGTAATCGAACTCTGGGACCTCCGAGACTCCACCGCCCCGACGTCGCCTTCCTGATGGAGACCTGGCTGAACGCCACCTCGGCACCAGACATCGCCATAGCCATCCAACAGGGCTACAAGATCTCCCGCAGAGACAGCGACAACAGAGTAGGAGGTGGAATCACGATCGTCCACAAATCTCAACTAACACCGACGACACCCACACCACCGCCAAGCACATGCACTTCCAGATTCACACCGACCCCAACACGACCCTCAGAGGAACTCTCATCTACAGACCTCCCGGACCCCGACCACAGTTCAGCGACACCCTCGCCGACCTCATCAGCACCCACGCCCTCGCCTCCACGGACTACATCCTCCTCGGGGACCTGAACTTCCACCTCGAGAACAACAACAACGCCAACTCCACCACCCTGATCGACAACCTCGCCAACCTCGGACTCAAACAGCTTGTGATGATACCCACCCAAGCCGCCGGACATACACTGGACCCCATCTTCTCCGCAAGCCCCCACGTCTCCTACAACCACACCACCGAACCCCACTGGACCAACCACAGATGCGGCCACTTCACCTTCAGGAAACCCACCACACACCACCGCATCCAACAGCTGCCACGCCGCTGCTGGGGCAAGGTCACCGAGGACCAACTGACAACCACCCTCGCCCGTAGACCACCCACCGACCCCACCGACCCAGACACCACCGCAACCAACCTCACACAGTGGATCAACGACTGCGTCAACACCCTCGTCCCTCTCAAGACCTCCACAACCAACCACACCAACAAGAAAGCCATCTGGTTCACCGGAGACCTCCGGACCTCCAAACACACCTGTCGGAAGCTGGAGAAGAAATGGCTCGACGACCGAACACCAGACAGCCACACAGCCCTTAAGAGTGCCACCCACAGACACCACCAACTCATCAGAAACGCCAAGAGGACCGCCTTCAAGGACCGCCTAGACAACAACGCACACAACACCAAAGAGCTCTTCAGCATCGTGAAAGAACTCTCCAACCCCAGCTCCAACACTAACGACATCCCACCATCACAAGACCTGTGCGACTCCCTGGCCACCTTCTTTTACCGCAAGACCACCGACATTCACGACAGCTTCAAGTCCGACCACCCCACACCCACCACTGAGTCCACCACCCCTGCGACTACCACCCGCACCAGCCGCCTGACCACTTTGTCCAGCATCAGCGACGAAGACACCATCAAAACCATGAACTCCATCCACTCCGGATCCTCATCGGACCCCTGCCCTCACCACGTCTTCAACAAGGCAAGCACAACCATCGCGCCCCACCTCTGGAAAACCATCAACTGCTCCTTCGAGACAGCCACCTTCCCGGAAATCTGGAAGCATGCCGAGATAAACGCCCTTCTGAAGAAGCCCAAAGTGGACCCCAAGGACCTCAAGAACTTCCGGTCCATCTCCCTGCTCCCGTTCCCGGTGAAAGTAACAGAGAAGATCGTCAACAAACAGCTAACCCGCTACCTTGAAGACAACAATATCCTGGACCCCTCAATCCGGTTTTCGCCGCACCCACAGCACCGAGACCGCCCTCATCGCCGCCACTGACGACATCAGGACCTTGATGGACAAAGGAGAAACAGCCACCCTCATCCTCTTTTACCTATCAGCAGCCTTTGACACAGTCTGCCACCGCACCCTATCAACACGCCTCCAGGACGGCGGCATTCAAGAGAAGGCCCTGGCCTGGACCACATCCTTCCTCTCTGGCAGAACCCAGAGCTTCCGCCTTCCAACCTTTCGCTCAAAAACCACGAGATCATCTGCGGCATTCCACAGGGATCCTCCCTTAACCCGACATTGTTCTATATCTACATGGCTCCTCTCGCCCACGTCGCACGACAACATAACCTCAACATCATCTCCTACGCCGAGGACACCCAGCTAATCATATCCCTCACCGAAGACCCCCACACAGCCAAAGCCAACCTCCACAGAGGAATGAGGGCCGTAGCCGACTGGATGAAGGACAGCAGACTGAAGCTGACCTCAGACAAGCCGGAGGTCCTCATCCTCGGACCCGCCCCATCAGCCTTGGATGACTCCTGGTGGCCCACATCACTAGGCACAGCCCCGGAACCCACGGACCACGCACGCAACCTGGGGGTCATCCTCGGCTTCACCCTCTCCATGACCAGGCAAGTCAATGCCGTCTCTGCGTCCTGCTTAAACACCCTCCGAATGCTCCGCAGAATCTCCAAATGGATCCCCATCGATACGAGAAAGACCATCACCCAGTCCCTCGTCACCAGCCGACTCAACTACGGGAACGCCCTTTACTCAGGAACAACAAACAAGCTCCTGAGACGACTACAACGAGTCCAGAACACATCAGCTCGACTAATCCTCGACGTTCCCCGCTGCAGCCACATCACACCCCATCTGAGAGGCCTGCACTGGCTCCCCTTCAACAAGAGGATCACATTCAAGCTCCTCATCCACGCACACAAAGCACTTCACAACACCGGACCTACCTACCTCAACAACCGACTCAGCTTCCACACCCCCACCCGAAGCCTCCGCTCAGCCAACCTCGCCCTCGCCACAGTCCCTCGTATCCGGAAAACCACAGCCGGCAGAAGATCCTTCCCCTACCTCGCCGCCAAGACACTCTCCCAACTAACCTACGACAGACTCAGGACCTACTGGCCTTCAGAAGACTCATCAAGACCTGGCTCTTCAATCAGTAGCGCCCCCCCTAGCGCCTTGAGACCCTCACGGGTATGTAGCGCGCTTTAGAAATGTCATGATTGATTGATTGATTGATGATGGATTCCCCCTAGGTAATGTCATTACCAGTCCCCAGATAAATGTTTATAGATGTGTATGTTTGTAAGCATATAACCTCACCATCACATATCTCACAACAGGTGACAATGCATATGCCCTGCATCCACGGATCCTCACGCCGTATCCATCTCTCAACATTATACATGAAAGGTGGTACAAGATGGCACACAGTTGCACAAGGACAGTGACTGAGCGTACTTTTCGAATCATGAAATCACGCTTTAGGTGCCTACGCAAGAGTGGGGGAGCTCTGCAGTGTGCACCAGAGACAGTCTGTAAAATTGTTGCAACATATGCCATGCTGCACAACATGGCTTGCAGGGGTGGAATGCCCATGGATGTGTCTGACACAAATTCGCAGGATGAGAACCGTGGATGACCTATCCTACATCAAAGGGATGGTAGCACTGCAGCAGAGGGGAGTAGGCGCAGGGACAAGATGGCCAACAACTATTTTTGAAAGGTATATACACATCAGTTAGACACTCACCTTTACATACGACAGAACAATTTGTGTGTATCAATTGGTGCTTTATTGTGCAAGCATCCATAACCAAACTAAGGACAACATGCCCATCAGGGAATGTAGGCATAAACTACAAATCAAATCAGTTGGGGTTACGTCACCACAACATATGAAGGATCTGGTAGAATAACATTGTGTAGCGATCCAACACAGTTCATTTTTTGCCCCGCCGAACAGTCTTGCCAGAGCTGCCACTACCCAAACCAAGGTGCCGGCTCATTACAGATGTCTCCATAGCTGAGATGCTGCTGAAGCTGCAGTGATCTTCTCTAGGCCATGAGCAACAGCCCCACTGTATTGGCCCATCTCCACCTGCAGCCCATGGTGCACTGGCTGCGTTGACTGGTTGCATGAGCAAGCCTACTAATGGCCCTGCTCCGTGTGTCTAATTTGTGGCCCCTGCTGTAATCCATGCATCTAAGCTGTGTCCTTTCCTCTTCCCACAGTGGCTAGATCTGCCACTGTGTCATTGAGGACATCCAGTTTTGACTCATTCCAGGTTTGATTTTCTGCTAGTTGGTCCAGCCCTGTGTCATCCTCACATTCCTTTGCCTTGTGTTGCAGGCGCTGGATTTGTAGCATTTCCCGTTCCAGTGCTGCAGACACGGCCTGACTGGCTGATACAGCGGAGGACAGACTTTGCTTCTGCCATTGGGACTGCTGTGTTGGCTGTGAGGGCCACACCCTGGTGGCCAGAGAGCGTCGTGATGTTGGGGTCTGCTGTGCGGCTGATGTGACAATGGCTGAGGGTGTGGATAGAATGAGAGCTAGATCTCATTTCTGAACAGTACGGTTTTCAGTTGCCTCCTAAATTTGAGATGTTCTGTACACTGTCTTAGAGACAAGGGAAGTCTTTTCCATAATGTGGGTCCTGTTATTGATAATGCTTTGCTCCCATGCCTTGCTTTTCTAGCACGGTGCACCACTAGGAGAAGATTGTTACTGGACCTTAGTGATCAGGTGTGAATATAAGGGTCAAATTTGTTTTAAAAATAGGCGGGCCCTTGTTTATTTAGACATTTGTGGATCAGGCAACATATTTTAAATTTGATTCTTTGCCGGATTGAAAGCCAGTGCAGTTGCTCAAGGAGGGGCTTAGATGGAGTTCTCGGCGGAACATTAAGGACAAGGCGGGCCGCCGTGTTCTGAATAACCTGGAGCTTAGCCAGCACACCTTCGTTGGCAGAGAGCAACAGGCCATTACAATAGTCAATCCGACTTAAAACAAGTGCCTGAACTAATGTTCTCCTAAAGGAATCCGGTAGCAAAGGGAAAACCTTTCGTAGCAGGCTGATGGTGTGGAAGCAAGAACCTGAGATGAAATTGATATGTTGTCTTAGTGATAGTTCTTGATCCAGACGGATCCCTAGGTCTTTCACGACCTGCTTGGGTTCGGGAACTGCTCCCAAGTCGGGCGGCCACCATTCTGGGGTCCATAACATTTTGGCTTCTCCAAACAACATAACTTCAGTCTTACTGACGTTGCACTGAAGGCAGTTGGAGGACATCCAGTGTGCCACTGCCTTCATACCTGATGAGAAAGAGCTTCTTACTTCAGCGGAGAGAGTTTTGAAGGGGAAGAGGAGCTGTGTGTCGTCAGCATAAGATACTGGGATGAAACCATACCTGCGCATCACTCTTGCCAGGGGTGCCACATAGATATTAAAGAGGGTCGTGCTTAGACAGGAGCCCTGTGGCACCCCTTTCGAAATCTCTACCTCTGCTGAGTGATACGCAACCATGGTGGCACTCTGGGTGCAATCGGATAAGAAGCTCTTTAACCAGGCAAGGGCTTTGTTCTTAATACCAGCGTTCGACCACCGATCAGTCAAGATGGTATGTGACACGGTGTCGAACGCTGCCGACAGATCTAAAAGAACCAGGATCACTGAGAAGCCCTTGTCCTGGTACATGTGCAAATCATCAGTGACTGACAGAAGGGTGGATTCAGTGCTATGTTTCGGCCTGAATCCTGACTGAGAGTAGTCCAGGCTGCCAGCAAGTTCGATATGGCTGGACAGGTGGTGGTTAACATGCTTCTCAGTCAGTTTTCCACGGAAAGGTAATAGGGAGATGGGCCTGAGATTGGCTAATTCGGTCCACGGGATGGCAGTGTTTTTTCTAATCGGTCTGACAAGGGCTCGTTTCCATTCTCTGGGGACATTGCCTGTGTTAAGAGAGAGGTTCACCAGTTTTTCAATCATAGGGCAGAGCTGTTCAGTCAGGGCGGGCATAATTCTGCTACCACTTTTAATCTGTGAGATTAGAGAGGAAGTTTCTTCCCAAGAAATGAGAGGGAAGGTATCAAGTGTATGTATGTCCTGCCTCAATTCGGCATCCACCTGAGGGAGCACTGTGTCTATGATAATTGCCCTGTTAGCGCTTACTATTTTCTCATAAATTTTATCTATTTTATTTGTAAAAAAGTGGGAAATTTCATCACATAGCTGTTGCGATGCTAGCTCAGAGGATTCACATGCTGCTGGTTTGACAAATGATTGTAAAATTTGATATAGGACCCTGGGTGAATTCCCTGCAGCTGTGATTTGTGAAGCAATATGGGTTTTGCGTGCTACACAAATAGCTTTATGGTAAATAGATAGTGCCTCCCAGTATTTCTTTTTGTCCTCTGCCAGATGGGAGATTCTCCACTTCTTCTCTAACTTCCTGGCGGTTAGTTTTAGTGTCCAGTTGCTGGGACTTCAGATGAACTGTGCCCACTTGTTTCTCCCACATCCTGCCCTAGCTCCATCTGCTCAAGCTCCTGCTACCCACAGTGTCATCAGCAGTGTTCTCTCCTTCAAGTGGTGTGTCTATGTGACAAAAGATGATAGAATACATTAAAATATGTGAGTCACTGTTTCAGTGGTGTTTCAATGTTTATTAGCTCTTGTCATTCCCTCACTACACTGAATTTGTAACAGACTACATCACCCATGATGCAACACTGGTGTTGTTTATTTGGTGTAAATGGATGTTTGTTTGTGGTTGATTAGTATGCATGCACAGATTAGGCATTAGTGGGTATTTACACATTTCTCACTTACCAGGAATTGTTGCTGGTTAAGATGTGTCAAGGCTCCCAAAGCCTACTACAGCTGCCCTCTCCAGGGTAGCTTCCACCATAGCTTCAGCTACTGAAGGCTCAGATGAAGTGGATGGCCCCCCCTCCGGTCCATTTTGCCTTTTCCAGCCGTGCTGCCACCATCTCCTTTGCCCGGGAGCGCAGATCGTACCATTGATTTTTGAGGTCATCAGTGGACCGGTGTGCAACTCCAAGGGCATTTATTCGCTGCTGCATCCAACGCCAGATCTTGAGTTTGTCAGACTACGGCTGGCGGTGTAAGGCACTACCAAATAACTCCTCATTGTGGTTTCAACACTCCTCCGTTATTATGTCCCTTCTTGCTGGACTTGCTGATCATGCTGTCTGTAATGCTCACTCAGCAGTGTAGGACAGTGCTGCTGCATCTGGACATGTGCTTGAGTTTTGATCAGGAGTATCCTTGGACACCACATCTTGTTTTGGGGTCCTTCAGCTCAACCGGAAAGTGTATCCCATTCTTTTTCCCAAATTCGCTATTTACGAATGCTTTTTTGGGCTGTTGCAGTCACACTTGCAAATTGCGGAGTACAAAATAGTTATGTTTAATGGGGCTCACAGATTGCGTGCCTTTAGCGACTCGCAAATAGCGAGTTAGCGAAATAGCGTTGCGAGTCAATACCGACTCGCAATCATGTTTTCTATTCTTTTTGTAGGTACCAAATAGCGACTTGCTATTTGCAAGTCACAATTTGTTGCAAATTGCGAGTCGCTATTTTCGCCGGTTGTACATCTGACCATAGATGATTGTCAGAGAATTCACAAACCACTCTCATATCTATTATGATTTTATGAAAATAAAGAAAGCACCTAAGCTGTAAGACAGCCCATTGAGTCAAACAGTAGCTGCTCTGTTCTGTGTGCATCTTGAAGTTTACACATTCAAATCCAAACAGGGATTGTGCACGCTTTCATCTTGAGGTTGATGGGTTGAATATGATTCAGTTAGGTCGTAGTGAAACTGCTACTGCTTACGCTGTTAAATGGCAAATCTGTTCTAGCAAATGTTGTAATATAAAGTACTGTGATTTAGAAAATTTTATAAATAAAATAATCATTGAAAATGGCAATAAAATAGGAAGATGGCTGAAACTGAATTTAGAAAGAGCACGGTTTAGAGCCGGGTACCATGTACCTCTGTTATACAGGTGTTATACATCTTCTTCCCCGGATTTTGTTTTTATTTTTGGTTTGTATTTTTGCATTTTAAGAATAAGGAACAAGCATTGTTACAATAAATTGCCAATAACAGCAGACGAGCAATGCCATGCAAAAATGTATGTATAATATACACAATGCAAATAAGTACGGGAATCAAGACTGCTGTGCAAATAGGCTCTTATACAAAATATATCATACAGTAATCTAAAGTACAATGACAGCATAGACTTTCAAAATGTAAGAATTCAAATGAAAACTCAAATATGACATACACAGTGCAAATGAGCCAAAAAAAAGTCTAAGCTACTATACAGATCAACTCTATGCAAGATATATCCTACAGTATTCAAACTATGAAAAACCACCAGGGGGCAAACACATGGTATGGAACAGGTTACATAGCTCTCTAAAGAGAACAATAGCAACATATACATTCCAGACCTAAAAATTCAAAAGGCCAATCAATTGGGGTCCATACAACATATACCATTAGCAGTCATAGTTCATTAAAAAGAATCAAAGCCACTATACATATATTTATAGAGTTATAAAGATGGATAACCCAATTGAGTCTAGGCTAGCAAGCACAAGAGACAACTTATCAAACTCTTGCCATCCATTTTTGTATAGATTGCCAAATCCGAGCTCCCCATCTTTGTGATTTTCACCTTTGCACTCATACAGCTTAATTTCATGTTATATGTTGCCAAGAACCTGGACCTCCATTAAGAAAATGTGAGAGAGTTTGGAATTCAGCCAGCCTGTTGAAATAAAAATCCGTGCAACTGCCATAGCAATGATATGGTTTATATGACTCTTTTTTAGCTTAGCCTGTGCCCACTATATCGTCTACCACCCCTAATAGCACCATTATATAGTTGACTTGAATCTTCTCCCCAATAATGTTCCCAATGAAAGAACCAATCTACCGTAAAAAGGGGCCTAATGCTGGACATGAAAAGAACATATGCATTATTTTAGCATGCCCTGCCCTACAGCGGTGGCAGCAATCATTGAAGCTCCTACCCTACATAAGCAGTTTTGCGGCGTTGTAATAAAGAACAAATATTTTCATAAAATGTTGGCTCTTTAACCCCGTTGTCAGCAATTCTTCACTAATTATATCAAGTGATTTAAAAAGGATCAAGCCCTCCACCATGGCATTGAGTTCCCATTTAGCATTTTGGGCTTCAAATCATCCCGCAGACCATGTACCGGTAAATTGTATATGGCCCCAATCACGGTCCCCTTATCAATGCACCATCAATAGAGATACGACTAGCCAAAGACTGACTCGTGGGCATCTTTTTAACAACGTCCTGAATCTGAAGAGATTTACAAATATTTACCCTATCCATGACATACTTCTCTTGGAGCTCACCAATCTAGCAAATCTGGGCACCCTCATAAAAATCTCCATCTTAGAAATACCATTCTGGCTTGAAGTCTAGAGGACAAAGCTGGTGACACCCATATATATTTGTATAAAAATTGAGTTTAGTGATGCCAACCCTCTTTTTAACTAGTCATTAAAGCCGAAATGCACCTTGCAGAACCTTGACTTTGTTTTTTTTTTATTGTAACTAGGCTCAATATTTTTCAACAGCCACCCTATAGCCTCAGCCCTCAAAATTGACTCAAAGATTGATGGGGCTTTCACTAAGCTTAAATCAGATGTTTTTCTCATAACCAAAACACACATATTTTGTAGCATGCCTGGCCAGTAATAGAATGTAAGATTGGGTACATCCCTTCCTCGACGACTTATTAAACTACCAGAGATAGCCATAACAAAGACTTTCGAATTTAGTGAGCCAAAATCTAATGATTTCCAGTGGGATGACCCTGAGTAAATATAGTAGTTTGAGCAAAATTGTCATTTTTTATACATTACACTTCCACACCAGTAAAAGGTGAAAATGATAAATTCTCCTAGGATCCTGTTCTATACTGTGTGCCAGTGTGTGAAATATTTAATTTGATTAGGAGGCTTGCAACTGCAGATATATGGATCCCCAAGAACACCGCCTCCTCTACCCCCAAGAACATCCATGGTGCACACCACCTGGGTCTTCCCCTCATTGAGTTTATATCTCAAAAATGCCCCAAATAGATTAGCTTCAGCTAGAATTTGCAAGGGATCTACTGTGACCACCACTATAGCATCCACGTAAGCCAGCGCTTTGTATTCAGCCTGGCCTACTAGCATTGGACAAACCCATGGATTCCTTAATAGCACTGTAATATAGGGGTCGATATATAGATCAAACTGTAGCAGCAAGGACGGGCACCCCAGTCTTTGTCCCCCTGGAAATCCAAATATCTTCTGATTGAATTCCCATAATTCGCAGCTTTTCCCTCGGGCTCCATAAAGTGCCCAATGGCTTTATTAAAACCAATACCAAATCCAAACCTCTCCAGAACCACCTATAAAACAAACCACATGACCCAGGCAATTGCCTTCTCGGCGTCCAGAATCACCAAACAAATTTTTGTCTTCATTGTTTCAGTGATATCAGTGAAAGTGATCACCCTCTTTATGTGATCCACAGTTCCATGGCCTGATATAAACCAATGGCACAGGGGGGATACTAAAGAGGCAATGATTCTACCTACCAATTTGCCAGCACCTTTGTCATGTATCGGCGTTTGCCGATCCTGGGGGTTCCGCCTTTCCTGTACAGGAGACCGAGACACTCAGTTCCGGGCGGAAGCGGAGTCCGGGTCTAGTCTTTACCTGACTCTCGGATTCCCTGCAGCGTTTCCGGGGGAATCGCATAGGACCCGCGATTCCCGCCGGGTCGGCGCTTTAATTTCTTTCAGTTTCCTGGCTCGCTTCGGGAGCGCAAACCAAGCCGCACTTTGGGAGGAGACGTTTCCGTTTCTTCGATACGGCATTCCAGGGGTTGTTTGTCTTCTGGAGTGCCTCTCTGTCCTTGCACTGCCTAGCGCCACCTTCCCTGACCCTCCGGTTTCCTTCCCGTGACGCCTGCTGCTCCTTCAACTGACAGAGGGAATCGTGACACGGGGTTGTTTAAGCGCCGCTGCGCTTCCAGGTACTTTCTGTAATCCGCACAGGAGCGCATTCCTTGTTCTAGCTTTCACCAGCACAGGAGCGCTTTACTTGTTTTAGCTTATATCAACGCAGGAGCGCTTTAGTTTGTTTTAGCTTGACCCGCGCAGGAGCGCACTAGTTGTGGCAAACATGTTCGGGGGTACTGTCTTCCCCTTCTGCTGAAGGATAACGCGTAAGTGCGCTCTACCTGAGGGCAATAGAATATTCTTCAAAAGCTCACGGACACACAGGATAGGTTGTGAACGTCTAACAATCACCTGTGACGTGGGTTTACCGCAGCGCAGGAGCGCTCAACTGGGAATACGCCATCCTATAAGGAGTAATCCTGTTATTATTTATCTTGGTGAGTGGTTCAGAACTACGGTCTCCTGTATAAGATTGCATTGTGGGAATAGGCTGTGGGTGGTGCGGGAACCCTCTAACCTGGTCTCTCTTGTCTTCCCAGCTGTTGACCACTGCCTCAACAAGAGTTCACAGCGCCAAGCCTTCTGTTTTCCTTTCCTTCCTTTCGGCTCCCTTCCCTGTGTCCATCTAATCCCTGTCGGGTATTTAGTTACTGCACGGGGTTAGGTGGGACGGGGCGGTAGCTCTTGTCGTCTCTGCGGAATTGCCTCACAAACAAGGTAAGACTTGTGAGGCCTTGATAGAATTCAAAGCCCACGTAACTAATTCCGCCCAGACAACATGGGTGAACCGGAGGTCACCCTTCAGGACATAGCTGCCCTGTTGGCTACTATGCAGGCAGAGAACCTTAGTCTCCGCCATGACGTAACGGCTTTGCAGGGTCAGCTAGCGATAGGGACAGCTAGCCCATGGGGAACTGTCCCGAGTCCCAGAGTCCAACATGAAGGGTTGTTGCGACCCCCTACTTTCACTTTTGGTGGCGCAACATCGGCCACTGCTCAGGACACGGCTATCCAAGTCATCACGCCCCATCCGGTGCAGTTGGCACCACCCGAACGTTTCTATGGGGACAGCATCAAGTTCAGTGTCTTCTTCCACCAGTGCCACCTGCATTTCATGGCCAGGGCCCTGGCTTTTCCTGACAACGCATCTAAAATTGCGTTCGTTTTATCCTACATGGGGGGAGTTGCCGCCCAGTGGTCCATCGCCCTTGTGGAAAACGACGATCCAATGCTATACCACCTACCGACGTTCAAAGAAACGATACGGCGGATGTTCGCTCGACACACGTTCGTACAGGCTGCCGATAACTAACTCCTGAGTCTCAAGCAGGGCAACAATGACCTACTTCATTACATTACAACATTCAGTAGGCTCGTCATCGAAGCGCACTGGCCTGATTCAAAGAAGGTTTCTGTTTTCTATAGAGGACTGCGAGATGACCTCAAGGACCGGATCTCCCAAACGCCTAACCCTCCTGACGAAAAAGGTCCGTTCAACGATCTGGTGGTGAAACTGAATTACCGGATTCAAGAAAGACGAACCGAGAAAGGGAAAGGCAATGATACCCGCTTCCTATCGTTTGGAGAGAAAGCCATGGAGAAAGGCAGGAAAGAAGCAGCCTTACCTAGCAGCGACTCTGAACCAATGCAGATCAGCGGGATACGAGGCCCACTATCCAGCAAGGAACGAGAAAAGAGGAGGAAACAGAACCAGTGCCTGTATTGCGGAAAAAGCGGGCATTTCGTCAGGGAATGTCCCGTTAAGCCCATACGCACAGGGAGCCGAAGACCATTTGCGTTGCCAGTCACCAAGGGGAACCAGTCGGGAAACGAAACAACCCAGTAGACACAAGGATCCGTCCTCTGTTGTTGTCATCATGCAAAACAGCGATCCCTGCGGTCCTTTATGGAAGCCACCATGTGGGAGTGGAGGCAAACCTTGCGGAGCAGGGCAGGGAAAACATGGTTGGTGACGGCTCTGCTGGATTCCGGAGAAACAGGCAACTTCATAGACACCCAGTGTCTTTAAGCCCTGGGAATGACCACTGTACCCAAGGCTAAACCCAAAACCGTCAAGGCAGTGGATGAACGGACTTGACTTCCGGTCTCATTCGATACCAAACTGAGGATATGATCATGTCCTTCGAGAATCATCATTCTGAGACCATAAGGTTTGATGTGATTGACGCTCCACAATTCAAGTTCATACTGGGTCTGCCTTGGTTGGTTGACCACAATCCCCGGATCGATTGGAAGCTCCGAGTTCTCACCCTAGATTCTAATCGATGCAGCGATTCCTGTTATTCAGACGGTGG
The DNA here is from genome assembly GCF_964261635.1 of Lissotriton helveticus. NCBI lineage: Eukaryota > Metazoa > Chordata > Amphibia > Caudata > Salamandridae > Lissotriton > Lissotriton helveticus. The sequence goes on from NC_136065.1 coordinate 1,761,257,604, forward strand.
CTCTTTTGGTGTTCGTGCGGTACAGGCACAGTCGTTGCCCTTGCTGGGCATGGGAATGGTTACTCATGCAGAAGTACCAGATGAGTACTCGGATTTGGCAGACGTATTCTATAAAAAGGGAGCCAACACTATGCCGCCTCATCGGTCCTTTGACTGCCGAATAGTCCTGATACCCGGTTCGACGCTCCCTTGTAGCTAAATCTACTCCCTTACGAATAAGGAGAACGACCATCTACGTTCTTACCTAGACGACTTCCTGAACAATGGGTTCATACGCCATTCCAGGTCCCCGGTGTCCTCTCCCCTTTTCTTCGTGTCAAAGAAGGAAGGAGATTTGAGGACCTGCATCGACTTCAGGGCGATGAACACCATCACGGTGAAGAACCAGTACCCGTTGCCGTTAATTTCCGGCCTATTAGACCAGGTGAAGAACACCTCCATCTACACCAAGCTGGATCTACGGGGGCTTATCATCTAGTCAGGGTTCGAAAGGGTGACGAATGGAGGACCGCCTTTCGGACTAAGTTCGGTCTTTTCGAATATCTCGTCATGCCTTTCGGACTACTTCATAGGCAAGGTTTTAAGAGAGTACATTGATGTCTTCTGTATCGTCTATATAGACGACATCCTGATCTATTCCAAGAACATCACAGAGCATGTCCACCACGTACGGGCTGTTCTCCAGCAGCTGAGAAAACACCGTTTATACGTCAAGCTGGAGAAAAGCGTCTTCCACGTAACTGAAGTCGAATTCTTAGGTCATGTTATCACACCTGCTGGTATACTGATGGACAACAAAAAGGTAGAGGTGGTACTGCAATGGCCTACTCCTACGTCAGTGAAGGAAGTCCAGAGATTCCTGGGATTTTCGAACTACTATAGGCGTTTCATCATGGGGTTCTCCAGAATGGTAATGCCTATCACTTGTCTCCTACGCAAAGGAGTGCCCTTTTGCTGGGATATCAAAGCAGAAGAGGTGTTCAGCGAATTAAAAAGACGATTCACCACAGCCCCCGTTCTGGTACATCCTGATACCGAGGCACCCTTCATAGTTGAGGCAGATGCCTCCCAGGAAGCTTTAGGAGGTGTGCTTTCGCAAAGGGATGCTAGCACAGCGCTTTTCACCCCGTGGCCTTCTTCTCCAAGAAGCTTCAACCAGCTGAACGGAACTACACTGTGTCAGGCAAGGAACTCCTAGCGATCAAGAAAGCCTTCGAGGAATGGCGCCATTATCTGAAGGATGCAAGACACTCGGTTACCATATTCACCGACCATAGGAACCTGCAATTCCTACGTTCGGCACGCGCTTTGACAGCCAGACAGCTTCGTTGGACCTTGTTCTTCAACGAGTACGACTTTACGATTACGTTCCGGCCCGGAAAGGAGAACGCCAAGGCAGACACCCTTTCACGATTGGAAGAAGTCGTCGATGCAAACCCTACCACAGAGCCCATTCCTGTTATACCTGAACATCGCTTCCAAGGGGCTATAGTAACATCAAGGTTCCTGGCTCAGCTACAAAAAGATGTACAACAAACCAGATCAACTGTTGTAGCAGAGGAAGGGGTATCGTACACCGATGGATTCATGTACAAGGACAACAAATACTACCTGCCAACAGTGGCCAGAGAACAGCAAGCATTATTCATGTGTCATGACCATGTCCTCTCCGTTCACCCTGGGTACCATAAGATGCTCGACCTACTCCCTAGACATTTCTGGTGGCCCACGATGGAGACGGTTGCTAAGAGCTACGTGTCTTGTTGTGCCATCTGCCTCCAGGTAAAAAACAGATCGGAACCGCTTACTGGGTTGTTGCGTCCCATCCCTGTGCCTCCATACCCGTGGCACACAGTATCCATGGATTTCGTGGTGGAACTACCTATCACCAAAAACGGTTACACCACTGTTCTCACCATCGTGGATCATCTCACCAAAATGGCTCATTTCGTACCCCTAAAGAAACTACCCACGGCATCCGTACTAGCTCTGGTTTTCATGCAGGAAGTGGTCCGCCTTCACGGTATTCCATCAGTGGTCATAACGGACCGAGGGTCGCAATACATGTCCCGCTTCTGGAAGGAAGTCTGCAGGGCTCTGGATATGGAGGCGCGTCTGTCTTCCGCATACCACCCCCAAACGGATGGACAGGCAGAGAGGACCAATCACACCATGGAGCAATATCTCCGCTGTTTATTGCTTGCTGTGGAATGAGAGTGGGCTGAGTGAGGTGCTATGGTTGGCAGAGTATGCATACAACAATAGTAGGCATTCCGCCATCGGTGTATCTCCTTTTTTCTGCCTCCAGGGTCGGCACCCCCGAACCACTGCTTGGGAGGAACCGATGCCTAGCTCCTTGCCCATGGTGAGGGCATACCATGGAACGCTTTGCGCCCTCTGGCAGCAAGCCCGGTTTGAGTTAGCAAAAGCCAAAGAGACCTACAAGATGCATGCCGATGCATACAGGCAGAAGGAACCGGACTATCACACAGGCGACAGGGTATGGCTATCCATGAAACACCTTAACGTTTTTGGCACCAAAAAACTCCTACCACGCTATGTGGGTCCTTTCGTCATCGAGAAGGTGATCAACCCGGTGGCCATGAAGCTCTTGCTGCCTCCTCACATGAAGATCCACCCTGTTTTTCACGTTTCCCTGCTGCCCTCTGTCCATCCTGGGTGCACCACTGCTGTTCCTCCCACTCCAGTGCAGGTAGAAGGCCATGTGGAGTACGAGGTCAGGGCCATTCTGGGTTCTCGTCGTACCAGAGGGCGGCTCTACTACCTGGTGGATTGGAAAGGGTATGGTCCTGACGAGCATTCCTGGGAACCCCTGTCAGATGTTCGCCATGCTCCCCAGCTGGTCCGTGCCTTCTATCTCAGCCACCCTCTTAGTCCCCGGCCTGCCTCTTTTCCCTGGTCTCTGGTGGTGGGGGAGGGGAATCTGTTTTAGTGGGGGGTATTGTCATGTATCGGCGTTTGCCGATCCCGGGGGTTCCGCCTTTCCTGTACAGGAGACTGAGACACTCACTTCCGGGCGGAAGCGGAGTCCCGGTCTAGTCTTTACCTGACTCTCGGATTCCCTGCAGCGTTTCCGGGGGAATCGCATAAGACTCGCGATTCCCGCCGGGTTGGCGCTTTGAATTCTTTAAGTTTCCTGGCTCGCGTCGGGAGCGCAAACCAAGCCGCACTTTGGGAGGAGACGTTTCCGTTTCTTCGATATGGCATTCCAGGGAGTGTTCGTCGTCTGGAGTGCCTCTCTGTCCTCGCGCTGCCTAGCGCCACCTTCCCTGACCCTCCGGTTTCCTTCCCGTGACGCCTGCTGCTCCTTCAACTGACAGAGGGAATCGTGACACGGGGTTGTTTAAGTGCCGCTGCGCTTCCAGGTACTTTCTGTATTCCGCGCAGGAGCGCATTCCTTGTTCTAGCTTTCAACAGCGCAGGAGCGCTTTACTTGTTTTAGCTTTCATCAGCGCAGGAGCGCTTTAGTTTGTTTTAGCTTGACCCGCGCAGGAGCGCACTAGTTGTGGCAAACATGTTCGGGGGTACTGTCTTCCCCTTCTGCTGAAGGACAACGCGTAAGTGCGCTCTACCTGAGGGCAATAGAATATTCTTCAAAAGCTCACGGACACACAGGACAGGTTGTGAACGTCTAACAATCACCTGTGACGTGGGTTTACCGCAGCGCAGGAGCGCTCAACTGGGAATACGCCATCCTATAAGGAGTAATCCTGTTATTATTTATCTTGGTGAGTGGTCGGGAACTACTGTCTCCTGTATAAGATTGCATTGTGGGAATAGGCTGTGGGTGGTGCGGGAACCCTCTAACCTCGTCTCTCTTGTCTTCCCTGCTGTTGACCACTGCCTCAACAAGAGTTCACAGTGCCAAGCCTTCTGTTTTCCTTTCCTTCCTTTCGGCTCCCTTCCCTGTGTCCATCTAATCCCTGTCAGGTATTTACTTACTGCACGGGGTTAGGTGGGACGGGGGCGGAGGCTCTTATCGTCTCTGCGGAATCGCCTCACAAACAAGGTAAGACTTGTGAGGCCTTGATAACCTTGGCATATATTTTAGCATCACAATTTATCAAAAATATTAGTCTTTATGACCTTGGGTTTAGTAGGGGCTTACCTTTCTTTTTAAATACAATTATGTTAGTTGATTCCAAAGAAGAAAGAATCTCCCTCCCTGTGCTTTTATAAAGACTTATAGCATATCCTAGCACTAATTCATTATATAATGCCTTATATAGTTCGAGGGAGAGGGTATCTGGTCCTGCAGCTTTCCCTGAGGCCAATGAGTTAGTTGCTGCTGCTAGTTCTTCCGATGAGATTGGCAGATCCAGGGCAGCCCGATCCTCTGCATTAAGCCCAGTTCCAATTACTACTCGTAGAACCTCACCATGCCCATCCTTCTGTACAGCTGTATACTGAGTATACAGTTTTTTGTAGAAATCCTTAAAGGCCCTGACAATATCTCCTAGTGAGTCATAGTTATACCCCTGAGTATCATGAATAGCTGCTATCCCTTTATCCATCTCCCTTTCCCTGAAAGCGTCCAACATTTTCACCAAATTCATAACATTCCTTTTTTTAAAAAAAATATTTTTTTTAAAGTGTTTTTCCCCCTTTTTATACAGGGCACAGTAAATCATGAAAAAATAAAATCAATATGCACAAGAACATCCACATTTAGAAACAGACATATATAAACACATGTTGGAATCTGAATCTTGACTGCATATATGTACACACACATAGAAAAGTAAACTCAGATCAAACATAAATTCGTACATAGATCCTCATGGGAGAAGTTACAATATACACAAAATGTCCCAAAGAAACATAAATCAAATAAACATACAAGGGTCCAGAAGTTTGTAACTAAACAGCGGAGGCTTGCATTTCCCTCCAGCTATTTATAGGCTTCCATATTTGGCATACTACTGTTCTTCCCCTCTTATCCTTCCTTGCGTATATCCCCTTCTCGAGGTTGTAAACAGAGAGCAATCTGGCCAACTACTGATGAAAGGTGGGTGGTAATCGATCAAGCCAAGCCGAAGCAATACATATTCGTAAAACTGCCAAAACCAAAAATATAAAGAGGCCGGATTGTGCCTGCGTGCCCTCGCCATTTACCCCAAGCAGGATTCTTGATAGCGTTATGGTCGTTTCTACTCCCAATGATCTCTTTAAGAATAATTCTATGGCACCCTGGATTGGTTGCAAATGGGGGCATGTGGCAAAGATATGTACTATATCGGCTTCTAAGCTGTCACAGCACGGGCATGTAATTCCATCTGTTCCTCCCCATTGCGCAATCCTGGCAGGTGTATGATATAGCGAATACATTGTTTTATAATGCTGGGCCTGCAGGGCCGCTGAACAGAGAGTTTTCTGACCTAACTCTAGTGACAAGCGGAAAGATTCCTGCCCTATCCTAAGCTTATCTACCCATTTGGTTTCATACTTCTTGAGGTCATCTTCTTTACTTTCAATGTGAAATCTTTTAAACGTGCAACCAGCTCCGCCTTGAATTACTTCCATAATTGCATTCTTCCCAAACCCAGCCGATCCACCTTTTTTAGTGACAAAAAAACTCCTAACCTCTATCTACTTAAAAATAATTCTTGCATCAAGACCATATGACGACCGAATATCAGATAACTGGTGCACTCCCTCGACCCCCATCACATCCCCCACCTTCGTTATCCCAGCCGCCTCCACTCAAACAAAACCGTGTCTGCAAATATTTCCTGCGGGAGCGTGGGATTCTCATGCAACCTGGTGTATGTATTAACCCTCGCCAAACCGAATTCTTTCATAAATGCTGACCAAATATTGTGCGCTGCAATTACCGTTTTAAACTTCGTTCTCTTGAAGTGACTAGGGTCAGTGTATTTCAAAAAGGCATTCTCTGCATCCCCACCGAGCACCAATGTATATATAGCTATAGATCCTAGTGTATCCTCTGCTTCCGCCTCTCCTCCACCTAACAACGCCGTCATGTACTATAGGGCTGCTGCCCAATAGTACAATTTCAAATCAGGTAAAGTCCACCCTCCTCTTTTCCTAGGAAGCGACATATACCTCAGCGCCCTTCTGGTCTTGCCATGCGCCCAAACAAATCTTTTTATCATTTGTTCTAATAAAGTTAACCATTTTGCCTCGAAGACAAGCGGGATTGCCCTAAAAAGCTAGAGGAACTTTGGCAGGAGGATCATTTTGACTATATTGGTGCGCCCTACTATAGACAGATGAAGGTTATGAAGCCTATCCAAATCCTTCCTAGCTTTATTGATTATTGGCCCAATATTTCCCTCCACCAGACTATCCAGATCTGCTGAAATCCTTACCCCCAGATACACTCCAGACTGCACCACCCTAAAATTCGAACAAACTGCCTTCTCATTCTTGATAATCTGGGTCTTTGACCTATTCAGAGCATATCCTGAAACCTTGCCAAAATGCGCAGCTTCCAGCTCCACCTCTGTTATAACCTCTGTGGGTGCTGGGGTGATGACTGTCACGTCGTCGGCATAAGCCAGAATCTTACAGTGGCCTCTTTGAGTCTCTAGCAGAGCGATTCTATCATTCACCTCCATTTTACAAACTAAGGGGTCTATATACATGGCAAAGAGGAGCGGAGAGCACAGGCTGACCTGCCGCGTGCTTCGTTTGATCTGAAGGGGCAGTTTATATCCAGCATTCACACGGATTCGAACTGTGGGCACTATGTATAATGCTTGTATTGCTCTGATAAATTCCTCGCAGAAACCAGATCATCTCAACACTAACCAAAGGAATTCCAGGGAGACCCGATCAAATGCTTTCTCAGCATCTAACAGCATAACTGCCATCGGGTCTCCTGGTACCTCCATGGCATCGAACAGAGTAATACCTTCATGGATGTGGTACGTCGTGCCTCTTCCAGAGATGAATCCTTGTTGATTTATACTGACCAGTGTGCCTATTACCCTTGAAACCTAACTGCCAATGCTTTAGAGAAAATCTTCGCATCAGAATTCATGAGTGTAATTGGCCGGTAAGACCCTGGTTCTGTAGACGGCTTCCCTTTCTTTAAGATAATCACATTATCTGCTCCTGCCCAGGAGCCCGGTACAGATATCCCTAACTGCGCTTGCTGTATTGTGGTGACCAGATCGACACTGATTACATCCCGAAAAACTTTAAGGAATTCAATCGGGTTCTGATCTGGCCCTGCTGCTTTACCAGAAGGCGGGCTTGACAAAGCTGCCATAATCTCTTCTGCCTCCAAAGGTGCATCTAAGATTGCCTTATCTTCATCAGGATGAGTAGAGACGGGTATATCATTAAGATATGCTTGAATTTCGCAGGGTCTTTTGGTTGTGGCTCATCGTACAGTGTGAGATAAAACTGCCTGAAAACTTCACGAATCCCCTCTGAGTCTGTTAGGAGCCGCCCGGCACTATCTGTATTCTCTTTTACTTCACCTGTAGCTGCCTTCTGCCTAGCACGAACCGCTAAAGTGTGTCCTACCTGTTCGCTGAGCTCGTAACACTGCTCCCTTTTTGCTAATAAGGTGGCAGCTGCCTTGCTAGAAATGCTCTCTTCTGCCTCAGCTCTCGCCCTGGCAACCTTGATGAGTACCTGTTCGAGCGGTGCCCCCGCCACTGTACAATCGGCCAGGTCCTCCTCAGCATCTACCAACACGCTGATTAATTCTGCCATCCTGATCCGCTCCTGCTTCTGTTTAAACAAACTAAAACCTAATGTATCCCCCCTTACCCCCGCTTTAAAGGCATCCCAAGCGACTCCTGAGACCGTGTTACCCCTGTTGATTTCCCAGAAGCATTTAATCCACTCTCTCATATGTCGGATGTAGCTATCATCCATTAGCAGCCCCCTCTCAAACGCCCACACCTGTTCCTGGTTAGCTTTTGTTGGTGCATCTAAGGACAAAATCAGAGGGTTATGGTCAGAAATGATTCGGGGCAACCTTATAATTTGTGACTTTGATAGTAAAGAACTCGAGACAAAAAAGTAATCTAATCTTACGCAAAGCTTATGGGGAGCCGAGTAATAGGTAAACCTGGGATCACTAGTTTTCAGTTTCCCCCAAACACCCACCAATGCATTGTTCTTTGCCTATACTAAGGATTGCTCGACAAACTCTCTTCTTCCGACCCTGATATCTCCCATAAGAGCCCAGACCCAGTCCTCCCACCCCGTTAATATTAAAGTCCCCAGTAAGAATAACACGTGGAGCCCATGTAGCTTGTTCTAAATCTAGAAAATCATAGACCTCCGGATCATCTTCCGTTGACTCATAAATTGAACCCAAGGTCAACCAGTCCCCATCAATCAAGCATTCTATCAAAACCCATCTGCCCCACTGATCCTCAAGATTCTTCCTCACTACAACATATTTAGATCTCGACAGTATAGCCACCCCTCTGGGTGTAACCCCCTGTTTTGAATGAGGGAGCAAGTGAAACCCTAATTGTTCCAAAAGAAATCCCTTAGCTCTCTCAATATGTGTTTCCTGCAAACACACAAAGTCTGCTCGCGTCCTTCTCAGCATAGGAGCTACTCGTTGTCTCTTCAGGCGGTTATTCAAGCCACACACATTAAGTGTAACTATTTGTGTCTTCATTAAAATACATCTGGTTGTTGTCCTAACCAATTGCCCGGCCAAAACATGTTCAATTTCTCTATAACGTCCAATGCTCCATCTGGATCCAACACCCTCTTCAATTCGAGCTGCTTACTCAAACATGTACCAAATTTATATTCAAAATCATGCAAAAAGTGTCATGCCCTGTGCCCAAACCCAACCCCACTCCCCCAAGCCCCCTCCCTCAGAGCCCCACCCCCTTACAGGCAAATACGTTAATCCCGACGTATGTGTGGCAGCTAAAGTCCCTAGGAAGTTGTGCCTCCCCCCCTATATATCCTTGTCTAATAGCCTTGTGCTCTGATGGTGCTCTATATAATACTACTTCATTGCTGAAGCTGCAAACTTGATTCTATTGATTATCTCAATGCAACAGAACCGGTGTAATGTTGGCCCCTTTGCTCCCTTTTTTCTTTCAGCTCTGCTAAATATACTTGGGCCTTTATTTCTGAAAAGAACATTCTAGCTTGACCATTCACCAGGGCCTTAAGGCGAGATGAAAACAACAGAAAAGGTTCACATCCCAGTTTTTGAAAGGGAGATATCAATTGTCTCAACCGCCACCTCCTCTCCACTGTGGCATGGCAAAAGTCTGGGCGGGCAAAGAATGTCGTGCCATTATATGATCTGGCCTCCGGTTTGGCCTTGTCCATGACCTCCTGTCTGAGTAGGTAATTCCCCACATAGACCAGTATAGCCCTGGGTCTATCAGGCTGAGATGTCACATACCCTTTCCTCTGGGTCAGAGGGAACTGATGGGCTCGCTGTACTTCGTTGTCCCAATTCCATGTTGTTGTATCAGGAAAAGCCTCCCTAAGTAAGGCAATAACATATGCCCAAACATCCTGCCCTTTTGTTCCCTCCGCCAGACCTAACAGTCTGATGTTATTCCGTCTGATGGTTCTAGAAATCTTCGAGCTTCCACTGCACATCCTCTGCGATTTTCTCCTGTGCTTCCTTAAACTCCTGCCATTTGGAGACTTCATCCTCCAGTTTCCCCGTCCTCTCCTCCACCTCTGTAACTCTTCCTGCCATATCTGCATAAAGTTGATTAATTTTCCTTAATGATCCCTGTATTTCCTTATTTGCCTGTTTGGCCCTGCGACTTTCTGATCTGGCCTCCCCTTGCATTTGTTTCAAGGTGGTATACAACAGGTCCATGGTAGGGGCCTGTGGGAGGCTAGGAGGATGGTTCTGCTGTACGTTGATATCCCCTCCCTCCTGAAATAGCTGAGAGGTAGCGGAGTAGTCCCAGTCCAGCTTCCTAACTACCTGTGAGAGTGATGGACTCCCTACCACTTTAGTTCTGGAGCAAGGTCTAGCTTCCCGATACTTAGATCTTTGAACGGCTGAGACCCTCTGAACTGAGGTGCTCTCTACTGCAGATGGCTCAGAGTCCGAATCCAAATCCAAGTCCCTCGTGTAACTTTCCCTGCTCGAAATCGCTGACCCTGAGTCATCATTCAGGGAAAAAAAGCAATCGTCGCTGGGAGATACCGGGACTAAATTAGAGGGGGCCATTCTCTGTACTCAAACAGGTGTAGGAGCTGGCACAATATTGGTCGCGGAGTTATTAGCTACTGGTTGCTGCCCTCCTGTGGGAAGCTCCTCTCCTGTATCTCCTGTTTCTCCTGTATCACCCGCAGCCACTACGGCCGATTTGGTAACAGAGTCATTAATGTGCCCCTTCTTTCCCCGCAGTACCAGCCAAGTAAATGTCTTGAGTTGGGGCCCCTACGGCGCCTGTGCTGACAGCAACCTCCAAACCTTCGTCAACTACTGCTTGCGGGTGCGGGTGCGGTTGCAGCTCCCCCAGCCCCCTACTTGCATTCCCCAACACCTGTGGAGTTTGGGAGGTCTGTGTTATGGGTTGACTCGCGGTCCGAGTCCCTGGCAGCAAAATCTCCTGCGCTTAAGCCATCTCGTTCTCGGTGTCCGCGCGGCTCCCTGGCTCACATCCAGACTCCAGTGAGAGCCGCTCATTGCGCGGTCCATCCGTGTTGTCCTCGATCGGCTCACCCTGTCTTGGGACAATTCCGCACGGCGAGAGACTGCTTCCAGGAGGAGGTGCCTGTGGATTTGCTGATGTTGCGTTAAAGGATTCGTACATGGTAGGTTGCCGCAAGGTATTTTCGTTAGATATAGCGCCTTCGTTCTGTTGCGCCTTGGCAGTTCTTTTTACAGCGGTTCCTTTCTCCTTCTCCTTATCTCCGCTGCCCCCATAACGTAGGTCGTCAGGAAGCCCAGGGTTTTTAACGGTCTGCCTCCGTGCTTGTGTTGCCGCTCGGAGGTTAGGGACTGTCGCAGGGTTCGGTGCAGTAGGATCGCTACCAACTGCTGTCTCCTTCTGGTCTTTCTGCACTTTTGGCCCTCTTAGCGCCATGCTGAGAGTCAGGAGGCACGATCCCAGGAAGGAGTGAAGTTTCTCTGTCCCAGCCGGAAAATAATAAAATCGCTGAAGTGGCTGTCTGGATTCCAAATTGAATAGCCAGTCCGTAAGCACCCCAGCCAGGTAGAAATGCGCAGCATGCTCCAGCGTATCACAGCATATCACAGCATCCGTTGTAATTCTTAGGGAGAGGGAGTGGATGTGACTACTCCCTATGGCCGATCAGTGGCCATCTTGCCCCCCACACCCCAAATTCAGAACATTCCATCCTATGGTTGTAAAATTTGGCTGCAGTTTCTTTGCTAAAAACGGTGTGATTTTAGCTTTTATCACAGTGATTTTCTGTTGGACCTCATTACTTTTTAACCAAGAGTAATCACCTGGATGTGGTGCTCCTCTAGTAGTGAAATACCTTTAAATAAACCCTCGATCTCCCTGACCTTTTACCTTTGCAGGTATAGAGTATAACCTAATGTTTCACCCCTAATTCCAGCCTTTAAAGTAACCCAAAGCACCATATTTTAAGCCGTGCCCCGATTAATTTACAAAAATTCAGCTATCCATTTTCTACATAGAATTCTTTTATCCAAAGTCCAGTTAGCGTGTGTTTTTGAAACGCCTGTAGCAGGAACTTCCACAACCAGTGGCTTGGGGCATCTCTAAATCACTGCATGACTGCTGAGTGTTGTGGACATAAAAATATAATCCAAATGAGCTAATTTATTGTGTAGGCTTGAGAAAAATGTGTATCCTGGGTCCAGAGCCTTCAATTTCTCCCAAATAGCCATTAGTCTGTGACCTTTGATCGCGCTACAGAGTGCCTTAAATTCCTTAGGGATCCTCCCTGTATAGAGCTGAAGACCACCTAGCTTATTTACAGTCTCTTAGTGTATATTGAAATCTCCACAGAATATAAGAGGAGTTGGACAATTTGCTAATTTGATATTCAAATAATCTAACATATCAGCTTCATCAGTGTTGGAACCATAAACTGAGCATAGTGTAAACCGCCCTTCATCTGTACAACATTTTATGATGACCCTCCTGCCCAATTTTTCAGTAGATCTTTGAAGTACAGTGCGGCTAGATTTGTTAGCAAGAATGGAAACCCCTCTAGATGTTAAACCTTGCTGTGTACTACCTATGTGATGCAAATCCAAAATTAGAGATGAGGCCTCTCTTTCCCTATGGAATATAAGTCTGATGCAAACAGACAATATCAGGTCTCATCGTCCTCAAGCCCAATGCCACCATACCTCTCTTAGCCCTATCATTAAGGCCACAAACATTCATTGTGCATATACGCAATTTCCTATCCCCCATTTCACTCAAGTGTAAGCAGCCTTTTCGGGTTACCCCTCAAAGAATCTTTGCTTTCTAATATGCCGCTAGACCCCTCAAATTGCAAGAGCCAAGACCTAAGTTAAAACATAGATTGACTCCAACATCTTTTTGCTGGAAACTTAGGGTGCAGCCTATTCCCATGATAATTCCCAGGTTCCATATCCCAAAAACAAAGCTGGTCAACCATTCGATTATTATACGTATCTCTGCCCATCTAAAACATTGCTTTTGTCTGCTGACCAAAAATGTCATGCTCCTAACTTCAAAATAACAACAGTTAGGTTAGGGTCTGGGTGGGGATTTAAAGACCAAGCTCTAGTAAGCCCCAAATATACAATATACTACAAAAATGCCAGAGGGTCTGAAAATATGACCGCAAGACATTAAACCAACCAGAAATCAAATCACCATCCCTCGTGTATGGTCCACAACCAGTCACCTTTCACTCAAACCCCCATAGTAGTCAGGAGAAGATGCCCATCAGTCACCATACGAAACCACCCTTCATCATTTGGGTTTCTTATTGAGACCACCGTAGAGGATGCCACTAGTCTATCACGAGAAAGGCCCAGATATTAAAGAAGCCTTAATCGTTCAGACAGATCTCCCGTGGTCTTCCTACTCATTTGTAAGAATGTAAATACAACAAGGACTGATTGTGCAGTGCAAAAAATTGTGTGTGAGAGAAAAAAGTGAATTAAAATTGAATTAGTGGGCACCGTAAACTTTATTCTGTTGTTACCCACTATACCAATATTAAAAAGTAGTTAGAGACAATCACAGCATTATAGATTGTCTAGATATGTGTTAGGGTCGACATGTTTCAGCAAGACAGGCACAATCTGCCATTGCTTTCTTCAGGACCACTCTCTATCTAAAGCTACTGCAAACTAGTGAAAAAAAGAAAAACTGTGCTTAAAACCATACATAATACAGAGGTCACCTGAATCCACTAGGTGTTCGTGTTATTTTCCACATTCCCAGTCCATACGAGTATCCGATCTGGGAGATGTATGAACCTCACCCCACCTGGCCACAACTCATGGAAATTTTTCACTAGTTTGCAGTAGCTTTAGATAGAGAGTGGTCCTGAAAATTCACTTTTTTCTCTCACACACAATTTTGTGCACTGCAACATCAGTCCTTGTTGTATTTACATTCTTACAAATGAGTAGGAAGACCACGGGAGATCTGTCTGAACGATTAAGGCTTCTTTAATATCTGGGCCTTTCTCGTGATAGACTAGTGGCATCCTCTACGGTGGTCTCAATAAGAAACCCAAATGATGAAGGGCGGTTTCGTATGGTGACTGATGGGCATCTTTTCCTGACTACTATGGGGGTTGGGGTGAAAGGTGACTGGTTGTGGACCATACACGAGGGATGGTGATTTGATTTCTGGTTGGTTTAATGTCTTGCGTTCATATTTTCAGACCCTCTGGTATTTTTGTAGTATAATGCTCCTAACTTCAACTAAAGCCATTCCCACCCTCCAACCCCCAAGACCCTCCTCCCCCTCCTCTGGTCCCCCCCACTCCAGCCCCCAACCACCCATTTGAGACAATTGGACTGGCAGGGTCCTTAGATAGTAGAGTTCCTTCCTCCTACACCTGCCCCATCCTTAATCTATACTTGCCCTCGAAACTCCCATTCAGCACCACACCGCCATAAAGTATTAAACCCAAAACATCCCCCCAAAAATCCAAAATTCTATGCATTGACAAGACAATGAAAAAGATGCAGTTATCGATTTATCATCATTCAACGGGTAAATATCCTGATAGTTAACCATGAAAACCAATAAATAAGATTGCCCTTAGATGCATTCTACCCCACGAAGTGTTAAATCCAGAATTCTATGCGATAAGAAAGCAATGGAAAACAGTGAAAATGCATTCGCCAACATTCAGTAGTGAAGATCAAGCTGGTGTGTATCCAATACCCAAGAGTTAAGAGCCATTCATTGCCATCTTATGGGCCTATACATTAGCCTACTCAGCCTAGTGCAATAAATAAAATAATCATCAAAAATTACGATAAAATAGAAAGATGGCTGAAACAGAATTTAGAACGGGCACGGTTTAGAGCCAGCTACTGTGTACCTTTTGTTATACAGGTGTTATACAACTTTTTAACCTGATTTTGTATTGTCACGCTAGTTTTATGACACACATATCATTCTTACTGCCTCTAGTACACGAGGTCGATCAGTGCATTGGTGTCATTCATACAAACTGAATTCTACTTGAATCTTAATGGACTATGCTTCCTGTGTTCCAACTTTAAAATTTTTCCTGTTTGAATTTTTTCCTCAGATAGTGTCCTTTGCATGTGTGACTTAATCATGCTTACTCCATTTAAGGTAAGTTATTGCATATAATATAGAACAGACTAAGGTTTGCTGGGTTTATGCTTAAAGAATACAAAACGTGTTGGATGAATGCTTGAATTAATCTCAGTCACGGGTAAAAACCTGTGGCCACATCCCTGTCCATCACTCTTTTTTGCCATGCTGGCATTCCAGATTAGACCCAGCTAAATGGAAATCAGCCTTGAACCTGCTTCAATAGGAGCAGTCCAGCCTGAACTGCCAAGCCAGCTCCTCCTTCTTAACCAGAACACAAGCAACCCAAGACCACGTTCAGGCTATTTGGGCCCCTTCAGTTGGGTGCAGCTTGGTTCCAGTGGCACAGTGAGCGCAGGTACCGCATCTGGGCACACCCTTGGCCAGTTACGGCGTCTCAGTAGGTATATGCCTGAGCAAGAATGGCATGCAAAGGTAGGCCTCAGTGATAGAGTTTAGCATTCCTATATTTATTGGAGGGCCGCTAGGGCTGGCAGTAAAAAGTCGAATTTTGAACAGAGAGATCCAAAGTGACTGTTGACAAGGACAAGCTGATAGCTCTCTGGAATCTAGCTGGGCGTGAAATCAGTAAACTGATCAAGGATCTCCCTGCCGCAGACACTGGAACGTATGACAAAGTGCGCGACGCACTAAACAAAAGATTCCTCCATAAAAAGAACGTGGACTACGAGCGCCATGCCTTCCATCAGGCACGTCAAGGAAAAGACGAGGCAATGAGCACATTCATCACTCGACTGCGGCGATTATCGAGGCACTGCGACTTCGACAATTTTTCAACTGACGCCGCCATCAAATCTCAGATCATAGAGGGGTGCCACTCAGAATCCCTCAGGAGACGACTACTGAGAAAGCCGCAAGAACTGGACGACATTGGGGAACTGATTCGCGTCTGCAATCAGGCTGAAGAGCATGCTGCCACCATTGAGTCGGGACGCAAAGTGAGCAGTGAGCAGGCACATCGAGTTCAAGACCGGGGTGGCGGGCGAAGACGCTCAAGAGACAGTCAGTGGACATCACGACCGTCGTCTCGCCTGAGGCGCTCACATCACAGGAGGCGGGAAACCGGCCGAAGAGAGAAGAAACCCGAAAGGACAAGGAGGTGCTTCAGGTGCGGATATGACTACCCTCACGTGGATGTTTGCCCTGCCATGGGCCAGCGGTGCAGAAAGTGTGGTCGTACAAACCATTTCGAAGCAATGTGTGGCGAATACAACAAAGAAAGGCGAAGTGGAACTGGGAGGTCGTCCCGATCGGACACCAGAAAGCACCATGTTAGAGCCGTCAATGACACAGACGCAGAGTCCTCCAGCTCACCTCATTCCAGCAGGAAGTCGCACAGATCGCGATGGGACCGAAGATCCCCGTCCCGGAGCTCCAGAGTCCAGATCTTCATCTCGAGGCTCCGAATACACGAAGCACTATGCAAACATGATCGCAGACTCAGATCAATTGAAGAAGTACCCTCGGTTGCACATCAAAGTGGGGAATCACGACACCAAATTCGTGATGGACAGCGGAGCTTCGCTGAACTACATCCCTGTCACCGAGTACGAGAGGATGCGCCCCAAGCCGTCGCTTGCTCATGCACCTGTACGCGTCTACACCTGGATGTTAAAGAAACCCCTGCAATGTCTCGGCAAATTCCCGACTACACTTGCACATGACAACGTCACTATTGATGCAGTCATACATGTCATCAAAGGACCCGAGGCTGACTGTTTGCTCAGCCTGCCGACTGCGGAGCGTCTCCGTCTCGTGGAGATCCTCTTCAAAGTCTGTGATGACCAGAACATTGTCAATCGTTTTCCTCGCCTTTTCATTGGGCTAGGGAAGCTAAAGAACCATCAGATACACCTACATGTCAACAAGCAAATCAGGCCTGTTGCTCAGCATCCCCGGCGCGTTCCTTTCCACCTTCAAAAGGCTGTCGAAGAAGAGATCAATGACCTCCTGTCTGCCGACATCATTGAACGCACGGACGGTCCGACCCCGTGCGTTTCGCCGGTAGTCGTTGTACCAAAAAAGGGCAACACCAGCAAAGTGAGACTGTGCGTCGACATGCGCATCCCCAACACTGCCATAGAACGTGAATGCCATCCAGGGCACTTCTATGCGACATGATCTCGGCATTGAACGGCGCCAAAGTATTCTCTAAATTGGACCTAAACAAGGGCTATCACCAGCTGGAACTGGACGCCCAGTCACGCCCCATCTCAACTTTTGCTACACACCTGGGACTCTTTCGATATAAGAGACTAAGCTTTGGGGTGTCTTCAGCTGCTGAAATTTTCCAAGAAGCTATCAGACAGATCATCCAAAACATCCCCAATACGCTCAATTACAGCGATGACATCCTTGTCTATGGCTCCAACACCCGTGAACACGACATTGCACTCAACCGCGTCTGTCATGCCCTGCTTGATGCGAACTTAACCCTGAACAAGGACAAGTGCGAATTTCACCAATCTACACTGAAATTCTTCGGTCACATCTTCTCAGGAGCGGGAATGAAACCTGACCCAGAAAAAGTGGCATCCTTGAACAACGCCAAGTGTCCTCAGGACGTCAGCGATCTAAGATCCTTCCTGGGAATGGCTAGCTATTGCGCCCGGTATATCCGGGACTACGCGACCATCAGCCACCCGCTCCGCACCTTGACCAAGCAAGGGCAACCCTTTGAATGGACTCCTCAGTGTGAGCAAGCATTCACAGAGATCAAGAGGGCCGTGGAGTCGGCCGATAACCTTTCCTACTTCAACCCCAGACGCATGACTGAAGTCACCGTAGATGCCAGCCCAGTAGGGTTGGGGGCCATCTTAGCGCAATATGACCATGACTCTGACCAGAGACATATTGTTGCTTATGCTAGCCGCAGCCTGTCCGACCCTGAGAAGGCGTACTCACAGCCTGAGAAGGAGAGCCTTGCAGTGGTCTGGGCATGTGAACATTTTCATGTCTTCCTATACGGCAAGCACTTTACCCTGATCATGGATCACCAGGCGCTAGTCACCATCTACGGCAAACCCCGTGCAAAAATGCCCCCCAGAATTAAGAGGTGGGGCCTGAGGCTTCAGGAGTATACCTTCACGATCGTACACAAGCCGGGAAAGTCTGAAAACCCAGCAGACTACATGTCTCGACATCCGCCTGCGTCAAGCAACTCTCACCCTTCGATTGCTGAGGAATACATCCATTTCGTAGCTGACCAGGCGCTACCTCCTGCCATTCCAATGGATGTGATCCGAGACGCCACCGCACAGGACACCATCCTGCAAAAGGTTCTTCGCATGACCCTCAGGATAAAGACAGTGAGCTGGACACCAAACACGAGCTGCAAGCATTCTGGCATGTCCATGAAGAACTGTCGGTGACCTCAGACGGAATCATACTGGGGGGACAGCGAATCGTGATTCCCAGAACTCTACAGCAAGGTGTCATTGACCTTGCTCATGAAGGTCACCGGGGAGTTGTATCCACGAAGCGAGCGCTCAGGGAGCGTGTGTGGTTTCCTCTACTAGACCAAATGGTGGAATCCACCCTGAAAGACTGTCTCCCGTGCCAACTGACAAGCAAAGGTGATCCCCCGGCCCCACTGCAAATGACCCCCTTACCGGCGGGAGTATGGCAAGAAATTGCTGTGGACTTCTACGGGCCATTGCCTTCTGGCAAGTACGTGATAGTCATAGTTGATGAGTACTCTCGCTTCCCATTCGCACAGTTCGTACCCTCCACCGGTGCCTCCAGTACTCTTAAGGTGCTGGATGAATTGTTTGCCACCTGGGGTGTCCCTAGAGAGGTGAAGACAGACAATGGTCCTCCCTTCAATGGACATGACTTTGAAGCATATGCCCGACACTTGGAATTCTATCATAGGAAAGTCACACCCCTCTGGCCACAAGCAAACGGCACCGTTGAACGCTTCATGGCCACAATCAAGAAAACATTTCAGCAGGCCTGTGCCGAAAAGAAGGACCTGCAGGTCGCTCTCAACGAAGTCCTCAGGGCCTACAGGACAACTCCCCACTCGACTACTGGCAAGTGTCCTGCCACGCTGATGTTAGGCCGCCCCATGAGAAACCGAATCCCAACCTGGGATGGAGCGCTGCGAGCTATATCACCCACCCACAACCATCTAGAGATGGCAGAGATGGACAAGAGAAATAAGGACAAGATGAAGTTGTTTGCCGACGCAAAGCGAAGAGCAAGATCACCTTCTGTGCACGAAGGAGACTATGTACTAGTGAAACAAGACCAACAGAAGAAAACAGACTGTCGTTTTCACGATGAACCACTACTGGTCACTCGACAGAAAGGCACCATGCTGACGGCGGAGTCTGACCACCGTCGAGTTACGAGAAACGTGTCTCACTTTAAGAAGTGCTCCCAGGACTCGACCGGATCATTGCTTGACCCCACTGTGTCACCAGATCCTGGAACCCCTGATCAACATGATCTAGAGGCTCTGAATAAATTGGAGATACCCCAGACTGAGGAGGACATTGTCGAAATGAACGTAAGGCCGTGCCGCAATGCTCAGCGACCAAAGAGACTCATTGAAGAGATATGATTGAATATGTTATCAGTTTTGTTAAGAAAGGGGGAGATGTTGTGTGTTAGCAGTCTAGTAGCTGGGTGGGAGGAGCTAGGTGGTCAGGGACAGGAAGAGGCGGAGTAGGGACAGGAGGAGGGCGGTTGGAGTAGGGACAGGGAAGACACTGGATGTAGATAATAAAGCTCCAGTTGAAATACAACAAGTGTCTGTATTTACTTGTAGCAAGATGCTACAGAGAGCACTTTGAGATAGACATTTGTTTCGATAGTTAGGTTATCCATAGCAACGCCAGCTGCTAACATCCTCTCTTCAAAGAAGGATTCTGCCTGTTACACTCCTTTGGAATGATTTAGTGCATAGAAGAAATTGCCATTAAGAAAAAAAACAAATGCTGGAAAGCACCGTAAAAGATACCAATGTAATTTATTTGAAGGAACCATAACAATGAAATATATGTTTAGCACAGTTAAACATATTGCTAGCCTTCCCCGTGTACAGCGAGCACTATCCTTTTGGTACTTGATGTAATTTAACAAAAGTCTCAGGGAAATTCCTTTTACTCAAACAGAACTAAAGCACATGGTATAAATGTATATAGAGAATTTCTAGGCTAGGATACATGTTATGTGGTGAACATGGAGTGATGCGGTGAACAAAATTCTACTTTTCAATCAAATAAAATAAATTATGGCATTGAATTGCACTGCTACACATGTGTAAATATGCTGAACAGCCCAAGGGTGGAATGGGTTTACAAGGAACACTGCAGTGTTACTGGCAGGGACTTAGTCAGTCAGTCAATGGGCTTCATTTCGATAAAACATATCTTTAAAAGCATTACATAGAACAACAAGTTTAAAACCATTACATATAAAATACATCTGCCAGTCAGTTAAAATAATACACATAACAACAATAAATACTTAAGAAGGTCTAACTACAATGACCATAATTAAACAATTTCATTAAGCCCTTTAGATCTGATCAACCTGGCCCATCCTAAGAATTTTGACATACCACACACGAACAAAGGCCGGGTGTCGGACGTCAAAATTCGCAGTGCGACTATGTGATGTCTGGTGCCCATCTCCCTACACAACGGTTTTAGCCACCTAGATCTCGGGGATTTATAAGCTGGACACTCAAATAGGAAGTGGGCAACAG
This sequence comes from Lissotriton helveticus, assembly GCF_964261635.1. Lineage (NCBI taxonomy): Eukaryota > Metazoa > Chordata > Amphibia > Caudata > Salamandridae > Lissotriton > Lissotriton helveticus. The sequence continues at coordinate 1,761,278,073 of NC_136065.1, forward strand.
ACTCGACTCTAGCCCTACAAAATAAGCAGAAGGGTGAAGTTTGGGCCGGGATTTTCCAACGTGCTGTCAATTCACCCACTGGGAGCATACCTACTCTAAACTTAAAATACAGATCCCTATCTGCCGATTTTGAAATTAAATCAAGGTAGTGTTCTCGGAAGGCCACGTCCTTAATCCTTAGGAACTCAGTGGTTGCTCTACATTGCTTAGGGTCGGAGCTACTCTTATCAGATACCCAGCTCCAATAAATATTTTCAAGGACAGATATGGGGGGGGGCAGATCTAGTAACCCAAGCATCCCCGAGCCCCAACTCCCCAAGGAGGTATTTAACGTCCCTAAGTCACCTAATTTTGGACCAACCAGGCAATGTCAGTACTTCCGACAAACCTTCCGCATGATTGGCAAGTTCGGGAACTCTCCACAAGCGGGCCCAGAGTAGTAACGGACGGAGCTGAGCCTGGTTTTTGATTGAACGGCATCCCATATCAAGTAGCAGAGGTAACGTCGGGGTACTCTGTGGAAGAGCCATCAAGTCCTTCAAAAATGTATTCTCAGAACTGGATAGCTGGTCGACGTTATGAGTCCCCCAGAGTTCCGCCCCATGTAGGGCTGCGCTAACTCCTCTCGCCTCATATATATCTATCACAGGGGCAATAGGTTTGAAAGAGGACGAGCGTTGTTCTTTGAGGAGTGCCCCCACAACCCTTTTGTGGCTTAGCAACATCTTCTGAAGATGAGAGTTCCACCGCATAGTATCAGTTAGACGAATACCTAAATAATCAAATTCCTTGACCCTTTCCAAGGGCACCTGGTTTAGTACAGGAGGCCGTCTGAGTTTTTTAGGGGGGTTCAATACCAAATATTTTGTCTTATTAGTGTCAATTTGAAGCCCCCTACTTATAGAGAAAGACTGAAAACTATCCAGGAGACTCTGTAGACCCACAGGGGATTTGGAGATCAGAAGGGTATCATCAGCGAATAGGAGAGTTGGTATTCTCTTGCCCGCCACGGATGGCGCGTCTGATGGATTTTACAAGAGGTGCTCCACCACTCCATTCACATACAACAGAGTGGTGGCAAGGGCGCATCCCTGGCGGACGCCCCTATTTACTGGCATTCTAGCAGTCTTCTGACCCTGCGTACCCCACCTCACCTGCGCAAAGTTTCCAGTATGGAACTTAACCAGTAAAGACAATATATATGCAGGCATCCTCTGATCAGACAGTACCTCCCACAAGCAATCCCGGGGCACCAGGTCAAAGGCAGTCTTTAAGTCTATAAAGGCGAGAAAAAGACTACCTTTGCCTAGTGTCAGGTTGCTTCTTCCTCAGAGTCTGGAGTGATGACATGAAGGGCCCACCTCTCAATACCTCCAACTCTGATTGTAATGATTACCCAGAGTATTGAAGTGATTAAGCGGGGGGGAAAGGGAATTAAGAAGGGAACAGCTGGGAAGGAGATCTGAAAACGAAAAGTTACTCACAAACAAAAATACACGCACTTTCCTTTGCACAAAGACGTAAACTAGGACATCAGATTCTGTCCTTCTATCAGGAACTAGCTCAAGAGCTTCGTGGCTTGCGTTTATTCAGACAATCAGACTCTTAGTTGACCTTTCTTAGATCCGCTATATTGTGGCAATAAATACTTCACTTCAGTATCAACTGCTCAAAGGCATAAGCGGCATAATTTAGTTTAGGACTTTCTATGACTAGGTTTTCAATCACCTAAACAATCATGGAACTACTTATAGAACAAGAATCACTCTCGTGAATATGAAAATGAGCTGGAGAAAACATGCATATAATTTCTACTGAACAAGATTCACACTCGTGAATAAGGTAATGATCTTGGGAATCAAAACAAATGTTATTAATAATTCACTGAAATGTTTTAACAAGATTTGCAATCTTCCCTGTAGAGTACGACCTACTCTACTTCTGAATCTGGGTTAGTGACAGGTAATCCCCCAAAAGCTAGCCTCACCGGGAGCCGATCAAGATGAGAAGCCTCAGCGGATTCTAAACTCCTGCTGCAGCTCAGCGACCATTGTAGCAGTCTTCAGGCACCCAGAACTCTCCACCAATCAAAAGAAGAAGGCTGACCTCACCGAGAAACGGAGCCCCAAGATCCTCTTCCTCCTTCACCAAAAGATGCTGAATAGTGAGCACGGGGAACTGGGCGCGGCCGCTGACGTCATCTCAGGCACGCCCATGCCAAATCTCACTCATCTCGCGTGAGATGCCAAATCTCACTCATCTCGTGTGAGATACCAAATCTCACGCATCCTGAGTGGGAAAAAGGTTAGTAAAGAGAACAAACATACTAGGACACAAGAACATGCATCTTTAAACATTTTCGCCACCACAATCCTCCAGGGGCTACTCTATGACTTTTACCACATAAAGGTTGATCGCACAGGAACAGGCGTATGTGCCTACAGGATGGGGCGGGCCCTAGACCGCAAGCCGCCCTAGTCCTGACACCTATTATGACAACCTTACAGTATAAGAGCAGCAATCTAAATGACTGCTCAATGGTCCCGGTGCCTGACCTAAAGCCTGCTTGGAACTCAGAAAGAATTTTATTGTCATCGGCCCACTGAAGCACTCTCCCTAGGACCACCTTTCCTGCCACCTTCTGTGTAGAGTCAATTAAGCTTATGGGACGATAGTTAGCTGGGTCATCCTGACCACCCCTTTTGAAGATCGGAACAACCTCAGCTCCCCTCCAGGAGTCTGGAAGTGCCGCACCATGGTAAGTAGCATTAAGCAGAGAAGCAATGAGCCTCCCCCATTCTTTAAAATTGAGGCGGAGCAAATCCCCCGGTATCCCGTCTGGTCCAGCTGCTTTGTTTGGAACCAGGGATTTTCTCAAATTCTCCACTTCCTTAGCTGTAAAGGTAAAATCCTCACTCATCCCGGGGGGCCCAATGATGGTAAACTAATCGGCCCCTGCCTTACATCCAGGTTGGTAGTGTAAAGAAGAGAGAAGTGATCAAACCATGTTTGCTCAGAGATGTTACATGTTATGAGGGTGTCAACTGGCCTGTTCCTGGCCCTAACTAGATCCCAAAAGCTCCTAGGGTCCCTCCCCGCACTAGCTTCCTTCAGGTCGCGCGAGAACTGGTCATCCCACTCTTTCTTAGCTTCACTAATTGAGAGCTTATACTCCTTCCTAGCAGCACGAATCAACTCAGGTCCCTTGAGTTTGACGGCTTTCAAAAGTGCCCTTTTCGTCTGCCGACATTTCATGGAATACCACCCCGGATTGCCCTTGGGTCTCTGGCACTCTCTAATGGGCGGCCCGACTGTGTGTTAAAAATAGGTTTCCCAGGGCATTGATAGTGTCACAAAAAAGTAAAGATACCTCTGGGGTAACCAGAGAGGTAGTGTCAAACCTGGACAGGGCCGCTACCAAGAGAGCGCCAATGTTCTGGACCTTCCCCTCATCCATGGCAATCTTACACCATTTGAGGCCCCTCCCACAGTTAGAGGGACAAACTTCTGCATTTGACCGTAATACAGAGGGTTCCTGCGAGCCAAATGTAATAATAATTCTTTCTTTATTCGGTTTTAGACATTACAAAACCATAAAAGCAACATGATAAATTTTACGTTTATATGTTTAAAAATGTCAAGTCTATCATAAAAATAATTTTAACAAGATTCTAAAAATATTAAAAGAATCAATTCCATTAAATAATTCGATTTTTTAGAGGTTGTTCCTGTGCCTTATAATACATTTTAAGAAGTTTAATACATGATAACAAGGGCATTCAGAATCTAACATTTGTAGGGATAACATAGCAGGACGACATTGTCTAAAACCACAGCGTTTTAACAGGGGAAGTAACCAAATTTTTCTGTGGGTGTTAAAATATTTACAGAACAATATAGTATGTATACAAGACTGTGGGGACATGTCATCACATGGACAATGAGCCAAAGTTGGTTCCCATGTGTTCTTTACTGGGAAGGCTACGAGTCTATGAAAAAGGTTGAATCTAAACCTTGTCAGAAGCATCTTGTCGTAGGTACTGATCTCTAATAGCAAATAAGGCTGGGTTTGCGGGGTAAGCTGTACCATGTTTGCATGTAGTGCAGATTGTTTAGATGATACCAGAGTAGTCCTAAGGGTCTCTAAATGATTCAGGGCTATTTGCTTCAACTCTTTCTTTGATAATTCGGTTAACTTGTCAGGTGTAAAATAGTACTTTTCTAGGCCCAGGTCTAGAAAGAAGTTCCTGACATAGGTAAGCCATGCCATTTTGTTTGCGCGGTCCAGCGCCATGGAATCCTCTAAGATGTTTTTTGTCAGCGCATTTTTATCCGAGACCCAAATGCGCCTCCAAAGTAACAATGGTTGGACCCTTATCAGGTCTTCTAAATATGGAATTCCTAATTCTAAATGACAAGCATAGATAGAGGAGCATTTTGGAGCACATAGGAGAAATCTCATAAAAGCGTTCTCTGCTATCTGGAGAGAACCAACATCTGCATGGCCCCATACCCCAGCCCCATACAATGCGATTGCTTGGCATTTCGCTGCATACATTTTTAGCAGTTCAGCTGGTGGTCTCCTTCCAAGTCGTTGGGAGAAGTTCATCAGTGCTACGATTGCTCTCCTAAAGAGATGCTTCCTAGCCTCGATGGCTGCCTTCCAATTTAACCTTTGGTCAATCATTATACCCAGATAAGGGTACTGGGATGTCCTCTCAAGTTTTTGTTCATTAAGGTAAATATTCTTGGTTCGTTTTCGTCCTTCACCAGCCACCATAACAAATGTTTTCTTAACATTTACATGTAAGTCTAAGGCACTCATAAAATCAGCATACTTGGTCAAGGACTTCTGAAGTTCGATTGGTGTGCGTGCCAGGATGACCGCGTCATCCGCATAGAGTAGAGCGGGGATCAACCGTTGGTTTAATCTGGGGAGGTCCTGTCCCCCTCTCAGCATCACCTCCTCCAGTCCGTTTGTATACAAAGAGAAGAGAAAGGGGGCCAGGACACACCCCTGCCTGACTCCCCGCTCCACTCTGAAAGGCGCGGTAAGTTCCCCTTTTGTGCCATAGCGCACTGTTGCAGAAGCCTCTGCGTATAATTCTCTCAAGAAATCCCGGAGGGTGGAATCCACCCCCATGTTTCTCAAGAGGGTCCATAACTTCGCATGAGATACGCAATCAAACGCACCGGACAAGTCAACATATACCATGTACATTGTCCCCTGCTTTGCATGAATGTATTTAGACACGATCATACTTAGATTAAGGGCCTGTTCTACAGTTCCAAAACCTTCCCTAAATCCGAATTGTAGATCGGATAAAATATTGGTGTCATGGGCCCATTGCTGTAGCTGCTCGAGTACTACTCTGCCGACTACTTTGCCCAGAGAATCCAACAATGAAATTGGGCGATAACATGTCACGTCCTGGCGGTCCCCCTTTTTAAAGATTGGGACCATGATTGAATTGGACCAGGACTCCATCAATCCTAGTTTCGCTGCTGCAGTGCATACTCTTGTAAGTATAGGGGCCCAGAGGTCCGGAAGGTGTTTAAAAAGGTCTACTGGGACCCCATCAGGGCCAGGCGCTTTGCCGCCTTTACTTGATTTTAACGCCTGGATTACGTCGAGTATGTCGAATTGCAAGGGAATTGGAAATTCGACCGGAGGAAGAGAATGATCTAGCCCTTCAGTCGGGGATGTTAGTTTAAATATTTTTGAGAAATGACTTACCCAAATTTCCTCTACAATAGCCACTTCTATCTTAGGGCTATTAGAATCTGATAGGAAGGGGGTCTTAACTATCCGCCAAAAGGACTCGCTGTTTTTCGTAACTGCACTCTTGTGAAGTTCATCCCATAGTGCTTGTTTTAGCTCTTGTTTTCTTATCTTCCTGGCCTTATTATATTGGAGCCTAAGGTGCTGTATCTGTTGCTGGACTCTATGTGGTTGTTTAAGGGCCGTTTTTAGATTGGTTAACGCCACAGTACAGTCATGGTTGAACCATCCTGTTGGAGTTGGCTTAGTTAAATTTGATTTTCTAGTCAGCAATCCTTTTGTTTTTTCTAGGATTATCTTGAAATTTTCAAGAACCACCCCGTCCTCTACTGATAGGTCTAGGCATTTTATTATATTAGGGTATGTTAACTTTATCAGGTTCTCGGTTAATTGTGTGGGATCGATCTTTTCCCATTTCAGGGTATACCCGTTATTCTTTCCGAGTTCTATCTTATTTTGTGACAGGGTGTTTGCTATAGTTGATGTTTGAGTTTCTAGATCATTCAAATTAACATCTAATCTAAGGGCGCTATGGTCACTTAGGATATTATTCATAAGTATAAAATCCCTGGTTAGATGTCTTAATCCATCCGTCAAAAGAATGTAATCGACGGTGGTCTCATGGCCCCTTCCTAGGTACGTTGGGTCTGGGAGATTCTTAGTAGAGTCGGTTTTGTTTGCTATTGTCAAATCTAAATCTAGAAGGAGGTTGTTCATAGCTGTCCCCGTTCTTGCATGGGAAAAGTGCATAAGAGGATTGTCATGCTCGTCCACTATCCCACAACTCCGCATGCCCGAACGTGGGCAGGGGTGTAGGTTGAAATCTCCTCCCCATAGTAAATGAACAGTCCCTTTTTTCCCATACAATTGACTAAGGTATGTGATTTTTTCCTGAATTATTAAAAGGGTGAAGCAAAAATGGTCGTCCTCTAAATTATTATAAAAATGTATCAGTATAATAGTTATTTTTTTTCCTGCTGAAAGACAGATTAATTGGTAGTTTGGAGCAAATTCTGTCTTTAATACCTTGAGATTTTTTATGGTGTTTGCTATATAAGTAACCAAGCCTCCCTTGGGCCTACCCGCGTTACTTGGAAGGGCTGGAGAGAAATAAGTTATGTAGCCCAAAAGATGTAACTCCTTCGTGGCCCATGTCTCTTGCAGACAGATAATTTTTCCTTCCTCTAGGAAGTGAGCAGCAGAGCCATCCTCTATTTTAGGGCGGAGGCCTGCAATGTTCCAAAAAATGACCGACAGATGTTGTATTTTTTTCTCTGGGCCTAAAATCATCATCTCTGTGGGATCTGAGGGTAGGATGATTTGCTCAGTGTTTGGATATTCTACTAATGGTCAGTCGACCATTTCTAGGCCACTGAAACGATTCATGGTCGGTATACCTGACCAATTATCCCAATGTGGTGTTTCCCTGTAGGTGGGTCTATATTGTCGCTGTGGAGGCCCACCCCACTGTTCCCATTCTCTACCACTGTTCCATGGGCCCACAATCTGCCAAGGGCCCTCGTGGTTTTTATAATTGGGTTCCGCAGCCCCCCAGAAGCTATCGTGATCATTATAGCGCGGGGCTATGTCAGGTCTGGGGATGTCAAGTTCCCAAGGCGGGAGAACTGCTTTACGCCAAGAGCTATCAAATTCCTGGAGGTAGTTATTATGATGTCTTTTGGGATAAAAAAAGGATAGACGCTTTGTATCTATCCCACTGCTTGTGCTATGATGTTCCCATGAGCAAATATATTAAACTACTTTGGGATCCTCGAAAGTGATCACAATGCAGTCTCCCTGTATGATTTTTTTGTCCCTGGCCTACCCATGGGGTCCTACATACTGTTAGTATCCTACTTGACCAATTGGGGGGAATCGGGCGGTTTATATTTAACCAATATTGCGCCTTATTTTTTAAAGACCAATTAGGTTCTACACCCTGTCCCGCCAATTCTGGTACACCAGTCATCACCACTACAAATGGGGATGCCTCAGGTGGCATATTCACGGGGAATCTACCCTCATGTATTCCTCTGGTTCCTCCCTTATTTACTGGTGGGTTTGATGTTTTTAGAGAAGGTGTTTTTGGGACTGCTGTTTTTGGAACTAGAGTTTGTTGAGCTGATGTTTTTAAAGCTGGTGTTTTTGAGGCCATTATTGTCTGTGGTATGGACGTTTTATCTTTCGGAGGAGGTTTCTCCACTGTAGGGGCTTTTGATACTGTTTGTTGTTTAGATGATGGGCACACTAAGGTTGTAGTTTTGTTTTGAGGAGTAGGTGCTGGCAATTTATTTGAATCCGTTTTTTGAGGCCCTTGAGTCGGTTTTAATATTGGGGGATTTGTAAGCTTAGATAGATGTTTCTCAATATTTAATAGTCTACTTTGTAGAGGAAGAAAGAGCGAGTTTAGCAAGGCAGCTATTCTGTTTACCAACTCTGAAGTGTCACATTCTTTACTGAGGGATGGAAAAGCAGGTGAGCCTGAGGTAGTAATGTCTGGTATATTGAGTAGGGAATGATGTACCAACACATGACGTTCGGTACCGTCAACTGTTTGCAAAGTTGGCCCTATCGGGTTTGAGCTTACAGGTAATTCAACAGTGTCCTTGATTATTATCTTTTCCCCCTTTTCCTTTTCCTTTCTTTTCTTAATTGCCCCCTCCCTTCTCCCTCTTGCTTGTCTTACTTCCTCTGGTGTATGGTCAGGTAAGATTTCACGTGTTTTTTCTAAGTCTGAGTCTGAGGTCAGTAAGGAGAGTTGAGAGGTTGAGAGATCTATCATATTTGGAAGACTGAGCCTATTGTTACCTTGTGATAGTTGCGTTAAATTATCACCCTTCTCGGGAGTTCTTGCTACAGCCAATAGTCCCATGGAAGATCGTCTTGCATTAGCAAGATCGATAGATACTCTATCCTCGATCAAACTAATGCTTTGATCTATGAACGAGTTTGCCTTAGTTATAAAGTCATCCATGGGCCCTAGCAGCTGCTCGCCAACCCGACCTTTTTTCAATTTTTTTTGTTTACTACCTCTCGTATTCATTTTTGGTAGAAAAGGTGCACAAGAACTTTATGGAGGGTCAATAGGTAGACAGTTTTTGATAACAATAGATCGAGAGAGTATATATAGGTCTAAACCGAATGAGCAGGGCTTAGTATAGTGGCCCGGTCCGGTTCCTCACGTTCTCGAACGGCCTCAAACGGCCCGCTCTTTGCCCGGTCTTCGCCCCGAGCTCCGTCCCGCGCGCGTCCCGCGTCGCGGTGGAGCTTGCGCCAATAAAGTATGTGGGGTGAGGGGGCATGGCCGCCAGGGGAAGAGGCACCAGCTGTGAAGAATGGGGAATGCTGGGCCTCGCAGTCCCCCGGTAGGCTCCTTGCACTGTCTGTGCGCCAAAGTCCTCCACCTGGGCGCTGTCACACTGGGAGCGAGTTGATTATCCGCCGATAGCGGAAACCGCTCCCACCAGCTGACACGGGGTCAGGGAGAAACAGGGAACAAGCGTTGTGGAAGCAATCCTCACTGCCAGGCAAGATTCAAAGAATGAGCGGCACCCGCGAAGCGGGTGTCGCGAAAGGTAATCAAGGTTTCAGGCGGAGGGCGTGGCCGCCGGGGGAAGAGGCACCAGCTGTGAAGAATGGGGAATGCTGGGCCTCGCAGTCCCCCGGTAGGCTCCTTGCACTGTCTGTGCGCCAAAGTCCTCCACCTGGGCGCTGTCACACTGGGAGCGAGTTGATTATCCGCCGATAGCGGAAACCGCTCCCACCAGCTGACACGGGGTCAGGGAGAAACAGGGAACAAGCGTCGTGGAAGCAATCCTCACTGCCAGGCAAGATTCAAAGAATGAGCGGCACCCGCGAAGCGGGTGTCGCGAAAGGTAATTAAGGTTTCAGGCGGAGGGCGTGGCCGCCGGGGGAAGAGGCACCAGCTGTGAAGAATGGGGAATGCTGGGCCTCGCAGTCCCCCGGTAGGCTCCTTGCACTGTCTGTGCGCCAAAGTCCTCCACCTGGGCGCTGTCACACTGGGAGCGAGTTGATTATCCGCCGATAGCGGAAACCGCTCCCACCAGCTGACACGGCCTCAGGGAGAAACAGGGAACAAGCGTCGTGGAAGCAATCCTCACTGCCAGACAAGATTCAAAGAATGAGCGGCACCCGCGAAGCGGGTGTCGCGAAAGGTAATGAAGGTTTCAGGCGGCGGGCGTGGCCGCCGGGGGAAGAGGCACCAGCTGTGAAGAATGGGGAATGCTGGGCCTTGCAGTCCCCCGGTAGGCTCCTTGCACTGTCTGTGCGCCAAAGTCCTCCACCTGGGCGCTGTCACACTGGGAGCGAGTTGATTATCCGCCTCAGGGAGAAACAGGGAACAAGCGTCGCGGAAGCAATCCTCACTGCCAGGCAAGATTCAAAGAATGAGCGAGCCAAATGTAGCCGACCACATGGGTACAAGATCAAAGATAGTGGATTGTGATCACTGTCCGTAGTGGACAGAACTTCCATATCGCGCATAAAGCCACAGAGCTTAAGATCGAGTAGGATGTAATCTATCCTCGATGAATGGTCAACCCTGTTGAACGTGTCGGCTCCACAAGGGTCCGATATTGATCTGCCATTCACCGCCCTTAGACCATATGCCAAAGATAGGGTATTAAGCTGTATGGCCCGTTGGGACCACCTCTTTATGATTGATATTGTTAGAGATGGGATACCCCTCCTGGCATCCTCATCAGAGGTACCCAAGATGTCCTCTGCCGCAAGGGGCTCAAAAGTACAGTTGAAATCCCCTGCGGCCAGGACATACATGTCATTACTACACTGGCTAAGTTCGTCTTCAAACCCAGATAAGGTTGGGGATGGTGAGCCACCTTTGGTGCCCCTAGCATAAATGTAAAATATCTCCAAAGTACGCCCTCTTTGGGGCCCCCTAACTGATAATCTTAATATGTCAGGAAAATTGGTTTCTCTGTGCCTGATGTGACCGCCCAGAGAAATGCTGACCCATATAAGGAGGCCTCCTGAAGGGCGACCTCTCCCTGTAGGGGGGGGATTGCTGGGACAAAATACATGGTATAACCAACCTTGTAGCAAGGCTCCATACACTACGGCTCTTGGAAGATACATATCACAAAGGACTCAATAAAGGTATTCCAGTCTGGGAGATCTAATTTTCTGGAAATACCTGTAACGTTCCAGCTGACGATCCTCACTTCATTATTCGCTATAGCTTGCTCTTTTGGAGACTGTGACGTGAACATGCTAGGCCCAAATCGGGACTCCAGTGGCCTACCCTCAGACTCAACCGGCTTGCAGTTGCTCTCTGGTTGAGAACAAACAAGCACAGGCTTGTTCACGGGGCTGGGAATAAGAGAGGGAGAGAACTCAAGGGGATGAAGAAACCCATGTGGTACACCACACTCAGACACCTTACAGCACCTGGTTGTGTCGGCTACAACAGGTGGCCTCTCGCCAGGAGAGTAAGCGCCAAGTCAACAGCCAGGCCCCAGCCTATAGGCTCCACGGCTTGTATTTGGCATAAGGACCTAGGGGAGTGGAGAACATAGGGGTAAGACCCTCTATCCCTGACCCCCCAGGTCTGATAACTATCATTCTGGGGAGTTGCTGGATGAAGATGAAAATAGCTAAGATCGTGAGTGCTAATTCCTATATTACATGGGCTAGAATAATGGTTACAAATAAACCTTGCTACCCTAGCATCCCTAAAATTAACCAGAATGCAATCACCCGTCGTGTCCTTTGTCCTATTTCCTACCCAGCTGACCCATCTAACATGAAGAACCTGCCCATCAAATGAGCTAGGGAGAGGTCTGTTCTCCCTTAGCCAAAACATAGTTTTATTTTTAAGTTCATTGTACGATTCATGTTTATCCGCCTTCTGCTGTGGGACCCCGGTAAGCACCACTACATAAGGCTGACATTCCGGGGGTAGGTTGATGTGGGGGTGGTTAGTAGCTCCCTTCTCAGCCCGACATGGATTTTTGGTAGAGCTGGTGGGTGACAATGTTGGCCTCCTCTTCCTCCCTCGCTGTTATTAGTGGTATTGCTCTGGGCAGGGAAGCTTTGGCAGGGACCTTTAGTCCCTTTATCCAAGTTCAAAATGCGATTAGGGCTTATTGGGGCATCGGTGTGAGTGAGACCACCTTGGGCAACAGTGCTCACTTTAGCCCCGGGGACTACCCCTGGCACTTTAGGTACCATCACCTCTATGGGTGGGAGATCCCCCCGGGGGACTATATTCGCCTCTAGCCCACCCTCCCGGTTTTTAGAATGTAATTTGATTAAAGACTTGAGTGAAAAGAAGTTGTCAAGAGTGGCTTGCTCGAATCTATCAAGCCTCTCCGTCAAGACTTTCACTCTTTCAAGTACCGGGAGTATCAATGATTTCATTAATTTCTCAGTTTGGGCGATAGGGGGTGTCTGGGGTAGAGTGCCTACAGTAGGAATAGGCTGTGGATTTACATTCTCTAGCACACTAGGGGTACATGACGACTGTCCACCAGTAGCAGAGGACCCTTGTGACCTAGAGGTAATCTGCTTCTCCACCGCCCCCAGTCCCATAGGTTTCGCACAGTCCTTAAGACAATTTCCCTTGAACTTCTTGGGGGGTTTGGGATGGCTACCCCTTTGATAACTTATAGCTCTTTTCCTATTGATAGGTGCTGCTCTAACTCTTTTGACAGCCGCTACCTCTGAATGTACAGAGGGACCCTCAGGGAGAGTAGAGTTATCCAAGGGTGCGTGGTACACTGGAGGCAGGACAGGCCCCGGTACTGGATGTGCAACCGTATGCCTACAGGATTCTAGGGCATTAGGCCTCTCCAGGCTAGCCCTTATGGCACCTGATCTAAGCTGGTCAGCACTAGGGGTAGCTATATCCGGGAGCTCATCTGTATGTACAGGAGAGGCCACCTGTCAGGAATCAGGCTTCGTGGGCCGCTGTCCTCGCAATGCGTGGTAAACGGCACCCGCGTTCATTTGAACCACAACCCCCAGAGGGCCGAGGGATACGTTGCGCGTGACGTCAGACGCGCAGTTCAGGAACATAAGCCCGGAAACAACAGAGAACGGAGCCGATAATTCCGCCGAGGGTGAGTCACGTCTTGGAGCTGACTTTTGGTCTTCGGAACTACCGTGAGTAGAAGCGTTTCCGTGTGGTTGCCGGCTGGAGGCACACGGACATATGGACACGTAAAACTATTGTTGAGCCGTTCTGGATACTCACACGATGTTTGTGGGAAACGAGTGATTCCTGGAGAGACCTGTTTGTTTTCCCCGTTCTAGGTAGAGAAAAAGCGGCTGCTTTCTCTTGCGGGGAAAACGGTTAACTCTTTCCAAAATATACACTTGTGAGAGTTGGACAATTTTGTATGGTTGGGTTTGGAATCATTACCCAAGTCTCACCCCAGTGAGAGTACTTTTGATTTGCGGAGTGTGCAGTGCTCAGGCAAGCCTGAACAGCACAAACTCATCGCTATGTACGATATTTCCTTTTGGTGGATGCATCTATAAACCTGGACAAAAAGGGTGAATTGAACCTGTAGCATTTTTGCTCATTCTTTGTTTTGAAGACAACCTGTTTGTGCTTTATTTTACGGTGCAGGAGAGAACTCAACGGGGGGTACCTAGTACAAAGGAAGAAGTGGCGTAAGACAGTGCATGGACACTAAGTGGTAGGTATGGTGTGGGAGTGGTTAATGCACTGGTTGTGAATGTTATACATACTCATGCTCATTCTCGTTCCTTTTAGCTGATTGCTGCCACTGATAGGACCTCACCTCCCTCTCCTGTATACCAAGACTATGTATTTTTCTTTACAGGTATGCTAGAGTTGTGAATAGAAAGGAGTGTTATAGCATTGGTAGTGATTCAAAGTGATAGCGAAGATAGGGAGGGGTGTGAAGCTAAACACCTTGTCTTTATCATTTCAGATCTCCCTCCCCGCTGTTCCCTTCCTTTCCCGCGCTCACGTGATCATCCTAGGGGTCTGTGATATAACTATCGGGCTGCGGGGTGATCACGGGGGTGTGGAGTAAGGTCTTTCAACACAGCCCCGAGGAGTATCGAGTGGAGCCTGACAGAAATATCGGCCCACGGTTACTGTTCTTCTCTTGGCTGTGTGGATAGATAATGGCTACACTTGATGACGTTCTGGCTGCCTTAGCTTTGGTTCAAACAGAACTGGCTGCCTCCAATAGAGAGGTCGCTGCTTCCAGAACTGAAAATGCTCAATTACGGGCTCGCATGGACCGGATGCAGGGGAATCCGTTTGATGCTGGGGCTAGTACATCCGCCCCTTCTTCTCTAGTCGTAGAAATGCCCACACAAATCCCGCTGGCTCCCCCTGAAAGGTTTTATGGGGACAATAAGAAGGTGCAGGTGTTTATGACACAAATACTCTTACATTTCATGTGCAAGCCCAAAATGTTTTCCACAAACCAGGCCCGAGTGGCCTTCTTGATATCATATCTAGGTGGGGAAGCTGCTCAGTGGGCGGTTCCAGTGGTTAGGATAGACGACCCCCTACTCTACGATTGGGACGAGTTCAGGGTAGAATTCGAGAAAACCTTCTATCGTAGAGCGGAAACGTTCTCAGCAGACCGTGAGTTGTTGGTGCTTAAACAGGGCACCTCGGCCTTGGTATCTTATTTGAACAACTTCCGTCGCCTGATAGCGGAGATGGATTGGCCTGAGGTTAAACAATCTGCATTGTTCTATCAAGGACTGAATGACGAGATGAAAGATGTGCTGGCGCACATAGACCCCCAACCGCGTACCTGTTCGGCGCTTATTGAACTCGCTCTCCGTCTAGATCATAGGATAAGAGAACGCAAGGGCGAATTAAGAAAGAAAGAGCCTATTGTAGTGGGTCATGAGCGAGGAGGAGGGGGCAACGAGAAGCCGACTACCACACAAGACGCCATGGAAATCGGAGCGGTCAGAGCCTCTTTGTCGTTTAGCGAGAAAGAACATCGTAGGAAAAATGGGCTCTGTTTATACTGCGGAAAGAAGGGACACTACCTACGGGAGTGTCCGGTGAAACCAAAACCAGGAAGGTTCAGACCTGGTCAAGCAGCAGCAGGGACAGTTGAGAAGAAGCCGGAAAACCCCAGTGCTTGAGAGTGGAAGAAGGGGAACCCTCAAGCAGGATCACTATCCCTTCAGTCACTGCCTGTTGTGATCAAGAGAAGAATCATGTATACCTTTCTTTGTTGTTGTTGCTGGATAATGGAGAGCAGGGAGTAAAAGCAATGGTGGACTCTGGGGCCACTGGGTGTTTTATGGACTATACCGAAGCAGAAAGGCTGGGTATTCAGCTCATAGCAAAGAAACAGCCTGAACCAGTGTATGCGGTCGACGGTAGTGAATTGAGCGCAGGACCCATAAAATACCACACGCCGGAATTTCGGTGCGTATGTAATGGCTTGCATCAAGAAACCATTACGTTTAACATTATCCAAGCACCCCAATATGGCATCATTTTGGGGCTTCCTTGGCTACAAAAACACAAACCTTCCATCCATTGGTCCTCGAAGACAATTAGTTTCGACTCGGATTATTGTAAAAAACACTGTTCGGTGACTAATGAGAGTCCGTCTCATGCCTTGGCAAGGGTGTTTAACATCGCCACAGCAGCCGAGAAAGAAGTGGAACTCCCGACCTGTTATGTAGCCTACGCAAAAGTGTTCAGCGAGGAACAGGCCGAGGCTCTCCCGCCTCACAGAGACTTTGATTGTCGGATCGATCTAGTTCCAGACGCAGTAATACCAAACGGCAGGCTGAAGGCCCTTACAGTACCAGAGAACGAATACCTGAGAGCATATCTGGACAAGTATCTGGCTCTGGGGTACATACGCCCTTCTCGGTCACCCGCTTCGTCACCGTTGTTTTTTATAACGAAAGCAAACGGTGAAAAGAGGTGTTGCATCGACTACCGCGCTTTAAATACCATCACGGTAAAGAACCAATACCCTTTACCCCTAATTCCTGTTCTGTTGGAACAAGTTAGAGCAGCCACCATATACACCAAGTTGGATCTGCGAGGGGCATACCACCTGGTTCGTATAAGAAGGGGTGACGAATGGAAGACGGCATTCAAGACGCGGTATGGGCTCTTTGAGTATCTAGTGATGCCCTTTGGGCTGTGTAACGCCCCAGCCGCTTTCCAATACTTTTTGAATGAGGTGTTAAGAGAGTACTTAGACCTCTTTGTAGTCATCTACATCGATGACATTTTGGTATACTCCAGCACAGCGGGGGAACATCAACGACACGTGAGCCAGGTGCTAGAAGCCCTGATGAAACATCATCTCTATTGTAAGATCACGAAATGTGAGTTCCACGTGACCACCGTCGAGTTCTTAGGAGTAATGCTTACGCCTTCAGGTCAGGTAATGGCTGAAAGGAAAGTCCAAGCCATAAAGGACTGGCCTCGTCCGTGCACAGTCAAAGATATCCAATGCCTGCTGGGTTTTGCGAACTTTTATAGAAGGTTCATTGGTGGGTTTTCTGCCCTGGTAACCCCCTTAACACGTCTAACAAGAAAGAACGTCCCGTTCGTCTGGAGTGGAGAGGCCCAGCAAGCGTTCGATGGGTTGAAAGAAGCCTCTACCAGTGCTCCAATATTAAAACATGCCAACCCAGAATTGCCGTTTATAGTAGAGGCTGATGCGTCTGAAGTGGCCTTGGGGGCGGTTCTTTCACAAAGACAGGAAAACACAGGAGTTATACATCCTATCGCCTTTATGTCAAGAAAACTCAGTCCGGCGGAAATCAATTACACAATCGCCGAAAAAGAGCTGCTGGCGATAAGAGACGCCTTTGTGGAGTGGAGGCATTGGCTCCTGGGAGCGGTTCATCAGGTCACGGTCTATACGGATCACCGTAACCTGCAGTTCATAAGAGCAGCACGACATCTCACGCCCAGACAATTACGCTGGATGCTTTTTTTTTAGGAGTTTCGGTTCGTGGTTACCTACCGACCAGGTGTGAACAACAAGAAAGCAGACGCCCTGACCCGGCAAGAACATCCAGTGTTGCACACCCTAACTCCAACCAGATCGATCATAGACCCAGCGAAAGTTGTGTGTGCTACCCAATCCAGTGATTTTGTACAGTCCCTGCGCTCAGGGATACAGTCATGCGTTTGGAGAACTTGGCTTCGTCATCATCCTGAATGGAAGATGAGACAAGGAGTAGCAATGAAAGGGAAACAAGTGCTTGTGCCCACCAAGTCCTTACAACGTATTGTATTTCAATGGTGCCACGAAATGCCTAGTGCAGGACATATGGGACATGTGAAGACTTTGGAAAAAGCATTGAGGCAGTTTTGGTGGCCCTCCATCCGACTGGATTTGAAGCGCTGGGGATCCCAGTGCGTGCAATGCGCCCGAATGAAATCGGATAGACAACAACCCCAGGGATATCTACAGCCTTTACCCACTCCTGAAATGCCTTGGGAAAGCGTGTCCGTGGACTTCATTGTCGGTTTGCCGAAAGACCAAGGGAAAACCGCCATTCTAGTTGTGGTAGATTTCCTCACGAAGATGGGTCACTTCATCGCATGTGAGAAAGTTCCTACAGCGGGTCAGTTAGCGCATCTACTATTAACACACATAGTGAGGTTACACGGACTCCCGAAAGTGATAGTGTCAGACAGGGGGGCCCAATTCACTGCAGGCTTTTGGAAGGTATGGTGTGCTGAGTTACATATATCATCTTCCCTATCCACCAGTTATCATCCACAGTCGGATGGGCAAACGGAGAGACTCAATCAGTCCCTAAAACAGTATCTCCGCTGCTATGTTCAGGCAGACTCAGATTCCTGGGTGGATTGGTTGTGGGTGGCGGAGCTGGCTTACAACAGCACACAACATTCTTCGACAGGTTATGCCCCTTTCTTTAGCATATATGGCCATCACCCAAGGGTAAATCCATGACTCCTTCCCAGAGACACGGTCAGGTTGCCAGACTTCAAGGCAAGATTGTTGCGCATTCGTAAGATACTTCTGGCGACGCGCAGGAATCTTGTTCATGCCAAAGGGAGATACAAAGTGCAGGCGGATAAACACAGAAGACCGAGTCCTGTGTACAAGAAAGGGGACCTGTTGTGGTTGTCCACCAAACATATAACCTTCCGGAGGTATAGTGTGTTCAACCCTAGATTCATAGGTCCTTACCGGGTGGTAAAACTGATCAATCCAGTGGCAGTGAAGTTGAGGTTGCCGGCTCATTTCAAAATTCACCCTGTGTTTCATGTGTCCCTTCTGAAACCCTATCGGGTCCCTGTTCATCGTCCTCCTGTGCCTGTTTGGGTTCAACAAGAGAAGGAATACGAGGTATTGAGGGTGTTGGATTCCAGAAGGGTGAGGGGGAGACTGCAATACCTGCTTTCTTGGAAAGGCTACGGGCCGGAGGAGAACTCTTGGGTGCCTGCGGGGTCTGTGCATGCTCCCCGTCTTGTGTCCTGTTTCCACCGCCGGCATCCTGATAGACCGGCCCCTGGACAGCGTCCCTTGTGAGGGGGGATGTACTGTCAGGAATCAGGCTTCGTGGGCCGCTGTCCGCGCAATGCGTGGTAAACGGCACCCGCGTTCATTTGAACCACAACCCCCAGAGGGCCGAGGGATACGTTGCGCGTGACGTCAGACGCGCAGTTCAGGAACATAAGCCCGGAAACAACAGAGAACGGAGCCGATAATTCCGCCGAGGGTGAGTCACGTCTTGGAGCTGACTTTTGGTCTTCGGAACTACCGTGAGTAGAAGCGTTTCCGTGTGGTTGCCGGCTGGAGGCACACGGACATATGGACACGTAAAACTATTGTTGAGCCGTTCTGGATACTCACACGATGTTTGTGGGAAACGAGTGATTCCTGGAGAGACCTGTTTGTTTTCCCCGTTCTAGGTAGAGAAAAAGCGGCTGCTTTCTCTTGCGGGGAAAACGGTTAACTCTTTCCAAAATATACATTTGTGAGAGTTGGACAATTTTGTATGGTTGGGTTTGGAATCATTACCCAAGTCTCACCCCAGTGAGAGTACTTTTGATTTGTGGTGTGTGCAGTGCTCAGGCAAGCCTGAACAGCACAAACTCATCGCTATGTACGATATTTCCTTTTGGTGGATGCATCTATAAACCTGGACAAAAAGGGTGAATTGAACCTGTAGCATTTTTGCTCATTCTTTGTTTTGAAGACAACCTGTTTGTGCTTTATTTTACGGTGCAGGAGAGAACTCAACGGGGGGTACCTAGTACAAAGGAAGAAGTGGCGTAAGACAGTGCATGGACACTACGTGGTAGGTGTGGTGTGGGAGTGGTTAATGCACTGGTTGTGAATGTTATACATACTCATGCTCATTCTCGTTCCTTTTAGCTGATTGCTGCCACTGATAGGACCTCACCTCCCTCTCCTGTATACCAAGACTATGTATTTTTCTTTACAGGTATGCTAGAGTTGTGAATAGAAAGGAGTGTTATAGCATTGGTAGGGATTCAAAGTGATAGCGAAGATAGGGAGGGGTGTGAAGCTAAACACCTTGTCTTTATCGTTTCAGATCTCCCTCCCCGCTGTTCCCTTCCTTTCCCGCGCTCACGTGATCATCCTAGGGGTCTGTGATATAACTATCGGGCTGCGGGGTGATCGCGGGGGTGTGGAGTAAGGTCTTTCAACACAGCCCCGAGGAGTATCGAGTGGAGCCTGACACCACCAATGCCAAGGGCAGAGCGTTTATGAATAAGGGGCTCTAGAGAGAGGCGGCGCTCAGTAATGGCAATCTCTTTCTCGATAACCGAAAAGGCACGAGTAATAAACTGGTCCATTGGGCCACATACATAGCCCCCCCTCGTACTCCTCCCAGAAAGAGTTGTCATTGGCATGGAAAGCACACTTAGATATAAGAAACGCCCGACAACTGATCTAATGGGTTAGTCTTGGGTACATGAGTAGTATCCTGATACCTGACAATGTCCAGTCTTTAGAGGGGTGGCCAAGCCCAGCCACGGGCAGCCCTGGAGGGCCACAGACGGTCCCGCCCTTGTCCCGGGCTTCTCCCGGGACGCTCCCGCGACGCGGGGGTTGGTGTTTGGTTTTAAGCGCCTCCTAATCCCCTGAAGCGGGGCCGCAAGGGCACTTGGGAAATGTAGTGCTTTGAAGAGCTGCGGCGGCGGGGAGAGACCGGATGCGGCGATGGACAGCTAGGCAGGAACGCGGGTCCCAAATGAAGTCCCTCGACAGTGGCAAGATGCTGCAGGCAGGTAAAGTTTTTTAGTTAGGTCCCCACTCCACCGGGGTTGGTGTTTGGTTTTAAGTGCCTCCTGGCGCGTAATCCCCAGAAGCGGGGCCGCAAAGGCACTTGGGAAACGTAGTTCTTTGCCCCCTTGGTCCCCCCCCCACTGCGGCTGCGCTGAGATTGAAGAGCTGCGGCAGCAGGGAGAGACCGGATGCGGCGATGGACAGCTAGGCAGGAATGCGGGTCCCAAATGAAGTCCCCCGACATTGGCAAGATGCTGCAGGCAGGTAAAGATTTTTAGTTAGGTCCCAGGGACTCATTCATAAGAGATTAAGATTTGGATGGGAAAAGAGACTAAGGTACTCTGTCACAAAGTAGAAATGATTCCTTCAAGAAGACGCTGAAGAGTGAGTAGGTGTTGACACTTCTCTTTCTTCTCTCTCAAATTTGATTTTCCCACCAAATTGGCTAAAGATTAACGGCCACTTGTATCAAAAAAGCATTTTCCAAATAGTGATTTTTACCAAATTGTTATTTGGTAATCGCAAATTGCTATGTATGTATGCTATGTATGTAAGGAATCGCAGAAGATTTAGCAATTCCTTAGTATAACCAAATAGCTATTCGGTAATTAGGCAATCGCTATTAGGTAATCCTACTCCGTTCGTTCCCATGGGCCTTTGAATGGTTTTGCATTAGCTAATTGGTGACTACCTAATTGGTAATAGCAAATTAGGTAATGCAAAACCAAGGGTGATCAGGGTCCTAAAGCCCCCCTGAAGCTTCACAAGAAAAATGTGCACATGTTAAGGGCATACATGCCCTAGGGGCATGTGTGCACTCCAAGGCACTTTGAAAAATTCATTTTTGTGATTTTTTCAAAATTTGCACATGGTTGCCATCGACTTGGAGTCAATGGTAATAGCACTTTCCTAAATGCAGTTTGCATTTAAAAAATGTTAGGTACATGTGATAAGAGAATCGCAATGCATATTGTGATTCTCTATTTGTAGTCACAATTATAGGTAATCGCTATATTTGCGATTACCTAAAGTTGCGAGTGCAAAGTCTTTCATACATCTTGAATGGCTATTTTGCATTTGCAAACATCCAAAATTAACGATTCGCACCCTTTGTGAATGCAAACTTGTTTGATACATGTGGCCCTGAGTGAACAAGACCCCAGCACTAATTCATCTACCATCTAACCATATGTCCATTCCCCTTCACATTTTTATGTGTATGTTTCTTGCCTGTGGGAAAATTGCTGTATCTTAGCCTGTATACATCGGCTGCAGGCTCTCGCAGGACTGCTCCAGAATATCTCTTAACACTCCGCCATGGGCCCAACTCTCCATCAGGCCCCGACAGCTCACACTGCTAGTTCACTTCCCTTGATTTATATCTCTTCCTTTTTTTTGCGTTCTCCATCCTTCTACAGGTCTCGGCTTACCTCTTTAACTACCAGACTCGTAGAAGTGGCTTCTCACCACGGCTACTTTTTGGAGTATATCATTGATCCCTTAGGCTATTTTCTCATTCCCTCCTTCTCCTTTCACTTTAGAGCTTTGCACCTGATTTAGAATGCCATAAAGCGCTATTTAGGCAACGAACATAGCATAAAACGTCTGTTGGCCTGTGTGTATGGGGGCCTGTTTGCTGGTCACTTTAGTGGGGGATCAGTAGGTGCTACTCTGTGAGAGCATAGTAGTTTGTAGTGCATAGTAGTTTGTCAATAGATTGCTGTCTGCATATGCCCTTGAATGTATGACTCGTGTGAGTGTTTCTCGATGTATCTATACAAAAGTAAAACCTCTTGCTTTGCCAGAGCTTATTGAACTATCTGTACATGTTTTTCAGATTCTATTGCATCCCTGTATGGCTGTTACTTTATATGTATGAATCTAATACATCACTGCACATTTCCCTTCCCCAGTACACCTTTTCATTATATCTCTGAGCACGTCTGACGTTTGTCTCATATAAGACAGATGTTATGGTGCTTGTAAATCTTGAAGGCCTTCCTGGGTGATGAGTGTCTAATTCTGGCATCGAATAATCCCGTCAAGCTTCGGTGCTAAGCACTTTTTCTGCTGAGCGCAGGCACTTCTTGCGCACATCCTTTTGGCTGGATTGGCAATAAGAAAATGCATCCTGTGTTCCCATCATAGCAAGTGCCTGCACCATGCTCTCTGCTGTACCATTAAAAGGGTGTAAAAGAAATAGGGAAATAAATAAAAGAAGAGCGCCGGGAGGTGGAGCGGCCGCCGACTATTTTTAGCAGAAGAGAATTGGTTACCAGGGACTCTAAATTAACTGCAATCCCCATATATCAAGGAGACGGCTGGTGGGCCTCTTTCCGGGGCTCTAATTGACTGGATTTATTATAAACAGAACGTGTCCGTGAAATATAGGGAAAGCAGAAGCGGTCTCCTATAATGCATAAACAGGAAAAACCCATGTATGATGTGTAAACACAGGCTGACGGATGCAGGCGGCTGCATATTTATTAGTGGAAACAGGACATCAGGGACCATGGGTTTTAGTACATTTTACGTAAAACGCTGTTGGTCCGCGCACAAAGCACCTCTGTACATTTCACTGTCTTTTCTTTTTTAATTACAAAAATAATATGTCAGTAGAGATTCACTGACATGCATGCACTGGTGGAAGGTCGTTCGTTTGAAATGAAGGGGGTGGGGAGAGAACTTGCTTCCTATACAAAGGCACAACACTGTAGCTCTTCAACCGGGTGACCAAGTATTACCTTTTAGCACTCTTGACTCTCAGAATAGTGAATAAAGGCGATCAAGGCTTATCTTGGGAATTGGGATGGGGTTAGACTGTGACACTCAGAGACATTATACTGTTACATCTGTGCTGAGAATGATGTTGAGTTTTTCCAGGAGGCGCTGTGATGGCCTGGCACTGATGATGCTTTCTTTAACAGCACGTTCTGAAACTTCATATTCAGCACGTGGCTGAGGGTCTGTGATTCCTGAACCACCTGGAGGGATGTTCCACGAATATCTAGAGCACAGGTCAAGAATAGAAGCAGAGGAAATATAAGAACAAGCATTTGCAATGCAATCGGTCTCGCCTTTGGGACCTTATATGTATTTAGCTATGCAGCACATTAGCATGCGTGCTGAAACATCTACTGTTCTTTAACATGGAGGGAAAGTAAGCACCAACATGCGTGACATGCCAGGTATGGAACACATGGAGAGAAATATTGCCTTCCAGCGGGAAAGGGTGTAGTCCAAAGCTCTGTTTTTAATATAAAATCAGGGCCTTCGGTTGTCCTATCACTGAAAATACAAGATTTGAAAAATATATTATTGCCTACAGGTGCTCGTGGAAGACAATTTTTATGGGCTGGAAACTAGGGAATGCTAAAGCGATTCTGGTATTTTCCTGACCTCTGCTGGTCGTTTTCTATCAAGAAAGTTAAATAGAGGCAGTTGCTAGAAATTTTTTTAAAAATAAAGTCCCTGTGCCGAAAGCAGTTCTGGTATTTTACCTACTTCTACTGGTCGTTTTCTATCAAGGGAGTTAAATAGAGGCAGTTGAACAGAGAAAAAAGTCCCTAAGAGGAAGCAGACCAGTCCTAGGGCTGATCTCCAGAGCCCACAAAGTACATACACATATAAGTATATTCATCAGCGTAAGAGATCACTCTCACCCCGGATGACTCAATCAATTTTGCAAGGGGTGCAACGTAAACGTTGAAAAACAGAGGACTGAAAGCAGATCCTTGGGGCACCCCACAGCCAAGCGGTTTCTTGTCTTTAGACCAGAATGGTCGACACCATACCTGTTGTGTCCGATCTGTTAAGAAGGAGGTGATCCAGGTTAACGGGGTGTCACAGATCCCCAATTCTCGAAGTCTAGTCAGGAGGATGGCATGGGAGACCGTGTCGAAAGCCGCGGACAGGTCGAGAAGCAACAGCATGGCTATCTCACCCCTGTCCACAGTCTCCCGCACGGTCTCCAACACCTCCAAGAGTGCTGTCTCCGTGCTATACCCGGTCCTAAAACCGGATTGCGAGTCGTGCAGGAGATCATTGCTTTCAAAATAGTCGGTGAGTTGTTCTTGGACTATTTTTTCCAAGATTTTAGCTGGCTTAGGTAGCAATGAAATCGGGCGGTAATTGCCGAGAACAGCAGGGTCAGCCTCAGGTTTTTTCAGGAGGGGATAAGGATGGCCTGCTTCCATGTCTCCGGAAACTGGCCTGATAGGAGGGAGGAATTCCAGATTGATAAAAAGGGTTGTACAATCGCCGGAGCCACTGCAGAAAAGACTTGAGCGGGCATGGGGTCTAGGGGTGAACCTGATTTACACAGCTTGATTTTATTGAGTGCAGTGTCCAGGGTAATAGATTTAAACGCATTTAGCCTTATGTCCTTAGAAATGAGATGTAACCTAGATGTAGCCTCTGCGTCAGCTCTATCCGCTGCCTTAAAAGGAGCATAGATAAGATTGACCTTGTCATGGAAGAAATTTGATAATTTATCATAAAGTTCTTGGCAGGGCTCTGGCTTGTGCGTAAGGGCGGCAGGGTCGGTGAAATCTTTCACAATTTGAAAAAGCACCTTAGTTGAGTTATCCGCAGATTTAATTTTACTGCCAAAATACTCCCTCATGGTGCTTTGTTTGATCTTATGAACATTTTTTAATGCCGCCCTATAAGTTGTTTTAGCAACTGGGTCATAAGTCCGGCGCCAGAGGCGTTCTAATCTTTTGCATTTACTTTTTTCTTCTCGAAGCAACTGGGAGAACCAGGGTGCAGAGGGTTTGGTTCTAGCCGAGGAAAGAACGGTGAGGGGAGCTAAGCCCTCAATGACCGTGGTGAGGTGTTGGTTTAAGTTTGCTGCATCCTCATTTATGTTTGTGAAGGCTGCCAGTTGAGCTTGGCTAAAGCAGGTTCAAACTCTTCCAACGTTACTTTGAACCACTTTCTTCCCAGCCTCTCTGTCCTACAGACAGAGCACCTGATAGGTGGGATTTTAAGGTTAAAAGGAATGACAAAATGATCAGACCATGTCACAGGGAGGGGGGTAAGGATATAGAGGCCAGATGAGTTTGTAAAAATAAGGTCAAGAGTATGACCGGCAATGTGGGTGGGGCCTGTGACTGTCTGAGAAAGGTTCATGCCCGCCATGGTTTCTATAAGGGAGCACGCCTTTGCACAATTACTATTATCTACATGTAGATTAAAATCCCCAAGGACCGTGAAATGGGGATGTTTTAGTGAGAGGTCGGCTAAGATCGTGAGTAAGTCCATGATATGGGTGGGGTGGGTGTTAGGTGGATTGTAAATTAGCACCCCAGCACAAATGAGGAGAGCGGCCTCAGAGATGCTGAAATACAAGGCTTCAATAGGACCCCGGTTATCTAGTTTTCTGGAGAAAATTTTCCAGTGGGGTCTAAGAATAATGGCTATTCCTTCCCCTGTTTTGGATCCGGGTCTATTTAGCCCAGCGAGTTGGTAGTTTGGTGGTACTGCCAGGGCAATATCAGGGTTAGAAGCGTCTTTTATCCAAGTTTCCGTGAGGAACATCAAGTCCCAGTCGTTCGATGTAAGCGAAAGCCAGATCTCATTAGCATGTTTCGGTAGAGACCGGCAGTTGACAAGGCAAGCCTGCAGCTCACGTTGGGGGGGGGGAGACATCTCTCTCTTGTGTCCCTACCCGGATTAGACGGAGAGGAGTGAAGGACGTACTGGCATTTTGAGCAGGTGTAGTGTTCCAGAGAAGAGACAGGGTTATACCTAGTATGATTGTCTGCTAATAATGGTCTCAGATCTAGGAGGCCATCTCTGGACCATCTGCAGCAATCTGTCAGGTCAGTTTGCGTATAGTGGCCGGCACTGGGCACGGGCCAGGCGCGGACGGGCACAGACGGGCTTGCCTTAGGCACGCCTTCGGCGCGCCCGCTGGGCTCGTCCGCTGCGCTTCCTAGGCCAGGGTGTCATTTTATGCAGGCAGGGGCGGGCGGGGCGGAGCACTGGACTGCTCGCCCAACTCGTCTCCCTCACCTAAGATGGCGGGACCGGAGGGGCGATGTCACGGAGTTCGAGCCATGCTATGTGCAAATAAGCAACTTCTAAAAGCACAGTAAGACACACAAAGGTTAAAATTGAAATAGCAGCAGTAAGGAAAGGTAAATTAAAAAAGTCCCGGCTTCCGCCTCAGGACTGTGATCAACCCTCGCTAGCAATCAGCGGGTGAAGTGAGTGTCGAATGTTTTTATGCAGGCAGGGGCGGGCGGGGCGGAGCACTGGACTGCTCGCCCAACTCGGTTCCCTCACCTAAGATGGCGGGACCGGAGGGGCGATGTCACGGAGTTCGAGCCCTGCTATGTGCAAATAAGCAACTTCTAAAAGCACAGTAAGACACACAAAGGTTAAAATTGAAATAGCAGCAGTAAGGAAAGGTAAATTAAAAAAGTCCCGGCTTCCGCCTCAGGACTGTGAACAACCCTCGCTAGCAATCAATATTTAAGAGGTTTTATATAGCACTGGCTTGGCTTCACCCTTAGGTAAGAGAGCGCATTACATTGGGAAAACGATAGCACATGAGTTACAAAAACAAATGGTAACGAAAAGAAACATTGACATATGGTAGGCTTAAGAAAAAAAGTGAATAACATATCTTGATTATGATCCAAAGTGAAAGGATGAAGGTATTTGTTAAGAAATATAGGGATAACAATTACAAATTATCAAATAGTAAAACGGAATTAGACTCATTATTGTCAATACAAAGTGAAAGGATGGAGCTATTTACTAGGCAGTATATGTATAACATAATTACAAATTATTAAACAGTAAAAAGGAACTAGACTCATTTTTGATTGAACTGGAAGGGTTAGGCGAAAGTGGAGGGACAGGTGGCTAATTTTAGGGAAAAGGGTGAAACAAGGGGGACGCAAGAGGTGTGGATGGGTACCTTGGGGGGCAATTAGGTGTTGGTGGAGTGCAGGAGAGGTGGGAGAAAGGGGGGAAGGTTGGAGATTCAAAAAGGAAGAGACTGAACAGCAAGTATTTATTTTTATTTATTTACTTATTTAACTTGTAATGCGCAACAGCTACCCGCAGAGGGTTTCCCGGCGCTAGGGATAAACTCAAGAAGAAAGAAGTATCAGGTAATATCGAGCAGACCAGGACAATGGGCAGATGGGCATAAAATGATTATGGACCCCAATATTTGTTGAGCAGGTGCAATTTAAGGTATTTTTTTAAACTGACGTATGCAGGATTTAGTCGTAGGTCTTTGGGGAGGGTATTCCAGATGATGGGGGCCTTACCAGAGAAGGAGCGAGATTGTGCGACTTTCTTTTTTAGCAAAGGGGGGACGAGGAGGAGAGAGTTAATCCTTCTCATCGAACGGGCACTGCCCACTTTTTTTAGTTTGTTAGAAAGGTAGAGCGGGGTTTTTGGATGGAGGCCTTTGCACGTAATGCAGGCTAATTTATAGGAGGATCTTCCTTCAATAGGATGCCATTTAAGGGTCTTCATAGCCGGCGAGATATGGTCAGAATGTTTGCAGTCAGTTATAATCCTAGCCGCTAGGTTTAATACCGATTTTTAGGGGGGCCAGGTGAGCTTTGGGAGAGCCAGAGAGAAGGGCATTTCCAGAATTAATTTTTGAGAGGACTAGGGATTGTACAACTGATTTGAAATCTTCCGCTGCAATGAAGGGTTTGATTTTTTTGAGATGTTGGAGCGTAAAAGTGCGCCTTTAGCCACGTTTTTTACATGAGAATTGAGTGCAAACTTACGGTCGAGGGTGATGCCGAGGGATTTAACCGATTTGGAGAGGGAGAGTGGACAGTTAAGGGCAGTAAGGTCAGTGATCCATGTATGGATGGGGAGAGGGTTGTTTTTAGGAGAGAAAATAATTATTTCAGTTTTATTAGGCTTAAGTTTGACATGATTGGAATAGAACCAGGTTTGGACATTAGTAAGAGCGGTGTTAAGGTGCAGTACATCAGAGTGGGATTTCATTTTATAGTAGAGTTGGGTGTCGTCAGCATATAGGTGATAGTTAATACCTGCTTGTTTGAGAATGAGGGTAGGGGTTCCATGAAAAGGTTGAAAAGAGCAGGAGAGAGGATTGATCCTTGGGGGACACCAAGGGAGACTGGAGTAGGGCTAGATAGGCAGTTTTGGATTTTTACTTGTTGGGTTTTGTGTTGGAAGTAGGATTTGAACCAGTTGAGGACGGTGCCATTAAGGCCAAATCGAGATTTAAGTGTAGAGAGTAAGGTTGAATGGTTAACTGTGTCAAATGCTGCTGAGAGGTTAAGGAGAATGAGTAGGCAGGTCTCGCCATTGTCCAAGGCAAGGTGGATGTCATCAACTATATATAGAAATGCAGTTTCAGTGTTGTAGCCTTTACGGAACCCGGATTGTAGGGGGTCAAGTAGGTTGCAGGTGTAAATGTGTTTATCCAGTTGCTGAAGGGCACATTTTTCAAGGGCTTTCGAGAGAAAGGGTAGGTTTGAGATAGGGCAGAGGTTGTTCCAGTCATTTGGGTCGGCCTCAGGATTTTCTGGAATGGGTGTCATTTGTCCGAGTTGGAGGGAGACCGGGACGCACCCTGAGGAAAAGAAGGAGTTGATGATATTGGTCCAATACGGGACAATGGCCTGCCTTAGGTCTTGGACGAGGGAAGATGGGAGAGGGTCTTTAGTGTGGGAAGATGTTTTTAATTTGGACAGGATGTTACAGACTACTAGTTCAGACATGGAGTGGAACTTAAGCCAGGAGGCGTTGTTTTTCAGTTGAGTGTTGTCGGGGGAAATTCAAACGGGGTTGAAGAAGGTAGGGGTGGGGAGGACAGATGGGGTGTGAGCAGAGAGGTAGGTGTTGAAGTGGTGTCAGGGGAACCAAGGGGGTCGGGGGGATTTGAGTTAGAGTGAAGGATTGATCAATTTTGGCAATTTTTTCTGAGAAAAAGTTAGCTATTTCTTCGCATTTGCATGTGGTGGCCATCATGCTGGGGGGCGGGGGAGGTTTGATTTCTAATAATGTTGAACAGTTCTATGTGTCTGTTTTTGGCCTGGGAGAGCTGTGATAGGAAGAAGGAAGTCTTTTTGGCGAAAATGTGTTTCTTGTACACGGATCCAGCGGTTCGAAGGAGGGCAAGATTGGAGGGGAAGGGTGTTGTCTCCAGGTTCTTTCAGCCAGTCTAAGTGCTCGTCTTTCATTATTGAGGTCTGGATTAAACCAAGTTTTGGAAGGGATATGATCAAGAGTTGGGTGGTGCAGGATGATCTAGAACCTCAGAAACAGTTTTATTGTAATGCTCAGTGAGATTCTTTGCATTGAGAGAGGAAGGTGTGCGACTGAGTTGATCTTGGAGTTTAGCCTCCAGTAAACCTGAGGGGATACGATTAAGGTTTCTGGATAATATTGTGGTTTTGTTGATTTTAGAAGGGGCAAGCTGGGCTAAGGGTGAGATTGAGAACAGTATGAGGTGGTGATCAGACCTGTTAATAGGGATGATGTTGGAAAGGGATGCCAGATTACTGTTAGCAATGATGGCGTCAAGAGTAGCCCCTTTAGAATGGGTTGGGGAAAGGCAGAGTTGCTTGAGGTCATTTATCTCAAGGAGGTTATTAAAAAGTTTGATGGTAGGATCGTCTGGTACGTTCCAGTGAAGGTTAAAGTCTCCTAGGAAGAGATTTTTAGAGTTCGAAAGGGATGATTGTGAAAGAAATTCAGATAGTTCCTTAGCGAAGGGAAGAGGTTCACCTGGAGGGTGATAGATGTTGTGTAGTTGTATTGTGGGGGCCGCCTTGCATTTTAAATTCTGCTCTAAGGTATTCAAATGTTTCAAAGTCAGTGTTTTTGGCTAGGGAGAGCTGGAGTTCATTTTTAAAGAGTGTTGCTAGACCTCCTCCTATTCTCTTAAGTCTGTCTTTTCTGAGAATAGAATAGCCGGGGGGGCGGGGAGAGTAAGTCTAGGATGGGTGTTGAGTGATCTTTGAGCCAGGTTTCTGTGAGGAAGGAGAGGTCTATATCTTCACTAAGGATGGTTTTGGAAATTTCTGAGGCATGATGAACCGCCGAGCGGCAGTTCATAAGCATGCATGTCAGGGGCTTAGGGTTAGTTAGTTATGGGAGTAGAGGCACGAGTGGATGGCGGTAAGTTGTGGGGGGTCTGGGCAAGCAAGGAGAGGAGAGAGTTCTGCTGGTCCCGATAATAACAGGAATGTTAGAATAAGATAGGGCTGCATCCTTGCGTGGGGCCTTAGGAGAGCAGGAGTTGCAGAGGTCAGAGAAGTTAGAGGTGGAGTAGTCGTTTAAGGTGCGACAAGGTCTCAGAGAGCAATTTTGAAGTTGTGTCGTTTTTCTGAGTTTGGGATTAATGAGTTTTGGGGGGCCAGTGCTTGGCAAATTGGGCTAAGAAGGGCGGGTTATCGGTTTGGAGGATTTGGAGTTAGTGAAATCCTCTATAAGATGGACTAATTCGGATATGAGGGAGGAAATGTTACGAGCAATACTGCAAAGTGTCTGGGTTGAAAGAGTGAGATGGGGCATATTAGAGGCGGCGGGGGGTGAGGTATGTGCTAAGTTGGTTGGAGAAGGAGGTCTAGCGTTCGTAGAGGGTGATAAGTCTGGAGGGGGCGAGTGAGGTCCTGTAGCAGTGGGCGAGAGGGAGGACTGTGGGGGGGAGGAAGGAGGGTTCTGGCCGTCGGAGGGGGAAGGGGAGTGGGGGAGGACTGGGTCATGCTGGAGGTAGTCTGGGCAGGCGGAGGATGGGAGGTTTTGGAGTTGATCGGGGGTGGAGGTCTGTTGTTCTGAGAGGGAGGGAAGCCTGTGGGATGGCAGGTTCTGGCAGACAATGGTGGGAGGGGAGTGGGGGTGGACTGGATATTAGTGGAGGTAGTTGGTGCAGGGGGATTGAGCGGGATAGATCAGGGTTGGTTAGAGGGAGGTCAGTTGTTTGGAGAGGGTGAGAGGTCTACGGGGTGACAAGTGGGGCACTGTGGTGGTGGGAGTGTGGTGATCCTGGTGGGTGGAGAGAAGGGCGATCTGGCCGTGTGAGGGAGGGACAGTCATGGAGAGAGATGGGACAGTTAAAGGGGTAGAGGACGTGATAAGGGGAGCAGAGTGGGTTATTGGAGAGGCAGCATTGGCATTAGGGTCAGGGGGTAAGTTCAAATGCACCTGTGCCTCAGAAGTGAGTCGCGGGAGACGGAAGAAATGTTTAAACAGAGTGGATTGCTGTTGATTCAGTATAGTCGCGTCTTTTCCCTTTAAGACTTCTGAACTGTAAGGGGCAGAAAATTGGCTCTGATTACTTATAAAAGTGAATGTGGGACGGGCACCCTGTTCATAGTGTATTAAGTGCAAATCAAAGATTTACTGCTGACTTTTATAAGTAATCACAGCCAAGTTTCTGCCCAATTCACTTACAGTGGACTCGGTGAAATTTGTATTTTAATTTAGGGTCCAGGACCACCCCTGGATATTTATATGATCCGACCAGATCTCATTTATTCCCTGCTATTTTCCACTTGAATTTTATGTTGTGAATTGGGCCGTTTGCAGAAAAACAAAGCACCTTTGTTTTGTTATAGTGTACCCTCAAGCCAAGCTCCTCCATGAATTTGTATAATTTATGTATCAGGTGCTGGAGACCGATTGGTCTCTGGCTGCAGAGGACTATGTTGTCCGCATATTGTAAGCACCTCACTGGACGATTTGCTAGCTTACGCAGATCACTATGATTTTCCAACAGCCTTTCATCTAGGTCTACAGATGATTCCAGTGATGACGACATTGATGTTTATGATAATGCTATTAAACAACTTGATAAACAATATGTGAAAAAAGTGAATGAAGTTGTTGCGCGACACAAGTTTTTTAGCAGACAATTACCCAATGAACCTATTGACACTTTTGATGATGAACTATTCTACTTTTCATGATCAGATGGTACATGATCAGATGGTACATAATGTAGCTGGTGCTAAGTTGCAAAAAAAGTTTCTTTCGGCTGATGAGTTATCTCTTACCAAAGCTCTTGACATTGCTCACTGCTTTGAAGATATGAAATTAGGCATGAAAGAACTGCCAGACAAGAAAAATAACACAGCTGTGGTGAATATAGTTAAGAAGAAAACTGTTGATGAAAACACCAACAATAAATCTCTAAGCAAAACAACTTCTTCTAGCTACAATTTAGAAAATATATTTGTTTCAAATGTGGAATTCCGGGACATTTGTCCACTGACAAAAGATGTCCTGCATTAAATCAAGTATGCAGATATTGCAAGTCTAAAGGACATTATGCTAGAATGTGCAGAAACAAGAACAAATTAGGAAATAAAATCATGGCAGTCAGGAATACTAGATAAGAATACGTAAAAGAAGTTAATAGTGACAATAATGAATCTGAATTTCCATTAGCTGTGTATGAAATTAATGATAATGGCAAAGATGTGCCATTCTGTATGGTACTAATAGGTAATAAGGAAGTAAAAGTCATAGCTGATTCATGTGCAAAGCACACTCTGATTGGTGACGAGTGGTTAAAGGAGTTTCCTCCTGACTTCAAATTAGTCGGATATGCAAATACCCAATTGAGGTTTTGGGGTTTTTCACTTCTGATCTTAGTTTTAAATGTAAAACCATAACTGCTAAAGTTTATGTGGCCAAACAGGGATCTTGTCTTTTGGGTTGGCCACAGCAGTGAGACTTATAGATCATGTTAGACCCCATTCATCCTAATCAAGTGTTGGGTTATTCTGATTTGATACTTCAAATTGGTAATGGTCCGACAACGGAATGGGAAAAAATTTTCCCCAAGGTATTCTCCTCTCAGTTGGGATTACTAAAAACGTTTGTGCACAAGATCATTTTAAAACACAATGCAATACCAAAGTTTATAAAGTCAGGAATATTCTGTTCATTTTGAGGGATGCTGTAAAAAAAAGAAATAAAGGGATTGTGTCAATTAGATGTTATAGGAGAAATTGAATCTTCTTAGTGGCTTTCGCCCGCTGTTGTCATGCAAAAACCTAGTGGAAAGGTTAGGTTATGTGTGGACTTAAGAGATCTGAATGCTAATGTATGGGTAGACATACATCCCCAGCCAAATATTGGTGAGATGTTATTTAAACTTAAAGAGGCCACAATATTTTCTACGCTAGATTTATCAACAATATACATCTTTCATCACATCTGAAGGTGCTTTTAGATACAAAAGGATGCCTTTTGGGCTAATTTCAGCTTCTTCC
Organism: Lissotriton helveticus; assembly: GCF_964261635.1. Taxonomy (NCBI): domain Eukaryota; kingdom Metazoa; phylum Chordata; class Amphibia; order Caudata; family Salamandridae; genus Lissotriton; species Lissotriton helveticus. Next base: position 1,761,311,348 of record NC_136065.1, read on the forward strand.
GTATTTCAGAGGGTAATGCATAAATTGTTCAAGGACTTTAGTAATGTTTTGTATTTTCAAGACGATATCCTTGTTTTTGGAAAAAATGCCCACGAACACACGGAGATACTACACAAAGTTTTGTCCATTCTCCAAGACAATGGTTTAACTTTAATTAAAGAGAAATGCTAATTTGGGGTAGACTCTGTTGATTATCTGGGTCATTCCATCAGTAAGAATTGTATCTCACCCAAACAAAATTTGGTTAAAGCTATTGAAGATGCTACCGAACCCCAAAATAAAGATCAGTTGAGATTTTTTCTTGATCTGGCAGAGTACTACGCCAAGTTTATTCCTACTTTTGCAGACAGAACAATTCATATGAGATATCTAATGAACAAACACCAAATGTTTGTTTGGGATCTCAATTGTACTAAGGAAGTTTCCCATCTTAAAAAATACATAGCTTCAGCACCTGCCCGTTCTCCATTTGATACTGCATGTGAATCTATTATCATTTCTGATGCCAGCAACGTTGGCATTGGAGCAGTGCTTATGCAAAATCAAAAAGGACATCTTGTCATCATTGCATTTGCTTCAAGGACCCTAAGAGGTGCTGAAGATAAGTACTCCACACTTGAAAAAGAAACACTTGCTTGTTGGTGGGGCATTGAATATTTCCGCAAGTATGTGTATGGTACTGTATTTAAATTTAGGACTGATCATCATCCTTTGGTAGAATTACTTAAAACTAAAGGTTGTGGGAAAGCGACTCCTAGAATTGCTAGATGGCAATACAAATTAAAAGATTTTAATTTTAAAGTAGAATATATTCCCGGAGTAAAAAATGTACTAGCTGATTGTTTGTCAAGCTTGCCTGTGAAAGATGATAGTGTCATCATGGGAGATGGTGAATTTGAAAAAAGTTGTGTCCACATGTGAGGTGTCTAATGGGTACATAAAGAAGATCATCCTGGCCCAAAAAAGCTGATTTGCCCCAAAAACTCATACCTTTGCATCAGGTTGCACAAGAATTGTCCATCCAGGATGACATTATGATGAGGGGTTTACAATTAGTTGTTCCTAGTGACCTCATACACATTGTTTTAGATATGCACACAAAGGAAATCTGGGTATGACCAGTATGAAGAGGATAATTAGGAGTGAATTTTGGTGGCCTGCTTTTGATAGATGCAAAAGTCAGATCTTGTATTGAATGTTGTATTTGCGACAAGTCACAAAAAACCCTTGTGTATCATCACTCACCTGATTCTAGACCCACGCAAGTGTGGGAATGTATGTCACTCAACATAGCTGAACCAATGTGTTTGGGTCATAATCCTGTCTAAACCATTGTTTTAATAGACCAACTTACACAGTGTCCTGAAGTTAAATTGGTTCCACAGGTTACCTCCATAGTTGTTATACATTTTTTAAATGAAGTATTTGAAAAGGAGGGTTTTCCTGAATCGTTACTTACGGATAAAGGGGTGCAATAAACTTCTATTGAAATGAAGTTATTTCTTGAGAGTCATGGTGTCATACACAAGCGTTCTTCAGTTTACTATCCCCAAAGCAATGGATTTGTAGAAATAAGGATACGAGTATTGAAAGAAGGATTGCACCTTGCTATTAGCAATGGGAAGAATTGCCATGATGCTATCAAAACAATACTCTGGAATTACAGAAACACTCCCAGAAGCGAAGAAGATATATCTCCCTTTGAAAAGATGAGAGTTAGGAAGAGTTTATGGAATTTACACCAGAGATGGATTAGAGATCTCGTTTACAAAGGAGATGTAGTCAGGAAACCTGTTGTAGATCATTCCAATGTTTCAGACAAGGTCTCTTTCTTTCCTTTGCGAGTCAATGATTGGGTGCAAGTAAAAAAAGGTAAAATGGTGAGGATAGGCGAGTCTAGGTTTTCTGCTCCCAGGAAGGTTGTCAGGGTTGGGAGACAAGTGGTGGAGTTGACTTGATGCGAATGTTTGGAGTTTTTCCAAAGTTGTGAAAGTGCCAAGTTAGCTATCACCGAGTGATGTTAATTCTAGGTATCTGCCTCTGTGTGATCACAAGGCACTGCATGAAAATATGAACTGGCGGAAAAGCACTCCACCACGTCCCAGCTATGGGAAGAGTCATGATAATGTGAGACAGGGATGTGTTAATATGAGATAGAGACAAGCACCCAAATGGAAATGGTGCAAAGATTATAACATGAGTGTATAAGTTTTATTTATTTATTCAGTTTTTTTTGCTTAGTTCAATTGTAATTGGTGTTTCATGATCACATGTTCCAGATTTTATTCATGTTTCGGTATTTATCGATTTTTGTAAATATTCTGTGGCAAAGAGAGAAGTGTGGCATCCTTCTGTTTTTGGGTGGAATCTGGAACACTTAATATGTGGTCCAGATTCCACAGAAGAACTGTTAGCTCAGGCTTGTTGTAGCAGCTTAACTTATGATCTCATGTTTCAAATAAAATATAGAAACTTACCGGAATATCCTGTGATATATTTATGAGGACTCTTCATGCAGTCCAGAGGACTGTGCACCTTTTTAACTACACACTGTTAAAGGTGCATATAAATACAGCAATTCTGGGCTGCCAACCACCATTTTGCGGATAGGTGATGTGTGGCAGCACTGACAGTTCTCTGGTTTATGTTAGGAGACCTGGATTTACTGGTTGAGGGCGTGGTCGGGGAGCCAGTTTGCTGGGCAAGACACACATCTTGTGGGTTAACTGGAGCTATACTAATGTGCTCTTGGCAGAGGGGCAGAACAAGTATGTGGCCAGGATCACAGGTAGTGAGCTGGGGCCACAAGCGAGTCAGCAGAGTGGACCCACAGTTACACAGATGTGGATGTGGTGTGGGGGATGAGTCATGCCTGGTGATCAGCCCATTTGTGGAGGGGCTGTTAGCACAAGATGCTCTCCTGAGTAGGCCTGTGGCCCGCAAGTGAGCAGCATCCATTGAGAGACACGTAGGCGGGTGGGAGGAGGGGTGGAGGCCCATCAGCAAGGACGGAGGTGAGGATAAACCTGTGCAGCATGGCCGTTTTGGGGCATGGTCCAGAAGGGCCCGTACATCAATAACAGAGGCGGTGGACCACAGCTGCAGTTAGGGAAGCCCCATACATGCCCATACCAGCAGGGCAGATTGCCTGATACAGGAGGAACAATGGTAAAGTGAGGAAGGACAGGAAGAGAGGGAGGAAGAAAGACTGGCCTATGTGGAGCTGACCTGTGAGAGGTATATTAGCTAGGCTAGAAGGGTTGGGGACAAGTCTAAGGTGTCCCTGACGAAGTGGGATTGGCTTGATAGGGCGCCTCATGGGCATCTGCCCCAATGGCCAAGGGGAGTGACTTTGGGACAGGGGGCTTTACGAGGATTATGGGCTGATGAGCTACAGGGCTTCGAGGATAGTACAGAGACCCAGGGCCAATGGTAGGGGTTAAGCAGGGCTGCGCGTCTGCACAAGTGGTGGTATTTTGGAGTGGAGTGAGGGCAAAGGAAAAGAGAATGATAAGTGCGACGATGGGGCACAGGCTAGTTGCGGAATGCAGGAGCAGCTTGAGTTGGTGTGACCCAAACCCCAATGACTGTACTCCCCCGGGTTGGGGAAGGGGGGTGTCATAGGCATTCTCTCTTTTACAGGTGATGGGACATCTCCGTGTCGTGGACTCAGGAGAGCACAGTGTGGCTCATCAACATCGAGGTGAAATGAAGGCATGCCGCCGAGCGGCTAGCCGAATGGCATAGTGGGATGTAGAGTTGGCGGATGCAAGAAGGTCCGATGAGGCCTCTTCAGGGCTACCAGTGGGCAGGCGCAGAGTATCTTCAGGAGAAAGAACACACGCTCACAATGGCCTCCTGTGACAGAACATATGATAGGGTTTGTTAGAGTCCCTCAGGAGAAGGTGACAGTTTACCCCAAAGTGGGGCACAATATAAGATATCAGGTGGTTTTTTCACCATGCGAAGAGTGGGAAGTGGTGGATGATTGGGCAGACCACATGGAGTTGGACTAAAAGGAAGACAGTCATGAGGAGGGCAAGATTGTGGACAGCGATGTGCCTGTGGAAGTGTAGCAGCGGTGGTGGAAAGGGGTAGGATAGACCTCGGCTGGACCTTTAATCAGTTATTGCATAGTGTCTTACAGGCTGAGAATAACATACTGGCAAGATCCACTGACACCAGGGGGACAGGCAGTCAGCCTCCACTGGCAAGGCAGCAGGCTATGGAGTGGGCACCAACCTTAACTCCAGATAGGGCTACAGCCCCAGTTATGGTGTCAATTGTGGAGGATGCTTGGACTGGACAGGAGGAGAAAAGTACACGTTTCCAGAAAAGCCAGTATGTGAAAGACACATGCACATAGGAACAAAGGTCAGACAAGTATGAAGGAGATAGCACACATAAGGAGGGAGCCACACAAGGGGAGGAGGGAGCTACTACACAAGCAGGGTTGTCAGTGGGAGAACATCATTTTTAGAAGGTTAAGGAGGCAGGACCAACTGCAGGGGAAAATACTGGGGGGAGGTGAGAGTGGAAAGCTGAGGGCAAGGAAAGTAAAGAACTGAAAATCTAAACATTGCCATACAGTGGGGTGACTAAACCATTGAGAGCACACCTCATGTTGTCACAAAGGAAAAAAAATTGGAAATGGGAATATGTTGAAATGTTTAAGTTGTTACATAGGGAACTTAGGGCTAAGGAAGGGTCCAAGGAGAAAAAGCATGAATTGTCCAATCATGCTAAAGTGCCCATGTCCATATAAAATTGGCTTGTGACTTTCTTAAAGTTTGCCAGCATCTACTGTGAGAAATGTCCTATAAGGATTGTGGCCATGTTGAGATACATGGATGTCATACAAAAGGTGCAGATCGTGTGGGGGGGCTATGTGTGGGTGCACTGTGATGATGAATTCAGGACACGCATGACCTTAGATGTGGAGACAAAATGGATTCTGATCTCTGCCAACACATGATGAGCCCAGCAAAATTCAAAGAGACCATCTTCACAGCTTGCCCACCTGGGAAGGGTTGGGTTCAGCAGTTAAAATCTGTGGGATTGCTGGGCACCTGCTGGGATTTCAATAAGGTACAAAAGGGGGTGGTGATGGACGGAGCATCTGAATCAATCAAACACTCACACCCAGTCAAAAGATCTGGGTTTGATCCATCACCATTCTTTAGCCCACTCTGCCACCCCAGTTCAGACATGGCTATATGCAAATCAGTCTGACCATGTGCCTCATGGGAACAGTCCAGCCCGAACTGCCAAGCCATGCCTTCCCTGGACCGGAAATAAGCTTCCGAGGACCGGTTTCTGGCATTCCAGCCATCTTCAGCCCGGCTTGCTTGAATCCAGAGCGGTGATGGATTAAACCCAGATCTGTTGACTGGGTGTGAGTGTTTGATTGGTTCAGATGCTCTGTCCATCACCACCCCCTTTTGTACCGCTTTGGCCGCCATAAGTGTGGCAGGGTATGCTCAGACGTGAGTCCCTCGCTCAGTTTGCCACTGGATTCAAGCAAGCCAGGCTGAAGACGGCTGTAATGCCAGAAACTGGTCCTCGGAAGCTTGTTTCCGGTCCACGGAAGGCATGGCTTGGCAGTTCGGGCTGGACTGTTCCCATGAGGCATAGGGTCAGACTGATTTGCATATAGCCATGTCTGATCTGGGGTGGCAGAGTGGGCTAAAGAACGGTGATGGATCAAACCCAGATCTTTTGACTGGGTGTGAGTGTTTGATTGGTTCAGATGCTCCGTCCATCACCACCCCCTTTTTTTTTTTTTTCTTTTTTTTTTTAAGTTTCCAAAACCTTTATTATATTCATCAAGATGTACACTGCTATTCCGCCAACAACCCAGAGGCAGGCAGCTTGTTTACGTAGCGTTACACCGCTAGTGCGGGTCGGTTCCGTACACTTGTGTAGAGTTCCAACATTTATATGTAACTTATTAACCAACAAAACAATTGTAAGCGATTATCATAGAATAGTGGTCAGTGACTAGAACAAGTGTCCATGTGTCGATCTCACTCACCACCCCTTTTGTACCGGGATTTCAATAAGGGCTTTGCATGAGGGAATATTGCAAGTTTTGGCACAAATGTTCAAAATGTGCAGGAGGGCACGCCCTCATACATTGTTTTGGCGCGTCAGGGGTACATTGAGGAGGATACACGGGCCAGTGGCACCAGAGTCAAAGGAGTTCAGGTGCACCTCAACCTGCATTTGGAAGGTATAAAGGGGAGAAAGGGGGCTGCAAGGATTTAGTGGGAAAGACCCATATGCCGATTAAGTTGGATAGACTGGATTGTTGGCTTCAACCTTATGTAAATAAAGGAGATGCAGCAGTGTTGAATGAGGGATTTCATCAGGGTTTTCGACTAGGGTACAAAGGCTTGAGAACACATCGGTGGGTCAAAAATCTCAAATAGGTTAGAGAACACCCGCAAGTGGTGCACAACTAATTGCAGACAGAGGTTCAGAAAGGCAGGATGGTGGGACCTTTTGATGTTTGCCAGATGGATAATCTGATTGTGTCCACTATAGGGGTTGTCCTCAAAAAAGACTAATGCCAGTTTTGACATATACAACTTTTGTCCTGGCCAGAAGGGCACTTGGTAAATGGCTAAATAGCTGAAGAATTGGCCTCAGTGTCTTATTTTTCCGTGGACTTGGCAATATTCTTCAGTCAACAAGGCAATGTCACTGGTTGAGCGGGTGAGGGTGAGAGCGGAAATGGCAAAGCGTGACATAAAATCGCCTTTTTGTCTGTTGTCAGTGTACCTGGATGACTGTCAATTACTTGGTAGTCAGTTTACTGGGCAGTAGATTGTTGACAAAGCACTGCTGATGCAAAGTTCTCTTTCGGATGTATACCTAGTGCTTGTGGCACGAGTGGGAGACCCATTTTCTGGATGATTTTTTCTTTGTCAACTGCTCAGACTCTGTTGACTGCCAGCGTCTGCTGGTAGGCTTTCAAGAGCTCATGGAAAATATTGGGCATCTGAAAAGAATGTAGGCCCTCCGACAATGCTCCCCATCTTGGGAATAGAGCAGGACTCTAGGGTCATTGAGGAATGCTTGCCATCGGACGAAAAGCTGAAGATGTGAACACAATGCTGAAGAAAGCCAAGGTTGAAGTCAGGGACATGCAAGTGCTTCTAGGCCATCTGAATTTTGCATTTAGGGTGAAATAAAAAAGCAGGATCTTTTCTTGGAAGTTGGGAATGGCATTGTTGGGCCTGTCTCTGCCGCATAATCATGTGTGGTCATCAGGTTGCGTGACAGCGGATTTGCGCATGTGGCGCTTCTTTGTGGACTCGTTCAAAGGTATTCCATTGTGGATGGCACAAGAGTTTGAGTGGGATGTTCAGTTCAACTTTGGTGTAACAGGGGGTGTGGGGTTTGGTCTGTGTTGGCAGAAGAATTGGTGAGTAGAGGAATGGCCTGAAGCTTGGAAGTATGGGGACCCCAGAATTGCATTTCTTGAGGACTTTCCACTTATAGTAGCTGTTTCTATGTGGGAAGATCTATTGGCACACAAAAAAGTTCTGTTTTGAATTGACAGTATGGCGGTGGTTCAGGTGATGAACAGGCAGTCAGCCAGGGATGTACAGGTACTGAAGTTGCTACGTGTTTTTGAGCTTTAATGCTTGAGACATACCATTTTGTTCAGGACGATGCATGTGCCAGGGGTGGACAGTGACACTGGTGATGCTTTGTCTCATTCACAGTGGGAGTCAGCTGGCCATGGGGGAGAATAGGGACAAGACGTGAATGCCGATGGAGTTATGGACAGTAGGAAACAGAGGCTGTTCCTGCTGGTGGTAGGGTTTTTGGCAGGTTCCACATTGAAATCATACGCACAGGCTTGGCAAGAATTTTTGGGGAAACATTGTAGCTCAGAGGAAACTCAAGGTATGGGCCAGAGTCTTAGTACAGATTATATTGACACGGATAGAATAAGGGCTTTCTCGAATCCCAATTGAAGAAAGGTAGCAGACATTGCATTCTTAGGAAAGTTGCTCTGGGATTATGCACCGTCAGCGGGCAACAGGGAAAGAGGATGTTGGAAGACTGGAAAAGATAGCAGGCCTGTACGGGGCCTAGTCGGAAACCACATACTTGGGGGATTTATGCTGGTGATTTTAACTGTTTCATCTATATGCTGTGCAGAAAGGGAAGCACCTTTGTTCTCTATTTCAATGGCCTGTATGGTTTTTGGCACCTTCCAGGTATTGGAATTGTTGCCAGGCAAGAGTACTAGGGGTCAGCTATTGGAAGAAGTGGTGGTCCTGGAGTCTGGGGTGAGGTTCAGACTGCAACTTTCTAAAATGGATCAGAGGTCAACGGGAACTATCGTAGTTTTGTCAGGTTATCCAATGTAGGGTTTCTGCCCAGCAGCATGGGGTGGGAAACTACACACGCAGCATTTCACGCTGGTAAGATTTTCAGGCATGGGGACGGTGAGCACGTGACCACTTTCTGACTTCTGGCAATACTGCAGAAAGCACTTGCTAGACTTGGGTTCGTATCAGTGAATTATAGCACACATACCTTTCACATTGTGGTGGCGCTAGAGGTGGACAATAGGGGTTGACCAGGAAAGTGAATTACCTGCTGGGTAGATGATTGTCAGATTGTTGTAAGAGGTATGTCAGGTCAGGTGAGGGGACTGTTGACTAGACAGTTCGCTGTTCCCTTCCCTTACTGCTGTTTTGTATTTCAGTTTTGGTTCTGAGCCTGGGAGCTATTGGCTAGTCTGTGTGGATCATGGGACATACTTTCATGAGAAGGGCTGACTGGGAATCTGGACAGAGTGACCATGGTCGGACTCTGGGTTTTAATGTAATTTCACTTGCCATGTCGTGGTATGGGAAAGAGCTGTTGCGCAGTCTGAACAGGCTTCTGCAGCGAAGGAATTGCCTTGATGTTCTGCTAGTGCATTTAGTGGAAAATGACTTGGTAGTGGAGAAGGGCTTGACAGTGCTGCAAGCAATGAACAAAGATTTGAGGGAGATTAAAGCACAGTGGTCGGTGTGTTTCAAGGCACAGACATAGTTTATACCCAGGAGGATTTGGAGAGGCTCCAGCAAACCTGCAGCAATTGATAAAAGCTAGAAGGAAGATAAATAGGGAAATGTGAGGTTTCTGCAAGGATGAAGGTCTAAGTCGAATATAGCATTCTGACCTGAGACATGATACTGTGGAACCTTTTCGGGGTTTGGGGTTCACCTTCCCCCTATGGGATGGAGTTGTATTTGTTGGAGTTAAAGGATTTTTTAGCACGGACCTCAAGCATGTAGATGTGTACTAGAAAGGTTTCAGGGACATGGGGGCAAAAAATGTCAGGCTAGGGCCTTTTTCGGAGTGGTGGTTGGATGAAAAGTTTGCATGGGTTTGGCTAATGTTATTGTGATTGCCATTGGTGAACTAGGCTGAAAGGGAGGGTGTGAACAAGCTTACACCAGAACGAGGCTGGAAGTTAAAGGTTAATTTATAGGAAGTTAAGTTTGGTAGATGTTAATAGATTCATAAAAGAGGCAGAAGATTTGTAAGTTTTGAATCTTTATTCTTACAATAGAAGCCCTGCTCCACACAGCCATCTCTATCCAATCTGCCTCTGTCGGTACATGGAACCCAACCTACTCTGCATTCTCTATTCTACACCTACATTAATGAAGTAACTAAGGCAGAGGCAGACTACATAGAGAACGTGCAGTCTTGATGTCAATACCAAACATCCAAATCATATATAACCTAAACTACAACAAGGGGCTTGGGGGACAGCCGACCAAGGGGTGGCGTGTCCCCGGGGAGTGTGGAGAGAATGGTGCTGTCCAGGTGACTGTGCGCTCATTGGGCTTTACACTGGCTAAAGGTTGTAGCCCAATGCATATAAATGCAGCCATTTTTGGCTGCCATCCACCATTATGTGGCTAGGTGACGCGGAGGCAGTCCTGACGGTTAGACATGTGGTTTGTCTTTCCCAACCGCCCATCTTTCAGTTTAGGTTTTTTGGGTACACTGTGTAGCAAATTTTCGCGATCATATTTAGCTGATTTTCATTAGAGACAGGCGAGCAGGTGTTGGAATTTTATGTATAGTTTTCTCTTTGAGGCAGGTGCAGTGTAGCATGGTGGTTGGCCAACAGGTTTGGATGGATTTAGTTAATGTTATTGTTGTTGCCATCAGCTAACCAGGCTGAAACGGAGGGTGTAAGCAGGCTCACACCGGAACGAGGCTGGAAGTTCAAGGTTAAGTTATAGGAAGCTAATTTCAGTAGATGTTAATAGATTCACTGTTAAACGGTAGGGGAATTTAAAAACATCACAATTGCAGGACAGCGGATACATGCTGGATTACGTTATGTGTGGGGCGGGACATTTAGGGGTGCAGGATAGGAGGTTGGGTGATGACCTTTTGTATAGTGAGGTTCTAGTTTTGTAAGGTGAAATGGTCAAGAGTTTTTGAGATGCGCACCTGTTTCAATAAAAACACCCTTTGTCAGTGGTCTGTGAAGTGCCTCTCTCGCCCAATACCAAGGTGCTTACTCACAGCAGTTCAGTTCAATACCGATACATGCACAAAATCGTAATCTTCCCACTTGCAACATCTTAAAACAAGGCCTCTCTCTATTTTGATCTTGGCGCCGATGACATCTACCTTGCATTGGTAGGTAAGTATAAGATGATTTGTGTGCTTTATTTGCTTATCAAAATACATGTTAGTGAGAGTCTGAAATGGTCACGTGAAAAAAACTTCACCATGAGAAAGCAATGCCTTTTGTAGCGATTTGCTAATTAAGACAAACACTTGGATAGCTGTTTCATTAAATCAGAGTAGGGTTCATTGTGGCTCACATCAACGGAGACACTCTGGCACACCAGAAAAAATACCCATGTTGCCTTCTGTAATGAATACAAAGAGCAGCCGTCCCTTCAACAAGGGTAGATCCGTTTCTTTCATCCAGAAAACTCACTCCACTTCATTCCTCTCAACTCACTTATTTCTAAGGGGTAGCCAGGGTTAGCAGTCTTCGTGCCATAACAGCACTGGGTTAAGTGGTCCTAATCAGTGCGGTCTGAGAGCAAGGAGTAGTGGGCTTCCCCACCTCAAATGAGAAAAACACACACTGCTTAGTCTGCTCAGGTTTGCCACTTTCTCTGTTAGCTAATATAATGTGCTCGCAAACCAATAAAACCATTTACTATTACCTGTAAACATGCATTTTCATTGAATTTCTCTGAAATCTACTATATGATCTTGTTTGTTCTCTGAATCACAGTGCAGAAAGAGGGAAGGTTGCACTGTGGAAAAATACTCACTGACTCTCTGAGCTAAAAAACCAAGGGGCCTATTAGCAAGAAATAGCGATATTTATCGCTAAACGTGGTTAGCGACTTTTTTTTTTATCGCTGGCTATCGCTGGATATTTTAGCGGAGAAAACATGCTATTAGCAACGTTTGTCTCCATTGTGCTAAAATATCCAGCGATAGCGGCGAAATGCGAGAATATCACTGGAAATCCAGCGATATTCTCGCATTAACGCCAATGGGGGCTTAATCTGATAATCCACCCCCCATTGACTATACAAGGAAGTCAACTTTTTAGCAGGCGTTTATAGCGATAGTCGCGCCTAGCACAATTTTTTTTATCACTTCGCCTGCCTTGCTAATAGGAGATAGCTGTGTTAGCGACTGTTTTCAGTCGCTAACAGTTGGGGTACGCCCACTTTGCTTGTCATTAGCGATAAATATCGCTGACATGCAAAGTGGGCCCCAAACCTGTAGCTATCGCCTAAAAGCTGTCGCTAACTGCTTTTAGCGACAGCTTGCTAATAGGCAATGAAAATATTGCAGCTTTAGCGGGAAAAGTCCAGCTAAAGCGGCGATATTGCCCTTGATAATATGCCCCCAAATTCCACTTTCCAGCTCAGTTAAAATCAGTTTCCACATATTGAAACAGGAATATTTATGATGTTTGCGGCTTCATTTGCTTCATGATTTAATCTTTGATCTGCATCCTTCTTGTGCTCAAAAAATAATACACAATTCACATTTTGCTATCTTAGCACCCCAAGATTGTTCGCATGAGCTAACATTGAATAGTTTAGAGCATGGCTATTTAAGTTGATAAAAATGTAGCTACTTTGCTGAGCTAAGTAGTCAGACCCACCATGAAAAAGTCTGTGAGCCTCATTTATGAGGCCGTGCGTCCCTTTTACGCTGCTGGGGCGTCACTTTTTGTGACGCACCGGCAGCGTAAAAAATGTGCCTTGTTGCACCATATTTACAAAGTGACACATCTAGGTAGATGCGTCACTTTGTAAACCCCTGCGCTACATTATACCTACGCCAGGTATAATGTATGCAGGGGGGGCGTTCTGACGCAACACAGGGTCATAGACGTGACGCAGTGAAATCTATAAGATTTCCCTGTGCCACTTCTAGGACACAAATGCGTCAATTTCTTACGCCTGCCTCACAGCAGGCGTAAGACTGATGCAGGCCCTTTCACATGGGGCACCCATGTGAAAGGACACATTGCTGGAGTTGCGTCACTTTTGTGACACGCTCCAGCAATGCGTTACTTTTGCAGCATACAGATACGTCAGAAATACTGACGTATCTGTAACTCCTTGCGCAATGATGCGTCATACTGTAAATATGACGCATCATTGGTGTCGCAAGGAGGGCGCAATGAAAAGTGACGCATCGCTGTATTCAAGCAGTGATGCGTCACTTTTGATAAATGAGGCTGCTAATTTCTACTATTTTCTTCAAAACAACAATGGCTCTGTGTCAGTGCAGCTGGTTTACTTTAGGTATTTAAGCCATGATCAGGCAAAGGAAGCGCTTATTATTACGTGCTTGTCCTGTGCAATCCGCTACTATGAGGATACAGGATACAGAAGAGGGTGGAGGAATGTGCAGGGTGTGAACACTGCTTGCAGCTCAGAGACTCTGAAATACAATTAAGTAAGGACAAAAAAGACTACATGTCCAATGAGCCCACTGAACACTCACAAGACTTGCAAATGGTGGTGGCCATCTTCTTGGCTCCATGCTAGGGAATAGTCGCGGCGCCTAGGACATGTGATGGAATCCTGCCATTTGTTGTTCCGAGAAGTTGATTGAATAAATCTTAGAAGTAGAGAAGTATCTTACAAAAATATAAACTTGCCCTTATTATTTGCTCAAGGAGTCATCCATTGGGATTCCGAACTCAATATCACTTGTTTGTTTTGTAAAAAGTCATTCTTATAGAATTCTGAACTCTATTGAACTAGTTTCTCTTCAAGGAATTATCTATGATGGTTTTGGAGTATTAATGTTAGCTCCAGTGGAAGCGTATTGGCAAATAATTATTATTGTATAGCATGCTGGCATTAGGATGATGAGGAAATGAAACTAAACATGCAATGCTAATCAATGCTTTATATGTTACAGGTATACACTTGTCTCTTTGAAAGTAAATCAAAAATGAAAGTTTTTTTCCCCAATATTGATGGTACTTTATCTTAGTAAGTATTTCATTTAGTAAATAGCCTATTTTAAACCCGAGTTATGACAAGCAACAAGCATGTAAATTGTAATTCAGCTAAGAAGCAACATAGTTTCCATTTATAATAGACTGCAACTACAGAGAGTGTAAGTAGGCATCTCAAAGTCAATATCTAAAGTTAAGAAGTCATTATTCAAACTATATCCATGTTAAATATCTTCCTAACGCTCGCTTTGGACAACAATACCAGCACCCTACTGCTAAAGCCACAACAATTCTTGAGGAAGAAAACCTACAATACCGCTTTCTCTGGCATCGCCCCTTGAATTTGGAAGTCTCTCCCCCTGAAATAAGATTGATCCCTTCTACTAAATCCTTCAAGACAAAAGTCAAACTTTTATTTATTTTGGAACATATTTTTTGAATAAACTATCAGATTTCCGTTTTACAAGCTTAGGGGCCCATTAGGATGGTGGACGGATTGCCACCACCCGTATGGCAGTGGCGATCCGCCCACCATTCTCCACCTCCCGTCTAACATTTCCCCCCTGCCATATAATGATGGCGGTGGGGACTCAGGCGGATGGAAAGACTGTCCGCCAGTTTTCCACTGGTAGGCAATCCGCCCGATTGCCCACAAGGCGGAAAAGGCCAGCAATATGGTGGCGGTGCCTTAAAGGCACCACCATCCATATTAGGATGATGGCGGTGAATTGCCTTTCCATGATGTAGACTCCGCCATGGAAAAGCTTGCGGTCTTTTCTTTGGAGTCCCGCTGCGAGCCCCTAGGTGCTTGGAGGGGTGGGTGGCTGCACTTGGGGGGTACCCATGGTTCCCCCTGACATTTGCATGCACAAAGTGGCAGGCACCGCACGGTGCCTCTCACCTTGTTAATGCAAATATACAATTGTGGAGGGTGATGCTGTGAGCACCGCCCATCACAATGCTGGGAATGGGGGGAGGCCACTGCCACAGTGGCGGTGGCATCCTAATTCCAGGTGCGGGACCGCCTCATCCCTCGCGGACGGTCCCGATTACCGTTATAGTCCACCCGCCATCATAATAGGGCCCTTACTGTTCTCTTATCCTGTATCTTATCCAGGACCACCATCCGCACCAACCGCCTGCTCTCCTGGACCAACATAAACGACGACCACACCATCAAGATCATGAGCACCATGCTCTCTGGATCTCCGTCAGACCCATGCCCACACCACATCTTCAACAAAGCCAGCTCCGCCATCGCACCCCATCTCCGGAAAGCCATCAACATCTCCTTCGAGGCAGCAACCTTCTTGGAGAGCTGGAAGCACGCCGAGATCAACGCCTTACTCAAGAAACCCAAGGCGGACCTCAAGGGCCTCAAGAACTTCTGGCCCATCTCCCTGCTCCCGTTCCCGGTGAATGTCATCGAGAAGACCGTCAACAAACAACTGACCCGATACCTCAAGGAGAACAGCACCCTGGACCCGTCCCAGTCCGGGTTCCATAGCAACCACAGCACCGAAACTGCCCTCATCGACGCCACCGATGACATCAGGATCCTGCTTGACAACGTAGAAGCCGCGGCCCTCATCCTGTTGTGTATCGATTTATATATAGGCATAGAAATCCAGTCCTTATTTAGGCATAGTCCATGCTACCCAAATACAGGTATGGCTACATACATCCTTTCATCTACGTCACAACGAGTTCCTGGAAAGCCAGACTCTTAAGCCTTTAGGACTTCCCCTTGCTTGAATATTGATTTCTCCAAGAACTCATTTATTATGCATGAACATCTATTCCTTAGGGGATCATTCATGACGTTCATATGCCCGACTTTTACGTCAATACTGGCATTCCTAAACACCTTCAAGGTATAAATATACCTTCACTTGCTATGGCAAGGCATGGTGCGGTTCGGCTACCTACTTGCATGACGCGGCTCGCCACAGCAAGTCCCGAAGGAAGCCATCTACCCAACTGACGCACTGACCAGACACTGTCATCTTCCCTGCCGAGAATCCAGCTCCAGTATTTCTGACTACCCTTGCAGTGTGTTAGATAATCGAGTCCCGGGAAAGAGATACCAACCTCTCTCATTCTAAGGTATGGAGCTGATTAGAACCTAGAGAAACCTTTGGCGATTCTTGTCAAAACAAAACTAAACTGAACTATACCTAAAACAGCACCTACTTCTTCCCTCGTACTAGACTTAGGTTAGATACACTGAGGTAGGATTATTTAGAAGCCTATGTTATTTATGTATGTATTTTTATATATGTCAGAGCAACAGACCATGCTATTGCAGTATTATTTTATATTATCAATTACGCTGTATGCATTATACTTTGCATTCTGTCTTACAACTGTAGTAGTTCATTTGTCTTGCATGAGAAAGAAGACTGCTCAAGAAACCCTTTTTATTGGAACGCCTGTCTCTCTATTTCTGTGCAATTCTGTAGAAATGAAGCACAAACGATTTACTGAGTGAAACGGTTATCTATTGTTTCCACGACTGTGAAGATATTGTTCTGACTCTAAGGGAAACGAAAATGTCATGTTTATGCGGTTGTTAGAAACTAATCCCTTCTTGTTCATTCAAGAACGTTTCTAGTGACCTCTGAGTTAGCTGGCACATACAAGTAATTAAGTTTAATGTACTCAATAGAGACATACTGACCTCAGTCCTATGTCAAAACTATAGTGTATATTATTCCAAGGATACTGTGTTCCGAAATATTGTGTCCTTATCTTTGTTCCCATGAAACTTGCTCTGCAACTTTCATACAAATGGCTGACGAGGATAACACCGAAAGCGGTAGAGCTACAGGTGATGATGCCGGACCAGCTTTTAACATAACAGGTTTCACTGAAACCGATGCGAATGATGTAATAATTCCTCCAAATTTAAGGAAAGCCATCACTATAAACTTATTAAACATGCCTATCATCAAGAGGTGGTAGAGCAGTTTTTGTGACAGAGGCACATGAATATCACCAGACAGAGGTATTCTACTCATGAATAGTCTTCCCAGAAGCAAATTCAGTAACACGTATGTTTCACTTCTACAAAGAAGATGATCAACCAGATGAATATATTCCTTTCGAGGATATTGAAATTCCACTCACATACCAGGAGCATGAGCTCCGGTTTAAAGGCGCCCAAAACATTTAAATCACATTACCAGGCTCGGTCCACTAGGTAAACCATGAGCAACATGGCCGGTTTTAGCAGGTTACACACCTCATCCTGAAATCGAAGACATGACAGATGTAAATTTACTTACTCAACTCAAAGAACTGATCAAAATGTACAGACAATTGGTCCAATATGTCATGCGGACTCTCACAGTCCAACTTCCAATGGTTATTCCACAACAAACCTCTCACCAGGGGAATACACTAAAAATTACGCCACGGACTTTACATGCAGTCATGGGTAAATTACCCACAAAATGTGAACAAATTCCATTCTGGATAGCTCAAAAAATTACCCAAATCGAAGCAGTATTTCCTAATACTAACCCTCATGAGAAACTTACCAATGGGGATCACACCATACCTGGTGGACTGCACCACTTGGGGTACAGTCTTCACTGCAATCTACACTAAAACACATGGTGTTCCATCAATGGTGGTAATACCTGATGTCCTGAAAAAGAATACGGGTCAGGCCTGCTTTAAATTTGGGTATGAAATTATTGAACATATTTAGCCAGGTCTCAATATTAATATATTCAAATATTAAAGGAGAAGCAGCATCAGTGGCGATCCACCAAAAATTAAGGGAATTTGATGTAACAGAACAACCACAAGAACTATCCAGAATAATTGAAAAATCCTATGATGAATTAGACAGGGATAGTTTGGGTGGGAAACCAGTAAAACCACAACTGTCTGAAAGTCCTGAAAAGGTCTGTACTAAAAACAAACCCACACCTTCCAAAAATAAGTGGGAGAATAGCAAACAAATTTCCAAAGAGAAGCGTTCTCATTCTCGAGGTAGGTCTCCTCAAAAGGAGCCCTCTGAAAGGAGGTATAACCTCAGGAATAGGGATAATTTGAGAAAACCTGACAGGTATCAAGATACTGATACACGTTCCTCTCGTACCTTTCAGATATCGTCAGACATCCGAAAGAAGAGGACGGTCAGACAACAAAGAAGAACGCATGAAGTCCAAAGACGATCAACATGTTCAGAAAAGCTAACCAAAACCTCAATACACCAAAAAGAAGGTAGCAGGTCTAAAAATGAGACATGCTGAGGATCTTGAGGACACAACTCAAGAACGGAGAATGGGCTCAGACAATGTTGGACAGTGCAGCACAAGTAACAATAGCTCGCCAGAATCTGAACGGACTTCCGGAGACAGTGGACTTGAATGAAGACATTGAAGTTGAAACTGCAGACACCAGGGTTAGCTCTCCACATAGGTTATATGAAATAACACTCCGGATGGAGGGAGACATACCAAGAAAAGTGAAAGCACTCTTTTGGGAGCGACTTTCTAAAGGTTATGATATACTTCTAGCAGAACAAGACTGGCCACCAGAATTTGTCAGGGAGTGCCCACATGGCAAAGACATCATTATGCCAGCCTTCCCTAACCATATTCCAGTACATTTAAAATATACTTATGCCAGGAAATGGGCAGTTGCCCAAGCCCCAGCATTATACAAAAATCATGTAGGATGGGATGAGGATTCACCACATCACAAAATCCAGTTACAAAATCAACCAACTGCACAAAGGCAGTTAAGCAAGAAGATAAAGAAAAACGGTCAGGGAGATTTTAGATCAACTTGAATACCGGGGGGTGACTGAAACATGCACCTGATCAATGAACAATCCTTTGTTTCCTGTCTCCAAACCAGACAATACATATCGTCTAGTTTTGTACTACAGACACCTAAACTCTTGTTGCAAGACATTTGCAGTGCAAAATGCACACAGTGTATGCATTAATGAATAACATTGTGCGTAAAAAATGTAAAACCACATGAGACATATCAAATGGTTTCTTTTGTCAAAACATTGCACCTGAAAGTAGGTATTTGACCGCTTTCTCAATAATGGGGACACAACTTCACTTCTGTTGTCTTCCTCAAGGATTCAAGAATAGTCCTGGGTTATTCTCAGCAAGGGTAACAGAGTTACTACAAATCTATGATGACGAGGCATTGTCATACTTCGACGATATCTATCTGACATACGATGACTTGGATAGGCACTTGAACAGGGTAAACACCATTATACTGGGCTTCGCCTCTAAAGGGTATAAATTCAATTTAAAAAATCTAGAATTGTCCTTATCAATGTCCTTTTTCTTGGATACAAATTGTTAAGTGACATTCTAAACTACGCAGAAAGGGTTAAACCCCTATACGAATTATTCAAACCTGAATAATCAGACATGTTAGAAATGAAACATTTACAAACATGCGTAAAGGTACGCAACTTAGTGATCCAAATCATTCCGGGTCAATGCGGATTCACCTACTTAACTTTTAATGAAGGTGAAAAAGTACTGATTGCATACAAATCACATTTGTACACACAAGCAGAAATGAAATTCACTTCTATAGAAAAAATTCTGACAGCAGTTCAAACCGCTGTAGCTGTAGAAAGAGCGCTAGCACAGGGGAAAAGCATTATGATTGTAATTCCTGTACCTGCCTTTGAAGCAGTGACAAAAGCGAGCATTCCAAATGCTAAAGCTTTACATCAGCGATGGATACAATGGGTTAATTCTCTTACTGCAACTGATGTTGAATACGTTTTTGATCCTTTTTTAAAAACACAAGCATTCCTGAAATACAAAATACGAACAAGAATGTCCTCTGCCTACTGAAATTCTGCCTCTAGAAGAGTATGAATGTATACGTTATACTGACGGATAAGAACAACCCGCTACGGGGGGTAAACAGGCTTATAGTGCTGCATGCACAATCGTTAAAGGTTGTATGCACAATGGAAAATATAGTCCTAGGGTCACAAAAACGCAATCTCTAGGAGATTGTACAGCTCAGAGAGCTGAACTACAAGCATTCATAATGGCACTTGAAAATACAGATCGCAAATTCCCCACACTTATAGTGTCCGATTCTTTCTACTGTGTACAATCATATAATGGATATTTACAGAATTGGCTTCCAAATGGTTTCAAACACGCAAAAGGTGGCACAATCAAGCATAAAACGCTTAAGGAACAAGTAGTTCAGTTGCAAAACAGACTACAAAACACTCACGTGATACACACGCTGAGTCATCCCGTTGAAGGGAATTCATTGGTTGATGAAGCCACGAAGGGGGCTGTGCAATCGGCTTCCGGAGCTGCAATCACTTGTTCAAAAACAAAAATAGAGAGTCAAATAATGCTGGCTGTCAATGCTACAAGCAAAGGCAGCGGTGCAGAGTTACCTAAAAAGTTTCCACTCAAATACTCATATATAATTGATGCAAATAGCGTTCCATTTGCTTGAATTCCTAGAGTGGGGGATAGAGTAATTCCAAACAGGGAATGAAGGACAGCTTTGATTTACGTAGCACATTTGGGAGGGGGTCTGATACATCAGGGGATCTCTAAAACAATATTAACTGTAAAAGAAATGTGCTGGTGGTCAGGAATGAATGAACACATTCACATGTTTGTCATTGTCTGCATTGACTGCAATATAGATCGCAGCACAGAACAACGCCAGATACCTGACTATAGCATAGCCAGCCCAGTACAGACACCATTGTTAGGCAGCATTAGACTATCTACATACAGGCATCCTTATGAACGAATGCAATCCCACAAATACTAATTCAAGGTTCCTGTGGATGTGGCCTCAGCGCTCGGCTGATGCTCAAACTGTTATAAAAGATTTGCGAGTCTTTATCGACACATACGCAATAGGCACGCTACATTCTGACCAGGGTCCTGCGTTTAGCTCTAGTGCTTACAAAGAGGCCATGGCCAGTTTGGGTGTTGCATTGCAGTACTCTTCTCCATTCCATCCTGAGGGAAATTCGGTTGTGGAAAGAAAAAAACGGGACAAAAAGCAGTCTATAACAGCTAGGGTATTAGGTTCGGGTGACGGGTGGGTCAAACATTTAATAGGGGTCCAACGTAGTCGTCACAACTTGCCAAGAAGTTCTCTAGGGGGTATGACTCCATATGAGGGCCTATTTTGGACAAGAATGTTGCTCTTGAACCTTGATTGTCACACATCAATGGTGGAAACTTAGAAATTTGATATCAAAGATCGTTTGGCTGTTTTACAGGACTTAAATAAATTAAGAATGAAACAAAGCAACGTGTTCCTGAAGCTAACCACCACTGGGGAAAAATCAACCGTCCCAGCAAGGCCTGTCTGAATCCCAAAGCTTGGTTATCTAGTCAGAGAAAAGATCATGGATAAGAAGGATTTTGGGCCTTCTTACAAACAACCAGTACCTGTTCTAGCAATCCACGGAACAAGAACAGTGATACTGCCGCCTCCTGCTGGAAAAAAGGAGAATAGGTTTCTGTCTATTGACCTGATCAAACCACACTATGTGACCGATACTAAGCAGTAGGCCAAGTGGACTCCAACAATGTAGCAGACACAATCTTTAAGCTACAATCCAAGAGGTTCAAACTGAGAGACTCATCACCATTGAAGACTCTGCAGTGAGAAAAGAAGGACTAAGCAACAATGCTATGGAACTCATACCTCTTGAGATCCAAATAACAGTTTGTCCTGAAGCACCCGTCTACAACGAAGTAACAAGTGATCAAGTGGTTCCCGCGATTTCAACAAATCCGGATGCAATCACAACCATTAACAGATTAGCCTCTGGCTATTTCATTAACTTTGATATGTTTTCTGAGGATCCCAGCGAACCTGAAACAACACCAGCAAAAGGAACTTTCAAAGAACAAGCAAATGACTTTTTTTATCACCTGGAAAAACGTGTCTGGTTTCACCATGGAATGAACTATGGATTGTGTTGGGAATATTTTTTCTTCTACTTTGGTTAGCTCTGATAATAACTCTGGGTAGGCTGATAAATGGAAGATATGTAGAAATGAAAACAGCAAGTAAGAAAGTCAACTTACTCCCCAAGCCACACAAATCATCCCATTGTGAACAGAGAGACTTGTCAGCAGTGAACATCACAGCCATTCCTATACCTGATGGTAAAGCTTGGGACAAAACAGAATATTACATTTTTGGCCAGTTGGAGCTGTTGAAGATTCCAGACTTATTTAAGATTTCATTAAGTGACTTTATTACCTCTAGTACCTTTTCTGGTGATTGGGACTTTGAGACTGTTAATAATATGATGTCTGATCTAGAGATGTCTGCAGTATTCACAAATCATGAATATTTAGAGGGTTCATCAGACTATGAACAAATGTATTGTTATAACCATTATGGTCATCATTTCTTGCACAAATCAGCAATGCCTAGAAATGTATATAAGTATAACCAATGGGAACATTGTCCTACACCTCCAAAGGGTAGCGCAAAAACGTTTGCGAATAGGTTTCCATATTTTTCAGGGTCCAATGTATCCAATGCAGAAACATTTTACTTTAGAAATGTGAACAGAACAGAAATAAAAATTATGTTAACCAATACAAAATAGATTTATTTGCAGCCTTTTATGCCCAACTGTCTAGACAAGGTTTCGGCTTTTGGAAAGACAACATTGAGACAAAAACTGTCTGGGGTTCAAAAGATTGGCAAGTGCAAGGGGTAGAAGCTTTGTTTAGAGCCTGTATCATCCCTGAGCAAATTGCCTTGGATTACCCAAGATCAAGGACTTGAACACACCGACCATACCAATACCTGTGAGTAATAGCTCTACACGGGGGGAGGTTGATGTACATAATATTTTGCATCACAACAGATCAGATTCAGATTTGAACAAATGGTTGCTCTGGCCCCTAGACACAAATAACTGTCAAGATCAATTCCTGAACAAAACTCAAGATTTCAAAGTCAATAGGCCAGACCCAAGATATGTTCAAAGACAGCATCCTGGGTTAATAACAACACACAATGTAAGGAAGCTATGCCTTGATTGGTTACAGAAAGCTACACTACATGATGTAAAACAACACTTATCTTTACTTAAAAATGGGGCAGACCTTAAGGAATTCTTGTTAGGACCAAGAAAACCGCATCAAAAATCTTTCATATATGCCGGTATATATGCAGCATATAACGAAATATGGAAGATTAGGCAAGCAGAGACTGCAGAACGAATACGAGAAATTGATCGTATTAATTTAGAGAAATCTCTCTCTGTAGTTGACAATGGGTTAACGACTCTGTCCTCCAGGATATATTCATTGGACAGCATTGCGTCTTCTGCCATAGACATCATGGAACAGGACTTGGTCATGTTGCAACATGGTCAGTCTCAACTATGTTCTATCATGCTATTGGGTTGGACGCTCCAAAATTTGCGTTCAGGCTATGTGCCTTGGCGTTTAATCATTACTACGTCACTGTTTTCAGAATTCAATCTCACTGATAAACAGACCAAACTGGCACAAAGGGGAACACAGTATACGGTGCTGAGCATTGAAAAACTGGAAATATTACCATTTACAGTGGCAGAATAAACAGCTACTGAATAGATAATACAAGGAACAATCACTCTGCCGGTGACAATTTTCCATTTTCAGTGTTGCCTAAAACACATACCAGCAGGCAAATATAAAAGGTTGGGCAAAGAATACATTAAGACATCATGGGATTTACCATAAACACAAAGATGGTGGAGTGGGGGACGTGAAGTCTTTCTTAGCGGTTCAAACTGTGAAAATGCTCTAAGCGGTTCTCTCCTTTGCCAGGGTATTCATTTACATGGGGCCTGCGATGGTTCCTCTAACAACCTATCCGGTCACCTGCAAGGTTCACCAGCTGCAGTGATTGATCCAATTTTCTGACAACTTTCAAATAGAAGTTACCTCACAGCTGCTGTGACATGTTGCCAGGTATTCCATATCTAGTAACTGTGTCAACCAGGGTCACTTGCTGTATGCCTTTATGGCCTTCACTGAACATCTCTTCTGTACGAATTGATACTCTAAGCAGAATGAAACCCATTATTTTGCAAAAAACTGTGCCACTGGGATACTATTTTTGCTTCTACTGCTCCCATATGGCATGCCAAATCACCGGCGACACCCAGTTCTCCATGGAGTCAACTCTACTGGTGATGGAGTGTGGTGAGCGCATCGTCCAAATTCTGGGGTTACCTTGTCTACGAGAATTAAATACCACATGGTTTCTGTCATTTAGACCAATCTGGCAAGGTTGCATCTTACCTGTTATACACTGCCTGCTATGCAGTGAAGAATGCAGGCTAGACATCGGTCTAACACTCCCATCAGTCATGCCAACGGATGTTGATACTTTGCTGGACCCCGAACGGCCCATGCTCTGTGTTGTCCCCAACGGCTACCAATTCTGATGACACAGTTTGAAAGACAACATGCGGCTGACCATAGTTCAGCACCTCAGTTTCTAAGTAAACAAATTAGTAAATTGTCTGTGCAACCACATCTGGAGTTCGCCTCACTTCTACTCCACTGGAAACCAGATAGGAACCAATTGACTGTCGGATACTGATTAAGTGAACCAAGATCAAGATGCTTCTGCCCTGACGAAGTTCCATTTGGAACGAAACGCGATGGCTGATGTCCACATTTTAAATTGAAAATGTAATAAAGGATATATTTTGGAATACATTTAGAGCTCCTTGACTTCATCCTGGTGCACCGTCCTTCTCTTATCAATTCTGATGGCGGCATTCATTGAGATCTCACAGATGCAAAATGCTGATGCTGAGGTACGAGAGGAAACAACAGGCGCGCAGGTAACAACCGATTCAAACATTGCTGAAGAGACTGATGCTGAAGGCGATGCTTCACATCGATGTGCAGTTAATCTTCTAAAGGAGGTAATCCAACTTTCGCTTACAATGATAGACAACCTTTTGTCTACAGACATAGAAGATTTCATGTTTTCTCCAAGCCCTAACACTGACTTTTGATTTTGGCACACAGTGTTCAGAGAGACCCTGAATTTGACCTTCATTTTTCAAAACAAGTAACTAACTTTGGAACTTTTTCCTATGATTAATTTTTTCTCTCCAAATTTTTAATTTTCACATTTTGGCACAAGTAATCCGCTTATAGTTGAACTCTTCATAGAGAACAAGAATCCTTTGAATACTTCCAGAGACAATATATGACCTTGTCCGCAAACAAACAGTTTTATGTAATCTGTCAATGGTTTTGGACCTTTTCTTCTGTATTTACTCGCCATTTCATAAATGTAAATTTTCATGATTCATTCATTTAGCATTCAAATGTAAATATATGCTTAGAATGAAACATTGCTTTAATGTGTACAGCATCTATGCATTTGTATGCTTACAACCAGTTCTAATGCATTTTTCAATGTATTTTGGACATGTTTTAGCACTTCATGTATAGATATATTTTAGATATGTTAACATGTTTAGAATTTAGTAACGTTGTACATACGAAAGTGGAGTAGGTGTTGTGTATCTATTTAGCTTCTGTATGAATTTCCCGATTCATGCCCTTATATAGGTACATTTCACATTGCCCTTATATAGGCATATAAATCCAGTCCTTATTTAGACATAGTCCATGCTACCTAAATACAGGCATGGCTACTTACATCCGTTCATCTAAGTCACAACGAGTTCCTGGAAAGCCAGACTCTTAAGCCTTTAGGACTTCCCCTTGCTTGAATATTGATTTCTCCAAAAACTCATTTATTATGCATAAACATCTATTCCTTAGGGGTTCATTCATTACGTTCATATGCCCAACTTTTACGTCAATACTGGCATTCCTAAACACCTTCAAGGTATAAATATACCTTCACTTGCTATGGCAAGGCACGGTGCGGTTTGGCTACCGAATTGCACGCCGTGGCTCGCCACAGCAAGTCTAGAAGGAAGTCATCTCCCCAGCTGTGGCACTGACCTGACTCTGTCATCCTCCCTGCCGAGAATCCAGCTCCAGTGTTGCTGACTTCCCTTGTGGGGTGCTAGAGAATCGAGTCTCGGGAAAGAGATACCAACCTCTCTCATTCTAAGTTATTGTGCTGATTAGAACCTAGAGAAACCTTTGGCAATTCTTGGCAAAACTAAACTAAACTATAGCTAAAACAGCACCTACTTCTTCTTTCGTACTATGTTAGGTACACTCGGTAGGATTATTTTAGAAGCACCAGTTGAGTATTTTAGCCTCTGCTATTTATGTATGTATTTTTGTGTATATATAAGTCATAGCAACAGACCAAGCTATTACAGTATTATTTTATATTACTGTTTACACTGTACTCATTATACTTCACATTCTGTCTTACAATTGTAGCAGTTATTATCTCTTGCAAGAGAAAGAAGACTGTTCAATAAACCCTTTTTATTGAAACACCCGTCTCTCTATTTCTGTGCAACTCTGTAGAAACGAAGCATGCACAATTGACTGAGTGAAACTGTTATCTATTGTTTCCACGACTCTGAAGAAATTGTTCCCACTCCTAGGGAAACAAAGTTGTCATGTTTATGCGGTTGTCAGAAAAGAATCCCTTCTTGTTCATTCGAGAAAGTTTCTAGTGACCTCTGAGTTAGCTGGCACACACAAGTAATTAAGTTTAATGTATTCGATAGAGACATACTGACCTCAGTCCTATGTCAAAACTATAGTGTATATTATTCCAATGTGCAGAGCCTATTAGGGATATAGGAACTACACTACAATCCTGCTGGACCTATCAGCCGCCTTCGACATGGTCTGCCACCGCACACTACGCACAGGACTCCACAACGCCGGGATCCAAGAGAAGGCCCTGGACTGGACAACCTCCTCCCTCTCCCGCAAAACACAGAGCGTCTGCCTCCCCCCCTTCCGCTCTGAACCCACTGAAATCATCTGCGGCATACCCCAGGGCTCATCATTCAGCCCAACGCTGTTTAACATCTACATGGCACCGCTTCCCCACGTCGCCTGACTGCACGACCTCAACATCATCTCCTGACACCCAGCTGATCATTTCCCTCACCAAGGACCCCCACACCACCAAAACCAACCTCCATGAAGGAATGAAGGCCGTCGCCGAATGGATTAAGAACAGCTGACTGAAGCTGAACTTGGACAAGAAGGAGGTCCTCATCCTCGGATCCACCCCCTCGGCCTGGGATGACTCGTGGTGGCCGACCGCACTGGAGACAGCTCCAACACCCACGACTACACACGCAACCTAGAGGTCATCCTCGACTCCACCCTCTCCATGACGAAGCAGGTCAAAGCCATCTCCTCCTCCTGCTTCAACACCCTCAGCATGCTCCCCAAGATCTG
Source organism: Lissotriton helveticus (assembly GCF_964261635.1). NCBI lineage: Eukaryota > Metazoa > Chordata > Amphibia > Caudata > Salamandridae > Lissotriton > Lissotriton helveticus. The sequence continues at coordinate 1,761,338,225 of NC_136065.1, forward strand.
CAATTGGATCCCCTCTGAAATGAGAAGAATGGTCACCCAGGCCCTCGTCAGCAGGAGATTGGACTACGGAAACACCCTCTATGCAAGAGTCTCGGCCAAACTCCTGAAACGACTTCAACGCATCCAGAATGCCTCTGCACACCTCATCCTCAACATCCCTTGCCACAGCCACATCACACCCCACCTGAGAGACCTGCTCTGGTTCCCCATCAAGAAGAGGATAGCCTTCAAGCTCCTCACCCACTCACACGAGGCACTCCACAACACTGGACCAGCATACTGTAGTATTTTCAGTTCATTCTTTTCTGTATTGTTTCCCTTTTTAGATTACTTACATTGTGTTTCCCTTTTAAGATGATGTTCATTAGTTCTGTGCACAGGCATGTATTGGAAGATTCTTTATTGGAATTGTTTTCCTGTAAAAGTATTGTACTGGCATTATTCTGCTGGGACTTGAAGAAAAGAGTACTGTGCTGTTATCATTAAACCAGTACCAACCATTATTGGATTATTTGAATTATTTACTATTATATACAACAAATTTGGCGACGAGGGTGACCAGTACCTATCTACTCTACTTGCAGCACAGGAGTGGTACAACTTCGGACTTTTTGTGAACATTTGAATCTTTCGAACTTTTATTAAGTGAGATAATCACTTTGGATTATAGTGGAATTTACCCAAACTACCATAAGCGGTCTATATCTTCTTTTGGAAGCTGTCTTCTTAATACAAGGATTTTTCTTACTTTAGAGCCTTTATTTCGACTGGCGTGAGGCTCGTGAAGTGATTTATATCCTACATCGCTTTAAACTGATCTACATCACATTTATACACCGAAGGGTTATTGCAGCCGAAACGAGAATTTTCCATGTGGAATTATTGTGACATTACAGATTTTGGAAAGTTTCCTGCATTTTTCAAATCTTTACCTTGGCTCTGCGTAACGATTTCTGTAATCGCGTGAACTCCGATGTTTTGCTTCTAGAATTCTACTGTGTCCAAACTACAAAGAAACCCGACAACAACATTGGAAGACTACGCGAGGGAGACAGAGCGTTATGAGATTGGCTGTAACGCTGTGACGTCACTGCGCTATGACGTGCTTCGTCATTGGCGGCCATTTTGAGTTGCCATAGCAACGCGGCAATTTTTTCCGAGACGATTTTACCGAACAGTTTAATGAGAACTATTTTGATATTTGCAAGTATTTCTATAGCGAATTTCGAATTTAAAATGTATGAACATAATTTTTATTTCGTTTAACTAGTGAACTTTATTTGTTTTTCAAAAAAAAGAGGTGTTTTGAATCTCATATAATTTATAGTTATCATATTTGTTGTTCCACGCATTGATACTATGCAATTCGATCCTCTGTCAAAGTTTCTTCAAAGTAAGGGGGACCCTCCTATACCTTGGACTAGGTGGAAGGAGGAATTTTTAACTTATCTTAAAGCTATAGATGGGGAAAGGATGGGCAATGAGAGAAAAAAGAATATTTTTCTTCATTGCTTAGGGTCTGAAGGGCAAGCCATTTTTAGGACTCTTCCTCCCATACCTGGTGTATTGGGTAATTTTGATTAAGCTATTTTACGAGTTGAAATGAGATTCAAACCCACTACTAGTATTGCTCTTAACCATTAAAAGGTCTACACCAGGGCACAAAAGGATTCTGAAACTTTTGATGACTTTTTGACTGCTTTGAGGTCTTTAGTTATTTTGTGTAATTTTGGAGAAATTACAGATGAAATGATAAGGGACCAGATTATAGTGAATGTAAAGTGTAAAAAGACACAAGAGCAGTTGTGGATTTTGGGGAATCCTACGTTAAAAGAGAGTATATCTACAGCTAAGGCATTTGAGCAATCGAATAAATGGATGAAAACTATTGAGGAGAACGCTAAGTGTGGGTAGAATGACAAATCTTGTGATGATGTTTGTGCCATAAGTAATGTAAAGAATAACTTTCAATCTAATAAGAATGTTGGGAGGAACCAAATTGTGTGTTACAGATGTGGCAGTAATAATTGTGTCGCATCTTTTAAGTTCTGCCCTGCAATTGGTAAATGTGGGAGAGTTGGTCATTTCTCTAAAGCGTGTATAGATGATAAAAAAAGGAGTAATGATAGCAATTACAAACAAAATGAAGTTTCCTATGTAAGGTCTAATCCTTCTTATGAAATCTCTTGTATTCAGTGTGAACATTCCAAAACTGGAGAAATGTTAAGAGAAGGTGCAATAGTTGTTTCTTTGATATATATTGGGGTGGTTGATGGTGAAGTACTTAATTCACCCAAATGTATTGTAAATTTCATGGAAGTTGACCTTGAATTGATGGCAGACTCTGGTTCTCCCTGGACCATTATAACTAGAGATTATTTCTCTGAAAAATATGGTTCAAGATTTTCTGAAAAAGATCTTTCTTCTCCTGATATTAATGCGCTGTGTTTTAATGGTTCAAACATTGATTTTATTCGTTATTTACAATCTACTATTCATTTTAAAGGAAGATCTGCGGTTATTAAATTGTATGTAACTAAGAAGGGTGTTGATGTACTCGGATGGAGGGATCAATGGAAGTTAGGGATTATGTTAAATCCACGGAGCAAAGAACCTGTCACAGTATTAAATGATATATCTTCAGAAAAAGGGTCGATAATCACTATAGAAGATGACATTAGATGGAAGAATTTAGCTAAGGAATTCCCTAATGTATTTTCAGAAAGCTTAGGTAAGTTGAAGGGTTTTGCACATGCTATTAAGCTTAAACAAGGAGCTGTTCCTGTAGTGCAAAAACTTAGAGGAGTGCCACTTAATGTCAGGGAAGAATTAAGTAATGCTCTCAAGGATATGTTAGATAACGAAGTGATAGAGGAGGTCGAATCATCTAAATGGGTTTCTCCGGTTGTTCTTGCCCGTAAGCCAGATAAAAGTTTGAGGCTTTGCATTGATTTGAGAGCTCTAAATGCAAATATTGTTATCGATTGTCATCCCCTTCCCAACATAAATGAGGTTGTGAGCATGCTTGAGGGTGCAGCAGTGTTTTCTAATCTCGATCTTAGATCGGCATATCATCAAATTGATTTGACAAAAGAGTCTAGACATCTAACGGCTTTTATTACCCCTCAAGGATTGTATCAATTTAAGCGGATGCCGTTTGGGTTAGCTTCGGCGGCGTCTGTTTTTCAAAGGTCAATGTATCATTTATTCAAAGACATGGGGAATTATGTGAAGTGTTTTCAAGATGACATTCTCATTTTTTCTAAGAATGATAAAATTCACTGTGAACATTTAAGTAATGTTTGTAGAGTTTTGAGTGAATTTGGTTTGACGATTAAAAAAGTAAAAAGTGCAAGTTGTTTCAGAAGACTATAGAATATTTAGGGCACACAGTTTCGAAAGATGGTGTTTCTCCAAAGAAATCGTTAGTTGATGCAATTTTAAAAGCACCTGCACCTGATAGTAAAGATAAATTGTTGTCATTTTCAGGTCTCTGTGAGTATTACTAAAGTGGAACCCATTAGAGAACTTGCTAGGAAAAATGTGGAATTTGTATGGGGTAATAGACAACAAAGTGCGTTTGAAAGTATAAAGGCTGACATGGTTGCTGCTCCTACTCTCAGACCTTTCTGCCTTAATAAGTTGTGTTTATTGACTGTAGATGCTAGTCTTTATGGTTTAGGTTGTGTTTTATCACAACGTTCTGGAAAGGAAGAGTGGAATGTGGCATTTGCGTCTTGTACGCTCACTTTCACAGAGAGAGGATATGCTGTTATTGAGAAAGAACTCTTGGGATGTGTATGGGCTGTGGAACATTTTCGGAATTATATTTGGGGTGCAAGGTTCATGTTAAAAACTGACCATAAGCCTTTGGTAAATATTTTGTCTCCTGGTGGAGATTCTAGAGCTACCGCTCGCATAGCCAGACTTATGTCACGCGTCCAGGAGTACAATTTTGACATTGAGTATGTTCCAGGGAAATTGAATATAACTGCAGACTGTTTTTCCAGGCTGCCATGTCACGGTACTGAAGAACATAGTGATGATGAAGTTGTAGTTAGTATTACTGAGGCTGTTTCCGAAAATTTTAAGTTGATATCTGAAGAAATGTGGAGGAAAAGTATGAATGAGGACGCTTCTCTGTGTCAAGTGAGAGATTATATCAAGAAGGGTTGGCCTTCTAAGTGTGAGGTTTCTGCGGATCTCATTCCATTTTTGAATATTAATGAAGAGTTAGTTACTGAAGGTGATTTGATTTTTAGAACAGGGAAGGTTTTTCCTCCTTTAGGGATTCGTGATTCTATTTTGAAACTTAGTCATGAGTGTCACATGGGTATGTCATCCATGAAAAGGTTGATTAGATCTAATTTCTGGTGGCCAGGAGTGGATAAGTTTGTTGATAAGTTTGTGAGAGAATGTCCAGACTGTATAGAAAGTGACAAGGCTTGTAAATGTAGTCCAGCTCCTTTGATACCTGTAAAGTGGCCTGAGTATCCATGGCAAAAGTTGGGTATTGACATCTCTGGACCTTTCAATTTTTTACCTATAGAGTGTAGGTTTACCATTGTGGTTGTTGACTACCATTCTAAATGGCCAGAGGTCAAGCTCATTTCTCATCCTAATTCACGAAATGTGATTTTGTTTTTGAAAGAACTTTTTGCTCGAGAAGGTTATCCTGAGATGATAATCTCTGACAATGGTGTACAGTTTAAGTCGTCAGAGATTGTGGATTTCTTTAAGGATTGCGGTATAAAACAAGTTACAACAGCATTGTATGAACCACAAGGGAACGGACAAGTTGAGAGATACAACAGAGTTCTCAAGCAAGATATTCTTTGGGCTCGCACTTTTGGTAGCTTGTGGAGAGAAAGGTTAAGGGAGAGACTCTGGTTGTATCGGATAACACCTCATTCGACTACTGAGATTTCCCCTTTCCGGTTGTTAAGAGGTAGGGATCCCACATCTAAATTGTGTCCGTGGTGGTTTAAAAAGAGTACTATTCCTCATGATGTTATAGTTGATCTTACTGATGTAGCTCATAAAGTTAAAATGAAGCAAGATAAGATCAAAAATGACTATGATGTTCGAATGAAGGTAAAAGTACCAGAGTTTAAATGTGGAGATTGGGTGAGGATTCGCAAACCAGGTTTTATCTCTAAAGGTGATATTAAATTTGGTAAACCAATTAAAATTGTGAAGGTAAACCGCAATAGTGTTGTCACGCAAGATGGGAAGGTCTGGAATGTCAGACGTGTTTCTAAATGTGTGTCTTTGTGTCATTCAATTTCTTAAGAAGGGAAATGTGTAGTATTTTCAGTTCATTCTTTTCTGTATTGTTTCCCTTTTTAGATTACTTACATTGTGTTTCCCTTTTAAGATGATGTTCATTAGTTCTGTGCACATGCATCTATTGGAAGATTCTTTATTGGAATTGTTTTCCTGTAAAAGTATTGTACTGGCATTATTCTGCTGGGACTTGAAGAAAAGAGTACTGTGCTGTTATCATTAAACCAGTACCAACCATCATTGGATTATTTGAATTATTTAATAATATATACAACACATACCTCAACAGATGACTCAGCTTCTACAACCCCAACCACCAGCTCCGCTCCGTTAACCTCGCCCTCGCCACAGTCCCCCGCATCTGAAGAATGACCTCCGGCAGCAGATTGTTCTCCCACCTCGCCACCAAGACCTTGAACACCCTCCCCATCCACCTATGGCAGACACAAGACCTGCTTACCTTCAGAAGACTCATCAAGACCTGGCTTTTCGAGCAGTAGCAGCATTCCCCCCCCCCCCCCAGCGCACTGAGACTCTTGTGCACTTTAAAATGCTATGATTGATTGATTGAGTGCTTTGATACCAGTGAGGGTTACGTTAGCACTATATAAAACTTTTCAAATAAATATTCCTGTATTGCTGATTAAGCACAGCTGTGGAAACAGGTGTGTGAGAATATCCAGTGTCCCAGTTGATCACTCGTTGGCATTCCTTTTTTCTATAGGCTGTGGATCTCCTTAATAATAGCATGAGATTGGCTGTGGGATAATAGAAGTGTGGAAAATACCATAATTTCTCTTGCTTTCAGATTTGCAGGTTTGTGCATCTTTACAGTTTTACTATGGCAATCAGATCATCAGCCCATAAATGTATGTAAGAAAAAGTACTGATCTGTGTACAAATCGCAATAGCCATGAAAACATACAGCACATTTCTCTAGATTTACCTTCATTACATTACACTACATTAAGAACATATTATTCAAACTCCATTATAAATGACATGTGTTAATGTACTTTAGGCAATGCTGCAAACTAAATTAATCTTCTATGTGGTGGTAGATTGTTATTTGAATTGGAATGATTATCTGCAAAACTCAGGTCATTATTTGCTGAACATTAGTTAGGCCTCACAACACAGTTAGTCCTGTTACAAGAAATCCATGTCAAAGCAATCAAAATGCTTTTCCTTAAACATCTACACATTAACAAAAGTTCTCAAAATCAGATCTTATCTGGTTCTACCCTTCATAAACACTTTCTAAAACCTTCACTATTGTCTTCCATTTAAATGTGGTTTGCACGTGTGCAGCTGTGGACACATGACTTTTGCTGTTGTTTAGCCAACTGTCCGTTTCCCAGTAACTGTCTTTAAAGGTTGATCTTTGTACATTATGTTATTTAGTTGAACTCTTTATTCAGCTACATTCCTTTAACCATGGTCAGTACATAAATCTCATTAATATAGCAGTACTATTTCCTATAAGTATACTTATCCAGAGTGCCTCTGGATATAATCCGTTAATCAGTAGATTTGAAGAGTGCTACTTGTCACCTGTGAGGGTATCCAGGGGTTGGCAGGGTCCAGTTGATTAGCCGAATAGCCAGGTCTTCAGATGGGGAGGTACATAGATCAACCTGTAGCTTGTTCCATGTCTTTGCTGCTAGGTAGAAGAAGGATTGACCTCTGCATCTGCTTCATTAAATAGAGGGCGGGGTAAGAGTTAATGAAAGGGACATGGAGCGGTAGTGTCGGGTGGGTTGAAGGAAGTTCAGGCGGTCGTTTAAGTAAGCGGTTACATAGTCATGTAGGGCCTTGTATGCATGGGTCAGGAGCTTGAACTGGCATTTTTTCTGTGCAGGGACCCAGTGGAGTTCTCTGAGGTATGGGTGATGTGGGTATGTCTAGGGAGATCCAGAACAAGTCTGGCAGGTCTGTAGTTGCCGAAGCAGCAGGTGAGCTACGATCCCTGCATTGAGAGCGTTGCCATCATCCAGTCGGCTGGAGATGAGGGCCTGGGTGATTTTGCATTTTGAGCTTTGGGGTAGTCCTTTTAATACCTTACAACGCATATGGAGGATGAAAATGCAGGAGGAGGAGACAGAGTTGACCTGAGTCATCATGGTTAGCTTGTTGTCATGAATGATGCCTGGGTTCCTAGTGTGGTCAATGGGTGTAGAAGAAGGTCCAAGTCTGAGGGCCACCAGGAGGTGTCCTATGGGGAGCTTTTGTTTCCAAAAATCAGTACCTCTGTCTTGTCCATGTTGAGCTTTAGGCAGTTGTCCTTGATCCAGTTGGAGACATCTGGAATGTTGTTGTGTAAGTTGGTCTTGGTGTTGTCTTCGGAGAGGGAAAGGTTGAGTTGTGTGACTTTGGCACAGTATATAATGTTGAGTCCGGGGGTTTTGTTGATGCTGGCCAGAGGTGTCATATAAGTGTTGAAGAGGGTGGGGCTTGGGTTCGGAGGTGCAGGGGGTAATGCACACTTTGTGTATTCTTCCTGTGAAGAAAGAGGCGATCCATTTGAGAGCAGCTCTTACATGTCACTGAACTGCAGCCTTATGAGGAATGTGTTGTGGAAAACCATATCAAAGGTGGCCAAGTGGCCTAACAGGATCAGAACAGCAGCCTCTCCTCAGTTGAGTGAGGCTCAGTTGTTGTTGGTAGCCATAGGTGCTGTTTCAGTGCTGTGGTTGCTGGGGACTCCGAATAGGGAGGAGTTGAGTAAGAGGTTCAGTTCCAGATGTGAGGAGAGTTGTTGGTTGATGGCCTTTTCTAGTACGTGGGCTGGTAACAGGAGCAGGGAGATCAGTTGGTACTTGTGGAATTCACTGAGGTCTGCCAATGGTTTCTTTAGTAGAGCATTGACGTCTGAGTGCCAGTGATTAGGGAAGGTAGCCATTGCTACTGAGGTGTTGATCAAGGCAGTGAGCATGTGGCTAATTCTGACTTCACTTAGGTTGAAATGTAGTGAGGTAATGAGTCGGTTGGGGCTCCTAGGTCAACCATTTCATGATGGAGGCAGTATCCTGTGGGGTGAGCTGGCTCCTTTTGGTTAGTTGGATGTCTGAGGTGATAGCGGGGTCGTTGTGTTGCTTGAAGAAGTCGGTAGACTTGGGCTGAGGTTTGAAGTTTGCAAGGTTGTCAAAGAGTTCCTGTGAGGGGTTAATGATGTTTGTTGGAGCTGAAGGGTTTGAGAATTCTTTGACAATGTTGATGCTGTTATTGGACTTGATTCAATGCTTGAGCCTAAGGCCTTTTTCTTCGATTCTCTCAACTATCTGTGGTAGAGATTGAGGGATGTTGTGACGCTGGTCATGTCAGTCATGTCCTTGCTGGTGCGCCATCTCCTTTATAGTTGTCTTCAGTGTAATTTAGCAATACTGAGGTCTTCAATGTAGCAGATAGCCTGGTGTGCGGACTTTCTGTCTGTGTTGCTGCCAATTGGAGCCACGGTGTGGCTGCAGTTGGTGATCCAAATGTTGAGGTTTCTGAAATTCTGGTCTAGGTTGTTGGAGGAGATGGGGTGGTTGGGCTGAGGGCATTGATCCATGTGTCCTTTGATACTTTTCTCCAGCTGTCGTGGGGGGGCGTTGGGCAGACTGGGGTGTGAAGGCCCGTGAGCTGGTGATGTTGAAGTGACATTTGGAGTGGTCATTTCAAGTGAGTTCTGTGGTGTGGCTGTCCCTGATGTGGTCACTGGAGGTAAATATGGGGTCTAGTGTGTGGCCTGTTTGGGGTCGTGGACAAGTTGGGTAAGTCCAATGTTGTTCATGCTGTTGGGGAGGTTGGTAGTGTGATCTAATTGTGGTAATTGAGATGGAAGGTGAGGTCACTGAGGAAAATACAGCTGTTGGAGTCTATGGCAAGGGGAGTAATCAAGTCAGCAATGAAGTTGCAGAAGGCTGGATTTGTAGGCGAGTGTGCCCATGATGGTAGTTTTATTGTCTGTTTGGATTTGGAAGTTGAAGTGTTCCAGACTAGGGTGATTTTGGGCCATATGTATCATACTACCGTTTTGCGAATTCCAAATAGCGAATTTTAAGGAATCGCTATTTGGAATTCGCAAAATGGTATGTATGCACAAAATTGCTATTAAATAGCGATTCTTTACCATTCCTAATTTGCGATTAGCAAATTGCTAATCGCAAATTACCCATTCATTTCTATGGGCCAGGAGGCCTATAGGAATGAAGGTGCAATTTGCAATTAGCAATTAGCAAATCGCAAATTAGGAATTTATTCAAGGGTGCAGGGGTGTCTCAAGAACACCCTGCTGCACCCCTGAAAAAGACATTTGGGGGCATATGGCGCACATACATGCCCTAAGGGCATGTATGGGCGTCACATGGCACCTTTTGTTTTTTTGGAAAATAGCTTTTTGACAAGAATTCAAAGTTGGTGGTAATTTGCAAATCCTTAATGGCATTTTTTGAATATTTTTTGTTTGATACATGTTTGATACATTGCATTTAAGGAATCGCAAAATTTGCGATTCCTTAAGTGCAATCGCAAAATAAGGAATTGCAAATTTTGCTATTCCTTATTTTGCATCAAACATGTTTGATACATACCATTTGTTAAATTAGCATTCGCAAAGGCCGAAATTCATTTCTATGGGCCAGGAGGCCCATAGGAATGAAGGTGCAATTTGTGATTAGCAATTAGCTAATCGCAAATTAGGAATTTCTTCAAGGGTGCAGGGGTGTCTCAAGAACACCCTGCTGCACCCCTGAAAAAGACATTTGGGGGCATATGGCGCACATACATGCCCTAAGGGCATGTATGGGCGTCATATTGCACCTTTTGTTTTTTGGAAAAAAGCTTTTTGACAAGAATTCGCAAATTACCACCAACTAGAAGTTGGTGGTAATTTGCGAATCCTTAATGGCATTTTTTGAATATTTTTTGTTTGATACATTGCATTTAAGGAATCGCAAAATTTCCGATTCCTTAAGTGCAATCGCAAAATAAGGAATTGCAAATTTTGCTATTCCTTATTTTGCATCAAACATGTTTGATACATACCATTTGTTAAATTAGCATTCGCAAAGGCCGAAATTCGCAGAATTTCGGCCTTGGCGAATGCTAATTAGCTTGATACATATGGCCCTTTGTCATTTGTGGTGGTGCTTTGGATGAGTTCCTTATGTATGATGGTGATCCTTCCACCAGGCATGTTGATGCAGTTGCTTTGGGTGATCTTGTATCCTTTGGGTATTGTGGTGGTGATGTTGGGTGCGGAAGTGGGGGACACAATTATCAGCTGTATTTGTGCTGCCCATGTACAACTCTGCGTGTAGTTTGTCAAGACGTTTGCCAGGGTGTCACCATATCCGACTCATGCATCTCAAAGCACCATGTTTCTGCATTAACACCTCTTTGGGTCATTGGACTGTAGTCTGTGTTAAACCCCTTAACCTCCAAATTCAAACGGTTTATTACAAGTTGCATAGTGCTCTCTCCTTTTACCTGGCAAGCTACAAGCAATACAGAGAGGCAGTAGGAAAGCCATACTATTACAAGCACTCAAAATATGGTGTGATATATGTGCAAACTGTAGGGATCAAAATTAAACCAATGTCTATGAGAGTTTCATGCACCAAGGTAGAGTCATTGAAGGTTACAAAGAGCGTTATGTTGTGTAGGTATACCAGGCAGCCCATATTCTGTCTGTTGCAAGACCTATTGTTAGCTCAAAGTTGGGTAAGATTTTACTTATTGATTACCATTGGTTGGCTTCATTGTCATTTGCATGGTTCCTATTGATGGAGCGAGATAGAAAACAAAATTTTGTTTAAACTCGTGAAGTCACATTTCCATAACATGAATAATAATATTAATGATTTGTGATATGTCGTGCTAATACAACTTAGATTAAACTTTACACATGGGGGGACTAACATGTGTGCTCATAAACGTGCATAATTGTTGCATCTTTTTGTTCGTGCAAAATAATAAAATAATTTATTGTTTTCGTTTTTTGTCATTACTAACTGCTGCAAACTTAAAAGAAGCATGTGCTTGTTTTGCTTTTCCTTGTCTGTGTGATGTCATTTCTACTATTCTAGGTGCATATGAGTCTCATGGAATAACGGAGACTGGTAGATATAAACGCTGCTTTATTTGTTTGCAATGGCTAGGTAACATTTTGATTAATCGAGTGGGTTAATTAATTAGTAAATCTTGGGGTGGATACAGAATCTACATTATTTCTTACATTAATACTTTTCTTGTGTTTGTTTTATATAAGAAATCATAAGTTGTCTGCTTTTGGGCCTTGTCTGCCCGAACTACAATATGCTGAATTTTACTTCTGCAAAAGTGCTGAGACGCCCATTCTGAAATAAATTATTCGTCAAAAGCTGCGTTCACAAAGCAAAAACTAACGTGCTATCGTCATTCTGTCGGACATGGCCAAGGTCGAAAAAGAACATTTTGTCAGTCCTTAACTTGGCATCCGCGGAAGTCAATTGAAAGTCAATGGACGCTGCGAGAATGACTTTATACAATTGTTACAATCCTAGGAAGCTCCTGGTTGCACTCGGAAGGGACAATGGTCTCTAAGAAAAGTGATTTAATGGAACTTTTGAAAAGTGGGTGACATGTCACTTGTCACTCTCAGCCAATGGGACGTCGAAGATTTCTGAAAACTTTCCTTTGCGTAGTTTAGTTAGCGTAGAAAGGTATAAAAAGTCATGCCCCTAGGGATGGGCTGGCTGCTGCTTTCTGACTTTCCGATGAGGGTGATGTGCTGACGGACTTTGCGTGGAGCACGTAAGAATCCTCAAAGAACTTTTCTTTAATTTCTATCTATTTAGCTCAGTTAGGGAATTAGGTTTTAGAAATGCTAAACTTTAAATATTCACTTTGATTTTGATTCACTTGCTTAAATTGTATTTTTCTCATATTTCTTTACAATCATGCTTGCTTTATTGCAAATAAAATTCATTTATAAAACTATCAACTTATATACCATAATTTAGTAAATAAAATCTTACTTTTGACAAACAAGCTGGTCTTGGTTATTCAGGAGTGTAGGTTACTATTAGCTAGATCACGTCGCCAATGGTGGTCGTTTAAATGGTTAAGTTTTATTCTTATGACAATATTCTTTCCGCAGATGTATAAAATTGTATATAGTTTGTAGATAATGTGTATATAGATTTAATCTGACCACCTGATTCAGTAGGCCCAGAATATGTCAGGTTTATAAGAGGGTCCAAATTTTAGTATAGAATTTTGTTTATAGATTATGAAGTTGGGTAGCGTTGTTTATGATATATTTTCTATAGGCCGCTGGATCAATTCTCTGGTAGCAGAAATTGATGGTTGCTAAGAGTAACCAAGGTAATATGGTGGTTGCTAAGGGTTACTAAAACGTTATGGTATGGAAATAGGATCGATGTTTTAACACATGTTGAGTTCGTTTTTCGTACTATCTGTAAGCTATACCGGTATAGATTGTGTGGCGAGAAATTAGTCACGCAAGCCATCTGTTCTGTTTGTAGGGATATCGCCGAGTATCACAAGAGGTATCGCCGTGTACCATAGTGTTGTCGCCGAGCAGCACAGTTTTAGGGCTAGGTGTGAATCTTGTATAGTGAGGGTTTTCTAAGAAATTAAAGCAGCATGAGAATAGGGACAAAGCGCCTTCCATAAAACTCACTGTGATAAGAGTATTAGTTATACCCGAGCTCGAATGAAGGGTAAATTAGCGTCGGTGCATGATTATCTATAAACAGTTTAGAGTCCTGTACGGGTACATGTTTCATATCTATAAACAGGTGAGAGCCCTGTACGGATAACGTCGTTATTTTGCTAACGGTGCATGATCTCTATAAACAGGTGAGAGTCCTGTACGGATTTCATGTGTGTTTGAAATTAGGGAAATTTCAGTGTGAAAGTGCGAGTTTGAATTGTATTTTATGTTCAAGTGGAACTCTTAGAACTTTCACTTCGCGGTGGGTTCAGAGCAAAGCGAGTTCATAATTATACGTGTTAGAAGGGTGGGGTAAGGGTTACTCTACTGACAATTGAATATTATCCTTAGTGTGAATAGCGCCGTCTATTCCGAAGTGTGGATACTTGAATGTATGTAAACTATCCTAAATAGTGAAACGAACAGATGTTGTCCTTATAGTCATCGTTAAGAATTAATTTACACTGAAAAGTGTTCTTAAAATGGCGCTGTGAAAAGATTTTGTGAAGGAGGGGTAAGCGCCAGGAGTGAGAAACGAGAAACCGCAGCTGCTGTGTACGTCACAGAGCCGCGCTGGGATTGGGCGACCTACGTCACAAGCTATATTCTGATTGGCTCTTGAGTCTCTGACGACCTGTGAGCTGATTGGTCTTTCGGAAAAACTCCAAATTTATTGGTTGAGCAGAAAAGTGACGTAGCTCAACTGTCATTGGCTTGTTGGTGTGTTTCGCGCACGGATTGGTTGTTTTTCGGAACATCCCGGAAATATTTTACGAACGATTTTGTGAATTAGTTTCAACTCTTAAAAATGAGTTATCATTTTAAACATGTTGAGAAAAAGCCAACATTACTTCAGAAGTTTAAGAATTTATTTTCACCTGACAAGAAAATCGAAACGCGAGGTGGTAAACTACTTCATAAGTATAAAACACCTGCAGCGTATATGGAAGGTGAATATGGATATCATACTGTCTTATGGTTCGATAGTTGGAAACGCTATACTAAGAACGACGGTGTTTTAACTTGGCCTGATGATGGTTCATTTAATGTAAAAGTTTTAAGAAATTTACGAGAGAAAATGAATGCTCTTGTTCCGAAACCGAGACCAACTCAATTTGAAGCCTTAGTTGAGTGGGAAGACGAGATGTATCAATTACAAAGAGAAGCTAGTGGAATTAAAAGACCTTCTAAAAATCCACCTTGGAGAAGAGAAACTCATGAAGATAGATTGCGAATGTGGAGACAGGGAAACATGAGTGAAGGATTGTATTTAATTCATGAAATGGTAATGGGTACTCCTACAGGGAAATCTATGGAAAGTGAATCTGAGGATGCAGTAATGGAAGAAATATATACAACTGCTAGAAAGAATCAGCCTTTGAGACCTCCTAGATCATGGTCTACTCCGGTGGTTTCTACTGAATCTTCACCGAGTGCACCTCCAATTAATGAAGCTCCTAAACTTTATCCAAATAATTGTGAAATTATTGAAACTCCTAGAAGACCAGAATTCGAGAATGCTCGAAATGAAGGTAGACATTTTACAATGGCTCCAAGAGCAAGAGAACCTCCAAAAGATTATACAAGAGAGACAAGAAATATTGAAGATGTTGATTATAATGAATATTTAAGATCTAAAGAAGAATTAATAAAAAGAATGACAAAAGGCATGGAAGCTGTGACAGTTCCAGTAACAATTGGTCCTGTTCAACCCGTATTTGACCAAAAGGAAACAAACAAAACTGGATTAACTATTCCTTTAAATACAGAAATTCAAAAGGCTGCTGAAAATTTTTATTCAGATTTATCTGAAATAAACTCTTCTAAATCGAGAATGCCTGATTTAACCTTTAATGAGGATTTATCTCCAAAAACACCAATGGGTGCTATATCAGATATAGGGAGTCCTGAAGCCAGGGTAACCACACCAAAACTTGATGTGGCCAAATTAAAAGCGAATATCGAAGAATTAATAATTGGAACAATTGGTCCAGATAGTTTAAATTACTATCGAGATGATGAACTACTGTTCATTTGTAAAAGCATACAGTGGAAAACAAAAAATAAATATGATCAACTAGAGGATCTAGCAGCAGAACTTGAAATTGATGTGAGCAAACAAAAGAATTTTGCAAAGCATTACAGATTAGACTTTTCAGAAAGTGACATTGAGAGTTTGAACTCAATGGGAAGAATAGTTCATATTAAAGATTTGATCGTCTATATCAAAAAGCTAGGAGAACTAAATAAATGGAGAGTAAAATGGACGAAAAAGAAGGAAGATGAAAGATTGGAAAAATTGTCAAAACAATTTCCAATGAGAGAAATTGCAGGTGGAGGATATGTTCATGTCCCTTGGTCGAGACAGGACATTCTATTATTTACAAATGACTTTCCGAAATTGAGGGAGAAACCAGTTGAGTGGTACAGGCAAGTCGATAGATTTATCAAAGTATCAAAAGTTCTGTGGATTGATTTAGATGGATTTTTTGATATTGTCGTTCCATCTGATCTTTGGACAGAATGCAAAATATCGATTAGTTGGCCAAAAACAGAACCTGAGCGAATTAAAGAAACAGGTGCTCCAAATCCACTTGTAATGGATTTCTATGAGAAAGTAATTGTTTGGATGAAAAACAAAATTCCACCCAAAGAAGTCGATTGGGTTAAAATAGAAAGAACAGAACAGGAAACAAAAGAATCAGTTCATTCTTTTTATGAAAGACTACTGTTAATCTTTAAACAATACAGTGGTTATGAAAAATTAGATGAAAAAGACATGAGCCATTTTGTCTATAGATTTGTTTATGGATTAAAACCTGAAATTGGAGAAATGATCAGAAATAGTATTGTCGGATGGCAATCACTATCTGTAGATGATATTCTAAGAAAAGCAAAGTATTGTAGCGATGAAATAGAAGTAAAACAGAAGAAGCTGAAGGAGAAAGCCATGTGGGCTCAGGTAAAGGTGGCTGAGCAACAGATTGCCAGCATGGGTAATAAGAACACTAATTTTGTTCAAACTGGAAATACAAACCAGATACAAGGAAAGTTTAAAAATAATAATTTCCCAAAGAAATTTAGCCCAAAAATTGAGGAGTTGAAGCAAAGATTACCTTGTTTTAATTGTGGCGAAATTGGACATTGGAGAGACGAGTGTCCTCATCCTCCTAAAAACTTAAAGAATCCCTTATTGAATCCACAGATGCAGAATGGTGTTGACCTGCAGCGACAGCTACAGATGCAACAGGGGTTAAACGAATTTAATATTCAGCGACAGTTACAGCAACAGCAACAACAACAGGTGAATAATCGTCAAGACCAATTGCCACAACCACCTTTTCCGAATTGTGGGGGAGTTCAAAAATATAATCCAAACGTGGGATTTCAGGGAAGTGAACAGGTAATAAAACCACAAAAACAGCAAAAGCAGCAAAGGGTTCAAATGCAAAATGCTTCACAACAATTTTTATTAGCAGAAAGTCAAGACAGCGATTCTGATGATTATTGCTGACGGTGCCCGAGAGAGGAGGAAGAGTGTGTTGTTGGAGTCACTCTTGAGGTTGACCAGTCTGGTCCTTTTGTAAACGGGAAAGTTAATGATGTAGACATCACTTTTCTAGTGGACACTGGTGCTACCCGTTCTACTGTTAGATCAGTGGAAATTGAAAACCTACCTCTCTCTGGGGATACCATCCAAGTTGTCGGAGTAAGTAATCAGCAAATTAAAACTGACTTAACTGATCCAGTACCAGTTGAAATTGGAAATTACAGAGACAAACATAGATTTGTGGTTTGTAATAGTAGTCCAGTAAATCTATTGGGCAGAGACATCCTATGTAAAATGAATTGTAGAATATATTGTTCTCCTGATGGAGTTGAGTTACAAACAATGGAGGAAGATGGTTTATCCAGAATGACAATGATGATGATGGAAGCAGAAGAAACAAAATTGTTTCCTGCATTTGAAGAAAAAGATTTACCTGAAGAACTCAAGGAAACAGTGAAATCAGAAATATGGGATTTTACTGGAAATGAGTTGGGTCTGATGAAAAACGTAGATCCAGTAAAAATTACATTGAAACAGGGAATAGAATTTCCAAACACTCCACAATATAAAATGAAAACAGAAACAATTGAAGGTATTACACCTATAATTGAAAAATTAATCTAGCAAGGTGTATTAAAGGAAATGGAGAGTAGCTCTTGTAATTCACCAATTATGGGAGTTAAAAAGTCTAACGGAACATTTAGAATCGTACAAGATTTGAGAAAAGTTAATCAAATTGTCGTTCCATGTTGTCCTGTGGTTCCAAATCCAGCAGTAATTCTATTTCAGATTCCACATGATGCTGAATGGTATACAGTCATTGACCTTTGTAATGCATTCTTTACTGTTCCCTTACATCCAGACAGTTATGAAATATTTGCTTTCAGATTCCAAGGTAAGACCCTCGGATGGTCAAGAATCCCTCAGGGCTATACAGAAAGTCCTTCAATTTTTAACGAACTGTTAAAAAGATCATTAGAAGACCTAGACTTACCTGGTAGGTCTACGTTAGTGCAGTATATTGATGATTTGTTAATAGCTGCAAAAACAAGAGAAAATTGTGTAACAGACACAATAATTCTGTTAAATCGCCTTGCAGAAGAAGGACATAAAGTGTCCCCAGCAAAACTACAGTTTTGCAAACAAGAAGTAAAATATCTTGGTCACAGAATTGCAAAGGGAAAAAGACAAGTAACAATAGAAAGAATAAAAATGATTCAAGCAATGTTACCACCAAGAACACAAAGACAGGTCAGAATGTTCTTGGGAATGGTTGGTTACTGTCGACAATGGATAAGTGGATTTTCAGTAATTGCAAAACCACTACAAAGACTGACAAAGTCAGATGTAAAAGATCCAATTATTCTCAATGATGCTGAGATGGATTCTTTTGAGAACCTGAAAAAGAGCTTATGCCAAGCTCCTGCTTTAGGTATGCCAAATTATGAGAAAGATTTTGAACTGTATTGCAGTGAGAGAGAAGGATGTGCATTATCTGTGTTAATTCAGAGACATGGAAATTTAAAGAAACCTATTGCATACTTTTCTGCAGTTCTTGATCCAATTGCAAAAGCATTACCAGGTTGTTTGAAAGCAGTTGCAGCTACAAGTATCAGCCTCGAACAAAGTGAGGGGATCATAATGGGATTTCCAGTGAAAGTTTTTGTGCCTCATTCAGTTGAAATATTACTGACAAGAGGTAAGACTCAACATTTAACAAGTAGCAGATTAACAAAGTATGAGAAAATCATACTAGGAGCAGATAATGTTTCGATTTCAAGATGTTTAAATCTGAATCCTTCTACATTACTGCCTGATTCTGAAATTGTTGATGACATTGAAACAGAACATGAATGTTTAGATGTCATGGAATTCTGCACAAAACCAAGAAAAGACATCAAAGACAGACCTTTGTCTGAATCGGATTTTGTCTACTTTGTAGATGGGTCATGCTTAAGATCCGAAGGAGGTGTCTTAAAAGCTTCATATTCAGTTTGTACAGTCGTAGATGTTGAAGAAGCATCATGTCTTGAAGGAGTTCGTTCAGCACAGGTGGCTGAATTGATTGCTTTAATTCGTGCATGTGAAATATCGAAGGATATAAGAGTTACCATCATTACTGATAGTCAGTATGGGTACGGAGTTGTGCATGATTATGGACAACTCTGGTCACAGAGAGGATACATGACATCAGCAGGATCACCAATTAAAAATGCAGTTTTCATTAGGAGATTAATCGAAGCAATACAATTGCCAAAAGAAATCGCCATTGTTAAGTGTGCAGCGCACACTAGAGGAACTGATTATATTTCCAAGGGAAATGCCTTCGCAGATGAAACAGCTAAATACTGCGCAAGAAAAAATTATTCATATAATCGGGAGAGAAGTAAAGAAACTGATTCAAATTCATTAATGCTAACAACTGTTGTAGAAACATGGCATGAGATTAGAGATTTACAAAATGAAGCAGAAGATGAAGAAAAAGACTTGTGGTTAAGATCAGATTGTAGACCACGTGAAGAAGATGGAGTGTGGGTTTACAAAGATGGCAGAGTAGTCTTACCAAATTGTTTGATTGCTGATATGGCCAGATTATATCATGGTCCAGCACATCTCGGAAGAGATTCTATGGTTAGACTTTTCAGAGAAACATGGTTCAATACCAAGTTTAGAACTATTGCTGAATCTTTTTGTCAGAGGTGTTTGTCATGCCAACAAATGAATCCAAACAGAAAATCAGTGGTGGGGACAGGAATAATTGGTCGAGAAGGTGGTCCCTTTACCAGGTTACAAATGGATTTCATCGAAATGCCATTACACAATTGTTTGAAATATGTGCTTGTAATTGTGTGCTTATTTTCAAGATGGGTAGAGGCTTTCCCTACACGACATTGTGATTCAATTACAGTGGCAAAACTAATGCTCAGAGAAATCATCCCAAGGTACGGTTTTCCAGTCACTATTGAGAGTGATGGAGGAAGCCATTTTGATAACAAACTGATGAAGTTAATTTGCGAAGCTTTAAGCATTGAGCAGAAAATACACTGTGCATACAGACCAGAGGCATCAGGAGTAGTTGAACAAATAAATGGAACAATTAAAAACAGAATTGGAAAAATGTGTCTTGAAACAGGTGTAAAGTGGACTGATGCTCTTCCACTTGTTTTAATGTCATTAAGAAGTACACCAGATAAAAAGACAGGTTTGAGTCCTCATGAAATTTTAATGGGAAGAGTTATGAGGCAAGCTTTTGTACCTGTAGGTAAACTGTTGAGCATAAATGACAGTGCAATTTTGGATTACTGTAAAAGGTTATCTGATATGGTAACTTCTGTGTCTAATCAGGTGGGAACTGAAGCTCAGTCAGATGAAAAAGTTTTGACACATGATCTGAGACCTGGCGATTGGGTCAGAACGAAAGTACATCGGAGAAGGAATTGTCTAGCTCCTAGATGGCAGAAACCTAGGCAGATAATTTTGATCACTACTAATGCTGTAAAGTGCAGAGGATTGAAACGTTGGATTCATCCTAGTCATACTATTCCAGTACCAACTCCTGAGAGTTTTGACGTTGAAAGTGATACCACAGATGATTCTGATTCTGAAGCAGAAGGCGAAACAGAAGGTGAAATAATTCCAGATTCTGAAGATCGACAAGAAAGTCGACATCTGGAAACTGTGCCAGTGAATGGAAATTTGACAAGAAAAGACTTGGAAATAATTGAAATAGATTCTGAAGGTGAAGAGAATCTGTTAAAAGGAAAGATAACTGAAGATTTGGTTGTCTCCATTGAAGACAAAGAAGCTGAACAAAAAGAAGTTTCAGACCAGGAGAGTATCGAAAGGCAGAGAACAAACTCTGAAGTAAGGAACAAAAATCCGAAATCTGGGAAGTTGGGGGTAATTGAGGAAGAGGAGGAAAACGAATTACCAAGTACCAGTGATGGAAGACAAAGTGAAGTTCCTGAAGGAGTGAAATTGCCGAATAGAGAAGTTCCTGAGTCAATTGAAATTTCAGACTACGAAACTGAAGAAAGTGACGTGGAATGTGAAAGTGAAAACAGAAAGAAAAGGACTTGGAAGTCAGAATCAAATAATTCTGAACCAGAGAAGAAGTACGTGAGAAAAGCAGACTACTGGCCAGGTGGAAGATTGAGAGTCAGATTGATTAAAAAGCCAAAAGAACAAGTTGAAGAAATCAGTAGTCAAAAGAGTCCTGGAAAAGAAGTTGGAGTTGGAAGAAAAATTGAAGTGATATCGAGAAAAGGGAAGAGAATAATAAGACCAAACCAAAAATACAAGTCTCCTGAGTGGACTTACTTAGTAATTCCACCTGTTATTGACATATATGATAGTAGTGAAGAAGAAAACGAAATCCAAGAAATTAGTGACAATGATTGAGGTACAGAAATATTAAATTGGCAAAAGGCTGAAGAAAATTTGTTAGTTGACACAAGGTCGAAGAAAAACTGTTTAGTTGAAGAAAACTTATGTATGACATAAGGTCGAAGAAATCTTGTTTAGGGTTTTAAAAAAAAAAAAAAAAAAAAAAAAATATTTTAAAAGGGGGGTGTAAATATAAATTTAGAATTTTAAAAATTTATTTTATTTTATTTTTAGGCTAAACTAACCAAAAATGCCTTATGTTAAGGAGAGCACTTCAAAGTGTTCTGTTTTTAAAAGATGCTGTAAGATGACTCTGGTGTGTCTGCTCATTTTAGTTCTGCTCTGGTTGGTTCTAGCTGTAATTATCCCTTTGGAGATGAATAGAGAATTACACAAAGTTAACATAACAAGCAAAGCTCTGGTTAGCCAAACTAAACATAGTGCGTCTGCAAAAGTTATTGATCATCAGCCTAACATTCATCAAGATAAATCAATTGGTGATTTTTCAAGTAATACATTCACAAAGCTATTGAGTGAATATGTTAAAGTAATGGATGCAAAAGACTGCTACGTCTGTGTTAAGTTACCTGCTTCTGTTTCTGAGGGAGTAACATATAATATGCTTCCTCTCACTTATGCTGTAACATGTAGTGTATTAACTAGTTTATTTTATCAAACTGGACGTTTAGAATATTACTATTCAAATTATGATGAAATTTTTGCAAATATTAAGATTGATAATACTTTAAATAAGCATAAGAAAGCAAAACAAATGAGAGAATTTTTCCTTGTTACTAACGAACTCACTTACGAGTATGCTTACAAGAATAATCTAACATGTAAATTAAGTGCTGAAGGAAAGAAATTTTTGAACATGGTTGAGGAGAGAAGAGCAATTTATAAGAGGAATGAATTAGTTAAGCAGACTAAGTCAAGTTTCTGGCAGAAAGAGGATGAGAAATTAAATGGCAAAATGCTTGAAAATATTGCAATTCACATAGACAAACCAGTTAGTGGAAAACTTTGCATTAGAAGAGATAATACACTTTTTGATAATTATTTTGTAGGTGCAAGTAACTGTGAAGATACTTATCAGATTTTGGGAGGTTGGGGATTTAAAGGTGGAAAAGATCCTATCTTTCCTGGGATTTATTTTGTTTGTGGTGACAAAGCCTACTACAACCTTCCAGACCACTGGTATGGAACTTGTTATGTGGGAATTGTTTTTCCTAAAGTGTTTCATGTTGACAGAGATTCAGAAGGATTGTTTAAAATTCATAATTATGTAAATAGAGTTAAAAGAGAAACTTTTACTGAAGTTCTAGGAGATATTTTTCAAGCTGTAATACCTTTTGTTGGTATAACCCTAAATGCAGGGAGAATCAGAAAATTGTCCACTATAGTTGATAGATTATCAACTGACACAGCTGATGGGTTTCAATTAGTGAATGTTGAAGTTATTGCAATTAGATCTATGGTAATCCAAGACCGCCTTGCTTTAGACATACTCCTAGCAAAAGAGGGAGGAGTCTGTGGCATTTTACATGTACAACATTGTTGTACATATATACCTGATGAAAGTAAGAATATTGAAATGTATATTAAGAATATTACACAAATGCATTCAGAGATAATTCCTTTAGAAGAAGATGATTTTACAGGGAAACTTTCAAAAAGGTTTCAAGCAATTAAAAACTGGTTTCATAATATCGGAAGTTCAATTCTTGGCAAGATTCTGGCACCTTTGATTATAATAGTATTCATTTTTATTTTGACCAAAATAGGTTGTTTGTTACATAAAAGAAAGAAACAGTTGAAAGAAAAGAAAAGAATCTATAAACTCAGAAAAGAAGAAGAAAGGGAGATCGAATTACAGGAGTTACATAGAGAGCGTTATGCTAATTCCAAAGATTATGCAGAAACAGACTTTTAGGTTTACTGATACAAATGAATTTGAATCGATTTCTTAAAAATTTAAATTATCAAAATTTTGAGTGCTGGTGTGGTGATTTGTTAATCACCAGATGAGGGAGTTGATGGAGCGAGATAGAAAACAAAATTTTGTTTAAACTCGTGAAGTCACATTTCCATAACATGAATAATAATATTAATGATTTGTGATATGTCGTGCTAATACAACTTAGATTAAACTTTACACATGGGGGGACTAACATGTGTGCTCATAAACGTGCATAATTGTTGCATCTTTTTGTTCGTGCAAAATAATAAAATAATTTATTGTTTTCGTTTTTTGTCATTACTAACTGCTGCAAACTTAAAAGAAGCATGTGCTTGTTTTGCTTTTCCTTGTCTGTGTGATGTCATTTCTACTATTCTAGGTGCATATGAGTCTCATGGAATAACGGAGACTGGTAGATATAAACGCTGCTTTATTTGTTTGCAATGGCTAGGTAACATTTTGATTAATCGAGTGGGTTAATTAATTAGTAAATCTTGGGGTGGATACAGAATCTACATTATTTCTTACATTAATACTTTTCTTGTGTTTGTTTTATATTAGAAATCATAAGTTGTCTGCTTTTGGGCCTTGTCTGCCCGAACTACAATATGCTGAATTTTACTTCTGCAAAAGTGCTGAGACGCCCATTCTGAAATAAATTATTCGTCAAAAGCTGCGTTCACAAAGCAAAAACTAACGTGCTATCGTCATTCTGTCGGACATGGCCAAGGTCGAAAAAGAACATTTTGTCAGTCCTTAACTTGGCATCCGCGGAAGTCAATTGAAAGTCAATGGACGCTGCGAGAATGACTTTATACAATTGTTACAATCCTAGGAAGCTCCTGGTTGCACTCGGAAGGGACAATGGTCTCTAAGAAAAGTGATTTAATGGAACTTTTGAAAAGTGGGTGACATGTCACTTGTCACTCTCAGCCAATGGGACGTCGAAGATTTCTGAAAACTTTCCTTTGCGTAGTTTAGTTAGCGTAGAAAGGTATAAAAAGTCATGCCCCTAGGGATGGGCTGGCTGCTGCTTTCTGACTTTCCGATGAGGGTGATGTGCTGACGGACTTTGCGTGGAGCACGTAAGAATCCTCAAAGAACTTTTCTTTAATTTCTATCTATTTAGCTCAGTTAGGGAATTAGGTTTTAGAAATGCTAAACTTTAAATATTCACTTTGATTTTGATTCACTTGCTTAAATTGTATTTTTCTCATATTTCTTTACAATCATGCTTGCTTTATTGCAAATAAAATTCATTTATAAAACTATCAACTTATATACCATAATTTAGTAAATAAAATCTTACTTTTGACAAACAAGCTGGTCTTGGTTATTCAGGAGTGTAGGTTACTATTAGCTAGATCACGTCGCCAATGGTGGTCGTTTAAATGGTTAAGTTTTATTCTTATGACAATATTCTTTCCGCAGATGTATAAAATTGTATATAGTTTGTAGATAATGTGTATATAGATTTAATCTGACCACCTGATTCAGTAGGCCCAGAATATGTCAGGTTTATAAGAGGGTCCAAATTTTAGTATAGAATTTTGTTTATAGATTATGAAGTTGGGTAGCGTTGTTTATGATATATTTTCTATAGGCCGCTGGATCACTATGTGTTAGCTTTTGTGGCCTTTCCTTCCTCTTCTTGTGTGTGTCCCTTCCCTGTAGCATAGATGCCTTATTTGTGTCCTTCCACTGTCCATTCTTTAGGCTCTCCATTTTTTTTTGTTTAAACACTCCAAGTGAGTGCCATGTTTTCCATATGGCTCCCAAGTGTGCTTGCCGCCAGCTCTCCCTCCTCTGCGCTCTGTGTTGTGCTCTCTATCTTGGTCAGGTGCTACTCATCAACCTGCTCCCATTACTGTATCACTGTTTACTTTTACTCCTCCTTTGTGCCACATTGCTCTCCCTGCCAATTTGTTTGCGTCCCTCACTGCACAGTCTGTGTGGGCTCTACCTCCTGTTGATTTTCCCACCACCACCCTTGGTGATTCAGCCCATGCACTCCATATTGCTTCTGCCCAAACCTGCTCTCAATTTTGTAGTCTCTCGCCATGGGCATTACTTAGAGATTGCAGCTGTGACCCCTGGCTTGGCCCTTGAAATCCCTGGCACTGCTTTTATGACCACTGGCCCCAGAGGTGGCAAAATCAATGACAGGAACACAGGGCAGCGCACACTTTTAGGCAGCAGTGTTCCATTCTCCATTTTCATTTTGGAGCATGGTCAAGACTGATTTGCATATAGTTGGCTCCACACTGAAGTGACATGGTGTGCAAAATAATGAACGATTAGGATGCAGTCCTGAATAATTCATTACCAGTGGCTGAGAGGAATTCAATGAATACATCTATCACTGTTTTGCACACTTATTCTGTTGCCGTAAGTGGGATGGTATGCCCAGACGTGGGCCCCGTGCAACTTTATCACTGGTACCAAGCTGTACTCCGCTGATGAGCCCATAACTAAGTCAAAACTGATTCTGGGCTGCATGTGTTCTGGTTCAGGGAGGACCTGGCTTGACTGTTCGGGCTGGACGGTTCCTATTGCAGCAGGATCAAGGCTGAGTTGCATATAGCTGGGTTCAATCTGAGGTGGCATGATGTTCAAAGTAAAAATGGATTGGGATGTGACCCGAGTGATTACCAGTGAAGGAGATTAAATCAAGCATTCCATCTTTCACTGTTTTTTATACTTATTCTGTGTTTTGTGTCACTATGTAATTTTCTCATGAACACACAATTTTTCATGTAATACAAAGAGAAATGCGTGGTGTTCCCCTAGCATCTAAAACAAACATTTGTCTTAGTTATGTTAAGAATGGAGGTATTATGGAACTTCAGTGATGTCAAGATTGAGGGTGAAAGATCATATAAAGTCACTTGCAGAGATGTCATTACGGTCAGGGGTGAGTAATGTGACTTCTGCTACTACTAGAATTTTGGTGCATCAACGTCAATGACACTCATATGTGTTTCTCCCTTTGTTCTTGACTCTCAGAGAAACTGAGGATATTTGAATCTGCTTCACCAGGGAAAAAATGAACTGCATGACATTTAGATCAACTTTGCCTGGGAACAAATATTGTACCTCCACTTGTAAAGGGGGCCTGTGCCACCAACAGATTTTCACTGAAATGCACAACCCCTCCCAACACATAACAGCAGCTATACTCTAGCCCTCCCTGAGATGTGAAGAGTGAGGGCCACATAGGAGCACAGCAGTCACTTCCTGTTTCAGCTTCATAAGTTGTAGATTTGACTCAAAGGACTCCACAGTTGTACAACATTACAATTTTTAGGTGTTGCCTATTAGACAGCTTTTAGCTGTCTGTAAGCAAAGATCTGTTGTGATCCACAGTGCGTTTGAGTGGGATGAAAGAGTGTGGGGTCCTCAAAAGGGGGCATTGCCTATGTAATTAAGGGCATGTATGCTTTATACAACTTACTGCCTGATCAGCGTTTAAGTGCCTCTATTTAATTGCCTAAAACAAGACAGACCTGTTGGTTTCATGGTCGTTTGTTAGTAGTTACTTATAAATTTGTAAAAATGATGATTTTCTTGCAAATAATTAGAATTCGCCATATTAAATGGTAGAGATGAGACTGACACTATGTATGCACTGGTGAGATGCCAAGGATTGGATGTGCATGTAATCTGGACACTGTTATGTCTTACTTACTTACACTACTTTCAGCCTTGCTCCGGAGCGCCTATTAAGAACAACCTCCCACAAACAGAACCCATCCAGATATCTAAACGCTACGTGGCTCACATGTAATATGGTAGGATTGGAAAACCCAATAGTTCAACCTTTTAGATCAGTGATCCCCTGGCTTTATAAATACTTAGTAAAGTCAAATCCAATTACAATACAAAATTGCACTGAAGCAGAGAGTTTGCAAATATTAGCAAATATTAAGTCTTCAGTTACGTAAAATATGCAATGCAAATACATCAACATATTGCCAGAACGATAAGCAAACCCAATAGGCCCCAAAAGCAGGACCTATTGGCTTTGCCAATGCTTGATAATCATATTTGTTATGTTGATCAGAAAAAGAGATGTTAATGAAAAATTGGAAATGGAAAATGTCTTGACTTGGTCTTCCGTTTCCTCAGATTGTTAAATGTCTCATCTACAAGTGGCCTGACTCCATCACTGTGCCCAGTGCTTCATATGAGCCAGTGGTTGACCGAGATGGGCACCAAGCACTCACATATGGGGCTGGGACTTACTTTTTAACATAAGCTTAACCTAAAAGGAAAAAGTAATGTAGAAACGAGAGAAAGGCATTTAATAAATAACAGTAACAAATAGAAAGGTCCTGCACAAGTGAGATGAAGAGACTGGAAGTGACTAAAAGTGTAGCATGGTTCAAGAAGGAAGCAGGAGGTAGAAACAGAACCAGGAAGCCCGGATGTTTGGCAACATACTTCTAAGGAAAAAAAAACGTTGGGGGCTGCACTTAATTTTTTACAGCTAAGCATACGTATGCCCATCTTCTCAATGCCTACTGTGGTCTGATGGGCCATGTTGTGTTGTCTGATGGCAGGTCTTGTGTCTCTGCCTGCAACTGGGCCTCCCTGTATTCTCAGAGACATGCTTCTGGTCAGTCTTTCATAACTACCCCTCCAGCAGACAGTGATTTGTGTGGATCAGGCCTGGCTGGAAGGACAGCCCATGTTTGGCTGTCATGCTCACTTTGGCATGGTTCCTTTTTTATTTATATATTGAAACACATGTCTACTTGTGCTTCCACACACACCTTCCTCACAATGTTGCTTTGCTAGGTCATCGTAAGCTATAGTAGTCTATATTTGAGGATCTTTTATCATTGAAGGTAGGCACCACTATATTCATGAACTGTCCTATTAAATGAATTTATTTACGAATTCTCTTTTTTCATCCCAAACCATCCTTAAAATATTTTACAAAATTGTAACTCGCCTTTTGTGGAGCGAAGCAGCTCAAGAAATGTCTCTGGCGCTCACCGCTGTGTCTGACACCATAATGGGACATCTTTTGAGGAAGACTAAAAATGCTGTGTGGATTTGCCAAAGGTTGCGTGAACACTCTCATGGCGGGGATCAGATTTGTTCTGCACTCGCACGCTTTTTTTAATGGTAAATAAATGAATGCAATGCTTTTGCCACTTTGCTTCACTGTGCATCCCTTTTCGCCATACCCGTAGAAAATAACCCCGTCTTTGTAACAATTCTGTCAAGATGTAGCGTGTGGTAAAGTGCAACAGGTCCTCCATCTGTCAGTACTCAATACATTAGAGTGGGTTTGATGGCATTTAGTCAAACGTCGTGGGCTGGGCGATGTTGTGTGCCTCCTGAACCAAAGTTGTCTTCACATCTTTAAAGAACTATTTTATGTTTGTGGTATACAGTAACCACTACAAATAGCATAATTTAGGGATTATTCAAGAATGTTCAACCCTTAGTCTTGTATGAAAGAAATATGGATGGAATGGTGGAGAGAAGCAAACACTGCAGAATATGCAGTGGAGAAGAGATAGAGCAGAGCTTCACTCCCAAGTCCCGTGATGAGATACAGAGATAGCAATGATATGTTATTATATACTGGTATTGATGTGAATTGATATTTCTAAAATGCATGCATAGCGTAGGGTTTCAAGGAGCTAAGCGACGACCGAAGACGACGACCGAAGACCAAATGTAATTGCTATTCTAAGAAGGGATAGCAAAGCCAGGTTTCATGTGCTTTCGAGAAGAGAGTAGGCTCTGAATACTTTAAAAAAGCCATGAAGCATTCCAGCTCAAGGTTCAAGATAGATCCAGTTCACAGCAGCATCCAGGATAGACCAAGGATTAAGTAACACAAGCATGCTCCTCGGTGACCTAGTGAGGTGCAGCACACAGCGAGGCCCCCATGCCTGTGTGTCACCGCAGAAATAGCCCTCACCTGCAGAGATAGTCTTACCTATATCAGAACCCAAGCGACAGGTGAAGTGCATGTCCAAGAGGGGTCAGTGCCTTGGACCTGCCCCGCTATCTGACTCTCAGTCATGAAAATGTCTCATAGATCTTCAGCCTCCTCCATTCCTTCCTCACAGAAATGTATTTATCAGGTTCTGTCACTTTTTAAATTGGCCCTATAACACAGTAAAACCTGAAAGTATTAAACATTGATGCTTTATTGCTGTTTCAACCTTGCTTGTCCTTTGCAGATTAGCCTCTTTTGTGGATATTTTTTATGGCTGTTACTCTTTTTATGTGCATGGGGAAAGAGGCGTTACATATATTGTTTAACTGGTGATTTTTGGAATACTTCAAGAAGAATAAAAGTCCTTTATACTGGACCTCCTGTCACGGCACCATATTTTTGGTATGTCAGCCATGATGAATGTCTTTGAAATCCAATTCTCCCCAGAGAAAACATAAAACTCCTTTACAGTCCAGCAATGACACCCTTCTTGGAAACATGACTATAAATAACTAGGATGGAGTTCATCTGATGGCCCAATGACCTGCTATCAGCAGACATGTTCTTTCTCGTGGAGATTGCTGGTTGCAAAGCAGAAGAGCTGGTGAGAGCCAGTATAGGATGTGGTGCCCGGAGAGGTTTCCTTTGTCTCCCTTATTTTTTTGATACAGCTGCACTTTGGAATATTACATTTGGTGCCTTGCATTTATGGATCAATTTGGACCATCATATTATTGACTTATTTAAATTGAGGTTGGCCATTTTGCCTAAAGAATAAAGGGTCTCATGTACAAAGCCCCTGCACCACCGGAACGTCACTTTCAATGACGCTCGTTTAGTGCACATTGCAGTGCCATTTCTACAAGGCCACATAAAGCCACCCTTCATGGCTATTCATGGCTTTATAGATATGGTGTGAGGGAAAGTAGCTTACGTCACTGTGTTGCCTCACACAGCGATGAGGTGGCGTGCTATGAACATTCCCAGATCACAACATTTTATAAACCTAGGAATGCGTAAAAATCCTACGCCTCCCAACGTAAGGCAAAGGGGAGGCTCAACGAGGAGAAATAACATAATTTCTCCTTGTTTTTACCTCTTTCTATGTGTGCTGCATTCTATGTGTGCAGGAAGGTGTATCTCTCGTCACAAAAAAATCACTCCCACAATGCAGACACCCGGTGCATGAACTGGCGAATGGTAGCCAATTGAGCGCCAACGCAGGGAAAGAGGACAGGAATCCGCCCTATCTGATTGATATGGCACATTCCTGCCCTTTTCTGTTATCGTCGGGCAGTTCAGATGGAAGGTTTGTGGTGCTGCTCTACTGCAAAATATTATCGATGAGGCCCATAGTCTTGAAGGCAGTCTTGCTTGTTCAGCATTAATATGTTTATTGTAAGATTAATTAAAATCTTTTAAAATAATTTGTTCATCGAAAATCCGTATATTAAATTGCATCAGGAGCAACAATAGCTAAAATAAAGCGGCAACATTTGTTTCAACCTTATGATGCTATAAACCTATTGGAATAATAATATTACTGCATTGTTTAGGTGCTAAAAACCTTTCCAGTAAAAAGTGGTATATTAAAAATCACTTTTTTTTTCTTCTTCTTAAAAACAACAAGAAGGTGCAAGCATGTTACTACGGCAATATTGTGTTACATTGGTCGGTTGTTTAAATAGAAGTAGATTTTTCTTGTTTTGATCAGCAGTAACCCAATGAAAGTGCAAGTTCGTTTACAAGGCCTTTTTTTTTACATGTGTAATGTGACGGGTTTGGTGCTATAGATGGAATCGCACTAGATGCTCATTCCTGTCTGTTAAATAAGTTGTCCTCTGTGCCTGTACTGCAAGTGTTCCATGGCCTGTGTGCAATACCAAGTGCCAGAGTGCTATGCGCACAAATTAAAAAAAGAAAAGACCACGGGGATTTCAGTCCTGAATTAAAATGCTGTTACTCCTTGGTGCAAAGTGTGGTAGACAAATGTCTGGCAATCTGCCTTGCCAAGCCCAAATTTACAGAGGAAATTTTGTTTGCTATTTTTCCTAATAATCATTTTCTAACTCCTTGGCTGCTAGGGCATAGAACGTCACTGCCTTACATGCTAAATGGAGTGAAATCATCCTAATAGCTATATTACGGCTGGTCGGCATGATCTTATTTGCCAGTGTCTTAATGGTGGCCGTAATGGCTCATTCCTGAGTGATGAAAGCACAGGACACATGCATAACGATGTAGTGACTCGACAGATAGGGCGACCTGACAGGACGGCACTAGGACCCTGTGGGTCATGAGGGCAGTGACCAGGTCACTAGAAACCACATCCGGTTAGGGACAGGAAGCGAGGACAGAATGACCAGGACAGGAAGCAGGACGGGCATACCTGTGACCAGCAGCAAGAGATAACAATAAAGAAGTATTGCCGACGAACCTGTGTCTCGTGATTGATCTATCTCCTGGCTACCAGTGTAAACACTACAACTGGCGACGAAGGGAAACAAACCGATGCGTAAATCGACGCGTGTCCGACGAGCCCGCCATCAGGAATAACCAGGTGCCCACCCTGGATATACTGGCAGCGGAAAGAAGAAACAAGCGACATCGGAGCCCACCCGACTGCCTCTGAAGAGATATCAGGCCAACTGCGGTAAGCGCGGAGTAAAGTGCGATTGTTTGAAAATAGAGTCTGAGAGTCCCGTCGGCCATCTTAGAATCAGGCGGCTGGGCCAATCAGAGGCGAGATCTGGGGAAGCGGCCATTTTGGAGTCAGGCGCGCGAGATTTCGATCGCGAAATCTCGCGAGAAAAGAGGCGGCAATTTGAAAAAGAGGACATCGAAAGGAATCACATAGGAAACAACAGGGCTGCCATATTAAGGCCAGGCAGGGAGAAAATACGAAGAGAATAAAGAGGAAAGAAGACTAAGAAAGCCCAGAAGAGGCTAAATAAAGTCAAACTGAGAAAAAGAAAGAAGAAATAAAAGGGACAAATGATCCAAAAAGGAAGAAATAAACAAAAGAGAAAAGAAAACAAGAAAACAAAGAAACAAAGTAGAAATAAAACACTCAACACAAGGAAAGAAACATGACTGAGACCAAACAAAGCGCACAATATCGCAGACCACTACCATTTAGTGTATCGGAGCCACAAGTGGGAATACAATGGGAGAAGTGGATCACTAAGTTTGAAAGGTACATGGACGCCACTGACGTGGTAGAAGCTAAAAAACTAGGACTGTTCCTAAACCTGGTAGGAGATGAGGTAGATGACCTGTTAGTAACTCTACCAACAAGTGAGATAAAGACGTACAAAGGACTGATCAAGTGTCTAACGACCAAATTTGACCCTCAGAGAAATATTGATTTTGAAAAATACAGTTTTAACATCTCATTTCAACAACCCGACGAGTCACTAGATGATTTCGCAACAAGACTAAGAAAACTAGTGACCCACTGTGAGTTCGAGAAATATGACAATGAGCAGGCCATCTGCCTAAGAATAATAGAAGGGTGTCGAGACACTGACTTCCGCACGAGAATATTAAAGGAGTCAACCACCCTAGAAAAGATTTTGGAACTGGCAAGAGCAGAAGCAAGAGCAATGGCTCATTCGAGACAAATGGACAGACGGGTTGAACAAGCCCACAGAATGACAGACAATAATAGATCGAGCCACTGGAAGAAAGGGTCAGGTGAACAACTGACAAAGAAACAACAAGGCTCACAGTGCTACAGATGTGGTTTGGAGTTTCCACACCGAGGTGCGTGCCCAGCATTCGGTCAGACATGCCAGAAGTGCAATAGAAGTAATCATTTTGCCACCATGTGCCAAGGCATGCAGTTAAAAAATGAAAGAGGTAGACCAGGGAGACCACGAATGACAACAAACCGGCATGTGCGACACATGGAAATGAAAACAAGGAGATCCTCGCTAGAGTCAGGAGGAGAAGAAGAAGCAGAAGAAAAAGTAGAACGCCTATACCTCATGTCCACGGATGAAGGACACAGTGAAGAAAGCATCAGACTGGTAGACAAGCAGTAAATACAGACAACAGAATCGGTGACCATCGATGTAGGGCCTCACCAAGCAGAATTTGTACTAGACAGTGGCGCCACGTGCAACATCATGTGCGCCACAGAATATGAGAGAATGAAGAGGAAACCGCACCTAGAACCGTCAAGAGTACAGGTATTCACCTGGGGTGCAAAGAGACCCGTAACGAATCTGAGAAAGTTCACGGATACTTTGACATATAAAGACAAAACAGTCACAGAGGAAGTTCATGTACTAAGAGGAGACATTCCAGCACCATGCTTAATAAGCAATGTCACGGCACAAATAATGGGTCTGCTAAAAATGACGTATCACATGTCTGCCAAAGGTAGCATCCTAAGAGAGTATCCGAAGTTAACACAACGACTTGGAAAACTGAAAGGGCGACAGATCACGTTGCACATCAATGAAGCAGTTCGGCCTGTCGCTCAGCATCACAGACGCATACCGATACATCTACAACCGCAAGTGGAAGAAGAAATAAAGTCACTGCTGGATCAGGACATCATCGAGCCAGCTGAAGGACCAACGCCGTAGGTATCTCCAATAGTAGCAGTACCAAAGAAGGACACTGCACAGATTAGAATATGTGTGGATATGAGAATCCCAAACACCGCCATCGAAAGAGAACGACATCCAGGCCCGCATCTGGATGACATGATCAGCTGTCTGATGGGAGCGCGACGATTTTCAAAATTGGACCTGTGTAAGGGATACCATCAATTAGAACTGGACCAACAATCGAGGTACATAACGATGTTCCCGACACATCTAGGTCTGTTTTGCTACAAGAGGTTGAGATTTGGGATCTCATCAGCTGCTGAGATTTTCCAAGAAACAATCAGACAAATAATAAGACCAATCAAGAACAGTCTCAACTATAGTGACGACATCCTAGTGTTTGGCAAGTCAGATGAGGAACATGACAGAGCACTGAGAGAAGTATGTTCACAACTAGAAGAAGTTTGTCTAACAGTAAATGAAAAGAAATGTGAACTAGGAAGAGAAGAACTGGTGTTTTTCGGGCACATCTTCTCGAAAAAAGGAATGAGGCCGGATCGCAGCAAGGTAGACACCTTAGAGAAGGCAAAACAACCAAGAGACATAGCTGAAGTACGATCATTCCTCGGTCTTGCCAGCTATTGTGCCCGTTACATCAAGGACTTTGCGACAGTGAGAACACCACTGCGAGAGCTAACGAAGCAGGGACAAACGTTTGAATGGACAACAGAATGCAGCAAGGCGTTCGAAGAGATAAGGGAGTCAGTGACGGCAGTAGACCACCTGGTGTACTTCGACCCAAACTTATGCACCGAACTCACTGTGGATGCCAGCCCAGTGGGCCTGGGTGCGATACTGGCACAGCACAAGCATGGAAAGGACTCACCACGACGGGTTGTGGCTTATGGGAGCAAAGGTTTGTCAGACGTTGAGAGAGCGTACTCTCAACCAGAAAAAGAGAGTCTGGCTGTGGTGTGGGCATGTGGGCACTACCACATGTTCATTTATGGGAAGCCTTTCACGATTGTAACAGACCACCAGGCATTAGTAACCATCTATGGCAACCCAAGCGCCAAGATACCACCAAGGATAGAGCGGTGGGGAATAAGGTTGATGGACTACAACTTCAAAATAGTTCACAAACCTGGAAAACAACAAAATCCCACTGACTACATGTCACGACACCCTTATGCCCCACAGAGAAGATGGCACTACCATGGCAGAAGAATACCTAAACTTCATCCTCAAACAAAACACTCCGACGTCAATAACGATTGCCGAGCTGGAGCAAGAAACAAGGAGAGATCCCACCATGCAGGCCATCGGGAAAATAGTGCGACAACAGAGATGGAGACATATCAATAATAACAGCCCCACGGAAGAAGGGGTAATAAAAGAAGAAATGCTGGCCTTCAAGAAAATAAATGAAGAACTGTCAGAAAAGGAAAACGGCATTCTAATGAGAGGATCACGAATAGTCATACCATACAGGCTGAGGAAGAGAACAATTGAACTGGCCCCTGAGTCTCATCGAGGTATTGTCGCTACAAAGAAAATGCTGAGGGAAAAGGTGTGGTTCCCAGGACTGGATGGCTTGGTGGAAGAAGCAGTAACACGCTGCCATGTCTGTCAAGTGACGGGATCGCCATCGAAACCAGCAACGCTACAAATGTCAGAACTGCCAAAAGCAGTATGGACAGAGCTAGCGGCAGATTTTTATGGACCATTGGAGACTGGAAATTACATGTTGGTCATCATTGACGAATTCTCAAGGTTCCCGATTGTACGGCAGATATCATCGACATCAGCAAGTGCCACTCTACCTGTGCTAGATGACATCTTCGCAGGATGGGGCTCTCCACAAACATGAAAGACGGACAACGGCCCTCCATTCTCAGAAGAAGAATTCCGCCGGTTCATGGATTACCTGCGGATATAGCATCGGAAAATAACACCGCTGTGGCCGCAGGCCAACGGGATGGCAGAACGATTTATGGGGACTATAAAGAAAGCCATCCAGAGAGCAAAACTGACACAAATATCGACTGGACAGGCACTGTGCCAGGTGCTGAGGGACTACAGAAACACCCCTCACAGCTCCACAGGTCGATGCCCAGCTGAGCTAGTACTGGGACGATCGAGAAAGACGAGACTGCCACAAATGGAAG
This sequence comes from Lissotriton helveticus, assembly GCF_964261635.1. Taxonomy (NCBI): domain Eukaryota; kingdom Metazoa; phylum Chordata; class Amphibia; order Caudata; family Salamandridae; genus Lissotriton; species Lissotriton helveticus. Next base: position 1,761,373,798 of record NC_136065.1, read on the forward strand.
CAAAGATGAGCGCAGATCGGAGCGACATTGCGAAAAGGGATCAAGAAGCCAAAAGGAAAATGAAAGAGTATGCAGATCAGCGGAGACACGCATCAAATTCGAAATTAAATGAAGGAGACCTGGTGGTGGTGAGACAGAGACAAAAAAGGAAATCCGACAGCCCATTCTCAAAAGATCCACTGATGGTAACATAAATGAAAGGATCGATGATAACGGCAGCTTCCGACCAACAAAGAATAACGAGAAACAGTTCTCACTTCAAGGATCTAAAGAAGGAAGAAGAAGAATCAGCAACAACAGAGCTGCAATGGAAGGCGGAAGATAGAGAACTAGGAGTTGACGGAGACGAAAGATCAAGAAGAACATGCAGAAAACCACAAGGAGTAATTGAAGAGATGTAGAGCGACAAGATCTCTCTCTCTCTCTCTCTCTCTCTCTCTCTCTCTCTCTCTCTCTCTCTCTATAACTATCAGTCAGTACTGTCAATGAGGGGGCGACAATAACTAGTGGAAATGTACCATGGACATTTGTTTGCCACAAGGGGGGAGATGTAGTGACTCGACAGATAGGGCGACCTGACAGGACGGCACTAGGACCCTGTGGGTCATGAGGGCAGTGACCAGGTCTTAGTCGTGGCCGTAATGGCTCATTCCTGAGTGATGAAAGCACATGACACATGCATAACGATGTAGTGACTCGACCGATAGTGCAACCTGACAGGACGGCACTAGGACCCTGTGGGTCATGAGGGCAGTGACCAGGTCACTGCACACCACATCCGGTTAGGGACAGGAAGCGAGGACAGAATGACCAGGACAGGAAGCAGGACGGGCATACCTGTGACCAGCAGCAAGAGATAACAATAAAGAAGTATTGCCGACGAACCTGTGTCTCGTGATTGATGTATCTCCTGGCTACCAGTGTAAACACTACAAACAGGTGGAGTAATGATTCACTACTGTGTCTGCAGATTCGATACTCCATGGTTGTCCAGATCTGTTTACATGCTGGTGTTAACTCTTTTAATGGAAAGACTCCTAGCCCTATTATCCTCAAGGTGTGCTTTTTTGACTCTGAGAAGGTTTCTGACAGGTATGGTTGGGATTTCAAAACTTTACAGGTTGGCAGCATCACCCATGCTTGCCTTTTATTTGTCAAAGTTGCTTTATCTGTTAAAAGTAATTGCTGTTTGGCTGCTTTGTTGATTGTCCGTTTGACCTCAGGGTATTCTGGTGTTGTGTGCCAGGATCTTCTTCTTTTAGGGATACGATTGACTGAGCTCTTGGTGTAGGCTTGTTTTTCTATTTCAAGCCAATACTGGAAAGCCAGGGAGATTCTATCTGCTGTCCTCCTTCTCCAGTGGTATTTTATTAGGACGCCCTGTTTGTGTAGCCCAAAAGACAAACTGATGGGGGCTTGTGATGTCTGTCGTGGGATCCTAGACAATTTTTTGAAGAGGTAGGGTTGTAAGGTGTTCAGACATGTGGCATCACCACTTTTGAGTAGTTCTGATCCATACGATATGGAGGGGATGAATTTTGCTCCTACAACCTGCAAAAGATGATTTGCTGAGCAATCTCTTAACTTTTGTTGCAAAGTTTTAAATGCTCATTCTACCCCTGAGGCGGAAGCCGGGAGATCTCAGCACTCTCTTGTGTTCTTTGGTATAGCGCGAGTTATTGACTACGAATAACCCGTTTTTTAAACCCTGTAAATATTTTAATTTGCAGTTCTTAAATTCATTGGTCCCCTCCTTGGTGTGAGATCTGCATCGCCCAAGGCTTTCCCAGACCTGCCTGACTCAGCGCCACCGTTATTAGGCGCTGACAACCTAGTCCAGCCACTTTAGCCGCCATCTTGGGCAGGGGAGGGTTGCCGGTCTAGGTAATCGCTCCTCCCGCCCTCCCATGATATTTAAAGGAGTTTCCAACTTCCCCCGTGGATTCTGCTCATTCTACCCCTGAGGCGGAAGCCGGGGGATCTCAGCACTCTCTTGTGTTCTTTGGTATAGCGCGAGTTATTGACTACGAATAACCCATTTTTTAAACCCTGTAAATATTTTAATTTGCAGTTCTTAAATTCATTGGTCCCCTCCTTGGTGTGAGATCTGCATCGCCCAAGGCTTTCCCAGACCTGCCTGACTCAGCGCCGCCGTTATTAGGCGCTGACAACCTAGTCCAGCCACTTTAGCCGCCATCTTGGGCAGGGGAGGGTTGCCGGTCTAGATGATTGCTCTTCCCGCCCTCCCAGGATATTTAATGGAGTTTCCAACTTCCCCCGTGGATTCTGCTCATTCTACCCCTGTGGCGGAAGCCGGGGGATCTCAGCACTCTCTTGTGTTCTTTGGTATAGCGCGAGTTATTGACTACGAATAACCCGTTTTTTAAACCCTGTAAATATTTTAATTTGCAGTTCTTAAATTCATTGGTCCCCTCCTTGGTGTGAGATCTGCATCGCCCAAGGCTTTCCCAGACCTGCCTGACTCAGCGTCGCCGTTATTAGGCGCTGACAACCTAGTCCAGCCACTTTAGCCGCCATCTTGGGCAGGGGAGGGTTGCCGGTCTAGGTGATCGCTCCTCCCGCCCTCCCAGGATATTTAAGGGAGTTTCCAACTTCCCCCGTGGATTCTGCTCATTCTACCCCTGAGGCGGAAGCCGGGGGATCTCAGCACTCTCTTGTGTTCTTTGGTATAGCGCGAGTTATTGACTACGAATAACCCGTTTTTTAAACCCTGTAAATATTTTAATTTTCAGTTCTTAAATTCATTGGTCCCCTCCTTGGTGTGAGATCTGCATCGCCCAAGGCTTTCCCAGACCTGCCTGACTCAGCACCGCCGTTATTAGGCGCAGACAACCTAGTCCAGCCACTTTAGCCGCCATCTTGGGCAGGGGAGGGTTGCCGGTCTAGGTGATCACTCCTCCCGCCCTCCCAGGATATTTAAGGGAGTTTCCAACTTCCCCCGTGGATTCTGCTCATTCTACCCCTGAGGCGGAAGCCGGGGGATCTCAGCACTCTCTTGTGTTCTTTGGTATAGCGCGAGTTATTGACTACGAATAACCCGTTTTTTAAACCCTGTAAATATTTTAATTTGCAGTTCTTAAATTCATTGGTCCCCTCCTTGGTGTGAGATCTGCATCGCCCAAGGCTTTCCCAGACCTGCCTGACTCAGCGCCGCCGTTATTAGGCGCTGACAACCTAGTCCAGCCACTTTAGCCGCCATCTTGGGCAGGGGAGGGTTGCCGGTCTAGGTGATCGCTCCTCCCGCCCTCCCAGGATATTTAAGGGAGTTTCCAACTTCCCCCGTGGATTCTGCTCATTCTACCCCTGAGGCGGAAGCCGGGGGATCTCAGCACTCTCTTGTGTTCTTTGGTATAGCGCGAGTTATTGACTACGAATAACCCGTTTTTTAAACCCTGTAAATATTTTAATTTGCAGTTCTTAAATTCATTGGTCCCCTCCTTGGTGTGAGATCTGCATCGCCCAAGGCTTTCCCAGACCTGCCTGACTCAGCACCGCCGTTATTAGGCGCTGACAACCTAGTCCAGCCACTTTAGCCGCCATCTTGGGCAGGGGAGGGTTGCCGGTCTAGGTGATCGCTCCTCCCGCCCTCCCAGGATATTTAAGGGAGTTTCCAACTTCCCCCGTGGATTCTGCTCATTCTACCCCTGAGGTGGAAGCCGGGGGATCTCAGCACTCTCTTGTGTTCTTTGGTATAGCGCGAGTTATTGACTACGAATAACCCATTTTTTAAACCCTGTAAATATTTTAATTTGCAGTTCTTAAATTCATTGGTCCCCTCCTTGGTGTGAGATCTGCATCGCCCAAGGCTTTCCCAGACCTGCCTGATTCAGCGCCGCCGTTATTAGGCGCTGACAACCTAGTCCAGCCACTTTAGCCGCCATCTTGGGCAGGGGAGGGTTGCCGGTCTAGGTGATCGCTCCTCCCACCCTCCTTCCGCTTCCCCTAGTCATGGATAAAAACAACAGACCCGCCCGTCCGTGCAGCGGGCGGGCGCAGCGGGCGGGCGCAGCGGGCGTGCTGGCGGCGCGCCAAAGGCAAGCCCGTCTGCGCCCGTCCGCGCCTGGACCGGGCCTAGGGCCACCCCCCCTGGCTCTGCTCCTAAGATCGCGCGAGGATCATACACTTCGAGCATGCTCCGACAGTTGCGTCCCTCTCTACATCAGTCATGCTTAGTACTTGATCCTCTGCTCCTCGCTCGAGATTTCTATCACATTTGTCCCTGATGCGGATCCTCTATTCCCTTCTTGTTTAAATCCTCCCTTACCATAAACCATAAATCTCACAAATCGCACCCGATGGCCCTTATCAATGTCCGGTCACTCGGTAAACACCGACAGGAAATAGCTGATCTGATTGAGGATAAAAAACTTGACATGCTTTTCCTGACTGAAACCTGGATGGACAGCTCGTTCGATCCAGATCTTGTGATCGCAGTTCCTAAAGGCTTTTCTATCCACAGATTGGATAGACAGCGCAAAAAAGGTGGTGGAATTGCCATCATCTTACGTGATGCATTCACTGTTAGAATCAATCCAATCTCCCTACCTTCTTGTGAGGCTTTGCAATTTTCCATCAAATTAACCCCATCCTATAATTTTAAAGGGATTCTATTATACAGACCCCCGGGGTCAAGGACTGGATTTATTTCGGATCTCAGGGCCATACTGGAATCTTTAGCCTTGGACAGCTCTCTAACTAACCTCGGCGATTTTAACTTTCATTTTGACAAAATCGAGGACAAGGACACAGCCACCCTTCTAGATGATATGACTATCTTTGGTCTCCCACTGTTGGTTAAATCCCCCACACATGATGGGGGCCATATTCTAGACGGCATCTTCTCTAATCTAGCGGAGCTACAGGTTTCCCGAATCCTTCCCCTTACTTGGTCAGACCATCACGTCATTTTGGCATCATTGACGACTCATGATTCCGGTTCTCCTAAACAACATTCCATTTTACGTCAGCCTTTTCCAGCATGGAACGATATTGACGCTGTTAGCCTGAAAACTCTTCTGACCAACTCTACCCCCTCCCTATCAGCTGATCCCAATATCGCCATCACACAATTTAATGAGTGGGTAGGCTCTGCAGCTACCCATCTGGCCCCTCTTAAACAACGATCTCGTAATAGATCTGCTCCGTCCGCCCCCTGGTATTCAGAGACCCTAAGAAATCAGAAACAACAGTGCAGGAACAAAGAGAGGCACTGGCGGAAAGACTACTCTGCTGAGGCTAAAGTTAAGTACAAAGAAATGCTGGTCATATATAAATTTATGATCAGCGAGGCCAAGAAAAAGTTCTTTAGTGATAGAATCGAGTCAGCCAAAAATTCCAATAAGGCATTGTACGAAACAACTAAGCAGTTAGCCGGTCAATCTTTCAACGTTACCCCCTCACCTTCCCAGTCGCTATGCGACGCCTTGGCCAATTTCTTTTATGGCAAGGTTAATGACATCTACTCCGCTTTTGCAAACAACACCAACCCCCCCTCTAAATCGCCGACAATCTTTTGGACTGGACCCACCCTTTCTCAGTTCAAAGATATCTCCAGTGTTCAGGTCGCGGACATTATTTCCACCATTAAATCGGGCTCTGCTCTTGATCCATGTCCTCTCAAAGTATTACTTCCTGTCATCGAAGTGGTGCTCCCTGTCATCACGTCTATCTGTAACTCTATGTTCACCTCAGGTATCTACCAAGCCATCCTAAAACAGACCCTTATCAAACCTCTGCTAAAGAAACCTCAACTTGACATGGAAGAACTAAAGAGTTATCGTCCGATCGCCAACCTTCCAATTTTGGCAAAAATAGCCGAAAAGGCTCTGAATTTACAACTTTCGGCCTTTATAGAGGAACATCATCTCCTCGATGACTCCCAGTTTGGCTTTCGCCAATATCATGGGACAGAGACGGCTCTGATTAAAGCCGCGGATGACATTAGATCCATCCGGGATGCTGGGGGGACTGCAGTTTTAATACTGCTTGATCTGTCGGCAGCGTTCGACACGGTCGATCATGTTACTCTGATCGACCGTGTCGAAAACATTGGTGTCCAACACAATGCCAGGAAACTGCTGGCTTCCTTTTTGGCCAATAGGACTCAGGTGGCTACAATGTGCTCTTTCCATTCTTCCACTCTGTCTCTGCCATGTGGAGTTCCTCAAGGTTCATCCCTCAGTCCGACACTTTTTAATATCTATGTGTCGGACCTTGCCAATACCATTCGTGCACACGGGATGAGCCTTACCTCCTATGTGGACGACACTCAGTTGGTCCTTGCCATTAAGAAGGATGGCTACAAAAAAGCCGATGATCTCAATCAGGGCATGCTGGCAATTGGGTTTCATAAATCTAGAAAATACAGCATTGCTCTCGCACCCGAAAAACATTAAAGGTTTCGCAGATGGCGAACCATTAGAGTTGAAAGCACCACAATCAGTATCATAAGAAGAACAGATGCAGATTCTTGAGTATGTGTTCCACAACGAGTTGTTTAATCAGTCCACAAAAAGGCCACAATCAGCCGACACGTGTTTCGTCGTGTGAGTGTGGTACAACACGACTCTTCAGGGCTTGTGGCTAGCCTGTATGTTTCCAGGTCTAGACGGGTGGATGTTCAAGAAGGACATCCATCAAGTGTGGACAGGATTCGTTAGATCAAAAAGTGGTTATTCAAGAAAAGGCGGAAGACAAGTGTGTATGCTTCCGATTCAATTTAAAACATCAAGGCGTAGGCTTGTGAAGAGCGTATACTTGATACGTGTGCGTATCAGTCAGTAACCGGGAGGGGATACTTATGGTAAGTACGAGTGCCGACCAGTCTCGGCGTCTCTTTCCGAAGTGTGTTATCCCTCCTCTTGAGTTTCCTGGTCGCCGTTTGCCAAGAACGGACACGTTGTACCACACTCACACGACGAAACACGTGTCGGCTGATTGTGGCCTTTTTGTGGACTGATTAAACAACTCGTCGTGGAACACATACTCAAGAATCTGCATCTGTTCTTCTTATGATACTGATTGTGGTGCTTTCAACTCTAATGGTTCGCCTTCTGCGAAACCTTTAATGTTTTTCGGGTGCGAGAGCAATGCTGTATTTTCTAGATTTATGAAATTCATATGTTTTTCATGTTGAGTGGTTACGGGCTTCCCCACTCGCTCTTCACGCACCTTACCATTACTTAGCTTTCTACATACCCAGACGTATACATCAGGCAGAGCGCCAGACTCTTACTGAGTTTGTCCTAAAAAAAAACCTTCGCTGCATGCTGGCAATTGGGAGCTGGATGGCTTCCAATTGCCTAAAATTAAATTCCGACAAGACGGAAGTAGTCATCTTTGGTGATCTGACCCCGGAATGGTCTTCTTGCTGGTGGCCCACATCACTAGGCCCTCCCCCTGTCCCTGTTAGCAAGGTGAGGAATCTCGGAGTCATCTTTGACGACCATCTTACTTTTCTCCCTCATGCTAACCAGATCACCTCTGCCGCTTTTCATAAATTGAAATTAATCAAAAAAATCCTCCCTTTCCTTCCCGACTCAGCTGGCAAAACATTGGTCACCTCCCTGGTGCTGTCAACCTTGGATTACTGCAATGCTCTGTTCTTGAATGCACAATAAAGAGTTTTGAATAAAATGCAAATAATCCAAAATTCAGCAGCAAGGCTCCTGGGCAGAATCCCCAAATACTGTTCTGCTTCCGCAACCATCAGAGAATTACGCTGGCTACCGATAAGGAACAGGATAAAATTCAAAGCTCTCTGCATCGTGTTCAAGGCCATGCATAACATGGGACCTGCTTTCTTTACCCAAAATCTGACTCCTTATTGTCCCCCCAGAGCCCTACGTTCCTCCAGCTCAAATGATCTCGTGGTTCCACGCAGCAAATCCGTCTCATGGGGAGACAGAAGATTTTTAGTCTCAGCCCCTAAGCTTTGGAACACACTACCTCCCTCGATCAAACTAAGCCACTCACTCTGGTCTTTTCGCAAACAACTCAAGACCTGGCTTTTTAATCAGTAGACCCACTCCTCCCCTCATTGGTTAAATGCTGCAGACAAGTTAGCGCCGAGACGCCTAAGGGCCATTGTTCACACTCTATAAATTTTATAAATAAATAAATAACAATTTGTTAGCTTTTGCTTGCCTGTATATTACTTTCTGTTTGTACTTCAGATGGCGATCCAGGTGCACACCAACATATTTATAAATTAAGACCTGTTCCAAGGTGTTACTATTTGCTCTCCAGGTAAAGCTGGGTTGTTTTTTATGTGCTCTTGAGAAACATAGGGGCATATTACCAATGTTAAGCGATATTTATCGCTAACGATGCTTAGCAACGATTTTTTTAACGCTAAGCATCGCCAGAAATTATCGCAGATAAACCTTGGTATTACCAAGGTTTATCGCAAATGCGATAAAAAACGGCCGCAATGCATGAATATCGCTGAAAAGTCAGCGATATTCATGCATTACCGAGCTAATGCTCTTAGCCATGTTATCCACCTCCCATTGGATAACATGGCTAAGAACTGCTCAGGGCAGGTGTTAGCTTTTGGAGATATTCACGCTTAGCGCGAATATCTCCAAAAGTTGGTAATAGGAGATAGCGATGTTAGCGACTGTTTCCAGTCGCTAACATCTTGGCACGCCCACTTTGCATGTCATTAGTGATAAATATCACTGACATGCAAAGTGGGGCCCAAGATCGTCGCTATCTCCTACTAGCTGTCACTAACTGGTGTTAGCGACAGCTAGGTAATAGGGAGATAATTTTTTCTCCGCTTTCTTGGCTTTTAAAGCCAAAAAAGCGGAGATAAACCCCCTTGATAATATGCCCCATAGATCCTTAGTAGTGTAGTCTAACAATTGGGCAGTCAACCACTGTAGGCCTAGCGGAGTATTGTTAAGCACAATTATGTCATCTGGGTATTGCAAACTTCTTATTTGTTTATTGCCCAATTTAGGAGTCTCTCCCTGTACTTTACAAAATCCCCATCGGGACGGCTTAAAGCAGGGGTGTGTCTTGGCACCCTGCTTGTTCAACAGCTATCCAGCAGACAGGTGGGCTGTATAAATGTTGACCAAGCAGGGTGCCAAGACACACCCCTGCTTTAAGCTGTTATTGCTGGAGATTCTGTTGGTTATGCTGGTTAGAGCCATGTGTGTGAGTAGAGATCTATGATTGGTTCTAGCAATAGCGCAAGGACTCTTGAATGTGCCATCTTGTTCCATAGTTTGGTCTGTGGGACCTTGTCGAAGGCTGCTTTGAGGTTGATGAAGGATGCCTGGAGTTTGCTTGATTTTGTAGTGGCTTGCTCGGCCAAGAGCGTGGCAGCTGATAGGTTGGTTAAGGTGCTCATTCCTGTGCGAAAGCCTTTTTGCGTTTTAGGGACTAGCTTTGTGTTGGTCGCCCAGTCCCCTATTTCAGTTGGCAGATTCGTGGCATTTACCTTGACTTCCTCATCTATTAGTGCAATTAATCTGTAGTTATTGGGATTTGAATGCTCTCCTGATTCATATATTGGCTGAAATATGCTACCTCGTCATTAGTCTGGAATGGTGCCTGTTTCCAGAGCAAAAGTAAACAGGGGAGCTAAAGTTTTGACCAAAAACTGGGGGCTTTCATGAATAAAGCAATGGGTAGGCTGTTTGGCCCTGGCGCCCCCTTGGACCTGAGTTTTGTTATGGTATGACAAGCAGCCCTGTGGCAGAGGGCTTGCGCGCTGGGCGCTGGAAACATTTTTTAATACCTTTCTCTTCTTTGCTGACTACAAGCAGCCCCACTGCTTCCTCGCCGCGCTGAATACGAGCGCTGGACGGCAAACTTTTTTAAAACTCACCCCTCCCATCCTGCCCTGCTGACTCCTCCCATCTCCCTCGTCACAAGCCTATTTAGGCTCCGCCCACTCTTTTCCCAGCGCAGACAAGCAGCCCTGTGGCAGAGGGCTTGCGCGCTGGGCGTTGGAAACATTTTTTAATACCTTTATCTTCTTTGCTGACTACAAGCAGCCCCACTGCTTCCTCCCCGCGCTGAATACGAGCGCTGGACGGCAAACTTTTTTAAAACTCACCCCTCCCATCCTGCCCTGCTGACTCCTCCCACCTCCCTCGTCACTAGCCTATTTATACGTCCTCCATGCGTCAGCGCAGCGGACGAGCGCAGCGGGCGCGCCGTAAACGCGCCGGAGTTGCACCAGAGTTAAGCCCGTCTGCGCCCGTCCGCGGCCGGACGGGCCCAGGGGCCATATCCCCTGCCTCTTTATTGTCATATACATCTGGACAACTCCTTTCCTGCACTGCAGCACCTCGTTACACTAGGTATCTATGTCCCTCACGTAGACCGTGTCACTCCTCCGCGCTCTACGCCTCTCTTGCCTATTCTGGACACCAGACTTCCATCCACGACAACCTCATTACCTTCTCACTCTGCCTCTGCTTACCTCCTCAACACTCGTTCGGCAGGCAAGCATCACCTGGAATTGTTCAACCTTCTTACCACTGACTCCCCTGACTTTCTGTTCTTAACGGAAACATGGTTCACTGAGGCCTCTCTCCCTGACATTCTAGCCATCCTCCCCGACTCTTACTATGCCCTCCGGGCTGACCGCCCCGACGGCAAGACCGGGGGGGGTGTTGCTATGATTGCCCGATCCACCCTTCAATTCCAGCTTCTCTCCCAACCTTCTATAGCTGGGGTGGACTTTCTGGTCGCTCGCTCCACCAATCTTTCCGTGCCTCTCACTGTCGTCCTTGTCTATCGCCCCCCTCTGAGTATGCCTCTGTTTGTGGCCTCCCTGCAGGAACTTCTCGCTACACTTGTAGTTAACAACTCTTCTGTGCTCCTGCTAGGTGACTTTAATTACTGGCCAGGTGACCCCAGGGAGGACCTAGCGTCCAAGGACTTCACGGCCACTCTTTTATGTCTCAATTTCAAGTCCCATGTATTGACCCCTACACACAATCTTGGACACACTCTGGACCAAGTTTGGTCATTCCCGGACATAGTTTCTCCCCCTAGCATCCTCCCTTGTACCTGGTCCGATCACTCACTCATTTCCTTCACTATTAACATCGGTTCCCCTCACAAACACCCCCGCCCCAAGAACGTTTTTGCGCGTAGCTGGAATCGTGCTGACTTGTCTTCCCTCTATCATTCCCTTGCTTCTTCTCCCTCTGACCTCAATGGCATTTCCCTTGATTCACAAGCTGCTGCAGTTGGCAACTGGCTTTTGTCTGCCTGCGATCTAGTAGCCCCCCTCAAGCTAGTTAAGTCCATTCGCCCACACGAGGCTCATCGTTGGTTCAACTCTGAGCTCAAGGTCCTTAAATTGGAACTCAGACGCTCTGAGCGCCTTTGGCGCCGTAGCTACTGCCCTGACCTCAAGGAGAAATATAAATCTCTTCTTAAAGAGTACAAGAAAGCCATCCTTGTGACTAAGTCTAAGTACTTCTTCGAACAAGTAATCCTTTCGGCCAACAAATCTAAAGAGATTTTCTCCTTGGTCAACAATTTGGCTACTTCTGATCGTGCTTGCCCTAACTTTATTCCTTCTCAGGCCCTCTGTACTTCTTTAAACGACTTCTTCATTGAGAAGATCGTTAAAATTAAATCCAACATTTCTATCACTCCTTTTACCCCACTTTACTTTGACCCCTCTGTGCCTAATTCTTCCTTCTCCTTTTTTCCACCTCTTTCTTTGGACTCATTCTTAGCCCTGCTCACAAAAATCAAGTCCGGCTCTCCTACTGACTGTGCCCCTGCTCGCATTCTAAAAACTCTCTTTTCTTCTTGCCCTGCTACCCCTCTTTCCCTCCTTAATGCTTCCCTCTCCACTGGATCGGTCCCTTCATCATTTAAATCTGCTATTGTTTCCCCCATTCTTAAAAAACCTGGTCTTGATTCCTCCCTCCCTTCTAACTTCAGGCCCATCTCTCTTCTTCCCTATCTTGCTAAAATTCTGGAATCTTACGTCACTTCTTGTCTCTCCACTTATGTTGAGCAGAACCAACTTCTCGCTTCTCACCAAGCGGGTTTCCGCTCGGGTCATTCGACCGAATCTGTGGTGCTCGCCGTTCTTGACGAGCTGAAAGCCAAGGCCGACACTAATTCTCCCCAAGCTTTGGTTCTCCTCGACCTGTCCGCTGCGTTTGACACGGTCGACCATAACATTCTTTTGGACCGTGTCAGCGCAGCGGGCATTAGAGGTGTTGCCCTTTCCTGGATCACGTCCTATCTAACAGGACGTTCACAAGCTGTTCACCTCCCCGGTTTTTCTGCCCCTCCCCTCTCGGTGCCCTGCGGGGTTCCCCAAGGCTCTTCCCTTTCTCCTCTTCTTTTCAATCTTTATATCCATCCACTTATCTCTTCTCTTCTTCAGCTGGGGGTCTCGGTGTTTAATTACGGAGACGACCTCCAGCTTGTCTTTGACCTTTCTTCTTCTTCTCACTCCTTATCCTTTTTTCGTTCCACAATGGCTTTTATTTCTGGGTGGATGGGCGCCAATCACCTCAAGCTCAACCCAGACAAGACTGAGCTTGTTCTGACTGGCGGCTCATCCAGCCCTTGGTCCTCTGCTTTCTGGCCCCCCTCCCTTGGTCCCCCTCCCACCCCGGTTGCCTCCGTTAAAACATTGAGCATCAAGGTCAGCCAGGACCTGTCTATGCATGGCCAGGTCAGTGCTGTAGTATCTTCCTGTTTTCTTTCCCTTCGGTTGATCCGAAAAATTTCTCGTTTCTTTTCCCTTGAATCTCTTAAAATTATCATTTCTGCCCTCATCACTTCCCGCCTTGATTATGGAAACAGCTTGTTCGTGGGCATTCCTGCCTACGAAACCCGCCGCCTCCAAGCAATCCAAAATCAGGCGACCCGTCTCATCTTCCACTTGCCCAAAACTCATCATATCACTCCTGTCCTCAAATCCCTTCACTGGTTACCCATTCTGCAGAGATCCTTGTTCAAACTTGGTTGCCTTGTTTACCGGGCCCTTGATCGCTCTGCACCGGCGTTCATCAACTCTCTTATCTCCTCCCACACCCCTGTCCCCACTCTCCGCTCATCTTCTTCTGCCCTTCTCACGGTCCCCCGCTTTCGCAAAACTCGCACTGGTGGGTCTAGATTTTCTGTTCTTGCACCCCGGTTTTGGAATTCCCTCCCTCTCTCTATGCGTTCTATTCCTATCTTTTCACACTTCCGTAAAGCGCTCAAAACATTCTTGTTCGCCTTGGCCTACCCCTGTTAATTCTCCCTGGCCTTGTTTGTTCTGCCCCCCAGACCTCTCAGCGCCAGGAAGCCGTTTGGCCATCGTGCGCTCTACAAATAATTTCATTCATTCATTCATTCATTCATTCATTCATTCATTATATACAACCTTCTTTTGAGCAAAATGTGGGTTGTAGTCCTTATCAATGCTGTTGAGACCCTCCTGGGAATTGCATCTCTTACTGGACGACTAACCTTAACCACTGGGTCGTTATTGAAGATAGATAGAAGGTGGTCGACGTTTGATTTTGTTGGAGTGGTCGGTACCCAACTCGGCTTTACGTCGCTTGATGGAGAGCTGGTCTGAACCTCTTGGACGTTACCGGTGGAAGTGTGGTTGGCCCAAGCTGGTTCCATGAGATTAGAGTTTTTATGCTCTGCCTGCTTTTGTTCTATGTGTGAGTGATCGGCCTTGAATGTCTTTGGAGCCACTTGTTCAATAGTTCAGAGACCTACATGTTAACGTGTTCTTACTTCACACAAAATGATGTGCCATCTTGCAAGTAAACCCCATATCATTGTATGGACAATATACCATGAAACAGTAGATTAGCACAATGTATGCACTTCAAAACTGTATACTGAATTATTGTTCAAATGTTTGCTATAATAAAGGGCGCAGACTATTAATTTGAGAGCAACTCTTTATTTCTGTATATATATAAGTGATTCATGGTTTTTCCTTTTCACGGTCACTTAATCAACAAGGGCAAAGGTGCTCATATAGTAGTTGTCTGCTCAATTGGTAATGAGTCCTACAAAATTAACACCTCATTTCCAGAAGTTCACCCATCACTATTTACTGCAATTGAGAAAAAATGGAAAGTGATGCACACATGAGGATAAACAATTTAATTCAAGTAACAGTCTTTAAAAAGTGCTCATGCAACTACTGTGTAGTAGACAAAAGAGAAGCAATTTAGAGATTTTCAACAGGCTAAAGCTAATCAACAACATAGCCATCAACACATGTGCAGTTGTGCAGTTAGCACTTGGACTAAATACACGTAGATGAACAGAATGCTGGAGATAGGTTTGCTGCAACCTTTCTTATCAATTTCCCACGTGTACTTCATCTTGTCTAGATCTTCAATTTCGAACCCTATGACAGCTGTGTGCTGCTCACTTTGCAAAGGGGTCTAGACTCTAGAGGGCTCTCTGGCAGTAGAGGCTCCTCGATGGAGTGCTGCGGGGGGTGGGGTGGGGAGGAGCAGGGTGGATGGTAGTAAACTCTGGAATTGGGTTGAACAGAGTTGAGTAAATAAATAAAATGGATTACATTGCGCACGCTGCAACACCAAATTCGGTGATGCAGCGTACAATGCAATTAATTTTATTTATTTATTTTTGTACTCAACTCCGTTCAGGCCAATTCCGGAGTTTACTACCCTCCACCCTGCCCCTCGCCCACCCGCCTCACCTCCCCATGGGAAAAATTATTTACAACGCACGTGTCATTACAACGAAGGTTTTACATTGCGCAATCCATTACAACGCATGTCATTACATCGCTTAATCCATTAGGACGCATTCCCCAATGCAGCGCCCCGATGGAGCTAGAATAGTAATTGCGTTGTAATGGATTATGCATTTTAATGACATGCGTTGTAATGGATTTGGTGTAGTAAAACATTTGTTGTAATGACACGCGTTGTAACGCATGCGTTGTAAAGTGTCATATTCCCACTCCACAGCACTCCCTCGAGGAGCCGCTACTGCTCTCTGGATCCCAGAACCATTGCTCATGGTGCTAGGACTGATGAAGCCTATTTTCTACCACCAAATTACTGATTTTAAAGGATTAGGCACAACTCCATGAACACTTGCAATTAAAGTCCAACTTTACCACTCCACACATATCAGCTACATTGGCCATCCATGAGAACCGTGTAATTTGTGCCAGAGGTTGCTAATCAGGAACATCATTATGAAGATAATATATGTCACTACATTGCATGTTCTCTTGACTTACATCATAACAGAAATATATCTATCTCTAAAAGCTATACCATCAGGGACAAATCTATATTAAAGCACCAGTGCTTATGTGAAGAAGAAATTGAAACACATATATCGCAAAAATCTTTATATACTCAGAAGATATATAAACATATAGTAATTTCTCACCTCCTATATTACAAAAATCCAAGCACAGGGGGCGTATATTAAGCCTCAAAAGGTAGTATGTAAAGTAAACTCTCTGAGAGACATAGAAAGGGGAAGGAGAGCAAAACATAATTACCATCAAGAGCTTAATCTAACCTGTAAGGTCTGACTAATAGGCAGTCAATCAAATAGCACTTTATAAAAATATATTGCTCACCAGGCTCACCTCAAGGGAACAGCTAAATGTCATATGCTCTATGTAGTACTGCAATGCACCTCCCTTTTTATCTGATATATAAACGTTCTGGGAGGAAAAATAAAAAGTAAAAAACTGCATCAGGTAAATGAAAGTAAACTTCCTGATGTAGACTAAAAGAAACACTGAATGTAGTGCATAGATGCACTCACCTCACTAATCAAGTTATAGTAGATGTAGGAAGTTGCGTAAAAATTAATTCTTTATTTCTTCAATGGCAGTAAAATGACACGTAGGTACCGTTTTTCTCCATGAAGTTTGGTCTTTTCCCTTCTCATACTGATGTCTGAGGGATGGCAAGGAGGTTTACTTAAATGGGGAAGAATGTACTTCAACACCTGATCATTCACTAGTATGCAATAAATGTTCAACATACAGGCTCCGAATTTGGCTTGCATTTTTAAAGGAATTTCAGTGCCAGCTATCATACCAACATTCACACTATTAGTGAATGGTAGCTATTTACTTTTAAATAATGAAGCTTGCTGTGGGATGCTGGCTGGAATTCTATACATTGTCACTGTTTCACAGCAAGTAATTTGCTGTAAAAATTTGCTTTTCCCACCCCCGCATGGGAGGCTTGATATCTCTATTGGGCCTTCCATTCCAACCCTGAAAGCAGAGTTCAACAAGTTAAACAGAATGAGGGCTTTATTGTCCCAAAAAGAAGTCCCTCTTACTTCTTCGTGTGAAACATATGTCCTTCACGTTGCTAACAGGAATTCAGAGGTACACGCTCTTTTCAATACGGATCTCCCACTTCATTTTGCCGCTTTGATCCATACTATCTTTTTTTTTTAATTAAGATTTTATTGAAATAAAGAGAGCAGAATCAATCATTCAATAGTATTGCAATACATAGCAGAGTCAACACAATGGGCATTATACAATAAAAATATAGCTTATCAATGATTGGTACAGTGTAGGGGTCCAGCCCTGTCCATGGCCATGTCAGCTGTGGGAGAACTACAAAGCTCGCCCCTATAAGTATTCCAGCGTCCCCATTTCTTGTCCCATTTTTTGGGACAGCCCCGGAATTTATACGCGGTCTTCTCAGAGAGCATACATCTATCCATTTCAGCTAAATATCCCACTAACAGTGGCCGTTGAGAAGTGCCCCAGTGCATCGCTATAGCGCGTTTTATAAGTGGGTATCCCAGAGCCACCCATCGGAGCTCGACGTCAGTCAAATCTGTGGCGTCCCATATGTTAAGAATCCCCCCCTTAGGTGACAGAGGGATGGGTTTCCCCAGTAGATCTTTCCTTTTTCGGGTCGCCCGTTCGCACAGCTGTTGGATCACAGGACAGCTCCAAAGGATATGATAAAAGGTGCCGGTTAGTCCACATCCCCGAAGACATAGGTCATCTGGACGTCTACCTATCCTGGCCAGGAGGGGGGCAGACATGTATGCCCTATGTAAAACTTTCAGTTGGATCAACCGGAAGCGATGATTAATTGCTGTTTCCCTGGGGGACATCAATGCTGCCTGCCATTCCTCATCCTCCAGGTGTCCCACATCCCCCTGCCACTTGTCTCGTAAGGTCTGGAAGGAGTCAGGCATATTGTTACACAGTTTACGATAGGTGTATGATATGGCCTTCGCTTGGACAGGCTCAGAGAACAGTCTTTCCTTGAGGGGTGAGGCTTCCGGGAGAGAGGAGAGGTCAGATACGTTTGCGAGAATAGCATGTTTGATTTGAAGGTATCGAAAGGCCTCACCTTGAGTAAGGGTGTATTTCTGTTGTAGGTCGGTGAAGGTTAGTAGTTTCCCTCTATGAATTAGGTCTCCCAGTGTGGATATGCCTATGGTGTCCCATTTATCAAAGCCCATTTGGTAACAAAGGGAGCCAAGTTTCTGTGAAACCCATAACGGCGTGGCCTTAGTGAATGTGTCGGACCATCCCATATGTTTATTGGCGTGATGCCATATAGCTATTGTCTGTGTCATGGGCCCCACGTATCGACTGCGAGAAGTTTTACTATATATGGCCCCCAAGTAACCCTCTTGTCCCGTTTGGCAGCGTTCCAGGTGGAAAGATGGGTTTGAGGGCGGTCCGTGGATCCAATGGTTCATAGCTACCAATTGGGATGCTCAATAATAAAGGCGTAAGTTTATGAAGGGCTATGCAGGATGCTCTACCATCCCACAATAGAAGACGCAAATCTCCCTCTAGTGTGTTAAAATAAGAATCGGTGATAGAAAAGGGGCAGTTTTGGAGAGCTTACAAAAACCTTGGGAGCACCAACATTTTGAAGAGGGCCACCCTGCCAGGGAGGGACAAGGGCAATGATCGCCAGTGGGATATATCATTATGTAGTCTTTGGAGTGGGCCTTTCAAATTACGATCATAAACATTTTTGGGATCCGGGGTAACGAAGATACCAAGATATTTGAAGCCATCTAGGGCCAAAGCAATGGAGAATCCCTGGGGGAGAGTTGGTGGAGGGCCATGCAACACATATAACACCGATTTAGACCAGTTGATTGAATAACCAGAATATTTCCCGAAATTAGTAATAACGTGAAGTAAACTATTGATTGAGGATTTAGGGGAAGCAACGTAGACAAGAATGTCATCAGCATATAGGAAGATTTTATCAATCGTGTCGTCATTCCATTTAAGGCCTCTGATAGATGCATCCGTTCAGACCCAGTGGGCTAATGGTTCCAGGGTAAGTGCAAATAATAGTGGGGACAGGGGACAGCCCTGTCTGGTCCCTCTATGTAGAGCGAATTGTCGGGATGTGTGATTTATGACTTGCACCTAGCCCAATAAGTCCGTATATAGCAAGCGGACCCATTGAATACATTTAGGTCCGAAGCCAAACCGCACCAGTACCTCGAAGAGATAAGACCATTCTATCGAGTCGAACGCTATTGTGGCGTCGAGAGACAATATCGCGCCATCTTCTTGCAAGTAGGACTGTCTACCCAGGACGTTATTCACCCTTCGGAGATTCAGGGCCGTGTTCCGTCCTGGGAGGAATCCCCACTGGTCGTCATGAATCCGTAAAGGGAGAACGGTAAGGAGTCTGGTTGCTAAGAGTTTCGCTAGGATCTTGACTTCGGCACTTATCAGAGAGATCGGCATATAGGAACTGCAGTCTGTAGTCGGCTTATTTGGCTTGTGGATCACGACTATGGAGGCCAGCCGTTGGTCGAGTGGCAGGATGCCCCTGTCTCGACTCTCCTCAAACATATTCTTCAGATGGGGGTTACTCCAAGGGCTACTCCCTTCAGGAATTCAATGGGGATGCCATTAGGGCCCATGGCTTTGCCCGACTTTATGGCAAAGATAGCAGTGTTAATCTCTTCCGCCGTGAGATCTGCATCCAAAGCATCTCTATCGGACTTGGAGAGAGTGGGCAAGTGCATTTCTTCTAGAAGTTGCCGAGACTCCTCCGATGTATATTGCACCCTAGCAGAGTAGACCTGCTCTAGAGGGTCTGCAAAGGCCCCTGTCACCTCTTGTGGATCTGTTATGCGGGTTTCATCAGGGCAAACAAGTAAAGGGACCCATCTGGTGCCCTGTTCACGGCGCTCCAGCCACGCCAGCATTTTGCCAGCTCGGTCTGCAAATTTGTAGACTCGGTGATGAGTCTGAAGGAGTGTAGCCTGTGCCTGCTCTTGGGCCAGGGCCTTATATTCAAGCTACTTAGTGTGGAGACGATACGCCGAATCGTCGGATGGGGTATTGTTGTGGGTCAATTCGAGGCGGATCAAATCGGCTTCAGCCTGGAGGATCTGTTCATTGCGTTTGTGTATGTTTCCGGTTTTGAGAGTGTCATATAGCTACTGTTTATCTTTATAATGTGTTAAGTTAGCATAGGCTTATTAAATGTTTAAACGCCATTTTTCCTTTTGCTGCTTCTGCACACGACACTTAATTGTTGATTTAGCTTTCAACCTAGAAGTCCGTTGTGGGTTACATGAGAATAATATGTTATTGCTCTGATATCAGCTTTGCTTAATAAACTATGTCTGTACAGAGAGTGCTGAAGCTTCAGGAATAACACGATACAGAATTGTTATGAGGTCTGATCTCCGCACCTTCATAGACATAACATAAGTGCAGCTTCTGCCAAATTTAGGCTTTAGGCGGGTTTTATATTGCTGTGCTTAGAACACAGATACACACTTGATGCCGTTCGCATGCAGAGAGAGCTGGTGGAAGCAGATGGTATGGGCCCACCCTGCTAAAACCCAAAGAGACCTTCTTAGATATTAATATAATATGCTAGTTAGGGAGGGTGAGAAATAGGTGTGGTTAACGCTTATTCATTACAGCAGGTTAGCATGCTGTCACCTTTTGCTTTTTATGGACTAGTAACTATGCTGATAACTTTACTTCTGATAATATGTTTCCTTGTATTATCTAAGATACTGCGTTTGAGAAAACGGCATTAGTAAATAAATATTTCAAATGTGCACGTGTCCTCATTTACTCCACGTTCTGATTTGAAATGATTGTATAATGAAAGAGTGCTCATGTGTTCCACGTGACCTGAGGTATTGTAAGTTCATGTTCTGGTTTGTCTAAACATTGGGAGTTTGTTATGACCAATGAGACACTGTAGCTAGCCTGGTAAGGGGTTTTGGGTACTGAGGTGAGTTTTGGGTCACCCTAATTCACCGAGGTTCTAAATCTCTATGCACAGTTCTGTGGGAGAACGGAAACCCTGCGACATGGCGCCCAACCGTTGGTGGTCTTATATCATGACACTCGAGTAGTGTATCATTCAAACCTTAACCCCTTCACTTTCGTTTCCGGAAACGGTGGTGTCGGGGAAACCTACCTGTTTTTTGAAATAGGTCTTTTCAAGCTTGAATCTTTCTAAAACGGTTTCCTTGAATTACTACCCAGTTGTGCTACAAAGTTTACTTTGTTTTTCTACGTTCCTGTTTTATCATGGCCCAGCCTGTGGACATCCCGCAGCATAGTCACATTGCGGTGCGCAACCATTTACGGAATTTCCTGGTCCCATTGGAAGGCTTGGCTGTGGTTTTGGTAGTGAGTGCGGATGCAGCTTACCCATACGAACTGTTTTATTCGTGGGTGACGTTTCCGGCTGTGGACGCTAATTCTGGTGTGTTCCACAACTACACTGCCTCACCTGTACCGAATGAATATACTCCGTACAGGGCACTGGAAATACCTATTGATCATTGGCCGCATCGCGTTTGGTTTGGAGGCGCCCTACCCCATTCGTTAACCGCTCCGAGGTTAGGTCCTTTGTCCATTCCAGGCGCAAATTGGCCTGTTTTGGCTGGATTTACTCCTCATCCTCAACGCGGCAATTGTACCCTAGCGGAGGTACGTCGGCTACATGAAGTTTCCGTTGCTGTGATTCATGCATTAGTGCAATAGATAGGTCGTCATCACCCGGGTGGACCCCGGGGGGGTCCGGCTCTTCCAGCGGAACATGGCGGATTGAAGCTCAATCCGGTTATGGTCAATGCAGTGTTTGGTAAGCGACCAGATGATAAGGATGACTTTCCTTTTTGGCTTGCCGAGAAGTTTGACCAACTGGAAGCAGTATTTCCTAACACGACTCCTGGTGAAAAGCATATAATCTTGACGATTAGTTTACCTAAAAATTTAGCTCCCGAACTCGTTGAATGTGAGAGCTGGGGGAGGACTTTTGCGGCTGTTTATGCGCGGTGTTTTGGCACCCCGTCTATGGCTGTACTGCCTACGATCATTAAACGTGTTCAAGACGATCACGGACCGGAAGCAGCGGTTGAATTGGGTATGCACCTGTGTGGCTCCTTCGAAATAGTGTGCGATCTCGTACTTGCTAATGTCAAGGGGGACGCTGTGAACTTTCAGGTGTTTAACGCGTTGGCAGCTATTCCCGATGCCGAAAAACCCCGCCAGTTAGCGAGGATTGTAGTGGCTGTTTATAAAACAGTGGGTCGCACAAGTAAGGGTCTAAAGTATTTTTCAGACAAAGAGAAGAAACAACCACAAGGGCAGTCTGCTCAGGCAGATGTCCAGCCCAAGTCCAAAAAACAAAATTGGCCTAAAAAACAGAATCAGGGGAAGCAGAAACAGCAGACTCAAGAATCTTATCCTGCGGCTCAAGTGCCTGCGCCGACTGAGAGAGTTTATAACTTGCGCGATCGTGTGACGATTAAATCACCTGATCGATTTCAGGTTTCTGATCAACGCTCTCCTCGTTCCTTTCAGGACTCATCGGCTCCGAAGACCGGTGGTGGAGGAGGCGGAAGAGGAAGGGGTGGTCAGCAAGGACGCGGCCAACCACGCCAGACAGACGGCACAGGGAAGCAGGAGAACTCTACGCCAAAGAGACCGCAGTTTGCGAAAAAGAAAGTCGCAGCATTAACAGCGCATTGATATGCCACAGATAGTGAGAACGCGGCTTCGGAATCTGACGTGGGCTCTGACCTTGCTGGACAGCACGGCGGAGATTACCATAGTGAGAGAGGCCCTGCGTCCACTACTGAGGGTGACAGCGACTGATGTCTACGTTGTGATAGAAACAGCCGATACAAGAGTTGATAGACTTTATGAAATTGTCCTGTTAATAGAAGGTGACATACAGCGTACCATCAAAGGGGTATTTTGGGAAAATCTTTCGTCTACGTATGACATTTTGCTTTCGGAGGCTGACTGGCCCCCACCTTTTGTGCTCGCGGCGCCGCGAGGGGAGGAGGTAATCCTCCCGAGTTTCGTCTCGAAAGAGCATGCGCAGCATTTTGCAGAAGAGTGGGCTAGGGCTCTGGCGCCGGCTCTGTACCGCAACCAATGTGGATGGGATAAATTGTCCCCATGCCACGAGATTCTGTTGCGGTCTCAGCCGCAGCCTCAACCTCAATATCCCATTCGACGTTAAGCCAAGGCTTCCGTCGCGGAAATCCTTGAACAATTGGAATATCAGGGAGTTATTGAAACATGTGTGTCACCGATGAATAACCCTCTTTTTACTGTGACCAAGCCTGACGGATCGTATCGTTTGGTATTGGATTACCGGCATTTAAACTCGCATTGCCGTAACTGTGCAGTACAGAATACTCATGGCTCTGCCCTGGTGGATAGTCTAGTGCGTAAGCGTTTTAAAACAACGCTTGACATTTCCAACGGTTTTTATGCCCACAGATTGGATAGCTTTAGCTCCCAATGGACCAGTTTTACATGCGCTGGGGTCCATAAAACAATTCTGGCGTCTCCCAATGGGCTATAAGAATAGTCCTGGTATATTTACCGCCCACATAGTCTCTCTTTTGGAGAGGATCGACCCAGATGCTTGCTCGTATCTGGATGACATATATCTCACAGACGACGAAATTTGGGAGCATCTGTGTCGTGTAAATTCGATTATTTGTAACTTTGCGGACATGGGTTACAAATTTAACTTTGCAAAATCGCACATTGCTGAGTACACAGTGTTGTTCCTGGGCTATGAGCTCAATAATGAAGGTAGAGGTTTGGCTCCTCACTTGTTGGAGAAATGCGCACAGTTGCGCGCTCCTACAACACTGAAAAAATTACAGTCTTTACTGGGCTTTTTACATTTCGGGAGAACTTACATTCCGGAATATGCCCAGCGTATCAAGCCTTTGTAAGCTTTGATACAACCAACTTTTTCCAAATCATGCTGGCTGCCTGAGCACTCAGCCATCTTGCAATCCTTGCAGGCTGATCTCCTCGCTTCTAAATTTTTACTGACTCGTGATAACCACACCAACCTGGTGATAAGAATAATTCCGGGGACAGTGGGTTTCACTTACCTCACCTTTAATGAAGGAGACACAGTACCTATTGCTTACAAGTCACACTTGTACACTTCGGCTGAAATGCGGTTTCCCACTGTGGAAAAGGTTTTAACAGCTGTGCAGATGGCGATTCTTAAGGAACGAGTTCTGTCACAGGGGAAACGCATGTTGGTTGTTACACCCTGTCCTCATTTGGAGGCAGTTACGAAAGCCAGTGTACCAAATTCAAAGGCTTTGCACCCTCGGTGGATTCAATGGGCTGCGTCCTTGACGTCCACGGATGTCACGTTTATTTTTGACGCCTCGTTACGGTCGCAGGAGTACTTGCAGTATGAATTTGTTCATCCTGCTCCTCTAGCTATGCGACCTTTGGAGGACTTCCATTGCATCATTTACACTGATGGTTCGGCGCAGGTTGCGCATGGCTCTAAACACGCCTACGTTTCCGCATGCGCCATTGTGGTCGGTGCCATGGTGAACGATGAGTTCAAGTCCAAGGCAGTACACACGCAGCCTCTAGGGGACTGCACCACACAATTGGCAGAGCTTCGTGCTCTTTTACTAGCGTTGGAGTACGCGGATCCTAGTGTGACTACTCTTATTGTGAGTGATTCTTACTACTGTGTCCAGTCTTACAATGAAAACTTATTCTTTTGGATTCAGAATGACTTTCGTGATTCCAAGGGTAGCACAATAAAACACAAGATGATCTGGGTTCGAGTGGCTGAGCTTAAGGCTAAGTTGCCACTCGTTTTTGTAATTCATACTCTCGGCCATCAACGTGTTGGAGTCCACGCTGTCGGTAACTCGCTTGCTGATGAAGCAGCGAAATCAGCGGTGTCTACATACTTAGTTGCAGCAGTTACTCGGTTCAAAAGTAAGATTGATGATGACATCTTGGCGGCTGTTGCTGCCACTGAGAGGGGAGGTAAACATCCTACGGGGTTCTCTTCGAAGTACACATACCACTTAAGTCCCGAAAAGGTTCCTTTTGTGAAAATTCCTGAAGTTGGAAAACGCTTAATTCCCAACTCGGATCGCAGGGCTGACTTGATTACAGCGGCACATGAAGGTGTGGCGTCTGCGCATGCGGGCGTCTCGGCCACTGTAACTCAATTACAACAGCGTTTCTGGTGGCGGGGGCTGTACAAACAGACGCGAGATTATGTCCTTCATTGTGACATTTGCCAGCAGATTAAACCTTCGACTGCTGTGCGTCCGCCACAGACACAGTTGTACATTTCTAATAAACCACTAGGTTGTGTTTATTTAGATCACTGCAGTCCTTTTTCCTCTGATACTGCGTATAAGTACATCTTAGTAGCAGTGGATTCATGCACACGCTTTCTATGGGTCTGGCCCCATAGCAGCGCTGATTCACGGACTGTCATTAGAGATTTGCGTGTCTTTGTAGGGATTTTTGCCTGTGGTACCTTCCATTCGGATCAGGGTCCGGCTTTCGCCTCTAAGGCGTATAAAGATGCCATGACTTCGATGGGGGTCCAAGTCAAGTTTTCGTCTCCCTACAGACCGGAGGGTAATAGTGTAGTGGAGCGAATGAACCATGATTTAAAGCAATCTTTGACAGCTCGAGTTATAGGCACTGGCAGAAACTGGGTAGCCCACCTCAATAGCGTGCAGCGTGCTCTTAATAATCTTCCTAGAAGGTCTCTGGGTGGGCGGACCCCATACGAATTGCTCTTTGGCATCAAGATGTACGTCCCTGACCTTGACAGTCTAGACTGCGCGGCTCGCGCCACAACCTTTGACGTAGATGAACATTGCATTGTTTTACAGGATCTACAAAAGACCAGAGACAGTCTTGCAAAGGAACATTTGCCCTCCACATCGGATGTTGCGTTGCAGATCCCGGTAGTCGGCCGGCTACCCCAAGTTGGAGAACTGGTTCGTGAGAAGATCGATAACAAAAAAGAATTTGGTCCTTCCTATCGAGCTCCGGTTCCAGTCCTTGGAGTGAAGGGCACAAGAACAGTCATTTTACCACCACTTCCTGGTCGTAAGGAAAACAGGTTTATCTCAATTGACAATGTCAAGATACACAGAGTGGCCGATTCTTCTTAGCATGACACCGGCAGTTTCCTGTCCTTCCATTGTGAGAAATTCAGTTTTGGCCACTGCTTCTAATCTTGAAACTGATGAGGCCATCGAATTGCCTGCAATTTCCAGTCCTTTAATAAGTACTTTGCCTGGTACTGACCATGATGAAATAGACTACACTTACCCCACTGACTTATCCATGCCTGACACTGTTTCGTTTCCAATGCCTCGAAAAGACCCTCACGTTTTGCAGTTTATGCCAGCTTATTTAAAAAACATTTTTTGATTCCCCCTTGGACATATATTTGGCTAGTGCTTTTTTCAATTTACCTTTTTATGTCAATTGGGTTTGTGTTTTATTTTTTCCGGATTGTAAATGGACACTATGTTGAGGAAAGAACATGCATTCGTCACCTCAATGGAACTTTGGCCCCCCTTTCCTCGTCGCATTCTGCACACAGGCTGAAAAGAGACTTGACATTTGTTAACATCACTGCTTGGCCTGTCCTTGATGGGATAGTGTGGGATGCCGTTAGATTTCAAATTCATGGCCCTACTGAGGTTGTTAATGTCCCTAATGTGCTTAGAGTGAAGAAACAAAACATATGTTCTGATGATTGGGATGTTCAGGACGTAGAGTCTTTCTTTTCTGATTTGAAATACTATGCTGCCTTTGATGCTGAAGATTTGTACTTAGAATCTGCTAATTATGGTGATTTGTTTTGCATTCAACATTTTTGCAATCACTTCTTACATAAAACGGCTTCCAGAAGGAATACTGTAAATTATACGCAATGGGAGCATTGCCCCGCTCCTAAACAAGGCAGTTCAAGTACTTTTTTGAAAAAGTAAACTTATTTTACTGACTTCAATCAGTCTAATCCCGAGTCCTTTTATTTCAAAATGACACAGAAGCCTATGTCCAAGGTTAGACTTACCAATACCAAATTATTGTACTCGAAGTCCTTTCTTGATCAGCTGGCTGTTGGCGGCTATGAATTGTGGAAGGAAACTATTGACCTAAAATCAGTTTGGGGTTCTAAAAGCTGGCAGGTACAAGGCACTGAGGCTTTGCACCGTGCTTGTCTCATCCCGAATCAAATGTTTTTAAATTCCTCTATTTCACAGACAACATGCTTTGGATTGGCTACTTCTAAAAAATTAAATTCTCCAACCATCCCTGAGTTAGAAGAATATTCTGGCTGGAGTAATTATACTCAGTTTTCGATTAGGGACTTACAGACCCTATTGCTGAATTCATCCTTTGACATATCCAGTATGGATCCAAAAGGTTGGCTGATGTGGCACAGGAGTGCTGATTCATGCCAGTGCCGTTTTCTGGGTTTGTCTGAGGGCTTTACACAGGTCAGACCTGATCCACGTTTTGTAACTGAACATTCTGTCACGACTTACTCAGTGGGCAAATTATGGCAAAATTGGCTGACACATTCTAAATTGTCTGCAGTGAAATTACATCTTGCAAAGCTAAATGATGATGTAGATTTAAATGATTTCATAAAAGGCCCGGCTAGTGGTAGATCAAAAAGGTGGATATATGCTGTTTACAATGAAATCTGGAAGACATCACAGATTGAAGCGGCGACACGCCTTAGAGCTATAGATCAAGCCAATCTAGAAAAAGTGCTTGCTGTGGTAGATAATAGTATTAACATGCTTTCTTCCCGCATTTACACGTTAGATAATATTATGTCTTCTGTAGTGGATATTGTGCAGGATGAAGTGTCTGTATTGTACCATGGTCAAAATCAATTGCGTTCTATCATGCAATTTGCTTGGACCCTTCAAACACTTAAATCTGGCAAGGTGCCATGGACCTACATGAATGTCTCCTCTCTCTTTGCCCCCTTTAATTTTACTGACAAGCAGCGCTTGCTTTCCATGCGAGATGCTTCCTTTTCTATGTTACATATTGAGAGATTAGAGTCCTTGCCTTTTTCTGTGGCAGAGGCCACCGCTACAACGTGGCTTATCCACGGTTTGATAACATTACCTTTTGCTTTGTATAAATTTACAAATTGTATGCAATATGTTGCCATAGGTCGATATGAACCATTAGGTAGTGCGTTTCTCCATGAAGTCTGGTCCCTTCCTTTCACTTATAGATGTTTGAAAGACGGACAGGAGGTTTATCTGAATCGGGAGGAGTGTACAGAAACACCGGATCACTCATTAATGTGTAGACATACAATTGCACGGTTCTTGTAACCAGGACCGGCCAAACTTAGCCTGTGTTTTGAAAGGGACTCCAGTTCCAGCAATCGTCCCGACTTTTACCTTACTGGGGAACGGAAGTTATTTACTTTTAAATAATGAAGATTGTTGCGGATTATTTAAAGGTGTTGCTTATGTAGTAACAGTGACTGAGCGTATGGTTTGCTGCAAAAATTTACTATACCCACCCACGCATGGGAACGGGGATGTTTCCATCTGGCCGCGCATCCCAACCTTGAAAGCGGAGTTCAATGGCATGAGCAGAATAAGAGCTCTACTGTCCCAAAAAGAAGTGGCCTTGAGTTCAGCTCGAGAAACATTCGTGCTTCACATAGCTAACACCCGTACAGAGGTTCAGGCCCTTTTAAATACTGATTTGCCGTTGCATTTCAGCGAACTGGTTCATTCTACCTTTAACGTTTCCTCGACGACGGGGCTGGCGCACTTTTTTAAAATAGTTAGCAGCAGTCTCGTGACTTCATTTGAGAAAATATTTGGGGTCATTGCGGCTTTCTTTCATTCCATTTTTTCAAGTCTGTTTGGTGGATTCCCGGTTTTACTGGCACTGGCGGCAGGCGTTCTGGTGATTTTTTGTTTCTTTAAATATGGATGCCCTTCATGTGCAAGAAGCCGCGCAGCCCCTCCTGGCACTGTTACGCAACAGGATGCTTGAATATTATGGCACACTGCCGCTTGCGACTTTAAGCACGGCGTTTGGATTATCGTTTCGATTTTCCTATTTCACCTGTGTCCAGCCTGTATTTCATTGCCTG
The DNA here is from genome assembly GCF_964261635.1 of Lissotriton helveticus. Classification (NCBI taxonomy): domain Eukaryota; kingdom Metazoa; phylum Chordata; class Amphibia; order Caudata; family Salamandridae; genus Lissotriton; species Lissotriton helveticus. The sequence continues at coordinate 1,761,402,243 of NC_136065.1, forward strand.
AGCTGTGATTTTGACTGGGCCATTGATTTGTGTCTTTGCAAGATGGTTTCTCCTGACGTCGATTTTAATCAGCTGATGTGTCCCATCGTGACTCACAAGTTGATTTGTTCTGGCGATAGGATTATGGCCTTGGCATTGATGCATGGACTAATGGGTCCTTGGAACATACTCGCAGCAGCGCAAGATTTCTTGGCAAAGAGCTTTCTTGAAAACCCACCGAGTTGTCCTCTGATGGTGATAGAGGCTTCAGTACTAAAAGAGCACGTATGTTCTTTCCCACTTTTGAATTGGATGGCTGAACTGTTTTCGGGTGAAGACGGTGATTTCATGTTAGAGGCTGTTGCTGCATATTTTGCATATTCGGTCTTGCCTTAAAAAAAAACTTTCTTGGTTTATGATGATGCCACCTTTTTCTTTGCATTTTTTCACCTCCCAGACCTATTGACTTGAGTGCTGTTGAACACAGTATTGACATTTTGGTTTTTTGATTTGGTTCATGTAGTTTTTTCCATCAATTATTAAGCTTATAACATTGTTCATCGTTCTTGAACTCAGCTTTCATGAAGTTGCCCTTATCTTATCTTATCTTGTCCGTGCTCGGATCATGGGGGGGTGTCATATAGCTACTGTTTATCTTTATAATGTGTTAAGTTAGCATAGGCTTATTAAATGTTTAAACACCATTTTTCCTTTTCCTGCTTCTGCACACGACACTTAATTGTTGATTTAGCTTTCAACCTAGAAGTCCGTTGTGGTTTACATGAGAATAATATGTTATTGCTCCGATATCAGCTTTGCTTAATAAACTATGTCTGTACAGAGAGTGCTGAAGCTTCAGGAATAACACGATACAGAATTGTTATGAGGTCTGATCTCCGCACCTTCATAGACATAACATAAGTGCAGCTTCTGCCAAATTTAGGCTTTAGGCGGGTTTTATATTGCTTTGCTTAGAACACAGATACACACTTGATGCGGTTCGCATGCAGAGAGAGCTGGTGGAAGCATATGTGATCTCTTCATACTAGGATCTTGAGGTATGGGCCCGCCCTGATAAAACCCAAAGAGACCTTCTTAGATATTAATATAATATGCTAGTTAGGGAGGGTGAGAAATAGGTGTGGTTAACGCTTATTCATTACAGCAGGTTAGCATGCTGTCACCTTTTGCTTTTTATGGACTAGTAACTATGCTGATAACTTTACTTCTGATAATATGTTTCCTTGTATTATCTAAGATACTGCGTTTGAGAAAACGGCATTAGTAAATAAATATTTCAAATGTGCACGTGTCCTCATTTACTCCACGTTCTGGTTTGAAATGATTGTATAACGAAAGAGTGCTCATGTGTTCCACGTGACCTGAGGTATTGTAAGTTCATGTTCTGGTTTGTCTAAACATTGGGAGTTTGTTATGACCAATGAGACACTGTAGCTAGCCTGGTAAGGTGTTTTGGGTACTGAGGTGAGTTTTGGGTCACCCTAATTCACCGAGGCTCCAAATCTCTATGCACAGTTCTGTGGGAGAACGGAAACCCTGCGACAAGAGCCAGCGCTCTCCCCTTGATAACTGCCTTATAGGCCTCCCAAATTGTAACTGCTGAGCGTACTGATCCAACGTTCTCAGTGAAATAGTACTCTGTGTGTTCAATCAGGCTTTCCTTAATGCCAGGAATTTTAAAAAGCCATGGGCTAATAATTATGGGCCCTCGGGTAACTTGTTGGTGATATGTAAGTTCAACACTAAGAGGGGAGTGGTCCGAAATGCCCCGGGGGAGTCCTCTGGGATGTCGAAAGTAACTGACATCTGCTGTGTGACAGAAAAAGTAGTCAATACGAGACATGCTATTGTGTGCATTAGAATAATATGTAAAATAGGAGGTGTCTGGGTGAAACGTTCTCCACAAGTCTTCCAGTCCCACTGCCTGTGTGAAGTCCATAAGTTCAGATTCCCGCCTATGTGAGCTGCGCTGGGGATGTCTGTCTATCGCATCATTCATTGTCATATTAAAGTCTCCTCCGATAATCAGAGTGCCCAGGGGGAGGTTCAGCAATATCTTGGTTAGGGCTCATAAAGCCTCCCCGCCCAACGCCGGTGGAAGGTAGGCCGAAACAACATTTAGCGGCTGACCTTCCCAGGTGGCCTCTATCACTGCAAAACGTCCCAGAGGGTCTGCCCATGTCTTTGTGCATATAAGTGCCAGGTTCTTCTTAATAAGGATACCTGTTCTGCGGGAGCCGGAGGTGAACACCGCATGGATTAACAGTTTATAACCCCTCCCGTTGGAGTGCCTGACAGCTATTCCCCATTAGGTGTGTCTCCTCCAACAGGACCACATCGAGATAGTGGCGCTTGAGATATTGTGATACCACCCCCCTCTTTATTTTGTTACCAAGGCTGTTAACGTTCCACGTCATGACTTTGAGTGTTCCGGCAAGGGATTGTGTCATAACGGTGTGTGGGGTGAAAATAGTGTAGATGGCCCCCCGGGAAGAGCCCTGTCCCTCCCCGAGGTCACCACAGCCATCGGAAGTACATTCTGAAGGGGTCTACGAAAAGAAGGAGGAACTTTCATTCTCAGATTCACACGGCCTTTTGGAGCCGTCCCTTGTCGACAGTGTTGCCCAAAAGTAAGAGTGACTCTGCAACTAACAAAAAATAACAGAACAAAAAACCCAAACAATCCCACTCACCCCGTTCCCCTCTTTTCCACCCACCCTGCCCCCCTGTCCTCGGACCTTAAACTATCCACACCCCAACTCGGCAGAGTAGCTGTCGCCCCACACACCATTTACAGGGTACCTGGTGAGCCGCTCATGCTGCTCACCTCAAAACATTAGAATCATGTAAGCCTTGAGGCCCATAAGATTCAATGTCAATTACCAAATCGGTAAATACCGATTCGGTAAAAATACCGAATTTGCTAGGGGGACAGGGTGTCACTTTGACACCCTGTTGCACCCCTGATTCTGGCTTGTGTGCCATGTGGCACACATACATGCCCTTAGGTACAGGTGTACATGCACAGATGTGCATGTACACAGGAATTCGTAATTTACCATGGAATAGTATTCCATGGTAAATAACAATTCGGTAAGGGCCTGTGGCTCTGATTACAGTGCCACCTACATGTAGATTTACCGATTCGGTAAATATACGATTTGGTATTTTACCGAATCGGTAAATTTACAGATTCGGTAAATATACCGATTTGCCACATTTTCAGGCCCCTACATCTCCATCTGCAAATACCGGTCGGTAACGGCCGAAATCGGCCGTTACCGACCGGTATTTGCCGATCTACATCTGGCCCTTAATGTCTCAGTTTTGGTAAAGACAAACTGCTTGCTGTCCTTCACATGAGAAAGGTCTGTTTTTCACATCTCTAGACTCACACTGTGACTTCAAGTCTGCACAAAGTGTTGAAGGTTCAATAACAATGTATGCTGGTTATGCAAGGTGATCGGCCCATGCTCTAGACACAACATTCACACAGCTGTTTATTTTCTGAAACTCGGATGCTTTTAATATTAAACTGCATGCATTAGAGGGGCATTCTTTTTGAGAGCATCTTCCCATCGATAAAGAGCTGTGCTGATCTGGGATGTGATTCACTTCACCTGATCTTGGAGGCATGGGGTTCCCGTTTTAGCCTAGAGATATTCTATTATTATAATACATAGCTGCTAGCAAGGGAGGATGGTACACAAGGCACTATTGACCTGCTTCCACTATCATTATAATATGATTTCTCCTTCAGTATTTTATGGAATTGTAACAATGCTGATTGTATTGATTTTATGCATCTTTTTACTTATGTTAGCAAAGATACTGCATCTTAGAGCAGGTAGTTGAAATTAACATTTTAAATGTTACTGTGTCTCTGATTACTCATGTTGTGGACATTTATGAGAATAAAACTGAAAGAGTGTTCTTGATTCCCACTATTCCTGAGAGGTACCTAAGTTGCTTGTTCTGGGTTGTCAAATCATTGGTAGCTTTGCTGTGGTACGGAGAACGAATGGAACACTGATTCTAGTCAGATTGGGGTTTTGGGCACTGAGGTGGATTTTTGGTACACCACAATACACTGAGGTCGTGGTTTCCTGCACATAGTTCTATGCATGAGCAGAATCCCCGCAACAAAGTACACATTCCCTGCTGTAGTGGGAGTGGGTGTTGCCCGTGTCACAGAGGAGCGTGAGAGAACTGTGGCTTCCCATCTGTCGTTGACCACCCCAACCCCCAAGGGGGTTAGTCTCCACCCTCAAAGAAGTCCCTTGCAGTCCTGAGAGTCGCTCATGTCTCTGTGCAAGGAATGCTGCAGCCGCAGAGCGCATATGCCGCGGCTGTCGACTCTCACGGTAATAGAGCAGCGTGCTTTATACAAACGGTGTCAGTGCATGTCAGGACAAGTCAAAGATGGTGCACACTTGTAATTAATAAAATTAAAAATTAAAAAATGGCGAAGGTTCGCGTGATGAACCCACATGCTCATATTTCATTACTGACCTGTCAGCCAATGAACGAGCAGCACCAGTGTACTGAACCGCTTCCAGAACAACAAACAGATCACAACAGCCTCGCCCTCTGCACCCGGGCCAAGCAGCTGTGAGAGCATTAACGACCCTGAGCCAGTGAGTGCGCGGCTGCTGGTGCAGGACAAGGAGGTACAGAGGGGCTGAGCCTGCCACCTGTTAAGTAGAGCAAATAAGCCACTTCGTTTTGCTGCCCCTCTGAAGAGAGATATGGACTTGTTCACAGAAGGTACGGTGCACAGCAGTATGCTTTCCTCCAAGTGTATGGGACATGCCATCTATTCTCGGGGGTGGCTTCTGTTAAATGACGTCAAGCGTCGGCACCTGTAGGATGCTGATTCTGAACCAGACTGGCATCCGTCAGTGGCTGGCAGAGTCACCCACCTAAACTCCTAATTTTACCTGTGAAGTTTCAGGGTGTGCCTCTGACGCAGTCCCCGCATAGCCCAGCCTTAAGAAGTTATAGGGGCGGGGTGAATATCTTAAACGAGCAGGCTACAAACCCATTGGATTGATTCCTTCTCTTTCAGAGACTGCAGAAAGTCTACGCACAGTGTTCACATCCACCTCAAATAGTTACTTTCAGTGACAAAGCTGGTTCAAAATGCACTTTTTGTTTATTTATTTTTTATCTTGAAAAAATAACTGTTATTTATGTATTTGTGTATTTATTCATTTATCTATGTATAACTATTTTAGTTGCTGTAATAAAGGGTGAAAATGATAATGTAATATTGTATGTGGGAGAAGAAGACTTCCCGAGTCAAGCCATCCAGTCTTCTATACATTTATCCACAGGCCCGCTGGTTAGAGGCAGAGACCTTAGCATAGCGATGGAGGTTCACCAAAGCAGATCATGATAGGGACAGGGAGAGGCATCAGAACTTACAGTTGTGGGGAGAAAAGCATTAGATGACTTGGGACTGGTTGGTGCTTAGCGTCACTGCCATCCTCTTGGGAGTATCTATTTGCAGTTTTTGGCGGCCCATTACACTTATGCTCAGATACAATGCCTACTTGTTGACAAACAGTTGCTAGGTAGTTTGGAGCCGGTAGGCCAGGCCCCTCTGATTCTATCAGACCATGGGTCTGTAGTAGAAACAAAATTCTGGCCTTCCAAAGATTTTTTGAGATGTTGGCGGTCTTGTCTACTAAACAACTCTCTTCTCCAGGATCCAGCTCTGGTAGGCATGGCCAAGAAGTAGATAATGGAATATATGACGGTCAATGATGCAGGAAAAATAGATAAAGAGAATTGTTGGGATACTTTCAAGTAGCCAGTTTACGAAGTGACATTAGGCACCTAATAAATTCCTTTCACTGAGGAAAGGGTGCAGTACCACAGGCTGTTACTAGGTGTCTCTAGAATTTCTTTTCTAGGGGTCCCAAGGAGACCTGATAACAACCTGCGGTACTGCGCCCTTTCCTTCCTGAAAGAAATATCTTTGCTTCATTATGCTACTGCGGGCATAATTTGAAACAGAAAAAACTATTAGCATCTGCAGCGCACATAGCTCACATTTAGATTAATGCAAGACCTATTGCATTGCAAATGCTTGTTATACCCTGGTGTCCTCTTTCTGGAAGGTGGGAGAAGTTTTTAGACAGTGGTTTTGAAGTGCATTGTCCTTTATACATGTGATGTTTTGTCATTATTCATGTGATGTTTTAATTTAAAAAAGTCATTTGTATGTTCCATGATTTAACTGGTTTTGGGTTCCAAAGACTGTGGCATGTTGGTTTTGAATTTAATTGTTACAAATTTGTGAAAATGTAAGAGAATACATATGTGGCAAAGCTATAGTGAATTGAATTTGTTGTTAATTAATGTCAGAAAAGATGGAACACACTCGCCGGATGTATCTTTTTCAGGAATATACAGTGGCCTAACCTTACTGAAAAAATAAAGGCCCAACCCCATAGTAAATGCATAAACTTTATGAAAGTAGCATTGTTTTTAACTTGTAATCAAAACTCCAATTGTAGCATTAAATAGGGGGTCTCATTACAGTTCCAAAGACACCAAATAAGACATAGCTACATTCTCCCAATTAGAAATTACAGCTTATTAAGTGTAACAATGAATCCCCAATGTTATACAATGGGAGAGGTAGGCCTCACAGTAGTAAAAACAAATCCAGAAATGTTTCACTACGAGGACATTTAAAACCTAAAAATACATGTCCAACTTTTTAATTATGCAGCACCTTGCAATAGGGGCTACTTAGGGCCTACCTTAGAGGTGACTTATATGTAATAGTTCAAGGTTTGACAAGGGACTAATATGCCAAGTCGACATGGCAGTTTAAAACTGCATTCAGTCTACAGTGGCAGGCTGGGTCATGTATTAAGGTGGTACTTGAATGGGTGGCACAATAAGTGCAGCAGGGCCACTAGTAGCATTCATTTACAGGCCCGGGGTATTTTGTGTACCACTCCACGAGGGACTTATCAGTAAATAAAACTTGCCAATTGGATTTAATCCAATTTAAACATGTTTTAGTGGAGTGAGCGAAAGCACTTTAGCAGCGCCTAGCATTGGTAAGGTCCACAAATGCGTATGGCCAATAAAAGAAAATCCGCAAAATGGAGGAGGAGAGGCAAAACATTTTGGGGAGACCACCCTAAAGCTGACTGGTCTAACAGTGGCAAACAGAATAAGGCTTGAGCTTACCTTAACTGTTTGTTGAAAGTTCTCTTTAAGTACTAAACTTACTTCATCCCAGATAGCTTATGAGCATGTCAAATTGGCCGGCCTCCGGGGTACCACAGTTTTTACAGACAACTTCATGAGCCATCAACATCGGTTGAAACCACTTCTCAATTAAACACAACTACAGGGCGTTCTTTTTTAGGATCAGGCGCCACCGACACAGACGACCCAGGAGGAGCAACAGGAGGAGAAAGAGAGAAACATAAAGAACACCCACAAACACGGACAGTTACAGCCAAGAAAGACAAGACCAAGAAAGGGGGACAACAGATAACCTAGTGATTAATATATCTGACCACCATTGCTCTGCCATATGTTATGTTATGTTATGTTAAATTATATTTATATAGCGCACGGCTACTCCGACAGAGTGTCCCGGCGCTTTCCACAAATAAATCAGTGTGTAATAACATAACACGAAACAATACAGAAAAGATAAACCCCCCAGAAAACAGCTAAGCATTAAAAAGCCATGTCTTCAAGCTCTTCCTAAATTGAAGCAAGTTAGGAGAACTGCGTAACGCCAGTGGTAAGGAGTTCCACAGCTGAGGTGCCTTAAAGCCAAAGGAGCGGCCCCCAGTGCGGGCCTTATGCATGCGAGGAACCACGGCAGTGAAAAGAGCTGTGGAGCGCAGTAGGCGAACAGGGCGATAGAAAATCAACCTGCGCCGTAAATATCCGGCCCCAGAGCCAAACAGTGCCTTGTGCATCAACGTAAGGGATTTGAACATAATCCGCTTACGGATAGGCAGCCAGTGGAGCTTCTGAAGCAGCCCCGAGGCTCGCGATCGCCTATGCAGGCCGAAAATCGCGCGGGCAGCAGAGTTTTGTGCAACCTGTAGAGGCTGGACCAGGTATTCTGGGAGGCCGAGGAAAAGGGCATTGGCATAGTCCAGCCTTGATCCAATGAGCGCCTGCACGGTGATCCGCCTATGCTCCGCAGAAAGCAATGGAAGAAACTTGCGGAGCATCCTCAGAACACCAAAGCAGGCGCCCACCAGACCAAGTACATGGGCTCTCAATGACAATTTATTGTCAAGTTTGACCCCGAGATTTTTGGCAACCAACGATGACTGTGCCGGGGGATCCATTTCAACCGGCCACCATTGTCGCCACTCAGGGTCAGTGGCCCATCCAAAAAAGAGAACCTCAGATTTGCTGGAATTGGCCTTCAAGTTGTTATGCTGGAACCAATCAAATACCATGGCCAAACAGGCCCGAATACCCTCTCCATCAAATGGCTGGTCTTTGCCACATGTGAAGAGGAGTTGCGTATCGTCGGCATAGGACACGATCTGGGCCCCATACGCCTCCACCGCCGCCGCCAAAGGGGTCATAAAGATGTTAAATAATGATGGGCTCAACACAGAGCCCCGTGGAACCCCAACCCCCAAAGGCGGCATCTCGGCGGAGCGCTGCGAGACCCAGATCGTCTGGCGGCGGCCTTCCAAAAAAGATGTAAACCATTTGAACACCGTCCCCCTAATGCCGATGTCATGACGCCTGGCGAGGAGCGCCGCATGAGGGACGGTGTCGAAGGCCGCCGACAGGTCCAACATGACTAGCATGGCCTTGCCACCAACATCCAGAGTCTCCCTGATGATCTCAGAGACCTCCAACAGTGCCGTTTCCGTACTAAAATTAGGACGGAATCCGGATTGGGAAGGATGGAGCAGATGGTTCGTTTCTAAGAAGCTTGACAAGACGCCATGAACATGTTTCTCGGTGATCTTAGCCAACGCCGGCAAGAGTGAAATTGGCCTATAATTGGCCAAGACCTCAGCATCAAGACCTGGCTTTTTCAAGAGGGGAATGACCATCGCCCTCTTCCAGGTACAAGGCACCTTCCCTTCCCTCAAGGAGGCGTTGAGGATAGGATTAACCAGAGGATTCACCACCGCCGCCATCTCAGCCAAAAATCTGGCAGGGCAGGGGTCAAGTGGCGAACCCGATTTAAGGCTGGCAAGCAGCGCCCGCGACGCCTCGCTCGTGATAACAGGAAAATCTGTCAAAACAGCGACAGGCGTGGGCGGTAGCTCACATCCCGCACCGGGGCCGCAATCACTATCCACGGTGTTCTCCGAGAAGGAGGCTTGAATCGCCTTGATTTTATTTGTAAAGAAGCTGGCAAGATCACAGGCCCACGACTCCGATGATACTGACGGGGGTGTCTGGGAGCTGGGGGACGTGAACTCCTTCACCACCGTGAAGATCTCCTTGCAGGAGTTCGCCGCTGCCTCAATCCTCCTAGCCAGGTATGCTTTCTTGGCCTCCAAGATGTCCCGGTGATAGGCCTTAATAGCCGCCCTATAGGCAAGTTTAGCCTCCCCATTATACTGAAGGCGCCAGGCCCGCTCAGCAACCTTGCACTGGCTGCGAGCCACCCTCAACGCCTCAGTAAACCACGGCGCAGATTGCCGCGCTACCGTGGACCGAGGGGCAACTTGCGGGGCAAGATCGTCCAACCTTTCGGTCAGCCACGACTGCCAGGCCTCCGTGTCTTTTTCCAGAACACCCGAAAGCTGACAGGGGTGTTCCGCGAGCGCCTGCTCCAGCATGTCAGCTGTCACTCTGTGCAGCGCTCTCGAAGCTGGTCTAGGTAACACGGGAGCAATATTACCCGGCCGCCCAATCTCCGGCACCGAGAACTTGATCAGCCTGTGGTCTGTCCAGAGCACAGGCAAGGTTTCTACATCAGCAACCGGTACTGATGAGAACACTTGATCAAGAGTGTGCCCTCTCTCGTGCGTGGGGCCAGACACGTATGGGACAAGACCCAGCGGGGATGTTATATCCAGCAGTTTAATTGTGTCCGGGTTGCCTGTCACATCAAGATGGAAGTTAAAGTCGCCCACCACTATACAATGCTGAGTGGTCAGTGCCAACTCAGAGATGACAACCTGCAGATCCTCCAGGAAGGAACCCATAGGGCCTGGCGCCCTATAGACCAACAGCACCTTCAGTGCATGGGACGGGGACAGTCTAAGCGTGAGGGCAATGGATTCCGAGCTCCCAATGGGATTCGGGGGGAGAACCGAGCATGAGACACTCTTCCTCACCACCTCCGCCACTCCACCGCCCCTGCCCTTCTCTCTGTCCTGCCGGTAGATGTTGTAAGCCGGAGGAATAGCAGAGAAAATGTCAGGGTTCGACGCTTCTCCCAACCAAGTTTCGGTAAGGAGAAGACACAAAGGGTTTTCCCATAGAACTAAGCACTTTACATAAAGGGACATAATACGCACCCACTAACCACACAAATGCCTTAGAATTAGACATCAGTTTGTACAAATGAATGAGGAAATTAAGACTTGAAAATTTTTTGAAAACGTCATGATCGACAAAACTATTGGAGTTGAGGACCAGCAAAAGGGACTGAAAACCACCAGTACCTTCATGGCTCCTGTGAGCCACAAAAGTATGGATATGTTTGAACTATTGGTGGATCAAGATCTGCAGAAACTTGATTTTAAAACTAAATCCACACATATCAATATGACAAAAAAGGAACAAGGAATACTAAAATCAATAGCTCAAAACCCCAATATAATATGCCAAAAAGCCGACAAGTGTGGCACATATTACAACAACCAAGTGGAAAGCCATCTTGCTGACCAGAATATCTACATGAAACTTCATATGAATCCGACAGAACAATTCTCAGGAGTGTTAAAAACCATCGTACAAAAGGCATTTGACCAAGGGACTATAAACAAAAAAAAACAAGAAATGTTTAACACCAGCCCATCCCAAGCGCCCCATCATATACATGCTGCCGAAAATCCACAAAGACCCGATTAACCCACCATTACGTCCAATTGTATCGACAAAGGGTAGCATACATGAGCCATTGGGCAAATTCTTGGACCGATATCTACAACCATCAGTACTAAAAATGAAAACATTCATTATAGATACAACAGATTTTCTCAACAAAATGAATCAAATAAAAATCACGGAAGATGAGAACATCACAATGTGTACAATAGACTTTAAATTGTTATACACATCGATTCCACATCAGCCAGGACTAGAATCCATTGAACAAGCCTTGTTGAACACAGAATATGAAGATGATTTAAATGTATTCTTAATGGAGATATTACAATTCACTCTAATGCACAGCTACTTCAAATGGAATGATGAATGGTTTCTACAAAAGACAGGAACATCGATGGGCAATTGTGCTGCCCCAGCATATGCAAATCTCTTTATGAATAACTTTGAGGAAAAACACATCTTGTCAACATCAGCTTGGAAATCACATGCCAAACTTTTCCTCAGATTCATAGACGATATATTTATCCTTTGGAACGGTATATGTGGGGAACTAAATGAAGAATTGAATACATTAAACCTCAGACGACAGAATACAATTCACACATGAGATTCAAGAACATACCATCATATTCCTGGATGTAAGGATAACAAAAATGTATAAAGGATTTGAGACGGATTTGTTTAAAAAAAATACAGATAGAAACAATACGCTACACTATGGCAGCTTCCACCAACCCGCATTAAAACAACACCTGCCGTTTTCTCAATTATTGAGAATTAAGAGAATTGTATCCGATCAGATAAAAACCACTGAACTCACCAATGAAATGCTACAACGCTTCAAAGCAAGAAAATACCCTGAAGAAATATTAAACCAAGCCAAAGAAAGAACCAAAACTATAACCAGGGAAGAGCTATTAACTTCTAAAGCAAAGCCTTCAAACAATCGTATGACAGTAGTATCTAAATTTTCCACTAAAAGTACAGCATATAAAAGAATCATATAGATACATTGGCTAATTTTGGTTCCGGAACCATTTTTTAATCTATGATAAAAAGCCTATTTTCGCATACACCAGAGGTAAAAACCTAGGAGAAATCCTTAAACAACGAAAAAGAGAAGAACATTCTACTACATATAAAGAAACAATTTGTTAAGAAAAGAAGTCCACTTCGGGTAGGTTGAAAGAGATTTATTCAACAACCAGTTTCGTGCTCCTCTGATCATTCAGTGGTAACGCAGTACCTCACGGGTGAACGTTCTAATTCACCTTCCAGGGGAATGAACCAAGTGGTGAAGGAGAGGAGGGGTGAAAAATACGGGGAGACATAAAATGAGGGAAGTTATAACACATCTCCTTTTCTGCCAGAAATACAGAAAGATAACATAAGATGGAATCATTTCATTTCATAGTCTCTTTACCATAAAGGTGTTCTTATGATTCTTTTACCCTGATACTCATGAGCAACTTCACCCTTATTATGGGAGATAGATTTGTCAGATAAATCAGGAACTTTGACCAACCTGTCCATGCTACATTTTCTGCCATCAGACATAGTGACCACATTTTTACTTACTTCCTTTATCTTTTCTGCTCCATAATACTTATTGTACCTACTGGCCATTGACACAGGTTTCTTTACAAAAACTTGTTGACCAGCTTCCCATACTCTAGGTTTGGTTCCCCTTCTTTGATCATATTCACATTTATACTTTTCTTGGTCACTTAGAATTTTCTCTTGTGCAGCCTGTTTGTCCCATCTAAAAGTACTATCTTGGAACAACCAATTTGGTGTGAGCTTAGAACCAGGTTTTCGTCCGCTCAATAGGCAGAAAGGGGAGTAACCTGTTACACTATTAGGTGTAATGGCATAATACCAAATCATGTCCTTGACGGATTGAATAATAGGTTTGTGTGATGCTATAGCAAGTTGCAATGTATCCTTTATCATCCTGTTGCATCGCTCTACCAAACCATTTGCACGGGGACAATACAAAGGTGTGGAAATATGTTTGATGGCTAAACTGCTCAAGAAATCTTTCATCTCTTCTGAGACGAATTGAACCCGATTGTCCGTAATGAGTGTGTGTGGAATACCTTCATTTGAAAAGGTGTCTGATAAGAAACATTTGATCGTTTTGGTGCAGACTTTATTAACAAACTTTGTGATAATCCACCTAGAAAAATAGTCCACTAGAACCAGAATATACTTTTCTTGCTAACCTGGAACTTGTAGAGGACCTATTATATCCATGCCTAACTTTTCTCATGCCTTAATGGGAATAGGAACCGGTTCTAAAGGTGTTCTTCTGGTAATCTTGGTTTTGTCGCTTATGTCACACACGTGGCAACCCTTGACTAACTCTTCAACACATGAATCTATGGCCGGAAACCAGTAACCAGCACCTAATTTGCTTTTAGTGAGACTCCTCCCTAAGTGCCCTTCATGCGCTAATTCACAAATTTGTTTCCTGAGATTTTCTGGGGGTACAACCTTGTCATTTTTGTATACGTGTGAATCCACTATAGACAGTTAATCTCTAACATTCCAGTATGGATGAAGATCTGAGGGAAGATTTTTCCACTTGTCAGGCCAACCATTGATGATTTTGTCACTCACATCTTTAAGAATGTTGTCATTCTTATAGGAGAATTTCCATTCTTTTTCTAAGATCGAGGGAATGGAAACTTGTAGGACATCAAAATCCTCTCTTTTCTCATCTAAAGAAATAGATGCCTCTATGGGTAGGTGGGAAAGGCAATCCGTGATGAGGTTTTTCTCACCTGGAATGTATTCAATGGTGAAATTGAAGGTTTGAAGAGAGATCAACCATTTGCCTATTCTAGGGGTGGTTTTCTCTATGCTTTTAGAAGCAAATAACGAGATAAGAGGTTTATGATCTGTTTTAATTTTGAAAGGTATATCCCATAAGAAGTACTTGAAATGATTGGTGGCCCAGAAACATGACAAAGCCTCTTTTTCAATGGTGGAGTAATTTACCTCAGCATCCTTTAAGGTCCTTAAGGCAAATGCTATGATTTTTTCCTTGCCATTTTGGATTTGGGAAAGGGTGGCGCCAAGACCCCTTTTACTAGCATCAGTGGTGAGGATGGTATTCTTGGTGCTATCAAAGTTTCCGATACAGGGCGCTGAGGCAATGGCTAATTTGATTTTGGAAAAAACTTGCTCATGTTCTAGAGACCAAGAGTATTTAACATCTTTTTTTAAAAGATCTCTAATAGGTTATACCAAATCAGCAAAAGAAATTATGAATTTGGACATGCATTCAGCAAGTCCGAGAAATGATTTGACTTCCTCCTTGTTGAGGGGAGAAGGAGCTTTAACAACTGCCTCAATGAGATCCATCTTAGGTCTAATACCCTCAAATGAAAGCGTGTGTCCAAAAAAATCAACTGAAGCCATACCAAATTTGCATTTTTCTTTTTTTATGGTTAATCCTGCTTCTTTGAGTCTGTCACACACCTTTCTCAAGTTGTCATCATGTTCTGTTTCATTGGATCCGTAGACAAGTATATTGTCTTGAAAACATAATGACTTTTCAACATTCCTTAGAATATGTTGCATAATTCTTTGGAAGGCTGAAGCAGCCGATGCCAGTCCAAATGGTAATCTCAAGAACTTAAAAGTACCAAAGGGAGTAGTGAAAGCTGTAAGGATCTGAGATTCTGGGTGTAAGGGTACTTGGTAATAGGCAGACGTGAGGTCTAAAACTGTGAAAAATCTTGCTCCATTTATGACAGATAACATTTCGTTAATCTTTGGGAGAGGAAATCTATCTACCCAAATACTAGCATTAAGACTCCTGAGGTCCACACACATGCGTATGTCTGTACTATTCTTTTTGGATGTGATAACAATAGGCGCGACCCACTCTGAATCTTCAATTTCTTGTAGGATCCCTTGTTTAACCAACCTCTCCAATTTGGATTTTAAGGGATCTCTTAGTAATAATGGAACTGAACGAGTTTTATGAATGATGGGCACTGCATCTTTTTTAAGATTTATTTTATGTTCATACTCCTTAAGAACCCCTATGTGATCAGCAAACACTTCCGGATACTCTTCGCTGATTTTGCTACCAGTAAGAGATCTGTCTACAAGTAATACTTGTTCTTTATTGTTGGGATCAAGAGTGATCCCCAAATCTTTTTGATGTCTCCATCCCAGCAAGTTACTTCCTCTCTCAGCGACAAATACATTTTACCATACGTGTGTCTATCCTTAAATGATATTTGCATTTTGACCATGCCTTTTATAGGAATAGGGTCTTTGTTGTAACCACCCAGGTGAATGTCTGTTTCTTCAAACACATATTCATTAGAATTAAATAAACTTCTAAAAGTTTCCTCCTCTACTAAGGTAGATGGCGAACATGAATCAGCATACATATTAAAAATTTTGCCATTCAATAAAATGTCACATGTAAGATAGCTGACATTGTCATCATTTTCATCTTCATCCTTAATTTGAAAAATAAACTTATTTTCAAAACTTCTAGGTTCTTGTTCTTGTTGTACAAGGTGTACTTCAGGTCTACTTTCTTTGGAATTACAACATTTAGACAGATGACCAATCTTGTTACATTTTTTACATGTTACTCTCATTGCTGGGCACCTCGGAAAATTTGCTTGATGGTTTGTGATTCCACAACGGAAACATCTAATTTGATCTTTCAATACTTTAGGTTTGGTAGCTGTATTCACTTTCGTAACCTTTAACACACCTTCCACATCATTAACTTCATTAACATTGTTTTCATCGTATACACCCGATTTATTCATTTTCATTTCTTTGACACAAAATGCAGTATGCTCTATGCCCTTTGCTATGCTAATAGCTTCATACAAATCAGGGTTTAAAGTTAACAGTCTGTCTTGCACTTTGTGATCATTCATGCAACGAGCAAGTTGATCTCTAATAAGAGAATCAGTGAGTGCCCCGAATTCACATGTTGCACAAAGACCTCTCAATGCAGCAATGTAATTGGTAACTTTTTCATTTTTTCCTTGGGATCTTTTAAAGAATTTATGTCTTTCCAACACAACATTTATTTTATCTTTAAAGTGGGCACCTAATTTGCGTAATGTTGTGGTAAATGCATCATCTTCACCTCCACCACCCTCTTCTTCACCTACCGCTATATCCTCATACACTTTTCTTGCTTGTGTACCTAAATTGTGAAGCAAAATGTGTTGTTTTCTAACTGCTGAGAATTTTTCTCCCCCTATAGCAATTAAATAGGAGTGTAACATTTTTACCCATTGGTCCCAAGGTATATCTGGTTCCCCTTCCTCATTAAGAAATGGAGGGGGTTGATTCATGTTAGTTACTGACATTATGCTCCAAAAGGAAACACAGAATCTCCAGGCAAAGCAAAAAGCTGAAGAGAAAAGATGAAAGTGGAAAATAGAAGAGGAGAAGGAGTTATGAAATGGAGAGAAGAAAAGAATGAGAAAAAACTGCGAAGGAGAAGAAGAGGCCAGAAGCGAAGATATATATAACACTAGGGAAACATGCAATTAGGCATACCAATTTTTGACTTAAATGATGAAAGATAACACATTTAGCCCTAGTCAAAGTCAATTCTAACAAACTGTTGAAAAGAAAAAAAACTCCATAAAATAATTGCTGGAAAAGCTGCCCAAAATGGAAGAAGGATAAAACAGAGTTGAGAAGGCTGAAAATACTTGAAGAAGCCGGATAATGTGCACACTGTTATATTTAAGTTGTGCTCTTCAAGAAAAGCAAAGTTCTCTGACTGGAAAACGCTGGCACCTCAGCAAAGCACTACCTCCAAATGAGGAATTATCAGGAACTCCGAGGATCTGCGTTAAACAATGACGAACAAAAACGCTACCTCAGTGAAATTGACTGCGCATTCAAACACTCTTGGATCGATGTCATGAAGAGGAAACTGATGGACGCTACCTCAGGAGGATGACTGTGCAAAACAGGAACCACTGCTGGAAGAAGAACGAAAGCTTGTGCGTGGGAACAGCATACTGAACTGACAGGAGTGTCAATATCGCAGCAAACAAAGCTCACTGGGTGCGCAGAGATGAGACACTGCCTCCGCACTAGCGAACCTCTGAGCGGCGCTCTGGCAAGACACTTCACTGCTCTAGGTAAAATCCCTGGAGAGGCACATCACTGTTGTAGAAATTAGCTTGAAAGTTGAGGCGGAAGGTGCGCAGAGGCAAGACACTAACTCCGCTACAGGAAGTCTCAATACGGAGCTCAGAAGAGAAACTTCACTACCCATGAGGAGATCTCTGGGGAAACACTTGACTCGTAGCAGAGAAAAGTAAGATCTCTAAAAACTGACTGGAAACATCTGAAAGATGCCACCCACGCAGCGCTGTGAACACTGAATGACGAAGACTCACCCTTAACAAGGATAAGTTGAAGAAGGAAACTACTAGTGCTTGAGCGGCAGTTCCAACTTGAAAATTAAACGGATCAGAGGAGGCGAAGAAGGAGGGGGTGAAGCTGGTGCCGTCTGCCACACTGCTGGGATCCTCATCGCCAAATTGTTAAGAAAAGAAGTCCACTTCGGGTAGGTTGAAAGAGATTTATTCAACAACCAGTTTCATGCTCCTCTGATCATTCAGTGATAACGCAGTACCTCACGGGTGAACGTTCTAATTCACCTTCCAGGGGAATGAACCAAGTGGGGAAGGAGAGGAGGGGGGGGATACGGGGAGACATAAAATGAGAGAAGTTATAACACAATTCCATGTTGGAATTGTAATAACTGCCATAATGTGATTAAAGGTCCTCAAATATCACATCCTATGAAAGGCCACAATATCAAGTTGAAAGTCAACGCTACATGCGACACAAACAACATAATATATATGTTGAAATGCTCTTGTGGAAAGATGTATGTGGGCCTAACAGAACCAAAACTCAAAATAAGAGTTAACGAACATAAAAGCAACATCAGAACTAAATCATTAAAATCGACAGTAGTAAGTCATTCTGTGGAAGCACACCACAACGTCAGCTGTACTTGAAGTAGTGGAACAACAAGAAGGAAGAAATAACCATAAATACTTGCTTCAGTGTGAGAACTATTGGATATGACTTTTGAATACTTTAAGACCACATGGATTAAATGACAGAATGGAATATCAATGTTACCTATAATTTCACCTGTTAACCACCCATACCGAGCATTACCTTCTCTGAATTGGTCTCCCAACACCGTATTAAATTAACAACTAACACATTATATTAATCCCTAATATATCCACTTCATTTTAATTTTATTTTAATTTTACCCTTCTACACTTTTGTTTACTGTTCATATATAAGGTTGCACTAATTTAATGTCACCAGAACACGTAGAGTCATACAAGAACAGACAGATTGTCTGTTTTCCATATCATTTGTAGTTCACCAACACGGTACGCATCACGTGATTCTGTTCTCGTTAACAATACGGAAGTCCGTTCTCGCACTTCCTTCACAACTTTCAATGTAACCGGTGAAACCCATAAGGCGCCTGGCCATGAAGGCCAAATTACAGCTTTTTGAGTAAGTACAAAGCTGGGAGCACTCACTTGTAAAAGTGTTGCGAGTTTTTATAAAATCATTCCATGCAAACCAACCATTGAGGCTTTAAATGCCATATACAATCACGCCGGAAGCCGCCCTTCACCTAGGGAATAGTGCGGTTTTGGATACACACAACACTCGCCCAATGTTATTTTTACTAACAAGGTTTGTCTGTTTAAAGCCACTGGTCACATGCACTGCCTCAATTAACTTGTGCACAACCGTAATCCTTATATCAAGCACATTTGACTGCATCTATAATAACCAAAGACATGTTTTCCAATATAGATACAACGCACTGATTAACGCATATCAATTAGCATGCTTTTCTGAAAGATGATGTATTCTGAAAATATTCTTTATATTCTTCATGTATCGTGAACTAGAGATGTTTGTTTAAATATTCCACAGATGGTCCCCAGATGAAGGCGCACACGGCCGACATGCATTGGGACTTGTCAAGTATTGTTCTAAAGTCAATGAATGTAGTGATTTAAACTGCAGTTATGTGATGAAACTCAATACAACTAAGTGAATGACAAGCATGTTTGAGTAATCATTGATTATTGGATATCAACGTATTGAAAATACTACGTATTAAACTCAGCAACCTCCCTTAGGAGGCAGCACACTCTGCCCTGGGAACACACCTCACCGCTCTGGGGGTGCAACCACAATCGTTATTTGCAGTTTACTCAGCCTAAGTGGTGTGTAGTATACCCTGTTACGTGTAACACATTTTTTTCTTTTCAGTGAGATGGCATTTAGAATTGTTTAACGAGTATGTGTAGATGCTTATCATATCTTTTCTGAGTCTTTACTTGGCAAGCATCGTTTCCAAATACCATAGGGGGCTTTCATGTTTGCTTCGTCCACTGAACAAAGTACTTCTTACACAACTTCCTTCTTCAGCATTTTATTACTGTGAATTTCCATTTCCACTTCCATTACATTTTGTTGATCCCATTTTTGAAAGCATACCAAAATTGTAGTTGCAGGTACGTATATCTTGATAAAGTCCCCACCGTGTCTTCTAGCCAAGCTTCCCAAGGTTTTAGTGTTGTTTCCTCAAACAGATCTTCCAAACACAGAATTCTTGCTTTTTTCAAGGGGCGACTTATATTGTCTTTCATAAATTCTGATGTTCCAGCAGGTTCCATAAATGGTTATTTTGCACTACAATATGGTATTCACCATTTAAGTCTAATATATTGCCAAATGTTGGCACTTGACTGAAGTATCTGACGTCACACCAACTTTATATAAAAAAATCTCCTTCTTGAATTACAACTTTTAATAAGGATGGTAGCATCTGCCCCTTACTGGACTGATCTTGAAGGCCATTGAACATTGTGTTATTTTTGAACTTGAAAGCCCAATAATAAAATAAGAGTTTTGGTACATGTAAACTTTTCTTTTTAATTTCCTCCAAATTTTTTCCAGGACGGCCTTATGCCCTTGATGCCCAAATGAAGCATGAGCGATTTCCTTTTATTTTGGAGACATTTTCTATCAACCTCTAATGTTTAGTGCGAAGTTAAGGCATTTCTTTCTGTAGGACCCTAATTTCTTTAGAGATTTTAGTTAAATTTCTAGTTGGAATATTTCTTATATTGCCTGTTATTGCTACTCCCAAGTATCTTATCTCCTTCACCCTATCATTGATGGTGGCTTTCCTGGAATATGCCATTCCAATACCTCTGTCCTCTCTTCAATCAGCTGACATCCTGAAAAGCTATTTGACCAGCTTTAATACTTGTTTTATGTTCTATGTGAATCTGAGATATTTCTGATGATATTGTAAGCATATGAAGCTACTCTACTATTATATATCCATTGCACTCAAAAGGGGTATATGTGTATCTTATAATTGACTGTACAAAAGTCTCTATATATAGATTGAGGAGCAGAGGTGACAAAGGGCATCCTTGGTGTGTTTCCCTTCTCATCTGAATTCTACTGGATGCATTTCTATTTACTTCGGCTCTTGCCTTGAGACCCTTTCATAGTGGCTGTACTCCAATGACTACCACAGGAGGGAGCCACATTTAATTTATCATTCCCACTGAAAGAACCCATTGACTCGGTCAAAAACATTTGCTGCATCAAGAGTTATTACTGCAAAAGGTCACTTGTCCCCCAATAAATGTGTTGAATTATGGAAATGTTTCCCCGTAACAAATACCTCATGATCATCATGCACTACTTTCTCTATTACATAATATTTTGCCATTATTGCAGCAAAGATGTAATAATTTATGTCAGTAGTGAAATAGGTCTATATGATTTGCATCTTGGACGGTTTGCTGGGTTAAGTATTAAGGATATGGTTGGCTCATAGCAAGATGGGCAGATAGTCATTCATTATTGTAGGATTAAATTAAATAGTAGTTTTAAAGCTGGAATCACAATTTCAACAATGTTTTTATTTAGCTCACTTGGTATACCATCTGGATCTGCTGCCTTACAATTATTTAGCCCTGTTATGGTCTTTCTAATATCTAGTTCAATCATTTCTTCAGTCATTATAGCTTGGTGCACTGCATCCCATATCAGGAGTTTCCTATCCAATATCAATCCTTTTATTATATTCCTCACTATTTTATCTCATCTCGATATAGATTTTGGAAGAAAGTTAAAAAGCATATGCAATATCTTTATTATTAATGATTTCCCTTGCGTCTTCAGTATCATGTACCATTAGAGTCAATGGGGTAACCCTGCGTCCCTTAGAAGCTGGGTATTAACAAGAAAGACTACAAGTGGTTCTGTCGGGGAAAACCATTGCTTAGTACATGCAAAAATTAGTTTGTAAAGTCAAAGTCTAATGCATTCATTTATAGACTTTGGGCCAGATGTAAGACCCGTTTTTGCTTGTGCAAATGGGTTTGCAAACCCTTGTGCGCAAGCAAAAACATATTGGGCGATGTACATTGCCTATTTAGCGAGTCGCAATTATTTAGCGACTCGCTAAATAGGTTTTGCAACTCGCTATTTGGAAGGGGCGTTCCCTTCCAAATAGAGAATCTCAAAATAATGTACTAATGTTTTGCGACTGCAATTGCGGTTCCACAACACTCACAATTACCACTTCAAGCAGGTGGTAATGCATTTGCAAATGCAAAGGGGTCCCCTGGGGACTCAGGCCTGCCATTGCAGTGTTTGTGTGTAGTCTAATACTCCCATATCGACTTGGCAAGTGCATCCATTTGCCAGGCCCTAACCTTCCCTTTTTTGTACACGTTTGTCTCCTATAAGGGAGGCCCAAGGTACCCCTGTGGGCAGGGCGCAATGTATGTGAAAGGTAGGACATGCCCTGATATGTGTGGCATATCCTGATAGCGAAATTCTGCCAATTTCGTTGTTCACTATTGTAAGGTTAGCTGTTTTTCCATAGGATAGAATTTTGCTTATTTTACATCACTGCTGAACTAAGGAACCTGCCTTGAAGAAGGACCGGGAAAGCTGGTGGAGGAGTACTGCCCATGTGCTGTGTGCTGTTGGGGTTGGCCTGCAGTGGATACTTGCTGCCAAGGAAAGGAGAAAGGACTTTGCTGTTTGCTGTGTCCCCTGCTTGAGGAAGATCTCCAAGGGCTTGAAACTGAGCCTGCCTCACTCAAAGACTTCATCACCAGTTCCCCTGAGCTTCCTTGCTGGGAGTTCTGACCTGCTAAGAGGTTCCTACTGTTGTTTTGGACCTCTGGAGGCTGTTTTTGCCACTGGGAGCTGCAATAGTAATGCAACTTTGAGAAGTGTGGCACATCTGTACCTATTTCTGACACAACGCCAAAGAAATCGTCGCAGTGCCTTCCCGCGGCTCAAGAAATCACTGAATCGAGTGCAACAATCTCCGAAGTCCAAGATCACCGCACCGATTCTGACGCAAGCCCTGCTGAGTGGCTGCAAGAACTGACGCATTGTCCCAGATCCTCGCATCGCATTCAGGTGCCAGGTCTGTCGCATCTTTGGGGGACGCAGTAAGAAACCGATGCATCACCTCCCACACAGTAAGAAACCGACTCATCACCTACCCGGAGCAAGGAACCAACCCATCACCTTTCTTGAGTGTAGGGAACCTACGCATCACCTTCCCTGCAACCCTTTTTTGTTTTTGTGCCCAGCGCATTCAATGTACTTTGTGTGAAAAGTGTTGCACTGCAATTTGCTTCGAACTGAACTATTTCTAACATTTGAAAGTCATATTTTTATTACTGTATTGTGGATTTTTGTATTTTGGGTCTTGTTTTATTTAGATAAAGATTACTTATTTTTCTAAACTGGTGTGGTGTCCATTTGTAGTGTTTTCACTGTATTGTATGTGTTCACAAATGCTTTAAACACTGCCTCTGAGATAAGCCTGTCTGGGCGCGCCAAACTACCAAGGGGGTGAGCAGGGGACAATTTAGAAGTGTATCCTCCTTACCCTGACTAGAAGCAAGGGTCCCTATTTGGCCAAGTTACCTACCTCTGCCAACTAGAGACCCCGATTTCTAACAAGTTTGGATACTGGTTCTAATAGTGATTGGAAATATGAGCTGGGAACATGTTTTATGTCAACAACATTGCCTTTAAGGGCTATATCTAGCAGCCAATTGTTACCTGGTATAAAACTGTCACCTTCAGAATCTCTCATCAGAGCCCTCCATGGTCTGCACTACTGTCTGAGGAACAATGACTGCCCTGCTAATTGAAAAACAAAAACTGAATCTATTTCTCATTAAACCAGGTTACACAGAATGACTACAAAGGTCAGCAGCTGACCTTCTGTTTGAGCTACAGGGACACAATAAGCTTTGATATGCCTCCCTGCAACTGTCCAGTGGACCAGCACCAACTGGACCTGCCTGGACCTGCCTGAACCCTGCTGCTGTGGCTGCTTGATTCCTAAGAGGTGCCTCAAGGTCCTGGGCCCTTGACTGGCATCCGTGTGAATTCTTCTTGAAGAAAAGGAGATGATACAGTAGTTTTGAGTGCCTCGCTAAAGCAAAATGATCTATTGGCACAAAGAATTGACCTCCTAGGATGACCACCAATGTGAAATTCCAGCTGGAACTGCTCTTTGCACTGACATCGACCGTCCGTGACCACCACCAATGGGAGATTCCAGGCAGGCCTGCATGATGACTGCCAACTTAAAGCTCCAGCTAAGATCAGCTCTTAGTGCTCCAACAGTGACTGTCCACGACGCCCAGCCTGCCCCTCGCGGCCCCTCCTCACAGCCTCACCAACGTGCAAAACCCTCTTTGCTCGGACTTGAGAAGGTATCTTTTCAGCTGGACTAACCTGGCACCTATATATGACCTGCAATCCATTGTGGTAGGCTTAAACTTGATTTTCCTCAAATCCTGCACTACAATATAACTATGAGTGGCGATTTGTGCTTCCTGACACTTAAATCTGAAACGTTAAAAATGTATAATCTAGTTCTAATGATTAGATTGGATTTGTTGTACGGTGTAGTTTTATTTATTAAAATTACTCTAGTTTTCTAAATTGGTGTGGACGTTTTCTTGTGCTGTGTTTTCACTTTATTACTGTTTGAGCATAATGCTTTGCACATTGCCTCTAAGTTAAACCTGACTCCTTTTGTGCTAAGCTACCAGGGACTTAAGCACAGGTTAATTTGCTATATTTTGTTCATGGATTGTGTTTATTATTTGTGTGGGGCTTCAACCCCTCTCAACTAATGACTCAATGTGTTACACAGTCTCACATCAAATAATGTGAATACTAGTTCATAGGGCTCATCTGTGTAAGAAGGAGATGCAGGCAGGATACATTTTCCTAGGTCCCACTCCTTAAAGACACCCTGCAATGTGCTGACAGTGATGTTGTTGGCTCCTGGGCATGTTTCAAAGGACAGGTCACTAGTCATAGATGGTGCTATGAAACAGGTCGGGCTCAGGCTGACTGTATGTGAGAAGCAGATGCACATAGGCCTTGAGACTGAGAGCCACATGCTCAACACCCATGCATCTCATGCCTAGTTATCAATGCCATTAAGGCAGAAATAGTAAGGTTGTGTCAGCTGTGTCCCATATTTCGCAGCAGTCCCTCCTGTGTTGCTGGAAAAGCATTACAGCGGAAACTGAGAACAGTTCTAGCTGATAGTGTCACTGACTGCCACTTTATACCTAAGGTACGAAATCCTAAATTTAAAAAAACATACTGTGAATTGTTTATATTTAGCACATTAGAGTATACCACTGCATTGATTAGCCTTCATTAGAATTAGTGAACCACCCCCTTTCTTCCATAATGTTTTTGTTTTATGACTGAGGAGGTAAGTCAGTTGTCTGGTGTCTCGCATACAAGGCCTTCTTTTTATTGTTTTTATAGATGGAGCGACAATATATTTTGGTCAGCCATATACTAGAGAGGTATTGAATAGTGCGTATCCGGAGGTGAATTACTTCAAGGTGCTCTAATATGTAGTGATTACAGAAAATTAGCCATAGCAAAAAAACGTATTTGTTCATGATCACAATTTAGTCATGTTGGGAAACCAGAATTGAAACCATGGTCTCTGGGTCAAGGACGTGGAACTAGTGTTTGCTGCGGTCCCACAAAAAGCATCTGACAGGCCTGGGAGTGTAATGCAGGAGCATTTAGTATACTTTCTCATAAGATGGGTCAACAGCAGTGGAAACAAGCCTTCTTCATAGAACATTTGAAACTTGACAAAAAAACTGTGTAAGCTTCCCGCCTTCAGAGGGCAAGTACGGCTAGCGCAACAACATCACCAGATTTCCCCATCATAGAACAAATAAAAATTGGGAAGCTTTAGGACAGGTACAGAAAGGAAGTAGCAAAGCAAGATCCCTCTTTCTCTAAACAAATCTCAAGTGTAGTATTCCATTCCCTGTAGAACAGTTCCAGCAGAGCTGACTGGTACAAGCTTTTTCACAGACAGATCTCTTTAGTGGGTTCCTAACTCTCTGGCAGGAATGTAGGGGATAAGTGAGTGAATATTTGCGTTCTGAAATCATTCTCACTTGAGTGATATATCAATCGTTCATATATTTGATACTTGATTGCATGCTGTTGTGTCTTTGATAGCAATAAAAGAATCATTGTATGTGGAGAGGCTTAACAGAATTGCAGGCTTTTAAACAGAGGGGCAAAATTCATGGTGTTCCAAGGGAAGTAGCTATCCTATGATAGCAGAAGTGGAAAGCATTAAGTGGTGTGAGAATTTGGGTTATTGGTTGAGGGGGTGAAACCCTACTCAAGCAGCAACCACAATCTTTGTCACTGTGAAGTCACAAGCAAACCCCAAATTAACGTGTGCCCAGCTCCCAAGTAGCTTGACACACAGTACTCATGCTTAACTTAGATGCAATGTGCAAAATATGTATTCAGCACTTGAAACAGCAATAAAGTGAAAACACAACACAGGAAAAGTGACACAACAATTTAGAAAAATAAAATACAGTTTAACAAATGCAAGACCAAAATGACAAAAATACAATCAGAAGAACGTAGATATTAATTTTGAAAGATTTAAGCGTCCAGAAAGCCCTACTCCGGTCCCTCTCAGACCTATTGTTTGTGTTCTTTCTTTGGTTTCCCACATATTGAGAAATACCCATTATCTGGTAGGTCATAGCTTTTCAGAGCAAATCAGCAATACAAAACGTCGCCCTATAAAGGCATTCAAGTGCCAACCTCGTCAAACAGGTTTGAATGCGCATGCACCAAGTTGTGCGCAATCCAGCTTCGATGCTGCACCTGTTCAAAATGTTGAGGGCCACCACTAAAGGGAAACACGCCTGATAAAGAAAGAGCGCGGTGCAGAATCTAATTAATTAGCACTAGATTCATTTTGCTTCTTATCGTTAACACTCAGCAGAATAGTATGACATCTGCTTGGAGTTGGTACGTGTGTTTCCCTAGCAGAATTGCTGTTTGCACTATTCCCGTGTCCAACTAATTACAATTAGTGAGCAAATGGAGTCCCATGTGTATTTTTACAGGAATTGAACATTTCTTTAATATGCCATCTGAACTTAATTATTACAGTTCAGCTCGTTGTGAGCATTTGTCTTTTTGGATAAAAAGCATATGACGTTATTGGAAATGAGATCCAAAGGACGATTATCTGAATAATTAACTGTCAGTGGCAGAACTGGAACTATGATGTCCTAGGGCCGTAGAACTGACTGGTCAAAACCTATTTGTACATGCAGATTAAAGACGTTAGATGCAGCAAATAAAGTGTAGGACACATTCTGCAGGTCGGTATCAGACGCCGTGTGGGATTTCTCGAAAGTCACAGTGACCAAAATTCATGTCTTCTTGGTCTGTTGCTTCTGTAAGGTGTGAGATACACAATACTCTTTCGCAGAGCGTAGGAAATTGGGAAATGTGTGATGCACGAAAATGCGTCACTGGCTGAGGGCACATTATTGCATCATTGGCTTCCTTGAAATCTGCACCCCGCAAGGTAGGAAGGAAGGAAAGAAGAGAAGAAAGAAAGGAGAAAGGAAATGAGAGAAAGGGAGAAGTGGACGGGTAGAAGAATTTCAACCCGCAGAGGAATAGAGGCGGAGGGAAGGAAGATGATGTGGCAAGAACACAACAAGGTTGTAAGACTCCAACGAAGATCATTAGAATTCAAAATAAAGGAGGACGTTAGGAACGTAGGAATAAAAGAACTACGATGGTCCGAGAGGAAAGAAGAAAGTAAACATGAGACTGGCTTTGGGTGGAGGATGATAGAACATTGAATGGAAGAGCAGAGGCGAAGAAGGATCAGAGGGAGAAATGTGGAAGGGTGAGAACTAAGGTAGTAAACAAATATTGGCATAGCCAATAGGTCCGCTTTTAGGACCTTATAAGCATTTAGTTATGCAGCACAATATCTTTGGTGCAACAACATTAACTGTTGCATGGTTAAACACTTATAAGGCCCCAAAGGCAAGACCTATTGGCTATGCAAGTGCTTGTTACTTCTGTTATTTTGTACACATGGACAAAGGTCTGATCTACCGACCATCTGTCAGACTACCTTCAGCTGAGGCAATAGTCAGCCCACAGTTCTTCAAGGTGGGCAATGATAGGAACTTAAAATGTGGAACGACAAATATTAAGATAAAGGAACATAACAAGATGGCAAAAGGGAAGTAGGTAGGATCTCTAATTTGTCATAAAATTGTGGTCTTGTAGTCTTGGTGCATCACAGGGAGCCCATGGTAAGAGCCAGCATGTAGGACAGACAATGACACAAGCCAATGGCAAACATGGGTTGAGAGTGGGCGGGGCTTCTATTCGCTACTCTAGTACAATAATTCTCGCAGAGCAGTGCATGCGCTCTGGCTCAGGCTCTACCTAAAAATTACATTTAAACTTGCAGTAGGCTGACTCAGGGCAAGGGTTCAAGCTGGCAAAGCCACTCAGTACACATTCACAACTATATAACAGCAAAAAACTGGTTGCATTTTTCAGTAACAAGTATTTATTATACTTCACAGCCATAAAACACAAGGGAAGTAGGAAGCAGAAGATAGTGTTAAATTACTCCCTGAGCCTTTACAAAATGTAGTTCTTGAAAAGAACGAAAAGAATGTGGCAAGGACCCTGGGGCAGCATTCCGACAAAATGCGGGCTGCTTATTGCCAAGAATAAAAAGCAGCAAAACTGCATTCACAAAATGTGAGGTGCTACCAATAGGTCTCGCCTTTAGGACATTGTAAGTGTTTAGCCATGCAGCACACTATCCAAGGTGCTAAACCACCAGGGATTGAACAGCTATACAATTACTACACACTGGGTCATGCAGTCTGACTCAGGAATACATGTTTGCTTGATACACAGAATGGAAAGTGTATCAACCAAACTTCACAGTTTAAAATATTTAGCAAAGGACGCCCTGCTGCTCCTTAGCCTTTCAATGAGGTAGATTAGTGGCAAACGGGGAACAGCGTTTATACGCAACTTTTACAAAAACGGTGATGGATCAAGCCCTGATCTGTTGACTGGGTAGGAGTGTTCTGATTAACTCAGATACTCTGTCCATCACCACCCCCTTTTTGTAATTATTTTGGCCACCATGAGTGTGGAAGGGTATGCTCAGACATGAGTCCCTTGCTCATTGCACCATCAGGATTCAAGCAAGCCGGGCCGAAGACGGCTGTAATGCCAGAAACCGCTCCCCGGAAGCTTGTTTCCTTTCCAGTGAAGAATTGGCTTGGTAGTTTGGTCTGCCCTGTTCCCATGATGCACTGGGCCAGGGACAGACTCATTTGCATATAGCCAGGTTCTGAACTGGGATGGTGCAGTGAGCTAAAAAACGGTGATGGATCAAGCCCTGATCTGTTGACTGGGTAGGAGTGTTCTGATTAACTCAGATACTCTGTCCATCACCACCCCCTTTTTGTAATTATTTTGGCCACCATGAGTGTGGAAGGGTATGCTCAGACATGAGTCCCTTGCTCATTGCACCATCAGGATTCAAGCAAGCCGGGCCGAAGACGGCTGTAATGCCAGAAACCGGTCCCCGGAAGCTTGTTTCCTTTCCAGTGAAGAATTGGCTTGGTAGTTTGGTCTGCCCTGTTCCCATGATGCACTGGGCCAGGGACAGACTAATTTGCATATAGCCAGGTTCTGAACTGGGATGGTGCAGTGAGCTTAAAAACGGTGATGGATCAAGCCCTGATCTGTTGACTGGGTAGGAGTGTTCTGATTAACTCAGATACTCTGTCCATCACCACCCCCTTTTTGTAATTATTTTGGCCACCATGAGTGTGGAAGGGTATGCTCAGACATGAGTCCCTTGCTCATTGCACCATCAGGATTCAAGCAAGCCGGGCCGAAGACAGCTGTAATGCCAGAAACCGGTCCCCGGAAGCTTGTTTCCTTTCCAGTGAAGAATTGGCTTGGTAGTTGGGTCTGCCCTGTTCCCATGATGCACTGGGCCAGGGACAGAATAATTTGCATATAGCCAGGTTCTGAACTGAGATGGTGCAGTGAGCTAAAAAACGGTGATTGATCAAGCCCTGATCTGTTGACTGGGTAGGAGTGTACTGATTAACTCAGATACTCTGTCCATCACCACCCCCTTTTTGTAATTATTTTGGCCACCATGAGTGTGGAAGGGTATGCTCAGACATGAGTCCCTTGCTCATTGCACCATCAGGATTCAAGCAAGCCGGGCCGAAGACGGCTGTAATGCCAGAAACCGGTCCCCGGAAGCTTGTTTCCTTTCCAGTGAAGAATTGGCTTGGTAGTTTGGTCTGCCCTGTTCCCATGATGCACTGGGCCAGGGACAGACTAATTTGCATATAGCCAGGTTCTGAACTGATATGGTGCAGTGAGCTAAAAAACGGTGATGGATCAAGCCCTGATCTGTTGACTGGGTAGGAGTGTTCTGATTAACTCAGATACTCTGTCCATCACCACCCCCTTTTGTAATTAAGAATAAAAAGCAGCAAAACTGCATTCACAAAATGTGAGGTGCTACCAATAGGTCTCGCCTTTAGGACATTGTAAGTGTTTAGCCATGCAGCACACTATCCAAGGTGCTAAACCACCAGGGATTGAACAGCTATACAATTACTACACACTGGGTCATGCAGTCTGACTCAGGAATACATGTTTGCTTGATACACAGAATGGAAAGTGTATCAACTAAACTTCACAGTTTAAAATATTTAGCAAAGGACGCCCTGCTGCTCCTTAGCCTTTCAATGAGGTAGATTAGTAGCAAACGGGGAACAGCGTTTATACGCAACTTTTACAATGCTGTGCCTTTTCGACGCAACTTTTACAACGCAAGTCGTTACAACGACTTGCGCTTGGGGGTGCTCCAGGATAGGGAATAGATTAATTTACTATCCAACTCCTTCCCTACTATCCACGGGGACTGGAGTTGGAATAGTAAATTAAACTATTCACTATCCAGCGCCCCCCAACGCAAGTCGTTGTAACGACTTGCGTTGTAAAAGTTGTGTCGTAAAGGCATGCGTTGTAAATGCATGCATAGTAACGACATACATCCATGGCAAACAGAGAAAGGGGGGGTGCAGAAAAGGAACCTACAACAATAAAATGGAGAGAGAGAGAAAGAGAGAGATATGTGGTGTTGCGTTAAATTAAATGTCCTGTTCCCCAGCGATCTAATTGAAGAGGTTACTTCATTTCAGACCCCTAGTTCAGCGCTATTTTCAAAAATTTGTACCACACACAAGTTAAAATTGTCTTATTTTAAATGCCGCCAAACATACCGTGACTTTGTTTTTCAGCTCTCCCATGTCATTTTATGTCTGTATGTTGTGATTTTTTCATCGGCTCTCCCAAGTTATGTTTTTGCTGTATTTCGTGAATTTTTTGTTCAATACTCTCATATCATTTTTTCGCTGTATATTGACTTTGGCAGATCAGATTTTAAACTCTGTTGGTGCTAATTAACTTTACAAGGTCATGTCTTATGTATGCCTTTTTACCGACAGGGTGTTATGTTGAAAAGTGAACTGCACAGCTCTGGTATGTTTTATGTAGAGGTGCCAAAACCAACCCCTGTAATCTCACACAGGTCAATGTAGGTGTGCTGAAATGAAACTCAACTTGAAGACACCAGCCCCAAGAGACGCCTTATCTGTCTGTGCACTGAGTAGTGCTAGGGCCACAAATGTCAACTAACAATAACAACCTGTCCTGAAGCTAAGTAAGGGTGTCCAGAGACATAAACCAAGACCACACATCCATGGGGTTTAAAGGCAGCGCACGGCGACCATACAACCTGACACCAGAGATGGATTAGGAAATACCAAGGTAAACAATTATAACCAGCCCTCACTTATTCAGATTCACAGTGTCATGGCCATGTAACAGTAAAAAGTAATGAGAGTTTTTTTTTAATGTTTCAAAATTGTTATTTTATTAGTTCAAAATATAACATGTATTCTTCTGTCAAAGTCTCACTCCTGCTACTGTCTCTAAATGTAAACAAGCGGGAAAGTGAATTAGCCCACAAGTGGTGCGCGCAAACGCGCTGGGGAGAGCAGTCCGCTCTTTTTCTAAGCACACACTCATGCTTGTGATGCTTGGAAAAAGAGCTGCACAACTGCTAAAGGTCTCCTATGTAGCAATGCACGCTGCATAGGCGAACCCTAAAAAGGAAGAAAAAACAAATAGAAGGGACGTAGGTCGATAAATAGAAAGGAACAAAGGAAGGAAGGAAAGAAGAAAGAAGGAATGGTAATGAAATATGGGAAGATATTTACTCTGCCATCAACCTTCAGAATTATACAGACTGATAAAACATCTGAGGTTGATAGTGAGCACGAGGCACACTTAATGCTCCTATGAAATTAGATATATCAAGGTCATGAAGTGAGTTTTGAGCTAGCAACTAGAATGTGCTCTACTTGGATCTCTATTTGCTACACAATTAGCAGTTAATCTTCTTTTGGAAATGTGCAGCTGTCAGCTCATCGGAAATGATAACATAGCTACTTCAGCGTACGTGTTGAGCGGTGCATGAGATACACGTTAAGACAAGTCTGACATTTTGACACCATGAAGAAACTGAAGCGAGGATAATCATCCTAAAGCACTGTGCTTGGATCACTCAGAAGTGACCAATGATGCTTGCAACCGTACTAGTCTGTGTTTTTTCAAATTGATGGATAGGGTTAGAATAGTACCTGGTACATGTGTCCTTTTTCTTAGGCATGGCCATAATATTGTACAGACCCTGGTTACCGGGCAATTCGTAGGTCTCATAATTCCTGGGTCCTTATGCTTGGACTAACTGTAATTTTCAAGCAAACATGTTTACAATTTGTATGTTGCGTGACTGCATTGTCATAGATCTTATCAAACTTATCAAATCCTGTTATTTAAACATGGTTGCACAGTAGTGACCATTATTGTTAGATCTGGGGGTCTCTAGTTGGCAGAGGTAGGTACCATTGTCCAAATAGGGACCCTTGCTTCTAGTCAGGGCAAGGAGATAACCTCCTGAGATAACCCCTGCTCACCCTCTAGGTAGCTTGGCACGAGCAGTCTAGGCTAACCAGAGGCAATGCGTAAAGTATTTGTACCAACACTCACAGTAACACAGTGAAAACACCACAAACTGACTCCACAACAGTTTAGAAAAATAAAGGTATTTTTAATCTAAACTACACAAGACCCAAAACGACAAAAATCCAACATACACAGTTCAAGAATATGGCTTCAAAAAGAGTTCTTAAGGTTGCGTTAAAATTCTCTACGTTGCGATAGAATTCTCTACTGATGCGTGAAAAGTTCACAGTTGCGTCACGTTTACTCACAGTACCTTTTAGTTGCAACAAAGTTCCAAAAGCAGAAGCTGGTGCGGTGGAAAACAAGCGATGCGTTGCTCCTGAGACCCTGGGGAGGCGATGCGACAGCCCCGCTGCAGCAGCGAGCGTGTTGCGACGAATCCGGTCTGTATGGGGAGGAAGGCCACTTGTATGGATTCCGGTGCGTAGGTTCCGTAGGAAGTCTGTTCTCGCAAAGGCACGATGCGACGATCTCGTAGGGTCTGCGACGATCTCCGGGGCGACGATGCGCGGTCCAGCGGGGATCCTCTCTCTCGCAGCTCCTCGATGCGTTGATTCTGCGACGATGCTCGCAGCGACGTGATGCGGTCCGCAAGCAAGCGGTGCGGCGATCTCACCCAGCGACGACAGGCTCTGCGACGATACTCGCAGCGATGTTCGATTCTCCCGCACCGGTCTGGTGCGTCCCGCAAACGAAGGATGCAACGTCTCTGGCAGCGGCGTCAGGCGCTGCGACGATCTCGACCTCCGTAGCGGCGGGAAACTTCTCGCACTGTCGGGGATGCGCTCAGCAAGCGAGCGATGCGACACTTTTCAAGTTCAAAAGTCACTCAAGCTTAATTTCAAGCTTCCCAGCACAGGTCCAACCTCCAGAGGCCCCACAACTGGATCAAGCACTCTAGGAGGGACAGAACTCTCTCAGCAGAGTTCAGGGAAGCTGGGGGTGAAGTCCTTTTGTTCCTGGGACTTCAAAACAGGGAGCCAGCTCTTCTCAGGCCCTTGGAGATTCCTTCAAGACAGGGGACACAGCTCAACAGCAA
Source organism: Lissotriton helveticus (assembly GCF_964261635.1). NCBI lineage: Eukaryota > Metazoa > Chordata > Amphibia > Caudata > Salamandridae > Lissotriton > Lissotriton helveticus. The sequence continues at coordinate 1,761,435,925 of NC_136065.1, forward strand.
AGTCATTCCCCTCTCCTTGGCAGCAAAGCAACAGGTCAGTCCAGCAGAGCAACATCAGGACAATCTTCCTTCTTCAGTTTCAGCTTTCTCCTTGGCATTGGTTCCTTCTTGATTTCCAAAATGATCAAATTTTCTGTTGTCAGGGGTCCTGTACTTATACCACTAAAGTCTTTGTTCTCTCTGTGCATGTGGGCCCTGAGCCCGGTCTGAACCAGTTCTGGAGTTTCCTGAGTACTTTGTTTTGCTGGATGCTTCTTTACTTTCAGAGTGAGGGGCGGGGTCCTCAGCCGCCCAGCAGGGGGGTGGAGCCAGCATTGTGGAAGGCAGGCACAGCCCTATTCAGCCCAGGTGCTAACTCCTCCCACCACTCCAATTGCAGATGCAGTCATTCAGCCTAGTGCTGACTCATCCATCCTCCTGGGGAATTCCCCAGCCCCTGTCACTCTCAAACCAGACAGTCAATACACAAACAGGCCCAGGCACACAGAAGGGTCAGACAAGAGAACAGCAACTTTCTAAAAGTGCTGTTCTCAAACACAGGATTTAAAAACAACCTTTCCTAAAAGATGTGTTATTAAATTCTGAGTTCAGGGATACTAGATACTTTTGTCCTATCTTGTTCCTATGGGAAGAAATGCTGTTAACCACTGTAGCCAGCATCCCCCATGTTAACCTATGGAGCAAGATAGCCTTACAGTAGTGAAAAACGAAAATGGCTGCCATTCACTACCAGAGCATGTCACCTGCACTAGTACATGCTCTACCTTTTACATACACTGCACCCTGCCCAGGGGGGTACCTTGGGCCTTCCATAGGGGTGGCTGATGTGCACGAAAAGGGAAGGCTTAGGCCTGGTCAGTGGGGACACTGACCAGGAGGACATGGCAGTTCTAAACTGCCCATAGGCACTGCAGTGGCAGGCCTGAGACACCATTTTAGAGCTACTCCTGTGGGTGGCACAATCAGTGCTGCAGGCCCACTAGTAGCATTTGTCATCACCAGCCCTGGCACACCCAGTGCACTCTACTAGGGACTTCATGGTGATACAAATATGCCAAACATGTATATCCAATCACAATAACAATTTACACAGGGAGCATATGCACTTTAGCACTGATTAGCAGTGGTAAAGTGCGCAGAGTCCTATTGCCAACAGCCGCGGGTCAGGAAAAATAAGGGAGGAAGAAGCAAAAAGTTTGAGGATGACCCTGCAAGAAGGGCCAGTTCCAACACAACCCCCTTCCAGCCTAAAGCCAGGGTAGACCAAACGATACCTCGATGGGATTCCCTGCTTAAGGCGATAGAACACGGAAACTGGCCCACACAGCAGGGCAGCCCTGTTCTACGCCGTTCTAAACCCAGTTGGATCACTCGATCCATACTCTCAGAGTCCACCATGCCAATCCATGTGGAACCCTTCTCCTCACCTGTGGACACCACCTGTGCAGCACCTAACCTTAATTTCCTCACAGGTGTGTCCCAACAGACCGCCAGCAAGCCACAGTGACCACCAACAGTGATCAGGGATGAGACCCAGGCCTTATGCCCCTCATGGCTCTCAAACCCCTGTGGCATCAGAGGGTGGTGGGCAGTAGCCCCAGGTGCTTGGCACCCTTTGTCCACTCCCTCTCTTGTCAGGTCAGGTTTGACACTCTGGCACTGACCCACCAGTCCCGGACCTGTATCCAGTGGCTGGACAGGAGGCTGAGGTGGGCTTCTCCACACCCGGTCCTCCTCTTCCTTGGGGCTCTGTACCCTCCAACCTGGAGCGGTACCCCCTTCTAGAATAGCCAGGGCACCTGTGGCAGGTGTCCCGCACCATTCATCCACCAGTTCAGGGGTGCTATCCTGCAACTGGTATTCCAGGTCAGGGGGGATACCCCGGGCCTGGCCCTCAAACCTAGGCTCCCAAGCCTCCAGGTCAGACAACGCCTGAACCTGGCTTCCCCACCCAGGGACTAACCCCTGCAGTGGAACACTTGCCTGGCGCACCAGGACTTCACTCACTGAGGTGCCTATACTGGTAGACAGTACCCACCTGGCCAACACAACGGTGTGGCCCAGTCCACCCCCAGGGTGAGACTCCTGCCCCCCTTCCAGGGGCAACCCTGTCCACCAAGACAACCAAGAACACCACTCTCCTGCCAGTGCAGGACCTCCCTCCAGCAACTGGTCTCCCAACCTAGAGTTTAACCCCTCAGGTTGCACCGGGGTCAGAGGCGAGGACTCCCTCCCTCTGCACCCCCTTCCAGAGCGCTGCACCCTCCCTACTGGAGAGGTACCCCTGGAGGCCAAACTGGTCAGGACACTGGTTACAGATGTCCTTCCTTCCAGGTCAGGCAAATCCTGAACCCGGTCTCCCAGCCCAGGGACCAAAACCTGTGGTTGTGCATTTGCCTGGCACGCCAGGACTTCTGGGGACTCACATAGTACCCCCTTGAGGGTGACACACAATTCATGTGTCCTGTGACAGTCTGCCTGGCGCAGATCTCCCGACCCCTGTCCACCTGACAGCGCGGGAGGATCCCCCAGGACAGAAGTGAGGTCACCATGGTCACTCACTGGGGACTCAGCCCTTCTGACTGGTCTCTGACCCACTGGTTCTCCCACTGGGGACTCCCTCCCCCTCTCACCCCTCAGTCTGGACTTCTGTACCCTCCCAAATGGAGCGGCACTGCCAGACACCAGAACCGATGGAGGCCTGGTTACAGGCACTCCCCGTTCACCAGACACTAGGAGATCCTCCTCAAATGGCCTACAAGTACAGTCTAGGTCCCCAACCTGGTGTTCCCTTAAGGAACACTCCAGGCCCTGAGACTGGGTTTCGGGCACCATGGGATACACCTTCCCACACTCATTCCCTCTCCGCTGAGTCCGGACATGAGCCCCTACACCCCTCCCACTACACTGGGACCTAACTGGGCTACACTGAACCTCTTCCACCTCACAGGTCTGGAAGATATCTAAGCCACTCCTTTTGGGATCACTCCCCAATGCCTCCTCAGACTCTCTGGAATCCACCAAGAGGTCTGCCTCCAACGCAAGCTCTCTGGGATCAGAGAACTCACACTCCACCGGGTGTTGGCATAGCTCTGGAAAACAGGGACTTAAAATATGCTCTCCAACAAATGAATCACACAGCCCCCCACAGTTGTTAACCAAGCTACCCTTTGCCTCACCCTCCAGTGCCTCACACAAGTAACCCACACCACTCTCCTGAGACTGGCAAGACAGTATCTGACTGTCTCTGTCACACAACCCACACTCTTCTGGCTGGTCTTCACACACACACAACAAGGTTTCTACCATGGGGGAACCCCTCTCCCTGTACCTCTCATCTACAGTCAGTAGAGTGTCCCTCCCACCACTAGGAATATGGTCCCCTGTGCCAGTCCCCCAATCTACTTTGGGGACACTGCACTCCACTGGAACTACATCATAAACCTGAACCCCCTGGTGTATGTCGACCCCCTCCCTCAAGTCAAGCGCCACATCTCTGGGTGTTTGTATCTCTCTCTCCGCACTAGTTATCATAATCATGCTGCCACCATCTGAGCTGGACTCCACCTCCAACTCAGCAAAGCTCCTTCCTTGAGCGTCCCATTTTTCTTTCTGGGCTAAGGCCCACCGGATCATACCTTCCTTGCTTAGCCGGTCTAATTCTCTGCACCTTTGCTCAGTAGCAAGGAGCCACTCATCTTTCTCTTCCTCACAGTCAGAGAAGTTCTCCTCCTCAGAATCATCTGCTAATGTTGCTTCCCAAATTCTGGCCTCATGGGAATACAGGCATGCCTCAAGATCCCTCCTTGTGGAACCTTTCTCCATGGGCAGCCCCCTCTTCTTGCAAAAGGCTTTTATCTCCTCTTCTGTGTAGATGCACAGGTGGAAAAAGTTGACTTCCATTTTGGCAGGATTTTACAGGTGCAACACTAGCCAGAGTCTCTATCCAAAAAATACTTTCATGAGGACACCGGAAAAACAAACAGTATGTGGTGGCGTAGTGGTCTGCCCTCACTAGTGATGTACACCAATTACTGTGGGTCAAGTACAAATACAAGTTCAAATCCCACCGCTGCCACCAATGTTAGATCTGGGGGTCTCTAGTTGGCAGAGGTAGGTACCACTGTCCAAATAGGGACCCTTGCTTCTAGTCAGGGCAAGGAGATAACCTCCTGAGATAACCCCTGCTCACCCTCTAGGTAGCTTGGCACGAGCAGTCTAGGCTAACCAGAGGCAATGCGTAAAGTATTTGTACCAACACTCACAGTAACACAGTGAAAACACCACAAACTGACTCCACAACAGTTTAGAAAAATAAAGGTATTTTTAATCTAAACTACACAAGACCCAAAACGACAAAAATCCAACATACACAGTTCAAGAATATGGCTTCAAAAAGAGTTCTTAAGGTTGCGTTAAAATTCTCTACGTTGCGATTGAATTCTCTACTGATGCGCGAAAAGTTCACAGTTGCGTCACGTTTACTCACAGTACCTTTTAGTTGCAACAAAGTTCCAAAAGCAGAAGCTGGTGCGGTGGAAAACAAGCGATGCGTTGCTCCTGAGACCCTGGGGAGGCGATGCGACAGCCCCGGTGCAGCAGCGGGCGTGTTGCGACGAATCCGGTCTGTATGGGGAGGAAGGCCACTTGTATGGATTCCGGTGCGTAGGTTCCGTAGGAAGTCTGTTCTCGCAAAGACACGATGCGACGATCTCGTAGGGGCTGCGACGATCTCCGGGTCGACGATGCGCGGTCCAGTGGGGATCCTCTCTCTCGCAGCTCCTCGATGCGTTGATTCTGCGACGATGCTCGCAGCGACGTGATGCGGTCCGCAAGCAAGCGGTGCGGCGATCTCACCCAGCGACGACAGGCTCTGCGACGATACTCGCAGCGATGTTCGATTCTCCCGCACCGGTCTGGTGCGTCCCGCAAACGAAGGATGCAACGTCTCTGGCAGCGGCGTCAGGCGCTGCGACGATCTCGACCTCCGTAGCGGCGGGAAACTTCTCGCACTGTCGGGGATGCGCTCAGCAAGCGAGCGATGCGACACTTTTCAAGTTCAAAAGTCACTCAAGCTTAATTTCAAGCTTCCCAGCACAGGTCCAACCTCCAGAGGCCCCACAACTGGATCAAGCACTCTAGGAGGGACAGAACTCTCTCAGCAGAATTCAGGGAAGCTGGGGGTGAAGTCCTTTTGTTCCTGGGACTTCAAAACAGGGAGCCAGCTCTTCTCAGGCCCTTGGAGATTCCTTCAAGACAGGGGACACAGCTCAACAGCAAAGTCCTTCCCCTCTCCTTGGCAGCAAAGCAACAGGTCAGTCCAGCAGAGCAACAGCAGGACAATCTTCCTTCTTCAGTTTCAGCTTTCTCCTTGGCAGAGGTTCCTTCTTGATTTCCAGGATGATCTAATTTTCTGTTGTCAGGGGTCCTGTACTTATACCCCTAAAGTCTTTGTTCTCTCTGTGCATGTGGGCCCTGAGCCCGGTCTGAACCAGTTCTGGAGTTTCCTGAGTACTTTGTTTTGCTGGATGCTTCTTTCCTTTCAGAGTGAGGGGCAGGGTCCTCAGCCGCCCAGCAGGGGGGTGGAGCCAGCATTGTGGAAGGCAGGCACAGCCCTATTCAGCCCAGGTGCTAACTTCTCCCACCACTCCAATTGCAGATGCAGTCATTCAGCCTAGTGCTGACTCATCCATCCTTTGGGGAATTCCCCAGCCCCTGTCACTCTCAAACCAGACAGTCAATACACAAACAGGCCCAGGCACACAGAAGGGTCAGACAAGAGAACAGCAACTTTCTAAAAGTGCTGTTCTCAAACACAGGATTTAAAAACAACCTTTCCTAAAAGATGTGTTATTAAATTCTGAGTTCAGGGATACTAGATACTTTTGTCCTATCTTGTTCCTATGGGAAGAAATGCTGTTAACCACTGTAGCCAGCATCCCCCATGTTAACCTATGGAGCAAGATAGCCTTACAGTAGTGAAAAACGAAAATAGCTGCCATTCACTACCAGAGCATGTCACCTGCACTAGTACATGCTCTACCTTTTACATACACTGCACCCTGCCCAGGGGGGTACCTTGGGCCTTCCATAGGGGTGGCTGATGTGCACGAAAAGGGAAGGCTTAGGCCTGGTCAGTGGGGACACTGACCAGGAGGACATGGCAGTTCTAAACTGCCAATAGGCACTGCAGTGGCAGGCCTGAGACACCATTTTAGAGCTACTCCTGTGGGTGGCACAATCAGTGCTGCAGGCCCACTAGTAGCATTTGTCATCACCAGCCCTGGCACACCCAGTGCACTCTACTAGGGACTTCATGGTGATACAAATATGCCAAACATGTATATCCAATCACAATAACAATTTACACAGGGAGCATATGCACTTTAGCACTGATTAGCAGTGGTAAAGTGCGCAGAGTCCTATTGCCAACAGCCGCGGGTCAGGAAAAATAAGGGAGGAAGAAGCAAATAGTTTGAGGATGACCCTGCAAGAAGGGCCAGTTCCAACAATTATATTCGTCCAAGAAGAATTTAGCATTGTGTTATATGTAACAGTATTCTTGAAAAAAAAAATTATTGCAGCGTCTCAGTTTATACGCTGGAAAAACTGGAATGAGCCAGAATATTTTCAACGGATATAAAAACATATAAAACAAGCATTTGCAATGCAATAGGTCTCGCATTTACAAGAGTTTGAGCTATTGGCATTGTTGAATGACAATAGCTTACATTTAATCAATCAATCAATCAATCATATCATTTGTAAAGCGCACTGCTCACCTGTGAGGGTCTCAAGGTGCTGGGGTGGGGAATGCTGCTACTGCTCTGAGTTTTCTGAAGGTCAGCAGGTCTTTGGTCTGCCGTAGGTGGATGGGGAGGGTGTTCCAGGTCTTGGCGGCGAGGTGGGAGAACGATCTGCCACCTGAGGTCACTCTTCGGAAGCGGGGACTGTAGCAAGGGTGAGGTCGGCGGAGCGGAGCTTGTGGGTGGGGGTGTAGAAGCTGAGTCGTCTGTTGAGGTACGTTGGTCCGGTGTTGTGGAGTGCCTTGTGTGCGTGGGTGAGGAGCTTGATGGTTATCCTCTTGTTGACTGGGAGCCAGTGAAGGTCTCTCTGGTGGGGTGTGATGTGGCTGCGGCGAGGGATGTCGAGGATCAGGCGTGCAGAGGCGTTCTAGATGCGTTGGAACCGTCTCAGGAGTTTGTCCGAGGCTCCTGCGTAGAGGGTGTTTCCATAGTCCAACCTGCTGTGACAAGGGCCTGGGTGACTGTTCTTCTCGTTTCAGTGGGGATCCACTTGTAGATCCTAGGGAGCATGCGGAGGGTGTTGAAGCAGGAGGAGACGGCATTGACCTGTTTAGTCATGGAGAGGGTGGAGTCGAGGATGACCCCTAGGTTGAGTGTGTGGTCGGTGGGTGTTGGAGCGGTTCCCAGTGCGGTCGGCCACCAAGAGTCGTCCCAGGCCAAAGGGTTGGATCTGAGGATGAGGACTTTCGTCTTGTCCGTGTTCAGCTTCAGTCGCCTGTTCCTCATCCATTCAGCAACGGCCTTCATTCCTTCGTAAAGAGTGGTTTTGTCGGTGTGGGGGTCCTTGGTGAGGGAGAGTATCAGCTGGGTGTCATCGGCATAGGAGAGGATGTTGAATTCGTGCCGAAGGGTGACGTGGGTGAGCGGTGGCATGTAGATGTTAAACAGGGTTGGGCTGAGGGATGAGCCCTGGGGTACACCGCAGATGATCCCGGTGGCTTCAGAGCGGAAGGGGGGCAGGCGGACGCCCTGTGTTCTGCTGGAGAGGAAGGAGGTGGTCCAGTCCAGGGCCTTCTCTTGGATCGCAGGGTTGTGGAGGTGTGTTCATAGTGTGTGGTGACAGACCGTGTCAGAGGCGGCTGACAGGTCCAGGAGGATGAGGGCCGCCGTTTCTCCGTTGTCCAGCAGGGAATTGATGTCATCGGTGGCGGCGATGAGAGCAGTCTCGGTGCTGTGGTTGCTGCGGAACCCGGACAGGGAAGGGTCCAGGATGTTGTTCTCCTCGAGGTAGCGGATCAGTTGTTCGTTAACGGTCTTCTCGATGACCTTTGTCGGGAACGGGAGCAGGGAGATGTGCCGGAAGTTCTTGAGGTCCTTTTGATCTGCCTTGGGTTTCTTGAGTAAGGCGTTGATCTCGGCATGCTTCCAGCTCTCCGGGAAGGTTGCTGTCTCGAAGGAGGTGTGGAGGACTTTCCGGAGATGGGGTGCGATGGATGTGCTGGCTTTGTTGAAGATGTGGTGTGGGCATGGATCTGACGGAGATCCGGAGTGGATGGTGTTCATGATCTTGATGGTGTCATCGTCGTTGATGTTGGTCCAGTAGAGCAGGCGGTTGGTGCGTATGGTGGTCGTGGGGGCGGAGGTCTCAGTGAATGTCGGGGCGGTCGTGGCATTGAAACTGTCATGGATGTCTGTGATTTTGCGGTGGAACAAGGTGGCCAGCTAGTCGCACGGGTCTTGCGAGGGTGGGACGTCATTGGTGTTGGAGCTGGGGTTGGAGAGTTCCTTCACGATGTTGAAGAGCTCTTTGCTGTTGTGCGCGTTGCTGTCTAGGCAGTCCTTGAAGGAGGCCCTTTTGGTGGATCTGATGAGGTGATGGTGTCTGCGGGTGGCATTCTTGTGGGTGGCGTATCTGTCCGGTGTTCGTTCACGGAGCCAGATCTTCTGCAGCTTTCGGCAGGTTTGCTTGGAGGCCCAGAGTTCTTCAGTGAACCAGCAGGCTTTCTTGTTGGTATAATTGTTGGAGGGTTTCTTGATCGGGGCGAGGGTGTTGGCGCAGTCGTTGATCCACTGTCTGAGGTTGTGGGCGGCGGTGTCGGGGTCGGTATGGTCAGCGGGTGGGCTCTGGGCGAGGGTGGTGGTTAGCTGGTCTTCGGTGACTTTGCTCCAGCAGCGGTGAGGCATCTGTTGGGTGCGGTGGTGCGTGGTGGGTTTCTTGAAGGTGAAGTGGATGCAGCGGTGGTCGGTCCAGTGGAGTTTGGTGGTATGGTTGAAGGAGACGTGGGAGCTTGCGTAGAAGATGGGGTCAAGCGTGTGAGCGGAGTGGGTGGGAGTTGTGATGAGTTGCCTGAGCCCGAGGTTGGCTAAGTTGTCGATCAGGGTGGTGGAGTTGGTGTCGTCATTGTTCTCGAGGTGGAAGTTCAGGTCCCTGAGGAGGATTTAGTCCATGGAGGCGAGGCGTGTGTGCTGACGAAGTCGGCAATGGAGTCGCTGAACTGTGGTCGCGGTCCGGGCGGTCTGTAGATGAGGGTTCCTCTGAGGGTGGTGTTGGGGTCGGTGTGGATCTGGAAGTGCAGGTGTTCGGCGGTGCTGAGGGTGTCGTCGGTGTTGGTCGAGACTCTGGGAGTCTTCCTGTGGACGATGGTGATTCCTCCTCCCGCTCTGTTGGTGCGGTCCTTGCGGGTGATCTTGTAGCCTTCCGGGACGGCTATGGCTATGTCGGGTGCCAAAGCAGGGTTCAGCCAGGTCACCATCAGGAAGGCGACGTCTGGGGAGGTTGAGTCGAGTAGGTCCCAGAGTTCAACGGCATGTTTTCGTGCGGTGCGGTTGTTGAGAAGGATGCATCTGAAGTGGTTGGGTTCTTTCCTGGTCCTCAGCATGGTGGGGCGGATGCTTGTGAAGCTGCAGTTCCGGCAGGTGAAAGCTCCGTGGGTGCGCTTCGGGGCGATCAGGAAGCAGGTGTGTGATCGTCCGGTGTTGAGTGCGTGGAGGGCTCTGGCATCGTAGCGGTGTCGGGCGTCATGGCGTTCGTGGTGTCCAGGGGTCCTGGTGCTGGGTGCGGTCCAGGCACGGATGGCCAGAGACGGGCTTGCCTTAGGTGCGCGTGCGGCCGCGTAGCGGCTTCCCATATAGGGGATGTGGGAGGGAGGAGCAGCTGGGAGGTGGGAGCGGGGCGAACAAATGGGATTGCAGGTGTGCGGGGCCGCAGGGACGCAGCGGCGGGAAAAACGGGTGGGGGCCGCGGGAGAACTGGGCACAGAAAGGAAAAACAAGTTTAGGCAAGAAAACAAGTACAGGCACAGAGGAATAAAAACAAGTCTGGGCAAGAAAGCAAGTTAGGCACAGGGGAATAAAAACAAGTCTGGGCAAGAAAACAAGTACAGACACAGGGGAATAAAAACAAGTCTGGGCAAGAAAGCAAGTACAGGCACAGGGGAATAAAAACAAGTCTGGGCAAGAAAGCAAGTTAGGCACAGGGGAAAAATACAAGATTAGGCAAAAACAATGCAGGCAGAGCTGTGCAGCAGCGTGGGGAATGACCTGCCTCCGAGCAGGGTCATAGGTCGCTGATTCTCGCAAATGCGAGACCTATGGCATTGCAAATTGTTTCTGTTGTTTACAAGAACCTATGGCAATATTCGCAAATGAGAGACCTATGGCATTGCAAATTGTTTCTGTTGTTTACAAGAACCTATGCAGTGCTCTCACGTTAATAGAGACCACATCCCTCTCTTTAGACGAGAAGCTTCTAGAGAAAGGGCTGCGATCGCCATTAAAGTGAAAGCATGGTATGGGGCACTTTTTGCCCCATGCCACGGTTTCACTTTAATAGCGGTCGCTGACCTTTCTTTAGACGCGCCTCGTCTGAAGAAAGGGTCGTAGCCTCTATTAACGTGAAAACGTAGCATAGGAGCTTGTAAACAACTAAAAAGGTGAATAAAAGTGTTAGGAGAGAGCGTGAAAAGCATTTAACAAAATAATGCTCGGAGGCTGTAATTAAAGCCTACCGAGTATCAACATATGTAACAGGGTTGTCCTCATAGGAGGTTGCAAATAAAGACAAGGGAGTACTAAGGAGGGACTACTAAGCCTATTGACCAATGGAAAGCTACAGTTTACCAAGGACAATGACACAAGCCATTTAGAGGCGGGTCTTGAGCAATAAATGGACTTGTTTTGTGTTGTATTGGTATTAACATAGCGCATTCCATACAATGAGATAAATGAGTGACCTTTGTGCACTGTTGGCACTTTTAAACTCGCTGCCCCATCTTGCCATCAGAAAACAACACAAAACATAGGCCTTGTGTGGCCAGAGCAGTCAAGGACTCCCATGCAGTATGGGTTACAGAGTCACCCACTGGTGCTAGCACTCGAGAAGCAGATTTGTGTTTCATTCTCTACAAATGATGTTTGGAAGCTCCAGAGCCATTTCCAAGGCCAAGCCTCAGCCCCTGAGACAACTCTAAGGACATACTCGGCAAGTGATTCGATAGCAAAACTTCAACTCTAGACATAGATATGACCAACAGACAATAATTCTTACCCTAGGTCATTTATTGCGGACTGACTTGTTACATACAAGTAGTTTACAGTGAAGGTGGATAAAGGTCCTTTGTGATTGCCCGCAAATTGCAAGAAGAAGGGGGAACAAACACCCCTCCTCTTTCCGCGTCCGAAAGGAATGTATCAATGGATTGCCATTTTGACTGTATTAGAAAACCATTTAACAGATACACCACACAAATCAGATGCTACTCATAGGCAAAGTGGAAGGGTGAGAGGTGCCCATAAAGGACAACTTTGACTATGTGATTGTGAGCTGAGGTATCAGGTGAAGCAGACAATGTGCTGAGGAGCAATGCAGCTACCCTGGCGTCATTCACTGAATTCTAACTTTTATGGTTGAAAGTAGCCCCTTCCCTGCTTTGCCACCTGAGTGTAATGTTCACAGAAAAGAAAAAATATTCCTATTACCTTGTAATACATCTAACAAGTGTAATCCCAAAGTTCTTCCAGGCAGCCCACTGCCATTGCGGCGCCAAGCCAACAGTGTTTAATTGGTAAAAAAATTAAGTGCCAGGGCCCTTCTCAGAAGCCTGCACCACCCATACCCTGCCAGCGCTGACAATGGCAGTACAAACATGACACCTGAACTGTAACTAGAGCCGGTGCAGACAATTAAGTACAGGTGGCGAGCACCGGAAACCAACCAGCACAAATTAAGCACTACAAGCCAATGCATTAGATGTCAATTCTGCCTCTTACCTGGGTCATCAGCTGTGTTGTTGACCAGGTCCAAGGCTTCAAGAACTAGAGAGTAGGATTTCTATACGAAACAAAATTGACAAAAAGTGGTGAGAGGAAGTGTGAGGACAATTAATAACATTTCACTTAGCCAGCACGATTTCTCCAAATAAAGTACCAACAAACATCATCTTTGTTTAGGGCCTCGGTATTAAACCGCTGCCCAGACTTACGATTATCCAAAAGTGACAAATGCATTACTCAAACAATACAACAGAAACATTACATGGAGGTTGTATATCAATCCACAAACTTCACAAAGAAAGATGTGTTATGAGAACCACCACCTGTTGGCTATAACGAAAGCTACAATAGTCCTTTTAATGGATAAAATAATAAACTAAGACCTACATTACTAATTAATTATAAGAAAGGGAACCACACATTAACTTCTGGGATATGAACAGCCCATAAAAACTTGTGTTATTTGACAAATATAGAAAGAGAAACATAGATTTAACAGAAAAAGTGCCGTGGCTTTATTTATTTTCTTTTCGACCTGGGCGTAGCCTGCAGAGTTTTGCTACATGGAACTCCGCGAAGTGACAAAAAAACTCAGCGAAGTTCCACAATGTGTGGAGTGCAGTGCGAAATTCTACCCGAGCGGCAGCTCGCGCTTGCGAACGGGAAAAAACTCTGCTGCACTATGCGAAGCTGTGTTTTCTGCACCCCAGGAGCTCAGCGGAGCGCGGAGTGCAGAAAACTCTGCAAACTCCATGAACGGAGCGGAGTTCGCCGCCCAGGCCTATTTATGCCCTCCTCAACTTCAGATGCATATAAGTATGTTACCTTTCTCTCTGTATCAGTCACCTCCTGATTGTATCTTTGATATTACATGTGGTGGATAGTAATGGCCATGTTTAAACACAGTGTAAGTGTACTCATTGGACTATTTGGAAACTTCTTTTATAATTACACCATAGATATTCTAGAAGAATTGTCCACTTGGGAGACCACAATGTCACCAGCAAATGAAAATTCTTCAGCAGTCAACTGGGTCCTTTATATTACAGCAGATGCGCTCTAATATTCCCTATTTTGTGTTCTAAAAGGATTCTTGAGTGCTTTTTAGCAGCAGGGACAGTTCTTGTTCTGTTAGCAACCGGCGATTACAGTACATCTGGGGGATATGTACGGGATTTGAAAACTAGTTTCATCCAGAGTGTCATTTGAAATATGAGTTGCAATAGGTTTTACTTCAAAAACATTGCCTTTTAGTGCTAAAACTAGCAGCCAGAGGTTAATCATTGTAGAGATAAAATGGGGAAAAATAAAGAAAAAAAGGTCTGTGAATCTACGATCGTAGTCTCAGGGGCAGAAATGGAAGAAAGTATAAAGAACGAAAGATGACACAAAATATGAAAATACATTTTATGACATGGAACATTTATTGGCTACGGGTCAGGAAACATTGAGAATGGTTCTGAAAGGTTGTAATGGGCAGATAAATAGCTCACAAGAGACACGTCTCACGGTTATGCGTGCAGGACTGTTCAGTAAAGAGAGATGTGTCCCACACGTACAGGGTAGACATGCATTACAGAAGGGAGTGAAACTATACTAAGAAATGTGGTTAAAATAGAAGCATTAGATACAGCACAAGACAGACTAGAGCTATGGCCAAAATTACATTATGCAACAATGTTCTTGTGTGCGTAGGTTTTTATTTCCAAAATATTGTATCACCTAAACCTGGTGATATGCGTAGACCACCAATAATAGTGGGGAAAGGATTCTATTACTCTGCTTGATAATGGATTAGACAGATCTTCATAAAATTAATGAGAATTTACCTAAAGGAGCAGGATTTCTCAACAGAATAATGCAGAGTTTAGGTCTTCAGGATGTCTGGCGAGGGAAAGCAGGAATATTGAACCACCTGTGCTGCTGAGAAAAGCCTACATTGCCATCTCTCTGAGCTAGATGTTTGTAATATTAGAGTGCAGGTGAAACGCCAGAAATTCCGGGCTCACGCTGTCCAGCACGTCCAGTGAACTGTGATTGGCCTTTGTGCTTGTTGGTGCTAATTTAACTAAAACATTTAAAAATTCATAACGCTTCTGCTTATTGCTTTTTTGTCATTTTTGTGTCATTCTTTTTATTCGCTCTGTTTTTGTAAAATGATATGTAATTTGTTTTGTGTTTTCACTTTATTACCGTTTGAGTGTTGCATACATATTTTACACATTACCTCTAAGTTAATCTACCCTTCTTTTGAGCCAAATGACCAGTGTATTAAGCACAAATGTATTTAGGGACTATAGTGGTTCTCCCTGACAAAGCTTGAGATTATTGAATGAGTGGGGCTCTCAACTAATACCCACATTTCATTCGTTTACGTACTGGAGAAAAGTCCTCTTCATATATTGAGCTACTATTGTGTCATTCACTTTTGACTTTGGACAAATACAGCACACAGTCTGAGGCAATGGATAGCCCACTTCAACCACCGGCTAACGTTGCTGTGAGTGATGGTATTCTATCTGCATAATATAGTTATTTACAGGAGTTTTCAGTCAGCCCTCTACATCTATTGGTCTATTGTTGTGTTATTCTTATTTGTCTTGGACTGAGTGCAGCAAACAACTATTGACAATTGTTTAGCCCACTTAAGACATTGGCTAACTTAACTGTGAGTGATGGCAATCTACCTTGGAAAATGAGCACAACCTCACAAAAGAAGTTCCCATGCTAGACTGACAAGGGCCAAGCAGCTTCAAAAATAGTAATGTGTTGCATAAACCATGTTTTTCAAGTGGGGGTTGAGGGGGGTGGAGCTCCCACCCTCACCCATTGGAGTATAATTAATTTTGTAGCAATTTCCCTTCCCTCTGGGGGCGATTAGGCAATAGTCACCTACCCAGGAAATTAATAATGAAAAATTGCTACTGGAATTGCATTTTAGTTTGCCTTATTATGCGTCGTGAAAATGTAAGTTTTCCTTTATTTATTTTATCCTGGAAGTTTCTTTTTGATCTCACTGATGGTCTTGCGCTATCACATGTTGTGCCTCTATTGATTCATTTGTTTTACCTGGCTCGGTTACTTTTGTACCACACTCTTACTTATGGAATGCATTCACACTTTCAACTCATATCACTCACTTTTCATTTTTTCTTAACATTTTATAAATATATCTGCATTATAACCAGCATAAAGCATTTGTGAAAATTCTTTAGAAGAGAAACAGAGGTGGTGTCTTTGAAGACTGCTGCCTAGGCCCAAACTCAAATAATTGGTCAAAGCTCTGAGGCCGGTTCTGGTACTGAGACTGCTGAATTTCAGTAATAACTAACATTGATAGTTCATTCAAAATTCACTAGTCATGTGACATTTGTCTGCAACCACAAACGATTCTCTTAGGAAATTGTTTTTGAGAAGATCCAAAAAGGTCAGAGCAGTGCAATGCATTCCAAGCAAACTGAGGAGTGTGACATTTTCGAATAGGCTGGAAATATGGGTGCTCTCTGAAATGCGTGATGAGAGCTGTTCATCAGTGACCTTATTATATTAACTCCATGGATGGAGCTGAAACTAACAGAAGTGTGGGGGCACTTAGTGTTTTGTAAAATACCCCTCACACACCAAAAGGCCCCTTCTGCTTCTGTAAAATTGAGTGACCCACATCTCAAATTCCAATTACCGGTTGGTAACGGCCGAATTCGGCCGTTACCGACCGGTAATTGGCCACCTACATCTGGCCCTTAGTGTTTTGTAACATACCCCTCACACACCAAAAGGCCCCTTGGTGTCATGCTTCATCATAGGGGTCTTCGCACCCCTCTAACGGGATGCGGCGTGCTGCGACCTACGACTGCGCGGGAGCACTGATAGTATTGACTATGTGTGGTGCATGTGGTGTAAGTGGTAGGGGTATTAATGTGAGTGGTGGGATATAGTGAAGGATTAAAAAGGTACCATCAGTGCTCCCGCGCAGTCGTAGGTCGAAGCACGCCGCATCCCGTTAGAGGGGTGCGAAGACCCCTATGATGAAGCATGACACCAAGGGGCCTTTTGGTGTGTGAGGGGTATGTTACAAAACACTAAGGGCCAGATGTAGGTGGCCAATTACCGGTCGGTAACGGCCGAATTCGGCCGTTACCAACCGGTAATTGGAATTTGAGATGTAGGTCACTCAATTTTACAGAATCAGTAAATTTACCGATCGATAAATTTACCGATTCTGTAAAATACCGAGTCGGTATTTTTACCGAATCGGTAAAATTGAGATGTAGGTGGGACTCTTCTGAGTCCCACAAGCCTTACCGAATCGGTATTTTACCATCAAATCCTATTTGATGGTAAAATACCGATTCCGGTGTGCATGCACATGTGTGCATGCACACCTGTGCCATATAACAGGCAGACCTGCCCTTAGGGCAGGTATGCCTGCCACATGGCACCCGAACCCGTTTTGGGGGTGCTAGAGGGTGTCAAAGTGACACCCCCTGCACCCTTGTGAAATTCGGTATTTACCGATTCGGTAAATACCGAATCTGTAATGCCCATTCATTCCTATGGGCATCAAAGCCCATAGGAATGAATGGGCATTACCGGTCGGTATTTACCGAATCGGTAAATACCGAATATTACCGATTCGGTATATGCACATCTGGATTTACCTACATCTCGGTACTTCTATTTTACCACTTCTTAAATACCGAATCGGTATGATTCGGTATTTAAGAGGTGGTAAAATAAAATTACCTACATCTGGCCTTAAGTGCCCCCACACTTCTGTGGGTGACACTTTTTCCCAATCACTGCAAGTAGGATTCCCTTTGTTTATGTATCTGTGCCTGTGGAGTAAGAATCCTACTTCTACACTCTACCTCCCTCCTTTGGTAATTTCTTGGAGCTGAAACTAGCCAGCTACTTCAACCATAGGATGTGACTTGTAAATCCTGCACATGGTACAAGAAATAGTTTGTCTGCCTCATCCAGTTAGCAACCTCCACTGCATATGTTGTTTACCGTCAGACTACTGTGGAAAGATTGATGTCAATCTTTGGCTTTGAGTTAGCCGTTATTAACAGTCTTACTGGTGTAGAAGCAGTAGCCTCTACTTCATAGGTTGTGAAGTACATTGCAAGGCTTCAAAACCAGCACTCCTCATTAATGACAATATCTGGTACACCAACCACTCCATATACAATAAGAATACAATATACAGTAGGATATGTGGATGAGAGAAAAAGAGACAACCACATTGCAGATGCAGAGTTTGTACTGGACAAGGAAAGAGCCAGGATATTTTGTACTGCTGTTCCTAGTACCCATCTCAGCCAAGCATGTCCTTTCCAAATTGTTTAACTTTCCTGTTGTGAGCAATAGTCCCAGCCACAGAGGTGTGAGATTGCAAAGTAGAAGAACATTTGATATTAATAATTATGGGGCATATTATCAAGGAACAGCGTTAAAATTATCCTGGTTTAGCGGCAGGAAGCTGCCACTAAAACAGCGATAATGTGCTTGATAATATGCAGTAGAGAATTCCAATGGAAGCCCATGTTAACACTAGAACATGGGCTTCTATTAGAATTCTTAAGGGAAAATTATCAAGCCCATTATCGCTGCTTTAGCGGCAGTTATCTGCCGCTAAAGCGGTGATAATTTTAATGACGTTCCTTGATAATATGCCCCTCTATTTCTCTCCATTTTTGGCTTTCAAATGTAAGCTAGGGTGCAAAGAAGAACACATTTGGAAAGAATCACTCGCAATCACACAATAGTATGAATAACCCTAAATTCAATAGTATGGGTAGCCGTAAATTCAGAGTTGTACACTGAGTAATCTTGGACATATTTAAAAATGCATAGGTTTCCTTCATACCCACTTTTTATTCATTACATTTTACCACATAAATTGATGATTGGTCATCATCTTTAAAGGCTGTTGCTCACTTGGTAGCTATGGGTATTGTGTGTTAGACAAACAACAAATAATATATATCCAAGTGACCTGAGTGAACTGACTGAAATAATAATATATTACTTTTAGAAATTGGCCATTGGGACAAAAAATTCAAATAAAAATGTCATCTATTTCTAAGTTTTCAAACGTATTATTATTATTTATTTATTTTCAGGATTATTTTCTTTGGGTACTCACAAGTGATCTACACAAACACTCCCTGTTGATTATTTTTTAAAATTTTATTTTTATCTTCACAGCGGCAAAAAAAACAACAAAAAAATGCATACAGCAAGAAAAGAAAAGAAAATGGGGGAAAACTATCAACATCCAAAAAATGACATTACATATAGCATATTTAGAATTCATAATAATCCCGAAAGGATCCTCAAATGTCAATGCCAATCTGATGTTTTTTAGACCCTTTAACAGCAAATAAGCTCCATTCTAACTTATATAAATTGTACATTTTACCCCGGCAAAACCAAATACAGGAGGATCTTTCTGCAGCCACTCACTAGCAATGCAAAGGAGAGCAACAGTCATAGAAAAATATGTCAATTGTCGATGCTTATGTAATGCAATCACTTGATTATTAGATGGAAGCATCCCCAATAACATAGTAACGGGAGTAATTGTCAGCCTATAATTCATAACATAAGACAAAAATGTCTCTATATGCCAAAAAAATCTAAGTAATTTAGAACAACTAAAAAAGATATGCAAACTATCTGCATTATCATCCCCACAACGGAAACACTTTCCATCAAACCCAGCTCCCCATTCGTGCAGGGGTATACTATAGATCAAATATTGTTTTAAAGCATTGTACCTTCAAATTGGCTGACATTAATATATCCCTAGAGCTAACTATAATCTTCTCCATAGAAATATTTTGTTCTCACAATTTCGTGGACCATTTAACGTTGTATTTATCAAGATCATCTGGTTTATATGACAATAATAACTGATATAGCACACCAATTCTCTCCTGTCGTCTAACCAACTCTATAATAGAATGGGGTGCAAAATTTACTTTTGTACAGACTAAAAATCCTGGATCTGTAAAAATAAAAAAAACTGCAATTTAGATAAATGATATTGTTTAACTAGTTCATCAAAAGATTTACACACCCCCAGATGAAAAAAAAAAGCTAAATTAGTAATACCTTTCATTCTCCAACCATAAACTATGTTGTCACCAAATATAGAAGGTAGAATCTTAACAGCATTCAGGGGGGTATAATATGATATTGTACCCAGAAGTTCCGATTTTTTTATTTTTTTCCATACTTTATACGCACTGTGTAATACTTTAAACCGAGTGCGCTTAAAATAACTCCCATCAATTTCTCTTAATAGACATTGTCTCGCTATTGGGCCCAAAAGTATTTAAAAAATCAAAGGGGCAGAAGCGTTATTTATAGCGCCCTCCCCTGTTAACATAACATGCATTTTTAGCAGGAAACATGTATAAAAATATAATGCAAAATCCGGTATGGCTAATCCCCCTCTATGAACTGGAAGCGTCATAAAACGCATTGTACGCCTAGGCCTGCCCGGGGTCCATATAAACTTGCCACAGATCGATTGAAGGTGTTGTAACCTGGCATTTGTTACTTTCAATGAAACAGACCGAAACAGATATAAAACCCTAGGTAAAATATTCATTTTTATAATATTACTACGCCCAATTAACGTAAAATGAAGACGCCCCCATTTATCTAGTGAATCTCTAACGCTCTGTAGTAGTAATTTCCAATTCACATCCATCACTTCAGTCAAGGAGGCACGAATTAAGATACCCAAGTAGGTAACTTCCTTCACCACTCTAACATCTGTCCATACAATGTTACCTGAACACAACATTTGAGTTTTAGGAACATTCAATTTGTAGCTGGAAATTTGACCAAACGCTGCCGCCAGGAATCATATCTCTACTATTGCCAGAGATGGACCTGTCGTAGTCACGGCAATGTCATCTGCATAAGCAAATACAGAAAATTGATAATCATGTACCACAAAAGGGGGAATATAAGAATTATGGGCCAATTGTTCTATATAGGGATTGATGTAAAGAGCAAATAAGAGGGGAGTGCAAGGGCAGCCATGTCTAGTACCCCTGGAAATAGACACCGCCTCAGAACATAGACCCATAGCAGAAATTTTAGCAGTAGGGGTAATGTAAAGTGCCTGCAAAGCTGTAATAAATCGATTGGCAAATCCATAATAATACATCAGTTGCCAGAGATAATCCAAGTCCACCCGATCAAACGTTTTCTCAGCGTCCAATAAAATCAAGCCTAAGTCCCTCTTTTCAATGCATGCAATATCAAATAGTGTTATTACTTTATTAACATGCGTAGCCGTTCCTCGCTGAGGTATAAACCCATGTTGATTTAAAGAGACTAACGGCGTCATTACTTTAGATAACCGGTTTGCTCAAATCTTACTATTACAATTCAAAAGCGAAATTGGACGGTAAGATCCCACTAACTCCAGGTCCTTGCCCTTTTTACAGAATACTGCAATAGTGGCTTCTGCCCATGATTTAGGAGGCTGACCTAATTGCGCTGCCAGAAACACCTTCAACATCTCGTCCTTTATTTGATGGAAAAAAGCCTATAAACTTCCCCAGGAATCCTATCAGGCCCCGTGGCTTTACCTGAAGCTAAACTATTGACACCTTCTTCCATTTTCACCATAGTAATCGGGATGTCTAATTGCTCCGACATCACAGGGTCTAAATGAGTAATTTGCTCCTGTAGGAATACACTTTCTTTCCCACCCAGCCCTCCCTGCTGTGTGTATAGATCAGTATAGAACTGATGGAAGATAGAGAGTATCTTTTGTGAGTCATGATGAAGAAACCCATTCTTATCCTTCAATGCTTGAATATTTCGTGCAGAATTTTTTATGCGCAGCCGTACCGCCAAGCGTCGGCCAATAGTTTCCCCATACACATGATTTTGCTGTTTATATACTAAATATTTCCTAGCGTTCTCTAAATTCCAGAACCCTACAATATTCGCCCGGTTTTTAGCGACACTATTTTCTAATCTTAAAATGTCATCCTCCTGCGACATAATCCCAGCCATTAGGGCCCCTTCAGCCTGTCTCAAAGCCTCATGATGCTGTTGTATTTCCAACTTAAGTTTCTTTTGTTGATACAAACTGTAACTAAGAACTTCCCCCGAAAACAAGCCTTAAATGCATCCCAAAGATTATTAATATGAGCCAAAATACTATTATTTATAAAGAAATCCTGCATCCAATGATGCACGTGTTCTTTAAAATCAGCATTTAAGCACAGCTACCGATCAAACGTGAAGGGCCTGGGCGTGCTTTTTCTCTTAGGTATGCCAAGTTCTCGAACAATGGGGGCATGATCCAAGGAGATCCGCGGAAACAGTCGAATAGAGGCTTCAGATAACATAAAAGGGGGGGGAGTAGTCCAATCTGACTAGCTTTTTATGGGGATAACAATAGAACGGAAAAACCATATCAGGTTTATTTAACTTGCCCCAGACATCTACTAAGCCTTGGTCGCAAACTAAATTATAAAGGGCTTTAAAAACTCTAAGTTTCCGACCAGTATATTTTTGGGGTCCCTCTTGTAACGTCTGATTCATCAAGTTAATATTAATATCTCCACAAATTACTAAAGGTTGCTCCCAAGAAGCCATTTCCATGTTTAATTCTACTAATATTTCCGGATCATCCAAATTGGAGCCATAAATATTGCATACCGTAATCTTACATCCCCCAAAGCCACATTCAGCTATAACCCAGTACCATATTTATCAGCTAAGGTACGGTCAATAGTAAATAGGTTAGATTTAGCTAAAATAGCAGCCCCACGGATCATACCAGTTTGCTGTGAAGCTGATATTTAAGAAATCCCGAACTCCTTCAGAATATTACGTTCAAGCCACGTTATATGGGTCTCTTGAATACATACTAAATCTGGCTAAAAATGCCGTAATTCTGCCGCTACCTTTTGCCGCTTTGCCCAATTATTAAGACCAGGGGCGTTTAATGAACAGATTTTTAACCTTTTATGTGACATAATGGAAAAAATACACACCCTTCCAATGCGCCCAATCCAAACGATAAGAACACTAATCCGCTGTAAGCACATTTGCACCAGCTTCTATGTATAGCTACAGTTTGCGACCGGAGAATTTTATCTGTTTTTTCCTTAACAATTAAACATTTACTTGCTGCTGTGAATTTTTTTACCCCTTTTACCCCACCTCGGTGTTACCCTCCCCCCCTACCCCAGATGCCACCCACCCTAGTGTACCCCAACCGGCTCCCTACCCCTGCCCCCACGCTTTAACGAGGCTTCAGGACGAAAAGTCCTATAGATGCAAGCTCACCCAAGCCCCATAACTTCCCCTGTAAGTCCTGCATCTTGGGAAGAAGAGCGACTTCCTCCTCCCTAAGAATAGCAGGAATAGACAAGCTTATTACACAAAATTTAAAGAGAGCCAAGGAAAGGGGAGAAAAACAGAACTTACTGCTTAACCTAAGATAGACACAAAATCTATATGAATGAGCCTATCTAAGCTAAATGGAGCTTAAGAATTCTTTAGCAGAGGCAATACTAGTAAAAAAACGAGTACGCTCATAAAGAATTACTTTTAACTTAGCAGGAAACAGTAAGTAAACTTGAGCCCCTTTGGACTGAAATTCTGGAATCAGCTGACGCAGTTGCCAGCGAAGCTCCACAGAGCGTTGACACAGATCTGGATGGACAAAAAACTCCACAACGCCCCCCTTTCTTTTCTTGTCAGGTCTTGCTAATGTAAACACTTCTTCTTGTGCCAGGAAGCTATTAAAAGATACCAAAAAACCCCTGGGTTTAGAGACCTGGCCAGGTCTCAAACGAATATTAAAAGGGAACCTATGGGCACGTTCTATTTCTCCGTCCCAAGCCCATCGGGTCAAGTCAGGAAAAGCTTTTTTAAACAAATCAACAATAAACCCCCTAGGATCTTGCCCCTCCTTCCCCTCAGGAATCTGAAGAACCCTTAAGTTATTTCTACGTGACCGATTTTCAATCTCAGTTAATTTCCAAATAGTATCTTACTTAGTAGCCTGGATTGAGTCCATTGCAGTTTTATATTGAGCGAGTTCATCCTCAAATGTCGAAATACGAGATTCTGCTTCGTTAAACCTGGACACAAAGTCAGCCTGTGATTTAGCCAGTCGTCTGACTGAATCTTGAAGTTTAGGGCAAGAATTCTGGACTCTTTGACTCTCTTCACGAGTCTCATCCCGATGCGACATGATAGATCGATGTGTCATAGCCAGAGATATCTCCTCCTCCGCTGATGCGCCTTGACCCCCTTGGGGGGTCAGTTTTACCAGTGAATCTTTAGTGACATGCAGGTCAAGTTTCCTCACAGTCATAGAATCCACACTCCTGTTCTTCAGGTTCCTCCAGAATCAAGCTGCTATGGTCACTGCCATCTGCCATAGTGAGCTGAGCAGAATATTGCGTCAACAAGTCCTCACAAGAGGACATAGATTGTTCAGAAAGGGAAAAGAAATCGCCTGAATCTGCTTCTGGACCTTACAGCACTAAAGCCCCTTGCCCTTGAACCTCACCAATAAGAGCAGTTGTTTCTCCGGTCCCAAGCAAATCACTAGCGCCGTCTAAGACAGATCCTGGAGAACACCCTACATTGTCTCCCAGATCATCCTCTAAGACATTAGTAGTTACTTGCACATTCAAAAGGACCGAGCCATTTCCCATTTCCTCCACCATATTTTCCATATTTCCCAAGTTACCAGTATTGAAGTTAGTTACATTAGCTAAATCAGTCACAATCACAGCAGAAGAATCATGCCGTGCCCCACCATCTCTGTTTAAAATCTCAGCAGCCTCCATTACCGGTACTGGTTCGGGGATCTTGCCTTTCCGTTTATCTCTAGCGGCAGAAAACAAAGCCGTTATTTTTTTCCCTCGGATTGATTTCCCTTTGATCTCGTAACTGCAGAGATAGGGTCCACAGGTTTGTTATCAGTCAGTTCCCCACTTTGGACGTTTTTAACTCTCGCCTGTGGGTCAGCGGCGATGCTCTCTGCCGGTCTCAATGCCTCCCTCCTCTTGGCTCCACGGCTTCCCGCGGGAGCCTTTCAGTGGCATTGCTAACGAAGACCACAGCCTCTCAGCAAAACCAGGCAGCGGCTCCCAGGTGCAGCGTATTCCCTCCAGGAGCAACGCCCAATGGCTGCGCCGGTTCCAAGCACGCCCCGGACACGAAGACAGCAACGGAAGAAACTCGAGCATCTGCGTCCAACAGGTAAGAGCAGCCTTCAAAATGGAAATACCGGCAATCCGAAAATAAGCTCCATAACCCCGGCACTCGCCCATACCGTGGGGACTATCTTCCCCAACCCATTACCCTGGTATCCCAATAACATTAGCCAACAGAGAGTTGTTGTTGTGGTCGTTGATGGCCCGCAGTTTTATTGGGATTATACACAAACTTAAACTGGTTATCCAATCACTGTTTGCATGAACAATGGTCACATTGTGTCATTTGCGAACTGCCATATCTGGGTCATAAATCATATCTGGGGTCATAAATCATACATGTCATCATCATACTGTGCATATCATATTGTGGGTCATAAATCATACATGTCATCATCATATTGTGCAGATCATATTGTTGTACATTCAGTTTGTAAATGGCACGCCCAAAAACCAGTTCTTTTGTTAGTCCTTGGTAGTCCTCTTTGTCGTGTTGCTTCTGGGACCACCGTTCGGTTGGTCACCCACGCGCTCTGCGTGTAGGGAGGGGTAGCTTCTCCAGGGAGTTAGACCCCCAACTCGCTACCTTTTTGTGCCCTGCCGTCCGGCCGGGTCTGGGCCGCGAGTGCCGTCTCCGTTTGCTACTCCCCTCCTTGGCCCGGCCACCTCACCCTGCCGTGCAGCATCCCAAGATGAGTGGCCTACTTCCTACACACCGCCCTGTCGGTGTGTCTCCTTAGCCAACCATTGTACCAATTTCCACCAACGCTTGTTTTGCTGTCCAGCACTGCGACATCTGCTGGTTCCTAGGTGTGGGTGGGTGGGTCCAGAAAATGTAGGTGCGCCGCCTCCCCCGCTCCACGAAGTTAGGAGCTAGCTGGGGGAGCGGTGCTTATATCCCCCCTTTCGCTCTTCCCGCCAACCAGGTGCTGCTCTTCCATTGGCGGGTTTGTACCCCCCCCCCATTAGTCGGGGGTCTCTTGGTGCCATCGAGGTGCTCCCGTGAGAGGCGTTAAGCCTTGCTTGCTGCTTCTGGGTAAGCCTTGCTTGCTGCTTCTGGGCGCTTTTGGGTGCCCAGAACTGGTTCCCTCACTGGGGCTCGGCGTGGGTTATGGCGCCGGCCCCTGAGCCTCCCCCCCCTTCGGGGGGGGGGTGCGGCAGCCTCTGCAAGAACGGCCACAAACACTGCGCTAAGCCGTTAGCAAGAACCCTCGGCTTGTCTTGGTTTTATGGGAAATAAATGGGCAACAGAATCGACTCTCCTTTCCTAGTAACAACTCTTCATACAGGGTCCGGCATGAGAGGTCCGCTCACGTGTCCGCCTCGGACACCATCTTGCCTCTATTTCCCCCTGTTGAATTTTTTAATTTAGTTTACATTTCATAAATATATGGCTATCTAAGTTCACCCATGAGTTTCACATGAGTTTCCACAAAATACCAGTAAAAACCACCAAAAGTAGGTAAAATCAACTATGACTTAGAATCTGGGTTACATTTTTTATTACAACTCTACCTGTTTCTGAAAGTTGGGAAGAGTGTGATTCCAGCAAAGCATACATTTTGCTATTGACAGTTTTAGAAAAAAATGCACTTTCTTGCACTTTTTCCCATCTTTTTGAAAAGCCTACAATTGTTTCTATATTTTGGCTATTTTCGTGGTTCCCTCCAATGAAATCCATAAACCATGGATACCTTTAGAATCTAAAACACGTTAGAATCCCCAACATATTGGAAAAAGGATAAACGTTTGGCCTGGTTACTTTTTCTGAAAAATGTAATAAAAGCTGAAGTGCAAGGTACCCAAATCATAAGAAATAGGTCTCAGTAGACAAAGCCTAAGCAGTTTAGGAGTTAAACAAAGAGATTCCCCTTGAATGATAAGGTGTGGTGTAAATATGTGTTGAACAGAGTGGGATCAGAGAGAATTTGGCAAACGTAATGAGTTCTGGAAATTAAAGGTCTGATTATAATGTCGGGCTGACGACACCAATGCAAAAGCATTACCACCCGACTAGGAGCCTGAGGTCCCGCTGGACACATTAGAATGTGACCGCCTTCACAGCGGTTTCAATGTGTATATTTTGAATTGCGTTGTTTGCGCCGGACTGCAGCACTCGTCGCAATATAAAAAAAATACATTTCAAACATCAGTGCTTTATGTGGCAGGCACTATGCGGTGCCTGCCGCATGGTGCAGCGATATCTGGGGGGGCACTATAGGTGCCCCACAGGGCCCATTGCAGAGGGCAAGGGGTGTAAGGAGGGCCCGCTAGGGGCCCTCAACGTCCCTTCCTGCCTACGTTTTCATGGCAGCTTAAATGAAACAGACAGAGGAAAGGAACATTGCAACCCCTATGGCAGTGTCTGAGCTGGCACCGCCACCATTGTAGAGATTGCCATCCCCCCGATGGTCCAACGAGCCTGACAGTCCTTCTTCCACATGCCTCCGCCCGCCACATCCTAATGCGGTGGGTGGTCCTGCAGGGGCCGATGGCGTTGATACCGCCACCACTGGCCTGATGGTGGCGGTCCCACCACCATCATAATTGACCCCTTAGTCCTTTAGAATGATGAGTGGGTGCATGTTATTCAATGTTACTGCCTGGTTCATCAAGGATAGTGCTAATTGCATTCACATGATGATAGAAGGCCACAATGTTTGGTTTTAAAGCTGGTGATAACTAAAGTGGAATGATGTGCAAAAGAGAACTGTGGAGTGGTTGGTGTATAAGATATTGTCATTAATGAGGAGGATGCCTCCACCACACATTTTCAATTGTGTTGCGTATGCAAAAATGAAGGGGCACATTGAAAAACCTACCTACCCTTTCCTGCACATAAACAATAATTTTTTTAAAATGCCATTTTGCAACTTCTGTGTGTGCTGCATTAAGCAGCACACATAAAAGTTACAAACTGCATTTAAAGATTGTTTGTGTGCGGGAAGGGTGACCTTCCTGCCCATAAACAATCTTCCCCTGCACGCAGACACCCTTGCACTATGATGCAAGGGTGCCTGAGTTGGGGCAAGGCTGCTGAGTGCAGCGCCAGTGCATGGGGAAACGCAGGTCTGCACCATATTCTTTTAAATATAGTGCAGCCCTGTGTTTCTGAAGTGGCGGAGAGAGGCCTTAAGCCAGGGAGTCTAACACCTCACATTGCCACTTCCTTGTACATATGTCCCGAGTTGTTAAAAATGGTAAAGAACCAAAAGTAAGTGCCTCATGTAGTCCAGAAACTACATACTTTGCATGCACACATTGTAAATTGTTTAATACTCTTGGATTGGAGGCTTCAGCTGAAATGCAGTCAATTGCGGTGTCTTCGCATTTTTTCCATGATGGATTGAAGCAATGTAGCTGAGTAAAAGTGAAGCAAAGCCCGTCTGGGAAAAGACGTGGCTATCATGTACATAAAGTGTCTTACATTTATTGCTTAAAGACTGTAACAGACCATGCTGGTACAAAAGGCAACTTAGCAAAACTCAGATACATAATGCTGCAAGTGGGTTTCCACCACACTCAATCGAACATCGACAGCTGACAATGACAGTCTTCCTTTTGATCACAATAAGCCGTTCCTAAAACTCGTCCCTATAACATGCAACACCCCATAAAATCCCAAAAAACTCATGTCCCATTGCTAAATTGGAGCCAAGTGCGTCTGGGAGAAGATGGGGGTATCATACATGGAAAGCTCTTTGCATGTCCGGCTAGAAGACTGATACTTTGTAACAAATCTCGCTGGTACAAAAAACAGCTGAGAAAAAACTCAGATACACAATACCGCAAGTGTGTTTTCACCACGCTTAATTGAACTCCAGTGGCTGATAATGATAGTCTCCCTTGTGACCAGGATAAACCAATCCTAAAACTATTGCGTAGAATAAGAAACATCCCTTATATTCCAATTGAACTCAGGTACCACGTTCCTGCGCAGCAATGAATTTTTCCAACATATAATGTTTCCATCAACTAAGAATGCACTCTGCCTTTCCTTTCTTAGATTGGTTATCAGTTACAGAGTTTCATTTGATTGTCAAGAAGAAGGAACCTTGAATAAACGAACAAGTCATGGAACCCATTTACCTCTCAGGCCAAAAGCAGATGCCTTAATGCTCTGTGCCAAAATTTGAGTTGAGTTGATCAGAGTGAGGTGGGGCAGTAGCTAACATATGTCAATACATCATTCCTCTTCAGAATATAACTAACCAAAGTCCTGATAAGAACCCTAATGTGTTAGCGGTTCGAAATGCATCAACAACTATACTTGGGGATTCTTTCACTTAGAGCTGTATGGACAGTGGAAAAAACACTTCAAAACTAATATCTCACCCTGGTTAAATGTCTTTGAAACCCCAGAGTGTGTCCCAACAGGGACACAACACTCGGAATAATTGTGATAGGCACCTTTAGCTTTGAATCATTGTACTGGTTCTTCACATTTGAGTATGGTTTTCATGCTTTGTCAAATCATTTTTGGCAAGTTCTTGTTGATAATGTCTATTATACTGAGCACTCATCTGAATGCTGATGGGTCTTTCTGGCCAGGGAGGAATGGGAGGGACTGACACTTACACTTTAATAGATAGTATCCTGTCAACACGCAAACCACTGATATAGCCCACACAGTTAGCCTTGCAAACAGGACTGAGTTGAAAGGGATGGTTTTGCACCTCAGAGAGTTGCTTTGAAGTCAACTCCTACATCAAAGAAACTTTTAGGTATAAGTACTTGGTCTCTGACCCCCTAAAATTAGACACTTCTGGATCTTGAACCCAACCTCTGTCAGAAAGACTCAACTAACTGCTTTTCTGAAAGGACTATTCTTCTGCTTGTTGCCCTGCTGCTCACTGACTCTGCTGAAGTAGAGCTGGACTCTGCCTTCCCTCCAAGTGATCTCCAAGGGCTTGCTGGCTTGCCTCTTTTTTCTGAAGCCTCAGGGATTCAAAAGACTTCCATCAATTCTGCTAAAGCTGCTGGACTCTGCCTTCTGTGAGTCCTACCATGGCCGTAGGTGCCCTCTCCAAGTTCTGGACCTCAAAAGTTGGTTCTGCAGCTGTTTTCTACAAAACCAATGCATCACCATCACTGCACCAGTTGAAATCAATGCATCGTCTTGTGGAAAAGTAAATTTTGCCATGTTGTATGTGCCTACGTGTTCCCCATGTTATGTTATATGTGCATGATCGATATGCATGTATTCCCCTATGATCGATTAAAGACGCAATTACAGTTGTGTCCATCTCTAGTATGCCAGTTTCCAGTTTTCGTAAATATAACGAATATCAGGCCTATGTAAAGCTACGTTGCCACGTTTTTCAGTGTGCACGTTAATTCATTGAATTATCCCCGTTTCTAGGCCTCAAAAGGGCCCGGACTCAGATTCAGCTCCTGTCTCCTGAACCCTCTCCGAGGAGCGATACAGCCCCCACCTGTATCCCTGACCCTTCACTTACTTCATGCCTCGCAGTGCCCGGTTCGGCCTGGCTCTGCCTCCCAGTCTGCCAAGAATATGTTATGTTTCTAGTTATCAGTCCAGCCCTCCTTCTCTGCATTCCTAAGCTACTGAATCGCATCAATAGTTTCCGTCATGGTCTAGCCTTTATGTCTCCATGTAAGAGAAATACTGTATTAATATTCATAGAATATTCCTCGCACACACACTACATGTAGAATTATGCATGCCCCAGTCTTAATGTCTGTTAGCCTTTGCCCTGATAACTTTTGGATTCTATCAACATGTTCTCTAAACACTAGATACTAGATAGGCTTTAGGTACATGTCGCTCTGACACTCCAGACTTTCGTCTCCTCCTCTAGCGCAGAAGTCATAGCCCCAGTTCTCCCTGGTAACACGTCATTGCCAGCTTGCGCGCACCACTAGGTTAGAGGTCCCAGCTGCTCAGGTAGCCCCCTCCATGTTTCCGCCCCTTTTATGACATATTCTGTTATGTTTGCATCACATGTCTATGTATACGCCCTGTACACACCTCTTGTTACACCCACTTTATGCCTTATCTTTCGCGACTGCTACAAACTCCGCCTACTGCTACGCCTACTGTATTGACTGTAATGTATTTGTTTAACTATAAATATTGTGCACTGTTATTAAAAGTTATCCCTTATGCTCCCAGATCCTGCCCCCGGCAGCTGCCATCCCATTCCCATGCAGGCTGTCCTGTTCCAGTCCTTTATGCTTGATTAAAGCCTGTATACTCTAGCTACCTCGTATCTTGACTCTTATTTATTGAGCTAACCATTTATTGATTATAGTCAAAAATAGAACCGGTAATTAATTATTTATTTACCACATAATGGCGCCCGAATAGGGACTTGCCCTTTCCCCACGCGCCGGAGAAGCCTTGCAGGCCCCCTGATCCTCTGCAGCCGTGACGGAACCATACCGTGCACGTGCAGATATTTCTGCTTCAAGTATCCCTCAGGCCCACGGAGGAGACGGAGGTTGCGGTCCAGCGTCCAGACGAGGCGGTGGAGGAACGCGGCGAGTCCCGACCAGAGCCCAAGCCGAGAGTCCAAGGTCCGAGGTATCCGGAGGCCCACCTGTAACTGAAGTCCGAAGTTCGTCCGTCCGTCGTCGTCGCAGTCCAGTCCAGTCCGAGGCCTTTCCGTTCTTGCTGCCCGGTGAGTACCGTTGCTGGGGTAGTATCTAGACAGGGTCAAGTAATTTGTCTCTGGTCCGTGGGTTTGGGTACACAGATCCAACACGAAGTGTCCACTTAGGTGGATGCGGGTCCTGACGTGTCTCTTTATGAGACCGGTAAGTTTCGTACTGTTTCAGCAGTGCATCTAGTAATTCTAGTCAGTTCTGTTCTCGAGAAATTCATGTGTTCTGTTTTCAGTATTCCAGATAGTATTCTGTCCGAACCGTTATTTTTAAATGTTATTTCATGTGTTTTCAATGTCGTGGTATGAGTGATTTGTTTTCTTAAAGTTATTATTGTGTTTATTGTGTATTGTATTTGTGTCCAGACTCTAGCCTAGTTATGCCTCTGTTCTCGAAGTTACGTCAGTTAAAAACTAGAAAAGGTCTGCTCGAGGAAGCAGTTCCTGTCCCGCCTAGGGACAGTCCAGGACATTTTATGTATCATAAGCATGGCTTGAGTGCCATAATATATCTAGATTTATGGGTGGAGTACACCAAACAATTAGAAGAGAAATATAGATGGCCTGTATCAGGTACATGGGATGCCGAGTGCATCATGCGAGTAGAAGAAGCATTATGGAAAAAGAAAGCCAGACAGTCACAGAAAAATGCCATCGAGTTATGGCGCAAAGAATCTCATAAAAGAACCGAAAAAGAAATCAGAAAGTTAGAATTAAGTAGAGAATCCTCAGAAAGAGCCCAAGAAAGGGAATTAATCGAAATAGGTGAACGAGTTAAAGCCGAACAGTCAGACAGACAGAGAAATGCCCTTATTAAGGGTATGTATCCTCTTCTTGCCGAGGGCTTGCCAAAAGCAACCCCGGAAGCACCATGTAATTTTCCGCCGCCATTAGTTCCGATTAAGCTACGTCACAAACCGACCGCAGCTGATATTTTTCTCTCGTCCTATTTGGACGACACAGTCCCAGAATATGCAAATCCTGTTCCGCCAGCTCCTGTAAATAATGTAATTCCTGTTCCTCCAGCCACCGGGGCACCTGTTACAGCACCTGTTACGGTACCCCCGGTCCAGCCCATAGTACAAGTTCCCGCTACATCAGTCACTCTGCCAGCACGAAGAGTATCAGTCGACGATTCCAGTTTAGGGGCCGCGGGGGGAGGTCCTCCTGGTACCCCGCCGCCACACAAACGTGTAACATTAGTCGAGTTACATGAACGTGCGTTACAGCGTACGCCCAAATATCAGTCTGTTGCAGATATCAGACGAGCTCTTACCGAATGCCGTTATGATCCAGTCCCAGGCGATGATAATATGGTTATATATTCATTACGCGTAAGACGGGTGACCGAGTGTTTGGACACCCTACCGAATATGAAAGAGGATCTAGACAGAATATATCGTTTCATCCGTACAGGAGACGATCCAGAAAGTATTGGCGAAATCATGTCTCTAAGGAAAGCTGAGACCCAGCTCATGCTATTAAAGTTTCTAATCAATTGTTTAATAAGGGAACAAGATTGTCCGACTAAAGATCCGACCGAAATGAAAGTTCTGACAAGGTGGAGTGATAATATAGCCGAGGGTAGACACAAGACACTCAGTAGTATAGAAAGTATGTACAAGAAAATTCGTAAGGAAATAATAAGGTTACACGACAATCGTAAAGCAGCACAAGTAAGTGAGAAAGAAGACAACTCTTCTACTGAAGAGGTAGACGACGAGAATCCCACCAGAATAGCGTATGTAGGTAGAACTAGACTTCCCGACCGACATTCACGCCTAGAACACAAGAAAGTTTTTCCTCCTCCAGCACCAGAACAAGGTTCTCTGGAACAAGTATTTCAAGCTACCGATCACATTCTGAAATCACGAATCGGTTATAGTGAACTTAGTACCATGCATGAACAAGAACTAGCCCGATCAGCAGTCCGATGGGCTACTGATTCTACCACTTTTCCAGACGAAATAGTGGCACAAATGTTTCTGAAACTGCCCCCAGCCGAGCAGCGACTGGTGGGTATGTATATGATCCAGCACCTCATCACACTGTATGAGGGTCAGCATTCTGATCCAGGTCCGTTACATGATGTTCTGAACGAGTTACTCCAGTGTAAATGGAAAGGTTTAGGTACCGATTTAATTAGTGTCATTCTAGAACAGCGCCACAAATATCGAACGTTTCTGAACCCGCATTTTGTTCACGTCTCACCTCCAGAAAGTAAACCATTTTACATAGATAGACAGCATCCGTTACGAGAAGTACACCCAGTTAGGACAGCGGGTGGCGATCTAGAACGAGTATTTGTTTACACCCCGATCACAAAGATGGAACTCTTAGAGATGAAGAAGTTAATTCCCTGTCACGACAAAGATCCAGCAGGGTTCCATCGAGAATTAAAAGACATGCTCCGTATGGGAGAATACACGTATCCAGATATTATTAAAATGCTAAAAGTCCTGTTGCCCGCAGGGGTATATGAAAAACTCAAGGAAAAAGAATGGGAGGTGGGAGAGAAAAAGATAGATTGGACAGCTCTAGAAGCTGAAGATAATGCACGAGTACCAGGTACCGGTCTTGGGGACAAATGTAAAGAATTGCCCGAGTTATTGATTCAGGTTTTGCCAAGATTACTAGCCACGAAAAAGGAAGATTGGGATGCAATCTTAGCATGCAAACAGAAACAGGATGAAGATACTAGTGATTTTTATTCTAGATTCGAGAAATGTTTTATAATTAACAGTGGTTTGAAGACAGGTAGTGAGTCATACCCTCATCTTTTTGTTACTAAACTAGTCGAGAATTCAAGCCCACAAGTCAAAAATCGAGTTTTGAAAGTCGAAAGTACCTGGCAAGCTAATACTCCGTCACAAATGCTTCAAATGCTCCAGTATCACCAGAATAGAATCAGAGAAGAGCAAGAACACGAAAGGAAACGTATGAAAGATACGAAAATGAAAGTATTAGTTGCACAATCTGTTCCCCAAGACAGTCAGAAGAGGGGTCCGAATCAAGCTAGTCATACTGCAGTTCCCGTTAAAGGGACCTGCAATTATTGTAAACAGCCAGGTCATTTTATAAACGAGTGTGCAGTTCTGAAACAC
This sequence comes from Lissotriton helveticus, assembly GCF_964261635.1. Taxonomy (NCBI): domain Eukaryota; kingdom Metazoa; phylum Chordata; class Amphibia; order Caudata; family Salamandridae; genus Lissotriton; species Lissotriton helveticus. The sequence continues at coordinate 1,761,469,890 of NC_136065.1, forward strand.
AACATAGCTACTGGTAAGACTAAAGAAAGACCACGTCCGCCTAGACCAGAACAAGTCTCACAGACTTCTCAGTCACCGCAGAATGCACAACAGACAGTTCTAGCACCGCAGCCTATCGCTGCAACACAGCATGTTACACAGCAAATGTACCAGTATGCCCAGACAGAGTATCCAGAGTATCAACAGTATTCATGAAACAGCCTAGAGAGGGAGGTAGGCTTGCCTCTCATCGAGATACCTGTAGATCAAGAGGGTCCCTATGTACACAGTCAAGTATTAGGGAAAGACAGAAAGTTTCTGATTGATACAGGGGCAAGTAGGACTACTATCAGTCATGACGAGGTTCCAGGGGCTCCGCTCTCAGGCTCTAGAAATGTTTCCCTTGGATTTTCAGGAAAGCCTATTGTGAACGAGATTTCAAAACCAGTTTCTCTAGAAGTAGGTCCATTGTCCCGAACTACTGATTTATTACTTACGAAATCATGTCCAGAAAATTTGTTAGGTATCAAGACATTAAAAGAATTAGGTGCAGTAATTTGTTGCTCCCCAGAGGGAGTTCGTTTGTTTTTAAGGGACTATAAAGGTCATTATGTATTACGTGATTTTGATCCAAGATTACTGAATGTCCCCCAGCATCTATGGGCACAAGGTCCAACTGATGTTGGTTGTATGCAAATCACACCCCATCGTGTGACTCTCAAGCAAGGTATAGTCCTGCCACGAATCAGACAGTACAAATTGCCACCTGAGGCTGTAGCAGCCTTATCCAAAATTATTGACGAGCTCATTGTTCAAGGAGTGGTTGTAGAAACTGACTTCAATGTATGTAATTCTCCTATCATTCCAGTCATGAAACGTACTGATCCAAATGCACCTCCAGTATATCGATTAGTGGTTGACCTTCGAGAACTTAATAAATGTATCATTCCCCAGTACCCAGTAGTTCCAGATATTTCTTCCCTATTGACAGCCATTGATTCTGAAGCTACGTTCTTCACAGTTATAGACCTCAAGAACGCATTTTTCAGTGTCCCCATTCATCCAGACAGCCAGTACCTTTTCGGATTCTGTTTAAATGGAAGGAGCTATAAGTTCACACGAGCTCCTCAAGGTTTCACAGAAAGTCCTAGTATTTACAGTCAAGCACTTAAGAGACAACTAGACAATATTCACATGCCGGCTGACACTGCCCTGCTCCAGTATGTCGATGATCTACTGATCACAGCCCGTTCTGAACGTGACTGCGAGCGTGCGTCACTTACAGTCCTGTATTTCCTAGCCGAGATGGGGCACAAGGTGTCCCCTTCGAAGCTTCAATTCTGTGTCCAGCAAGTGATCTACTTAGGCCACTTACTGTCCAAGTGGGGTAGGCAGTTGACACCAGACCGTATCCAGTTGATAGCGAGTCTTCCACAGCCCAAGACACAGAAGGAGGTACGTGCTTTTATTGGCCTCACTTCTTACTGCAGACAATGGATTCCTCAGTATGCATTTCTAGCAAAGCCACTGATACAGTTAACGACACAGGAGGCAGCCGTATCGACTGTTCTCCCTTGGACCCAGGAACATACACTTAGTTTTAATGAGTTAAAGAAAGCCTTATGCCAAGCACCTGTTCTAGCTACACCGAACTACAGTAAGCCTTTTACACTTTTTGTCACAGAACGTAATGGTACTTCATTATCTGTTCTCACACAAGATCAAGCAGGACAGTACAAGCCCTGTGCTTATTTTTCGAGCACATTAGATCCAGTAGCTCAGGCTTTGCCTGCGTGCCTCAAGTCAGTTGCAGCCACAGCCCTAGCTATCAGACAAAGTGATTCCATAGTATTAGGACACTCCCTGACAGTACAAGTTCCACACTCCGTGGAAGTTCTTTTAAACCGAACACAGACACAGCACTTGACCATTGCACGTTTAACAGGTTATGAACTGACACTGTTCCAGCCACACATAGAAATCAGACGCTGCAACATTCTAAATCCTGCTACACTGTTACCGTCAGTTACTTCAAATACTGCCACACATGACTGCGTGGAAGTTATTAACACTATGACTAAGCCAAGACAAGACCTGACAGACATTGCATTACCTGATCCCGACCTGACACTTTATGTGGATGGTTCATGTATGAGAACTAGTACAGGAGAACTAGTAGCCGCGTATGCAGTGACTACTGACACCGACGTTATTGAAACACACCGTATTGACATCCTGTCTGCTCAAGCAGCAGAGCTAGTTGCTCTGACCCAAGCCTGCATACGTGCCAAGAACCTGAAAGTAAACATATATACAGATTCACGTTACGCATTCGGAGTTGTACACGACTTCGGAGTGCTCTGGCAGGAGAGAGGTTTCATGACTTCTCATGGAACCAAGATTCAGCATGGTCTCCTCATTCAAGCTCTGTTAGATGCAATACATTTACCGACAGCTATCGCTATCATGAAGTGCAAGGCACATACGAAAGTTACTGACATCATTTCCCAAGGTAACGATCTAGCAGATCGAACAGCCAAGCTTACAGCTCAGACTCCAGACATTCCAGTTAACATGACACAGACACTCACTCCAGCTCCGACTACTTGTATGACAGTTAAGGACCCTACACAAGATGTCATAGACATACAGTTACATGCTACTCCTGAAGAAATCAAGAAATGGTCCGAACAAGGAGGGGTCCAGACAGATCAGGGATGGGTGACGAAGGGAAAAGCCACATGGTTTCTCCCCGACTCTATGGTTCAAGTCATTATTAATACCGCACATAGTCCAGCACATCTAGGAGAAAAAGCCATGTTAGACAGTATACAGAACCTTTGGTTCAACAAGCATTTACGAGCTGCAGCCAAGCAGAAAGTCCGTACCTGTATGATATGTTGCCAGTTCAATCCAGGTAAAAGTGTCCCGGTGGAACAAGGTGGATTCCAACCCCCTGACCACCCTTTTGAAGTCCTCCAGATGGATTACATTCAGATGGAGCGATGTCGAGGTTTCAAATATGTTCTTGTAGTTGTATGCGCTTTGTCCAGGTGGACAGAAGCATATCCAGTTCCAGATTACACAGCAGCGACCACTGCCAAGCAGTTGGTTCGTGAATTCTTCCCCCGTTATGGACTCCCTAGGGTCGTGTATTCTGATAACGGCCAGCCATTCTCATCTGAACTCATGAAACATGTTTCCCTTCTGTTAGGGTACCAATGGAAGTTCCATTGTGTGCGCCATCCTGAAGCAGCCGGTCTCGTAGAGAGACATAATCAGACCTTGAAAATCCGTATTGCCAAGATATGTCAAGATAAAGGTGTAGACTGGCTAGTTGCCCTGCCAGTTGCTTTATTCTTTATGCGCATGGTCGCACATTCCAGATCAGGTCTGTCCCCTTATGAGGTCGTATTCGGCCGCCCCCCAAACATGTGGGGTACACCTAGACCCCGCAGTATTACAGATGTTTCCAGTAATATGTTGACAGATTACCTAGCTTCCTTGATGTCTGCCCTACACTCTTGTCGTTCACAGGTTGCCGCCGCATTTCCAGACAATACCGAAGTGAAACCGCATGAGGTCATTCCAGGAGACCTCGTGCTAGTAAGGAACTTTGATCGTTCAAGTCCACTGGAGCCTCGCTGGAAGGAGCCGAGACTAGTCCTTCTGACCACCCGTACGGCCGTTAAGTTGGAGGGCAGCAAGGGTTGGGTCCATCTGTCGCATGTCAAGAAATTTCATGAACTCCGTGATAAAACTTTTGCCAAGAACATTTCCAAAGACTGTTCCATTTCTAAAGACTGCCTGAAACAAGACTCTAAATCAGACATTAATCTCAATCCCGAACCGAAAGTTCCTCTGTTAGAGAAAACTCCGCAGCAGGAGTATAAATTAAAACTCCGGTCTAGTAAAATAAGTCAGCCAGTTTAATTGTCTAAGTCCCTCTCGGGTGAAACGGTTAGACAGGTATCTGACATGTATGAGATAGACCCCCATAGTGAGAGAGTTAGTCAAAACTCTATCCGATGTATCGTTTTTCTAAGTTTTCTATTGTTTCTAAGTTTGATGGTTACCTGCACAAGTTATGCATTGCATTTATGTTTTCCAACTTCTCATGTAAATAAGTTTCCTAATGCTACAGTAGAGCACACATTTAGTGATCTGCCTCCTCACGAGTTATCCTATCGTCTTGCTATGCGTAATAACACATTCATCAGAATGTTACACTATTCACACCAGACCAGCAATGCCACTAATTGTTGGGTGTGTGGTCGACTCCCCCCTTTCCAGACACCGAAGGGAGTTCTGCCACTCTTTCCTTATCCGTTTTCACATAATGGTTCGTGTGGAGCATGGTCCATGTTAACGTCATCTTCAAATGATATGTCCCTTCTGAATAGAACATGTTTCCCAGACAAGCAAGGTCTCCCCCATAGAACAGGGTTAGATCTAGAAAATGAAGTATATGATTTAGGTAATTAATCCTCGAATTTTATGGTCCTGAATGTTCAGTCTGATACTACTCCAGACTTACCTGCTATTTCAGTACTACCAGTCAAAGGCGAATTATGTGTCAGAAAGAATGGTTCCGCACATGTAGGACATAGTGATTGTACTACTACTGTCGAGTATAGTGACAGTGGGAAATCTATCTTCAAAGCCTCACGTCATTCTTATTTTGTTTGTGGTCAGACCGCATATGTTCGTCTGCCCCTCGATTGGGATGGAACCTGTTACATTGCCTTCCTACTGCCACCAATTTTTCTAGCCCCATCTGATTATCATAGAAACACACATCTAGTACACGTCAGACATAAAAGGGAGATCGAGTCCCCAATTGTCGATCAAACTGAAACTACTCTAGAACAGTATCAAGACTTCAATAAAGGTTTCTTCTTCTTTATAGGCCCTGTCCAGAATAGTAAGTTAATACGTAGGTTAACCAGAACCCTCGAAGCAGTAGTGAATGAGACTACTTCTGCTCTAGGTAACTTAACCGAAGAGCAATCTGCTATGAGATTTGTCGTGCTCCAAAATCGTCTCGTTCTTGACGTCATACTGGCCGATAGAGGAGGAGCATGTAGAGTCATCGGATCTAGTTGCTGCATTTTCATTCCTAATAACGCGCCGTCTGTTTATTCAGCTATAACCAGACTTCACAAAATTGCCCATCAGTTACACCAGAATCCGGGCACCTGGACATGGTCCAGTTGGCTCTGGAGTATTATATCTGCCTGGGGATGGAAAGTATTGTCATTCCTAGGTATTGCAGTAATGATCATTTTCAGTTGCTGCCTCTGTATACAATGTGGCCCTGCGATTTGCGGCATTTGTGCTACCTCTTGTATTCCTAGTCCTAAAACCCGTTCCAAGACAATTCGAGACGAGCAAATGATGCTGTATGAAATGATAGATGGTATCATGAATATAGATGTTTCCTGATGGAAACGTAGGGCACAAGGAGGGAATGTGGAAAAGTAAATTTTGCCATGTTGTATGTGCCTACGTGTTCCCCATGTTATGTTAAATGTGCATGATCGATATGCATGTATTCCCCTATGATCGATTAAAGACGCAATTACAGTTGTGTCCATCTCTAGTATGCCAGTTTCCAGTTTTCGTAAATATAACGAATATCAGGCCTATGTAAAGCTACGTTGCCACGTTTTTCAGTGTGCACGTTAATTCATTGAATTATCCCCGTTTCTAGGCCTCAAAAGGGCCCGGACTCAGATTCAGCTCCTGTCTCCTGAACCCTCTCCGAGGAGCGATACAGCCCCCACCTGTATCCCTGACCCTTCACTTACTTCATGCCTCGCAGTGCCCGGTTCGGCCTGGCTCTGCCTCCCAGTCGGCCAAGAATATGTTATGTTTCTAGTTATCAGTCCAGCCCTCCTTCTCTGCATTCCTAAGCTACTGAATCGCATCAATAGTTTCCGTCATGGTCTAGCCTTTATGTCTCCATGTAAGAGAAATACTGTATTAATATTCATAGAATATTCCTCGCACACACACTACATGTAGAATTATGCATGCCCCAGTCTTAATGTCTGTTAGCCTTTGCCCTGATAACTTTTGGATTCTATCAACATGTTCTCTAAACACTAGATACTAGATAGGCTTTAGGTACATGTCGCTCTTACACTCCAGACTTTCGTCTCCTCTTCTAGCGCAGAAGTCATAGCCCCAGTTCTCCCTGGTAACACGTCATTGCCAGCTTGCGCGCACCACTAGGTTAGAGGTCCCAGCTGCTCAGGTAGCCCCCTCCATGTTTCCGCCCCTTTTATGACATATTCTGTTATGTTTGCATCACATGTCTATGTATACGCCCTGTACACACCTCTTGTTACACCCACTTTATGCCTTATCTTTCGCGACTGCTACAAACTCCGCCTACTGCTACGCCTACTGTATTGACTGTAATGTATTTGTTTAACTATAAATATTGTGCACTGTTATTAAAAGTTATCCCTTATGCTCCCAGATCCTGCCCCCGGCAGCTGCCATCCCATTCCCATGCAGGCTGTCCTGTTCCAGTCCTTTATGCTTGATTAAAGCCTGTATACTCTAGCTACCTCGTATCTTGACTCTTATTTATTGAGCTAACCATTTATTGATTATAGTCAAAAATAGAACCGGTAATTAATTATTTATTTACCACAGTCTTTTAAAGCCAATACAGAGACTGTTCAACTACAGCGATTCCACAGCCTGCATGGCCCAATGATCATTATTTGCGCTGCTCAACAACAATGCATTACCTTCACTTCAGAAAAGGTCGATGACAACACAGCGACCCCACTGCATGGAAAAGAGTGAGACAACAGCTTTAACGCTTTGCTCCATCAAAGTTACTTTCTCAGCGGGCCCTGCATGGGTTCTGTAGCCAGCCTTTTTATCCATCACAATCAGCATGTACTTTGTATTTGCACCGGTTCCTCGCGACCTTAAGTAACGTTTTGACCGCCAGTGAAATTTTAGCACCATTTTGGCATTTTGGGCCAGATGTATCAACAATACATTTTGCGAATCTATAATAGTGAATTTTACCGATTCGCTATTATAGACTCGCAAAATGCAATGTATGTAGGAATCTGCTAATATTTTGCGATTCCTACTCAATCCTTATTTACGACTCGCCAAGAGGCCCATAGGAAAATGGGAATAGCATGCACAATTTGCGAGTACACAATAGGTACTCACAAATTGCGCATGCAATTTCAAGGATGCAAGGGTTCCAAAAAGACACCCTGTTGCACCCCTGAAGGGCATGTATGTGAGCCACATGGCACTTTGAAAAGTACAAAAAAGTGCATTTTTCTAGAAAATCGCAAATTACCACCAACTTGAAGTTGGCGGTAATTTGTGATTCCTTAAAGCAATATCGCAATTTGTGATGGCTACTGGAGTAGCATTTAGGGAATCGCAAATTGCGATTCTCTAAATGCGTGCAAAAAATAGGGAATCGCAAATTTTCCGATTCCTTGTTTTGCAAGGGGGTTTTTTCCTCCCTACATTGCACACTACGATTTTGCAATCGCAAATGGTGAAATTCTTTGAATTTCACCATTTGCAATCGCAATTTTGCTTTATACATCTTGCCTTTAATCTTTAAAAACATATCTCAACTTATACTGATTAGAGTTTTGTCGCTTTGGTCTTAGTTTGCTTGGATAAATATTCTCTATTTTTCTAAACCTATGTGGAGTATTCATTGTGTTACTATGTGTGCGTGTTGCATAAATACTTTCCACATTGCCTCTTTAGATAAGCCTGACTGCTCTGTGCCAAACTACCAGAGAGCGAGCCCAGGTTATCTTTTAGTATGTTCTTAGCTTACTCTGACTAGAGTGTTGGTTCCTGCCTGGTCTAGGTGCCTAGCTCAGCCAACCAGGAATCCCTTTTCTAACATTGGTGATCAGCGGTGAGGATATGACTTGTGTTGGTGAAACACAATATAGTAACCTATTGCTCACTCCAACTATATACGCAGACCAATTCAAGCATTTTTCAATTTTCCCTGTTCTGGGATCTTTTAATTTTTGCAAAGTCTTTTTGTCCAAATCACATTTTTCTCTGTAATGTCTGTGGTTCTATGTGGGAATATGGAATCCAAGCGGGCCAATTTGGAGCATACACAGCTGCCCAGCGCAAGCGGATCCGACAGGGCCTCTGCCAGGAGAGAGGGATGTTCCACAGGGAAAGTGCCAAGAAGGCCGAGATTCAGAAAGCTTCAAGAGCATGGCCAAAGGTCCACCCAAAAGGAAGAATGGATGAGGAGGATGGATCTGCCTCTGAGGATAGATTAGAGTGGGACCAGAGTGTTTTGTCATGCAGCCTACAGGGGGGAGCAATTTTCTCTCGGGACTAGCAGTACATTCTAGAGCAGGCAACAGTGTGCCTTAAAAGAGTCTGTCCCCAGAGGAGCTGACTGACAGGAGGGAAGAGAGAGAACTAAAACTAGAGCTTGCCAAGAGGGAGAACGACAGGGAGCAGCTCTTTGCCCGTACTAAGCTTAAGAAGGAAAAAGCTGTAGAGGAGAAAAGGCTAGCCATGATGGAAAGGAAGATGGCCCATGAGCTAAGCCTCAGAGCTGGATATTAGAGATCTCCAAGTGAGCAATATTGATGGCAGCATACCTGCTGTGTCTGCACATGAGTCCAGATTCCATATTTCAAAAGATATGGTGTACAACTATATAGTGGGTATTGCATAGATAAATGGTTGGCAGACTTTGAAGTTGCTTTGAAAGTGCACAGTGTCCCGGAGGAGTTCTGGGAGTAGTCTTTGGCAGTACATGCCCACAGTGGGGAGGGACACACTCCATACTCTAGAGGGGTGACCAGACCAACTGCATTGCCATGAAGACCATTTTAGTCAATATTTTTGGGTTGGCACCTGAGAAATATAGGAAATGATCTGGGCAAGTCACAAAATCTCTACACAAACGTGGGTGGATTGTCTGGACTATGCTGGTAAGGCACTGAAGGGCTGTGTGAGGTTAGTCGATTAGGTAGTTCATCCATACTCCACTTTCAATGCTCCCACCGACACTGGGCCACTAATCAACAAGAATTCATAACCCATCCTGAAAGAAGCACCTCGGTTCACAATGTTCACAAATCAATTATTCAAGTAATAGTTGCGTCCCAAAAAAAAGGTTCATAGGTAGCCTTTGATGAATTTCAAACTCTGTGGTTTATTTAAAAAAAAACTTTCAAATTGTTAGATCCACACAATATAGTAACAAATCAATCAGCCAACGTGTTTCGTCCACACTTGGACATCATCAGGCCTGTAAATTAAACACAATACATCAATGAACAAATTACTCAAAAACAAGAATTCATCAGTGTCCACACAATTATTACATGACCTCAATTCTTAAACAGTAGTGCCTGCCTATAGCCAATCTTGGAATTCTCCCTGGTTCCAAAAGTAAAAAATGTCCTTGTACCAACATAACAATAAATCTATACTGTGCACCTGGTGCCCATGACTGCCTCGTGAGAACATATCATGCTTTCACATCCCATCTTAATACAATTCATTTTAATCACAGCTGATCAGAATACGTTCAAATATGTATTAAAAGTCTTAATACAAATTCATTATAATTGCAGTTAGTCAGAAGCCTTCAACTCCATCTCCCAAAGTCGAATATATTAATAGTCTCCCATCACTCCCCTCCTTCAATATCAATGGTCCTGTTTGATCCAATTCCAAATCCACCTCCCAAACGCCAGTAACTAGTACCCTTAAAATTACTGACACTGAAAACATACCTCCAAATTATGTATTGATAATCTGCTCAGAATTTCCTGTTCCATCCAAACCCATTAATGAGGAGATTTTAAACAAAACAATAAATATAGATGTATATGTGTGTGATAGAAACAATTGAAATTGAACAGCTTCTTCTTCACTGTTGATAAACCTGAGAATGTACAGGAGAATGTGATTACACGATCTGAGTTAACCATCGCGAACATGCGTGATGTACAGTTGCTTTTATCTTTGACAGAAGGGCAAAGTTTTGAGGTGGAAGATGTGACAGCTTTGTTGGATATCCCCACTGATATTGGGTGCACTAGTGGTTTGAAACCCACCACTAAATGTGTACCACAAGGTCAACAATTTGAAGCAATGGACTTGTTTGTGAAAAGAGCGATGAGTGAATAGCACAAATTGGAAGATGAAGGGGGAGGTTGAAATACCTACTACACTAAGAGAGGGAATATATCTAAGGAGGAATGCAGAACTCTAGCTGACTTGAAGAATGACAAAAGCATAGAGATAAGAGAAGCTGATAAGGGCAGGAACATCGTCGTAATGAGAAGATTACAGTAAGGAAATTAGGAGACAGCTAAGTGATGGCACCTGTTATAAACAATCCAACGAAGGAAGCAGGCAGATGCATCACTGAAAAACTATACGCATGGAGAGAGCAGATACTGCTGGATGAACAAGAATTTAAGTATATTAACAATACCAGCCCCACTTATCCTTTTATATACACAAGATTCATAAGTCGATGGAGACTTCCCCAGGTAGACCCATTGTTTCAAGCATAGGGAGTCTAACTGAGCATATTTCCAAGTTCATGGATATTGTTTTAAAACCTTTAGTGGTTAATTTGCACTTGTACTTCATGGATACGATGGATGTACTGAATAAGTTACAAGATGTAGTATGGGAGCAAGAAATTAGTTTTGTGACACTGGATGTAGAGGGATTATACACTTGTATCGAAAACGACAAGGGAGAATGGACACTCAATCACTTCATGGGGAGTCGCAGTGCCAGTCTACACAAGCATTCTAACATGATCCTAGAAATGAGTAATTTGATATTGAAAAACAACTTTTTCTTATTTGAGGGTGAGTGGTTCCACCAGATTTGTGAGACAGCCATGGGTGCCAGGTTTTCTCCCTCTTATGCCAACCTCTTCATGGGATGGTTTGAGAGGGAGCATGCCTGGAGCAAGAGATTGGGTAAATGGATAGATTTTATTTTATTTTGGGACCGTTTCATTGATGATATTTGACTGATCTGGAGAGGAACCAATCAGGAATTAGCTGAGTATTTTGAATTTCTGAATCTGAATGAGCATAGTGTCAGATTCACCATGTGTCACCGCAGTGATCACATAGCATTCTTTTATGTTTAGCTCTTTATAGTGGAAAACAGAATACATAGCAGACTCTTTAGGAAACAAATTGCCACTAATTCTCTGCTAAGAGCCAACAGTGAACATACTCCTGCTGTAACTAGAGATATTCCCTTTGGAAAGATGGTGCAGACTCGTACGAACTGCAGTATAGATGGTGATTTTTAAAAGGATTGACTGCTTTGCAAGGAAGATTGTTATCTAGGGGTTACACTAAACGGAGTTTGGAGAAAGCTAGGAGCAGGATGCGTACAATCAAAAGAGAAGACACATTGACTCAGAAACAGATGGAACACTCTAGATTGCGATTAGCATTGGTCTCTACTTTTAGTACTCAACACATTAAGGTGTACAAGATTTTGAATAAGAATTGGAATCGACTCCAAGGAGTTCCAGCTTTAACAAATATTATCATGGACAAACCGGTTGTGAATTATAGGAGAAGTCCCACAATAATTAATTTGATTACCAGGAATTATTGCGAGCCCACACGGGAACCTGGGGGGAACTGACTTCCGGGTAACCAAAACGTTTTTATACTTGCGTATCTTGCAACGTCTGTGATCATGGCATAAGTCACATTAAACATTTCACATACAATACCAGGAGGCAGTATTGCATTAATGAGCTCATTTTTTGTAATAGCTGTGGGGTTATTTATGTCATCGCAAGTGAGTGTTGCAAAATCTATGTAGGAGGCACAAAAATAGTACTCAAAATCAGGATCTAGGAACACCGTTGTGCAATGTTGAATGCTGATGTTAGATCCCCGATCTATCAACATATCAAGGACAACCACCCCACTCAAACTAGTGTCAAATTCCATTGGATCCAAAGAATCTCTCCCAATGTCAGAGGGGGGACTTGGAACTCAAACTCAGACGAGAAGAGGCCAGGTGGATTAGCAGACTTAGATGCGTGGAACAGGGATTAAACAGCGATAATGAATTTCATTACTTCTTGTAATGGGTGTCTAGAGTTATGGGAGGTCTCCTTTGGGTAGCAGGCCAGATTGTAAACCAATGGAACATGATGACTTCTGACTCTTGCCTAGGGGATTTAGACCCTTGAGCCTATGTGGAGTGTTTAGCCAGGTTACTTTTGAATTGCAAATCTTCTGTTGGAAAGTGATTAATAGGATTGGGATAGGTTGGATTGTGAATGACTTGTGTGAGTGAAACACAGATTCTTGTAAATTCATCTGGACCCTGGGGTGTAGGGGTGCTGTTGTTTTGGAGCTGTGTGCTCAAGACTTTACACCAGTAATGAGGGACATATAGGGAGACCGAGAGGGATTTGGGCAGCATTTGTGCGCCAAGTACATGAAATATTGGTTTACAAGTGACGGACAGGAACAGGTTTGATAATCACGCAGGCCACCCCTGCAACTGGGCAGCAGAGGCAAAAGGTACAAGAGTAAAGATGGAGGATGTTGTAATAATATATGATGACCATGTATTTATAGGAGAAACGAGAAGGCACACCAATCTTGCCCCTTTAGGAGGTTTTGAACAGAATGCGAACATCGCAGGATTCAAGTATGAACTTTGGTCACATCCAGAATAAGGGGATCAAGTATTTGCTGAAGCTGGATGAATTTGTGATTAATTAATAGTATGTAGGACCAGAGAGGAAACCCTTTGGAAGCTTTCAAAGCAGTGGACTAACTGAGTTTGCACGATGGCAATGCCCAAGAACAGGCAGGTCAGGCATTGTGACATTGCATGCACGTTATTAGCTTTCACCATGGAGGACGAAGGAGGGAGCAACCTTTGAATATGCTAAACAGTGGCATGGAAAAGAGATGAATAGAGATGTTTGCATTCTTTTAAGCAGAACGCGAACATTGCACGATTCAAGTATGAACTTTGGTCACGGCCAGAATCAGGCGGGTTGAGTATTTGCTGAAGCTGGGTGAATTGTGATTGATTAGTTGTATGTAGGACCAGAGAGGGAGCACTTTGGAAGCTTTTAAAGCAGTGGACTAACAGAGTTTGCAAGCTTGCCATGCGCAAGATCAGGCGGATCAGGCATTGCGACATTGCATGCGCGTGATTGGCTTTCACCATGGAGGACCAGACAGGGAACATCCTTCGAATATGCTACACAGTGGCATGGAAAAGAGATGAAAAGACGTGTTTGCGTTCTTTTAAAAAGAACGCGAACATCGCACAGTTCAAGTAGGAACTTTGGTCACGCCCAGAATCAGGCAGATCAAGTATTTGCTGAAGCTGGGTGAATTGTGATTGGTTAGTAGTATGTAGGACCAGAGAGGGAGCACTTTGGAAGCTTTCAAAGTAGTGGACTAACTGAGTTTGCATGCTGGCCACGCCAAAGATCAGGTGGGTTAGGCATTGTGACATTGCATGCATGTGATTGGCTTTCACCATGAAGGACCAGAGAGGGAACATCCTTTAAATATGCTAAACAGTGGCATGGAAAAGAGATGATTTGATTGGCCTAGAAGTGGTTTAAATAGAAGGAGGTCAGAGGTGGCTGGCTCATTTTATTTATTTATTTTATTTTATATTCTTCTATAGCGCCTGAATAGACCCCCGAAGGGGTATCTCCGCACTTTGCCAGTAAGAATATCCTCAGATGGTTTATAATTAGATAGAATGGTACATATTAACCGAGGGGGATCAGTTACTCGGGAATAGATGTGTTTTTAAAACCTTTCGGAAGGTCAGATGACTGGTGAGTGATCTCATCTCGAGAGGTAAAGAATTCCAAAGCTTTGGTCCTAGATGGGCTAGTGCTCGCCCTCCTTGTCTGGACTTTTTTATTCTAGGCACCTGCAGAAGCTGCTGGTTGCCTGAGCGCAGAGTTCGACCAGGGGCATATGGCTGGAAGATTTTGGCTAGATATTTTGGGCCTTCGCCTATCACACTTTTGGCAGGAATTATCGAACCAGCTGGGAGAGAAGGCGTGCTGGATTTGAACGTGCTACTACTCAGGTGAGAACAGGGAACGGGACGTCCGCTGTGTTTGGAGCGGCACCGGAACTGCTTAAGGGGAGGTATGTTTTATTCCTTAAACATGGCAAAATATGATTGTTTTGGTTAATATACCTTTCAGAAGGGAAGCAAACTGGTGGGGGCGATTAGTAAAAGGATTTTAGGAGGGGGGTTCGAAACAAAAAACCCGCCCCATGGTTGGCATAATGTTAACAGCTATGATTGCACAAAGCTCTTGATGAGTAGTGGCAAGGGATATTAATATATGAGCCAAAATAGACTGCACATTTGCATACATATTTTTTGCATTACGGAGGGGTGCTGGTACTGTATTCAGCACACCTGGGTAGACAGCTACGTTGTGGCAACTCACCCAATTGTAATGGACTTGGGACATTGATGTGTGTGTTAATTTCTATTGCAACCATAGACATATATTTATTGTTTTGTAAAAAACTTCCTCATTAATGGGATAGATGGAACAGGAAATTCGGAGCAGATTATCAATACGTAAATTGGAGGAATAGTTTCAGTATCAGTCATTTTAAGAGTACTGATTACTGGCACTTGGGAGGTGGATTAGTGGATTGGATAAGACAGGACCATTGACATTGAAGGAGGGAAGTGATGGTAGACTATTAATATATCCGACTTTGGGAGATGGAATTAAAGGGTTCTGACTAACTGCAATTATAATGAATTTGTATTAAGACTTTTAAGATACATTTGAATGTGTTCTGATCAACTGTGATAATATTGAATTGTATTAAGATGGGATGTAAAAGCATGATATGTTCTCACGAGGCAGTCATGGGCATCAGGTGCACAGTATAGAATTATTGTTATATTGGTATAAGGGAATTTTATACCCTTGGAACCAGGGAGGATTCAAAGATTGGATATATTTATGCTGGCATTACTGTTTAAAATTTGAGCTAATGTAATAATTGTGGGGACACTGATGAAGTCTTGTTTTGGAAAAAAAGGAACACAAGTAATTTGTTCATTGATGTATTGTGTTTTCTTTTAATTTATAGCCCTGATGATGTCCAAGTTGGCTAATCGATTTGTTACTATATTGCGTGGATCTAACGATTTGAAAGGTTTTTGAAATAAATCACAGAGTTTGAAATTTATCAAAGATTGCCTATGAAACTTTTTTTTTTGCTCAAAACCATTACTTGAATAATAGATTTGTGAACATTGTGAACCGAGGCGCTCCTCTCAGGATAGGTCCTGACTGACAAAGGGCAGAAACCCAAGCTCATCAAGTGCTATGAGTGCTACAAGTATGGAAACTACAAGGGGATCCCAAGTGTAAAAAAAGAGCACCGCCTCCCATGGGAGGAAAGATTCCATGGGTGGCTATCATAGTGCTGGGGGAGTTAACAGGGGTTACCCTGGTGTCCCAGGATGACACTGATATTGTTCCTAAGATGCATGTGCCTTCAAATACTACTAAATATAGGCAATCAGTCACCATCAATGGGCAAGGCGTGGAGGCTCAGAGGGATACAGGAGCCAGTATGACAATGTTATGATTTAAATATATCGAATAAAGACTAATTGAATTGAATTGACTATGGTAAGGAGTCCAATGGTTGATCCAGAGCAGGTAATTCCTAATGCCTTCCGCCAGGTTGTGTTGGCAGACAACAGAGAGGGTCACTATCCTGTGACCCTTGTTTCATTTGAGTGATGGGCAATTTAGGTCTTCTGAAAGTTACTTTGAGCCCTGCCATGTCTATGGATTATTTTTTAAGTAATGACCTGGAGCACACTTGGAAAGAAGTGGAGCGCAAGGCTCATTTTAAGATGTTAGGTTTACCTGAGTAGATCAGTGCCATGACATGGTCCGTGGCTGCCTTGGAAGGGAGGTATGAAGGGCTGGAGCCTGGAACACTTGCCAAGCCAGCTGCTAACAAGGTGAAAGACAGATGGTGTGTAAAACCTGCCCCTGAATGTACTTCCAGTAAGATGGATGGGGCACCTGCGGAGTCCCCTGCAGAGCACATTGCTTCCCTTGGTGGCTGGTCTGAGGTTTCTGGATGGCATATGGAAGGAGGGCCCACCAATGAGGAGTTCTGTAGGGCACAAAGGGAGTGCCCAACCCTTATGGGAATGAGGCAACAGGCTGCAGTCAAAGCAGCAGGTGATGCCTCTAGTAGTCACCACATTTACTGTTAGGATGACCTCCTGTACAGTGAGCCTAAGGCTCCAGGGCATAGGACATCAATGGTCCTGTTGTTCCCCCTAACATACAGGGCCTTCCTACTGAAGCTGGTTCATGAGATTCCCGTAGCAGGATACCTAGGCCAAGACAAGACTTTTTGAAGGCTTGTCCCGACGTGTTTTGTTCTAGGACCAAAAAATCCTCAGATGCATTCTGTATGACTTGTGTGACCTGCCAGGCCAGCAGTAAGACACGGAAGAGGCTTAACACCCCCTTTAATCCCTTGCCTGTTGTTAGCACCCCATTTGAGATGATTTGCATCAACACAGTAGGGTCTTTGCATCACCAGACTGCACCAGGAAAAAGGTTCACCCTGGTTCTGGTTGATCATGCTACTAGGCACCCTGAGGCAGTCCCTCTGACGACTACTACTCCTCCTGCATGGCAAAGCACCTGATGGGGATTTTTACCCAAAAACATATCCTCAAGAAAGTCCACAGTGACTGCATATAAGCAGACATGAATCATTGCCCGACAAACCGCATGTCTGCTTAAATGCCGTCAATGTGGAAGGAGTGTGGAGTAACATACAGGTTCTCCACCCCTTACCATCCACAAACCAATGGGACTGTTGAGAGATTCAACAAGACCCTAAATGATCAGAAACCTGCCTGAAGTCCTGAGGAAAAAGTAGGATATCTACTTACCATGCCTGTTGTTTGCTCACAGAGAGGTGCCACAGCGAGGAGTGGGTTTCAGCCCCTTTGCACTGCTGCATAGACACCCAGTCAAAGGACGTCTGAGTCTAGTGACATAAGGGTGGGAGCAAGCTCCCAGGAAAGTACCCCAGGATATAATGAGCTACATGCTGGCCTTCAGGAGCCAGGTGTCTACGTTTTGGAAGTAAGCTTCCAGTAACCTTGAAGCCAGCCAGGAAGTCATGAAGGAGTGGTATGACAAATATTTTACAACTGTGGACTTTCAAACTGGTTAGAAAGTTTGGGTGATGGAGCCAGTAGAGCTCAGGCCCCTCCGGGACCACTGGGCCATATGAAGTGAGTGAAAGTAAACATGAGGCCACATATCTGGTGGATCTCAAGACCTGTAGGCCACCCCACCGGGTGCTAAATGTAAATCGCCTCAAATCATACTTTGAGAGGTCTGAGATCACTGTGACTGATGCAGAAGAGGAGAAGGAAAGTAAACTTCTCACTGACCTCTTGGACCTCAATGGGAACAGTTCAGCCCGAACTGCCAGGCCAGGTTCTACCTGGCCTGGAAACCAGTATCCTGGGACTTGTTTCGGGCATCACCCATCATCAGCCTGGGGTGGCGAAGTGAGCTAAAGAACGATGATGGATTCAACCGGATCAGTGACTCGGAGTGAGTATCAGCAAAGTTTCAGCACTCCGTCCATCATCTCCTTGTGTTTGCTTTGTTTGCTCTAAGTTGGCAGTGTATGCCCAGACCTGGGTCCCTTGCTCACTTTGACAATGAATTTAAGCTCGCCTGGCTGATGAGGGGTGTTGTCCATAAACCAGTCCCAGGATACTTGTTTCTGGTTCAGAGAAGGCCTGGCTTGGCAGTAGGTGCTGGAATGTTCCCATGAGGCACAGGGTCAAGACTAATTTGCATATAGCTGGGTCTGAACTGGGGTGGCGAATTGAGCTAAAGAATGATGATGGATCCAACCCAGATCAATCAATCAATCAATCAGGAGTTATTAAGCACGCTACTCACCCGTGATGGTTTCAAGGCACTGAGGGGGAGTTCGCGGAACTGATTAGCCGGAGAGCCAGGTCTTGAGGGCCTTACTGAAGGTGTTCTTGGAGGGGGCGAGTCTGATGTCTGCCGGGAGCTCGTTCCAGGTATTTGCCGCAATGTGAGTGAAGGATATTTCCCCTGCTCTGGGTCATCGGATGCACAGGGTTTCGGCCAGTGCAAGGTTGGAAGAATGGAGGTTTGTTTTGGACACCTGGAAATTGAGTCTGTCATTGAGGTATTTGGGTCCGGTGTTTTGTAGGCATTTTTAGGCATGAGTGAGGATTTTGAAGGTGACTCTTATCTCTACGGGGACCCAGTGGAGTCTTTGTAGGTGTTGGCTGATATGTTCTTGCTGGGGGATGCCTAGGACAAGTCTGGCGGCGATGTTCTGTATCGTCTGGAGTTTTCGGAGTAGGGACATGTTTATACTGGCATAGAGAGTGTTTCCATAGTCCAGTCTGCTGGTGATGAGTGTGTGGGTGACTGTCTTCCTTGACTCAAGGGGGATCTATTTGAAGGTCTTATGGAGGATGCGGAGGGTGTTGTAACAATTGGAGGTGACGTTGATCTGTCGGTTCATGGTGAGGGATGAGTCGAGTACAATGCCGATGTTTTTGGTGTGGTTCGAGGGGGTGGGTGGGCTTCCGAGGGCGGTCAGCCACCAGGTGTTGTCTAATGCTGAAGGAGTGGATCTGATGAGAAGGACTTCTGTCTTCTCGGCGTTGAGTTTAAGGCAGCTGTTGGTCATCCAGACTGCCACGTCCTGCATTCCTTGCTGGAAGTTGAGTCTGGCGGTGGTGGTTTCATTAGTGAGGGAGAAGATGAGCTGGGTGTCATCAGCATAGGAGGCGATGTTGAGGCTGTGTTGTCAGACGATGGTGGCGAGGGGGGCCATGTAGATGTTGAAGAGGGTAGGGCTCAGTAATGACCATTGTGAGACTCTGCAGGTGGTTTCCGTGGGGTTGAAGAAGAAGGGTGGCAGTCTGATTCTTTGGCTTCTTCCGGTGAGGAATGATTGGATACATTGTAGGACTGTTCCTCGAATGCCGGCGTGGTGAGGTCTGGTGACTAGTGTGCGGTGAGAGACCTTGTCGAAGGCCGCTGATAGTCCAAGTAGGAGGAGTGCTGCTGAGTGGCCTTGGTCCAGGAGGGAGTGGATGCCATCTGTGGTGGTGAGTAGGGCAATCTCTGTGCTGTGGTTTCCTTGGAATTCAGATTGGGATGGGTAGAGGATGCCATTGTCTTCGATGAATCGCGTCAGTTCCTTGTTGACTGTTTTCTCTGCAACTTTGGCCACAAAGGGGAGGAGTGAGATGGACCGGTAGTTCTTGAGGTCGGTGAGGTAAGCTGTCGGTTTCTTGAGCAGGGTCCTGACTTCTGTGTGTTTCCAGCCTTCAGAGTAGGTGCCTGTTTCAAGGGTTGTTTTGATGGTGTATTGTAGTTCCGGTGCGATGGTGGTTGCGGCTCTGTGGTAGATGTGAGGGGGCCAGGGGTCAGTGGGGGCCCCTAGGTGGATGCTTGTCATGGTTGAGGTGGTGGCTTCAGTTGTGATCGGCGTACAGGCGGAGATAGTGGGCTGGCTGGTGTTTCTGGGGGGCCGGGCCGACTGTAGCACCATGTGGAAGCTTGACAAAGTTGTTGTAGAGGTTTTTGATCTTGAGGTGAAATTAGGTTCCAAGCTTTTTGCAGAGGTCTTGGGATGGGGTGATGTCTGTGGCTTCACTGCGAGGGTTGGTGAATCCCTGGTTGACAGTGAAGAGTTCCTTTGAGTTGTTGGAGTTGGCGAGGATTTTGGTGCGGATGAAGGTTCTCTTGGTGGTTCTGATTTGGTTGTGGTAGTCCGTCGTGGCATCCTTGTAGGTGGTGTGGTTTTCGGTATCTTGGTGTTTCTCCAGTTCTTCTCCAGGTGTCCGCAGGTGTGCCAGGCGGCTTTCCTGGGGCACTGTTTGTCGGGGTTGCTTAGCAGTGTGAGCTCGTCCGCACATTTGGAAATCCAGGTGTGGAGTTCTTGGGCAGCGATGATGGCGTCGGATGCCGAAGTGTGGTTGTTTAGGGTGAGGGCGGAGTTGAGTTGGTCATCAGTGACCTTGCTCCAATTTCTTCGTGGTGGGCGTAGGACTGGTTTGGGTGCCCTGGGTTTGTCGATGGTGAAATGTATGCAGTAGTGGTTGTTCAATGAAGGTTGTGTTGTGTGGCTGAAATGAATGTTGTTGCCTCCTGTGAAGATGGGGTCGAGGGTGTGTCCAGCCCTGTGGCTCGATGTGGAGATGAGTTGTTTCAGTCTGATGTTAACGAGGTTGTTATGGAGGGTGGTGGAGTTGGGGTCGCAGGTATTGTTGAGGTAGAAGTTCAGGTTTCCCATGAGTATGTAGTTCATTGTGGTGATGAAGTGGGGTGCGATGAGGTTAGTGATGGCAGAGGTGAAGGGGGCCCAGGGGCCAGGGGGTCTGTAGACCGGGGTTCCAAAGAGCGTGGAGTTGGGGCTGGACTGGATCTGGAAGTGCAGGTGTTCAGAGGAGGGTAAGGTATAACTGGAGGTGGTGAGCTGGAGGGTGTTTTTGTGAGTGATGGCAAGGCCCCCTCACTGCTGGTTAGGGTGGTCCTTTCTCTGGATCTTGTATCCGTCCACGATGGCGGTGTTGATGTCGGGAGCGGAGGAGGCGTTGGTCCAGGTTTCCATGAAGAAGGCCATGTCAGGTGAGAGAGAGAGTCGAGAAGATTCCATATCTCCACCTTGAAAGACGAGATTCTGTGGAGGGGGGAGTTGGTGTTGACGGCCTTCTTTGCCTGCACGAGGCTGATGCGCCTCACATAGGCTGGCTAGCTTGTGTTACAAGGTGTGGACCAACCTGTGGACATGCTCAGGCCCTTGAGCATCCAACCTGGGGCAGTCCCACATCAGATGTAGATGGTCTGTATTTAACCCAGCACACCAGGGGCAAGAAGAGAGCTGCACATGGTACATTGCATGCAGTGTGGCAGGCGTAAGGATAGACAGCCGCGACACTGGCCTGTCACTATTCAGTTATATTTTTTGAGGGGTCTATATTATCCATCAAAGAAGGAAATTTGTTTTTCAAATACGATTGTGGGCTGGTATCCTACAGAACTAGAGACTATTGTGCCATACCTGAATATTGCCATACCGGCTCATCGTATTTTGACTACACTTTGGCTTGACTACTGTTCATCTATTGCGAAGGTTTGTGGGCTGGAATTTTAGACCATTAGACACGATTCTGCCCAGGGGGCCTATCGCTGCAACATCACAGTTCTTGTTGCTCACGGAGAACCAGGCTGTACGAGACTTGTATCTTCTGGCTTAGGACCATTGTGGACATAATTTGAGATTATTTAGCCCTGACGAAGTTCCTAGGGAACGAAACGCGTTGGCTGTGATTGAATTTTAAAAGATTGAAAAAGAATAAAGGATTTATGGGGATATATTGGAAGCTCTTTTGATTTGATTCTTTGGTGCACCATCCTTTTCTTCAATAATTTGGGTATCTGATCCTCAGTGGAGCAAAAGTGCAGCGAGCTCCGGACGTGTTTGCACAGACTAAGGAATTACATATTTACCTTGAAATTGAGGTGCTGAACCATGGTCAGCCGCATTGTTTGTTTTTAACAATATATCTCCACAGCGTGTTTGTGCACTGAGCGCACGTTGAGAAGGATGCATCTTAGGGTGTCACTGATGTTGGTTTCTGCGGTGTTGGGTGGTGGTGAAAGTCTGGTGGCAGCGAAGGCAGGAGAACAGTCCATGGGTTGCGTTTGGCGTGGGCTGTTGGCAGTGTCTGAGTCTTCTGGGGTTGAGTGCTTGGAGAGCGGCTGTGCTGTAGCAGAGGGTGGTAGGAAATCGAGGGTCTCTGGTGCTGGTCGTGGTCTGGTCGCGGACGGGCGCAGACGGGCTGGCCATAGGCGCACCTTAAGGCATGCCAGTGGCGCATCCGCTGAGCGTCCATGCAGCAGCCACCATTAAGTAGGGGAGGGGGTGGTACAAGAGACTGGTAGGTGGGAGCGGGGGCTTTGCAGGGGGGAGGGGCCGCATGGGCAGCAGCAGCCGGAAAAACTGCGGGGAATGAAATAATTAAGCAAAAGATTAAAAGGGCTACTGTTAAGGAAGGAATGAGGCAGAGCAGGAATAAGGGACACTAAAATTAAATTGCACCATTAAAGGCACCAGGCAGGCAAAAAGCACTAGAAAATTAAATTAAAGGCACCAGGCAGGCGAAGACCGTGGGGGTCTGATGCAGACAGGAGTAGGACTGCAGCCATGAACCCTGGCCAGGAGGAGGGCTCAGCACTGCAGCGAGGCGTTGGTGTTGCAGAGCTACCGGGTAGAGAGTAGACTCAGGTCAGCGGTCCCGCTCCCGGTCTTATTCAGACCTGTGAATGTGTGTGAGTGTCTGAAAAGTTTCAGTGCTCCGTATATCATCTCCTTGTGTTTGCTTTATTTCCTCCAGGCAGCCACAAACACTAGAGTTTGAGACTCATCTGCATTCTGAGCACTCATCTGCATTCATCTGATGGGTCTTCTTGGGCAGGGAGGAATGGGAGTGACTGACACTTTCAATTCAGTAGGTAGTGTCCTGTCTGCACACAAAGAACTTATTTACCCCCAACAGGTAGCCTAGCAGACAGGACTGGGTTAAAAGGGATCCTTGCACACATTAGAGAGTATCTTTTAAATCACCTCCTACATCAAAGGCATGGGTATAAGTAATAGTTATCTGACCCCCTATAATCGGACACTTCTGGATCTTGAACTGAACCTCTGTCAGAAGGACTGATGTGCTGCTTAAAGGGCTCTACTGGACTGCTTTTCTGGAAGAACTGCTTTTCTGTTTTTTATCGGCTGCCTGCTTCTCCCTGATTCTGCTGAGGGAGAGTTGAACTCTGCCTTCCTTCCAAGTGATCTACAAGGGCTTCCTGGCTTGCCTCCTGTTCTCTGAAGTCTCTGAGATGCAAACAACTTCCTGCAGTTCTGCAAGTGCTGCTGGACTCTCCCCCTTCTGTAAGTCCTATCCTTGCTTGAGGTGTCCTTTCCAAGTTCTAGGCCTCAGAAGTGTGATCTACAGCTGTTTTCTACAAAACCAATGCATCATTACCACTGTCTCATTGGGAACCAGTGCACCGCCCTTCGTCAACGATGCAGAGGCTGTTAAACGACAGTGGCACCACAGCTTACGTGGCCCGGCGATGACACCCTGCACTCCTCAATGATGACAACTTGCCTTCACTTTACTTTAGCAATGCTTAATGATGACGCAGCGACCTGACTAGAAAAGATTGACACATTGAGCCGTCAGCGTCAACATTTTGCTACATCGAAAGTACTTTCTTAGCGGGCCCTGAATGGGTCCTGTAGCCAGCCTGCTTTTCACCACAGCATGAACTTTGGATTTCACCAGACTCTCGTGACCTCAAATAACCTTCTGACTACTAATAATTTCTAAGCACTATTTCTGCATTTAAACTTTGAAAATTCATATCTTGACTTCTATTGATTGGATCTTTGTTGTTTTCGTCTCATCTTGCTAAGATAAATATGTTCTACCTGTGTTGAGTCTTTTTGTGGTGTATTCATTGTGTTGTTCTTTGTGTGTGCTTGTGTGTTTGTGTGTATGTGTTACACACATACTTTCATTAGCCTCTGTAGATAAGCCTGACAGTTTTGTACCAAGCTAGCAGAGGGTTATCTTTTAGTGTGGACTTAGCTTTCCCTGACCAGAGTGGTGGGTTCTGCCAGGGTGCGTACCTCAGCCAACCAGGAATCCCATTTCTAACAGTTATAACCAATTTTGAGTTAGCAGTAAAGTGCAGAAGTTTTGTACTGCATTTCAGTTGCAAAACATTAATACATACCAATGCAAATCGATATTTAGAAGGGACGCCCTAAACACGCCCTTTCCAAATACCCAATTGCAACCCCAAATTGCGATTCAGTAACCGAACACTAAATCTAAATTTGGCCTTTGTACATTTGAAAATGCCTTTTTGCTTTTGCAAAAAGTCTTTGTACATCTAGCCCCAAGTGTCCTAAATATCGGGATGTTAAAAAATGTCAACGGGCAGAATCTCAGAGGTAAGTTTGTATTTTTTTTTTATTTTGTTTAATATCGTTAAAATATATATACTGTGTTTTGTTTTTAAATGTTACCACATTTATTTTGGGAGTTCAATGTTGTGTTAATAAGGGAATAGTGTGGAGTAAGCTTTAATTATTTTGTAATGTTTAAAATTATTCTGTTGATTTTTATGATTAATATTACTTTATTTTACTTTTAATGAAATCATGTTTAACAAAATTACGAATTTTAATTTCTTATTTTGTTCATTATGTAAAAATCTTATTTTTTACAGCAACTTTCTTATACATTTTAAATTTGTGCTTTTTTAAATATATTTCATAAAATGCCTTTGTTCCGTGATAAATACCTTTGTTCCGTGATACTGTAAGTTTTTTATTTATATATCTGTTTAATTAATTTTAATATGCTTATTGGGTTTTAGCAAAGGTGCTTGATTAAATAGTGTAATATAGTGGGGGATTAAAATGTATGTAATTTTATTTTATTGTTAAGTCAATTACACTTTATTCGATCTGTCACAAGTTGAAAAATATACAAGTATAAAAAGAAGTGATAAAAATGCCTAAAACCTTAAAAACATGCCATAATAAAAAACATCCTTTGGGTATTTCATCACCAAAGGGTACATATTTTTATTAAACCTCCGAACAGCAGGCAATGGGACCCTAAACAAATAATACAAAATGTAGCCGCATAACAACAAATATAAAGGCAATCACTATCTTTTTGCAAAACAACCACTGTCAGCTAAAATTAAAAAAATAGTTGTATCATATCCATTCCATGATCTGCATTGCAACATTAAAATATCAATCTCTTCCGCCAAGCTAGGATACCTTTTAGGAAGCAACCGACCCAAAAACAAGTGTCATAGTCATTGACTTTCATGCAAAAAGGACAGAGCAATTTTACGTTTATAGAATTTAAACCTATGCAACAAAGGCAGTACAAATCTTCAGGTACACGGAAGTTAAAATCTGCAAAAAAGACAAAGTGCATCAAATCATGAGATTATTTTTCATTTTATGGGCAAATACATGTATCTGAAGAAGCGCATTGCCCTAGCGGGAAGCAAAGTAATCAGCGTATTGAGTCCAATCTAAATCTGGCTCGTAGATAAACATTCTGCACTAAATATGCATATGGTGCAGTTCCTTCAACCATCCGAATTACACAATAGTTTCTCACAGTTGGTTTTAACATCTCCATCACCTCCCTAGTGTCTTGCCTATGTTTTAAAAAACAATTCTGAACCCAGGCTTTATCTTTTTTAGTTATAGCGTCTGGATTCGCAAATAAATGTGCACAACCCAATGCCTAAAATGTATATCTAATATACTTCAACCAGGGAATTTTAAGACCATGATCAGAAGAAAGGCAATCTCTTATATTCACCTTATTGAGATCTGCTTCACTGTTCACCCAAATGGAGCACCATGGAGTCAAGGGGCTGTGTTAATAAAATCTTGAATATAGTCCAACACTAACTCCAGGTGTGAGCAGTAGTGTGAAAGTCGACAGTGGAACCCCCAACAGGCATCAAGAAAACGTGTATACCTCTACCTGGATCACCCCAACGTATCTGCAGCCCCAAATTCCCATTCCAAAGGTTACGTATGGTATGCACTTCCTTTTATAAATTTCCAAAATTGGCACAACAGGTTTTCATCTACTACAGGTGGCAAGAGAAAAAGTGATGCCGACACACAAGTAAAGTGTGCTAACCTGTTTCTAACGCAGGAGGACCACGTGCTGGGCAAGAATGGGAAGGAATCCACTCTATCCAGTTTTCCTGCTCCTATGTTTAATGTCAAATTATGTTTTATGACATTATGGTTTTTTGATTTCTTGTATTATTCAATATGTAAAAATCCAATTTTTTATGCAGCATTCTAATACCTTTTAAATTTGTGCTTTCTCGGATATCAATATGTTATCAAATGTTTTTGTTCTATGATAATTTAAATAGTTTTTAAAATGTATCTATTTAATTAATTTGAATATACTTATGGTTTTCAGTAAAGGTGTTTTAGTAAATAGTGGATTGATTTATATTGGGAAATTTACGTTTATGTCATTTAATTTTATCATTAAAATCTTCCTTTTTATTATTTCTTTCCTTACTTTTTTTCATTAACCATAGTTATTCATTTGAAAGTTACAGTAATGTTTTTCTATTTGTTTACAATTTAAGATACTTTTCCCAAATTACATTTTTATTATGTGTGGATTATTTTATGGGATGGTTACAATGGATTGGAACGCAATGCCCTCTTTTATTGTAATTCCTATTGTTATTTACTGAGGAGGTAATTTTGAAATCTAAATGTACAGCACTTTCAATAATGTCATTAAGTTTGGAGTGGGACTATAAAATTTGACCCCCCAAAGTTCAACAATTTCCCCAACGTGATTCAGTTGGAGTTCGAATAGTCCATCTGAGCCTCTCATGGTTTCCTTATTTTTCATGTGTAGATATTTGTTATTTCTTTATTTTGGTTTACGATATTAGTGTATTTTAAATGTAATTTCTGCAATACTTTACTTATCTATATTTTTGTGTTTAATGTTTTAAGCATAGGGCCACCCTATTTATGTTTTCAATCTATTTTTGATGATATTTTTGCGAGTTGAAATTGTTTTTCTTAATATTGTGTCATACAATCGTAAAGCACCATAGTTATGCACAAAGCCACATTGCGGGGGCAAGGGTGGTCTAAAAATTATCATTATAATTGCCAGAATTTATTGTGAGTATGTATATAAAGCATAAGTCAGAAACCAAATTGTACCATCTCAAATGCAAGCATTCATGTTTTCTTGGATTGTACAGCAAAAATGAATGTCAGATTCCACATTTGGCACAGTATTTACAATACCACTGCCATTTCGTAAATTGAATTTTTCTGGTATGTAAAGCTCAATTGTGATACAAGCAATCACATTCATTTTTTCAGCACCAATCTAATGCAAGAATCTTAGGGGGATATTCTCAAGAATGTGTGATAATCAGCACAAAATAAGCATAACACAACATTGACCATCGCAGTCTATCGCGGAAAAACAACGCTGTGTTAAACTCGTATTCACAACACGGCAGTATCATGCGATAGGCTCATGATAACGCGTCAAATGTCCGCATTGAAATCAAACACGACGCCGAAAACATGTGAAACACCAATGCGAAAATAGTAGCGATGAGGCCAATCGCAATACAAACATCAGCGATAACCAGCGACACGCCTGCGATTCCCATGCATCATGCAGGAAAATGTAGAGTAAAAAATACGGTGAGATGACAACGTATGAGCACAACCCCAGAGCTGTAACGTAGAACAAATGACCATTGTCCCGCATCAGATAGGCATCTCCTGGCAAACAGTCACAATGTACATTGACATGCATTCTGTATGTAACCTGTGCCAATGTGGAAACATACACGGAACACACTGTGAAACCGTATCTCCTCTTCACATTGCAGATGGACAATCAACACCCCCTGCATACAGACGTGCTATGTCCATGACCAAACAATAATGAAAGCATGGACTAATGTATGGGCAGTGACTCCTTACATACATGTTGCCCATGTTGTGGGACTTGAGCCACAGAGTGCATCCCTGCATCATTGGGGCACATATCAGAGCCCAAAAGAAGCCCTGTTGTCACTTGTAGGCCACAAATGACAGCCAAAATGGAATTAATTAGAACACGTGTGAAATGCCGAAGAGTGGGATACTGTTCCAACTGTGACAGACAGAACTGGCAGTTCAAATATGTGACACCCTAAACAGCCTCACTGCACAGAGGTGACACAACCACCATCCCTTAACAAATTCCTAAATTGTTAGCACTACATGTTGCACCCTCACTTGTCTGAGTGATGTGCCTGTACAGATAAGTGACATGCACACCGGGAATGTGTCTTGGAATGCCTTTATTTGCACATGCTGTGCCTGTGGTCATTCATCGTACTGCCCCATGATTGCCAAGGACCGTCACTATGTGACGTCAACATGAGAAGAAATTGTCAATGATGGTGTTCCAATGGGCAGTTCCTGCTCCGGCTGCAGTGGGGTGTGGTCCACATGCCTCATCTTCATCATCATTATCTGGTGCATCTGGCACTTGTATCCATGGGCATTGCTGCATACACATATGTTGTGCAACACAGAACATGCAACAATCATTTTGCACACGATGTCTGGGCTGTACGGGAGCCTTCTACCTGTGATGTCTAGGCACCTGAAACGTGACTTCAACACGCCAAATGTGCACTCCACAATGCCCCTGGTGCATTTGTGGGCCAAATTAAACTGTCTCTGGGCCTATGTGTTCGGGGCTCGGAGGGGTGTCATCATCTAAGAGCAAAGTGCAGATCCTTGGTCACCTGTGGCAGTGCAGAGACATGAGCCAAGACTGCGCACTGCATGATGTGTTTTCAGGCTCACTGCTTCATTGGTGTGTGATATGTGTGACTTAGTGATTCCTGTATGACATGAACTGCCTGTTGCAAATGAGCGTCATCAATGTGTATTATGTAGCCTCACTGCTGCTCCTCGCTTCCCCGAGCATTGTCACTATTGTGCGCATTGCGGTTACATCACTTGCACCCCTAGGGCACACCATTGTCATGCCTGTCTGCCCATGTCCACAAGCCTGACTATGACACAGTGATGATGTGCGCTGAAGGGGCCAGCCACATGTTTGTAGGCCCATTGTAAGGAAAGGACTAACACAGATGTAGAACACCTGCCTGGCTGAACTCGCAATGCGGCTGAGGGTAGACATTTGGCGCATGCTGCGCCAATAGCGACACACACAACAGTTGGCATGTGTGATTCCTGACCTCAAGCGGGCATGCCCTCCCTTACGTACCCCTTTGGCAGAGCCTGCACTCCGGGGGCATGCCACATAGCAACAATGTCCATTGCGGGATGGGAGGCGCAGACACTACAACAGAGACACACATATTAGTCTCACCCCTACGCTGTACTGTCGTACACCTGTCCACTCCGCTTATGCTCACTGGGAGGTACCACACAGCTACATGTACCAGGTCTACCCCACTGCCTGCGGTGACATGGTTACGTCTACTGTCCACTACACTCCATATACCAGCGGTGTATGTAGACATGGATATGTCTGTGGTCTGCATACTGCAGTCTGTCTAGCACATCCACGCCACACTTGGCATTGGGTACATTCTCATTCATTGGTCACTTGCTTCCTTCGCACATGCCTGGTTCCCACCTCTCCCTACATTCTTCTAATGTGTGGCTGAGGTGCCATGCCATTGATGGCTTATGTATATTGCTAGCCCAGGTTCCCACAGTAAGTTGGGTTGTAGTGTCTGGTGGGAGGGGTGTTGTTTAGTATGTTGTATGTGACTTTGTGGCGTGTGCATTCCAAGAGATGTGAATTGCATGATGGTGGATTTGAGGTGTGTGATGTGTTCATTTGGTACTTACCAATGAGCAGTGCATTAACGTAGGTACCAGACTCAAAGCGCTGGTTGATGATGGACTGTCGGAAGATCAAGGAATCATGCACACTGCCTGGGTAGTTGGCGACAATGTTGGTGAAGAGTCCCCGGTGGTCCACTATTGCCTGCACATTGATGGAATGCATGTGATTTCTGTTGCAGTAATTGTGTGCAGTGTCGGCAGGGGGCACAAGTAGGACATGTGTGCAGTCAATTGCCCCCAACATGTGCAGGAAGCCAGCTTTGGCGTAGAAGCCTTGCTTGGTCTCTAGCTGTTCCTGCGCAGTGTGGGAGCAGTATAGGTACTGGAGTACCAACCTGATTATGGTATCCAGGACAGGTATGAGGAACATTGATAGGGCTGGATGTGAGACTCCTCCGACTCTGGCGGTTGTTGGTTGAAAGGTACCAGAGGTCAACAGGTGCAGCACAGCCAGCAGCTTTGTCTGAGGTGGGATTTTGGTTGTCCGCTGTGTTGGTACCAGCAGCCTGTGGGCAATGATGATCAGGATGCGGAGTATGGTTGTCCTTTTGAGCCTGCAGTGGGTAATGACATACTCTGGCGTTAAGTCTGTGAGGCTGGTACATTTTTCTGAAGGTCCGCTGTCTGTGTCTGCTCTGCCACTGTAGTGGGGGCGGTGGAGGTCCTGGGGGGTGGCAGGCCTGGGGTGGTGGCGATGGAGTGGAGGTCCGGGGGGAGGCAGGCCTGGGGTGGTGGCGGTGGGTGTTGTGGTCCTGTTGGTGCTCCAAGCTACATGATGTTTATGTTTATGTTTCTGTTTGGCATTTATAAAGCGCATCTTATACCCACGGGCGTCTTGGCGCTGGAATATTTGCATGATTGTTGTTCAGTGTGGCTTGCAGTGTCCAAGGTAATTTAGAGGAACAGCTATTGGTCAAACAACCAGGTCTTTAGTTTCTTGCGAAACTGCAGGAGGGACAGACTTAGTCTAATATCTTGCGGCAAGGTGTTCCATAGTTTAGGTGCAGCTGTCACAAAACGACGGTCACCCCAAGTTACTGTTTTGGACCGAGGGATCGTTAATTGGTTGAGGTTGGAGGACCGGAGCTGTCTAGAGGGGAGATATCGAACTAACTGGTCCTTTAAAAATTGGGGACCTTTATTGTTTAAGGACTTGTACACTATACATAAGGATTTGAATTTAATCCTATTCTGGATAGTCAACCAATGTAATTCTTTTATTGTTCCTGATATGGCCGTAAATTTTGGGAGTCCCGAAAGTAGACGTGCTGCAGCACTTTGTATCGACTGCAGCTTTTTTAGAACCCTGACCTGAGTGTTTAAAAATAAACCATTCGAGAGATAACAACCTAAGCAACTAAATTCTCAAACACATTGGTAGTGAATTGAATGAACAATTGGCTGAGACAAACTATAAAACTTAAATGTTTTTATTTAATACTTACACAGTTAATAAATCATTATTAAAACATAATCATACAAGTTAAAAAATCATACAAGATTCTTAAAAAACAAATGGAGACATAAATGCATATATCAATAGTGAATCTGTGGCGAGAAATGTGTCTCTACGCGCGTTTCGGCGTCCAGCGCCTTCTTCATGGAGTAGCCACACAGTTTCTAGAGAGTGGAAATATACACAAATTATATATACATAATGACACACTATATGCAATTTATACAAGTTTAATAATATCCTCACTAATAATCTCTACAGCCATATTGTCCAGTTTATATGTAATAATCTTTGCAAACAACAGTAACTTCCATAGTTCACTCTTATTTCTTGTCATTTCCTTACAGGTTCTTTCTATGTCCAGGAAAGACATCTGTCTTAACCTGGGACTTGAAAGTGGTGGGATACAGAATTACGAAATAGATTACCATATTTTAATGAAAAATTTCCTACTTCAATGGCTAGGATGGCATTTGAATTCGGACAACAAATACCTAACTTTATTTGGAAGGCATTTGATATGTTATAATTAACATATAGCCACTAGATTTGTATATGTAAATATACCTGGCTAGTTATTTAGGGGCTCATTTGTAAAGCTTTAAATGATAGAATTAGATAAAACAATGACAGGAAAATTGATGTAGTATAACTAGTTATAGCCCAGGCAAATTGATTGTTTCTCTTATTTAATAGAAGTTTTTACAAATGTATAAATGTACAAATGTATATATAATTTGTGTATATTTCCACTCTCTAGAAACTGTGTGGCTACTCCATGAAGAAGGCGCTGGACGCCGAAACGCGCGTAGAGACACATTTCTCGCCACAGATTCACTATTGATATATGCATTTATGTCTCCATTTGTTTTTTAAGAATCTTGTATGATTTTTTAACTTGTATGATTATGTTTTAATAATGATTTATTAACTGTGTAAGTATTAAATAAAAACATTTAAGTTTTATAGTTTGTCTCAGCCAATTGTTCATTCAATTCACTACCAATGTGTTTGAGAATTTAGTTGCTTAGGTTGTTATCTCTCGAATGTATTTTCCCTGACCTAGGAACTACAAATTTAATGCAATCAGGGGGTCCTTGTTAAATACACATCTAAAAATAAACCATTGCAGTAATCAAGTGCCGAAAGGACCAGGGAGCTAACCAGAGTTTTAATGGCGGCTGCTGGTAGGAATGGACTTATTTTCCTAATCATGCGTAGCTTATAGTGAGCTGTTGATGCCACTTTATTCGCATGGTCCAAAAAAATGAGGCCATCGTCAAACGTGACTCCTAAATTTCTGACCTTAGCGACTGGTGTCGGGGGTGCTCCGAAAGTAGATGGCCACCAGACTGAGGACCAAGGTGGTTGAAGTGGTCCAAAAATGACCACCTCGGTTTTTTCCGAGTTGAGTTTTAGGCAGTTTATCGCCATCCACTCTTCTATGGCCAGCAATCCATCTTGAAAGTTTTGGGCCACCTCCAGACCATCGCCTTTTATGGCTAATACCAGTTGCGTGTCGTCTGCATATGAAGTTAGGCTCATCCCATGGCTTATGATGACACTAGCAAGGTCCGACACATAGATATTAAATAGTGTCGGACTTAGGGATGAGCCTTGAAGAACTCCACACGGCAGAGACAACTGAGCAGATTGGTATGTCCCCAAGGCAACAGCCTGGGTTCTGTCTTTGAGGAACGAGGCGAGCAATTTTATTGCCGTTTGTCCAATGCCCATTTGACCGACACGGTCGATCAGGATCTTATGGTCGACCATGTCGAAGGCCGCGGACAAATCCAGCAATACCAGGAGTGCTGTCCCTCCCTGGTCTCGAATTGCTCGCACATCGTCTGCCGCTTTAATTAAGGCGGTTTCGGTCCCATGATATTTTCGGAATCCGAACTGTGTGTCGTCGAGCAGTCTGTGGTTCTCGATGTATTCCGACAGTTGTGAATTCATAGCCTTTTCTGGCATGAAATCAAGCTGCTCACAGGCAAAGTCGGCTGCCCCTCCCTAATACGTACAATTCATCCAGGAAGGGATAAACGGGGGTTCCTCCAGTTCCCTCTTCTACCTCCTTTACCAGCTTCGGCCACCTGGGGAGGAATCCTTCTGCATAGGTAGCATTGATGTGTGTGTATGCGGTATGTGCGCTCTGTGTATGTGTGTTTTTGTGCAGGGGCGGAGTCTTTATTTAGCACTAGCACTGATTTCTCTGCTAAACCAGTTGATTAATCAATCACTTCCTACCATGTTAACCTATGGGCCATGGGGTTTGCAATGGGGAAAATGACTTGGGCCACTTTTAAAGAACCAGGGCTTATAAAACCATATTTATAAGTATTTCCCTAATTTCTACAGGACCCCCACCCCCTGTGAAACTAGGGGA
This sequence comes from Lissotriton helveticus, assembly GCF_964261635.1. Classification (NCBI taxonomy): domain Eukaryota; kingdom Metazoa; phylum Chordata; class Amphibia; order Caudata; family Salamandridae; genus Lissotriton; species Lissotriton helveticus. The sequence goes on from NC_136065.1 coordinate 1,761,503,344, forward strand.
GACTTCAGGGGTTCCGAATCTGCAGAAATCATGCATATTATCCATACCCAATTCTTCTAGCATCAAAGTCGAATTTGAGCAGCTCTTTAACACAATGTGGGGAGTGAAATGTAAAATTTCACTTTACCCAGGCATATAAAAACTCATTTTATAAGGTCGTACCTTATAGATAACTGATCCCCCCGCCCCTGGGATACCTAGGGGTGACCCAGGGGGTCCCTAATATGCAAAAACATGGTAGGGTTTTAATTTTTAGGGCCCCCTAACCCCAAAGTCGAGGTTGGGCACAATTTAAGGTTTAAAAGCTGTCCTGACACCAGAGATGCTTTTAAACTGACCTCAGGTTTCAGCACTGCACACATGCTATTGCAGAAAATCTGCTGGCCTCTAAACTGCCATGCCCCCGGATACTGGAGACTTCTAGGTAGTTTCAATCCCCTGCCCTCTTACATACTAGGGGCTTATGGGGTAGGTCATGCCAATTACAGGGGTACCCCACCATACCATAGTGTACCCTAGTGTATGTTGGGTGTCTTAACTGCATTCTAATGCGTTCATTTTTAGCTTGGCACTGACCCTGGGCCTGGTTAAACAGAGCCCAGGGTCACTCAGAGTCAGTTAACACCAGTTCCAGTCAGCAAAAAGTTGGGGGGTGCCCAGGGCACAGGATGACTTTGTAACAGTAATGTTCCGTGAATAATCCTAATATTATATTGCGGGGTCTCTGTAGGACTGGGGATCTTAATGTCACATGTAAATTAGGCGCTGAAGGGCACAGGGATGTTTCCTAGTATAGGGGATCGCCACCTTCTCGGGTACTGTTTACTAATTGTTTGGGGGGCTTTGAGGCCAACTGAAGTCTGGGGATCACTACCCTTCGGGGCTTTACTTAAATATGCAGGCTGGGTCTCAGCAGTATCTGAAGTTGCGGTGGTGCTAGGCAGTGCCTTATTGGTTCTGTAATCACACAGGCAGTACTCATGGTGTTATAAAGTGATACACGCATAGAACCCTTGCAGTTGTAGAATTACGCAGGCTTCATTTATGTAATAGTCTATTGGTTTATTTTTGGTAGGTGCACTGCAAAATTAAAAAAATGTCTCTCTAAACCTCCTATAAACAAATGATTTTCACAATAAACTACAGATAAGTGTTACCAGAAAAAGACCTATACACTCACTTATTTATTGGAAAAAAAAAAATCAATATTAAAACAACACAAATAAATGGAAACGCAAGTTTATTAGAACAAACAACAGTATAACATGAAATATGTGGGTGGGACTCGTCCAGAAGCAGCGTACAAAACCTGAAAGACAAAAATGAAACATAAGTATGTGTGCCATGTGGAAGATGAAAAGAAAGGTAGTCCGAATGAAAAGAAGATAATGAGAATGGGCGGTAGAGGGAGTGGGTGGAAGGGAGAAGGGGAGGGAGAGTCAAAAGAACAGAGGGAGGAGGAAACAGAGCGTCGTCGTATTGGACCCAGCCCTCAGTGTTTACGTCCCATCACCCGTTTGTCTAGTTCGCTAGGTCCGCAAGAAAGAGTGTGGTCGAGCAAGTCCTTAAAATGAAACATATGAATGAGGCCAGAGATTACATTATTAGCTACGGGAACATTGCTTGCCTGCACATGTGCACCCAGGGTGCTGCACCCCAGTACCTTCCCCCGCACTGTGCTCAATTGTAGGTCTTGCGCACCGAGGCGTCACTGCTCACCTGTCACCATTGGTGTATCTAATGACGTGTTGGTGCAAGCTCCGAGTCCGGGGTATATTTGTAGGGTGGGAGAGCAGGTCTCTGGTCGGGGGCGGTTTCTTGATACCACGATGGAAGGCGTCAGAATGCCGAGGGCATCATGACGGGGTGAACACCCGCTCTGCCCATTTTCGGTCAATTCAGTGTCTGAAAAGGGACAAATAATTTAATGGTGGCAACGTCTGGAGGTACAAGCAGTTTTATTTCAAGCTTAATAGAAAACACCAGTTGAGTGCATCCTTCGTTTTTGAAGTACGATCTACCAACTGTTAGTAGTAATCGTGGTTCAAAGAGGAGTTGGAGTGCACGAGAATACACAAGGTTAAATAATAATATGTTATAACAAGGATTCACATACAAAGGAACAGAGCGCATGCTAGAAGCATAATGTGCGGAAGCCTGTGTGCATGTACACTTAGTAATGAGCTCACTACAGTGCCCTAAAAGCCAATGCGCCGTGTCTGTAGGGTAGCGTTGCACGCTGGCTCAGGCCTACAGTACGGTCAAGTAGGTCCTTAAAATGAGACAAACATGGGACTGAATGAGGTCAGAGATCACATCATTACGCACGGCAACATCGCTTGTTCGGACCTGCGCACCCAGGCTGATGCACCCTACCCCTCCCGCAGCACCACGCTCAATTGCAGCCCCTGTGCACCCAGGTCCCACTGCTCACATGCTGTCATTGTTGTATGTGCAAACACTACGGGTGGCAGTGTTCACAATTCAGTTGTAGTGTTGATTGCAGGATGGTGTACACCTCATGAATCCCTTTGGAAACACGACGGGCAGTAGGGTTCACAATTTAGAACCATTGTTGATTGTCAGGATGGTGTACACCTCATGGATCCCTTTTTTTCATTACACATTGTGATATGCGAGGTGGATGCGGCCATATCACCTGAGGCAGTGTGGCAGAACTGGGACATGTGGCGTTGTCGTTATCTTATTTATACGTACGCAAAGTGGGCTGGGCTTGCGTACGCCAGGCCAGCGTAGGGGTGTGAATAATTGTTCCGGGGATCTGGGCATTCTTCAGTTCCTGCCTGGCAAGGAAGTGTAGGTATGTGTGTTTCTTTTGCAGTTTTGACGTCGCAGAATGCTCAATTTATATTAATGAAGCATGTATCTGGAGGGCGGCAACTATCGCTCATGACATGCTGTTCAAAAAGATTGAATGGCGAACATCACATGTCGTTGTGGATATGCGCAGTCATGTCATTTGAGATGTCATGAGTGATGTCACTGACCATGTCATGAGTGATGTAATATGTGACGTCATCACCAGTGCATTGCGTGTGTGCGAGTTATAGTTAGCTCAACTAACTATAACAGGCAAATTTCTCTGGTTTTATATGAGTCAAATGTTCAACTAACTATAATGTCCCTGAGTGAATATATATATATATATATATATATATATATATATATATATATACATATATATATAAATATATATATATATATATATATATATATATCAACATATTTGTATGCTTTTTAAGCAGTAAATGTTTAAAAAATCGAAAATTGTAATGTAATGTAAAATATATCTATTTTTTATTAATAGTGTTATATATAAGTACAAATAAATATGCACACATATGTATTTCCGTGTGTATGTTTATAGAATTATAGAATTATAGTATTAAATAGTACTTACATTTATTTAATTTGCATTATATTAATGTTATGTATTAGAATATTCAAGATTTGCTATTTTAAACTATTTATAATAAAAAGCAATATTTTTGTAGCTGTTTAAGGATATTCGTGTGAAATGATATTTTGTTGTGATATTTTCATACTTACTGTTATAAGTTTAGGGAAATATATTTTTGACACAATATTTCTCTATATCGATATTGTTGTGATCGATATTATGTTAGTGATTCATTGATTGTGTGTGGTGTTTGCACCCTGCACCTTTTCTATGGTGGGTGATAAGCTACACATTGTGCTTAGCTTGGTTTGTGATCTGTATCTTACCCAAAGATTATGAAGGTTTCTGTTACCTGTGCGATATACAAACTTTTTAACACTTTTTGATTACAGTACATTGTTTACTACACTAAAAGATGTATTTTCTCCCAATATTTTATTGCTTAAAAGTATGAGAATAAAAGTTAAGAATGGTAAGGTCAAGAATAAGTTTCCCATGGATCACAAACCTGATACCTGTGCAGGAGCTAGCTTTACCTCAGGGAGGCAAATTGTTGCCCAGAAAGTACGAGTTACAGAAAACTTAAGTAAAAACAATCCAAAGGTACAATTATTTTACCAAACAAAGGAGAGGATGATAAATCGAAGACACCTTACCCTTTAGCATTATTCAGTACAAATATAGGAAAGCATGCATTCCGCACAATAAATGGGGTTGTTATTAAAAATGCCTATGCTGAAATGATGTCTGATTTAAAATAATATAAATAAGTGAAATAACTAAGATACACCAAAAAGGCAAAAAGAAAATACCTCTGTACAATACAAGAATCCCAGTGATGTGTGGGGAATTGTTATAAGATAACGGCCAAAAAACACTGTTAAAGATAGCACAAAATATACTATTCTAGCGGTCATATATGGAAGATCATCGGATCAGAGTAATTCTAGAGTTACTGAGCACAAACCTAATATGCAATTAAATAATTAAGGTCTTTTCATATTGAGATATTTGAAGTATTACAAGTCTGTTGAGGGCATGAACAGTACTTGAGAAGTGTGAAGCCTGTAAAGAACATGACACCAGTAAAATAACACAATACAGAACATTTGGTGCAATATTTATATGGAAATAGAAAATACACTTTTAGGGAAATTATGTTGACATATTAGCCTGCCTATTAGAACATACATCTTTATTCCAGGAAATACATTTTAAGAGACTCTCACAAGTGAGTCAAAGTATTCATTAATGCTGCTAGTAACTCCTGTTTGGAATGGGAGTTAGTGAGAGCTAGATAAATGGAATGTCATTGCAGGCGACATGCTTACCATAATTGCTATGGAGCAGTATAAAGAGAGTACAGCAAAATTGGTGTACCTCCTACAACTTTGCTGAGAAATGTTGGGCAACTGTGGAGCTGAGAAAATCCATTCATCCCGTAAATCTAGTGAAGGCAATATGCACTAAGGTCATTATTAATAAGGGAGAGCTTGCTAAAAGACATTTGCAGTACTGCAATCATAAAGATCACTAACAACAGAAAACGTAAAAGTGATCAAGGTCTGTGTTAGAACTGGGGGTCTCTAGTTGGCAGAGGTAGGTACCACTGTCCAAATAGGGACCCTTGCTTCTAGTCAGGGCAAGGAGGAAACCCTCTGAGATAACCCCTGCTCACCCTACAGGTAGCTTGGCACGAGCAGTCTAGGCTAACCAGAGGCAATGTGTAAAGTGTGTCTACCAACACTCACAGTAACACAGTGAAAACACCACAAACTGACTCCACAACAGTTTAGAAAAATAAAGGTATTTAATCTAAACTACACACGACCAAAACGACAAAAATCCAACATACACAGTTCAAGAATATAGTTTCAAAAGAGTTCTTAAGGTTTGCGATAAAGTTCTTTAGGTTGCGATAAAATAATCCACAGATGCGTGAAAAGTTCACAGTTGCGTCACGTTTACTCACAGTACCTTTTAGTTGCGACAAAGTTCCAAAAGCAGAAGCTGGTGTGGTGGAAAACAAGCAATGCGTTGCTCCTGAGAACCTGGGGAGGCGTTTGCGACAGCCCCGCTGCAGCAGCGGGCGTGTTGCGACGAATCCGGTCTGTATGGGGAGGAAGGCCACTTGTATGGATTCCGGTGCGGATGTTCGGTAGGAAGTTTGTTCTCGCAAAGGCACGATGCGACGATCTTTTGAGTTGCGACGCTCTCCGGGGCGACGATGCGCAGACCAGCGGTGATTTTCTCTCTCGCAGCTCCTCAACGCGATGGGTTCTGCGACGACACTCGCAGTGACGTGATGCGGTCCGCATGCAAGCGGTGCGGTGATCTCACCCAGCGACGACAGGCTCTGCGCAAACACTCGCAGCGATGTTAGACTTTCCCGCACTGGTCTGGTGCGTCCCGCAAACAAAGGATGCGAGGGCTCTGGCAGCAGCAACAGGCGCTGCGACGATCTCGGCCTTTGTAGCAGCGGGAATTTCCTCACACTGTCGGGGATGCGCTCCGCAGCGAGCGATGCGATAACTTTTCGATTGCAAAAGTCTCTCAAGCTTAGTTTCAAGCTTCCCAGCACAGGTACAACTTCCAGAAGCCCCACAACTGGATCAAGCACTCTAGGAAGGACAGAACTCTCTCAGCAGAGTCCAGGGAATCTGGGGGGAAGTCCTTTTGTTCCTGGGACTTCAGAACAGGGAGCCAGCTCTTCTCAGGCCCTTGGAGATTCCTTCAAGACAGGGGACACAGCACAACAGCAAAGTCCTTCCCCTCTCCTTGGCAGCAAAGCAACAGCAGGTCAGTCCAGCAGAGCAACAGCAGGACAGTCTTTCTTCTTCAGTTTCAGCTTTCTCCTTGGCAGAGGTTCCTTCTTGATTCCAGGATGATCTAATTTTCTGTTGTCAGGGGTCCTGTACTTATACCCCTAAAAGTCTTTGTTCTCTTTGTGCAAGTGGGCCCTGAGCCCGGTCTGAACCAGTTCTGGGTGTTGCTTTAGCACTTTGTTTGCCTGGCTTCTCCTTTCCTTTCAGAGTGAGGGGCAGGGTCGTCAGCTGCCCAGCAGGAGGTGGAGCCAGCATTGTGGAAGGCAGGCACAGCCCTATTCAGGCCCAGGTGCTAACTCCTCCCACCACTCAGGTTGCAAATGCAGTCATTCAGCCTAGGGCTGACTCAGCCAGCCTCCTGGGGAATCCCCAGCCCCTGTCACTCTCAAACCAGACAGTCAATACACAAACAGGCCAAGGCACACAGAAGGGTCAGATAAGAGAACAGCAACTTTCTAAAAGTGCTGTTCTCAAACACAGGATTTAAAAACAACCTTTCCTAAAAGATGTGTTATTAAATTCTGAGTTCAGGGATACTAGACTCTTATGTCCTATCTTGTTCCTATGAGAAATGCTGGTAGCCACTGTAGCCAGCATCCCCCATGTTAATCTATGGAGCAAGATAGCCTTACAGTAGTGAAAAATTAAAATGGCAGCCATTCACTACCAGAGCATGTTACCTGCACCAGTACATGCTCTACCTTTCACATACACTGCACCCTGCCCAGGGGGGTACCTTGGACCTTCCACAGGGGTGACTAACGTGCACAAAAAGGGAAGGGTTATTTAATTAATTAATGATGGGTTTCTAAAGCGCTAGAATCGACTCTCGAAGGAGTATCTCTGCGCTGTAGACTGCTGGAGAACCCGTCCTGGCTTTCCCTGTGAGATGGTCCCTACTGGGTATCTCCAAGGTGAAACCAGGCCTCCCCGGTGTATGTGGGGGGCCGTTGTGGAGATGAGGCAAGCTAATGCCCAGAGTTGCCGAGTGTGATCCCTGGTTAGAGTAGGCACCGAGGCGAGAATTATCGAGTCCGTTGACACTGGTCCACGACCCTGCCGCGTCGGGGATAGAACCCTGGTCCCGGGCTGTCCTCTGCTTCCGGGTCTGCTGCCTCTAACCAGTGAGCCACACCACTCCACTGATCAGTGGGGACACTGACCAGGAGGACATGGCAGTTCACAGACTGCATGCAGGCACTGCGGTGGCAGGTCTGAGACACCATTTTAGGGCTACTCATGTGGGTGGCACAATCAGTGCTGCAGGCCCACTAGTAGCATCTGTCATCACCAATCACCAGCCCTGGCACACCCAGTGCACTTTACTAGGGACTTCATGGTGATACAAATAGGCCAATCATGTATATCCAATCATGATAACAATTTACATAGGGAGCACTTACACTCTGGCACTGATCAGCAGTGACAGAGTGTCCAATGCATCTAAACCAGCAAAAACGAAATCCAGCACAGCATCAAAAATACAGGAGGTAGAGGCAAAAAGATAGGGGGAAACCACGCCAAAGATGCCAGGTCTAACACGTGTCCCCTCCAGCTGAAAGTGGGGAGAACTACCCACCCTCTTGGGAGTTCTCTTCACTAAGGCGGAAAAATCTGGACAGACCATCAGCGTTGGCGTGCTCTGTACCAGGGCGGTGTTCCACTGTAAAGTCCATTCCCTGTAGGGAGATGGACCACCTCAACAGTTTTGGGATCTCACCCCTCATTTGCATTAACCATCTGAGGGGCCTGTGATCGGTCTGAACACGGAAGTGAGTCCCAAACACGTAGAGCCTCAGCTTCTTCAGAGCCCAGACCACAGCAAAAGCTTCTCTTTCAATCGCACTCCACCTTCGTTCCCTGGGGAGTAGCCTCCTACTAATGAAAGCTACTGGCTGGTCTTCATTCTCCTCAGTGACTTGTGAGAGTACTGCTCCCACACCATGCTCTGAAGCGTCAGTCTGCACTATGAACTCACTGGAAAAATCAGGTGCCTTGAGCACCGGTGCGGTGCACATGGCAGTTTTCAGGGTTTCAAAAGCAGTCTGGCAGGCTTCGGTCCAGTCCACTCTCTTGGGCAACTTCCTAGAAGTGAGTTTTGTCAAGGGGGCGACAATGGTGCCATATCCCTTGACAAGCTGTCTGTAATACCCGGTGAGTCCTAAAAAGGCTCTCACCTCTGTCTGGGTTTTGGGGGGCTCCCAAGCCAGAATGGTATCAATCTTTGCTTGGAGGGGCGCCACCTGGCCGCTACCCACCTGGTGTCTCAAATACACCACAGATCCCTGCCGTTTCTGGCAATTGCTGGTCTTGATAGTGAGGCCTGCCCTTTGCAGAACCTTCAACACTTCACAGAGGTGTTGCAAGTGTTCCTCCTAGGTGGAGCTGAACACAGCAATGTCATCCAGGTATGCAGCGCTGAATTCCTCCAGCCCAGACAGTACCTGGTTAGCCAGTCTCTGGAAGGTGGCAGGGGCGTTCTTTAACTCAAAGGACATGACTCGGAACTGGAAATGCCCCTCTGGCGTTGAGAACACAGACCTCTCTTTGACCCCATCAGTTAAGGCAATCTGCCAGTACCCAGAAGTCAAATCAAAGGTACTGAGGTACTGGGCAGCTCCTAACCGATCCACGAGCTCATCAGCTCTGGGAATGGGGTGTGCGTCGGTCTTCGTGACCGCATTGAGCCCACGGTAGTCCACACAAAACCTGAGTTCTGGAGTGGCACCGGGCGCAGCAGCTTTGGGTACCAAGACCACTGGGTAGCCCAGGGGCTGCTGGAGGGCTCAATCACCCCTAGCGCCAACATCTTAGAAACTTCTTCCTTGATGCTGGCCCTGACCTTGTCAGCTACCCTGTAAAATTTCTGTTTCACAGGCAGACTATCTCCAGTGTCCACATCATGGACGCACCAATTGGTGACACCTGGGGTCAGGGAGAACAGAGAGGAGAACTGACCCAACACCTGGTGACAGTCCCTTTGCTGTTCTGGGGTCAGGGTGGGCGAGAGGACCACACCATCCACTGACCCGTCTTGCTCCTTAGCTGCCAGGAGGTCAGGGAGAGGATCACAATCCTCCTCCCCTCCTGCATCTGTAGCCAGAAGCATTGTCACTTCAGACCTCTCAAAGTGTGGTTTGAGGCGGTTCACATACAAGACTCTCAGAGGTTGCCTGGGAGACCTCAGGTCAACCAGGTAGGTTATTTCACTTTTCCTTTCTACCACCTCATATGGCCCAGTCCACTTGTCTTGGAGCGCACAAGGCTCCACTGGCACCATCACCCACACTTTCTGCCCAGGTTGAAATTCGACCAGAGTGGAATTCTGGTCGTACCATCTTTTCATTTCTTCCTGGCTAGCTTCCAGGTTCTCCTGAGCGAGCTTCCTGAAGCGTTGTGTCTGGTTGCGAATGGCCAGCACATAGCTGAACACATCCTGGGGGGTTTTCCCACGGGATTTCTCCCACCCCTCCTTTACCAGTGTGAGAGGTCCTCTAACAGGGTGGCCATACAGGAGATCAAAGTGACTGAACCCTAAGGACTTCTGAGGCACCTCCCTGTAGGCAAACAACAGGCATGCTAACAAGACATCCCACTTCCATCTCATGGGCTCCGCTAGGCCCATAATCATACCTTTTAGGGTCCGGTTGAACCTTTCAACCAACCCATTTCCTTGAGGGTGGTAAGGAGTGGTGAACTTATAAGTTACCCCACATTCCTCCCACAGAGACTTCATGTACCTAGAGATGAAGTTGGTACCCCGGTCGGAGACCACCTCTCTGGGGAACCCGACACGGGAAAAGATCCCCATCAATGCGCGGCCCACCACGGGTGCTATGATTGTCCCGAGAGGGACTGCTTCCGGGTACCGGGTGGCATGGTCCCCCAAGACCAGGATGAACCTTTTGCCTAAGGCTGTCTTGGGGTCCAGGGGCCCTACAATGTCTATGCCCACCCGCTCGAAAGGGGTGCTCACCACTGGGAAGGGTTGGAGGGGTGCCTTCAACTTCATTCCAGTCTTGCCACTGGCTTGATAGGTTTGGCAAGACCTACAAAAGGAACCAACATGCTTCTTCATCTGGGGCCAGTGGAAGTGGGCGACAAGCCTGTTTAGGGTCTTGTCTTGCCCCAGATGTCCAGCGAGTGGCACGTCATGAGCAAGACCCATTAGGAAGTTTCTGAAGCGCTCGTGTACCACCAGCACACGGGCTGCACTGGGCTCAGCAAACTTAGACTCACTATACAATAAGTCATCTTCCCAGTAGATAAAGTGATCTCTGGCTGCTCTTCCTGCTGCCTGGTCTGCAGCCTGTTGCCGCAGACCAAAGAGGGAAGGGCATTCCTTCTGCGCCTGGCAGAATTCCTCCCTGGAGGGACCACCTTCCTGCTGCCAATCGGTCAGCTCGGGGAGTTCCCCCAGTTCGGCTGCCTGTTCCCCAGTAGGTTCCAGGGCATCCCCCTCAGGTTCTGCTCCTTCCTGGATCGTGGGAACTGCTGGGGCGGGTTTCCGACGCCCCTGCCACTTCCTCTCCTAGCAGGCCTCTGGGCCACTGTTTCAGGCTCCAGTTCTGCTGAGTCACCCTTACTGGCTGCCATTGCACGCGTGTTTACACAGATCCGCGCAGGCAAACCCAACATCTCCAAGTGAGTTCTGTGTTCTACATCCTTCCATGGAGAACTCTCCAGGTCGTTACCTAACAGACAGTCTAAAGGCAAGGCATCACTGAGAACAACTTCCAAAAGACCAGAGACTCCCCCCCATTCAAAGGGAACACGCACCAACTTGCAGAGGCGCACTGAGCTGTCAGCTGCCACTACAGGGCGGAGTACATCAGGGATGATTTGCTCTTTAGCTTTAGACACCCACTGACACCTCACGGATGTCACGCTGGCTCCTGTGTCTCTCAGAGCCTCTATCTCCCTCCCATTGATGGTCACCTTCTGCCCATATTTCTTAGTGTTCAGGGGCAGTAAGGTTTCCTGGACCACCTCTTGGTCTCCTAGAGAGACAAGGGACATTACTGCTAAGCCCTCCTCCCGCTGGAAATCAAATCCCCGCCCAAAGCTACACTCGCTAACCCTGGGATGGGAGCACCAGTGGGTGCAGGATTCAAGGTCAAAAGGTAAGTTTATTTAGATCATAATCTTTAAACCAATATACAATATACAGTACTATATGCATTAAAAAAATATTATCTATTGACAACAGTTCAAACAAGCTCTCATTAAAATCTAATTGCTTAAAAGAAGGGTGTAAATGGTGTTCTCACAACGTATAACATTAGGAGATGGGTGCACGTATTGACAATTACTCTAAATGATTTTTGCCCTAATAAAAATTCTTAAAACAGGTTTTCTCTAGACAAATTTCGATCTAAAACATTAAAACCTGATCCTAGCTTTTTATAAAACTCTGTACATCCTTTATAAATTTCCCAAGTGCAATTGCAATATCAAGGTTTGGGAGTTCGGTAATTAGCTCGAGTGCTTGTCTCCTATTGCTTATCTCATATTTTATAAATATTGGACGCAGCCAAAGTTTACGTTGATCTAAAATATTTATACAGTCAAAAAAAAGTGCACTATATCCCCTTTTGTACCCAGCCTGCATTTACAGTGCCCATTTGGGTCCAATATTTTGGTTTTGAGTTCTTTATATGATATCCATGGGTAAATCCCAATGCGTAGTCTTAGGATTTCTTCTCTATACCGCGGGTTAGGTAGCAGATCCAGGTAAGGGAACCAGGTTTCCTTTCCCCATGCGTTCATCATAAATCCCACTGATATTTTCTTTCCAAGATATTCCCTGTCCATGCTTCTAGTAACAGCTAGGGCATTGGATCTTAGTTCGTGTTTTGAACACTCTATTGTCAGTAGGTCCCGGGATATGTCCACTTTTATATTTCCACAGGCTAATAGCAATCTCTTCCTACACATTTTTGCCCAGTTTAGGTCGCTTTGTTGTATTTCATTTCGGCACCACTGTGCAACCTTTTGATCATTTCCAAGGCGATTCCAGAATCTGATTACTGCACATTGTGCCTGGACCCCCCAAGCAGTTGTCCCTATCTCCGTTCTTATGGCTTGCACCATTGCCGATTGGGGTAGGGACAAAAGCTTTTTCAAGCATTTTCCTTCCTCTACGTCCCAGACTCCCTTACCGCTCAAATAAAGGATTTCTGCTCCATAGAGGACTTGTGGTGGAATCATCGCATTAAAAGCTTTCAATAGTGGTCGATGCGACTTGTTCCCATAATCCCGGTTAAACATTTTTAACCCGTCAATTGAGGTTTGTGCCTTCGCTTTTTGGGCTTCAAGGTGTGTTTGCCAATTAAATTTTTTGTCGAACCACACCCCAAGATTAAGCATGGGCGTAAAATCCGTTCCGCTCGCGGATTTTTCGGATTTTCGGTAAATTCGCAATCGCGGATGTAGCGAAAATACGCAGATCCGCGCGCTGCGGATTTTTTGCTTGTGTTCGCACTGCTCGCGGTCCGCGGCGCGGGCAGCAACAATCTCGCACTCGCGAAATTACAAAAATTACAATTGGGGAGGGGTGAAGGAAGTGACCCAGTCTCCAACTTCCTGTTCCTGTCCAGCAAGCTCCTCCCATTGCTTAGTCCATTTCCTGGCCACTTTGAATTCGATCTTGACTGGGAAGGATTACTTTTTGTGGATGCTGCTGGAGATTTGGCTTTGAGGCCTTTTGGATTACTTTTGGATTCGAAATTTGATTTCACAAGTAAGTTGATAAGTTGATGTTGTTTGTTTGTGGTGATTTTTGTGTGTGTTTTTCGACTTTTTGGGGTGGGGTTGGGGGCTGGTTATGTTGGTGGGAGGCCATTTTGAGGCATGGTCCTGCAGGTCCTGGCCATGTGGATGCTTTGTGCCCTAGGCCCACCCAGTCTGCTCTGATTTCTTTCATTATGCCCAGGGGGCCTAGAACTCCCGCGGATTACCCGAAAATCGGATTTTTAAAAAAAAATGTGCCTGTGTTCGCACTGCTCGCGTCCCGCGCAGCAACAATCTCGCACTCGCGAAATTGTAAAAATTACAATTCTGCACATGAGTTGAAAACTACCAGGCTTAGTTATGGGTGCATGCATGATACAACTGTTTTATTGAATTTTAACATGATTCTGGCCAGGGCATGGATGGCATTGGATTGTGGTGATTTTTGTGTGTTTTACGACTTTTTGGGGTGGTGTTGGGGGCTTGCTATATGGGTGGGGGCCATTTTATTGCCTGGTCCCGTGTGGGTGGGTGTCTAAGGGCCAATTTTAAGCCAGTTTGTGTGCTTTGTGCCATAGGCCTGCACCCAGTGTGCTGTGATTTATCATGCCCAGGGGCCCAGAATCGGTCTGTTCGCGGATTTTGCTGGTTTTTCGCCACGTTCGCGTCGTGAAGCAACAATCTCGCACTCGCGAAATTGCAAAAATTGCAATTCTGCACCAGAAAACCACCAGCAGGCAGCATAAACCTTCTGAAACTTGATGGATGGCATTGGATTGTGGTGATTTGATTGGTGTTGTGTTTTTTGACTTTTTGGAGTAGGGGTTGGGTAGGGGTTGGGGGCTGGCTATGTTGGTGGGGGCCATTTTGAGGCATGGTCCTGGCCATGTGGCGGGGGTCAAGCGGCCATTTTGAAGGCAGGCAGTGAGCTTTGTGCCATAGGCCTGCACCCATTTTGCCTTGCTTTCACCCATCGTGCCCAGGGGGAGTCAGTGGTACATGAAACTATAACCCTCTCTGTGTGTGCTCTCTTGGATCAATGTTAAATTCCCGTTTCCCAAAAATTTAGCAATTTTTAATTTTGAAATTTCCATATTGTGTGGTGTACACGTGTGTATTCATAAATGCCTACTTGCAAACTATTTATTGAAGCGCTACATATGCAACATATATTTACTGATGTTCCTCTGTCTTCGTTTGCTTTTAGGTGCACAAAGTCAATAACTCCGCATCATCGTTGAGCATCAGTGCCAGGAAGAAGTCCTGCTGCGGCCTGCTGTTCCGACATCTGAAGAAGATGGCTCCAAAAAGAGGTGCCCGTAGCTCCTCTTGCAAGAAAAATGTCTCTACAAAGGAGAAGAAGAAGCAAGTGGCACCACTTACCAAGGAGACTGGTGGCTCGACCACTAAATTTTTGTGGAAAAAACAAAGGCCAATCATGAGTGCTGCACAGGTAGCCTGTTTAGTGGTTCAATCACCAACGACCAGTGATGTTGGCTCATCGCAAGAAAGTAGCAGCACACCATCAACACAAGTTGTAACTCATCTCACAAGTACTATTCAACAACCAAAGCCGCAACAACAACTGCAAGGGCTACTAGTACAAGCACAAGTACATGCGCAAGGAGCTGGCCGAGAAGGAGCTGTCCGAGAAGGAGCTGTCCGAGAAGGAGCAAGGAGCTGTCCGAGAAGGAGCTGGCCGAGAAGGAGCTGGCCGAGAAAGAGAAGGCCGAGAAGGAGAAGGCCGAGAAGGAGAGGGCCGAGAAGGAGAAGGCCGAGAAGGAGAGGGCCGAGAAGGAGAGGTCCATGGAGAGTTGCAAGTAGAGGTCAGTGAAGAGGCCCATGTAGCGGCGCATGGAGCCGTGCAAGTGCCCACAATGGTTGTTCTTCCAGAAGTAGGGGCACAGGAGGAAATTGACTTTGGAGCCGGGGTATCATGTCAGGAAGACGAAGGCACTCCTCCTGATGATTCATTTTCTCCCAGCTCCCCAGCAAGGAAAAGATCAAGGAGTGTGTGTAGAAGTTCCTCTTCAAGCCCCGCTCCATCAGATGATCTGGATCTAGATTGGCAGCCATCTCCGACGTCTGAGAGGGAGGCACACCATGAGCTGCGAAAGGTATCAAATGTTAAAAGGAAGGGCCCCGGAAAGCTCATACTTATGGATCCGAACGTCGGACTTGATGAAGTGGTGCATTCTGATGTTGTTGAACAGGATGACAGCAATGACCTAGTCATCACACACGTCATTCCAGCCACACCGGCCATGCAGCAGACAGACATTTATACCCTATCCCGACGTCATGCTGAGCGTGACCCTGGCGACGTGGCACTGGTAGCACCACCAACGCAGTCAAGTAGTACAACAAGTTCAACAAAACCTACAGCTCCCATATTTTCTCCCCAGAGGGGGACTCCATCCAGCTCGACTCCCTCAAGTAGGGTTGCTGCAATAATTGCACAACCCAGTAGATGTCTGCAAGGCTCATCCACCACTGCTTCATCTGGCATTGGCAGTATCATCTCGTGCGGCAAAACCAGAAGTTTCCAGTCCCCAGTTTGGAACTTTTTTAGTGTCCATGCAAAGTATGATAACATAGCCGTTTGTTGCATTTGTAAGACTAGAGTTAGCCGTGGTAAGACTGGTACCAACTATGGAACCGGAGGCCAGATAGGTCATCTTCAAAGAAGGCACGCTGTCGAATGGTTTGCGCACCTAGCAAACATCAAGGGAAAGCAATCCCAAAGGGCAAGTGGCCAAAATATACCCATACTAGGTGTTTCATCTGAAGATGACGGGGAGGTAGAAGAAGCGTCAGACATTTGTCCGGTTGCACCCAGTACCCCTGGCAGCACCACACCCTCCGGAACACATAGGAGGCTCACTGAGAGTCTGGGAGACACACCAATGCGGAAAATGTCAACACTGAGCAGAAGTGGGTCGAAGAAGGCATCAGCATCATCCAGTAAATTTGTCCAGCGCACCATTACAAACATGTTCTCCTCAGATGCGCAATTTCAACGCAACCACCCAATATTATGCCTGTATAACACTAATCTGGCTAAAATGCTAGCGGTGGACCTTCTCCCTTTTTCGTTTGTCGAAAATGTGGGTTTTCTTGAACTCGTGGCAACACTGGCCCCTAAATGGAAGGTTCCTAGCCGGTTCTATTTTGCCAGGGTTGCTGTTCCAGCACTACATAAAGAGGTGCTTGAGTTGGTTGGGGCAGCTTTGCAGAAGAGTGCTGTTCACACTATACACCTGACAACAGACATGTGGACCAGTTGCCAAGCCCTTGATTACATGTGCATCACTGCACACTGGGTCTCTTTTTCAGGGGTTGCAAAACAGATAAATGCAGGTGGTGACTTGGCCGAGATTTTTAAGGGTGCTCGTAAACATGCAACATTAGCCATGTTTGGCATGGAGAAAACTCATACTGCAGCCAACATTTTGGATGACTTTAACAAAAAGGTCTCGCAATGGCTGCCCCCAAGAAATTGCAAGGTTGGTTATGTTTCTACTGATAATGGCAGCAATGTAGTTAAGGCCATGGAGAACGGTTACTATTTCAGAGTGCCGTGTTTGGCGCACTGTATGAACCTTGTCGTGCAAAAGTTCTTGAAAAAAGAACTTGCAGTCGACAAAATACTGATCATCTGCAGAAGAATATGCACACATTTCAACCATTCTTTTAAGGCCCGGAAGGAGCTGAGGCGCCAGCAAAATGTACGTAGAATGCCAGTGAAAGCACTTATCCAGGAGGTGGCAACACGTTGGAACTCAACCTTCTACATGCTTGAGCGTCTGCATGAGCTGTTTCCAGTAGTCAATGAGTATTTCTACAACCTGGGTGGTGATACGACAGAAATGATGCTAGCGGCGGAGCAATGGCAGCCTGACAGACATGCTTCGTCCTTTTGAGGTCTTCACGCGTGAAGTCAGCAGGGAGGACTGTTCTTTGAGTAAAGCTATCCCATTGTTGCTGAAGCTCGAGCACCAAGTCAAGGTGGTGTCTTCAGAATTAAAAGATGCTGGAAAGAATGAAGCATATGAGTTGGCGCAGAGATTATTACAACGCCTAGTTAGCAATAAACGGCTTGTAAATATCAAGAAACAACAGCACTACATTTGTGCTACTATTCTGGATCCACGTTACAAAAAGCCATTGTTTGGCAAAGTAATAATTCCTTTTGAAACATCAGATGTTACAGAGTACAAAGGTTGGCTAGCTCAGTCAGCCATTCGTTTTGAAAGAGAGCCGAAGGAAACTGTAGGAGAAGACAGTACTACTAGTGAATCAGCAGGCCATCAGGCGTCCCAAAAAAACACTTCTGCATCTGTGCCTGTGGCAGAAGTGAGTGACTTTTCCTCTGTGCCGTTAACCACACCAGCAACCGTATCATCTGCACCAGGCCCAGGCGATATGTCTGAAGCGGATTGGCTAAGTGAGCTAGGGTTTCCTTGTCCCAGAAAGGACACAGAAGTGCAAAGTACAGGAATCCGGGAGAACATTGTTTCAATGGTGCAGGCCTATCTGGATGACTCAACAGCGGTCAATATTACTGAGGACCAATTGGCGTATTGGCAAGGGAAAAGAAACATATGGCGAGAGCTCACCAACCTGGCTATCAATTACTTGTCTTGCCCACTCGCAAGCGTGTCTTCAGAACGTGTTTTTAGTTCTGCTGGTGGCATTGTGACTTGCAAAAGGTCCCGCCTCTTGCCCACAAATGTGGAGCGGCTCACCATGATAAAGATGAACCAGCACTTCATACCACCAGATTACAAAGTACGAGAATGCACGCAGGAAGAAGAGGACACCGACCTACCTGAGGGAAGTTTTCCTCAGTTACCAGAAGTACTACCGACTCAATTTGCAGAGTTTGAGGACGAGCTCTGCTTCCCTGACAGCGAGTTCTGAAAATGAGTCAATGATTCATTAACTTTATTGTTCGTCCTTATTCACTTTTATTCCTGTGTGTCTGTCTTTCTTTCTTTAGCAAGTGCTTCATCACATTCACAACAAAACTGTAATCACCCAATCAAACAACAAGCCCATCAGCAGAACTGTCTTGATATTGATGCCGCAGCATTCCTCAGGTTCACAACAGTTAGTTGACAAGAACTCAGTCCTGGTCGTCTATCCTCCTCCTCCAGACTCACCCTATCCATTTCCCGTAATGCTGATGCCTGGATTCTGCACAATGAAGAAACTTACGTTGGCGAGTCCCCTAAAGAGGGACTGGAAGTAGTGAGTCCTCATTTAAATACATTTTGCTAAGTGTGACTTTTTTTCCTCGATTTGCTTTTTGGCTGTTTGGGGGGTGTTAAACTTGTTTGCGCTTGGGTTTACTGGTCTTGGCTGGGCCATTGCTGGCAAGGTCTATTAAGGGATGAAATTGGTTAGGCATTTACTTTGGAAAACATTTGGTCATTTACACGTGAACATTTAGGCGTTATTATTGCTCGCTTGCCTGTCTTAGGGGTGCTGTCTGTGGGGCTTCTAGGTTTTTGGGGTCTCTGAGCACCGCCGCTATATTTATAATGTTGATTGCTTTTGTTTTGCAGAAAATCCACGCCGGGAAACTTCAGTTGGGGCCCTGCTACAGAACGCTTTAGGACAATGTGAATTCCAGGTGGAGCCAGCCCTCAAACACAAATTACAGGTAAGATAAGCGTTTGGATGGGAGGTAGTATAATGGAGTATTAGAAGAGGCGAGAGAGTGACAGTGGTACTAGTAGTAAAGTCCTAGGACTCTTGAATTAACAAACTCTGTGAAAGGCATTTACTTTGGAAAACATTTGGCCAATTACACGTGAACCAACACGATGACAGTGTTCAGTAAAACGAAATTACTGCTAAACCACCACCCACCAGCCTCAAAAGTAGTAAAAAACAAGTATGCTCAGATAAAGTTTGAAAAAGTGCATTTTTATATCCCTAACAAAATAAACTCCCGCAAGACCCTCCCTAACCCCAACAAATAAATAGTCCTTCAAAAGTCCCCAAAAACCCCAACTCCCAATTCCCACCCCCCAAAAGTCTCTAAAAAAGGGGCAAGGGACACTCTAGGGATGCATGGTGTTGACTTTGGCCTCCAGGGCATCATGCCTTAGGGCCAGGGCATTGTACTGCTCCCGGAGGGTGGCGTGATCTAAGCGGAGGCCCTCCAACAAATTTTGATATTCTTTCAATTTCCGGACCTCCGCCTCCAGGTCTGACACTCTGAGGATTGCACGGCGCAAGCGAGCCTTTAGAGTGCTGTGAGGGGCAGCCTTTGCTGCTCGGTGGTGGCGTCTGCCAGCACGGCTCCGTTTCGCCGGAGCACTGCGCTGACCGGCAGAACGTGGGGTCACGGAGGAGGATGCAGATGTCCCATTCGATGTACTGGACTGCGTGTCCTCCAGTTCCACCAGCTGCCGATATTGGGCAACAGTAGCATCCAGCCTCCGTTGCCGGGCCAGTACAGCTAGCATACTCCTTGTTGGTTTTGATGTTTTAGTATGACCAACTATATGAAGAAAGAAAGACATAATCTGTAACCAATGCTCTTTAAGAATATGATTAACACAAAATGATTCAGCAGGAAGTTGTGTCACAGTACAACTAGCAACTAGCCAGCGCAGTACAAAACTATTCAGGCCAGTATCATAGGCGTCCGCAGGGAGGGGCAAGGGGGGGCGCTTGCCCCCCCCTGGATCGCAGGTCCATCCAGTGCTGGCCCAGTGACAAATTACAATATGGTAATTACAGCAGGCTGGGACCGACAGACAGATAGAGGCAGAGACAGGGACAGAGAGAGAGGAAGACAGAAGGAGAGAGAGAGAGGGATGGAGCCAGAGGGTGATAGAGGGAGGGTGAGGGAGGGAGACAGAGAGAGAGAGACAGCGAGGTAGAGGGAGACAGAAAGAGGGAGACAGAGAGAAACAGAGAGAAGGAAACAGAGAGAGGGAGGGAGATAGAGGGAGGGAGATAGAGAGAGAGGGAGGGAGACAGAGAGAGAGAGACAGAGAGAGA
The DNA here is from genome assembly GCF_964261635.1 of Lissotriton helveticus. NCBI lineage: Eukaryota > Metazoa > Chordata > Amphibia > Caudata > Salamandridae > Lissotriton > Lissotriton helveticus. The sequence continues at coordinate 1,761,523,342 of NC_136065.1, forward strand.
CAGAGAGAGAGAGAGAAAGAAAGATGTGTGTAATTTGTATGCCAGGGCTGGTGGCTCAGTGGACGAAGGCATCCGCTGCAGGGGCATGAGTTCAACTTCATGGTCATAGTTTTTTTTGTTGCTCTAGATCCACCCCCCTCCCCTATGGGGTTCTTTGTTTATTTAAGCTTTATGTCGTGTTATATTTAAAAAAATATATATTTAATACTTGTGCTCAATCATGTCAGGAGTAGGACTCAGGAGATGGTGATGATGTTGCACCCCCCCCCTGGAAACATTTCATAGTATTTTCGTAGTTCATCCAGTGACCGTCTACTCTCTGTAGATACACATCATATGCTATCTAAGAGTCAGATAGTACCATGATCCAGCTTACCTGTACCCGCCACCACCACTGTCTGCTTCCTCACAGTCTGTTCTTGGGCCATTTGCGCCGCATCCTCCCCAGAATCGTCCTCGGACTCGGAGTCGATCACCACCACCACATCCGAGCTGGCCCCGCCACCAGATGTTCCACCTACAAAGTAGATTTAAGAATGTTAGATTACAGCACTCACTAGTATTTGGTCTAGGAATGAAGAAATGTGAAAACAACAGAAAAAGTAATTGACTGTCTACTCTAGTCTAAAGTAAAAATGTCCCTCCTTCCAGGGAAGGCTGTTGTCTTGCTGCACTTTTTTGTCACAATTGATGAATGCTTGCTTAATTTTAAAACACACCATTTTTCTCTGAACAGACAGAAGCTGGACTTCTAAGGACAAGAGCAACATCAACTTCAAACCAGGTGAAAGCTCGGCTCGACCACAAGAAATGTGTTCCATTACTCATCAACTCAGCACCAAGCACTTTTGCATTTCCAGCTAACTTTATTTTAATATATGTGTTTACTTTTACTTTTAATAAAGCTTTTAATCTTGAATAGACTCTGTGGTTTTTGGTCCTCCAGACTAGAGTGACTGAGCGAAAAGTTTTGCAATTTTTGCAAGGATGAGTCCGTGCCGCTGACACTACCAGGTTTATACAGTCTGCCAAACACGCCACTCTGAAATATTAATACTCTGGTCTTTGGTGTCCATAGTTCGGTTTGTGGAGAATTGTCCCTGCAACAGTAGTATTATGGATTTTGCTCCTATCTAAACACTATTTCGAAAAAATTAAATTAGGAACGCTTGGACAACAATAGGTCCTCTATATATAAATGAAAACTTACTGGGGCCAGCAAAGGAGCACTCGCCGCCCTGGCCTGCATCCTCCTCCTTTGGAGCCACAGCATCCTCCTTTTCCGTCCGCTTGCCCCTGGGCGGACCTGACGTACAACATAAAAGAAAGAACAGAAAACATTGATGATTGCTGCTTGTCGATGTCCTTGTCAACCAAATCAAACATTTAGAAAGAACAAGAACCAACTATTTCAGCCAAAAAGAGGGCTACAAAGGAAGGACTGCACCTGAGCCTCTACTCTAGGGGCAGATTTACAAGCCCCTTGCAGCTCTTTTGCTCCGTTCTTGCGTCACTTTTGTGACGCAGCGCCACAACAAGAGAGGCGCCATGGTGTGGCTTATATATTAACAACGTGACGCATATGGGAGATGCATCCCATTCTAAAGCCCTCCGCCATAAGGGAGCGTTCCAGCGCAAGGGAGGGCGTTCTTGCGCAGGAATGCATGCTAAAAGTGGCTATGGGGAATATATAAAATTTCAATCAGTCATTTAGGACAATGATGCGTCACTGAAACCCTGCGCCTGCATGAAGCAGACGTACGGCTTGACGCAGCATTGCTGGAGCTGCGCCATCGTTGCAACGCAACTCCATCAATGAGACGCCTGTACGGCACCGATGGTATAACGCTTCGGTGACGTTTTGGGACCATGGTGTGCCGCATTGTAAATACGGCGCACCATGGGTGGTGCTGGCATGCCGCACACTTTGCAAGGATGCGCAGGTAATTGCTAATCTGACACTTAGGGGCATACTTACGAGTTCTGGGCTGCACACCTCCAGAGGTGCACCAGAACAAATGCGTAACGCAAAACTAACCTTGCGTCACGGCAGATGTGCCGCAATTACAATGCGGCAAACCCTGGCGCAAGGGTAGGCAGATGCGTGACGCATCTCGTGACGAAAGAGGGGCGCATCTCCAGTTGCGTCGCAGGCGCGATGCAACTCTTGCAATGCTCAGGGCTGCCCAATACTAAGCTTACCCAATACTCAACATACCGCATCAGTCCTTACGCCTGCTTCAAGCAAGCAGGCATAAAGAATTGACGTAGCAGCGTCGCGGAAGTGCCTGCGTTAAATCTTGTAGATTTCACGCAGGCACTTTTGCGCGGCGCACAGCTGCCTGACCGCCACCTCCCACCCCCCCACCCCCCTGCGTGGGAACGCACCCATTGTGGCGCAGGCCCAGGTCTTAACGTGGCGCATCTCCCTAGATGCATCACGTTGTACATGACTCGCAGGGATGCGCCACGTTTACGTCGCTGTGCGTCAGGTAAGGCAGCGTAAACGTGGCGCAAGGGGCTTGTAAATCTGCCCCTTTGTGTCAAGTATTACGCAGTTCTGTAAAGTACACTCATACATTACTCAGCCCAATTAAATGAACACAAAATAGAAAACAAATAAGCAGTGGCACCGCCACAGAGAAGGAGAGCAGTGCACCTGAAATGCACAGAAGATTTTGAAATATTAATTTACCTCTCCTATCAATGTAATCGGCAGCATTATTGCTCTTTGTAAAAAAGTTAAAACAAACATTTGCAATATAACACACAGAGCAGGAGAAAAAACAGAGCAGTGAGTGATGAAAAAATTGCTACTACTACTCACCAAGCCCGGGGACCTCCACTCCCAGCAGGCCGAGCAGGTCGCGCTCCCGGTCCAGGATATCGGTCCAGCGGTGGGTCACCTGGTTGTAGGTGCGCTGGACCCCCGAGATGTGAAACAGGGCCCGGCACACCTGCTCCCACCGCTTCCGTCGCTCCTGGCGGTTGGTGTAGCCACCAGCGATCCTGCTGCCTGCCGCGATGGTCTTGGGGAGGCGGCGCTGTACATAGAAAACGAGTGCGCCCACCTCCTCAGGGCTGAAGATCTCCCTGGGCACCACCATTTCCGCCCTCAAACGGCCACACGGGAGCCGGGCACGGGCTGCGGGGCCCGTCTTGGGCAGCTTCACAGCTGGCTTCACCATGGTCTGGGCAGGTGTTAGCAAGCAACAAGGAGACAAAATGAAAAAGAATAAGACTAGGGAAGAAGAAAATAAAAGTTTAAAAAAGTAGTTGAAAAGTAAACAAAAGTAGCCTGAAACACAAAAATATACACCTAGAAAACTAGAGGGATAGAAAAAAAGTTAAATAGATCAAAAAAATATTAAAACAAGCAAAGTATGGCAGAGATATAGAGAGGATAGAAACACCATGCCCAGACACATAGGAATGAATGAAAAACAAGATGGCGGCCCGATCATGTGCGCGTAAGTAAGTTCGCACGCGATTTCTCTCGCGAACTCGTGCGAACTTGCATTCGCAATGCGCTCATTCCGCGAGATTACACATAGCGGGCGGAAACGGAAATACGTCACGTAAACAAAATGGCGGCGCCCATACTCAACCTTGGGGTAACTCGCACGAGTTCGCGGCTTCCACGGTCGATTTCGCACGACGCCGCGCCTCGCGAATAGCGCGAAATTACCGAAAAACGAGTTTTGCAAAAGCAAAACCAACGAGCAGGTGCAAAAGTTCGAGCTCATCATTTGTAACCATTTCCCTGTAGTGCTTCCTGAAGGGGCCCTCCAGAATCCGGTTGCCTACTTGCAACTATTGTGTGACCCTGCTTTGACAGTCACAGAATAGTTAGAAGTATGCCATTGCATCCTGTTAAATTTTTTTTACATTGCAACAAAAAGGAAAGGGAGCAGACAAGCAGGTGCCAGCCTTCTTTAATGTCAGTTGGGGCAGGGCAGGTGTTGTTGTTTGCAAAACTTAAAGCACTTACCAGGTGTGCTTTGCTTTGCCACAATAATGTACACTCACTGGTCAACCAGATGGTGCTGTGATGACACCGAGGGTGGCATGGGTGTGCCAGCCAGAGGGTGGCATGGGTGAACCAGAGTGCCAGTGTTGACAGAGGATGGCAGTGCTTTGCTTTGCACCAATAATGTACACTGGTGAACCAGAGGGCGCTGTGATGACACAGAGGGTGACATGGGTGAGCCAGAAGGTGGCATGGGTGAACAAAGAGAGTGCCAGTGGTGACAGAGGGTGGCAGTGATGAAGAAAGCCTTGCAAACAGGCTGGGCACGTAGAAACAACAAGTTTGCAAAACTGGCGACCCGACAAGTAAGTTCGCAATTTGCGAAATTGTACAAAACCCTCGCGAACTTGCAGAAACCCGTGCAAACACACATCCCCAAAAAAATCCGCGAGAATTCGCGGATTTTGCAGATTTTCTCAATCCGCAAATTCGCAAATCCGCAAATTCGCGGATTGCAAATCCGCAAAATCCGCCTATGCTTACCCAAGATATCGATATTCATTTACCAGTTCTAGTTTAAGATCCACTAAAAACCAATTAAACTTAGATGCTTTTTTCCCAAAGCATAACATTTTTGTCTTGTCTAGATTTACCTTTAAAAATAACTTTTTACAATATTCATTAAAAGAGTTTAGTTTCCTTTGAAGACCGATTTCTGTTTGATTCACTATTACTAGATCATCTGTATATAGCAGACACGGCACCTTTTTGCCATCCATCCTTGGGCTGGCGCTTCCCTTCACCTCAAGGCATTTGGGTAAGTCTGATAGGAAGATAGAAAAAAACGGGGGGGCCAGTGAGCAGCCTTGCCTTAGGCCGTTTCCAATAGGAATTTTCAGTGTTAGTGACCCCTCGGTGTCCCTAACCACTTGGGCCCAGTTTTCCCGGTGTAGTTCTTTTAATACCGTCAGTAAGTCACTTGGGATATTTTTCTTTATTAATATCTCCCAGAGACAGTCCCTATCCACTGAGTCAAATGCGGCTCGGAAGTCCACGAAGCAGCAACAGAGTTTTCCGTTCTGCTCTGTCGACTTCCTTGCCAATGCCCATAGGGAGAAGCAGTGGTCTATCGTTGAGTGTCCTGCTCTGAATCCTCCCTGTTCAGTCGGAATTACTGAATTCTCCTCAACCCAGACATTCAGTCTTTTTAAAACTAGTTTAAAAAAGACCTTTTCCCCTATGTCTAAGAGGTTTATCAACCTGTAGTTTTGCGGTTCACCTGGGTTAACCTTTTTATGTATAGGTCTAATTATAGCCCCCTTCCAATTTGTTGGCATTTTTCCCTCGGTTAGGATTACTTGGAAAAGGTGAGAGAAAAACTTTGCCCACCAGTTTGTTTGAAATTTAAGGATTATGGCTGGTAGGTTATCGGGTCCTGCAGCTCTGGTTAGGTTCAGTTTCTTAAGTATTTCTGCCACTCGATCTTCTACAAAGTCTAATTTAAATTCATTTGAGATTTCCTGCCAACTTGGTGGCACTCTTGCTCCTGAGACCCGTCTGGCTTCATACAATTCCCTTATGTATTTATCCCATGCTGCCTCGCTTATGACGCTTTCCAGCTGGGGGAGAAGATGCTGCTTTTATCAATTTCCAAAATTGTCTCAGGTTCTTATTTTCGATTGATTCTAGCAGCTCTCCCCAGCATTTATCTTTATACTCCCTTTTTGCGACAAGGACCATCTTTTTAAACTCTATTTTTAGAGAGGATATATATTTTTCCCTTTCTTGGTTAAATTCTTTCTTTTGTTTTCTGGCTACTGCCCTTATCTCTCTTTTTTTTATTTGGCAGTCCATTGAAAACCATTTCAGACGGCTTGCGTGGTTATTTAAGCTTTTACTTTTAGTCTTTTTTAATTCTATCCTTATACATTGGACTGATTGGGCAATTTTCTTCTCGTACCATTTTAGATTTAGCTTTTCTAAGTTTACTAGTTCTGTTTTTTGTTGGAACACTTTTAACTTTTCCACATATTCTTCGGTTACTCTGGTTGTTGCCCTTTTTGGGTACTCCATTTCTTGATGAATCACCTTTACCCTTGGTTCCACCCTTCCCTATTTTAGTTTTACGGTGAGCAAGTTATGATCACTACCCTCACTGTGAAGAACATTAAAGTCCTGCACTAAGGGGAAAATCCAAGCTAGCATAAGGATATAGTCAATTGGGGAGTTTTGTAATCCTTTTTTAAATGTCTTCTTTGCCGGACAGTCTGTTTTAAACCTGCCATTTAGACAAAAGAGTCCCTTTTCCCCCAAGAAATTGACCAATTCCCAATCCAGCTTTGAGGGGTCACATGGTGGAAAATTAGCGTGGCTTATACCATAGGTATCTAATAATTCTGAGTACCAACGGTCGGTCTTCACTGGGTTTAACTTATGGTTAAAATCCCCTAAGATTAATATTATATCTGAGGAATACCTTTCAAAGATATCCTCTATGTCCTGTTTGAAGTTTCCCATCTCTCTTACATAGTCACCTACATTGTCCCACTGTATATATACATTTATGACAATTAGCTTTCCATAGTACTTATCCTGTGAGAGATGGTTTATCCTGCACACCAATAACCATTTACACTTTACTTCCAACAATAACACATTTCTTAAAATTTTTGTTGAAATAAGAGTCATTATTCCCCCCGAGGGGCGGCCAAACCTTTGTCTCGTTGCTGGGCGGTTTAGCTGATGGTAGCCCTCGAAGATAGGGGTATCACCGCATGCCCAAGTCTCTTGTAGGCAGGCAATTGCTACTTCGTTTACTTCATCCTTTATTTGTTCTCTTTTTAGGACATTGCCTAGCCCATTTATATTCCACGTTAAGAGACTTAGGGCAGACGGAACCCCCCTTTCCTATTCGATCTCGCTTAGTCCCCCAGCTGCCCCACTTCCATCCATATCGCACTCAATTGAGTCACCTCCATGACTGCAATGGCTCCAGTTGCCCCACCAATCCTCTTTTGCAGTATCATTTATCACTATCCTTAGTTGGTTACCTGCTTCATCTTTGCCCTGATATAATCTCACCTGTCTCTTCCTTAAGCCTGCATGACAATTTAGGAAGTCCCTTCCTGACGGTACCTTACCCCTTAGGTGTTGCATGCTCGCGTTGTGCAATTGCGTGTTTGCATCCGTTTTTGCGTGCTCGCGGACAAAAAGTCTCGCGACCAAGCAAAAAAATCCGCAAGCTTGCGCTTTGCGAATTTTTTGACAAATTCGCGCAATTCGTGGAACGCGAATTTGTCAAAAATTTGCAAATTCCTCGAGCGGAACGGATTTTACGCCCATGCTTAGTAGGCATGAGTAATTAGAACAAGTGACAATGAGGACAAAAGTGACTACAAAAGTCTACCTCTCTGTCAGGGTGAAATTAGTGCCACAGCGTGCCTGGAGTGTTCCAGAATGTTGCCTAGGAACTAAGGATCAGCAAGGTGCCGGCGTGACCCACAAAAGACAATGACCCGGGGATCTGAGAGGCCTATGGCAGCAGATTGGACTTGTGTGGGGGTCTCAATGTAATCTGAGCCCTCCATAACCCATATGGTGTTTGTAATGTGTTTGTTTTTCCCCTCACTTTGCTTGTACATTTGGGGGCTCAGAGTTACCTGGACACACCGCATCTGGCACCCGCCCCTGTTGGTAGAATGCGATTCACTTAAAGTAGAGTGATGGAGGTCTCCTATGCCGTACGCCATAGGGGGACTACGAGCATTCGTACTATGAGGTGGATGAGCTTCCCCACCCTCGCAATGATGGGCCTGGTGTATGATCCCGACGGGGACCAGTGCTTCCAAAGATTATTTACCATAAAACCCATAGAAGGTGTGCTGTTGTTGCTGGGCCCTATGTTTTCGCTTTAATTACCGAATTACACCTAATATCAATCAATCAATCAGAGTACTTGTAGAGCGTGCTACTTACCCGTGAGGGTCTCAAGGCGCTGAGGGGAGGGGGGTGCTGCTACTGCTCGAAGAGCCAGGTCTTGAGCAGTCTTCTGAAGGCGAGTAGCTCTTGGGTCTGCCGTATGTGGGTAGGGAGGGTGTTTCAGGACTTGGCGGCGAGGTAGGAGAAGGATCTGCCACTGGAGGTCGCTCGTTGGATGCGGGAGACAGCGGCGAGGGCAAGGATGGCTGAGCAGAGCTGGCGGGTGGGGGTGTAGAAGCTGAGTCTGCTGGTCAGGTAGGCTGGTCCGGTGTTGTGAAGTGCTTTGTGTGTGTGGGTGAAGAGCTTGAAGGTGATGCTCTTGTCGACTGGTAGCCAGTGTAGGTCCCTCAGGTGGGGGGTGATGTGGCTGTGGCGGGGGGCATTGACGATCAGTCGGGCGGAGACGTTTTTGATGCGTAGTAGTCGTCGTAGGTGTTTGGCTGGGATTCCTGTGTAGAGTGCGTTGCCGTAGTCCAGTCTGCTGCTGACGAGGGCCTGTGTCACCGTTCTTCTTGTTTCGGTTGGGATCCACTTGTATATCCTGCGGAGCATGCGGAGTGTGTTGTAGCAGGAGGAGGATAGGCGTTGACCTGCTTAGACATGGAGAGGGAGGAGTCAAGGATGAATCCTAGGTTGCGTGTCTGGTCGGTGGTTGTTGGTGCTGTTCCCAGTGTGGTCGGCCACCAGGAGTCGTCCCAGGCTGAGGGGGTGGGTCCGAGGATGAGTACCTCTGTCTTGTCCGAGTTCAGCTTCAGATGGCTGCTCCTCATCCAGTCGGCAATGGCCTTCATTCCCTCGTGTAAGTTGGTTTTGGCGGTGTGTGGGTCCTTGGTGAGGGAGAGAATGAGCTGGGTGTCCTCGACGTAGGAGATGATGTTGAGGTCATGCTGGCAGGCCACTTGTGGGAGGGGTGCCATGTAGACGTTGAACAGTGTTGGGCTGAGGGATGAGCCCTGGGGGATGCCGCAGATGATGTCGGTGGCTTTGGATCGGAAGGGTGGGAGGTGGATGCTCTGGGTTCTGCCGGAGAGGAAGGACGTGGTCCAGTCAAGGACCTTCTCTTGGATTCCGGCTTCTAGGAGGTGTGTCTTTAGAGTGCGATGGCAGACCGTGTTGAAGGCGTCCCACAGGTCCAGGAGGGGAAAGGCTGATGTTTCGCCGTTGTCTAGTTGGCGCCTGATGTCGTCTGTGGCAGTGATGAGGGCTGTCTCAGTGCTGTTGTTTCGTCTGAATCCGGACTGGGACGGTCCAGGATGTTGTTGTCTTCCAGGTGGCGGGCCAATTGCCTGTTGATGATTTTCTCGATGACCTTTGCCGGGAACGGGAGCAGGGAGATGGGCTGAAAGGTATTGAGGTCCTTGGGGTCCGCCTTAGGCTTCTTGAGGAGGGCGTTGATTTCGGCGTGCTTCCAGCTTTCCGGGAATGTCGCTGTTTCGAAGGAGATGTTGATGACCTTCCATAGTTGGGGTGCGATGGCTGTGCCTGCTTTGTTGAATATGTGGTGTGGGCATGGGTCTGACGGAGATCCTGAGTGGATGGAGTTCATGATCTTGCGTGTCTCGTCGGCATTGACATTGGACCAGGAGGTCAGGCGGATATCGCTGGTGGCGTTCACACTGGAGGTGGAGTCTGGCGTAGTAAGGGTGGTCGTGGTGCTGAAGTAGTCATGGATGTCAGTGATCTTGCGGTGGAAGAAGCTGGCTAGTGAGTCGCACAGATCTTGCGAGGGTGGGATGTCGTTGGCATTGGCGCTGGGGTTGGAGAGTTCCTTTACGATGCTCAAGAGCTCTTTGCTGTTGTGTGCGTTGTTATCTTAGCGGTCTATGAAGGAGGATCACTTGACTAATCTGATGAGGTGTTGATGTCTGCTGGTGGCGTGCTTGTGGGCTGCGTGGTTGTCCGGGGTGCGTTCATGGAGCCATATTTTCTCCAGTTTCTGGCATGTGTGTTTGGAGGTCTGGAGCTCGTCGGTGAACCAGGTGGCTCTCTTGCTGGCGTGGCTGTGGGCGGGTTTCTTGAGCGGGGTGAGGGTGTTGGCGCAGTTGTCAATCCACTGTCTGAGGTTGCGGGCTTTGGCATCTGGGTTGGTGGGGTCGGAGGGTGGGTTCTGGGCAAGGGTGGTGGTCAGCTGGTCTTCTGTGACTTTGCTCCAGCAGCGGTGAGGCAGCTGTTGTGTGCGGTGGTGCGCTGTTGGTTTCTTGAAGTTGAAATGGATGCAGCGGTGGTCAGTCCAGTGGAGTTCGGTGGTGTGGTTGAAGGCGACGTGGGTGCCTGTGGAGAAGACGGGGCCCAGCGTGTGGCCGGCGGCGTGGGTGGGTGTGGTTATTAGTTGTCTGAGGCTGAGGTTGGCGAGGTTGTCGATCAGGGTGGCGGAGTTGGCGTTGTTGTTGTTCTCGAGGTGGAAGTTCAGGTCCCCGAGGAGGATGTAGTCCGTGGAGGCGAGTGTGTGGGTGCTGGCGAGGTCGGCGATGGAGTCACTGAACTGAGCCTGGGGTCCTGGGGGTCTGTAGATGAGTGTTCCTCTGAGGGTGGTGTTGGGGTCGGTGTGGATCCGAAAGTGCAGGTGTTCGGCGGTGTTGAGGGTGTCATCTGCGTGGTTGGCGACCTTGACGGTGGACTTGTGGATGGTGGCTATTCCTCCTCCGATTCCGTCGGCGTGATCCCTGCGGGTGATCTTGTAGCCGTCCAGGATGGCTATGGCGATGACGGGCGCCGAGGAGTCGTTCCACCAGGTCTTGCTCAGGAAGGTGTCCAGCAGATCCCAGGGCTCGACGGCGTGTTTGCGTGTGGAGCGGGTGTTGAGGAGTATGCAGTGGAGGTTGTTGGGTCCAGTCCTTGGAGGTTTGGTGGTTCTGTCGCAGGTGAAGTTGCAGGTGCGGCAGGAGAAGGGTCCGTGGGTCCATTTTGGGTGGCCTGGAAGCAGGTGTGGTTTTGGCCAGCGTTGAGTGCGTGGAGGGTGCTGGCAACGTAGTGGAGTCTGGTGTCGTGGCGTTCGCGGGGTCCAGGGCTTCTGGCGCTGGGCGTGGTCCAGGCGCGGAGGGGCGCAGACTGGTTTGCGTTAGGCACACCAGCGCAGCGTCCGGCATTTATGGGGAGGTGGGAGGGAGGAGCACATGTGGGCATCTACTGATCATAGGGCATAGTTACCTTTTGAGACAGAAGTGTTAGTTTTGTAGACTAATGACCTATGAGAGGGGCTGCAGGCTGAGGGAGTGCAGCATGCATGTTAAACATAGTTGTGCGTATGTATCAATAAGGACTAGCTAAGGTTTAAGAGAAGTAGGAGACTCAGAGCAGTACGTCAAATAAGGAGAAACATTGTTTTCCTTATAAAGCCCTCACCCACCGACCTAGTCGGTGGCATGCTTCATCATCGGGCCCACCGCAGTGGCACTGAATGTGCCCTGGGTGTGCTTCAACGCCAGGTGACTGCGGAACTGGTATGTTGCTGAGTGTGCAGTGAGTTGGGTGAGAAGGGTGAAGTTTAAAAGCAATACAGCTGGTCCCAGTACCCGAGGGTAAAATATTTTAATGAACTGGGCCTCTGTTAGCGGATAAAAGGCAAGTAGACGTTAATTGGAGTGCTAATTATGACCTCCAGCGTCTAGTGTGATCTACATGTTTCAGCCAGTGCCTTATAGATTTTATACTGGCTTTCCTCAGGACCATTTTAATATGTGCAAAACGTGCAGATTAAAATTATAGTGGTTGTGTTATCTTTAGGCTAAGTGAAGCGCACACTAAGGCGCTATAACTGTTAGCGGGGGATTCCCTCAAGCTTGACTACATATAACACATAGGACAGAGACAAGACGTACATGGTAGAGTCATATTAGAATGGTATTGGATATACCATATCATGTGCCAGCTTATAAGGTAGTGTGCGACCTATAATCGGCTACTGGGGGTTCATGCCATGGGCATGAAGCTGGAGAAGGTTTTATAAAATGAAACCGATAGTGGTGGTGGTGGGCTAGAGAGCGTATTTACAAGGTGAGGTATAGGTAAGTATAGTGCTAAGTCCTCACTCAGTTTTGTCTTGTAAAAAGCTTCATGGGTCGCCTGGCAGAGAAAGAGACCCTGTAAGAATAGTAACTTGGTCACAATTTGCCCAACCTGTAGGGAGAAAAAGTAGTGGCTTACCCCATTCGTGGCTGTAGCAGTTCTATTTTACTCACGAGTGTTGCAGTCTGGTTCCTCCTTGGACCTATTCGTCCTTCCGCGGCGCCCGTTATGAGAGAAGAGGGCCGCCCGGTCTCTATTTGTAGTTTAGTTAATTAGTTTCACCTGCATTTGGTGGAAAGAGAGGGAGGGATGCGTGCGCGCTGTTTGCATTGTCATGATTGGGCTTCAGCGCATGCGCTGGGGACTAGCGTGAGATCTGCGCATGCGCGGCTGTCATGCGTATTGCACGAAATGAAGTAGACTGTGGGCAGGTAATGGGCGGTTTGTGATTTCAGCTCTTGTGGTTAAGCATGTTGCTTGCCACGTTCAAGGTTGGTGAAGTTCGAGTCATTGTATTTCATGACTAAGACTTAAAAATAAAAGTAAATATTACCATGATGGGTGATAGTCCCAGCAGGGGCATGGCCAAACACGTAGGTAAGTGATGGCTGCTTATCAACGCACTGAAAAAGTGCAGGGGGGACATGCAGTTCAGGGCACCCGCCAGGGGTACACTAGGGAGGGCGGAAAATGGAAATGGGCACTCATGCAGGTATGTGCTGGCACAGGTATTTTAGCGATATTTCAACAGAGAGGGAGTTCCATGGTATGGCATCGTTAAGGCCTTGGGTATGCGTAGATAAGCGATATATCCAGCGCTGTTCCTTCTGTAGGAGGAATTTTTCATTGACATTGTTGTCGAATTGTTCTATGACAGTCCAGGAGAAGTCATTGGGGGTGTGGATATGGGTTAGGAAGTGGTCTGTGAGTGTACTAATGTTTTTACCACACCTTATGGTACTTCTGTGCTCTGTCATTCTTGTCCAGGCTTTCCAGGTGGTCATGCCAATGTATCTTAGACCACATCGGCAGGTTATTAGGTACACCAAGTTAGCAGAGTTGCAGTTCGTGAACTGTTGTTGTGTCCAAGTCTTGCTTGGTTCTAGGTTTAGTGTTTTTGAGGGTGATGTCAGGTGGCACACGCTGAAATTGTTGCAGGGTTGGTGGCCGGTGATCTTCGGTAGGCCCCATGCGTTAAGAATGGTATTGTCAGTTCTGCGTGGGGTTGGTCGGGGCCTGGTGTTTACTAGTTGGTCTTTGAGGTCGGTTGCTCTTTTGTAGGCAAAACGTGGTTTTTCCCATTTTCTTGTTCCAGAGTTTATGATTTTCCAATTTCTTTGTATGATATTCGCTTCCTGGTTTGACGCTGTGTTGTAAGTGGTCACACAGGTGAGGGTTGGTTCTTCTTGCGGTCTTTCAAAGGTTTCCAGGAGTGCCTCTCTGTTTTGGTTCCTTGCTCTTTTACAGGTGTTTTTATTATTCTTGATGGGTAGCCACAGTCCTCGAGTTTGTGGATCAGGTCGTTCGATTGTAGTTTGTAATCCTGAATATTGCTGCAGTTACGTCTTATACGTAAGAATTGCCCATAAGGCAGGATTTCCCTCAGGTGTCGGGGGTGAAAACTGTCAAATCTTAGCAGGGAGTTCTTTGCTGTGGGCTTGTAGAAATTGGACTGCGCTACCCTGGCACTCAAGGAGAACTACTTCGAATACGAAGGAACCCACTATCTGCAGACCAATGGTACATCCATGGGCAGCGTTTTTGCCCCCAGCGTGGCAGGCCTGTATGTGGCCCACTTCGAACACACCTACATACAACAACCCACCAACCCATACTCCACCAACATAAAAATGTGCCGTCGATATATCGACGACATTCTCCTCATATGGGAAGGAAATCAAGAACAGCTGGACAACTTCATGCTCTGGATCAACCACCAAGACTCCTACCTGCGATTTACAAGCACAAGCAGTTCTACCGAACTAGCGTTCCTCGACCTGAATATCAAACCAGACAACGGAAGTCTCACTACCACCACTTTCTACAAGCCCACAGCAAGGATCTCCCTGCTAAGATTTGACAGTTTTCACCCCAGAGACCTGAGGGAAAACCTGCCTTATGGGCAATTCTTACATATAAGACGTAACTGCAGCAATATTCAGGATTACAAACTACAATCGAACGACCTGATCCACAAACTCGAGGACCGTGGCTACCCATCGAGAATAATAAAAAACTCCTGTAAAAGAGCAAGGAACCAAAACAGAGAGACACTCCTGGAAACCTTTGAAAGACCGCAAGAAGAACCAACCCTCACCTGTGTGACCACTTACAACACAGCGTCAAACCAGGTAGCGAATATCATACAAAGAAATTGGAAAATCATAAACTCTGGAACAAGAAAATGGGAAAAACCACGTTTTGCCTACAAAAGAGCAACCAACCTCAAAGACCAACTAGTAAACACCAGGCCCCGACCAACCCCACGCAGAACTGACAATACCATTCTTAACGCATGGGGCCTACCGAAGATCACCGGCCACCAACCCTGCAACAATTGCAGCGTGTGCCACCTGACATCACCCTCAAAAACACTAAACCTAGAACCAGGCAAGACTTGGACACAACAACAGTTCACGAACTGCAACTCTGCTAACTTGGTGTACCTAATAACCTGCCGATGTGGTCTAAGATACTTTGGCATGACCACCCGGAAAGTCCGGACAAGAATGACAGAGCACAGGAGTACCATAAGGTTTTGTAAAAACATTAGTAAACTCACAGACCACTTCCTAACCCATAACCACACCCCCAATGACTTCTCCTGGACTGTCATAGAACAATTCAACACCAATGTCAATGAAAAATTCCTCCTACAGAAGGAACAGCGCTGGATATATCGCTTATCTACGCATACCCAAGGCCTTAACGATGCCATACCATGGAACTCCCTGACTGTGTAGTCTCTCTGTTGAAATATCGCTAAAATACCTGTGCCAGCACATACCTGCATGAGTGCCCATTTCCCTTTTCCGCCCTCCCTAGTGTACCCCTGGCGGGTGCCCTGAAATGCATGTCCCCCTCGCACTTTTTCAGTGCGTTGATAAGCAGCCATCACTTACCTACGTGTTTGGCCATGCCCCTGCTGGGACTATCACCCATCATGGTAATATTTACTTTTATTTTTAAGTTTAAGTCATGAAATACAATGACTCGAACTTCACCAACCTTGAACGTGGCAAGCAACATGGTTAACCACCAGAGCTGAAAACACGAACCGCCCATTACCTGCCCACAGTCTACTTCATTTCGTGCAATACGCATGCGCAAGACAGCCGCGCATGCGCAGATCTCACGCTAGTCCCCAGCGCATGCGCTGAAGCCCAATCATGACAATGCAAACAGCGCGCACGCATCCCTCCCTCTCTTTCCACCAAATGCAGGTGAAACTAATTAACTAAACTACAAATAGAGACCAGACGGCCCTCCTCTCTCATAACGGGCGCCGCGGAAGGACGAATAGGTCCAAGGAGGAACCAGACTGCAACACTCGGGGGAAAATAGAACTGCTACAGCCACGAAAGGGGTAACACACTACTTTTTCTCCCTACAGGTTGGACAAATTGTGACCAAGTTACTATTCTTACAGGGTCTCTTTCTCTGCCAGGCGACCCATGAAGCTTTTTACAAGACAAAACTGAGTGAGGACTTAGCACTATACTTACCTGTACCTCACCTTGTAAATACGCTCTCTAGCCCACCACCACCACTATCGGTTTCATTTTATAAAAACGTCACCAGCTTCATGCCCATGGCATGAACCCACAGTAGCCGATTATAGGTCGCACACCACCTTATAAGCCGGCACATGATGTGGTATATCCAATACCATTCTAATATGACTCTACCATGTACGTCTTGTCTTTGTCCTATGTGTTATATGTAGTCAAGCTTGAGAGAATCCCCCTCTAACAGTTATAGCGCCTTAGTGTGCGCTTCACTTAGCGTAAAGATAACACAACCACTATAATTTTAATCTGCACGTTTTGCACATATTAAAACGGTCCTGAGGAAAGCCAGTATAAAATCTATAAGGCACTGGCTGAAACATGTAGACCACACTAGACGCTGGAGGTCATAATTAGCACTCCAATTAACGTCTACTTGCCTTTTATCCGCTAACAGAGGCCCAGTTCATTAAAATATTTTACCCTCGGGTACTGGGACCAGCTGTATAGCTTTTAAACTTCACCCTTCTCACCCAACTCACTGCACACTCAGCAACATACCAGCTCCGCAGTCACCTGGCGTTGAAGCACACCCGGGGCACATTCGGTGCCACTGCGGTGGGCCCGATGATGAAGCATGCCACCGACTAGGTCGGTGGATGAGGGCTTTATAAAGAAAATAATGTTTCTCCTTATTTGACGTACTGCTCTGAGTCTCCTACTTCTCTTAAACCTTAGCTAGTCCTTATTGATACATACATATAACCCAGGGGATACGGTCTAGCCTATCTAGTCCTCTCTCTCTCATTGATTAAAGCAAACATAGTTGTGCGACATGTCACATACTCACCCCCTCCTTGCTGTTGTCTGGCCTTCAACTGCCCATCCAGGTCAGGGAAGACCACCGCCAGGATCCTTAGCATGTGGGGGTCAGGATACGGCGTCTACCCCTTCTGCGAGGAGGTGACAACTTCAGCTAGACCTTTGCAATCCTCTGTGTCCAGCCGCCTCCTCTGGCAGTGGCGGGTGCAGTGTTTGAAGATCCCCATGGAGTGGTCTGCCCGGACGATGGTCTGTCAGATCTCATCCTTCTGATGGGAGTTGACCTGTAACATGTTTGTGAGTCACACACTTGTACACAGGTCATTGTCAAAATGGCAAGCGTGTCTAAGGGGTAGGCAAGTGGCATCATTGGCAGTTGTCCTGTGGGCAATTATCCCTCCAACTCATTAGAACAGTGCTGCAAAATCAACCCCAGTACACACACTTCTACAGCACTGTACCTGCCCAGAACCCAAATCTACACACTGTAAAACATACGTGAACTCTGTTTGCATGCATGCCCTTGGAAATTCCAATGCTAGTAGTGCATGGTTTTACACATGGCCAATGAAAAGGCAGTGCATTCACCACTCACCTGCGCTCCCCTGGTTTGGCGTACAGCTGGCTGTACTGTGGTAGGAGGCTGTCCAGTATGGCCAGGTTTTCCTTATCGGGGAAGGCGGGGGCCTCTCCACAGTACGTGCCAGGGTAGCTCCCAGGGAATGTAGAGACAGCAGCAGAGAGATCGGGAGGTACAGGAAAGATGCAGGTAGTGCAGGCAAGTGAGGACTGTAGGGAACAGACAGACGTATATGTCTGCAGCAGAGGCGGAATCAGTTCCATGCATCCAAAGCGATAGGTCCAAATCGTTCTCATTATCTGAATCGGTCCAATCCAACACATTGCTAGCATCCATCATGCCAACCGCAATGTTCAAAATATCCGCATTGGCCCCCTATTGAGTTTGATACATTGGCGATGGAAGTTTACGGAGTGGGATTGCATGCGATTTGGAGATGAAACAAAAGAGCCCGTCTGTCACCATGATGACCAACAGCCAATGGGTGCGTCCGGCTCAGTTCAGATGCGGCTAACGTGTCCTTTGAATACTTACCCGTGTTGTTCACTATTTATTTATTTATTTTATAGATTTATAAGGCGCTCAAATATCCGTAGGTGTCTCGGCGCTATCACAAGCAGCAGCCAATGAGTGCGTCTGGCTCGGTACGGATATGGGTAATGTGTACTTTGAATACTCACCCGCATCGTTCACTATCAAAAACTACAGTCAATGTGTTCATCTGACTCGGTTTGGATGCTGCTAATGCATCACTCACCTGTGCCGTTCACCATTACTGTATGTACTTAAATGTACTGCCAAGATGTCTGACACTGAGGACTGGTGTGAGGAGCACAAGGCCTTGATGGGAGTTGCGGGCAAATCAAACCCTAAGCCCCAGTGTCAGCCATCTTGTCAGTACATTTCCATTCATGCTCAGGGACTGCACAGTCACAGGTGTGCTGTTTGGGCTATCTGGGAAGGTGTGTGGAGGACAGGGCATGATGGGAGTTGAAGTCACAGCTGACACCCCTCTTCCCACATAGACAAACAAGGCCGGCAGAAACTGTGCTTACTTCACAGTGAGTGGAAAAGTACTGGCCAGATGGCTGACATTGGGGACTGGTGTTTGTAGCACATGGCTATGATGGTATTGTGCTTCAGGATCAGCACCTTGTAGCAGTGATAGTCATCTTGAGAGTACCCATCCCCACTCTGTGATATACCATATGCCCAGATGAACAATTTGGGATGTGTGTGAGGAGGAGTGTTAGGTGTGTCTACGACTCCCATCAGGCTTGTACCCACACCCACCTTCCCAGCCATCCCAAACACCCTTCCTGTGACTCAGCTTTTCTGGGAGTGAATGTGTGCAGACAAGATGGCTGATGCAGGTGACTGGTGTTTGGATCACATAGCCTTGCTGTGAGTTAGTGATAAGTACATGTTTGGAAATGGTGAGATTTCCAGTTACATTGCAGGTATGTTGTTAGTCAAATTGGCATACACATTATATGTTCATTTGCTATATATTTTATTTTGCTTTGTTAACAGTGGTTAGTATAACTGTCTCCTTGACAGAGATGTCTGTAGCTGTGAATTTATTAACAGTATTGGCTATTTGATTTTGTACTCACCAGGCTCTGGTGCTCCTGGTATTCAATCGATATCCTCCGGCAGAAGGATGGACCTCACCTTCTCCTCCCAGGAAGTGAAGTGCATGGGTGGTGCAGGAGGACTACCGCTGGTCCGCTGACTCAGGGCATGGTCTCCGGCAAGCAGCTTCTTGACCCTCCTTCGCACATCATGGTACCTGTTCCTGATATCATCAATTTTGCGCAGGCAAGGTGCTTGAGCATTCACCTTGTTGACTATCCTGTCCCACATCTTATTTCTCTGGGACAGGGCTGTTGGACTAAGGGGCATATTATCAAGAAAGGGCTTTACATTATCGCCGCTTTTATCGGCAGGAAACTGCAGATAAAGCGGCGATAATGGGCTTGATAATATGCTCTATGAATTCCAATCGAAGCCCATGTTAGATGTGAAGACATCTAACATTGGCTTCGATTGGAATTCATAGAGCATATTATCAAGCCCATTATCGCTGCTTTATCGGCAGTTTCCTGCCGATAAAAGCGGCGATGATGTAACGCCCTTTCTTGATAATATGCCCCTAAGTTCCCAAATACCTGTTTCTCTACTCTGAGAATTGTATCTACCATCACATTCAACTCCTTCTCTGTGAACTTATGATTCTTCTTTGGGGGCATGGTGAGGGGTGGTGGTAGAGATAGAGGTGTGGGTGAGTGTGAAGGTGAGTGTCTATGAGTAAATGAGAGTGTAGTTGATCAAAGGTGCTAGATGTGTGCAGGCTGTGTGGTTGTTGAAGTGTGAGTGTATGTGGCAAAGAGCAGTGATTCAGTGGCTATGTCCTGTCAGTTGTTGACATTTAGCAAAGGATCATGATCATTATTTTGTCGCTTTATATGCGTGGAGTTGTAGGTGTGGTTGATGATTAGATTTTTATTTTGCATTGTCAATGCTTGTTTAGCCATTTTCTGTCTGTGTCTGTTGTACTTTATTGAGCAGAACCGACACATTTCGTAGACCACACCGGATGCTTAATCATGTATTTGCTGAGTGGTCCAAGTGTGTTCCATACATGCTAAGCTATATTGCAGAGTTCACGTTCGAGTGGCTCGCATCAGCATCATTTCAGGGGGTTTCTCTGAGACGGATTGTGTTCCGTATGAGTCGTTCGCCCGAAATGTGCTCCGTGCGAGTCATTTGGATTTGACACGCATTGTATCGTACTCTGTCGTTTGGACTGCGTGCATACGTGTTGTTTGAAAAGCATACCGAACAAAGTTGTTGGGAAGCCAACTAGATCGTAATCAGGCCCTCAGTCATTTGCCTTGCCTGCCCAGTGGTTATGATTCTTATCATTTTGGCCTTGTACTATCTGAAAGGGTGTACCTTCTGAGAAGCCTTTAACGATGACGTGTTTTCATTCTAAACTGTTGCATATTCAGGCAATAATGTGATGATTCATGTGTTTTTATGCTGCATCTAATGCCCTGATATTATAATGTAAGTCAGGTAGATTCTTGCCTTATCAGGATACTGCGTACTGATTTGGGATTGCATAGGGTGCTCAGCAATGATGATGTATGTGTTATAACCTGCGGTTTATGCCCTGATGTTAAGATTAATGCCATTGTATGCCTTGCTGTGACAGGATAGCGAGTATCATTTCAGGATCTGCATATAATGCGTAGGGATGATATGTTTATAACAAAAGGCAGCTGTGCTGTAAAGCTAGTTTAGAATTATGAGAGAAAATTGTCCTTTCATTAGTAGTATAAGAACCCCCCCCCCCCAGGTAGCCATTCACCTCTTGCTGCTCTTTTTTACTTAAAAATAAAGGCACAAGTACTTTGCGTGGATGTATCATTTTGCTGTGGAATATTCACTTTCAAATATTTGTATCTATTTCTTAGGAACATTTGATATTGATTGCATGATATAAGGCAGTGTTAATTTAAACATGTTTTATTTTTATCAAATAAAAAATTCCCGCATATGTATTCACATATTAGGATTCCACAATGAGCATTTACATAAAAAGATCTCCTTGTCACTGGTGTGAATACCATTCATAATGGGCTGAAACAGCAGTGATGAATGATCATGCATATTGTTGTGCTCCATTTCATAGTAAACAAAATTTGACTTTATTTTAAGTTATACTGAGCTTGGCCGCTGCAAAAAGAAGTGGCAAATTTAATAAGACAGCAAATTTGCATAGTTTATATTTTGTGATGTTTTTCAGAAACATTTTTCAGCATAATTTCAATTAAGTCACCTTACATTTTTATACACAAAGGAACCTGATGCAACTCAGAAAGGTGCGGCCAGACTGAAATCATATTAAATATTTCACCATCATTTTCCATCATTATCTTCCTAGTACTGCACTGCTCACCCAAGATTGTATGTTAATGTTGCTCTTCTCCTCAGGTGACCACAGAATATATTGAAATGATGACACATAATGTGGCAGCCATTTTTCTAGCATCCCCTGTTTTTTCTTGCAGCAGCTCCTATCTTTTGCCACAGATATGCAGCTCCTATGCATTCCCATGGCAAATATTTTTCTTTAAAGTACTTTTTGTCCTGTCACAGTGGTACCACAGTTAAGGGGTCATGGTATTCCTACCCTGCCCCCTTTTCTTTTATTTCAATGTTTTTTGTGGGACTTGTCTAAAGTCGTGTCCCAAGATGGTTGCTAACGCTTCCTGTATATATATATATATATATATATATGTATATATTCTCACCACAAGCTGCCCTTGAGGAATGGTCACACAGATAGGGGTTTCTGCACAGCACGCCACAAGCAGCATGCAGCCAGCACGCTACATCTCCTTAGTAAGCCATACGGTTTCAAGCAATAATAGCTCTTGTTCACTGGCCACAGATGAAGAAAGCAGGTGAGTGTTTGAACGTTTTTTATTATTCAAAAAGGAAGTCCCGCCTAATGGGCGACACCACAGGGCATTCTGGTCTTGTTAGTCCCTACATGGCAGAATCCATCGTTCATTTTCGCAATGCGTTGCTCCCTCCATCCGTGTAAATATTGTCCCATCAGGAAAGGTTAGTGCAACCTGCCGACAGCCTGCCAAATGACCTTGTGGCTCAGGCCCCCCATCTTCCAAGTAGTGTTCCAAATCACGAGCACCATGGATCCGCACTACTGCGGCGGGACCATTCCGCGGCCGGACTGACCGCAATTATTCTCTCCACAAGCTGCCCTTGAGGAATGGTCACACAGATAGGGGTTTCTGCACAGCACTCCACAAGCAGCATGCAGCCAGCACGCTACATCTCCTTAGTAAGCCATACGCGTTTCGAGCAATAATAGCTCTTGTTCACTGGCCACAGATGAAGAAAGCAGGTGAGTGTTTGAACGTTTTTTTATTATTCAAAAAGGAAGTCCCGCCCAATGGGCGTCACCACAGGGCATTCTGGTCTTGTTAGTCCCTACATGGCAGAATCCATCGTTCATTTTCGCAATGCGTTGCTCCCTCCATCCGTGTAAATATTGTCCCATCAGGAAAGGTTAGTGCAACCTGCCGGCAGCCTGCCAAATGACCTTGTGGCTCAGGCCCCCCATCTTCCCCTATCTGTGTGACCATTCCTCAAGGGCAGCTTGTGGAGAGAATAATTGCGGTCAGTCCGGCCGCGGAATGGTCCCGCCGCAGTAGTGCGGATCCATGGTGCTCGTGATTTGGAACACTACTTGGAAGATGGGGGGCCTGAGCCACAAGGTCATTTGGCAGGCTGCCGGCAGGTTGCACTAACCTTTCCTGATGGGACAATATTTACACGGATGGAGGGAGCAACGCATTGCGAAAATGAACGATGGATTCTGCCATGGATGGACTAACAAGACCAGAATGCCCTGTGGTGACGCCCATTGGGCGGGACTTCCTTTTTGAATAATAAAAAAACGTTCAAACACTCACCTGCTTTCTTCATCTGTGGCCAGTGAACAAGAGCTATTATTGCTCGAAACGCGTATGGCTTACTAAGGAGATGTAGCGTGCTGGCTGCATGCTGCTTGTGGCGTGCTGTGCAGAAACCCCTATCTGTGTGACCATTCCTCAAGGGCAGCTTGTGGAGAGAATAATTGCGGTCAGTCCGGCCGCGGAATGGTCCCGCCGCAGTAGTGCGGATCCATGGTGCTCGTGATTTGGAACACTACTTGGAAGATGGGGGGCCTGAGCCACAAGGTCATTTGGCAGGCTGCCGGCAGGTTGCACTAACCTTTCCTGATGGCACAATATTTACACGGATGGAGGGAGCAACGCATTGCGAAAATGAACGATGGATTCTGCCATGTAGGGACTAACAAGACCAGAATGCCCTGTGGTGACGCCCATTGGGCGGGACTTCCTTTTTGAATAATAAAAAAACGTTCAAACACTCACCTGCTTTCTTCATCTGTGGCCAGTGAACAAGAGCTATTATTGCTCGAAACGCGTATGGCTTACTAAGGAGATGTAGCGTGCTGGCTGCATGCTGCTTGTGGCGTGCTGTGCAGAAACCCCTATCTGTGTGACCATTCCTCAAGGGCAGCTTGTGGAGAGAATAATTGCGGTCAGTCCGGCCGCGGAATGGTCCCGCCGCAGTAGTGCGGATCCATGGTGCTCGTGATTTGGAACACTACTTGGAAGATGGGGGGCCTGAGCCACAAGGTCATTTGGCAGGCTGCCGGCAGGTTGCACTAACCTTTCCTGATGGGACAATATTTACACGGATGGAGGGAGCAACGCATTGCGAAAATGAACGATGGATTCTGCCATGTAGGGACTAACAAGACCAGAATGCCCTGTGGTGACGCCCATTGGGCGGGACTTCCTTTTTGAATAATAAAAAAACGTTCAAACACTCACCTGCTTTCTTCATCTGTGGCCAGTGAACAAGAGCTATTATTGCTCGAAACGCGTATGGCTTACTAAGGAGATGTAGCGTGCTGGCTGCATGCTGCTTGTGGCGTGCTGTGCAGAAATCCCTATCTGTGTGACCATTCCTCAAGGGCAGCTTGTGGAGAGAATAATTGCGGTCAGTCCGGCCGCGGAATGGTCCCGCCGCAGTAGTGCGGATCCATGGTGCTCGTGATTTGGAACACTACTTGGAAGATGGGGGGCCTGAGCCACAAGGTCATTTGGCAGGCTGCCGGCAGGCTGCACTAACCTTTCCTGATGGGACAATATTTACACAGATGGAGGGAGCAACGCATTGCGAAAATGAACGATGGATTCTGCCATGTAGGGACTAACAAGACCAGAATGCCCTGTGGTGACGCCCATTGGGCGGGACTTCCTTTTTGAATAATAAAAAAACGTTCAAACACTCACCTGCTTTCTTCATCTGTGGCCAGTGAACAAGAGCTATTATTGCTCGAAACGCGTATGGCTTACTAAGGAGATGTAGCGTGCTGGCTGCATGCTGCTTGTGGCGTGCTGTGCAGAAACCCCTATCTGTGTGACCATTCCTCAAGGGCAGCTTGTGGAGAGAATATATATATATATATATATATGTATATATATATATATATATATACAGATAGATAGATAGATAGATAGATAGATAGATAGATAGATAGATAGATAGATAGATAGATAGATAGATAGATAGATAGATAGATAGATAGATAGATAGATAGATAGATAGATAGATAGATAGATAGATAGATAGATAGATAGATAGATAGATCGATCTATGTACCGTTCAGTGCCAGTCCAGACCAGACCAGTTCAGACCAGGCACAGACTTTGCTGAGCTATCATACAATATGTAATTTGCATTTTTAGAGACCCAGGCCATCCAGTGCATTCCAACATGCTCTACCAGTCCCCCCTAAAGCTGTTACTGTACATATTAGATTCAAGACACATAAGTCCTTGACCTCCTGGTGTCAAAGTAGTGGTGCAGAACTCAGTTCTGAGGAATTCAGTCCATGCTGTGGGTCATCATTTGTAGGTAATTCTCAGAATGTTTCCCTAGCGTGGTTGGATTCATATTTTCTCTGGTGTGTAATAGGCCAGCTGGTTCTCAGAATGTAGTGGGAATGGCCAGAATGCAGCATCATTCATGCTGTTGGACATCTTCCGTATATTTCTAGTCTGACAAGCTTTTCGCATTTACAGTGATTCTATCACAGCTTTTACATAGCACATAAAACTTGACGTGAGTATACTAAGCACTTGAGAGAAAGTAATTTCTCAAGTAAATGGAATTTTAAACCCTTCCTAGAAGGAAACACCTCTTGAGTGCACCTGAGTCCCTCAGAAAGGGTGTTCTACTAAACCTTAGAATTAGCCAGGGTCCTTTGGATCGTAGTTATAGAAACACTTTTTATATTGTAGCTTATTGGTAGATGCTGCTCTGCAACTTCTGAAAAATTAACTAATCTGACAAATTACGTTTAATTGTAAACAATCGTTGTGGTTTTACTAACATTGCTAACTAGGTGTTTCTCTTCTTAGCAACCATTGTTTATTGCCTCAAGCTCAAAGTTGGTAATTTATTAAAATTGTGCACATAGTGCATGACACTCATGTGTAACATCATATATCTGGTTCTAGTTCCAAAGTATAAACTGAGGAGTACTTTAGCCAGTTGCAATGTACTATTGTAGAATTTTTCATTTTGTATTACTATTTTAAGCTACTGTTTGTAAGAGAACTATTGAACGACTTTAATAACTTTCTAAATTTTTAAGTGTCCATCATACATATAACCTAGCTATTTTGTGAACACTAACCAGGTTGTCATTCTTCCGGGTTGAAGTCAGTGGGATGTCACTTTCTTAGGAACTGATAAGATTAAAGGGCTGTATAATGTCACTTATGCTACAATAGTGATATTGGGGGAAAAACGGCACCTTCCCCAACATGTTTATTATTTATGTGGTGAAATTCCATGCAAACAAAACATATTTTTCTTTGGAAGCTCAAGTAAAATTTGCTAGTAGTAAATGGATCATCAAAAAAGTATTTCTCTTTTGTCTCAGTTCTTTCTTTCTTTCATTGTATGATTTTAGTTCTGTACACATGTATTGCGTATTACATTTTAAATAAATTGCATTCCTTTCGTGGACTTTACTCATCCTGCTCTGAAATAATTCCTCAGGAATTTACTTTGATCAACCCGCAATCAATCAGCAGAGCACATTCAGGCAGCCTGTAGACTAGCTGCATCTGCCTGGGATGTGTCATTCACATGCTAGATAGATCGCTGCAGATTCAGTAGGAGACTTTTTACATGCCTCCAACTTCAAAGGTATGTTTCTGCTCTCAGAAAATGTAAAGAAGGGTTACAAATAATTTGATTAAACGGGCGAATATGCAAGTCGATTTCACAATCCGCAAATGTACACGTGGTTGTACAATTTAACACAATGGTTGATTGCTTCCTAAAGATAGAGAAGGGTACACTGATGATTCTAGGGAAGGAAATCCATGTGCAATCATAGGGTGTTGGATAGAAATACACCATCACTGAGTGGCACAAGTTTTCCCCAGAAGTAGCAAATGCAGACTTAGCGGCAAGGGGAGAGGTAGCAAATGTATGTTTGTGAGTCATTCGTGCCCTCGATGGCCCTGTATGTGTTTATTTTTTAGGTGCTTTGAGTGGGAAGACATATTTCTCTTCATTGTCTCTGATATTTCAATAGATTTTCCTGCTAGAACAATATTCTTATGGATGCTTTAATAATTTTTCGCATCATACGTTCAGAGGGCCGGTACCCCAGAGTAAGTACTTTCTTTACTCACCTCACCTTTTCAGTGAGATGTAAATGTCGTCACAACAACATACTCAGACTGTAGGGAGTTTTCGTATTAGTTAGGACATATCACGTAAACCCCTTCTCAGACATATATGTCTGGTCCCTACAGACCACCACCTTTCCTAATTCTCTTTTATTCATCTTTACAGATGTCGCCACATCCTACTGTCCTGATAAGTTTTCAATAAAGCCTTCAAAGATATTAGTCACCAAAAGCTTCAACCCAATACAGTATTTTATGGAAGCCTCTACATCAACTTTAGCCACTTCTCTCCAATGCCAGACCAGACCCCTCCTGTACTACTCCAGTCTGAGACAAATCCAAATCATCCCAAGTCAATCTGGACCTTTCCTATTACATCTTGCACATTTTTTGGATCTGGTAGGGTATACCTTGGTTAGCCTCACTGGTGAAAGATAAGTGCAATGCAACACGTAAAAGGGTGCAAGTTAAAACCGGGCATTGCTACCCACCTTCTGAACTAAAGCACATGCAAACCCCGAAAGCAGAAGTTCAAAACCTTGGAGCTTGGTTCGATTCGAAACTGACGTTTGACAGCCAAATCCGGAGAGTGGCGGGTAAATGCTTCGGGACCCTTTAAGTCCTGAAGAAACTCCTTGACCTACTACCTACCAATGCCCGTAAGACAATAGTTCATGCTCTTGTCACCTCCCAGGTGGACTATGGGAGTGTTCTTCATCTGGGTGCGTCCAAAAAAAGGCTGACCAAGCTGCAGTCGATACAAAATGCGGCAGCTCGCCTAGTTCTGAGCCTCCCAAAACATATTTTAGATCCTATTAGCATTCGACTTTTCATGTTTAATATGCTCTTAATTAACTGTTTTTTATGCTTAGTATTTATTGTACCATGGTTAGGAAGTTGCTTTTATGACTAAAAGTCGAATAAAGCTTTGAAATGCAAATGCCTCCCAAAAAGAGCATCTACCACAAAGTCTCTGACAAACTTGTACTGGCTGACTGTGGAGAAGAGAATCACATTTAAGGCAATGCGCTACTGTCACCGAATCATGTATAAAAGAGGTCTGCATTATTTTTAATCCATGATAACATCACATACACCTACACAGAACTTAAGATCTAAAGGCAGGGGATTGGTAACTGTACCAAGAATACAGAAAGCGAGGATGGGTGCGTGTTCCTTTAGATACCTTGCAGCCAAGGTCTGGAACATATTGCCTGCAGACCTAAGAGTAGAATCATGTGAAACTACCTTTTGCAAAAATTTAAAAACATGGCTATTTCCACCGTCAAACTAGCTCTGTCTCCACTAGCACTACTGTTACATACTTCTGGATTTCCCTCGAAAGAATCCTCCTCTACCTCACTTAGAGTCTGTCTATAGCGCGGGGACACACAGGTGGAGTATCCAGGCGCTTTACAAATGGAAATTAATACATTATTTCAGTCCTCCTCTGCTAGTGGTTCTGGTAGGTCATCTCACATTCGGATCAAGCCAACTTCTTAACGTTTACCCTGTCTGTTTCAGGCCCCCATATCAGCAGGAAACCTGACGCCAAGAATATCCCATATCCAACAGGGCCTCCACCATGTGTGCGTCTACCCTGGGGTTCCCGGGGAACATGTCCATATCTTCTTTGCTGTCTTTGTCACCTTAGAAACTTTTAAAACTGCCCCAAACCAATATGGAAACTCTCATGTGCCTATGTAAAAGTGATGCACTATTCCTCTCGGTATAGGTCTCCAGGCACCTCACATCCTCCCTCCCTCTACTGGCTACGGACATATTATGGCTGATTTGTAAGAAGAATAGTAACCACTATAACAATAGCTTTCTGGCGAAGGGGGGATTTCCTTATTAAACCCTTAACTGTTGATTCCCATATTCAAGCTACCTGTTGGACTATGTACTGACTTGTTCCGCTCTGTCACTTTCCTGCCATGAAGCAACCAGCATATTTTCTGCCCCCTCCAGTACTCCTGCTAACAACCGTTTCTCCCAATTGCTTTCCTCATCACACAAGGTTGTAGCTGTGATGTAATATATTACAGTTCTAAATTGGGAAGTCCTAGCCTCCCTCTGCTGCAGCTAGGTTCAAGCATCTTCAATACAAGTTCAATAGTTTCGAAATGGTGGGCAGGTTAAACAATGAGGTAATAATAATTTGACACAACTGGTGATATTTTTAAACTGCATTGTTGCTGCTAGTTTGATATATTTCTTTATTTTATTTATTAGACAGGTTTCTATAGAGCAACTGTACTGAGCAGTATCAATTAGCTGTATACTGAACTAACCAGTTACAGTTAAATATTCAACAACAATTTGGAATAGTCCAAAGGAACATTGAAGGCCCCATATAGCGTGGTGTGGGTGAGCATTTAGGTGGGGGGGAACATAATAGAGGATGTACGTTCAGAATTTCAATACCATTAAACAGTGGAGAGCTCTCTCTAGGACAGGTAGAAAGAACACCCAGAAGATAAAGAAATGAGAAACCGGAAACTTCAATTATCATTGGTAGGTCATGTCATGCAATTGTCACCCTAGGCCATCCAGTTGAGAAAAATTGAATAAATGATCAGTAGTATTTTAGGCAGTGTCCCTATCTAGAGCAGGTGTTAAATCCCTGCTGCTAACGTGCCTTGTCGCATGTTTTGGGATCTTATCGCCGATCTGGCTGGTTGTTGAGAAAGTTGGGAACAGGTGTTGTCGCGGCTTTTTGGACTGGAACGCCTACTCTGCATCTCATTAGCGTTAGTTGCCGGTGTCATCTGTGGCGATGTTTTCAGGAAAACTGGTGATATCGGCTGTTAGCACCAGCTTGTGAATAGAGCGATAAATTTATCGCCACTTTGGCTGCGATAAAGTGCAGCTAACTCAGCAATAAGTCCTTGAGAATATGCCCCATACTGTCTTTGCCACCCCTTAATTGCCTTCACTCTGTCTACTATTGCCATCTATAGTTTTAAAGTACACTTCCATAGAAAAATAATATATTTCATATAGTGTTTATTCCGTATAGCTGTTAAAAACTCTCCACATTAGACACCGTGGCGCCAAATTAGGCACCAGGCAAACTGCCTGCAGAACCTAAGAAATTAAGCCTTTTCTTGTTTTGTGAGTTAGATCAACATGCTTTTAAATGAACACAATGCATAACACAGGAAAGGGATGCTTAGTTATGTGCCTAGAGACAAAATAGTTGTGGAGGTGCTATGTACATGCTAAGTCCAGTCATTCACATTTAGTTTTCTGAGTTTTTGTTGCCTGATTACTTGCCTTTTGGTTCATTCAGTTAAACCAAATTTTCAAAGCCAGACTTCTGCCTACTGGGGTAGAAGTAAAATGCAGACCGTAAATGCAACTAGGTGGGAGACCAGAATCCCACACATTTGCATCTCTGGTCAAAATGTTTGAGTGTTAGGGTCTACTATTTTAGGATCTGAGCTACATATTAATATACTGAGCCTATCTCCATGAGCTCAGTATATTACTGTGCACTGTGTTGAAAGCCCAGACATATATGTCTTCAATCTATGTTTTCCTTAACACCAAGAAGAGGACTGAGAGGGGCATACGACACCTTGGAAATCAGCTCGAAGTTCATTCATGATATATGCCTTGCTGGCCAGGATACTTTACTCCAGATGAGGCTTCACCAGTGAACTGTTAGAGTGAAACCCTTCCGCTTCTTCTCTCCTTGTGCAACACAATACCACATCACGTTGGCAGGATGTTATCCCACTTTGCGGTCGTCAAGCATTATAACCATGAGGTCAGCGCTAGTACCTTGAAAACAGAGTCTGACCATCCATTGTGTTGTCCAATTGTGCTCCTCTCTTTTGAGAGCTCCGCAGAGGGAATCTGACTCAATTTAGAGTCATAATGTGCCACGTGGATCAGGAAACAAAACTACAGTGGAAGCGCCAGGCAGAAAAACCAAAAACCCTAAGTATTTTTGATTCTCAATGGTTCAGAGTAAGTGAAGTCCCTGACTGCTTAACTTGGTATTTCCCAATAGATGCTCAGCTCACATGAGTGATGGGAAATCCTTCGGTAGGTGGATAGGCTGACGTCATCGCAGTGGAGTCTGTTAAGTAAATAGCTCATGGGTAGGGACATGAATGAATTTCATGGGAGACCACTAAGTCCATTCACTCATGCGATAACTTATAAGCCAGCTGACTGGGGTGCTTTGCTGACAACAAAGTGTAGTAACGCTTTTGCTGTTGCTACTTTGAGCTACATGCTTGTCACAAATATCTTCACCTTAAATTTAGCATCTTTGGCTCATTACTCATGGAATTTTGCTCCTCCTTATTCAGAGTGTGCAGGTTTTTCCACACCCATTTCCCCTAGCTGTAGGAAAACCATAACCGATAATTCCATCATTTTGTGTGGCTATGCCTGAAGCTGCATACACTTGTCCCTCAGCAGAGAAAAATCCTTCCCCTTTCCTCTCCCACCACACCCCCGAGCCCTTCATTTCATCAGAACATACATTGACCACAGGCTCAGAGAAGTAGTAATTTATGTTGCAAAACCCCATGGACTTTAGAATTCCACGTGGTTTTAAAACCTGAAAAACAGGCACCATGTGGTAATTACCCGTTCCATGGGGTTTTACATCGTATTATGTGATACTGGTGCATGGTTATGGTAAAAAATGCCTACGACCTTACTTTTATACCAGTAATGTGCATCTTGCAAGCAGGCCCTATATGTGCAATTTTGATTCACAATATCTGTCATTGGCATTGTACTCGTGCCTCCTAAGCAAATACGTGAGGTGCACTCTAGCCTCAGCTAAGGTTTTTGCTTTTTAAATGAAATTGATCCTAAGCCAAGACATTCACAGAAGCTTTTATGTCTATCAGAGCAGTGACCTTTGTGCTTGTATTGGGCCCTGGTAACTGTGCTTCCTCACACCTGTCCTTTTAACTCATGCTTGTGTTTTGCCTTGGTACCTGTGCTTGCTCACACCTTTACCTTTTCCACGTGCTTGTATTTAGCCTTGGAACATGTGCCAGCTCACACCTGTCCTTTTTCCACGTGCTTGTACTTAGCCTTGGAACCTGTGCTAGCTCACACCTGTCATTTTAACTGATGCTTGCATTTGGCCCTGGTACCTGTGCTAGATCACACCTGTCCTTTTAACTGGTGATTGCATTTGGCTCTGTTACATGTGCTAGATCACACCTGCCCTTTTAATTGATGCTTGAGTTTGGCGCTGGTACATGTGCTAGCTCACAACGGTCCTTTTAACTGATGCTTGAATTTGGATCTGGTACCTGTGCTAGCTCACTCCTGTCCTTTTAACTGGTATTTGCATTTAGTCCTGGTACCTGTGCTAGCTCACACCTATCATTTTAAATCATGCTTGCATTTAGCCATGGTACCTGTGCTAGCTCACTCCTGTCCAATTAACTGGTGCTTGCATTTGGCCCTGGTACCTGTGCTAGATCACACCTGTCCTTTTAACTGATATTTGCATTTAGTCCTGGTACCTGTGCTAGATCACAACTGTCCTTTTAACTGGTGCTTGCATTTAGCCATGGTACCTGTGCTAGCTCACTCCTGTCCTTTTAACTGATATTTGCATTTAGTCCTGGTACCTGTGCTAGATCACAACTGTCCTTTTAACTGGTGCTTGCATGTAGCCATGGTACCCGTGCTAGCTCACAACTGTCCTTTTAACTGATATTTGCATTTAGTCCTGGTACCTGTGCTAGCTCACACCTGTCCTTTTAAATCATGCTTGCATTTAGCCATGGTACCTGTGCTAGCTCACCCCTGTCCTTTTAACTGATATTTGCATTTAGTCCTGGTACCTGTGCTAGATCACAACTGTCCTTTTAACTGGTGCTTGCATTTGGCCCTGGTACCTGTGCTAGATCACACCTGTCCTTTTAACTGGTATTTGCATTTAGTCCTGGTACCTGTGCTAGCTCACACCTATCCTTTTAAATCATGCTTGCATTTAGCCATGGTACCTGTGCTAGCTCACTCCTGTCCAATTAACTGGTGCTGGCATTTGGCCCTGGTACCTGTGCTAGATCACACCTGTCCTTTTAACTGGTGCTTTCATTTGGCCCTGGTACATGTGCTAGATCACACCTGCCCTTTTAATTGATGCTTGAGTTTGGCCCTGGTACATGTGCTAGCTCACACTGTCCTTTTAACTGATGCTTGAATTTGGCTCTGGTACCTGTGCTAGCTCGCCCCTGTCCTTTTAACTGATATTTGCATTTAGTCCTGGTACCTGTGCTAGCTCACACCTGTCCTTTTAAATCATGCTTGCATTTAGCCATGGTACCTGTGCTAGCTCACCCCTGTCCTTTTAACTGATATTTGCATTTAGTCCTGGTACCTGTGCTAGATCACAACTGTCCTTTTAACTGGTGCTTGCATGTAGCCATGGTACCCGTGCTAGCTCACAACTGTCCTTTTAACTGATATTTGCATTTAGTCCTGGTACCTGTGCTAGCTCAAACCTGCCCTTTTAAGTCATGCTTGCATTTAGCCATGGTACCTGTGCTAGCTCACAACTGTCCTTATTCCTCTTCTTCGGTAAGAGAACTAACAAAGAGTATCTCTTTCATTGTAATCTGTGAAACTTGTTTCTCCCTAAGCTCTTGCTCGTCTCCAGTTATCAGGTGTCTTGTTGACCCCACTCATAGTTTTGGATGAGTTTGGGCGTGTCCATTTTCCCACTAAGAAGGTAGGTGTTCCCTTTTGCACGTTATGAGCCTTCAATTGGTAATTGCGCATCACAAACCTTAAGTGTATGTGTAGTCTTTGGCTAGCGCAAATGATGCTCTCCACATCATCTCTCTTTTGCATTCCTACTCATCAGTCCTACAGGCTCCCGTTACCTGGCTACCATTCCAAACGTGCTGTCCAAACATGCAGCTCGAGTGCTGACCTGCTCTTGCACACTCCTCAGAGAGAATGCTGGTTAATGATCATGTGCAGAAGAATGTTATGGTTGAACTTGGTAGATGTGAGTGCTACAATTATTTGCGGTCTCACTTCATCATTTGTGTCCACAAACATGCATGTGATCCTCTAATCTCAGGCCCTCTCATCAAGAATTAAGAACCTCCTGGTTCTATTTAGCCTGCTCCAGAAGACGCCTTTCATGGGATTCATTGATTTGTGATGTGAAGTACACTGTGACCATGGATGTTGACACCACAGAGCCTGCCTCCCCTTGTGTTGGACCACGTATGAAACAAATCATGCATCTCCTTTCTTGCAATGTTAAGAATCAATGATAACTTGGTTACTTGGCTCAAGCCACTATTTCTAATATGCTAATTAAGACGTTGCTCAGTTATGGAATCCACAGTCCCAGCTGGGCCCAAATAACTGGACCACGGCTTGAAATGGTGCAAGTGGGATGAGGTTAAAGCACTCAGGGAGGCCTGTAGATCCACTAGAGCCCCATCCTGGGTCTGTTACTGGACAGCTTTATCCAGGAGACAGTCTGCAGTTCTTTAAGCAGTCTCATTGTTGTATGTATGCTGTAGTGCAAGCGAAGTGAGGACAAGCAGTATTTTAGAGAGATGTTAAAATCAATTGGATTACAATTCACCAAAATGTTAAGATAACAATTTAAAGCGCCCTTGAAGCAGACATGTTACAATTATTGTTACTTCCTAATAATGATAAGAAAACAATACAATATTTATAAACGGTGCTACTTACTCATCCACTGTAGGGGACTGTGTTTGCCGTCATGGTAATAGCCTCTATTCCTGGCGGGTCCACTCAGCCTTCCATCCTTCTGAGGTAGTTACATTGAGGACTATTGAGTTGGGAAACAATAAACATCTGTTATTTAGCACCAAGATATCCTTGGGTGAATGTGCGCTTTACAAATACACCTTATTGAGTCTCTAAAGAAGGGTGAGATGGCCTGTCTTAACAAGTCACAGTTTTATAACTGTTAATTGCATATATGCAACCCTAAGAAACTTTGTGAATCATCCTACAGAGTTATCTGGTGTACTTTTTTATACAATATACGGTAGCCTCCTTCACTGATCTGAAATTTGCTGCCCTAAACAAAGGGTGAACTGTGGGGCATATTAGCAAGAACCTCGTTAAAATTATCGGCATTTTAGCAGCAGGTAACTGCTTCTAAAATGGCGATAATGGGCTTGCTAATATGCGTTATAGAATTCCAATAGAATCCCAGGTTAGATGTGCAGGACATCTAACCTGGGCTTCTTTTGGAATTCTATAACGCATATTAGCAAGCCCAATATCACCATTTTAGCAGCAGTTTCCTGCCACTAAAACAGCGATAATTGTAACGAGGTTCTTGCTAATATGCCCCATAGTTTTATGGAGGTCAAGCAGTTATCGACATAAACAAATTATATGTTCAATTGTTTCTTTCTCAAGGGACTTAATGCCTGATCTTTTGCCAGGGTGTCTATGCACCCTCCATTTGAAGAATGGGAATATACATTAATCTTAATCATAGGGAAGCATTTTTTTGTCTTTGACTCTAAGTAAGAATCCAAATAGTACAGCTTTTTTGTAGTATATGTATTTGGGACATTGGTTACATTTTTTAAGTTAAAGACCAATTTAACTCAATAATGTATTAAACTCGTCTTATTTTGCTTGTTATTAGGTGTTCCCATTGTGATTTGGTCATGTAAGAAGGTATTTCTGTTTATGTATGCAGCGTTCCTTATTGATTGTAGTAATGTCTTTACTGATTGAGGAAAGTACGTTGTTAGTCAGTGCCGTGCCATCGTCTCCTTAGCAGTATCTTTTTTAAACAAAATGCATTCATACAGTCACAATCATGAATGACGGGTGATCTAATGCATTTGACTTTGAGAAATGGCTATTGTGCACTGAGCATCCCCCTTACACGTACAGCTGGAGAGTATTCTGCAGTTAAAAACAATACACTGAAAAAGGGGCTGCATTCTCAGATATCCTTTTTAGTTATTCCTAAATACCCAATGTGCTTATAAGAGCATGAGTATAAAGCAGATTAATTTAACATCCCTTCCCTCCGATTGTCCTTGTACAGTCAACCGCACCCTACCAGTATCACAGATTCGCCCCACCGACCTTCTGCCCACTTCTCCAACCTGATGTCCAGCTGTTCCACCACCCTGCCAGCTTCTGGTGCTACCGATGTGCCAACCTGGCATAGGTGGAAGGTACACAGCCTGCAGCGTCCTGTCAATGCATAGCTTATGTGCTCGCGTGACATTTATTCATCTATTACTACTGCTAGAAAACCATCAGAGACTACCTTATATCACAAGCACCACCTTCCAGCTCATTCTTATTCCTCAAAGGAACCAATGGTCATCATACTATAACTTTATGTCAAAATTACTGTAACCCGAGAGCACTTCGGATAGGCATGTGTTGACTTGCGTAGGAAGGGTTAAACCCTCAACCACAGCAGCCTACATATGACAGCTTGGGGCCCCGGCCAGTCCAAGGCGTGCTTCACTCCACTGGGACATCACTCTTCCTCCTGGCCTACTTCGGAAACGCAAAGTTCAGAAAGAACTCAAGGGAGCATAAATGCATGCAGAGAAGGACCAGTAGCATCGAATATTTTAATTTAATGTTAGGATACTGAACAGGAATTTAGTTCTAAGTGTTTTGCGACATGCAATGGGAGCCACTAGTGTGGGTCGGGGGTCAAAACGTAGACAAGTGCCAGCTCAGTCTGAATTGATGCATCGAGGTGGGCTCTAAGACACTACGGTCTTTATTTGTAGCTCTGTGGGTCATGTACAGAGTAGTGGCTTCTCTACTATAAAATAGACACGGGCATTGAGAACTATGGAAGTGTGAAAAAAGTCCATGGAATTGCAGAAGATACTGAATTGCAGTCTCCTCATCCAAGATCAAACTAAATGTGTATAGCACGTCAGAGCAGCAGAGTGCACTAATTCAGCGGGTGGTACTGGACAAACTACATGCTCCCTTGAGTGTAAAGTAAGTATTTCAAGGTCCGACTATGATTCGCTGTCCTCTGACCAATGGGAAAGAATGAGAGCAGGCAGCCAATCAAGCACTTCTCTGTGAATATATAAAGTATCGTCCCCATCACACCGAACCATATATGAGCGCACAATAATGGATGCTTTACAAAGGACTACAAAAATCCTCATACTGCCATATAAAGAAAATACAATGTGCATCCACTCCCACCCAAATACTATCTGGTAAGACGATCAATGGGGCAATCATTTAGACACAGAAACATTTCCTCCCACAGACCCAAAGAATCTCTTTTCATCACACTGCTTCCCTCCTGCCTTACGCGTGACACTCATAGCGGGGCTTCTCCAGTGACCAGCCTCATGTGCAACTTTGGCCATCGAAAGTTGATATAAGGTTCAGTAACATTCAGGCAGAAATGGTACTGTTGCAGAAAAGTAGGAAACAATGTAAGGCTGGACTGGCCATATCGAACACATTGAAAACTCCTGGTAGGTGGAGGACCATGGGGCTGGCTTTATAGGTGAATGCCAGACGAATCAAGTAGTTCTGAAGGAACAAACACCATTTTCTTATGGAAACGTATCCAATTTGCCCTCTGATGTCCTGGTAGAGATGGTCATACTCACTAACTACACTTACTTAGTACAATGTGGAGCTAGGATCAGCACATTTTTCAGGGCTGCTTGACCTCTCAATCTACTAATAATCAAATGTAATTTAGATAAGAAAACATTAAAGCCAATACCAATGATGGTTACAAGGGTGCAGATCAAACATGAAGTCAGTTGCACCATGAGATGTTGGGTGTTAGACTTGGCATCCTTGGCATGGTTTTCCCCCCAACTGTTTGCCTTTAAAACTTCTATTTTGCTGACTTCTTTTTTGCTGGCCTAAGGGATCTGCACACTTTACCAATGCTAACCTGTGCTAAAGTGCTTGTTGTTTCTCCTTAAAACATGGTAGACTTGACATACCTAATTGGCATATTTCATTTACTTCTAAGTCAGTAGTAAGGTGGCACTACCTGTTCCCAGGCCCTGTAAATCAATGGCTACTAAAGGGCCTGCAGCACATATTGTACCACCCACTTAAGTAGCGCTTTTAACATGTCTCAAAACTGCAGTTGCAACCTGTATGTGCAGTTTAAAACTGCCATTTCGACCTGGCAACAGAGACCGTTTACCTGTCCCAACCGTTCCTTTTTAATACCACTACATCACCCCAATGGTGGACCCTGGAAAGACCGGAGGGTAGGGTACAGTGTATTGAAAAATTCAGACATATACTTTTATGTTTAGTGACCTGGTAGTGAAAAACTCTTAAATTCACTTTTCTCTAATGCAATTACTACCTCTCCCATATGATAACATTGGAGTTTCCTTAATACTTTTAATAAGCAGTAGCTTTCAAATTGGAACCAGTTCATTTAGGTGTCTTTGGAAATATAATAAAAATGGTCTCATATAGAAAAGACAGATTTTAAATTACTATTTTAAAAATTCCACTTTTAGAAAGTTGGCATTTTCCTGCCTTAGCCATTTAGTGCCTGTAGACTGTCACTGGATCACATAACTGTGTGTACCCGACATTTGGGCTTTGTGTATTCCTCCTAGACAGCCATAGACAATATAGGTCTTAGTTGTACCTGGGTGGGCCACCACTGGCAGTATAGAAGGAAGGAACGGGGAACGGTTATACTTACACTTGAATAGGCTGTGCCCTGCCTCCACACAAGAGGCAGCATACCCACTATAGTTAATCCGGAGCCAGGGCAGGTGAGGCAGGAAACCTGTGCCCCTCAAAGGAAATCATCAAGAAGCTTCTCCCACTTCAAAGCAGCAGCTGGTATAAATATTGGACCTTATACACCAACTCTTCAATACACTTCTGGACCTGTGGATACTTTGCTGAGAAAATGAACTGCTGTGCTGCTGGAAGGACTGCCACTCTCCTGGAATGCTGCCCTGCTGGACTACTCTCACGCTGGACTGCTGCCCTCTTGATTGATTGAGTCAGCAGGAGTGGACCTGCACCTGAACCCATGACTCACAGACTGACTCAAAGGGTTAGTTCGCTAGTCTCCTATTCAGAGCCACAGGGACATAACAGTCTCCCAACCACCTCAACCAGCACCCAGATCCAGCTTGAGCAAGACACTGACTCCCAACTGGTGCCCCTCAGGTCTTGAACCCTGGGTGTGGCATCAGAGAGGCTGAATTTGAAGTTATTGGACTCTTGACGATCACGAGCAACCCTGAAGACAGCACATGGAGAGTGCTCCCAAAAAGCTCCGTCTCACCCACTCACAATGGAAAAAGGCTCTTCACGCTACATCAATTACCATCCACAAAGTCAGGCATGCTCTTCATGCTTCATCAGTGACCGTCCCTGATGCTTTTGTGCTCCTTGTGGTCCCCTCTACAGTGAACAGGAATCTTTGCTTTACACTTAAAAGGTAACTTTTCAGCAAGACTAACCTGGCACTATCCAACCCATGCTCCATGGCAATCAGCCTAAAACTTTGACTCTCCCAGTCTCACACAACCAGAGCTCAATTGGCACTTTGGCTTTTTTGGCACTATTTGCACTTAAATCCTTAAAATTGCATATTTCTGGTTCTGCTAATTGGATTTTTCTCATTTTCATCTTGATGCATTTATCCAATTTTGCACCATTCTCTATTTTTCTAAATTGGTGAGGGATTTTTCTCGAGTTGTGTTTTCACTTCATTAATGTTTGAAGTGCTACTTAAATACTTCACACATTTCCTCTAAGTTAGGCCTGACTTCTCTGTTCATGCTGTCAGA
This sequence comes from Lissotriton helveticus, assembly GCF_964261635.1. Classification (NCBI taxonomy): domain Eukaryota; kingdom Metazoa; phylum Chordata; class Amphibia; order Caudata; family Salamandridae; genus Lissotriton; species Lissotriton helveticus. Next base: position 1,761,562,551 of record NC_136065.1, read on the forward strand.
GGGTTGAGCAAGGATTAATTTGGTGTTTGCTCATGCCTCACCCTGACAAGGTTTATGGTTGCTGCTTGAGTAATGTTTCACCCACCTCGACCAGTAACCCAATTTCTCACAGCTCACATAACCTGTTAGGTTGGAGACCTGCTTATGTGTTTGTAGTTGTGTTTGCATGTCTTTTAAGGTACATTCTGTTTGAATGACTCTTGCTGGCATTTTTTTATGATCGTCTCTGAGTAGGCTGAGATCTACAACCACCGAGTTCATCTTACCTTCCAAAGACTACCTTGGGAGTTTGTTGCGCCGAGTATTGTATCTAGTTTGTACCATGTCTCAGAAAGATAATTTTTTTCATGCACTCCAGTTCCAGGTGTCGGGCCGGGGTTGTCCGTCAGAGAAGGATGTTTTAGAGGTCGGAACAGAACGAAACCTACCATCTTGCAAGGAGGGCAGGGGGGGCAACTTAGATGGCTAGGACAGAGAACAATGCCCTCAAATTTGAACAATGTCTCTCAGCCCCAATTGCACCTGTGGAGCTAGCAGAACACAGCAGTAACAGAAGCATCCTGATTAGGGCAGTGGTTGTGATGGAGCAAGGATTTGCATGTAACGCAACTTGCTTGTACTCAACCCTCTTAACATAATGTTAATAAATTAATCAACATGTTCGTATTACTAATATTGCATTACACTACATTTTGGGTATCTAGATGAAGCTTGCATATGTGCTTTTACTAACCGTAATCTGCTTGCACTAATATGGCCGCTGCTACACGGGAATTTCTACTGCGCATGCGTCTGTCATATTCACGTTGCATGACGTACTCTTTGCTTTGGAGGGAATCTTTCACTTCTGCGCACTAGAATTAAAATGGCTGCTATGTGTTACAGCATGCATGAAGCTTGCACTGCTGCTTTTGCTAAGCAGTTTTTTTCTGCATAACCTTAACGCAATAGTTACAAATAAATAAATGGGAATAAAGTAGGGATAAATGGTATACAGTACATTCATATATTCTGTGTTCTCAAACTGTTTAATTTCTATTTTCACTTATGAATGAATTTTGGGCCTGACGCTCGTCGCTGAACTCCATATTGAAACCTTTGAGCCTGCGCACAAGAGACTAAAAATTCATCGAGTCATGGCATTGAATGAGTGCCAGGGACAGTCTTGACCAAGATGCGCCTGAGAACCTCACCTCCTGAACTCTATAGGGGAAACAGAATTCCAATATGAACTAAAATGTAACAAATGATAGAACATTCATTGTTGGGTGGAATAAAGATGTCATGAGAAAAATAAAATTGATGGATGGGGCCGAAAATTTAAATATGAGATGCAGAAATTATCATTTTGGTGCAGTGTGACGACCTCTCCTCATTCCTTGTCCAATCAAATTTGGGGATCCTTACACTTGCAACATTTGGGGGTTATACACTGACCTGAAAATAGTATAACTAGCGTAGGTTTAGCTAGAGAAACTGTCCAACTTGTCCGAATAGCTGACCTGTCACTGAACCAACGCACTCAATAGGTGACCAAGAGCAAAGGGCTGGGGAGCACTCTGTCAGAAGAATCGATAACCCAATCGGGGTTCTGGGAAGCTGAAGTGCTGGCGAAGCACTTTGTCGGGGAAATCGATAACCCAAGCGGGGTTCCGGCTATTAGCTGCAGAGAGGGAGTAGCGCAGGCGTTGCAACTTAACTGCGGGTGCCAATCTTAACCTTTGGTGGTCCTGTCCTCATCCAATTTGGCTTTACCTGTCCTGATTCTGATGTGCACCTGGTAGCCTACTGGCGACTGCAACGTTCGGGGTTCTGTCCTTCAAACTGACCTGTGGCCAGGGTTAGTTCTGCACACCATTCCTAGGTAAATATAAATGTATGTGGGTTCATCATTAACTTGTTTCCTTTTCTTCCCCTCCCTAATATTACATATTTGATAATAGTGTTTGCATATCGATATTCCTTTTTACCCATCCTATTGATAAAGTTGATTTATGTTCCCTTTTTCCCCTTCCTTTTGTTAAATGCTTAAATGTTTTGATCGTATTTTATATTCCCTTTCCTTACCTTCCCTATTGCTAAATGATCAAAATTAGTTTAATACATCTTTTACATAGTTAACTTTTTTATTCTGATCTTCATAATTGAAAGTCTTTTGGTGTTTAATCTTTGCATTATGACCATTTAAGAAACTTAGATAAAGAATGTAAAACTTCCCGAGTTTGTGGTTATTATATGAGTGCAAATGTTATTATTCCTATTATGCTAACACCCTTAATCCCTTAGGACTTTAGGTACCGGTGACGTGGATTGGTAAGTCAAGGTATAGATAGGTCAAAAGTACTAAATGTCTAAAATACACTGATAGTAGAGCGAAGGTTACCTGCATAATTTGTGAGATTTATTGATTATGGGCCCAGGCGAATATTGATAAAAGACTAGTCGGCTGACCTGCGCGCTCTATCAGTATATTCTTTTGGTAGCAGCAGTATGGTTAGGGTTTAGTTAAAATAGGTAGTTAGTTGGTTGGTTAAGGAAAAATATTTTTGCATATTTGAAATGTATTAATAATTGTATTGATTTTATGTATTAACTAAAATAGTTCGTACCTGTTATATTTTTTGTCTGAAATCCCCGGGGGCCGAATAGCGGTGGTAAATGGAAGCCACACTGCAGTGAGGTCACTTACCTGTAGGAAATTAGTGCATGGTTAGGTAGAACCAGAAGCACTATTTAGGGATTTTTCTGTATGAATTTATGAATAAATGATAGCAAAGAGGTTGCTGGCAAAACTTTTGGTGTGATATCATCTAGAAAGGGTCACACGGAAGGAGTAGCAGGTTCGTCTGAGCCTGAGTGATAGCAAAGGGGTTCGCTGGTGAAACTTTGGTCTTAGTATATTATAGTAAGGGATAAGTCTAAAGAAGTAGCAGGTTCTCCAACGGAAGGGATCTACTCGTAGTATATGAAGAGTACGCGGAAGAGATTTACTCGCAGTGAAATATATCTTTCCTTTTTAGTCACTCAGATACAGTGGTGAATGTTTTTACGTTGTTAATTAATAAAATTTGCACTTTAAAATAAAAAGAATTAGGCTTTTGTATTACCTTGCGAAGGAGGGAGTCAGTTGCGGAGCTGCACTGACGTCACTCAGAGCCGCGCTGGTATTGGTTGAGACAGCGGGTGTGTAGCTGAGGTAATAATTGTAAAGGAGGGGTGAGTACAGGAGCGTGAGAACTAGTCTCACAAGAGAAGTCGCGCAACCATTGGCTGGATTTATTTGAATTCAAAATTTTGATTGGTCGCAGGACAATAAAAGACGTGCTGGGTTTGGAAGTATTTTGTAAACAATTGAGTGTTATCGTAAAGGTTTAAATTTCCAAATTATATGTGGCATTTAGATCCAGGAAATATAGCAAACCGCCCTGATAGAAGATACTTAGGTTTTGCTAGAGAACAGATGATAAGGGGCAGATCTTACATTATGTACGGAGGTGAAAGAAAAATGTCATTCGTTAAGAGAGTTAAAAATTTCTTTAAGAAATATAAACCGATTAAAACCAGAGAAGGAATTATCATTCCACCACCAAATACGCCCGCATCATACATGATGTTTGACAGGGGCTACCACACTTGTGTATGGTTAGAGAATTGGGTGGAGTATACTAAAGATTACGGAGTTTTGGCATTTCCTGAATATGGTACTTTCAATGGCAGAGTTCTATTTAATTTGAGAACACGTATGAATGACCTAAATCCCAGACCTAGACTTAGGCCATATGAGGCACTAGAAGAGTGGGAGATTGAAGCTATTGAACGAGATAGACCCAGAAGTGACAAAGGGTTGAGTAAGTTCTACCCTAAGTTTCCACGAGAAACTAGACACAAGCAAATGAAACAATGGAGACAGCCCATGATGGTGGAAGGATTGTATCCTGTATTTACACAAGAAAAACCATCAGGAAGTAAAAGTGTAGACACGACAGGAAACTAATGATTAATGATAACCCAGAAGATGATTATTTGGAGGATTTGTTAATGAAAAATCCACCGCCGTATAATGATGAGCCAAGCACAAGTAATCCTAGCACTCCGTTTTTGAAGCCACCTCTGATTCCACAAGTGGTACATGAGACTTCGTTGGAGAAAGTACTGCAAGACAGGGAAAGAGAAGCATTAAATAAGCAAAGAAGTGAGTTAATTCAGAAAATTTCCCAATTAAACACAAGTCCTGAAGCACTAACAATTCTGGTAACTATTGGCCCAGTTGTTCCTTTGTACGGAGATAAGCAAGCTAGTCCTAAAACTCCTGTTATGACTACACCTGTAGTTCAGCCGAGAAAAGAACCTTTAATCGATGATCAGGCAAGTGAATGTGAGTCAGTGATTTCCCTAATGGACTTACCAATAAGGGAACCAGTGAGTGACTCGGCTAGGAAAACTACCCCTATAAATTCTAGAGAGGTACAGATTGAGACATCCTCAGGTACAAGAAGTGCCACAGTAGTAACTCTAGAAGAAATAGAGAGATAATCACGAGAAATAGAGAAACCCAAGTAACAGCCAAAAATATTGGATATATATAAACTAAGAATTGAATTAGAAGAATTGATGGCTGGGAATGTGGGAGTGGACAGGTTAAATACACTCAGTGAAGATGAATTATTATTTATTTGTAAAAGCATTACTAGAAATACCAGAGTGGTGCATGAAAAACTAACAGATATGGCTGCTAGTATGGGAATTGACATTGGCAAGTCTAAAGTGTTACAGAAACCATATCAAGCTGAGTTTTCTGACAAAGATTTGGAAAACATGAATGTGTCAGGAAGAAAAGTACAAATTAGGGAGCTTTTGTCATTATTACAAAAATGGGGTGATATAGAAAAATGGAGAACTAGATGGGCATAGAAAAAGGAAGAGGCTCGATCAAAAGTTGCACCTGAATATGTTCTAAAAGAAACAGAAAAGGTGGAAATGTTGTGTCCCATGAGAGAAGTACCAGGTGGAGGTTATGTACATGTCCCATGGTCCCAACAGGATATTTTGTCATTTACACATGATTTTCCAAAACTTCGAGAAAAACCTGTAGAATGGTACAGACAGTCGAGAGATTTGTGAAGGTTTCAAAATGTCTATTGAAGGACTTAGATGGATTATTTGACATTGTAGTACCCGTAGATCTGTGGACAGAATGCAAAATAGCTATATATTTTTTTTTGTCCTCATTTGCCAATACCTCCATCCACAAAAGAGACGCCAACCACCACACGTGTCTGCCTTAAGGTACTTTAGCAATCTTTCCTCCTTCATGACCTTATCCAGATACGATTTTTTTAATTTTTTTTTATAATGGGCGGGAGACCAGCCTCTTGAGTGAGAAACAGAGAGACTCCAGCCAACAGTGTTCCACCTGACAGACCCAGGATTACGTAAGAGAAAGACCACTTCCCAAAGTCTTCTGGAGACTAATTGACATGATCATCGGACCCGGGAGGAAAAAAAAAAAAAAAACAGTTTTCCTATCTCCAGTTTATTAACAAATCCCAAAAGGTCAGATTTCTTTTACCACATGATCTAGCCAAGTCAGTCTTTGAAATTTCGTACAATGACATTAACCAAGCTGCGTGTGATGGAGCTTTAGCTTCCACCCAGAATTTGCATATTTGTCGCCTTGCCAGGATGATGGAATAGAAAAGAAAGGACATTGCCTGTCCGTTTACATTTTCCTCCAATCCAAAAATTATTAGCGGAAGAGGGATGTTCGATGAGATACTTAAAATCGAATCTAAGGTGACCTTTACTTCTTCCCAGAACAACATAATGGCAGGACAATCCATAAACATGTGTGTATCTGAAGCTGCCACCAGATTACACTTGTTACATTTCTTCCCTGAAAGAAACTTGGAGAGCCTTAGGGGTGAGAGGTAGGCCCGATGCAAAGTAAACAAATGATTACGTCTTAACCAGGCTGGTTTCACTGTTTTATAGAGGAAAGAAAAGGATCTCATCCATAGGTCCTCGCACTGGAAGGCCAACTCATTTCCCCATAACTTATCTGGCAAGGCGAAATCCCCATCCGCCTCCTCCACCATGCACCAATACCAAATTGCCACCTCTTTACCCCCCTTCTCGCTTTTCTACCAATTGTTGTTCGAACTGGCTATATTTCCCCAACTGGGGTCCCTTCTTATTTACTGCTCGTGCCCAACTATCCAACTGTATGTATTTAAACCTGGAAAGGGCCATACCCACCTTGTCCCTCAACACCTCCCAGTCTTGTACCCTTCCATCCACCAATAACTCTCCCCATCTGAGTATCCCCGCCTCCTTTAACGGGATTACTAAACTGTCCTGCATACAAGGTGGCAGCCCAGTAGAGTCCCATACCGGGGCAAAATTGGAATAATAGTGTAACCCGACTTTCTCTTTAATCTGGACCCAGTTTGATATGATGGACTGCAAGGTCTTTAATCTGACTTTTTTGAAGTATTTCATGTCTCCAAACTTAAATAGAAATCCATCCGATGGGATATCTACTCCCCCTAACATAGCCCTGTAGATAGCACCCAAAGATGATGTTGCGGCAGTTTTAAGGAGCATCCTGGAATAAGTCCGCTGAAATGCCCATGCATAATATATCAAATCTGGCAGTGCCAACCCTCCATTTTCCCTCCTCCTTCTCAACTTCTTCCAAGTCAGCCTAGCTGTTTTAAAGTTCCAAATAAACGAGTTTATTTCTCGCTGTCTCCAGTTTTTTTCGTTCAAAAGTCAAGGGGATAGAATTAAAAATAAATGTAAACTTTGGAAGAATGGACATTTTAACTAAATTTGTTCTCCCAAAAATGGAGAGTGGCAGGAATGACCAAGATTTCAGAAGTCTCCTGCATTCCGTGGCAACACAATCTAAGTTGGTCTGTGCCAAATTTCCTATTTCTTGGGTAATACGTATTCCCAGGTATCTCATAGATGTTGCAACTGTTAACTGTACATTAGGGACATTCCAAAACATGATCTCTGTTTTGCTGGCGTTGATATCATAGCCAGAGATTTGCCCAAATTCTCCTGCCTTTTTGATTACCATCGGGAAAGCTCTCTGCGGATCTGATGTATAAACCAAAATATCGTCCGCATAGAGAGCTATCCGCTTCTCCCACTCACCGAATACAAAAGGGGGAATATCCGCTTCCTCTCTTAAAACTTGGGCAAACGGCTCTATGTAAAGATTAAATAAGAGTGGAGAGAGCGGGCAACCCTGTCTGGTGCCTCTGGTGATTTTTTTCGGGTCTGTTAGGGTGCCATTGACTAACAGTCTAGCCATAGGTGCCCTGTATAATTTCTCAATAACCCGACAGAAGACCTCCCCCAACCCAAACCTTCTCATCACCTCCACCAGATAGGGCCAATTGACCCTATCAAAGGCTTTGGTGGCATCTAAGGTCAAGGTATCCAGTGGAAGAGAAAATGTGGTTGCGATGTAAATCGCCCCTATCAAGTCTCGAGTGTGGTCAGCCAGCTGGCGTCCCCTTATAAAACCCCTTTGATCTTGGTGGATTATCGAACCGATTACCTCCCCCAATCTTGATGCCAAAATAGATGTAAAAATGTTGTAGTCATTGTTTAGAAGGGAAATCGGCCTGTAAGATCCACACTCCAAAGGATTTTTACCCGGCTTTGGAATAAGAACGATCGTGGCATTGTTCCAAGAGTCAGGAGGATTCTCCCCTCTCAAAAGAATGCCATTAAGGAGGGTCGTCACTGCTGAAGTTATGACAGGGCATATCCCTCGATATAATTCTCCGGGTAACCCGTCCGGACCCGCCGCTTTTCCCTTCTTCAGATGACCAATCGCTTTTCCCACCTCCTCCTCTGAAATCTCCCTCTCTAAATAGACCCTATGTGATGTTTGCAAGGATGGTAAAGCAATGTTATTTAGCCACCTATCCCTAGCCTCCGGGTCGTCCCTTACCTCTTCCTTATATATTTTTTGAAAAAATTCTTGAAAAGCGGTCCCTATTTCCCAATCCGAGGTCCTAATGATGGTCTAATGATGGTCTATCCTTCTCGTTTGATCTCTTTAATATACTTTCTCGCCTGTTCTGCTTTAACTTTCCATGCAAGGACTTTTCCCGCCGCTTCCCCAAATTCGAAATCGGAAATTTTGCTCGCCTCCCATCTTTTGGTTAACCTTTCTTGTAGTATGGTTTCAAGCTGACCGCTTAGGTTAGCCCGTTTTTCTGCCACCCCCGGGGATGCCATATTGGAACCCAACTGCTGGTCTATTATTGCCAACTTCTGCACAATGTTTTGTATTTTCTCCCGATAAACTTTCCTTCTGTGGGTAGCTCTGTTGGTTATGCAGCCCCTTATATATGCCTTCATGGCATCCCATACTATGTTGATGTCTGCCGAGTCCAAGTTTAATTCTAGGAAAAAATTTACCTCTGAAAGCAAAAAATTAATCTCCTCCTCTTCTAATAAGATCGTACGGTCAAAAGACCAGGAAGGTTCTTTCTTGTGGGTGGCCCCTTGGAGATCAAATGTAATGGCCATATGATCTGACATGTGTGAGGGAAGGTACGCCAGCCATTTTAGGGAATCTTTTAAAATATAACTAAAAAGGGCGTTTTCAATTCTTGATTTATGTTTGTACTTAAAATTTTGAAAAGAAACCCCCAACTTGTTACCTGACCTTTCCCTCCATACATCAGCTAAACCAAGATTTTCCATTATGTCCAACAAAGCCGACCTTGATTTAGATGGGATACGTGCTCTTGACTTGGAAGACTTATCTAACAAAGAATTAAGCACAATGTTAAAGTCACCAAACCAAATAACTGGATCCTCGGAAAGTATGAGATGGTTCTGGAGTACTTTCAAATGGGAGGGGTCGTCTTGGTTCGGCCCGTAGGATCCCACCAACATTAAAAGTGTACCCTCCAATACAATTCTGGAGTTTAGCCATCTCCCGCTGTGGTCTTCCTTACACTCCAAAATTTGAACTTTTACTGTTTTTTTTAAAATTATTAGTATCCCTCTAATATTTGCGGTTTGGTCCGTACATAGAAACGTATCTACCCAACTTTGTTTCTTTAAGATCTCACAGATCTCTACTTGAGTAAATGCGTCTCCTGAATGACGATGGCCTGCACAGGAGAGTCTCTCAAATATTGTAGAATTTTGTGCCTACGACTCTCTACACGCAGGCCATTGACATTCCAGGATAAAAACCTAATAGAGGTCATCTATTTAAGCTTTTTTTTTTTTTTTAAGCCGTCTCCCTACACTATTTTCCACTGCCATGGAGACAGTTTTACCGCAAATTCGGATAGACCACTTCTCTACTGATAGAAAGATTATAGGACAGACTAAGTTTCTAACCTTAATGAGGTCTGACTCCTGAGGAATTTTATTGCTTTTGCCCCCTACCCCATATGCCCCCCTACTACTCCCCCCTCCCCTGGAAAACCCCTCCTTCCTAACTCTTGCCAGATGTATGTCAAGGTTTACGTCTCCCCCCATCCTGCTCCCCTCTACCCTACTGCACCCTGTTTTCCTTACAATTATAAGTAATAACTAATGATAACTTGTGGAAAATAATTTCTGCCGGTCCGATCTCTTCTCCCTTGGACCCCCCTCTTACAAAAAAAAAAAAGAACTACTGAAAGAAACAAAAATAGAGATTTAGCAAAGAGGTGCCCCCACAAAGTAAAAAACCTTAAGCTAATATCATATAGACTGTGGAATATAAAGCTTCTTTTGTGTGTTATAGCCTCTATTAAATGCTAAAGCTAACTTTCCACTAGACATCTAATTGACCTAAGTCTAAAAAACCATAGTTTTACATATTGCATTTTTTCCCCTTTTTTTATATATATATATATATATATTTTTATTGTTTTATTGTTTTTTGTTGTTTGCTTCTTTTATATTTTTTCTTTTTTTAATTTTTTTTTTAAAGTGATGCTTACACCTCTTACCCCCTTATCCAACCCGGTGCTTTACCCTATATCTATACAAAAGAAAAAAGACGAAAAAAAGCAGAAAGATCTAGCTGGCCCTATCATTTAGCTCCCCCCCCCTTGAACTCTCCCTCATTTTCCCTAAAAATTCATCCACTTCGAAGGGGGATCGAAAGTTGTACATCCGATTGTTGTATATTACCCGCAAGAAAGCAGGGAATCGCATCTTGACCGTGGCCCCTGCTGCCCTGAGCTTTTCCATCCTCAGCCCCAATTCCCATTGCCGATCTAGTGTCACTTTAGAAAGGTCTGACCTGATTTTACACAAAAAGTCGGGGCCCTTGAGTGTCTTTGATTTTAAAGCAAGATTCAGGATTTTCTCTTTCAAAGTGTATGTTTGAAAGTTTACCAAAATCTTACGTGGTTTAGTTCTCCCAGGGTTGAGGCGGAAGGGGTCACGGTGGATTCGCTGAATGTCTCTGTCCAATACCTGGACTGTTTCATCCAGGTTTAGAGTGTCCCTCAAAAGCGAAACCACAAACGCTTTTAAGTCCCCCCCTCTTTTCCTTCCTGGACTTTCGGTATCCGCAGATTATTCCTCCGCGAAAAGTTCTCAAGCGACTCGACCCTCTCCTTCATAGCTTCCCCTTCCCTCCGTAGTGTTTGAATCTTACACTCAGCTACCTCCAAATTCGCTTCTTATGACCCCCACCTCTCCCTCCAAACTTTCTGTTCTCTGAGACAATCCGTCCACTTTCCTGTCCAGTATTTCGCAGGCCGCTCTTATTTCATTTTGATTTGCCTTAGAAATTGCGAAATCACTCCTAATCTCCTCCATCATGGCTGACATGGCGGTCAAAATAGTTTCAATGGAATTATTTGTCTCCCTCTCACTAACCCCCCCTCCATCCTCCATGCAAGTATCCGGCGTAAAGTTTACTGCCCCCTTCTCCTGAGCACTAGCTTGGTTTACATCAATGCCACCGGTAGGGACTACAGTAGAGATAATGGTGGAGGTAGAGGTAAAATTAGGGGTAGGGATGGACAATACTGGGGAAAGAGGCTTACTTATGGGTTCCCCCTTGTTTGGACCTCCACTTAATTCCGGCAGATTGGTTTCAGCCATACTTGCCCTTTTTATTGGGTTGCCAGGTCTTTCGGGGTTAATATCCAGGACCTGGGGGAGCACTTTGAAGAAAGAGCGAAGGGAAGGGGTAACCCGCGCCGCGCTGTTCAATTTACTCTTGTCCTTGCCCTTTCTTCCCTTTCCAAACTCCTTACTCAGACACCCCCCCTTGTCCTTCTCAGTGGAATTGTCTGAACCCCAACCTCCTTCAGCTTTATCTTTAACTGTACTAAGTGTCTTTGTAGGGTTCTCCACCTCTAAATTTCTCTGGCCGTTTTTTTTGCCAGTTTTTGTGCCTCGTGCGCCCTTCCCTCTTCCCTGTCTTTTTCCCTTATTTTTAAGAGGGGTCCCCCCAAGTACTTTCCTCTGTTTGATATTCTTAGTGTCTGCCCCCACCTCCACGGACTCACTGTCTTTTCCTGAGTCACACAACCCTTGATCAGAAGCAGAAACTATGGGACTTCATGCGTTGCCTTGGCGTTCACCGTGGCAGTCTCCCCCCCTTCCTGCGCCCCCCACCAAACCTCTCTGCAGGAGCCCGCGAGCCGCCGCCCTTCAACTTCTCCTCAGCTCCACGGCTGCTTGTTTCCACTTCAGAAGGCAGGCGGGGGGTGGAGTCTCTCTGCTGCAGCCAAGCACATCGGCTCCTTCCTCGTAGTCCGCCGAGGAAAAAAAAGCCACAAGACTCGGGTGAAGCGGGACCAGTAATCCGCCAAGGCCAGGCCCTGGTGCCGGGCCGCCAGACGCTGAATCCTCCCTCGCTAAGGTTACGTTCTGTCAGCTTTGCATGTAAAAATCCGGGCCCCCAAGAACGCCGAAACCGCATTGTTTTAAATTTGTAATAATTCAGAGCTGCGGGGTCCCAGATTCAGGATTGGACGCACGCCACCATGTTTTCGGCCGAGTTCAGGATGTTTTACACCGGCTCACCACATCCGCAAAGCAGTAGGGCAGGAGCTCAGGGGGAGACGTGCGTACTGCGCTAGCCTGCGGCCACCATGTTTCCCCCGCCTCGGACAAAATAGCTATTGATTGGCCTAGTGATGAATACACTACAGACCCAAAGACAGGGGCGCCATCTGATGAGGTTATGAAGAAGTATACCAAGTTATACTCTACCTCAAAGGGAAGGTACCTGCTAAGGAAACTGACCGGACTAGAATAGATAGAACCACTCAGAATAAAGATGAATCCGTTCATGCGTATTATGAACGTTTATTACAGGTTTTTAAACAGTACAGTGGATTGGATACCATTAATATGAAGGATATGACACATTTTATCTATCGGTTTGTGATGGGATTAAGGCCAGAAATCTCACAATGGATAAAGGACCATAAGATTTGCTGGCAGGCCAAACCGATCGATGAAATCCTTAAATACGCAAAGTATTGTGAGGACGAACTTGACAATAAACGAAAAGAGCTAAAAGAAAAAGTAATGTGGGCACAAGTAAAATTAGCAGAGCAACAAGAGCTTCAGTTGAGTCAAATAAACAATACTCAGAATCAAAGTGATGGAAGTGGAGGGAAAATTCAATAGAGAGGAAGCAAAGAAGAAGTTTCCTTGTCATGGGTGTGGCAAGTTGGGGCACTGGAAGAACGAGCGCAAGGCTGTGCAAAATGGTAATATGCAAACTAATGATTTGAATCCACAGACGCAGAATGAGGTGCCACGGAAGCCACAGCAGCAGGTAATACAAAACCAGTTACCCCTAGCACCTATGCCAAATTACAGGAGCAAAGCACAACAGAGTGTAGACACCACACATTGGGAGGGAAGTGAAAAGAGAGACATAGCGACATCACAATTTCTCTTGAGTAACACGTTTTTCAGTGAGGACACCTTCTGGCGGTGCCTGAGAGGGGAGGACGAGGAGTGCGTACTTGGCACCTCCTTGCCGGTAGATCTGTCAGGTCCATACATTGAAGGAAAGGTTGAAGGAAATGATGTCACCTTTCTGTTGGACACTGGTGCTACCTGCTCTACTGTGAGAATAGCAGACGTTCCAAACCTACCCCTCTCGGGAGAAGAGATCCAAGTAGTGGGCGTTTCTAATAAACAAATTAGTACCCCAGTTACAGAACCAATGGAAGTTAGAATAGGCAATTTTAAAGAAATGCATAGATTTGTCGTATGTGATTCAAGTCCAGTAAATCTGTTGGGCTGAGACTTGTTGTGCAAAATGAATTGCATTATCTTTTGCTCACCAAGTGGTGTTGGAATTCAAACCCCAGACGAAGATGGAGTTTATAAACTAATGTTAGTAAAACAGGAAACTGAAAATAAAAAGTTAACTATAGAAGACTTACCAGAAGAATTACATCAGACTGTTAATCCTACAATGTGGGATTTTACTGGAAAAGATGTAGGATTAATAGCAAATGTCGATCCAATAAAAGTGACAGTGAAGGAAGGTGCAGTTTAACCAAATACTCGGCAGTACAAAATGAGCCCAGAAATAAAAGCAGGTGTTGCAGCAGAAATAAAATGCTTGGTTAAAACAGGCATTTTATAAGATATAATGAGCAGTCCATGTAATTCACCCATAATTGGAATAAAGAAACCGAGTGGCAAATATAGGGTCGTACAAGACCTCAGAAAGATTAATAAGATTGATGTCCCATGCTGTCCAGTTGTTCCAAATCCTGCAGTGATTCTGTATCAGATACCGGGGGAGGCTGGATGGTTCACTGTAATTGACTTGTGTCATGCATTTTTCTCAATTCCATTGCATCCAGATAGCAAATTTCTTTTTTCTTTTGAATTCGACAGTCATGTGTACGTCTGGAATCGCGTTCCTCAGGGGTACACAGAGAGTCCATTGATTTTTAATCAGATTTTGAAAAAGGGCCTTGAGTCTTTGGCACTGCCAGGGCAGTCAGTCCTAGTCCAGTATATAGATGACCTATTGGTTGCGTCTAAAAATCGAAATGACTGTGTTGTGGATACCATTGCCTTACTGAACCACTTAGGTGAAGGGTGGTATAAAGTGTCACCTGAAAAACTACAGTTTTGCACCACATCAGTAAAATATCTGGGGCACCAGATAGAAAGAGGTGTCAGAAGGGTTACCTCAGAGAGAATCAGAATAATCCGAAACATGAATTTACCCCAAACTCAGAAAGAGATCAGAATGTTCCTTGGAGAAGTAGGTTACGGCAAATAATGGATTGTGGGATTTGCAGTCCTAGCAAAACCATTGACACAAATGACAAAGAAAAGAGCAAAGGACCCAGTAGAATGGGATGATGAAAGCATGACTGCTTTTCTGGAATTACGAGAATGTCTGTGTACAGCTCCAGCATTAGGGATGCCTGACTATTCAAAAGATTTTGCATTATTCTGTGACACACTGGATAATTGTGCACTTTCAGTTCTGACCCAAACTCATGGTCTGATGAGACGTCCTGTGGCATATTTTTCTTCCACATTAGACCCAGTAGCATCTGCATTACCAGGTTACCTGAAAGCAGTAGCTGCAACTTGCATGAGTCTTGAGCAAAGTGAGTCAATCATTATGGGACATCCTGTAACAGTGTATGTTCCAATTGCAGTCGTGATACTATTGACAAGAACAAAAACCCAGTATCTCACTCCTAGTCGGCTGACTAAGTATGAGCGTATTCTTGTAGGAGCAGGAAATGTAACCATTGCCAGGTGTAATATTTTGAACCAAGCAACATTGCTATCTAATTCACATTTTGCAGAAGTGAAGGAAGAAGTCGAACACGATTGTATCGACTTGACTGAATACAGTACAAAACCACGTCCTGACATAAGAGAAGAGCCACTAATTGATTCTGAATATGAGCTATTTGTAGATGGCTCATGCATGAGACATGAGGAAGGATGTTTAAGTGCTGCCTATGCGGTGTACACATTGGGGGGTCCAATTGAAGCATCTTATTTACCTGGAGTCAAGTCTGCACAAATAGCCGAATTGATTGCAATGACAAAAGCTTGCAAATTTGGGAAAAATTGAAAAGTAACCATATACACTGATAGCCAATTATGGATGCAAAGAGAGTTTCTGACTTCTTCAGGTACTCCAATTAAAAATGGTCATTATGTAAAAGATTTACTCGTAGCAATCCAACTGACAAAAGAAGTGGCTGTGGTCAAGTGTGCTGCTCACAAATCTGGTAATGACAAAGTGACAGCTGGTAACCGATATGCTGACCAGTTAGCCCAACATTGTGCCAAATTTAAAATGGCTGTAAACAAGAAAATTGAAGCAGGTGAAAACAGCTGCCAACTTATGTTGCTTGAAGGTGTGAGAACGTGGGAAGAAGTGAGAGACTTGCAAAATGAAGCAGACCCAAAGGAAAAGGAAGAATGGAGAGAGATAGGTTGTCAGAGAAGGGTTGAAGATGGTGTCATTGTTTACCTTGATGATAGGCCTGTGTTACCAGACTGTATGCTTGCTCCTATGGCTAGGATGTTTCATGGAGATTCCCACCTGGGAAGAGATGCTATAATAAGGTTGTTCAGAGTTGGTTCAATGCAAAATTCAGGAACATAGCAGAAGCACTTTGCCAAAGATGTTTAATTTGTCAACAGATGAATCCTGGAAAGAAAACTGTAGTGCTACCAGGAAAGATTGGAAAGGCAGAGGGTCCCTTCATACAATTACAGATTGATTTCATTCAGTTACCCCCTTGTCGAAGACTAAAATACATTTGTGTCATTGTCTGCCTATTTTCAAAATGGGTAGAAGCTTACCCTACACGTAGGAATGATAGCATCACTGTAGCCAAACTCTTACTCAGAGAACTGATACCACGTTTCAGTTTTCCAGTAACAATTGAATCAGACCAAGGCTGCAATTTTAATAACGAAATAATTGGCCTAATCTGTGAAACATTCCATGTTAAACAAAAACTGCACTGTGCATATCGCCCAGAGGCTTCTGAAGTGGTAGAACAACTGAATGGCACAATCAAGTCAAGATTGGGAAAGATGTATGAGTCTACATGACTAGAGTGGACAGATGCTTTACCTCTTGTTCTGATGGGACTCAGAAGTATTCCAGATCGGAACACAGGCTTGAATCCTCATGAAATACTAATAGGAAGAGCAATGAGGCAAGCATGGGTACCAGGACACAAGCTGATAAATATATCTGATGATTTGGTACTGGAGTACTGCAAAGAACTGGCTGACCAAATGCATTCTATCTCTCACCAGGTAGAGGAAGACGCTGTCACCAACCAAGCCACCCAAGCACATGACCTGAACCCAGGTGATTGGGTAGTACTAAAGAAACACACTCGAAAATCTTGCCTTGCACTGAGGTGGGGAAAACCACGTCAAGTAATTTTAGTTACCACCACAGCTGTAAAGTGCGAAGGAGTTCCACACTGGATCCATGCCAGTCACACAAAAAGAGTGACTGAACCTGAAGAAACTGAAGCTGAAGGTTGTGCAGCTGAGTGGTCTCAAGATATCGATCCTGAAGTAGCTAAAGAAGAACAACCAAGCACCAGTCAAGATGATTGGATTCCAGTAGTTGAAATACCTGCAGAATATGTGAGAAACAGAAGTCAGACTTATTTAGACAGCCAGAGTGATAGTGAGGATGAGAGAGGAATAGAAGAAGGTACTCAGATCATAGAAATACAAGTCAAAAGTGATTCTGAGGAGGATCAGATAGGGATAGATCAGAAAATTCAGATAATTGACACCCCACCAAGAACTCCAGAGTCTGAGGAGGGACAGAAAGGTACTAGGGCGAAAGCTCAGGCAGAAGAAAATCAAGAGTTCGAAGAGCCCGAGCAGGACCAGACAGGTGTAGAAAAAGGTGTCCAGGGAGAAGAAGGTGAATCAAAACAAAGTCAAAGTCAAATTCAGCAAACACCTAAACAAGGCCAGATTAGTAACCAGGCAGAAGAAACTGTAATAAGACCTGGACCTAGTCAGATAGAGAGGGGCACAGAAGACAGCATTGAAATAGATGTGCCACAACTGAATGAAAATAAAAGAGCATTGGAAGAAGGCCATAGCACAGTGCCAGCTAAGAGACTCAGAAAAGGAGACAAATGGCCCAGGTTTGTCAGAAGACTTAAATTCCGTTTAAAGACCATAAACGAAGAACCTGAGCAAGTAAATGAGATAACAAGCCAGACTGAACAGTGTGTAATATAACCAAGAAGGAGAAGTTCATGACTGAAAAGGCTGAATAATAAATTCAGAGGCCCTGAATGGACTTACATCGTTCTTGAAGATTTTGAAAATCTAGAAATAAGTGATGAAAGTGATGACTAATTGATTGATAATCAGACTGACGGAGAAGTAAGACCCACCTAACATTTCACAGGGTAAAGGACTGTGTAAAAGCTACAAAGAAGGGTTAAATCTCCTTGGTCAGAAATGGTTGATCGTAATGTTAATGGAAGAACAAAAAGAAATTGTCTAAAACATGCTGGAGAATATGCGCATGTAGTATAGCGATAGTACTCATAGTATGGTTAGGACTGACAATAGCTATTCCTTACATTATGAATAGAGATGTAAAGAATGATACTAATAAGCTACAAACGATAGCTACTCCTAGAAAGATAGATACACACGAGAAGGCACTTAGCATTAAACAGAAGTTAGATTTAGAAGCATCAGATGAGGAAGGACTACATAAAACTGGAATTAGTAACATAACTCACTTAAATGTATTTGCAAACTTACTACTACACTATGTAAAAGCTATAGAAATAGAAGATTGCTATGTTTGTATGTAGTTACCTACTTCAGTAGCCAAAGGTGTTACCTACCACCATTTACCACTAACATATGGGATTTCATGTAGTCTTTTAGCTAGTTTATTCTATAAGAAAGGACCTTTGCAGTATTACTATTCTAATTCAGATGTGATATTTTCTGAACTTCCTAAACGTGGTAACCTGAATCCTGCATATACTAAAAGTGATGTAACACGTTATATGGGTGAATACTTTCTAACTATAGGTACAATAGATATAGCTGAAGCACACAAGAATAATTTAACATGCTTATTACAAGAAAAAGAGAAAATATTTTTAATATGGTAGAGAAAAGGAGAGAGAGTTTCCAAAGAAAAGCAAAGGACAAGAATCATAAAATTCCTACATGGGCTGGGAGTATAGAGTCCACCCCAAATGGCAAAACTCATGCTGCTATGTTACTGGATTTTGAAAAGAAAGGGAAGCTCTGTCTCCATAGGGAAAGAACTAGTTACTATAATAATATAGTCATTGGTTCCAGTGAATGCGAATACAATTATAAGGTAATTGGGGGTTGGGGTTTCAAAGATGGAACTGAACCTGTGTTTCCTGGAAATTATTTTATATTCGGAAACAAGGCTTATTACTTATTGCCAGATCATTGGCATGGGAGCTGTTATTTTGGAATAGTCTTCCCAAAGATATATCATGTAAATAAAATCACTGGAAGAAATGAAGAAACTAATGGATTATTACGTAGCAAAAGAGCTAGTTTTGGAGAAATAGTAGGTGCTAGATTTAGTGCATTGATACTTACAGTGGGAGTGACTCTGAATACGCATAGAATTTGCAAATTGTCAACAGTAGTGGATCGGTTATCAACTGACACTGCTGGAGGGTTCTTGATGGTCAATGCTGAACTGGTTGCGATCATATCAATGGTTTTACAAAATCGGCTTGCTCTTGATACATTATAACAAAAGAGGGTGGAGTCTGTAGAATGTTGAAAGCGCAACATTGTTGCACTTACACACCTGACAAGAGTGTTGAAATTAAAGGGTATGTAAGAAATATTACACATTTGGGAAAAGAGCTCAAACCACTGGAGGTTGATAGTGCATGGAAGAGACTGACTGATGGTCTCTCCTCAATAGGTAGCTGGATTTCTAACGTAGGGAAAAGTTTTGTAGGTAGAATACTGATGCCAATGGTGGGAATAGGCCTACTGATTTTAGGGTTAATAATTTGTTGCAAATGTCGTAAACACTGAAAGAGATATACAGTAAATGAAAGAGGGAAGAAAAGAAACTGCAATGAAATAGAACCTGAGGAATTAAATGGCTAAATTTACAGGAAAATGAAAACCTTTCATCTAAATAATGAGAAAAATCCTAGAAGAAAGATTGAAGCAATTGAATTGGGCGAATTGTGAAAAGTTGGCATCTGTTTTATTAATTGGTGATGATATAAAATATCACCAAAGAGGGGATTGATGGAGCAAGGATTTGCATGTAACGCGACTTGCTTGTACTCAACCCTCTCAACATAACGTTAATAAATGAATCAACATATTTGTATTACTAATATTGCATTACACTACATTTTGGGTATCTAGATGAACCTTGCATATGTGCTTTTGCTAACCGTAATCGCGTCTGTCATATTCACGTGACATGACGTACTCTTTGTTTTGGAGGGAATCTTTCGCTTCTGCGCACTAGAATTAAAATGGCTGCTATGTGTTACAGCATGCATGAAGCTTGCACTGCTGCTTTTGCTAAGCTGTTCGTTCTGCTTAACCTTAACGCAATAGTTACAAATAAATAAATGGGAATAGAGTAGGGATAAATGGTATACAGTACATTCATATATTCTGTGTTCTCAAACTGTTTCTTTTCTATTTTCCCTTATGAATGAATTTTGGGCCTGACGCTCGTCGCTGAACTCCATATTGAAACCTTTGAGCCTGCGCACAAGAGACTGAAAATTCATCGAGTCATGGCATTAAATGAGTGCCAGGGACAGTCTTGACCAAGATGCGCCTGAGAACCTCACCTCCTGAACTCTACAGGGGAAACAGAATTCTAATATGAACTAAAATGTAACAAATGATAGAACAATCATTGTTGGGTGGAATAAAGATGTCATGAGAAAAATACAATTGATGGATGGGGACAAAAATTTAAATATAAGATGCAGAAAGTATCATTTTGGTATGGTGTGACGACCTCTCCTCATTCCTTGTCCAATCAATTTGGGGATTCTTACACTTGCAACATTTGGGGGTGGTACACTGACCTAAAAATAGTATAACTAGCATAGGTTTAGCTAGAGAAATTGTCCGACTTGTCCGAATAGCTGACCTGTCACTGATCCAGCACTCCAAAGGTGACCAAGAGCAGAGGGCTGCGGAGCACTCTGTCAGAAGAATCGATAACCCAATCGGGGTTCCGGGAAGCTGAAGTGCTGGCGAAGCCCTTTGTCGGAGAAATCGATAACCCAATCTGGGTTCCGGCTGTTAGCTGCAGAGAGGGAGTATCGCATGCATTGCAACTTAACTGCTGGTGCCAGTCTTAACCTTTGGTGGTCCTGTCCTGATCCAATTTGGCTTTACCTGTCTTGATTCTGATCTGCACTTGCTAGCCTACTGGCGACTGCAACTTTCGGGGTTCTGTCCTTCAAACTGACATGTGGCCAGGGTTAGTTCTTCACACCATTCCTAGGTAAATATAAATTTATGTGGGTTCGTCATTAACTTGTTTCCTTCTCTTCCCCTCCCTAATGTTATATATTTGATAATAGTGTTTGCATTAACCATGGGCGAAGCATTACGCTACGCTCGCGGAGTTTGCGAAGTTTTCGCAACTTTGTACTACACGATCTGCATGTAGCACAGTGCGAACATGCGTAGTGCAGCGTAGCGTAGTGCAGCGGTCAGTTTTTTGCTTGCTCGCGGTCCTGAACGTCATGTTCGCGACCGCGAGCAAGCAAAATGACATCCCGGCGAGATTCTCAACGCGAGGAGGTCAGGTTTCTCATTGTGAGTGGTTGCGCATGCTTGCGACTGCTCTCAATGAGAAACTACCTGTTCGCGTGGAGAAAGCTGCCGCTCTAGTAATAATCTACTTGAGCAGCAGAAAACTACAGCTCGCACTGTGCAAGATGCCGTTTTCAATGCTTGCACAGTGCCGGATGCTTGTCCGCACTGTGCAATCATTGAAAACGCATCTTGCACAGTGCGAACATGCTACTACGCAGCTCGCGTAGTGCTACGTGAAGTTCGCGTAGTGCGAAGTGCACTTCGCGTAGCTTCGCATAGCGCTACTTCGCGAACTACGCCCACCCTTAGTTTGCATATCGATGTTCCTTTTTACCCATCCTATTGATATCCTATTGATAAAGTTGATTTATGTTCCCTTTTTCCCCTTCCTTTTGTTAAATGTTTAAATGTTTATGTTAATTACATATAACAAAAAAACAAATATTATTTAAAACATACATTTATAAACAATATTTATTTAAAAGGAGCAAATATTCACAAACAAATTATTTAAAACATAAATGTATTTATTTTATTTCCTACCCTGTAACACCACACCAATAAAAACACCAACGTTTTTATTCAAAATTATTTCCATAAATAACATAAATAATAATTAATTTAAAATATATACATTGAGTACACATTCTTTAACATTATAATATCCACAACATACACCTAAACTTATTTACACAATTACCATAATTAATTTCTAATTAATTAATTTAAATTAATTAACAAATAATTAATAATTCATCTATAAGGAATAACATATTTCCCACCCGTCACACAATTTACACCTACAAACACCACAACATACACCTAAAACTAAATAATTAACTTAAATTAATTCACAAATAATTATTAAACAATTTTTAATGAATGAATTTACACCTTTAAGACTATAACATCACAATTAAACAAATATTATTAATTATATATAAAAAGTATTCAATACATTTTATATAATAAATTACTTCCCACCATATTCCCCTATAAACCCACAGCCCACTATGGAACTCAAAACACAAATTTCATATTTAAAAAAATTAATAACTACTATAAATAATCAATCAAAAAAAATGTAAGTTCAAGAAAAGGTTTATTGAAAATATTAATATGATCACATGAAAAACAACACTTCGTACAAGCAATTGTTTGCTAATGCACAAATACAAGGTGTAATGAAGAGTGATAATTATATACAATACTCATTAAAATAATAAGAAGATATTATAGAATACAATATGAATACTGTCAAAGGTTCACAAGAAACTTAAATACCAATACATGTCAAAAATACATAATCTCAAAAGATAATATAGGAAATGATAAATTAAGCATAATTGTAAACAAATAATAGGAGGTCAAGGAGGCTTGGAGACTGCTTGTTGTGAGAGAGCAGGTAAAGAAGTTTTCTTCACGGTATCCCCTAAAAATTGTGTGAAAGGGCCCTAGAGGTGTAATCGTTTTGTGGCAAGAGAGATAGGATGAACAAGTGCTGTATGGAGGCAGTGGTTGTGGCAAACAGCATACCACCAAGCTAAATAAGACAGCTTAGAGGAGTCTTTCCAGTTTTTTGATATCTACTGAAAAGCTACAACTATGAACAAATCAATAAGTAGTAACTGGGATTGACCTCTTTCCCAGTTCGGTGTTAAGCTGCCCAGGAAAATGTTTGTGAGGGAGAGGGGAATTGTGGTGTGAAAAATAGTGTTAATTTGATGCCAGACCTGTTTTCAGAATTACATATGATGTAGATCAGCGTCGACCTGAGAGCCTGTCCAACAAGTGCTGAGATTTGTGTTGTGTATTTTACTTATGTATGCAGAGGTGAAAAACAATCTATTTTAAATAAAGAAAAGTGTTTGTGTTGTCCTGGCCACTCAGGATGAATTCCTGAGTTTCGTCCAAATTATGTTCCAAAAATAAATAGGCCAGTTCGTTCCCACTTCAGATTCCCATGAGAGTTCCACTTTAGTTTTATCTCAGAGCTCTGTGGATGCCATTGAACGGGAATAAATGGTGGGCGCTTTAGGGGTTATGAGCGGAAGATTATGCCAAGGGAAGAGGGGTTGGGAGGGTGAGGAAGGTGAAGATTTGAGTTTAGCATAAGTATCGAGTATTGCGGAGAAGTGTGGCTCAGGGGTTAGAGGCAGCAGACCCGGAAGCTGAGATAGGTCCTGGACCAGGGTTCAATTCCCCGCCTCGGCGGGTCTTGGGCTATAAATTCCACGGACTCGATAATTCTCGCCCCGGTGCCTCCTCGACTCACGGGTTCACACTCTGCGACTCTGGGCAATAGCTTGCTTAATCTCCACAACGGCCCCTCGCGGCGGGATGCCTGACTTTCACCTTGTGGATACCCTGCTATCTCACAGGGGAATACCAGGAAGCTTTTCCTAAGCAAGCGCCGGGAAACCCACTGCGGGTTGCTGTGCGCTATATAAGCTCAACTACATTTACATTGTGTTCTGCAAAGTCAAAAATGTAGGTTTAAAGGAAGAAGGTAGATGATACAGGGATTGTAATTGCGTAAATAGAATGTGTGAGCTCTGATCAAAAAGTTGATGAACCTAAAGCAGACCTTTGTTTCTCAAACTTTTCCAGTATATAGATTTCCTGTTAAGAAGGATTTGTTTATTGTGCCAAATTGTAGAGTTGAGGAAAGTATCTGAATTATGTACAACTAAATAGGGTGTAATAGATAATAATTTACGGGATTGCTTAATTATGGGAGTAGAGAACGTTTGTGGTGTACGAGTGAAGGATAGATATTCCTGAAATGAGAAGGGAGCT
Source organism: Lissotriton helveticus (assembly GCF_964261635.1). Classification (NCBI taxonomy): domain Eukaryota; kingdom Metazoa; phylum Chordata; class Amphibia; order Caudata; family Salamandridae; genus Lissotriton; species Lissotriton helveticus. Next base: position 1,761,586,176 of record NC_136065.1, read on the forward strand.
AAAAATGAGGTCTCAAGATCTACCCAGAGAGGTTTATCCTCAGATTGATTAGTGATCCAATTCGTTAATTGGCATAACTGAAAGCCTTTGTGATAATTGGAGAAATGGGGGAAGTTGACAATTCAGATTTTGGCCTTACTAATTTCTGTAACGCCATTCTTGATTTTTTAGCATTCCATAGAAAAGAAGTCAAAATAGAATTAACCTTCTGAAAAAATGTTGAGGGAATGGGTAGTGGAATGTTGGCGATGATATACAAAACTATCGGAGTTAGCATCATTTTGATTGTGTTGAGACGGCCCCACCAAGAGAGATTAAGTGGATGCCAACTTGCGATCAATGTTTTAAGTTTGGCAGAACATTTGTCAATGTTTAAAGAGATAGATGCCTTTATAGAGGAATCAATACATTTTATATAATTAAATTACTTCCCACCCTAGTCCCCTATAAACCCACAACCCACTACCGAACTAAAAACGCAAAATTCAATTAAAAACAGATTAATAACTACTAAAATGTTAACACATACAATAAAAATACAAACAATTCTTATACAAGAAAACAAACATCACACACATAAACTATATACTAAAATACATAACATTAATATAAAATCGATATTATTAACACCTATATTTTTATAAACGATATTAAACACTTCAATACATCGATATTACTTACCTAAAATCGATATTCTTGACCACGATATTTTGTCTGATGATATTTCTGACCCACAATATTTTTACCTCGATATTTGTGTAAGTCGATATTTTCACATCGATATTCTTACTCTGCACCGTTGTTGTTGTAGATGGTGCTCATACTAAATCCCAGCAAAAGAACAGAACACAAAAAAATATGCAGGGACCGTTTAAAAGTACAATGTGGCGCAAAAGTAACCGTTTTTATATAGTAACATGTACAGAGGAAAATGAGGTAAACAACGTGCACAGTTAGGCTAAAATAGGGAAAACTACCATCGGCCATGCAGAAAACACATGACAGTGGCACACATCCAGTGTGCCTAGCTCTACGTAATCACCTTTGTACCATAGTGCAAAGGTGTTTGTGTGATGTCTAGTATAGGTTTTGTAATGGAAAGAAACCCTTCTAGTATAAAATATTATGCTTGCACAAATGTTAAAACATTTCCCACTTTGGATGTGTGCTTTACAGTGCAGAACATTTGCAAAGTCAGAAACGTTTGGAGAAATAAAAACATGTCTCCTTTTTGATGCCAGCCTGAAAGAGGTATTTTGTTTTTGGTGCAAGGGTCTGTCTACAAATGTTGATAGGTAGGGTGCTGTGTCAAAAACAATGGATGGCTATCTGGGAATGCCCATGTATCATATAATGGGCTTTGATGCAAAGTAAAAACAACTGCCATAAAATGTTAGAAAATCTGCCCCAGTATCTGCTTTTTCTCCGCTACCCCAGTGCATCAATGACAACCAACAGTGATAAACGTCTTGCCCCAGAGAATTTTACTCCCAATAGCACCTTTGCAACCCTCTCTGGCCATTCTCGGACTGTACCTGTGCACACCTTTGCCTTCACAGCTCTCTCCTGAGAATCCCATCCTTGTTTGATAGGAGTAGTAGTGTGAGTAACCTTATTGGGTAATTAAAGCATTTCTAAAAGTGAATTTAGTTTCAGAGATTTTTATTTGCATCATCCTTACTTGTTGCTACATATTTCTGAAGCCGCGACCCATGCAGGTAAGAGTGGTGGGGCCGGGTGGGACGGGGAATTTTGACAGATGACGATGAGGGAATGTTGGACTTGGCCCTTTTTGCAGGGTCGTCCCTGAACGTTTTGCCTTCCACCTATGCTTTTTTCTGACATGGTGTTGCTGGTTCTAGGACTCTGGGCACTTTAGCACTGCTGTCCAGTGTAAATTGAGTGTGGTGAACATGGTAAGATTGGTATACACCTGGTTGGCATATTTATTTACCTGTCAGTCCCTTGTAAAATGGTATCTCAGATACCCGGGCCAGTAAATTAAATGCTACTGATGGGCTTGCAGCGATGATTGAGCCACCCACAAAAGTAGCCGTTCAAACCTGTCTCAGGCCTCTGCCATTGCAGGGCCTGTGCGCGCAGTGTTACTGCCACTGTGATGTGGAACCTAAAGTGTGTGCCTCATCTGTGACTCCCCTTTTACTGCATATCAGTCACTCCTAAGGTAGGCCCTAGCTGGCCCTATGGGCAGGGGGCATTGTAGGTGAAAGGTGGGACATGTACCTTAAGTGGATGACATGTCCTGGTAGTGAAAAACAGCCATTTTGATTTCTCTCTAATGTGAGGCTGCCCTTTCATAGGAATGCATTAGGGATTCCCTGATAAGTGTTTCGGTGGTTATTCCTGGTATGAGAGGAGCAGCTCGGTCAAGACTGGTATGTTTGGAATAGTAATATTAAATGCTGCTCAATGGTGTGCACAGATTTATTATCCCTATTTTAGAAATGCCACTTTTAGATTTTGCATTTCTGTGTGCTATGTGTCTGCCTGCCTGATGTGTAATGCATGTCTGGCTCAGGAATGACAGGGGCTGGTTAGGTGTGTGTGGCTCCAGGGAGGGCAGGGTGAGTCAGCACTAGGCTGAATGGAAGATCTGTATTTCGAGTAGTGGAAAGAGTAGTCCCCTGACCATAAATAGGTCTGTACCTGCCTAGGTGAATGCTGGGTCCGCCCCCCCCCCATGTGGAGTGCCTTATGACCAAGCCCCCACCTGACAAAGGGGAAGATGAGCCCTGTAAACAGAGTGCTCCAATACCCCCCAGAACCAGTTGAGGTTGGTTCCCCAAACCCTGTGCCAAGGGCAGAACAAAGGGAAATTCGGTGTATATACTAGGGCTGTGACTCCATGAATTGTGCTTCCTTGTGCTTAAGAGATACCTGCTACTGCTGGGCCCCAGGAGGGACTGTGAGCTGGCCTGCCTGGGCCCAGCCTTTTGTCCTGGGAACTTGGGGATAAGAGGAGAGGACTGCTCCTCTGTTATGGCACACCTTTCGTGCCCAATTTGCCTTTAGAGACTTTGGCTCCTAGGGCCTCGTGGGTGTTCTATCTGCTTTTTACGAGGAGTGCAAGGGCTCTGCAGCACTGAGCTGCGACCTCGTCAGAGAGAATCCCGACATGAGGATTCCCCCGCATCACTGAAAGGAAAGCGGGAGTCCACCCCGCATTGATGCCTTTTTGAGCAGAAGTCCACCCCACTATGTTTACGCTCCGGAAAGCGAGAGCCCAGCCCGCTGACAGTGTACTCCTGTTTGCGGGAGCCCACCCAGCATTGTGGTGTTCACTTGAAGGCAGGAGCCTACCCCGCACTGAGGTACCGAGAGAGAACCACCGCGGCCCGAGGTGGAAGTCAGGCAGACTGCCTGGTTATGGGAGGGGCCACCTTCCATTCCCGTGGACCAATCCGGGCGAACGATGTGGCAGCAAGTCAGGCGACGCTTGCCTGCTTGTAGGCAGGGCTCCCGTGTACCAGTGAGAGCTACGCGAGTTGTGTCCGTCCAGCAGAGATGCTGCTGAAGCCTCCCCAGCCTGGAGGAGTCTAGAAGGGGACCGGAGCTTTGCAGGCTCCATTCCGAAGTCCCAAGGAAGGCCGTAGTGAGCAGTGACAAAGAACCCTAGTGAGTGGGGCTCACAATAAGCAGTGTTGGTGCGCCGTGAGGCACAGTGGTGCTGGTGCAAATTTCTTTACAGCTGACTTGCCCATTGGCGGGCAGCTGCACCGTGGAGGCAATTATTGGCCTTTAGAGTCCCAGTGGGGGCTTAGGAGACCCTACTGGGCCAAGGGTGATTCCACAGCTGCCCCAAGAGAGCGGGCAGATGCAATGTGGGGCCCCTAATTTTTTAGAAGTCCCGGGGTGGGGCTTCAGTGGCGCAGTTAGTGCCAGGGCTCATGTTTGTAGTCCGCTGCACCGCAGGAGGGCAGGCTGCTGCAACGACAGGGGCATGTGTGTTTTCATGCTAAGGATGGGGTGAGAAGTACCCCAAGCCCCCAGACCATTGCGCACAGTGTTTTGCTGCTTTGGCAGCAAGAGGGCTACTTGAGAGGCCCTACATTTCCGCCATGACATTTGGGTCAGAGGAAATTTGAGATCCAGTGAAAGGCCAGTTGGCCTGGGGTCAGGTTTGGTACTTGTGTGTACCAGGAGGGCGCAAGGCTCTAAAAGAAGGTAATGCATGCACCTAGGGAGTGTCACTAAGGTGCCTTCCTCATTGTGATTTCTGCATAATGTGTTGTATGCCTAATGTGATGCAGACATAATGCAGTTATATTGTTAGTGCTTATGCTGAGTACAGTATTCCACCAGTAGTTACTGGCAGTGTTTTATTTTTACTACTGGTGCTTGTGATGGTTCTGACAGTGGCCCAATTGGCTCTCTCCTGCATTTAATCCCCTGTGAAGATTGCCTAGTGCCGCTTGGCACAGTGTATATGTGTGATTATGATTCTAATGAGTTTTGGATAATACAAAGGCTATTTTTAATATACCATTGTGTGGAATTTCTTTTGTGATGTGCCTAGTGTGTTGCTGTTGTGTGTGACTTGTGCAAACGATTTACATATTGCCTCTGCGATAAGCCTGACTGCTCATGCCAAGCTACCATGGGGGTGAGCAGGGGTTATCTTCAGCGTGTAACTCCCTTGCCCTGACTAGAGTCACAACAAAACCAAGTTGGAGCTGAAAGCTGGCCCTGAGTAGCAGCAAGATTTATCTCGCTGCAATTCAGGGCTAAGAGTGCACCACTCATGACTCTGTGTTGCAGCCTCGCCATAGCCATACATGCCCTCCCTCCCTTGTTCTTTATATGTCCAATAGTTGCCAGTGGATTGAGGTCATGGATCTGGTGGACTGAACTTTAAGGTTAATTTTGTTTTGGGAGTTAAAATGGTCCACGTCTGTGGCGGAAGCCATATTAGTAAGAATCGGAATGAAGAAGGCACTTAGGTGGTAAAGTCCCATCCATGTTTGATGAGATACTGGCCAGGACTGGAAACCAAAATCAGCCCTGGCAAAAATGTTCAAAACCGCCCCTCACTGCACCCGGGCATGACTGGAATATGGCTTTAGAAGAAGCATCATTCAACAATTCTAATAAACCAACAAGTTAAGTAAAGTAAAAATTGCAAATTCCCATTTTTAATATGCTCTGATGTTTTGTCAGTTTAAATGAAAATCACAGGAAGGGCGCGTTCATACCCTCCTTCCTAGATTAAAATGAAATAAAAGCAATCATTTAGAGTGATAGAATGGGACCGACATAAATATGTTATATTCCGGTTTAAGAGCCAACAAGGAGAGATCTTGAAAGTAATTGCAGCTATATTATAAAGTATTAAAGCTTAGTTTTGCGGAGTCAGACTAGGATGGCTGAATTGGGCAAAAAATAGAAGGTTGCTGCTGCTGAGAGAGGTCAAAGTTTGTGGATGTGATAATTACACAGCGTGCGATTTGGTTCGCGCTGTGTCGTTCTGCCCTTTCTATACGAGAAAGTGAGTAAAACTAATTAGAAGGAATAATGAAATGCTGCACCCACATAATCCAAATGCCACCACGTGAGCTGATTATTTTATGCGTGGTGCACAAACATGGAGTCAAAAATGAAAACGGAGCAAAACCAATGCTATATTTTCAATCGTTCATATTGTGTAGTTAACTGGTGTTGCTTGTGGGCGTGTAATGACAGAGAATGAGCAATAACATTTGACATATAATAGACAGTGTGTAGTGCTCTTGGGAGGAAGGGGTGTGCATACACAGGAGAGTGCCCTATACACTATACTTGTAGGGAGGTGCCCTACTTTGTACTTTGGGACAAGGAGTTAAGAAGGTAACAAGTCCAGAGCTGCAATCCCAGGCATTCACTTGCAGCTGAGTTTTGGGGCTTTGGTTGACAACTGCGGGTCACAGAAAAGGTTCTTGTATGATTCACCTATCAATGCCCACACGCAGGCACGCATATGTTGCCCCAGCACAAGGACAAGCACCATAGAAAGGTCTTCAGCTAAGCAAAGAAAATACTAGGGGCCTCAAACCTATAATCGACGTAAGAGGTGGGAATATTAATGCAGAAATCTATGAACTGTACAGCTGCTGTGTAAGCCGAGAAAAAGACAGTGAGGCTTCTAAAAGTCAAGAGGCAAAAACAAAAAAAGATATGTCCCAGCTCCCTCTAAAAGTCCACAATGGACATAATTAACACAAACCCACCATCATGCCAATGTCAAAATGCAAAGTCGGCACCCTCGACGCTTCTATAGAGGACCAAACACATAACACTACAAACTCAAAACAATTTCCTAGAGTGAGGAGTGAATGAGGCCTGAGGCAGGGCACATGTACCACATGTCACCAAAGCTTCAGATCACAGAGTGACGAATTGCTCTCTCGTGATCACTATATCTAAACGATGTAATCCAAACAACTCAAGTATGCATCACAGTCACAGCACTGCTCCCACAGAGTTTTGACCTGCATTTGGTGGTTAAATACAACACACTCCCACAAAGTTACTCATTGCTTTTATGGGCTGTGTGTAATCTAGTCCCAATTACCACTTCCCAGTATAACAAATAGGAATTATTACAACTGTGTATGCCTATGATAATATATTAGATATTGATTGTTATTTGTAATGCATTTCTCCTTTTCAGGAAATATCTTCTTGTACCTGAGTTTTCAGTTATTGCACACGTTTTATGTCACTGACTCCCTCACACATTTGGAAACAGGATACTTGCAGGAAAAACATCCTTTACTACGCAGTCTTTACCCCAAATTGCCTTTACCACACAGCCTTTAACAAACATAGGTCTTTTCCACGCATGCCTTTGCCACGCATGTGTCTGTACCATACATGTCTTTATTAACCATACCATTATCACGCATATCAGTAAGTATAGATAAGTGATTTTAGACACTTTAGGAATATTTATTTGGGTTTGTGTTACATTTATATGCCATGTAATGTGTCATACATTAACCATATAAAAAAACGAAAACATTATTATGTTTAATTGTCCGGATGCAAGGGTTATAGGGGTATTGGGTTGCAAAGTGTATTTAATACTCAGGTTTCACCTATTATTCTTGGGTAATAATTTTTAAGTTTCATTTATCATTAAATGTACTTAATAAATACATTAACATTAAATATAGGTTACGTTTAAGGCATGGGGTGCAAGTGATAGAGGGGTATTGGGTAATGAAGTGTATTAATGCTCAGGCAATAATTAGTAGCACCTGGTGATTAATTTTTAAGTTTCAGTTATCATTACGTGTGCTGATTAAATAAATTAAAGTAGAAGGCAGGATACGTTTAAGGGACAAGATGCAAAGGATATATGAATATTGGGTGGAGAATCATATTAATACTCAGGCATTTACTATTAATACATTAGTGTGAATGTTTTATGTTTAATTTAGCATTAAATGTAATGATTAAATACATTATAATAAAATGCAGGATGAATTTTGGGAATGGGATGCAAGGGTTATGGCGGTATTGGGTAGGGACATTTATTCATCAGGTGGTATCTATTAATACCTGGCTTATAGTTTTAATAATCGATTAAAATAATATATGGGGTGCAAGAGACGTAGGGTTTTTTGTGGTGGGGAAGTGTACAAATAGTCAGGGATCACCTATTAATACCTGGGCATTTTTTTTACATTAATCTATCATTAAATGTAATAACTAAATAAATGAAAATAAGATGTAGAATAACTATTAGGAACTGGATTCAAGGGATATAGGGGTATTGGGTGAGAACGTGTAATAATATTAATGTATCGATTATTGAGACTGGGCATTTTCTTAAATTAAATTAATGCTTAAAATTGATAAAATATATTGAATTAAAACACCAAAAATTTGCAAATAATTAAAAAATAATACGTTTTAAAACTAAAAAACAAAAACATTATTATCAAATATCACTTTTAAAAATATATTTAAATCTTAAATAAAACCTCAATACAAATTGTCAGGGAAGTTAAATAATTTTTATAACAGTGAAAACAATTTCAAAATACATTAAAATAATTTTTATTAACATAATACACTTTAATAAATAAAATGAATTAGTAATTTTATATATTTCACATTTTAAAGCATGCTTATACATTTTCCCATGCTTTCTCATTCATTTCAATAACTTTTTTCAGTTTTTACTTTTCAGGTTTACGCTGTAGCGTGTGTGTCTGTTTCTACAGTTATATTGTATTGCAGCCATGATCGGAAGCTTGGGGGAGCTGCGGTCAGGTAAGATTGACTTAATTTAGGTTAGGCAGTGTATTATAAGGAGAGATGAAGGGAGGTAGCATGCAGTAAATTTATGTTTAGATGTATATGTTACTGTTAACTAATTTTACATCCCCATACAGGTTGTGTTCATATGCACACATCGGGATGGTTGTTATTCTTTAAGTTTTAAGTGTAAAAAACAGGAACTGCATATTGAAAATACTTATTTTTAAACAAATTATTTTTGATATTGTCATTTTTACATGATCTTTAACTTTTGATAGGGAATGCAGAAAAGACCTTGAAGTAATATTTTTGGAATTACTGTAGACATTGTTCAGAGAACATTTCACACATATTTTGGGTTTCATTGGTTTTGGATTGTTGATTGTTTTTGGTGCAGTGAGGATAGATTTTGGAGTGTGGACTATGTTGACTTGACCTATATTTTCAGATTACTAAAGACTGTTTTTGAGTGGATTGTTAAATATATAACAGTTGAAAAAAGAAGGCTTCTTTTCGCATTGCATTAATTGTATTTTATTCTTGGTATTTTTCCTGGAAAGTATTGGTAAAAACAATAATCATAATGTTAGTTCAATAGTTTCAGAACTTATTTATTTGATTGATTGACATGTTTTTTCGAATGTTGGTTTATTTTCAAAGCTGGTAATCTTTTTTTTGGGAGGATGGTTTGATGTTGATCTACATTTTTAAACAAAAGAAGAAAAATGGTTAAATGAAAAAGAGGAAGCTGTTTAATGTGTCTTTTAATTCTATTTTACAGCACATTCCTCAAGTTGGCAGAGGGTGGAGTTGGAATTTTAACCCTTTTGATACCTCGCACGGCCCTAGGCTGTCCGATGTCATGGAAGCCGTGTGTGTCGGACGGACGGGAGCCGTCGATTTGCACACGCGAACATTTTGGCCTCATTTAAAGGGTTAAATGAGCCCACCCCCCCCAGCCAGAGTCCATCACTTTCACTGATTTGGCACAGGGTGGAGTTAAAATAGTAAATCGACCCCCAATCAGTGAACCCTACATTCCCCAATTTAGCACAGGGCAGAGATAGAATAGCCCCATCCAGTCACAGTTAAGCACCTCCACCAAGATGGGACAGGGTGGAATTGGAATAGTAAATATTACTACAGCCCGTGTCCAGCACCTCCCTGTGTTGGGACAGGGCAGAGTTGGAATAGTACATCTGCCCCCCGTGGAGGTAGTGCTGCAGGGTGGTGGGACGGGGTGGGTTAGGAGCAAGGTGGGGGTAGTAAACTACAGAATACGGCCCAATGGAGGTAAGTAAACCAATAAATAAATAAATAAAACGAATTTGGCAATGCAGCACGCGCAATGAAATTCGTTTTAATTAGTTATTTATTTATTTGTTTACTAACCTCTGTTGGGCCGTATTCCATAGTTTACTACCCCCCCCAACCCTGCTCCTCCACCGCCCTGCCCCACAGCACTCCCTCTACGGGACCCTACTGCCCCCAAGCAAGTGTCCAGCACCTTCCGTGAGTTGGCACAGGGTGGAGTTGGAATAGTAATTCTGCCTCAGCCATTGTCCAGCACCTACCCAAAGACAATGTTCAGCACCTTCCTAGATTTGGCACAAGGTGGAGTTGGCATAGTAATTCTGCCCCCTGCAGTGTCCATCAGCTTCCCTGCGTTAGCACAGAACAAAGTTGGAATAGTATTTCTGCCTCCCAACCAGTTTGCAGTACCTTCCCTGAGTGGCACAGGGCGAAGTTGAAATTGTAAATCTGCACCCCAGCCAGTGTCCAGCACCTCACCTGAGTTGGCACAGGGTGGAGTTGGAATAGTTACTCCGCCTCAGCCAGTGTCTAGCACCTTCCCCAATGTGGTACTAAACCAGCCCCACAGCCAATGTCCAGCACTTTCCCAGATTTGGCACATTGTGCTGTTTGAATAGTAATTCTGCCACCCAGCCAGTGACCATCACCTTCCCTGAGCTGGCACAGGACAAAGTTGGTACAGTATGACTGCCCCCCAGCCAGTGTGAAGCACCTTCCCCGAGTCTGCACACAGGGGAGTTGGAATTGTAATTCTGCCCCCCAGCCAGTGTCCAGCACCTTCCCTGAGTTGGCACATGGTGGAGTTGGAATAGTAAATGTTCTTCCCCAGCCATTGCTCAGATTCTTTCCTTAGTTGGCACAAGGCTGAGTTGGAACAGTAAATCTGCCCCCCAGCCAGTGTTCAGCACCTTTCCTTAGTTGGCACAGTGTGGAGCTGGAATAGTGAATTGCCCCACGCCCTTACAACCAGTATCTAGCATCTTCTCTCAGTTGGCACAGGGCAGTGTTGGAATAGTAAATCTTCCCCCTCCCCACCAGTGTCTAGCACCTTTCAGGAGTTGCACAGGGCAGAATTAGAATAGTAATTGTGATCCCCAGTCAGTGGTGAGCATCTTATTTAATTTTCTTTAACTTTTCTTTTCTAATAAAATGCAGTATATCAGTTAGCTTAATACACGTTTTAACATTTTTATTAATAACAAGAATGGTTTCCAAGTTTGCATCTTCAAAAATATGTTTGTGTTGACTTTGATAAATGTTTTATTTGAAAAATGTCTAAAAAACTCCTGAAAATAATATTTAAAACGTATTCAAAGCAATTTGTAGAAATGAGTTTTAATTGATAAATACAAAATAACGAATACCAGTTTATATAATTTCAAAATATATGTTGGAAAGGTCGAATTTTCCTCTTTAAAAACATGACAAACCCTATAATTTAAGTGGTGTGTGAAATTTAAGCTTTTGATTGTGACTTTCTCATGTATAATGATCCGCCATATTTGCAATCAGACCTTACATTTAAGAAATGCGGTACTCATTTGTGAAATAAACAATGAATTACATTTACAAAAGATTCTTTCAATGTTTAAATTGTGTTTATAATTATTACATTTAAAAAAGTGTTGTAATCCCAAGCATGGTAATAGTATGTGTTGTATGGATACGAGTGATAAAGGTTGATTTAATATATATGCAATTAAATACATTGCATAGGCATGTGTGGTAAAGGCATGCATGGTAAAGGCATGTGTTGTAATGTCATACATTCTACTTGTAGCAGTCATGTAATGTTCTCCATCACACATCCATTGCTCACACAACAGCCTCTTCCATAATTTGTGACGTCAGAGTTGTGATAGCATACAAGCAGTTCCACTGCTATATAAAATGACTTGTAACTCCAATATATTCCCATTCTTAAAACTGATAAGAGTAGAGCATGTGCAGAGGGAAGGAAGTCTCTCAACATACTATTTGGAGGCCATAAGGGGGACATATGAGCCTGAGATTGAGAGATTCTGCTTGCCTGGAATCCTAACCGGGGTTGCTACATCAATGGCCCGTCTTAGTGTCAGGAGAAAGAGCAATCAATGGAGCATCATTGAAAATTATTTCTAATCTACAAATGTGAATCCAATACAAATGCAACGATGATCACAGGTCTAACAAATATAAGTGCTGTTCTGCATTTAAAATACTTAAAATGGCATAGATACATCAGTCAGACTCTTTCATGGCATCCCAAAAATATTTCAGATTCTAATCCCATATTTTATTTTACACGGTGCAAGGAGAATGAGAGGTCTTCTCCAGGTGTCAGAATAAATATAGCACTCACCCAACAAAATACACCAAAAGCATTTTTTATGCAGATTATCTAATTGTAGTTGTTCATTTGTATTAATCATAGCAAATCATCAAGCCAGCGTGCACTTCTAGCTCCAATGTGATTATTATAAAAAAAATATTAATAAAATCCTACTGTCATACAACATGATAGAAAAGTACCTTTGGTTTCTAACACACTACTTCATGTATATTTTCAGGCTCCATGCCACACTCACTAGGCTGCAATTCTCTTCATACAGACTATGGGTCTGATTATGAGTTTGGCGGTACCAAACCCAGATTACTACTATTGTTGTCACTGGCAGGCGGTTCCTTGGTGGTCTCACAGCAGAGCCTATGAAATAGGCACTGCAGTGGGAATGTCAAAAGCAGTACCGGCATGGAATGGTTTTGTTCATGCCGTGCAGGTACTGGGGCCATGCACACCAGGGGGTACAACATGTGCCCCCCTGCATGCACCACATGGCCCTGAGTCATCAGGCGGCCCTCTAGGAGCCCCTTTGTTTCCTCTCCGCCATGGTTTTCACAGAATAGGAACCACTATGTGAACCGTGGCAGAGAGGAAACTCATAATATGCTTAGTGAGACTGCAGCAGTTCTACTGAGCATATATTTTAGCCCCAAGACCGCCACCGATAGGGATGCGGTGGTGCAATGGCGGTCTGACTGGCCGAGTTGAAATAGGGCAGTCGGGCAACCAGTGCAGCAGGCAGGACCGCCACAGCTGTGCCACCATGAGTCTGGCAGTCAGTGGACCCCCAGACACATAATCAGGCCCTAAGTATACAATTTATTTAGCTGTCTAATATCACCCACAATTATACAACAACGGTCATGAGTTGTTCGAACTGCCATTCCCTGGCGGTGGAACGGCGGAGGGGCAATGCAATATACTCAGGTTATTACAATTTCCTCCACCACCAGCCTTTTCATGCGATGGGGGGACAAAAAGGGGCTATGCTCCCCTACCAAAGGGATACATTAAGGAAGGCACAAAATGTGCCACCTTATCTGTTTGCACATCCATTTCCATCACAACACAAACATTACTGTCCATGCCGAGCTGGAACATATTCGTCATTCCCATTGGGGGCCCTTTTTCAGGGCACAGCTGGGGGAAAGGTAAAAGGACCATTCACCTGCACGAGTTGAGCTTGTAATCAGGCAGGCGGTCCTTGCGCGGCTTTGGTGGTGCTGTGCCGGCGGAGAGCCGGTGCAGCTCTGCCAAAGTCACAATTGGGCCCTTAGTCCATGTGGCTGTTCGAGTTAAGGGAACCTGATGGACTGCAACCTCCCACAACCCACTGAGCTTTGCTTGAGTAAGATGCGTATTAGGAAAAACATTTATGTGAGAATCTCAGGAATAGTAACTGGAACTCAAACCCTCTTTGACCATGGCTAGACACTCAAGAACAGGAAGCAACCTTTACAACGCAACTTTTAAAACGCACTACCATTACAACAAATTTTTACAACGCAACATCCATTACATAGCATGCCATTTCAACGCAACTATTACAAAGCATGACACTACAACGTACACCATTACAACGCATGTCATTACAACGCAGTCATTACAACGCATACCATTACAATGCATACCATTACCATCCAATACTTACCCTACTGTTGCACCCCCTGGAGTTAGAATAGTAATTTTTACCCCCACACTATCCAACACTTACCCTACTGTTGCACCACCTGGAGTTAGAATAGTAATTTTTACCCCTACACTATCCAATACTTACCATAGATGCAATGTAATGTTATGCGTTGTAAAGGTAGTATGCGTTGTAATGGAATGCGTTGTAAAGGTAGTTTTTAAAAATTCGTTGTAATGGCATGCGTTGTAATGGAATGCATGTAATGGATGTTGCGTTGTAAAATGCGTTGTAAAGGTGTGCGTTGTAAAAGTATGCGTTGTAACGTCATACAACCCTCAAGAACACTAGGAAACTAAGAATATCTTTTCAAGATGTATTAAAATGAACATCCCATACTCGTACACACCAAAAAAGGGCCTAGTAGACTGGCCTACACTAGATACCTTTTCCTTACAACGGAAGCAGGAAACAGTGCTCAATAAAGAGACTGCTGCTGTTCTTGTCTCTGCACTTCAGCGACAAGGTTATCCTCAAACAGGCAGAGAAACCTCTCGGAGTACTTGATGTGCCTTTTCTGCAGCCTTCAACTGACCCTCAGCCGAAATCAAAGTTCCTCCTCTATCTAATAATGCCTTCCTCCTGTTTATATACCTTGACTGAATATTGTTGAATTTGTTTAGAGAAAGACTCAATAAATAGGCCCTTCTAGTCTATCACCTACTTATATTGTCTGAAACAGTATAAACCATTGCTAAAAAAATCTTAATATCAGATATAAAGCCTTATTGAAACCTTGTGATTGCTTAGGAATATTAACTAGAAATCCTTGTTGAAACCTTGTTGATTGCTTAGAAATAATTACTAGATTTTCAAAATGTGACGTCATGCTAAAAATAAATAATATATTCAAAAGAGCTGAACTATCATATTGCAATGAATCAAAGATCCCAAAAGCATTATTAATTGTTGTTAGATATATCAGTCTTAGGGTGGTCTTCCCCCAGCTTTATGACTTCTCCTCCATGTTTTCTAACCTCGTTTGTGTTGGCTTTAGAACTCTGAGAACTTTACCACTTCTAACAAGTGCTAAAGTATATTTGCTCTCTCCTATAAAAATAGGAATATTTGCTCATACCTAATTGGCATATTTAATGTGCTTATAGGTCTATATTACAGTGTACCACAAGTGCTCATGGCCTATAAATGAAATGCTTCTAGTGGGCCTGGAGCACGGATTGTGCCACAGACTTAAATAGCCTTTTAAGCATGGTTCAGGTCTGCCTTGGCAGAGCCTGTGTGTGCCGTTCTAAACTGCCATTTTGTCTTGGCAAAATATACATTTTGCCAGGCCCAAACCTTCATTTTTAGGCCCCGCATAGGCAGTGCATGCACTGAGGCTCTGAGGCATTAAATAATTAGTATTAGTGGTGTAAACTCCACCCATTGCGTTTCTATTTGTTTTGTCACTTACCATTGGTTAAATATGGCATTGCTGTTCTTATGTTGCTCATTGATTGGCTGGTGGTCCGATTCGTCATTTCTGTTTTGCTTCAGTTTTGCAGGAAGCAGCACCGACCAACTACAGTTTAGGTTCACTGCTAGGCTGTTATCTTTTTGTATAGGGATTACTTCCTTGTTTTGTACTGCTCTGTGGTCGCACAGCTTCTCTCCCAGGCATTTGATTTCAAGCACATTGCGTATCTCATCTGTTACTGGATTGCACATGCACCTTTGTGTGGGTTATCTTGCTTATTTAGTTTGTTTTTACAATTAAAAATAGGCTCCTGACTGCGCAGGCAGGTCAGCATAACCCTCCAGTCTATCTGCATTGCCGAGATGCTGCGCGCCAGGTGCTACATACAAACATGCTCTGACTGATGCCAATTAAGATCGCAAAGCATGCGATGTCTTAAAGGGAACCACGCTGTTGTGATGGACTGCCTCTGAACAGCAGATGAAAGGCACGCGAGGAACTCTCCAGCTGCCCCCTCTCAATTGGAGAGGAGAGAGTCCATGAGCCCTGGAGCAGTGGGCGTGGGAGGGGTCCCATGTTTGGAGTGTCAGCCTGCGGATCAGACAGTCTGGGCCCAGGGCTGCACTGTTTATCTGCTCTACAGGGCAATCCGTTTAGTCGTGGCAGGTCAAGTGACACACTCCGCTGGGAAATCAAAGGCTGCTGGCATGTAAGATCGGCACTTAGTAATTTACGGACTGGCAGCAGTGCTCGAAGTGGGCAGGATAGGAAGGGCATGGCGTGCCCCTACTTCTTTTATTAAAACGATTCCATTCCCCTACTTTTTGTTTTCAAAACTGTGTCCCAGGACGGCAGAAATAGCAAAGGCATTCAAATAAGGCTCGGCTTGCTTTCATGGACGTTTGGGGATGGGCAGAGAAGGAAAAGGACTCTGTCTCTTCCTTACTGCCCAGCAAAGACACGGACAATGTCCTCTTCTTTTCTGTGCTGGCAGATGCCCCCCCACTCTCTTCCTATTATTCCCTCTCTTTCTGTCTTGCTCCTCACTTACTGAAAACCGTGACTTGGGAGAAATCGGTTCACAAGCTCTCTTTCCTTCTTTCATTTAGTAGCTTCCCTGCGAAATGGATCCAAAAAAGAAAAAAAACACTCTTGCGGGAAATGTCCTTTTTTCTGACATTTTTCTATTCCAAAGTGCAGCCTCGGGATGGAGAGAAATGAAAGGTTTTAATTATGAAAAATAAATACATAACTAAATAAAGCAAGACAGAGTGGTTGCAAAGTGGCCACGTTGGTTTTATTCACATCCAAACACATCAGCCTCACTTTACAGACTTTGCGGTGAAGCGCTAGTTTTGTTTTCTCATCTTTCTTTGAACAGCATTGTTGTCCCCAGGTGGGGAAGTGCACCATTCCTGGATGTATTGCAATACCTGGTTTATGGTTGGATTGGAAAATAAAATGTGTACCATGGCTCTGAGTTTATGGATGTGGTCTTACGTTTTGTAAGGATATAAGCAATGGACATTGAAACGATTCCCTTCAGGGCCCTGTAGTCATGTCCTTAACTCTTCAGGTAAAACCAGTCTCTGATTTCTGAATAGTAAGTGAGAGATTGTTAAGGTAACCATGTTGTTTCTGCTTACATTTCACATGCTTTACTTAATCTTGCATTCCCTATGACTGTTTGCTTTTACTTTTTTACTATTATCAAGTACATAATTTGAATTGAGCCACGTCCAAGTGTTTATAGCGGGCACAATTAGGTTGTAGCTGAAGGCAATGCGAATTTCTCTCAGTGGGGCAGTATGGTGTTCAGTGGGGGAGAGGATGTGGCACTATGGCCAGAGCTGTCGTATTTGAAACTGGGGAACTGGGTACAGCCTTCATGACCAGTCCACCAGACCACTCTACTGACGGAGCATATTCCCATGCTAGACCTTAGAAGGCTCCACTAGACATTAGAAGGCCTGATGTCTTGGCACAAGCAGGTGTATCCTAGTGGTGTCAATTGTGGGATAACCTTGAAGGCCGGTCCACCCCAATCCATACTGAAGTTCATCTCCAGTCCTGTGGCCTGCCTACGAAGCAGCACACCGTAGAGCAACAATGATCAAGTCATTGTGACTCTGTCACTGAGGTCACATGACCCTTGAGCAGGTTAGGGCGGTGCGAACGGTGTGATCGTACTGGGTACCTATTTCGGGTGGGTGAGTAGTGTTTGAAAGTATATTATGGTTTCAAAAAAACTTGCTCCCTCCTTCCTGGCCTCCACTGATTAGTGTCCTTCTTAGAGCAAGATCACTGTTTTGTCTAGTGAAAGGATTGCCTCCTGGAAAGGTAGCACAGAGGGTTAATGTGCCTGCTGCAAAGAACATGTACCATGCAGATCACAAAGTGCACATAATGTTAACTAGGTTAGTAGGTTACTGCTTTTGTCAGAGAGATCCTTTTGTTACTTCCAGTTTATAAGTTAAAATCCTAACATAGAACAGTGAGCTATTAAATTATACTGCCTACTAGTATGGTTGTCATGTGGCTTCTACACCTTGTAGTCCTTTGTAGTATGTAACATTTGCTATACAGTGATTTACACACATATAAAATATTGTCTCTTTGTAGTGTGTGTGATGTAAAGTGCTCTGACACGTACACTGGTATGAGTGGCGCTGTAAATCAAATTAAATGCATCTGAGAGTGGTTATGGACACTTGAGGGGGACTGTTAAAGGGTTCCATCGAGGTCAGTCCGCCACACCCATTGGTACCTCCATTGACCTTGTTCCATGCACAAGCACTTTTAACATGTGCTACCTGCTCTGGAGCCACTGGAATTATACAGCAATGGGGGACAAAATGATGCCGCAGTGTTGACTAAATTATGCAACAAAAAAAAGGCTGCAACGTAATGCAATATATTTTCTTATACTTTGTTATTCAGACATTTTTACTCATGTAAAGTCTCTGCAAAGATTCTGCCTCATTAGTATCAGTATAACATACAACTGCAGCAGTGAGAAAGGTGATCAGTCAACCTTTGCAAAGGGCCATCCACTTTGCAGCAACTCAAGTCACGTTATTTAGTAACTTTTTATTTGTTTGAGCTACAATAAGGATTAGTAAAACTGTAAAATTATGCAGTGGATGATGTATTATGTGGCAAATATGGCAGAGCCATAATTATATAGAAAATATTTGCAAACTAGGATATTTTCCTATTTATGTTTGAACTGCTCTTGTGGAAGAAGTGCTAATGAGAGAAACTGCATGGCTTGGAGACAAATGGCTTGTGATTCCACTTATAAGTGTATTTGGGACATTGTGTGATTGGAAATATATCCCACTTTGTGAATGTATTTAAATGCCAATAACTCCTATTAAACCTTAAACAATCAAGTGTATCCATTGGTTGAATGAAATAACACAGTAAGCTGTTACTGGTCTGTGAAATGCCAAACAAATACTACAAATTGGGATGTTTGGCACATTCTGGCCACACCTCTGACTCCCCCCACTGATCCAATCCATGGGTTATTCCCGCCCTCAGAGTCAACGCCCACAGTTCCCCTACTTTTTTTCCCCCACTTCGACCACTGATTTGCAGAGACAGTGAGGTTTGCAGTCAGTTTTGAGAGGCTTCTCCATGTGCTGTCTGGATGTCTATCCATAAAAATGACAATGGGAGTGAAAGTGAGGCATAACCCATATGGCTATCGTTTCCCATTGACATTACGAGCTTGGCTATGTCTTCCAACTTTAGCCTATCAAAATATAGGGGTGGAAACTGCAGAAAATAAACATGACTATTATACTCCTGCTTGCTTGCTGCCCCTTCTCAGGGTATGCTTTAGGACAGCGCGATTGGTGCGGCCGCACTGGGTGCTGACCTGTGAAGGAGACACTGAGCTCAGGGGAGAGCGCAGTGTTTAGCAATAACATATGATCTGAGACATTAGGGGTACCTTAGCCCGTGGTAGTGAGAGAATCTGAGGAGACTGTCATGGGGTGTTGGGGCACCAGAAATTATTGTTGCACCGGGTGCCACCAGCGCTAAAGCCAGCCCTGCCCCTACTGTTGTCTTCGTAATCTCTGATACCATAGATAACAAAATGCAGCCCTCGGGGCGGAAAGGGAAACACCTGGATCTGGATCCAATCTGTCTTTTCCATTACCTTTGCCTGTTTTGCAGAGAGACAGCCATATTGGGGTCTAAAATCAACCAGAGGAGATGTGAGCTTTTCTACTAGACAGAAAATAAGGCAGAGGGAACACTTCACTGAAAAGCAAGTCCCGCAGGAGCATCCACATGCAACTTACCACCCTACACCGAGAATCATCGCAACAGCAACCAGGAGGAGGTGGTCCAATTAAAACTAAGAAATTAGGCCACTGCTTCATTCCAGTATTCAATCTCAGAATCAATTTATCGCGAGATCAGCACAGAGGAGAATCATTCCCTCAAGAAGAAAAGGCTTTCAGAAGTCTTTCCCTGCTGTTGTTTTCCAATACCACACGACAGAATAGTGTCTCAAAGTACAATAGAAACCAGCTCATACAGAATATAGTGTCTGTTAGATTTGGGGGTCTCTAGTTGGCACAGGTAGGTACTTGTGACAAATAGGGATCCTTGTCTCTAGTCAGGATAAGGGGATTGCACTCCTAAAATAACCCCAGTTCAAACCCTTGGTAGCTTGGCACGAGCAGACAGGCTTATCTCAGAGGCAGTGTGGAAAACATTTGTGACCACATACAGTAACCCAGTGACAACACTACAGATGGACACCACACAAGGTTTTATATAAAAAATAAGTATACTTTATATAGATTTACCACAAGACCATAAACTACAAAAATACACAATACTGTCACTTTAAGATGGTAGATTAGCTTAGTTTAGTTCAGTTCTTAAGATGCAACACTTTACGACAATGTACCTTATGTTGCGTTGCGCTTCCACGACAAGCAATGTCGCAGCTCAGGTGCAAAGAAATAAAGATGTGAAGAACTTCCAGATGCTGCACACTTCTCTGGGGATGCAAGAAGTTCTCGGTTCGATGCGTGGTCTGCAGCGACGTCACCTTGTTCAGAAGTGCGACGGGAACAGCTCCAACAGTGACAATCTTCTCCCACAATGCGTGAAGCTTCCACACAATGCGACAACTACAGCGGCGACATCCCTGATCAGAAATGCGACGGCAGCAGCTCCGACGGCGGCGCGCTTCTCAGGGATGCGAGGCGCTTTCATTGATGCGGTGCAATGCGACAGTTCCAGCAGAGACACCCTTGTTCAGAAGTGCGACAGCAGCAACAGCATCGGCGACACGCTTCGACCTCATTGCGAGACTCTTCCCTCGATGCGGTGCAGTGCGACAACTCCAGCGGTGACACCCTTGTTCAGAAGTGAGACTGTAGGAGCAGCAATGGCGACACGCTTCATTTTCGTTGAGTCGTACTTCCAGCTCCTTGCGACACGCAGTCCCTCAGAAGGCCCAAAACAGCAGCAGGCACTTTCAGAAGAACTCTGAGGAGCTGGGGGTTGAAGTCTGCTGTTCCTGAGACTTCAGCAGGAGGCAAGCTCTTTTGCAAGCCTTTGGAGATCCTTCACAAGTTGAAAGCAAAGTACTTAAAGTTCCTTTCTCCTCTCTTTGGCGGTAAGGCAACCACTGAAGGCCAATCCCCTAAGAAGCACTTCAGCCTAGGAATAGTCTCTCCTCAGATTCTTCAGGTTCCTCTCCTCAGCAGAGGTTTTTTCTTGTAGTCCTAAAGTGATCTAATTTCTTGGGATCAGGGTCCCAATATTTATACCCCAAAATCCTTTGTCCTCTGTGGGCAGAGGGGCCTTTGCCTATGCCAAAATCAGTTCTGGAGAACTCTGTTTACATGACTCCTTCTTTTCTTTCACAGTGCAGGCCAGAAACATCAGACGCCCCACAGGAGGTGGAGCCAGCATTGCGGAGGGAAGGCACAGCCCTGGAGCACTTTGTTGACATGATTCCTTCTCTCCTTTCACAGTGCGGGGCAGAGACATTAGACGCATCACAGGGGGTGGAGCCAGCACTGTGGGGGGCAGGCACTGTCCTATTTAGGTCCCAGGTGCAACTCCTCCCTCCAATCTTGATGTAGATCTCTCTATTCACCACTGGGTGGACTCATCCTATCTCTTGAAATCCACCAGCCCTGTCACTCAAACTCAAGACAAGGAATACACAACCTAGCAGAGGTAGGCATGGATAGTTAGACAAGAAAATACCTACTTTCTAAAGTGGTATTTTCAAACACAGAATGTTAAAATCAACTTCACTAAAACATGCGTTTTATCATTCTGAGTTCAGGCATACTAAACTTGAATCTCTACCATGTATCCGGAGTCAGTTAGGATTATAAAATGTAATAATCTAACTGCCCACTCTGTCCTATGGAGAACAGGTAGCCTTGCAATAGTGAAAAACAGAAATGGCTGTAATTCACTATTAGGACATGCCACACACACCAGGGCATGTCCTACCTTATACTTACAATGCACCCTGCCCTTGGGCCTAACATAGGGGTGTCTGATAGGAAGAAAAGGGAAGGTTTAGGGACTGGCAAGTGGGTTCACTTGCCCAGTCAACATGGCAGTATCAGACTGCACACAGGCTCTGCAATGGCAGGCCTTAGACATACTTTTACAGGCTGCTTCTGTGGGTGGCACAACCAGTGCTGCAAGCCCACTAGCAGCTTTTGGTTCACAAGCCCTGGGCCTACTCAGTGCACAGTACTAGGGTCTGACAAGTAAACCAAATAAGCCAATCATGGAATCACTAATTCATACATTAATTTATAATAGGGAGAGCATATGCACTTTACTACTGATCAGCAGTGGTAAAGTGCCCAGAGTCATAAAACCAACAAATACAGGTCAGACAAAATACAGGAGGAAGGCAAAAAGTTCAGGGATGACCCTGCAAAAAGGGTCAAGTCCAACAGTGTCTCACCGCAGGCAGCGCTTAAGAGGTAAAGAATGGGGCGCGCAATCATTTGCTCTGTTTAAGAATGATTGAATTTTATGGAACGGTGAGTTCACTTAGTTGTAGTCTGATGAGACATATATTTAATCGGATTTCACTATTTCCACTTAGGGTAACAGTGTCTGCGGTGATATGTATGATGAAAGGTGTACATTTAATCGGAGAGCAAGCACTGGCGCATACCAGGAGTAAAACACCGGCATTGCAACATCTTAGGGCAGGTTATAGGCCCCCGCGTTAGGCTGTTGAGGGCTATCGTGAACCGTTAGTCTAAATATTCATAGCTCATTAAACACGGGGTTGTCATCACCCCCTATAGCTGAGCTGCGAGCAGTGCTACTTCATCTAGCTATAAGTAGCACGCGGCATCCGCTTTCCTCAGTGATTGGATGGGGGCCTCTAACAGCAGCACACTTTAACTGCCACCGTTTTAAATTAGAATCCGCCAGACACAAAGCGTTGCTCCCGAGTCCTGCTCAGGCCCACATTATCTGTCCAATTAAACTGGGATTAGTGGAAATGAAAAATGGGGATTTAACAGCAGTTCTTCAATCAATAGTCAGAGCAGCCTTCTCCAGCAGGCTAGCGTTTTCTTTCGCTGGTGTGGAGGGATATTTGTGATTATGTTACAACAGTGTTTCATCCTTGCTTGCTCGCGTCACTCCTTTTCTGCTCTCCAGTCTCCTTTTTTCTACCTCCTTTCACTCTTGGTCCTCATGCACTGTGTTCTTTCTTTCATTCTTTCTATGTTCGCTTCCCCGGTCCCAAAGCCTCTCATTCCCCCGAATCTGATAGTCTGTAGGAGACCCGTTCTTACATAGAAGAAGGGCCACCAGCAGCGATGGAAGACACCGACGCTTTATTCTGTGGGTAACGTTTTACAGGTAACTAGGGGGCAGATGTATCAAGCCTTTTGCGACTCACAAAGGCCGAAATTCGCAGAATTACGGCCTCTGCGAATCGCAAAAGGCCTTTTTGCATGTTTTGGCATGCATCAAAAATTCACAAAATAAGTAATAGCAAAAATTTGCGATTCCTTATTTTGCCATAGCATTTAAGGAATCGCAATTTTGCGATTCCTTAAATGCTATGTATGTAGCATTTTTGAAATGCGATTTTTGTTTAAGAATTCGCAAATTACCACCAACTTGTAGTTGATGGTAATTTGCGATGTCTTTAAAAAATGCACAATTTGGCATTTTTGATGGTGGCATGTGATGCACACACATGCCCAAAGGGCATGTATGTGCGCCATATGTACACACATGTACATTTCAGGGGTGCAGCAGGGTGTCTTTCAGACACCCGTGCACCCTTGAAATAATTCTCAAATTGCGATTAGCAAATTGCCTATTCGCAATTTGAGAATTACTTCACAATCATTCCTATTGGCCCATAGGACTGCATGGGAAATTATTCCTTATTTGCGAATTCGCAAAATGCGAATTCGCAATTAAGGAAGATTAAGGAATCGCAAAAAAATAGAGATTTTTTTCATACATTCCATTTTGCTATTTCTAAATAGCGATTCCTTAAAAATCGCTATTTAGGAATCGCAAAATGGAATCTTGATACATCTGCCCCTAGGTTCCAAGCAGCATACATCGAGCACGTTACACCAGGCGCTTCAGATCTCATCAGCTCGGCCAGCCAAGTGACAGATTTCAACTTTCAGTCAAGAAACACGCTCGGCATGGAAAACTCACAGCACATCCAGTTCAATCCATTACTACAGCACAAAAGACATACGCATACACGCTGGACATTCAGGCACAACACGGTCTTACTTTATTGCAAAGTCATCCAACAAACATACGCTGTGGCATACAACATACAGTCACCACATAACTGCTAAAGCACAGAGAACCGGCGAAATATTAAAACGTGAATGTGCACTAAGAAAGTAAACTCAAGAATATATAATTGCTGCACAGTCTTACTGACAAACTTTTCCCTGTCTGCAGATCCCCAAGGGACAACTTCATGGGAGATGCAAGCTGGGAATAGAAAACAGGTGGGGGAAACAGGACTACGAGTGAAGGGGGACACCCTCATAAAGAAGAGTACGCTATGAGCAATGGCATATGGTACTCCCATGTAAAAATAAATGCACCACAAGAGGAGAAAGGCCACAAGGATGACTTTGTATGTGGGCCATGCCATGATCGACCCGCTTCAAACCTTCACAGGATGCTATTCTTCAAACGAAACACATAAGAGAAGCAATTACATAAAACCCTAAATTAAAAGATACAAAGTTAGTTGGGAGAGGATATTTGTTAGAGATTCAGAGCAGGGCAGTCACCAGCCTGTAGAATGCATCACTAACTGACCCTTGATAAAAAGCCCTTGATCTAAATCAGGCGTAGGTAATGACTTGTAGCTAGACATTCAAGCATGAAAGAACTCTATAAAATACATCTTCTGTCCTACAAACTGCACTCAGTATCAGATTAGAGTTCTCAGAAATGACTGTCCTGGGGACAACACCAGCAAAATCTGGAAAGAACCACCAGAGAGACCAATATGTCCCCAACCTAAACTTTTCCATGCCTTGAATGTACAACTATGGCTTTTAGTCTAAATTATTGTTAAACCTTAAACTAGACATTCCAATGAAAAAACATTCAAGATCCCTATTGTTCGCTGTGGGCAGCAGCTGAGTCTAGTTTAGCTGCACTAGGAACTCTTTATTTTCTAACTGCAATCTTTACCCTTAAATATTAACTAGATTACTTTTTGGATTTTGAAGGTAATCCAATCTTGTAGCGCCTTGACCTAAAGGATCAAAAGCTTGGCTGAGTTTCGGGACATGCTCTCAAAACCACTTCCTTCAGAAGATTTCTATCACCTATCTGCTTCTTCACCTTTGAAAAAAATGCTCCAAAAAAGTAAGCTTCTTTGCTTTACTACTTTTCAAGTGGTATTGGATGAACTGGTTATGAAAATGGTGACTTAGTTGACATCATGTTCTAATCTAAATCATTGCACACCATAATTCTGCAGCAGTAATACTAAGCTGAGTACTCTGGCTCTTCACCAGGGCATGACATTTTAAGTAGCCTCCAGCATGGCCCTGTAGACCTGAAAAATGCAATTAAATCATTTTGTCTCAAAAGAACATCATTCGAAGCCACATAATAAATCCAATGTCTCCACACGAAACAACTGCCACAATTTTAGAAACAGTGGTGGCATCTGAGTTGCTAGATTTCTTGGAGGCTTTGGTGATTGTTGTATGAATTGTGTCCAGCCAAAGGGACGCAGACTCTGCTAACTTTGCTCTTAGACTAACTGGTGTACCTGTCAGTTGCTTTTTCCTCATTGGACACACAACTGAATTTGCCCACTTTCGGGATAAAAGTGCAATTCTATCTTTATCGTAGTTTATCATCTCTTTAAATTGTCTGGCGGATTCCCTATATATTTTACTTGCCATTTTATTTGCCATTAAATTCTCTGTCTCACGTCGGCAGTACATTATGTGACTTGAGGCACTTGCTTTACGTTTTCATCCTCAGGTTTCCAACCTTATACATCTAATGCCAATAGTGGGATCCTACTCATTCTCAGGGTGATGGGCAAACAAGAGCCCACTACGGACAATCCCAAAAATGTTTGATGGAAATGAGGCACTAGATGCAAGACATGTTGCTTAAGGCAAACAAAAATAAAACCCTCTCTTTAGCACATGATTATGGATAATTAGTATATATCAGGGCCGGACTGAGAACCAAAACCGGCCCTGGCAAAGTGCTCGGCCGCCCCCCTGGGTTGCGACCGAGCTTTACGGCCGATTATGCTGCAAAAACGGCCCCCAGGACCCAAAACCGGCCCCCACCCTTGCGGCGCACCGGGGGATTGTCCGGTGCCCGCAACGGCCAGTCTGGGCCAGGTATACATCAAAATTAATAGTGAAAAGTCTGGACTCACTCAATCCCTGATTAACATGGCATCTCTCTTTGTTTTTTTTTTATTTGTAGGTCCCTCACAATATTATTGCATGCTTCACCAAAGAGGAGGGGTATGAAACCGCTGCCTCTGCTATTTCTGGAGCCAGATAACATTATTTAGGAGTGTCAAATGTTTAATCTTTTGGTTATTTCAGAGTGCAAAAGGGCATAGGAACCATGGGGCATATTTAAAACTAAGTGACGGAGTGCGGCGTTAGCCTTCCTGGCCTAATGCCGCACTTCGCCACTACAGAAATGGAGGGCTGCACCTTATTTGCAACAGTGTGGTGCAGCCCTGAGTTTCCCCCTGGAGGTAACCTTTGCAGCCTTGTGCCAATGCAGGCACCCTTGCACCATAGTGCAAGGGTGCCAGCGTGGAGGAGAGATTGTTTATGGGCAGAAAGGGCTCCCTTCATGCACATAAACAATCTTTAAATTACATTTTGAAACTTTTATGTTTGTTGCTTAATGCACCACACATAGATGTTGCAAAACGTCATTTTTTGGAGGGTTGTTTAGGTGCAGGAATGGTCACCTTCCTGCACATAAACAATCAATGGCAATTTGCTGTTTCCAAGTTTGCTGCACAATGCAGCACACATGGAAACAGCAAAAACGAGGGGAAATAAAGCATTTCATCATTTCTCCTGCTTAAGACCAAGTTTTCCTGGTCTTAATTTTGGCGCTGCGACCTATTTACTCTATCCTAGTAAATAGGGGGCATCATCAAAATCAATTGGTGTTGCGGTGGAATCCCCAAAGCAACACCCATTCCCCTCCCCTTTCACACTAAGTAAAATGTGGAAGGGTGCCTTATTTACAAGGCAGCATTAAGCCACGTTAAGTGGCTTAACTCTGCCTTGTAAATAAGGGGAAGCCCCTATCAGCACCACATGTCACTAAAACCTCATGAAAATCAACCCCTTCCCCTGAGCCCTAAAAACGTCCCTGCCCCCCAAGTCCTAAAATCTACCTGCCCTCCCCTAAGCCCAAAAAATTACACGAGCCCTAAAGGCTTCCCTGACCCCCCAGCCTTGGAAACAACCTGACCCCCAGCCGTGGAAAGAACCCTTAAACTCCAAAGTCTGTCTTCTTTGAAGGAAAGTAGGACCTTGGATCCATTATCTATGCTTCTCAAATGCTTAAAAAAGTCTTTACACTTTTTTATTTTTATTGAACCTCCAGCTTTTCTACAAAATCAGACCTGTAATATCATTATCATGATTTTATTTATGTGTTCCAGGGTACCACCTGCACCTTTTCTTCACCTCTACATTGGATGCAAATGCTGTTATGTAATTTAGAAGTATATATTACAAAAAAAAGCAGATTTTGAAGCAGTATTTAAAAGAAAATATACTGAAGGGTCAAATTACACATCACACTTCTCCAGCTGGGACTTCTATATTTGTAAGTTCCAAAGACTTCACAAGAGTAAAGCCCATGCATTATTATCGGGGAGAGGATGTAGCCTTAGGGCTAGAGCGGTTGACCTCGAAGCTGGGGAACCGGGTTCGAGTCACAGCAACGACGCTCAACATCATGTGATTCTGAGCATATCACTTAATCTCCCCTGCCTAACAATGAAAAAAATGAATTGATGCTATGTAGAGCGCGCTGATACCCGATATCTTCGGGTCTAGTTTGCGCTACATAAAAAAAAAAGTTAGAGTCAAGGGTTGCTATCATCATTCTCAAGTCGAACATTTACAAATTTCTGTTCAAGGAGCCAACATTTCACCTTGTTAGGCTTTTGAGGTGCACATCATTAAAGCTGTGGCAAGAAGAAGATGACCTTTAGAACACTCTTTGAGCATTTTTAATACAGAATAATGCCCTTTGTGCTAATTAATGCCCTGGCTGTCTTTCAGAGTTTCATTAATTATGCATTAATGGTTGTTTTGAATCAATACATTATTGTTTACTGTCATGTACCATGGCCCATGTTTACATGTGTATGCCAAGCAGGCACAGAGACACACTCCTCTGAACTTCACTGCTGCTTGAGTCTTCAGCTGCAGAGGAGGTCAGTGGTACAACCAGAGTGTAGAACCCACTTGGAGTGAGGCTTTGTGGTTGAGTCACCGGCCTCACGCATAACATGCAAGAGGAATCAAGATATAATACATTTCTGAGCCATGGTTCAGACCATTCTTTGGTAGTCAATTGTGATACTTGGTTACTGCATCAGGAATTGTGTTGCCAGGAGATTGAAATTCATTGCGCTTTCATCGAGAGTTGTCAAGGACCTGTTTCTCAGAGTGTATGTAAGTAAGTAGAAAATGTATTGTATTTGATTAATTAAAATCATTACAAAAATACATTCAAGTGAAGTGTTTTGACTAAATAACTTTTCGAACAATGCGCTGTTTAAAAGGTTTTTAAATATCGCAAGTTAAAAGTGCAAAAATGTTCAGAGTCTTTTTGCTAGGAGCCTGTGAAGAGTTATACGCTAGTTGTGTGCTTGGATGCTACAAAAAATAGGAATTTGACAAGCTTCCCATTCAGTTGTGGATCCAGTGGGTTGAAGCATGCGAGTACTGCTTGTCTCTGTGTGCGTATGCCTTGTTTGTTAAAATGAGTTTTTAGCAGGAATAACTCCTCAGATTGACATTTGGCTGACCTTTTTTGTGCAAGGAGTTCATTTTTGGGGGGGTGGGAGGAAGGAAGTGCCCCAGAGTCTCCAACTTCCTGTTCCTGTCCAGCAGGCTCCTCCCAGTGCTTTGACCATGTCCTGGTCACTTTTGATTTGGTAAAAAATATCAATAGGGGGAGTGAAGAGGTGGTGCTCAACGGCACCAAGGTGGGCACATCCTCCTCTCATGAAAGTACAGTTTATCAACAAGGTCCACCTCACGTAGAGTCAGTGTGTATCCTGATGTTCATGGAATACACAATGTGTCTTAAAATACCCCTCACACACCAAAAGGGCCCTTGGTGTCATGCTTCATCATTGGGGTCTTCCCGCCCCGTGGCGGGACGGGGCAGTGCTGCGACAAGCGACTACGCTGGAGCACCTTTTAATGTGGGTGCTATGTGAGTGAATACGAGTGAGTGTCAGTAGGGTCAGGGGTGATATATATGAGTGATGTTAAAAAATAACTGTCACTCACTAATGTCTTACCACAGTAAAAGAGTAAATATTAGGGTGTATGTACAAAGAAGTGTGAAAATATTCTCTTTATCAATGTGTATAGATATAATTTATATTTATACGTTTCCCTAGCTCTATCAGAAGTTCTGATGTAGTAAGCTAAGGAAGGTTGGTGTCAGTGCCCCATGAGCCAAGTCTGGACAAAGGGTATTTGAGGGTAAATTATATCTATACACATTGATAAAGAGAATATTTTCACACTTCTTTGTACATACACCCTAATATTTACCTTTTTACTGTGGTAAGACATTAGTGAGTGACAGGGGGATCTGACCCCGGTCCTGACGAAGGGGCATGGTGCCCCGAAACATGTTGCCCCGCACAGGAGAGTAAGCCCATTAACTTGCTTTGTCTCTCCGAATCACTTTTTTTTAACAATACCAGCCAGTGTCTACTAAATAGTTTTTTCTACCACTAGGCCAGGTATTTTTTAACATCACTCATATATATCACCCCTGACCCTACTGACACTCACTCCTATTGACTCACATAGCACCCACATTAAAAGGTGCTCCAGCGTAGTCGCTTGTCGCAGCACTGCCCTGTCCCGCAGCGGGGCGGGAAGACCCCAATGATGAAGCATGACACCAAGGGCCCTTTTGGTGTGTGAGGGGTATTTTAACACACATTGTGTATTCCATGAACACCAGGATACACACTGACTCCACTTTTGATTTGGATCTGGAGCTGGAAGGATTACTTTTTGTGGCTGCTGCTGGATAATTGTATTTGATGACTTTTGGGACTTCGGAGTTTGGCTAACTTTTGGATTTGAGATTTTACAAGTAAGTTGGTGTTGTTTGTTTTGGGCATTGCAGTTGCTGCAACTACAATTTTAAATCTTTTTCACGACTTTAAAAAAATATATTGTGGGTAGCCACAGTATCCAGTAGGCCCAGGGTTAGTTATGGGTGCATGATAAAACTGTTTCTGTGAGTTTTTGAACTTAAATCTCATTTATGTCATGGAATTTTAGCTCACTGTTATATGTGGATTTTTTTTAAATTTTGGTGTGCCTGTAGAGCCTCACTAGCAAGTAGGCCCAGGGGTAGTGAGTGGTGCATGGACCAAGTCTTTCTGTGGGGTGTCTTTAATTTAAACATCATTGAGGGCATGGATGGCATTGGATTGTGGTGATTTTTGTGTGTTTTTCGACTTTGTGGGTGCTGTTGGGGCCTGACCATGTGGGTGAGGGCCATTTTGAGGCCTGGTCCAGGCAGGGCCTGGCCATGTGTTGGGGGTCAAGGGGACATTTTGAAGCCAGGCAGTGTGCTCAGGCCTGCACCCAGTTTGCCTTGCTTTCATCCATTATGCCCAGAGGTACTCAGTGGTCTATGGACCAAGTCTTTCTGTGGGGTGTCCTGAATTTAAACATCATTGAGGGCATGGATGGCATTGGATTGTGGTGATTTTTGTGTGTTTTTTGACTTTGTGGGTGCTGTTGGGGCCTGACCATGTGGGTGGGGGCCATTGTGAGGCCTAGTCCAGGCAGGGCCTAGCCATGTGGTGGGTGTCAAGGGGCCATTTTGAAGCCAGGCAGTGTGCTCAGGCCTGCACCCAGTCTGCTCTGCTTTCATCCATTATGCCCAGGGGTAGTAAGTGGTGCATGGACCAAGTCTTTTTGTGGGGTGTTTTGAATTTAAACATCATTGAGGGCATCGATGGCATTGGATTGTGGTGATTTGTGTGTGTTTTTTTACTTTTTGGGTGCTGTTGGGGCATGGCCATGTGGGTGGGGGCCATTTTGAGGCCTGGTCCAGGCAGGGCCTGGCCATGTGGTGAGGGTCAAGGGGCCATTTTGAAGCCAGGCAGTGTGCTTTGTGCCATAGGCCTGCACCCAGTCTCCCCTGCTTTCATCCATTATGCCCAGGGGTAGTGAGTGCTGCATGGACCAAGTCTTTCTGTGGGTTGTCTTGAATTTAAACATCATTGAGGGCATGGATGCCATTGGATTGGGGTGATTTTTGTGTGTTTTTCGACTGTTTGGGGTGTTGTTGGGGCCTGTCCATGTGGGTGGGTGCCATTTTAAGGCCTGGTCCAGGCTGGGCCTGGCCATGTGGGTGGGGGTCAAAGGGCCATTTTGAAGCCAGGCAGTGTGCTTTGTGCCATAGGCCTGCACCCAGTCTGCCCTGCTTTCATCCATTATGCCCAGGGGTAGTGAGTGGTGCATGGACCAAGCCTTTCTGCATGTTCTCTTGATTTTAAACATCATTTAGGGCATGGATGCCATTGGATTGGGGTGATTGTTGTGTGTTTTCGACTGTTTGGGGTTTTGTTGGGGTCTGGCCATGTGGGTGGGGGCCATTTTGAGGCCTGGTCCAGGCAGGGCCTGGCCATGTGGGTGGGGGTCAAGGGGCCATTTTGAAGCCAGGCAGTGTGCTCAGGCCTGCACCCAGTTTGCCTTGCTATCATCCTTTATGCCCAGTGGTAGTGCGTGGTGCATGGACCAAGTCTTTCTGTGGGGTGTCTTGAATTTAAAAATCCTTGAGGGCATGGATGGCATTGGATTGTGGTGATTTGTGTGTGTTTTTCGACTTTTTGGGGTGTTTAACTGATGTTCCTCTGGCTTCCTTTGCTTTTAGGTGCACAAGAGAACCACCAGTGCCAGGAAGAAGTCCTGCAGCGGTGTGTGCAGCACAACGTCACGTGACATCACATGCGGTCACAGACAACTCTGCAACTCGTGCAACTGTGGCCTGCTGTTCTGACATCTGAAGAAGACGAGCCCAAAGAAAGGTGGCCGTAGCGCCTCTATGAAAAAAGTTGCCAGTGTCACTGCCAGTAAGTAGGAGCAGAAGAAGCAAGTGTCACCACCTACCAAGGAGACTGGTGTGCCCACAGACACCTTTTTTGGGAAAAAAAAAAACTCTGCCTGCAGCAGCAGTGGTGTCGGCCGGGGACCAAGCTGGGAGCAGCACCTCCGCTTCATTGGGCTCAGTGCCACCACGCCGAGTTAGGTCGAAACTCATGAGTGTTGCAGAGGCAGCCACTTTAATTGTTCAATCACCATCGACCAGTGATGCTGGCTCATCGCAAGAAAGTAGCATCCAATCAACGCCGGGTGTAACTCAGCTGACGAGTGTTCAAGAACCACAGCCGCAACGACAACCACAGGTGCAACTAGTACAAGCGCAAGTACATGGGCAAGGAGAGGCGCAAGTACATGCGCAAGGAGAGGCGCAAGTACATGCGCAAGGAGAGGCGCAAGTAGAGGCGCAAGTAGAGGCGCAAGTAGAGGCACAAGTAGAGGTGCAAGGAGAGGCGGATAGAGAGGCGCATCGAGAGGCACATAGAGAGGCGCATCGAGAGGCACAACTAGAGGCGCATGGAGCAGCACAACTGCCCACAATGCTTGTTCCTCCAGAAGTAGGGGCACATCAGGAAATCGAGATTGAAACAGAGGTATCATCCGAGGAAGCCACTCCTCCTGATGGTAATCCATTGTCTTCCAGATCCCCAGCAAGAAAAAGGTCAAGGAGGGCTACTACAAGTTCTTCTTCAAGCCCCTTCCTTCTGATGATCTTGATGTTGATTGGAACCCATCAATGCAGTCTGAGACTGAGGCACGCCATGAGCTGACAAAGGTAGCTAAGTCTAAAAGAAAGGTTCCCACAAGGCTTCCACTTATGGGTGATGACGACGAACAAGAAGTGTTGTATTCTGCTGCTTATGAACAGTCTGACAACGACCCAGTCATCACAGTCGTCACTCCAGGTCCAGCAGGCATGCAGCAGACAGACTTTTTTACCCTATCCCGAATTTCTGCTGAGCGTAATGTGGGCGGCGTGGCACTGGTACCACCACCAATGCAGTTAACTACTACACCAACACGACCTACAGCTTCCATATTTTCTCTTCAGATGGGCCGGCAGTGACCTCCATCCAGCTTGACCTCCATTACCTCAAGTAGTGGTGCTGTAAGTGCACAACAGAGTCAAATTCAGCCACGCCCATCCTCCACTTCATCTGGCATTGAAAGTAGCACCTCCACCACCAGACATCTCCAGTCCCCAGTCTGGGACTTTTTTAGTGTTAGCAAAAAGGCGGAAAACATGGTTGTTTGTTCGATTTGTAAAGCTGTAGTTAGTCGGGGTAAGCTTAGTACCAACTATGGTACCGGAGGCCAGGGAGGTCATCTCCAAAAACACCACACTATCATTTGGGAGGCGCACATGAGGAAGATCCGTGAAACCACACGTACAACAAATCCAAATGCACCCATTCATATTGCATCTGATGATGACGAGGGGCTGATCGTGCAGTGGGGAAGTGAAGAAGCGACAGGCATTTTTTCTGGTACACCCAGTACCCCTGGCAGCAGCACTGCAGTGGTAGCGCCCACACCCTCTACAACATCTATGAGACACACTAAGAGTCTGGGAGAGACCCCAATGCGAAAAAGTACATCAATGAGCCTAACTGGTTTGAAGAAGTCTGCATCATCATCAGCACGAAAAACGGTCCAGACCACCATTAGAAGCATGTTTTGGTCAGAGGCGCCATTTGAATGCAACCACCCAACGGCCCATCTGTATAACGCAAAGCTGGCTAAAATGCTAGCGCTGGACCTTCTCCCTTTTTCTTTCGTGGAAGGAGTGGGTTTTCTAGAATTTGTGGCAACAGTCGGCGCTAAATGGAAGGTTCCTAGCCGGTCCTATTTTGCCAGAGTTGCTGTTCCAGCACTACATCAAGATGTGCTGGAGGTGATTGGTGCATCTATTCAGAAGAGTGCTGTTCACACTATCCACCTGAAAACAGACATATGGACCAGTTGCCAAGCCCTTGATTACATGTGCATCACTGCACACTAGGTCTCTTTTGCAGGGGTTAAAGACAAGTTAAAAGCAGGTGTTGACACGGACACAGTTTTTCAAGCTACTCGGAAACATGCAACAGTAGCCATGTTTGCCATGGAGAAATCTCATACTGCACCTAACCTTTTGGAGGAGTTTGACAGGAAGGTCTATGAATGGCTGCATCCAAGAAATTGCGTGATTGGTTATGTTTCCACGGATAATGGCAGTAATATAGTTAAGGCCATGCAGCAAGGTGGCTACTTCAGAGTGCCGTGTTAGGCGCACAGTATTAACATTGTTGTGCAAGATTTCTTGAAAAAAGAAATCACAGACAGCAAGTTACTGACCACCTGCCGAAGAATCTGCACACATTTCAGCCATTCATTTGAAGCTGAGGAGCATGCAACATGAACGTAGACTGTGGCTAGAGTTGGAGGAATGGAAGCTAGTTGCAAGCCTGACAGACATGCTTCGTCCTTTTGAGGTCTTCACACGTGAAGTCAGCAGGGAGGACTGTTCTTTGGGCAAAGCTATCCCATTGTTGCGCATGCTAGAGCACCAACTGAAGGCGGTGTCTTCAACGTTCCGAGATGATGCTGAAGAGCAAGACGCATATCAGTTGGCGGAGAGGTTATTAAGCTGCCTAGTTGACAATGAAAGGCTTAAAAAAATACATACAGAACAACATTACATTTGTGCCACTATTCTGGATCCACGATACAAAAAGGCCGTGGCCAGCAAAGCATTCATTCCTTTTTATGAGCAGGTGTTTCAAAGTACAAACATTGGCTAGCTCTGTCAGCCACTCGGTTCGATAAAGAGCGGCAGAAAATTGAAGGAGCCGGCAGAAGTACTACTGAATCAGCAGGCCATCCGGCGTCAAGTTCCACTTCTGAATCAGTGGCCGAAGGGAGTCACTTTCCCTCACAGCCGTTAACGACACCAGCAACCGTATCAGCAACCGTATCATCATCCTCACCTGCACCAGGCCCAGCCATAATATTCTCGGAAGCGGATTGGCTAATTCATCAAGGGTTTGCTCGTTCCAGTGATGCAAAGGTCACAGATGGTACGCAAAGTGGAGCAACCCTAGAGAACCTTGAGTCAATGGTGCAGGCCTATCTGGTTGACCCAACAGAGGTGTTTGTTAAACAGAACCCATTGCTGTATTGGTATGGGAAAAGGCCTCTATGGCGACTGATCACCAACCTGGCTCTAAATTATTTGTCTTGCCCACTCGCAAGCGTGTCTTCTGAACGTGTTTTCAGTGCTGCTGTTGCCATTGTAACTTCAAAAAGGACCCGCCTCTCGCCCAAAAATGTGGAGAGGTTAACACTGATCAAGATGAATCAGCACTTCATACCACCAGATTACAAAATACGTGAATGCATGCAGGAAGAAGAGGACACCAACTTAGGTGACGGACGTTCTTCTCTGTTAGCTGACTACTCCCGTCTCAATACATAGAGTTTGAGGACAAGCTCTACTTCCCTGACACTGAGGCCTGAAAATGACTTCCTTTTTTTTTGTCCTTATTCACTTTTATTCCTGTGTGTCTTTCTTTCTTTTGCAACTTTTACCACAACAAAACTCTAATCACCTAATCACAACAAGTGCATCAGCAGCACTGTCTTCATCTTATTTCCTTATTGATTTGAAGGTGCGGCAGTATTCATTCCTGAGGTTCATAAGTTCACAACTCAATCATGGTCCTCTATCCTCCTCCTCCAGACTCCCCTATCCATTTTCCTCAAGGCAGATGGCTGGATTACGCAGAATAAAGAAACTTTGTCTTCGTAGTCGAGTCCCCTCAAGTGGAACTGGAATTACTGACTTCATGCTTGCTGATTGCTGACAGTTACTGCTGAAATTGACAGGAGAGGCTGCCCTGTGGGCCCTCACTTTCAGAAAAAGATGCGGACAAAAAGTGGAACAGGTAGTGAATAATGAGAGGAAGATGGCATGCAGTGGACAGCAATGGCTGTCTGGTTCTGATGAAAGCAATTGCTGTTTGTTTGTTGTGCATGAAATGAATCATATGTCTTCTGTTATTATTTAATCTTTTACACACTAAATGTAACTCAAGTCTACTCTGCTGTGTTTTTACCTTGTTTAATTCAAATTGTGCTTCAACTGCAGGGGCCACTACGTTGCATTTTCCAATATGCAAAATGTCCTTGGACTTTCTGTTTGCCAATATACCATGATGATTGATTAAATAATATATCTTTTTTCTTTACAGTCACTAACTGGGATGGATGGATCATCAGTGTCGGTTTACGGAAGAACTATGGCCAATTCATGAGTGGCAAACAGGTAAACCAGTCTACAACTACTACTATAGCAGAACTACATGTCTGTCTAGTCGTGGTATGGAGTGGTAGAGGCAGTGTAGTGTTGTTATGCCAGGCAGAGTCCAGACAGCAGTTCATGTAAAATTGGGGCTATGTGGCTTGCTGCATACAATTAGATATGATTTGTCTGACTGTGACAAAGAGCCTAGGTATGCTACATCAGGTTGCTTCACTCAGAGGTGCCTGCCTTGACCGTCTGCATGGCCCTGCCGCAAGCATGGGCCAAAAATCTGTTCCGCTCGCAAAATTTGTGGATTTTCGGCAGCAAATTCTCAATCCGCGAATCTCGCGAAATTGCCGAAAATTCGCAAATTCTTGAGCGTAACGGATTTTTGGCCCATGCGCAGGGCCATGCAGATGGTCAAGGCAGGCACCACTGCTGTGTTTTTCTTTCCTCCCTCCATAAAAATTTCCCAAAAAAACGCATTGCCATCCAATTTTCAAACCCTAACCCTCTTCCCCCGGGCTGTGTGGTTTTCATTGAGGTGTGACTAAATGTCAAAAAAATTATTTCCACACAGTTGCATTGGGAGGATAAGGTCAAAGCAACAGAAAATCAATTTCAAGGCTGGTGAAGGAATCCGAGGATATATTCTTACTCAGCTTGACACAGACCCATGACTATTTGCAAATCAAATCTGATTTTCATGGGCGCCATCAACTGGATTGATCATCAAGAACATCCTGCTCCTACACGTGGCGAATGATTACGCTGCTGTGTCCTTCACCTTCAGTACTATCTATTTCTTGTAGGAGCCAAAGCCAAACTCCACGCAACTAGTAGTTATACTTTGAATACTTTAGCATTTGTTAGGCTAAATTATGGCACTGTTCTTGTGTACTGTGCTATCTATCGTACTGTTCTAATGCTCCGCTCAGGCCACTCAAGGTTTCATTTTCTTTTTTTTCATATGCTGCTACTGCCACTGTGTACCATCATTGATAGGCCACACATGAATGACAGAGTTGTAATACAATTATTAACAGAGGTAGTGAATGGCCTCCATAAAGGCAGGATATATGCAGTGCTTGCAAACTACTGTTACTAGTCATGGTAGTATTCTGAAAAATTACAACTTCTTTTCCTCTCCTTTGCTACACTGGAACGGACGTGCGGGTGCGGTTTTAAATGCTCTTCAAAGTAACACTTACTTCATCCAGTGACCGTCTACTCAGTGTACATACACCTATGCTATCTATGAGTAAGATAGTACCATGATCCAGGCATCCATCCATTCGAAGTAAATGTCAATCATTCTTCTTAATGTCTCAACTGGACAAACCTTAGTTTTTCTCACGGAAAAACTACCTCTTTATTTTATTTTGGAAACCGCCAGCCATGCATCCGTGCTTGACCTGCATTTGAATTTGAACCAAATGATATATTGCGCACACATACAGTTTCTGTTTCACCCACCCAGGCAGTCCTCTTCCCTTTCTCTTTTCACCCATCCTTGCTTCGCCTTCAACCGGCCATGCATCATATTCCCAGCCACCTCGGGCAGCGTTCAAAAACACGTATCATTCTTTGCCAGTCATTACTTTTAACTCGCTCGTCCTTCCTTACACCCTTCTTTCCGTTTTCGTTCATCCCATCCATCAAGTTCATCTCTGATCTGACTTGGCTTCTCGATAAAACTTTCACAGCGGAGTTGAAGTCAAATTTAGAGGAGGCCATTGGTTACTCGTCAACTCCCGCCGCTAATGCTATTGCTCATGCGAAGTCAAGTAAGAACGTGTTGTACCTGGTTGACAAAAACGTACTTCTAAATTTATAAGTCGTCTTAACAGTAAAGTGTACTTGTACTGTTCAACATATACACCCATGCAGAGAGCACACACTGCAGTCTGCAATCTCAATAAGTAAGTAATATAATAGCTTACCACTGCCCGCCACCCCCACAGCAGTTCCGGATGGCTGTTCCACCGCCTCCGCCCCAGGAGTGCCCACCTCCGCGCTGGCCCCGGCAATGGTGGATGGCTGGGCCGATGTTCCGCCTAGAAAATACATTTCATATTCTTAGATGCCATATACACCACTCCCTATTTTGTCTAGGAATGACATTTTTTTACTAGTACTACATAAACAAATGTAATAATTTGTGACTCTCTAGTCTCTAAACTACAAATTTCATTTTCTTCAAGGAAGGTTTTTTTTAATTTATGCTTAGCCATGACATGTCTTGCTACACTTTTTGGCACAACTGATGAATGCTTGCTTTTTAACATGCACCATTTTTCTCAAAACAGACAGTAGCTTCCCTTCTAAGAACAAGAGCAGGATCATATCATCATCACTTGGAGTCAGCAACGATTCATCTCCACAAAGAAGACTTGAAGTTCCAACCAGGTGAGGGCTCTCCCACAATTAATGTGTGAAATCAGCCACTTTTCAGTTTTGAATCCTTCACCGTTTATCTTATATGATGAAGTTGATTTTAATAAATGTTTTTACTTTTAATAAAGCTTTAAAACTTACATAGACTGTGTGGTTTTTGGTCATGAGTGAGTGAGCGAAAGGATTTGCAATTTGCAAGCATGAGTCCGTGGCTCAGAGAGGCCGGGACTCTGACTCCGTAGTCTTATGTCCTGGGTTGTATAATCATTGGGGATCAATCATCGCTGCATTCGGGAGCAAAATAATGACTCTGACACACTAGCTAGTCAGTAAGGAGATTGGGGGTTCACCTTCTGTTATGACTGAGGTATGTGGAAAGTCTAACTGCGCCTATTATAATTTATAACCAATGCCCTATTTCTTGTCCATAGTTCTGTTTGTGCAGAATAGTCCCTGCAACAGTAGTAGTATGGATTGTCCTCCTATCCAATCAAAAAGTAAACTAGTATCTTATTCTTGGTGGCCTTTGACATTTTATTTTTGGGAATTGTCAAAGCATAAACATTTCGAAGACTTCAATAGACATTATGGACAACCCAGAGGACTGCATAGAGCTATTGCTGAATAGAATAGGAGTTTTGTTTAACACCTTTTGCCAACTGTGCAAGTTTAGTTAGCTACACAGACAGACTAATAATAATCTAGTAGTACCACATAGAGTCATACTAGAGGCAGGATAAGATTTTAGAAACAGTGTACAAGAAGATCAAAGACGATTTAGGAAAAAATAGAATGAGGAACGTTTGGAAAAATACAGATGCTGTAAAAGATAGGGAAGTATAATTATTAATATTAACAGGAAAACTTACTGGGGCCAGCAGAGGAGCCCTTGCCAGACCAATCCCGGCCTTCCTGCTGTTGTCCCTGCTCCGCCGACACCACTACCTCCTCCTGTGTCCCCTTGCCCCTGGGGGAAGCTGATGTGCAACATGAAAGAAAGACACAAACATGGATGATTGTTGTCAACCACATCAAACATTTAAAAAAAACAATAACAAATTATTTCGGGGAAATAGACAAAAATTGCACTAAATTTATTGACCTATCTGATGTGGTCTACTAGGATATTGCTGGATTCGCGGACCGTCTACTTGAAAAGTTATGTTACTCACTAAACCAACTACAAAAAGGTTCTACTAGGACTGGCAGGCAGCACTCTGCAGCACGCGAAGTGACAGATACAGTCTGTCATGATCACCACCACTATCTCTTCTGGCAGGAGTACAAAGGACGGACTGGACTTGAGTCTCTAATGTCTAGCATTATACAGTTCTGTAAAGTACACTGATACATAATCATCACCCAGGCCAAATGAACACAACATTGAAAACAAGTAAGCATAGTAGCACCGCCAGTGAGCAGGCCAGCACCTGCAATCACAGAAGCTTGAAACATAATTTACCTGCAATGTAATCGGCAGCATTCTTGCTCTTCGGAAAAAACAAACATTTGCAATATGATAACATAGAGCAGGAGAAAACAGAGTAGTGATTAAATAGCTACTAATACTCATCAACCCAGGGATCTTGACGCCTAGCAGGTCGAGCAGGTCCTGTTCCTGGTCCAGGACATCGGATCACCGGTGTGTCACCTGGCTGTAGGTGCGCCGGACCCCAGACTCACGATACATGGCCCGGCACTCCTTCCCCCATAGCTGGCGATGCTCCCGGAGCCCGTAAGCCGCGACGGTTTTGGGGTGTTGGCGCTGAACGGAGAAAATCCGTGTGGCCACCTCCACCGCGCTGAAAATCTCCCGGGCTATTACTGCTTCCCCCCTTAAGCGCCCGCATGGGAGCCGGATATGGGGTGCGGGACCCTTTCCCTTGCTCTTCCTGGCTCCCTTTGCCATGATCCTGGACAGCTAAAAAAAAAAAAAAGGAAAGAATAGGAAAAAAGTAAAGAAAAGAAAAGAGTTAAAAAAAGTAGCTTTAAAGTAACCAAAAGTAGAAAAAAACACAAAATATAGATGTAGAAAGAGAGAGGGATAGATAATGTGTAAAAAATATCAAAACAAAGTTCAAATAAACAAAGGATTGCAAAGATTAGGGGAGGATTGAAAAAGCATGCCCAGAACCATAGCAATGAATGAAAAACAAGATGGCCACGCCCATTGAGGACCGCGTGGGTAAGTTTGCACAATATTTTCCCCGCGAGCATGCAAAAACGCACGCAAACACGTAATCGCGCCCCGCGCTCAACGCGAGCTTGCAAATAGCGCTCGGAAATGGAAATACGCAAAGCGGACAAGATGGCCGCGCCCATGTACGACCGCATGGGTAACTTCGCGGTCGATTTGCTGCAAGCGGCCCATGGACACACAAAAAGTCACGCAAACACGCCCCAAAAAAGCTGCAAATTCACACGAATTCAC
Organism: Lissotriton helveticus; assembly: GCF_964261635.1. NCBI lineage: Eukaryota > Metazoa > Chordata > Amphibia > Caudata > Salamandridae > Lissotriton > Lissotriton helveticus. Next base: position 1,761,627,217 of record NC_136065.1, read on the forward strand.
GGATTATGCGGAACGCGAATTCGCGCATTTCGCCCATACTTACAAGTGAGGGAATCACTTTGCTTCTGTGCTTATGCCATATTATTTACGCGGTGCAGAGGCAAACATACCTTGAGGAGGCTCACTGAAAGTGCTCTACAAAAAGGCAACCCTCTGGAGGGGAGAAAACGGGTCCTGTGTGCGCCCCAGACATACACTTGCAGATGGGTGCTGTCACTGCCTGCACCCTCATGCAAGGGGATCTCTCTCTCATCTTGAAAGTGCTGGTGGGTTGTCATCTGCACTGTGAAACTCGGAGCAATTTTGAAGCAGCTGTTATGTATTTAGCTTGAATGTCTAGCTCCCAGGGCAGCAAAGGTTAATGGCTGCCCTGAGGGCAGTGCATTCTCCATAATAGGCCACACTTTCCTAGTTTTCAGCCCGCACACTTGTTTTAACCCATGCGCGCTAGCGGTTTTCCCGCTGTGCGCTGCGATTTTGAAAATCACGCGTTACGTGACAAAGCCAGCTCGTCATGCGCGTAGCGTAGGTAACGCCCATGACGAGCTGGCTTTGTCATGCGCGTCAAAGGGGTTAAAGGGTACCGTGGCGCAGACAGGAAAAGTGCACTCAATGTGAGTTGAAATTGGCCCTTTCCGCATGTTCTTGGAGATGCGAATTCCCAAGTAGTCAAAAGACTCCACGGTGTCCAACGGGGACTCATTCAGAGTAATGCCCTTTCTGAAACGTTTAGAGGGGTTGATAGCCTTAAGTTTGGTTTTTGATGTATTAATTATCATTCCTCTGGAATTACAGAAGTCGCTAAATCTGTTCAAGAGGGTAGGTGTCTTCTCCCCCGCCAGGGTTCTGGCATCCGCTGGTTCTTGCCTTAGGAAATCAATTGGCTAGTCTGATTTACTGGTAAGTTCCTAGTAAAGTGCACAGTGTGCGCCAGGGCCTGTAAATTAAATGCTACTAGTGGGCTTGCAACACAGGTTCTGTCACCCACATGCATAGCCCTGTAAATGTATCTCAGACCTACCACTGTAGTTTCTGCATGTGCAATTGGGAACTGCCAGGACGGCAAGTCCACCCATTTGCCAGGCCCAAAACTTTCCTGCAGTGTATCTGAAAGGTAGGAGATGTAATGGTGTGTGTGACATGCTGACAGTGAAATACTGTTAATTTAGTTTTCCACTATTGAAAGGCTGTCTATCCCATAGGATTATAATTGGGGCTGCGATGTAACATTGTACATGTGTATCTTTCCATAGGGAACAGATGGAAACATTTAGTTAAGGCTCTTTGAACTCAGACTTTCTTAATACACCTTTTGCTAAAGGTAGTTTTTAAATTATGTGTTTATAAATGCCTCTTTTAGAAATGGTTTATACAAAGAGAAATGCTGGCCCTGCGATTTTTGATAGCTATATTTTGAGCAACAAACCAAATCCTTGTTATGATTTGTATGGTCGAATTTATTTAAACCATTTACTTTTTCATATAAATCTCATTAAGTTAAAGCATTGATTGCATGAGAAAAACACTACGTACATACAATTTATACAAAAACATTTGACAAAGAATTTTAACAAAAATACATAAATACATATGACAAAATGACATCCAATCATTAAGTGTACATAAATATACAAATACGGTCATACGAGAAGCATCAGTCGTTATGTAGTTTAAGCAATGAAGCTATTTGCAGTAAGGAAAAGAAAACAAAATGAATTGTAACAAATACAAATTTTCAATTGTCTGATAAATAAACTTGAATTCTTTCTGCTATTGCCAATTCCTTTCTGCTATTGCCGACGCGTTTCGAACTCGCTCTGGCATTTGGCAAGTTCTCATCAGGGCTTTCTCGTATTATTCTTCTGAAAATTATGTACAAAGAAAATGAGTGAGATTTTGCAATCCTCATTTTCGTCCCCTATATACATTGCCCCCTACCAAGACTTTCTAGAAAACGTGTACCTTTATTTTCAAGTTGGCAGCGGGTTTTCAATTTTCAAGAGATCCTATTCAATCAATGTAGATTCGGTTCTAGAAAATTACAACGAACCAAATTACAATATAATAATGGTCAGGACAGCCTGCGCCTAGATGGCCAGAGGACAATCTTGGAAAATTACCTTCAAACCAGTAGTCTGCACTTCTGTTTGGTAAATATTTGAAACAGACGTGCGTGGGACAAAAATCAGCTCCCACCCGCCAGCCGGCGGTGGACACGTCTTATTGCACCTACAAGGAGAGTTTAAAGTCACTCAACTATTCCAATCGGTTTTACAAACAGCGGTTTAGAACGAGTAGAACGGGTAACAGAACCGGGTGCCTACCTTATTGTTGGCGCTTAGGCTGTTTAAATGCAGTTCCCCTGTTTTTCTAACTTCTAGCCGGTTTCAGTTCGTTTTTATGTTCGTTTTTATGTTCTAAAATGACAAACACGGACAGTGTGAGCCCGCTCCTGTGTCATGCGCGGTATCACTAAACGTTACCTATCTTTGTGCTTACCTAAATGTTGGTGATCTTGAAGAAACACACGCTCCCAAGTGCACTCCAAACCAATCCAGGGAGTCACTCGTTTGACTAAGTCGCCATCTTAAAAAGCAGACATGTGATCGTCAATGCGTGTCACATGACTGTCACATGACTGTCAGGGCTATCCGGGCTTTATGGGAGTTGGAGTCCCATTTTGCATTCTGATATTTTCCTAAGTAAAAGTCTACATAAAAGGTTCCACTTGAGCACTGTATTATATCAAAGCGGATTACAATCGTGAAATCTCAGACATCGAATTTAGTCCAGTTTGTAAACTATTGAAGCGCAGGATTAAATACGCTTCTTTCCTCAATAAGACATCGTCCACATCCTTAATACATTGGGCTCGAGTCACTGTGTACAAAACCGTCCACGTGAAATCTGTTTCAGTGTGTCCAGTGTCAACAAAATGTTGTACCATTGGAGCGGTTAGCACTTTTGTTTTTATTCGTGACCTATGCTGTGTTATTCGGGTATTAACCTGTTGGTTAGTCTTTCCTATATACAATTTTCCGCATCCGCAGACAATTGCATACACGACATTCCGTGTTTTGCAGTTTGAAAACCCTTGGTTCTCCCACCTGACATTTTTGTGTGTGAATTCACTTCCCTCGATTGTTGTGTCACAAGAGACACAGTTGCCGCATCTATGGTGTCCCTCGACCGGCTTGAATCCCCACATTGACAATAAGTCATGTTTAGGTTTTTCAATGGTGACGTCCGCACGCACCAGTTGCTGTCCAATGCTGCGGTTTTTTTTAAAAGCAAAAATCGGTTTGGGAAAGGGGCATTCTAAGCCCTCCAGCAGATGCCAATTTTTAAGTATGGTCTGTCGAATTTTATGGGTATGTGGACCAAATGTTGTTACACAAACCAATTTGTCCATTTCGGGTTTCACTTTACTTTGTAATAGACATTCTCTCGGGGTATAGCGTGCTCGTTTGAAAGCATGTTTCAGCAGCTTCCTAGGGTAGCCCCTGCTTTTCATATCCTCACAAAATCTTCCTCCGTGTAAGTCATAGTCTGTGACATCAGAGCAGTTCCTTCTGATGCGGAGTAGCTGCCCGTAGGGTAAATTTGTTTTTAAATTGCGTGGATGCGCACTCCTATGGTGGAGAATAGTGTTTTTGTCCGTCTTTTTTCTAAAAAGAGATGACTTTAAACGACCGTCAATGCAGCTAACTTCCACATCAAGGAATGTCATTTTCAAATTGCTTTGTTCCATAGAGAATTTAATGTCGCCGTGTTTGTTGTTTAGCCATTGATGAAATTCCATCAATTCGGTGTGGCTCCCCTGCCACAGGAGCCACACGTCATCAATGTATCTTAGCCATTGTTTTATACATTTCTTGTAGGGGTTGTTATTTGCCACAAATTTCTCTTCATACTGTGCCATAAATAATATGGCCATCTCCGGCGCATAGGGACATCCCATGGCTGTCCCCTTGATTTGAAAAAAGAACTCGCCATTAAAGCAAAAGTAGTTCTTTTTTAGGGTTAGTTCAGCCAACTGCAGAATAAATCTGGTGGGCACTCGATGAGGTCGGTCTCTTGTGTCAAGGTACATCTCCATCACCTCTAACGCCTCCCCTTGCGGGATTTGCGTATAAAGGGACGTGACGTCCATAGTGACCATTATTTCCTCAAGTGGATTAAATTCTAGGCCCTCTATTTTAGTGAGGAAATCGGTCATATCTTTCAGGTATGATGTCACATTACAGATGAAGGGCTTTAGGAAAAAATCCACATATTTGGACAGTGGCTCTAGACAAGAGTCACACCCCGAGACGATAGGACGACCGGGGGGGTCATTCAGATTTTTGTGAATCTTGAGCCACTGTCCAAATATGTGGATTTTTTCCTAAAGCCCTTCATCTGTAATGTGACATCATACCTGAAAGATACGACCGATTTCCTCACTAAAATAGCCATGGGATGTCCCTATGCGCCGGAGGTGGCCATATTATTTATGGCACAGTATGAAGAGAAATTTGTGGCAAATAACAACCCCTACAAGAAATGTATAAAACAATGGCTAAGATACATTGATGACGTGTGGCTCCTGTGGCAGGGGAGCCACACCGAATTGATGGAATTTCATCAATGGCTAAACAACAAACACGGCGACATTAAATTCTCTATGGAACAAAGCAATTTGAAAATGACATTCCTTGATGTGGAAGTTAGCTGCATTGACGGTCGTTTAAAGTCATCTCTTTTTAGAAAAAAGACGGACAAAAACACTATTCTCCACCATAGGAGTGCGCATCCACGCAATTTAAAAACAAATTTACCCTACGGGCAGCTACTCCGCATCAGAAGGAACTGCTCTGATGTCACAGACTATGACTTACACGGAGGAAGATTTTGTGAGGATATGAAAAGCAGGGGCTACCCTAGGAAGCTGCTGAAACATGCTTTCAAACGAGCACGCTATACCCCGAGAGAATGTCTATTACAAAGTAAAGTGAAACCCGAAATGGACAAATTGGTTTGTGTAACAACATTTGGTCCACATACCCATAAAATTCGACAGACCATACTTAAAAATTGGCATCTGCTGGAGGGCTTAGAATGCCCCTTTCCCAAACCGATTTTTGCTTTTAAAAAAAACCGCAGCCTTGGACAGCAACTGGTGCGTGCGGACGTCACCATTGAAAAACCTAAACATGACTTATTGTCAATGTGGGGATTCAAGCCGGTCGAGGGACACCATAGATGCGGCAACTGTGTCTCTTGTGACACAACAATCGAGGGAAGTGAATTCACACACAAAAATGTCAGGTGGAAGAACCAAGGGTTTTCAAACTGCAAAACACGGAATGTCGTGTATGCAATTGTCTGCGGATGCGGAAAATTGTATATAGGAAAGACTAACCAACAGGTTAATACCCGAATAACACAGCATAGGTCACGAATAAAAACAAAAGTGCTAACCGCTCCAATGGTACAACATTTTGTTGACACTGGACACACTGAAACAGATTTCACGTGGACGGTTTTGTACACAGTGACTCGAGCCCAATGTATTAAGGATGTGGACGATGTCTTATTGAGGAAAGAAGCGTATTTAATCCTGCGCTTCAATAGTTTACAAACTGGACTAAATTCGATGTCTGAGATTTCACGATTGTAATCCGCTTTGATATAATACAGTGCTCAAGTGGAACCTTTTATGTAGACTTTTACTTAGGAAAATATCAGAATGCAAAATGGGACTCCAACTCCCATAAAGCCCGGATAGCCCTGACAGTCATGTGACAGTCATGTGACACGCATTGACGATCACATGTCTGCTTTTTAAGATGGCGACTTAGTCAAACGAGTGACTCCCTGGATTGGTTTGGAGTGCACTTGGGAGCGTGTGTTTCTTCAAGATCACCAACATTTAGGTAAGCACAAAGATAGGTAACGTTTAGTGATACCGCGCATGACACAGGAGCGGGCTCACACTGTCCGTGTTTGTCATTTTAGAACATAAAAACGAACATAAAAACGAACTGAAACCGGCTAGAAGTTAGAAAAACAGGGGAACTGCATTTAAACAGCCCAAGCGCCAACAATAAGGTAGGCACCCGGTTCTGTTACCCGTTCTACTCGTTCTAAACCGCTGTTTGTAAAACCGATTGGAATAGTTGAGTGACTTTAAACTCTCCTTGTAGGTGCAATAAGACGTGTCCACCGCCGGCTGGCGGGTGGGAGCTGATTTTTGTCCCACGCACGGCTGTTTCAAATATTTACCAAACAGAAGTGCAGACTACTGGTTTGAAGGTAATTTTCCAAGATTGTCCTCTGGCCATCTAGGCGCAGGCTGTCCTGACCATTATTATATTGTAATTTGGTTCGTTGTAATTTTCTAGAACCGAATCTACATTGATTGAATAGGATCTCTTGAAAATTGAAAACCCGCTGCCAACTTGAAAATAAAGGTACACGTTTTCTAGAAAGTCTTGGTAGGGGGCAATGTATATAGGGGACGAAAATGAGGATTGCAAAATCTCACTCATTTTCTTTGTACATAATTTTCAGAAGAATAATACGAGAAAGCCCTGATGAGAACTTGCCAAATGCCAGAGCGAGTTCGAAACGCGTCGGCAATAGCAGAAAGGAATTGGCAATAGCAGAAAGAATTCAAGTTTATTTATCAGACAATTGAAAATTTGTATTTGTTACAATTCATTTTGTTTTCTTTTCCTTACTGCAAATAGCTTCATTGCTTAAAACTACATAACGACTGATGCTTCTCGTATGACCGTATTTGTATATTTATGTACACTTAATGATTGGATGTCATTTTGTCATATGTATTTATGTATTTGTGTTAAAATTGTTTGTCAAATGTTTTTGTATAAATTGTATGTACGTAGTGTTTTTCTCATGCAATCAATGCTTTAACTTAATGAGATTTATATGAAAAAGTAAATGGTTTAAATAAATTCGACCATACAAATCATAACAAGGATTTGGTTTGTTGCTCAAAATATAGCTATCAAAAATCGCAGGGCCAGCATTTCTCTTTGTATAAATTATTCTATGGTCCAGCTGACCCTGTGTCCCGGGACCTAACTCCTTATTTTCTGCAATCTTTTAGAAATGGGGCATTTTCTCACTTTACCATTCTGCGTGCCTCTGTCTGTTTGTGTATTCAGTGCCTGGTGTTTGAGTGACAGAAGCTGGGGATGTGCATTCACTCTAGATGGTCACTAGGGGGGTTGAGGTGTGCCCTGCCTTGCCTGGGTTGTAGTGTCATTCCTATATTCCCAATAGTGGAATAATATAAACAACAGTTTAGACGTAGGACTGAGGTCATCTAGGTCTCTACTGACTATATTAGACTTAATTTGCTTTGCCAGCTCGCTCAGAGGTCACTAGAAACTTTCTCGAATGTTCAGAAAAGAGTTAACTCTCCTGATTTAGACAAGAAGGGATTCGTTTCTGACAACCGCATAAACATGACAACTTTGCTCCCTCAGAATAAAGATTGTATCTCTAGAGTCATGTGAAAACAATAGACAACTATTTTACTCAGTCAATCGAGCATAGTTAGTTTAACCAGAGTGCATAGAAATAGAGAGACGGGCGTTTTCAATAAAAGGTGTTATTTATTGAGCAGTCTTCTTTCTCATGCAAGAGAAATTAATTGCCACAGTTGCAATACTTATCATGAAGTAAAGTGCGTACAGTAAGAGGTGTATTTATGAAATAATACTGTAAAAGCATTGATATGGTTTCTTAGCCATATGATACTTTAAAATGGATAAAATATATACATACATAAAATCATTGACTAACGTACTCAACTGGTGCTTCTAAGATACGCCTACCCCGGTGTACTTGACCTAAGCCTGGGAAGGAGTAAGTAAGTTGCAGTTTAAGTTAAGTTGGTTTTTGCCAAGAATCTGAATCAAGAATTCTCTTAAGGGTTTAGTCAGTTCCGTACCTTGGTTCTAGAATGTAGGAGGTCTTGTATCTCTCTCTCAGGACTCGATCTCCCAGCAACCCGCAAGGGTAACTGGAAACACCGGAGCTGGATTTCTCGGCAGGAGAAAAGACAGCGTCTCTCTCAGTGCGGCAAATGGGAGGGTCGGCTTCCTTCGGCTCTCCCATCAGCTGGGCGTCGGGCAAGTAGATAGCCGCTCTGCTCCAAACCACCGTGTGTTTGCTAAAGGCAACATTGGTATATTTATACCTGAAAGGTGCTGTGTTTGACGTAAGGTTGGACATAAGACGTCACTAAGAACTAACAGTTCTTTCTGGACTCCAGGAGTTCTTGTGCAAATAAAAACAAAAGCAGGGGGGATTCCTGGGCTGCTGGAGGCTTGGTTTGTTTAAAGAACGCGCTGTACTTTCTAGGAGTCTATGGGAGTAGCCTTTCCGTATTTCGACTGCATGGGCTATGACTAGATACCCAACACCCACTCCACGTTTTATGTCAATCATTACTAAATACTAAGCAATACTAAACATATAACGATGCATGTGTGTTCCAACCCACCCCAAAATACATAAATTGCATTTGAAATGGTGTATGGTATAGACACGAAAATGAGTATTATGCTGTACGTCTTTCAAGCAGTTGTATCATTCAGATAATGCATATATAAATATCGGCTGAATGAATTGCGAAAATTACACATGAAATGGCTCTAAATACAGAAAAGAAGGTCAAGACCATTTCATCACATATTTATACAATACTGTACATGTGATAGAGGCTGAGGTAAAATATTGTCTCTAGTATCTCTAAAAATAGAAGCTCTGTTCTCTAAGAATAGTTCTACTTTAAGCAGAGTACCATGTGCCAAATAAAAGGTAAATATTTTGGAAATGGAAAAATAATTTAGTTTTCAGGGGAAAAATAGTTCCAAATTTTTTCAGTAGGTCTGCTCATAAAAAACTGAAGGCCGAATTCAGAGTTCAGGGAACACTGTGTGCTCGTTGTTTTAAAAGCTATTCTCGTTGTCAGGAGAGAACATCATATCAGACAGGCTTGCGAAAAATTTTCTACAACAGTAGGTGAAAGTTCGACTAAGTTCGAAAAAGCTGAAATTGTGCATATGTGAGAATCATTGCCATCATCGATGTCTGGATCAGCAATGCTCACAGAAGGTTGTACCTGTTTGGTGCTGCTTTCCTCTCGTACTTCACCGCCACCTACTCATAATGGTGAAGTCTCAACGAATGCCGTCATCAGAATATGTAGCCGCTGGGGACAACACGTTGCATGAGTCGTTACCGGACCTAGCAAAGTATCGATATCCATTGGTACTGCTGATGGTAGTGGTAGACAGATGTCTAACATGCATTCTTCTCCGCATAGCAGACATCGAAGCACAGGTAAGATGCAATCTTGCCAGATTGGTCTGAATGAAAGAAACTAGGTTGCACTCAGATCTCTTAGCCGGGCTAATCCGAGGACTTTAGTGATGCGGTCTCGATAGCGTATTGCTAAGATCGTTTCTTCCATTGCAGATGGAGTTCTGTCTGTGGCTTGGCTTGCCATATGGGAGCAGAAGGATCAAAAATAAAATTCCTGCTACGAGTCCGAAAAGAAGAGGCAGGCCACCGAAAAAGGAATGGACAAAATTCGGAAAAATGCCCAGAACTGTTTCAAAGGGTGCTAACAGTCCCGAAAAAAACTGTCTTAAATACATGTGCGATGCCACTGGTATCAGACATGTTTAAAATTTGACCTAACATTTCTACGAAATGTACGGGGCAATTTGTTGATAATAGGGAATGTATCCGTGCTGCTGTCCTTGCAACTTGCAGATCATACGTCTCTTTGGACGAGGTTAAAGGCACAGTTGTCTGTAAAAGAATAGACTTCATTCTGCTTAAAGTATCAATTCGAATAGAAGAGATATTCAAAGAAGGCCATATTGCCGCCTCCATGTCTGGATTGCTGTTTGGATACAATACTTGCATACAGCAAGTGACCATGAAACTAACGCTCACGAGATAGGCTTTTCCTGGTACCATGCCACAACAGCTGTGGTCACTTATTAGAACATAACTGCAGTTGGAAAGCTGTCTGAAAAAAGGCTCTATCTGTGTTCGCAGACTCCATGCAAGTTAATACCTTGACACAGAAGTGTACCGCTTAGTGATTTTTTACAATTGTTACCACTAAGAAATACCTTTTTTTCCCTTCACTATAACATTTGTGTGTATAAGGTAAATTCCTTGTTGACTTGATGTATCTTTTACCCAACCTTTCATACAGGCCTGCTGGTATATATTTGTGGCAATACTTAAACTGGAAAGTTGTTATGGGCTTGTAATCGTTCCATGTATTATCCATTCAATGACAGGTCTCTCTGACATTGTCAATGGTAATCTCTCAAGTTTTTCAAATGCTCTGAATCGTATAGTCTGCTCCATTTTGTGCCAAACTGATTGGTTTATTAGTAAGGTTAAAGATAGAAAATAATGACGTTGTGTTGATTACACGCCATGGCACGTAGCCTGAACGCAGGTTTTGCAACGTCCAGCCTAGCTGTACAATAGAACGTAATTGAGACTGACAATGTTGTAACATTAGTAAGTCCTGCTCTATTATATCAATAGCAGATGATACAATAAAGTCCAGTGAATATATTCTGGAGGATAGAGTCGTTAACCCATTGTCCACTACAGAAAGTGATTTTTCCAAATTTATACGATCAATTCTCGTATTTTTCTGCAGTTTCAATTTGTGTTACTTTCCAAGCTTCGTTGTAAGCAGCGTATATACCGGCGTATATGAAACGTTTTTGACGCTGTTTGCGAGGTCCCAGTATGAAATCTCGCAAGTCAGCACCTTCTTTAAGTAAAGTCAAGTGTTGCTTAATTTCTGGCAGTGTGGATTTCTGTAGCCACTCAAGGCAGAGTTTTCCTACACTATATGTTGTAACTATCCCTGGATGTTGTCTCTGGGAATATCTTGGATCTGGCCTGGTCTGTTTAAACCCCTGTGTTTTGTTCAGGAATCTATCTTGACAGTATTTGTGTCTGTGGGCCAGATCAACCATTTTTTCCAATCAGGATTTGTTCTGTTTTGGTGTAAAATATGGGATACGTGTATCTCCACATCTGTAGTACTATTACTATCAGGTATCGGCTTTGAAATAGACGGTTTGTTTAAGTCTTTTATCTTGGCTAAACCAAGACAGGTTGTCTGTTGAATGGTGTCATTCAAGAATATGATCTGTTCTGGGATCATGCAGGCTCTAAATAATGCTTCAAGACCTTGTACCTGCCAGTCTTTTGAACCCCATTATGGTTTTTGTTTCAATGTTATTTTTCCAAAATTCAAAACCAAATGTAGACATTCTATCATAAAAATTTTCAGAATAATTCAATTTAGTATTTGTCAACATTGTTTTCATTCCTGTCTTATTTAACATTCCAAAATAAAACGTTTCTGGATCACTGTTGTTAAACCCTGAGAAGTATGTGAATTTCTCATAAATTGTTTTCGAACTGCCTTTTGGCGGTGTTGGACAATGTTCCCATTGATTATAATTCACAACATTTCTAGGTTGAGCAGATTTATGCAAATAGTGATGACCATAGTGGTTAAAACAGTACATTTCTTCATAGTTCGATGAACCCTGTAAATAATCATGTTCTGTAAATTTTGCTGACATTGCTAAATCTGACATCATATTATTAATATTTTCAAAGTCCCAATCATCAGAGAAAGTACTTGGTGTCACAAAGTCACTTAAGGAAACCTTAAATTGATGTGTATATTTCAAGAGCTCAATCGGGCCATAGATGTCATAATCCGTTTTGTCCCATGCTACCCCACAGGGTATTGGATTGGCTGTGATGTTCACTGGTGACAGTTCTCTTTTCTTGATGTGAGAGGATGTGTGAGGCTTTAGGACCAAGTTGATGTTCTGACTTGCTGTGTCCATTGTACTATATTTTCCTTCAATGAATTTTCCCAAACATAAAATCATGATGAGCCAAAGCAGGAGGAAAAGTACCCCTAACACAATCCAAAATTGAATCCATGGTGAAATCAGATATGTTTCTTTTAGTTGATGAAAAAGTTCAGTCATTTCTTCTTTGAAAGTTTTTGTTGCTGGCGTTTCTTCATGTTCACTTGGATCATCAGAAAAATCATCGAAATTGATGAAGTAGCCAGATGCAGTTCTGTCAATTGTTGGAATTGCTTCCGGATTTTCATTTGTCTTTGCATTTTTCTTTGTTTCATTAGCATAGTCTGAGGCTACATCGTTGTATACAGGTGTTTCTTGACGAACTGTTGCAATTTGGGTTTCAAGAGGCACAAGTTCCATGGCTTTGTTGCATAGTCCTTTTTTATTCACTGCAGGTTTATCAAGTTCGATTAGTCTCTCAGTTTGAACCTCTTGGATTGTAGCAAGATTTGGTCTTCTGCTATTTCTTGGGAGTCCACTGGGCCTACTACTTATTATTGGCCACATGATTGTGGGTTTACCAGGTCGATGGATACAATTCTGTTCTCCTTTTTACCAGCAAGGGGCAGTAGTACTACTGATCTTGTTCCGCTGACAGCTAAGACAGGTACTTCTTTTCTGTAAGAAGGCCCAAATTCCTTCTTCACCGCGATCTTCTCTCTGACTAGCTCCCCAATCTTTGGAATCCAGACAGGTCTTGCTGGGACAGGTGGTTTTTCTTCAGTGGCTGTTGGCTTTAACTTTGTGTTACTCAGACTTCTTCTTGTTTCATTTAAGTCCTGTAAAACAGCCAAACGATCTTTGATATCAAAGGCTTTTTCTTCTACCACTGAATTCTGACAATCTAAGTCCTGGATGTGCATTCTAGTACCGAACAATAGTTCGTATGGAGTGATACCTTTTAGAGAATTTCTTGGCAGATTGTTAAGACTACGTTGGACACTTGTTAAATGTTTGACCCACCCATCACCCGAACCTAATACCATTGCCGTTATAGATTGCTTTATGTCATGGTTTTTTCTTTCCACTATCGCATTTCCCTCAGGATGGAAGGGAGAAGAGTACCGCAATGCAATGCCCATGCTGGTCATGGCCTCTTTGTAAGCTCGAGAGCTAAACGCAGGACCCTGGGCAGAATGTAGCATGCCAATTGCGTATGTGCCGATAAAGACTCGCAAATCTTTTATAACAGTTCTGGCATTAGCCGAGCGCCGGTGTCTACATTTTAAGTGAATCTAGTCTTAATAATTATGGGATTGCCTTTTTCCTTCTGGAATTTTGCGTATAGATCGCCTAATGCTTTCTAATAAGGGTATCTGGGCTGGTGTTTAATCTGGTTCACCACTGCAATCTCTATTACAGTTTTGACAATTCATTGCAAACTTGTAAATTTGCACGTTCATCCCCGGCCACCAGTATTGTGATTGTAATTCAATTACAGATTTCACGATCTCTTGGTGCCTCAGACCCTGTCTCATATGTGCTTCATGAATCAAGTAAGCCCTCCGGTTCGTGTTTGGAATTACTCTATCCCCCACTCCAGGGATTTGAGCAAAAGGAACGGAGTTTGCATCAATTATGTATTTATTTCCGAGTGGATAATTTAGAGGTAACTCTGCATAGTTGCCTTTCATTGAGGCTCTTACTACTAGTAGCGTTTCACCGTCTATATGTTTTTTAGTATGCTTTTTTGTGGCTACGGAAGGTGGTTGAACCGCTGCCGCTGTGGCTCTGTTAGTCAATGAATTCCCTGCAACGTGAACGCCATCACGTTGATGACTCAGTGTATGTATCACGTGAGCCTTTTGTAGTTCTTTCTGTAAAATAACTACTTATTCCCAGAGCTTGTTATGCTTTATTGTGGCGGCACCTGTGTCATCTTTGTAACCAGTTTTGATCCATATCTGCATGTCATTATTGTAAGACTTGACGCAGTAATGCGAATCGCACACTATTAGTGTGGGGAATTCGCGATCGGCATTTTCAAGCGCCATCTTTAAAGATCTTATTTCAGCTCGCTGAGCTGTACAGTTTCTGAGTGATTCAGTTTTTGTAATTAATGGTCTGAATTTACCTAAGCGCCAGCGACCTTTAACAATCGCGCACGCTGCATTGTAAGTTTGTTTTCCCACAACGTAGTGTTGTACAAATCTGTCTGTGTAAATCACACAGGTGTATTCTTCTAGAGGCAGAATTTCGATTGACAGAGGATATTCATGTTCATATTCTAGATTTTCTAGTTTTTTCATTTTCGGATCAAAATAGTGTTTCACGTCTTCCGCAGCAAGAGAAGTTTCCCATTGTATCTATTTTGGATCTAATGCCACAGCATTTAGATTGCGTGGGCTTGTTAATGCCTCAAGGGCTGATTCTGTTGTCAAAACAGATATGTTTCTCCCTTGGACTAGGGCTCTTTCTTTTGCTACAGCAGTTTGAACCGCAGTTAGAATTTTTTCAGTAGAACTGAATTTCATTTCAGCTTGTGTGTACAAGTGTGATTTGTAAGCTATTGGTACCGTGTCTCCCTCATTAGAGGTCAGGTATGTGAATCCGCATCTCCCTGGGATTACTCGGATTACAAGGTTGCGTATGTTTTCACGTGTTTGCAATTTTGTTTTAGCTAACATGTCTGTTTGTAATGATCTTAAAATTTCTGCATGTTTCTGAGTCCAATTAATTGGTTTGAAATCAGGTTTTATTAATTCATAGAGAGGTTTAACCCTCTCTGCATAATTTAGAATGTATGTTCTTTCGAAATTCAGGAAACCTAGTATTGATTGTAAGTTCTTAAGCGTTTTTGGAGCTTGGAGTACTGCACATTTCTCTAAGAAATTGTCTGCTAGGCTTTTGCCTCCACTTGATAATTCATATCCTAAAAACAGGACAGTTAGGTGGGCAATTCGTGACTTTTTAAAGTTGAATTTGTACCCTTCAGCTGCGAACCCAAGTATTATGGTGTTCACTCTTTTCAAGTGTGTCTCCAGGTCGTCGTCTGTAAGATAGATGTCATCGACATATGATAATGCCTCATCATCATACATTTGTAGTAACTCTGTTACCCTTGCTGAGAATAATCCTGGGCTATTCTTGAATCCCTGTGGGAGTCGACAGAATGATTTTTGCGACCCCATTGTTGAGAAAGCAGTCAAATACCTACTTTCAGGTGCAATGTTTTGACAAAAGAAACCATTTGAGATATCTAATGTTGTTTTATATTTTTTGCGCACAATGTTATTCATTAGTGCTGAACTGTGTGAGTTTTGTACTGCAAATGTTTTGCAGCAGGAGTTTAGGTGTCTGTAGTCCAAAACTAGACTATATGAATTGTCTGGCTTGGAGACAGGAAACAAAGGATTGTTCATTTGTGAGTTGCATGTTTCAATCACCCCCTGATATTCAAGTTGATCTAAGATCTCCTGACTTGTTTTTTAGCTTCTTGCTTAACAGGATACTGCCTCTGTGCAGTAGGTTGATTTTTTAACTGGATTTTATGGTGAGGAGAATCCTCATCCCATCCTACATGATTTTTATATAATGCAGGAGCTTGGGCCACTGCCCATTTTCTAGCAAATGTGTATTTTTTATGAATTGGAATATGATTTGAGAAGGCAGGCATAATCATTTATTCGCCATGAGGGCACTCCCTGACAAACTCTGGTGGCCAGTCTTTCTCAGCTAACAGGATGTCATAGCCTTTTGAAAGGTTATCCCAAAAGAGACCCCTTACTTTCCTAGTCTTGTCCCCCTTCATACGTTATGTTATTTCATATAATTTATGGGGCTTGCTAACCCTGGTGTCTGCAGTTTCCATTTGAATGTATTCATTCGTGTCCACTGTCTCCAGAAGAGTCATCAGGATCTTGCGAGCTATGGTTACTTCTGCTGCGCTGTCTAGCATTGTCTGGGCCCACTCTCCGTTTTCAGTTGTGTCCTCAGAATCCTCAGCATGTTTTATTTTAATACTAGCTACCTTCTTCTTTGAAAATTGTAATTTTTTACTTTGATGAGCAGGTCCCTTGTCTTTGGACTTGACGTGCTCTTCTTTGTGTTCTGACCGTCCTCTTCTTTCCGATTTCTGTGAGGAAGTCTGAAAAGATCAAGAGGGACGTGTATCAATATCTTGATATCTGTCAGGTTTTCTTAATTTATCCCTATCTCTAAGGTTGTATCTTTTCTCAGAGGGCTCCCTCTGGGGAGACTTGCCTCCTTGTTCTGGAGATCTATTTCTCCGTTGAGGAGACCTTCCTCTGGACTGGAATCGTTTTTCCCTGGGAGTTGATTGTTTATTACCCTCCCAACTCTTTTTTGGAGTGTTGAGATTATTTTTAATAAATGTTTTTTCAGGATTTTCAAGTAGTTGGGGCTTTACTGGTTTCCCACCCAAACTATCTCTACTTGGTTCTTCATAGGATTTTTCTATGATTCAGGCAAGTTCAAAAGGTTGTTTTTCTATATCTGTTTCTTTCAATTTCTGGCGGATCGCCACAGATGCTGCTTCTCCTTTTATGTAGGCTAGTAATATAGCCGAGACTTGCTTAAAGTCTTTTAGTAATTTCATACCTAGAGTTAAAGCAGGTTCTGGACCGTATTCATTTTGAATCTGTCTTAGTACGTCTGGTATAACCGCCATGGACGGAACACCATGTATTTTTCTGTAAATTGAAGCAAAGACTGTGCCCCAAGTGTCACCGTCCTCCACATGTGGTGCGATCCCTATTGGAAGACAGATAGTCAGAATTCTGTGTTTATCCTGAGGTGTAGTTTCAAGAAATACTGCCTCTATTTGAGTAATTTTCTGGGCTAACCAGAATGGAATCTGTTCCCGTTTTGCGGATATTTTGCCAATTGCTGATTGTATATTCTGTGGTGTGATTTTATTTGTGTTCCCCCGGTGAGGGGTGGTCTGTGGAATTTTTTTTTTTTTGTAAAATTTTTATTTTGTATTTTATGGAGAAAAAATGAAAGGTTAAACAAGCGACAGTCCCGCAGTGCTTCCCACACCGGGGGAATTGAAGAGGCATACTCATAGACAAGGTGTTATAGAGAGTATCATAATGCAGTCCAAAGGGTCAGCCCCGGAGGACAGTAAGGCGGAAGTCAATTCCCCTCCAGAATTCCGGAGAAGCAGAAGCCCTGCGCAGAAGAAGTAGCGGGACCAAGGCGAGTGAGTCAATGCAGAAGAGTTCCGAGGCCTCCAGGTGCCCTGTGGGCGTCGTAACAACAAACAACCATATTACCCCACCCAACCCCCCTCCCTACCCACCCCCCCGGTGGTGGTGACAAACACATGCATTCACTCCTACAGTCATACAATCATGGTTATACCTGGAAGAGGTGGAGCGCGCGCACTGAGGATGGGCAGACTGCAGATGGCAAACCTTGATGGTGAAAGCGGACCAGGGGACCCCATCGAAACGTGACATTTTTGAAGTTGCCCAGAAAGATGTCCGCCACTCGTTCCACGCTCAGTAATCTCCACAGCCTCGCGTGCCACAGGGATATCGCCGTGGCATCCGGTTTCTTAAAGGCCGCTGCTAAGGTGAGTTTGGCCGCTCCAGGACAGAGCCACAAGATCTGTTTATCAGCCCTGGTTTGATGTTCGAGAACCGGGTCCCGGAGACCTAGCAGGACATGGGCCATGGAGTCAGCTATCGTGTAGCCGAGTATTTCCTTGATATGGGACAAGATCTCTGCCCAATAAGGGCGAATAACCGGGCAATCCCACCAGATGTGGCGGAAATCACCTAACAGCCCACAGCCCCTCCAACATCGGTCCGAGGAGGCCGGGAATATGCGATGTAACTTGGATGGGTACAAGTACCAATCCATGAGGGTCTTAAGATGGGCCTCCCGCAAGTCTACTGAGTGGTTGTGTGCCGTTATGTCTCGCCAGAGGCCCGACCATTCCTCATCGGTAATGTACCTCCCGAGATTTTCCTCCCAGTGCCCCTTATAGCGGGGACGAGGTGCCACAGCAGTGGTAAGCAGCAGATTATAAAGGAAGGAAATAGCCCCTTTCATAGTGTTGGTTCGCTGGATGAAGGCCTCAAATGGGGATGGAGGTCTCGTAGCTGCGGTGCCAACCCCGGGTGAGGTAGCCCAGTGGAGGAGCTGGATGTGGTGATACCGCTCGGAGGCCGGGACCCCATAGTCTCTCATACAGTTGGCAAAAGTGAGCGGCGCGGAACTGTGGAATAAATGTGTCAGGGCCCTGCAGCCCCCCTCTCTCCACAGTTGAAAGGGGCCGTCCTGCATCGCTGGCGAGAAGGCCGGGTTGAAGTGTATCGGTGTAAAGGGGGAAGGAAACGTAGTCCAGCGATCATCACTAGAGACTGTGTCCCAGACTTTCAGGACAGTGCCAGTGGGTGTACTGATGTAAGCGTTTTTGGGCCTATCCACCTTAGGTTTCCAAGCCAGGTCCCATACAGACCTCCCTGCAACACTCCTGTCCATGTGCAGCCAGTTTTTTTCCGAGAGTTGCTGGGACCATTCCACCAGAACCCGTAGCTGCGCAGCTTTATAGTACAGGTGCATATCGGGGAAGCCCACCCCCCCTCCTTCCGCAACCGTCGTAGAGTAGCGAAGAAAAACCACGCTCGCCCCCCCTGCCAGATGAAGCGCAGCATCAAGGACTTAAGGTGCCAGAAGAAGTCGAGATCGATCGGAATAGGAAGAGCTTGGAAGAGGTATACAAATTTGGGGAGGAGGACCATCTTTAGAGCATGAATTCTACCCAGCCACGAGATATACTTTGGTTTCCAGCGGTCCAAGTCCGCCCGAACCGATGCCAGCAACGGGGGGTAGTTCGCGGAGAACAGTTTCCCTATGGAAGGCGTCAGCTGAACTCCTAGATACAAGATAGAGGTGGTCGCCCAAGATAGAGGTGTCAGGAGTCGCACCCGTTCCACTTCAGCAGGAGGGAGTGTGAGATTGAGGATATATGATTTATCAAAGTTGACTTTGAACTCGGCCACACTCTCAAAGTGAGACAGGACTGTGTGGATGTGCGGGAGCGAGTGAGCCGGGTCTCCAATGGACAACAAAACGTCATCCGCAAATAGGGAGATTTTGTGCTGCTCACCGGTAAAGGGGAGACCCCGGATCTCCTCGTGCCCCTGCACTGCCAGCGCCAGTGGTTCAATGCTCAGCGCGAAGAGCAGGGGGGAGAGGGGACAGCCCTGTCTGGTACCGCAGGAGTGTGAGAAAAATGCGGATAGGTGTCCATTTATCATCATTCTAGAGCGGGGATCGCTATAGTTTGCCCGTATCATTGTGATAAATTTATCCGAAAAGCCAAAGGCGACCAGGGAATGGAACAGAAATCCCCAATCCACGCGGTCAAAGGCCTTTTCTGCGTCAAGGCCCACTAGCACTGCTGGTATGCGAAACCTATCGGCCTTTTCTATCAGGTGGATCACACGTCTCAAATTATCGTGGGTCTGTCGTCCCTTGATGAAGCCAGATTGGTCCGGATGAACCAGGACCGGCATCAAGTCCTGGAGCCTACGCGCAATGATAGAAGAGTATAATTTGGCATCGATATTGAGGAGGGCTATTGGGCGATACGAAGAGCATGTGGACTGGTCCTTCCCGGGTTTAGGAATGACGGAGATCACCGCGTCAGCCATAAATCCCGAAGTTCTACCGGTCTCTGCCATCACATTAAATAGGGAGACTAAATATTCACACACCTCCGTCGCGAACGTCTGATAGAAAAGGGCGGTATAGCCATCTGGTCCCCGTGCTTTATGGAGTTTCAGGGCTTTGATAGCCTCCAGCACTTCAGTTCTGGAGATAGGGGCAGTCAAGAGATCATTCCGCTCCTTAGAAACCTGGGGTATGGGAAGATCTGCCAGATAACTCTTCTGAGCCTCGTGATCGAGGGTATCCCCTGCGTAAAGAGTGGCATAAAAGCGGCCAAAAGGGGCCGCCTTATCCTCATCCCTGTGTTGCAGATCTCCAGCCGGGTCCCGGATACCCCCGATGTAATCCCTCTCTCTCTTGTCCCGAAGTTGGCGGGCCAAGTGCCGTCCCACTTTGTTCCCCTGAGAGTACGAGAGACGCCGTAACCGCAGCAGGGTGAATTCTGCCCGGTTATTGTAGTGGGCCTTCAGTTTACCCCTGACCGCTGTCAGCGGGCGAAGGGTCAGTCTAGACGGGTTCAATTTGTGCGCTTGTTCCAAAGTGGCAAGCTCCTCTTCCAACCCCTCCCGCTCCCTCCTCCTTAGTTTGTTAAGGTTAGCGTTGAGAGCTAGGCAGGTGCCCCGTAGAGAAGCTTTGCATGCGTCCCAGGTAATGAATACGGACGTATCCGAAACGGGATTAAGGGACGAGAAATCTCGAATGGCTTTCCGCAGATCCCTACATGAAGCGTCGTCTCGGACTAGCGTGGCCGGAAAGTACTATTTGCGCAGCCCGTCACCTTTCGCCGACCAGTGTAATCCGAGGAACAGCAAGCTATGGTCAGATACAGAGAGCGGAAAAATACTGGAGTCGCGGACATCACCCCTGAGGGCTCGGCTCAAAAAAATGTGGTCTAGGCGGGAATAGGAATGGTGGACATGAGAAAAGAAGGTGTAATCCCGGGATTGGGGGTGCAGAGAGTGCCAGCCATCAATCAAGCCCAACTCACTCACCAGTCGCTGCGTTTCGGTAGAGAATAGACCGGCATCAGATCTCTGAGCACGAGAGCTGTCTAGGTCCCTGTCCCAAATCAAATTAAAGTCTCCCAGAAGAAACAAGTGCCCCTCTACAAAGTCCCCAACTCTATGTATCAAATCCTGGAGAAAGCTATTTTGTCCCGTATTGGTGACGTACACCACCACAAAAGTGCACAGCCTACCATACAGCATCCCCTTGACCATTAACCAGCGGCCTTCCTTATCGCAACTCACCCCTTTAGGCTGAAAGTGTAGGGACGCTCGGAATAAAATGCCCACCCCCCTGTGTTTAGTGGAGGCAGAGGACCTGTAAATGAGGGGGAAATGTCTATGTCTAAGGCGAAGCTCATCCTTGCGCGCCAGATGGGTCTCCTGGAGGCCCACCACATCAAATTGATGATCGTTCAAGTATTTCCAAATTTTCTGGCGCTTTTGCGGGGAGTTCAGACCTTTCACATTCCAAGTACCGATACTAAGTGGCATTGCTACACATGGATCCCACTCTCGCGTCCTCCACCTTGTCAATGGGCCCCAGCTTCCCCCCACCTCCCTTGGTCGGACCCCCCACTGCTCCCCATCCCCAACTCCTCTCCCGCTGGCAAGCCACATCCCCCTCTCGAGCAACCTCCAGATCCAATCCCCAGACCTCACCGGGGGCCCTGCCAAAAGTAGTACCAGATCGGCACCATCAGAATTAGGAGGAGAGGCCACATCACGGCTGAGGTCCAAGCCAACAAATCGCATATATAGCACATATTCAGAAGTAACAGTCACATCAAACCACGCATTCCGGTCACCACCACCCCCTGATGCAGCCCCACCACTGTCCCCATGTCCCCCCCTCCCCACTCCCTCAACATACCATCCTGGATCCCACCCCTCCCAAAAAGTCGCAAGGATTTCCATCAAGTCGTAAGCAATGAAAGAAAGGAAAACAAACAGTAACAGAAAACATAACTGTCCCCTTATGTAGACTATTGTAGTCGCCCCTAAGGGGCGGGGGAAGGGGCACGAGTAGGTGTGCCCTCCGAGGGCCGGACCGGGCTGTCTTCCTAAAAGTACAAAATTACCCACAGTACCTGATGGGGTAGGGCCCCTCCGGCGCCCTGCAAGTCCCGCTGCAAGGCTCAAGCTGCCCCGGAGCTAGCCTGTGATGATGGCACCGTGACAGACGTGACAGATGCAACCGCTGCCCCCCTCTCCAGCAAGCTGGTTGTACGATCAGGCCTCCGCAGGTCCGTCTCCCGCCCCACTCTATGCCAGGACGGGGACCGCCGCCTCGACGGGGAGCTCCCGCCACCGGGAGAGTGGGGCACCTCATCAAGGCCCAGGAGATCCCTCGCTGCCTGAAGAGATCGGACCTGTACCAATCTGTTCTGCCACCGAAAGATGAGACGAAAGGGGTGGCCCCAGGAGTAGGACACATTCTGTTCTCGTAAGAAGGTGGTTACAGGGCGAGACTCGCGTCTCTTTTGGAGCGTCGAGGCCGCCAAGTCCTGGAACAGCTGGGGGCGGTGGTCTCGAAACTGCAGAGAGGGGGTCTCCCGTGCCTTCCGGAGACTGCGCTCCTTCAGTTGGAAGTCGTGGACGCACACTAAAATGTCAGGGGGAGGCCCCCACCTCGTCTAGGCAGGCCGACCCTGTGAACCCTGTCCATCCTGATGTCGCACACGTCCTCGTCATTTAGGATCTGCAGGAAGAGCACTCCCACATATTCCCTTAGATCACCAGCCTCCCCGTCCCATGGCACAGCTCGGATGCGGATGTTGTTCTGGCGGGAACGGTTCTCCAAGTCCTCCGCATGCGCCTGGAGGTCCAGATTCTGTTCAGTGAGTCGGATCACATCTTGCTGCAGTTGGTGCACATCATTCGCCATGCTCAGGTCATGATCCTCCAAAGTAGCTACCCGCTCTCCTATGCCATCCACATCCCTCCGCACCTCGCGAAGGTCCGAGGCCAGCTGAGAGCGGAGTTTAGAGATATCCTCTTTAATAGAAGCAAAGAGTTCCGTCATAAAGGCCTTAGTTGCAGGAGCCTCATCGTCATGTGGCTTAGGTGAGTCGCTGGGCCCAGGAGACGCCGGTTGCTGGGTCCCCTTCTGAGGAGCATCCTTACCAGGCTTCCCTTTACGCTGTGTTGTAGACATTACGGCGCTGCCGGATCCCCGATCCAGCAGCGGCGAAAAAGGGGCCCCGGAGCGCCGGAAGAGCACCCCCCGGGTCTCCTTGTAAATACTGTCGCCGCAGCAGTGGAGAAAGAGCCGGCAGAGTCCCAGCCCAGGGATCGACCACTCCGCGATTACAGCTGCAGCCTCACCGGACCTGTCTTCAATGGCCAGTCCTCTCGCCTTCACAGCTCAGCCTCCGGTCCCTGCGCAAGATGTAAGCCCTCCTCGCGGAACCTGTGTGCCAATACGCAGTCTTCGACAGGGCCACCTCCACGAAGAGACCCCCTGCGCCTCTCAATGCCACTCCTGCAGGCGAGGGGCTCTGGACAGGCAGTCCCACCGGTCTCCGCGGACGGAAGCCAAGTTACTGGGCTGAAGCAGGTCGTAGGGGGGGCCAAGCGGGGACAGATTCCTATGGTGTCGCGAATCCCATCACCCCAAGCTAGCCCGGCAGGACCCAGCTCGAGGTTGAAGGCCACAATTGCGGGGCCCCGCCTTGCCAAAGACCCGATCCTCCTGATCAGTGCAGCCCCCAACCAGGCCCAGGGGGAGACCGCAGCAGAAGCTCCAGAGCGCTCTCGGCACGTGCTGCGCTCAGGGTGTACTCCGAAATCGTCGATGCCCCCTGTGGGGTGTGCTGGGTGCTGGAGTGCGGGCACCCCCTTCAACCGCCAGTGCGCCAAAATGCCTCGTGGGGCAGCTCCCGCGCCGACTAGGCCTCAAATCCCCGGCCTCGAGTTAATCCGGCGATCAGTCCTGCCGAGCGCTGCCAGCCATATCACTCAAATCGCAATGGTCGCGGGGGTGTTGGCAGCAGCGACCCAGCACCGTCATCCCCCGCCACCGTGCAGGAAATCCTTCAGCGCCCCTTAGGGCGGGCCCCGCAGGGACCAGGCCGCAGATCCCCGGCCTCGGGTGAAACAGCTAGCCGGGGCCCGCCTCTCGCAGCCGGCCGTGCTGCCTAGATCGTCCCGGCCGCAGGGGTCCCGGGACTAGCGCGATCCTTCCGCCAGTCTTCGCTGTAGTCTCCGGGTCCCTCGACGCTCACGGGGCAAGGGTCGCGGAACCTGGCGGCGGAGCCCCTGACGCTGCCCTGCTCCGCCCGCCCAAAGGCCTCCGTGCATTGGGGTCCAAAGCCGCCGCTCCGGGATCTCTGCTCTCCGGACAGCTAGAGACACCGGAAGGGTGTAGCTCGGGTCTCGATCGCCTCACGGGGCTCCCTGGCCAGCTCGACGGCAAGCTGTGCTCTCGAGGAGGATGCTGGTCAACGCTATTTCTTCGTGGTGCCGGAGGGACCTAGAAAAGCGTCCTACTCCGTCGCCATCTTGAACACGCCCCCGTCTGTGGAATTTTTATTGCCGGTTGGACTGTTGAAGTCCGCATGACATATTGGACCAATTGTCTGTGTATTGTAATTAACAGTTTTAGCTGAGCTAAGAGCTCTCGGTCTGACATCTTTTCAATGTCAGGATGTGGTGTGTAGCTGGCTAGAACCGGCCACGTGGCTCCTGGTACACCTAGTGAACCTAGCCTGGTGATGTGATTTTGATGTTTTAGGGCACCATTAAACCAGAGCAGGTGCTCTTGGTAAGTTAGTGGGATTTCAACGTCCTCGAAAGGAGCGTATTCCTCTGGAGATTCCTCTATTTTGTAATAGTGGAATTCGTGTATCACAGCGTGTGCTGCTGGAAAATGTATCCATGAATAGAATACCTCTGTCTGCCGATATTCATGGGCCTCTACCACGAATATGACTGTACCACCTCGTGATGATACTCCATTTTCTATAAGTTTCTTAGTTATAGTTTTCCTTACATTTACCGGAATGATTATAGCATTCGGGTCATTTTCTTGGAGACTTGTGTCATCCGCTAGGAGCTGAGCTGCTAATCTAGCTTCCTCCCTTTCGTCTTGACTTTCCGTCATTTTTACTAACAGAGAGTTTTTGTTGCAGATCAAGTTTCAAGGGAAACAAAGATTAGGTGCACAATATTTTGGAACACTGTATCCTTCAACATTGACTAAACCAAAAACTAATACATAGGATTCTCATCCTACTAAGTTCCGGCGGATATTAACCTTTTACCCACTCCAGACGTCTTTTGGAGTATTTACGGGAAAAAGTGTCTGTGTGAAAAAGCACGACTGAGTTACTCTAGCGTCTTGCGTTAGATTATCGCCTTACCAAACATTGGGCGCCATGTAGTGTAGTTCCTATATTCCCAATAGGCTCTGAGCATTGGAATAATATAAACAGCAGTTTAGACGTAGGACTGAGGTCATCTTGGTCTCTACTGACTATATTAGACTTAACTAGTTTTGCCAGCTAGCTCAGAGATCACTAGAAACTTTCTCGAATGTTCAGAAAAGAGTTAACTCTCCTGATTTAGACAAGAAGGGATTAGTTTCTGACAAACGCATAAACATGACAACTTTGCTCCCTCAGAATAAAGAGTGTATCTCTAGAGTCGTGTGAAAACAATAGACAACTATTTTACTCAGTCAATCGTGCATACTTAGTTTCACCAGAGTGCAGAGAAAAAGAGAGATGGGCATTTTCAATAAAAGGTGTTATTTATTGAGCAGTCTTCTTTCTCATGCAAGAGAAATGAATTGCCACAGTTGCAATACTTATCATGAAGTAAAGTGCGTACAGTAAAAGGAGTATTTATGAAATAATACTGTAAAAGCATTGATATGGTTTCTTAGCCATATGATATTTTAAAACGGATAAAATATATACATACATAAAATCATTGACTAACGTACTCAACTGATGCTTCTAAGATACGCCTACCCCGGTGTACCTGACCTAAGCCTAATACGTGGGAAGGAGTAAGTAAGTTGCAGTTTAAGTTAAGTTGGCTTTTGCCAAGAATCTGAATCAAGAATTCTCTTAAGGGTTTAGTCAGCTCCATACCTTGGTTCTAGAATGTAGGAGGTCTTGTATCTCTCTCTCAGGACTCGATCTCCCAGCAACCCGCAAGGGTGACTGGAAACACCGGAGCTGGATTTCTTGGCAGGAGAAAAGACAGCGTCTCTCTCAGTGCGGCAAATGGGAGGGTCGTCTTCCTTCGGCTCTCACATCAGCTGGGCGTCGGGCAAGTAGATAGCCGCTCTGCTCCAAACCACCGTGTGTTTGCTTAAGGCAACGTTGGTATATTTATACCTGAAAGGTGCCGTGTTTGACGTAAGGTTGGACATAAGACGTCACTAAGAACTAACAGTTCTTTCTGGACTCAGGAGTTCTTGTGCAAATCAAAACAAAAGCAGGGGGAATTCCCGGGCTGCTGGAGGCTTGGTTTGTTTAAAGAACGCGTTGTACTTTCTAGGAGTCTATGGGAGTAGCCTTGCCGTATTTGGACTGCATGGGCTATAAGTAGATATGGGCATGATTCCTATGCCTTTATAAGGATATGTTTTATTATAACCACATAAGGGCATGAATCAGGGATATCTAATTAGGGTCCTAGATAGATTCACAACAGGGTGACTCATCGCTGGGCTTAATAGACCTGGTCTGCATTTAGAGTGGTGGGAGAGTTTTGCTTGCACCTGAATAGGCTGTGTCTCCATTTTCACAATGCTATCTCCACCCCCTGTGGTCATGCTGCACTATGGAAGACAGGACTGGTTTGGACTGGGTTCAGAGACCCTTACAGCAAAGAGAAAAATGACAAAATGGGGTTTAAGTATTGCACCAAAAACCCCAGGACTTTAGATTATTTCAAGGAACAAGAGGCCCCTGCCAAGATGAATTGTGGAAGGACTGTGTGAGGAGCGCTCCCATTTCTGTATGAGGGGTGGGTTGGCCTGCGGTTTCTGCAGCGGTGGAGGAAAACGACTGACTCTTTTTACCCTGCTGTGGCACCCTGCTTGTGAAGAATCTCCAAAGGCTTGTGTGTGTTGGCCTCCTGTTTGAAGTCTGAGGGATGCAGAAGACTTCAGGAAAGATACTTGCTGGATTTAGAAAGAACCTGCCCGGAGCAAAAGGACTGGACTGTTCTTCACCTTTTTAAAAGGGAGCCTGCAAGAGCACCTTATGATTTTCTTCCTCACAAAGTGTGTATGGGGAGCTTTGCTATTCACTAGAAGCTGAGGAAGTGCTAAAACAAAACCAACCACAACAAGCGCGTTGTGTGCACTGTATTTGTTGCCATGAGAATGAAAGCATGTGCTGAGAGCTTTGGCAGGAAAGTGTGTGTGGAGCACTTTCCCCTTCAGAGAGATGCTGCCTGTATCAGGGCGTGGTGTGCACCCCATTCTCTCCAGTGCTTAATTGAGCTGAACAGCGCATGGTGAGCTTTGGTACGAGATCAAGCAGTCCACTCAGATCTATCAGGCTGTGGGCCCTGCCCGGTTTATGCCTATAACGCAGCCCCCTTCCAGGGGAACCGCGACCGATGACTGTTGAGCAGGGAGTGCTGCCCTGAGGTTCCCTGCTCCACCGGTGGCAACCACATTGTGTGTTGAGGGACCCCCTTGGTGCAACCCCGCAGACGCCGGCACCATAGAGGAGACCGAAAGCGGGAGAGCGAAGTGACGTCAGCATCAGTTCCTCACACAACCGCGTCATCTGGGCACCGGGAACGGCCCAGGTGCTCCAACTGCTTCTGCTGGCCCTGCTCCCAGGAGTCCCATGTAAGGTAGACAGACTTTCAATCTGATGCGGCCTGCCTCCATCGGCTGGCGGCTCGTGCCTGTGAGGTTTCCCTGCATTTGCCCAATACTTTGTGGTCTCCCCTTTGGCCACTGAGAAGAGCCTGGGGGCTGATAAGAGCACTGGAGGCATTGGGGGAGGCAGTTACAACCTCCGCTCGTGCCAGCTGCACTAGACTTGAATAGGTTCCCACCGCATTCTGCAAGGTGCCAATTGCACTGGGCCCCTTTGCCATTTCCACATCTGTGGTGCCGGCAGTAGTTGCACCTCACGTTGGTGGGCATCACTTTCCCACATTTACACTTGAGGGGGACCCAGTAAGGTCTTACGCCCTCCCTGTCAGGGAAAGTACTCTACACCCTGTAGAAACAGTGCAGAAGTGCTGTGGTCTCATGTTTTGAGGGACACACTGGTAATTGTGGTGACTCATATGCCCTGAGAGACCTATTGGGGGTTATGTGGGGTCTACCTGCTGCATTTTCAGCCACTAATGTTATGATGTATGCCTTTTACTGGCCAGAGCAACAACTATTATGTTCAGGAACTACCTATTATGCGTGACTGTTGCTTTCATGATGGTCTCCTCATGTGCAACTTATATGTCTTTCTTCAGTGCACTACATGTTTATGACTGTTGGCTTATGGCAAATTGATGATGGTTTATGATTTATTTATTATTATGACAATTGCCTTATGGCAAAGTGAAATTCTTACATATATAACGGCATGACTATTGCCTAGTTGGCAAGGTGATTATTGATTTATGTGACTGTGGTCTAATATGTTTGATGTATAATACAAAAGATATTTGTATATAACCTTGTGTGGAGTCTCTCTTTTTGTGATGTGTCTAGTGTGTCACTGGTGTGTGTGTGTTGTGCAAACGCTTTACACTTTGCCTCTGGGATCAGCCTGACTGCTCTGCCAAGCTACCAAGGGGTTCAGCAGGTGTTATCTTTGATGTGTAACTCCCTTACCCTGACTAGAGTGGTGGGTTCTGCCTGGCTTAGGTGCACACCCTAGCCAACTCAACCCCATTTGTAACAAGGTGTAATAGAGCCCCTTACATTGTCTAGTAAGCACAAAAGTGTTTCAGTTTCATCAAAGAAAATAGACTTACGCTAATAACAAAGTAACATCCACCCTTTCTTGCAATAATATTTCAATGTATAGCATAACCCCAGATATAAATACTAATTTAATATGAAAGTGGATACACATTAGAGGTACACTGTGGAGAGTTTCTATACATAATAGACCAAAAACACCTGCTGAGGGCTGTGCCAAAGAGTAGAAAACAATGACAAGCCAATTTGCTCATTTTTGAGGCAACACAGCAACCAAATTTGCGCCTCAAATTTGTGCAAGGGGGTAAACACAATTCCTAAGATAAGGTGTATTTGTAAAGTGTAAACTCACCTCCAGGCACTCAATTAACAGATGTTATGGTTATCCAAATCAGTGGTACGCATTTTATTAACATCAGAAGGATGAATGGACACACTAGAATTTGAATCTGTGATAACAAGGCTAAACACAGATTCTTGAAGTGGATGCTTTAGTGCAGAGAGCCACTGACTTACCCTTAGCAGAGTCATTTCTACTAAGATTGGCCTGCTGCTGCTGTCATCCCCTGTGTTCGTGCTCTATTTAAGCATGCCTTGCATAATGCACAGATTCCTACCATGACGTAGAGATAAGCTTGCACTGTCTGCTTAGAATTTGTATTGGAAGAGTGCATTGCATATGTGCAGTGCCTTCCAGCACACATACAATGTGTGGCCTGTTTGGAGAAATAAAGACATTTGCCTTTGTTCTTACCTGCTCCAATGTGGCATTATTTTTTCATGCAAAGCCCTGTCTGGCTATCTTAGTAGATGAGGCTTTGCATTAAAATCAATGGCTATTTGCATTGATCACTCTAGCTAAAGCCCCAATAACACCCTGTTAGGCTAAAGTGATGACAAACACTCTTTGTACTGAAATGGTACATGTTTCCTCTAGTGCAAAATGGCATTTGCACCAGAAAGTAAATATTAACCCTGGGCAAAACACTACGCTACGCTCGCGTAGTTTGTGAAGCATTCGCTACTTCGCACTACGCAAATTGCATGTAGCACAGTGCGAACATGTGTAGCGTAGTCCAGCGGTCATTTTTTGCTTGCTCGAGGTCCTCAACGTCACGTTTGTGACCGCGAGCAAGCAAAATGACATCCCGGCTCGACTTTTTCGTCGTTCGCCATCAGCAACATCAAGTTGTCGATCACAAGCCTGGAAAATAAACCTCCTGGTGAGATTCTCAACGCAGGGAGGTCAGGTTTCTCATTGCGAGTGGTCACGTATGCTCGCGACTGCTCGCGATAAGAAACTACCAGTCCACGTTGAGAAAGCTGCCGCTCGGGTAGAAATCTACTCGAGCGGCAGAAAACAACCACTTGCACTGTGCAAGATGCAGTTTGCACTGATTGCACAGAGCGGACAAGCATCCAGCACTGTGCAATCAGTGCGGACAGCATTTTGCACAGTGCACTACGCAGTTCGCTTAACTCGCGTAGTGCACTTCGTGTAGCTACGCGTAGCGTCACATCGCAAACTACGCCCACGGTTAGTAAATATGTGCCACTTTGTGTCTCTCTGCATGACTTTCGAATGGTACAAAACCTTAGTAAACGTGGGCCATTATTTTAGGCAATTGAAATAAAAATGAGCAAAGTCAATATGTCTGTACTTGAAATTGGGTCTCTAGTTGACTGAGGTTTGTACTCTGTCCAAGTATGGACCAAAATCCTAGTCAAGGTAAGCTAGATATACACTAAAAGATAACCTGTGCTCACAATCTAGTAGCTTGGCAGATAGCAGGCAGTCTTATCTAAGGAGGCAATGTGTAAAGTATTTGTGCAACAAACTCACACAGTAACACAATAAAACCACCACAATAAGCCTCCACAAAGGTTTAGAAAATGTTTATCTGAGTAAATCAAAACCAAAATGACAAAAATCAAAAAGTAAAAGTTGAGCTATGAATTTTTATAGAATAAACCAAAAATACTGCTAAAAAGTCATTAGTGGGCAAAAGGTTATTTGAGGTTATGAGGGACCGGTACATATCCAAAGTTCAGGCAGACCACGATGAAGGGCAGGCAGGCTGAAGGATCCTGAAAGGTCCCACAGAAGAAATACCTTGACTAGAGCAACTGTCTACGTCGAGAGCCTACTGATTTGTCGTGGAGCCATGCAAAGGGGGTCCCGCATCGTCGTCAAGCTCAGTTAAAATGAATCCAAGGTGTTGTTGTCATGCCTCACAGGCTGTAGATTCGCAGTCATCGAGTAGACTCTGTGTTGATGTCATAGGGCAAAGCAGCAGAATTTCCCACGCAGTCGGGCGATGCGTTGGTTTTTGCAGAAATCAGCTGCAGAGCCCACTTCTGAGGGCCAAGACTGGAGGGGGCACTTCAGGTAAGGGTAGGATTCACAGATGGCAGACCCCAGTATAACCAACAGGATTGCAGGATGTTGTTTGTGTTTCTGAGACTTCAGACAACAGGAAGAATGCTAGCAAGCCTTTGCAGTCACTCTGGTTACAAGTGAGATGGGTTCAGTTCATGGGTCCAGTTCTTGTCCTCAGAAGGGCAGAGATCAGCAGGCAGC
Source organism: Lissotriton helveticus (assembly GCF_964261635.1). Lineage (NCBI taxonomy): Eukaryota > Metazoa > Chordata > Amphibia > Caudata > Salamandridae > Lissotriton > Lissotriton helveticus. The sequence goes on from NC_136065.1 coordinate 1,761,658,309, forward strand.
AGAGCAGCTCAGCAAAGCAGAAAAGCAGTTCCTCAGAACAGCTAGTCAAGGCAAAGTGGCCATCCTTAAAGGACAGAAGTCTTAACTTCAGCAGAGTTGTGTACTAATTTGATAGGGTCAGAGCCCCAGTACGTATACCCAAAAGTGCCTTTGATGTTGAGGGTAATTTCAAAGTAGCTCTCTGAAGTGCACAAAGATCCTATTCGACCCAGTCCTGTGTGCCAGGCTAACTGTGGGGGTTGAATCAGTACCTTGTGTGTGGACAGGGCACTACCAATTGAAGTGTAAGTGTCTGCCCCTCCCATTCCTCCCTGCCCAGTAAGAACCATCAGAATTCAGAAGAGTGCTCAGAATGCAGATGAGCCTCACCTTCCTGTTTTTGTGACTGTCTAGAGGGAATTTACAAAGTGTATCAACCAGTCTTGATGTGTATTGGAGACAGGTTGCTAGCACGTGGAGCAAAGTTTAGAGCAGAGAAATGTCCACTTTGTAACAATGGCATTTCTAAAATAGTAATGTCATATCCAACTTTATCACAAAGAGAATTTTTTCATTACCATTTCGAAGATGTGAAACGTGATTTAGCTACTCCTTTCTAATTCAGAATTAAGGCTTAAAAGTGTTTTAAGGAATTCCAAATGCTAGCCTGTGAGAGGAGTAGGCCTCAAAGTAGTGAAAAACTAATTTAGTTGTTTGTCACTAACAGGACAGGTCAAACTTAAAAGTGCATGTTCTACCTTTTAGTTACAGAGCACCCTGCCCATAGGGCTACCTGGGGCCTGCCTTAAGGGTGACCTATTTGTAATAAAATGGGGAGTCTAAGGGTTGGCAAGTGACTTTAATTGCCAAGCTGAATTGGCAGCAAACTGTATACACAGACTTTGCAATGGCAGCCCTGAGACAGGTTTGAAAGGCTACTTCGGTGGGTGGCACAATCAGTGCTGCAGGCCCACTAGTTTTTGTAAAAACAACAGGAGTATAACCCATAGACCAGGTTGAGATCTTTACAATATTAAATTAATATGTTATTCTAGAATATATTGTTTTATGAATTAAAGTGCAGAGACTTTGGCGCATGTTGAAATGGGAACAAAATATATTAAGAAAATATCACCAAGTAGTGTCAAGAGTCCGCCGACAGACACCATGTTCACACGTAGAACGTGGTTGGCAAAGTAACGTGGTTGGAAAAATAAACACAGGATATTTAAAAGGGCTTTAAAAATGGCAGCACGTAAAACAGGTAAGTAACAGTATTAAAATAATACATTATTTGAGTATATTCAGTATTATGAATTAAAGAGCAGAGAGTTTGCGGCATGTTGAAATGGGAATGAAATATAATATGGAAATACAAAATATTATTAAAGATAGGTTTTTTTTAGTGGGTGAGTTTTCTTTTAAAAAGAGGGTGCAAAAAAAATAAACGGGCATCGAAAATAATACCTGTGTAATTTTGTTAAATAAAAAAATTAATAAAGTTGTGTTTAAAATAAATGTTTTCCCAGATTTCAATTAAATGAAGAGAGTTAGTGAAATGTAAAAAGAACATAAAAAAAAGATGATATAGGTGAACTGTTAAGATAATAAAATGTAAAGGAAAATTAACATTGTGTGTAGTGTAAAAAAAGATAATCTCATGGTTTGCCATTGGTTTCAATATACAAAATTGTCCCTTTTCTATTTTTAGGATTTTGAAGAAAGTAGACGTCATACCGTAACAATGTCATTTTACGGATCGAAAATTAAACGAACTAAAATTGCGATGTAGTGGTATGCGCAGTAATTTCCGGGAAAGCAAAATCATTTTGAATCGATTTCAATGCAGTTGCAAACTAAAACCATGCGAAGTAAAATCATGCATAGGAATGCCAAATGCGAAGTAAAAGCAGCGCACTAGAAACATGCACACTAATGGTATGCAAAGTAACAACACATATTCTAGGCAGAAAATGCAAAGGCAGCCTGAATTGGACTTGGTGCACAAATGTGCTTGTGACACATAAAAGTGGTCACGCAAGTGACAATGTGAGATCAGCAAAGAGGGCGCATGGTGACAAGGTGAAAAAATATATACAGAGAAACTATGTGGTTCAACAAGAGCGATTTCACAACAGTTGGCCAAGTTGTAACTGAGCAATTTTAAGTGACCCAAAATGGAGTTTTGCACCGTAAATTGGCTGAAGAGTCGACGACGTTTCGATCCAATGAATTCAGGATCATCTTCAGGACCGGGTTGCCAATTGGGGAGCGCTGTACATGGAAGGAAGTGGGAAAGGTAAGAGTGGGAAGGGAGAGGCAGGAAGGTGCGCAAACGCAAGAGAAGGCGTTGGTAGAGGGGCCTACCTGAGGGTCAGGTGTAGGGAAGAGACCTACGAGGAGGGGAGGGCAAACATCAGCGTGAAGGCAGACAGGTATCTGTAAGAGAAGGGGATCAGCATAGGCTCGGTAGGCACGGCATGTGATGAGTAGCAAGTGCGTGGAGGTGCAGTGCATGAAGGTGAAAGGAAGAGTCTACCTTTGAGGGACACGGTCCCTTGTCCATGGCAGGCCAAGGAAATCAATGCAGGATAAGGGCTAGGTGTGCCAAGAAGTTGGCATCAGTGGTGCAAGGATGCTTGCGGTACATGCGCATGCTACTCATCATGTGCCGTGCCTACTGAGCGCATGCTGATCCCCTTCTCTTACAGACACCTGTCTGCCTTCACGCTGACATTTGCACACACAGCACCCCTCCAGGACCTTCCCTCCTCGTAGGTCTCTTCCCTACGCCTGACCCTCAGGTAGGCCCCTCCGCCAGCGCCTTCACTTGCGTTTGCGCACCTTCCCGCCTTTCCCTTCCCACTCTTACCTTTCCCACTTCCTTCCATGTACAGCATTCACCAATTAGCAACCCGGTCCTGAAGATGATCCTGAATTCATAGGATCGAAACGTCGTCGACTCTTTAGCGCAACTTACGGCACAAAACTCCATTGTGGTTTGCTTAAAAATGCTCAGTTACCACTTGACCAAACATTGTAAAATCACTCTTGTTGAACCACACATTTTCTCTCTATATATTTTTTCACCTTGTCACTTCGTTGATCTCACATTGTCACTTGCAACGCCACTTTTTTGTGTCACAAGCACATTTGTGTACCAAGCCCAATTCGGGCTACATTTGCATTTTCTACCTACATTGCTGCTACAACTGTTCTTTTTATTTATTTTTTGTCTTTAAATTATATGATCCATGTGCACTTTACAAAACAAATCACAATTCTCCCTCATTCTTGCTTCGTAATGTATTGTACATACATTTTGAATTGACTCCCTTAATGATACCAGTTGAGATATTGTTGGAGGCCCACTAGTAGCATTTATAATACAGGCCCTGGGTATGGGGTATACCACTTTACAAGGGACTTATTAGTAAACTAAATATGCCAGTCAGGTATAAACCAATGTCACCATGTTTTAGGAGAGAAGCACATTAACTAGAGCACTAGTCAGCAGTGGAAAAGTGCTCAGAGTCATAAGGCAAAACGTTCGAGGGAGACTACCCTAAGGATGACAATTCTAACAGTCTGGTTTACTTTAGTTTAATGTTTCCTTTGATGTCACCCATAGGCTTGCAGACAGTACAGATAGAGGGGTGCATGCACCTACACACACACATATGCACAACAAAACATACACAACACACATGCAGTTAAAGAAAACAGGCACACACAAACAGTAATACATGTTAGATATTAGCCCAGATGGATAGATGGCTGAGTGGGTTTGTATATATGGATAAATAGATGGTTGGTCAGAATGGCAAGGACAAATATATTGACCTTCGAAAATACTGGGGCGAATATATCAACTACCAATTTATCTTGTAGGTAACATGGCACTGAAAGCTGGTGCTGTACTAGCCATGCCTGGGTCTGGTGAGAAGCATTCTTTTGAAGAGCCATGCCGTAGGCTTCCTACAGAATTTGAGGCTCAAGGGGGGGGGCTACGTTGTGTAAAGGTAGTTAATTAAAGGTTCTAGGAGTGATGTAGAAAATGTAACAGATGCTGGCTCTGGGTCTGCATATGCATGGTGTTGGATCTGGCCTTTTGTTGCTGAACCCATTTATGTTGATGTTAAGTTTATGTGCACTTTTGCTCTCTCCCTAAACATGGTACAATTGGCTTATACATGTTTGGTACATTTAATTCAGTTGCAAGTACCTAGCAAATGGTATTAGATGTACCCAGGGTCTATAAATGAAATGCTACTAGTGGCCCTACATCTCTCATTGTGTCACCCAGTAAAGTAGCCTTTTAAAACACCCTTTGTGAAGTTTTAAACATACCATTTTGACCTGGTAAAATGCAAGTTTTGCCAAGCCTAAACCTTCCTTTCTAATACAAATAAGTCATCATTATGGTAGCCACAAAAAAAGATTATTGAGAAGGGTGCATTATATTTAAGAAGTTGGACATGTGTGATTAAGTTTTACATTGCCTGGCAATTAAAACCTTCCACAGTTGTTTTCACTGTTGTAAAACCAGTGCCTATCACTAGGATATGTTGTTATATTTAAGAAGTGATAACTTTTGATTGGAAGCCTAGAAGAGTGAGTAGAGGAGTGAGGCAGCGATGCATCCAGGCTCCAGTTTTGTTTTTATGTTTTAATAATTTCAAAATCGATATTTCTTCAGGAACCTGTAGAATAGGCTTTCATGTAGCCATGGTTCTTTTGTATGCAGACGATGCAGTTCTCTTGAGATTAACTGCAAATGGCCTTCAAAGTCTTTTAAATGGTTTTAACGATTCAATGAGTAAATTAAATCTTAATATAAACCATCAAAAATCATTTATAATGACCTGTGGCCCCAAAAGTAAAAAAACTTGGGGGCATTTTATCAACAAGTTGTGATAAATATCGCAAAGCGCGCTTAGCGCTATTTTTCTTATCACCGGCTATCGCTTGATTTCAACGCCGAGATAGCGCATTAATAACAACGATTATCTCTGAGGCGATATGAAATCCAGCAATACTGGCGAAAAGCGCCATTAACGCTTGAAAAGCAGAGATAAATATTGGAGATGAATAAATCCTTGCTGATTCGCCCCTGTGACCTTAACCCTGCAATCCACCTCCCATTATGTAGATGGCTAAGTCCACTTTTAAGCAGGTGTTAAAATCCTGCGATAAGGGGGCTTAGCGCGATTATTCCTGTCGCTAAGCAGGTCTGCTGCAGGCTTGTAAATACAGCAAAGCCTTGTTAGCGACTATTTCCTTGTTGTTTTGCTCCGGAACGCCTAATTTGCATGTCATTAGCAATGGCATGCAGGGCGATATGAAATGGGAGCAAAATCATGGAAACTAGGGCTAACAAGGCTTAGGGCGAACTTGTTAATAGGGCGATGTAAATATCGTCGCTTTATCGGCAAAAAGTGCAGCTAAAGCGGCGATAATGCCCTTGATAATATGCCCCTAAGCGTTTTAATATAGGAGGCATACCAATAAAAAATGCATCTTCTTTTAATTATCTAGGCCTCCTGATTGACACGGGTCTTGGGACAGTTTAATTAGGCAGAGGTTGCAAAAGATGGGGGTAGCCGGTGAAGCAATTTTCAGGTTTGTGAAAAAAACTGGGGCACAAACCGGTCAGAGAGATGATCCAGCTATACAGAAGTCAGTGCCTATCCCTCGGTTCCTACGGGGCAAGAGTGTGGTATTATACAGTTCTAGGAAAGTTACAGATAATAGAAAATACGTTTTTGTGTAGACTTTTAGCACTACCCAAAACAATCCCAAGTTTTATCACACATATAGAATTTAGGGATGGGATTTTTGGAAGATTTCATCGGGATGATGCCTTTATTACTATGGGTAATATTATGAAGCACACGTAGGGCCAGCTTCTCTAGAGAAGTTATGAAGGATTGTTTGAATCTTTATACCACGACTGCTATATATGGCTTAAGTCAGAAATTACAGCATAAAGTGCGCAGTTTTGAGTGGAAACAGCACCACATGGACACGTCAAAACAAGGTGAGCTCAGATCAGCGTTCTATTCATCTCATTGTGAAAAAGGGCGTCTGGGAGTGAGGCTAAAAGCAAGATGTTTTACTTAGAAGGGAAAAAAATGTGTGGTTTGTTTTTTGAGCTTGTAATATTGTCATTATTATGTTAGCATAACCTGGAACAATCGGGAGGTGTATGTCAATAATTCAACACTTACTACTTTGGCCTACCACTAATTTACCTCCTTAACTATGACATGACCTTATTTTCCTGCCACGATTACTTCTAGTATGTTTCCTCCCTGTGCCTTTACTTCAGGAGCACCTTGACTTCATCTCACTATTACTGCAACATGGCCTTTCCTTCTAGCTTCAGTCTCCTTTACTTTGTTTTCCTTTACCATTACCTCAAAAGGCCATTTCCCTCTCACCAGCGCATCAAAATGACCTGTGCTTCTTCTCAGCATTATTTCAGCAGGACCTCTACCACCCCTGACTCCTGATTAATCCTTCGGCCTGATCTTGACTTCTCCCTCACCTTTACCATTAGACTCTTAATTACTCTTACTATCATTTCAACAGAATATTTATTTACCCGCACCATTATCTCGGCGGCATCTTCAAATTTTTTCGCCATAACTTCCACGTGCCAATCTACTATTCTAGCTCCAGATTTAGGGTCCGGGACAGGAGCAGGCGCGGTGCATCCATTGGGGCGTAGGGGTGTAGCCCCACTAAGCCCCATGGAACCACTGCGTCGTCACTAAAATACAAATAAAAATATAAAATAATCGCGCTACCCACCGGCCGGGAATCCGGGAGACACCTGACTTTTCCGGAGTGCGCAGGGGGGGGGAGGCTGGGCCTGCTGCAGCTGCGCAAGTGGATTTTTGGGCAGAAACAAGTCCGCGCATACGCAGATTGTTTCCCCTGTGCAGTTCCCCTTAGAGAGAGGACCAGGGGGCGGGCCGCAGACCCCGGGGTTGCACAGGGCGACTGGGCGAGCAGTCATGGTGCCCCCCAGCCACCCCTGGCGCTGCATACAGCGCCAGGATTGGCTGGTCAATACTATAGCCCGGGTACATAACCCTCTGTCTGGGGGGGCAGAGCCCTCTCCCTCCCTCGTGCTGCGGCCTCTGTTTATGGGGTTTGAAGACCTGACCTGACCAGACCCAAGAATCCTTAAGAGGGCGGGAGTCAAGTCCCGAAGGAACCGCTCGGCCAGGGAGACCCGTTCAAACTCCGGTATGATCAGCTGAATCAGAGGCGAACTTTGGCCTTGTCGCGAGAAGAACAGACAGAAGCAGTGAGCCCCAAGCAACGTCCCTACAGCCAGGGTCCCTGTAAAGAACAGAAAGGGGTCAGGTATCTTGCAGTCATCTATGACTACTTGCACTGATAGCCATATAAACGGAAAAAAAATCTACAGAAATATCGAGTGTTAAAAGAAACGTGTAATGGAAGAGAAAAGACATAGATAAGAGGGAAAGGGAATGAAAAGAGGGAGGGAACAATGGCAGTGAAGGGAAAAAAAGGAAGGAAATAATGCGAAAATAAAAGCGGGAAATGAAGAGAGATTGTGGGGAATTAAAAAAGCATGAGTCGGAAACGGATGGATGGAAACATGCTGGTGTTTCTATATTAAAACGTTTTCAGACCTTCATTAAGGCACTTCGCAGGTGCAGCAGTAGTAGCTCAAGCTCCCCTTATTTGCATGGGGGCACGAGCAGGTGGCGATAAGTCATATGACACTTATCTTGCTGTTTGGCCAACAACAAAATGCATTTGACTATTTCTAGGTCTCTCTTTTAACCAGAGCTGGAAATGGGAAACAAGCACTGGCAAAGCCAAGACGTTTTGCCTATGCAATGCAATGTTGTTAGACATGTAAAACAGCACTTGCGCTGTGCAATATGGCTTAAAGTAAATAAAAGAAAACGGCACAGCGGGGACCAGTGCAAAAACCCCATTTTGTATCAATTGTTTGGTCCAAATGTCAGTGCATAATTTCACCACTGTAATCTAGTCTATTTGTTTTAATGTTTTGTGTTTGGGGCATTCTATGAACTGTTTTTTTTATATTGATGCGCAAGCAAAGAATCTGTGACTCCCTCACATTCTCCATAGTTCAATTACATTAGTTTACCTAACCATTTGTTGTATAGGATATATTCCTATACAATACTCCTAGAGGAATGACACCACACAGTTACTGGCTGGGCACTTCGCACACGCATATGCAAATTAGTTTACGCCCACCACTGTCAAATGTCACCAGCCGCCTGTCATTTCAAACTATGGAAAAGTAATTATACCACAAATTAAATCGTGCTAAGTACTGGTAGGAACAGCTTAATGTGGTGAGTAAGAGGGGCTACCATTTTCAGAAAAAGGATAGTTAAAGCAAAACTATACAAAATATCGAAAATGAATCTCATGATCTCATTCAGATGCTGCACTGTGAAAAGAGCGATTTCGGCCGGCCATTTAGTATTCCCAGGTGGAGAGGCGGTGGTAACCTGGGCACTCTCGTGCATTTTAATTTCTCCTTTATCGACATTCCTTTCTTTTTACAGTCTGTACCCATTCGGACGCATTTTCTCACGCTGAGCCAACCAGCAGGCCAACAAAAGCAATTAAACAATAATTGTTTTCCAATATGTTGCAGCTAGAAGTCAATAAAGAAAGGCTAAGTCAAGGGAGCACAATGTAAGCACCTCTTCGCTAACACGCGCAGTGTTTAATTAGCAGTAAAAGTATAACAAGCGTTGTGCTATACAATAGGTCTCGCTTTTGCCAGAGTTATAACTATTGGCGTTGTAAATGACAATGTTTTTTACCCATGTGTTTTGGTTTGGAGTGGTGGACGCATAAAAACGAAGTGGGCTGCTTCTAACCTGAGACTGGGAATAGCAGTCATCCTTGTCCATGAATTTAGGATATTTAAGAAGAGACTGGTGGGCAAAGCACAACACCAGGCCAAACCATATTTTACGTTTTTACAGTTGTGACTAGCTGGTGGAGTCGCATGCAGGCAAGTGAAATGGAATCACAGTACCATAAAGCATGTTTCGGCCTACATTTAATGTTCATTCCACAATGGGCTTCAGGCACCAAGTTAATATTTTATACGTGGCTTCAGGTCTCTTGGGGCACACGCAGACACCACAGATAGGAGTCACACTAAGAATGCCAAAATACCACCGTTACCCCACCTGTGGGCTCAAGATGCAGACGGATGGCTCTGTAGCAACATTCACATGGCATTTGTGTGTGTTTGGCATGTGATTACATGATGCTTTAATCATTTACAGCACACAAACTCTACATGCACCGATCTGAGGTGCTCTTTCTTATGTTGTGAAAGTGGGTGGTGACGCATTCGCGCTGCCCTTACTCAACCCAAATGTGGTGAATGTCTTGGCGGAAACATCTACAGCACAAAGCCACCAGCAACAGCTAATAGAGGCATTTACTGCTGGATCTAATAAGGAATATGATACCAGTGTCACTGGGCTGGGATATGCGATAATGTAAGAGAGAAGCAATGAGGACCCCTCACCTTGCTGACTCCCATGCAGTGCTTAGGAGAACGCAGACCTGGGCATGGTTGAAAGGCGACTTCTCCTTCATAGCTGCTGGCACTCAGGCAAACACCTGGAAACGAAAATGCAAACACATTGAATATACACAATACGCCTGATATGATGGTACTAAACAGCTGAGTGACACACATGCACACATTGGGATTCCACACCACCAGTCACCAAGGTACAAATTCAGAGCATTGACCTGATACCTTTATGGCTCTATCGTTGCATTCAGACACAATACTCTCTATAAAGCCATTCGAGCATTAACAGAAAGTATCGAGATGAGAAGAAACCTCCTCAATCCCAAACAGTAACATTACATAACCCAAGTCACCACCGTCTAACTTGGGCAACACTCGGTGAGGACAGTTCAAAACTGCAAGCGGATCGGAAGTCATGCGGATTGCAGCAAAACATGAACATTAAATACACTCACTCAATGTGGAGAGACCAGGAGCACAGTGGCGCCATTGCCAGGCTGCTCTTGCTGCCCTGGCAGAGGGTGTGAACCTATAGGGTGGGTGCTGCTCTATAGAAGTAGGAGGGAGCCCCGGCACCAAAGCAGGTGTCTGCAGTAAAGAGCGGGCGGTGATGTGGTGGACCCTTCCTTGGCGGAAGCGCCACATCCACAGCTCTTCATGCAAGAGGTGAGCACGCGCTCAGCAACACCATTACTGCCATTCCAAACTGCTTAAAGGGACTACAAGGAAGGGCGATGCAATGAAAACAATCTGCGATGGGTGGTATCTAATGAAAGTACATACAAGGCATCAGTGCTGGCAAATGAAAACAAACTGCAATAAGCGGAAGCGAATAATGAAAAATAAAAAGTTCTCCCAAACAGGAGATAAAGCAGGAAAGGCTAAGTACACTGTACTTTACTGGTGCTTCTCAGCCTTGAAATGAAGTGAGGTATCGGTTGCGAGAATGAGACAGGAGGCTTCAAAAAAGAGGGACGCTGAGGTTAACCAATGGTAAGGAGGAGGTGGAAATAGAATTGTTTTACTGATTACTGCAAAAAGAATATTTGATGGACAGAATGCAGAACAATGTCATGCATTCACCCCAGTACAGAGATCTGGGCCTAAAACCATTGTTTTTTTGCTGACCATGCCATTCCAGTTTGGACTCAGCCATATGCAAATCAGTCTTGACCCTGCGCCCAATGGGAACAGTCCAGCCCGAACTGCCAGGCCAGGTCCTCCCTGGACTGAAAACAAGCATCCTAGGACCGGTTACTGGCTTTCAGCCCTCATCATCCAGGATAATTTGACTCCAGTAGCATGGAGAGCACAGTACCCACGTCTGGGCATACCCGTCCCTCTCGGGGTGACAAATGCAAAAAGAACAATTGATGGACAGAATGCAGAACAGTGTCATACTTTCACCCCAGTACAGACATCTGGGCCTAAATCAATTTACTTTTGCTCACCCTGTCATTCCAGTTTGGACCCAGCCATATGCAAATCAGTCTTGACCCTGCGCCCAATGGGAACAGTCCAACCTGAACTGCCAAGCCAGGTGCTCCCTGGACTGGAAATAAGCATCCTAGGACTGGTTTTGGGCTTTCAACCCTCATCAGCCAGGATAGCTTGACTCCAGTGGCATGGAGAGCACGGGACCCACGTCTGAGCATACCCGTCCCACGCGGGGTGACAAATGCAAAAAGAACAATTGATGGACAGAATGCAGCACAATGTCATACATTCACCCCAATACAGAGATCTGGGCCTAAATCCATAGTTTTGTTGCTCACCACTGGAGTCAAGCTAGCCTGGCTGATGAAGATTGATGCCCTGAAATCGGTCCCAGAATGCTTGTTTCCGGTCCAGGGAGGACCTAGCTTGGCAGTTCGAGTTGGACTGTTCCTACAAGGAACAGGGTCAAGACTGATTTGCATATAGCTGAGTCCAAACTGGGATGGTGTGGTGAGTAAAAGAATGATGGATTAAACCCAGATCCTTGTGACTGGGGGTGAATGTTTGCATTGTCCAGCATTCCGTCCATCCTAATTGTTTCTTGTTTTACGGATTACAGCAGGTCTTGCAGATGTGCATCTACACTGGTCGCCCTCTTCTGTGCTGCGTACAACCCCTCTGCAGTCAGTTGATGGAAATGAAAGCTTGAATATACACATTATGATAAAGGAACACACTCTTTTAAGTCTAAATTTTTCCAAAAAAGCAAGCACTAGCAAAGCCAATAGGTATGGCCTTTAATATCTGACCACAGAGTTAGTCTTTGCTAATGCATGTTTGCATTTATCATACTTCAAGGCAAAAAGCATTCAAAGATGGCCATGCATGCCAGACAGCCATTTCAGTATACTTTTTGTAATAAAATAAGAGAAAAAATAAAGACGGTCACCCACATGTGCATATGCATTGCCCACATAGGTGGCCATCTTGAGATGCTGTTTTACAAAACATATTTCAAAATAGCCACCAATGAGTACGTACACATTCGTATGCATGCATATGCAATCTGACCACCATGGAATGTTTTATGCAAATTTTTAAACAAAAATCCTTTCCAGATGGTGAACCAGAAATGAACCTATGTACATGCAAAGGCAGCAACATTGTTTAAATTAAAAAAGAGAAATAAATTCACTTACTAGCATAAGAAAAAGGCCTGGTAGCACTACACAGTAAACGCCCCCGCCCCCCCCCCCACAAAACAAAAATTGAAAGAAATAGTTAAAAAAAAATATTTAAACAAACATAACATAGTCCACATAGCCAAATGGGATTAATTTCTGTATGCATGACTTAATTGTGCACATGCATAATGCCGCCACTAACAATGAAAAAGGGCTGACCTGCTGCACAATACTGTATGCTGTGGTGCATGCAGGTTAAGTGTGCCTGACAATTTAAAGGATAAATCAATAAAGACTGCTGACCAAAAGACCCTACTATCTTTAATTTTACAAAATACTCTGCTGACAACGGCAGACCTTGAAAGGATTGCGATTAATAAACTAACACATGTAAACAAAGACATAAAGAAATAACGTTGTTCATTAAAGGCTGATCTATAGGTCTCACCAGCGCTAGGTGTCCAGGAAATGGGTAGCAAAGACGATCTTTTTGTTGCCAATTTAAAGTGAGGATCATAGTGTTCTAAATGTATCATGTATCAAGTCATTGACATACACATGCTCGTATGTGAACACACACATGATTCACTTAAACAAAATGTACTATTAAATGTTCTATGAAAGAACTGAGAGATGGTTTGCAGCTCGTTCCTCACACACAATAAAAATAAAGGTATTAATAGTGGCAGCAGCACTGCAAATGCCCTTTGCACTCAAGTGATATAGCAGGAAAAGCAAAAATAATATGTGCTTCACTCGTGCCCTCAGAAGGCGCAGCGAGACTGAATGCTTCTCAGACATTGCCAAGTGCTGTATGGAAAGCAAAGCATATCACAAATAACACATTTTTGTACAGTTACCATTAATGAAAGACACATACACACACACACACACACACACACACACAAACGCAAACAAACACACACAGGCATACACATACACACATACTTTTACCACTGACCTAGTTCCTCCACCACCATCAGAAAGCAATAAATTAAGCTGCAAAATCAAACTCGATACAGGTTCCAGAACAGCAAAGCAAGTTTCCCTTCCACATTGGAAGGCAACAGCAATGCACCTTAATTAACGCAGAAATGGTATGGCACTGGTTAGCGCTACAAGATTTCCAAATGCAAAACAGGCAGCATGCCATAACAAACAGAAAATACAATCAACACACACACACACACATACACACTCTAAATATTGCAGGCAATCACAATACAAGCTTTAACACACAAAAAGTAAAATGTAGGCAACAGTAGAGCAGGCTTTGCACACAACAATTCCTAAAAGAGGCAAAAGCAATGTACGTTTCCATTAACATAGAAATAAGCAGCTTGAAATATGTTAGATGTTCTATTGCAATGTATTAGTTGCCATTTCGTCACAATGTTCTTGAATACCTTTAAGAATGAAAACCCAGCTATCACGTGTTCAGGATAGGCCTACCAGAAACATCACCATTTACATGCTCAAATTTCTTGTGTTGCCTTTTCATTTACAGACTATGACTTTTGACATAACTTTGCATGTGTGTCGATGCAGGATTACATTGTCAGAATCTGCATGGCTTACATTTCTACTTCGTGAGTACATTATCATGGCACCTTAAACATATAGTAAGAGGGAGGAATGTCACTGAGCAAATGTCATATTTAAAATGTGTACTGTTGGCCACAACCCTATCCAACTAGAATAAAACATTGCGGCCTAAACAGGGGTTGAGACATAGCACATGGTTACTGTCATTATAAATACACAACCAATTCCGTGTTTAGGCAGATGAGCACTCAGCTGACACAGAGAGGACACTTCACACTTGGAATACCAGCTCAGCTGATTCCTGTTAACAATACGAGGGTTGTCCAGCTTTACACCAAGACAGATAGCCTGACGACTCTTATCCACAGGTAATGGGTAGTTAGTCCACCTCGCAGAGATTTGGCAGATGACCCATGCTAGGCAAGACTAGGTTAGGGAGCACTAGGTAGGAGTACACTATACACAGTACATATATGCTTGCTTTATCACGGTCTTAGCACAAAGGTGGAAATGATAATCTTTTTCACTATTCTTGTAACACTAACTACTCTAATCTGTTTCAATCTATTGATAATTGCAGTTCACATTCTTTATACAAGAATCATCATGCTTCAATAATTATTGAAATGCTTACTGAGTATTTCTTGTCTACTTCTTTGGGTATGCATGAGAGTACAAACGAAAGGGTTCAAGATCTGTCAGCACAATTTACTTGAGGGGTCACTGTTGTCATGTTCTGAGGTTGCACACACATTTGTTAACCTGTAAGGCCAGGGGTTTCGACGGTGCACTGTGGGCTAGGAGGACTATAGGCGATTCCATGCACACTGTGGGTGTGCATGGAATCGGTTTTGCACAATCCTGACATTTATGTTGACATACAAAGGCCCAGGTTTACCGAAGGAGTTACAGTCCGTAAGACATGGCACCACCCAAAGACCCCCATTAACAGAAGATGCCCTTTGTGTAAAGGAAAAATCCTCCTCAACTGAGTAGGTTAGCCCTATGTATTAGCTATAGGTTGTTCAAACTTGAACCTTTCAAAGAACTTCTCCAGAGGGACTGCTCAGGCTGCCCAACTACATCTGGCTACAACTAGCATTAGTTCTCAGAATATCAATGCTGTTATGGATAAAATTATCACTAGGCGGGAGGAAATTCTGTTCTGGATTGCACAAAAACAAACAAGTTTAAAGCTGTGTTTCCCTGTATAGGGAACCCAGGAAGAACAAGGAATTCTTTCAATATTTTTGCAGATGGCTCCCCAGGTGGAGGACAGTACCACAAATCAAATCAAATAACTTTATTTGACCTTAACCATTAAGGTCATAAAAGTGTGAAAGTCATACATACAGTCAGTTAATATATCTAATTTTCATAACATAATGATCAGTAATTACAGATAAAAACAAGGTATAAAGAGTTGGATTAAAAATACAATATTAAAAAACAAGTAAATTTGTTTAGAATAAAAAAGATACATACTAAACAGTGCCGTCTTCAGGTAAGGTGCAAGCTACAGGCTAATCAATCTCCCATTTACTAGAATCAGACATAAATAGGACGCAAGGGAGAAACATACAGAGGGATGAGGTAACATTTGAAGTAAAAACAGAGCTGGATGAAATTGGGTGAATTTATATTTCTGAAATATTGGGTGAATATACTTTTTCCCTCAGTAATATAAAACTTACAGAAAATATAAAGTGAAGATTGGACGGAAGAGAAATACCGTCACAGGGGCATTCTGGCAGCTCACTAATCATTCATTCATTATCATCTTTATTTCGACAGTGTTGTCATAAAAAAGTTCACAGTTAATCAGTAATTACAATTTAAAACAGTAGACAAAAAACCATTAAAAAGTCAATAATTTCGTCATATGGAGTTAAATCATCAGAGTAAAAAGCATAACCGTGTACATGATTAGACATATGGGGTCAGATGTAGGAAGCCCTTTACCGGTCTTTAACGGCCGAAAATCGGTATTTTCGGTCGTTACCGACCGGTATTGAGCTTTCGTGATGTAGGAGACCGAAAATCGTCCGAATCGGTAAATTTACCGAATCGGTAAAGTTACCGATTCGGTAAAATACCGAATCGGAAATAATACCGAATCGGTATATTTACCGAATGGCAACGGTATGCGAATCTGAAATAATACTGAATCGGTAAATTTACCGAATCGCACCGGTTTGCGAATCGGTAAATTTACCGAATCAGTAAAGTTACCGATTCGGTAAAGTTACCGATTCGGTAAAATACCGAATCGGTAAATAAGAAGTGGTAAAAATGAGATGTTGAGATGTAGGGAAGCTCTGAAATACCGAATTTGCTTGAAATTCGATGATTAAGAGTCGGTATTTACCATGGATTGGAATCAGGTGGTAACCAGGTGCAACCTATAAAAATGGACCCAAAATGCACTTCTGTTTGCACAATGGCGGCATTTTATGTCAATGCAAGACGGCTACGGCTACAGGAGGAAGGAGAGAGGGAATGGCAGAGAGAGGAGCAGGTCTTCAGGCAGAGGGTCACCTTGTTCATGCTCACAGAGGCAGAGATACTGCAGAGGTACAGGTTGGCCCCAGACACCATCTTGGAGCTCATCAGGGACCTCCAACCACTGTTGCAGCACACTACCCAAAGGGCACATGCAATTCCACCACATGTGCAGCCTCCACCTGCTTGCGTCTGGGAGCTACCAGAGCGTGGTTGCTGCGGTAGGTGGGGTGACACAGAGCAGCCTGTCAAGGTTTTTCCACAAATTCCTTGACGCCATGTTACACAGGATGAAGCATTACATATCTTTTCCTGCTACCCTTGCTGAACTGGTGCAAACAAAATCTGACTTTTACCAGATGGCTCCATTTCCCAATATAATTGACTGCATAGATGGCACACACATTCCCATTTGTCCCCCTGCTGCCACAGAATATATCGACAGGAATAGGAAGTCAACCCACACCTTCAATGTGCAGGTGATTTGCAATGCAAAGTACGCCATCACTGATATTGTGGCAAAATTCCCTGGGAGTACCCATGACTCCAATATTTTTCAAAATAGCGGCATCAATGCACGGCTGACTGCAGGGGAATTTGGTGAAGGATACCTCCTTGGTGAGACACAGTGTCTGACCCCCATAATACCTATTGCAGTAAGAAGTACATGTATGCATGTGAGTAATATATTCCCTTTTCCTTTTAGGAGACAGTGCATATGCCCTCCGCTCATTTATACTCACCCCCTACTTCAACCCCTCAACCCCCAGCCAAAGGAGATATAACCGGGCCCACAAAAGCACATGGAATGTTGTTGAACAGACCTTTGGTATCTGGAAAAGCAGATTCAGATGCTTGCACAAGTGTGGAGGTGCAAGGCAGTATACCCCCATCACCTGCTGTAAGATAATTGCTGCCTGTGCCATGTTGCACAACCTTGCTGTTAAGAAGGGTACTGAGGTAGAGTTGTCTGACTACGAGGATCATGACGACGACATTGCTGTGCCTGAAACACAACCTGCTGGAGTGACAACACCAAGTGATGGCAGATACAGACGTGAGGAGATTACACGCAACTATTTGTAAGTAAGAAATGAGACACAGACAGGTTGTGAATGAGAAGAACGTATTTTAATGTTGCCACAACGTTCATGCACTGAAGTGCAACAAATTAAACATAATAAACTTGGGGACTGCATGTCCCGGTTGCTTCACCCACACCGGCAATGTCACTTGCGTTCGCGCTTCCCAGAGCCACTGGGAATTGGTCACTGCAGCCTCAGATGGGCGCCTGCTGCTCCTACGTGGCTCAACTATAGCGCTTGCCAAGCTGCTGCGGCTACTGCTGTCGTCTCCCTCTGCTACATCCAGGGCAGGATTCAGTGCAGTGTGTGAGATGATCATAGCCTCTAGGGCACTAGTGATCCTGGCCATGCCCCTGGTGACCTCGGCCGTGTTCTGTGTGAGGCTCTCCTGCATATTAATGCCTCTACGGCATAGCTGGGATGTGGCAGTGGCCAGACGATTCATGGCCCTATTTTGAACACGGGCGTCCCTGCGCCTTGTGTGTTCCAGGCTGTCCAGTTTTGAGCAGAGCTGGGTGATGGAAGTGCTCATTTGCTGCATTCCTGCTGCAAGGTCAGCATTTGTTTTTGCTACCTCCCTATTGGTTTCCACAATGTCTCTGATCCCCTTCCCCATGTCTCCTATTTGTTCATTTAGGACCCGAAATTGGCGGTGGCAGGCCTGTATGGATCTTCCCTGCATGCGTTGTATGCGCACCATGCTCCCCTCCGGCCCACGGAACACAGTGCCATCTCCAGGTCCACCTGCACTGCTGGGTCTGCGTTGGCGTCTGCGTGAGGTGAATGGCTCATTGGTGGACTGCAGTGCAGCAGGAGTCACAGGTGCAGTGGCTTGAGCCTCACCCTCTGCTGCCTCCATTACTGGCAGTGGGGCCATGACTCTCCTTCTGGCTGGGGAGGTTGCAGGTGCTGACAGGGACAGTGATGGGGAGGTGTCTGGTGAGAAAACCAATGGAGGGGATTGTGAAAGGTGTGGGGAGTGCGGAAACACGGGGGTCTGTACTGTCTCATCTTCCTGGGTGATGGCAGTCGTGTCTTCTTCCTCCTGCGAGGCTTCTACATGGCTTGGCCCTGCCTCCTCACTCTCCTCCCTCGCTGGTGCAGTCCCTTCTGTTGCTGTGGCTCGACTGCCTAATGTTGCCCCTAGGTATAAATAAGCACATGTCAACTGAGTGCTACTGTGTCACAGTCACTACAATAAATGCTTTACACATTTAACTTTTATTTTTCTGCATTACTTTCAGTGCCTTGCTGATGTCTGTGCAGTTACACATGGTCTTACATTAGCTGACTACATTTCCCATAATGCATTGCTCCTGTATAGTGCTAGCAGTACTGGACTGGGGTTGGCCTGTACACAGAGGCTAAAGGGAAGCAGGTTGCTATGGGGTGTCATGCAGCGCATGCGTCTTACCTTTTCTTGCTGCTCTGGCTGAGCTGTCCACATCTCCAAGTCCCACAACACTGTCGGGCTCGATGGTAGAGGCCACCAACTCCTCAAGGTCAGTCAGGGGGGCCTGCTTATGGATTTCTGCCATCTTCTATTTTGTGAGGCTCCTGATATCATAAAAGCATTTCTTCAGGTCCTCAATGTTCCTGCTTGTGACTCCAACTGCATTTACCTTTTCTCCAATTGCAAGCCACATCTTATGTTTTGCAGACTCAGGTACAGCGAGGGAGTGCCTGCCAAATAGTTGTTTGTGGAATCTCACAACCTCCTCCACCAGTACCTGCAGCTCCATGCTGCTGAGCTTAATTTTTCTTTTCCTCTCTGCCTTCTGGCTCTCACTGCTGCTTGCCATTTTTCTTGTGGAAAACACACAAAAAACTCTAACTGCTGCTCTGTGTCTCTGCTTAGCTCTGACTGCCTCTCCAGAACCTTCTAATGAGATGCAGCTACCTGGGTAGCATCTTCCTGGTAGGGAGGGGGAGGGTGGTAGCACCTGATTGGCTGTTTTCATTAGTTTCACTTTTGCTTGCTTTCCGATTCGGAATTTACCGAATCGGTATTTACCGATTCGGTATTTACCGATTCGGTATTTCCAATGCATTCCTATGGGCCTTTTGGCAGGAGAGAGCCCTTCTTAAAAATGGGGACTATCTCCGCTCCCAGCCAAGTACTAGGTACTGCCATGCCCCCCAGGATTGCATTGAAAATAAGCTTTAGATAAGGTGCCCATACCCTTGGTTCGTGTTTAAAAAGGTCACCGGACACCCTATCCAGCACCGGGGCTTTACCGGAGGAAAGCCTGGAAATAGCTGCCCTGACTTCACCCTCCGAGAAGTCAAGGGTGGTCCTTTCGGCCATAGAATGAGATGCTACTCCTAAAGGAGCCAAATCCTCCGCCGAGTTTTCCTCCAAATACAATGTATGAAAATGAGCTTCCCAGACCTCCGCAGCGATGTTGGGTGCTATACCTGGAACGTCATCGGTCGAGCCCGTACTCACAATATGCCAAAACTTCCGAGCATCTCTAGTTGCCAGTGCGGAAGTTAACTCTTCCCAATTCTCGTTCCCCCATTCCACCTTGGCGTGAAGTATTAACTGCCGGTAAGCTAGTCTCCTTTCTTTTATGAGTTCCCTATTTTTCAAGGAGTTGCGATTTCGCAACTCTACAGGCCCTGTTATACCAGGTGGGTTTATTGCCAGTGCTTCTCCCTTTTAAATCTGGAGGGTTTAAGACCCCCGCTAAAGTATTGGCTAGATCCATATTAAGTTCACCCAGCCTAGAATATACTTCAGGCGAAGGGTGCTGAAGATTTAAGGCGCCAGCCACTTCCAGTGCCGGAATTACCAAGGCATATAACTCTGCCACTAAGTTTGGATGCGTGACCAATTTGTGCCATCTAAGCCTCCTCTGTTACTTGATAAGAGGACCCTATTATCTGATCCAGACTCTATGGGGCAGGAGTTTTTGGAAGTACTAGGGGATTGAAAGTCCAGGATCAATGCGTTATGATCACTTTCTCCTCTGGATACCACCTTAAAATCGAGGATCCTATGCCATGCGCGTGTTTCTACGAAAGTATAATCCAAACGTGATTCCTGGCCAAGTTTGTTAAAAGTACACATTGAAGGCATATCCGATTTTAGACGTCCATTTCAGGCCCTTATTGAATATCTCAATGTCAGAGTCATAATTTGTACTGGTAAAGGAGCCCATTACCTGGCGGGTGTACCATCCACCTGAGGGATATTCCAATGTTCATCCTCTTCCTGGAGTGTTCCATCCATTAGATCCACAAGTGGCTCAAAATGGGAGTTAAGGTCTCCACCTATCACGTAGGTAACTCCCTCTGGGAACTCATTTAGGAAGGCGGAAAGGTCTTCAATAGCTCTCGACTCAGAAGTGATACTCACAGGTCTGGAGTAGATATTAACCACAGCGAGTTTAGAGCCATTCAACGATTCTAAGATCACGCATTGCACATCCTCTGATGCGGTATGCATGACCCTAGCTCTACAACCCAGGTGAACACCCACCCAAATTGTTAGCCCCCCTGAAGGTCTGCCCTTCCCGCCCCACTTTGCAGGGACTGAATAAGAGGCAAAGCCCTGTCAAAATTGTTCTTCCCTTGCCCAGGTTTCCTGAAAGAGGCATATATCATTCAAATCTATAAAAGAGCCCCATTCAGGGCAGTCCAGTTTGTTACAAAGACCAGCCACATTCCAAGAAAGAATTTTTAATGCTGTACTTGCGATTCGCAAAGTAGGCGAAGTAGGCAACTCTACGCACACGCCATGGCGGAGCGAAGTAGCCTGCTACCCGCCTTCCTCCCGCCCTCTTGTAAATGCCCTGGCAACGATTTAAAACAATGTTAAATAAATTAAAAAGACTTTCCTCTCAAGCGGCGCCCCGGGGCTCCCTCTTCCTGGTTTCTCGCCACGTCTTCCTGACAAATGCGCATGCGCGGGTGTGAGGGTGGGCGTACCTTCCTCCCCACTTCGTGGAGCTTTGCGTAGCCCCACTACGCACACCATGCCTACCCCTACTTTTAAGAAAAGATACGAGTTCATCATTACAGCAGGTCTACTCAATACCCGTGACCCACCAACATTACTAGGCTACACCACATACAGTTTTTTCAGTGTCACCTACACTTGGTATGATTTACTAAATCTCCTTACTCTGTGCTATTAGATCCACAGGATTTCCACGTGATACTTACAAGGAAACTTCTAATGCAATCTCATGCATTTTCATGCCATTTCTCGATTAGAATCTACTGTTTCTATTCCCATACTGCCTTGAAAAAGTCTGAGTATAGAGGAAACACGTGTCGGCTAGATCGTGTGCTGGGAATCTTTCTAGAAAAAGAATGAATAAAGACACAGATTGAACAATTGTCTAATTTGTTTTTGGACTGTCTGTTGGATATGACAACACTTACTGTTATGTACTTATTATTATGAATTGTCTTTCATCTTGTTTGGGTCTCAAATTCATCCTATACTAGAGTTGGGAGGAAAAATACACGTAAGGGTGTTCTGTTAAAGCTTTTAGTAGTTCTATGTTAATGCATTTTATTGTTTAATATGCTGACAACATCTCTTGGTAAAAAGTGTTACAAGCTATCCTAGGACCCCGACCAAACCTTTTGGAACATAACGTTACACGCTTTAGACTATCAGTTATTTATATCAGGCTAATATTTGATGTGTGTTTTTTCCCTTCAGGGAACACTACTACCTATCTTCTTTTTTTCTACAAAGACATATACATTTGCATTACAAAACGTGCGTAGCACAGCACTAATGAGCAATGTAGTGCCTAACAAATATAAAAAACAGCACTAGATATCTTGAATGGATTTTTCTGCCAAAAGCAGCAGTGCTCTAGTTTCTCAAAGACAGTTGCCCCTGGGGCATAAGAATAGTCCTTGGCTGTTTTCAGCATGGTCACAAAACTTTTACAAAATTTTGACAAATAGGTATTCTCCTTTGTCAATGACATTTACTTGATGGATGATGACCTTTCTACACTTTGACAAGAGTTGATCGCATAGTTCTGGGATTTGCTCACATGGGCTACAACTACAATATTAAGAAATCAAAAAGTACCCATCTCAATGTCCTGTTTCTTGGACATGAGCTGTCAAGTGAAACTAAATCCTGGTGATGTACTTAATAGAGAAGTGTGTGCTTTTACAACCACCGAACACATTGAAAAAAGTTTACTCCATATTGGGAATAACTACATTGTGGCAGAACATACATTCCAAATTACGCAGAATGGGTTAAAACGTTCTACAACTTAATTCGTCCAGACTTTTCAAATACACATTAGACAACTGACCCCACACAAACATTCTATGTTCAGTGTAAGCTGACATGCTAGCTTCAAAACACTTACACACACATGTAACACCTCAAACCCGGTAATCAATATCATTGTGGAGTCATCAAGGTTTACCGAAGTTACATTCAATGAAGGTGACATGGTACCGATGATTGCATATAAATCATATTTATACACAAATGCTGATATGCGTTTTGCACTGACAGGAAAGATCCTTAGGGTGGTACAGTCTGCTCTGGTGAGAGAGAGCTTTAGTTCAGGGGAAACAAATTATTGTCATGACTCCGGTGCCAGTATTAGAGGCTGTTGCAAAAGCTAATGTTCCGAATACAAAAGCATTAAATCCAAAATGGTTGCAATGGCCTAACTCTCTCAGCGCGACAGATGTCGAATAAAAATTAGACTCTAGACTACAAACAGCAACATTCCTGCAATTCGAAAATGAATAAGCTTAATGAAGTTATGCCTCTTGATCAGTATGATTATATCATCTGTACTGACGGTTCTGCACAGCCTGCAGTAGGGACAAAGCACCAATACTCAGCTGCATGCACTGCCATGGAGGGGCCACAGACTCATGTGATTCACACCTTGAGTCATCAGCAAGTAGGGATATACGTTGCAGGGAATTCCATGGCTGATGAAGCCGCAAAAGCAACAGTGTAAACTGCTATTGTCACTGCAATTCAAGTACAAATAGCTGTCAACAGTGCATATGAAAACACCCATTTGCCAAAAGGCTTTCCAGCAAAGTACTACTACCAGTTAAGTGTGCAAAACATACCATTTGCTCATATTTCCGGAGTGGAGGATAGCAGAATACCAAATTCAGATGGCAGGTTAGGTTTAATCCTAACAGCACAGGGGTGGCGGTTACAATTTCACTACCGCAGCAACGCTATTGGTGGCCATTTTTCTGCAAACAGACTAGGGACATTGTTCTCAAATGTGACATCTGCCAGCAGATGAATGGTTTCACCGTGGCATGGCCACCACATACACCTTTTTTGATCTAAGACAAGCCTCTCGCTTGTATTTATCTGGAAAACTGCGGCCCCTTATAATCAGATGGGGCTTACAAATACACCTTGGTTGCAGTTGCTTCTTGCTCTTGAGTCCTATGGGTTTGGCCACAGCAATTGGCTGATGCCCAAACTGTTATCTAAGATTTGCAAGTCTTCTTCGGGACATATGCAGCTCGCACATTCCATTTGAACCACGGTCTGGCTTTCATCTCTAAGACTTACAAAGATACCTTGGGAAAATTGGGTGTGACCATGCTGTACTCCTGCACCTACCATCCCGATGGAAATTCGGTAGTAGAAAGGAAGACCCAGAACTTAGAACAGTCTTTAACAGTGAGGGTATTAGGCTCAGTTCACAGTTGGGTCTATCACATTTATGGGGTAAACGAAATCCGCGTAGAAAGTCCTTTGGTGGACAAACTCCCAACGAGATCCTGTTTCAGTTAAGATGTGGGTACCTGACCTCAACAGTCCCAGCACAGTGGCAGCAGACCCACCCTTTGACAATATGAACCTTTGATGTTTTACAGAAACTGGAAAGTTTCCTGGACACATAAAGCAATGTCCAAGTAACATGCACCGCCACTGGTGAAGTGAAGGAAGCACCAGCAAAAACTGTTTATGGATCCCTAAGATTGTAGAACTGGTCAGGGAGAAGATTGTGGACAAGAAAGAATTTGGGTCATCTTACAGTGCGCTTGCATCTATACTGGCTGTTGAAAGTACTAGAACTATACATATCCATCCCTTGCTGGTTGCGTAAACAAGAGACTTGTGTCAATAGATTTCATCAAACCGCAACATGTGGCCAGTTCTATACAGTAGGCAATGTGGGATCCAAAGTAGTAGCCTGCCTCCTCTCAATATTATCCAGGAAGTTCCATTGGAAGCTTTAATCAGCAATAAAGCTTCGACTCCCCCAGCTGGGGACAGTAAATAGTATCTCTTCTACCTGCTACGTCAACAACTATACAAACAACTTGTACGGAAACACAGATTTCTATTCAGAAACTCCACATGGATGGTTTCTATGTCAATGTACCATTATTTTAGTGAACTCCTAGTTCCACACAGCCTCCAGAGCTGCCAAAAATAGATCCAAAGGGTGAATTTGATGTTCTGGCAATTGTGTATGTGAGGTTTACATTAACAAGAGATATTTAAATAGTATAAAAAATACAAACTAAATCAGAGCAACACATACTTAACTGAAATAATTGTTTACATTTATATATCACCTATTACCCCTGACGAGGCGTTTTGGCAATAAAAAGACAACAAAATCGGCATTTATGAAAAATAATAATTGCACTTCAACCTGAATGTGATTTAATTAGTTGAACGTTTTATAGCTTTAGAAAGAAATATTGGCGTGTGGTGTTGATGCAGATATAAATAACTTACTTTGTTGAAAGAACTGTATGTTTCATAGAACATGTGATTTAATGGGGCTGTCGTTGGAACTGTGGGAAACCAAATTCGAAACTTGATTCTACAGCCTGCGGTTCTAGACGAATTACTAAAACTGTCCAAGCCAAAAAAAGATGTGTAATATTCACTGTAATCCACCCAAAGCAACATTTGTGCTATATAAAAACTACTTCAAAATAAAGAAAGGTACTGCTAAAGAAGAACAGGACAGGGCATAGATCTAGAAATGAGACTATAAAACAATAAAAAAACAATCAGACTGCTAAATGGGTTTCAAATAGACATCTTCAAGATGTCCTCCAAGATGCATGATTTGCAAGTCGAAAACAAATTGGCAATTTGAGTTCAGTCTCATAAATAATGGTAAATAAAGATCAAACAAGCATTGGCAAAGCCAATAGGTCTCGCATATGCAAGAGCTATTAACTTTCCCAATGTGTTTTAGCTATGGTATACGCAAGTGTGGCTGCTGCTCAGCATGGCTAAAAGTTAGTGGCATAGAGTAGAGTGGCGTGGAATGTTGCAGACTGGAATTGCACAGAGTGGCATACAGTGTTGAGTATTGGAGTGGCATAGAGTGAAGTCATGTAGCGTGGAGTACAGTGTAGAGTGCATTGGCATTGAGTGTTGCAGAGTGAAGTGGTGTAGAGTGCAATGCATAGAGGGCAGTGGCATAGAATGAGGCGTAGAGTGCAGTGTTGCAGAGTAGAGGGACATAGACTGCAGTGGTGTAAAGTAGCATAGATTGCATTGGTGTAGAATGCAGAGGCGTACAGTAGTTGTCTAGAGTAGAGCGCAGTGGCATTGAGTACAGTGGTGCAGAGTAGGTTGCAGAGGCATAGAGTGAAGTAGCATAGATTGCAGTGGTGTAGAATAGAGTGGCATGGAGTAGAGTGGTGCAGAGTACAGGGGAGTGGAGTGGAGTAGTATATAGTAGATTGGACTGGTGTAAAGTGCATTGGTGCAAGGTATTGTGGCATAGAGTGCAGTGGCATAGAATTCAGCAGCATACATTGAAGCATCGTAGAATGCAGTGGTGTAGTTTAGAGTGGTGCATAGTAGAGTGCAACGGCACACAGTGCAGTGGTGCAGAGAGGAGTGGTGCGGAGTGGAGTGTCATAGAGTGCGGCGTTGCAGAATACAGTGTCTCAGAGAGCAGTAGAGTAAGTAAAGTAGAGTGACAGTGGCATAGAGTGATGCAGAGTAAAGTGACAGAGTACAGTGGTGTAGAGTGGTAAAGTGTAGAGTATAATAGTGTAGAGTTGCATGGAGTGGAGTGCTGCAGAGTACAGTAGTGTAAAGTGAAATAGTGCAGAGTAGTGGCGTAGAGCTCAGTGACAGAGAGCGTAGTGTTGCAGGGTAAAGTGTTGCAGAGTGCCGTGGTCTAGAGTGGCATGAAGTGCATTGATGTAGAGCTCAGTGGTATATAGTAGATTGACATAGAGAGCAGTTGTGCAGATCACAAGAGCACAGAGTACAGTGCAGTAGTGTAGGGTGCAGTGACATAGAGCGCAGTGGCGAAGAGTGCAGTGGTTAAGAGTAGAGTGGCATAGAGTGAAGTGGCATAAAGTGGAGTGGGGCAAAGTGGAGTACAGTGGCATAGAGTACAGTGGGGTAGAGTGCAGAGGCATAGAGAAGATTAATTCAGAGTAGAGTGAAGTGGCATAGAGTGGAGTGGTGCGGAGTAGAGTGAAGTGCCATAGAGTTGAGTGGTGCAGTTTAGAGTCTGGTAGAGTGAATGCATAACGTTGTGTAGAGTGCAGTGGCATAGAGTGTAGGGGTGCAGAGTAGATTAGATTGGTGTACAGTGGATTGGCATAGAGTGCATGGGCTTAGATTGGAATGGTACTGAGTAGAGTGCATTTGTGCAGAGTGTTTTGGCATGTAGTGCAGTGGACTAGAGTGCTGTGTTGCAGAGTGGCATAAAGTGAAGCTGTGCGGAGTAGAGTAGAGTGGCCTAAAATGGAGTGGTTTAGAACGAAGCGGCAAAGAGTACAGTGGTGTAGAGTAGAGTGACCTAAAATGCATTGGCAAAAAGTACAGAAGAATAGATGGAAGTGGTGTAGAGTGCAGTGGCTTAGAGTGGAGTGGTGCAGAGTAGAGTGCAGTGGCGTGGAGTGGTGCAGAGTCGAGTGTAGTGATACAAAGTGGAGTATGATGGTGTGGTAGCACACTACTATTACAGTCAACCTTTTTCAATTGAAATTACCATTACATTTGCAAAGTCATACAGTTTTGCAAAGAAACCTATAGAGAGCACATTAGATAAAAATTGGGAATAACATGAACCAGTGTATTGAATTGTTTTGATCATATTAAAATATTTGTTTCCAAAACACTTCAGAAATAACAAACATTGTGCCTCATTTGTGCTTTGTTAATTCTGATTTAGTCTGACATACTTGCACAGTTAATGTAAATGTTGTGTGCTAGAAAAAAAACCTATCCTCAATGTCTAGGAATATTGTCATATAAATGCTCTGACTTTGAAGTTAGAGAAAGAAAAGTAAACACCAAGGCCCCTTGGAAGAAATAACCTGGTATTTGACCTCTGACATTGAATGCACAGCAAATGTGACAAGACAAGACCAGGATATACAGACAGGTCTGTTTAAAGAAAGAAGTACCTGTGGAAGAATACAAAAAGAGGTAGTGAGAAAAGGATTTGATCCGTGGGAGAGACAAACTAAATTTAGACAGACTAAAAAAATAAAAAGCCTTGCCAGGGCAGCTTTCTAAACGTCCCCAAGATGTCTTTAGTTAACCAGACATCTGAGGTTTCTGGTAGGCTTCAACCACCTTGACTGCTATGACTCGAGTTACTATTGCAATTATTTTGTTGACTGTGCAGCGAGTACTTACATCGTAATATGCAAAATCCTGCTGAAGACCACGCTTTATAATTATTTCTAAATTTCGATTTCACTGACCCCAATTTAACAAATAGGAGTCAATACGTCTTCAAGGAATTCAAGAAATGTAGAACAGACTGCAACTTGTGACGTTATGCAATGCCAAGCATACCTGAGACATGAATTAACCACCCACAATAGATACAGCTTTGCTTCATCATATGTGATCTAAGAAAACGTGAATACATCAGGCATGACTAGAGGCACACATGTAACTCATCCTAAAACTCTTCAAGGTAATAAAGTGCACAATGATATGTACCAGGTGTAGAATACCCTGACTGGGCCCAAATACTTTTCAAAAGTGGGGATGCTTTAATAGCATGACTAAAGCCTGCTGCACAAATACAAAGACCCATAGGAAGACACGCGCTGTAACCTGGAACTCTGGTATAGGGTGCAGAAAGAGGAACTCTGTGGGCCACCAAGATGTTTTAAACCACTTATTAGAATATAGTAAGTTTGCTCTTCAAAATTCGGTTTTCAGTTTCAATCCTCATGAGACCCTGAGAACCTGGAAAATGCTAACCCTCTCTAGATGCAGGCCGGACCACAGTATTCATTTATCAACCTTGTAAGGATAAAAGGCCAACCTAAAAATCGAACCCAAACATTTTATGCTAGACCTAAAATGTTTTTTTCAGTATAAAAACCTTGATTTTTTTACCTTGAGAGCGTCCTTCCTGAAGTTAAACGCAGATACTTCCTAGCACATTACTTCTAATCACTCTGAGCGTCTCCTGGTAACATAGGAGAACATGATGGAAATCGTTTTGAAGGGGTGAATCCAATTTTTCAATCACAAAATACATCTTGGAATAAAATAACGTCTCACTGATTTTTCCAGAACCGGACTGATGCAAAGTTCCTATAGGATAGTATCAACACAAGACAAAACAAGTGATATGGAACGGAGTACAAATCACTAGTTAATAACTTCCTAATGCATGAGCTGTATGGCAGTGGGGCAGTGGCCAGTGGAGGCTCCTCGTGTAAGGCGGAGGAGCGTCACCCCATTTATTTTTAGCAGTGAAATAAAGGTAAAATATAATAATAACGTGCCTTATTATCATTTTATTTTGTCCTACTTCCCCAGCTTTGCGTGAGGGGGAGTGGGCAGGGGAGGAGCGATAGCACCCTCATAAGTGCGCAATGAATACTTGGCCCGCCCTTTCGGGCCGGCCACACAGTCTTGCGCACTTCACATGTTCTCCATTCAGGCTGCATTACAACCTGCGTGGAGAACATGCCCAGGCTCCCAGTCGGAGTCTGAGCAGCAAAACACGGCGCTCAGAGCAATTACAATGTTGCTAAGGCAGAATTGTTATTGGCTGAATGGGAGCCTGGGTGTTCTTCCTGTTCAGGCCAGCCAGGGAGGACTACGGAGGAGAGACGCAATAAGGTTCGTTTTTTATTTTATTTTTCAAAACCTGCTTCTCCCGCGTCCTCACTCACTTCTGACCCTGCCCCCTATCCCCTACGTCCGATCGGTGATGGGCGCTGCTGCCAGTGACCAGGACAGAAGCTAAGACAAACATAAAAAAACATTCCAAGGTTGCAAACATGCAATATATTCTTGAGTGGAGATCTTGTGAGAAACATACAACAAAGGACTGCAATTTAAACAAGTTTCCTCTAAGCTCACTCCAGCGTTAGATACATCATGATACTGTAATGTGCACTGTAAACCGCACCACCTCTAAGCTTTTGGGACAACCAAGCAGATTCATTTCAAGCTTGCGAAAGATGCAGGATTATTAACAAACAGAGATACGCCTTGAAACTTTCAGCGCAAACACAGCAAAAACAGAAGCAATGTGTGCCTAAAATAACTTTCAGCCCAGAACTCACATTCGTCATTCCATGCTCTATGTGTGATTGGGTACTACTATGTAATTAACATCTCTAAGAGGTATTCACCCAAATTAGCATTGTAAAAATGCATATTAGTATCCACTTTACATGTCTATGAATTGCACAAGAGGTCTGCATTTATTCCTGCTATCAATCTAAAATATGTTGAGATAAAAACAGCTGAAAACTGCCCTGCGCTACATACCAACCTGAAGAAACTGTACTCTTTATTCGATTCTTAGTCAGGCAAAAGGCAAGCACATACCTCACTTAAACGTGTCCTCCAGACATGTAACATTTGAACTTGAGTAAAACCTCAATGACTAGGTAGTAGGACAGAGCAAATAGCTATATTAGATGCATCAACAAATGAATGACAAGGAATATGACTTTTTTGCCCAGTATGCTTTAAAAAGAGTCACAGGCATATAAAGTATACATCTGGCTCTGCTACTATTAAAGCTAGGATGCCATTTAAGGGGAGGCTGGATGGCACTGATGTCTTTGCATTCAAAGCAAAGGAAAGATGGGTTGCAATGGACGTTGAACATGCAGGGGAAGCTTGGAGTAGTTGCCTGGGGACTGCACTCAAATTAAACCCTGCATAGAAAAACCTCAAACATATGCAAAGGCAAACAAATCAAGTTTGGATATTGTGCCCGGCAGCCTTCAGCTGCCGCAATGTCCCCTGTAAATGTGAAAGCAGCAGCAAGAACTGGGGCGGGGCTCAGGGCTGAAAGCGAGGCTTATAATATCATGCATTCCAAGCCTCATGGTACAAATGTGAGTTGAACCGAGTAAGGAACAGATTTTGCACAAATCAATCACTATGTCGGCTGCATCCTAAGAGAATTACAGAGGTAGCTGCTGCCAAATATGTATATTGTGCCAGGCAATCCTAAGCAGCCGCAATATCCCCTGTATCAGTAAATTTGAAAGAGGTAGGCAAAAGCCAGGAGCGGGGCTCAAGCTAAAATCGCAGCTTGCAGAACGATGTGTTCCAAGCCTCATGGAAGAAATGTAAATTGAACAGAGTAAGGAGTGGACTTTGCACAAATCCAGCACCATTTCGGCTGCATCCTACGGTAATTGCAGAGGTAGCTGCTTCCAAGTTGGTATATTGTGCACGGAAACCCCAGCACTTTAAAAATAAGCACAGTGATGCCCAGGCATAACCTAAAAAAAGACTTTCACAAAAGCGGATGGAAAGAGTAGTTCAGCCATGGAACATTGATAAGAGAAAACACACGAGAGGAACAATAGGAGATAGTATACTACGGCTAATAGAAACAGAGGAAAAGTAAGTGGCAAGCACATCAATCAATGATAAGTGAGGGAAGGATGTAAGCTACTTTTCATTTTTAGATTAAATACAATAGATTTCGCAAGCACCGTGCATATGCTCTGTAGGTGAAACCTAAAAAAATGGCCTCCAAAGCAGTGCCATTTCTTGATGCGGCACACTGAAAGTGAGAGAGAGCAAGAGGCCCAATAGCGTTGTGTAGGGAACAGCCGGGATTTTGCAAAATGAAAATAAGTTATATTAATGTTGACAAAAGTCAAAAATAATGTATTATTAAAGGACTGAACGTTGGCCGACTTATTTTCCCATGATGCTTGCTATGGTTGGTGTAAGCAAACGTTAATGACAGTTTATGGGACCAATACATGAAGACAGCTTTCTAAAAGCTTCTCTACACCTTTAAGAAGTCTGCCAAGACTCTTAAAGATGCAGCAAGAGCCAGACCTAAAAAGCAAAAAAAGAAGAAAAAAATGTTCTATTTGTACAGTTCTTGTCCTCAGAGCCTCTATGTCACTATAAAACCTTTCAAGGGTTTTTACAGAGGGTGTGCAAAGATGGTGAGTTTCAAATGCATCTTAAGTAAGAGTAAAAATATAGATATCTTAAACAAGTACATAATCATTTTGAAGTTGGCATTTGTGAACACGTGCCTCCTTTTGTGTTGGTACCCCTATTGTTTCTCAACTAATGCTGCTGGTTTTTGGACTCTGTGCATTGGAACACTGCTAATTAGGCCCAGTGTTTGTGACAGACCCCTAAATATGCCAAAATTGACTAATGCCAAATTGGCATAATTAAACATTCCTAAATATTTTATAGTGTATGATCCCCAAAATACAGCCATTGCATGGAAACAAAAATATCACCGACGGAGTACATCAAAAACATGATGATGAAGGGAATACTTGATTTAATCTAAGGCACTGGCAATTGCTTGGGCCTCATCCCAATCCCTTGCTTTTGTCCACCAGGCCACCTCAATTTGGACCCAGCCATAAGCAGATCGGTCTTGACCCTGCTCCAATGTGGAAAGTCCATCCCTGACTGCCAGGCCAGGCCCTCCCACAATCGAAACAAAAGCAACCTAGGACTAGTTTTGGCCTTATTGGGGCTCACCAACCAGGTAAAGCTTGGTTCCAGTGGCACACTGACCACGGGACCCATGTCTTGGCATACCCGGCATCAAAAGCATGAAGATTGATGGAATGCTTGAATTAATCTCAGCCACTGGCAATCACTTGGGCCACATCCCAATTGATTGTTTTTCATCTATCATTAACCTCAGGGTGGACTCAGCCATTTTCAAATCAGTCTTGACCCTTCTCTAAGAGGAACAGCTCAGCCCGAAGGGCCAAGCTAGGCCCTCCCTGAACTGGACCACAAGCAATCCAAGTCTGGTTTCACTCTTAATAGGGCTATTCAGCCAGATATAGCTTTGTTCCAGTGGCACCGTTAGCACAGGACTCATGTCTGGGCATACCTGTGACACTTAGGGCATCAAAAACAAGGCGATGTATGGAATACTTGAATTAATCACAGCCAAAGCCATTAGATTAGGGCTGAGTCCCAATCCATAATTTTTCACCCACCATGACACCTCAATTTGCTCACTGTGCCTATGCAGTCAAGCCACACCCTACTGAAGAGCCAAAATCAGTGTGAAACTGGTCCAGGGTTGCTTGTTTTCCTTTTCAGAAAGATCTTGGCTTGGCAGTTCGGGCTGCAGTGTTCCTACTGAAGCAGGGTCAAAACTGATTGCATGTGGCTGGGTAAAATCTGAGGTGATACGGCGGGCTAAATAATGATGGGCTGGAGTGCTACCTCTGGTGATTGCACATGGATAGACTTATTGCAAAAATCCTTCCATCTCCTTTGGGGTGTTTAATATAATGCCCTAAGTGGCCAAAGATATGCCAAGACATGGGTCACTTGCTCACTGTGCCACTGAAGCCAAGTTACACCTGGCTGATAAGACCCAATCAGGGTGAAACTGGTTTTGGGTTGCTTGTGTTCCAGTTCATAGAGGACCTGGCTTGGCAGTTCGGGCTGGACTCTTCCTAATGGAGCATGGTTGTTAAACCAGACATCCTTGGCATGGTAGTCTGCCCAATATTTTTCCATCACCCCTATTGTTTGCTGAACTCAGCTTAGTTTGCTTTAGAACCCTGCACTCTCTACCACTGCTAACCAGTGCAAAAGTGGTTGTGTTCTCTTCCTTCGCTTGCACCCAATCAGCACGTTTAATTTACTTGTAATTCCCCAATAACGTGGTACTGCATGTACCCAGGGTCTGCACATAAAATGCTGCTAGTGGGCCTGCAGCATCAACTGTGCCACCAACCTAAGTAGCCTTTAAAACAGGCATAAGGCCTGAAATTGCAGCCTATATCTGAAGTTTGTATCTGTCACTTTGACCTGGCAAAATACACTTTTTGTCAGGGCTAAACTTTCCATTTCAATACATAAAAGCCATTCCCAGAGTAGGTCCTAAACAGCCCCTTATGCAGAGTGCAATGTATTTAAACTTTTGGGAGCAGTAAGGAAAGTTATGTGTGGTATCCTTGAACCCTGTTCATGGACTCTGCCTACTTTGTGTCTTAATGCCCCAGGAGGTGTCTTACCAGTTCTGGACCCTTGGAAGTGGGGATGAAGGTGCTGTACCAACCTATCTGTGGTCCCCTTCAGAACTGACACATCCCTTGCAGCTTCTGCTCAGAAATGATTAGCACAATGCAACTCAATGCAGGATTTCACATTGCAGGCCTCTGAGCTCCCAACTGGAACCACCACAGCAAGACACAACTTGACATGGACCTCACCTGGCAACCCAAGCAACTCCTATATTGAACTGATCCAGCGCAATGCAAATCAGTGTGGGATCCTACATCACTTCTGGAAACCGCTGCTGCCTGTCAGACAGCACCTCATCCAGGACGAAAGGTACAATTATCAGCAAGGCTAAGCTATTCGCTGTATTCTCTGTCCGCTCCATCTGGATCGGCCTGGATTTATGATTTAAGCGACCAGATAACCACAGTTGGCGCATTGTACCTCTAGATACTATTTTTACCGTAATCTTTACTGTGTAAATACTGCATAAATACTTTACACATTGCCTGACTGCTTTGTGCCATAGGATTTAGCACAAGTTAGTTTAGGGACTTTTTGTGTTTCACCCTGAAATAGATTGTGGTGTTGCTTGAGAAGGACTCACCCTCTCTAAGCCAGTAACCCAATTTCTCACAAGGGCTAACCTGATTGCATATGGATGGGGATAATCTGATGTGGCAGGGTGGTAAACGAATGATGGGGTAGAATATTACCCAGAATCATTGTCAGTGGTTAGAGTTATTGCAAGGATCCTCCCATCACCTTTTGTGTGCTTGATGTAACTCGTTAAGTTGCCAATGGTATGCCCAGACATGGGTCCCCTGCTCACTGAGCCACAGTGCTGCAGGAGTCGAGCTACACCCGACTGAAGAGTCCTAATCATAGTGAATTTAGTCTTGGGCTGCTTGTCTTCTGGTTCAGAGAGGACCAGGCATGGCAGTTCAGGCTGGAATGTTTGTACAGGAGCAGGGTCAAAACTGATTTGCATATGGCTGGGTCTTATCTGAAGTGGCATGGTGGGCACAAGAATGATACATTTGAATGGAACCCCAAGGTATAGCCAGCGGTTAGATATATTGCAAGCATCGTCTCATCTAACTAAGTGGCCAAGGGTATGCCTATATGTGGGTCCCTCCTCACTGTGCCACTAGTACTAAGCTACATCTGACTAAAGATCCTAAATCAGGGTGAAACCGGTCATGGATTGCTTGTGTTCCGGTTCAGAGAGGACCTGGCTTAGTAGTTTGGGCTGGACTGTTCTTACTTGAGCAGGGTAAAGACTGATTTACATATAGATGGAGCTAACCTGATGTGGCATGGTGGACAAACGATTGATGAGCAGTAATGCTACCCCGAGTGATTTCCAGTGGTTAGACTTATTGCAAGCACTCTTCCATCACCTTTTGTGTGTTTGGTCTATTGAGTACAGCACTTCTGTACCATTCACTAGTGTTACCAGGCAAATATGATTCCAGGCCTACCACTGCAGCCTTGCAGCTGCAGTCTAAAACCTATAGCCGTACCTGTTAAAGTAACCCTTTTTTAGCAGGAGGAAACCTTCCTTTTAAATATTCATGCCACTCCCTATAAACCTGCAAAAATAACAGGTGATGGACAGAATGCAGAACAATGTCATACATTCACCCCAGTACAGAGATCTGGGCCGAAATCCATAGTTTTTTTGCACACCATGCCACTCCAGTTTGAACCCAGCCATATGCAAATCAGTCTTGACCCTGTGCCCCATGGGAACAGTCCAGCCCGAATTGCCAAGCCAGGTCCTCCCTGGACTGGAAACAAGCATCCAAGGACCGGTTTCGGGCTTTCAGCCCTCATCAGCCTGGATAGCTTGATTCCAGTGGCATGGAGAACACGGGACTCACGTCTGAGCATACCCGTCCCACTCGGGGTGACAATTGCAAAAATAACAGGTGATGGACAGAATGCAGAACAATGTCATACATTCACCCCAGTACAGAGATCTGGATCTAAATCCATCAGCTTTTGCTCACCATGCCATTCCAGTTTGAACCCAGCCATATGCAAATCAGTCTTGACCATGTGCCCCATGGGAACAGTCCAGCCCAAACTGCCAAGCCAGGTCCTCCCTGGACTGGAAACAAGCATTCAAGGACCGGTTTCGGGCTTTCAACCCTCATCAGCCTGGATAGCTTGATTACAGTGGCATGGAGAGCACGGGACTCACGTCTGAGCATACCCGTTCCACTCGGGTTGACAATTGCTAAAATAACAGGTGATGGACAGAATGCAGAACAATGTCACACATTCACCCCAGTACAGAGATCTGGGCCTAAATCCATCGTTTTTTTGCTCACCATGCCATTCCAGTTTGAACCCAACCATATGCAAATCAGTCTTGACCCTGTGCCCCATGGTAACAGTGCAGCCCGAACTGCCAAACCAGGTCCTCCCTGGACTGGAAACAAGCATCCAAGGACCGGTTTCGGGCTTTCAGCCCTCATCAGCCTGGATAGCTTGATTCCAGTGGCATGGAGAGCAAGGGACTCACGTCTGAGCATACCCGTCCCACTCGGGGTGACAATTGCAAAAATAACAGGTGATGGACAGAATGCAGAACAATGTCATACATTCACCCCAGTACAGAGATCTGGGCCTAAATCCATCGTTTTTTTGAAGACGGCTGAAATGCCAGAAAGCGGTCCTCGGAAGCTTGTTTCCGGTCCAGGAAAGGCATGGCTTGGAAGTTCGGGCTGAACTGTTCCGATGAGGCACAGGGTCAGACTGATTTGCATATGGCCATGTCGGAACTGGGGTGGCAGAGTGGGCTAAAGAACGGTGATGGATTAAACCCAGATCTGTTGACTGGGTGTGAGTGTTTTATTGGTTCAGATGCTTCGTCCATCACCACCCCCTTTTGAACCACTTTGTTCGCCATAAGTTGGCAGGGTATGCTCAGACGTGAGTCCCTTGCTCACTTTGCCACTGGATTCAAGCAAGCCGGGCTGAAGATGGCTGAAATGCCAGAAACCGGTCCTCGGAAGCTTGTTTCCGGTCCAGGGAAGGCATGGCTTGGCAGTTCGGGCTGGACTGTTCCCATGAGGCACAGGGTCAGACTGATTTGCATATGGCCATGTCTGAACTGGGGTGGCAGAGTGGGCTAAAGAACGGTGATGGATTAAACCCAGATCTGTTGACTGGGTGTGAGTGTTTGATTGGATCAGATGCTCCGTCCATCACCACCCCCTTTTGTACCACTTTGTTCGCCATAAGGTGGCAGGGTATGCTCAGACGTGAGTCCCTTGCTCACTTTGCCACTGGATTCAAGCAAGCCGGGCTGAAGACGGCTGAAATGCCAGAAACTGGTCCTCGGAAGCTTGTTTCCGGTCCAGGGAAGGCATGGCTTGGCAGTTCGGGCTGGACTGTTCCCGTGAGGCACAGGGTCAGACTGATTTGCATACGGCCATGTCTGAACTGGGGTGGCAGAGTGGGCTAAAGAACAGTGATGGATTAAACCCAAGATCTGTTGACTGGGTGTGAGTGTTTGATTGGTGCCGTTGCTCCGTCCATCACCACCCACTTTTGGTTCGCCATAAGTTGGCAGAGTATGCTCAGACGTGAGTCCCTTACTCACTTTGCCACTGGATTCAAGCAAGCCGGGCTGAAGATGGCTGAAATGCCAGAAACCGGTCCTCGGAAGCTTGTTTCCGGTCCAGGGAAGGCATGGCTTGGCAGTTCGGGCTGGACTGTTCCCATGAGGCACAGGGTCAGACTGATTTGCATATGGCCATGTCTGAACTGGGGTTGCAGAGTGGGCTAAAGAACGGTGATGGATTATACCCAGATCTGTTGACTGGGTGTGAGTGTTTGATTGGTTCAGATGCTCCGTCCATCACCACCCCCTTTGTACCACTCCCTATAAACCTTGCAGCCTTCAGGCAGGGAGCATGTCATCTAAAAGTAGAGCATGTAGAAATTTAAATTTTAACAGTGACCAGTGCCCAAAGTTATTTTCACAGTTGCAAGGCTCTGTGGCCCGTATAGTAACAATGGGAAGATTAAATAAATATTATTTATGCTATATCTAAATTGGGACCAGCTATGAATATGATCAACTTACTATTTATAATATTTATTAAAAGCTCAATACTATGAAATAGTTACTTTTAGAAAGTTGCCATTTACTTGCCTTAAGCTCCTGAACACTAAGTTGCATTTGCTCTCAAGCAGTCGCCCAGTGAGTCCTTAGTGTTGATAAGGTGTAAAAACTGCTCAAAGGTTAGAAGAAGATCAGGTAGGGTGTGCACAGGAACTTACTTTATTCAAAGGAGCCTTTCTTTTCACAAACAATTGATTGGTGACACCTGGAAAGGCCCCACCTTTTGCCCTCCCAATGATGAAGGCACCAAACCCAGTAGTGGGAAAGCTGCCCCAGAATTGGTTTGAAGTGTCAAAGTAGGAAGTTAGGGGCATATTACCAAGCAATAGCGATAATTATCGCTATTGCTTGGTTAGAGACAAAATTTTACTGCTGAGCTGCGGCGATTTTTACCGCAGATAAACCTTGATATTACCAAGGTTTATCGCAAATGCTATAAACAACGGCCGCAATGCATGAATATCGCTGAAAAGTCCGCGATATTCATCCATTATCGAGCTAATGCTCTTAGCCATTGGATAACATGGCTACGAACTGCTCAGGGCAGGTGTTAGCTTTTGGAGATATTCGCGCTTAGCGCGAATATCACCAAAAGTTGGTAATAGGAGATAGCGATGTTAGCGACTGTTTCCAGTCGCTAACATCTTGGCACGCCCACTTTGCATGTCATTAGTGATAAATATCACTGACATGCAAAGTGGGGCCCAAGATGGTCGCTATCTCCTACTAGCTGTCGCTAACTGGTGTTAGCGACAGCTAGGTAATAGGGAGATCATTTTATCTCCGCTTTCTTGGCTTTTAAAGCAAAAAAACGGGGATAAACCCCCTTGATAATATGCCCCTTAGTTAGTTAGTTAACGGTTCTTTTATAGCGCACAAATCACCCTGGGGCATCTTGGCGCTGCCTAGAGAACAGTCCAATAGCAGGGAGACGGGAGGCAGTCATTTACCACCAGGTAATAACAGGAACACAAATGAGATGTTCCCATGAGCGCAATAATGCACTGATTCCTTAATAGAGTTATCATAGGAATGTAGGGCGTCTTTTCCCTGCTCCTATTTTTATTCACAATTTCTCTTTGCACGGTCCTGACGAAGCGCACAGAGATCCATTAGGGACCTATTTCCCAGCGCGAACACACACGGGCACTGAGAGCAGCAGAGTGGTATCCTGACCTCTATGATATTTGTTATTAGAGGTGCTCCATCTCCCCTGTATAAATCTTTTACTCTCACCTCCATGACCTACGAATAAAAATTTAACTCAAGGTACAGTTGGGGTAATTTTAATATACTTGCACTAACCCTTTTCAGGCCCGCACACCCACATGCACAACTGCGGTGTCTCCTAAAAGATCTCCAACAAAGAGCCCTCTCGCTAGGCCCGTGGAGGACAGCAGCGCCACCCCCACGAGGAGCAACGCCCGATGATGAAGCATGACACTCGCAAGAGTGTGTGAGGGCACTAATTTCTAAAGGAGAAATTCCCCCACCTTCATCTATTGGGAACTACATATAGAGACCACTTCCCTGTTTTACTGTTTGTCTCTTCTACATAACCAAGTTGGTTATGGCTCTTTGTTTAGGAACAGTTCCCAATCAGTGATTGTAAGGCATGAAAAAGCCACATTTCTAAAAGTGGCATTTTCAGAATTATAACTTAAAACTTTAATTCCCCATTAGTTAGCGTTTATTATGATTCCAGAGACACCAACGACAAACTGGTTACCTTTTCTCATTTGGAAACTACCATTATAAAATGTAATAGGTTAACTCCAATGTTATGGTTTGGGAGAGGTAAGCTTTGCAGTAATAAAAAACACATGAAAGAATTTTTCACTACAGGACATAAAAAACGTAAAAGCACTTGTCCTACTTTTTAAATACATTGCACTCTGCCTTCTGGGCTGTCCAGGGACTATCGTAGAGCTGACTTATATGTATTAAAAAGGAAGGTTTAGGCCTGGCAAAAAAAAATATTTTGACAGGTTGGAATGGTATGTTAAAACTGCACACTCAGGCTACAATAGCAGAGCTGAAAAACGTTTACGGTGCTACTTAAGTGGGTGACACAATCAGTTCTGTAAGCCCAGTGGTAGAATTTAAATTACATGCCCATGACAGAGGTAGTGACAATTTACTAGGGACTTACATGTAAATCAAATATGCCAATTGGCTATAAGCCAATGTAAAAAGTTTTAAGGAGAGAGCACAAGCACTTTAGCAATGGTTAGCAGTGGTAAAGTGCACAGAGTCCTAAGGCCACCAGAAACAAATAGGAAGTGGAAGGGAAAAAGTCAGGAAATTACCCTGCAGAAAATGTCAAGGACAACATGACCCCCCTTCAGCCTAAAGCCAGGGTAAACTAATAAGTGCCTGGTTAGGCGATAGAACATGGACAAAGGCCCTGTTACTCAGGGGCACTTTCAGTTCTATGCCTCTCTGAACTCAGTTGGATCCCTCTGTCTGAGCTTTCCTGAGCCACTAATATGACCCATGGGGAACCCTTCTCCACACTTGTGGACCCTATCTGTGAAACACCTAACCTTTACTTCCTCACAGAGTTATCCCAGTAGGCAGACAGTGCCACTATGGCCAACTAAATGATGTGATCCATTCTGCCCCTTAGATCATATTTCTATCTCCAACCCAAGGAAAACTGCCCATAAGGACAGTAACCAACAGAAGCCACAGACAGCTGTGTCAAGAGCCAGACCTCAGGCCATGCAATGTCCTGTGACCTCTGCAGTTTCTCAGAGTGGGGGGGCAGTAATGTTCTGCATCTTACAACTACCCTATCTCCCACGAGTTCAGGTGAAGTATCCTGAGACTGGCCTATCAGCCCAGGGTCTAAACGCTGAGGCTGACCAGAGGGCAGGGGAGTGTTGTCTCTCACACTGCCCCTCCATCTGGGTTAAGATACCCTCTGCTTGGGAGTGGGCCCCCAGAAAACTGAACTATCATGTTGCCCTGTGTGGCTGTTCCTTCCAGTTCTCCTGACACCGGCGGCACGTCATGTCCCAGAAAGCAGTCTGTGGGCCTTGCTGCACAAAAACAATCATACCAATAACACCATGACTGCAGTGTGTAGATACAGTGATTCCTGTCCTTTTCTTTCTCAACATGGGGCTGTGCAACTAGAAGGCTTCCGCACTACCTTACGTCAAAATATTGTAAATATGCTTCCCTGTGTTGAAGAAAATACTCAATGTGTAGGGGGACGGGTCAATAGTGGGGCGTATTGCTTCGCATCTGGGAATTCTGTGGTCTTCATTGCCACTCTTACATTGTAAAGACAGCAGCGGTGCGTCCATTGGGGCGTAGGGGCGTAGCCCCTCCAGCCTCATGGGCCCACCGTCGGTGTGCATCGCGCATTAGCAATTTAGCAGCAGCAATCCCATTCCCCTAATAGTTTAAATTGCAATCCATCCGCCTGACCGCCGGGACACACCCGGCGATTTCGGAGTGCGCAGGGCCGCTTGAGTGACAGTCACTCAGTCACACCCTCAGGCTACAGCAGACCAGTCCAGACCCTAGTGCGCAAGTGCAAGTTGGTGTAAAACTTGCCCGCGCATGCGCACAGTTGTACAGTGTGACCAGAGGGTGCTGGTTTACCCGGCCGCAGCCCCCGGGGTACACATGGGGCGACTGGGCGAGCAGCATATATGCCCCCCTAGCCAATCCTGGCACTGCATGCAGCACCAGGATTGGCTGGTCCACTGCGCAGCATCGATCATTGGATGCCGCGCGTGGGGGTGACACACACTGCCTCAGCAATCACTGTGTGACTTCATGTGAAGCCATGCAGTGATTGGCCATTATCGCCGGGATGCGTGCGCTGGCTGCCGTGAGTGTAGCGTGGTGACTCACTCCTGCGCGTCAATACAAGCGAGATAGGGAAAGTTTAGTGCTGCAGCAGTACTTTGATAACCAGTAACCGCCGGACCGGCCGCCATGTGCCCCTGCAGACAAGGTAAAGAAGGCTTACATTGTAATAATAAAAACCGCGGGAGCTCTGAAAACCCCTGCTTCACAAGGAGGAGTTGGCTATGCCATGATGCAATCTTGTGACAAGCAGATCACATAGGTCCATGAGTGGACGTAGTCCCACCTTACGTTATCCTGACATGATTGCAGCTTGAGAAATCGAGTTTACACATAGACGAAGGCTGAGGAGCTAGGACCCAGCTGACCTCCCCTGCTACAACTGAAATGTGTGACCTAAAGATCACTCTGTCAAGTGCATTAGCCTGCTAAGCTTTGTTTCTGCCATTGGACCCCTTGGCCTGCACATAAATACAACTTGTGGCTCGCGGAGCTCTTACTAGTTCTTGTATGGACGAAACACTCTCTGCTAGGCACCTCTTAACAGAACAAACATAGTTAAATGCACACTTTGCCAGTTTTCACGTTTATTTTCCATTGCCATAGGCAGAATATATTTCTCTCGGAGCTAGTGCGGTGCGTTTTTCCTCTGCTGTGCAGTTATTTGCATTACTTAACTCTTTCATTTCGTGAAATGGAAAGGTAGCTGGAGCAGCCCTGCTTTATCGGTGTCTTTATATTTATAAAGGCTGTACTTCGGTCTACACACGTGGCCTTGTGTGTCTTCTCCTCTCCCTCCCCAGACTTCCGGGAGGCTCGACAAAGGCAAAGGCTGGGGGGATCTCAGAGCTGTGTTCCCCTTTCCCTTCCCCACCCTACGAACAGGAAGTGCATGCGACCCGAGGGGCTCACTGATAAGATGAGGGCGCACTGCAGAACACTGTGTGCTTCTGGCAGCCTCCAGTCTGCGATACACAGCATCACATTGGCTGTTGCGGAAAAGATGCTCCATCATCGTGATTGCAGCAAAAAGGATCCCGTGTTTTACAGTTCCTTACAAGTCTCCGTCACATCCCTGGAAGGTGCGATTTAGATATCCTCAAATAAAACACGAGTGGGCGTGTTTTTGTTAAGTCTCTCATCGTGAGACTTACTAGCGAAATCTCGGTATGCAAAACGTGCCCTCTAATATCTGGCATGTGGCTCTCCGGTCCAGCGGATAACACCCCATCTAATATAGCTCACTAGATAGAGACTTCGAAGATGTTCCTTGCTAGGCGTCGACAAAAAGAATGGGCATTGTAATGGACAAGAGCTGCACAAATTATAGCGCCTGACGACCCCGCCCCTTGATTTACACGCTATATTAGTAATGATGGGGCTTTAGGCAGAAGTCGAGAATGCGGAACCAACAAACTCGGCATTCCGGTGTTTTCTCAACAGCCAAAACGTGTGATCCTGCCCTGATCAATACGTTTTCCCTGGTCTTGGTTCTGAAAAGGAATCCGGTTATGTTCAGTGTATTTTATTGTGACACAAATCCAAGAACAGAAGTGAAATATTAACATCTTTTGGTGACATTTGTAATATAGCTTGAAACATTGAGAGAACATATTTGAACCAGTTGTTGTTGAATGGTTGCACAGATTGATGCTGTGGTGGCACTTGAGTCTTGGTTACCTGATAGCGCCTTAGTTTGCAGCTCTGCAGCATTACTCAGGCCAGGAGTAAACGCCCCAGCACCCAGGCCAGGAGTAAACGCCCCAGCTCGTCTGCTGCAGCTTTGGCAGACTTGTCAGACCGCATGAAATTTATATGTAAATAATTAAGGGAGAGGTGCTTTGGTGGAGCCCCTTCACTCGTTTTTTGGTCCAGTCTACAATTACAATACATAAATATAGATTTCTAAGTATGCTTTCACCAAATTAGCTTGTTGTTTTCACAAGGTTTAAAACACCTGCGCCCTGTAAATGGTTTGAAATAAAGGAGATGAAAGAGGTTAATTTGTTCGTTGTGTTTTGCTCGGCCCATCACTAAATAGGTTTTCCATGCGCTCTGCTCCCTTAATTATCACACAGAATGAGTTGCTATTTTCATCATGTGGCTGAACCTGTAATCTGTGTGTAGCAAAGGGGTGCTATGCTTTTGGAAACCTTGCTGAAGCTGATAAGCTGGAGGGTACTTTTAATGCCAATATCAGAGTCTGTAATAGGACGGAATGTATGAAGCTCTGTGGTTATACTGAATAAGCAGCTACCTATGTTATGCCATCTATTAATGTAATACCTGCACTTTCACAATTGCTTTATTAACCTTCCTGCTTTCTCAAATTTGCTTGAACATGCACGATTTTTCCCCTTTTAACCAGCTGGAGACCCTTGTGGTTGTTTAAAGATTTAAGATCAGCCTGTAACTCAGTCTTGAGCTGGGTGGGTGACCTCAATTACAAAGTGGCTGTGCCAGATGTCCCATTATGACCCCTTTTGCCTGTCTCCCCTTCAGACGCAGAGGGCATAAAACTGGGGGGTGGTCAACCCTGCCAAAAAACTGAGGGGTGATCCTAAGAGCACAGCTGCCATCCAATCAGGGGTGGGATGCTTTGGTGTGCTGGTTTGGTTTTCTGGGTGCATTGGCTCAAGTTTTTCCCATGTAATTGATTGGGTGTCTTGGTAAGTTGCTTTTATGTGATTGTCTGACTTATGACTGCGCATTCCTTTCAGTGTGCACTTGCTTCAGTTTACTTTTTGAGTCACTGTCTAGTTTGCTGGATGTATTGCTTTCATTTTTCTTTCATTAATCTGTTTGACTTGCTTGGTGCTTTTATGTTGGTGCCTGCATGCTGAAGTGTACTCTTCTTCAGTTTAAATATATGTGACTGGCCTGTTGACTAGCACCCTGCTTTCAGAGTGAAGGTTCACAGGTTCACACTTGCTTTAGTTTACTTTTGTATGGTTGACTGCATGCACTGTTTTGCTGGATGCATTGCTTTAAGTTACTACTTGATGCATTGCTTTCAGTTTGCTTTCAAGTAATTGCCTCTCATTTTCCTAA
This sequence comes from Lissotriton helveticus, assembly GCF_964261635.1. Lineage (NCBI taxonomy): Eukaryota > Metazoa > Chordata > Amphibia > Caudata > Salamandridae > Lissotriton > Lissotriton helveticus. The sequence goes on from NC_136065.1 coordinate 1,761,703,076, forward strand.
TGCTTTGTGAAGGCTGTTTCCCAACTGCTGTGCAACTTCTTCTACTCTTAGAGCTGAGATTTTCATGAAAGTCTTATAGTCTGAATTCAGCACCTGAGCGTAATACGACGAAATGTATGAAGCTCTGTGGTTATACTGAATAAGCAGCTACCTATGTTATGCCATCTATTAATGTAATAACTGCACTTTCACAATTGCTTTATTAACCTTCCTGCTTTCTCAAATCTGCTTGAAAATGCACGATTTTTCTTCTTTTTTTTTCAAAATTTTCTTGGGGGGGGTAATCCCCCCTAACCCACCTTTTGGGGTTCTGGCTCGCTCGCTGCGCTCGCTCGCTACGGTGCTGTATGCAAATCACTTTGCGCCCACCACTTTGAAATGTCACCCACCACCCCTGTGTAAAGATGGAGCAGGCAGAGAAAGATTCTACAAAAGCGAACCCTTCTTTATGAACTCCTGGTTAGATTGTGGTTACATGAACGCAGCCAGGCCTGAGCAGGACACACAAGATCACAGCACAAAAAGAATTAAAACTCCTCACTGTTCTTAGAGCATTACAGACATAAAGGAACACGGGAGAATTATTATTTTTTTTAAACATAAAAAAAAAATTGCAACTCGAATGTAGTTCAATTCATGCCTTGGGATGATTCAATTCACTGAATGGGTGTTTTCTTTTGTTTATTAACCGTAATGTTCTGGGTCTTCGCAGAGGTAGTGGTTTCCAAATGAACACGACTCTACCCTCAGCCAATCAGTAGAAGAGGTCAGTCCTGTCATCGTGCGACAGTGATGTGTGGTATTCCTACTTGGTTTCTGAATTCGCATCCTCTGGAAAATGGGAAGAAAAGAAGTGAGCATGTACGTGGGGAATCAGGAATTCACGCCACAGACACCTCTCTGCCTCCATTTAATGTTACTATTAATCAACATCATCATCTCTACGGTAATGATCTGAAAGGCCTCTAGGCCATAGCATGGAGATGAGGGCCACGGCTCATAGTATCAGGAAGTGGATCGACGTAATAACCGTTTTCAGCATCGTATGAGCTTGAGGGGAGTAATATACAAGCCACTAGCAGCGTCGAGGCTTCATAAATAGTACTCAGCCAATGCAATAAATGAGTATCAATAGTTAATGAAAGCCCTTCTCGGTGTGAAGGCCTCTTCAGTTCATTGAAACTGAACACTCCTCCCAACAAAGACACGTTAGCGTGGTGCCTTTTTAAAAAAAAAAAATAGATATGTATTACCATTATTCTCTTTCAGACTTCATAAATATTACATCGATCGCCAGTGATATAACGCCGTTGATCTCCCTGTGGGCAGTCGGTACCTGTACACACATGCACACAATCTGAGTATGCTAAAGCACATGAGGATTACTACACGCAATCGCAGATCTAGGTTGAACTTATAACATGAACAGAAAAGAAGTACCAAGTGCATGCACAAGCCCTTCAGACTACACTTGTATCCTGTCTTTTGTGTATTAAGTTGTCTCACACCGCTGTTTGCTGCACACTACCCAACTTTAGCTGTTGAGCTTGTGTTCATGCTCCTCACCACTCACCGAGTGCTAGGGAGCTGGCCACATCGAACATATTTTCTACTTTAAGATCCTACCTTGGTTAGTGCATCTCCACCCCTCCACCCTCTACCTTAATGACCTGCAGGGGGGAGGGGTTCTATCAGATTTAGCCTCATGGGCAAGGAGGTAGATATCCAGCAACGCAGGAACCGGGGTTCTACGCTTTGGTAGTTTGGTAAGTGTGGCCACCTCTGCCGTGTTCCTCTTTATCAGAGCTTTGGTCCAGATATTAGAATCCTGAAAGACAGGTGACTTCCACGCCATGACTCTTCTCCTCTTGTTCATTACCACTGTCAAGTTCACAAGTGTGTTCATTTGTTTATCCTTTTTCATTCTAGAAATAATACCCCATAAACACACCAGCACCTGTGGAAGTCATTGGATTCCCTGCTATTTCTTTTATCACCTCCCCGTTCTTTACCTACAACCATCACTCAATAACTGGGCATTGCCATGCCATGTGGTAGAAATACGCCTCTATGTAGTTACTCCTCGGGCAAGCCCCTTCATACATGTGTCCTTAGGGCTGAGTTGTGAGGTGTGTCTGATGTAGATAATCAAACAGAGTAAATTTCAGTCTTGTATTTCAAGACACCCCGTACATGAACTAGTTGCATAGGGGCAGATTTATGATAACTGGCGCATCCCCAGGGATGCGCCAGTTATTTTGCGCCGCTGCTCCGCCACCCATGGTGCGCCGCATTTACAATGCGGTGCACCATGGGGCAAAAACTGCACAGATGCGTGACGTATCTGTGCCGTAAAGTGGCGCATTGCTGGAGTTGCGTCTCAAGCGCGACGCAGCTCCAGCAAGGCTCGGGGGTGCCCCATCTATACAATGCTGCGTCAAGACCTACGCCTGCTTCAAGCAGGCACAGGGTTTTGACGCAGCATTGGCCTGAAAGTGACTGAGTGAAATCTTATAGATTTCACTCAGCCACTTTTGCGAGGCGCACCTAGCCTGCAACGCCCACCCTGCGCCGGAACGCCCACAAGTGGCGCAGGGCTTTACAACGTGACGCATCTGCCTAGATGCGTCACGTTGTAAATGGGTTGTAGGGATGCACCACGTTTACGCCGCAGTTGCGTGACGCAAACGTGGCGCATTCCCATCATAAATCTGCCCTATAGTGTTTATCAGTAACATCTCGCCCCGCATTTTGGGGCCAGTTAATCTGTAATGTCAAAAGGCTACTGTCTTGCTGTGCTATCAATGCGAAGGACAACAGTGTCATTGTATTTCTGCTGTTCCCTTGCATGAGCAACACCTGTAAGTATGTCGGATTTTGTTGGTTCCAAGTTCTCTTGGTCCCAAGCTCTATGTATTGTGGCTGTCAATGCCTTATCAATTGGCGTGTTTTTTTAAAAATTGCAATATATCCTGATAGTGATGAATCCATCTCAGGCTAATTGCCTGAGCCACCTCACTCTGATGGTATTGCACAATCACACTGCAACACTTTCATTTGCACTGTATAGCACATTTCTTGGTATGACAGAAATCTTACAGACAATGCGATTCTGAACCTGCTGGATGTATACTCTTCTTGATCCTTGAAGTTCAGTAGGTTGGATTGACTCATTCAAGTTGGTATTGCAACAAACATTCTGTACATTGTGCACTGGGCCTTCTGTCCAATAAGCCTGTTCTTCCTTTCAAACATCTTGAGGATTATATTCTGTTAGAAATGGGGGTCTCTAGTTTGCAGAAGTAGGTACCTTTGTCCAAATAGAGACCCTTGCTTCTATTCAGGGTAAGCGGGATACACACTTTAGATAACCCCTACTCACCTCCTTGGTAGATTGGCACATGCAGACTTATCCCAAAGGCAATGTGTAAATAATTTGTACACAAAACACACAGTAATACAGTGATAACACTGCAAATGGACACCACATCAGTTTAGAAAAAGAAAGTATCTTTATCTAAACTGAACAAGACCAAAATTATAAAAATCCAACATACATGTAATAAGAATTTGACTTTTCAAAGGTATTAAGTTAATGGGTCCGTAGAAAACTATGGATGCGTGATTTTTCACAAAGTATCTGTAGATGCATCAAAATTCACAAGGCCAAACAGCAACTGAGATGGGAAGTGTTGAGAAACAAAGAGATGCGTCAGTTCCTGATTCCTTGGAGAGGTGATGCAACAGTTCTGCTGCATGCAAGAGAAGTGATGCGTCGAATCCGGACTGTAGGGGAATAGTGATGCGGCGACTCCAAGACGGTTCTGGTCCACGGGTGATGCATCGGGTAAACTTGCTGCACAGGTGCAATGAGTAAAAATTTGGGATGTGTCGGCGATGGATGTAGTGGTGACAAGCGGTGTTGTGTTGGTTTCTTTAGCCATGATCCCAAGATGCAATAGTTCATGCAGCCGCAACAGGCTCTGCTTCGTTTCGGCAGCTATGCGGCGATGTGTGAATTTTCTTAATTCTTCAGGTTTCTTCGTGCTCACAACAGTGTGAACAACCTCCTAAGGCCCAGAACTGGAACAGGCACCTCCTGGCAGGTCAGAACTCCCAGCAGCAGAGCTCAGGGGAGCTGGGGGTAAAGTCTTAGTGTCCCAGAGTCTTCAGAACTGGAGGCCAGCATACAAAGGTCCATGGAGATTTTTCTTCAAGCAGGTTCACAGCAAAGTTCCAGTCTTTGTCCTTTCCTTGGCAGAAACAGCAACTGCAGGCCAGCCCCACACAGCACACAGCAAATGGGTTGTACTCCTCCTCACAGCTCTTCAGCTCTTCCCCTTGGCAAAGGTGCCTCTTGAGTGACCCGACCTCGGGTCACTCCCCACGCCGCACGGCTCCTCCAGGGTGCCCATGTCTCGTGTCTCTCTCGCTCCCGCTGCTGCCGAGGGTTCGCCGCTCCTAGTGACTGCTTGGCTGTACTGATATTCTCTTTTGTATTTTCTTCCAATCTTGTCCCGTTAACCTGCCTTTTGTTTTTTGTCCTCTGTAACTTGCCTTTTTGTTTTTTGCCGTTTTGGTGTCTCTGCTTAGATGCTCCTCTCTCGTCACTGCCCTCTAAGCCCCCCCCCTCCACCCCCCGCTCCCCACCGCTGCTCCTCTGCAGCTCCGCCCCCTTTGCCTTTTGGCTCCCTGCCCATTGGCCGCCCCGCTCCCGCCTCCCAGCTGCTCCTCCCTCCCACTTGGCCGCTGGTACGCCGAAGGTGAGCCAAAGGCAAGGCCGTCTGCGCCCGTCCGCGCCTGAACCGCGGCTATCACCAGAAACCCTGGACCCCGCACCCCCGCAATGCCAGACTGCACTACGACTCCAGCACCTTCCACACACTCAACACCGGACGAGACCACCCCTGCCACCGGGCCACACCGAAGCACACACAAGGCCCCTTCGCCTGCCGGAACTGCGGATTCACCAGCATCCAGCCCAGCAAACCACCAGCCAGAGAACCCAACCACCTCCGCTGCATCCTCCTCAACACCCGTGTGGAAAATTAGTACGATTTTGGTAAACATTATCTGCGCCATCTTGCCTTTCCCCCCGATGCCACACTTTTTGTCGTGCGCGCCCGCCATTCTAGGTGCCTCGATCAGAATAGCCCTTTTTTGCATGCCACTGGCCCCCGACATAGCCCTTCGCCCTCACCAAGCCTGCACGCTGACCAACCCCCCTGCTCGCACCTGCCTTGAGTCATAAACCCCTCTTCAGCGCAGCTCTGCCTCCGAACCCCATCCTGTTCCCAGCGCGACACCTCCCTTCATTCCTTTTCATGGTCCCAGGCCCTTTGATGCAAACCCCCTTTTTCATCGTGTGCCCGTTTGTCTTCCTCGTTCCCAGGCCGACACCCAGCTCTGCCGGTACTATTCCCCGCCCCTCCCCGTACAGTAGAGAGCTTCCCTCATCAAAGGACCCCCGAGTTGATCAAAGCCCCCACCCCATGAGATCCGATCGAACCCCCCACATTCCATGAATCGGCGGAATATCCAGCTGCGCGATAATCATCACCCGTTGTGACCGGGGTGGGGACTTCTACTGTAAATGTGTGTGGGAACAGGCCCGAAGGGGAGATTCCGGGAATGTCTTTCCGTACATCAAAGCATTGCCATGAATATGTAATCTATAATAAAGCAATAAAACATGTATATAAGAGGCCAGGCCTCAGAGATGCAGTTAGAGCACCTCAGAACGATACCTGCTGTCTAACTGTTGTGTTCTCCTCCGGAGAGAATAAACCTTGTTTCCTGCCTTCCCGCCTCCAGCGCCTGCCTCTTCATTGATTAATATTTCATGGGTCTAAGAGGCGATACCGCCGGGCAAATATCGATAGTCCCCTGACCTTAGGTTCTACAATTGGCGTCCCAAGCGTGGGGCCCATCAGCGACTCGTGGATCCAGTGGGAGAGGTCCTGACGACAGAGTGAACGACTGCAACGATCGGGAGAGCTCTTGCCCAATGGACCCTCGTCTGGCAGCCGATCATCCGAACTTCACTAGTTCCGAACAGACCTCTCTCGAGTGATCTACGGTCCTGACTGGGAACCATTAGGAGTGCTGCGAGGAATACGAAAAAAGAGGACGATCGGGCGCTGGATTCGGAAGACAAGAAACTGTCCATACGGTCCGGGTAAGGTCGTGTAAACACGACAAACTGCAAAATAATTGACTGATTGTTCAGAAAATACTAGTATTACTCTTTGTTAACTTATTTGGAGATTCACTGTCTGCACGCGGAGAAACAGTAGGCTCTTTCCCTTTTGCAAACAGTGAAGGATAGGTAACGCAGCCGTCGTGCCTATTTTTCTCCCCCACTGAATCCTATTATTTATTAACGGTTTTCGGGAGATTCCCTCTCCCACACTGATTAACTGGGTTCTTTGACCCCGAACTACTGTTCACGGATTGTTTTCTGGAGATTCTCTGTCTGCAAACAAGGAATAACAGATTCCTCTTTACGGATAGTGAAAGGGTAGAGGACGCAGACTTTTGCGCCCTACTTATTCTCCCCACTGACTTTATTTTATTTTTTATTGGTTGTTTTTGTTATTGGTTCATGAGGTATTCACTGCCTGCAAACAACGTAGAATAGAAATATTCTGTCTAGTCTTTGCACACAGTGATAAGATAGGCAGTGCTGACTTTTGTCCCTCGTTGCGAGCCGTCATGTCTGTCTTCTCCCCACTGATTGATAACTGGTTCAGCCCGGACCGTTTATTAGAGGTGGATCATCTAGCTCCACTGGAAGGCACCCCTAATAAGGACATGTTCATAAACTATGGATTAGTTACCATAGCCTATAATAAATTGTGGCACAGGTATACCAAAGAAAGTCAAGACAAACAGTGGCCACTGGTAGGATCCTTCGATCTTGATAAAATAGAAACGTTAGAAATAGCCCTTCGTAATAATAAGACAACGCCTATTATGCTCGACAGTCTCGGTATGTGGCGAAAAGAGGCAATGCAACGAAAGAGAAGAGACGAGGACAGAGCAGGTAGAGGAATATATCAACAGGACAACCCCTGGACACCACGACCCGAAAGTTATCCCCCGACACTACGCACAGGACGGCCAGACTTAGGGCAAGACCAATGTGCTTTTTGTAAATGTATCGGACACTGGAAAGCCCAATGTCCGACTTTACTGAGCGAGAGTAGGAACAGAGGACCGACAGGAATAGCGGCCCGGAAGAAAGGGAAAAAGCGCGAGACAAAGAAGAATCAGACTGACATGGTCAGGCCAGATAGAACCACCACGTTTGATTATGCCCGATGGCACAGATTTCGCCAGACTGATTTCAGCGACATGTTCGAGTTTTCATAGATCGAACAACGTTAAGACGGGAACCCGGTCTAGCTCTAAATTGACAGACGGAGAAGGATAATTATGGCCAATAACTGTTTTATATTTGTCTTGGGTCTTTGTATGTCATACTTGTACTGTCTCCCCGTCTGAGTTTGTGTGTACGTAATGTATGAATCTGCGTCATCCCTCTGCATGTGCTTCCGTGTTACATAAACTCTGTTAACAGAAATTTTAGCATGAACCAACCTGGAAAGAAAGGAATGGGAAACGAAATCAGTAAGCCACTGATGAACACAAACTTTTATTTAACATAACAGGCAAGAACAATAACGTTAGAAACAAGAACGGTAAACTGTAGAAAACAAAAGTCAGCAGAACCATCCCCATTCTGGAACCTTCCAAGGTAGGGCAGGGTTACGGCTACGCCCAACCGGCGGCAACCCATATAAGGCGGGTCCTGCTGCCAACACTCGGTCAGGAAATCTTAACATATGGGGGAGCCGAAGGAGAGGCAGGGGCCAGCGGAGTCCGGCCGCAGCGGCCCTGGATAGTTGCAGGCAGTCCCGCCACATGTCCCCCCGGTCCGGCCATCAATGGCCAGGGACCGGGGCCAGCTGGATCCGGCTGCAGCCGATAACCTAAGGAAGCCCGGCCCAGAAACGGACAGGACACTTCTTTCTTTTCCCCTCCATGACAGCCGCAGCAACACGCCAGGCGCCACTTCTGTCATGAACCATGGCTGCGACAACTCTGGACGGCGGGATGTCTTGTACATACCTCCACGAAAGTCAGTCCTGGCCGGGCTGGGAGGGAGAGGTGACGCGGACGAGCCTCTCCCACCTCCATGGATAGGAGGTCTCCCAGCCCCCGGCCCAACGCCGAACTCCCCCAGCCAGGCGGTGGTGCAAATACCTGCGTAGCACCGAACATACCATGGTGGCGCCCCAGTACTTGCGCAGCACCGAACATGCAACGGTGCCCATATTTACGGAGCACCGAATATGCAATGGCTGCCCCGATACTTGTGCAGCACCGAATGTGCGCCGCAGGTGGCCATACTTCCACAGCACTGGGCATGGGCCTTGTGGAACACAGGGTGTGGAGAGACCATCGTGCATGCCCATGAAAGAGAGCGGCCTGGAGAGCACCGGGAGAAGGAGACGGCGCGAACGAGTCTCCCTCGCCCCCCAGGTGGGGGCATCACAGCTGCACCCCAGCCAAACGTCCCGCTTCCGCAACACAAAGTTCCATTCCCTATTTGTCCTCAGAAAGGTCTCTTCCACTCTTGCAGACTCGACGAGAGGGGACTGCTGCAGGGCCTCAAAATGGCGTCTGGGCCCGCTGAAAGGCGGGTCTCGGCCGCTAGAGTAACTTTGAACGGCAATGTGACTCGATCGCTCGCCCACCGGAGCACGAGCCCCCACCTCCGACAGCATCTCCACAGCCTTGAAGATTCTACGAAAGTCCCCGGAGCCCTCGGCCCCTGTAGGCTTCCGGTAAGGGACAACTGCCTTGATCGCTAAACGAAATAAGCATGGCATAACCACTCCTTCTGTTAGCATGAATTCTTGAACTGCCGAAAAGGACTCTGGTCCAACTGCCAGTTGTAGGGAACATTTCCTTCTCTGATGCTACTTCCGGGCTAACCCGGCCCCGCCCAAAATGGCGCCGGTATCAATAGGAACTTACGAACACCTCGTGGTGTTCCTTCGCACTAATACAAACTTGATGTTCCAAGACATATATATGATCCTTTTTGTACACTTAACAAGAAAGAAGGAGAGCTCACTCGACGAACACGTAAAAGGATCCCGTTAAAAATGTTGGTTACAAAATGTACGATGTATTATATTTTTTATTTATAATTGATGTATAACCTCGCTTATGACGCACGCACACGGTATGCATATAGGAAATCTGATTGCAGCTAGTTTGACTATGCTTCTAAATTATGAAATAAATGCCCCCGGCCCCCCCCAACCCATTGATGAACGTTTTAGTTACCTACGAATGACTGAATAACCGTTTCTAAATGTTTTTTATTGCTGCAAAACAACACCCCCACTGTACGCACTTTCGCCATTGCCGTGTCCGGCCAAATACGACTCCACCCTCATAATCTACGTACTGAAATGATTTTGCAAAAATAAAGGTTTTCGAAACTATGAATGGGTATTGCATGCTTTATTTAAAATATGGGATCGGCGGGAGAGTTTTTGTGCACCCTACTTTGTTCTCTCTTTAAGGTTATTAGAAGGTGGTTGCCCAGCCTCGAATGAAGGATCGGATCTAAGACACGATACTCTGCCTTCGGACACACGACTGACCCATGAACTCGCGCATGGAGGAAGACCTCGACTTCTGAGGATGGGTAAAACGAAACGGTATAAATGATGGAATGTAAAAAAAAAAAATGGGTAAAATGAAACGATGTAAATGTTATAAAATACAACGCTCAAAGGTACTAGGGAACAGAGTTGATCGAAGAACTAGTAAACCTTAGAACACCACTGCGTTGAAAGAGATTTAAGGACCCCGATAGTTAAATACACCTACCAACTAGAAACTTCGCGCTAAGTACTTCTGATTCCCTAACGTTTTCCTACTCACAGCCTATAAGGACACACTGCCCCCCCCCTGACTCCAGAAACCACAACCTCAGGGATTCTATCCCGAGGAGATAAGACGGGTATGAGGTAAGTAAAGGACTCTTGAATCCATGTATTTGATATGCGCGAATGTTGTCCCCCTCCCTCCCCCTCTTTTCCCTCCCTCTGCAGGTTACATCGGAGATCACAATCGGGGTGTGGCGAAGATCTGAAGCCTTGCCATGTCTGATACGCGAAGCAGACTAGCGCCGCAAGGTGGCACCTAAGCACACCCACCAACTGCTCATGTAACAAACGAGCCAATCAATAGTATGACTTGTTGAGAAATGATCACCCTTAATCCCGGTTGCGCGAGTGGACACATGCCACGTATGTCTGAAACTATGAAAGAATGTTTGTGTGTGACTGAAGCGTCGACTCAACTGGTCAAAGGACCAAGAATGCAAGGAGTACGACAATGGTGCCCTTTTCCTTTTTCACGATGCATGTCCCCCGTACCCGACCTAATGCTCGTCCTTCCTGAACCGCATGCTTTCAAACTACTAACACAGACCTGCGATGTCTTGTATCGAGTAATGCGTTGAATAATCTATCTTAAATACACGGCCGCTCCCTATGTTGCACGTGTACTATCTAGCCTATTGTTGCACATCTCTCTCTCTCTCTCTCTCTCTCTCTCTCTCTCTCTCTCTCTCTCTCTCCTCCACACTCTCACTCTTCCGAACGACTAGCACCTAAATTGGCAGACCGCCACCCCTAGCACACCACCCAATTGGCTTCAAATACCGCCAGTATTTGCATAAAACTTGTCTTTAATACAATCACCCTGAGACCGTGTCATTGCCTCTCCTTTCTGCTAAATTAACGAAACCAAGAGTTGGCGATGAGGGAAAGGACAGGTAAGACGATTGAGGTTCCCTAATCTGACCCGTAATAAGGGAACTACATGTCAGCGGCTCCTATGATGAAATAAAAATGCCTCAGAATGCGCGACCTTCCCCGTCCCGAATTGTCGCAATACCCAAACCAGTAAAAATGATCGGAACATCCTCATATTCCAGGAACGCCCCCTGTTTCGTATCAGCTGCCCCAGACGAGAGTTATAAAACTGTCCTTCACCCCCGGTCATAAGAAATGGGTCTACTTACGCCCTTACCACAGTTTTCTATGTCCCTAGTTGTTTCCCATAAGACCCCTGTCTTTTCTAATTTAGTAATCAGACCATAAGAGGTCACATAGGAACCAGAATGATGTTTTACAGGTTAAAGGATTAGACCGAAGCGAAGAAAATCATTGCAATGAACACCGTTGAAAGCGAAAATGTTTAATTGAAAGGCAAGATGCATTGATAGAATGAAAAATGTTTTTCCTATGTTCGTCCCTCAGCAAGATACCTATTAGTACCATGTTGATAGCTCACAGCACCCTTTATAAATATAAAGCCCTAGAGAACGGTATAGCTTTGTCAGGCTCGTATTACGAAGGGGGGGTCTCCATCAGACGAACTGTCGTAACTGTAATAAATAGTTGTGAAGGAAAGTCATAGTAAATCCAACAGGCCCATCATCGGTCATTTATATGTTAGTTGTGAACCCTAATATAACGGACGTTTTCATTTTGTGCCTGGAGCTGGGAGAGAAATGGACTTATGTGATTACCTTCCTCTACCAATTCTCTAAAAGACTGTCTTTTCGAACTCATTTTAAGGGTACGACTGTCGGAGGAAAGAAGGACCGGATGTGGGAGCACGTGGCCTGACTACAGACTATGGAACATCTGCGACATTGGCCAAGGCGAGACCGCGACAGAAAAGAGCTGCAGGACGAGGCACTATTTCCGACAAAATGAGAGGAAATGGCTGACCTGATGTCCCTGCTCAATGTTCAAATGTGTGCCGAAAAGTCCCCGCTCTCTGAACTCAGTCATGAGCCCGCCTACCTGGAATTCTCCGCCCCCTGGTCTGTTCCCGATCTGGCCCTGCTCCATCCCCCCTTTTTTCTCCGACCTACCCTATGGACTACTTACACACTCTTTTTCCACCTGAACTCTTTGACTGCCGACTCCAAAGGACACAGGGCGGAAAGGACCTTTTTGACCGGGAAAGCAAGAAAAAGGTCATGCCCTGCAACGCGGAATCTAGATCAGAGCTGGACCCATAAGCTCCACCGCCGGTGCTCCACAGTGCCAACGGAAGACGGAAACCAAAATGCTGAGAACTCGCTAACTTCGAACATTCCTTATTTATCGTTTCTACTATGTCTCATTTCTCTCCCAGCCACCAATGTATTGATTATGCAGCAACCAACAATGAACAGAAATCGGATATGTAATAACGTATCAGTTTACATTCCAACCGACTATAAGTAACTTGTCTGTATTACTATAACTTTCCTGCAAACGAGTTTTTCGATGGACCCGCCTCCTAAGATGAGCGATTTTGAAATGTAATGTTTATAGCTCCTTCACCTGGGTTCCTACTTTTTACCTATGACTACCCCAATAGACCTGAGTAGGAAATAGACCAGCAAGATGTCTTGAATATGTTAAAGGGAGGACTGTGGAAAATTAGTACGATTTTGGTAAACATTATCTGCGCCATCTTGCCTTTCCCCCCGATGCCACACTTTTTGTCGTGCGCGCCCGCCATTCTAGGTGCCTCGATCAGAATAGCCCTTTTTTGCATGCCACTGGCCCCCGACATAGCCCTTCGCCCTCACCAAGCCTGCACGCTGACCAACCCCCCTGCTCGCACCTGCCTTGAGTCATAAACCCCTCTTCAGCGCAGCTCTGCCTCCGAACCCCATCCTGTTCCCAGCGCGACACCTCCCTTCATTCCTTTTCATGGTCCCAGGTCCTTTGATGCAAACCCCCTTTTTCATTGTGTGCCCGTTTGTCTTCCTCGTTCCCAGGCCGACACCCAGCTCTGCCGGTACTATTCCTCGCCCCTCCCCGTACAGTAGAGAGCTTCCCTCATCAAAGGACCCCCGAGTTGATCAAAGCCCCCACCCCATGAGATCCGATCGAACCCCCCACATTCCATGAATCGTCGGAATATCCAGCTGCGCGATAATCATCACCCGTTGTGACCGGGGTGGGGACTTCTACTGTAAATGTGTGTGGGAACAGGCCCGAAGGGGAGATTCCGGGAATGTCTTTCCGTACATCAAAGCATTGCCATGAATATGTAATCTATAATAAAGCAATAAAACATGTATATAAGAGGCCAGGCCTCAGAGATGCAGTTAGAGCACCTCAGAACGATACCTGCTGTCTAACTGTTGTGTTCTCCTCCGGAGAGAATAAACCTTGTTTCCTGCCTTCCCGCCTCCAGCGCCTGCCTCTTCATTGATTAATATTTCATGGGTCTAAGAGGCGATACCGCCGGGCAAATATCGATAGTCCCCTGACCTTAGGTTCTACACCCGCTCCGCTCGCAAGCCCGCCATCGAACTCTGGGACCTCCTAAACTCCACCGCTCCCGACGTCGCCTTCCTGACGGAGACCTGGCTGAACGCCACCTCAGCACCAGACATCGCCATAGCCATCTCACAGGGCTACAAGATCTCCCGAAGAGACCACACCAACGAAGTGGGAGGGGGAATCGCCATCATCCACAAGGACACCCTCAGAGTCATGACCAACACCGACGACACTCTCACCACCGCCGAGCACATGCACTTCCAGATCCACACTGACCCCGACCCCACCTTCAGAGGAGCACTCATTTATAGACCACCCGGACCACGACCACAGTTCAGCGACGCCATCGCCGACCTCATAAGCACCCACGCCCTCGCCTCCACGGACTACATCCTCCTCAGTTACCTGAACTTCCACCTCGAGAACAACAACAACGCCAACTCCACCGCCCTGATCGACAACCTCGCAAACCTCGGACTCAAACAGCTCGTGACGACACCCACCCATGCCGCCGGACACACATTGGACCCCATCTTCTCCACAAGCCCCCACATCTCCTTCAACCACACCACCGAACCCCACTGGACAAACCACAGATGCGTCCACTTCACCTTCAGGAAACCCACCACACACCACCGCACCCAACAGCTACCAAGTCGCAACTGGGGCAAGGTCACCTAGGACCAACTCACTGCCACCCTCGCCCTGAGACCACCCGCCGACCCCACCGACCCAGACACCGCCGCGACCAACCTCAAACTGTGGATCAACAACTGCGCCGACACCCTCGCCCCCCTCAAGGCCTCCACAACCAACCACACCAACAAGAAAGCTGCCTGGTTCACCAAAGACCTCTGGACCTCCAAGCGCACCTGCCGGAAGCTGGAGAAGAAATGGCTCCTCAACCGAACACCAGACAACCACACAGCCCACAAGAGAGCCACCCGCAGACACCACCAACTTATCAGGACCGCCAAGAGGATCGCCTTTAAAGACCGCCTAGACAACAACGCACATAACACTAAAGCGCTCTTCAGCATCGTAAAAGAACTCTCCAACCCCAGCTCCAACACCAACGCCATCCTACCATCACAAGACCTGTGCGACTCCCTGGCCACCTTCTTTCACCGCAAGATCACCGACATCCACGACAGCTTCAACCCCCGCACCCACCATCGAGTCCACCACCCCTGCAACCACCCATCCACTCCGGATCACCATCTGACCCCTGCCCTCACCACGTCTTCAACGAAGCCAGCACAACCATCGTGCCCCACCTCCGGAAAACAATCAACAGCTCCTCTGAGACAGCAACCTTCCCGGAAAGCTGGAAGCACGCCGAGATCAACGCCCTTCTAAAGAAGCCCAAGGCGGACCTTAAAGACCTCAAGAACTTCCGGCGCATCTCCCTGCTCCCGTTCCCGGCAAAAGTGACAGAGAAGATTGTCAACAAACAGCTAACTCGCTACCTCGAAGACAACAACATCCTGGACCCCTCCCAATACGGTTACCGCAGCAACCACAGCACCGAGACCACCCTCATCGCCGCCACTGACGACATCAGGATCCTGAAGGACAAAGGAGAGACAGCCGCCCTCATCCTCTTGGACCTATCAGCAGCCCTTGACACAGTCTGCCACCGCACCCTATCAGCATGCCTCCACGACGCCAGAATCCAAGAGAAGGCCCTGGCCTAGACCACATCTTTCCTCTCCGGCAGAACCCAGAGCGTCCGCCTCCCACCCTTCCGCTCAAAAAACACCAAGATCATCTACGGCATCCCACAGGGATCCTCCCTCAGCCTATCGCTGTTCAATATCTACATGGCACCGCTCGCCCACGTCGCACGACAACACAACCTCAACATCATCTCCTATGCCGACAACACCCAGCTGATCATATCCCTCACCGAAGACCCCCACAACGCCAAAGCCAACCTCCACAGAGGAATGAAGGCCGTAGCCGACTGGATGAAGAACAGCAGACTGAAGCTGAATTCAGACAAGAGGGAGGTCTTCATTCTCGGACCCACCCCATCAGCCTGGGACGACTCTTGGTGGCCCACATCGCTAGGCGCATCCCCGGAACCCACAGACCACGCACGCAACCTGGGGGTCATCCTCGACTCCACCCTCTCCATGACCAGGCAAGTTAACGCCATCTCCGCATCCTGCTTTAACACCCTCAGAATGCTCCGCAGGATCTTCAAATGGATCTCCGCCGACACGAGAATAACCGTCACCCAGGCCGTCGTCACCAGCAGACTTGACTACTGAAACCCCCTCTACTCAGGAACAACAACCAAGCTCCTGAGACGACTACAACGAATCCAGAACGCCTCAGCACGACTGATCCTCCACGTCCCCCGACGTAGTCACATCACACCCCGCCTGAGAGGCCTGCACTGGCTCCCCGTCAACAAGAGGATCACCTTCAAACTCCTCATTCACTTACACAAAGCACTACACAACACTGGACCCACATACCTCAACAACCGACTCAGCTTCCACACCCCCACCCGAAGCCTCCGCTCAGCCAACTTTGCCCTCGCCACAGTCCCTCGTATCCGGAAAGCCGCCGGCGGCGGCAGATCCTTTTCCTACCTCCCCGCCAAGACCTGGAACACTCTCCCTAACAGCCTACGGCAGACCCAGGACCTGCTGGCCTTCAGAAGACTTCTCAAGACCTGTCTCTTCGACCAGTATCGGCCTAACCCCCCCCCCCAGTGCCTTGAGACCCTCACGGGTATGTAGCGCGCTTTAGAAATGTATGTGATTGATTGATTGATTGATTGATTGAGTCCAGAAGTGATCTAAAGTTCTAGTGTTTAAGGTCTACTGCTTATATCCCATTGAGTCTTGGTTCTCTTTGTGCAAGGATCTCTGTGTCCAGTCCAAACCAGTTCTGTCCTCACTGGTCCACAGAGGGTGGAGACAGTATTGTGCAAAGGAGACCAACCCTTGTCAGGTGCAAGGAAATCTCCTTCCAATGCAGCCAAGCCCCATTTAGCTAAGCTCTGAGTATTTCAGAAAGGGCCAGGCACACCTCAAACCCCTACCCCCCAATGGTTGTCTGCAGTGAATAAACATCCCCAGCCCCTGTCACTTTAAAACCAGACAGTCAATCCACAAACAGGCAGAGGCACACAGAATGGTTAAACAAGAAAATGCCTATTTCTAAAAGTGGCATTTTCAAACACATAATTTAAAAACTATCTTTACTAAAAGATGTGTTAATAAATTCTGAATTAATAGAGCCTTAACTTTATTTCTCGATCTTGTCCCAACGGTAAGTTATACTTGTAAGATGTTACAAAGTACCTCCCATTCTATCCTAATGGGCATATATCCTTTCAATAGTGAAAAAATGAAATTAGCGCTATTTCACTATCAGGACATGTCTCACACACCAGTATATGTTCTACCTTTCACATACACTGCACACTGCCCAGGGGGGTAACTTGGGCCTACCATTGGGGTGCCTTACATATAAAAAAGGGAAGCTTAGTGGCTGTGGGTGCACATGCCAGTTCAACATGGCAGTTTAAGACTGCGTGCAGACACTCCAGTGGCAGGTCTGAGATTATCTTTTCAGGGCTACTCATGTGGGTGGCACAATCAGTGCTGCAAGTCCACTAGTTGCATTTGATTTACAGGCCATGGCACACTTAGTGCACTTTACTAAGGACTTACCAGTAAATCAAACATGCCAATCAGGGAGAACCAGTTCTAATCATAATTTGCACAGTGAGCACTTGCACTTTGACAATGATCAGCAGTGGCAAAGTGCCCAAAGCATCTAAGCCAGCAAAAACGATCTCCAGCACAGAATCAAAAACTAAAGGAGGTAGAGGCAAAATGTCAGGGGAAACCATGCCAAAGATGTTAAGTCTAACATATTCCAAAACATTCTTTGTAAACTGAAGTCTGTACTAGACATATGGCTACAGCACTATCAGTAAAGGAGCATCAGGCTAGAATAATCTAATAAACCCTTGATGAAGGGAATTGTCACTGTACCTAGGGTACCCAAAACATTTCCTTCAGCCCTGAATCTGTAGATAACAGGTATGTGTGTTTAAAAGACTTTACTTAAAACTTTAAAAAACAACAGAATATTTAAATAATGGGAATAAAAACATTGAGTAAATTCCATGGTCAACTTTACCAAAGCCTTTAACATTTTTAAAGGGAGTGGGGGAAGAGGTAAGGAAGGAGAAAAAAAATATAAAAAATATATAAACATGCTTAGCTATAGGAATGACAATAATAAATATCACTTATATAAAAACTATGAAAAATGACAGTAAATAGCAGAAAACAATGTCCTCATCATTACCTAAATATGCAGAGAATGCCAACACGTAACCTAGACCACAAATCAAGGAAATAAATATAGAGTAAAAAATAACAGATGATACGTGTAATCATTGAGGTTGAAAATGTTCAGATGTTATAGAGTTAGTAGATGAAACACAATCATTAGCTTGATTTATAAAAGTAGTCAAAGGTAACAATAGCAAATGGGCCCTCTGAGAAGGGAAACAATGAGTAGTGTAAATGGAGTCTAGCATTATGATGTGAACAAACACAATTTCACCAAACCTTATATGATAGCTGATTTCCAATGAAATGCAATATGTTGAAAAGCTATTTGTAACAACATTTCTAGTAACTTATTCCTAGAGAATGAGGGGATAAAATGTGAAGTTAAAGTACCTAAAAAACAAGATACAGGAGATGAAAAGAATGTTGCAAACTAATAAATATTTTTATTTTGGAACCAAACGTTATGCCAAAATAAAAGTGTATGGGGACATCTAAACAACATATAGAGAGGGTATCTGGAGAAAATTTGGCACAATGTACAAAGATGAAATACAACCTGTGGTAAAGGAAAAATAGGGATTGCGTAATAGTAGCAGATCGAGAAATTCGTAAAGACATGACCATATCTTATTCTAAAAGGAGACATCCCGGATCACATCAAAATAATTTTCCCATAAAAGTTCCACTTTGGACTTGGTACAAGAAGAATCAGGAGAGAAAATAGATTTATAAATTGAGGAAGCTCTAGTCCTTAATAGTATTTAATAAAAAATGGTTCAATTAGAGGAAAGAGGTACAGAAATAGGAGTATGCCGAATAGAAAAAAAGCGTCCAGGACCTCATTCATAAGCAGCTGAAAATAAGTATTAAAATGCTGAGGACAGTAAAAAAGTAGCTTAAATTAGTGAAAGAAAAAGGGACAGTCATTTTTGAACAACTGATTAATCCGTGGAATACCCTTATTTTTCCATGAACACCAAAACATCGGTCTATTATTTATCTTAATGAGCGAATTATACCGTAATGGTATATTAATGAACAAAGAGTGAGTTAAGAGAAACAAAGTATAAGTAGATTTAAATACGGCAATAGTATGTTGAAAAAGAGGAGAGTTAAGAATTGGAGATTTAGAGGAGAAAGATAAGACTTCTTCAGGAGAAAAGGGATGTTAAAGAGCTATTTTTACATCCAACCATAAAGGAAAAAATGGGAAAGCAAATCTGACATCAAAAAGGATGCTTGGTGTGAACCAAATGCTGCATGATAACAATAGAAATTCTGTATAATTAATATCACCGTCCAATTTGGATTTTTGTAAGAGAGATAAATATACTCTCTGTTCATCAAATCTAAACGGCCCCACCAATAGAGGAATAAGGGATTCCAAGAGGATAGAGTAGTCTCAATTTTAGTAAAGAGTTACTTAAAATTAACGTTGATAGAGTCAGAGATAGAGGTTGTGAACCAAATGCCCACGTATTTAATTTTTGAAGAAGTAGCCCATTAACCACCCGTAATAGCAAAAGTTTTTTTATAGTATATTTATTTAGAGGTAGAATTTCAGTTTTATCGCTATTGATTTTATAAACAGAGACTTGATCATGATAATGATAATGATGATAATGATAATGATATTTATAAAGCGCGCAAATACCAAAAATGGTGTCTCGCCGCTAGAACCATGAGCAGATCCCCGACCGACTCCCCTCACTGGAACAACCAGGTTTTCAAGTTTTTTCTAAAGCTCAAAAGAAAGCTAGCCTTCCTAATCTCAGGTGGCAGCAGGTTCCACAGCTTAGAAGTACCATACTGAAAACTCCGTCCTCCCCAATGCAAGGTCCGAATTTTGGCACTGCGTGTAGTTTTGCACCTGTAGAGCGGAGTGATCTGCCTGGCTGGTACCACACAAAAAGCTCCTGCAGAAACAACGGACCCTTCTGTGTCAAGGCTTTAAAGGCCACACAAAGCGCCTTGAATTTGATCCGTTGCACCACTGGAAGCCAATGCAGCTTCCGAATTTCCTCTGAGATGGATTTATGCCGGGGTAGGCTCAACAAAAGGCGAGCCGCTGAGTTTTGAACTGGCTGAAATTTCCTCAGGCACTGCTTCTCGGCATTCAAATAGAGCCCGTTGCAATAATCCAACTTGGACTGTATAAGGGACGCGATGACCACTTTCTTGGTTTCCTCAGGAATATAGGGAAGTACCTTCTTGATTTTTTTTTATCAGGAAATAGGAAGCGGACACGATGGCATTGGTTTGTTGAATAAACGTCAGTTTGTTGTCAATCAGGATGCCCACATTTGTAGTCTTTGCCGTTGGAATGGGCGGCAAGCCCATTTCTGCAGGCCATCAAAGATTGCTCCTGTCTTCTCAGAGTTTAATTTAAGGCAGTGACTACTCATCCAGATGTTGATGCATGCAGTTATGGAATTGCACAGCAGGAGAGCTCTGTTTTTTATGAGCTGCAAACACAATCTGAGAGTCATCTGCGGACGATGTTAATGAGAAGCCGTAATCTCTGCCCAGCAATGCCAGTTCAGTGACGTAGACATTAAACAACAGTGGACTCAACGAGCTTCCCTGTGGAACCCCACAAGGCAGCACGTAAGGCTCCGAATTAAACCCGTCGAGCAACACCGTTGATCTCCTCTCCTGCAGAAAGGAGGCCAGGAGGGCCAATGCCATGCCTTCCACACCTAAAGTTATTAATCGGTGAGTCAGGGGAGTATGATCAACAGTGTCGAACGCGGCGTAGAGGTCAAGTAGGATTAGTGCCGCGGTACCTCCACCGTCCACAACCGCTCTAATTTCTTCGGTCCCCTTGATGAGTGCTGTCGCCGTACTGTGCTCCTTGCGGAAGCCAAACTGAGAATGGTCTACCAACCCATTGTCATCAATAAACTGAGTCAATTGAACGTTCATAATTTTATCCACGATTTTGGCTGAAAGAGGAAGGCGTGCAATGGGGCAATAATTCGATGTCATGGATGCGTCTAAGGTAGGTTTCTTGAGAAGCGGGAGAACAGAGGTCTCCTTCCAACTAGTAGGAAAACTACGTGAGGAAAACATCCTGTTGAAAATGTCTGCTAACACAGGACTCACCAGGTCTACTAGTTCCATCAAAAAAGCTGACGAACATGGGTCCAAGGAAGAGCCTGATTTAGAGGCCAAAATATAATGTCTCACTGTGTCAGCCGACACAGGGGAAAACTCAAGAAACCTGCTTTGAAGAAAAGGAATATTTCATGAAGCAAAGAAAGTAAAGAAGTATTCATTCTAGAGAGGACATTTTTTTAAAAATCGTCGGCATAAGCTGTTAATTTTAAGTGTTGATCACCATAACGCAGAGTTGACCCGAATATGGTAAAGTCAAAGTTTAAGTGGCTGAACAAATAATAAGGTATTGAGAGGACAACCCTGCCTAATGCCACGGTAGACAGGAAAATATGCATATAGTTTACCATTACCCAGAACAAATGCACCGGAAGATTGATATAAAACTGCGATGAGAACTATGAAGTTAGGACCAAATCAATGCCACATTAAGGATGCTATCATAAAATCCCAGTTTATTATGTCAAACACTTTTTCTGCATCTACTGTGATGGCAGCAAGGAGAGGGTTGAGAAATGCAGGTTTCTTAAATATATTAGGGAATAGCCTAGTGTTAACTGATAGTAATCGACTTTTAATGAAACTAGATTGCTCTTTCCCAATGAGATACATGAGAAAAGATTCTAAACAGAGTGCTAAAACTTTGGCTAAATTTTATAGTCAACATTGACCATTGAAATGGGTCTATAATTTCTACAATGGGCCGGGTCCTTACCAACCTTTTGAATTTGACAAAGGGTGACTTCCTGACAAGTACCTGAAGTAGAGTTAGATGTATTAAAATGTTGAAATAAACAAAGCAAGTGAGGAAAAAGGATATTAGAAAAGTGAAGATAAATTTGTAGCATAAAATCATCAGGTCCCGGTGTTTTCCCCAACTTTAAAGTTTTGAGTGCCTGAGCAATTTCCTTAATGGCCAAATTGAATTCCTGCAAATTAAAATACATTGTAAGTATTCTGCAATGCGAGATTGTTGGACTGGGACTTCAGGTGTATATAAAGTTTCATTAAAAGTGACAAATTCCTTCCAGATTTCCTGATGACATATGATCAAAGTACCTTGAGGAGTCAATAAAGAATCAATTGTATGTCTTTGTTCCTTGCTTTCAAGTAATTAGCTAGGAGCTTACCAGTCTAATGTTTTCCTCCATAATATATCGCACTTGTTCTGAGTAAGACCAAATTAGTCACATTTGTGGATAGGGTATGAAAATGTAATTTGACTTTAAGTAGATTTTGGAGGTCCGATGATGTTTAAGAGAAGAAAAATTGTTGTTGTAAGGATTTAATCAAGAAAATGAGCGAAGCAAGGTCTTTAATACAACCTTCCTTTTTCTTTGATACATTATCGATAATAAGACTCGTGCAGAGGCCTTAAATGTGTCCCAGAGTAAAACAGGAGTAGTGTTAGGGGAATCATTAAGAAGAGAAAAGTAAAAAGCTAAAGTTAAAAAATGAGTTAGAGAATTGAGCATCTTGTAGTAAAGAGTTGTTAAATCTCCATCTTTTCGAGTCAGCATGAGGAGGAACTAAGTACAAATCTGTAATAACCATAGCATAATCAGAAATTAAAAAGTGTAATCATGGAAGGTGGGGTGTGCCAATCTCCACGAGTCAAACAATGCACCATGCGAAAAAGTAGAACAAAATTGCTTATGCATCTCATGAGAAGTGAACTGCACCGGGGATTGCCTGTCTAAAAATGGGTCTATGGTTTGATAACAGTCACCACCTGAAATAAAATAAGAACTAAATAAAGTATGCTCCGGCATAGTGGGGGCATAAATGTTCATAATTGTCAGAGGAATATTGTCAATCAGGATATGAATAACAATCCATCTACTCACATCATCTAACTCTACAAGATTACGGGATTTCTTGCATAAAACAATCAATCTATTTTTCATGTTGGGAGAAGGGGACACAAATACTGAGCTGACCCAATTACATTTGAGGGCTTCAGATTTGGTAAGATGAGTCTCCTGGAGTAGAACTAAATCAGGATTTGACCTATTGCAATGGGACAGTACTCTCTGTCTTTTAACAGGATTAATAAACCATTTTACATTTGAGATAACCTGAAATTTTACAACCACTACGACATATATAAAATCCATGAGGACAATCCATTAAATAATGAAGTTAGAATTTGAAGCCAAAACAGTAAATACAAAAAATAAGGATAATTGAAAAAATAGAATAATGGTGAAAGGAAAAAGAAAAAAGGGAAAAGGATTGAGAGAAAAAGAGAATAAAAGCTATCAAGAAATGATAGTACATGTCAAAAGGAAGACAACTGAAACTGCATACCTGAATCAATGATAAAAGGAAAATAAATGGGGTGGTGATGATGCAGTGAGGACGGCACATCTGAAAGGTGAGGACCACGCATCACAGGGGAACATGATACAACCAGGAGAGAACAATATAAGATAAACAAACAATGAAGATCGATGAAATAAAGAGAAAAAATATATTAACAAATATAGAGAAACACTGTACGAAACATTTCGCATAGGATACGCCTTACAATCAATAATAAAGGGATATACAAACAAAACAGTTAACATGCAGACAGACCCCCTGTATCCATGCTGACACTGACAGCCATTTTGTTTAGATCTTTTTTTGATGTTTCATTTCAAATAATTACAATTGTGCAATGACATCGTGCATATTTAACCACATTAGGGATATGAGGATGATGGTACAGTGGTTCTGTTGTGCATTAACGTGTTACGCATGAGGGAAGTATGGATGTTCCTTAAAGGATGCATTTAGCTCACAATAAGGACCTGAAGATGCTTTGTGATATACAACGTGTCAATGCTCTGTACGTTTTGTGTTACATATTTGATATGTGGGAGAGCAGTACAAAAAAATGAGGACAAATTAAATCAATTCAGGGAAAGGATGACTGCCTGATACCTGTTGCTTAGTGTGTTGGCAAGTGAGATCATCTGTCAATTGTAGGTGGTGGGTGTCATATGCTGTAGGGGGCTAGATGCTGCTTGTAAGACTACACCCTCCCAGGGCCTCCATGAGCGCAGCATCTGAACGTGACCTTTGAATTGCCTGGTTCCCTGAACTCTCTTGAGAGTCCCCAGCGGATGCTTCCAGGTCCTCTGGGTCTGACAATATAGCCGCCCAGCCATTCGCTAGGGGAAACTTGGGAAGCCCCAACATTTCTTTCCTACTCAAGGCCACTCCCTCTGCGTTGGCCCAGTTAAGTAGTGAACAGTGCCAAGCTATTGCGTGGGTGGGCTATCATGAATTTCCATCATTTGGTGATCAAGCGTTTCGCTGTTACTAGGTCTCCTATTAAAGAGATGTAATATATACATCTCCCAGTGAAAAGGGACATTGCGCCCAGTAAATTGGCCAGTGTGGCAACTACGTTCACCCAGTAGTAGCCCAGACTGGGGCAATGCCATAACATGTGGAGTAAGCCTGTGTCGGGCAGAC
Organism: Lissotriton helveticus; assembly: GCF_964261635.1. NCBI lineage: Eukaryota > Metazoa > Chordata > Amphibia > Caudata > Salamandridae > Lissotriton > Lissotriton helveticus. The sequence goes on from NC_136065.1 coordinate 1,761,727,371, forward strand.
GGCATCTAGGGCATACTGCATCAGTGAGGTGAAAGTATTAATTAATCTGAGCTGGGGCGAGGTATGCCCTGTGCAGGATGAAGAATTGAATCTGCTTAAAATGCTGATTGCGAGGAACACACGGTGGGACCTCCAAAGCATCGGTCCTCTCCTTGTCGTGAGGGATCGCCCCAGGTCATCCTCCCAATGTTGTCTTAGGGCAATCGCATTGTGCTGAATGAGTGACGACGCAAACCATTGAGTCAGATGACCACCTTCCCCCATTAAATGTAGGTATTGGGAGGTTCCAAGGCGAGATTTCCCCATCTAGAAGAGAGGGAGGCTATGAGTACACAATGTAAGGAAAATTGTCCCGGTGCAGATTCTCCTCAGATATAAGCTCTGTGTATGGGATGAGGGAGCCATCAAAAAAAGATCCCCTTGTCGTGAATGCCCGCCATGTCCCAGCTGTGCAGTTTGGCTGCCTTGGTGAATGAGCTTCCTTGCGGTGTTCCCAATAAGGGGATGGCTGGGGCGTATGGTGTGGTGTCCCGAGTGAGAAATAGGCTTCTTCTGTAGCATTTGTATGCTACGGTGAGTAATAGTGAATTTGTATCTCTGGGTTTCATGCATGGGTGGAATGTGTAAAGTAAAGTGTGATTGCCACTGGAGGTTGTAGTGAGGCTGTTTCTGTCAAATGCCGAGAAGCTAGTCAAACTGGCTATCCATTGTAACTGAGCAGCTAGGTAATAGTACTTGAATTTAGGCACTGCAAGCCCACCCTTCCTCGTTGGCAGATATAGCTTCCTCATAGATACTCTATGCCTCAACATCCCCTAGACAAAGTCCCTGACTATCTCTTCCCAAAGTCAAAGTCAAAGTCAAAAAGATTTTATTTGTATTGGTACTCGACCGAGGACCACAAATATGACATAAAAACGAGAAAAATAACAAAAAAATTTATACATCACAGATTATTATAAAAACAACATAGATTTAAAAAATTTGTAAAAATTGTAACATACAAATTCGTTCGGAGGCATTTTGCCCACTGTTAATAGTTCTTTTTCCTTTGTTAACCTGCAGGTTCTATATATCGGAACAATATATAGAGCACGAGCTGCTACTACTTTGGAGTTGGGGCAGACAAATAGTAAGTGCTCCACAGTCTGCTCGCCCCCTTGACATAACGAACAAAGATAGGAGAATTCCCCAGCTGACCATTTTGATATATAGGATTGGACAGGTAGGATCCCTATTCGTAACATCAAGATCACCCTCCTTGCACTATGAGTAAGGGAAAACAAGATGTAAGGCTGGATGTGTTTATACTCTATAAGTGCAGTGAATGATTTGAATGTTTTTAGTTTATAGCTGTGTGCATAGTCCAAATCAAAACTCAACCTAGGAGTAAAACATTTAAGAAAAAGTTTTAATTGCGCTACAGACCAAGTCAATAAAATATCTGTAGTAATTTCAGCCATTCGGAATGCAGCAGACATATTCACTAAAAAAATTCGCTTAACTGCTTCTGTGCCAAAGGTTTCTTTTTGTAGCAGGAATCTAAGTGTTCCCTCCTTTGCATGGAGGAGATTGTAGGCCCATCTAATAATGTTGGCCACAGCCGTGGCATAAGCACTTGTTATTGCAAATTCTAGCCTTAGAACCTGTACTGGTGTTGCAATTGGGACCTTCATAATTCTTTTCAAAATTTTTCCCTCTTGGCGATCCATGAAGCCCCATTGTTTTATAGGAATATATTCCGTAGCATATGACAGGACTGCAGGAATTTTCACTTTATATATTTTTATTAATGAGGAAAAATGCCTGCTCCCCGTGGCACTATAGAGTCTTGAGAGTGCTCCAGCATGTAAATCAGATTTCTTTATTAATTTATCTATATGCTTTATATTTGTTAGATTCTTTGAGAGAATCCTGCCGAGGTATATATATTCTTTTTCTTCATCGATCTTTTCACCTCCTAGCCTCCAATTGTATTTAACACCTTTTTTTCTCCCAGAAAAGGCTACAACTTTTGTTTTCTTTACATTCGGGATTAAGAAATTCTCTTTTGAGTATCGAAACAGAATGTCAAGAGAATTTTGCAGACCGAATGGTGTGAGATCGAACATAACTATGTCGTCCGCATAGAGCAACGAGTGAATACTTTGTTGGTTGATTTTTGGAGGCAGGCTTGAGCCCTTTTGTAACTGATTTGGCAAGTCGCTGAGGTATAACGAGAATAACATGGGGGCTAGTAGACAACCCTGTTTAAGACCATTTTCAGTATTTATTACTTTCGTTAAACCTTTTTCGCCCCCCATTTGGACTTGACACCAAGTTGTTGTATGGAGGCTTATTATTACCTGTAGCAAGTATTCGTTGATTCCAAGACTCCTCAGTTTATTCCACAATGTAGGTCGATCAACACGATCGAATGCGGTCGAATAATCTATAAATGCCATATAGACCGTCTGTTTTCTTCGTGTGACATATTTATCAAGAAAAAACTGGATAATTGCAATATTGTCCGTGACAGAGTGTTTAGGTCTGAAACCCGCCTGGAACATGGGTATCAGACCCAGCGAAAAAGCCCATTTTTTTAATTGCAATAATACTTCAGCAGCGAAAGTTTTTCCGGTAGCATCCATCAATGCTATTTGACGGTAATTTCCTGCTACCGTTTTGCAACCTTTTTTATAAATAGGGATAATGATACTCCCCTGCCATGATTTAGGTACTTGACCAGTGGTCAGAATATAGTTAAAGAGTGGGGTTAGCAAAAGACTCCATTCCTTAGGATTCATCTGCAGGGCCTTGATAGGAATTTGGTCGGGGCCAAAGGCACCTGTGCTTCTTGCCTTTCGAATGTGGGTTTCTACCATTATTGTTGTTGTTTTAGGAATTGATGTTTTTATTTTTTCCTTTGCTTTATCTGAACAGTTTTCTTGTAGTTTAACCATATTTGATTTGTAAAGATCTGTCAGATAAATTTCCCACTCTTTTGGAGGAACAGGTACTGCTTGTAATTTCTTTTTTGTTCCTGTTATTTTAGCTATTAATGACCAATAAGTTCTCTGGTTTGGTTCTTTTGCAGCAATTTGTAAGTCAACCCAGTTACGATCTTGAAAGGTTTTTTTCTTACTTATTTTTTCTCTTCTCAGTTGATTTTTCAGTTTATTTATTTCTTTCTTTTTGGTAGGAGAAGAGTGTAAATATTGAGCTCGTATCAGTTTATTTAATTTTTTCCTTGTCATTGTATTCCGGGTTTTATTTGTATTTTTCTTCATTTTATTGCCAGTATTTCCTTGAAGATTCATTTTTGTTAATGCCACTTTAAGTTCGGTAAGCATACTCTCAAAGTTTTCTATAGGATCTTCAGAGTATTGTTTCTTTAAGAAGTGTTTATGCTTAACCAGTATTATCATTTTGTTCAAAGAGGATGGATTCCAAAAGATACGTCTCTGAACGCTGTTTACCAGAGTTTCATTTCTATCTAGGATCATCTGTCCTTCTACTGCAGACTGAGCCGACCAACTGGTACTTAGTTGCATCACGGCATGATCGCTGTCTGATGTAAAGTTGGAGTGAAGATGAGACATGGTTTCAAATAGATCTTTGCCACAGATGATATAATCTATTATCGAAGGGCTCCCGTTTCCCTGTCTTGTGTATGATGCCGGGATGTCTCCTTCAATGTTCCCATTCAGGATTACTCCATTTATAGTAAATAACACTGATAACAATGTTTTCCCTCTTTTGTTAGATCGAATGTCTCTGGGGAATTGAGGAGTAGGAGATTCCAGGCTTTCCTCTTCAAAAATTCTTCCCCACTTTTTTATTTCGGGATTGGAAATTTTCCCATTGAAGTCGCCCATAATTATATAAGATGGAAACATATGGGCTTCTATTATTTGTATAATGATTTCCAGGGTATCTTCATATAAGGTGTTGTACTTTCTTCCAGGAGGGGCGTATATATTAAAAAGCAGCATTGCTCTTTGTGGGGTCGTGTTATAGGCGTTTAGAAAGAGTTTGATACATTGCATATTGTCACTATTGGTCTCAACTATCTCTTGTGCCCATAGGTAATCCTCTCTCATTAGAATAGCCAGACCTCCTTTGGCGTGGCCCCGATTAGAAGCTTTTGCACATATATTATACACAAAATAACCTTTTTGTGAAAAGGGTTCTGTTGCCCAGGTTTCTTGTAGGGTCAGTATATCAGGCTGGTTATTGAGGACTTCCTTCATTTTCTTCGTTGTTCTACCTGCGATGTTCCACGATGTGAACTTTAGACCTATGTTAAACAGGATACTTTAATTGATTAGAACTTTTATTGCAGTTCAGCATCCCCGATAGCCAGGTCCACGACTTCTCAGTATCAATTTCAGTAGCTTTGTTCTCCTTTGGTTCCAAGTACCACACTTCCCTTTCCCTTTTTTTCACTTGAATTTTCAGGATCTCTTCTCCTTGTCCTATATCTCTAAAATAGCTAGCCCCTGAGTCTTTAGAAATCCAGGGAGATCTAGGACCATTGTTCGAATATGAGTTAGAGATTAGTTGCATGTTGTTGTTTGTAGTTTTATAGTTTTTATTTCCTTTGGGCTCGACTTTCTCAATTACATCATATCCGTATCTGTGTATTATTTCTTTTTCCCTAAGTATAATACCGGGTATTACGGGAGACCAAAAAGAAACCATTGCGATTTTATTATGACCTCTTAATAATTGCAGAGACTTTATGTTTTGTAAGAGATTAAGTATCCTGCCTCTATTGAGTGGGGTATTATCGGTGGGAAAAAGTTCTTCAAATTGAAGTGCATTTGACTGTATATCAACGCTGCATTCATTATCCTTCTCGTTGCTTCTTTTAACATCAATATTTTCATGTCTTGTCTTTGTAACTGTCTTGGTTGGGAGGTCTACATCCGCCCTTGGGTTCAATGCTAGCTTTGTATCTATACTTATTCCTTTGGGGGATTCTCCTTTTTCACTCGTATGTGGCGTACATTTCTCATCGTTTTTCTCCTGTAGATCTTTTTGCGGTATATTGATTTTTTGGAATTTCAGTTTACGGATTTTCTTTTTATGAATCCTTCTTAGAGGTTTTTTCTTCCTTTTATTTTTTCCTTTTTGCTCGACATCCTTGATTTTGTTTGGTGTTATTTCTCCTATTAGAGTTTCTGACTTAGTTTTTGTACATGAATCTTCATCTTCCTTTACAAAATCTTTGTCGTGTATATCCTTTTTCCTGTGTTTGTTGAAAATCGGAAATTGCTTTTGCTTTTTTTGTGATTTTTCTCTAAATAGGTTTTTTCTTCCTTTTATTTTTTCCTTTTTGCTCGACATCCTTGATTTTGTTTGGTGTTATTTCTCCTATTAGAGTTTCTGACTTAGTTTTTGTACATGAATCTTCATCTTCCTTTACAAAATCTTTGTCGTGTATATCCTTTTTCCTGTGTTTGTTGAAAATCGGAAATTGCTTTTGCTTTTTTTGTGATTTTTCTATAAATAGTCTTTTTAATGAGTAGAGAGTAGATTCGTTAAAAGATTCCGTTTTTTTCCTTTTGTAAGTTTCTATAAGATCTTCATCTGATGTTTGAGTAGAAGAGTGACAATTACTTTGTTTATGATCGTTTTCCTTTCGTTTATTGGTATCCTTTGATTGATTTTCTATTGTTTTTGAGGACTCCTTTTTCCTTTTCTCTTCTACTAGAAACTTTAGAATACCAATTTGGACATCCAGGGTTTGATCTGAATTTTCGAGGATGTTTCCTAAAAAGGAGAGAACCGATTCTAATATTTCTTGTAATGAGAAAAGAGCCTTAGATAGAGGGATTGAAGATTTATCAAAATTATTATTTTCAATTAGAAAGGGGTCCAAAAAGGAATCTTGTTCTTGTATAGATGTTTTTTTTTGTGTCTGTATTTATTAGCTTTATTTCAGAGCTATATTCTTCTGCTTTTTGGTTGAATATACTTGAATCCTGTAATTTTTGTGGGCTCCCATTGCCCTTTATCGGGAGTAATTTTAGATTCGGACTATTTTGTTCAGACTTGTGATTATGTATGTTTAGGTCCTCTGATTTATATAAACTCTCATAGCCTTTAATAGGCGTTGATGATTTCACGGCGCTAGAGTTGCAGTCTTTTGGTTGTTGGTCATTCATTGAGTGAATAGACTTATTAGTGGGCACCGTGTCACTTACATTGTGAGACAGATGGGGGGATTCAGATAAACATGTTAAATCCCCTGAACTCCCAGATGTTTTGTTTTCAGTGACAGATGTTATTTTATCAAGTATCTTTTTTGGTGGTAAAGACGAGAAGTATTCGTTGATTGCTGGGGTTAAGGTACTTCGGCCAGGTTTTATTGCTTTATCTGTAGATTTTCTTACTGCTTCCTCCGTTCCCATTCGCTTCATGAATATTGTGCGCGAACGTAATTTTTTTAGACCCATTTGTCTTACCTAATACAGCTTTTATATTAATTTTACTAATTAAAATCTCGAAGAGTCTCGTTCCAATAAGGTATATATTTCAGCTTGATACTCAAGAAAAAAAAACCCTTGACAGGGTTAGGATTGGTGTGCTATTTATATCGAACTAAAGGGAATTATTACCTTTTTTCAATCTCCGTGGTGGTCACGATTTTTTGGACGTTGAAGTTAGTGGGGTGGCCCGCCCCGTCCTCGATCGTCCCCGGACGGCCACAGACGGCCCGCCCTTTGCCCGGGCTTAGCCCGGCGTCCCGCACGCGTCCCGCTTAGCGTCAGGGGAGTGTCTTTATAGGCGGAGCAGGGGGCGGGAAGAGACTCCAGGTGCGCTCCGGTGAGCCTGCGCTGCACCCTGGGTCTCGCAGTCCCGGCCCCTGTAGCAGCAGCCTCACTCACGGTGCAAAAGCAGTCTTACACCCACGCTCGAGGGATAGCAGGCAAGGCAAACAAAGAGCCAAGAGTCACGATTTGAAAGAAGAGCTACGAGCGGCTCCCGCGGAGCGGGGGCCGCGAGCAGTTGATGAAGCAGGCAGCCAATCAAAGCAGGCAGCCAATCAGGGCGTAGCAGGGGCGGGAAGAGACTCCAGGTGCGCTCCGGTGATCCTGCGCTGCACCCTGGGTCTCGCAGTCCCGGCCCCTGTAGCAGCAGCCTCACTCACGGTGCAAAAGCAGTCTTACACCCACGCTTGAGGGATAGCAGGCAAGGCAAACAAAGAGCCAAGAGTCACGATTTGAAAGAAGAGCTACGAGCGGCACCCGCGGAGCGGGGGCCGCGTGCAGTTGATGAAGCAGGCAGCCAATCAAAGCAGGCAGCCAATCAGGGCGTAGCAGGGGCGGGAAGAGACTCCAGGTGCGCTCCGGTGATCCTGCGCTGCACCCTGGGTCTCGCAGTCCCGGCCCCTGTAGCAGCAGCCTCACTCACGGTGCAAAAGCAGTCTTACACCCACGCTTGAGGGATAGCAGGCAAGGCAAACAAAGAGCCAAGAGTCACGATTTGAAAGAAGAGCTACGAGCGGCTCCCGCGGAGCGGGGGCCGCGAGCAGTTGATGAAGCAGGCAGCCAATCAAAGCAGGCAGCCAATCAGGGCGTAGCAGGTGCGGGAAGAGACTCCAGGTGCGCTCCGGTGATCCTGCGCTGCACCCTGGGTCTCGCAGTCCCGGCCCCTGTAGCAGCAGCCTCACTCACGGTGCAAAAGCAGTCTTACACCCACGCTTGAGGGATAGCAGGCAAGGCAAACAAAAACTATCTCTTCCCATTTACGGAAAAAGCAGGGGGAAATGAAAATAGGTAGGTTAGTTAAGTAGTAGAGAAGGTGTGGGAGGATTACCATCTTTGCAAGGGCAACTCTGCCAGAGACAGCCAATGGGAGAGTCTTCCAGAGGTCATTTGGACAGCAGTGGTGGCTCTGATGACATTTCCCTCAAATACGTCCCCCTTGTTCTCGTAGATACGTACCCCCAGGTATCTGAAGGCGTTAGTAGCCCATGGCACAGGTACCCCACCCAACAAGTATCCTGGGTCTGTGAATGTCAGCGAGAAAGGAAATAGATTAGACTTCGCTGCATTGATGTGTTGCCCTGATGCAATGGTAAATAATGAAAGCTCTAAGTCCAGGGAGGGGGGATGGAGTGGCGGTCGCTTACATACAGCAGTAAGTCATCGGCGTATAGAGAGATTGTGTGTGTGCTGTCTTCTAGGGGGATACTCATGTCGACATGTGAAGGGATGTATGCCTCCAATGGCTCTACAGCTAGTGAGACGAGGTGGGGGGATAAAGGGCAGCCCTACCGTGTCCCTCAACCTACTCTTATAGGCTCTGAGATATAAGGTCCTGTTTTGACATGGACTGTCAGGTGTTTGTATAATAACCTGACCATGCTAAGGAAGTAGGGGCCTATGTCAAATTCTGGGTAAGGTCACAAAGAGATATTCCCACTCAAGGGAATCAAAGGCTTTCTCAAGATCGAGCACCAAGCAGTCCGACCGAGGCCAGATCAGAGAGGCATATTCTGCCACCCTGAAATAACGGCGAATGTTAAGAGCAGTCTTACGGGCTTGGACAAACCCATTTTGATCTGGATGCACCAGAGAGGGGATATACGGAACAAGAAGGTTAGTGAGGATCTTCGTTAATACTTTGTAGTCTGTGTTTAAGATCACTAGAGGCCTGTAGAACCCTAGGGATGTGGGATCTTTGCCCGGCTTCAATAAGGAGACCACATTAGCCTTGCATAATGAGGGTCGGCAGTGTAGCTTGGTGTATTGTAGTGGTATAGAGGGTGTGCAGGTGTGGCACAAGGGTTTCTTCATATGTCTTAAAGAAATTTGTAGGAAGCCCGTCTGGTCCCAGTGTTTTCCTGGATGCCAGCGACGACAGAGCTTCCTGGACTTCATCCACTGTTAAGGGGGAATCTAATGTTAGTTTCTGGTCAATAGGTAATGTAGGTAATTCTACAGTGTCTAAGAATGCAGGTATTTGTTGGCTTTCCCCATGTGAGCCCGAAGTATAAAGCCTGGAATAATACCTTGTCATGACTGCCTGAATGTCCCATTGTGTATATCTCGTTTGACCTAGCTCATCCACTAACGACTGTATGGGATGTGTGGGTGCTCCTGTTGAATTAAATATGCAAGATGTTTGCCTGCCTTATCAAATGCTGAGCGGGCGCATGCAGAGTGAGATAGGTAGTCGTGACAGCGCAGCTTTTCCAGGAGTTCTGCACATTCTGCTAGAATGTTGTCCAGGTGTGTTTTGGCTTTGGGTCGGGTGATAGACAATAATTCCCAGCATAGGATTTGCCGCTCAATAGCAGACAGGGATGCGTCTAGTTGCTTACGTATGTTCCATGTAAACAGTGCACCCCTTGTACCAACCTTAAAGGCCTCCCATTCTGTTATGGGGAAGTCCATGGAGCCCACATTGTGTTTGAAATAGTTAAGTACTGCAGTTTCCAGTGAACTACGGAAAGCCTGAAACTTCCAATGCTGCTATTTGTAGTCACCAGGTTATGATTGGGGGTTCTCGCCTCCCAGCTAAGTAACATTAACTGGGTATTGTGATCGGAATGCGTATGGCCCAGGTACCTCAGTGTTTTGGATGAGGGGTATCAGTGCTGCTGAGGCCAATATGCGGTCTAACCGTACATTTAGATTATGATCCGGTGAGTAGAATTATTATATCCATGTGTCTGGGTTGTGTGCGCATCAGACATCTATTAAGGACCAGGCCCCATCCAGCTGTGTAGGGAGTGTTCATTTGAAGGGGCTCTGGTACAAGTGAGGGGTGGAAAGGAGCAATTGAGTGAGACATCTAGGAGCGATTTGAAATCACCCCCAGGAGCCACAGGATAGCATTCCAACAGGGCAGGAGCGTGGATCGGCTACAAAGGAAGCCGCTCTGCTCTGTGTTAGGTGCATAAATAGAGCACAGAAAAATGGGTTGCAAGAGAGTCTACCCTTGAGGAAAAGATAGCATCCAGCATGATCAGCCACCACCTCTTCCTCCTCCCATGGAACCCTTGCCTTCACCCACATCAATACACCTCTAGCTAGGGATGAGTAGTTAGTGCTGTACATCTGCCCACGCCAGCAATGTTGCGATCGGACAGCCTCTAGGTTTTTTAAGTGTGCCTCCAGTAGCAGCGCAATAGCAGCAGATCTACGTTGTAAATACGCATATACTGAGTATCTGAAGTCTGAGGTGTGATGTCCTGCAGATGGGGTGAGCTAGTGTCATCCGACCAGTCCTTCCCCATGACCTGGATGGTGAAGCTGTGGAGCCTGCCGATGGTGATTATCTCGCAGACTGGAGGGGGGCAGCCACCTGTATTGCTTCTTGGCATTCCGACCTAATCTGCACTGGGTCTGCGGCACAGACTGGCAAGGTCCTCCACCGTGCGTCCCAACCTCCGCCTCTTTGACAGTTGCGTCAGCCCTTTTTTGGCATCAGGGAGTCTTCTTGGGGCCAAGGTGTTGTCGTCAGTCTGTTTTCCTACAGCCAATTCAAGGCCTCAGTTGGAGGGTCAAAGAATTGAGCGTTTCCATTTCGGCTGACCCATAGGCGTGCTGGAAAGAGTAGAGAGTAATGTAAATCAATGCGCCGTAGTTGATGTTTCACTGTCTCAAATTTGGCGCGCCTCTTTTGCACTTGAGCAGTGTAGTCGGGGAAGAAGAAGACAGCGACATTTTGTACCTTGGGTCCAGGGTGTTTCCCCACCTCTCTCAATATCACATCTCTAGTGCGGAACTTTAGCAGACGAAACAAGACGGGGCGCCGGTTAGCTCCCGGAAGAGGCTTACGGGCGGGGAACCTTTGAGTACCATCGACTACAAATTGTGGGGCGAGTGAGCCCGGGGGGAGCAATTCTCTCATCCAGGACTTCGTGTAGCCCACCAGGTCTTGACCCTCTGCCCCCTCCAGCAGACCGATTACCAGCGAATAGTTGCCGCGCGAATGCCCCTCCGCATCATCCAATTTCTCTTCGAGGGTGCAGACCCGATCCAGTAGGTCCTCTAGGGTCACGGTGTGGTTCTGGGTTTTGGGTTGAAGGTCCGCAAATGTAAGCTTGACCAATTTTTTATGGTCTTCCCGCAACAGCGTGACATCAGTTGTAATGCTGTTGATTCTGTTCTCTAGGGACATACGGGTCTGCTCTAGCACCGTGCCTAGTTTTTCAACTGCTGCTGGTACTGAGTCCAATTTGGCTCAGAGATCAAGTCGGTCAGGTGCTGGAGATGCCCCTATACCTTTGGATGACCCCAACTCATGCCATGTGTCCTGGTGAGTGGTAGAATGGAGACGGCCCATATCTAATTGCTGTGTGTTGTGCATGGGAAACAGCTTGCGCACATTTCTTGTTTGTGATGGCTGCCATGTGACCTTCAAACTGTTCCTTACAGGTATAATCTGGTGCCTTGGTTATCGCCCAGTCAGCCCAGGTAGTTGTATTTAGCGGGTTGTGGAACTGCAGGTGCGCCTGTACCTGTTGAAGACCAATCTGCTCTCTTGGCCCCTACGGTCAAAGTTGGGGTCCACGGGGGAACAAAGAAGGGGTTTACCACCCACACCCTGTCTTACCCAGCCATGTGTTCAATATTGCTTCCCTGCAAACTGCACAGTCCCTGTAGAACTATTGTTTCCCAGTGTGTATAGGAGTCTCATAATTCTCCAATTAGGAAAAGGGGGAAGTCACTAGCGGGCCCGCTTCTGTGCTGGATCCCATCTCAGCTCCCCACAATATCAGGCTATGGTACTGGTGACACTAGAGAGGGCGGCTCCCATGTCATGGCTGAATTCTCTACACTGTGACCTCCGCAAGGGGGTGTAGGCCCAGTAGACAGGGCCAGAGATCATCACAGCAGCGCCTCATCCATCCCAAGGGGCCACAAGTAATAAGAGGAGGTATAGCGTGGGCCTGATGAGGCCCATGCCTAAGTCCGCAGCACCAAGGTTTCTGCGCTGACATCAGGGCTGCGGTTACCAACCGAGCCTCGGCCCAAGTGGCCCCCAGGCCTCCTGAAACCCCAAGTGTCTCTACAGCACTGGCAAGCTGGTGATCAGCAAGGAAGTCTAGGCCCAACCGGCCCCTGGTCCTCCCACATTCCCCGTCTTCTGGGCTCTTGCTGCCGCAGGAGTCACATGGGAAGTGGGCGCCAGGGAGAAGGACAGCTAATGCCTGAATTGACCCTGTGCCTTCCCCACTCGTCAGGTGCCGGATTCCCTGGCAGTCGGGTGCCCTCCAGGATGGCTCTGCTACGGTAGGTCTATGCGCAAGAAGGCCTGGACCCAACTGACCACCTGAGCCACCATCGCCAGTCCCCAACCACCTGTTTCCCAGGCTCACCTGTGCAAGCTTCACTCTGGCTGGGTATAGTGGGTCCCCTGGGGCACCTTCTCATGTATGTGACATGGACCCACCACACATGCCGCTTGGTCAGAGAGCAGCAGCTCTGTCACTGCCTCCTCGTCTGCTTCAGCACTTCAGACCCCTGATGTATGGTAACCCCATCACAGGTCACTAAGTCATTGCCAGGCTTCAACAGCCCTTGTGGGCTCTGGAGGGCACCAAAACTCGATCGCCTAGGGGGTAGGGGATACAGGAGCCACGTCCGTGGCATCAACCGATGCACAAGGAGGGTACTAGTCTAGGCCTGCGACAGGCCGCACTTATGGGAACTCTGCTGCTAATGTGTCCGCAGCCTCAAGGAGCCCCACTCTGGACGCAGCGGGAGCCCCTCTTTGCTCTCCGTCCCAGCAATTCAGTCTTTGGGTGCTTGATGCAGCGATGTTCAGGATAACCGGGGGATGGGACATGGAGTTCTATCAGAATGCGTCTGCCATCTTGAGCATTTGGTCACACCCTCCCTCCATGCTGACAGTCATATGAGAATTGATGAACTTTTTAACCCTTTAAGTGCTGCCGTCGGCCAACGGTCGTCACGGGCACTACCTCCCCAGTGCTGCGTGCGACCGTTGGACGTCCAAATCAGCACTGGATAATGGACAGCGCAGCACTGGGGAGGTATATTTACAAGCTCCTAAGGTGTTAAGTACAACTGTGTCCTCATAGGCAGCTGTATTATTTTGAATGGTGACTTTGAAGAGACAATAATGGAAGAGACTGTATCTGGAACCTAAAGTACTTATAGCAGGACAGAGACTGAGAAACTATTTTCATATACTAGCTGTAGTGTTATATACATCCTGTGATATGAAGAGTCTCTCACCTGACCAGTTAAGTTGTTGTTTAGCTTCGGCCGCATGGAGGACCTTCAATAAATCAGAAATTTCAGGAATCCTCCTGGCTTGGTAGAAGATGCTGAGGAAGAGGGATGACGATCCAATCTGTGAGCTTGAATTTGCTGAAAGAAGGCCAATCTAAATGTTTTGGGAGAAAAGAAGTAAAAAGGAAACTGGATCAGCACCTTCAACACCTTCAGGATGGCCATGAATGCGAAGGTTTTTCTGTGTGTTTCTGTTCTCCAAATCCTCAGTATGCTTTTTTAGGTGTAAAATCTCCTTTTCTATACGAGCAAATTTATTAGTTTGATTATGTAGCTCAACAACTTCTCACTCCACTAAAGATACCCAGTTATCCATGAGAGTCCATTTATAATTGTGGCTTTAAATGCGCCTGTTAATTTCTTCAACATAAGGACACAGTGCTCTCCTCTAACCTCTAACAAAATTTCAAGAGAAATGGGAGATGAAGATTTATCCAGTGAAGGAGGATCTTGGTTGAGGCATTTATTGGCAAAAGAGGGTGATTGAACTTTGGATGAAGAAATGGGAATAGACAAATGACTCGAGGTTACAGAACTCGTACTTTTTTCAGAAGCAATCTCCTTATCCATCAGTAACGTGATATCAAACATGAGATTGAAGTGGGGGTAGACAGAGTTTTAGGTTTGGTTATCAAATGCAACATCTTTAGTCTACCCATGCAACAACAATGAAGTAAGAGACCAACTGACACCAGAGGTAATGAATGAAGTGAGCATAAATAAAAAACAATAACTGGTGCTGCAAAAATATAGTATAAGAGCTAAAAAAATCATAATGAGACCAAGTCATATAATAAAGGCAGCAAGCAGGAAGTCAATTGGTAGCCTAACATAGGAGCAGAACCCAAGAGAACAAGAAGAACAGGTAAAGGAGTAAGCTGCAGATAACCATCTCAATTGACTTACAATGTAGAAGCCTGCATAGTTAAGAAGTTAAATAGCCATCAGCATAAATACAGTCTTTACAGGCTCTAGTTCCAAGTAATATGAAAGGCTGAAAATTATTGAAAGACATGGGCTTAGCTGGAAGCGGGGAATTCCACATCCTGGCAGAAATGAAGGCACACCCCCCACTCCTCAGAACAAAGTCTGCCATGGAGACAGCGAGCGTCTGAGGATAGTATGCAAAATGTCAGCCGCTTGTGAGGTGGCGGTCATCGCAAAGGAAAGCATAACAGAAAGATGATATACCCACTTTCGAAAGTTTTTTAATCCTATTTCCTATCTGTAACTTGCAACCTTTAAGAGTGGGTGTATCAGTGGCTGTATGGGTCTGTGAATGGGTGTGCTAGTGGCTGCATTGGTCTGTGAGTGGGTGTCTGAGTGGTTGTAGGGGTTGCTGAGTGGGTGTGTGAGTGGGCGCTTGATGGCTGCATGGATCTGTGAGTTGATATGTGAGTGTCTGTGTGGGTCTGTTAGTGGGTATGAAAGTGATGGTAAGGGTCTATGAGTGAGTGTGTTAATAGCTGTATGGTCAGTGGGTGGGTTTGTGAGCATCTTTATGGGTCTGCAAGTGTGTGTGTGTGAGAGTGGATGTTTAGATGTGTGAGTGGGTATAGGAATGGCAATATGGGTCTGTAAGTTGGTGTGAGTAAGAGTGTGTATGCAAGTGGGTTTGGGAGTTGCGGAATGGTTCTGTGAGTAGGTGTGTGAGTGACTGTATGGGTCTATAGGTGGATGTCTGTGTGAGTGGCTGTGTGGGTTTGTGAGTGGGTGTGAGAGTGGATATGTGTTTTTGAGGAGGTGCTTGATGGCTGTATAGGTGTGTGAGTGGCTACATGGGTCTGTGAGTGGATATGTGAATGTCTGTGTGGGTCTTCTAGTGTGTGTGTGGGTGGCTATATGGGGATATGAGTGAGTGTGTGTGTGGCAGTAGTGGCCAGTGTGTGGGTGTGTGAATGTCTTTATGGGTCCATAAGTGTGTGTGTGAGTGGATGTTTGGGTCAGTGAGTGGGTGTGTAACTGGATGTATGTATGTGGGAGTGGATATGTGAATGGTTGTATGGATGTGTGAATGGATATGAGTGTCTGCATGGGTGTGTTATTTGTTGTGAGTGTGAGAGTGGGTATGGGTGTGGTTGAATGGGTCTGTCACTAGACATATGAGTGACTGTCTGTGAGTGGGTCTGTCAGTGGGTGTGTGAGTTGTTTTAAGGGTGTGAGTGGATGTGTGCGTGACTATGGGTCTGTGAGTAAATGTGTGAATAGCCATATGGGTGTGTGAGTGGCTGTATAGGTGTGTGAGTGGGTGTGTGAGTAGCTGTATAGGTCTGTGAGTGAGTGTCTGGGGCTGTTAGTGGGTGTGAGAGTGTCTGTATAGATATGTGAGTGAGTCTGTGAATGACTGTCCGGGTGTGTGAGTTGCTGTGAGGGTCCATGAGTGTATGTGAGAGTAGCTGTATGGGTGTGGGAGGGGGTGCCTGAGTGTCTGTGTATCAGTAGCTTTGTGAGGGAGTGGGTAAGAACAGAACCTCACCTGCTCCTTTACCAATAAGAGTCCACAGTTTTGCACAAAATATTTACCCAACATGAGTGTGTATCTGCATGAGTTTATTATATCTGTAGTCTGTGTGTGTTTATTTGTCATTTTATGGCATCCTTGCAGACACCACCAGCCCCGCAAATCTACAGTGTGGGTTGTCCAGCTGAGCTGAATGTGCCACCTTTGTGGTGCAAGTGGTTGTCTGATGGTCCCTGTTCGTTCTATGACACTGGTGTTAACTTGCAGCTAAAAGGTCATCCGGTGACTTGATGGCTGCTGGGTCAATTCTGGGTTTTGACTTTGACTCTGGCAATCAATAACAGGGATTCATTTCTTAATTCTTAACTAGGCCTACGGGAAAAGGCTGGGGGCAGAAGCCAGACTCCTGGACATAGCAGTCTCAGGAGAGGCTGCAGTGGCTTGAAATGTGGCAGATGGAATAATTATAGAAAACCGTGAAATAGGACTTATTTAACTGCAACTGAGTTAGTTGCCAATGCAAAACATCACAGCTCCTAAAAGGGATACTCAACAATTTACTAATTTCTGTAAAGAATTATCAAAATATCAACTGTATTTGCTGCTTTGCACATGAAAATGGCATTGTATTTCAAAGGAAGACATACATTTTTTTTAACTGAGGTATATTAAGCTTATTCTTACTCTTGGTGGGTGCGTTTGTAGGGGCCTTTCACTGAGAGGATTTCTGGGTATTGCCCTTCATTAGCCAGGCTAGATTAAATCCAGTAGCACAGTGAGCGGGAGGATCTGGCCTGGCAGTTCTGGCTGGACTGTTCCCATTAGACGCAGGGTCAAGACTGATTTGCATATGGCTGGGTCCAAACTGGAATGGCAAGGCAGGCAACAAAATGATGGCTTTAGGCCCAGATCCCTGTACTGGAGAGATTGTATGACATTGTTCTGCATTCTGTCCATCAATTGTTCTTTTTGCATTTGTCACCCCGAGTGGGATGGGTATGCCCAGACGTGGGTCACGTGCTCTCCATGCCACTGGAGTCAAGCTATCCTGACTGATGAGGGCTGAAACCCGAAACCGGTCATTGGATGTTTGTTTCCAGTCCAGGGAAGACCTGGCCTGGCAGTTCGGGCTGGACTGTTCCCATTGGGCGCAGGGTCAAGACTGATTTGCATATGGCTAGGTCCAAACTGGAAAGGCATGGTGAGCAAAATAACTTTAGATTTAGGCAAAGATCTCCGTACAGGGGTGAATGTAGGACATTGTTCTGCATTCTGTCCATTCTTTGTTCTTTCTCCATCTGGTAGTCAGCAAGTGCTGGTTAACGCACATTTACATCTGGGCCTGCAGGGTTTGGCAAGCCTGAGACATGGAAGGAAGTGTCTGACATTTTGCGTGTTGAAGAGAGTGCTGTACAAGGGATAGCTTATATGCGTTTCACCCTTTGTGTGTGTATAGGTTGGTTGTGTGCAGGGAGAGGGGCGGTGTATCTGTGTGCCTTTGTATGTATGTGTCAGTGTTAATGTGTGTGTGCACTGCATGAGCAATCGAGTTTCTCAGTGCATACATGGGCACACCTCTCACCGCATGAAGCTTTGCAGGAAGTACTATGTGGTTTGCGATGTTAATTTGCGCACATTTCCTGAAAGTAGGTATGTGTGTGCTTGCACGGGTGTTCGCTGACTCAAATGTGTCTCCTCCTTACAAATAAATAATGTTTGTCTTTGGTTGCATGTGAGCGGATGTGTAATCATTCCCACACCCTATCAATGTCTAACCATTTTTCTTTCTATATTGCACTCTTTTTCATTTATTTTAATTCACTGTCTCTCTCTGTAATCCTGCATCTCTTTCATCAAAAGTCTCTCTCTCTCTTTCCCTCTTTCTTCTTTTCCCCCTTGCTTGATTGCTTCCTGTATGTGTTTCTTTCATTCTCTCTCCCCGGCTTCTGTTCTCCTAAGAATCCAGCCTCCCTTCTCTCCCTGTCCCTCTCTTTCTCTTGCACTATGTCCCTCCTCCCTTCCTTATTGGTCTCACCTCTCAGCTCATGTTCAAGTGCGAGCTCTTTTTTACCTTGCTGTTTTATAACCCCCTTTATGTTTCATTTTCATTTTTCACCCACTCTTCTTCGCTCTTATTTAGCTATTTTTACTTCTCTTTTTCCTCTCTTCTTCTCGGTCACACACTATAAGTCATTCTCACTTTCTGTCTCTCTCATCTAAATCTCTCTGTCACCCCCTCTTGCTCCATCTTCAACTTGTTGCATTCTTATCCTGTACTATTTTTCTTCTACTGCCTTTCACTTGCTTTTTCTCTCTCTCTCTCTTGCCAACCTCTCACTCTTACCCTCTCACCCCTTTCCCTTGTTCTCACTCATACTCTTCAACCACTGTCTTTCTTGCTGTCTTGTTTTATTTCACCTCCTCTCCTCTCTTCCATCTCACTGTTTTTCTCTATATTTTTTGCTCCATCTCCGATATTTGTCCCTCTACTCCTTGTCTGCCAGTTCTCTGTCACTTTCCCTCTCTTTCTCATGTAGCCCATCTCTCTCGCAACCTCTCTGTCTCATGCGCTCTCTACCAGCCTGTCAGTCCCTCTCTTTACCTTCTCTCTTCTCAGGTTCCCTACCCGACAAACTCAGCTTGGCAGTTGCCTCAGCTGGTCCCAAAGGTTGTTTACCATGTGGTTGCAACCATTCTGCACAGGGCCTGCTGCCCTTACAAAGATTTAAATTTCGTGAATGAATTACCATACACTGTTTGCCTGAAAACTAAACGCAAGGCAGGCTGAGAATATCACAGCGTTTTATATTCTTTTTCTTAAAAATGGCACTCTGATTAGCCAGAAACCAGTCCCAGGATGCTTGTTTTCGGTCCAGGAAAGACATGGCTTGGCAGTTCGGGCTGGACTGTTCCCATGAGGCACAGGGTCAGACTGATTTGCACATGGCCCTGTCTGAACTGGGATGGTGGAGTGAGCTAAAGAATGATTATGGATTAAACCCAGTTCAGTTGACTGGGGGTGAGTGTTTGATTTGCTCAAACGCTCCGTCCTTCATCCCCTTTGGTATCACTCTGACATGGCATCATGACTTTGGCTCACTGCAGCTTGTCTAAACGCCTTCTGAGAATCACTTCAACTCTGCATTTAATTACAGATGATCATGAAAACCTGAATAGTGTGACTCAGCTAATTTGTCTCACTAAAAGGGACGAAAAGCCCCAGGGAAGTGGTGATCCTTGGGACCCTTAAAGGCAACAGAGGGAGGTCCGTGTGGCTGACTCCCCTCCAGTTATTTTGAAAAGCTCTGGGGTGGTTGCTCAATGGAGCCAAAGGAGGGGTGCTGCATGCACCTCCCTACTTTTTTTTTCAAGCCCCCGGAACCTAGCCCACCCGGGTGCTATACAGTAAAAAGGTAAGAGACTGTACTTGTTTTTTTCTAATTTTTCCTGCAGATTTGTGACTATGCCGTGATATCGCGTCAAAAATTGTTTTTAAAAAAATGCTTTTTTACCCTAGTGGGGTCCAAGGGGGACCCCAGATCCAGGGCTAGAGTGTTAAGGTATTCCTCCCTTGTCCCCCTTTCTTTTTTTATAATGTTATTTTAATAGATGACAATACTTCCTGGTTGAAGTGCTGGCAGCCAATCAGATTTGAGCTTGGATCCTTTGAGGATGTTAAGTCCCTGAATTAACAAATATGGTTTTCTTTTAATAATATGTCAGAAACTACTGAACGGATTTACAACAATTCACAGAGAGGTCACTTTCTGGACCAAGAGCTAACTTCTGTCAAATATGGTGG
The DNA here is from genome assembly GCF_964261635.1 of Lissotriton helveticus. NCBI lineage: Eukaryota > Metazoa > Chordata > Amphibia > Caudata > Salamandridae > Lissotriton > Lissotriton helveticus. Next base: position 1,761,746,896 of record NC_136065.1, read on the forward strand.
CATTCCTTTCAGCAGTTCGTACTCGTGTCTAAAATCCCTATGGGAAATTGCATGGGGAAAACATTTTTGTGACCCCCTCCCTTTTTCTCAGCCATCACGTGGCAAATTACCCTGAAACTTTCAACATAAAGCAGCTGAAAGAACTGTCGTACAAATTTTGAAAATGTAGAGAATATTTATCAAATAGCACCAAAGCTATTGGCAAAACAAAAACCCTTTTTCTATTAAAAGTAGTTCCTAACTATAACTATCTACTGGCAACTATCAGCAGGTAATATATACATATATCCATATATCTATATATGTCAATATTCGCTGAAGAAAACAAAGGTTACAGAGAAGTTACAGTTAGGTTCTTAATTTACAGACACAAAACAATGGAAATTCAGTAGTTATAGTTATTTCAAGTAAGTATGACTCGTGACCTAAGGTAACTGTAACTCACTCCCACGCCATGCACAGTTTCCTCATCAATTGTTTGATTATGAATGCTGCACTTATAATATCAATCATGCTATAGAATATGTCATCTATGATGTAATATGTGAATTAATTAGCTGTTCATGGCGATGGTACGAGTTATAGTTACCTTAGGGCATAAGTTATAGTTACTTAAAATAATTCTAACTACAACTGCTGAATTTCTATGGTTTTATGTGTGTAAATTTAGAACTTGACTTTAAATTCCCTGTAATCAATGTTTTTCTCAGTGAATTTCAAAAGTTTTAAAAAGCTAATTCCTAACTATAATGTCCCTGTAACCTTTTTTTTTTAGTGAATTTCGAAGGTTTTTAAAATTGTATTTCCTTACAGTAACCTGTAACCTTTCAGAGTGGGTGTGTGAGTGGCTGTAAAGATCAGTGAGTAGATGCGTGAGTAGATATGTGGGTGTGTGAGTGGGTGTGTGAGTAGCTGTATTGGTGTGTGCATGTCTTAGTGATTAGCTGCATGGGTTTGTGAGTGGTTGTTTGAGTGACTGTATGGATCTGTGAGTGGGTGTATGAGTAGCTGTGTGGGTGTGTTAGTGGGTTTGTCAGTGGCTGTACGGGTATATAAAGTAAGTGAAGAAAGAGGATGGGTACTTGCTAGGGATAACACTAGGAGTTCTTGGCCTCCAACGGCTCTCAGCATGCATGGGGGCTTCATCACCCAATCAGTAATGCACCAGGAGACACGTTTGCAGAGTGGTAGAAAAAGGGGGCAGGACCTCTTACGAGCTCTCAGCAATGCTGCTGTGTGGGACTATTTTATGATAACAGGAGGGGTTCTTAGACTCCAACAACCCTCAGCATCCAAGGGGACTTCATCCCCCAAGGATTAGTGCACCAGGAGGCACATGAATGGTGATGGATGCAGTTCCAGAGGCAGGATTTGCAGTTCCGGGGTGGGGACTCTGATGAGCTCTCAGAAATCCCGTTGTGTAGGACTTTCTTGTGGTAGCAGGAGGGGTTTTTAGCCCCCACAAAACCCTTGGTATTCAAGGTGACTTCATCCCCTAATGCTTAGTGCACCAGGGGGCATGTTTGCCGAGTTGTGTATTTTTTGTAATTTCACAGGCAGGATTCGGAATTCCGTAGGGGCCGTGCTAAGCCCTGATGGTAGATCTGTTGATCTCAGAAATTGTCCAAAAAATAACACAGCTGTATTATTTTGAATGGTGACTTTGAAGAGACAATAATGGAAGAGACTGTATCTGGAACCTAAAGTACTTATAGCAGGACAGAGACTGAGAAACTATTTTCATATACTAGCTGTAGTGTTATATACATCCTGTGATATGAAGAGTCTCTCACCTGACCAGTTAATTTGTTGTTTAGCTTCGGCCACATGGAGGACCTTCAATAAATCAGAAATTTCAGGAATCCTCTTGGCTTGGTAGAAGATGCTGAGGAAGAGAGATGACGATCCAATCTGTGAGATTGAATTTGCTGAAAGAAGGCCAATCTAAATGTTTTGGGAGAAAAGAAGTAAAAAGGAAACTGGATCAGCACCTTCAACACCTTCAGGATGGCCATGAATGCGAAGGTTTTTCTGTGTGTTTCTGTTCTCCAAATCCTCAGTATGCTTTTTTAGGTGTAAAATCTCCTTTTCTATACGAGCAAATTTATTAGTTTGATTATGTAGCTCAACAACTTCTCACTCCACTAAAGATACCCAGTTATCCATGAGAGTCCATTTATAATTGTGGCTTTAAATGCGCCTGTTAATTTCTTCAACATAAGGACACAGTGCTCTCCTCTAACAAAATTTCAAGAGAAATGGGAGATGAAGATTTATCCAGTGAAAGAGGATCTTGGTTGAGGCATTTATTGGCAGAAGAGGGTGATTGAACTTTGGATGAAGAAATGGGAATAGACAAATGACGCGAGGTTACAGAACTCGTAATTTTTTCAGAAGCAATCTCCTTATCCATTAGTAACGTGATATCAAACATGAGATTGAAGTGGGGGTAGACAGAGTTTTAGGTTTGGTTATCAAATGCAACATCTTTAGTCTACCCATGCAACAACAATGAAGTAAGAGACCAACTGACACCAGAGGTAATGAATGAGGTGAGCATAAATAAAAAACAATAACTGGTGCTGCAAAAATATAGTATAAGAGCTAAAAAAAATCATAATGAGACCAAGTCATATAATAAAGGCAGCAAGCAGGAAGTCAATTGGTAGCCTAACATAGGAGCAGAACCCAAGAGAACAAGAAGAACAGGTAAAGGAGTAAGCTGCAGATAACCATCTCAATTGACTCACAATGTAGAAGTCTGCATAGTTAAGAAGTTAAATAGCCATCAGCATAAATACAGTCTTTACAAGCTCTAGTTCCAAGTAATATGAAAGGCTGAAAATTATTGAAAGACATGGGCTTAGCTGGAAGCGGGGAATTCCACAACCTGGCAGAAATGAAGGCACACCCCCCACTCCCCAGAACAAAGTCTGCCATGGAGACAGCGAGCGTCTGAGGATAGTATGCAAAATGTCAGCCGCTTGTGAGGTGGCGGTCATCGCAAAGGAAAGCATAACAGAAAGATGATATACCCACTTTCGAAAGTTTTTTAATCCTATTTCCTATCTGTAACTTGCAACCTTTAAGAGTGGGTGTATCAGTGGCTGTATGGGTCTGTGAATGGGTGTGCTAGTGGCTGCATTGGTCTGTGAGTGGGTGTCTGAGTGGTTGTAGGGGTTGCTGAGTAGGTGTGTGAGTGGGCGCTTGATGGCTGCATGGATCTGTGAGTTGATATGTGAGTGTCTGTGTGGGTCTGTTAGTGGGTATGAAAGTGATGGTAAGGGTCTATGAGTGAGTGTGTTAATAGCTGTATGGTCAGTGGGTGGGTTTGTGAGCATCTTTATGGGTCTGCAAGTGTGTGTGTGTGAGAGTGGATGTTTAGATGTGTGAGTGGGTATAGGAATGGCAATATGGGTCTGTAAGTTGGTGTGAGTAAGAGTGTGTATGCAAGTGGGTTTGGGAGTTGCGAATGGTTCTGTGAGTGGGTGTGTGAGTGACTGTATGGGTCTATAGGTGGATGTATGTGTGAGTGGCTGTGTGGGTTTGTGAGTGGGTGTGAGAGTGGATATGTGTTTTTGAGGAGGTGCTTGATGGCTGTATAGGTGTGTGAGTGGCTACATGGGTCTGTGAGTGGATATGTGAATGTCTGTGTGGGTCTTCTAGTGTGTGTGTGGGTGGCTATATGGGGATATGAGTGAGTGTGTGTGTGGCAGTAGTGGCCAGTGTGTGGGTGTGTGAATGTCTTTATGGGTCCATAAGTGTGTGTGTGAGTGGATGTTTGGGTCAGTGAGTGGGTGTGTAACTGGATGTATGTATGTGGGAGTGGGTATGTGAATGGTTGTATGGATGTGTGAATGGATATGAGTGTCTGCATGGGTGTGTTATTTGTTGTGAGTGTAAGAGTGGGTATGGGTGTGGTTGAATGGGTCTGTCAGTAGACATATGAGTGACTGTCTGTGAGTGGGTCTGTCAGTGGGTGTGTGAGTTGTTTTAAGGGTGTGAGTGGATGTGTGCGTGACTATGGGTCTGTGAGTAAATGTGTGAATAGCCATATGGGTGTGTGAGCGGCTGTGTGAGTGGCTGTATAGGTGTGTGAGTGGGTGTGTGAGTAGCTGTATAGGTCTGTGAGTGAGTGTCTGGGGCTGTTAGTGGGTGTGAGAGTGTCTGTATAGATATGTGAGTGAGTCTGTGAATGACTGTCCGGGTGTGTGAGTTGCTGTGAGGGTCCATGAGTGTATGTGAGAGTAGCTGTATGGGTGTGGGAGGGGGTGCCTGAGTGTCTGTGTATCAGTAGCTTTGTGAAGGAGTGGGTAAGAACAGAACCTCACCTGCTCCTTTACCAATAAGAGTCCACAGTTTTGCACAAAATATTTACCCAACATGAGTGTGTATCTGCATGAGTTTATTATATCTGTAGTCTGTGTGTGTTTATTTGTCATTTTATGGCATCCTTGCAGACACCACCAGCCCCGCAAATCTACAGTGTGGGTTGTCCAGCTGAGCTGAATGTGCCACCTTTGTGGTGCAAGTGGTTGTCTGATGGTCCCTGTTCGTTCTATGACACTGGTGTTAACTTGCAGCTAAAAGGTCATCCGGTGACTTGATGGCTGCTGGGTCAATTCTGGGTTTTGACTTTGACTCTGGCAATCAATAACAGGGATTCATTTCTTAATTCTTAACTAGGCCTACGGGAAAAGGCTGGGGGCAGAAGCCAGACTCCTGGACATAGCAGTCTCAGGAGAGGCTGCAGTGGCTTGAAATGTGGCAGATGGAATAATTATAGAAAACCGTGAAATAGGACTTATTTAACTGCAACTGAGTTAGTTGCCAATGCAAAACATCACAGCTCCTAAAAGGGATACTCAACAATTTACTAATTTCTGTAAAGAATTATCAAAATATCAACTGTATTTGCTGCTTTGCACATGAAAATGGCATTGTATTTCAAAGGAAGACATACATTTTTTTTAACTGAGGTATATTAAGCTTATTCTTACTCTTGGTGGGTGCGTTTGTAGGGGCCTTTCACTGAGAGGATTTCTGGGTATTGCCCTTCATTAGCCAGGCTAGATTGAATCCAGTAGCACAGTGAGCGGGAGGATCTGGCCTGGCAGTTCTGGCTGGACTGTTCCCATTAGACGCAGGGTCAAGACTGATTTGCATATGGCTGGGTCCAAACTGGAATGGCAAGGCAGGCAACAAAATGATGGCTTTAGGCCCAGATCCCTGTACTGGAGTGAATGTATGACATTGTTCTGCATTCTGTCCATCAATTGTTCTTTTTGCATTTGTCACCCCGAGTGGGATGGGTATGCCCAGACGTGGGTCACGTGCTCTCCATGCCACTGGAGTCAAGCTATCCTGACTGATGAGGGCTGAAACCCGAAACCGGTCATTGGATGTTTGTTTCCAGTCCAGGGAAGACCTGGCCTGGCAGTTCGGGCTGGACTGTTCCCATTGGGCGCAGGGTCAAGACTGATTTGCATATGGCTAGGTCTAAACTGGAAAGGCATGGTGAGCAAAAAAACTATAGATTTAGGCAAAGATCTACGTACAGGGGTGAATGTAGGACATTGTTCTGCATTCTGTCCATTCTTTGTTCTTTCTCCATCTGGTAGTCAGCACGTGCTGCTTAACGCACATTTACATCTGGGCCTGGAGGGTTTGGCAAGCCTGAGACATGGAAGGAAGTGTCTGACATTTTGCGTGTTTTAGAGAGTGCTGTACAAGGGATAGCTTATATGAGTTTCACCCTTTGTGTGTGTATAGGTTGGTTGTGTGTAGGGAGAGGGGCGGTGTATCTGTGTGCTTAGTTGCCTTTGTATGTATGTGTCAGTGTTAATGTGTGTGTGCACTGCATGAGCAATCGAGTTTCTCAGTACATACATGGGCACACCTCTCACCGCATGAAGCTTTGCAGCAAGTACTATGTCGTTTGCGATGTTAATTTGCTCACATTTCCTGAAAGTAGGTATGTGTGTGCTTGCACGGGTGTTCGCCGACTCAAATGTGTCTCCTCCTTACAAATAAATAATGTTTGTCTTTGGTTGCATGTGAGCGGATGTGTAATCAATCCCACACCCTATTAATGTCTAGCCATTTTTCTTTCTATATTGCACTCTTTTTCATTTATTTTAATTCACTGTCTCTCTCTGTAATCCTGCATCTCTTTCATCAAAAGTCTCTCTCTCTCTTTCCCTCTTTCTTCTTTTCCCCCTTGCTTGATTGCTTCCTGTACATGTTTCTTTCATTCTCTCTCCCCGGCTTCTGTTCTCCTAAGAATCCAGCCTCCCTTCTCTCCCTGTCCCTCTCTTTCTCTTGCACTATGTCCCTCCTCCCTTCCTTATTGGTCTCACCTCTCAGCTCATGTTCAAGTGCGAGCTCTTTTTTACCTTGCTGTTTTATAACCCCCTTTATGTTTCATTTTCATTTTTCACCCACTCTTCTTCGCTCTTATTTAGCTATTTTTACTTCTCTTTTTCCTCTCTTCTTCTCGGTCACACACTATAAGTCATTCTCACTTTCTGTCTCTCTCATCTAAATCTCTCTGTCACCCCCTCTTGCTCCATCTTCAACTTGTTGCATTCTTATCCTGTACTCTATTTCTTCTACTGCCTTTCACTTGCTTTTTCTCTCTCTCTCTCTTGCCAACCTCTCACTCTTACCCTCTCACCCCTTTCCCTTGTTCTCACTCATACTCTTCAACCACTGTCTTTCTTGCTGTCTTGTTTTATTTCACCTCCTCTCCTCTCTTCCATCTCACTGTTTTTCTCTATATTTTTTGCTCCATCTCCGATATTTGTCCCTCTACTCCTTGTCTGCCAGTTCTCTGTCACTTTCCCTCTCTTTCTCATGTAGCCCATCTCTCTCGCAACCTCTCTGTCTCATGCGCTCTCTACCAGCCTGTCAGTCCCTCTCTTTACCTTCTCTCTTCTCAGGTTCCCTACCCGACAAACTCAGCTTGGCAGTTGCCTCAGCTGGTCCCAAAGGTTGTTTACCATGTGGTTGCAACCATTCTGCACAGGGCCTGCTGCCCTTACAAAGATTTAAATTTCGTGAATGAATTACCATACACTGTTTGCCTGAAAACTAAACGCAAGACAGGCTGAGAATATCACAGCGTTTTATATTCTTTTTCTTAAAAATGGCACTCTGATTAGCCAGAAACCAGTCCCAGGATGCTTGTTTTCGGTCCAGGAAAGACATGGCTTGGCAGTTCGGGCTGGACTGTTCCCATGAGGCACAGGGTCAGACTGATTTGCACATGGCCCTGTCTGAACTGGGATGGTGGAGTGAGCTAAAGAATGATTATGGATTATACCCAGTTCAGTTGACTGGGGGTGAGTGTTTGATTTGCTCAAACGCTCCGTCCTTCATCCCCTTTGGTATCACTCTTACATGGCATCATGACTTTGGCTCACTGCAGCTTGTCTAAACGCCTTCTGAGAATCCCTTCAACTCTGCATTTAATTACAGATGATCATGAAAACCTGAATAGTGTGACTCAGCTAATTTGTCTCACTAAAAGGGACGAAAAGCCCCAGGGAAGTGGTGATCCTTGGGACCCTTAAAGGCAACAGAGGGAGGTCCGTGTGGCTGACTCCCCTCCAGTTATTTTGAAAAGCTCTGGGGTGGTTGCTCAATGGAGCCAAAGGAGGGGTGCTGCATGCGCCTCCCTACTTTCTTTTTCAAGCCCCCGGAACCTAGCCCACCCGGGTGCTATACAGTAAAAAGGTAAGAGACTGTACTTGTTTTTTTCTAATTTTTCCTGCAGATTTGTGACTATGCCGTGATATCGCGTCAAAAATTGTTTTTAAAAAAATGCTTTTTTACCCTAGTGGGGTCCAAGGGGGACCCCAGATCCAGGGCTAGAGTGTTAAGGTATTCCTCCCTTGTCCCCCTTTCTTTTTTTATAATGTTATTTTAATAGATGACAATACTTCCTGGTTGAAGTGCTGGCAGCCAATCAGATTTGAGCTTGGATCCTTTGAGGATGTTAAGTCCCTGAATTAACAAATATGGTTTTCTTTTAATAATATGTCAGAAACTACTGAACGGATTTACAACAATTCACAGAGAGGTCACTTTCTGGACCAAGAGCTAACTTCTGTCTAATATGGTGGCATTCCTTTCAGCAGTTCGTACTCGTGTCTAAAATCCCTATGGGAAATTGCATGGGGAAAACATTTTTGTGACCCCCTCCCTTTTTCTCAGCCATCACGTGGCAAATTACCCTGAAACTTTCAACATAAAGCAGCTGAAAGAACTGTCGTACAAATTTTGAAAATGTAGAGAATATTTATCAAATAGCACCAAAGCTATTGGCAAAACAAAAACCCTTTTTCTATTAAAAGTAGTTCCTAACTATAACTATCTACTGGCAACTATCAGCAGGTAATATATACATATATCCATATATCTATATATGTCAATATTCGCTGAAGAAAACAAAGGTTACAGAGAAGTTACAGTTAGGTTCTTAATTTACAGACACAAAACAATGGAAATTCAGTAGTTATAGTTATTTCAAGTAAGTATGACTCGTGACCTAAGGTAACTGTAACTCACTCCCACGCCATGCACAGTTTCCTCATCAATTGTTTGATTATGAATGCTGCACTTATAATATCAATCATGCTATAGAATATGTCATCTATGATATAATATGTGAATTAATTAGCTGTTCATGGCGATGGTACGAGTTATAGTTACCTTAGGGCATAAGTTATAGTTACTTAAAATAATTCTAACTACAACTGCTGAATTTCTATGGTTTTATGTGTGTAAATTTAGAACTTGACTTTAAATTCCCTGTAATCAATGTTTTTCTCAGTGAATTTCAAAAGTTTTAAAAAGCTAATTCCTAACTATAATGTCCCTGTAACCTTTTTTTTTTTTAGTGAATTTCGAAGGTTTTTAAAATTGTATTTCCTTACAGTAACCTGTAACCTTTTAGAGTGGGTGTGTGAGTGGCTGTAAAGGTCAGTGAGTAGATGCGTGAGTAGATATGTGGGTGTGTGAGTGGGTGTGTGAGTAGCTGTATTGGTGTGTGCATGTCTTAGTGATTAGCTGCATGGGTTTGTGAGTGGTTGTTTGAGTGACTGTATGGATCTGTGAGTGGGTGTATGAGTAGCTGTGTGGGTGTGTTAGTGGGTTTGTCAGTGGCTGTACGGGTATATAAAGTAAGTGAAGAAAGAGGATGGGTACTTGCTAGGGATAACACTAGGAGTTCTTGGCCTCCAACGGCTCTCAGCATGCATGGGGGCTTCATCACCCAATCAGTAATGCACCAGGAGACACGATTGCAGAGTGGTAGAAAAAGGGGGCAGGACCTCTGACGAGCTCTCAGCAATGCTGCTGTGTGGGACTATTTTATGATAACAGGAGGGGTTCTTAGACTCCAACAACCCTCAGCATCCAAGGGGACTTCATCCCCCAAGGATTAGTGCACCAGGAGGCACATGAATGGTGATGGATGCACTTCCAGAGGCAGGATTTGCAGTTACGGGGTGGGGACTCTGAAATCCGTTGTGTAGGACTTTCTTGTGGTAGCAGGAGGGGTTTTTAGCCCCCACAAAACCCTTGGTATTCAAGGTGACTTCATCCCCTAATGCTTAGTGCACCAGGGGGCATGTTTGCCGAGTTGTGTATTTTTTGTAATTTCACAGGCAGGATTCGGAATTCCGTAGGGGCCGTGCTAAGCCCTGATGGTAGATCTGTTGATCTCAGAAATTGTCCAAAAAATAACACAGCTGTATTATTTTGAATGGTGACTTTGAAGAGACAATAATGGAAGAGACTGTATCTGGAACCTAAAGTACTTATAGCAGGACAGAGACTGAGAAACTATTTTCATATACTAGCTGTAGTGTTATATACATCCTGTGATATGAAGAGTCTCTCACCTGACCAGTTAAGTTGTTGTTTAGCTTCGGCCGCATGGAGGACCTTCAATAAATCAGAAATTTCAGGAATCCTCTTGGCTTGGTAGAAGATGCTGAGGAAGAGGGATGACGATCCAATCTGTGAGCTTGAATTTGCTGAAAGAAGGCCAATCTAAATGTTTTGGGAGAAAAGAAGTAAAAAGGAAACTGGATCAGCACCTTCAACACCTTCAGGATGGCCATGAATGCGAAGGTTTTTCTGTGTGTTTCTGTTCTCCAAATCCTCAGTATGCTTTTTTAGGTGTAAAATCTCCTTTTCTATACGAGCAAATTTATTAGTTTGATTATGTAGCTCAACAACTTCTCACTCCACTAAAGATACCCAGTTATCCATGAGAGTCCATTTATAATTGTGGCTTTAAATGCGCCTGTTAATTTCTTCAACATAAGGACACAGTGCTCTCCTCTAACAAAATTTCAAGAGAAATGGGAGATGAAGATTTATCCAGTGAAAGAGGATCTTGGTTGAGGCATTTATTGGCAGAAGAGGGTGATTGAACTTTGGATGAAGAAATGGGAATAGACAAATGACGCGAGGTTACAGAACTCGTAATTTTTTCAGAAGCAATCTCCTTATCCATTAGTAACGTGATATCAAACATGAGATTGAAGTGGGTGTAGACAGAGTTTTAGGTTTGGTTATCAAATGCAACATCTTTAGTCTACCCATGCAACAACAATGAAGTAAGAGACCAACTGACACCAGAGGTAATGAATGAGGTGAGCATAAATAAAAAAACAATAACTGGTGCTGCAAAAATATAGTATAAGAGCTAAAAAAAATCATAATGAGACCAAGTCATATAATAAAGGCAGCAAGCAGGAAGTCAATTGGTAGCCTAACATAGGAGCAGAACCCAAGAGAACAAGAAGAACAGGTAAAGGAGTAAGCTGCAGATAACCATCTCAATTGACTTACAATGTAGAAGTCTGCATAGTTAAGAAGTTAAATAGCCATCAGCATAAATACAGTCTTTACAAGCTCTAGTTCCAAGTAATATGAAAGGCTGAAAATTATTGAAAGACATGGGCTTAGCTGGAAGCGGGGAATTCCACATCCTGGCAGAAATGAAGGCACACCCCCCACTCCCCAGAACAAAGTCTGCCATGGAGACAGCGAGCGTCTGAGGATAGTATGCAAAATGTCAGCCGCTTGTGAGGTGGCGGTCATCGCAAAGGAAAGCATAACAGAAAGATGATATACCCACTTTCGAAAGTTTTTTAATCCTATTTCCTATCTGTAACTTGCAACCTTTAAGAGTGGGTGTATCAGTGGCTGTATGGGTCTGTGAATGGGTGTGCTAGTGGCTGCATTGGTCTCTGAGTGGGTGTCTGAGTGGTTGTAGGGGTTGCTGAGTAGGTGTGTGAGTGGGCGCTTGATGGCTGCATGGATCTGTGAGTTGATATGTGAGTGTCTGTGTGGGTCTGTTAGTGGGTATGAAAGTGATGGTAAGGGTCTATGAGTGAGTGTGTTAATAGCTGTATGGTCAGTGGGTGGGTTTGTGAGCATCTTTATGGGTCTGCAAGTGTGTGTGTGTGAGAGTGGATGTTTAGATGTGTGAGTGGGTATAGGAATGGCAATATGGGTCTGTAAGTTGGTGTGAGTAAGAGTGTGTATGCAAGTGGGTTTGGGAGTTGCGAATGGTTCTGTGAGTGGGTGTGTGAGTGACTGTATGGGTCTATAGGTGGATGTATGTGTGAGTGGCTGTGTGGGTTTGTGAGTGGGTGTGAGAGTGGATATGTGTTTTTGAGGAGGTGCTTGATGGCTGTATAGGTGTGTGAGTGGCTACATGGGTCTGTGAGTGGATATGTGAATGTCTGTGTGGGTCTTCTAGTGTGTGTGTGGGTGGCTATATGGGGATATGAGTGAGTGTGTGTGTGGCAGTAGTGGCCAGTGTGTGGGTGTGTGAATGTCTTTATGGGTCCATAAGTGTGTGTGTGAGTGGATGTTTGGGTCAGTGAGTGGGTGTGTAACTGGATGTATGTATGTGGGAGTGGGTATGTGAATGGTTGTATGGATGTGTGAATGGATATGAGTGTCTGCATGGGTGTGTTATTTGTTGTGAGTGTGAGAGTGGGTATGGGTGTGGTTGAATGGGTCTGTCAGTAGACATATGAGTGACTGTCTGTGAGTGGGTCTGTCAGTGGGTGTGTGAGTTGTTTTAAGGGTGTGAGTGGATGTGTGCATGACTATGGGTCTGTGAGTAAATGTGTGAATAGCCATATGGGTGTGTGAGCAGCTGTGTGAGTGGCTGTATAGGTGTGTGAGTGGGTGTGTGAGTAGCTGTATAGGTCTGTGAGTGAGTGTCTGGGGCTGTTAGTGGGTGTGAGAGTGTCTGTATAGATATGTGAGTGAGTCTGTGAATGACTGTCCGGGTGTGTGAGTTGCTGTGAGGGTCCATGAGTGTATGTGAGAGTAGCTGTATGGGTGTGGGAGGGGGTGCCTGAGTGTCTGTGTATCAGTAGCTTTGTGAGGGAGTGGGTAAGAACAGAACCTCACCTGCTCCTTTACCAATAAGAGTCCACAGTTTTGCACAAAATATTTACCCAACATGAGTGTGTATCTGCATGAGTTTATTATATCTGTAGTCTGTGTGTGTTTATTTGTCATTTTATGGCATCCTTGCAGACACCACCAGCCCCGCAAATCTACAGTGTGGGTTGTCCAGCTGAGCTGAATGTGCCACCTTTGTGGTGCAAGTGGTTGTCTGATGGTCCCTGTTCGTTCTATGACACTGGTGTTAACTTGCAGCTAAAAGGTCATCCGGTGACTTGATGGCTGCTGGGTCAATTCTGGGTTTTGACTTTGACTCTGGCAATCAATAACAGGGATTCATTTCTTAATTCTTAACTAGGCCTACGGGAAAAGGCTGGGGGCAGAAGCCAGACTCCTGGACATAGCAGTCTCAGGAGAGGCTGCAGTGGCTTGAAATGTGGCAGATGGAATAATTATAGAAAACCGTGAAATAGGACTTATTTAACTGCAACTGAGTTAGTTGCCAATGCAAAACATCACAGCTCCTAAAAGGGATACTCAACAATTTACTAATTTCTGTAAAGAATTATCAAAATATCAACTGTATTTGCTGCTTTGCACATGAAAATGGCATTGTATTTCAAAGGAAGATATACATTTTTTTTAACTGAGGTATATTAAGCTTATTCTTACTCTTGGTGGGTGCGTTTGTAGGGGCCTTTCACTGAGAGGATTTCTGGGTATTGCCCTTCATTAGCCAGGCTAGATTGAATCCAGTAGCACAGTGAGCGGGAGGATCTGGCCTGGCAGTTCTGGCTGGACTGTTCCCATTAGACGCAGGGTCAAGACTGATTTGCATATGGCTGGGTCCAAACTGGAATGGCAAGGCAGGCAACAAAATGATGGCTTTAGGCCCAGATCCCTGTACTGGAGAGAATGTATGACATTGTTCTGCATTCTGTCCATCAATTGTTCTTTTTGCATTTGTCACCCCGAGTGGGATGGGTATGCCCAGACGTGGGTCACGTGCTCTCCATGCCACTGGAGTCAAGCTATCCTGACTGATGAGGGCTGAAACCCGAAACCGGTCATTGGATGTTTGTTTCCAGTCCAGGGAAGACCTGGCCTGGCAGTTCGGGCTGGACTGTTCCCATTGGGCGCAGGGTCAAGACTGATTTGCATATGGCTAGGTCTAAACTGGAAAGGCATGGTGAGCAAAAAAACTATAGATTTAGGCAAAGATCTACGTACAGGGGTGAATGTAGGACATTGTTCTGCATTCTGTCCATTCTTTGTTCTTTCTCCATCTGGTAGTCAGCACGTGCTGCTTAACGCACATTTACATCTGGGCCTGGAGGGTTTGGCAAGCCTGAGACATGGAAGGAAGTGTCTGACATTTTGCGTGTTTTAGAGAGTGCTGTACAAGGGATAGCTTATATGAGTTTCACCCTTTGTGTGTGTATAGGTTGGTTGTGTGTAGGGAGAGGGGCGGTGTATCTGTGTGCTTAGTTGCCTTTGTATGTATGTGTCAGTGTTAATGTGTGTGTGCACTGCATGAGCAATCGAGTTTCTCAGTACATACATGGGCACACCTCTCACCGCATGAAGCTTTGCAGCAAGTACTATGTCGTTTGCGATGTTAATTTGCGCACATTTCCTGAAAGTAGGTATGTGTGTGCTTGCACGGGTGTTCGCTGACTCAAATATGTCTCCTCCTTACAAATAAATAATGTTTGTCTTTGGTTGCATGTGAGCGGATGTGTAATCAATCCCACACCCTAATAATGTCTAGCCATTTTTCTTTCTATATTGCACTCTTTTTCATTTATTTTAATTCACTGTCTCACTCTGTAATCCTGCATCTCTTTCATCAAACGTCTCTCTCTCTCTTTCCCTCTTTCTTCTTTTCCCCCTTGCTTGATTGCTTCCTGTATGTGTTTCTTTCATTCTCTCTCCCCGGCTTCTGTTCTCCTAAGAATCCAGCCTCCCTTCTCTCCCTGTCCCTCTTTTTCTCTTGCACTATGTCCCTCCTCCCTTCCTCATTGGTCTCACCTCTCAGCTCATGTTCAAGTGCGAGCTCTTTTTTACCTTGCTGTTTTATAACCCCCTTTATGTTTCATTTTCATTTTTCACCCACTCTTCTTCGGTCTTATTTAGCTATTTTTACTTCTCTTTTTCCTCTCTTCTTCTCGGTCACACACTATAAGTCATTCTCACTTTCTGTCTCTCTCATCTAAATCTCTCTGTCACCCCCTCTTGCTCCATCTTCAACTTGTTGCATTCTTATCCTGTACTCTATTTCTTCTACTGCCTTTCACTTGCTTTTTCTCTCTTCTCTCTTGCCAACCTCTCACTCTTACCCTCTCACCCCTTTCCCTTGTTCTCACTCATACTCTTCAACCACTGTCTTTCTTGCTGTCTTGTTTTATTTCACCTCCTCTCCTCTCTTCCATCTCACTGTTTTTCTCTATATTTTTTGCTCCATCTCCGATATTTGTCCCTCTACTCTTTGTCTGCCAGTTCTCTGTCACTTTCCCTCTCTTTCTCATGTAGCCCATCTCTCTCGCAACCTCTCTGTCTCATGCGCTCTCTACCAGCCTGTCAGTCCCTCTCTTTACCTTCTCTCTTCTCAGGTTCCCTACCCGACAAACTCAGCTTGGCAGTTGCCTCAGCTGGTCCCAAAGGTTGTTTACCATGTGGTTGCAACCATTCTGCACAAGGCATGCTGCCCTTACAAAGATTAAAATTTCGTGAATGAATTACCATACACTGTTTGCCTGAAAACTAAACGCAAGGCAGGCTGAGAATATCACAGCGTTTTATATTCTTTTTCTTAAAAATGGCACTCTGATTAGCCAGAAACCAGTCCCAGGATGCTTGTTTTCGGTCCAGGAAAGACATGGCTTGGCAGTTCGGGCTGGACTGTTCCCATGAGGCACAGGGTCAGACTGATTTGCATATGGCCATGTCTGAACTGGGATGGTGGAGTGAGCTAAAGAATGATTATGGATTAAACCCAGTTCAGTTGACTGGGGGTGAGTGTTTGATTTGCTCAAACGCTTCGTCCTTCATCCCCTTTGGTATCACTCTGACATGGCATCATGACTTTGGCTCACTGCAGCTTGTCTAAACGCCTTCTGAGAATCCCTTCAACTCTGCATTTAATTACAGATGATCATGAAAACCTGAATAGTGTGACTCAGCTAATTTGTCTCACTAAAAGGGACGAAAAGCCCCAGGGAAGTGGTGATCCTTGGGACCCTTAAAGGCAACAGAGGGAGGTCCGTGTGGCTGACTCCCCTCCAGTTATTTTGAAAAGCTCTGGGGTGGTTGCTCAATGGAGCCAAAGGAGGGGTGCTGCATGCGCCTCCCTACTTTCTTTTTCAAGCCCCCGGAACCTAGCCCACCCGGGTGCTATACAGTAAAAAGGTAAGAGACTGTACTTGTTTTTTTCTAATTTTTCCTGCAGATTTGTGACTATGCCGTGATATCACGTCAAAAATTGTTTTAAAAAAAATGCTTTTTTACCCTAGTGGGGTCCAAGGGGGACCCCAGATCCAGGGCTAGAGTGTTAAGGTATTCCTCCCTTGTCCCCCTTTCTTTTTTTATAATGTTATTTTAATAGATGACAATACTTCCTGGTTGAAGTGCTGGCAGCCAATCAGATTTGAGCTTGGATCCTTTGAGGATGTTAAGTCCCTGAATTAACAAATATGGTTTTCTTTTAATAATATGTCAGAAACTACTGAACGGATTTACAACAATTCACAGAGAGGTCACTTTCTGGACCAAGAGCTAACTTCTGTCAAATATGGTGGCATTCCTTTCAGCAGTTCGTACTCGTGTCTAAAATCCCTATGGGAAATTGCATGGGGAAAACATTTTTGTGACCCCCTCCCTTTTTCTCAGCCATCACGTGGCAAATTACCCTGAAACTTTCAACATAAAGCAGCTGAAAGAACTGTCGTACAAATTTTGAAAATGTAGAGAATATTTATCAAATAGCACCAAAGCTATTGGCAAAACAAAAACCCTTTTTCTATTAAAAGTAGTTCTTAACTATAACTATCTACTGGCAACTATCAGCAGGTAATATATACATATATCCATATATCTATATATGTCAATATTCGCTGAAGAAAACAAAGGTTACAGAGAAGTTACAGTTAGGTTCTTAATTTACAGACACAAAACCATGGAAATTCAGTAGTTATAGTTATTTCAAGTAAGTATGACTCGTGACCTAAGGTAACTGTAACTCACTCCCACGCCATGCACAGTTTCCTCATCAATTGTTTGATTATGAATGCTGCACTTATAATATCAATCATGCTATAGAATATGTCATCTAGGATGTAATATGTGAATTAATTAGCTGTTCATGGCGATGGTACGAGTTATAGTTACCTTAGGGCATAAGTTATAGTTACTTAAAATAATTCTAACTACAACTGCTGAATTTCTATGGTTTTATGTGTGTAAATTTAGAACTTGACTTTAAATTCCCTGTAATCAATGTTTTTCTCAGTGAATTTCAAAAGTTTTAAAAAGCTAATTCCTAACTATAATGTCCCTGTAACCTTTGTTTTTTTAGTGAATTTCGAAGGTTTTTAAAATTGTATTTCCTTACAGTAACCTGTAACCTTTCAGAGTGGGTGTGTGAGTGGCTGTAAAGGTCAGTGAGTAGATGCGTGAGTAGATATGTGGGTGTGTGAGTGGGTGTGTGAGTAGCTGTATTGGTGTGTGCATGTCTTAGTGATTAGCTGCATGGGTTTGTGAGTGGTTGTTTGAGTGACTGTATGGATCTGTGAGTGGGTGTATGAGTAGCTGTGTGGGTGTGTTAGTGGGTTTGTCAGTGGCTGTACGGGTATATAAAGTAAGTGAAGAAAGAGGATGGGTACTTGCTAGGGATAACACTAGGAGTTCTTGGCCTCCAACGGCTCTCAGCATGCATGGGGGCTTCATCACCCAATCAGTAATGCACCAGGAGACACGTTTGCAGAGTGGTAGAAAAAGGGGGCAGGACCTCTGACGAGCTCTCAGCAATGCTGCTGTGTGGGACTATTTTATGATAACAGGAGGGGTTCTTAGACTCCAACAACCCTCAGCATCCAAGGGGACTTCATCCCCCAAGGATTAGTGCACCAGGAGGCACATGAATGGTGATGGATGCAGTTCCAGAGGCAGGATTTGCAGTTCCGGGGTGGGGACTCTGATGAGCTCTCAGAAATCCCGTTGTGTAGGACTTTCTTGTGGTAGCAGGAGGGGTTTTTAGCCCCCACAAAACCCTTGGTATTCAAGGTGACTTCATCCCCTAATGCTTAGTGCACCAGGGGGCATGTTTGCCGAGTTGTGTATTTTTTGTAATTTCACAGGCAGGATTCGGAATTCCATAGGGGCCGTGCTAAGCCCTGATGGTAGATCTGTTGATCTCAGAAATTGTCCAAAAAATAACACACACTTTAAAATAAGAACTAACGCTTTTACCTCACTTACATCCTCCAAATGGGGTCAGGGAATCTCTACCCTGACTCCTTCATAAACATTACAGAGACAATATTTCAGCCCCGGGACTGTTTCAGTACAAAAGAAAATGGCAAAATGTCAGCCGCTACTTTTCTGTTAATTTGCGGCAAGCCAATCAGATTCTTTCTTTGGCACGTCAATCTGCGGATTAGCCCGCGGTGCTTCCGCGGAGGATCTACGCCCCTATATATCTCTATTTTTTTCCTTTAATATCTCTAATACTACTGAACAGATTTGCACCATATCACAAAATGCAAATCTACATTTCTCCCAGATTTGAAGTAATTTCCTCCAGCAGTTCGTGTTGTAGGCTTGTTCAAAGGTCCTATAAAAATTAACATGTGGAAAACGCATTTTTGGACCCCCCTCTTTTTCTGGGCCTTCGCTTGACACTTCACCTCAAAGCTTTCAACACAGCAGCTGAACCAACAAAAATATACGTTTTGTAAATGTTGTGAATATTCATGAAGCGGGCCAAAGTTCTTGGCAAAACAAAAAATGTGAATCAAAGGGAGGGAGAAACGGGCTATTCTTTATCCAGGTCCAGCAGACATGTCAGTTAGTTAAACTCTACAAAAGTGGAATGCAGTTCCTAATGTTAAAAGCAGGAGAAAACTGTGTTTTTATTTTATGGGCTCCACATGTTGGTGTGGATTCACAGATGAAGGAGGAAGTTGCCCTGACCAATGGTTGTATGAAGTGGTCAACAAATTTGGACAGAGGTTCCAGAATGGACCTGATCCCTGACACATTGGGGTGCCTCGGGACCGGGGTGGTTCTCTTGTGGATTTTTGGAAGGCAGTAGAAATAGGGGGTTATGGGTTCTTTGGTTACCAGGAAATCAGCTTCCTTCTTGGTGGTCACTTTCCCACTTCACTTCATTGTTGACCACCACCAAAAAGTGTAGGTAGATCCTATTTGGTCCTGATGAATTGCCGTCTAATAGATTAATGGGCAAGAATATGTTGAACTTTTCTACAAGCACATAAACTTCACATCCTTAGGGTGGAGATACATGCCTTTTTACTTTTAACTAGGGTAGGGGCCACGGGGCATATTACCAAGCAATAGCGATAATTATCGCTATTGCTTGGTTAGAGACAAAAATTAACCGCTGAGCTGCGGCGATTTTTATCGCAAATAAACCTTGGTATTACCAAGGTTTATCGCAAATTCGATAAAAATCGGCCGCAATGCATGAATATCTCTGAAAAGTCAGCGATATTCATGCATTACCGAGCTAATGCTCTTAGCCATGTTATCCACCTCCCATTGGATAACATGGCTAAGAACTGCTCAGGGCAGGTGTTAGCTTTTGGAGATATTCGCGCTTAGCGCGAATATCTCCATAAGTTGGTAATAGGAGATAGCGATGTTAGCGACTGTTTCCAGTCGCTAACATCTTGGCACGCCCACTTTGCATGTCATTAGTGATAAATATCACTGACATGCAAAGTGGGGCCCAAGATGGTCGCTATCTCCTACTAGCTGTCACTAACTGGTGTTAGCGACAGCTAGGTAATAGGGAGATAATTTTATCTCCGCTTTCTTGGATTTTAAAGCCAAAAAAGCGGAGATAAACCCTCTTGATAATATGCCCCCACGTTCTTTAAAATTGTCTTGAGTGGACCACCTCCCCTATTTTACTTCACTTCCCTACACATCACTATCACCTACACTGATCTCGGGCCCTCACACGCAACTCACCCACTGGCATATGGAATAAAGATCTCCGCCAAGAATGCCCCTTCTCGGGTGCCAATTGGGTGTTGCAGCGCCGACCCGATAAGGAGCAAACCCGATGATGAAGCAAGACACCTAGCTGGCTGGGTGTGTGAGGGTCTTTTTCCAATAGGAGAGGATTCTTCTCACCACTTCTATGACTCCACACCAACATGTGAAGCCCATAAAATAAAAACACTCTTTCTCCTGCTTTTAACATTAGGAACTGCATACCACTTTTGTAGAGCAAAACAAAAAATGGTCTTCCTATGAAAACTAGGTCCTAACTGTAAATATATACTGGTGGTATTTTTTGGGTTTAGGGTTGGTGTGGGTTTTTCGGTGGCAAGGGTATTTTTAGGGTTTAGGGTGGGTGTGAGTTTTTAGGTGGCAAGGGTATTTTGAGGGGTTTCGGGGAGGGTGTGGGTTTTTGGATGGCAAGGGTATTTTTAGGGCCTAGAGTGGGTCTGGGGTTTTGGGTCACAAGGGTATTTTTAGGGGGTTTATGGAGGGTGTGGGTTTTTGCAGGGTGTTGGGAAATCGAGTCCCGGGAAAGAGATACCAACCTCTCTCATTCTAAGGTATGGAGCTGATTAGAACCTAGAGAAACCTTTGGCAATTCTTGGCAAAACTAAACTAAACTAGACTATAGCTAAAACAGCACCTACTTCTTTCCTCGTACTAGACTTAGGTTAGGTACACTGGGGTAGGATTATTTTAGAAGCACCAGTTGAGTATTTTAGCCTGTGTTATTTATGTATGTATTTTATATATGTCATAGGTACAGATCATGCTATTACAGTACTATTTATATTACGGTTAACGCTGTACATATTCTATTTCACATTCTTTCTTACAATTGTAGCAGTTCATATCTCTTGCATGAGAAATAAGACTTTTCAATAAACCCCTTTTTATTGAAACGCCCTATCTATCTATTTCTCTGCAACTCTGTAGAAACGAAGCATGCACGATTAACTGAGTGAAAAAGTTATCTATTGTTTCCATAACTCTGACGATATTGTTTTGACTCTAAGGGAAACAAAGTTGTCATGTTTATGTGGTTGTCAGAGACTAATCCCTACTTGTTCATTCAAGACGTTTCTAGTGACCTCTGAGCTAGCTGGCACACACACAATTAAGTTTAATATACTCGATAGAGGCATACTGACCTCAGTCCTATGTCAAATCTATAGTGTATGTTATTCCAATGCGCAGAGCCTATCAGGGATATAGGAACTACATTACAGAGACACCCATTCACTCACCCATGAAGTCACTTACTCACCCTCTTACCCACCCATAGAGCCACTCACTCTGCCACTCACTCACTCATACAGCCACTAGCACACCCACTTACCAATATAACCACTCACACAGAAGCTCAATCTACCACACAGCTACAAACATACACACTTATATACCCATACAGCCACTCTCACACCCATACATGCTGTAGGGGAGTCGATGAATGTGTAGTGTGTTTATCTAGGTACCTATATTGATACTCCTATTTCTGACCCTTGTCCGGTTATTAAATCACTAGTGTCCATACAACGGCACAGAAACCCGTTTTCAGATTAGGTCATAGCGCATGCTGTCACATTAAGCAAGCACTATCCATCCAGCCCCCTAGAAAGCACACCAAGTTCTCAAAACAAATCAAACCTCCAGCAGACCTGGGAAATCCCCCGCAGCTATTGTTTTGATTTCGCTCGAGAACTCCTGCAAAGAATGTAAGAACGACCAGTCCTTATGACATTCTTACTGACGTCCTTATGTCCATCCTTACGTCAAACACGGCACCTTTCAGGTATAAATATATCGACGCTGCCCTAAGCTAAGACACGGTGGTGACGAGCTTGGAGCAGCGCTACTTGCCGGAGAGCCCAGCTGATGCAGAAAAGCCCACGGACGCTGCCCCTCCCTTTTGACGCGCTGAGAGAGACGCTGCCTTTTCTCCTGCCGAGAAATCCAGCCTCTGGCGTTTCCAGCCGCCCTCGCGGGTAACTGGGATATCGAGTCCTGAGACAGAGATACCAACCCTCCAGCCTTCTAAATCCCAGGTACTGAACTGACTAACCCCTTACAGAGAATTCTTGAGTCAGATTCTTGGCAAAACGAACTTAACTTAAACTGCTACTTATTTACTCCCGCCCAAGTATTAGGCTTAGGTCAGGTACACCGGGGTAGGCGTAGTTAGAAGCACCAGTTGAGAACGATTAGTCAATGTATATATGTATGTATATCTTTTATCCATTTTAAGTATCATATGGCTAAGAAACCATATAAATGCTTTTACAGTATTATTTTATAATTCTGTTTTTACTGTATGCACTTTACTTAACTATAAGTATTGCAATAATAGCGATTCATTTCTCTTGTATGAGAAAAGAGACTGATCAATAAATAACATCTTTTTATTGAAGCACGCCCATCTCTTATTTCTCTACAAACTGGTGAAACTAAGAATGCACGTACTGACTGAGTAAAATAGTTGTCTTTTGTTTTCACACGACTCTAGAGATATACTCTTGATTAGGGGAGAGCAAAGTTGTCATGTTCTATGGTTGTCAGAAACTAAATCCCTTCTTGTCTATCCAGGGAGGTTAAACTCCTCCTTGCCTATTCGAGAAAGTTTCTAGTGAACTCTGAGCTAGCTGGCACACATAACTTTAAGTCTAATATCGTCAGTAGAAGACCTAGTTAACCACAGTCCTACGTCTATACTATTGAAGATATTATTCCAATGCGCAGAGCCTATTGGGATAATAGGAACTACACTACAAATGTTTACGGACTGTGGTGAGTCTGACGGGATTCATATATATATGCGAGATCCCCTTACCTGCTAAATTGGAATAAAGGCTGTTTCCACCCGTTCCACTGTTGTGGCCTCTTCACTCTCGTCGTTGGAGGAGGTGATGGATCTATATTACAGCGCGGGTTCCAGTACCGCGCAAAGAGGCCCCCGTCCCATCAAGTTGGCTCTGGCCTGCTGGTTGCTACTTCGGTGGCATTTTGAATATGCCCGGGGTACCGGGATTTGCCAGAGCCCACCTCCTGTTCTGGGTGAAATCACAGCGGTGTAGGAGTCAATGGGCTTCACGCTGGTCAGGATACGCATTTCATCCTTGCCCCCGCCTAATGGACACCAGAACTACGGAGGTTGAGACGGTTGGGGACTGGAGGGGACAGCCTGATCCACAGCAGCAGGGTGTGGAGTTTCTCATCTACTCAGCGCTTTCCCACCCCCAAGCAACATTCACCAGTAACAAGCATGAGAAATGCATTCTGGGACTGGTTGTCACGGCACATTATGCGACAGGCCAGAGACATTTGCGATGGGTATTTGTGCCAGAAGGGGCGGAGCAGCGCAAGATAAATCAGGTGGGGCGTGATATTATGTCATCGAAGATTTCCGCCACCGGAAGCATCTCCACCTGCGGCGCTGATGAAGGCTAATCCTAAGCCGAAATGCATTAGCCTAACAGCGGGTGATGCGATATCCCCTTACCTGCTAAATTGGAATAAAGGCTGTTTCCACCCGTTCCCCTGTTGTGGCCTCTTCACTCTCGTCTCTCGTCGTTGGAGGAGGTGATGGATCTATATATATATATATAGATATATATGTTTGCACTTGGTTACCATTGGAGCCAAGTCGATGGTAATAGTATTTTCTAATTGCGCTTTTTGCGACCGGTTGCAATGAGGAAAAGCTATGTACATGTGATTAGGAAAATACAAATAGGAAATCCTTTATTTGCGATTTCCTATTTTGCGAATTGCGATTTCTGCTGTGTAGAAATCGCATTTGACGCAGCATAGGTCTTTGTACATTAGGAAAGGCATCTTTGCATTTCTTAATGGCCTGAAACTGTGATTTGGTCCACTAAGAAATGAAAAATTCTTTCACACATATGGGCCTTAGACTCCTCTATATAGCCCACAGTCACCCTCAGTAGGCATCTAGCATGCCCTCAAAAACCTCAGACTGTCTCAATGACCCTGGGGTGGCTGTTACTTCAAAGCCTTCAGGCTATTAGTGATAAAAAGGCTCATCTCCAGCCGTAACTCCACCAGTATACAGACAGATGCAGCTAATCCAAAGATATCATGAGTCTACCCTCAAAAAGGCTCAGAGAACCACAAATAACTCTCAATCACCAGCAGACAGCCCTCCAAGCTTATCATTTCACCCTTATTGGCCCAACTCTTTGTATCAAACTTCACCAGAAAATTCTTCAGCACTTCCACACAGCTCTCAGCGACCCTTGGCATGCCATCTGAGTCCATCAGCAGACCATTAGCATCCGTCAACCATACCGTAAAAATAATTGGTCTGACTTGAGACATCCTCAACCTATTATCAAACACCTCTGGCCATCATTGTCTTCAACTTACCTTCAGAGACCTTGAAGAACAGCCTGCCTCTTGTTTGATCTTTAGATACCTCAGCCATCACTTGGTTTACCTTCAGACATGCCCAGCTGGTTTTAGATACCACCAGACATCATGCAGTGACCGTGAGGCAATTTTCAGCTTGCCCCATCAACCAATAGACATAGGGACTTCAATTGGCCAAAAAGGTTGTGCGCTTCCGTGATTGGCAGAGTGAAATTGTCCCCCTAGCCCTCCTCCCCCATTCTCACATGCCCCAAGCAAAGGTTTTATATTTTGCTCTAAGTTAATTTTCATAGCTGTTCCTGACCCAAGTGACATCAGCTCTGTCTTGATGCCCATTTAGAGCCATGCAATTCTAGTCAATCCAAGTATTTGTAGTTTGAAATGACTATGGCAAACATACATCTTTCTGTGTCTACTGTTACTATGATTACAAACAGTGGGCTGAATACTATATGTTGTCTCCAGCTACATGCTTCCAGAAAGCCATCTGTTGTCTCCTTATTAATATTAAAATTCAGAAGAGGTATTGTAATACCTGTGGAACTCCACAGTTGGCCATCATGTCCAGTGAACTGCAGCCATTGTAACAAGGCTCCAAAATTATTTCATTTGCCAAAGATTCAAATACTCCTATTGATTTGGTAGAAGGTGCTGTCACTTCATGAAGCTTGGAAGCATTACAAATCAGAGTGTCGATCCAGGGGGTAGATATGTGGCAGTGGAGGGAAGACTGTATGGCAGAGATGTGGTGCTCTGCAGCATCTATGTCCCGAACACCGAACAGCCCAGATTCCTGGACACGATTTCGGGGGCCCTAGCACATTATCTAGCGGGCCCGGTGATAATGGGGGGAGATTTTAATTTGATCACTGACATTACATTGGACAGATCACACCCACCGCTAGTTGAGTCCCAAGTGCGCAGAGTAGCGAGGCAGAGGGTGGATTGGCAGCACAGATGGGGGCTGACAGACATATGGCGGGGACACCACCTTGAGGAAAGGGTTTATTCCTTCTTTTCAGCACTTCATGAGCTACATGTTAGAATTGATACGATTTTATGTGACCACACGATAGCTTCCCTGGCAACACACTCTGAGTACCTAGCTAGGATGATATCTGATCACAATCCCCACTTGATGTCCCTTTAGTGGCAGCAGGTGCGGACTGCGATTCCCACTTGGAGGCTGAATCCAGACACCTTGGAGGATCTGGTTTTTCGCTCCGACATTAAGGAGGGTATAGAGCGCTATTTCGGTGTGAACCAAGGGACGGCCTCTACTAGGGCTATGGAATGGGACGCCTTTGAGGTGGTAGTGAGGGGGCTGTGTATTAATAAACATTTTGGGGAAAGAAAGGCGGTACTGGTCAACGTCCAAAAAGCAGAGGAGGCTCTGAGGGAACTCGAGAAGCGGAGGCCAGAACAGGAGGCAATACAGGCGCAGCTACTGGAGGCTAAGGAACTAGTGGCGGCAGAAGCGGAGAGGCTAAGAAGCTATGACTACAGGCAATATACGGCAAAGGTACATGCGGAAGGGGATAAGGTGGGCACGCTGTTAGCAAGACTAGCGAACCCGGAACAGAGAGGTCGCCCGGTTTTGAGTGTGCGTATGGAGACAGGGAAACTGGTGTATTCCCAACAAGCATCCTTTCGCGCTTCTTGGAGTACTACACTTCCCTCTATCAGAGTCACCTGATAGCGAGCGCAAGAGATATAGAAGACTATCTAGCGGGAACTCAATACCCAAGGCTGGAAGACGAAGATGCTGAGGCCCTAGGTCAAGCAATAACACTGGATGAGATCAGGAATGCGATTAAGCAGATGGCTAGGAACAAGACACCAGGTGTGGATGGCCTCCCTGTCGAATTTTATGTCCAAAATATTGACATTCTAGCCCCCCAACTGTTGGAGGTTTATAATGAAGCCGCAGGACAGGGCCACCTACCCAAGTCAATGAGAGAAGCGCTGGTTGTTCCCCTGTTGATGCCCGGCAGAGTGGGCAGTGACGTGACCTCCTATAGACCGCTGTCTATGCTGACAGTGGACTACAAAATTCTGAGCCGCATATTGGCCACAAGACTGTTACCACACATGACGGCACTGGTTCATGAAGATCAGGCTGGGTTTATTCCGACTAGGAATACTTCGACCAACATTCGTTGCCTTATAAGGGTGCTGGGGAGTGATCTATATGTAGACATGTTTCCGGCCGTGCTGTCCATTGACATTGAGAAGGCGTTCGATTGCCTGGAGTGGGACTACCTCGATAAGGTGCTGGAGAAGTTAGGCCTAGGTGCTCGATTTCGATGTTGGACGAAAGTTTTGTATTCCTCAGCTACGGCCAGGGTGAGATTAGGCTCGGTCATATCTGCCGAATACCCGGTGAGGAGAGGGACGAGACAGGGGTGTTCGCTTTCACCCCTGTTATTTGCGCTTGCGATGGAGCCTCTTTCGATACAAGCTAGGATGGGAATAGCGTGTAGGGGCCTGATGTGCAGTAGTACACAGCACTATATTTCGTTGTATGCAGATGATCTGTTGCTATTCTTAGAGGACACGACCTTAGCGCTAAGAGGGGCAGTAGACATGTTGACGGCCTTTGGAACGCTATCGGGCCTTCGAGTAAATTGGACCAAGACGTGCATTTTCCCGTTGCGAGCGGACATGCCCCAACCACAACTAGCCGCTGAGATGATATGGGAACGCTCGTGCTTTACCTATTTAGGGCTCCGGATCTATCATGTGGCTGATTATATGTTGGAGGGGAACATAGGACGCTGCATAAGAGCTCTACGGAGCAGCATGGCGTTTTGGGCCACCATTCCCCTTTTGGTGGTAGGGAGGGCGGCGCTACCTAAAATGGTGGCCTTGCCGCGCCTGCTCTACTATTTCCGCACTCTCCCACTGTGGATACCGCCCGTTTTTTTCAGGAACTGAGAACGCTCACCATTGATTTCCTGTGGGGACACGGGATGCAGAGAGTGGCGCTAGACATGCTGTTGAGACCAAAATTGGAAGGAGGGCTAGCAGTCCCTAACTTCGAACTTTATTATCTGGCAGCGCAGCTACAAGGCCTTACACAGAACGTTGCAAGGGAGTTTAGGGGCCCTACGCCACAGTGAGGATTGGGGATTCAGAGGCATGTCCTCTCGTATATTATCATGCAGCAACGGCTTGAGCTGAAAGACTTAACTCTGGAGGAAAAGACCCTGAGGTTGTGCTGGAACAAACGCAGACGGAGGGCGGGAGTGACACACCCCTACGCACCCGAAATTCCTTTAGGTATGCTAACGGCATTACCGCATGGGGGGACTGGTCCCCTCTCATGGAGTGGGAAGACATGGGGCTTCAGATGGTGGGCGACCTTTATGCCGATGGTGAATTGTTACCCTTCCGCAGTCCGCTTTAAAAAAAAGATGCAATCATCCTGGAGGCCCTGCCCCCTCCCAGCAACACTCTACAAATGCACCCTGTGGCGCGTTTTAATTCCCCTTCAATACTGTGGGTCCCTGGGGACCAACTAGCCCACCAGGTACCTCCAGTAAACGCCACAGGGCTACATTGCAGAGAGGTGGTCCAGGCCATGCCCCTTTTTACACCTCTCTGCAACGCAGCTCTGTGGCACTTACTCCAGGTACCTGGTGGCTAGTTTGATCCCAGGTACCCTCAGGATTCAGAGGGACTTTATCCCCCAACTTAAAACGTGCTGCAGGTGCATTTGCACAGTGGTGAAGGGAGGGAGCGGGCGTGAGATGATATGTGTGCAAACACTCCCTGTGGAGCTGTTGGACTTGGCCCTTTTTACAGGGTCATCCCTGAACTTTTTGCCTTCCTGCTATATATTTTCTGACCTGTTGTTGGCTATTTTATGACTCTGGGCACTTTACCACTGCTGACCAGTGCTAAAGTGCATATGCTCACCCTATTGTAAATTAATGTATGTATTAATTGGTGATTCCAAGATTGACCATTTGGTTTATTTGTCAGACCCTAGTAAAGTGCACTGAGTGTGCCCAGGGCATGTAAATCCAAATGCTGTTAGTGGGCTTGCAGCACTGGTTGTGCCACCCACAGAAGCGGCCTTGTAAAATGTGTCTAAGGTCTTCCATTGCAGAGCCTGCGTGCAGTCTGGTACTGTCATGCTGAGTGGGCAAGTGCACCCACTTGCCAGTCCCTAAACCTTCCCTTGACTTCATATTAGTCACCCTATGGCAGTCCCACGGGCAAGGTGCATTGTAAGTATAAGGTAGGACAAGCCCTGATGTGTGTGGCATGTCCTAATAGTGAATTACAGCCATTTTTGTTTTTCACTATTGCAAGGCTACCTGTTCTCCATAGGCCAGAATGGGCTGCTAGAATATTACATGTTTATAATCCTAGCAAACTCAGAGAACATGGTAGAAATTCGAGTTTATTATGCATGGACTCAGAATAATAAAATACATCTTTTAGTGAAGTTTATTTTAATATTCTGTGTTTGCAAATACCACTTTTAGAAAGTAGGTATTTGCTTACCTAAACCATTTGAGCCGTCCTCTGCGAGGTTGTATATTCCTTCGTCTAGGATTTGTGAGTGACTGGGCTGGGGGATTCCGGGGGACAGAATTAGTCAGCCCAGTGGTGAATAGAGAGATCTGCATCTAGATGGGAGGGAGGAGTTGCACCTGAATAGGACTGCGCCCGCCCCCCACAGTGCTGGCTCCACCTCCTGTGGTGCGTCTGATGTCTCTGCCCTGCACACTTAAAGAAGAGAAGAAAGACTGTCAACAAAGTGCTCCAGGGCTGTTCTTGCCTTCCACAATGCTGGTTCCACCTCTTGTGGGTCGTCTGATGTTCCTGCCCTGCACTGTGAAAGGAAAGGAGAAGTCTGGTAAACAGAGTGCTTCAGAACTGGTTTGAACTGGGCACAGGCCCCTCTCCCCTCAGAGAACAAAGGATTTTGGGGTATAAGTATGGGACCCTGATCCCAAGAGATTAGATCACTTCTGGACTCACAAGACGAAACCTCTGCTGAGGAGAAGGAACCTGAAGAAACTGAGGAGAGACTATTCCCAAGCTGTAGTGCTGCTTGGGGGATTGGCCTGCAGTGGTTGCCTGACTGCCAAAGAGAGAAGAAAGAACTTTGTGGACTTTTTTGTGCAAAAGATCTCCAAGGCTTGGAAGAGAGCTTGCGCCCTGACCAAAGTCCCAGGACCAGTGGACCTCACCAGCCTTTGTGAATTGCTGCTGAAAACGCTGTTTCAGTGGCTACAGAGGCAGGGAGCTGTGACCGACTCTCACGACTGGCCCGGTGTCCTGTAGGCACTGCATCAAGCAACGTCCGCCTCGAACAACGCAAGCTCTGCGCTCACTGACTCCGTCCTGATGCCGTCACCGAGCCGTAGCCTGCACCGCGACTGGTGGACACCGCGACGTGCAATGCCTCGCTACACCGACTCGTTCTGGTCTGATTGAAGAGATCCCTGCTGCTGACTCCGAGTCCTGTGACCGCACCGGAGTTGGACACCGCCTCACACACATTGCGACGCACCGCCTGACTCGCACCGATGTCCAGACTGAACGACGCCAGCTCCCGAACTCCGGCTCTTTCGCCGCACCGCAAGCTGCAAGCAGCGAATCGAAGAACCGTCTCGCCCTGCAACGCAAGCCTTGGATCCATCGACTCTGTCAACGGGCCGCTGCCTGCACCACATTGAGGGACACCACGTCCTGCAACGCTTCATTTCTGCACTGCGACGAACACCAGAACCGGCTCGCACATCCGTGCCGGCTGCCTCAAGTAAAAGGTAATGTGACTGAGTCTGTCGACATTTGAGTGGGCCCGTAGCAACGCGGTCCGCTGGATTTGTTAGACTCTGTGTTATTTTCAACAACGCTGTAGCCCGTCCGGGCTACCGACTCGCACAGAACCTTGATTTAAGCCTTTTTACAAGAACTCCTGAAATCTAGTAGTACTGTGGATTCTTTTTGTCGGTTATTAGTCTTGTGGTAACTCTATGAAAAATATACATTTATTTTATATAAAACCTTGTGTGGTGTCCATTTGTAGTGTTGTCACTGGGTTACTATATGTGGTCACAAATGCTTAACTTACAACACCTCTGAAATAAAGCCTTGCTGCTCGTGACAAGCTGCCAAGGGGGTGAGCAGGGGTTAGTTAGGAGTGTAATCCCCTTTACTCTGACTAAAGGAGAGGGTCCCTATTTGTCACAAGTACCTACCTGTGCCAACTAGAGACCCCCAATTCTAACATTGGTAGTCAGCGGAAGGAATTTCGAATTTGCATTTGTGACTCATGTACAGTGATTGGTGAACACTACTTAGTGAGTGCAGACCATAACGCAGCCACAAACTTCTGATACTTGTTTTTGCCAGAGATCCCCATTTGTTTTAAAGTCATGCCTGAATCAGTCATCGTGGAGGAGACAGCCTCAATTGCATCTGTTGACTGTGATTAGGAGGAGGAGATACTAGAAAGCTACACCAACAAACAGCTCAGGAGCTTCTGCAAACTGGAGCAGTTTCAAAAGGCGCTGAGGGCCTGGGTCGAGGCAAGGAATGCCCCTGGAGATTTAGTGGATTATGAGGATGCAGAGCAGCAGCTTGGTGGGCCACTGGGTCCTGAGAAGAGGGGTGCGCCTTCCCCAGTGGGTAGCAGTGTTTCTGCCCGAGGCCTGTCCCCAGAGGAGTTGGCAGACAGGAAAGTAAACAAGATGCATGAAATTGAGATGGCCAAGCTCAAATTGAATGGGCAACTGGAGCTAGAAAGCAAGAAGATGGCTCTAGAGGTGGAGCTAGGAAATTAGCCTTGGAAGAAAAGATAATGAGAAAGCTTGATTTGGAGCTCGAGAGGCTTGAGGCCATGAGTGTCTCAGCCCAGCAACAAGAAATTTGTGGAGCTCAGCGATTGAGCTTTGCTGAGTTGGAGGTAGAGTCCAGCTCAGATGGTGGCAGCAAAATTGAATTTTCTAGTGCTGAGGGAGTAGTACACACACCCAGAGATAAGGCACCTGACTTAGAGGGGGTTAACATACACCAGGAGGTTCAAGGACATAAGGTAGCTCCAGTAGTGCGCAGAGTCCCTGAGAGGAATGGGGTAACTGGTTCAGGGGTTCATGGTCCTAGTGGTGGGAGGGACACTCTACTGACTCTAGATGAGAGGTACATGGAGAGGGGTTCCCTTAAAGTTGAAGTGCTGGTATGTGAGTGCGGAGACCGCCCAGAAGAGTGTGGGTTGTGTGACAGAGACAGTCAGATACTGTCTTGCCAATCTCAGGAGAATGGTGTGGAGTACGTGTGTGTGGCACAGGGTGGTGAGGTGAAGGATAGTTTGGTTAACCCCTGTAGGGGGCTTTGTGATCCAATTGTGGGAGAGCATATTGTAAGTCCATGTTTTCCAGAGCTATGCCAACGCCTGTTGGAGAGTGGGTTTTCTGACCCCAGGGCGGTCACATTGGAGGCTGACCCTTTGGTGGATTCCAGAGGGTCTGAAGAAGCATTGGGGAGTGATTCGAACAAGAGTAAGGGCTCAGGTAACTTCCAGTCCTGTGTGATGGAAGAGGTTCAATGTAGCCCAGCTATGTCCCAGTATAGTGGGAGGGGTGTAGGGGCTCACATCCTGTCTCAGAGGAAGAGGAGTGAGTGGGGGTTCTGTCCCAAGGTACCCGAAACCCAGTCTCAGGGCCTGTATAGTTTCTTAAGGGTACATCAGGTCGGGGGCCTAGGCTGTACTTATAGACCATTTGAGGAGGAACTCCCATTGTCTATAGAACATGGAGCCTATGTAAGCAGAGCTCCAGTAGTTCTGGTGTCTGGCAGTGCCTCTCCAGTTGGGAGGGTGCCGAAGTCCAGATGAGGGGCGAGAGGGGGAAAGAGTCCCCAGTGGAAGAACCATTGGGTCAGGGGCCAGCCAGAAGGGCTGCGTCACCAGTGAATGACCATGGTGACACCACTTTTGTCCTTAGGATCTTCGCGCACTGTCAGATGGACAGGGGACGGGAGATCTGCGCCAGGCAGACTATAACACAACACAGGAGTTATGTGCTACCCTCAGGAGGGGCAGGCGTGCTCCCAAGGAAGGCCTGGTGCACCAGGCAAGTGTTCAACTTCAGGGTTTGGTCCCTGAGTTGGGAAGCCAGGTACAGGGGTTACCTGACCTGGAGGCAGGGACATCTGTAATCAGTGTCCCTACCAGTCTGTCTTCTTGGTGTACCACTCCAGGTGGTAAGGTACAGCCATCTGGAATGGGGTGCAGAGGGAGGGAGTCCTCGCCTCTGACCCCGGGGCAGCCTTAGGGTTTAGACCATAGGTTGGAGAGCCAGGTTCAGGTGTTGTCTGACCTGGAGGCAGGGTCAACTGAAATCAATGTCCTAAACGAGGTAGCTTCTAGGGTTACCACTCCAGTTGGGAGGGTACCATGCTCTGGAAGGGGGTCCAGAGGGAGGGAGTTCTTGCCTCTGACCCCGGCTCAGCTCTAGACCCTAGGTTGGAGGGCAAGGATCAGGGTGTCCCCCCTGATCTGGTTGCCCCGTTGCAGGATAGAACCCCTGAACTGGTGGGCGAATTGTGCAGGACACCTGCAACAGTTGCCCTGACAGTTCTGGAAGGGGGTACCGCTCCAGGTGGGAGGGTACCAAGGCCCAAGGAGAAGGACCGGGTGTGGGAGAGCCCACCCCAGTCTCTGTTCCAGCCGCCGGGTACCGGCCTGGGGCTGGTGGGTCAGTGCCAGGATGTTATACTTGACCTGACAGGAGGGAGAGTGGACAAAGGGTGGCAAGCACCTGGGGCTACTGCCCCCTGCTCTCGGATGCCACAGAGGTTTGAGAGCCCTGAGAGGCATAAGGCCTGGGTCTCATCCCTGACTACTGTCAGTGGCCACTGTGACTTTCTGTCTGTCGGTTAGGACACACCTGTGAACAAGTTAAGGTTAGATGCTGCACATGTGGTGTCCACAGGTGAAGAAAAGGGTTCCCCAGGGATTAGCTTGGTGGGCCCAGACAGTATGCACAGAGAAATTGAAATGGGTTCAGATTGGCATAGAACTGGAATATGCCCCTGCTGTTGCAGGCCAGGTCCATGTTCTATCGCCCTAAGCAGGGAAGCCCATCAAGGTAGTGATTGGTCTACCCTGCATTTGGCTGGAAGGCGGTTGTGTTGGACTTGGCCCTTTTTACAGGGTCATCCCTGAAATTTTTGCCTTCCTATTATGTACATGGGCCTTACAGAGGAGGTCATGCTAATCACAGGGGTATCCCAACACATAGTGTTCCCTAGTGTATGTAGGTGTTTTCACTGTATTCTAAGTGTCTTTTAGCATAGCACTGGCTCTAGGCCTCTTTCTGCTCCTCTGTTGGTTCTTTCTGCACATGTCTTGCTTCTTCCTGCATTTTTCTTCGTCTTTGTGGACTTCTGTTGCTTCTTTCTGCATTTATTTTGCTTTTTTCTGTGTGTTTTTTCTTCTTTCTTCACATGTCCTACCTTTGTAAGCATAGTTAGAAACTAGCATTTAAAAAGCCTTTGAAATTAACTTTAAAAAACCATAGTTTTCAGGCATGTTATAGTTAGAAATTTGCATTTAAATAACCTTAGAAATTCACTGAAAAAACCATAGGTTTTAGGGAAAGTTATCGTTAGTTGGACATTTCACTCGTAAAAAAACAGAGAAATTCCCCGGTTACAGTTAGTTCAGCTAACTATAACTCGTGCCCCCACAATGCACTGCTGATGACATCACATATTACATCATTCATGACATGGTCAGTGATATCACTGATGACATCACTGAAATTCAAAAAGTAAATATGTATAAATCTGAGCACTGAGGAGGATTCCCGACTCCTCCCGAGCACGAGCTGACTTCTGATTGGCTGCCAACAATCCAAACCAGGAAGTGTTGGCAGCCATCGTGTGATTCAGTAACCGAGTCACAAGAAAACAGTACAAAATAGGTGAAAAACACCCTGACCGCCTAGGCCTGCTCAGGGGGTCCCACAAGGACCGCCAGGCCCAAAAAAAGCATTTTTTTTAATTTTAAAATAGCAGAATTCACGCTGGGTGTGCAAATCTGGATGAACATTTTTTTTTTTAAGTTTTTATTAAATCAAACTTTGTCTTGACAATCATGACAACCATAAGACAGCAACCCCACATCCATATAATTATCCATGTTTGATTATACAGTTCTTATCTTGACAGTAGTACACTATGATCTGAGTACAAATTATACAATTTCTCGTATTCATTCCTATTCCTCTTCCCCATTTACCTCATCGTCTGAACTATCTACATTGGTTTCTGGCAATGGATCACATATTTCTCCGTGGTATGTATTCCAGGCTGCCCAGATTTTGTTCCATTTGCGCGGGTTTCCCCTGGTTGCGTACACTGTGCGTTCTGTGATCATTGCAAGATCCATGTGTCTACACCATGTTGCTAATGTGGTCAGGTCTGCCGCACCCCATTTCTGTGCTATGTCCCTTTTAGCAATCATTAGGCCTAGGGTGACCCATGTCTGCCCTGGGCGAGTAAGATCATTGGGATCCCATATATTTAAGAGACATTTTCTCGGTTCTGGCAGGAGGGACACTTCCAGCGTTTGTGATACTGTGCGTAGCACCTGCCTCCAGATATTCCACTACAGCTGGGCATTCCCACATAGTGTGGAAGAAGGTACCTTCCTCCCCGCACCCTCGAAGGCAAGATGGATGCTGTGCCCTTTGTAGCTTGTGTAAGATGGTTCTAGTATAATATATACGATGTAGGATGTTAAGCTGCACCAATCTAAGCTTGGCTGAGATTCCCACTTCCTTAGGGGACGCCAGGGCGTTTGTCCATTCTGTATCATCCATGTCCCCTACGTCCGCCGCCCACTTCTCCCGTATTGTAGTTGTAGGGTCAGGTAAATTGTTAATTAGCTTTTGGTATGTGAGTGATGTTGCATGTTTTTGCATATAATCAGTGAGTAAACGGTCTTCTAGCGGTGACGCCTCCGGGACGTCAGTATCTGGTGGGAGCGCTGCTAATAACGCATGCCTGATTTGTATGTATATATAAGTTTTGGTCGGGCCCAGTTCGTATTGTTGCTGAAGCTGGGTAAATGGGATTACTGTCCCTTTATCCCATAAGTCTGCCACTGTGGAGATGCCAATACTGTCCCACTGCGCAAAGCCTTTACTGTGTCTCAAGAGTCCCAAAGCCCTGGTGTCCCAGAGTGGGGTAAGTTTAGCTATAACCCCTTTCCATCCTAGTTTTGCTTGCGCTGTGTACCATAATGCAACCGTTTGTTTTGTGGGCCCCTCCAGTTTCGAGGTGATTCTCCTGTTATAGAGCGCAGCTAGCATGTTGTCCGAATTCAACTGCGCCCTATACGCTGGATCATCTTGGGGTGCATGGATCCAGTAATTGAGGGTTTTAAGTTGTGTTGCCCAGTGAAAGAGTTGTAGGTTCGGTAGCGCTATCCCCCCATCATACCAATCTTTATGTAGCTTTATTTGCGCTATGCGTGCTGGGCAGTTGCCCCTTAGAAGGTTCGAGACTTGGGCTGCTATTTGTTAGAAATATCTGGGTGGAACCGGGTAGGGCGTATTGTCAAGTGCGTAAAGAAATCTTGGCAGTGCCATCATTTTATATAATGCTGCCCTCCCTAGAAGTGTCAGGGGCAGAGATGCCCAGTGTATGACATCACGTCTCAAACGTTCCAGCGGTGGAGCAAGATTTTTTGTGAAGAAGTCCGTCGCTTCCCTGGTAATGTGAATTCCTACATTCTTGAAGGGGTCTCCTGCTCGCACAAGCGGGCACTCATCATGAAGTGAGGGCTCCGGGCCTTTCAGAGTGTAAAGTACCGATTTGGACCAATTTATTGTGTATCCCGACACTCTCCCGAGTGTATCGCAAATTGTAAGGAGTTCTGGTATACTGCGTTCCGGGTCCGTCAGATATATTAACATGTCGTTAGCATAAAGCGAGAGACGGTCTTTCCACCCCTCCCTCCAGTTAACTCCCTTCAGTAGCGGGGTTGCCCTAATTAACATTGCCAACGGCTCTAGCACAATTGCGAACAGCAACGGCGATAGGGGACACCCCTGGCGCGTCCCCCTTGCCAGTTGTATTTTATGAGAAACTTGGCCGTTAGCAGTAACTTGAGCCAATGGTTTTGTATATAAGAGTCGTATCCAAGCCCTAAACTTAGGGCCGAAACCCATAAGGGACAGGACAGTGAAAAGATATTGCCATTCCACCATGTCAAATGCCATTTTAGCATCTAATGAAAGTATCACCGTTGGTTCTGATAACTTCGATTCCCGTGCTAGTACTCCATGCACGCGCCTGAGATTGAGGGCTGTGTTCCTATTGGGCATGAAACCCGGCTGATCCGGGTGAATCAATTGTGGGAGGTGGGATATCAATCTGTTTGCTAACAGTTTTGCTAAAATGTTTGCTTCTGCGTTTAGTAGCGATATTGGCCGGTAGGAGGTACAGTCTGTCGGGGGTTTTCCGGGTTTTGGGATAGCCACTATTGTCGCGATTGGTTGATCCATCGGGAGCTCCATATTTTCTATACTTTCGTTGTACATTGCTAGCAGGGGTGTGCTTATAGTCTCGGTCATGAGCTTGTACCATTCTATGGGAATGCCGTTGGGGCCCAGAGCTTTTCCCAATTGAACTGAACGGATTGCCGATTGTACTTCTTCTGTCGTTAGGTCCGCCTCCAGTTCTAAGGCTGCTGCAGGTGTAAGTGTCTCTATGTCTATGTGCCTGAATGAGTCCATTGCTTCAACCTCTGATACTTTTCGGTGTGGAGTGTAGACCTCTCTGAAATACTCTGCCAGTGTGCGTACTATCTCTTCCGGATGCGTCAGGAGAGTTCCCTCCCTTGTTCGCAACTGTTGTATACCCCTGGATCCTTCCCCTCTTTTATCCAGCCAAGCCAGCATTTTCCCTGCTTTATCTCCCACATCGTATATTTTGTTTGCTGTTGCCGTGATGTTCTCGGCAGTTTGGTTCTTAAGGTGGTCCCTATATCGCTGCTGCTGCATGCTCAGGGCGTGTGACGTTTCCGTTGTGGGATCTGCCATGTGTGCCGTGTCTGCTGCCTGCAAAGCTAATTCCAACTCAGCCATCTCCCTCTGTTGTGCCCACCTATACCCGGTAATAGAGGCTATTGCTTGTCCCCTAAGGACTGTCTTATATGCTTCCCAGACTATTGATGGTGATTCTACTGATGTTGTGTTTTCCTTAAAATAATGTGTAGTCGTGTTTTTAAGTTCCTTCTTAATACTGGGAATCTTAAGATAGTTAGGGTAGATAGGATATAGTCTCTTATGCGATTTCTCCCGGCAGGAGAAAGTTAGTATGACCGGGGAGTGATCCGAAATGCCCCTGGGCCGTATTTCCATCTCCTCGACGTTTTGCAGCCTAGTGCCCAACATCAGGAAATAGTATATTCGCGATAGACTATTGTGCACTGTGGAGTGATACGTGTATTGGCAAGCTGTGGGGTGCCTGATTTTCCAAACATCTACCAACCCCATCGCCTCTAAGTAGCCCTGGATCCGGGAGGGGCCAGTCATCTGAGGTTGAGCCGGGAACCTGTCTACGTTGGCGTTTACTGTTGTATTGAAGTCTCCTCCTATAATTAGATCACCTTCTGGTAGGGACAGAATGAACTCTCCCAGTGCAGGTAGTGCCACTGATTGGAGCGCAGGCGGTATATAAACTGATTCTATATTTAGAAGTTTACCCACCCATTGCCCCTGTATCGCTGCAAAACGTCCCTGGTCATCTATCTTACACTGTAATATTATGAGTGGAGAGGTTTTCTTTACTAGGATACCCGTCCCTCTCGATCCTGAGGAGAATTCTGAGTGTGCTGCCATTTTGTAGCCCCATCTATCCAGAGCCTTGCATGCTTGTCCTGTAAGGTGTGTCTCTTGTAGGAGTACCAGTGCCGGGCCATGTCGTTTTAAGGCCTGGAGTACCAGTCCCCCTTTTATTTTATTGCCCAACCCTCTTACATTCCATGTTATGATCCATAGGGGTGCCACTGGGGTCTCTTGTGGTATTGCACTAGTGTTATTAAGCTGTGAGTCTAGTGCCATGAGTGACTTGTTTAGGTATGAGGAGTCGCTGCTGTGTCAAGACAATAAAGTACCTGCCCACTAATCAGGCGTGTGATGTGTCCATGCTGCCGCATCCTCCCATGATCTCAAGGAACAAAAAACTAGGAACATTACCCCCCTTCCTCCCCCCCTCTCTGCCTCCCTGCCAAACAGACTCACAACCGCCCGCCACCCCAACTTAGCAGAGTGCTTCTTCCCAACCCCAACCATGTTACTTGCTTGTCAGGGGTAAAGGGTAACCCTGGGCGAAGGACTTCGCTACGCCCACGTAGTGTTGCCTACTTCACCCTTTGCAAATTAGGCGTACCAGGCAACACTACGCCCACTCCGTGGGCGTAGCGAAGTTGCCCGCCACCCGCCTCCCTCCCGCCCTCCCCTACGTATCTAGTTTTTGTGAATTCAGAAATAAAAGTAAATAAAAGGCATTTACCTTGTCCTCTGCGTCCCGGGGCTCCCTCTGCTCGTTCACGCTGCTGTCGCCACCATCTTGGATACCAATGCGCATGGGTGGCTGCCCGCGCATGCGCATTGGTATCCAAGATGGCGGCAACGGCGGCGCGAACGAGCAGAGGGAGCCCCGGGACGCAGCGGACAAGGTATGTGCCTTTTATTTACTTTTATTTCAGAATTTACAAAAATTAGGTATGTAGGGGAGGGGGCAGGGGGCGCGTAGTGGGGCTACGTGAAGTGCATAGGAGGGCGTAGGTTCTCGCCCACTTTGCGTAGCTTCGCGTAGCCCCACCACGCATACTACGCCCAGACCTAGTAAAGGGTCCAATAGGAGCAGCAGTCCTTCCTGCCCTCCGAGGCCCGCCTCAGTCCAGTATCCACTGCAAGTCCGACCGTAAATGTTCATACATTTAGTGAATTTGCCGGGTGTCACATGTATGGTGCCGTAATTCGAGGTTTTCATCCTCCGTTTCCATTTCTGGCGATTGTTCCATATCTGGGCGTCTTGATGCTTGGCTTCCTGGGACCTCCTCTTCGTCGCGGCAGCGGTGATTCCTGCTTCCATGATTGGTGTTACCCACCGGCCTCCAGCCTTCGCGCCAGTCGTGCGCCGCTTCTGGTGTCTCGAAGAACCATGTTTTCCCATCAGCCACCACTCTGAGTTTCGCGGGAAATAACATAAAGTAAGGTAATTCCTGTGTTGGCAACGCTTTTTTGACCTCCAGAAAACTTTGTCTACGTCGAGAGACCGCTGCCGTGTAGTCCGCAAAGAAGGTAATTGTGGAGTTATGAATCCGTATTGGAGGTGAGATTCTCGCCGTCTGCAGGATTACATCCCTGTCTCTGGAGTTGAATAGTCTGGCGAGTACTGGTCTCGGGGGTGCTCCCGGTTTGGGCCTGCCACCGGGAACCCTATGGGCTCTTTCCACCGAGAAGAAGCTGGAGAGTCCCTTGGGTTGCAGTCTCGTCTTCACCAGCTCTTCCACGTAAAGGTCCATTGCTTGTGCGCCTTCACTCTCCGGAATACCGAGAATGCGTACGTTGTTCCGCCGCGAGCGTCCTTCTTGGTCGTCGAGTTTTTCGGTGAGTAGCTTGTTTTCCGTCTCTGATCGGGAGACGGCTGTCTGTAGTTCTGATGTATCCGCCACTAGCGATTTGGTGACTATTTCCACCTCTTTGACCCTGTCGGCCATCTTGTGAAAGTCCGCACGTAGTAAGGAGATGTCAGTGGAGATTGTTCCCACTGTGGCTTGAACGTTTGACAAGGCTTTCATGAAGTCTTCCAGTGTGACCCTTTGCGCCATCACCGTCTCCCCCTTTGCCCGTGGGTGTGCGCCCCTCCGGCTGTTGCTGAGACCCTTTATCATAGGCATATTTGTCCAGTCTGGCTTGTGCGGTTTGTTTCCGTGTGCCCTTTCCCGCCATGGCGCCAATGAAGGTAGACCGGTAGCCTTCTATGCAGCGTGAGTCTCTCACTCGTGTAAGGGTCTTATAATTGGCTGTGTGCAGGGTGGTATGTTGATCTCGGCTCAACAGGTAGTGGGGTCAGGATGCATGCACGCCACCATACAGAAGGTTACGGTATTTACCAGATCATCGCTTATTTCTGCTCTTGGCCAGCGTCACCTGTTCCGCCGGGGGTGCTTCTCTCGCGGTCGCCACCTGCACCACCTACAGGATCGACTTGTGTTCAGGTTGTCTCCTCTCCCACTGGTGCCACAATCCTCTTGTAAGTTTAGGGGGTTTGTGCCTTAATATCCCTGGTGCTAGCGGTTTCGATATTCTAACGTGGTTCGGGCACCCAGTCACTGCATTCTGCACTTCACTTCGTCTGCCTCCCCTCCCTCATCTCCGTCTCCCCCCACTGGTTATTACGAGGCTCCTGTGATGTTCCTTCCCCGGGTTGCTTCCGCCACACTCTTGCACCTCTTTTAAGTCTTGGGCTAGCTATGCCCCTATCTCCGCCCACGTGGGTGGGTTGTTACTGGCTGCCCTCCGCGGTCAAAGGCCCAACCATTCAGGGAGGGTGGGGGGGCGGCAGGTCGTACCTCTTCACTGGCGGTATGTGTGTAGCGCTATGTTCTCCAAATGCCGCTTGCCGCAGGCCCCAGCAGGTCGGTCGGCCTGGCGGCCCGACGGGGTGCTATCTTCTCACCGTTACGGTGTCTCCGGGTCCCGTCGCATCTGTGCCAGTCGTCTCTTTTCTTTGCCCGCAGCTACGATCGTTTCCAATTCCCCGACAGTGTGATTTGTCCGCAGTTCCGCGGCGTGTGTTCTCCCCGTCACTGGCCTGTTGCTCGCCGCTCTCTGTCGCACCTTCGCCTTATCTTCGGTCCTCTTTCTACTTTATGCCCCGGTCTCAGCTCCCGGGGTAGGCCGCCCCCTGTCGCATACTGTTTTAATCATTTCCCAGCATCAATTTCTTTACGGATTTGTCCCGGTCTTCGCCGCCCGGCTCCGGACCTCTGTTCAAGCCTCTGAAGCCTTGTATAATTCCAGATTATTGATCGGATTAATATGAAGGACTATACTGTCCTCGTAGCCCCTTAGCTAGGCGGCCATCTTGTTTGGCTGCTAGCCACGCCCCCACCATTAACATTTTTTTTTAAAAGCGTGGACTACCCCTCTTCATTTTTTATTGCCCCTGGGTGGGCCAAATCCCTGGGGCAATGGTGTTTTATGTAGCAGGGGCCCTCAGGGCCCCCACAGCCCCAGGGACCGCCTCCTTCCCAGGGCTTTATTATTTAAGTGCGGGGGCACGCAGCCTCCTGCACTCCTGTGGACTGCTACCTGCACTTGGCTTTAATTTAAAAATGCGTGAGCGGGCTACTGCCCCCCATGCTACCCCAGGGACCGCCATGTCCCCAGGGCAACCTTTATTTATTGTGGTCCTCCCCAAGCCATGGGGACTGCCACCTCATGGATCTTCGATAACTAAATTTTGTGTGGGGCACAAATTATGTTAATGTGGGGGTCCATTATGGACCCCCTGCCTCGGGGACCACCGCTTCCCTGGGGCTATGTAAATGAAGGGGGGGGGCCACACGGCCCCCTCCTGGGGCTCTTGATCGCCCTTGGACCGCCACCCTCCAGGGCCGGCTCCTGCAATGTCTTGTGTTGCCCATCCCTGGGATATTGCTGTTTGCTATGGCAGGGCGGCCATAGGAGACTCTGCTTTGCTTTATTGAAGCGAGAGCAGGATGCCTGCTCTTGCTTCAAAGAAGCAAAGCAGTAATGCTTTTGAGCAAGGGGGACTGCATGTTAGCAGCTCCCCCTGCTCTAAAGCAATGCCAGCTCCAGCAAGAGGCGGGGAGCCAGCTGGGACCGTGGGGCATTGGGGCTCGCCTCACTGTCCCCAATGCTAAGGGCTGGCCCCGGGACATGGGGTCCTTGGGGCCAGAAGTGGCCTGGGAGGGGAGCCACGCAGCCACCCTCCCTTCACTTTAAAAAAAAGAATGGCCGGGCCCTGGGAGATGGGGTTCCTGGGGCCGAATTCAGCCTGGGAAGGGGAACAGCGTGGCCCCCCTCCTCAAATAAAAATATTTAAAATAATGGCCAAGCACAGGGGGGTGGGGTTCCCAGGGCGAGAAGTGGCCTGGGAGGGGGGCCATGCGAACCCCTCCCAAATATATTTTTTTTAAAGAGGCAATGCCCCAGGGTATGGGGTCCCCAGAGCAAATAATTGGCCTCTTGAGGGGGGCCCCTTTCCCTTGTTTGTTTTATGTGTCAGGCCCTAGGGAATGGGGTCTCCCAGCACACAGCTCCCTTCTGACATTTTTTTTTTAAGCCGGCATCTCGACAGAGGTCCTGCCCCCTTCCTGAAAAAGTCTGTAAACACACCCCCTGGGGCTTTCTAAGTTGGGGAATTAAGTCACCTTGAATACTGAGGGTCCCTGGGGGCCAACTTGCCCACCAGTTACCTCCAAGAAGCACCACACAACTGGATTGCAGAGAGGTGGCCGAGGCCATGCCCCTTTTTACACTACTCTGCCAACATACCTCTTGGCACACTACTTGGGCGATGAGGTCCTTTTGTCTCCTGAGGATCTCAGGACACAAGTGGACTTCATCCCCCGAGCAGCAGTGCGCCAGGAGCTACATTTGAAGAGTGGTGTAAAAAGGGGGCATGGCCTTTGAACACTCTCAGCAATCCAGCTGTATGAAGCATACTGGAGGAAACAGGAGGGCTAGTTGGCGGACAGACAAGTGTTTGCAATGTAATAGGTTTCGCATTTGCAAGAGTTGGAGCTATGGGCATTATAACTGTAAATGTCTTTTACTAATGTTTTTGGAGTGCAGATGTAGGTTGTGCGTAGTGGAATTATGTGGTATGTTGTGCAGTGAAATTATGTGGATAGAAAGTATGTACTTTTTAGTGTAAAGGAATCATGTAGAGTGGATTATGTGTTGTGGAGAGTAATTATGTGGTATGGTAGTCTGTGTTGTGGAGTTTTAACCTCAGGTTTAGTCTTCCTCGTTTCCATAGAAGCTCCACTGTGAACTCAGTGAG
Source organism: Lissotriton helveticus (assembly GCF_964261635.1). Lineage (NCBI taxonomy): Eukaryota > Metazoa > Chordata > Amphibia > Caudata > Salamandridae > Lissotriton > Lissotriton helveticus. The sequence continues at coordinate 1,761,790,051 of NC_136065.1, forward strand.
ACAAAAAAAAGGAATCAGTGAGGAGCACTTGTGGACCTAGTCAGAGGTATAAGAAGGGCCACTGGAATTATGCGACTGTTTGGCTGCACCGACTTTCGCACAATTATACATTATCTGCATTAGCCACACAATTCATCATCTGCTCCCTAATCTGCATATATGAACAAATAAGTCTTGTTTGTAGCTCAAACGGATCAAACGTTACCAACAATGCAGTGACAAGTGTCACAGTGTGGTGGAAGGCCCTTGGCAAACATAGAATGGTCACCTGTTACTTATTGCTAAATGTGGTTTTTAAATTGGTACTAATGGTGTGCAAGCCACTCTTGCTTCCTTCTGAGCCTCTCCTGTCTCTTTCTGTTGCTTCTTTTGGCAGCTTTCTTTCTTTTTCTGCACTTCTCTTGCCTCTTTCTGCAAATCTCTTCCTTCTTTCTGTACCTCTCTTCCTTTTTTCTTCACATCTATTACCTCTTTCTTCAACTCATTTGCTTCTTTCTGTACTCCCTTTCCTCTTCTGTATCCTTCTTCCCTTTTTCTGCACCTCTCCTGCCTTTTTCTGCACCCCTCTAATGTATTTCTGCACACTTTTAGCCTCTTTCTGCACCTCTATTACTTCTTTCTGCAGTTCTCTTTCTTCTTTCTGCTCCTCTCTTGCTTCTTTTTGCACCTCACTTGCCTCTTTCAGCACCTCTGTTGCTTTTTTCTTCAGATCTCTTGCCTCTTTTTGCACCTCACTTGCCTCTTTCTGCACTTCTCTTGCTTCTTTCTACACCTCTAGTGCTTCTTTCAGCAATATTCTGCACCACTTCTGTTTCTTTCTGTACCTCTGCTGCTTATTTCTGCACTAGTCTTGCCTGTTTCTGTACCCTTTGTGCCTCTTTCAGCACCTCTGTTGCTTCTTTCTGCATTTCTCTTCCTTCTTTCTGCACCCCTCATGCCTCCTTTTGCGCCTTTGTTTCTTCTTCAGCAGTTCTCTATTTTCTTTCTGCACTGCCCTTGCCTATTTCTGCATTCCTCTTGCCTCTTTGAGCACCTCTTTTGCTCCTTTCTGGACTTTTCTCTCCTCTTTCTGCACCCCTCTTGCCTCTTTCTGAACATCAGTTGCTTCTTTCTGCACTTCTATTACCTCTTTCCGCACCTCTTTTGCTTCTTTCTGCACCTCACTTGCCTCTTTCAGCACCTCTGTTGCTTTTTTCTGCAGATCACTTGCCACTTTTAGCCCCTCACTTGCGTCTTTCAGCACGTCTGTTGCTTTTCCTGCAGATCTCTTTCCACTTTCTGCACACCTCTTTTCTCTTTCTGTACCTCGCTTGCCTTTTTCTGCACCCCGGTTCTCCCTGTCTCTGCACCTTTCCTGCCTGTTTCTATACATCTCTTAACTCTTTCTGTACCTCTGTTGCCTCTTTCTGTACTTCTCTTACTCTTTCTTCACCCTTTTCACCTCATTCAGCACCTCTGTTGGTTCTTTCTGCAATGCTCTTGCTTCTTTGTGCACCTAACTTGCCTCTTTCTACACTTCTCTTGCTTCTTTCTACACCCCTGTTGCTTCTTTCAGCAATTCTCTTGTCTCTTTCTGCACTTCTCTTCCTTCTTTCTGTACCCCTCTGGCCTCCTTCTGTAATTGTCGTGCCTCTTTGTACACCCCTCCTACCTTTTTCTGCACCCTGCTTACCTCTTTTTTCACCTCTGTTGATTCTTCCTGCACTGCTCTTGCTTCTTTCTACATTTCACTTGTCTCTTAAGGTATTTCTCTTGCTTCTTTCTATACCCCTGTTGCTTCTTTCAGCAATTCTCTTGCCTCTTTCTGCACTTCTCTTCCTTCTTTTTGCACCCCTCCTGCCTCTTTCTGTACATCTCTTGCCTCTTTCTGCACTTCTCCTACCTCTTTCTGCACCCCTCTTGCCTCTTTTTGTACCTCTGTTGGTTCTTTCTGCAGGGGTCCTGTTTCTTTCTTCACCTCTCTTGCCTCTTTCTACACTTTTCTTACTTCTTTCTAAACCTCTGTTGCTTCCTTCAGCAATTTTCATAGCGATTCCTTCACTTCTCTTGCTTGTTTCTGCATCTCTATTGCATCTTTCTGCACATCTGTTGCCTCTTTCTGCACTTCACTTGCTTCTTTCTGCACCCCTCTTCCCTATTAGTGCAACTATCCTGCCTCCTTCTATATCTCTCTCCCCTCTTTCTGCACCACTCTTGCCTCTTTCTGTACATCTCTTGCTTCTTTGTGGACCTCACTTGCCTCTTTCAGCACCTCTGTTGCTTTTTTCTGCAGATCACTTGCCACTTTCTGCCCCTCATGTGCGTCTTTCAGCACGTCTGTTGCTTTTCCTGCAGATCTCTTTCCACTTTCTGCACACCTCTTTTCTCTTTCTGTACCTCACTTGCCTTTTTCTGCACCCCAGTTCTCCCTGTCTCTGCACGTTTCCTGTCTGTTTCTACACATCTCTTAACTCTTTCTGTACCTCTGTTGCCTCTTTCTGTACTTCTCCTACTCTTTCTTCACCCTTTGCACCTCGTTCAGCACCTCTGTTGGTTCTTTCTGCCATGCTCTTGCTTTTTTGTGCACCTAACTTGCCTCTTTCTGCACTTCTCTTGCTTCTTTCTACACCCCTGTTGCTTCTTTCAGCAATTCTCTTGCCTCTTTCTGCACTTCTCTTCCTTCTTTCTGTACCCCTCTGGCCTCTTTCTGTAACTGTCTTGCCTCTTTGTACACCCCTCCTACCTTTTTCTTAATCCTGCTTATCTCTTTTTCACCTCTGTTGATTCTTCTTGCACTGCTCTTTCTTCTTTCTACATTTCACTTGTCTCTTAAGGTACTTCTCTTGCTTCTTCCTACACCCCTGTTGCTTCTTTCAGCAATTCTCTTGCCTCTTTCTGCACTTCTCTTCCTTCTTTTTGCACCCCTCTTACCTCTTTTTGTACCTCTGTTGGTTCTTTCTGCACTGCTCTTGTTTCTTTCTTCATCTCACTTGCCTCTTTCTGCACTTTTCTTACTTCTTTCTAAACCTCTGTTGCTTCCTTCAGCAATTTTCATAGCGATTCCTTCACTTCTCTTGCTTGTTTCTGCACCTCTGTTGCTTCTTTCTGCACTTCACTTGCTTCTTACTGCACCTCTCTTGCCTCTTTCGGCACCTCCGTTACTTATTTACCTCTGTTGCTTTTTTCAGCAATTATCTTGCCTTCTTCTGCACTTATCTTGCTTATTTTTGTACCTCTCTTGCATCTTTCTGTACTTCTGTTACCTCAGTCTGCATTTCACTTGCTTCTTTCTGCATCTCATTGGCCTCTTTTGGCATCTCTGTTGCTTCTTTCTTTACCCTTCCTGCCTCTTTCTGCACTCCTCTTCCTTGTTTGTCCAACTTTCTTGCATCTTGCTTCACCTCTTTCTGCACCACTCTTGCCTCTTTATGTATCTCTGTTGCTTCTTTCCGCACTGCTCTTGTTTCTTTCTTCACCTCACTTGCCTCTTTCTGCACTTTTCTTACTTCTTTCTAAACCTCTGTTGCTTCCTTCAGCAATTTTCATAGCGATTCCTTCACTTCTCTTGCTTGTTTCTGCATCTCTATTGCATCTTTCTGCACATCTGTTGCCTCTTTCTGCACTTCACTTGCTTCTTTCTGCACCTCTCTTGTCTCTTTCGGCACCTCCGTTACTTCTTTCTGCACCCCTCTTCCCTATTAGTGCAACTATCCTGCCTCCTTCTATATCTCTCTCCCCTCTTTCTGCACCACTCTTGCCTCTTTCTGTACATCTCTTGCTTCTTTCTGCACCTCACTTGCCTCTTTCAGCACGTCTGTTGCTTTTCCTGCAGATCTCTTTCCACTTTCTGCACACCTCTTTTCTCTTTCTGTACCTCACTTGCCTTTTTCTGCACCCCGGTTCTCCCTGTCTCTGCACCTTTCCTGTCTGTTTCTACACATCTCTTAACTCTTTCTGTACCTCTGTTGCCTCTTTCTGTACTTCTCCTACTCTTTCTTTACCCTTTGCGCCTCGTTCAGCACCTCTGTTGGTTCTTTCTGCCATGCTCTTGCTTTTATGTGCACCTTACTTGCCTCTTTCTGCACTTCTCTTGCTTCTTTCTACACCCCTGTTGCTTCTTTCAGCAATTCTCTTGCCTCTTTCTGCACTTCTCTTCCTTCTTTCTGTACCCCTCTGGCCTCTTTCTGTAACTGTCTTGCCTCTTTGTACACCCCTCCTACATTTTTCTTAATCCTGCTTATCTCTTTTTCACCTCTGTTGATTCTTCCTGCACTGCTCTTGCTTCTTTCTACATTTCACTTGTCTCTTAAGGTACTTCTCTTGCTTCTTTCTACACCCCTGTTGCTTCTTTCAGGCATTCTCTTGCCTCTTTCTGCACTTCTCTTCCTTCTTTTTGCACCCCTCTTGCCTCTTTTTGTACCTCTGTTGGTTCTTTCCGCACTGCTCTTGTTTCTTTCTTCACCTCACTTGCCTCTTTCTGCACTTTTCTTACTTCTTTCCAAACCTCTGTTGCTTCCTTCAGCAATTTTCATAGCGATTCCTTCACTTCTCTTGCTTGTTTTTGCACCACTATTGCATCTTTCTGCACCTCTGTTGCCTCTTTCTGCACTTCACTTGCTTCTTACTGCACCTCTCTTGCCTCGTTCGGCACCTCCGTTACTTATTTATGCACCCCTCTTCCCTATTAGTGCAACTATCCTGCCTCCTTCTATACCTCTCTCCCCACTTTCTGTACCACTCTTGCCTCTTTCTGTACCTCTGTTGCTTCAATGTGCACCTCACTTGCCTCTTCCTGCACCCTCTGTGCCTCTTTTAGCACCTCTGTTGCTTTTTTCAGCAATTATCTTGCCTTCTTCTGCACTTATCTTGCTTGTTTTTGTACCTCTCTTGCATCTTTCTGTACTTCTGTTACCTCAGTCTGCATTTCACTTGCTTCTTTCTGCATCTCATTTGCCTCTTGTGGCATCTCTGTTGCTTCTTTCTGTACCCTTCCTGCCTCTTTCTGCACTCCTCTTCCTTGTTTGTCCAACTTTCTTGCATCTTGCTTCACCTCTTTCTGCACCACTCTTGCCTCTTTATGTATCTCTGTTGCTTCTTTCCGCACTGCTCTTGTTTCTTTCTTCACCTCACTTGCCTCTTTCTGCACTTTTCTTACTTCTTTCTAAACCTCTGTTGCTTCCTTCAGCACTTTTCATAGCTATTCCTTCACTTCTCTTGCTTGTTTCTGCATCTCTATTGCATCTTTCTGCACATCTGTTGCCTCTTTCTGCACTTCACTTGCTTCTTTCTGCACCTCTCTTGTCTCTTTCGGCACCTCCGTTACTTCTTTCTGCACCCCTCTTCCCTATTAGTGCAACTATCCTGCCTCCTTCTATATCTCTCTCCCCTCTTTCTGCACCACTCTTGCCTCTTTCTGTACATCTCTTGCTTCTTTGTGCACCTCATTTGCCTCTTTCAGCACCTCTGTTGCTTTTTTCTGCAGATCACTTGCTACTTTCTGCCCCTCATGTGCGTCTTTCAGCACGTCTGTTGCTTTTCCTGCAGATCTCTTTCCACTTTCTGCACACCTCTTTTCTCTTTCTGTACCTCACTTGCCTTTTTCTGCACCCCAGTTCTCCCTGTCTCTGCACCTTTCCTGTCTGTTTCTACACATCTCTTAACTCTTTCTGTACCTCTGTTGCCTCTTTCTGTACTTCTCCTACTCTTTCTTCACCCTTTGCACCTCGTTCAGCACCTCTGTTGGTTCTTTCTGCCATGCTCTTGCTTTTTTGTGCACCTAACTTGCCTCTTTCTGCACTTCTCTTGCTTCTTTCTACACCCCTGTTGCTTCTTTCAGCAATTCTCTTGCCTCTTTCTGCACTTCTCTTCCTTCTTTCTGTACCCCTCTGGCCTCTTTCTGTAACTGTCTTGCCTCTTTGTACACCCCTCCTACCTTTTTCTTAATCCTGCTTATCTCTTTTTCACCTCTGTTGATTCTTCTTGCACTGCTCTTGCTTCTTTCTACATTTCACTTGTCTCTTAAGGTACTTCTCTTGCTTCTTCCTACACCCCTGTTGCTTCTTTCAGCAATTCTCTTGCCTCTTTCTGCACTTCTCTTCCTTCTTTTTGCACCCCTCTTGCCTCTTTTTGTACCTCTGTTGGTTCTTTCTGCACTGCTCTTGTTTCTTTCTTCATCTCACTTGCATCTTTCTGCACTTTTCTTACTTCTTTCTAAACCTCTGTTGCTTCCTTCAGCAATTTTCATAGTGATTCCTTCACTTCTCTTGCTTGTTTCTGCACCTCTGTTGCTTCTTTCTGCACTTCACTTGCTTCTTACTGCACCTCTCTTGCCTCTTTCGGCACCTCCGTTACTTATTTATGCACCCCTCTTCCCTATTAGTGCAACTATCCTGCCTCCTTCTATACCTCTCTCCCCTCTTTCGGCACCACTCTTGCCTCTTTCTGTACATCTCTTGCTTCTTTGTGCACCTCACTTTCCTCTTCCTGCACCCTCTGTGCCTCTTTTAGCACCTCTGTTGCTTTTTTCAGCAATTATCTTGCCTTCTTCTGCACTTATCTTGCTTATTTTTGTACCTCTCTTGCATCTTTCTGTACTTCTGTTACCTCAGTCTGCATTTCACTTGCTTCTTTCTGCATCTCATTTGCCTCTTTTGGCATCTCTGTTGCTTCTTTCTGTACCCTTCCTGCCTCTTTCTGCACTCCTCTTCCTTGTTTGTCCAACTTTCTTGCATCTTGCTTCACCTCTTTCTGCACCACTCTTGCCTCTTTATGTATCTCTGTTGCTTCTTTCCGCACTGCTCTTGTTTCTTTCTTCACCTCACTTGCCTCTTTCTGCACTTTTCTTACTTCTTTCTAAACCTCTGTTGCTTCCTTCAGCAATTTTCATAGCGATTCCTTCACTTCTCTTGCTTGTTTCTGCATCTCTATTGCATCTTTCTGCACATCTGTTGCCTCTTTCTGCACTTCACTTGCTTCTTTCTGCACCTCTCTTGTCTCTTTCGGCACCTCCGTTACTTCTTTCTGCACCCCTCTTCCCTATTAGTGCAACTATCCTGCCTCCTTCTATATCTCTCTCCCCTCTTTCTGCACCACGCTTGCCTCTTTCTGTACATCTCTTGCTTCTTTCTGCACCTCACTTGCCTCTTTCAGCACGTCTGTTGCTTTTCCTGCAGATCTCTTTCCACTTTCTGCACACCTCTTTTCTCTTTCTGTACCTCACTTGCCTTTTTCTGCACCCCGGTTCTCCCTGTCTCTGCACCTTTCCTGTCTGTTTCTACACATCGCTTAACTCTTTCTGTACCTCTGTTGCCTCTTTCTGTACTTCTCCTACTCTTTCTTTACCCTTTGCGCCTCGTTCAGCACCTCTGTTGGTTCTTTCTGCCATGCTCTTGCTTTTATGTGCACCTTACTTGCCTCTTTCTGCACTTCTCTTGCTTCTTTCTACACCCCTGTTGCTTCTTTCAGCAATTCTCTTGCCTCTTTCTGCACTTCTCTTCCTTCTTTCTGTACCCCTCTGGCCTCTTTCTGTAACTGTCTTGCCTCTTTGTACACCCCTCCTACATTTTTCTTAATCCTGCTTATCTCTTTTTCACCTCTGTTGATTCTTCCTGCACTGCTCTTGCTTCTTTCTACATTTCACTTGTCTCTTAAGGTACTTCTCTTGCTTCTTTCTACACCCCTGTTGCTTCTTTCAGGCATTCTCTTGCCTCTTTCTGCACTTCTCTTCCTTCTTTTTGCACCCCTCTTGCCTCTTTTTGTACCTCTGTTGGTTCTTTCCGCACTGCTCTTGTTTCTTTCTTCACCTCACTTGCCTCTTTCTGCACTTTTCTTACTTCTTTCCAAACCTCTGTTGCTTCCTTCAGCAATTTTCATAGCGATTCCTTCACTTCTCTTGCTTGTTTTTGCACCACTATTGCATCTTTCTGCACCTCTGTTGCCTCTTTCTGCACTTCACTTGCTTCTTACTGCACCTCTCTTGCCTCGTTCGGCACCTCCGTTACTTATTTATGCACCCCTCTTCCCTATTAGTGCAACTATCCTGCCTCCTTCTATACCTCTCTCCCCACTTTCTGTACCACTCTTGCCTCTTTCTGTACCTCTGTTGCTTCAATGTGCACCTCACTTGCCTCTTCCTGCACCCTCTGTGCCTCTTTTAGCACCTCTGTTGCTTTTTTCAGCAATTATCTTGCCTTCTTCTGCACTTATCTTGCTTGTTTTTGTACCTCTCTTTCATCTTTCTGTACTTCTGTTACCTCAGTCTGCATTTCACTTGCTTCTTTCTGCATCTCATTTGCCTCTTGTGGCATCTCTGTTGCTTCTTTCTGTACCCTTCCTGCCTCTTTCTGCACTCCTCTTCCTTGTTTGTCCAACTTTCTTGCATCTTGCTTCACCTCTTTCTGCACCACTCTTGCCTCTTTATGTATCTCTGTTGCTTCTTTCCGCACTGCTCTTGTTTCTTTCTTCACCTCACTTGCCTCTTTCTGCACTTTTCTTACTTCTTTCTAAACCTCTGTTGCTTCCTTCAGCACTTTTCATAGCTATTCCTTCACTTCTCTTGCTTGTTTCTGCATCTCTATTGCATCTTTCTGCACATCTGTTGCCTCTTTCTGCACTTCACTTGCTTCTTTCTGCACCTCTCTTGTCTCTTTCGGCACCTCCGTTACTTCTTTCTGCACCCCTCTTCCCTATTAGTGCAACTATCCTGCCTCCTTCTATATCTCTCTCCCCTCTTTCTGCACCACTCTTGCCTCTTTCTGTACATCTCTTGCTTCTTTGTGCACCTCATTTGCCTCTTTCAGCACCTCTGTTGCTTTTTTCTGCAGATCACTTGCTACTTTCTGCCCCTCATGTGCGTCTTTCAGCACGTCTGTTGCTTTTCCTGCAGATCTCTTTCCACTTTCTGCACACCTCTTTTCTCTTTCTGTACCTCACTTGCCTTTTTCTGCACCCCAGTTCTCCCTGTCTCTGCACCTTTCCTGTCTGTTTCTACACATCTCTTAACTCTTTCTGTACCTCTGTTGCCTCTTTCTGTACTTCTCCTACTCTTTCTTCACCCTTTGCACCTCGTTCAGCACCTCTGTTGGTTCTTTCTGCCATGCTCTTGCTTTTTTGTGCACCTAACTTGCCTCTTTCTGCACTTCTCTTGCTTCTTTCTACACCCCTGTTGCTTCTTTCAGCAATTCTCTTGCCTCTTTCTGCACTTCTCTTCCTTCTTTCTGTACCCCTCTGGCCTCTTTCTGTAACTGTCTTGCCTCTTTGTACACCCCTCCTACCTTTTTCTTAATCCTGCTTATCTCTTTTTCACCTCTGTTGATTCTTCTTGCACTGCTCTTGCTTCTTTCTACATTTCACTTGTCTCTTAAGGTACTTCTCTTGCTTCTTCCTACACCCCTGTTGCTTCTTTCAGCAATTCTCTTGCCTCTTTCTGCACTTCTCTTCCTTCTTTTTGCACCCCTCTTGCCTCTTTTTGTACCTCTGTTGGTTCTTTCTGCACTGCTCTTGTTTCTTTCTTCATCTCACTTGCATCTTTCTGCACTTTTCTTACTTCTTTCTAAACCTCTGTTGCTTCCTTCAGCAATTTTCATAGTGATTCCTTCACTTCTCTTGCTTGTTTCTGCACCTCTGTTGCTTCTTTCTGCACTTCACTTGCTTCTTACTGCACCTCTCTTGCCTCTTTCGGCACCTCCGTTACTTATTTATGCACCCCTCTTCCCTATTAGTGCAACTATCCTGCCTCCTTCTATACCTCTCTCCCCTCTTTCGGCACCACTCTTGCCTCTTTCTGTACATCTCTTGCTTCTTTGTGCACCTCACTTTCCTCTTCCTGCACCCTCTGTGCCTCTTTTAGCACCTCTGTTGCTTTTTTCAGCAATTATCTTGCCTTCTTCTGCACTTATCTTGCTTATTTTTGTACCTCTCTTGCATCTTTCTGTACTTCTGTTACCTCAGTCTGCATTTCACTTGCTTCTTTCTGCATCTCATTTGCCTCTTTTGGCATCTCTGTTGCTTCTTTCTGTACCCTTCCTGCCTCTTTCTGCACTCCTCTTCCTTGTTTGTCCAACTTTCTTGCATCTTGCTTCACCTCTTTCTGCACCACTCTTGCCTCTTTATGTATCTCTGTTGCTTCTTTCCGCACTGCTCTTGTTTCTTTCTTCACCTCACTTGCCTCTTTCTGCACTTTTCTTACTTCTTTCTAAACCTCTGTTGCTTCCTTCAGCAATTTTCATAGCGATTCCTTCACTTCTCTTGCTTGTTTCTGCATCTCTATTGCATCTTTCTGCACATCTGTTGCCTCTTTCTGCACTTCACTTGCTTCTTTCTGCACCTCTCTTGTCTCTTTCGGCACCTCCGTTACTTCTTTCTGCACCCCTCTTCCCTATTAGTGCAACTATCCTGCCTCCTTCTATATCTCTCTCCCCTCTTTCTGCACCACGCTTGCCTCTTTCTGTACATCTCTTGCTTCTTTCTGCACCTCACTTGCCTCTTTCAGCACGTCTGTTGCTTTTCCTGCAGATCTCTTTCCACTTTCTGCACACCTCTTTTCTCTTTCTGTACCTCACTTGCCTTTTTCTGCACCCCGGTTCTCCCTGTCTCTGCACCTTTCCTGTCTGTTTCTACACATCTCTTAACTCTTTCTGTACCCCTGTTGCCTCTTTCTGTACTTCTCCTACTCTTTCTTTACCCTTTGCGCCTCGTTCAGCACCTCTGTTGGTTCTTTCTGCCATGCTCTTGCTTTTTTGTGCACCTTACTTGCCTCTTTCTGCACTTCTCTTGCTTCTTTCTACACCCCTGTTGCTTCTTTCAGCAATTCTCTTGCCTCTTTCTGCACTTCTCTTCCTTCTTTCTGTACCCCTCTGGCCTCTTTCTGTAACTGTCTTGCCTCTTTGTACACCCCTCCTACATTTTTCTTAATCCTGCTTATCTCTTTTTCACCTCTGTTGATTCTTCCTGCACTGCTCTTGCTTCTTTCTACATTTCACTTGTCTCTTAAGGTACTTCTCTTGCTTCTTTCTACACCCCTGTTGCTTCTTTCAGCCATTCTCTTGCCTCTTTCTGCACTTCTCTTCCTTCTTTTTGCACCCCTCTTGCCTCTTTTTGTACCTCTGTTGGTTCTTTCCGCACTGCTCTTGTTTCTTTCTTCACCTCACTTGCCTCTTTCTGCACTTTTCTTACTTCTTTCTAAACCTCTGTTGCTTCCTTCAGCAATTTTCATAGCGATTCCTTCACTTCTCTTGCTTGTTTTTGCACCACTATTGCATCTTTCTGCACCTCTGTTGCCTCTTTCTGCACTTCACTTGCTTCTTACTGCACCTCTCTTGCCTCGTTCGGCACCTCCGTTACTTATTTATGCACCCCTCTTCCCTATTAGTGCAACTATCCTGCCTCCTTCTATACCTCTCTCCCCACTTTCTGTACCACTCTTGCCTCTTTCTGTACCTCTGTTGCTTCAATGTGCACTTCTCTTGCCTCTTCCTGCACCCTCTGTGCCTCTTTTAGCACCTCTGTTGCTTTTTTCAGCAATTATCTTGCCTTCTTCTGCACTTATCTTGCTTGTTTTTGTACCTCTCTTGCATCTTTCTGTACTTCTTTTACCTCAGTCTGCATTTCACTTGCTTCTTTCTGCATCTCATTTGCCTCTTTTGGAATCTCTGTTGCTTCTTTCTGTACCCTTCTTGCCTCTTTCTGCACTCCTCTTCCTTGTTTGTCCAACTTTCTTGCATCTTGCTTCACCTCTTTCTGCACCACTCTTGCCTCTTTATGTACCTCTGTTGCTTCTTTCTGCACTTCTCTTGCCTTTTTCTGTACCCCACTTGCCTCTTTTCTCACCTTTGTTGGTTCTTTCTGCATTGCTCTTGCTTCTTTCTGTTCCTCACTTGTCTCTTTCTGAACTTTTCTTGCTTCTTTCTACACCCCTGTTGCTTCTTTAAGCAATTCTCTTGCCTCTTTCTGCACTTCTCTTCCTTCTTTCTGCACCCCTCCTGTCTCTTTCTGTACCTCTCTTGCCTCTTTGTGTACCTCTCCTACCTCTGTTTGCACCCCTCTAGCCTCTGTTTGCACCTGTGCTGGTTCTTTCTTGCTTCTTTCTGTACCTCACTTGCTTCTTTCTGCACTACTCTTGCTTATTTCTGCACCTCTCTTGTGTCCTTTTGCCCCTCTGTTGCTTCTTTCTGCACTTCTCTTCCTTCTTTTTGCACCCCTCTTGCCTCTTTTTGTACCTCTGTTGGTTCTTTCTGCACTGCTCTTGTTTCTTTCTTCATCTCACTTGCCTCTTTCTGCACTTTTCTTACTTCTTTCTAAACCTCTGTTGCTTCCTTCAGCAATTTTCATAGCGATTCCTTCACTTCTCTTGCTTGTTTTTGCACCACTATTGCATCTTTCTGCACCTCTGTTGCCTCTTTCTGCACTTCACTTGCTTCTTACTGCACCTCTTTTGCCTCGTTCGGCACCTCCGTTACTTATTTATGCACCCCTCTTCCCAATTAGTGCAACTATCCTGCCTCCTTCTATACCTCTCTCCCCACTTTCTGTACCACTCTTGCCTCTTTCTGTACCTCTGTTGCTTCAATGTGCACTTCTCTTGCCTCTTCCTGCACCCTCTGTGCCTCTTTTAGCACCTCTGTTGCTTTTTTCAGCAATTTTCTTGCCTTCTTCTGCACTTATCTTGCTTGTTTTTGTACCTCTCTTGCATCTTTATGTACTTCTTTTACCTCAGTCTGCATTTCACTTGCTTCTTTCTGCATCTCATTTGCCTCTTTTGGCATCTCTGTTGCTTCTTTCTGTACCCTTCTTGCCTCTTTCTGCACACCTCTTCCTTGTTTGTCCAACTTTCTTGCATCTTGCTTCACCTCTTTCTGCACCACTCTTGCCTCTTTATGTACCTCTGTTGCTTCTTTCTGCACTTCTCTTGCCTTTTTCTGTACCCCACTTGCCTATTTTCTCACCTTTGTTGGTTCTTTCTGCATTGCTCTTGCTTCTTTCTGTTCCTCACTTGTCTCTTTCTGAACTTTTCTTGCTTCTTTCTACACTTCACTTGCTTCTTACTGCACCTCTCTTGCCTCTTTCGGCACCTCCGTTACTTATTTATGCACCCCTCTTCCCTATTAGTGTAACTATCCTGCCTCCTTCTATACCTCTCTCCCCTCTTTCTGCACCACTCTTGCCTCTTTCTGTATATCTCTTGCTTCTTTGTGCACCTCACTTGCCTCTTCATGCACCCTCTGTGCCTCTTTTAGCACCTCTGTTGCTTTTTTCAGCAATTATCTTGCCTTCTTCTGCACTTATCTTGCTTGTTTTTGTACCTCTCTTGCATCTTTCTGTACTTCTGTTACCTCAGTCTGCATTTCACTTGCTTCTTTCTGCATCTCATTTGCCTCTTTTGGCATCTCTGTTGCTTCTTTCTGTACCCTTCCTGCCTCTTTCTGCACTCCTCTTATTTGTTTGTCCAACTTTCTTGCATCTTGCTTCACCTCTTTCTGCACCACTCTTGCCTCTTTATGTATCTCTGTTGCTTCTTTCCGCACTGCTCTTGTTTCTTTCTTCACCTCACTTGCCTCTTTCTGCACTTTTCTTACTTCTTTCTAAACCTCTGTTGCTTCCTTCAGCACTTTTCATAGCTATTCCTTCACTTCTCTTGCTTGTTTCTGCATCTCTATTGCATCTTTCTGCACATCTGTTGCCTCTTTCTGCACTTCACTTGCTTCTTTCTGCACCTCTCTTGTCTCTTTCGGCACCTCCGTTACTTCTTTCTGCACCCCTCTTCCCTATTAGTGCAACTATCCTGCCTCCTTCTATATCTCTCTCCCCTCTTTCTGCACCACTCTTGCCTCTTTCTGTACATCTCTTGCTTCTTTGTGCACCTCACTTGCCTCTTTCAGCACCTCTGTTGCTTTTCCTGCAGATCTCTTTCCACTTTCTGCACACCTCTTTTCTCTTTCTGTACCTCACTTGCCTTTTTCTGCACCCCAGTTCTCCCTGTCTCTGCACCTTCTTCTGTCTGTTTCTACACATCTCTTAACTCTTTCTGTTCCTCACTTGTCTCTTTCTGAACTTTTCTTGCTTCTTTCTACACCCCTGTTGCTTCTTTCAGCAATTCTCTTGCGTCTTTCTGCACTTCTCTTCCTTCTTTCTGCACCCCTCCTGTCTCTTTCTGTACCTCTCTTGCCTCTTTGTGTACCTCTCCTACCTCTTTTTGCACCCCTCTAGCCTCTGTTTGCACCTGTGCTGGTTCTTTCTGCACTGCTCTTGCTTCTTTCTGCACCTCACTTGCTTCTTTCTGCACTACTCTTGCTTATTTCTGCACCTCTCTTGTGTCCTTTTGCCCCTCTGTTGCTTCTTTCTGCACTTCTCTTCCTTCTTTTTGCACCCCTCTTGCCTCTTTTTGTACCTCTGTTGGTTCTTTCTGCACTGCTCTTGTTTCTTTCTTCATCTCACTTGCCTCTTTCTGCACTTTTCTTACTTCTTTCTAAACCTCTGTTGCTTCCTTCAGCAATTTTCATAGTGATTCCTTCACTTCTCTTGCTTGTTTTTGCACCACTATTGCATCTTTCTGCACCTCTGTTGCCTCTTTCTGCACTTCACTTGCTTCTTACTGCACCTCTCTTGCCTCGTTCGGCACCTCCGTTACTTATTTATGCACCCCTCTTCCCAATTAGTGCAACTATCCTGCCTCCTTCTATACCTCTCTCCCCACTTTCTGTACCACTCTTGCCTCTTTCTGTACCTCTGTTGCTTCAATGTGCACTTCTCTTGCCTCTTCCTGCACCCTCTGTGCCTCTTTTAGCACCTCTGTTGCTTTTTTCAGCAATTATCTTGTCTTCTTCTGCACTTATCTTGCTTGTTTTTGTACCTCTCTTGCATCTTTCTGTACTTCTTTTACCTCAGTCTGCATTTCACTCGCTTCTTTCTGCATCTCATTTGCCTCTTTTGGCATCTCTGTTGCTTCTTTCTGTACCCTTCCTGCCTCTTTCTGCACTCCTCTTCCTTGTTTGTCCAACTTTCTTGCATCTTGCTTCACCTCTTTCTGCACCACTCTTGCCTCTTTATGTATCTCTGTTGCTTCTTTCCGCACTGCTCTTGTTTCTTTGTTCACCTCACTTGCCTCTTTCTGCACTTTTCTTTCTTCTTTCTAAACCTCTGTTGCTTCCTTCAGCAATTTTCATAGCAATTCCTTCACTACTCTTGCTTGTTTCTGCATCTCTATTGCATCTTTCTGCACATCTGTTGCCTCTTTCTGCACTGCACTTGCTTCTTTCTGCACCTCCGTTACTTCTTTCTGCACCCCTCTTCCCTATTAGTACAACTATCCTGCCTCCTTCTATATCTCTCTCCCCTCTTTCTGCACCACTCTTGCCTCTTTCTGTACATCTCTTGCTTCTTTGTGCACCTCACTTGCCTCTTTCAGCACCTATGTTGCTTTTTTCTGGAGATCACTTGCCACTTTCTGCCCCTCACTTGCGTCTTTCAGCACGTCTGTTGCTTTTCCTGCAGATCTCTTTCCACTTTCTGCACACCTCTTTTCTCTTTCTGTACCTCACTTGCCTTTTTCTGCACCCCGGTTTCCCTGTCTCTGCACCTTTCCTGTCTGTTTCTACACATCTCTTAACTCTTTCTGTACCTCTGTTGCCTCTTTCTGTACTTCTCCTACTCTTTCTTCACCCTTTGCACCTCGTTCAGCACCTCTGTTGGTTCTTTCTGCCATGCTCTTGCTTTTTTGTGCACTTAACTTGCCTCTTTCTGCACTTCTCTTGCTTCTTTCTACACCCCTGTTGCTTCTTTCAGCAATTCTCTTGCCTCTTTCTGCACTTCTCTTCCTTCTTTCTGTACCCATCTGGCCTCTTTCTGTAACTGTCTTGCCTCTTTGTACACCCCTCCTACCTTTTTCTTAATCCTGCTTATCTCTTTTTCACCTCTGTTGATTCTTCCTGTACTGCTCTTGCTTCTTTCTACATTTCACTTGTCTCTTAAGGTACTTCTCTTGCTTCTTTCTACACCCCTGTTGCTTCTTTCAGCAATTCTCTTGCCTCTTTCTGCACTCCTCTTCCTTCTTTTTGCACCCCTCTTGCCTCTTTTTGTACCTCTGTTGGTTCTTTCCGCACTGCTCTTGTTTCTTTCTTTACCTCACTTGCCTCTTTCTGCACTTTTCTTACTTCTTTCTAAACCTCTGTTGCTTCCTTCAGCAATTTTCATAGCGATTCCTTCACTTCTCTTGCTTGTTTTTGCACCACTATTGCATCTTTCTGCACCTCTGTTGCCTCTTTCTGCACTTCACTTGCTTCTTACTGCACCTCTCTTGCCTCGTTCGGCACCTCCGTTACTTATTTATGCACCCCTCTTCCCTATTAGTGCAACTATCCTGCCTCCTTCTATACCTCTCTCCCCACTTTCTGTACCACTCTTGCCTCTTTCTGTACCTCTGTTGCTTCTTTCTGTACCTCTATTCCTCTTTTCTTCACATCTATTACCTCTTTCTTCACCTCATTTGCTTCTTTCTGTACTCCCTTTCCTCTTCTGTATCCTTCTTCCCTCTTTCTGCACCTCTCTTGCCTTTTTCTGCACCCCTCTAATGTATTTCTGCACACTTTTAGCCTCTTTCTGCACCTCTATTACTTCTTTCTGCAGTTCTCTTTCTTCTTTTTGCACCTCACTTGCCTCTTTCAACACCTCTGTTGCTTTTTTCTTCAGATCTCTTGCCTCTTTTTGCACCTCACTTGCCTCTTTTTGCACCTCACTTGCCTCTTTCTGCACTTTTCTTGCTTCTTTCTACACCTCTAGTGCTTCTTTCAGCAATATTCTGCACCACTTCTGTTTCTTTCTGTACCTCTGCTGCTTATTTTTGCACCAGTCTTGCCTGTTTCTGTACCCTTTGTGCCTCTTTCAGCACCTCTGTTGCTTCTTTCTGCATTTCTCTTCCTTCTTTCTGCACCCCTCATGCCTCCTTTTGTGCCTTTGTTTCTTCTTCAGCAGTTCTCTATTTTCTTTCTGCACTGCCCTTGCCTCTTTCTGCATTCCTCTTGCCTCTTTGAGCACCTCTTTTGCTCCTTTCTGGACTTTTCTCTCCTCTTTCTGCACCCCTCTTGCCTCTTTCTGAAAATCAGTTGCTTCTTTCTGCACTTCTAGTACCTCTTTCCGCACCTCTTTTGCTTCTTTCTGCACCTCACTTGCCTCTTTCAGCACCTCTATTGCTTTTTTCTGCAGATCACTTGCCACTTTCAGCCCCTCACTTGCATCTTTCAGCACGTCTGTTGCTTTTCCTGCAGATCTCTTTCCACTTTCTGCACACCTCTTTTCTCTTTCTGTACCTCGCATGCCTTTTTCTGCACCCGGGTTCTCCCTGTCTCTGCACCTTTCCTGCCTGTTTCTACACATCTCTTAACTCTTTCTGTACCTCTGTTGCCTCTTTCTGTACTTCTCTTACTCTTTCTTCACCCTTTTCACCTCGTTCAGCACCTCTGTTGGTTCTTTCTGCAATGCTCTTGCTTCTTTGTGCACCTAACTTGCCTCTTTCTACACTTCTCTTGCTTCTTTCTACACCCCTGTTGCTTCTTTCAGCAATTCTCTTGTCTCTTTCTGCACTTCTCTTCCTTCTTTCTGTACCCCTCTGGCCTCCTTCTGTAACTGTCGTGCCTCTTTGTACACCCCTCCTACCTTTTTCTGCACCCTGCTTACCTCTTTTTTCACCTCTGTTGATTCTTCCTCCACTGCTCTTGCTTCTTTCTACATTTCACTTGTCTCTTAAGGTATTTCTCTTGCTTCTTTCTATACCCCTGTTGCTTCTTTCAGCAATTCTTTTGCCTATTTCTGCACTTCTCTTCCTTCTTTTTCTACCCCTCCTGCCTCTTTCTGCACTTCTGTTGGTTCTTTCTGCATATCTCTTGCTTCTTTCTGCACCTTTCTTCGTCTTTCTGGAGTTCTGTTACCTCTTTCTGAATTTCTGCATTTCTCTTGCTTCTTTCTGCACTTTTCTTCCTCTTTCTGCACATGTCCTACCTCTGTAGGAATAGTTAGAAATTATCATTTAAAAAACCTTTGATATTCACGGAAAAAACCATAGGCTTCAGGGACGTTATAGTTCAAAATTATCATTTAAAAAACCTTTGATATTCACTGAAAAAACCATAGGTTTCAGGGATGTTGAAGTTAGAAATTAGCATTTAAAAAACCTTAGATCTTCACTGAAAAAAACCCAGGTTTCAAAGGCGTTAGTTAGTTGGACATTTCACTCGTACAAAACCAGAGAAATTTGGCTGTTATAGTTGAGCTAACTATAACTCACGCCCCGCAATTCACTACTAATGACTTCACATATTACATCATTCATGACATGGTCAGTGACATCAATGATGATATCACTGATGACATCTCACATTCCCATATCTGGCATTGACATATCTTATCGTAGGTGCAGCCCCACGTGGACGCACTGTAGTTGCAGTGGCACAGACAAACCCAGTGAGATAGGCTAATATTTTTAAATCATCAGCTGTCTTAACTGTTAATTAAGCATTACACTGTACTTGCTCCCTGCACAGCCATAACATTTCTACCAGCCTGTTTTACTCCTGTAGAATGTTTCCACAATAAGTTAATTAGTCACATCACTCTGGCAGACACACTACTTTTATTCTGCCTCCTTTCTGCACCGGAGTTGCACCTTTGATTTAATCTATTTTTGCTGCTATTTTGTTACAGCATACCTCCTTCTAGAAATGCTGCACTTTAATATCTCTGAAGTGGAGGACGATAGCCACATTAATTCCTTGGGTTAGCCCTCTATGTTAATTAGTAAATGTAAGTAGATCACTGTTAGCCTTCCGAGGTGTACTTATCACCTTGCCTGTCATTCATATTCAGAAGCACACCAATAATAAGTGGCAATGCTTCTGGGATTGTTTTTATAATGTTGTATTACAAGGAGTATGTTTTGTTTAAATGTGTTACATATTTTCAGGTAATTTGTCAATCAATTTTATGCGCAATTATTGTATTGCTTTATTATAAAGCTGGCACAGTAAATAAAATGAAATATATAGTAATTTGAAATCTAAATTTTCTATTAAAGGGATTTCAAATTACAATACATTTGAGTGGAAGAAACATTTCTCTATCTTCCCCCAAACTGAAGTTATCTCTTATTAAGGGTAGAAAGGTAATCCAGTGTTTCGGATTTTTTCAATGTCAGGACATGTAACACTAAAAGACAGAAGTGCAACTTTTTAATTATCTTGCAGCCTGCCCTAGGACCCACCTTAAGGGTGAATTATAAGTATTAACAAAATATTATTAGGCCTGGCAAAAAGGTTTATTTTGCCAAGTCGAAATGACAGTTTAAATCTGCACCAACGGCTGTTGTGGCAGGTCTGAGACATGTTTTACAGTGCTAATTTAGTATTGGGCACAATGGAAGGTATTGCCTTCTAGTAGCATTTAAATTAGGGGTCTTGAGTACACGTGGTACAATTTACTAGGGTTTTTAAGTAGGTTAAAGGTACCAATGAGGTATATGCCATGTTTAAGGAGACAGCGCAAGCACTTTACCACTTGTTAGCAGGGTAAAGTGCCCAGAGAAATAATGCTAGCAAAAACAAGGGAGTGAAGGAAAAATGAGTCTGGTGATAGCAGACCAATGTTGTCAGGTCTAACACCAATCCACTGACAATGTCACAAGAGTCACTTTCTCATGCTGCTGCTATTGTAAATCGTCTGACTTTCTTGTAGCGCCATCTTGGGGTAGGATATATTGCTCATGATTCTGGAAAAATGTGTCACCAACTGCTAGACTTCAGCGCTTGCACCACGAACTGTCACAACAGCATCTGTTCTCCCTCATGGAGCCATTGAGTTTGAAGTATAAGACATTGTGACAGTCTGCCACGACTACCCAAACTGGTTCCAACTTAGTGACTGACTGGTGCCACCACTGAGACCATTGACCATCACCAGACACAGAGATGGAACTGAAAGCAGGAGCTGGCCACTTGTCAGCGTAAGAAGGGAAATCCAAAATGTTGTGCTAAATTGACTGCATTGGTCAGACAGACTATGACAGAAAATGTCGAAACATTTAATTTTGCTTATGACCACATTTACATAAGAGCAATTTGCTTTATTAACAAGAAAGCCTATTCTATGTATATTGTTAGGTCTTGGGTAGTCCATATTCTAATTACCATGTGTTATTTCCCTGAAGATCCATACACTGTTTGTCTGCTTCTTCTTATAAATATCTATGACCTTGACTTGCATGCCTTAAAACATTGCACTTAAATTGACATCCTCAATTATAATTTACATTAAATCACGTTCTGCCCTCCCCATTTTATCAAAAAGTAGCAAAGTCATGTCCAGGCTATAATTCATGCAACTTGACATTAGAACAAGCATTCCTTCTCATCTTACACGAGCTGACTAAAAGCATGCCTTTTATTGTTCCAACCTTCTTTATGCCACAATATTATAGAAATAGCAACATGTTTTCCTCTCCATAAAACTCTTAATTTCTTATCCATAACAAGTGCAATAACAAGCATCAAACTATTCCACTTACACCGCTCTGCAGCATGCCTTCCTCATCGACTAATAGGGTACGGGTCAATAATTCTATAACTCATGATGACTGAAAATACAGAATAATCCTGTCATAAATTAACAAAGATGACCTACATCTGCAAAGATGTGAGATGTTTTAAAACATCTCTATCTTAAAGCCTGCTCAAATTACAGAAACATTATTTGATAATCATAAAACATGTCAATGGAAGAACTACGTAAGGAATTAACCACTTTGCCGCGTGATCTCCTTCAAATGATGCAACGACATCAATATCTTTTGTTGAGATATGACAAATATCCTAATGTAATTTATCATGTACAAAATGTAAGTTCTTTCAAATGTACTTGAATCTCAATGCTGATGGAAAGGGTTCCACCTCCTTTCCATGAAATTCCAGTATGAAAAATATTTTTTTTTTGAACACCCCATGCTAGTTAATCTTCGTTTTGGAGAAATTTCAGTTTTGGAGGAATACATTTACATGAAGTTCCAATGATTACCCTAGAAAAAAATGCTAGGTGCAAGATGGAATCCCACATCAGGTATATAAATAAATGAATAAAAAAACACTTTCCTAAATTATTTCCGATTGTAATAACAATGAATTGAAAATGATTGAAAATGAAATTAAAGAGTAAGCAAAACTTGGGTTATCGTTGTCTGTTTTCTCTGGCTGGTGCAACCCACATTGAAAGGAGCTTTGAAAACCAGGCTTGCACACCACATCAAAATAGAAGAAAAACTATGCAAAAAGAGAGAAGGGGTAAAAAGGGAGTATGAAGCACGAGAAGAAAGGAAGTGCAAAAAGTATTGTGGATAGAAGATTAAAAATATAGGTAGATTGAGGAAAAAGGGGACAAGAGAGTGGGAACATTAGGAGAGGAGCAGGATGGGCATGAAGGAGGGCTTGCAAGGAGGAAAAGGGAAAAGTTGCCTAACAGGGTTCTCTTTTCAAACCACAAAGCCAGTAGGTGTGGCATTGATGGTATAAAGGTTATTTTTGGTTCTGGCTTTACCCAATACGTGTTGAGTTTGGTAAAATTATTTATCTGTATGTTAGCAATTGGGTTTCTGGTTCAAGCAGGATCCACAATCCTAATCAGGGTAAATCAGATGCACACCTTAAATTAATCTGTGCTCACCCTCCTGTAGCTTGGCACAGAGTAGTCAGGCTTAACATAAGAAGCAATGTTTAAAGTATTTGTACAACACGTCAACAGTAAAACAGTGTAAACTCGACACGAAAAGATACCACACATGGTTACAAAAATAGAGCTTAATGTAATGAATAAAACAAGACCAAAAATGTCAAGCTTAAAAGCATAAAGTGCCAACTGGGGTTATCTGATTGCGCTGAACCAGGTCAAATCTCTTTCAGGCTGACCCCGATGGAGCGTGGGTCAGATACATAGATCAGCCTTAGCCCACCAGACAGTACCTGGAGATGCGGTGTACTTGAGCCTTGCAGCAGTGACAATGTGTTGATGTCGATAGAGATGCAATGCGTTGATGGTCATGCGCCAGTTCTGACTGGGGCAACCGCATTGATGTATGGATTTTAGCTGGATCAGCACTTTATACCCACGTTCAAGGGTACAAAATAGATTGGCGCCACTTGGCTGTGCAAGATTATCAGATGGCAGAGTACAAGTTCTGTAGCAAGGTGAGTTGTAAGTCTTTCATATCCCTGAGACTTTATTTAGGTGGCAAGCTACCAAGCTATTTGAGTCACTTTTGTTCTGGGTTGGATAGATGCGGCTCCAGCCCTTCTAACTCCCAGGCAAGAGGGCAGAAATCAGCATGTCAACACAGCAAAGCAGGAGTCCAGCAGAGTAGCAGTCAAGCAGAGTGGCAGTCCTTATAGCAGCACAACAGTCTATCTTTTTGACAGAGTATCCACAGGTCCTGAAGTGTATTGAAGTGGTCAGGTCAGAGGTCCTGTACTTCTTCCCAGTTGTGCCTTTGAAGTGGGAGAACTTCGAAGAGAGGCATTTTAAGTGCACAGTCCCTGCCCTTTCTGCCCTGGCTCAAGACTCACTAAAGGGGGCAGCCCTTTGTGTCGGGACTAGACACAGCCTATTCAGGTGTATCTGTCAACTCCTCCCTCCCATCCTGCCCAGGATGTGGATGGTACATTAGTCACACATAAGTTCCCTTTGTGTTGCTGTCTACAGGGAATGCACAAACCCAGCTTTCATCCACTGCAGACATGTCTTCAGAGACAGGCAGAAGGCACCAACTAGTTAAAGTAAGAGAATGCCAGGTGTCTAAAAAGTGGATCAACTAGAAAGGGGTTGGCCCATAATCAATAGGGCTAGACCTACTTTAAACAATCAAATGACTACACACATGCCAAAACTGATCTCAATTCACAATCTCACATCATGATCACACAAAACCATTGATATGACTATATATTTTAGTTTTTATTATTTCATATTTTATTTTCAAATCAATTTTTTTCAATACTTAGGTTGCATTTTTCTCTCAAAACATTGTACAACAGAGTCACAGTAACATTGTAACCTGCATTACATTCTTTACCACAAAACGACCAAAACATTGACAATTTATCCCCATATAACATAAAATTATAGTACAGAAATCTTGGTAGATCTGGTTCTGTGATTTTATAAGACAATCTGTCTTTTTAGTCACACAAAAAAGAAACAAAAAACAAACAGAAACGTGTTACAACACCCTCTTTAATTATTCTTTTAACAAGGGCAAAGTTGGACAGTGTTCCAATTAGGCTCAATATACTTTATCACAGGTATAACTTATGTTAATTTCATGTTATGAGCCACCATGGTAACTGCCTGCAAAAGAAACACTTGTTTGGTAAACCAACAGTTGATGCGTTTTAAACCCTGATATGTGTTTTACAGGGTTCTCCTCAGGACTCAGAATAAACAATGAGCTACAGAAACATATATAATAACAAACACCCTCTTACAAAATCGCAACACTTGTCCCAAGCACCATCCACATCATATTTACCTCTTTTGTCCATGAATAAATCTCTCTAGCTTGATTATTCTCATGATTTTGGCAGTGGCCCCAGCTTCATACTTTACTACGACACTGTAATAAACGACAACACTAAAAAAATCAAGAACAGACAATCTAATGGTCATTTCCCAATCTTAGTATAAAAACCAACCATGTGGCTAGGCACCCAAACACTCACTTAAAATAGGAACATCCTTTTTAAACAACGGAGTCAATAGACGCTTCCTGACACAGTATGCGACATTACTGCAATGCTGCAAAAAAGAACAAACGGATACCACTATTCAAAAAAATGAACGATCACTCCGCGGTTAAACTAACTGCTCGGGATGCGATATACAATACGCAATTGACTTGCGGCATAGTAGCCAAACAAATTTATGGGAGCTAATAATCATGTTCCTTCGATTGGCGCAAGCACCGATCGGACCACTGTTCTCCCTGCTGTCTGTTTCTTTTGGCATGTTGAGTGCTGGTATTTGGCCAGTTGTGTCTAGTGATTTCTTCCAGGTCTAGTGATTACATACAGGTCGGTAACACCATATCACTGCAGGACTCGAGACACCCATTAAGCAAAGTAAAAACTCTATGGGCCTCATTTATGAGGCCGTGCGTCACTTTTACGCCTCACGCAGGTTCTTTCACATGGGGCTTGCCCCATGTGAAAGTACACATTGCTGGAGTTGTGTCACTTTTGTGACACACTCCAGCAATGCGTCATGTTTGCGCCATACAGATACGTCAGCAATACTGACGTATCTGTAACTCCTTGCGCCATGATGCGTCATACTGTAAATATGACGCATCATTGTTGTCGCAAGGAGTGCGCAGTGAAAAGTGATGCATCGCTGTTTTCACGCAGCGATGCGTCACTTTTCATAAATGAGGCCCTTTGTGTGTACCTAGGGACAGTCCCCTCAAAATTGAAAATCCAACTAGAACCATAACGCTCAAGGGCATATGAGCCAAAGTGCCACTCTCTGTTAAGTTTAAATGCTTCACAGTGTACTTACTGGTACTGAGTTGTCTCATAGAATTATGGGAATTGGAGTTGGAAACTCTGAACCATTTATCATCGTGCTCGTGATAGAGTACGAGGTCTAATACATGCTAAAAGTCAGTATTCACATGACAAAAGTAGGAAAAATGGGTCAAATATTTAAGATACTCTTCATAAGGCAGGTGATTCAGTCCAAAGTCCTATAACTCCTCGAAATGACCTAAGGTCTTCTGAGTGAGTTTATAAATTTTGCAGCTCTGTGATTTCGTTCATTCCATCAACCACAGAGTAGAATTTCACTATTATTAACGCCTATCTCTGTATCAGTTGTCTTTCCAGGTCCCCACCTCGGATGCCTGATTTAATTACTGAATGTACAGTCCACCGTGGATCACTCTCTACATGATTCAGATTGCTCCAATGGCTGACAAAGGGGGCTGAAATGGCCTTTTTCTGAATTCTGGACTTATGTTGGGTAATTCGTTGCCGTACTTCTTGATTGGGTTTCCCAATATATAGCTTTGGACAAAGACACAATATTCCATAGATAATATTTTTTGTTTTGCAATTAGAGAATGTGGTATGTTTCCAGTTGATGGTTTTATATGTAAATAGTGATCCGTCAATAGTTTGGTTACCGTAGGTACATGTGCCACATC
Source organism: Lissotriton helveticus (assembly GCF_964261635.1). Taxonomy (NCBI): domain Eukaryota; kingdom Metazoa; phylum Chordata; class Amphibia; order Caudata; family Salamandridae; genus Lissotriton; species Lissotriton helveticus. The sequence continues at coordinate 1,761,815,249 of NC_136065.1, forward strand.
TGTGGTGGCCTACAATCGTGTTAAATTTAGCTGTTCACGTAATATAATTTTTGTTGATGGCTTAGGAAGTGCTGCCCGAACCACTTGATTAGCAATGCTTTTATCTCTTTTGAATGCAAACAGAGGTTTGGTGAAGGACACATCTACATTTTTAAGCAAATGCCAATTATGATTGATAACCTTCTTCAATTGGTTAATTTTGAGCAGAATGTGGTGACACAAACAGGACGATCTACGTTCTGTTTTTCTCTTTTCTGTAACAGTTCTTCTTGGGGTGACCACCATGCCAACTTCATGGAATGTTTAAGGAGTCTTTTGAGATAGTCTTGTGCTTTCAACTTGTCCACCAAATTTGTTGCATCAAAGTTGTAATCCAATTTTTGTGAACAATTCCTTCTAATCCTTAAAAATTGCCCGAACTGTAAATTATCTTGAAGGCTACAGGGATGATGACTGGTATAATGTAGGGCTTTATCCCTTACGGTCGGTTTGTATGGAGTGTGTTCATCAAAAGTCAATCTGCAGCAAGTACTTCAACATCCAAAAATGTAATTCTCCAGCAGTTATAACGTATGCTGAATTTGAGATCTGCTGCCCTGACATTGACACCATTATGACATTTCTTAAGTGTGTCAACTTGACCTGTCCATATGAAGAATATATCATCTATATATCGCACCTAGTGCAAGATATGATGTTGAAAGGGATTATTATGGTAGATGTATTTTTCTTCAAATTTCGCCATGGCTTGCTCTGACGCAAATGGGCAACCCATCACAGTCCTTTCTAAAAGTGGCATTTTTGGAATTTCAATTTATAATCCAACTTCACCTTAAATTGTGATTTTAAATTTTGATCCATTGACACCAAACTTGGGAGTCCAGTCTCTTCCCTATCTTAAATCATACTTATAAAATGTATTACAATAACCCCAATGCTATTCTATGGTAGAGATAAGCCTTCAAGTAGTGAAAAACAAATTAAAAGAGTTTACAACTACCAGGACATGTAAAACTTAAAACTACATATCTTACTTTTTAAATACACTGCCCCATGCCCTAGGGGTGACTTATATGTATTACAAAAGCAAATGTTGGGTTTCGCAAGAGTGTTAACTCGCCAGGTCAACATGGCAGTTTAAAACTGCACACACAGGCTGTGGAATCACATTCCTGAGATATGTTTAAAAGGCTACTTAAGTGGGTAGCAGAATCAGTGCAACAAACCCAGTAGTAGCATTTATTTTACAGGCCCTGGGCACATATAGTGCAATTTACTAGGGACCGATAAATAAATTAAATATGCCAATTGTGGATAAGCCATGTTACCATATTTTAAGCAGGGTGCACATGTACTTTAGCACTGACTAGCAGTGGTAAAGTGCCCAGAGCTCTAAGGCCAACAAAAAGAAATTCAGCAAAAAGGGGATGAGGAAGGCAAAATGCCTGGGGTAGACCTTGCAGAAAGGTCCATTTCCCAAAATATATATATATATATTTGAGACTGAAAAATATTTTTGTTTTAGCCTTTTTTTCATTTTGGTTGGTCTGGTCAGCTTCTCCAACAGTAAAGTTTTATAAGAAACACAAAAAACTAGAATAAACATTGACAAAGTTAAAGTATGGCAGCCAACACTAGTTCTAATGGGTTTGCCAGATTTTGTTTTTATGTATGCGATCAAGGCAATCTTTGCATAGTTAACGATTTTTCTGCATTTGCCACATAATCCATCATCTGCAGTATATAATATGCAGATTAAAAAAAATTGTTTCTAGCATAAACGGTTCAAATGTTACTATATATGCAGTAATTCATCTTGCTGCTCAGTGGAAGGGCCTCTGCAAAGCTGGAATGGTCACCTTTCTGTTGCCTACTCCTATATTTGGCTATTAAACTGGTAATATTGAGGTTCATCAAATGCCCAGAGAGTGTTACCAAGTGTAAAAATGATAGAAATAATGAAGGAATACTGTTGCAAAATGTGCCACATTATGCAGCACAATTTGCCTTTTCTTTTCGCATTCTTTATTCAAACCTACCACATAATCTGGCCCTCTCGTGCTGCATAATTCCAGTGGCTCACTGTCTTAATGTTTGTGCTATATGCCACGTTTAAAGATTTTATGAAAAATAATATACCTACTGTATATCATTTTTATAATACAGTACTAGTACTTCTTAGCAGGAGGGGGTACCTAATATAGGTATAGAAAACTTTTTTTGTTTTAATGCAGATCCCAAAAAAGTATATATTTAGGGCAAATAAAAAGTACTGCTGTCTTTGACATACTGCAGTTTTAACACAATTTACACACAAAAGGACGAATAAAAAATGGAAAACGGTAAAGAATGGGAGGAATAGAAGGAAGCAACATGGTAATGTAAGGTAGTAGCCTAACAGCCCTGACAATGAAATCCACTTCTTCTTAAACGGACGTGCATATGATATCATGCTAAATGCCATCACTGAAAGCGCAAGACACTCAATGCTGGAGCACTCTCACCCATCGCCCTGTGTGATATACTCTAGTATATGCATGTAAAAGATGAATGATAGACTAATGGATGAAAAAGACTGACGTGCAACTCCTATAAATGGTTATTTAGTAATTATTTTGTTTACACAAGACTAACAAAATTGGAGAAGTTTTCTATGGAAGAAACGTGAAGGAAACAAAAAGAGAAAAGAGGAGATGTGGGTGGATCACAGAGAACCAGGGAAGGAAGCACAAATTGGTGGCAGCTGTTTAAGGGCCTCTCTACAAAAACAAAAAATGAGACGATCAAACTTGAAAATATTTTTGCATGAGTAATATTCGCTCAGCTTACTTTGTCAGCATGAGGAAGGCCATTCATTTGAAAACGTAGAGGATACCAGTTTTATGGAAGGGGCAATGAAACAAGCATCATCAGGTTTGCTTTTTCTCCAATTTTATATTCAACCACTACACAGTAGGTATGGTATGGGATATTATAAATACAAGATCACAAGAGATCTTGCCAATTCCCAACCTGGCTCTTGATAGAGGAGCCGAAGGAAGTATGCACCAAATTCTGTGAAACTGGATTTCAACTCAGGGACTAACAGCAGGGGCTGGTGTACTCTGTTCAACAAAACAGGTGAATGTAGAAAGCAGTAAATGAAGTAAAGGTGAGTATAAGCACATTATGCAAGGACCCTAAGAGTAAAACAAAGCCTCAATTCAAAAAGAAGAAGGTAGCTGGCTTAAAAATTAGACATGCCCACGTACTGAGAACTCTGAACAGGGAATGGGCTCTGACGATGCATGACAGCACAGCAGAAGTAGCAATAACTCACCAGAAGCTGAGGGATTTTCTGGATACAGCATCATTGAATGAGCACATCGCTGCTGGAAACACCTGATACCAGAGTTAGTGTCCTGCATAGACTGTACAAAATTACACTTCAAATAATGGGTAACATATCAAGAAAGGTTAAAGGTCTCTTTTGGGAGAACTTAACATAAAGATATGACATACTGCTAGCATAGAAAGATTGGCCGCCTTACTTGGTGATGGATTGCCCAAAAGGGGAAAGCGTCATTTTGCCTGCTTTCGAGGACCTTGTTCAAAAATCTTTAAAACATTCATACGTGCAAGAGTGGGTTCTATCACTAGATCTGGCATTAGACCACAACTATGTGGACTTGGAGTCTACTCACCACAGAATCCCATTAAAATCTACTCCAAATCCACAAATAGACAGTACCCTATAACAATCATAGCAAAAAGGCAGGTCAAAAAAATTCTAGACCAACTCAAATACCAAGTTGTAATTGAGACTTGCACCTCCACGATGAATAATCTTGTTTCCTGTATTGAAACCTGGCAACTCATACCGTCTAGTTTTAGATTACAGACATTTAAACACATGCACACAAACATTTGCAGTTCAAAATGCACATAGTGCTGCATTAATGAATAACATTGTGGGGAAGAAATACAAAACAACATTAGATATCTCAAATGGATTATTCTGCCAAAATATTGCTCCAGAAAGCAGATATTTGACAGCATTTTCAGCCCTCTGCACTTAGTGTCACTTCCGTTATTTGCCTCACAGGTATAAGAACAGCCCAGGCCTATTTTTGGCATGAGTGTCAGATGTGAGAATTTGGCCTGGTATATGCTGTCCACTAATTAAAGTGGGCACCTTGTATCACTCCAAACAACCCTTATTGAAGATTAGGTTAAAGACAACCTTTATAGAAAGCTATCCTAGTGGTAGCTGTGGAGAGCAGCCTCCAGGCTAAGTCTCGAAGGAATGTAAAGCAGCTTGTTTTACCAGATCAGAAACTCCTGAATAACCAAATGAACCACACAAGAGATATATAAAATATATGTGTTTATTACTAAACACGCTCTACTAATCTCTACACAAGATTAGTGCACAAGGCACTGTTGTGTGGCGTTTAGAGCTCCGAGTAAATTTTCCCGATTCATGCCCTTATATAGGCAAAATTCACATTGGCCTTATATAGGCATAGAAATAAATCCCTTATTTAGACATAGCCCATGCAGACCAAATACAGGCATGGCTACTTCCACCCGTACCAAACGTCACAACGATTTCTTGGAAAAATTGGCTTAAGCAGTTAGGGGACTTCACCTTGCTTGAATATTGATTTGTCCAAGAACTCATGTACTTTGCAACTAACAACTATTCCCTAGGGGTTCTTTCTTGATGTTATTATGCCCAACTTTACGTCAATCTATGGCATTCCTAAACACCATCAAGTTATAAATATACCTTCACCTGCTATGGCAAACTACGGTGGTTCGGAGCAGTTCGACTATCTACTTGCCCAATGTAGCTCGCTACAGCAAGTGCCGAAGGATGCCGACCCTCCAGCTGACGCACTGATCAAGAGGCTGCCTTTTTCATCCCAGAAACTTTCAGAAAAGCCATCACTATGAAACTTATAAGAAATGGCATATCAGCAAGAGGTGGTAGGGTCGTTTTTGTGACAGAGGCACATGAATATCATCAGACAGAGGTATTTTATTCATGGATAATCTGCCCTGAAGCAAATCCAGTATCAAATGTGTTTCCCTTCTACAAAGAAGATGAAGCGCCTGAGGAATACATTTCTTTTGAGGATGTTGAAATTCCACTAACATGCCAAGAGCATGCGCTCTGGTTTAAAGACGCCCTAAAACATACACATTACATTACCAGGCTCGGTCCACTAGGTAGACCAGGAGCAACATGGCCAGTATTAGCCAGCTATATATCACATCCTGCCATTGAACATATGACAGATGAGGAACTATTAGTTCAAATAAAAGAGCTAATTAAAATCCACAGAAAATTGGTTCAATAGGTCATGCAGACCTTTACTGTCCAAACAGTAATAAGGATTCCACAACACACCCCTTACCAGGGGAACACAAATACAATTACATCACAGACTATACAATCAGTCATTGGTAAATTACCTGCAAAACGGGAACAAATTCCATTCTGGATAGCTCAAAAAATTACTCAAATCGAGGCAGTATTTCCTGATACTACCCCTCATGAGCAACATAGAATTCTAACAATCTGTTTACCGATGGGGATCGCACCACACCTGAAGGACTGCGACACTTGGGGTACAGTCTTTGCTGAAATCTACACCAAAACACATGGTGTTCCATCTATGGCGGTAATACCAGACGTCCTGAAACAGATTCAAAATGAATACGGGCGGAACATGCTTTAAATCTAGGTATGGAATTGCTGAAAGATTTCAAACAGGTCTCAACCATAATATTAGCTAATATTAAAGGTGAAGCCGCATCCGTGGCGATCCGCCCAAAGTTAAGAGAATTTGATGTAACTGAGCAACCTCAGGAACTAGCCAGAATAATTAAAAAATCCTTTGAAGAATTAGGAAGAGACAGTTTGGGTGGTAAACCAGTGAAACCCCAACTGACTGAAAGTCCTGAAAAGGTCTTTATTAAAAACACTCTCACTCCTCTCAAAAAGAAATGGGAGAACACTAAACAAACTTCTAAAGAGAAACGTTCTCATTCCCGAGGTAGGTCTCCTCAAAAGGAGCCCTCTGAAAGGAGGTATAACCTCAGGAATAGGGATAATTTGAGAAAAACTGATAGATATCAAGATACTGATACACGTTCCTCTCGTACCTTTCAGACTTCCTCACAGAAATCAGAAAGAAGAGGACGGTCTGAACAAAAAGAAGAACGCGTGAAGTCGAAAGACGATCAACACGTTCCAAAAAATAAGAAAACTCAATTCACCAAAAAGAAGGAAGCAGGTCTAAAAATCAGACATGCCGAGGATCTTGAGGACACAACTCAAGAACAGGGAATGGGCTCAGACGATGTTGGACAGCGCAGCAGAAGTCCCCATAGCTTGTAAGAACTTGAAGGATCACCTGGAGACAGTGGACTTAAATGAGTACATCCAAGTTGCAGATACTAGGGTTAGTGTCCCACATAAGTTATATGAAGCAACACTCCTGATGGAGGGGGACATAACTAGAAAAATAAGAGCACTCTTTTGGGAGAAGCTCTCTCAGGGTTATGACATTCTTTTAGCTGAACAAGACTGGCTACCTGAATTTGTCAGGGAGTGCCCACATGGTGAAGACACCATTATGCCAGCTTTCTCCAATCATATTCCAATTCATAGAAAATATACCTATGCCAGGAAATGGGCAGTAGCCCAGGCTCCTGCATTATATAAAAATTATGTAGGATGGGATGAGGATTCTCCTCAACATAAAATCCAGTTAAAAACTCAACCAACTGCACAAAGGCAGTACCCAGTTACGCAAGAAGTTAAAAAACAGATCTGGGAGATATTAGATCAACTTGAATACCAAGGGGTGATTGAAACAAGCACCTTGTCCACGAACAATCCTTTGTTTCCTGTCTCCAAACCAGACCATATATATCGTCTAGTTTTGGATTACAGACATTTAAACTCTTGTTGCAAAACTTTTGCATACAAAATGCACACAGTGCAGCACTAATGAATAACATTGTGCATAAAAAATATAAAACCACATTAGATATTTCTAACGGTTTCTTCTGTCAAATCATTGCACATGAAAGTAGGTATTTGACTGCCTTCTCAATCATGGGGACACAGCGTCAATTCTGTTGTCTCCCACAGGGATTCAAGAATAGTCCAGGGTTATTTTCAGCCAGAGTAACAGAGTTACTACAAAACCTATGAGGATGAGGCATTATCATATGTCGATGACATATATCTAACAGACAATGACTTGGATTGGCACTTGAACAGAGTGAACACCATTATTTTGGGATTTGCCTCTGAAGGGTATAAATTCAATTTTAAGAAATCGAGAATTACCCACCTCAACGTCCTTTTCCTAGGATACGAGTTATCAAGTGAAGGCAAAAGCCTGGCAGGAAACTTTCTAGAGAAATGTGCGCTGCTCCAACCTCCAAAAACGCTGAAAATCTTACAGTCGATTCTAGGTTTCCCTAATTTCGGAAGAACCTACATTCGCAATTACGCAGAAAGGGTTAAACCAGATTTCAAACAAATTAATTTGACTCAAAAACACACAGACATTTTGTGTTCAGTCCAAATGGACATGTTGGCAACAAAACATGTGCAAACACGCGTAAACATGTGCAACTTAGAGAGCCAAATCATCCCAGGAAGATGCGGATTCACTTACTTAATCTTTAATGAAGGAGAAAAAGTACCAATAGCTTACAAATCACACAGGCAGAAATGAAATTCACTTCAACAGAAGAAATTCTGATAGCGGTTCCAACTACAGTAGAAAAAGAGAGAGCCCTTGCACAGGGTAAGCACATAATGGTGATTACTGCTGTACATGCCTTAGAGGCAGTGACAAAAGCGAGCATTCCAAATGCTAAGGCTTTACATCTGAGATGGATACAATGGGTTAATTCTCTTGCTGCAACAGACGTTAAATACTTTTTTGACCCTTATTTGAAAACACAAGAATTTCTACAATATGAAGATGAATATCCTCTGCCTACTGAAATTCTGCCTCTAGAGCAGTATGAATGTATCATTTATACTGACGGATCAGCACAACCCGCAATTGGGGGTAAACAAGCTTATAGTGCTGCATGCGCGATCGTTAAAGGTCGCTAGCGTGATGGCAAATTCCGACTAATGGTCACTAAAACTCAATCTCTAGGAGATTGTACAGCTTAGCGAGCTGAACTACAAGCATTCAAGATGGCGCTTGAAAATACTGATCGCGAATTCCCCACACTCATAGTGTGCGTTTCGTATTATTGCGTTCAATCTTACAATGAATACTTGCAGAACTGGATTGAAAACGGTTACAAAGATGCAATAGGTGGCACAATCAAGCATAAGTTGCTCTGGGAACAAGTAGTTCACTTACGACAAGTACTACAAAACGCTCACGTGATCCATACACTAACAGCCTGATTCATCATTCTCCCGTTTTGCGAGCCCCTAATAGCGATTCATAACGAATCGCTATTAAGGACTTGCAAAACGGGATTCGTGTAGGAATTGCAATAAATATTGCGATTCCTACATGTTCCTTATTTGCGATTAGCTAATTGCTAATCGCTAATAAGGAATAACTCCCCATGCATTCCTATGGGCCTGCAGGCCCATAGGAATGAATGGGGAGTTATTCCTTATTTGCGATTAGCAATTAGCTAATCGCAAATAAGGATGCGATTTCAAGGGTGCAGGGGTGTCCAAAGGACACCCTGTAGCACCCCTGAAATGTAATCTACATTGGTGTTGCGCACACACATGTCCAAAGGACATGTGTGTGTGTAACATGCAACTTAGAAAAATGCATTTAAATGCATTTTTCTAAGTTTTTGCTATTTACCGAGAGGTCTGACCTCTCGGTAAATAGCGGCCCAAAATTGCATTTTCGCAATTTTAAAATGCTTCATGAATTGCATTTAAGGAATCTCAAATAGATATTCCTTAAATTCAATTCTTCGCAAATGTGTGAATTCTTAAATAGCGAATTGTGCATTTGGGATGATGAATCCCAAATGCAAAAATTGCACTCGCAAAAGGCAAGATTCTGAGAATCTTGCCCTTTGCGAGTGCAATTTAGCTTGATGAATCAGGCGGTAAGTCATCAACGTGATGGTGTTCACGTTACAGGGAAATCATTGGCTGATGAAGCCGTGAAGGCAGCTGTGCAAACGGCTTCCGTAGCTGCAATCACTCGTTCAAAAACGAAAATAGACGGCGAAATAATGCAAGCTGTCAATGCTTCAAGCAAAGAAAGTGGTAAAACATTACCAAAAGGCTTTCCACTCAAATACTCATCCATAACTGATGCAAATAATGTTCCTTTTGCTCGAATCCCTGGAGTGGGGGATAGAGTAATTCCAAACATGAAACATAGATTAGGACTAATTTTAGCAGCACATGAAGGGCTCGTTTCTGCACACGGAGGTGTATCCGCTACAGTATCATTATTAAAATAGAGATACTGGTTACCACGCATGAGGAAACAAACCAGAAACTATGTTTTGGAATGTGAAATCTGCCAAAAAATGAAAGTCTCTACAGTGAAACGTCCTACGCAGACGCCCTTGTTAGTTCAGATAAACCATTAGCATGCATTTACCTGGATCATTGCGGTCCCTTACAGAGGGATGGTAACTATGAGTATATCATGGTCAAAATTCATTTGGAAGTGGTCTCAGAGCTCGACTGACGCTCAAACTGTTATAAAAGATTTGCGTGTCTTTATCGGCACATACGCAGTCGGCAACCTACATTCTGAACAGGGTCCTGCATTTAGCTCTCGTGCTCACAAAGAGGCCGTGACCAACATGGGCATTGCATTGCGGTATTCTAGTCCATTCCATCCTGAGGGAAATTCTGTAGTGGAGAGAAAAAAACAGGACATAGAGCAATCTATAACAGCTAGGGTACTAGGATCGGGTGACGGATGGGTCAAACATCTAATAAGTGTCTAACGTAGTCTTAATAATCTGCCAAGAAGTTCTCTAGGGGTATCACTCCATATGAAATACTTTTTAGAACTAGAATGATTGTGCAGGACCTCGATTGTCACACTTCAGTGGTGGACCAAAAATCCTTTGATAGCAAAGATCGTTTGGCTGTTTTGCAGGACTTAAATGAAATAAGATCCAGACAAAGTAACGTACTCCTGAAGCCAACAACCAATGAAGAGAAACCATCCGTCCCAGCAAGACCAGTCTGGATTCCAAAGATTTGGGATCTAGTCAAAGAAAAGATGGCGGCAAGAATGAATTTGGGCCTTCTTACAGACAACCAGTACCTGTCCTAGCCATCCACAGATCAAGAACAGTATTACTGCCGCCCCTTGCTGGTAAAAAAGAGAACAGGTTTGTGTCCATCGATCTGGTCAAACAACATCATGTGACCGATCATAAGTAGTAGGCCAAGTGGACTCCAAAGATGTAGCAGACACCTAAATCTGGCTACTATCCAAGAGGTTCAAACTGAAAGACTCATCACTTTTGAAGAATCAGCAGTGCGAAAAGAAGGACTATGCAACAAAGCCATGGAACTTGTACCTCTTGAGACCCAAATAACCGTTCATCAAGAAACGCCTGTCTACTAATGAAATAGCAAATGACTATACAAATGTAACAAGTGATCAAGTGGTTCCAGTGATTTCAACAAATCCTGAAGCAATCCCAACAATTGACAGAACTGCCTCTCGCTATTTCATTCATTTTGATACATTTTCCAAGGATCCCAGCAAACCTGAAACGTTGCCACCTAAAAGAACAATTAAAAGAACAAGCAACAGAACTTTTTCATCAACTGGAAAAAACTTATATGGTTTCACCATGGATTGAACTTTGGATTGTGGTGGGTGTACTTTTTCTTCTACTTTGGTTGACTCCTGTATTTACTTTGGGAATGCTGATAAATTGAAAATATGTTAAAAAAGGACACAGCAAGTGGGAACATCAACTTACTCCTCAAGCCACACAAATCATCTCATCGTGAACAAAGATACTTGTCATCAGTGAACATCACAGCCATTCCTATGCCAGGTGGTATAGCTTGAGACAGAACTGAATATGACATTCTTGGTCCGGCAGAGCTGTTAAAGATTCCACAGCAATTCAAGATTTCCTTGAGTGACTTTGGTTCATCTAGTACCTTTTCTGATGATTGGGACTTCGAGACTGTTAATAATATGATGTCAGACTTAGAAATATCTGCAAAGTTTACAGATCATGAATACTTAGAAGGTTCATCATATTATGAACAAATGTATTGTTTTAATCACTATGGTCATCATTTATTGCATAAATCTGCAAATCCTAGAAATGTATTAACTTATAACCAATGGGATATTGTCCTACGCCACCAAAGGGTAGCTCAAAAACATTTTTTGGCAAGTTTCCATACTTTTCAGAGTATAATGTTTCAAATCCAGAATCATTTTACTATAAAAAATGTTAATAAGACAGGAATGAAAAGTATGTGGACAAATACAAAGCAAATTTATTCTGCAGCCTTTTATGCTTAGCTGTCTACATTAGGCTTTGACTTTTGGAAAGACACCATTGAGACAAAAAACGGTCTGGGGTACAATGGCCTGGCAGGTGCAGGGATTAGAAGCTTTATTTAGAGCCTGCATCATCCGACAGCAAATAATGTTTTTGAATGACACTATTCAGCAGACATCTTGCCTTGGGTTAGCCAGGATAATAGATTTAAACAACCCGTCCATGACTACACCTACGACTGATAGCAGTAACACTTCAGAGGGGGAGGTCGACGTACATACTATTTTGCTTCACAACAGAACAGATCCTGATTGGAAAAGATGATTAATCTGGCCCACAGACACAAACAACTGTCAAGATAGATTCCTGAATAAGACACAAGGGTTCACATTCATTGGCCAGATCCAACATATGTTTAGAGACAGCATCCAGGGATAGTAACATCATAAAGTGTAGGGAAACTGTGCCTTGAGTGGCTACACAAGTCTACACTGAAGGAAGTGAAACAACACTTATCTTTACTTAAAGATGGCGCTGACCTGAGGGACTTCTTACAAGGACCAAAAAAAACATGTCATAAACGTTTTATAAACGCCGGTATTTATGCTCTATATAATGAAGCATGGAAGATTATCTAAGCAGAGACTGCAGAATGAATACGAGAAGTTGATTGTATTAATTTAGAGAAATCTCTCTCTGTAGTTGACAATGGGTTAATGACTCTGTCATCCAGAATATATTCTTTGGAAGGCATAGTATCATCTGCCATAGACAAAATGGAACAGGACTTGGTCATGTTGCAACATGGTCAGTCGCAATTACGTTCTATCATGCTATTAGGCTGTACATAACAAAACCTTCATTCAGGCTATGTGCCTTGGCGTTTAATCAACACAACGTCATTGTTTTCTGTATTTAATCTCACAGATAAACAAATCAAATTGGCGCAGAGGGGAGCAGACTATACGGTGCTGAGCATTGGAAAACTGGAAAGATTGCCATTTACAGTTGCTGAAAAAACAGCTATTGAATGGATAATACACGGTAAAATCACTCTGCCTGTTACAATTTTTCATTTTCAGTATTGCTTAAAACGTATACCAGCAGGCATATATGAAAGGTTGGGTAAAGAATACATCAAGACATCCTGGGAATTACCTTACACACACAGATGCTGGAGTGGGGGGGAAGAAGTGTTTCTTAGTGGCAATAACTGTGAAAACGCACTAAGCAGTTCTCTCCTATGTCAGGGTATAAACTTACACGGGGCCTGCGATGGTTCCTCCAACAACTTTTCCTGCCACCTGCAAGGTTCACCAGCTACAGTGATTGATCCAATTTTTAGGCAACTTTCTAATGGAAGTTACATTATATTGAATGATCACAGCTGCTGTGGCATGTTGCCAGGTTTAGCCTATCACGTAACTGTGTCAGCCAGGGTCACTTGCTGTATGCAAGTATTGTTTCCAAAAACGAAGACAGACCGGGAGTCGCCGTTATGGCCTTTACTGAACATCTCTTCTATACGAATTGATACTTTGAGCAGAATGAAAGCCATTCTTTTACAAAAAAAACTGTGCCATTCACCTCGGCCAAAGAAACCTATGATCTGCAAGTCGCAAGGACTTCTGAAGAAATACACACCATTTTAACTACAAACTGCCCTGTACATTTCTCAGAAATGTCAGGTTGTATCTTAAACATGTTTGATACGAGAGGTATTGTACATGTATTTAAGATGATTTTTTCAGGACTGTTAGCACCTTTTGAGGAAGTCCTAGGAATATTTCCAAACTTCATGCACTCTGTGTTTGGTGGACTGCCTCTTGTTTTGGGACTCGCAGCAGGGATACTACTTTTGCTCCCCTTGCTCCAATATGGCAAGCCAAATCACCAGCGATACCCAGATCACCGTGGAGAACACTCTTCTGGCGATGAAGTGTAGTGAGCGCATGTCCAAATTTTGAGATTAACTCGCTTAAGAGAATTAAATACCAAATGGTTTATGTCATTCAGACCAATCTGGCAAGATTGCATCTTACCTGTTCTACGATGCCTGCAATGTGGAGAAGTATGCGTGTTAGACATCTGTCTCACACTCCCATCAGTCATGCCAACGGATGTTGATGCTTTCTGGACCCGGTAAAGGCCCATAGCCCATGCAGACCAAATACAGGCATGGCTACTTCCACCTGTACCAAACGTCACAATGATTTCTTGGAAAATCGGCTTAAGCAGTTAGGGAACTTTCCCTTGCTTGAATATTGATTTGTCCAAGAACTCATGTACTTTGCAAAGAACAACTATTCCCTCTTTCCTGACGTTATTATGCCCGACTTTACGTCAATCTATGGCATTCCTAAACACCATCAAGGTATAAATATACCTTCTCTTGCTATGGCAAACTACGGTGGTTCGGAGCAGTCCGACTATCTACTTGCCCGATGCAGCTTGCTACAGCAAGTGCTGAAGGAAGCTGATCCTCCAGCTGACGCACTGATCAAGAGGGTGCCTTTCTCTCACCGAGAATCCAGCTCTGGTGTTTCCAAGCTCCCCTTGCGGGGTGTTGGGAAATCGGTTCCTGATACAGAGATACCAGATCTCCTTCATTCTAAACCAAGGGATGGAGCTGATTAGAACCTAGAGAAACCTTTGGTAGGTTCTTGGCAAAAACAACTAAACCTATGCTACACAATACTTACTGCTTCCCGCGTACTAGACCTAGGTTAGGTAAATCGGGGCAGGCGTATTTAGAAGCACCAGTTGAGTATTTTTAGTCAATGTTATTTATGTATGCATTTTTATATGGCTTATAAACCATACAATGCTTTTACAGTATTATTTTATAATACTATTCTCGCTGTACGCATTATACTTTGCAGTCTGCTTAACGATTGTAGCAGTTCACTCCTCTTGTATGAGAAAGAAGACTGTTCAATAAACCTTTTTATTGAAAACGCCTGTCTCTCTATTTCTCTACAAACTCTGTTGAAATGAAGCATGCATGATTGACTGAGTGAATTACTTATCTATTGTTTCCGCGACTCTAGAGATATATTTCTTATTCTTGGGAAACAAAGTTGTCATGTATATGCGGTTGTCAGAAACTAATCCCTTCTTGTGAATTCGAGAAAGTTTCTAGTGACCTCGGAGCTAGCTGGCACTCACTATTAAGTTTAGTATATTCGATAGAGACCTAGTAAACCTCAGTCCTACGTTTAATCCATAGGATATATTATTCCAATGCGCAGAGCCTATTGGGAATATAGGGACTACACTACAGCACACAATACTTAATCCAAAGAACAACAGTAAATAGCACAATACACATGGGGAGACCGAACCATACTGAGAAAGTGGCTTAATAACAACGACTTGACTAGACACAGTGCCTAGAGCACACAGAATCGCTGGGACTCCAAGGAACCAATCCATGGACGTCAACAGGGGTCAGTTACTAGGGAGATAGAACAGTCTATGTGTATTGATAACTACTCCAGAACCCTACAAGATGTGTGGGGATACTTTCACTGCACTGCGCCCAAATTCATGAACAACCCACATTTTTTGGGTGAGACGAGGCGCTCCTGAAGAGCTACGATGAAAGCCAATATCTAAGTGAAGGTAGGAACTCACGTTTGGAGTACCCCCACATCTCCCCCAACCCCGAGGCGGCCGGTATGAGCAACATGGTGGTCTCGCGCTAACAAAGGACAAGTGTCCTAAAGTGGAGTGGCAGCATATAGTGCAGCCCTGATGAAACTGCCTAGAAGTATATGGCAGTGAAACATGTCGGCACTGGCAGTAGGTACTGGTATGCATGAATAGCTACCAGCCTTGTTAGTGGTACAGCATACACATTTTTCCCTATGAATAAAGTTGGTTAAGGGAATTATATGCTGTGTTTTATGCACTTATTTATGTTGTGTGTTTGTCACTAGCAGATGCTCTCTGCATTCCACTGTTTGTTCACACGTTTTGGTTGTTTGTTTTTGGACACTATTTTCTCTCTTTCTTTGAGAATCAAGTGACTACCGATGATGAGACAGGGGCTTGTCTGGAAATTACATACCAGTTACCCCGTTGGTGGGGTTTCCGTGAGGTGTCACTTGGTTTTCACACATTTTTTCTAAGGAGAATTCGATCCAACACCGTGTGGGTGGATCGTTGTCATCGACCTAGGTGGGTCAGACAAATTGTTGTTCGGTGTTTCTGCCAAGGAAATTTGGGTTGTTCATGAATTTGGGCGCAGTGCAGTGAAAGTATCCCCACACATCTTGTAGGGTTCTGGAGTAGTTATCAGTACACATAGACTGTTCTATCTCCCTAGTAACTGACCCCTCTTGACGTCCATGGATAGGGTCTTTTGTTTGTTCTAAAACTGTCGAGTGGGGGGCGACCCTGTCCTTTCTTCCCTCTATGCTCCAATTGTGGTTTTGACTCCAAGGAACCACCCAAAGGAGTGTCACAGGGAGCCCACGGAGGACGGGTGCAGTGTGTGAACACAGACGCGCGTTCCATACAACTCCATGGGAAAGTTGCAGTTGGAAAATTACAGTTTGAGGACACTTCAGAGAGGACTGCAAGCAAATCCTTTAAGACATAGAAGGTTCTAAGACCAGCTCCCTTGTGAATACCAAAGTACGCTTGTTACCTATCCCAGGGGAGCCAGGTGCATAGGGGTGAAGTGGTGTCGGAAACCTTCGTAATTTTCAATGGTGTGACTCAGAGAAGTGCTGCTGCTGGGAATATGAAAAGTATCCAGTGGAATCCAAGCCTGCATCCGAGGTGAGAGGAACCTGAAAGCAGAGGGGACAGAGTCTGGGTCACTTCAGGGTGACCAGGGGCTCAGTAGACGAATGCCCACCGATGTCGGGTGCTTCAGGTGAGAAGACTGGATGCTTTACTCTGCAGCCACGGGGACCAGGAGATGTCCATGATGACCAAAGTCCGGAGGTGAGCTGTCCCACAAAGGAAGTCGATTGTTGTGGGGTCAGTGTCTGGATTGAACACCAACAAGCCTTTGCAAATGCAACCCACGTGTACAAAGAAAACCAGTCACAGTGAGGACCAGCAAGGTACTGGAGACTCTCCAAGCAATGGGGAGTAAGGGCACGTCTGGAGCAAATAAGGATGCTCAAGAAAAATCAATGTTACCTTCACAGGGACCCACAGGCCAATGGACCAGGGATCACAAAGGACCTCAAGCTGAATCACAAAGTACAGGCCCATTGAGCACTCGTGGAGTGGAGGTTGGAAATCTTAAAAGGAAAAACTGCTCGGAGTCAGGACTACATGGAGCCCAAAGCATAGCCTCAAAAATTGCCAAAAAGCATATGCTGCTGCAAAAGTACACAGTGCACAGGGGTTCAAGTTGCCCGGTCCCCACAAGGGATACTGGTCTCAGAATTGCTGAGAGAGTAGATCAACCTCAGCGACACTCAGGAACCCACATCCTGTGTTGCAGAAATCTTCGGGGTCCTCAGGAACAAAGGAGATGCAAACCAGTCAGAAGCGTTAAGTTGCCTTCTTCAGCAGGGGAGTAACTCCTTTACTCTAAGGGAGATTCTTCAGTCATCCAGCATAGTGTAGATAATTGAAGTACTTGGTTTCTGCTTGCAGAGTTTAGTCCAGGTAAAAAATCCTGTAGTCAGGGTTCCTACTTTATACCCAAGGAAGGGGTTAGACAAACTCTGGAGACCCACCTATGGGAGGGTCAGGACAGAGGGGTGGTTACACCCATGTCCTTTGTCGAGTTTCATGCCAGAGCACGAGCAAATGGCTCCTGCAGCCGGTTTGAACTGAATATGCACAGGGGCACCAAATGTGCCCCCAGTGCAGACTTTCAGGCACTCTCAGAGCGCACACACCCAACCTAAATACACTAAATCCTGTCTTGGAGGTGGTCACACCTCCCTGAGACAGGAAACCTATTGTCCAGCCTTCCCCTGTTGCAGCTCAGCTCAGCAGCAGGAGGGAAGACATGTGTCTGCGGCTGGCAGCATCCATTTTGTGATGCCCAGGTCGAGAAAGCTGGTACCGGGTAGACCGGTGCCCCACAGTAGTGGTTCTACAAAGGACGAATCATACCTTCCACACCAGTTGCTGGTGTGGATTCAAGCAAGCCGGGTGGAAGAAGGCTGGAATGCCAGAAACCGGTTCTCGGAAGCTTGTTTCCGGTCCAGGGTAGACATGGCTTGGCAGTTCGGGCTGGACTGTTCCCATGAGGCACAGGGTCAGACTGATTTGCATATAGCCATGTCTGAACTGGGGTGGCAGAGTGGGCTAAAGATCGGTGATGGATTAAACCCAGATCTTTTGACTGGGTGTGAGTGTTTGATTGGTTCAGAGGCTCCGTCCATCACCACCCCCTTTTGTACAGCTGTTTTACAGGAAATCAATTAATTCCGGGCATTAGAAAACAAGTAAAACGCACCCCCACAGGGGATGTGAAACAGGTTCCGTCAAGACCTGTCTGGGTTAGAAAGTTTTGAAACCTGGTCAGAGAAAAGATCGTGGACAAGAAGGAGTTTGAGCCATCCTACAGAAGAACACCTGTACCTGTCCTGGTGGTCCAGGGAAAAAGAACAGTACTTCTTCCGCCTCTTGCCGGCAAAAAAGGAAAAAAGTTTGTGTCCATTGATCTGATCAAACCACACTATTTTATTATTATTTTTTTTTTTGTAGAGTTTTATATAGCGCGAACTAGACCCGAACCGAATCAGGTATCAGAGCGCTTTATATAGCACAAGTTACATTTTTTTTTTTTTTTTTTTACATGAGGACACACACTTTCATTTTCAGGCACGGGGAGATTAGGTGATTTGCCCAGAATCACAGGAGGTTTTTGGCGTCGTTACCGAGACTCAAACCCAGATTCCCAGGCCCGAGGTCGAGCGCCTTAGCCGTTAGGCTAACTCCTCTCCTCTCTAACACTATGTGGCTGATTCTCAACAGCAGTCCACATGGAGTCCTGATGAGCCAAACATTTCCTCCCACTACTATACAGGAAGTTCAGATGGAAAGACTAATAACGTTTCAAGACTCCTCTGCGCAAGATGCTCGAGTAGCAAACAACGGAGTACAAATTACACAGGTTGAAACGGAACAACATCCAAATGAAACTGACACACAAATGGCAACTCGGTCCAAAAATGAACTTTACATCAATGTGTCTTCACAAGGAGTAATTGGTGTATATTCAACAAGGACCCCCTGAGGTTATGGATACAATGGTTCCTAGGTCAGGGAAAGCAGAATTTATGACAAAAAACAACCTAGGCAACTAATATTTGGCAATGTAGTATACATAAGGACAATTGGCTACACATTATTATAAAAGTACATGTT
The DNA here is from genome assembly GCF_964261635.1 of Lissotriton helveticus. Taxonomy (NCBI): domain Eukaryota; kingdom Metazoa; phylum Chordata; class Amphibia; order Caudata; family Salamandridae; genus Lissotriton; species Lissotriton helveticus. The sequence continues at coordinate 1,761,834,107 of NC_136065.1, forward strand.
TTTATTTATAAATTTTTTAAAAACATATAAGAAAACAGATTGCATACATAAAAAGAAGAAAAGGACAATAAACACAGTTGGAATCATACAATATCAATAAAATTCATACATTTATAACATTTTATGTAAACAAAGTTTAGAAAACTTAAAACAATTATTATAAGTGGCGGAATGGGTCTCTACGCGCGTTTCGGCGAACCAGCGCCTTCTTCTGGAGTAAGCCACATAAACTCTAAAAAGATACATATAAAAGGGCATTAATTATACACCATTCAATTAAAAGAAAAGAACACATAATCTCCTTAATTCTAACATGGTAGCCAAATTGTCCTACTTCTAATCAAGAATTACTTTCTTTTCATTTCCTTGCTTTATTTAGTGTATTATCATTTGGATAAGGAGTTCGGAATGACCGATACACATATATTGATTCTCTGTCTTTCAAGACTAGGATTTTATTAAAAAGCATGTGAACACTTATACCAAAACAGTTCAAGTGATGGTCCTTTAAGTATATATTCGCCTCTTGGTATATATATATATACACACATTTAAGATAGCGAAAACCATATATAACAACTTTTATTAGGAGTAATTTTCAATTACTCTTATAGGCACTAGTTTTTAATGATTTTTCTGAAAACAGACAGACGTCTTATAGGATAATGATACTTACAAAATAAAAAGTGAAAATACACCGAAAGTTGATAGATAATTGGTTTAATGCCAGGGTATTTTCTAAGTTGATGAAGGATTGTAAAACCTTAAAGGAGAAAGAGGTGGAATATAACATCTCTTTTGGTAAGTCTATATATTGTTGCTGGCCATTAATGATTATATAATTATCTGGTTCTTTTATGTTTACCTGATTTGATGCAGCTTTTCAATGTAATTCCCGCCAACCGGAGACTCGTCATAAATTAATCAATTTTGATAATTTGGTATCGTCTTCTTCTGTGTAACTGATTTATCTATTCCGGAAGCGGAAAGAAAGGGTAATAATATCCTTTGTTTATTTGTTATATTTGGATCAAGCTTTTAATGTTACTTTCTTTCATTTATGTCACCTGTATATAGATTACTGGATCAGTAATTTAGACATATTTACATTCCCTTTTGATGTTATTGTTATATTATTCCCATACTTATTTCGCCTCATGTATCAGTGGGGACCCACATTTGGGCTTCATAAATAGACTAATAAAGTTATTTTTAATTTTCTCCTCGATTTTTAAGCTGCGATTAATTCTTGTATATCAGAGGGGGAAGGCTGAATATTCTGTTTATTCTATTTATTTAATTAAGTTTGTTTACTATTCAACTCGAAATTCTTTGCAAGTAATGGGCTTACCTTAAGATTTAAGAGGGACGTTCCAAGATTTGTAAACAGCGAATATGAGGCGGCTTATTTAAAAGATCTCCCTGCCTGTGGGGCGTAACAAAGAAAGAAAAGAAAAGGGAGGAGGTATGAAAAATATTAGGCATAGAACCGGAGTCGAAGTTCTAGTTTCAACTATTTATTAGAATATATAAAAGCGAGGCATCTTACCCGAATTTTTTCGGCAGAGCTCTTTCTATTGATGGTATAAAAGATCTCCCTGCCTGTTAAAACAAAATAATGACTGGTATAAGAAAAAATAAATAAAATAAAGGAAACAAGAAGGCAGGGAAATTGGAATTTAAGGGTAAGACTCTACTCTATTTATCGCACGCAGGGGCACCTCGTACCTGAAGATGTTCGGCAGGGCTCAAAAATGTCCGGCGGCGGGACGTCGGGAACGGTGCGACTTGATCGTGGGTTCAGTGAGAGAAAGTGATTGATTTCCCTCCGGTTTAAATAGCGTAGATAATTGGCTAAGAACGCCCTCACCTGTGGACTACGTCTTAGTAAGAAAGAGAGATAAGACTACTCTTTTCGAGTGGTAACTGATTAGAGAACAGACACGGAAAGCCGGTATTGCTATTTCAGTTGCCTTTGCGTCCCGCCGCCGGACATTTTTGAGCCCTGCCGAACATCTTCAGGTACGAGGTGCCCCTGCGTGCGATAAATAGAGTAGAGTCTTACCCTTAAATTCCAATTTCCCTGCCTTCTTGTTTCCTTTATTTTATTTATTTTTTCTTATACCAGTCATTATTTTGTTTTAACAGGCAGGGAGATCTTTTATACCATCAATAGAAAGAGCTCTGCCGAAAAAATTCGGGTAAGATGCCTCGCTTTTATATATTCTAATAAATAGTTGAAACCAGAACTTCGTCTCCGGTTCTATGCCTAATATTTTTCATACCTCCTCCCTTTTCTTTTCTTTCTTTGTTACGCCCCACAGGCAGGGAGATCTTTTAAATAAGCCGCCTCATATTCGCTGTTTACAAATCTTGGAACGTCTCTCTTAAATCTTAAGGTAAGCCCATTACTTGCAAAGAATTTCGAGTTGAATAGTAAACAAACTTAATTAAATAAATAGAATAAACAGAATATTCAGCCTTCCCCCTGTGATATACAAGAATTAATCGCAGCATAAAAATCGAGGAGAAAATTAAAAATAACTTTATTAGTCTATTTATGAAGCCCAAATGTGGGTCCCCACTGATACATGAGGCGAAATAAGTATGGGAATAATATAACAATAACATCAAAAGGGAATGTAAATATGTCTAAATTACTGATCCAGTAATCTATATACAGGTGACATAAATGAAAGAAAGTAACATCAAAAGCTTGATCCAAATATAACAAATAAACAAAGGATATTATTACCCTTTCTTTCCGCTTCCGGAATAGATAATTCAGTTACACAGAAGAAGACGATACCAAATTATCAAAATTGATTAATTTATGACGAGTCTCCGGTTGGCGGGAATTACATTGAAAAGCTGCATCAAATCAGGTAAACATAAAAGAACCAGATAATTATATAATCATTAATGGCCAGCAACAATATATAGAATTACCAAAAGAGATGTTATATTCCACCTCTTTCTCCTTTAAGGTTTTACAATCCTTCATCAACTTAGAAAATACCCTGGCATTAAACCAATTATCTATCAACTTTCGGTGTATTTTCACTTTTTATTTTGTAAGTATCATTATCCTATAAGACGTCTGTCTGTTTTCAGAAAAATCATTAAAAACTAGTGCCTATAAGAGTAATTGAAAATTACTCCTAATAAAAGTTGTTATATATGGTTTTCGCTATCTTAAATGTGTGTATATATATATACCAAGAGGCGAATATATACTTAAAGGACCATCACTTGAACTGTTTTGGTATAAGTGTTCACATGCTTTTTAATAAAATCCTAGTCTTGAAAGACAGAGAATCAATTTATGTGTATCGGTCATTCCGAACTCCTTATCCAAATGATAATACACTAAATAAAGCAAGGAAATGAAAAGAAAGTAATTCTTGATTAGAAGTAGGACAATTTGGCTACCATGTTAGAATTTAGGAGATTATGTGTTCTTTTCTTTTAATTGAATGGTGTATAATTAATGCCCTTTTATATGTATCTTTTTAGAGTTTATGTGGCTTACTCCAGAAGAAGGCGCTGGTTCGCCGAAACGCGCGTAGAGACCCATTCCGCCACTTATAATAATTGTTTTAAGTTTTCTAAACTTTGTTTACATAAAATGTTATAAATGTATGAATTTTATTGATATTGTATGATTCCAACTGTGTTTATTGTCCTTTTCTTCTTTTTATTTATGCTATCTGTTTTCTTATATGTTTTTAAAAAATTTATAAATAAAAACATGTACTTTTATAATAATGTGTAGCCAATTGTCCTTATGTATACTACATTGCCAAATATTAGTTGCCTAGGTTGTTCACAAGGAGTAATGTCAGTTCTACAAACACTGCTGGGCTCCCAAAGATGGATCGAACTTCGTCTGGCTACTTCTTCAACTGTGATGACTTTTCTTCAGATCTAAATGAACCTGAGCAAACGCCACCCATTTATAAAATAGAAAAGTTCCAACAATTAAATTCCTGGCTGATAAAGACTTACTTTGTGTCTCCTTGGCTGCATCTTTGGTTTGCATTAGGGATCCTGTTCCTGTTAATTTGTATTGGTATAGTAACTGTCTTTTTCCTACTACTGAATGGACAATACCTCCCACAATGGTCTGCAGTACAACCTGTGAACTTGGTCTTGAAACCTCATCCATCATCACACTGTGAACAAAGAGAACTGTCCCTAGTGAACATTATACCAGTTCCAGTACCTGGATGGTATAGTCTGGGATAGGGTTTCATATGATGTATTTGGTCCTACTGAACATTTGAAAATTCTACATGTATTTAAAATGTCATTGAATGATTACACTCTCTGATGATTGGGACATTGAGACTCTAAATACTACGCTCTAAAATTTATAAGAATCTGCTGCATTTTCTTACAGGGAACTGTACGAAGATACACCTGACTTCAACAGTATGTATTGTTACCAGCACTATGGTCATCACTTTTTACACAGAGCTAGTATTCCATGCACTGTAAACACTTGCCATCAATGGGAACATTGCCCAACACCACTTAACGGCAGTTCTGCCACATTAGTACAGACATTCACACACTTTTCAGGGTTTAATACATCAGACCCAATATCATATTATTATCAGCTTATGCAAACTAATGTACCCTCAAAGAAAATGATGCTGACAAATACCAAGCTCATATATTCTGCAACTTTTATCTCCCAACTATCTAAACAAGGTTTAAACTATTGGAGGGACATGATAGACATAAAATCGGGAAGGCTTTAAGTGGGTCTTTAGTGTGCACGGAGGTGTCGCTTCACGGAGCATGTAATGCTTCGAAGGCAAACTTATCTAGCTACTTGAAAGTCTCCCCAGCTGCAGTGATTCATCCAGTTTTTGAGTTACTTTCGAATGGGAGTTCTTTAATGCTGAATGATCATGGCTGTTGCGCAACGGCGCCAGGCATCACATATCTAGTTGCAGTAAACCTCAGGTTTGTTTACTGTAAGCAAGTATTGTTTCCCCGGTTCGCACAGTTAGGGAGGCACCACTGTGGCCTTCATTGAAGGTTTCCAGTATATGGTTTGATTCTCTAAGCACACTGAAAGCCATGTTGTTTCAACAAAATGTGACCTTAACTTCACCCCTAGAGACTTTTGGTCTCCTGGTTGCAAGGTCTACAGCAGAGATACAGGCCCTGGTCTGTAAGAACTTCCATATCCATCTCAGAGAAATGGTTCATCGTATCTTTAACATGTCTGATATGAGTGAGATCATACACTTATTTAAGCATCTTGCATCAGGCCTCTTAACCACCTTTCAGACCATCTTCGTAGTAAATCCAGGTTTCATAAACTCCATATTTGGAAGTGTTTTTGGAGGGCTTCCTTGGTCCTGCTATCGGTAGCGGGCATCCTGATTTTAATCATATTGATTCGCAATGGACGTCTCAATTCCTCAAGAAATTGAGAGAACACTGCTGGTAAGATGTTGTTGTGAGTGTATGGTGTTCTACCTGACTACGTCTTTGCTTAGAGAGCTGAATGACTATTGGTTCCTGTCTTTTAGACCGTTCTGGCTAGACTGTGTCTTGCCTGTGTTCTATTGCCTTTTCTGTGGATTTAGGTGCGTGTTGGACCTGTGTCTGACACTTCTAGCAGTTGCGCCGCCAGACATAGACGTGCTCCTGGAGCCTTGCACACCCACGTGTACAGTTCTCCACAGCATTTTCCCATGTTCATGATAGTATTTCTAGAGCCTTCAAGGGTTGCTTCAGCTCCTGTTGGAAGGGAAATCGGCTCTGCTCCAGAACAACAGGCATCAGTATCAGGCATGCTGGCATCTAATTCTTTCCCTGTGCTGCTACAGTAACTGGAGATTAACATCTTTGCTTACTCGACATGATACTGGAAGTTCTGGAGGGATTGCCACCTGCGGATACGATGTTCAGTGATGTTGAGTTTTCAGCACAGGATTCTTAAACAATCTGGCCTCTCCTGTGCTGGCAACCGTTTGGCAACTTTTTAAACATTATGACTCGAATTAAAACAGGCTCCCCCGCAAACCCCTGCCCCCCCCCCAATTTTTTACAATGGCACTCCCATGCTCAACCACTCTCTGGAGTCTGGGTATATACCATCCAACCTAAAAGAAGCTAGAGTCATACCCCTTTTGAAGAAATCTGGGACAGACGCGGCCAATCTTATAAACTATAGGCTCATATCCCAGCTACCCTTCCTCGTAAAAGTCCTGGAGCAACATGTCCTAAAATCGCTCTCATCCTTCCTGGAAGACAATCAACTCCTCCACGCTCACCAAGCAGGCTTCAGAGCTCACCACAGCACTGTACTGGTCATGTTGTCTGTACTTGACGAGCTTAGAACCATGGCTAACAGTAAAAAGCCCAGTGACCTGATCCTATTGGACTTATGAGCTGCGTTTGATACTGTCAGTCATGAGAAACTATTGACCAGATTTTCAACCTTGGGCATCAGTGGTCGAGCGCACCAATGGCTCAAATCCTTTCTATCTGGCCGATCCCAAAGAATTCAGCAGGATGAGCAGACAAAATATAAAGGGTTGCTTAGTTGTGGTGTCCCTCAAGGCTCCGCTTTGTCTCCTCTACTTTTTAACCCCTTCCATGCTCATGACAAGGTCAGCTCGTCATGCAGTGCACTGCTCCTGTGCTAATGACGAGCTGACCTTGTCATGAACAATGGAAATCTGGAGAGTTCAGCACCCAGCGGGAATTGCCTTAGCACCAATGTGGTTAATAAATACCTGCAACCACTGATAGTAACCCTAGCTAGCATGGACTGTAAAATATTCAACTATGCTGATGACACTCAACTCCTCCTCAGCATAGACAACACCCCCCTTGCCCAGGCCCATGTCAAAAATGTGCTCAGATTTACAGTGAGTTGGATGTCAGCAAACTCACTGAAAATCAATACGGACAAAACAGAGGTCTTGGTCATCCCCTCTATTAACTCACCCTGGAATGATCACTTCTGGCCCCAGGAGCTAGGCCCTACCCCTACCCCCGTACTGGTTGTGAAAGTCTTGGTTTAAAAATTGATTCCGAGCTCTCAATGGCCAATCAAGTCACCTCGGTGGTCGGTACAGGCACCGGTCTGATCAGAAAAATGTGGAAACTCGCCCCCCTTTTGACCACCACCTCACTACAAATGCTAGTTTCGCCACCATCGTCTCAAGGCTAGACTACAGCAACGCCTTATACATGGGCCTCCCTCAGAAACTAGCTAACAGACTCCAGGTGGTCCTGAATGATACAGCAAAGCTGGTCTTCAGGCTTCCTAGAAGATCCCATGCCACCCCATTGCTACACAAACTACATTGGCTCCCTATTAGGTAGAGAGCGAAGTTTAAGGGCCTCTGCATCATCCATAAATCAATCTATGGCCTTGCCCCAACTTACATATTAGAACACCTGGAGGCCTATGTGCATGGCCGCACACTACGGTCTTCCAAAGCCTGTCGCCTATCCTGCCCTCGGTATAAGCTTACATCCAAAGGAGGCAGAGCCTTTTCTGTCTTAGCCCCCCAGCTTTGGAACGAGCGTCTCCGTAAGGAACCTTCCCTGCTTCGTTTCAGGAAACAGCTCAAAACTATCCTGTTCAGAGAATCACTTAGCACAACCTAACTCACACTCGACCCTGTGTCGTCTAGATGCCCACCTTCTCCCTCCCTAGCGCTGAGAGACCTGTTGGTGATTCAGCTCTATACAAACATCAATTAACAATAACAATAACAATAACTAAATTGAAGGTCAAAACTGACTTTGTTTTTGTTATTTTTTCCTTCTCTGCTCTAACTGAGCATAATGGCTTTCAATGTGCTCAGTGTAATAACAACAACATATACATGTTCAGAGGACCTTTCTGAACGCTTTTTAGGGGGAAAAATGACTGCTCTTTTATGAAAAAAATCATTCTTTCAAAGTGCTTTTAATATGTTTTATTGTAAATGATTTTTCTGCCTTTTTAAGAACATTAGCTGTATCATTGCCAAGCTGACGCTGTTGACCTTTTGATGAGGGCTGGGTGTCATGTACTTGAGGATAGTCCTGTCATGTGTGCCCCACTCTACTCTATTTATCGCACGCAGGGGCACCTCGTACCTGAAGATGTTCGGCAGGGCTCAAAAATGTCCGGCGGCGGGACGTCGGGAACGGTGCGACTTGATCGTGGGTTCAGTGAGAGAAAGTGATTGATTTCCCTCCGGTTTAAATAGCGTAGATAATTGGCTAAGAACGCCCTCACCTGTGGACTACGTCTTAGTAAGAAAGAGAGATAAGACTACTCTTTTCGAGTGGTAACTGATTAGAGAACAGACACGGAAAGCCGGTATTGCTATTTCAGTTGCCTTTGCGTCCCGCCGCCGGACATTTTTGAGCCCTGCCGAACATCTTCAGGTACGAGGTGCCCCTGCGTGCGATAAATAGAGTAGAGTCTTACCCTTAAATTCCAATTTCCCTGCCTTCTTGTTTCCTTTATTTTATTTATTTTTTCTTATACCAGTCATTATTTTGTTTTAACAGGCAGGGAGATCTTTTATACCATCAATAGAAAGAGCTCTGCCGAAAAAATTCGGGTAAGATGCCTCGCTTTTATATATTCTAATAAATAGTTGAAACCAGAACTTCGTCTCCGGTTCTATGCCTAATATTTTTCATACCTCCTCCCTTTTCTTTTCTTTCTTTGTTACGCCCCACAGGCAGGGAGATCTTTTAAATAAGCCGCCTCATATTCGCTGTTTACAAATCTTGGAACGTCTCTCTTAAATCTTAAGGTAAGCCCATTACTTGCAAAGAATTTCGAGTTGAATAGTAAACAAACTTAATTAAATAAATAGAATAAACAGAATATTCAGCCTTCCCCCTGTGATATACAAGAATTAATCGCAGCATAAAAATCGAGGAGAAAATTAAAAATAACTTTATTAGTCTATTTATGAAGCCCAAATGTGGGTCCCCACTGATACATGAGGCGAAATAAGTATGGGAATAATATAACAATAACATCAAAAGGGAATGTAAATATGTCTAAATTACTGATCCAGTAATCTATATACAGGTGACATAAATGAAAGAAAGTAACATCAAAAGCTTGATCCAAATATAACAAATAAACAAAGGATATTATTACCCTTTCTTTCCGCTTCCGGAATAGATAATTCAGTTACACAGAAGAAGACGATACCAAATTATCAAAATTGATTAATTTATGACGAGTCTCCGGTTGGCGGGAATTACATTGAAAAGCTGCATCAAATCAGGTAAACATAAAAGAACCAGATAATTATATAATCATTAATGGCCAGCAACAATATATAGACTTACCAAAAGAGATGTTATATTCCACCTCTTTCTCCTTTAAGGTTTTACAATCCTTCATCAACTTAGAAAATACCCTGGCATTAAACCAATTATCTATCAACTTTCGGTGTATTTTCACTTTTTATTTTGTAAGTATCATTATCCTATAAGACGTCTGTCTGTTTTCAGAAAAATCATTAAAAACTAGTGCCTATAAGAGTAATTGAAAATTACTCCTAATAAAAGTTGTTATATATGGTTTTCGCTATCTTAAATGTGTGTATATATATATACCAAGAGGCGAATATATACTTAAAGGACCATCACTTGAACTGTTTTGGTATAAGTGTTCACATGCTTTTTAATAAAATCCTAGTCTTGAAAGACAGAGAATCAATTTATGTGTATCGGTCATTCCGAACTCCTTATCCAAATGATAATACACTAAATAAAGCAAGGAAATGAAAAGAAAGTAATTCTTGATTAGAAGTAGGACAATTTGGCTACCATGTTAGAATTTAGGAGATTATGTGTTCTTTTCTTTTAATTGAATGGTGTATAATTAATGCCCTTTTATATGTATCTTTTTAGAGTTTATGTGGCTTACTCCAGAAGAAGGCGCTGGTTCGCCGAAACGCGCGTAGAGACCCATTCCGCCACTTATAATAATTGTTTTAAGTTTTCTAAACTTTGTTTACATAAAATGTTATAAATGTATGAATTTTATTGATATTGTATGATTCCAACTGTGTTTATTGTCCTTTTCTTCTTTTTATTTATGCTATCTGTTTTCTTATATGTTTTTAAAAAATTTATAAATAAAAACATGTACTTTTATAATAATGTGTAGCCAATTGTCCTTATGTATACTACATTGCCAAATATTAGTTGCCTAGGTTGTTCACAAGGAGTAATGTCAGTTCTACAAACACTGCTGGGCTCCCAAAGATGGATCGAACTTCGTCTGGCTACTTCTTCAACTGTGATGACTTTTCTTCAGATCTAAATGAACCTGAGCAAACGCCACCCATTTATAAAATAGAAAAGTTCCAACAATTAAATTCCTGGCTGATAAAGACTTACTTTGTGTCTCCTTGGCTGCATCTTTGGTTTGCATTAGGGATCCTGTTCCTGTTAATTTGTATTGGTATAGTAACTGTCTTTTTCCTACTACTGAATGGACAATACCTCCCACAATGGTCTGCAGTACAACCTGTGAACTTGGTCTTGAAACCTCATCCATCATCACACTGTGAACAAAGAGAACTGTCCCTAGTGAACATTATACCAGTTCCAGTACCTGGATGGTATAGTCTGGGATAGGGTTTCATATGATGTATTTGGTCCTACTGAACATTTGAAAATTCTACATGTATTTAAAATGTCATTGAATGATTACACTCTCTGATGATTGGGACATTGAGACTCTAAATACTACGCTCTAAAATTTATAAGAATCTGCTGCATTTTCTTACAGGGAACTGTACGAAGATACACCTGACTTCAACAGTATGTATTGTTACCAGCACTATGGTCATCACTTTTTACACAGAGCTAGTATTCCATGCACTGTAAACACTTGCCATCAATGGGAACATTGCCCAACACCACTTAACGGCAGTTCTGCCACATTAGTACAGACATTCACACACTTTTCAGGGTTTAATACATCAGACCCAATATCATATTATTATCAGCTTATGCAAACTAATGTACCCTCAAAGAAAATGATGCTGACAAATACCAAGCTCATATATTCTGCAACTTTTATCTCCCAACTATCTAAACAAGGTTTAAACTATTGGAGGGACATGATAGACATAAAATCGGGAAGGCTTTAAGTGGGTCTTTAGTGTGCACGGAGGTGTCGCTTCACGGAGCATGTAATGCTTCGAAGGCAAACTTATCTAGCTACTTGAAAGTCTCCCCAGCTGCAGTGATTCATCCAGTTTTTGAGTTACTTTCGAATGGGAGTTCTTTAATGCTGAATGATCATGGCTGTTGCGCAACGGCGCCAGGCATCACATATCTAGTTGCAGTAAACCTCAGGTTTGTTTACTGTAAGCAAGTATTGTTTCCCCGGTTCGCACAGTTAGGGAGGCACCACTGTGGCCTTCATTGAAGGTTTCCAGTATATGGTTTGATTCTCTAAGCACACTGAAAGCCATGTTGTTTCAACAAAATGTGACCTTAACTTCACCCCTAGAGACTTTTGGTCTCCTGGTTGCAAGGTCTACAGCAGAGATACAGGCCCTGGTCTGTAAGAACTTCCATATCCATCTCAGAGAAATGGTTCATCGTATCTTTAACATGTCTGATATGAGTGAGATCATACACTTATTTAAGCATCTTGCATCAGGCCTCTTAACCACCTTTCAGACCATCTTCGTAGTAAATCCAGGTTTCATAAACTCCATATTTGGAAGTGTTTTTGGAGGGCTTCCTTGGTCCTGCTATCGGTAGCGGGCATCCTGATTTTAATCATATTGATTCGCAATGGACGTCTCAATTCCTCAAGAAATTGAGAGAACACTGCTGGTAAGATGTTGTTGTGAGTGTATGGTGTTCTACCTGACTACGTCTTTGCTTAGAGAGCTGAATGACTATTGGTTCCTGTCTTTTAGACCGTTCTGGCTAGACTGTGTCTTGCCTGTGTTCTATTGCCTTTTCTGTGGATTTAGGTGCGTGTTGGACCTGTGTCTGACACTTCTAGCAGTTGCGCCGCCAGACATAGACGTGCTCCTGGAGCCTTGCACACCCACGTGTACAGTTCTCCACAGCATTTTCCCATGTTCATGATAGTATTTCTAGAGCCTTCAAGGGTTGCTTCAGCTCCTGTTGGAAGGGAAATCGGCTCTGCTCCAGAACAACAGGCATCAGTATCAGGCATGCTGGCATCTAATTCTTTCCCTGTGCTGCTACAGTAACTGGAGATTAACATCTTTGCTTACTCGACATGATACTGGAAGTTCTGGAGGGATTGCCACCTGCGGATACGATGTTCAGTGATGTTGAGTTTTCAGCACAGGATTCTTAAACAATCTGGCCTCTCCTGTGCTGGCAACCGTTTGGCAACTTTTTAAACATTATGACTCGAATTAAAACAGGCTCCCCCGCAAACCCCTGCCCCCCCCCCCAATTTTTTACAATGGCACTCCCATGCTCAACCACTCTCTGGAGTCTGGGTATATACCATCCAACCTAAAAGAAGCTAGAGTCATACCCCTTTTGAAGAAATCTGGGACAGACGCGGCCAATCTTATAAACTATAGGCTCATATCCCAGCTACCCTTCCTCGTAAAAGTCCTGGAGCAACATGTCCTAAAATCGCTCTCATCCTTCCTGGAAGACAATCAACTCCTCCACGCTCACCAAGCAGGCTTCAGAGCTCACCACAGCACTGTACTGGTCATGTTGTCTGTACTTGACGAGCTTAGAACCATGGCTAACAGTAAAAAGCCCAGTGACCTGATCCTATTGGACTTATGAGCTGCGTTTGATACTGTCAGTCATGAGAAACTATTGACCAGATTTTCAACCTTGGGCATCAGTGGTCGAGCGCACCAATGGCTCAAATCCTTTCTATCTGGCCGATCCCAAAGAATTCAGCAGGATGAGCAGACAAAATATAAAGGGTTGCTTAGTTGTGGTGTCCCTCAAGGCTCCGCTTTGTCTCCTCTACTTTTTAACCCCTTCCATGCTCATGACAAGGTCAGCTCGTCATGCAGTGCACTGCTCCTGTGCTAATGACGAGCTGACCTTGTCATGAACAATGGAAATCTGGAGAGTTCAGCACCCAGCGGGAATTGCCTTAGCACCAATGTGGTTAATAAATACCTGCAACCACTGATAGTAACCCTAGCTAGCATGGACTGTAAAATATTCAACTATGCTGATGACACTCAACTCCTCCTCAGCATAGACAACACCCCCCTTGCCCAGGCCCATGTCAAAAATGTGCTCAGATTTACAGTGAGTTGGATGTCAGCAAACTCACTGAAAATCAATACGGACAAAACAGAGGTCTTGGTCATCCCCTCTATTAACTCACCCTGGAATGATCACTTCTGGCCCCAGGAGCTAGGCCCTACCCCTACCCCCGTACTGGTTGTGAAAGTCTTGGTTTAAAAATTGATTCCGAGCTCTCAATGGCCAATCAAGTCACCTCGGTGGTCGGTACAGGCACCGGTCTGATCAGAAAAATGTGGAAACTCGCCCCCCTTTTGACCACCACCTCACTACAAATGCTAGTTTCGCCACCATCGTCTCAAGGCTAGACTACAGCAACGCCTTATACATGGGCCTCCCTCAGAAACTAGCTAACAGACTCCAGGTGGTCCTGAATGATACAGCAAAGCTGGTCTTCAGGCTTCCTAGAAGATCCCATGCCACCCCATTGCTACACAAACTACATTGGCTCCCTATTAGGTAGAGAGCGAAGTTTAAGGGCCTCTGCATCATCCATAAATCAATCTATGGCCTTGCCCCAACTTACATATTAGAACACCTGGAGGCCTATGTGCATGGCCGCACACTACGGTCTTCCAAAGCCTGTCGCCTATCCTGCCCTCGGTATAAGCTTACATCCAAAGGAGGCAGAGCCTTTTCTGTCTTAGCCCCCCAGCTTTGGAACGAGCGTCTCCGTAAGGAACCTTCCCTGCTTCGTTTCAGGAAACAGCTCAAAACTATCCTGTTCAGAGAATCACTTAGCACAACCTAACTCACACTCGACCCTGTGTCGTCTAGATGCCCACCTTCTCCCTCCCTAGCGCTGAGAGACCTGTTGGTGATTCAGCTCTATACAAACATCAATTAACAATAACAATAACAATAACTAAATTGAAGGTCAAAACTGACTTTGTTTTTGTTATTTTTTCCTTCTCTGCTCTAACTGAGCATAATGGCTTTCAATGTGCTCAGTGTAATAACAACAACATATACATGTTCAGAGGACCTTTCTGAACGCTTTTTAGGGGGAAAAATGACTGCTCTTTTATGAAAAAAATCATTCTTTCAAAGTGCTTTTAATATGTTTTATTGTAAATGATTTTTCTGCCTTTTTAAGAACATTAGCTGTATCATTGCCAAGCTGACGCTGTTGACCTTTTGATGAGGGCTGGGTGTCATGTACTTGAGGATAGTCCTGTCATGTATACCCATTTTTACATACAATGTCCCATCCACACGACAATAACAATTCTAAACAGGTGACCTTTTACCTAGTAACGTGGTCCTGTCTCTTCAACACCAGGCTCTCGCTATTCGATCATAATCCCTGTACATGACGTACATAAAGATGTCCTCAGGCACGGCATAATTATTCTGTATAAGGGTCACCACTTTTTTCATCCTTGGCCAACAGCCAGCTGTGCATTATCGCACATTTGTTTGGAAAAACATTCATGATTGTTTCTAAAACATTTATAGTTGTTTACAAAACATATCGATTCTAGAAGAAACCCTGGTGTGACCACTCTGGTATAAAAGGCCCTTATTTCCCCTATACAAATCAGAGGAGAATTCCTTCCAAGCTGGCACGTGGTCCTGCATGCTGAATCTTCGACACGCAACGGTCTGCCATCCCTTGCGGGGTGTCATCCTAGAAGCAGAGAGAGGTTCCTTTGTTCTCAACCATCAGGTGAGGGGGTAGTTCTTCCTTAGGGGTTCCTTGGCTACAGATACACATAGCTACATGCATATACATGCTACACACAAAGATCTAGGCCAGGTACATTTAGGCAAATTACTTAGGGCGCGCATTTTAGGAATATGCTAATTCTATTGTTTTCATCTGAACCTCTTATGTTCATCTTATCAACATTAGATCCAACATCACCTTTAATAAATAAAATTTACAAGGTATTTGTATTTAGAACATGGTGACATTTCTATTCAATAACAGCACAAATGTCTACATAGTTGTGAAGAGGTGCTCCAAAAAGGAAGGAGGGAGTGTTCAAAGATGTGCGATGGTCAAGGTTGGTGAAAAAAAGGGCTATGTGCAGTACATACATCAAAAACTAGTACTGAACTATCCAGCCACTTTGAAGGCTAAATATACATGAAAACCATAGTATTCTGATGACACAGTGAATCAATCGCTGTTGTCTGTACATGGAAACAAAATAAAAAACGTCAACGTTTCGACCCCAAGGTTTGAATCCTTACTGTAGTGTCTTCAACAGGACAAGGGGAGATACCTAGGGGTAGTTTACAATAAAATTGGCCTTGTTACTTGAGGTGATGGAAAAAATAATACTCTTAATTCATTAATCAAAGAAAGGCAATGTAAGTTACTCTTTGGTCCAACTGGAATAATCTGGGTGGAATACTTGAAACTTTTGGGCCCGCTGGCTCCTATGTCGTAGAAAAGAGCACTTGAATTTGATCAATGACTCTTTATGTGCTGAAAATAAATATTGAAAGTATATCAGTAACAGTATGACCTAGGATGTGGAAAATTACTGCATTAATTGCCGTCCCCAGTGCCCTAAAAAAAATGAGTAAACTTACTCAGTGTTTGTTCTGGAACATGGACCATAGTGAAAAGGCAGAATTAATCAAAAGCTCCATAAATGATCTAGTGAAGAAGCACATGAAAGAGTAATTAGCCTCACATAGTCCCTCCAAATATAGACGAGGAACCAATCAAGGAACACAGAAAGGAGGAGGGAAAGGAACATACCTCTGTGCTTGGTCAAGGTCAACCTGATATCTGGCAAGCGGGCCGTAGCAGAGTTTGGTTAAATACAGACTGCAGGGCTGTCAACATACACGTGCCAGATCAGCACGTAGTCCAATCAGCCGCTTGATGCTGATATAAACGGCCAATGTGGCGGATGTCAGCATGTGGCCTGACCTGTCATCCAATAGAGGGGGAAAGGCAGACCTAACCTTGGTCACAGCCGCCGGGTAGGGGGTTAGGAATCAAACTATAATTGTTTGCAGAACAGGGAGCGTGGAATATAAGAAACTGAGTATGCAATGTTAACCCATCAGTACAATATAAGCAATTGAAAGTCGGATGAGATCCAATCAGATCAGAAAGATTGCATGAATACTATCTCCCATATATTGATTTAACAATAAGGTGGCACAATAATGTAAAAGGATGGTATCTGAACACACAGCAAGGCAAAATTATTAGTTTGAACAGCCAAGACCAATCTATGGTATAACACTTCGGCAGCCAACTTTTTCAAGATACAATACAGAACACAAACAGTTCATTAATTTGAAAGACATAACAATTGTGCACTGGTGGCATCCAGTTCGTTTAACCCATCCCGGACTGTGTCTAAGGAGTGCATCCATTTGCATTCCCGGCTATTGAGAACTGAGTTGATGTAACCACCTCTGCTGCCCAACAAAACCTTTTCATGGTCCACCCATTTGATGCTTTCTGGTAAATGGCTCAGTGTCTGAAAGTGCTCTACCCATGGTGCCCCAACAACGCTACACCTAACCCTGCTACAATGTTGAAGGATTCGAACTTTGACCTTCCGGCGAGTCTGCCCTATGAGCATAAACCACGTCAGTAGTGTTGCAATTTGTGTGAGTTTTTAAGTCGACTGTGTGCTGTTTGCTGCTAAGTTGCCTTGTTTCGATGATTTAACTGCATTCTTTGCATCGGCTTCATTTATAATGGCCCACGATCTCAGGTAGGTGCCATAGAGTTTGAATCAAAGGTTGTGGTGGAGTCTCTACAAGTGAGTGGACCACATGGTCACGTATCTCTTTGCCCTTCTTGAATGAATGCATAGGAGGATCAACAAATTCTAGATCATCAGAGATCAGATTCCAATGTTGGTTTACAATCCATCTGATTGCGTTGCTGCGGGTACAATAGGTGGTGACGCAAATCATTCTGTTTATAGGATCATTGGTGCATGACTTTGCTGTTAAAAGAGTCCCTCTTGGGTTGAACCATGCCCTTTTCAGGCTCTTTTGACTATTCTCCTTGGGTACCCCCTCTCAATGAGACAATTGACGAGTCCCTCTGATTCTCCCAAGTAGTCCTCTTTGCATGAACAGTTCCAATGGATTCTGAGAAATTGCCCAAAGCCACTCCCCAAAGCCATGAAAGTAGGCAGGGTTTCCAGGGTCTATAGGAACGAGGTCAAAATTAAAAGGGCAATGGCTGTAGGAAGTAGGCCAAAATTAAAAGTGCAGTGGCAGTGTGGGGCAATGAAGCGCTGTCTATCAGGAGCAGGAGTATGGGGAGGTGGGAGTGTTGAGATAATGGGAAGAAGAGGTTGGACTGCATCTGGGATGACTGGGGACGTAACCAGGCAGCATAAACAGCACAGGAGGAGAAAGACACAACACTGCGGGTACCTGGTCAAGATACACTGTGTCAAAGCCAAAAGTTACGATCAACTGTAGTGGAGGGTGGTTCAGAAACAGGAACCAGGTTTGTCCCACTGGAAAGTTTACCTCCTGACTTGGTAATTTTTCTAGAGAAAGATCTTGTTCATGTGGTCATCAGCAGGTTGGACTGCAAGCTCTGCTATAGGCCTCATCATCATCGATCAGCTGGAGTGCAGTACCTTAGTGGGAACCTTAGCTTTGACAGGAAGTTAGAGGCTCCCAGCATCAATGACAGGAATGTTCAGAGAGGGCAAAGTCCAAAGTCACTGCCGAGGAAGGTCTTGCTGTTGGTCGACTGCTCCTAAATGCTGGCCTTGGTGGAATCCCTATATGTTCGGTTATAGAAACTTTTCTGAAAGTAAAACTTCTTCTAACAAGGCAAACAACTGATTCAACGGCGGTGGCCGTGGCTCGGCGACACTCCAGTGATAGACTCTGGCTCTTTTTACACACAGTTTGGAAAGGTTTCTAAGTGTCCATTCTTTCACTCTTGGGGGGCATGCAGAAGAATATACTGTATTACCAGCCAAGGGCCAGAGATTGAGAAACACCACTTGGGAGTGAGGACTCAAATGCCCAGAAGCCACCTGCACAGTCCAGGGAAAATCTATTTGGAAATGGTCAGCTGGGCTCAGCAGAGTCTTGCACCATTCTTCCTAGTCAGGGTAATGGGAATACACTTCTAAAATAACCCACGCTCACCCCCTTGGTAGCTTGGCATGAGAAGACTGGCTATCTCAGAGGCAGTGTGTAAAGCATTTGTGAACACATACAGTAATACAGTGAAAACATTACAAATGGACACCACACCCATTTAGCAAAATAGGTAAACTTTATTTAAACCAAAACGATAAACATCCACAATACAGTAATAAAAATATGACTTTCAAATGGTAGAAATAGTTCAGTTCAAGCAAATTGCAGATGCAACACTTTTCACACAAAGTACTTTGGATGTATCTTGCACACAAACAAAAAGGGCCACAGGGAAGGTGATGTGTCGGTTCCTTACACTCAGGGAAGGTGATGTGTCGGTTCCTTGCTCCGGGGGAGGTGATGCATTGGTTCCTTACTGCTGAACAGGGGAGGTGATGCATTGGTTTCTTACAGGAGAGGAGGTGATGCGTCGGTTTCTGACTGCTTGGGGAGTCGATGCGTCTGTTTCTTACTGCATCCCCCAACAATGTGACAGACTTGAAGCCTCGAAGCGATGATCTGGAACTATGCGTGGGTTCGTACAGCCAAACAGCAGGGCTTGCGTCGGAATCGGTGTGGTGATCTCTGACTTCGGAGATAGGTGCACTCGATGCAGCGTGATGAGATTTCTAGAGCCGCGGGCAGGCACAGCGACAATTTCTTCGACGATGTTTCGGAAACAGGTTCGGAGGAGTCACGCATCTCATTGTTGCATTGCTTTTCCAGCTCCCAACAGCCAGAACAATCTCCAGAGGCCCAGAACAGCTACAGGCCCCTCTTGGCAGAATTCACAGCACGAAAGTTCAGGGGAGCTGGGGGTGAAGTCTTTTTGCCCCTGAGAGTTCAAAACAGGAGACAAGCTCAGTTTCAAATCCTTGGAGTTCTTCCTGAAGCGGGGGACACAGCAAACAGCAGAGTCATTTTCCCTTTCCTTGCCAGAAAGTAGCCACTGCAGGCCAACCCCATACAGCAAATTAGCACAGGGTAGTATTTCTCCTCCTCAGCTTCTCCAGCTCTTCTCATTGGCAAAGGTTCCCTTTAATTTCCAAGAAGTTATCTAAAAGTCTGGGCCCCTTTTCTTATACAGTAAATCTCTTTGTTCTCTTTTGGCCCAGGGCTCTAAACCCAGTCCAAACTGAGGGGCCGATTAGGATGGCGGTTCTTCCGCATCCTCCGGGCCGGCGGAAGTGTCCGCCGGCCTGGAGGATGCGGAAAAACCGCGGCGGAGACTCCAAAGACCCACCGCCAAATTAGGATGGCTGGTGGGTCTGGAATTCCGTCCGCCGCTTTTCCGCCGCGGTCGGCTTCCAACCGCGGCGTAAAAGCTATAACATGGCAGGCGGTGTCTATGAGACACCGTCCGCCATATTATGATGTTGGTGTAAATATGCTTTTCCACGGCGGCTTTTCCGCCATGGAAAAGCATACGGACATTCACTTTGGGGGCCCGTTGCGGGCCCCCTGGGTGAATGGGGGGTGGGGGGTGCACATGGGGGGTACCTATGGTACCCCCCTGCATTTGCGTACACAAAGCAGCAGGCACCGTGCGGTGCCTGCCGCTTTGTGCATGTAAATGCAACACATGCATTTTTAACATTGCGGCGGGTGCAGCTTGAAGCTGCACCCGCCGCAATGTTAAAAATAGAGGATGTGACCGCCACCCTGGCGGTCACATCCTAATTGACATGGAGGGACCGCCGCTGCCCATGCGGACGGTCCCTCCTACTCAGGGGTGGCGGACGGACGCAAGTCCGTCCGCCATCCTAATCGGCCCCTAGTTTTGGGGGCACTTTGCAAGTGCACAACAACCTCCATTATCAGTGTGAGCCCTGGCTCCAGACCCACCACATGGGGGTGGAGCCATCATTGTGGAAGGCAGGCACAGGCCTCTTCAGGTACAGGTGCTACTCCTCCCACCACTCCAAATACAGACCAGGCCTATTCAGCCTAGTGCTGACTCATCCAGATTCTCTGGAGTCACTGCACATCCCCAGCCCCTGTCACTCCAAAGCCAGACAGTCAATACACATTCTAGGAGAGGCACACTGGATGGCTTAGCAAGAAAATACCTACTTTCTAAAAGTGGTATTTTCAAACACAGAATGTTAAAATCACCCTCAATAAAAGATGCATGTTAACATTCAGAGTTCAGGCACACTAAACTTTATTTTGCTATTAGGTTCGCAGGGGCAGTTATGCTTACAAGATGTTATAAGCAAACTCCCCATTCTATCCTATGGGAACAGATAGCCTTACAATAGTGAAAAGCGAAATTGGTAGTTTTTCACTATTAGGACTTGCCAAACACATCAGGGCTTGTCCTACCTTTCACATACACTGCACCCTGCCCACAGGGGTACCTTGGGCCTCCCTTAGGGGTGACTAACATGTACGAAAAGGGAAAGTTAGGGCCTGGCAAGTGGGTGCACTTACCAGGTCGACATTCCAGTACTAGACTGCACACATGCTCTGCAAACAAAATCTCAGCTCAATGCCAAGAAGACGGAGGTCCTGATCGTGGGCAAGCAGAGCAACCTTTTGGGCGATAACTGGTGGCCCCCAGAGCTAGGCATCACTCCTATCCCGGTTTTGGAGGTTAAAAACCTAGGTGTCTGGCTGAACCCGACCCTTTCTTTTTGTGGCCATACAAAAAGAGTAGCAGCGACCTGTTTTGGGATTTTACGTGGTCTGAGGCCCGTATTAAAATTCTTTGATGCCCCCACTAGGCAGTTGATTATTCAGGCAACTATCTTGTCCCGACTTGGTTATGCCAGTTCCCTCTTGTTAGGGGCTAATCAAGCGGAAATTGCCCCGTTACAACGTGCACAGAATGCTGCGGCCAGGGCCTTGGTAGGTTTACCAAGGTTCTGTTCCCCAAAAGGAACAATTCGTGCACTTCACTGGCTACCGATGGCGCAAAGGATTGACTTTAAGACCTTATGTCTCTCCTTTAAGATCCTCAAATTGTCCTCCCCTAGGATTCTTGAGAACTTTCTTATCCCTTACATTCCGTCTCGCTCTTTGAGGTCTCTTGGTCAAAATCTGGTCGTTGTCCCACGCTTTAAGATTTGCAGAGTAGGTGGACGATCCTTTCGTGTTTTGGCCGCAAAACTCTGGAATTCACTTCCATGCCATATTCGTGCCTTGGAGGACTTACTTAAGTTTAGGAAGGCTATCAAAGCTTTTCTGTTCCCCTCTGAATGCTAGGATTTCTTCCTTCTGGTTCTTCTGTTGTTCTGTGTAGTGTTATGTTTCTTCTGCCTATCCTAAGCACCGGGACGCCCCTTTGCTGGGGCAGCTGTGCGCTATAGAAGTTTGCGTAACATAACATAACATAACATAACATAACAATTGCAGGTCTGAGCTACATTTACAGGCTGCTTATGTGGGTGGCACAATCAGTGCTCCTGGCCCACTGGCAGCATTTGATTTACAGGCCCTGGGCACACACAGTACACTGTACTAGGAATTGACTAGTAAATCAAATATGCCAACCTTGGAATCACCAATCTGTAACGACAATTTACCAAGGGAGCACTTGCACTTTGGCACTGAACAGCAGTGGCAAAGTGCCCAATGTTTGATGTTTGATGTTTGATGTTTTTTGGTTTTTGTATAGCGCACATACACTCCATGGAGCATCTTAGCGCTTCTGATTTCACTGCAAAGATGAATTATCTGGGGGTAGTAGCTGAGCTTTGGATGTCCTTAGACTAGAGTCTTACATTTTGCATCAGATAATCCATAAATCCATGTTTTTAGGAGTTTTTTATAAATTTTTTCAGACGGTGATGCTCTAAGTTTAGCTGGCAGTGCATTCCAGGCCTTAGCGCCTAGGACTGCTAGGGATTTGCCACCCTTCGTGGTCAGTCGAAACTTGGGTATGGTCATTAGGTTAGCAGTAGCTGATCTGAGTTCCCTATTTGGGAAATATCTGTGAAATTTGTTTGACAGATATTTGGGTCCGCACTTATGAAAGCCTCTATATGTGATCAGAAGCACTTTGAATAGTATCCGTTTCTGGATGGGAAGCCAGTGCAACGCATTCAGAGCAGCTGATGCGGAAGATTTCCTAGGCCATCTTAAAACAAGCCGGGCCGCCGCATTTTGAATCATTTGCAGTTTGTGCAGGGTAGATTTAGCAGCTCCTGCATACAAACTGTTGCAGTAATCGATTCTCGATGTTATGAGAGCGATTGCAACTGTACGGCGGGCGGCCAGTGGGAGGTAATCAAAAAATTTTCTGAGGCCCTTGATTAAGTTGAAGCAGACACCGGCCACTTCTTTGGATTGCTGTTTGAAAGACAGCATATCATCAAATTTTATACCCAGGTTGCGTGTAGCCCTGATGGTATTGGGAGGGGCTTCTGCGTCTGATGGCCAGCATGTGCGAGGGGAGAAGATGTTATTTTTCCCGAAGGGCAGTATCTCTGTTTTCGCAGAGTTGCACTTAAGATGGTTATTGTGCATCCATCCAAAAGTCGCAGTTAGACAGTCTTTCAGTATCTGTTCGGCCTTTCCTGTATCTTCATCCAAGACCAGGACCAATTGGGTATCGTCTGCATATGCAACCGTGGTTACATTATGCGTGGCAATTAGGTTGATCAGGGGTGCCATATATAAGTTGAACAAGGTAGGGCTCAGGCTAGAGCCCTGTGGCACCCCTGACCTAACCTCCTTCTCCTCTGAGTAGAAGTGTCCCAGTTTGGTTATTTGTTTTCTGTGGAGAAGAAAGTTTGTGAACCATTTCAACACGGTGCCCCCAATGCCTGCCTCAGCTAGGCGATGTAATATATATATAAGCACCTAGACCAGCAAAATGAAGTCCAACACATAGCAAAAACACAGGAGGCAAAGGCAAAAATACAGGGGAAACCTACGCCAATGATGCCAGGTCTAACAGTCTGATATCCCGAGCTTCTGAACATGAATGTTGATCCTCCGATCAGGTTTCCCCTTTGGGAGGAACTTCTGTCGCAGCAGCGGGGGAGGTTCCGCCACCTGAACTTGTCAGCTCTGCCTTCTTGCTTGGAGATTTTGTGGCAGCAGTTGATAACTTTCGATTTCTCCTGATGTCTGCAATGTTAGGTGTTCCTCCACCAAGATGGTTTAGGCCAAAGTACTGCAGAAGATATGTGATGTGTACTAATTGATGGGCACAGGTACCACAGGGGAACGTAGGTGGTTGTTCCATGTGAACTGGGTTATGCCTTAGCTCTGGAGAGACTACACAGTGAACATAGGCAGACAGAGTGTAAGGAGGTGTTGGGGAAGTTTGTTCTCCTCGTCTGTGTCCATGAGATAGATGTAGAAGATGGTCTTCCTGTAAAAAACCAGGGGGTAGATTTATGATGGGAATGCGCCACGTTTGCGTCACGCAACTGCGGCGTAAACGTGGCACATCCCTACGACCCATTTACAACGTGACGCATCTAGGCAGATGCGTCACATTGTAAAGCCCTGCGCCACTTGTGGGCGTTCCGGCGCAGGGTGGGCGTTCCGGGGCAGGTGCGCCTCGCAAAAGTGGCTGAGTGAAATCTATAAGATTTCACTCAGTCACTTTCAGGCCAATGCTGCGTCAAAACCCTGCGCCTGCTTGAAGCAGGCGTAGGTCTTGACGCAGCATTTTAAAGATGGGGCACCCCCGAGCCTTGCTGGAGCTGCATCGCGCTTGCGACGCAACTCCAGCAATGCGCCACCTTTACGGCACAGATGCGTCACGCATCTGTGTCGTTTTTGCCCCATGGTGCACCGCATTGTAAATGCGGCGCACCATGGGTGGCGGAGCAGCGGCGCAAAATAACTGGCGCATCCCTGGGGATGCGCCAGTTATCATAAATCTGCCCCAAGATTTATTGCATGTTTGACTGAGTCCTAAAGTGCACTAAGGCAGTAGTGACCAAGATGTTGGACTTGGGGGGTGACTAAGCACTATTGTAGCTCTTTTACCAGTGCAGTGTTAGTGGTGTTCACGTAAGAATCAATGGAGCTGCGGTTCTGTGGACTACCAAGGCCTCAATGAAGTCACCAAGACCGATGCACATCCAATTCCCAGAGCTGATAAGCTTGTGGACTGTTTAGATTCCGTAGACTACTTCAGCACCTTTGACCTGACCAGTGATTAGCACCAAGTACCAAGGAGACTACTGCATTTTTGGCACCATAAGTGTTTCACCAATTCAAGGTAATGTCCTCTGAGTTTAAGAAGCTCCTGTCACTTTTCAACCCCTGGTGAACCATGTTCCCACCGGATTGGAAGAGGTCTATGTGGCCTCCATAGATGATATTGCTGTGTTCATTATTTTGTGGGTGGACCTGAGACACCATAAATAGATGTTTGACAGGATCCAGTTAGTGAAGCTGAGCATTAACGCAACGATGTGCTAGGTGGGGCAGTCCACTGTAGCCTACCTTGGGTATCAGTTTAGCAACAGGAAGATGTACACATTTGAATCAAAAATACAGTTTGCGTTGGAATTGGAAGTGCCCACTACTCAGACAGAAATGAGAGCCTATTCGGTACTTGGTGACTTTTAAAGACAATGGGTAGCTAACTACCTACTTTGACATTTCCTGAACAGTGCTTTGTTGTGCCAAAATCCAACATTACAAAATCTTTCTTCCCCTGATCCGAGCTCTGGGTTAACACCTGAGATCTGTCTAAGGAAATGAGGAACTACCCCTGCAAACCAGTTCAGGAACAGGTTTTTCCTGCACTGGGATTGGTGCACCTCTGACTACTTTGACAATGGCAGGAGCATGAGTGTGAGTTACTTTTGCCTGTGAAAGGGGCTGGCCCTTTGAAGTTTGTACAGTTGGTGGGCACATTCCCCATGCCGTTCTGTCAGAAGGATGTCACACTTCCACCCAGCCAAGGCCCTTTTTTAGGTCGAGCCTAGTGGCAGCGCGCAATTGCTCCTCGCTCTGCGAGATTGCTATATTAGAGAATGGGAGAGAAGCCAAGTCCACTCTCCTCCCATATTTTTCATTGAGTTGTGTCATTGTCTTTCATAAATGCTACCTTCAGATTCGTTAATAGGTTTGTTAGTCTCTCCTTAGTACGGTCTTGTCTTCATTTGTACCTCCCATGGCGACTGGCCCCTTTACTTCGGTTGTTTCACGGGACCTGTTATTTAGTCTGTAATCACTATTTACTTTATTGAGTTTCTCGTACTACAGGCCGGACATGCTCTTCTTCAGCTTCAACAATTTTTTTTCTTTTTTTTTTGTGGTCCTCATGTAACCATTATGCTTTAAGTTCAAAGATGAAAGGGCATAGACCCAACCAGGATAATACAGCTTACTACCCGGTTACTCCAATAGGAAAGATATAGTTTATCACTGGGTATACCAATAGCTGTTCTCCTGGGTGGTGAATAGCACCTTGACTTCTAAAGGCAGGTGCTATAACTGGGGTATTCTCACCACCAGAGCAACCTATGGGGCATAGTTTTAATCATCAGATCATAAAGGAAAAAAAACCAGCTGTGCAAAACCAGGTAGGTAACAGGATAACTTAATTTAGATAAAACACCCAACCAAGTAGCAGTGAAAACAGCAAACCGGCGAAAAAGCGAGAACAATACATATCATGATGCATTTGAAATCTGTTTCTTAGGCCAGTCATCCCATATTTCCAAATATTTCTTTCTCTTTTTCTGCTAACTTGTACGGTCAAATTGGGAAATCCTCGGAATTGAATAAATCCATTCTTCCTCCGTAGGGGGGCAGGGAAGAAACCATTTTATACATAATTCCCTCCGTGCAAGCCGGATCAGAACAAAGAAAAGAGCTTGATGGTTTTTAGTTAAGCTTTGATTATCTATTACACCCTGGAAAGTGGAAACACTCCAAAAATTACAGAGGACGTTCTCAGCTTACTCTTTTGCCCAAGAATACCAGAGATCGTCTTACCCACTTTTTGCCAAAAGGGTTGGATGATTGGGCAGGACCAAAACATGTGAACCTCGTTGGCATTAATGTCTCCATATTTCAGGCATTGCTTGGTCTTACGGCTCGCCATTTTTGATAGTTTCGATGGAGTTCAGTATGCCTTATGAACTGTAAAGATATGATTCTTCTTTAATGGTGCAGATTTCACATTAGATCATAAAAAAGACATAGATACTTGCCCCATATTTTCGAGATCTTCATCCGGTACATCTTTCTTCCAGGGCTCGCTAAACATATCTTTCATCTCTTAACCAGTTCGGATTAGCATCCAATACCGATTGCTTGCTTGCAGAATTTAGCAACCAAGTCCCTGTTCCCCTCGAGCTCCTTCCCTAAAGATTTTACCCAACTTGACAATTGGAAGTGTCTAAACCTGAAGACCAAGTTCTCACAAATCTCTGAAAGATGTTGCCAGGAAATGATTTCCGTATCTATGATAAGTTGCCCCCACCTGCAAATACCATACGTTCTAAGCGGAACCACGAGAGTATCTACCAAACAGGCTAGTGTACCAGGAGAATCCCATTTAGGCGCAGCATCGTTGTAGTAAGGTATTTTCAAAAACCATCTCACTCGAGACCAACGTTTTATGGCTGCTTTGAGTACTTTCAACCTCAACTTCTTGAAAAACTTAGGATGGTCAAATTTTAGAAGAAAAAAATCCATTTGATAAGAGACACTAGTCGTGAGAGCCTGAAAGAGCGGGGAAAAGACTGAGGTATCCATAAGCAACTGCAGAAAGTTCTTTATGTGGAATGCGCAGTAGTACAAATATAGCTTGAGGGAAACAATACCTCCCTGTGCCTTCCTCTTTCTAAGTTTCTTTAGGGATGTTCTTGTTTTTTTGTTTCCCCATATAAAGCTGGAAAACATCCCCTGAATTTTTTTAAACCAGCTCTTTGGCAATTATAGCGGTATAGTATTAAATAAGAAAGTAAATTTAGGGCGGACAGACATTTTTAGAAGGTTAGACCTACCCAGATGGGAAAGTGCGAGAACCCCCCAAGCATTTAGCTAGTATAGTGGTGACTTTTTCAAAATTACTATGTGCTAGCTTATCAAGATTATGGACTATTTGTACTCCAAAATATCTAATTTCTTGTTTAGCGAGGTTGCTCCTGTAGTGAATATTCCATTTCATTATGTCCGATTTTTTGCTGATAAAATAAATACCCGGACGCCCTTCCAAAATACTCCAAATACTTGCAGATCGCAGGGAGTGACTGCAATAGGTCTCCTGTCAGGATCATAAGATTGTCTGCATATAGCCCAATTTTTTTTTCCAGCCGTTACACCTAAAAGGGCAGATATTCTGACACGATCTTAATTTGCAAGCTAATGGTTCTATGTAGATATTGAAAAGGAGCGGAGAAAGTGGGCAGCCCTGTCTTGTTCCTCTACCTATTTGAGTGACCTAGTGAGATTTCCATTGACAAGGACCCTGGCAGATGTACTTTTGTACAAAGCCTTGGCTGCTACTAGCAAGGTTCCTCCCAAGTTAACCTTGTGGCCGTCGGATAGTGCAGTCATGGGCTCTCGCTTGATCCTGGCGGAGTTAAGCAGCTAGTAGCATTACCAGGGTGTGGCGGTGCGTGAAGGGACTGGAGGCCGGTGGTTGGTCTCAGTGGTGGGGGAAATCTCTTTGTCTGTTTTGGCGGACCTGTTACGAGGCTCACTTCTCGAGCTGGAGACACGGCGAAGGAGCGCTGGGAGCTGGCAGCAGCGCGGATAGCAAGCAGCAGGCGCGCGGCCGCCAGGGTCCTCTTCCAGGGCGGTGGGTCTCAGACTGCAGTGCTGACCTTGCCGGGTGTTTTCAAGGGGCACTTCTCGGACGCAGCCAGCTCGAGCCCCACAGAGGTTGATTTACACAGCTTTGGTAGTCGGACGGTACTCCGGGTAGTAGTGGAAAATGGCCTGCATAACCACCAAAAGAGCCCGGTAAGAAGAGGCAAGAAGGGGGATCGGGGAACAATAAAGAAGGGAGGGGAGGGTGACATAGCGCAAGTGCAGCAATTAGTGAGGAAAAAGGAGCTGACAGAACTACACACTGAAATATTCTAAATAGATATACCCTTAGGAGTAGGGATATCTGGGGCAAGAATCAGCTCTTTCAGAGCCTCAAACAAGGGAAATAATAACCCCCACGGTGAAAGTCAACCCCCCAAAAAAGCTGGGGGTCTGCCCTAACTCCTGCCTTTCTCAAGATAAAAGAGGGTCCGTATAGAGGATTACCTCGCTTAAAGGCAGGAATAAATCAACCAGAAGTAACCCTGCGAGTACTCGAGTAACTCCATCACTCCGCTCTTATTTTAAGGTCCAGGCCCAACTATCCTTGCCAAATCAATCTACTCAGTCAACTCAGTGTGCTCGGGCTGGTGCTACGGATCTTGTTGGTTCACCTAGCGAAAGCGAGGTAACTATGAATAGGGCTCCTATCTCTGTGCAGTCAAACTCCCTGGAGCCGCAAAAGTCAGCAAAACATGGAGGGACTGGAAGCAGAGACAAGCTCTGTTTTTATGACAAATGGATTTACTCCCTTATCCTCTTTAATTGCATCAGGGAATGATAATGCCGGCCCTTCAATCGAGTGTAGGGCTGAGACTCCATCTTATCACACAGCCCAACAAAGAAATGAACAAGAGAGACCAGAAACAGTTGTTAACCCAGAGGTTTAATCCACCACAGATGGCCTTCTAGCAACCTTACTTTCCCAATTGAGAGAAACATTTGCAATCTCTGAAAGTAATCAAACAAAAATTCAAACATTCAGTGAAACATTGGAAGGAGAAATAAATGATATGATGGAACGAGTTGAAGCAGTAGAGTCAGCTCTGGAATATCTCTCCAACCAAGTGGGAAAAAACTCTTCTGAAATATCGAGACTGATACAAAATGACAAAGATC
The DNA here is from genome assembly GCF_964261635.1 of Lissotriton helveticus. Taxonomy (NCBI): domain Eukaryota; kingdom Metazoa; phylum Chordata; class Amphibia; order Caudata; family Salamandridae; genus Lissotriton; species Lissotriton helveticus. The sequence goes on from NC_136065.1 coordinate 1,761,863,348, forward strand.
TGAGAGATAAACTCGAGACGCTAGAAAACAATGCTAGAAGGAACAATATCAGGGTCCTGAATGTTACGGAAGAGAAGGAAGGGAGTGACATAAGGTCCTTTGTCATTGACCTCTTCAAGGAATTCTATCCAGACATGGAAAGGAAGACCCTGGAAGATGACATTCAGAGAGTGCATCGCGACAACTACTCCAGAAAGACCAGGAAAGAAAAACCTGAGAAAAATCTTGGTTAATTTTAAAACTTACTAAATAAAAGAAAATTCTTATCAGGTGGTTTAAAAGCAGGGTAGCATAATAAGGGGGACTGGTCCTTCCGGGTGAGATCAGACATTTCCCCCAGCACACTAGATAGGCAGTGGGAGTTGGGGAAGTATATCCCAGAGTTGAGGAGTCTGGGTGCTACAGCAAACCTACGCTTCCCTGCCTCTCCTAAAGTGATGTGGGACAATAAGATGCATAATTTTAGGGACCCACATGAAGTTAGTTCCCTGATTGATCAGATCAAACTAAAAACACACACAAAAAACAAATCTTAAAATCACTGCCTAGGTAGAGCGAGAGTCCGAAACAGAGGTAGTATATATACCTCTGGCATTAAGGGTGGGTTCCCAAGGTTGGGTTGGGTTGGATGGGGGGGTCACAAGGGTAGGAACATTTCAGAAAATACTGGTTTTGAGTTTAAGCACAGGGTGGGGAGCATGTGGGGAAAAAAAGAAAAAATTGTCCTCATGTACAAATATTGCCCAAGAAATTCGACATAGCATGAATAATTGTTCAGCTCTTTCCATTCTCTATGATAGATAGGGATAAGTCAGAAAAGTTAAAAACCCTAAAAATCATATCATGGAATGTGAATGGACTCAGGGTTCTCGCCAGGAGGAGGAAAATGTTGGACTATCTAAGACTCTCAGATAATGATGTGATTTTTATTCAAGAGTCACATTTGTTGAAAGAAGAATTAACATTAATAAAAAAAAAAAAATGGTTGGAGCATTGTATTTGCACAACTCAGTCATGCACAATAAAAGGGGGACCCTCCTGTTTAAGAAAAACTCCCAAGTTATATTAGGGGACTGTTATGTTGACCCTCTAGGAAGGTGGGCAATCACTAGAGCAAATATAAGCGGTTCATGGTTGACCTTTGTGAGCTATTGTGGCCCAAACCTAGACGACCCTACTCCAATACGTACCTTATTTCTACAACTAGTTAATATAAATGACCCTATCATATTGGGAGGGGATTTTAACCTAGTTTTGGATGCTACCCAAGACTCGACCTCAGTGAGAGCTGTGACAGCTTCCCATTACACGAGAACGGCCCTGAAACAGCTAATGACAGATATGGGGCTGGTAGATATTTGGAGAAAGATGAGTCGTAGAAGAGGTACAGTAGGAGGAAACTATACCTTCCATAATAAAAAGTGTGGGCACTATTCAAGAATTGACTTTTTCTTGGGCGATTATTTTACATGTAAAAACACTATTAAGGTTAGGCATGTTCCAGAACATTTGTCTGATCACTCTGCAGTGGTCTTGGAAATTATCATTACTCAAAGACCATCTTCCCGTAGATAGACACTTAATCGTTCCCCACTGCAGGAGTCCTCAATAATAGAAAAATTAAAGGATACAACTAAAGAGTTTTTTTAATTTGATCTCAACTCTGCTGCTCCTCATGTGGTCTGGGATTCATATAAGGCCTACATAAGGGAGATCTTAAGAACTTTATCTTTTGTTGTATCAAAGAAAGTGAGAGAGGAAATTAAAGTCTTAGAGGCAGCAATATTTATTAATCAAACAGCGCTAGCACAAACACCAGGTAATTTAAACATCTTATAAAATTTAAACTTAGCAAAACATAGGCTGATGGATTATCTTGAACTAATAATCAAAGGAAAGTGGGAAGCCAGCAGACTAGCTAACCAAGAATATGGGTAGGGATGTAGTAAATTACTTGCGTGGAAGGTAAAGATGGACCAATCAAGAAATTTGATGAAAGGACCTCAGATGTGCGAACTCGGAAGAGATTATTACTGATGATCTTGTAATTGGAGAAGCGTTTGCTCAATTTTTCCAAGACCTCTACACAGAGGATTCAACGTTAAGTGAAAATTCTATGGAGGAGTTCCTCCAAGACTTAGATCTTCCCTCTTTCCAGCTCCAAAAAATAAAATCAATCTGAGTTGTCCCATAACTTCGGAAGAAATTCTCCAAGTAATAAGTATGTTGAAAAAGGGGAAAGCTGCATGCCCTGACTCTATCCCAAATGAGATTTATGTCATCTTAAAAGAGGAGTTAGTTCCATTTTTGCTTGAACTATTCAACTCTGCTTACATATCCGGTCAAGATCTTCCGAAATCTTGGGATGAGGCTACGATAACGATACTTTTAAAACCAGAAAAGAACCCAAGAGTCTGTGAATCTTACAGGCATATCTCTTTGTTAAATAGTGATTATATACTTTATACCCAGATTTTAACTAAACGTCTGGACAAGGTGATGGGTACTTTGATATACTATGGCCAGAAGGGTTTTATGAAGAGGAGTCAGCTTTCTAAATTAACCCATGAACTAATAGGGGCAATTGATATGGCACAGACTTAGGAGATCCCTCTAGCAATAGTGACTTTTGACGCTGCTGAAGCGTATGATAGGGTTAGCTGGCCCTTTTTATAGCAACACCACTAATACCAATACCGCCACCACCAATACCACTATCACCAATACCACCAACACCAATAAGACCCCCACCAATACCGCCATCACCAATACCACCACCACCATTACCACTATCACGAATACCACCAACACCATTACGACCCCCACCAATACCACCACCACCAATACCAGTACCACCACCACCAATACCACCACCACCAATACACCACCACCAATACACTACCATGAGTACACCACCACTACTAATGCCACCACCATCAATACCATCACCTTCACCAATACCACCACCACAATACCACCACCACCAATACCACCACCACCAATACCATTGCCAACAACACAAACAATACCACCACCACCACCACCAATACCACCAACACCAATAACAATACCACCAATACCAATGCCATCAATACACCACAAATACCACTACCATCACAACCAATACCACTACTACCAATACCATCACCACCAATACCAATACCACCACCACCAATACCACCACCCATACAACCACTGCCAATACCACCACCAAAACCACCGCCACCAATACACCACCACCAATACCACCACCACCAATACCAATACCATCACCAGCAATACCATCACAATTAATGCCACTAATACCACCAATACCACAACCAATTAAAGCACCAATACCACCACCATCAACAATACCACCACCACCAATACCACCATCACTGCCAATACCACCACAAATAAAACCACCATCACCAATACCACCACCACCAATACCACCACCACTAATACCACCACCACCAATACCACTGGTAATGCCAATACCACCACCAACATGACCAATACCACCACCACCAATTCCACTATCACCAATACCACCAACACCAATACCACTCCTACCAATACCACCACCACCCAATACCAAAACCACCACCACCAATACCACAACAACCAATGCCACTAATACCACCATTACCACCACCAATTAAAGCACCACCATCAATACCACCACCACCAATAACACCACCACCACCAATACCACCAACAATACCACCAATAACACCACCACGATCAATACCACCATAACCACCACCACTAAATCAATACCACCACCAGTACCACCACCAATACCACCACCATTACTAATACCACTGCCAATGCCAATACCACCACCACCAATACCACTATCACCAATACCACCAACACCAATACCACCCCTACCAATACCACCACCACCAATACCAATACCAATACCACCACCACCACCAATTCCACCACCAATACCACCTCCAATACAACCACCATTACCAATACTACCACCATCACCAATACAACCACCACCAATACCACCACCAATGCCACCACCACCACAAATATCACCAATTCCACCATTGCCACTACCACCATTAATACCATCACCACTACCGATACCACCACCGCCAATAGCATCACAAATACCACCAATAGCAGTACCACCAATACCACCACCACCACTTATACCACCACCACCACCACCAATACCAACACCAATAACACCACCACCAATATCACCACTGCCACTACCACCACCACCAAAACCACCACCATCAATAACACCACCAATACCATCACCACCAATACCACCACCACCCATCCCATACCACCAATACAAGCACCAAACCAACACCAGAAATACCAATACCACCAATAGCACCACCACCAATGCCACTAATACCACCAATACCACCACCAATACCACCACCACTAATACCACCAGGAATACCACCAGCACCACTACTACCACCAATACCACCACCAATACCACCACCACCAATAACACCACCACCAATACCAATACCACTAATACCACCAATACCACTACCACCACCAATACCACCACCCCAATGCCACCACCAATACCACTGCAAATACCAATACCACCACCAATACCACTACCACCACCACCAATAGCACTACCATAAATACCACCACCACCAATTCCACCACCACTAATACCACCAGGAATACCACCAGCACCACTAGTACCACCAATACCACCACCAATACCACCACCACCAATAACACCACCACCAATACCAATACCACCAATACCACTACCACCACCAATACCACCACCCCAATGCCAATACCACTGCAAATGCCAATACCACCACCAATACCACTACCACCACCACCAATAGCACTGCCATCAATACCACCAACACCAATACAATCACCATCAATACCACCACCAATACAGCCACCACCAATACAACCACCACCAATACCACCATCAATGTCACCACTACCACAAATACCACCAATACCACCATCACCAATACCACCACCAATACCACCACCACCAATACCACCACCACCAATACCACCACAAATACCATCAATACCACCACCACGACCACCAAAAATACCATAAATACCACCACCAATACCACCACCACCAATACACTACCACCAATACCACCACCAATGCCACCACCAGCAGAAATACCACCACCATCAATGCCACCACCTCCACCACCACCAACATCACCACCACAAATACCACCCCCACCAAACCACCACCGACAATACCACCACCACCGATACCACCACCAATCCTCCACCACCACCAATACAACCACCAATACCACCACCACCTATACCAATAACACCACCACCAATACCAGCACCATCAATGCCACTAATACCACCAATACCACAACCAATTAAAGGACCACCACAAATACCACCACCACCAACAATTCCACCACCACTAATACCACCACCACCAATACCACCATCACCACCAATATAATCACCAATAAAAAACAATACCACCTCCACCAATACCACCACCACCACCAATACCACTGGCAATGCAAATACCACCACCAATAACATCAATACCATGACCACACATACTATTACCACCACCACCAATACCACTATCACCAATACCAACAACACCAATACCACCACCACAAATTCCCAAAACACCACCACCAATACCACCAAAACCAATGCCACTAATACCACCAATACCACCACCAATTAAAGCTCCACCATCAATACCACCACCACCAACATTACCACCACCACCACCACCAATACCACCACCACCAAAACCACCACCACTAATACCAATTCCATCACCAATACCACCACCACCAAAATACCACTGCCAATGACAATACCACAACCAATACCGCCACCACTAATACTAATACCACCACCACCAATACCACTATAACCAATACCACCAACACCAATACCACCCCTACCAAACACACCACCACTAATACCAATACCACCACCAATATAACATCCAATACCACCACCATCACCAATACAACCACCACCAATACCACCACCAATGCCACCACCACCACAAATACCACCAATTCCACCATTGCCAATACCACCACTAATACCACCATCACTATCGATACCGCCAACATCAATGCCACCACAAATACCACCAAATTCACCACCACCAATACCAATGCCACCAGTACCACCACCACCATCAATACCAACACCACCACCACCAATAACACCACGGCTACTACCACTACCACCACAACCGCCACCATCAATAACACCACCAATACAATCACCACCAATACCACTACCACCAATTCCACCACAATCAATGCCACTAATACCACCAATACCACAACCAACTAAAGCACCACCAACAACAACAATACCACCACCACCACCAATATCACCATCACCACCACCAATACCATCACCAATAAAACCACCAATACCACCACCAGTACCACCACCACTAATACCACCACCAATATCACTGGCAATGCCAATACCACCACTAATAACCATACCACCACCACCGATACCACTATCATCAATACCACCACTACCACTCCTACCAATACTACCACCATCAATACTAAAACCACCACCACCAATATCACCACAATCAATGCCACTAATACCACCAATTAAAGCACCACCATCAATATCACGACCACCAATACCACTAATAACATCACCACCACCACCACTAATACCAATACCATCACCATTACCACCACCAATACCAACACCACCACCAATACCACTGCCAATGCCAAAATCACCACCAATACCACCACCACTAATACCAATAACACCACCACCAATACCAACACGACAAATACCACTATCACCAATACCACCACCACCAATACCAATACCACCAGCAATCCCACCACCAATACCACCTCCAATACCACTACCATCACCAATACCACCACCATCACCAATCCAACCACTACCAATACCACCACCAATGCCACCACCACCACAAATACCACCAATACCAACACCACCAATACCACCACAATCAATGCCACTAATACCACCAATTAAAGCACCACCATCAATACCACCACCACTAACATCACCATCACCACCAATAAAACCACCACCAAAACCACCACCACTAATACCAATACCATCACCATTACCACCACCAATACCAACACCACCACCAATACCACTGCCAATGCCAAAACCACCAACAATACCAACACCACTAATACCAATAACACCAAAACCAATACCAACACCACAAATACCACTATCACCAATACCACCTCCACCAATACCAATCCCACCACCAGCAATCCCACCACCAATACCACCTCCAATACCACTACCATCACCAATACCACCACCATCACCAATCCAACCACAACCAATACCACCACCAATGCCACCACCACCACAAATACCATCAATTCCACCACCGCCAATACCACCACTAATACCACCAATACCAATACCAACACCACCAGGACCACCACTAATACCATCACCAATACCAACACTAATACCACCTCCACCAATATCACCACTACCAACACCCCTAAATCCACCACCATCAATAACACCACCAATACCATCACTACCAATACCACCACCACCAATCCACAACCACCAATACAAGCACCAAACCAACACCAGCAATACCAATACCACCACCACCAATACCACAACCAGCAATAGCACCACCACCAAAACCACCACTACTAATACCACCACGAATACCACCATCACCACTATCACCACCAATACCACCGCCAATACCACCACCACCAATACAACTGCAAATGCCAATACCACCACCAATAACACTACCACCACCACCATAGCACTACCACCAATACCACCAACACCAATTCCACCACAACCAAGACCAATAACATCTCCACCAATACAACTACCACCAATACCACCCCCACTAATACGCCACCATCAAGACCCCCATCAATACCACCATCACCACCATTACAAACACCAGCAATACCACCACCATCACTAATACAACCACCACCAATACCACCACCAATGTCACCACTACCACAAATACTACCAATACCACCAACACTAATCAGCCACCAATACGACCACCACCAATACCACCATGGGATTAGTTGTTTTCTGGAAGCCACGCCACTTACCTCGGACATTCTGTGATCCAGCCTGCTGTGCCGCTGCTGCTCGCCGGACCCGCTGCGCGGGTCCCGCTTCGCGGTTACAGCGGCTGTTGATTGATTGAAAGGGGCATCACCTGGTGACCGGCAGGGCTGCGAGGGAACAGCGGGTGGACTCCACGGACCAGGAGTCCCCGCGCGCCCGTTCCCAGCTGGGCTCCTCTCCCTGCCGGCCCCGCCCCCATCACTGCAAGCTTAAGAGGCTCCCTGCCCTTTCATCGGCGGATTAGTTGTTTTCTGGAAGCCACGCCACTTACCTCGGACATTCTGTGATCCAGCCTGCTGAGCCGCTGCTGCTCGCCGGACCCGCTGTGCGGGTCCCGCTTCGCGGTTACAGCGGCTGTTGATTGATTGAAAGGGGCATCACCTGGTGACCGGCAGGGCTGCGAGGGAACAGCGGGTGGACTCCACGGACCAGGAGTCCCCGCGCGCCCATTCCCAGCTGGGCTCCTCTCCCTGCCGGCCCCGCCCCCATCACTGCAAGCTTAAGAGGCTCCCTGCCCTTTCATCGGCGGATTAGTTGTTTTCTGGAAGCCACGCCACTTACCTCGGACATTCTGTGATCCAGCCTGCTGAGCCGCTGCTGCTCGCCGGACCCGCTGCGCGGGTCCCGCTTCGCGGTTACAGCGGCTGTTGATTGATTGAAAGGGGCATCACCTGGTGACCGGCAGGGCTGCGAGGGAATAGCGGGTGGACTCCACGGACCAGGAGTCCCCGCGCGCCCGTTCCCAGCTGGGCTCCTCTCCCTGCCGGCCCCGCTCCCATCACTGCAAGCTTAAGAGGCTCCCTGCCCTTTCATCGGCGGATTAGTTGTTTTCTGGAAGCCACGCCACTTACCTCGGACATTCTGTGATCCAGCCTGCTGAGCCGCTGCTGCTCGCCGGACCCGCTGCGCGGGTCCCGCTTCGCGGTTACAGCGGCTGTTGATTGATTGAAAGGGGCATCACCTGGTGAACGGCAGGGCTGCGAGGGAACAGCGGGTGGACTCCACGGACCAGGAGTCCCCGCGCGCCCGTTCCCAGCTGGGCTCCTCTCCCTGCCGGCCCCGCCCCCTTGGTGACTCAAGCTCACCTACAAAGAGGAGTGGACATACCCGCTGCGCGGGAGCTCGCGGGAGGGCGCCGGGAGAAGCCCGGGACAAGGGCGGGACCGTCTGTGGCCGTCCGGGGCCTCAGGAGGCCGGGCTGGGCCACCCCCCTTACCAACGACCCATAGTATCTTCTCCAGTAAGTGACATTGACACGTTGGTTTTGATTGGTGATGACTATGGCAATGTCTACATCGACAAGTTCTGCTACTAGCCACTTGATAACTCCCCCGGTTGAGTCTGGTCCACCAGCAATTGGCCCCCTAGATAAATTCTTTTTTAATCGTTCATTGTCAATTGATAAAGAGCTATCCCTGGCAGAGAGGCGCGCAGAGCGTAGATTATCTATAGAATTACTTAAGAATTCTATGGATAAGCTTCCAACTCTAGCGTACCCCACCCTGGTAACCCCTTTATCATCAGTGAACCTCCCTGTTGCAAACGAACATTTTGAGGGTCAAGCACAAATAACAAACAAGGACGTTGTGACAGAATTGAATAATCCTTGTGGGAGTAATATCCAATCTATATCGCTCCCTGATTCTGGTGCTCAGGTTACATCGGCCCAACCTAAGCTTGGGTCTAAAAGGAAAAGACCAGCCCCAGTAAGAAAATGTAAAATGGTGGCCAAACCCCCTCAAAAGCACAGGAAGCTACACAAATCCGTGAACATTGGAGAGGTCGTCACTGAAGAAACTTAAAGTACAGAAAGTGTCTCACACACCAATCTTGCCCCTTTGGACAGCCAAGACACAGAAGACAACTCTTGTACTGACTCCACTGTACCAAATAATGAAAATGTGGTATCACTTGTAAATGTGCTCCCTGAGTTGGAAAAATTACTTAGATCATTGCTTACCCCTATTGAGGATAGAATTGCCAAGCTTACAGATAGGCTAAATCATTTCGAGCAGACAACATTAGACAATTTCTACTCCACAAAATCGCTGATTAAAGCGAACACTGGGGTGGATGCAGGTGCAAAGTCTCAGGTCCTTAGTAACCCTGTTACCCAGGATAAGGGAAGAAGGCCCCAAAATAACTCTCCTTTACCTCCCAAGCAAAGCAATCTTACAGCCAAAACAACTGTAAAACCCGCAGATAGATCTGACAGAGCGAAAGTAGGTTCTGTTTTATCTCAGCCGACCACTATGCACCCCACACAGTCCACAATTCCCCAGATACAAAATCCTCCAATCACTAAGAGTGCTGAGGCTACAGCTTGTCCCCAAGTGGACAAAGCACTAACAATTGCAAAAGCAACTAATAACATACAGATAGCCTCAAACATTCCGGCGGGAGGGAACAGGGCTAATGTATGCCCGCTGGTAGATAAAACTCTAGTACCGACCCAATCAAAAAACAAACAACAGGCGTTGAAGCCTTCCTCCCAACCCGTCCCCCAAGCTCCTAAATCAATCCCACCGCCCTTGGTAAAGCCACCTCACAGAAAACCCCCAATTAATCTCACTCCAGATTCCTTCCCCTACGTAGCAGTTCTTATAAATGTACCACCATTACCCTCAGGACAGAGAGAAACTTTCCAGACGCTTAAAAACAAGATCATGCACTGGTTAAAGGAAAATCGTCCTCTGCCTGGTGACATCGACGGGTTAATCATAGGGGTAAGGAGAATAGACTGGATGGGATACACACCGAAAACCTTGGGTGGGGACTGTATAGTGGTTAATTTCCAAGATCCAAGGGTGGCGGGATGGATAACTAGGCAGGGATGGGGAACAAACAAGGGAGGTATTGGAATTGTGGACCTTACCTTTTTTTACCCCCGACCAGCTAGCGTAACGACTAGCTTGCTCAATGAACCCCTAATCCCCCCTACTGTATCATGGCCAGTCAATTCTTTACCACCTCCTCCAGTTGGTCATAACCATACCACATACATAAATTACAACTCTCATGTAGGATGGCAGGACCCTGGATGGGGATATTGACAAACCAGCACAGTTAGGAAATGTGGGAATAATAACGAGCCAAAAGGGGTTTGTGATGTTTGTGTTGATACTATAGTTACAAACCTAACGGTTAATAATATTGAGACGGGGAGTTTGGCTGAAGAAGGTGGTTCTAGACTGGGAATTTTAAACACCAATGTTATGACACCACCCTCAATGACAGTTAACACGATTGTAGATCCCATAGATGATCGGGAAAGGCCGATTAATTCTACTGAAAGTCCAATGACATCTCAAGCATTTCCAAGCACCAACACTCTTGATGGTTTTGTGGCTAGCATTGGTACGCTTTTATCCTGGAATGTTGCGGGGTTGGGCAGTAAGTTGGATTCCCAATCCTGGGTGAACTATATAAGTGGGTATGATATCTGCTGTTTTCAAGAAACCTGGGCTTGCGATCCCCTTTTTTGTTTTGGTTATTTAAACTATTGTATACCAGCACAAAAAGGTGGAAGAGGGCGGCCAAAGGGAGGCCTCACTGTATGGGTCAAACAGGATTTGCACATTAACATCAAAATGTTGGACCTGGGAAGTAGTGATTTACAAGTATTAAGAATCTCCACAGGCAAGGGTCCACCAATAGATTTGTATAATGTCTATGCGAGAGGTAACAATGTAACTAACTCACCCACCATAGAGCTGTTATCTGCTGCCATAGAGGCCAAGTCCCAAGAAAGTATGATGATAATAGCAGGAGACCTCAACAGGACTTTTGAACCCTTGGACTGTACAAATGACCCCCTGGGGAATGAAGAGGACAATCTCTGGGGAGTACCCTCTCTATGTTTAAAACCTGTTAAGAGATGGACAAAAGAGATTTTATTATTGAATGGAATTTGTATGGAACACGGTTTAAGAGCACTTAACGGGAGGACACCAGGGGACAAGGAGGGCGGCTACACTTTTGATAACGGTACCAGCAGGAGCAGAATTGACTACATATTGTGTAGTCTCCAGCTGTGGAAGGGGGTTGTTGACATGACTATTAGGCCCCGGGTTGAAAGTGATCACAACCCCCTCTGTGTGACTCATAGGTGGTGGAACGCTGGTGTGGGAAACTCTTTTGAAACAAATGATGATATCCCGGTCATGAGTAACGATGAACGCAGGTTAAAATGGCCAAAGGTATTGGCAAATGAGGCTACTATGACCTATATCAATAATGTGGTTGATAGTGCAATTTCCGCGATGGAAGCAGCGGTTCCAGTGGTTCCAGGGTATAGTGGTATCACCGAAATCCACAACAAGTTATTCTCCTTCCTAAGACCATGCTTTTTCATCAAAAACAGGAAAGGGAAGAAAGCTAAAGATGTGGGAAGGTGGTTTGATAGTCAATGTAGATTGGCACGACTTGAACTGGGACAAGCCATAAGGAATAGGGACCGTGCTGCAGTAATAGAGAATAGGAAACTGTACAAAAGGGCCATTCATCGAGCTAAAAAGAAATGGGATGAAGACCATTGGGCCGAATTAAAAGAGGCTTCAGGTAACAAAGACTCCAGGACATTTTGGAAAATCATTAAGTGGGGCAGAGGAGCTGGCCCTGCGAAGCCAGATAACAATGTAGCAGAAGATGCTTGGGTTGATTATTTTAGACCACAGTATGCTGAAGTCAACCACCCTGTGGTGGCGGACAGTATAATACCAGTTTATGCAACCGATGATCTGTTTTCCCTTAGAGAAGCGGAAATTGCCATTAGTACCGCGAAATGTGGGAGGGCGCCAGGGCCAGACGGGATTCCCCCTGATATTTTTAAATACGATGTGATTAGATGGGCGAGGTATACCTTCCTTGTAGCAAATGCCCTAGCGAAGGGGGAAGTGGTCCCAGACCTCTGGAAAGGCGCAACCATTATCCCCATACACAAGAAGGGTGACCGTTCACTGCCTGCTAATTATAGGCCTATAAGCTTAATAGCTACCATGCAGAAGGTAGTTGGGAGAATGGTAACAAACCAGCTTATGGACTGGGTTGACGATAACAACGCCCTTTCTCCATACCAAGCTGGATTCAGGCGAGCAACCAGTACCATTGACCAGGTCTTCCGCTTCACCATATTGCGGTGGAAGACTGTTGTACTGGGAAGGGGCTGCCTGTATGTCGCGTTTGTCGACCTGCGGGCGGCATTCGACCTAGTCCCCCGGTTTAAGTTATGGTTGGTTCTGCAAAAGATGGGGATTCCTGCAGATCTGCTTACACTAATCATGCGATTGCACGAATCCAACTTTGCAAGAGTCCAGTGGGGTGGAAGCGGGGAGACAACCACGGATTTCCCAGTGGAAAGGGGCGTCCGGCAAGGCTGTTCCATGGCCCCTTTACTTTTCTCGTTATTTATTAACGGGATTGTTGAGAGAATGTTGAAGGCTAGTGTAGACGCCCCGTCGTTAGCGGACACCAGGGTTCCGATCCTGATGTTCGCTGACGACACTCTTATCTTGTCCAAGACCCCTATGGGGCTACAACGTGCACTAAACATTTTCGATGCTTTTTGCACTGAACATGGGCTAGAAGTGAACGTGGGAAAAACAAAATTAATGGCCTTCTCCCCAGGTCGTAGGAATTACCCTAAGGTAACCTTAAATAACAGCAGGTTAGATACTGTCGCAGAATTTACGTACCTGGGAGTACAGATCGCAGAGGGCACTGGCTGGACGCATCATGTGGATAAAGTGGTCTTAAAACACCAGCAGCTCTCAGGTGCTTTAAGGGGTGAACACCGTAAATCTAAGACAAAGCCTATAAAACCCGCACTTATGGTGTATGACGCGAAGGTCTTGGGTGCCACATTATATGGCGCGGAGTTATGGGCTTGGGATAGTCTTGCGGCTCTACAGACTTCTGAGAATAAGTTTTTGCGAGGGATCACAGGACTCCCACAGAGCACCCCCTTAACCCCACTGTTTCTGGAGCTGGGTAGGCGTTCTATTGCCGACAGAGCCCGATTGCGCCCAGTGCTTTACTGGAGACGCCTCTGGACGACTCCAGAAATAAGACAATATGCGGAGGGTTTTCTATGGATAATTCAGGAAGATATCTTCCACAAGATAAAATGGCTAAAACATCTGAAGTCCATGTTAGTTAACTTAGGGTTTTCAAATCTTTGGAATAACCCTGTGGGAGAGATCTTCCCTAGCAAAGAAGCCCTCAAAGAACAATATTGGGATTGGGTGGGTGGCAAGCTGCTGAAAGACACCAGGGCCGACTCTATGTCTGGTCGTTTCCTGGAGATAAAAATCTTTCCTGCCCTAGAAAACTACTGGGATAACATCACGGTACCAATGGACAGGAAACTCGTCTTTCAGTTAAGATCTGGATCTATCCCCCTGAAGAAAATGACAGCTGGCTGGTACAGACCGACCAATAACTTATGTCCAGCATGTGAAAATGCCGAGGAGAGCATAGGCCATTTCCTATTTGTATGTCAAGCTTACTCAAAACCGAGGAGAAAATGGCTCACGCCGGTATGTAAAAACCTGGGGACACGCGACAGCGCTGTGGCTTTAAGAATCTTATGTACAACAACTCAGGATTCGATAGTTATAGGGGTAGCCAAATACCTGGGCTGGGCTTGGGCAATTAGACGACGGTCTCTGGGGGGAATTAGGTAATCAGGTATTTCTTTTAATTACGATTTATGTAATATTATTTTCACAAATGGTTTTTGTATGTAAACATTGTATGAGCTGCACTCTATGTTTAATGAAATTTTTTACCTGTAATCATGTAATATTGTGTAATTGTTTTAAATTCTATGTGCTTTTATGAGAATTGTCTCGAATAAAGCTTATACAAACAAACAAATACCACCATGAATACCATCAATAGTCAATACCACCACCACCAATACCACCACCACCAATACCATCAATACCACCACCACCACCACCCACAATACCATCAATACCACCACCAATACCATCACAACCAATACCACCATCACCAATATCACAACCACCAATACCACCACCACCAATACCACCACCAACAATACCAATACCACTACCACAATCAATGCCACTAATACCACCAATACCACAAGCAATTAAAGCACCACCAACAATACCACCAATACCACCACTAATACCACCACCACCACCAATAACACCATCACCACCAATACCATCACCAATAAAACCACCAATACCACCACCACCAATACCAATACCACCACAAATACCCCCACCACTAATACCACCCCAGAACTACTGGCAATGCTAATAACACCACCAATACCACAGCCACCAATAACAATACCACCACCATCAATACCACTATCACCAATACCACCACTACCACTCCTACCAATACCACCACCACCAATACCAAAACCACCCCCACCAATACCAACACAATCAATGCCACTAATACCACCAATACCACCACCAATTAAAGCACCACCATCAAAACCACCACCGCCAATACCACCACCACCACCAATACCACCACTAACATCACCACCACCACCAATACAACCACCACCAATACCACCCCCATCATTACGCCACCATCAAGACCCCCATCAATAGCACCACCTCCACCAATACAACCACTACCAATACCACCACCATCACCAATACAACCACCACCAATGCCACCACCAATGTCACCACTACCACAAATACTACCAATACCATCAACACCAATCAGCCACCAATACCACCACCACAACCACCCAAAATACCATCAATACCACCACAAATACCATCAATACCACCTCCACCAATATCACCACCACCAACACCATCAATACCACCACCAATACCACCACAACCAATACCACCACCACCAATACCACAACCACCAATACCACCACCAACAATACCACCACCGCCTATAGCAACTCCAATCCTCCACCACCATCAATACAACCACCAATATCACCACCACCAATACCAATACCATCACCACCAACACCACCACAATCAATGCCACTAACACCACCAATACCACAACCAATAAAAGTACCACCACCACCAACATTACCACCACCACCACCAATACCACCACTAATACCACCACCACCACCAATACCACCATCACCACCAATACCATCACCAATAAAACCAGCAATATCACCACCACTAGTACCACCCCAATACTACTGGCAATGCCAATGCCACCACCAATACCACCACCACTAATAACAATACCACCACCACCAATACCACCACCACCAATACCACTATCACCAATACCACCACTACCACTCCTACCAAAACCACCTCCACCAATAGCACCACCATCAATGCCACTAATACCACCAATACCACCACCAATTAAAGCACCACCATCAATACCACCATCACCAATACCATCACCACCAGCAATACCACCGCTAACATCACCACCAATACCACCACCACCAAAACCTTCACCACTAATACCAATCCCATCACCAATACCACCACCAACACCAATACCACTGCCAATGCAATACAACCACCAATACCACCACCACTAATACCAATACCACCACCACCAATACCACCAATACAACTACCACCACCACCAATACCACCACCACCAATACCACCACCACCATTACTACCACCACCATTACTACCACCACCACCAAATACCACAGAGGCTACAAATACCCCACCACCAATACAACCACCACCACCATCAATACCACCACCACCATTACTACCACCACCACCAATACCACCACCAATACCACAGCCACCACAAATACCCCACCACCAATACCACCACCACCACCAATACCAATACCACCACCAAAACCACCACCACCAATATATATTTATATATATATATATATATATATATATATATATATATATATATATATATATATATATATATATATATATATATATATATATATATTTATTCACTGAAAAAACATAGGTTTCAGGCACATTAAATTTAGAAATTAGCATTCAAAAAACCTTGGAAATTCACTGAAAAAACCATAGGTTTCAGGGACGTTATAGTTAGTTGAACATTTCACTCATACAAAAAGATAGAAATTCCCCTGTTATAGTTAGTTGAGCTAACTATAACTTGTGACCCCGCAATGCACTGCTGATGACATTACAGATTACATCATTCATGACTTGGTCAGTGACATCACTGATGACATCACTGATGACATCTCATATGACATCATCTAGTGAATGTGTGATTCTATAAAATGTAGACATGTTTTATATATATATGCCATGGTGTATTGAAGAATGAATGGGTGTATAAGAGTCAGGATGGATGATTAAGTAGGTGTGTGACTGACTGTATAAGTGAGTGATTAATTGTGTCTTACTACATGCATGTGTTAGTGACTGATACAGACATTCACACACTTTAGGATGTCAGTTGTTGTGTAAGCGTTTGCATGCTTTGGTTAGCAGCTAAATGAGGATCTATATCAGCTATTGATTGCTTGTCTGATTATCTGTATGGGTGCCTGAGTGTCTGTGTGGGTGGGTGAGGGGTGTGACTCTGTGCATACATATGTGAGCGGATATTTCACAGGGTATATGTGTTCAAGTCATTATCTGTGAAGGGCTCTATGGCTGGGTGAGTGTGTGTTTGAGTGTCTTGGTGAGTGAATGGACGCCTCAGCGGGACATGTATGAGTAACTGCTTATGTAAAAGGCAATATATATGAATGTTGGAGTGTATAAATGAGCATATATGAGAGTGAGTCATTCTGAGAGTGCCTGTATGGATCAGTGTGCTTCTATTAGGTATTGTATTAAAGTGTAAGTATGTGTTAGTACAATTTAAAAAAGTGAGGTGGTATGAGTATAACTGTACAGGTGAGTAAATAAAAGTGTGATTGATTATTTCCATGACTGACTAGGTGTGTGAATAACTCTATCAATGAGAGGCGGTGTGTGAGTGTCTGTATAGATATGCCAGTGTATATGATAATGCTGTATTGATGGCTGACTGTATGTATGAGTGACTGTATGGGTGAATGAGTGGATGTGTGTATAGACCTACAAATTAGTGAGTGGATATGTACTAACTGGTTTTGGTGTGTTAATGGTTTCAAAAATTATATACTGTATTTAAGAGTGGGTGAATCAAGTGTTATAATAGGGTCTGATGGGGTGCATCAGATTTTCTATGGTAGAACCACGCTTGCCAAAGTGAAAAATGACAATCTCAGGAGCTCCTCCTGTGAAATCTGCCTGTAGTTCAGTGGAGCAAGGTGCCGGTGGAGCAAAACTGGCATTGCAATACCCAACCTGATGCAAACAACACGCGCTCTCAGGTTCCAAGGAAAAGAAGGATTTATTACTCAGATTTGAGTAATAAATCTTTCCTTTCCTTGGAAACTGAGAGCATGTGTTATTTGCATCCGGTTGTATATATCTATATATATATTCACTGAAAAAAATCGTAGGTTTCAGGTATGTCATAGTTAGAAATTAGCATTTAAAAACCCTTAGAAATTCACAGAAAAAACCATAGGTTTCAGGGACGTTATAGTTAGATTGACATTTCACTCATACAAAAAGATAGAAATTCCCCTGTTATAGGTGGTTTAGCTAACTGTAACTCACGCCCCCGCAATGCACTGCTGATGACATCACATATTACATCATTCATGACATGGTCAGTGACATCACTGATAACATCTCAAATGACATCACTGATGACATCATTCAGTGAATGTGTGTTTCTATAAAATGTAAACATGTATATATATATATTACCTACTGGCGGTCGCCAGTAGGTATATATAGTTAGGATTTTTTCTCTATGGGATTTTTGAAAATTCTATGTCTAATAACTTTGGCGTTTGTGGACGGAATTGGCTGAAATTTTTAGGAAAATGGAACATTTTGTTTCTGAGCAGCCCCTGGAAATTTGGGGGGGGGTTCGTCAAGGGGGGGCCGAGAAAAAAGGGGGGTCCCAAAACGTGTTTTTAACATTGAGTTTTCCATAGGGCGGTTGGCCTCACTTTTAGCCCGAACGGCTGAATGGATTTGCACGAAACTTGGCAAAATTGTAGGGACTGGTAGCCCGATGTGCCTTTGCTAGGTCTCAATATATGTGCTCCAGTGGATTTTGAGAAATTAACGTTCAAAAAAAGATATATATCTGTAACAGCGGACCGGGCAGCGTTCCAGTTCGCGTACTTTTCGCGGTACGGAGCTTTGTGAAGCGAAGCTGATTGATTCTCCGGCGTCTGTAAACATTCCAAACAGTCCGTAGCAGCCGCCATCTTGTCTCTCGGTAGGATCGAGAGACAAGAGGAGGCCAAAGCGAAGGGGCAAATGACCATAAGGGGGCATAGTAGATCCTCGCTGACCCCCTAGGTTTGATGTGGAGGTTTTAAAAGGGCCCCGCGGGGCAAAAAAAAAAAATAATAATAATAATCGAACGGCTGAATGGATTTGCACGAAACTTGGCAAAATATTAGGGACTGGTAGCCCGATGTGCCTTTGCTAGGTTTCAATATATGTGCTCCAGTGGATTTTGAGAAATTAACGTTCAAAAAAAGATATATATCTGTAACAGCGCTCCGCTTCGCGTACTTTTCGCGTTACGGAGCTTTGCGAAGCTGATTGGTTCTCCGGCGTCTGAAAACATTCCAAACAGTCCATAGCGGCGCCATCTTGTCTCTCGGTAGGATCGAGAGACAAGAGGAGGCCAAAGCGAAGGGGCAAATAACCATAAGGGGGCATAGTAGATCCTCCCTGACCTCTTAGGTTTGATGTACCATTTTGCCAAGTTTGGTGTAATTCCGTTCAGCCATTCAGGCTGTAGACGTATCTAAATGTCCTATGGAAAATTGCATGGGGAAAACACATTTGAAAGTGTTGAAATTTAGAACCAATTAAAATGTTACTTTGGTTTTGTATTTGTGTGTGATGAAAGTTAATTGGTTATGTATATATCTAAAATGAGAGGAAACCACAGCCATTTTGTGATACTACTGTCTGAGGTACATTTGTGAGGAATTTTTGGTGCTCAATTTCTGGTGTTTGGTTTACACAGTACTAACACTTCTCCTACTTTTAAAAAGGTGAGTTGTTAATTTGTAAGGGGAACTATGTTGTACACTTTAAGATAATTTGAAAAATGTTTTCTGTTATTTATTTACAGTCCTTCTGTTATACTAAATACTTGATAAAGTTAGTTTTATATTATGTATTACTAAAAACAATAAATGAAAGTGATTATTTTTTTCTGCAATTTACAGCAAGCAATTTCAAAATAAAATGGCTCACAATGAAGAGACCGTGGCAATTTCTTTTGAATTATCCACTACATTTATTGAAATTGACAGCACCAATAATGAAATATTCTCACAAGGAGGAGATGACTTGAATGATTTTTTTGATCAATCTCTTGATGGCGAATTTATCGAATGTTTGGAGACCATAGAGTTACAAGAATCATCATTGCAGACTTTTCATGAGGAGATTCCAGATGAGATGATTGAAGAGGAAATTCCTGATGAGGACATGTTACTAGTTCTTTCAAATTTTGAAAATTCAGAAGAATAAATTTATATTTAGAAATACAAAAATTGTTTGAGACATTATTCATTTTTATTTTTAATTTATGAGGTTGTAGCGAAGTGATTGTAGTATAAAATGAGACTTATAGTATAGAGTGCAACATTTTTATGTTACATGGTAAGTTTACTCATATTTACTTCCCTTCTCCCACTATATTATCTCCAATGTGTATTTGACATCTCTTCTTCATCTCCGGCCTCCTTTCTCTCACTGTCTGTCTCTGATGCATCTTATCGCTGCCATTTTGTGTAATTACAGAAGAGAGTAAAATAAAATAGTTCGGAACGTGAAAAGGGGGCAAAGTAGAGTACCCCTCACCCCCTAGGCCTTCTCAGGCGGTCCCAAAAGGATCAGTTTCTGCTTTCCTGAGAGATTATGGTATGAGTTCCATATACCACAATAACTTGCATTACAACATGCAAGATATCTATCTCCTATTACCAACTTTTGGAGATATTCGCGCTAAGCGCGAATATCTCCAAAAACTAACACCTGCCCTGAGCAGTTCTTAGCCATGTTATCCAATGGGAGGTGGATAACATGGCTAAGAGCATTAGCTCGGTAATGCATGAATATCGCTGACTTTTTAGCGATATTCATGCATTGCGGCCGTTTTTTATCGCATTTGCGATAAACCTTGATAATAGCAAGGTTTATCTTCGATAATTTCTGACGATGCTTAGCGGGAAAAAATTCGTTGCTAAGCATCGTTAGCGATAAATATCGCTTAACTTTGGCAATATGCACCAACGTCTGTTAACGTTCGATTCGAAGGAAATGAGGAAGTGTTGAAAAACATTGTCTGCGCCATCTTGTCTTTTTTGAAATGCCACACTTTTGTTGTGCACGGCAGCCATTTTAGATGCCTTGACCAGACCCACTCTCTGCACGCTGTCGATTCGTAGCATGGCTCCCCACCCTCGCAAGCATCTTCCCCAGGCACTGCTCACCCCCGCTCTCTGTCTTATGCATGGGCAATAAACCTCCCCCCATCTGCGCTGCTCTTCCCTGAGAATCACACTCTGTGCCCGCCCGACACCTCCCTTTCGCCCTATTCACTACCGCACCCTCTGACACTCCTCTTCCTCTGTGTCCGATTGTCCAGGCCGGTCCTAGGCTATCAGCTAGCCCTGCAGATGTAGTTTATGGCCCCAGCTGTAAAGAATCACCCCTCTTCAAAGGAGTTATAGTAGATCAAGGCCCACACCCGATGAGATCCGTCACACCACACGTGTTCATACTATCTGAAAACCATCCTGTATTGTGATTGGGGAGGGGACCGAGCCTGAAGCGGAAGATTCCAGGGATGACTCTTTGTACATCAAAGTTTTTACAATTATGTGTCACATTAAAAATATATAGCACTCCAACAAAGTAGTAGGAATATAAAACTTTAATAACTTATAAATATATACAACAAAACAAAAACAGTAAAAACATTTAAACAACGAAGAGACCGTGGCAATTTCTTTTGAATTATCCACTACATTTATTGAAATTGACAGCACCAATAATGAAATATTCTCACAAGGAGGAGATGACTTGAATGATTTTTTGATCAATGTCTTGATGGCGAATTTATCGAATGTTTGGAGACCATAGAGTTACAAGAATCATCATTGCAGACTTTTCATGAGGAAATTCCTGATGAGATGATTGAAGAGGAAATTCCTGATGAGGACATGTTACTAGTTCTTTCAAATTATGAAAATTCAGAAGATGTTGCCTGGGTGCCGCACTGATTTGGGTATCCGGCGTGGGGCGTCCCGGGGGGTGGGTTGTCAGTAGCGGTCTGTTGTGCGAATAGTTCCAAGGCAGCAGAACGCGCTGAAATCTGGATGTCACGACGGTGATGTTCAGTAAGTTGCCGCCCAGCAAATAACGGCGTGGGGCGCCGCGGGGGGGGGGGGATGAGGCAGTCCAAAGTTCCGTTAAAAGGGCAAAGGAAAGGATCGGTGGTTTGAACCATCAGTCAAAAAGGGGAGAGGGTGCAACAATTTTTCCTACCGGGTCACACTGTGCTTTCACCGGAACTGAGGTCTGCAGGATTCTAGTCATTCAAACTGAGGCTGGCGCCAGCATGGGAGCGCCGACGTCCCGCGGCTACAGTTTCGTCACTCCACGGGCGATCATGGCAGTCATTCCCCATCGGGGGTGTCTGCGGGGGTCGGGGACTCCCGCGCTCCTCTAGAATCTTCAAGGTCGTGGAGGACTACGGTGGTGGAGTCAACCAGTGACTGGGCCATTTCTTTATGCTGGGCCCGCTCTTGCCAGGTCGACCGCCATTTTGAGAGTTCGGTAGCTACTGGCGATCGCGGGGTCAAATGAGCGGACGGGCTCCACCCTGCCGGGCGAGACGTTGCAGCATCGCCACAGTGGAAGAACCCTTTTCCGGGCGCCTGGAGCGCTGAGGGTGCAGCTGGGAAGCCTCCACCTGGGGAGGCGGGAGAGGCCTGTTCGCACCGTCTCTCCCTCCCAGTGCACCCCACGGCGTCTCGCTTGAGATTTGTTATGGCCGGACCAGGCGATGAGGACGAGAGGGGGGGGGGGGTCGGAGGCACGTGCAAGACATCCCCCCCCAGGGTTGTTGCAGCAATTATTCAAGAAAGAAGAAATGTCCCGTCCGTCTTTGGGCCGGACCTCCGGTGGATGGCGGCCGGACGCCCTTTGCTCTGGCCCCATGAACGGGTTCCTTGGCTCATCGGCTGCAGCCGGATCCCGTCGGCCCCAGCCCCCGGCCGTTGGTGGCCGGACCGGGAGAGAGTGTGGAGGGACAACCTGCAACTCTCAAGGGCCACCGCGGCCGGACTGGGAGAGAGAGGGGAGGGTCGAGGACACGGACATTCCCCCCCCTGAAACTCTCCAGTGTTGTCAATCCCCCTGGCCGGGTCCCGCTGGCCTCGGCCTCTCCTCCGGCTACACCCTACGTGATGATCTCCTGGCCGAGGCGTGGCAGCAGGACCCGCCTTATATGTGTTGCTTCCGGCTGGGCGTAGCCGAAAACCTGTTGCCCTTTGGAAGTTTCTAGAATGGGGCGGATGTCTGCTGACTTCTATCTTTCCCAGTTTGCCGTTATTTGGCCGTGGCAGGCGGTGGGACAGACACGTTTTGGGGCAGTGAGGGGCGATGTTTTCAGGTTTCTTATTACGGGCTTACTTCTAACGTTTCTTGTTTCTAGGACAATAATAGGTTTTATCATTACGTATTGTTATCGTTTCTTTGTTTGTTATTTAATAAAAAGTTCATCAGTGGCCTACTGATTTTCGTTTTCCTATTCTTTTCTTTCCAGGTTGTTTCATGCTAAAGTTTCTGTTAACAGGATACAGTGATCACTTCGTTATTATTGCATATGTCCTTTTCACTAGGGGTGCTCTCTGGTCGGGCCAGATGACCTATCTCTAGTAAATGGTCCGGGTGAAACAGGTGCATCAATCAGTGGGGAGTAGATAGGCATGACAGATTACAACGGGGGAGAAAGGTCCGCATTACGTACCCTTTCACTACTTGCAAAGATTTTCCTACGTTTATTTGCAAACAGGGAATACCTCCAAAAAGAACTAATTCCCAAACAGTCAATGTTCGGACAATCAATCAATCAATGAGGAATGAAATAGGTACGACGTGTTAAAGGCTTGCGTTACCTACCCTTCACTATCTGCAAAGGGAGAGAGAATATTCCTATTCTTCCTCGTTTGCAGGCAGAGAAGATCCTTAAGAGAACCAACTTCGAACAATTCAATGCTCGATTCAAACAATCAACAAGGGGTACTGTGAACACAAATGAACGCCGCTTATGTACATACACATTGCTATTTTCAACAGGTTGTTCCTAATGTTTCTATTTTAGCGAGGTCAAAAAGAGATCCCATTAGTGGCCTACTGATTTTGCTCGATTCCTTTTGTTTTTTTACACGATTTTTCGCTATCTGCAAAGACTAAACAGAGTATTGCGACTCTGTGCTTGTTTGTAAATAGAGAATGAACCAAAGAGAACAATCAATCAAATGGAGAGAGAAGCAGGCACGACGGATTACAACGGGGGCAAAGGCCTGCGTTAACTACCCTTCACTATCTGCAAAGAGAGAGTACTCCTAATAGAAATGAGGGGTGGGGGGCAGCATTCAAAGCAGATCAGTGTGCATAAACACGAAAATGTTTTTACTTACCACGTACTTGACATTCGACAGCTTATGATATTTGCTATTAAAAAACCATTGAAATTCACTGAAAAAAACCATAGGTTATAGACCATATATAGTTAGGAATTAGCATTTACAAAACCTTGAAAATTCACTGAAAAAACCATAGGTTATAGACCATATATAGTTAGGAATTAGCATTTACAAAACCTTGAAAATTCACTAAAAAACCATAGGTTATAGACCATATATCGTTAGGAATTAGCATTTAAAAAACCTTATTTTACTCACACAAAACCATTGAAATTCCATATATAGTTAGTTGCACTAACTATATATCGCGCACCCGCAATCCACTGCTGATGATGTCACATATTACATCATTCATGACATGGTCAGTGACATCACTGATGACATCACTGATGACATCACTGATGACATCTCATTTGACATCATTCTTGTGCTAATACGATAAACCTCTTCAGACTCTAATATAACCTTAGATACACTCAGTGTATACAGACACTCACACACTGTCATTCATCCATGGAGTTACTCACACACCTAGTCAGTCATGCAAAGAAACAATCTCACCTCCATTTCCTCAACTATACAGTTATACACACCTTACTTATTCAAACATATACTAACACATATTTACTCTCTTATACAATCCCTGATACAAGTTCACAATGATCCATACAGCCACTCACACATTCAGTGGCTCTCATGCATGTTATTTATATATGCCAACTCTCACATGTACTGTGTTTTACATATGTACTTACTATGACATGTAGCATTGAGATATCCATTCACTCATCAATACACTCATGCACGCAGTCAACCGCCCATGTAGCTTTTTCCACATGCACTATTGAACTCATACACCTAGTGAATCAACTGCTCACACATCTATGCACAGAGTCACACACCTCCCAGCCACCCCCACACAAACTCAATCTCCCATACAAATACTTGGGCAACCAATCAATAACACATATAGCCTCTCGTATAGCTAATGATCAACACATGCAGCAGTTTACATCACAACAGACATACTGATGCACACATGCAGACAGTTTAGTCACTAACCCATGCATTTAGTACGACACATTTATTCACTCACTCATACAGTCAGTCACGCACCTACTAAATCCTTCATCCAGACACTTATACATCCACTCATTCTTCAATATATCAAACATATTTAAACTTTACAGAAACACACAGTCACTGGATGATGTCATCAGTGATGTCATCAGTGATGTCATTTGAGATGTCATCAGTGATGTCATTGACCATGTCATGAATGATGTAATATGTGACATCATCAGCAGTGGATTGCGGGTGCGCGATATATAGTTAGTGCAACTAACTATATATGGAATTTCAATGGTTTTGTGTGAGTAAAATAAGGTTTTTTAAATGCTAATTCCTAACGATATATGGTCTATAACCTATGGTTTTTTCAGTGAATTTTCAAGGTTTTGTAAATGCTAATTCCTAACTATATATGGTCTATAACCTATGTTTTTTTCAGTGAATTTTCAAGGTTTTGTAAATGCTAATTCCTAACTATATATGGTCTATAACCTATGGTTTTTTCAGTGAATATATATATATATATATATGCCAAGGTGTATTGAAGAATGAATGGGTTTATAAGTGTCAGGATGGATGATTAAGTACGTGTGTGACTGACTGTATAAGTGAGTGATTAATTGTGTCTTGCTTATTGCATGTGTTAGCGACTGATACAGACATTCACACACTTTAGGTTGTCATTTGCTGTGTAAGCGGTTGCATGCTTTGGTTAGCAGCTAAATGAGTATCTATATCAGCTATTGATTGCTTGTCTGATTATCTGTAATGGTGCCTGAGTGTCTCTGTGGGTGGGTGATGGGTGTGACTCTGTGCTTACATATGTGAGTGGATATTTCACTGAGTATATGTGTTCAAGTCTGTATCTGTGAAGAGCTCTATGGCTGGGTGAGTGTGTGTATGAGTGTCTTGGTGAGTGAATGTACGCCTCAGTGGCACATGTATGAGTAACTGCATAGGTAAAAGCAGTATATATGAATGTTGGAGTGTATAAATGAGTATGTGTGAGAGTGAGTGATTGAGAGAGTGCCTGTATGGATCAGTGTGTGCTTCTATTAGTTATTGTATTAAAGTGTAAGTATGTGTTAGTATATATTTAAATAAATGAAGTGGTATGAGTATAACTGTACAGGTGAGTAAATATAAGTGTGATTGATTATTTCCATGAATGACTAGCTGTGTGAATAACTCTATCAATGAAAGGTGGTGTGTGAGTGTCTGTATAGATATGTCAGTGTATATGATAATGCTGTATTGATGGCTGACTGTATGTATGAGTGACTGTATGGGTGAATGAGTGGATGTGTGTGTAGACCTACAAATTAGTGAGTGGATATGTACAAATTGGTATTGGAGTATTAATGGTTTCGAAAATTATAGACTGTATTTAAGAGTGGGTGTATCAAGTATTATATTAGGGTCTGATGAGGTGCATCAGATTTTCACGTGGATGATGTCATCAGAGATGTCATTTGAGATGTCATCAGTGATGTCACTGACCATGTCATGAATGATGTAATATGTGACGTCATCAGCAGTACATTTTGGGGGCGCGAGTTATAGTTAGCTTGGAGAATTTCTATTGTTTTGCATGAGTGAAATGTCAAACTATGATGTCCCTGAAACCTATGGTTTTTCGAGTGAATTTGTAAGGTTTTTTAAATGCTAATTTCTAACTATAATGTGCCTGAAACCTATGGTTTTTTCAGTGAATTTCTAAGGTTTTTAAATGCTAATTTCTAATTATAACATGTCAGAAACCTATGGTTTTTTCAGTGAATTTCAAAGGTTTTTTAAATGCTAATTTCTAACTATAACGTGCCTGAAACCTATCTTTTTGTTTAGTATTTTTAAATTATCATCCTATTCTCAAACTGGTCAAAGCTGCAAATCTCACCACTTTTCCATCTATACCTTCCGGCAAAAAAGATCGACACAAACGAGACCCACAACTAACGCTAATGATATGCAAAGTAAGCGTTCCCGTGGAAACTAAAACACCACTCCCTCATATTTTCAACAACCAGCCAAATCTGCAATGCAATCCAAAAACAGGCGATAGGCCGTGTTACCAGTAACAAATTAACATCAACTTTTAACTGGTGTAAGCAGGTCAACTATCTACTGCGTGAATTGGACCCAACTCACAGCCACATCTAAAGACCAACATGTGATAGAGGTACTGATCATGCAGCTCCGACTCCCAACAAGGCCACAACACCCAGCGCCACCACCACCATGACCTCCCCCCCCCGGACAACCCCCTCTACTACCACTGACGCAGCACAAAACAGGACAACAGACCATCCTAAAATGCCATGGCCCCTCAGCCACACAATAGCTGAATGTTGGGAGATGTGGCAACCAAGTTTGTGTGAAGGAGGCAAGTTGTGCATCAATAATAATGCACATAATGCCAACTGTACCGGTGATGTGCTGCACAGACCTCACTATGCAAAGCACAAACCTCTACATGTGCAGATATAGTATTGATACTTGTGGTGTAGTGCACAATGGACGCAACCATGTTGCCTTAGCGAGTGGGGAAGATCTCGGTCATGTTGCTGTGTTGTCCCCCCCTGGAAGCGAAGTGGACTAGTCCAACGTACGCCACTCCAGCGTAGGAGAATGAATAAATAGGCCAGGACCTGGGTGTGGTTAATTGTGGGAAGGCCAACGAATCTGCCGGAGTGGCGGCCCTCACCCTGGCACGTGGCTGCTGCCATGACTGCAGGCCTCCTCGACACAGGCCCCCTGTGAACCCAGCAGCACAGCACCGCAGACTTATGTCTGTACCGACTACTGCCTTCGATCTACATTGCGGACAGCAGGGTTCACAATTCAGATGCAGTGGTGATTGCAGATGACGCAGTCCAGTTCGCAAGACACGTTGCTCCCAGTGCGGCCCGCCCAGACCACGCATCATCGCAGGGTGCACACACGCTGTGTGCTTCAGGTGCTACTAACTCACTGCACCATAAGTTATCGCCACATAGCCTTATTAAGGCAGAATTCATTAAACAAAAGACATTGCTCCCAGTGCGGCACACCGGGACTAGTTATCATTGCAGGGTGCGCACACGCTGAGAGCTCCAGGTGCCGCTAACTGCGCAGCTCAACTCAAAGTCACGTTGCTGTGCACACATTCTGACCGCTGCCTCCGGCATACCCTGGGATTACCACGGTTCACAATTCAAGATTAGTAGCAACGCAAATTGTGTAATAGACGATAATGGTTTAAGGAGACTAAATTCTCCCAATCTTGCAGCTCAAGTCAATGTCACATACGTGTGGGCCTTTGCAGACCGCTGCCTCCTGTCGAAGGCCGGCGACACTTGGTGCCAACTAACCCTGTTCAACACAAGCCGATCCCACATGTGTAACTGTGTCCTGAGTCCTGAATGGCAGCAACCCCAACTTCGTCGCAACTACCATAGCACCAGACTCCCTTCAATCAGGGAGGGATATTTGTAACCCTGGGTAAAGCACTACGCTATGCTCGCGTAGTTTTGAAGTTTGTGTAACTTCGCACTACGCGAACTGCACGTAGCACAGTGCGAACATGCGTAGCGTAGCGTAGCGTAGCGTAGCGTAGTGCAGCGGTAATTTTTTGCTTGCTCGCGGTCCTCAACATCAAGTTGGCGACTGCGAGCAAGCAAAATGACATCCTCGTGAGACTTTTTCCTTGTTTGCGATCAGCAACATCAAGTTGACGATCGTGAGCAGGGAGGTCAGGTTTCTCATTGTGAGTGGTCGCGCATGCTCGCGCATGGTCGCGACCGCTCGCAATGAGAAACTACCAGTCCGCGTTGAGAAAGCTGCAGCTCGAGTAAAAATCTACTTGAGCGGCAGAAAAGTACAGCTCACACTGTGCAAGATGCCGTTTTCAATGATTGCACAGTGCCGGATGCTTATCCGTACTGTGCAATCATTGAAAACGACATCTTGCACAGTGCGAACATGCTACTACGCAGTTCGCATAGTGCTACGCATAGTACGTGTAGTGCGAAGTGCACTTCGCGTAACTTTGCGTAGCGCTACTTCGCGAACTACGCCCACCCCTAGATATTTGCATATGCAACGGTGGTGACACGTGGTGCCATTCACCCTCTTTAACACAAGCCGATCCCACATGTGTAACTGTGTCCCGAATGGCAGTGACCACAATGATTAGTGAAGGGAATTTGCATATGGAATGCCGGTGACATGTAGTGTCACTGAACCTGCACTACACAGGCCCATGGGCCAACAATGTATGCACGTGGCTGTGGACCCTTCCTCACCGCTGCCTCTGGCCTACACTGCGGAAGACCTGCGACACATGGTGCCACTAACCGTCTTTAACATAAGCCGATCCCACATGTGTAACTGTGTCCTGAGTCCTGAATAGCAGTGACCCTAAGTCTGTGGCAGCGACCACAGCACCAGACTCCCTTCGATCAGCGAGGCATATTTTCTATATGCAAGTCCGACGACACGTAGTGCCACTAACTTTGTTCAACACAAGCCGATCCCAAATGTGTAACTGTGTCCTGAGTCCTGAATGGCAGTGACCTCAAGTCCATGGCAGCGACCACAGCACCAGACACCCTTCGATCAGTGAAGCATATTTCCATATGCAAGGACAGCTACATGTAGTGACACTAACTTTGTTCAACACAAGCCGATCCCACATGTGTAACTGTGTCCTGAGTCCGGCAGTGACCCCAAGTCCGTGGCACCGTCCACAGCACCAGAATCCCTCTGATCAGTGAGGCATATTTCCATATGCAACAGCGGCGACACGTGGTGCCACTAACCCTCTTTAACACAAGCCGATCCCACATGTGTAACTGTGTCCTGAGGCCTAAATGGCAGTGACCACAAGTCAGTGGCACCGACCACAGCACCAGACTCCCTTCGATCAGTGAGGCTTATTTTGATATGTAAGGCCGGCGACACATGGTCTCACTAACCCTCTTTAACACAACCCGATCCCACATATCATATGTAACTGTGTCCTGAGTCCTGAATGGCAGTGACCCAAGTCCGTGACAGCGAACACAGCACCACACTCCCTTCGATCAGTCAGGCATATTTCGACATGCTGAGGAAGATGAAATTTTACATGACCAATATGTCCCCTGCGTGTACCCTATGTTTAATGTATGTGCATGTCATACATGCATTTTCCCTTAAGTGGCCTGAATCACAAGGCCTCTGCATTTACGTCCTGCATTAGGATGCCAGTCTTCAAGTCTCCCATGTAAGAAATATTAAGTTAGCATTTAAGGCCCATGTATTTGCATTGTGCACTTTTAAATAAGTCACGATGAACCCGTTTGGTGGCTCAGCCTGAGCCTGTTTCTGAATTAGGGCTCCAGGTCTCCAGACACTCTGAGAGCTGCAGTTACGTATCCCTGACCTTGCATACCTCTGGCTCAGCCGAGGCCCAGCACGGGGTGCCAAGACAGTGTTTTGCAAAATAGTTATCTGCTTGTTGTACAGAATTACATTCCTGCCCAGTGAAGAAGGTAAACAGAACCCGTCTTCAGAGATAGGGCCTAGCCTTTCTGTCTCCGTTTAAGTAAATTACAGAGCTTGCATCCGTAGAAAGCCCACGGCCCCCATGCAATGCACGAAGAAATATATGCCCTCTCTGGCTCTTAGTGATGAGCGACCTTTGCTTCAGATAAAACATCCCCGGACTCAAGATATCAGATAATACCAGACGTGCTGGTCGCCCTGACACTAAAGGCCTCTCTACTAGACTGAATGTCAGCTTTCCCCCCAGTCACACGTCAGTTGCACGTCATGATCAAGTTGCACGCACAAGTAGGGCAAAGTTCCAGCCTGCCATGCAACCCCCCCTCCATGTATCCACCCACCTATGACTCACCTATGACTCATCAAGTGTACAAGTGTACACCCTCATGCACGCCCACATGCTCTTATCTTTTTTTCTCTCCTATGTACAAGATTGCACGTATAAATATGTAATCAGAAAATAATGTTTAGAAGACCCTTCCTGAACCTTAGAGGTGATGGAACAGATTCTCCCTTAACTCGAGTTATTGGAATAAAGCCCTTTGACTCAGATACCATGGACTCTGCCTCTCATTTAATGCATGACACTTTGTTTATTTAAGGAAATTATGACAGGGTAATATTTTATTTACCACATTAATCTGGCGCCCGAATAGTGGACTAATCCCTTTCCCCACATACCGGAGACATAGGTCCAGCCTTTGCCCCCTTCTACAGCCGTGACGGACTTCAAAGTGTACACGCCAGCGGGACTTCCTGCTTACTCCCTCAGGCCCACGGAGGAGACGGACTGCGACCAGGCGTCCACACGAGGCGGTGAGGATCGCGGATCATCCCAACCAGAGCCCAACCCGTGAGAGAGCAAGGTCCGAGGTTCCGAAGGCCCACCTGTTCCGAGGCGCATGCGTAGTATCAAGTATCAAGTTTCCGAGGCCTTCAAGTTCTGCTTCCCGGTGAGTACCACTATGGGGAACGCATAAAGTTCAAGACGGGTTCATTTATTTGAACACGGTAAAGACGTGTCCGTTCACACGAACACGGTAAAGACGGGTCCACGGTAAAACATGGACACGGTAAAGACGGGTCCACGGTAAAACGTGGGCACGGTAAAGACGGGTCCACGGTAAACGTGGGCACGGTAAAGACGTGTCTCATTTTTGGGACCGGTATGGTTGTACTGTATTCCAGTGCATAAAGTTAACTGTTTTCAAGTATGTGTTTTATTCCATGTATCAGGTTAGACTGTATCTGTTTTAGTGTTTTAATGTTGTAGTGTGAATGATTGTTGATTGTTTCAGTCTATTCTATGTGTATTGTATTTCCATTGTGTTGGTTTCAACATGCCGCTGTTTTCGAAATTGCGTCAGATAGGGACCAGGAAAGGTATAATAGAAGAGTCAGTCAACATCCCGCCCAGAGACACACCTGGTCATTTTATGTATAATAAGCACGGGCTAGACGCCATTTTGTTTTTAGATTTATGGGTAGATTACACAAAGGACTTAGAGGAGAAATATAGATGGCCTGTCTCGGGAACATGGGATGCTGAATGCATTATGAGAGTAGAGGAAGCGCTATGGAAAAAGAAATCAAGACCCTCTCAGAAAGATGCCATTGAGTTATGGCGCAAAGAGTCACATAGGAGAACAGAGAAAGAATTGAACAAAGCAGAGAGAACTAAACAAGCAGGGGAAAAGCGAAAGAAAAGGAACTATGGGAGGAGGGGGAACGGGTCAAATTAGAACAGGTTGATAGAGAAAGAAATGCCGTCGTTACTGGTATTTACCCCGTCCTCTCAGAAGAACTAGCTAGAGTGACCACCTCAGAAACACCCAGTAGGTCGCGAACGCCAGCACCTGTGCCATATAGAGTACGTAGAACAGAGCCGACAGCATCCGAGGCGTTCATTTCATCGTATCTAGACGAGCCCATACCAGATTACGCAAATACAGATTTCCCTCCGCCTCCAGCAGCGGATCAGCTCCAGCAACTCGTGAAAGACGATGTAGGGCCAGGGGCAGTAGGAGGGTTACCTACTGTAGATGTAGCAATTCCACATTGTATATATGATCCAGAACCAGGAAAGGGTCCAATGCTTGTGATTTCGCTAAGACTGAGACAAGCTGTTGCATATTTGGAAAACTTACCAGACATGAAAGAGCACCTAGATAAAATGTACCGTTTCATTAGAACGGGGGAGGAACCCAATTGTATAGTACAAGCCATGCAACACAGAAAGGTAGGGGTTAAGAATTATATCCTACGTTTTATTATTAATTGCCTGATCAGGGAACAAGACGGAGGTGACGGAGATGTAAGATCTGGTTTGATAGAATGGAGTGACCACATAGATGCCGGTCGACATGATAAACAGGGACAGACAGAGAGCATGTACAAGA
Organism: Lissotriton helveticus; assembly: GCF_964261635.1. Classification (NCBI taxonomy): domain Eukaryota; kingdom Metazoa; phylum Chordata; class Amphibia; order Caudata; family Salamandridae; genus Lissotriton; species Lissotriton helveticus. The sequence goes on from NC_136065.1 coordinate 1,761,897,221, forward strand.
AAATACAAAAGGAAATATTGGCAATACACAGAACAGGGTCTGACGAGAAGGGTGAGTCATCAACGGAAGAGGTAGAAGACAAAATGAATTATGTAGGTAATGCACGACGGTTTGACAGGCCCAAGTGCCTCGACTACCGTAAACAGGGGTCAGCTATAAAAGAAAGATATTCCCTTGAAAATCTGTTCCAAGCTACTGAAAAAGCCCTGAAACAACGGATAGGGAGCGAGAGACCTCCCACCTCACACGAAATGGAGTTGGCCCGGTCAGCCACCCAGTGGGTGTCTAATTCTAATATATACAGCAGTGATATATTGGCCCAGACTTTCTTGAGCCTTTCACCGAACGAACAGCGTTTGGCTGGTATTTACATGGTTCAACATTTAATAACATTGTATGAGAGTCAATATTCCGATCCCGGTCAATTGTATAAATTATTGGACGACTTGCTTCTAGACAGATGGACAGGCCTGGGTACTGAATTAATTAATGTCATCCTGGATCAACGACATAGATACATAAATTCTTTGACTACATGTATGTTTCCAACCTCACATCATGACAGAAATAACTTACACGTAGACAGACAGAACCCCCTACGAGAGGTACATCCCGTCAAAAATGCGGACAATGTGTTACAACGGGTGTATGTTTATGTTCCCTTAACGAAATTAGAAATTCTAGAGATGAAAAAGATGTTGCCCTGCCATGATAAAGACCCAGGGGGGTTTCACCGAGAATTAAAAGACATCCTCCGCATAGGAGATTATACGTACTCTGACATTCTGAAGCTACTGAAAGTACTGTTGCCTGCAGGTATTTACGAAAAGCTTAAGGAAAAAGACTGGGAGGTAGGCGAGAAAAAGTTACGTTGGGCTGCACTGGAAACAGAAGACAAAGGCAGGCTCCCAGGAATAGGTCTTGGGGACAAAGCTAAGGAACTGCCTGAACTCCTGATACAGGCTTTACCGAGACTATTGATTACGAAAAAGGAAGATTGGGATGCTATTTCAGCCTGTAGACAGAAACAAGATGAGGACACGAGTGATTTCTATTCTAGATTTGAGAAATGCTTTACTATTAATAGTGGCCTTAAGCCAGGTAGCGAATCATATCCACATCTTTTCGTGAGCAAATTAGTAGAGAATTCCTTACCCCAGATCAAGAATAGAGTACTGAAGGTTGAGAGTACTTGGCAAGCAAACAGCCCTTCACAAATGTTACAGATGCTACAATATCACCAGAACAGGATTAGAGAAGAGCAGGATCAGGAAAAGAGACGCATGAAAGAAACAAAAATGAAGGTGCTGGTTGCCCAAACGGTACCGGCAAATACGAACAAGATTAACACGACACATGTCAAGGGGAACTGTAATTATTGCAAACAGCCAGGTCACTATGTAAAGGAATGTACAGATCTGAAACACAATATAGCTACAGGCAAGACAAAAGAACGACAATACACTCCTAGACAAAATAGCACCCAACAGAACACACAGCAGGCAGTAGCGAGTTTTCCACCTCCACCACCGCCTGTTCATGCCACACCACAAATGTATCAGTACACACAGTCAGACTATCCAGAATATCAACAGTTCTCATGAAACAGCCTTGAGAGGGAAGTTGGCTTGCCCCTTATTGAAGTTCCTGTAGATCAAGAGGGTCCGTACGTACATAGTCGTGTACTAGGTCAGGACCGAAAGTTTCTGATTGACACAGGGGCGAGCAGAACTACCATCAGTCATGACGAGGTTCCAGGGGCACCTCTCTCGGGCTCACAGAATGTTTCCCTGGGATTTTCAGGAAAGCCTATTGTTAATGAAGTATCGAAGCCAGTCTCCCTCGGGGTTGGTCCACTGTCACGTACCACAGACTTGCTACTTACTAAATCATGTCCAGAAAACTTACTTGGTATGAAGACATTAAAAGATCTTGGAGCAGTTATCTGTTGTTCTCCAGAAGGAGTGCAACTGTTCTTACGGGATTTTAAGGGACATTATGTGCTGACTGATTTTGACCACAGACTCCAGAATGTGCCACAGCTCCTATGGGCACAAGGACCGACTGACGTAGGTTACATGTACATAACACCACACCATGTCACTCTCAAAGCAGGAGTAGTATTACCACGTATTAGACAATACAAGTTACCACCTGATGCCGAAATAGCCTTATTGAAAATAGTTGACGAGCTCATTTCACGAGGAGTAGTGGTAGAGACTGACTCGAATGTATGTAACTCACCTGTCATTCCTGTCCTTAAGCGATCTGACCCTAGTGTACTACCAGTGTACCGATTAGTTGTTGACCTACGAGAATTGAATAAATGTGTAGTACCACAATATCCAGTGGTTCCAGACATTTCTTCATTACTGACTGCTATTGATTCTGAGGCCACGTTCTTCACTGTCATAGACTTGAAAAATGCTTTCTTTAGTGTTCCCATTCATCCAGATAGCCAATACCTTTTTGGATTTAGTTTAAAAGGGCGTAGCTTTGTATTTACAAGAGCTCCACAAGGTTTTACAGAAAGCCCTAGCATTTACAGTCAGGCATTGAAAAGACAGCTGGACAGTATTAGCATGCCTCCAAACACAGCTCTACTCCAATACGTAGACGACCTCCTAATCACAGCACGATCAGAACCAGACTGCGAAAATGCATCACTGACAGTTTTACACTTTCTGGCAGACAAGGGGCACAAAGTGTCCCCTTCAAAGCTACAATTCTGTGAACAGCAAGTGGTGTACCTTGGACACTTGCTGTCCAAGGATGGTAGACAGCTAACACCAGAGCGTATACAGCTCATTTCTAACCTTTCACAGCCTAAGACACAAAAGGAAGTATGGGCCTTCATTGGCCTCACTTCATACTGTAGGCAATGGATTCCCCAGTATGCCTATCTAGCCAAACCACTCATACAATTGACAACACAGGAGGCAGCGTCTTCGACTGTCCTCCCTTGGACACAAGAACATACCTTGGCATTTGAGGAATTAAAAAGAGCATTATGTCAAGCGCCAGTTCTAGCGACTCCTAGTTACAGTAAACCTTTTATGCTTTTCGTAACTGAACGGGATGGAACAGCGTTATTTGTCCTCACACAAGATCAAGCAGGAAAACACAAGCCTTGTGCTTATTTTTCTAGTACACTAGACCCAGTGGCCCAGGCTCTGCCTGCGTGCCTGAAATCGGTTGCGGCAACAGCCCTAGCCATAAGACAAAGTGACTCGATAGTGCTGGGACACCCCCTGACAGTACAGGTACCACATGCAGTGGAAGTTCTCCTAAACAGGACACAGACACAACATTTGACTATAGCGAGACTGACAGGATATGAACTGACATTGTTTCAACCACACATAGAGATCAGACAATGTAATATTCTAAACCCTGCTACACTTTTGCCCTCGAGTACAGTAAATGCACCACCACATGACTGTGTGAAAATAATGAATATAGTGACGAAACCAAGACAAGACCTGACAGATATTGCACTTCCAGACCCTGACCTAACACTCTATGTAGACGGATCATGCATGAGAACGAGGGCAGGAGAGTTAGTAGCAGCATATGCTGTGACCACTGCTACTGAAGTCATAGAGACACAAAGAATAGACACACTGTCAGCACAAGCAGCAGAGCTCATCGCTCTGACACAAGCCTGCATAAGAGCTAAGCACTTAAGAGTGAACGTTTATACAGATTCACAATATGCTTTTGGCGTAGTTCATGATTTCGGGGTACTATGGAGGGAGAGAGGTTTCTTGACCTCTCATGGGGCCAAGATTCAGCACGGCCCGCTTATTCAAGCCCTGTTGGAAGCAATACATTTACCTACAGCCATAGCTATCCTGAAATGCAAAGCTCACACCAAAGTTACAGACACCATTTCCCAGGGTAATGACCTGGCAGACCGAACTGCTAAACTTACAGCCCAGACACCAACAGACACGACAAGGACAGAAGTACCATTACTGACAAAAAGTATGACAGTCAGAGATCCTTCTCAAGATGTACTCGACATACAGACACATGCCACTACAGATGAAATAAAGAAATGGACTGAACAAGGAGGGATCCAGACTGACCAAGGTTGGATGACTAAGGGAAAAGGCACATGGTTTCTTCCAGATTCCATGGTACAAGTAATCATAAACACAACACATAGTCCAGCACACTTGGGAGAAAAGGCAATGATAGACAGTTTACAGAATATCTGGTTTAACAAGCACCTGCGTGCAGCAGCGAAACAGAAAGTACGAACATGTATGATCTGTTGCCAGTTCAATCCAGGTAAAGGCATCCCGGTGGAACAAGGCGGATTTCATCCTCCTGACCACCCTTTTGAGGTCCTCCAGATGGATTACATCCAAATGGACAGATGTAGAGGTTACAAGTATGTCTTGGTAGTTGTGTGTGCGTATCCAGTTCCAGATTATACTGCTGTGACAACCGCCAGGCAATTGGTGCGTGAGTTCTTCCCCAGATATGGATTGCCCCGTGTCATCTACTCAGACAATGGCCAGCCATTTTCCTCTGAATTAATGAAACAAGTGTCTCTTCTGTTAGGATATAATTGGAAGTTCCATTGTGTACGACACCCTGAAGCAGCAGGCCTTGTAGAAAGACATAATCAGACAATTAAGACAAAACTAGCGAAGATCTGTGCCGACAAGGGCGTGGATTGGTTGGTAGCCTTGCCGGTTGCCCTCTTTTACATGCGTATGGTAGCTCATTCCAGAACAGGCCTATCCCCGTATGAAGTAGTTTTCGGTAGACCGCCAAATATGTGGGGTACGCCTATGCCTAAGAAAATAACTGATGTTGACAGTAACATGCTGACAGATTACCTGGCTTCCTTGATGTCTGCACTACTCTCTTGTCGTTCACAGGTTGCTGCCGCCTTCCCTGACAACACCCAGGTCAAGGAGCATGCCATAGTCCCTGGGGATTTCGTGTTTGTCCGGAATTTTGATCGATCAAGCCCCCTTGAGCCACGTTGGAAGACACCGAAGTTGGTGTTACTGACCACGAGGACTGCGATTAAGGTCGAGGGAAGAAAGGGATGGCTTCACGCTCATCACTTCAAGAGATACTTTGGATAATCTGGTACTTTTGAAAAGAATAAAGACATTAAAGACATTAAAGACTTTGCGCCGCTTGCGCCGCCTTTGCTAGAAAAGACTACACAGCAAGAGTATAGGTCTAAGTTACGATCTAGTAAGTCAGACGAGGTTCAATTGTTTAAGTCCACTAGGTGGTGAATCGGTTAGCCTAGATTTCTGACATGTATAAGATCGCATACGACAATAGTAAAAAGAGCAAAATGAAAGAGAAATACTGTAAGCTATTACATAGTAGATGTATAGTTTCTTTGATTATTCTATTTTTTTTGTGTGTCGTCATAATCTGTGTTAGTTTAATACTACATGTTTTCTTTCCTCCTTTTGCCTCACATATGCACTCTTCCCTTAACAACACCGTAGAGCATACATTCAGTGAACTGCCACCCCATGAACTGTCATATCGACTTGCCCTGAGTAACAATACTTTCATTCGAATGTTACACCGTTCTCATCAGACCAGCAATGCGACTGATTGCTGGGTATGTGGCCAACTGCCACCTTATCAAGAGACGAAGGGAGTTCTGCCCTTCTTCCCTTTACCGTTCTCCCACAATGGTTCGTGCGGAGCATGGTTTGCCTTAATGACCTCACTAGACAAAAAGTCCATAGTTTACCAAGATGAATGGATATATGGAAACCTGAATAAAGTAATGAATGAAGCATGTTTTCCAGACAAAGACGGATTTCCCCAAAGGAAGGGAACAGATCTAGAAAATGAAGAGTACGAGCAAGGAAATGCATCTGTTAGTTTTATAATGCTGAACGCTCAGCCCATGCAAAATATAGGTCCACCATTTATTTCAGTCCTACCGGTAAAAGGTGATTTATGTGTTAGAAAGAAAGGTTCAGTACATATGGGACACAGCGAGTGTAGAGTTGTAGTAGAGTTTAACGATAAAGGACAGTCTTCTTTCAAAACATCACGCCATACCTATTTCATTTGCGGTCAGACAGCCTATGTACAACTGCCCCTAGACTGGGGTGGGACATGTTATATAGCGTTCCTGCTGCCACCAGTCTTTCTGGCCCCATCCCATTATCATCGAGATTCGCGACTAGAGTATGTTAGACAAAGGAGAGAGACTGATTCCTCAGAGATAGATCAGACAGAAACAGCTTGGGAGCAATATACAGATTTCAACAAAGGATTCTTTTTCTTCATAGGTCCCGTCCAAAACAGTAAACTGATACGCAGGTTAACAAGAACTCTGGAAGCAGTAGTGAATGTGACTGCTTCTGCTCTGGCGAATTTGACCCAGGAGCAGTCTGCCATGAGACTTGTTGTTCTTCAGAACCGCCTTGTTCTTGACGTCATCCTGGCGGATAGGGGCGGGGCTTGTAGAGTGATCGGCTCCAGTTGCTGCATTTTCATCCCTAATAACGCGCCATCTGTGTACGCAGCAATAACAAGACTCCACAAGATTGCTCATGATATACATCAAGACCCAGGCACATGGACTTGGTCCAGTTGGCTCTGGGGTGTAATAGCGGCTTGGGGATGGAAAGTGTTGTCGTTCCTAGGAATGATACTGCTTATGATATTCGGCTGCTGTCTCTGTCTGCAGTGTGGCCCGGCCATTTGCGGCCTGTGTGCGACTGCCTGTGTACCACATCCACGTGTACAAAGGATGAAAGATGAACACATGATGCTGTATGATCAACTATACGGTCTCATGAATATAGATGTGTCCTGAAGGGTAAAGTAGGGGACAAGGAGGGAATGAGGAAGATGAAATTTTACATGACCAATATGTCCCCTGCGTGTACCCTATGTTTAATGTATGTGCATGTCATACATGCATTTTCCCTTAAGTGGCCTGAATCACAAGGCCTCTGCATTTACGTCCTGCATTAGGATGCCAGTCTTCAAGTCTCCCATGTAAGAAATATTAAGTTAGCATTTAAGGCCCATGTATTTGCATTGTGCACTTTTAAATAAGTCACGATGAACCTGTTTGGTGGCTCAGCCTGAGCCTGTTTCTGAATTAGGGCTCCAGGTCTCCAGACACTCTGAGAGCTGCAGTTACGTATCCCTGACCTTGCATACCTCTGGCTCAGCCGAGGCCCAGCACGGGGTGCCAAGACAGTGTTTTGCAAAATAGTTATCTGCTTGTTGTACAGAATTACATTCCTGCCCAGTAAAGAAGGTAAACAGAACCCGTCTTCAGAGATAGGGCCTAGCCTTTCTGTCTCCGTTTAAGTAAATTACAGAGCTTGCATCCGTAGAAAGCCCACGGCCCCCATGCAATGCACGAAGAAATATATGCCCTCTCTGGCTCTTAGTGATGAGCGACCTTTGCTTCAGATAAAACATCCCCGGACTCAAGATATCAGATAATACCAGACGTGCTGGTCGCCCTGACACTAAAGGCCTCTCTACTAGACTGAATGTCAGCTTTCCCCCCAGTCACACGTCAGTTGCACGTCATGATCAAGTTGCACGCACAAGTAGGGCAAAGTTCCAGCCTGCCATGCAACCCCCCCTCCATGTATCCACCCACCTATGACTCACCTATGACTCATCAAGTGTACACCCTCATGCACGCCCACATGCTCTTATCTTCTTTTCTCTCCTATGTACAAGATTGCACGTATAAATATGTAATCAGAAAATAATGTTTAGAAGACCCTTCCTGAACCTTAGAGGTGATGGAACAGATTCTCCCTTAACTCGAGTTATTGGAATAAAGCCCTTTGACTCAGATACCACGGACTCTGCCTCTCATTTAATGCATGACACTTTGTTTATTTAAGGAAATTATGACAGGGTAATATTTTATTTACCACAATGCAAGGCCGGCGACACGTAGTCCCACTAATCTTCTTTAACACAAGCCGATCCCAAATGTGTAACTGTGTCCTGAGTCCTGAATGGCAGTGACCTCAAGTCCATAGCAGCGACCACAGCACCAGACTCCCTTTGATCAGTGAGCATATTTCCATATGCAAGGACAGCTACACGTAGTGCCACTAACTTTGTTCAACACAAGCCGATCCCACTTGTGTAACTGTGTCCTGAGTCCTCAATGGCATTGACCCCAAGTCTGTGGCACCAACCACAGCACAAGACTCCCTCTGATCAGTGAGGCATATTTCCATATGCAACAGCGGCCGATCCCACATGTGTAACAGCGGTGACACGTAGTCCCTCTAACCCTCTTTAACACAATCCCATCCCACATGTGTAACTGTGTACGGAGTCCTGAATGGCAGTGACCCCAGTTCTGTGGCAGTGAACACAACACCACACTCCCTTCGATCAGTGAGGCATATTTCAATATGCAATTCCAGTGACACGTAGTCCCACTAACCCTCTTTAACACAAGCCAATCCCACATGTGTAACTGTGTCCTGAGTCCTGAATGGCAGTGACCCAAGTCCGTGACAGCGAACACAGCACCACACTCCCTTCGATCAGTCAGGCATATTTCGATATGCAAGCCAGCGACACGTAGTCCCACTAACCCTCTTTAACACAAGCCGATCCCACATGTGTAACTGTGTCCTGAGTACTGAATGGCAGTGACCCCAAGTCTGTAGCACTGACCACAGCACCATACTCCCTTCGATCAGTGATGCATATTTCAATATGCAAGGCCGGCGACACGTAGTGCCACTAACCCTCTTTAACACAAGCCGATCTCACATGTGTAACTGTGTCCTGAGTCCTGAATGGCAGTGACCTCAGTCTGTGACAGCGAACACAGCACCACACGCCCTTCGATCAGTGAGGCATATTTCGACATGCAAGGCCGGCGACACGTAGTCCCACTAATCTTCTTTAACACAAGCCGATCCCACATGTGTAACTGTGTCCTGAGTCCTGAATGGCAGTGACCCCAAGTCCGTGACAGCGAACACAGCACCTCACTCCCTTCGATCAGTCAGGCATATTTCGATATGCAAGCCGGCGACACGTAGTCCCACTAACCCTCTTTAACACAAGCCGATCCCACATGTGTAACTGTGTCCTGATTCCTGAATGGCAGTGACCCCAAGTCTGTAGCACTGACCACAGCACCATACTCCCTTCAATATGTGAGGCACATTTCGATATGCAAGGCCGGCGACACGTAGTTCCACTAACCCTCTTTAACACAAGCCGATCCCACATGTGTAGCTGTGTCCTGACTTCTGAATGGTAGTGACCCCAACTTTGTGACAGCGACCTCAGCACCACACTCCCTTCCATTAGTGAGGAGTATTTGCATATGGAAGGCCGGCGACACTTGGTGCCACTGAACCTGCAATACGCAGCCCGGTGGGGCCACCAATGTAAGCACATGGCAGGGGGGCCTTCCTCACCACTACTTCTGGCCTATACTATGGTCAGCAGGACTCACAATTCAGATACAGTCCCGATTGCACATAACGCAGTCCTGTAGGCAAGACACATTACTCCCAGTGAGGCCGTCCACACCCAGGACCATCACAGTCCCCTACAGTGTCAAAGCTTCTGGTGCCACTAACCCTATTTAACACAAACCAATGTGTAACTGTGTCCTAAGTCCTCAATGGCAGTGATCCCAACTTCGTGGCAGCGACCACAGCACCAGACTCCCTTCAGTCTTATTTGCTGTTCTTTTCTTTAAATAATTTTTTTCATATGAAAATGTATACATGACTAAGATTCTTCTTTTTCTAATCGCACAGGGACACTTCCGGGCCCAAGAACAGTGTTGGTGATATGTTGGCAATGTGGGAAGAAGGTGTGTTACCTGCTAATGTGGGGAGAGGGAGCATCAAAGGGGTATCTCTCACACAAATAACTCCGATATGTTTTCACAAATACCTCGGACAGATGCCAGATGACGGACTGAATCACAATATGATTCTTCAATGCTTATGTAGTATGAGTTATGAACAGTTCACACCCAGGCTTGCAGAGGGACATCTGTGGCCCGTCCGCTCGACTCACAGACGCAGTACTATGAGCAGTCCGCGTCATTGTGGCTATCCCTGCCCTGTTCCATCGTATGCCACGCCACTCCACTCCGATTACGTTCCAACGTTGGCCTCACATAGCTACCTGTCGCAGGTATACTCGCTGTTGGTTTGCTGGTCAGTGGTCTAGTTCTCAAAATCTTGTGGCCACTCCCTGAGGGCAGGTTTGCACGCACACCACACCCATCTGGCACATGCGTCACGCTCTACGGGTCTCCACAATAAAGAGTCCATGAAAAGTTTTGCAGAAGGTTAGTCGCACCCTCAGCTATATAGCCATCAGGGGCCTACCATCCCCTTGGCGCGGTCTTCATATGCATAGGGTTAGTGTCACCCGAAACTCATGTGGCCATCAGGGGCCTACCACCATGTGGCATGGACTTGAGTTCCACAGGCTAAGCAGCACCAAACCCTGAGGTGGTCTCCACCATTGATGACTCAGGACTCAGCGACATGTGTGAGATCTGCCGGGCCGCGGAGAAGCTCATATGGTTTCCACCATCCAGGACTCAGTGACATCTGTCACATCCGCGGACAAGCTAATGTGGTCGTCGTCATTCAGGTCTCAGGACTCAGCAACGAATCTGAGATCGGCTGGGTTTTGATGGCCAACTTGCAGTCCGCCCATGGCTGCACACTCCGCCGGCACCAGGTTAATATTTGCTCATGGATGCGTAAAGGTGACAGTCTCTCTCTCTCTCTCTCTCTCTCTCTCTCTCTCTCTCTCTCTTTCTCTCTCTTCATTCCTTTCCTTCTATCTCTCTCTCTTTCTCTCTCTCTCTGCATTCCTTTGCTTCTATCTCACTCTCCCTTCTCACTTTCTCACTCCCTTTCTTTCCTTCCCTCTCTTTTTCTCTCAGGCTTGTTTTTCCTTCTCTGTTTCTCTGTCCTTTGATATGCGCATTACACACTTATTTTGTGCTTTATTTTCCAGGCTCTGTCGTCAACATTCATGGGCCCCACAGAAGTCTTCCACCTTGTTATTTTCTATGGCTTTTGTTAAATTTTGTTTTAGTTTATTTTGTATATCTATATAAATAAAAATGTCAATGTTAGTTTGTTCAAAATCGCAAATCTCTGAAAGTTCTTTACCGATTGCTTTGAAATTTTGACACAACGTTGGATTCAAATACGTGCGTGTTTTTATATACACAGCGTTGGATTCCAATATGCGCCTGTCAAATACGCACATGTTTTTAATCGAAAGCCCAAACAGACACATAAAAATGTCAATGTTCGTTTGTTCACAATCTTAAATATCAGAAATTTCTTCACCGTTTGCTTTGAAATTTTGACACAACATTGGATTCGATTAAGCGCGTGTTTATATATATACACAACGTTGGATTCAAATATGCGCGTGTCCAATACGTGTGTGTTTTTAATCGAAAGGCCGAACAGACCCTATCGATTTGGTTGCTGCGCAACAACTACAAGGGACGCATAGAGACAAAAGTTTACATATATTAGGATGGAGAGTTGGTGTCAGGATGGCAGACCAGAAAGTGGTTGGAGGGAGGGGAGAGGAGTTGGTTCACTTTGCAACATTAAGAAAGGACGCATAGAGACAATAGTCTACATATATTAGGATGGACAGTTGGTGTCAGGATGGCTGACCAGGAAGTGGGTGGAGGGAAGGGGGAGGAGTTGGTTCACTTTGCAACATTAGCACTTGTTTATAAATACACAACGTTGGATTCGAATACGCGCGTGTCCAATATGTGCGTGTATTTAATCAAAAGGCCTAACAGACCCTTTTGATTTGGTTGCTGCGCAACAACTACAAGGGACACATAGAGACAATAGTCTACATATATTAGGATGGACAGTTGGTGCCAGGATGGCAGACCGGGAAGTGGGTGGAGGGAGGGGGGAGAGTTGGTTCACTTTGTAACATTAAGAAAGGACGCATAGAGACAATAGTCTATATGTATTAGGATGGACATTGGGTGTCAGGATGGCAGACCGGGAAGTGGGTGGAGTGAGGGGGGAGGAGTTGGTTCACTTTGCAACATTAGCGCGTGTTAATAAATACACAACGTTGGATTCGAATACGCGCATATACAATACGCGCGTGTTTTCAATCGAAAGGCCGAACAGACCCTATTGATTTGGTTGCTGCTCAACAACTACAAGGGGCACATTGAGACAATAGTCTGCATATATTAGGATGGACAGTTGGTGTCAGGATGGCAGACCGGGAAGTGGGTGGAGGGAGGGGGGAGGGGGGAGGAGTTGATTCACTTTGTAACATCAAGAAAGGACGCATAGAGACAATAGTCTATATGTATTAGGGTGGACAGTGGGTGTCAGGATGGCAGACCGGGAAGTGGGTAGAGGGAGCTGGGAGTTGGTTCACTTTGCAAAATTAGCACGTGTGTATATATACACAACGTTGGATTCGAATACGCTCGTGTACAATACGCACGTGTGTTTAATCGAAAGGTCGAACAGACCCTATTGATTTCCTTGCTGCGCAACAAGTACAAGGGACGCATAGAGACAATAGTCACAAAAACATATTGTGTACCCAAAAGCATTGTGAAATTAAACATATTAGAAAGATGCCCTTACTCTTTTCTTTCTCTTCCATTTAACCAGACTGAGCCACAGCAACGCATGGTAGGGTACATATAGTATATTAATAAAACATGTAAATTTCTAAATAGTTTATGGTTTCTATATGTTTATAAAAAAATCAAGTTTGACCAACAAAAATGTATTACCATTTTTGTTGTTTTTAACTGCTGTGTGACTCTTTCTTGTTCTTATTACTGTTATTTAGTGTTATCCACCATAGTGTTCAATTTTGGGCCACTTATCGTGGAAATACTGGTGATGTCTGCAGTTTGCGCCATCTTCAGAATACTGTGTTAGATTTATCTCAACATTAAAGTGCTGATAATGAAATGCAGAGTAGCCGTTTCAGTGCAAACAGACACGAGGTGCACCTTTGTGATTTATTCTAAATGCTAAAATCCTGTATTGAATTGCACTGAGGTAGTGGCTGCACTTACACTGTACACACAAAATCAATGAAGAAATCTCATTGTATTTATATTCATTGGGAACAGTGCATCAGGTGCTGGATCTTGACAGGATACACTGCCCAGTTCGTATACTGTTCTGCATACGAAAAAATCACATCACAACTTTCACAACAACTGCAATGCGAATGAAATTCTGGCGATAAGCCACGTTCCCACCAGGGATTTTACACCTGGTTCTGCTGGTGTTAAGCAGGATGACTACCTGCAGCATGAAAGAAAACACAGCCAAGACCCACACCGGAACACCCACAGGTGCCACAGACTCAATGAGCATGATACAGGGATACCGATGAGGGCCACAACACTTATTGCAACAACCCCAGGACCGTCAACACCCCCCGAACCTGCATCTGAGCAAGTGTGTCCCTTTGGTCATTGTGTTAGCATGATAAGCGCGGGCCCTGCACCAGCACACTATGCTGACTGTAGCAGACGTTACCATGTCACCTCAGCATTGCAGTGACCCTGGACATGTAACTACGCACGCATCCTCCTGGATGCAAAATAGGCGTGTGCTGGTCCGGCGTACACAGGTCAGCGCAGGGGTATACCTATCCGGCAAGGGAAACTGTGTGTCTCGCACATGTCTGTGTGTAGGAAGTGTGGTAAATGTAGCTCTGTGTTCTGGTGTAACCTGCCACAAGGGCCGCAGTAGATGATGTTGTAAAGAGGCATGCACCAAATCCAGACGGCACTCTCATGGTGTAGTTTGTATGCCGCAGGACATGCCGGAGTAGGCCTTACAATGCTGTGCCATATGAGTGCATGGGATACAACAGCGTACCGCACAAAAGTGTGGGGGCTTGTGGGAGGAAGGAGCAGCTGTTTGGCAACATAACACACATTGAACCCGCATAAGAGGCACGTGCTGGGCATCTCATCCATGATCACCACGGTTGCAGACATCCCACGACCGGCCTTTGTACACATCCTGTAAAAATGCAGCCTGGTTTCCACTTCTATGCTCGTTCAGTGGTGTGATGTTGGCACGCTGTGTGACTTGTGCTCCTTGTTTGTGTGTTTCATCTTGGCCATTGTTTGTCTATACTTGTGCTGTACTTGATTGTGCATGTGTGCCATTGTGCCTATCTCCCCCCGTCCCTCCACTCCCTGCTTCTTCCTCTTCCTGGTGCTGTTGTTTCTATAATTTTGTTCCTCCACACATAAATACATGTAAAGAACAAATTAGAATAGTTCCTTGATTCTTTTTGGTTTCAAAACTGCTCTCTATTAATTTCTTTTTAATTTTCCATATAAATAGTTTTTTTCATATTCAACGACACATAGAAGTCAGCAGTGCAATGTATTCTATCCACCCTCTTTCTAGAACATTCTACAACACATGCCGGTTAAAAGTTCATCAATTTTTTTAAACCTAATGATTTTTTTTGCAATATTTTCTTGAACATTTAACGCACGTGCAGGTTAAAAGTTCGAACAGTGCCTTCCAAATGCAAGTAGCTGGTGTGGTTGAGTTGAACACATGTTATCCTTTGATATGTACTCCAAGTTGAAACTGGTTTTTCTTAACCAATCACAAAGATGCTTTTCCACCTAACGAATGTCCACCCTACTTTTAAAAAACAATGCTTTTCATCTCCCAATCATGTATCGTTTTGTATGGCAAAAAAAATTAGTTCCCCATCTTTAAACATATCTCTTATTCTTTGAAGGAACTGCATGAGCTACAGACTTCTTTCCATACCTTCCAGCCATACCTTCAAAATGCAAGTGTGGATCGTAGGACATAGCTATATTTTCTGGTGCAAGCGGTATGCAGAACAGAAACATATTGACTTAGACCTATGTTTATAAAATGTGGACATTAAATGGTTTGCACAGAGAGGATTAGAGTGGTACCAATTATTGCCTTTGGTTAAAACCTGTTTGCATCTCCAACACCCTGAGCTCATGATTGTGCACTGTGGTGGAAACGACCTAGGCACATTGACCGGGATAGGTTTGGAAATGCTTATGTAGGACAGCTATGGACAATTGATGCTACTTTTGCCTCAAGCTGTCTTTGTATACTCCAATATATGCCAAAGACAGAAGTGGAAATAGTTAAAGCAATGTTGTCCTCAGATTGAAAAATCTAGGAACAAAGTCAACAAAGATGTGTCTGCATACCTCAGAGACCACAAAATGGGGTCCATCTACAACAACAACATATGTTTTGATTTTTGCTGATATCTGCAGAAGTGATGGAGTACACTTCACAGATCAGGGAAATTGATTTTTCCTGAATAACTTGAAGCTGTGCATCCGCACTTGAATGTAGCTCCAACTAATAAACACAAGGGCTTTTTTTACAGCCACCCTATAACTGACAACGTAGGCCTGCTATTTTAGGGCCAGGTGAAGGCAACTCCCAGACCCTCGCCAAAATGTATTCTCCACACAGCTGTGGCGCAGCGGCCAGACGATCTGGTTTTGCAGCACAGAGCTCTCGCTTTGATCACCAGCTCTACTAACCCATAGGGGGGAGTAGTTTGTGCTATACAAATACCGTATTGATTTACATTCGCACTCCCTGTATAACACCACCTAAACACCATATACAAGTTACTGTGTTCCAAACAAAGCTTCTTCCTACTACGTATAAAATATTGCTGACACTACATGGACAGGTGTGACACAGTGCCCAGAGCACATAACTTCACACTATAGTACACACAGTTTGGGCTCACGGTTTCATCCCCGAGTCCGGCAGCAGATCAATTTAGCAGCATGACAGTCTAGGCAATACCTCACTTAATTTCCATAGCCAGCACTTTCAGACCAGTAGCGGTCAGTAGTTTAGCGACTTTACCCCAAGTCCGGCACCAGCGCAGCTTACGCCTCCCGCACCATCAGACCCATAGGGGTCAGTAGTTTGCACTTTACAAATACCTAATTGATTTGATTCGCCAAATTTACCTTCGCACTCCCGGTATAACACCCCCTAAGCACCATACACAAGTTACAATGTTCGAAACAAAAGTTCCTCTGAGTAGGTATAACTACATGCTGACACTACTTGGACAGATGTGGCACAGCGCCCAGAGCACATGACTTCACAGAATATGACACACAGTTTGGACTCACGCTTTCATCCCCGAGTCTGGCAGCAGCTCAGATTAGCACCATGAGACTCTAGACAATACCTCACATATTTTCCAAACCCAGGACATTCAGACCAGTAGGGGTCAGTAGTTCATCCTAGTAGGTATAAACACATGCTGACACTACTTCCACAGGTGTACTACAGCGGCCAGGGCATATGACTTCACAGCATAAGAAACATAGTGTGGGCTCATGCTTTAATCCCCGAGTCCCGCAGCAGCTCACCTTAGCAGCATCAGACTCTAGGCAATACTTCACTAAATTTCCATAGCCCAACACTTTCACACTGGTACGGGTGAATACTTTGCTTCGCACCCCCTCTATAGCATACCATAAACACCCCACAGAGGTTACAGTGCTCCTACTCTCCTCTTTCCCACTATTTTAGACCATTTTTTCCCCTTACTCGCTTCAACCGATTCACAAAATGGCGGCCAACACTTCCTAGTTGCAACCGCTTGCAGCGCTCACAACCAATAAGCAGCAAGCTCTTGCTCCTAACGCCTCAGCCAATCAGATGGCAGAATTCCCAAATATCGATATCTGAAAATTTCAATATTTTTCAAAAAATTCTGAACGGATTTAAACCAAATAAACAAAAGTGTGCTTTCTAGACCAAGACCTTTCTCCCTGCCAAATTTGGGGTAATTCCGTACACCCTGTAGCCTTGTCTAAAGTTTCTTATGGAAATTAACATGGAGAAAACATGTTTTGGGACCCCCCTTTTTTCTCGGCCCCTCCTTGACAACTCACCCCCAAACTTTCAAAATAGAAGCTGATATGAGCAGAGAATTCATTTGGAAAATTTCATGAAGATTCATCAAACGAGGCTAAAGTTATAAGCAAAGTTTTCTTCCTTATATATATATATATTCACTGAAAGAAACATAGGTTTTACAGATGTTATAGTTAGGAATTAGCATTTAAAAAACCTTAAAAATTCAGTGAAAAAAACATAGGTTTCAGGGACTTTATAGTTAGTTGGACATTTAACTCATTTAAAACCAGAGAAATGTGCCTGTTATAGTTAGTTGAGCTAACTAAAACTCGCGCGCCTGCAATGCATTGCTGATGATGCCACATATTACATCACTCATGACATGGTCAGTGAAATCACTGATGACATCACTGATGACATCTCAAATGACATCACTCATGACATCATCCAGTGAATGTGTGCTTCTATAAAATGTAAATATGTTTTATATATATATATCTGCCAAGGTGTATTGAAGAATAAATGCAGTTACAAGTGCCTAAAGGAATTATTTCATAGGTGCGTGACTGACTGTATAAGTGAGGGATTGAACATGTCTTACTGAATGCATGGGTTAGTGACTAAACTGTGTGAAAGTCAGTATTAGTCTCTCCATTGGTGTGTAAGCATCTGCAAGGGTTGCTAAATAGCTACATGAGTGTCTTTATAGGTTCTTGACTTGTTGTCTGACTATCTGTATGGGTCCCTGAGTGTCTGTGTGGGTGGGTGGGTAGGGGAGTGTATGAGTCTGTGCATAGATGTCTGAGTAGGTGATTCACTGGTTGTATGGATTAACACTGCTGTATGGGGGTATGGGTGACTTAGTGTGTGCATGGGTGTGTTGGTGAGTAAATGAATGTCTCAGAGGTATATCTGTGACTAACTACATATGTTTGAAGGCACTATATGTGAGTGTTGGAGAATATAAATGAGTATACATGAGACTTAGGGCCCGATGTAGGAGCCCTAATACCGGTCGGAAACGGCCGATTTCGGCCGTTTCCGACCGGTATTAGGGTTTTCTAATGTAGGAGCATGCTTTACAGAATCGGTATTTTACCGAATCTGTATTTACAGATTCGATTAGATTACCGAATCGGTAAATACAGACTCGGTAAAAATACCGATTCTGTAAAAGCACATGTAGGTAGCACATCTTTGAGTGCCGCAGGCCTTTCGGGTTCAGTATTTTACCACTCAATCCAATTGGGTGTTAAAATACCGAATTCAGGTGTGCATGCACACCTAGCCATGTGACAGACAGACATGCCCTTAGAGCATGTCTGTGTGCCACATGGCGCACATGCCTATTTTTGGGGTGCCAGAGGGTGTCAAAGTGACACCCCCTGCACCCTTGCAAAATTCGGTATTTACCGATTCTGTAATTACAGAATCAGTATTGCCCATTGATTCCTATGGGCTTCAAGGCCCATAGGAATCAATGGGCAATACCGATTCGGTATTTACAGATTCGGTAAATACCGAATCTTAACGATTCGGTATTTACAGAATCTGTAATACCTACATCTCCCCCTTCATATTTACCGACTCGTAAATACCGAATCGGTAAAATTCGGTATTTAAGAGTCGGTAAATATGAATTACCTACATCTGGCCCTAAGTTATTTGAATTGTGGGAGTATAAATATGTGTCTGCTTCTATCAGTAATTGTATAAGACAGTAAATATGTGCTAGTATCTGTATAAATAAGTGATGTGATATGTCTAAAAATAACAAAGTTGGTATGTATAACTGTGTACATTAGTAAATGGGGGTGTGATTGATTCTTTGCGTTACTGACTACGTGTGTGAGTAACTCTGTGGATGAGTGGCAGAGTGTGACTGCATGTATAGATGTATGTGTGCATATTATAGTCCTGTGTTGATGAGTAGCTACATGTATAAGTGACTGGATGTGTGTGTATACCTAGGAAATAATGACTGATATGTAGCACATGCCATTCTTCTGTGTATGATTTCAAAAATAGTAGTCTGCATTTTAGAATGGGTGTATCAAAGTTTATCTTAGAGCATCAGTATGTGCATCAGATAGTCACGTGGATAATGTCATGAGTGATGTCATCAGTGATGTCATTTGAGATGTCATCAGTGACTTCATCAGTGATGCCACTGACCATGTCATGAGTGATGTAATATGTGACATCATCAGCAGTGCATTACGGGCGCACGAGTTATAGTTAGCTCAACTAACTATAACAGGCGGATTTCTCTGGTTTTATATGAGTCAAATGTCCAACTAACTATCACGTCCTGAAACCTATGGTTTTTCAGTGAATTTCAAAGGTTTTTTAAATATCAAACTACTATTGTATATGTGTCATTAGTACTGTTTTTTCTAACTTTTGAACTACATAAAATAAACTGCAGAAGTGCTATGTAACCTTATACATTTCACAAATTACATTGAGTTTTTAAATAATACAAAACAATTTAACATTCAGATAACAATTTTTCTCCCTTTTTTTGCTGTCATCAGCTACTACTTAACTTCACTATTCACAGTGATGTCAGTGTAGTTTCATCATAACCATCAGGGAAAAAAACAATCAACTAGATTGTTAAAAAAACAAATCCATAATTTTCGCAAATATAATACAAAATTAACACAAATAACACATCCAATACCACTTCAAATCTTACCTTTACTTCATAGTTTCTGTGCACATTTTCCCAATAAGCCAGATAATGCATCAAAAAATTTACTTCGAAAGCATCCAGTATGAATTCCCTAAAGTATTGTTACACCTTCCCATGAAGTCGAATGGTGTATCTAAAATCTTTGTTTCAGAAATATCAAGTATGAGTTGGGTAATTCATAAGGCAATCTCGGTTTAATTTCCAAGTGTGTATCGTTACAGTGACTCCAACCATTATTACACTTTAAATAAACTGTATAATGTCCACTTGTAGTAGTAATAGCAACTGTTGCAAAAGTTCTTACAGAAATAGATACTTGATTAGCAACAACATTTTTAATTTTGGTTTCCACTTTTCTTCCATTTGGTCTACAGCTTGGCAGCATTATAATCAAATATTTTCCATATCTTTGTAAGCATAATGTAGACAGCGTTGTTGATTCACAACGAGAAGACATCATCTCATGATCAGCTTTTCTAATTTTGAAAATGGTACAGATTTGCAGTCAGGTATTGTTAAATATAGAAATCTAGAAATATAGAAATCGTTCTCTGTCAACTATAGTGCTCGAAGTTAGTGAACACTGTTCACATTTGTGTTCCCATTTGTAACTGAGTCCAAATAAACTCTCAATCTGTGAGGTTCTTTAATTTTGACTCCATTTTACATTCACCGCCATTTTGTGTCGCCTTTACACAGGCTGCTCAATGAACGCAGTGTCTTTGCCCTTTGGACTGCAACGTGTCGAAAACCCCCTCCGTCCTTGTTTTGAAACCAATCTCAGACACCAGCCGGCCTAACTAATTCTTGTCTGGACTACCTAATCCCTGTATCAACTATCTGTTAGACTTTAGTATTCTTCTCTTGCCGTATCTTATCTTTTGTCCTTCGCTATTCTTTCCCTATGTTTTCCTATTTCACAACCTTTCTTTTTAAGCATACAGACATGTCCTGCCATTACTGATTGACCTATAGGTGCTGTCATTGATTGACTTATGGGATTGGGCAAAAACACGACTCAAGGGGGAAGTTCTGGTTACATGATGCCTTGTTTTGAATGTTTTTCCTATTGGCTAATATTTGGGAGATCTCGCATGTCCATATTGGGCATTTTGCATGCTTGCATGAGCTAGGACTGCCCCTTATTTTTATGCTGAGTTTGTAACCCTCACATATATAAGACCCCAGTGTTATGTACTCTTGAGACTGCCTCATTCAGTTGCTAAGGCTTCTGTGTGACATAGTCTCACTCATTTGAGTTTAATAAAGATGTTCTTTTTATATTCCAGCTTCTGTGTCAACTTCTTCTTTGTATTAGTGAGACCCCTGAGAATGAAGTTTAATTTCTTCATCTGAATTCCTTCATCTTCTAGTACTCCAATCATAACCATCAGAAATGTTTGTGCATCTTGTTGTATTTTAGCACTGTACGTTAAAGATCCAGTACATATATCCAACAGTTGGCGAATACCAGAAGCAGAATGGATCTTACTTCTATCACTTCTCAATTCTTGAAATAAAGTATAAAGTGCCGAACATTATCTTTTCTCCTGACTTTCCATAATTTCACCATAAACATCTTCAAGATAAAATATAATGTTTAGAATAACATTACCATAGCAGTTGACACCAGAAGCATTTTCTAATTGCTATCCGACAATATCATCACTTGTTGGTATTTTCTGCTTCTTTACATCTTTTCTTTTCTCTTGATTTTCTTTCTGCTTTTCAACCATAGTTAATTATTCAACATGTTTGCATTTTGAACACACAACACATTTCTCATAAATAGGATATTAACCTAAACAGGGAGCATAAAGCCTTCTCAAACGATTATATTCTCTTACACAATTAACATCAGCACTAACCTTGTTCTCATCAAAATCAATTAAACACAAACCAGACAACCAGACAACATATACCATTCCCTCTTTAAACACAGTTCTTCCTACATTTACCAAAACATTATCTACACTTAAACCTTGTGATTTATGAATAGTTATTGCATATGCTAAACAGAAGGGAAACAGTTTTGTACGAACATACAAGTCTTTTACAAGCAAAAAGTGTGCAGAAGAACTTGCAATCTGTCTTACCTCTACAACCTGATCAAATGTAACTTTAAAGAATTCAATTCCATTTCTATTTTGATATTTTACAAACTCAACAACTTTCCCCATTGCTCCACTCACTAAACCTTTGTCTACATTCAGATTACGCCTCAAAATTACCCGACAGTTTAAACATACATCTAAAAAGAATTCTAAGCCAGCAATTTTTGATAGACTTTTCCAAATAATCCAATTTAGTCTGTAGTTTTTCTGAAAGAACAATTGTTATTCCTTAAAGCTTGATTTTATCAATAGCTTCAATGTGAACTATTTTTTTTATTTTCCAATTTCATAAGCTCTCTATTAAATGTATAACACTCTTCTACTGTAGGCATTAAGACTTTTTTCTTTCATATTCTTGTACATTACTTCAGCTGGTGTGTTTTCATTTGTAAACAAGTTCTATAGTAGGCGAATTTGAAAATGTTGTTTACCATGTTTGCATAGAACACCAATTCTTACATCTTTTAGAATATTTACATAATTTTCATCTCTTGCTTGTCGCATATTCTGAGTGAGTTCATTCTATTCAGACTGTAACCACAAATTCACATTTTTAATACTTCCCAAAGATTTCTTAGTGTCTTCATGTAGAAGAGTTTTAAACACTAGTTCTCCTTTTACAGGGGTTAGTTGTAGCAGATCTCCAAATACTATTCTATGTTTTCCCCCAAAGAGAATGTTGTAATCTGTTTTTAAAACCTGTTGCATTCTTAAGTGTAAAAAAACAAGCATTAAGTTTGAGATCATGCTCACCTCATCAATAATTAAAAAGTTTCATTTTCATCAGCACTCTTGGCACTTCATAAGAAACTTCTCCAGACAACGTCTGATATTCTAATTTATCATCATGCTCTACTGGTAATATCAATAATCTATGCAAAGTAACTCCTTTAACATTGTGTGTAGCTAATCCAGTTAGAGCTGTTACCACACAACATAAATGTGAACCAGTAGTTTTTTGAAGATAACTGGTCAAAACGTTAATTAAACAACTTTTACCTGCCCCAGCTTGACCTCTGATGTACATCAGAAGAGGTTAAAAAGATGAACACACACATTCTTTTTTTCATGCAACAAACCATGTTCTATCCGTTCTCTCACTTGCACATATATTTCTTTCTGATCATCCTCTGCGGACCCACCAAAGACCCACCGCCACATTAGGATGGCTGATGGGTCCTGGTTTCAGTCCGCTGCTTTTCCGCCTCGGTTGGCTTATAACCGCGGCGGAAAAGGCCTAATATGGTGGCGGTATCTCTCAGACACCGCCAGCCATATTAGGATGTCTGGAGTACTATGCCTTTACAAGGCGGCATTTCCGCCGTGCAAAGGCATACAGATTTTTGTTTGGGAGCCCGTTGTGGGCCCCCAGGGATGAAGGGGGCTTGGGGGCTGCCCATGGGGTGTACCTATGGTACCCCCCTGCATTTGCATGCACAGAGCGGCAGGCACCGCGTGGTGCCTGCCGCTTTGTGTATGCAAATGCACAGCTTTCATTTTTAACATTGCGGCAGGTGCTGCTTCAAGCAGCACCCGCCGCAATGTTAAAAATAGAGGATGTGACCGCCAGGGTGGCGGTCACATCCTAATTGCACATGAGGGAACGCCGCACATGAGGGAACGTTCCCTCCTACTCAGGGCTCGCGGGCGGACGCAATCCGCGATCGTAATGGGCCCCTAAGTTTCTTGTGGTTTATAAGATTATCCTTTGCATGTTTTACTAAACAAGCATGACATCCAAATACTGCAAACTTTCCTTCTTTTAAATT
Organism: Lissotriton helveticus; assembly: GCF_964261635.1. Classification (NCBI taxonomy): domain Eukaryota; kingdom Metazoa; phylum Chordata; class Amphibia; order Caudata; family Salamandridae; genus Lissotriton; species Lissotriton helveticus. The sequence continues at coordinate 1,761,920,748 of NC_136065.1, forward strand.
CTGTTTAACATTTCTTTTGAAGTTGTAATGTTGAAGTACTTCATACAGCCATAGGTGTTCCAGATGTTGGCTCCTTTTCGGATAGTATGTGTCCAACATATTAGTTTTAAGAATATCTGTACTGTCTGGCTCGTCTGCTGCAAATTGTTTAATTTCTACCAATGATTTCAACACTGTATTTCATTTGCAGGCAAGACCTAAACTTACCTACATTTTTCCTCGTGACTTTGAATATAAACTTGAAGAGCACAAGCGGTTTGAACAGTCATAGGATTCAATTTCTCGGTGGTAAAGCATTTTCAAAGTAAAGCTGTATAATTTTTTGCTCAGACTTTTCTTTTGCGCAATTTCTTCCCACATTTGTTTCATCTTTGTAGTTTCTGATTTTGTTATGTATGATGTAACATACCGTGCAACAGCAATTCAGTTATCTGCAACATACTGGATGTCCATGCTCGCATTCCACATTTTAGAAATGACTGGATTGTAGTCATTGATATACTTTGACACTTCTGTTCTTTTTAAGTTGTGGGTATTCTTTGGAGATTTCCAAGTTATTGTGTACCTTACAGAAGAAAAAAAGGAATTTACTCTTCTTTTAGAAATGACTGGATGGGGAAAACCAAACCGACATTTGGTGTAAAATTTTCCTTTAGACTTGTATTTTCTTCAGCAATACTTTCCACAACGATGTCTTTGGAAACTTAAAATTTGCTGTCTTATGAAATGACTGGATGGGGAAAACCAAACCGACATTTGGTGTAAAACTTTCCTTTAGACTTGTATTTTCTTCAGCAATACTTTCCACAACGATGTCTTTGGAAACTTAAAATTTGCTGTCTTATGAAATGACTGGATGGGGAAAACCAAACCGACATTTGGTGTAAAATTTTCCTTTAGACTTGTATTTTGTTCAGCAATACTTTCCACAACGATGAATTTGGAAACTTAAAATTTGCTGTCTTATGATTCTATCCCCTCCTTCTCTTGGAATCTCACATCACATACTGTTCGATGAAAGACAATGCTATTTCATCAGAATCATTTCCAAATTTAGGTGCATCCTTGATTCATAGTAGCATATGTATATGAGGTGCACCTCTTGCTCGATACTCCTTTCTCCAAAAGAAATATCTGTACACATTTCCAGGATCCAATGAACACAGATCACCAGGAGTCTTTATTTCAACATTTTTATATTGGAATTCACTTCCCTGAGAAACTCAAGCAAATCTTCCCATGTATACTCTGCACAGCTAAGTGTGACAAACCATGTTGGTGTACCTAAGTTCCATAATATACACTTGAGTTCTCCATGACGACAATACCAATACTCATTTGTTCCACGTTGACATGCCATCAAATTGATTAACTGTGCTTCTAAATTTTCATCTGTGTCTTGAACTTTCTCCACAAATTCTTTCTCAGAAAGAAGTGATTGATGAACTCCAGTTTTAGGTATGTGTTTCACTGCATATGACAGAGAAGACAGATCACTATCAAACAAAAGGTGAAATATGTATGGAATACACTGTCGAAATCTACGATCTTCAGAATATAATCTTGTTGACCGATATTCTGAAGCTGGAATCCGTACAGGTCGGTCATCATATCGTCCACCTTCTCCAGTGGGAAACAGCTGTGGAAAACAACGAGCTTCCAAGCTTTTCTCCCATACACTCATTAGAGTTCCTTGTGCTTTTTTCATTTGAAATAACTCAATGCTAATTCCTATTACTTCTTTTGAATGCAAAGGACATATTGTGTAATGTTCATAAATCGCTTCAGTCCTTGACTTGTCCACTTTCTCTATTTGACCACTTGAAATTTCAGATTCATCTTCTAAACTTATTTCATGTTCATCCACATCTACATTTTTGTAATAAATATAGTTCTGTATAAGATATAAGGTAGCCTTTTCAACTTTATTAACATCCTCAAATTCTTGCCATATTTTCCGACTCTTTGTTGGTACACCATTTACTAAAATAACTACTGCCTCATTTTCCTCTTTCTCTCCAGCACTAGTTTCAATATTGTTCTTAAAATCCAAAGGTAAGTATACCACTCTTACTTTTAGCCCTCTTTGCAAGTCTGTTGTTGGCAGTTTACCTGTTTTAGGCTCCATACGAATTATAGTTTGAAAAGGATGAACTGATTGAATTAGAATGGACTCATATGTATTCAATTTGGCTAGTTCTTCCAGTATAGTTATTATGTACTACTCTAGCAGGCATTTTGTTCTCTTCTAATTTGCTGTAACAATATTTACATATACGTTGATCACTACCTAACTCAAATCGACCTTCCACAAACAAGTAAGTTGCAAATTCTTCCCACTTAACATTGTTCTCCTTTTCACTTTTCAAATACAAATCAATATTCCTACTTTGACTTTTATAATGAGTACATCGACAACAAACACAAACATAGTTTGGCATTTCAGAGCACACTACATTAAACTTTCCAATTTCTTCTTCAAACTGATCAGTGCTAGTGCCATTCCCATCTCCTCCAACATCTGTAACTGTCAAACGCTCTTCTGAACCAAAATATCACATTTCAATCTCATCACCCTTTTTTTGAACATCTGATAAAGAACCATATAAAAGACATGTGTTCAGTTCACTTAAACATAATGCAGGACTTTTTACATAGTACAATTTCCTTACAAACTTCTGCATTTCTGAATGGTGTACTGCTAACATCCTCAAGTGGTGAAAAACACTTTTACAAACTTTTCTTGAAAGACAAGCCAGAGAATGCCCATACTTCTCAGTATATTTTCTTACATTACCTGGAGCTAGTCCTTGTAACAACTTAATCTTCTGTTTAATACTTTTCTGTGTATATTCTCGTAGAAAATTTCGTATTATATCAATGGATTCCTGTTGAATACTACAAAAACTACTACAACCCCACTTATACACAGGAGCTTGTGGACATTTCCCTTGCACTTCTTCAGCTATTAACTCTTCTGCACTTTTACCAACCATTTTCTCTTTTGGAGAGGACAACCATCCTGAACTTCGTAGCAACGACCTCCAGTACTAACTGCAAATAGTAAACTATTTTCCTGGAAGTAAGTTTCCTCATTAAAAAAAGGCTCACCAGTAGAAGTATGTCTCCAGTATCCACTAAAGATTTTGCAAAAGTTGGTTCAGTTCAAAACTTTTTTTTCTACTTTTGTCTTTCAACACTTTGACTATTTTATCCAACAGTTTGATTCTCTTCAAAATCAGAATGAATAACTTCTGTTTTAAATCGAAAGCAGTATCCACTGCTTCTCTTTGAATTGCAACACTTTCCTTTATATTTGCAGCATGTTTTCCTTAAATTCTTAATCACTCTAGATCGAAAAAGTTTCTGACGAATTTATTGAAATTGCTTTTGTCTCCGAGTAACAGATACTATTTCTTTATCATGTTTCCTTTCCTGGTATTTGAAATTGAACTCTGCTTCACCTTACTTGAAAAATTCTTCTTTTTGCTTTGTGTGATTTTTTTTCATTAAATGTTCTTAATATTTTTTTCAGAAATTGTCTTCTGCTTTTAGTTGAACAAACTGTTTCTGTACTACTCACATTTTTTTCTAATTGAAGATCTTTCCTTTTGGTCAAATATATATTTTTCTTCTCTTTTCTATTTTTTCACTTCTTCTAGGCATTAGCAAATTTTAATCCAAACGGAAAATGTTCTGAGAAACAAAAAATAGATTCGATTATTTTTCACATTTGTTTACTATGTTAAAATAATAACATACAATTATAAAAATTCTACTAACAATTTCCAGACCCAGTGCTGCATTGTGATGGAGTATGACAGAGGAGCACTAGGATGACAAGTAGTGCCATAGAACATACAGCAAGTATTTGTTTAATGATTAACGTACACCTTTACAATTTATATGCAACTGCACTACCTCATACTTTTCACCTCTCCGCCACACTCCACCACCCCACAGCACTCTTTCTACAACCCACCGCAGACAACTTTATAGATAGTATTTTTTTAAATTGTAATCTATGTACATAGGATGATAATAACAACCAAATAGCACACACAAAAATTACCATTTTTAGCCTAACAATTTTATCTACAACTTCACAAACATAACACTGCACCCAGAGCTTTAACTGGGGGGTGTCTTTAGGGGTCTGAGAACCAGCAATTCATTTTTGGAGACCTTGAAATGGGTCTTTATGGGGGTCTATTTTTGGGCCTCACAAAGCTAATCCATTTTTTTATTACACTGCAGTGAGACTGTGAGAGCATGCACATTGCTCACTACTGAGAAGTGCAGACATCATGCCAGGTGACTCGCATTGTCGGAGAAGGGCAATCCTTTAAAGAGAGCCATTTTCTCTCAGGATTTCCCTTCTCTTTTTGCAACGCAGGAGTAACATCATCATAGGATGATTAGCAAAGAGACCACAAGGCGCGCAACGCCCATTGCCCCGGACTCTCTGAGACAGCTTCCCAGGCGCACACACAGACTCACACCCGAGTACTTCACAGGTCTTCAAAGGGCATTTTTTTTGTAAATGAGACTCTGTTCTTTTTTACCCCTTTTTACACCCCTACATCCCCACTCTGCCTATTGCTGAAAGAATTAGCTCCCCCGAAATGTCGCTCTAGTTGCACCTCTTGAAACGACCACAAGCAGGCAACTCCAGCACGACCCTGCTCTGACCTTACACACTGCCTTGTTTTAGTGCTACAAAAATACACGCTTTGCCTGGCTCACTTAGTTCTCACACCCCCTCTTTAATATGAAGATAAAAGCTTTACAATTACTTTTATATTCCTATACTATGCTTCACATGGAAATATAGAACTGCAGGTTCTCACCCTCCCAAATTAGCTCTCTGGTATACTTTCTCAAATGTAAGAATTACAGGTATTCAGTATCTGTCAGTCACGGCCACTTTAAAGCAGTGTCCTATATACAACTTGACAAAATGTTATGTGTCTAAATTAACGTTTTGCACTGAAAAGCTCATTTATATTTCTTTCGCTAGATGTACCTTTGTTTAAAACACCACCAGAGAAGGGTGGTAAAGTATGCTTCACAAAGAGCAACTCAAAGCTTTGTTGTTCTTTATAAGAAATATTTGCCTGTCAATGCTTACCGCCAGCCTTTTCGACCCCTTCAGAGGCTGGGTGGATGAGTATAATACCTCGTATCTAGGATCGGGGGCGGAGGGTGCACGGAAATTAGAACGTATAGTTGAATAAAGGGCAAGTGGATGCATTTATTTACTTTGAAGGTTTTATAGAGCACGAACAAGACCCTTGCGGATTTCAGAGCGCTTTACAATCAGTGATGTAGAATATACAACAAAATAAAAGCAGGTAGATCAAGTATACATAGCATATTGTGCAACGTAAAACAAAAAGGTGCAAAACAGGAAAGACCTGTTGATACATGGCAATCACAACTGTGGTGACTAAGTTGTCTAGTTGGACCCATGTCATAAAAGGAATACTGGTGAAGGTACTAATGATCTCATAATTTCCTTAGTTAACGATCATGTGAATTTTGCCATGAGAATCTGATGACCTTGAATTTTTTAGTCTGGTTTTAAAGAAAAGAGGTAAACCATTTAAGCACTGACCCTGATAGGTCCATTCTGTGATTCATCAGATCTATCAGGTTTTCGCGTTTGACCGGCTGAGGATAGGTCTAATAGGATGAGTAGGCATGATCCATTCTGATCAAGTATTTGTAGCGCATCGTCAATTATGTGTGCCATAGCTGATTCCGTGCTGTGCTCTGCTCTGAAGCCTGATGGGTGTTTGTTAAGAAGTTCGAAGTGATCAATATGTTTTGTCAATTGGTTATGTACACATTTTTCCAAATGTTTGGTCAGGGTTGGTATATTGGAAATAGGGTGATAGTTCTTTCTGTCCATAGGGCCAGCTGTGGGTTTCTTTAGGATGGGTGATACCTGTCCTACTTTGAGGGTGTCCGGGATGCAACCTTGTTGGAGTGAGCTGTTGATGATTTTGTCCAGAGCGGCAGAATCCATGGGGTTAAGTCTTTAAAAGCGTTAGCGGGGAGAGGATCGGTGGTTTGATTGGCAGGCTTCAGGGTGCTGAGAATCTTGCCTATTGCTCCTTCAGTGTAAGTGTCAAAGGAAGACCAAGCTGCATCGTTTTTTAGTTCAAGCTTTGTGGTGGTTTGTTGTGACAACGTTGGAAGAAAAGGGGGTGTTTTGGTGTGAGCACTCAAGTGTAAGATTCGGTCATTGAGGAGATCTTTCTTGATGTTATCAGTCTTTAGATTAAAGAAGGTAGAGAATTCTTCACAAGTGGGTTGTGGACGAGCTATTTCTTGTAGTCGTTAAGGTTCATCCTTAAATTGGGTTTTGATCAATTCAAAAAGTCTTTGGGGATGGTTTCTTGCTTGGTCTAGTTGGTGGCTGAAAAAATCTGCTTTAGTGCGCTTGATCTTTTTATAGTATGTATTTCTCTTTTTTCTTAGAGTTTTGAGGTGCTTGGCCGATGGGACTGATCTCCAATTGCGTTCGAAAGTTCTAAGAGAACGTCTATCATCTTTCAGCAGATCGTTGTACCAGGGTTTAGTGTCTTTTGTGGAAACTCTCTTTAGTTCAAGGGAGAGCAACCTTATTAATAAACGAGATCATAGAGTTGAGGTAGTGGTTGGTGAGGTCATGTATGTTGGAGAGATTAGCCGGAAGCTGGAGTAGCTTGTGACTGTAGGAAGGTAATGTGTTAGGATTGAGTTTTTTCAAGTCTCTTTTCCATATCTTAGGTTTAGTGGATTGAGCTGGGTTAAGTTTCACAGTTTCCCTGATAAAGAAGGTGATGATATGATGGTCTGACCAATCACAGGGTAGGATCGACTTAAGCTGAATGGAGTCATTGTTTGAGATTATTAAATCCAAAGTTGAGCCTTTGTTGTGTGTGGGGCTGTTGCAAATTTGGGTGAAGTCTAGCGTCCCGATGAAGTTTTTGAGACTGTTAAGCACTGAGTCGTTGTGATCGTTCCAATGGAGATTGAAGTCGCCAAGGAATATTTGAGTGTTTTGTCGTTCGGTGTTCATTGTGACCATGTCCATGAATTGTTCAATGAAGATGAGGTTGTCACCAAGTGGGTGATAGATGATGTGTAACGAGCATACTGGATTGCCATTACTGTTGGTGTCAATGCACATGTATTCGCAAGAGGAGAATACAGGAGATATGGCTCTGTTTACTGAGATGTTGCTACGATGTATACACGCGATTCCTCAACCTGTCTTATCACTCTTGTCCACTCTGATGATGTCATAATTTGAGGGTACTAGAATGTCGAGGAGGTGCGAGGAGGATTCGGTTAGCCAGGTTTCTGTTAACATAATCAGATCCAGATCATGTGAGATAATGAGGTCAGCTATTTCCACTGCATGTCTAGAGGCGAATCTGCAATTCAGAAGTGTGATGAGGGAAGAAGTGGGATCTTGTGTGAGTGTAATTCTTCTAAGATTATTATCGATGATTCCTCTATTATTGTGTGCGGAGGACCTGTGAGGTTTGGGGAGAATAGTAGGGATGGCCATGTGTGCGGGAGAGATGGGGGTCATGAGAGGGGGTTCGTAGGAATGCAGAAGGGAGCATATATCATTCTCCGAAAATGGGTTGATGCTTCGCATTGGGTGGGTAGAAAGATTAGGGGATGGAATTGAATTCCAACTGGGTAGAGTATGAATGGGGGTGAGTGGAAGGCGAATCAGGGGCATGCAAGTACTTGAAGATCCGATGCGCCATGATTGTCTAGATATCATCTCTTTAACAGCGTGGAGTTCCTCTTTGATTTGGTGGAGTGCAGACATAATTGCATCCAGCCTGGTATCTGGAGCGGTTATGAGCGGGGTAGGTGGATGTGATAACTCATCCAGAGTGGTATCTGGAGCGGTTTTGAATGGGGTAGGTGGCTGTAATATGAGTGTTGGTGGCTGTGCTGTGGCCTGGTTAGGTGTGCGATCCGGTGCAGGAAAAAATAGCTTTGTAGGCGATGATGCATATGTGGATGGGGAGATGTTAATACGGATAACTGAGGTGTTGGAGTGGATAGCTGGTGAGTGGGTGTGGAAGGTGTAGTTGGGAGTGGAGTGTGACCTGAGGGGGGAGCGTTTTCGAGATGGTAGTGGTGGGGAGCCATATTACGTGCCACTAATTGATCTATATGCTGGTGGTGGGGTGTCTTAACATGCGCTAGCAATTGACCTGTATGGGGTTGGCTGGGATGAGGGGGTTCCATGTTAGGGGTGGCATTGTGAGGCACAAGTGGTGTGGGGGAAGAGAGGATTATGGATGAGGAGATGTAAGCAGGGGGGAGCTATGCTCATGCTCGGAGGGGGTTCAGTTCCTGTTGGGGGTGCGAATGTTGTCTCAGTCATGCTAGGTGGAGATAACGTGTGAGGATTAAGTGAAATGAAATGAGGGTTGTTGGTGGGAGGGGGAAGCAGGGTGGAAGAAGAGTGTGCTGTCTCAGTCGTGCTAGGTGGAAGTAACGTGTGAGGGTAAGGAGAAGTGGAATGGGGTGTGTTGGAGTGGGGTAGTCCGGGTGGAAGAAGCATATGGATTTGATGCCTGTGGTGGACGGAGATGAGCGGGGAGGAAGGTGACAGAGGGGGATGGAGATGTGAAAACTTGTATATTGGCGGTGGAGGTGGGTTGGGTAGTAGTGAGGGGATTAGATACCTGTTCTTTAATGATGGGGAAGATGTTCTCCAAGAGATTTAAGCTACGATCTGTGGATTGCATGAGGATAGTTCCGTTATTGTAGATGGTAATGGTTGCTGTCGCTTTAAAGAGCTGTGATGGTGCCATAGAGATCATTAGACCATGTGCAGATTTCCTAGTGGAAGAAATCGAGAATAATGCTAGGAATGGTTTCCGCCATAGGGCTCCTCCTTTGGTGTGGGAAATGATATCAGTGGTTATGTTCCCGTTGTGTATTGAGAAGTAGGGATCAGCGAATAGAGTTTCAGGGTGTCATTTTATGAAGTTGTGCTTGAAGCGTTTGGCAGATTTTTTTGAGAGGTGGGGGGTTAAGTGATATTGTAAGTATGTGTGGCTGTGAGTTCTATGATACGTGCTGCAGACTAGGTGAGGTGAAAAGGGTGCAAGAGTGTGTATGGGTGTATGGGACTCAGTCGGGATGGTAGTAAGGTACGAAGAGTAAGGGAAGGAGGGTGGGAATGCGAGGATGAAAATAACTGCAGCTGTGACTAATTTACACTGGGCTGTGGAATGTGTGTGGGCCTGTGGCTCCAATGATATGCACAGAAAAGTATGGTGGTAAGGGCAGTGAAGTAGAAGGATGTCATTAGTGTTGATCCCGAAGGTGCTGGATAGGGCGGGTGGGTATAAGTAAATGGTAGTGAAGACACGTGGTGAAACGAAAGAGTAGAGGGGGATACACTGAGGGAAGCTTGTAGCGAACGTCTGAAGTGAGATGAGAGAGAGGAGCCGTCATAAACTGACTGGGCCTAGGGTAAGTAAGGCTATAGCACTGTGGTAATGTCAGTCAAAGATGGCCAAATCCTTAGCTGAGGTCTTGCTGAACAACTACATAGTCCTCTGTTTGTTTCTATTACCAGGGGGGACCCCATGTGGTCCTGTTTACTGTCCAACAAAGTGATGGGGAAATGCGGGAGAATCATAGAAGTCCTGTTTCCCTGTATATCCTCTGTTAAAGTCTATGGTCCTCTTTCAATTACAATGCAATTATATACAAACATCAATACTGTAGAAACCCACTAAGGAATGGCCAGAGGGGGTACACTGAGGAAAGCTTGTAGCAGGGGGAGAACCCATGAGGTCTTGTTTACTGTCCAATAGACTGATGGGGAAATGTGGGGGAATCGTAGAAGACCTATTTTGCTGTATATCCTCTATTAAAGACTATGGTCATCATTCAATTACAATGCAATTATAACAGACACAAATACTGTAGAATTCCGCTAAGGAGTGGCCAGAGGGGATACATTGATGAAAGCTTGTAGCAAAAAGGTCTGAAGTGAGATGAGAGAGAGAAACCGTCAGAAGCTGACTGGGCCTAAGGTAAATAGGGCTATAGCACTGTGGTGATGTCAGTCCAAGATGGCTGAACAATTGTATAGTCCTCTGTTTGTTTTTATTAACAGGGAGGTAACCCATGAGGTCCTGTTTAATGTCCAACAGATAGAAGGGGAAATGTGGGGGAATCATAGAAGTCCTGTTTCACTTTGTTAAAGTCTACGGTCCTCTTTCAATTACAGTGGAGTAATAAACAAACAGCAGTACTATAGAAACCCACTAAGGAGTGGCCAGAGGGTGGGGGAGGCCCCTTGTCTTTGTTTTATAAACAAACGGTCATTTTGCAATAGATAATTACCCCATCAGCCATTTTGCGATAGAGAAGATCCCCTTAGTAGATCCCCTTAAATAGTGGGAGCCCCTTGTCCTTGTTTTATAAACAAACAGCCATTTTGAAAAAGGAAAACAACCCCTTCAGCCATATTGCAATAGTAAAAGTAAAAATAAAAATCCATTGCCGATGATCTGCTACTGCATATGTGAATTAGAGTCAAAGACTAAAAATGCGAGTCAAGACAATTGAACAAAATTACCATTACCTCGTCCTTGCTGTCGTTGTCGTAGAGGTTTCTGCTATGGGTTTAGAACACTTGTTAGTGCCTCTTTGGTGCGTAGTGATACAATTTCCCAATGTGATGGCCGTTGCTTGAGTCTTCAAACAATATAAAATTATAGCTGATATTGGCAGTGCAGGAAGTAGAACGAACGCGCTATCGGTGTTGTTGTGGGAATGTTGCTCCTGAGGGGGTGGGCTGCGCCACGGCCTCTTTCCAGGTGCCGTCATTATGCAGCCGTTCCTATCTGGGCAAAGAAGAGGAAGAAAACTCTCCGATCTCGGAGGTCTGCCGGCGTGCTGTCCCCGCTGCTGTGGCAGGTCCGGCTTCAACTGGAACCTCCGCCACAGGCCTCTGTATAGGTGCCATTACTGAGAAATGGGAGACATAAGAAACACTTTTATCTAAGCATGAAGCATCACATGCTAATGTGATATTGTGACATTTCACACATGAGGAAATTGTAAAAAGATTTTCTCTACTAAATTGTGAGACCAGCTCACAACCTTACCCCAAAGTAGGGTCTTCAATGTCCCACGGAAGAATGATTCAGTAACCCTTGTAGTCACACTCAGGGGAAAGTACGTTTTAAAGGTAGTTCAAGTTAGACCATCGCACACATACTCGCTTTCAGATAATTCATGGGAGAGGCTCCCTTCACTCATTCATTCTCTTACTGCCTCAAGGAGCATCCCTGGCGTACACCTACACACATCTGCTCCTTCCTCCCTACGAATTCAGGATGGAATGGAGGCCAAGTTTTTAAGCACATGGTGCACGTGATGGCATGTCGTTCCCAGACGTCGCTTTTATCCCATTGGTGCATGGGAGCTGTAGTTTCTAGATGCCGAATGGCAAGGCCAAATTATATTTAACTTCTCTCAGGCTGTAAAAAGAAATGCCAAGAAGTACTCAATATACATAGAAGCTAATCAAAAAGCCCCTCTCTATAGTAGAAGCTACTATAAAGGTGCTATTACCATAGTAGTTCAAAACACTGAGACAGAGTCTGAGAAGGTCTATGTTAATACATTACTGGTCATTGTAGGGACCTTAGTGTTCACTGTACGGTCAACCGGGCTACTATGTCAGTCTCACTGTTTTGAACTACTATGGTAATAGCACCATTATAGTAGCTTCTACTAGAACCTAGCATGTATGCATAAATAACCACTATGAGCTCACTGCACCATCTCTAAATACTCTACACACGCGCTGCACCAGACGCAGTAAGCAAATATTTTGTTGGGGGATAGCCCCATCCTGTGTAGAAACTTTGGCCCGATTCACAGGCCCCTTTACACACTGCCCGGCTCATATGAAATACCGCTGTGTGTTTATATTTACTTTAGAATATACGCTGCAGGCGGCACAGCAGCGTCAACTCTCCCCATAACAGTGCACGTTTATACGCATGCGCGCCTTTGACACAAACGCCCTGGGAACACAGCGCAGGTATACTAGAGCCAGCCCCTCCCTTACAAGCAAGCGCACCTGCTGGAAATGGATGGTGGCAAGCAGCATTCACGGCCCAGAACTTCGCCATATCATCCAGGCAAACAAAACTCGGACAGCGGATCTTCTTATGAGGGCTGTTTCATCCCGTAATGAGCTACAGGCAGGCCAGGCATATCTTTGAAACACCGGTCCCTGAGTCCGGCCATTTACCGGTCAGATATACACACCACTGGGAATAAATAGCGCATGGTTTCACTCACCCATTTACCAGCGAGGAAGCGAGGAGATCAAACGCAGGTGTAGAAGCAGGAGCTCTCTCCAGTCACAGTAAGAGTATGGCTGAATGAATGTGATGTTTGTTCTGAATAACATGCTAAATAACATGCTGTATACATTTGATTAGCTGCTGACATCACGCTAACTACAGTACCCAGAATATTTTTAAACAACCCTTTGGGATTTGTCTTTTTTCTCCTCATACAGTGCTTGACCAAAGGGGTCTCCCCTCCTCACTCTCCTATGGGGCTAATAGATCCCATCTGATAGGCTATGCACTGGGAACCTGTTTCCCCGTTTTCCAAGTGCACAGATGAATGACACGACTGGATGCACTTATAGCCACGCACCTATTAAATGCATGAGTATGTGGCATACCATATGACATTTTCCAGACTTGCTACTGTATCTCTTGTGTCTGGACTTCACTTATGTTTTCTTTTCTACAGGTGCAAAAAAGTAGTTGCATACACGTGGCAAGTGAAATTGTTTCACCCCACCAAGTGGAGCCCTCACCAACAGAATACGGTAAGGATGGAGCCCATTTAAGCATTATCGGTCCTGATGAATGCCACGGACCCTTCGGGGCCAGTAGACAGAAACATGTTGACCACTTGTAGTACGATGGGGTGACAATAAAATCCCCATCACACCGACCATTAGTTTTTAAACACCATTACAGATGCCAGTTACATTAAAATAAGTATGACACCTGTAATTGTTTTTTAACTTCACTTTTTGTAAGGGCCCCCACTTAGCTTTTGAAGTGCATCCCTGTCTTCAGGTGTATGCCCGCCCTCTATCAAACCGAGGTTTTAGAGGGCGAGGACTGGTCAATGATGAAGCATGACACTAGCTGGTGTGTGAGACCAGTATTTCACTTTTTGTGAGATGCCTGCACTCACAAACTAATTCCAGTACACAGCAGCACTTAGGTCACTATACTAGGAGCAGCTCTGTTGTGGTAAACAGCTACAACAGCAAACCTTGCACTGCCCAGGTGCTTCAGTTTGAAGTCAGGGGTTGACAAAAGGTGCTTTTGGGCCGAGCGCAAATTGCATGTGGGCATATGCCTATGAATAAGCCTGTCCAGAACTTTCGGGCTCCTTCCATTCAAGGATTTAAAGATGAGACAGCATACCTTAAATGTGAAATGCTGTGATATGGGGAGCCAGTGCAGCTTCCTCGTAAGGGGGGTGAAGTGATGGTGCCTAGGCTGTTGAAAAATCAATCTTGCTGCTTGGTACTGTACCAGTTGCGAGCGTTTGGTTAGGTAAAGTAGGATGCCAAAATATAGCGAGTTGGCGTAGTCAACATGTGACATAACCATGGCAAGAACCACCTGGGTCAATGCATCCTCGGTGAGATATCTTCTAATGTTTTTTATTTTCCTCAACTGGAAAAAACAAGTGGATATTACTCCCTCAATTTGGGACTTCATGGTGAGGTCGTTATTTTTAGCCAAGGCAGATGGGGAGGGAGGTTGGCCCGGTTCCTTTGGCCAAAAGTATGGGCCCCATGGGTTCTGAATGCCCCCTGTTAGAACTAACTTGGTTTTGTCTGAGTTGAGTTTTAGGTGATTGCTATTCATGCACCTGCTAATAAATAGCATGGTTGATTGGAAAATTGGAAATGGCAGACCGAGTCAGGGGAACTGCTGATAGAAAATATTAGTTGGAAATCATCAGCAATATTGAAAGTGCAGACTTTCCTCTCTCTCAGAGCCTGTATCAGTGGAAGGAGGTAGAGGTTGAACAGGAAGAGGGAAAGTGAGGAGCCCTGTGGGGCACCACATGTGGCTCTCATTTTAGGATCTGTATACTGGGCAGTGCGAACCGCCTGGGAGCGGTTAACCAAGAAGAAGCAGATCCAGTCCAGGGCAGGCCCCTGGATCCCAGCGTCTCTGACACGGTTGACCAATATACCATGGTCAACCGTGTCAAAGGCCGATGAAAGATCAAGCAAGACAAGGACATATGGGGAGCCCTTGTGGGCATTCCTGAGGAGAGTGTCTAATACTGTTAGTATTACGGTCTCTGTGGAGTGTGCAGGGCGAAACCCTGCTTGATAAGGATCGAGGTATCCAGTCTCTTCTAAGAATCTGGAGAGGCTTCCAAGACAGACTTGGTGCCTCGATGCGATGCGACAATCCGGTACGATGTGTGGGTTCTTGCAGCCGTACAGCAGGGCTTGCATTGGAATCAGTGTGGTGATCTCGGCCTTTGGAGATCGGTGCTCTCGATGCGGCGTGCTGCGACTTCTCGAGCCGCAGGCAGGCGCTGCAATGATTTCTTAGGTGATGCGCCAGAAACAGGTGCGGATGCGTGATGCTTTCTGAAGTTGCATTACTTTTCCAGTACTCAGTGGCAAACAGCCTCCAGAGGTCCAAAACAACAGCAGAAACCTCTTAGCAGGTCAGAACTCCCAGCAAGGAAGTTCAAGGGAGCTAGTGGTGAAGTCGTTGTGTCCCTTAGACTTCAGAACAGGAGGCAAGCTCAGTTTCAAGCCGTTGGAGATCTTCCTTAAACAGGGGACATATCAAACAGCAAAGTCCTTTTCCCTTTCCTTGGCAGAAAGTAGCCACTGCATGCCAACCCCAGACAGCAAACAGCACAGGGGCAGTGTTCCTCCTCAGTTTTTTCCAGCTCTTCTCATTGGGTGACTAACATGTAAGAAAGGTGAAGGTTAGGGCCTGGCATGTGGGTGCACTTGCATCACATATAAGCAACTGCTACTGTCTATATATCCCTAGGGATGTCAAGACTGCCAGAAAAAAGGAAGAAAAGAGTGAAAGCGGTACCACAAGAGTGTATTGCTTTCCCTCTAATTAATCTTCGGGTGAAGGGGTATCCAAAGATATTGGAGAAGACGTCTCACTCATTTATCATGACATGCTACATCATAGGTGTCTTTCCACACCCAGGTAAGATGAAACTACCTGGGCGGACTCAACCAAAGATGTTATGGGAGTTCTTATATAAAGTAAAAACTGGCCATGCAGGGAACCAGATAAGTAATGTTAAAAATACCTCCAGGTATACCCAAACTATATGTTTATTAGATGGGTTCTTGGGGTTTGAGATAAAAACATGAAACAAATGGGTTTTCTCTGAATATAGTGGCTCAGTTATACCCCCTTTAAAATGCCAACATGTTTCTGCCCACTCCGTGAGCCCATATGGGTCTGGGGCCTTCTTCAGGGCTAAATATCTACTCCTAAGTATCCCTGCTCTAGAAAAAAGCATGCATTCCATGCATAAGAATGAGGTTGAATGTGCTCACCTGTAGTTCTGTCTTCCAGTAGTATTTCTACTCAGGACTCAGCAGCGGGCAGGGTGAGATACACAGGTACTCCAGTGGTGTCTGTACTTTGATAAAAGTGTGACTATAAGTCAGCACCAACCACCTGTTCCGCGTGGTGCGAAATAGTAAAACGCAGTAGAAATTCTACTGGAAGACAGAAAATACAGGTGAGTGCATTAGGCCTCATTCTTATGCATGGAATGCGTGCTTTTTTCTAGACCAGGGATACTTAGGAGTAGATATTCAGCCCTGAAGAAGGGCCCAGACCCATGTGAGCTCACGAAACATGTTGGCATTTTAAAGGGGATATAACTGACCTGATATATTCAGAGAAACCCTGTTTGTTTCACGTTTTTATCTCATACCCCCAGATACCCATCTAATAAACATATTGTTTGGGTATGCCTGGAGGTATTTTTAACATCACTCATCTGGTTCACTGCATGACCAGTTTTTGCTTTACATAAAAACTCCCATAACATCTTTGGTTGAGTCCGCCCAGGTAGTACCATCTTACCTGGGTGTGGAAAGATGCCTATGATGAAGCAAGTCACAATAAGTGAGTACGGGGTAATCTCCAATATCTTTGGATACCCCATTGCCCGAAGATTAATTGGAGGGAAAGTAATAAACCCTTACAGGACTGCTTTCACTCTTTTCTTCCTCTTTTTCTGGCAGTCTTGACATCCCTGGGATATATAGACACCAGCAGTTGCTTATATGTTATGCGATTGTACCCGGGAGATTGCAATTGACCTGCTTGTCTCTCTCTCTTCATTGTGAATAAAAGTGGGTGCACTTGCTAGGTTGACCTGGCAGTACTAGACTGCACATAGGCTCTGCAATGGCAGGCCTAAAACCTTATTGAAGGGCTGCTTGTGTAGGTGGCACAACTTGTGCTGCAAGCCTACTAATAGCATTTGGTTTACAGGCCCTGGGCACACACAGTGCACTGAACTAGGGACTTAACAGTAAACCAAATAAACCAATCATAGAAATACCCATCCATATCACCAATTTACAAAGGGAGCACTTGCACTTTGGCACTGAACAGCAGTGGCAAAGTGCCCTAAGCATCTAGACCAGTAAAACGAAGTCCAACACACAACAAAAGCACACTAGGCAAAGGCAAAAAATGCAGGGGTAACCCACACCATTGGTGCCAGGTCTAACACCCACCAATTACCCACTACAAGGGTTAACTTGAATAAGGAAAAGACACTTGCACCAAGCTGGGATAAGGCTTGGATGTGGTAGAAGCATTTCTGCATTATAATTTGTGGCCTCTTCAGGACTATGAGGAACAAATATCGCCCCAGCAAGAGCTACATCTAGTGTAGCAAATGGTAGAACCCCGCTGACTAGACTAAGTAGGGAATGCGTCCTGTATGTACCTTCCGGGTGGAATACTCGCTATGAAGATGAGACGTTCCGTCTTAATTATTTGGAAACAATGAGTAAGCAAACAATTGCAAAATAACACTGGAAAAATCCCACCTGATAAGGACAGCCTCAAATGTGCAAGGCTTATGAAGTCCAAACGCTTATAAAGGAACGTCTCATCCTCATATTGAGTATTCCACCCTGAAGGCACATACAAGGCACCAAACAAGAAGACATAATAAAGAATTTGAATTTTGCTGTAGACTAATGTCAAAGCTATAGCTGTACATAATTTATTTGTGTACTATATGAGTTGGTCTACTATAATTTGGTGGTCTCATCTGGAGACTGCATTTTTTGTCGCCTGTATTATCTGTGTATTGTCCGTCATCTCTGTTCTAATGTTCACCTGCCCATGAATGTTGTTCTTTGACATTTTATTTAATGCATGTATGTTGTTAATACATTTATAAATGTTGCCTCTAATAATGATTGGGATTTTTGCAACTAAATATACAGGGTCTAATCTTAAAGGGTGATTTTAGTCCCAGTGAAGTTGCAAACAATAAGTCTACCTTGTTTTTCAATTTGTGTTTATACTTCCTGTTAGAGCTACTTTTAATTTGTATCTTTTATATAGGGGTAGCCCAAGCTCTAGTTGGTTATAGGGGCTCCCTCCCTCCTATCTGTTCCGTTTTGTAAATTGGGAGACAGGCATCGAGCCACCGGAGATCAGAAAAAGTGACGCTCAGGTGGTGCAAAGCCCTTGTGAACATGCCCCATAGTTTTGTAAATGCACACAAGTCTACATGTTTACATAACATAAGCAATGGCATGAGCATACCCACGCTGTGCCCCTTGTCATCCTTCCTACTCTGTCTCCCTGCTGCTGGTAGCATGCAGCTGACTGCCTCCTGTGATGCCTGAAACTAAAGATAAATTACCTGCCGTATTTAAGGCATTAGAGGCGCCAAGCAAACTTTCAATACTGCTTTGAAGTAAGAATTGACATTTGCCCCAAAAACTAGGACATGCCTTAAAATTTTGAAAAAGCGTCGAGACACCAGGACAGTCCTCTGAAAATCAATCAATCAATCAAGGACATTTATAGAGCGCACTACTTACCCGTAGGGTCTCAAGGCCGCTACTGCTCGAACAGCCATGTCTTCAGCTTCTTCCTGAAGGAGAGGTGGTCCTGGGTCAGGCGCAGGTCGGTCGGGAGGGAGTTCCAGGTCTTGGCGGCCAGGTAGGAGAAGGACCTTCCTCCTGTAGTCGCTCTTCGGACGCGGGGGACGGCGGCGAGGGCGTGGTTGGCTGATCGGAGGTGGCGTTTGGGAGCGTAGAAGTTGACTCGGTTGTTGAGGTAGCTCGGGCCCTGGTCGTGTAGGGCTTTGTGTGCGTGGGTGAGGAGGCGGAAGGTGATTCTTTTGTTGACGGGGAGCCAGTGCAGGTCTCTCAGGTGTCCGGAGATGTGGCTGGTTCGTGGGATGTCGAGGATGAGTCTGGCTGAGGCGTTCTGGATCCGCTGGAGTCTCTTCTGGAGCTTGGCGGTGGTACCGGCGTAGAGGGCGTTGCCGTAGTCCAGTCGACTGGTGACGAGGGCCTGGGTGACGGTCTTCCTGGTCTCGGTGGGGATCCACCAGAAGATCTTCCGTAGCATGCGTAGGATGTTGAAGCACGCCGAGGAGACGTTGTTGACTTGTCTGGTCATGGAGAGGGAGGAGTCCAGGATGAAGCCCAGGTTTCGTGCGTGGTCTGTTGGTTTGGGTGCGGTGCCCAGGGCGGGAGGCCACCAGGAGTCGTCCCAGGCGGAGGGTGAGGAGCCCAGGATGAGGACCTCCGTCTTGTCCGAGTTCAGTTTCAGGCGGCTGGTCGTCATCCACTCGGCTACCTCTTTCATCCCTTCGTGTAGGTTGGCTCTGGCGGCGGCGGGGTCGTTGGTCAGGGAGAGGATCAGCTGGGTGTCGTCGGCGTAGGAGATTATGCTGAGGTTGTGTTGTTGTGCGATGGCCGCGAGGGGGCTCATGTAGACGTTGAAGAGGGTGGGGCTCAGCGAGGATCCTTGAGGGACGCCGCAGATGACTTCGGTGGCCTCTGACTTGTACGGTGGTAGGCGGACTCTCTGTGTTCTTCCGTCGAGGAAGGAGATGATCCATTCCAGAGCCTTCTCCTGGATTCCGACGTTGCTGAGGCGCTGTACTAGGGTGCGGTGGCAGACAGTGTCGAATGCCGCGGAGAGGTCTAGGAGGATGAGGGCCGCTGTTTCTCCTTTGTCCATCAGGGCTCGGATGTCATCGGTGGCGGCGATGAGGGCGGTCTCGGTGCTGTGGTTGGCCCAGAAGCCAGACTGTGAGGGGTCGAGGGATCCATTCGTCTCCAGGAAGGCGGCCAGCTGCTTGTTGACGGTCTTCTCGATGACTTTGGCTGGAAACGGGAGGAGCGAGATGGGGCGGTAATTCTTGAGTTCGGTGGGGTCCGCTGTGGGTTTCTTGAGTAGAGCGCTGAGTTCGGCGTGCTTCCAGCTCTCAGGGAAGGTGGCGGTGTCGAAGGATGTGTTGATGATGTCTCGCAGGTGGGGTGCGATGACAGCGTCGGCCTTGTTGAAGACGTGGTGAGGGCAGGGGTCGGTCGGCGAACCGGAGTGGATGGAGTTCATCGTGCGGATGGTGTCTTCGGTGCTGATCGGAGTCCAGGCGCGGAGGGTGGTGGTGGGGGGTGGTTGTTCGGTCTTGGTGTGCGTTGGTTGGTTGTTGAAGCTGTTGTGTATGTCCGCGATCTTGTTGTGGAAGTATGAGGCGAGGGAGTTGCAGAGGTCTTGCGATGGGGTGATGTCGTTGTTTCCTGCGCTGGGGTTGGAAAGCTCTTTCACGATGTTGAAGAGTTCCTTGCAGTTGTGTGCGTTGTTGTCTAGCCGGTCCTTGAATGCAGTTTTCTTGGCGGCGCGGATCAGCTGGTGGTGCTTCCGGGTGGCAAGCTTGAAGGTGGTCATGTTGTCCGTTGTTGGTTCCCTTCTCCAGGCTTTCTCGAGGGCTCGGCAGTTCTTCTTGGAGCTCTTGAGTTCGTCGGTGAACCATGGGGCTTTCTTGCTGCCTGGTCTGCTGGGCGGGATCCTCAGCGGGGCGAGCTCGTCTGCGCAGTTGCTGATCCACTTTGTGAGGTTGACGGCGGCCTGGCTGGGGTTCGCTGAGCTGGCAGGCGGGTGCTGGCTCAGTGAGGTGGCGAGCTGGTCGGCTGTGATCTTGTTCCAGCTTCTGCGGGCAGCCTGTTGCTGGTAGTGGTGGGTCGTCGTTCTTTTGAAGGTGAAGTGGACGCAGCTGTGGTCCGTCCATTGAAGCTCTGTGGCGTGGCTGAAGTCGATGTCTGTGCTGGATGAGAAGACTGCGTCGAGTGTGTGTCCGGCGAGGTGGGTGGGGGTGGACACCAGTTGCTTGAGTCCAAGATTGGCGAGGTTGTCGAGCAGGGTGCTGGTGTTGCGGTCGTTGTTGTTCTCCAGGTGGAAGTTGAGGTCCCCCAGGAGGATGTAGTCAGCGGAGGGGAGGGCATGCGGGCTGACGAAGTCGGCGATGTCCTCGCTGAATTGGGAGCGTGGTCCCGGAGGTCGGTAGATCAGGGTGCCTCTGAGGGTGGTCTTCGGGTCGGTGTGGATCTGGAAATGCAAGTGTTCGGCGGTGGTCAGGGTGTTGTCGGTGCTGGTCGTGAGACGGATGGTGTTCCTGTGGATGATGGCGATGCCTCCTCCCATCTGGTTGGCGGTGCGATCCCTCCGGGTGATCTTGTAGCCCTCTGGGATGGCGATGGCGATGTCGGGAGCTGAAGAGGCGTTCATCCAGGTCTCCGTGAGGAAGGCAACGTCAGGAGCTGTGGTGTCGAGGAGGTTCCAGAGTTCGATGGCGTGTCTGTGGACGGAGCGGGTGTTGAGCAGGATGCACTTGAGGTGGGTGCTGCTGGTGTTCGACTTGGCTGGTGCTGGTGCGAGGCAGGTCCGGATGCAGGTGAACTTGCAGGCGTGGCAGCTGAAGGGTCCGTGGGTGTGCTTCGGAGTGGCTCGGTAGCAACCTGGGAATCGGCCGGTGTTGAGAGCGGTGAGGGTGGCGGCGGAGTACGTCAAGCGGGTCGGTCGGGGTCTTCGTGGGCCAGGGGTCCTGGCGCTGGGCGCGGTCCGGTCGCGGACGGGCGCAGACGGGCTTACCTTTGGCGCGCCTTCGGCGCACCCGCTGCGCGTGACCGCTGCGCGTTCGCACGGTCGCCATATATGGCGAAGTGCGCGGGGGGCGGAGCAGCTGGGAGGCGGGAGCGGGGAGGGTACAGAAGGCAAAAGGGGCGGGGTAAGCGGCGGTGGCGGGAAGCGGGGAGGGAGGGAGGGCGAACGGCGGCAGGTAACGGGGGGAAGCAAATTACAAATAACAAGCTATACTAAACGACTAAACTGTCCAAAGACGGCAAAAAACAGCAGGGGCAGGGAAATACGATCACAGAGAAACAAGCAATAAGGAACGGCAAAACAAGACAGAAAACGGCAAAAAACGGCAGGGGCAGGGAAATACGATCACAGAGAAACAAGCAATAAGGAACGACAAAACAGACAGAAACGGCAAAAAACAGCAGGGGCAGGTCAGCCGGTCACGGACCATGCCGCTCGGGGGCAGGGGGCGTGGTCACGCGGCGGCAGGCAGCAGCGAGGCAGTCAGGCAGGGGAGGCACTCGCAGCAGCTGGTGGCCGTGCGGCGCGGGGGTGTCCTAGAGCTAGGTCACACTCACCTGCGCCGCACGGTCGCCATATATGGCCAAGTGCGCGGGGGGGCGGAGCAGCTGGGAGGCGGGAGCGGGGAGGGTACAGAAGGCAAAAGGGGCGGGGTAAGCGGCGGTGGCGGGAAGCGGGGAGGGAGGGAGGGCGAACGGCGGCAGGTAACGGGGGGAAGCAAATTACAAATAAACAAGCTATACTAAACGACTAAACTGAAAACCGGTGCTGTCCGGGGAAATCCTGGACCTGTGGTCACCCTATGTGGTCTGTACCAGTGCCCCTGCTCACAATTAAAATTGTGTGCTATGACTATGTGCATGGATAATGGTCTTCGCCATGGTACCCATTACTACGATGTGTAAGTTCTTGGTGCCTGCATCCATTCTTCTTCCTTGCCCTCCCAGATCCAGAATTCCGGAGTCAGGCCTTGTGTGGATGTTCCCCTGCGGCGGAAAGGGGCAAGTGGGGGGGGGAGGGGGGTAGCTCCCGGTGAAGGGATCCACCACACAGCACATTAACGAGGAAGACCCACGGGAGGAGAGACATGCTCCTCGGTACGGGGACTGCTTGCAGGATGGAAACTCTACCCTCCCTCCCCTAGCTTAGCCCCAGGGGCTCTGACACCTCATCTACCTGGAGGGAATTGGTGCTTCCTCCGCCCACCTCACCCCACTCGGGAGAATGGTGTGGGCGAGAGATGACCCGAACGAGTTTAGCTCGGTTATTTCGGGGAGGTGATGTGACGCAGTTGAGTGGGTTTGCGTCCCGGCGGTCTGACGTGAAGTATCGGGGCCGTCCTCTTGGCCCCGCCGCCCTGGTTGGGGACAAGTGCTAGTCCTACTCACGGCTCCTCTGGGAGAGCCTGCTGGAGAAAGATCCCCCCTGGCATTGCCTACGCCGAGCGGTACCCTGGCTGCGCCGTCTCGTCTGGTACCCCTTGGGTTCCAGGAGACACGCTTAGTGGCCGTATCTACATGAGAGCCTGAGTGAGGTGCGTGCACGCCTGGAGAGCCCGTGAGAGGAGCTGCGCGAGCCGTGCGCCCGTGCAGCTGGGTCCAGGGGGCGGAGTCTGACTAAAAACCAACGATGTGGGTTGGTGCCAATTCATTGGGTGTCACCGTTTGTTATTTTGCAATTTCATTATATTAGCCACTTCTGGCTTCTTTCGACTCCTGTCTGATTTTCTGTGCATTCAATTCTTCAGTCGTTTCCTTCATTATCCCCGAGTGGTTTCTTATCGGGGATAACGACTGTAGCAGATTACTAGGAACATATTCCCAAACCATCCTTCTCTTTCTTATCTTTTGTTCACCTTTCCATTATCTAAACTGCATTTTCACTAAGCTCTCTCTCATTTTCTTGCTTTCCTACCTCCCATTCTACTTTTCTTCCGTCCAGTGCTTAGAGATCCCACTCGGGCATATGTGCGCTGTATACATGTTCCAGACCAGTCATCCAACTTTCCTTCCTCCTCTCTCCTCCCTCTTTTCTTTTTTGATCTTTCTTCCACCTCCTTTCATGCCTCCCTTTCTTTCTTTCCACGTCCCTTTTTTTCCTCACAAGCTTAGTTACTTTCTTTCTGGTACCCTTTTTCTTTAATTCTTTCTCCTTCTCTCACTGCCACCTGCTTTCGCTTCTGGCTGTTATCCCCTTGTATGAATCTGTCACCCCGCCGTTCTTTTCATTCTTTTGCCTGTCGGTTTTTGTATTTTTGTTTGTTAACAGCATCACCTCGTTTTTTTTCGCTTCTTCTTTCTTTCTTTCTAGACATTCTTCCTTCTTCTCTTTTTTCTTCATTTGCTTTTTTCCTCTCCCTCTATTTTACACCACCCACTTCTCTCTCTCCATCGCACCCGCCCCCTCTTTCGCTCTCCGTATCTTTCTCGGGCTCTTTCTACCTGGCTGTATTTGTCTTTCTTCTTCTCGCTTTTTAAGCATTTATTGTACCATCCCCCTACCCACACCCCTTTCATTTTTTGCAACACTCGATTTTCTACTCTTTTCGTTGCGCTACTGCTGTGTTCTTCCTTGGGTCCCTGCTGTATGTAACATTTGTCAGGGAAGGGAAGTTGGAGCCCGCGTGGATGAATGGTTGAATGGCTGAAGGAGGAGTGGCCAGAACCGCGGGCGGGCGGACAGTGAGCACTGTGAAGAAGGGAGGCCAAAGGTAGGCGGGGGAGGGGCCCCGCCCGGGGGAGCTGATATAAGGGGCCGGAGACTCCAGCAAGGATACACCTGCTCCTCCTCAGCACATCCTCTGCTGCCGACACCGCCGCACTGGCGGGAAACTTCACCACAGGAGACATGTAAAAACTGGCACGGGACAGATTGTGGATTAACCCTGCAGCGTCTGGGACAGGATTCCGTCCGGGTGACCTTGCGGACCTAGGAGCAGTGGTGCCGCGGCTTGGGTTCTCCGGACCGGGGACATGCATTGAGTAACCTCCCCACACCTCGGACCGGGACTGTGGCAGTGGATCGGAGCACGATGGTCCCTTGCCGGGTGTCTCGGTTCCTGCTCCTTCAGGTAAGTGCCTCTCACTGCAGAATCCTCTTTCGCAGGGGCCAGCAGCTCTGCAGCAGACTTGCGTTTATGTGATGTACCTCAGCCCCCAGCAGGGGCACGCTGGTTCGATACATATATAGCGCCAAAACAGCAATGCTCAGTCAAGCGCTTTGCGAGCGGGGCTTCCAGGAGGATAGGGTCTGTCAGAGCGCCCGTCTGTTGACGCATTTTAGGAGGATCTGGACAGCACCAAGGATTTTTGTACGCGCGGGAAGTTAACAGATGGTCTGAGCGCAGGTGCATTTCTTGTTCTTGCTGCGCAGGTTCACATCTGGTGACCAGCAGGAGGGGTGGGTGCTGAAGAGCACTTAGATTTTTTGGTATTGAGTGAAGATATTGGCGTTGCAGTTTATCGTCATTTCTGGTGTTTGCATGAGGGGTCTGTGTGTGGGAGTGGAGGCATGTCAACCATTTTGACGGGTCTGGGTGTTGAAATGTATTGTTGTGTGGTGGGTCTGTTCGAGTCCATGCTGTGTTTTGCGTTAAGGAGGATCAGGGCTCTGGAGCACAGGTGCATTTCTGGTACTTCAAGATGGGTTTGTTTGTTGAGCCTGCGATGCTTCTATAGTGCCCAGTGGAGGTTGTTGGTGTTGAAATGCGGGTGCTTGGTGCTACTTGAAGGAGTGTACCAATACTGAAAACAAACACAAGTGATTCATACGTGGATTTCGAGCACAGGCCCAGTTAGGTATTCGAAGATGCCAAGGAGAGTAGTCTGGCTGTTGGAGCCCATGTTGATTGTTACTATTTTGTTAGAGTCCTAAGTGTTGCAACCCAGGACTACTTTAAGCACTTACATTTGTGTCCTGCTATTAGGGTGCAGTGACATTTGTGCCCTGAAGCCCAAGGTGGACGGTGGAGCGCAGGGTGGATTCTTCTTAGCTTATAATGCATTCTTGTGCTCAAATGAGTCTTTGGTGTTCACTCTTGAGTTAACCGTCGGGTTGATTTTTGATAATTAGAAGGTTTCTAGGAATACACCTGTAAGCCCTAAAATTGTAAGTAATAGTAAAAGTTCAGTTGCACATTATTTTCACTTTTTCCACGTGGAAAACTTATTTCTTGGGAAGACACCCCTTCGTCTCTTTACTTCATGCAAAATAGGGGTGCTTGCTCTGCGTGACACCACTTCTTCTCCTGATACCACTTCTCCTAACTCCCTTAAAAATAGGGGTGTGCCCTTCTTTTAACTCTATAAAAATTGGGGTGCTTGCTCTCCGTGAGACCCCTTCTTCTCCTAACTCCCGGTAAAAATAGGGGTGTGTGCCCTCTGTGACACCCCTTCTTCTCCTAACTCCCTGCAAAAAAGGGGTGTTTGCCCTCTGTAACACCCCTTCTGCTAACTCCCTGCAAAATCAGGCCACTTGCCCGCCGTGGCATCCCTTCTTCTAACTCCCTGCAAAAATTGGGGTGTGTGCCCTCTATGACACCCCTTCTTCTCCCTACAAAAAAGGGGTGTTTGCACACGGCGACACGCCTTCTGCTACCTCCCTACAAAATAGGGGCACTTGCCTGCCGTTACACCCCGTCTTCTAACTCCCTGCAAAAATAGGGGTGTTCCCTCTGTGTTATACTTCTCACGTCTACCTGAAGTGGGTATACAATTTGAACTGAAATGAGTGTGTGAGAAAACATTGCATTTGGTTGTGAATCATCACGGAATTAAGAATGTGCACCACCTTTAATCTGCACCATACTTTCTTGAGAACATATAAATTCATGCTCCACTTTTCACTTACAGCTGTGAAAACTCTTCCCAACTGGCAGTTTGTTTGCAGTTATTTGTGCAGCGTTTAATTTGTAAACGAAAAATTATTGGGCCCAACGTTTAGTTCAGTATCCCACGTATGACGCTCTCGACTGTCAGGGATGCTGAATACCTAGGCTAGGTGGTCCTGAAGCCACCTCATGCTTCTTTCATCCACTACCTGACACTCGTTGACCCTTTGTTTCTGTTTCAGGATCTTTATTGTATCTCCCCTTTCTCGCATTGTCACAATTTTTTCTGTTTTCCTCGTCCTCCACTTTTCTCCCTTTTGAGTCATTCTCTCTCATACTATGGGCTTCAGTTTTATGAAGAAAAATAAGTGCTGGCCCCCCAAAATGAGTGCCGGTGCTCCCCACCTACAGACACCTGCTCAAGTTAAGCACTGCATCCGTGCCACCAGCAAACTGGTGCCACTGATTTCCTAGCCACCTGCAAACTGGAGATTCCATAGGTTTCTGATTGTCTTTCGAGAAAATATTGTGAATTGCCCACTGGGTTTGGGGTGCAGATTGATGTTTGGTAATTAGTAGTCGGTCTGTGTGTTGTGTGTTGTGTGCATGTTCCTTATTTGCTGGAAGAGCTGTATGATGGAGCGCGGCCGCATTTGTCTGAGTTAAAGGACTGTTTCCAAAGACAAGTGCCTTTAAAAGGAGGATATGGAAATGGTGTTGGTTGGATTATCTTTTTTGAAGGATGCTCTTAAGAAAAGGTTCGGGTGTTGAGTCGCACCTTAGGTTTTGGTGGGTTTGCGCATTGGGGCGTAGATGTCACTACTGATATTTTCAGACGGGGCAAGGTAATTCGGCAAAGGTGGAATTTGGGCTTTTGCAGTGAGCTCTGAGTGTTGGAGAGTAGGTGTTTCCATGTTATTATAAAAGGGCGTTGATGTTGTCGCAGGTTTTTTTTTGGTCATTTAATAGTGGAGCTTGATTTGAGGCAATATATGGTGTTCTATTAGGGTCTACATTATGATATATAGCTTTAACCCTGGGACTCAAAACACTGTCAGGTGATACAAATTAAGTCGATGGTGTATGAATCAATTGGCGAATGTTGGACGCCAGGTACTTGTGGAATTTGATAGTCTTGGCCCTTATTTACAAAATGACAGAAGTCCATGAAGGTAAAACTGGAAACGTACGGTCTGCATAGATTTGCAAATTATAGGGGATTCACAAACCCCACTGCATGCCAGTTGGAATCCTATGACACATCTGTAACTTCACTGTGCAACACGTTATTCTTAACCCTAGTCGCACAGATTGCCCTCCGAGTGAAACATCTTCAGCTACAGTGGTAGGGTAAATGTGCAATTATATGGCCATTTTCCCGTTCTTCGTGTGCAGCAGAAGTCTACACATGAAGGGATCACGTCCACGACACCTCCTGAAAAAATGAAGAGGGCTTTATTTTCCCATATGCATCACTCTGCTTCAAGCTATTCGTTTTATAAGTGCACTCAGTATAAGTCTTTGCAAATGTTTGTGAATGCCCATAACGTCGTCACTTTGTGGGTGATAACCACTTTCACGATGCCAGCTACCATACTACTGTCCTGGGGGACAGCCACTCTCAGGCTCCAAACTTCCAAATATGTTTGTAGACAATCCATCCACCTGCTAAATTATTCTTACCTTAGTTCGATTTGTAAACAGACATATCTGCAGCTCCTGCCTGTATAAAAAGGTGCTATTCATCACCCCCAGTTGCTATAGCGCAGACTGCTTGAAAACAAATGAATAATAATAGCCTGAATGTTACAGTGCATCGATATCTGGTCCTTGGAGGAGGGCTGGCGTGTGGTAGGGCAGGTGCCTCTCTAGTACTTGAAGGCGGATCTAAGGTTCGCAGTGCTTTACTTTTCTGGAACTTCGTTTTATGTGTGTTTATTAACCATGAATGAGTATATGCATCTTGGAGTTTGTCTTTTCTGGCAATTGAAGAAGAGTCATGCCTTGAGGCACAAGTCTGTGAGTAATACCTGAAGGATTCCCTGGGTGTTGGAGTGTTTGTGTCCTTTCTGGCACTTGAGTGTGGGTCTCGCTGTTGGAGTGGAGTAGAGGATGGTTTCTGGTACTTGATGGCGGATCTCCTTGTTGGAGTGTTTTGTCATTTATGTCCCTTGATTAAAGTCTCGGTTTTAGAGATTAGGTTGGGTTCTGATATTGAAGGAAGACCAGCGGGCTGGAGAGAATTGTCTTTCTGAGGGTTTAAATGATTGCGTGGGGTTGGAGTTGAAGTTGGTTTCTGATGTTTGGAGGTGGATCTTGGTGTTGGAGTGCAGTATCATTTGCAGCACCTGAGGGTAGGTCTGGCTTTGGATCACAGGTTGGTCTCTAGTACTTGAAGGATGATTTGGGTGTTGGATTGCATTGTCATTTCTCCCACGTTGAGGGAGTGGGGGTGTTGCAGCAGAGGTTGGGTTCTGGTACTTAAAGGTGGATCTAAATATAGAAGTTTTAGTACTTGAAGGAAGATCTTGGTGTTGGAGCAAAGGATGGTTTCAAGTGCTTGAAGGCGGTCTTACTATAGAAGTGCATGTGTTGGAGCAAGTGGTGATTTTTAGTACTTGAAGGTGATGACTGCATTATATTATTTAAAAGAGGGTCGGGATATTTAGTGGTGTGTGATTTCTTTTTCCTGAATGATGCACTGTTTTTTAAAGTATATGCAGTTCTATAAGTTGAAAGAGGCCCTGGTATTGGAGCGCTGGTGCATTTCTGCGCATTGAAGAATGGTCAAGGTGTGGAGTGCAATCTCATGTTGGTATCTGAAAGGAGGTCTGTGTGTTTGCTCTTGGCAGATGTTGACCTCTGTTGGTAAATTACTTCATTGGTGTAATGTGGACCTCTACTGTAGATTGTGGACGATTAGTTATTTGGAGGTGATTCCAACTTAGGCAGGAACGCACTATGGTGCTTTGAGGGCGTATGACCGGGTACTCGCTGACTGGGTCTGGCATTGGGCACTGCATACAACATGCCCTCCTTTTAATTTACAATCCACACATTGAACAAATCATTCAGGGGTTCAGGAGCTGCCAGGAGAATCATAGATGGGGGACCTAAGTTTTAGTCTTAGTCCTTGCTTGAGCCATAACGCGCAATTGGACATGTCCTTTGTTTTTCTGGCCTCCGGCTCTTTTCAGGGGACTAGTTGTTCCCTTTTTAGGGCAGAAAGTGCACTTCTCAGAAATGGGTACTGTGGGGTACTGAGCATGTGCGTCTGCGCGGAGGAGAAGCCCCTCCAGAAACTGGGACAGGTCATTTGCGACCTGCGCTGCCTGAAGTTCTTTCTGGGCGGAAGTTATGGCTTTCACGGAAGTGGGAGCTGTGAAATCATGAGTACCTGTTCTTCTAGGAAGCGGGTCCTATTTGACAGTGAGTGCCAGCACTTAACAGCTGGCGGCGCTGTGAGCCAGTGAGTGCCTGTAGTTTTCAGCAGTGTATTCCGAGAGACGGTGAGTACGAATATTTCTCGGAGGTGTGTGCTGCGCGGTAGTGGCTGCTTGCACTTTTCAGAAGTTGGTGATGTGAGACAGTGACCACCTGTCCTTTCAAACGTTAGTCCTTCCTGGGAGACAGCGCTTTCATGCAGGTCTCAGAAGCTAATCCCGTAAGACTGCTGTGAGACCGTGTGAATGTGAAGTTCTCAGGAGAAGGCATGGGCTGAGAGACAGCGAGTGCCTGACCCCCTCTGAAAGGCATTGGGGTTAACGCCTGCCGTTTGTAGAATGACGTACATACTAAGGCAGTGACTATTTCATTCATAGCAGGAGCAGGTGCTGTAAGACACTTAGCACATGCTGTGGGCTCTTGCACTTGCCAGTCTGTGCTGTGAAACTGAGCCCAGACGCTTCTCATCAAAGACCAGGACTCCCGAGACAATGAGCACTTGCACTTTCCGAAGTAGATGCCAGTGAGTACCAGCACGTTTTAGAAGTATGTGCCAGGAGATAGTGAGTACCTACTCTTTTTAGAAGCGAGTGCGGTGAGACAGTAATCCCACTTAGCAGAACAACTTTGCTTATCATGAGTGGGTATCTGTGAGACTGAGCGTGCCGCCAAATCACCATACTGGGAGCTATGATGAAGCGTGTGGTTTCCCCAGAAATGGGTATTGTGGGCTAGTTGGAATCTTCACTCCACAGATCTAGTTGCTGTGAGACATGAGTACATGCACTTCTCAGAAGAAGGTCAGTTAATACCTGCACTTTACAGTAGCAGGGTGCCGTGAGACAAAATAATCTGTACGCCTTTGAGGTGGGTCAGTGAATATCTGAGCCTCTGACATGTGGGTGCTGTGGGCTAGTGAGTACCTGCACTTTGCAGAAATGGGTGCCCTGGCTCAATGTGTACCTGTGATCTTCAGATGTGGGTGGTGTGAGATATGAGTACCTGTCCTACACTTTTCAGAGGAGGGAGTTGTGGGTCAGTGAGTACCTGCACTCCTCAGAAGTGGGTGCAGTGGGCCAGTGAATATTTGCAAATACCACAAATGAGTGCTGTGAGTGAGTTCATGCATTTCTCAGAATTGGGTGCTGTAAGTTAGTGAGTACCTGTACTCGCCAAAAATAGGTATTGTGGGGCAATGTTTGCCTCCATTTCCCAGAAACGTGTAGTGAGAGACAGAGTACAACTGCACTCATGCGAAGTAGGTGTTTTGAGATATAGTGACTACCTTTACTTCTCTGAAGCAGAAGATGTTGGGCTGGTGAGTACCTGCATGTTTCAAAAGCTGATAGTGAGAAAAAACTAAGATACTCTGATCATCTTCACAAAAGCAGTAGATGCAGTGGGTACCTGCACCCCTGTAACACTGGTGCTGTGATATAGTGAGTGCGGTACCAGAACTTATAAAAAAGTGAGCCTGTGAAACAATGCAGAACTGCATTCTGCACTCCTCAGATGCTGGTGCTGTTAGACAGTGAACGTTGTTGACATCTCAGCAGCTGGAGCTGTGACAGTGTGTTTCTGCATTCTGCAATTCACAGAATCTGGCACTGTGAGACAATAATTATCAATGATTGCCTGCATTATGCATCTCTCAGAAACGGGCACTGTGAGACAACGAATAGCTGCATTCTGTACTTCACAGAAGAGAGATAACATGAGGAAAAGAGCGTCTGTATTCTGTACTTTTTAGAAGCTGGTGTAGTAAGAAAATGAGGACTTGTGTTCTGCCCTTCTGAGAAACTGGTGCTGTGAGACAGTGAGTACCAATGAGAACATGTATTCTGCACTTCTAAGAAGTGTGTAGAGTGAGCCAATGAGTACCTTTATTCTGCACGTATCAGAAGTCGGTACTGTGAGACAGTGAGTACCAATGAGAACATGAATTCTGCACTTCTCAGAAGTTGTTATTGTGAGATAGTGAGTACCTGTGCCCTGCACTGCTTAGAAGCTGGTATTGAGAGACAGTGTGTACCAATGAGTACCTGCATTCTTCATTTCTCAGAAGGTGGTACTGTGAGACAACGAATACCTGCAATCTGCACTTCTCCGAAGAGGGTCCTGTGAGACAAGACAACCTGCCCCTTTCCCTTCTCAGAAGCGAGTTACTGTGAGTACCTGCATCCTGCACTGCTTAGAAGATGGTGCTGTGAGACAATGAGTACTTGTGTTCTGTACTTCTCAGAAACTGGTGCTGAGACAGTGAGTAGAAATGAGTACCGGGATTCTGCATTTCTCAGAAGCTGGTGCTGAGACAGTGAGTACCTCCTGAGAAGGTGGTACTGTGTGCGAGTGAGTTCCAATGAGTACCTGCATTCTGCACTTCTCGGATGCTGGTACTGTGAAACAATGAGTACAAATGAGTGCCTGCATTCTACATTTCTCAGAAGCTGGTGCTGTGAGACAGTGAATACCTGCTCAGAAGCTGGTACTGTGAGACAGTGGGTTCCAATGTTTATTCAGTACTCCACTGTAGCTGGTGCTGTGAGGCAGGGAGTACCTGTGTCCTGTACGTCTCAGAAGCTGGTAATTTGAGGCAGAGAGTACCAATGATTGCCTACATTAGGCACTTCTCTGTAAGACTGCTGTCAGATTGCGAGTACCTGCTCAGAAGCATTTAGTACTGTGAGATTGTGCAGTCTCAGAAGCCGGTTCAGGGAGAGACCAGGAACGAATGTGTACTTGCATTCTGCACTTCTCAAAAGCTGGCACTGTCGGGCTGTGAGTACCAATGAGTTCTTGCATTCAGCATATCTCAGAAGATAGTACTGCGAGTACTAATGAGTGCCTGTATTTTGCACTTCTCAGAAGCGGGTGCTGTGAGAAAACAGTGAACAACTGCGTTCTACACTTCTCAGAAGCGTGTGCTGTGAGACAATGTGTACCTGCATGCTGCGCTTTTCAGAAGCTGGTATTGCAAGACACTGAGTACCAATGAGAATCTGCATTCTGCACTTCTCAGAAGAGGGTAGTGTGGGACAACGAATAACCACATTGGTCACTTCTCAGAAGAGAGTACTGTACAACAATGAGAACCTGCGTTCTGCACTTCTTAGAAGATGGCACTGTGAGACAATGAGTACTTGTGTTATGCACTTCTCAGTAAGTGGTGCTGTGAGACAGAGAGTACCAATGAGTACCTGGAGTATGCACTTCTCAGAAAATTGTGCTGTGAGACAGTAAGTACCTGCTCAGAAGGTGGCACTGTTAGTACCAATGAGTACCTGCATTCAGCACTTCTCAGCAGCTAGTATTGTGAAGCAGTGAGTACCTGTGTCCTACACTTCTGAGAAGCTGGTACTGTGAGGCAGCGAGTACCAATGTGTATTTGCAATCTGCAGTTCTCTGTAGATGGTACTGTGAGTCGGTGAGTACCCGTGCTCCGTACTTCTCAGAAGCTAGTACTTTGAGGTAATGAGTAAAAAGGAGTGCCTGCATTCTGCACTTCTCAGACGCCTCTACTGTGAGACAGTGAATACCAATGTGTACCTGCACGTATCAGAAACTGGTCATGTGAGACAGTTAGTACCTGCTAAGAATCTTGCACTGTGGGACAGTGGATACCAATGAGTACGTGCATTCAGCTCTTCTCAGAAGCTGGCGATTTGAGGACGTGAGTACTAATGAGTACCTTTATCCAGCACTTCTCAGAAATGGGTGCTGTGAGCCAGTGAGTCAGTACTTGCTGTGTCCCGTACTTCCCAGAAGTGGGTGCTGTGAAGAGTGAGTACCAATGAGTGCTTTCATTCTGCGCTTCTCAGAAGCAGGAGCTGTGAGGAGTGAGTACCAATGAGTGCCTTCATTCTGCGCTTCTCAGAAGCGGGTGCCGTGAGGAGTGAGTACCAATGAGTGCCTTCATTCTGCGCTTCTCAGAAGCGGGGGCTGTGAGGAGTGAGTACTAATGAGTACCTTTATCCAGCACTTCTCAGAAATGGGTGCTGTGAGCCAGTGAGTCAGTACCTGCTGTGTCCCGTACTTCCCAGAAGTGGGTGCTGTGAAGAGTGAGTACCAATGAGTGCCTTCATTCTGCGCTTTTCAGAAGCGGGGGCTGTGGGGAGTGAGTACCAATGGGTGCCTTCATTCTGCGCTTCTCAGAAGCGGGTGCTGTGAGGAGTGAGTACCAATGAGTGCCTTCATTCTGCGCTTCTCAGAAGCGGGGGCTGTGAGGAGTGAGTACCAATGAGTGCCTTCATTCTGCGCTTCTCAGAAGCGGGGGCTGTGAGGAGTGAG
The DNA here is from genome assembly GCF_964261635.1 of Lissotriton helveticus. NCBI lineage: Eukaryota > Metazoa > Chordata > Amphibia > Caudata > Salamandridae > Lissotriton > Lissotriton helveticus. The sequence goes on from NC_136065.1 coordinate 1,761,954,570, forward strand.
TACCAATGAGTGCCTTCATTCTGCGCTTCTCAGAAGCGGGTGCCGTGAGGAGTGAGTACCAATGAGTGCCTTCATTCTGCGCTTCTCAGAAGCGGGGGCTGTGAGGAGTGAGTACTAATGAGTACCTTTATCCAGCACTTCTCAGAAATGGGTGCTGTGAGCCAGTGAGTCAGTACCTGCTGTGTCCCGTACTTCCCAGAAGTGGGTGCTGTGAAGAGTGAGTACCAATGAGTGCCTTCATTCTGCGCTTTTCAGAAGCGGGGGCTGTGGGGAGTGAGTACCAATGGGTGCCTTCATTCTGCGCTTCTCAGAAGCGGATGCTGTGAGGAGTGAGTACCAATGAGTGCCTTCATTCTGCGCTTCTCAGAAGCGGGGGCTGTGAGGAGTGAGTACCAATGAGTGCCTTCATTCTGCGCTTCTCAGAAGCGGGGGCTGTGAGGAGTGAGTACCAATGAGTGCCTTTATTCTGCGCTTCTCAGAAGCGGGGGCTGCGAGGAGTGAGTACCAATGAGTGCCTTCATTCTGCGCATGTCAGAAGCGGCCCGGGTGCTGTGTGGCAGTGAGTATCTACACTCATGGGGATGGATGCTGCGAGACAGTGACCTCAGCGGGGACACTGTCACCACTTCCCAGAAGGAGAGACTGCGGTGCACCAGGAGCGTTCACTCTTCTGCTTCCGCCGAGTGCACAGGAGCATCTCTAGACTCTGCTGCGTGCTCTTACACTCCTTGGCGGCTGAGTGAGCAGCCTGCGTGTGCGGCAGCAATGAATCCTCTCCCAAGCCCTCACCCCCGCACTCCCACCCCCGCACTCCCACCCTCGCAGTGCAGCCCGCGACTCTCCGCAAACATCACTTGCCTGCAGTGGGGAGTTCCCCAGCAGAGCCGGAGGACCCCCGATCCCCTCCCACTCTTTCCATGTGACAGGCTGCAGAGTGCGCGGACTCTCCGCGGCGCGAGCACCCGCACCGCGCGCCCGCGCTCTGCGCTGCCTGTGTGTAAGGAGGCTTTAAATACATCGCGCTTCTCCAGGGACGGTAGTCACTGCCTGCTTAAAGGGACAGAACCGGGCAGAGGCGCAGTAGATGATTCGAAGTAAACCTCCGAGCCCCAGTTGTAAAGTGCCTCAGAGACTTCACTCTCACAAGTTCAGACGCTAGATAAGCTGAGTGCACCAATCGGTGTGAACATGAGGACCCGGTGCCAGGATGCTAGCGGGGCTTGAACGAGGCGCTCTCACAGACCTGTGCCAGCGCCAGAGCAGAAGCTATGCACACTGGGCGTGAGGAGCATTGGCAGAGCTCAGGCAGCGCCAGAGAAGGGGCGGATCTGCGGGTGTTGACTCGGAGCTCCCGCAGAGCCTGCCCCTCGTGGTGGCACAGCAGCAGGGCAGGGCGTGTATGGCATGGGTCGAGGAGCTTTGGCAGAGCCGGCTCTCTGTGCCCATCGGAACTGAGGGGAATTGGCATAGTGTTTCCACTACTATGATAGTAGGACCTTTAGCAGGTATCCCTGAGGCAGGCTGGTAGAGCTGGTTTCGTATCAGAGTATCAGGCAGACAGCGGGTCTGCCTAGAACGGCACTCGCAGGCCTGGCTTGAGGAGCATTGATCGAGCTATTATAATGAGTCACGTGGATCTAAACTGAGAATTGATGGAGCCGCGCTGTTTCCGTATTACCTGGGCGCTGCAAGTCAAGATGCGAGGATCACACTGACCAGGCATCGAGAGGTCACGCAGTCGTGCGAATGGGATGCATAGAGACGTCAGCGAGGCTTAGGTATAATGAAGTGCCGTGCCGTGCCAGGTGTGTGATATGATATCACTGTACTTCAACCGCAAGAGGGTATTCCAGGTCAAACTGAGCTGCATTGCCAGAGCTGTAGTAGAATGAGTCGAACGTAAGATATCACGCTGGAGTGCGTTACAGCGCTGTCTGGGCTTCTGGGCGCAGAACTGGGCACCACAGGTCAAGGAGACTTGTGACTGACTAGACAAAAAGCGTCTCTATTCAAGATTGACGTGCACTGCAGTGCTGTAATCTGCCACATAATTCCATGTCACTGAGGGCAATTAACAATTTGCTTTTCAAATATCGGGTTTTTCTTTTAACGATTATTTTTGCCGTGGGTGTTCGTTCAATTGGGTTGAATGGGCAAGAACTAAAGTTACTCAGAATGTATTAGGGTATTAAATGAAATGAGGGTCTGTTATACTAGGCTAAGACTGACACACAGTGAGAGAAGGGGGGTTGTAACTGCTTACCCTTGTGCACATTGTAAATTGTATTGTCTGGGGTCAAATCATATATTCGTGGATTCTGCGCTCAGGCCCGTGTCTGGGTTTAGACGTTGCACCCTACGGAACATCAAGCGCTTCTGACGCCGCTACCAGGGACTACTAAACCTGCCTGGCGGCGATGGTGCAGAGGACTATGCGCATTAATCATTGGCCCGTGGCTGGGAGCGCGCTGTCCATCCATAGCTGTGATGGGTATGACGTCACCAGTCTGACAGGCGCTCTCGTGCCCGCGCTCACCACAGAGAAGCAAAGCACAGGGAGAGCGCGCGCAGACACCACTACTGGGTCTGTACATTGACCCGATTCACAGTTAACATCACATGTATTTGTAAAGGGCGCGTTTACCCATGGATATCTTGGCGCTGAATAACAGACGTTTGTTACCCACCGGTACTCCTTTTATCGACCACAGAAGGATAAAAGGCTGAGTGGACCCGTCAGGATTTGAATATGTGACCAGGAGGTCGAACACAGGCCCCTGCAGTGGACTCATTCATCCACGGAGCCACCCGACCTGGCCCAGGGAAGAACCCTCTGGGCTCAGCCCTTATTCCTAAATCAGATCACTGATAGCCGGACCCAGAGTCCACCAGGACCCCGCTCTGGTCCAGCCCTGCAGCCAGCAGCGGGCGGGAGGGAGAGTCCTGCCGAGGTACACTCGGAACGCCTCTTTCCTGATACTTCAATAGCGTTGGGGGGAGGGGGAGATACTTTATGGGGGGCTGTCTGTCGTTTCGTACCGGTAGGGTAGTGATAGTGAAAGGGCTGCAGCTTGCACGTGAAGCTGCGTGGCTAGCGTTAGTATCCAAGACTGAAGTGCCGAGCTGACGTCCATCAGAGGAGCTGCCTCCGCTCCTGCTACTGACCCAGCACACAAGGCTGCGGATCGGGCTGAGGTGCCCCCGCAGAGCTGCACGGCCGCCTGCGTGCTTGTCATAGCAGACGACCATGACAGCCAATCACTAAGGCGGGACCCTCAGAACTGTCGACGCTTAGAGTACTAGCATAGGAGGCTGCAGACGAGGACTCTGAGGTGCAGCAGCAGGGCCGCCGCTACTTTTGTTACTGTGATAGTAACTCGCCTGCACGTGAGCACCGAGGTGCATCAGCAGAGCTGCCGAGGCTCCTGCTAATGTAGGAGTCAAAGTGGTAGCTGAAAGGGACTTGCAAACATCACCATAGCTGCCTGCACTCCAGTCTTACACACGTGACAGCAGAAGAGTTTAACGCGAATAGCTGATGCTCAGATCAAGACTCAGGTTCCCAACTCAGAGCTACTTATGCCCCTATCCCTATGATAACAAGAGACCCGACTGTGCTCATGTTCCTATAATAGCAAAGGGAGCTGCAGATCAGGACTGAGGTGCATCAGCAGAGCTGCAGGAGGGCCTGTCTTAGCAGAGCCTGCTATAGTTAACTTCTGAGGTGCACCCGCAGAGCTGCGCCTACAATAGCAATGGATGCTGCAGATCAGGAATGAGGTGCATCGGCAGAGCTGCAGTCGGGCCTGTCCTAGCAGAGGATGCTACAGTTAACTGCTGAGGTGCACCAGCAGAACTGCTCGTACTATATAGCAATGGATGCTGCAGATCAGGAATGAGGTGCATCAGCAGATCTGCAGGAGGGTGTCCTAGCAGAGGATGCTACAGTTCACTGCTGAGGTGCATCAGCACAACCTTTTGATTTCTAAGTAAACGAGCAAACGGGGTTCCAATTCAAGACAGTTACATGAGTGGTGCAATGTGTACTATCATTTAACACTGTTGAACATCAGTAGTGGGAGGAGCAGCAGGTTAGGAAAGAGCTATGCTAGCCCAGCTAACTATATTATGAAAAGTAGTAACGAGGTGTTTTAGGAGAGCCCTGTGTGCTTTTCATACGAACATCAGTCTGAGCTGCCTGAATGCAAGAGAACTACCTCGCTCCTACTGATAACTAGCACTGGCAAAGCCAATAGGTCGGGTGTTGTCCTCCAGCCTATTGGCAATTCTCGTTTTATTTGTCATGTTTTTTGCTAAAGTTCATGGCTCACTAAGCTGCTGGACCCATGTCAATCTAAATAAAACATTGGTTAAAGGCAAACGTTATTTTGTTCTAAATAAGCACACAGTGCTATCATACTCTGCTGTGTATTAATGTGTGTCGATGGGCTCCTTGTGAAAGGGCAGCAAGCTGAAATTCATAGTAAAGTTAGCCAATGGCTGAAGTGGGGTATTTACTCTTGATGAATGCTGGATAGGGTGCAAGAACAATGTGACAGAACCACAGACTAATGAACGAATTCCAGCTGAAAACCCCTTTAGGTAACTATACATTCAGATACTTTTAGTAAAATCAAAAGGTCTTGCCTGACAAAGATTTAAACAAGCCACTTGGTCTGGTATATAATGCCAGCCTCAATCCTTTGAGAATTAAGGTAAGAAAGAAAGAGGAAGGCAAGAAAGGAAAAGGGAGACAAGAAATGAAGGAAGAACAAAGGAAAGCAAGAAAGAATGAAGACACACAAGAAGGAACAGAAGGAACGTATGAAGGAAGGCAAGAAGGAAAGAGTAAGGGAAGGCAGGGAGGCAGGATAGAGGAAGGTAAGAAAGAGGAAGGCACAATATAAAAATGGGAAGAAAAAAAGATAACATGAAGGCAAGAAAGAAGGAGGATAGAAAAGCAAAGAAGGAAAAAACGAACAAGCACATGAGAAGAGAAAGAAGGAAGGAAAGAAGGAAAGGAGTACAGAAAGAAGAAATGTCAGACAGACAGAGTTGCATAGGCAGATCAACTCCATTACTGACCTAAGAGATGATCCTTTAGTAGTTTGTGAAAAGCAGATTCAGATTCTATGTTTCTAAGCTGTATTGGGAGGCAGTTCCAAATTTTGGCTGTGCGTACTCAAAAGGAAGCCTGCAGAGTATGGGGGCTGGATATCAAGTGAGCCTTACTGGACCATAGTTTTCTGCTTGGCTGGTATCCTTTAGTTCTTTTATTCAGGTAGATGGGGCAAGAATAATGCAGAGCTTGGTATGCTAACATAAGACCTTTGAAGGTGATACTTTTTCAGAGGGAGCCAGTGCATTTTGTCAAAGAACAATGCTGTAATTAGGGTGCCTTTTTGGAGGTTGAAGAGCAAACGAACTGCAGTGTTTTGGACTGTCTGTAGTCGGCAAATAAGATAGACAAGTAGATTCAAGATTCAAAAGTACTTTATTCGGTTATAAAAGCAAAATAACCATGAAAGTAGCATGAAAGGTACAATTTTCAAGGGGTCAAGTAAACATTTTTTAAAAATCACGGAAAAAGGAAGACAACAAAATTAAGTTCATGTGTACAATATAGAAAATTAATCGATTTTAATTGATTTACGACACTTAAAAACTGATTTTAAAAATTCTGCAATTGAAGCTACCATAAAAACAGTTTCCATTTTCTGGCATTCTAAAAACGCTAGGCGACATCTATATACATTTAAGTCTTTGAGGATAGGGATGATAAGTTTCTTTCGAAAGAAAGTATAAAATTTACAGAAAAATAATATGTGTATATCGGATTGTTGGGATACATCATCACATGGACAAAGACATAGATCCCTCGACCAACAATTCATCACGGGGAACGATAATGTCCTAAAAACAATATTAAATCTAAATCGGGTCAAAAGGAAGCGTTCATGATTGGACATATACAATGATAGATATGGCTGCAATTTCTCTCCGCATAAAATGTCCTGATGGGCAGAAACAGTCTTTTTTCTCGCCTCCTCTATATGTCTCTTTTCCCTGATGTACACCATACACAGATTTTTCAGGTCACTTCTAGATATGTATTCCATTGATTGTGGGTTCTCAAAGTATTGGGGGCAACTTAATTTTTCAAGAAAGTCTCTGACGTAGCATATCCATTTAAAGTCATTGATATTGTCCAATACTAAAATATCCTTTAAAATTGCCCGGTTAACAACACATTCATCATTTGTCCAAACCCTATGCCAAAGTAGGATTGGCTGAATTTTAATAGTATCAGTGACGTAAGGTGTTCCCAATTCAGCATGGCATATCATCGTTGCAATACTTTCGGGCACGGACAGAATGTGACATAAAAACTTATTTTCCATGATTTGAATTGCGCTAATATTTGAGTAACCCCATAATCCTGCACCATAGGTGACTACAGATATACAAGTCTCATTGTAAACAGTTAAAATCTCCTTTATGGGTTTTTTTCCTAATTTTTTCATAAAGCATTTTAGGGCCATAATAGTCTTAGAAAATAACAGAGATCTAGCATGGATTGCAGTAGTCCATGAGCCACTTTCATGGAACAATATCCCCAGATATGGGAAGGTGGGGGTCCTTTCTAAGGGATTGGAATTTATAAAAATTGGCTTCAGATGCTTGCTTGTTCTTGACCCACAGTACATAGACAAAGTTTTAGAACAATTGATTTTCAGATCTAAACCAAGCATAAAACTATTAAAGGATGTAACCAAAGTTTGTAAAGCCATTGGAGTGCGTGCCATCAAAACAGCATCATCAGCGTACATCAGTGCAGGGACAGGCCTACCTCCCACCATAGGCATGTCCCTGCCCTCCTGCACGAGGTGCTTCTCCATTCCATTTATATATAACAAAAATAAAAAGGGGGCTAGAACGCACCCTTGGTGCACACCCCGACCAATCCCGAATTGTCTACTACATTCACCATTATTTCCATATCTGACACTTGCAGTGGCCCTGGAATATAAGTCTCTCAAAAAGCATATGATGGCATTGTCTACCCCCAATTCAACCATAATTGACCATAATTTAGTGTGTGACACACAGTCAAAAGCTGATGATAAATCAACAAATGTGAGGTATAGACGTTGTTTTTTAACCTTTATATACTTCTGTTGCAAGGTGAAAAGATTCAAACCTTGCTCTATGGTCCCTAAGCCCTTCTGGAACCCAAATTGAAAGTCGCTTAACACCCCATCATCCTCAGCCCAGCTTTGTAATTTGGCTAAAATCACTCTCCCCAAAATTTTTATAGAAGAGTCCAATAAGGAAATTGGCCTATAGCAAGTACAACTCAGCCTATCCCCTTTTTTAAAAATTGGGACTATTACTGATGTGAACCAGGTAGGAATTGGACTATTTGCCAGAGCGGCATTGAAGAGCTGGACTAGCAGTGGCCCCCATAGTTCGATGTTAGCCTTATAAAGGTCAGCTGGTATGCCATCTGGTCCAGCCGCCTTGCCCCCCTTAGTCGCCTTCAAGCTCGCAATAACTTCAGGAAGGGTTACAACCAGGGTTCTAGATGTATCTAAATTTAGCAACCCTGCATCCTGGCATGTTTCAGGGGTTAATTCCACAACCTTATAAAGGGAGGAAAAGTGAGCCACCCACTCATCTTCTGAAACGGCGATTTCCATGCGTGCTTTTTGTTCATGTAGGAGGGGGGTGTTAATGACCCTCCAAAAAGCAGCCGGATCCTTTGATTTTGATGCCGCACATAAATTGTCCCAGGCTTCCCTTTTTATCGAGGCCTTCCTGTCCTTCAATGCTACATTATAATCCCTCCTTGCAATTCTAATTAGAATGACATCCCGTGGTCTTTTATGAATTGCAAATCTAAGCTTTGTTAAGGCTTTGGTGCACTTTCTATCAAACCATTTCCTATTGGGCTTTAGGGAATTTTTCCTGGCAACCCACAGTGCTTCCTTAATTGTACTAGAGATGATATTAAAATGGGTTATTATTTCGCTACTCTCTGCATATTCATCTAAACAGATCGAAAAACTACTCGTGCATTTACTCAATATATTATGCAAAAAATCATCCGGGACCACTCTACTCCATTTAAGGTTATAACCATTTTGGGTGCCCAACTTCACATCCTGAACCATTTGGTTGGGACATTCTCTAGTATCGGTTACAACAAATAAATTCTCCATTTTTAATACCTGTGGCAGGTGGTCACTCAGTGGTAAGTCCATGATGTTCACGCTAATCAATCTGCTCGCTGAGCTTTGTGTACATAAACTAAAATCAATAATAGATGAGGCACCCCGTCCAACAAAGGTTGGAGCAAATGTCGTTGTATAATGTGCTAACTCATTTGAAAACCCAAAGTTGAAATTAAAAATCATCTCGTTTAATGAGTCACCTAGTAGGGTATGTTCGAAATGCGTCAAGTTGACATCTTGTTCCAGCATTAAACCGCAAATACCCTTTTGGCCCTTTTTGCAAAGAGTGCAATTAAAATCACCCCCCCATAATAACATAACTTCGCCCCTTTTACTCATATCAAGTTCGTATTGCATATCTGAAGTTAGTGTAGCAAGTACATCCTTAATCATGCTACCTAAGCAGTTATTGTAAAAGTTAAAAAGAACCATCTTTGGACCCTTCCTTGTGTCTATCACTATTTTTTGATAGTAACTGGATCCAGGAAGGAAGGAAATTTTATCATAAACTAGGAGATTTGATATGTATACAATCAACCCTCCCTTGGGTCTTCCATGTACACCACCCACCGCAGGGGTAAAGTAAGTTTTGTAGCCATTAAGATGTATCGGCGTGGTAGCCCAAGTTTCTTGAAGGGCTAGAATTCCCACGTCGGTAATGGCCTCATCCCAAGTTGGATTGGTAATCTTCTGTTTTAGCCCTGCCACGTTCCAAAAGACCACCTTGCAATAATCTTTTTCTGCGGATAGAATGTCTACAGTGGCATCTAATTGTCTAACCTCACTCCCTTGTATAATCTCGTCCCCCATTTGTGTTACTGGGGTTTCCTCAGGCCCTGAACAGCTTCTAAGCTCCAAGTCCACAGGTTTATTAGACATCTGGGCATCTTCCTTAATCTTGGGGAGTCAATCCACCGTTTCCAAACAATCAAACCGATTGTAACACGGAAAGATCGGAGGAAATTGCAGATTGCCTGCCCGTCCTAGGTCATAACCTTGTGGGCGAAAATAAGGAGGCCTCGCTTTGTGTTGCACGATGTTCCAACCATCATCATACCTCCCATTCCACTGTGCATTGTGGTAGATATTTTCAGAAACCTGCCCATTATTACCACCATGGTGTCGATTATCCCTGGTCCAACTCCACCTATTATCCGGATGTTCTCCCTCGGGGTAGAAGTAGGATAATGCCCTAGCCACAATGGACAGCCCATAGTTTCTTGGGGGCCTTGTCGTAATAAATTCAGCCGTGCGTGGGTTCTCGAATGTTATCACCACGCAATCACCGTGTGTCCTTTTTTTATTGTACCCCACCCAAGGAGCCCTTTCAACCATCAGGATGTTACTTTTGAGGGCTGGGGGGAGAGGGTAGTTATCATTTAGCCAGTGTATTGTTTTATTTACAAGTCCCCCGTTTATTTTCATTTGATTTGGCATCCGGTTGAGGGACTCCGGTAAGGACCACAACGTATGGTGAAGCTTCTGGAGGTAGATGTATATTTCTGCGCGACTCCCTCTTTTCTACGTTATCTTTATCCTGTTGTAATTTGGGAGTTTGTATAAGTGGCGCTACCTTGTCAGTTGTGGTTGGGTTTTTAAATGTTGGTGTGGGTTTTGGAGGTAGATTAGTGGTTGGTTTTGAAGATAGATTAGTGGTGGGTTTTGGAGGTAGATTAGTGCTAGCGATGCTTTTAGCGACTGTGGGTGGTCTATTCGTAGTAGGTTTTTTTTGTGGAACTTTATTGTTTAAATTGAAGTTAGGGGCACTAATATCTTTATGGATATTATTCAGTATTGTTTCCAGACATCGTAGCCTAACCTCAATCGGTTCTAAGAGAATTTTTAACATTTCAAAGATGTTATTGTTGACCATGATTAGGCCACTACTGTCCTCACTCCCTCTGACTTGATTATCAACTTCCCCACTTAGTTCCAAAATCCCCTCCAAGCTACTATCCAAGACACTTTCGTCTGGCAGACTTAATCTTATGGGCACACTTGCCTGGGACCCACCCATGGTGTCCTCGATATGAGTATGAGCATCTAAGTTGGTGCTCACATTCAAAGGGATCGGATCCCGCTGGGTAGGATTATCATTTTTACCAGTCTGGGCTTTTTTCCCTTTGCGAGTGGTTGTTTTAATGGGTTTTTGTCTATTACTCTTTTGTTTAGGGATTGCCCCCTCTTTCCTGCCCCTTTCAGTCAAGGTACTAGCTGTAGTTTCATGCTCGTTTGCAGCCGGGCTATTTACCACCAACAAGGAGAGATTAGGGGTTGCCTCCAGACCTTCCTGGGAGGCTGGTATGCCACAGTCCCCGTCCTTGTGTACCATTACAAGTGTGTGTGGAGCGGATGGACCATTAGGAGTGCATGCTTGTGCAATATGGCCCAAAGAGGAACGTTTTGCCATTGCTAGATCTTGGGACACCCTTCTGTCCATCAGTATAATCCCTTCATCAATCAGGGCATTTGTGCGCACAATAAAATCGTCTAAGGTACCAGTCAATTTCTTTACCCCAGCAGCTGCCATGCTTCTAGTCTCTGGGTGGTTCATGACAGGGCCAATAAATCTCCCACAGTAAAGCAGGAGGAGGTGACGGCCAGCTACCGCTATCAATCTCAGTACATCAAGGTCTTGCGGGCTCACGACGGTGTATGACAGCAAGATTTAGCCTACTTACAGTTCTGAAGTTTCGGTGACCTTGGCTACTCGCAGTCGGGCAGCGAGTCTGGCACAGGCCAGGCTCCTCGGGCCTCTGAGGGCCTAAGAGGGCCCGCCCTTTGCCCGGGCTTCGCCCCGGGCGTCCCGCGACGCGGGGGTTCTCCTGCCTTTGAAGGGCTCTGGCGCTCTCAGGAGCGCGACCCGCGTCACTGTGAACGCGCCGCCGCGAGGCCTGCCGGGATTTGTGGTCTCCCGGAGCGGCGGCGCGGAGTCCGGTGTCCTGGGACTCTTGGCAGTGTCGGCGGAGATGGCGGCTTTCCCTGGAGCCTTCTAGCTGGTTGCTGACTCGTGGCGGTGGCGGCAAACAGGTGCGTGGTTTCCCCCGCTCTGCCGGGGCTCTCCTGCCTTTGAAGGGCTCTGGCGCTCTCAGGAGCGCGACCCGCGTCACTGTGAACGCGCCGCCGCGAGGCCTGCCGGGATTTGTGGTCTCCCGGAGCGGCGGCGCGGAGTCCGGTGTCCTGGGACTCTTGGCAGTGTCGGCGGAGATGGCGGCTTTCCCTGGAGCCTTCTAGCTGGTTGCTGACTCGTGGCGGTGGCGGCAAACAGGTGCGTGGTTTCCCCCGCTCTGCCGGGGCTCTCCTGCCTTTGAAGGGCTCTTGCGCTCTCAGGAGCGCGACCCGCGTCACTGTGAATGCGCCGCCGCGAGGCCTGCCGGGATTTGTGGTCTCCCGGAGCGGCGTCGCGGAGTCCGGTGTCCTGGGACTCTTGGCAGTGTCGGCGGAGATGGCGGCTTTCCCTGGAGCCTTCTAGCTGGTTGCTGACTCGTGGCGGTGGCGGCAAACAGGTGCGTGGTTTCCCCCGCTCTGCCGGGGCTCTCCTGCCTTTGAAGGGCTCTGGCGCTCTCAGGAGCGCGACCCGCGTCACTGTGAACGCGCCGCCGCGAGGCCTGCCGGGATTTGTGGTCTCCCGGAGCGGCGGCGCGGAGTCCGGTGTCCTGGGACTCTTGCCAGTGTCGGCGGAGATGGCGGCTTTCCCTGGAGCCTTCTAGCTGGTTGCTGACTCGTGGCGGTGGCGGCAAACAGGTGCGTGGTTTCCCCAACAAGTAAACCCAACAGATCATTCGCATGGTCCAGTCTGGAGAGAATCATGGCTCAAACTATTGTTTTTCGAGCCTCTCAAGGAAGGAGGGATATTAATTTTCTGAGTGCCCTAAGGATCCAAATACAGTTTCTGGCCACTGAATGGGTCTGGGTTTTGAAGAATAAGTCATTGTCAAAAATTACCCCCAGATTTCTTGCTGCCTGCGTTAGGGGAGGAGTAGGTCCATCCCTTGGCCAGGAGCCGGACCAGCCCGAATTAAAGTTTGTCCTTAACAATAGGATTTCAGTTTTGTCCAGGGTGTAGTTGACTTTCTTTGAGCCAGCATAAGAATGCTCTCAAGAAGTTGGTAAAGGACTCTTTGCTGGTGTCTGAGTTACATTCGTAGGAGATGACCAGCTGAGTGTTGTCGGCGTATGAGACAATTGTGGTGCAGAAAGACTACCAGGGTGGTAAGAGTAGACCTGTAAACATTAAACAATGTTGGGCTTAATAAGGAGCCTTGGGGTACATTGGCAGTGGACATGAACTGGTAAAGCCGGAATGTACCCTTTTCTTTCATAGGGAGAAAGTATCCTGCTATCTCATCAGGCTCTGCAAACAAAGGCAACACTAAAGTAATAATAACGTAAAAATATAAACACTGACACTGAAGGGAACTAATATGTGTGCGGATGTGCTTCTTGTGAAATGGCTAAATACAGTCACTCAAAGTGAAGTTTGCCAGTGACTGAAGTAGGCTGACTCACTGCTCCATCCTGTGTGCCGTAGTGAGCAGAAGCAAAATGTGAATGACATAAGAACAGATGAATGGTTAAAGAGAGGTGGCTGAAAGCTCCTTTATTTAAGTATATTATGAAAATTCAAAAGATCTCAGCTAATGCCAGACCTCCAAACACTGGGGTGGCTACAGATTGAGAATCTGGTACATTCAGAAAGTTCTTGGGGAGTGAGAGGGAGGGATATGAGGGCAGGAATAATTTGACTGAACGTGGGCAAAGCTGCGGAATCAGCCATGTGACTGCCCCCATCCTCATATCTGTAACAGAAGGTACTGGCTGTATGACCTTGGTTCTCCTACCAACTGCGCTCCTAATGACTGCATGGCTACCATACTGCCATTGGCTACATGTCTTCAACAGTGCCTCATGACCATTGAATCTTACTGGCTGCACACATTCAGTACCCTCACTGGGTGCTTGGCTGCCGTATTTCCCCAACCACATGCCCTAAATGCTCTCACTGCTGCATGACTATTGGAACCTTACCCGCTGTGTGACTGCAGCACCCTTACCAACTGCATGATTCCAGTGTTTCTTCTGACTACATGCCCTCAAAACTCTCATTGGCTGCAAGACCATAGTAACTTTATCAGCTACCTGGGTGCTAGACCTGAACTTCGGTGGTAGGTGGGGCTATCAGGTTAACCAATGGGTGGCGGTCCTAACCCTGCAGACAATGGGGCAGATCTATCCTTGGAGCCATTACAAGAAATAATTATACAATGCCGATATGATTACAACACACATGGTGGTTTAGTGAATTTGGCAATGTTTATAGGCTGCTTTCAGAGATCTTTAAACAGAGGGGTGAGTGATTTGACAACTAATAAGCAACTTCTATAGATTTCAGTACAAAGCACTTTAGAAACATTTTTCACAAAGCTATGTCAGGAGATGAACCTTCTTGCTAATTCTTTCTGTGAAATGATAGTGCGCTAATACATTTTTTTAAATTCCATCTTACGAAATGCACTCCTGCTTCACTGTTGATCAAAGGTACCTTTTCAGTCTGCACATCGGAACATTGCAAAATATGCTAGTTTTAGACTGCACCCATGTACAATTCTCAGGATATTGAGCTTAGTGGGTTACTGCAACTAATATCGGAATGTGTGACCGACAAGTCGCTCGTTTGATTAATAATTATTCTTTCATTGCTCCTGACACTGAATACGTTAGTGCCAGTCATTTGATATTACCACCACCTGTAAATTACTTTCCTAGTAATCTCTGCTACCCTAAATGAAAATAAATTGCTTGTTGTTAGCACTCCGCATTGAGCAGTTTTGATATAGGATGACAAGCAACAAATAGGTTTAAACCATTAGGGAAATAAAAAAGCAACGTTTTGTTATATCTGTGCTTTTGACCTCTCAATGCTTATGGACATGCTGAGACAGTCTAATATCCGTGCCTGTCTCTATATCACATTCTGATGGAATTTTGCATTCTGTCTTTTGTTGAAGTTAGTGTGGGGAAGTGCCTCTGTTGTGTTTTTGTAGATATGGTGGGATCTGATAAAAGGGCTTTTTATCTCTGAGCTATCCAGAGGCACTTTAAGTAGCCCTATTGCCAAATTACAAGTTGCACAGAATTGATGAGGTGCAAACTGTCACTCAATCAATCACAGGCTTGTAAAGCGCAGCTACTTACCCCTGAGGGTCTCAAGGCGCTGGTGGGGGGCTGGTGGGGGGCGAGGGTGGCTCCTTAGTGTGCTGGGGTCATCTAAAGAGCTATGTCTTGAGTCCAGTCTGCTAGTGATGAGGCCGTGTGTTACCATTTTTATGCATTCAGAGGGGATACAATTGAACATTTTCCAGAGTATGCAGACAGTGTTAAAGCAGGTCGAGGATACGACGTTGATCTGTCGGTTCATAGTGAGTGATGAGTCTAGCATGATTCTGAGGTTTTCGCAAATGGTCTGTCAGGGTGGGGGGATTTCCGAGGGCTGGGGGCCAACAGGTGGCGTCCCAAGCTGAGGGGGTGGAGCAAAGGAGGAGGACTTCTGTTTTCTCAGAGTTGAGTTTCAGACAGCTGTCCTTCATCCTGGTGGCGACGGCTTGCCTCCCTTTTTTGAAGTTGTGTCTGGTGATGTTGAGTATCTTGGTGAGGGAGAGGATGAGCTGGGTGTTGTCAGTGTAGGAGGCGATGTTGAGCCTGTGGTTACCGATGATGGTTGCGAGGGGGCTCTTGTAGATATTGAATAGGGTGGGGCTTAGGGAGGATCCCTAGGTTACTCCACATCTGGTCTTTTTTGGTTCTGAGAGGTTCTGAGAGGTAGAGCGTGAGACTGACTCACTGAGTTCTGCCTGTGAGATCTGAGCTTATACAGTCTTGGGCCTTTTCTCAGATGCCGGAGTCGTAGATTCTGGTAGCTCGAGTGCAGTGGGAGATGGTGTCAAAGGCAGCTGAAGGTCCAGGAGGAGGGTGTGGATGTCCGCGGCGAGTAGGGTGGTCTCGAAGCTGTGATTGCTGAGGAATCCAGATTGGGAGATGTCTATGACATTGTTGTCTTCGATTACGTTTTTTTGATGGGTGTAGATGGCCTTTTTGATTACCTTGGCTGCGAATGGAAGCAGTCAGATGGGCCTGAAATTCTTGAGGTCCGTCAGGTCTGTGGCGGGTTTCTTCAGGAGGGGGTTGTCTTTGGTTTGTTTCCAGTCATTGGGGAATGTGGCGGTCTCAATGGAGAAGTTGATCGTCGGGCGTAGTTGGGGTGCAATGGCCGTGGCGGCTCTGTGGAAGATGTGAAGCGGACAGGGGTCTGAGGGTGCTCTGGAGTGGATGCTCTTAATGGTCTTTAGGGTGTGTTCTGTCGTGAGCGGGGTCCAAGTGAGTAGGGTCTGTGGGGGCGTGTTGCTGGTGGCAGGGACAGAAGCGATGCAGAGGTCCGGGTTCTCCAGCAGTAATTACCAGTACCGTGCGCTAGCAACTTACCAGTACAATGCAATTACAAGTTCAACCCCACAAAATGGGGAATTACCGTGTACACCCATATTTTGCTAGGCAGTATTCCACAGGGTAACCTACCAGGAAACTCTGAACCCTCTCCCTAGCAGCCACCCAACGCATCTGCCGGACAAACAGTGGAGGTTGCTCCTTCTCCTACCTGGTGCTAAGGCCTGGACCAACCTCCCCCTGCACATCATAGCCTCACCATTGCTCCAGCACTTCAGGAAGGACCACCGGATCTGGATGTTCAACCAATAGGAGAACAGGCAGCATTATCCCACAGCATCTCGAGATACTCACAGGTGAAGCAGCCGCGCTCTACAAATCTTGATAGATTGATTGATATTCTCTTTTCCATGAGGTTTAGCAGGCACATATACCATGCTCTGAAGAAGTGGTAATAGTGTGCAGTATGGTACAGGTCCGGACTACAATGCAGCCTTTTCACACAGTGATTTTAGGTACTGGATTTTCTGACCTGTAAGACTGGGTTTGTTGTTGCCACACCCATTAAATCCAGGTGCTTAAACACCGGACCATGTACAATTGTGTGGAACATAGTGCCACAAAAACATACTAGAATGCCGCTCCACACAGTTATCAGTTGGGGCAAATGCCATTTATGGATACCTTGCAAGTGGGTTGATTAGATGGAGAGAGCATGATACCAAGAGGCAGGAGAAGCAATAAAAAAAACACGCTTCTACCTGTAAAAGGCTTATGATTGACCTCAGTGGTTGAAGTAGATTAGATTTATTGGGTGGTACGTTCCCAATCTTTTTTTAATTTTACAAGATCATTTCTTATTCTTTTTCTTCAAAACAACGTTTCCTATCTCTTTTTATTGTTGAAGAGATAAAGAGATACATATCACATAATACATTAATTTCTGCAAGAACGCCATATAATCTTATATACATTTCAAATAGCTACTTTACTATAATTTTAATAAATACTCCTCAACTAATATATTAAATACAAGTCCATAAATGTTACATTATATATCTTCACTCTTTCCATCTTTTGGGTTCTACTAAATTCTTTCATTCCAAGTCCTCCCATAGACTGCAAACTTCTCATATGAGCCTGATCTTGAAACATATCTTGTTTCCATTTCTTTAACTATACTCTGTTTTAATCGCTATTGCCTAAATGTTGTAATTAATTCAGATTTTCAGTTTTGCTAAATAATTGATCTTGCAATCAATATAAAAATGTATATCCTTTTTCTGTGCAAAAGGTCAATTTTTATATCCAACAAATAACCCAAAACTGCAGTTTGAGTGTCTATGGATTGGGGTAGTTCTAGAATTGGGCGACAATATATAACTATCTCATTCCAAAATACTCTGACACCTGGACGACTCCAGATAATATGGGTCCATGTCCCTGCCCCCTCTTGATTACATTGGAAACAATTCGATGAGATCCCCGGGTTTATTCTTTGTAAAACACAGGTGTTCCGTAAAGAAAATATTTGGATAAAAATTGAATTTGCCTAAAAGTCTCCGCTTTTATCAAAGTAAAATTAAATTTATATGTTTTTTTCCATACATGAAGGGAAATATCAATATTTTCTTTAGCAAGCCACTTGTTTCGTACTTTCTCATGTACTACAGTAGTCCTGTCAAATCTTTAAGACAGAACCCGGCCACCCATAGATCTTCTCCTTTTCCGTTCAAGCAGTTCCTACGCTAACTCTTGGCTTCCTTTTATTCTGCATACATCAAGTTCCTTATAAAACCACCAATTAATATAAAGGACCACTGTAGAACATTTTTATGAATCCTAATTCCGGTTTCTATATCTTCCCATATCTTCCATGAGTCTCCAATTAGGAAATCTGAAATTGAACTATATGAAATGAAATGAAATGATTACGCACTTGTATAGCGCACGACTACCCGTAGGCATCTCGGCGCTTGTACGAATACCGCCGAGGAACCCTTCCTGGCCTTTCCCTGTGAGGAGCTCACTCCTGGGCACCCCAAGGTGAAGTCAGGCATCCGCAGCGTTGTTGGGGCCGTTGTAGAGATTAAGCAAGCTATTGCCCAGAGGTGCAGAGTGGGACTCATGATTAGAATAGGCACCGAGGCGAGAATTATCAGGTCCGAGGAAATTGAGCCCGAGACCGTACTTTCCCATTTTAAAGCAACATTCTTTGCCAGGGTTGCTTATAACCTACATTTAAAAGGCGTATAGGTCTATACGAAGTGATATCATCTTTATCCTCTCCTTAGTTTAAGAAACAAACCACTGTTGCCAAAGGAAATGAAACCGGAATCTAACCCCCTTCCTATACATGGTTGGCCAATTTTATTAGTTCTGGGGTTAGTACTGACACAAATTTCCTCCTGTAAAGCCATATTCCCCACAGGCATTTCCATTAGCTAGTGACCCTGGTGGCAAAATGTATTCTCACTGATATAGAAACACTGAGAATACATTTTGCCACCAGGGTTTGAGCTTGGCCTGGCGTTAGTCTGGGAATATCTAATTTGTTTAAAAACTCAGTAAGCTTTCCTGGGTTCCCCTATTTTTTAGTACTATATATAGATTCATAATGCTTAAAAAATCTCTCCTAAATTTGAAGTGAATCTTTAATAATCCCTCTTGTTACTGGACCTTTTATTGAGGTTATCTTATTTTCTCTTCACGAATTCTCATCTGCCAAGCCAAAAACTTTCCAGTGTATTCACTTTGTAATCTAATACATCCACGTATGGTAGCTTTATACGCTTCTCATGTATTTTCAATACTGGCTGAGTTATTGTTTAATTCAAAATAGTTAGCTATCGCTCTATGTATTTCATTACATCATCCCTCATCCTCAAGATTTACTCTGTTAAAAACCCACCTTCCCTTCAGCTTTTCTACTTTAATACATGTTACTTCCATTTTTACTGCGCTGTGATTGCAAAATGCGTTTTGAATATGAGAATATTCCTTTAATTGCAAGTTTTGTTAGAGAGAAAGAAGTCCAGTCTGGCAGCTGACTTGTGTCTACCTGAATAGCATGAATATTCGTATTTATCTGGAAACTTCTCCCTCCATAGATCTAATAGCCCTAACCCTCTCTTGCATTCTAATATGGCATTCGCCACCCATGATTTATTCTGCATGTGGATTCCTATGGATGAGTAAACCTCTGGATGTTGTAAAAAATGAAAATCATCCCCTATGATCAAAAAGCCTGGGACATCCTGGAGGGCCTCATATGAGCCCTTAATTGGAATCGGGGCATCCCTTACTGTGGCATATACCGTGGCTATCGTTAGTCTATTATCATTAAGGTAGCCACTAATAAGAGCCGATCTCCCCTCTTTATCTATTTGGGAGAAAGTTACTTCTAGGAGGAAATGTTAATTTATATTGATTGCAATGCCCCATTGTGCTGTATTTGTTGATGATAAACATTGATTCCCTTCCTATTTACTAATCATTCTCAAATGTGGTTCCTTTTTTTCTATGAAGTGAGTCTCCTGTATAAGAACCACATCCGGAGAATATCAATCAATCAATCAATCACTACATTTATAAAGCGCGCTACATACCCGTGAGGGTCTCAAGGCGCTGGGGCAGAGGGGGTGCCGTTACTGGTCGAAGAGCCAGTTCTTGAGGAGTCTTCTGAAGGCTAGCAGGTCCTGAGTCTGTCGTAGGCTGGTGGGGAGAGCGTTCCAGGTCTTGACCGCGAGGTAGGAGAAGGATCTGCCTCCGGCGGTGGTCTTCCGGAAGCGAGGAACTGTGGCGAGGGCGAGGTTGGCTGAGCGGAGGTTTCGGGTGGGGGTGTGGAAGCTGAGACGGTTGTTGAGGTATGTAGGTCCGGTGTTGTGTAGGGCTTTGTGTGCGTGGATGAGGAGTTTGAAGGTGATCCTCTTGTTGACGGGGAGCCAGTGCAGGCCTCTCAGGTGGGGTGTGATGTGGCTGCATTGGGGGACGTCGAGGATCAGTCGTGCCGAGGCGTTCTGGATTCGTTGAAGTCGTCTCAGGAGCTTGGTTGTTGTTCCTGAGTAGAGGGCGTTCCCGTAGTCGAGTCTGCTGGTGATGAGGGCCTGGGTGACGGTTTTTCTCGTGTCTGGAGGGATCCATTTGAAGATCCTGCGGAGCATGCGAAGGGTGTTGAAGCAGGACGTGGAGACGGCGTTGACTTGCCTGGTCATGGAGAGGGTGGAGTTGAGGATGACCCCTAGGTTGCGTGCGTGGGTTGTGGTTACCCTCTAAACCACAGCTTTCCAAACTTTTCATGTTAGGGACACACTTTTTGGAGCTGCATCATTTTGTCTCCCTCTCTCTTTGTCTCCCTCTCTCTTTGTCTCCCTCCCTCTCTGTCTCCCTCCCTCTCTGTCTCCCTCTCTCTTTGTCTCCCTACCTCTGTCACCCTGTCTCCCTCTCTCGCTCCCTCTATGTCTGTTTGTCTCAGTCTCTGCCTCTGTTTGTCTGTCCCTGTCGCTGCCTCTGTCTGTCCCTGTCTCTGTCCGTCACTACCTGTCCCTGTCTCCCTCCCTCTGTCTCCCTCTTCATATCTGTCTCTGCCTTTATCTGTCTGCCCCGTCCCTCTCTCTGTCTGTCCCTGTCTCCGTCTGTCTATACCGCTGTCTGTCTCTATCTCCCTCTCTCTCTCTCTCCCTCTCTCTGTCTCCCTCCCTCTCTCTCACTTTCTCTCTGTCTCTCTCTGTCTCACTCACTCTGTCTGTCTCCCTCTCTCTCTGTCTCCCACTCTCTCTCTCCCTCTGTCTATGACCGTCTGTCTCCCTCTTGTCACCCTCTGTCTCCCTCCCTCTGTCTCCCCCCTCTATCTGTCGCCCTCAATCTGTCGCCCTCAATCTGTCACCTTCAATCTGTTGCCCTCCCGCTGTCGCCCTCCCTCCGTCTGTCTGTCTCCCTCCCTCCATCTGTCTCCCTCCATCTCTCTACCTCCCTCTGTCTCCCTCCCTCCCTTTGTCTGTCTCCCTCCCTCTGTCTGTCTGTCTCCCTCCCTCTGTCTGTCTGTCTCCCTCCCTCTGTCTGTCTGTCTCCCTCCCTCTGTCTGACTCCCTCCCTCTGTCTCCCTCCCTCTGTCTGGCACCCTCTGTCACCCTCTGTAGTAGTAGTAGTGTATTTGTAGTGTATTTTGTAAAGCGCACAGCTGCCCCAACGGGGCGTCCCGGCGCTATATAACGCTGTCGAACCCTTCCTGGCTCTCCCTGTGAGAAGCCCCTCCTGGGCACCCCCAAGGTGAAGCCAGGCATCCCAGTGTTGTAGGGGCCGTTGTGGAGATTAAGCAAGCTATTGCCCAGAGTTGCAGCGTGGGACCCATGATTAGAGTAGGCGCTGAGGCGAGAATTATCGAGTCCGCGGACATTGAGCTCAGGACCCTGCCGCGTCGGGACTTGAAACCTGGTCCCGGGCCCGATCTCTGCTTCAGAGTCTGCCGCTCTAACCAGTGAGCCACACTTCTCCACACTGTCTGTCTGTCACCCTCTGTATCCGTCCCTCTGTTTACTTCCCTCTGTCCCTCTGTTTCCTTCCCTCTGTCTCTATCCCTCTGTTTCTGTCCCTCTGTTTCCTTCCCTCTGCCTCCCTCCCTCTGTCTCCCTCCCTCTATTTCCCTCCCTCCCTCTGTCTCCCTCTGTCTGTCTCCCTCTCTCTCTGTCTCCCTCTCTCTCTGTCTCCATCGCGCCCTCTCCCTTTCTCTCTTTCTCCCTCTCCCTCTGTCTCCCTCCCTCTGTCTCCCTCCCTCTGTCACCCTCTGTCTCCCTCTCCCTCTCAGTCTCTGCCTCTATCTGGCTATCCCTGCCTCTATCAGTCTGTCTGTCCCTGTCTCTGTCTGTCCTCCCTCTGTCGCCCTCCCTCCATCTGTCTGTCTCCCTCCCTCCATCTGTCTCCCTCCATCTCTCTACCTCCCTCTGTCTCCTCCCTCCCTCCCTTTGTCTGTCTCTCTCCCTCTGTCTGTCTCCCTCCCTCTGTCTGTCTCCCTCCCTCTGTCTCCCTCCCTCTGTCTCCCTCCCTCTGTCTGGCACCCTCTGTCACCCTCTGCCTGTCTCCCTCTGTATCCGTCCCTCTGTTTCCTTCCCTCTGTCCCTCTGTTTCCTTCCCTCTGTCTCTGTCCCTCTGTTTCTGTCCCTCTGTTTCCTTCCCTCTGCCTCCCTCCCTCGGTCTCCCTCCCTCTATTTCCCTCCCTTCCTCTGTCTCCCTCTGTCTGTCTCCCTCTCTCTCTTTCTCCCTCTCCCTCTGTCTCCCTCCCTCTGTCTCCCTCCCTCTGTCACCCTCTGTCTCCCTCTCCCTCTCAGTCTCTGCTTCTATCTGGCTATCCCTGCCTCTATCAGTCTGTCTGTCCCTGTCTCTGTCTGTCCTTGTCTGTCTCTGGCTGTTCCTGTCTCCCTCTCTCTGTCTCCCTCTCCGTATCTCTGTTTCTGTCTGTCTCTGCCTCTAACTGTCTGCCCCTGTCTCTTCCTCTGTCTGTCTCTGTCTGTCCCTGTCTCTGTCTCCATCTCTGTCTGTCTCCCTCCCTCTCTCTATCTCTCTCTCTCCCTCTCTGTCTCCCTCTCTCTGTCTCCATCCCTCTGTCTGTCTCTGTTTACCTCCCTGCCTCCCTCCCTCTGCCTCCCTCAAAACTGCCTCCCTCCCTCTGTCTGTCTCGCTCTCCCTGTCTACCCTGGACTCCTGCCCTCTTTCTCCCTCTCTCTCTCCCATGGTTTCCCTCTCTCTCTGTCTCCCTCCCTCTGTCTGTCTCTGTCTGTCTCCCTCCCTCTCTCAGTCTGTCTCCCCCTCTGGCGCCCTCCTCTATCTGTCTGTCTCCCTCTGTCTGTCTCCCTCTGTCTGTCGCCCTCTGCATCTCCCTGTGTCTCCCTCCCTGTGTCTCCCTCCCTGTGTCTCCCTCCCTGTGTCTCCCTCCCTCTGTCTCCCTCCCTCTGTCTCCCTCCCTCTGTCACCCTCTGTCTGTCACCCTCTGTCTGTCACCCTCTGTCACCTCACCCTAGCTTCCCGGGGACACACACAGCGGTCTTTAAAAGACAATTTACTTGTTAATGAGGCTTTGTTGAATCGCCCGGCCCCCATAGAGCAGAGAGTCTAGGAAGGCCTTCTAATTAGCAGCAGTTATGTCCTAAGTGCCTGGGACACACCCACCACTTGCAGGCAACACAGTACTGTGTCGGGACACACAGTACGGAAAGCTCTGCTCTAAACCATGTATCTGCCCGCCTTTCCCCCTCCCTATAATGCTGAACTTCAGGTCCCCCTGGCTTTAAGAGAAGGAGGGGAGGAGGGGGTTCCCTGGTGTATAAAGCCAACAGAGAAGCAGACATCTAAAGAAGAAGCAAGCCTATCTGCCAGCATGGTTCCTACTTAAAAGAGATGTAAATGTGTACACCTGGTTAATCAGCAAATCTAAAGGCTTGAGGGCCAGTGTATGGCTTTAACAGATTAATGATGACAAAGATATTTCCTTTTTGAGAGGTTATGTCCTTAGCAGCTGAGGTCTGGAGTTTCCTTCTAATGTATACTTATAAAAAAGATTTGCACTGGTTGCAGTGTATGTGTTACTAAAAATATGTTTTGAAAGCACCCGTTTTATCTTTAACATTTTGTGGCACCCTATCTTCTATTGTGTGTAGTAAATTATTTCAATGCCTTGTATATTTCAGTGCTTTCAGTCCTAGGACCCTGCAGCACGCTAACACATGTCACTATTCCTCAGTGAATCGATCAGGACTCAGTTCTGTGACTGTTTGGTTTCACACAAAGATATCTACAGTGATAACATTAACCAACTAAGCTTTCATAATATAATTTATACATTCATGAATTTGATAGTTCAATAGCACAAATCTAGCCAAATGCAGTAGAGCACTGTACATTGTGTAAGACTAGCATAAAGTTAGCCAGTAATAGAAGAGGGTTCTGGGTACTGGATGGTTAATGCATTCCAATGAAGTGTTCTTTAAAGTTGTCGGCCTTCAACTCTTTCCTAAATTGGACAAGAATTGGGGTGGTCCTGTTAAATATTGGGATGTCCACATCCTGGGTGCATGGATGGAAAAGGCCTACTGTCTTGTTTTTCCTTTTTCACGCTTAGTCTGCAGTCCGATTGTGTCCCTGTCTGCAGGTATACCAATGAACAGCAGAGATGGTGAACTTGTCTTCAAGATAAGCTAGATGCTCTTTGTGATGGCTTTGTAACTGATACAGCTGATTTTGAAAATGGTGCAGACAGACATGTGGAGTCAAAGTTCCATCAGGATTGTGGAAATGTGATTATATTTCTTCAGGCCTGGATGAAAAATGTTAGGCACGTAGGGTACCCTGAAATAGGACCTGTCAACCAATCAATCAAACAGGGGATTATAGCGCATGGCTACTCACCTGTGAGGGTCTCAAGGCACTGGGGTGGGATGGCTGCTGATCCGTCTGGATTCAGTCAAAAGCCAGGTCTTGAGATCCTTCCTGAATTGGTCAGTGACGTGGTTTGCCTGAGGTGGAGAGGCCTGGTCTTGGCAGAGAGGTAGGAGAAAGACCTTCCTTTGGCTCTGGTCTGTATGGTGTCTGAGTGGGTATTCAGTAGGGCATTACCACCAGCAAGATATAAACTTACAAGGACTTGAACAGCAGTTCTGAAGTCACTTTCTTGAAGAACCATTTTGACTTTCTTTAGAATAGAGAGCTGGTACCAGGACATTTCCGTCGGTGTATAGAGTAAATCAAAGTGCCCTGGCATTCCGTGAAAACGAGGTTTGAAGCCATCAAGATTTATGTAATTGAACCAGACAGTACTGAATCTTATTTTTTTTTTTTTGAAGGTCTTATATAGCGCAACAAGTTCCTTGCAGATATCAGAGCGCTTTACATACAATCAGGCTGGGTATTCAAACTAATAACTGTAGGCAAATCAAGAATAAAAAACACATAGTGCAAAGTGAGGCATTAGGGTACAGGATCAACATAAAACCTATAGTTCTACAAAGATAACTTAGCCTGTCAACATGCCTGCGACAGCTACATTAGTAACTTTAATACGGGAGACCCCAAATATCTGAACTGGACTGTACCAAACCAAAGCACGTAAAACAGGGGAGAAGCATTAAGTTAATTTTCTGGGACAATCTTAGGCTACATCAGTGACCTTCCTCGAGTTCTTCTGCAGTGTGCTAGCCCAGCTTATCGTAGGAAAGAGCCGGCCTTTCTGATCTCAGCATTAAATATTGAGGAGGCCTAGCCGCATAACCGTTTTGGATTAGATAACATAGTTCTCCAATAGTGCCCTTTTCTGTACTCTCGCCTGCCTTTGTTGACTGGTCCTAAAACATAAAAAAAAAAATTGGGGAAATTCATTTACAAATAGAACAAATAAAAAGGACAGTGCCTTCCTTTAGTGGGCGTTTCTGGGATGATTCATAAAGACATTTACAAATACGTAAAAGTATTACTGTACTACTTCTCATACTCCTAAATGTTTTAGTCAGTCACTGGGCTGTTGAGAATTGACCGGAGAGTGCTAACTACAAATCAAGTAAACAAATTATAAAGTTTGTGCCTACCACTCAGAGGACAGAAATAATTGCATATACCCCCACTTCAGATTCAATGCACTTGGTGCATTGTCCTCACTAAATGGCCACATTCTCCAAGATGTAGGCGCGGTGTCAAAACTGCAGTAATGCGGATATTTTACAAACCAAACCAGGCTTCCGCAACGGTCTTGATTTGGCATTTGTCAGTATATTTTAATTATTTGTTCACGTAAGCCTGACAATTAATTGTGTACGTTTCGTTATTAACTTTTGTTCCCAAATGTAATAACTGTTCAAGGAAGAAGACGGGCTTTGAAACGGTCCATTCGAGGTTTGATTGCTTCCTGAAATCATTCTCGCTGATACTCATTCACTTACCTTTACCCTGCCAAAAAAGCAACTAGCGCCAACTTGCTTGTTTCCTTTACGCCGAAACAAATGTTGTATACTTTCTGTTTTTCCCTTTGGGTAACAGGGCCTGAGTCAGACACTGCTCTGCCTTAAAGGCAAAAACTTTCCAAAGGACACCAAACACCTCCTCTCTCCCCCTGCACTTCCATTGGGACAGCTTAAAGCACTGCGGTTTGTCCAACAGGGATGGTGGTATAAATATTTTATAGAGTACATGATAGCGGGCGTTATGACTGAGGTTACTCGGCTATCATCTCCAAGCGTGCGCCTCCACTTCTTACTTTAAAGCTCTTGTGTGGTTTTATTAAACATGTAGGTAAAGCTTTCTTCCTCCAAAGGAAACCTGCATTCAATCTAGAGAGTGTGTTATGCAAGCAGCAAATGTATGGTGTATATCTACCATTATTAAGGCCTTGCATTGCTGAGGACCAACAAGTACACAAGTCAAAACTCGTCGATGTACACAAATTGTACGAAGATGGACATCCTGCGGAAAAAATGCACTCACAAGGTGAGCTCAGTGTCTGCAGACTGCTACGGTTGAAACAAACCCTTAAAACAAACCGGCCAAAATGAGTATTAGTGCAGCACTGTTGAAACGGGGACATTCTGTTTATTATTAGGCATTGCGAAGGCTAGGCAACGGTGTGCATTACGGGAGCATTCAAAGACCTATAGCAGTACTCACACACCCACCCACTCCTCCATGGAGTCACTCACACACCCACTCAGTCGTACACCCACTCACTCACCCATACAGCCACTCATAAAACAAGTTAAACAGATTGATAAATAAAAGGAAAAAATGACCGCCTGATTTTGTATGCATGGACCTACAAAATAACAATGCCGCATCAATGCGCTTTATAATAAAAAAAAAATAAAGAAATAGCTGCGGTGCTGTACATCATGTCTAAATATTATGGCAAAGCCCTCAAGAATGTACTTTACGCACAAGACCTAAATTGGCACTCATAATTAAGCAATATTAGCGTTTATTGTGCTGCTCCCATCATCACCCCCATTAACTCTGACCGTGCACCCCCGGGAGGGTCCATATTCAAGGTGATTGGCGATCTCCATTATGAACCCAGTGTTCACCTCCGTCACCTAGCAAAGTTACTCCTCAGGTATGTCACGTGCTGGTCCTCAATGTGAAGCAGGTTGTTTTTCTCTCAAACAAGAAAATGTTCGCCGCTGCAGCCCTTACAAAAGTTCCCCTTGCTTTAATGCAGCATTTTAGATGCGCGTCAAACGAGAAGCCATTGTACTTCCAAGTAAAAAGCTGCACTTTTTGTAATGGAGAATATTCCTTTCTTAAGTCGCAGAAATTACTACTGTGTAGAGCGCCATATTTCCGAGGCACTTGTAGATTAGAGTGCACTTCCATTTTTTCGTACTGACTGGAATAATTACACACCCTAAATGTGAAAATGGCTTTAAGGATCAGTTTGACACGATTTTACTCTGGTATATTGTTGCAGGAGTCTGAGAGGAGAGCAAGCTTAAAGGAACTTGCAGCTACAAAATAATTCCACACACTAAAGGTAGTGCAGGTTTAGAGAAGGCTCCCATTCCCCTTGCAATTTATCTATGGCGGTAATACCCAAGGATACCAGCTCCAGACAGGTTTGGACAGCAGATCGCAAGAACAAGTAGAGTTTTGTATCATTGGCACATTAGTGAATCTTGACGCTGTAATCTGTGAGTAGAGCACCATGCGGTTACATTTAAAGGTTGAAGATGACAGTAGACAGCATGGCACCATGGGGAACTCCACAAGTGACAGGGATCTTTTGTGACATGAAGGTGCCCATGTGACCAAACTGGTATGTTTTGTAAAATTTGGAGGGGAACCAGTGATAACATTGCTCGTGAATCTTATTTGAGACTCTAGGGTGCCTATGAGAATGGGTTGGCTAACCGTGTTAAAGGCAGCTGAGAGGTCCACCAGTTTCACGAGGCATGGGTCATCTTCATCTGTAGTCAAGAGGACATTGTTTATGATGCGTAAGGAAGCAGTCTCTGTGCTGCAACGTGATCTGGTAGTTGTGCAAGAGATGGTTAGCACTATGTCATTTTTGGAGTTGAATATAGTCTGCTTTTCAAATGATCTTGCCAATTGCTGGTAGGTGAGTCCTCACTTTCTGCATGACCTCGGCATTCTAGTCTCCTGCATGGCCTCAGTACTCTCCCCAGCTGTATGCCAGCAGTCCTTCCACTGGTTATATGGCCGTGGTACTCTCACCAGCAGAATCACTATAATAACCTTATGGCTGATGTGCATTTACCGGCTAATGTCTGAAGTACCCCCACCAACCTCTTGGCTGCCACACTTTCACTGGCTACATGGCCTTAATACTCTCACCAGCTACATGACAGTAAGACACTCACTGGCTGCATGGCCTCAGTAATTTTACCAGCTGGAAGGCTGCCACACTCTCACCGGTTACTTGGTCTCAGTAATCGTAATGGCTGCATGGCCACCATACTCTCTGACTACATGGCCTCAGGAAAGTTCTCTCTGCATGGACTAAGTAACCTAGGTGTCCTATGGCACCCACCGGCTACATGGCCACTGTACACTTCAGGCTGCAGGGCCCAAGTACTGTCGCCAGCTGCACGAATTCAGTAATTTCCCTGGCTTCGTGGCCATCGTACTCCCACTGACTACAGTGCCTCTGTAGCCTCACCGGCTACATTGTTCAAATACTCTCACCGCTGCCTGGCCTCGGTATATTCCAAGACTGCAATAACCATATTGGCCCCCTGTATCATTTACGTTACCGCCTCCATGATCCCATGAGGACCTATTGTCAGTGCGCAGGCTTGTTCATGGCACGTGATAGTGGACCAATAAACACATCCGTGGGCCCTCCTCTGCCCCACTGTGCACTTGACCATCTTGGCTGCGCATGGAGAAGAATTGCAGGCAAATAGCATACCATCAGTTTAAACTCCCAATGACACCACAGTTTTTCCAGAATACTGCATTATTATACTGTGTTGATGGATGACAGAACAGCCATGGTGCTAGAAGACCTCGTCATGAGGCCACAATTGGGTCCAAAGAGCTATTATTTTTTCAGAATATTGATAAAAAATTTAAACAAACTATATCTGTACCAGACCATGCCATCCTTGTATGCCAGAATATAATGTCATTTTGCCCTCATGGGCTCAGATGGGTCCTGTTCTAGAATATCCCATCATTGTGCCAGATCCCTGCTATAAAAAGGAAGTGATGCAAAGCCATCACTGATCCTGAGTATCCCATGGTGGTTCAATCATGGTATTGGAGTGTGCTAGTAGCAGTGACAACTCCACCATAAAAGTCAGCACTGAGCCAGAATGTCCCATTTCTAAGTGAAGATGGTCATAGAACAAACCATTGATATTCCAGGGTATGTCATTATTGTGTGCCAACTTTGCCAGGATCAGGTTTGGATGAAGTCCTATTCCTCCAGTTCACACATGCAAAGCTGGGACATTCACAAAAGCATGCAGTGTGCCCCCACCTAGATTTTTCACGTGAAACAAAGCAAATCTGTAAACTAATTTTGTACTTCAGAAATTCCCTCACCTTTAACTAGACATCTAGGACATCTTTGACCATTTCCCGCTCCAAGACGTCGCTGCTCATCCTGCATCATGTAAAGATCATTAATAACAATTCCTTCTCGGATTTGCTTTCCTTCCACCCATCCTGTGACTAGTGAGGCTGGAGCTTCATCAGGAGGGTGGTGAGTGGGGAGTTGTTTGCCTTGAGTTGCAAGGACTACATCAGTATCAGAGGAGACTGCAAATGATTCCTCCTGACCAAGATGCTGGGTCTGAGATGAGGGTTGAGGCTACTAAACCTTATTGCCTCTCCTGGACATCTTAGTCAAGCACTCGAGGCCTACCTACCTCATGGGAGGTGGTGTGAGGACTGAATCAAATACAGCATAGTATATTCCATCTTAAATATGTTTGTCCAGTCAGGGTCAGAAAATAACAGTACAGTAAATAATGAGAGAATTCTTTTCCTCTGTAGCCTAAACTGCAATAAGTTTTATGCAGGGTCTGTGTGCTTCAGTTAGTTGACCAGATGCTCTGTTGTACAGCAGTTGTGTCCACTACCGTTCAATTGCCCACAGACGTTTGCACAGGCTTGACCAATCAATATGCGGCTGTCCACAGCGGTCCCCAGCATCACTTCTGTCACTAACAAGTCCACCTGCACAGGTGGCGTCCCCAAGAAACTTAACCAGCGAAGCAGATTAGGTTTTAAATTGGGAGCATTTTGCATCCCAGTTTTGGAAGCTGGGAGTAAAATGAATCCGTAAGTAATAGAAAGGGCGTTCTCACACCTGATGTGAATTGTTGAGCAAGTAAGGATATACATTTTCATTTTAAGCCAGTTATTTATTGCTGTGTTTTTTTTACTAGCTGTGCTTTTTATATATATGTATATATATTCACTGAAAAAACCATTGGTTTTAGGGGCGTTATAGTTAGCTGGACATTTCACTCGTACAAAACCATTGAAAGTGTCCAGTGGCGCATACTGGAAGCTCAGGGTGGGCTAGTTGTCCCCCAGGGGCCCTCAGGATTGAAGGGGAATTATATCCCCAACTTAAAACACGCCACCGGGCGTGTTTGCAAACGTAACCTCAGGCCCGTCTCCTCCCTTCACCTCTGTGTAAACGCGCCTTGTGGTCGTTTACATTTGGGAGATTAAGTCCCCTTGAGTCTTGAGAGTCCCTAGGGTCCAACTAGCCCACTTGGTACCTCCAGCAAGCACCACAGATCTGCGTTGCACAGAGGTGTAAAAAGGGGCCTGGCCTGGACCACTTCTCTGCAACGCAGCGCAGTGGCGGTTACTGGAAGCACCTGGTAGGCTAGTTAGCCCCCAGGGGCCCTCAGAATTAAAGGGGAATTATTTCCCCAACCTAAAACGCGCCACAGGGCGTGTTTGCACACGTCACCTCAGGCCCCGTCCACTCCCTTCACCACTGTGTAAACGAGCCCTGTGGCTGTTCTAAGTTGAGAGATTAAGTCTTCTTGAATCTTAAGGGTCCCTACGGTCAAACTAGCCCACTAGGTTTCTCCAGTAACTGCCACAGAGCTGCATTGCAGAGAGGTGTAAAAAGGGGCATGGCCTCTGAACACCTGTTTGCAACGCAGCACCTTGGCGAACACTGGAGATACCTGTTGGTCTAGTTGGCCGAACAAAGAAAAACCAAAGGTGGTGATGGACGGAGCGTTGACACTCACCCCGAGTCAACTGATCTGGGTTTAACCCATCACCGTTCTTTAGCTCACTCCGCCACCCCAGTTCAGACATGGCCATATGCAAATCAGTCTGACCCTGTGCCTCATGGGAACAGTACAGCCCGAACTGCCAAGCCATGTCTTCCCTGGACCGGAATCAAGCTTCCCAGGACCGGTTTCTGGCATTACAGCCGTCTTCAGCCGGGCTTGCTTGACTCCAGTGGTCTAGTTGGCCCTCAGGGACCCTCAGTATTGAAAGCAAACTAATTCCCCAACTTACAACTCGCCATCGGGGGCGTTTGCACAATGGTGAAGGAAAGGGGCGTGGCCTGAGGTTACATGTGTGCAAATACACCCCGTGGAATGTTTTAAGTTGGAGAATTAATTCATCCTCAATCCTGAGAGTCCCTGAGGGCCAACTAGCCCACCAGGTACCTCCTGCAGCTCCCTGGCGCTTACTGGAGGTACCTGATGGGCTAGTTGGCCACCAGGGGCCCTCAGGATTGAAGAGGAATTAATTCCTCAACATAAAATGCACCACAGGGAGTGTTTGCACATGTGTCACCTCAAGCCCCGCCCCCTACCTTCACCACTGTGCAAACGCACCCTGTGGCGCATTTTTATTTGGGTGATTAACTCCCCTTGAATCCTGAGGTTCCCTGGGGTGCAACTAGACCACCAGCTACCTCCATTAGGCGCCACGGAGTTGCATTGAAGAGAGGTGTAAAAAGGGGCATGGTCTCAGAACACCTCTCTGCAACGCAGCCCCCTAGCGCATCCTGGAGGTTCCTGGTGGGCTAGTTGGCCCCCAGGGACTCCCAGTATTCAAGGGGAATTTATTCCCCACCTGCAAACAGGCCCCCTGGCACGTTTGCAGAGTGCTGCAAGAATGTGGCGTGGCCTCCGGCGTAATGCCTGTCTTTTACATTGTTTTTGGTTTAAGAAGGGGGCTGTGTGGCCCCCCTCTTTTCCTAAGATTTTGGCCCTGGGGACCCCATCCCCAGTGCCTGATCCCTTTATTTTAATGTTATTTTTGACGGGAGCCACGTGGCCCCCCTCCCGAGGCCATAATTGGCCCTGGGGATCCCATCCCCCGGGGCCTGGCCTTTTTTTCTTATAATTTTAGGAGGGGGGCTGTGTTGCCCCCCTCCTTAGGCCATTTATGGCCCCGGGGACCCCTTCCCCCGGGGCCAGCCTTTTTTTTCTCCTTTTTTAATTTTTTTTTTATTTCTGAGGGGGGCCGCGTGGCCCTGCTCCCGGGCCACTAATAGCCCCCTGTAACCCCATCCCCCGGGGCTGGCCCTCTCCGTTGGGGACTTTGGGGGGTCCCCAATCCCCCCACGGTCCCGCCGGCTCCCCGCGTCCTGCGGGAGCCGGCATTGCTTTTCCACATGGGGAGCTGCGAAGATGCAGCTCCCCATATGGAAAAGCAATCGTCTTTGGTACTAGGAAGAAAGAGAAGGTTTCCTGCTTTCTCTTACAAATACCAAAGCAGTTTGCTATGGCAGGGTGCGAGCCGCGAGGCTCCCGCCCTGCCATAGCAAACTACAGTGTGCCGGGGGTGGGTACCCCGGGACACTGCAGGAGCTGGCCTTGGTGGGTGGCAGTTCCGAGGGCCATGATAGGGCTCCAGGAGGGGGGCTCCCTCCCAACATTACAAAAGCCCCAGGGAGGGGTCTGCCACAGACTCCCCAATTATAATACTTGGTGCCCCGGGGAGGTGGCAGTCCCCAGGGCGTGTGGGGGGGCTTAAGTTCCCCACACAGGAATAATTATTTTAAAATTGAAGCCCCAAGGGTGGTGGTCCCAGAGCTGGGGGGGCTCTGAGCCCCCCCACCTATTTTTAAAAGCCCTGGGGGGGTGACGGTCCCCGGGGTTTGGAGGCCTTTGAACCTCCCCACCCATTTCTATTTGCAGCCCCGGTGGTGGCGGTCCCCAGGGCTGCGGGGGGCCGTGAGCCCCCCGCATACATTGGCATGAAGCCCCAGGGGTGGTGGTCCCCAGGGCTTGGTGGGCCTTTGAACCCCCCACCCAATTATTTTCTAAGCCTCGGGGGTGGCAGTCCCCCAGGGCTGGAGGGGCTGTGAGCCCACCACATAATTTTACAAAGCCCCGCGGGGTGGGGGACCCATTACATAACATTATTGCCCCCGGGACTTGGCTCCCCCGGGTGCTAAATATCAACGAAGCGCAGGAGCCTGCGCTTCGTTTTTTATTTCTCGGCAGGATCCGGGCACCCTGCGCAGATTTAGCCGATTTAAAAGTTTTACAAATTTGGGGGCCCTGGGGTCCTTATGGGACCCCCTAAGCAGGCCTAGGGGGTCAGGGTGTTTCTACCCTGCCCCCTATTTGCCCCCTGCCCCTCTGATTTCTTGTGCCTCGGTTCTACCGAGGCACAAGATGGCTGCAAACACTTCCTGGTTTGGAGTGTTGACAGCTAATTAGCATAACGCTTGTGATCGGGAGGGTGTGATGAGGTTGCGCGGATCCTCCGCGGCCATAGATATCACTATATTTATTCCTTAATTTCTCAAAAACTACTGAACGGATTTACACCAAGCAGTACCTTTTTGCCTAATTTGGTGTAATTCCGTTCAGCAGTTTTTGCTATAACAGTGTCTAAAGATTACTATGGGAAAAGGATTTTTTCACCACTTTTTTTTTTAATTTCTCAGGAACTACTAAACAGATTTACACCATTTAAAAAAAGGGCACTTTCTGATCCAAGGACTACCGTTTTGCTAAATTTGGTGTAATTCCGTTCAGCAGTTCGGGCTGTAGCTGTGTCTAAAATTTCCTATGGGAGATAACATGGGGAAAACACATTTTGGGACCTCCCTTTTTTCTCGGCCCCCGCTTGACGAATCACCCCCAAACTTTCTGGATAGGAGCGGACAGGAGCGCCCCACCATTTTGAAAATTTCATCAACCGGTGCCAAAGTTATTTGGAATAGAATGTTGAGGAACTCCGCTGGAAAAAGGGTCCTAATTATAACTACCTACTGGCGACCGCCAGTAGGTTTACATATATATATATTCAATTAAAAAACCTTAGGTATCAGACCTTATATAGTTAGGAATGAGCACTTAAAAAACCTTTAAAATTCACTCAAAAAACTATAAGTTGTAGGGGTGTTATAGTTAGCTGGACATTTCACTCATACAAAACCATTGAAATTGCTCCTATATAGTTAGTTGTACTAACTATATTTCGCGCACCCGCAATCCACTGCTGTTGATGTCACATATTACATCATTCATGAAATGGTCAGTGACATCACTGATGACATCTCAAATGACATCACTGATGACATCACTGATGACATCATCCAGTGAATGTGGTCTGCTTCGTTATTTAAATATGCATTATATTTATAGCAATTTGCATTGAAGAATGAGTGGATATAAAAAAAAAATATTTGGATGGAGGATTTAGTAGCAGTGGAATTGACTGTTTACTTGACCAATTTATAGTGTCTCACTAAATATAGTGGATAGTGACTAAACTGTGTGAATATCTGTATCACTTTGTCAGTTGTTGTGTAAACTGGTTCTCCAGTTGGTTACTAGCTATGTGAAAGTCTATATTAGTTATTGATTAGTTAACTGAGTATTTGTATGGGAGAGTGAATGTGTGTGTGGTTCAGTGGGGGTGTGTGACTGCCCAAAGATGTGTGAATAGTTGATTCACTAGATATATGAAGTTAAAACTACATGTTCTAACAGTTGTTTGGGTGAGTGAATATCTTTATGGATGTGGTGATGAGCAAATATATTTCTCAATGGTTCATGTCCAACAAACTAGAAAAATAAAATGCAGTGTATGTGTCAGTTGTTGTATATAAATAAGTATACATAAGACTCAATGATTGTGTGAGTGACTGTATGGATAACTGTACCATTGAAAACCATTGAACTTCCCCGTTATAGTTAGCTGTACTCACTATAACTCACGTGCCCGCAATCCACTGCTGATGATGTCAGATATTACATCATTCATGACATGGTCAGTGACATCACTGATTACATCACTGATGACATCTCAAATGACATCAGTGATGACATCACTGATGTCATCATCCAGTGAATGTGGTTTGCTTTGATATTTAAATATTTATTATAAATACACTACTTTGCATTGAAGAATGAGTGGATATATAAATATAAATGTGTGGATGGTGGATTTAGTAACATTGTCATTGATTGTTTCCTTGACTAATTTGTAGAGTCTCACTATATATAATGTGTAGTTACTAAACTGTGTAAAAGTCTTTATTACTTTGTCTTAATTGCTATGTTAAAGACTATATTTGTTATTGGTTTCTTAACTGAGTATTTGTATGGGTAAATGAATGTCTATGTGGTTTGGTGGGGGGTGTGTGATTGCCAAAAAATGTGTGAATAGTTCATTCAGTAGGTATATGAGGTTAAGACTACATGTTATAACAGTTGTTTCAGTGAGTGTATATGTTTATGGGTGTGGTGGTGATGAAATATTTCTCTCAATGATACATCTCCATTAAACTTGAAAAAATGGCAGTGTATGTGACAGTTATATCTAATTAAGTGTGCCTAAGACTTAGTGATTGTATGAGTCACTATATGGATAACTGTATACTTGTAATAGTGATTTATTAACACACTAAGTGCGAGTTACTATCTATATAAATAGATGAAGTGGTGTTTGTAGAAGTGTGTAGGTGAGTAAATGTAAGTATAATCAATTGTTTGCATAAGTCACAAGGATGTCTTTATAAGTGAATACAATGTGTGCTGGTGTGTAATGTTGAAATAGGCGTATAAGTATATTTGATAGTGTTCTGTTGATTATTCACTGCATAGAACACTGAATGTATAGTTCTATGAATAACTGAGTGGGTGTTTAGAAGTTTCTATTGGTGTGTCAATGGTTTCAAATATGGCACTTTCTATTTTACAGTGAGTGATGAAAGATTATACTAGTGTGTGATGAGGTGTATTTGATTGTCACATGGATGATATCATCAGTGATGTCATCAGTGATGTCATTTGAGATGTCATCAGTGATGTCATCAGTGATGTCACTGACCATGTCATGAATGATGCACTTTTTGTGACGTTCCGGTGGTGCAGAAGACTGAGTGATATTTATCAGGCAGGACTAAGCCACTTTTTGTGGTGTAATCCTGCCTGATAAATATCAATCCCTTTAACGCAGAGTCCTGCGTTAAAGGGGTGTGCAATGGGTGTTGCTGGGGGCGTTCCCAGCAGCATCCATGGACTTGAGTAATTTATAGCATTCTCAAAGTCAGTCTTTCAAAAATACCAAAGTATAAGACATGATAATCCAAATGTTTCTCAAGAAAATTCGTAAACCGTGTCCGTTGGTCATATCTGCCCAAACGCCGATATTCCGAACGATTGAAAATGACTTTTCTTGAGAAACATTTGTATTTGGATTATCATGTCCTATACTTTGAAATTTTTGAAAGACTGACTTTGAGGATGCTATTAATTACTCAATTCTGCCCGAATTGTGTGGGTAAAATTGATACCTAGTCACTTTGAATAAGAATGTACTTACGTCTCGTCTAACATTCGGAAGAAATATCTAGTTATATGACAACAGGATACCGACATAACTTGAAGGAAATAAGAACGCCCTGAAGAAGTTCTGTTGTACAGAACAAAACGCATCGGCTGGCTGTGGTACATATATGCATACATATGCATGTTATTTACTTGAAAGTTTGAAAAACACTTATAAAAGCAAAGCTAAACAGCCACCTCATTACAAACAGAATGGCTATAACTTAAACGATGGCGAGATCTATTGCATTTTCAATGCTTGTTTACTTTGGTTCCATCAAGAAGGCATTCAGATGTGTCACACATTTGCCATAAATTCTGAATGTTAGCACTCTAGTTGCTCATTAGATCACTGTAGTAAAGCTACTGCTCACCAGGGAATTCTGCTGCTGGTATTCAAAGTGCATGTTTCAGTCTGCATGTCAGAATTTGTTTAATGGAATAGAAGAGGATTTGAGAAGTCACTCAAAATGAGCCCTATTTTTTCTTTCTGAAGCACCAATCATACTTTCTATGGCAAAATGAACCCCCTCATGTTGTTCCTTTTTAAATTAAATGTTTTCAGACTTACCACTTAATTCCAATCAAGATGACTTCAGGTGTGCCATACTTTTGTCATAAGTAAGACTGTTAGCGTTCTAGTTGTTGTTTAGAACACTCTGGGACATTCTGTCATTGGGCTATAGTTGGGCTACATCTGGCTGATATTTGGACTACATCTGGGCTCTTTTGTCTCTGGTGGCCATCTTGGGAGACTGCATATCAGAATTTTTTTAATGAAATATAAGAGGCTTGCTTTTTGTGTTTCAGCGCGCTGATTATTAACGTGACGAGTCCTGCGCTCCTTTACAGCCAAAAAGTTTGGATGCTTCAAGCTACATCCTGCCGCTCCTCATTCCAGAGCAGCAGGCGATGGTGAAACACAAAAAGCAAGCCTACTCAAGGTATCAAATTGAAGCATCATGCACCCAAGATTATCGATGTGTATTTTTCACCACGGACTACAAATCCCATAATTCCAACCAAGAGGCCACATGTTTGCCTATGGATTTGCCTGATAGAAAAAGTCCATAAATCACGTGAAATACATTGAGATTTGACTGGAAGCAGCCCCTGATGACGGGGGTGGAGTCCCCCAGAAACGCGTCGGGCACATTACTCTTTGCAACGTGGAGAAGCGCGCTGAGACATTTCAGCCCGGAGGGGAGAGCCCTGCAGTGTGCCTCTCATGTCACAGGCATCTTGTTTGAACATATATATATATATATATATATATATATATATATATATATATATATATATATATATATATATTACCTACTGGCGGTCGCCAGTAGGTATATATAGTTAGGATTTTTTTGAATAGGGATTTCTGAAAATTCTATGTTGAATAACTTTGGCGTTGATGGACGGAATTGGCTGAAATTTTCAGGAATATGGCACATTTTGTTTCTGAGCGTCTCCGTTAAGTTTAGGGGGGTTTCGTCAAGCGGGGGCCGAGAAAAAAGGGGGGTCCCAAAACGTGTTTTTAACATTGAGTTTTCCATAGGGCGGTTGGACTCACTTTTAGCTCGAACGGCTGAATGGATTTCTATGAAACTTGGCAAAATTGTAGAGACTGTTTGCCCGATGTGCCTT
Source organism: Lissotriton helveticus (assembly GCF_964261635.1). Lineage (NCBI taxonomy): Eukaryota > Metazoa > Chordata > Amphibia > Caudata > Salamandridae > Lissotriton > Lissotriton helveticus. The sequence goes on from NC_136065.1 coordinate 1,761,992,659, forward strand.
TGCTAGGTCTCAAGATATGTGCTCCAGTGGATTTTGAGAAATTAACGTTAAAAAAAATATATATATTTGTGACAGCGTCCCGGTTAGCGCCCCGGTTCGCGTACCAGACGCGTAACGGAACTTCGCGAGGAGAAGCGGATTGGCTCTCCGGTGACTGTCAACATTCTAAACAGTCTGGAGCGGCCGCCATCTTGTCTCTCGGTAGGATAGAGAGACAAGAGGTGGAAATAAACGAAGGGGGAAATGAATGAAAGGGGGCAAGGTAGACCCCTCCTGACCCCCTAGGATTGATGTGGGGGCTATTAAAGGGCCCCATGGGGCAAAAAAATAAAATACATTTTTTTTCGATTTTTCGCGGTGGAAGCGCTACCCGGTACGCGAACCGGGTAGCTCACCGGTAGCGTAATGGGAGTCCGCCATCTTGTGTTTTGGACGAATTTAGTCACAAGATGGAGGATAGACAATGTTGGGAATGGGTATAAGGGGGCACGGGAGACATATCCTGACCCCCTAGGTTTTCTGAGGGTGGCTGAGGAGGCCCATATATGTAAAAAAAACAACCTTTTTTTTTCAAATTTTCGCACGGTTAGCGCCCAGTCTGCGCACCGGGTAGCGTTCCGGAAAGCGTAACAAGGGGAAAACCAAGGGAAATATTAAAATAATATTTTAGAGTGCTTTGAGGTAGTGCAGCTTTGAATAGAGCTGTTGTGTTGTGTGGGTGATGTAAGTACCAACATGTAGGTACCAATGAAGAGTCTAAAATTCAATGTACACCGTCTCCTCTGTAGATATTTTGTATGTTCTAATATGGGTTATTTAAATGTAAATGTGTGGAAAAGCACTTCATGCTTTAAAGCAATTGTATTTTTGAACTGATTGTTCTTTCCTCTTAGTCCTCCTCTTTGTTTTTTTTCCCCACACTCTTCTTCAGCATGATAGTTGATAAATTCGTTCCCTCAAAAAATGTATATACATAAAAAAATTATATTAAATACATATAAAATATATTTTTCCTTTAAAAGAAGAATACATTTTACAGCTTTTGATATTTGCTATTAAAAAACCATTGAAATTCACTGAAAAAACCATAGGTTATAGACCATATATAGTTAGGAATTAGCATTTACAAAACCTTGAAAATTCACTGAAAAAACCATAGGTTATAGACCATATATAGTTAGGAATTAGCATTTACAAAACCTTATTTTACTCACACAAACCATTGAAATTCGCATATATAGTTAGTTGCACTAACTATATATCGTGCACCCGCAATCCACTGCTGATCATGTCACATATTACATCATTCATGACATGGTCAGTGACATCACTGATGACATCACTGATGACATCTCAAATGACATCACTGATGACAACATCCAGTGACTGTATGTTTCTGTAAAGTTAAAATATGTCTTACATATTGAAGAATGAGTGGATGTATAAGTGTCTGGATGAAGGATTTAGTAGGTGCATGACTGACTGTATGAGTGAGTGATTAAATGTTTCTCACTGAGTGCATGGGTTAGTGACTAAACTGTCTTAATTTGTGCATCATTATGTCTGTTGTTCTGTAAACTGCTGCATGTGTTGATCAGTAGCTATATGAGTAACTATATGGGTTATTGATTGGTTGGCCAAGTATTTGTATGGGAGACTGAGTGTGTGTGTGGGTGGCTGGGAGGTGTATGACTCTGTGCATAGATGTGTGAGCAGTTGATTCACTAGATGTATGGGTTCAAAAGTGCATGTGGAAACAGCTGTATGGGCGGTTGACTGTGTGCATGAGTGTATTGGTGAGTGAATGGATATCTCAGTGCTACATGTCAAAGTAAGTACATATGTAAAACACAGTACATGTGAGAGTTGACATATATAAATAACTGTGCATAAGAGCCAGTGAATGTGTGAGTGGCTGTATGGATCATTGTGAACTTGTATCAGGGATTGTATAAGAGAGTAAATATGTGTTAGTATATGTTTGAATAAGTAAGGTGTGTATAACTGTATAGTTGAGGAAATGGAGGTGTGATTGATTCTTTGCATGACTGACTAGGTGTGTGAGTAACTCCATGGATGAGTGACAGTCTGTGAGTGTCTGTTTACACTGAGTGTATCTAAGGTTATATTAGAGTCTGAAGAGGTTCATCGTATTATCACATGAATGATGTCATCAGTGATGTGATCAGTAATGTCAAATGAGATGTCATCAGTGATGTCATTTGAGATGTCATCAGTGATGTCATCAGTGATGTCATTTGAGATGTCATCAGTGATGTCATCAGTGATGTCATTTGAGATGTCATCAGTGATGTCATCAGTGATGTCATTTGAGATGTCATCAGTGATGTCATCAGTGATGTCACTGACCATGTCATGAATGATGTAATATGTGACATGATCAGCAGTGGATTGCGGGTGCGCAATATATAGTTAGTGCAACTAACTATATATGCGAATTTCAATGGTTTTGTATGAGTAAAATAAGGTTTTGTAAATGCTAATTCCTAACTATATATGGTCTATAACCTATGGTTTTTTCAGTGAATTTTCAAGGTTTTGTAAATGCTAATTCCTAACTATATATGGTCTACAACCTATGGTTTTTTCAGTGAATAAATATATATATAAATATATATATATGTGTATATATATATATATATATGTGTGTATATATATATATATATATATATATATATGTATATATATATATATATATGCGAAGAAGACTCCACACAGCCTCCAGCAAGCAACAAAACAATGCCGACGATGAAGGAGACGGACCACCAGGCTCAGGTTCGATATTTTATTTTACCACAACCAGGAACAGCGATGCGTTTCTGGCTTAGAAGCCCTTGTTCACACTATGTTTCATCTTTTGCATTTTAAAAGGGAGACGTGGCATAACGGCACTGATACTCCGGAGCCAGGTAGGAATCTCCGCCTCTACTCAGTATCCCGTGGTTTTTCCCCAAGTTGCTCAATTTCTCTGTGCCTAAAAATGTGCACAGTAATTTGGTTCTCATGTAAAATGCTCTACTGCTCCTGGGCCAAGTTCGCTCTACATTAAACTGCAAAACAATAGCATGGAAACACGTGTACTAAATTCCCACTATGTAATTGCCGAAAAAATCCAGATCCAGGGAATTTAATTTGCCCCAAAAATCAAGAAACATGGACTGAAGAAAAGGTTGGTTCCTCTGGTGCTTATTTAGCAGTAAGCAAGGTACAGAGGCTTAGTTCCATTTTTATCGTTTTTCTTTATTACCTGCTCTTTGGAGTTATTCGATGTTTGGTCTCCAGCCTAACCCATTCTTCCCTTTTACTATTTCTCTTCTGTGTGCAGAGTGTTTTTGAATGCATGTACTGTTATTGCTGAGGCACTGTTAATATATACAGCACTTACTGAGAAAAGACCGGTTTTACGAGTGTAACTCCTTGGCTTCCTTAACAACACTTCTCTGCGGACAGGTGCTTGCATCATGTGCTGTACTCTGGTATAGAAATTTCATGATGGTTGTTCCTTAAGGATTGTCATCCAATAACTTAAGGTATTAAAAAAAGTACTCCTGTAGTTTCAACCCTAAATTTGGAATACATTGATATTTTTTTTTAATTCACAAACAACGCACAGAATGTTCTTAGAGTACTCGCATTCAGCATTGACATATGAATATATGTAGCAGTGTATATTTATTTATGCATGTGTAAATGCTCAATAAATGTACATAAATACAAAGCCTGGGCAGAGTTCGACCGCGATACGCGGAGCTCGGCAAGCGGCAGAGTGTGTTAGAAAAATGCTGTTCGCGTTAAATTTCAGCGCTTGGTGTTTGCGATAATTTCACAGCACAGACAAACAGAACCATGCACAGTGCAAGTGCACGCAGCTTACTTTCTGCCACTCGAGTAGATTTTCTACTCGAGTGACAGCTTTCTCAACGTGAACCATGGTTTCTCAACGCAAGTAGTCGCGAGCATACGCAGCCACCCGAAATGAGAAATTCTCCCGCGTTGAGAAATCTCGCCGGGTTGATTTCCCTCACTCGCCAATTGGAGATTGATGAGCGCAAATTGCGAAAAATCTCGCAGGGAAGTGGATTTTCCTCACTCGCACTCGCCAAATTGATGATGACGAGCGCGAGTGAGGAACAAAACTCGGCTGAGTTTTTCAGAACTCCGTAAGCTCAGCATAACACAGAGTGCAGAAAACTCAGCGAGTGGAGGGGAGTTCACCGAACAGTCTTAATATACACTCTCTAACTTCGTTTTATCCACGGGCAAAACATTTTCCCAATTCCCACCGCTTTGACGCGAACATATATATGACTATATGAGAATTTGCAAAAGTTTATATTGAGGACTGTAATATCTAAAGATAAGTGCATATAGACAGGGAAGTATGGAATTGTTGTTCTTTACACCACATCTACATTCCTTGATGGTATACATATCCATATATCTATATATATAGATACATAGAAATATATTTATCCATATATCTATCTACATATATAGCATCATTGCACATATATGTGGAGTATAGTGTAAAGAATCTATACATACTTACCTGTCAATATTTTTCTCCTTGATATGTTGGCTACAATATTGAGATGGAACACCATTACCAACTCCACATTTTGGACCCATTTTGTGCACCTAAGTACGCAGATGGCTCTGGGAATCAGACACTTTTTATTAATAATTTCTGGAACAGGGAGCCTCACCGCTTATTTGCCCCTGCACCCGTGTCTGGACTAAAATGCAGGTGAAAAAGCTGTTCCTTATGAGTATGCTTCTGAGGGAATGCTGCCTTGTGTGATTGCCCCCTAGGAGGTGGACATTGTGGCAATAAAGACCCCTCCTAAATATCCTCGAGCCGACAAATGTAGGCACACACTACTCTCTCCTGAGGGTGAATCCATACTCGCTCTATCAAAGCGGGCTAGCCCTTGAATTGAAGGGCTCAGCGGCACTTTTGAAACCACTGCTCTGCCTTTCACTGCTGTGCTGTCCTGTGCGGGCACAGGTTCGGGCCTACACTCGGGACAGCACGTTTTTGTGACCTGATGTATAGTTCCAGTTTGCCCCATAATTTAATATCGACCCAGTATTTAAAAACTGCTTTCCAAAAAGCATGGAATATAAGCTTGGTTTGGTGCTCTACATTTAATTTTGGAAGGCGAACATTTGTACTTATTCACTGTGGGAACTTTTTAAGTGCACATAAGGAGCCTTTGGCTGCTGGGGGCATTCTTCTTCTTCTTTTCCTACCTGAAATCGCCGCAACTGTTGTCCTGCCTTGGCGCTCTAGCACCCAGCACCCTCACCGCGACCAAGGACTACAAGTCCCGGCGGGACCTGCGGGACCTGCGGCCGAAGCCGACGCCGCCCACGTTGATCCTGCGCCTTGTGGTGCATAAGAAGAAGCGAGGGCTCTGGTGGAGCGAGAGCCCTTAGCTGCTGGGGGCATTCTTCTTCTTCTTTTCCTACCTGAAATCGCCGCAACTGTTGTCCTGCCTTGGCGCTCTAGCACCCAGCACCCTCACCGCGACCAAGTACTACAAGTCCCGGCGGGACCTGCGGCCGGAAGCTGACGCCGCCTACGTTGATCCTGCGCCTGGTGGCGCATAAGAAGCAGCGAGGACTCCCGCGTCGCGGGACGCACGCGGGCGGCGCCATCGGCTGCCGTCAGAGGCCAAAGGAGCCCAGGCTGGGCCCATCCCTTAACATCCCATCCACGACCTTGTACTGTATTGTTCATATATCTTTAATACCATGGGGTCTGGCCTATTAAAACGTCTATTGGCCACATTGGATGAGCGCTGCATGGGACATAGTTACAAGTATGAGCGAAAGAAAGAAGTCTCACGCTGAGAGCAAGGGCCTACATGACTTACAAACCGGGGATCAATCATCATTACTTTCATATTTGGTGGGAGCCACGGGTGCGTTAGAAAAGCAGATAACTAATGCGGAAGAGACCTTAGGGAAAGAGCCAGGAAACTTGGATGTAGAACCCACAACATACACTCAATCACAGGATGTACCCTTGAGAGAAAACAACACCCAGGCTAGAGTAAAAAATGGGTGTGTACAACAGCCGTTAATGGTGATTGAAGCGAGTTCTTCTGATGAAGAAGTAGAGGCTCAACCACCGAATAAACGCTCCAAGAATCCCATAACCTTGGAGGTGGGCGACAATAACCTAATTACAAATACTAGCCCCATCTATATAAGCCCCCCGAAGGAGCCTCTTAATAGAAAAAGGTCTAAGGTGAAACATTTGGTGGTACAAACGGCCGCACGCAGAAATAATAAAAATCCTGGTAAAACTAACCATGCTACGCAAACAGAGCGTAATATCATCGTGATTGAAAATCTCACAAAGGGTTTAGATAGCCTTCATAGCACCCTGGTCGAGGCATTTACAGTCCTTGGCCAATAGAGAAACGGTCAAAGGGAGTAAACATATTATAAAAACAGATAAAGTTAATCAGGCCGGACTGGGCACCGATATGAAAAACACACTCGATTCACACCCTATTGCCAATCCACCCATGGTAAATCCAACATTTCCTCCAGGAGACCCCATGCAAATTAGCCATAGATCTAAAAACTATAGAACCCCATCATCATCACACTCTGATCCACTAAATCCATTAACTACGCGACCTGCCCACAATGTTTTGGAAAGACCCGTCACTATCTTAAATGGCCAAACCAACCAGAACACCACGGTCATGATGGATCGCTTATATTTACCCCCTGCCGCCACCCCTTACGTGGTGGTACTGGCAAATGTGCCTATATTAGCACAGGCAAAGCACGAAAGCTGGATGGAACTCAGAAATAAATCCCTACATTGGTTGGGGAATCAAACTGGGCTAAAAAATGAACTGTTCAGCCGCTTTAAAATGGCAAGAAGGGTAGCGTGGGTGGGCAGGGAAAATAAGACCTCCCCCGGTGATTGCATTGTCTTAACCTTTAGTGATCCCAGACTTGTCCACGACATTCTATTCCGTGCTACATACACCCCCACACATCATAATTCTATAAGCATCAATCCACTGGGGGCTTCCTACCCCCCATATTAACTCATAGGCAGGACCCCTAAATACTATCAGAGTAGTACTTCACAAGCCACACATATACAAAGGTGGAATATCCCATTATTAAATCGTTATGAGGTCCTATTAGGCATGGACAACCAGGATTGACAGGGAAAGAACAGAAAGGTGGAGCAAACCCATGAGATGATCAATTCGCCACCAATAGAACAACATGGGCAACAGGCGCTGGGCCTTATAATGACCCCAGAGATAAACATTACTGATTATGCTCCGCCCGACGCAACCGAGACTACTGACCGAAACAAAATGCTCACATATAACAAATTCAAAACCAAAGCACAAAGACGTCATGTAGCACGCCTACCAATAATAGGACTACCATCTATCGAGGGCATTAAAGATGGTGTCATTACTGAGATTGGGGATAGGGCCCCCGCAAAAGAGCTGAAACTCAACAACAATATTTTATGCTGGAACGTTGCGGGGCTGACGGATAAAATCCACCTAGTGCTTTTCCTTTGGGCATCGTATTTAAATGCGAGGAGGTTATCAGGGCAATAAAAGAAAGCCCCTCAGGAAAAGCACCCAGCCCGGATTGTGTTCCCATAGATGTCTACAAATCTGAGAATGACCTATAGGCACCCCTGCTCACGAATGTATTAAACTCCTCCAACAGCTCTGGATTTATTCCAACCTGGCCAGAGGTAATCATGGTACCGATTTTTAGAAAAGGGGACAGGAACGATCCCACCTGTTACCGCCCGATATCGCTACTCGATGCATTGATGAAGGAAGCTGGACGGATAATTTTAAACAGGATCCAGGAGTGGGCGGAGGAACATGATGTGTTTGAAATAGAGGGGAGAAGGTAGATCGCTAGATCTAAGGGCACCAATTACCACTCAAGGGAGTGGAAGGTCCAGTCACAGTGTGTGCCCGTGGCAATCGTTGCAACAAGGGGGGTACTGGACTGTTCCTGAGCGTGACTAGAGGGAAGATTGGTTGGCGTGACCAAAGGTGTGGATTTTACACCCAAGGGCATCCATTTTGTTGGATGGATTGGCCTCACACACCCCGAAGGATGTCATGCTTCATCATCGGCGGTTGCTCCTCGTCGGGGAGGCGGTGCAATCCCCGACGGGCTCACCTCAAAGAGGGGCTCTTTGGCGGAGATCTTTTTCCAACTGCCTTATGGTGAAGTGCGGGTGTGTGGGCAGGGTGGTGTGTGGTAGTGAAAAAGGGGATATTAAAATGTAGCTAAGGGTACCTGGAACGAATTTTATTCAGGGGGTCCCTCGCTGCAGTTAAAAACAGGGGGCTAGCTCACTAGGAAACAACGAGTTAATTCAGGTGAACCTAGATGGGGCTAGTAGTGTACAACGGTCGACATGTTTCTCGCGGTGGGCTGAAGTAACCCGCGATTCATCAGGACCTACAGAAGGTGATAAAACCACATGCTAGTGTCATGTGCGGGTTTGTGTTTGTGTTACCTCTGTGTTGGTTGTCCTATACCTAATAGTTAATAGTTAAGAACTACCTGCCACATGAGGGGTCGGCGGGGTGAGGCATCAGGGATGAGCTCGGCGGTGAAGGGTAGGTCAAGCAGCCGGGGCGCAGGAGACTAGAGTCTTGACTATTTGACTCATCCCTGATGCCTCACCCCGCCGACCCCTCATGTGGCAGGTAGTTCTTAACTATTAGGTATAGGACAACCAACACAGAGGTAACACAAACACAAACCCGCACATGACACTAGCATGTGGTTTTATCACCTTCTGTAGGTCCTGATGAATCGCGGGTTACTTCAGCCCACCGCGAGAAACATGTCGACCGTTGTACACTACTAGCCCCATCTAGGTTCACCTGAATTAACTCGTTGTTTCCTAGTGAGCTAGCCCCCTGTTTTTAACTGCAGCGAGGGACCCCCTGAATAAAATTCGTTCCAGGTACCCTTAGCTACATTTTAATATCCCCTTTTTCACTACCACACACCACCCTGCCCACACACCCGCACTTCACCATAAGGCAGTTGGAAAAAGATCTCCGCCAAAGAGCCCCTCTTTGAGGTGAGCCCGTCGGGGATTGCACCGCCTCCCCGACGAGGAGCAACCGCCGATGATGAAGCATGACATCCTTCGGGGTGTGTGAGGCCAATCCATCCAACAAAATGGATGCCCTTGGGTGTAAAATCCACACCTTTGGTCACGCCAACCAATCTTCCCTCTAGTCACGCTCAGGAACAGTCCAGTACCCCCCTTGTTGCAACGGAGGAACATGATGTCATCTCTAATTTACAATATGGCTTCCAGGCGGGCAAAGGTACCATGGAACAGGGCCTCAACTTGGCTTTAGTAATAGCCAAATATACGCAGGCACAAAAAGGTAACCTCTTTGTTACCTTTGTAGACTTAAGCTCCGCCTTTGATTGTGTGGACCATGAGAGTTTATGGTTGATACTTAGCGACATTGGCATAGACACACAAATACTTTTATTCATTAAAGAACTTTATAGGGGGGCAGGCGCCAGAGTCCGATACGGTAGGAAGGGCGAGTGCTCAGAGAAGTTTGAGATACGAAGAGGTGTGAGACAGGGGTGCATTTTAGCACCCCTGCTTTTCACCCTATATATTAATTCCATTGGCCAACATCTTAGTGAATTCCAGCATGATTACCCAATAATAAGGGGTATACTAGTACCAATACTCTTATATGCGGATGATGCCGCAAAAATGTCTTGGACCAGGGTTGGCCTGCAAAGGGCTGTTGTTAAATTTACTGACTACATGAGAGGCAGAGGTCTAAAAGTAAATGTCTCTAAAACGTACACTATGTCCTGTGGAACTGGGACTAGAACGACAGTGTGCCCAATTTTCCTGGATGGGAAAAAATCAAGAGCACCGAAAGATTTTCCTACCTAGGAATGAACTTTGATAGAAAGGGAACGTGGCAGGCAGCTGTGGCTGCAAGGTATCTAGCTTTCTCTAGGGCCACAGGAGCATTGACCAACTTTGCTGAAAAACTGGGAAGTAGACCGGTTGGAGAACTTCTACCGATATGTAAATCAAAATATGTATCCACCGGCACTTATGGAGCAGGTCTCTGGGGGATTGAACATGCAGAAAATATTAAACTTTGTGATAACCAATATATTCGCTATTTATTAGCAGCCCCCAAATCTATAGCCACATATGTTTCTCAAAATGAAGTGGGCCTCCCATATATTTCAGATATTATTAAAACCTCCCCCTTACTACTGTGGCACAAAGTATGGGTAACACCTGAGACAAGTTTAAATAGAGATGTCATCAAAGACTGCCTTAAGTTAGATGGAGTGGCCAAGATAAAATGGTTTAACTACGTAATACAAATGCTCACTGACATTGGGCACCCGGAATTCTTTGCAAACCCTGCAAGCATGGAAGCCATGCCTAGAAACACACTAAAACAATTGGCATTTAGATAATAAAAGGTGGTTTCGAGAAAAAGCAAAATGCACAGTTATTGAGAATCAGCTAATTACCATCAGCGGCGGGGTTCAGCAGTATTTATTATTGGAACCAAGCTCCTTTGCTCGCATGCTGTTGACCCGCTTCTGCACGGACACTTTTTACAAAATGGTTACCTTCTCACTATGTAATGATTGGACAAGGGAAAGAGTAATCTGTCCGTGTGATGACACCTCATATCAATCTAATATCCACTGTGTATTGTTTTGCAAGTTTTATCTGATTCCGAGGGCGAGATTCTTGAAACCTATATTAAAGGCCTGGGGCTTACGCTCCTACAGAGTGGCCTTTCACAAGTTAAAATCGTTAGAAAACGCATATGTCATCAATGCTGTATCCTCTTATTTAAAACTTGTTATAAGGTTCAGGAACACGATGTAATACATATGGTCACTGCCTTCCATTAAGATCAGAATAATTCTGGAAAGTCTGTATATAGTGTATAAAGAGATTGTTATCATCTTAGACTTAATATATATATATATAAATGTTTAACCTCTTTACCTTTGATACTGGTTATATAAATTGTACCGAGTGGAGTGACTCCTGGAAACAACCGGCCTTGTATGCATTGTATTATAGCACCTCTTCATTTTTTTATATGATCAAATTTTACATGTGTAGATGTTTTTTTTTAACGTGTTTTTAAATGAATGCTTTTATGATTTTGTATTTTTAAATCGAATAAAGCTAAATTGAAAAGTGCCCATAAATTCTGAATTACCGTTAATAATAATAGAAAAAACTTTGACAAAGAGAAGATGAAAGGGCATTAGTAGAGTAGGTACGTTAGCTTGGTATTTGCAGTTGGGTGTGAGTATAATGTTTGATCCTTTGCTTCTTTATTTTGAATTTGTAAAATAACCATTAGGTAAATACGCCAATATTCATACTGATTTATGAATTTTTAAAGACGGATCTGTAATCAATAATTCCTTGTTCCAGCATCTGAAAGTGACCGGGTAAATTCCATTTGTGACCCTGGGTTTAAATATTGTTTTTGTTTTAGTTATAAAATAGCCCTATATGCAGATTGCATGTCATTTTTGTCCAATATTCAACACTAATCGTTAACAAATACCTTTCTCCTCATGCACTACTAGATTTATTTTACATGTGATTTGTCTTCAAACACTAGGAACATTTCCAGTACATGAGACTGCAATCTTTGTTGAATGGTTTGCATATGCCTTTAAAATGTAAAGCTCTATAAACTGAAGTTGTAGTGCACTGTGCTAGATTTCACTTTTTGTAATAACAAAGGGAAATGCCAGTGCTGATGTACTAATTGATGACCAGGTGATACATGGACAACCGTACAATGTATCAAGTGCTATTGAACAACTTCTTTTATTTGGAAAATTAATTTTACATTTTTTGGAAAATTCAACACGTTTTAGAACACAAAATATTATACACAAACATATAAATGCAATGTGGACACAAGGAAAAGTGCACAAAATTCACAAAAATACTTTCATACATACCAATTCAATCATGTCACAAACACACCTCACACATTCATCTTGTACAGTGCTCAATCAAACGGGGAATGAATGCACCAGTTTCACTTTTTAGCATCTTAAGTATTTGTAACTGTCTCGCGCCATCTGTTCTCCCACTGAAATTCCTCCTTGGTCTAGGGATGCAGCTATAGCCGTGCCCTTTGCACGCCTTGACATTTCTTTGCAATTGCACAGATGATAGCGAATCATACATTGGTTGATATTAAACCACAAATGCCATGCTGTCTAGTTGGAATACTGCAGCACATGTCATCTGTACATATTCAAGACGAAGAAGCCTCGGAAACTAGAGTCTCTGGATATGTTCTGTCGAATATGTTTTTTTTTGCTTATTGAAAAGGTGGCTCTTAGCTTTGCAGTGCTTTTGTAACTGCCTCTGCATATACTTATATGTTTACATTTTATGTTAATTTTTCTAAGCACAAGCGGGAAACTTCAGAACGTTCCAAGTACTGTCCTATGCTGTCCCCCACTGGGTTTCCATTGTACTAAAAGTGCAATCCTCAGTTCAACAGAAGAACAGCTTGGATGTACTCAATAGAGGTCTGTGTTCCATTGCTGTTCACATGTTTCAGTAGGTTGAGTACCTTCTGATGAAATCTTTTTTTGTGTGTGTGCAAAATTCAGGTCCGATTTCTGAATGCCAGCAGGCTGACTCATCCTTTCATGATTTGTAGTTTGATGAGGATGGTGAAATGGCATCATTGTGAAATAGTTGTGCAAGAACATTGCAAGTCACCAAGATGTCCAAGGCAGTATTAAGAAAATAGGCAAAGGCTGACTTCATGGGGTCTTCAAAATAGGCATCTACTTGGTCAGTTTGAGATTTGAGACATACTGTGTCATCAGTCATATAGTATCTTTTTTGTTGGATAATGTATCTGATGATGATGTAAGATTGTTCTGATTCTTGTGTTTGAACTGGCATTGGCAGATACGGATCGCTTTCTTATGCTACTGTTTGCATACTTGGATGCACAGTAAAACAACTTGAATTAACTTTGTATTGACAGTATCTTTTCTTCGACAACTATATTCATTGCACCTATGCTTAATTCGCTTGGTAGTTTCACGTAGCTGCAAAACCTGGCAACCACAGCTTCTCCTTTTTCCACCCATTGCAAATACTTCTTACCGAAATCTGAAAAATTGAATCAGACTGTACAGCTTTCTCCCAACCTTCATTTGAAATGCATTACTCTCTCCTTCCACTTAATCTTAAAAACTGGCACTTACACATTCAGTTCACCACCATCCACAATGCTTAGGGGCAGTCTAGACAAGCAATCGGCTTGCACATTTTTCTGATTCAGCTACATACTATACTATATATCGAATTTTTTATGAGTAAGAAGCAAATCTAGCTAATCTAGTAGAGACTCTGTCACCTCTGTTGTAAAACCTCGGTTCATGGTCTGTGGTCAGTAATTAATGTAAATCCTACACCCCATAAATATGTACGGAAATACTTGGCTGACCATACTGCTGCTAATGTTTCACGCTCAATGACCACATAATTGCGTTTGATAAGATTCAAACATTTACAAGCAAAGGACACATGATGTTCCACTCCACCTTTGAGTTGTGATAAGACGGTTGCTCGGATATGAATTTTCCCTGAAAAAACAAAGCCCGGAGCATTTGGCAAATCAGGAACAGTTGGTTTAATTAAAGACTGCGGCCGTGAGTGCAGCATACAGAAACAGGTCTGAGGACTGACTCAAAGTATAATCATTTTGAATGCCTTTTTATACATTTCTTTAAGCATCATAAAACAATTCATAGGTCCTGTTTCGGGAGTGGAATGTGGTTCATGTCATGAAGTCATAAATTAATCCCACCTGTTCACAAATGCAGGTGGGTCTCGAGTTTGTATGTTTTGTGTGCTGTGTCCTGATTGACTGAGTGTTCCTAACTTAATATGGCATCTAACTTTATGGTGTTTTGGGAATGTGCCCCCCTCTGGCCATGTGCATTTTATTGGTCCCAACCTCCTAGGACCACTGTGGTGTCGCTGCATATTTGTGGGACTAATCTGGGTTTTTCCTGTTCACACGTTTGTCCTGCTGGTTACGTGCCTCCCATCAATGACCTACAATCACTACCCTCAAGCCTTAGTTGCAGGGACTTCCTGACCACGTATTTCTGACTCTGGGTCAATGGAGAGATCATATCGGGAGGTTTCGCCAACAGTGATTTCCATTTCGTGTTTGTACATATACGTATCAATGTGTACATTGACATCAATATTAACAAGATTGCCCATGATTCATGAGCACTAGCATCAACAGTTCATATGCTTGTAACCTTGAGATCAAAAGATGACAAAATTCGAGACTCTGCAATTTAATTTTGGATGTTTTCAAATGCTTAAACATGTTTCTCTCTCCATACAAACTCCTTTCCTTTTCTTAATAATTTTCTCATAGGTTCTCTTTTCTAAGAAAAATTGTGAACACATTTTGCATAATATTCAATTAGGCATAAGAAAGAGTGTAATTGGTCTTTTCCCCGAGGAGCTGGAGCCAGTCTAATGGATGTTACTAGATTTACCTTTAGCTTGACACCTGGCGTTGAGTATGCTTCCACCATAAAATATTAGACTGCAGTTTTAAACCGCACATGTACGTTCTTTTGAAAATACACACATTTTATAGGCCTTTTCAGTTACCTGGAAAACCCATAAAAAGCTTATGGTTGCATTACATGTGTCTTTGCTTCTACATGCAGACGTAAGACTTTTGAGGATGAGTTAATTAGGGACCAGATAGTGAAGAACACTAACAATAATAAAATCCAAGAAACTGCTTACCACTGCTAATTAGACTATAGACAAAGCTGTGGAGATAAGTGCAGGGATAGAAAGTACTGCATCGCATACGGAGAAGATGTCCCTTTCTAAGCAATACAGTTTCTCCAGGTGGTTGGGCAGTTATTGTAAAACAAAAATTAGGGAACATAAATCTTCAGAATTGAAATCTGCCCTCGAAGCTTGCAATTATTGTGGCAGTACCAGTCACTTGGGAAATGATGCTTGTTGTCCTGCTGTGGATAAGAGTCGTAACTGCTGTAAAAGCCAATAGGTTTCGCCTTTGCGACCTATTGAATTGGTCAATGGTTTTTAGCTATGCTGTAAAACATACTGGGGCTGAAACAGCAAACATAGCTAAAATCTACTGTATGTCCCAAAGCGAAGAAGCTTTTCAAGAAACATTGAAAAGTGGCATTTAAAGCTCAATTTGCAGAGGGACAGTTTTTTTCCCATAAGTCTGCAGAGACAGCACAGACATGCGTTCTGTGTGTTTTTTTACATGTACAAATGCAAATGCTGCAACACCAACGCAACAGACTACCACCACAGAGCAGCCCACAAGTGGTCTACTCCAGATTTGAAGATGGAGGTGCTGTTTTAAGCTTTTGGGAAACAGTAGTTACAGTTTCAAGGCCAAAGGCTACTTTGAAACTTTTCTACAATAAAAGTATATGTGAGTGGTCACAAGATATTTTTTAAGGTCTAAAAACAAAAAAAACATTTATTTATAGAAGCTAAAACTAAAAACACATCATCCATGAAAAATAGTAAACCAAATTAGTAATCCACTGACAAATAAAAATAACCAAGGCAACTCTCACATATCAAACGAAATACCATAGTGTGTCCTCCTTCAAATGGACTGCAAAAGTGTGCAAGCTGAGTGGCTAACCTTATCCTGATATATTGGTCATTTAGCTGTCAGTCACTCTGCTTTACTTTTCTCTTCTCTCCAACTGCACCACTATATTGTCTCATATCGTTTAGTGAGGCACAAATGTGTTTCTCTTGTGTAGATTCTGCCTTTTTTGTTCAGAGTTTGGTCTGTGAGCCTTGCATTTGTCCCACTTGTGACTGCCTAGTTATATTTTGTTTGACTGGTCATTAACTGATTTAAATTAAAACTAAAGAACGTTTTAATCCTGTTAAAACATTAGGGCCAGGATCGCTGGAGTTCTGGCATTTGAGTGTTCTTCTCGCTCGCTTCCATATTACAGAAGGCCTGCAGACACTTGTTCAGTCCCTTCAGTAGAACCTATTGCATAGGTGCATAAATCAGGTGTGTAAAGTCAAAAGGGATTACCTGACTAATTGAGATGTGTCCGCATGAAAAGGAGGCAACACCTCTGCCTTTTCGTCCATGTGATGTTAATGACATGGGCACGGGGTAAAGAGTGTGTCCTTGTGTAACATAACTGGTGCTCATATAAAGCGCTCCAATACCTTCGGGTCGAGTTCGCGCTATATAAATCTGCACAAAAAAAAGAAGCTCTCAAGAGGTGAACTAGCCATGTGCCACTTAGAAAGGGGTTCACTATCTGAAAGTACTCTATGGGAGTGAGTGTAGAGTTCCGAAGCAGCCCCCAACACGAAGATGTAATCACATGTCCTATATCCTATAAGGGACACATCCTTTACAACGTGGATGTTACAACGCATTGCCATTACAACGCGGTTGTAACAACGCAACTATCATTAAATCGTAATGCCATTACAATGCATGACAACAATGCATATGCTTTTGCCACGCATGCCTTTAAAACGAATTTCGTTGTAAAGGCACATGTTTTACATGTAAGTATAGGGTTTAGGGTTGGTTTGGGTTTTGGGGTGTAGGGGTATAGATTTTGGGGTGCCAAGGTTAATTTTAGGGTTCAGGGTGGATTTTGGTTTTGGGGTGCTAAGAGTGATTCTAGGGTTCAGGGTGGGTATGAATTTTGGGGTGTCAGGGGTAATTTTAGGGTTTAGGGTGGGTTTGGGTTTTGGGGTGCCTGGGGTAATTTTAGGGTTCAGGGTGTGTTTGGGTTTTGGGGTGCAAGGGTTAATTTGGGGGTTCAGAGTGGGGGATGGGTTTTGGGGTGTCAGGGTTAATTTTAGGGTTCACGGTGGGTATGGGTTTTGGGATGTAAAGGGTAATTTTGGGGGTTCAGGGTGGGTTTGGGTTTTTGTGTGTCAGGGGTAATTTTAGGGTTCAGGGTGGGTTGGGTTTTGGGGGTCCAGTTGTAGTTTTAGGGTTTAGGGTGTGTTTGGGTTTTGGGGTCCCAGGGTTAATTTTAGGGTTCGTTTTGGGTTTGAGATTTGGAGTGCAAGGGGTAATTTTAAGGTTCAAGGTGGTTTGGAGTTTTGGGGTGCCAAGGTTAATTTTAGGGTTCAGGGTGTGCTTGGGTTTTGGGTTGCAAGGGTTAATTTTGAGGTTCAGGGTTGTTATGGGTTTTGGGGTGTCAGGAGTAATTTTAGGGTACAGGGTGGATTTGGGTTTTAGGGTGCAAGGGTTAATTTTAGGGTTCAGGGTGTGTTTGGGTTCCGGGGTACTAGGGTTAATTTTGGGGTTCAGGGTGGGTATGGGTTTTGGGGTGACAGGGGTCATTTTAGTGTTCAGGATGGGTTTGAGGTTTTGGGGTCCCAGGGTTAATTTTAGGGTTCAAGGTGGGTTTGGGTTTTAGGGTTCAAGAGTTCATTTTGGGGTTCGGTGGGTATGGGATTGGGGCACCAGGGGTAATTTTAGGGGACAGGGAGGATGTGGGGTTTGGGGTAATTTTAGGATTTTAGGGGTATGGATTTTGGAATGGTAAGGGTAAGTTTGGGATTTTAGGGGAGATATGGGTACTGCGGTATTAGGGGTAATTTTAGGGTTTTAGGGGTATGGGTGTTGGGGTAGTAAGAGTAATTTTCGAGTTTTAGGGGGTAAAAATATAAATATATATTTATAAAATATATATATATATATTTACTTACCTTAAGCACTTTTTCCAAGTGTATGCCGTTACCACGCATGCCTTTGCGTGGTAATGGCATGCGTGTTAAAGGCATATGCGTGGTAAAAGTTTGCGATGTAATAGCAACACGTTGTAACAACACTTGCATTGTGACAAGCGCATTGTAATTGCATGCAATGTATCGTTATATATTCATTCCAGAAAGGGGTCTATTCACTTCTTTAAAAGGTAGTGAAGATGGAGCGTCATTTTTAAACCACTGTTTTGTATTCCCCTTGCAGCCTCTCTCCAGCTCAGACGCAGAATTAAAAAGAGCTCTCTACACTGGATCGAAATGGGCTAAAGTGCGCAGCTTGCTCTACAATGTGCACTGACATCTGTGCAGTGCACCTTTCTCTGCTTGTCACCTTTGCCACCAGTTCCTTAAATGCACTTGTTTGCTAGTTGTGCAAGTGGCTGCCAGTGTGCACTCTGTACGCATGTGTGCACAATATGTCCATCAAACAACTCTTTCCTTCACACACGATTTAACACACGCATGCACGTTTCACTGCATGTGTGCAACATTCTCCGCTTATCTGCACTCTATTCAGCTTCTGTGCGCAACTTGCTGGTTTTTTTCAGGCCTAATTTTTTTCTTTTTGAAGCAACTATTTGTGAATTGCCTCTTCTGCTTGTTTTCTGCGAGAGTACGGTAAAGCCCACTCCTGTGGTCGAAAGGGGATTGCGATATCATCAGGATGCAGTAATGTGAAATCTTTCTGTCAGCCTCGCACGACAAAAGATCACCTACCAACCATTGTTCTTGTGAAACAGCTGCACATTGGGAGGGTTTCCTGACTTCTGTTCAAGCCATCTTGGCTGTAGGGGGCATCGGGCCTCTGCCCGGGAGGCTGGAAGGGCGGGGGCCAGTTTTGGAGCGGTGGGGTCCTTTTTTGTTACCGGGGTCCAGTTCTGTAGTAGTGAAGCAATTTGAGTCCCCAGTAACAAAAGCAGTAGTGCTAGGGGACGGTTTTGTCAAGCAGCAGCTCTACACACTCCCACTCCGACTTACGGGGAGAGGCCGGTCCGACAAAATTGCCAGGGCTATTTTGGGTGCCCAGTAGAGGGCATCACAGAAGCACACGAATGTATGAGAGTAAAATGGGGTGGTGGGACAGAACACTGCTGAACAAGTAACACGGGGGCATAGAAGCACGAGAGAGAGAGGGCAACCCGAGCATGGCTGAGAGATAAGAGCAAACTGGCGAGAAAAAGCGGCGCTTAATGTCAATATGCGATTATATTGTCAGTTCTTTGTTTTTACGCCTTAATATTCTGGGATTCCTCCTCTGTGGTTCGTTCCTATCAGGCACTTACACAAACTGTGCCCAAAGTCGTTCACTTCTTTCACACTTTCCATGGACATGTATAAGAACTTTATTGTGTGATTAATAAAAATCATTACAATGGTAAACATGCATCAGTGAAAATAAAAACGTGATTCAGTGTTACTTAAGTATTTACACATGGTAGAAAAAACACGTGTCAATTCTCAAAAAATTATTTTCCTTTAAAAAAATAAATAATAATCTTCCTATGAATGTCCGTTTGTATCATCAGTGAATTAAAAAATAGTTCATCTCTAAATAATTAAAAAGGACCTAGCAATCTATTTTTGTTAGCAAAAAAAATTAACTTTGTCTAAGTTGTACAACTTCATAATGAGTACTTAGAAAAACAGTTGGGGGCCGTCGTTGTCCCTTGTGGATTAACATCTGGTAAGGTCACAGAACAAAACTATAGTCATTGGGAATAAATGGTTAATACTACTGGGGGCGCGGGTCCATTAATATGGTGGAGACCCTACAAATGATGGTTTAATGGACTTGGAACACACAAGAGGCCAAGAGATCGTCTGTGTAAAGAAAGAGGCCATGGTCAACAGCAATTTGACGGAACAGAGGGGTTGGTCCTCCCTTTTATTGTTGACCGTTGTTTACTTGCTGGCTCTCTCTGATTGTGAATCTTCTTGCTGCTCTTGTCATGAACTTGGTGAACTGGATATTGAGCATTGGGTTGTCCGGATTCATTGATGCAAGGATGGCTTGTCCTCATGTGCAAACGCAGAGTTTATTCCATTCGCTCTTTAACATGATCTTTCAGTCGTCGAGTAGTGCAGGGCAAAGACATGCCACATGTTCAATCGATTCCTTGCTACTCCCACACCCCATGCACGTAACGTTGGTATGTATGCGTTGCCAGCTCGGCAGGTGATACAGGAATGGCCTTCATCCATTCTGAGGGCCATGAATCTTTTTTTCCACAGCACGGAATAGGTACATGACAGGTATGGGGCCATAATCCCTGGCTTGAACCATGATACAATTGTCCAGGTGTGCTTACGTTGGGCCAGTTGGGCTTTGTCCGAATGAAAGGACCAGAGGCGGACGTTCCTTTTGTTGTGAATTTTGAGTGCCTGCTGTGATAGGTTCAAGTTCCAGATGTCTTCTGAATCCAGGAGCTTTGGGGAGTCTTGTAGGTAGCGCCAATATGATCTACCAAGTTGAATGACTGAGATTTCCTGCCACAGTAGGGCCTCTAGGATTCTTTTTCTGGAGCTACGCAACTTATTACACAGCCTGATGAATGCTCCGGCCCCTACTGCTTAATGATCTTGAAGGCCAAACTCGAGGCGTATTTGAGCAGGGGATGAAGATTTCGGAAGGCTCAATTGAGTTGTTGGGCCATTGCTGAAGAAATGTCAGGTGGACCGGCTTCTTTTTCTTGTACTTCAAAATGAGTTTTTACGTAAAATATCCATTCTGCTTCAGAGATATTAGCGCTACTTTGCCCTCCTTGCTTGTGTATTTTAGAGTTGACAAGGGACCAGAAAGCTTTTGAGTTGTGACTTCTATTTGCATGTGTCAGTTTTAACCAAAACTGTTCGGAGCGTTTGTTTTTTCATGAAATATAGCTTGTCGAAGTGCATTCTGGGCAACCTTGTATTTGTTGAATTTATGATCTTCCCCTGGGTGCATGCGGACTTGTTTTAACATACTATTACATATTGATTTTAATTTCTTAATTTCATCTGTTATTGTTGCTTGATTGCATTTTTTGGTATTTCCTGAGGTACGGGAAAAGTTTTTAAGCAGTTCCCGAGAGAAGCGGTCCCATGCCATAACTGGCGATGATTCGTTGGTGCTCCTTTGGTCTTGCAAGACTCTGCATTTACTCATTATTGCTGGTATGATTGGATCTGACCATTTCAACCTTTTGAGGTTTTCTGTATAATCTCCTCCTGAGGTTTGGCTTGTCACGGCATGATGTACTAAGTTAGATGACATAGTGATCACTTGAGGACGGTGATAACTGTCACCTCGAGCAGCTATGGTGTATTTCTCGATCAGAGGGAGGAATTCCTTGTTACAAATGGTGTAGTCTAGGAAGGAATGAATATGACCGTTTGACCTTGTCCAGTGTGGTGGGTTATCCTTAGAGAAACGACCATTCAAGATTGTGTAGCACCCAATTGAAGCACCATGTATTCACCAATTTTGCTGTGTTTGGTGCCGATCAGTTTTGTTTGTTCGAGGATGTCTGGCCACGGGGTCACATATTCTTCTAGGAGTTCTTGAAAAAGATTTGTGTTATAGTCGCCGGATACTAGACCGGCTGGTCTGTTGTAATTACTTTCTAAATTACACAGGGTCTGAATTAGATGGTTGAACTTCAGTTTTTTCTCCCTGGTACTTGGTGAGATGTAGACGTTGATCAGTTGCTCGATGTGTTTGGGATTATCTATCCTTAAGCCAGATATCCAATCTTCCTTGAATGTCAGTTTTGCTATGTTGACGTTAAACTTGACTGAAATATAGATTGAAAGAACGCCACTGGGTCGGCCACATTTATGCAGCTTCTGAGCTGGGACTCTGTATTCCAGGAATCCTTTTCCTATTGCGAGACTGACCAGGGACCATGTTTCCTGCAGTAGTAAGATCTCATGGTTTTTTAAGAACTTTATCACATCGGTGGATTGAAGTTTCGGGGTAAGACCGTTGATGTTCCATGAGCATACTGAAAGGCCTGGTTGAATACCGGTTCAATTATGATTTCCCCCGTCCAGGGCCGCTGGCAGCCAAGCCCAGTCAGACGCTGTAATTTTAACCTCCTCTGGTTCAAGGCATGTGGCCTTTCCTGGGGATCAGCTTTTGGCAGATCTTAGTATTGAAAGCGATGATGGTCCTGGTTGATCTAATAAGGCCGGAGGTTTTGCGAGAATTGATGGGTGCCGTGGTTCAACTTGTTGGACTATTTTAATTCCCTATGTGTTAAGTAAATCAGACATTAGTAAAACTTGCTCCTTGATTACTACAGTTAAAAAAGTGATTAATGTTGGTTCGGTGAATTGGTTTTAAAGAGTTTTAAAATGTTCCCTCGAATCAGGATGTAATGTGGTCCTTGGGTGTGATATTCAGGAATAAATACAATTTCATTTTTAGGTTTATTGTTGTGAAGACCTGGCCGGGGGTCTTATGATTCTTGGGGTAAGTCGATTCTCCTTTGAGTGTGGAGTGACTGTTGCTAATGTCCCGCTTGTTCTTCTCGGGATTGGGGGGGCCTCAATCCTGGAGGGATGTTTGCCCGTTTGTATTGTGTCCAAGCTGTTGAATAGTGTTATTTGGAAGTTCTCCTTGCGTCTTAACCTGTGCTCATCCTCATGCTGGTCTATCATTTCCCTGTTTTTGTTTTCCCTCAGTAAATTGGCCTTATTTGTTGAAGCTATCTGGTCTTCTGGTCTAATCTTAGCCGTATGAGGCAATGTTTCTGACTTGATAGCTCTTCCTGGATCATCTGAAGTCGGGTGGTATGGAGACTTTACTAAGACCCCGCCCCTAGCCGCAGATGGATCCTTATGGTTTTTACTGTGGACGGGTGACAATAGCATCTTATTGATTGACTCTATGGTTACTTGCGGTGATGAATTTTGTGATGGTGAGAAAACGCTATCCGAACTCGCAGAGTTGATCGAACTGCGTCGTGTAATGTCCTTTTCGACATATGGGGGGACACTAGTCGTATTTACGACCACTGTGCTGCATTTATTGTGTTTTTTCATTAGTCTCTTCCTTTCTCTTTTGCTGAAATGTTGGTTTTGAGGGGGTTTAATCATTGGTCTCGACCTCAGGTCTGCGTCTTGGTTGTCAGTATCTTGCTTTATCTTGGTCGTAGACGGTATTTCTGTTTTTAGTGTGATATTGTTTTTATTATTTAATTTGGTGGTTTGAAAGATACTGAACTCCTTAGGAGCCACTTGCTTATCTGGAGACGTTACTGCTGCTGGGATGTAGGTCGGTTGGGTGTCGGTTTTTGCTGGTAAGGCCTTGTTACCATTGTTTGTTTTGTTTTGGTTTATGCTTTGGTCATTCTCTTTCTGAGTAGTTACATTGTGGGCGAGCATTCGTGATGTGGGGTGTCATGTGGACCTGATGGTAATTTCCTTATTTCTGTCAGAACCAGGGCAAGGAACTTCCCTAGGGCCCCTTTGGCCACTCCGGACACTTGGACGCTCCTGCTCCCATCTTTGATCCCACCGCCTGTGTCATCGGCCGAGGATCCCGCTCCAGGGTGCAGGTGAGCTTGACATAAAACATCACAGTGTTGTGTATCACCCGCAGCAGTGGCGACGGTGCCCGGAATTTGAGGAGTTTTTTTTCAGCAGCCGCAGTAGCCGCAGTGAGGACAACAAGGGTCCTAGCGGCAGCAGCAGTACTCCAGCCTGCTGTCCCCGGCCCCACACCTCATAGTGAACTGAGGTGAGCGATGACGGGGTGCAACTGGGGGTAGCAGGAGTGAACAAACAGCATACGGGAAATTTCTGCCTCAGCTTCCCTTCTGGTTTGCACCCTTGGAGAGAGGGGCTGTGAGGAGTTGTGGAGCTGAAGAGCTATGAGGCAGCCTTCCCTAGCCACTTTGCTCCACCATCTTCCTCCGCCAGCCAGGTAGCACAACCATCAGGAATCAAGGCAGTCAGGCAGGTAGACTGAAAGACTAATTTTGAGAATCCCCACCAGAGCGCCAACCAGGACACCCTAAGTGATAACCAAAGTCTTGAGGTATGTGGTGAGGTAAGCACTGGACATTCCCCATCTTACTCAGGGAAACCTTTCCTCAGCACTTTAAAGAACTGAGTTAGTGGAGCCGAACACAGACCGGAGTGGAGCAGATCAGAGTGCAAACCGCCGCCGCCACCACCACCAGAGAGCCACCCGTGAACATAATAGCTGAGTCTGCAAAATAAAGGCATGCACATAACCACTCAAAACACAGTGGTATGTTGAAAAGCTGTTGAGAATATTAAAAAGTTCTTACGCAGAAAGTAAAAAGCGGAAGCAGACAAGTCCTGGTGCAATGCTCTAGGACCCACAAAGTACATAGAACAGATCTGCCAGACAGTGCAAGTGCTGTCTAGGCTCGACCTAAAAAAGGGGGACATTCTGCCAAAGTTTGTAACTCTGAAAAGAGGGGGTAAACCAAAATTGTAAATGTGGTTGATGAGTTTGAAACCAGTGTTGATCATTCTGATTCCAATGATGAAAGTGTAGTGCTGTGTTTAGATTCTTTTTTGGTGGATGTGGTACAGACAGGTGATAATTCAGCATACAAAATGGATTGCTACTATCCAACCTGTAGACCACGAGACATGATTGCTGTCGGTGAAAGTTTGGTGAAGATGATGGCCGATTCAGTTTCCCAGTTTACATTGATAGGTGCTTCAGATTGGGAGAAATTCCGAGATATAAGTCTGAGAGAATCCTCTCTAAAAGCTGTAGCATATGGGGGCAAAGCCATTGAGGTGTTGGGCAAAGTTGACACAATGGGTTCATTTTAAGATAACCAAACTAGTGCTAGTGTTTATGTTGCCAAAAATGGATCATCTTTGTTGGAATCGTTGGAACAACGGAATCTGGAAATTGTCTTGGATCCCAACAATCCTGACCAAATTCTTTTAAAATAAAGTGCTTTTACAGTTGTGACCCATGCAATATTTTGAATGGGAGGCTGGGATTCCCTAAGTCTTTACTGATACTTTAGTAAAAATTAAAGGGTTCAAGCATAGAATTCAGTTAAAGCACAATTCCAGTGGCACACAAGCTTAAAAGCATACAATTCATGGTTAAACAGGAGTTTCACAAATAACTAGACAAGTTGTACTCTCAAGGTTTAATTGAACCTATAGATGGATCTGAGTGGTTATCGTTCATGGTATGGGCTTGCAAGCCTAACAGATCCCTGAGAATGTGTATGGGCTTGAGTGATTTGAATTCTAGGATTTGGGTGTACAGGCATCCTTCACTGAACATAACGGAGATGCTGACACAGATCAAGGATGCCAAGATGTTCACAACTTTACATATGGCTTTGTTGGATCATCAAGTGATCCTGCATGAAGATTCTCATCACCCAACTTCATCTGTGACATCTTAAGGGGCTTTTCAATTTAAACACATGCCTTTTGGGTTTGCTTCCGCATCTACTGTGTTTCAGTGATAAATGTTGATGTTGTTCAGCAGTGTGAGTGGAGTAAAATTGTTCATGGATGATCTTTAGATTTATGCTGAGACTAAGGCAGCCCACGAGAGGGGGGTTGTCCAAGTCTTTCTCTCAAGGCAGAGAAGTGCGAATTTGGAGCATCTAGTGTGGCGTTCTTAGGTCACAAATTGTCTGCTCTGGGTGTAGAAACAGAGGAGAAATTTGTCAGAGCTATCCTTTTTCATTCCCAGGTGTGCAGAAAAACACCTAATTTGCTTGCTTGATTATAGAAAGGTGAAAAATATGTTTTGAGACAGGTATGCATGGGGGAGTTTCAGCAGATAAAGGATGGTATTCCCTTCAGATCATGTGACACATGTGATCCCAGTATCATTATGACTGATGCCAGCCAGTATGGGTATGGCCAATGAAGTTGTGGCATTTGCCAGATGCAGTTTGAGTGGTGTTGAGTCTTCCTATACTGTCATTGAGTGTGAGGTATTGGCATGTTTGTGGGGAGTAAATAATGTCCGACATTATCTGTGGCCACACATAGATAGTCAAGTGGCAGTACAGATTGCAAGAATTTGATTATCATGTGAATTATATAACTGGTTTAAAAATATTTTTGCAGCCTGTTTATCCTGTTTATCCTTGTGTAACATAATTGAGAATGAAGTAACAGATGATGAAAAAATTGTGATTAATGAAATTGTGGTTACTACTAGCGGTGTCATTACGGAACAAGAATGGTTTGCTGCTCTTTCAAATGATGAGGTGTTAAGGGAGGTCCTGAATTATGTGGGTTAGGGTTATCCGATTTCCAAAGTGGCAAATTCTGATGTTTTGAGACATGTGTCAGCTGAGCTCTTCATTCTCAATAATTGTTTGAGAAGTTCGGATGTGCTTGTAGTTCCTAAATCTTTGCAGAGGAAAGTGGTGGAGTTGGCACATAAAGGGCACATTGGAATGGGAGCTATGAAATGGAGGTTCAAAGAATTATTTTGGTGGCCTGGTTTAGTTAGACCAGTGGAACACTGTGTGAGATAGTGTGTAAATTGTGCTGTGATTAACAAGTCTTAAGTCACCGTGCCAAGTGGGGTGGAGTCTGTACCAGTTCTGGATAAGGCTGGTCGAAGTTGGCATTTGATATCATAGGTGCTATCTGTGATCGTGATGGTCGCACCAAGTTTAGTTCCATTGTGATTAATTCCTATTTGTGGTGACCTGAAGTGAGTTTGGTGGACAGCATACCTACATTAAAGGTTGTGAGACATTATTTTTGAGGGAGGGAATACCTGAGGAAACAGTAAGTGATAATGATTCGCCAGGGAATTTGAAAGTTTTTTGTAAACTTTGTGAATTAAACATGTTACTACATTGTTGTATCATCCCAGAAATAATGGTCGATTGAGAGATGTAAGATGATCATTAAGGAAAACATTCAGTTCTCCTCGGTTAATTATTTTGATTGGGTTTATGATTTATGGAATTTATTGTGGGCAATTTGTGCCTCTCCTTGTTCTGATACAAATGTTTAAACTTTTGTGCTGTAGAGGGAAAGTTCTCCTGTAACTAAGATTATGAGCCCTTGAAGGAGAACAAGGCAGTGACTTTGGAATTAATTTGTGATGTGAGTGTGAAGCGAATGGTGGACTAGTGTCTCCTGCCCTACTGTGTTCGAATGGGCACAAGACGAGGAAAACAAACATGCCTCTATTGGGCTGAATTGTTATTTGGAAAGGCGACTACATACACCGCATAGCGGAGAGCCCCCAATGCGGGGACGAGTCCGGGTGACGGCCTCTGCTATGCGGACTTCCTGCCCTGGGCGGATTCGACGAACCGCTGCGGAGATTCCGGCGGCCACCCCTGAGCTGTAATCTCTCCAAATCTCACCCTGGGGACAGAGCACTAGGCTGATCAGCGTGGCTGCACAGGTCATATAGGCACGCCCCCGATCTGCGCTGAGGCCTGGAAGCTATCATGGCCATATGGGGGCTGTCAAGGTCTCTGCCTGCTACGGACATTAGCAAGTGCCTGCAGTACAGGCCCTGCTCGCTCCCGTAAACTGTGGTTAAGCGCACGACCTGGGCGGTTACTAACCGCGAACGGAACTGCAGAGGAGCCGGGGCCTGATGATACTATGCCTCGTCGATTCGAGGCCCATCTGCTCTGTGAGAGCTGATCCTGCAAAAGGCGGAGAAATCCAGAAGGCTAGCCCTGGGGTCATGTGAGTAGGCCAGTAGGCTCTGTTTCCTAACTCTGGGTGTTGGATAGTGGGGGCCCTGCCATCTGAGGCGGTCGCTGTTAGGTGATCACTGGGTGTTACGGGCTGCTTGCTTACCCAGGGTCCATGGGGGGTTGGAAGGGCCCTGGGACACGGTGCTGCGAGGTGCTTAGCAGGTGCAGTAAGGGTGGCGGTTTGGGGTGGAGCGTGGAACCTTAGATGGTGCTGTTTACCCGTCGCCCCTGAGGCTGCTTGTTAAACCTGTCAGCCTTAGGGTGGTCTCCCCTACATTTTTGCCCTTTTTGCCTCCCATTTTTATCCTATATTTTGTTGGACTTAGGACTCTGGGCGCCTCACCACTGCTAAACAGTGCTGCTGAGGTGCAGGTGCTCTTCCCTAAAACCTTGTGAGGCTGGCATATCTGCCACAAGCCACTGCTACCGCAGTAAGGTTTAATCCTCCATAGGCTAACATTGGGAACCTCCCCTTATGGAATAACTTCTGACAGGGACCTAATAAGTCTATCATGTTTGGTCTTGTTGGACTCGGGATCCCACTTTTATAAAGGGGACCTTTTCCTGCCTACACTTAGATTAGGCTGCAGACTCCCCCCTCCCCTCTGCATACTGATAGCCTGCCTGGGTTGGGAGGTGGGAGTGGTGATTCACACCTTCTTCCCTGGGATGAGCTGTGACGGGCTGCCCACTGTAGCCTTAACGGCCTGTCTCTCGTCACTGTGACAGCTAGGTCAGTGAAGGCAGGGAACATACCAGAACACCCTGGACTCTTCCAGAAGCCCCTGCCCCCAGACCCTTCCAGAGACTTCCACCACTTTCTAGCCCTTAGACTAAAAAGATATATAAGGGAGGGTCCTGGCCTCACATTCTTGTTACACTGCTGGACCTGGAAGAATCCCTGCTGGAGTGAGGACTGCTCGCAAGAGGATTGCCACTGGGAAGGAGGCTGACTGCTCCAAGGAACTGCTGCCCCACAACCTGCTGAGCTGCCCTACTGTCTGCTGATCCTGCCCTGCATGGGAGACTGCAACATCACCACCAGAGTGTCTCCACAACATCCCAAAGGAACTACTTTTCTTTGAACAGCATTTTAAAGAGTCTTCAACCTTTTAAATATTGCCTTTTTGGGACTGCACCCTTTTTAAGCTAAAGGAAACTACCTGTCCTTGGACCACAGCGTTTTAAAGACTGCCCTTTGGAACAGCAACAACACTGTCAAGATTTGCCCTACAACGCTGTGCCTGCCCTCAGCACTGCTTGCCCCGTGATCCTCCCGAGGGCTCTGTGATTGCCTCTGCTTCTGGCGCAAGCCGACTGAAACTGGCCCTGAGGTCACCGCCACTGGGACCGGAGCGCGCTGTGTAGCGCTGAGAAGCGAAGCGCTGTGTGGCAGGAGGCTCCGTCGTTGCCCAGGACTTGGAGGCACTGTTAAGCGCTGTGCTAAAGGAGCGCTGTGTGGCTGTGACCCCCACCCGTGCACCGCCTGCTGAGCCCAAGGCCCCAGGGGGAGAGGAGCCTCGAACCCGCGCCCGCAACCACCACCCCAGGTAACGCCTCAGTGCAACCAGGCTGCTGCGAGGGGGCGGGGTGCGGGTTGGCCGGGTACCTGGAGTGTGAGCTTTGTGCTTGGCTGGGAACCGTCCTTCACTGACCTGCCTACGGGGGCATAATTACATGGTAATTGACACTGGGGCATTTTTTAGCATTACCAGCAGCGCCTGGGCAGCCGCACTTCCTACACTGGGAGCATCATTTCTATGAGAGACATACTTATTATGCTACAAGGGAACTTTGGCCTAAGAACCTTCCCCCAGTGAATTTTGACCATAAGAACCTACCTCAAGTGAACTTTTGCCATCCAAGGACACTGTGAGAAAGACATTACCAGCAGGAGCCCTTGGCACACATGAGCTTTAGGTGATTTGATCAGGCCTGGGAACTGGATTCATTCTTATTGATTATTGATCTTGCTTGGAAACTGGAATCCTTTTTATTATTGATCAGGCCTGGGAACTAAATTCATTCTTTTTGATTATTGATCTTGCTTGAAAACTGGAATCCTTTTTATTATTGATCTTGCCTGGAGCTGGATTCACCTGCTTTTGGTTCTCGCATAATTTTTAGATAAAGAAATTCTTATTCTTATACAAAACTGGTGTGGTGTTCCTTTTGTGAGTGTTTTTACTGTGTCATCGCCGTTGTGTGGTGCACAAATACTTTACACATTGCCTCTGAAGTTACGCCTTTGCTGCTCTGCGCCAAGCTACCAGGTCGGAAGCGGTGGTCCCTACTTGGACTAGGGTGCATACCCCTGCCAACTAGAGACCCCGGTTCTAACATTGGTGATCGAGCGGTGGGATAGGACTTGTGCTTGTGTAACACCACGCAGCGACACAGTGTACACCGCAACCCTACACCTGACTCTATTGAATTTTTGTCTACCCTCTCCAATTGGCATTTTTGAATTTTTTTTAAATTCTCCCTGACTGGCTGCTCTTTTTAAAAGTCCTTTTGCCTAAGTCCTATTTGGTTTTCTCTACAAACGTCTGAGGCCCTACCTAGCAAGATGGAATTCGAGCTGGCCAATCTGGAAGTTTACACAGTGGCACAACTCAAGGAATTCTGCGAGGAGAAAGGGGTGCCCTTCAAGCGCAGCGCCAAGAAGGCACAGCTTCAAAAAGCCTTGAGAGCATGGGTAACAGCCCACCCAGAAGGAGATGGGGACGGGCAAGGACCGGAAAACGACACCACAGGAAATCTTGACCTACTGCACTTGGCGGGAAATGGTAATCTGTTACCAGGTACAAGGGTACCTTCCAGGGCAGGCAGTAGTGTGTCAGTGAAGAGCCTGTCCTTAGAGGACCTGGAGGACAGGAGGGAGGAGAGACAGCTCAGGTTGGAGCTTGCCAAGCTGGAGAAAGAGCGGGAAAGAGAAAGGTGGGCCATGGAGCAGGATCGCGAGAACAAGCGACTGGCTATGCGGGAAAAAGAACTTGCCCATGAGCTCAGCCTGAAGGAACTGGAAATCCGGGCCCTAGAAGTAGGGGCCAACAGCAACAAGAATGGTGGCAGCGTACCTATGGAAGCTTCACGTGAGTCCAGGGTCTTTATGCCTAAAGATGTGATGGCCAGTTTTAAGGTGGGGGATAATATTGATAAGTGGTTAGCCGCCTATGAGGTATCTTTAAGAGCCCATGGGGTCCCAGAGAGTTATTGGGGGGGTGGTTTGTATAAGTACCTACCTCCAGATGTTAGGGACACCCTCCTTTACCTAGAGAAGGAAGACCAGACTAACTATTCTGTCATGAAAGCCGCATTGCTTAAGAGGTTCGGTCTTACCCCTGAGAGGTATAGGCAGAGGTTTAGGAATAGCCACAAACTTCCCACACAGAACTGGGTAGACTTCCTGGACTACGCTAGTAAAGCTTTAGATGGTTGGGTGCGGGGCAGCAATGTGCATGACTATGAAGGGTTGTATGACTTGTTTTTAAGAGAGCACCTTCTAGAGAAATGTTTTCCAGAGCTGCGCCAACACCTGGTTGACCGCAAGTTGACCAATCCTAGGAAGCTTGCAGAGGAGGCGGACACCTGGGTCAGTACCAGGGTGTCCAACAAGGGTTCTGGGGGGGACTCCCAAAGGGGTGGTCAGGGTTCCCACCAGAGGAAAGAGGGGGGAGACAAAAAGAAAGAGTTCTCCAAAGGCTCCCAAAATAATTCACAAGGGAAAGGGTCTGGGTCCCAGCCCCAATCTGGCCACCAGAAGCCCACTTATCCTGACAAAGGTCAGCAGCCCAGAATTGTCCGGTGCTATGAGTGTGGTGAACTTGGACACTACAAGGGGGATCCCAAGTGTCGCAAGAGAGCACCACAGCCCACTGGAGGTAAAAACCCCGGGGTGGCTAGTGTAGCGCTCGGGGAGGAGCTGTCCCTAGATGATGGGAGTGAGGGGGCAGGGCTTGTCCTAGTGTCTCTGGGAGACAGTGAGGTCGTTCCTAAGGTCCATGTGCCCTCAAATACTACCAAGTATAGGCAGTGTGTCACCCTCAATGGTCGGGGGGTGGAGGCCCTGAGGGACACAGGTGCCAGCATGACTATGGTAAGGAGTCAGCTGGTGTCCCCCGAACAAATAATTCCCGATGCAGTCCATCCAGTTGTGATGGCTGACAACAGGGGTGGTCACTATCCCATAGCACAGGTTCCATTTGAGTGGGGAGGGGTTTCAGGCCTTTTAAGAGTTGCTGTGAGCCCTGCCATGCCAGTGGACTGTCTGTTAGGGAATGACCTAGAGCATACTGCCTGGAAGGAGGTAGAGCTCAAAGCGCATGTGGAGATGCTGGGGTTGCCGGAGTGGATTTGTGCTACCACCTGTCTATGGCTGCCCGGAAAGGGAGTCAGCCAGGGCTGGAGACTGGAAAAATGGCCCAGCCAGCTGCTAAGAAGGGAGGAGCCCGAGGGCGTGGGAAGCCCGCCCAGGGGCAGTCACCCCGTGAGATGGATGGGGCACCTGAGGAGGTCGCACCGGAGTCCACGGAGGGGGATGTTGCTCCCTTGGGGGACCTACCTACCCCTGCAGGGTGGCAGCTGGAAGGAGGGCCCACCAGGGAGGAGTTTTGCCAGGCACAGAAGGAGTGTCCTACCCTTGAGGGTATGAGGCGACAGGCCGAAGCCCAAGCAGCAGGCAATGCCTCCACGAAGTATCATATTTACTGGGAGGATGGGCTCCTTTACAGTGAGCCCAAGGCTCCTGTGCATGGGTCATCAAGGGCCTTAGTGGTCCCCCAGTGCTACAGGGCCTTTCTTTTGGAATTGGCTCATGAGATCCCATTGGCAGGACACTTGGGCCAAGACAAGACCTTTGCTAGGCTTGTCCCACATTTTTATTGGCCACAGATGAGGATCTCCTCAGATACATTCTGCAGGACCTGTCTGACCTGCCAAGCTAGTGGGAAAACAGGGGCTAGGCTGAAGGCTCCTCTGGAACCACTACCTGTCGTTAGCACTCCCTTTGAGAGGGTGGGCATCGACAGTGTTGGGCCTATGGATCCACCGACTTCTTCTGGTCACAGGTTTATCCTGGTTCTGGTGGACCACGCCACCCGGTACCCAGAGGCTATTCCTCTGAGAACCATCACTGCACCTGCAGTGGCACGGGCCCTGATGGGGATTTTTACCAGAGTGGGTTTCCCCAAAGAGGTGGTGTCCGACAGGGGTACCGATTTTATGTCTGCCTACATGCAAGCCATGTGGAAGGAGTGTGGGGTTACTTATAAGTTCTCCACCCCTTACCACCCACAGACCAATGGTCTCGTGGAGAGATTTAACAAGACCCTAAAGGGCATGATCAGGAGTCTGCCTGAGGGCCTGAGGAAAAAGTGGGACATCCTCTTGCCCTGTTTGTTGTTTTCCTACAGGGAGGTACCGCAGAAGGGAGTGGGCTTCAGCCCCTTTGAACTTTTGTACGGTCACCCTGTTAGGGGACCTCTCAGTTTAGTGAAGGATGGGTGGGAGAAGACTCCAAGGAGGCTTCCCCAAGATGTAGTGAGCTACATGCTGGCCTTCCGCAGCCAAATGGCTAAGTTGTGGAAGCAAGCTTCTGACAACTTAGAGGCCAGCCAGGCGGTGATGAAGGAATGGTACGACCAGAATTCTCACCCTGTGGAGCTAGAACCTGGACAGAAGGTGTGGGTCATGGAGCCTGGAGAGCTTAGTGCCCTCCAGGATCGCTGGACAGGCCCTTATGAGATATTGGAGAAAAAGGGTAAGGCCCCTTACCTAGTGGACCTTAAGACCCCCAGGCAGCCCCACAGGGTGCTACATGCCAACCGCCTCAAACCCCACCATGAGAGGTCTGAGCTCACCTTACTGATGGTGACGGATGGGTCCGAGGAAGAGGAAAGTGAACCTCTCCCGGACCTCTTTGCCTCCAAAGAGAAGGATGGATCGGTGGAGGGAGTGGTCCTCTCTCCATCCTTGACTCCTGAACAACAGAGGGACTGTCGCCAGGTCCTGGGGCAGTTCTCCTCAGTGTTCTCCCTTATCCCTGGGATTACCCACCTGTGTACTCATGATGTGGACACAGGAGACAGCCCACCTGTCAAGTCCAAATCTTACAGGCTGTCAGATAAGGTGAAGGCCAGCATCCAGAGTGAAGTCACTAAGATGCTGGAGTTGGGGGTGATAGAGCCCTCCAACAGCCCGTGGTCCAGTCCGGTGGTTCTGGTACCAAAAGCTGCCCCACCGGGCACCACACCAGAACTTAGGTTCTGTGTGGATTACAGGGGACTGAACTCTGTGACCAAGACTGATGCTCATCCTATCCCTAGGGCGGATGAGCTCATTGACCGACTAGGGGCTGCCCGATACCTGAGTACCTTTGACCTCGCGTCAGGGTACTGGCAGATCGCCCTAACAGATGGAGCTAAAGAGAGGTCCGCCTTTTCCACCCCAGAGGGCCACTACCAGTTTAGGGTGATGCCCTTTGGACTGAAAAATGCTCCTGCCACCTTCCAGCGGCTGGTGAACCGGGTCCTCTCCGGTTTAGAGGCCTTCTCTGCTGCCTACCTGGACGACATAGCTGTCTTCAGTAGCAGCTGGGAGGACAATTTGGGTCACCTCCAGGAAGTGCTTCAGGCTCTGCAGCAGGCAGGCCTGACTATCAAATCTAGCAAATGCCAGATAGGGCAAGGGTCGGTAGTCTACCTAGGACACTTGGTAGGAGGGGGCAAGGTGCAGCCCCTACAGGCCAAGATAGAAACCATCCTGGCTTGGGAGCCTCCCAAAACACAGACTGAGGTCAGGGCGTTCCTGGGCCTCACAGGATACTACCGCAGATTTGTCAAGGGTTATGGCACTATTGTGGCCCCCTTGACTGAGCTAACCTCTAAGAAACAACCTAGAAAAGTGATCTGGACAGAGGCTTGCCAAAAAGCCTTTGACGCTCTAAAGCAGGCCATGTGCACCGCTCCTGTGCTCAGGGCCCCTGACTTCTCCAAAGAGTTCATTGTCCAAACGGACGCCTCGGAGCATGGCATAGGAGTGGTACTTTCGCAACTCAATGAGAAGGGAAGGGACCAACCAGTAGCCTTCATCTCCAGGAAGCTGCTCCCCCGTGAACAGCGGAGGAGTGCGATAGAGAGAGAAGCCTTCGCAGTGGTCTGGGCTGTGAAGAAGCTGAGGCCATACTTGTTTGGCTCCCACTTCCTGATTTAGACTGACCACCCGCCCCTCAGGTGGCTCATGCAAATGAGGGGCGAGAATCCCAAATTGTTGAGGTGGTCCATTTCTCTACAGGGGATGGACTTCAGGGTGGAACACAGACCCGGAGTAGACCACGCCAATGCTGACGGTGTCTCTCGGTTTTTCCGCCTTAGTGATGAGAACTCCCTGGAGGTTGGGTAGTTCTCCCCACTTTCAGCTGGGGGGACATGTGTTAAACCTGTCAGCCTTAGGGTGGTCTCCCCTACATTTTTGCCCTTTTTGCCTCCCATTTTTATCCTATATTTTGTTGGACTTAGGACTCTGGACGCCTCACCACTGCTAAACAGTGCTGCTGAGGTGCAGGTGCTCTTCCCTAAAACCTTGTGAGGCTGGCATATCTGCCACAAGCCACTGCTACCGCAGTAAGGTTTAATCCTCCATAGGCTAACATTGGGAACCTCCCCTTATGGAATAACTTCTGACAGGGACCTAATAAGTCTATCATGTTTGGTCTTGTTGGACTCGGGGCGGGAACCCTTTCCAATGATATATAGGGTTTGGGCATTACTACGCTAGGGATCCCACTTTTATAAAGGGGACCTTTTCCTGCCTACACTTAGATTAGGCTGCAGACTCCCCCCTCCCCTCTGCATAATAGCCTGCCTGAGTTGGGAGGTGGGAGTGGTGATTCACACCTT
Source organism: Lissotriton helveticus (assembly GCF_964261635.1). Taxonomy (NCBI): domain Eukaryota; kingdom Metazoa; phylum Chordata; class Amphibia; order Caudata; family Salamandridae; genus Lissotriton; species Lissotriton helveticus. The sequence goes on from NC_136065.1 coordinate 1,762,028,169, forward strand.
CTTCCCTGGGATGAGCTGTGACGGGCTGCCCACTGTAGCCTTAACGGCCTGTCTCTCGTCACTGTGACAGCTAGGTCAGGGAAGGCAGGGAACATACCAGAACACCCTGGACTCTTCCAGAAGCCCCTGCCCCCAGACCCTTCCAGAGACTTCCACCACTTTCTAGCCCTTAGACTAAAAAGATATATAAGGGAGGGTCCTGGCCTCACATTCTTGTTACACTGCTGGACCTGGAAGAATCCCTGCTGGAGTGAGGACTGCTGCGCAAGAGGATTGCCACTGGGAAGGAGGCTGACTGCTCCAAGGAACTGCTGCCCCACAACCTGCTGAGCTGCCCTACTGTCTGCTGATCCTGCCCTGCATGGGAGACTGCAACATCACCACCAGAGTGTCTCCACAACATCCCAAAGGAACTACTTTTCTTTGAACAGCATTTTAAAGAGTCTTCAACCTTTTAAAGATTGCCTTTTTGGGACTGCACCCTTTTTAAGCTAAAGGAAACTACCTGTCCTTGGACCACAGCGTTTTAAAGACTGCCCTTTGGAACAGCAACAACACTGTCAAGATTTGCCCTGCAACGCTGTGCCTGCCCTCAGCACTGCTTGCCCCGTGATCCTCCCGAGGGCTCTGTGATTGCCTCTGCTTCTGGCGCAAGCTGACTGAAACTGGCCCTGAGGTCACCGCCACTGGGACCGGAGCGTGCTGTGTAGCGCTGAGAAGCGAAGCGCTGTGTGGCAGGAGGCTCCGTCGTTGCCCAGGACTTGGAGGCACTGTTAAGCGCTGTGCTAAAGGAGCGCTGTGTGGCTGTGACCCCCACCCGTGCAGCGCCTGCTGAGCCCAAGGCCCCAGGGGGAGAGGAGCCTCGAACCCGCGCCCGCAACCACCACCCCAGGTAACGGCTCAGTGCAACCAGGCTGCTGCGAGGGGGCGGGGTGCGGGTTGGCCGGGTACCTGGAGTGTGAGCTTTGTGCTTGGCTGGGAACCGTCCTTCACTGACCTGCCTACGGGGGCATAATTACATGGTAATTGACACTGGGGCATTTTTTAGCATTACCAGCAGCGCCTGGGCAGCCGCACTTCCTACACTGGGAGCATCATTTCTATGAGAGACATACTTATTATGCTACAAGGGAACTTTGGCCTAAGAACCTTCCCCCAGTGAATTTTGACCATAAGAACCTACCTCAAGTGAACTTTTGCCATCCAAGGACACTGTGAGAAAGACATTACCAGCAGGAGCCCTTGGCACACATGAGCTTTTGGTGATTTGATCAGGCCTGGGAACTGGATTCATTCTTATTGATTATTGATCTTGCTTGGAAACTGGAATCCTTTTTATTATTGATCAGGCCTGGGAACTAAATTCATTCTTTTTGATTATTGATCTTGCTTGGAAACTGGAATCCTTTTTATTATTGATCTTGCCTGGAGCTGGATTTACCTGCTTTTGGTTCTCGCATAATTTTTAGATAAAGAAATTCTTATTCTTATACAAAACTGGTGTGGTGTTCCTTTTGTGAGTGTTTTTACTGTGTCATCGCCGTTGTGTGTTGCACAAATACTTTACACATTGCCTCTGAAGTTACGCCTTTGCTGCTCTGCACCAAGCTACCAGGTCGGAAGCGGTGGTCCCTACTTGGACTAGGGTGCATACCCCTGCCAACTAGAGACCCCGGTTCTAACACTGCTGCACTCCGGTCCTCCCAACACTGGCATTACTCCAGTAGCCCCTTCTTGGCCCCTTGAGTGCTGCTGTCCAGACAATATGCCCAGTGCTTGACGGCAAGGCATGGGTCTTGTCACCTGCTCCTGTGGGCTCAGACTTCCACACCAGTGGTTCCACAGTATTCTGGTGTGCACCATTTCAACCGGCCTAACAGCTGCATACACTTTTCGACATGGGGAAAAATGACCCCAATCAGTCAAAACTGCCCTTTGAGAATAAGCGCACAACGTGTGCCGGGGAAGCAGGCTCTGAGACTGAAGGGGAAGCTTCCCAGGTCGGTGACAAATAAGATGGAGATCTGCACGCCATCATTCTAGAAGTCCACTCCAATCTCAGTTCTATGGACACCAAACTCGACACTCTGACAGCAGGGCTCGACACGGTAAAACGGCAAGTGAAGGTCCATGAATCCCAATTAGAAGCTCTGGAGAATCATGCGGAACAAGGCCATGAGTATCAAATCGAATCTAAGGAGCACCTCCTAAACATGGAACAGGTTCTTACGCTAATAAAAGCAAAAAACGAAGACTTGGAAGCGTGCTATTAACAACCTGCACATAGCTGGTATTCCGGAAACTACAGCTTTTCACAAAATGGAGCCCTTTGTCGAGACTTTGTTTTGTGAAATCTTCCCAATAGCTCTTTCTGCAATCTTTGTGGTTGAATGCATGCATCACTCACTTGGCCCTAAGCTGCCCATAGGCGGTACACCTAGACCCATCATAGCTCTCTTACTGAATTACTACTCAATCTTGAAAGCAGCTAGAGAACATGGCAATATAAATCACCAAGGGAACAACATATCTATCTTTCCGGACTTTACTCCCACGGTTCAGGCCGTAAAGAATTCCTGCCATCAAAATGCCTTCTTCAACGCGCTGAAATTCCCTATGCAATGCTCTTTCTGGCGAAGCTGAAGATATCCCACGAAGGCCAAGCACACTTCTTCACTAATGCCAAATCAGCAATTAAATTTGCCAAACATATTTGTCCAGGACGGTCCTCCCCTGGCACACCACTGAATGCAGAGGCGAGGGTAAGACTGCGAGGACTTATCTGCTACGCCTTAATTCAAATTCCACCCCTGTAGTACTTTTCTACTCTCCAGTAGCCTATGCCCTACCATTAGCACAATTATTGTTCTTGGTTAGTGTTCTCCAACTGTCTCTCCGTGCTGATATGTACGCCCCACCACCCTGGCTCTAATGCAGGGCAGTTCGCCGGCAACCCATGCCCCCACAGGGAGATCTCCCAGGGCCTATTTTGTCTTTTCTTGATTTGAGTATTTGGGGGGGGGGGTAGTGGGCTCTCAACCTTGTTGGGGGTTGGGTGGTTGGAGTGAGGGGGAGGTGTTTGATTTTAAGCATGTATAGTTGGTCGCTTGCAGGCACTATTAGGTCACTTACTCTTTACGCTCCTACGAGCATCACAAGACACCAATTCAATCACCCTCAGCGGCAAATAAGTTCAAAGGGCAGTGGCACACTTCATTCTATTAACAGACTGCTCACCACATACGAGTGGTCACCTTGCTGCGCTACACATCACATAGAATGACCGAAGTATTGTTCCTAACCTGGAACATACGTGGTCTGAATAACCACCGAAAGGCGAGACTCACGCATGCCTACTTGATCCGACACAAAATAGATATGTGTTCCCTTCAAGAAACATATCTTAAGCATGCCGCAGATCCTAGGTTACACAATAGGTATTGGGGGGAGATTCATTACACCGCATATTCCAACTACACCTGAGGCACTGCAATACTGATCCAATGAAATGTGGGCTGGGCTACAATTGAATCATGTGTTGACCCTGAGGGTTGTTATGTACTGTTGAAAGGTATGCTACACACAACACCGCTGACCCTAGCGGCCTTCTATGGCCCTAATATTAATGACCCTGCCTTCTTTGAAACAAATTGGTCCAAGATAACTCTGTTTAGATATAACATATTTATCTAGGGGAGAGATTTTAATGCAGTCGTGCAAGACTCAATGGACCACGTGGGAACACCTGGGCAGCGAATCCATACACTCCACCCTGGAACAAATAACGAAAGAAATACAATAGGCTGAGCTGCTATATTTCCAAATGGGTCTACAATCGCACATCACCACCATTCAAAGTAAAATTATAGAATAGGATGATGAAGCGGTCCGCAAGAAAAAAATTCTGGGCAGAAACGCCAAAGCCCTCAGGTACGGGGAGGGTGATCGCCCGGGCAAAGCCCTAGCCTACACACGTAAACAACATCGCGCTTCCGCTTATATTAAAGAGCTCTTGGAGGATGACTCTAGCTCTTCACATGGACAGTCTGCCACCCTAGACAGAATGAAGAGATTTTACGAATCCCGCTACACTGCTACCCAGACCTGCCCTCGCGCGGAGTTGCAGACCTACCTAGATTCCATCGAGTTAGTCTGGTAAGCAACGCCCACCGTGATTATTTAGACGTGCCATTCACCAAAGAGGGTATTGTCCAGATCATTAACAGCCTACCTGGCAACAAAGCGCGTGGCCTAGACGGTTTATCAGCTTCATTCTATAAAACCTATGCTACTGAATTGGCTTCTCATTTATTAGAAGTATACCAAGAATCCCTCGAAATAGGTCACCTCCCCCCAACGTTGCGCGAGGGTGTGATTGTGACAATCCTGAAGCCGGATAAACTGGCACATAAGCGCGATTCTTACCGCCTGCTTTCCCTTATTAACATTGAAGCAAAAATACTGGCCAAACTGATCGCCAGCAGATTGCAGCCGCTTTTGCCTATCCTCGCTAGACAGGACCAATCCGGCTTTATTCCCGGGAGATCCACCTCTCACAACCTACATACCTTTTTCTCTATACTTCATCAGTTAGACCCCAACCTACCTGCGCTTTCTGCATTCTTAGACGCTACAAAGGCGTTTGATTCCCTTGAGTGGCCGTTCCTTTTTTACCATACTCCCCAGGATTGGCATGAGTGCCAATTTCCTGAAACTCATTCACTTACTTTATACCAACCCGACTGCAAGACTCAAGGTAAACAACTTACTATCAGAACCTTTTCCCATAGCCCGTGGCACTAGGCAGGTGTGTCCTTTGTCCCCCTTATTATTTGCGATAGCTATGGAACCTCTCGTGGCCAGGATGCATCAACACCACACAGCCAGGGGACTTAGTCTCACAGACAGGGGCTTGATAATATCAACATATGCAGATGACATCACACTATACATCCAGGAGCCAGAAACGAACCTTAACCCCTGCTGCGTGAGGTTCTCCTCTTCAGAGGCATGTCAGGTATACAGGTTAACTGGTCCAAGTCGACCCTACTCGCCTTAACACCAGCTCCTATCGTATTGGACCTTGATTTCCCACTTATCTGGGTGGATCCAGCGGTCAAATACCTTGGAATATGGCTTTCTAGCGAGATACAGGAAATCAGGCACCTGAATTATGGTTGACTCATACTCTGGCTGGAGGGCAAGATTTCCTTTTGGACCAAACTGCCACTGTTGCTTGCTGGGAAGATAGCAATCGCTAAAATTATAATATTGCCCACTTTCCTGTACCTCTTTGCCAACATTCCCATCCCCCTCATGCAGGCCTTCTTCAAACAGCTACGCTACCTTTTAACCTCTTTTGTTTGGGCGGGTAAACAACCACGCATCTCCTGGGAAGTCCTGACACTGCCATTGACACAGGGGGTTCTGGGGGAACAGGACTTTGAACTCTATGCTCTGAGCGCTCAGGCCCAATACCTGCACTACTGGGTCCATCTTGTCCCGTTTCAACCTCACGTGGCAGTGGAGAGGGATGTTGCCTTTCCAGCACCTCTACCAGCTGCTATCTATTATACCTATAAAGGACCCAACACTGAAATGAATACAGTGGAAAATCTACTCTGGGCCTGGGTGGGACTTTGATGCCTGCAAAACTACCACTGTTATAAACCCCATCCATGCCTCTGGCGCACCATCCAAGCTTCCCCCCAATGCAGGACATTGGCTCTATACATAGAGCCCGACGGATGGGGCTATCCACATTTGTCGACCTGTGCCCGGCTAAGGAGTTCTTATCTCAGCCACAAAACCTAGATGATGCACCCGCCCCTCTGTTGGAACACCTTCTCTATCACCAACTCAGGGCTAACTGTCGGCAAAAACACAGTTCACTGCGCCTGAATCCCTACTCTTGTTAGAAAATATTAGCGAATCCCTCGCCCAAGAACCTTATAACCCGCATTTATAACATTACACAACAGACCATTCCGATCACAACACCTAATGCACTGGTGGAGTGGTCCTTGGACCTTGACCCACCACCCCCGGCAAACAATGGGCCTTTTGCTGAGCTCAACTCAAACACCTTTCTCCAAATTATAAACTGCGATTAATACATTTCAAATACCTACACAGGCCAAACCGTACACCATTGCAACTACAGAAAATGGGCTTGCGACCAGATGCAACATGCTGGTGCTGTGCGGATAAGCGCCTGTGAGGTAGACCGGCGGCACGCCTGGCAGGAGAAAGACCAAGAGGAGGCATGTGACACAGACACGGGCGGGTGCAACAGGAGGTGTCTGGTGGCCATTTCGTTTGGTGGACCAAAGAGGGCCTGGAAGCCACTAGGGCGAGATCAGACCGAGGGCCGTCCGAGGCCACCGGTGGCAGAGGTGGCAATCCGGAACTCCCTGCAGGCCCTGAAGAAAGCAGGCTCCGACAAGCGCCACAAGTGCCGCCCCACAGGTAGGCCGCTCTATTTGCTGTGAGGCTGGAGACGTATGGTGGGGCAGAGTGGCTATAACCAAACGGAGGGGCGGTGGGACCTCCTGAAGCCGTGCCCCTAACTGTCTGAAGACTTGGCCACAGAGCAGGGAAGACAGGCGGTGCGCCAAAGTGGCATCCAACAGCAGCGTGGGAAGTCTGGTTGCAGGGAGGGATCTGAGTGGCAGATCGAGCTTTGCTGTAACCATTTTGGAAGGGAGATTGGAGATAGGCCCTGAGACCAAGAATTAATCCCACCTGAAAAGGAAGCAATCTGATACAGGATGCGCCTGGGGTCGCCTGGCACAGGAGGGTCAGCCTGACAACTCCATTGGGGGCGGACAAAGGAAAACACCAGCGGCACAATCGAGGGCCGGTCCGTGGGTAGACCAGGCCCCAGACTGAGAGGTGGGGACCGGTGGCAGAGTGGTGAGGCCACGGCCGAAAGAGGAGAAGGTAGGAGCATCCGTCCACCGGGAAGACTGAGGCTTGGACCCCTGGACGCCCTGCCAGCCCCATTGGGACTCTCCATCACCCTTACTAGCCTACCCTCAAGTGCACATCTCGCGTCTGCCACTGGTGGAGACCGAGGTGCCGAGACTACACAGAGCTGGAGCAAGAGAGAAGGAATACGAAAGTCCCCCGCTGATTGACAGTGGCCTGACCTAGTTCAGAATGTGGAAAGAGACTCCTGGGCCCCCACAAAGGAGGCCCCACTGAGATGTCTACCCACCATGCGAGAAAGGAGCCCACAATCAAGGTCCTCCTGCAGATACCAGGCTCTAAGAGAGAAGACGGACATGGCCCGAACAGCTACCGGCTCAACCCCAAGAGAATGGCATGGACCTCGTAGTTGAGCATGTGGAGGAACTGATCACACACGGCTTCCTTCGGTTACTTCCTGAACTTCACACTAAGCCAGCTGAGAACAAATCACATGGCCGATTCCTGGTGGAGCTGTTCCGACAGCTATAGGGGAGATTGGCTCTGGCACACCGCTATGGCCGTCACCTACCCAGCCGGTCTTCGGACATATGCCTCATCAGTTTCTCTGCTGCTGTCTCCTTCCTGTGGTCTCCCAACTCTCCTTGGTACGTTTTGGGTCTTGATTTTCTTGTTCGCTAGTAACTGATCTTCACTCTAATCCGGCTGAGAACAAATCAAATGGCCGATTCCCGGTGGAGCTGTTCCGACAGCTATAGGGGAGATTAGCTCTGGCACACTGCTATGGCCGTACCTACCCAGCCGGACTTCAGACATATGTCTCGTTAGTTTCTCCGCTGCTGTCTCCTTCCTGTGGTCGAACAACTCTCCTTGGTCTTTTGTTGGTTCTTGATTTTCCTGCTCTATAGTAACTCCTGTCTTGACTACGTAATCATGCTGTAAATAATGTGAAAGATTTGTAACTTGTAACATGCGGTTTCCTTATGTAAAGTGCTCTGATACCTCTGGGTCTAGCCAGCGCTGTATAAAACTCAAATAAATAAATAAACAAGCCACCTTTAAACACATGGCATGGCTCTGCGGCCCATCTCACTGTTTTGGGGTAGGGTGTGCGACATTATTCATGAAGTGACAGGCTTCCAGCATGTCCATACCCCTCTTTCTGCCATCCTTGGTCATGTTGCTGCTACCCCTCCAGGCACCGGATGCCGGTCAGCAGTGATGCTCCTTCTGGCCAAGCGCAGCATTGCAATACACTGGGGATCACCCCACTCACCCAATATCAACACGTGGATAAAAGACGTGACCTACTGTCAGGAGGTGCTCGCAGCGTATTGGGATCTGATGCCCACTGCATCACGACCTAAAGACATCTGGGCCCCTTTCATTACCTGGGCGGCTGCACACACCGAAGCAACAGCTAACACTTCACGAACTCACCCAACTCCATAAGCTCACCTGCACAAACCACGTTTTACCACCACCTTTATTTCTTCAGGTATCATGACCTCGCTCCATTGGGACATACTTTGCATGCCTAAACCCTAGACCTATATACTGCCGCACACTAGTTGTCGCTGTCATATAGTTACTTGAAAATACTTACCTTGCCTCTATACCTGTATCATATATGACCATCATGTGACCTGTCTGTTACCTTTTTGTTTCGTTTGAAAATGATAAATAAAGTTAAAAAAAAAAAGTTGCGACTTGCTTTTCAGTCAGGATATGCTGTAATAATTTATGTTTGTTATAGTTACATTCTGCATGTTTTTTAAGGGGGAAAATGTGTTTGGTGATTTATGTGATGATATAAGCTTGTTCTGATTCTATTGCTTGAACTGGCAGTTGCTGCTCCATTTCATATGCTGCTGGTCGTATACCTAGATGAACGATAAAACAACTTAGCCTATATCTTGTATGGATGGCATCTTTTCATTTTTGAAGTTTGGCTTGACAGAGAAGCTGTCTGCCGACCTCTTGTTTACAGTATAAATAGTGTGATTTTGTGCGAAGGAAAAAGCCATTGGCACACCTTACTGTTATCCATTAACTTGCACCATTAGACGTGTAGTAAAAAGTATTCTTGCATGGTCATCCCCATTTGATGTAGTCTGGATGTTGTCAACTTTGTAAAACTAGTGAAATATAGCTTCACCAGTCTGTTTTCATAATCTATTCTGTTACTGGGCACAATTTAAAAATAATGTACGTTTGAGTGTTTAAAAATCTTATTGGTTGCATTCAGTGCTATAATTTCAGAGCTTTATTTTAGGTTCAGGACTCTGAAATTACAGACAAACAGTGATCATTTTGTTAGAAATCAGTCGGATACACCCAATTTCGAAACGGCCTATATCAAAAGGTTACTAGATAGCTCCACGGCATCAGAGACCCTATGCTCCAGTTGTAGGCTTTGTCTCCACAGCCGACTACATTCTGGGAGTTGTAGTCTTGGTTAATTTCAATGACACCAAATGCACTAACCCACCTGGAATCAATGGTTGTAAATGGAAAGCCCAGGACTGGAACATGATGTTTGTGATAACGTGAAGTCCCTTGTATTCTTAATCAATTCTTAGCAGTAATAACTCGGGTCAGAGGACTCTTGAGATATCAAAGTCTGACTGGGTTACCATGCAAGGGTAAAATACAACAGGTGCAACAAACTCCTTTTGTAAAGCACGAATTACTGCCCACGCTCTATTCGGGCTATTTTAGGAAGCAGAACAGCACGCATCCTACTCAACCAGTCGTATTAGTTTCAGAATGTCATAACAGGGGAGTGCCAATCTTACAACACTGCGTCAGCAGCTGACCACGCTCGCATGGAATGTTTCCTTCGCGTGCGACCGTGAGACGCAAGGATTAGCGTCATGTTAGCACAGGCTAACATTCAAGCCCTCCAGGCTATGAAACCCCAAAATGGGCCTAGCTGCAAGATGATACAATGCTCAAACTTCCAGTGTCACACCTACTCATTATATGATCATTAGAATTTGAGGCTGCCTTAGACACCGTTTTCGTACACAAATATAAAACAAGCATGCATTTCTCCATTGCTGGTTGTCCTCTGCACAGCAGGGAACTTGATATGAGATCTGAGTGGCATGCGGCCTTGGAGGCAGAGCTTTAGAGGGACAGATGTCTCTATTGTAAACTCCCATGAGAAATGTCTGTCCGTTTACAGCACTGCTTGGGGGCATAATGATATCAGCCATTGTAAATCTGATAGCAGATTGTATCTGCCTACATTGTGAGTGAAACAGAAAACAAGCACTGGCAAAGCCATTTGTTTTAGCTCTGATATACTGAAAGGGTTATCTTTGTTAACATTCAAAACGAGCCCCCTGCCCATTTAATTACTAAAGAGTCTAGACTTTGGGTCTACTCTAATACCACATTGCATAGCCTAAATAACATCAAGCACAATTCTCGGTGTATTCGTATTTCACCAGACAAAAAGCCTCTAAATGATATTAGCACATGTCCTAGCTTTAGGATGAAATTACCTAGGTGCATACCCCTCAGCGGGTTAAAGCTGTACAGACACCATCTAAAGGTAAAAGAGGAAGTGGGGGAAAAATTGACTTTAAGTGCTTATTACTGAACGCAAGGTCTTTAGTCAAACATAGTTTTGAATGTGCATCCCCTATTGAGGAAGAAGCGATTAAGATCGCCTTCATTACTGAGTCATGGACGGACGAAGCTTCCGGTCCAGACTGGGACAAAGCAACACCTCCGGGCTATCTCTGCCATACGTTAAACAGACAGGCTAAGAAAGGAGGCGGATTAGCAATAATTTATCATGACTCTTTAAGTGTGACTTTTAACAGTTCATCTAATTTGGAGTGTGAAGCATTAGACTTCAGTTTCTATCTCTCGCACCATTATACTTTTAAAGGTACTCTTGTGTATAGGCCTCCTGGTCCAAAACAACGGGTTACAATACAAGCTGGCAGCTGGGTGGAAACTGAGGCAAGTGCAAATTCCTACACGATACTAGGGGATTTCAATTTCCACCTAGAAGCTGAAAACGACTCAGATACTTTAAAGCTATTAGACCGAATGAATACCATTGACATTGAAAGGGCGAGATTTTGATCGATACCTTATATCTATTGATCCAAACCTCGATCTGGTCGACTGAACCTTTGTTGCCTGTCTGTGAGGAAAGAAAGTGCACCTACTTCCAAGTTAGTCTACCCAATAAAGGACTCTGCTCCCAAAGATCACAGACAACTTCTAGCTTTCAAAAGTTTATTGTAAAGATATGATAAGCTGCAAATACAAGCATCTCAGAATGAGATTAACGAGATACACAGGTCCAATTACATACATGTGCTCTCGGAAAGCCCTCAGACGAGCAACAGAAATCACTAACACAAGTTCTAAGAATAATAAAGCTATCAGCATAGACGCATATCTCTCCTTCATTTAGGTTGGAGGAAAACGCAAAGGTTAGGCTGTCCCTACCCTGCTCTAGATGGTATCCCTACTTAACCAAATCCCAACCTAACAAAGGTGTCAGCAGTGAATGACCCCCAAGGGAAGTCACCCACTCTAAGTCTCTTGGTGAAAACCTATAGTTCTCCAGTCATGACCCCTCTCTGCCTACCCATCCGCTCTCTAAAGGGTCCTCAGGTATCTGCTCTAACTCCACCCAGGGGTGCTGTCCCTAATACAAAACAGTCAACAACATTTGAGACGCCCCTTGCGAGACGCCCCTCACGTGGTGTAGCTTCTGGCTTTTTCCATGATGCTTTGTATTGGGCCTCGTACGTTAGAGTTGACCTTGCTTCACAGTTTCTTCTCCGGCCCGCTGATACCCCTCAAACATTCCGGAACCCTCCTCCATGTCTAGGCCGTCCACTGAACAGACCTCTATTCATTCATTTATAATTGGATCCCCCCTTATCCTTTGCAGACAGATATCTGCAGCCAAGAACCCAACTCTCATAGACTTCTAAAAAGAAAAAGCTTGCAACATTTCTCAGCCCAGACATATACGTATAAATCAATGCTAAAACATTTCAGGCCTACAATATTTCTCATTATGACTATAGCATTCAACTTCTTCATTAATTAAAGCATGTTAATATTCTTATTCTATTATTTAGTAAACATCTCTATAAATCATGGCCTATTTAATGCAATGACCAAAACATTAATACAATCTGTGTCGTGAAAAGAAACACCTTCCCTTTAGCTCTGGCCCTGAGGCCTACCACATTCTGCGTTTAACCGCATACCATCTTATGTTTTAACAGCTACACGACATGGATTCAGAAATAATCACATCTACTAAAATCATATAATGTCACACATTTCTGTATTAGTTCCACTTCTACTTAAATCTCTATATTAGCTATATATTTAGAATATAATTGCAGATACTATTAGCACTCATGGCATTTCTCCTCATGATTTGTGCTTACTACTGGTAAGTGTGATGTACTCATACATTTAAGTCAGTTTGCGCTCTCTCAGTTCCCCCCTTTGATGACCTCTCGGGGTCATCACTAACATTTAGACTGCAGTTATTGCTGGCATTCTCTGCGCTTCCAGAGCCCTCAGGCTCCTGTACTGATTATCTTGTATGGCAGCCAATCTCTGCAGCTGTTCTCTTTGGGCCCTTTCTGACCTTCTTGCTCTGTACCATTTGAATACCCTCACCAATCCCCACAATATAATCCCACAGATCAATATTATGATGATAGGCTTTAGGATATACCAAACAAAGCTTTTGCCTAAGGTGGAAAACCACCCTCCAACTGTACTCATTCCGTGGCCCACTTTTTCCCAGACATTTTCTCTACTCAAGTCTTCGATCTCCTTGTGAATATTAGTTATGTTCTTAATAACCTTCTCAAGGGGCTTCGAATTGTCTGGAATGTAAGTGCAGCATTCCTGGACCTTCAAAGCCTTACAGACTCCGCCCTCTTTTGCTAGTAGGACATCTAATGCAAGACGGTTTTGAAGAACCATAGCCCTTATCGATTGCATCTCTCCTTCTACCAGCATTAAGGACTGAGCTGTGCTGGCAGACAACCTGTCGACAACTGTTGCCAGTCGTCTAATTTTAACATCATTAAGGATTACTCCCAAAAGAGGGAACATAGCTCCAAAGACATCTCCAACCATTTCTGCATCGCCTACATCTCTCCTTCCCCTCGAAGATGCCTTGCCCTCAATGATCACTAAGTCTTGTGCATGATATATTTTGGGGAAGACAATTGCCAAGTAACATGATCCATACCAGTTGTCAGGTAGTCTCACGTAAGCATTTCTTCCACATACAAAATACACATTTGGAATCACTTGCATTCCCTTCAGGAAATCCTTAGTGTAGTACTCTAAATTAAAAGCATGCTCACAGTCAACTTCACCCACGTATACATTTTCATAATACGTTTTGGCTCGGTGAAGACATAGCTTTCCTCTCTGCGTTTTATCTAAAGCTATTGGACCACTACTACCCTTTCTCTTGTGTGCCTTCTCTTCCTCGGTCCAATCTGTTTTCCATTGTCCTGATTTTTTCAAAATCTTTTGTCTCCTGTAACGATCATCCACCTGCCCTATGAACTTCTTCTCGACTTCTGACACCTTGCATGTCAGGTTATTTCTACGGGCATGTGAAGTATCTAAGGTAATCCAAGGAATGAAGAACTTGGCCAATCTGTCTTCACTCTTCCAGTAGTCCCATTTGTTCATCTGCTTATAATTTGGGACTTCTGGTAACACTGAATCATAATTGGAGAAATAGTATTCAAAACTATCTCTCTCATAAAATATACTAAGCAATAAGCTACATGTAATGCCATATGTCAGAGGGAGGTGATGGTATCTAATACCCTCATCTACAGATGCCGGCAATTGCATGCAGACATAACAATCCTTAATCTCCATGGCATCCACGTATTCATATAAAAGTTTAGCATAAGCATTTGACCTAAAGTCTCCTTGGGACTCGTCTACGTGTAACCTGCGGGCTTCTGCAGCCAATAACGCTTTCTCTTGAGTGTTTTCCCTTTTCTCACCAGCAACAGTAGGTGTAAGTGTTTCTACAGAATTCACATCAGTTACCCTTACCTCTTCTTCATGTCCCTTTACATAAGAAATTGTTACCACTAAAGCTATTAATATTATTACTCCTACTATTAGTGTACCTATTATACATTTAGCTCTTCGGTTCTGGGTGCCGGCCTCCATTTCGTCAGACAATATGGCTCTCTCTTATCTTAGAAAAAAGTTCTTTTCCTCTCGTTCCTTTACAGTCTCTTTTAATCCTTTTGTCTTTCGAATCCACACAACTGGAGGCTGACAACCTTCTTTGCAAAAGTCCTTTAACAGTTCAATAAAGACAACCCTAGCCCTTCTCCATCAACTCAAGGGAAGTTCCCTAAAATTCTCTGCTTCCTGGGCGCTAGGTAATCTTCTTTTTCTGCTTGCTTTATTTACAAAGTTCTTTAACAGTCTACTATCAGGTTTGTGGTTGCAGCTTCAATAGCATAGTTCAGTATTTCCAAACGAAGATTGTGCTCTTCATGTGCTGTTATCGTTGTACCAAAATCGGGGAATTGCAATTCTGTAAGGAACATGTGTTTTAACTTGCTGAGGCGGGGAGGTCTGGGGAGCATGAATGTTAGTGACCCTTCTTGTTCGACACCGGGTACCAACAGTCTTATTTCCACGGTGATAATGGGCTCAGAACTGGACACCACCACCGCTCGGATCCTCCCTGTCTCCGGTTTCACAGACATTTGTCGCCAGATATGTCCACTCAGGTGTGGAGTATCTTCTGTTAGGCACACGCACTCTTCTTGACCTTCTTCGGTCCGGTGCTTCAGCGCCCTGAGCACCTTCTTCTGGGTCTGAGTCTTCTGATATCGGAGGAAGGGTTGCCTCTGGAGTTGACCTCAGGCTAGAGCTCCTTCTTTGCGGCCAATTAGCTTCTCCACGTGCCCTTCTACTCCTTCTCCTTCTGGTCTGTTCTCGCTCTCTCTCAGACCTGTCAGGGTCAGACTCGTACTCCCAGCTGCTTTCTCCTTCTGTAGCGTCTTCTGTTTCGCTGTTGTACTGACCGTCCTCAGCTTGGTCAGACTCGTTCCCTGCTTCCGCTGGCACCTCTACAGCTTGGCTAGCCCCCTCTATGGCTTCTCGGTCCTCTGCTGGACGTCTATCCGAGAGAGGAGCTGTTTTTTCCAGAGGTGCTGGAACCCTTCGCGTATGTGACGCGTGGATCCAATTGGGCAGGCCTCCCACCTTCACAGCTGTGTTCGTGATCAGGATGACCTGGAAGGGCCCACGCCAACGAATATCCAAGCAGCTTCTTCTCACATGTTTTTTCACCAGGACCCAGTCCCCAGGGTACAGGTCATGGCACGGGCCCTGGCACGCTGGAACCTCGGCAGCCTGCACCTGAAGGGACACAGAACGCATGGCGTCAGACAGCCCCTTACAATAGTCCAGGATCATATCATCTGTGATATTTAACAGTGCAGTAGCTGGGACAGATGGCAGCCTCATTGCTCTCCCCATTAACACCTCATGCGGTGACAACCCTGTCCTTCTGTCTGGGGTACTACGAAGGCTCATGAGAACCAATGGCAGGGCATCAGGCCAACTCAGGGTCGTTGAGGAACAAACTTTGGCTATTCTGGACTTGATCGTGCCATTGATCTGCTCCACAATTCCTGAGGCTTCTGGTCGGTAACTGCAATGCAACTTTTGGTCGATATTTAACGCTACACAGACCATCTTCACAAGCTCGCTGTTAAAATGTGTTCCCCTATCTGATTCCAAAAAGGCCGGCACCCCGAAGCGAGGAATGATTTCCCTGAGCAGTAACTTGGCCACTGTGAGGGTGTCGCACCTACGTGTAGGGTATGCCTCAACCCATCTGGAGAACACACAAACAATCACCAGGACATAGCGGAGGCGGTTGCATCTTGGCATTTCAATGAAATCTATCTGCATTCGATTGAATGGACCTCCAGACCTTCCTATGTGACTTAGTGCAACTGGTGTTCTTTTCCCTACGTTCAGCTGCTGGCAGGTCACACAACGCTGGCACACTGCTTCTGCTGCTATTCTAAACTTAGGATTGTACCAAGTTTGTCTAAACACTCTCAGCATAGCATCTCTCCCTAAGTGTACGGGACCATGTATGAGTCTAGCCATTGGACTCACCATCTCATTGGGCAACACTGCTCTGCCGTCTGCTGAGACCCAAAAATGGGTCTCACCCATTACACATCCTGCCTTTTCCCATGTTTCTTTTTCAGAATCAGGAGCATTTTCTTGCATGGTTGACAGTTCATCCCAAGTATCAACAGTTTCCAGTATCATGGCTAATTCAGTTCTTACATTTATTCCACCCACTTCCACCTCTGTGAAAGAGTAACCTTGTTCCGCGCAATACCGCGCAACTTCATCAGCATATCTATTGCCTTTCGAAACAAAGTCCTCATTTCTGGTATGTGCGGTGCACTTTACAACTGCGATACTTGCTGGGCATTGCAATGCTTCTAACAACAAGCGCACAAACTCTCCATTGCGAATGGGAGAGCCTGAAGAGGTCATGAAGCCTCTTTGAGACCATAACTGCCCGTAATCATGAACTACCCCATACCCATACTGGCTGTCGGTGTATATGGTGACTCGAATTTGATTGCTTGCTAAGCAAGCACGTGTCAGGGCAATAATCTCGGCTACCTGAGCGGAGTGTACTCCTTCCAGGCACCCAGCTTCCACAACTCCAGTAATTGTACAAACAGCATAAGCTGCTCTCAACTGCCCAACCTCGTCTCTTACACATGAGCCATCGACAAAGAAAATTTCATCTGGGTCAGTCAGTGGCTCATCTACGATGTCGGGTCTGGGTTTGGTGCATAGTTCAGTCACATCAAGACAGTCATGGTCTGTATATTCATCATCATCCTCGATATCATTAGGAAGTGGCATCAAGGTAGCAGGGTTCAAAACAGAGCATCTCTTGAGGGTCACATTCTCTGCAGCAAGAATAACTTGCTCATAGCGCGTGAGCCTGCTGTTGGTCAGATGCTGTGTTTTGGTCCTGGTCATCAACAGTTCAACAGAATGTGGCACGCACACCTCTAACGGGTGCCCCATGACGATATTTTCACATCTCTCAATGCTGACACCCGTTGCAGCAACGGATTTGAGACATCCGGGCAACGCTGCGGCTACTGGGTCTAAAGTAGCCGAGAAATAAGCAACTGGTCTACGGGCATTCCCATGGATTTGGACCAACACAGACAACGCGCAACCTTCTCTCTCACAACAGTAAAGAAAAAATTGTTTATTGTAATCAGGCATTCCCAATGCCGGAGCACGACACAGGTCCTCTCGCAGCTGTAGGAACGCCATCAAACAGTCTTTGTCCCATGGTACCGGATCACTCACCTCTTTGTGCGTCAGTTTTTGCAAGGGCTTTGCTTTCAGTGAAAAGTTCACGATCCACTGTCGGCAATAACCCACCATCCCTAGGAACATCCTGACCTCTCTCTGTGTCTTAGGCGCATTCATTTTCATGATCGCCTCTATCCTGTCTGGTGACACTTTTCGTTTGCCTTTCTCTATTCTGTGTCCCAAATACTGCACTTCTGTCAGGCAGTACTGCAATTTTCCCGGGGACACCTTGTGCCCATTGGCAGCTAGGTGATTTAACAAAGCAATGGAGTCTTCCCTGCAAGCTTCTTCTGTTTCTGACGCCACAAGGAGGTCGTCTATGTACTGGACCAGAACTGACTTCTGGGGCAGCACTAGACTTTCAAGATTTTTCTTTAAAAGCTGGTTAAAGATCGATGGGCTCTCTGTATACCCCTGAGGGATACGACACCATGTTAGGACGCGATTTTCCAGCTTAAATGCGAAAAGAAATGGCTTTCTTCGTCCAAAGGGATCGAAAAGAAGGCCTGACAAAGATCGATCACTGTGAACCACTCAGCTTGGAATGGAATCTGAAACAGTATCACGGATGGATTCGGTACCACTGGACAACACGAAACGACTATGTTATTAATCTTTCGAAGGTCCTGCACTATCCGAAATTTCCCATTTGGTTTCTGCAGACCCATAATCGGGGAGTTGCATGGACTACCCACGATTTCTTTCAGTATTCCCTGTTTAATCATGGACTCGATCACGGGTTTTATGCCTGCAATCGTTTCTGGAGTCAATTTATATTGGGGTGTTCTTGGGAACTCAGCATGCGGTTTCACTACAATTTTCACTGGGTCCACCCCTTTGACCAATCCAATCTCTTCCCCAGTGAAATCCCATACTTCCGGTGCCACTGTCTCTCTCAAGTCCCAGGGGAGCTCATCTACTGTTAAAGTAGGGTACAGCTCCACGCATATTCTTGAGTTTGCAACTTTGAAATCTGCATCATCATCATTGGTCAACACCTCCACTCCCTGAGGTGTACAGTATATAGTACAATTCAATTTACATAACAGGTCTCTCCCTCGCAAACACACAGGACTTGAATCGCAAACTACAAACTGGTGCTCATCGCTGTACTTCCCTATTTTCACCTGTACCGGTTCTGTCAATTGGCTGGTTATTCTCCTGTTTGCGACCCCTACCACCTGTATGGTCTCTCCAGACATGGGCAGGTCTGGAACTGCAGCTGATCTGATCGTGGATCTAGTGGCTCCTGTGTCCACCAGAAATGTCGTAGGGCACCCTGCTACTTCTGCTTCCACATAGGGTCCCCTTTGGTCTACCTCCAAGGCTGCCCCGAGGGTGCAGTCTTCTCTTTCCACTCTCTGTCCGGTTAATGGGTCCACATAATAGCACTCTTCCCCTTCCACAAACAGGGGCATTTGTCTATAGGTCTTACCCATACTCCCTACTCGAGGAGGTTGCGGGAACTGGGCTCGGGGAGGAGCCCCCCCCCCTTTGAGCACCTTTCCTTGGTATGGCGTCACCCCTCTTGTAGGCGCTCTCTGGACCTCTTCCTCCTCTTCCTCTTGCTCTCCTATCTCTACATTGTAGGGGCACTCGCGTTTCCAATGCCCCACCTCGTTACACTGGTGGCACCTTGTCGTTTTCTTCAAGGCAGCTATATCTATTCTGGGTCTAAAGGTGGAACTCTCCTCATTGCCCTTGTTCTGGCTGTACTGCTTCTTTCCTCCTGTACCTGTCCCTTGCTGCTGTTGCTGTTGTCCCCCCTTTCCTGCTGCCTGCATCTGTACAACCATCAACTTTTCTTTTAGTTTCTTAGCCTTAGAGTCTATCTCATCACAGCAGTACCTGGCATATCTCAGTATTTCGTCTAGGGGTTTGGTTTGCCAACAAATCGAGTGTTGCTGAATCATTAAACTAATATCCGGTCTCAGTCCCAGGACGAACTTGGACACAAATTGCCCTATGTCTTTTGGATCCATTACATCCAAGCCGCTATACTGTTTAAACGCCTTCAGCAATCTCTCGTAATACTCGTGGACTGTCTCTTTGGGTTCCTGTCTTGTTCGGTCTATTCTGACCCAATCTATGTCTTGCATTGGCACTTTCTCTTTCAGCCAATTCATCACTCTCTCGAATTTTGCCATCACAATCTCGGACGGCCCATTAGTCTTGGCATCTCTCTCTGGCTCCGTTGTGGGCCACTCAGCGCTAACCTTGCATGCTGTCCACAGATCGCCTGGTACTACAATGTCAAACAGCGTGTTCAGATCTATCCAAAGGACCTTTGAGATTTTTACAAATCTCTCCACTTGCTTGTACCACTCCACGGGGTTTTCACGTAATTTGGGGAAAGAGGTGGTAAAAGCAGCTAAATCTCCCCTACTCCAAGGGACATGTACATAGTTCCCATTTGCAACTTCACGCAAAGGGTAAGCTTCTATTCCCTGCTGTCCTGGTGTCATACCAATCGTGCTTCTCCTGCCGGTCCCTTTCTTGGACCACCTCTCTTCCCACTTATCTAGTGCCCTCCATGTCCTTATTCCAGCAATCAGTTCCCTTATGTGCGTTTTCAACCCAATCGTTCTCCTCTCATCTAGGTCTCGATCTGTATAATGTAGCCTGTGGTTACCCTGTAATGCTTTGGTTCTTGACAAGTCCACCATATATTTGCCTGCTAGCTCGACTAACTTCTCATGGACTGCTCTCGCTTTTCGAGTAATGTCTTTTGCCATATACAGTATTTCATCCTGTTCATACATTTCCATTCTTTCCAAAGGCAGGGTACCATCTACCATGTCATCCAGGTCTGACCTTAAACTGGAGACATCGAGTCTCTTGGCTTTTATCTCAGCTCGCAATATGTCTTTCGAAGGGGGCTCGCTGGTCTCCCTACCATCCCAACTTCGAGCTCTACGTTTGGGCTCGGGAGAGTTAATGGGTGGTCTCCCTCGCTCCCATCTCTCCAGGTCCCATGCTCGGCCATCCGATCTTGGAAGGTGATGGAACACGGGCCTGTTACCCCTACTCTTGCTCTGCCCACTCTCTTCTTCTTCTCTCCTCTCACCGCACACCTCTCTGTTATCTTCCCTCTGCTCTCTACTCTCCCTTTGCCTAGTATCGCTTAGTATCCGATACGATCCTTCCTGGTTCCCCATATTCCCTGGGCTACGCTCATTTCCGTCCTCACAGGGACTATGGTGCGACCTCTCACAACTCCCATTCAGTTCTCTGGTGCCGGGCACACAGTGTGGACACTTAAAGCTGTTTCTGTACTCTTGCGCTCTCCTCTCCCCTTCACTGAGTATTGGGCGCGCCACCCCTTCACTCCCGGGGCCCCTGTTTTCCAGGTCTGTTCCATCTCCTCTCCGGGCCCAATGGGTGACTCCCCTACTCCCTCTACAGTCCCACTCCGGGCTACTCTCCCCAGCCCCGCAGTGAGTCCGTGCTCTGCTGTCCTGACTTTCTCTTTCAGCTTCCGCAGCATTGATGCTCTTTTGAGCCTTCACTGCCTCATCCCACTGCTTCATGTACTCATTTAGCTCTTGAAAGGATTTTCGTCCAGATCCCCTCAGATCCATTGGCCATCTAGGGCCCCCAGGATCTCCTCCTGGGTCCCCTGCTGTGTGCATCGGGGTGCTCCACTCTCTGGGTATCGGCATCTGACTTGGGGAATTGATCGTATCGTTCCTCCTTGCCTTCTCTGCTCTTTCTCTGTCCTTCCGTACCCGTTCTTCCCCTCTTGCTCTCTCTTGGTCATATATCGATATTATAGGACCTATGGTAACAGGTACCTGTAGTGCATCTGGTAATGGGTAGGATGTGGCGCTTTCCGTTTCCGGCGCTCTTTGTACCACAAACCTCCCGACTACCTGTTGCACCTGACTAGGCTGGGACAGCTCTTTCTTTGCCTCAGGATCCCACTCTGAACTGGGAAGCGGTCTATGCTCTCCTGCATTGCTCCCCTTCTCTCCTTCAGTATGCTCGACCTCTCCCCCTGCTCTATTATACGGGGGTGGCCTGTCTGTCAGTAATCTGTTTATCAGGCTGTCCTCTGTTTCGCTCTCATCATCTTCTTCTAGGGGGCTTTTATTTACGGGCACCTCTAACACTGGGTACAGTTTATTTATTTCCATGTTATGCACTCTCCATCTTTTAGCATCCGCATCCCACCTGGCATCCTGCACTGCCCTTACCGATCGCTTCACCCTTTCTTGTCGTCTGTTCATATTCTTTTCATGCGCTGCCCTAATCCATGCATCAAGAGCTTCAAACTGGGTCGGTCTAGGCAAGGGTCTCGTTGAGGTCATGACTGATTTTAATCGATGTAACACCTCTAATCTGAACGTCCCGTACTTCGGGAACGTCAGTTCCTCATTTCCTTCAGTAATCTTACTCCACTCTGATATCCAAAGGATCGTATGCAGCCCAACATTCACTGCCATATAACGAGCTGGCGTACCCTCCGGCGGGGCTTCTTCCCCTTCATACGATCCCCGCTTCTCTTTTTTAAACACTGCTTTCAGCCATTTAAAACACTTCATAATTATGCGCACAAAATCCAGCCTCGCTATTCTGTTTACTTCCTGATGACAATCCACCAATCCTGTCGCGGCTTTGCTAGCTTGGCCTATCGCAGCGCGGTCTTTCTCCAGTCGGCCAATCACGTCGCGACCCTGTCTGACGTCTTCGCTAGCTGGCCTATCACAGCGCGGTCTTTCTCCGGTCGGCCAATCACTGCGCGACACTTTCTGACGTCACTTTTCTTCGCTTCGCAGCAGCACCCCTCCTTTCTCAACTCGTCTCCCGGTTATGCATGCGTCCCATTCATACACCGAAAAATGACTACTTCCGACCAAGCGGTCACTTCTCTCGACTGTACGTCCACAGTCTATCTGTAATTGTCAACACAACTGACGAGATGTCTATCGTCTCTCTGATAGGTTGCTTACACACACAGTAACTTCCGACCAGCGTCCGTTACTCACGCACTCACTCTTACGTTCCCCCTATCTCGGTCTCTCGGGTGATCAATGGTACCTCATGACCCCCTTCACACTAGTTGACAATTACTCTGGGTGTCCGATACACCCGAACCACTTAAGCTCTCTTTGAACTTAAGATTTCCACCGGTTGCGCGCGCTCACAACCTGTTCCACAGTCACTCTACAGACATTCAACTCCGCCAGACATTACAACATAGATACAATACAAAACACCGCAATCTAACACGCATAACCCTTTATACTCACTCTCGACCGATACTGCTGCTTTTTCTGTCTCACGTCATCCGGATCTTCTCCAGCGGCCTGTTCTTCCGATCATCGATCTCTAGGGGCCTTGGGGTAAGCTAACCTGGCCTAGGTCACCGTCCTCAAGAAGGCAACCATCCTCTATAGCTACCAACTGAAAGGGCGAGATTTTGATCGATACCTTATATCTATTGATCCAAACCTCGATCTGGTCGACTGAACCTTTGTTGCCTGTCTGTGAGGAAAGAAAGTGCACCTACTTCCAAGTTAGTCTACCCAATAAAGGACTCTGCTCCCAAAGATCACAGACAACTTCTAGCTTTCAAAAGTTTATTGTAAAGATATGATAAGCTGCAAATACAAGCATCTCAGAATGAGATTAACGAGATACACAGGTCCAATTACATACATGTGCTCTCGGAAAGCCCTCAGACGAGCAACAGAAATCACTAACACAAGTTCTAAGAATAATAAAGCTATCAGCATAGACGCATATCTCTCCTTCATTTAGGTTGGAGGAAAACGCAAAGGTTAGGCTGTCCCTACCCTGCTCTAGATGGTATCCCTACTTAACCAAATCCCAACCTAACAAAGGTGTCAGCAGTGAATGACCCCCAAGGGAAGTCACCCACTCTAAGTCTCTTGGTGAAAACCTATAGTTCTCCAGTCATGACCCCTCTCTGCCTACCCATCCGCTCTCTAAAGGGTCCTCAGGTATCTGCTCTAACTCCACCCAGGGGTGCTGTCCCTAATACAAAACAGTCAACAACATTTGAGACGCCCCTTGCGAGACGCCCCTCACGTGGTGTAGCTTCTGGCTTTTTCCATGATGCTTTGTATTGGGCCTCGTACGTTAGAGTTGACCTTGCTTCACAGTTTCTTCTCCGGCCCGCTGATACCCCTCAAACATTCCGGAACCCTCCTCCATGTCTAGGCCGTCCACTGAACAGACCTCTATTCATTCATTTATAATTGGATCCCCCCTTATCCTTTGCAGACAGATATCTGCAGCCAAGAACCCAACTCTCATAGACTTCTAAAAAGAAAAAGCTTGCAACATTTCTCAGCCCAGACATATACGTATAAATCAATGCTAAAACATTTCAGGCCTACAATATTTCTCATTATGACTATAGCATTCAACTTCTTCATTAATTAAAGCATGTTAATATTCTTATTCTATTATTTAGTAAACATCTCTATAAATCATGGCCTATTTAATGCAATGACCAAAACATTAATACAATCTGTGTCGTGAAAAGAAACACCTTCCCTTTAGCTCTGGCCCTGAGGCCTACCACATTCTGCGTTTAACCGCATACCATCTTATGTTTTAACAGCTACACGACATGGATTCAGAAATAATCACATCTACTAAAATCATATAATGTCACACATTTCTGTATTAGTTCCACTTCTACTTAAATCTCTATATTAGCTATATATTTAGAATATAATTGCAGATACTATTAGCACTCATGGCATTTCTCCTCATGATTTGTGCTTACTACTGGTAAGTGTGATGTACTCATACATTTAAGTCAGTTTGCGCTCTCTCAACATAAAGCAACTGGTCATAAAGCAGGCCATACACTTGATGGGATATTCTCAAATAATGAGCAGCTCTTTTTTACTGACATTCTCCCGGTGGTCTAGTCGGATCACAAGGCAGTGATATTTTATGGTGACACCTCCCGACCAGGGTAGCAGAAAATCCGGGAAGAAGCAGGTGGTTGGTCCATCATGGAATAGGGTGAAGGCTGACGAACTACACAACTTTTTAATGTCCACTTCCCCTACTCTCCCACTCGACCTAGATGAACCCACGCTGAACTATTCTAACTGGTTAGAAGTAGCAAGTAAAAAGTTGGCCCCCAAAAAAATCCTCCGCCATACTAGGGATTGACCGACTACACCCTGGTACTCTCAAGAACTTAGAGAGAAAAAACTGTCTTGTAAACATCTTGAAAGAATTTGGCGAAGGAAATATGATGAAACTGATAACAAACAATATAAACATAGCCTGACTCAATATAAACTACTCCATAAAACAAAACAAGAGTTTTGTGCAATTAAAATTAATTCTGCAAAAAACTCCACCAAAGAATTGTTTAAAACTGTTACAGCCTTAGCTCGCCCAGCCCCCTTCCCTATAAAAGCGGGTCAAGAGCTCTGTGATAAAGTAGCTAAATTCCTCTTCAATAAGGTTGAAGCTATCTTCTCCACATTCTCAAACACTGCAAACTTAATGTCCTCGGCTGAGATGGCAGACACGAAGAGTGTAAATAGCACAGTGTTTCAGTTTCACAACTCTACACCCGTCACAATTTCCGAGGTTCAAAAACTATTGGAGAAAGCCAGATCAGGTTCACCAATGGATCCATGCCCTCTATCAGTCTTGAAACTAGCACCCGAACCAGTCTCCGCTACATTAACAACTATTATAAATGCTATGTTTGGAAAAGGCTATTTCCCCAAAGCATGGAAATCAGCTTCCGTCCTTCGCCTTTTGAAAAAAACGAATCTAGATCCCAATGATTTAAATAATTTTAGACCCATATCTAGGCTTCCCCTCCCTGCTAAAATCACTGAAAAAATAATGAACATCCAACTCAGTCGATTTCTGGAAGAAGGTCAGCTACTAGATCCTACCCAGTATGGCTTCCGGGGGGGACATAGTACAGAGTCTGCTCTCCTCAAGTCTACGGAAGAAAGCAGGTCTATATTGGATCAAGGAGGAAAAGCGGCTAGGATTATGCTGGACCTCTCCGTGGTCTTTGATACAGTCCATCATGTGTTATTGAAGGACCGGCTGCAAGAGATTGGAGTAAACGGGACAGCTTGGTAACTTATTAAGTCATTCCAAGACGAAAGAGTACAGACCGTTACTCTGGGAGACTTTACTGCCAAATCATTCTCCGTTCCTTGTTGAGTTCCCCAAGGGTCATCCATAAGCCCAACGCTTTTTAATATTAACGTGAAACAACTGGCCCCCTTGATTGAATCCTTTGGGTTCTACCTTACTTCATATGCTGACGACACCCATATTGTGGTGTGTCTGCTCCCAGGGGGACTACAGAAGACAGCTTCTGGGTTTCAGGACTGCATGACTGCGGTGGGCAGCTGGATGGCCCAAAACTGCCTCAAATTAAACTCCAACAAAATGGAGGTGGTTCTCTTTGGAAATGACTCATATTTCTGGGCCCCAGCATGATGGCCAGATTCACTTGGACCCCTCCCAATCCCTAATGGGAAGGTAACAATTTTAGGAATTATAATTGACAACAAGATTTCCTTTAAAGATCAAGCTAATGCTGTAGTCTCTGCTACATCTTACACACTGAAGTCATGTAAAAAGATTTAGCCTCTATTACCGAAAGATAGCCAGAAAATTGTCATTACAGCCCTGGCCCTGTCCAGATTGGACTACTGTAACAGCCTATACTTAAACATCCAGGAGGGGATTATGAAAAAACTCTAACTATTGCAGAATGCAGCCGCCAGACTGATTTCTGGCATTCCAAAATACGCCTCAATCTCGGCTGAGATTAAAAGGCTACATTGGCTACCTGTTAAAAAACAAATCTTGTTTAAGGCCATGTGTGTGGTTCAGAAGTCCCTTCATGGACATGGACCCTCCCATTCGACCAAGCACATTCCCTGGTATATAACTAGAAGAACGCTGCAGTCATCAGAGGCAAAACTAGTCTCAGTTCCCAGTGCAAAAAAGTTTAACTGGGGGGGACAAAGCTTTTTAGTGGGAGCGGCCAAAGCTTGGAACACTCTTCCATTACATCTCAGAAGCACAACTAAACATCTGGATTTTAGGAAGGCCCTGAAAACATGGCTATTTACGCCTTAAGACCAGTTGCACTTTTCCAACTGATGCCAAGGATGAATTTCATATAAAGCGCCAGGAAACCTCCGGGTAGCAGTTGCGCTCTGTAAGTGCCAATAACATTAACATTAACGACCTCTGCTGCAGTTGCTCTGAATTTGAAGCATTCTAGCATAAATATGTGAAAGGGAAGTTTACACTGCTACTGCCCTTGCTACTCTGCGGGTGTGAAGGATTTGTGTGAGAGAAGCTTGCACTGATTCTACCCTGATCCCTGTGTGCTTGGTTCTTGCAAGACTCTACTAAGGAATCTTGCACTGCCACTTCCCCTGTTGTCCCTGCTTTGTGAGTGTGAATGATTCGTGCAGAACTATGTGTGAGGGAAGATTGCACTGCTGCTGCCCTTGCTGTACCAGCTATGAGTATGTCCAAGATACTTGAAAACCGATGCACGAGGGAAGCTTGCACTGTTGCTGCTTTGCTGTGCAGGGTTTTTGCAGGATTCTGCTAAGAATCTTGCACTGCTACTACCTTTGCTGCACCCGCTCTGTAAGTGTGCACAATTCTTGCAGAACTATGTTTGAGGGAAGCTTGAACTGTTTCTGCCCTGTTCTGTGTGTGCAATGTTCTTGCAGTACTCTGCTAACAAATCTTGCACTGCTACTGCCCTTGCTGCACATCAGCAGAAGTTCTTTAATAGGATCGTCAGGGCTCTACCCCCACCCCCTTCCTGCCTCCTATTTCTTTTAAAGTGTTATTATAGTCACTGGCACCCACTCTGTGAGAGGGTCAGGCAGAGGCATGGCGCTTCTTTAAGACACGTGCACTAGGGCACATATGCCGCGTTGCAGCTTTTTCTGGGCTTTTAAAATGCCAGATCAGAGCCTTTGCATCCTGCGATGCTTAGAGCCGCATCCGCTTATGACACACAGCACCCCCGCTGAATGGACAGAGCACAGGCACTTTAGGCTTAATCCCTCTGCTTTCCGAGGGAGTGTCAATCAGTGAGGGTGCACCTTTCTCTACTTCTCACTGGGTGGTGTGGTATCAGCAGCTGTCACCGAACATATTCCACCCTGTGATAAGGTGAGGAGGGGGTGTGGCCTACATGGAGCCTGCTAGCACTTAGAGAATGTTCAGTGCTGCTACCTGAGTTCTGACAGCAGCAGCCACTTCTCTGCGCCAGGTTAGTTCGGTTGTATGTGTAACTTGCAGGTTTAACTAATTGTATTTATAGTTCTTTGAAACTCTGTATTTTGTAAGCTGACTCCCATGCCTCAGTCAATGATCCTGGGGAACTGGTAGAAGTAGGTGAAGAAATATGCAGCAGTCTTCTATTCAAAGAGTTTACATTCTTGAGCTTTTATCCCATGCCAATGACCAGTGGTGCTAATCAGCTCACCGGCCTCTGGGTTACCTTCAGTTTACTCCAGTCCTACTGTTTACAAAAATATATACAAGCTGATATTAAAACAGAAGGTTAACCGAGGCCGACAAGCTTCTGTTTGAACTTCATATGGTACATATTTTAGTAAGCAATGAAAGACAGTCTGCATTCTGGGACACTTCCTGCCGCCACAACATCACTAATGTTTAGAATATGGCAACAGATGTGGAAAATGCACCATTTTATTACATTTCTTTGAAAAAAATGCAAAGGTGGAGGAATCTGCAAACCCAGCTTACAAAAGACATGCTCCATTTCCACGCACAAATACGCAGACAAAGTCATGGTTGCTCTTACGCCCCACCACTTTCAAAGTTCCCCAGTTGCCCCTGATGGACCAGCACTGACATCTAACACGTATCCCCCCCCAGCTGAAAGTGGGGAGAACTACCTAACCCATTGGGCGCTCTCTTCACTACGGCGGAAGAACCTGGAGATGCCGTCCTCATTGGCGTGGTCTTTTCCCGGACAGTGATCCGCCGTAAGGTGTATTCCCTGTAGTGAGATGGACCACTTCAACAATTTGGGATTCTCACCCCTCATCAGCATTAACCATCTGAAGGGTCCGTGGTTTGTCTGAATCTGGAAGTGAGCACCAAACCGGTATGATCTCAACTTCTTTAGTCCCAGACCAATGCAAGGGTTTCCCTCTCTATTGCACTCCACCTCTGCCTCTGTTGCCAGTGAAGTAACCTCCTACTGATAAAGGCTACAGTTTGACCCAGGACATTTAGCTGTGTGTGTTTGGCCCCTATACCCTTCTCTGAGGCATCTATTCGATGAAAGTATTATTGAGAGAAGTCAGGGATTTTGAGAATGGGTGCTGTGCACATGGCCTTCTGCAAGGTGTCAAAAGTATTCTGGAATGCCTCTGTCCAGATCACCTGACATGGCTGCTTCTTAAACGTCAGCTCTGTCAAAGGGATCATCAATGGTGCCATACCCCTTGATAAATCTCCTGTAGTTGCTGGTGAGGCCTAAGAAGGCTATCTCCTCTGTCTGGGTCTTGGGGGTTTCCCAAGGCAGAAAGGTTTGAATCTTGGCCCAGAAGAGCTGCACTCTGCCTCCTCCCACTTGGTGACCCAGGTAGACCACAGAACCCTGCCCTTTTTGGCACTAACTGGCCTTGATAGTCAGACCTGCCCTCTACCAAGCCTGAAGAAGTTCTCTGAGGTGGCACTGCTGGTCCTCCCAGATAGAACTGAAGACCACAACATCATCTTGATATGTGGCACAAAAGTTCTCCAACCCAGCCAGGACCTGATTGACCAACCTCTGGAAGATGGCAGGGCATTCTTCAACCTGAAGTGCATTATCTGGTACTTGAAGTGCTCTTTTAGTGTAGAGAATGCAGACTTCTCTTTGGCCCCCTTGGTCAGGGCAATCTGCCAGAACACATACATTAAATCAAACGTGCTGAGGAACTTGACAGCTCCTACCCAATCTATGGCTCATCAGCTTTGGGGATTGGGTGTGCGTCAATCTTGTTGACTGCATTGAGCCTACAGTATTACACACAGAACCTGAGTTCTGGAGTGACAATTTGAGGGGCAACCTTGGGGATCAACCTCACTGTGCTGGACCAAGGGCTGTTGGAGGGCTCAATAACCCCTAACTCCAGCAACTTGGAGACCTCCTCCTTAATGCTAGCTCTCACCTTATCAGCCAATCTGTAGATCATGCTCTTCACAGGTGTGCTATCCCCCATTGTCAATATCATGGCATACACCATGTAGTGAGTCCTGGTGTAAGGGAGAATAAAGAGGCAAACTGCCCCAAGAACTGGAAGAAGTCTCTGAGTTAGTCTAAGGTCAGTGTAGGAGAGTGACTGACACCCTCCCCTCCACTGACCCCCTCCTGCTCCTTGAAAGTAAGGAGGTCAGGGAAAGGTTTACTCGCTTCTTCCACATCATCACTCTTGACCTCTCGAAGTGGGGTTTGAGGCGATAGACATGCAGGACTTTTAAAGGATTCCTGGGAATCTTGAAGTCCAGCAGGTAGGTGACAGTTCTTCACATCAAAAGGCCCAGACCAATGGTCTTAAAGGTCCCTGGGCTCTACATCTCCATAACCCACACTTCTAGGCTAAGTTGAAACTCGACCAGAGTGGCGTCCTGGTCATACCACCATCACATGACCTCGCTTGCTGGCTTCTAGATCTTCCTGCACTTGCTTTCAGAAGGACTTCATCTGGTTAGGGAGTGCCAGCATGTAACTGACCACATCCTGGGGGGACTTACTGGGAGCTTGTTCCCAGCCCTCCTTCCCCAGACAGAGGCCCTCTCACAGGGTGCCTGTACACAAGTTGAAAAGGGCTGTAGCCAACCACCTTCTGCAGTATCTCACTGTAGACAAATAATAGACGTGGCAGGAGCACGTCCCCCTTCCACCTCATGGGCTCTGACTCTCATTATCATGTATTTTAGGGTTCTGTTGAACCTCTCAATAAGCCCATTAGTTTGAGGGTAGTAAGGAGTAGAGGACTTGCAGGTCACCCCACACTCCTTCCACATGGCCTCCATGCATCCTGACATGAAGCTGGTACCATGGTCTAACACTACCTCCTTGGCGAATCCCACACGGGTAAATATCCCCATCAGTGCCCTGCCATTGCAGCCTCAGTCACCATTTTCAGAGAGTTAGCCTCTGGATACCGGATGGCATGACCTACCAAGGACAAACCTGCTGCTCGCAGCTGTCTTGGGGACCGGAGGCCCAACAATGTCAATGCCGACCCTTTCAAAGGAGGTGCCAATGACTGGACGAGGTTGCAGGGGAGCCTTGCTTCCCTCCTCACTTGCCACAGGCCTGGCAGGTAGGACAGGACCTGCAGAACACATCTGAGGCCCTCCTCATTTGAGGCCAGTAAATGTGGTTGACAAGCAGTCAAAGGACTTGTTCTGTCCCAAATTATTTGCCAGGGGTACATCATAAGTCATCCCTAGTACAAAGGTCCTGTACACTGGAACCACCAACACACGGTTTGAATGAGGCTCAGGAACCTTAGGTTCACTATACAAGAGACCATGGTCCTAATAAATCCGGTGATCACCCGAGGTGTTGCTAGCTGCCTGGGCTTGTTACCACAGGCCCACAAAAGTGGGGCACCTTGCAGAACCCCTCTCTTTTGGCACTTCCTTCTTGCTGCCAGTTGGCCAGCTCAGGTAGGATCCCCAATGCAGCAACATACGCCCCTGTAGGCTATGGGGCATCACTCTCAATTTCAGCCTCTTCCTGGACCATGGGAGTTTGAGGAATTAGTTTCCCTCACCCCTTGCCCTTTTTCTTTTTCTCAGGTACCTGGGCCATTCTTCCAGGCTCCAGGTCCTCCTGACTACCCTTTCGGGCAGCCATGGACCATGCGATCAGTGCACACCCAGTCAAGCAACCATAACATCTCCAAGTGGGACCTGATCTCCGTCTCCTTCTAGATGGGGTGCTCCAGGTCATTGCCAAGCAGAAAATACAGAGGCATGGAAGGACTTGTATCTACCCTCTAGGAACCTTAGACTCCTCCCCCACCACTCAAAGGAAACCAGAGCCACTGGATAGTGGTTTTCATGGTTGTCAGCTGCAACAACTAGGTAGACTACATTAGGGCCTACCTGCTCTGAGGTCACCAGATGGCATTTAATGATTGTCATTCTGGCTTCAACGTATCTCAGAGCCTCTGCCTTTGCCAATTGGTGGTGACCCACTGCCTGGATTGCCAAGTGTGACTAGGCATGTGAGTTCTCTGCACCATCTCTCCATCATCCAGGGGCGCTAGGGTAACCTCTGCACTGTCTCCTACAGTAGCTGCCATAATATCCTCCTCAAGTGCTAGACTTTCCAAACCCAATGATTCCCCACCGGTAGGGGGCTGTGCCAGCTTGGGACACTTGGCATACCACTTCCTGTTGGAACTCATAGCATCTGGGGTGGCTTCCTTGAGGACTATTTTATTTTTCTCCATTCTGGGATGGGAGTCCTGATCCAGAGAACTAGCTTGGGACCCTTTAGAGAATGTATTTTCATGCCTGTCTCCTCCTCTTTCTCCTGATAGGGACCCTGCCTCCTCTTTTTGTGATTCCCCCCTGCCCCCTGATACCTTCTTGTGGACCCTGGTGCTGACCCCAATGATCCACCTCCTTAGCCAGCTCCCTGGCATCAGAGAGCCAACTGTCAACAGGTTTTAGTGCAGATCTGCAAAACAAGGACTGAATATGTGTTCCGTGGCAATCAAGTTGTACAGCCCTTGATAATGCCTTACTTCACAGTCCTTCACCCAACCATCCAGTGCCTTGCAAAAAGATTCCACACAATCCACCTGGGTCTTTTGGGTCTGCTTCTGACTTTCCCTTAACATCTGACCGTGTTTCTCAGGGGTCAGACTATACTTCCTGACAAGAGCTTCCTTCATGGGGGGATACCTCATACTGTCTCCCGTCTCTAGGGCCAGTAGGGTGTAACTCCCTTCAATATGTGTACGCCTCCACAGACTAACCCCCCAATCCTCTTAAGGGATCTTGTCCATCTGTGAGGCAATCTCATAAGTCTCAAACCACTTGTCAATATTATCCCACTCAACAAAGTCAGGCACCAGACCTTTGGGAACATGGAACCTTTTTGCCTCCAGAGGACACAGTAGAAATCTGCCACCATTACTGCTGGACTCTGCCTGCCTAGCCTTCATGTCCAGCTCCTCTCATGAGCCAAACGCTCCAAAGTAATTCTCTCTTCCGTGGCCAGTTTCCTCTGTTCTGTCTCTATGGCTAGTCTTTTTTCCTCCATCTTGAATTTGGCTGTCCCTAGCCCATACTCTCTCTCTCTGCCTTCCTTTCAGCCAGCACCTCTGGGGACAGGTTTTGAGAGGACACTTCCTGCTTCCTCTCCAATCCTGGGGGTAAGCCATCCTCCTCCTTCTCAGCAGACTGATTTACAAGAACATCCTGCAAGTTCTGTTCTGATCCTTCCGCATCATCCTCTTCCTCCTGGGCATCTGTTGTGACTGGCAACTTGAGGGCCTCTGCCCATTCCATCAAGGCCTTTTGGAGCTCCATCTTCTTGGTGCTCATCTCCAGGCAAAACTCCTTGAACTGAGCCACAGTTTAGCTCTCAAGGATGACAAGGTCAAACTCCATCTTTGAAGGTGAGGTAACAGACACAGTCAGGCAGGTAGAGTAGGGAGGAATTTAAAACAAAAATGCCAGTCAGGGAGAATTTAAAACTCAAATTGGTCTTTTATATGGGATGATAGTGTACACCAAATCACTGTAAGGCTCTGCAAAAACACAAGTTCTATTCTTACCACAAATCACCAATGTGAGAAATTGGGTTACTGGTTGACTGGGGTGGGAGCCCTGGTCAAGCAGTAACAACAGTCCTAGTCAGGGTAAGGTACAAGCAAACCCCAAATTAACATGTGCTCAACCACCTGGTAGCTTGGCACAGAGCAGTCAGGCTTAAATTACAGGCAATATTTAGAGTATTTGTGCAACACTTCTAACAGTGAAAATACCACTCAACAACCCCACACCAGTTTAGAAAAGTAGAGCTTAATTTAATAAATAAAATAGGACCAAAACAACAAATATAAAATCAATAGAACAGGAGTTATACATTTTTAAAGAATAAACTGTAAACTATCACCTAGAAACAAAAAGAGCCAAGCGCAGATATCTGGTTGCGCTGGACTAAGTCAAAGACAAAAGTTCAGGCCGACTTTGATGGAGCATAATTTGGATACAGTCCCAGATTAGTTCCACTGAAATTTCACCTTCTAAAGTTTTGTGCCAAAAGTCCCGTTTGTATTGGAGAGAGTTGTGAGAAGAACATAGCAGGCAGTAGTCGACATGGTGCGTAGAGCTCTCTAGGCATTACTAACGGGCTGGAAGGTGCTTCGTGTTGGTGGTCCCCCATGAATGGCCAATGCTGCTGTGTGAAGAGATGGGCTGGTGGTGGTTAGTGCTGAACTTGGGTGCAAGCGTTGTGATCTTAGTGTGAATGCACCTGTTCACGGTTGCAGAGAGCCCAAAAGCTTGAGTTGAAGATCCCATGATACACACCAAGGGTCCAGAACCTGTGAGGCACCTTGGGGGTCAGGAACTCACCAAAGATGGGTCTTTGAGCTATTGCCAAGCCTTAAATGTCCCTGAGGTTCAGAGCAGGCGGTCAGCAGACTGCCCTAGGAGTCACTCTGGGGTCCTGGGTCCCAGATAGGTTGCAGGTGCAGTTCTTCCTCCCCAGGCAAGAGGGCAGCAGGTCAGCACAGCAGGGCAGTAGCTCCTTCTGAGTAGTAGTCCAGCAGAGTGGCAGTCATTTCAGCAGCACAGCAGTCCTTCTTCTGGTAGGGTATCCATAGGTCCAGAAGGTTGTTTCTGTCATCCAGTATAAATACACATTTGTGCCTTTGAAACGGGGAGAAGATTCTAGAGGCATGGCTTTGAAGTGCACAGATGCCCTGTCTTGCTTGGCCTGACTCTAGACCAACTACAGGGAGTATGCAGACCTTTGTATGGAACCAGGAAACAACCTATTCAGGGGCTAAGCTCCTTCCTCCTATCCGGCCAGTGATGGCCCATCCAGTCACACCAAATTTCACATTGTAGGTGGCTGTCTAGGAGGAATAAACTCAGCCCAATGCCCAACTACGCCAAGTCATGTGACCAGAAACAGGCAGCAGACACCAAATGGCTAAGGAAAGAAAATACCAACTTTCTAAAAGTGGCATTTTCAGAACTGCAATTTAAAATGCAAATTCACCATAAGATTGGATTTTAAATTGTGATTCAAGAGACACCAAAGATGAACTGCTGTTCTCTTCCCATTTGAAAATGACACTTATGAAATGTAATAAGGTAAAGCCAATGTTATCATATGGGAGAGATAGGCCTTGCGGTATTGACAAACAAATACAAGACTTTTTCCCTACCAGAACATGTAAAACTTAAAAGAACATCTCCTACTTTTAAAATATATTGCACCTTGTCCTGTGGGCTGTCCAGGGCCTACCCTAGGGATGACGTATACGTATTAAAAATAAAGGTTTGGCCTGCTGAAATGCCAGAAACCAGTCCTAGGAAGCTGTTTCCAGTCTAGGGAAAGGCATGGCTTGGCAGTTCGGGCTGGACTGTTCCCATGAGTCACAGGGTCAGACTGATTTGCATATGGCCATGTCTGAACTAGGGTGGCAGAATGGGCTAAAGAACAGTGATGGATTAAACCCAGATCTGTTGACTGGGTGTGAGTGTTTGATTGGTTCAGATGCTCCGTCCATCACCACCCCCTTTTGTACCGCAAAGGTTTATTTTGCCAGGTCGAAATGGCAGTTTAAAACTGCACACACAGGCTCTGCAATGGCAGTCATGAGACATGTTTAAAGTGCTACTTAAGTGGTTGGAACAATCAGTGCTGCAGGTCCAGTAGTTGCATTTAATTTGCAGGCCCTGGGCACATGCAGTGCACTTTACCAGGGATTTATAAGTAAATAAATGTAACAAGTGGGATTAAGCTAGTCTTACCATTTTTTAAGCAGAAGGCATGGGCACTTTAGAACTGGTTAGCAGTGGTAATGTGTGCAGAATCCCATGGCCAGCAAAACATGGGGATCTAAAAAGAAAGTTAGAGGGAAACCAAGCGAAGGATGCCAGGTCTTACAGTGAGTGTATCTTGGTCTGCTACTGTCTTTGCTCCACTTGCCCTGTGAGTGTGAAGGATTCTTGCAGCACTATGTGTGAGGGAAGCTTGCACAGCGTCTGCCCTGTTCTGTGTGTTCAGATTCTCGGCAGGAATCTAATAAATCTTGCAATTCTACTGCTTGCTGCACCTGTTCAGTGAGTGTAAATCATTCTTGCAAACCTATGTGAGAGGGAAGCTTGCACTGCTACTGCCTTGTTGCACCTGCTCTGAGTGTGAAGGATTCTTGCAGCAATATGTGTGAGGGACGCTTGCACTGCTTCTGCCCTATTATGTGTGTGCAGGGTTCCTTCAGGACTCTGCTAAGGAATCTTACACTGGTACTGCTACTGCTTGCTGCACCAGCTCTGTGAGTGTGAAAGATTCTTGCAGAGCTATGTGTGAGGGAAGCTTGCACTGCTGCTGCCCTTGCTGCACATGCTGTGAGTACGTGGTTCTTGAAGCACTCTGTTGAGGAGGCTTGTGTTGTGTACACCCACACAGCGCCTGTTTCATCTGAGAGGTATAGCGCCCCCAGATCGTGTTGTGTCGTTTTGTTTATGGGAGAGGGGTGATGCTGCTACCGTGCCCTGCCTGTTCACTATTAAGGTGACGCTCGTCCAGCCGGTGCGCGTCACGTGCAGCCTGCGCTTGTCCCCTGGTTATCAGGATTTTCCTTTCTGAAGCCTTCGTTTCTTTGGCCTTTCACTTGCTAACCACGCAGAATGAAACATCTATTTCAAAATGAGTTTTATGTTAAGACAAAGAAAGATGAAAGGTTCTGCGAAGAATAATGCCACCTATTCTCGCGCGCGCGCTGCCGGTCCCTGCAGACTGACGGAAGAGGGCATGCGTGATTGATTTCTGTGGCTTAGCAGAAATCATTACAGATGTTCTATTGATAACCTGGCTGCCTCTTTAATGCCGGGCTGCAGTTTTAATTAACCATTCAGTGGTGTCCTCAGACTCGATTTTCCTTTTAATCCTCTGTTTTTTTTTTAAATCTTTGTTCTCCGTTTTGTCTAAAACCGAGGCTCCACCTGAAGGGGATTGAAATTTACCCATGCTCTTTTGCCCTCAATTTTTAGATCAAGCATTCAGTGGGGAATCTGGATTCAATTAGATCCCACGGTTCTGGAGATGATTGAACGATGGGATTCTGAAGACAGTTCAGTTGTGCTGTATAGATTGTAATGCGTTTTTTCATGGAGGATGTTTTTGCTTCATGTAAGATGTATTGCATTGCGTTGTCGTAAGTTTCAGAAAATGCATAATCTATGGTAAATACTAATAGTTAACTAATGTTCTTTTTACTTTGGTTACTGGCTAAGCAAAAGGCGTCCCTTCAGCAGTCTTTGGACCAATGTTATCGTTTTCAAAAATGTTATTAAGGGAGCACACCACAAACTGGAGAAGTGTTGGGGCATATCTGACCCCGACCAAAAGAACTGCACAAGAGACTTAACTTAAAACATAGCCCTCATCAGTGGTGGCCAGTAATTGTAGCAGGTTAGGAGGGTGGGCCACAAACACACGCACACACGCACACTCACATCCAGACACACAACCATTTACAACACTCCCAAATATTCATACATACACACACGCAAGCATGTACCAAACATTAAAACAAAAATGACACTTGTATAGCTCTCGGGGAGGGAAGCTTCAGCGATCCCAGGAGGGTTGAAATTGCAACATCCTCTCCTTGTCTGACCTCTTGTCAGCCACTGAGAGGAGGCAGCAAGCAGTCTCTACTTCATGAAGTCAGTGAGAGCTGCTGACCTTACCCTGCTCTGTGAGGAGGTGTCAGTGACATACATTTGGCTTTGAGAACTTCAGGGCTTAATACTGAAGAATCCACATCCGTTGCAATTTTTAGTTTTTTCAGTTTTTATATAGCATGAAAGAGGCAATCGATGACGCTCTACTTCATCACTTGGGAAGGGTCTTGAGGAGCTTGACGCATGATGCATAATCCCTTATATGTGACCAGTTGATCGATTGGAAAACAGTGAAGTTGAACCAAAACTGCAGATATGAGCGCACCATCGACTTCAGTAATGAATTATTCTAAAGCATTTTGGAGAAGTTGTAGTTGAGGTTTTGGGACACCCAGATTTATTCTGTTAGAAGAATCCTGACTAGAAGGGATCATCGATCACACAGCTTTGCTACGATGTGATTTAGGAAGAGACAGCATCGACCGAAGAATGTTTAGCTGGAAATGCAAAATCAAACTATTGGACCTACTTGAGAAGCTAGAATAAGATCTTCATCCAGTAAAGCATATAAATTGCATGCATTGGATACTGGTTTGGGGAGAGCCCCAAACAGGTTTGGCCAACATTCTGGTGTCCAAAGGGCATGAGATGCACATATCTGGACATTTGTGTTTTTTGCCTTTCAATTTTAGATGCTTAGAACTTATGGAGATAGCAATTGCTTGCAGTCCTGATTACAAAGATAAAACAGCTATACAGTCAGCGAGTTAAATGTGAATGCAGATCTAACCATCTTCCACATAAAGTAGCCCAGGCCTAAGTTAGCAATACATTTGGCTAAAGAATGAACACGGATATAGAAGGGATGTCTCTAGACAACATATGTTAGTTTATGGGAGCCAAATTTAAATGGACCAAGGTCCACATGCTGGCAGTAGTTGGACAAATAAGTAGTAATCCAATATCAGAGCATGTCTTCACACCCTCATTCTCTCCAGATGTTGTGGTGTCACACCAGACGAGTTATAGAGGTGTCCTTATAAGGCTCTGCGATTCACTCTGACCTCACCCAGTGAAATAACAAAGAGACTTTTAGCCATATGTGCAGTAGCATCAGTATTGCCTGTAGTATTTTAATAGAGCAGTGGTGTAGACATGAAACAAATTAACATTGTTCTTTATCAGTGCATCTATATGTATGCATGGATTGGTATTTATAAAGCGCAAATCTAGTTGTGAAGTGGACCGTTGTAGCAGAAAAGGATTCGATAACACACACATGTATATGTGTGTATATATGTGTATATGTGCATATGTGTGTGTGTATATATATATATATATATATATATATATATATATACATATATATACACACACACATATATATATATACACACACATATATATATATATTCACTGAAAAAACCATAGGTTATAGACCATATATAGTTAGGAATTAGCATTTACAAAACCTTATTTTACTCACACAAAACCATTGAAATTCCATATATAGTTAGTTGTACTAACTATATATCGCGCACCCGCAATCCACTGCTGGTGATGTCACATATTACATCATTCATGACATGGTCAGTGACATCACTGATGACATCACTGATGACATCTCAAATGACATCACTGATGACATCACTGATGACAACATCCAGTGACTGTATGTTTCTGTAAAGTTAAAATATGTCTTATATATTGAAGAATGAGTGAATGTATAAGTGTCTGGATGATGTATTTAGTAGGTGCATGACTGACTGTATAAGTGAGTGATTAAATGTGTCTCACTGAGTGCATGGGTTAGTGACTAAACTGTTTTAAATTGTGCACCATTGTGTCTGTTGTTTTGTAATCTGATGCATGTGTTGATCATTAGCTATATGACTAACTATATGGGTTATTGATTAGTTGGCCAAGTATGTGTATGGGAGACTGAGTGTGTGTGTGGGTGTCTGGGAGGTGTATGACTCTGTGCATAGATGTGTGAGCAGTTGATTCACTAGATGTATGGGTTCAAAAGTGCATGTGGAAACAGCTGTATGGGCGGTTTACTGTGTGCATGAGTGTATTGGTGAGTGAATGGATATCTCAGTGCTACATGTCAAAGTAAGTACATATGTAAAGTGGCTGTATGGATTATTGTGAACTTGTATCAGGGATTGTATAACAGAGTAAATATGTGTTATTATATGTTTCAATAATTAAGGTGTGTTTAACTATATAGTTGAGGAAATGGAGGTGTGATTGATTCTTTGCAAGACTGATTAGGTGTGTGAGTAACTCCTTGGATGAGTGACAGTCTGTGAGTGTCTGTTTACACTGAGTGTATCTAAGGTTATATTAGAGTCTGAAGAGGTTCATCGTATCATCACATGAATGATGTCATGAGTAATGTCAAATGAGATGTCATCAGTGATGTCATCAGTGATGTCATTTGAGATGTCATCAGTGATGTCATCAGTGATGTCACTGACCATGTCATGAATGATGTAATATGTGACATCATCAGCAGTGGATTGCGGGTGCGCGATATGTAGTTAGTACAACTAACTATATATGGAATTTCAATGGTTTTGTGTGAGTAAAATAAGGTTTTGTAAATGCTAATTCCTAACTATATATGGTCTATAACCTATGGTTTTTTCAGTGAATTTTCAAGGTTTTGTAAATGCTAATTCCTAACTATATATGGTCTATAACCTATGGTTTTTCAGTGAATTTCATAGGTTTTTTAATAGCAAATCTTTATAAAAATAATACATTTTAAATCGAATTTTATATTTTATATTTTTTTATATTTTTTTATATTATTTTTGGTGCGCTCCCGGGGCGCGGACAGGTGAACGCACGGGTAAGCGCAATCTTGCGGCGCGCCCCGGGGCGCGTAATAATGCGCGTCCCGGAAGCGCTATTGCCGCGAACGAAAACAACATCGTGACGCATCGCGTAGCCGCCACGCCTTGCGTCATAAGACACGTATCGCGTAGCCGCGAGATGCGTCTTATGACGCACCGCGTAAGCGCCCCCGGAAGCGCATACGATCGCGCAACGTAAGCGCCCCGATGCGCTTACGATACACGCCCGGGACGCGCCCCGGGGCGCGTAGCGTAAGCGCGTCAAACCATGTGACTTTAAAATAACACTTTTCATTGGTTCAGAACTTTTTTTTTTCCAAATTGTGTGAAATCCACCCATTTCTCTCACTATTGCTTTGTACTTGGAGAGAGCAAGAGCTGTTCTGTCTACTCTGTTTATCTCCTACTTTTCTGATCTCCAGCAATGGCTGCAAGAGAGTCATCCAGCAGTGATTCAGAGGGATTTTTAGATGAGGACCCTCCTCAGCAAAAGAAAAAAACCCATTTCATCTGGAAATTTTACGACATCCCTGAAGGACAGAAAAAAGTCAACGCTCCCAAAGTAACCTGCAAAATATGTGGGAGTAGTTTATCCAGAGGCAATCCTCTGAAAAAATATAGTTTTGGAAATGCTAATTTGATCAGGCATGTGAAAAGAAGACACCCTAACAACTTTGCCAGGGAGAGTGTCAGAGAGCTGGCACGGAATGTACCCACAGATGGCGGCAGCACCTCCACTGGTGGAG
The DNA here is from genome assembly GCF_964261635.1 of Lissotriton helveticus. NCBI lineage: Eukaryota > Metazoa > Chordata > Amphibia > Caudata > Salamandridae > Lissotriton > Lissotriton helveticus. The sequence goes on from NC_136065.1 coordinate 1,762,069,060, forward strand.
CAACACCTTCGGGACCACCCCGTGGAAGAATGGTCCCTAACATTCAGCCGGTGTTTGCAGGCATCAAATTTTTGTGCACAGAGTGTGACGAACTGCTCTGCTATGGGGAGCAGAGTGTTGAACTCATTGCCCTAAAGAAACAGCAACACCGCTGCTCTTCCAGTCCCTAAATTTTCAATTTTTTTTGCTCCTGTTGAGCAGTTTTGGAATCCTTGTTTTTGTTTTTCCCTTGACAAAAATCCCAAAAAAATATAAAATTGTTTTAAAAAGTCTAAAAAAAATATAAAACAACAAAAACAAAAAAAATATATAAAACAACAAAATCAAAAAAAAGTTCTTTTCAGAACTACCTCCAATTTATAAAAAGAAGCTTTTTTTTTTTTTTTTTAAAAGTCTGTCATTTTTTATCTCCATGGTACGCTCCCCCGTACCCTCCCCGGTGCGTGTACCGGGCGCTCCCCCCCCGCGAAAATCGAAATTTTTAAAAAAAAAAATTTCACCCGCGGGAGCCTTTTAAGGCCCCCACATCAAAAGTAGGGGGTCAGGGGGGTGTACCCTGCCCCCTTTTGCTCATTTCCCCCCTTTGATTCTTGCCACCTCTTGTGTCTCAATCCTACCGAGACACAAGATGGCGGCCGCTGCGGACTGTTTTGAATGTTTACAGACACCTGAGAACCAATCAGCTTGCCGTGCGCAAGTCGCGTGGCGCGCCTGGAGCGCTCCCCGGTACGCGTACCGGGCGCGGCTCTAGATATATATCTTTTTTTAAACCTAATTTACTCAAAATTCACAGGACCACATATCTTGAGACCTAGCAAAGGCACATCGGGCAAACAATATCTACAATTTTCCCAAGTTTCGTGGAAATCCATTCAGCCGTTTGAGCTAAAAGTGAGGCCAACCGCCCTATGGAAAATTGCATGGCAAAAACACGTTTTGGGACCCCCCTTTTTTCTCGGCCCCCCCTTGACGACCCCCCCCAAATTTTCAGGGGCTGCTCAGAAACAAAATGTTCCATTTTCCTGAAAATTTCAGCCAATTCCGTCCACAATCGCCAAAGTTATTAGACATAGAATTTTCAAAAATCCCATAGAGAAAAAATCCTAACTATATATACCTACTGGCGACCGCCAGTAGGTAATATATATATATATTTGCCACCAAACCTGTTATTCGCAAAATAACAGGCCTTGACTCCGTGGAGATTTGACACAGGAATTTTAATCCAGAACGATAGCCTTGACACATTTCGACGGCGACAAGGGTTATGGATAACATTATTTTGAATCATCTATAGGCAAGAGATCAAATACATTACGAAGGAAGATCCAAGCAGAGAGTGGTCCAACATGCAATATGTTGTGACAGCTTAAAAGTGTACACCTTCCTTCCAGAAGCACGAATGGAAGGATCTTTTTCAGGACCGGAAGAAAAGCAACACAGCTACTTTGTTCAGATGAGGAACAAAGGAAATGGGTTGAGTAAACAGAACTCTCAGTTTACAGAAACCAGAGGCTGGAGTAAGAGGGTTAGCCAGAATGTCCTTCCAGCATACCATGGTACAGACCGAGGGATGGAGGAACCCCTAAGAGTAGTATGTTGGTTTCGTCAGAGTTACATTTCAGGGTATTATTTGCCATCCGGTGAACATGACCGTTGTGGTGGAAAAATTTTGCATCTGTATCTGAAAATAAGAATCTGGGCATCATCTGCATAAGAATAAAATGTGAGCACATTGGATCGAAATCCAAGGCACAGAGTGCCACCGCGTCTGTTGACAGCGTGATTAGGCCTTTTAGGATGTGTCAGAGTCTTAATAGATTAGTCCAGGGCAGGACCTGCTGGGGGGCGTACAGGCTTTGGTCTGAGAGTGTCATGATGCTGCAAGTTGAGCAATGGCCATTTTTTAAAAACTGGACTGGAGTAGTGGCTACTAAGAGTTCTATGTGGATGTTGTCAATGTAGAACTGACAGGCTGTGTGCCATGGCTTGTTGCAGCTTACAATAAAACTGGGGTGAGCTTGGCAATGCATTCTACGAGTGCAGTTACAACTGTTGGAAGGAGGGCAGAACGATTTTGATCTATGCAGAATCAGTTAGAGGCACTTGAATGTATAGTATTGTAATTTCATTTATATGGTGCTTACTACCCCTGATCAGGCATCATAGCGATTTTTCGGCGAGTAGCACACTACTCCGGAACCCAGAAGGATTAATGGTAAACAAGTATAGCAGAATATGAAATTCATTTGAGTGGTGGATACGTTAGTCTGTTATTTGGATTGAGAAAGATAGTGGAGGGATAGAAGAGGGAAATGTTTGCATTTATATAGCACTTGCTACCCCTGATGAGGAGTTAAAGAACTTTTTGGTGGGTAGCACGCTACCTTGGAACCCAAACAGGATTAATGGTAAATTAGTCAAGGGAAATATGAAATTAATTTGGGAGGTGGACTTAATTCTGTTATTTGGATTGAAAGGAAATAGTGGGTGGATAAAAAAGGGAAGGATCTAGGATTTATTTGGGGGGTAGGAGGAGGTTTGGGATCAGTAAAAGGGAGGTGGAGGGGAAGAGTCAGAGGGAGGGGTTTAGAAAGGCTTGTTTGGGAGATCTGAATAGTATCTCCCAAACGAGGAGATACTATTGTGTAGATTGTACTTTTTGTGAATGAGGAAATTCCCTTTCTAAGTGTGCTGTGGAGTGTTGTAAATGTTGTAAAGCATATTAAGAGCATGACTGTGCCTCGTTGATGTGGAGCACAGGCTCTTTGGACTGACATGGCCTGTTTAGAAGGCATTCCTAGTGATTTCCCCCACAATAAACAGGAGGTGCTGTGTATATTGAGACTCTACTGCAGTACTCTGTAAAGGACAACAATCATTGTTGATGGTTTGCACATCCACAGCCAAATTAAATATTTTAAAAACCATTTAATTATTGATCGGATGCAATTTAAATTTGCTTAATAAAATACGAATCTAAATCTTGTACATCCATGCACAAGCCATAAACATATTTGCTTGCAATTTCATTTATCCCATCTCATAAAAAACAACAACATCTGCTTCTAAGTGAGTACTTTGGGATGTATTTCATTTTTGAAATTACAATACATTTGCATAAAATATGAATGCGATGTTGCTTAAAATATCTTTTTTAAGGTGCAGAATCTACATTAAGAATCAGGTTTCCTAATAATTATTTATTGTTTTCTTCTAATGCCTAGTGCAATTACATTACGTTATTCGTTGATCTGTAATGTTTAATACAGCACCCTATGTTTCTGTTGAGTACACATACTTAGACCCGTCATCCGCACACTCACACTACTCCCAAACACAAGGCAAATCTACTTACTGCATCGGACTGGGGCAGAAAATCACCCCGGGCTACAAAATAAAAGTGTCCCTTAGTGATTTGGAAACCTGGAAAAGTGGTCCACGTTAGCAGATTGGAGCCGTGTTGAACACCTAAAGAGAAACTGTATGAGTAAGTGTTTTGCACTGTGTGGAAGACTGCATGGATTTGAGCTTGTTGTTTGTTTTGATATCAGGGAATTCAACAGTAAAAACCGTACTAACAACCCAAAAGACTTGCCCACAAACATAAAAGAAACTGGCCCCCACGCTGACCTGTAAGACCAGCCATCCGGTGCTGCCTGATTGCCCTGTAGGCCAGTCCGTCCTAATCTACATACACCACGGCCACACATCCATTTGTACTAAAACACGTACTTAATGCTTTGTAACCGCCTTCGTGCTGGACAAGATGCTATAAATCATTATACATCACATAGATCATTTAACAGAGCCTTAGCCCCTTGACCAGGCAACCTGACTTTCAGCCTGTCACCAGCTGCAGTCATAGACCCCTGTTTACCTGATTGTTGTTTCACATTCTACACCAATCCTCCCTGTTAGAAAAGCAGCATTGATCTTGGATGTTGTGCCCTTCATTCTGCACTTTTCAACATTTTATTTGTAGCCAACATGGGCACACCACACTGATTATGTAATTCCAAGATGGCTGACGGGTCAGGAGCGTCCACCGGGAGCTCCCTGGCCAGGGATATCCGTACGGCATGGGTCCCTGGGGAGGCCCACCACCCACCTTTGAGCCTCCACCAGCCTGGAACAATGGGTAATGATCTTGTGCTCCTTTGTGGCTGAGGCAGCTGTGTACGGAGCCATGGTGAGTATTGGAGGCAGGGCCGAGCTGTGATGGAGAAGACCAGGAAGTTGTCTCTGCTGGGTGCCTGCGGACAGCCGCCTTGCTGTACTGTTCCAGCCCTTTCCCACCCGGGGGAATGGTGGCCCAAGCCCGAGTCTCTGACAGTGCACCAGTTGCTTCCCTGCCTTCCTGCAACTTGATGGAGCATGTGATGGGGTGAGTGGGGCGACCATTGTGTTCCCACCACTACACTTCTCAGCTGCCTGCCTCCTGCGGAGCTAAGCTGGCCCCGGCATCGTAGACCATTCTTGGGGTCCCAGGAGCGTTGAGGCAACGGGGGCAGTAGGCGTGGAAGGCATCTGACCTCAAGTAGTGAGCTTGGCGCTGCCCTCCTCCATCTTGGAGACTGATGCATCTCAACAGAAGGAAACAACAGTGTTCACCATGGGGACCCTAGGGCTTATCTACGCTTGGGCTAGTTTATCATGGCTGCCTCTCGAGCCTCTAATGCTATAGCCTGACCACCCGAGTGTTCGCGCTGCCAAAGTATCTCTGCAGTAACACCTTCAAGGGAGCACCACAGACTGACTGGCTCCTACTACTCCAGTGTCTCTTCCACAGCACCAAACCAATGACTAACTTTCCTCCACTTACAAACTCCCCTACATCGGCTATGGAGCCTTCATACCCTACAGCGCTGAGCTACCCCCCTTCCCATAGTTGCCACCCAGCACAAGCTTAAGAACAGCCCCGGGCTCCAGCATGCCACCTTTGCCCATCATCACCTGGCCTTCTACCCCTACGGCCATCACCAGTTCGGGGTTCCTTCAAGGCCCTAGATCACTGCCCGTGAGTGCAACAGCACCCTGAGGGCCTGATTGAACGAGCACCACAAAAACCCCAGCTATGGCGAGAAGATCATGCTCTGTAAATCTGTAATATATATTTGTCCAACCATAATCGCTTCAACTTTTCTTAAAATGTAATCTTGTATTAATTTGAAACTTGTTTATATGTTACTCTAACCACTAGTATCTGCAGTAGACATGTACTTCCTACCCTTCATATGTGAGTCTAGACTTTATCTGTTTCGTATCTTTTATGTAATTCATGTACTCTGAAGTCCTTATGTAATGTGACTGGTTCTATTGTAAAGGGTAAAGTTTGCACTACACAAAATGCATAAATGATTAGATAATGCCCATGAGGCATCTCAAAAGGAGCAATTCCTTTCACATTTTTCAGCCATTTTGGATACGTTCCTATGGTTTATGCAACTCGCGGTGAAATTATGCATTTAGGTAAAGGTTTGTTGAAGCTATCCAGATGCGGCAAAAAACATGAAAACATACTTTTTTGCCCCAACACATAAATAAATGTGAAAATAAATTTTGAGCAAAGTGTGTTGTAATTTTCTTTTCGCTACTACAAAGCGTGCACATTACTTAATGAAGGATAAACAAAAGGTAAAGTTAGGCGGTGCCAAACACAGCGAACCATGCAAACTTGTGCATGTGTTCTTGATGGGAATCCACTATATTTCAAGTGCTGATTCCACACCTTCCCCATGGAACATAGTGGCATCATCTTCTGCAGACAAGGGAAAGAACGGCGCACCACCATCACCAATATTATACCCCTGAGCACCACTGTCACTGTCAATTTGCTTCGGATCCCATGGAGCACCATTGTCGCCATCAATGTACTCTGAATACTATTCTCTTGTGAACAGCAGTTCAAAAATTAATCGCAGTTTAAAAACTGTATTCTCTCTCTCATTGTACCTCTGGTCACTTTGTGTAACTGTCTGTCATGGACACTGCATACATTGTATACTGCTGGCAAGACACCGATTGACCCCTGATGTTCCACCATCATAGACCATCTCCGTTCACTATTGACCCCAAAAGGCACATCCGTTTTGAACACCTTATCAGACTCCATTGAGATATCACATCTTTTGAAATGTATTGTCTCCATTTCTGTCAGTAGTGAGTCACCAGTAAGCACCTTACTACGATTTTGGTTAAGTTTTTTTTAAATTTACATTTAGTTAAATTTTGCTAGCTTCCTCCAAAATGCCTTTCCTGAAGGGCATGGTGTTATCAACCAGATGGCCCTTATAAAATATGGTCCCTTCATGCTTTCACAATTTTGACTCCACTTGACCATCCAATCATTCCTGACAATTCCCAGAACCCCTGTCTATTAGGGACGCGCTTGATTACTAGGCGCTGAGGTGCTGCCGGTGAAGTGTGTTGTTCGGCAATACTCATGTTCTTAAATTTGTGCTTTTAAAACTATTGTGAATCGTGTATTTTAAACTTCTGTGCTTTTACCTGTTGATCTTCCGGTCGGCGCCTTGTTCCACCGCGGCAAGTGCTGTTTGCAGTGGAGGGCGTTCACGACCTGGGCGCGCCCCCTGAGGGTGTTTACATCGCCAGAGGCGGGGACGGTGCCTATTTAGGTTTCTCAGCATTTTCCCGCGCAGCGGACGCGCGCGGCGGGTAGCTGTCCGCGATGGTCCGTCGCTAGGCGCTAGGAGTTCTGCTTGATAGCACAATAATGGCCCCATACACGCGAGGGGAGCTATTGGCCCTTCGCATGAATAGTGCCTGCATGCCCCATCTATGGCATCTGGGCACTCTCAGCCTATGGTGCAAGTATTGCGGTCACAAAGCCACTGCGGCCTCTACGACTTCTCTGACCCCCAGCTGCACATTACATAAAACTGAAAATCTTAAGATTTTTTGCTTAAACTGCAGGTCTATGGTTAAACACCACAAAGATATCTCTGAACTCCTCTGGGATCAGAATCCTGACATATTATATCTTACTGAGACGTGGTTGACTGATGAGTCTGGCGCCATTTTAGCCCTAGCCTTACCCCCAGGTTACTCTGTTCGGGCCCAGAATAGGATAAAGGGGAGGGGTGGAGGACTGGCTATTATTGTTAAATCGAGTCTGGCCTGCACCTTGTCCCCGGCTAATATAGCGGATTGTGAAAGTGTCCTATTTAAGATCAGGGTTTCGGACATCTTCACCCTTACAGGTCTCCTAATATATCGCCCCCCTGGTCCAGCTGGCACTTTTCAAGACTCCCTGGCTGTGACTATTTCCACTCTAACACTGTAATCAGCCAACTTTAGTGTCTTGGGCGATTTAAATCTTCACCTAGAGTGCCTTGACTCCCCTGCCATATTGAATTTTGTGGGTGACCTGGAGGCCTGCCAACTAATTCAGCTGGTTAGGGGACATTCGCACTCTGCAGGACATTTGCTGGATCCCGTATTTTCCAACATTCAAGACATCATTGTACACCCTCCCCTCCCACTCATCTGGTCGGATCACCACCTCATTCATATCTCCAAAAGGAATACCAGCTGGCCCCAGGCATAAGCCTCGCCCCCCCTCCTGAGATGTCCCTGGCACAAACTTGACGGTACCCTCTTTGAATCCTGACTTAAACTTTCACGGCCTATTTGGTCTAGTAATTTGGAGGAGGCCGATAAAGACTATAGGAAATGGATTACTGATGCACTGGATCATTTTATTCCCAATAAACTCTCAAGGCCCTATTGTGACCAGGCTCACCCGTGGTATTCGGAAGAACTGGCCAGTGGGAAAAAACAATGTAAAATTCTCGAGCGTAAATGGAGACGCTCATATGACCCTATAGCAATAGCCAGCTATAGATCTGCTACCAAACTGTATCACAAGCAGATAAAAGAGGCTAAAGCCAGCCACTACACCAATTTGATTAACTCGAGTACTAATCGCTCGAAAACCATCTTTTCCTTGGTAAAGGATTTGTCTAAAACCCCTGAGGCCATTGAAAGCGCAATAGGATCCAATACTCAATGGGAAGAGCTAGCTTGCTTTTTCGTAGGAAAGGTTAAAGGTATCTACAATACCCTAAACTCTAATGCCCCGACTATGCCCTTCCCTGAAGACACAGTTTCAACCGCCTTATCTTATTCCCTTCTCACCTTCCCCCCCTATCCCTGGCTGAGCTGGAGCTTCTTGCCGCTAAAGTGAAGTCTGGATCTCCGGATGACCCGGTCAAACCAGAGACGTTCCGACTTCATCGCGACCCCATTTTGCTGGAGGGTCGCGAGTTGATTAATCAATCTCTCCAATCAGCCACGGTCCCCAGCTCCTGGAAGCATGCTAAGGTGGTCCCTTTGCTAAAAAAATCTACTCTGGACCCCTTAAAGCCGGATAGCTACAGGCCTATCTCCCTGCTGCTGTATTTGGCCAAGGTCACGGAATTTTACGTGAATACTGTCTTGACGAGGTACTTGGAAACAAATGACATTCTGGCCGAGTCTCAAAATGGCTTCAGAGCCAATCATAGTACAGAGTCGGCCCTCCTGGCAGTTACCGAACAGCTGAGGGTGGCACAAGATCTGGGCAACACTTCCACACTCATTCTGCTGGATTTAAGTGCGGCCTTCGACACGGTCTCCCACAGGATCTTGCTTAAACGTCTTGGGGAGATCGGAGTCGGGGGCGGCACCCTGGATTGGTTCACGTCATTTCTATCTGACCGATACTTCCAGGTGCATGCCGCTCCGTACTCGTCCAGCAGACATCCTCTCAGCTGTGGGATCCCTCAAGGTTCAGCTCTCAGCCCCACGTTGTTCAATGTGTACGTCAGACCCCTGGCCATACTAGCAAGAGAACGGGACATCAAATTAACTTCTTATGCTGACGACACTCAGCTTATTTTTACTTTCTCCAACAACGCTGAGTCTGACCAAGCTAAATTTGGTGAAGATCTTATGGCCATTGCCAACTGGCTATCTGATAACTGCCTACAACTGAACGCTTCCAAATCAGAGGTGCTCATAGTTGGTCGGAACCCACAGAAGTGAGCCGAGCATTGGTGGCCCTCCACACTGGGCTACTCTCCGACCTCAAAGCAGGAAGTAAAAAATCTAGGAGTAATGCTGGACAATGACCTGGCCTTGGACTCCCACGCAAAAAAAGTGGCAGGTACTTGCTATGGGCGCCTTCGCGCCCTTAGACCCATCCTGGGATTTTTTTAACCTCCTACCCGGCAGATAATAGTCCAGTCCATGGTCCTCTCCCATCTGGACTATTGTAATGTTCTCTTTCTGGGCTCTAATCTGACTGTCATCAAAAGACTACAGAGGGCTCAGAATGCTGCAGCTCGTACTCTGCTCACCCTGCCAAAACACTGCTCTGCATCACAGGCTCTCGTTTGGTTGCACTGGCTCCCTGTAAAACAGAGAATCCTATTTAAGACCTTATGTGTAGCGCACAAAATCTTACACGGACAGAGCCCCCATATTCTGAAGAGACTTTGTACCTTTTATACCCCGACGCGCGATGTTCGCTCTGCAGATCTCTACCTGGCCTGTACTACGAGGGTACGAAGGAGTAGAGCGGTAGGACGTTCATTTAAGCACAAGGTTCCACTACTTTGGAATTCTATCCCTCTACAAGCACGATCCACTACGCATCATCAGTGTTTCCGCAAGCTAATCAAAACTTGGCTATTTTCATCAATCTAACCTGCAGTTCTGTGGAGGCCGGCATTACATCTCCTCTCCACACGCAGCCTCGCAGCCACTTAGTCATGCATGTCTGTTGAGCGCTGGGACGCCCCGTTGCTGGGGTAGCCATGCGCTATATAAAACAACCTAACATAACATTATGCCACTCTGTCGTCCTGTATTATGGTTCATTTTTCCCATGCCGCTTTTCACCCTTAATTCTCTAGAACTAAATGCCCATTCACCATCACTTGTTACTCTTTCATATCTAACGTCTTTTTCATCTTTGGAAGTCCAAATACCCAAAAGGCGTTATCATTGTAGCAACCTAACTCATTCACTTCAGTGTAGGTAAAATCCGTTCAAGGTTAGTTGCCAACCTCCTCAGCTCTGATAAGACACTGTCATCCCCACCAGCTGGAACATTTAACAGTGGTCTGTGCTTAGCTAATCTGTTCTCCCACAAAATGTTCCAATGTGATCAAAAGTCTATGCAATTGTTATGGCTGTGCATTTGATAATACTAAAGCTCTACAGATAGACCACACTGCAACCAACCCCTGATTCACAGCCATAATGGTACTTGTCTTGATGTTCCATGGCATTAATATGGGTGGATAAGAATTTTCTCTGTTTATGTCTTCTATAGATTATGTTTCTTTTTGGGAGTTGTACTCTGTTAGGTTCTTCATCAAGTTCAGTAAATTGTCAACCTTTACTGAAATTGTCTTGACAGATTTTGAATGCTACAGTGCTAAAATAACTTTTCTGGCAGTCTGGCACTCTAGCACTACCAAATGGGCTAGTGTGTGGGATGTTTTGTTTGGTCCCGTCATTGCCCACAGGACCAAAACAACTGACCCACACACCGGCCCTTTCAAGCTGGCCGACCTGACAGTGCTAGACTGCCCGAAAGGCCACTCCAACACGGATACAATGCACATATCCTACTGCTAGTGCTCAGTGTTATTGCCTCGTGTACCACCCTCATAGACTTTGCTTTGGTCTAACGCCACCTTGTGTTTCACATGAGTAACATATCCAACCTCAACCCTGGAAAATGTTACTTTGCAAATGTTTAGTGCGTCCACCTGCAGTATAGACACACTGTTGGCAATGCCTTCATGTGTGATGTTGCATACTTCTAGACTATCATGATATTCTAGAGGCAGAACATCTTTCCATAATTTTGGTTGTTATAAAGCATGCATGATCTTTGAGAAATGAATGGCACTGTTTCTACACCTAAATCCATAAACAGTGCCACCAGCTCATCATTGTTCAAAATGGGATGGTTGTCGTATCAAATGCACCCTGTCAGAGTTCTGGAGTCAACACGTATCTTTAAATATCCGTTGCTCATACGAGATTACAAAAGCATTTCTCTTAATTCAAAATGCTGTGTGGAAGAGTAGCATCTGTGCTTGTAAAATGCATTTATGTTTCATTTTACTGCTCATTATTTTAACCTGCACATTTTACTCTCTCATTCAAGCAGGCATATGTATTCACACTCAAATTCTCAATTGTAAAAAGTAGTGAAAGCGTTTCTCATGGCTACATTCACGTGAATTTACTGACTTATTATTGTATTTGTTATTACTAGTTCTATTTTTGAGCTCCATATTCATTTATTTTTTTTCGCCAGTTTTTACGTGTCTGAGTATCGTATATCTGACTCACCTAGAACTGTGTTTGCGATGTCTACTCTTGTTTTCTACATCTGACATTAAGCGCTCTGATACTCGCAAGGGTCTTGTTCACGCTATATAAAACCTTCAAATAAATAAATAAACTTACATCAGCACTCGTCCTCTTCCACCTAGTGAGTTCAAGCACATCTGTTGCCTAAATTATTTACTATTCCTATGGCCATTTCCAATGCAGGACTGGATTTCCCTACTGCTTTCTATTTCTTTTTCTCTTTATTATTTCACGCTTTATTATAGAATCTGTTTTTGATGCAAGATTGTAATACAATCTTTAGATTTCTGTACTGAGATCAACCTAACAATCAAATTCAGTTCTTTGAATGTACCAGTGGCCTTTCACACTTTCAGTCTCGCCTGTTGGTGTGATGAATGCCCTCCCTTTCCTTTGATTGATCCTCTCACTGTTGTCTTTCTCTCTTCAAACCCCTTATAAGAACCTTCTACCACATTGATCGTTAACTATTGAACCACAGTAAGAGCCAGTGGAGTGGTAGCCGTCAAGGGCAAGGGTTGGGGTTATAATCCGGCATAAGGCCAGACATAGCAACTACTTTTCCAGAATGCTTAATGCTCGCTCTAAATTGGTAACTTTTATCTTTTATTAAAACTACTTTTCTTCATTGCACGCATTACTAAAGGGTTTTCCTATCCGTTTTATTGATATGTGTTATTCATCTAAAGCACTTTGTTTCTCCTCACCCACTAAGGCAGGCAGCAGCTCATATATTTGTTATCTTCCATGTGAAGGATGTCCATTAACAGGGCTTTTTTCTTTTTGCTGTACATTTTTAGTTTTCCTATGATGCTGTATTAATTGAACAGTTTCTTCCATTGATTACAAGGCACTGTAGGTAGGGTACTCCAAACTCTCCACAATCCTATTGATGGGGGTTTACCACAAACACGGTACACCTAGCTTTGTACTTCTTGGCATTTTGGATATCAGTTTATCTTTTACTGCATGTTTTCATTAACACTGGTGTGCTTGGTTTTCTCTTCTCGTGTATTCTAGCAGGTTTTATTCATTTACATTTATTTCCTTGTTAATTTTCTGTCAGTAGAACCAGTTGCCTGATGCCCACTGTTAGACCTGGCACCATTGGGATGGGTCTCCTTTCCAATTTTAGATGATGCCTCTTATGTTTTTGCTAGTTTTAGATGCTTTTGGGCACTGTGTCACTGCTGTTCAGTGCCACAGTGCAAGTGCTCACTATGGTAAATTGATGTATTGATTAGTGACTCCATGATTGGCTTGATTGGTTTACTTGTCAGACCCTCGTACAGTGCACTGTGTGTGCCCAGGGCTTGTAAATCTAATGCTGCTGGTGGGCTTGCAGCACTGGTTTGCCACCCACCGGAGCAGCTTATAAAGTGTGTCTCAGGCCTGCCATTGCAGAGCCTATGTGCAGTCTGGTACTGCCATGTTGACTGGGCACGTGTACCCGCTTGCCAGTCCCTAAACCTTCACTTCTATACATATTAGTCGCCCCTATGGTAGGCCCTAGGGCAGGGTGCAATGTAGGCAAAAGGTAGGACATGCCCTGATGTGTGTGGCATGTCCTAATAGTGAATTACAGCCATTTTTTGTTTTTCACTATAGCAAGGCTACCTGTTCCCCATAGGCCAGAATAGGCAGTTAGATTATAACATCTTATAATCCTAACTGACTCAGGGAACTAGTTAGAATTAGAGTTCAGTATGCCTGAACTCAGAATGATCAAATACATCTTTTAGTGAAGTTTGTTTTAACAGTCTGTGTTTGAAAATACCACTTTTAGAAAGTAGGTATTTTCTTGCATACCTATCCAAGCCTGCCTCTGCTAGGTTGTGTATTCCTTGTCCGGAGTTTGAGTGACAGAGGCTGGAGGATTCCAGGAGACAGGGTGAGTCAGCACAGAGCTGAATAGAGAGATCTTCATGCAGATGGGAGGGAGGGTCGCACCTGGGACCTGAATAGGGCTGTGCCTTTCCTCCACAATGCTGGCTCCACCTCCTGTGGTGTGTCTGATGTCCCTGGCCTACACAGGAAGAGAAGGAGCCCTGTAAACATAGTGCTCCAGGACTGACCAGAACTGGTTTGGACTAGGCAAAGGCCTCTCTGCCTTCAGAGAACAAAGAGAAAAGTAGTGTAAATATTGGGACCCAGACCCAAGAACTTTAGCTCACTTCTGGGAATCAACACAAACCTTTGCTGAGGAGAAGAACCAGTAAGCTGAAGGAGGAGACGACCCCGTGCTGTGTGTTTGGGGGTTGGCCTGCAGTGGATGCTTCATTGCCAAAGAAAGGAGAAAAGGACTGAATGTGCTTTCTATCAACTTGAAGAAGAATCTCCAAGGGCTTGAACTAGAGCGTGCCTCCTGCCTGAAGTCTCAAGGATACAAGACATCACCAACCAGCTCCTCCCTGAATTCCCTTGCTGGGAATTGAAGTGCCTGCTGTTGTACTGGGCCTTCTGAGAGACTACGTGTCGCTGGAAGTTGGAAGTGCGACGCAATGACGAGAAGTGTGTCGCTGCCGCAGCAGCTGTCATCATCGCATCGCCGAAGCGCGGCGCATCACCGAAGAAGCGGGATGCCCCCACAGAGGTCGCTGTCGCATCACCGGGGAAGCGCGTCACAGGGCCTGTCACTGCTCCAAAGATCATCAAGTCGCCGCACGGCCGTCGGGTGTGCACACATCACACCAACGTTGTCGCATCACAACCAAGATGCCATTTTGTCGCATTGCACCAGAGAAGAGTATTGCATTGAGGTGCCATCTTGTCGCATAGTACCGGAGAGCAGTAAGAAACCGACGCATCAGCCCCCCTTACAGTAAGGAAGCGAGCATCAACTCCCCTGCGCAGCAGTAAGGTACTGACTCATCCACACCCCTGCTTGTAAGGAACCGACTCATCACCTTCCCTGCAACCCCTTTTGTTTTCTTTGCGTTATGCATTCAAGGTACATTGAGAGTAAAGTGTTGCATTGGCAACTTGAGAGAACTGAGCTATCTAACATTTTAAAGTCTATTTTTGAGTACACTATTGTGGATTTTTGTTGTTTGGTCTTGTGTTAAGTCTATATAAAAATACTTATTTTTATAATACAACCTGTGTGGTGTCCATCTGTAGGGTTGTCACTGTATTAATGTATGTGTTCACAAATGCTTTACACACTGCCTCTGAGATAAGCCTGCCTGCTTGTGCCAAGCTACCAAGGGGGTGAGCAGGGGTTATTTTAAGAGTGTAGTCCCTTACCATGACTAGACGCAAGGGTCCCTATTTGGTCAAAGGTACCTACCTGTGTCAACTAAAGACCCCCAAATCCAACACCCCCTGTTCTGCATGTCCTGGTTACCAGTAACTTTATAGAGTAGCTCAGGCTGTTGTTTAGTCTCTTCATCTTCACCGCTTTCATCTTGTCATGTATCACGTCATATGTGAAGTCATTCAGATGGATCATGGCTGCAGATGGGGTATTCTCTCTGGCAGACGCTTATGTCTTTTGGTTAATGTGGTTAGTGCTGCATTCTTGCTTCATGGGGTGGATGTCTGTGTCCTGAACATGCTTTCGCATGTCTGCTTCTGTCTACAGCTCAGTACAGTCATTCTGCCCCCCCCCCCCATTTCGAATTTAAGGCACAAGAAAAAGTAGCGTGGCAGATGTTCATCAGGGCATCCATCACCAGATGCTGAAGGGCTTCCGAGCCCCACCACCCATGTGCTCCTGCCCATCAGCAGACGCCATCAGTCTGTGGGCAGCAGTCCTCAATGCTAGATACCATGGCAGACGGCGAAAGACAACAAGTCCTGCATACCTCAGCGACACTATTACACACATACACCTGCCCCACACACACTAGAACACTGGCACATGTCACATAAGTAGCACACTGGTACAACTCACCTACAATCACTTGACAGATGCTCACTCTGAAGACACATATCTTACATCCAGTAACCCCCCAAAGGGTCAATTGATACTGCAACAATTCCTGGTAAGGGACCCATGGTCTATTTTGAGTGTGACACTGCTTTTAGCCAGGTGTGCCGGTTGTATTTTAGTTTGACTATTTGTCTTTTCAGCAAACACAAGGAGATGATGGACAGAGTGCTGCCATTTTTCAGACACTCACCCACAGTCACAGGTCTAGGTTGAATCCATCATCGTTCTTTAGCTCACTTCGCCACCCCAGTTCAGACCCAGCCATAAGCAAATCAGTTTTGACCCTGTGCCTCATGGGAACAGTCCATACCGAACTGATAAGGTCTCCCTTGGATGGCTTTCGGGATGACACCCCTCATCAGCCACATCAGATTGAATCCAGTAGCAAAGTGAGCAAGGGACCCATGACTGGGCATACCATGCCAACTTAGGGTGAACAAAGCAAATACTAGGAGATGATGGACGGAGCGCTGAAACTTTTCAGACACTCACCCTAGTCACAGACATGGGTTGAATCCATCATCATTCTTTAGCTCACTTCGCCACCCCAGTTCAGACCCAGTTACATGCCAATCAGTCTTGCCAATCAGTCTTGACCGTGTGCCTCATGGGGCCCACGTCTGGGCATACCCATGCCTCTCAAACAAACTCCAACCCATTGTTCTAATTTTGGTTCCCAGTTGTTGGTAATGTCCTCTCAGGAATGTAAAGCTTGCTAGAGAAGAGGTTTGAATGTGAGGACCCTGCAATGCCTTCTTTCTTTCATGGCTGTCACTTTCCATTGGTTGTTCCATTCCGTTGATAATTTATAAAGGACATGAACTGCAAACCCATCGATGTTACAGCCCATTACACAAACATAACAACAGACTCGGTAACTCGCCACCTGGAAATGTTTTGTGAATTTAAATACACGCGTCCTCATGAGCAAAGGTTGGCATCCATTTTGCGTTGCATTCTGTACAGAATACATTATGAATCAAGATGTGAAATTGGAAGTAGCAAGCCGTTCTACCCTAGCCACCGGGGTTGAACTTGTGGTCACCAGGCTGCACACACATTTTGCATCAGCTTATTCCCTCTTAAGAAATGAGACTCACTAAAGATAGAAATTGGCAGGAGCACAAATATGCATTACAGAAATATATGAATACTTTGTCAGAACGGAAATATGATTTTTAGTCCTTCCTAGTGATGATGCTAAACCAAATTAACCAACTTAAGGAGCACGCCTGAGTGTACACATGAAAAATGCACAGGAGGAAGCAGTGAGCCCTTCCCAAATTGCACTAGACTATGAAACTGATTACTTTGAAGTCATTCTGAATTCATGAAGATGTCGAAGGCACTTGTTCAAGTTCTCCATTATTCAATGGGAGTAAAATAGTACTTTGTCAAACCGAAGAAAATGGGGAAATAATGATTTCCGTCAACTTGATTAATACTCTCTTCCCTCAATGTGGCCCCTTCTTTACATGCATCTTAGCACACTTTTTTTTTTTACAGATTTCCTATAGATGTATCACTATATGTTGTATAATATCATGCTGCAGCATGATCAAATTTCCATGTAACTGAACAGAACCGAGGTTTAGATCGAAGTAAAAAGAAGTATTGGCAAAGCCAATAAATTCTAAAATGCCAAGCTATTGCCTTTGACAATTTTTTTTCCAACACGCATGCACTACACACACATAGCTCGCAGTGATTTAATCTATTTTTTATTTGAAAAATTCATCATAGGATGCATTCCTGCATTGTGAAAGCATGTTAAACCAGTAAATAAAAAAAGATAAAAACAAGTTTCAGGAAACTTCGCGTTACTGGCTCAGCAGCAACTTTCCAGGCCTAGGGAAAAAGAAATGATAGGAAATGTTAAATGCCGCTCGGGGAGCGGGCCTGTGGGCACGGTAGGCAGAATCGAGGAGCGGGGCAGGAGGAGATGAAAGCGCGAGCAGCGTGGCAACACTTTGCATCTTTAAGCTCGTGTAAAATATAAAAATAGAAAAAATAAAATATGCAGGGGATGATACGAGTGAAGAGATAATGTGTGGAGGAGGAGAAGAGGGAATACAGGCACTCCCATGGAATGCTTAATGCAAAATAAAATAGAGCCCTCTCAAGCGTGATGTGGAATGATATCCCTCATCCAATCAGATCCGTGTAAGGCCTCAACGCTCCTAGATGAGACAAGCAAAAGAATAGGGAGGAAAGTCATCTAACCAAAGAGGGAAACTGAGATGGAGAACAACGACATCCGGTCATCAGCAAAGGGATGAACCAAAACCCACTAAGTACACGTAATGTACTGGAGACAATAATGCTGGCCAATCCAGTGCTTTAAATGGGAAAAAATAAGTGCAGGTACTCATTAACATGAGCTAGCGGTGTAGTAAGTGGGCGGGGCCAGGGGCGGGGCTAAGGGCAAGACATGATGATACTTAACGACTTCTATAACAGTTGCACCACACAACAAAACACATGGTAAATGTGTGTATATAAACAAAGCAGGTTATTATTACACAAAATGAAAAAGAAATCCGATAATATGTTAACATTTCCTTTTTTTGCAATAGTTACACCTTCTTAATGCCATACTGTTAAATGCTGTTGTTTGGCACAATACTATATATTTTTGAGCATGTGAGTAGGAAGAAACTGAAAATACCTCCACTACGAACCAAAGCTCTTCTGGCACCAAGCAAATGAAGCAAATCATCATGACCCTCCCCAGAAGATATTTCTTGTCTCTTCCATCGATCTATCCATTCATCCTACCATTTACCTTCTGATGTTCACAATTTACCCTTTACATTCTGTCGTCTATTCAGTTTTTCATCCATCATTCAGTTTTTCACCATTCTGTCTGTCCACCCTTCATATCCAAACCTATCCATCCATATTTAAACCTATCCATTAATCCTTCAACTTATCCATCTCTTTATCCACCCTTTCACTCATCCATCAATCCTTTCTCTCATCTATCCATCCACCCTTTCATTCCATCCACCCTTTCATTCCATCCACCCTTTCACTCAATCCCTCCTTTCATTCATCCATCATTCACCTTTTCATCCATCCCCCCTCACTTTCATACTCCCATCCAATCTTTGACTTATCCACCTGTATCCACCCTTTTATCCAATCATCCACCCTCTTTCACCCATCCATTCACTCATCCATCCATCCATTCATACATCCACCCTTGCTTACTCATCTATCCACTCACTCACTCACTCACCCACCAACCCGCCCTACTACAATATTTATGAACCTTTGTCACCGAGCAGACATGTACACACAAAGTGCCACCCATTTTTCTTACAAAAACCAGCATACAAATGCAGGCAAATACACAAAAAAAGCAGACACACTAAAGACTCCAGTATGTTAAAAGCCATGTCATACTCTTCATCATGGCTTTTTTAATTGCCACTACCAGGGGACTGCCATGATTCCTATGTTTGTGCAAATGCAGAGGATAGTGTGAATGTGGTTGACAGCACAGGGCCTGAATGGACCCCGTAGCTGCCAAGGTTTCAGATTGCTATGTGTGACATTTTCAAATTTTCATTGTAATTGTGAGTGCCATTTCAACGACTATGAGTGACGCTTTCTTTCTCGCTAGCAAAATTAAGCAAGTAACACGAGGGAATCATACATATCAGAAAAAACATCCATTTGAGTATAGCTGCTAATGTTTCAGATTGCTTTTGTGTGACATTTTCATAGATTCAGTGGATTTACGAGAGTCAGGCAACAACAAGATGTGCAACATTTAGAGTGGCACCTTCTTGCGAGCATAATCATGGTATGAAGTCAATAGAAATAGACAAATATCAGAAATCACACTCATTTAAGCAACAAGGAAGTCAAACTCTGCAGTAGGTGCTTTTGAAGCTATTCAAATTCTAAAAAAAATCAGCACCCTCCACCCCAACCTCAGCTTCAAGTGTGGCCAAACCACATGTAACAAAGGGATCTCTGTGACAAAAGCAGCAACCCACTGAGCTATCCACATACAATCAAGTACAATACAATATGCTTTTTTTGAAGGAGGCATATTAACCCTCTACGCTACTTAATGGTCAGAGTGAAAAGTGCCAGTGGAGAAAACTCTGACCTCTCTCCAGCAGGAACAATAATCACCTGACTTAGCAAGTCTAACTGTGCTGAGAAAATAAAGGGTGCTGCTTCGTAGTGTCACTGTCAAGCAGGGATGTTAAACGCTTGGCACTACTAATAAATCAGCAAAGCTGCTAGTTTAGAAAAAAGGTAGCACTGGGCTGGCGGTGAGTGTGGGGCAGAAGTTAGGCTCGGGGCTGGGCACAGCAATAGCCCATCATGTGGAGGGCAGGAGGAGGTGAGCAGGTGATCGAGTCTCGAACACCGGCTTCCTCTTTCAAGTCCATGTAGCAGGAGAATTCCTGGGTGCTCTGGGGCCCGGCTGGCAGGCAGAAAATGAAACACCCTGCTACAGCATGGGCGGCGACCACTGTGTGACAGAGCAAGATGGGAGCCAGGCGCATCTAAAGGAGAGTGTTAGGAATGTGGGGAAACAATGGGCTGGCGGCGCTAGTTTTGAGCATATAAGAAAGCCTTCTATGCTCAGACCGGGTAACTGAGGCATGTGGCGTTAGGAAGATAGGTGCATCAGTGCAGAAAGCAGTTAGATTAGCGCTCCAGGGGCCACTTTGATCGCATCGTCTGGGCATTAACCCTCTAATCCAGAGACAGTACGGGAAGTGTGAGAATCCGCTCCTGATAATATGTCTATCTATGTATAAAGGGTAACCCTAAACGGAATTTTCCCTACCTGAAGTGCTGCGCTTTGAAAATCACAGCACACACTGTAAAACGAATCTCGACCCTGCTCTGTCCAGCACAGCGTGACGGAGAGCACCAGACATTATTCAGATGAGCCCTGCTGAATAGCTCAGCAGGGGCTCAGATCAGGAGACAGAAGCGGCGCCTTTGCTCTCAGAGACACGTCCCACTCCTGCTCGCCACTGCGCTGGCACTCACAGCCACTAAGCCTACCTTTTCATGAGTACCGGTACCCTGCTCGGGCAGTAGAGAAGTGCCGGTACTCAGAGCGATACATTTAAGAAGTGCCGGTACTCAGTACCGGTGAGTTCCGGCCCATTTAAAGCACTGGGCCAATCAACAGCTAAATCTGTTCATAGCTGAGACCTAATAAGGGGGTATTGGGCAACAGGGATCCTACAATATTTTTATGAAATCTACAAATGAGAAGGATTAGTTCATCATAAGAGCATCGCAGACATAGGGCAAAAAGATGACAGAGTATGCTATATTATGTACAGAACCTTTCTCAGCTGTGAAACCAAATTAAGTGCTCTTGTCATTGTTTGGAATCTATATTAATCAAACTTGCATTGACATTTAGCTTGTTTAACCTTAAGTCTCAGAATAAGTACCAAGGTCTTGGGCAGATGGGTAACGGTTTGTGTTTGAAAAAATAATAAAAAATTAAATCTAGTGTTTAAAAACATTATGTTGAGTCATTGTTAACATAGCTCTTTATGTGTAAGCTAAATGTAATTGCAAACATACCAGTGTATCATTAACCAGGTTACTGTTCGCAAATATTTCCTTTTGCATAATAATGGAGTTCTCAGAATGAAGGATGAATGCTGCCCACAGAGGATAACTCCGTCCTCGCTTCCTTCCTTTTCTTTGTTTTAAGGCTACAGTGCATTCTTGGTAGGCAGCAACCCTACCCGTCTGTGGAGGGAACCTCTAAACTTGCATGACTGAGCTGGCTTTTCAATCTACAACCTGCACTGGACACTGGTTGGCAGTGGGCATCTGCCCAATTGCCTACCTTCGTGCATTTAACTTGGTGCAGCCCTGCAGCTTACTGAACGTCGCTTAGGCTGAGAATCTCTGGGGATCCTGCTGCTGAAGGTACACTACAGAGTGTGAGGCTGGAGGGCTGCCCTCTTCTTTCTTGCTCGGTTTACGCCTGTAGTCAGGAGAAGCTCTGCTTTCCTCGCCTTCTGCTGCTGTTGAGCTTGTCTTGTGTGGAAGCCTCTAACCTGTCCAAGGAGTCCACAGTCACTCAAGATAGCCTGTCCCCATGCATCTCAGCATAAAAGAGAACTAATGGAGGAGAGCTGCTGAAAATTGAACACCAATGGCAGAGGTTCACAAACCCTGTGTCCCCGTGTCCTGAAAAGTGTTAGAAATAGCATTTTAAGGGAGCAGGGGAGGGAAACCCTGGTCATTAGGTACTTTAAGGGAAGGGGGTGGGGGCCCAGAGGAAAATGCCCGACTCCACCCTGGCCAAAATGTGTAAAAAAAAACAATTCCGATAGCGGGCACCACAGTACTCTTGCAGACGCTGCCGGTCATGCTTTACTTCCATTGTACCATGTTATTGTTCAAGCTTCACCAAGACAACTTGCACTGTATCGCAGTATCACAGGGTTGAAGCTTGCGTGGTGAAGACTGTGGGATACTGCTTTGAAGAAAAAAAAGTAAAAAAAGAAAACGGAATGAAAATGTGGGTTGGGCTGCCACAGTGAGGCTGGTCATATGGCCTGACTCCCAATGACACCCTTCAACCAAATCTCCCCTCTGCACACAGAAGCTGTTAGACCTGACATCATTGGCGTGAGTCTCCCTTTCATTTTTGACGGATTGCTTCCTCTGTATTGACATGTTTTTGCTGGTTGTATGTTTTGGGCCCTGTGCCACTGCTAATTAGAGCCACAGTGCAAGTGCTTCCTATGTTAAATTGATATACTGATTGGATTCCATGATTGGCTTATTTGATCTACTGTCAGCCCCTAGTACAGTGCACCATGTGTGCACAGGGCTTGTAGAGCAAATGCTGCTGGTGGGCTTGCAGCAATGGTTGTGCCACCCATAGAAGCAGCTTGTAAAGTGTGTCTCAGGCCTGCCATTGCAAGACCTGTGTGTAGTCTGTGACTACCATATCGACATGGCCAAGTGCACCCTCTTGTCAGTCCCTAAACCTTCCCTTTACTACATATTAGACACCCCTATGGTAGGCCCATGGGCAGGGTGCATTGTAAGTATAAGGTAGGACATGCTCTGATGTGTGTAGCATGTTCTAGTAGTGAATTACAGCCATTTTCGTTTTTCACTATTGAAGGCTACCTGTTCTCATAGATTAGAATGGGCAGGGAAGATTGTTACATCCCTACAATCATAACTGACTCAGGGAAAATGGTAGAAATTCGAGTTTAGTATGCCTGAACTCAGAATAATAAAATACATCTTTTAGTAAAGTTTATTTTAATATTCTGTGTTTGCAAATACCACTTTTAGAAAGTAGGTATTTGCTTGCCTAACCATTTGAGCCCGCCTCTGCTGACTTGTGTATTCCTTGTCTGGGTTTGTGTGTGACAGGGTTGGGGAAATTCCAGGAGACAGTCTGAGACAGCCCAGTGGTGAATAGGAAGATTTACCTCCAGATGGGAAAGGGAGAGTGCACCTGGGACCTGAACAGGGCTGGGCCTTCCCTCCACAATTCTGGCTCCACCCCCTGTGGCTTGTCTGATGTCTCTGCCCTGCACAGTGAAAGGAGAAGGGGAATCCTGTCAACAGAGTACTCCAGAGCTGCATCTTCCCTCCCCTGTGCTGGCTCCACCTCCTGTGGGGCGTCTGTTGTTTCTGCCCTGCACAGTGAAAGGAAGAGAAGAGTCATGTAAACACAGTGCTCAGGAACTGGTTTAAACTAGGCAGAGGCCTCTCTGCCTTCAGAGAACAAAGGATTTTTTGGTATAAATATTGGGACCCAGTCCCACAGACTTTAGATCACTTCTGGAGCAAGAAACCTTTCTACCAAGGAGAAGAACCAAGGAAGCTGCAGGAGTTTGGACTGCCCCTCTGCCAGTGTGCTGTTTGCTGGGTTGGCCTGCAGTGGTTGCTTCATTGCCAAGGGAAAGGAGAAGGAACTTTGTAAGGACTTTCATCTACAGAATATTCTCCAATGCTTGAACTGTGCTTGCCTCCTGCTGAAGTCTCGGGGCCAAAAGACTTCACCTCCAGCTCCCTCCTGAATTTCCTTGCTGGGAATTCTGACTCCAGTCACTTGCGTGCCACTGGGAGCTGGAAGCGCGATGCATCGAGAAGAAGCGTGTCGCCGCCGCAGCTGAAATCATCGCAACGCTGGAGAAGCGAGAGTTCGTCGCATCTCCCTGGAAGCGTGTGTTCATCGAAGCTGTCGGCTGTCGCATTACCGGAGAAGAGCGACACATCGAGAGAGCTGTCATCGCATCACCGGAGAAGCGCATCGCAGGGCCTGTCGCGGCTCCAAAGTACAGAGTCGTCGCAAGGCTGCCAGGGCGTCATCGCATCGCCGCATCAAGGACACCATCTTCTCGCATCGCAACTGGATCCTCACATCGGCATCGCATCGCATTGCATCAAGGCGCCATCTTGCGCACCTCAACAGGTCGAGAATCTATGCATCACCTCCGCACCGGTAAGGCTCACGACGAGTCCCCTGCTCTGCGCAAGCATTGAGGAAGGACGCAACCGTTCCCCCGGGTCACGGAACCGACGCATCTCCCCTTTTGATAGCCTTTTGTTCACTTTGCGTGCCGCATCCAAGAACTTTGTTGAGAACTTTGTCGCATTTACCATCAACTTGAACTAAGAGACTTTTATCATCTTTTAAGTAACCTTTAGTATAGTATTGTGGATTTTTGTCATTTGTGGTCTTGTGTTTAAGTCTATATAAAGAATACTTATTTTTATAAAACCTGTGTTGTGTCCATCTGTAGTGTTATCACTGTATTACTGTGTATATTCACAAATGCTTAACACACTGCCTCTGAGATAAGCCTGTCTGCTTGTGCCAAGCTACCAAGGGGGTGAGCAGGGGTTATTAAGGAGAGTAATCCCCTTGTCCTGACTTAGAAGTAAGGGTCCCTATTTGGACAAAGGTGATAACCATTGCCAACTAGAGACCCCCAGATCTAACAGAAGCCATCAGCAGCAAGGATTGAGTGCATGCGGTGGGATTGAGCGCAGGGCCTGGCCAAAGATTAGGATTTGCGGCTCATCTCCTTTTGTTGTTGGATCACAAGAAAACAAAGGTTAGAGTGATATTTTAGTTGGGAATGGTAATAAGATCTTTAATTACATTAAAAAAAAAACAAAGGCTAAAGTGGTGTTATAGTTACTTGTTGAACTGTCGTCCTCATGTAACGTAACTGGTGCTATGTAAAGCGCTCTGATACCTGATTCGGTTCGGGTCTAGTTTGCGCTATATAAAACTAAAAAAAAGACATAAAACAAATGTTTGAAAACTCCTCAAAAAAACACCAACATTCACAAATTATAGTTTGCAGAGCTAACTATAATTTGCTTACACCATGCACTGCTTATTTCCTCATATAATATATCACTCATGGCATGTTAAATGACATCGCAGATGACATCGCAGATGACATCGCAGATGACACCTCAAATGACCTCATTGAGTTCATCCCTTCTGACTGCATCTAGTCATTGAGACAGTGCCCTATAGGATTTGTGGACTTGAATTCAAAAAGCTACACCTGTGGCCAATTTTCTAATCACCTTAATGTGATTACCCTCTTAAAGTCTTCACATGCCCAACTCAAGAGGTTGCCCACTGAAAAGACACTTTCTCTCAGGCCGTATGGACAACCCCCTGTAGGTTGTTAACACCTTGACCGCGGCACGAATTGCTTCGTGGTGCTGGTGATTTATTGAGTGGGCGGGGTTCAGATGGCCCCAGGCTGTCCTCCGCACACGTCCACACCCACTGTGACATCCGACGGGCGGGGGCCATCCGACGCATGGAAGGTGTTAAAATGCACTCTGAACATCACGATAGGCAGAATAGCATGCAACTTTAAAGGTGTTGCACCCTGAATACCAACCCTGAATATTGAGGGGGCAGAATAACAAAAAAGAATATTGACAGGTAAATAAATCTAGATTTACCATACCTAACTCTACATATATTTACCTACGTGGTCATACATATTCAAGGCACATAGATGTGCAGTTAAGAATAGTAAATCTGTACTTCCTTATATGCACTTACCTTTTCAAATTTTTGCCCCCGTATATTCTGACCTTGATATTTTTATATGACAATGTTCTGGGGGTCAGTATTCAGTCGTACAGTCACTTTAGAACCATGCTTGCAAGGCCAGTGTGAGATAAATCACCTCTAAGTGGGATGCTTATCTTATAGATATGTGGATGCGGAGTGAAGAATTAGTAAATCTATACCTACCTGTATACATTCTTACCTTCACAATATTCTGGTAGACCATATTCTGGCTAATATTTGTGTAGTACAGTTTTTTGTGCTCGATATTCTGAAATACAACTATGTTAGTCAATGTGGGTCTTGGCTCCAGTGGATCTTTCTTTCCTGCTTCTCTGGAAGCATTGTGTTTAATACAAGCTAGAGTTCTAGGGGTTTCATCCATTGCCTTCAGAGTACAATTCAGGAAAGCATGCAACTCATCTTCATTATTACATTCTTCCTATGATCAGCCACCAGTTTGTCACAAGAAGATATTGGAACCAGGTTGTCTAGAAGAATGCTGGTCAGCTCGTCCATACCAAAGGATCCCTCTGGTCCACCTCTCACCCTAAACAATGGACAAGTCCAAGGTGTATTACTTATTCTGATCCAGGTAGACTCGAGAATGCAGGTTCCCTTCCCACACTAAATGTAGAAAGGCCATGGGTAGAGCTTTAAACAAGCACTACTGTGGATGTGTCTTTTCGTAAAGAAAGGGTCCTTATTCTGACTTTTAACAGAACAAGTAGGACAAATGAAAATCACTACTTGATTTACTGATTTGGCATTGATCTCGGCCAAACGTGAATAGACAAATCATTAGAAGTCTGTGCGTGGATCTCAGTTGATTAGATGGAGTAGGGAACTGGTCAAATGAGTTGAGCTGGAGAGTGTTGCGTTTCAGGAACCGAAGAGAGGGCGGGGAAAGATAGAAAGTGCAGAAGCATGGGAACGCTTTGTGGACTGTTTGCTGACCCCAAGACAGTCTTGTGTGCCCCGAATAGCTGCTAGGTCTTTGAATTGGATGGCTAGAAGGATAGAATTAACTGTCCTTGCATGGGTTTTTGGGGATTTTGAACTACTGAGATTAACTTTGTGGGACCTTGGACTACTGTGGTGTGTATTGAACTATTGGCCATTATGGTGTCCTTTATTTGGCAGCTTGACAAGGGGCAATTATAGGTAAGGTTGTTAGTTAATGATTGCTTGTTGGAGGCTGAAATGATCTAAAGGGATGTTGCAATATATTTAATACCATGATTCTATTTATTGTATGTATTTGTTTTTAATCAATTTATTAATACATATGCATACTTGCAAGTCTACATTATTATTTATAACCAATTTGTTTTATGGATTGACTCATCAATCCTTTATCCTTTTTTCTGTACATTTGCAGCTTCGGTTTTATATTTTATATTGAAAATAATATTTTAAACATTAAAAACTCCCTCCATCCTTTACCCATACCCTTTACCCTATACACAACACTCTTAACCTCCATACCATATGCCTTCTATCCTTAACCATGTACCCCTAATCTCTACTCATTTACCCCAAAAACTTGCACCCATATTTAAAGGCACTAACCCTTCACCCCAATATATACCCTTCACTCTTGTTCCCTCTACCCTTAATCCCTAATCCTTAACCCTGCACCTTTAATTATATACCCATAACTCCATATGCAAAACCCTATACCATTAACAACAACCCTTACCCTTAAATTCTAACCACATAAAATGTACCTCAAGCCCTCAACCTATGTCCTTAATCCTAACCCATACACTACAACTCTGTACCCTTGACCCTTAATCCTATATCCTAAATTCGTAAACCTATATAATAAATACTGAGACCTGAAACTTAAACCCTCCATTCCTTACCCTGACACCACCTTACCCCTATAAACCATATTTTATATCCTGTACAATTATCCCCTAAACCTTAAACTCGTCACTCCTTTCACACTGTCCTTGCTTTGATATATTTTTCAGAACAAACACTTAGGGAAGATTTCTTTTTTCGAATTGTTTATTCTTAGAACTAATAGTTAGAAATTATTATTTAAGAAGCATTATTTTCGAAGTTTTGAGGCAGCACCCACAAGCTAGTTCCCTCACACAATTCTTGTATTGATAACTGTGTACTACATTTTTCCTCCTGACCTTTCATGTAGAGAAGTGTGTTGTGCATGCTGAATTAAAGTTGTTTTCCTCTCAATGTAAAATCACTGACTGGACAGTGATGAGATCGGAGTTTCTACCAGCCACCACGTACCAGAATGAGCCGTGTTGGGTCCGCCAGCAAAGTATAGCCCCATGTCTCCAGTCCTAAAAGGCTCTATTTGTTACACTTTTGGCGCTAGTAACCCTCATCCGCTCCTTAACTCCTAAAAAAGGTTCCCATGGTTACAGTGTACACAAGCAGAACATGTGCAGTATGAAGGGCTTCCTCCAGTCAAACTACTATAAATCAAACTAGAACAATGTTTTTGATTCGTCCCAGAGTGTTATGACTGCTAAACCCCAAACTTCCATACACCCTAAAGAAAGTGATCTACATTTTAGGGGTGCAGTTCTTGAAATAAGTATTTTTAGGTGAATTCAGAAATGTAACAGAGCAGACGATCTGAAGTCTTGTGGCGATTTTCTAGCTGACCATTCTAGAGGCTGAGGGGCTGACCTGACAATAACTCATTTACCATGCTGGATCACTTACATTTTGGGACAAAGACAGTCCAATGTAGTATAATTCAAAAGTTGGCAATGCTGTCCAGCGGTCCCCCCATCTCTGTGTATCGCTGTTCTAACCTCCACGTTTCAGAGATCATCCAGTTGCACACTATCAAATTCTCACAAGAGAAGATGTGGGTGGGGTTTCTGTACCTGGGATGTAAGGGGCAAGGATACGTATAGATTGTGAGGAGCAGAGAGGAAATGAATGGAAGCAAGAGCACCCACGTTTACAAGCACAGTTCAGCAGCATGAAACAGTGCTGTAGACTGGACTAGAAGGTACTAGGATCTCATTGCTAGATTAATTGGTTTCCATGTTTTTGGTGATTCTGAGCACTGTTTGAACATGGAATTAAAATGGGTGCCATCTGTCATTGCTGCTGAGAATTGGTCTGGGTAAAGACTACTGTGTCCTGGTCTGGGTGAAAAGAACTGTCAGTCTTGGACACAATATTGAGTTTGCGGATATTTATATGCCAGAAAAATAAAGTGATCACTTTATTCAAACCCCTGGAACATTGAGACATTAAGGCATGAGACTAGATCCAAGGAAATTCTGAAATGTATAGTCTCCGGTTTGTTCTTGTAGATTCTCACCAGTTTATAGCTGGTTACCATCAGCTCGATGATATATCCAGATGTGTTTCCTCTCAAATTAATGGGATGTGCATTTTTAAAGCACACTATCACCCATGAGGTTATCCTGGCACTGAGCGGGTGTGTGAGCCTAGCCCTGCCTTTTGGTAGGTTGGTTAATTGAAAAGACAGATATTCAGCTACTTGTAGAACTCAAGACGAGAGAAGGAGGCCCTGATGTGGAGCGAAGTAAGAGAAAGTTCCTTGAATGGTTCGGATGTGTGCACATAGGAGTCTGAGGAGCACAGGTGTCTTGATGGCTGATGATAGGAGATGCAACTGTTCAGGTAAGTGGGGCCTACACTGTTTACTGCCTTGAATGTGTGTGCGAGGAGTTTGAAATTAGTGCATTTGGTTATTGGGAGCCAGCGGAGCTCCCTGAGGTGTGGTGTGATGTGAGTTCTGTGTGGGAGATTGAAGATGAGTCTAGCTGCCAAGTTCTGGACGGCTTATAGTCTTCTAGTGACTTGGCTTGGTGATCCCAGCATAGAGTGTGTTCCCATAGTGCAACTTGCTGGTGATTAGGGCATGAGTGGCCATTGTTGTTTGGGGCCATTTGAAAATCTTTCTAAACAACTTCAGGGTATGAAAGCTGGATGCAGTTTCTGCATTGACTTGTGTAGACATGTCCAGTTTGCTGCCAATGATTATTCTGAGGTTCCTGGCTAGGGTGCTGGTTGTGGGTCCAAGTTTGGCCGGCCACTAGTTGGGGTCCCATGGTGAGATCTTCTTGCCAAGTAATTTTATGTTTGACAGAAGTTGTTGAATAAAGAGGATTAGGAATGTCAGGGTGGTCAGTTCTAGCTATCTTAACTGTGTAAAGTTATTGTGCTTTTTTCTATCATATCTTGCAGTCACTACTCATTTACTGGACACGAAAAAACTCCCAAATCCACAGCGATAACTTATCTGGTGAAGGAGAATTCACAAGTGAAATCTTTGTAAACTGCAGAGAAACAAAGTTGAATGTGAAAATATGGCTGTATTGTTGGACAGCCTAGAGCCGTATTTCACAAGTATAACTAAATCTCAGCTTAGAAATTGTAAGGGAAAAGCAGCTTTCACTCCATGTTCTTTGAAGAGGTTTCTGTATAGATCTATAAGAAAACTAAAAGAGGAGTGTGTGAGCGGAGCTTTTTTGACATCTGCCTGAGGCTCTCACTCAAACTAAATATTTTACACGAACTCCTAAGTCTAAGAGACTGTTCAACAAGGTCGATGTCTGGTGGAGCTGCCTAGACAGTTATAGAGGAAATCGACTCTGGGTCACCCCCTCGGCCGTCACCTATCCAGCCGGACCTTGGACATTTTTCCCTTCGTCTCTAGCCCTTCCTCTGATCCCTTACCTCACCCCCCATCCTCCCATGCCACATTCATCTTGTATCATGTACTTTTGTAACATTGCTATTTGCTGTTTTTCCTTTGTGTATGCATCACTATGTTCCAGTAACTGTTTCTAACCATGCAACTCTTACTGAGTTCCTACCCCCTACCCCTCCCCACTCTACTCCTCTCCACTCTCTGGCTACTGATTTCTCCCCTTACCTGTCTTGGCCATAGTCCCCACCCTGTTTACCTGTGTATTACCCACGTCTTTTGAGAGCTAGCTATTCTGTCTGATGCCCGATGGAGCTACCTGGTTTAGCTATAGGGGAGACATGTCGGGGATTCCCTCCTTGGACGTCACCTACCCAGTCGGTCTTTAGCCAGACTTCCTTTCGTCTCTCCTATCGTCTCTTCCCACTTCCTCCCTCTGTTTATTATCTCTACTTCTCTCCTCTCTCAATGTATTGAGACTGAACTATTCTGTCTGATGCCCGATGGAGCTACCTAGTTTAACTATAGGGGAGATTGGCCGTGGATTCCCTCCTTGGTCGTCACCTACCCTGTCGGCCTTTTGACAGATTTCACTTCGTCTCTCCTTGTTGTTTCTTCCCCCATCCTCCCTTTCTCACCTTCCCTGTCCCCTCCCCTCTACGCACCATTTATTTTGCCATCCTTGTTCCTTAATGTTTCCTATTGAGACCTGGCTATTTGGCCTAAGCCCGATGGAGCTACCTGATAGCTATAGAGGAGACTGGTTATGGGACTCTCCCCCATCCGTCACCTACCCAGTCGGTCTTTGGACAGACTTTCCTTCGTCTTTCCGCCGTATCTCCCTCCCATCCTGTTTTTCTGCAAACCTCTTCCCTTGACACTTGAAACCGATCTATTTTGTCTGATGCCCGATGGAGCTACCTGGTTTAGCTATAGGGGAGATGGACCATGGATTCCCTCCTTGGTCGTCACCTACCCAGTCGGCCTTTAGACAGACTTCCTCTCGTTTCTACGGTTGTCTCTCCCCTTATCCTCACTTTCTCACCTCACCTACCCCCCACTTCTCTTCTCTCTCCTTTCTCTCCTCTCCTAATGTATTGCTGAGTGTTCATTGTAAGGTGTAATTGTTGATTTTTTCTGTTATACTGTTAAATCACATTGTTGCATTTCCTTTCGCCCCTCCTGCAGTCTCTTCCCTCATCCTCCCCCTTTGTATGTCTCTCCCTCTCCCCTCTCTCAATGTATTGAGACTGAACTTTTTTGTCAGATGCCTGATAGAGCTACCTGGTTTAGCTATAGGTGCAATGGGCCTCCTTGGACTTCACCTTACCATGTTGGGCTGTAGACAGACTTCTTTTCATCTCTCCGTACTGTCTCTTCCCTTATCCTCCGTTTCTCACCTCCCCTGCCACCTCCACTTCCTCTCTCTCTCCTTTCCCCACTCTCCTAATTGTATTGCCTATTTTTTTTGGGGGGGATTCTTTGTGTAATTTGTTGAACTTTTTCTGTTTCATTGTTGATTCTTATGTAAAGCGCTCTGATACCTCCGGGTCTAGCCAGCGCTATATAAAACTCTTTAAATACATAAATAAATAAATCGATCTAGAGAATCCAATCTTGAAAGAAATGCAACAGATGTTTGGTCTTATAATGTAGTACTCACTCAAACAGCCTAAAGACTGAGCCATGATATGATTGTTTTGATATTTTGTTTCGCTGTGGGCAAGACATGTACATCTGAAGACTTGGAAAACTGAAACAAACTTGACATGAGTTGACATTTAGACGAGGATGCATCTGCACACGATGAAAAAGTTAGGAATTGACTCCAATCATGGGTTTAAGTAAGCAACTGTTTTTTGTGACTCATTCTGTTGTCGTGCCCCTATGAATGTTTTGTTTATTTACACATCTTGTGGGATGGAGCAAGAAGATCAGTCCCCAGGGTGTCCTAAAAGGATCCCTTTCTTATCCCACTATTTTTAAATGATCTTTTCATTGGAGTTTCCTGACAAATTATTGTACTATCCTGTAGTTTGTTTGGCTCATTTTCACATTTTGTGTGATACATGTTTATAAGCTCTATTGCAAAGCGGTCCCAGATAGATCTCACAGCTGACAAGCACAGGTATGAACCAACCTGCCAACTCAAGCACGAAAGAATGGCTGTGACCCACGCATCTCCTGTGTCTTACCTGACGATAATGTGTATTGGATAATGATAATTCTTGTCAGACTGCAGGATGCCAATAATTAGTGCGCTCTGGAACCCTTTCCTCAAATGAAGAACACACAAGAAATATAGACTTGTGTATCTTAAAAGGCTTTATTAAATAACCCTAAGTAACACAAAGTTGTGCTATGCAAAATTTGCCCAAAGGGAGCATTCCATATATGGTACATTGGCGTTCCAATGTACATACAAAGTGGGAAAAGTATTAAAGGATAGTTTTATACTGGAAAGATCCCCTTTCAGTACAAAAGCCAATCTTTAGAGAACTCTCACGCCTTTGCACTATAGCACAATGGTATGTGTGTTGGTGCATGGCAGCCAAAAGTGTGCCATCCTGAGGGAAATAAAGATGGGCCTTACCTCATTAGATAGGGCCCATTTTTTAGGTCTCGGCTGCACGCGCGGAAGCGCGTGTCCGCCGACAGCCTATTGTTGCCGTGTCTCCTTTCCAGGAGACACTGCTGGCCGCGCGCATCGCCTTAGAGGCGATTTCAAACGAGCACGCGCACGCGAACGCTCGCTGCATTCTCTCACACACACACACAGAAGCGCCCATGCACGCACGCACGCACGCACATACAGCCTCCCACACACACATACACACGCGCACGCACACAGACACACGAGTGCTGCCCCCCTCGCCCCCCCCGCACCCCGCACCCCGCACACCGCACCCCCCAGCCCTTTCTAACTTACCGGGGCAATCTCGGGGGACTCCGCCGCTGCAGCTCTTGCCAGCTCCTTTCACGGGGCTCCCTCTTGGTCAAGGGAGCCCCGCAACAGTCGCCTAACCTCCTGCTGGCGGGCCCGGGGTTCTCCACTGCTCACAGGAGCCCCGGGCCGCGATACGCATGCCTCCTCTTCCGGTCCTGACGCGGCCCCGCCCCCGTCACAGGCGACATTGCCTGACTTCCGGTAGGTGCGTACATTTTTCTTAAATGTTATTTGAGCTTTTAGTTTTTCTTATCCATAATCATCGAAGAATTTACGTGCCCTAAATATAACCAAACAATGTCTCTGGTGTTTGATCTTCTCTCCCTTTTTCTGAAAGTCCGTGTCTGTCTTCAACACTCGACTCGCCTCGTAAAGAAGTTTAGAGCTGCGGCTTGAGGGTTGTCATGTCTGTTTTATATAGTGCTGTTTTTTGGTATGTAATTAACGGATTTCTGAGCACTCTTTAAGCACTTCAGAGGCAAACTGGTGACGGGAAATGAAAGTGGTTAAGATCGCACGATAAAGTAAAATTAGGAAGGTGGGAATAGAAATCAGTCCCCCAAGCCGTTGCACAACTGAAAACTTCACCGCTTCTGTTCCCAGCCTGTGCCCAGAGGCTGTGAAGTCTGTGGCGGGCGCTGTACCCGTGGACGCACGCACTTGACTGGCACACTGCGCTCGTGTTGACCTTTCACTGCAGGCTGCATCACTGCATGGCTATGCCAGGCATGCCCATCGCTGCATCTCACCAGCACCCGCTGCTTGCTACGGGCATTGCACTATTGCACCTATTATGACTAGTTCGGGGCTAGCAGGCAAAGGCACTTCTCCAAACCCACCCGCTGCTTGCTGCGGGCATTGCACTATTGCACCTATTATGACTAGTTCGGGGCTAGCAGGCAAAGGCACTTCTCCAAACCCACCCGCTGCTTGCTGCGGGCATTGCACTATTGCACCTATTATGACTAGTTCGGGGCTAGCAGGCAAAGGCACTTCTCCAAACCCACCCGCTGCTTGCTGCGGGCATTGAACTATTGCACCTATTATGACTAGTTCGGGGCTAGCAGGCAAAGGCACTTCTCCAAACCCACTGCATGTGCCCATAGCGCCGAAAGTGCTGCTAGGCGCTGCGGACTACCGTCCCTCGCAAACAAATACACCTTAAGAATGTAAATCCCGTGCACCAGAAGGCGTATGCCCGCCAAGCAGTATTGCACCATGCCCACCTTGGGTATGTAGTGTATGCTGCGTAACTTGTGTCAGAACACTTCAGCGCTCGAAAGCAGCCTCGCTGGTAAGTGGCGCTTTACTGAACACATGGATTTTTAATGAAATGAACCAATTTCTGCAATAACACTGCAATGTGTGTAAATACAGTGCTCCATATTCAGTGCACAATTTAACCTTTTCAGCGCGAACGCGTTTCCCCCTCCGGTGCTGGGCCCTAATGAAAACGGGCGTGGTCATGACGGAACGGTTCCGTCATGAGCACAGCTCAACCGTAGCTCATGACGGAACCGTTCCGTCATGAGCATCGAAGGGGTTAAAAAGACGGCGGATAAAATGTACACCGTGGGAGTAAATAAATGGCTCCTCTGCGCTATCCAAACGCTCATAAATTCCCTACGAAATAAACCAAAAAAAGTCTTTCGCGTGGGCTATTTAATCCCGACTGGACATTTCAGCGCCTGTTTGCCTTCCTTGTTTGAAGTAACTGTGCTTCTATGCGATGACCTAATGGTCTGCTTTTGTTACAAATAGCGCTCAACAGTCGATCCAGCTTTGTTTCTAAACACTCTCAATTGCTGCAGATAAAGCCCGTACATAAAAGCAATTTGCCCGGTAACACACCTTTTTGTATACAGGGAAAGCCCGGATTGGAAGTCTGGTTCGCTCGACTCCCCGCTGAAAACATTCTCCTATGTTTTACTGCTTTACCATTATTGTCAGGATAACATGAGCTATATTTTGTTAGGAACAACAGAAGTGCAATGGACACATTAATTTGTGAACCCACGAGCGAGTGATCAGAGTATTATTCTCGCGATAGAAGGGGGTCGGGCCGCACACATACTTTGAAGCGCACGTCCACCCCACTGTTAGTGAAGTGGAGGGGGGGTTGTTTGCACCCCTCCCCATCCTGCCAGCACCCCAGTAAAGCATCTCAAACTTTGACACTCCGTCGATTCTTTCCGGAAAAAGATTGTTGAACTCACAGGCGTCGTTCCATCTTCACCCTCGTGCAACTCCCTAACGCAGTGTGATATATAAATGGATATCACGCTCCATAGCGCACACTGCAGCACTTCAGCGCATGTAGGCGCCTCAGGGAGATAACACGATGGATTCGATGCAGGAATTGGACACAATGAAGTATAAATTATTTTTAGCGGCACTCATTTCATCCTTGACAAAAGGATGAAAGGTGAGTTGGCTCTGACGGAGTTCAAACCTGGGAGCTGCACTCGCCCCCTTGGCGGCGGGTGCTCGTCAGAAGCAGCCCCCTGTCTCGGAGGGCACCTCGTGTGACTGCCACAGACCGTGCCACACTCCCCTGCCTCGCCCTGCCCCTGCAAGGAGCGCTATGCTCCCACGGACTAGCACTGTTGGCATAGACTTTCATGATTTGGTTGACCGTACAAAAGTATGTTGCCTTTGTTTACTGTTAACAGTACGATAATTGAAAGAACTGTAGGTCCTGTGGTGACACCTTGAGATTACTAACTGTATAAGACTGCCCTTCTGCCCTTTTTATTGAGGAATTATCTGTCCTGCTCTATCTCTCTCTCGGCCTCCCTCTATCTCTCTCTCAGCCTCCCTCTATCTCTCTCTCGGCCTCCCTCTATCTCTCTCACCCTCCCTCTATCTATCTCTCGCCCTCCCTCTATCTATCCCTCGCCCTCCCTCTATCTATCTCTCGCCCTCCCTCTATCTATCCCTCGCCCTCCCTCTATCTATCCCTCGCCCTCTCTCTATCTATCTCTCGCCCTCCCTCTATCTATCCCTCGCCCTCCCTCTATCTATCCCTCGCCCTCCCTCTATCTAGCTTTCGCCCTCCCTCTATCTATCTATCGCCCTCACTATCTATCCTATCACCACAGCATCACTCGGCACCACCTCAGCATCACTCAGGGGCACCATAACATCAGTATGCGCTACCAAAATGCTTATAAGTACAACAGTAACTTACAATATTATTATAATCTAATATTATTGCCATCATTGCTTAATATTTTGCAGCAGCTATCATCTTGCAAATCATCTTTATACACCAATACAGACTTTGCTAAAAATTTAATGCAACACATTGTCATATACAATGGCAATAACTCAAACTTTAATGCTGCGAGACCTATTGCATTGCAAATGCTTGTTCTTTCTTCCTTTTAGTGCAAGGCAGCGTAGCAACTTTGTCTTTGGTTCAAGGCCTGTGTCAAATATTAGTAGTTCCGGACCATAGTCTTTTGATTTTTCTCAGTCTGCAGTTAGCAGGTCAGCTTCTATATGTGTACCTGTGCCTTAACTGAAAAAGCAACCTAGCGACACCAGTGGCGTGAACTTCACTCATGTTGTTTGCAGCTTTGATGCTACTTCTGAAGCCTGAATATCATCTTAGTTGAGAAGCCTACGAATTCTCTTAATTAAAACAGGCCCTACAATTTACGATGTAAGATGTGAAAAACAAATTGTGTATTTCTTCCGAACAGTTGTCTAAATGTACTATACTTTATAAATCAAAGTATTGTATACATAACATATGCACTATCGATGCACTATCAGCCTATATAAAAGCATCATACTATCTTATAAATGTAAGTCATAAAATAATAAGCAAACAATGCCTTTATACAAGGTGTGCACAGTCATCGTGGTGTGTGGTACTAGAACATTCTAGTGAGTCTATCTATGCCCTAAATACAGTTTACAAAAATATTGCCGCACTGGAGTTAATCATTTTTAAAAGTTCACCCAATGTTGTTGTAAATACTACTTGGGACACAATATTTCTTTCAAATAATATTTCGTATTCGATATTGTGACATTTCAACCATCGTCATGGCAAGCGTTTTCAAAATCTCTAAAAATCTCTGTGTATAGCCTAGTAAATGGAAGAGTAATCACTTTTTTGTGTTCCTGTGAAAAGAATGGTCATCTATTTCTATCTATTTCAGGCAGGATATTTGAGGGACGTAAGTCTAGGAAAAGCAATCTGAAATGCCACTGTGAGGTTATGCCCAATCTCCTAAATATAAATGATTGGTGGGCAGGGCCAGACTGGCTGTAGCAGGCATTGGGCGTAGGCACGTCGGGCTGGATGGGTGGGAGCCGGATTTGGAGCAGTGGGGGCTGGTTTTGTTACTGGGGGCCAGTTTTGCAGTGATGCTGCAATATCGGCTCCAAGTAACAAAAGCAGCAGTGCTGGGGACCGGTTTTGCTAAGCATCAGTGCTTCAGGACTGTCCCCGAACCCTCCGTCCCAGAGATGGGAGCTGGTCTGACAAAATTGCCAGGGCTGCTTTGGATTTCCAGTCCCGCACTGTTGGTGGGGCTCGAAATATGTGGTGAGGGAGGGCCCCAGTGGTGTCTGCTTCTGTACCGGGAGTGGTAGAACAGGGGGGCTTGAGGGGGAGGCATGAAAAAATGTAAATAAATAAACCAACCTTCTTCACCACCACCTAACGTCTCTCCCCGTCCTCGCTCTCTGCCACCGGAAGCACCCAGGCTACCAAACTCTCCCAGCCAATCACGACGCTGCAGGAGCAGAGTTGTGATTGGTCTGAGTGGCCTGTTTGGCCTGTTTGGCCACTCCAGCAGTACCTGGGAGTCAGGGCATGTTCCCCACTGCAAAAATCAATTTAAGGGGAGAATGGATCACTTGGAACTACGTTGCCAGGGTTTTTCTGGTGTTCAATGACTCTCATAAAAAATCCTCATACACGCACGTAGATGGTTGGGCGGCTTTTGCAATATTGTTTCATAGTACTAATGTAGGTAGAAGGTTAGATGAAAGTTAACTGTGATGCATCATTTTTTGTGATTAGACAGCTGTCGTTTTTTCTTCTGCTATAATTAATGAGCCAATGCTGGCGCAACATGAACTTTCTAGTGAAATCTACTCGAGCGCATGACTATTTTTGGTGGTCATTAGTAGAAACTGTCTCGGCCCTCCAGTGGCAGCCCTCCGCTAAGCGTCACCTCACTGCTCGTTGAGCAGTGCCAAAGAAAAATAAAATGATAATACCAGGAAGTTATTATCATTTTCTTTGCGGCACTCCACCCAAGTCAGGCGGGGCTCGGCTCGCCGCTGTTAGACTGAGCAGAAGTGGTTTGCACTCCCTACCTAAGTGCACATGACGGCTTGGCCAGGCATCTGGGGCCGGCCAAACATTGATGCGCACTTGGCATGTTCTCCATCGAGCTGTGTTGCACAGTCCAGTGGGGAACATGTTATAAATCAAAGTGGAGGGAGGTAGAAGTTGAGATCCATTCAGCTTCCAAGCAAGAGTACAAAAATCAAGGGGAGAATGGATCACTTGGAACTACGCTGCCAGGGTTTTTCTAGTGTTCAATGACTCTCATAAAAAACCCTCATACACGCACGTAGATGGTTGGGTGGTATATCTTGATTCTCCGCCATAATGCGTTCATGCATCATCACAGGGTCTTTTTTTTCATATGCTAACCTCCACCCGCAGGTAACATGGTTACGTAGTAGTGACCAGATAAAAAGGAGATGAAGTGCTCAAAAAAAGGAAATTAAAAAATTCTTTGAATCCTCTCTCAAAAATCTTTATTGGAAGCGGAAGATTCAAGAAAAGTTAAATTAGGTGTGTAGGTGAGAACCTAGTTACTGGATCCTCTCTACAAATCGGTCGACATGTTTCAGCCCCACTGTGCCCAGCCGGGTCTATGGGGCTTTCCTCAGGACCAAGACATACAAGATAAAAGCAAACAACTGTACTCATACAACTTGGTAGCACTTGGAGGTGGTTTAGTATTCCACTCTCTTACCTCTGTGGCCAGTAGTACCTTGAGGTCTTTAATTACGTTATTCCTTTGAGGGTCAAAGAAAGTTTCTCGGTATCCGGCAGCTAGGGATTTCCTTGCTTGTGCTGGATCTGCGGGGGCAGCGAGCAGTGAGGTGCCGCTTAGCGGAGGGGCTGCCACTGGAGGGCCGAGACAGTTTCTACTAATGACCACCAAAAATAGTCATGCGCTCGAGTAGATTTCACTAGAAAGTTCATGTTGCGCCAGCGTGGCCGCATCAATTATAGCAGGAGAAAATACGACAGCTGTCTAATCACAAAAAAAATGATGCATCGCAGTTAACTTTCATGTAACCTTCTACCTACATTAGTACTACGAAACAATATTGCGAAAGCAGTGTTGTGCATTACACCAACAACTTAATGAGTCCAATATAGGACAGCATTAGTATGCAATATGAAGGGCGCCCTGGACAGTTATTAACCAAGGGCTATATACATGTATGCCAACATTTTAGAAGAGGAAAGTGGTAGATTTAAAAATAATAATCGGGAGAATGTATTTCTTCTATTGACTTCTATTGAAGGAAAGCCAATTTCAGACATAATAAAGCTATTTTATGCTTCAAAAATCGGGAGTCTTCCGTCTGAATCGGGCATATTGGCATGTATATTAATGCGTCCCTTCCCTGTTTACCACCTAGCTTCGTCCATTAAATGTGAAAAGTAGGCACAGTAACAGGAGCCTGGTAAATCTGCCGATAGAAAATAATTGTCACAACAAAGCAACAGCACAGGTCTGCCCTTTATTCTGATTTGTTGCCAGCCCTTTACGTCTGGATCCCTAATGACATTTGCTCCGGGTTTATTTAGAACATTGGCACTGTAGCATCACAAGAGTATAAAGCAAATAGGACTAGAAAGCACAGCTGACTAATAGTTATTTATTAATGTGTGCCAACCAGAACACATATTAACATGGCACTCGTATAGATCCCTGGCATCAAGTTGTCCTGTCACTTCCCATCTCCGTATCACAGGGAGAAAGGGAACAGCTTGTCGGTTTTAAAGATGCAGTAAATATTGCTTCATAAACAAAGCACTGAAGTAAACAAAACAGATATAGGAGGGATCCTTGAATTAATGTCAGCCACTGGTAATTATTCAGGCTGCATCCCAGTCCATCATTATTTTACTTACCAAACCACCTCAGATTACACCCAGTTATATGCAAATCAGTCTTGGTCCTGCTCCAAAAGGAACAGTACAGCCAGAGCTGGTAAGCCAAGCTTTCTCTGAACTGGAAAACAAGCAACTCAAAACGGTTCAGTCCTGATTGGCGTTCATCATTCGGGTGCAGCTTGGTGCCAGAGGCACTGAGCACAGGAACTCTGTCTGGACATACTTGTCCACAGACTCACCTAGACTCTACTCATGAGCGCCAAGCAGGGCGAAAGCAGTCTGCGGTTGCTTGTTCTCTGTTCTACTGGTGGCGTTGCCTGCCAGTTCAGGACAGACTGTTCCCATGAGGAGCAGGGTCCGTCATGATTTGCTTTTGTCTACAGTGGCATGGTGGGCAAAAAACTATAGACTGGCATGTGGCCCGAGCAATTGCTAATTCAAGTATTCCATCCATCACTTTATTCTTGTTTCATAGACCAGAGCAGTATTTTATGACGTATTGTCTTCCCTGAAGATGTTAAAAAGTTGCCAATATTCAGCGTAGTGCAAATGATCCAACTCCATTAAGGTATTGTTGAACCTGTAAGGAGCCTACTCATTACAGAGACCATGCTCCTGACAGAGGAGATACCTCTACTGCAGTTAATACTACCCGTAATATAGAGGACACCTCAACAGAGATTGCCATCCTTGAAGAAAAGACATTTCCCATGATAGATCTGTCCATTCCTTGGAGAAACTGTGCACCTTCCCGAGATATTGCTTACAGTGGGACCAGTGATACACAATGCGAAAAGATGACACCTTAGGCAGAGATGACCATTCCTTGGAGAAACCATGCACCGGGCAGAAACTAGGCTTCCAGTGAGACCAATGATATACTATTCTTAAAGCTGATACACTAGGCAGAGATGACCACCCCTTGGAGAAACCATGCACCGGGCAGAGACGAGGCTTCCAGTGGAAACAATGATACAACATTTATAAAGATGCTACCCTAGGCAGAGATGACTATCCCTTGGAGAAACCATGCACCGGGCGGAGACAAGGCTTCCAGTGAGACCAATGATATACTATTCTTAAAGATGATACCCTAGACAGAGATGACCATCCCTTGGAGAAACGATGCACCGGGCAGAGACGAGGCTTCCAGTGGGACCAATGATACACTATTCTTAAAGATGATACCCTAGGCAGAGATGACTATCCCTTGGAGAAACCACGCACCGGGCGGGGACGAGGCTTCCAGTGGGACCAATGATACACTGTGCGTAAAGTTGACACTTTAGGCAGACAGGACCATCCCTATCGGAGACCATGCATCTAGCCAAGACGA
Organism: Lissotriton helveticus; assembly: GCF_964261635.1. Classification (NCBI taxonomy): domain Eukaryota; kingdom Metazoa; phylum Chordata; class Amphibia; order Caudata; family Salamandridae; genus Lissotriton; species Lissotriton helveticus. The sequence continues at coordinate 1,762,110,598 of NC_136065.1, forward strand.
TGCTTCCACTGGGGCCAGTGATGCCCAATGTGTATAAATGATACCTTATGCAGCGATGACCATCTCTGTGGCAGGGACTGCTCCTCTACAGGCCCTTGCCATCCTTTGGCGAGACCATGCACCTAGAATAGATGATGTGTCTAGTGGAAACTCAGGGTGTGATCATGACCTCCCTGTTTTTGAGAAAGATGGCACTCTAGCAGAGAAAATGTCAATGGCAGGGATGATACCCACACACCCATTGGAAGCAAAATATAGAAATGGCAGTCATATTGATATCACTGACAGAGATTATTATGAGTTTGTGAAAAATCATGTTACTTTATTCCCACAAATTATGCAAAAGATTGAGAACATTATGCAAAATGACTAGTAAGTCACACAAGCTGCATTGGAGAATCTTCAGTGAAATAGATAAGTGTAACAACACACCCTGAGTTCAAAGTTCACTTGAGATGACAGCAAGGGGACTGGTGTACAGGGAAAATTTGTCTTGTAACATTTTCTGCTTAAACTGTTCTACTGGGAGACATTTTCCACTTAAACCAGTCTCTACAGCGCAATTTACAGCTTACATCACTTCCAACATGTTGGGTAATGTGTGTAATATGTAGTGGTGCAAATTATGGGACAGTATTGTAAAAACGTGTATTGGCCTAATCACAATACATCTGGAACAGCCAAGGATAATTTCGGCAGATATGATACCCTGATTGCAATAAACCCATGGCAGAGAACATCATCCTGGCATCGAAAATATCCATGTCAGAGTTAATACTTCTGGCAGACACACTATTATGGAAAATACATTAACTATAGGGTAAGGTAAACCCCTCCTAGAGATGATACTCATGGCACTAATCCTACCCCAGGCAGAATTGCTGATAACCTAGGCAGCATCATAGTGTAGCAGAAACAATGGAGTATTTTGCAGTGATCATATTAATGATTAAGGTCAAGAAGCCACTAGTAGAAATAATATCGCTTGCAAAAATGATGATGCCCACAGGAGACACAATAAGCCTGGAGCAGATAACAATACCCATGACAGGCAGGATGATGTCCTTGATATAGTTAAACCCTTGGTGGTAGCAGTATTGATATCTGAGACAATGCCTAATTGAAGAGACAATACCTCTGCTATTGAGTTATTCCTGGATTAGACACTGCCACTGGTTGAGCCAATACTCATGGCTGGTTTTGTCAACGTAATGCTCATGACTGACTATATCATTTGCACAGAAGCTTCTGCTGGCAGAGCCGATACACCTGGCAGAGCCGATACACCTGACAGAGGTAATACCTTTAGGAGAGACAATGCCAGTGTATACACATGATTATGGCTGGCCGAGATTGTGACTTTCTTTGTTGTAACTTTCTTTGATGCCTCTTTCAGAGATGATCAATTGACCTGCAGAAATATAGATCCCCTCTCAAATGATAGTACACCTAATTAAATCATCAATACGTCTGCCAGAAATGTTTCTATCCTTGGTAGAAACAGTGCTACCCTTCACAGAAAATGATGATATGCTGATAAAGACGACGATGCCCGAGGCAGAGAAGATGATGCCTATGGCACATTGGCATTTAGATCAGCTAGGGAGGGTAAGACTGTTCAAGCTAATATGCCTCATTTTCATGATACCCCTGGCAGACATGATAACTCTGGTTGGCATCTTGGAAAAGATGATACTCCTTGCAGGGACAGTATCCCTAACAAAGCCAATGATACAAAGGATATGGACAGTGAACTGACTGCCATAAATTGTGAAATATCTGGTTGAGATGCTGATACCCATGACAGAGATGAGAGTAACCCTGGTAGAGACAATGGTCTATGAAGCAGAGATATTTAATCTCTGATAACATCTATGATACACTTGTGCAGATTATGATGCCTGATGTGGAAACATTGAAGCACCTAACTGAAAAGTGGATACTACTCATAGAGATAATAACTCCTTGTCATGGATAATACCACTGGTAGAGTCAGTTAGATCCCTGACAGAAATGAGGATACCACTGGTATAGATATTAACTCCATGGCATAGATGATAGTACCACTGGTAGAGTCAATGATAGATAGTACCACCAGTAGAGTCAATTATATCCCTGACAGAAATGAGAATACCACTGGTAGAGATAATAACTCCATGTCATAGATGACAGTACCAAAGTGAGAAATGAGGATGCCTCAGACATAGATAATGGCATACTTCAACAAGACCATTGTATGCCTGCTTGAGGTGAAGATACCCCTAGCAGAGAAAAAGATACCCCTGTTGGAAGCCATGGCTGAGAGAAAGTAAGCAATGAAAATAATACTCCTAGTAGGGATTATGCCTCTGAAGATAATACCTTTTTAAGAGGTAATGTGATAGCCCTTTAAGAAATGATATTCCTGTCAGTACTGATACCTCTGGTGGAGCTGTTGTCCCTGAGATGTCACTTTTAGCAGAGGTGAGTACCTGCCTCTCAAAGTGATGAAGCTATTCCCATCAGAAATAAAACACCTGCAGAAGCAAACTCCTGGCAGGGAATGTATCTCCTTGCCAGAGACTATGTGCATGTCAGACACCATATCCCTAGCACAGATGAGCCCCATGACAGAGACTATACCCCCTGGGTGAGACCTTGCCCACGAATGAAACAGTAATCATTGATGAATACACTACAAAAGGACACGACACAGTAGCATTATAAAAATAAGGATTTTTATATAAGGCTTAGCACAAGACCAAATAACGACAAAAATATACCACAGTCTTAATAAATACTCTTGGAAGGAAAAATAATAGTTCAAGCACGGTTTCTTCTTAGCACAAAGTCTTTAGTATCAAAAGCAACTCTTCTTCTCTAAAACACAGTTCTTGGCAACAATGTAACCCACACGGGAGTCACACGACGTCGAGGCAAAGTTAGTCCAAAGGTTCGGCGTCGACCGCGAGGAGCGCTACGTCGAGCCCGGAGTCGCACAGACCCCCACAACACAGTACCTTGGAAAAGTGAAGCACTCGATGATCAGCGGCGTCGAGATGTCCGGCGTCGCGTCTTCGGCGTCGATCGGGCCTCGGAGTCGGGGCGATCTGCAGCGGCGTCGACCGAAGTCAGGCAGGAGCAGCGCTCACGAGGTGAAGCAGGATACGGCGTCGTCGATGTCGATGTTGCAAGAGTGAGCAGCGCTCACGGCGTCGAGAGGGCTCGAAGTCGATCTCAAGTTTTAATTAATTGGTGGGTTACGGGAGGGCGTGGAGCATGCTGGGGGATCCGGTCCCTATGACAAGGGCGAGGCTAGACGAGCCCGCCTTTAGGGGCCGGCCCCCCGGCCCACGCACCCCATTTGTTGAGAGTAGCCGGTCGGCCACCCTATGGGAGGCGACCGGGTTAGAGGAAGTCCTTCCGGTTGGCCAGCGGTGACGCGTTTCCGGCGCGGGCGCGGTCAGAGGCCGTGACCTATTTAGGTCACAGTCTCAACTCAATCGGCCTCTTTCCTCGCCTGCGTCGTGACCTGCTCGCACCTGCTGGACCCCTACCCCCAGGCTCGTTAGCCTGTTTTATTTAACTCCCACCCACCCGTCCCTTAGCTAAGTAGTTCGAAAGGGTGTGGCGGAAAAGAGACATTGGAACACTGATCTAGATAGATGGCATAGACGGGAGTCCACCTTGAGCACTCCCTTAGGCCAGCACTGAGGGGAGAGAAGGTAAGCTCTTCACAGGGGGATGGAGACCACCGGTTGGGGAGGCTAGGGCGACAGGTACGAGCCTCCTGGGATCCTGGGCAACCTGGTGGACGAGTGGTGGTGCCCTGGAAATGGCGGACAAGGTCTCGAGGGCTGGGGCCCATCACTCTGTGGCGCAGGTGGGTTGCACCTCACGTGGGCATCGCTTCCTGGGGAGAGCCTGGCCAGAGGGCCCCTTGGTGCTGGGGGGATACTGACATTCTGATGGAAGATGCATAATGATAATGTACAGTTTAATTTTGTGTTCTGATGATGAAGTTTTTATTAACGTTTTGATAATTATGCAACGTCATGTTTATGTGTGTTGATATTAAACATGGCCGTTTTTTACACCCACCCAATCTCAAGTTTTAATTAATTGGTGGGTTACGGGAGGGCGTGGAGCATGCTGGGGGATCCGGTCCCTATGGAGCTGGAGCCGAACTCACTACTCACTGGCGTTGTTGCTGGCGTCGATCGGGCCCGGCGGCCGGCGTCGAGGAAGCGGGACACTGGAGCCGTTACTCACGATGTCGAGCTGGATTCGGCGGCGTCCGTCGGCGTCGAGATTGCTGGATTCTTTCAGAGGTGCTGGATTCACAAGTTCCAGCAAACAGCACTTTAAGCAGATGAAGTCCTTTAGCCCTGTGACTTCAACAGGAGACTGGCACTCTTCCAGCCCTTGGAGATTTTCTTAGCAAAGATTGAGAGTACACACACAGTTCCTCTCTCCTGGTTCCTTGGCAAAAATAAAGAAGCAATGCAGGATTCCCCCAACAAACAGCACTCTGGCAGAAGGGGTAGGCAGTCCTTAGATCAGCAGGCTTCTTGTCCTTGGTTCAGGTTTCCTTGTCAGAAGTGATCTAAATTCTTGGTTCAGGGGTCCTTCTCTTATACCCCTTTTTGGCTTTGATCCCTTTGTCCATGCAGGGGAATTTCCCCCCATCTTGGGTTTGTTGTGGGTGTTGCCAGGCCGAAGCACCTGGCCTATTCACTGTGCAGGGCAGAGTCTTCAGCCACCCAGCAGGAGCGGAGCCAGCATTGTCACTGGCAGGGGCAGGGCCATCAAGTGCCCGGCAGGAGGTGGGCCAGGAAAGTCCCAGGCAGGCACAGAGTCATCAGCCGCCCGGCAGGGGGGCGGAGCCAGCATTGTATCAGGCAGGGCAGGCTATCAGGAGCTACTCTTCCCCTACTCTCAATGCAAATGCCCCACTCATCCCACACTGACTCATTCAGACCTCTGGAGCCACCCAGCTCCTGTCACACGCACACCAGAACCAGCAGAGACCGGTAGACAGTTAGACAAGAAAATAGCTACTTTCTAAAAGTGCTATTTTCAAACACAGAGTCCAAAAACCATCCACACAAACGGATGCGTTATTAAACCCTGAGTTCAGGGATACCAAACTCGACATTGCACCATGCTCCCCGAGCCCGCTAGGATTATAGCATTAATAATCCTGGCAGCCCATTCTAACTTATGGAGAGCAGGTTACCTTACAATAGTGAAAAACGAATATGGCTGTAATTCACTATTAGGACATGCCAACCTTGTCAGGCTTGTCCTACCTTATGCTTACAATGCACCCTGCCCTTGGGCCTACCATAGGGGTGACTAACATGAAGTTAAGGGAAGGTTTAGGGACTGGCAAGTAGGTGTACTTGCGCAGTCGGCGTGACAGTACCAGACTGCACGTGGTCTAGCAATGGTAGACCTTCAGACATACTTTTACTAGGCCGCTCTTGTGGGTGGCACAACACGTGCTGCAGGCCCACTAGCAGCATTTGTATTTACAAGCCCTGGCACTCCTGGTGCACTCTACTAGGGACTGACAGTAAACCAAATAGGCCAAACATGGAATTCAATCAATACAGCAATTTCACATAGGGAGCACTTGCACTGTGGCACTGATCAGCAGTGGCACAGTACCCAAAGCATTTACCAGCAAAAACATCGTAAACAGAGGAGGCAAACAGAAAAAATGGAGGAGAGACTCATGCCAATGATGCCAGGTCTAACACGTGTCCCCTCCAGCTGAAATGTGGGGAGAACTACCCTTACCCTAGGGAGTCCTCATCACTAAGGCGGAAAAATCTGGACAGACCATCAGCATTGGCGTGATCCGTGCCAGGGCGGTGTTCCACCGTGAAGTCCATCCCCTGTAGGGAAATGGACCACCTCAACAGCTTTGGATTCTCACCCCTCATCTGCATCAACCATCTGAGGGGCCTGTGGTCTGTCTGAACCCGGAAGTGAGTCCCAAACAGGTAGGGTCTTAGCTTCTTCAGCGCCCAGACCACAGCAAATGCTTCTCTCTCTATCTCACTCTACCTCTGTTCCCTGGGAAGTAACCTCCTACTGATGAAGGCTACAGGTAAGTCTCGGCCCTCTTCATTCACCTGAGCTAGAACAGCCCCCACGCCATGCTCTGAAGCGTCCGTCTGGACAACAAATTCTTTAGAAAAGTCGGGTGCCTGGAGTATGGGTGCTGTGCACATTGCAGTTTTCAGGGTGTCAAAGGCCGTCTGACAGGCGTCAGTCCAGATCACAAGTCGTGGCTGCTTCCTGGAAGTCAGCGAAGTCAAGGGGTGCACAATGTTACCGTAATCCTTGACGAACCTCCTGTAATAACCCGTGAGACCCAAGAAGGCTCTCACCTGAGTCTGGGTTTTGGGCGGTGCCCATGCCAGGATGGTATCAATCTTGGGTTGCAGGGGGGCCACCTTGCCGCTCCCTACTTGGTGCCCCAAGTACATCACTGAACCCTGCCCAATCTGGCGCTTACTGGCTTTGATTGTGAGGCCTGCTCTGCGCAGGGCCAACAACACTTCCTGGAGGTGGCGCAAGTGTTCCTCCCAGCTGGCGCTGAACACTGCGATGTCGTCCAGGTAGGCGGCACTGAAATCCTCCAGTCCAGCCAAGACCTGGTTGACCAACCTCTGGAAGGTGGCAGGGGCATTCTTCATCCCAAAGGGCATAACCCGGAACTGGTAGTGCCCATCTGGTGTGGAGAATGCTGACCTCTCTTTTGCCCCATCAGTCAAGGCGATCTGCCAGTACCCAGATGTTAGATCAAACGTACTAAGGTACCGGGCAGCCCCCAACCGATCTATGAGCTCATCAGCTCTGGGGATGGGGTGCGCGTCAGTCTTGGTGACTGAATTGAGTCCTCGGTAATCCACACAGAACCGAAGTTCCGGTGAAGCACCAGGCGCTGCAGCCTTTGGGACCAAGACCACTGGGCTGGCCCAAGGACTGCTAGAGGACTCAACCACCCCTAAGGCAAACATTTTGGAGACCTCCTCCTTGATGTATGCTCTGACCTTGTCAGTCACTCTGTAAGCCTTGTGCTTCACAGGAGTGCTGTCCCCGGTGTCCACATCATGGACACACCACTGAGTGACACCAGGAATCAAGGAAAACAGATCGGGGAATTGTCCCAACAATTGGCGACAATCCTGCTGCTGTTCAGGGGTCAGTGTGTCAGAGAGGACAACACCATCCACTGACCCATCTTGCTCTTTTGCAGACAGGAGGTCAGGAAGAGGCTCACTCTCCTCCTCCATTCCAGCATCTGTAGCTAGGAGCATGCCCACTTCGGACCTTTCTAAGTGGGGCTTCAAACGGTTGACATGCAGGACCCGCAAGGGGTTCCTGGGAGACTTCAAGTCCACCATGTAGGTGACATCGCTCTTTTTCTCCACAACCTCAAATGGTCCAGTCCACCTGTCCTTGAGCGCACAAGGTTCCACAGGGGACATAACCCAAACTTTCTGTCCAGGCTGAAGCTCTACCAGAGTGGCCTTCTGGTCGTACCACCGCTTCATCTCCTCCTGGCTGGCCTCCAGATTTGCCTGAGCAAGATCTCTGAAGCGCCTAGTCTGGTTCCTTAAGGCCAGCATGTAACTGTATACATCCTGGGGAGGTTTCCTGGGAGATTGCTCCCAGCCTTCTTTGACCAGACTCAAAGGTCCTCTTACCGGGTGACCATACAAGAGCTCAAAGGGGCTGAACCCTAGAGACTTTTGTGGCACCTCACGGTAAGCAAACAACAGGCATGGCAAGAGGACGTCCCATTTACGCCTCATTGGTTCTTCAAGATCCATAATCATGCCTTTAAGGGTACGGTTGAATCTTTCAACCAACCCATTACCTTGAGGGTGGTAAGGAGTGGTGAACTTGTAAGTTACCCCACACTCCTTCCACAAAGACTTCATATAGTTGGAAATGAAGTTGGTGCCCCGGTCTGACACCACCTCTCTGGGGAACCCCATTCTGGAGAAAACACCCATCAGTGCCCGTCCCACCACGGGGGCCGTCACCGTTCTGAGAGGGATGGCTTCCGGGTACCGTGTGGCATGGTCCACCAAGACCAGGATGAATCTGTTGCCTAGGGCTGTCTTGGGGTCCAGGGGCCCAACAATGTCAATCCCCACCCGCTCAAAGGGAGGTCTGACCACGGGAAAAGGTTGGAGGGGAGCCTTCTGCTTCCGCCCGCTTTTCCCACTTGCCTGGCAAGTTTGACAGGTCTTGCAATGGATATCTGTATCCCTTCTCATTTGAGGCCAATAAAAATGGGTGACAAGCCTGTCATAGGTCTTGTCCTGCCCCAGATGTCCAGCTAAAAGAACGTCATGAGCCAAACCCAGTAGGAAGGCTCTGAAGCGCTGGGGTACCACCAGCACACGGGCTGACCCAGGCTCAGCAGCCTTAGGCTCGCTATACAGGAGGTCGTTTTCCCAGTAAACAAAATGTGACCCTGACTGATCACCTGAGGTTTGGGCTGAGGCCTGCTGCCTCATACCCACAAGAGAAGGGCACACTTTCTGTTCTGCACAGAATTCTTCCCTGGAGGGACCACCATCCTGCTGCCAGTGGGTCAGCTCGGGCAGGTCTCCCAGTTCAGCAACTTGTTCACCTGTGGGTTCCAGGGCATGTCCCTCAAGGCCTGCCTCCTCCTGGACCACGGGAACTACGGGGGACGGTTTCCCGCACCCCCTGCCTCTTCTCTTCACAGCTGGGTCCTGGGCCATACTTTCAGGCTCCAGAACCCCATCAACACCCTTACTTGCTGTCATGGATCGAGTGGTTGCACACACCCACTCTGGCACACCCAACATTTTCAAATGTGTCTCCCTCTCCACCTTAGCCCAAGGGGAGTCTTCCAAATCGTTGCCCAGGAGACAATCAACAGGCATGGCGGGCCTTACAGCAACTTGAAGAGTACCTGAAACTCCCCCCCATTCAAAGGAAACTTGAGCTACCTCACACTCTCTCTGGGAGTTGTCAGCAGCTATCACAGGGTAGAATGCGTGGGGAACAACCTGCTCTCTGGACACCAAGTGACACTTGACAGCTGTCACACTCGCTCCGGTGTCTCTGAGAGCTTCCACTCTATGGCCATTAATGGTCACCCACTGCCTATATTTCTTAGTGTTACTAGGCAGAGGGGGTGGAGGGACCAATTCCATGTCTCCTAGAGAGACCAGGGACATCTCTGCGGGACCCTCCCCACCATGGGCAACCATCTCCTCCCCTCCCAGGGCTACACTCGCCAACTGACGGGGAGCTGCACGTGGTGGTGCAGTAGAGCTCTTCAAGGGACACTGAGGATCATAAAAACGGTGTCCCACCTGCTTACAAACGAAGCAGGTCATTGGGCCCCTACGAACAGGTTTACCTGTCGGGGCCTCTGATTTCTTATCGGGGGGAGGCTGGGAACCCTTCCCTTGGTTCCCTTGGGGATTACTTTGGGGCCCTTTCTGGAACTCACTCTGTTTACCCTTGTCCCCCCACTCTTCTGCTGGGGACCCTGCCCACCTTTGGCTGAGTCTCCCACTGGACCCTTGTGGACCCTGGTACTGACCCAGCGGTCCGCCTCTTCAGCAAGTTTTCTAGGGTTAGATATCTTGCTATCAATAAGGTGCTGGCGCAGCTCTGGAAAACAGTTATTAGACAAGTGCTCCCAAGCAAACAAATCATAAAGAGCATCATAACTTTCCACTTTGCTGCCCTTTACCCAACCATCCATGGCTCTGCAAAAATATGACACATATTCCACCCACGTCGTACCAGGCAACTTCTTACATTCTCTAAAGGCCTGTCTGTACTTTTCTGGGGTTAGGCCATACCTTAACATTAAAGCATCTTTCATATGAGCATAAGACATCCTATCCTCAACAGGCATGTCTAACAGGGTATCTCTTCCCTCATTCACAAAGCGACCCCACAACCCCGCTCCCCAATCCTTCTCAGGGACCCGGTGGGCCAACAATGCTAACTCATATGCTTTAAACCATTGACCAATATCTTCATTCTTCTGAAAATCTTTGATCACATCTTTAGGAAAATAAAACCTACTTTCTGCAGGCACAGATGGGATGCTGCCACCAGATGGATTCAATTCTAACTCTTTAGCTTTGAGCTCCAACTCCCTCATCCTGGTATCACGCTCAAAAGCTAACTTCTCTCTTTCAAACTCTAACCTTTTGATCTCCATATCAGCTTCTCTCCTGCCTCTTGCATTCTCTATTTCCAACTGCCCATTTATCTTAAGTTTTGCCATTTCCATGTTGTAAGCTCGCTCTTTCTCCCTTTCTTCTCTTTCTTCAGGAGAAAGACCCTTGGAGGAAACACTGCTGCCGGGAGGGGATGTGGGCCCATTCACTGGCACCTCCTCCTCCCCTTCCCCTGGCGGTACCACCACCGCATCAGAGGGATCTCTGGCCTCTACCCAGGCCTGCAATGCTTTGAGATATTCTTCCTTAACTTTGAAGCCTGTTGTAGGAACTTTAAATTGCTTGCAAAAGGATTTCAGCTGCTGTGCTTTGTACTCCTTTATCTTACTCCTATCAAATTCCTCCCCAACAACAGCAGGGGTAGTGACTCCGGCATCACTCATGGTCAAAACTGGCAGTTTCAAAAATCAAGTTCCAGGAAAGCGGAGAACAAAAATAGAATATCCAACCAAAACAGATTGTGGCTGCGCTATGGTCTGCTTTCACTATGTAGCGCACACTAATCACTGCACATGGGTCATAAATGCAAAGTTCAAATCCCACCGCTGCCACCAATGTTAGAAGCGGCTGTCTCTAGTTGGCAGAGGTATACACTTCTGACAAATAGGGACACACCTTTTCTAGTCAGGGCAAGGGGATCACACACTTAGATAACCCCTGCTCACCCCCTTGGTAGCTTGGCAAAGCAGACAGGCTTATCTCAGAGGCAGTGCGTTAAGCATTTATGACCACATACAGTAATAAAGTGAATACACTACAAAAGGACACGACACAGTAGTATTATAAAAATAAGGATTTTTATATAAGGCTTAGCACAAGACCAAATAACGACAAAAGTATACCACAGTCTTAATAAATACTCTTGGAAGGAAAAATAATAGTTCAAGCACGGTTTCTTCTTAGCACAAAGTCTTTAGTATCAAAAGCAACTCTTCTTCTCTAAAACACAGTTCTTGGCAACAATGTAACCCACACGGGAGTCACACGACGTCGAGGCAAAGTTAGTCCAAAGGTTCGGCGTCGACCGCGAGGAGCGCTACGTCGAGCCCGGAGTCGCACAGACCCCCACAACACAGTTCCTTGGAAAAGTGAAGCACTCGATGATCAGCGGCGTCGAGATGTCCGGCGTCGCGTCTTCGGCGTCGATCGGGCCTCGGAGTCGGGGCGATCTGCAGCGGCATCGACCGAAGTCAGGCAGGAGCAGCGCTCACGAGGTGAAGCAGGATACGGCGTCGTCGATGTCGATGTTGCAAGAGTGAGCAGCGCTCACGGCGTCGAGAGGGCTCGAAGTCGATGCGATCAGCAGCGGTGCCGACACGAGGTCACTTGGAGCTGGAGCCGAACTCACTACTCACTGGCGTTGTTGCTGGCGTCGATCGGGCCCGGCGGCCGGCGTCGAGGAAGCGGGACACTGGAGCCGTTACTCACGATGTCGAGCTGGATTCGGCGGCGTCCAACGGCGTCGAGATTGCTGGATTCTTTCAGAGGTGCCGGATTCACAAGTTCCAGCAAACAGCACTTTAAGCAGATGAAGTCCTTTAGCCCTGTGACTTCAACAGGAGACTGGCACTCTTCCAGCCCTTGGAGATTTTCTTAGCAAAGATTGAGAGTACACACACAGTTCCTCTCTCCTGGTTCTTTGGCAAAAATAAAGAAGCAATGCAGGATTCCCCCAACAAACAGCACTCTGGCAGAAGGGGTAGGCAGTCCTTAGATCAGCAGGCTTCTTGTCCTTGGTTCAGATTTCCTTGTCAGAAGTGATCTAAATTCTTGGTTCAGGGGTCCTTCTCTTATACCCCTTTTTGGCTTTGATCCCTTTGTCCATGCAGGGGAATTTCCCCCCATCTTGGGTTTGTTGTGGGTGTTGCCAGGCCGAAGCACCTGGCCTATTCACTGTGCAGGGCAGAGTCTTCAGCCACCCAGCAGGAGCGGAGCCAGCATTGTCACTGGCAGGGGCAGGGCCATCAAGTGCCCGGCAGGAGGTGGGCCAGGAAAGTCCCAGGCAGGCACAGAGTCATCAGCCGCCCGGCAGGGGGGCGGAGCCAGCATTGTATCAGGCAGGGCATGCTATCAGGAGCTACTCTTCCCCTACTCTCAATGCAAATGCCCCACTCATCCCACACTGACTCATTCAAACCTCTGGAGCCACCCAGCTCCTGTCACACGCACACCAGAACCAGCAGAGACCGGTAGACAGTTAGACAAGAAAATAGCTACTTTCTAAAAGTGCTATTTTCAAACACAGAGTCCAAAAACCATCCACACAAACGGATGCGTTATTAAACCCTGAGTTCAGGGATACCAAACTCGACATTGCACCATGCTCCCCGAGCCCGCTAGGATTATAGCAATAATAATCCTGGCAGCCCATTCTAACTTATGGAGAGCAGGTTACCTTACAATAGTGAAAAACGAATATGGCTGTAATTCACTATTAGGACATGCCAACCTTGTCAGGCTTGTCCTACCTTATGCTTACAATGCACCCTGCCCTTGGGCCTACCATAGGGGTGACTAACATGAAGTTAAGGGAAGGTTTAGGGACTGGCAAGTAGGTGTACTTGCGCAGTGTGCGTGACAGTACCAGACTGCACGTGGTCTAGCAATGGTAGACCTTCAGACATACTTTTACTAGGCCGCTCTTGTGGGTGGCACAACACGTGCTGCAGGCCCACTAGCAGCATTTGTATTTACAAGCCCTGGCACTCCTGGTGCACTCTACTAGGGACTGACAGTAAACCAAATAGGCCAAACATGGAATTCAATCAATACAGCAATTTCACATAGGGAGCACTTGCACTGTGGCACTGATCAGCAGTGGCACAGTGCCCAAAGCATTTACCAGCAAAAACATCGTAAACAGAGGAGGCAAACAGAAAAAATGGAGGAGAGACTCATGCCAATGATGCCAGGTCTAACACGAACCCTTGCAGAAACAATCACCTCCCTGGTACAGATGATGGACTCAATGGCATAAATGACACCTCTATAATATTGCTCACAGAGAAGATAGCCCTGTGTGGGAAAAGTACTTTTCAGAAAGGACAGCCTGAAACAACGGATATCTCTCACTGTGATAGCCCTGGCAAGGAGGATGCCCTTTGTTGGAAGGATATCCGTGGCAGTGAAAAGGTATGCCACTTAAAGACATAGCAGTATTTCTTTGAGAAATATTGTTTGCAGAGATGGTGCATTTAGCAAAGACCACCTGATAGAGATAATGCTGGCGTCAATACATCCTATGGTGCTAAGGGATGTACCTTACCAAGTAAGTGCTCTGTGCATCTGACTGCTCAGCTATCCAGACCGCCCTAACAAACCCTCCCAACAAACTCTTATGGTTGGCAGGGTGCAGTGACTTAATATCGATGTATAAATATCGACTTGCACCAATATTGAGGTATAAATATCATGGTTCAGAAATATCGTTAGAAAAAATATTGTGGTCAAGAATATAATTTTTAGGTAAGTAATATCAATGTTTAAAATAGTTTAATATCGTTTGCAAAAATATAGTTGTTAAAAATATAAAATTTTAGTAATGTTATGTATTTTAGTATATATTTTATTATATGTTAAAATTTTAGTCGTTTTAAAAAAAAAAATTTTTAATTTTACATTTTTAGTACCGTCGTGGGTTGCGGGTTTATAGGGGAATACGGCGGGAAGTAATTTAATTCTTTACATTTATTGATTATTTTTACTCGTTATTATTATTATTTTTTTTATTTTGCGTTTTTAGTACTGTAGCAGGTTGTGTGTTTATAGTGGAATACGGTGGGAAGTAATTTAAATATATTATATGTAATCAATATTTATTTATTTATTATTATTTGTTTAATTGAGATGTTATAGTGTTAAATAGGGAAAATAATGTATTTATGAATTAATAAATAATTTGTTGTTAATAATCTTTAATTAATTAGTTGACAATTATTTATGGTAATTGTGTAATTAAATTTAGGTGTGTGTTGTGGTATTTATAGGTGTAAATGGTGGGAAGTGTAGGAAGGATGGCAAGTAATTTATTTTTAATTGATAATTTAATAATTGTTAATGAATTTTAAATAATGAATTAGTAATTAATTATGGTCATTGTAAAATTAGTATTAGATGTGTGTTGTGGTGTTTATAGGTGTAAATGGTGGGAAGGCTAGGAAGTAATTTATTTTTAATTGCTAAATTAATCATTAGTTACTTAATTTAAATTAATTATTAGAAATTAAATATAAATCACTTTCCCTACTGTTAAACTTATTGGAGTGGGAATAGTAATTTTTACGGTTGCATTTATTGTATGTTTTAATTTTTTTAAATAATTATTTTTTAAATTATTATAGAATGTTTTTTATTTTAAAATAGTGTATATATTTTTTATTTGTATATAATTTTAAAGTTTACAAATTAACTAAAGATAATAGTTAAATAGATGTATATGTATAAAATATTATGTTTGTGTGTACATTTTTTTAAATTACGTTTTTTTGTAATATTTAAAACATATATTACATTTAATTTAGTTTGTTAAAAATAATAACATTATTCGATATATTTTATTTTATATATCTATTTTTAATTCGATGTTTTTTACATCTATATTTTTTACTTCGATATTTTTTAATCAATATTTTTGTACTTACCTGTTTAAGTATAGGAGTCGATATTTTTGCATTCTATATTTTTACTTCGATATTTAGAACATCAATGTTTGTTACATCAATATTCTATAAGTGAACCAGTTGGGAGCAGTGTGCCAGCAGCAGTTTTCAACTAATACATAACTTTGCTTTCTGATCATGAGCCAAGCAATTACCACCTGATCTCCATTCACTGCCCTGACCACCTCAGCCATTATGTCTTCTATCCACTTCGGGGTACCCACTGACCCCTGCCCGTGCCCCCACCCCTCTCTACAACCTCAAAAGGAACCCAATCAGCATGCAACTCACCAGCATCCTTAACACCTCTATCTCTGCAGCAACCTTCATGGACAAATGAAAACACACAGACGTCAGACCCATCCCAAAGAAAGACTCCTCAGAACCCAGCAATCTCAAAAATTACCGGCTCATCTCCCTGCTACCCTACCTGGCCAAAGTACTCTAGAAAGCTAGCAATCAGCAGCTCGCCGAATTCTGGGAACAAAACCAACTACTCGACGAGTCACAATCAGGATTCTGTGCAAACCACAGCACTGAGACCACACTGATTGCCACCACAGATGACATCAGAACCCTCCTCAACTGTGGCAAAACTGTGGCACTGTTCTGCCTCGACCTCTCAGGGGCATTTGACACCATCGCCCACAACACTTTCATTAACAGACTCTACAACATAGGCATACAGCAAGCCTCCTCCACACACTCCGCATGCTCCATGGAATCTTCAGATGGATCCACCAACACCAGAAAGATTGCCATGCTGGCCCTCGTCACCAGCTGCTTTGACTACGGCAACACCCTCTACGCCGGCATCTCCACCCAGCTCCTCAGAAGACTCCAGACCATAAAGAAGGCTGCAGCCAGACTCTTTCTGGGCCTCTCCAAACATACCCACATTGCCCCCCACCTGAGAGACCTCTACTATTTCCCGTTGAGGAGATACCAATTCAAGATCCCCAAACATGCATACAAAGCCCTCCATGACCCAGGACCTGCCTACCTCAACCACAGACTGAACTTCCACCATCCCTCCAGACACTTGCGCTCCTCTTCACTCGCTCTCCAACACAGCCGCAGCGATGCCCGCTCCATCTCCTTCATCGCTGCCAAGAACTGGAATGACCTTCCCCACCAGCTACGTACCGCCCCCTTGCTGGCAGACTTCAGAAAGTGACTCAAGACCTGGCTCTACGATGGAGGCACAGCCCACAGATAACCCTTAGGGTGACAGTGTTGTGCTTTACAAATGCTGATTGATAGTAAAGTATTGAAAGCACATTTCTCCTACCCCCTCCTCTGTCTAATTATATTTGACATTTTCTCTTCGGAACAGGAATTGAACGAATTTTTGTGCCTCTGTTTTGACAATAAAGGACAACTCTTACACGACTTCTTTCTTATCAATTAGGGGTTGACCCTTTGCTTACAACAAGACAAGCAGTGCATGTTAGTTTGCTATAGTTTGCTAAAGAAATGAAAAGCCATTTCTGTCCTGAAGCATGTGTTGGGATTGAGCTCTACGAGTCCTTCGGTCACATATTCAAATTCTCAGCTGCTAAATTCGTTGTGATTCTGCTAAAAGATGGGGCGTTTTCTCAGTAGCCGCGGTGACGTCTCTCTCCTCGCTGTCTGTGGAGCAGAAGCCAGGCCCTTGCAATCTCTCCTTCGTGGCAGCAGCAGCCAATTATGCATGCATAAGCTGCATCAGGGACTACCTCTGCACCGGCACTGTGGCAATGGTTATCTCTGTCGATGAAGCAGGGACTGTCTCTTCTCTGACCTTGAAGCAGGGACAGTCTCTTCTCTGACCTTGAAGCCTGTCTTTGCCATGTTCGTGCTGAAGAAGAAGGGCCCTTGCAATTGTATTTCAATTATATTTACATTGTCGGCTTTGCAGTCTTTCCTGATTGAAAAAACAGAGAACATAATAGTCCAGAAACAATGATTTGTAGAACTAATGAGACAATGAAAATTGAAATAGGAAGGGTGATTGAAAATGGATTACAAACGTTAAACACAGCGGCACAGTAAAAATCATGTGGTTTTCTAGATTCTACGAAGATAAGTAAAAAATAGAGCACAGATATAAGTAGAAAGTTAATTTAAGTGAAGTAAACATAAGACAGGGCCAGAGGTTGAAAGGGTAGGGAAGATGCGAGGAATAGGGATGGAGTGCCAGAGGACTCAGTGTAGCAGGACTTCTGAAGTCACACCGTCTCGAGAAATACCTGGCAGAGCCTGGATACCGTCACAGGTGATTAGCCGCGCTTTACAAATCCAAGTCTATTGATTGGTAAAAGGCTGATCCACATGGGAATAATTATTTGTTGATTCAAGTTTAATCCGCTAAACCTGAGTACGGCTAATTTCATACCTAATTTTCCTGTATTAGAGAACAGTTTGCGCCCATACGTAACCCCTGGTACAGATTTTCCCACTCAGTATGATGGAATCTGAGCTTATACTGAAGGACTTAACATTTTCATGGAATATATAGGTACATGTGTTTATGCTGTGATAGAAGTGTGCAGAGGGCACCAAATCTAAAACACGCAATATGCTATAATCCACCCCACAGGCATAAGAATGTCACCCCTGCTAGGATAAGCAGGCAGCATTGCTGGTATCACCAATGTGGGTATGGACTAATGCCGGAGTCGTTGGGCTTTGATGGATGATAATTCTTTATCAAGGGCTAGATGTTGACTCAGTTCTCCACATCAGTGGCAGCCATCAATATTTTTAACTGGTGTACAGCTGAGCCTGGGATTGTACGGCGCTTGGAGCATGCGCATTCAAACTCTTTTCACAAAGGTTAGCACCTGTGTGCCAGTCTGGAGCGTACTTATTTAGGCGGCAGCAAGGCTGCAGTGACCTACTGGGTAAAAGGCGATTCCTTAATATGTGAAAAGCCGTAGAATCAACACAAACAGCAGGTGACCGCTTCAGCATGCTGGCATAGACTGTATATGTTTTGTGAGGGGTGAACGCTTGGAGTAGTCTGCTCTGCTGAATCTGTTCTGTGGGAAATGAAAGATAGTACTTGCTACCTTCTGTAAAGGGGAATACTTGCTTTGTTGCTGCCAAGCTGTACCTGGTCTGTGAGGAAACAGATCAACTGTTGCTACCTGATTTCGATGTGTCCTGTGATGGTGAAAGCTTGTGCTGTTGCTGCCCTAACTATACTTGTCCTCTGAAGGAGAAAAGCTTGCAATGTTTCTGCCCAAGGTGCAACTGTTCAATCATGAAGGGGTAGTTCCACTGCTTTTTCTCCATATAATGAAAAATACAGGATATATTGAATGCATTTCCATAACATGCCTTACAAACCAGGGACTATTACAAATTATTTGAAGTTCGATACGAAGACCTATATTGCTGAGGAAGGCTGACTATTGAAAGAGCAATATTCGGGCACCGAAACAATGTGATAGGAAAGAGAAGCATAGTCCTTTCCTCGACGCTCCTGTTTTTAATCTTGTGTAACAAAGACTTTCGTAAAACCATTTTAGCTCACCCCGACAGAATTTTATATAGATCTGACAGTTTAACAAAGGGAGAACATAAATGTTGGTGGAAAGGGCATAGCCTTACCCAAGCCAAGGTACCTATCCCTCGGACATTGTGCAATCATTGAAAGAGGTACTCTTGGATGCTTCCCAGTGCTAGATGAGGAACCCATTGAAGAAGCATGCCACACTAGGTAGATGAAGGTTCATCATGTTATGTGAGTTTGGGAATGTATGGTCATTCTATTAGAGGTTTGGCAGTTTCTTCCATGAGTTCTGTACTTCTTGTAGGTTTGTCTGTTTACAGATAGTTCTTTACCTCCTGTCACTCCCTCTGTAGTGAGTTAACTACCTTTTTTGTACCTGCCCATTATTTATAAGAATGGATGTTCCTGCTGCTGCTGCCACCTGTCTTGTAGTTATTCCTTCTGTCGGGGAAGGTTACACTTCTGCTACAGGTCTTGCACCTTTGTTGTGCTGTTTACCAAAGTATAAAAGTAGCCACTACTTAAAAGTCAAAATGATTTGCATGCCCAATAGTTGTTTTAATGTGTGATGTGAATGAAATAGTGAACCCCCACAAAATAAGTGAGCGGAATTTAAGTCTGCTTTAGCTTGTGATACAAGCCGTTTTTTAAATGTACTACATGAGTTTAGAAATTTTAATACATTGCTGATAAGTGGCTCCATGTAATACCTTTAGCTAATTCTGACATAGTAGGCAACTACTCTTTGCATGCTGGGGTTTTGAGCCCATAATGACAGCGTTTAAGAGGAAAACTGCAAGCCCCACAATGCAATATGCTTTTGGCTGAAAAGCCAGGAATGGCTGTTGGCCTCATATGTCATACATAGTCCCACATGGCAGACTTCTGAAAAGCAAAATAAGAATTAGCTAATGATTTTGTCTTTTTATGGGAACAATAAAAGGATGGAAGCCCATTGGATAAGAGGGTAGAGATTACAGTTCAAATGCAGATGCATGCCTCTCACTGCTATTAGGCTAACGGTGTTTGGAAAAACAAAGTTGCACGCTACAGACCTTTTTTTTTTTTAAAAGAAAGTTGTTGACATCCTTCTTCTCATCCTCAGCGTTGATGTGATATAGGTGGAGTGCCTGTATCACCACTGTGCTGCGCCCTGCCTTGAACAGGTGCAGCATGTGCTGCCCCTAGAGGGTCGCTAGTGTTCAGCACATAGTGCATTTGCAGAAGAAGAGACACTGACACTGCAGGTGAGCCATGCACTGAAGATGCAACAGCATCTATGTCCTCAGCATGTTACATAGGCCTCTGCTGGCCAGAATTCGTATTCAGCTAAGAACACATATGCAATGACCTTCACAGACATACTGTCCTGTACTGCATGCTCCTGCATCCTATATACATGTACATATGACTTTATACTCCTGCTGACGCACCAAACCAGCTTCGGCGCATGAGTAGACACCCGTCAGTAGGTTTTGGAATAGGAGTGCTCTGTAGGAAAAGTAGGGTCTTGTTTGTGCTCCAGTCAGATAAGAAATGGCACTGCAGGGCCCCCGTTCTGCAAAGACGTGTAAGGAATTAGGAAATGTCCTCAAAGGTCTCTCCGTTTGACATGCGACTGTCTCTGGCCCATGACTACCGCCTTTCAGATGTACACCCAGTTCGAAAATATCTTCGTTTTCACTTTTCGCAAGTCTCCTCACTTGACCTTTGGCATTACACAGTGCATCAGTGTAATCAGTAGGAAATAAACATGCCACACAAGTGGCAGGGAGACAGCTACAGCACTTCCGAAAAGACAACTGGTAATTAATGTGGCCAATCAATTCCAATTAGTGTAGCCCTTAGCGAGACTATCTAAAGACTCCTGTTGTTAAGATCTCTACTCTGTTAGCACCTTTGAAGGCCACAGGCTTTGCTGTGGCTCTGCCTGGGTAGTTTTCAGATCACTCTTTAATGGCTTTCATTGATCATTTTCAGAAGTAACTGAGTCTGGGGGTCAAAGGTTACTGGAACCCAAGGCTGACTTTTAACTGCATTGAAATGGCAGGCATGATATTGTCAAAAGCAAAGCAGGGATGCAGGAATGCAATGCAGGTAGGGCCAAAGACAAATAATAAAATAAAGCAATGTTATGTAGCGCTTCATGTTACACTTCTGTCATTTCTAAGTGCTGTAAAAGGACAGGTGCTACTATTCGTGAACGTATATGTACCCAGGGGCATCCTGAATTCCTGTTATCCCCTTTAGCAGCTACAGCCGGGGTGGGGTTACCAAGTCGGTAGACAAAAGCTTATAATTAATGATATAAGGAAGGAAGAAATACAGATGGGTTGATAGACCAAGGAAAGAAGGATGGAAGGCCGAAAGGATAGAAGGGTGAAAGAAGGGTAGGAAGGGTGAGCAAGTGGATGGGTGCGTGGATGGGTGAGTGGGTGAAAGGAAGAGTGAATGGATAGATGGGAGGACAGGTGAACTGATGGCAAAATAAAGAGAGCTCTGAAAGTGTGGATAGATTAAAGGCCTCATTGATGGATGGGTAAGTCCAAGGATGACTGTATAGGTGGGTGGATGTAAAGATGGATGCATGCATAGATGATGGATGTGTGAATGGGGAGAGGAACAGTCAAGGGGTGGATGGAACGGTGAAAGATTGAATGATAGATGAAGGAATTAATTATTATGTAAAGAATGTTAAAGGTGAAATGGTGGCTATCGGTAGGGGATGGAAGGGTGAAAGGGTGAGTGGATAGATGTTTTGATGGAAGAGACAAGGGAACTCTTCTAGGAATGGTTGGGCTCACTTGCTTCACTAGGTTGGTGTCCTTGAAGCTTTGGTTTAAAGTTGGGGGGTATTTTAAGTTTCTGGCTGCTCCTTTGTAGGTACCCAAATTATGCATCTTCACAAGGATAAAAGGGTGAGAATAAAAGTAAGCATTGAGACAGCAAAAAGGCATGCCTGAAAATAAAAGGTTGGGAGAACAGGAAGAAAGCCAAACAAAGCTTATAATACATGATGGAAGCACCAGTGTATACGCTATAAGTGATTTCTACGGTGTCCTGTTGGTTTTTGATCATATAGTGAAACAGTGGTTCTCAAATGATTCCATTGGCATCTTTGAATTTGTTACTGCCAGCTAGCTGTGTTAATTAATACTTTCATGCAAATAGAAATTTGCTTTTTTTAGACCAATATGCAGTTTAGGCAAATTACGGGTTCCAGGTCATGTACGATGTAAAATGTAAATGTTCCATTTTTTTTATAGCTCTTAATACTGATGTTATATGACTTTGCCTTTGTTTCCTTACCTGCAAAATTAGGAAGCTCTTCTGAACAGAATGAACAATAGAATTAAGTGTCATGTAAAAAAGCATTGGTGAAGCCAAGCGGTCTCGATTTGCCAATGCTTGTTTGCTCACGGCGGCTTTGTCAATGCTTTGACCACTCACTAATAAGATGCTCTATTGTCACACCCACATTCCAGGTGAAACACCACTCCCCAACAAACTTATTGCATTTCTACAAGAAACTACGCAAACATTTGCTTCACATATTCTATCTTAAGGATATTACACATCTCCTTATAAGTTAGGCATCTCAAACAATCCTTAACAGTATCACAAATCAGTTGTACTTAAAATGCAAGATGATACTTGACTCCCCATCTACAATATAACCTAAACAAGTCACTATGAAAAACAACACATCCAAAGCCTGGTTCAATCAACAAATTACCCATCTGAAACAAGAAGGCAAAAGGCTTCAACAATGCTGAATAAGTAAAGTCAAGGAATCAGAGAAACAAATCTGTAAATTCCCTCGAATCAAATATGACAGAAAGCAATGCTACAAACAAATTCTTCTACACAGATCAGAACTACTCAGTAAAACATTCCCACACAACACTCTTTTAAAATCTACACAGGGCTATTATTCTGCAATAGCAACGCAAAACACTCCAATTTAAACTCGCTACCAATGTGCAAAAAACTGACTGAATACGTTCCTCAGAAAAGCCAAAATATTTGCCGATATTCCATTGACTGCTATGGTGAACAACCATAGCAGTGAACATATGGTGAACAACCTGTTCCCCCTTGTCTCTTCCACTATAATGTCAATTCCTTCAATCTAATCTCAGTCAAAGACATCGTCAAAACAGTATAAAAAATTAGACCTTCTGGATCAGTGCTTGATGCATGGCCTACCCAACTCACAAATGCAATATTTGCCGCGTTTGCCATGGATATCGCCTGCATTGCCAATGCTAACCTACAAAGAAGTCCCCTCCTTGACACTCTAAAACACTCCATTGGTTTTCCCCACTCAAAAAAATGGACCTAGATGCCTCTACTGCATGCATCTACCGACTCACTTTGGCACGCCGTTTCATGACAAAGATTATTGAAGCAGAGGTAGATAGTAACTGTTAGAAATGGGATCTCTGGTTCGCTAAAACTTGCGCCAAAGCCAGGCAGAAACCACCACTCTAGTCAGGGCAAGGGAGTTACACGCCAAATATAACCCCTGCTCACCCCCTTGGTAGCTTGGCACGAGCAGTCAGGCTTTTTTCCTTGAGGCAATGTGTAAAGCGTTTGCGCAACACCCACAGCAACAACATCCTAGGCACACTACAAAAGGAACTCCACACAAGGTTAGATAAACGTAGCCTTTGTATTGTATAAACACACTAGAGTATAATCACACAATGTACACTGTGCCAACTGGCACTACGCAGTATCTACAGGGGATTATTTACAGATGACAGGGCCAATTGGGCCACTGTCAAAACCAGCACAAATACAAATGGTAAATGTAGCACAAATAGTAAACATAAATAGCACACAACCAGTTACTACTGGTAAAGACCTGACCTCAGAATTATCCTCACATTAGGCCTAGAACATATTATGCAATAATCTCATAAGCATAAGCTTAACCACCTTAGGCAACAATTAGGGGGCACAACACACTGAAACTGGCCCCAGGCCAACTGACTTCTCTCAGGGGCTCAAATGCCCTATGTCCCGCAAAGTCAGGGCTGACTGCAAAAGGAGCCAAAGCTAAAGTGGCAAGAGCGCTGGGGCAGGGCAGGAGTGTTTCTCACCCCATCTGATCTCCTCAGGAATAAAGATGCCCCCAAGATGTTGTAGTAGCCTGCGCTCTCGCTGGGCAGCTGGGGAATTTAGGCAAAAACAAGCACTGTTATGTTAAATTTTATTTCTATAGCGCACGGCTACTCAAAAAGAGTGTTCCAGCGCTTTATTTAGGCAGCTCAGTATAAAAAACATAACACCATAAAACAGACACTAACAGGGAAAAGACAAAAAAGACATCCTAAAGGTTAAAAAAGGCTCTTCCTGAACAGGAGCAGATTGGATAAGCGCCGCAAGGCCAGAGGCAAGGTGTTCCACAGCTGAGGGGCCCTCAGACTAAAGGAGCGCCCCCCGGTACGGGCCTTCCTCACTCGAGGAACCGCAGCCAAAAACAGAGATTCCGAGCGCAAAGATCGGGCCGGGCGATAAAAGACAAGCCTGCGCTGTAAGTACTTAGCTCCGGAGCCGAAAAGCGCTTTGTGCGCCAGGGTCAATGTTTTAAACATGATCCGCTTCCGGATGGGCAGCCAATGAAGCGACTGCACCAAACCGGACGCTCTCACTCGCCTATGGAGGCCAAAAATGGCACGAGCCGCAGAGTTCTGCACGACCTGCAGCCGCTGAACAAGATAGTCCGGAAGACCTAAATAAAGGACGTTGGCATAGTCCAGTCTGGAGCCAATTAAGGCTTGCACAGTGATCTTTCTATGCTCTTCTGTGAGCAAAGGCAGGAACTTCCGGAGCATCTTAAGAATGCCGAAGCATGTGCCCGTCAAACCAAGAATATGTGATCTCAGCGGCAGATTATTATCAATCTTCACTCCCAGATTTTTTGCCACCTGCGATGCCTGGGCAGGGGGACACATATCCATTGGCCACCAGGCCAGCCAGTCGGGGTCTAAGGAACAACCAAAAAACAACACCTCCGATTTGTTGGAATTGGCCTTGAGGCTATTCTGCTGAAACCAGTTAAAGACCATCCCTAAGCAGCCCCGAATACTCTCTCCATCAAAAGCCTGATCTTTCCCACACGTGAAGAGCAATTGAGTGTCATCCGCGTAGGACACGATCTGGGCCCCAAAAGACTCCACTAGTGCCGCCAGAGGGGTCATAAAGATGTTAAAAAGAGTCGGGCTCAACACAGATCCCTGCGGAACTCCGACTCCCAATGGCGGCATCTCAGCGGAGCTCGGGGAGGCCCAGACCGTTTGTCGGCGGCCCTCAAGAAAAGATGTAAACCAGTTGAACACCGTCCCCCTCAGACCGATGTCATGGAGTCTGGCGAGGAGCGCCTCATGGGGGATGGTGTCAAAGGCAGCCGACAGATCAAGCAAGACAAGCATGGCCTTGCCTCCAGAATCCAGTGTCTCCCTAATGACCTCTGACACCTCCAGGAGTGCCGTGTCCGTACTTAAATTCGGACGGAAACCGGATTGCGAGGGGTGCAGCAGGTCATTGGATTCTAGAAAGCTTGAGAGAACGCCATGCACATGTTTCTCCGTGATTTTAGCCAGCGCCGGGAGGAGGGAAATCGGCCTGTAGTTGGCCAAAACCTCTGAGTCTAGCCCAGGCTTCTTGAGGAGGGGGATCACCATTGCCCTTTTCCAAGACTGCGGGACCCTCCCCTCACTCAAAGACAAGTTCAAGAGAGGGTTGACCAATGGGTTAACCACAGCCGCCATCCTGGCCAAAAATTTGGCCGGACAGGGGTCTAATGGCGAACCCGATTTAAGATTGCCCAGAAGTGCGAGGGAGGCATCGGTGGAGACAGAGGGAAACTCTGCCAGAACCACGTCCTGCGCAGACGACGGAACTAGTCCGGCCACCATGCTGGAAAACACTTCCGCAGACCTCACTGTAAAAGAATCCTGGATAGATTTGATCTTGTCCGTAAAAAACTTGGCAAGATCACAGACCCACGACTCGGATGGCGCTCTTTGGGGCATGTTGGATCTGGGGGCCGTAAACTCCCTCACCACAATAAAGATCTCTTTGCATGAGTTGGAGGCAGCCTCTATCCTCCTGGCAAGATAGTCCTTTTTCTCCCGGAGAATATCGCGATGATAAGCTTTGACCGCTGTCTTGTAAGCAAGTCTGGCCTCCAAATCATACTGGAGGTGCCATGCCCTCTCAGCCACCTTGCACTGGCGACGAGTAGCGCACAATGCCTCAGTGAACCACGGTGCCGAGACCCGCTTAGCCGTGGCCCGAGGGGCCATTGCGGGGGCTAGGTCGTTCAACCTCTCCAGCAACCACACCTGCATGGACTCTACGTCCTGCTCTAAATCACCTGAGAGGGGGCACGGATGGTCCATAGAAGCCTGAGCTAACAACTCAGGAGTCACTCTGTGCAAAGCCCTCAAAGCAGGGCCATACTGTCTAGGGGCGCTTCTGGGTAGTTTCTCGCTGCCCAGTACAGAGAACCTGGCCAGCCTATAGTCAGTCCAGAGCACCGGGAGAAGCTCAATGTCGACTAAAGGGACCGAGGAAAAAACCTGATCCAAGGTGTGTCCCTTGTCGTGTGTGGGGCCCACGAGAAAGGGGACGAGGCCCAGAGGAGCCGTAATATCAAACAGTTTGTTCGAGTCCGAGTCCTCACCCACATCCATATGAAAATTAAAATCTCCCGCCAGCAGACAGTGCCGCGCATTCAAAGCCAGTCCAGAGATGGCAACCTGGAGGTCATCGAAAAAAGAACCCACTGGTCCAGGGGGTCTATATATCAAACACCCTTTCAAAGCTTGTTGCGGGGTCAACCTAATGGTAAAGGCAAGGGATTCAGATCCAGCGATTGTATTCAAGGGAAGAATCGAGCAGGAAGCTATCTTCTTCACCACAACCGCCACCCCACCTCCCCTTCCCTTGGCTCTATCTTGCCGAAAGATGTTATAGTCCGGTGGAATAGCCGCCATCTCCCCCAGCCAGGTTTCGGTCAGCAGAAGACATAGTGGTTTTTCCCTAACAAGGAGATCAAAGATCTCCAGGGCATGCTTACATACTGATCTCGTGTTGAGCAATAAGCAAAGATGTTTCACACGATCCTCACCTCTCTGCAGTGAGGCAGCGGGGGCATAACCAGGTGACCAACCACACCCAGGACAGAACCGTATACCCCTGTAGCGTCCCGGAAAGACGAATCGACACGCACAGGAGACTTTTTGCAAGGCGCGGAGTTCCCTCGGTGAATAACTGACCATCTTACCCGAAGATAGGGAACCCTGTAAAGCCAGGCCCTCCCGCCGCTCCGCCGCCTCCGAAACGCTGATGGGCGCAGACGGGCAGGACTCTGGCAAGACTCAGGCACAAGCGAAGGCAACCCCGCTGCACGATCCCGCTGCGCTCAGGGAACTGGTTTAAATAGTGCCTCAGGTGAGGTGAAACCGCCCCACCAGGACACTCGATATGGCGCTGAAAGAGCGTCAATGCCCTTCCCAAGATGGCGCCCGAATATCAAACTCGGTAGAACCCCAACCAACCCGGAACCGGGCCCGCTCAAGCAGCGGTGAATCACAAATTATTGTGCAGGTAAGGGGGACCCCTAGGAGGACACTTCCAGATAAAAACAGGGGAGATAAACAGAAAACGAACAAAAATACAAAACGGGTAAATAAAAACACAGCGCGCTAGCCACGCGACGCTGGATGCTGTAGTGAGCTGCCAACCAAACAAATGATTCCTATCAAGGCGGAATCACTCAGCAAACCGCCTTAAATAGTGCCTCAGGTGAGGTGAAACCGCCCCACCAGGACACTCAATATGGCGCTGAAAGAGCGTCAATGCCCTTCCCAAGATGGCGCCCGAATATCAAACTCGGCAGAACCCCAACCAACCCGGAACCGGGCCCGCTCAAGCAGCGGTGAATCACAAATTATTGTGCAGGTAAGGGGGACCCCTAGGAGGACACTTCCAGATAAAAACAGGGGAGATAAACAGAAAACGAACAAAAATACAAAACAGGTAAATAAAAACACAGCGCGCTAGCCACGCGACGCTGGATGCCGTAGTGAGCTGCCAACCAAACAAATGATTCCTATCAAGGCGGAATCACTCAGCAAACCGCCTTAAATAGTGCCTCAGGTGAGGTGAAACCGCCCCACCAGGACACTCAATATGGCGCTGAAAGAGCATCAATGCCCTTCCCAAGATGGCGCCCGAATATCAAACTCGGCAGAACCCCAACCAACCCGGAACGGGGCCCGCTCAAGCAGCGGTGAATCACAAATTATTGTGCAGGTAAGGGGGACCCCTAGGAGGACACTTCCAGATAAAAACAGGGGAGATAAACAGAAAACGAACAAAAATACAAAATGGGTAAATAAAAACACAGCGCGCTAGCCACGCGACGCTGGATGCTGTAGTGAGCTGCCAACCAAACAAATGATTCCTATCAAGGCGGAATCACTCAGCAAACCGTCTTAAATAGTGCCTCAGGTGAGGTGAAACCGCCCCACCAGGACACTCAGTATGGCGCTGAAAGAGCGTCAATGCCCTTCCCAAGATGGCGCCCGAATATCAAACTCTGCAGAACCCCAACCAACCCGGAACCGGGCCCGCTCAAGCAGCGGTGAATCACAAATTATTGTGCAGGTAAGGGGGATCCCTAGGAGGACACTTCCAGATAACAAGCATTGGAAATGCAATAGGTCTCGCAGCATTAGAGTTAGTGCTTTTAGAATTGTTTATGGGTTTTTTTGTAAATCTTTAGCATTTTTGTTTCCTGTAGCCAATGCTAAAGAATTACAAATAAAAAAGCCATAAACAAATCTAAAAGCTCTAACTCAAATGCTCCGAGACCTATTGCACTGTGTGAGGGTGAGGGGTTGAGGGTGAGTGAGGGTGAGGGTGAGTGAGGGTGAGTGAGGGTGAGTGAGGGTGAGTGAGAGTGAGGGTGAGTGAGTTAGGGTGAGGGGTTGAGGGTGGGTGAGGGTGAGGGGTTGAGGGTGAGTGAGGATGAGTGAGGGTGAGTGAGGGGTTGAGGGTGAGTGAGTGAGGGTGAGTGAGGGTGAGTGAGGGTGAGTGAGGGTGAGTGAGGGTGAAGAGTGGTATACAATTACAATAGGGTGTGGCTACACCCAATGTTTAGCCCAGGTACCACCTTGCGGGCCTAGCAGCAGTGCGCATGGAGGACTGCATTGCCCCCAGCGCGATGGTTCATATGGCAGCAGGAGTGGAGCAATATGCGGGAGGGTAGGTTAATGATGTGTGAGGATAGGAGGGTTGAAGTGTTTTGTCTGGGGCTGGCTCAATGGTTGTTAGAAAATTGCAATTCGTGAGTGGCAGGCTAAGCTCGGAGGGCGGACAGGATCACAGAAGACGCAAGTTAGTCAATGGGGCCCGCTAGGCAACCGTAGGCTATAGTGGGGACCATAGGGGAAGTGATGTGGCCTATGCACAGAGCTGCCGACTTGGGAGTGGCTCAACATCCTGTGATCCTGCGCAGATGATTTACTCTTCTCGGAGTAAAACAAACCAGGTATTTGGCATGGGGTGACGCACCGAGTATCAGGAAGAAGGTTTCAATGGGGAGTCGGGTTAAAGGGTAGACAAAGGCGCACGAGGGGCGAGCGCGAGTGGCGGGGGGCTGCTGCAGGAGCCTCAGCTTAGGAGTTGTCTCCCAGAGTACTGACGAAGAGGAATTTGGCCTGGAGAGACGCAACGGGGGGAGGGTGGGGGGCATAAAAACGCTTCAATTTCGGAGGCAGGTTAGAGGGAGAAAAAGCACAGGAGTGGGAGCGAAGAGAGTGGAGGGGTATGGGGGGCCTCGTTTTGGTGGCTTAAGGAAGGGCAGCAAAGCGTCTAATTACAAGGTTAAGGCGGGGAACCAGGCTGCGCACGAGGAGGCTCGTGCAGATAAGAATGGAGTGGGTCGGTCGGGTTACAGTACATTGGGTGTTCCCCCACATGGGGGGTGGGTGGGTGTTCCCCCACATGGGGGGTGGGGGGGCGTTGCGCCCCCACGTCACATGACCGGGGTCTGCTGGAGCAGGTAGGAGCCCTTTAAACTCCAGCAGTTTCATTAGCTGGATGCCTGCTAGGTGAGTCACCGTTGAGGGGGCGGGCCCTTAAGGAGGATGAGATCTGGGGGGAGGGGAGAGAGATGTACGTGAGAGAGAGAGAAGGCACACGAGGCAGAGAGACACCAATCACACGCACTCGATGAATCCTGATGAGTGGCGCTAAGTTTCCAAGGCGTTTCTTGCGACAGAGCAGCTCTGCAGGGGCCCCTGGCAGGGGCCCGGGACAGAGACTCACTCCCTCCAGCCCGCAGTGAATAACAAGCGTTGCAGTGAAAATAACGCGCTTATGTTATGCGCGCCTTGCTGTTCAGAAGTAAATAAGTTGTAAGTAAATGGGATGCACTGACCCCATTCTGCAATTTAAAATCCTGTAAGAGATGGTCTCACACTGCCGCTGAAAATGGACCCTAAAAAGGGACTAATGTCTTAAAGAAATGTCTTAAACTCTTTTAACCTAATAAATAATGGTTCCGCTGTCACCTCTGGTAGAAACCTCTGAGCTAAGAAATCACAAATGTTAAATGCAACTACGGCGATGTGCTGCGACTTAAGGAGGGGTAATTTTATGCGCTTACCTATTCGCCAACTAGTGGTTCTGCACTCGTGGCTGCTGGCCTGCGACTCCGTGTCTGCTGTTGGGAGTCGAATCAGCGTGTGATGCAAGGGGGCGTGTTTAGATCCGGAAACGGCGTTGCGCGAGTGCTGTGTATAATAAAGTTATGTGCGTAAGAGATAGTGTAAGCCACGATAAAAACAATAATGAATAAAAAAGAGAAGTGACATATGTTGTTAATCGGACGCTGTGTGCGCTGGGCAAAATAATAATAAAATAAAAACAAGACGGAGGGAAGAGAGGGGAGGGGGGAGGAGAAATGCGACACGGCGGGAAGGGGAGGGGGCGGAGCGGGTAAAATAAACAAGACGGAGGGAAGAGAGGGGAGGGGGGAGGAGAAATGCGACACGGCGGGAAGGGGAGGGGGCGGAGCGGGTAAACAAAGACGGACGTGCACGCACTTTTAAGCTCAATGCGCATTGAGCTTAAAAGTCACGGGCACTGCAAGGAATCGCCACGATTCCTTGTAGTGTGGATAAAGAGTGGATAAGTCCCAATACTCTCGCCTTGCTCGATGCGCATGCGCATCGACAGGCGAGACCTAAAAACAGGGGAGATAAACAGAAAACGAACAAAAATACAAAACGGGTAAATAAAAACACAGCGCGCTAGCCACTGGCACTCAATGTGCCTGGGGAGTACTAAATATGCTCCCAAACTCAGCCCCACATTGCAGCAGCCCGCAACTGCAATGCCACTGTGAAGATTAGCAGACTCTGGCCAGTTGGAGTCCCATCTGGGACTCTAAAAATAAACTGTGCCCCACAATGTTGAAGTCCGGTTCTGGGACTCGGAAACACAAGATTGCCAGCCGTTGCAGCTGCCCACTGGCCAGCGGTGCAGCTGTGGAGAATTGCGTGGGCCTCCACGGGGCTTGGGAAGCCACACTTGGGGACTCTAAGAAACAAATGCCCCCAACATTTGAGCGGCCCGCTCTCCTGTGGGGCCGCTCGGTAAATGGGCACTCTCAGGCTGAAACCCGGGGCTCTCCTCAGGCCACGGGAGCTCCGGCCACGGTGCTTCTGCAGGGTTGGAAGGCACTGGCAAGGTGCCTTCACACACCCCCTACACCAGACTCCCTACTATGCCCCACCCACCGGTCTAGTCGGCAGCGGCTCTCCGGACTTCACCCGGGCCCCCTCCTGGGACCTGGGACTCCTCTGTCAGGCTCGCAGGCAGGATCACAGAGGTGGGGTGGGCTCCCGCTGGACCCATACACTCCTGCTTGCGGCCTCACGTTGGGCTCTCCTCGTAGCTCTCTCACGGCCTCGCAGATTTCCTCCACCTCCTCAGCTGGCACCACGGGGCTCTCTCTCGCTCTCGGGAGCCCAGTTGGGAGACGCCGGCTCAGCGCAGGGTGGGCTCCCGACCAGCACTTCTTTTCCCGGCTGCTCTCAGGCCCTGCCCGCAAATAAGACTGCACTGCTCAACTTCCGGGTCACCGTGGGCAGTGCGGTGGTGATTCCTGCAGCGGCTCATCAGTGCAGGGTGGGCTCCCTCAAAAGTATGCAATAATCAGTGTGGTAGGCTCCCGCTTTCATTGACATTTAGAATGCGGGGAAGGCTCCCGCAAGTTTTAAGAACACCAATGCGGTTATAACGCGGGTTGGGCTCCCGAAAGACAATGAAATGCGGGGGAATCCTCAGGCAGCCTCTCTGTGCTGCAAATTAAAAATAGAAGCACCCTCTAAGTGCTAGGGCCCACAATTCAGCAAAAAGTCAGAGGGGCAAGCTGGACACAGTTAAAGCGCTTCTCCCAAGTCAAGTGGCACAGCTTTCCTCAGCAATAAGGATGTAGCACTATTCAGCAAGAATCAAGGTATGGTGCTCAGTCCAGAGAAAAGTCAATTAGGAGGAAGGGGGCAAGGCTGACCCTAGGCAGGCCAGCACACAGGTTCCTCCAGCAGGGAGGCAGTCCCTCGTGGTGGTTCCTCCTGGAGCCTAGCAGCAGGCCCCCCTCAAGTCAGGAACAGCACAACCTTTTCATGGGGTCACAGCCTCTTCTTTTATAGGACATTTTCCTTTGTGACACAGCACAGGGCTTGGGAAACCAGATGCAACTGGTTTTGGAGCACTCTGTTTACCAGGCTCTTCTTTCCTATTGTTAGGTGGGGGCTCAGTGATCAGACACACTACAGGGGGCTGAGCCAGCATTGTGGAGGGAAGGCACAGCCCTATTCAGGTCCCAGGTGCAACTCCTCCCTCCCATCTAGATGCAAATGTCTCTATTCACCACTGGGCTGACTCACCCTGTGTCCTGGAGCTACCCACACCATCCAGCCCCAGTCACTCACAAGCCAGACATCCAATTCACATCAGGCAGGCAGACACATAGCACACAGAAATGCCAACTTCTAGAAGTGGCATTTCTCCACCAGTCACCATAAATGTGCGCACACCATTGCACAGCATTTATTCTCACGAGTTCATACATACTAAACTCGCCCCTGGACCCCCCTCATACTAGGAATTACCATGGACACACATATGCCCCATGCATTCCTATGAGAGGGCAGGCCAATCTTACCACGCACACTCAGAGTGTGCACGCACTTTACCCTAGGCCACAGTGCTAAAGTGCGCAGAGGCCAAAAACTACCAATAACAGGTCACAGAAAAGGCAAAAAGTTTAGGAGTGAACCGGCCAAAAAGGCCAAGTCCAACGGCAACCAACTCCAGAACTACCAGAATCCAACAATCTGCTTGTCAATACATCATCTACATTCCTCCCACAAAGTGGTTTTGAAATCGCAGTAATGGACATTAGAGGAAATGCCTTAAGAGTCCAAAATCAACCCAGTGGCTCTCATCTTATTGGACATCTCAACTGCATTCACTATAGATCATGAAACAATCCTAAACTACTTAAAACTCTACTTTAACATTACCAGAAAAGTATGAAATTATTTAAATCTTTCCTACAAGAATGACAACGGCAAATAAAACTCAATCTTCATGTCTCAGATTCAACCACCATTGTATGTAGTGACTCTCAGGATCAACTCCCTCTACTCATGCCTTGTCAATTTTTACGCCTTCTAGCCCACATGATCATTATGAAAGGCCTTAAATGCCAGTTATACACCAATGACACAAAACGTCTAACAGACCTAAGGAACTTCAACATTGAAGCAGTCACCAAATACCTTCTCTTAGCCATGCACTGTATGAACTTCAGTGACATTTGCCTAAACAGTGATAAGACATAAAGTTTAAGACTAAATAATGACGAATCAACTATTCCAAACATCTTTTGTACTCCTTCACTTGTTCAGCCCCCGCCCCAGTAAATGTAGTGGTTAGAACTCAGGCTCATAAGGCCATCTGTTCGTAGCTGCACCCTGTCCAACTCAAAGCTGTTTGATCCTGGGTCTCAACAACACGCAGTGTAGAGCACAATGGTACCCTAGCTCAACGCTGCTCTTCTAGATGATACTCATGCAGACTGGTGTCTTTGGAAGGCCAGTAAGGCTGAGGAAGAATCATCTTCAAATTACATGGAGCTTGATGCTTCTCATGCCTTACTGGCCTTTCAGAGGCACCAATCTGTCAGGGAATTTTAGATTTATGTCTGTAGGCTTATTATTACAGTGCTGCTTCATGCTATAATATTCTAGAGTATCATCATATCGTTTTTCCAAATGAATACAATTTTCATACTGGGAACTATAGTCACTGCTCATTGTAATAACTTTCAAAAGTAAATGAAATAAACTAAACCAAATAGACCAGCTAGAGAGTGTGGATGTTGAGGGGTTTGGGGAACGAGTTGCTGGTTGTAAGAAAGGGAAAATACACAAGGAAAAAACGGGGAAAAAGAAGAAAAGTCATCAAGAGCAAATGTAAATACTGAGAGGGAGCACAGGGTTGAAGGGCTTCTAAAATATAATGGAAATACATCATAGCGTTTGTGGCCCACTTTTTAAGTGTTCACATCAATGAAATGCAGTTGGCTGTTCCAGCGCTAATGGGCAGCCCAGTAATCTAATGCCAAATTATAGCTGAGCAGCAGTGGCCATGGCTAAAAGGGGCTGTCTAAAAGCACCTTTCCGCATCTGATTGTATGTTGTGTGCTATATGTTGTGTGACAAGTGCTCTCACCAGTGCATGAAAGTAGTCTGAAGGCAAGACCTAAACACCTGGTTATGTAGTCTTCTGTTAAGTTTAGATCTCAGAACTGAATGTTTAACACCCAACCCTAACACGAACACTAATCTATCACCTTCAATTTGGTTCTAACTAAACCTAACTCCATACCTACACCTTACCTCTTAATTATCTCTACACCTAAACCCTAACCATATTCAGTTTTAGATGCTTTATATTTTGGTGGAATACGTTTTCTGTGCTTTAAAATAGATTAAAAACACAAGAACAATGTGCAGACACACAGAGCCACGAGCGCATACATTTATTTAATTAAAAAGTAAAAAACCCATATTTCAAAGGGATGATATAATTTCCATAAATTGTGTAGGAATAGTGCAGCTCTAGCATCACCCTTAGTCAATTCTTTCTAGATAATTAATTTCTAAGAACGAAAGTAGATTTAGATGATTACATCTTCCAAAAGTGCTACTGAATGTCACCATAACTGCACCATTGCCATGTGTTTAATAACAATCTCCTCATCTTTAAAATCTGAACATTCATGTTCAGATTGCTGAACCTTGCAGATAACAGCTACAGAAACCTCTCGCTCTCTAACGTCCACTTCATAGGTGCATTTTGTGCGTCATCTACAATGGTCTTACAGAACTGTTAAATAAACCAAATGGGTGAAACAAAGTTTACCACTATCATTTTAAGCCTAGAGCACAGACATTGTGGCACTGATTAGCAGTATCACAAGCCACAGAGTCCGAGTCCCAAATATATATCTGAGTGTGAGCAAGAGTGCGTGACACTCGATATGAGTTACTGGATAAAACAACAACTTTTGGATTGGCCCCCTGAGTGATCGTTTATTTTTACAAGTAATTTGAGATTAAAAGTCGAGCACGCTCTGCTGGCATGTGCGATTCTGCTACCAAGGGCGGGGAGAGCGTAAGGAGCAACATTCTATTCCCGATAACTTTGGCGCCGATTGACGAATCTTTGCGAAATTTACAAAACCTATGGCCCGCTCTGTTCCGCTCCTATCTTGAAAGTTTCAGGGTGATTCGGCAAGCGTGGGCCGAGAAAAAAGGGGGTCCCAAAACGTGTTTTCCCCATGCAATTTTCCATAGAAAACTTTAGCCGTAGCTACAGCCCGAACTGCTGAATGGAATTACACCAAATTTGGCAAAAAGGTAGCTCTTGGTTAAGAAAGAACTCTTTTTGTTAAATGGGTAAATTCGTCCACTAGTTGCTGAGAAAATTAAAATTACAAAAATATCAATATCTAGAGGCGCGCAGGATCCGCGCACCCGCCCGATCACGAGCTTCATGCTAATTGGCTATCAACACTCCAAACCAGGAAGTGTTGACAGCCATCTTGTGCCTCGGTAGAACCGAGGCACATGAAAACAGAAAAACAAATGTGAAAAACAAGAAAATGGGGCAGGGTAACAAACACCCTGACCCCCTAGGCCTACTTAGTGGGTCCCCCATCGACCCCCAGGGCCCAAAATAATAATATATTTTTTAAATCGCCGGATGCGCGGAGGATCCACGGATCCGGCCGCGAAATTTTAAAAAATGAAGCGTGGGCTCCTGCGCTTCGTTCAAACAAGGCCCCCGCCAGGTCCCGGGACAGAAAAAAAGTGTGGGGGGCCCAATCCCCCCCCACACTGCCCCAGCAGCCCCGGGGACCGCCACCCCCCCGGGGCTTTGATTTTTAATGTGGGGGGTCATCCAAGCCCCCCCAAGCACCAGGGAACGCCACCCCCAGGGCTTTTATTAATACATTTGTGGGGGTACATGGCCCCCCGCTGTCCAGGGTACTGCCACCCCCCCGGGGCTAGTATTTTAATAAAGATTCCTGAGTGGGGGGCTTGAGCCACACCACACGCCCCGGGGACCAGGACCTCCCCGTGGTCCTAATTA
This sequence comes from Lissotriton helveticus, assembly GCF_964261635.1. Taxonomy (NCBI): domain Eukaryota; kingdom Metazoa; phylum Chordata; class Amphibia; order Caudata; family Salamandridae; genus Lissotriton; species Lissotriton helveticus. The sequence goes on from NC_136065.1 coordinate 1,762,146,750, forward strand.
TTTAAAGGGGGTCCATGACGGACCCCCAAGCCCCAGGGACCACCCGGGGCTCTGTATGCGGCCCCCCTCCTGGAGCCCTCGATGGCCCTGGGGACCGCCACCCTCCAGCGTTGGCTCCTGCAGTGTCCCGGGGATCCCACCCCCGGGACACTGCAGTTTGCTATGGCGAGGCTCCCGCCCTGCCATAGCAAACTCTGCTTTGGTTTTTGGAAGAGAGAGCAGGAAATCAGCTCTCTCTCTCCCAGAAAAACCAAAGCTGATTGCTTTTCCACACGGGAGCTGCATCTTAGCAGCTCCCCATGTGAAAAAGCAATGCCGGCTCCAGCAGGAGGCAGGGAGCCGGCGGGACAGTGGGGGATTGAGGGCCCCCCACAGTCCCCAATGGAGAGGGCCATCCCCGGGGGATGTGGTCCCCGGGGCTTTTAGTGGCCCTGGAGGGGGCGGCATCAAAATAAAAAAAAAATACAAAACAAAGGCCGGCCCCAGGGGTGGGGTCCCTGGGGCCATAAATGGCCTGAGGTGGGGGCAAGGCAGCCCCCCTCTAAGAAGGCATTTAGATGTGTCACACATTTGCTATACATTCACAATGTTAGCACTCTAGTTGCTCATTAGATCACTGTAGTAAAGCTACTGCTCACCAGGGAAGTCTGCTGCTGGTATTCAAAGTGCACGTTTCAGTCTGCATGTTAGAATTTTTTCATGAAATAGAAGAGGATTTGAGAAGTCAAAATGTGCCCTAATTTTTCTTTCTGCAGTACTAATCATAATTTCTATGGCAAAATGAACCCCCTCATTTTGTTCCTTTGCAAATTAAATGTTTTAAGTGTTACCACTTTATTCCAATCAAGATGGCTTTAGGTGTGCCATACTTTTGTCATAAGTAAGACTGTTAGTGCTCTAGTTGTTCTTTAGAACACTCTGGAACATTCTGTCATTGGGCTATACTTGGGCTTCATCTGGGTGATATTTGTGCTACATTTGGGCTCTTTTGTCTCTGATGGCCATCTTGGGAGACTTATTTGTTATGAGGTTTCCTAATTTCCTCATTTACTACAGTCTCCTCAGTAGGAAATACTTTCAGTTTTTTACTTTGGTTCCATCAAGAAGGCATTCAGATGTGTCACACATTTGCCATACATTCTGAATGTTAGCACTCTAGTTGCTCATTAGATCACAGTATTAAAGCTACTGCTCACCAGGGAAGTCTGCTGCTGGTATTCAAAGTGCATGTTTCAGTCTGTATGTGAGAATTTTTTAATGAAATAGAAGAGGATTTGAGAAGTCACTCAAAATGTGTCCTAATATTTCTTTCTTTTTTTTTCTCGGCCCCCGCTTGACGAATTACCCCCAAACTTTTAGGAGCGGACTGGAGCGCCTCAAGCATTTTAAAAATTTTGCGAAGATTCATCAACCTGTGCCAAAGTTATTGCAAATAGAATGTTGCAGATTTCCTATGGAAATAGGTCCTAACTTTAACTACCTACTGGCGACCACCAGTAGGTGATATATATATATATATATATATATATATATATATATACATATATATATACATATATATATATATATGTATATATATGTATAAATGAGCAAACGCACTTGTGCTTTTGGAGGGGCACACCACGCACTCCAACCGTCCGGTTTTCTTGGCCCCCTTGCAGCTTCACAACCACTCACTTGGATTTATTAAACAGGTCCGACGCGTTTCGGGGCCAAAGCGCCCCCTCCTCATGGACTTGATAAAGAAGCATTATCGACTAGCTTTCGTAATTTCAACTCTTTTTTTATTATTGAAATTGATCCTCCCTTAGTGGGTGTGGCTTGTCTCATAGTATCTGCCAGGATAGCTGGGAGATGTAGTCCGTGAGAGCGAGTGTGTATCTTGTCCTTAAGTATATATATATATATATATATATATATATATATTTGATGCACTTGGTAACTCACTCGGGACGCACACGGATTTGCACAGGTAACCAGCCTTTATTTGAGGTATGGACACTGTCGTTTGCGGGCTTATTTCAGCAGCTTTCCGAAACGCCGACGCGTTTCGGGTTTCCCCTTCTTCTTGGGCAATCGGAAAGTTTGTGCTGTGGTAGGCAACTCCCTCATTAAATACAAAGTCCCGCCCCAATGTGCTTCATGAAGACCTCTGGGAGTCGTAGTCCTTATTATTCCAAATGTGATCAGAGCGCACTATTTTCTGCCAGATAAAGCCCTTCGTGGGCCCCCGCGCACTCCTGTGTCGTCAATCCTTCGTGCAGACCACGTATTGTGAATGGTGAATCCACTTCACACGGCCCCCTCGGAATCCTGGGGTGGTGCTATCCCGGCAGATGAGCCTCCGCCTTGATATTTGATGCACTTGGTAACTCACTCGGGACGCACACGGATTTGCACAGGTAACCAGCCTTTATTTGAGGTATGGACACTGTCGTTTGCGGGCTTATTTCAGAAGCTTTCCGAAATGCCGACGCTTTTCGGGTTTCCCCTTCTTCTTGGGCAATCGGAAAGTTCGTGCTGTGGTAGGCAACTCCCTCATTAAATACAAAGTCCCGCCCCAATGGGCTTCATGAAGACCTCTGGGAGTCGTAGTCCTTATTATTCCAAATGTGATCAGAGCGCTCTATTTTCTGCCAGAAAAAGCCCTTTGTGGACAGATGACTTCCGCATCACGTGAACGGCGAAAGTCCGGTTTAATGTTGCTACGACAAACAGACTGAGTAATCCAACATTTAACGTTGCTCCTAGCCTTTAAAAATGGAGGCAAACTTGAAACTCCCGGGATTCAATTGAAGGGTCTCGAATAAGAGTGGACTAATACCCTTTCCTCTTTAATTTGGAAGGTCGGCAAATAGTGAATTTTTAGGAGTTCAACATCGCCTACTAAACAGTGTCCCTGTTTCCTTTTTAGTCACTGAATCGATGGAATTTAGTGTTGTCCAGACTTGATTGTTTAAAGAAGATATGTTAAGAGAGGATATATTTATCTCTGAAGACCGAAGTATTTATTAGCCCTAGTCCTGATGAGGCCAGAATTATGATTGCTGAAACGCGTCGACATTTTGTTTGAAGAAGACCCCAGCCAAATTATTTGAATTTATGGAAAACATTATTCACAAGGAGTAAAAGGATTGAAGATAGCCTAAAAAGATATGGATTATTTATACTTCTTGTGCTAGGTCTGGTGGAGCTTACTTTGAGAGGAATGCGGAGTCTGTACATATAGCAAGAATCCTTTGGTGAAAGAAAAATTGGGCTACAGTAGTTTAAATACATCCTTTGGATTCATGTGTGTATATATATATGTGTTTTATATATGTTTATGTAAAAAGTATTGTGTAAATATATATACTTTTGTGTTCGTTTGTTTGAAGTGGGCCTACAAATCATACAAGCCCCAATTTAATTCTAATTCCTTTTCAATTAAAGTGAAAAATCAATAGGGAAACAAATATTGTGCGTGCTCTCTCTGTGGAGATGGGAAATTTTATTTATACCAATGCAAAAATAGTTTTTCCAGATAGTTCAATTATCTACCCCTACGACAAATAAATTATCTCACCAATTACCATAGATTCTGTTAATAGTGTCCCAGGCACCATTTTGCTTTATGTATGACATACCTCAAATAAAGCCTGGTTACCTGTGCAAATCCGTGTGCGTCCCGAGTGAGTTACTAAGTGCATCAAATATATATATATATATATATATATATATATATATATATATATATGGCGCGTTTTAATCAATCCTGACTAACTAACTAGCCCACCAGGTGCTTCCAGTAAGTGCCATTGCGCTGCAGAGAGGAGGTCCTGGCCGTGCCCCTTTTTACACCTCTCTGCAACGCAGCTCTGTGGCACTTACTGGAGGTACCTAGTGGGCTAGCTGGTACCTAGGGACCCTCAGGATTCAAGGGGAGTTAATCTCCCAACTTAAAACAGCCACAGGGGGTCGTGTGTACACGGTGGTGAAGGGAGGGGACGGGACCTGAGGTGACGTGTGCAAACACGCCCTGTGGCGTGTTTTAAGTTGGTAAAATAATTCCCCTGTAATCCTGGGGCCCCTGGGGGCTAACTAACTCACCAGGTGCTTCCAGTAAGCGCCAGTGCGCTGCATTGCAGAGGTTGTCCAGGCTGTGCCCCTTTTTACACCTCTTTGCAAAGCAGCTCTGTGGTGCTTACTGGAGGTACCTAGAAGGCTAGTTGGACCCTAGGGACCCTCAGGATTCAAGGGAAGTTAATCTCCCAACTTAAAACAGCCATGGGGCGTGTTTACATGGCGTTGAAGGGAGGGGACGGGGCCTGAGGTGACGTGTGCAAACATGCCCTGTGGGGTGTTTTAAGTTGGGGAAATAATTCCACTTCAATCCTGAGGGCCCCTGGGGGCCAACTAGCCCACCAGGTGCTTCCAGTAAGCACCACTGTGCTGCGTTGCAGAGAGGTGGTCCAGGCCGTGCCCCTTTTTAAACCTCTCTGCAACGCAGCTCTGTGGCGCTTACTGGAGATACCTGGTGGGCTAGTTCGACCCAAGGGACATTCAGGATTCGAGGGGACTTTATCCCCAAAATTAAAATGGCCACAGGACGTGTTTGCACACATGTCACCTCAGGGACCCACGGGGCGCATTTGCACCAGTGGAAAGCGTGAGTCTCTCATTTGGTTTATGAATGGGTGTGTGAGTCTGGGTGGGTGGGTATGTGAGTCTCTCAGTGAATCTGTGAGTGGCTGCATGAGTGTCTGAGTGGGCTGTGAGTGTGTAGATGAGTCTCTGAGTCGGTGTGTGCATGACTGCATCAGTCTTTGAGTTGATCTGTGAGTGGGTGCATGAGTCTCTGAGTGGGTGTGTGAGTAGGCATATGAGTATCTGAGTGGATATGTGACTTTGTGCGTGAGTGTCTCAGTGGGTGTGTGAGTGGATGGATGGGGCTCTGAATCAATCTGTGAGTGGGTGGGTGACTGACTAGGTCTGTAAGTGGATGCATAAGTCTTTGACTGGGTCCATGAAAATATGAGTGGGTGTATGACTCTGTGTGGGGTGCATGAGTCTGTGATTAGTGAGAGGGTCTGTGAATTGGTACATGAGGCTATGACTGGGTCTGTGAAGGGTGCATGAGTCTCTGAGTAGATCTATGAGTGGCTCCATAAGTGTCTGAAAGGGTCGGTGAGTGGGTGCATGAGTCTGTGAGTGCATGAGTCTGAGAGGGTCTGTGAGTGGGTGCATGAGTCTGAGTGGGTCTGTGAATGGGTGCATGATGCTGTGTTGGTCTCTGAATGCATGCATTAGAGTGCGAGTGAGTGTGTCAATGTATATTTTTCTCTTTTGTTTGCGACTTGTCACAATGCTGCACAGGGGCTGCGCTGAGTGGTACGACGGGTCTGTGGCATTTTAAAACACAAAAATGGTCCTTCTGAAACCCCTGAAATGCACCCATCGGGGTAGGGTACCTCTACCTTTACCCCTACATACTTTCCAAGGTGTATTTCCATTCCCAGGGACCGTGTTCTACTTTATAAAATGGAGGCCTCCACTTTCTTCACAGGATGCGGCCAGCCACTTACAGCACTGCTGCTGGCACATGGAATCCCTAGATATAAACATTTGGAGTTTCTCAAACTACTGAACAGATTTACACCAAATATCAAAAAGCACTCTTCCTGGACCAAGAGCTAGCTTTTTGCCAAGATTGTGCAATACCATCCAGCAGTGCAGGCTGTAGTAATGTTCAAAATTCTCTATGGGAATGAGCATTGGAAAATCACTTTTTTCTGACCCCCTTTTACACAGCCCTCGCTGGAACCGAGCCATATAATTGTCCCCGTTATTGTACAATATTAAGAGCCATTATTTCCCAGAGCAGTAGGCAACTATGCTTAATTATAAGTCCTTGAGTCTGAGAACAGGTCAAGTGGTGCATATAGCACGTGCCTTTGTCATTGCTGACACTCCTTCATCACCCCCTCTGTGAAAGAACTGCAGTTGCAATCATGGAATAATGCTGCAGCATTTTTTGCATAAATATAAACATTTACTATATTACTAAATGATTGGTCATGTGCTGCATAATTTGCAGATGTAAAAGAAAAATGCCCTAGCTCAGCAAGTTCAAAAGGTACAAAAAAATGACATGAGGTGCTACACAGTGGCAGAACTTTTTCAAAGATTAGCTGGACTCTTTTCAGTTCCTCTTTACTGTTTTCAGATGTTACGCTGAGGTGGAAGTATGTTAGTGTATGTTAAAATGACAAAATATCAAATTTATACTGTACAAAATGTGCCACATACTACCACATAATTTGGCTTTTCTTGTAACATATTTTGATCCTCCACTACAGCTTAATCCCAGTTGCTCTGCCTGAAAAGTCTACCAGATTTAATCCATAGTAGCAGGGTTGCAGTCCCAATCTCCACATTCTAAGGAACGAGCTGAATTCAACTACCAATCTCGGTGAGTTGCTTTATTATGGTAGTTAATCTAGAGACTCAATTCAATTCAAAATTCTTTATTTGAACAAATAAAAATAGATTATAAAAGTACAAAGTATCAAATACAGTCTACGATATAACAATTATAAAAGTCCAAGTTTAAATTATTTTTAAACGAATAAAATATGATAACAGCAGTGCACTTTAGCTCTCCGAGTTCATCATATGAGTAGGATAAAAACTCATGATATAGAAACAAAACATGTACATAAAAACACAATTATCAAGCAAAATAGGAGTCCAAAAACCTCTAACAGAGTCTGTCATGTTCTCGTAGCTGATAATATGAGAAAAGAAGAAAAACACCTCGTTCTAACATCATCTGACTAGTACAGTGGTCCCCAAACTTTTTCGACCCGCTGCTCCTTTGACCAATTGGCCTTTGGCCGCGGCTCCACATTACATTACTATTTTTTGATGGGGGGCGGAGAATGTAAGGTCGAACTCTGTTGGATTTCCATTTTAATCCTTGAAAATAATAGGAATGTCCTGCACCTTATGGGTAAGAACAAGTGAGAAAATTGAGATTTAATTGAGTTTGGGGACCCTCTTCATCAAACCCATGAATATAATCTAACTGACATAGCTCTTATAACTTTTAGTGTGAGGCTAGTTAGCCGAAAGTGTGTGAGAAAGGCATATTGCATGCTCAGGGCTACTAATATTTCTATTTATCGTTATTTCTCGAACCGGATTTCAGAAACAAATATAATAGACATATATAATTTAAAAACAAAATGACTGCTACATCACACCCTGTGACCTTTGGCAACCAATGAAAGGTTACCTACAGTCTCATACCATTGACCCCTGAAGGAACGACCTACACCCGTACATTGCTGATTGGTTTTTCCGCATGTTGGCCTGGTATTGTGTACAACCCAAGATATTCCTTGTGAGTGTAAAGAATGTACCTCTATACCAGTAATATTGCTTTGATTGTACTTCATGAGATAGCTATCTACTTACTATTTCTTTTTTACTTGATTAAATATGCAGAATATGCTCCTTTGTATTAGTCTTTTGTTTGGGGTTGTCTGTAATGAGACGTCTCTATTTAACATGTTGGTGACTGCTGGCTCTACCACTATGCGCTTGGTTGTAATGTCTTTGAAATACTCAAAAAAATATATTTAAAAAAATGAATGCATACTAATTGTCCAGGCGCCACTACGAGAGTTCCTATACTCGTGATCTAACTGAGGACATGCTGCTGCGCCGCCTCCGATCAGGGCTCGTGGGGAGTTAGGAATTCTTGCTGACTTCCTTCCTCCCTCCCTCTCCCTGCATCCGAAGGGCCCAAGGTTGCAGCAGAGTGAGAACGAAAGAAAACACAGAACTACAGCTGCCGAATGGAGTTACAAATCATGGGGATAAGAGGCAGCAAGTGCACCACCTAGTGGGCCAGGTGCAGTGCATACAAATTACCAACGTAATTCCTGATAGATTCTTCTCAGCAACTGCGACCGTGGCACCCCTGGCTGGTTTTAGTGGCGCACCAGGGTGCCGCGGCGCACAGTTTGGGAACCACTGGAGTAGTAGGAGGTTCGGTACAAGCTCTGAATGGCTGCTTTCAGAAAAGCACACACGTGATAAGAAATTTTGTGTGAACTTAAACTGTATATGGAGCAGGGCTACTCTACACTGTCGAAAGCCTAACTCATGTAGCAAACGTGGAATAAAGTGCTTTTGTGCTAGTTTATAAAAATTGCAGAAAAACATAAAATGCAAAAGCGAATGTGCAGATTGATTATCACAGGAGCAGATTGGGCTGTTTTAATAGCGGAGTCAGGGAGATTTTTAAAAAATAGAGACCAGTAAATAGATTCTGCCCTAAAATGGAAAATAAGAGATCTCGCCCAACTTGTGGGGTCTAAAGACAGATACACAAGCTGTATGCCTGGAAATAAGGATCTATGATAATTCAGAACTGATGATTTTACCAACTCATTTTTCATTCTTTGGACTTCGCTGTACTCCATGTATGCTACTTTCACCTCTGACTTTGCAGTTTTTAGGTTGAGCCTAGTGGCAGCATTCATACGCTGCTCGCTCTGCGAGGCTGCTGTAGTAGATTATGGGAGAGAAGCCATGCCCACTCTCCTCCCATACTTTTCATTGGCTTGTCATTGTCTTTCGTACATGCTGCCTTCGGATTCGTTAATAGGCTTGTTAGTCTCTCCTTAGTACAGCCTTGTCTTCATTTGTAACCTCCCATGGCTACTGGTCCCTTTACTTTGGTTGTAACACAGGACCTGTTATTTAGTCTGTGCGCACTATTTATTTTATTGAGTTTCTCTTACTGCAGGCCGGACATGTGCTGCTTCAGCTGAAACCGCCTGAGTTTTTTTAAGCAGCAGGGCCATCCCGTAACACGGGTTCCTGCTATTAATCACTTTAACCCGGCATTATCTTATGTCTGTTTCAAACCCGCCTCCAAGTAAAATGGATTTAGAAATGATTAGCAAATTAAGTCATGTGAATTCCAGGTAACACATATTAGTGTGCTAATGGGCTGAAGCTGACAACAGCCCATCTGTGTTACATGTCATCTGCACTAAGCCACCTGACAGGTTGTTTTCAAAAGCCTGTTTTACGAGCAACACCACCACCAATACCACCACCACTACCATCATCAATACCACAACCTTCACCACCACCACTAATACCACCACCACCATTACCACCAACACCCCCACCAATACCACCTCCACCAATACCACCCCCACCAATACCACCACTACCAATACCACCACCAATACCACCACCAATACCACCACCACCAATACCACCAACACCCCCACCAATGCCACCTCCACCAATACCACCCCCACCAATGCCACCTCCACCGATACCACCCCTACCAATACCACCCCCACCAATACCAATACCACTGCCAATATCAATACCACCACCACCAATATCACCACAAATACCACCACAACCAATACCAATGCCTCCACACCAACACCAATACCACCACCACCAATACCACCACCACCAATACTATCACCACCACCAATACCGCCACCAATAGCAATGCCACCACCAATACCACCAACAATGCACCTCGAATACCACCACCAATACCAATACCACCACCACCAATACCAGCACCACCAATGCCATCACCAATGCCACCAACAATACCACCACCATTACCACCAATACCAACACTACCACGATTACCAATACCATCACCATTACCACCACCACCAATACCAGAACCACCACCACCAATACCACCAACAATAGCAATACCACCACCACCAATACCAATACCACCTCTCCCAATAACAATACCACCACCAATAACACGACCACCACCACCAATACCACCACCACCAATACCACCAGTGCCACCACCATCAATACCACCACCACCAATACCACCAGTACCACCACCAATAGAACCTAATATCAATACCACCACCACCACCAATACCAATTCCACCACCTCAGTGCCCCTTGCTCACTAGTAACAGCAGGGGCACTGTATGAGGCCGGAGCTGCAGCCCCCACAATACCACCTCCACCAATACCACCTCCACCAATGCCAACCCCACCATAACCACAACCACCAATACCACCACCATCACCACCAATACCACCACCACCAATACCATCACCAATACCACCACTAATGCCACCACCAATACCAGCACCACCACCACCAATACTACCACCAACACCACCACCAATAACAATACCATCACCAACTCCATCACCAATATCACCACCAATACCACCACAACCAATACCAATGCCACCACACCAACAATACCACCACCACCAATACCACTACCACTACCAATACCACCACCACCACTACCACCAACACCAATACCACCACCACCAATACCACCATCACTGCCACCAATACCACTACCACCAATACCATCACCAATACCACCACCAATACCACCACCACCACTACCACCACCAATATTACCACCAATACCACCACCAATACCACCACCATTACCACCAATACCACCAATACCATCATCAATACCACCGCCACCACTAAAACCAGCACCACCACTACCAATACCACCACAATACTACCACCACCAATACCACCCACCACCAATACAACCCATACCAATACCACTACCAATTCTACGACCTCAGTGCCTCTCGCTCACTAGTAATAGCAGGGGCAATGTACAAGGCCAGAGCTCCAGCCGAGACCATCCTTCCACCCACCATGCCTGCCATAAAGCAGAGCATGCCCTGCACCAGGAGGTGAAGCCTCTGTGTAATTTACAACACTTGCACATCTTTTTCACTGCACTATTTATCACTACTTTGAAGACATCGCAGGCCGGTCTCTTCCTTGGATATTTACACTCTAACAAGCACTCGAGAAGACCTTTTATTGTAATGCAATAGGTCTCGCATTTGCAAGAGATTAAGCTATTAGTATATTAAATGACGCCTTTTATTTATGTTTTAAAACCCAAAACATAAGTAAAAGGCATTGTCATTTACAATACCAAGAGCTCAAACTCGCGTCAATGCGAGACCTATTTCCTTGCAAATGCTTGTTGTGATACTGGTGGTTTCGGAAAACCAGGCGGAAAAACCCTTAAGGTGTTCTGGATAAAATTTACCCAGGGGATAGAAAAGGGCCTTTTTGTGCGCAAGGCAGTCAAGTATAATATTCCTGCAAAGTTTTTCCGCTGGATTTGTCCAAACGCTGACCCGCAGTAAAAGTGGCGCCACGTGTACTTTATCCGATATATAGTCCAGATTTAACCGCATGCGTGCGGCGACTTTTCTCACGCTGCGCGGCTTATTTAAAAAAGCCGCGTTACATGACGAGCTCAGCTCGTCATCAGCGTGCGAACGGCACAACTCATGACGAGCTGAGCTCGTCATGAGCGTCGAAGCAGTTAATTCCGAGTGCAAAATAAAACTGGAAGTGGTAGATTCAGTAGCAAACTAAAACAGTGATTTTCCTCGGACTGAAGGACAGCACAATTAGAAAAACCCCAAAGATCCCAAAGGCTGCACTAATGCACAGAAAAGTGTATACCTTCAAGGGAGGAAGAACTGTACCTCTAGACTCTGCTCTAGACAGGTTACTAAAGGTCCCTGCAGTTCTGCAAAGTTGAAGGCTGGCGTGTGCCAGGTGGAGGGTTCCAAGACCCTAAAGAACTAAAAGTTAGACCTAAATAGTAGAAGTTGTCCACAGCAGTTAGGTCTTGTCCATTAAAACTGATTTTATTTAGCCTCATTTTCCCTGGTCCACAGACATGATGCGCAACTTTATATAGTTGGTTTTCAGATTCAAATTTGACATGAAAGAGGCAAAGGCCTCCACCTGATGTCTCAATGTATTCGGAGTAGGTGCAAACAGCACCCCATCACCAGCGTAGAGTAGTGCAGGCATTGATCTGGAGTCCCAAAATTACTATACCTTATTCGACGCAAATTCTCTGCCTCAGGATGACCTACTTCTCTCCAATCAGATGTCTCTATTTTTCTGTCCCTCTCGACGTCAGCCAAAATATTTCATACATTTCCCTCTGTTATGTGCTGAAATTCATTTATTTGGATTTCATCACACATTTTAGGCCCTCGTTAGAATTGCGTATTGGTAGCATTGGAAATTCCTGACGTCGAAGTTACTAGCACAGGCCGGCGCAGTAACTCTAGGGGTCAGAAGAACTACTGCAATACTAGTTGAAACATCAGAGACTACTAAGAAACGGTGAATAAAATGGGAATCAGATTTACGACATATGACGCTCATGAGTGCATATTCAGGTCCCCGGTGGAAACTGATCGGGCCCACAGGATTGCAGCATTATTCGTAACTAGTTACCAGACCAATGCAATATTACAGGCAACTCATTGTATAATATTGTGTCACGCCCCCGCTAAGCAGGAGCTTGGCCAGTTTTGTATAAACTGCAAAAGTTGTTGAGAAGCGGACATCGTGAGTGCACATGACTAGTATTGCTTAGAGTTCTTTCTATTATGTCAATAAGGGTGTGCAAAATATTATGACTTTGGTTTTAAAAACAAATGATGATCATTCTTCTGTAAAAATAGATTTTGCAGCAGGAAAAAACGGCATTTAGACTTTTTGCAGAGTTTTTCTCTGCCAAAATAACCATACAATCCTCTTTATTGTTTTACCTATTTTCCTTAATTTTCTGGAAGATCTCTACACTCAAAAAACACTTTGAGGGCCCGCATAAGTGCATTGCTAATTCCGAACTGCTGTAATTTTGCATTCCGAATTAATGATACTGCAGCTATTGGTAAATATGAAATGTGAAATTATAAGGCTTTAATGAGCCTTACGTGTCACATCGATATGGGCTGAAACTCTGGTTTCAGTATCAAGGCGCCTCCCACAAAGAGGGCCTTAAATTGCATGCATCATGTTGCCTTCTCACAAACTGAAAAATATTACTCTTTTGGCCCTGTGGAATTGAAATGTAGTGGGGGCATCGCTAGTGGGGTACCAAGATGGCTGCCTGGGGGCTCTCTCCAGCTAATCAAGAGTGCTTCTGTGACTTTTTGGAAACGGATGATGGGTTGAGAACATGTTCTCGAAGTCGCTCACCTGATTTAACAACGCTGCAGTTGCGGAGACTGTATTCCTCCATCTAAACCACTGTGGGAACACCGGAGCTTTGAATCGGAGAAAGTGAAGGTCAGGCAACACAATGGTTGCTGCCATGCATTTCTTGCAATGCCTGCGTTATAATAGGTGAATCTCACAATTTTTGGAAATTGGGTTTTCCCTCAAACACATATACCTTAAACCTGATTCTACATGAATGGGTTATTATGTTTTAAATATCGTTAACTGAGCAGGCAGCATATTTAGGGACAAAATGGCCACCATGGATAAAAGCTTACTATTCTGCTTCTAAATGACTGTGGGCAACATTTAAAAACAGGCTGTTATCCCACTGGATGGAAAAAGCCTTCCATTATGCCACTTTTGAAACAACCTACTCTGGATCAGGCGGAAGAAAAGAATTACGCCCGATGGTTAGCTAAAGTTCTAGAAATACATCTTAACACCATTCTTACTACTTTTTTGGATCTTAATGGCATTCTGGATAACTCCCAGTTTGGCTTTCAGAAAGCCGACAGAACCGAAAAGGTGCTGGTCACAGTATCTGAAGAGGTTAGGACAATCCTTAATCGTGATGACAGGGATGCAGTGGTCCTCCTGGAGCTATCTGCAGCCTTTGACACGTAAGCCATGAGACTATGAAACAGTGATTGATGCAGATAGGTGTTGAAAGCTCTGCCCTTCATTAAGTCTGCTCCTTCCTGGATGAAAGGGAGTAATCAGTTAACTTGGGAGACTTTAGCTCTAATCCTTTCTTGCGTCCTTGCAGTGCTCCAAAAGGCTCAACCTTAAACCCTACGTTATACGATACATTTATGTGGCTCCCCTTATGAGTCTCATAAGGCCAGCCGGTTTTTGCACAGTGTCTTACGCAGACAACACTGAAATCCTTGTGTTCCCATAAAAAATTATATTAATGAGGTGGCGTCTCGTTTTAAAAACAGTATACATTGAATTCCGAAAAAGACAGCGGCTCTCCTCTTTGGTCGAGATACCTCCTTTTAAACTCCTAGTGACCACAAGTTTTTGGCCCATTACCAGTTCCTGTGGCTAAGTCGAGAAATGTTGGAATAATATTTTACTCCAATCTCTTGAATTCCGAAAAAGACAGAGGCTCTCCTCTTTGGTCGAGATACCTCCTTTTAAACTCCTAGTGACCACAAGTTTTTGGCCCATTACCAGTTCCTGTGGCTAAGTCGAGAAATGTTGGAATAATATTTTACTCCAATCTCTTGTACGGTTCAAACCAATATCTTGACCTCCTCGTGTTTCCATTCTTACAAAGATTTGAAGAAAATGTTCCAATTTTTGCCATTTAACCTGCAGAAGACAGTGGTCACTTTCCTGGTGCATTCAAAGTTAGACTACTGTAATGCTCATTATGGCAGAGCCCAACAATCAGACCATTCTACCAATATGGAACTAATTCTTCAATGACTCGCTGCCCTGCATAATCTGACACAAAGTATGAAAACAAACACAGATCTGATGCAAACATACATCCAGGGTTTATGGAATGATTTTAAAGACCTACAGCCAGATTCATGAAGCAAAATTGCGATCGCAATCGCTGTGAATTAGCTATTGCGATCGCAATTAACAGAAAAGCAATTCATCATGTCAAAAACACAGGAATTGCGAATTCGCAAAAATAAAATTGCAAAATCGCAAAATAAATCGCAGAATCTAGGAGGAACCCCATAGCAAATCGGAAATAGCGGGAATCCATGGATTCTGCGATTAGTTTTGCGATTTTGCAAAATAATCGCAAACGCAATTCATGACAACTCGCAATTTGCGAAAAAGCTGAAAAACGCAATTTGCGAGGCGCAATTTAAGGAGAACCAAAAGCAGGTGGAAACCATTAAGTAAAAAAAATATATATACTAACGAGCCACAGGTGCAGTCCTGAACAAACACACTTAAGGAAACACAGTAGTAGCATGAGGACTCTCACAATGCCAGGACTCTACATGGTGGTCAGGCGGCGAAGGCTCCAGGCTGCAGCACGGAACAGATGCAGGATCCAGGAGCGAATATTCCGCCTGCGGGTCACCCTGCTGGGCCAAACTGCGGAGCAAATTTACTCTAAGTACCGCCTGGATGGGCCAATGATCATCAAGCTGATCCGGGACCTGGACCCCCTGATGCAGCACCCAACAAGGAGGACCAATGCCGTGCCCACCCATGTCCAGGTCTTGTGCTGCCTGCACCTACTGGCCTCCGGAAGCTTCCAGGGGATAGTCGCTGTTGCAGGGGGGATCTCCCAGAGCACAATGTCCAGCTGCCTATAGAGTTTCCTGGAGGCTATGCTGACCCGGCTACACCACTACATCTCATTCTCGACCACCCAACAGGACTTGAATGAGACCAAGCTACATTTCTTCAACGTTGCGCAATTCCCACATGTAATTGGATGCATTGACTGTACCCACATCCACATCTGCCCACCAGCACAAACGGAATACATGTACCGCAACCGCAAGTCCTACCACTCCCTCAATATCCAGATGGTGTGCAACGCTAAGACTTTCATCACGGACATAGTGGCACAATACCCGGGGAGAACACGATGCATTCATATTCCGGCACAGCGGCATTCACACACGACTGGCCAGGGGAGACTTTGGCGAAGGACACCTACTAGGTAAGTACACATGCCCCCAAATAGTACACTGTGATCATGTAGCTACGCAGAACAGGCACTCACCCTCTGCTCCTTTCATTTAGGTGACAGCGCCTACGGTCTCCATGAGTACCTCCTCACCCCATACCTCAACCCTGCAACACCACAGCAACGGCGTTACAATGCTGCACACATACGCACAAGAAATTGCATTGAGTGGACATTTGGCCTTTTGAAGGGCAGATTCCGCATACTTCACAAGACTGGTGGGGCCATCAAACACGAGCCTGAGGTCTGCTGCCGCATCGTGGCCGTGTGTGCAATACTCCACAACATTGCTACCAAGCTTAGGATACCTGTCGAGATCTCTGGCAGTGAGTCAGAAGGGGACAACCGCCCACCTGCATATGTGCATCATGCACGCGGGGAGAATCCTGCAGAAGGACACAGGCGCCGCAACCACATCACTATTAACTGTTTCTAGTGCCCACATTCCCCTCACACAACACTGCACTCAGGCATGACAAATGTAATAATGACATGAGTCGGATATAAGTGAAACCATAAATTCTTATTGTTAAATCACAGTAATGTGGCTTTTGTTGTCCATGATTGCACATGGGAACAGTATTGCGTCATACGTCCCCATGCAGAGGTAGAGGGCTTGCTTGCAGATTCTGCATGGCCCTGCAGGCAGAGTGAAAAATGTCACTGGTGCCTCCGTCCAGACGCACCCACTCGCCTCTCGCTGTCCTCAATTGCAGTGTTGGCCCATGATGCTGCAGTGGGCCTGCTGCTGCAGCGGCGTTCAGTCAACGGCGGCAAGGACATGCTGCTGTGGCTTGACGTGCCCTCGCTGGTATCATCACCACCCCCTGGTTCTACATGGGCAGTTGGCTGCAGACTGTCACCTGATCAAGTGCCCTGGCAACGTCCTGGCAACACTGGACCATTTGCACCTGCATTGCAAGGGACCGGCGGGAAAGTTGAGATGTTGCATTGCCTATGATATGATTTGACCGGGTGTAGGCTGACAGGCGGGTCAGCAGCTGGCGGTGGCGGGTGATGTCCTGCTAGGAGACCAGGATCTGGTTGTTCTCTCGCACAGCTGCGGTCAGCTGTCCAACATGCTGCGCGGTATTGGTGAGCTGCAGATGTATGGCAGCCAGGTTGATGCGCCTGCGTCTGATGTACCGCAAGCATGCGGCGTTCAATTGCCAGGCCAGGATCCCGTGCATGGACAGCCCTGCCCGCGCGTGTTGAGGTGTCACGCTGCTGACGCGCCAGTAAGCTGGAATGCGACCTGACTCCGGCTGTGCGCCTCGTCTGCCTCCTGGCTGCTGGTGGTGTGGCCTGTACCACTGCCGTGGGTGCTGGCTGGGGTGGTTGCTGCCACCTGTGGCTGCAGGGGTGGCCCTGCCCACATGGGGTGGTGGTGGTGGGACTGCTGCAGGTGGCTGAGATGGTCCTGGTTCAGGTTGGCCCTCCGGGTACTCATCTGTATGTAGGGCCTCGCTGTTGGTGCTGGCCTGTTCTGCTGCACCTGTGATGTAAATGGGTGCATGATTAATGATATGTAGCTTGCACATGAGATGTTGCTACATGCATGCAGGCCTGCTTTCCCTGACTGGCTTTTGGAATTACTTTGAATTGACAGGTCTGCATGTGTTGGGCTATCTGGGAATGTTTTTTACACTACAACTCCCACAATGCAATAGGGCATTTCAGGTGTGCATGGCCTGCAGTACTGGGGTTGTCAAATTGCTATCTCAGGGGTCATGGGCACTGTTAGGGAACGGGCTCGCAGTCACATGGCACTTACCTTGCGATTGTCGGGTGGGTCGGGACGAGTCAAGCTGGGTGACCCCCACGCAGGCTTCAGGAGTCAGGGTGTCCTCCACGAGGTCCTCCCGTGGGGTGTTGCGTGTGGCAGTGGGGTCTCCTCCACCGGTGGCAAGTCGCTCCCCCAGCCTCTCCGCAATTTGCTCTTTGGCACGCCCTCTGAGGTCGTACCACCTCTTTTTCAAATCGTCTATTGACCGCTGGGTCACCCCGACTGAATTCACCTTGGCGCGGATGCGCAGCCAGATGCGGCGCTTGTCAGCCTCTGGCACCCTCCTGGAGTCCTTGCCAAACAGGTGTGCATGGTCCTTACAGACCCTCTCAATTAGGAACTCAAGTTCTTGTTCCGAGAACTTAATCTTCCTCTTCCTCCCTGGGGCACTGCTCCCTGCTGCTTCCTGTGACATTTTGGAGCTTGTGGATGTCCTGCTGTGGTGCTGCAAGTTCACTGTTGTGGAGCTCTTCACAGTCCTGCTTCCACTATCAGGCTCAGTGGTCTGAGTGAGGGAGGGAACAGCCTACTTCCTGGTTGTGATGTCAACATTGGGCTCGAAATGCGACTTCCCGTTTTTGCGATCTCGCAGTTAGCGAGATCGCAAATTGCGATTTCGGTAATTGCGAAATCGCAATTTCAACCAAGAAATCGGCCGATTCTGCGATTATTATGCGATTGGGGCATAATTGCAATCAGCAATTCCGGCGGATTGCGATTCGCATTTTTTGCGTGCATTTCTTCATGAATGCCATTCTGCGAATTATAAATTGCGATTCGGTAAATATCGCAATTTGGAATTCGCAGAATGTTGCATTGATGAATCTGGCTGCTAGTCACCAGGATTACAGAAGCCGAATCTCATGTAAGCTGCGTGGAAGATGATAGAAGTACTCTCAAAAACTTCCCAACTCAGTGTGATCTAAATTGCCAACTCTCTCACTGGAAGTTATGGACTTGGAAAACCACAATCGTAGAGGAAATAAATACATTTGTGGCCTGCCGGAAGGTGTCAAAGATGGTACTAACTCCTGTGTGGTATTTCTTGAGACATGGATCCCCCATACTCTGAACTTCACCTTCTCCAAAGACTGAGATTGAGAGAACGCATAGAATTCCCTCTGGTGAACAACCACCAGACTCTGATAAGAGTAACAAACAATCGAGGACCATGTTTTTAAACATCTAAGATACCAGAACACAAAAGAGATTATATCTTGGGAAGATGCAAAAATTGGCATCTCTCAAGAATATGCAAAAGAAACAGTCATCCACAAGAAGGGTTTCTTAGCCTCAGACACCAACTCTTGGGAATGTGTTAAAATGTGTATCGCTCAAGACTACGCAAAAGAAACCACCATCCGCAGAAAGGGATTCTGAGCTCTCCATTCAACACTTCTTTGTTGGTCCTTCTTGCTTTAAAATGATCCTTACTGATACATCCATACTTTTTTTGGGACCCTGCTGACCTCCAGAGGTTTCTCCATGACATCAAACACTGACATGGACCATTCAGTAATGCCTGCTGAGATTTTGTTTCCTGTTTAAATGGATTTTCTTTCTAACTAACAAAGAACTAATGTACTTCATTTTACTACCCTAAATAGGCAAATTGATCAGGGCCCTCTCACAGTTGAATTTCACAGAATAAGAATGCTTTATTGGAATGTTTTACCTTTGTGTTTTCTCCAATGCTATCTATTGTGCCTGGATACTCCGGAAATGGATTAACACCATCTGGTATTTTGCTCCTCTTCATTGTTATGAAGGCTTTACATTACTATTTCTTCCCCCTGCTCAAGAGTTAAGTCTGTGATTAAGATGCAACCTGTTTATTTTCCTACAGCTGCTCTACAGGTATCTTCATAGAGTCAGTATACACTGTAGTCTGTTTTCCCAAAACTGATATCGTTATCAGGTTAGGAGGCCTCCTCATAGTGCTTTTGCGTCCCCAATTCTTCTAGTATGTTATTAAGGCTTAGCCACCCTAGCGGAAATCGGGACCGCCCGCCGAAAGGGCGGGGGGGCCCGACATTGCCATTAGGATGCGCCTGCCACAGTGGCGGGCGCATTCCTAAATTTAACATTGTGGCGGGCGGAGCTTACTGCACCGCCCGCCACAATGTTTAAAACAAAAGCACGCCTTTGCACAATCGGAGCGGCAGGCACCGCGCAGTGCCTGCCTCTTCGATTATGCAAAGGCAGGGGGGTACCACAGGTACCCCCGTGTGCCACCCCCCTTTGGCCTTCACTCTGGGGGCCCACAGGGGGCCCCCAGAGTGAACACCGCATGCCTTTCCGTTGCGGCATTGCCGCCACGGAAAGGCATTGAAAAAAGCCCATAGTAATGTGGCGGGCGGTGTCTAACAGACACCGCCTCTATGTTACTCGTTTTCCGCCCCGGCCGAAAGGCAAACTGGGCGGAAAACAGGCGGGCGGTATTTTTCACCGCCGCCTTCCCCTCCGCCATCCTAATATGGCGGGGTGGATTTGGGCTTGTGATGTCGGGCGGTTTGCCTCCGCCAGGCTGGCGTTGGCCACCGCCAGCCTGGCAGAGGCAAACCGCCCGACATCGTAATGGACCCCTTAGTGTTCTTCTGTAATTTTTGTGTTTTCACTTTCACTTATTTTCTCACCTATCTTTCAACTTTCAATCAGCTGATATCTGGTTGCCTTTATTGACAGTCAATATACACATGATATCTTTCGAAGACATAGTTGGTTTTTATTCTGACTCAATTTATTGCATGGATACTACTCTCATAACGCAGTACGTCATTTCAACAAATATAAATGAGTCTCTAAAGATATACTGTATTTTTTTGTCACTAGAGATATGTGTACCACTCATTTACAATCTCACAGACTCACCTGCACACTATAAGACAAAATAGTTGAAAAACTCCAACATTTCACCTATTTTCCAGAACCGTGACAGAGGGTAGACGAGTAATCATTTTAGCCAAAAGAGGAAACATCGAATTTTATATTTTCAACATCTACGTTCCCAATGTTGATGATTCTCAGTTCTGGCCTTCCCTTAATACAACTATCTCTGAACTCCCTTAGTGTAACAGTATAATTCTAGGGGGTGACTCCAACCTGCCTTTTAGGAGGTATACTCAATCGCTTATCCCATGTAAAATTTAGACCCAAGTGATCACACGCCCAACTTATGAATCTATGTTCCACACAGAATTCAACTGATATATGGAGGATTCACAACTCCATGGGTAGTGAATACACGTTCTAATTACATAACCTTAACTCCTTTTCTTGAATTGATATTCTCCTGGTAGATTATCAACTTCTTCAAAAGTCATAATTCACCACAGATGGAACTGATTGCGATCTGGGCTCATGAGTACATCTCTTTTGCACTAAAACATGTGTTCTCCATTCCCAGTATCTAAACAATGGAGAATTAAGGATTTGACCATAGAGGATGAAGTTATGAATTACTCATTAAAAAAGACATTATACATTTAATAAACAAAAAATATATATAAATGAGACTACCCATGAAATATTCTGGGACGCATTCAGAGCTACTATAAAAGAAGGCATGATTAACCTTATATCGGACAGAAATAGGAAGGATAGTCTTCACCTAAACAATTTAGAGACAATAGTCAAAGCATTGGAATAAAAGAAAAATCTAAGAGTTGTATGGTGCTAAATGCTCTTAAATATGAATATAATACAATTTTGAGTCCTAAAACTCATAATTGGGTTGAGGTGAACAACACAAATAAAATGATTAAAAAGAATAAAACCAGTCAGTTTATAGTGAACTATTTAACATTCGGACAAAATAAATCTGTAATTCCTGATATAAAAAACTGCTACTGGCATACACGTCACTTAATTGACAGATATTTTTGACTATTTTTGAGATTTCAATTAATTCTTTTACACCCCCAAACATGTAATTGATACTAATCTTTGTGAGGATTTCTCAAACAAGTGATAATTGCCTAAACTAGATCCAGATTGTAGAGCTAGCCTTAATACATATATAGAACAGAACAAAATCCTCAAAGACATTTCTAGTTTAAAATTGGGCAAAACGCCAGGACCGAGCAGTTTCAACAGTAAATTTGACACAATATATGCACAGACGCAAATTTTACCCTTCCATAATCTGTTTCTTTATTTTGCAAACACTGGGAAAATCCAAGACTAAGTTGCTGTTGCACCACTACTCGCTATTCCTAAAGAGGTAATTATCCTTTTGAGATTAAGAACTAAATATTGATTGCAAGATCTATGCCAAGGTGTTAGCTACAGGATTAGACAAAGTCTTGAGTAAGCTGATTTATACAACACACATAAAAAGTGAGATGGCAAGTGAAAATGTTTGAACATAGTACCATGCTCTGGAAAAGGCTCAATCTCTACACTGTCTATCAGCAGCAATAGCCTTGGATGCAGAAAAGCACTTAATAAAGTTTCATGTATCTTTTTGTGTGCTTCTTTGGCGAGAATTTTATTAGGATGGCATTTGCTTTGTACTACAATCCACAAACAGCCGTTTTCATCAATTGGTTGCACCACAAAAAATATTCTTAAAAACAAGGTATCCATCAGTTTTCCCATCTTTCCCCGTTCCTATTCACACTGTCTATTGAACTTCTACCTGAACTAATTAGAACTGAAAGCAGCATCACCAATTGTGAATCAGTCAATTGTACCACAGTACCCCGTTTTCCACTGGCACACAAAAAGTAATAGTTTATGCAGCGATTTTTCAATCTTTACAGAGGAAGCAGATTAGGCTATCCACGGTATCCTGGACATGATTTCGAAATATTCAGCCTTCCCCATACATATTCACTGTTTCTCCTTCCACATCCAAAACTTTGGCCTCCAGTGGCAAAATACTTTGCTAAAATGCCTAGGAATATAGTTTGGGAAGGACTCTTGAAAAACTTTGCCTATTAATGAAGGAAAAACAATAGCTAAAATAAAATAAACGGATCACATAGTTTTTTCAAAAAATCATTACCTTATGGGGTAGACTTGAAACAATTAAAATGATGCTCACACCTTTGATCAGCTTTCCTATAGTATGCTCACCTATAAATTCTCACACAACTTTACACAGTTTTAGCCAATACTTTGATGGATCTTTTATGATAAAGCAAAAAAGCCAGAATTTCTCTCAAAGCTGAGAATGGATAACAGAGAATTAGACCCCCTGACTTTCCTAAATTTCAACAGGCCTTTCTAGGCAGACAAGATGCCTGGTGATTCGCCCCACCTCTGTCTAATGCACCTACATGTCTTCATATAGAAAGGGATGTATCTGCTCCTCTCCTGCTATGCACTCTTTTGACAATACACAACATCAGATGTCTTAATATAGCCCACTTACTATCCATTATACTGGTACAATTGACACCTTATGTACTATAGATACAAAAGCTCTCCCACAAACTCCACAAATCTACCAACTTCCATGTGATTTAATAAACAGATCAAAGTAGATGGGCAGCATGATTTTTGGAATGAATGGGCATTGAAAGGCATTTCTCTACCTAAAGATCTAAGTACTGAAAGGGATCCAATCTCTTTTGTTTATTTACAATACAAACACAAACTATCTAATTTAGACTTATGTATCTTTTTCAAGTTAAAATCCACTATCAGGAAGTAAGTCCCACTGACTACTCCACTCTTCCAACCATCTTAGGAAATTCCACTAAGATGGCACATGTAGCTTTCAAGATATACAATCTCCTCAAGGACTCTAATATTCGAGAAAAAATGTAACTCCAATACCTGAAATTCTACCTTCTTCTCAGAACCGGATGCTGATATTCCGCCCTTGGAACGGGCAACAATTTGGAGTTCCCCCTTCACAGGAAAGATCACATTAGCTCTGTCACAAATGAGACTATGGATCATGCATAATGTTCTTTGAACTCAGTTTAAACTTCACCATTTAGGACAGTGAACTCAAATATGTGCTAGAATTGTCCATTAGCTCCTGGTGACACCACTCCAGTTTTACTACTGCAAGCATGTTTGTTCTCTTAGGCATCACATAGAAGATCCTATACAATGGACTTTTAACCGCCCACTTTCTATAGATTTCCCTTCGGCATTATTGGTTATACACACTTTGATGCACTCTAATAGCATCTCTCCTCCTGACACACAACTCATCGGTCTACTATTAGCCACTGGCTCCAAATAAATTCTCTCCAAATGAAAAAGCTTGTCTAGTATTTCCTTTTACATATGGTGGTCTTGGGTTTCTTTTGTCGGAAGTGCGGACAACGGCAGTTTAAAAAATGTTGATGTCATATTGTCATCCAGGATATTGTAGGACACCCTAGTCAGTGGTCTTCAAACTTCTTAATACTGCGCCCCTCCTGTAAAAAAGAAAAAAGTCCTCGGGCCCCCATCAGTTTTTTCACATTAAGGCTGCTAAATTGGCAATGTTTAAATATGTCTAAACATATTTAAATATTGCAGTTCAGCTCTGTTACCCCTTTATCCCCACACTCCCAGTCAGGATATACATGACAAAAGTTGTTAGGGATTGCCCATAACAAAGTGGCCCATGTTTTTAACACTCAAAACAAAGCAAGATGCTGTTCTTGGAAAGAGACTAACACCCCCTTGAGATCACTTTAGATCCCCCCAGGGGGGGGGCCCGCCGCAAGGTCGAAGACCTCTGCCCTCGATAGTATTACAAAAGAGTAAACATTCTTAAAATCTTTTATAACCGCATTAGACATGAAAGTGGTTCCAACTTTTGAAAGCAGATGTGGTATCCTACTGAGATGACACATACAATTACGCTTTTTTTCGGCAAGAGTTTTCTATTTCTAGGAACTAATCAGAATGGTTTCCCTTTACACTCCCTCTACTGCCCTACTTCCCTTCTCCTCTCTACTTTTATTTATACAAATGTGTAACTATCAGAATGAATTTATTTTGATGTACACAAATGTTACTCTATAAATTACGGTGTCTTGGAACTTTCATCCATGCTCTTAGACTTGGCATCCTTTTTGTAATTTCTCTGGCACTTTACTGCAGCTAACCGGTACTAAAGTGCATGTTCTCTCTGCTTAAAACATGGTAACATTGGCTGATCTACAATTGAAGTATTTAATTTACCTAGAAGTCCCTAGTAAACTGCACTACATGTGCCCAGGGCCTGTAAATTAAATGCTACTAGTGGGCCTGTGTTAGATCGGATAGTCTTTAGGCAGTGGTTCCCTAAACGTTTTGCTTTTCCCTAATGGGGTTTATTGAGACTCTTTTTGTGGCCTTAGGATTATGGCCACTATCCTACTATAATGCAGTGTGAAAGTGTGTGTGTGTCCTTCCACACATATTAGGAAGTGGTGCGTACCTCATATTATTAAACATAGCTCAAGCCTGTTATTGCAGGCCTGTGTGTGCACACACTGTCACTTATGCTCTGGTTGGCCTTCTAAACCACAAGCCAATCCCGAGGGTACCATTTTACTACTGCTAGAGCACCCCTAGGATAAGCCCTGATGAGTGCAGCCAGTTTTGGGTGACAGGCAGGGCAGGTACACATGTGTTCCCTGCCCTTGTGCAGTACTACTGAACTTGCGACTGTGTGTGTGTGGAACCAGATTGTTTGGTGGGACTCGTATCATAGCGCACCAGACGTTGTGCCACATTTCCAGGGAGGTACGGTGAACCCAACTTTTGGATCATTGTGACTAGGTTGTCTTTTGCAAATCGTATCACAGTGCACCAAACGTTGTGCCTCATTTCCAGGGAAGTACAGAGAACACGTCTTATGGTACATTGCGGATGGAAGGTCTGGTATGACTTGGATCAATGCACACCAGATGTTGTGTATCACTTCCTGTGGGGTGCTGCACCCCCCATTCACATAGTGTTTCGTCTTGCCCTCAGTGCAGCGAATCTGCTGTCCTCTCCTCACTGGGCCTGACAACTTTGTGTTGCCAGGTAGTTTCAAAGTTTTTCAAGAGTCCTTCCCAAACTATATTCCTAGGCATTTTAGCAAAGTATTTTGCCACTGGAGGCCAAAGTTTTGGATGTGGAAGGAGAAACAGTGAATATGTATGGGGAAGGCTGTGCCTGTCCTCTCACAATGCTGTCTCCACCCCCTGGAGGGGGTCTGGAGGCAAGATCAGGCACGGCAAGAAAGAACTTGTGCACTACAAAGACAATCCTTAGAAGAATGCCAACTTCAAAGGCCGCCAAAATGGGGTATAAATATTAGACCTATAAACCCAGACATTTAGTATAATTCTGGAACTGAGGACTCTGCCCAGAAGAAGAGCTGAAGAGAGCTGTCAGGAAGAGCCCCTTTGCTGTTTGTTGCTTTGCTGAGTAGGTCTGCATTTGCTACTTCTGTCTGTGAGCAGTGAAAGAACTGAGCTTTGCTTTGTATCTTGATTTTCCTAGTTTCTCCAAGAGCTTGTGTGTGCTTGCCTCCTGTTGGAAGTCTCAGGGCCATCAAAGACTTCATTTGCAGCTTCCCTGAACTCCACTGCTGGGTGTTCTGACCTGCCTTGTGCTGCCTGCTCCAGTTGCGATTGGAAGTTGTTCCTGCTAAAAAATTTGCAAAAGACTTAAAAATCAACATATCCCCCTTCCTGCACCTGTTGTTCCAACACAGTACCATTGTGCGCGAGAAATTTCCACATACCTCCGGCGTGCGGCTGAAGAATGCCAATGGTCGAACAAACTGCTTCAGCCTGAGTTCAGTACACCATGTCTCCCGCACTGACTCCGATGCAGGCCCTGATGTGCAGCTGAAAGAATCCATGCATCATGGGAGAACGGCTGAAGAAATCAAAGCAGCGCCTGTTTGTCACCAGCTCATCTGCATTTTTCATGTATCGCACTTGTGCGCCAAATTTCCAGAGTATCATCTCCAGACCAAAACTGTCTTGGATTTCGATGTGTCACTTCATCTTCTGATGCGTCACTCCTCTGAGCCTGTTTTTCTTTGTGGATTTTGACACATTTAATGTACTTTGTGTAAAATAACCGCATCCATAGAGTTTTATGGCCAGAATAGGTTGAAAAAAGTCATATTTTGAGTGCTGTATGTTGGATGTTTGTCATTTAGGTCTGGTTTGGTTTAGATAAAGATAGTTTATTTTTCTAAACTTGTGTGGTATTTATTTGTAGTGTTTTCACTGTGTTACTTTGTGTGTTATGCACAAATACTGTGCTCATTGCCCTGAGATAGTCCTGGCTGCTCGTGTCAAGCTATCCAGGGGGTGAGCAGTGGTTATCTTGGGTCTGTAACTCCCTTACTCTGGCAGGAAGTAAAGGTCCTTACTTGGACAGGGTGCATACCACTGGCAACTAGAGATCCCATTTCTAACAAGGTGAAATTGTAATGTTGCAACTCCTGTGCATATGGGGGGGCTCCTGAGTAAAGAAGCTGGCTTGCATGGAGACCCTTAAAGCATTGATGCTGGGTTCTGCTCCTGTTCCTGCGGTCTCTCTATAACTGTTCAACAGCTCTCAAAAAATGACCTCTCAGCAGTGCTGATAAATGTTTAAGGGGCTTTTTATTGGTCACAGGAGACAGTGGCACTGGCCTTCAGGAGTGACGCGCAGCCAGAGCTGCTTAGGTTTGCAGTTTCATGATGGCAGTTTAGCCGGCAGCAGTGGGCTGGAAGGTGGGGGGAGTCCACATTTATCTTCCTTAAGATGTGGCAAGCCCTCATTTTTGCATAATGCTAATGCTTGTGGTTTGTGGCTCGAGTGCCTGAGAAATCCATACCTGTGAAGTGCAATTCAATGTGTTAGAGGCAGAGGTTATCCAAGGAGAAAGGGGGGTGGCGGGATGTGTTGCAGCGGAGGCGACCAGAGGAGCGACAAAATGATTTAGTCAGCCCTGATTGATTTTGCTGGGTTCACGTGCTCTCCCTCCCTAATGTCTGCCTTAGCTAACATGCTACTGTGAGGCCAAGACTGAAAGATAAGAAATTGAATGCAATGCATTAGACATCTACTGAATTAATAAATATTGCAATATTAACAATCATGAAAGTTCTAAACCCATGGGGAAACATTCTCTGTTATGGCCCAATTGTGAGTTGCAAGGAGCAGTATCTCCTGGGGACGTACGTCTGAGCCTGACAACTGCTACTGGTGTTCACACGCGTAGAATTCCCTTGCTGAAGCACAAGGGATGCAGTGCTTAATTTGAGCTGGTGATTACTGGTACTGGGCACCTAATTGTTGTTAGACCTGGCATCGTTGGAGTGGTTCCCCTGTCTTTTTGCCTCTGCCTCCTGTATTTTGTGACGCTGTGCTGGATTTCGTTTTTGCTGGTTTAGATGCTTTGGGCACTTTGCCACTGCTGTTCAGTGTCAAAGTGCAAGTGCTTCCTGTGTAATTGTTATTATGATTGGTTATCCATGATTGACATATTTTTGTCACCAAGAAGTCCCTAGTAAAGGGCACTGAGTGTGCCAGGGCTGGTGATAACAAATGCTACTAGTGGGCCTGCAGCACTGATTGTGTCACCCACATGAGTAGCCCTAAAATGGTGTCTCAGGCCTGCCACCGCAGTGCCTGTGTACAGCCTGTGAACTGCCATATCCTCCTGGTCAGTGTCCCCACTGGCCAGGCCTAACCCTTGCCTTTCTGTACACATTGGAAACCCATATGGAAGGCCCAAGGTACCCCCTTGGGCAGGGTGCAGTGTATGTGAAAGGTAGAGCATGTACTTGAGCAGGTGACATGCGCTAGTAGTGAATTACAGCCATTTTCGTTTTTCACTATTGTAAGGCTATCTTGCCCCATAGGCTATCATGGGGAATGCTGGCTACAGTGGCTACCAGCATATCTTCCCATATGAGCAAGATAGGACATAAAAGTCTTGTATCCCTGGATGGACTTTTTGGAACCCGACACTCGGAGGCTGGAATTTTTATCATCATTCCCAAAGCGGTACTTTTTAAAAGGAAAATTAGAACACCGAGGCCGATCAGTGGAGCAAATGAATATTGGAGATACATCCAAACGATAGAGATGGAATACAAATATATGTAAATTAAAGAGTCACTTGAATACAGAAGCCACGGACTGAGAACGTGTGCGACGCAGCTAGATTTTGTTTACAAGAATATCTTGTTGAATCCTTGGTACACCTTGGAGCAATTAGACTACGAGAAGAAATTACATATAATTTAAAACGTTGAAAACGAGGGAAACAAGTGAGACGCCCTTAGAGTGAAGAAGGAATAAAATATTTCCAGATATAAAGGAGGAAAGTACCAAATTGTGCAGAGACAGATTAAGTTGTTGTCTTGATAAAGATGGTGTGACAAGTGGAAAGCCATCGAAACGCGTCAACGCTATTAGGAATGCAATCTAAAGGATCAACACAAGTGTTAAATACAGATTGAATCATTGTATTAATCACAGTGTTCACGAATCAGATTTAATGTACAGCAGTATTTGACAAGCATTGTGTCTTACACTTTTGTCTGTCTCGATTATGCAGGTCATAATTCTTATGTGTTAGCAATCATTTTGTATGTGAATTATATGTTTTTATGGATAAAAGGAGGATCAATTCAACTGTGCTATTTGTATAATTTTATGAAGTTTTTAATCTGTTAAAAAAACTTTTTTTTAATAAAGTGTTATCGCAATATGTGATGTCGTTTTGAATAATTTAGTATTCTGTCAATCATTGTATTTGAATTACTGCTTGATTGTTGGGCCAAGGGAATTTTGTTTTGCTTTGGTATTTGTACCTCAATTCCTTTGTTAGCTTCAAGGGGTTCCTCTCATATTATCTATCACAGTCTGTGAACTGCCATGTCCTCCTGGTCAGTGTCCCCACTGACCAGGCCTAACCCGTCCCTTTCTGTACACATTGGTCACCCCTATGGAAGGCCCCCAGGGTACCCCCTTGGGCAGGGTGCATTGTATGTGAAAGGTAGAGCATGTACTTGAGCAGGTGACATGCTCTGGTAGTGAATTACAGCCATTTTCGGTTTTCACTATTGTAAGGCTATCTTGCCCCATAGGCTATCATGGGGAATGCTGGCTACAGTGGCTACCAGCATATCTTCCCATAGTAGCAAGATAAGACATAAAAGTGTGGTATCCGTGAACTCAGAATTTAATAACACATCTTTTAGGAAAGGTTGTTTTTAAATCCTGTGTTTGAGAACAGCACTTTTAGAACGTTGCTGTTCTCTTGTCTGACCTTTCTGTGTGCCTTGGCCTGTTTGTGAATTGACTGTCTGGTTTGTGAGTGACAGGGGCTGGGTGGCTCCCAGAGTCTGAGTGGGCCATCCCTGGGCTGAATAGCTCCATCTGCATCTAGAGTAGTGGGAAGGGGAAGCACCAGGGCCTGAATAGGGCTGTGTTGCCTTCCACAATGCTGGCTCCACCTCCTGCTGGGCGGCCGATGACCCTTCCCCTCTCTCTGAAAGGAAAGAAGAGGCCAGGAAAAGAAAGTGCTGAAGGAATAACCAGAACTGGTTCAGCCCGGGCTCAGAGCCCTCCTGCACAAAGGGATCAACAACTTTTAGGGGTATAAGAACAGGACCCCTGACTACAGAAAATTAGATCATCCTGGAAACAAGAATGAACCTCTGCCAAGGAGAAAGCTGGAAGACTGAAGAAGAAGGACTGCCCTGCTGTGTGATGCTGGACTGACCTGCAGTTGCTTTGCTGCCTAGGAGAGGGGAAGGACTTTGTTGTAGCTTTGTCTCCTTACTTGAAGGAATCTCCAAGGGCCTGTTGTGAGCTGGCTCCCTGTTTTGAAGTTCCAGGAACAAAAGGACTTAACCCCCAGCTTCCCTGAACTCTGCTGAGAGATTCTGTCCTTCCTAGAGTGCTTTCGCCAGTTGTGGTGCCTCCGAAAGTTGTACCTGTGTTGGGAAGCTGGAAACCAAGATTTTAAAGACTTTCTGCAAGTTTTATCACATCGTTCACTTGTGGAGCTCATCCCTGTCAGATCGAGGAAATTCCCGCTGCCGCGAAGGCCGAGAACGTCGCAGTGCCTGTTGCCGCTGCCAGAGTCGCTGCATCCTTCATTTGCGAGACGCACCAGTACGGTGCGGGAAGATTACCATTGCTGCGAGTATTGTCGCAGAGCCTGTCGTCACTGGGTGAAATCATCGCACCACTTGCTTGCGGACCGCATCACGTCGCTGCGAGAGTCGTCACAGAGCCATCGCATCGAGGGACTGCGAGAGGAGAAGATCGACACTGAGCCGCGCATCGTCGCCGCACCGGAGATCATTGCCGCCCCGAAGATCGTCGCATCATACCTTTTGCGATCCGCTTCCACCGAAACCTGTGCAGCGGAGTCTCAGGAGTGACACATCGCTTGCTTTTCAACGCTACAGCTTTGACTTGGAACTTTTGTCGCATCTAAAGGTACTGTTGGCTAAAACGTGATGCAACTGTGGCTTATTTTAACGCAACCTTAAGAACTCATTTGAAACCATAATCTTGAACTGTGTATGTTGGATTTTTGTCATTTTGGTCTTGTGTAGTTTAGATTAAATACCTTTACTTTTCTAAACTGTTGTGGAGTCAGTTTGTGGTATTTTCACTGTGTTACTGTGAGTGTTGGTACAAATACTTTGCACATTGCCTTCGATAAGCCTGACTGATTGTGCCAAGCTACCAAGGGGGTGATCAGGGGTTATCTGGAGAGTGTTTCCTCCTTGCCCTGACTAGAAGCAAGGATCCCTATTTGGACAGTGGTACCTACCTCTGCCAACTAGAGACCCCCAACAATTGTCAAAGCCATCGCTTGTGACACTCTGCCACAAGGTGGCGTTCTCTGGCTTATTTGCAGGAGACCACAACAACAAGTAATTATTAATTCAATATACATTAAAGATGGCTATTACCTGCTGCACAAGCCTTATAGCTTTGGCTACCTGAAATAGTCCAAATTGTCACACTTGTAGGAGTGTGATGCTTAGCAGCTGTGCTACAATCAAAGGCAGCATGGAATGGGCAATGTGTGGTGCAAGGTGCAGTGGCCTCCAGAAGAGAGCCTTCATACAGATTTAGCACTGATTTTACTGTCCAGAAAATACAGCTGGTTAAATCGTATGAGTGTGATGTAATGCTTCGAACACAAGCCCGGCCTGGCCCCTGCCCAGCTTTTTCAATGGGCCTGTATTGTCAGGCACGATTACTGGTACTTCTTTAATTTTTAAAGGGAGAGTACCTGCATGTCTGAACCCTGGGGCATTACTTTTAATGGGTGCATACCTGCACTCATCAGAGAGACAAAAGCAGAGAGCTCCATGTACATATTTTTAGAGCAAAAGAAGTGGAAAAAGAGAGTGCAAAAGTGAGGGAGAGTAAGAGAGGACAACAGATAGACGAGATAGAAAATAAATAGATGTGAAGAGATATAAAAGAAAAGACCGATAGAGAAAGGGTTGAGCTAGAGTCAAAAAAAGAGAACGATTGAGAACAAGAAAGAAATGAGATTAAGAAAGAGATTAGGGCAATAGAGGAGGTTGGAGAAATAGAGGGAAAGAGAGTAGGGAAAGAGAGAGCAAGAGATACACATGCAGAGGAGGAAGAAGACAAATAGAGTTAGAGTACAAAGCAAGTGGGAGAATCGAGAAGAGCTGGAGAAAGAAACGGCAGAATAACTCAAAAAGGAGGGATGTAGTGAATATAACATATTGTGAGTGAGTGTATCTGTGGGGAGAGGGTAGGCCGTGTGTGTTTTGTTTCCACTGTGCTGCCCTTTCTATGGCAATTCTCTTTTCGCGAAGGCCTAATCTACTATTGCTTGTAGTGTGCTCGTTGTGTATGAGGGAACCATGTACTGCAGTTGTGTTGAGAGAGAGAGAGAGAGAGAGAGAGAGTGTGTGTGTGTGTGTGTGTGTGTGTGTGTCAGAGTAAGTTGATTCTGCTGTACTGTAATGGATGCTTGCCCAAGAGCAGCACTGCTGGACCTCTATTAGCTGTATCTCTGAAGTTTCTAGTTCTGCTTCAGTCTCGAATATATGGCATCAGTGTTAGGAAAGCATACATTTCTGCCCTACTTACTCTGTGTGTGCATGTGTGCGCGTGTGTGTAGCTTCACCTGGACTGCCTATGCTGAACCAAAGACACTTCCACTATTTCTATCCATGAAATACATAATATTTATCTGTGGGAGGCTTGCCCTGCCTGTGCTTTACTTATTCTTTTGGAATGCAACTTGCAGTACTACTGTACCGAATGTGTGTGTGTGTGGCCTGTGCTGTCACTACCTACTTGCCTTGCATATGAGAAATTCACACTACTGCTGCCCATGCTACATCTGATGTGCCTTTATTATCGAAGCATTTCTCTACTTGCCTTTGATATGCTTGTTCTGTCTGTGATAAATGCATGCTACTCTGCTGCCTTTATTGTAAAATGTCAGTCCATGACGGTGCCTTTCACTGCTCCTGGCCTCTTAAACATGGGCAGACTGACAGAGGCTTGCAGTGCTGCTTCTAGAGCTGTGCCTGGTGTGTGTGTGTGTGTGTGTGTGTGTGAGAGCAGCCTCCACTGCTGCTGCCTGTAGTGAGTCTAGTCAGCAGTGCCGGATTGGCTATTTTTCCACGTTGGCATTTCTTCAGTAGGTCACAGCAGGCTTGGGTCAGTTTTGTAAAGCAGGATGGGCTGCCATTACCCAGTAATGCCCCTATGGCCCCTTTGTAGCTGAAGCCTTCTTTAAGGAGGAGCTAAATTGAACATTTTTGCAAGTGCTGATTTTTTTTACTTTTTTAACCAGCCTGTCATTCCGAGTTAGTGTGTGTGGTACGCTTGCACAGTGGTTGGTTGCCTTTGTTATACCTATTTGGTGTAAGTTCATCTTGCACTGCTTCTCTTGGGATGTACATTTTATTGTGTCTGAGGTCAGCTTGCTCTTCTGCCCATGTTGTACCTGCTCTTTTTAGGTCAAAGCCTACCAGACAGCACAACTGTCTGGTTTGCACAGCGATCTTTGCCATTCTGAAAGCTTCCCTGGGAATGCATTCCTCTCATTGCATACCATTGCATACCATTGATTTTGTGGTTTGTAACATATTTGCTTGATTTCGTTTAGGCTGTTCAGGCTTAAGATGGTCCCCTCCTAGGGAGCATAGCCTGTTCACCATCCCATCCCTCCATGAATTATTTCACAAGTGCTCACTGTCTGTAAACAGGCCTATAAATTGTGTACTTATCTTGTCACAATTGCTGTGCATTCAAACACAGAGGTCAGGCTCTGTCTTCCAGGGAGTTTAGGGTATACTTTTGATGTTTTTAATTCAAAGTGAGGGTATTTATGTGAAAATCTTGCTGTGCCTGTGTGATGTTATTTTTTCTTGCACACAACAAAGTTGAAATGTCCATAAATTAAATGTGCTAATGTTTTAGAATTAGGAAAGCAGAAGTGAAGCACTTTTTTTGTAATTCTGAAGTGTGACGGAAACAGATTATTTTATAGGATTAAAACAAATCAATAAACTTGGAGATGCCCTTTCCACACATTATCATTTGTGCGCTGTAAATTATTATCAGTAAAACTCTGTGTGTGCAAATGTAATGGTCATTTCATTTGAAAATGCATGTCTGGAATGACAGTGAGCTATCCTACCATGCATGCATCACTCTAATCAACTCCACTCCACGACACTCTACACTCTATGCCAGCCCATTCTACACCACTCCATGACACACTACGACACTGAACTCTACAACACTATACTGCGCTCTATGCCACTGTACTCTACGCCACTCTGCTCTACTCCAATCCGTGCAACTCCACTCCACTCTATGCCACTCCACTCTACGCCAACCCATTCTGTCACTCCACTCTATGCAACGCCATTCTACGATATTCAACTCCGCTCTACTCTATGCCACTCTACTCTAGATCACTCTGACACTCCATGATACTCCACTATATGCCACTCCAATCAATGACACTTTATTCCACTCTACATTACGTTACTCCAGTCTAAGACACTCCATTCTATGGCAATTTACTCCACCCTTACACAATACTCTACGACATTCCACCCTATGCGATGCCACTCCACTCCACTCTATGCCACTCCACTGTACGCAACTCCATTCTACGACCCTGTATTCTATGGCTGTCCAGTTTGCAACACTTCATACTATGATCCTCCAAGACACTCTTCCACAGTATATTCTATGACAGTCCACTCTATGATACTCTGTGCCACTCTACACCACTCCAATCTACGACACTCTAGGCCACTTCAGTCCACTCTACATCACTCCATGTAATGTCTCTCCATTCTGATGCTTTATGCCATTCTGACACTTTTCTCACAATATTCTATGCACTCTAAGCCACATCACTCTGGCACTACTATGCCTCTCTACTCCATGACACTCCACTCTATGGTGCTCTATGACATTCTACTGTATGCCACTCCACTCAATGCTCTCCCACTCTATGCCACCCACTCTATTCCTCCCACTCTATGACCCCCACTCTATGCCCCCAATCTATGCCTCTACACTCTATGCCTCTTCACTCTATGCCTTTCCACGTTATGCCCCTCCACTCTTTGCCACTCCACTTTGCTACCCTCCACGACACTATACTCTGCGACATTCAACATGACCCTCCATTCTGTGATCCTCCACGACACTCTACGACCCTCCATGGCACACTACATACCTCCATGGCACTATGGCAGTCTACTCTGTGCCTCTCCACTCTATGGCTCTCCATTCTATGCCTCACCACTGCATGCCTCTCCACTCTACGCCACTACCATGTCACTCTTCGTCACTCCACTCTATGACACACTACTTCACTCTATGCTACTCCATGACACTCAACGACACTCAACTCTATGTCACTCCAGTTTCTGACACTCTACGACACTCTACAATACTTTACTCCACTCTGCAACACTTTGCTCCACTCCATGCTACACTACTCTAGCCCCTCCACTCTATGCCCCTCCACCCTATGCCCCTCCACTCTACACCACTCTACCCCATGACACTCTACTATAATCCATGACACTCCCCTCTAATCCACAATACTCCATGCTATGACACTCCATTCTACGACACTCCACTCTACAATATTCTATGACACACCAGAACACTCCGCAACACTCTATGCCAGTCCACTCTACGCCACTCTACTCCACTCTATGCAACTCCACTTATCACTCTCTTCTATGTCACAAACATTTAACCATACTGAACAGCACCCACGCTGGTGTACAGAATGTGTAAAACGCATGGGCAAAGCCAATAGCTCTTACATAGCGAGTCCTATTGGCTTTGCCAACGCTTGTTGTAAAGCCTTTGTATTTATAGTAAACGTTTTACTCAATTTTCCATTGCTTTCTGTCAGCACCAGTCCGTCAGCCTCTGACACAAGTACTGCCTCTGGAAAACAGCCACTGATTTGGCATTGTGCTCTTCTGTTTGAAACACTGACTGCTACATTCTGGCGCTGGCAGGGAGCAGGCACTCATGATGATCAGCTCTCATTCTGGCGCTGACAGGGGGCAGGCACTCATGATTATCAGCTCTCTTGAAAACTTATGTAAAACAAAGGATGAGAAGGCTCGCGATAACATTTCTATGTTCACTTAATTGACTGAAGCACTGACTGTGGCAAGAATCCATTAATGAACCCACAGTTCTCTGTTTCCTACTCATGTGGTGTTATTGTCTGAATTCCATTGCTTTCTTCTGTTCAGCACAGCCTCTAAATACATCCAGGCATTCTGCTTGTCTCTGACGGTTTCCTTCCAGGATAGCCTTAAGAATCTATTCAATTTTGTTGATTGTTTCCGGCTAAGTATGTTTCAAGATGAATGCTTCCCAAAATGTGTGCCAAGATTTGGTATGAGCCTCCCCTAAGGCATTCGGTGAGGTTGTCTTTATATCCTGTCCACGTTTGACCAGTGTTTCCTTTACTGGCCCAGTGGGCCTAAAGGTCACCAATTACCAAACTTTAAAAGAAGGATCCCCGTCGACATCCTTAACTCTCCTGTAAATGTGTCTTTACATCCTTTCAGGTGTTAACTTTACCACCACCCCAGTGCAATTTCTGATGTACAATATTCCATACAGACTAAGTAAAGGTTTTGGATAAAATCTTAAACATTCTCGTAGAAACTGTATTTAAATCTTAGCAAGATTTTGACCGACCATAATGGTAAAATTTACCATTTCCAACTTGCTTTTGTTTAAAAAAAAAAGTCGCTATTGATTGTTAGATACCCCTGCTCCTCTGGTAAAGTTGTTCTAACGACCTAATCAGATTTTAGCACTGTTACAAGCAGTGCTTAATTAAAAAAACAAAAAACGCTGGTCCCACCTTTTGCTTCAGAAGCCGCCGTCCCCTGCGCTGGCTAGCTCGACTCACTTTCACCACGTGGACACCACACAGCGGTGTGAAGCACAGGCCAGCGCCTTCAGTGAGGTGTAGGTTAGCTGCTCTGTCTGCAGCGCCCAGCTCCATCTAGAGGTCTTTAAAGCGCTGCAGAGTAATACTAGCGCGAATTGCAGCACGTGAAGCAAGCGAGCCGGAGTGATACTGGGATACTTGCTGTTTTGAGGAACTGCACTCACTTACTGCCGCCACCGCCGAGAGTCTTGCAAAGCGGAACCAGGGTCTTGCTCCGGGGACTACTAATCCCGGCAGGCCACGCGGCGGCGCACAGGAACTGACGCCAAAGGCGGGGAGAACGCGCCAGGAGGCGCAGATAAAGCCCAGAGACCCCGGCAGAGCGGGGGGACTAAACTCACTTACTGCCGCCACCGCCGAGAGTCTTGCAAAGCGGAACCAGGGTCTTGCCGCCACCGCCAAGAGTCACGAAGGCTCCATCTACCGCGCCGCCGCTCCGGGGACTACTAATCCCGGCAGGCCACGCGGCGGCGCACAGGAACTGACGCCAAAGGCGGGGAGAACGCGCCAGGAGGCGCAGATAAAGCCCAGAGACCCCGACAGAGCGGGGGGACTAAACTCACTTACTGCCGCCACCGCCGAGAGTCTTGCAAAGCGGAACCAGGGTCTTGCCGCCACCGCCAAGAGTCACGAAGGCTCCATCTACCGCGCCGCCGCTCCGGGGACTACTAATCCCGGCAGGCCACGCGGCGGCGCACAGGAACTGACGCCAAAGGCGGGGAGAACGCGCCAGGAGGCGCAGATAAAGCCCAGAGACCCCGGCAGAGCGGGGGGACTAAACTCACTTACTGCCGCCACCGCCGAGAGTCTTGCAAAGCGGAACCAGGGTCTTGCCGCCACCGCCAAGAGTCACGAAGGCTCCATCTACCGCGCCGCTGCTCCGGGGACTACTAATCCCGGCAGGCCACGCGGCGGCGCACAGGAACTGACGCCAAAGGCGGGGAGAACGCGCCAGGAGGCGCAGATAAAGCCCAGAGACCCCCGCGTCGCGGGACGCGAGCGGGACGCCCGGGGCTAAGCCCGGGCAAAGGGCGGGCCCTCTACGGCCCTCATCGGCAGGGAGAGGCAGGGGCAGGGGCAGGGCCAGAAACGCTGTCAAACTGTATCCAAGTAAGTGAAAGATTCCCCCCAAATCCTGTAAAAGCCTGGGATACTACATTGACTATAACCCCTTGATTTTGCCTTATTGCCAGCTCGTAAAATGTCTAAAGCTAAAGCATCTTCAGCTCCACTTAATACAATTGACAATTATATGGTACAGAAGGTTGCTAAAATTAACCAGCATAGAAGATCATCTTTGGGTCTTAGCTACTCGCCAGACATGCTTATTGATAACACGCCACTATCTACTTCAGCTCTTGATATTAGTAATGAGGTCTTCCAGGCTCCAGAAAGTAACCCATTAACGCAACTATTAGTTGCTATCAACGAACCCGTATCAGAATGTACAAGTGATACTGACATTATTACGGTAGAAGAAGAAACCCCTGCACCAGTCCCAGCTCCTAGAGTAACAAAGGGAGGGGGAAAGAATGTACCAAGAAGGGGGGGGCTTCGATCAGGCAAGAAGTATACTGACCCCTCACCCCAGAGGAACATTGAAGACAAAACT
Organism: Lissotriton helveticus; assembly: GCF_964261635.1. Classification (NCBI taxonomy): domain Eukaryota; kingdom Metazoa; phylum Chordata; class Amphibia; order Caudata; family Salamandridae; genus Lissotriton; species Lissotriton helveticus. The sequence continues at coordinate 1,762,185,332 of NC_136065.1, forward strand.
GGGAATAAGGGGGAAGTAAAGGCATATCTGGACGAAGACCAATTCAAGAAGCTACTGAATGCTTCAGATAACAAAAATCAGATCTATCACGAAACCACTTTTAAGTAAAATTGACCAGCTCACAGAGGAGGTCACTAGATTGGGGGTACTTTTGCAAGAAATAACAGAGGAAAGCCCAAACACCGCTTTATTGAATCCAGTTATAGCTGACCCACAAATTACCAACATCGTATCTGGGTCAGATTTTCAACCAAGTACTTCCCAGAATACTATGAGGAGGCCAGCCCAAGGGGGAGTAGGGCTAGGAGCAACAAACCAAGATATTATTATTAAGGACCTTGCAGGGCCTACTTCTAGAAGCATAAAAGATCTAGACAACGTAGAGAAAGGCCCTGTTGAACTAGTAGTGGAAGCTTCCCCACTAATTTTGGTTCTAGCAAATGTTCCCCAACTTGAATCAGGGCACTCAGAGAATACTTCGTCTTTGATAAATAAATCACTCCACTGGTTATCAAAGAATATGGCATTTAAACCAGGAGGCAGGGATCAGCTGGCACAGGAAGTAGTAAAAGCTAGAAGGGTTGCATGGATCGGGGGTGGCATTAAAAAGTTTAAGGGGGACTGCGTGGTGCTGCACTTCTCAGATCCTGAGGTTCTACCAAACATTCTAGCTAATATATATCCCCCTCAGCGTAGATCTACTGAAATAGTGCCACTAACGTTGGATTTCTTTTATATAAAAAAGGGAACTATTCTAAATCCAACATTATTAAAAACAAAATGGAACCCTGTAATAAGAAAAGCCAAAATCCCTGAAAACGCTAATAATTGGGGAATTGCAACAGAAAATAGGTTCTTGGCCCTTTCAGGTCTAAGTCAATGTGATTGACTGGAAAAAACAATGACCATAGGGAAATCAAAGAAGATCATAAAGGCTAAACACAGAAACATTAGCATCCCAACAACATTAGGATTGGACTGCTGCGAGGGACAGACTTCTGACCCTAGGGATCATGCCTCTAATGTAGCAAATAATAAATCTTTAGCTGATTATAGTAGTACTAATGTTGTGGTACCTAGTTCTCTACCCCGTCCGTTTTCCAATAATCTGACTATTCCCCCAAAAAAGAGGAGTGTGGAAAGTGGAGGTAGCATTAAGTTTCTATCATGGAATATTGCGGGTATCCTACATAAAATAGAGACCCCAGACTGGTGTGAGTTCATTGACAGTTACGATATTGTGTTGCTACAGGAAACATGGTCAGTGTCACCAGTCTTTCGACAGGGCTTTTTGAACTTTTATGTGCCCGCGAAAAAGAGTACTAAGGGACGCCCTTCAGGGGGTCTACTTATATGGATACGCCAATCCCTGCAATGTACAATCAAGCACACCCATATTATCAATAGTGATCTATTCTCTATTGTGCTCAATTGGGGCGATGGCCACAAGATGGCAATATATAATATTTATGCAAGGGGAACCCAAGGGGGCACATCTTCTGATATAATAGGTGCCTTAGATAATGATTTAGAGATGTTAGCTACCCAGTATATCATCTTGGTGGGAGGTGACCTAAATACAACATTTGAACCTCTAGGCTGTGAGGATAGTGATCTGACTCAAGAGGAAGATGCTAAGTGGGGAATTCCCCAGCTAGATCTTCCGATAGTAACAAAGTGGACGGAAGTAGCTGTCCAGACTAAAAGTTTATGCCTATCCAGAGGACTGAGGGCTGCCAACGGCCGCACCCTTTCTGACCTACAGGGTAGGCATACCTTTGATAACCTAAGATCGAGTAGTAGAATAGACTATATCTTGGTAGATGTTAGAGGTTGGAACAAAGTTGTCGATATGCAGGTTATCCCCAGGTTGGAGAGCGATCACAACCCCTTGTCATTGCTGCTCAACATAGAACAAAAAGCAACCTGTGAAAATCTAGCTAGGAACCTGACGACCCTAGATGTTGTTCCAACCAACAATCTCCGCCATATTAGATGGATAACTTTAGTAGATAATTTAGAGGCTAGGCAGGCGCTCGAGGGGCTAGTCATTGATGAAGTAACCAGACTACAGGTTTTAACGAATGATATAAATTTTAAATCATGGATTGAAGAGTCTCAGCCAAAGTTTTTTGCTAATATACAGAAGCTATTCTTCAAAACAACCAAGAAGAGTAAGGGTATTGGACCACCCATAAAAAGGGGTTGGTATGATCAATCTTGCAGAATTGCAAGACAAAATCTTAGTATAGCATTAAGATCTAAAGTAGGAGTTTTAAATGCTAGGGACAAATATAGGAAAACTCAGATCCAGGCAAAAAAGCGGTGGGATGAGAATCTTTGGCTGGACCTGAAGAAAGCATGTGCTGAGAAACACCAGAAAGAGTTTTGGGCCATATTAAAGTGGGGATCAGGGGGCATAGCAGACTGTCCAAAAAATCATGTAGCAAAGGAGTCCTGGGTGGACTTTTTCAAACCCCAATACGCAGACAATTCAGGGTCGCATACTGATTTCCCCATAGAAAGGGTATTTTTTACTAATGAATTATTCTCAATGAAAGATGTACAGGAGGCAATGGATGGAGTGACCAGAGGTAGGGCGCCAGGTATTGATGGAATACCGGCGGATGTTTTCTTAGCGGACAGAGAAAGCTGGTGTAAATACTTTCTGTGGCTTGGAAATGCCATTGCACAGGGGGCAAAGATACCAGCAACATGGAAAGGTGCGGAAATAATACCAGTCTACAAAAAGGGGGATAAGGCTTTACCAAGTAACTATAGGCCCATCAGTCTTATTGATTGCGCCCAAAAACTGATGGGCAGGATGGAACAAAACAAGATACAAGCCTGGATAGTCGATAAGGACATCCTTTCCCCATATCAAGCTGGTTTTCGCCCCTTAACTTCCTCTGTCGATCAGGTATTCCACTTTTTAACCATATACTGGAAAAATGTAACCCTGCTAAAAGGTCCCCTCTTTGCTGTTTTTGTTGACCTAAAGTCAGCTTTTGACCTGGTCCCTCGACAAAAACTTTGGACTGTCTTAAGGGAACTAGGAATAAGCCCCGAACTATTGACTTTGCTTGTAAGGTTGCATGAGAACAACTATGCCCGGATTAGGTGGGGTGCCCAGGGCGATGTCACGGAATCCTTCCCTGTGGAGAGAGGCGTGAGACAGGGTTGCGTCCTGGCCCCCACCTTATTCTCTCTCTACATCAATGGCATAGTTGACTTCCTGAAGCAATCTCCGACGGATGCTCCACTATTAGACGGGAAACGAGTCCCAGTACTAATGTTTGCAGACGACACCTTGCTGGTCTCGCGGACCCCTAGCGGCCTACAAAAGACATTAAACGCCTTTGGTGAGTTCTGTCGGATTCGGGGCTTGGAAATAAATACATCTAAGACTAAATTCATGAATTTGAATCCCTCCATGAAATTCAAGGGGAAAATGGTCTACAACGGGGCTTATTTGGAAGAAGTGGATGCTTTTATCTACCTAGGCATCTCTTTAAATGCTAATATGAACTGGAGATCACATATGGACTCTGTAGTGCTAAAATTCAATCAGCTGGCAGGGGCAATAGCCCAAAAACATAAATCTTCATTCACCAAACCAATCCAGCCCATATTGGAGATTTATGGCATGAAAGTTCTGGGTGCATGCCTCTACGGTTCAGAATTATGGGGTTTTTCCAACTTGAACACCTTAGCAGTTGCAGAGAACAAATTCTTACGGCGCATAATTGGTGCTCCTCAGAGTACTCCCTCGACCCCACTTCATTACGATCTTGGGAGGAAAAGGATCGAGGATATGGCCAGACTGCGTCCCCTTTTGTATTGGAGGCGCATAAAAACTACTCCTGAGTTGAGCCATTACGCAGCTGCCCTCTTGGATGTTGATAACTCTGATACCTTTCACAAAGTACTTTGGCTTAAAGAAGTGAGGACATTACTTCAAAAGTTGCACCTTGAACACTTATGGTCTGCAGTAGACCCAGACGATTTTCCGTCTAAGATTATATTGAAAAAATTGTACTGGGACATGATAAACAATGCTGCATTGACTTCTGATCAATCATCTGCCTTGACATCCCAGTTCTTGGAAGTTAAAACAATCCCGAAATTTGAACAGTTTTGGGATTTGATCTCCAAGCCCCTAGATAGGAAACTGTATTTTCACTTTAGAATTGGCTCTTTACCCTTAAATGCTTTCACAGCCAATTGGTGTCCGGATAATGTAAATACTTGTTTTTATTGTAAAATTCATGTAGAAGATATCCCACATTTTTTATTTGTATGCCCCTTATATGCTGCCCCAAGGAATAGATGGTTGAAGCCTGCTTGCAGAAATTTGGGCACTAGGAAATGTTTGGATGCCTTAAGGATTTTAAGATCAAACTGTGCCCCTAATCTTGCAATTGCAGTGGCTAAATACATGGGGTGGGCATGGATAATACGCACGCGCACTTTAAAACTCCTACGAACTAATGAACTACTAGACCCTGTGATTTAAACTTTGTGCTGTGTCTCTATTTTAAAAATGATTATTTTTTGTCTTATTCGCCAACAAAGTATAAACTGCTTAGAATTTAATACTTTTTTATTTTTAGACTAGTATTTATATTTGTATAGCTTAGGGATATGCTTTTATGACAATGTTGTCGAATAAAGTATTTAAACTTGAACTTGAAATGAATTATATATCATAATGTTAAGAGGCTTTGGCATAACTCGTACATATGATGTTCCAAGCGTCCAGACACGCACTCAAGGCGAGGGCTAGAACTACCAACAGCCGAAGCTGGTGCCGGATGACTCTTCCCAGGACCAGCTGGCTCTCTGTTGACAGGAGTAGGACTTCTAGCCGGCGTGCACAGACAGTAAACCTCGATCCACACCCACCTGCTCCCTGTCCAAACAGAGGACGCGGTCTCTCCAGATGAGGTACCGTGGCGCCTTCCGCTGCGCACTATTTGAATAGCTGCTTCGACAGGCGGAAGCTAATCTCACACTGCTCGCAGTGTCTGAGGCACTGTTGGCTGGGAAAAGAGCTGGAGCTCAAAACGTTTTGGGGTAGTTGTTTAATGCTATGCCATGTTCTTCGTGGTAAGTTATCGATGCCCTTGGTGCAAACACGAGTCACTTCCGTATCATGAAAGGAGGTTTCTGTGTGACAAGGTATGTGCATACATGATGTGCGTTGTTTTGTTGTGGTGATGTCTTATGATGTTTTCTCTGCTGTTTTGTTTTTGTGCTGCATTATTTTCAATTTCACGTGGCTGTGTTGTAATCTGGTTGTTTATGTTGCATTCTGTTTTGACTATGCTCTGTTATGTTTCGTTTGTGTTGTTATGTTGCTTTGTGTATGTTATTGTTAAGTTTTGTTGTTTAGTTTAGATCTGTAAACAAATCCTGTTACATTTCCAGCCAAAAGCAGCACATGCCGTTAAAGTCAGTGCGACAAGCAACCATATATGACTGGCTATGGTAACACTTGCAGGGCTCACTTTATATGATACAACCACGTGGCACCTCTGGCCTATTAACTGACATGGACCAGCTGTGTGCAGAATTTTTCAATAAGAAGGCCATTACAAAGATAATGGTGAACTTGCACGGAGAGGGGAAACGGCCTCTACAACGAAGCCGTTTCTACGAAATCCTTAACAACGCATGCAGTACCACGCATGCGTGGTTACCATGAAAGCCTTTACCACGCATACCTTTACTACGAGGTTTGTAGTAAAGGCATATGTGGTAAAGGTAAAAAGTAAAAAAAAGGGGGGCTTGGGGGGGTCTCCCCCCCCAAAAAAAATCTCACCTGAAGTCACGTCGGGTTATGTATTTAATCAGCGTCGTTTAAGAGAAATCGGAAAATAAACTTCCGCTTTCTCTTAACGACGTATGACGTCACCACGCAAACATTCGAGGTAAAGGTTATGCGTGTAAAACGAATTCCGTTGTAACGCATGCGTGGTAAAGGCATGCGTTGCAACGGAATTCGTTGTAACGTCATACATTCCACGGAGAGATGATAATGAGGAAGAAATTAATTATCTGTAGCATTCCAGTGTTGTCAAGCAAAATGGTTTCTTAAAGTATGGGAAATCACAGAACAATAACCACTGACACAAAGCAAGTGCAGCCAAGGTGCAAATTACACAGCGCACTCCAGAATGTACCCCATCTACCTACAATCACTAGGCCACTCTGGACTCTGCGACTGCTCTCTGCTGTGAACAATGCCTGGCACTGGTGGTGGGGGAGAGAATAAGCAGGCGGAACACCCAATTTGGATAGAGAGAGGAATGCTGGAGCCATCACTTCTATTATAGTTGGCACTGGGATGTCTGGTTTGAGGAATGACTTGGCTAAACTGGATGTAGCGATGCACCTGGAGCAACCTATAGGCCAGACATGCATTAGTCACATCTCCTTGTGTGAGGTGACACCATACTTGTTCACGATGTAGGTGCCATTTACTAATTTGGTAAAAAAGCCTCCTGTAAGACATGACACAGCTTCCTTAAAGAAGTGCCAAATGTGCTTCAGTCATTAAACATAGGAGTTAGGCCCGAAGAGGAGAACGACCAGGTAGGGCCATAAAATTGTGGGCAAAAAGGGAAGTGACCTGGACCTTAACAATTTATACACGTTACTGAATTAACATGAAGACCAAACACATTTCTTCTATTGTTTGATCAGGTATTTTTATTTTACCTTATTATTCAACCTATTTTTATCTAATTTGCAAAGTTTATGTGAAAAAGAACACGTTGTGGTCATATCAAGTTTTCATACATACAATATAATCATAACATTCATTACTGTATATTTACAAATAACATGGACATTGCAATATTGCTGCAAAAAAAATCCAACAAAGCGACAACATCAATTTCTAGCCCCAATTTAAAAGGTATAATACATTTTTCTGGAGCCTAGACACTATTACGAAGTATAAACGAGGTCTCTGAAAAAAACAAGGGGAACGTTTGAATATCTGTGACAGGGGTGGATGAAATAACCCCCGTCTAGAAAGAAATTAAATTCACAATTCCTCAATGTTTTACATTTTCCCACGCGTTTCGAGTCCCGGGCAATCAGTACAGGGGCTGTCATCAGGGCTTCAGACTTTTTTAGACGATGGTATTGTCTGAAAAAAGTGTAGAAAAGATTTATATTAATGTTTAGTAGAGCTCCCACCCTTCTAGTCAATTCGAAATCTCCATGAAACATAATGTTCTTTTTACATGATAAAATGTACCTGGTGGACGGTATTCTTTCTATCAGACTTTAGCTTCAGTGAAAGGGGTTGAAATAAATTCTGTTGGTAGTAAAAGGAAAGGGGAAGCGGTAAGGCTTTATTGTCCAAAATTAATCGTTTCCCACCAAACTCCTTTATCTCAACTGGTTCCTACCTTTTAAGATGCAGATTGAGTCCTCCTATTTCATGTCCGTTTCCGTGTACGCGGCCGGTTATTGTACAATTATCTGTCGGAAATGAAGTTTGTTCAAAGACATGCTTCATAAATAAAGGCTACAGTCATTATTTTCAATGTGCATGTTTCTTCGCTCTAAACTTGTATTCGAAAAAGCGAACCTTAATACGGAGTGCTCTCATCAGCTTCCGCTTCTATTTTAAATGGGTCCGTCGCAAAGCGCACGGCTAAATGCTGCACAAGTTCTCTATGAAAATGTAACCATTTATTTTAATAATGGGTGCGACAACAGCCGTTGTAGATCACTGCTTTAGCGTCATCAAGCCATTTAAACAAGCGTACCTGAACTCGAGTTGCTTGTGTCAAGAAATGCTCTGCGTCACGGCCACCAAATGGATTCTAGTCGCTCCTCGCGTTTCTGCACTGGAAGACTAGAGTAAGTCTGACTTAATCTTCTTAATTATTTTCAATGTGTTCCCTCAACACTGCGAGGCTTATTTACGATAGTGTTGGCCTTCACTGCATCCAACTTCCTGTCAGCTGTCTTTGTTTGAAAACCAAACTAGAGGCATTTCCTCATGCAGTATCCTATATAAGTTTCAATTGCGGTATACTTGGAAATTGTAGTTTAAGAGCATGAGCTTCAGTAGCATTTCTTTCTATTTCCATCAGACTTGTTCTATAAGGAGTTTTTCATGTTAGCATATATATTTCTATCCTGTACCTAATCCATCAATTCTCCTACCAAGCACATGTAGGGGACAAAGTTGCTGTTTTTACACCAAAGTCATGAGTGCTTTCATGCCCTATGGTCATTTGTTGGGGTTCGTTACTGTCAGTGCACGCTGAATGCTGAATGCTGCTCACTGACGGATGGAGATGGTTTGCAGAATCTACACTACTTTCTAAGCATGTTCTGAGCCTTCATCTGTTGCAGGAACCAGTAGGCGATGTCCTCAGGATTAGGGATAACAATAACTTGTTTTGATCTCAGTGCTCTCCTTCACAAGTTAGAGGAGCACAGAGTTGATGCAGAGCCCAAGGTGTGTTCAGATTTTCTAATAGACGCACTGCTAATACTATGAGTATCTCTGAGGTCTCTCTAGGGTAGCCGTAGTTCCGGGTACAGTGTTGCTTGCAATCCCAATGGATGGATTGGGAACTTTTTGATTTAATAATGTCAAAAGTGATGTTTTAATGGTAAATCTGCCTCTCGCTTTTCCTAATGCTTGGAGCTCGCTACTCAACATTGTGTAATACCCCTTCACCCTATGGGCTGCTACGAATCATGAATTTTCGTGCATACTTTACATATTTAACTTCTGTGGATTTAGTTTTACGGATAACCGAGTACAATATTTGCCCATACTCAGTGTTCGAAGTGGGAAAAAGAAATAGGGGAACTCTGGGTGGAGAATCAGAGGGCGGGAATAACCTGAGGATTGGATCAGTGGGCGGAGTTAGAGGTGTGGCCAGGATGCGCGAAACATCCCAATCTTTAGTATTTGTTTGGCATTTTACTGCCCAGTTACGGATTATTATGTTATTTAATTCAACCAATGGATACACATGATTATTTAACCATTAATATGAGTTATTGACATTAAAATAAATTCACAGAGTGGGATATGTTTCTAATCACAGAATGTCCCAAATATGCCTAAAAGTGGAAACACAAGCCATTTGTTTCCGAGTCATGGAGTTTCTGTCGTCAGCAATATACACAGAGAAAATCAATTTTACATGTGTAGATCCTATATATGAAATGTTACATAAGACAAAGGACTACAAGGTGTAGGAGTCACATGACAACCATACTAGTAGGCAATATAGTTTAATAGTGATTGACCTGGAGAAACACAAACTCAGAATTTAAAACTTAATGCCATGACTGGGGGTTCTTTTTAATAATCATAATTGATTTATATCCAAATGAACACTTTTTGCAACATTAGGATAATCAAAGGCTTAGGGAAAAAACCATAACCCTCTAGTATATACCTTGAAGTTTGTATGCAGCTCTTAGATAAAAGTTAATAGCTCACTCTTCTTTTTTAGGATTTTAACTTATAAACTGCACGTTACAAAAGGATCTTACTGACAAAAGCAGTAACCCACTGACCTATAGACATTATGTGCACTTTGTGATGGTCATGGTACATTTTCTTTGCAGCAAGCACATTTAACCCACTTCGCTATCCTTCCATGAGTAAAAACTTCCACTAGACAAAACTCCGATCTCGCTCTAAAACAAAGTTTATTCACCGGAGTTATCATGGCATTTTTATTATTGCTGGAAATTGCTGGAGGCCAGGAAGGAGGCAGCGAGTGCTTTTAAAACCATAATATAGAACGCCCCCACTCAAAGTCAGCACCCGTTGCGGTCACACCGGTTGCACCGCCCTAGAGCCAGCTCTTCTCAGGGGTCCCGTGACCTCAGTTACAGAGTCACTGTTGCTCTAGCGTGTGCTACTTCGTAGGCCTGTCTGCAAGACTGGAGGTGAACTTCAGTATGGCTTGTGGTGGGCAAGCCTTCAAGATGAACAAACACTTGCCACTACTAGGGTCCACCTGCTGATGCTAAGACACCAGGGCTTCTCAGATTTTGCGGGGCCTTCGAAGGTCTAGCATGGGAATGTGCTCCCTCAGGTGAGTGGTCTGGGGGACTGGTCATGAAGGCTGAACCTGGTTCCCCAGTTCTAAATTAGGCAGCACTGACCACAGTGCTACACCCGCTCCCTCACTGAAAACCATACTGCCCCACTGAAAGAAATTCACACTGCCTTCAACTACAATCCAATTTGACCAGCTATAGACAACTGGATGCGACTCAATTCAAATTACACACTTGGTAAGAGTAATATGCTGCCTAAAAGAAAAAGTAACAACATCCTGGGAAAAAAAAACACTCATAGGGAATGAAAGATTAAATGAAGCATGTGAAATGTAAGCAGGAACAACATGGTGAACTTAACGCTTTTGCATTCACTATTTAGAAATCAATGATTTTTGCTAGAAAAGTTAAGGACATAACTACAGGGCCCAGATAAGACCCATTTCAATGTCCTCTGCTTATATGTTTACAAAACGTGAGCAGTATGGTTTAAAAAGACCACATTTGTGAACATAAAGCCGCCATACACATTTTGTTTTCCAATCCACACATCAACCAGGTATTGCAGTACCTCCAGGTTTGGTGCATTTCCCCACCGGGGAAAACAATGCTGTTCAAAGAAAGACAAGAAAACAAAAGTAGTGCTTCACTGGCAAACTCTGTAAAGGTACGCTAATGAGTTTGGATTTGAATAAAACCAATCTGGCCACTTTAGGAACACTCTGTTTTGCTTTATTTTATTAATTACTTTTCATATTTTGAACCTTTTATTTCAGAGGCTGCACTTTGGAATAGAAAAATGGTAAACACAGCAATTCCAGCAAAAGTGGTTTTCTTGTTTGTATCCATTTCACAGGGGAACAAATGAACGAAAGGAAGAAAGAGAGGGTGAGAAACATTTCTTGAGTCTTGGTTTTGGGTAAGTGAGGAGGAGCTAAGCAGAAAGAGAGGTAATAGGAGTAGGAAAGAGAGGGGAGCAGCTGCCAGCGGCAGAGCAGAAGCGGACATTGTCCTTGTCTTGTCTGGGCAGGAAACAAGAGACAGAGACCGTTCCTTCTCTGCTCCCCGCCTGTCACCGAACTGCCACTAATGCAGAGCCTTCTCTGCAGGCCTTGTATATTTCTGACGTCCAGGGAAGCATGTTCAAAATGAAAAAGTAGGGGAAGGGAATTTATAGGATTAAAGAAGTAGGGGCACGCGTGCCCTGCCGATCCGGCCCACTTCGACCACTGCCCACACATTGTTGTGAAGTTAGCAGACTAGTGGTTGTGGGTGGAGCTTAGGGGGTGGACAGGAAGAGGAGGGGACGGACAAGGGAAGAGGCAGTTAGAGTAGGGACAGGGAGGACACTGGAAGTATACAATAAAGCTCCAGTAATAATAAGAAATGTGTCAGTAGTTATTTGTAGCAGGATGCTACAACTGGCGACAAGGATGGGATAGGCATGGTCATAGCCTGCAGAACCCAATCGGAGTGCCCTGTCCCCTGCAGCATTGAGTAAAGAATCTGCTGCCTGGTAGTGCTGCCACCTGAGAAAAGAGGTCAGCAGCCGGTGACCCTGCTCCCCCCCCAGCGACTGTCGGAGCCCAGAGGGAGCCACTGGATCGAGCGCTGAAATGCTCAAGAAAAGAAAGCTGTTCGCGCTGGAAGCGCGCGTCACGCCGGATGCGTGCAACTTGGCACCCCAAAAGAACAGGAGTCGGGAGCCCACTCCGACCCTGTCCAGCACCCCAGATCAAGACCAGGGTCCCCCGACGTTTTGGACGCTGTCCCCGAGAGCCCGGTGTCAAGCGCTGCTGAGCGCGCTGGAAACGGAGCCCCGGGCCGTCGGAGGTCGGAAAACCTCACGCCCGATGCGTGAGGTTTGGCATGCCAGCGGAGAAGAAGAGCGGGAACATAGAAAGTAAGGCGGGAGCCCACCCCAACCTCACCTGGTAGCTGCGGTGGTCAAAGAAAAGTGAGCCCTGATGTGTGCTGCCCCCGAGGTTGCCGGCCGGTGAGTCCAGAGTGATCTGGCAGTGCATGAATCAGGAGAGAAAGCCTCGTGTGTGACTGCAGTGACGGCGGCCATCTTGAAGTCAGGCGCTTGTCAGGACAGACCCCTTGATTATCATAGAGTGGCCATTTTGAAGTCAGGCAAGAAGAGATAAGCAAGCATTGGTTGCAGCAAACAAACAAGCATTGGCAAGAAAAGACCAAACAAACATTGGCAAAGACAAGCAAGCAAGCATTGGTACATGCAAATAAACAAGCATTGGTGCATGCAAAATAAACAAGCATTGGCATCTAAAGTTAAACAAGCATTGGCAAACAAACAAGCATTGGCACCTAAAGTTAAACAAGCATTGATACCCGAAACTGAAAACAAGCAGTGACAAGACAAGCGTCGACGACTAAGTAAATAGCAGGAAACAAACGCATCAGTGAGGCAAGCGGGACGCCCCTCGGACAACATGGTGTCTGACGATGAAGCCAATCCACCGCAACAAGGCGACGTCAAGCCCAAGGTTGCAGGTGGATCGCACCTACGAGCGCCCGAGCCTCTCAAAGTGACCACTGGGGGAAGCATGGGTCCCAGTTGGCAGGAATGGCTGGAAGAATTTGAAGACTACATCGAAGGGTCGGAAGTGACTGCGGACAAGAAGAAGTTGATTGCCCTGCGCAACCTGGCGGGGCGGGAAATAGTCAAAATAATCAAAGACCTTCCTGCTGCTGAGGCGGACACCTATGACAAAGTGCGTGACGCACTCAACAAAAGATTTCTTCACAAGAAAAATGTGGACTACGAACTCCATACGTTCCATTCGGCTCGTCAAGGGAAGGAAGAACCCATGAGTACTTTCATGATGCGCCTGCGGAGACTAGCCAAGCATTGTGAATTTGATAATTTCTCAACAAATGCTGCAATTAAGTCACAAATAATAGATGGATGCCACTCCGATCAACTGAGGAGGCGACTATTGAGGAAAGAACATAGCCTAGACGACATAGAGGAGATGACACGAGTCTATGACCAGGCGGAGGAGTATGCCGCTGATATTGAAACGGGACACAAAGGGAGTCACGAACAAGTGCGACGAGTCCACGCCAAAAGCGACAATCGAAGGAGTTTGAGGGACAAACAATGGAGGTCACGCCCGCCCTTCCGTCAAGATCAGTCAAGATACCAGCGGCGAGAGCCATGGAAGAAAGAGAGAAAACAAGAGAGAGTGAGGAAATGTTACAGATGTGGGTATGATTACCCTCATGTGGATAGCTGCCCTGCCATGGGCCAGAGGTGTCGGAAGTGCGGTCGAACTAATCATTTCGAAGCGATGTGTGGGGAATACAACAAGGAGAGACGAAATAGTGCAACCAGGACATCTCAGTCTGACACACAAAACAGCACTTCGAGGACATCCCGGTCCGACACTCGAATACATCATGCGCGAGCTGTCCAAGAACTGACTGAGCAGTCCTCTGGGTCGTCACACTCCAGCAGAGAGTCACGGCGGTCCAGGTGGGAACGAAGGTCACCGTCCAAGGACTCGAGACCTTCATCCCAAGACTCAGCATACACCATCGAATACCTGAACCTAGCTGCAGATCCGGACCAACTGAAAACGTATCCTCGTTTGGACATCACAGTTGGCAATCATGACACAAAGTTCGTACTAGACTCCGGTGCATCCTTGAACTATATTCCGGTCACCGAATATGAAAGAATGAGTCCACGTCCTCCTCTGACATTTGCACCAGTGAGGGTTTTCACGTGGATGGCAAAGAAGCCACTTCCCTGCCTTGGGAAGTTCTCGACGACCCTCAAGCACGAGGACACGACCATCTCAGCGGTCATCCATGTCATCAAGGGCCCAGAAGCAGACTGTCTGCTGAGCCTTCCGACAGCTGAACGTCTTCACCTAGTGGAAATCCTCTTCAAGGTTAGCGGTAACCAAGATGTGACCCGCCAATTTCCCAGACTATTTCAAGGACTAGGCAAATTGAAAGACTGCCAAGTGCGATTACACATCAATGAACAAGTCAGGCCCATCGCTCAACATCCGCGAAGGGTACCGTTCCATCTTCAGGCTGCTGTTGAGGAAGAACTCCAGGATCTGTTAGCTGCTGACATCATCGAGCGCACGGATGGTCCCACACCGTGGGTGTCCCCAGTAGTTATAGTACCCAAGAAGGGCACGGCCAACAAAGTCAGACTCTGTGTGGACATGCGCCTGCCCAATACTGCAATCGAAAGAGAACGACATCCGGGACCCCATCTGAGCGATATGATTTCCGCCCTCAATGGTGCAACAGTGTTTTCCAAGTTGGATTTAAATAAAGGTTACCACCAGCTAGAACTAGATGTAAAGTCAAGATACATCACCACATTCGCAACCCATCTGGGGTTGTTCAGATATAAGAGACTGAGTTTTGGAATTTCCTCCGCAGCCGAAATATTTCAGGAAGCCATTCGGCAAGTTATCCAAAACATTCCCAACACGCTTAATTATAGCGATGACATACTTGTATATGGTTCTGATCTACGAGAACACGATATTGCACTCAATCGTGTCTGTCATGCGTTATTGGAGGCCAACCTGACTCTAAACAAAGAGAAATGTGAATTTCATCAGAACACACTAAAATTCTTTGGCCACATCTTCTCAAGCGCTGGCATGAAACCTGATCCTGACAAGATCATGACCCTGAACAACACCAAGAGTCCCCAGGACGTCAGTGAACTTAGGTCGTTCTTAGGCATGGCTAGTTACTGTGCTCGCTACAACAGGGACTATGCGACGATCAGTCATCCTCTCCGCATCTTGACCAAACAAGGTCAACCGTTTGAGTGGACTCCTCAATGTGAGCAATCCTTCAAGGAAATCAAGAAGGCGGTGGAGTCTGCGAATCACTTGTCTTACTTCAACCCACAAAGAAAGACTGAGATAACTGTGGATGCCAGTCCCGTCGGACTCGGTGCTATCCTGGCCCAGTATAATAAAGACTCAGATCAACGTCGTATCATTGCTTATGCAAGCCGCAGCCTGACAGACCCGGAGAGGGCTTACTCGCAGCCTGAGAAGGAAAGCCTTGCCGTTGTGTGGGCATGTGAACATTTTCATGTTTTCATATACGGCAAACATTTCACTTTAATCACAGACGATCAAGCCCTTGTCACCATTTACGGAAACCCACGATCAAAGATTCCCCTAAGGATTGAAAGATGGGGCTTAAGACTACAGGAGTACACATTCACCATTATCCACAAGCCTGGCAAAGCGGAAAACCCGGCTGATTATATGTCCCGGCACCCACTTGCATCGTCAGTCTCCAAGTCATCCATCGCGGAAGAATACATACATTTTGTGACTGACCAAGCCCTACCCCCAGCTATCCCCATGGATACCATCCGGGAAAGTACGGCTCAAGACGTCTCTCACATTGCGGCAACAAAGTGGAACGAGCTACCCCCTAAAATTAGAACAAATGACTGCTTTGTCTCATTTAAGAAACAACTGAAAACACTCCTTTTTCCCAGGCTAGATCAATAATCCTCAATCAGAACTGATGTTAAACCACTTGCAACTTTCTTCAGCGCCGTGATGTCCTTTTAGGATGAATGTTAGCGCTTTATAAATAAATAAATACAAATACAAAGACGTCGTCCTGCAGAAAGTCCTTCGCAGGGTTCGAAACAACAGGTGGAGACATGACCCTCAGGATGAACAGACTGATCCCATTATCAAACGAGAAATGCAAGCCTTCCGGCATGTCTGTGGTGAACTATCAGCCACCACTGATGGCATACTACTGCGAGACCAGCGTATCGTGATCCCCACTCAACTAAGGAAAGGAGTGGTTGCCCTTGCACATGAAGGGCATCGGGGGATCGTGTCGACTAAACGTGCGCTACGGGAACGAGTATGGTTTCCCTATCTGGATCAACTGGTAGAAGAGACCTTGAAAGACTGTCACCTCTGTCAGCTCACCAGCAAGAGTGATCCTCCAGCACCACTGCACATGACCACATTGCCCCCGGGAGTATGGCAGGAGATCGCCATTGACTTCTATGGACCCCTGGCATCTGGCAAATACGTGTTGGCCATCATTGATGAGCATTCTCGCTATCCCATGGCATACTTTGTACCATCCACAAATGCCTCTAGTACCATCAAAGTCCTTGATGAAGTCTTTGCCACATGGGGTGTTCCCACGAAAGTGAAAACGGACAATGGACCCTCTTTTAACGGGCAAGACTTTGCAGCTTTTGCAAGACACCTGGATTTTCATCATCGCAGGATAACACCTCTCTGGCCTCAAGCTAATGGAACAATCAAGAGATTCATGGCCACACTCAAGAAGACTTTTCAACATGCTACTACGGAGGGTAAAGATCTGCAAGTGGCTCTCAACGAGGTTCTCCGAGCCTACAGAACAACCCCACACGCAACGACTGGGCAGTCCCCGGCGACACTCATGCTAGGACGCCCCATGAGGAATCGCATTCCAACGTGGGAAGGGGCCTTGCATACGCCATCGCCCGCACAAGACCATCGAGAGATGGTGATAACGGACAGACGCAATAAGGACAGAATGAAGTCTTATGCCGACCGTCGGAGAAGAGCGAGGTCACTGTCCTTCCATGAAGGGGACCGTGTTCTCGTCAAGCAAGAACAGCAAAGACAGACCGACTGTCTATTCAAGGATGAACCTTTGCTAATCACGAAAAAGAAAGGAACAATGCTGACTGCGGAATCAGAGCATCGGCGAGTCACGAGAAACATTTCGCATTTCAAGAAGTTATCACGAGATACCACCGGAACCGTGGTGAGTGAAATGGACACTCCCAGTTCAGAAGAACCACGTTCAGATGATCGTGATACCACGGGTCCTGTCCATGAGATAATGAACAATGCTGGTCCGAGAGCTAGGTCACCACGACCTCATCGTGACACACGTCCACCCAAAAGACTCATTGAAGAAATGGACTGAGAAGCCAGTATGTTTGTTTTGTTTGTTACAAAGGGGGGAGATGTTGTGAAGTTAGCAGACTAGTGGTTGTGGGTGGAGCTTAGGGGGTGGACAGGAAGAGGAGGGGACTGACAAGGGAAGAGGCAGTTAGAGTAGGGACTGGGAGGACACTGGAAGTATACAATAAAGCTCCAGTAATAATAAGAAATGTGTCAGTAGTTATTTGTAGCAGGATGCTACACACATGGAAAACGTTTACAATTAAAACGTAATAGTTCCCAATATCATATAGTATTTGGATGATTGTTTTTTTGCTGCATCTTGCATGAACAGCGAGTGGATTTGCTTGCTTTAACTGACGCAATGGGACTGGGTGACCTCAACAAAGTTTCGGGCTATCACTTGTGATCACACCGGCCACTGTGATTGAAATTGATGGAATCATCTACAGATAAGAGAGTGCTGCACATGCCTGTTTGGCTAATGGTACATTTCTGAAGATCAAACACAGAAAAGGTGATTGGAGGAATGCCTTTATAAGTTTGATAATTGGCAATTGCCTGGGGTAGCATTCCAACCCATCATTCTCCTGCCCACTATTCCACTTTAGTTTGGTCAGGATTAACCCTGCTCTAATAGAAACAGTCCTGCCTGAACTGCCAGGCCAGGTCCTCTCTTTGCCAGAACACAAGCAACAAAAGATTGGTTTCACACTAAATGGGCATCGTCAGTCAGGTGTAACTTGGTTCCAGTGGCACAGTGAGCAAGGCACCCTTGTCTGCGCAACCACTTGCCATTTAGGATGGTACATCAAACACAAAAAAGGTGGTGGGAGGAATTCTTGCAATAAGTCTAACTACTGTCAATTGCTTGTACGTATTGGAATAGGAGCTGATTTGCATATGACATGGTCTAATCTGAGTTGCATGTTGTCATGTTTTGTGAGGTTATGTCATGTCATGTCATGTTTTGCCATGTCACTTCATGTTAATCACCACTAGGGTATCCTGGTGCTAAGCAGGTGGATGTGCCTAGCCCTGTCTATCATATGTTCGTTAATTGGAAAACCAGGTCTTCAGCTTCTTGTGGAATTCAAGAAGAGAGGAGGAGACTTTGATGTGAAGTGGGAGGATATTCTATGCTTCAGGAGCAATGTAAGAGAGTGCTCACCCACCTGATCTGGTTCTGTGTATATGTGGGATATGTGCGAATAGGAATAAAGCTGAGGTGTCTGGGTGGTTGGTGGAAGGAGATAGGACTATTCAGGTCTCTAGGGCCTAAGTTGTGTAATGCCTTGAAATGTGTGTGTGAGGTGAGCATGGTGGGCAAAGGAACAATGTGTTGGAATGGCATCCAGAGTGATTGCCAGTAATATACAAATTGCAAGCATTCCTCCCAACTCCTTTTGAGTGTTTGATGTAATTTCCTAAGTGGCCAAGGGCATGCTCAACTGTGGATTCCTTGCTCACTGTGCCACTGAAGCCAAGATACACCTGACTGATGCACTCTAATCAGAGCTAAACTAATCTTGGGTTGCCTCTGTTCCAGTTCAGAAAGGACCTTCCTCTGCAGTTCGGGCTCGACTGCACCTATTGGAGCAGGACCAAGACTGATCTGCATATGTCTGGGGTTAAACTGAGGTTGCATGATGGGCAAAAGAATGATGGGTTGGAATGTTACTACGAGCAATTGCCTGTGGTTAGATAAATTACAAGCATTCCTCCCATCACCTTTTATGTGTTTGATTTGACACCCTAAGTGGCCACGGGTTATGTTCAAACGTAGATCCATGGCCTACTTTGCCACTGGAACCAAGTTACACCATATTGACAAGCTCCTATCAGGGTGTTCTGGTTCAAGGAGGACCTGGCCAGGCAGTGCGGCTAGACTGTTCCTATTGGAGCAGGACCAGGAGAGATTTGCATATGTCTAATTCTAATCTGAATGGCATGGTGGACAAAAGAATGATGGGCTGAAATGCTACCTGAGCTATTGCTGTTGGCTAGCCAAACTGCAAACATTCTTTCCATCGCCTTTTGTAAGTTGACACTTCTGAAGAGTACATATGTAATATCTGAAGGAATACAGAGAAGTTAGCCAAGACCAAGAGCAGGGATGCTTGAGTTCAGCAAAGAGTAAATTCTATTGCTCGTAGCTGGGACGGGGCAAATATAGAGAGACTGATTCCTGAAGAACTTAAAAAGTCCATAGGGTTAAATAACCAATGGTTTACATCAGTTCACATATTTCTTCCACCTGTCAAAGAGCGTGGATTAGTGAAAGCGTAAATTAGCATTAAGCCAGGATTCCTGCCAAACTCAAGAGGTCTGTATCCTGGTACGCAAGAGCTGATGTGTCATCTGAGGACACAGATGAAAGTATTTCTCCATGTCTAGTCTAGTTAACTAGCTTAATGTTGGGTCTAATCCTTCTAATAGGCTCTTCATACAAAAAACATAATTTCATTGTTAACATATCAGAGAATTGCTAACGCAGAGACCAAAAACAGTATAGGGCCTCCAGTAAATAGTGGCATACACTGTTGTTAAGTCATGTTGTAAGCCATTGGCTTTGAGTTTAAGGAGAGGAATTGACGGGCTGGCATTCCTATCTCAAATGGTAAACTTGGGGACTTTTTGTTTCTCATCATAAGTCCCTTTGGCTGAAGTCGTTCATGTGCAGCGACAGATCTCCTAGAGCTCCCAAAAAATGAACTAGCACTTGAACCCTCCCTAGAACGGTGTAACACACTGGCAGATTTCTTTCAGGGAAATATTAAAAAGCTTTATACCGCATTTCCTAGCTTCCCCCTCCCCTGTGACCTCCTATCAATGTACATGCCCTTACACCATCCAGAACACATGCTTACGGAATTCGCCGCTCTGAACCTGAATAAGCTGACAGAAATGTTTTCAAAAATACAATCAGGTTCCCTCTAATGCCAGCCCCCGACATATCCTAGATAAAGCAGAAAACATGACCCTTCCTACTATTTTGTAAATTGTAAATCTTTCCATCTCCATGGGATCAGTCCCTGGTCTATGGAAACATGCCATGGTCAAGGCCTTATTGAAAAAACCTAACCTAGACCCAGATGACTTCGGCAACAATCGCCCAATTTCGCTGCTGCCGGCCATCGTAAAAAGTTTAAAAATAATGTGAACTCTGTTCTCTCCAACTTCTTGTAAACCCATGACCTCCTGCATACCACCCAGACTGGGTTCTGTCCTAAAAACGGATCCGAAACTGCTCTTCTTGCTGTGGTCGAGGACTCTAAACAAATCCTAGATCAAGGAGGAGCAGTTGTCATCACCCTCCTTGATCTTAGCTCAGCCTTCGACACAGTTAACTTTTCCATCTTAGTAGAGGGACTCAAGAGGCTAGGTATCCAAGATGAGGTGATCTCCTGGATACAATCTTACCTAGACAACAGAACCTTTCAGGTGTTTTCAGGGTATGCAATATCTAGGAGTCTACAGCCCAGCAGCGGGATCCCGCAGAGATCCTCGCTGAGCCCCACACTATTTAATGTGTATATGCGGCCACTCGCTGATATCATCCTGCCTCACAGGATTAAGATCGTCACCTATGCGGATGACACACAGCAGGTCATAACTCATAATGGTTCCCGCAACTTCCCCTCTGACTTCGAAACATGTCTGGAGAAAGGTCCTCTTCGATGGAGCACTCCTCTCTCAAACTTAACGGAGGCAAAACAGAACTCATGCTCCTAGGCAACCACTCCAGCATGGACCTTAATCAGATATGGCCCAAGTGCCTAGGCCCTCCCAACCCCAAAAAACCAGGATAAAAAGTCTGGGTGTCTGGTTAGACAAAGTTTGACCACCAAGCAGTGAAGGTGACAGCGGCCTGCTTTGGTACACTCAGACTACTCCAAAAGGTCCTCCCACTCCTTTCAATGGCTGCAAAAAGAATCCTGATTCAGGCCTTGGTCCTATCACGATTGGACTATGGCAACTCCCTCTACTTAGGGGCTCCCAAAGCAACATTAAGGAAGCCCAAGTCGCTCAGAACTGTTCCACCAGGATGCTACTCGAGATTAAAGCCAGCCCAAAAAGCCTCACACTGGCTGCCATTTGAAAAAGTAAATTTCAAGTCCCTCTGCATTGCTCATAAAACTATGTGGGGAACAGGCCCGGCTATTAACAAATCCCTCAACACCCCCTATCACCCTAAGAAGGACCTGCAATCGGCTAGTCTCAATCTTTCAGTTGTTTCCAAAATCAGGAGGACAAGAAGCAGAGGAAGATCCTTGTCCTATAATGTGGCAAAGCTTTGGAACACATTATCCCATACCTCTGCTTTGAACCCCATCTCCTTCTGTTTTGTAAACTTCTAAAAAACTGGTTATTCCAACAATCGGCCCAATACCCTCACCCGCTTTTCTGTTCAGTCCCTAGCGCTGGGATGGCCGAGGGTAGCTATATGCTCTACAAATGCTTAAAAAAAATTAAAAATAGATGCTTGGAGGTGATTTTCTGCCCCACCAATCTGTCTGTCTGGCTGGTAACTGCCTTTCCTAAATAGATATGGTTGGGAAAAGTCGCAGTCCAGACACATAGGAGATGTATCTCTCACCTCTGAGTCGCTTATGGGATACACTGCCTGTACATTGAAGCAATAAAGGAGTGACCACCCCCCTTTCTCTTTCCTGGGAGTCATTTGAATTTGCAAGCTTGCAAATACATGCTTTTGTCAGCTTCATTAAGCCACCAAGCCATTATGTCCTATAAACAAGCACGGTTTAAGCTATGCTTGGCTTGTACGGTACACACTGCCCTATTTATTTGCTGTGCATTTTACAGCCTTGTCATTTTATTAGTAGGGATATTGCTACTTCATCAGTTCGGTAGAGGCCGGACTCGATTATCAAACAGCAGGCTTTCTTTCTCACACATGGGACCTTGATTGGCAGCCTAAAAGCTAAAATGTCCCTCCAGAATTCAAAGGCTATCTTCATAACCTTTAAAATTTGAGCTGAATAATGCAAATCATCTTTTGCTCTGCAAAAGTCATGCCACCTTTATTAAAATCCATAACGTAATTTGTACAGCAGCTATTCACGGTCTCTCGTTGTCAGCATTTTCAATCCTTCCAGGCAATAATTTGTGTTCATGATAAGACGCAGCCAGAGCCTTGATTTTTTTGACTTTGTTGTTCGTGTTCTTTTAACCCCAGATTCAGACTATCTATATGGACTGCTGGCTGACCGCACTACTCCCACATAACATTTCCTACAAATGCCAGCAGGCCTTGCTTTCTACATAGCGCTACGTCCTCCTTGTCTATGCAGAAGGGCTGGTGGTGGCTTCCACTGAGATTCCAGCTGGGTCTAATACCCTACTTCCCTTATCCGTGCCTTGTGTAGATTTGCGGCTGTAGTCTATCTGCTTGTGGGGGGCGAGTATCAACGGCTCCTTCCTTGTATTGCCTTTGGATAATGAGGGATTCCACATTATCCAAAGACGATAAAAGAAAGGAGCACAGGTCCTCCACGGTTACAGACTCATCACTTGTGCCCTTATAAAGGAGGTACTTTCTGTCTATGGAGTCGCCATCTCACAGGTGACCTCTCTCATTCACGGAAACAGTCAAGTCCCACGAGGACACCATTTTAATTCGGAGCCCACCGCAACTTTTCAGTACATACATACGACCTGACGAAGTTCGATCTCTTTGAACGAAAGGCGTTGGCTGAGGCTTGTTGTACATATCTGTTGGAATACCTAATAAAGAGCGTTTTTCAAAAAAGAAAATGACTATTCACTGTTACTGAAACAGACTACTGGGGTAGTGCACCGCTCTACTTGCTTTTGTGATATTTTGATCAGAGGTCATTAACAGGGTCTGGAGGAGAGAAATCTGGACAAACGGAGCCTGCACGAAGATCACTCAACCTCCTAGTGTGGTATTTTTGAAGTGATGGATTCTTCAAAGCAGAAGCTCTTTACTCATAAGTTACATTGTGGAAGATAAAGCAGAAACTGTGTTGTAGAGAACTTCATGCCCATAGAGAGACCAGGTGGATGGAACAGTATACAGTGGGAGAGGGCTTACTTATGTTATCTTATGTTATGCAAATTTGTAGAGCGCACCATCAGCCAGGAAGGTATCCTGGCATTGAACAGATGTGAGTCTAGTGACACCGAGGTCCTGGTGGGACTACTCAAAAAGCCAGGTCTTCAGCTTGTTGAGGAATTCAAGAAGTGAGAAGGAGGCTCTTATGCGTAGTGCTAGGTGCTTTAGGAGCAATGGAGGAAAATGCTCCACTGCCAGATGTAGTTTTCCATAGGCGTGGGATTTGTGCACGTAGGAACCCAGATGAGCAGAGGCATCTGGAAGGTTTATAAAAGCAGGTGCGATTGCTGAGGTATGCTCGCCCCAATGTTATGTAGTGCCATGAAAATGTGGGTAACGAGTTTGAATTAAACTAGTTTGCGAATGGGGAGCAAGTGGAGTTCCTTCAGGTGTGGTGTGATGTTAGTGCAGTATGGGAGGTTAAGATTGATTCTGTCCAAGTTCTGAATGGTTTGCAGTCTTTTGGTGAGTTTTTAGTTAATCCTGGTATAAAGGGTTTTTTGCTGGTGTAAGGTGTCAAGCTTGTTTGTGGGCGTGCATGATGGTTTTTCGGGTGCTGATTGGGAGCCATTTGAAAATCTTCCTTAGTATCTTCAGGGTATGGAAGGATGAGGCGGTGATGACATTAACTTGGGCAGTCATGTTGAAATTGCACCCAGGGATGATCCCAAGGTTTTTGGTGTTGTAAGTCCTAGCTCTGTTGGATACCAGGTGGAGTCCCACGGTATTGTGCTCTACCCTAAGATCATGATTTTGGTCTTGTCGGTGTTCTGCTTTAGACACTTAGGGGTCCATTAGGATGTCGGGCGGATTGCCTCCGCCAGGGTGGCGGTGGCCACCGCCACCCTGGAGGAGGCAATCCGCCCGACAACCACTCTCTGTTTCCCCTCCGCCAGATTAGGATGGCGGAGGGGACAGCGGCGGACGGAAAGACCATCCGCCGCTTTACCGCCGCGGTCACCTTGCGACCGGGGCGGTAATAGATTATTATGTTGGCGGTGTCTATCAGACACCGCCAGCCATATTATGATGGGCATTTGGGAATGCCTTTCCGGAAAGGCATGCGGAGAAGCCCTGCAGGGGCCCATTGCGGGCCCCCAGGGACTCCGGGAGGGGGGTGGGGGGGTGCACATGGGGGGTACCTATGGTACCCCCCAGCAGTTCCATGCACAGCATGGCAGGCACCGTGCGGTGCCTGCCATGCTGTGCACGGAAGTGCACAGCATGCTTTCCTGCCATTGTGGCAGGCGGTGCTGAGTGCACCGCCCGCCACAATGGTAGGAATGCAGGATGCACCCGCCACTGTGGCGGGTGCATCCTAATGCTGGGGAGGGGACCCCCACCCTTAATGGACCCCTTAGTCTTCATTCAGTGGACTATTTCAGTCATGCAGGCATTGAACTTGATGTGGGTACTGGCCATCTGGTCTTTGAGGAAGAGAATGAGGTGCATGTCATCGACGTTGGAGAAGATATTGATGTTGTGAGAGTGGATGATGCTGGCTTGAGTGATCATGTATGGATTTGAAGAGGGTCAGGCTCAGGGAGGATCGTTGCTGAACTCTGCAGATGAGGTCACAGGTGTCTGAGGTGGATCGTAATAGACTGACTGACTCCTTCCTACCAGTCAGAAAGGAGTAGATTCTTTGGAGTGGGTGTCCTTGGATTCCCATGTGGTGTAGGTGTTGAATAAGGATGGGTTGAGAGACTGTGTCAAATACTGCAGAGAGAATAGTGCATTCTGCACCCGCTCAGTCACAATGTCTTGGAAAGACATAGCTGATCTTACCACTAATCAAGCAGAAACAAAGGCATACACTAATGATGAAGCTGAATCTATATATATACATTAGTACGAGAAGTTCTGGACTTCGGGTCCTCCCCAGGTAACACAACACAACAGTTACGTCAACTTGAATATTTACTGAGAAAGGAGATCAACCAGCGCCTCCATGCAACAACTCTAATAGAATACCATAAAGTAAAGAGAATTCCGAGAGGATTGAGTATTGCTTTGAGACCTATGCTATTCAAATTCAATAAGGCTTTTATGTCCCGTTGGTACGCAATACTGAACAAATGTGCTCTTGATTTGATTCTCTTAATAATTGAAGAGATATCATCAATACTCACAGACTTGTCTCGTGACATTAACAAGTTAAAGGATGACATTACTCAAAAGATTGATCAAGAGGATTGGAATAAAACATTGGAAGAGATTAACAGAAATTTGGATAAGCATGCAAAGGAAGTGCATGAGCGAAAAATTCGCAGGTTTCGGAGGGATACTATCGACTATAAATTAGACGAAGTATATTCTTGGGCTGAGACGTATGCACAGAAATGTTTTTTTAAAAAACCTAATGCAATTTCATCTGAAGAGAGCATAGTCACGGATCAAGACCTGACAGTACAACGTACAAAACCGGTTCCAGTACAACTACAGACAAGTGCAGCGTCACAGGAAACTTCCTCTACATCAAGTTTGCAACCATCTTTTTTTAGCGGTGGGTCAGGCATCAAAGGCACCACCAACTAAACCTGGAGTAGTGCAAGAACCCGCAACCGAAGGGGAAAAACCAAGAAAAGTTCCAGAGTCCGGCAGACCTCAGAGGAACCTAAAGAAATAGAATCCTTGGTTATGAATATCTCCAGAAGAACTCTAAGTAGAGATGAACTTAAGGTTCTGAACAAAGGAATTTCCTTTGTCCCCACATACTCTTCAAATGATTTAGAAACTGAAGTCGCATTATTCCAGTTTATGAGGAAATTACGTTTGAGATGGTTCTTTTCTACTTTGCCGACCAATGAGGAACAAAACCAAGAGTCAAAAAGTTTCGTCCTAAGAGTAAGTTTATGTCTCCCATCACACTAAAATCTCTCGATACCTTTGAACTTTTAGCTAAGAAGGATCTTAAAGAGATTGGATGCAACAAAGGCACTAGGTCCAATTTGACACCCAAGGAATTTCCGATTCTCCATTCTTTAAGACAGGACACATCTATCGTTTTTCAGCACGCTGATAAAGGCGGAGCCCTGGTGGTCCTTAACACAGATTTTTACAACCTGAGCGTAGACCAACATGTGCAAGACCAGGAAACTTACGTTTTATTGGATCAAGATCCCACCAATGAATTAGTGACTTTGCTGCTTAACATTGTGACAAGAGCAATAAATGATGGAATTATTGATCAAAACATTGGTAAATTTCTGATTAATCAAACACCGCAGATTACGCATAGTTATATGCTGCCTAAAATGCATAAGGACATTCTTAAGCCACCTTTTCGACCAATAGTGACTGGATGCAATTCCATTCATGAAGCAGTAGGATACTATTTAGATTACCATCTACAACCCCTAGTTCAATCTTGGGAAACTTATATAAAGGATACAACCGACTGCTTATTGAAATTGGAAGCTGTTAGACAAGTATTTGATGAGGACATTCTTTTGTGCACCATTGATGTGGTTGCGTTGTATACATCAATAGCCCACAATGAAGGCTTGGAGGCAGTAGAATGGAGGTTGCTGGCTTCTTCTTTGAAATCAGAAAAAGCTATCTTTCTACTTGAACTATTGCATTTTTCTATTTACCACAGTTATTTTATTTGGCAGAACAAATTTTATTTACAGAGGACGGGAACATCCATGGGCTTTCCCGGAGCCCCTTCATAGGCAAACACATTTATGGTCTATTTTGAGTACAAC
Organism: Lissotriton helveticus; assembly: GCF_964261635.1. NCBI lineage: Eukaryota > Metazoa > Chordata > Amphibia > Caudata > Salamandridae > Lissotriton > Lissotriton helveticus. Next base: position 1,762,212,151 of record NC_136065.1, read on the forward strand.
CACATTCTCACCAACCCCAAATGGAAAGAAAATGCTGCAGTGTTTCTGCGCTTTATACATGACAATCTAGTCATTTGGAAGGGTTCAAAATCAATGCTGGAAGATTGTATTGTTGAACTAAATGGTCACAATCCGAGGATACAATTCACGAACGACATTTAGAGTGAAACAATTCATTTTCTAGATATAGAAACAATTAAAACATCCAATGGTTTGGTAACCTCCGTTTACAGGAAGCCTACAGATGTTAACAATGCATTGCACTTCTCTAGTGCACATCCTGTTTTGCTTAAGCAACATCTGCCGGTGTCTCAATTCACGAGAATTAAAAGGATTACATCAGATGCCACTATTTGCATTAATCAGATTCAAGATCAGATGATGAGATACAAAGCAAGAGGCTATCCGTCTGAGATACTGACGAAAGCTGAACAAAAGATTGCTTTAAAACAAAGGGAACAACTACTAAAGCCTAGCAAGAAACAATCGCAGCAACGAGAAGTTTTTATATTGAAATACTCTAAACAAGCATCCCAGATTAAAGCAATAATAAGAATTGTTGGGAAATCATAGATCAGGAACCTGATTTTGTTGACCTCTTCAGAGGTCCCCCACTATTTGAACACAACAGTTCCAGAAATGTACGTGAATTACTGAAATACAAAAGCATTGATACAACACAGACACACAAAGGCATGAGGAAGTGCCACAATTGTGGCCAATGTAGCAATGTGATTCTGGGTGATGTGTTTATGTATCCGCATACAGGCAAGAAATTAAAATTACAGCATACATCTGACTGCAACACGGAGAGAGTTATTTATGCCATCAAATGCCCCTGAGGTTTGGTTTATTTAGGGAGGACGAGCCACAAAATTAAAACACGGATAATAGAACGTAAATTTAGAATTCGCAATCAGAACACCACCTCTCCTCTTGCTGTACATTGGTTACAGGCCTCACACACCATACCACATTAACAATTCACTATTTTGGAACAAATAAAGATCAGTTCAGGCACAGACATTAACACAGCATTAGCCCACAGGGAAACACACTGGATTAAAATGCTAGGGACAGTGACCCCGGGTGGGCTTAATGACCACTATGAAATGTTATGCTTTCTCTGAATAAGAATATTCATACAATTATCTTTAATTTTGTAAAGAATTTGCACTCTTGTCTTTTTAGTGTTTTTGTTTGCTTATCTATTTCACACACTTTATACAGTTCAGATCTCAGGAACCATTGGAGTACGACCCGTTGTCATGTTGTTTGGGTATTATATACATACAGATGAGCGCAATATTATCTTTGGCAACATGCGTGTGCCCTTTTCATTTTGGAGGTGTGGTTAGTTAACCGCATGCGTGCGGGCGGAATTCCGCTCGTACGCTGACTTTTTCAAAAGCGCATGTTACGTGACGAGCTGGGCTCGTCATGAGCGTGCGAGGAGGCTACCTCATGACGAGCCCAGCTCGTCATCAGCGTCGAAGGGGTTAAGTATTAATTCAGTTATGTTATGTGGACTGTTAGACAGTTTTTTAATCTGGATTCTTGAAATGCGCTCAGAATGTTGGAGAGCCTGGATACTTTTGCCACAACGTGATTGTTTTACGAAGTGAAAGACACATTGGTGGCTTCATGTTGTTTTTAGCATCTGTTATTGACACATTGGCATTTTTCACATAATAGACAGTATAACCTTCAATTTTAGTTGAAATTGCGTCTGGGTGCTATACTTTAGTGACACACGACTAATAAAATTTGTTTAAATATCGCATCACGTGGATATATCTTAAGAACTCTTCCGCAATACAGCGGGGTACGCTAAGCACGATGGGATGCTTACGCGAAGATTGGGACGAACGTATTAGGCGAAGGCAGTCTGAGACGCGGTGGTGTTGTTATACTTTCTATCAAAACGGTGAGAATCCATTCATTTGTAGTTTTGGTTACCGTATCCAACAGAGTCTTTGTCATAATCCTTAATGCCGCGTCACTCGATTTACTTTTTAGAACCCGAACAGACTCGGAATTGCAGGCAATCGGGTGCAGACTTTGTTTTGAGCTTGAGGTATTCAAAGATAAACACGGTGACGATCTCTTCACTTTTACCTATGAGATAAATGATAGTTCTCCTGAATCGTTGAGAGCTTTTTTGGTTACTGATCATTTGTTGAATGCAGGACATATCATATCACAAGCAGTTTAAGGCACACAGAGAAGCTGCCACATTACCACTGACAGACGGGTAAGAGAAACACTGACTCCTTGGTTTCTATCTTACTCATTATGCTGTTGCAATTAGGTACTAAGGTTGCCAATGAATCTGTTCACAGTTATACATTTGGCAACCCGTTGGAGGGTAAGAAACTAGTTGTTTGGTTACACTGCTTATTTTTTATTATTTTCACTGATATTTATTTCTTCACAACACACTGGGAGTTTTAGTTGGTTCATCGATTAATTGAGTGCACCTTATGGATTTTAACGCCAGAAGTTGCGACTTTTGTTCTCGAGCAATACACCATTGCCACTTGTTTTCTCTCTAGAGTCACATTTTCACATATTGGAGATTCTTTCTACTGTACAAGCCTTTTTGCACTTTTATCTCATTTTTCAATCACTTCTTAGAGTGCAAATTCTATTTTCACTTTATTGAAAACTGTACTGTGTTTGTTACATTGAGACTCCATTGTGTTGTAGGTTCCTGGGGAGGAAGCAGCTATACAATTAAAGCTTCAACGTGTTTATGACATTCATCCCCTGACGAAGTGTTCATTTCTAAACCCGAAATGCATTGGGATTGTTCCTTTATAATCTGCTGAATGTATTAACTCATTTATATGTGGTTTGATATTGAACATATAATTATACTTTAAAGTTCATGTATGCATTGTAATTAAGTGCACATTCTCAAATATTTGTTGATTGATATCTTATATACTATGCATGTAATGTAAGATTGATTATGGTATGATAGATGAACATGCTTCGAAGAGGGCAACTTGCGTGCCCCCAACTGCTGCACAGCTGAAATGAGGAAACTTTCCTCCAAAGTGACTCATATTTATCCATGTAATCCATTGTATTTCATGGTGATCTCATACAGTGATCAATGTACTCCCAATCTTTTTAAAGACACTCCAGAGACAGCCAGATGATGCTTGAATGTTTATTACGCATTTTCATTTATCGTATGTCGCCTTAAGCTTGAACATAGATATGTGCTTTTAACATTCCTTTGAGCCAACATAGTAACAACCCAATGCATTTCGAACTCTTATAAGTTCTTCCTCAGGAGTACTGTAATAAATTGAAAAAAGACTGTGTAAGCAATAAATAAAAAACACAAGCCTATATTAACTGTGCATAATTCCATGAGCAAAAAAGATTTGTACCAAGCATTGTCCATGCCCCAACCTTCCCTGTGCTCCCCTAATGAACTCATGTTAAATAATTGTAATAATCTGACAACTTATCCAAATTCACTAATGCCTATAAACTTCCTGAACCCTCACTGTGCTGCCCATTTAAATCATCCCACTTATTTTCTCAAATAATACAAAACTGCACGGAGACACGATATTGTGCAAATACTCGCCCCTTTCCCCAAGCTGTTCTTGCATTTATAAGAACGTTACTGTGTTCTATTTACCTTGCTACCGGAACCAGTGGCTCCTAATATGTGTGTCGCCTTGCGTGTTCAGCAATAAAGAAAGAACCAACCTACCACCCACCAGAATTTCCTTTAAATCCTGCTCCCTCATGTGTGCCGAATGAACCCTTAATTACACTGAAACCCCATGACCTCATCCGTTCTCGATGCTAGGTCATAAAAAACTAACTTTCCCACCAAACATTGCCTCAGTGCCGAGTACCTGAAACCTGAACTGGATGATAAATGAACATGCCATAGAGCATATGAGTATTTTTTGATTCATTTGTTTAGCTTTTTGAGACAATTTTAGTCTGGGGCAGTGCTCCACTCAGGTTGTGGTTATCCACAACCTTCCTTTGGCAGAAGAGGTGGAGGCATTCAGAATAGGTATGGCATGGCATTGATGGGCTGCAGTTCTCTAGAGTAGGCATAGTGTGGGCTGAGGTCCGATGAGACCTCTGAGTGGATGGACTTAATGGTGAGAGCATTTTCTTTTTGGGGAATGACAGGCCTTGTAATTACCGTTGATTCATTGGACTGGATTGGTAGATGTTTTTTGAGGTCTGTCGGGTCCAGATGGAGGCTGAAGTTGCTGTAAAAAGTGGTGACCATGTTACTAAAGAACTGATAAAGATTGTTGCAGAGGTCCTGTGAGGGGGTGATCGAGTTGTAGGCGGCTGATGGTAAGGTAACATTTTTAAAAAAAAATACTTTTTATTGGTATTTTCACATTTACAACATATGACACTTAACATGTATAGACTCTTCGCATTTGTTCTCGCAGGGTCCATCGTCGTTGAGTTTTGGCTGTCGGTATCTATGGGGTTTTCCAATTGTCCCTATCTGCCTGCGCTTCCTTGCCCCTCTGACTAATAAACATTTAACATAAAACATGTAGGTACTTGCGATTGTTCTGAGGTGTTCAGACATATAGTGCATCACATATAAGTATTGGCGATTGTTTTTGGGTTGACCACCAGCTTGGTGGGGATGATTGAATCTACTTTCTCTCCAGCCTCCCTGTCACGTTCGCTACCTTGGCCTGCCTCAGCTGCTCTTTTTGTGGGATTGCCCTCCTATTATTGCATACTGATTTTTGTTGTTCATTGGGGGTTCGTATGTGTTTAGGAACTTGTCTAGAGTTGCCCACATCCCCCTGTTGGGGTTCTTCCATGGTGCGTATCTTAGCGCTGTGTTGTTGGCTTCTCTAAGGAAAGTCACTCAATTCAGCCAATCCTTGAATGTGGCTTTGGCTGTGTCTTTCCATTTGGTTAGCACCATTTTGGCTGCTGCCATTAGGAGGAAGTCTAAGAGGTTTCTGTCTTGTTGTGCGGCTATGTCTGCCGTTATGAGTGCAGTAGTGATTGTGGCGAATTCTTCTTTCAGTGTGCAACCTAAGGCCTTATTAGTGAATGTAAAGACTTTTTTCCAGAATTTCTGACCTTAGTGCATTGGAAGATGAGGTGCGCCAGGTCCCCCTTTTCTAGGTTGCAGTTCCAGCAGTTGTCGCTATCTCTAAGTCCTAATACCGCTAAGCGCGCTGGTGTCCAGTATGTTTTGTGTAGTAACCAGAATTTTGTCTGGGCTAGCACTGGGGAGATCATGTTTTTCGATGGGTACGCCAAGAGGGTATGTAATTCTTGCTCTGTGAGCGTTGTATCTAGTTGGGTTGACCAGTAGCTGGACTTCTTGGTGTTAAGCTTTGAGGAGTCGGGTCGGAGGAGTTTATATAAGTGGGACACTTGGTGGCCCACTTTGTTAAGGTTCTCCATATAAAGAATAATCAAGGGTTTGTGCTTTGTTATTTTTGATTTGGCTATGGCTGTTTTCAGTTTGAGGAAGTTGTAGAGTTCTGTGTCTGGTAGGTTGTGTCTGGTTTTTAGATTGTTAAAAGTGTATGGCTTTCCCTCGTCTTCCAGATGAGCAGTGTATGAGAACCCTAGATTTTCCATGATTCTATGTCTAGGAGCTTCCCCCTATATTTAATCTTGGGGTTTGCCCAGAGGGATTCCCAGTTCGAGTTTTTAATGCTGTGTTCAAGTTTCTCAAAGAATCAAAGAAGGGTCTTGACTCCTAACTCAGCAAGGCTGAGTCCAACCAAAGTTATGTAACAAAACACAGGCCAATGCTGAGAAACCTGACTATAACATGACCAATAACAACAACGCTGTTGAAAAATCAATCAAAAACAGCCTGCTTAGCAAATAGCATCATATGAGATTTATTCTCCTTCGTCAAATTTTTACTTTTTTAGCACAAAACTTTTAGTGCATGGGAATACAAAAAAATAATTATATACAATATATACAAACAAATGCAAAAAAAGCAACAAACATTTTATACATTACATACACACTTGGCCAGTCAATCATACAACATGCATTCACACAATTGGCAAAAAAACAATATATCCACGTATTGGTGACAAATGAATAGAAATGATTCCTTTTGTGAATATCAAATTGTAGAGTCTGTTCTAATTCACAGATTTGTCAAAAAATTCTTTTGTATCAAATAAAAAGAGCTGGTGTCATAGAAATGATACACCCAATACGGGATAAAGATGGTCGACGCGTTTCGAAACCCCGTTTTTTTGTCGGGGTTCTCCTCAGGACCGGGTAGGTTCTTAAGGTGATAGTTGCTGACTAAACATTCAATTCAATCCTGTGTGGTTTGGTGTCCAAACGGTAAATTAGTGTTTGTATCCCAAAAGAAATTGTATCAAGGGGACCGCTGGTAGAGCGGCTTCTAGCTGGCCGGCATCTCCTCGGAGTCAGTGCGCGGTCGCTCCTAAGCGTTAGTAAGCTGCAAGGTCCGTTCTAAATTCGGGCTCGTTCAGATCGTTAGTCTGCACTGGTTGTGCCTCTGGCAACAGCACTTCCTGGTTACATTGTTAAAAGTGTATGGCTTTCCCTCGTCTTCCAGATGAGCAGTGTATGAGAACCCTAGATTTTCCATGATTCTATGTCTAGGAGCTTCCCCCTATATTTAATCTTGGGGTTTGCCCAGAGGGATTCCCAGTTCGAGTTTTTAATGCTGTGTTCAAGTTTCTGGTCAACCTTAAGTAGCGCGTGTCTTGTGTTCTTTAGTACAGGGTTATTCTTTTGTGCCATTTTTAACATTGGAAAATATTTCTTTGCTTCTGTTGGTGCTCGCATCAAAGTGATCTGCCAGAGTGGCAAGTTTGATGGTCCAGATCATTTGGTGGTAGCGTCTTAGGGTAGATTTAAACCTGGTCCTGTCTGCATTGTCCTGGCTTATTGTCCATTTGCGCTTCATTGATTTTGTTAGGGCGCTTCATTAATATGTTAGGGCATTTCATCAGTCTAAGTTTCCCCCTGTACCAACTGGCCTGGGGTCTGGATCTTGTTGTATTGCTGTGTATGAGGAGTGCCAGGGAATTGGTGCCGGAGGGAGGTGATCGAATTGTTGAAATAATTGTTGGTTTTGTGTAGACTGTTGATGTATTCAGGTTGCTGGGGTTGAGAGTGGTGTACCAGACCTTGTCAATGATGCTGTTCGATTTTTGGTGAGCTGCTCTGGCAGTGGGGCCTGTGCTTTGGACCAAGATGGGGATGCTGAACTTGATGTGGCATGACCTTTCCAGGGGACTGGCGTGGGCTTGCTGACTCTAATGTTGTTGAAGATGGTGAAAATAGGGTCCAGGAGGTCCCAGCGATGAGGATAGGCAACTTTACTCATTGAGTGAGGTCCACATTTTCAAGGTCTTCAATGAGTGCTTGAGTTAGGGTTGGCGTGATCTTCCAGGTGGAAATTAACGTCTCTGAGTGAAAAGTAATTGCTAGCATTGAGGGTGAGTGGTGCAACAAAACCTGTGATGGTGTCAGTGAAGTTGGTTCACGGTCCTGGTGGTCTGTAGATGAAAGTGGCAATTAGGGTGAAGTTGGCTGTGGCATGAAGCATGACTGACAGGTGTTCCATGTTTGAAGATTACGTGTTAATGGATGTGGTGCAGGTGATGACGTTATTGTGAATGATGGCAATTACGCCTCCGGGTTTCTGAAGTCTGTCTTTCCTGGCAATATTGAGGGTGAGATGGTGATGGTGATAACCGTTACCGATGCAAGTTTCATCCTGGTTTCTGTAACAAAAAGTAAGTCAGGGGCATTGTCATGCAGCAGGTCCCAGATATCTGTGGTGTGTTTGGAGAATAAGAGGATGTTGAGGAGCAGCGTGCATGCAAGTATGTAGTTGCGTGGGTGGTGCAGGACTGTGTGAGCATGTGAGAGTGGGGTGTTAGAGGTTGTCAATGCGGTGAGTGTTGTTTGGGAGTGTTTGTTGGTATGGCCCAATGGGACGCACACAAAGGTATTTACGGGCGAGTGTGCAGCCTTGACGATTGTTTAACTACAGGCGCCCTCGCCTTCCGTGACAGCTCATGAAGCCTAAAGTCCCTTAAAATGTAAAAGATACCAAATAGGTATAGTTTTATAGCATGCTTAAGTTTAGCATGATCTGTGGCTGAACAAATTTAAGGCACATGTGTTACATGTAAATTATATGTGAGTGAAGTAGGGATCACACACTGTCCTCCTGAAGAGAAAGCCAAGGGGATGGCTTTTGAAACACGTTGACCAAGTAGGAGGCAACTCATAAAAGTATACCCCTATGTTTCCCCAATTTTGTAATGTTTCCAGCTAGGGGAGTGAATAAAGTTTATTTATTCCACTAGCCAGGCAACTTTTAATTTTGCACCACTATCTTTTCTGACCCTACCACTCCTACCTCTGCACTACACATAGCCTTTTTTCACTTAAATTAAGTGCTCCCAAATCCCTGTAGGTTACAGCATTCCCCACCCCATAGAGGGACAGGTAGACTCCCATGATGAAGCATGACACTAAGGGATTCTTAGTGTGTGAGGGGTATTTTAAAAAACACATAGGGGTCGATTCTGATCCTGGAAAAAAAAGTCTGTACGATTCGTATCTGGAGGCCTCTCAGTATGAATCGTGAACATGCCGTACAACCCGACGAGTACGATCCGGACTGGGGGAAGAGGACGCGATTCGTATGGCCCACGCCAGGTAAGGCCGATTCGTACGGAAAAGCACACAATCACATACACACCGTACGGTCCGTACACCCCATGATTGCAAGGGTACGCACCATACCCCTGCAATCATGGGGTGTATGCACCGTACCGGGGGGGGGGGCATTCCGTACCTGTTTCGAGGCGAACTCTGCTTCTCCGGATGTTTTCGGCTCCCATAAAAAAAGCGTTGTACGGTGCGTACCAGAGACGAAGCGTACTTGCTGGGTCGGAGAAACCAGCCGCGAACCGTACAGATGTCGCGTACAGCGGGGTCCGAGGGAGATTCGTACGGGGGTTTGATTCGTACCGTCTCTGTACGATTCCTATGGAGCCCAGCTCCTGGTACGAATCGTACTTTGTTGTGCATACGGGGGACGTTGCAGGGTACGATGCGTACGGGAAAAACGCTCCTTACGGCTATTCGGAGCGGTTTTTCCCAAATCGGAATCGACCCCATAGTGTTTCCAATGACAATTCTTTGGGTTTAAACACAATTTCCACACCACCTTCATTATAGCTTTCAACACAAGGAAGGATATATTGAAAAATGGTAGAATCTCTTTGTTTAATTAAGATCACAACAGATGGCAGCCAGACAGTGAATGTTCAGGTAGCCTGAGGATGGTTGGAAAATAGTTCTAAATGTTTTACTGTCAGTAATGGCAGGGACCAAAGTACTATAAGTATCCTATTAATCCCTGGTGGATTTGACCCCTCTTTCTAAGATCATCCCCCAAACTTTCTGTATCTCTCCCTCCTATTTTTAGAACCTGTTTATGTTGGCCTTAGAAGTCTATGTACTTTACCACAACTAACCAATGTTAAAGTGCTTGTGCTGTCCAAATTAAACATGGTGAAACTAGCTTACTGCCAATTGTCACATTTAATTTACTTGCAAGTCCCTAGTAAAGTGGTACTACATGTACACAGTGCCTGTAAATAAATGCTCCTTGTTTGGCTGCCTGACTTTGGACGGAGCTGTCTGCTGATACGATTCACTCACAGGACTTACAAAATAACTTTAAAGGAAGCTTCCAGTTGACTAATGTTGGAGAAGGCATGAGATGAACTGCGGAATAATGAACTCCAGTGATATAAAGATCAAAGTTTTTATGATGGTTGACAATTAATGGTCTTCCCAGAAATAACTCCCTCTGTCTTTTACAAGTGAAAGAACAATTTGAGAAAATGTCTAGTCTAGGTCCTGAAGAGTTCCCCAAAGATAGAGGGGTTCAAAACGCATCAACGAGAATGGCCAGGGCAACAGCAGAAGAGTTTTTGTGACAGCTAGTGGAATATACAATTAGAGTATCCACTACACGCATGATCATTACTGCATAAGTCCCTAAGCCTGCTCCAAGATGGTCACACATATTCCAATTCCAGGGAGATTATCCTCTGGTTTCTCTGATTAGTTAGACTGGTATTGACACAGCAGTTCCACCATTCAGATTGTGTCCAAAATAAATTGATCAGGTTTGTTTTGTGATTTTTTTGTGATGAATTATTGTTTTTCGATGTCCCATATGTTTACATGTTTCATGATGTTTTATTGGTTAGTCATACATGTTTGATGTAATTGTTTTTTATTTTTGTTGGATTCAAAAGTCTTCATTGACATAGAGTAAACTGTCCTGTAGGACTTATTTACAAGTGCAAGAAAGGAATATGTAAGTAACTGTTGGATTAGATGTGAAATAAACACACAGATCAAGGTTATGAATTAATTTTACTTGGTTCTTTTGAAATAAACTGTTGCAGCCGGATCCTTTTGTTATATAATCATATTGAAGGGGCCCAATCTGGCTGTGAATAACAGGGCCCACCCACCCTATTACATTAACTAGTGAGCCTGCAGCACATTTTGTGCCACTCATTTAAGTAGCCTTTTTAAACATGTCACAGGACTGGGATTACAGCCTCTGGGTGCAGGTTTAAACTGCCACTTTGGCCTGGCAGGTTAAACCTTTTGCCAACCCAACCTTCCTTTTTCCTACATATGTCACCCCTGGCCAAGGCCGTAAACAGCCCACAAGGCAGAGTGTATTGTAGTTAAACATTTGGACATGTACTTTTATATTTTAAATGTCCTGTCTCTCAAATGTATTTTTCAGTATTGCAAGGCATACCACTCCCATTGGATTACATTGGGTTACCTTATTACATTTAATAAGTAATACGTTTTGATTAGGAGCAGCTAAGAACGTTATGTTGAGTGTTGGAGTAATTGTAATTCAAAACTATTTATTATGGTAAAATCAGATTTTAAGTCACACTTATATAAACCTGCATGAGATACTCATCTGCTGTGAAGACTCGGTTTATCTGTTCAAGAGCATTTAATCAGTTTATGGGGAATCAACCACAACAATTACTGCAGGGGATTTAATCTGGTGTGGATGCCTTGATAGTTGAAAGAATGCGACTTCATCAAGCACATGGCAACTGTATATCTCGATTTCCCCTGTGGCCCGCAGCGTCCCCCAAAGCTGCCAGTTCTTCTGCACTGTATCCCTTACCCTACTTGGCCGTCTACATGGACTTTTTATTGTCTGCTTCCCTATTCTCCCACTGCCTCCTGCTGGCCACCTTTATCCTTGCCGTATAAATCTCCCATCGTCCATATGGTGCATACATTATCATCTTATGAACTGGGTTATCACGGTGCCAACATCATCATCTGGTGATCGTGCTTCTAAGTTTGCCTATTCTTCTACTCTATCTCCTTCTACATTTTTCGGAGCTCGACCGGCTGCTTGGACTGCTTACTCTCCATCTCTCGATGCACCCTGCTTGCTGCCTATTTATATTCCTTGCGTGAGTGACTCTGCCACTGTTCCTATGGTGCGCCTTGGTACCCTACATCTTCCTGATTCCCTTACCTGTATTGGGATCCACTACATACCACCCGCCTCCACGTAGCTTCTGGGTTGCAGCCTCTGGGCATCACTGCCCTCAGATTCTCTCCCTGTACTGCCTGCTCCCCGAGTAGATACTGCCCACCACGTCTGCATCGCCGGGCCCTCCCTGGCCTTTTCAGCCCATCCTCCCATGATGGCTGGATCTGACCTGATTGCTAATGGATGCAACTCCTTCACCATCGCTTACCCTCCTAACCTTTCCAAGTCCGCTGCTAAATCCTTTAAAAATTCCCTCCTGAGAAGACACCCTGAGACTCTGATCTCTGATCTGTACTTCAATGCTGACAGGGGCATCATTACCAATTTCTATAAGAGGAAAACAGCACTATGGCGCACTACCATATTTAACGTACTTAGCGTACACAATGCCAGGAACATACTCCACGGGTTTAAACTCACGATTGTGCCTTCCCAAACCCTTAAAGCCGACCTTACCATTACCGCTGATAAAAATGGCATTGTCATGATCCAAGCATCTGACATGGATCTTGTTAGAAATGGGGGTCTCTAGTTGGCAGGGGTAGGTACCACTGTCCAAATAGGGACCCTTGCTTCTAGTCAGGGTAAGGAGAAACCCTCTGAGATAACCCCTGCTCACCCTCTAGGTAGATTGGCACAAGCAGTCTAGGCTAACCAGAGGCATTGTGTAAAGTATTTGTACCAACACTCACAGTAACACAGTGAAAACACCACAAACTGACACCACAACAGTTTAGAAAAATAAAGGTATTTAATCTAAACTACACAAGACCAAAATAACAAAAATCCAACACACACAGTTCAAGAATATGGTTTCAAAAGAGTTCTTAAGGTTGCGATAAAGTTCTTTAGGTTGCGATAAAAATAATCCACAGTTACGTGAAAAGTTCACAGTTGCGTCATGTTTAGCTCACAGTACCTTTAGTTGCGACAAAGTTCCAAAAGCAGAAGCTGGTGCGGTTGAAATCAAGCGATGCGTTGCTCCTCAGACCCTGGAGAGACGTTTGCGACAGCCCCGCTGCACCAGCGGGCGTGTTGCGACGAATCCGGTCTGTATGGGGAGGAAGGTCACTTGTCTGGATTCCGGTGCATAGGTTCCGTAGGAAGTTTGTTCTTGCAAAGGTACGATGCGACGATCTTTGTAGTTGCGACGATCTCCGGGGTGGCGATGCGCGGACCAGCGGTGATCTTCTCTCTCGCAGCACCTCGATGCGATGGCTTCGGCGATGACTCTCGACGTGATGCGGTCCGCAAGCAGGCGGTGCGGCAATCTCACCCAGCGACGACGGCTCTGCAACGACACTCGCAGCGATGTTAGGCTTCTCGCACCGATCGGGTGCGTCCTGCAAGCGAAGGATGCAAGGGCTCTGACAGCGGCAACAGGCGCTGCGACGATCTCGACCTTCATAGCGGCGGGAATTTCCTTGCACTGCGCTCCGCAGCGAGCGATGCAATAACTTTTCTGTAACAAAGTCTCTCAAGCTTAGTTTCCAGCTTCCCAACACAGGTACAACTTCCAGAGGCACCACACAGGGGCCAAGCACTCCAGGAAGGACTGAACTCTCTCAGTAGAGCTCATGGGAAGCTGGGGGTGAAGTCCTTTTGTTCCTGGGACTTCAGAACAGGGAGCCAGCTCTTCTCAGGCCCTTGGAGATTCCTTCAAGCAAGGGGACACAGCACAAAGCAAAGTCCTTCCTCTCTCCTTGGCAGCAAAGCAACTGCAGGGCAATCCAGCAGAGCAACAGCTGGACAATCTTCCTTCTTCAGTTTCAGCTTTCTCCTTGGCAGAGGTTCCTTCTTGATTCCAGGATGATCTAATTTTCTGTTGTCAGGGGTCCTGTACTTATACCCCTAAAAGTCTTTGTTCTCTTTGTGCAAGTGGGCCCTGAGCCCGGTCTGAACCAGTTCTGGGTGTTTCTTGAGCACTTTGTTTTCCTGGCTTCTCCTTTCCTTTCAGAGTGAGGGGCAGGGTCGTCAGCTGCCCAGCAGGAGGTGGAGCCAGCATTGTAGAAGGCAGGCACAGCCCTATTCAGGCACAGGTGCTATCTCCTCCCACCACTCAAGTTGCAAATGCAGTCATTCAGCCTAGGGCTGACTCAGCCAGCCTCCTGGGGAATCCCCAGCCCCTGTCACTCTCAAACCAGACAGTCAATACACAAACAGGCCAAGGCACACAGGAAGATCAGACAGCAACTTTCTAAAAGTGCTGTTCTCAAACACAGGATTCAAAAACAACCTTTCTTAAATGATGTGTTATTAAATTCTGAGTTCAGGGATACTAGATTCTTATGTCCTACCTTGTTCCTATGGGAAGAAATGCTGGTAGCCACTGTAGCCAGCATCCCCCATGTTTACCTATGGAGCAAGATAGCCTTACAATAGTGAAAAACGAAAATGGCTGTAATTCACTACCAGAGCAGTACATGCTCTACCTTTCACATACACTGCACCCTGCCCAGGGGGGTACCTTGGGCCTTCCATAGGGGTGACCAATGTGCACAAAAAGGGAAGGGTTAGGCCTGGTCAGTGGGGACACTGACCAGGAAGACATGGCAGTTCACAGACTGCACACAGGCACTGCAGTGGCAGGCCTGAGACACCATTTTGGGCTACTCATGTGGGTGGCACAATCAGTGCTGCAGGCCCACTAGTAGCATTTGTCATCACCAGCCCTGGCACACCCAGTGCACTTTACTAGGGACTTCATGGTGATACAATATGCCAATCCTGTACATCCAATCATAATAACAATTTACATAGGGAGCACTTACACTCTTGCACTGATCAGCAGTGGCAGAGTGTCCAAAGCATCTAAACCAGCAAAAGCGAAATCCAGCACCACATTAAAAATACAGGAGGTATAGGCAAAAAGATAGGGGGAAACCATGCCAAAGATGCCAGGTCTAACAGATCTCAACAAATTTGCTGACTTCTTCCCCAACTATTAGAAACAAGTGCTTCATTTCTCCATACACCCCCTGGGCCTGCCGTCGCCCCTTGACTCCCTTGGCAGCAACGGTCCACTCAACTTCAACCCACGAGTAAGGCCCCCCCCATCTAGACCTACTAATGCTGCTGCTACTCCCCCTTCCACTCCCTCGCTCCCTCGCAGTGTGTTCTCCAATCAATCCAAATCCAGAGAATGTATCTCCCCTATTGCATTCAGAGAACTTCCCTCCACTCCGCCAAAATATCTCTGCCGCCGCCTCTGCCTCCTATCCTTGACCCCTCACCTAGCAACTAACAAACATCTCACCTCCAGCTCACCTAACTTTCCCCACAACAGTCCTGGAATCTCCTCCTCTCGGAGCTTGCCTAGCCCTCCTCTCCCCCCTCCTCCCAGTAACCAGACATAGCGGGGTTGAGCTCCCCCACCGACCCAACCTCTCATGCATCCAGACCCTGTCCTGTCCCCCTGGTCACTTGCCCGCAAGCACAACCTACACCTCTGGACTTTGAAACCCTGAACACAAAAGCATCCATCATAGTTCAGAAAATCTATAAATCCCTATGTGATTTGAAGAACATCCTTCTCCTCATTGAACACTCTATCATCACCTTTAAGCCTTCGATTACCTCAGCCCTTCCCCTGCTCACCATTCCCACCCTCCAGCCCATGCTGCTGGCCAGCAGACACCTTCGCCCATGCCAACTTCCAAACTGCCGCTCGGAGAAGGAAACTCTAGCCCTCCTTACATCCTACATTTTTGCCTGATTCCCACTATCGCATTCCACACCAATCGATCATCATCCCTCCGTAATAGAGGGGTAAACAGTAACAACTTAACACAAGTACTTTTAACCTCCCCTTCTTACAACTCTCATACCAATGCTCCACTCTCTGGTCTCCTTAATAACTGTCATTCAGCTGCGTGACACGCCTCGGACATCGCCACCCTCATCCTAAGCCATAAAACGAATGCAGCTATCCTAACCGAGTCGTGGCTCAATGATTCCTCATGTCCTTACCTTGATTTATTGGTCCAACCTAGCTATAACATCATTAGACTTGATAGACAAATAAAAAAGGGGGAGGCATTGCA
Source organism: Lissotriton helveticus (assembly GCF_964261635.1). NCBI lineage: Eukaryota > Metazoa > Chordata > Amphibia > Caudata > Salamandridae > Lissotriton > Lissotriton helveticus. Next base: position 1,762,227,814 of record NC_136065.1, read on the forward strand.
TGCATCTACCTCTCAGACCTCCTTGTCATAGAACTCCATGCAGAACCCACGGACTCGTGTGAATATCTTGCTCTCTCCATTAGTAACAACACTGTTCAGTTATGCAAATTGAAACATATGAAATTTAACAACCTAGGCAATTAATTCTAAATAGTCATAAAGTGAGAAACATTGGAGAGGGAAAATATACAACTAAAGAGAATATTGTTTCAGTGATAAGAAAAATTTATTAATCCAATCATAAGTAAAAATACTTATCTAATACAATTAAAAACAAATCAAAAAATAATTAAAACAACATAGTAAAATACAGTAAAGCAGAAAATACATTCAAATTTTATGGGTGGCATAAATAGATTCTCGACGCGCGTTTCGGCGACCAGCGCCTTCTTCTGGAGATGCCACGTGCTACCTATAATGATGACAAATAAGTATAATACAAACATTTTTTTTACTAAATGAAACAACTAATATGTCTTAAAACAAACAAATTTGCAGCATTATCACTTTTTTCACACTCCACAATTTACATATCCTAACATCCTCTCGTTATGTTTCAAACTGACTCGTTATTTCTGCATTACCATTTGTAGTGCCTTGTTTACATTTTCTGACAACCTGTGAGTTATATTTATTTCATTGCTCATTTACCACGAGGAATTTATTATAAGGGGAGAAAGATAACTTGTGGTACCCAACAAATAATACGGGGACGTTTTCTTTATAATTATTCAGATGCACCCCTTCTATCACCCCCAGGCAAGAACAACACTTTCACGGATCTCCTCATGGAAATCATCACTACTAAGGGCTCCCCCCACTCCAATGATATTTTACTTGGTGACTTTAATCTGCATTGGAACGACCCCAATGATTCCCAAGTCAACACTGTCAAAGTCTTTATCGCTGACCAATCACTCACCCAGGCATGCACCCTACCTACCCACACAAAAGGCACCACTTTGGATTGGATAATCGCTAAGGCATCAGCGGTCAGGCTGAATTCATTTCAGCCATGCGACTGGTCAGACAACCATGCCATCTCCTTCATAATACCTGACTACCACCTGAAATGTCTTGGGCAACCTGGCTCAGGGACACTAACAGCCTTGACCTCGATACGCTGACAGCTCACTGCGAGAGCGACCTTTAACCCCTCTAATCTTTCTAAGGTCAACGACCTCACGGAGCACTACAATTCACACATGACAAACATTTTGGATGATCTGGCCCCGTTAAAGCTGAAAAGGTCACAAATCACAGACAAAAACCCCTGGTTCAGCTGAACCCTCAATAGCGAAAGGAGAGCTCTCCGACTTAAAGAAAGAAACTGGAGACAGCACCCTCAGCCTCCAATCTTAAACTTCTCTGCCGGGTCAGAAATACTTACAACAAGAATATCCTCTGGTCCAAAAGAGAGTTCTTCAAATCAGAACTGGAAAATGCCAATAACAGACCCTGAAAACTCTTATAAATAGTTAAACTTCAATCAAACAAACTAGCGAAGTCATAAAAAGATACAACTAAATCCCTGCTAACCTGCGATGAGTTCTCCTCCTTCTTCACAACCAAAATCAAGGTTGGTAACAAACTCAATGCCACCTAAAACGGCCCTTCTCCTCCTACTGGAGCCCTTCTCCTCTCTCGTCCCCTCCAAATAACACCCAAAAATAAGGTTCACTGGTCCAACTTCGAACTTTATGATGGCCAGTCCATTTCTAAAATTCTAGCCTCCTTAAAACCGAACACCCACTTCAACGACCCTCTCCCCGCCAACTGTTTGGCAGCGAACTCCAGACTCATCATTCCCATCTTGACTACAATTATCAATGCTTCCCTTCTTCAAGGGTCTATACCTGATTCCCTGAAAACCAGGCAAGTCATCCCCATCCTAAAAAGACCCTCTCTGAACCCAGAAATTCCACACAGCTTCAGACCTATTACGAATATTCCTCTTCTTGCAAAAGTGCTGGAGAATTGTGGGCAGCTACAACTAAGCCAACACATCGCTGAATAAAATTTACTTGACGATTTCCAATCTGGGTTCAGGCCTGGGCATAGCAAGGAAACCACTATTCTTCACTTAGTAGACGATGCTCTTCTAGCCCTTGACCAAGGCAATACCTGTCTCTTGATACTCCTGGATCTCTCCTCAGCTTTCAACACAGTCAACCATGAGAAACTTCTTGAACGCCTCAAACACAGGATGGGCCTAGGCGGTTACCGTCATCAAGTGGTTTGGTTCCTTCCTCCAGAACCGCATCCAGAGATTCTTAATCCACAACAACCTATCTGCCACTTCCTCGATCTCTATCGGTGTCCCTCAAGGCTCTACTCTGTCCCCTACCCTCTTTATTCTACCTTGAACCACTAGCTGATTTTGCACGGCCAACATCTTCTTCCACATGTATGCAGATGACACCAAAATCTCTTCTCTGAATGATGCCCTGAATCTGACTGTTCAATGGCTCGCCATCAACCAGCTCAAATTGAATGCCCTCAAAAAAATCCAATGACATCCCTGAACGGATTAACTCGATCACAGCACTCAACTGCATGCCAACCGTAGTGGATTCTACCAAATTGCTCGGGATAATTTTGGACAGCAACCTGAATATGTGTAAACACATCAATTTGATGGCCAAAACTGCCAGGTTCCATCTGAGCTACTTGGGAAAACTAAAATACTTCCTTGATACTGCCGACCTAAAAACCGCAGTTCATGCGTTAGTTATCTCCAGAACTGAATACGGCTGCTCTACCCTATCTGGCCTACCAAATACTTTGACGACCCGCTAAAAGCTTGCCTCAAGGCAGCAGCTAGACACTTATCTGGCTCCAAAAAATTTGACCACATTTCACCCCATCTGAAGGCCTTATCTGGCTTCCTCTTGAAGGCAGATTCCAGCTCAAGCTGGCCTGCATCACTCACAAAGCCTTGTACATAAACACCGTGAAGTATCTCACCCTGAAAATTGTGATATCTGGGAGAACCAGAAACTCCCAGTCCACCAGCGACCCCGCTTCCGCAATGTAAAAACATATAACCAAGCGTTCTCTGTGGCTGCACCAAGAATCTGGAACTGGCTACCTCCCTCTATCAGAAGAATTCCTACTTTGTCACGCTTCACAAAGGAAGCGAAACCCTTCCTAATGAGCAAATTCCTCCAATAACTCTCCTTTATTGGGCATTCCACCGCTTCATGACCTATGTTTCTGTGCACAATCTCCTGTATTGCTTGGCCCTCTCCATGTATCAATTTTTCCCCTTGTTTTACTGCTAACATGTCGCTTGCTGATTTTGGTACTGTACTTTTTATTGTATAGAGCTCTGAATTTTGTCCTACTGAAGTCAATTCTCTAACCCCATCCTTGTATTTTGCCTATGCCTATACTGTACGCAGCGTGTTTATCCAAGTAAAGCGCTCTGATACCCTAACGGGTCATGTTCGCGCTATATAAAACCTCAAATAGAATAAAGTAAAATAAATACCACTTTTAGAAAGTTGGCATTTTCTTGTCCTAACCATTTGGTGCCTGCAGCCTGTTCCTAAGTCACATGACTAGGTGTAGTTGGCAGTGGGCCTATGTGTATTCTTCCTAGTCAGTATCACAATAGAGGGTATGGGTGTTGGCATGATGGGCTATCTCCAGCAGGTTGGGAGAGAAAACTGTCATCTACCACACTTACACTTCAAAGGCACTGGCTCAACTCATACACAAAGGAATTCATATTAGCCCATTGTGCCTCCTGACATAATGGGGCCAGAGCTGGGAGACATGAAATTCAAGGCACCTCTATCGAGGTAAACTCCTGAAGCTTCTTTTACTTCAAAGTGGGTCCCAGGTATAAAAAGGGAACCCTTAGACTCATTTTTCAGTACTCCCCTGAACCTGTGGATACTACAAAATAAAGATGCCCTGTTGCCCTGCTGCTTGAGGCCTGCCCTGCTTGCTGAGACGGAAGACTAGACCTGCACCCTTTATTCCAGGCTTAAGTGAATTCAACGGTCAGCTGACTTACCTCTTGTTCTGAGTTACTTGGACACAAACAGCTCCAAAGACCTCCCTGCAACTACCCAGAAGAACCTACTCCACTGCACCTGCCTGAACCTGCAACTGAACCCACCAGAGCATTCATGATCTCTTCTAAAGTGAGTTCCTCATCTCCAAGAGGTGCCTCACAGCTCCTGGACCTTTGGTGTAGCATCAATTGAGCTCTTCTTAGAAGAAATGGATAATCCTGAAGTTTTGGGCTTTTTATGACTGCTAACAGGCTAGTTTGCACCAAGATCTTGCTGCCTGCACCAGCCAGCAGTGCGTAACTCTGGTGAACCCGACTCTTCATGCTACAGGGACAGCTGTGATGACTGGCAAAGTGAGATCTGCAACTCATGCTGTAGCATTGACAGCACGTGGGGCCCACCAACGCCAACCTCCAGCAACAGGTGTCATGACTCCTGACAAGATGTTCGTGGTATAGCAGTGGCCATCTGGGAAGCCCGGCTTGCTTTTCGAGCTACAACGATGACCATCCGCAACTCTCTCCCTGCTCCTCATGACCTCTTCCACTGTGAATGGAACTCTTGGTGCTGGACTGAAGAAGGTAACTTTTTGAGTGGGACTAACCTGGTCCTTGTAGTAGGCCCGAAATCCATTGCGGTTGGCCTGTGCGTGTGACTTTCAGCCGGTCTTGCAGAATCAGATAGCTGCGAGTCGTTCTTTGTTTGTTTTAGGCACTATGGGGACCTGAACCCTTCAAAATTACATATCTAAGTGTTTGCTGACCAGATGGTCGTCACTTTGGTGTCAGAAAATGTATTACATTTTACTCTGTTTTTCAAAATGGGTGTGACATTGTTCTTGTGTGGTGTTTTCACTTTTATTATTGTTTGTGTATTGCATAAATACTTTACAGATTGCCTCTAAGTTAAGCCTGACTGCTTATGTAGGATGCCATCACATTAGAGGGTTAAGCACAGGTTAATTTAGTGACTTTTGTGGTGCACCCTGACAAGGATTGTGGCTTTTGCTTGAGCAAGGTTTCATCCCCCTCAACGAACAACCCAATTTCTCACAAACTCCAATATCTTATTTTTAGACATCTCAAGGGCTGTTTTTTTGTTTTATTTCCTTAAACTGGAGAAATGGTGGTCGAAGATTTGCCAGTGAATTCTCAGATATATAAGGTATTAGAGGCAATAGAAAATGCTAATATTTCCAGAGCAAGTGAGGAGCCCTGTGTCTCACCCCCTGCAGGCAGCCTACTTCCTACTGGGGTAGAAGGACGCGCGTCCCCCTACACATACCACTATTGGCCCCAGGGACCCCCATCCCCAGGATCTTTTTTTTTTTTTTTAAAAGAGGAGAGGGTATGCTCAGCCCATCGCAGCAACTAGGAGCCCCAGTACCCCATCACTAGGGCAATTTTTCTAATAAAGGGTAGGGGGCTGAGTGGCACTCCCTCCCCAACACACTATTGACCCTTTGGGCACCATCCTACATGGCATTTTGTTTTTAAAGGGAAAGGGGTGCTTAGCCTCCCTCTCCAAGCCACTACTGGCCCCAGGGGCTGCATCCTCTGAGGGCCAACATATATACTATTAGGGGAGGAGAGAGCATCGCCCTCCTCCCTGAACCTGTAGAGGCCTAGGGAACCCCATACCCTAGGCCCACAAAACATTTATATTGGGGGAAGGGGTGCACAGCCCCTTCCGAGCCCATTCTACTGGGGCCATACACTAGTTATAATGGAGGGGCAGGTGGTTCCCCTCTCGAAGCTTTAAGAGGCCCCAGGCTTCCCTCCCCCAAGGACAAAAAAATTTATTTTAGGGGAGGGGTGCTTGGCTCCCCTCCTTGAGCCTAAATGGGCCCGGGACCCCAGTCCCCGGGGCCAAAGAATAATAATCGGGGAGGGGGTATGTGGCTCCCCTCCCCGAGCCTTAAGAGGCCTGCGTAACCCATCCCCTGGATTCAAAGACACTTTTTTAAGGGGAGAGGGTGAGTGGCCTTCCTTCCTGAGCCATCTGAGGCCGTTGGGACCCCATTCCCTGTGACCAAATTCTTTACTATTAGGGGAGTCAAAAATAACATTAGGACATGCTGAAGGAGCCCAAGGGCCCGCAGCCCCAGCCGGCTTCCGGACTGGAGCCTACATTGCTCCTACCTGGCAAGAGCAGGTACTTCTGCAAGCAATCAATCACGGTTCACAGTTTCCCTGCTCAGAAGAGTGCAGGCAGGGAAACCGAAGTGTTCTCCCATCCATCAGGAGCATTTGCAAAGCTCTTGTCGGTAGTTCCCTCACTGACCAAAGTACTGTAGGCAGGAAAAAGTACGGTATCCCGCAGGAGGGCTCCCCAGGACACAGTTAAAGAGTGCCTTGTAAGGCATAGGAAAGGGCTCTGCATGCCCCCTTCACTCTAGTTATTGTTTAACTCCTGGGGATCGAATCACCAGAGATGCTACAGGCTCGGGGTGGGAGACTGTGTTCCCCTCCCCTAAAGAAAACCAGTTTGGCCCCATGGGTCGGCCAATGGCTCCTGTTTATTTTTTTAAGTTGGCCCTGGATACCAAAATGTTGTCATCAAGGTGGTCCCACTCACAATTTCCTCCAGAAATATTGATTTTTAAAAATGTCAGTCTTCGGAATCGCAGCAAAAATGTTAGATTTTTTGTTTATGGTTTTGGCCCCAGGGTCCCCTCAAATGACTTAGGAGGGCCTCAGGACAATACAGCTAAGGACATGGGACTAAGGAGCTTGAGTCCTGTAATGGCTGCCAGCAAAATCTTTCTTGTTGGCAGCTAATTAGAGCATAAACAACAAAGGAGAAGGGAGGGTATCGGGGAACATTTAAATTCCGGCACGGATGTAGTCCCCAAAAATAGCTATCAGAATCATGAAAAAATCTGAGGGTCTACTGAGTCAAACGAGACAAATGCTCCCTTCTCAGTATATTAAGGTTGTAGCCCTGTAACCAGGAGGAGACCCTTATGTTATGTTATTGTGATTTATAAAGCACTACAGCTGCCCCAGCAAAGGGGCGTCCCGGCTCTGACATAGCAGATAGCACAAACACAGACTAAGATGCAGGGAAAAGGTAAGTCTTAATAGCCTACCTGAATTCTAAGTAGTTGCTGAGGTCATGAATCTGCACAGGGAGTGTGTTCCAGAGAGTGGCAGCTCTGTAACAGAAGGAGCAGCCACCAGCACAAACTCTTCGTGTCGGTGGAACCACCACCAAGTGCTGGTCCTTTGAGTGAAGAGGTCGTGAGGGGACATATGGCAAAAGGAGATTGGCCAAGATAGAAGGTGTGGACAGTTTCAGAATCTTGAAGGAAATACATAAGGTTTTAAATTCAATGCGCCTGGCCACAGGTAGCCAATGAAGACGGCGGATGGCATTGGACATGGAACAGGGCCTACGCAAGCCTAAAAGGGTTCTTGCTGCCGCATTCTGTGCCCTTTGCAGCCTCAAAGCCTCCGCCTTGTTGGACCCAGATAAAGAGAGCAGGCATAGTCGAGTCTGGACAATATCGTTGCCTGGATGATAACTTGAAGCTTGGGCACGTCAAAGAAGCCCAGCAATGGTCGGAGCCCTCGTAAGAGTCCAAAACAAGTCCCTGACGTTTTTTTGGTTTGGACTCTGTAATTTAAAGATGAGTCCAACAAAACCCCTATATTTTTTACTACCTGCTTGGGGGAGGGCGGCTTGCCCAGACTGGCTGGCCACCAGAGATCACTCCACTGACCATAGTCCTTTCCCACTAACAATACCTCCGACTTGTTGGAATTCAGCTGGAGACAGTTGGCAGTCATCCACCTGGCCACTGCCACAAGGTCCACCTAAAACTTGAGGGCTTCCCGCTCAGTGTTATTCGAGAGTGCCACTAGCAACTGGGTATCTTCCACGTAGGAGACCATGGTCAAGCCCCTGCTAATGGCTACCGCGGCCAATGATTGAACGGATCTATGACAAAATATCGATTACAAAAATATCTACCTACAAAAATATCCCAACAAAAATATTGATTACAAAAATATCGACATCCTATCTCTAACAAGGTAAGTACAAAAAAATCGAAAAAAATATATAGATGTCAAAAATATCGTTATTAAAAAATATCGTTTTTTTAAATAAAATAAAATGTAATATAAACAAAATAATACTTATAAATGTAATAAACATAGTTAAAAATATAGTGTAATATTTAAAATTAATAAATAATACATAATGTAATAAAAACAAATAATAATTTTAGTATATACTTCATTAATAATAACTCTAAAAAATAACTTATAAATAAATACAAATATAATAAATTACAAATAAATTTATACACATAACATAATAATAAAAATAAAAATTAATTAAAATGTAAAACAAATTTTAAAAAGTAAGGAAATGTTGAATAGCGTAGGGATAAAAATTACTATTCCCACTCCAGAGAGTGCAACAGTAGGGAAATTGTTGGATAGCGTAGGGGTAAAAATTACTATTCCAACTCCAGAGAGTGCAACAGTAGGGAAAGTGTTGGATAGCGTAGGGGTAACAATTACTATTCCCACTCCAGAGAGTGCAACAGTAGGGAAAGTGTTGGATAGCGTAGGGGTAAAAATTACTATTCCAATTCCAGAGAGTGCTACAGTAGGGAAAGTGTTGGATAGCATAGGGGTAACAATTACTATTCCCATTTCAGAGAGTGCAACAGTAGGGAAAGTGTTGGATAGCGTACGGGTAAAAATTCCAACTCCAGAGAGTGCAACAGTAGGGAAAGTGTTGGATAGCGTAGGGGTAAAAATTACTATTCCAACTCCAAAGAGCGCAACAGTAGGGAAAGTGTTGGATAGCATAGGGGTAAAAATTACTATTCCCACTCCAGAGAGTGCAACAGTAGGGAAAGTGTTGGATAGTGAAGGGGTAAAAATTACCATTCCAACTCCGGAGAGTGCAACAGTAGGGAAAGTGCTGGATAGCGTAGGGTTAAAATTACTATTCCCACTCAAGAGAGTGCAACATTAGGGAAAGTGTTGGATAGCGTATGGGTAAAATGACTATTCAAACTCCAGAGAGTGCAACAGTAGGGAAAGTGTTGGATACCGTAGGGTTAAAATTACTATTCCAACACCAGAGAGTGCAACAGTAGGGAAAGTGTTGGAAAGCATAGGGGTAAAAATTACTATTCCCACTCCAGAGAGTGCAACAGTAGGGAAAGTGTTGGATAGCGTAGGGGTAAAAATAACATACTTATAAATAAATTTATATTTTAAAATAATAAAAAACGTAATTATTAGATACATATCAACCATTTACAAATACCAATACATAATTATTAAAAATATAATGAGCAATAAATAATTAACAAAAAAAATACCAAATAATAATAATTAATTAGCAATTAATATTTAATTAACAATAATATAATTAACAAAACAATTAATTCAAATACATTATTACTTAATTACATTTAAATTACTTCCCACCATATTCTCCTGTAAACCCATAACCCGCTACAGAACATAATTATCAATTAATCAATTAATTAAAATTAATAACCAATTAATACAAATTAATTACCAATTAATTAAAATCAATTTTTAATTCCTAAAAAGTAATAATTAATTTAGTATAATTAAATTACTTCCCACCCTATTCCCCTATAAACCCATAACCCACTACAGAACATAATTATCAATTAATCAATTAATAAAAATGAATTACCAATTAATTAAACGTAATTACTAATTAATTGAAATTAATTAATAATTCCTAATAATTCATAATTAATTTATTATAATTAAATTACTTCCCACCCTATTCCCCTATAAACCCACAACCCGCTACAGTACTAAAATACAAAATGTACTTAAATTACATAAATAAAAATTAAATACATAATAATATACATAAAAATAATATAAAAATCGATATTAGTAACATCGAAATTACTAACATAGATATTACTAATATCAATATTAAATCTATCGATATAACTTACCTTCTATATTATGTCCCTTCGATATTTAAACATCGACATTATAGTATCTCGATATTTAAAAATCGATATTTTGTCTGCATACCGGTTGAACATAGGTATTGAATAGCAGGGGACTAAGAGAAGAACCCTGTGGCGCCCCATGTTTGACAGGGTGTTCACCAGAAGCAAACGGGGGGCTGTTACCGAAAATGACCTCTCATGGAGGAATGAGGCAAGCCAGGCCAAAGCTGAGCCAGTAAATCCTACCTTCTCCAGGCGTCTAAGCAATATGTCATGGGACACCGTATCAAACGCGGCGCTCAGGTCCACAGGATCAGCGCCGATGTGTGCCCAGCATCTATTGCTGACCAGAGATGTTCTGTCACAGCCAGGAGAGTAGATTACGTGCTGTAACCAGGTCGAAAGCTGTTCTGGGAAGGGTCCAATATGTTATTGAGGGCCAGAAAATTAGAGAGGAGGGAATTCACATATGCCTCCCCAGGACACAGTTAAAGAGTGCCTTGTAAGGCATAGGAAAGGGCTCTGCATGCCCCCTTCACTCTAGTTATTGTTTAACTCCTGGGGATCGAATCACCAGAGATGCTACAGGCTCGGGGTGGGAGACTGTGTTCCCCTCCCCTAAAGAAAACCAGTTTGGCCCCATGGGTCGGCCAATGGCTCCTGTTTATTTTTTTAAGTTGGCCCTGGATACCAAAATGTTGTCATCAAGGTGGTCCCACTCACAATTTCCTCCAGAAATATTGATTTTTAAAAATGTCAGTCTTCGGAATCGCAGCAAAAATGTTAGATTTTTTGTTTATGGTTTTGGCCCCAGGGTCCCCTCAAATGACTTAGGAGGGCCTCAGGACAATACAGCTAAGGACATGGGACTAAGGAGCTTGAGTCCTGTAATGGCTGCCAGCAAAATCTTTCTTGTTGGCAGCTAATTAGAGCATAAACAACAAAGGAGAAGGGAGGGTATCGGGGAACATTTAAATTCCGGCACGGATGTAGTCCCCAAAAATAGCTATCAGAATCATGAAAAAATCTGAGGGTCTACTGAGTCAAACGAGACAAATGCTCCCTTCTCAGTATATTAAGGTTGTAGCCCTGTAACCAGGAGGAGACCCTTATGTTATGTTATTGTGATTTATAAAGCACTACAGCTGCCCCAGCAAAGGGGCGTCCCGGCTCTGACATAGCAGATAGCACAAACACAGACTAAGATGCAGGGAAAAGGTAAGTCTTAATAGCCTACCTGAATTCTAAGTAGTTGCTGAGGTCATGAATCTGCACAGGGAGTGTGTTCCAGAGAGTGGCAGCTCTGTAACAGAAGGAGCAGCCACCAGCACAAACTCTTCGTGTCGGTGGAACCACCACCAAGTGCTGGTCCTTTGAGTGAAGAGGTCGTGAGGGGACATATGGCAAAAGGAGATTGGCCAAGATAGAAGGTGTGGACAGTTTCAGAATCTTGAAGGAAATACATAAGGTTTTAAATTCAATGCGCCTGGCCACAGGTAGCCAATGAAGACGGCGGATGGCATTGGACATGGAACAGGGCCTACGCAAGCCTAAAAGGGTTCTTGCTGCCGCATTCTGTGCCCTTTGCAGCCTCAAAGCCTCCGCCTTGTTGGACCCAGATAAAGAGAGCAGGCATAGTCGAGTCTGGACAATATCGTTGCCTGGATGATAACTTGAAGCTTGGGCACGTCAAAGAAGCCCAGCAATGGTCGGAGCCCTCGTAAGAGTCCAAAACAAGTCCCTGACGTTTTTTTGGTTTGGACTCTGTAATTTAAAGATGAGTCCAACAAAACCCCTATATTTTTTACTACCTGCTTGGGGGAGGGCGGCTTGCCCAGACTGGCTGGCCACCAGAGATCACTCCACTGACCATAGTCCTTTCCCACTAACAATACCTCCGACTTGTTGGAATTCAGCTGGAGACAGTTGGCAGTCATCCACCTGGCCACTGCCACAAGGTCCACCTAAAACTTGAGGGCTTCCCGCTCAGTGTTATTCGAGAGTGCCACTAGCAACTGGGTATCTTCCACGTAGGAGACCATGGTCAAGCCCCTGCTAATGGCTACCGCGGCCAATGATTGAACGGATCTATGACAAAATATCGATTACAAAAATATCTACCTACAAAAATATCCCAACAAAAATATTGATTACAAAAATATCGACATCCTATCTCTAACAAGGTAAGTACAAAAAAATCGAAAAAAATATATAGATGTCAAAAATATCGTTATTAAAAAATATCGTTTTTTTAAATAAAATAAAATGTAATATAAACAAAATAATACTTATAAATGTAATAAACATAGTTAAAAATATAGTGTAATATTTAAAATTAATAAATAATACATAATGTAATAAAAACAAATAATAATTTTAGTATATACTTCATTAATAATAACTCTAAAAAATAACTTATAAATAAATACAAATATAATAAATTACAAATAAATTTATACACATAACATAATAATAAAAATAAAAATTAATTAAAATGTAAAACAAATTTTAAAAAGTAAGGAAATGTTGAATAGCGTAGGGATAAAAATTACTATTCCCACTCCAGAGAGTGCAACAGTAGGGAAATTGTTGGATAGCGTAGGGGTAAAAATTACTATTCCAACTCCAGAGAGTGCAACAGTAGGGAAAGTGTTGGATAGCGTAGGGGTAACAATTACTATTCCCACTCCAGAGAGTGCAACAGTAGGGAAAGTGTTGGATAGCGTAGGGGTAAAAATTACTATTCCAATTCCAGAGAGTGCTACAGTAGGGAAAGTGTTGGATAGCATAGGGGTAACAATTACTATTCCCATTTCAGAGAGTGCAACAGTAGGGAAAGTGTTGGATAGCGTACGGGTAAAAATTCCAACTCCAGAGAGTGCAACAGTAGGGAAAGTGTTGGATAGCGTAGGGGTAAAAATTACTATTCCAACTCCAAAGAGCGCAACAGTAGGGAAAGTGTTGGATAGCATAGGGGTAAAAATTACTATTCCCACTCCAGAGAGTGCAACAGTAGGGAAAGTGTTGGATAGTGAAGGGGTAAAAATTACCATTCCAACTCCGGAGAGTGCAACAGTAGGGAAAGTGCTGGATAGCGTAGGGTTAAAATTACTATTCCCACTCAAGAGAGTGCAACATTAGGGAAAGTGTTGGATAGCGTATGGGTAAAATGACTATTCAAACTCCAGAGAGTGCAACAGTAGGGAAAGTGTTGGATACCGTAGGGTTAAAATTACTATTCCAACACCAGAGAGTGCAACAGTAGGGAAAGTGTTGGAAAGCATAGGGGTAAAAATTACTATTCCCACTCCAGAGAGTGCAACAGTAGGGAAAGTGTTGGATAGCGTAGGGGTAAAAATAACATACTTATAAATAAATTTATATTTTAAAATAATAAAAAACGTAATTATTAGATACATATCAACCATTTACAAATACCAATACATAATTATTAAAAATATAATGAGCAATAAATAATTAACAAAAAAAATACCAAATAATAATAATTAATTAGCAATTAATATTTAATTAACAATAATATAATTAACAAAACAATTAATTCAAATACATTATTACTTAATTACATTTAAATTACTTCCCACCATATTCTCCTGTAAACCCATAACCCGCTACAGAACATAATTATCAATTAATCAATTAATTAAAATTAATAACCAATTAATACAAATTAATTACCAATTAATTAAAATCAATTTTTAATTCCTAAAAAGTAATAATTAATTTAGTATAATTAAATTACTTCCCACCCTATTCCCCTATAAACCCATAACCCACTACAGAACATAATTATCAATTAATCAATTAATAAAAATGAATTACCAATTAATTAAACGTAATTACTAATTAATTGAAATTAATTAATAATTCCTAATAATTCATAATTAATTTATTATAATTAAATTACTTCCCACCCTATTCCCCTATAAACCCACAACCCGCTACAGTACTAAAATACAAAATGTACTTAAATTACATAAATAAAAATTAAATACATAATAATATACATAAAAATAATATAAAAATCGATATTAGTAACATCGAAATTACTAACATAGATATTACTAATATCAATATTAAATCTATCGATATAACTTACCTTCTATATTATGTCCCTTCGATATTTAAACATCGACATTATAGTATCTCGATATTTAAAAATCGATATTTTGTCTGCATACCGGTTGAACATAGGTATTGAATAGCAGGGGACTAAGAGAAGAACCCTGTGGCGCCCCATGTTTGACAGGGTGTTCACCAGAAGCAAACGGGGGGCTGTTACCGAAAATGACCTCTCATGGAGGAATGAGGCAAGCCAGGCCAAAGCTGAGCCAGTAAATCCTACCTTCTCCAGGCGTCTAAGCAATATGTCATGGGACACCGTATCAAACGCGGCGCTCAGGTCCACAGGATCAGCGCCGATGTGTGCCCAGCATCTATTGCTGACCAGAGATGTTCTGTCACAGCCAGGAGAGTAGATTACGTGCTGTAACCAGGTCGAAAGCTGTTCTGGGAAGGGTCCAATATGTTATTGAGGGCCAGAAAATTAGAGAGGAGGGAATTCACATATGCCTCCAAAATCTTTGCCGCCCAAGGAAGCAGAGGCAGTAGTTCTCGGTTTTGGCCGGATCAAGCGTAGGTTTTGTAAGTAGAGGAATTACCTTGGCCTGTTTCCAAGCGCTGGGCACAGTACCTGTGCCAAGGGACCCATTTATCACCTGATTCAAGGAATGTAAGATTGTTGGCAATACTTTCTTAAATTGATCTGGTTTAAGCAGGTCGACAGGGGATCCTGACTTGATCCTACTGCAGAGTGCTACAAGGTGATCTACCGGGATCGGTGGAAAGGTATGTAGAGTATTAGCCTTTTGACCACAGCGTGCAACCGTCATATTACTATGTGCGGCCGGAAAGGACCTGTAAATATCATCCACCTTTTTAACAAAACAGGTTGCAAGGTCATCGCACTGCTCATTGGACTTAATAGTCTGTAGTATGGTTTAGGGCCTCCTTTTGTGTGCATGTTATGTTAGCATGGCTTATTAGAAGTTTAAACACCATTTTACCTTTTGCTGCTTTTGCACACAACACTGCATAGCTGTTTTTGTAAGTTAGCCTTCACAAAGGTCTACACATTAGAAAAGGTTTGTTTTTCGACATCTCTAGACATACATCGTGCCCCTAGTCTGCACAGTGAGTGCTGAGTCATCAAGATTATCATAACATGTGAGCCTGCTTGTCGGCATGTCTGTGTAACACATTCTAGACACAACATTTTGGCAGCTGCGAGCCAAGTAAGATTCTGACACCTTTATCATAACTCACCTGCCATGAGAGCCTTGCTGATCCAGATGTAATTTACTCTTACTGAGCGGAAAGGTAATTGGGTCCCCAAAAACAAGCCCAAGAGACCTTCTTTAGTTTATAACACATAGTTCCTATATAGGGAGGGTGTTAAAACTAGGCGCTATGTAACCTGTTTGCACTATCATTGTAATATGATTCCTCCTTTTGTATTTATTGGAATTGTAAACAAGCTGACCATATTATTCTTAATCATATGTCTGCTTATGTTGACTAAAATACTGCGCATGAGATCACGTCGTTAAAATAAATATTTTAACTTTACCGTGTCTCCTATTTACTCCTGTTGTGGACTGGTATGAGATTATAACAAAAGAGTGTTCTCACTTCCCACCATTCCTGGGATGGTCCTAAGTCGCATTTTCTAGGTTGTCTAATCATTGGTTACTTTGCTATAGGAAAAAGAGCTAATGTGACACTGATGCTAGCTGGTTGGGGTTTTCTAGGTACTGAGGTGAGTTTCTTGTACACCACAATTCACTAATGTCCCAGGTCTCTGTGCACAGGTCTGTGTATGAGCAGAAATCCTTGCAACATGGCGCCGCCAATGAGTGTGGTCTTATTGTGAGACACTTGAGTAGTGCTTACATCAGTCTACGACCCCCTCACTATTGTTTCCGGTTGACAGTAGTGACGGATAAAACCTACCTATAGTTACATAGGTCTATTCAAGCTTGATATTTTAAAACGGTTTTCCATTTGAATTACTACCCAGTTGTGCCTTTTTATATTGCATTGTACTTCTCTATTACTGTATCGGTATGGCTGCGGTTGATATCCCAGCACACAGTCGTGTGGCTGTGCAGAATCATTTGCAGGAATTCTTCGTTTCTTTAGAGGGACAGGCAGTGGTTGTTGTAGTCTCAGCTGACGCAGTGTACCCACTTCAGTTGTTCTACTCATGGGTTACATTTCCTGTGGTAGATGCTGGTACTGGTGTATTTCACCCTTACGCCACTGCTGATGCTCCTGCAGAATACGCTCCATTTCAGACAGTAGAAATTCTGATTTCTGCTTTGTAGCACACCGTTTGGTTTAATGGCCCCCTCCCACACATTATAACAGTGGTCAGACAAGGGCCGTTGTCGATCCCAGGTGCTTCTTGGGCTGTTTTAGCTGCTTACACCCCGCATCCTCAGGTGGGTACGTTAACGGCTCAGCAACTAAGACCCCTGTATACCTCTGCAGTGTCAGTTATTAGGTGTCTGGTTCATTACATTACCCGCAACCTCCCGGGTGTGGCCCCAGTGGTGCGGCGCATCAAGTTGGCGGGCGCGGGCTGAAGCTTAGTCCCATCATGGTTAATGCGGTCATGGGCAAGCGTCCCCAGGAGAAGAATGAGATGCCTTTTTGGCTTGCTGAGAAATTCACCAACTGGAAGCGGTATTCCCAAATACTAGCCCTGTGGAAAAACACAGGATTCTCACAATTAGTTTGCAGAAAGACTTAGTGCCAGACGTAAATGAATGTACAACTTGGGGTGTGATTTTTGCGGCAGTCTATATTAGGTTCTTTGACACACCGTCAATGACTGTCCTGCCCTCTGTGATCAAGCGTGTTCAAGATGAACATGGACCAGAGGTGGCTGTGGAGTTGGGGATGCAGCTTCTGGGAGCGTTTGACATGGTACGCAATCTCGTCCTTGCTAATGTCAAGGGGGATGTGGTAAGTTTCCAGGTCTCTTATGCTTTACGCAATGTCCCTGATGCAGACAAACTCCGTCAATTACTGAAAATTATTACGGAGGCTTATACGACAGTTGGCGGTAATAATTTGGGTGTTAAGCCTTTCGCGAAGAAAGAAAAACAGCAGCAAACTCAAAAAGCGTCATCTGATAAGGGAAACATCCTTTACAACGAACCTTTTACCACGCAGTGCTGTTACAACGCAAGTATTACAACGAAAACCTTTACAACGCATTACACTGGGGGGCGCTCTAGGATAGGGAATAGTTTTAATTTACTATCCAACACCTTCGCCCTCCGCCTGGGACGTCTCCTGGTGGCCCCCCGCCCTGGGCACCGCACTCAAACCGACGGACCACTCACGCAACCTGTGCTTCATCCTGGACTCCTCCCTCTCCATGACCAGACAAGTCAACGCCGTCTCCTCGTGATGCTTCAACATCCTGCGCATGCTACGTAAGATCTTCCGGTGGATCCCCACCGAGACGAGGAAGACGGTCACCCAGGCCCTCGTCACCAGCCGACTGGACTACGGCAACGCCCTCTACGCCGGAACCACCGCCAAGCTCCAGAAGAGACTCCAGCGGATCCAGAACGCCTCGGCCAGACTCATCCTCGACATCCCCCGACGCAGCCACATCTCCGGACACCTGAGAGATCTGCATTGGCTCCCGGTCAACAAGAGAATCACCTTCCGTCTCCTCACCCACGCGCACAAAGCCCTACACGACCAAGGCCCGAGCTACCTCAACAACCGGATCAACTTCTACACTCCCAAGCGCCTCCTCAGATCAACCAGCCACGCCCTCGCCGCCGTCCCCCGCATCCGAAGAGCGACAACAGGAGGAAGGTCCTTCTCCTACCTGGCCGCCAAGACCTGGAACTCACTCCCGACCGACCTGCGCCTGACCCAAGACCACCTCTCCTTCAGGAAGAAGCTCAAGACCTGGCTGTTCGAGCAGTAACGGCACCCCCCCCCACCTAGCGCCTTGAGACCCTACGGGTGAGTAGTGCGCTCTATAAATGACCTGATTGATTGATTGATAGTGTCCACGGGGACTGGAGTTGGAATAGTAAATTAAACTATTCACTATCCAGCACCCCCAAGTGTAATGCGTTGTAAAGGTTTGCGTTGTAATACTTGCGTTGTAACAGCATGCGTGGTAAAAGCATGCGTTGTAACGTCATACATCCTCTGATAAAGATGACCACCCAAAAGTTCAGAAACAAAATTGGAGTAAGAACAAAAAACAGGGGAAACAGCAACAGAAACAGGGGTCCCGTCCTGCTTTCCCTACACCTGCCCCTGCTGAGCGTACATATGAGTTGCGCGACCGCAGTACTATTAAGTCACCTGATAGGTTTCAGGTTCATGAACAACGTTCTCCTCGCTCTTTGCAGGAAGCATCGGTAACAGCCACCAGTCGAGGAGGCGGCGGCAGAGGTCAAGGTGCCAACAGAGCCATGAGCAGCCTCACAAGGCTGACGGAAAAGGCAAGCAAGACGAGACGCTGCGTCAAAGGCCCCAGTTTCAGAAGAAGAAAGTTGCTGCAGTAACAGCGAGATATGCCACAGATAGTGAGAACGTAGCTTTGGAATCTGACATGGGCACTGACGCTGCAGGACAGCGCAGCGGAGATTACCATCATTCGAGAGGCGTTGCGTCCACTACTGAGGGTGACAGCGACTGACACCTTTGTTGTAGTTGAGACAGCTGACACTAGAGTGGCTCCCCCTGACAGGCTTTATGAAATTGTACTTGTAATTGAAGGTGACATAGAACGTACCATAAAAGGGGTCTTTTGGGAAAATCAACAACTACCTATGATATTTTGTTGGCGGAGGTCGACTGGCCGCCACCCTTTGTCTTAGCTGCTCCGCAAGGGGAGGATGTAATCCTCCCACTTTCGCGCACATAGTGTCGAAGGAGCAGGTTCTACAGTTTGCAGAAGATTGGGCTAAGGCGCTTGTGCCGGTGTTATACCGTACTCACTGTGGATGGGACAAATTTTCCCCTCGACATGAGATTCCCTGGCGGTTGATGCCACAGCCTCAACCCCAATACCCCATGCGACGTGAAGCGAAAGCTTCCGTTGCAGAAATCCTTGAACAATTGGAATATCAAGGTGTAATTGAAACAGCTGTATCTCCGATGAATGACCAGATGGCTATTACCATTTTGTATTGGATTACCGCCACTTAAACGCATATTGTCGTACGTGCGCAGTGAGGAATACTCACAGTTCTGCTCTTGTGGATAGTCTCGTGCATAAAAGGTTCAAAACCACACTTGACATATCCAATGGTTTTTTTGCTCACAATCGGTCCCCTCTTAGTGGTCAGGGACAGCTTTGACCAGTGGCGGCAAACAGCGTCACTTCCTTCGTTTGGCTATGGGCTACAAGAATAGTCCTGGTGTTTTTGCCGCCCGCATTGTCTCTCTCCTGGACATACTCGACGCAGATGCATGTCCGTATGTGGATGACATTTATCTCACAGACGACGAATTATGGCCGCATCTGTGCCGTGTTGACCGCATAATTTGCCGTTTTGCGGACATAGGCTATAAATTTAACTTTTCAAAATCACACATTGCGGAGTACCCAGTGTTGTTCCTGGGCTACTAGCTCAACAATGAAGGTCGAGGTTTAGCTCCTCACTTCTTGGAGAAATGTGCACTCTTGCGAGCTCCAACAACACTGAAAAAGCTACAATCTTTACTGGGCTTTTTAAATTTTAGTCGTACGTACATTCCCGAATATGCCCAGCGTATCAGGACGCTTTATGCGTTGATACAACCTACTTTTTCGAAATCGTGCTGGCCGCCAGAACATTCAGCCATTTTGCAATCTTTGCAGGCTGATCTTCTTGAATCTAAATTCTTGTTGACTCGTGATAACCACACCAATCTGGTGATAAGAATCATGCCGGGGGCAGTGGGTTATACGTACCTCACTTTTAATGAGGGTAACACAGTCCCTATCGCTTACAAGTCACACCTGTACATTTCAGCTGAGTTGCGGTTTTCCACTGTGGAAAAAGTTTTGACAGCAGTGCAAATGGCGATTCTTAAGGAACGTGCACTGTCGCATGGAAAACGCATTTTGGTTGTTACTCCATATCCTGCCTTGGAGGCAGTGACGAAAGCCAGTGTACCGAATTCCAAAGCTTTGCACCCTCGGTGGATACAATGGGCCACGTCTTCGACATCTCCGGATGTCACGTTCATTTTTAATTCCTCACTGCAGACTCAAGTGTACTTGCAGTATGCATTTGTTCATCCTGCTCCTCTGACTATGCACCCACTTGAGGATTTCCATTGTATCATTTACACTGACGGAAGCGCAAGCGGCTACGGGTTCAAAGCACGCATATTCTTCGGCCTGCGCAATTGTGGTTGGTACTATGGTGGATGGTGAACTCAAGTCCGATGTCGTACATAAACAGACATTAGGGGACTGTACCGCCCAATTGGAAGAGCTCCTTGCTCTGATGCTTGCATTGGAGTGCACGGACCCTAGTGAGACTACTCTTATTGTGAGTGACTCTTACTACTGTGTTCAGTCTTACAATGACAATATGCCCTTTTGGACTCAAAATGAATATCGTGACTCTAAGGGTCACACAATAAAACATTAAGGGCCAGATGTAGGAGCCCTAATACCGGTCGGTAATGGCCGAATTCGGCCGTTACCGACCGGTATTAGGGTTTTCTGATGTAGGGGGCCTATATTTTACCGATTCTGTAAATTTACCGAATCGGTAAATTTACATAATCGGTAAAATACCGAATCGGTATATTTACCGATTCGGTAAATCCATATGTAGATGACACTCCTGAGAGTGCCACAGGCCCTTAAGAGTCGGTATTTTACCACACAATCCTATTGTGTGGTAAAATACCGAATTCAGGTGTGCATGCACATCTGTGCATGCACACTGTGCAATGTGACACACAGACATGCCCTTAGGGCATGTATGTGTGCCACATGTCACACATGCCTGAACTTGGGGTACTAGAGGGTGTCAAAGTGACACCCTCTGCACCCTTGCAGCATTCGGTATTCACCGATTCGGTAAATACCGATTCGGTATTGCCCATTGATTCCTATGGGCTTCAAGGCCCATAGGAATCAATGGGCAATACCGAATCGGTATTTACCGATTCGGTAAATACCGAATATTACCGATTCGGTAAATAAAAAATAAAATTTACCTACATCTCCCTCCTTCAAATTTACCGATTCATAAATACCGAATCGGTAAAGTTCGGTATTTATGAGTCTGTAAATTGAAGTTACCTACATCTGACCCAAAATGATCTGGGTTCCAGTGACTGAGCTCATAGAACGACTCCCATTCGTTTTTGTAATTCATACTCTGGGTCATCAGCGTGTTGGAGTTCACGCTGTTCGCAACTGTCTCCCGGACGAGGCTGCGAAGACAGCAGTTGCAGCATATGCAGTGGCAGCAGCTACACGTTCCAAAAGTAATATTGATGATGACATCTTGGCAGCTATTGCCGCAACAGAGAAGGGAGGTAAATACTCTAGAGATTTCCCTTCTAAATACTCTTATCATTTAAGTCCTGATAAAGTTTCTTATGTGAGGATTAACGACGTTGGTGGCAGGTTGATTCCCAACGCCGACCGCAGGCAGACTTTGATTACAGCAGCCCACGCCGGGATGGCTTTGGCGCACGCCGGCGTGTCAGCTACCGCATCTCTTCTCCAGCACTGATATTGGTGGCGGGGTTTGTACAAACAGACACGTGAATTTGTCCTTCAATGTGGCATTTGTCAGCAAATTAAACCTTCTTCTGCTGCACGCCCGCCTCAAACTCAGTTGTACATATCTAATAAACCACTTGCGTGTGTCTATTTAGATCACTGCGGTCCTTTCTCCTCTGATACTGCATATAAGTACATCTTAGTAGCAGTTGACTCTTGCACGCACTTTGTTTGGGTGTGGCCTCAGAGGAGCACTGATTCTAGAACTGTAGTAAAGGATTTGTGTGTCTTTGTGGAAATTTTTGCGTGTGGTACCTTCCATTCAGGCCAGGGTCCAGCGTTTGCTTCTAAAGCGTACAAGGATGCCATGACTTCATTGGGGGTCCAGGTCAAATTTTCGTCTCCATACCGGCCTGGGGGTAATCGTGTTGTGGAGCGAATGAACCGTGACTTAAAGCAATCCTTGACAGTGAAAGTATTAGGTGCTGGCATAGACTGGCGAACCCATCTCAATAGCGTTCAAAGTGCACTAAATAATCTTCCTAGAAGGTCTCTGGGTGGGCGGACCCATACAAAATGCTCTTTGGCATCAAGATGTTTGTTCCGGACCTTGATGGTCTAGACATGGTGGCGGGAGCCACATCCTTTGACATAGATGAACATTCTAATGTTTTGCAGAACCTACAAAAGACCAGAGACAGTCTTGCAAAGGAACACTTGCCCTCCACGACTGAAGCTGCGATGCAGATTCCAGTAATTGGCTGGCTACCCCAAGTTGGAGAACTGGTCCGAGAGAAGATCGACAACAAGAAATAATTTGGTCCTTCCTATCAAGCTCCAGTTGCCGTGCTTGGTGTGCAGGGTACAAGAACAGTAATTTTACCTCCTCTTCCTGGGTGAAAGGGGAACGGGTACATTTCCATTGACAGTGTCAAACCACACAGGGTGGCTGATTCTCTATAGTATGACGCCTGTGGTTTCATGTCCAGCAATGATGCGACACTCTGTTTTGGCCCCAGATCCTGCTCTCAGGCCTGATGTGGTCATTGAAATGAGTCCACCTATGAATCCTTTATCAAATCTACCTGCTGCTGATCCTCTTAATGACACTGAATATACTTACCCCACTGACTTGTCTATGCCTGATTTGGAGACCCGTGAAATGAAAAATGAAATGACACTGGCTCTTACACATCCAAGTCCCCTCCGAAAGTTTAAATTTTTGCTACCTGGTTTAAAAAACATTTTTTGATTCCTCCCTGGACTTAAATTTGGCTGGTGCTTATAGCAATTTTTTTGTTCATGTCCATCGGATTTGTGGTGTATTTTTTTAGTTTTATAAATGGACACCACGTTCAAGAGAGAACTTCGATTAGGATGATTGATGGAACTTTGGCTCCCCACTCCTCTTCGCACATCATGAAGAGGGACCAGATATTTGTGAATATAACTGCTTGGCCCGTTTTAGATGGGGTTGTATGGGATGCTGTAAAGTTCCAGATACATGGTCCCACAGAGGTTAATAATGTTCCCGATTTACTCCGTGTTTCTATGGGGGATGTGTTTAAACAGAATATTCGCTCTGATGAATGGAACGTTAAAGCCGTAGAGGCTTTATTTTCTGATTTGAAATACTATGCTGCTTTTGATGCTGAAGATTTATATTTGGAATCTGCGAATTATGGTGATTTGTACTGTTACCAGCATTTTGACAATCACTTTCTTCATAAGACAAATTCATTTAGAAATGTGGTTAACTATACACAGTGGGAGCACTGTCCTGCACCTGTGGAAGGCAGCTCGAAAACACTTTTGAAAAAGTTTTTTTATTTTACTGATTTTGATCAATGAAACCCTAATGCATTTTATTTTAAGTTGACTGAGAAGTCGTCTTCCAAGGTTAGACTTGCACACACTAAATTACTGTATTTAAAGTCCTTTATAGACCAGTTGGCTGTTGGGGGCTATGAACTGTGTAAAGATACAATTGATCTTAAATCTGTTTGGGGTTCTTAAAGTTGGCAAGTGCAAGGTACTGAGGCTTTGCATCGTGCATGTCTCATCCCAAACCATATGTTGTTTCTTGAATGCTACTATTTCACAAACCACATGCTTTGGATTGGCTACTTCGAAAAAATTCAATGCTCCTTCATTTCCTGATTTGGGTGAATTTCCCCACTGGAATAATTACACCAGTACTTCCTTGAGTGACATACAAGCCCTGTTGAGAAATTCCTCTTTTATTGTTTGCAGCATTAATCCCGAAGGCTGGTTGCTATGGCAAGGAAAGGGCAGATTCCTTCTAACACCGTTTTCTGGGTCTGACCCGTGGCTATACAGAGGTTAGAGTTGATTCCCGATTTCAGACTCAGCATTCAGTCACCACCTATTCTGTAGGCAAATTGTGCCAGAGTTGGCTCCGACATTCATCCTTGGCGTCTGTTAAGCTGCATTTATCCAAACTCACTGATACCGGTAACTTAAATGATTTTGTTAAAGGTCCTGCAGCAGGCAGATCAAAAAGATGGATATATGCTGCTTACAACGAGGTTTGCAAACTGTCCCAAATTGAAGCTGCTTCTAGGATTAGGGCTATTGACCAGGCCAATTTAGAAAAAGTGCTTGCCGTTGTAGACAATAGCAATAACACACTTTCTTCTTGAATTTACACATTAGAGAATATTGTTTCATCTGTGGTTGATATTGTGCAAGAAGATGTTGCCGTACTATATCATGGGCAAAATCAATTGCGTTCTGTTATGCAGTTTGTATGGACTTTCCAAACGTTGAAAAATGGCAGAGTGCCATGGGATTACATGAACACAAGTTTGTTATTTCTGACTTTCAATCTGACTGTTAAATAACAATTTATGTTTATTGTTTATTGTTTTCATTGTTGGATATTGAAAAGCTAGAACCTTTACCATTTTCAGTGGCAGAGACCATTTCGGCAGTTTGGCTCA
This sequence comes from Lissotriton helveticus, assembly GCF_964261635.1. NCBI lineage: Eukaryota > Metazoa > Chordata > Amphibia > Caudata > Salamandridae > Lissotriton > Lissotriton helveticus. Next base: position 1,762,252,570 of record NC_136065.1, read on the forward strand.
TCCATGGGTTGATAACTCTACCTTTTCCCCTTTTCAAATTTGAGTCCTGCATGAAACACTATGAAATAGGCAGATTTGAACCCTTAGGTGGTGCTTAGCTTAATGAAGTATGAAATCTTCCGTTCGCATACAGGTGTTTGAGGGAAGGAAAGGACATTTTTTTGAATAGGGAAAATTGCACCACCACACCAGATCACTCTTTAGTCTTCAGAAATCTGCAATTGCACGGTTCTTGTAATGTTCTTGCACCAAACCTTAAATGTGTTTTAAAAGGCACTCCAGTCCCGGCCATTACACTGACATTCACATTGCTTGCAAACGGTAGTTATTTGTTATTAAATAATGAAGATTGTTGTGGTATGCATGCTGGTATTCCTTATATTGTTACAGTTTCCCAGTGTATAGTTTGCTGTAAGAATGTCTTGTTTCCTCCTCCACATGGGAGGCTCGATGTTTCCATCTGCCCTTTTATTCCGACCTTGAAGGCAGAGTTCAACAAGATGAGTCGAATAAGAGCTCTTTTGTCCCAGAAGGAAGTCCCTCTTACATCTGCGTGTGAGACATTTGTCCTTCACGTTGCAAATACTCGTACTGAGGTTAATGCCTTGTTAAACACAGACCTGCCCCTGCAGTTCAGTGCTTTGATTCACACAATCTTAAATTCCTCCTCGACCACTGGCCTGGCACATTTATTTTAAAGTAGTATGTTCTGGCCTTGTGAACTCATTTCAGACTATATTTGGTGTGATCCCTGCATTTTTTCATTCGATTTTTTTGAGTGTCTTTGGCGGTTTCCAGTTGCTCCTTGCTTTAGGCGCCAGCATACTGCTGTTAATTTGTTTACTACAAAATGGATGTACAGTCTGTGCCCCACGACGATCTGTCCCAGCTGTTCCTCCTTCGTAACCAGATGGATTGCTGCCTCTGGCGACTCTGAGTGTGGCGTATGGTTTATCTTTCCGGTTTTCATTCTTCACTTGTGTGCAGCCAGTTTTCCATTGCTTGGATTGCGAATTTGAATGGGCCCTGGATTTGTGTCTCCTGACCTGGATTTTAATCTACTAATGAGTCCCTTAGTTGCTCATGAACTAGATTGTTCTAGTGCCGGGAATATGGCCTGTGCAGCGGCTCATGGGGTTCAAGGCAATTGGAATATTTGGACTGCGGCTAATGACTTTCTGGCGCGCAGTCATCTTGTAGTAAGCCTGAGCTGTCCTCTGATGGTACTAGAGGCTCTGGTAATCAAAGAACATGTATGTTCTTTCCCTTTACTTAATTGGATGGCTGAAATGTTCGTGGATGATAACAACAACTTCCTATTGGAGGCAGTTGCAACGTATGGCGCTTATATGCGGTTGAAATGAAGTAGGGATTATTTTTCTGCTTCATAAACATACTGAATTCGTGAATATTTTTTGTTTTAAAGCTTTAATGTTTTTCTTAATTTTAGGTGTCTTTTTTCACAACATGGCCGCCCGTGATTGGTTTCACTGACTTGGTTACTTTAATTCGGATTTTTACTCCCAATTCTCAAGTTTGGCAAAATTCCTGAACTTGGTTCTGTCTCATTCAGACTTGAACTCTGCGTTCTATGAAGCTTGCCCCTGTTATTGTGCGTTCCCCGATCAAGGGAGGGTATAGTATGGTTTATGGCCTCCTTTTGCGTGCATGTTATGTTAGCATGGCCTGTTAGAAGTTTAAACGTCATTTTACCTTTTGCTACTTTTGCACACGCCATTCATGTTTTTCGACATCTCTAGACACACATCGTGCCCCTAGTCTGCACAGTAAGTGCTGAGCCGTCAAGGTTATCATAACATGTGAGCCTGGAGAAGCGTGGCTCAGTGGTTAGAGGCGGCAGACCCGGAAGCTGAGATCAGCCGTGGACCAGGGTTCGATTCCCCGCCTTGGCGGGTCTCGGGCTCAAAAATTCCACTGACTCGACAATTCTCGCTCCGGTGCCTACTCGACTCACGGGGTCACACTCTGCGACTCTGGGCAATAGCTTGCTTAATCTCCACTACGGCCCCTCGCGGCGGGATGCCTGGCTTTCACCTTGTGAATACCCTGCCGGGGTATCTCACAGGGGAATACCAGGACGGGTTCCCTAAGCAAGCGCCTTGAGACCCCTGGGTGATTAGTGCGCTATATAAATCGAAATACATTTACATTTACATTTATCGGCATGTCCATGTAACATATTCTAGACACAACATTTTGGCAGCTGCGAGCCAAGTAAGATTATGACGCCTTTATCATAGCACACTTGCCATGATTTCACACACTTGGAAGATTCCAGGGACGCAGAGAGCCTTGATGATCCAGATGTAATTTACTCTTACTGAGCGGAAAGGTAATGGGGTCCCCTAAAACAAGCCCAAGAAACCTTCTTTAGTTTATAATAGAGCAGGCCACCATATTTTCCAAATGAAGTTGCTCACAACGATGGAGACACCCACACAACGTTGTTTAACCCCTTCGATGCTGGTGACGGAACCGTTCCGTCATCAGTCACGGCTGAGCTGTGCTGATGACGGAACGGTTCCGCCACGACCACGCCCTGTTCTGGAATGTCCAGCACAGGGGTGGAATCGGCGCCGCGGTCAAGGTGTTAAACCTCTTTATTCTGGCCCGCAACAACAACCAAAGTGCAGCTCACACAGCGATATATTCTGCCAATCTGCCATACGCGTTACGGGTGAGTATAATATTGATATCATCATCACACACTTCCTATAATCTCAACAGTTGTTATCAAACTACGGATACACAAAAACACATCACTTCAACATGAGTCCAATTGAGTATACTAAGATGTGCATGAAAAGAAAGGGGATTGTGGGGGGTTTTGGATGGGGGGTTGTGGAGAGTGAGGGCAACAGTAGGTCGTTGTTGGGGCTATGCTATAAGTGAGAGTGCATCTTCTCATCTAAGTTCGCCCCCCCCTGGGAACTTAGTGCCAGCTTGCAATATAAAGTGTCATTCTAATCTGGGCAAAGCTGCTAGTCGGTTACCACCTCTGGGGTTAAGATTCACTGAGTCCAGGCCAAAATATGTGGCCTGCGTTCAGTCACCATCATTTTTGTTAGTGAAGTGCCTTACTGTGCTATAGCTATGGTCCTTGTTATTTATGGCCCTCCAGTGATCTAAGATCCTTTTTTTCTATAGGACTGTTATAGAGCCAATGTACCACAGGCCACATTGCCACACAATGGTATAGACCACAAAGTCAGTATTACATGTAATTAACCTAGGAATCTTCTCAGTGACTCTCTCTAGGGTAGTTTCTGTAACACTGCTGCTATGTCTACTGGTTTTAGAGTTCCTGGATTTGCGGACACCCTTAGTTTGTTTCAGCCAGTTAGTCTCTTTAATTTGTAAGTGACTATGTACAAGAATATCTCTGAAGGAGCTGCTTCTCCTATATTTCATCAATGGATTAGGTCCTATTTTGTTTCTAAATATTGGGTCCTATCCCCCATCTAGATTACAGAATCCTACACAGGTGTTCTGCATGACTGCTGTATCTGGTGATGAACCTAACGGGTTCTGTCTGATTTTTGTTGGGTGTCTTGCTTGGGCTGTGTTCTGAAAGGATCCCATCCCTAGAAAGATCTTTTACTCTGGCTTCAGCTTGCTTGAGTGCTCGAGTGGAATAGCCTCTCTCCCTGAACCTCACTTTCATAGCTTGTTTAGTTTGTTCATAAGCAGAAGCAGTGTTACAGTTTCTCTTGGCTCTTAAAAACTAACTTTAGGGTATGCCCCATCTGAAGCTCGGTGGATGGCTACTCGAGGCATGTAAGATGGAGTTCCCAGCAATTTTCTTTTAAAGAGATTGGTGCCGATAGTGCCCCCCTCAATGGTAAGCTGATGGTTTCTTTGGTGTAATGTCTAGTAAATCTAAGGTTAACATCATTCTCATAAAATGGCGATGAACATATTCAATTCCACTTCATTACCCTCCCAAATAAAAAACACACCATTGATATATCTTAACCATTTTTTGACATTATGGATTCATTTCTCTGTTCTGTCATTCTAGAGCACCTGCTTCTCCCACCAGCCCACCATGAGGTTGGCATAGCTGAGTCGAAGCAGGTGCCCATGGAAGTTTCTTGAAGCTGTTTGTACGGATCTTTTTCAAACATAAATACATTCTCTTGTAAGCAAGTCTCAATCATCCCAAGGAGCATGTGTGTGGATTCCAAAAATGTAATGTCGCGAATTTTAAGAAAAAAATGTGCATCCTTTGAGTACGTCATGATGTCTAATACTCTCATATAGAGACTCAACATACAAGCTCACTAGCCACTGATTATCAATTAAGACAGTATTGCTTATTTCCTTCAAGAAATCAGTTATGTCTCTCAAGTATGAATTAAGTTCTTCAACAAATGGATACAAAAAATGTCTTCAATGGGAGTGAATTAGCCCAAGGAAAGCTCCTTGGGCCAATCAGAATGATCTATTTCTCTTGCGAGAGTCCCTCGAGCTCAACCGCCCAGATGTACAAATATTTTTGTGAGTTAATATCTCCGCAACTACTGTACAGATGTACACCAAATCACCAAATCACAGAAAGCATGCTTTATGGACCAAGATCTAGCTAGTGTAATTCTGTTCAGTAGTTTTTGCTATATCGCTTTCCAAAGCAGTCTATGGAAAATACATGGGGATTTTCTGTTTTGGGACCCCCACTTTTCTCGGCCCACTCCTGATGGATCACCCAGAAAATTTCCATGAAGGAGCAGAGATGGATGAAAGTTTTTGGGGAAAGTTTTATATATATTTATTTCAAGCACAAGTACATTGCATTTTTCTCAGAGCGCTATATGTTTTATTTTTGCATAGTTCTCGACAGGTTTTAATAATTGCTGAGCCAAAAAGATATTTGAAGTAATACATTGCCCACTGCGGCTTTATTACAAGAATGGGGTTATGAGGATTCATTTAGTTACTCTTGATAAAAAAATATATATATAATATTCTTGGCATCCTATGGTCACTGTGACCGAAATTTGTTAACAAGCACTTGCACATGATATGATTATAAGGTCAAATATTGCCACGAGAAAAAAAAGAATAATTTCACTGTATATTGTAACAGAGGCTTTGTTGTAAAACACTTGTACTTTAATTTTATTGGAGAAATTACGAGGTTCTAACATAACTTTGTGCAGTGGGGTACGTTAACAGAACCAGATGTGATATTGGCAGGGGTAATTTAAAATGATTTGATCATTTTTAACAATACATTTAAGTGTAACAAATTGCCATTCATTTTTCAGAGTTGATAACCTCTCAATATTCTGACTAACCGTACAAAACTGGTGGCCATTTGACATCCAAAAACAGCGAGAAATCCACTGTTTTCACTTTCTATGTATGTCACGTGTTTTATGCTTTAAAGAAAAGTTAAGTAAGTACTGCATCGGTATCGGTGATCAAGGCTGGTTACAGCCGAAACACATTCGAGGTAGAACGACTGATTAAAGATTTAATTGTTCCCACACGGCTTCGTCGTCCCCTTTCTAATAGAGTGGATATTGGTGTTTTATATATAGGTATATGTATGCATGTGTATACATGTATATGTATGTATGTGTATGTATGTATATGTATATATGTATATGTGTGTATATACATGTATGTATATATACATGAGGGGGTCATATTGATTTTATAATAAACTCTGCTATTAATTCGTCCTGAAAACAGTATTTTTTTTTAGAATTGTTATGTAAATATTGGATATCAACCATAAAATGTCAATAAAGACAGTTTTTCTGATCTTCATTTCATTTGAAAAAAACTTTTTTCAGCCCGGAAAATCATGACACAATTTTTCAACAGAAAATATTAATTGTTGACAAAAGAGTTAGAAAAATGGCAATTCAATTAATCATATTGACTAACATTAATTATACTGCAAACATGCAACCCAGGCTTTTGGTCTTTTTCTGGACCCTATTTTAGCTGGTATGAGCACCGCAACACTGCTGTTCAGTGCCATAGTGCATGTGCTCAGGCCCTAAAATTATGCTGGTAAAGTAAGTGCCACCCAATTGGTCCAATTAATTTTGCTTTAAGCAATAGTAGATGGCTCAAAAAATGCACCAATGACGTTGGAGTTAAATATCATGTTCAAGCTGTTGTGTGTATTGACACCACCTACTGTCATGTATTCCTATAGGTTCTGAATCGATCCCCCTATTCCTGACCCTATTCTAGTTAGACAAACCAACAAGTTAACTAGCAGTCAGCCCATGAGGAAGAAAAACCCCCATGATGCAGATACCGTTATCTGACGCAGTCACACTACGGCACAGGAACGTGTTATCTGATTAGGTCATAACGCTTGCGATCTAATTAGACAAGCGATATTCCTCCAGCCCCTGATAAGGCATACGGAGTTCTCATAACAAATCAAACCTATGACAACCTGGAAAAACCGTGCGGCCATTGTTTTGATTTCACAGAGAACTTCAGTAAAAGAATGTGCTAACGAGCAAGTCGTATGACATCTTTATTGACGTATCTATGTCCATCCTTACGTCAATCTCGGCACCTTAAAGGTATAAATATTACCGATCTTTCCCTATGCAAACACACGCGTGGTGACGAGACGGAGCAGCCATACTTGCCGAAGCGAAGAGCAGAGCAGACCCCGCTGGCGCAGCCCCGCCTTCCTGACGCGCTGAGAACGAGAAGCTGCTTTCTCCTGCCGAGAAATCCAGCACCGGCGCTTCCGGGTAGCCCTCGCAGGCAGCCTGGAATATCGAGACCAGAGAGAGAGATACCATCCCTCATTCAACCTAGATTCCAGGTACAGAACTGAATACCCCTCGCAGAGAATTCTTTAGTTATTCACTTGGCAAAAACAAACTTAACTTAAACTGTAACTTTCTATTCCCGCCCACGTATTAGACTTAGGTCAGGTACACGGGGTAGGCGTATTTAGAAACACCAGTTGAGTACGTTTAGTCAAATGTATATATGTATGTAATCTATTTTAATCATTTTAAACCTTCATATGGCTTAGAAACCATATAAATGTTTTTACAGTATTATTTTATACTTCTGCTTCTAATGTATGCACTTTACTTAACTATAAGTATTGCAATAATATCGATCCATTTCTCATGTATGAGAAAAGAGACTGATCATAAATACCACCTTTTTATTGAACACGCCCGTCTCTTCCTTTTCTCTACAATCTGATGAGACTAAGAATGCACGTACTGACTGAGTAAAATAATTGCCTTTTGTTCACACGACTCTCGAGATTTACTCTTGATTAGGGGAGAGCAAAGTTGTCATGTTCTATGGTTGTCAGAAACTAAATCCCTTCTTGTCTAATCAGGGAAGTTACTTCTTTCCTGAACATTCGAGAAAGTTTCTAGTGAACTCTGAGCTAAGCTGGCAAACCCAAAACTTTAAGTCTAGTATCGACAGTAGTAGACCTAGTTAACGTCTGGCCTAGGCCTTTACTGCTGTAGGTATTATTCCAATGCGCAGAGCCTATTGGGAAGATAGGAACTACACTACATGGCGCCCAACGCGTTTGGAAAGGGCGATAAAACTAACGTAAGACATTTAGAGTAACTCAGTCGTGCTTTCTCACTCAGACCCCTTTTCCCATTATACTCCAAAGACGTCTGGAGTGGGTGAAAGGTTATATCCTCCAAAACCTCGCAGGGGGGAACTCCTATGTATGGTTCTTGGTATAGTCAACGTTGAAGGATACACTGTTCCAAAATATTGTGCATCTAATCTTTGTTTCCATAAGAAACCTGATCTGCAAACAAACAAAATAACCTTCAGGACAGTAAAATGTCAGACAATGAAGAAGAAAGAGAGGCAGTTAGATTAGCAGCTGAAATCGCAGCAGCTGATACTGCACTACAAGACGCTGACCCGGAGATAATACTCATCCCGGTCAACAAAAGGAGATCTATAACCCTGAAACTTATAGAAAATGGACTGACACCTAGAGGTGGCACAGTCATATTCGTAATTGAAGCACACGAATATCGGCAGACAGAGGTATATTATTCATGGATACATTTTCCAGCAGCTAATGCTGTAACAAAGTACTTCCACTATTACAAAATAGAGGAACCTCCTAATGAGTACACTCCTTTCGAGGAGGTGGAAGTACCACTCAAATTCCAAGAGCATTTGCTCTTATTTGATGGCGCCCTAAAACATAACAATCACATCACCAGGCTCGGTCCTTTAGGTAGACCAGGAGCAACGTGGCCGGTACTAGCCGGATACACACCACATCCAGACTTCGAAAGAATCTTTCGAAGATCTTTTAGTACAACTAAAACAATTAATAAAAATTCATAGACAATTAGTCCAGTATGTGATGCGGACTTCAACAATTCAGCCAGCGATTAAACTTCCACAGCTGACCCCTCACCAGGGGAACACAAATAAAATTACACCACAGAACATCCAATCCTGCCTAGGTAAAGTACCGGCTAAATGGGAACAAATACCATTCTGGTTGGCACAGAAAATCACCCAAATAGAGGCGGTGTTTCCTGACACCACCCCATTAGAAAAACACAGGATTCTGACTATCTGTCTCCCAATGGGAATCGCACCACACATTGAGGACTGTGACACTTGGGGTACAGTCTTTGCTTCCATCTACACAAAAACGCACGGTGTTCCATCCATTTCGGTAATACCAGATGTGCTAAAACAAATTCAAGATGAATACGGTCCAGAACCCGCTTTAACTCTTGGTATGAAATTACTAAAAGACTTCAAGCAGGTCTCGGCTATAATATTAGCCAACATAAAAGGTGAAGCAGCAAATGTGGCGATCCGCCAGAGGTTAAAAGAGACAGATATAGCAGACCAACCAGCTGAAATTGCCAGAATCATAGAAAAATCCTATGAGGAACTAGGTAGAGATAGTTTAGGTGGAATACCAGTAAAACCACAACTAATTGAAAGTCCTGAAAAAATATTTTTTAATAATAATTCTACATCACCAAAAAAGAACTGGGATGGAAACAAACAATCCAATCCTAAAGAAAAGAAATTCCAGTCCCGAGGAAGGTCTCCTAGGCGAAGAGAAAAATCTCCGAACCAAAGACACAGGTCACCCCAAAGTGACCCCTCTGGGAAAAGATACAACCTTAGAAGTAGGGATAATATAAAGAAGCCTGATAGATATCAAGACATTGATACACGTCCCTCTCAATCTTTTCAGAATTCCTCGCAGAAATCGGAGAGAAGAGGACGATCAGAACAAAGAGAAGAGCACGCCAAGTCCAAAGACAAGGAACCTGCTCAGTTAAAAAAGAAATTACAATTTCCAAAGAAGAAGGTAGCCAGCATTAAAATAGTTAACAATGCCGAGAATTCTGAGGACACAACTGAAAAACGGGGAATGGGCTCAGACAATGCTAGACAGCGCAGCAGAAGTGAGCATAGCTCGCAAAGTCCTTATGAATCATCTGGAGACAGTGGACACGAATGAATATCTTCAAGTGGAAACTGCGGACACCAGAGTTAGCAAACCTCACAAAATATACGAAATAACATTGCGTATAGAGGGGGATAAGACTAGAAAAATAAGGGGGCTATTTTGGGATAATCTCTCCAAGGGCTATGATATCCTTCTAGCTGAAAAAGACTGGCCACCAGAGTTTGTCAGGGAGTGCCCTCATGGCGAAGAAGTAATTATGCCTGCCTTCTCAAATCATATCCCAATTCATAAAAAATACACACTTGCTAGAAAGTGGGCAGTGGCTCTAGCACCTGCTTTATATAAAAATCACGTGGGATGGGATGAGGACTCTCCTCCTCACAAAATCCAGTTAAAATCACAACCTACTGCACAAAGGCAGTACCCAATTAAGCAAGAAGCTAAAAAACAGGTAAAAGAAATACTAGATCAGCTAGAATACCAGGGGGTGATTGAAACTTGCACCTCACAAATGAACAACCCTTTGTTTCCGGTCTCCAAACCAGACAATTCATATCGTCTAGTTTTGGATTACCGACACCTTAACACATGTTGCAAAACTTTCGCAGTGCAAAACTCACATAGTGCTGCACTAATGAATAACATAGTGCGCAAAAAATACAAAACAACATTAGACATCTCTAATGGATTCTTTTGTCAAAACATAGCACCAGAGAGCAGATACTTAACTGCATTCTCAATAAATGGCACGCAAAAACAATTCTGTCGGTTAGCCCAGGGGTACAAGAACAGCCCGGGAGTATTCTCAGCGAGAGTAACAGAATTACTACAAATATATGATGATGAAGCATTATCGTATGTCGACGACATATACTTAACAGATGATGACTTGGAGACTCACTTGAAGAGAGTGAACACCATAATACTTGGGTTCGCAGCAGAGGGTTACAAATTCGACTTTAAAAAATCCAGAATTGCCCATCTGACAGTCCTGTTCTTAGGATATGAGTTATCAAGTGAAGGCAAAAGCCTGGCTGACAATTTCCTAGAGAAATGTGCCGTAATCCAAGCTCCTAGAACACTAAAAAACCTACAGTCGATTCTAGGCTTCCTAAATTTCGGAAGAACATACATTGCAAATTACGCAGAAAGGGTCAAACCCCTTTATGACCTGATAAAACCAGATTTTAAAAGATCCAATTGGACTCAAATACACACAGAAATTTTGAGATCCTTACAAACAGACATGCTAATTAAAACAAAATTAGAAACACGTGATAACACACGCAATCTTGTGATTCGAGTCATCCCAGGGAGATGCGGATTCACATACCTGACCTCTAATGAGGGAGAAAAGGTACCAATTGCATTCAAATCACACTTGTACACAGAAGCTGAAAAGAAGTTCAGCAGTACAGAAAGAATAGTTCATGCAGTTCAATCCGCCATAGGTCGAGAAAAAGATAAAGCTGACGGTAGACATATCATAGTCAGAACAGCGAGACCAGCCTTTGAGGCATTAACAACACCATGTAATTTGCCAACAACAGCATTGAATCCGAAGTGGATACAATGGGTGAATTCAATCACAACGGACAAAGTATACTATTACCTTGATCCAGAACTAGAAGAACTAAAAAATCTAGAATATGAAAAAACATATCCTCTGCCAATCGACATTCTGCCTTTACGACATTACGCCTGTGTAATCTATACAGACGGACATGCTCAACCCCCCGTTTGGGGAGAACAAGCATACAACCCCACATGTGGGATTACAAAAGAAGTGTGGAGCGGAGGTAAACTAAGACCTCTATTAACAAAAACACACTCAGTAGAAACTAATTCGGAACAACAAACTGAGATAGTAGCTTTGAAAATGGCGCTAGATAATGCGGATCGCGAATTCCCGACACTTATAGTGTCAGATTCATATTACTGCGTCAAATCATATAACAAGGATTTGCAGACATGGATTCAAAACGGTTACAAAGATGACACAGATGCACCAATAAAGCAGAAACTGCTCTGGGAACAAATAGCTCTTTTACAAAAAGAACTACCAAAGACTCACGTGACACACTCACTGAGTCATCAACGTGATGGCGTTCACGTTGCAGGGAATTCATTGGCTGAAACAGCCACAGCGGCAGCCACTAAATCGGCTCCCGTAGTTCGAAAAAAGCGTACATTAAAATACATTGACGGTGAAACAGTGCTGGCGGTGAAAACGTCATCAAAAGGCGACTGCTCAGCGCTACCGATCAACTATCCACTCAATTATACATACATAATCGATGCAAACTCCGTCCCTTTTGCTCGAATCCCTGGAGTGGGGGATAGAGTGATTCCAAACATGGACAGGAGAAACTTGTTAATCGCAGACGCACATATGGGCGAGGGTCTCAGACACCTCAAACTAAAAGATTCTCTGGAAGAATTACAATCACGGTACTGGTGGCCAGGCATGAGCCTACATCATACCATGCTTGTAAAAAACTGCCCAAACTGCAACAGAAATCGCAGTGGGGAGAGGAAAAGTATAATACGGTGGAATCTGACTGCAGATAATATCACCAGTAAAGAACAAGGCTTACGATTAACATATACAGGCTAGTTACCACTTATAATGTAGATCACCGGCACTCGGCTGACGTCTGGACTGTTATACAAAGATTTGCGAGTCTAAATGGCATATACGCTAAGAGCATGCTACGTTTGACCATTTTTTTCACTCTAGCCCACCAGCCTGAGGGGTAAAAATGACCAAATGAGCACAGCCCAGCGGGAATCTTCTCACTTCCTTCCTGAGGGTACGGGATGGTGTAAAGAAAAAACCAAGGCAGAAAGCAATCTATAACGGAAAGGATATTAGGTTCGGGAGCTGGGTGGGTCAAACATCTAATAAGTGTCCAACGTAGTCTAAATAACTTGCCAAGAAATTCTCTGAAGGGATTCAGTCCGTACGAATTATTATTCGGAACTAGGATGATTATCTCTGACCTTGACAGTCAGACTTCAGTGGTGAAAGAAAAAAGCTTTGATATCAAAGACCGTTTGGCTATTTTGCAGGACTTAAACAAAACAAGAAAAGACCTGAGCAACATAAAGTTGAAACAACAGCCAACAACCACTGAAGAACCACCACCTGTCCCAGCAAGACCTGTCTGGATTCCAATAGTCGGGGATCTAGTCAGAGAAAAGATCACGGTAAAGAAGGAATTTGGGCCTTCTTACAGAAAAGCAGTTCCTGTCTTGTCTGTCAACGGGACAAGATCAGTTGTACTACCGCCACTTGCTGGTAAAAAGGAGAACCGAGTTGTATCCATCGACCTGGTAAAACCACAACATGTGGCCGATAACAAACAGTAGGCCAAGTGGACTCCCAATAAGTAGCAGAACACCAAGGTTTGCTACCAGTACAGAGGTCCTAACGAAGAGGCTCATCACATTCGAAACGCCTACAGAAGAACAACAAGGACTATGCAACAATGCAATGGAACTTAGACCTCTGAAAACCCAAATAAAAACGTTTAGCAAAGACACACCAATCTATAATGAAGTACCAAGTGAAAATGCGAGAAACAAAAATCCTGAACCAATTGGGACAATTGACAGAACTGCATCCGGCTACTTCATAAACTTCGATGATTCCTCTGAAGGCTTCAGTGAATCAAAGACACAGCCATCATCAAAAACCTTTAAAGATAAAGCTAAAGAACTTTTGAAACAACTGAAAGAAACATATCTGATTTCTCCATGGATTGAATTTTGGGTGGGTTTTGGAGCATTTATCCTCATACTTTGGCTCATCATGGTACTTACTTTGGGACGCTTCATTGAGGGAAAATATGCTAAATTGGACACAGCAAGTCAGAAAATCAACTTGATCCTCAAGCCACAAACATCTTCACACATCGAGAAAAGAGAACTTTCTTCAGCCAACTTCACAGCCAATCCAATACCCGGTGGGGTAGCCTGGGACAACACTGACTATGAAATTTATGGTCCGGTCGAGATCCTGAAATATCCACACCAAATTAAGATCTCCTTGAGTGACTTTGTAAAACCAAACTCATTTGCTGATGATTGGGACTTCGAAAGCATTAATAATATGATGTCTGACTTAGTAATGTCTGCTAAATTTACCAAACATGATTATTTGCAGGGTTCTACCAATTATGATAGTATGTATTGCTATAACCACTATGGTAACCATTTTCTACATAAATCTGCACAACCTAGAAATGTTTTAAATTATAATCAATGGGAACATTGTGCAAAACCTCCAAAAGGGAGCTCAAGAACCGTTTATGACAAATATTCATACTTTTCTGGTTTTAACACAAGTAATGCTGAAACATTTTATTTTAAATTGTCAAACAAAACAGGGACCAAGACCATGATAACCAACACAAAATTGATTTATTCAGACTCATTTTTTGAACAAATGAATACTTTTGGATTTGATTATTGGGACAAAAATGTTGAATTGAAAAGTGTTTGGGGTACAAAAGAATGGCAAGTACAGGGTATAGAAGCTTTGTTTAGAGCCTGCATGATCCCAGAACAAATGATATTTTTAAATGACACTGTTCAACAAACCACCTGTCTTGGCCTAGCGAAAATCAAAGATTTAAATAAACCGTCTATTCCAAAGCCAACAATGTTTAGCAACACTTCTACAGATGATACAGAGATAGACGTAAACCTTATATTAAACCAAAACAGAACACATCCTGATTGGAAACAGTGGTTGATCTGGCCCACAGATACTAATAACTGTCAAGACAGATTCTTGAATAAAACACAGGGGTTCAAAATGACCAGGCCAGACCCTAGATATCCCCAAAGACATCACCCAGGGATAATAACAACCTACAGTGTGGGCAAATTATGCCTTCAATGGCTACAAACTTCCACACTGCCAGAAATTAAGCAACACCTAACTTTACTTACTGATGGTGCTGACTTGCGTGATTTCATAATGGGACCACGCAAACAGCGTCAAAAGCGTTTCATAGCAGCCTCTGTATATGCAGCATACAATGAGGCCTGGAAGGTTACTCAAATTGAAACAGCAGAGAAAATACGGGAAATTGACCGTATTAATTTGGAAAAATCACTTTCTGTAGTGGACAATGGGTTAATGACTCTGTCCTCCAGAATTTTTTCTTTGAACAGCATTGTGTCTTCAGCAATCGACATATTATCGCAAGACTTACTGTTATTACAACACGGTCAGTCTCAATTGCGTTCTATTGTACAGCTTGGCTGGACGTTACAAAACCTGCGTTCAGGCTATGTGCCTTGGCGTTTAATCAACACAACGTCACTATTCCAAATCTTTAACCTTACTGATAGACAAATCAGTATGGCACAAAAGGGTGCTGATTATACAATCTTGAGCATTGAAAAACTAGAAAGATTACCAGTGACAATGTCAGAACGACCTGTCAGTGAATGGATAATACATGGGATAATAAATATTCCAATCTCAACCTTCAGGTTTCAATACTGCCAAAAATATATACAGGCTGGCATGTACGAGAAATTGGGAAAGGGGTACCTTAAAACAACATGGAACCTGCCCTATTCACATGCATGTGTCAGTAATAAAGGACAGAAAGTGTTTCTTAGTGGCAACAATTGTGCGATGTCACTAAGTGGCACACTTCTGTGTAACTGAATTAGTTTGCATGGAGCCTGTGAAGGGAATTCATACAACCTTTCATGTCACCAGCAAGGCGCACCTGCAACAGAAATAGAACCATTCTTTCAAAGACTCTATAATGGGAGTTACATTCTTATTGTAGACCGCAGATGTTGTAGTCTTATGCCCGGGACTCCTTATCTAGTAACTACGACTGCGAAGGTCAAGTGCTGTGGACGCTCATTGTTCCCCAGCTCCTTTCCAGACAGGGAGGCAAGGGCATGGCCCGATTTGAAAATTACTTCTATTCGAATAGATACTTTAAGCTGAATGAAAACAGTGCTTCTTCAGACGCCTACAAGGCTCACGTCATCAAAAGAAACGTATGATCTACAAGTCGCAAGGACGACTGCAGAGATACATACATTATTATCAACTAATTCCCCCGTACATTTCGCGGAAATCCTGAACGAAATCTTAAATATTTCTGATACCAATGGGATCTCAGGGGTATTTAAGACAGTATTTTCGATGGCATTAACACCATTCAAAGCCATACTGGGTATTTTTCCAGATTTCGTCCATTCGATTTTTGGCGGACTTCCCCTGATCTTGGGACTAATTGCAGGAATCCTATTCTTAGTCCTTATTTTTCGTTATGGCAACCCATGTCACAGACAAAACTCTAGCGACAAGGGAAGAAACAATCCTAGCCATTGGATACCGGGACCGGATATCAAAGATCCTGGGACTCTCCCGGCTTAGAGACCTGAACATGACTTGGTTTCTATCATTTCGACCAATGTGGCAAAGATGTGTTTTACCTGTACTAAGGTGTCTGCTATGCGGAGAAGAATGCGTGTTAGACACCTGTCTGACGCTACAATCGGATGCGCCGATGGATGCAGAAACATTGTTGAGCCCGATCAAGGTTCATACTTTGTGCTGCCCTCAAAGGCTACCAATCCTGATGACGGCATTCGTGGAAGCTTCACCACTACGATTGATGGGTAGTGAAGTTCAAGATGAAAGCAGCATCGAACAGGTACGACCTTCTGTCAGTAATGCAAATCAGAATGTCAATGGAGACAATCATGCGCACGAATGCATGATTACACCTATTTCCGAGTTAGTGGAACTCTCCCAGGAAGCTGTTGACAGTTTTTTTGAAAGCCTGAATGATATGATGTTCTCACCCGAACAGAAATAGAGACTTTTGAGCAAGCTCGCACACGGCGTTCCCTGAATTCGGCCTTCAACTTTAAAAATAAAGTCACATGAACAGATTTTCCCTCCAGTTCACGGACAGCAATTTTTCAGCAGCCCCAAATATTTTTGCATATTTTCGGGACACTATCTTCTGCTTAAAGTAAGAACTATTCTTAAAGAACTAAGGTTTCTAAATTTTAGATAGCTTATAGACATTATCTGCCCGCTGATATGTTCACAAATATTTTATTCTGTGATGGAATGGTCTCGAAACTTTTTTTCTGTATTTCAAGAAACCATTTCATGTGTAATTCTCATATACAAAATAAGCAATAATGTATACAAATGCGTGATTACTTTGGCATTATTCTACAGCTTGAGTGCATACAATATATATGTCTGCAATTTTTCCGTATATTTGAAATAATTTCAAAATGCATTTATGTATTTTGGGGTGGTAAGGTATACACACTACTCTATAGTATGTTGTACTATGTTATACTATGCCTAGATTAGTAAATATGACCATAGTTAGCGTGGAGTGGGTGTCATGTATTCCTATAGGTTCTGAATCGATCCCCCTATTCCTGACCCTATTCTAGTTAGACAAACCAACAAGTTAACTAGCAGTCAGCCCATGAGGAAGAAAAACCCCCATGATGCAGATACCGTTATCTGACGCAGTCACACTACGGCACAGGAACGTGTTATCTGATTAGGTCATAACGCTTGCGATCTAATTAGACAAGCGATATTCCTCCAGCCCCTGATAAGGCATACGGAGTTCTCATAACAAATCAAACCTATGACAACCTGGAAAAACCGTGCGGCCATTGTTTTGATTTCACAGAGAACTTCAGTAAAAGAATGTGCTAACGAGCAAGTCGTATGACATCTTTATTGACGTATCTATGTCCATCCTTACGTCAATCTCGGCACCTTAAAGGTATAAATATTACCGATCTTGCCCTATGCAAACACACGCGTGGTGACGAGACGGAGCAGCCATACTTGCCGAAGCGAAGAGCAGAGCAGACCCCGCTGGCGCAGCCCCGCCTTCCTGACGCGCTGAGAACGAGAAGCTGCTTTCTCCTGCCGAGAAATCCAGCACCGGCGCTTCCGGGTAGCCCTCGCAGGCAGCCTGGAATATCGAGACCAGAGAGAGAGATACCATCCCTCATTCAACCTAGATTCCAGGTACAGAACTGAATACCCCTCGCAGAGAATTCTTTAGTTATTCACTTGGCAAAAACAAACTTAACTTAAACTGTAACTTTCTATTCCCGCCCACGTATTAGACTTAGGTCAGGTACACGGGGTAGGCATATTTAGAAACACCAGTTGAGTACGTTTAGTCAAATGTATATATGTATGTAATCTATTTTAATCATTTTAAACCTTCATATGGCTTAGAAACCATATAAATGTTTTTACAGTATTATTTTATACTTCTGCTTCTAATGTATGCACTTTACTTAACTATAAGTATTGCAATAATATCGATCCATTTCTCATGTATGAGAAAAGAGACTGATCAATAAATACCACCTTTTTATTGAACACGCCCGTCTCTTCCTTTTCTCTACAATCTGATGAGACTAAGAATGCACGTACTGACTGAGTAAAATAATTGCCTTTTGTTCACACGACTCTCGAGATTTACTCTTGATTAGGGGAGAGCAAAGTTGTCATGTTCTATGGTTGTCAGAAACTAAATCCCTTCTTGTCTAATCAGGGAAGTTACTTCTTTCCTGAACATTCGAGAACGTTTCTAGTGAACTCTGAGCTAAGCTGGCAAACCCAAAACTTTAAGTCTAGTATCGACAGTAGTAGACCTAGTTAACGTCTGGCCTAGGCCTTTACTGCTGTAGGTATTATTCCAATGCGCAGAGCCTATTGGGAAGATAGGAACTACACTACACTACATGTATAACACACATCTGTCTGCCAGGAGAACGACTGAATTGTGGTTGGGCTGCAGAAATACATCGCAATGTATAGTGCCCTCACCATGTAGGGAAACCTGTTTTATATACCATTTGGTAACCCTTGAAGTCTAACTTGTATGCCCACAAGGCAGGAATGCCAAATATAAAAAAAGTGGCACCCTACTTATTAAAAAAAATTGTGCCTTCACAGTGACTGTTACTGTGTGGGTGCAGTGACATCTTCTATTAAGCAGTCCTGGGATTAAAATATTGATTTCGACACGTCCTCTTGAGAAAATGGTAGCAAATTCATTCAAAGTTATTTCGTATGTAATTTTCAAAATAAGATTTATGGCGAAGTTAGATTTTTG
The DNA here is from genome assembly GCF_964261635.1 of Lissotriton helveticus. Taxonomy (NCBI): domain Eukaryota; kingdom Metazoa; phylum Chordata; class Amphibia; order Caudata; family Salamandridae; genus Lissotriton; species Lissotriton helveticus. The sequence continues at coordinate 1,762,271,182 of NC_136065.1, forward strand.
ATACCTTTAGCACAGTAGTAAGTGTATGAAAATATACTTAAGGCTGCTTGAGCCAGACCTAGTTCAAAACCAGTTCTGCCACTCATCACACCGCCATTGCTGGAATATGTATGCTTGGCTGTTGGCTGGGACAGTTAATGGCCTTGGCACAGAGGACAATGGCCCACCGCTGAGCCTACAAAGGAGAGAGTGGTGTGAACTACTTACATTTATCAGTGTTTAGTTACCTGGTAGTTGAAAGCAACTGCTGGTAGGACAAAGGGCAGCCTCAACACTGCCTCTTTTCACTTGGTGATGCCTGGGAGGGCATCTTCTATTCAGTCCCAGAACCTCCTAGACAGCCAGATTCCAGCTTCAATGAAAGAGAACCAGTTTCTACCCATTCAGGTGGGAAGAAAGCTTATCTAAATAAGGAAGAAGCTCAGGATCTGAAGAGTGGCTAGCCTTGCGTCAGAAACGTTACAACAATGCAAAGGCATAGTAAACTGGATGAATCTGGTATGGTACCTCAACCATCAACTCTTCTGAACATTTCTGGACGTGGAAAGACTCCATCTGAAGAACACCCTGCTGAAAGAAGATTCCTAGCTCTTGCCCCTTACTGGAAGAAAATGATTCAGACATGGTCTCTTTACTCCTGCAGGCACACCAGAGACTGTAATTGCTCTCCAAGTGATAAGTGAGTGGCCTTATGTTTGCTTGCTTCAGTAGCAAAAGCAGAAGGACTCTGTTCTCTGACAGGGCCCAGCGACTTCAAAGGACTGTGCTTCAGCAAGAGGTGATTGAACCCCAATGCTCTTCACTTAAACCTGCACCCACACAGCCTAGAGTTATGTAAGCTGATGCTATTTAAAGCGCCATGCCCCCTCTGCTGAAGGATTTCCCTTTTGAAACCACTGCATTTGTTTTAAAGGTGGGGGTAATATTGAATGTCACTGCCCTCGAAATTAAGTGCTATTGTTTTTTTGACTTCTGATTCGATTTTTGATGCACATACATTGGATGGCCTGTTGATGCTATGGTGTATGGCTGTTGGATAGTGGGGTTCATTTGAAAAAAGGCAGGTATGATCTAAAGGCAAACTGGTTTTCATTTGGCCTATGTTATTAGGGAAAGAGGGAGAAGACACAACACAGAGATAGACTACCTTCCGGCATTTACTGCTGGAACTTACCAGGAGCCGATACAACAGCCTTGTTTGAATATTCCACTGCTGACGTCAGCTTCGTATCTTGTATACAGCATTGAAGGAGTGGGAGAACTTTGAGATTGAGGGTCTCTACTTCAAACGCACGTCTGAAGTGCCAGTAATAGCTAACTGGGGTCGCATGTGGGTGGATCTTCAAATCATGCTTGGTGAGTTCAGCAAACGCAGTGCACCGAAAGCCATGTTATCATCCTACAACACACCCCGTGGCATCCCATACCACCCCCTAAAAGTACACTGTACTGAGTTTCGGGCCGAATATGAAAACAGGAAGTGGGGCCTGGTATTCCAGGTGAGATCAGAATACAGAAAGACTGGCCCGGATTACTGGTTTAGGTTCTAGATGGAAAAAGTGTCGTTTACAGGCCAATTAAGTTACTAAAATGCAAATGTCCCTGCCTCTCAGGCAACATAGAGTCAAGGAGGGAGTGACCTTGGCTACAGAGAAAGTCATGTACAAGAAGTGCAAGAAGGAGTGAGGGCCACAGCCTACAAAATAAGATTGGAAATCAGTGGAAATTTGGTGTAAAAACACTCTGTCTCATACTGACCGTTACAACGCTGTTGGTGTGTTTTCATTGACTTAACCCTCATTCAAAAGTCAAAGTCGCTCATTACAAGTCAGACGATAATTTTGATTCAAGCACACACACCTTATGCGCGTGAACCAGAATTAAGTATTGGTTGCAAATTGCTCAACCTGAGTAGTTTTGGCCTGAATGATTTCCTAGTGCAAACTGTATGGGCAAATAATGCCCCGTGTCATCACTGAGGGGGCTGACAAAATGGCAAAAATGTGTTTTAATCACATATTTTTGCCATTTTGTCAAGCTGGGGGTGACAAGTGTCATCACTAAGGGGGTGACAAAATGGCAAAAATATGTGTTTTAAACACATATTTTTGCCATTTTGTCAAGCTGGGGGTGACAAGAAATTTTCCGCACTGGGTACCACCTGACCTTGATACGCCACTGGTGAATGAGTGGCGTGAATGCACTTGGAGAGGTTGAATGCTTTGTGGCTAAAAGCTTGTTTTAGTTCATTAGTATTTTGTTAGCATTGTTTACTGTAGCCTGCTGGCCGGTGCTTGTATCTTACGTGCCATATATAGGATATTCTGCACCTCAAGGCCTTGAGCACTGAATCAAAAGAGAAAACAGCAAGAAAAACAGCTATTAATCAAGTTCTCTTGACAGGAGGCAGCTTCGGATAAATTCCCACACAAGAGCAGAGAGCAAGGTGATCACTTAAAAGCGCTTTAAAAATAGATAGATGTTTTATTTGTTCTTGAAAAGTATTGGATTTGACACTCATGGACCTTCAAGGTGAAAATAGATGTTTAGACTGAAAATCCCTCACACGTATGTTTTCAGAGCCAGGCCTTATCAATAGAGGAGAGACGGTGACCACAAATGGGCAAGCTGGAGTTTCTTTTTTTTTTTATATATATATATTTTTTATTAACAGCACGAGAAATGGAAGAAAAAAGAATTAAACAAAAATTGGGCACAACATACCGAGAATGAGTCATCTTAACCATAGTGTAGCAGAAAGAGTATGTTAACAATTAACAATTAAATCAAAAGTCATATTACAAGTAGTGGGAACAGGCCAAAAAGAAGATTACAAAAGAAATATGTTAGCACATTACATTATCAATTTGAAATTATTAAACAATAATTTCAGATTCTAAATAAAATTGCCCCAAATTTGATCAAAATTGCATAAGGACCGGGCACCTCTGAGCCTAGCCAGAGCCGCCTCCCTACTATAAATTTCGTTGACCACCATTCCATTATATGTGGGGGCTGAGGGGAAATCCAAGCACGAACGATAGTTAACTTGGCACAAGATAGTAAGATAGTAATTAAGGCCTGTTGAGGAAGGAGAACGACATGTATGTCTAATAAAACAGATGGAACCGAGAGGAGTGGTGATCTAAACAGTTTCATTTTTAAGACTTGATCCAAAGCATGCCAGAACTCCTTTAGCATTGAGCAAGAAAACAGCATATGCTCTAAATTAGCACCTACAAGATCACATTTGGGGCACTTGGTGCGGTCACTAAATAGGGTATTTGCCGACCATTTAAGAATCACTTCAGGGGTATGGTATAACATACAGGTGGTTTTAAACTGCTGCAGCCTTAGGCTAGATGATTGCACCAGAATACTGAGATTAGAGAAAGAATGGGCAATCTGATTAAAATTGATCGAAAGTCTCAGCTTAGAGCTCCATTTCTCGGCTAATTTGGAACAATCACTAGTCTTATATGAAATAAAACAGCTATAGCCTTCACTAATTAAAGATTGTGTTTTCGATGAATACAAGTGATTCCATATATCAGAGTCAGCAACCTCAAGAATTTTCATCTTGCGTATCAAAAAATCATGAATTTGGATATACTTGAATCTCATTTCCTCTGTGAGATTATATAAATTTTTAAGGACAGCAAAGTCCAAAAAGCCCTGAGCGCCATAAAGATCCCCTAATGTCACAATTCCAAGAACAGACCATAATTTTGCCCAGCCATCATTAAAAATCCCAGGAAGACCCGGATTTCCCCAAAGCCGTAGTATAGAGTGAAAAAAAGAAGTTTTACAGAAAGAAAAAATATTTAACCATATCTTCGCGGTATCCCTCGCAGTCTTAAATTTAACCCTTTTGAAATAGTTTGGGTCATTCAGTCTTAACAAAAACATTCTGGCATCTGATTTTAACATAATAGTATGATAAAAAAGTTGAGTATCTGGATTAAGCAAGGAGCGCAGACGACCAATGAAAGTAGCCCAGAAGTATAGTTTAAAATCTGGAAAATTAAGCCCCCCGTGTCTAATGAACCTTTTAGTAACATCAAAGATCTACGCACCTACCTATATCCCCAGATAAAGCTACTAAACATTCCATCTAGTTTCTTAAAAAAATAGATATTTAGAGCCAACGGTATAGACCGAAAAAGATAAAGAAACTTTGGAAGTATTTTCATTTTAATCAGGTTAATTCTGCTTATAATGTTTAAAGGAAGTTTGTGCCATTTTTTAAGTAACAAAGCTGTTGATTTTACTAGAGCATCATAATTGATTGTAATTATATCACTAATTTTGGATGAGATTTTAACCCCTAGATAATTGGCGGCCTTACAGGACACCGTGGCCGGTAATATATAATTAGCCACTATTTGTGTTTTGTTTATATTGAGCTTGTATACGGAAACAATACTAAATTTATTAGCCTCCGCAGTTATTCCTGCCAGCGCCTCTATGCCATTAGTAGAGTATATAGAGATATCGTCGGCATATGCGGTGATTTTCAGCAGGTGCGGGCCAGACCTAAAAGGAATTATTCGAACCTGTGATTGAAGAGCAGAAAGGAATCGTTCCATTGATAGGGCAAACAGCAGGGGCGACAACAGAGACCCCTGCCTAGCGCCCCGAGAAATAACAAAAGTAGATGAAGACAGGTCGGCATAACTGATGCATGCAGTGGGTCTATCATATAAGGCTCGTATCCAGCTGACTAGTTTGCCCTTAAATCCTATAAAAGACATAACAGACCAGAGATAGTCCCACCCCACTCGGTCAAAAGCTTTCTCAGCATCCAGTAAAATCATACCGAGTGGGGTGGACTCTACCTCAGCTATGTCGAAAGCAGTGATAGCTGTATTAATATGGGTTGTTGTATCCCTACCCATTACAAATCCATGTTGTTGTGTATTAACAATCTTGGGAATAAACGGGGCTAATCGACTTGCTAAGATCTTAGCAAAAACCTTGGCATCCGTGTTGATGAGTGAGATGGGTCTGTAAGACCCACACTCATCAGCTGGTTTGCCTTTTTTTAGAAAGAAGACCATTTTCGCTATGTTCCACGAATTGGGGGCCTTCCCTTTAAACCCTATAGACTGACTAACCAGGGCGAAGAGGGGGATTAGTTCCTCAAGGCATATTTTATACAGTTCAACTGGAAGGGTGTCTTCCCCCGCAGCTTTTCCGGATGGTAAAGATAGTATAGCTTGTCTGATCTCAAACAAAGTAATATCTTCCCGATAATTGCTCCAACTCTGGCATATTGTATTTACAATACAGTTCAACTGGAAGGGTGTCTTCCCCCGCAGCTTTTCCGGATGGTAAAGATAGTATAGCTTGTCTGATCTCTAACAAAGTAATATCTTCCGATAATTGCTCCAACTCTGGCATATTGTATTTTTCCTTGATATTATTATCCAGATAATCTAAAATATCCAATGAATTAGGTTGGTTCTCAGGAGTATATAAGATTTTATAAAATCCAACAAATTGGGCCAAAATCTGTGCAGGTTGGTTGAATATAACATTGTTAGGTCCTCTAATACTCTTTATTAAAGTCTGGGCTCTGTCATCTGCCACCTTATAGGCCAAAATGTTTCCAATTTTATCCCCACCTTCATAGTGGGAGATTTTTAATTTGTGTAATTTGGCACTACTTTTTCAATAAAGATAGTTTTTAAGTTTGATTTAAGAGATCCCAATGTTAATCCCAGTTCTACCACATGGGGAGAGCCCGTTCGTAGAGCGTCGGCCAGAAGTAATTCTTGAGCTAAAATGCTAGATATCAGTTTTAGGTTATTATTTCGACGATCCAAGTTCTGTTTGAAAACATATTGCTGGGTAAACCCCCTAATGCTGGACTTAACAGCATCCCAAACAATTATGTGAGACGCAGAGTGAAGATTTATTTTAATAAATTCACTAAAATGTAATTTAATCTGAGAAAAATAATCTGCGTCAGAAAATAAATAACGAGGGTAGGAAAACATTCTCGGGGCCGTTTGAGCTTGCGGGTTGTTGAATACCAATAAGATTGGATTATGGTCCGAAGAGACCCGAGGGCAGATCTCCATGGAACTGGATTGAATTATATTATCAGTGGCCCAGGCCATATGAAATGAATGAATGAAATGAATGAAATGAAATGAAATGAAAGGAGTTTTGTAAAGCGCGGGTGTTGCCCAAGGGCGTCCAGGCGCTAAGTAAAGATAACAGAACTCTAGGGGGAAAGGGGAGGTATCCAGGTGGAAGGACTAATTGCTGAAGAGATGTGTTTTTAGCTCTTTACGGAAGGATGACAGGATAGGGTTGGACCTGAGTGAGAAAGGAAGGGAGTTCCATAATTTAGCAGCGTTAAGTGAGAAGGACCTACCTCCTGCTCTAGATCTTTTTACTCTGGGAACTGCAGCAAGGAATGCGTTCTCAGAGCGAAGTGACTTACCGGGACAGTAGGGAGTCAGAAGAGTGTGGTTGATCTCAGGTCTGGCTCTGTGGAAGGCTTGGTGCGATATGCACAGAGTCTTAAATTTAATTCTGTCCCTGATCGGGAACCAGTGTAGTGCCCTGATCCCTGGTTTAGCCGATTCCCTACGCGGGATTTGGAGAAGCGTGCGGGCTGCACAATTCTGTGTGCGCTGGAGTTTCTGTAGCACGTAGTCGGGGGCTCCTAGGTAAAGGGCATTATTGAAGTCGAGTCGGGATTGGATGAGGCCCTGGATAACAATCTGTTTGGCTTCCAGGGGTAGGATGGGCAGGATCTTCCTTAGCATTCGGATAATTCCAAAGCACGTTGCTGCTGTTTTTGTTGCCTGCGTATTAAAGGTAAGGGTTTTGTCCAGCCATATTCCCAGACTCTTGATGTCATCCTTCGGGGATGGTGGCGGACCCAAACTGGGAGGCCATAGTTGGTTCATGGGCGTAGGGATGGAGGGGCCAAGGAGCATTATCTCGGTCTTGTCCCCATTGAGTTTTAATGAGGATGCTGTCATCCATCTCCTGACGTCCTCCATGCATGCAGCTAGGTTGATTTGGGGAAGCCTGCTGTTCTTCTGTGCCAGAGAGACCACCAATCAATGCGGGAACAGAGTTTATGGGGCGAAGAATTTATTTATTTATTTTATATTCTTATAAAGCGCCAGACTAGACCCCCGAAGGGGTATCTCCGCGCTATTGCTGCAACACAAGGGTGTACTAATTCTGAGAGTGTGTCCAGTAAAAGGGTGCAAGAGCTGGAAGGCAATTATTTATCAGGATACAGATACGTTTTTAAAGTTTTCCGAAAACTCAGATGACTGGAAATAGATCTGAGTTCTGGGGGCAGAGAATTCCAGAGTGCTGGTCCGGCATAAGCTAATGCACGGCCGCCTTGTCTGGCCTTTTTTACTCTTGGTATCTGCAAGAGCTGCTGATGACTGGAGCGCAGAAGTCGCCCAGGGATGTAGGACTGAAAGATTTCAGTCATGTATTTAGGGCCCTCCCCTATCATACTCTTATGAATAGTGCATAGAGTTTTGAATTGGACTCGTTTCCTCACTGGAAGCCAGTGGAGTCTCACCAGCAGGGGACTGGAAGGAGTCCTTGATGGAACATTCAGGACAATCCTTGCTGCTGTATTTTGGATTACTTGCAATTTACTGAGTTGCTCCTCGTTAGCTCCGAGGAGCAACCCATTGCAGTAATCCACCCTGCTGATGACCAGAGCCTGCACAAGCGTTTTTCTGTGATGGTCTGGTATGTAGGGGAAGACTCGTCTCAACATCCCAATAGCCCGGAAGCAGGTACCAGCAACCTGATTTACATGTCCCTTAAAGGTAAGTTGCTGATCCAAGAGCACTCCCAGGTTCCTAACAGAACTCTTGGGGGTGGGGACAGGACCTAGCTCCACGGGCCACCAGTCAGATGACCAATATGTTGCCGCTTGTCCAAAACACATGACCTCCGTTTTCCCCACATTACACTGCAGACAGTTAGTTGACATCCAGTCTGCAATGGCTCTCATGCCATCTGCAAAATATCTTTTTATTGCAGATGTGAGAGTTTTGAAAGGGAAAAGGAGTTGGGTGTCGTCGGCATACGACACCGGGGTGAACCCGAAAGATCTAGCTAAGTTGGCTAGGGGGGCCACATACACATTAAAGAGTGTAGGACTAAGGCATGAGCCTTGTGGCACTCCCTTATTGAGCTCCCTTAGTGTGGATTTGTGGGAGCCCAGCCTAACTTCTTGGACACGACCAGTCAAAAAGCTCTTCATCCATGTCAGAGCCTCTCCCTCCACACCCACCTCACCTAGGCGGTCAAGAAGCACCGTGTGAGACACCGTATCGAAAGCGGCGGAAAGGTCCAACAGAACCAGAATAATACATATAGCCAGGTATATTTGGAAACAGAGTACGCCGTATATCTTTAACATTGTGTATCCGACTAATATCTGAAATTGCAGCACGAACTTTACACATATGTTGAAAGGCGCCCTGTCTGGTGGTATCCAGCTGATAGTCCATGATACAATTAAAATCCCCCAAAATAATAAGTTCCCCTACCCACCCCAAGAGCTCCATGTTCAATTGATCAAAAACAAAAACATCATCAATATTTGATCCATAAATAACACAAAGTATGTATTTACTATTCGCTATAGATATTTGCGCAATTGCCCACCAGCCATTTTTATCTGACGCAATTTTAAGCGTTTCCATTCTAAATCGTTTATCTTTAAAGATAGCAACTCCTCAAATTGATGCTTGTTGAGTAGAGCAAATTATAGTATCATAACCTAAGTGAGTAAGTAACTTCCTTTCTTTATAAGCAATGTGTGTCTCTGATAGAAAGACTAACTGAGGGTCATTAAGTCTGAGTTCTTCGGAAACAAGTCGCCTTTCGTTCTTGCTATTAAGGCCTGAAGCGTTCCATGCTAAACATTTTAATTTATACATTTCAAAACATAAATTACACAAATTCTACTTTCTGCTCACTAAAAAACCAAAAAAACTCCTTTCCTTCATCTTGAACAATTGTCCACAAAACCTCACTCGTGCTGTTACTTTTATCATTAATACCCCCCCACACCCTCCCACCTTCGGAGAGACAACACCCACCCCCATCCCCCTCTCCCTCGCCCCCGAGAGAGGGGAAAACCCCCCTGCAGCTGCTGCCGCTGGTTAGGCAGCTCAGGGAAGAGCAGCTCAAGGGCTACCTAACCACCCCAATAAAAGAAAAAACGTAAAAAAAAGAAGGAGGGAGAAAGATGAAGTAAGATAAACCGGAGATAGATAGTAAAGGCTTAGACACCACTGATCCTGACCTAATTCCCCAGAGGCTAAAGAGTGACCTTAACCAAGCTTAGAAAGTGCATCCTCTGCTTCCTTCTCATCGGTGAAAAAGTAGGTATGGCCTTCCTTGATAACTTTGAGACGGGCCGGTTCCTGTAAAAACACTTGCCCTCCAATAGATTTAAAAGGATCTATACGTTTCCTTAGCTACCACCTCCTGTCCATGGTGGCTTTACTCAAGTCAGAGCGTACAAATAAAGACACATTTTTGATTATGACAGGAGAAATAGGGCGTGCTTTCAGAGACACAGCCTGTCTCAAAAGAAAATTACCAAAATACATAAGGAAAGGCCTGGGAAATTTGCTCTCCTTGTTCCTCTGAACTAAAGGGAGACGGTGCGCTCTTTGAATCTGAGAGTCCCAGTCAGCTAGGTTTGGGAAAGCTTTCTGCAATAACTTGACTACATAAGCTCTGGCGTCTGATCCTTCCATCCCCTCGGGAATACCAAAAAGTCTTAGATTCGATCGCCTTTGGCGGTTCTCTAAATCTTCCACCTTTAATTGTACGGCTAAAATCGGGGCATCATGCTGATTCAGAGAAGTTTTCACCTGGGTGGACCCCTCTTCTACCGTTACCACCCTTTGTTGGAGATCCTCAATGTCCTTAGTCATCCCCTCTAGTTTGGAAGTCATCTCCGACAGTGAGTTCTGTAACTTGGTATTGTCCTCTCGTAGTTGCAGAAAATGCACCTGTGCTTCCAAGCTATGATTTGTTAGAGTTTTCAGATTAATATCAAAAGGGGATAGATTAGAATCTTGTTCTCCGGGCAAGTCTCCGGGCAAGTCTGGTCGAGATGAAGATAAACAAATTGACCTTGCTGTATCAGAAATTACAAATACCGGTGAGCCAGCTAGATGACCAGATGGATGACCAGATAGATCTGAAGGGGTAGAGGAAGCGATGGAGACCGCCAAAGTGGATTCTGAAGATACCGTTGGTGACCCAAGGGGGGCCAAATTAGGACCAACAGGGGGGAGCACTGATTCACCCCCCTGGGCTGATGTAAATAGGCTGGGAACGGAGCAGCTTTTCACAGGCTCTGAGATTGGAGAACTTGTACCTACCAGCCCTTTAGCTTCGATCTACTTCCTGAGGGGGCTTTTATCGGTAAGGAGAGTCTTTTTAGAAACGGGAACGGAGATAATACTTGGCAAACCCTCCGTTATAACTGATCTCCCCTTCTTACTTTTCATCTTCATCTTAACTTTTAATTTAGCTTTATCCCTTTGGCCGGACCGGAGCTTCGCTGCCTCTGTGGAAGTGCCGGTAGCAATATTAACAATCTCTCCTTCATCTGTATCGACAACCTCCTCATATTCCTCATTGGAACAGTCCTCCTCAAATTCGCAAGCCTCCACATCAGGGCAGATGAAGACAGTTGGCTCATCATCTCCAACCAGAGTAATCTCCGGACACACCAGTGCATCTTCTGGAGCCCGATCTAAGTCATCCACATTATTATCCAAATTGACAATCCCTTTGTCCAAATGTCCTGCTGACGGACCGGCATACACAGCCGACATACTCGCAGTAGCCATATCATCGTTACCATCAGTCCCGCCATTCCCAATCATAGTAACAGTATTGTCATCGGGTTCAACGGAAGATACACTGTTCCCAGCGTGTAGATTTGTACTACTCCCACTCTTAGCCGAGCTCCCCCCTTTATTGTTAGTAGCCATCAGAACATTAGATAGAGCAGGCACAATTATCTCCGGAATAACAAACACAGAGGGGCGTAGAATCTGCTTACTTACTGCGGGACTCGCCGCAGATGATTTCACTGGGCCCATGGTGGAGGTAGTAGCTGATGAAGCCCCTCGAGCGAGAAGAGCAGGTGGGGCCATTAACACAGGAGCAAAGGGCGCAGTCTGCACCGTAATGGTCACTCCCGGCTCTGCACCTGCTGCTTTGGTTGCCCGCGTAGATCTTGGAGCCTGAGAGGTGTGGCGCCGCGGCCAGGGCGACTGACGCTGGAATCTGGGGACCACGGTTCGATCCCCGGCTCCGGCGGCAGGTTAGCCCAGCACCATGTGACTCTGGGCAATAGCTTGCTTAATCTTCCCGACGGCCCCCCAGCGCCTAGAGACCCTTACGGGTGATTGTGCGCTTTACAAATGTGGACTTTACTTTACTTTTACTTTTTTTAGGTGCCATTCCCTCCGATGAAGCCGGCTCTAGACACCTTAAACTCTGAGCCGGGATCGGAGTCGTCTGTCCATGCCCGCAGCCCTGACCAGCCGCGCATCGACCCGCTAGCAAAGCGCAGGATCGTAAGCCGCACAACCCGCAGGGTGCAATGGACCAGCCAGAGCCACAGCATTAGCCGTATTTGTTGTTAAAAGTCCGGTGATGACTGGGGGCGACTGCAAAGAAAAATGATAAGCCGATATTGAGCGGGCAATAGCCAGGATCAGACACAAATGGCCGATCGGGAGAGCCGCCTTGCCGAGGATATAGTCCAAATCTGCCGCTCAGGCTCAAACGGTAGGTGCTTTAGGTCAGAGGAGTCTCTCAATCCATCTCCGCACTCTCTCCTCCGCAAAAATCATCAGATGGGGTGGGTCGGTAGGAGCCTCAGGTTAGGCTGCTACTCTGCAGCGTCCTCACTCCGCCATCTTGGACCCTGCTAGCGGGCAAGCTGGAGTTTCATGCTCCTAAGGCAATGGGTGAGAACACTCACACAGCATTACATGTAAAGCAACACATTAATGTTAAATTTGCTAAAAGACTCAATGTCCCCAAAGATGCAAAGCCCTTGTCAGGGCTTTTCTTTTACAAATCATCTTTACATGTGTATTTATTCAAATGAAGTCACCCAGATTGCATTTCATTGTTGAAGGAAGCTTGAGCACTGTGCCTTACCATTGGTGACATGAAATCATATGGTACATTTATTATGCAATAGGTCTGCGCATACACGCATACACGCATTGCCATGAAGAGGCTGCTTTCCTTTACAAACCCATCCGAACTATTAACTAATACTTAAGCTAACTACTCCAAATGCCAAAAATGACCTTAGTAGGTCAGGGACAGCATTTGTCATGGATGCCGCCATCTGTTATGGGCCCCTTATGCCTGGAATTGCACACAAAATTCCAGGGCTGGAACAATGACATCGGTTACATCTGTATGCCATAAGGAACCCACATGTAAAAAATTCCCTCTAGCATGTCACAGCCAATATTTTATCATTGTTGACCTATTGAATGCTGAGAATGATATTCAAAATGTTAGCACAAGCATTTTGCCAGCGGTGAGATCAGAATTTCCTTCAGTGTGAAAACACCAGCATTTTGCCATGGGTGCCGCTTATACACATAGTTGTGTCCAGTATTCTAGGCCGAACTTCCCCGCAAGAAATCGGTCAGAGAGAAACATAAACAACCATGTGCCATTCAACCATTCCTCCCTTTATCTTTTGTGCATTTGGTGTAATGCCCTAAGTGGCCAAGGACATACCCAGACATGGTTATCTTTCTTGCTGTGCCACAGGATCCAAGCTATACCTCAATGATGAGGCCTAATAATGCTAAAACCCCATTTGGCGTTGCTTGGTTTCCCATCTTGAGAAGGATTTTTACAGCAATTTGAGATGGACTGTTCTCGTGAGAAGCAGGACCAGTACTGATTTGCATAAGAGAGGCCTCCGTCTAGAGTGCCACAGTGTTTGAATAATGATGGGTTGGAATATTACCCAGAGTGATTGCCAGTGGTTTGGACTATTTGTAAATATTAATGTTGCCCTCTGTGGATTTGATATAATGCCCTATGTGGCTGTCTGTGCCACATGATCCCGTCTAGACCTACCAGACCAGGCCTAGGGGCAAAACTGATCTGAGATTGCTTTTATTCCCTTCTGAGAGGGCCATCCCTGGCAGTTGATGATGTACTGTTCCCAGGAGGACCATGGTTAGTACTGATTTGCATAAGGTGAGTGTTAGTCATGTCAGACTTAGGTTGGTCATCCCCCAAACGTTTTGCTCTACTCCTCCTATTTTGTTGATCTCATTTTTTTTGGCCTTGGGACTTTGTGCACTTTACCATTGATAACCAATGCTAAAGTCCATGTGCTCTCTCCCTTAAACATTGTGAATCTGGCTTACACTCAATTGGCACTTTATATTTACTTGCAAGTCCCTAGTAAAGTGGTACTACATGTACCCAGGGTATGTAATTTAAATGCTACTAGTGGGTCTTCAGCACTCATGGTGCAACACACTTAAGTAGCCCTTTTAAATGTGTCTCGGGTCTGCCAATGCAGCCTATGTGTACAGTTTTAAACTGTGTATATACAACAGGAATCCACCTGTAAAGGTCATGTGTTCCCTACTGTGGTGGGGAGCACATAGTGTTTTTAAAATACCACACACACCAAAAGGGCCCTTGATGTCATGCTTCATCATCGGGGTCTTCGCACTCATCTACGGGAGGCGGTGTGCTACTACCTACGACTACGTGGGAGCACTTATTCAATGACTGTGCACGCCCAGGACCGCGAAGAGGCAGGAACAGAAAGGGCAATACCGTAATGTGGCAAGACACAGAACAGGGGGACCCCAGAATGAGCACAAGGAGCATGACAGGAACCCTCCCCAACCAAGCATCAACCTCAACCAACAAGAGACAGACCTAGTGGTCAACTTGACACCTTGGCCCCTCACAGACACCCAGAACACGGTACTCAACAAGGGTCTGGGTTTTGTCCCAACAAATAAACCAGATACATTTAAACTGCATGCAGAAATGCAGGACTTCATCAGGAAAATCAAACTTCAGACCTTTTTCCGTGACAAAGAAACCATGAAGACCACCACAGATTCAGGTCTCAAACCCAAGTCCTTTTTCACCCCACCTGATACGTTATTACCGATTGAGGTACTCACATTTGAGAAGGCAGTGATGAACGAGTTGAGTACACTTGACTCTTCACACTCAACTAATTTCCATAACACCAGCCGGATTGAGCAAAAAGCCATCCGGCAGTAAGCTACTAACCAAGAGATCACAATCAAACCCGCAGACTAAGGGGGGGTGATTGTCCTACAAACCACCACATCGTATGATGAAGAATGCCTGAGACTTCTGTCGGATAGACGGAATTATACTCGTTGCTGCGGGTGGTCGAGCAAGTGATTGAGCTCGTTCGTGGTTTTTTAGAACGTGACTTATCATGGTTGCTACCTTTGACAGGTCTTAAATTGTGGACAAGTACTTTTTACAAAACTGAGTTAGATGTATTGGTCACGAAACTAACAGAACCGCTTATAAATATATACCATTAAGAATTTCACTTGTGGACAACTTATTCGAATCTGATAACGAACAGGCAAAACAGCTATATATAGCTGTGGTTAACATTTTGATTCCGGTACACTAATTTGGTGTGGCGGTTTCGTCAAAATTTGAACATTTCGTCTAACCAGCGATGTGGCAATATACTCCTCGAGCATATTCACTCCTCCTATTTATTGAGGATCTTAAATACTAGAGGTGCCTAATCCTAATTTCTACGTGATCAAATTATCTACGGCTCGCCGTCATTTTCTGTGGTTCCATTTATTAGCAGAGCAACAGGGAACGACCTAATTAACTTCTGCCTTGATGAAGTCTATGTGTGAGACGAAACACGTGCTGGTGATTTACGTGCTGGGAAATCTTTTAAAGAAATTATGAACACTAATAAAGACTGACCTGAAGAAATCTGAAGAGGACTCTCTCTAGAATTATTGTGGATTGTTTTGATCTCTGTTCGCTTATTATCTATACTATTTTGTATTTATGCTGTGTAGAGTAGTGAAACTTGTCTACTGATGGTATATTATTCTAGCCAAGACTTAAATATTTTGACTGCAAGGTGTGCTGTAATTAGAACCTCATCCCCAATTTTCACAGACGGAATTATACTATCTTACCTGACGACCCGACCGAGTTGTTACGGATTATGATTGGAGGAATGGTGGGGAAGGCACTAGCCCATGATTGACTTTTTAAAAGAGAAGGGGAATTCTTAATCCGAAAAACACCAAAGATCCCCTACTTTTACAGTATCCCCAAGATACATAAAAATCTGGAAAAACCTCCAGGGGGACCTATAGTCTCAGGTATTGGTTCCATCCTAGAACTCCTTTCAAAATTTGCGGATGCTTTCCTCCGACCCCTGGTACAAGCAACAGATACGTATCTAAAAGATACTAAGGCCGTCCTCCAACTACTGAAGGACATACCCTTTGACCCAGGATCACAACTACTGTTAAGCCTTGATGTGGAGAGTCTACATACGAGCCTGCCCCACGATGAGAAACTCTCCATAATCGAAGAGGTACTTTTCACAAATCCATGGAAATACCAGACTCCTAGAGGAGTGGTGTTAGAGTGTATTTCCATAGCACTCACAAAGAACTATTTCAGATATAACACGACCATCTACCTTCAAAGCCATGGGACCAGCATGGGCAGCACATTTGGTCCAAGCCTAGCTGGCCTGTATGTCCATCACTTACAAACTAACAAGATCCTTAACATGGCCAACCCCTTCAGGAACAACATCCTTATCTGGAGGAGATACATAGATGATGTCTTTGTAGTATGGCAAGGTGACTTACAATCAGTCACTGACTTTATGACATGGCTGAACACTCAGAACTCCTTTTTAAAATTCACAAACTCGGTCTCCAATGAGTCCCTGATATTCATAGACCTGAATATCTACCCTGAAGGTGGCACACTCAAAACCACCACTCATTTAAAACCAACCGCTAGGAACTGCCTGCTAAAGGTTTGACAGCTTCCACCCTCGACACCTACGAGTGAATTTACCCTATGGCCAATTCTTACGCCTATGGCGAAATTGCCCTGATGTGGCTATGTACAAAACACAGGCAACGGACCTTAAAACGAAGCTACAACAAAGACAGTATCCAGACCAAATAATAGATGCAGCAATGAAACGGGCTAGGAAGAATAATAGAGAAGCCCTTCTGGAAGACAAGGCCGAAACAGACACAGACCAAAGAAGTCAAGTTTGTGTTACTACATACAATACACATTCAAACGAGGTCTCTAAGATCATTAATAAACACTGGCGGATACTAACCTGCGGAGAACTGGATTTTGAAAAACCAATGTTCGCACATAGACGGGGTAGAAATCTGAGGGACATGCTAGTCCATACCCGCCCCAAAGAGATCCAACAAAGTACACCATCTATGCATGGAGTACAAGAACACTACCCGTGCGGTAAATGCAGTAGTTGCCAACTCACCAGAAAAAGCAGAAAACTAACATTCAGGATTGGTACGACATGGGTACAAAGAAAAATGACCAATTGCAACAGTAAGAACGTGATCTATATGATTACTTGCCCCTGCGCACTTGAGTACATAGGAATGACAACCAGAGCAGTCAAAACACGGATGCACGAACATAAGAGTAACATCAGATGTAAGAAAAGTACCACCAAAATGGCCACCCACTTCCTGGAGGCTCAACACTCTGTCAATGACATTAAGTGGACAGTGATGTAACAGTTACAGTCAGATACCGGCTTGTTCCAAAAGGAACAACGCTGGGTATTCCGTTTGGGTACTCACATCACTGGGTTAAATGGCGATATCCCATGGGGCCAACTGAATTCATGAACTGAAGTAACGAGATACGATACAGGCACGCTACCAAAAGGAAGTCTTTTAATACATGTATGTCCCTGAGTTCTACAGAACCCCTGTAAACCCCTTTGGTTTTTTCACCTTCACCCAAAGAAGACATTAATACCATTGCACCCATTTTTTCATGAGGGCTACTGACAACTACGGTATTACAATTAATGGCACAAACTGTGACCAATTTCAACATGACCCGCGCTTGCATATGACCTCCTGTGATGCCCATGTGCTTCCACTATCATATCAAGGCATTGTGTCATTTGGTATACAGTGAAGATTATGGAATTCAATTAGGGAAACTCTGTCTCCCTGAGGTATGGACTTAAGCAATTGACCTTCTCCCCTATTTAGACAGCACATGCCTACCGGCGCGGCTCACCAATCACATGAGGTTATACATAATTGGTTTAATCATAGACGGCACTCGCGCAAGAGGGACACATGCGTCTCTAACTCACGCACGCGCGGGAGTTCCCTGCTCCCTAAAGCATTTAACCAGCGCGATACAGACTAGCGTCCTTCGTCCGCACATGCGCGGCCGCTCCCAGTCCCACGACACAGGTGTTGTGTTCTAAAAACTTCCAGACCGGCTCCACGGACTACCAACACAATGGAGGCGGGTGAAACACCCATATTTGGCCATATCCGACTAGCCTAATTGAAATCAATTGGAGGTGTTGACCTTTATAACAAGCATTTACAATGCAATAGGTCTCGCATTATTAAAGTTTGAGCTATCGGCATTGTAAATGACAATGTCTTTTATTCATTTTTTTTAAAACCTGCAATCGGTACACGTACAGTCCGTGCTTACGATGAGCAAGGCTGGCAGTAAAAGAGACTGCCAGCCTTGCTTCTCATAAGCATGGACTATAAGTACAAAGTGCTTGTTTACGCACCGAGTAAACTGGGTGGCATTGCTGTGTCACAGGAGTAAACGGGCTGGTGTTGGTACAGGAGTAAACGGGCTGGGATTGCTGGGGCCCAGAAGTAAACCGGGTAGTATTTCCGTGGGACAGGAGTAAACGTGCTGGTGTTGCTGAGGCACAGGAGTAAATGGGCTGGTGTTGCTGGGGCACAGGAGTAAACGGGATGGTGTTGCTACAGGAGTAAACGGGCTGGTGTTGCTACACGAGTAAACGGGTTGGTGTTGCTACAAGTATAAAAGAGCTGGTATTGCTGGGACACAGGACTAAACTGGGTGGTATTGCTGTGGCCAGGAGTAAACGGGTGGTATTGCTGTGGCAGAGGAGTAAACAGGTGGTATTGCTGGGGCACAGAAGTAAACTGGGTGGCATTGCTGTGTCACAGGAGTAAACGGGCTGGTGTTGCTGGGGCACAGGAGTAAACGGGGTGGTATTTCTGAAGTGAAAAATTAAAGTGTGGTGCTGAGAAAAAACCACACAGGGGTATTTCAAAGGAACAGTTACATTGAGTTTGCAGGACGGAGTTTGGGGGTCGGTGGGGGTGTCGTCCAGTAGTGAAGAAGTTGAGTGACTCAGGGCGGTGGTACTGGGTGCAATAGAGCCAGGGCTGGTGATCAGCATGACAGTTGCAGGGAGGCTGCTTAGGGAAAGGCACGAGAGCGGGGATACCCTGGGAGCTGGGGTAAGATTGGCACACTGGTGTTTGAGACTGCCAGTGCCGAGGAGAAGGGAGTGAGGGTGCACAACTGGCACAGCTGGGAAGGACACCTGTTGGTGAAAGCGGCACAGCTTGGGGTTAGGACACATTGGCTCTCTGGGAATCGAACTCCTGGGCGAGGAGTCCCCAAGACTCTGCAGATTCCACACATATTTCTCTCTCTACTTGAGTTAATAGCCAGACAACGTTTAGAAGACCACAAAGGAAAAACAAGGCCCTGGGAGAGCTGTACATGTACACTTCGGGCAGTGCACACCTTGCTACACACATTGTCCCACTCACGCACACACACTCTCTCTCTCTCTGTATGGCATGGGATATGCGGAGTATGACGCCATCGGATTGCTGTAGGCGCACACACACACACACACACATCTGCACAGACTCGCACGCGGCGGTTAAGGGGTGTAAATACATGCACACTGGAAGTCATGACATAAACTAACGGGCCAGGGGGATCTGAACACGTGCACATAAGCACATGCACACACAAACATACACAAACAGACGCACATACTGCTAGGCGTGACAGCAACACTGCAAGATATGGGGATCAGTGCAAGGACGCACACTGGAAGGTATGATACGCACATACATGTTCAGGGGTGGATGTAAACACGCGCACAGACACAAACAAGACAGCCCTAAATAAACACACACCTCGGCGTGAGTGGCACACCAGGGTCCAAAGACACACAGACTCACAGCTGAACACGGCGGCGTACTTCCACGGAACCCGAAGGCGGACAGATTGTGCCCCGGACACGAATCAAACAAGCACTGGTGGTGAACATGCCTGTTCCGAGACAGGCTTATAGCAGAGAGCCTCACAGACAGACACAAGCGGATACAAACAGTGCGTAGACGCACACACAAACAGACAGAGGCGGACTCACGGCGAAACACTGAGGCAGTCAGGCACACTCACTGCAAGCACCCATACACATTTACGGCGTCTTAGAGAGGCAGGTCGGGTCACAAGCACCTTTACAGGCAGACAGACTTGTTGCCAAGCAAGCAGGCACAGTGACAGGTCCACAGGCCCACACTAGGAAACACTCGCAGACAGACACACAGACTGGCAGTGGAAGGGTCACAGAGTTACAGACAGGGTCACATACAATCTGTTTCCCAGAAAGACGGGGTGACAGAAAAGCAGTCAGGCAGAGACTCTAGATGCAGAGCACCCAGACAGGGTGGCAGCAGACAGGCAGACAGAAGCAGGCAGGCCAGACAAATAGACAACCCCTACACAGAACGACATCCGGCAAACATACCCGAATGCGCAGAAAATAACGCGACACAGACCGCATGCGCCTGCCCTCACCCCGGAAGCAGAGCCATTCAGGGTAAATTTGGGGAGTCGCGAAAGTTTGGAGACAGCCAGAATCCTGGTACATCAAAGGCTTTTTGGGGCGCACAAAACTAATTCTACCTTCAGATGTGCGGCAGGCCTGCTTCATAACGACAGTAAACCAGCGTGAGGAGAGACTCCCGCAAAGTGAAGTCTGTGACCCGCATGATCAGTTGTTGGTTAATGTTAAATAAAATGTTCTTTTTTTATTTCTGCACTCAAAATAAGGGGTTTGGGATATTGTTAGGTTAAGCTAAGTTCGTAGATTTATATAGGGAAGCTTATCCAGGAATCTGTCCATAGGCACGGAGGAAGAGTGCCGCCGAGGCTCGAACCCAGATCCCCAGCTCCCGAGTTGACAGTTCTGACCACTGTGCCACATCCTATCGTCTGTTGACGGTACAACCTTTATTTAGTAATGATCGCTTCGTCTGTCTCGCACAGAAAGGACACATCATTTTACATGACTAAACGGGAGAAGGCAAACTAAAAACAAGGTGGAGAATACTAAAATGACAAGCCTGTGGGTGGGGATGTGACATAAACACAGCAAGTTGCAGAGATAAGAAAAAAAGGAACCGCCGGAATGCCTAGTGCGCAGGGAACCGTAGAGCGCGTCTCACCGTTGGGTCTCATGTTGCAGCACAGGGCGGCCACCAGCATCAGCCTGGTCTCCATCTCGCCTCCTTGTGTTCTCCCAACACCAGTCTACGCCTCTTGTTCTTGACAGCCTCTTAAGTACGTCTTACACGGAGAACCGCCACAGGCACGGGGGCCGCAGAAGGCTCCCGCCTTCAACCTCGAGCGCATTGGGATGATGCCGGCAGGGACAGCGCAAGTGGAATCCCTCCTGAATGACAAACAGCGCTTCTCCTCAGCCTTGCACAAAGCGCCGACCCGCTGACAACTCAGGCTGATGGGGCTGTCCAGGCGAGCGCGTGGTGGGTGGGAGCGCTTGAAAGTTAAGAGGCCCCTGCGCGTGCTCATCTGCTGTCCGAGGGCAAGATCCAGGCGCGAGCTGAAAGACAAGCCGTGCGCATGCACATGTGCTGTCGTGAACCAAGCTGATAGACACGCCGTGAAAAGCAGGCGCTGCCCGGGTGAGGAGCGAAGAAGCCCCTCCCGCCTGGCGTCGACGAGTCTTCCGTTTCAAGGCTTCTTGGTTGGTTGGCTATCAGTCAGAAACCAATCAGAAACCTATCAGAAACCAACCAATCAGAAACCTTGACTTCCACCGGCACCAATCCCAGCGCGGCTCCTCGTCTGACATCAGAGGAGCTGCGCTCGGGGATTTCTGAGGCTCCCGACCTTCCCGGGCTGCGGCGGTGTTTACGCTGAGGCAACTTACTTAGAATTTCCCTACAATGCCGCTGTGGGAGGCGGCGGTGATTTTAAACAGCGCTCCTTCTTGCACAGAGCTCCACAGTGCCTTCCCATGCGTAAGGGGAGAGGAGCCCGGTGAGTGGGGTTGAGGGTGGGGGTGTACGCGCGTGTGTCTGAGTGTGTATGTGCGTGCGTGTGTCTGCTTAAGGGGGGGTGCGTGTGTGTATGCAGCGTGTGTCTGTTTAAGGGGGGGTGCGTGTGTGTGTGTATGCAGTGTGTGTATGTGCGCATGCGTGAGTGTGGCTTGGTATCAGAATGGGAAAATGAGGCACGGCGACGTGCGCGCTCACGAGGTAGAATCTCCGGCAGGAGACGCTCGTGACAGTCTGCTGTCTACATTCCCCTGAAAGTGATGACATTAGTAGTCTCGCTAGACGCAAAAGCTTTGCTTTTGCACGCAAAAGCTTTGCTTTTGCGTACGTCTAGCAAGACCTAAAAACGGCTTCTCTTAACGTACAACCGCATTCCCAGCGGAGCCGCGTTAGGGGGAGCAAGGATATTCCTACCTCAGTGACTCGTGAGTATACATCCAGGAGCCAGCGAATACGGAATCAGCGTCCTGTAAGCACTCACAATACTGAAACTATGCATTATCCACAGGAGCAGATTGGCACGAGTAACCCCCAACGTTAGGAGGCTCATGGGGCATTTGAAATAGAATAACAAGTATGCTCTTTCTTTTCCCTTATCTGCCCTTAAAACACCTATAGTTATGTCCTAGAGGCACAGTTGGCTAAACCATTAGAGAGTGTGTTTTATGTTATATGTGTGTTAGTCATGTCTTTGTCCCTTTCCTTTTACAGGGTCACTATCACAAATAGAATGACAGCATCTGTCTAGTGATTGCAAAACCCCACACCATTTTTTACAGGTATAATATGAGGAGTTGAATACTACATCTGTGGTCTTTTTCCCTCTTGTTTTCTTTAGGTTTGCATAACAGCAGAGAACATTATATATCTTCGCTGTAGGCACATTGTAGCGCTACTCTTTCACTTTTTTGTAAATACATCTTTTTTTACAAAGAAAAACGTGAGTAAGGTGGGGTGTGGTGCAACCTGTCCTGAAGAAGGAGTTGATCTCTGAAACATGTCGATGCACCCATGAGGTGGTGTGCTTAATATCACACAATCACCTCTACCTGCACCCTTTTAATAGTACCAGCCTGGGGGCTCATTAAAAATCTCTTTCTGACCCACCCCACGAGCCAGGCACTTTTTAATTATTCACTCACTTATAGACTCCACCACTCACTCACACATAAACCCCACGCATAGTCATTGAATAGGTGCTCCCACGTAGTCGTAGGTAGTAGCTTGCCGTATCCCGTAGAGGGGTGCAAAGACCCCGATGATGAAGCATGACATCAAGAGACCTTTTGGTGTGTGAGGGGTATTTTAAAAACACTATGTGCTCCCCACCACAGTAGGGAACACATGACCTTTACAGGTGGATTCCTGTCGTTTATACATATCCAGCCAGGGAGAACGAATCCACACTACCTTTCTCTTTCTCCCCCTTTTCTGTTATTTGCATTACAGTTTTAAACTGCCATTTCGACCTGGCAAAACAAACCTTTTGCCAGGCCTAAACCTTCCTTTTTAAACATACAAGTCACCCCTATGGTAGAAGGGTAGGCCCACACAGTCCAGAGGGCAGGGTGCAGTATATTTTAAAAAGTTGGACATGTACTTTTAAATTTTACATGGCCTGGTACTGACAAATTCTTACATTCACTTTTCACTGCTGCAAGGCCTGCTTCCCCATAGGATAACATTGGGTTAACTTATTACATTTCGAGTGGTAACTTTCAATTTGAAGCAGGTTGAAATATTCAGTTTGGTGCCTAAACAATTGTAATTGTACACCATTTTTAATGGTAAGGTCGGATTTTAAGTCACAGTTCTAAAAATTGCACTTTTAGAAAGTTTTCATCTTCTGGTCCTTCTTGTCTATTTGGTTTTTGGTGCACATGACTAGGTGTAGCTTGCAGTTGGTCTTTGTATATCGCTCCCAGACAGTCAGACAAAGGGGAAATAGGTGTTGGTAGGATGGGTCATCTATGACTTGATAAATTGATGAGGGGGAGTAGCGGTCAACTACCACCCTTAAATCACCACATCACAAAGGCTCTGCCTGAGCACACTCGCAAAGGGTTTGACACTAGTCTTTTGTGACTACAGACAAAGCTGGGACCAAGGCAGGGAAGCACCTCTGGGTGTGGAAACCTTCAGAATCTTTTCCTACTTCAAAGTGGGCTCCAGTAATAAATAAAGGGCACTTCCAGAGCCAACTCTTCAATACTCCTTTATACCTTTGGAAGACTAGGAAGGAATTGCAGTGCTGCTCTGCGAGAAGGACTGCAACCCTGTTGTTCTGCTGCCTGAGTAAGAAGGACTGGATCTACATCTTGATCACAAAACCACCAGATTGACTCCAAGAGCAATTTATTTGGCCACATGATCAGAGCTTCAGGAACAGAGAAGGCTCCAACCATCATGAGCCCCACACCTGCCGTGCTTCTTGCCTCATCCAAGTGGTGCCACTTCAGTCCTGGACCATTGGAAGTGGGCCTGTAAACACTCTGCCAGCCCAGGTGCAGTCTTGTGAGCAGAACCAATGTAACCTGATGCATCTCCTTGCAACTTTTTCAGAACTGCTGCTGCTTGTCAGATCCCCATCGCAGGACCTCAGTTTCATGCCCGCAGCTTCCTCAGAACCGCCTCTGGGTAATGCATCCTCGACACAGGCCTTTGCATCACAAGCCCCCTCATTGATAGCATCCTTGACAATGATGCAGGACTCCATATCGCAACCCGAAGGTCCTTGGAACCGCTGCTGCATGAAACTTTCTCAGTTCATTCTCGATGCAGGATCTCGCAATGCTCTGCAACCATGATTTGAGATACTTTGGTCACTGGGCCTAACTTACTCCCTGTATCCAGCCCATGCTCCATTGCGGTAAGCTTGAACTTAACTGTGCCCCAGTCCAGCATGACCATATAACCACAGTTGGTGCTTTGGGCTTCTAAGCAACGCTTTTACTAAGATCTTTAAAACTGCATGTCTCCAGTTCTACTGATTGGGCTTTTGTTGTTTTGAGCCAAACAATGTATTACATCTTATTCCATTTTTCTAAATTGTTGTGGGATTTTTCTTGTGTTGTAGTTTCACTGTATTACTGTTTGAAGTGCTGCATACATACTTTACACATTGCCTCTAAGTTAAGCCTAAATGCTCTTGTGCCAATCTACCTGAAGCACAGGTTAATGTGGGGTTTGCGTGTGACCTCACCCTAATAGACATTGTAGTGGCTGTTTGAGTAGGGTTTCCGCCCCTTCAGCCAGTCACCCAATTTCGACCAGTGGACCTCCATCCAGAGTAGTGGAGTGGATGAAAAACCATGGGTTGAAATGCTACCTGGAGCACTTGCAAGTTGGTCAGATAATTTTGAAAGCATCCCTCCCGTCACCTTTTGTGGGTTTAATGTATTATTTCAAGACATCATTAACTGAACAGTTGGGTTCCTAAACATTAATCTGGTAAAGGATTCAAACACATTTTCAAAACCTTTCACATTAGAAGCAGTCAAACTAACACCAAATACTAATTAGTAGAAGGTTACAGAATTTGGCTAGGTCTGAATTTGAGTGAATCCAATTATATTGGCACCAATCACAGTAATATATTGAGCTGCACCCCATCAGTAGTATGAATGCGAGCATGTAGCACTTCTGCTCCGCCTCACTCACTTGCACACCATCCTCTTCACAAAAGCAGAGCAGGTGGTCGTTCGTTCTACTACATCACGCCCAAACCATTGAATAACCTGCCACAACACATCAGAGCCTCCTTCCCACTCCCTGAGTACTGTAACAAGCTGAAGACCTGGCTCTTCGACTAACTTTGTGGGCTGACACACTATCTCAAGCACCTGGACACAGGATCTCAAGTGCCTGGGTACCCTCACTTGTAATTAGTGTGATCTACAAATCGACATAACGTAACTAAGCAAGGTTCTGCGCTTAGGTCATCGTTCTCCATCTACTCATTTGTTCCTTCTTAATACCATAGCACAGAATGGAGCCTGGCACTAAGAAATAGCTATCAGGTCCTTGCTGAATCCTCTGGCAATGGCTGAGACTGGCCCTGCTGCACACAGCAACTGACTGTTGGAGGAGAGGGGGCACGGGGAAGCTATATAACAGATTTGCAGTTGACATAAATCATGTCCTCGATTGGACATACAAACAGTTCTCTGAGGTACAACATAATTGGAATGTATTGATTTCCCTCAACTGAGTTTATTTTAATTTTAAATTCAATGACCAAAGTACGATGACTTCAAAAAATGACTGACCTCAGTGTAACTGAAACTTGATTGTGAATATGTGACTGACAGCTTAAGACTTGTAGGCTGAATTCTGAGTATATAATTGTCTTACTTTCCTGGAGATCCCATAGCAAAGCATGCGCTGTCCTGCCACCCTCTGGCATCTGCTGCTGGAAAGGTATGAAGAAAAAATGGAGAAACCATTGTTTTGCATACTAATTATCCACAACTCATGTCAGGTGAAAACTAGATCCCACAAAATCTTCATGCAAGCATTGCATACAGAATTCTCCAGGAATTGTCTGACTTACATTGAATTAACACTGACACCGATCCTAGAGGAGCAGCATATCCAGTCTTCCAAACCATAATACTCGTCATCTGGCCATTGGTGTGCCAATTGAATTGACCTCTGATGATTAGATATTGCATTGTGCTTTGTGTTAGAAGTAAAGCACATTTTCCTTTATAAATAAAAGCACTGCCTGACATTGATAGATTGATTGGTATGGGTGTTATATTGAGTTCTGAGCTTCTACTCCCACATCACCTCCCTGAGTAAGCCTTGAACTGCTTGACCTAACTACAGTGAGGTTGAAATGCTGAGAAGGCATACATGGTGCTCAGTTTTGGGCTCAATAGTAGGCTAAAGCCCTAGGTCACCAATGGTAAATCCGATTGTTACAATTTGAACTCAGTAGCCCATGTCTGCCCCTGTAACTCCCCAAAAGTTCTGATAATATATATATATATAATTTTTGTCTGTGTTTTAGATAACTCCCTTTTTGCTATAATGAATAGCTTATTTATGTACTTGCATAAAATGTCAACTGGCAATTTAAGGGTGGCAATTTAAATTATAGCATTACGTGTTTTGTCCACAGTGATACAAAGAGGGCATTATTAGGACATAAGTTTGTAAACACACACCAGTCACACATACTGCAACCCAGCAACATGTTTTAATTTCAGGTAGATGTAGACAAGTGTGAACGTCAAGAAATATCCAGACTAAACAAAATATGTGATGGAGCTGAACACACTATTCCATCTTTTAAGTATCTTTTGCAGAGAGGGCTAGAATTAGTGCCTTTTATGCACTTCACTTAGGCTGGTTTCCATAATGCAGTGTACTAGAAGACCATTTTTCATTCATTGTTCAATACGCAGGTGCTTAAGACATCAGGTGCACTCAGAAATATCACCAGTTTCCAACCTGGAGGCAAGAAAACAATGACAGAAACTACACTTGGTTGTAAAGGAGGAAGAGGAAGGAGCACACTGGCCACATGCCAACCTTCCTCTATCATAGTTCCACATTTTTCTGTTGCGGGCACATTCCTGAAAACCGCGTTTCTACTCTATTACTAGGGACCCAGGTGTGGACTTGTACCAATTACCTTCACTTGCATATCTGCTCACATGTTCCACCTGCTGAAACAGGCCAGGAATTCAGGAAACACACGAGGAAGAGTGCCTGGTGATTGTGGGACCCACATGTTATTCCCCATCCT
The DNA here is from genome assembly GCF_964261635.1 of Lissotriton helveticus. Classification (NCBI taxonomy): domain Eukaryota; kingdom Metazoa; phylum Chordata; class Amphibia; order Caudata; family Salamandridae; genus Lissotriton; species Lissotriton helveticus. Next base: position 1,762,298,419 of record NC_136065.1, read on the forward strand.
GGGGCTAAGAGCTAGTAATTGCATGGTATGTTGGGAGGGGCAGTATGCAATTTTCAGAGTGGGGTGCTGCCGTCAATGTTATGTCACTGGAGTCACGGTTTGTGAAAAATTAAAGCAAGCCCTACACGAAGTGTAGCAAGAGGACCACGTCCAATCAGCAGGAGAACAATAGGGTTGTAATCAAAGCGGCAGCTCCTCCATTATTGCGAAGGAGTGTTGCCCCACCAGTGCAGCAAGCACACACATTAACACCTTGCCTGCGCCGCCGATTTTGCGGAAGTGCGGCACTTCCGCAAAACGGGCAGGGCCGCGTCGGCCATTGGCCGACGGCAGCACCAGCGAGGTAGCGTTGCCGTCGGCCAATGGCCGACAGCAGCATGGAAGGGGTTAATACAATGGTAATAAATACCATTTTATTAAAGTGTCCCAGGCTTGAGTTGTTACAGCGCGATGGCAGTGGGCGGGGCTGATTAATGAGCCCCCTGCCAATGCTCAAGTCTGATTGGCCAGCTGCCTACAGCCAACCAAACTGACCTGCGCACTTCAGAGTTTGCAATCCGAAGGCTGAGAAACAGCCAATGGATTGCAGCATCAGGCCCCCAGCCTCAAAATGAGTGCTGGGTTAGCCTGCTCCAAACAAACCTGGACTGATTGGTTGGTTTCGCATTGTACTAGGGTGGAAGTCCTTCCCTTTCTGAGTCTGCATAGAGTGAAAGGAGATTGCATCCTGAGCCGGTGCAGCAGGACGACGAAAAAGGTGGAAAACAATCAATCAATCAATGCATTTATAGAGCGCGCTACTCGCCCGTGAGGGTCTCAAGGCGCTGAAGGGAAGGGGGGGTGCTGCTACTGCTCGAATAGCCAGGTCTTGAGGTGTTTCCTGAAGGTGAGGTGGTCCTGGGTCATTTATAGGTGGGCTGAGAGGTTGTTCCATGTCTCGGCGGCCAGGTAGGAGAACGATCTTCCTCCGGTGGTGGTTCTGCGAATCCGTGGGACGGTGGCGAGGGTGAGGCTGGCGGAGCGGAGCTGGCGGGTCGGAGTGTAGAAGGTGAGGCGGTTGTTGAGGTATTCGGGGCCCATGTCGTGGAGCGTTTTGTGTGCGTGGGTGAGGAGCCTGAACGTGATCCTTTTGCTGACGGGGAGCCAGTGCAGGTTTCTCAGGTGGGCAGATATGTGGCTGTGGAGAGGGATGTAGAGGATGAGTCGTGCGGAGGTGTTCTGTATGCGCTGAAGTTGTTTCTGAAGTTTGGCTGTGGTTCCTGCGTATAGGGTGTTCCAATAGTCCAGTCGGCTGGTGACGAGGGCCTGGGTGACCGTCTTTCTGGTTTCGGCGGGGATCCACTGGAAGATTTTTCGGAGCATGCGCAGGGTGTTGAAGCATGAGAATGAGATGGCGTTGACTTGTTTGTTCATCGAGAGTGAGGAGTCCAGGATGAATCCTAGGTTGCGTGCGTGGTCCGTGGGTGTCGGTGCGGTGCCCAACACTGTGGGCCACCAGGAGTCGTCCTAGGCGGATGGGGATTGTCCGAGGATGAGGACCTCCGTCTTGTCTGAGGTCAGTTTCAGACGACTGAGCTTCATCCATTCCGCAACGTCTTTCATTCCTTCCTGGAGGTTGGTTTTGGCGGTGGCTGGGTCCTTGGTGAAGGAGAGTATCAGCTAGATGTCGTCGGCGTAGGAGATGATGTTGAGGTAGTGTTTGCGTGCGATGGCAGTGAGGGGGCTCATGTAGATATTGAAGAGGGTTGGGCTGAGCGAGGAGCCTTGGGGTGCGCCGCAGATGATCTTGGTGGCCACAGAGTGGAAGGGAGGGAGGCGGACTCTCTGGGTTCTGTTGGAGAGGAACGAGGTGATCCAGTCCAGGGCTTTTCCTTAGATCCCAGTGTCATGGAGGCGGGTTATTAGGGTGCGGTGGCAGACGGTATCAAAGGCGGCTGAGAGGTCTAGGAGGATGAGAGCGGTTGTTTCCCCGTTGTCAAGCAGGGTCCTGATGTCGTTGGTGGCTGCGATTAGGGGGTCTCGGTGCTGTGGTTGGCTCAAAATCTGGACTGGGATGGGTCGAGTGAGTTGTTTGCCTCGAGGAATGTAGTCAGCTGTTTATTGATGGTCTTCTCGATGACTTTTGCCGGGAAGGTAAGGAGAGAGATGGGGCGGAAGTTCTTGAGGTCTTTAGGGTCCGCTGTGGGTTTCTTCAGAAGGGCATTGATCTCTGTGAAATAGGGTGAAAGGAAGGATGGAAAAGAACACGCACAAGTGAAATAAAGGGGCAGGGGGTGTCAGTGGAAGAAAGAGGCATGAGATGGAATTCAGACTATTCATCCTTCCTATTCAACAACCCACATTCGTCAGAGTCATCTGTGAGCTTTGAGAATAATTTAGGGCACCAGCATTCATTGTTTTACAAATTAAGTATTGTTTACAGGTATTCTAATGTTGTTGTGTGTTAGGAAACATTTTACATACTGCAGGTTTCCTCTGTACCCAGGAGGATTCTCAGTTGGTTGTAAAATTGAATCCCTTTGGAGTAAGTGAAGAGAAAAGTAAACACCAGTCTCAATGTAAAAAAAAAAACGAAAAAAACCAGCAGTTTGCTACAAGACTGTCTGACATTTGACCTCTGTCTTTGAATGTACAGAAAATGCAAAAAGATTAAAACAAAATGAAATGCCTCTTTTTCGATAATTCTCCTTCTGAGGTCCTGCAAGGTTATTCTGGGCATGTTGCAGCACCTCCAGCACCCATAGCGCCAGGCCCCTGGCACATTCCAGCTTCCTTCAAATGCTCTGTCCCACATGTCATATCGTCATCCTTGAGTGCCCTGTGTCCAACCAGGAGACTTTGGGCCCACAGACCTTTATCTAAAGCAGAAATCTAAGGGCAAGCTCTGAGTGCTTTGTGTTTCCTTCTTATTCAATCCCTGACTATGGCAAGCGCATATTTTAAAATGTTGTTTCTGTTCAGTTAGAATTGACCCCGCGGTGTTGGCGCCAAGGCCCTTTTATGAAGACACCAGTAGCAGCAGGAGATGTTGAATTGCTGGTGCAGAGGGAGGAGCGAGCTGGTTAGCCTTTTTTAGAATCATAGTGCCATATGTACGAAACGTTTATGCATCCCCCAAAGGACTGATTAGCAGAATCGTGCAGTTTGCGACCGTGAAAAGCCTTTTTGTCCAGTATGTAACCCAAATTGTGATTCAGAAGATGTTACCAAATCGTAATTTGGCTTCACGACCAGATACCGATTTGGTATTTGGATGGGGCGTGATTAGTGCGTCCCTTCCAAATACTGAATCAGATTTTTTTTAATCTATTAATATTTTGTGTCCAAAATCCGATTGCAGAGCAATAATACTTTATCAAGGAGCAGGCCTTGACTTTTTGGTCCAGTCAGCCGCTCCATCTCTACAGCTGCAACAGTCGCCTGGTTCTCCCTGACAGCAGGCCGTTATCACGCCGCTGAACTGCCGTGTCAAGACCAGCCGCGGCCGGTAGTGGGAGTACCGGCCGGGCGGTGACGTGGGGAGGGGGAGGGGCAGGGTGGGTGGTAGTAATGTATGGATTACAGACTTTAAAAGGTAAGTAAACATAAAAATTAATAAAACGAATTTCGTTGCACACACTGCATCGCATTTGGTGATGCAGTGTGTGCAACAAAATTCGTTTTATTTATTTTTATGTTTACTTACCTTTTATAGTCCGTAATCCATACATTACTACCCCCACACTGCCCCTCCCCACGTCACCGGCCAGCCGGTACTCCCACTACCGGCCGCGGCTGGTCGAGACCGCTGCTGGGGATCTCACTGAGTCCATTGTTGTCTGGGTAATGTTCTCACTGGTTCCATAAGTGCACCCTTGATCGCTTTTGGGCTGGTTCATTGAAGATTTTGGTAATTTTTTCATTTTGTTTTGTGTTTATTTTGGACTTTGTGCTCTTCGGTGCCTATTTCACTTGAGTACTTTGTCTATTCCTTAGCTCCGCCCGGCTCGCTCCCGCCATTTCCCCAGGCTCCAGCGTCCAAAAAGTTTTTCCTGTACCCTGCTCTCCTGCCTTCCGAGCAGCCCCTCCCACCTCCAAGGACTACTTATTATTATTATTATTATTAAGTTCTTGCATAGCGCATGGCTACCCTAGCAGAGTTTCCCAGCGCTTGGAAAACCGGTAGATTAGCCTGATAGGAGCTAAAACAACCAAGTCTTTAGTTCCTTATGAAAGGTGGAGAGGGAGGTACAGAATCTTAATGACACTTGAAGAGCGTTCCATTGCCTGGGGCCAAGAAAAGAAAAAGACCTGCACATGAGAGCATAACTGACCCTTCGGAACAGCAAACAGATATCCACTGCTGGAGCGCAGGGTGATGAGTATATAGTTTTAAGGGTATTTCTCGCCCCCTTTTTTATAAATTGGATGAATTGTGCAAATCAACTTACATAATAATATGCTTTAAATCCTCAGACCACACTCCAAGATATCTATGGGCAGTCCATTCGAGCTAAGTGCTCGGGATTGCTATCTTTTTGCGATCAGGTGGACAATATCTTCTTCAATTCCTGAGAGAGATGTATTTGCGAAGGTAACTGGATCTCCTAATATTCTGCTGTCAAATGTATGTAAGGCTTTGAGATCCCATTTACCACTTGGAATGTATTAATCATTTGCCTTCATGATGATGCCTAGACCCTACCAAAGACCAAAATCTTTTAGGTGACTTTGAGTTTACGGCATTCACAAGTTTAGACCAGGCTTCTTCTTGTTGACCCCGTTTTATAGCCATCATATTTTGTTTGCACTGTTGCTTGACCTTTTTTATCAGTCTATCAAATTTGTGTGTCTTAAGAGGTGGCGCAGAGCTCTACCATGTATACATTTTGCTCTTGCGATGGCCCCAAGTCCAGCTCTCTTTACATAGATAGTAGTTTCCTTTATTTTACGTTTGTAGGAGATTTTTACTGAAATAAATGTTAGAATCTTATCCAGTAAGCGTTCTCAGTCATTGAGTCAATCGTTTGGATCTTTTGGGATGCATTTACCTACTTCCAAGCTATTAATAATAAATTCCTCATTTGTCAGGTATCAGTTCCGCCATTCAAAAGGAATATTTGTCTGACAAGTCTCTATAACATTGTATGACTCTATTGTTTTTTGATTCAATATTTGCACTGAGATTATATGCCAAAGATAAATGCGACCTCCTGTGGATTATGATCGTTTTCTTTCAGATGTGTAGTTTCAAGGCTTCTGTATAAATGGAAATTGGAATAATGTAAGAATGCATAATGGATTATCAAGCTGGCGCTCCCTCCACAGTATGTTGGTTATATTATATCAATTGTAGATGTTATTATATTGATGAAATAATTTTATTTTTTTGAAGTACAGTTTGTAAATATTAATGTGTAATCAACGGTTTTTTACACTTCTTTGGTAATTACTAATTTAGCAATGGGTTGTTCTGTTTGTAGAGCAATAGACTGGGAACTTTTTTACGTTATAAATAGTTTATTTTTGATTAATGTTCATGTTAATTTAATGCTTTATTGTAGTTCATCTTGCAAATTAATTAATAGATTATTTGTTATTTTAAGTATTAAGTGTACTTTGTGATTTTTAATGTATGTTTTATATTTGTCTATTTAAATTACTAATGTATATTTTATCTGCATTTGTTGAGTTCCAGGTGAATAGGGTGGGACTGATTATTTCTTAATTTTTTGTGTTACTTATTTAATATGTAATTTATGTTTCAATTCATTATTTGGTATGTACATTATTAGCTTTTAATCAAACATTAGTTGGTTAATAAGTGTATTTAAAATAAAATGTATAAAACAAATTCCAACATTTTCCCTACTGTTGCATAGTGTGCATAGATTGGCATGGGAACAGTAAATCTAGCCCCTCCAAGGTCCAACATTTTCTCTACTGGTAAATCTAAACAGTCCAAATCCCAACACTTTCCATATTTTCTCTTACAATGGAGTGGGAATAGTAAAGCTACCATCCTTAAACTCCAAAGCTTTTCCTCTTTTTGCTTAAAATGAAGTTAGATGAGTTAAACTGACTCCTTTGAAGTCCAACACTTTTAGTTGTGCTATTTACCTTTGATTGTTATTTTTATATTTTCTCTATTTTTATCATTTTGGCTTTTTTTTAAGAGAAAATAGAAATTTTGTATTTAAATAATACATTTTTACGACTTATGTTTCATTAATGGTGATAAATGCTATTGTTAATGCATGGTTATTAATTACAAATTTTAAGTTCCTAATATTGCTGTAATTTTTTTAAATTGTTGAGTAATATATATCTATATATATATATATATATATATATATATATATATATATATATATATTTTTTTTGGGGGGGGGGTTACCAATCCACACTTTGCATCAAAGTAAAGGCACTGACACCGTGAATTTCCATTACAAAGTCAGGTTTAATTCCCTGTTTGCTGCTCAGACGCGTTTCGGCGGAAGCCTCCGCCTTGATCACTATCATCTGCTCAGTATAACAGACACGATTATATATGTTTTTTACATATCCTCCATGACAGGCTACAAATGGTTCTAGTTGCTATGGCAACCCTGGCATGACGTTCAGTGAGGACATAGAAGAGTTATGTTAACCAACATGAGTCATGGTGCAAAAACTCTTCTAATACACAGCACCCAAAGCTTATTTGCACATATATTATTTCATCGTGTATACATTATCTGACAATTCTGCAGCACAAAATATGAGCATCTTAAATTAAAGTGAAAAGAAAAGTACAATTTCAGTCATTGTTTAAACTAAATAGTAAAACGTGAAAGCTGAAACACAGATTGCTGCGCGGAGAAAACTCTCGAGAGTGACATATTGACATTTGTGATTGTATTATTCATTCTGTGACCGCTCTATGAGTCACCCATTCCTATACTGTGGGTTCCTTCAGTTACAAATGATAACTTGTTTGCATGCTCTACCTCATGTTTTCGGTTGATTATGTGGTTATTATATCATGTTGACTAGCTTGAAATCGCGCTCCTCATCTCCAAGTGGAGTGAATCTGCTCTATGTTGTCAATTGCATACATGTTGTTGGTTTGTAATTAGTGCTAGTCAATTGGTCACAATTACGTTTGTCACAATTACTCTAGTTTCTCCACATGTGTTGCGCTTAAAAAACACACCAAAATTAATTTTGAATAAAAATATGGAAACTACACAATAAACAGTACCATACAGTGCTCACATGTACATTTGCATAGAATTCCATTTGTGATGCATCATGTCACTTGTGCCAACTAGTACCAACGTGTATTTAAAAAAACCTATGTTACATAAACTGATTTGCAGATGTTACAAAAGTGGTCACAGGTTTGGGACAAGCATTCTAGATTACAGGTGTACGTTAAGGGCCTCATCGGCAATCAACCCATTCGGGATCTTGGAGTCGAGTAAAATTATATACCTTGACTCCAACCGTCTCGACGCTAGTCGGCGGTTCCCTCCGCTGATGTTCTTGGGTATATTGTCGATTACAAAGTAAGACAAATCCTGAGATTTTCCTGCGTCTTGCGTGTTTATGTGCCTGGCCACTGGGTATGTTTGTTCATCATTACTAATGGCCCTGAGGTGTTGTAGGATTCTTATGTGTGCCTGGTGGATAGTGCTTCCCACATATCGTTTACCGCAGCTGCATATCAGGACATACACTGCTTAGTCTGTTTTGCATGAGTACATGCCCCTAATGGTATAGGTTTTTTGACAGAAAGGTAGTGTCACTATGCTTGTATTCACTCCATGTTTGCATGCCTTGCACTTAGTGCATTTTTTGAACCCCTTCTGTGTAGGTAACCACGTGGTGGGTTTTACGATGGTAGGGGCATTGCAAACAAGTTCACTACGCATTGATTTCGCTTTTCTAAATGTTATTAGAGGTGCGTTGCCACACAGCGGTCCTATGATAGGATCGTTGCGTATCAATGGCCAATGTTTGTGCAGGATTTTTCTTAGATTAGCATGGAAAGTGTTAAATCCCGTGATAAGTCTTGGGATATTGGGTGAGCCTAATGCTTTAGAGTTTTGAGTCGCTGGTCTTTGTGTTTTATCAGGGAAGAGGAGGTCCTTTCTATCTTTGTTCCTGCATTTTGTTTCTGCTTTCTCTAAAGTTTTATGGCTATACCCTCTCTTTTTCAGTCTAGCGAAAAGGTTTTCCTTAGCCTCACTCACTCCACTTTCTGCGCTGCAGTTCCGGGTCATTCGCAGGCATTCTGCATAAGGAATAGACTCCTTAAGTTTAGCTGGATGGAAGCTTTGTGCGTGCATCACGGCATTTCCTGCTGTGGGCTTTCTGTATGTATGTGTTTGTATTTTATTTGTTTCTACAAACAGTTCCAGGTCTAAAAATTGAATTGTGGTCTTACTGGTGGTGCATGTGAATTTTAGATTTAGATTATTTTCGTTGATTTCTGAAGCAAATGTTTCAGCACTGTCAACTGACCCTCTCCACAAGATGAAGATGTAATCTATAAATCTTTTATAGATTATTACATTGTTGTTCATTACTTCCGACTGTGAGACCCCCAATACTTGCTCCTCCCACCAGCCCATATGCAGATTCGCATAGCTGGGGGAGAAGCAAGTTCCCATGGATGATCCCTGTGTTTGTTTGTAGTGTAGCCTGTCAAAAAGAAAAGTGTTATTGGTGAGGCACCACTCCACCATTTCTAGTATCATTCTTGTGTGCTGGAGTAGTGTTATGGGTCTTTTTCCTAGATAGTACTGGAGTGCTCTGAGCCCATCTGTGTGTCTTATACTGGTATTCAAAGATTGGACGTGAAGGGTTACAAATACAAAATCATCATTCCATTCAAATTCATAAATTTTTCTTAAAAAATCACCACTGTCTTGTATATAATCCGGGAGTTCTCTCAATAATGGCTGTAAAAAGTGATCCACAAAGATACTGGTATTCTCAAACAAACTCCCAATTGCCAAAATTATCGGTCTCCCTGGTGGTCGTTCAGCATTCTTATGGATTTTAGGTATCAGATAAAGTTGAGGTGTTATGGGATAGTCAATTTTCAAAAAGTCAAATTTGTGCTTGTTTATCAGGCCCAGTCGTTTCCACCTGTACAGTTCTGTGTGGTATTTTTCTTGGATTCCCACAATGTGTGTTGGGCTTATTCTGCTGTAGCACTCGTGGTCTTGGAGTTGACCCATTGCTTCTTCATTATACATAGTTAGTGGCCATAGGACAATGTTGCCACCCTTATCCGACCACCTCACCACAATGTCTGGTCTTGCTTGTATTTTTGCCATTAGAGAATTGTACTCCAGTCTCCGGTTATATTCATGAGTGAAAAAGTTCCTGGTACTATATATATATATATATATATATATATCGAGTTACGCTCCAAACTGCATCGCAGGCAACATCGGAGGAAATGGACACTTGGATAAGCTGTAAGTTGCTGGTGATATGACTTTTATTTATAAATTAAATTACTCTGTGCAACGTGGAAAGACGCGTTTTGGCGATCCCAGCCGCATTGTTCACAAAAACGCTAATCAAGTGTTTCAAACAAATATTTAAACCCACCCAGACCATCACGTGGTGAGCTGTCATCTGACTGATGATGAACATGATAAACAGACTACACATGTGAAGCATCGTTCATCTCAGGGCACTGGCAACATCATAACGAAAAAATATACAATTAAGTACATTTTGTCAAAAAACACAAGGGAGCAGGGTAGTAATACCTTGGCCCCCAGGACTGGTTGTGAGTGCCCATAAAGACCCCGTTTGGATCAAAAAATGTTTTTTTGTTTTATTTTGTCACACATTTGCGGAGGACATAAATACTGTGCATTCCTGCCTTTCCCCATTGGCATGAGGCAGCGCAGCTGGAAGAATTGCGGCGCTGCTCTACGCCAATTCCCAATAAATGAGGCCCTCAGAGACCTCACACACTGTGGTGTCGTGACTAGGCCTTAAGGCGGGTACAAAAGGAGACCACACGTGTATGCTTTTGGTGGTCAGTCAAATGCCTGCCACGCCCAGGGCCCCGGGCTCTTTATTACTTATCTAACGTGCCCTCCGTCTGCACGTCGGGCGGAGCCATTTAACATGCGCTTAGGGGGAGGGGAAGAGACAAATACAGTAACGCTGTTTGTGGGCCAGGGTGGTTGCGCCCACCTAGCACAACACTACATTCCTCCTTTACCCTAAAGAAAAAAATGAACATAAACAACATGACCTCATGTGTCAACTTTTCGGCTTACAGTCTCTGAAGCTTTCAAATGCAAAAAGAACAGTCTTACTTATGAGGTGGTTGCGGTGCAGCTCAGGCTCTCTCAGCGTCCGCAACAGGCCACGAAGTCCTGGTACTTCTGGGATGGCTTCGGGCAAGGGCGCAGATTGTATCTGGTCTGGCTGCGCTCGCTCGACAGGGTGGGCGTCAGTTCTTCAGAGTCTTTTGCTACAACAGTTCCAGGGTGGTTTAGGGGCACCTGCGGTTCATATTCACTCCTGATTGGTGAGGCTGGGTCTGCTTGCAGAGTTTCTTCTTCGCTGGGGGCGTCCTCTCCTTCTGTTTCTCGTGAGCTTTGGGTCAGCCTTGGGTATTGCTTCGCTGAGTCCGGGAAACCGTCGTCTTCCCTATCCACAAGTCTTTTGAAGAAAGACACGTTTCTGGGGACTGTTTCTCTCCCTTTTTCTGCAGTGATCATGGTGCCATTGACGCTGGTGACAGTCCACGGGTGTAACTCGAACGGGAGGCGGAACTTCCCTCCCGGGTGGCGATCTTTCACTAGCACCCGGTCGCCCACCTGAATGGGGCTATCTGCAGCTCTCCTCCGTCTTGACGCCTCCTTGTTAGACTTGGTTCGCTGTTCCATGGACCGGTTGTTCGGAGTCGGGGCTGAGGCCCACATGGGATGGTGTGGGAGAGTATCCACCACTGCTCTGTTGAAGCAAAGGCGGCTTGGAGGGATCCCGGTGGTGCAGTGGGGTGTCAGTCTGTACTCTCTCAGAAACTGGAAGAGGGCCAATTCGAGGTTTTGGCCATCGGCCATGGCAATTTGGATAGTCTTATTTAGAGTTCTCATCAGTCTCTCGACCTCGCCATTGGCTTGAGGCCACCTTGGGGTTATGTTCCGGTGTTTGATGCGGGCGATTGTAGATATTCTGCCAGTTCACCGCCATTGAAAGGAGGTCCGTTATCAGTGCGTAATTCCCCTATGAGGCCATGGGTCGCTATGATTTTCTCTAGCTTTGGGATCACTTCGGAGGCTGCGGTGGAGGGTAAGATTTCAATTTCGGGGTATCTTGAGAAGTCGTCTACCACAACAAACATGTACCTCCCGCCCGGGAGGCTGCCGAAGTCTGCGCTGGCTCGTGCCCACGGGGCGGTCGGTCCTTCTTCTGTGATTACCGGTGCTGGGCGGTTGGGCAGGCTGGTCGCTATGCACACCGGACATCGTTGGATGACTTCTTCGACCTTCTTGTCGAGCCCAGGGAACCAGAGCTTGGTTCGAATGCGATTCTTCGATTTCACGATGCCCTGGTGAGCGCCATGGGCTAGGAGGACCGCTTGCTGGGTGAGGCTGGCGGGCAGAACTAGGCGGGGGCCTCTCAAAAGGCAAGCTTCTGGCGAGATGGATAGCTCGTTTTGGACTTGGTAAAGTGCTTTTAGTGTGGCTTGGGCTTCTAGGGTGCAGAATGACGCCGGGCTCTGTAGTGGTTTCCAGTTTCCTGACTGGATGGCCTGGATGGCAATTTGCAGGCAGTCGTCGTCCTTGGTGGCTCGTGTCACGTCTTCAAGGGAGATTGGCAACGGCCTCGAAAGCTCCACAATCATCCTAACATACTCTTCAGTGGCGTCGGCTTCCGCGGCCTCCGTTTCAGTGACCGGGCGGGCATGTCGTGACAGATAGTCGGCGGGGTTTCTGGAGCCCGGTCGATACTCCACTGCGAATTGGTATTCTTGGAGCTGGAGTACCCATTTCTCGATGCGTGGGGGGGGCCGTGAGGAAGACCCTTGGAACAGTGGGAGAAGTGGTTTGTGGTCTGTGATCACCACAAATGGGTGCCCGTACAAGTAGATGTGGAAGTGACGGCACCCCCACAGAATGGCGATGGCCTCTCTTTCGATTTGTGAGTATCTTTGTTCTGTCGCAGTGAGGGTCCTGCTTGCATACGCAACGGGTGCCCACTCTCCACATGGTTGTTGTTGGGTCAGGACAGCGCCGAGGCCGGTTGGACTGGCATCCACCACGAGTTGAGACTCGTATCGAGGGTTGAAGTAGGCCAGGGTTGTGTCTGCGGAGAGTGCCGCTTTGGTCTTCTGGAAGGCCTCTTGCTGTTCTCGTCCCCATTCCCAGGTGGCTGTGGATTTTGTGAGGTCACGAAGAGGGCCGGTGAGGTCGGACAGGTCTTTTAATGAAACGCCCACAGTATGTCACCATCCCAAGAAAACTGCGGACAGCGGTCACTGATGTTAGGTCGGGGGCCTCATGGATGTCTTTGACCTTGTCTGGGTCCGGCCCAACGCCCTGGTCGGAGAATCTGTATCCAAAGAAGCTGATGTCCTTCCGGAGGAACTCGCACTTCTCCCTGTGAAGGGTCAGACCCCTCTCTTGCAGCCTGGCGAAAACAGCTTGGAGGCGTTGGATGTGTTCGTCCAGCGTCGCCGCGTGGACTAAGATATCATCACTCACGTTCAGTACGCCGTCCAAACCTTGCAGGACGTTTTGAATGATGTTTTGAAACACTTCGGCTGCGCTGGAGATCCCGAAGTTGAGTCTGGTGTATCTCCACAGGCCTGCATGGGTGGAGAAGGTCGTTATCGGGCGGGAGTCCGGGTGCAGAGGGATCTGGTGGTATCCGGACCTCAGGTCCATCTTCGAAAACCACTTTGAAGCACGCCCGTTCTTCTGGTGACTCTCCTTTCTCCGCCGAGCGCCGTCCGCCGCGGATCGGTTGTGTGCCCTGAGGCCGCCGGTGCTCCTGGTGGACTTGGAGGCGCCCACGATGATGGCGGCGGGCGCTGTGCTTAAGATGGCGGATGGCCCCTCGGAGAGTCTTTCTCCTGGAGACAGGGAAGTTGCTGCATTTGTTCTCTCCAGCCCTCGTTTGATTCGGGCGGCCCCTACTCGGAGTGCTGTCTTGTCTGCCCTGGCTGCTCTGGGGATCGACCTGTCCTTGAAATGCCGAGACTTGGAGTCGCGGATCTCCGCCATGGCTGCTCCGCCATTTTGTGACGCGGTGTCGTCTTCCCGAATTGTACTGGTTGAAACTTCTCCGGCTGCTGTGCTGGGATCTCCAGCTGGGTGTTTGATTCTATGGGATCATGTGGACCCGGTGCCGATGCTGCAGTGTTTCCTACATCCTGATTTCTCTGCTTCGTGCTGGACAGCCCAGATATTGTGCTTGGCCACGTGGATCGTTGAGGTACTTTTGCATTCTGACTGCTGCCGAGTTCTCCTGGTCGCTTCTTGTTGGCCGGGAAGGTGTTTTGCGGAGATCCCACTGGCCTTCCTGGACTGGTATGGACCCACTGTATCATTCTGCTTTTCGGCCGTGGTGGGGTCTGGAAGCTCGACTCTTCGTAAAAGTGGACAGGGGTGATTGTGCCGGAGTACCTGTGGGACCCTTTTAATTGGCATCTCCGGGCCTCATTATTTTGGTTAGTTCTTGTTTTTCATCCTTGTGTGGGCTTTTTTCAATGTCCTTTTCGACCTCGATTGGTGATCCGTTGTTGCGGGTGGGGTAGTATTCCATGTTTCGATCGCTGGCTCCTCTCCTCTCCTGTCCTTCTTTTTCCTCTCCTTCTCTCTCCTTCTTCTTTCTCTTTCTTTGTTATTATTCCCTTTCTCTTTCTTCTATATTTCGGGTAACTCTGGGCGACAGGCACGCTGTTTAGTGGGGTAGGCCGTAGCCATTACAGTGATGTAGGGTGGGGGGGGTGTTTGTTGTTTTAGTTTGTTTTATTCTATGGTCCCTTTTTGCTTTTTTCAGGGGGTGGGCTATGTCCCTTTGTTTTCACTCCTTTGTTTCGTACGTGTCCGCACTTTCTCCTTTTCCGGGGCGGGAGGGCTGTATATGTGGCGTCCACGTTATTTGTTTGCTGACATTTGTCCTTTATTTTTGAACCTTCGCTGGGCGTGGGGTGTCTTTGGGCTTCGCCCTACTAGGGTTATTTGATTGCGTGGGGGGCTGTCTCCCTCCCGCCCCCCCCTCTTTTTCTGTATATGTTGCGTGACGCCCGGTAGATATGGTTGCTGCCTCCTCTATTAAATGTAAAATGAAACCTTTCTTATCCTGGCGCTGACTGTTTAACGTCTTTATTTCACGTCTATCCTGTATTCATTCTACTGTACGCATTGATGTTGCCTTTTTTTGACTCTCCTGCTTTTGCGGCCGGCCCCTGTGGTTGTAGGCCTGCGCTTGTACTTCTATGTGTCTTTCAATAAAGGTTTTTAAAAAAAAAAAAAAAAAAGAAAACCACTTTGAACCTGACAGCTCACCGAGGATGTCGTCTATGGTTGGCGTCAGATGGCGTTCTCTTTTGATCGCAAGGTTAGGAATGCGCATGTCCACGCAGATCCGCACTGCGTCTGGTTGTTTCGGTTTCTAGGCCACTACAATGGGCGACACCCACAGAGTGGGTCCGCTGACTCTTTCTATGATTCCGGCTCTCTCGAGCACACGTAGTTCAGCTTCCACTTTGGGCCGTAGGTGGAACGCTATGCGCCGGTGTCTGAGGGCCACTGGAGCGACTGAGTGATCTATGTGAAGGCGGACGGCGGGTCCTCTCAAACAGCCGATTCCGTCGAACAGTGAGGTGTGTTGTAGTACGAGATGGTCGAGGCTGTGGGCTTGGACCGTAAGGGCGAAGTGGATCAGCCTTAGGTCTTGGGCGGTCCGGCAGCCGAGCAGGAACCCGGACCCTTCTTGTGACACATAGATTTTGGTGTGTACGTGATGGGAGTCATGTGATACCGTTGTCCGAAACACTCGGCAGAGGCGGAGGGGTCGACTGGTGACGTAGGCGTACACTTGTACTCTCGTGGGATGGAGCACCAGTGGTTCGTTTAAAGTCTGGTATACGCTGGCTGCCATTAGGTTGATCGTAGCCCCGGTGTCGATGAGGGCTGCTACTGCTTGATCTTGTACGTTCACTGTGCACATAGGTTCTGCGGATGGTGTTGCAGCTAATGTGTTGAGCATTCGCACCACGTGGACGGAAGCTGCGTCCGCTCCGTCATCGTCCATGTCGCTGTTGGCGGCGGTGTCTAGCATCGGTTCTATTTCTATTTGTCTTACTCTTCGGGGCGGGCCGTTGGACTTTTTCCTCTGTGAAGATAAGCACACACTCGCGAAGTGGTTGGCCTTTCCACAGGCGCTGCAGAGTTTCCCGTGTGCCGGGCATGTTCCGCTGTGGGGGGTTGCTCCTCCGCACCACATGCAGGGGCGGTCGTGAGGTGACTGGGCTGGGCTTGGCCGAGGTCTTCGGGGTGGTTTCGTGCGCATGTCTGCGGTATTCGTCTTGATGGCGCACACGGGTTCAACTTTGACTGCGACCGTTGGTTTTGGCTCCATATGCGCTGCTCGAGCTTTCGATAGTTCTTTAGATCGCCCGAGCGCTAGGTTGTCACGCATGGACATGTGGTCTGTCTCTAGGACTCTTTCTCTTAGTTTTGAGGAGGCGCAGCCTTGTATAAATTGAGCGCGGATTTCGTCGTCCAGATCCGGGAGGGTGCATGTGCTGGCTAGCTTTTTGAGTCTCGCATAGAAAACATCGACGGACATGTGGTCTGTCTCTAGGACTCTTTCTCTTAGTTTTGAGGAGGCGCAGCCTTGTATAAATTGAGCGCGGATTTCGTCGTCCAGATCCGGGAGGGTGCATGTGCTGGCTAGCTTTTTGAGTCTCGCATAGAAAACATCGACGGACTCCTCTGGAAGCTGGCGGGCTTGGCGGAGTAAGAACCGTTCGTAATCCGCGCTGGCGAAAGGTTCGAAGTACTCCGTTATGGCGTCGCGCAGCGTGGTGTAGTTCCGGGGCGGGCCGCCTTCTACCACGTCCTTCGAGATATCGTGAATAGCCTCCCCTCCCAGGTGCAAAAGCATTGCAAACCGCCGCTCAACGGCGATGTCTGCCGCCACAAAGTAGTTTTCCAGGCGTTCCACCCACTTCTTCCACCGGGCAGCCTGGAAAGGAGGCGTGCCCATGACCGCGAAGGGCTCCAGTGGCGGCACATGGCCATCGGGGATGGCAGGAGGGGTCGACTGCCAGGAAGAGCTCAGCCACTAGATAGCTAGTAGTCCGGTAACACGCTGGGGGCGCTTGCAGGGTATCCCCGGTTGCAGCGGCGAGGCTGAGCAGCGTAGCACGCAAAATGTGTGTAAAACGGCAGGTGCACTTCACGCGAGATGCGTGGGAGACAGCAGGTGGGCCGCAGTGGTGCACGCGGGATGCGTGAGGGACAGTGCAGGAGGTGTGCGGCAGGCCAGGCAGGCGGGCGTGGTGTCGGGGCCCGAAGCAGGCGAGTGCCGGAGCACGGCCGGGGCACAGAGGCAGGGAGCACGCACCTGAGGCCTCGAGGCCGATCCTGCTGGGTGAAGGCGGCGGGGCCGCTTGCAGGCAGGTATGGAGACTGCTGCTGTGCACGCCGGACACCGTTGCGAGGCAGGGCGGCAGGGGGCAGGGCGCCGTAGTGGCAGGGCGCCGTACAGTCGCGGCTGGGCCTCCGCTCGGCGAGGCAGGGAGCTGGGTGCAGGGTGGCCGGGAGTGCTCCGCTGGAGGGCTGCGCCGAGATGGTAGAGCGGGCCGCGCAGCAGGGGCTCGCCCGGTGCAAAGGGGCAGAGCGCGGCACGCAGTGGGGTGGCGAGACCACCCTCGTTGCCAATGTGGTGTCGTGACTAGGCCTTAAGGCGGGTACAAAAGGAGACCACACGTGTATGCTTTTGGTGGTCAGTCAAATGCCTGCCACGCCCAGGGCCCCGGGTTCTTTATTACTTATCTAACGTGCCCTCCGTCCGCACGTCGGGCGGAGCCATTTAACATACGCTTAGGGGGGGGGGAGAGACAAATACAGTAACGCTGTTTGTGGGCCAGGGTGGTTGCGCCCACCTAGCACAACACTACACACACCTCTGTTGACACCTGACACTCAGCAAGTGGTACGTGTGTCCACACTTATTTTCAAGCTGGATCGCACGGATATCTGGCGCTGTGCTGTGCTTAGAAATACACTCAGGCAAAGGCACTTTCCTTTCATGTATGCTCTCGGTTTCTGTTTTCTCTCATTAATTTGAAACTGTCGTCTGTGCTGTTTTTAAATTTGTGATTGGATGTCACAAAAGTGAAGTCTTCCCCAAAAGGCTAACACTTGGACAGCGGCGCTATTTAAGTAAAAGCAGATATGATAGTAATTGTTTCCACAGTGCTAAGCGCAAAGGATCGCGCAGTGCGTCAATTATGACCCGGGACTGTAAAAGAAAGCCTTAGCCCAGATAAATAAATAATTGTTTAGCATTTACTACTTTTTTCTACAATTTCTCTTCTCATCTCTCTGTCTTTCCATTTCTCTGATGGCCCCCTTACCCTCCCTCAGACCAACCCACACACTGTTGATTGACACCGCTCTGAATGAGCAGATTTGCAGCGGAGACTATGTAATCCATTTTCTATGTCCTGCTTGCTGTTTTCTGCAGTGTTATAGATGATAGCTGTTACGTTGCAGTACAGGCAGGTGTTGATGTCGAGGGGGCTTGCTGTTTTTGGGTTCGTGCCCAATGTGACTACTTGAGTTGATTTTCGCAAGATGTATTACTTTTTCCGTGCTTGTGAGTTTCCTAGCATGGGGAGAAGGGGAAAGAAGACTTAAAGAGACAGAAAGTGAGGAGTGAAAGTCAGTGGTGACTTTTTTTGGGACTCAGGCTGTGTCCCGAGTCTCATGATGGCTGGCACCACTTTGTGTTTGAAGTGGTGGCAGCCAATCAGATCTCAGACGGAAATCTGTCGGATCTGTGAACCCTTTGTGTCTCTAGATGTACATATATATTTTTTTTAATTACTTAAAAATCTTAAAGATCTTTCTGGACCATGGTCTAGCTGTCTGTGAAATTTGCTTCAATTACATTCAGTGGTACGGGGTGTAGTTGTGTCTTAAATCCCTAGGGGAAATTGCACTGGGAAAAAGTCTTAGGACGCCCCCTGTTTCTTTGCCCCCGCATGATGAATCACTGAAACATTTCAGACAGCAGCTGAAGTGAGTGGCTAATTAGTTTTAAAAATTGTGTGAAGATTTGTCAAATTTTTGTTTCAAAGTATGATCATGTTTAATGACTTAGTTACAGTATTTGTACTGTCATATTGAGCATTTACTATTGACAAAATGTACTTCATTGTATATTTTTTCGCTATGATGTTGCCAGTGCCCTGAGATGAACTATGCTTCACATGTGTAGTCTGTTTATCATGTTCATCATCAGTCAGGTGACAGCTCACCAGGTGATGGTCTGGGTGGGTTTAAATATTTGATTGAAACACTTGATTAGCGTTTTTGTGAAGAACGCGACTGGGATCGACGAAACGTGTCTTTCCACGTTGCACTGAGTAATTTAATTTATAAATAAAAGTTATATCATCAGCAACTTACAGCATATCCAAGTGTCCGTTTTCTCCGATGTTGCCTGCGATGCAGTTTGGAAAAGGAGCATCACCCCACTGTTTGTGAGCTGTGCAAAGTAAAGCAAATATAAAATGATAGCTTTGAGTTATCATCATTTTATGTTTCCTTGGAGGGCAGGCAGGTGGGTGGTTCTGCTCTGCTCTTGGAGCAGGCAGGGGAGGAGTGGTCTTCCCACTCCTAAATGTGCAATGACTGTTTGGTCGGCCCTCTCAGGCCGCTAAAACCAGTGATGCACACTTTCCCTGTTCTCCATTCAGGCTGCATTACAGCCTGCGTGGAGAACAAGCCCATGCCCCCATTCCCTAGTTGAGCATCAAATCAGGATGCTCAAAACCAATCACAATGCTGCATTGAAGCATTGTGATTGGCCTGGCTGTTCTTCCTGGCTTCCTTTTCCTCGAGTCCCATGAGAAGAGCAGGAGCTTGGAGCAGAGACACAGGTCCCGGCAGCAAGGTAAGTGTATAATTATTTTTTCCATTGCCCAGCCCCATGCCCCCCCATTCCCCACCTAACCCTCTGCCTGCATTCGCCTCACCACCCATGAGTCCTGCTGGCGCCCCTGGTAGAAATAAGGATAAAAAGCAAAAGAGAGAAAGAATGAATGGCAGGGATAGTGCCAGTGTTTGTGTTAATAAAATCCATCCAGAGTACATGCACAAATGTGTGTGTCAGTGTGGTTGTGCTTTATTAAGATGCATACAGACTATGTATATATATGTGTGTCAGTGTGGGTGTGCATTCATAACATTCATACACAGTATGTGTAAATATCTGTGTGTCAGTGTGGTTGTGTGCCCATAAAATACATGCACAGTATGTGTAAATAACGAACTGTGCCAGTGTGTTCATAAAATGCATACATAGTATGTGTAAATATCTATGTCATGGGGATTGTGTGTTAATAAATTACATCCAGGGTGTATGTAAAAATCTGTGTCAGTTCATAAAATACATACACAGTATGTGTAAATATTGAATCTGTGTCAGTGTGGTTACTTATATGTTCATAAAATACGTACACTGTATGTACACAGTATGTATATATATCTATCTGTTTCCGTGTGGTTATGCGTTAATAAACTACATACACAGCATGTGTCTAAATATCTTTCTCTGTCAGTGTGGTTGTGTGTTCATAAACTACACATACAGTGCCATTTGTCACTGCTTTGCTTGCTGGTTACATGCAAACCAATGTGATGATACCCTGTTCATTTAGTTGTCCACTCAGTGTCTTTGAAACTGGCACAAGGGGCCATTAACTTGTCACAAGTGAGCCGCAAACACATTTCCCTGTGAATACTAAACTTCCAATGAAATTAGCACCAGAGCTGTTTGAAATAACTTTGCCTCAAGCCTTCTGTTCCTCCCTAGAGACACGAAGTCGTCTTGTAGAGCCATAAAACTGCGCAGACATATGCTGGAGCATTAATGCACAATCCTACACCTAGACATGCTAGGCACTGCAGCATGGGATGAAAATGTAATGTAATATGAGTAGTGATGGCTCTACTTGTCAATTAACCAATACACCATGTATTTATGACATTGCAAGACCCAAAGAAAATGCACCAGCAAAAATACGAATCTAGGGCCTCATTTATGAGGCCCCTTGCGCCATCGTAACGTCACTTTTTGTGACGTTCAGTGGCGCAGAAGCCTGGTGATATTTATTAGGCAGCACTAAGCCACTTTTTTTGGCTTAATGTTGCCTGATAAATACCAGTTCCTTTAACGCAGTGTTCTGCGTTAAAGGGGCGTGCAATGGGTGTTGCTGGGGGCGTTCCCTGCAACATCCATGGCCTTTTGACACTGCCCCAGATTTACGAGAAATAGTAAATCTGAGGCAGTGCCAAAAGCTTACGCCTCCCCACGGGAGGCGAAGAGAGGCGCAACGGGGAGAAATATCCTTATTTCTCCTCGTTTTTCCTTTTTCTATGTGTGCTACATTCTGCAGCACACATAGCAAGAGGAAAAGCCTCTTGTGATTATTTTTGTACAGAAAGTTTTCCCTTCCTGTACAAAAATAATCATCCCCGCAACGCAGGCACCCTTGCACCATTGTGCAAAGGTGCCTGCATTGGCGCAGGCAGCCCATTGTGCGCCAGCGCAGGGGAAAGGGACAGGAATGCGCTATATCTTATAGATACGGCGCATTCCTGCCCTTTTTCTTTTGCCTTACGGACTTGCAGAACCTGGTGGCAGCTGGTTCAAGGCTGCAGCGGTGCTCGTGGGCTCACTTTCATTTTAAATTCGCTGAAGTTTTAAAACTGTAATTCTTGTGTTGTTCTTACCTGGCTGCTGCGCCTCAAAACTACATCTGCCGCTCCCCTAGCCCCGGTCCGGCACGGCTGAGTGCCGCTTGATCCGGAGGGCTGACGAGGTTGCGGCCGCCATCTTGAGGGGGCAGACCAGTCCCTAGGGTAGCGCTTCAGCTTCCGCGCTCCTAGGCTTCAAAAGTGCAGCCTCATGCGCACGCACAGCGGACTTGCAGAACCTGGTGGCAGCTGGTTCAAGGCTGCAGCGGTACTCGTGGGCTCACTTTCATTTTAAATTCGCTGAAGTTTTAAAACTGTAATTCTTGTGTTGTTCTTACCTGGCTGCTGCGCCTCAAAACTACATCTGCCGCTCCCCTAGCCCCGGTCCGGCACGGCTGAGTGCCGCTTGATCCGGAGGGCTGACGGGGTTGCGGCCGCCATCTTGAGGAGGCAGACCAGTCCCTAGGGTAGCGCTTCAGCTTCCGCGCTCCTAGGCTGCAAAAGTGCAGCCTCATGCGCACGCGCGCAGCGGGCGCGCCGGCGGCGCGCCAAATGCAAGCCCGTCTGCGCCCGTCCACGGCCGGCCGGGGCAAGGGTCACCCCACTATGCCCAAATTTTATCTTATTCCTCAGATGAACTCCTCGCCCATCAAAATTACGGTGTACTTAGTGCTACCTCTGTGTCCACTATATTTAACCTTGGCCTTGCAAGACCTCATTCGCTCCCTCCTATGGTCCTAACCCGCCCCCCCCATCCTTTCCCGCCCCCCCCATCCTTTCCCTGCCTAATTGTCCTAATCGTCCTAATCACTCCCTAGAACCGGTCCAGACATCTGGTTCAGAAGCCACCATTTCGGCTGCTCTATTAAACACCAGATCAGCCGTAAAGCACCAACTAGAACTCTTTGATTTTCTAGATAGCCATAAACCTGATTTATTATTTCTAACGGAAACCTGGTTCTGTCCCGACTCCCTCCCCAATATTCTTGGACTACTTCCCTCCAATTATTACGCACTACGGGCGGATCGACCATCGGGCAGGGCAGGTGGAGGGGTCGCCTTGATCGTCCGTTCGGACTTTCATTTTCAACCCCTCTCCTGCCCGGCCATTAAGGGAACCGAATGTTTAGTGATTCGGTCTGCGTCCTTCCAAACCCCTGTAACCTGTGTCCTTGTCTACCGCCCCCCCGGCTCCACCCCTCACTTTTAAGCTGAATTCGAGGAGCTGTTGGCCACATTAATAGTCAACAATTCTTCTGTATTAATTCTTGGGGATTTTAATTTTTGGCCCTTAGACCCGGCAGAAGACACTGCATCCAGGAACTATACAGATTCCCTTCTTAGCCTAAATTTCACCCCCCATGTATCCGCACCCACTCATTGTAAGGGCCATATGTTAGATCAAATCTGGTCCCTGAACATCCCTGTGTCCCCCCTCACCATTACTCCTTGTTTGTGGTCAGACCACTTTTTAATTTGGTTTACCCTAAATTTGCACCGTCCCTAAAAACATCTGGGCTCGCAATTGGAGCAAGGCTGACATTCCTGCCTAGTGTTCCTCTTTGCAAAACTCTAACCCAATTCTGGAGGAACTCTCTCCATCATCGCAGGTTGATGCGATTAATACCTGGTTATCCAGGTCTTGTAATCAGGCTGCCCCTCTGAAACGCGTTGCGGTGAAGCGCGCCCATAATGTTAACCATTGGTTTTCTGCTGAACTAAAGGGTAAGAAGCTTGCTGCTCGCCAAGCGGAACGCGCATGGAGGCGCTCCTATTGTCCTATTCTACTCACTCTTACTTAATGTATATAAAAAGGCTATTTTATCAGCCAAGACCGACTATTCCTCTGAGAAAATACTCTCAGCAGGAAATCAGTCCAGAGAAATTTTCTCTACTGTACATGAGCTGGCACTCTCAGACAGAACTACATTAAAACCTCTGCCCTCCCAAGCTCTCTGCGACTCTTTGAACAACTTCTTCGTGGAGAAAATTGAAGCCATTAAAGCCAATATACCTCCCCCCCTTCACTCCCCCCGGCCCCGGACCCTCCCCCCAACCGGCTTTATCTGGACCATATCCCTCTGCTGACCGAAGATTCACTGTCTTTTCTGGCAGCGAAAGTTAAATCCGGTTCCCCCTCAGACATCTGCCCAGCACCCATTCTGAAAGAAATCTTTCGAGCCTGCCCGGCCCCCCTTTGACATTCTTAAATGACTCTTTGGTGACGGGCGTAGTTCCTAAACTTCACAAATCTGCCATAATCATCCCCATCTTAAAAAAACCCGGTGCTGACCCTACCTCCCCAATGAACTATCGACCAATTTCCCTTCTCCCTTATTTGGGAAAAATCCGGTTCCCCCTCAGACATCTGCCCAGCACCCATTCTGAAAGAAATCTTTCGAGCCTGCCCGGCCCCCCTTTGACATTCTTAAATGACTCTTTGGTGACGGGCGTAGTTCCTAAACTTCACAAATCTGCCATAATCATCCCCATCTTAAAAAAACCCGGTGCTGACCCTACCTCCCCAATGAACTATCGACCAATTTCCCTTCTCCCTTATTTGGGAAAAATTCTGGAGTGCCACGTTGCCACTGTCCTCAGTTCTTTTATGGAGGACAGTGGCTACCTGGCCCCTCGTCAAGCCGGATTCCGCCCCCGCCACTCTACTGAGAGGGTGGTGGTTTCGGTCCTGGATAGTTTAAGGGAAGGAATGGATAAATGCCAACCTCAGGCTTTGGTCCTCCTTGATTTGTCCGCTGCTTTTGACACGGTTGACCACTCCATCCTCCCGTCAGGGCAGCGGGCGTCAGGGGGCCCCCCCTGACTTGGCTAAATTCCTTCTTGAGGGATCGAACCCAGGCCGTCCATCTTGATGGGCTTTCTTCTTCTCCACTTAAGATGCACTGCGGTGTCCCCCAGGGTTCTTCTCTATCTCCTCTTTTATTTAACCTCTATATTTTTCCTCTCATTTTTTTTCTTCAACAGCTGGAGGTCACCGTTTATAACTATGCGGATGACCTTCAGTTGATTTTCCATCTTTCTGATTGTCGTAAATCTATTTCTAATTTTCAGTCAGTTATGATTTTCATCAGGGACTGGATGAATTCTAACCATCTTAAACTCAGCCCAGACAAGACCGAGTTGGTCTTGACGGGTGGAGCATCCAGTCCCTGGTCCCCCACATTTTGGCCCCCGGCACTTGGTTCTCCTCCATTACCCTCGTTTTCTGTTAAGACACTTGGGATTACGTTAAACTGTAATTTAACCTTGCACTCCCAGATCAGCACGGTGGTGTCTTCCTGTTTCTTTACCCTTCGCACTATTAGGAAAATTTCAAGATTCTTTTCAGTTCCTGCTCTTAAACTCATCGTGATGGCTATGGTTCTGTCCCGGCTGGACTACGGTAACATCCTCTACAATGGCGTCCCAGCCTATGCTCTTCGACGCCTACAGCTGGTACAAAACCAAGCGGCACACCTTATCTTTGGCTTCCCTAAAATCCATCATGCCACTGCCTTACTTAAGAACTTGCACTGGCTACCCATTAGGGAGAGGGCTCTTTTCAAATTGGGTTGCACGGTGTTTCAGGCTCAAGCAGGAACCGCCCCAGCCTTTATAAACTCGGCAATTTCCAGGTATATACCCGCCAGAGGGCTTCGCTCCTCTTCCCAATCCCTCCTCTCTGTCCCACGCTTCAGGAAAATGAGGATGGGGGGCGAAGTTCGCGGTGCTCGGCCCTACTTTTTGGAACTCTCTTCCCCCCAATGTTTGTTCCATTTCACTCTATCTAGACTTCCATAAATCACTAAAAACTCATCTTTTTCTGCAAGCCTTTTCTGTTTAGTCCTTTTCCAGTTGCCATCCGAGGTTTTTAGCAGTCCTAGCGCCATGAAACCGTTAGGCAAAAGTGCGCTTTATAAGTGTTTTTAAATTCAAATTCAAGTGCAGCAGGAAGCCCTGCTTCACTTCCCTACGGCAAAACCTCATAAATGAGGCCCTTAGTGCATAATTTGTATTAAAAACATAAGTGTGCCCAAACTCTGCTTTTAAGCCCATGGCCGGAGCAGATAAATTTAGTTAAGTTTAATTGGCTTAAACCACCCTCAGTGTTGTATCAAAACCTATCCATGTAATGGGCATTTAAATGAAGTTTAAATAAATGATAAGAAAAACAGTAAATGCACCAACAAAAAAAGAGACAGACATTCTTTTAAATAACTTATCCATCTAGCTTAATTCGCCGATGGCCAAAAATCTCACCACCGGCAACAAACACTTCATTTCATGCTTTGATAATGCCAGTGCATTAGCACAGCCACTACAAAACGTAAACAAAATACCAAGAATCACAATGATTACTGATAAACACGCAACGTTGGAGTGAGTTAAATCCATACAATAACACCCAGTACAAAAGGTGAGGCACTGAAGGAATTCTTGATCCCAGCATCAGGATGTTGGGCCTGGGAAAGGGTAGGTAGCGTGTTAACGATGGAAGACACCAATTATATCCTCCTTCTCCTGTTGGAGATGGCCCTCATCATCTTCCACCTCTCTGATGTGGTTACATGTAGAGCAGATAAATAATTTGTGTGCCAAGAGCTTGTCTGCTTTTTGTCCCTTCTCGTAGTGGGTTTTGTTTATGTAGAGCAGCTTCTTGGCTGTTGCCTTCATCAATAAATGTTCGAAGTCGCCCCTAAGGAGACATGCGTCTCGCAGGGTCCTATGGGAGCCTCCCTCCCTGTGTCTTGCCTTCACTTGGTGGATCTGTGTCTCTAATTCCTGTTGCTGGAGCTTAGCCGCAAGTTTAAATGTTGTGGTATGGGAGATGAATACTCCTCGGAAGACCACCTTTGCAGGATCCCACAGGGTCACCGGAGATACTTCGCCAGTGTAGTTTTCAGGCAAGTAGCGTTTAATAGCATCTTTGAGGCAATTGCACAGAAGTAGATCACAAAGCGCAGTATCATTGATGACCCATGGTTTGGGAAATGGGCTCTGTAATCAATCGGCTTAAGGTTAACCAAATCAGGACATCGTTGGAAATGGCATGCACATCTACTGACTGAGAAATTATGGAATAGTCAATTCGGCAGTATGTTTTATACACGTCAGTTTTGGGCATGCTGATGGCACCAGATGTCTAGGTGGGTTATGTTTGAACAGCCACTTTATGGTTGGTTGATGCGATGCCCTAGACAGGCAGAACATATCACTCCCATCAGGGGAGTGTGATTACACTCATGTATAGGCAGCCGCTAGGAGACGGTAGGGGCTCATGAGCAGGCACCCGACGCAACCTCAATAAGGTGCGGGCACCCAGCGGATACTAGCCTAGGGAGATTGCTCCTATTTGAAGTGAGGGTACCATCATTGCTTGGGCAAATCTACAATTCGAAATTTCTATACCACAAAATAGGGACAATATCCCTGTGGTTAATGCCAAGCCACCTCTCACCCATGTGGGTTACCATCCCTATTTTGGAACCCCTCTTTTAGTGCACATTTACTACATCAGTTAGGTCCTGAAGAAACGCCATTGATCATCCAGACTACTAGGCGTGAAAAATGTCGACCTCTTGCTAAGTTACAAGGGCACATTAGGCCTTACAGTAACTCACCGACCTTCTGTTTTTTTTATCTACCAGGGGCACCGCGCTATTAAAGGACTTCTCTGTGGATACCCAAGGTATTTTTATATACTCACTTTCATATGCACTTTAACACTGCCTCCACTGGATCCACCCCCCACACCAGCACTAACCTAACGGCTTTTCTCTTAAAAGATCTCCGTGAAAGTGACCCTTCGGGGGACTGTCGCGCATTGCAGCGTCGGCACGATGAGGAGCTAAAAAGCCCAATGATGAAGCATGACATCCTTTGGGTGTATGAGGGCAACTAAGAGGCTAGACTTGGCCCTCCCCTTCGGAATTGGATCCTTGATACTGGGGATGCACCTCTGCCTCTCTCTTTTTCTTCTCATCTGATCCCCTGTTCTGCTCTCTATCTTTCTTCACATTGACTAGGTGACATATTGCACCCTTAATTTGGAACAGTGTCCCCTATGATTTAAACCGTCATTTGTGGAGCCCGGACACTGGACCGTAATAGGCTCCTGGTCCCCCTCTCTTTCTTGTTGTTGACCTACATTCATGTATAACCTGCACTCACCCTTGGGTAGCTTGGCACTGGCAGTCAGGCTTATCACAGAGGCAATGTGTAAAGTATTTTGACACAGCATTCCTACTCAATAAATACATTGAGTGTCAGAAAAGAGACTATACACTTGGTGTATGTAAATAAACTTTATATTCAACACACACATTAAATTAACATAACATGATCATCAGGTAGTTCTGGGCATAAATCACACTTGGAAATATTACAAGCAGTACTAGGCCCAACCATGTTAAAATGACATCCTCAGCCTGCTTCCTCATGCTCATCATGCTCTGGAAAATCTTCAAGTGGATGCCCATCAGCACCAGATGCACCGTCACCCAGGCCCTCCTCACCAGCTGCCTGGGCTACGGCAACACTCTCTACATAGGATTCACTACTCAGCTACTAAACCGACTACAGACCATCCACAAAGCAGCAGCTAAGCTCATCCTCAATCTCCCAAGGTGAGCCTGCATCACCACCGACCTCAGACCTCTCCACTGGCTCTCTGTACACAAAAAAAGTCAGGCCACCGCCTGGGAAGGTCACCCACAGGATGCGGAGCAGAAGCGGGCAATAGGGTGATAGCTGTTCACTCAAAATGGTTCCACAATGTGCCTTTTGACATGAAACACAGGGGGTGAGGGGTCACAGAGTCTCTTGAAAGTGGAAAGGTGTGGTGTAGCGGCCGGGACAGCTGACTTTGGCGCACAAGGTTCATGGTTCGATCCCCGGCTCCGGCAGAAGCTCAGCTCAGCACTATGTGACTCTGGGCAATAGCTCACTTAATTTCCACGACGACCCCCAGCGCCTTGAGACCTGTAAGGGTGAACAATTTGCGCTTTACAAATACGGATTTACATTTACATTTACGTACAATCATTCTGGGAAGTGTTTTTTTAGCCCAGTTACTCTCCCTACCCAGGCCTGATCGGGGCAATACAACCTGGCAAAACAATGTAAATTGTGGCCGGATGTGGAGAGGGCAGTTGGTCCGCCACACTAAGGGCTCATAAGGAAACAATCTATGAATGGGGATTGAAGCAGGGAAGTCTCTAGGAAGAAAGAGCCCCCCCCCAATCAGGTACACGTCAATCAGCGTTGTACCCAGGCAATCACAACACAATGTCTAGTGCACGGTGATAAGGGTATGAAACCAGCCAATTCTGGCTTCACCTTAATGAAGAGTTGCACTCTCAGTACCGCCCTGGAAAGGAGACACAACAACTGGTGCATGTTGGTCTGAGTCGCACCAGACAATTACAGTCACACACAAAGAAGAGTTGCAAATATATACCTCCCTGCAAATGAAGCACAACGCCTGGTGCTGGCTGTACGGGTCGCACCAGACAGTTCCAGTCACAGACACAAGTTCAGCACTGCAGCATGAGGTAGAATGAGGCACTAGTATGGATGCGCTCCCACCTCCGAGGGTCGCACCTGGTGAATTAGACACGGCACCCAATGAGCATGCAGTTGTTGAGTCACATGAGAGAGATGCAGCACGATCGCTTATGCATGTTTGGGTTCCTATGATGCAGGGCCCACACACCTTAGATGCGGGCAAGTCTTCTGGGGCTCCAAACATTGAAAATCCAGTCTCCAGGCACAATTTTTAGGTCTACGATCCCGTTGAGCTACGAGTTGGGATCGTGGAGACGCTGTTGTCACTTAAGAGGGCACCTCTCTCCAGGTGACATAATGAATCGGCTTAAGGTTAACCAAATCAAGGCACGTTGGAAATGACATGCACATCTATTTTTGAAGTGGAAGGTGAGGTACCTCATAGGAGATCTTTGCTGTCCCTGAGACCTCCACAAAAACATGGGACAAGCCAACAAGCCTTTGGAGAGCTCACTTCAGGGTTCCACACAGCAACTGGTAGTCAGCACAGGCCAGCCACTATTCTGGAATGGCCCACTGTCCCGTCAAATGGCAGTAATCCTCATTGTGCACAACACATTCCTCTGGCAGTGTGCACCACGCAGTCCAGGATATCTCGTCCAGCGTCATCACAAGTCAATCTCGACCCTGCTGAAGTATGGCACCAGTATTTACACTGTAGTGTGCCTTTGAAGGCGGAGATGGTTTAGAGGGTCCTCCTTTGAACCCTAGATGTCGCCCCTAGGTTTCAGTACTGTCTGTCATGAGGGTGTGGAATGCAGATCTAAATCTTTAGTGGGGCCATGATCTAGCTCCCGGAGGCCAAGTGTCAAAATCTCTCCTTCTAATCTCTCCTGGTAGGCCCACAAATGGCTGAGGTCTGTTGTTCCAGTTGCATACCCATGATTTATAGTTTCACTAGGGAAATCACAGATGTGCTCCCCAAGCCTCCAGTGTGGACTGGAGTCAAGCTGTAAGGCACAAAAAGAGATTTAGAGCAGAAAAAAGCCCACTTTGTAAAAACAGCATTACTAAGCTAGGAATGACAAACCCACCTTTACCACTGGAAAGGGTTTGTCATTGCAAATCCAATGATAGGAAACATTAGAAGGCTGCTCCACTGGAATCCACTATTGCAGCCTGAAGTAATTTCAACCATTCCCCCATGTTAGCCTATGAGAAAGGCAAACCTCATAGGTAGTGAAAACACACATGGGTATTCCTCACTTCCTGGGTAGGGAACACACCTATGTACCTGCCATGACTTTCACCTACCACTCGCTTCACCTCTTAAGGCGTACCCTAAGGGTGCTCTAGTGGTAGTGAAAGGACCCCCTCAGGATTGGGTAGTGATTTTTGGAGGCCAACCTGAGCACAAGCGCAATTGTGTACGTATAAACCTACAACGGAAGGATGGGCACGTTTAAAAACAACATATGTGCAAGTGCGCACACCAGACTGCAATGGCAAGCAGGACACATGTTTAAACACATCATTTGTGCACGTGCTCAAACACAGGCCTGTAATGGCAGGCTTGTGACATATTTTGAAAACATCAGGTAAACACCAATTCCCACCATATGTAGGAAGGGCGCGTGTACTTTCACATTAGATGTGTTGCGGCCAGTGCAGGTAAGAGCGTTGGGGGGGGGGAGGGAGTCGACAGACAACGGAATAAAGAAAATGAAAATAAAAATGAAAAACACTTACCTTGCGCTCGCTGCATCGCCAACTCAGCAATGCGGCAAGCAAAATGTAAGTGGTTGTATTTATTTTATTTTCTTTATTTCGTCATCTGTTGACTTCGCCCTCGACATGTTCCACCGCCCCACTGCTCCACTGCTTTTACCTGCATCTGCAGTCCCTGCACTGCACTTATATTGGGAAAGTGCCCAAGCCCAAAGTCCACAATAGGAGTATCAGCAAAACACAGGAGGTATCCCATGGGAAGAGCCTACCCTCCTAAAACCTACATGGGGTTCTTTGCTAACCGGGCAGAGAACACGCATGTTTACCTACATGGCCACTCACCTACCCTACAGTCCTAAGGACCTACCTAGTGGTGCTCTGTTGGCAGTGAAAGGCCAACTCAGGGTTGGTGAATGAGGGAGAAAGGCCATCCTGAGCATGATACATTTTTCAAAGGGCATTCTGGTGGGTGGCACAATCAGTGGTGCATCCCAATACTATCCAGTGCAGTACGCACCCTGGGTGTGTGGTGTTCTTTTTAAGAGGGCTCTCATGGGTACAACATCTAAACCAATCAAGTAAGCACCCCTTCAAGGCATGTGTAGGAATGTTGGCCATGTCCAATAGGTCAGGTCCCGGATCCCCCCTGCACTAGGGCTGTGGGTGTGTGAGGCTTGTCCTGTCTGGGGTGGGAGCAATCAGAATGGGGGTCCAATTTTATATTGAAATCCCCACCCACTACCAGATCGCCTCAATGGAAATTAGAAGTCTTGGAAAGAGCTTGGTATAAAACACCTCTCTATCCTTGATGGGGCCACAGACTGAAGCTAAAGTCAAAAGGGGAGTCCCAAGCATTCCCTGCAACCCTAGTTGTCACCCTTCTCAATTTCTGTAGACTATCCAATTTGAGGGCGAGGTCTCGGTGAGGTCTGGTGAGGGAGAATAGTCACCCCCTGGGATTTACTAGTGTGACAGAAGTGAAATTGTGTATAGCACAAGCATGTGTGGAGACGTTTGATGTTGTTCGGGGGAAGTGTGTCTCTTATGGTGGAGCCAATTCGTTAGTGCTCTACATTTGAGAGGGGTGTTCAGGCCTTGAACATTGAGGGAAATAATGTGAAGAGTGGTCATACTTAAGTTTGCGGTTAGACCCCCCAGACAGCAGGGAGCAGAGCAGCAAAAACCCTGCTCCCACTCAGCAGAATAAAATATAATATGTCTGTGCGTCAGTAACAACAAATAAATGAAAAGGAATAAGGACAACAATAACAAAGGCAGGGGACCAGGCAGCAAAAAATTGACCCGGCCACCAACCATCAAAAAAGGTAACAATATTATACATCGCAAAAAAAGATCAGAGAAAAAGGTGCAGAAGTGAAATGAATATAAGTCAGTGAATAGGGGGAAAATCCATGAGCCCCCCCCCTTTGCATGCAGAGTTTGGTTCAAATAGAGAATTTGATGTCTGTCAGGAGAGAAGAACAATAAGAACAGAAAAGACACTCCCCAGCATAGGGAAACATGGAGGGGACGACATAATTATGAGCCCACTCTTTCCAAGAACATCATCAAGGCGGAGCATCGTCAGAAGAAGGCGAACGCCTGTGCATGTCTGCTTGATGTTTCTGCTTACACGCCTACTTCTTCATTCGCCAATGAGTTTGGAAGCAAAATCCATTCACCCCATCCACCAAAGCAAGGTTTCCAGATTCATGAGGAAGGTCTGTGTTGGAAGGGGGTGGCAGGCCAAGGGTTAGATGGCCGCCATAGGCGTATGGGCCACATTTCTCTTTTCTTGATGCGTGAACTGGGCGCAAAGCAGAAAGTGCCATCGATATGGAATCTTGTTTTGCTGCAGGTGGTAAGTTATGTCTTTAAAGTCCTTCTGATGGGCTAGGTTATTGATAGAGATATCCAGATACAGAGAAATGAAGTTTCTATGAATTACAATTGGTTTTTGCTGTTGGGCAGCTTGCAGGATCTGTTCCTTCTGGTGAAAGTAGTGTACTCAGAGGGTCAAGCGCCAAGCTCTTCTGCAGTTGAAAGGTAGAGAATACTTTGTGAGTCTGAGTCAGGAGGACTGGCGACTCATCAGACAGCTGGAGAAGGTGAGCAAAGAGAGTTTGGATATGGGTCTAGAGGTCAGCTGGAGGAATGGTGGATGCGAGGCCTCTAATGCAGATGTTGTTACACCTTAAGTGATTCTCGAGGTCGTCAATCTTATCCTGAAGTGCCAACTGACATTGCTCTAGTTTCTCGGTTGTGGGTTGTGAGGCCAACATTATCAAGGACATGGTCAGCCACAGTCATCTCCACAGTTGCTAGACAAGCATCCGCTTTGCGCAAGGACTGATCAAGGTCAGTCTAGACCCTGGTGAAGTCTTGTCAGAGTGAGGTAAGGTCTTTGCGGAAATCAGTTAGGAAGAGCTAGATATCTTCCTTAGTGGCAGGAGCGTGAGTATGTGGGCTTGCTCCCTGGCCAAGAGGTTGAGGCTGGGTTTCCCAGTCCTCCAGCCAAGGAGGGTCTGATTTTTGGATCATGTCCCATATTGAAGAGGAGTATGAAGGTTTGCCCTGTTTGTTGCCATTATGGTGGAGAGATAAGGAGGGATCAGTCCCTAAGGGCCACACTGCAGGTAAGTCTGGGCTATTATATCTTCAGAATGGGGCTGACCGATGTCCATTGTGTTGCTGTGCACCTTCACCCCTGCACCCGTGGGAAGGAAGGTCAAGCAAAATTACTGTGCATCTGGGGGGAGGGAGAGGGCCAGCGCTCCTCCAGGCCAACCCTCGGGAACCTAGATAAGGCTCCAACTCACCTTGGCCCCAAGGCATAGCCCCAGTCCAGCCCTCGAGCAGCACTCAACACAGTTCCCCCATTTCCTGTCCGATCAGGGCCCGTGCAGCGTCCAGAATTAGAGGGCAGCGCACATATGGGGTCATCAGGCCCTCGATGTAGCCCCGTGGCTCTATGTGAGATAACGTCTCACTTTGATCGTCTTGTTCAACTGCTGTGTGATAGCCGCGTACCTCTCGCCGGTGTGTCCCAGGGCACTGCTCAGGCCCCCAGGCTCCCTGTAATCTCCAGGGGAAGAAGGCTACTTCATTCAAAGGGCCACCACATTTCCTATCATGTCCCCACTCCATTAAGCCAGGCCACAGCCCATGCGGCCCTCTCAGTCTAGATATAGGAGCATCAGGGTTAGAATCTCATGTCCCCGGTCCAGTCGGAGCCCCGGCTGCATTCAGGTTTAGCATGCGAGCTCACGCGGGGGACCGCTGGGCCCTCAAGGCAGCCCCCGTGGCTGTATGCGGCATGACGGCCTACGTTGGTCAGCAGGCCCTACCAAGCTCCCCTCACCCTCTTCACCACTTGTTCTCCCAGTGCTGGTCAGGACCCCCATGCAGACCTAGGGGTAGGGTAGCAGGCAAGCTCAGACGAAGGGAAAACACTCTTCCACTCAGGGCCCCTCTCCTCCACAGCTCGTGTGGCACTCCTCGAGCAGTTTCAAGTTGGCCGCAACTGCTCTGCTGCTCGCTGGCGCCTGTGTTCCAAGGTCTGAATCGGCAGCGAAGGGGCTATGATGTGCCTCCCAGCACTTTACTATGCCACTAAGGCCGGGGGGCAACGGAACAAGAATCTCTACAGAGGGACATGTTGTTATGAAGGGGATATAGGGCCGCACAGAGTGAGCTCAGGAGAGGCGTGTCTTGTCGAGTCTCCTCCTTGGCCATTCCCCAAGTTATTTTTAATATACTTAATTTAATGCACATTGAAAATTGCTTAATTATTGTTTCTATATTTTTAAAAGTTTATATATGTTTCATTTACATTACTGTTTAAAACTATTTAAAAATATTTTATTCATTTTTCTGCCTAAATATTTTAAACAAATTACTCATAATGCTACATATATTAAATTTTTTATATGCTTACCTTTTTTGACAAAATTCTAATCCACTATAGTTTTTACATGATATTTTGGCAGTTTAGATGCAAAGTAAGTTAACTCAATATTTTTGTAGATTATATTGTTCACACGGGCTCAATTAGGATGTCGTACAGACCGCCACCAACAGGCCGTCGGTGATGGTCCACTTGACATCCAGGTCTGCAGTCCGACTGCCGGATTATGATGCCGACTGTTGGAGCGCTGCAGGCAGTGGGAAAGACCGGCACCTCTGACAGGATCAGAGTTCCTGTCGGGGCAGCGGTCAGACAAGTAATCCCTGAATGGCGGCAGTGCCTGTGCACCGCTGTCGGGATTACAATGTCCCTTTCCCTCTTCCGGATTGAAAACGAGTTTGGTAGCCTCTAGCAGGGCCTTTTCTATTGGGTCTGGGGGGCACCCATGGTGCCCCCGAAACATCTATGCACGCTGTGCCAGGCACCACATGGTACCTGGCACACGGTGCAGGGATGTTTCTAAACATGCTAATTTACATTTAGGCTTGTGCTGCTGCCCTTTTCCAGGCCGCAGCACATGCCTCAAAGCAAAAAGGGATGTTTCCGACCTCTAGTATGGTGGTGAGATCATAATTCTGAGGTGTGGACTCCCGTCTACTTGTCAGGTGGGCCAGATCCAGAAATGATGTCGGTCGGACACTCGTCTGACTGCCATCTTAATCAGCCCTTTTGTTATTCACAAAATTAAGTCACATAATCAGGCTGGGCATGGCACGCTTTCAATAGTCTTCTCCCTTGGGTGCAAACCTGCAAGTATTAAAAAGTTATGGAATGCTAGCCATCATGACAGATGAGGAATGTTTGCATCTGTTGCTGTGATCTGTATGTGAACTGCATGTCACAGGTTCGAATTCGAGCACCACTGAATTTTATCAACACCACTTCAGTCTTTCAACATTATACACTTGATTAAATGGATAATTGCCTATAGATATAACAGCAGCAGCAGCTGCCATAAACAAAGGATGGTGGGGCAGGGTGGAAAGGAACACCTCTCCTCTTCCTGCCTGGTCGCAGTAACCCCTGGGACAAACTCCCATCCAATCCCCATGCTGCAGAGCAGTACATGGATTGTCCTGAGCAGGCTAGAAAGATGCCCCGCTCAGGCCAGGGAGTCAGTGGGGTATCTCCAGCCTGGCTGCTCAATGCAGCTGGGCAGAAGAAAACCTAAGTGCGCATGTGTGAAACACACATGAGCACTGTGGGAGGGCGGGTTTGATAAACAGGTGAGAAGGCTGTATGAATTTATGAAAAGTTTGGTTTTTATTGTCAAGAATAGAAGGGGTAGGTTGTTCAGGTTGTTCGCCTACCTGTTCTTCTCCCAATATATCCTGGGTTGAGCTTAATGGGTATCCCAAGGTTTGTGTTCCCGGCTCCTTCTCCTCGTTCCCAAGGTGATCTCCCCGGAGGCTCATAGGATGGAAAAAAGAGGGAGCCGTCAGATATGGGTTCTGATTAGGTAAGATTGTTTTAGACCCGTCACCACACTTTCTAGTGTTTGGGCTTGCTTCTCTTGTGCTGGTTGGGGTAGGGGAAAGGGGTTTGTTATGAAGTGCCTAGGGGTTCTGGTAGTGCTCGGTTCAAAAATGTATTTGCTTTGCAAATGCCACACAAAACTTAACAGGAAGCTGTTCTGCAGGGGAAAATGCTAAGGGTGCCACTTGTTTGGGATACCACAGGGCTCACAACACACGGGCTTAGAACAGCGAGACTTCCCGCCCCTTACCCGTAACCCTACCCGGTTTCACCACCCGCTTCCCTTAATCCCACTCCCTGGTCCCTCGAGACGCTCTCACTCACCGGCTCCGTCGCAACTCTCCAGAGTTGCGTCCGCTCCCCAGCATCCTCCGGAGGGCACCACCAATCCTCGCACAACCTCTCGTCCGGTTCCACGTCTTCTCCTTTCGCTCTCGCGTCTTCTCCTTTTGCTCCCGCGTCTTCCCCATCCACGACGTCCTCGCTCCTGGGTTCTCCTTCGGTTGTCTGCGCACAGGGTTCATCCTCTTTCTTCCGCTCTCTTTACTTTCTTCAGGTTGCCAGCGCGCCACCGGTCTGAGACGCCTCCCCTTGAATTTCACCTGATTTAATTGGATCGGGGTAAATACTTCCGAGGTCTTTCCCTCCCACTTCTGGGTCTCCGTCGGCGTTCCACTGTGGATAGACCAGAAAGGGGTATGGTTTTTGTAGTCCTCTGACATAGTCCTGGCCGCTGAAAGAATCCTGTTTTGTAAAGTCCTCCCACAGCGACATCCCGGTGAGTCCTTCCTGCATTTTCTCACAAGCACTTAGGGAGTAGGGTGCACATAGCACTCCTCCTTCCCCCTCCCATGCCTTGCCCCGCCCCTCCCTACAGTGCTGGCTCAGAGCCAGAAAATGCAAAGTACAACAATGCAGGGACATTGTTTTATTTTTCATTTTCTGGCTCTTGAGCCAGGCAGTGTGGCAACGCTCCTCCACTATTGTGGAGGAGACGCCACTGAGTATCAGCCTAAGGACATATTGTGAGCTTTTCAAGAACATGCAGGGGCTTGCATTGCACCCATTGCTTACATTTAGTTAGCTTTACTGTCACTCTTATTTTCTATTGTGTCTTTCCTTGTTTCAGCGAGGCCATCTTCTGTTTGTCCCTTGCCTGGCACGTAGTCTCTTTGATAGGCTAGCATCTATGCTTCCTCTGCTCACTTTTAAGGACCTACTTTTTTCTTTTTATTCAAGCACTCCATGAGAGAGCCTGTGTTTTACAGCTATCACCCTTGTGTGCTTTTCTCCTCCCCCCCGCATTACTCTCTGTTGCAATGTGCTTCTCTCCGCCACCCACAATTATGTTGATCTCTCTACCAGTGTGCTTCTTTCCCCATGTTTCAAGTTGCTCTCTTTCACCATGTTCTCTCTCTAGTGCTTCTTCCATCCTCATATGGTGTGTTGCTTTATCACCCACAGCCACTCCCCAACCCGCTCATCCGGTTACAAATCTATTTTTTTTAAACCTGTGTCTTTTGTAGGCATGAACATGCATCTTTTTTTAACCATAGTGCACAGCAACCACGATGCTGTGCAGTGATAGCAGGCCCTGCTCCAGCAATTTTTATTTGGGTGGGCCAAGGGGGCATTTGGGTGGGCCACTGCGGGCCCAATTTGTCACTTCTGGAGGTAGCCTAGAAGCCCTAGATTACATCATATCTACTTGCAAACAGTCACCATGATACAATGGATCGATTCTGTGTGTATACATAGCATGTGGAGAGTTCTTTGAAAGTAAGAGCAATGTCTGGACCTAAGTGCAAACCCTTAAATTCCATCAGGCCAGGATTCAACACAAGTACTTCCAGGCCCGATTATCCACTTTTCTACTATCCCTCTCCTGTGCACCTTGTCTCACAGCTGACCTTGAGCCACAGCCCCATATCAGTCACCATCCAGCTCCTCTTTTATTATTCCCCATAAAAAAACATTAGTAAAATCACCTTCAAACTAAACATTGAATACAGCAGTAAATATAATTAGCACACACGTTAAAATATGTTTCACAGTTGCCTTTATTACCTGACTGCTTATTAAATAAACAAAAACAGAAAGGCCATGATAGGGCCGGCTTTAGTGCTAGTGCATAGGTCTTTTTTGGCGCCCCACCAATGACTTCTTTCTCCGCAGGTACCATTACTACCACCCTCCAACAGTGCCCTTCATTTCTGAGTAGCCCTTCTCTCATATGCATTTCATCTGTTGTATAGCACTACTCATATCAGTGTAGGGTGTCACAGTACTTTACACAGAGACAAAAATCATGCAAGTATGCAAATCAGTTTATAGAGAATGTCACATAAGCCAATGGGGATTACAAGGAGTAGGAATCACATGTCATCCATACTGGTGAGCAGTATATTTTAGGAAGGTTTGTTCTAGAGAAGCACAAACTCAGGACTGTAAGCATACCCTAGTGGTTGGGGGCTGGCTTCACTAATAAAAATGTATATCTGCCCGCACTAACTCTTTTTAGCAACATTAGAATAATGAAAGACTGGGGAAGTTCTAACTATATCGCAACAC
This sequence comes from Lissotriton helveticus, assembly GCF_964261635.1. Lineage (NCBI taxonomy): Eukaryota > Metazoa > Chordata > Amphibia > Caudata > Salamandridae > Lissotriton > Lissotriton helveticus. Next base: position 1,762,336,615 of record NC_136065.1, read on the forward strand.
AAAAAAATATGAAGTTCTTACTATATCATTCAGGTGTGTATGCAGCTCTTTGATGACAATTCATAGATCACTGTCCTATGACAGGATTGTAACTTCTGAACTGCAAGTAACACAAGAATCTCTGTGACAAACGCAGTACCCATTGAGCTATCGACATGAAACACCGTTTATCTGCATTTCAAACTACCAACAAAGGATTGCTTTCCAGCAGGATCATTAATCACCAGTTATCTGGACATTTTTATTGTTGTCTTACATCTATGGCCATGATAATGATAACAAGCATTAAAAATGCAATAGGCCTTGCCTTTGATTAAGTTAAAGCCATTTGCTTTGCTAATGGTATTGTATCCTAGCTTTGCATTATTTAGAGTATATTTGTGATAAGTGCATATATTTGCATTTATTTGCACTCCCCTCGCCCCTTTCGCCTGCCTTCGGCTATTGTAATCCTCACTATACGAAATTAACTCACATACTATTCTTCTATTCATTCACCTCCCAAATCTTTTTTTTTTTTTAATCCTCATTTGCCTGGCCCTCCTCTTAATTAGCCTCCAACTGCCATGCGCGTATTGAATCAAAGTGCAAAGTTATCACTGCACCTGAGAACGCGATTAGTGAGAATCGGCAGGAGATTGCCCGAGGAGGAAAAGGGGATGACTCCAAACTTGGCATTACAACCTGTTGAACCAGCCATTGAATCGAGAGGAGAGGCCTAGTTCTTGGAGTTTGTGGCATAATCATTGGACCGGGGAAAAAAAAAAAAAAACCCCGGTTACTGTCTCCACTGAACCAACAAATTCCAGAAGGCCAGGTTGCGTGGGCCGCATGATCTCAGCATGTCTGTTTTCGAAGTTGCATACACTGATGACAGCCAATTTGCATGCGTTGGTGCCGAGTTTTCTATCCAAACCTTACATGTCTCTCTTCTTGCAAGCAATATTGCATAGAACAAAAATGACCTTGCATGACCCTTAATACTGTTATCTCATCCAAATATAATCAGGGTTAGTGTGAATGGGACTGAGATGTTAAGAATGGAATCCAAGGTCGCTTTCACTTCATTCCAGAACTGTAGTATACTAGGGCATTCTTTAAACATATGAATGTCCGAAGCCTCAATATGGTTACATTTATTGCATTTCTTCCCTGGAATGAATTTAGACAGTTTTAAGGGGGTAAAATAGGCTCGATGTATCGTAAAGAAATGGTTACGCCTAAGCCATGCAAGTTTAACGCACCTATATAGCAAGGTACAGGATTGCTGCCAGGTTTCGATACTTTGGACCCCTAGTTCTATTCCCCATAATTATTCCGGGAGTATAAATTCTCCATCGATCTCTTCTAACAGGTTCCAGTACCACTGAGAAACTTCTTTGCCCCCTCCTGCATGTTCTACCAATTTTCCTTCAGTGATACTATGCTTCCCAAGTGTTACCCCTGTCCTAGCCAGTGCTTTGACCCAACTGTCTAGTTGTATAAACTTGAACCTTGAAAACTCTAAGCCAAGTTGTTCCCGTAGCTCCTCCCAGGGCCTCAGTGATTCGCCTACCAACAAGTCACCCCACGTTGATATTCCTCCTTCTCTCAACGGGATTGCCAGCCTATCTTTCAGACAAAGCGGCAACCCCAGAGATTCCCAAATGGGTGCAAAGTTTGAAAAATATGACAGATATAGTTTTTTCCGTATATATGACCAGGCCTTCGCCTGGGACATTTGAACTTTTAACTTAACTTTTTTGAAGTACTTCTGGTCCCCATATTTAAACATGAAGCCATTAGTTGGCAGACCAGCACCAGTCAACATGGCTTTAAACATGAGACCAATAGATGTGTTAGATGGACTTTTTAAAAGCATTCTGGAGTGAGACAGCTGAAAGGCCCAGGCATAATACTGCAAGTCAGGCAAAGACAGTCCCCCCTTTTCCCTCCTCCTCCTCAATTTCTTCCATGCCACTCTCGCCGATTTATAGTTCCAAACAAAAGAATTTAGCTCACTCTGAGAGTTCTTCAAAAATACATTATCAAATGCGAGAGGGATGGCATTAAAAATAAAAGTGAATTTAGGGAGGATAGACATCTTAATCAGACTTATTTTACCGAGGATAGTCAGTGGGAAGTGGGCCCAGGATTTTAGCAGTTTCCTACTCTCGTTGAGCACTCTCTCAAGATTAACTTGAGCAATTTTTCCGACATCTTGTACTACCCGAATACCCAGGTATCGCATTGAGTTGGTTACATTGAGCTGTAAATCAGGGATATTCCATGCCATGATGTCGGTTTTACTTGGGTTGATCTCGTATCCCGAAATGCGGCCAAACTCTTCAGCTCTCTTAATTACCTCTGGGAGTGTAATCTCCGGATCTGAAGTAAAAATTAAGATGTCGTCTGCATAGAGAGCTACCCGCCTTTCCCACTCCCCAAATCTGAAAGATGGAATAAGTGCATCCCGTCTTAGAACTTCTGCAAACGGTTCAATATACAGATTAAAGAGGAGGGGGGAAAGCGGGTAGCCTTGTCTGGTACCTCTCGAGATTTTAAATGAGTCAGACAGTGTACCATTTATTAAGAGCCGTGCAGATGGTGAATTATACATAAGTGCTACAGTACAAATTCACCTCAGTGTTTAAGATTCACCTCCCAAATCTTAAACACTGCTCTTTTCTTACTAACGCTGTGCTTTAAACTACTACACAGCTAACAAAACACAACTGCAACATATTACAAATATACACTAAATAATGCAAAGCTAGAATACAATATATTTAGCAAAGCAAATAGCTTTCACTTAATCAAAGGTGAGACCTATTGCATTTCCAATGCTTGTTGTTGCATTGCTTTCACTTACGTCTCTGGTTCTTTTCCCTTCTGCTATGTTGCTTTTTACCATCTGTCCCTCTCCCTTTTGCCCTGCTCCTTTCCAATCCACGTGTTCAGTGCTACTTTCAATTGATAAATGCTGTAAAATAACCTGAAAGGCACGAATGTTTTGAACTTATAAAGTTATCTCCACAATGTTCACGGCCCGTAGCAGCACATGAGAATCCGGATTGGGGGCAGCAGCAGGACTGGGGGTGGGAGAGGCAGGGGGCTGGTGAGATCAAAGGGCCAAGGACAGGAGTCAATGGTGAAACTGTCTATTGGTGTTACCAGAGGGACTTACATGCGGTCTGGCTCTTCCAGCCCTTGGGCACACCTTTGACCCCTCTCCCAAATCCCAAGGAATTCCACACTGCCGCCTTGGAGTCCCACTGGTCCACTGAGGCCACACAAGTCGCATAGTTTACCAACATCAGATATGAACATAGCTCCTGTGTGAGCCGAGGTTTCGTGACAGGGGAGGGCCTGGTGGCCCCTCGGGGGGGGGGAGCAAGGTCTATTAATGCCCTTGTCACAATTATGTCACACCAAATCATGGCGAGCCACCAAAAAATATTATACAAATTATTATAACTACCCGCTCCCAACCCTGTACTGAAGTAGTACCGACCTATTATTCACATTTTGGCAGTCGTCCTGGTTTACACCTTCACCAGAGCCAGGTGCACAACAACACTTGTGGCGCTTGTTAATCTCACGCTCGGGGCTGAGGACAGACAGACGCGTTGGGTGTCTCTAGAGAGCGTTGATGATTATAATCATTACATAGCGTGTCAGGTTTACTTTAACATGCCCGAAAGCTTCTCATGTAATTTCGTTGGCAATGCTCATGTTTTTGGTCAAAACCCATATCGAAAACCTCAGGTTGAATGTGTTAAGGGTAATGCCTGATGAAAGGTTGGTAAGACATATACATAGCTTGCCTTTTAAATACTTGATGCCCACCAAGTTGGTACTCGCAACTGTATAATCCCAAAAGTGCATGCACATTAAGACATAGCGGTGCCATTTGTGTTTTTTAAGTGCGCTAAACAGGATTACACATGCAAGAATTGGCAGTTTCTTTTCACAAACATTTCTCTCAAATGTCCAGCATTAAAAATCGCAGAAAAACATACAAGTGTTCATATTTTTTAAGACAGTTTTACAATGGCAAGAACAAAGGTGCAAGCAATACAATTAACAAACTATAAACAAAGGAACACAAACTGGTTAATTAAAAAAAGTGTTTGTCTCGCTTTATTCGTCGATTTAGCATTTGAATATCAGACGCCCTAATATTTTGCCTGCTCGAAATCCAAAAGCAGAGGAGCACAATGTGTGAATGCGTCTGCCTGTCCAAATGGGGTGTTCTAAAATGGGACAAGGCGGTAACGAAAAAGGCAGATTGCCAATCACGCGCAGGTGTTTAACATAAACGATGACGCAAGCCATTTGAAAAGGAAGAAAGTTACCAAAATGGCTTAAATGCAGCGAGGCCACGCCACAATGAGAAATAACAAATAACAAATAGAAATACCAATACTGCTACTTATTTTTAACCTTATTTCGCTAGAAAAGACAGAATAGAACAAGTATTTTCTAAACCACTCTTTCCGTTTGAGTTAATCTCTTTTATTTTCAATTTTCAGAAATTTCTTTTACATAGATAAATTCCGACAAAACTTCAAACCATCAGAAAACTACTCTTTTCTCCCCAACACAGAAAAATTGAATATATCTTATAAATGTTGCCCCATCATAGACACTCTTCATCAATCTCCCTGCCATACATACCAATAGTGTCACATTTATACTTGTGCTGTGTAAATTCTCACATTCACATTTATACTTGTGTAGTGTACATTCTCACAATCCTACAGTCATTCCTTCTCCTTCACACTCATACTCTCCCTAAAAAACCTAAGCAAAATATTCACTAATTAAAATTATTTTACATAATTCCAACAACACTTTGTTTGTACAATAGGCCATCCAAAGATTCACAAAACAGTAAAAAAAAATTAAAGGAATTGGCTTTGCTGAATTGGCCTAAAATATCATGGTCGACGCGTTTCAAATCCCTTTCTTCAAGGAATTCTCCTCAGGACCAAAGATGTTCTGTAAAATAATGATAGACAAAATCTTACTACATGCTTGCTCTGTTCTACAGTGTAACCAATGTCCAAGAATACACATTGAGTGATCTTACCTTAATAGACTGACAAATCGACTTGTATTGACCTTTCTTGTGACTTATCTGAAATCATAAAGTGGATTTCATGCATAAACACCACTTACTTTCAACCGTCTTATGTGTCTCTATGATAGCGATAAAGTTCGGTACTTACTTGGAAGTTGTAGACATGAAGTGCCTAAGCGGGGGCCTGTGCCCCAAATTTTGGATATGTTGCAACCGTTCTGCAAAACAAGGTAATGTTCTTGTCAAATGATACATTGTTGATAATGTTGTAATGATATTCCATTAGTATATGCTCATTAAAAGTACCTGTCAGTTGGTTTTTGTCACTGTCTGTAGTAAATTAAGCCCTGAAATTCTGAGAAGAAAAAGAAAAGAATTGTTGTAGTACGTTGCTGGCTTTATCCGCAGTTGAAGTGCTCAGTTGTATCTAGTTAAGTTGAATTTCTATTGATCAACGAAACCGTTTTCTAGATCTAGAGGATTAACTTCTAAACTACGAAATGCGACTTGATTTTCTTTTTTGCGGTGGTGCTTGCCCCCACTGCTGTTGGTTAGGAGTTCCTAATAGTTGATTTGTAGTAGCGGGGGAGCTTCATGTTGGAGCTAAAGAAATGGGGATTCGAGCCGCGTTACATACAATGCCGGTTTATCAATGTTAGGATCGTGCTGACTGAAATCTTATTGTGGACTAGTGGACGACACAGACATCAGCTGTGCAATCTCCCGATGATGCAAGCCATTTGAAAAGGAAGGCGTGGCTTAAAGTCCCCTTCTAAAACTGTATTGATTGCAAAATGCCCTCGTAGAGTGAGCAGTGCATGCACGCTGCAATGCCAGATGAGACCTAAAAAGCATACACAAAGTATGTGCCTTGCTGGGCCTTTGCAGATTTAAAAAATAAGAGCAAAGAGTCACTCATTTTCTTTCCTACTGGGTTCATAGAACTCTGCCTCACAGATAAGCATCTGTAGGGGTCATGAAAGGTGAATCGGGATAAACGTCTTTTCTCAAGCACTGATTAGAAAAGGAAATATTCAAGCAGCTGTTGCCAAAGAAAGAATGTGTCCCCTTAACCATGTCTCATTGTAACTGCCCACACAGCCCACCTTTCTAAAAGGAGATGCGTGATTGGGGCTACCTGTGAGAAAGAGCACAGGCCCAATCACACAACTCCCAGAACAGGAAGAAAAACAACGCTCGGAGGAACGTTTTAAATTAAAGTGGCCATTTTCCAATAGCCTTTGAGCCATCACTGTGAGGGCCAAGGCTCATGTTTGAGTGGGCCAGGCTCATATTTGGGTAGGGCTGGCCCACCCAGCCCACCTGTTAGAACCGGGCCTGAGTGATAGTAACAATCAGCCAATCACAATGCTATCTATGAAAAAACTTATGATAGCTAGTTGGTCCCTAAAACACCCAGCTTGACTGAGTTTTGTCCCGGAACACATGGCTAGCCACAATGCGACTTCTGGCAAATAGCCAGCTAGCATCAGACATTGGAGCATTACATGTCCACAGATCAAAGGCAGCTGCTTCATGTTGGTGCATGACTGGAGCAGGTGCAATTATGCAGATATTTTTCTTTGAACAGGCGAGAGCGAATGTTGACCAGGTTTTCAACACCCAAAACAATTAAATGTTGCCACTGACGCATGGATACAGAATGAGTATAGGCAGTGCTTTAAATGGGCCGGTAAGGAGTACCGGCACTTTTTAGGTCTCGGCCTAGCGTTACACTGCGCAGCAGTGTTCGGGCAGCCGAGATTTTATGTCAACAGTATTGGGGGCCTAAACCCGCCCCTCTTCTCCATTGGCTGGCTTCGTAAATGCTGGCCAGCCATTGGAGGAGAGGAGCATCACTCCGTTTAAGCCCCGTCTTTTTGGGATTCGGGAGAGTGTTTTTTAATTTCTTTCTGTTTTCTTTCCCTTCTTTTCCCATTGGCTGGAATTTTACCTTCCAGCCAATGGGAAGAGGAGAGAAAGGAAAACACGCCCCGAATCCCAAAATGACTGTGCCTCTCTCCGAGGCATTCCCTCATGACCTCGGAGAAAGATGGTGGTCCTTTCCCCCTTGCGCTGTTCTTGTTAATTTATTTTACTGTGATTGGCTGCTTAAATTTTGTAGTAAAGAAACGAGAATCATAACCCTCGCTACCATTTCCTTAATTGAACTGAAAATTATTAACGCATTAGCTAGAAAATGTTTCATTCTATTCTCGCCAGTTGAGCTTGACTGGCGAGAGGAAGATCGCAGTTTATTATGGCTTCTCAAATAAATTATTGAACCCGTTCATGAGACTCCGCGTCTTCCTCACTACAATATCATGTCTTTTCGCTAATGTGCGCGTTCAAAATAGTGTTTACATCATCTGTTCCTGCGCTGGAAGAGGTCCATCAGAAAGGTCCTCCAAGACGGAAGTAAACACGCATGCCATGCTCTTTGGGCCGTAAACGGTAGTAGATGCTTTCTGCTCTGAGCTGGAAGTGCACAGGCGTGCGCGATGTGGGCATGCGCTGTGCTCCGGTCTCAAGATGGAGGGTAGCCGTTGGTATTACAGCCGTGAGCAGCTACAACAGAGCCCATCCCGCCGAAGTATTACAGCCGGGAGCTGCTACAACAGAGCCCGTCCCGCCGAGGTATTACAGCCGGGAGCAGCTACAACAGAGCCCGTCCCGCCGAGCAGGGCTCGACACTGATAAAGAAGGTTGGTAAGCCCTCAGTCAGCTGGGTGCTGCGGCCAGCGAAGCGCCGCTGTGTGCATGCATCTGGAGTTAGACGTTCCTAATACTAACTCGCTGCTGGAAAAATTGCGCAGAGGCTCGGAAGCCATCTGGGGGTGGTGCGCAAGGCAAGGAGGGGAGAGAGAGGTACTGGAGCTGACTGTCGCCGGGAACTGGCCAAGTGCCCGGGCATGGCGGAGGCTCAGTCGTCAGGTAAGTGTGATTGACACGCGCATGATGTTGGGGGGATCTGTTTGGGCGATATGTTGGGGAACATCTGATGATGAACGATGTCTGTGATTTGTTTTGTGGGTCTTAACGTTCTTGGGGTTGTTGCTTTCAGGAGTATACCTCTCCCCCTTGTTAAATCCAAGCAGAAGATCCTCTTCCTTTGAAAGTGAACGGTAACAGCAGCGGTCAGACAGTCTGGTATTCCACATGACTAGGGTGGAATCCGCCAACAATACGACCCCAAACATACTTAAGAGGGATATTGCAATTTTAATGTAATTGTTCAAGCCCTTTCATAAAAAACAGAAGTAGTTCTATTTGCTCCAACTGTCACCACAGGCATGATATCTTCCGATGCCAGTTTTTTTAACTTTCCAGGTGAAAAGCAGCTTCACATGGTTAGAAAGACGTGCTTCCTTCTGAAGAGTGCCCCGGGTAGGTAGCAGGCATGATGTCTACCTGTATACTGTTAACAGTACAGTAGTAGGCGAGTCCAGTGTGGTGAGATGAACTGGGGGGGTTGAGGTGCTTCTGTGCTGGATGGTGGTCCCACTGGCTCCCTCCCGCTCCGTGGCATCCCACCTCCCTCCCTCCCCCGCTCCTCAGGCCGGCCGCCATGTTACTCGTTGTGATCTGTTTTACTGCCCTCTGTTCCCTGCTTGTGCTCGATTGCCTCTCTTCCCTCGTTGTGATCTGTTTTTTCTGGCCTCTGTTCCCTGTGTGTGGCTCTGTGTGTGTGTGTGTGTATGTGGCTCTGTGTCTGTGTGAGGGTGGCTCTGTGTGTGTGTGGGGGGGCTCTGTGTGTGTGGGGGGTTGTGTGTGTGGGGGGCTCTGTGTGTGTGAGGGGGCTCTGTGTGTGTGGGGGGCTCTGTGTATGTGTGGGGCTCTGTGTGGATAGCTTTTTTTGTAGGTGGCTCTATGTGTGGGTGGCTCTGTCTGTGTGAGGGTGGCTCTGTGTGTGTGTGTGGGTGGCTCTGGGTGGGTGGCTCTGTGGGCGGCTCTGTATGTGTGTGGGTGGCTTTATGTGGGTGGCTCTGTGTGTGGGTTTAGAGATTAAGCTATTGGCATTGTAAATGACAATGCCATTTATTTATATGTTTAAAAAACAAAAACATAAATAAAAATGTCATGAGCAATGCCAATAGCTCTAACTTCAACAATGCCGAGACCATTGCATTGTAAATGCTTGTTTATCTTGAGAGGGAGAGTACCGGCACTTCTCAAGAGAAATGCAATACTTTTAATTGGAGAGTACCCGGCACTTCTCAGTGACAAGTAGGTACTCTAGTGCAGAGTACATGCACTTCTATTTGTCCATTTCAAGCACTGACTATAAGCACTACCAACATGTACTTCACTGACACATCAGTCAGTCTTATGAGACAAACTATGTTAGAAGATTAAAAAGACTATTCTTTTTTAGAGATTGCGCCTGTAGTCAAGAGGCTTAAATCAGAGGTAGATGTAAATCTTTATGCCTCACGCACGAGCGCTAACCCGAGTTTACGGCTTTTCATAGCCTCCTAATACCTAACATCAACATTGTAAACAACGACACGTGCTAGGCAGCGTGCGCGCGGGACACATAAGGTCAGGAAATGAAGGTGGAAGGACAAAGATACACGTTTAAAAACACGAAGTGTAAATACTTTTCCATACAAGTAGGCCATTCAGTCTAGTTATCTTTGCATTTTGGGACTGGTGATCTTGCAGGGAAAAAGGAACTAAAAAAAATGAAGTTAAAATATGAAACTAGGACTAGTTAAGCATTAATACGTGCCTACCAGATTAAGTTAAAAGTGGAGGCAAGGGATTGATACAAATAATTTGCATTTCCTACAATATAAAACTATCACGGAAACCGATGTAGTCTCTTTTTTAATGTAAGATAACACTGAAGATGAGTCTCTTGCATTTGAATGAAAATAGTGCAAACGCGCTGAGATGAGTACCAGTGAAGAGCTAATGAGCCTGGCCTTCTGAGGAAGATTCCACCTCATTCCTTCCTGCTCTGAGCTCGAGGGAGACTCTGCAGGTCGGCAGGTGGGTCTCATACAACTTTAAAACAATTCTGTCCTTTCGGTGATACAACAGGAGAGGGCCTGGAGCGTGAACTCCGCCTTAAATCTTATGCCCGTGCTAAGCAGACCCTCTCTCCAAAATCAGGACACTTAACAACTTTAACAAAACATGTTGGGATCCAAGGACACTCCATAAAAGGATGAAGTGTCCTGGCACATCCGGACATCTTGTCACCCTTGGAAGTGAAGACAGAGTTCTATGTGGCAACTGCATCAGAAAGCTTGCACAGCTGCTGACTGTGCTGCCCCTGTTCTTTGAGGGAGGGGAATGCACACAGCTGCTGTCTGTGCTGCACCTGTTCTATGAGGGAGGGGAGCGTGCACAGCTGCAGTCTGTGCTGCATCTGTTCTATGGGGGAGGGGAGTGCGCTCAACTGCTGTCTGTGCTGCACTTGTTCTATGAGGGAGGGGAGCGTGCACAGCTGCTGTTTGTGCTGCACCTGTTCTATGAGGGAGAGGAGCGTGCACATCTGCTGCCTGTGCTGCACCTGTTCAATGAGGAAGGGGAGAGTGCACAGCTGCTGTTTGTGCTGCACCTGTTATATGAGGCAGGGGAGCGTGCACAGCTGCTGTCTGTGCTGCATTTGTTCTGTGAGGGAGGGTAGCGTGCAGAGATGCTGACTGTGCTGCACCTGTTCTATGAGGGAGGAGAGCGTGCACATCTGCTGTCTATGCTGCACCCATTCTATGAAGGAAGGGATCGTGCACAGCTGCTGTCTGTGCTGCACCTGTTCTATGAGAGAGTTTTTTTTTTTTGCAGCAAAACTTGACCCGAAGGTATTGGAGCGCTTTACATCAGCACCAGTTATGTTGCACAAGGACACGTCCATTTTTGGTAGGCACGAGGTAATTAAGTGATTTGCCCAGAATCACAGGATATTGAGCTGATACTGAGGCTCAGACCTGGTTGCCCAGCTCCAAAGTAGGCAGCTCTGGCCTTACACGCCTGCTGTCTGTGCTGCACCTGTTCCATGAGGTAGGGGCATTTGCACAGCTGCTGCCTATGCTGCACCTACACTGTGTGCCAGGGGAGCGTACACAGCTGCTGTTTATCCTGCACTTGTTTTGTGAGAGAGGGGCACTACCACAGGTGCTGCCTGTGCTGCACCCATTCTGTGAGGGAGCAGAACTTACACAGCTGCTATCTATCCTGCACATGTTTCTGTGCAGGAGGGGACCTTGCACTGCAGCTGTCTATGCTGCACCTGTTCTGCGAGGGATGGACACTTGCACAGCTGCTGTGTATACTTCACCTGCTGTCTATGCAGCACCTGTTCTGTGAGGGAGGGAAGCTTGCATTGCTGCGGTCTGTGCTGCATCAGCTCTGCGATGAAGAGAAGCTTGCACAGCTGTTGTCTGTGCTGTACCTGTTTTGTGAGGGAAGGAAGTTTGCACAGCTGCTGCATATGCTGCACTTGTTCTGTGTGGGAGGGAAGCTTGCACAGCTGCATTCCATGCTGCACCTGGTCTGCAAGAGAGGGACGCTTGGACAGCTGCTGTCTATCCTACATTTGTTCTGTGAGGGAGGGGCACTTGCACAGGTGCTGTCTATGCTGCACATGTTCTTTGAGTAAGTGGAACCCACACAGCTGCTGTCTGTGCTGCACCTGTTCTGTGAGGGAGCGGCACTTGCACAGCTGCTTTCTATCCTGCACATGTTTTGTGAGGGAAGGAAGTTTGCACTGCTGCTGCATATGCTGCACCTGTTCTGCGAGGGACGGAAGCTTGCACATCTGCTTTCTGTGCTGCACCTGTTCTGTGAGGGAAGGAAGTTTACGCAGCTGCTTTCTGTGCTGCACCTGTTCTGCGAGGGACGGACGCTTGCGCAGCTGCTTTCTGTGCTGCACCTGTTCTGTGAGGAAAGGAAGTATGCGCAGCTGCTTTCTGTGCTGCACCTGTTCTGTGAGGGAAGGAAGTTTGCACAGATGCAGTCTATGCTGCACCTGTTCTGTGAGGGGGGGAATATTGCACAGCTGCTGTCTGGGTTGTCCTTGTTCTGTGAGGGAGGAACATTTGCAATGATACAGTGCATGAAACTCTGTACATGTTCTGCAATGGATGGATGCTTGCACCGTGGGTCCCCATACTGTATTAGTTCACTAGTGTGTGTCTTCCTGTGCTCAGAACCAGAGCTTGCACCGCAGCTTCTCAGGCTGTATCTGTTCAGTTAGAGAGAGAAGGCTGCATTGCTTGCATCCATGCTGTATCGATTATATGAAAACGGAATCTCCTGCTGCTACTGTCCATGCAATACCTATTCTGCATTGTAGGGGCATTTGCTCTGTGGCTGCTATTGCTCTGCCTACTCTGGGAGACAGAAATGCCTACACCATTGCTGCTGTTTTAGCTCATTATTGTTGTTCAATATATTGCAAAATATGCCCCGTTTCCCAATTTTATTTTCAAAAATGTTTACAAAGGACAAACTCCTACTGGGTTTAGTCTTTCTCTTTCTCAGCACATTCACTCATTGCTATTTATACCCACCACTTTTAAAATGTCACCGCCTGAGCTGTTCCTCATTGAAGGATTTTGCTGGTGGGACACGGCTTGTGGTGACCTAAAGAAGTTCTTTGATTGAAAAGAGGGATTGATGGTATGATGGCCCTTTGTTCCACACTTCTTACTGCATCAGACAAAGTACTGAAGGAGATCAGGGCCGAACTGTCTGTAGCGGGCACAAGGCCTTTTCACAATGGGCCAGAAGGGCGGGGGCCGGTTTTGGACCAGTGGGGGCTATCTTTGTTACTGGGGGACGGGTTTGCAACAGTGCTGCAATATTTGTCGCCTGTAACAAAAACAGGAGCAGTTTTTCCCACTAGCACCCTCCCCCACCTCCTTCCCCTCCCTAACCCCCCACCCCCAGCCGGTCCGACTTAATTGACAGAGCTGGTTTGTGTTCTCTGTCTGGCCCTGAAGGGGATCCCAAACATAGACCAGCTTGCAGTAATGTGTGTTAGGGAACAGAGATGTTGTAGATCTTGGGTGGGTTGACAAGGAGTCTGCTACGCAGTTTTCTTAAAAACGTTTATAGTTTGACCTAAGCAGGTGGAGTTGCAGTAGTCCAGTTTGGGAGTGATCCTGGCTTGAATCAAGTGGAAAAATGAATGAATGTATAAATGAATGGTTCTTGTGTAGCGCTTGACTGCACAGTGTGTCCTGTGCTTGGCATCCACAGATGGTGAAAGAGTGGATTGGTTTGTCAGCTATCCTGGGGTCCCTAGAGTTTGAATAGATACGTTTTCAGCCCTTTTTTAAACCTGGTTTCCTCAGTGATATATTTCAGATGATCAGGCATCTGATTCCACATCCTTGCTGCCCTGACCTTGAAAGAGGACCTCCTCCCCTTTCTTTTTAAAACAGAAGACTGTTAGCAAGCCAGCGTTCTTGGAACGCAGCGACCTCCCTGCTCTATAGTCTTTGATCTTCTCATTGAAGTAAGCAGGACCATTATAGTGGAGGAGTTGGCGGGTCATTGTCAGTGTTTTGAACATGATGCGCATGTGAACTGGTAACCAATGTAGTTTTTCTCGAAATAGAGATACTAAAGAGTGTTGGGTAACTTATAGAGTAGACAGACCACCATGTTCTAGACCACTTGCAGATTCTGAACTAAATATTCTGGGAGACCTAGGTGCAAAACGTTAACATAGTCTAGCCTAAATAGGATCAGCACCCTGACCACGGTAACCTGAGTTTCGTGATGCAGGAAGCTCAGGAATTTTCGGAGCATGCAAAAAATCCAGACGCATGAAGTACCTACTGACGACTCCTGAACACTGAAGGAAAGTTGAGAGTCAAACACAACATCCAGATTTCTAGCCACTGCCATTGGAGGGGGATGCTGTTGGCCCAGGTTCCTGTCCACCCAGGGAAAGGGTTCAACCCACACAATAGGATCTCAGTTTTGTCTGGGTTGCATTGTAATTTGTTAGCCCTGAGCAATCAAGTAGTTCCTTCAGACAAGGTGCAAATGTATGATAAGACCTTAATGACTAAGGGTTCCACCAAAAATGCGAATGAGGTAATATATATGTTGAAAATGTAGGACTCAGGGAGGAGCCCTGAAGGGCCCTCGATTTCAACTATTTGGCTCGGGAGGCAATAGGCTTCATCCAGACTACCTGCTCTCATTTTCAAGAAAAGAGCCTAACCAGCCTAAAACTGATCCCATCACCCCTAGCTGTTCTAACCTATGCAGCAAGATGTTGTGGTCCATTGTATCAAATGCTGCTGACAGGTCCAACAACACCAGTGCAACAATGAGTCCTTAAACAAGACTGGTCTTAATGGATTCAGAGACCTCTAGTAACGCCGTCTCAGTGCTGTGACATGCTCTGAAGCTGAATTGGGACAGGTGTACCAACTTGTTTTCCACCAGAAAGGTAGTGAACTGGGAGTTCACCACCTTTTCCAGAATCTTGATGGCCTTTTGGGGAAGAGAGACCAGTGTGACTTTTGCTAATATTTCAGGTTCAGCATTTGCCTTTTTGAGCTGAAAAATTATGTTTGCCCTTTTCCAGGCATCTGGTATAATGCCAGAATGGAGGGAGATACAGAATTGCTCCTGGTATGTGGGAGCAATAATATCAGCGATAGCATACACTATATTTGGTGGCTTTGGGCCGTCAGGGTACGCAGATCTACATTTCACGAACTGCGCCTTCAGTTTCTCTGTGGTGGATCCACGGAAAGAAGTCAGCTTAGATTCTGCTATATGCCCTGCTGTGTCTCCAGGTCCTGCAGCATAAACCACGTTGTTGAAACCCACAAGGTTGGTCTGAATTTTAAAAATCTTAGCCTCAAAAAAGTCACTGAGTCTCAAGCATAGAACTTGATTGGTATCTGGTAGTGTGGGCATCATTTTTGGGTCCACGAAGCTGGAGGCAATTTTGGAAATCTCCTTCTCATTGATATCTGCCTCTTTGATACATTGGGAATAAAAAGAGCAATGAGTCAATTTTATATTTTGTATCTATCTAGGGCCAACTTGTATCAAATGTTGTCTATTTTCCGATAGTGGTGACACCACCCCCTTTCCAAATTTTCCATGATGTTCTTTCCAGAACTTACTCCTGAGAAGTCCATCTGGGTGAACGCCTTTCCGAGCGGCCATCATTGAAGTCACGGAATAAGCCGCTTCTGTGAGCCAGGCCTTAATAGCACTAACGTCCACTACAGCTTGTTTGGACTCAGTCAGGATCTCCTGAGATCAGCTACAGATACCTTGTTCCAACATCTATTCCCACATTCCTGTGGGTGTACTCTATTTTCCTTTTGGCATGCAGAAGGCCAGGAAACTGGGAATAGTAAATGACCAGACCAGGTCATTTGATCAGGGCTCTCCCAGTGTACAGTTATGTTAGACAGGATGCCATCAAAGGCATGCCCTGCCCTGTGCGAGTTCCCATATCCGCTCATGATAGGTCAAGTGTAGCCAAGGTTTCCAAAAAGCGGATGGCCAGCAGGTCATCAGCCCTATCCAGATACATGTTGAAATCACCTAACATGGTAAAATGTGCATAGCTAATACATTTATGGGCTATTGCCTTATCCAGGGATGCTATGAAATCTCCTGCTTATCCTGGGGGCAGTTGACCAAAACATCTGAAAAGGAGTGTTTGTATCTGGGAGAGATGCTAACGCCGAGGGATGCTGCTCCCTGAATCTCCCCTAGTATAAACGTATTGCATTTGCAGGCCTTTCTATATATGTTGGTGATGCCTCTCCCCCTTTATTCCCACACTGTCTGCAGGAACACAAACTTTAGTTACTGGGAATGGCTAGTTGCAAATCTGGACATGATGCTCTTTTCATGACAGAAACATGGATGAGCGAGGACTCAAGTTTACTCTCCTCTACAAAGTTGTATATGTGTAAGGCATGTTTGAGTAGAAAGTGTATTTTGAACAGGCTGGCCTTAAATCCACCCTGGTTCCCGGTTGGGCTTGTCATGCCCCTGGTCTACTTGTTAAGGGGGTGTAGCCTATGTTTACATTGAGCAAAGGAAATAGGGCATTGAGCACAGGAAGTAGGGCATGCACAGTCTAAAAGAAAAGGAGTACACGTTTTAGAGTCCCCCACCTCAAACCACTCAGTTCAGGCGCCGTATAAGTATGTCTGAAAAAGAAGGATATTGATACCTTATGCTTTATTTACCAGTCTTGCTCTGAACAATAAATGTGTTAGCCAGTAAATGTTAAATCTAGCTTTTCTACTGATGAAGCTGTTGTTACTCTCCACTTGGTAATATTTTCAACTGTCTGCGCAAGCAATAGACATTTGCACGGGCTCCAAATATGTAGCTGGCTTAGGGACAAGATCAACTTCCTCCTCAGAAATGATGGAGTCTATAGAGGTTGTAGGAAGAGTGTGGCTAGTTCACAAAAGAGCAGAAGAAAGGTCATCAGGTAAGTCGCTTGTGAAATATGAATTCCTGCAATGTCTCTTTCGTTTTCGTACATCCTCATCTAATATTAGACTAACCCCACTTGGAAATATATGTGGTCTGGCCACAGGCCTTCCCATTAATTTTCCTGCGCCCAAGAACAAATTGAAAAAAGTAATACTAATCCCTTCACTGACCAAAGGACACTTGGAAATGGGATTAATGATCGTCTTTGAGCAAAGTAATAATCTTAATAACAGTAACAATAATAGTAATAATTCGCTTTATTTCCCTCACATATTCTCCAAGTAATATTCCTGACTTATTTGACCTTACCATGAGGTATTTACTACCTGTGAACACATTCTCAGAATGTGTGCTTTTGTATTATGGCCCTACTGTGGGATCTGCACACTTGCAGCTGTGCAGGATCACTTGTGTTACCTGCTTCTGTTCACTCCCTTGATGGTGACCTGCAAGCGCCTCCATTTTAGACCCATTCATAATGTATTTAGGTGTAAGTTAAATAGAAGATATCATCCACACTTAGCATACACTTTGAACATAAATAGAACATACATTTTATTTTATGAATCCTGAACAATCTCAGAATTGGAGGAAAGACACCCAAGGGGAATGCTTGCTTTATAAGTGCAATCACTCATCCGTCAAGCTTCACATCTTCTATTTGACCTAAGTCTGTTTGCTGTCTGATAAAATAATTTATCAGTCCTAGTGTACCTGCATGGATAACTAGTACCTTTCAGGAGACAGGCCAGGAACCATGTCATGGCCAGCTGTGCTGGCTCAGTGCAGAGCTGAGTACTTGTGTTTTGAGCTAGCTCTGCTGACAGTGCATACTTGTAACACAAAGGGCACGATTCGCAAACGGTATTTTGTAGTATGTCAAGTATTACTTCAGTACAAAATATAATTGAAGAACCTACAGCCAGAGATCTCCGTTTCTTGTATCCTTTCTGTGCGGGCATCTCCACCACGGGGGTGGCGATCCACCCATAGATGAACTATGTTGTAGTGATGTGGTATTCGGAACTTGCGTGCAGCGAAGCTGGGAAATGGTGAGGCAATCACTGCTCACTGGGTTCCTGATACCCAAAAGTAAACAAACTTTTGTGTACGTTTTTTTAGGTTGAGCCTTGACAGTGCATGCGCTGTCGCAAGACCAGAAGTAAACAGAATATGGTGGGTAATCCCGCCTGCTGCTTGACATTGGTACACTCTTGCGTTGCTCTGCTTAGCTGGCTCATAATTGGCTGGCCATGCGATATGTCACTTCCGTTTTGTGGGAAGCAGCACCGACCAACTACAGTTTAGTTACGCTGTATGTCGGTATGGGACTACTTCAACTTTTCAGTGACCCCGACCTCGTAAACAAATGCTTGTTGTTTATTGAGCCGGGACAATGGCAGTCGCTTGTTTGTATTCGCAGCGCACAATAAGCGCTTTCACTTTAAGAACAGCTGCAGTCCCTCTCAGCACTCGCTTCGTAAAGTGAAAGCGCGCATGGTGCGCTGCAAATACAAACAAGCGACCGCCATTAACAGCTAACAGACAAGCAGCTTGTTTCTTTTGGTGATGGGTTTGCTCACTGTTCAGACTTTGACTTGTACCTGTTCAGTCTGGACACAATAAGTGTTCAGTTCCACCTGTTGTACCAAGATATGTAATTTACCCTGGATCACACAGTGTCGGCGCATGAAGAAGCCGGGACTCATACTTTAATTTCCTGGTTCTACTGCAAACCTTCTGATCGGTAGAGCACACAGTGCTGCGGTAGTGGCCCCAGGTTGCATTCAGTATGTTAGAGGCTGCAATAATTCTTGTTGAGCCGAAGAAAATCGTCACAAAGATTTTGGCGGCACCTATGACTCATGTGTGGATGCGCTACCTGCTGTGGATGCTGTGGATGCGGCTAGGATGAATGCTTATGAAATACTGGTTGAGGACTTTAAATGCAGCCTCTAAACGAAATCTCCCACAGGCGCATTTTATGCAGATCGTGTGCATAGCTTAGCATGGATTGTTCTGCGGATCATGCACCACAGGCAGAGATCTTTCTACAACCCCAAGTCACAGATTCGATTTTTGCCTGAGTTAATCAACCCTTCAGCCATCTGAGTGCGATACGATGCGGCTAGCAACAAAAAGGCAGTTATCACCCAAAAATGGTCTGTCTAGTGTGGAAGAATTATTTTTAAAAAGTGTTAGGAAATCATGGTGAAGGATACGTCTGAGGTGGCATTAGAACACGTAGACAAAGCAGGTCTCCCCAAGAATGCCTCTGCCCCCCAGGTCCACTCACAGCTTGACAGGCATTAGTTTATTTTCAGTGCTTCCTGCAGGCCTGGGACCTTTCCGTTCTTATCTTAAATCCTTCAATTGCATTATAACCCCTTAAGGGCAGCTTAAAGTGTCCAGTGAACGAGTTTATTTTACTTATATTAGTGCATAATTCCGAACGTTATTGCTTAGGCGCTAAGGCATTGAGAAAAAATGCAAGTGCACTGGCTATGCCATCAAGTGGTTGGAAGTGCCCCTGAATACGTTGTCCAGGTTTAGATACACAGTTTAGGGTACTGAGGTAAGTCAGTTGAAAAGAAAGGTACCATTCAAGGCATAATAACACCAGGATAAAATAAACTGTGACGTAAACTTTACAAAACAGGATAAACGTAACAGAGCGATCAACCAGAAAGGGAAGCAGTATAGACCAGGGGGACCAAATCACGCTTTCACAAATGAATACACCCGAATGATAACACAAGTCACAGAACTAGACTGATCCCATCCACAACCCTGCAATGTCTGCCTGCAAAGCGCAGAAATAGAGACAGGTATAAAAATCCCATGGCGAACCCTAAGCAAAGAGCAATGTTGTATTGGAAAAACTTTTAAGCAATAATGAAATTATGTGTTTGTGATCAAAGATTGATGTACATTTGATAAATGCCTTATATGGAGAACCTGTATTTAGAATGTCTCTGAATTCTAGCCAACATTGTATAAGTACCTTCAAGACTAGCTTAGAAGCAGTCTATGAGACAAACCGGCACTCCTTGATGTCTAGTTTCACATATAGTGACATGTTCTTATGGATATTTATGAAGCTACAGACATTTTCACCTTCTCAAAACTACTTTTTTTTTTTTACAATACTTTCAATATGTGTCTTCCGAAACCGCGGCTAGCAGCGCCAAGAGGCCTTTCGTATTTTATAGTGCACATTGTATGCGGCGCTCTCTAACTTCTGAATGTGAATCAAGCAGTGTAGCTGTCAGTGTGCAGCCAGTGCAGTGGCACAGAGGCAAAGGGGTTTGAAAGGCCCTATAGTGCATCGCATCCGCTGCAGTTAACAAGCATTTGTAATGCAATAGGTCTCGCATTTACGCAAGTGAAAATACCTTTCATTAATGTTTTAAAAACCAAAACATAAATAAAGGCATTGTCATTTACAATGGCAATAGCTCAAATTCTTGTAAATGCGAGACCTATTGCATTGCAAATGCTTGTTTTGTTGGTATTCACAAACTACAAGATAATAGTTGAGAGAGCGCAAACTGATAAATGTATGAGTACATCACACTTACCTATAGTAAGCACAAGTCATGAAGAGAAATGCCATGAGTGCTAATAGTACCTGCAAGGATATTAAAAAATATATAGCTAATGTAGAGATTTAAGTAGGTGTGGAACTAATACAGAAATGTGTGACATTATATGACTTTATTAGACGTGATTATTTTGAATCCATGTCGTGAAGCTGTTACAACATAAGATGGTATGCGGTAAAACGCAGAACGTGGTAGGCCTCAGGGCCAGAGCTGGAGGGAAAGGGAAGGTGGTTCTTTTCACGACACAGATTGTTTTAAGGTTTTTGGTCATTGCATTAAATAGGCCATGATTTATAGAATTGTTTACTTAATAATAGAATAAGAGTATTAACATGTTTTAATTAAATGAAGAAGTTGAATGCTATAATCATAATGAGAAATATTGTAGGCCTGAAATGTTTTAGCATTGATTTACACGTACATGTCTGGGCTGAGAAATGTTGCAAGCCTTTTTAGAAGTTTATGAGAGTTGGGTTCTTGGCGGCAGATATCTGTCTGCAACAGGAAAGGGGGGATCCAATTATAAATGAATGAATAGAGGTCTGTTCAGTAGACGGCCCAGACATGGAGGAGGGTTCTGGAATGTTTAAGGGGTATCAGCGGGCCGGAGAAGAATCTGAGAAGCAAGGTCAACTCTAACGTCTGAGGCCCAATACAAAGCATCATGGAAAAAGCCTGAAGTTGCACCACGTGAGGGGCGTTCCACAAGGGGCGTCTCAAAGGTTGTTGACTGTTTTGTATTAGGGACAGCACCCCTGGGTGGAGTTAGAGCAGAGACCTGAGGACCCTTTAGAGAGCGGATGGGTAGGCAGTGAGGGGTCATGACTGGAGAACTTTAGGTTTTCACCAAGAGACTTAGAGTGAGTGACTTCCCTTGGGGGTCATTCACTGCTGACACCTTTGTTAGGTTGGGATTTGGTTAAGTAGGGATACCATCTAGAACAGGGTAGGGACGCCTAACCTGTGTGTTTTTTTCCTCCAACCTAAATGAAGGAGAGATATGCGTCTATGCTTATAGCTTTACTATTTTTAGAACTTGTGTTAGTGATTTCTGTCGCTCGTCTGAGGGCTTTTCGAGAGCACATGTATGTAATTGGACCTGTGTATCTCGTGAATCTCATTCTGAGATGCTTGTATTTGCAGCTCATTATATCTTTACAATAAACTTTTGAAAACTAGAAGTTGTCCGTGATCTTTGAGAGTAGAGTCCTTTCTTGGGTGAACTAACTTGGAAATAGGTGCACTTTCTTTCCTTACAGACAGGCAATAAAGGTTCAGTCGACCAGATCGAGGTTTGGATCAATAGATATAAGGTATCGATCAAAATCTCGCCCTTTCAGTTGGTAGCTATAGAGGATGGTTGCCTTCTTGAGGACGGTGACCTAGGCCAGGTTAGCTTACCCCAAGGCCCCTAGAAATCGATGATCGGAAGAACAGCCCGCAGATGAAGATCCGGATGACGTGAGACAGAAAAAGCAGCAGTATCGGTTGAGAGTGAGTATAAAGGGTTATGCGTGTTAGATTGCGGTGTTTTGTATTGTATCTATGTTGTAATGTCTGGCGGAGTTGAATGTCTGTAGAGTGACTGTGGAACAGGTTGTGAGCGCGCGCAACCGGTGGAAATCTTAAGTTCAAGGAGAGCTTAAGTGGTTCGGGTGTATCGGACACCCAGAGTAATTGTCAACTAGTGTGAAGGGGGTCATGAGGTACCATTGACCACCCGAGAGACCGAGATAGGGGGAACGTAAGAGTGAGTGCGTGAGTAACGGACGCTGGTCGGAAGTTACTGTGTGTGTAAGCAACCTATCAGAGGGACGATAGACATCTCGTCAGTTGTGTTGACAATTACAGATAGACTGTGGACGTACAGTCGAGAGAAGTGACCGCTTGGTCGGAAGTAGTCATTTTTCGGTGTATGAATGGGACGCATGCATAACCGGGAGACGAGTTGAGAAAGGAGGGGTGCTGCTGCGAAGCGGAGAAAAGAGACGTCAGGTGGTGTCGCGCAGTGATTGGCTGACCGGAGAAAGACCGCGCTGTGATAGGCCAGCTAGCGAACACGTCACACAGGGTCGCGACGTGATTGGCCGACAGGAGAAAGACCGCGCTGTGATAGGCCAAGCTAGCAAAGCCGCGACAGGATTGGTGGATTGTCATCAGGAAGTAAACAGAGTAGCGAGGCTGGATTTTGTGCGCATAATTATGAAGTGTTTTAAATGGTTGAAAGCGCTGTTTAAGAAAGAGAAGGGAGGATCGTATGAAGGGGAAGAAGCCCCGCCGGAGGGTACGCCAGCTCGTTATATGGCAGTAAATGTTGGGTTGCATACGATCCTTTGGATATCAGAGTGGAGTAAGATTACTGAAGGAAATGAGGAACTGACGTTCCCGAAGTACGGGACGTTCAGATTAGAGGTGTTACATCGATTGAAATCAGTCATGACCTCAAAGAGACCCTTGCCTAGACCAACCCAGTTTGAAGCTCTTGAAGCATGGATTAGGGCAGCGCATGAAAAGAATATGAACAGACGACAAGAAAGGGTGAAACGATCGGTAAGGGCAGTACAGGATGCCAGGTGGGATGCAGATGCTAAAAGATGGAGAGTGCATAATTTGGAAATAAATAAACTGTACCCAGTGTTAGAGGCGCCAGTAAATAAAAGCCCCCTAGAAGAAGATGATGAGAGCGAAACAGAGGATAGCCTGATAAACAGATTATTGACAGACAGGCCACCCCCATATAATAAAGCAGGGGGAGAGGTCGAGAATACTGAAGGAGAAAAGGGGGGCAATGCAGGAGAGCATAGACCGCTTCCCAGTTCAGAGTGGGATCCTGAGCCAAAGAAAGAGTTGCTCCAGCCTAGTCAGGTGCAACAGGTAGTCGGTAGGTTTGTGGTACAAAGAGCGCCGGAAACGGAAAGCGTCACATCCTACCCATTACCAGATGCACTACAGGTACCTGTTACCATAGGTCCTATAATATCGATATATGACCAAGAGAGAGCAAAAGGGGAAGAACGGAAACGGAAAGACAGGGAAAGAGCAGAAGAGGCAAGGAGGAAAGATACCACTAATTCCCCAAGTCAGATGCCGATACCCAGAGAGTGGAGTACACCGATGCACACAGCAGGGGACCCGGGAGGAGATCCTGGGGGCCCTAGATGGCCAATGGATCTGAGGGGATCTGGACGAAAATCCTTTCAAGAGCTAAATGAGTACATGAAGCAGTGGGATGAGGCAGTGAAGGCTCAAAAGTGCATCAATGCTGCAGAAGCAGAAAGGGAAAGTCAGGACAGCCGAACACGGACTCACTGCGGGGCTGGGGAGAGTAGCCCGGAGTGGGACTGTAGAGGGAGTAGGGGAGTCACCCATTGGGCCCGGAGTGGAGGTAGAACAGACCTGGAAAACGGGGGCCCCGGGAGTGAAGGGGTGGCGCGCCCAATACTCAGTGAAGGGGAGAGGAGAGCACAAGAGTACAGAAACAGCTTTAAATGTCCACACTGTGTGCCCGGCACCAGAGAACTGAATGGGAGTTGTGAGAGGTCGCACCATAGTCCCTGTGATGACAGAAATGAGCGCAGCCCAGGGAATATGGGGAACCAGGAAGGATCGTATCGGATACTGAGTGATACGAGGCAAAGGGAGTGTAGCGACCAGAGGGAAAATAACAGAGAGGTGTGCGGTGAGAGGAGAGAAGAAGAAGAGAGTGGGCAGAGAGAGAGCAGGGATAACAGGCCCGTGTTCCATCACCTTCCAAGATCGGATGGCCGAGCATGGGACCTGGAGAGATGGGAGCGAGGGAGACCACCCATTAACTCTCCCGAGCCCAAACGCAGAGCTCGAAGTTGGGATGGTAGGGAGACCAGTGAACCCCCTTCGAAAGACATATTGCGAGCTGAGATAAAAGCCAAAAGACTCGATGTCTCCAGTTTAAGGTCAGATCTGGATGACATGGTAGATGGTACCCTGCCTTTAGAAAGAATGGAAATGTATGAACAGGATGAAATACTGTATATGGCAAAAGACATTACTCGAAAAGCGAGAGCAGTCCATGAGAAGTTAGTCGAACTAGCAGGCAAATATATGGTGGACTTGTCAAGAACCAAAGCATTACAGGGTAACCACAGGCTACATTACTCAGATCGGGACCTAGATGAGAGGAGAACGATTGGGCTGAAAACACACATAAGGGAACTGATTACTGGAATTAGGACATGGAGGGCACTAGATAAGTGGGAAGAGAGGTGGTCCAAGAAAGGGACCGGCAGAAGAAGCATGATTGGTATGACACCAGGACAGCAGGGAATAGAAGCTTACCCTTTGCGTGAAGTTGCAAATGGGAACTATGTACATGTCCCTTGGAGTAGGGGAGATTTAGCTGCTTTTACCACCTCTTTCCCCAAATTACGTGAAAGCCCAGTGGAGTGGTACAAGCAAGTGGAGAGATTTGTAAAAATCTCAAAGGTCCTTTGGATAGATCTGAACACGCTGTTTGACATTGTAGTACCAGGCGACCTGTGGACAGCATGCAAGGTTAGCGCTGAGTGGCCCACAACGGAGCCAGAGAGAGATGCCAAGACTAATGGGCCGTCTGAGATTGTGATGGCAAAATTCGAGAGAGTGATGACTTGGCTGAAAGAGAAGGTGCCAATGCAAGACATAGATTGGGTCAGAATAGATCGAACAAGACAGGAACCCAAAGAGACAGTTCATGAATATTACGAGAGATTGCTGAAGGCATTTAAACAGTATAGCGGCTTGGATGTAATGGATCCAAAAGACATAGGGCAATTCGTGTCCAAGTTCGTCCTGGGACTGAGACCGGATATTAGTTTAATGATTCAGCAACACTCGATTTGTTGGCAAACTAAACCCCTAGATGAAATACTGAGATATGCCAGGTACTGCTGTGATGAGATAGACTCCAAGGCTAAGAAACTAAAAGAAAAGCTGATGGTGGTACAGATGCAGGCAGCAGGAAAGGGGGGCCAACAGCAACAGCAGCAAGGGACAGGTACCGGAGGAAAGAAGCAGTACAGTCAGAACAAGGGTAATGAGGAGAGTTCCACCTTTAGACCCAGAATAGACATAGCTACCTTGAAGAAAACGACTAGGTGCCACCAGTGCAACGAGCTGGGGCATTGGAAACGCGAGTGCCCTTACAATGTAGAGATAGGAGAGCAAGAGATAGAGGAGGAAGAGGTCCAGAGCGCACCTATGAGAGGGGCGACGCCATACCAAGGAAAGGTGCTCAAAGGGGGGGGGGCTCCTCCCCGAGCCCAGTTCCCGCAACCTCCTCGAGTAGGGAGTATGGGTAAGACCTATAGACAAATGCCCCTGTTTGTGGAAGGGGAAGAGTGCTATTATGTGGACCCATTAACCGGACAGAGAGTGGAAAGAGAAGACTGCACCCTCGGGGCAGCCTTAGAGGTAGATCAGAGGGGACCCTATGTTGAAGCAGAAGTAGCAGGGTGCCCTACGACATTTCTGGTGGACACAGGAGCCACTAGATCCACGATCAGATCAGCTGCAGTTCCAGACCTGCCCATGTCTGGAGAGACCATACAGGTGGTAGGGGTCGCAAACAGGAGAATAACCAGCCAATTGACAGAACCGGTACAGGTGAAAATAGGAAAGTACAGCGATGAGCACCAGTTTGTGGTTTGCGATTCAAGCCCTGTGTGTCTGCTAGGAAGAGACCTGTTGTGCAAATTGAATTGTACTATATACTGTACACCTCAGGGAGTGGAGGTATTGACCAACGATGATGATGCAGACTTTAAAGTTGCAAACTCAAGAATATGCGTGGAGCTGTACCCTACTTTGACAGTAGACGAGCTTCCCTGGGATTTGAGAGAGACAGTGGCATCAGAAGTATGGGATTTCACTGGGGAAGAGATTGGATTGGTCAAAGGGGTGGACCCAGTGAAAATTGTAGTGAAGCCGCATGCTGAGTTCCCAAGAACACCCCAATATAAATTGACTCCAGAAACGATTGCGGGCATAAAACCCGTGATCGAGTCCATGATTAAACAGGGAATACTGAAAGAAATCGTGGGTAGTCCATGCAACTCCCCGATTATGGGTCTACAGAAACCAAATGGGAAATTTCGGATAGTGCAGGACCTTCGAAAGATTAATAACATAGTCGTTTCATGTTGTCCAGTGGTACCGAATCCATCAGTGATACTGTTTCAGATTCCATTCCAAGCAGAGTGGTTCACTGTGATCGATCTTTGCCAGGCTTTCTTTTCGATCCCTTTGGACGAAGATAGCCATTTTCTTTTCGCATTTAAGCTGGAAAATCGCGTCCTAACATGGTGTCGTATCCCTCAGGGGTATACAGAGAGCCCATCGATCTTTAACCAGCTTTTGAAGAAAAATCTTGAAAGTCTAGTGCTGCCCCAGAAGTCAGTTCTGGTCCAGTACATAGACGACCTCCTTGTGGCGTCAGAAACAGAAGAAGCTTGCAGGGAAGACTCCATTGCTTTGTTAAATCACCTAGCTGCCAATGGGCATAAGGTATCCCCGGGAAAATTGCAGTACTGCCTGACAGAAGTGCAGTACTTGGGACACAGAATTGAGAAAGGCAAACGAAAAGTGTCACCAGACAGGATAGAGGCGATCATGAAAATGAATGCGCCTCAGACCCAGAGAGAGGTCAGGATGTTCCTAGGGATGGTGGGTTATTGCCGACAGTGGATCGTGAACTTTTCACTGAAAGCAAAACCTTTGCAAAAACTGACGCACAAGGAGGTGAGTGATCCGGTACCATGGGACAAAGACTGTTTGATGGCGTTCCTACAGTTGCGAGAGGACCTGTGTCGTGCTCCGGCATTGGGAATGCCTGATTACAATAAACAATTTTTTCTTTACTGTTGTGAGAGAGAAGGTTGCGCGTTGTCTGTGTTGGTCCAAATCCATGGGAATGCCCGTAGACCAGTTGCTTATTTCTCGGCTACTTTAGACCCAGTAGCCGCAGCGTTGCCCGGATGTCTCAAATCCGTTGCTGCAACGGGTGTCAGCATTGAGAGATGTGAAAATATCGTCATGGGGCACCCGTTAGAGGTGTGCGTGCCACATTCTGTTGAACTGTTGATGACCAGGACCAAAACACAGCATCTGACCAACAGCAGGCTCACGCGCTATGAGCAAGTTATTCTTGCTGCAGAGAACGTGACCCTCAAGAGATGCTCTGTTTTGAACCCTGCTACCTTAATGCCACTTCCAAATGATATTGATGATGATGATGAATATACAGACCATGACTGTCTCGATGTGACTGAACTATGCACCAAACCCAGACCCGACATCGTAGATGAGCCACTGACCGACCCAGACGAAGTTTTCTTTGTCGATGGCTCATGTGTAAGAGACGAAGTTGGGCAGTTGAGAGCAGCGTATGCTGTTTGTACAATTGAAGGAGTTGTGGAAGCAGGGTGCCTGGAAGGAGTAAACTCCGCTCAGGTAGCCGAGATTATTGCCCTGACACGTGCTTGCTTAGCAGGCAATCAAATTCGAGTCACCATCTACACCGACAGCCAATACGGGTTTGGGGTAGTTCATGATTACGGGCAGTTATGGTCTCAAAGAGGGTTCATGACTTCTTCAGGCTCTCCCATTCGCAATGGAGAGTTTGTGCGCTTGTTGTTAGAAGCATTGCAATGTCCAGCAAGTATCGCAGTTGTAAAGTGCATCGCACATACCAAAAATGAGGACTTTGTTTCGAAAGGCAATAGATATGCCGATGAAGTTGCGCGGTATTGCGCAGAACAAGGTTACTCTTTCACAGAGGTGGATGTGGGTGGAATAAATGTAAGAACTGAATTAGCCATGATACTGGAAACTGTTGATACTTGGGATGAATTGTCAACCATGCAAGAAAATGCTCCTGATTCAGAAAAGGAAACATGGGAAAAGGCAGGATGTGTAATGGGTGAGACCCATTTTTGGGTCTCAGCAGACGGCAGAGCAGTGTTGCCCAATGAGATGGTGAGTCCAATGGCTAGACTCATACATGGTCCAGTACACTTAGGGAGAGATGCTATGCTGAGAGTGTTTAGACAGACTTGGTACAATCCTAAGTTTAGAATAGCAGCAGAAGCAGTGTGCCAGCGTTGTGTGACCTGCCAGCAGCTGAACGTAGGAAAAAGAACACCAGTTGCACTAAGTCACATAGGAAGGTCTGGAGGTCCATTCAATAGAATGCAGATAGATTTCATTGAAATGCCAAGATGCAACCGCCTTCGCTATGTCCTGGTGGTTGTTTGTGTGTTCTCCAGATGGGTTGAGGCATATCCTACACGTAGGTGCGACACCCTCACAGTGGCTAAGTTACTGCTTAGAGAACTTATCCCTCGTTTCGGGGTGCCGGCCTTTTTGGAATCAGATAGGGGAACACATTTTAACAGCGAGCTTGTGAAGATGATCTGTGTAGCACTGAATATTGACCAAAAGCTCCATTGCAGTTACCGACCAGAAGCCTCAGGAATTGTGGAACAGATCAATGGAACGATCAAGTCCAGAATAGCTAAAGTCTGTTCCTCAACGACCCTGAGTTGGCCTGATGCCCTGCCATTAGTCCTCATGAGCCTTCGTAGTACCCCAGACAGAAGAACAGGGTTGTCACCACATGAGGTGTTAATGGGGAGAGCAATGAGGCTGCCATCTATTCCAGCTACTGCACTGTTAAATATCACAGATGATATGATCCTGGACTATTGTAAGGGGCTGTCTGACGCCATGCGTTCTGTGTCCCTTCAGGTGCAGGCTGCAGAGGTTCCAGCGTGCCAGGGCCCGTGCCATGACCTGTATCCTGGGGACTGGGTCCTGGTGAAGAAACATGTGAGAAGAAGCTGTTTGGATATTCGTTGGCGTGGGCCCTACCAGGTCATCCTGATCACAAGTACAGCTGTAAAGGTGGGAGGCCTGCCCAATTGGATCCACGCGTCACATACGAAAAGGGTTCCAGCACCTCTGGAAACAGCTCCTCTCTCGGATGGACGTCCAGCTGAGGACCAAGAAGCCATAGAGGGAGCTAGCCAAGCTGTAGAGGTGCCAGCGGAAGCAGGGAACGAGTCTGACCAAGCTGAGGACGGTCAGTACAACAGCGAAACAGAAGACGCTACAGAAGGAGAAAATAGCTGGGAGTACGAGTCTGACCCTGACAGGTCTGAAAGAGAGCGAGAACAGACCAGAAGGAGAAGGAGTAGAAGGGCACGTGGAGAAGCAATTTGGCCGCAAAGAAGAAGTTCTAGCCTGAGGTCAACTCCAGAAACAACCCTTCCTCCGATATCAGAAGACTCAGACCCAGAAGAAGGTGCTCAGGGCGCTGAGGCACCGGACCGAAGAAGGTCAAGAAGAGTGCGTGTGCCTAACAGAAGATACTCCACACCTGAGTGGACATATCTGGCGACAAATGTCTGTGAAACCGGAGACAGGGAGGATCCGAGCGGTGGTGGTGTCCAGTTCTGAGCCCATTATCACCGTGGAAATACGATTGTTGGTACCCGGTGTCGAACAAGAAGGGTCACTAACATTCGTGCTCCCCAGACCTCCCCGCCTCAGCAAGTTAAAGCACATGTTTCTTACAGAATTGCAATTCCCCGACTTTGGTACAACGATAACAGCACATGAAGAGCACACTCTTCGCTTGGAAATATTGAACTATGCTATTGAAGCTGCAACCACAAATCTGATAGTCGATTGTTAAAGGACTTTGTAAATAAAGCAAGCAGAAAAAGAAGATTACCTAGCGCCCAGGAAGCAGAGAATTTTAGGGAATCCCTTGAGTTGATGGAGAAGGGCTAGGGTTGTCTTTTTGAACTGTTAAAGGACTTTTGCGAAGAAGGTTGTCAGCCTCCAACTGTGTGGATTCTAAAGACAAAAAGGATTGAAAAGAGACTGTAAAGGAACGAGAGGAAAAGAACTTTTTGCGGAGATAAAGAGAGAACTATATAGTCTGACGAAATGGAGGCCGGCACCCCGAACCGCAGAGCTAAATGTATAATAGGTACACTAATAGTAGGAGTGATATTATTAATAGCTTTAGTGGTAACCATTTCTTATGTAAAGGGACATGAAGAAGAAGTAAAGGTAATTGATGTGAGTTCTGCAGGAACGCTTACACCCACTGTTGCTGGTGAGAAAAGGGAAAACACTCAAGAGAGAGCGTTATTGGCTGCAGAAGCCCGCAGGTTACATGTAGACGAGTCCCAAGGAGACTTTAGGTCAAATGCTTATGCTAAACTTTTGTATGAATACGTGGATGCCATGGAGGTTAAGGATTGCTACGTCTGCATGCAGTTGCCTGCGTCTGTAGATGAAGGAATTCGATACCATCACCTCCCTCTGACATATGGCATTACATGTAGCTTATTGCTTAGTATATTTTATGAGAGAGATAGTTTTGAATACTATTTCTCTAATTATGATTCAGTGTTGCCAGAAGTCCCAAATTATAAGCAGATGAATAAATGGGATTACTGGAAGAGTGAAGACAGATTGGCCAAGTTCTTCATTCCTTGGATTACCTTAGATACTTCACATGCCCGTAGAAATAACCTGACATGCAAGGTGTCAGAAGTCGAGAAGAAGTTCATAGGGCAGGTGGATGATCGTTACAGGAGACAAAAGATTTTGAAGAAATCAGGACAAGGGAAAATAGATTGGACCGAGGAAGAGAAGTCACATAAGAGAAAGGGTAGTAGTGGTCCAATAGCTTTAGATAAAGCGCAGAGAGGAAAGTTATGTCTTCACCGAGCCAAAACGTATTATGAAAATGTATACGTGGGTGAAGTTGACTGTGAACATGCTTTTAATTTAGAGTACTACACTAAGGATTTCCTGAAGGGAATGCAAGTGATTCCAAATGTGTATTTTGTATGTGGAAGAAATGCTTACGTGAGACTACCTGACAACTGGTATGGATCATGTTACTTGGCAATTGTCTTCCCCAAAATATATCATGCACAAGACTTATTGATCATTGAGGGCCAGACATCATCGAGGGGAAGGAGAGATTTAGGCGATGCAGAAATGGTTGGAGATGTTTTTGGAGCTATGTTTCCTCTTTTGGGAATAATCCTTAATGATGTTAAAATTAGACGACTGGCAACAGTTGTCGACAGGTTGTCTGCCAGCACTGCTCAGTCCTTAATGCTGGTAGAAGGAGAGATGCAATCGATAAGGGCTATGGTTCTTCAAAATCGTCTTGCATTAGATGTCCTATTAGCAAAAGAGGGCGGAGTCTGTAAGGCTTTGAAGGTTCAGGAATGTTGCACTTACATTCCAGACCTTTCAAAACCCCTTGAGAAAGTTATTAAGAACATAACTAATATTCACAAAGAGATCGAAGACTTGAGTAGAGAAAATGTCTGGGAAAAGGTGGGCCACGGAATGAGTGCAGTTGGAGGGTGGTTTTCCACCTTAGGAAAAAGCTTTATATGGTATATTCTAAAGCCTATCATCATAATATTGATCTGTGGGATAATATTGTGGGGATTGGTGAGGGTATTCAAATGGTACAGAGCAAGAAAGTCAGAAAGGGCCCAAAGAGAGCAGCTGCAGAGATTGGCTGCCATACAAGATAATCAGTACAGGAGCCTGAGAGCTCTGGAAGCGCAGAGAATGCCAGCAATAACTGCAGTTTAAATGTTAGTGATGACCCCGAGAGGTCATCAAAGGGGGGAACTGAGAGAGCGCAAACTGATAAATGTATGAGTACATCACACTTACCTATAGTAAGCACAAGTCATGAAGAGAAATGCCATGAGTGCTAATAGTACCTGCAAGGATATTAAAAAATATATAGCTAATGTAGAGATTTAAGTAGGTGTGGAACTAATACAGAAATGTGTGACATTATATGACTTTATTAGACGTGATTATTTTGAATCCATGTCGTGAAGCTGTTACAACATAAGATGGTATGCGGTAAAACGCAGAACGTGGTAGGCCTCAGGGCCAGAGCTGGAGGGAAAGGGAAGGTGGTTCTTTTCACGACACAGATTGTTTTAAGGTTTTTGGTCATTGCATTAAATAGGCCATGATTTATAGAATTGTTTACTTAATAATAGAATAAGAGTATTAACATGTTTTAATTAAATGAAGAAGTTGAATGCTATAATCATAATGAGAAATATTGTAGGCCTGAAATGTTTTAGCATTGATTTACACGTACATGTCTGGGCTGAGAAATGTTGCAAGCCTTTTTAGAAGTTTATGAGAGTTGGGTTCTTGGCGGCAGATATCTGTCTGCAACAGGAAAGGGGGGATCCAATTATAAATGAATGAATAGAGGTCTGTTCAGTAGACGGCCCAGACATGGAGGAGGGTTCTGGAATGTTTAAGGGGTATCAGCGGGCCGGAGAAGAATCTGAGAAGCAAGGTCAACTCTAACGTCTGAGGCCCAATACAAAGCATCATGGAAAAAGCCTGAAGTTGCACCACGTGAGGGGCGTTCCACAAGGGGCGTCTCAAAGGTTGTTGACTGTTTTGTATTAGGGACAGCACCCCTGGGTGGAGTTAGAGCAGAGACCTGAGGACCCTTTAGAGAGCGGATGGGTAGGCAGTGAGGGGTCATGACTGGAGAACTTTAGGTTTTCACCAAGAGACTTAGAGTGAGTGACTTCCCTTGGGGGTCATTCACTGCTGACACCTTTGTTAGGTTGGGATTTGGTTAAGTAGGGATACCATCTAGAACAGGGTAGGGACGCCTAACCTGTGTGTTTTTTTCCTCCAACCTAAATGAAGGAGAGATATGCGTCTATGCTTATAGCTTTACTATTTTTAGAACTTGTGTTAGTGATTTCTGTCGCTCGTCTGAGGGCTTTTCGAGAGCACATGTATGTAATTGGACCTGTGTATCTCGTGAATCTCATTCTGAGATGCTTGTATTTGCAGCTCATTATATCTTTACAATAAACTTTTGAAAACTAGAAGTTGTCCGTGATCTTTGAGAGTAGAGTCCTTTCTTGGGTGAACTAACTTGGAAATAGGTGCACTTTCTTTCCTTACAGACAGGCAATAAAGGTTCAGTCGACCAGATCGAGGTTTGGATCAATAGATATAAGGTATCGATCAAAATCTCGCCCTTTCATAGTAAGTGTATGACAGCAGAGACTCTGCAGTTGGGACCCACAAAGAGAGAGAGGATAGACCAGTAGAATGCCCTAGTCTTTTCCAGTCGGGCTGGAAAAGTCCGCACGTAAAAAAGTTGGCCTGAGCTATCTTTTTATGTGCAGAGTTCTCAGCCCGACTGAGGCTTCTCCAGTCATAAACTTACTATTAACTTGCAGTTTGACTACCAAAAAAAGTAAAGGTACGCAAAAGTGTAAATGTACCTTTGTGAATTAGGCCCTTTGTCTGATTCGTGCCATCTGCAGCACAAGCACTAACTCAGAGATATTCCAAGTTCAATGTATGTATTTGAAACCGTGCCAATGCAAAAAGCCAGCCAGCGGTACATGATGCGGCCCCATCAGGTGTATGTTGAGAGGTTTCCCATTATACTCACTATTATTAACATGCTAATATACCATGCAGTTAGTCATGTCTGAGAGAATGACTAATTAAATGGAATGTCCTAGGTCCCATTGTCCAGGCTTGTTCCAAGAACAGACATTTTTTAGCGCTGGGTTGGGTAGGGAGCATTCAAGCGCTGTGCTCATCCAGCTCGAAAACATCTCTTGTCCAACGACAAAATGTGCTGTCACGGCTCGCGAGCCACAAAAGCCTTGCTTCTAAAAATACAACGTCGTGTAAGTGGAAATTGTTACTCTGCGGCGATTGCTTGAAGTGTCGCCCCGAGCGCGACCTCCCTGGGAGGGCCGCGGTGCCAAGCTGTCGAGCCTGCCCTGCTCCGCGGCCCGCCTGCCCGTCGGCACTATCAGGAGGTTTATGGGCAAGCGTTCAGATGGGAGTATTTGTTCAAGTTGATTAAACTCAGAATATTAAATACAGACTTAAAAAAGAATTAATTTCCTTGGCACGCGGAGAGACGGCGGCCTGTGAAGGTAAGATGCTATCAGACTCCCGTTGGCTCGAGTGAAGGGTACAGAGAACGGAGAGGACGAGAGAGCGGAAGAGAGGGGCGCCCCAAAGAGGTGCAGTCATGAGGACTTGAGAATGTGTGCACAGGTAATTGTGGGGTTTGATCTCTGGAGTGAAACCTAGCTAATGCATCCCTTCAAGCGGAGCCTCTGCGGAGCGCTTTGGGATAAGGATTGCGCGGGCGGACTTCTGAGGAATGCAAAATGAGATTCTGGAAATGATTATTAGCCACAAAGGCCCATGACAGCTACGTCTCCAAAGCTGGGCAGAGGTCAGGGCTGATCATGACTGGTTACAAGTGGTTTCTACCCATTGTAAAGACGAGCTTTTGGGCCTCACGATTTTTGGCCTCATTACATATTTACCGCTGGGATTGTCCTTCACCAAAGTACATTGGTGCAGGGCAGTGGTGGCTGGTGGATTTTAAAAGTGGCGGGCGAAAATTTTCTACCCCGGTATAATGAGCGTCTGCACGCATCAGTCTGTGTGCGCCTACTCTTTTACTTGCCAGACAGCTTCCCGGGAAAACAACTGGGGTATCTTCAAAAGACTATGCGAGTGGGCCGGAGAACCATACTGCAATCCTCGCAAACGGCCTCTGACACTCCACAGCCTGCTCCCTCGCAGAGGCCGCCCCCAACGGGGGCTAGAGGGCCGGCGCCATAACCGAAGCTGAGCCCCGGAAAAAACTGGTTCTTGGCGGCGGGGGTGCTCAGAAGTGGGAGAAGTTCCTGTGCCCCCGCGGCAGCCGCAAGGAAGGCGCCAACCCCCCCACGGCCAATGAGGAGACGAGCGGGGTACAAACCCCCCAATGGGGTGATTCTGCTAGCTAGGCGGGAAAGACACAGGGGGGATATAAGCGCCACTCCCCCCCAGGTAGCTCCTATCTTTGTGGAGCAGGGGAGCAGCAGCGGCGCAACAAGAATTTTGTCCCACCCACCCACGCCTAAGGATCAGCGATGTCGCAGTGCTGAGAGGCAGGCAAGGCAATGGCGGAGAGCTACAGGGATAATGGTTGGTACGGAGGCACACCGAAGAAAGGTGTGCCGGAATAGGACCACTCACCTTCAGATGCCTCACGGCTGGGTGAGTTGGCCTAAGGGCGGTGTGTAGGACCGCTCACTTTGGGATGCCTCACGGCTGGGCGAGTTGGCCTACAAAAAGGGGGTAGCAAACGGAGACGGCGCTCGCAGCCCAGCCCCTGCCGGATGGCAGGGCACAAAAGAGTCCAACAAGGTAGCGAGGCGTGGCCTAACTCCGTGGACAGAAGCAAAGAGAGCGCAAATCCAACCGTACAAAGAGATGACCCAGAAGGGACAAGAAACAAGACAATCATCCAAATGAGCTAACCAACGAACTGTCAGTCCAATTTGCTAATTGGTGATGTACATATGATTTATGACAGATATTACGGATGACAAATGCATATGATTTATGACGCAAATATGGCAGTTCTATGACGATGATTTATGTCCAGGGCATGCAAATAATGCCAAAGTGTATCCATGTATTCCTAATAAAACTGCGGCCAACAAATGACCACAACAAACACAAATACATGTTGGCTTGTTCATTCTAAGGAATACAGTGGGGAAATGTAGCATGTACTCTGGAGTGGGCACAGTGCAGGGGTTATGCAGCCCAAGCGCCCCGCAAATCTAGTGCCCAACCAAAGACTGTCAGCCTGACTTAAACATGAGGAGAGGAGGACACAGGGGCATTCAGCCAGCAGAGCAGCAGCTGCACCTAATCACTGAGGGTCACCCGGTGGTTTCAGGCATCTAGCGTCCCCATGTGAACAAATGTACCTCACCTCGGCTCAGGGGAATCGGGGCCAAGCAATCTCTACGGGTGTGTGTAATGCCAGGTCGCCTACTCCCATACGAAGGCTAGTGGTCTAGACTGGGAGGTTTGGTGACTTTCCAGTCCACTGTCTTTCAAAGCATCCAGGTATGACAATACCTGTTTTGATGCTACTTGAGATGACCAGAGTGTGCAGTTTTCCTCCCAGCACCCTTGACCCTATTTCTGACAGCCTGGTTATAAAGTGACAACGTTCCATTAGCACCTCATACTTTAGATAGACGCAAAGGTCTCTGGGCATCCCTCCTTCTGGATGATGGCTCCGGGCATCTCTTCTCTGCTCAGGTGGCACTACCACCAAGCCAATGGGTTGGACGTTTATATTCTAGAACCATAATTAGCTGAGATAGACGCCATTTTAATATGTGGACTTGTCTTCTGCTAAGAGTTAGAGTGTGGGAAATAATGAAATGACACAACAAGAAAAGTGTGCATGTTTTCAATTCCAAACCAGGATGACTGCCATCAGAGTGTGGGTCGGG
Organism: Lissotriton helveticus; assembly: GCF_964261635.1. Classification (NCBI taxonomy): domain Eukaryota; kingdom Metazoa; phylum Chordata; class Amphibia; order Caudata; family Salamandridae; genus Lissotriton; species Lissotriton helveticus. The sequence continues at coordinate 1,762,373,127 of NC_136065.1, forward strand.
TTTGCACATGCGCACGGCGTGCACGAGCCAATGGCTGGCACAAATCGGTAAATGAAGGAAGGGAACTGGCAGGTGACAGCATTTGCATATGCAAAAATGTGAGCTTGCAGGGATGAGAAATAAAAACCCAGGTGGAAGGCGAAGGAAGCGAGCTCGCCGAATGTTTGCTGATTCACAAAAGTGATTCAGTTTAACTGATCGTGAACTGGTCCACAGCAAACAGGCGCAAACCTGGGCCTTGACTGGGGGCACTGGTTCAAGTTAACCGCCGCCTTTGAGGTGGGGCTGTAACCGAGGTTCAGGCTGGAAAGGTGTGAGAGAATACACCTGCAGGAATGGGCAGGTGGAGGAACGAATGAAGCTTGGAAGGAAAGCAACATTAGTAAACAAGAGCTTCTCCTCACTGGGCCAGAGTGATAGGTGACCTGAGGGGAGAGTAGGAAAGCAGGGCATGGAGAGGGTGAGCCTCCTCATGCATCGAACAGATCACCAATTTGGTTCACAGCATCCAAGAGAGGGGGGTCACCTAAATGCCAAGGGCTGAAGCAGAATACACTCCGGGAGTCCCTGGACGCCATAGTGTAAAAGTACTTTTGAGTGTAGATGTTTAAGATAATTATTTTTTTGCAACACTTTACTCATGCTTCACCGCGCATGGGAGGTCAACTCTTCACACAACGCCATTGCTTATTGATACTTATTGGAGGAAAAAATGTTGGGGTGAGAGGTGAAATTTCTCACATAGGTTGTGTTTGAGCGAGTGGCAAAGATCTTCAATGCATACATGCAGCGAGGACTTAAATCCACCCATGTAGGAATGGGAGAACACACGTTTTCTCATGGGCATAACATTGGAGTGGGGTCTGCATTGCACGTGTGAATGAAAGAAATAAAACCGTGTGTAATGACTTCATGCTGCCAGTCACGGCCGGCATGACTGGGGGGGTTCACACAGGGAGGCGGGGGGGGGGGGCGTTTATTTAGATCAAATGAAATGAATAAAGTAAAAGCAAACTTACCAGGCATCTCCTCCCCCGGTTCTCCTCTCACACGCGTCAATCACTTCTCCCCGCTCTTTTGCTTGATTGGCAAGTGGTATGACTGAGGGCGGCTACTAAGCTCAGGCTGTATCCTAACATTTGACTGGGCATTGAGGCTTCTGAAGAGACCCGGGGCATTTGTGCTGCAATTGGACTTTTCCCTACCGTTTTGCTGAGACGCCCGAGTCCTCCCGCCACCGCCTTTGGTATCCTCGCGGCCGCCGAGCGGAGGACTCGGTTTTCCATCGACCCCTGCGGCGGTGCCTGCTGGAAGCGTCATCTCGGCGCCAGGAGGTGCTACAAAGCCTGTGAGCACCCGGTGGAGCCGGTGAGGCTTCTGAATAGACCCGGGGCATTTGTGCGGCAATTGGACTTTTCCCTACCGTTTTGCTGAGACGCCCGAGTCCTCCCGCCGCCGCCTTTGGTATCCTCGCGGCCGCCGAGCGGAGGACTCGGTTTTCCATCGACCCCTGCGGCGGCGCCTGCTGGAAGCATCATCTCGGCGCCAGGAGGTGCTACAAAGCCTGTGAGCACCCGGCGGAGCGGGTAAGGCTTCTGAATAGACCCGGGGCATTTGTGCTGCAATTGGACTTTTCCCTACCGTTTTGCTGAGACGCCCGAGTCCACCCGCCGCCGCCTTTGGTATCCTTGCGGCCGCCGAGCGGAGGACTCGGTTTTCCATCGACCCCTGCGGCGGCGCCTGCTGGAAGCGTCATCTCGGCGCCAGGAGGTGCTACAAAGCCTGTGAGCACCCGGCGGAGCGGGTGAGGCTTCTGAATAGACCCGGGGCATTTGTGCTGCAATTGGACTTTTCCCTACCGTTTTGCTGAGACGCCCGAGTCCTCCCGCCGCAGCCTTTCGTATCCTCGCGGCCACCGCGCAGAGGACTCGGTTTTCCATCGACCCCTGCGGCGGCGCCTTCTGGAAGCGTCATCTCGGTGCCAGGAGGTGCTACAAAGCCTGTAAGCACCCCGCCTCGCGCGAAGCCGGGCAAAGGGCGGGCCCTCTTAGGCCATCAGAGGTCCTCAGTGGTCGGGCGGGCCACCCATCTAAGCTGTCACAAAAGATGAGCCCGTAACACTAAAATCCATAATGGTGAAACGAAACATTAGCACTGTGACAAAAGCATCAGAGGGATCTTCAGTTCTCCCGCCTTCTTTTGAAAGCATACTGGAAAATGCTTTTAACATGGTAACAAATGAAATTGCCTACACTGAGAGGAGAATGTCAATGGGTCTTGCTAATATACACTCAGAACCATTACCAGCAAACCCTAATAATGCTCTTCCGCTCTCACCTGTGGTTACAGTCATGAAACCTACCCCACCTGGCAATTTGTCGGTGCCGCTGCCGGGGGGTGGCAGTTCTACTACTATTATTGACTATTTGCCTGACCCTGCTGTACAAACTATTACCGTCCCCTCGACGCCGAGTAACAAGTCTGGTGGTGAAAAAAGAAAAAGAGGCGCCTCCAAATTAATAGTGAATAAGAGGAAGCAACCACCTCGCAATAAGAGCCAGCCGACCCCACAAAGTATGTGGTCTAAAGGGATTCATCAATTACCAGGGGGTGGTATTGACACCAATGAGCCTAAGCAACATGATGATGTGGTCCTTGTAGCATCCCCAAAAACTATCTTAAAAGAGGGTCATACTCCTGCCTGCACACAGACTGAATCACCAGTCGAAAGTATTACCCAACCAAAGACTAATGGAAATCTTATTGAGACTATTGTTGACACAATTTTTAAACAAATGGAAAGCCAAATGATCAAACAGTTTAATACTATTTTTAAAAGACTGGATAGACTGGAAAATCTTGTAAAAAAGGAAGATGCAAAAAGGAAAGGGGTGATCAGTCTTGATCTAATGAGGGGTGATCGCCTATTGAAAGATCTGGAGTCTGCTAGTAAGGTCATCATGGGTAGTAGGGCCAACATTGTTAGCAGTTGTATACCAACACCTAATGCTGCACCTAGGAATGAAACCGCTGGGAAGATCCAAACTGCCACGAAACCACAGCACACCTTGGTAGTGGCAACTGGGTCCTCCTGTCCCATCAGTACGGTTGGTGGCACACCTAAGGGTGGCCCTACCCCAGCAACCACTAAATCAGGAGTACCAACTAATATTGGCCCCGATAAGGGTCAAGCTGCTGTTATTAGGTCTACAAAACCCCAGGGACCCTCCCTTCACCTACCCCCAGATGCATGTCCTTATGTTTTAATTCTTGCAGGCGTACCAGTACTTAAGGAGGGCCAAGGAGAGTCGTGGGTCCAGTTGAATAACAAATGCATTGACTGGCTGTGTAAACACAAAAGGGTAGGTCACGACATCTCGAACGAAATATTGTCAGCACGTCGAGTAAGTTGGGTTGGTCCCCTGTTTAAGAACATCAGCGGTGATTGTATTGTAATTAATTTTCGTCACCCCGGGACAGTCAAACACATACTTAACAGCAATAATACCTACCCTGGCCCAACAACTGTCATAACCCCTCTCTCACTGGGCTACTTTTATAGGTCCCTCAGAGATCATTTAGCCAAGCTCCACCACCATATCCTTTATTTAATAGATACAGTGTACTATCTGAGCTGGACACTTTGGACTGACCATCACCACCCATCTCCTCAGACATAGCAGCTAGCGATCAGTTGAATGTAACTGATCCTGTGGTAAAATTGCCAATCTGTCCCAATATAATGGCGCCAAATGGGCCAATAACGCCTGTGTTACCATCTAAACAGCTAACATCTCCGCAGGGCACCCCCACCCCTATACCATCTGCTGACTTGACCATTTTGAGTTGGAACATTGCTGGTCTTAATGCAAAAATGGAAATTAAGGAGTGGTTAGATTGGGTTTGCAACTTTGATGTCCTAATGCTTCAGGAAACCTGGTGTACCAGTCCTCTGCTCCGAGAAGGGTATAGTTGTTATAAACAAACTGTACCTACCCCGCGCATGGGCCGACCTAGTGGGGGCCTATCGATTTGGGTCAAGATTTTGGCTGGTGTAAAAATTGAAAAACTGCTTATTAATGACAAGAATTTCCAGGCATTGACATACACTAGTAGGATAAAATTATGTCTAATCAACTTTTATAACAATGACTTCACAACTCATCCTAACACCAATTTTATAAGATTAGTTGATTTTATTGATGAAATTGCTGATGGACACAAGTATGGTAAATTTGACGGTATTTGTATAGGAGGCGACTTCAATGCCCACATTCATTCAAGAACCCCTAGCTGTAAAAGAGGAGTAGAATTGCTCATCCACTTGTCTACACGTGACCTAGTTAATGTTATGGAAAAGGCAAACATTACCGCGAATAATGAACCTGAGGCCACTTATGTAGGGCGTGGGAGTTCTACCACAATAGACTATGTATTTATATCCTCCTTGCTAGGGGATCTCTTATTAAAGGCTGAAGTTGCCAGTGTTCCATACAGTGATCATTACTCGATTTTAATTTGTCTTAAATCCATTAAAAAACAGGGGAATCAGAGGGAAATCGGGGCCCCAAAATTTGACGGCATCAACAGATAAACTTAGGGTGGCCTGGAGGGGGATAGATAATAAGGGGATTTTGCCTCGTACTATCAAAAAGTACCCCTTACTAGTGTCTGTTTGTCTATCCACCGACTGTTCCAGACATGAAATTGTTGAGGCCTTTACAGGTCTCTGTAAGGCTATAAAAAAGGAGTTTCAAACCAGCCTCAGCCACCAACCAAAAACAACCAAGGTGGTTCGACACCTCATGTTCCAAAGCAAACCGGGAACTATGGGCTGCCCTCACAGCAGATCCACGGGACCAGCATGTGGTGAGGAGTCTGAGATCTAGCTATAAACGCACCCTAAAAATAAGATCTGAGGAGCTAATAAAAGATCATTGGGACTCCCTCGTGCGCACAGCGTCGTTGAGAGATGTCACCGGGTTCTGGAGCGAGGTTAAGAACTTAAGATCAATGGGAACTAATATCTCCCCCATAAATTGTAATATACCAGGGGATGCGTGGGTGGACCATTTTTCTAAAATCTATGAGGCATCACCCAACACCATAGGTATTGTTCCCCCCTTAACTACACTTAATATCACCATAATGGAGGTGGAAGATGCCATCTCAGAAAGCGCGGGGAACAAAGCTCCAGGGCCCGATGGTCTATCCATCGACCAAATTAAATCAGAACCTGACTTCTGGGCTCCATTATTGTGTAACATCTTCAATAACCTATCACATACTTCAGTCCCAACAACATGGTCAAATAGCATTATCGTGCCTATCTTCAAAAAAGGCGATAGATTGAACCCAGGTTGTTACCGCCCGATATCCTTAATAGATAACACCTTGAAGATCTTAGGTAGGGTCATCTTTAACAGGATTAGAATTTGGGCAGAGGATAACCCTATTCTACATTCATGCCAGCTGGGCTTTAGAAATAATGTGGGTACTGTGGAGCAATGCCTAAATTTAAACCTATTAATGGCTAAATATACCATCGTCAAAAAATCCCCTTTGTATTTAGGTTTTATGGATTTAAGTTCTTCTTTTGATTTTGTTAATCGTTCTCGTCTATGGTCTGTTTTGTTGAATTATGGTTTAGATGAACCCTTGGTTTATTTTCTGGCCCACTTACATAGTGATTTGAAAGCACGTGTTCGATTGAATAACGATGGTGAAGTCTCCGGTGATATTTTAATTGGCAGGGGGGTCAGACAGGGTTGTGTTCTGGCCCCCTTGCTTTTTATTCTGTATATAAAGGAATTAGGTAGCACTGTGTGTAAACTAACAAGTGATGTTCCGCATGTAAATGGTAGACCACTTCCCGCCCTTCTTTATGCGGACGATGCGGTCCTTATGGGCCGCACACCCAATGCATTGCGTACCCTAATCTCAGGATTTGTTATGTACATGGCAGATCTTGGTCTTTGTACAAATTTTAATAAATCATTCATAATGTGTTGTGGCCCCAAAAAACATAAAATTAACCACATTTTGTCAGGGGATAATGTTTTAAAAAGCACATGCACTTTTCCATATCTAGGCTTGTTATTCTCCGACTCTGGTTCATGGCAACCTCATGTTGCCTTGGGGAGAAATGAATTGGGCAAAGCTATTAATTCTACAACCTCCCTCCGTCAACCTAAACATGCAGAGGTTATTATACCACTGCTACAAATCTATAAGACCCAATGTTTACCCACAGGAACCTATGGTGCTGAGGTGTGGGGATACTCGAACTGTATTAATATACAGATCGAGGAGAATAGATTTTGTAGGAAGGTTTTGGGGGGGTTATTTCTGCCCCATCCTTCGTGTGCCATCGAGAACTGAATCTCCCGTACACAGAGGATTTTATAAGCTCCAGACCCGCCCTGTTTTGGCTGAAAATATGGTTGAATTCAGCGGCTTCTTTGACCCGTGATATTATTTCGGATTTAAAAAGCGAGCGGGCCCATCACATACCATGGCTCAGGGCGGTGGAGAAAAGTTTAGCAAGTGTGGAGCAGGTGCATCTATTTACATCCCCCCCCAAACAATTGATCGCTCACACAAGAATATAGTAAAAAGGGCTTTGTACAATCTTTATAGTAATGAGAGGGAAAAGAGCGAGCTTGTAAAACCAGCTATTATAAGGTACATACCCCTCCTGATAGTGATAGGCCCCATGATACGCCCCAAGGCTATCTGTGTAAAAAGATGGGCAAATGGAACAGGAGTCGGCTGTTCCGGTTTAGGGATGGGAGCATTAAAAATCTATTATGCTTCCCGCTAGGCTTTAATAAAAATTTGGAAAAACTAAGTTGTCCCTGTAATAAAGGCGGGAAACAAAGCCTTTTACATTTTACGTTTTTTTGTGTGGCTTCTATGCAAAATACACTAAACACTTTTTAATCCCATATTTTCGAAAGACTACCCGGATGAATTTGAATTTAGCTTTTGGAGACATATTGATGTTATGCTCTGATGAAGTAATCTTCAGAGTTAGTTGTTTTCTCAAAGCTGCTGTCCGATCACGAGCATCGATGAACATGGCCTGATATGTTTTGCACTTTTTCTTGCCTAGTTTGCACATTGCTTATTTGCACAAGTAGTTGCTCTCTTGCACATATCACCGTTACTGACTTTGCATTTAATTGTTGTGTATCTCATTTTAAGCCTTGAATAATTTCTGAAATTACCATTTCTGTTTGATATCTGAAATCTATCTAATGCACAATGATGGTCAATTATGTTATCTTTTATCAGCTTTGAAATGATTGTGTTCTCGTATTTTATTGATGATTGTAGTGTTTTATATGCACTTTTATGGATGTCTTTTAAATCCGAATAAAGATCTTTGACTGACTGACTGGGCATGGGGCGGCTGTACGTCACCACCTGAGCAGGATCCAATCTCCAGACTCCTGCACTACACTAGGCATGCGCAGCATGCCTAATGTAATGTCAGTGGAGTGGAGTGCTGAAATAAAAAACGACCCTCGCAGATGCGCAGTCGGAGTCTGGTCTCCTGCTGCTCTTGCCTGCGTGGGCTGTGCGTTAGTTGTTGACTCATGCGCACTTGAGGCTGTGAAGCAGCTGCCAGCAAAGGGCGGAAATGTAAACAGACGAATTGTCAAAGCTGTCAATTAGTCTGCTTACATTTCTTGCTGCCCGATTATTAATATTGAGCAGTCAGTTGAGTTTTGCAGAGTGGGCCGGTGCCCCGTCGCCCCCTATGGATCAGCCACCACTGGTGCAGGAATATCTTGGTATTCCAACTTGAACTCTCAAGCTCCAGTTACTGGCGGATTTGGAATTAATGAGTCACTTGTGAACTTGTTTGACCAATGGAAAAGACTGAGGCATTCTACTAGTTGAAAATACCATCTGAAAGTATAAGCACAATTAGTCCCCAACAGTCTGCTCCAAGAACAAGCTGGAATTTTCTTCTAATTGTTTTGCATCTAGTAGAGGTTCATGGTTCCACAACTAGAACTTCTACCAGTACCAGAACGAGTATTAAAGATTTCTTTAAGCTTTGATTTTTATCTTCTCACATTTGCTGTGCCTTCAGACAGAGGTCAAATGTCAGTTTATTCTTCTGACACATTGTTGCTTCTTTTTTTTTTTTTAAATGAGACTGATATTTACTTTTCTTTCCATTGTTGAAAAGTGTGAAGATTTTGTAAAGTGAACTATGTGAAAATGTTGCTGGTGTGAAAGGAAAGGCTGTAGGATGTCATTTTGTTTTACACACAACAACATTTAAATTCCTATAAATGAACTGTACACATTTCAAAATAATTAAACAGGAACGCAAAAATCAAGCACGTTTTATTCCTATTTCTATAGTTTATAGAAACAAAGATTTTAATAGAATCAAAACAAATCAAGACACTACTTGATGCACAAACTAGAAATACTAATTGAAACCCAAATTCCATGCATTATCATTTGTGTGTTATATACTTTTAGCAGTACAATTGACGGTCTGTGTAAAATTTAGTGGTAATTCCAATGGATATGGTGCTGTCGTTAAATTGGCTTCCATATAATACAAGATCAGCTACATACTACACCCTTACCACTTTCCTGCTGTGTAATGGTGACTCGTTCCTGATACTTGTTTTTTGTGTAACACTTCTACTTTTCAGAATTACTATGAGTTCAGTGATGTAACACAGATGGCAGCACCACCAGTCTGAAAATTGCTTCAGAACCACTGGCCAGCTAGGGCAATAGAAGCTCTTAGAGCACTGGGATCTTGATGTTAGCTCCTCCCGATTCCCTTAAGTGCAGAAATCAGACTCTGAGCAGCAGATTCTACTGAAGCACCTGCGGGGGCACTGCGAAAGTCTCATAGAATGTACACTTAATGCCGGAGTAGTGCATATGCTCACTTTTGTAAAGGAAGAGTGCACCATTTGGCCCTGACACCAGCAGAGCTCAAAGGCGAACCTATGTCATGGTACTAGGTGGCTTCTGAAGGCAAGACAGTCAAAGTAATCACTGCATTCAGCCTGATGCGTGGAGGGCAGACAACGGCAGTTAGTAAAAGAACATAGAGTTAATGAGGAAAGTGCGTGTGAAGCCACACTATTGGTATCCCTTTCTCACTCTTGTTTGACATTAAAGTTTAATGCTGCATCTTTCATTCTTGATACATGAGATTAGGGCGTGAGTAGCAGGCAGAAGCTAAATGAAAGCTGTGCTCATTTTGGGCTTAAGTGCTCAAAAGGACATCAAGTTGTACCAAAGCCCAGAATCTGGACTGAGCTTTCAATGCTTCACCCACCTCTTTACTTTACTCTGGGCATGCTAAGCCTGACATAGTCTAGGTGTTTCTGCCCGAGTTGTACCTGTGTTGTATGTGAGCATATCTTAGCTTACCCTGCTGATGACGATTGTGTTGCATTTACTGGGGACCCACAATGTTGTCAAATGCTGCATACTCAGGGCCCGATTCACAAAGGTAAAGTGAGACAAAAGTCTAACTTTGAGACTTTTGGCATTCACAAAGGGCATTTACTACTCGTAAATGCCATTTGTGAATACTGAAAGTTGTAAAGTTTGAATTTCAGTATTCACAAAGGGCATTTACGAGCAGTAAATGCCCTTTTTGGATACCGAAAGTCATAAAGTTAGACTTTCGTCTAACATTACCTTTGTGAATTGGCCCCTGTATGTTTCAACATAGACTTGCAAAGCTGCTGCCACTGATGCTCTCTATGTCCTGTGCATGTGAGGGAAACTTGCATTGTTTCTGACCAGATTTGTAGGTGTTGTATGGATGTGAGGGTAGCTTGTACTCCTGTCTGGCTTTGTACCTGTTTTGAGCATAAAATCCTTCTATATGTGTGAATCAGGCTAGTACTCATTCTCCACGGTGTTGTTCCTTACACTTGTACCAAATCTGAAATGCTGCTTGTTTATTGTAGCAAAGGGAGATGTGAAATGGTGCTGCCTAGTGCCACACGTGTTCCATGTCTTTGAAGGAACCTTACAGGAGCCCTACAATATCACACTAGTTCAATGTCTTTGAAGGAGGGTTGCACTGGCTGTCCCTGCAGTACCACATCGTATTAATGTCCTTGGAGCAAGCTTGCATTGGCCCTGAGTACCACACTTGTTCCTTGTCTTTGAAGGAAGTTTGCACTGGCCCTGCAGTGCCACACTTGTTCCATGTCTTTGAATGAAACTTGCCCTGGTCCCTCAGTACTGCATTTGTTCCATACGTTTGAAGGAAGCTTGCACTGACTGGCCCTGTAGTAGCACACTTGTACCATGTGTTTGAAAGAAGCTTGCACTAACTGGCACTGCAGCAGCCGTGGCCTGTGGAGGGAGTTCCGTGGGGCAGACAGGTGGGGCGGGGGAGGGTGGTAAACACCGGAATATGGATGATTGCAGGTAAGTAAACAATTAAATTAATAAAACTAATTTCGTAGCACGCCCTGCATTGCAAAATGCGATGCAGGGCGCGCTACGAAATTCGTTTTATTAATTTAATTGTTTACTTACCTGCAATCATCCATATTCTGGTGTTTACCACCTCCCACCCTGCCCCTCCCCCACCCCGCATGGCTGCCCCATGGAACTCCCTCCACGGGGCGCGGCTGCACTGTAGTGTCACATTTATTCCATGCCTTTAAAGGAAACTTATATTGGTCCTGCAGTACCGGACTTATTTCATGCCTTTGGAGAAAGCTTGCACTGACTCTGAGTACCTCACTTGTTCTGTGTCTTTGAAGGAAGTTTGCACTGGCCCTGCAATGCCATACTTGTTCCATGTCTTTGAATGAAACATGACATGGCCTCTCAGTACCACATATGTTCATGTGTTTGAAAAAAGCTTGCACTGACAGGCCCTGTAGTAGCATACTTATTCTATGTCTTTGAAAGAAGCTTGCACTGCAGTGCCACACTTGTTCCATGTCTTTAAAGTAAACTTGTACTGGTCCTGCAGTAGTACACTACTTTATTGCCCTTCAGGGAAGACTGTGATACTCTTGGTCAGTGCTGTATGTCTTCTGTGCATCAACCAAGGACCCCATGCACCTCTGACCTGTGCTTTATTTCTGAGTGTTTCTGACCTAAAGAATGTTTTAACTCTGTGACCTGCCTCATGTGTATCTAAACAATAATACATAATCTTACATAAAGAAAAAGAGCTTTCAGTATGTCCACTTCAGTCATTCATCAGACAGAGTGTCATTCACATATTTGTTCAGCCCTTCGGAACAGCATACATACGATTAGGCAGTGGCTGACTCTCTTCAGCCATTGGCTTTGTGTCTTTTAATGCCAAAATTCTTCCCCGCAAAAATCCACAAAGATCATATACACATAGTCTGAAGTGCAGGTCCAAGTGTGGGTTATGGGAGATTAGATAACTTCAGTGGACATTTAAGCATCAGTGTTGCTTACTTTAAGAGCTTTTGAAATACACTAGTGGACCGATACACCAGATGCTCAGCCTGTGCCTCATATGCCACCATCTGTCCAAACTCTGGTCCTTCATTGTGAGCAGTGCACTTGCGTGTGAACAGTATGATTGTGTGAGTGTAGGGTAGCCACCATGTTTTGTGAGTGCATTGTGAGAGATGTGCCTGTGTGAATGCAGGATTAACATTGTCTTTTATGAGTGTAGGGTACGTGGTCTATAGGTTGAAAGCTGTGCCTGTGTGAGTGCAGAGTGAGGGATGTTTCTATGTGAGAGCAACAGTATGAGTGTGGGGTCCCTGTATGTTAAGCCTTTATGTGCATGCACTTTACAGGTGCCAAACCCATTCGCTTTGGTAATGCTTTTTAGGGTTATGGCTTTGACTTACGGAAATGCTGTGCAGGGATTTGAATTATAGTAATGTGTGTATAAAAGTGATAGTAAGGTTTGATATGGCAGATGCCACTCTGTCCAAGGAGTTTGAGGAGTGTCGGGAGCAGTTGACAGACTAATATGTCACCCTCGTGTGGGGCCCAGTTACCTTGCTTACACTAGGGCCCATGACAACCTAGCTATGCTGCTGGATTCAAACAAGAATTGTTATGAATAATTGAATTCCATAAACTTGCTGTCCAAAAAGAATAATGCATCTTATAGTTATTTTATGTACATGTTGGCAATTAGAATAGGTGAAATTAAAATATTTGCACAAAAAAAGATTCAAGAGACACCTGTATTCCAAATATGTCCTCAAACACTACTATCACATTCAAACACAAGATGGTAAAAGATCCAATAAGATGTAACCCTTTGGAGATTGTTATCAATCAATGAATCAGGGTTTGTAAAGCGTGGCTACTCACCCGTGAGGGTCTCAAGGAGCTGTGGGGGTGGGGCAGCGGATCAGACTAAGTTCTGAGTTCATCCAAAGAGCCAGGTCTTGAGGTCCTTCCAGAATTACTTCGGCACAGGTGATTTCCTGAGGTGAATGGGCAGGGTGTCCATGTCTTTCAGGAAAGGTAGGAGAAGGACTTTCCTCCAGTTCTGGTCTTGTGGATTTGTGGGTCGGTAGCCAGGGAAAGCTGGGTGAAGCAGAGGTGTCTGTTAGATATGTGGAATGTGAGGCAGTGATTCAGGTATGCGGGTTTGGCATTGTGAAGGACCTTGTATGCATGGGTGAGGAGTTGAAAAGTTATTCTTCTGTCGACTGGGAGTCAGTGGAGGTTGCGGAGGTGTCGAGTGCTGTGGCTTGCCTGGAGGGTGTTGAGGATTAGTCTTGCTGCGGCATTCTGGACATTCTGGAGTCTTCAGAGGAGTTTCTGGACGACGCAGGCATAGAGTGCATTGCCATAGTCGAATCTGCTGCTGATGAGGGCATAGAAGACTGTCTTCCTGGATTCGGTGGGGATCAATCTGAAGGTCTTTTGAAGCAGGTCGAGTGTGTTGAAGCAGGCCGAGTAGATGGTGTTTATCTGGCAATCCATTGTGAGTGAGGAGTCCAGTGCGATGCTGAGGTTTCGTGCATGGTTCGTATGCTTAGGGGGACTTCCTAGAGCAAAGGAGCACCAGGAGTCGTTCCAAGCAGAGGGGAAGGCTCCCAGGATGAGGACTTCTATCGTATCTGAATTGAGCTTCAGGCAGCTCTCCTTCATCCAGGCAGCAACAGCTTTCATTCCTTCATGGACGTTGTTTCTGGTGTTCTTGGCGTTATTGAGCAGAGAAAGGTTTGATTTTACAATAAAATGAGCAGAAAAAAACATGAAAGCATAAAAACTCACCCTGTAAATTTGAAAGTTGTCTACCTAAGTCTAAAATGGTATTTCAGGGTTCCAATGGCAAGTTCAGTAGATTGTTCATGTCCAGTTAACAGGCATTGTGTAAATCCAGTAGCTGATGGAAAATTCAATCGAGGCACAGTGGCTAGTTAGCCTATTGAAATGGTTTTGAAACCAGGGCAACGGGCTGCAATCGGGCCTGTAGTGAAGCTTAGCCTATGCACCCTGTGGGTGGCAGCTGTGCCTAAAAGCACACTTTATGATTCATCCCTCTGGAGATCTCGCTATTTCGCTGTCCACATTACTCGTCTAGCCCCTAAAATAATGGACACAGAGAAGAGACACTTAAAATCTCTCCGCCCACCAGATTTAATAGCACATAGTTCTCCACCACCACCCGATTGGTAAAGCAAGTACATTCTTTTTTTTTCGTTACAATTCTTTACTCATCAAAACAATGATTTTTTTTGTTGTAGTTCTCTCTCTGTCCCGCCACACTAAAATACACTCTTTTTTGCACCTGCTGGATTATGCAATCAGCAACAGCCTACACATCATTGCACCTGATTTTTTATTGTTTTTGTTTCTTTTTTTGGTCCATGCTGAACATGATTATGGCAAGGCCCATTTTTCCAAACGGACGGCAGGACTCATTGGCTTTGCCAATTGTGTTTTTTAAATGCATCCTTTACAGAAAAAGGGATGCATTAAAAAAAGCTTTATTTAAAAGCAATCACAGACATGGTGGTCTGATGACTAAATTCACCAAGGAGCCTGAGGGGTACTATATAAGCCAGGTCATCCCCCCACTCACTGAATCAAAACACAATGATGACCTGGCCTAGATACTAGAACAGATACAAATGGACCTAATGTCTGTCAATAGCTGCCACGACTTCTTGTGCTGAATGGGCAGTTAATCATACACTGTCTACCTCTGTTGGTCCCTGTTCTAGCTGTAAAAATGTTCCCTATTGGTGCAGTCCAGTGCTAGGTGTAATAAATGAAATCCAGATTACATAATTGAGTGCCAATAAAGTGCCAAAAATACAAAAATAGTGTGCAATGGTACGGGGTGCCTCATGGAAGTAGCACTATGGGAGTCCACTGATTGGTTCTCACCAGTGGACTCAAGTTCTCATCATCAGCACACCCGTACCTTAAAGAAAACAAAAAAGTAAATAAATGATAATGATCTCAACCCATAAAGTGGATCCCAACAATTAAGGACCACTTTATTGTTATTAAAAACGAGCTATAACCAACACTAGCTTTTCACCTATAATCTATTCAGTGGGTTTGCTCACATTAAAAAGACACTGTGTTGCCTCTTTTCATCATAGAGGGCCAACATGTTTCATTGCCTGTTGGTTTTGAGGCAATTTCTTCAAGGTACGGGTCAGTACCACCACTCTGCTTTCTTTTCACCAATAAATGTTTTCCTAGGGAATAAGTTAAAAATACAGACAACTCATAGTTAACAACACAAAGGCACAGCCCCTTAGGAACAGATTACTTCTCTGATACATTGGCCTCTCGACCATGCCCCACATAGTTACCGCTTAGGTGCTCTTTCTGAGCATACCGGTGACCTCCTTTTTTTCTTTTTTGTCACCCAATCAGGCCATCATCCCTGTGATGGCTATCATTCCTAATAGGTCGCAAAGTGCAACTTACCTCATTAATATTCATGAGGGAGATCGGTTTGCTACCCACTAGATATTGCTATTTAATAGTACAAAGTATTGTTATAATGGGAATTGTGATTTCCGAATTGTGATTCTGTAATTTGGAAATCGTGATTCCTAATTTTAGAACAGCTGCACATAGAACCTTGCATTTCCCTATTCAAATCAAAAACACACCTATGCTGTCTGACGTGGTGGCGCACATGCTGTTTCCCAGCTGCAGTTGATGGCCAGGCTGGTGACTTCCTCAGGTAGATGGTTTGGGTCCCTAAAGCCAATGATGGTGTCATAATAGAAAACATACCTATGCTTACACAGTTGTCTTCAAGGGGATCTGAGTTGTGACTCAATAAAATGATCGATAATATGAGTCAATATCAATGAAAATAGTTTACTTTTATATTTAGTACTCTTATAGAGACCCTCACATCTGTTTTGAACTCTCATTAGAGAGCGACCATATTAATTAGCAGAAATATATAGCATGAACAAGTCTCCATGGATAGCTGTGTGCTGTATTTGATCACAGTTTCTCCTGAGATAGTGAAAGGGCCGCTGCAGGGCAGTGGAGAGCATGTGCCCCTGTCTTGAACTCCCCAAAGCAGGATGCAGTGTTATTGACTCCCACTTCAGCAAACATGACAATTATGCTTATGCCCTGAGGCATATGTTCGGTAGTGGCAGAGTGCAACTGATTTCACTTTCTTTCGCTCTCCATTAGTGATTACAAGTTAGTGCTGTGCCAGTCTCTGCCTGGCATGGGACTGTGTCTTCCCCAGACCTAGGGTCACTTCTGACTTAACTTATAAATTAATCTAGCTAGACCTTATTTATTTATTTATTATTTATTTAGAAGTTTGTAGAGCGCGCAGCTACCTCCGGAGGTGTCCCGGCGCTAAAGACCATGGGCCTTATTTATGAAGGCCTTGCGCCGCCGATACGTCACTTTTTCCCATTTTAAAAGTGACGCACCGGCGGCGCAAGGCCTTCATAAATAAGGCCCCATATCTCGTGAGATTCAGAGGGGTACAGGAGAAAAGAATGGATTAGATCAGGAAGATAAATTGGCCTGATAAATTGGCTCACGCTGCACTGTTTCCATCATAATTTAACAAATTTTGTAGTCTGCCTGCCATCTCTAGCCGTTTTCCAGACTGCATAAATGGAAATGAACCTCAAAGACCACTGTGATTCTGCACTGTTGGCTTGAGTAAGTCTTTTCTTGGCCCATTCTGTAACCCAATCTACGTGGTCCCTCTATGTCTACTTAAGTATGGAGTCTCTCATTTTAGGGACCTAAATGATAATCTCTTTTGCTTTGACTCAGAGCCACAGCCTGACACACTGGAATGTCTCCCTTCCTGGCACCTTGTATCCTTTAAGAACAGGCACTGTTAATAACATCAATAATACATTCTTTTTTTTAGTTACATATCTCATCACACTCCAGGCATTTAAGTTTGCTTCTCATTGAGCATTCCAGCCCTGGCATCTCCTCGAGTAAATCCCCGCACAATGCATACAAGAAACTTGGCATCTAAACGTTCTTACATGCTCTCCTGTAGGGAAAAGCTCCCGCCTGTTTGTGTGCTGTAGCAAAGTCTCTTTTTAAAGTGATGATATATTGTTTATAATTTAACTTGTTGCACTGGATGCATTTACATGAAAAAGAAAGGTAAACATTTGTAAATTTCCACCTTCAGAAACAAATACCTAATGCAAAAAAAGACTGTCATTTTTTTTGTTTTGAAGAAAATACTGTCTTCCCTGAGGACAAACTTCAAATTGTAGTCACTGCTTTGAGACTGCCAGTTGGATACCTGCCACAGGTTGGTCATGCTAAGGCTCAAGAGTTTTCGAGGTTTTTTCTTGGAAAAGCTTCTTAGATCAAAAACAGAAAGGGAGTTTGTCATTTTTTCAGAGATGCAGGAGTATTTCAAAGAGATTAATCTGAAAAGTATTCTGTTTCCGTGAAACTGCTGGTGAGCTACTTTTTCAGGTAGGTCCTGTTAGATCTGGAGCAAAAGTTTTCAAAACGTTCTAAATCTTTTCCTAGAACCAAAGCAATCATAGGAGTACACGTATAAGCTCCCCAGGTACTTGGGGTTTAGGTGTGGGGTAGAGGGTGTTCGGACATCCACAGGTTATCAAGTCCAGTCCAAGTTCCAGTTGCCACTGGTCAGCTGGGAATTGTATGGAAAAAGGTATCGGGGAGCTTTTTATGTCCCTGTAGTCACAAAGGTCAGCCAACAGACCCTTTGATTTCAGTTCTTTGTCATGGGTACAAGGGAGAGCAGGTCCACTCTTTCAGAGGTCCTCACAAGTCACAGACAGCAGGTCCAGTCCTCCTCTGTCCTTCTGCAGGTCTAGAGAATGTTGGGGGAAAGACTGGGTGATGTCCAGCTTTGCAGGGTTCATAAGCCGTTGGGTGGGAACAACTCCTGTGCACTCCCTAACCAATGGGGTAAATGTTTCGAATGGCAACCCTACCCTTTTTTTCAACAATTCTGGTTAGCCCTACTTTAAACAATCCCACAGTGCCCCTGACCTTCAAATTCCAAGATGGGCACACTGTTCTTTTGCACAGCCTATGTGTCTACCCCGAGGTGTGGTCAAGGTAATGATCAGTTCCCTTCTCTGTGGCCAGTCAAAGTTGGTTCTGGGGGGTAGTGTAACACTTGTTGAGTTGGTGCCAGCCTGACTAAGGGGAAAAAGCTGGGGCTTCTCAAGTGTCACCTTACATTTGCCTGGGTAGACTCCTCTGAAGATAATTAAGTTCCTAGGTACAACAGAACTCGTGTTCCTGCCAGGGGAAGATAGCACCTTCTAACTCTCAGGTAATTGTCTCTACCTTAGTGGTAGATTTCTCACCTTTATTTGCACCTAATTCCATCCTAGGACAGGCTGCTCAGTTGCTGGTGAGGTAATGCAAAGTACACTACAGAACGTTAGGCAGGGTAAAAGTAACTTTCGAAAAGTTATTAAGCCCATATCTTTAATAAAAATACGACCTTACCATTAGATTGGATTTTCATTAAATGAAAAGATATTTTTATAATGAAGTCAGTAGCTTTTGCTGTTCAAGCATTATTGATTAAGGTGTGATCCTTACTTTACATTCTACAGTCTGATGAGTGACAATGTTGTTTTGGGCAAGTCTCTGGGAAAGCACGTCATGTCCAATGTCACACATATTCAGTACGCATCCACTGCGCATGCTCGAGGGACTATTGCTCCTCGAACGCCGTTTGATTACACTGTGAGACCTTGTTCCTTCCGGTGTTCTCATCTAGAGTCCGTCAATTTCTTCACGTCGATTACAGCCCGTGAGTTCACCCCGACTGCGCATGCCCGAGGAATCAGTGCCCGTTGAGACGCTGACCGGTTTCACTGAGAGACTCTGTTCAATCGCGCGTCGCTAAAGGCTAACTGTGGAGCCTTCCAACCGTTCTACCAGTCTCCCTATTTAGACGCGGACTTCGGGAGTTACTGGTTTTCTGAATCTTGCTGATACCTTACGGTCCTTTGCTGTGGACTCAGTGTCACCATTGATAGGAGCCTTCTACACTGTACCAGTTTTTTCTTCCTACAATCGAAGAGGAATTTCCTTGGCCCTGAGGAGAATCTCTTTTTGACTCACAGGGATTCGAAACGCGTAGGCCTCTGTCGTATGGTCTGCTCTTGCAATTCAAGTGTTGACCCGTACCACTTTTGAGTTTACTTTGAGTACACAACCTTTATGAAATGATTTTGATCATTATTATTGTTACAGATTAATTGGAGTGTACTATCTTTTAGAATTTGTTGTGTAAATTCGATATTTATTAAGAGAGCAGTTCCCTTTACTTTCCACACTGGTACATTTGTCATTCCAGATCGTGTGGAGTACTCTGTATGAATGTGTGTATGTGAGTTGAATGACTGTGATATGTTTGACTAGTGAAGGTATGTGTGTAATTTTATCGTGCTGTGTCCAATTTGCTCTATATGTGTCTGTAACATTTTGATTGAAATGATTCATATGTTATATCTTTTCATTTATGTCGAATAAATAGCTATTAATTAGCATTTCCCGGTTTTGAATAGTTTTTCTTCTCTGGATGTCATTTAGTGTTTGAAACTTTCATATCAGTTTTAGCATATCCTCTTGTTATGTTGTTCTAAGTGCTCAGCCTTACTGATTAGAGCCAGCTCATTTTTGTTATTAGAGACACCATAAGTGTCATTTAAGTTTCCATGCAATGCATGTACTTCTGCATCATATACTATGGTCTCACAGGAAAGTTAAATGTACCAGTCAGGTTTTAAACCAATTTCAACATGATTTAAAGGTCAGATCACATACACTGGGCACTGGATAATAGTGTCCCAATGTTAGCGTTCAAGTTTATCAGTAGATGAGTCCCAAACAATATGAAAATTGGAATGTGGCCACCCAAAAAGGGGTCATTTTACAATAGTACTAATTTATACTTAGCTGTAGCCTAGTCAGAAAAATGTATGTAGGTGCCTTTAAATTGAACAACGTTTATTCTCTCAATAAACATGAGGTCAAATGTTATGTTATATGTTATGTTATAGAAAGATTTATACCGCCGCGCACTAATACTCTGGAGTGTCCTGGCACGTAGGTGAACAGTGGCATGCGTGTATGGAAATATTAAACCAGCTGTTTAAACAGGAACGTTTTGAGAAGTTTTTTAAAGATAGGAAACTCCTGGGTGTGCTGGAGGTCAGCTGGAAGAGCATTCCACAGCGTGGCTGCTTTAACCGCTAAAGACAGACCCCCAATCCGTGACCGGCGGAACCTAGGGACCCCCAGCCGACGTTGGAGGGCGGAACGTAAAGGTCGCCTGGGCAAATAGAATGTGACCCACGTTCTAATGTAGACAGGGCCGGAACCGTGGAGTGCCTTATGAATCATGGTCAGTGCTTTAAAACTTACTCACTGGGCCATGGAAAGTCAATAAAGGTCCCTGAACTGCTGTCGCACACTGCCACTCCTCGGGATATCAAACAGGAGTCTAGCTGCTGCATTTTGTATAACCTGAAGTTTTCCTAGGAGGTAACCCGGTATGCCAATGTAGAGAGCATTAGCATAGTCTAGGCGGGAAAGAATGGGAGCCCGGTCAACCTTTTCCCTAGCAGTGCGAGGCAGCAGAGGAAAGAATCTCCTACAGGCTTTAAGATAGCCAAAACAGACTCCTGTGAGTTTTTTGATTTGTTGAGGAAACACAGATCTTCCCCAAACAATATTCCTAGGTTCTTGGCAGGGCCACCCTCAGACTCAGGGCACGGAAAATCAGGTGGCCAAAGAGATTTTCTGAAGGTGGGGGAAACTGGCCATAGAGCAGCACCTCGGACTTGTCTTCATTACATTTGAGACTGGCCTGAGCCAGCCAGGAGAATACAGATGACAGGCACTTATGGGCGGTGTCAGTTTGAAGATCAGAGCCCTTCCAAGTAAATAGGAGCTGAGTGTCATCGGCATAGGCCATTATTTTGGCACCTAGCTCCTCTGCCAAATAGATCAGGGGTGTCAGATAAATATAAAAAAGTAAGGGGCTAAGAGTAGACCCCTGTGGGACGCCCGTGGACAGTTTATTAACTGATGATGAAAAAGGCGGCATCCACACCTGTTGGGTGCGGTTGTCAAAAAAGGATTTGACACAGTCCAAAGCCAAGCCCGTAATGCTGATGGCAGACAATCGGGCAAGGAGTTGTTGGTGGGGTACCGTGTCGAAGGCAGCAGAGAGGTCCAATAAAATCAGTGCGGCCCTGCCACCCGCATCCAGGCACTCCCTAATAGCCTCAGTTATCTCAGCCAGTGCTGTCTCAGTGCTGTAGGACGTCCTAAACCCTGATTGAGCCGGGTGAAGAGCACCTGAAGTCTCAACAAACTCCTCCACTTGCCTAAAAGTCGCCTTTTCACAGACCTTAGCCAAGGCCAGTAAAAGGGAAATGGGACGATAATTAGGGAGGATGGAGAGATCAGCAGAAGGCTTCTTGAGGAGAGGAAGGAGTTTGGCATGCTTCCATTGCTGGGGGACTATGCCCGACTGAAGTGAGCCATTGACGAGGGCTGCAGCCTCAAGAAAAACTGCCTCAGCCACACCGCCCAGCACTCTGGCCGGACAGGGGTCCGAAGGGGATCCTGATTTTAGGGATTTACGGATGGCTAAGACATTCCTCCCCTCAGCCGGCCTGAACTGCGAAAAGAGCTGGCTAGGTGCTCTAGAGCAAGGAAGAAAGGGCAAAAACAGAGACCTCTGTTCATGGGAAATGGTCCCTAGACTATCTTGGATCCTTTGGATCTTAGCAATAAAAAAAGTAGAGAGATCTTCACACCATTGAGATGAGATAGGGAGGGTTGCTTGTTCTGCATGAGGGGATAGAAAGCTACGAACAATGGAAAACATTTCGTTGCTGTTGTTGTTAGCTCTGGAATTCTTTCTGCAAAAAATTGCCTTTAGCTTCTTTAATGGCTGCATAATAATCCCGCTGGGCGGCGCGAAGTGCCGCCTTGGCTAAAGGGCAGTACCCGCGTCGCCAGCGCCTCTCAAGCTTTTTACACCCAAGCTTAAGTTCTTTGAGGGAATCTGTAAACCAAGGTTTAGAGGGAGTGCCACGGGGTTAACGTCTGAGGGAGGGCTTAGGTAAAGACTTGACCCCCTGGCTAATCCAGGCGGAGAAGCTCTCCACTGCTCCTTACAGATCTTGGGCTTCTCCCGGTTGAACTAATGACAATGCTTTAGACAGTGCCGGGATATTAATCTTCTGAGGTAAATGGCCCATTGACGGACAGGAGGGAGGGAGTGGTTTACCAATATCCCATGAAAACCTGATCAATAAATGATCTGACCATGTGACAGGCAAGGGGTCCGAGCCGGAGAGATCGAAGTTGGAACAAACTATGTCGATCAAATGACCGCATTTGTGTGTGGCACCCCTGACCCACTGGGTCAGATGGGTGAGATTACATGTGTCCAGCAGATCTCTGGTCCCTGGAGCTTCCAGGCTATCCAGATGAATATTAAAATCTCCTAACATCAGAAACTTGGGAAAGCGAGTACGTGAAGGCAGTGCTGATTTTGTAAAACAAATAAGACCCAGGGCCCTTGTTTAGAAGCCACTGCTGCTTGCACCACACATTGCCTATGCCAGCGGTGCCAGTGACAGTACCAACACAACTAACAATCACACTCACACATGTGTGAAAATTCAGACTTTTAATGTACATTAAAACCTACTAATACTTGCCGCCCAAGCAATTTTTATAGCTTTGGGTAGCAGGTGTTTATTAATTCAATATCAATTAAAATGATCAACTGTTGTTCTCATCACAAAAATATGCAAATAGCACCACCATGTGACAGTCTGTCATAAGTGCTGGTGTTGACAATAAAGTGCTGGTGCTGAGCACCGGAAACCACCAGCTCAAATTAACCACTTAAAGCAGGTACCTGCGTTAATTCATTAGCGCAGTGAATCGAGGTTTCCTGTATGCTGTTGGATTTTTCCATCTTTTAGATAGGATATTTATAACAATGGTAACAGTGTTCTCTTGCCACTCCAAATTACCAAAACCCAAGGTGTTACTGATTGGGGGTTGTGTCCACCTCAGAATGGTGAAGAAAAGGTATTGAGAAAATGTGGAACTTCCTAAAATGTATTTCCTTGAATACTTTAAATCCAGATGAAATCATGCTTCCTTGAATTGGATGTGGATACTCAAATCATAGCATGACAACATTTCATGGAGGCCTCATTTATCTCCTACAGGTACTCGAAGAAAAACAGAACCGAGTTTTGTGCTTAAGTATTCATATAGCAAATATTACTAGTTGGGAGAATACTTAGTAATGGTCTTTTGAGCACTAACCTTCATTAGGGAAAAGTTGAATGTTCATTCTTAAATGGTTCCATTTGGCTTTCATGGCTGTCAAATATAGATGGCTACATCATAGGTCAGAGCACCTGCCTTGAAATACACTGAATATGATTAATAAAATCAACCCAAAAGGCAGACAGGAATGTCTCAGATATTCATGGATATTGAATGCTAAAAAAGAACACAACTTCCATCAATGGGTAGGAGAAATGGTAATGCAACTTCTAACAACACTTGTATTAGGGAGGAGATGCAAAAAGCATTGAAATTGGAAATGTATATCAACCAATACAGATGTTTGAGAGGGTAACCTCTTTCTATTTTAATCTCCCTGTACGTGCCTCTTTACACTTTTGATTGGCAACCTTTCAGACATGATTTTAGATAGTGGTGAGTCTTCAAATGAGGATTTGTTGGTACTCTACTCACTTAAAAATAATGTATGGTCTTACTAACATTACTAACAACACTAAAATACTCACTCTGATACTCTAGTATGATCTATCCAATACTGACAGAGACAACATGAAACAGTTTAGGGATGCCAAGAGAGCAGGTATGATGGGGCTAAGTCAGTTTTCAACTTTTCCATTGAGAGTTTCCAGTGTGTAGTCTTGCAAATTAAGCATAGTAGTGTGTAGAGTGAGTGTATTGGGTTGATTAGGACTTTGCATAGTCAAATTTGATCCAAGAATTATCTGAGGTTGCTTGGGGGCTGGGGTGGTGATGCGGGGATGCACTGGAGGTTTATGGAGAATAGGTGACCATGAGTGTACGAGATTCATGGGGTGAGGAATGGGTACTGCGATTACTAATTGTATGGGTTTGCAAGTAGTGGTGGTGGTAAAGGATAACAATTCATTATACGGAGTGTACGAGGGAGATAGAGGTGTTGTTGTTGAAGGTGTGACCTATCCAATGTATACATGTTCGCCTCATATCCAATGGTCATTAGTAGGCCTGGGCAGAGTTCGCAGAGTTCTGCCACGTGAAACTCAAAGAGGTTACAAAAAACTCTGCAGCGCTCCACGGAGTTCCGCAAGTGGCAAAGTGAGGTAAGTTGCGCTGCTCACCCTGATTTTATTGTCGGGCATTTGTCTTGCTCTGCAAAATCAGTGGAAAAGGCATCATGTGCAGCACAAGAGAACTAAACTTCTTTCTGCCGCTCGAGTAGATGTTATACTTGAGCAACAGCTTCCTCAATGCAAGCAGCAGGTTTCTCAACTCGAGCAGTTGCGACCACCCTCGACTGCCTGTGTTGAGAAATCTCGCCGGGAGGGGGTCTAGCTCTGGATTTTCGGCACTCACCAACTTAACATTGGTCAGCCATGAGAGAGTAAAAACTCTGCTCTGCCCCACTCCGCAGATCCGCGCGATCTAGGTGGAGTGCCGAGTGGGAAAAACTCTACAAACTTTGCAAAAAGAGCAGAGTTTACTGCCCAGGCCTAGTCATTAGTGGGCATAGATGGGGCAGAAGAGGGTGAGGAAGGACTACAGTTGGTATGGGTGTCTAAGCACTTTAAGGCTGAAAGTGTATGGCTGGAGAATTATTTACAATAAGGATGAGATGAAATTGTAAAGGTGGTCTGGGGAAGAAGAATATGAATGGTATGACGAATGGAATATGAGGTGACAGAATACGGATGGTGACCGGTGGCGTGTATTATGAGGACTTGGGTTGGGCCATTTGATATATTATTGGTCAGAGGGTTTGTTGTGTAAGGCTGCATCCTCTGCATATTCACGGTCTAAGTACCCTCACACTACTCTCTTACTGCTCTGGTGGTCAGCATTCTTAGGTAACCTTATGGTTGTGGGTGTGCATTGCCTATTGGCAAGGGATCCTAGAAATGGAACCATCACTCAGAGATATTGTTTTAGGTCACTTTTTAAATATTTATTACAATATTACTACTTGCAGTTGTGACGTTTGCAGGAAAGGATTCAACATGTACCTTGAGCAAAACCTACTGTGGAGAAGTTGATATGTACTTGTGAGACTGTGGAAGTCCTTGATCTTCATGTGTAAATGGTGGCAGTGGCAGTCAACTAACTGTTACATTGTGCTCTTTCTGCAGGCATTCCTGGTATGGTTCAGCCTTATCCTGGGGTCTGTTCAGGACCAGTCTTGTGAGAGTGTGCTGCCACTCACCAATATCACCGGTAAGTGCTACAAACAGTAATTTTGTGAGTTCAGATTTGGGTCCTAGCATCCTATTGCTGAAAGGAGAAGGAAATGTTCTTACGCAAATTCACTTGTTTTTAATTAAAAACACATGTGCAATGAGCAAGGCCTATTGCTATTGTCCATGGATTGTGCAATGCCTAACTAGGAGCTGGGAATTTAATTTGTCATGTATATGATTAAATTCCGATCATTCTCTTCATCCCCACCGAAAATAGATGCCATCCACAATTCAAAAGACCACCATGTTCCACCTAAGCACAGCTTTCTAAAATGGAACTCCTTGGCCCTGTTCCCAACCAAAGACCTCACACACATTGTCACCCACAAAGCTACGCTGTGTGGCTGACACTCTTCCTTCTTCAGTCATACTATCCTAAACATCATAAGCTCTAATAATACTATTAACAGGGCAAATCTTCCCCATCTCAAAAAGGAAATTCTGGATTCCAGCTGCCTAGCTTTCTAGTGAATACATTTGTCAACCAACCGCGCTCATGAAAAATAATTAACTAAGTAGTTACCATCGAAGTACATGAACAAATCAACAACAAACAGCTCTGCATGACTATCTGTATATCTTGAGATTATGTTGCACCACAGAAACAACAACCATACAAGTTACGGTGGATACCCTGCTCCTGTAGACAGGAAAGACGTCTGACTCCTGATACTGTTCCACGGCTCAGCAGTCATAAACATTATTGACCATCCTGAATGCATGCATCAGCTTTGAAAACAAATGATCTATTTATTGCAACTCTCAGCAGTTAATCCAAATCTTACCATCCAGATCCCAATGAGTTTCCGTCATATTTGATGTTCCTCAAGGTTCCGTTCTCTCTTCCTTTTCATACTCTACGCAGAATTACATAGAATTTTACTTCAATTTTAAACAACAACAGCGCTGTCCCCACTCTGGAACATATTAATTGACTCAACAATACCTCTTACTTACCGAAGCCTGCATGTCGAGCACATAGTGGACATCTAGTGATCCAAAATATAGGGAAACAACCATCACAACGCAACTTTCACAACGCACTACCATCACAACGCAACTTTTACAACGCAACATCCATTACAACGCATGCTTTTACAACGCATGCCATTACATCCCAGATGCTATTACAACGTAAGTATGGGTAAGTATTTAATTTAAAAAAATAAAATAATTTTAATTTAATTTTCTAAAATTAATCTAATTACTTTAATTGTTTATAAACATATTTTTATTTTATTTTATTAATAATATAAAATAATGTAATTAATTTTATTTTAATATTTTAATTACATTTAATTATAAATGTAAATACATGTAATTAAAATAATTATAATATAACCCCTACTCAATCCAAAATGTACCCTACTATTACACCCCCCTGGAGTTAGAATAGTAATTTTAACCCCTACACTATTGAACACTTACCCTACTATTACACCCCCTTGGAGTTAGAATAGTAATTGAAACCCCTACACTATCCAACACTTACCCTACTATCACACGCCCCTGGAGTTAGAATAGTAATTTTAACCCCTACACTATTCAACACTTACCCTATTATTACATCCCCCAGGAGTTAGAATAGAAAATAAAAATATATAAAGAAAAATAAAAAAAAAATGTAATTATATTAAAATGTAAATTAATAACATTAAATACTTACCTATACTTACGTTGTAATGGTATGCATTGTAATAACATCTGGGATGTAATGGCATGCGTTGTAAAAGCATGCGTTGTAATGGATGTTGCGTTGTAAAAGTTGCTTTGTGATGGTATGCGTTGTGAATGTATGAGTTGTAACGTCATACATTCCAAAATATAACACCAATAATGCTGATTACAATAATGGCTTCCCAATATGAGCATGACTGCTTCACTCCACTACTTTTCATAGACAAGAAATCCCTTGGCTTCACATTCCACAGGGATCACTCCTTCAGAACTTACACCAGCAGAAAAAATCCAGGGAGTGCTTGTCAGCTTCCTCTCCTCAGGAAACTAAAACCCACATGCTGGGATATGACTTCAAATCTGCAGCTCCAGCTCTGTTCTTTTCCCATCTTGATGGTTGCAATGCCCAGTCACTAGCCCCAGGATTCCACCCTGGCTTCTCAGAGGCACAGTCTAAGTACAGCTGTAAAGCTCCTCAAATAGACTGAATGAATGTATTCATCTCAAACCCTACTGACAGTCCTTGTCTCACAATTCATGCATAACTTTGAAGGCCTGATGCAGAACATACACAGCAGTAACAACCACTGTACCAGCATTAAAAGCAAAATAACTCACGATGTACATAATCCAGCAAGAAAACAAGCATTGGCGCACAAAAGGGTTTAGATGTTGCAGAGCACCGCAGACTGCTGTGCAACATGGCTTAAAGTAAAAAAAAAAAAAAATGCACTATGGAGCCGGTGTTGACCACATCATAACACTTTTTTGTTTACTTTATGGCATGCGGCACAGCAGCCTTCCCTGCTGTGCAACATGTCTAATAAAATTGACAACACTAAAACATCAAAAAAACAACAGCAAGAGTAGGAACAAAAAATGAAAGGAAATTATTTAGTAAAATGATAAGGAACACGCCCCCATAACAGACCAGTAATGGCATCACTGTTCTGGGTTGCCATCCCCAAAGCCACCTCTGGTTGGTACACACTGTGAAACAGCCTACTGATGCATTCTTCCTGAATAGGAGCAACAAATAAAAGCAATTAGCACAATTATTGGAATATTGAGAGGGGGCACATTGAGCCATGTTGCTCAGACTGCAGTGATGTTGCTCAGACTGGTCAAGATTCCAGGCCCGATCAATCGGAATAAAATAGTGAATTTTCAGAAGGGATGAGGGAAGGAGGTTGTAAATATGTTGGCCACACAATTGTAAGTACTACTAAGAGCCCTCGGAAGAGGTGTGCGTTCATTAGTCATTGAGGGCCGATAATTATCATAACTGAATGACTGTGTGCTCAGCAATTTTAAATTGCCTCTCTTGTCCAACTTCACAATCTGAGGTCCAACAAGCCACATTATAGACTTGTTTTCAGTAATATTTTCTCACCCTTACTGATTTCCCTTGTTCTGGATTTCTCTAGAATACCCCCTAATTAAATGAACGGTGGTGCCATGGAAAATAAAGCCCAGGTATCTTCAATAAAAAGCAAGTTACGTGCCAAACATTTTTGTTTTAAGTTCATACAATATACGTGTGTGTGTTGCACAGGAGTGCCTTGCAGTTACTGCAAAACAATAAAACAAAACAATAAACCAGGCAAGGATTAATATTTTCTTTTTTCAGTTGTATATCGCTCAAACTCGAAGCGAGAGCATTGGAATACTTTACATGAACAAAAGTGAAATTACACAATGACACATTCATTTTTTGTTTAAATGCATGGGGAATTTAAGTGGTTTGCCAAGAATCACGGGATGTTTATTGTTGAGATGATGCAGAGACTCAAACTGGGTCTCCAACTTCTAAAGTCAGCAGCTCTGACCATTATGCTACAAAGTCTCCTCTCAATGAAAACCACCATTTTCTCTGATAAATTGCCTAGAAATAGGCGTGGAGTGTAAAGCGAAGCCACATCTCCGATCGTTTTCATTTATATTGTGTTTTTCATTTACTGTATCAAGTTCGAAAAGAAAAAAATGCTGTTCAAAATTCAAAGAAAGCAGAAAAAATCACATGCAGCCACCAAAGCCTGCTCACAAAGAAAAAAGTATGCCGAAAAAAGCAGATGAAAAATAGAACTCGGCCCAAACTCCACTGATGAGAAAAACACACGAAGAACAACAGGAAATAGCATGCAGAAAACAAAGTAAACAAATAATAATTAAGGGCCGGGCTGTAAGCCCCTTTTAAGATGTATATTGATAGCAAGAGACTTCACAAGGCAAGTGCTGGGCAGGTGAAAACTAAATAGAACCCACATCTCCAGGCTTGAAAGTATTACATATGAGAGAAAATGTAATACACCTGAATAACAGAAACTGGAATAAGTTTCCCATGGACATTGGATTTACAACATGTCTACTCTAGTTAATGCCCATCTTTTGAAGGAGCACCTCATCAAGCATGAATAAAGTCCTCCAAACACCCAACCTGAAAGTCAATAATGCCATTGCCCCTGTCTTGCACACAATATTGAGATGTTCCCTGATCTGGAACTACTGCCCAGCACTCCTGTGTTCCAGAGCTATGGCTGTGATCTACAAATACGTATTCATACTTAGTCAGGACATTCCAATTAGAGTGGAGGAATACACCCCCTGTTTTTGCACATTGTCGTCATTGCAACCTATTCAGATATATATAAGTATATATATATATTCACTTTTCACCAAGCGCAAAGTATATAAATATATATACTTTGCGCTTGGTGAAAAGTGAATATATATACATATATATATTAGATGCCTTTCTTCCTTTCAGATCTTGCATTTCTTCAAATTTCATTTTCTTCTAGTACACCTGCCCACTCCATCTGCTCTTTTCTCCATTTATTCCCTACACACTACAACTCACTTTTTGGTATTCATTTGTTTCTTCTCATCCCCCCCTTGCAATATAAAGATGGATGCATTGATTATGCAAAGTTAAAGATAATGAAATATGTTTAATTAATGCTTAGGTGCTTAAAGACTGTGTTTTAAGCCATATTAGGAGGCCCAGGTATCTAGCCATTTTAGTCATGCACTCAAGCACCTAATTCTTTTCTTTCTCCAAAAAGAAGCATGAACAAAAAGAGGGAAAAAACAAAGTCCTTTGTAGTCTGTGTGGATCTTAAGTATGAAGAACTATACGCCTAAATGTCAATACATGTTGTAATTTCTGTAAGAATGTAGATTGGAATTTGGTTCAGTCAAATTAAGCTGCTCTGTGTGAGCCCTCAATATAAGGTTTTGTTCCACATCACCTCTGCTGATTAATAATCTCATGGATACTGTAGCCAATGAAAGGTTTTCCAGGAAGAAGATAACAGCCCTTTGGGACCATAGGCGTAACTAGCTGAGAACAGGATCGAGCTACCACTGAAACACTGCACTAATGCCCCCTGTCCCCCATGCCATCCAACCAGCACGAAGTTGCACTGGAGAGAAAATGCTTGGAAACAGGTC
The DNA here is from genome assembly GCF_964261635.1 of Lissotriton helveticus. Classification (NCBI taxonomy): domain Eukaryota; kingdom Metazoa; phylum Chordata; class Amphibia; order Caudata; family Salamandridae; genus Lissotriton; species Lissotriton helveticus. Next base: position 1,762,403,267 of record NC_136065.1, read on the forward strand.
ATTTGGCCTCCAGTGGAGCAGAGAGCAGCCAAAGCATGCAAGAGCCACCATAAGGCTACTAACCCAATGGATAAGAAAGGACATTGATGAGCCCCCACCTTCATGTCCAGGGCATGGGCTGTGAGAAAGCCTAGCGCAAAGCCTAGCCCAAATGCATGAAGATCTGAATTTCGCAAGTCTTCTAATCACAGAGCCTGATTGTCACCAGCTGTTCACCTGTATATAAAAGATCTGGCGTCACTTTCACTCGCAGCTGTCCAGATTCTGGAAGCTGACCCTGCCCCAACATACATGACACACATCTAGTTTGACAGCTCCGACAAACGTTTCAGAGCTGCACGTTCATCGCATGAGTATGGAAAATATGGAATTACACAAGCCATGGATAGCCCAAATTATTGGGATCTACGCGAGATTTCCTTTCTGTCATACAAATCACACACATGTCTTGGGACTAGCCGGAGAGCGAGTACTGTGACTGAACAAAAAGGAAACCGTACCCTCTGGCCTGAGAGAAAGAAACAGAACTAAATGAAAGAACCATGTGTCAGGGAGGCAACATCTGGAACCACAGCAAAAGAACCAGAGCAAGAAGGGATATATCCTTTACTGACGAATGAGGACACTTAGAATCTCAAATAACTAGATACACATTTAATGTAAACTTTGAAGTTTGAAGGGGGAGGGAAATTGCAGATGTCAATGTGTTCCATGATGCAAACGTGCAAATGACGGATTTCTTAGTATTTCTTGGTACTACGGTGAAACCGTATCCGTGCCAGCCTGCTTTAAGCCTGCCTGAAAGTGTCAAGTGGGAAAGTAGCCTATTTCTGCTGCGTATCTGAAGTTGTATCCCTTCAGCTGTGGAATGTTAAATGTCGAAACGCCATATTTCATTTGTGGTTGGGGCTGACATTTTTTATATTTTGAATGAATGCCAGCAGCCCCCTGTTGTTGGTTGGATCCTTGATTGCCGAGTCAGAAAGTGCTAATGTATCATATTTCACCGATTATACGTTATTTCGGGCCTGGGATGAAACCAAACCGGACTCCTTTAATTCAAGGTCAGAATGGCCTGTTGGGCCTTCAGGCAGTGCCAGAAGGGCTGTTCTGACAGGCCACTGGGTGGCCTGTTTTTGGTAGTTTTGTGGGCCTGTTTTATTGTACAGTGGTTCAGTTTTTACTTTTAATTTCCCTGACATTACCACAAAAATAATCTGCAGCAGGCACAAATTCTCGCAGTCTCGCGTGCAGGGCCGGACTGGTCCTAGTGGGCATTGGATGTTTTCCTGGGAGGCTGGAAGGGTGGGCCGGTTTTACTGCAGTGGGGGGCGGTTTTTTGCAGTGGTGCTGCAATATTGGCCCCCAGTAACAAAAGCAGCAGTGCTTCACACTTGTACCCCCTTCCTCTCCCCCGGACTTTGGGGCGGGTGTCCAACAAAATTGAATGGGTCGCTTTGGGTTCCCAGTCTAGTCCAGTGCTGCTTTAATTGTTGGCTGAGTAATTTACAAGTATCATGATCGAATTTGGACAGGAATGGCTCACAATTTTGTGTCTCTGAAACACAAGTTATTATAACAGTACAGTAATGTTAACATTTAATATTAAAAGATTTATTAGTTTCTATGGTATATATAACTTTCATCCCTCTTCAAGGTACTCTCCGTATTTGGGGTGGTAGATCATTGGGTCAATGCAATAGCTGTAGAGATCATTTGGGTAACTTTTGAGTAACAGGACTTTGTGTGTAGATAATCAGTGCTTAATTTGAGCCAGTGGTTGCTGGTGGGGGCCACAAGCACTCATTCTCTGCATCAGGTGCTTACTGAGAACAAGAGAGGTAAAAAGAAATAAAGCGGAAAGACAGAGGAAGAGAAAGATAGACAAAATGTCCTAAAGTGACAAAGCAAGAACTTGCTATAGTGAGAGACAGGGAGTGTCTGCAAGTGGATTAGGAGTCATAAAGTGAATTCCAGCTTACACAACCTTGTTATTGGGTGCATCACGTGTAATTGCACTGGCCGTGTGCTTCTGAGCAGAACTTTGGGTACCAGAACTCATTCTTTTACAAATTTAGCACTGTAGACAAACAAGAAGACGGTTGATGTAAAAGGAGGGCAAACATTAACTATTAGTGCACATGATTCAATTGAACCCAAGGGCGAAGACTAGCAGTGTTCTCTTTGTCGTGAGCCAAACTGTGGACTCACATTGTGACCCACCAGCATTGTTCGAACCGACAGCAAACAAAAATGCTTTCCTCGTCCCGGGGAGTTTCCATCTGTCTTGTCCTAGGGAGGTTTAAATGCCTTAAATGTACTCCAGCAGCACAGAGACTTCACTGTGAGCTTGTAGCCCATTCCGTGCCAAGGTTTCGACATTTACTGTTCAACTTGTGATAGCGGCTCTTCACCAGGGGGTCGTCTAATGAGTGACAAATCCGTGTGTCACACAACTGCACCCTGCGATTTGACATGTCTGGGGGTGATAGGGCTGAGCGATTTTGCTGTGATGTTGATGACAGATTCGTCGACACATTGGGGGTTGTGTTGCCTTCTATGATTTAAAATATGTGACTGGTGTATCACATTGATATGTCCACAGGACGGATCAGTCTTTCTTTCCCCAACTCGTGTTATGAGATCCGACTGCTGAAATGGATTCTTTTTCCTATATTAAAGGGTCTCAGTAGCATTTCCCTTCCCTTTCCACCCCTGGTAGTGTTCCTGTTATCCCTGATTGATTCCTGTGTGAAAATCCTATTTGTTTTCCAATTTGGTCTTCTATTGCCAATACTTTAAAGCGGTGGGCTGGAACTGGGCTGTCTATGAATAATGGCCTCATAAGAACCACAAGCCAATCTCTGCAGCCAGTGTCAAGTGGAGTGATTTATGGACCGGCGTGCAGCCAGTCCATTCATTTACTAGTTCAAATTTGAATATATATGTGTGTGAGCGTGCATGTGTGTGCGTGTGTGTGTGTGTGTGTATGTATGCTACAGATATCAGAATTCACCCTGAATTCTGTATCTGTAAATTGTGATTATAGATAATTGCATGATGCAAATTGCAAAACCCAATCTGTAATTTTCTCTGTGATTCATTTCAGTTCCAATTGTCTAATGTTGCAGAAGAGGGAGGGTGTGTGTATTTTCCCGCAATATTGGACTTTTGTATATCTACCTACAACAATATTGGCTCCATACGAACACTATTTCATTGTGACAAGTGGAGGCCAGTAAACCTTCACTTACATTGGAATATAGTGGTAGTTGATAATGACGCATGTCAATATTCTGTGCCTCAATGTTGTGAAATATAACGATGTCTGTTGTAGAAAAGGTTCACTCCCTGCAAAAAACAACACACCAGGCACGACCCTTCCAGGCTATTGTCAGGGGATTTCATGCCAGCCAGACTCGTGGCAAAGGCTCTGACCATGTACGTATTCACAGGAAAACACACCCCTTCGAGCGTGACTAATTACAGGTAAGCATTCTATGCAAATCCTGAGAAAGCAAGTCTAAAGCAGGGGTCCATGCCAGTGTGCCTTATTTTAGATGGGCACCACAACAGAGAGCGATGGGATGTGACTAGAGAAATGGGCAGGCACTGAGCAGAAAACATCTACTCTGGTGGAAAGTTAGAAATGTGTTGATCAAAAAGAAAGAGGCGTAGAAGTTATTCCACCCGGAATGGGGAATAACAACCGAACCCAGTTTTACCAGGTGGAACTCTACATGTGAAAGCCACTTCTGTGTCAAATATTGGACCCTTCTCTGTTCCCTTGCATTCATTTACCATCTGCTCGCAGCAGGTGATAAATGGGAGGACTGAAGGCTGAGTGGCAGTGGGCTGGGGACATAGATGACATCTGTGATAGGTAAGACTCATGCAAGATGGAGCCTTAAATGCACGCCTCGTGCCATAGCATGTGGCCAGGCAGGGTCCACGCTGCTCTAGTGCTTGCAAGCACGGTACCATTTCTATTCGCTTTTGCCAAGCGACTTTTCCGGCTGGTGTTTCAGATGACCCAGAAAGTCTGTGTATGGACCTACCCGACCTCCTGTGATGGAGATACCACTCCCCCTGATCCGCAACATGGCCCCAAGTTTCGTCTCCTCTCACCTAGCATGGCCTGTCAAACATACCTGAGCCCCTCTGGGTCTCTCATTGTGCTGCTGGAGTTAGTTATGCCAGCACGAGCCTGCAGGAAGTTGCACCAGACTCTGCACTCGGAAGGCAGTGGGGGATGCCCGTAGTGGAAGCACGTTGTCCCAGCAGTGGCTCCAATATTGTGGGTCCTGGCACTTATTTATTTACAAATTAAGCACTGTCGTGACGCTGGCTCCCAGCACACATAACTTAAAGACACAAAATCAATTTTAACCAATACAGTTCTGTTTCACCAAATGTTAAACACACTACAGCATGTCGCCTACACTAACACTTGAGAAGCTTACTAAACATTGCTCCTTGACTTCATACCTCAAAACGCTCCATGTTTTTTATCGAGTTCATTTACTTTTAGACATGGGGTTTCCCATAGAACTCCTTCCTTCCATGAAATATTTCTCATCAAATCTGAAATGCACTAATTTGCAACTGCGTGACCGTCAAAAACGGTGAATATTTGTTCATTCATTTTGAAGAAAACACTTTAGGAAGGACATCGAGGCACAAAGTAACTTTCAGCAATAATTCATGAATTGCAACCTGTGAAGCAGTGAACAAAGCCCTTAAGCGTTTATGCTGCGCTGCTAGACCTGTGCTGTGATATACGTAATAGGTATTGAAAATTGAATTCGGAAAGTTTTCAGAATTTTTCCTGGAATTGATTATAGAGATGAGCACCTCAAAACCGACTCGAGGAACAACATATCATCTTCGCCCTGAAAGGGTTTGGAATAGATCTGTCTGAACATTGCTCCTGATGTGCATATCAGAATTTTCATTATTGTTAATGGATTTCCAGCATTGTGAAAGCAGTATTTGTACTGCACAATTATTGGCAACGAGTTGAAACACAAACTGTGTGTGGCAGGAAGCCCTGCAGGTGCTTGAACAGTATTTCAAAAACTTGGGAGAGGAAGCCTCAAGTTCACTCTAGCAAGGTGTAGTTCATCAGCACACTAAACAACAACATCCCTACCTTAGCACACATGACAATCATGGATGGGAACTGAGGCCTTTTATAACACTGATTGAGCAGGCCGCTGAGGTCGTCGGACTACTGTCACCTTGACTTTCACCACCACTGCTACCACTAGGCTTGAGATGAGTGACTGTGGTGGTAGCATTACCGATCTTAGTCTACAGGATAGGCCTTTTAACCTGTTGCATTTTGAGTGGGCCTAACTTCAGGTCCCATTTTTTAAATAGTCTGCCAATCCACTCCACCTGGGTATGTGGTGTGCATGTGTAAGACGTGCATGAAGTGCATGTGGCACCTGTGATCATAGCCACACTGGCTTCCATTTTGTGTGGTACATACTTCACATGGAGGGTTGGGGAGATCCAAGACAGCAGATCTGAATTACAGGATTCTTCTCAGTCACTCCAGAATGCAGTGGAGTGGGTCAGACTGAAGAGTGTTTAGAAGAGAAAGACGTGGGTGTTTTGAAGCGAGGGGATTTCTCCCTGCTCTTTCCTAGTCCACTGATGCCTGGGAAGATTAGCGGGTAGTTTAGTGGGACAGCCTGCATATCTTTTGAGTTCCTGCTTCACCCCACCATCATGCTCACACTTTGGACAGAGACCATGGCTGGAATGGTCTGCTTAAAAATAGCAAAATATTTTCCAGTGGAACGGGAAGAACCTGATGATGAAGCAAGCCACCAAGAAGTAAGGGTTACACAGGAAAACCGGGGGGCATATTATCAAGCAGGGTGTTAAAATTATTGCCGTTTTAGCTGCAGAAAACGGCTGCAAAAGCGGCGATAAAGGGCTTGATAATATGCCCTGGAAAAATCCAATAGAAGCCCATGTTCACACCAGAAGATGGGTTTCTTTTGGAATTCACAAGAGCATATTATCAAGCCCATTATCACCGCTTTAGCAGAAGTTTTCTGTCGTTAAAACAGCGATAATTTTAATGCCCTGCTTGATAATATGCCCCCTAGAGTTTTCTCACCCCCATACCATGCCAGATGAGATGATGGGACCAAGAAAGTTCCCCTCATTAAGGGTGCCTGCTATTTGCCAAACCCATTGCTGCTTTTTAAGAAAAATGTATCCAAATCAAATATTATTTAACACAAATAATTTGAACGTCAACTATTTCACTCTGATGATGTCATATTAAACTATTGATTCACTGTTTGTCATTTATTTCACTGAAAACAACCTGCAACGTGAAACTCAGTGAGTGCATGTCAGTGGAATTCAGAAATTCTAACTTTTAAAGTTTTAATCCCTTTTTCCTAATTCAATTTCTGTTGAAGAAAATTGAAATACAAAAGTAAAATTAAGTCTGAAAACTAGCCATTAGTTACTGAAATACGTTTTACACAATATATCTAGGTTAATCGTTTTTGTATAAAGTCCACATTTTGATGTGTAGATCATACATGCACACATTAACAGCTTTACCGACATTTGCAGACATCAAGACATACCAGCAGACTAAGGGATCACTATAGATGCAAAGTCAACCGAGTCGGTAAAATCTGAGTATTTTAAAAAATGTTTGCAACACTTTTTGTTGCTTTTTGTTGCAGTGTGAAACCATTACTAGTGTTGCTCAGGTCAGCAGGTGCACTGCTGCTACTCATATGGCCTGCCGTAGCAAAAGCCCCACAGTAAAAGCTCCTGAGTGGGGCCCAAGAGGAATACCTCAACAACGGTCACCACCTCCCAGGACCATTCCTTGCATAAGCCCCCTTGACAATGTATCCCCTGCTTGTGCCTTGAGCCTATGGACAACATACAATATAAACTAAGTCCCACTCCACCACCTGCACTTTCTGGTATGGTGACTGCAGTTTGCAGCCACAGAAGCTCTCACTCTTTAGATGTGTGACATAGTAAAGCTGCAGATCATTGAACAATAACAACAAAGAACCTCTACTTAACATTCAATTAATATTCAGGTGATACATCCATCATCAAAAAATACACTGTCCCACTACTACATTGATTATTCATCTTTTTATTTATCAAAAATATGTGTTACTTTATTTTTTTTATATAGATACATAAATATATTCATTTACTTTCATTGTTAATTATTTACATAATTTCAATAAGATTTGAGCCCCAAGAGCATGTTAAATAAACATCTCAGGAATCAGTCAAACACCACCAGACACACAACTAACAATCATACACAACACAATCATACTCCATGACATTGCTGAAATGAACACATCAATGCATATCATAATTCATTTCATAGACACATAGAGCAAAAAAAAAAGAAGAAAGCACTGATGCGCGTTTCGGAGTGGAGTAAAAAACCCACAATTCCTTTGTCAAGGCGCAACAAGTAAGTAACTCATTAGGTGGTCAATCGTCATCCAAACATCAGGGAAGCTGGGCTTTTCAGAGCATCACAGCTGACAGTTGAGACAAGGCGACATCTACATCAACATTATATCCAAATTGTCCACTTTCTGTAAATGCCATGATTCTGTGAAAATTGTGATACAATTAAGTAAAGAAAGGTGAACGCCAGAACACTTTACAGATATAGCACTAAACATAAAAACACCCGAATTGAGATATGAAATAAAAAGTAGTTTGAAAAAAGCTATTCGGTTCAGATAATGTTATAATCATTGTTGACAAACACTATAAAAAGTGCAACAAATGATTGCAAAGAAATAAAGTCCTGAAATGTAAGATGAAATTGCATATCCTTTTAGAAAAACGCAAACTGATATAGAGAAATGAAGTCAGAAATATACACAAGTTTCATCCTTGCACCTGTTTGAACCACCTTCCACTACTATTGCATAGGCATTTCTGAGTCCATTTAATTAAAAGAACTCATAAAAACAAATTAATAGATGTACTTTACCAGGTACCTAAAACTATAATAGAGAAATATTATATCTTACAGGAGCCTCGTGGTGACATGAAAGGGATATATTTTAATACTCTAGAAAGAGGTGTAATTGAACGTGTGCTGCTAGTTGTGCTGCTAGGAGCAACTGATCACCAAACACTCAACCGCCACGCACTTCTTTGTAGATCTCGTGTTTTAACAGAGCTATGTCTTTTGCATTTGCTAGTTTAATAGCATTCGATTGTTTCTCTTATTAATAGTCTCTTAAAATGCTGCTTCATTCACTTTCCTGTGACGTTTACATGAAGAAGAAAGATACAGTTCTCCTTCAAGGATTGTGCAGCGTGACTTCATGTGATATCAGTGAGGGTCAAAGGGAGTGTGATTGTATTTAGGCATTGCATATCATTTTGGTGAAAATGCACCACTGCATTTCTGTCGCTCTTGTTCTGAGTAATAGACCAACAGGGCTGGACTGGCCATAACGGGCACCGGGCAATCCCCCAGTACGCCGCATGGGTGGGGCCTGGTTTTGGGCCCCTGGGGACAGTTTTTGTTACAGGGTCGTTTTTGCAGCATCTGCCCTGTACCAAAATCGACTGAAAACCGGCCCCGAAAAACTGCTCGGCGGCACCTCCAACCCCACCCCGAGTGGGGAGGGGGAGTGGGGGGATGACCGAGCACTTTGCCAGGGCCGGTTGTGGTTCCCAGTCCAGCCCTGTAGAGTAAGGGCCTGATTTAGAACTCAGCAGATGGGTTAACCTGTCACAACAGTGACGGATATCCCGTTCGCTAAAATATGAATCCCATGGGAAATAGGGAGATTTATATTTCTGCAGACAGGATATTCGTCCCCTTTGTGACATAGTAACCCGTCCACCGAGTTCTAAATCAGGCAATAAAGGCTTGATTTAGATCTTGGCAGACGGGTTACTGCATCACAACGGTGACTGTTATCCCATCCACCAAAATATAAATCCCATAGGATACCTGTCCCTGTTGTGACAGAGTAACCTATCCCCCAAGATTTAAATTAGGCCCTAAGTTCCTATTTGTGTGTGAACACTAGTTTGTGCATAAATCGTGATTGAAAGTTGTGCAATTGCTGCATGTGGTAAATATTGCATAGGGCAAATGCCACATAAAGTAATTATCACATACCCGCAATTTTCCCCAGCCATATTTTGCTAGCAAAAACCCAGGCACAATTTTCATGGTAAAATGGTAGAATAATATATGAAACATGCTATAATTGAGGCGCCAAACACTGATGCTGCATGTTATGCCTCATTTTGACCCATGTTGTCAATCTGAATAGGTGGAATTTATGCTTGAAACTTAAATTGCCAGCTTAGGTGCTTTTGTCAATGATGCCTAGTCTGTAGCAATGCAGCGTGTTTGTATAGTGTGCAATGTGTGTAATCCTCTTCAGATATGAAGATCAGTAAACCCCATTCCCTGAGGCATAAGAGGTGAAGGTGACAGAGTATTTAAAGGATACAAGAGATGTTCTTTTATACCTATCTGGATGATTGGGAGGTTCTCAGCCTTTTAAATCTGTTCAGGTCCTGCTCACATGGTCAGCCACCCATTTTCTCTTTTCTCTGGTCTGTAACTATTAACATTCTGTCCCTGCCCAATAGTTTTTATTATTCTCTGATGCTTGCGCGTCTCGGCACCATCTCGTCCACAACGCGCAATAAAAATTTAAATTCATACATAATGTATTCCAGCGGCCAGACAGGGACATCTCCCAGGAGAGATTGTCTAGTGATTTGTGTGACACGAAAAACAAATCATTTTGAACCACATTGAAAACACTCAATTGCATTCCTATGATTACTTGTCTTATTTTCATATCTCGTGTATTTGTTTGTATAGGACGAGGGAGGCAAACAGTGACCCTCGAGGGCTGCATGCATTCCCAGTTTTAAGAATATCCCCATGTGACACATTTGCATCCAATGCATTTAAATAGGAGTCATTTACAGACTCAGTGGTTACCCAGGGAATGTTTTATGGACTCGGTCCTCTTGATTTAGTAGTTGTGCAGAAACCTCTGTGAAAAATTAATTTTTTATGAGTTAATTGATGATCAGTTTGTAAAAATGTCTAATATGTTCCTAATCCATGAGGAGCTTATGGGGTTGTAGAACATTGGTCGCCAGTGACAGAACAGTTGCAGAGTTTGCTGTAGGGAATAACATTAGAAGCTGTGTAAATAAATAGGATTAGAACATTGGAACGTTGGAAGCTCCATAGAAAACAATGGAGTGCTCTGGGCTTATAATGGCTGGTATAAGCCTGGAGCTCCAACATTCCAATGTTTCTTGGTTCACAGCTCTGGCTGTGAACAAAGGCTTCAGGGAGCCTGAGGGGATTTCAGGCGCGTCATGTACAGAGTAGTGGGACCCTTATCTCGTTGAGGATGCTTGACACACATTCTGTTGTACTCTGGAGATGAGAGAGAAGCCACAATGTGGATTTCAGAGATGTTGCAAAGTACAAAAATGCTGATGCGTTTTACTACCACATGGGAAACTAAAGAAGCATTGCAGCAGCATTGTAGAAGTAAGCAATAATAATTACACCTAAATACAGCATATGGAAAAGAAGCTGAATAAGGAAGAATGTATCGGAGATGTTTAAATTCAGTTAAACGTTTATGACTCGCACTCATGCATCAGCTCCCTCCCTGGGCAGGCAGTGTCATCAAGTAAACATTGAAGAGGGACTGCTGAAATTGGAGCTTTAACAAAACGTTAGGGGATAACAGTGTCACACAGGGTTTTAATGTCCTTCTCCCTGTGACAGCAAATTCCTTCAGCATCAGTCTCGTCTTTGTTGCAGCCACTCTCCTAAGATATTTACGGGCCGTGAAAAGGTAAACCTTGACATGAGCAGTGTGCTGGCTTTCAGAGCCAGACTTCATATCATGCTCACTTCGAGGGACTGACTTGGCAACTTTTAGAATTGCTATTAAACCGAGGCAATGCTTTTTAGCTTTCTGGAAACTGCAGGGGTTGGGCCCTCAGGCCCTATAACAAAAGCCACTACTGCATGAATATGAAATGCTAGAACCGTACAGTGAAGAACAATAAAGTAATATCACAGCACTCATTTTTAATGATTGAGGTCCCTCTGGCTGGCTAAACAATTATTTTCTGAAGGGCTTCGGGCAGTATCACGTCACAGTGGACGTTGTAACTCATGCTGCCAACGTGCAGAGGAGACCATCAGGATTTGATCACAGTTTTAGGAGTAGGTGGTTTTTGAGGTGGTTTTTAGGTCTTGTTTACCAGGCAGCTTTTAGCTATGTACGTAATCGTCTCAGTTGGACAATACTACAAACTTACAGTGGGCTAGAGCTTGCCCGTTGCTTACCATTGGTTGGCTTTCTTGTCATTCATTTGCTTACTTACTTATTCAATGGCTTTCCCCATCTTTGCGTATGTCCCTCTCGTCCCTCTCCTGGTGCAGTGGCGTAACACAGGCTCCCGCATCCACCGCGGTGCGGGGAAGCTCCAAGCTGCAGGGGTTCCCCTCTGCACAGTAGTCAGGCCTGAGAACTCTGGCCAATGGATTATATCTCAGACAGTCCTCCGACCTCACCTTTCTCTTTCCCTGTAGTTCCAGCATTAAATCATCTTGTCAGTTTAGTGTAGATCATACTCCGGAGAAGGTCTGTACTGGGACAGCAGAGTGGACTGTTTGATGCTTTGTCTCATCTCCGAGCCTATATTTAGCACCACCAGCAGTGCATGCAGACAGAACTCAGCGGATAAAGTGTGCATCTTCGGACCCGAAATCACAGCAGCTTCTCTCCAGCATCAGTACCACCCATCCCGGCTCTTGCCTCTGCAGGGACCAATGGTTGTTGACTCATCACTTCCTCTGATATCTTGCTACTGCCTACAATTACTGAAACGATTTCTGGGGAATATAATCTTCCTGAAAAAATAGGGAAAGTACGCATCGCTTTGTGAACTTGTTAAATAAATTCCTTAGTACAATTAGGTGAATCAAATAACTTTCTCGTTTTAAGGGTGTCAGTTTTTTTAGATACAATGATTCGTTCATTTTAAATACTGCAACCTGTAATCATGAACTTGTCTCGGTATGGTATGGAATGGCATGGTTAATAGAAAGAATAATATGCGTTAACAGTGTCTTCCATATTTAAAGGTGTTAAGTTAACATCAAATTTTGGCTAGTGCTTAGATGCACTGGTTTTACGTACTGAGATGTGGCACTACTGCATTTGTGATGCAGTAAAGGTACATCTATTAAAACAACAAACTGTAATGTAATGTAAGTATGCACTTATATAGCGCAACTGTCACTCCAAGGAGCATCCTGGCGCTTATAGCCCGTAGCCAGATGGAAGGCCGGAAAAGTCAACTCACACATCTATCTCATTTGAACAGGACGCTGTGTCTAAACCAGAGTCATACAGACCGAGTCTGGAAGGCTGAAGATCCAGGTTTTCAGAGTCTTACGGAAAATCTTCTCATCGGAGATTAGGCGCAGGTTGGGAGGGAGTTTATTCCAAGCTTTCGCGCCCAGTGTTGCGAGAGATTTCCCTCCTCTAGTTGAAAGTCTGAATTTAGGGGTCTGTAGTAGATTCATGTTGGCTGATCTTAAGGAGCGTGTTGGTGCATACTGTTTGAACCAGGGAAGGAAGTATTTGGGTCCTTTTTGGTGATATGCCCTAAAGGTAATCACTAGGATTTTAAAAAGTATGCGTTTGTGAATAGGTAACCAGTGTAGGGCCTTGAGGGCGGCAGAGGCAGAAGACCTCCTCGGCCATTTTAGGACCAGACGGGCAGCAGCATTTTGGACAACTTGCAGCCTATGCAGGACAGATCGATTTAATCCTGCATATAGGCTGTTGCAGTAGTCCAAACGAGATGTTACAAGTGCTACTGTCACCGTCTTCCTAGCTGTCAGGGGAAGAAAATCAAAAAACTTTCTAAGCCCTCTGATGATGTTAAAGCAAGACCCTGCCACTGCCCCTGCTTGCTGTTTGAAAGATAGGGCACTGTCGAATCTGATCCCTAAGTTCCGGGCCGCAGTGATGGTATCCGGAGGGGACTCCACCCCTAAAGGCCACCATAGGCTGGGGGAAAAGGGGTTTTGGGGGCCGAAGGGTATAATTTCGGTCTTCCCGGCGTTACATTTTAGATGGTTGTCACGCATCCAAATGAAGGTTGCTGTGAGGCAGGCTTTTAGATTTTCCTCTGCCTTTCCATTTTCCCTGTCTAGCACTAGGATGAGCTGAGTATCGTCAGCGTATGATATGGTACTGATGTTAAAAGACGAAATCAGCTCAATCAAAGGGATCATGTATAATGTACTCGCGTTAATTACACTGAAATCAGCTGGATGTTTAATAGGATTTTTTCCACTCCCTCAGATTCTGTAAATGGGCAACTGAGCAGGAGGGAAAAGAGAGACCAGAAGTGCAGAGAGGGTGGAGAGCAAAGACAGGTATACATTAGAATCAGATCAGCTGAAATGTGTCTGGCACATATTCTGAGCAATAAATGTGCAGCTCCTCCTAGAAAATGGGTGTAGGGGTGTGTAGGTGTCACAGCAGTGTGAAGGTGTCACAGCAGTGTACCCGAAGCACAGAAAGCACAGAAAGGACAAGGATTAGTTAGAGAGAGGTTCAAAGAAATTATCAATTAGCCAGTGAAGGGTGAACTAGAACAGAAATCACAGACGAAGGAGACTTTTTGCAGAGGTCTTCAAACTTTTTTGCCCTCTCAAACTTTATCGACAAGATTGTAGGAGCTGAGCACCAGTGGCGTAACAAAGGCCCCCACAGTGTGGAGGGGCCCTGAGTTCCAAGGGGCCTGCTCAGAACAGTACCATGACCTGAGACCTCCTGAGTGAGATCGGAGGGGGACCCCACCATGTACTTTTCATAGGGGCCCCCTCAAGTTTTGTTACGCCACTGTCCTGGTGCGTAGCCTTTTACCATCCTTTTGATTGTATGACTTGCCAATTTCCTTCACTTGCAATAGGGAACTATGGGGCATATTATCGAGCACGGCGTTAAAATTATCACCGCTTTAGCGGCAGAAAACTGCTGCTAAAACGGCAATAATGGGCTTGATAATATGCACTCGAGAAATCCAATAGAAGCCCATGTTGACACCAGAACATGAGATTCTATTGGAATTCTCAAGGGCGTATTATCAAGCCCATTATCGCCGCTTTAGCAGCAGTTTTCTGCCGCTAAAGGCGTGATAATTTTAGCGCCGTTTCTTGATCATATGCCCCCATGTTTTTCTTTTCTTTCTGCACTCAATAAGACAGCATGTGTTTTCTTCTGCATGTACTCTTCCCCCTTCAAAAATTGTTCCTGTGCTATCAGTGTTGCTTCCATTCCTTCCTAGCTTGTTTTTAAATACAGTTCCAAGTATAATTTTGCAGGGTGTGACTATTGGGGACATTAAGGGTTCTTTCTGTTTTATCTCTTGCATTTTACATATTGAATGAATGCACAGGCCTTGGAACACAGAGGGTTTTATGGTAATGGGGAGGAACTGGATGCTGCACTTGCTTAGCTGGCAGTTCAGATAGAAGGTTTACTTAGCAGGAGTTAAAAAGAGCCGTCTCTTCTCCTGGATGCAAATACGATTGCTCACTAAGCCACTGCAGAGGACCAAATGGGTGGCGCATGTTTCAGTTCGCAGTACAGAGGAAACAAAATTAGCATTTTCCTTTAAAATCAAGCACTTTACTTTTCTTTTTAAATTATATTCAGTTTCCTGAGTGAAAAGTATTTGAAAAATAAAGTAAGAGGTTTATAAGATTTGAAAATATTGAATTCAACGTACAGTTTTGAAATACTTTAAGATATGTAGCTACTTTTCCTCCAGAATTCGAAGTATTTTTATGTTTTTTAAAACAAGGCTTTTCCAACAAGCTCTAGCAAAGCCAATAGTTTGGCACTAGCATTACAAAGGCGCGGCCATTTGGCTTTTCCAAAGCGTGTTGAAATATGTGAAAGATGAGCCCTGTCTGATAGTTAGAGGGATATCATTCCAGGTCTTCAGAGCAAAACCCAAAATCGAATGGCTTAAAATAGAGTCTTCATAGCAGCAAATCCTCTCCAATGAGAGACAGCTAGTACAACAAAGGTGTCTGCATCTGCTTGACATCAATAGTTTAATTTCAGATAACAGGTGTGTAAGTTTCAGAGCGCTGACTGTGTTGCAGTCAGATCTGAAAGAGCAGCAAGCTTATAATAATAATAATATTAATAATAATAATAATAAATGAATTTATAAAGCGCCTGGTTACACTGTACTAGTGCGTCCCCGCGCTATAGAAGCCATAGCACCTCTGCTGCTGTTCATTCCACCAGCCCCAAAGCCTAGCCCCTCCCTATTCTTTGGGGAATAGGTGAGTTTTTAACTCTTTGCGGAATACCAGTTCTGACGTCTCAAGACGGAGATTCAGAGGAAGTCTGTTCCATTGTTGGGCTGCCAAGACACTAAAGGAATGCCCTCCCATTCTCACTCTTCTGAATTTTGGAATCTGAACCTGCCCCGTCCCGCTAGATCTCAGCTGTCGGGATGGGTGGTACGGGTTAACAGGTTGTGGAGGTAGGTGGGCCCTTTCCCCTGTAAGATTCGGTGGCCAACACATAAGGCTTTAAACATTACACGTTCCTTAATCGGAAGCCAGTGTAGTGTTCTCAGTGCTCTCTTTGAAGGTGCTCTCTTAGGTAGCATCAAGACCAGGCATGCAGCCGCATTCTGTATGCTTTGCAGCCTCTGAGTGTACTTGGCATTGGCTCCCAGATAGAGGATATTCCCATAGTCCAGCCCTGATGTTATTAAGGCCTGGACCATGGTTTTCCTGGCTGTCAGTTGCAGTAAGTCCAGTGTTTTCCTGAGAACCCTCAGTATCCCAAAGCAGGTGCCTGCCACCCGTTTGGTGTGGTGCTCAAATGAGATTTTGGTATCAAGCCATATCCCCAGATTCCTCACTTGTTCGCTCGGAGTGGGTAGAGGGCCTAGCGCTGGGGGCCACCAGGCCGAGGCCCACACTGAGGGCGCCTTCCCCACAATCAGTACCTCGGTCTTATTTCCATTCAGTGTGAGGCAGTTATTGGCCAACCACGACGCCAGTTCCTGCAAGCAAGAGCAGAAGTTGCTTGCGGCCTGTTCCTCTGGCTGTGCCAAAGTCACAACCAGTTGTGTGTCGTCTGCATAGGACACGACTTCCACCCCAAATTTGTCTGTGATCTCTGCTACTGGTGCAACATACAGGTTAAAGAGGGTTGGGCTGAGACTGGACCCTTGAGGTACTCCCTGTTTCAGGTTGATGTCTTTAGATCGATATGGCCCCTGTGCCACTTGAAAGCTGCGATCCAGCAGAAAGGACTTCAGCCATTCCCATGCTTTACCCACCACTCCTCCCCTTTTTAGGCCCTGCAGCAGCGTGTGATGGGCTACCGTGTCAAATGCGGCACTTAGATCCAGCAGGATCAGTGCCGCTGTTTGTCCTTCATCCGCGAATTTCCGTAAGGTCTCTGTTGATAGCAGTATTGCTGACTCCGTCGAGTGGAGTGCGTGGAAGCCGGATTGAGAGGGGTGGAGCATCTTATGAGCCTCAATATGGGCTGTCAGCTGATTATTGACAGCCTTCTCCGCAATCTTGGAGAAGTACGGCAGGAGTGAGATGGGGAGCAGGTTCTCTAATTGCTCCATGCTTATATTGGGATTTTTTTTCAGGGGGAGCACCACTGCCTCCTTCCAGGTTTTCGGCACCTTCTCTGAGTTAAAGGAGAGCTCTAGTAAGTGTCTAATATAGGGCTCTAACGTCTCCATGCTCCCCCTCAGTACTTTAGGTGACGCCAGATCTTTAGGGGAACCTGATTTGATTTTACCCGCTACTATGCATAGGGCCTCCCGAGAAGGGACACTGAAGGTCGTGAGACAGTCCATATCTTTAACCTCGGTGGAAGTCTGCCCTCCCCTGCAGCCTTCTCTGGCCACATCCAGAGAAGAGGAGTATATCCTCTCTACCTTATGCGCAAAGAATTCTGCCACCCGATTGCAGGATTCCTCTGACCCTGTCATAGAGGCAGCAGTTCTGGCGAGATCAGAGATCTCTTTAAAAACGGAAAACAGCTCCTTTACCGAGTTGTCTGTTCCCTCTATCCTACTGCTGTAATAGGTCCTCCGGGTTTTTCTAATTAAGGTGTGGTATTCCTTAAGACCAGTTTTATATTTATTCCTGTCATTCATAGAGAAGTCTCTCCTCCATTGTCTCTCCAGGCGTTTGTATGCCGCTTTTTTCCCCACAGTTCGGCATTGAACCATGGGGCAGATTTAGACTGCCTCCTTGGTGCAGTGCTCGACCAGGGCGCAGTGCTGTCCAGTGCCTCCATAATGCGCCTATCCAGAGCCTCGCAAGCTGACTCTATCTTCAGGCCCCTTGGAGGCTCGCCCTGGCTAAGAGCTTTATTGAACGCCTCTGTGGAGAAATTAGCCCATTTCCTGCATCTGTCCTTAACTCCCGCATTATCCAGTGTTTTGAAAGCTGGAACCGCCGCCTTAAAGGAGATCAAGAAGTGGTCAGACCATACCACGGGAGTCGGGGTTCAATAGATAGCATCTCCCAGTTCGCAAAAATCGGGTCAAGAACATGGCCATGGCAGTGGGTAGGCCGTTCAGATTTCAGAGTTAGTTGGAGTGCTGCTAATTCCTGCCGAATTTCTTGCGCCTCTATACTATTGGCCTCATCAAAATGAAGGTTCAAGTCTCCCAAAAGTAAGAGCCTCTCATACCTGAGGGCTGGCTGAGTTAAGCTCTCAATCAGACTAGAGGCAAACCTCGCCCCTGGTCCTGGTGGTCTATATACCAGGAACCCCTTGAGGATATGATTGTTTGATGCTGAGATCGAAAATAACCCAGTTTCACTGTCCACGATTTCCGCAGTCTCAAGGGTGCACTGACTCTCGTGTTTGCAGATTATGGCAATCACTCCACCCATCCCTGTGGGCCTATCAATCCTGCTGATTGCACATCGTTGAGAGAGGGCTTCTAGGATTTCTGGTGCCGAGTCATTATTGAGCAATGTCTCTGTGAGAAAGAGAACGTCCACCTGCCCACCTTCCAGGTGGTTGTGTATTTCCAGCCTGTGTTTCACTAGCGATCTGCAATTAATTATGGAGAGATTCAGTGCCTGACCCCTGTCTCTAGGCTTCAGCTGTCGACTTACGGCATAGGAGCAGTATTTGCATCTTTGGTCACGATTGTTCAGTTCCATACTATACTTGCACTTTTCCCCCAGTGTCGGGCATAAAGCGTGCAACTGCTGGGAGCTGTACTGCCTTTTAGGATTAAAACCGGCAGGGATTGTGGCCCCTGGCCCCGGCCGGCTGTGGACGGGCGCAGACGGGCTTGCCTTTGGCTTGCCTTCGGCGCGCCCGCTGCACGCGTCCACTGCGCGGGACGTGAAGCATGGTAATTTAACTTGTTTGTTCAGTCAGCTGGGAGCAGCTGATTGGGGGTAGTGAGCGGAAGTCGTACTCACTTCCGGTGGCACGTTCCGGCCCCTCCACGCAAACCGAAGAATCGGCGGTGGACCGGGGGCCAAGTACTGAGGGTGCAGTGGTAAGTGGCAATGCTGCGGTGCTCAGAAAAAAAGCACAGAGTGGAAACCTTTCAATGCAATAGAGTTCGTATGATATGGTGACATTTCCTAGTGCCTGGATTCTGATTAACAGCTACACAAAGGGCAGCTTTCAATGGGGCTTTCCAGATAGAAGGGGGCCTGTGAGAATGGGGCTCTCATATTCCACTCTTGAGATTACCAGTGACTGTACAGCCTGTTTAAAACCTTAGATATTCTCCATGGGTGTCTGGACTGCCTGATATTATACATAAGGACCAGAATAACCCTACTCCAAGAAGAGGTGTAACTCTCCTGGGGCTCCTGGTGCTCCGCCGTGAGGGAAACGGCCAGGAACTCTCTGGTGCCGTGAGGGGAACGGCTGATGAAGCCTGCACCTCGCGCAAACTACAACTCCCAGCAGCCCCAGCCTAGGCGCCTGCCATCGTTGTCATCAGGCTGCGCCAGGGCTGCTGAAAAGTGCAGCAGGTGCCCTGCAGCGCGGGACGCGCAAAAGACTAACCCTACTCCAAGAAGAGGTGTAACTCTCCTGGTGCTCCTGGTGCTACGCCGTGAGGGAAACGGCCAGGAACTCTCTGGTGCCGTGAGGGGAACGGCCGACGAAGCCTGCACCTCGCGCAAACTACAACTCCCAGCAGCCCCAGCCCAGGCATCTGCCATCATTGTCATCAGGCTGCGCCAGGGCTGCTGAAAAGTGCAGCAGGTGCCCCGCAGGGCGGGACGTGCAAAAGCCTAACCGTACTCCAAGAAGGGGTGTAACTCTCCTGGTGCTCCTAGTGCTGTGCCGTGAGGGAAACGGCCAGGAACTCTCTGGTGCCGTGAGGGGAACGGCCGACAAAGCCTGCACCTCGCGCAAACTATAACTCCAGGCAGCCCCAGCCCTGGCGCCTGCCATCATTGTCATCAGGCTGCACCAGGGCTGCTGAAAAGTGCAGCAGGTGACCCGCAGCGCGGGACGCGCGCGGGCGGCGCCCGGGCAAAGCCTGGCCCAAGGGCGGGCCCGTCCTCGCCCGTCATTGCCAGGAAGAGGCAGGGCAGGACCCCCCCTGTTATTCTTTATACGGTAAAGGTACACTTTTCTAACACTTTTGTGGGGCCCTTGCTGTGCATTTTTTTTATTTTTTTTTATTTTTTATAGCGTCCACCCCAGGAGAACTTTTCACTGTGGTGGTTGGCCTACAAAAGGTGAATGTCTTATCTTTATGTCCAAAATCTGCTGAAGCCCTTCTCGGGTAATATTACCCACTTCATGGGCAAAAGGAAAGCAATGGAGGGCGGGAGGGCAACTGGGAGCAAGAAGGGAAAAAAGGTAAAGAAAGTGAGTCATGCAGCTAGCAACTGTGTTCTTGATAGAATAGAGTCGATAGTCAGTGACTGTGAAGAGATTCTAGAAGGCAATAATGCAGCATCTGACATTGTTGTTAACCCTCCGGAGGAGGCATTAGTCAACAAATCTAAACGAGTAATTCCATCAATATTCAAGAAACCGCCCCATACATTTTCCAATCCTATCCTCCACAGTTCACCGGCCGATGGCGTTAAGGAACTCCCTTTAGACGTATCCCCTTCACCATCTACAAATTTAATCGAATTAGGGGATCCATGTGATAGCGCAATTGACGGGCAGTCTCCTCCAATTCCCTGTTCACATAGGTTTGCAGTATTGGAGCATATAGCGAGGGAACTCCATCTCTTAAAACTAGTGAACATAATGCTTCTGATACTGGTGATTCAGCGACCAGATGTAAATGTAGAGCCATAAATGAAGGTTTGGCACAGAAAGTCGACTTACTTCAAGGGGAGGTGGAATCCCTGAGGAAAATGGTGGAAGATCTAAACCATAGGGCTGAGCCTTCCCCTCCAGTAGCCAGACCATTGCCTCAGCCTTCCGCCCGGCACTCTCCTTACCATCGAATAGGTTACTGATTGGTGCTTCCTACGGGGCAGATGGCAGGAATCAATCTGAGCTGCGAAATCGAGGTAATGGCCCCCCTCCTATGGCCCACATTCCAAGTATTAAAAGATTTTATGCTGACTCAATGAAAGCTCCAGGGGTCCCACAGACCACTTCCAACTTCGTTGGATTCCAGGGGCAACACCACCCTCGTATTAGCACAAATATTCAGGCCAGTAATACCAATTACGGAAACCTCACATCCCCAGGGGGCAATTCGCCAACAGTATACATGGTTAAAGTCCCTAAATGTTCTCCCAGCCAAGGGTTTGAAAGCAGTGAGTCCCTGCGCAACAAAGCAGTACACTGGTTACGCCACGTGAGGGGATGTAGGTCTATAATACGCGAAGACATTGTTAGAGTAAGGAGGATCTCATCGTGCAATTCTCAGTTAGACTGCATCAAGCTATTGTTAACTGATGCTGTTCTCGCCGAGAATTTGCTGACTCTGGAGTTTTGCACTTCCTCTCCAGAGCATTCTGCCATTCAGATTAGACGCTCTCCACTCTGGTCACCACCGAGGCCGATTGATCAAGAAGCGACAGGGAGGTTGGGAGGAGGGTCCCGTTTAAATACGGTTGATTGACTAAATGGTTGGCTAATCCAGAATACTACCATTATTTCAACAGGAGTTAGACGTGGGGAGACTTATTTTACCACAAGTCCCTCCTGTATGGAAGGATGAAAGGGTCAGAGAATGACTGATGACCATGCAAGGGCCCCAGATTGTACTCTAGGTAGTGCAATCCCTGAAGTTATGCCAAACTTGAACGTGCTCAATCTCCTTTCCTGGAATAAAGGGGGGCTTCAGAAGAAATTACTGCTGCCCGAGTGGAATGAGTTTATCGAAAAGTTTGATGTGTGCATTTTCCAGGAGACTTGGGGGTCCATTATGATATCGGGCGGATTGCGTCCGCCAGGCTGGCGGTAGCCACCGCCAGCCTGGCGGAGGCAATCCGCCCGATATCATCACCAGATTTCCCCCCCGCCATATTAGGATGGCGGGGGGGCCACGGCGGATGGAAAGACCGTCCGCTGCTTTTCCGTCCTGGTCGCCTTGCGGCCCGGGCGGAAAAGGAATAATATGGTGGCGGTGTCTAACAGACACCGCCAGCCATATTATGATGTCTGGTTTTTAGTGCCTTTCCGCGGCGGCAATGCCGCCACGGAAAGGCATTCGGTCTTCACTCTGGGGGCCCCCTGAGGGCCCCCAGAGTGTAGTACAGGTGGGGGGTGCACATGAGGGGTACCTGTGGTACCCCCCTTCATTGTCATTTACAAAGCGCGGTGCCTGCCGCTTTGTAAATGACAATGCTGAAAATACAGGATGTGCCCGCCACTGTGGCGGGCACATCCTAATAGCACCCCCGGGACCCCCGCCCTTATGGCGGGCGGTCGCGATTTACGATGGGATGACTGGTGGGCAAAGTCCGCCCGTCATCCTAATGAGGCCCTTGGAGTCTAACGCCCTTACATAAATCAGGTTTCACCTCTTATTTCATCCCAGCAATCAGTTCAGGCAAGGGTCGCCCCTCTGGGGGATTGCAAATTTGGATTAGCATCTCACTAAACTGGTCGATTGTAGCACATACCTGTTCGTCACGAGACATTCTCCATCTGACCATCAGAGGGCCATCCAACGGTACAACCCTAGAGCTATTCAACATATATGCAAAAGGTTCTCCGGGGACCCAAACATCTTCGACTATAGCAACTCTGGGGCATGAGTTATCTCGCACTCTGCCTTATTCCAACATTGTAGTAGCCGGGGACCTCAACTGCACATTTGAACCTCTGAACACGGATGACCTTTTGGGAACCGCCGAAGAGGAAACAAAATGGGCTATTCCGACCCTTAATCTAGCTCCCATCAAGAAGTGGTCACAGAGGGCAATTCAAATCAATGCCCTTACCCTGGAATTTAATCTAAGAGCTGCAAATGGAAGGACATGTTCGTATCTAAGCGGAGCAAATACTTATAATAGATTACATTTTTGTTGACATTCGATTATGGGGGGATCTCCTGGGTATGGTAGTTAAACACTCCTTGGATAGTGACCATAACCCCCTTTGCTTACAAATTAACAACGGCTGGTCACCTTTCACGACAGAGGCACCTAATCCCCCTTAAATGTCGACAAGAGAGGTAATCCCTCCCAATTGTAATAGAGGCCTTAAGTGGCATAAAGTCTCTCAGCAAGAAGATAAATTGCAATGCATCAGGGAATTTCTCACTCAAAAGAATAAGGAGCTCGAAGTGCTCTATAGAGAAGCTGAGAACCTATCCAAATTATCTTTGCTTTACCGAGAAACAACAGACAAGATAGGCTCATTTTTTATTGTAGACAGGAAATTGGCACCAAGAGAGGCTTAGCAAGGCCCACAAATCCATGGTATTCCCCAGCGTGTAGGGAGAAGAGGCAGGCCCTATCCCTAGCTGTCAGAAAGAAAGATCCATTGGCAATTAGAGTAGCAAGAAAGGGTTATTCCAAGGTATTAGCGGAAGCCAAACGCAACTGGGACAAGGCACACTGGCAGGAACTTAAACACGCCTCTAAACAAAGGGACCCAACTAAATTTTGGGATTTAATTAATAGAGGGAATAGAAAAGGATCTGATTTAATGCCAAATCACATCACAGGGCAGCAGTGGCACAACCATTTTTCTAACCTATACTCAGGAGATGAAGGCCCCTCGTCTCCCCAAATCGAGACCTACACAATCCCCTCTAGTGTTTCCCCGTCACCGGATTGCTTTGAGCTTCAAGAGGTGGATCTAGCAATAAATAGTATTGCTTCTAGAAAAGCTGTGGGACCCGATGGCCTTCCCGGAGATCTGCTTTTGTATGATCCGAAGCCCTGGGCCCATTTCATCTTGCTATTGATGAACTCAATAGCTAGGGGGTCTGCAGTCCCTGATTCATGGAAAGGTGCGGAGGTTGTCCCAATGCACAGAAAGGGAAATAGGGAAGACCCTGCCAATTACAGGCCGATTAGTTTAATCAATGTGATCCAGAATGTGGTTGGCAGGGTCCTCCTTATGAGGATAAGGTCCTGGATGGAGGACGGAAACGTCCTCTCTCATTACCAAGCAGGCTTCAGGCAAAAGGTGGGCACAATGGATCAGGTATTCAGATTTTTTAGGATCCACTGGAAAGCAGTGGTGATTGGGAAAGGCAGTTTGAACTTGGCCTTAATAGATTTGAAGACCGCATTCAATCTAGTACCACGTGATAAGGTCTGGCAGGTTTTGCATGAATTGGGCATTTCCCCTCAGATTCTTGATTTTATAAAACGTTTGCATGACGATAATTACACCAGAGTTAGGTGGGGCTCACAGGGGCAGCTGAGGGAGATGGTCGTAGTGAATAGAGGGGTGCGCCAGGGATGCGTGCTGGCCCCTACCCTGTTCTCGTTATTTATGAACGGGGTGGTAGACCATCTCAGAGAGGAACCAGCAGATGCCCCAATCCTGGCAGGGGAAAAAACGCCAACTCTCCTATTCGCCGACGACACCCTCCTGATCTCCAAAACGCCGGGAAGTCTTCAAAAACTTTTAAATAGGTTCAGCCTTTTTTTGTAATTCTCGGAGGTTAATAATAAATACAAGTAAAACAAAGTTAATGACAATTAACCCATTGAAATGTTTCAGAAATTGCATTACCTTAAACGATACCACACTAGACACCGTTGAGTCTTTTGACTATCTGGGAATCCGGGTCTCCAAAGGTATGAAATGGAGTTCCCACTTAGCCAAAATGCTCCTAAGTCACGAACGGGTGTCTGGGGCCATCGTAAGAGAACAACATCTCTCTGCAAGTAGGTCAGTTGCCCCAGCCCTCATGGTCAATGACGGCAAAGCGCTACCTTCAGCCCTATATGGAGCTGAACTCTGGGGCTTTGAAAACACTAGGGAACTTGTCAGATCCGAAAACACGTTTTTTAGAGATCTTATCTCCCTTCCAATTTCCACTCCGCTGAAACCCTTATACTATGACATGGGAAGACGTTCCATTCAGGACATTGTACAACTCCGTCCCTTACTCTTTTGGTCACGCATTAGAAGTACCTCAGAGTTGTCCAATTACGCTGCTGCCCTCAGCGAATTAATAATAGCCGACATAGGGAACAGGATTAAATGGATCACTAATCTTAGGCAGCTTCTGACTGACATAGGATTTGGGGAGGCTTGGGCCAGCCAGATTCCGCCATCCAAGCAGGACCTCAAAAGTGCCTATTGGCAATGAGTACAGGCAGAAGAGACACGCAACTCCAAAATAGGGAAACTTACTGAGGAGTTATTTGAGCACAAATGTACTCATAAATTAGAACCCTATCTTGATTTAAAACAAACACCCAGGGATAGGGCGCTCTACATGAAGATGAGATTAGGGACTCTTCCGCTTAATAATGTGACAGCAACCTGGAACTGGTGCAATTTACCATCTGCACCTTGTCCAGGTTGTGCAGCCCCCAAAGAGTCCATTGCCCATTTTCTTTTTGCGTGCCCAGCTTACAGGATGGCTAGAGCCAAATGGCTCAAGCCAGTTTGCAAAGAGCTTGGCTCTATGAACCATCGTTTCGCACTACGTATTTTAAAAACTGACACTTCCTCTCTTACTATGGTTTGCGGTGTGGCTAAATATCTGGGATGTGCATGGTTAACAAGAACAAAGCTCCAAGCGAAAAATTGTAGCACAATATCCATCATGCATGTCATCTGATGTATCTGCTTGAACATTGTTATTTATGGGCTTGATGAAATCCTTTTTTTATCTTGTTAATTGCATGAAGTATGATGTACAGTAGGATCTAACTTTTACGCTGTGATATATGATTTTAAAACAGAATTTTTAGATGTATATGCTTTTATGATACATTTTTATCGAATAAAGCAAACATATTCACTATTCATAAGGACCAGTTAGGTTGTATTTATTTTAATTTCGATACAAGGACTGTGTAGGCCTTTCGTTGGTTGATGAACAGAAGGATATTGTATCCGGATATAAAGCCAGATAGGAGAGAGTTCCAGATTTTGTGTGCATGGGAATTTGTTCAGCTGTTCTCTACTTGGCCATTTTTCCGGAGGCAGACGGATTCATTAGAAGTTGTAAACCAATGTAAGCGGACAATTGGGAATTATTCAGTATATTAATTAATGAGATTATTGTGGGCCATGGCAAGAAGGGGTCAAGGAATTAATGGTGCCTTGGAATTAAGTAGTCAGTGGTTTAATGGGATGGGCTTACTGATAGCATTAGTAAACTAGTGGTTGACCTGAAATTAATTGATCATTGTGTGCAAGGAGTACTGGAATGAAAGGTTTGGTGAATTAGCTGTGTACACTGAAGAGAAGGGTTCAGTGGATTGATGACATGAAGGGTTAAATGAATTAGAGTTATCTTTTAGAACCGAGGGCCTCCGTGAAATAGTTGAACCCTTGAAATGAAGAGGTTAGTAGATTAATGGGAGCCTTGAAATAAACCAGTGGATTAAGGGGGAGATGCCTGAAAAAGGGATGAGCTATCAAGGTTGCTTTGAAAAGAAGGAAGCAGTGAATTAGTTGGGGTTTTGACATGAATACGTCACTAAAATGGAGGGAATCCGTCAATGAGTGAGGGCTTTAAATGTAGGGACTTTGGGTGAAGGGTTCAATATATAGAGGCTGCACCCTTGAATGTAATCCTGGTCTCTATAAACTGCCAATGGTGCTATGTAAGACAAGGGGTGTGTAGGGGGATTTAATTCTTATACCACCTGATCAAATAACTGTAATCAGATTTTCTGAGATTATTAAAGATTATTTGCTTGAAAGTCAAGTTGGGGGGAATTAGTAGGGAGAAATGGTATATTGTGATTTGCAGGTGCACTATTCTGTAATGTTTCAGGTCTAATGCCTCAAAGTTGAAGTGTGCGTTTTTATATATGGATGTAAATAATAAACCTAATTCCTAGTTCAAGATATGCTAGGATACTATTTTTGAGCTTTCATTGTTTACTGTCCAATTCCCAGATGAGTTGAGTTCATTGCCAATGTGAGTTTGTACTATTGTCTGCTCATGGTTTACAGTGGGTTAACACTACAACAGGGACAAATGTATGCTAAGGTAATTAAACACTGCTTCAACAATCTTTTGTCAGATAAGGGGCCAAATTGTGTGCTGGGAGAAAACTTCAGGACTTTGCTCAAAAATGATGTATCAGTTTGAAGTACTGCAGCATATGTGACATAACTTAAGACGCATAGTAAGTATCTGTTGAACCTGACATTTTTGGCTTGGTTTTCCCCCAAATGTTTGTTTCCAGCCTCCTTTTTTTGCTGGCTTTAGGACTCTGCACACTTTACAACTGTTAACCAGTCTTAAAGTGCTTGCAATCTCTCCTTTAAACATGGTAACATTGACTTACATGACAAACAAAGAATATCCTATGGTCTATGAACTACTTATGAATTTGAGATAATACTCCTGAATAGTGCCGCCGAAAAAAACTTCTGAAAAAATATGTATTAATTTTTCGGATTCCCATCACACACCCAAGTGGGTGACATGCTTCATCATCTGGGTCTCCTCTGAAAGCCAACCTGGTGGCTTTTGGGGCTACAACTTCAGCATAGTGGTGAAGGAGCCCGAGGATGTTTTTTTTTATGAGAGCAGTTTATCTAAGTACCAGAAGTGAGCAGTTAAGTAAGTGGGAAATAAATGCAGTGCAATGGTGAAAAAGTGATATTAAAATTGGAACGCGGTGGACCCAAACTTTTTATTCTTGTACACCGCGAACTAAGTCTAAAAACAGTGCAATTAGACAGTTTCAACAAATAGCTGTCTATACGGTATTTTAAATGGTCAACATGTTTCAGCACATTAACAGCCAAAATGAGCCTTGTACATTCGTCAGGACCTCTCAAAATTAATTCGCTACTGTAATAAGGTGAAAAAATTATAAGAAAAATATCTTAAAACGTGATTGTCGGTAACCATACAACCTGCTTGCTAGTTGAGCAATGTATACAAATTTCTCCTCAATGATACTCAAGTCTCCTCGAGAAATCTCGAATATCTGAGGGAACTACCTCACCCCACCTGGCAACAGCTCAGCTAAACAGGAGGCACCGCTCTAACTGTCGGTACCTTGCCGCGGTCGTCCGGGCTGTCGGGGAACATTGACTTACACCCAATTCACATATTTTATTGACTTGTAAGTCCCTAGTAAAGTGGTCCACCATGCACCCAGGGCCTTTAATGTTATTGCTACTAGTCAGTTTACAGCACTTTTTGTGCCACTCACTTAATTAGCACTTTAAGCATGTTTCAGGCCTGCCATTGTAGCCTTTCTGTGCAGTTTTAAACTGATATTTTGACCTGGCAAGTTAACCTCTTGCCAGACCCAAATCCCCCATTTTAATACATATGTCCCCCTAAGGGTAAGCCCTACACAGCCCAGAGGGTAGGATGCAGTGCAAGTGCTTGTAGTGGAAAACTCCTAAATTCCGTTTTCACTACTGTAAGGCCTGCCTGTCCCGTAGGATAACAATGGGTTAATTTATTACATTTAATAAGTGCTAACGTTTGATTGGGAACAAGTGTACCATTCATGTTTAGTGTCCAGGAAATTGTAATTAAAAAACCTCTTTAATGGTTAAGTTAGATTTTAAATTGCAATTTTGAAGATGCCAGTTTTAGAAAGCTGGTATTTTCCTTCCCTAACCTTATGGTACATGCAGCTGGGCGTACATGGGTCACATGACTGGATGTAGATGGCATTTGGACTTTGTGTATTTCTCCCAGACAGCCACCCAATAGAGGGATTAGGTGTGGTGGATGGGCCATCAACATGCATGATGGGGAGGAACTAGGCACAGCCCCGCTTGCCAATGAATAGGTTGTGCTCTGCCTTCACACAAAAAACTTGTTACCACTGCATCGTTATACGCAGCCACATTGCAGCCAGGGCTGGGGAGGCTGGAAAATTCAAGGAATTAAAAGGGTTTTCTCAAGAAACTTCTAATACTTCAAAGGGGGGCACCAGATATATATTGGACCCTCAGACTCGAATCTTCAGTACATTCCTGGACCTGTGGATGCTACAGAATAAGAACTGCTGTACTGCCTTGCTGCCAGAAGAACTACCACTCTCTTGCTATTTGGCCTGTTTCCATGCTTGCTGAGAAGGAAGACTGGACCTGCATCCTTCTTCCCAGGCTGAAGTGACTCAAAGGGTCAGTGGACTGACCTCTTGTTATGAGCTACTGGGACATAACAAGCTCCAGAGGCTCCCAGCAACTGCCCGGCTCCCCTGCTGCCTGGGCTTGCAACTGGACCTACTATTGACCAGCTTGAGACCTGCTGGCCTCTGCTTGAATAAGTTCCTGATCCCAAGAGGTGCCTCTCAGGCCCTGGAACCCTGGTTTGGCCTCAGTTGAGCTACTGTTGTGTTATTGCTTCCCTTTATTACTGTTTGGTGCGCTGCATATGTTTCACCTTGCTTCTAAGTTAAGACTAACTGCTTTGTGCAAAGCTACCAGAGTTTTAAGCACAGATTAATTTGGGGTTTGCTTGTGTTTCACCCTGATAGAGATTGTGGTTCCCTCTTGATTAGGGTTTACATCCCCCACAACCAGTATCCCAGTTTCCAACAGTAACCTAAATACAATTCACTGGAATCGAGAGTAATAATTACAGCCAATGAGACAAAATCTATTAACCCAAATTCAGGAAAAATACAAATATACATAGCCATTAAGTGCACAGACCCTGCTTGGCTGATATTCAATCAAATAATAACACAGTAAACACTATGTGCAGTTGTTGAAGTAAACATGGATGAAAGGGAACAGACAGGGAATTAGGAGTGCCTCAATGGGTGTGTGAGTGGGTTTGTGAAAGACTGTATGGGTCTGGGAGTGGCTGCATGGGTCTCAATGAGTGAGTGAGTGGGTGTGTGAGTATATGAGTGGATTTCTGAGTGGGTGCATGAGTGCATGAGTGAGTCTCAGTGGGTCTGTGAGTGGGTGAGAGAGTGTCCGTTTGGGTTCATGAGTGCCTC
This sequence comes from Lissotriton helveticus, assembly GCF_964261635.1. Classification (NCBI taxonomy): domain Eukaryota; kingdom Metazoa; phylum Chordata; class Amphibia; order Caudata; family Salamandridae; genus Lissotriton; species Lissotriton helveticus. The sequence continues at coordinate 1,762,432,935 of NC_136065.1, forward strand.
CATGAGTGTATGATTCAGTGGCTGAGTGGGTCTGTAAGTGGCTGTATGGGTCTGAGTGGGTGCATGAGTGTGTGAGTGGGTCTTTGAGAGGGTGTATGCATCTGAATGAACCTGTGAGTGGTTGTATGGTCTGTGAGTGGGTGCATGAGTGTGAGTGAGTGTCTGAGTGCATCACTTAAGAGTGTGTTAGTGTCTGAGTGTATCAGTGAGTGGGTGTATTAGTGGTTGAGTTGGTCTGTCAGTGGGCGTGTGTGCCCGAGTGTGTGAGTGAGTGTTTAAGTGTCTGTGTGAGTGTATCAGCAGCTGTGTGAGTGACTCATTACAAGAATGGGGTAACCCTTAAGGTATGGACCTGGGTAACGAGCGATATGAACAAACAATGGTCCGCGACCTATAGATTGCGGTACACAGATCTGATCAAAAAGTGAATTATTATTCCCAAAGCAGTAGCACCTTTTTTAAGTCTGCTAACTATACAACAAAGACTAAATCTTTGAGAGAAGGATGTGAGTGACTCAGCCACAAAGGAACTGCACCTACCCTATTAATCAACGAGACTCCACAGTTATACACAAAATATCTACCCAACAGGAGTACTTTCTACTAGTTAATTAGTGAGTACTACCTCCTTGGATAAATGTCTACACTACAGCTGTGTAATGGAGCATGAGGAACTGTCACCAGTGACTTGTTCTTGGTATCCCAGAAATATGTGATAACATGATTCCTCCTATAGAGAAGACAACAAGCCTACAAAGAGGTAAATCTCCACCAAACGAGGGTCTTTCCCCTTAATTATCTGAAATAAGTGTTCCTTTTTTTGGTAGAGATATCCTCGCATTCCTATTCATCAAGAACTCCTCACCAAAATCATCGGGCAACACATGAGGGGCACTTGTTAAGTTGTTCATCATCCTGGCAAAAGGCAGGAAGAGCTTTGCATAGTACTAAGGTGAGCAGGGCCAAACAAGCTAAATTTCCAAGTGATTTGGACATTTACAAACTCATACTCATCTAAAGGGAGGACAACAACTCTGCTCTCACCAAGACAGGACAAGAAATAACCCACTCGTCAGTCACATAAAGATTGCAATCCAATAGATTAACAATGCATTAACCTTCACAAAGGATTTCGGATAATTTTTCAGTAAGTAATTGCCGAGAAAATACACTTGCTTTTCCTTCATCAAGCCCAGGAGTTAGGATCATATGTCCTTTACAAAAGAGGAGTTTCAATGGGCGCACCTGCTATGTTTATATGTGTAAGTGCTTATTGTTGAGGTTTAATTTGTGTCAAATGAGCATCAGGGCCAGAACAGCAACAGGAACCCCACCCCCTGGGGCCCAGAAATTACTTAAATGGGGAGGGGACTTCCTGGGACATAGCAGGAGCTGGACCTGGGGGGTAGTAGACCCCAGGGACATGTATGGCTCCAGAAAGGGGCCGCATGACCCCCCTCCTTTCTTGGAAATGGGCACCCGGGGAGGTGGGGGTCGCAGGGACCGAGAACTGGGTGACCACATGGCCCCCTTCCTTCAAAAGAAAAAGAAAGCCCCAGTGAGGTGGTGGTCCCCTAGGGCATGGGGGATTGTGCAGCCCCCGCATCACATTACCATGAGCCCCTGGGAGGTGGTGGTAGTACCCAGGGCCCAGGGGGGAAAAACAGCCCCCTACACACTTTTTTAATTAAAGACCGAGGGAGGTGGTGGTTCCCGGGGCATACAAATGCCCTATAATGGGGGCCCCATGAGCTCCCTCCTTTATTTTTAAATGTTAGTACATGCCCCTGGGACATGGCCCCCTCAGAGGCTTTAGAATAAACAAGCGTTGCAACATTTTTTTTTATTTTAAATGCTTCTTTTGCCCTGGCGGTGTCTCAGGAAACTAAAGAACAAGGCTTAGGGGTCAAGGCATTTCTACCCTGCCCCTTTTGTTTTTTTCATGTTATTTTTAAGGGACTTGGCTGAACCAGAGTCCCAAGATGGCTATGAACACTTCCAGGTTGAAGTGTAGGCAGCCAATCAGAGCTCCGCAGATCTCTGCATGAGCTTGTCTTTATTCGTGAAGACTTTGCAACTGAAGATATATAAATATATACTGTACATATATTAATTCATGTCTTGCAAACTATTAAATGGATTTACACCAAACAACAAAAAGCACAATCTATCGACCAAAAGCTAGTTTTCTGCCAAATTTGACGTACATCCGTCCAGCGGTTCAAGCTGCAGGGGTGTCTAAAGAATCTATGTGAATTAACATTGTAAATACACTTTTTTTTAGCCCCCGCTTGACCATCACCCCAAACCTTTCCATGCACATCAAGATTTACCAGGGTACCTTTTTTGGAGCATTTCGTGAAGGTTGGTCAAACAGTGCGAAAGTTATAGGCAAGTAAAAAAAAATGCTTTTCCTTTGGAAACATAGTCCTATCTATAACTACCGCCAGTAGGTTATATACCCTACCCCGTTTATTTTTTCGTCATAAGATGGCTGCCAACACTTCTTGGTTGAAGTGTTAGCATACAATCAGAGCTTGCCTTTTTTCGTATATACATATATATAACTACCATAACCCACCAGAGACCCCGCCCACTGCGGCAAGATTCAAAATCATGCAGCGAATGCAGCGTTATAGTCGCCTTTCATAGCTCTCATTCTGCCCAGCCAGTGAACAAGGGATATGTTTCCAGAAACGCGTATGGCAGGAGGAGGCATATTAACAGTCTAATCGTGAGAACTGCCGTGTTTGTGGCGATTATACTGTTAATCTGCCTCCTCGTGCCATAGGCGTTTCTGACGATGAGTGGACCCAAGTACTGGTACAATTCCTCAGTGCTTTATTAGTGCATAAAGTTTCACTCAGCAGTCCGCCATGACGCGTTTCACCTCCACCACGAGGCTTGGTCACATGACGTGTCATAGACATAAATGAGGGTATTAAATTGCAAAAAGTGCGCAAACAAGCTGCTCAATTAGTTCAAAGCTCACAATGGAGACTGAAAAAATACTAATGCGTATTACGACATACAATTGAAATAAAAGACACAGGGCCAGATATAGGTCGCGTTACCGACCGGTATTGGGCTTTCCAGATGTAGGTGGCATTTTTTGTAGGATTCGGTATTTTACCAAATCGGTGATTTAGGGATTCGGTTACATACCGAATTCTTAACATACTGATTCGGTAAATCACCGAATCCAGGATGTAGGGAGCACTTAAGTTAGTGCATTCCTCAGTTAAGGATTCGTTATTTACCACCAACTAGAAGTTGGTGGTAAATAATGAAAACCTTTGAAAAAGCATTTTTTTTGCTTTTCCAACAGTGCCATGTTGCAGACATACATGCCCTTAGGGAATGTATGTCTGCAACATGTGCACCCATACACAATTGAGGGGTGCAACAGGGTGTCAAAGTGACACCCTGCCACCCTTCAATGTTACCCCCTTTTACCGAATCGGTATTTACCGATTCGGTAATTGACATTCATTCCTATGGGCCTCCAGGCCTATAGGAATGAATGCAATTACCGAATCGGTAAATACCGATTCGGTAATTACCGAAACTTACCGATTCGGTAATTTTTACAGAAAAGTTACCTACATCCCATTTACCTGTTCTTAAATACCGAATAGGTATGATTCGGTATTTAAGAGTAGGTAAACTGGGATTACCTACATCTGGCCCAAAGTGTCTAAAATCAATTTCAATTAAATATACTACATAAATAAGCATCATCTATAAAATTGTTAAATACATATATATAAAAGGTATACATGATTATTTACAAGATAATAAATAAATATAAATATATAAATGATTCATTCAATTTGATGTTTTTCATTTAGGCAATGTCAAAATACAATTGTTTACAAATTGTTGTCTGCCATTTTGCCACTGATCAAAAAATCAATCCTATCTCCCTGAGTATAAAACCCCAGTGGGCCATACTATATATTGAACCAGCTAGTCATAAGCTTTTGTGTTAAATATGCTTAAACTACCCACCTAAGGGTGCTGTAGATAAAAATAAATATAGAAATCAGTGCAAGTGCATAATAATCCTGTAACCCTACAGTGTTTGATCCGTGTGTATATATAACTAACTGTGCATGTTAAAATTAGGAAATGAAGGTGTCATACTCTCCTTGTTGTTATTCATTTATATTCTGACCTTCATTCCAGACACATCTTCATGGCAACATGTGCGCTCCAAAAAGAGAAATTAGCTGTTTAGCAGACTACCCAATATGTATCAAAGACAGGTGTATAGGTCTTCGCTGGCGTTCAGTCCCCCCAGATTCTTGCTATCCAACTCCAATATATAATGTGTCTCGAGGAGACGCAGTCTAGCTTCTTTGTCTCCTCCATGCTTTAAAGGGAGTACGGTATCAATTAGAAAATATTGGAGATATATATATATATGCGCAAACACTTTGGGTCCAAGAGGCGAGAGCTGTTAAACTGCTCCCACCCACTGGAAGTGGAGGTTTCATCTCCTTCCATGCCTGCAGACATGCTGGCAGGGGAAGAGATGAAACAATTGCTCTTATACACAAGGAGCTGCATTTCCAGGAGGCAGGGAGCCAGCTGGGACTATGGGGGCCTTGAGTCTCCTCCCATGGTCCCCATACTGCACACTGGGTGTCCAGGTAAGCTCCAGGGTACACAAGAGACATGGCTGGGTCCTAGGGGATGGGGTACCCGTGGCTAAATAGGGTCCAGAAAGGGGGGCCCTGTGGCCTCCCTCCCCCATTTGTCTGTGGCCAGGCCACTGGGTAAGGCTTGAAATCGACCTTGGGATGGGGCTCGCGTGGTCCCCTTCCCCATCACATTTTGTCCACAAAATGTGGTCCATGGGACCAAAATCAGCCCGGGGAGGAGGGCTGCAGGGTCCCTCTTCCCCATTCAATGAAGGCCAGTGGAGGGGGTCCCTAGGGTCTAATCAGCCCGTGGAGAGGGGTCGCTCGGCCTCCCTCCCCCATTTGTTTGTTTCCAAACCCCAGCGGATGGGGTCCACAGGGCCGAAATCGGCCTGAGGAGGGGGGCTGTGTGGCCCCATTCAATTAAGGTCAGGTTCTGGGGATGGGGTCCTTGGGCTGAAATCGCTCCAGGGTGGTGGGGTACACAGCCTCCTTCCAATGATTGGAGGAGGGAAGAAAAATTTGCCGAAAAGGGAGGGCAGAATAAAGAGTAGAAAGTTAAAAACAGAAGACAGAAAAAAGAGTTGAAAAGCCAAAACAATGAGTATACAATGAGCAGAAAAAGCAACACAGAGGGCATAAAAACAAGCAGGAAAGGCAAAACAGAGCAGAAGAGGGCAAAACAGAGAACACTCAGCCACTGACACAACCACTGACATCACTCATGACATCACTGATGATATCATCCACCGAACCACTCACACACCACATCACACCCCTATACAACCTCTCATACACCCACCCACTCACACACCCACACAACCACTCACATATCCATTCAAGGACCCATACAAGTTTTCACACACCCAATCACTCAGACAAACACTCACTCATCCAGACACCTACTAATATATCCAGTCTCTCAACCGTAGAGCCAGTCACCTAGCCACACATTCACCCAGCTACTCACACACCCACATCTTTACTTATACAGCCACTCACATATCCACTCACTCAGTCATACAGCCACTCACTCACCCGTACAAGCACTTACACACTCACACATCCACACACCCACTTACATGCCCATTCTCACATCCATACAAGCACTCACACATCCGCTCACTCATCCATACAGCCATTCATACAGACTCTCAATACAGCCACTCACGCGCCAACTCACTTAACCAAACACTTACTCAAGCAGCCAATCACTTACCCATAATGCCACTCACACACCCACCCATAGACAACTTACACAGCCACTCACTCTCCCACGCAGCCACTGGCATGCCCACTCATTCATCAATACATCCACTCACACAGCAACTCACCCACACAGCTACTCACGCACCCACTAATACACCCATACAGCTAATGACATACTAGTACAGACACTCAGACACCCACTCACACATGTATACATACATTCACAGATCCACTTACATAATATATGTTAGAAGCAGCATCACTCATAAGTAGTGCTCCTAGTCTACTAATTCAATTTTTGTAGTAGGTTAATATATATGTTTAACAATTATAAGTTCTTAGAAAATACTTACAATCACTAGATGAGATTATACTGGACCACAAGAGCTCGATATTGTCCGATCTCTTGCCTTACCTACAATGAGAATAACAATAAGAAAAAAAATCAAGCCCTTGTGGGCCAGTATGATTTTTGTACACCAAAGCGCGTAAAGGTTTTGATTTTCAATGAGTAGGAGCCATGTTAATACACTGAAAAGGAAAATGATGTTAATATGCCCACTAGGGCAGAATTGTGTCACAACAACAAATGGAAATAAAAGGCTTTTTTAGTTAACCACAAGGCTGATTTTCAAAGGAGGTCTACAGCTGACCTAAGAGTTAGGGAGTGCATTTTAATAATAAATAGATTATACTTCATGGTCATAATATTTTTCAGAGAAGTTACAGCATAAAAATGCAAAATATGTATTAACAATTGTTGATCATGATTCAAATTGAAAAACGATTGAATGCACACTCATATGAAAATCCAATTATTTCATTGAAGAGGCCAATTACAGGTGAAATCTGTATGCAAAACATTTCTAATTATTATTGGATAATGCCATATTGTGTTGTTGCAACCGAAATAGAAAAATACGTGATTATAAAAATAGAAATGCGATTAACTCATTATTAATTTGGATATCTTTTGAAGTCTAAAAAAAATATATTGTTTCTCATTATAATTAGGGGTCCCGGTTTTATTTTATTTTTGGCGTTTCAGTCTGTATTTATCCATATTTATTTTTTGTTAATTTTATTTGTATTTACCATATTTATTTTGGGTTTTGTGAAAAAATGAAGTTGAAACTATTATTTTTCCACATTTATTTAACCGAAATATGTTCACTCAAGTGTGAATGTTTGCCAGGATTCAAAGATACAAACACATGCAGAAGATACATCAATGCACTTGTATAAAAATATGCAAATCTCACTATCAACCTTGTGCGTATCTACTGTTGTTTAATTATCTTTAGTGAAATACCGTTCTTTTTTAACACCCTTACCCATTAATCCATGCAGCTATTGCCCTTGCAGTCACATCAGACAGAATTTAGAATCACTCAAAAAGCAACCAAATTTCAGTTTTTATCTACATTTACAAGTAAATACAGACAAGAAACTGAATATTTTTCTGTCTGTATTCATCTGTAAAAATCAGTAAAAACGGAAAACAAGGAGCCTTAATTATATTTTATACCTGCTCGCATGTAATAATCGTTACATCCACGAAAGTGAAGGAAAATAGGACGGTGTGACCATCAAATGTCTGTTTATTTTCTTTAAGCACATGAATTCATGTGAGGCGTTAAAAACAGGAAGGAGTTGAGAGTTTAATGACCTGTGATCAAGGAGCCGAGAACTCCGAAATGCGCTGGGCAGTGTTGTTGCACTAAACCAATAAACACGCATGGATAAGCAATAGAGCCGCTGTGTGTCATTTCTTCAGGCTTGGGATTATTATATATAGAGAGCAAAGCGGTGGTAGCCACTACTCCATTTTATTACACCAAACTACACTACTGCACTCTATGCCACTCTATTCTACATTACTCTAGGCCACTCAACTCTACCACATTTTATGCCACTCCGCTCTACCATACTGTACCGCACTCTACTCTGCGTCATTCCACTCCACTGTATAACACTGTAATCCACTTCTGTTGAGCTCTACTCAACACACCAACAATTTCCGACACTCTACAATGGTACAGTCCACTCAATTGTACAAAATAGTACTTCACTCTACAACACTTTATTCCACTGTATGCTACACCAATCCACTCTACTCCATTTCATGCTATTCTAATATGCAACACGCTACTCCACTTTACACTACACCACTCCACTGAACTCCACTCCACTTCACTCCACCGCACAATACTGTGCCCCACTCTATGGCACTTTACAACAGTTCACTCTACACCATTCCACTCTACCACACTCTACTCAACTCTATGCAACTTAACTGTAGACTCTACTACATTCTGTGCCAATATGACACACTGCACTCTCCTCTATGCTCCTACACTACACTGTACAACACTCTACAACACTTTCCAATACTCTACGACACACCACTCCCCTCCACTGTACAAGACACCACTCCAATTTATAACAGTTTGCTTGACTCTACACTACGCCTGCCCACTCTTGTGTACTCTACCCTACTGTGTTATACAACAGGCCTCTGCACGCTATGACACCTTAGCACACTGTATGCTATGTCACTCCACTCTACTTAATGACACTACGCTATACATCACTACACAACACAACACTCTCCTTCACTGTACTGTAGGACAAACCACTTAATAACACTCCACTCTATAGCACTGGACTCTATGACTTAAAACACATTTTTATTTAAAAAAATACATAATTCAATTTAAAAAAACAAAAGTTAAACCTTTGTTGTAGTTAGGAAAACTGTATTTATTCTTTCTATACATACAAACTTAAACTACACAAGCATTAGAAATGCTAAAGTTATAGTTATACCTTACATTTTTCATTTACTCTCCACCTTTAAATTTCTATAACTTTATTTATTCTTTCTATACAAACATAACTTAAACTTAAAAACAACTTAATTTTAGCCTGGATTGAAATTTCTGTCACATTTGCAGAGTTTGCTTTTTATGTATTTAATTTATTAATCCGCTAACAATCCATACATTTCTACTGACACCAGGTTGAGATCACTTGACTATAGAATTTCGTTAATTAAGAAAAATTGTTAACACAAGGCATATCACTGTGTTTTATAGGTCGACTTTCAACTGTTTCATGCAACTCTTGTATGAAGTGCAGAATATAGGCTGCAATGTTCTGCACCACATATGCACCTTTATGAAAACCACTTCCGTGGCATTGATGCCAACGCTTAGAAGTTTGTTTAGCAATGTTGCCATAGCTCATCCAATGGTTGAGTGAGCACAGAGAAGGCTGGTTATCACTTGTCTGACATTTTAACATTGAGATTTATTACACGCACAAAATGAAGAATCCATTTGCAGCCAATGCCACTTCCATCTCAGATATGGTTTTTCACACAGTGTAATTTCCACTGTGTTTAATTCAGTTTCAATGTGCATTTAAAAATAGTGTATAAATATTCTCAACACTGACATCTGCTTGTTATAAGCAAAGCAAATGCTTTTCCAACTCATGCTGGGCTTTTACATGGGGAACATTCTTAATTCTTGTAATCTGTCACGATCCAGCCTATAACAGAATGTGTTTCCAGGTCAAAGGTCACGATTCAAATCACTAGAAGCTACCAGCAGCAATTTCATTCATCCATTTTAAGGCTCTTTTAGGTCCTCTTCCAAAAGAGGTAAATAATTAGTGGTGGGCAGAGGAACATCCTTACTCCTTGGAGTCTTCCTTGGGAGCAGGTGGATTGTTTTTATTTTTGGTAGAGTGGGGAGAAGTGAGGGTTTTAACATATCACTTCATGCCCCTTAACCTACTGACTGCTAGTGAAGTGCTGGTCCCATTTACAATCAAATTTCCTCCTGGCCTTACGCGGGGTGGACATCACACCCCTGGCAGAAAACATCACACCATCCGACGCACCATCAGCAGCATCCTACAGCACAATGCATAAAGATTCTCAACAAGACTAACATGCCATGCTTGAACATCGTAAACAAAGATTAGGGAAAGGGTTGCAATTCATCACAGCCAAGCACTTCCAGTGCTATTGACACCTGAACTGGAGGCATGTAATGAATTCCTACAAGCAAGAGAAAGTGGTTGCGTGATGGATGAAGGCCAGACAGGCCGCGTTACAGCAGCACCAGAGAACGCAATAGCCCTGGGATTGTCATACAAGGCCTTCTGACCTGGAGAAAGGACCATGCTTCAATTGTAAGCAGTACTTGTTCTGCACAGGATACTGTCCACATACTGCTGCTGAATTGGTTCTGGATGTTGACGTGGAAGTGGCATCTAGCACACACCTACTTCTTTTCAAAAGTGTTTGAATGTCCCTTACCACCAGTGGTCGAAGTGGGGAGAAAAAAGTAGGGGAACTGTGGGCGGAGCATCAGGGGGCAGGAATAACCAGAGGATTGGGTCAGTGGACGGAGTCAGAGGTGCGGCTAGAAAGAGCAAAACATACCAATTTTTAGTATGTTTGATATTTCACTGACCAATTGCAGCTTAGAACATTATTTAATGCAACCAATAGATACCCATTTTTTTGAGGTTTAAAATATGAGTTATTGACATTCAAATACATTTACAATGTGGGATATTTTTTCAATCACAGAATGTACCAAATACGCTTATACGTGGAATCATAAGCCATTTGTCTCCGAGCCATGCAGTTTCTTTCATCAGCACTTCTCCTCCCTTTTTCAAACCATTTCTGAACATAACATTTAGGGTTAAATTCTATGACAGCAGACCCCCCGTTTTGGGGAGCACTATTGATTATATTATTTTGTGCCCCACGGTCAATGCAAAATTGTAGACCTACATTTTTTAGGTTCTTCACGCAACATGTCATGAAGCCAGCATTAGATGCCTCCTATTTCCTGGTATTGTATCTAGACGTAGCACACAAAAGTGAATATATACACCTAATACAACCCAGACATGTTGGTTTTGCAGATGCTTTAAGCAGTATCAGATGAATGAGAAACAACTATTATATTAGGGGGAACATCCTTTACAACGCAATTGTTACAACACAGTGCCTTTACGACGCAACTTTTACAACGCAAGTCATTACAACGAATTGCGCTGGGGGGCGCTCTAGGATAGGGAATAGATTAATTTACTATCCAACACCTTCCCTACCATCCACGGGGACTGGAGTTGGAATAGTAAATTAAACTACTCACTATCCAGCGCCCCCCAACACAAGTCGTTGTAATGACTTGCGTTGTAAAAGTTGCGTCGTAAAGGCATGCGTTGTAATAGCATGCGTTGTAACGACATTCATCCTTATATTAGTAGTTTGTGTGATTACTACTCAAGGTAGTTAGCATTGAGAATTGCAAATGTATCAACTCTGGAATTATGAGTGTAGGAAGCTGGCTCTGTGTACTCTATAACTTACTTTGGTATAGTATATACAGAGTCCAGTGGATCCCCAAAGGCTTCCAAAGGTAAACGTAGATAATACCTTACACTCTATTTGTGGTAGAGTGAGCAAGCAGTAATGCTTTATCGGAGGGTAGTGGTGAGCATTTATTGTACACACTCAGGCAAGAAATGATAGCAAAGAAGGAACTCAGCCCAATTGTTTATATAAAAACACTTCTTTTATTGAATTTTATTTTTAGAACCAAGCAGGGCTTGGTAATGGTAAGTAAAATTGTAATTTCGCAAACAGGTTGATAAGAATATGCAAGCTGAATGAATTTGACTTTGTTACAGGTTGGTAAAATGCTTAAAAACAGTTGTACTTACTTTGTGATTACTTTTTAAGGTACTTTTTCTACTCAGTGTGATATGCCTAGATATCACACTGGGACATTTCCTAGACAAAGGTAAGTAAAACGCTTTTACATTAAAAAACACAGTTACTTAGGTTTCCATACAACACAACTCGACACAGAACTTTTCCAGGGAAAAACAGTCTATGCAATCCTATGGAGGAAAATGTGATTATCGGTTTGCAGGTAAGTAATCGTTTTTGAGGGTTGAGTTTCAGGGGTTAGAACAAGAAATCCCCCAGGGTCAAGGGGGAACTCAAAAAGCACCCTCAGTGGCGCTAGAGCAGCTGGGTGCAGAGTGCTGATGCCCAATGTTAGCCTATGGGGCTAGAGGAGGGCCTTTGGTTGTTGGCAGCTCACAGGCAGGCTACTCAGTCTTGGGAGCTAAGCTCCTAGGGTTAAGGTCAGGGCAAAGGGGGTCCCAGGTCAGCACAAAGTCCACAACGTGAGCGGTGCCGGGGCGGCCGAGTGCAGAGTGCTTAGGAGGGGTCGGGAGCCCAATGCAATCCTATGGAGATTGCCTGTCTTGTTTTTTAGCTGCAGGCTCGGTCCAAGAAGTCTTCCAGGAGGAATGAACAGCTTGGCAGGTAAGTTTGAGGGCTCGGAGATGTAGGTCCACCTCAGGTCCTCTTCTCCAGGGTGCAGGGTGGCAGGATGCAGGGGTGCCTTTTGAGGTTGGATTTCACCTTACAGGGCCACTCAAGGTTGAGGGGTCGCTGTACAGACGTTGCAGGCAACATCAGGGAGTCCTGGAGGGGTCAACCCATGGAGGATTTGGACTCTGGAGTGCTGGGGACCTTGCTGGGACTGGTGAAGTGGTGGTTCCAGTCATCAGGTATATTTGTCTTCAGCAGGCTCAGAGTCTTTCTTTGGGGATTCTTTTGAACAGAGTTGCTGTTCACAGGATATCCTTTGTTGAAGGCAGCAGTCCTCCCAGGGGTTCTGGAGGTCGCTCGCTGCAGGACACGATGATTTCTGGTGCCGGACGTCTGGAAACTGCAGATGGGCTGGTAGGGTTGGGGCCAAGTCAGTACTCCCCTGCTGTACATCTTCTTTCGTCCTTCTTCGTAGGTTGTGGGAATCTCTCTTCTGGGTCCAGGGAAGACCCTAAGTCACAGTATTTAGGGGATGTTTTAGGGGTCTCAGATTAGTAACCAATAGGCTACTGACCTTAGGGTGACTGCACCCTAGGTGAGCTCACCCCACGTGGGGGAGTGGGCACAATCCCTAATCCTGATTGTAGAGGGCGTACCATCTATGAGATGGCAGCACTGAAGAGTGGGTTTCACCTCACCTTCCGCACCTGACCTGTCTTCCCGCTGAAAAGGAGGTGAGGCAGGAAGGGGGCCTGCTCCTGATAGCAGGAGAGGCTGGGGGTGGCATTGCAAAGGTGGCAAGGCCTTTGAAGCTCCCCTGCCACAGATGGCTGTTCCTGACCTGGGGGAGATGGGAAAACCTCTGCCTAGGAATGGCTTTGTTTCTGGCCTCAGAGAGCAAAGGCTCCCGTCCCAAGGGTCCAGAAACTTCGTGGTAGCAAGCTGGTGTCTACCAGTCAGGGAACCCACCAGAGGCTGGTTGTTTTTCAGGTGGCATCGCTATGATGGCCTCTGAGTGTAATCTAGAATAAATCCCACACTGGCATCTGTGTACCTTTCTGCACAAAAACAACCCTGAGAGGCTTTTTTCTCTTTCTCTTTCGATGTGTGCTGCACATATAGAAGGAGGAAAAAATAGGGAGAAATAAAGATATTTCTCCTTGTTGTGCCTCCCTTGGGGAGGCCTAAGATTTTGATGCATCCCCAGGTTAACAAGTCCTTGTAAATATGGGAATGTGTCAAAAAAAAGTTGAGTGGGAATACCGACTGCAATGCCTTCCTTGTGCAGAGTAAGGCAAAGCAGTGATTTGCGCTAGGCTGCATATTTATGAAACCATTCAATGCCATGCAAAGTGGCTTTGCGTGGCTTCATAAATATGACGTTCCGTGGTGCAAGCATGACACAAGGCTCTCATAAATATGTCCATTAGTTTGGTGTGCATGCAAATCATGCATTGCCGATCCCTGGTGAGTTGCACTACTACTGCTGGAACAAGGCCAATGGAGGCACCAATGGGTGAGGCGGACTGGCCTCAAGGGTCCTGTAACCTCAATGACAACGTCTGTTGATCTAGGGTGTGCTGCTTTATAGGCCTGCCTGCAAGACTGGAGGTGAACCTCAGTATGGATTGTGGTGCACAGGGCTTAAAGGTTAGCCCACACTGGCCACTAGTAGGGTCCACCTGCTGGTGCTAAGAGACCAGGGCTTCCATGGTCTAGTGGGGGCCTTCTACGGTCCAGCAGGGAAATGTGCTCCCTCAGGATAATGGTCCTGGTGACTGGTCATGATGCCTGATCCTGGTTCCCCAGTTCCAAATTTGGTAGCTCTGGCCACAGTGCCACATCCTCTCCCCCCTGAACACCTTTCTGCCCCACTGAGAGAAATATGCACTGCCTTCAGCTACAACCCAATAGTGCCCTGTTATAGATGCCTAGATGTGGCTTAATTCAAATTATGCACTGCCCGGAAAAAAATAATAACTGGAAAAAGCAAACACTCATAGGGAATGCAAGAATTTGTAAAGCATGCAAACTATAAGCAGGAACACCATCGTTACCTTAACGCTTTAAAACTCACTACTCAGAAATCAATGAGTGTTTTTTGCCTCAAACGTTGAGAACACGAATACAGGGCTCCTCCTGTACACAGGTGTGCCTTTGTTGCACTTGTGGACAGCAAGGAAGGGGTTAAGTAGGGCTCAGAAGATAAAGGGACTCTTCAGGGTAATCTGATCTGACTCACGGAAACCCACAAGGGCTTCTCTACATTCATGTCAGCCAACAAGCTGCTCAAACATCGACCTTATGTATGTATTATGATCAGTGTTCCCTCTAACATGCGTGGCTGCGCTCTCGCGCACCTTTAAGGCACCGAGCGCGCCTGGTACAATGTTAAGCGTGCACACGTTCTCGCCGCCGCCACCCGCTTTTAAAATGCGAGCGGCGAAAAACGGCAATTTTCCTGGTTGTCTGAGTCCTTTGGGAAAGTATTCCTGTTAATCACAGCGCCCGGCATGCGCTGCAATTAACAGGAATATTTTCACAATGGCCGAAAAGGGCGCTGGGCTACTCCGGGTGACTTGTAACACGTCACTGGTGGAACTCCCGGGGTTGCCCACTTGGGACGTCTGCGGCTTCGTCGTCTACAAAGGGTAAGAAGTGCCTGAGCCCTCCTGGTACCACAACTGCGTGGAGCACTTCAGCAGCACATGCTCGCCAAAGGTGGACAAGTCGACTTTTTTTTTATTGTTTTCCACCCACTTGGATGTCGATAATATCATATTGAGCCACCTCAGGAAAATCCTATGCTATATAAGAGGCAGCCGGGAGCGGTGATGGTGTAGCCTGCTTAATTGACAAACAAATCTGCCCAGTCTAGGCACGCAGATAAAAACAGAGTGAAGCTGTTCTTGTGACTCGCACACAAGCAGCCTGCATGCCTTCCCGTTTGTCCACTTTCAGAATAAAGTTGCAGAGACAATTTTAGGGAAAGAAAACACACAGATATTGTGTATAACAAATCACAATAATCTGGATAGGGTGAAGTAAAGTAGCATATCAGGCCGTGACAAATAAAATGGAAATATTTTGCCCCAAGTTGTGACTGTCCATGAAACAAGCATTGGCAAACTGAGCATGTTTGGGTTGCTCTTGGAGTCCTAAACCAGTGCTTTGAATGGGCAGTACTGTCCGGTGCCAAGTACCTGCGCTTTTTTAATTTGAAAGGGAGAGTACCGGCACTTTTCAGAAGTGCTGCAATACATTTAATTGGGGAGTATTGGCACCTCTCAGGAGCAAGCAGGTACTCTAAATAGTAAGTCCCTGCACTTCTATAGTTCCCTTCAAAGCACTGTCTGCAAACTTTTATGATAAAAGGAAGGGGGTGCTGTCTCCTCTGGTGCTTCATCTTTCATGGAAGAGGCATCGAATTCAGGAAAGGAAGGCACACCTGGAGGTCTTGTCAAAAGCAGGTAGATCACCAGAGGGGGCAAAGGGGTGGGGTGCTATCTATTTGATGTCACACTTCTGCTTACTTATAAGACTATGTGCAGGTTCCTGCTCCAGTATTTGAAATACTTGAAACTGTTTGTGGTAGTAGCACGCATGCAACAATCACTTTTACACTATTTGGCTAGGCAGGCAGACCCCCGATCAGACGAACATACACACAGACAACCAGAGCAGCAGAAAGTGTCTTAAGTACGAAGGTAGATTAGACAGACATTCCTAGGAGACAGGCGGCCATGATGCAAGCAGGTAAACAGAAAATGAGAGAGAAAGGGACGGATACATAGCATTAATACACAGGCACCGAGAAGCCAGCAGGGACAAAAGCCCGGAAGACAAATATAGACAAACACACTTAACGATGTACTGACTGACAAACAGTTGTACACCAAGGTAACTGGATAGACAGAGATAAAAAACATACATTGGCATATAAAGAAAAAGTTGAAAGAAAAATATAAATGCATACAGCTTGTGTATAGTTTATGTACAGGTTGAATAACAATATCTAGTTAAAAAGATAGACATGCTGCCAAAAAGACAAAGGGGAGGGAAGGATAGAGAAAATATACAGAAGGAACCCACATTGGCAGACGTGGATGGTCTGAACACACATATTTGACTGCATTCTCTCTGCAGACAGACAGACAGACAGACAGACAGAGAGAGATAGATAGATAGATAGATAGATAGATAGATAGATAGATAGATAGATAGATAGATAGATAGATAGATAGATAGATAGATAGATAGATAGATAGATAGATAGATAGATTTGAATTTGAGATGTGCTGATGGATGGACGCATGAATGGACGGGTTATGGGTTTGGGAGCTGGCTGGGTTTGAGTGGGTGAAAGAGCTGTATGTAAGGATGAATGAGCTTAAGGGGTAGCTGGATGGGTTTGAGTGTGAAGAGATGGTGGATGTAAGTTTATGTGGATGGATGAATGAATGGATGGATGGATTTATTTTACGTGGATGCTAGATGAGTGACACTATTGGTTGGATGGATAGGCATAAGGGGTAGCTGGATGGGTTTGAGTGTGTGGATAGCGTGTATGTAAGTATATGTGGATGATGAATGGATGGATGGATTTAGTTTACTTGGATGCTAGATGAGTGACACTATGGGTTGCATGGCTAGGGGATGGATGGGCGGAAGGGACCGGGGGTTTGTATACAGACATAGTCAATGGAAGAATGTATCGACGAAAAGGGAAATGTTCAAATGCTCAGTAAATGTGTTTAGAACAATATTTAAGCAGAGCCTGTCTGCCCTGCAGAGTGCATCCAGGACAGCAGGCAGGCTTCCCTAAGCTGAATTCTATGTGCGTACAGCCGTTCTTCATACATGATAAGTGCAGGAAAAGTGCGTGGGTGATGTTTGCATATTTTTTGACGGGGGGTCTTGCAGTTTTACTCCCATGAACATGTGTTTGCGTCTCGCAGCGGGAGCCGGAGCTGTCGGATGCTGTCCACATCTGCCTGACCGCCATGAGCCATCCGAGGGGCGCCTTGCAGATGGCGCTGCTACTCTGCATGCTGACGGCCGGAGGCTGCAAAGAGAGAACCGAGCCGGTCAAGCTCTGAGACAGCGCCATCCTCAACCTCATTATGGACATCATACAGGACTTGAGAAACTACCACTTGGCCAAGGAAAACGGGGTGCAGTTTTACTCCAAATTCTCAGACTACAAACTGGACGACAAGGAAGCCCCTGAGTATGGGCACTATCAGGATGAGCAGAGAGTCGGCAAGTCTCCCATTTTCGCTCCTCCCGTTAGTTAGCATCCACACTATTCTGTTAGTAAGAAGGTGAAACTGGGCAGAACCCGAGCACACTATTATGGCTGGTCTTGTTGTGTTGAGAGGTAGGCAGGGCTTGGGTAAGGTGGGTGGTCTCTTTGGACTGGGATGAAGTAATATTGGGGCAAATCTGTAGCACTATATGCTAGAATAGAATTGTATCGAATTTACATATCCTGTAAGGAGATCTGTTGTTACCACCTAAAAATGAATATATTGTGCGGCACAGTTAGTGTAGTAAATTATATCAGAAACAAAGTGTTTGGCTACAGATATTGCACAATAACTTCTAAACTATCTATTCATGTCCATTAGTGCCACCGAGGGTGCTCTGGTCAAAGTATTATAAGTCACAAGGCAAAACAAGCATTGGCCGCGCTGCCATAAAAGTAACGGCTGCGAGTATTTTCATCCCACTCAAAGCCCTGGTCTACACGCGCGGTCAGGTTCTTGGTGAACATAGCCTTGGCTGTAGCGCACAGAGACTTTACTCTGCTGCACACAGAGGAAAATGATTAGAGGGAACATTGATTATGATACGTTTTGAAGTGCCAGCTTGGCTAACTCTACTTCCCACAAAAAGTTAAGTTCTTGAGAGTAAAAAGGCAAAGATTATATTTTCATTTGGGTAGTGAAGGATACATCCAACTTTATTTTTTGGGGTGACACTATAGTATGTTAGTGATGCTGAAAAGCGTTGCTAAAACAATTCACAAACCTAAGAGGTCCCAAAGGCAAACCCATGGCTTTGCTAATGTTTGATTAGAAATCTCATTTGCTAAATGAGGCACTTTTAATTTGGTGCCAGACAGGGCTGAACTGGGAACCCAAAGCAGCCCCGGCACTTTATCCATCCCCTGTACGGTGTGTTGCGAGCCAACAAAGGGGACATGGGAAGAGGGTGTTCTCTATCCGAGACAATTTAGAAAAAATTACATAAAGTGTGCATTCTACAACAAATGTCAATATATATTCAATTGTATTTGCATTTAGAGCACAGTAAATGATGACCTTACAGTGCACAAGGATACAACATTCTTGTTGGGGCTCTTCAATTTTTCCCTCACTATCACCCTCCAACACTACCCCTCATCTCTTCATAGCCCCTCTTACATATATTTAATTTGTTTTATGTAGTGCCTCTCATACCAGTGTAGCTTTGCGTGACAGGGAGGGAGCAGGAGAGTGTCATATTTTCGGGAATATTGCTCAGTCTTTCCCTTTCCCTTGCGCCGGTGCTCATTACATATGCTGTGCGACACACACACACCTTAGCGCCATAGCGTTAGGGTGTGTGAGTGAGTCCAGCATAGGTTTTTGTTGGAAATGGGATCCCTGGCTGGCCAGGGCTTTCGCCAAAGTCAGTCAGAGACCACCACTCCCAAGTCAGGGCAAGGGAGTTACGCGCCAAGATAACCCCTACTCACCCTCTAGGTAACGTGGCGCGAGCAGCAAGGCTAAACTTGGAGGCGATGTAAGTTAAGTATTTGCGCATGCACCTCAGCAACAACACCCAGGCCCACCACAAAGGAAACTCCACACAAGGTTATATAAAAATAGCCTTTGTATTACACCAAAACACATTAGATAAAACACACACTTTACAATGTGCCAGAGGCACGGGCAGAATTTACAGGGGATATGTACAAGACAGGGCCACCTGGACCACTGTCAGGAATCAGAAGTAGCACTTTGAATATAAAATTACTTTAGCACAAAATAGCACACAACCAGTAATTACTGGTAACTGGACCTCACTAGCACCACCTGTACTAGGGAGAAAACAACCACCTACACATCACAGTACCTGTAGGGGTGTAAGAGGAAAACACATGATGCAATGCATAACATTCATTCAGAGGTGTAAAGGCACATGACGCATATCAATACATTCAGAGGTGCATAGAAAGTACAATTGCGCCAAACTCACAAGTCACCACCTGTGACTGTCCCTGTGTCCCAATGTCAGGGCCTAAACGTGGCAGTTGCCCACAAAGTGCTGGGCAACTGTGCAAGGAAGGATGAGCCAATCGTGGGAGCCTCACAGGCTCTGGAATCAAAATGCCCCTTTGAGCCTCGCTGGGCTCTTCACGCTACCAAATGCCTCCTCTGAGCCTCTCTGGGCTCTGAAAACAAAGGTGGCACCTTGAGCCTCTCACAGGGCTCTGCTCACAAATAGACAGGCACTCACGAGCCTCGGGGCTCTCAAAAATGCCCCCTTGAGCCTTCCCGGCTCAAAATAACTGATGCCCCTAGAGCCTCTCAGGGCTCTTGAACACAGCAATGGGGCACTCAGGGTTAAAGAAATGCCCCGTCGTTGGAGCCTCGCAGGCTCAGCACAAAAATGCCGCCTGGTTGGAGTCCCCCCCTCTGGGGGACTCGAGACGCAGAAATTGCCCCTGGAGCCTTTCGCCAGGCTCCACAACAATGAGCACGGGATCGCGCTCCTGGGGGGAGGGAGGGGGCGGACACCGACAACGTGTCCCGGCGCCCCTCCCTTCTCTACTTTGGCCTCACACCCCCTCCCGGTCAGCTCCACTCACCGGCTGTCTCGAGGCGGCGGTCTCCTTCTCGAGAGCTCCCGCTCCCCGGGGCTCTCTCTGCAGACTTCTCCCTTCCCTCGTGGGCTCTCCCTCGCTTTGGGAGCCTGGGGGGTCAAGGAAAGGCGCCGGCTTCTCCCTTTACCGGAGCGCGGGGTGGCCTCCCGTCTGCGTCCGGTTGTTTCTCTGTCCTGCCCCCGGCCTGCCTGACTTCCAGGTCGCGGCTGCGGGGTGGGACTTCCGGTCGGCCTGCTCACTGATTGGCCGGCCGGAAAACCACATCCGGGTCGCACTTGGCAGCGGCCCGGCAACGTTTTAAAAACACTCCGGGCTGCGGCGGTGACTCCACAGGAAAATGCGGCGTGGGCAGCCGCTCAACGGGGAAAATAAACAATAACTCGAGGTGGGCACTCGAGGGGCTCAGCACTCCTGAGCAAATGCCGGGTGGGCACCGGCTGGGCAATTACGCGCTCCCAAGCGCTCCAGCCAGAATAAAGCGCTGTTAGGCGCAAGAAGGAAAACGAAGCGCTCCCAGGCGCTAGGAACCTCAGAAAGTGCTCACCAGCGCTAGCAATAGATAAAGGTCCACAAAATGTCCTTCAGCAAGGCAGGGGGGGGCAAGGCTGGGCCCAGAGCCAGCACACTGGGTCTCCAGGCAGGGAGACACCCCAAGTGGCGGTCCTCTGGCCCAGCAGCAGCAACAGCCCCCTCAGGATCCTGGAAGAGAACAACTTCTGTGGGGACACAGCCCCATTTTTATACACCATTTTCCTTTGTCTGAAGGTGCAGAGTGGGGGCGGAACCAGTCGCAGCTGGTTCTTGAGTACTCTGTTTACCTCAACCACCCTCTCTATTCACTGGCAGGGCTTGGGTCATTAGACACACCACAGGGGGGCGGAGCCAGCATTGTGTGGGGAAAACCCAGCCCATCCAGGACACAGGTACACTCCTCCCACACATCACTCATGCTAATCTCACACTCACCACCGGGCAGACCCATCCAGACTTCCTGGAGCCTGGCATGCCAGCCAGCTCCAGCCAATCACACTCCAGCACCCTCACTGCACACGTACAGCCATGTCTAGGAATGATACTTCCCCACTAGACACATACAAGCCGCACATACCATTGCGCAGCATTCATTCTCACGAGTTCATACATACCAAACTCGAGCCTGCACTCCCCACACATCAGGAACTAACATGGACACACACATTCTCCATGCATTCCTATGGGAGGGCAGGCCAGTCATACTACACGCACGCACTTTACTCTGGGGCACAGGGAAAAAGTGCACCAAGACCCAAAAATCACTAGCTCTGGGTCACAAACAAAAGCAAAAAGATTAGGGGTGAACCTGCCCTAAGGCCCAAGTCCAACAGTTTTGTACAGGAATGGTACTCTTCCTGTATAAAATACGACGCCCAGACACATGCAACTTTATCCCCACTTTGTATGCGTGCTGCACAGTGCAGCACGCATACAAAGTCGGAAAAGGAAGGAGAAATTAAAGCATTTCTCCTTCCATACGCCTACTTGAAAAAGGCACAGTTTTCTCACACTAAATCCAATCTACCTCATTTAGTAAATTGAGTGTAGTGTGAGAAACCCTGGGTGGGTGATTCGGAACACCTATGCTCCACCCTTGATAAGCCCCCATGGCACTATGTAATGCGAAGAAGCGCAATGCGCTGCTTCGCATTACTTTACCGTTATTTCCAGCGCTAAACAAGTTTAGCTCTAGAAAGTAAATTGGGAAAAAAAGATTTTGCGCCAATTTGCGTTACTTTTGTGACTCAAACACAGGGCAAATCTTAGTAAATCTCCCCCTTAGTGTGCTGGACAGCCCTGCTGGTTTTGTTACTGGGGGACAGTTTTGCATCCTGAGTAACAAATCCAGCCTCCCACTCCCCCAGCCTCCATCCCAATGCCCATTAAGCCAGTCCGGCTTTGGTGTATGGGCCTTATTTGTTTTCACAGTCCGACCATGGTTGGGGTCCACAAGGGGCTCAGGTGCTTGGGTGTCTCAGAACTGGACACCTCGGGCTGGTTTTAGGTTATATACTTAAAAAAGGTCAACAGTATTTTTTAAAATACCACATCCCTAAACACAGACAGAGCAGAAGTACATAATCTATAAAATAAATAAGGAAGACATTAAACGTTTTCTACAGCTTTTATTTTTTTAAAGCGCCAAGGTTAGGGAACAATCTGCCACGAATTCCACACTGGAGTCCTCTTCCTTTTTTTGTGGTGTCATCAGTCTGGTTGAGGGCGGGACCGCCAATGCATCCTGATGTGACAAATTGTATTAGTCATTGTGGGGTGCAGGCAGGTAGCATCGTCAAAATGAGATGTAAATCATTGCAGCAGCAGGGGCATTATTGGAAGTCACTTTCTCATGCTGCTGGATTGCTCATACAGTGCAAAATGGCTCAGATAGTGTTCCTGGGCAGGGTACTTCCCACAGACACAGAGGGGAAGTGGAAGGAGGTCCCGCAACTGCAGAGGCCGTCCTCAATGTGTACCAAACAGGGCTCGTAATATTTTTCCACGTTCTCACCATTCCTTCCGTCCTGGGGCGTATTTTAAAAATAAAGAAGTAGGGGAATGGACTTTGCTAAATTAAAAAAGTAGGGGCACACCGTGCCCTTTCGAACCTGCCCACTTCTACCACTGCTTACCACATTGTGTGACCCCAGCAGAGGTGCTGATGTTGTGTTGAATTTTTACAGGGAAGGACGTTGATGCTTCCTTTATTTAGGGGCCTATTCACTAACTGCTTTTTGTACTATATTATTCAGAAAACTAATTGCGGAGGTCTCTACCTCCATCTCTCCTATCTTTTAGGTGCAGAGCTCTCCCCTCGACTGCAGAGGTCTCCATGCATATGTTTGCACTTTAGTAGTAAATGTGGGAGGGAAATCAGAGTTGCTGGGAAATGAGCAATACTTACTACTAAATGAGAATGTTTAAGGGAGGAGTAAGGTGAGGTTAAGAGAGAGTTAGGCAGGGCATTAGGGAACGTCATGCACTCATAATAATAATCATAATAATAATAGCATTTGTAGAGTGCAACAGCTACCTCAAGCAGAGGTGTCCTGGCGCTTTGCGATCAACAGCAGGTGAGGGAGATCCAACCGAGGTACTAGTATAGGCTGAAGAGCCAAGTCTTAAGGTATTTCTGAACTCATGTTCGGACTTGATCAGGCGCATATGGGAAGGCAGGGAGTTCCACAGTCTGGCCGTCTCCATAGTGAAGAATCTTCCTCCAATAGAGGACTTAGCATAACGAGATACACAGAGCAGGTGCTGGGCGTTAGATCTCAGCGTGCGCTCATGTTGGTATAGGCAGAGCCTGTACTTAAAATAGCACGGGCCACCATCTTGCAAAGCACGGAAGTCCAGAGTAAGGGACTTATACTCTATCCTTTTAGCTACAGGTAGCCAGTGACGTTGTTTGATGTGCGGAGAGATGTGGTAACGGATAGGGATACGACTAATTATTCTCGCTGCCGCATTCTGTACCATCTGTAATCTATTAATTAGATAGGCAGGCAGCCCAAGGTAAAGATAGTTTTCGTAGTCCAGCCGAGATGTCACAGTAGTGTGGACTATAAACCCATGAAAATTCCCTGGCAATAGATGCAAAAATGTCCTCAAACTTCTCAACTTCCCAAAGCATGAGGCTGATATACGACAGACTTGGTCCGAGAAAGAGAGGTCTGTCTCCCATTTGATACCCAGGTTTTTCGCCGTGTTTGCCGGGAAAGGTGGCAATCCCATTTCTACTGGCCACCAAAGCCTTGTGGGGGAGGAGATGTCTGGCCATAGAACAAGTCCTCCATCTTGTCTGCATTAAGTTTTAAGCTGTTATTATTCATCCAGTGTGAAATGTCCATCGATCACCCCCTAAATCTAGTAAAAGAATCAGCAGAGTGATCCTTAAAAGAGAACACCAGCTGGGTGTCATCTGCATTGGAGACTGTCTTCCCTTCCCAAGAAGAAATAAGAGAGAAGAGTGGCACCAGATAGGTATTGAAGAGCAATGGGCTCAGGGTCGAGCCCTGAGGCACTCTTCCCACAGTGGTTAAGGTTCCGATTGATGGGGTTGGAGAAAGACCCTTTGAGAGTGGTCTTTAAGGTAAGACTGGATTCAGGAGAGTACTACCCCCTGGAAGCCCAGCTTTTTGAGTCTGTCCAGTAGTACTGGTTGCGGAACCATGGCAAATACAGTGACAGATCTAAAAGGACCAGCATCGCTGAAGCCCCTGTGTCTACCGTCATTCTCATAGAATCCGCCACCTCCATCAGTTTAGTCTGGGTGCTGGATCCTGACCGGAAACCGGACTGAGTGTCGTACAGGATGTCATGACCTTCTATAAAATTGGCGAGTTGGTGTTGCACTAGTTTTTCCAGCATCTTCGCAGGCACTGGCAGCTGTGAGATCGGTCAGTAGTTGCTAAGCTCCGTGGGGTCAGTGCTCAGCTTTTTTAATAGAGGCAGTAACAAAGCATGTTTCCAAATATCAGGGAAAATGCCGGTGGAAAGTGAGGTATTCCAAATGTGATTTAAAACAGTGTTAATCAAGTGAGCCAATGTCCTGAACAACTTTGGAGGACATGGATCCTCAGGCAAACCAGACTTGCATTTCATGATTTCAGCCACTGATTCCTGCTGGGAAATAGGGAGAAAATTTGAGAGGGTGCTCTTAATATTTAGGATGCCCTGTGACTGTGGCTCAGCCATCTCAGCCCCTGCCATAAATGTGGCGTATACCTTCTGTATTTTGTCCTCAAAGGCAGTATATTACCCTCCATCCTAGAAGGTTTGGTGAAGGAGCTGACTATCCTAAAGATCTCTTTACCAGAGTTTTCTGTACAATTAATGAGCTTCACAAAGTATTCCCTTCTAGCCTCCCTCATCAGTTCGAGGAGCTTTTTCAAGGCTTCCTTATGGGCCAGTTTAGCCACCGGACAAAAATGTTTCCTTCAGAGGCACTCCATCCTTTTACACCTGCTCTTTTCTGCTCTGAGGTCAGCCGAGAACCAGGAGGCATATGGGGATTCTCTCGGGGTCCTAATTGATCTCACAGGTGCCACTTTGTCCAGGGCGGTAGAAATCCACGTATTAAGTGCAAACAAATTATTATTGGGATTGCTAGTTACCTGAGGCAAAATCACTGATAGCACAGAACCTAAGTTATCAGCTGTTAACTTTATTTCAGCTCCTTTTAAACACATGGGGATATTCTCAAGAACGTGTGATAATTTCCGCAAAATTAGCTTAACACAACTCTTCATATCGCAGTCTATCGTGGGAAAATAACTCTGTGTTAACAAAGTATTCACAAAAAGGAGGTACCATGCCATAGGCCCATGTCAAATGTCCGCAATATAGTGAACGCAACACTGCAAAAATGCAAAACACAAACGCAAAAAAAGATGCGATGATGTCAATCACAATACAAAAAGCTGCGAAAACCAGTGACAGGCCTGCACATCCCACACATCAGGTGGGAAATGCACTATAAAAGAAACAAAAGAACACACCAAAAATAATTCAAAGGCGTAGAACCATGGATGCATCTGGACCGAGTGCAGAGGTCAACGCGAATCTCATAAGCCCCACAGACCACCAGCAAGGAACAACGGGGAAGGCCAAGGAGAAGAGGGAGAGGAAGACGGGGTGCAGTCTGCAGGAAAACCAGATCAGCGTCACGGAGGTGACAGAACACTACCATCAACTGACCCACAATTAGACTAACGTAAATGCAGTCAGAGTGTCGAGGAGGTCAATGGAGAAGGCCAAGAGGCGCTGGCATGATGTGAAAAGCAAAACCAAGCACAAACCCTTTGCCAACAGGAAATCAGCAACGGCAACAGGAGGTGCGAGTCCAGTGCCACAGGAGGAGTTGGAGTAAATGGAGGCCACAGTCATCAGTGTGGAGATGGTGCAAGGAGTTGGGAGTCCGGACACTGCTCGAGAGTACCTGACACAACATCAACAGGGTGAGTAACGACCAGGGACTGGGGGGCAGGGGGAGATGGGCACAAGTGCACACATGTACATCGATGTGTAGCACAGTGCACACCCACAATGACCTTGGATCATGTCCTTGAGCCCCCTGGCACACTGCAGCACACACACACACACACACACACATAGCAACAACAGCACATCCACATTGACGGCAATGTGGATAATGTGCAAACCCGACACTGCAGAACAGAGTACACAACTGGCTCTGCTCATGCGCAGAAACAGGCCAATTACATCTAACAGAGCAGGAAACTGTGAGATTGAAATGTAGGCGTACAACCTCACATCCTTCATGTAGTCCAAATGTCCACTCTCCCGCACCAAAATCCAGCACCTCCCAAACAGTTACAATGTACATTGTCATACAGTCTGCATGTAAACAAGAACAATGCACCAACATACATTTCAACATGCATCTCCCCTTCACATTGCAGAGGGATAAACAACACCTTCAGCAGAGCAGACCAGACAACTCATCAGTGATGCTGGAGAGGACCACCACACCTTGGACACAGACGCCCTACAACAGCTCATGGACATCCCAGGCAAACCACCACCAGGGCCAGGGCAGCCACGCTACATAGAGGGGAACTCATCCCCTGCACTGACCACACCACAGGAAGCACCTGCCAGCACGGCTGGCTCCCCAACACTTCACCGAGCCACACATGGCATTCTAATGCCAGGTATCAGAATGCCAAAAGAAAGTGGTTGAACAGTTGCGGGTGGGGTCCGAACTCATGGAAGACACACTAGATCACATATGTGGGTGTCTAATTCCCTTCAGGGACCATCTACACCCCCCAAAGGAGACCCACACATGCATTTGCACATTTCCCGTACAGAACCACGCCCAGAGGCACACAATTATCATTCACACACCCACGCTGGACCTACGTACAATGTCCCAGTCCACTTCTCTTACGTATTGAGTGGGTGACGGCAAAGCTACATGTCCAAGGTTCAACCCGCTCCCTGCGGGGACATGGTTGCGTCCGCTGTACACAGCACAATGTAATGTTGTAGGTCCCGGGGCCCTCATGCATACATTATGACCACACGGACACACAAAGGTAGTTTGTGGAACTGGCTACGGGCACGTGCGCCCAGCCCCTTTGTTGTGAGTGCCACATGCACAGTGATGCCTGTGAGGGATGTGTGTGGGGTGAGGGTAAGCCGGCCCTCATGGAGTGGTTGGTGCTGGCAACAACTTGAACAGCGAACACCATTAAAACGAAAACTGAAAACACCAGCATAACTGCGGAGCATCATGGAGTTAGCCGGAGCAAGTACAGAGGTCACCCAATATGCAAACAGAATTGTCCGTGAGTTGCAGTGCACTGAGTTTGAGGCACTAGAGCTGAGTGCGCTCATGTGACGAAATTTCCTAGGATTGAGTCCCTTCGGGATATACCTGATGCAGCTGCAGTGGGTTGTGTTACACCTGCATCATCTTCCTCATCATCGTCCCAGGTCTCCTACACTGCCTGAGTTGACATTGCTACATGACCTCTCCACAGCACAAAACTCAATGAGTAACGGTCCGTGGTTTGTGGTGCACAGAGGTATTGGCACCTGGAGTGCTGAGCAGGGCATCAGGCAGATGATGGTATCCACGACAGGTGTGAGCAACTTCGTTAGTCTGCCAGTACGACTGTTTCGGCTCTGGCAGTTGGCATTTGGAGGTGGCCCTGGTGGTGATGGCGTGTGCCTCCTGTGGTGATGTGAATTCCGAGCCGGTCAGGACGCAATTTGATGTGTTAGCCCTGGTTGACCGCAGTTGAGGCCGGAGGCAGCGGACAAAGCAGGGCCACAGACAAATGGC
Source organism: Lissotriton helveticus (assembly GCF_964261635.1). Classification (NCBI taxonomy): domain Eukaryota; kingdom Metazoa; phylum Chordata; class Amphibia; order Caudata; family Salamandridae; genus Lissotriton; species Lissotriton helveticus. Next base: position 1,762,460,888 of record NC_136065.1, read on the forward strand.
ATCGATGACCCCAAGGCCATCGTCTCAGAGGCCATCCAATATCTCAGAAGACAGGGTCCCTGACGTGAGCTGCACAGAGTTACTGGCCCTGGATGCACTGCGGCCTGAACAGGCACACCGCCAGGGGACCATGACTTGCTGTGCACTGAGGTAGGGCCATGAGGAGTGAGCGGGTCCTCATCAGTGTCCGAAGTGAATGTGGCAGAGGGTTGCAGGGGGCAGTGTAAGGTGTACTGCAGGGCATGATGCAGAGGGCAGAAGCCATCCAGAAGCAGCAAATTGAGGAGTGGAATGCTGCAGCATTGTTATTAGTAACACGTCTGAATCAGCTGCATGAGGATGAAGACAACCCCCAGTCCATAGACTCAGATGCCACCAAAGTTCAACCAGAGAGTGTCCATCAATGTCAGGGAACAGACTTAGTGGCACCGGGGCTGAGAGGGGATGCACTCCGCGATGATGCCGGTACAATGATATGAACTCGCCAATTGCTAAATCAAGACTCGGTCTCAAATGTGTGACCCACTCGACCGCAGTGTAGGCCGGAGGCTGCGGTCAGCAGTGACCCACAGCCATGTGTCATTGGCTCGCGACGCACAGAGCTAGTGACACCAGGGCAGTTGTCGGTAGTGTTTGATCACCTCCGTAACGATGATCCTTTTCTCCTCCAGACAGAAACTAGTCATCCTCTTACACCTTTCCTTGCATACGGGACGCAGAGGGAACCCACACAGGTTTACAGTGGAGGACTCTTCATTACCAAATCGGTCTTTCACAGAGCCTCCCCCCTCGAGCCCCGAATACTGCCTTCCATTCATTTAGCATTCATTTTTGCTACTTGCAAGTGTCCGTAAGTACAGGGACATTTTTCTTTTTTGACCACACACCTTAGCGAGTGTGTAGGAAATTGATCACTTTTTCACGTGGCAACGACCTCTTTTCGCCACTCACTTCTCTACTGGTCCTGAAAAAAGCCCCGTTAAATACCTAGAGGGGGCTGACACATGTAGACCGCCGCACATAAGACAACTCATAGGCAGATTCCCCCTTTGGTAGTTGCATTACACATATTTTAATCGATACCCTGGGCCACCATCAATAAAAAATATAGGTAAGGATTCCCAGAGGTATTTTTTAAATTCACATCACACTCTTGCACCAACACCCGCTCCGCTGTAGTCAGGCGTCGAAGCACAACCAGGTGGCACTCGGCCGCCAGGTTGGGACCCCGATGATGAAGCATGACACCAACCAGGTTGGTATGTGAGGGGTCTTTTAACAACACCTAATGGGTCCATAATCTAGGACACTATACAGTGACTAAGATAACCGCACACACACTGAAAGAGAAGGGGACCAGGCAATGGTCAGTCCTGATCAAACACCGGGGGCCTCTGCTGCCATGGATGGAATGTTCGAAAAAAAATTATCTAAAATATGACCTGCTCTGTGAGTGGGAGCCTTCACATGCTGTGTAAGGTTAGCATCATTAAGTGACATAGTTAGCTGGGAGGCCTGGGTACAGCTAGGATCATCTATATGATTAAAATCTCCTAATGCCATAAAGTTGGCATAGTGCAATGATCTCTGAGCAATGAAATTGCATAGTTCTGGGGTAAAGCTCTGTGGGCAGTCAGGTTGTCAGTACATCAATAACCCAGTGAAGGAGAGAGTTAGAGAGATCTTTATACAGAAATTTAGGCCCTCCATAATACCCATATTTATCAATTCCGGTGTAGAGATCTCTCACGATTTCTTCAAAATGATAGCAACCCCACCCCCACTTTTGTCGCAGTCCCTGTTGCCACAGATGATTCGGAAGGCCTGGGGGCATAGCCAGGGTCAGGGTTGGCTTAGATACCACCTTAAGCCATGTTTCTGTCAGGAACATCACATCCCAGGTATTGTCCGACAGTGATAACCAGATATCGTCTGCGTGTTTGGGGAGTGATCTGCAATTGATCAAACATGCTCTAATTCTGCCTGCCATTAACCGCTGAGCGCTGAGAGTCGTGCCCTTGCTCCAGGTTGTCCCTTTTGGTGCCTCTAAGGTGAAATTGCAAGCCTTGCAGTGCTATGGGAAAACAGTACTCACTAGGTTAGTGCCTTGGTTTCCCAAACACTGGTTTCCCCTTAAGGCCAGGAGGGAATCACGAGGCCAGGTAATGAACTTACTGCTACCTATTTGAGCAGCGTGGCTGGTGCCTGCCCTAATCGGTATGCGGACGGGAGCAGATGGGCTTGCCTTTGGCGGGCCATTGGCATGTACCTTCGCGCACGTCCGCTGCGCGTCAGCGGTGGGGTGTTCATTAAATGGGCACCAGGGGAGCCAGACAACTAAAGCTAATCCGCTCACCCTTCAAAATGAGACCTTAAAGTGTCCGAGGCGAGCGGAGGAAAGATGGTGCTCCGCTCAGTGTGCAAAAAGCAAAAGTGCCAGCCTACAGTGTGAAAACGAACTTAAGGATTTTTTTAAATAGTCAGAATTCAGTAATTTTAAAACAGCATTAGATTCACCCTGAAACACGCAGAGAGGAACTTCACCCTTGTACTCAAGCCTACAGTGTAAAAACGAATTTAGGGATTTTTTAAAATAGTCAGAATACAGTAATTTTATAAAAGCATTAGATTCACCCTTCAACACTCAGAGGTGAACTTCACCCTTGTACTCAGGCACCCACAATAAGCCCAAACAACTCGGTATCACAATTCAACTACAATCGCCTGCATCCACAAACTTTTAAAATTCGCTTCTGTTCACAAACTGCTCTTCTATAGTAACTGCAACCAAAAAGGAACTAAAATAGTCACAAATGTACTCCACTTCAGAACTAAAGTAAGTCCAGCACCACAGACAGAAATCAACTGGTACTGCAACATGCATTGATAGAAAATAGCGAACATAGGGATATAAACTAAAACCCTGAATGGAACAAATGTTAACATGAATTAAATAATTTAAGCTAGTTAAATATATAAATACATTTTATTTAATGGTAAGAAATTGTATAAATAAAGCATCATAATTTTTTAAAACGTTTTTATTAAACTCTTTTATTGTCAAAATTAATGCAATGGTAATATTTGTCAAAACGAATTAAATTACTTTTAATTAATAGCATATATCACTTCTAATAATTTTTAATATATCATACAAATTGTAATTTAATTAAACTTCAGAATGTTTTTTATTTGATACATTCAAAATAAGAATAAGTACAAAAATAAATTTGTAATTAAAAATTAAGTGAACAATGTTATAACGTTTAAAATAGGGTTCTGCATTTAAAATAAATATACACAATGAATTACCATCAACATTCAACATAGAAATATTTTTTTTAAATTTTTTTTAAAGTTAATAAACTTTTACATTTTCCCTATACTTTGCCATCGAGAGATCTTTCCCCCGATAGTGATTGTCTCTGGAATGAGTAAGAAACATCAAATAAGGTTATAAAGTCACCACTAGCAATACATTTATGGTCGTATGTGATGCTTTTGCTAACCCCTTCCCCTATTCTTTTAAGTCTACAATTTTGAGTAGTTTTACACTTGTAATTGGAGGATAGGCAAAAGTAGTAAAGTTACACAAAAGTATCAAATTAAATTAATCATAGTAAATTTAAACATGCAGGTTTACCTTTATGACTTGGTACCTAAAACAGTCAAAACTTTCATTTGCTCTAATGTATGGTGTTAGACTTGGCCCTTTTTGCAGGGTCATCCCTGAACTTTTTGCTTTCCTCCGAGCCTTTTTTCGGACATTGTTTTGGTGGTTCTAGGGCTCTGGGCACTTTAGCACTGCTGTTCAGTGTAAAGTGCGTGTGCTCTCTGTGATAAATATGGTAAAGATTGGTCTACACCTGTTTGGCATAGTTAATGTACCTGTCAGTCCCTTGTAAAGTGGTATCTCAGATACCCGGGGCCGGTAAATTGAATGCTACTGGTGGGCTTGCAGCGCTGATTGCGCAACCCACCAAAGTAGCCTTTCAAACCTGTTTCAGGTCTCTGCCATTGCAGGGCCTGTGCGCGCACTGTTACTGCCACTGTGACGTGGCACATAAAGTGTGTTCCATGTCTGTGACCCCCCTTTCACTACATGTCAGTCACCCCTAAGGTAGGCCCTAGATAGCCCCATGGGCAAGGTGCACTGTAGGTAAAAGGTAGGACATGTATCTTAAGAGTGTGACATGAGCTGGTGGTGACAAACAGCCATTTTGGTTTCTCACTGCTATGGGGCTGCCCTCCCAAAGGAATGCATTGAGTATTCCCTGATAAGTGTTTCAGTGGTAATTCTTGGCATGAGAGGGGCAGCGTGGTCAAGTTTGGTAAGTTTAGAATAGTAATAATAAATGCTATGCAATGGTGTGTGCAGATTTTTTATCACTAGTCCTGGGCGGTAAATTCCATTCCGCTCATGGAATTTGCGGAAGTTGGGTAATTTTGCGTTCAGCGGAGAACGTGGAATTGTCAAAAATTCCACAGCTTCGCCAAATTTTTTGCTTGTGTGTGCTGCATCGTATTTGGCGTTGCAGCACGCGCAACGAAATTCATTTTATTTATTTTTTATGTTACTTACCTGTAATCGTCCGTTTTCCATATTTTACGACCCCCCACTCTGCCCCTTCACCGCCCCACGTCACCGCCCGGTGGAACGCCCTACACGGGCTGTGGCTGCCTGGTACATTAGAAGTTCAGCATACAGGGATGTCACATGTGCCTGTGTGTACATGTGAATGTGTGCTCTGACTTGTGTTTAACAGTACGTCTCGGCTGCAGCTAAACTGATGTTACATCTGTGCTTTGTAAGCATGTAGGTGGTACTTCTATAGTGCATAACTAGCCAACAATCAGTGGAGTGCTCTACCAGGTCAAAGATCTCATAAAGTCAACAAGTGATAGGCAAGGTAGCTGGTTTGTGGACGGTTAATGGATAATGCACTGTGATGTGGTGTTCTTTAGAGAGGTGAGCACTGAACACGTTCATAAACTAAAGCAAATTTGGTCTATCCAAATGAATCTGGGTTGTTGTTCTAGATCTTGGGTGCATAGATAAAGAAACAGGTCTGCTGGCTTATTTTTTTCCTTTTTACACTTCTTAGTCTGCAGTCTGATGGTGTCCTTGCTGCGGGAGTGCTGAAAACTACCAGAGATGGTGAGATGTCTGCAAGATAAGCAGGGATGCTGGTCGGGGTGATTTAGTAAATGATGAAGCTGGTTTTGAATATGTTGCAGGTTGGCAAGGGAAGTCAATGGAGTTCCATTGGAAGGGGGATGATGTGGTCATGTTCTTCAGGTCCTGGATGAGAAGTGTTGATGCACGTGGGATGTTCCTACAGATTGTCAGTATGGAGTATGAGAGAACATGGATCAGGGCATCACGACCATCCAGATGCAAGAGTTCAATGGTGTAAATAGCAGTTCTGATGTTTCTTTCTGTAAAACAAATTATTTCACTTTCTTTAGAAAAGGGAGCTGTTACCAGACTATGTTTTTTGGCAATGTGTTCCTTGAAGGTTTGGTTAGGTGTCCTGGGTGAATAGCTGACGTTCAGTGAAAGTTGGGATTCAAAGCCGGCTCATTATTCCACCTGGCACCTCATTTTCAAAACAAAGCAAACAATCTGATTAGCATGTGCTCCACCTTTTCAGCACTGGCGGTGCTACGAATACTTTTGATTGTGTGTCCAAGTTTGAACTGCAGTGATCAAGTGCATTCCGTTTTTTTAGCTTACCACTGACATCCATAGATGACATCCGTAGATGATGTGTAAGGTATGGAAATTTCACTACAAGTGCTTCTGCATCAGGTACTGGTGACATATTGGCTAGTACATGCAAGTGTCCGTCTTTCAGGACCTTGTACAGGTCTCATGGTAGGTCGATGTGTAGGTCGATGTGTGTGTGAACTGACCCATTGGCAGGTCTTATAGTCCCATGCTACACGAGTCTGTGTGACTTTCTAAATCATCTGCAGGTCTCAAAAGTAAATGCATGTCTGGCTTTCAGTATTAAGAACTAAATGCATCTGTGTACACCTTTCAGAACCATGCATGCTACCCACGCTTAGGTTCTGGACTTTGCTTTCAGAATCAAGTACACGATTTATGCAATAGACACTTGAGCTTCTTTCTGAACCAACACATGTACGTGTACGTCTGTGAGGACCAAGGACAGGTCCTGCGGTACAATGCCATGTGTCTTACAGGATATGCACATGTGCGTCTTTCAGGACCAATGACCGCTCCCACGGTACATCCACGTATGTGTATTTCAGGACTATGGACAAACTCACAGTACATGCACCTCAGCGTCTTTCAGAACCGAGAATAATGTTTCCTGCGTGTGTGTGTCTTTCAGAACAGAGAATAATGGTACCTGCGTGTGTCTATTAGAACCAAGGATAGGTAAATGCACGTGAGCGTCTTTCAGGACTAAAGACAAGGCTCATGGTACATGCACGTGTGCTTCTTTCGGGATCATGTACAGGTCTCACATTACGTGCACGTGTTGTATCTTTCAGGACCACGGACAGGTCTGACAGTAACTACATATGTGCGTATTTCAGGACCAAGGACAGGTCCACAAATTTTCAAAACCATGGACAGGTCACAATATGCTACCTAACTCTGCGGCATGGGTGTGTGCGAATCTGTATCTAACTTTAATCCCCATGAAGGTGGTATGTGGTGGGGAAAGTTTTTCGTCAGCCACGGATAACATATATAATATACCTGTTTTATTTCTGTGCACCGAACCCCCATAGAAACAACAATACAATCGTTGTATTTCGTTGTGGTTCAGTTGAAGGCAGTATGTTTTACATAGAGGGCAATATCCGGTATTTTGTGAAAAGGCCACAGACCTGCATGGAGGCTGAAGGGGTTCTGGTTGGCAGGGTAGTGTCCAGAGATATGAATCCCTCTGATTCTTGAGCCCAGTAGAGTCAGATATGCTGCCTGGGATCATCTGTCACTGCCCGGGCTGTATATGTGACAAATTGGATGTTCGTGAGTGGGGGTGGTGCCGCTTAAGGCCATGGGCGTTCATTAACCTCTCTTAAAGGTCCTTTGATACTGGACTCACACTTGTGTTAGGGAATATGCACTTCTTTTTGAGTGTAGAGAATGGGTACAATTCGGTGCACGCTTGCCCCTACACAGGCATACCTTTATGTTACTATGCACTAGCTGTGATACTTTAAATACACCCGAAGCTTCCGTTTTTTAGTGTTTTAAACTCAAGGAAAATTCAAAAGCTTCCAAAAATCCGACTCATGAAGGCAGGTTTTCTCTTATTGCACAATTCGAAACATGGCAATACCTGACGGGTAACACTATGTGTTACTCTCTGTCGGAGTTCTTTTGTTCCTTGCCGTGATGTTTTGGTTTGTGAGGTACAAAAAATAGGTGAAGTAGTGAGCGGAATGTGGGTTAAAATAAGTTAGGTAGTCCACTAAGAAAACTTTAATGGTGTGGCTAGCTACTTTGTTAAAAAGTGAAAAGAGGGGTATAGAGGACCAAGGTAACCATTAGTATGGCCTCATTTCAACCCTCCAACATGGTCAACATGTTTCATGCCCACAGGGGGCAATTCTTCAGGACCAAAAATTGTGCTCATATACTTAAAAAGTACCCTTGGGAGGACCTCAAGAGTACGGGTAATACAACCTTGTTAGGTCAATGCCCGGAGTTCAGCCAAAAAAGTACTGTCACACCGTCGGACCAATCTCAAGGTTGTCTCTATCTGCGCGGCTGGTTCCAGTGGGGCGTGTGCTAGAGGGGTTGACCTTAGCCACAGCGGGACAGTGCCGATAGAAACCTACCCCCACTCGCAGCGGCGTGTGGTGAAAACGCGAACCAGCCGGCTGGTTCGCGTTTTCACCACACGCCGCTGCGAGTGGGGGTAGGTTTCTATCGGCACTGTCCCGCTGTGGCTAAGGTCAACCCCTCTAGCACACGCCCCACTGGAACCAGCCGCGCAGATAGAGACAACCTTGAGATTGGTCCGACGGTGTGACAGTACTTTTTTGGCTGAACTCCGGGCATTGACCTAACAAGGTTGTATTACCCGTACTCTTGAGGTCCTCCCAAGGGTACTTTTTAAGTATATGAGCACAATTTTTGGTCCTGAAGAATTGCCCCCTGTGGGCATGAAACATGTTGACCATGTTGGAGGGTTGAAATGAGGCCATACTAATGGTTACCTTGGTCCTCTATACCCCTCTTTTCACTTTTTAACAAAGTAGCTAGCCACACCATTAAAGTTTTCTTAGTGGACTACCTAACTTATTTTAACCCACATTCCGCTCACTACTTCACCTATTTTTTGTACCTCACAAACCAAAACATCACGGCAAGGAACAAAAGAACTCCGACAGAGAGTAACACATAGTGTTACCCGTCAGGCATTGCAGCGCCGGCTTGACGCAGGAGCAGGAAGCCGATGATGCAAACAACATCACAAAGGGCTGAATGAAATATGTCATCCAGCCTTGCAGTTGTATGAGGTTTCTTATTTCCAAAAAGGGATCCTTTGGCTCCCTCCTCTCCACCACCTTCACTGAGAGCGAGACTCCTTTATAGACCTTTACTAGGGGAACTCTGTACAATCCCTTGTGTCACATGTTCTCTGGACAGGTACACTGGACCCCTCTAAACACTGTCCTTCTTAACATTCCCCCTTTTGTTGAAACAGTTCGAAACATGACATTCTTAAATTGACTATACTTAACATATACTGGAAAAGCATAAATGCGCATCTGTGTTACTGAGCACATAATGTTTCTGTGATACACAATTATACTACTGCTGTTGACACGATTGTGCCTCCATTTACGCTTTTGCCCATGTAGGCAGCTTGGTGCTGCCCACAACTTGTGCTCATTTACACAAATCTGGCAATGAACAAGCAGTTGTGTTACCCTACACAAACTTCCATGCATTTAAGTACACCGAGTTATGTCTACATGCCATAATTGTAAGCAATGGCACGGTCACCTGGCCGCACTTTCTGCCTGTGTTAGGCACACAAATCATTCATAAGTGACAGCATACAAGCTTGCAAGAGAGGAGTTTACTTTATGTTCAGGAAATGATAAAGCAATCACCAACAAAGCATTTATCTCTTCAAATCACTGAAACAAACTGTACCGAAGAGATACATAGTTAGACCACGAGAAGGAAAGGATAGATTAGCAGGATACGGGCGCTTAATATATAGTTCTGTTGCTCGGTCAGCACATATTTAAGAAGTATGTTATGCTTGCTCCAAAAGAGGTGACTGCACATTATCGTGTCTGATTCCAAGTAAGATATTCACAATGTCTAATTCTTACCAAGGTAGATAGGTCACATACCACATTAAATTATATTTGTTATATTAATATTGGCATTACATAATTGTATAATCAAACTTTTCTTTGTAAATACATTAAGAAAGATAAGGAGCATATAAATAGCATTTCGTGCACGCTGGAACCATATAATTAAAATAACAGAGATGCAAGTAAATTCAAGGTTTATGTTTGGTTGCACCTATAAAATATAAAAATAAAGCAAACATTAAAAACTGAAAACATGTGTGCGCTAAAGCCAGCGTTTTACTTGTGGTAAATGAATTGATCTTTATTCATTTTGCATTTGCAATTTCTTGTGAGTTAGTATGATAAATTGGTCTTCAAATAACACATTTTCATTTGTAGTACATATACTATTTTCTAGTAATAAAAGTGTGCCATTTTTGGAAAATGCACATTGTTGGCCCCTCATAACACCTTTTATTTTTATAGAATGCAAACTCGGGAGCAGCAAAATTAATCTTTCTGTTTTCAGAAATTGATCTCCTTTACCCTCAAATTACAATAACTAAGGCTTGACAAATTATGGATTTGTAATTATTCCTAAACTATAATTTCCAGAAAATACACTGATTTGGGCTCAAATACTAGCTCTAAATGTTCTAGTGATGTGATGTGAACACACTTATTCTGTCCACAAATATGATGTTTTCATTGCTCATTAAATAATCACATTTACACCTACTCAAAAGGACAGACACTGACTCGCATCTCTTCTTAGTCTCATAGACATTGGTTCTGCAATTTGCACTTCCTACGCAGGTTTATTTATGTATTTATTTATTTATTTGGGCACACATTTCCATCCTTCCTTCTCCATGCACAGTCTCGCCCACCCTGATGTTCACGTCATATCCCAATGATAGCCACTGTATCAGCCGCGGCCCGTGGAGGGTGTTCGGTGGGGCAGGGAGGCTGTGCGGGGGAGGGGCAGGGTGGAGGGTGGTAAACAACGGAATATGGATAAATACAGGTAAGTAAACAATTTAATAAATAAAACGAATTTCGTACCGCACCCTGCATTGCAAAATGCGATGCAGCGCGCGCTACGAAATTCGTTTTATGCTCTGTCTTCTTTCTGGCTAGGGGTGGTAGGTGTCTCTACCTGTTCGTGTGATGCAAAATAAGAAACTAAAACTACTATAGCTATAAGGAGTATCACTCCTCCTAAAAGAGTGCCTACTATGCACTTGGCTCTACGATTCGGGTTTCCAGACGCCATGGTCTCAGTACAAAGTAGTTCGTTCTCGGAAAGCACCCAAAAGTCTCTTTCTGTGCTATTTGAGTCTCTCGAACCACCTTGGAAAGCGGAAAGTCCCGTTTCAGTTCTTCTTTTCTTTCAACAACAGACAACCTTAACCCTTCTCCGTCCTCTGTGGAAAGTCCCTACATTTATTCTTCTTCCACTCGGCTCTAGGTTAAGTTCAACAGTTATTTACAAAGTCTTTTCAAAAGTCTTTCAAAGCAAATTCAAAGTTCAAAGTTCTCAATAGTCTATGATTATACTCGATCCGATTGCCTGCAACACATAATCTAAAAGTTCCATGCGGAGCACAACTTCATCATATGCTGGCATGTCGGGAACAAATGTAGGAAAAATCAGTCTATCCAGGAGTAAATCACATATCTTGCTCAGGAGAGGGGGATTGGGAATGGTGAGTGTCAGTTTACCTTCAATTTCAAGTCCAGGAACCAACAGTATCACTTCCAGCTTAACATTTGGGATCGTACTGGTCACTGCTACTGACCTCACCCTCCCGGACCTCAGTACTCCTGGCATTTGTAAAAGGGTAGGTCCACTCTGGAGTGGCGTATCTTTGGCAAGGTACTCTCACCCTCCTTGACCTTCTCGGACCCCCTTGCTTAGCTCTTTGTTCTCCCTCTTCCGGATCTGATTCTTCGGACACAGGGGCAAGATCTATTTCGGAAGCCAATCTTACGTTCATTTGCCCCCTCTGATGAATCCTCTTCTTCGTTATTATTTTCTTCTACGAGAGAAGCTGTTCCCTCCGCGGGTGCTGGGACTCGTCGGGTGTGAGAAGCATGGATCCAATTTGGCAGTCCACCACACTTCACAGCAGTAGTGGTGACTAGAATCACCTGGAAAGGCCCTCTCCAACGTACATCCAAACAGCTCTTACGCACGTGCTTCGCACCAGGACCCAGTCACCAGGGCACAGGTCGTGACAAAGGTCGCTAGAAGCCGGGATTTCAGCAGCCTGCACCTGAAGAGACACAGAACGGATGACGTCAGACAGTCCCCTGCAATAATTGAGAATCAGATCATCTGTGATATTTAACAAGGCAGTTGTCGGGATAGATGGCAGTCTCATAGCCCTCCCCATCAGCACTTCATGCGGTGAGAGCCCTGTCCTCCTGTCTGGGGTACTCCGCATACTCATTAGTACCAACGGCAACGCTTCGGGCCACTTCAGAGATATGGATGAGCACACTTTTGCCATTCGGGCCTTTATCGTTCCATTGATCTGCTCCACTATGCCAGAAGCCTCTGGGCGGTAGCTACAATGCAGTCTCTGGTCAATGTTCAGGGCAGAGCAGAGCATCTTCACAATTTCGCTATTAAAGTGCTTCCCTCTGTCCGATTCCAAAGAGGTCGGAACCCCGAATCGTGGCACTAGCTCCCTCAACAATAGTTTAGCTACTGTGAGTGTATCGCACCTACGAGTGGGATATGCCTCAACCCATCTTGAGAACACACACACAATCACCAAGACATACCTGAGGCGATTACACCTCGGCATCTCGATGAAGTCTATTTGCATCCTATAGAAAGGTCCACCGGACCTCCCAATGTGACTCAAGGTAACAGGGGTTCTTTTCCCAACATTCAGCTGTTGACAGGTTACACATCTCTGACATACTGCCTCCGCAGCCTGCCTAAATTTCGAGTTGTACCACGTTTGTCTGAACACACGCATCATCGCATCTCTTCCCAAGTGCACAGGACCATGTATCTGTTGTGCCATCGCGCTCACCAGCACATTTGGCAACACAGCTCGTCCATCAGCCGAAACCCACATGTCCAATTCTCCCTTGACACAGCCAGCCGATTCCCACACCCTTCTTTCATAATCCGACGCTTGTCCCTGCATGTCTCTTAATTCCTCCCATGTGTCTGCCACTTCAAGCATCATGCTTAGTTCGGTTCTTTCCCTTGGTCCCTCAATAGTTTGTTCAGTAAAGGAGTATCCCTGCTCCGCACAGTATCGTGCGACTTCATCAGCATAACGATTCCCCATTGTCACAAAATCTGTTCCTTTGGTGTGGGCTGTACATTTTACCACGGCTATCTCTGCAGGACCTTGCAAGGCCTCCAGCAATAACCTGATAAATTCGCCATTCCTGATTGGGGAACCCGATGATGTCATGTAGCCCCTCTGAGACCACAATTGACCGAAGTCATGAACCACCCCAAATCCATATTGGCTGTCAGTGAATATGGTGATCCGAATCCCGTTGGCTGCCAGACAGGCACGCGTCAACGCAATTATCTCAGCCACCTGCGTGGAGTGTACTCCTTCCAAGCAAGCTGCTTCGATTATTCCAGAAATAGTACAGACAGCAAACGCTGCTCTCAACTGACCAGTATTGTCTCTTACACATGAGCCAGCCACAAAGTAAATTTCGTCAGGGTCGGTCAATGGCTCATCAACAATATCCGGTCTAGGTTTGGTGCATAGTTCAGTCACATCAAGACAATCATGGTCTTCCCAATCATATTCTATATCATTAGGTAATGGCAACAAAGTAGCAGGATTCAAGACAGTGCACCTCCTGAGGGTCACATTCTCCGCAGCAAGTATAACCTGCTCGTAGCGTGTGAGCCTGTTGTTGGTCAAGTGCTGCGTCTTGGTCCTGGTCATCAACAATTCCACAGAATGAGGTACATGCACTGTCAGTGGATATCCCATCACAATACTTTCACACCTTTCAATGCTGACACCTGTTGCAGCAACGGATTTGAGACATCCGGGCAACGCTGTGCCTACTGGATCTAAGGTAGCCGAGAAGTATGCAACTGGTCTACGGACTCCTCCATGATCTTGCACTAAGACTGCCAATGCACACCCCTCCCTCTCGCAGCAGAACAATGCAAATGATTTGGTGTAATCGGGCATTCCCAGAGCTGGAGCGCGACACAGGTCCTCTCGCAGCTCGAGAAAGGCCATCATACAATCTGTGTCCCATGGTACCGGATCACTCACGTCCTTGTGCGTCAGTTTCTGCAGTGGTTTCGCCTTCAGAGAAAAGTTAGCAATCCACTGTCGGCAGTAGCCAACCATACCTAAGAACATCCTGACCTCTCTTTGAGTCGAGGGCACACTCATTCTCATGATAGTCTCAATCCTTTCAGGTGACACTTTTCTCTTTCCCTTCTCTATCCTGTGTCCCAGATACTGCACTTCTTGCAGGCAGTACTGTAATTTACTGGGGGACACCTTGTGTCCATTCTCTCCCAGATGGTTCAGCAAGGCAATGGTATCAATCCTGCAAGCATCTTCTGTGTCTGATGCAACAAGGAGGTCGTCTATGTACTGCACAAGAACAGAGTTCTGCGGCAGTACTAGACTCTCAAGATTCCTTTTCAGCAACTGATTAAAGATCGATGGGCTCTCTGTATACCCTTGGGGGATACAACACCACGTTAAAACGCGACTCTCTATTTTAAATGCGAAAAGAAATTGGCTCTCCTCGTGCAATGGGATAGAAAAGAAAGCCTAACACAAATCAATCACAGAAAACCATTCAGCTTGGAACGGTATCTGAAACAGTATCACTGATGGATTCGGTACCACTGGACAGCATGGAACAACTATGTTGTTAACTTTTCGTAAATCCTGCACAATCCTGAACTTCCCACTTGGTTTCTGCAACCCCATTATCGGAGAGTTACAGGGACTTCCTATAACCTCCTTCAGAATTCCCTGTCTTATCATGGACTCAATCACAGGTTTTATACCTTCAGTGTTTCTGGGGTCAGCTTATACTGGGGAGTTCGAGGGAATTCAACATTCTGTCTCACCTGAATTCTAACTGGCTCTACCCCTTTGATCAGTTCAATCTCCTCTCCTGTGAAGTCCCAGACTTCTGGGGAGACCGAGTCTCTCAAGTTTCAAGGGAGTTCCTCCACCGTTATAGCAGGGTACAACTCAATTCACACATGCGTATTTGCAACTTTAAAGTCAGCATCATCATCGTTAGTCTGTAATTCCACTCCCTTTGGGGTACAGTAAATGGTGCAATTAAGTTTACATAACAGATCCCTTCCTAACAGGCACACGGGACTAGAATCACACACTACGAACTGGTGTCTATCCCTGAAACTTCCGATCTTCACAGGGACTGGCTCAGTCAGGGGGTTTGTCATTCTTCTGTTTGCAACTCCTACCACTTGGATGGTCTGTCCTGAAAGGGGTAAGTTGGGGACTACCGCAGACCGCACAGTGGAGCGAGAGGCACCAGTGTCAACCATAAATGTGGTGGGATGACCATCTACATCTGCCTCTACAAACGGTCCTCTCTGATCTACCTCCAGTACAGCTCCAAGAGTACAGCCCTCCTCCCCATCCACGTACCGTCCTGTCACTGGATCAAATTGGTAACACTCGTCCCCTTCCACTATGAAAGGCATTGCTTATATACCTTGTTCCCCGTTGAAATCTTCGGTGCCTGGGGAACTGGAGCCCTAGGGGCTGACGTCCCCCCTTTCGTCGTCTGGAATTTGGTCACTGTCACCTTCCGTACCGGAGGGGCTTGTACTTCCTCCTCCTCCTCCTCCTGTACCTGATTGTCAGGGTTATGGGGACACTCGCATCTCCAATGCCCTACCTCGTGACATTGATGGCACTTGGTCGTCTTTTTAAGGGTCGCTATATCTATCCTAGGTCTCGGACCTTCCTCGTTGTCCCTCTTTTGTCCCCCTGATTTCCTTCCCAGTGTGCCATTAGCGGACTGACCCTGTCCTCCTGCTTGCATCTGTACTAACATCAATTTGTCCTTAAGCTTCTTTGTCTTCGAATCTATCTCGTCACTGCAATACCTCGCATACCTCAAAATCTCATCCAGGGGTTTATTTTGCCAACAGATTAAATGTTGCTGTATCATAAGGCAAATATCAGGCCTTAGTCCTAGAACAAACTTGGATACGAACTGTCCCATATCCTTTGGGTCCATCACATCTAACCCACTGTACTGCTTAAAAATCTGCAGTAACCTCTCGTAATATTCATGCACTGTATCTTTTGGTTCCTGTCTAGTCCGATCTATTTTCACCCAGTCTATGTCCTGTGGTGGTACTTTAGTCTTCAGCCACGTGATCGCCTGCTCATACTTTGCCATTACCCTGGGTGACGGCCCATTCGTGGCCGAATCTCGTTCTGGCTCCGCAGTGGGCCATTCAACACTAACCTTGCACGCTATCCATAAGTCGCTTGGGACCACGATGTCAAACAGCGTGTTCAAATCAATCCACAGCACCTTCGAGATTTTAACAAACCTCTCCACCTGTTTGTACCATTCCACTGGACTCTCCCTCAGCTTTGGAAATGTGTTCGTAAAGGCAGCCAGATCTCCCCTACTCCAGGGTACATGTACATAACCTCCATGAGCCACCTCCCGCAAGGGGTATGCCTCTGTATGCATCAACCCTCCTCCCGGAGATGTCTCCAGAACGCTCCTTCTAACACTCTTTCTCTTAGACCACCTTTCCTCCCATTTCTCCAACGGGTCCATGTTCGGATTCCCGCAATCAGTTCCCTAATGTGAGTTTTCAATCCGATCACCCTCTTTTCTTCTAGATCTTGATCTGAATACTGTAACCGGTGGCCATTCTGCAGTGCTTTTGTTTTCGTCAAGTCTACCGCATACTTATTCGCTAGTTCAGAGAGCTTGTCATGAGCTGTCCTAGCCCTCCGTGTAACATCTTTTGCCACAAACAGTAGCTCATCTGGTTCATAGAGTTCGATCCTTTCTAGTGGCAATGTACCTTCCACTATCTCCTCCACTTCTGTTTTTAACCTTAGTACATCTATCCTTCTTGCCTTGATTGCAGCCCTCAATGTACCTTGGCTAGTAGTTTCATTAGAGTCCCTCCCACCACTGTCCTGACACTCTCTTCTGTTTTCTTCAGGTGTGTTAGGGGGAACCCTTCTATTCTCCCAGCCTTCTCGAATCCACT
This sequence comes from Lissotriton helveticus, assembly GCF_964261635.1. Taxonomy (NCBI): domain Eukaryota; kingdom Metazoa; phylum Chordata; class Amphibia; order Caudata; family Salamandridae; genus Lissotriton; species Lissotriton helveticus. Next base: position 1,762,477,446 of record NC_136065.1, read on the forward strand.
CCCGTCTACTGTCTCCGGAGGTATGGTGGGATGCCCCCCTATTCTCCACACTTCCACGTTCCCATCCCTGCCGGCTTTCGCTAGGTGCGCCGTGAGACACCATCCTAGTGTCCTGATTTTCTGACCCAATGACATTCTTCGATCTATCACTCTGAGTGTCCACGATGGTTTCCCAAGTCCTCAAGTCTGGCCTTAATTCTCTCATCGACCTCGGCCTTGGTCCCCTCAGATCCATTGGTCCCCTCCAACCCATCTGCTCTTCCGAGGAGTCTGCCGATGCCACCAAAGCAGTGCTTCTTTCTACAGGCGTTGGCAACTGCCTCCACCCTTCTGTCCCATTACTCCTGTCCTCGCTGGCGCATCTCTCACTCCCCCTTAGCACCGGACTCTCGTCTTGTTTCTGTTCTGGGTTGTACACCGATACTATGGGACCTATGGTAACAGGTACCGTAAGAGCATCTGGTAATTTCTGTGAGTGGACACCCTCTTCTACCCGAACTTTTTGGACAGTGAATCTTCCCACTACTCTCGTCACTGGGGAGGGTGGAGGTGCCTTTTCTCCTTTTTCTGGACAACACTTGTCCCCTGAGGTACTCAAACTACTCACCGTTTGGGCCCCACCATCCCCTTCCGAGACTTCCCAGTTCTTGGCTGATGTTGGCGTGCCCCCCAACTCGGGATTGTATGGAGGTGGTCTCTCTGATAACAGCCTCTCTATTAGGCTATCGTCGGTCTCACTGTACTCTTCCTCTGTGCCTCCCCTGTCTTTTCCAGCAACGGGTACAACCTATCCCCTTCAATGGTCTGTACCCTCCATCTCTTGGCCAGGGCATCCCATCTCGCATCTTGGACCGCCCTAACTGATCGCTTCACTCTTTCTTGTCTCCTATCTCTGTTCCGTTCATGGGCTGCCCTGATCCATGCATTTAGTGCTTCAAACTGTGTTGGCCAGGGCAAAGGTCGCAACGCAGCCATAATCGCTTTCAACTGATACAGCACCTCTAATCTAAACGTTCCGTATTTAGGAAAAGTCAATTCTTCGTTTCCGTCTGTCATCTTACACCAGGTACTAAGCCACAATATAGTGTGTAACCCAACATTCGTTGCCATATAATAAGCTTGAGTATCCTCGAGTGGAGCCTCCTCCCCACCCCGAGGTTCTATCCTATTTTCGCCCTTGAAACATTTCCGCAATATTTTAAAACATTTCATGATGAAAATACACAACGTTTCCTTGTTTACAGCACTCGTTTTACTTCCTGATGACAATCCACCAATCCCAGCGCGGCTTCACACTAACCGCCCTATCTCAGCGCGGCTCCACGCCAACCGACCAATCCCAGTGCAGCTCTTTCTGACGTCACTCGCCTCCGTTTTGCAGCAGTTCCCCTCCTCTCTCCGTTCTTCTCACGGTCTCGCATGCGTCCCAATCATACACTGAAAATGATTACTTCCGACCAAGCAACCACTTCCCTGACTGTACGGCCACAGTCTAACTGTAATTGTCACCAGAACTGGCAAATGTCTGTCCGCGAACGACCGGACAATCGCCTCACTGATAGGTTACAAACTCACGGCAACTTCCGACCAGCGTCCGTTACCCATACACTCACACATCCGTTCCCCCTATCTCGGTCCCGCGGGCGATCAATGGTACCTCATGACCCCCTTAACAATGGTCGACAATTACTATGGGTGTTCGATACACCCGGACCACTTAAACTCCCCTCGAGCTTAAGATTTCTCCGGTTGCGCGCGCTCACAACCTGACTTCCTTTCACACTACAGGCATTCAACTCCGCCAGACAACTCAACACAACAACACAACATAACCGCAATCTAACAACGCATGACCCTTTTCATACTCACTCTCCTTCGACCTGCTGCTTTCTGCCGCACTGTCACTCTCTGTCAGTTTCCGTGGAACGCCGTCCTCCTTCCGCGATTCTCTGGACACTCATCCTTGGTTTCTATGGGCCTCAGGGAAAATCTCAACCTACTTCTGGATTACCCTCACTCTAGAAGGTAAACCATCCTACTCTGCTACCAACTGGAAAGGCGGGATTTCACCTCTAGAGTCTGCTTACCATTCTCCAGAATCCCGTCACAGGTCGACTAGACCTTTTTACCTGTCATAGAGTGAATTAGGCAATCTTGTCTAATTAATCAACAACAATTTTATAAATCCCAATAACTTCCCCCAAGAACCACTGACCAAAACTAAATTTGAAAGGTTTATTACATAACCAAAAATAACTGCAGATACAAACACCTCAGTAAGAGGTTCAAAAGGTAAACAGGCACTAATACAAACATAATCCTACGGAAAAGTCTCAAGCGACTAATGAATAGTACGAGGATCAATTCCAGAATCATCAGACTGAACAGAATCGCTATAACCTGAGTTCTGGTACTCATTGGGATAATAGACATAAGTTCAAATTAGTCTGTCCCTGCTCTATACTAGGTGACATCCCTACTTAACAACAGTCCATCCTAGCAAAAGGTGTCAGCTGGGGTGACTTCCCAAAGAAGTTCGCCCACATTCTCTCTTAACTAGAGACTCCTTCCTCACAGCTAAGCTCCTTGACCATCCAACCGCTCTCTCTAGCTCCTCAGCCCATCTGCTCTGTCTCCACCCTCGGGGTGCTGTCCCTAATACGAAACCCCAAAATGTGAACGACACACCTTCAGGTACGCCCTCTCCAAGGTGTCGGTTACATGAAGTTTTCCACTTTGGCCTTCTTCCATCTTTATCCGTTAAACGTCCTTGGGTCTCAGACCCTCTGTCGCTTCCAGTTATATCTTCAAATTCCTGGTCTACTCCTCCATGTCTGAGTCTAGCATTTCTAACTCTCATACACAATGGGCCCTTCTACTCTATAATCTACTTGGTGATGCACCTGCAAAAGAATATATGCAATAGGCTCACATTCTATCAATGTAGCAATATTTTCCAAAACCTCTTTCATAAGCATTTCTACCGTTTATATGTTTAAGCAAAACATTTTTCATACAGGCCTGCCCCATTTCCATGAACTAGGCCTCTGCTAGAGTTTAGGCCTCACGTTTACATGAGCAATTCTCTGGGTTCTCTAGGCCTCCAACCTTAACGACAAATGCATTTGCTCTAATTTCGACTAATTCTCAAGTACATAAAGCATGATTATACGTTTCCATTAGTCAATCTGAAGGCAAATTAGTAAATCAATTAAACACTCTTGTCATCAGTGAAAGTTTCATTTCAAAGGCATCTCTACATTGCAACAAGTATGAATTTGCACTTTATAACATTGGTTCTGCACATTTTCTAATACCAATTTACTTTAGTACATCGTCATACATTGCATCTAACCATGATTAAAAGTTCTCTATATATGCGGGTGCTGACTACTTGTACATATGCTGCACCCCTACAAATTTCACTGTAAATGGCGCTCTCTCACATGCTGTTTGTTTTCTTATGTTGATTTCTTGTTTCCAGAAAAAAAAATCATCCCACTCATGGGCTCTGCACACTACAAATGTTGATGGGATGTGCCTCCGTGTTCCCATTAATATAACTCTGCGACAGGCTCTCACAATCTGTACCAGGCAACGGTCGTGACACGCTTAGCTAATTGAGCAGGGAGTTGTGGGGGTGCAGAGGTGCTAGAATATTGACATCAGTAATAATTGGCCTTCTGCTAACCAAAACTCAGTGAAGTAACTTTGGGGCACGCAAATGTTTTTACCAAGCATGGTAAAAAAACTAAGTGAGCCATGGCCACCCAATGCCAAGCTCTCCTGGGACTCAGCATGCCCTGCCTGATTAACATCTGCCTGCTGAGGAGCTTCCTGCTCAGGGACCGGTTCCCACCCCTACTCAACCCTGATCTGTGAGTGATGGCACGTTACCTTGGCAGAGACCGCAATTGCCGACCAGGCTGTCGTGGCCCTGTTCAGCATGCACTCTACCTCTGTGGATTTCTTGCCTTGGGACTGGTGCAAGCCTGATGATTGGCACCATCAGGAATCCATTAACGTGAGTGTTCAGAAGTGAGAGGAGCTGGAGCTGTCCTTCGTAGAGTTCATGTTCAATAGTTTGCTGCCTCCCCCAATCTACCAAGCCTGGCGCTTTCTTTTCAAGTAGAAAAATGTGCTAAGTGCAGGAAGGGCTAAGTGACCGAGGGCTTCTTCTTCGCTCACTTAACTTCTGTTATGTTCTGTTTTTAAGTCCTCTCTGGGAGAAAAGTGATAGCATGTCTCTTTGATACTTGGGTCACAGATACTTTAAAAAATGCCCGAGTTTGAGTTTTGACAATGCCAAATATCAGGAGCATAAAATGCACATTTATTAGCAGACTAGCTATACTTGCACACGCACACACAAGCAAACACTCTCACACACACAAACAACGTATCTGTCTCTCTCTCCCTCTATGATTGGCAGCATTGGGCCTGCAACATATGGTCGATCACAATTCTTCTCCTTGTAAACCAGATGGTGTTTGGCCAAGCATAAGCACTGTTAAGCACACTATGGAAGGAAGCTTGGGCAAGCCAGCTTGTCAGTATTGACTCTGCTGGTTGCTAATATTTGGGATTAGCTGCCAACCTCTCGGGCCACAGAGCTAAGTCAGAATGATTGTGGTACCCAGCTCTACGTCAGAGCCCCAAATGCCCCACCACAGAATAGCTTGCACTGTGAGTGAGCTATTACATGAACAGGCTATCACTCAAATGGGCTGGAGCTGTGCAGTCCATAGTCCTGCATTCATTGTGCAAGAGGCATCAGCGCCCCTCTCTGGTCAGTGTCGATGAAATACTGGGTATGCTAGCGGGTTTGTGCCCCTATGCTCATAAGAAGAGCCACCTTCTAATGCCACACATTTCCTGTGACAGAAGAGAATGAAATAACATAGGGTTCACGTTTGAGGGGTCTACTCCAGCCCAATGGCATCAGGACTTGCAGGCAGTCAGTAAAACTATGTTTTAACCCAGAAGAGATCCAACTAAACTGCATATTCACAAAGTACTTTGATAAAGGGGCATAAAGACTTAAGCTCTTGTCACAAGTGACAGCAGAATAGAAGATAGATGGCTCAACCTAACTATGCACTTTAAAAGATAATAATGATTGCACTTTTGAAACAAAAGCACTTTATCTACGCTTTTATAGACGTTCAAAGGTTTGAACTGAGACTCTGAAGTGTAGGTTCTTTGTTCATATTTTTATCCATTGCAAATTGACTGAATAGATAACACAGTGACTCAATTCAACCTCTACTTAAAGCATTGCAGTTGAAAGATTAGATTTTAAATGGTAAAGTGTAATAGAGCATTTTGCTTCTTTTAACTTGTAATGTCTCAATGGGATTTTTCTTTTAAAATTGTGAGTTTTAATTAACTGTACAATAAAATGACTTTACCTTACCAATGCGGCTTTTGTGGAAGAAGCTCCCGAGGGAGGGCTCGAGTTTGAGTCTCTGACTTCAGGGCTTCTGAATAGATGCCTGTGAAGGCTTGGAAGAACTCAGTACAGGATCTAAACCTGAGGAGAACAAGTCCTCGGATCTCCTAGAACTAACAGATAAATAATTTAAGAGCCACAGTTAATCAGCAGGTCGACTATGTACATGTATAAAAGGGCAAGAAGGCAAATTAAGTTAAATAAATGACAGTGATACTGAACTAAGAAGCACTGAACTGTGAGTTGAGCACACATGAACGCATGTGAAAAAGGGATTTAAACCTGTGTTGTACCAGTGAAAGTTGGGCCTCTACATTAAATGCACGCCGAGGCTGAGAGTTAGTGTGAGTGGAGGTAGAGGCATTGATCAGCCGAGTGCAGCTGCAAGGAAACATGAAACTGGCTTCATCAGAAGACGGGGCAGAGGGAGACCCGTCAACATAACGAAAATCAGAGATGATGAAAAACGTACATTTCTTTCAGCCTACCTTTCAACTGCATTTTGAACACCGAACTCTCATATATTAAAAACATTGGCAAGTTAAAGAGAGTCTCTTTAAAGGGGTACATGTAATCCACATGTAACACATTTAAATTACGACAGTTCTGACTCAATGTTTCAATGTAATGAATATTTTGACTTTTACCTATTTGCCACCTATTTTAGAGCCAGCCCGCAGTATGCAGCGCTGTCTTTAGGGGCATCTGGGTGAATTCTTGCAGGGATACCAACATGGCATTACCAGAATCAATGGAGGGGATGATGTGCCTCTGCTGAGGCGCATCAAGTGGCTAATTATGGAAAAATGCAGAGACTCTGTAGCAGAGCTATAGTAAGTACCACATGAGCATCCTATATCGTTTGTTATGCGGTGACAGCTAACTCAAAAACAGGAATTTGCAGGCAGTACAGAACACTGCAGCCACGAACATAACGGATATCGCTCCTAAGAACAGGCTACATCGGTTTTGAGTGATTGACACTCTTTTCCAGTCAGATAATAAATATAGTTCAAGCCGCGAACTCCACGCGGCTCTAATCGGACCCATCCCGGATATGATTAAGACAAACTGCAGATCTATTATCCTGTCGGCGTACTTGGATCCAAAGATATAGAAATATTAATGGAAGATCAAAACAAACCCTGTTCCAAGGGAAGGGGGTTTGAGTTCCTGTCTTAGAGTGCTTTCCTTGTGCCCCAAAACATACCCCTTGTTACCAATCCGCTTCCTTCCACGAGCTCCACAAACACTCCTGTTCTGAGGCTTGGGTGTTGAGAGGCTGTGGGGTGGTAAACTCTTTCATAAACGTGGTGGTGATGACGATGATGAAAAGATGACCAGGGCTTGGGCCATCAGTCAAAAGTTTGACTTTTTTCCGTAATGGCTCATTATCACAGACTAAAGAAGTTTCTTAGCATGAAGATGGATATGAGATGGACGTCGATAGACCCAGCGGAGGTGTTGAATATGTCACCGGCTGCCTGTCCATGCAGGCAGGATGGCACCGCTCTTTATCAGCCGCTAGATAAGACCTCTGCTGTGCTGGGATTTCATTCTAATACGTTGCTGACCTCATATAGCTGCACCTCCTTGTTGATATTCTGCTGGTAGAGCTTACTGTCCTCAGTAGAGGACGCATGTAAATGAGGCGGAGTGTCCTGGGCATGCTGCTGCTGCAGCCACTCTGCAGTGGCTCCATGTATATGCACATACATTAATGCTCCTCAGACTTGAGGGTAAACCTGACCCCAGCTGGATCATCAGAAAGCTCACACATTTTTGTTTAAAGGGGGTTGGAAGTGACAAGAATGTATAAATGTTAAGATTGTAGGTCGTGCGACCAGTACAATGTCATATTTGGGTACAGAAAAGAAATTGAGTCTTGTAAACAAAATTGTTGAGAAGCCCTGGATTAACCAGTGAGACAGTACTGACCTCTGGGGGATGGGAAAGGGCCATTAGAAATGTGGCTACCTCGGCCGCAGTCATTCTAAGGAATTAAAAAACATGGGACTCTTTGTAGGTTGAGCCTCAGCAGTGCATTCCCTGCTCTGCGAAGCATGCTGTATTCAGGTATGCACTTGAATGCTCCGCCCACTCTTTGCCTATATTTTTCATTGGCTTGTGACATTGTCCTTTCTAAACTGTGGCTTTTCATTGGCCAAGAGGCTTAGTAGTCCCTCCTTAGTACCACCTTCTCTCATTTTGTAACCTCCCATCAGGACACCCCCTGTTACATGTGTTGTTACTATGTAGGCTTCAAGTACAGCCTCCAAGCACTATTTGGTGAAATGGTTTAACAGTAGGCAGCACATGCTCTCCCTCAATGCTTTTCTTTTTTTCCTAGCATGGCACGGCGCGCTGATACAGTGTTGGCTGTGTCTTTATTTGGTTGTTTACGGGCTGAAAGTGCCACCAGTTTTTTTTAACTTACTATTTGTTCAGTTTTTGGTTTACAAGCGCCCCATACATGCTTTCACTTTAATGTTGGTCATGCCCCTGTCTTTAGACATGACTCATCTAAAGAAAGGTGTGCGGCCGCTATGTACGTGAAACTGCAGCATGGGGCACTTTTACAAAAAAATAGCATTTGTTTGTCAACTTGACAAACATATACTTTTTGGGAGAAAAGCGCCCCATGCCGAACTTTCACTTTAATGGCGGCTGCGCCCCTTTCTGTAGACGAGCCCGGTCTAAAGAAAGAGGCGTAGCCGCCCTTAACATGAAAGCGCGGCATGGGGTGCTTTTCCAAAAAAAGCATTTGCAATGCGAGACCTATTGCATTGCAAATGCTTGTTAGAGTTGGACAGATGCAGGGCGACCACCCAAAAAGTGTAGACGCTCCCTTCTGCAATAGTAAGAATGACATTATGGTGATAGAGTTCTGAACATGGCAGACTGGACATCTGTTGCTTCTGGCATATGTTCCACAATGTCAAGTTCTAAATAAGTCAATGTGGGTCAAAAGGAGACAGCAGTAAGTTAGACATTCACAAATACCCTTCAGAGATTCAGAAGGGTTCAATGGACAGCCGTGTCAGTAGCTACATCTGCAAGCTAAGTACCTCACTAGCTTGGGCCTGGTGACTGTGGACTATCTCCACCTGTGCAGTGACCTCCATTTGACCTTGTGGTCATACTTCAAATCCACAAATTATCACCAGGACTTTTTTCTTTCAGATGTAAATTAAATGAGTTATATAGAGATACATTTTCGGTCAGTAGTGCCAAGAGATCCCGTCTGGGTGAACATGCACTCTAGATATACGTCTCTATGTATATTAAAATGCAGCGGTAATTGTTTACGCTAAGTGGTTCTCTGGATCCTCCTTGCCAATATCTTCTCTGCTCTTACTGTAAACCAAATAATATATTCTGTCCTGACATTTCACGGGATGCTACAAAAAATGTACACCTCCTTTGTCAAAACACTCTTTATGTCACCGCTGGCTTCAAATGCATCCTCACCTTTAAAAAAAAAAAAGAATAATAACTATATCATAAATCTGGTAAGGTAGCTTAGTGCTCTAATATATCACTTGTAGAGAGCTGCTGTAACCTAAAGATCACAGGTTTAAATCTTGGAGGGGACACGCAGTCTTTTATCCTTCTGAGTTTGCTAAAAAGATCACCAGCTTTGAGTTGAGTAATAACACTTGTTATCAGCGCCTAAAGAACAGACAAATGGTAGAGTATTCTATGTAAGTGTATGTATTATTATCACACCTATATAGAACTTGATGGTTTCATTTGCTTCTACGGATATTCTTTTTAAAACCTATAAACGGTTAATGAGGTGTGTAGAACTTGAAAGCGCTATACCCACTTCACAAATGTTTAAATTACACATCCTGGTTTACAGAATTAGGAATACTGGAATGTTTTCCCTGCAGATGGTGATAATCTGACAGTGTGATGGATTTCCACATTTTAAATGCAGCAACGAAAGGGGCAACAGTGTCGGGATTCCGTGGGTGGTGAGACTGCACATTGCAGGGAACACCTACAAAAGTCATAAGTTTCCGAGTATTACGGATCGTTTGCCAAGTATTTCTCCTCCATAGAACTGCAGGCAAAACCAATCCTGTGAAAGGAGAAGGGAACCTCCTTCTGTGGTTTATTTACTCGTACACATTTACGCACAGGATTAAAATCCTGCAGGCCTATATTTTACATACAAACATACTGCTGATATTCAACTTTCAGAGAATTGTGGAACACTTTTTGTGATTCTTTGTGAATCTCACAAATGTCTGAAAACTATTGCACCATGGGGCCCGAGTTTAATGTATTATATCCCCCAGGGATTTATGCATCCTACCTCAAGCGAGTTTATCTTTCCCACTTGAATGCTTCAGCCATCATCCCTGCTGTAAGATTAGAGAAAATGTGGGCTGCTGCTGAGACTGTAAATTGTGAAACCATATAACTGGATTTCTAATCCCAGTTTTCCTCGCTAAATGGATGGATTATGTCATTCTGATAAATTCTCTTTAGATTCTAGCTGCCGCTGTGGTTATGCATCAATTAACACTTTAAGCATTTACAAACAGCGCCCAGAGGCCAACACTACATCAACCACGCAGCTACAATTGTGTGCTGGAGATGTTGTAGAAACATGTTTTGGGGCCAGATGTAGGACGGCAAATACCGGTCAGTAACGGCCGATTTCGGCCGTTACCGACCGGTATTTGGAGTCTCAGATGTAGGGGGCCAAAATATTACAGAATCTGTAAATTTACCGAATCGGTAAATTTACCGATTCTGTAAATTACCGAATCGGTACATTTACAGATTCGGTAATATGGGATGTAGGTGGCACTGAAAACAGTGCAACAGGCCCTTAATAATTCGTTATTTACCATCAAATACTATTTGATGGTAAATAACGAATTCCTGTGTACATGCACATCTGTGCATGTACACCTGTGCCATGTGGCACACATAATGCCCTAAGTTACCGAATCGGTTACATTCGGTAATTACCGAATCGGTATTTACCGATTCAGTAATTGCCATTGGTTCCTATGGGCCTCAATTACCGAATCGGTAAATACCGATTCGGTAAAATTACCGATTTTACAAGGGGGACAGGGTGTCACTTTGACACCCTGTTGCACCCCTGATTCAGGCTTGTGTGCACATGTGGCACACATACATACCCTAAGGGCATGTATGTCTGTCACATGGCACAGTTGAAAATGCAAAAATTTGCATTTTCAAAGGTATTCGTTATTTACCACCAATTAATAGTTGGTGGTAAATAACGAATCCTGAAAGCACAGGAGCACTCTTTAAAGTGCTTCCTACATTTCATTTACTGATTCAGTAAATACTGAATCGGTAAATGATGATTCGGTAAATACCGAATCGGTATTTACCCATTCGGTATTTACCAAATCAGTAAATTTGCCACCTACATAGGAAAAGCCTATTACCGGTCGGTAACGGCCGATTTCGGCCGTTAGCGACCGGTAATGACCTTCCTACATCTGGCCCTGTGTGTTGTATATGTATTTGTCCTATTTTAACATTAGCTATAAAATCGCCCTCCTAGTCCCTGGGTCTGTGCTATATAAACCACAAATACATTTCAATACATTTCAGGCGCAGACATGTTATTCCATCCCTTATCTATCATCAAACCATAATGTCTCTGTCTTCTCTCATAATAGCGTACGCATAAGTTATGCATTTACTCCTAAGTGCATTTTTTTTAAAGGTTCAGATGATATTCATGCTAACCGAAAAAAGTAAATTTTGAAAATGGTGCCTGGTCAAATAGCTCAGCAAATTTGGAAATGAGTTGTTTTGCTTCCTTGAGACTGTGGAAAGCCTTTTAGTGTCGTGCTTCGTTTCAGTTTCCTATTTACTACCAGTGACATCTATCACAAATATTAAGGGTACATCTTACTTCATTAGTTATGGATGTCACATCAAGAAAGACTGTCAAAGAATTGTTCAGGTATACAGCTCCATTAATACCCCCAAGAGAAGTCTAAGTCCGCCAGGAGTCTTAGAATGTTGGGTTGAAGTATTGTTTGCCAGCATTCTAAGTTCAGAGAAAGTCTGGAGCAGAGATAAGTAGCACATGGCAGAGCTGCCTTGTATGTTTACCTCTGTTGTGTGCTGTGACAGTGGAAGAGGTGCTAACACATTTGCAGGCTTCATGCCGCTGGGCGTTAACGGCCGTTAATTGCACATTTTCCTCATTATGCACCTTTGACTTCACTCTAGCCTACGATTGCAGGTCGCTCATTTGACATCAGTTAACGACCTAACTGAAATGATCAACTAAGTTTCCCCCAGATGTTTTCCCATTTTTGGACTATGTCCAGTAAAAGCAAACTTGATAGAAAAATGTGTTGAAAGTGTACAGACTATTGCAGCAAAGTCACCTTCAAATCCCAGTGCAGATCACAGGTCGGTGTGCTGTTGGATCGCCACTTAAATATGTATGAAGGGGAAGCCAGCATCTTTGTCCCGCAGGTGCAATTTATTTCTAACATGGATTGATGGGGATGGAGGAGGATGATCCCGTCTGCATACCGAGGTACTCTACGACTAGCGTCCCTGTTGGTTGAACAGGCCAACGGTCAATGTGGCAGCTTTCTCGTTTAATACATATATATTGCATAGCAATACGTTTTGTGTTCTTATTTAATCAATTATCGTTATTTTTTAAAGGCTAACGTAGATAACTTTAATAAACAAAAATACAACCAGACAGCACTATCATTACAGTCATAAACATCATAACACCATAAGGACAGAAAGAATATATTTAGCAAGTTTTGGCATCTAGAGCAGAAATGTCCAAGCGTTGCCCGCTATGGGTTTGATAGGTTTCCAGAGTGGTGAAAAAATCCACAGCTAACCAGATTGCAAATAAGTGTAGGTTTTGATTGAGGGAAAATGATCTGCCTGTGGAAAAGTAAATTTTGCCATGTTCTGTGTCCCTACGTGTTCCCCATGTTATGTTATATGTGCACGATTAATATGCATATGTATTCCCCATGATCGATTAAAGACGCAATTACAGTTGTGTCCATCTCTAGTATGCCAGTTTCCAGTTCTCGTGAAAGCTACGAGTATTAGGCCTATGTAAAGCTACGTTGCCACGTTTCTCAGTGTGCACGTTATTTCATTGTAAAATCCCCGTTTCTAGGCCTCAAAAGGGCCCGGACTCAGATTCAGCTCCTGTCTCCTGAACCCTCGCTGAGGAGCGATACAGCCCCCACCTGTATCCCTGACCCTTCACTTACTTCCTGCCTCACAGTGCCCGGCTCGGCCTGGCTCTGCCTGCCAGTCTGCCAAGAGTATGTTATGACTCCAGTTATCAGTCCAGCTCTCCTTCTCTGCATTCCTAAGCTACTGAATCGCATCAATAGTTTCAGTCATCGTCTAGCCTTTACGTCTCCATGTAAGAGAAATACTGTATTTATGGTCATTTAATATTCCTCAACACACACTACATGTAGAACAATGCATGCACCAGTCTTAGTGTCTGTTAGCCTTTGCCCTGATAACTTTTGGATTCTATCAACATGTTCTCTAAACATCAGATACTAGATAGTGTTTAGGTACATGTCGCTCTGACTCTCCAGACTTTCGTCTCTCCTTCTAGCTCAGAAGTCATAGCCCCCAGCTTCTCCCTAGTTACACGTCTTTGCCAGCTTGCGCGCACCACTAGGTTAGAGGTCCCGGCTCCTTAGGTAGCCCCCTCCATGTTTCCGCCCCATTTGTGACATATTCCGTTACGTTTACATCACATGTCTATGTATACGCCCTGTTCACGCCTCTTGTTACACCTCCTTTCTGCCTTATCTCTCGCGACTGTTACAGGCCCCACCCACTGTTACGCCTACTGTATGTACTGTAATGTATTTTGTTTAACTATATATGCTTGTGCACTGTTATTAAAAGTTGCTAGCCACCCCAGATCTTGCCCGTGCAGGTTGTCCTGTTCCTGTCCTTTATGCTGTATTAAAACCTGCAAACTCCTACTACCTCGAATCTTGACTCTTATTTATTGAGCTATCTGTTATTGTTATGTCCAGTCAAAAATAGAGGTATTATTTATTTATTTACCACATAATGGCGCCCGAATAGGGACTTGCCCTTTCCCCACGCGCCGGTGAAGCCACGCAAGCCCCCTGATCCTCTGCAGCCGTGACGGAACCATACCGTGCACGTGCAGATATTTCTGCTTCAAGTATCCCTCAGGCCCACGGAGGAGACGGAGGTTGCGGTCCAGCATCCAGACGAGGCGGTGGAGGAACGCGGCGAGTCCCGACCAGAGCCCAAGCCGAGAGTCCAAGGTCCGAGGTATCCGGAGGCCCACCCGTAACAGAAGTCCGAAGTTCGTCCGTCCGTCATCGTAGCAGTCCAGTCCAGTCCGAGGCCTTCCGTTCTTGCTGCCCGGTGAGTACCGTTGCTGGGGTAGTATCTAGACAGGGTCAATTGCATTGTCTCTGGTCCGTGGGTTTGGGGTACACAGATCCAACACGAAGTGTCCACTTAGGTGGATGCGGGTCCTGACGTGTCTCTTTATGAGACCGGTAAGTTTCGTACTGTTTTAGCAGTGCATCTAGTTTCTGTTCTAGTCCGTTCTGTTCTCGAGAAATTCATGTATTCTGTTTTCAGTATTCCAGGTAGTATTTTGTCAAAGCTGTTAATTTAAATGTTATTCATGTATTTCAATGTCGTGGTATGAAAGTGGTGTAATTATCGTGTTCATTGTGTATTGTATTGTGTCTAGACTACAGTTCAGTCATGCCGCTGCTCTCAAAACTACGTCAGTTAAAAACTAGAAAAGGTCTGTTAGAAGAAGCAGTTCCTGTCCCGCCTAGGGACAGTCCAGGTCATTTTATGTATCAGAAGCATGGCATAAGTGCCATATTATATCTAGATTTATGGGTGGAGTACACCAAACAGTTAGAAGAAAAGTACAGATGGCCCGTATCGGGTACATGGGATGCCGAGTGCATCATGCGAGTAGAAGAAGTATTATGGAAAAAGAAAGCCAGACAGTCACAGAAAGATGCCATCGAGTTATGGCGCAAAGAATCTCATAAAAGAACCGAAAAAGAAATCAGAAAGTCAGAATTAAGTAGAGAATCCTTAGAAAGAGCCCAAGAAAAGGAATTAATCGAAATAGGTGAACGAGTTAAAACCGAACAGTCAGACAGACAGAGGAATGCCCTTATTAAGGGTATGTACCCTCTTCTTGCCGAGGGCTTGCCAAAAGCAACCCCGGAAGCATCCAGTAATTTTCCGCCACCGTTAGTTCCGACCAAGCTACGTCACAAACCGACCGCAGCTGATATTTTTCTCTCGTCCTATTTGGACGACACAGTCCCAGAATATGCAAATCCTGCTCAGCCAGCTCCCGTGAATAATGTAATTCCTGCTCCTCCAGTCACCGGGGCACCTGTTGCAGTACCTGTTACGGTACCCCCGGTCCAGCCCGTAGTACAAATCCCCGCCACATCAGTCACTCTGCCAGCACGAAGAGTATCAGTCGATGATTCCAGTATAGGGGCCGCGGGAGGAGGTCCTCCTGGTACCCCGCCGCCAAGTAGACGTTTAGGAGCAGTCGAGTTACATGAACGTGCGTTACAGCGTACGCCTAAATATAAGTCCATTGCAGAAATCAGGCGACTTCTTACTGAATGCTGTTATGATCCAGTCCCAGGCGAGGATAGTATGGTTATATATTCAGTACGTATAAGACAGGTGTCCGAGTATTTGGTCACCCTACCGAATATGAAAGAAGATCTAGACAGAATGTATCGTTTCATTCGTACAGGAGACGATCCAGAAAGTATTGCTGAAGTCATGTCTCTCAGGAAATCTGAGATCCAGTTCATGTTATTAAAGTTTCTGATCAATTGTTTAATTAGGGAACAAGATTCCCCGACTAAAGATCCGACCGAAATGAAAATTTTGACAAAGTGGAGTGATAATATAGCCGAGGGTAAGCACAAGACACTCAATAGTATAGAGAGTATGTACAAGAAAATACGTAAAGAAATAATAAGGTTACACGAACAACGCAAAGAAGCACAAGTAAGCGAGAAAGAAAATGACTCTTCTACTGAAGAGGTAGACGACGAGAATACCGCCAGAATAGCGTATGTAGGTAAATCTAGATTTCCAGACCGACATTTACGCCTAGAACACAAGAAAGTCTTTCATCTTCCAGCACCGGAACAAGGTTCTCTAGAACAAGTATTTCAAGCTACCGATCAAATTCTGAAATCACGAATCGGTTATAGTGAGTTAAGTACCATGCATGAACAAGAACTAGCCCGATCAGCAGTCCGATGGATTACTGATTCTACCACTTTTCCAGACGAAATAGTGGCACAAATGTTTCTGAAACTGCCCCCAGCCGAGCAGCGACTGCTGGGTATGTATATGATCCAGCACCTCATTACACTGTATGAGGGTCAACATTCTGATCCAGGTCCGTTACATGATGTCCTGAACGAGTTACTCCAGTATAGATGGAAAGGTTTAGGTACCGATTTAATTAGTGTCATTCTAGAACAGCGCCACAAATATAGAACGTTTTTGAACCCGCATTTTGTTCATGTCTCACCTCCAGAAAGTAAACCGTTTTATATAGATAGACAGCATCCGTTACGAGAAGTACACCCAGTTAGGACAGCGGGTGGTGAAATGCAACGAGTATTTGTTTACACCCCAGTTACCAAGATGGAACTCTTAGAGATGAAGAAATTAATTCCCTGTCACGACAAAGATCCAGCAGGGTTCCACCGTGAATTAAAAGACATGCTCCGTATGGGAGAATACACGTATCCAGATATTATTAAAATGCTAAAAGTCCTGTTGCCTGCAGGCATATATGAAAAACTCAAGGAAAAGGATTGGGAGGTGGGAGAGAAAAAGATCGATTGGACAGCTCTAGAAGCTGAAGATAAAATACGAGTACCAGGTACCGGTCTTGGAGACAAATGTAAAGAATTACCAGAATTATTGATACAAGTTTTGCCTAGATTATTAGCCACTAAAAAGGAAGACTGGGATGCAATCTCAGCCTGTAAACAGAAACAAGACGAAGACACTAGTGATTTTTATTCCAGATTTGAGAAATGTTTTATAATAAACAGTGGTTTGAAGACGAGTAGCGAGTCATACCCTCATCTTTTTGTTACTAAATTAGTCGAGAATTCAAGTCCACAAGTTAAGAATCGAGTTTTGAAAGTCGAAAGTACATGGCAAGCTAGTACCCCGTCCCAGATGTTACAGATGCTCCAGTATCACCAGAATAGAATCAGAGAAGAGCAAGAACACGAGAGAAGACGTATGAAAGACACGAAAATGAAAGTACTAGTTGCACAATCTGTTCCACAAGACAGTCAGAAGAGGGGTCCGAATCAAGCCAGTCATCCTGCAGCTCCCGTTAAAGGGACATGCAATTATTGTAAACAGCCAGGTCATTTTATAAACGAGTGTGCAGTTCTGAAACACAACATAGCCACTGGTAAAACTAAAGAAAGACCACGTCCGCCTAGACAAGAACAAGTTTCACAGACTTCTCAGCCACAGAATGCACAACAGACAGTTCCAGTACCGCAGCCTATCGCTGCAACACAGCATGTTACACAGCAGATGTACCAGTATGCACAGACAGAGTATCCAGAGTATCAAGCGTATTCATGAAACAGCCTAGAGAGGGAGGTAGGCTTGCCTCTCATCGAGATTCCTGTAGATCAAGAAGGTCCCTATGTTCACAGTCAAGTATTAGGGAAAGACAGAAAGTTTCTGATTGATACAGGGGCAAGTAGGACTACCATTAGTCACGACGAGGTTCCAGGGGCTCCGCTCTCAGGCTCTAGAAATGTTTCCCTTGGATTTTCAGGAAAGCCAATTGTTAACGAGATTTCCAAACCAGTTACTCTAGAAGTGGGTCCATTGTCCCGAACTACTGATCTATTGCTTACGAAGTCCTGTCCAGAAAATTTGTTAGGTATTAAGACACTGAAAGAATTAGGTGCAGTTATTTGCTGTTCCCCAGAGGGAATACGTTTGTTCTTACGTGACTTCAAGGGTCACTATGTTTTACGAGATTTTGATCCGAGATTGTCTAATGTTCCGCAGCATCTATGGGCGCAAGGTCCAACTGATGTTGGCTTCATGCAAATCACACCCCATCGTGTGACTCTCAAGCAAGGTATAGTCTTGCCACGAATCAGACAGTACAGATTGCCACCTGAGGCTGTAGCAGCCTTATCCAAAATTATTGACGAGCTCATTGCTCAAGGAGTAGTTGTAGAAACTGACTCCAATGTATGTAATTCTCCTATCATTCCAGTCATGAAACGTACTGATCCAAATGCACCCCCAGTATATCGATTAGTGATTGATCTTCGAGAACTCAATAAATGTATCATTCCCCAGTATCCAGTTGTTCCAGATATCTCATCCCTATTGACAGCCATTGATTCTGAGGCAATATTTTTTACAGTCATAGACCTCAAGAACGCATTTTTCAGTGTCCCCATTCATCCAGACAGCCAGTACCTTTTCGGTTTTTGTTTAAATGGAAGGAGCTATAAATTCACACGAGCTCCTCAAGGTTTCACAGAAAGTCCTAGTATTTACAGTCAAGCACTTAAGAGACAACCAGACAACATTCACATGCCAACTGACACTGCCCTGCTCCAGTATGTCGATGATCTACTGATCACAGCCCGTTCTGAACATGCTTGCGAGCGAGCATCGCTTACAGTCCTGTATTTCCTAGCCGAGATGGGGCACAAGGTGTCTCCTTCAAAGCTTCAATTCTGTGTCCAGCAAGTGATCTACTTAGGCCACTTACTGTCCAAGTGGGGTAGGCAGTTGACACCTGACCGTATCCAGTTAATAGCGAGTCTTCCACAGCCCAAGACACAGAAGGAGGTACGTGCTTTTATCGGCCTTACTTCTTATTGCAGACAATGGATTCCTCAGTATGCATTTCTAGCCAAGCCACTGATACAGTTAACGACACAGGAGGCAGCCGTATCGACTGTCCTCCCTTGGACATCTGAACATACACTTAGTTTCAATGAGTTAAAGAAAGCCTTATGCCAAGCTCCTGTCCTAGCTACACCGAACTACAATAAGCCTTTTACACTTTTTGTCACAGAACGTGATGGTACAGCATTATCTGTTCTTACACAAGATCAAGCAGGACAATACAAGCCCTGTGCTTATTTTTCGAGCACACTAGATCCAGTAGCCCAGGCTCTGCCTGCGTGCCTCAAGTCAGTTGCAGCCACAGCACTAGCTATCAGACAAAGTGATTCCATAGTATTAGGACATTCCTTGACAGTACAAGTTCCACACTCCGTGGAAGTTCTTTTAAACCGAACACAGACCCAGCACTTGACAATTGCACGTTTGACAGGTTATGAACTGACACTGTTCCAGCCACACATAGAAATCAGACGCTGCAACGTTCTAAATCCTGCTACACTGTTACCGTCAGTTACTTCAAATCCTGTCACACATGATTGTGTGGAAGTTGTTAACACTATGACTAAGCCAAGACAAGATCTGACAGATTTTCCATTACCAGATCCTGACCTGACACTTTATGTGGATGGTTCATGTATGAGAACAAGTACAGGAGAACTAGTAGCCGCGTATGCAGTGACTACTGACACTGAAGTTATTGAAACACATCGTATTGACACCCTGTCTGCTCAAGCAGCAGAGCTAGTTGCTCTGACTCAAGCCTGCATACACGCCAAAAACCTGACAGTTAATATTTACACAGATTCACGCTACGCATTCGGAGTTGTACACGACTTTGGAGTGCTCTGGCAAGAGAGAGGTTTCATGACTTCTCATGGAACCAAGATTCAGCATGGTCTCCTCATTCAAGCTCTGTTAGATGCAATACATTTACCGACATCTATCGCTATCATGAAGTGCAAGGCACATACGAAAGTTACTGACATTATTTCCCAAGGAAATGATCTAGCAGATCGAACAGCCAAGCTTACAGCACAGACACCAGACATACCAGTTAACAAGACACCGACATCCACTCTAGAACAGACTACTTGTATGACAGTTAAGGACCCTACTCAAGATGTCATAGATATCCAGTTACATGCTACCCCCGAGGAAATTAAGAAATGGTCCGAACAAGGAGGGGTCCAGACAGATCAAGGATGGTTGACGAAGGGTAGAGCCACATGGTTTCTCCCCGACTCAATGGTTCAAGTCATTATCAATACCGCACATAGTCCTGCACACTTAGGAGAAAAAGCCATGTTAGACAGTATCCAGAACATTTGGTTTAACAAGCATTTACGAGCTGCAGCCAAGCAGAAAGTCCGTACTTGTATGATATGTTGTCAATTCAATCCAGGTAAAAGTGTCCCGGTGGAACAAGGTGGATTCCAACCCCCTGACCACCCTTTTGAAGTCCTCCAGATGGATTATATTCAGATGGAGCGATGTCGAGGTTTCAAGTATGTCCTTGTAGTTGTATGCGCTTTGTCCAGGTGGACAGAAGCATATCCAGTCCCAGATTACACAGCCGCGACCACTGCCAAGCAGCTGGTTCGTGAATATTTCCCCCGTTATGGACTCCCTAGGGTCGTGTATTCTGATAACGGCCAGCCATTCTCATCTGAATTAATGAAGCACGTTTCCCTGTTGTTAGGGTACCAGTGGAAGTTCCATTGTGTACGCCATCCAGAAGCAGCCGGTCTCGTAGAGAGGCATAATCAAACCTTGAAAATCCGCATTGCCAAAGTCTGTAAAGAGAAAGGTGTAGACTGGCTAGTAGCTCTGCCAGTCGCCCTATTTTATATGCGCATGATCGCACATTCCAGATCAGGTCTGTCCCCTTATGAGGTCGTATTCGGCCGCCCCCCGAACGTGTGGGGTACACCTAGACCCCGAAGTATTACAGATGTTTCCAGTGATATGCTGACAGATTACCTAGCTTCCTTGATGTCTGCCCTACACTCTTGTCGTTCACAGGTTGCCGCCGCATTTCCAGACAATACCGAGGTGAAACCGCATGAAATCGTTCCAGGAAGTCTAGTGCTTGTCCGGAATTTCGATCGTTCAAGTCCGCTGGAGCCTCGCTGGAAGGAGCCGAAGTTAGTCCTTTTGGCCACCCGTACTGCCGTCAAGTTGGAAGGCAGGAAGGGGTGGGTCCATCTGTCACACGTCAAGAAATTTCACGGACTAAAAGCTGTTTCCAAGAACATTTCCAAGGATTGTCAAGATTTTAAAGACTGCCAAGATACTATTATCAAGGACTGTCCCGCAAATGACATTGATATCAAGCCCTCCCTGTTAGAGAAAACTCCGCAACAGGAGTATAAAAGTAAGCTACGGTCTAGTAAAATAAGTCAGCCAGTTTAATTGTCTAAGTCCTCCCCTAGGTGAAACGGTTAGACAGGTATCTGACATGTATGAAATAGACCCCCATAGTGAGAGAGTTAGTCAAAACTCAATCCGATGTATCATTTTTCTAAGTTTTATATTGTTTTTAAGCTTAATGGTTACCTGCACGAGTTATGCATTTCATTTATGTTTTCCAATTTCTCATGTAAATAAGTCTTCTAATGCTACAGTAGAGCACACGTTTAGTGATCTACCTCCTCACGAACTATCCTATCGTCTTGCTATGCGCAACAATTCATTTATCCGTATGTTGCATTATTCACACCAGACCAGCAATGCCACAAATTGTTGGGTGTGTGGTCGACTCCCCCCTTTCCAGACACCTAAGGGAGTTCTGCCACTGTTTCCTTATCCGTTCTCACATAACGGTTCATGTGGAGCCTGGTCCATGTTAACGTCATCTTCAAATGATATGTCCCTTCTGAACAGTACATGTTTTCCAGACAAGCAAGGTCTTCCCCACAGAACAGGGTTAGATCTAGAAAATGAAGTTTATAATTTGGGTAATTATTCTTCGAATTTCATGGTCCTGAATGTTCAGTCTGATCCTACTCCAGACTTACCTGCTATTTCAGTATTACCAGTCAAAGGCGAATTATGTGTCCGAAATAACGGTTCCGTACATGTAGGACATAGTGATTGTACTACTATTGTCGAGTATAGTGACTGTGGGAAATCTATTTTCAAAGCTTCACGTCATTCTTATTTTGTTTGTGGTCAGACCGCATATGTTCGTCTGTCCCTCAATTGGGAGGGAACCTGTTACATTGCCTTCCTACTGCCACCAGTTTTCCTAGCCCCGGCCGATTATCATAGAAACACACATCTAGTACACATTAGACATAGAAGGGAGATTGAGTCCCCGATTGTCGATCAAACTGAAACTGCTCTAGAACAGTATACAGATTTCAATAGAGGATTCTTTTTCTTTATAGGACCTATCCAGAATAGTAAGTTAATCCGTAGATTAACCAGAACCCTTGAGGCAGTAGTGAATGAGACTGCCTCTGCCCTAGGTAACTTAACCGAAGAGCAATCTGCTATGAGATTTGTCGTACTCCAAAATCGTCTCGTTCTTGACGTCATACTGGCCGATAGAGGAGGAGCATGTAGAGTCATCGGATCTAGTTGCTGCATTTTCATTCCAAATAACGCGCCGTCTGTTTATTCAGCTATAACCAGACTTCATAAAATTGCCCATCAGTTACACCAGGATCCAGGCACCTGGACATGGTCCGGTTGGTTTTGGAGTATTATTTCTGCCTGGGGATGGAAAGTATTGTCATTTCTAGGTATTGCAGTAGCGATCATATTCAGTTGCTGCCTCTGTATACAATGTGGCCCTGCGATTTGCGGCATTTGTGCTACCTCTTGTATTCCTAGTCCCAAGTCCCGTCCTAGATCCCGTTCCAAGAAATTTCGAGACGAGCAAATGATACTGTATGAAATGATAGATGGTATCATGAATATTGATGTTTCCTGATGGAAACGTAGTGACAAGGAGGGAATGTGGAAAAGTAAATTTTGCCATGTTCTGTGTCCCTACGTGTTCCCCATGTTATGTTATATGTGCACGATTAATATGCATATGTATTCCCCATGATCGATTAAAGACGCAATTACAGTTGTGTCCATCTCTAGTATGCCAGTTTCCAGTTCTCGTGAAAGCTACGAGTATTAGGCCTATGTAAAGCTACGTTGCCACGTTTCTCAGTGTGCACGTTATTTCATTGTAAAATCCCCGTTTCTAGGCCTCAAAAGGGCCCGGACTCAGATTCAGCTCCTGTCTCCTGAACCCTCGCTGAGGAGCGATACAGCCCCCACCTGTATCCCTGACCCTTCACTTACTTCCTGCCTCACAGTGCCCGGCTCGGCCTGGCTCTGCCTGCCAGTCTGCCAAGAGTATGTTATGATTCCAGTTATCAGTCCAGCTCTCCTTCTCTGCATTCCTAAGCTACTGAATCGCATCAATAGTTTCAGTCATCGTCTAGCCTTTACGTCTCCATGTAAGAGAAATACTGTATTTATGGTCATTTAATATTCCTCAACACACACTACATGTAGAACAATGCATGCACCAGTCTTAGTGTCTGTTAGCCTTTGCCCTGATAACTTTTGGATTCTATCAACATGTTCTCTAAACATCAGATACTAGATAGTGTTTAGGTACATGTCGCTCTGACTCTCCAGACTTTCGTCTCTCCTTCTAGCTCAGAAGTCATAGCCCCCAGCTTCTCCCTAGTTACACGTCATTGCCAGCTTGCGCGCACCACTAGGTTAGAGGTCCCGGCTCCTTAGGTAGCCCCCTCCATGTTTCCGCCCCATTTGTGACATATTACGTTACGTTTACATCACATGTCTATGTATACGCCCTGTTCACGCCTCTTGTTACACCTCCTTTCTGCCTTATCTCTCGCGACTGTTACAGGCCCCACCCACTGTTACGCCTACTGTATGTACTGTAATGTATTTTGTTTAACTATATATGCTTGTGCACTGTTATTAAAAGTTGCTAGCCACCCCAGATCTTGCCCGTGCAGGTTGTCCTGTTCCTGTCCTTTATGCTGTATTAAAACCTGCAAACTCCTACTACCTCGAATCTTGACTCTTATTTATTGAGCTATCTGTTATTGTTATGTCCAGTCAAAAATAGAGGTATTATTTATTTATTTACCACATGCCCATGTTGCGTTTTGGGTCCATTCCTGCTGCAGGCACGAGGACCACCCAAACAAGTAGGGTACCGTTTTTTATCAGAACAAGTGTGGGAAATATTGGTGGTAGGATATTTGAGGATCCCCACATATTCCTGAGCTTTCCCTCACAGAGTTGAGAGGGAAATGTGTGATTTACCCCTACTTTAAGGGCCCACTTGTAAAAACTATGATTTAAAGAATCAAAATGTCCTCTTGTTTGCCATGGGGTTCAGGATGCTTTAGCCGCCAAGGGAGCCGAAAGACTGTGAAAGCTATAAGGGTGAGGGTGCAAACTGATGTCATGAGAGGCTGTCTTCAGCCTGTTATTATTTTTAAAACATACCCCTGGCATCCATTGACATTATTGTCCTCCCCTCGGTCAGAATAGGGGGAAACCCCTCATAAAAACTGTATTGTTCCTTTTGGGGTGAAGGAATGGCCAGATGCCGGGGTGGGTTGCTTTTCACCCTTCTTTTTATTGTTTTCCCTATGTTTTTGACTGTTGTCTAGTTGGCTTTCTATAACCCCAGAGAGGCAGATTGGGGGACAATACCCTCACTTGCTCCCCTAAGGGACAGAACGAATGGTGAGAGGCACAGACCAGTACTCGAGGGAAACTCCCCTTCCCCAAAATAATCTCTGGTCTCTAGTAGCTTTCTACTCACCTCAGCAAATTAAGGAGAGCAAACACCCTCAGCCCCATGGGCCATTCTGCGGTGAGTATCTGGTCCGATGCCTGGGCGGGCTGCTGCACAACCTTTCTTTATTTCATATGTCTTTTTTATAGCATATAGGGGGTAAAATCCCCTTATCTATCACCTAGGGGAGCAGGAAGACTGTTGGGTCAGGGGGTGTGAACTTCCCTCAGTAGAAATCTCTGGTGTCTAAGGGATGGATCAATGCTTGGAGATCATCCTCCTGCAGTGGATTTTCCCTTTTTCAATGATACCTCTTCCATTAAAAGCAATGCTCAAGGGGCTGAGATATGCACCTGAGCACTGCTGTAAGTGAAAGTAAAATGCAGCAATCAACTCATTTTGCTTTCTCTTTCAAGCTATGTATGTCTGTGTACCATGCACAGTGATTGTCTTTAGATAAAAGGCAGCCTCTGGCTGCTGGGTAGCTCTTCCTCAGCAGCCTGCCCTGAAATGAAATTAAAAAAAGTGAATCCCTCTGGTGCCAGCACTAGAGGGATTCCCAGCCTTGGGCGCTTTCACATGATCTCCTGAAGGTCTGGTAAACATCTCCCAAGAGGTTAATGCTGTTACTTTCCATGTCCCCAAATCATGCTGGCAGTGATTTGTGATATACAGTTCCGCATTTTTGCTATTCTCTGTCAATGTTCTAAGTGAGAGTTTTTTGTGTTTAATATTTTTTTAAACCAGAATTTGATCAGGCACCCTTGGTGGCCATTGTGAATTGAATGCCATGCTTCATGCTTGAATTCATTAACTAAGCACCACCAAACGGGGACAATAGCACCATCAGTCATGGAGGAAACCTGAGGCTCCCCACATGGTTGTGCAATCCCAGAGTGCACCTCCTGTAGAATGGTCCTACCTTCTCCAATGTAAGCCAGGATTACACCTGCATAGACTGGGACAATGTGAGAGAATCCAGACTCATTAGTTGCCTTAAAAGGGAGAGGCACCATTAGGGTGGGTGTAGAGTCTAAAACACACAAAGCATCAGATTGCATTATATTGACGGCTTTGCATACATGAAACAAAGTTGGTTTCAACTTGATTGCAAAACCCTTCTAAACCCATTTACTTGTCCTCTCACTAACACAACTTCAAGGAAAATCCTCACACATGACCTTCATCGAGAGAACTAGTGTTTAGTTGTGGTTATTATTTGAGCGCAAGTGGCCCTGAAAGCAAACAATTATATTAGAGGTGCAATACATTCTCAATCTTCTTGAACATTTATCATTCATTTTAGTTCCCCAATAGGACAGCACTGGACACATTACTGAGTGCAAGCCTGGGGCAGCACATGCACATTTCAGTGCAAGTAGGGAGAGGGGTGGTCCTTTGTGTCTTTCTGCCATGGCACTGAAAAGCACAAACGTGTAGTTATCAATAGTGTGACAGATTAAAGGGCATATGTGAACTAGCATCCTTTTTTTCAAAATAAAGTAGCAGATATCTACAGTAACTGCAACAGAAAAGAAGCTTGTTGGCAGCACCTCCGATACCCAGGCCTCAAGGGAAAAGAGTACTTCTCTCTCTAGTTCCCCCCACCCCGTCATGATGGAGTCACTCACTGACCTTCTGGAAAAAGTAAAACCCGGCTCCCCACTGCACCAGGCAGCACCCGACTGCCTTGTCTAAGGATCACAAACAATTCTGCCCACAATGTTGGAACTCTTCAATCTATCTCTCTCAATGGGAATAGTGCACCAAGTGTGGAAGTATGCAGTGGAGCCTCTGCTAAAGAAGCCTAATTTGGATATGGCATGCCTGGGGAACTATAGGCCTATCGCTAACAGCAATCGGGAACATACTTGAATGACATGTCCATCAAAAATTGTCCCAGTTCCCTGAGGACACCTTGCTCCTCAATTCAACTCAAACCGGTTTTAGGTCTCAACACAGCACAAAGCCTCATTGTTAACTACCATGGAGGAGTTACAACTGCTACTTGATAAGGGAGTTACGGCAGCTATCATAATCCTTGACCGCTTTTGACACAGTCAACCAAGTAACACTGGTAAAAAGGTTGAGAGACTCAGGAATAAATAATACCACCCTGAACTGGCTCTGCAAATTCCTGAAGGATAGGTTCATCCACATCTTGGAGTCCCCCTGCTATTCGGATGTCTTTACACTAAAATGTGGGGTCCCTCAGGGATTCTCACTGCGACAAACCTTGTTCAACATTTCTCTAAATCCGTTAGCAGATATTGTCAAGGAATTTGGAGTGTCGATCGTTTCTTTATGCTGTCCACACTCAACTAGTTGTCTCACTGTCCCCAGAGAATAGACTAGTTCAACAACACCTAGTCCCATGCCCAGGGAAAGTTGCATGGTGGGTGGCAAATCATTCACTTGAGCTGAATGGAGATGAAACGAAGGTGATGTTATTAGGAAATATACCAAACCTTCAAATGAACATAGCAGGGCCAGGATGTCTAGGACCACCCCTAAACCCCCTACAAAGAGCCTAGGAATGTGACTTGACAGTGACTTAACCATGGGAAAACAGGCAAAAAACTTACAGCAGCCTATTTCGTGACGATCAAAACATTACAAAAAATCCTCGCTATTTTGCCTACTC
This sequence comes from Lissotriton helveticus, assembly GCF_964261635.1. Taxonomy (NCBI): domain Eukaryota; kingdom Metazoa; phylum Chordata; class Amphibia; order Caudata; family Salamandridae; genus Lissotriton; species Lissotriton helveticus. The sequence goes on from NC_136065.1 coordinate 1,762,504,323, forward strand.
ACTCCAGGAGAATTGTACTACAGGCCTTGATATTGTCCTGTCTCATTTATGGGAAATCCCTGTATCTGGGGGCCCTTGAAAATGGTATCAGGAGATTGCAATTGATCCAGAACATGGCAGTCAAACTGATTCTTAACCTGCCCAAACATGAGTCAGCAAAGAATGCTCTGAACACTCTTCACTGGCTCCTAGTAAAAGAAATAATCAACTTTATGACATTATGTGTAGCTCATAGAGAAATAAATAGGACGGGCCTTTCTCTGACTATGGACCTTCTGACACCTTACAATCCTTCTAGGATGTTGAGATCTTCAAAGGCACAACTATTAAAGTACCTAGAATTCAAAGAATGAGATGGGGCGGCAGGTCCTTCTCATACCTGACTCTAAAACTATGGAACTCTATGCCGGATGAACTCAGAAATGCAACGAATGAGCTTCACTTTAGGAGAATTCTCAAAACCTGGATATATCCTCAATAGCCACTTTGTCAAGTATTCCCTGCCTTGCATGGGAGAAGCCTCGCTCAGTGGTAGGATACCTCTGGGTAGCCATGCACTCTACAAATGAGCATAACCTAACATAACATTTATCAAGTAGTTGTGTTGCAATTGCACCACACAACAGGTTGCATGCTAGACGCAACTACTAAGTCCATTTAATCAGAGCAAATTGCTGTGTTGCATTACTCTGCGCCAGGGAGGCATTCCTCGGGTGGTGCATGGGTGTTCCCACACAACACCCATGGGTTTTACAGATTAACCATCCCTGGTAGACCAGTGAATGTGCCAAAATGCTACGCCTCACCAGGTGAGGCATAAAGAGGAGAAATATCTTTATTTCTCCTTGTTTTTTCCTATGTGTGCTGCATTGTGCAGCACACATTGAAATTGGAAAATGCCTCAGGGGATTGCTTTTGTGCAGGAAGGTGTTTCTTCCTGCACACAAACAATCCTGCTTGAAACGCAGGCACCCTCACACCATGGTGTGACAGGAATGCACAGTTTAATGGCAAATATGGCAAATTCTTGCCCTTTCCCTGTCTCGCAGTGCAGCACAGCAAGGTAGAGTGTTGAGCTGAGTGACTTTTTAAGAAATATGCTCCTCAATGGCTGTGGAGCCAAGATTTGTGAAGGGCCCAATGACCCGTAGTTGTGGCTCATATTACCCAACCTGGGTCAGGGGGTCTGCTTTATTTACTTGCAGTATGGGCCCCCGTGCACCTGCTGTCCTACTGCCCCATTTCACCCTCCCTAACACACAATGCTTTCAGCCGCGCCCGTGGAGGGAGTTCTGTGGGGCAGAACGGCGGGGCGGGGGAGGGGCAGGGTGGGGGGTGCTAAACACCGTAATATGGATAATGTGAGGTAAGTAAACAATGTAATAAATAAAACGAATTTCGTAGCGCGCCCTGCATCGCATTTTGAGTTGCAGGACGCGCTGCGAAATTCGTTTTTTTATTAAATTGTTTACTTACCTCACATTATCCATATTCCAGTGTTTAGCACCCCCCACCCTGCCGTTCTGCCCCACGTAACTCCCTCCACGGGCCGCGGCTGACTGTGCTTTAGCGCCGTTGGCAACCTGTTACCTTCCCCCAGCCCAACACACTGACTGACTCTCCCTCCAGAATAATATGGTAAGTACATTCTAGGAGTCCCTGGCAACATGAAGCACTGCTCCCCCTCAGAGTTCATTCACCTGTCAGATTTGACCTAGAAAAGCAAACGCCTGCCTGGTTCAAAACCGACGTTTCTCTGCCGTCCCGAACACTGGCGTCTCTGAGAGGGGTAGCGCGCGCAGACTGTCAGTTTTAAGAGAGGCAGGTAGCCTGACCTTCCCTGCTCCCAGCAAACATCGCGCGTCACCGCCTCTCCCCTCTGAAGCTGTGAAGCTGTGATTGACCAGTCTCCCGCCCGCCTCGTTTACCAGTGTCAGTCTGTCTGACAAGCGGCTCTTCACGTGCGCGGGAGCGGAAGAGTTCCAGGAGCTGCAGCAGCTGCTTCTCCTGAACACTCGGCTCGCATTTACAGTGCACATCTGACTAACAACTAATTTATGTTGACGTTGTATTTTTACTTTAAGTGCAATAAGAGAAAAGCCCAAAGATGCACATTGACTCCCATTTACCAGGGTCAAACATTCCACACCAACAAAGTGAGCACATTACTTTGATAAAGTATTCCATTATTAATTAAGGGCGTATCAAGGTAAAAATCTTTTTCTTCCCAACAGTTGCCTGTTTCTTGCAAAACATTTGAAAAATTCCATAGTTCATGAATTACTGAGGTTTTCTGTAAAAATCGGGATTTTTGCAAATGTTTCAAAAATGTATAGTCCTAATTTTGGTGCCAGCTAAAAACATGCTAGTGTTTTTTACAGGCAGCCTTCCCTGCGCAAGCTTTAGTCACCCGAGAGGAAAACGAGGCAGATGCTGTGCACATCTGGTTTCTTAATTAACCCACCAAAAAAGGTGCTAACTACTTCCAACCACATACTAATACTTGCAATGAAAACGTTGTATCAGGTAAAAGGAAATGTGGAAGAATAATCAAACTCACCTCTAAGCTCTAAAAATCCCCCTTTACCACCCTTTAGATCTACACACCCCTAAACCCTAAAAACACCCTTCACCCCCTTTACCTTTACCCACCACAAAACCGCTAAAGTCATCCTTACCTCTACCCACCCCTTATTCCTCGGATCACCCTTGCTTCCCCTTACCTCTGCCCTCACCTAAACCCCTTCCTTAAATAACAAAAAAGTTATGTTAGTTAAAACAAAATACTTACCTACGGATAAAAGATGCATGGTAAAGGTGAAAACATATTAAACATATTTACCTTAAAGCGTTGTAAAGACGTGTTGTAAAGGTCATGCGTGATGAAGACTGTGTGGTAAAGGCTGCATACTGTTATATTTGATATCAACCATATAAATCAGAACGTACATATTGCTATCTAAACCAGAGATTACAGTGTGCTCTTGTCTGTGAATGCAAAACGCTAATTAATTTTAGGCAGTGTAAATCTTCATTTAAAGCATATTCTAGGATTTTATGAATATTTAATTGGATGCACAGTATAAGCAAATGAACATATGTACATACCTGGGGCCTTACTGTACATAGAGCGCTCTGTTCCTGTTTGTACCACGGCGCACTGTTCACTAGATGCACTGGGCACAAACAGGAAAATTGTGCCCTATTACATATAAAATGCTTTGAATTTGCTTTTGCCAAAGGGGCAGCACACTAGTGAAAGGTGGAACGGCTGTTTCACGCATCCACTCTGTCTTGCACAGTTTAGGTCTGGGTGAAATTCTAATTATACATGAGTATTCAGAATAATTTCTGTAATTTTGCAATACTCTTGTGATGCAAAATTACACAATTAGATCAGCTTGAGTGATTAAGAGTATTTTGGGGCACAAATCCTACCTCGGGTGCACAGGAAACAACAATTTATGAGAGTGTGAGTGGATGTTACCTATTGCTGTTTGTGTCTTTAGCATTTAGTGCTATTTTGTTAGTCAAAAATGTACCCACTGGTCTATTTTGGATGCAAGGGTGCATTCTGCACTAAGAAAATATGTTGGATTATGCTTCTGATGTATTTACGCATAATTCCAAGTAATTTGGATGTAATTATGAGAAATTATGCTAGTGAGAATTACACCAGTTAAGCCTGCTACTAGCACAGTGCAGGCAGCACATGGCCAAACTTCAAAGTGTGAGACCGAGATCTCCCTGCAGCCAGATGCACCTGTGTGTGAAGATCTCTGCACACATAATGGAGACCTTGGCACAGAAAAGATAAGCGGCAGAGGCTGACGGTCTCCTTGAGTGCTAGATTTTCTTTTAAGTTTGAAAAGCTTTATTGAATTGAATAAAACAATGTAAAACATCAGTACAGCGGCATAAATAAAGAGCAGCAGGAAACAAAATAGTTATGGAGAATAATGTGCCATCATAACAAGAAAAGCCCCAAGGGCGAAAACACTATACATATGAAAGAATGCTTTTATAACTTTTCATTTTGTGGGGGGAAGATAGAGAGAGAGAAGGAAGAAGAAGGAAAAGGGGGGGGAGGGTAGGGGAACAGCAGTGAAAAATAAATGATAAACAGAGTAAAGATGTATAAAATAATAAAAGTATATAAAAATTGTAATAACAGTAATACTAATAATAACAATAACAGGTGATCATGAGGCACTTTTAGATAAATAGTCTGTTAAAGGGGACCAAAGTAAGTCACGTTTAATCAACATCGGAATAGAAGAAGCACATGCACGATCTAATCTGTGATGATGGCAGAGTAAATTCCACCAAGCCTTATAAACCACATTTTTGGTATCTTTCCAGTTAGTTGTTATGATTTGAAAAGCAACAGCAATAAAGAGATCAATACATTTACGAATATGAAGCGGGACATCCCAAACAGGGGCCAAACCACCCAGAAATACAGAAGAAAGAAGAAAAGGAACATTAGTGTACAAAATCTTGTTAAGTGTACACCAAATGCGGGACCACATAAGGTGGACCTTAGGACAAAGAAAGAACATGTGAACCAAATCACCAGAAGTGCATGAACAAGACCAACACTTCTTAGCATCTAACAATTTAAATTTGAATAAGTCACAGGGAGTATAAAATAGTCTATTATAAAAAAAGTAAAGGGTTTGTGTGGTACTAGCGGACCGGGAGGTGGAATGAAGTTTGGACCAAATAGAGTCCCATGTAAGTGAGGGAAAAGTGTGATTAAGGTCCGATTCCCAGAGAAGTTCGAGGTTGGTTTTAGGCCTATCAGAAGGTGAGGGAGAAAGTAGTTTATAAATTGCAGAGGCCTTAAGGGGAGCCTGAAAGTTTGGTGGAGAGGCAAGAAGGGGAGGTGAAGAGGGAGAAGGGATGTGTTGCAAGATAATAATGGATAGTTTAGGTAGAAGTTCGTGAAAATGTGCACAGTATTTGTTAGAGATACCAAAGGAGTCACGAAGTGCTGAAAAGTTAATAAGGAATTGTTATAAATGAGTTGTCTATAAGTGAGAATTCCTTTATCGATCCATTCCTTCCAAAAGAGCGCCCGATTACGTAGTTTAAGAGATTTATAATACCAGAGTAGGGTATTCAAGTGAAGAGTAGATGGGACAGAGAAGGAGCGGAAAAGGGCAAGTGTTAAAGCTTTGGAGTGTTTAAAAATAGGTGAAAGCAGCTTAGGAGGTGGTTGAGTGAGATTGGAGGCAAGAAGAAAGGAGAAGGGGTGAAGTTGAGCCAATTCCAGAGAGCTCCAAGCCGTAGTAGGAGGAGATGAGGTTTCGAGAAGGAAAGGCCAAATTTGCTTGAGAGAAAAAGCAGAGTGAAAGCGTGAGATGTTGGGGAAGTTAACACCACCAAGATGTTAAGGTTGTTGAAGACGGAGAAGAGAGACTCTGGCCTTATGCTTATTCCACAGGAATTTGGAAAAAAGACTATTGATAGACTTAAAAAAGAAATGGAGGAGAGAGATAGGAAGCATGGAAAGACAGAAGTTCACGATAGGAAGGAGCATCATTTTAATAGTGGAAAGACGACCCCACCAGGAAAGAAAAAGAGGGGACCAGCGCTCTATAAGAGAAGAGAGCTTTTTAAGTATATCGGAATGATTAAGTCTGATAGTTTCTCTAATGGTGTTAGCATATAAGACACCAAGGTATTTAATAGAGCCAGAATTCCATTGGAAACAGGAGCCATGAAACATGTGAGGAAGACAAGATTTATTGAGGGGAAAGACTTCTGTTTTATCGATGTTTAATTTATAACCAGAAACTGAGGAGTAATCATGTAGTAAAGAAAAGAAAGCAGGGAGAGCAGTAGCAGGGTTAGAAATGTAAAGCAGAATATCGTCGGCGTAAGCAGTAAACTTAATCTCCACATCTTTTTAAAGAAAGCCAGAATAGGAAGGGGATTGACGAATTTTCTCAAGGAAAGGTTCGAGAGCCAAAATAAAGAGGTGGGGGGAGAGTGGACAGCCTTGTCTGGTACCTCTATGAAGGGGAAAATAATCAGATTGCATACCATTAATCCATATAGAAGTAGAAGGAGCAGAATAAAGCAAATGAACTATATTAAGAAAAGTGGGACTGAAACCGTGCCAGCGCAGGGCACCAAACATAAAATCCCAATGGACACGGTCAAATGCCTTCTCGGCGTCTAGAGTAATGGCCGCCAAAGGACTATCCATTTTAGCAGAGAGATGAATGATATTGAGAAGGGTCCTAGAATTGTCTGTAATGGATCTTCCCTTAACAAATCCGGATTGGTGAATGTTGACCAAATCGGGGATGATGGAATTAATCCTTAGAGCCAGAAATTTCGCATATAATTTACAATCAGTATTAATGAGAAAGATGGGTCGATAGTTTTTACACAGGGAAGGGTCCTTATCTTTTTTGGGGAGAAGAACAAGCATAGCTTGCGTGAAAGAGCCTTTGGATTCACCAGAGGAGAGAAAGTGATTAATTAGCTGGAGCAAGTGAGGAACCAGTACAGATTTAAATTGTAGAAAGAAACAAACAGTAAAGCCGTCAGGGCCGGGTGTCTTATCTTTGGGGAGAAGAGAGAGGGCAGCAAGAATTTCTTTTTCTGAAATCGGGGCATCAAGAGAAGAGAAATCCACCAAAGGAGTAGGAGGTTTAGGGACAGAATTAAAGAAAGAACCTAATTGCTCTACTGAAGGGGAAGACTCAAGGGTATAAAGAGAAGAATAAAATTGAACAAAGCAATCCAGAATTTTGGCATCAGAAGTTTGGGGCGAGCCTTGTGAATCTGTAATCGAGACTATTTTAGATTTCTGTTTTTTAATTTTGAGGTAATTTTCCAGAGCCCTGCCAGCTTTATTACGACCACCATATATCTTTGCATTAAATTGAAGAAGCTGATTGGAGGCCGATTCCCAAGAATGTTTATTAAATTGCATTTTAGCAGTAATGAGAGAGGATAAAGAATCCGGAGAATTGGAAGTGTAATAAAGATGCTCAAGTTCTTTGATGCGTGTTAAATAGGAAGAAGCCTGGGAAAGCGCTTTCTTTTTTTTACGTGACACAAAACCAATAATAGATCCCCGAGCAGTGGCCTTAAAAGCATCCCAGAGAAAATGAAAGTCAGAGGAAGAGCGAGAGTTAGTAGTGAAAAAGTCATCCATGAAGTGAGTGAAATGTTCAATGAAAGTGGGATCAAGTAAAAGGGAGTTATTAAAGCGCCATCTGCGGGCCTGAGGCAAGGGAGAGGGGTAGTCCATATCTAAAATAACCGGGGCATGATCTGAGATGAGGATAGAGCCTATTTCTGAGTTGGTCATAAATTGGAAGGCATGGTGGGAAAGAAAAATATAATCAATACGGGAGAGGGAATTATGCACAGGAGAAAAAAAGGAAAATTCCAGAGAGTCAGGGTGGGACAACCGCCATGAATCTATAAGGCCTCTGGAGGAGATGGATCTATGGAAGGACTTTTGCATTTTATTGGGAATGTAACGAGCTTGTGATTTGCGGTCCAAAAAGGGGTTCATCAATTGATTACAATCCCCCCGAACAATCAAATCTTCATTAGCATTAGAAGAGAGAAGGGAGGAGAAATCATTCCAAAAGGAGGAATCAATGCCATTTGGACCATAGACATTACAAAGAGAGAGATGAACATTATTAACAGTTTCATTTAGAATTTGAACAGACAATGCTTTATGAAATAAAATAACAACACCATTTTTGTGATTAGTAGCAGGAGAGCAGAAAACATCCCCAACCCATCGTTTACGTAACAACGATAACTCCTGTGTAGAAAGATGTGTTTCTTGTAAAAAGGCAATTTGACATTTTAAACGAGCAAGATGAGATAAAACATGTTGTTTCTTGATAGGGTTGCGAAGACCCTTAACGTTTCAGGAAATTAGTCGAAAACTTTTCATAGGAGGAGATTAAGGGAAAAGAAAAAAGAGAGAGTAATACAGGTAAAAAGAGGGAATATATAGAGAGATGGGCAAGGAGAGATGGGGACAAGCCAAATAGAATAAAAAGAGGAACGATGGAAATAGGAAGGAAACCGAAGTAGAGAGAGCGAAAGAAAAAAAGGAGCAATGCCAACATGGGAAGGTGAGATGAGAAGAAGTGAAGAGATAGAAACGGATGAGAAAAAGAAGAAATGATTAATAACGCAGTGCCAAAAGGAAGGTGGAAAGAAGTAACTCACAACTAACATGATGAAATAGAAAAAGGAGCAGAATAAACCCCAAACATAAAAGGAAAGAGATATCTAAGAAAGATGATACAATACCATCATAAGGAGGTGCAAAGGTGGAATGAGAGAAAATGAGAAGAAGGGATTAGAGGAACTAGTACCATTGCAACGGAGAAGAGGAAAGAAGAGTAATAGGGGAAGGATGAGTGAAGTAAAAAATGTTGAGAGAAACCAAAAAGGAGAAGGAAGGAAAGGAAAGGGAAGTAAGTAGGAAGGAAGAAGGGAGCCAAAAGCAACCCTAGAGAAAACAGCAAGAAGAAGGATGGCGAGAAGAACCAAAAAGGTTCCAGCCATACAGAACACGTAACAAAAAAGACAATGAAGTGAGAGCGGGAGCAGCGAGAAAAGACGACCGCACAAGAAGAAAAATATAAAGGTCGAGAACACAGTCCGAGGAACCAGAAGAAGAAAAGACTAGAAAAAGAAAAGAAATACAAAGAGAACCAAGGACCGAGCACGACATAAGAACAAATGAAGGAGACTTACCGAACAAGTATGCAGGGAATTAGCGTACTGGGATGACGGAAACGAACGATGACACAATACAATAGAGAGGATGGCAAACGGAACAACAGGAAACGGACCTAAGGAACGATAAAAACAAAAGAGTGAGGTGATACGAAAGGAGACAACAAGTCAACACATGGTAGACAATAAAATAAACACAGAGGCAGAGACATTGTAAGCTAAGAGCCGCTTTGTTCCATGGAATCGTCTCTGTGGGAATGGATGAACCTGCAGAGATCAGCCGGATCCTCGAAGCTGTAAGACCGTTCCTTGTATGTAACCTTGAAGAAGCAAGGATGAATTAGACCATATCTAGCGTTCATGGAACGAAGCGTAGGCCGCAGGTCCAGAAATTCTTTTCGACGTGTCGCAGTCGGTTTGGAGACATCCTGAGAAAAAAATAGTTTGTGGCCTGACCATAACAGTTGCTTATGTTGTTTGGCTGAGTGGAGAATAGTCATGAGGTCAGAATAGAGAAGAAAATAAGCAATAATGCCTCTAGGTTTTGAAGATGAGGAGGAGTTTTTAGGACCCAGACGGTGTGCTCGTTGAATATTGACATCCACATGTTTAGGCATACCAACAATTGGTAAGACTTGAGTCTTCAAAAAAAGGATGATGTCAGACCCTTCAGAATTCGCCGGAACACCATAAATATGTAGGTTGTTGCGTCTATTTTGATTTACCAAATCTTCAGACGTTTTCTTGAGGACCTGAACCTCCTTAGTGAGATTGACCAGTTTGGCGGCAATATCTTGGGGGTCACTGATTTTTTGCTCAACATCAGTAACCCTTTTGTCAAGATTAGACCACTTGTCATCCAGCCTTTGCAGGGTAGCAGTAGTGTCTGCAATAAAAGGGCGAATTAAGCGAAGTTCTTCCATAAGGTCCTCAAGAGTAACAGGAGGCGGAGACTTGGAAGGAGATGGTGGGTCCTTTTTGAGGCGTTTGCCCACAGGCGTAGAATCCTTACGTGAGGTGGGAGCAGCATTGGAAGCTTTTGTAGTATGTCCTTGCTCCATATTGGCAAAGCCAAAAAAAGAGAAAGATTAAAGGCGTAAGTTACAGTATGAGGATCGTACCGTAGGATGAGGGCTGCAAAATACCAAAAGGAGCAACGAAATGCTGAAAGAATGTGCCACCGGGAGTCTGCAGAGCACAAAAAGGAAGTTGGAATGGGCCCAGGAGATGCAAAACCCCAACAGAACAATGTCAAGGCAAGTGTTGAGGTAAATAGTAGAGGCCAAGGTCCGACGACAAAGGGAAAGCCAAGAAAAGTCACCAAATGCCACAAAAGAGTTCAAATGCCCTTAAAAACCATTAGAATAGTAAAAAAAAACAAGGCCATTGGGCAATATTCCTGAAGTGGGAACATTCTGGGTGGTTGAGAAGCAAAAATTTAAAAAACGGTAAAAAAGAAAAAACAAAATGGCGGCCGTTTCCGAGGTAATTGCATTCATGCAAAAAAAATGCCCAAAACGATCAGGAAAGCGTGCAGAAACATACCCATGTGTTGGGGGGCAGTTCCGACGCTGGAAACGGCCGTTTCCGCCGAGAAATGCCTTCTATGGACAAAGCCTTCGCAGCAGAAGCGCCGCCGAAATCGCGGAGCTCAGGGGGGAGCGGCCATCTTGATCGCCGCGTCGCGCGCCCTCCGCTAGATTTTCTTTTACATGAGAAGTTAAGAATAAATATGTTGGAAAGTGGGTTATTAGTAGTGGTAAATATTCATCTACTACTGGCAATAATACCACTAAAACACTAAATAGGGCTCAGAATAGGTCGTAGAAATTATTCCCATGTTCATCACTTGCTAGCTTGGCTGCTAGAAGTCAAGCTCAACTTCAAAGGAAAGAATGCAAAGTATTTAAAAACACCAATTCAGTAAATAATTAAGAAAAAACACAATAAAAATCCAACACCAATTTATAAAAATAGGAACTACGTTTATCTTTCAAATTAAATACTTTCTAGTGCTTATTAACCAATAGTGCCACTTCTGGACATTTGTTCGCCTCTGACTGGGACAAAGTTAAAGTTTGAGTCCGACTGCGTTGGAGCCCTGGTCGGATACACTCAGCTGGAGACTCTGGTCTAGATTTTACCTTCACACTGAGAAACGTTTCTGGAGGATTTCTCACCAGAGGTCGTGTAGCCTTCTCCAGCAGGCCGGATTCAGTGAGCGTTCACCAGATTGCTTTTCTTTGAGAGTCTGGTCACCCTTTGGAACATTTTCACAAAAGTTCACCAAACTTTCTAAAACTTCTGAGACTTCTTCTTGAAGTTCCTCTTCAGGGTCCAAAGTGTCCAAAACACAATCAAGGGTCTGGAATTTACAAGATGGTCCTTAAAAGGTTGGAACCACAATTCCCACAATGAACCTGAACAACATTAAAAGTCAACTGGATATACTCCAAACAGGGACTCTTGGTGGAGTTTAGGCAGGTGAGCTCTGTTAACCTGTAGCCTGCTGGGAGCCTACTCTTTATTCATCTTGAAACAATGTACATCCAAAGGGCTGTGGTTCCTGATAATGCAGCAGGCACAGTCAGTGATAATGCAGGGCCCAATGGTGCAAATCAACTTTATAGCTTGGCGTCCACTTTTTATTCCTCTTGAAGCAAGGTACATCCAAAGGGCTGTAGTTTCAGATAATACAGCAGGTGCAGTCAGTCAGATTGCTGGGCCTGATAGTGCAAATCAAGTTTCTAGCCTGGAAACCCTTCTTATTCTCTCAGTTTCAAGCAGCTGAACTGAGAGGCACAGCCCCTCTCAGATACTTATTCAGTGATCTCTGGAGTCACACCAGAGGGCACTTCTGTCCAATGAGGTCAGAAAGACACCCCATAGAATGGCCATTAACTCCAAAGGGTAGCACAATGGTCTCCCAGAAAGTACTATTTCTCAAAAACGCTATATGGCTGAAGTCCCAGGAGAGGTAAGAGCTAACTAAATCAACCCTCCAGGATGGCTTATCTCTATATTCCCTCCCCTCTGGCCTCAGGGCCTCAGCACATTCATCCTTAAGCCTGCCATCTGGCTGTGTTCAAAGAGTAGGGGTTCAAATGAAACTAGTTTCTCCTGCCTGTTTCCTCCTCCTTCTTTTAAAGATTGTTTATGACCCCTCCCCCTGCTCTGGCATTCCTATGTAGCAGAGCCCTGCCCTTCCAGAATGGCTCTCTAACCCCAGGGGCTACTTATCACCTCATCAAAGCAGCCTGGCTTATCCACCTAACTCTGACCAATCAGGACAGACCACTGGAAGGCTTACATTTGGCTTACAGACAAACAGCCTTATTCATCAACGGGCCGTTTTGCGAGCCCCTAATAGCGATTCATAGCGAATCGCTATTAAGGACTCGCAAAACGGTATTTATGTAGGAATTGCTAACTAAATAGCGATTCCTACACATTCCTTATTTGCGAGTAGCAAATTGCTAATCGCAAATAAGGAATAACTCCCCATTCATTCCTATGGGCCAAAAGGCCCATAGGAATGAATGGGGAGTATTCCTTATTTGCGATTAGCAATTAGCTAATCGCAAATAAGATAGCGATTTAAAGGGTGCCAGGGGTGTCCAAAGGACACCCTGTAGCACCCCTTAAATGCAAATTGAAACAGGTGTTGCGCACACACATGTCCAAAGGACATGTGTGTGTGCAACATGCAACTTAGAAAAATGCTTTTAAAAGCATTTTTCTAAGTTTTTGCTATTTACCGGGAGGTCTAACCTCTCGGTAAATAGCGGCCCAAAATTGCATTTTCGCAATTTTAAAATGCTTCATGAATTGCATTTAAGGAATCTCAAATAGAGATTCCTTAAATGTAATTCCTCGCAATTTAGCGAATTAGCAATTACCGATTTTTGCATTTGGGATGATGAATCCCAAATGCAAAAATTGCGCTCGCAAAGGGCCAGATTCTCAGAATCTGGCCCTTTGCGAGCGCAATTCGGCTTGATGAATCAGGCTGAAAATCTTATAACTTCTCTGTACATTTGAGGATAAATTCAACAATAGAATACTGTTGGATTGATCGATACCATTCAAGGAAGTCCTTGAATGGTATTTTTATGACATCCTTGAAGTTAGTTAATATTTAATAACTTCTTGCCATGTTAACCCATATGGTTGGGGATCTGTAATGGGAAAAATGAACTGGGCAATTTCTCTAACACCAGGGCCTATAAAACATATTTTATAAAGACCATGACTATATCTACAGGACCTCCTGGAACACCTACAGAGACTTTAGTGGTTCTGAATATGTCTAAATATTGGAGATCCTCACTCCACAGTGCTCCTAGCACAAACGCTGATTTTGGGGAGCACTTCACTACAATGTGGGGAGTGAAATGTGCAATTTCACTAAACCCACGGTATATAAAACTCATTTTATAAATACCTTCCCCCCCATCTGGGATGCCTAGGGGAGACCCTGGGGGTACCTAATATGCCAAACATTGTAGTTTATTCATTATTATGTGCCACAAACACCAAAGTCGAGTTTGGGCACAATTTGCATTTTAAGAGCAGTCATGCAGGGCTGCTTTTAAACTGACCTCAGGCCTCAGCAGTACACACATGCAATTGCAGAAAGGGCAGCTGGGGTCCTAACTGCAATGCCCTATTATATACTAGGGACTTAAAGGTAGGTGTGATCCCCTGCCCTATTATAAACTAGGGCCTTACAGGAGAGGTCATGCCAATCATAGTGGTACCCTAAAACATAGTGTGCTCTAGGATACTTCGGTGTTTTCACTGTATTATAAGTATCTTTTTACCATAGCATTGGCACTGGGCCTGGTTAGGCAGAGCCCAGGAACAGTCTGAATCAGTTACCACCAGTACCAGTCAGCAAAAAAAATGGGGTTGCACAGGGCACAAGGATGTCTTTGCAACAAAGTACTACTGTTGTTCTACATTATGTACAACAAAATGCTGTTTGTGAATGGAGCCCAAAGTGTATTCTTCACCCACTAAAGAGCTAGCCACCTCACTTTACCCCAAATACAGCAAGGAAAGGGAAAATAATGTGCTGTTCCCTTAATGGTTAAAGAGCTTCAGAAGAGCTCCTTCCTTGAGCTGGCTAAATGAATACTAAAAGTGGGTTAAAATTAGGCCCAAACTAAATTGGTGCAATTTTGGGGATTTTGTGTTATGCAAAATTCTGAAATTGACACCAGTCAAGTAATTGTGCAGATTTTCTTGGTGAAAATATTGCAATGGAACAATGTGAACAACTAGAATGTGAGTGGCTATTGCTTGCTACAGTTGGGTTTTTTTCATCGCTATTGTTTAGCCTAAGATGTGTCTTTTTATGAAAAACTGACTCAAGGCGCATTTTGCGCTAAAATGTTGTGCTAAATGATGGATTTGCATTTCATGTAATTATGCCTAATTTTGAATAATTTTCCCAAAAGTTTGCCTATTTAGATGATGTGATGTTGTGAAGTTCCTACCAATCCGTAAGGCCTGCGCATTGTTTGGACAACATACACTACGAGCTTGGCGTACAGACTGATTCCAGACACCCCCACGCGATATGTTGGCCTATAGACCAGCTAGTCCACAGTGCCACCATGGGCCTCCTAACCTTACCAGGGGGCGAATGGACTCTGGCAACCAGTGAACATGATAACCCTGATTCCTCAGAAATTGTGAAAACAGTACAGAACCTTTCGCTCACTTATTCTCAGAGAAATATGCCAAGAATACACAGTGGGATGTTTTGAATAATATTTATTGAACCAATGTTTTTCTCGCATAAAATATGTCTGCTGCAGTGATCAGCAGACAGAAGCAGATACACATGATCATAAGCACCAAGAGCTTAAATAGTAGATGTAGTACTTCCATGGATCAAACAATGGTATATATGCAGGCATATAAACAAGACAGTAATGTAGTGTATCATTCTATGCGAACCCTACTCTAACTGTACCTAGAGTGTTTGTAGATGTAGAGCCAAGAAACCCCCCCAAGGGAAGGTCCAACGTCATTACCTAATGGTAGAGACTAAAGAACCCCGTCTTGGTCGCAAGTTGGACAACCCTCAGAGAATGTCAGACCGCTGTGGTGAAATCTTGGTATACACGGACCCTCCGTTTCACCGAAAGTACCTCCTCTACCAACCTTTTGGGACGTCTATTATTTATAACAAAAGGCAGCTTCATGATGTGCGCATTAGATTAGTGATGTAATGGATATATAGATAGCATTGTCACCTCGTGGATGAAGATTGGACGACTTGAGTAGCCAGTGTGTAGAGAGGCCTAGTACATGATGTTCAAGGTGTCATGATGATGTTGTGCAAAGCTGGATGTGTAAACAAAGTAGTTTCAGAGAAACAAATCCAACTGTGCTGTGCATGAAAATGTGTGCAAACGTTCACAGCTGAAATGCTTTTTGCTAGGGCAATGTAAGACGAAAGCTGCTTCGCAACATGGGTCTATCTCAGGAATATAACAGTGAAAGCAGGTTACATGATTTTCACACACCCCTAGCAAATACACCATGTGAGGCCACATTTCAACTGAACATAACCGGGCTTACCATGAGAGCCTAGGTGCGTTAAGGCTGAGATGTGTTGATAGTGAAGCCCAGAGAGTGTTGGCATGCAGGGCTGGTCATTCACGCCATGGCAACAAGTGGCCGGTACTCTGTCATATCTGAATGGTTGAAGTTATTCTTGGTGGTTGGTTGTGGGGAAGAGGTGTTCTTGATAGAGTCGGTGCGAGCAGCGATCGAGCAGTGATGTTCGGGAGAGACAAGGACTGATGTCAAGCGAGGCACGGCTGTCGTGGGAGTAATTGGTCTTTTTAGTGGCTTGTGTAGTACAGGCTAGAGATGGGAAGGGCTCCCAGAAGAGAACGCAAGTAATACGTGATGATGGGGAGGGATAACTGATATCGGAGACTAACAAAAAAAGCACTGGAATAGCCAATGGGTCTCGCCTTTGGGATATGCTTCTTCCCAATGCTGAACAGCATCTGTAAAAAGCAATACTTATTGCTGCTGCTGTTTAGTATCGGCAAAGAAAGAAAAAAAAGTGCAATTACAAGGCTGCCGTTGGTAGTAGTCATTCTTGAGGCATGTGCAAGCATCACCATTCATGAGCTCAACTTCAAAGTGATGCAGGCACCATTTTCTTTTATTTTCTAGTTATTGATCTAAGATGCTGGGTGGTCAATGAAAGAAAAATACATTTTAAGTGCACTAATGTGCGTTTGCTGTCTCACCACCCAAAAACAATGCATTTAACATTTTTAAAAATAATTGTGGGACTGAGGATAAGGAAGGAGTAAGTGGGGGAGTGGGTTGGGGGAAGCAATAGGGTGTGGGAGGTGTTGCCACAGGAAAAAGAGCACAATATGGGTTAGGGGAGAAGCACATGAGTGAGGCAACAACATGGGCATGGGGAGAAGCACACAAGGGAGACTGCTCTTTCTCATGTACTTCTCCCTGCCCCATGTTGCTAACACAATGAATGAGAACAGATATTTGGCGGAGAGGAAGAGAAATTCAGGAGGGGGAGAGCTGGAAAACACATGCACTCTGATGGAGCCCTTAAACAAAAAGAAAGAGTCGTTCTCAAAATGTGAGCACACAAGATAAACAAAGAAGGCCAGTGAATGAGAGGACTTCTGAGAAAAACCTTTGGTACCTCCACTTTTTTTTTTTTTTTTTTTTTACAAATCAGGTATTGTCGTTCACTTATGTCCCGCTAGAGCAGAGCAGTTCAAGTGACATGATTTATCAACTTTCCCAAGCAAAATTAATTTTGCTCTGTTAAGTTTGCTTAGTTACAAAATAATGTTGCTTTGTGCCTGGCGCATCAGGGCATAAATAGCTCAGAAACACTTAGGATTTTGCACAGAACACATTCACACGTAACATGACCTGGTTTTGTGTGAAATTCTAGAGCTGAAATTCTATAGCCAATCGAAATCAACACAAACATTTGATAAATGGAAAATGGTGTAATATTTCCACACAAAACATGTAATTTCTGTAAAGAGACACATTTTAAACAGCTTAACTTTGGGTGAGTGTACTTTCAGTACACAAGTTACACAAAACCGCTTTGTATCACCTTTGCTATCTACGTTTTGTACTAAAACAATTTTTTTGAATAAACGTGGCCATTGTCAGTGGGTTAAATCTTGTAAATTTGGTGCTGTGCAATTCTTCAATGCAGCATTTCATGGTTTCGTGAAGTGCTGACCTGCTGTTAGTAGAGCTGGGGCTGTTGCACAATTAATTCTAGTTTTGTTTCCTGAGATCTCAGCCAGGCAGACACAGTGTCGTTGTGCTTGTTACATCTATCTGTACAATTGTATAACAGAGGAGTGCCACTTAGGTCCATGTCGTCAGGTCACCTTGTTTTAACCCTCAGCATTTCTGATGCACATCGATGTGTAAGTCTGTTTGGTTTAATGGAAGCAAAGACCATTGCTTGCTTCCCCCCTCCCCTCGAATGTGTCCAACTTTGGGGGTAGGAGGGGATGTTTAACGGGAAAAACTTCACCTTTACAAATTGGTTACCGGATGGTGTTCTTCTACGGTGTGCGACCACATTCTTTTCTGATCAAAAATAGGGAGGGGGGGTACGCTTCTCAAGCCTCATCCCAATTGCGACTTACAAAGCGTTGCAAAAGCCCTTTTGCGACTCAGAAATACTTGTATGACCCCTAAAGGGCGTTGTCTTTTTTCTAAAAAGCCCTTTTGTGTTCAAACAATTGCATTTTGCCAGGAGCAGGGCTTTTGACTGCAAAAGGGCTTTGTACATAGCACATGGTGGTCTGACGACAGAGAGTGAGGTGGCAAACCTAAAATAACATGAGCTGAATTTAAAAAAAAAACCCGGATGTAAATGAAAGCAGCCGGTGATCAGAGTAGACACACACTTGGGATCTCATGCCCGCACTTGTACGCTTGGAACAGGAGACTTAATGAACCATATGCTTCCTCAGCTCTCCAAGCTGCCACAATATTACAGTAATTCTTCATCTTAGTTTGTTTTATTCTTAATGACATCCTCGCATTGATTTTCTTTATTAAGCCATAAAAGACAGATCTCTTCTCATTACAGACTGCAGTATGACATTCACTCAATTAGATTTTATTGAACACGCCCTCCCCTTAGCTTCCTGTCTTTCCAAGGAGTTATAAGTTGCTCAATTGCGGATCTTTGGCAGATGCGGCATTGACGCTGCAGACTCTTTTGTTCTAAGTGTTAATGATTATACTTATCCAGGGGAGGGTGCAGCTGCCAACCCTTTGTCTGTGCTTCAGTACCCCTGGCACTGCCCTTTCAATCTCCTCTCTGAGGGGTCATGATGACAGCAGCAGGAAGAGAAACTACAGAGAACTCTACAACCTTGTTCACCTCTGTAGCTTTCACCCCCCCATCCTTCCACTAATCCCGCTTCAAGAAATCGGATGCTGCTGAAGGGCTAATGCTGAGAAAACAGGTTAAACCTGTGAGGTCATCGTAAGTCGTAGGGTACGTGGTCTGACTTCCACAACCCCAGGCATTTTGGTGAAATGTGATCTCATTTCTGCATCCAGCACCCTGGGTCTCACAGGCCACATAATACCGCCATGATGGTTGCAGTGCTGCATGCTCCTACTTTGGAGTATTGGAGGGCAAGAAATGCAATTTGGCACTCATGTGATGACCAGTAGAAGGGGGAGTAATGTCTATGCCAGAGTGTGAGTGCATGCAATGCTGCCTGTATGTGTGTTGGACTTGGCCCTTTTGGCAGGTTCATCCCAAAACTTTTTGCTTTTGCATAGCCTGTTTCTGTAACCTGGTGTTGGTGATTTTAGGCCTCTGCGCACCTTTTCACTGTGGTACAGTTTAAAGGGCGTGAGCTCTCTGTGTATGTGTGGTGAGTGGCCTGCCCTCCCATAGGAATGCATGGGGAATATGTGTAACCATGGTAGTTTGTGATGTGTGGGGAGTGCAGGGTCGAGTTTGGTATGTGCGAACTCGTGTAATTAAATGCTGTGCGATGATGTGCACAGATTTATTGTGTCTGGTGTGGAAGTGCCACTTCTAGAAGTTGGCTTGTCTGTGCAGTGAATGTGAATTGGCTGTCTGGCTTGTGATTGGCTGAAGCTGGCTGGTGTGCCTGGCTCCAGGAGTCAGGATGGGTCTACCCCGGTGGTGAATAAAGAGTTCTGCATGTTGATGTGAGGGTGGGGTGCACCTGGGACCTGAATAGGGCTGGGCCTTCCCTACACAATGCTGGCTCCACCCCCTGTGGTGCGACCGATGTCCCTAGCCTGTCCTGTGAATAGTGAGAGGGGCGGAGCACAACAAAGTGCTCAAGAACCAGTTGTAACTGGTTCTCCCCCTGCCCTGTAGCCTGAGACAAAGGGATTTTGTGTATAAAAGAGGGGCTGTGACCCCATGAAAATGTTCTTTTGCTCGACTTGAATCTACCCAGGGGCGTGCTGCTGCTGGGGTCCAGGGGAATGATTGCCTCCCTGGGCCCTGCCCAGCCCCTGGATGCCCTGGATACTGGAGGACTTTCCTTTGTTGGGAGCTGCTGTGCTCCACCTTCTTTGCCCCCGGACGTCTTACGCTACTTTGGGCAGCCTGGGAGTGCTTTACATGTGATTCCCCTGCAGAGCACCGGTCTATTTGGCACCAAGGTGCCTTATTTTGCTCTGGGGAAAAGAGGTCTGGTTTCTACCTGGCAGCACTGAGCTGTGATTGTTTGCAAAGGGATTCCCCCGCCGTGGCTAACTCCCATGCGGGTGCCTCCCTGCTTATTGTTATTTTAATTCAGCAGGTGCCACCCTGCATCTTCCTTTTTTGTTATAGACTAAGGTGGGTGCCCACCCTGCTGATGGGAGCCATCGCGGGTGCCCACCCCGCAATCCTGTGGTATTTTTAACTCCGAGGGAGCCTAGCCCTCGTACTGTCCAACGAGAAATCCCGCCGGCACGGGAGCACCCCCGCGACGTCACCAGCATCGCCGCGCTGGGATTGGATCTAGCGCAGGGCGTTGCCTGGCAACAGGAGAGCTCGCGGCCGGAGGGAAGGTTGATTGTAGCTGGTGGGGAGGACGGGAGCCTACCCCGCCTCCCTGAGTGCTGGAGAAAAGTCCCAGGTCCAGGAGGGGGCCCGGGTGAAGAGCGAGGCTGTCACGGCCAGTGAGGCACAAGCGGAGAGGGTCCCAGAGGAGAGGTGGGGGCTCTCCTGCCTATCCCGTGTATCCAAGCAGCGCAGAGACCTCCTGTGGAACCCGGTGAGTAATGGCTGGGCAGGGGGCACGGCTGCAAGGCGCTACCACTCCCCAGAGGGGCTCCGACATTGGGGGCAAGTTCTCTCCCACCATTGGGCCTACTTAGTTAAGGCCCCAGTGCACTCCACCTTCTGGGGGCCAGATTCCCCTTCGTGATTCTTGGGGGCATGATTGTTTTAGAACCCAAAGGTTCCAACAATTGGGCATGTATCTCTTTAAGGAGCCAGTGCGCTCCCCAAGTGGCGAGGAGTCTGAGTGGCATTCCGAAGCACATTGTCGGTGCCTGGGTGGTCCCACCAGAGAGCGGGCCGCCCCAACGAAAATGGCATTATTTAAGAGGAGCCAGAGTGCTCCAAGGCCCGTGGTTGCCCCAGTTATGGGCACATTACTTTTAAGAGCCAGATGGCTTAGTTTGGTGCAGTTTTGTTCTAAAAGGGCTACTGAGAGTTGATGCCATACTTGTTGTAAGGAAACTGCAGGACCGGGATCGTCTAGGGAGCCGGTCACGTAATGGTTACGCGGTAGCAGCCAGCCAAGGGGGCTTGTTAACAAGCTGTTTTCCTCACAGCGAGTAGATGCTACCCGCGGGCCTCCTGACCCCTTGGCTGGCTGCTAACGCGTAACCATTACGTGACCGGCTCCCTAGACGATCCCGGTCCTGCAGTTTCCTTAAACAAAAAGGCCCACGAAATTAATTTACCTTGATCGGAGCAGACACTGATTATTGAGAATTAAAGAACTCTGCATTCCTGTTCCTCGGATGAGGATTCCGAAATTTGTTTGCCCACAGCACTTTAAATGAGACAGCCCAGTCCTGATGATGGTCCACATTCAATAAGGACCGAAACGCCGTCGACTTTCCAGCGTGAATTATAGGCGCTTGTAGTTGTGACTAAAAATTACAATGTGTATCATACAAAGTCATTTTTGAATATTATTCACTTGTTGAGCTAGTCACTGTATATATCACTTTGCTCACCTGCGCCGTTTATCGCTGCTCACTTTTTCACTTGCGTCGCCACCTTTTCACTTGTATATATTGAGCACCAAGTATTTCTGGTTGTCTTTTGATTCCTCTACTTACGTGCTGTACATATTTCCTGTGGCATGAATTTATCTTTATAATCTTCAATTATCAAGAAACTAAAGAGCATTTTTGGATTTAAAAATGTGTGAATAAGTGTCCCCTTTGCTTGACCTTTGTAATGCCCTGTGCATACAAAACAAAATTGTCTTTCTTATCATACCTGTTGGGATAATGTTTTTTGCTTCATGCCATACTTGTGACATTCTTAGCTGCCCAGCAAGTAGTGGGCAGCTGCACCGTTTAGGCATTTCTTTCTAGGGGACATGTTCTTGGTGAAGCTAGGAGTGAGTCGCACTCCCTTCGCCCCAGCCTTGGCCTTCCACAGCTGCGCAGCACTTAGTGCCAGTTGCAGCGATAAGGCCCCAGTTCATTGTTCTCAGCTGCCCAGCAAGTAGTGGGCAGCTGCAACGTTTAGGTTTGCGCCGGTGGCGCACCCCTGACTGGCGCTGCGTTGGCATCGTGCCCTGACATTCTGGACACAGGGCATTTGAGCCCCTTCTACATGGCCAGTTGCCCTGGGGGACTGGTAGAGGTATAGGGCGCAAGGCCCTAATGTGATTTATGTGCTAAATGTGATACGTGCTTTAAATGTGGTGCTAGGAAATGTAATGCATCTAGGATGTTTTACGCACCCTGTGTTGATACCTCTAGAGATGGTTTTACCTATGGAAGTTGGTGTTAGTGAGATTTTACTTCACTGTGATTTACGCCCCTAAATGTGAGTTATACTTAGGAGGTAGGGTCTAATGTGTTTAGACTGGAGAGGAGATGCCTATTGTATTTACACTGGTTAGGCCTAGTGTGATTTATGCGTAATGCGCAATGCCTTTATGCCTGTGATACCTCTACATGTGTTTTCACGCTTAGGAGGTTGTTTTGCCTATTATAGTTTATACTAGTGAGTTATGTGTCCCTGCGTGGTCTATGCCTATGGTGATTAGTATTGCGTAGTGTGTAACTACCTTTTACCTGTGCTTACGGGTTGTGTTCTACAATTGTTATTTTGTGCTATTTCTACTAAGTGCTATTTCTACTAAGTGCTGATCCTGACAGTGGCCCACGTGACCCTGTCCTGTGTAAATAATCCCTTGTGCATATTGCCCATGCCAGTTGGCCCAATGTATATTGTGTGATTACTATCTGATCTGTTTTGTAGAATGCAAAAGTTATTTTTATATAACCATGTGTGGAGTTCCTTTTGTAGTGTGCCTGGGATGTTGTTGCTGAGTGCGTGTGCAAATGCTTTACACATTGCCCCTGGGATAAGCCTATCTGCTCGTGCCAAGCTACCAAGGGGGTGAGCAGGGGTTATCTTTGGCGTGTCACTCCCTTGCCCTCACTAGAGTGGTGGTTTCTGCCTGGGTTTGCCGCAAGCCTCGGCCAACCAGACATCCCAGTTCTAACAATGTGCATGTATGTATTTGTGTGTGGGGATGCACACCATGGGTTTGCATTCTCTAAGCTTGTTTTGAGCAGCAGCAGGGGGGAATTTTTGCTTTGATGAGCTTCAATAACTGCTCTCGAATACAGTATGAGTGTAGTTGTTCCGTTTTCCACTATACCCTTTTATTAGCTGTAGAAAGTTACAACACATATTTCAGAACATTGGCTTTTTAAGGTCATTCAGTTGCAATATGTTCACTGAACCCGTGTATATAGAGTATGAGGGCCGTTTGTTGGTTGTCACAGCAAGGTGCCAATTAAATAGCATTTGATTTTCTAGGTCTGGGCGTAGGTTCCTTCATTGGAAAGGTTGCTTTTCGTTAACAATCTTTAGAAGTTTGAGGGAGAGCACAGGTACAGGCAAACTACTATATTAATGTGAGGTGAAATTGATGTAGGTATTTGGGACAGATGTTCATTCCTCTGTTTTGGATTTCCTGGACCTGGCTTGATCCACAGCCAGTTTTGGTGACCTGCACAAGAATGTATAGGTTTTCTGCCTGGTGCACTTTTTGAACAGGGCATTTGCTATGCACTTTCCGTGTCCAGTATGTATGTATGTATACATATTTATATATATATATATACATATATATTGTTGAACAAAAGAGGCGGGACAGCCAGGGTACTCTTAAAAGCCTTATTTAATTACTGCTTCACCCCACCAACGCGTTTCAGCCACAACTGGCCTTGCTCATGGTCCGTGAGCAAGGCCAGTTGTGGCTGAAACGCGTTGGTGGGGTGAAGCAGTAATTAAATAAGGCTTTTAAGAGTACCCTGGCTTTGCCGCCTCTTTTGTTCAACAAAATTTCTTCTGGGTCAGGATCCGACCCCTGGGCAGAGCACACACTGCGGAGCGCTCTCGTGTGGCTTGAGGATCACATTGTGCAGTGATATACATATATATATATATATATATATATATATATTACCTACTGGCGATAGCCAGTAGGTATATATAGTTAGGATTGTTTTCCATAGGGAAATTGCAACATTCTATTGGGAATAACTTTGGCGCCGGTTGAGGAATCTTCCTGAAATTGTTTTTAACTTTGCATCGCGGCGCTCCGCTCCTTCCCTGAAAGTTTGGGCGGGATTCGTCAAGCGGGGGCCGAGATAAAAGGGGGGTCCCAAAACATGTTTTCCCCATGTTAATTTCCATAGGGCGGTTGGACTCACTTTTAGCCCGAACAGCTGAATGGTTTTCCACCAAACTTGGCAAAATTGTAGGGACTGGTAGCCCGATGTGCCTTTGCTATGTCTCAAGATATGTGCTCCAGTGGTTTTTACGAAAATTAACTTTGAAAAAATATATATTGGGCTACATTGGGCTATATATATGTTAGAGCCCAAATGTAGCCCAATGTAGCCCAAAGATGGCCACCAGAGACAAAAAAAACAAATGTAGCCCAAATATCAGCCAGATGTAGCCCAACTATAGCCTAATGACAGAATGTCCCAGAGTGTTCTAAAGAACAACTAGAACGCTAACAGTCTTACTTATGACAAACGTATGGCACACCTGAAGTCATCTTGTTTGGAATAAAGTGTTAACACTTAAAACATTTAATTTGCAAAGGAACAAAATGAGGGGGTTCATTTTGCCATAGAAATTATGATTAGTGCTGAAGAAAGAAAAATTAGGGCACATTTTGAGTGACTTCTCAAATCCTCTTATATTTCATAAAAAAAAATCTGATATGCAGTCTCCCAAGATGGCCACCAGAGACAAAAGAGCCCAAATGTAGCCCAAATATCAGCCAGATGTAGCCCAACTATAGCCCAATGACAGAATGTCCCAGAGTGTTCTAAAGAACAACTAGAACGCTAACAGTCTTACTTATGACAAAAGTATGGCACACCTGAAGTCATCTTGATTGGAATAAAGTGGTAACACTTAATACATTTAATTTGAAAAGGAACAAAATGAGGGGTTTCATTTTGCCATAGAAATTTTATATATATATATATATTCACTGAAAAAACCATAGGTTACACACCAGTTATAGTTAGGAATTAGCATTTAAAAAACCTTTGAAATTCACTGAAAAAACCATAGGTTTCACACCAGTTATAGTTAGCTGGAAATTTTACTCGCATAAAACCATTGAAATTCCCACGTTATAGTTAGTTGGACTCACTATAACTTGCACGTCTGCAATGCACTGCTGATGACGTCACATATTACATCACTCATGCATATATTTAAATATTTAAACATTACTCGCTAATATATGTATTCACTAAGATACACTTAATAAGCCAGTTAACCAATCAATTTTTTTTTTTAAAACACTGAAAAAACCATAGATTTCAGCCCTTATATAGTTAGGAATTAGCATTTAAAAAACCTTTGAAATTCACTGAAAAAACCATAGGTTTCAGGCCTTATACAGATAGGAATTAGCATTTAAAAAACCTTTGAAATTCACTGAAAAAACCATAGGTTTCAGGTCTTATATAGTTAGGAATCAGCATTTAAAAAACCTTTGAAATTCACTGAAAAAAACATAGGTTTCAAGCCTTATATAGTTAGGAATTAGCATTTAAAAAAACCTTTGAAATTCACTGAAAAAAACATAGGTTTCAGGAGTTATATAGTTAGGAATTCGTTTTTAAAAAACCTTTGAAATTCACTCAAAAAACTATAAGTTTTAGTGCCTTTATAGTTAGCTGGACATTTTACTCATACAAAGCCAATGAAATTGCTCCTATATAGTTAGTTGTACTAACTATATTTCGCGCACCCGCAATCCACTGCTGATGATGTCACATATTAGATCATTCATGACATGGTCAGTGACATCACTGATGACATCTCAAATGACATCACTGATGATGATGATGAGACCCCAGCCCCTCACTAAACCACTCTGCAAATGCACCTGCTGGTGCAATACTGGTTGGAGGATGAAGTCCCCTTTTCTGGCTGAGGGTCGTTTGGTACCAAGAACCCCTAATGTTGATGGACTTCATGCTGAAAAACCGCTGCACATTACTTGTTGCCTCCATGAGCACACCTCCCATTGTATCAAGGCAGCCTGGACTGGCTCCTTCACGGGCCCGCTGCACTTGCGGTGTGTCAACTACTGTAGCTTTTTAAAACTTTATTCATTTAGCATGCACTACATGGACTCACTGTAGTTTTGGTTTTATCATGCACTACCAGAATCACAAGGCCAGGGTGACGGCCAGGCCCACTGAGGCAGGCTTTTGGGAAGAAAAGGGTGCGCAGTACTGCCGTGAAGCAGCGAGACTTTGCCATTGAAGAAGGGAATCCTTTCCCGAAATGCGTCTGGCCTGGCTGTTCATTTTGGTTACCTTCCACTGCTGTTATCGAAATGTTCGTTGCCTGCAATAATTAAATGAAGATGTGCACGTACCTGATGGTCTCTTCATTTGGGGCCAACCTGAAGTTGTGGATATATATATATATATATATCTCCACACTTCGAAACTCCAAAGTTTTTCTCAAAACAGAGTACAGCACTCGCGGGGAAAGTTTGTTTTGAAATGTAATCAACAGATGCGTTTCGGAAATTCCTTCGCCATTAGAGCGGTTATCACTATTCTGAGTCATACAAATGTACAATACCATTAATATACACAACGTTATATAATCAGTTTTATCACTTTTTCTTGGACAATAGTATCTGAAGAATCGTTACTTTGTCGATAATGTTGACTTGTGTTGAAAGATCAAACCACTCTGAAATGTACATATATATATATATATATTTTTAGCTGATGTTTCGTGCTCCCTATGTATCTTAGGCCGCACGGGCAGACAAGGCAGTATACAGCATAGGTAGTGCTGCATGTCAGAAATGTGTTGATCACTTTGGAGATATCTGCTCCTGGCACCCAGTATGAGCGGACCCTCTTTCTTCCAGAGCAGGCCTTGCATTTGCCGCAGGGGTAAAAAACCTCCATATCAGCAATCTTGCCTTTTTTAGGAATCAATTTAGAAAGTGATTCCTAAAAAAGGCAAGATTGCTGATATGGGGTTTTTTTACCCCTGCGGCAAATGCAAGGCCTGCTCTGGAAGCAAGAGGGTCCGCTTATACTGGGAGCCAGGAGCAGATATCTCCAAAGTGATCAACCTCTTTCTGACAAGCAGCACTACCTATGCTGTATACTGCCTTGTCTGCCCGTGCGGCCTAAGATACATAGGGAGCACGATACATCAGCTAAAAATTAGAGTCCCGGAACACCTCAGGGCAATTGACAAGGCAGACCCCACATACCCTGTCGCGTGACATTTTGACAAAGTACACAAAAGAGATAGAAATCAACTACAGTACTTTGGGTTAGACTATGTGCCAGAAAATGCAAGAGGAGGAGATAGGCTAAAAAAGCTAAGACGCCTAGAATCAAGGTACATTATAGACCTAATGACAAAAGTACCGATGGGGTTGAACAGCGGAGAGGAGCTTGCTGTTCATTAGGGAAGATAAATGTGATGCAAAAGATAAATTGATCTATAAAAGACTCAGACCAGAAAAGAACCAGGAAGGTTGTAAATCGAGAGTAATCATGTGGCGAATCTGGTTGTTCTGAACCGAAAATTGAACTGATTGAAATATTGAACTGACTGAGTAATTTTGAGTTTGGAAATTTTGGAAACCCCTTGTAAATTCTTATTGTTTTTGTACAATTTGGTAACTCTAATTGAATAGGATGAAAGCTAGTATCTAAATGAATTGAAAAAACTGTGCCCAAAACAATATGGGAAAATACTTTAATTTGGTTGATTGTATAGGAGATCTAGGTGACAATTTGCACTGACTGCCCGGTTCACTTGTTTAATGGAGATACGAGCCATTTCATGGCCTGATGGACTTTTGGAAACTAGAAAGGGAGGTGCGAGGCTTTGCGCTCCCGTTATCTCCCCTTGGAACATGAGGGGAGAAATGCCGATACATGGCAAGATTGTGGTTATTTTCAATCTAACTTGCACTTAGGCTAACGCACTGTTTATATACAATTGTGCACTTGCATCACAGTTTTAAAAGAAAACAAATTTCGTTGCGCGCACTGCATCACCAAATGTGATGCAGTGCGCACAACGAAATTCGTTTTATTTATTTAAATGTTTACTTACCTGTAAAACTCCGTAATCCATACATTACTACCCCCCACCCTGCCCCTCCCCCTGCCCACGTCACCGCCCTACAGAAACACCTACTGCCGACCGCTACTGAGTAGGCTGTAAATTGGCACAATGTTTTTTTCTTGTTACTGCTGTAATATTATTTTTACTTTGGGAGTGGAGCTGCTTTTCTGTTTACCGTGCATTTGTTTTGGAGAACAAAGCTCTGTGGTACATTGTTGACTATAAATACTTTTCTGTCTCAACAGTTTGATGGTCATTATTTATGCATTATAAATGCTTGTGACTCTATTAATGCACTTATAGCAAAATAATATCACTTTGAATTTCTTTCCTCATAATCTATTTATTTTCCCTAACATTTACATTCTTTCCACGCGCATGTTATTCCTACATCATTATTGCTTGTTACTACATTTTCTGCAGAACTAACATAAGGATTTTTTGGCTGCTAAAAAGTGCTGCACGCTTTTACTTTGCGAGCATATCCTAAATGTGTATTGTATGTCCTTGGTTACTGCTCTGATGTTCGCCAGAAGGGATTTTGTGAATTGTTACCTGAGGGGGGAACTGGGTATGAACTGTTACAATTTACTAAGATAAAATATTGTTAGGGAAAAGAGTTCATTGAGAAAATATGCGTAACTCATGGTATCAATAGAACAAAGCAGTCTTTTCCTCATACATATGGAAATAAAGTATGTAAGCCGCACCATTAAAGTCAAGAAACCAATTAATTCAGAAAGCAATTTAGCAAAAAGAGATACAGTTAATGATTAAAAAAGACTAAGGCAAAATAAAAATGAAAGCTTATTATGAGGTATTAATTTTAAGGAAAATGGTAATAAAAACCCAAGGGAGCAATGCAATATGCTTCTAGTGCTTTATCGCAGTCAGCCAGTAGCGCAGAATTCTGCGTCAGAAATAAAATCATGAAATACTTACCAACAGACCGTTCTGCCTCACAGAGACTAAGATGGCAGGACTGAGTCAGTTACTTTTTAGCCTGCTCATGCACACTCATTCTTCCAGTTTTTCTTATGGTGCTCTGGAGGATGACAGCCATAGCTCCAAGTTGAGTGGAAAGGAAGACTTCTGCTTCTTGCTAGAACCAAGACCTCGGTTTCCCCAGATGCCCTTATTTAGCCTTTTATTTCAATCAGACTATATAAGGCCAGCTGGTTTAACCCTTCAGAACACCTACAGAGCTGGGTACATGGGAAAGCAGGTCCAGATCTTAGTCCATTTATAGGCAGACACAGCGGCAGATCATTCATTTATGTCTGAGAAGGTGGAGGTTGGCGTTTTTTCCTATAAAATACACTAGTCATAGATTGGCGAAAAGTATGGGTACAATGTTTGTATATCAGCCTAAACTTGTGGCCAGGCAGCCTTTACTCCTGCGGGAGGCGGACGGGTTCAGTGGAGTACATAACATTCCTCTGTATTTGTTCCAGTTCCCGCAAATTTTAGACCATTCCCGCAAACAGCCCCTCCTCTCATATATTACCCTTTCCATCTGCATGCACCAGTTCATGTCGGCCTTCCAATCACAGAGTTTGGGCTCCGTGGTTCCCTTCCAAGTTCTTGCAATGTTACGTTTCGCCACCACATTACCCAAGGTAATACAGGTAATTTCCCTTGCCATCAAATCAGTTGCCTCTCAAATATTAAGAAGACAAAACAGGAGCATGACATCCATAGATTTCCCGCAGACTTCCCACATTTTTCCTGTCACTTTCGCCCAATATACTTGTATCATCGGGCAGTCCAACTACTGATGGAAATATGTCCCCTCTTGACCACATCCTCTGGGGCACAACGGGGAACTAAAAAAAACCATCTTAACCAACCTCACACTGGTATAGTATACTGTATGCAAGACCTTGAGCTGATTAACCTGAACCTAGACCAAATAGCCACCTCCCGAGGTGACGCCAGTGCATCCTGCCAATCCTCATCATCTAAATTGCCCACCTCCTCCGCCCATTTGGCCCTGGTCTTTTCTAGCACATCAGGTCTATAGTTCAATATTTTCCTATAGGTCAAAGAAATAATCCAGAAGTCCATCTTCTAAGGGCGAGGCAGATGTTAGATCTGTTCCCTTGGGAATAGCCCTGTTTAAGGAGTTCCTAACCTGCAGGTATCGAGTGGTCTGCCCCACACTTATCGAATCCCACACGAGTTGACAAAAGCCCCAACTGTTCCGTTTCCAGAAGAGGGGTGTCCTGGGTAATCTTGTCCTTCCAACCCAGGGCGGGTGTACCCACTTGCCCGAGCATTACCGTAGTCACCATTGGAGTACACAGTGGACTATGTGTCCTTCCCCCATACAGTGCCCTCTGATATGTCCCTGGTGTCATGTTATATCTATCCATCTTATAGGCCGTATCATGTATCGACCTGTGCACCCAATGATTCGTGACCACCAACTGAGAGGCGCAGTAGTAGTAATTTTTTATCGCTGGGAGGGCGATACCCCATCATACCAGCTTTCCATCAGTTTTTGCAATGAGATGCGAGGGGGCCACTATTCCAGAGCAGGGTCCAGACTTCTGAATCTATGGTTTGAAAATACTTGTTCGGGACAGCGTACGGTGTATTCTGTAGGGTGTAAATGAAGCAGGACAGGGCCATCATTTTATAAAGCGCTGCTTTCCCCAATATTGTAAGTGACAAGGTCTTCCAATGTTTTACATCATCTTGTAGGCGATGAAGTGAGGGGGCCAAGTTTTGATTGTAAAACACTACTGGATCCGAGGTGGTATATATCCCCAGATAGAGGAAGCCATCAGTGACCACTCTGGCTTCTCAAGTTCTGGGCGGAACAAAACCCTTCCCAGCTAATATGTATATTAGTGATTTGTCCCAATTGATGGTGTAATCAGAATATTTTTGAAAAAGGGCAAATATGTGTAAAATTCTATAAATAGAGTTACAGGGTTTGGCCAAATACAATAAAATATCGTCCGAGTGAAAGGAGATTATATCCTTCCAATCCGGCATCCTATTTAGTCCCCTTATAAGGAGATCACCTCTAATCCAAATCGCCAAAGGGTACAGTACCAAAGCGAAAATCAGTGGGGAAAGCAGGAAGCCCTGTGTCATACCCTTCTGTAAGGTAAAGGTTGCAAAGCGGGCCCCATTCACTGTTACTCTAGCCAGAGGCTCTGAGTAAAGGAGTCGCACCCATACCAGAAACTTTGGTCCAAAGCCGTAACGTTTAAGTGTCGCAAACAGGTAGGGCCACTCAATCATATCAAACGCCATTTTGGCATCCAGAGGCATGATGACTGCCTCCTCACTTATAGTCCCCGCCCTCCCCAACACTCCATTGAGACGCCGTAGATTTAATGCAGTATTCCTGCCCGGCGTGAAACCGAACTGGTCCAGATGAATCAGCTTATGGAGCAGAGGCGACAGCCTTGTGTCCAGGAGTTTTGCTAATATCTTAGCCCCTGAGTCACACTTTCGTTGTACATGTCTATCGAGTATGGGGCAATAGTGGATGCATTTGTTTTGAATAATTCAATGGGGAGGCCACTCGGACCCATTGCTATCCCTGATTGTAATGCTCCAGTTGCTTTAATCACCTCTTCTTTAGTAAGATCTAGCTCTAATTCTTTTACCTCTGAGTTGTCTGGGGTCAGGAGGTTAAGAGTGTCCAGCAACTCATGTGCCTCTTTATAAGTAGGCATCCCAGAGGACTCCTATATTGATTGCAGATGCTTAGCAAAGGCCTCAGCTATACTATTCCTATCTTTAAGTCTATCCCCCCCCTTGCTACAAGTCCAACTACCCATCTAGAAGCCTGCCCCCGTTTATCTAAACATGCCAGCAGTTTGCTTGCTTTGTCCCCTATTTCATAAACTCAACGCTGCGTTGCTAGGTAACAGCCGAGGTCGGTAGGGGAGTACCTGCCGGAGCGGTGACATGGGGAGGGGGAGGGGCAGGGTGGGGGGGGTAGTAATCTATGGTTAATGGATGTTTACAGGTAAGTAAACATATAAATAAATCAAACGAATTTCGTTGTGTGCACTGCATCCCTAAATGCAATGCAGTGCACGCAACGAAATTCGTTTGATTTATTAATATGTTTACTTACCTGTAAACTTCCATTATCCATGGATTACTACCCCCTCACCCTGACCCTCCCCCTCCCCAATTCACCGTCCCGGCAGGTACTCCCCTGCCGACCACGGCTGCTAGGTAATTGGCCCTTGCCGCCTCTTCGGCGATATCTCTATAGTCTTTTTGTTTTAGGAGCAATCTATGTTTAGTATCAGGAGTTGCCGAGGTCTCCAATTCAGGTTCCAAATGAGAGTTCTCTTCCTCTATTTCTTGTAGCTGTTTACACCTTTCTTTCTTGTGTCCCGCAATCTCTGCCACTACCTGCCCTCTAATCACTGTTGTGTATGCCTCCCATAGCATGGAGGCTGAATCCACTGAACCTTCATTCTCATTTAATTAAAGGTCCGTTACCTCAATGAGCCTTTCCCATGTATCCGGTATCCGCAAATACCAGGAGTTAAGTGTCATCTCGTGCCTCTTAGCCGAGGGGTTACCGCCATAAATTACCTTGACCGGTGAATGGTCAAAGATGCCTCTAGGTAGATGTTCCACCTCCCTGAACATAGCGAGCTGGTCGGCTCTGCCAAATATATAATCAATTTTAGACAGATTCCCATGTACTCCAGAGTGAAAGGTGTATTGAAGAGATGTGGGGTTATACGCTCCCCAGATATCAACCAGCCCCAATACCTTTAAGAAGTCTCCTAATGGCCTCCCAGACACCTCTCCCTGCTTTGGTGGTTATCTAAGTCCCATTTAGGGCCGCATTACAGTCCCCCAATCCTTGCCTCCCCCTCAGGAAGGAGAAGCAAGTGTGATCCCAAATCCGCCAAGGCTGCGGCATGTATTTGGGGCGATACGTAAATGGAAGGGATGTTAAATAGCAGGCCCTCCCTGGAGCCCGTTAGGGTTACAAATCGGCCCATTGTATCATGGGCCACTGTTTGCACCACAAAGGGGAAAGAATTGTGTAGGAGGATCCCCATCCCTATTGAAACCCTCATGTATCCTGCATTGGCCACCAATTTATATCCCCATTGGTTCAAGGTACCATACTAGGTACCCTTTATATGCGTCTCTTGTAGGACCACAACATCTGGGGTCTGTCTCTTTACATATTGCAATACAAGTCCCCTCTTTATTTTATCTCCTAATACTTTCACATTCTAGGAGATTATTTTAATAACCCTTGTTTGCGGACTTTTCCCTATTAGTCTAGTCATGTGGGTAATATAGACTGCATCGTGGAATCTGCAAAATAACAGTACCCTGAATCCCCCACCCGATTCATTATATACAAATAACAACATGTCGGTTGACTTTCCAGCCAGTTGCAAGATAGGTCTTACTAACATTTTGTCACCCCTCTTCCATGCACTGTTTCCTGATAGCATTGTAAAACACATTAAACAAAGAAAACCTACTAAACAATAAACTATACTATAGCAATCCCAACGGGACCTCCCCAAATCCTCCCCCCTCCCTGCCTCTCTGCAACGTGGACTCAAAACTACCCACCCCCCAATTTTGCAGAGGGCCTATGTACCCATACCCTAAAAATCTTGACCGGCCCCATCACCTTATATACATATGACAACACATCTAATAATTATATACTCATCTATGGAGTCTGCACCAGGAGTCTTTCTCAGTTCATTTTGTGACGAGATCACCACGAGTAAAAGTAGGGGTGTGGGAGAAGGGGGTAGGTTCTGTATCATTCTCATTGACCGTCTTCCATTGACGCCACTCACAACCTTTTGTTCCGGGCACAGTTATTCCATTTCAGCATAAGTGGTCCAATTGTTAGTACCCCACTATACGTGGTTAATCATGGTAACCACCTCGTTATCAGCCGTCGAGCCAATCAGGATACTCCTTCGACCCGTTGGTTTTTGTCTTGGATTGAGTCCTGCTGTTGCTGCTGCTTGCTCCTGCATCGCTACTGACTAGCAGAACTTCTTTTAGGACACACACATCTCTAGCCATCCAGCCGTCCTGGGCCTCCTCCGGGTTGACAAAAACCTATTTTTCCCTCAGCCTCCACCCGCAGTTGCGCCGGGAAGAGCATGGCGTACTTGACCCCTGTGTCCTAAGAGCTTTTTTGACTTCCAAGAAGGAGCGTCTCTGTTTCTGGACTTTAGCCGTAAAATCGGGAAAAAAGGATATTGTGCTATTTTTATATTTAAGAGGGGGGTTCATTTTCGAGCTGATTAGAGAACAAAATCTCGATCGTGAAGTTAAACACCCTTGCTAGGATGGGTCAGGGTGGAGCCACTGATTTGGGTCTACCTCCCGGTATGCGATGGGCATGCTCAATAGTGAAATAATTTGAGGGGTGCTTGGGTTGCCTGTGGTTCAAAATTAAATCTTTGGCTAACAGCTAAGTGGATGGGCTTCTGATTGTTCCAGCACTCCCAAGATGCGGACATTGTTCCGTCTTGAGCATCCATCATAATTATCAAGTTGCAGTGAGTAGTTGACTGCATTTTTGTAAATCCAAGACTTGTTTCTTCAGTTCAAACGCATCAGCCACTAGGCCTTTGTTGCAGTCTTCCACCTCCAGCACTCTGGAGTCCATTTTGCGAAGGTCTGCTCTGAGCAGGGATATATCAGAAACAACTGAGTCTATACTCCCTTCTAATGAGGTGCAAACTCCATTAATCGCTGCCATGATATCTTGCAGTGTAGGGGGTTCCTGGGGCTTCGGGCTCACCCGGTTGTCCTGGTCAGTGCTTATGCCCGAAGCACCCTCACCTTGTGACTTAAGGCAGGTGTATTTGTCAGTCTTTCGTTGTTGTGAGCCGCGACCCCCTTTATTAGTCACAATTATCAGGTGGGGCGACTAAATCAATACAGAAGGGTGCTTCTCGGCTCCTAGCACTCTACATCGCACTAGGTTCATCGGCGCTCTCCCCTCGCAAGTTCAGAGAGTTGGCGTTACAGGATCTGGTTCAGTGGGACTGGCCCTGGGTAACGCTATTTAATACCTCAACAATATGGAGGCCTCCGGGTGCCCAGAGCTGGCAGAGATCCAAATTAGTGCTAATCCAAGAAGTCCATCTGTCCCCTCTGTTAACTGTAGATTGTAATGTACGTGCAAGAGAGCGAGTAGCACGAATAGCTTCCTTGTGGAGGTACTCGGAAGGGGACGGCGGAGCGACGGAAAAGTCACCACCCCGCCCTGGCCCCGGGTCTCACATATCGGCTGTGGAGTATCGTGGTATGTGGAATTACTATTCTTTGATAGCATTCAATGTCGCATTACGCTTAGGTCTCACAGCGTAAATTAGCGCATACCCCGTGCAGCAACCTTCCTGCCTTCTGTGACTCAATATCAATGTCACCCTTTAGTTATAGAGCCTGGGGTAGCCAGGAGCCCCAGCACAGCCGTCGAACCACCTATGACCAGTGTTCAAATCTTGCAACCTCCCAGTCCCGGCCCTCCAGAGGCTCCGTTCCTATTTCAACCACCGCTAGTAACAACCCCTAGCGCATTCTAATGTTCCCTACAAGTAGACTTACAGCATAGCAAAAGAAGTGAAAATAGCAACTGTTTCCTCTCACTATAGACATATATGAGTCCTAACATCAGGTATGTAAATCTTTTGCTCATTGTCCACCCATACATTGTGGACTTAAATGCACTCCTTTTGGGGGATTTAGGCAATGTCAACAGTAGGGTATTAAACATGTCAACAACTGTTTCTTTTGACATGGGGCTGCTGCAGCTTTATTCACAGCAATTCAGGCTGCCCTATAGACAAACATCTAAAGCCAATCATCTTAGAGGTGTCATGGTACGCTGCAACCCACATTTAAGTTGTATACCACTGGTGCACTCCCTGATCCATTTTACTGTAGCCTAACTAAAATGTGAAATATGCTGCTTGGGGTAGGGCTTATATATCACCTCCTTGTTTTGGGGGGGTGAGGGGGTTCCTTACACATATGCACTGGGAAGAGACTTGAATTGCCACGGTGGTCAGAGTGAAAATATGCTAGTAAATTCACACTAATAAAGACAAAGTCCAGGGAAAATGCACTAAAAGGTAAATATCCTATGCATGGCTAAACTCACCTTTGCACATGCAAGCAAACAATGAATGGTCCTGATTCATTAAAAAGTCATAAAGTAATTCTGATGTGATCCTACGTAGTATTTGTAAAGGATGCCAGCTTTTACTGAATTCACAACACATTCCGTCATGCAATTTTTAAAATAGTTTTCTTAGTCTCGGAAACATAGACGGAGCACATGTTTGTTTTTTTACAAAAAAATTGAATAATGAATGAGTAAAACAAATTTCAAGAGCTGTTGCAAGGGGTCTTGCTGGAATACGTCAGTGATTTATTCGCTGCAATAACTTGACATTGTGTTATCCCTGGTTGATCATCAAGAGGGCTCTCTCAAAATTGTATGAGCCTCACTCCACGCTGTGAGACACGGGAGGTCAGCCACTTCAAGCTCCTCAGTCCTTGTAGCACGTGAATCTGATCACTTTCGTGTCTACGAAGTACCTAGAAATTAAAATCGAGCGCGCAGATAGATGAGTGCAGGACGTCTCGGTGGGAAATAATAATTAACTCCTTCTCTAGAAGTGGCTCTTCGAGCAGGGGCTTAAATCAGGCGGCCCTTGAGGGATCTTCTGGCACTAGGACTCTACGTGCCTGTCACAAAATTGAAATTTCTTATGGCCAGTGCTTAATTTGAAAGGGCGGTTGCACGTGAGACCCACTGGCGCTCCCTTAAGCCAATGCAAGAGAGAAAAACACAGAAAGAGAAAATAACGGGGAATAGAAGGAAAAACAGCGACCAAGGAGAAGTAAGGGAAGAAACAGAATGTGGAAGAGACGAAGGAATAATGAGGGTCTAGTGGTCGATGAAAGAAAAACATGAATTGAGAGGAAGGGTACGCAGCTTTGGTCACCCCCGATAGGTGCAGAGCCAGCCGCGGGCTTTTTAAAAATTTGGGCAAAGGCACTTACTATGTTACAAATGAATCCATGCTTATTTCTGCCTTACTTGAATGAGTACCTATGACTGATCAACAATTATTAATGTACATTCTAGAAAGAAATCTGACAATTATAGATGTGCAGTATTTTTTATATATTTTTTATATTAGAAGGATAATTAAACACAGAATCGTCAAAAGCAAATAAAGCGGGCAAAAGGTGAGGGCAATTTTGTATACAACAATATATCTGTTTAAGAATTGTCCACGGAAAAACTATTCACAAACAATGCGTTATTCAAGTAAAACTTTAAGTTATCAACAGTTATAGGACACAATATCAGCCATTACTTTGCTCATCAGCTCGATGAGTGCTTATCCAAAACAGCCACTTCCTGGAAAAACGCTGGTCACTTACACTAGTAGAAAGTGTTATTTTTTACATGTGTGCAGCATACCTTATCCATGCATGCCTTAGACAACCACAATCCCCCTACCCCAATTGCACTATTCATAAGTTCATACATGACCTCATTCACATCGCCAGCTGCATCATCAATGAGCTCTCTGGTCACATAGCATACAGCACGATGCAACCGATAGCGGCACACATAAAATTACCGATAGTCCATTAGGTATGACATAACACGTGGACATAAAGCTGTAGTGCCACAGATGGCGATTGGAAGGCCTCACTGCAAGTTTGGATGCAGTGACTCTTTTAATCGCTATGGAGTCTCACTATAATGGTATAAAGCGAGCAAATGTTGCCCATTGCCATGGGGAGAGGATGTTTCCTTACGGCTAGCTCGGTCGCCATCGAAGCTAGGGAATCGGGTTCGAGCCTCAGCAACGACGTTCAACGTCTTGTGATTCTGGGCAAATCACTTAATCTCCACCTGCCTAATAAAAGTTCATGTGTTCATCTGTAACGGAACTGGTGCTCATGTAAAGCGCTCTGATACAGGATGTCTCTAGTTCGCGCTATATAAAAAAATGAAATACCATCAAGAGACAGAACATGCACATCAACGTTACTGTACATGGGAGCAAAACTCTGTTGCTACAACATTCTCCATATAATTGATAATCTCAATGTTATACCGGTTTACTTATACGTTTATTACCTACTGGCGATAGCCAGTCGGTATATATAGTTAGGATTGTTTTCCATAGGGAAATTGCAACATTCTATTGGGAATAAATTTGGCGCCGGTTGAGGAATCTTCCTGAAACTTTCCTTAACTTTGCCTCGCGGCGCTCCGCTGCTTCCCTGAAAGTTTGGGGGGGATTCGTCAAGCTGGGGCTGAGATAAAAGGGGGGTCCCAAAACGTGTTTTCCCCATGTTAATTTCCATAGGGCGGTTGGACTCACTTTTAGCCCGAACGGCTGAATGGTTTTCCACCAAACTTGGCAAAATTGTAGGGACTGGTAGCCCGATGTGCCTTTGCTATGTCTCAAGATATGTGCTCCAGTGGTTTTTACGAAAATTAACTTTGAAAAAATATGTATTGGGCTATATTGGGCTATATATATGTTAGAGCCCAAATGTAGCCCAATGTAGCCCAATGTAGCCCAAAGATGGCCACCAGAGACAAAAAAAACAAATGTAGCCCAAATATCAGCCAGATGTAGCCCAATTATAGCCCAATGACAGAATGTCCCAGAGTGTTCTAAAGAACAACTAGAGCGCTAACAGTCTTACTTATGACAAAAGTATGGCACACCTGAAGTCATCTTGATTGGAATAAAGTGTTAACACTTAAAACATTTAATTTGCAAAGGAACAAAATGAGGGGCTTCATTTTGCCATAGAAATTATGATTAGTGCTGAAGAAAGAAAAATTAGGGCACATTTTGAGTGACTTCTCAAATCCTCTTATATTTCATTAAAAAAATTCTGATATGTAGTCTCCCAAGATGGCCACCAGAGACAAAAGAGCCCAAATGTAGCCCAAATATCAGCCAGATGTAGCCCAACTATAGCCCAATGACAGAATGTCCCAGAGTGTTCTAAAGAACAACTAGAACGCTAACAGTCTTACTTATGACAAAAGTATGGCACACCTGAAGTCATCTTGATTGGAATAAAGTGGTAACACTTAATACATTTAATTTGAAAAGGAACAAAATGAGGGGTTTCATTTTGCCATAGAAATTTTATATATATATATATATTCACTGAAAAAACCATAGGTTACACACCAGTTATAGTTAGGAATTAGCATTTAAAAAACCTTTGAAATTCACTGAAAAAACCATAGGTTTCACACCAGTTATAGTTAGCTGGAAATTTTACTCGCATAAAACCATTGAAATTCCCACGTTATAGTTAGTTGGACTCACTATAACTTGCACGTCTGCAATGCACTGCTGATGACGTCACATATTACATCACTCATGCATATATTTAAATATTTAAACATTACTCGCTAATATATGTATTCACTAAAATACACTTAATAAGCCAGTTAACCAATCAATTTTTTTTTTAAAACACTGAAAAAACCATAGGTTTCAGGCCTTATATAGTTAGGAATTAGCATTTAAAAAACCTTTGAAATTCACTGAAAAAACCATAGGTTTCAGGCCTTATATAGTTAGGAATTAGCATTTAAAAAACCTTTGAAATTCACTGAAAAAAACATAGGTTTCAGCCCTTATATAGTTAGGAATCAGCATTTAAAAAACCTTTGAAATTCACTGAAAAAACCATAGGTTTCAGGCCTTATATAATTAGGAATTAGCATTTAAAAAACCTTTGAAATTCACTGAAAAAAACATAGGTTTCAGGAGTTATATAGTTAGGAATTCGTTTTTAAAAAACCTTTGAAATTCACTCAAAAAACTATAAGTTTCAGTGGTGTTATAGTTAGCTGGACATTTTACTCATACAAAACCAATGAAATTGCTCCTATATAGTTAGTTGTACTAACTATATTTCGCGCACCCGCAATCCACTGCTGATGATGTCACATATTAGATCATTCATGACATGGTCAGTGACATCACTGATGATATCTCAAATGACATCACTGATGACATCACTGATGACATCATCCACGTGACAATCACATACACCTTTTCATACACTATTACAATTTTTCATCACTGTTTGTAAAATACAGAGTATCATATTTAAATCCATTGTCACAGCAATACAAGTATCTAAAAATCCACTCAGTGATTCATAGATGTATACACACATCTAATCACTTACCTATGGATTCACTCATACATGCTGTCAATGAACAATAGAACACTATCAAAAATACTTATACATCTATATCGACATTAAACAACAGCACGCATCCTATTCACATATGAAGTCATCCTACTCACTTATGCAAACAATGGATCATACTTACATATTTACTTAGCAAAACACTTATACAAACACCACTTCTTCTATTCATTTAGATAGTAAGTCATACTTAGTGAATTATAAAATCATTATTACAAGTATACAGTTATCCATACAGTCACTCACACAATCATTGTGTCTTACGTATACTTATTTATATACAACAACTGACACATACACTGCCTCTTATTTTTCTAGTTTGTTGGACCTGTACCTTTGAGAAATATATTTGCTCATCACCACACCCATAAAGAGATTCCCTCACCCAAACTGTTAGAACATGTAGTTTTAACTTCATATATCTACTGAATCAACTATTCACACATCTTTGGACAGTCACACCCCCCCCCACCGAACCACACACACTTTCACACTCTCATACAAATACTCAGTTAACTAATCAATAACTAATATAGACTTTCACATAGCTAGTAACCAACTGTAGAATCAGTTTACACAACAACTGACAAAGTGATACAGATATTCACACAGTTTAGTCACTATCCACTATATTTAGTGAGACATTATAAATTGGTCAAGTAAACAGTCAATTACACTGCTACTAAATCCTCCATCCAAATATTTATTTATATATATCCACTCATTCTACAATGTAAATTGCTATATATATAATGCAGATTTAAATAACGAAGCAAACCACATTCACTGGATGATGTCATCAGTGATGTCATCAGTGATGTCATTTGAGATGTCATCAGTGATGTCACTGACCATGTCATGAATGATCTAATATGTGACATCATCAGCAGTGGATTGCGGGTGCGCGAAATATAGTTAGTACAACTAACTATATAGGAGCAATTTCATTGGTTTTGTATGAGTAAAATGTCCAGCTAACTATAACATCACTAAAACTTATAGTTTTTTGAGTGAATTTTAAAGGTTTTTTAAAAACGAATTCCTAACTATATAACTCCTGAAATCTATGTTTTTTTCAGTGAATTTCAAAGGTTTTTTTAAATGCTAATTCCTAACTATATAAGGCCTGAAACCTATGTTTTTTTCAGTGAATTTCAAAGGTTTTTTAAATGCTAATTCCTAACTATATAAGGCCTGAAACCTATGGTTTTTTCAGTGAATTTATAACTTAAAATACAATAGCTATTCGTAGGAATATGAAAATATTTTTGGGGATAAATGTTAGCAATAATGGAAGAGTCATTTTTTTAAAAGAAATCATCAGTATGTGTTATGTGTAGGAAAGCCCAATCTGTGAACAAAAGAGACTTCCCGAGAATGAGACAACAAATGTGATACCTAAGATACAATTTAGATCATGCAGTGACTGACCTTTCACTGATTATTTACTTTGATGAGACTGTGGTCTCCCTTTTCCAGATGTAGATCCAGGGGGGCTCGATCGATTTATGTCACTTTTTCAGAATACTCAAATAATGTGCGTTTACATATTATTAATGTAAAATATGATTTTAATAGTTATACGTTATCCTTCAAATTGGGCATGAATCTGACCCTCATAGCATGACAATAGATTTTCAGGATCTAAAATCTGTACTGGAAGAAGGTGATTGTCACCCCCCTAAGGGACTAGCCCTGATTTCCTTGCTGTCGGGCCCAGTTAAAATCCTAAAGAAGCATATTAACTAGAAATCAGCTCTGTTCTTCATCGACCATGAACTCCTGGAACCCTCCCAAAACACGTTTAGGAGGAATCACAGTAAATTAGGTTTAGGAGGAATCACAGTACTAAATCTGCGCTGCAGGCAGTGTTCGATTCGCTTCGCAGGCAAGTTGATCGGGGAGGTGCAGCTATTTCGGTTATGCTTGATCTGCCCACAGCCTTTGACATCATATCTTCATCTCTGCTAGAGCAAAGGCTGCAACAGGCTGGGCTGAGGGATGTTGCCCTAAACCTGCTGGAGTCTTTTTTAGTGAACAGGACCCTCACAGTCAGTTGGGGTGATTTTAGGGCTAAACCTTTTCAGCTTCCTTGTGGAGTCCCATGGGGTTCCTCCCTCAGTCCTACCTTATTTAACCAGTATGTCACCTCTCTGGGAAAACTTGGGCGCTTCTTTGGTTTCCAGATGTCATCCTATGTGGATGACACCCAAATCATCATCTCCATCTCTGATAAGTGGGAAGGGGTGGCAGACAAGTTTAGGTTCTGTATGGCCTTAGTTAGTATTTGGTTGAGGGAGAACTGGCTTAAAATGAATGGGGCGAAGCCTGAGATTGTGTTTTATGGGCAGAAAATTCTATCTGGACTGACTGTTGGTGGTCTGAAACCTGCTGTAGACTACCTGTTCTGGTGGCTGTGGAAACAAAGTCTGGGGTGATCTTTCACTTTACTTTGACATTTGATACCCAGGTCAATAAATGGTGAGTTCTTGGATCATTAGGACCTTGAAAAAAAAAATTCTTACCTCCTTGCGAGTTAAGGGTTCAGTGGTCATTGCGCTCCTTATATCTCACATTGACTACTGCAATGCTCTTTATTGAAATGCCAACCAATATTTGTTAAATAAGCTTCAGGTCATCCAAAATGCAGCTGATAGGTTGGCCCTGGGTCTGCTAAAACACATCTCAGTTAGGGATGGGTTGAGGACTCTCCTTTGGCTGCCAGTGAGGTAGCAGGTGATTTTTAAAGCCTTGTGTCTGGCACATAAGACTCTCCATCAGCAGTGTCATGCTATCTTAGGGCTACCTTCAACTGGTATGCTTCTAACAGACCTCTGAGATAAGCAGGACAGAGAAAGGTGATAGTCCCTATGTTTCGGAAAGCTAGATGGGGGATCGAGCTTTCTCGGTAGCAGCTGCCAGGTTGTGGAATTCCCTCCCAGAAAATGTTAGGAGTATGGAAGCTTACTTTATTTTTCTTAGGTAGGTGAAAACATCGTTATTTTTATAATTACATTGCCCTGGGTGGCTTTCTGGTTTAATGCATCTACTTTGCTAGGGTTGTCCCACTTCCCTCTGGTGCTTTACTCAGTGACAACACTTTGATCAGTTGGTTTTATGTGCTTTATTAATTCAAACATTCTAAATACAAAATTCATTTAAACAGGTATCGGGGCATCCACTAAGAGTCAGATGTACTGCAGTCTTTCTTCACTATATGATGGCAAGCTCACTTGGTCATGGTCCGGGTACTGCGGCCTTAGTCCCCTACATAAACTATTTACAGGGACAGCTTGTTATGTTGAGTGATACTGCAAATGTTTGT
Source organism: Lissotriton helveticus (assembly GCF_964261635.1). Taxonomy (NCBI): domain Eukaryota; kingdom Metazoa; phylum Chordata; class Amphibia; order Caudata; family Salamandridae; genus Lissotriton; species Lissotriton helveticus. The sequence goes on from NC_136065.1 coordinate 1,762,547,600, forward strand.
ATCTCTGTAATCTATCTGTAGGCTTCTGTTTGTCATTCCTCAACCACCCACCTTTGCTGTGAGGCCTATTGATGAGCAGTGTTGCAGCAGACATATATAATATGTATGTAAAACACATTTTGCATGGTAATATTGTAAGTCTTTGAAATATTTCTGGTTATTATGGTAGAATTTGCCACACCATATGTATATCTTAGGGATGTTGCTAATTATATCACCGAAGATGCCATTTGTTAGAACAGGATTGATAAACTGGATGAGGTATGGCTGCATATATCACCATAAATTGCAAATGTCTGCATTTTGTATGCTTGTAATGTAAATCCTCCACCTGTTTAACTCTAATGTAGGAAACTGGACTGTTGATTGAGGGGGCTGAAACCCTACTCAAATAGTAAACACAATTCTTGTCAGAGAAAAAACAAGCAAATCCCAGATTAATCTTTGCTTATCCCCCTGGTGACTTTGTACAAAAACAATCAGGCTTAACTTAGAGGTAATGTGTAAAGTATTTATGGAGCACTTGAAACAGTAATAAAGTGACAACAAGAACAAATTCCACACCACTTTATGACTATAGAGTAAAATTCAATAAATTATTTCAGACCAAAATAACAACATTCTAATCAATAGAACAGAATATATGCAATCCTAAAGATTTCAAAGAATTAAAAAAATCTAAACAGAAAGCTGCAATGGTGGTTATCTGGTCATGCCAGACATGGACAAAGTCACAAGTTCAGGCCAACTGTGATGGAGGGCGGGCTGAATACAGGGACCACGTTTGGCCCACTGAGCAAAGTTCCTTGAATTTTGGTTGTGGAGCATTGTGAGAGCCCGATTCTAGGATGTGTCATGCAGTGGCAGCTCTGAGAAGCAGCAGGCTGTGATAAGAGATCCTGTGCCACTGATCAAGCTTTATGTGGCTGAAGAGCACTAACTAGGGCAAAGCTTATTCTGGCTTGTTTGTGTACCGGTTCATGGAGGCCCTGGGCTGGCAGTTTGGGATCGACTGTTCCCATAAGGAGTGGGGTCAAAACTGATTTGCATATGGCTGCGCCCAAATTTAGGTGGGATGGTGGGCGGAAAATGATGGATTGGGAGGCAGCCCGAGTGATTACCAGTGGCTGGGATTAATCCAAGCATTCCATCCATCACTTTGTTATTTTTGCTACTTTCTGAATGTGGCATTTCCAGAAATGTGACTTCTGACTTTACCATTAAAGAGGGGTTTAAATTACAATTCTGTAGACACCAAAGTTGATATTTCAAGCTGCTCCCAGTTGAAAGTTATCTCTTATAAAATGTAATGAGGTAACCCAATGTTATCCTCTGGTAGAGGCAGGCCTCACAAAGGTGGAAAATGAATTAAGGAGTTTTTCACCATCAGGATATGTAAAACATAAAAGTGCATGTCCAACTTTTAAATACACTGCACCCTGCACCTGGACTGTGTAAAGCCTACCCTAGGAATCTAGGAATTACTTGTATGCATTAAAAAGGAAGGTGCAGGCCTTAGTAAGGTTTCATTTTGCCAGGTAGAAATGGCAAACAGCAGTTTACACTGCATGCATAGGCTGCAATGGCATGCCTGAGACTTGTCAAAAGGTTACCTAAGTGGCTAGCACAATAAGAACTGCAGGCCTACTAGTAGCATTTAATTTACGGGCCCTGTGTACATGTAGTACCACTGTAACAGGCACTTACAAGTAAATTAATGTGCCAATTGGGTGTACCTCAATGTTGCAATATTTTAAGGAGTGAGCACATGGACTTTAACCCTCGTTAGCAGTGGTAAAAAGTCCTAAAGTCAATGAAAACAAGATCAGAAAAAAAGGTAAAAGGTTTTGGGGAAAAGGATGCCAAGACTGACAGGTCTAACATCTACCATCCCTTCCACGGCTTATTTCCCATACTTTACAGTCTATTATAAGCCCATATCCATTTATTGATTTTACAGGTCCTGTGACAGCCTTCAAACCTACTGACATACTTCTCTTCCCTTAACTAGGATTAATAAAACACCAAAAATATACCTGCGCCCACTTGGACCAGTTCTGTTGTAGTTAAAACAATATAAAACTGTAACTCCTTATAAAATGTAACCAAACGTCTGCAAATTTTACTGTCATCTTCCAAAAACCTCACCTGCATGAAGTTCTTCGGTCCTCTGATAATCTTAATTCATCTGGCTACGGTGATCCAGCACTGTTGCTTCAAATATATTTTTGTACGCTTCTTTGATTTTCTCTCCTTCTGCCATTATTAGATTATGTACACCACCTTCAACATAGACTGCTATCTTCTCACCAGGCACGCAACATGTAGCACAGCTTCTGAAGAGTAGAGGACCGAGGCATTTTATCAAGGGAACCAGGTTCATTGTGTAATCAGGCAGAAATATTGTTTGATTTTTTAATTCGGTTTAAGCACCTCAACTGTAAAACAGACCTATTACTAACAGACATAGAATGGGCTTTCGGTCTGCATCTTTAAGACCATTGGCTTTCTTTGACGAGCCTCTTTCAGCCTTGTCTTCAGATGTTTTTGATCATATTATAGATCTTAGTTCAGTTTATTAGAGTTTTTATCTCGCACCTAATGCTATTGGCTGTTTGAGAGTTTCTGTCCACGGGCAATGATGTGCTTGCACAGCAGTGCACAAGGAACTGTTTATTCTTTCTATCTACTTGCTTTATGTTGCTCCTAGTTCTCCTCTCTCTTGTTTGTCCCACTCTCTTTGCCCTAGGTGTCAGTTCCTTGTTAGTTCTCCCCGACCCAACTCATTGCACCATCCTATGCATATCTCTTTCACCTGGTTGTTGATTCCTCCTTCCTACAGCCCATTCCCCATGTCGCTGCTCCAGTTCACACCGCTCCCTTACCACCTGATGGATTTGTTTTCAAGCAGGGTAACATAGTAAACTGTAAACTGTAAACTTGCAGATTTATTAAGCGCAAATTGTTGCCCGGAGGCGTCCAAGCGCTAGGATAACCAGAGCCTACTTTGAGCAGAGGGTGGAAGAGCGGCAGTTAGTGGGGGGATGTAAACAAAAAGGTCTTCAGTTGTTTACGAAACACATTGAGGTTCGGGTTGGCTCTGAGGTGGAGTGGCAGAGTATTCCAGATCTTGGAGGCGTATGCGAACGTCCTTCCGCCTGATCTGGATCTTTTTATTCTTGGTACCAATGCTAGGAAGGTCTGGCCGGACCGGAGATTGCGGTTAGGAGTGTAATGAGTGACCAGATCGTGGATGATGCTGGGGCCTGTGTCCCAGAAGGCTTGATGGGCTATGCATAGTGTTTTAAACAGAACTCTCTGCCGAACCGGTAGCCAGTGAAGGCTAGTCAGTCCGGCCCTCACTGAGTGTCTACGGGGGATTTTGAGCAGTAGGCGCGCTGCGCAATTCTGCACAATCTGCAGCCTACGTAGGGTGTACTCTGGGGCGCCGAGGTAGAGTACGTTATTGAAATCAAGGCGAGAGTGTATGAGGCCTTGTATAGCGACCTGTTTTGCTTCCATGGGGAGGAGGGGGAATATTTTATTTAGCATCCTCATGATGCCGAAACAGGTGGCTGAAAGTTTTGTGGCTTGAACATTGAAGGACAGAGATCTGTCCAGCCACACTCCAAGGCTCTTAATGTTATTTTTGGGGGGTGGTGGGGGGCCTAGACAGGGGGGCCACAGGGTGGGAGGGAGGCCACGATCTGAAAGGCCAAGGAGCATCAGCTCTGTTTTGTCCCCGTTCAACTTAAGGGATGATAACGACATCCAAGTCTTCACTTCCTCAAGGCATTCTCTAAGCCCGCCTGGCGGGGGTCGGTTTGCCTCCTGCGCCAGTGAGACCACCAGCTGCGTGTCGTCCGCGTAGGAGATGATCTTAACTCCAAATGGGCGGACGACATCAACGGTCTCATATACAGGTTGAAGAGCGCCGGGCTTAGAGAGGAACCCTGAGGAACTCCACACTTTAGAAGTCTGCTAGAGGACACGGCCTCGCCATCAAAAACCCTAAAGGATCTGTTCTCCAAAAAAGATTTGAACCATGCCCAGGCTTTATCCTTAATCCCAGCACAGGACAAATGGTCAAGTAGGGCGTCATGACTGACCGTGTCAAATGCCGCACTTAGATCAAGGAGGATCACTGCCACTGATCCTCCCTGATCCAAGATTTTTCTAGCTCCCTCGGTAACCATGAGGAGAACGGTCTCAGTCCTGTGTTTCGGTCTAAAACCGGTCTGGGTAGGGTCTAGTATGTGATGGTCTTCCAGAAAGTTCACTAGCTGTTGGTTAATATATTTTTCTAAGACCTTGCTCACCCATGGGAGCAAGGAAATGGGGCGGTAGTTGGCCAAATCAGAGGGGTCTAGGTTAGGTTTCTTAATTAGCGACCTAACCATGGCTTGTTTCCAGACAGTTGGAACAGTGCTGGAGGTGATGGATGCATTTAGTACCTCCCTGATGATGGGCAGGGTGATCCGTGAAGCTGCCATTACAACGTCAGGTGGAGCAGGGTCGATCCTGATTTGACACTGCGAGCTAGTGGTTCAAGGGTGGTAAGGTTCAGAGGGGGAAAATGGGTCAGGGTGTGTTGAAAGGGGGGGGGAGGAGAAGCTTGAGGGGGTGTTGGATTGGTTTGATGAGTTAGTTTTTTGGGGAGGAAATGCCGAATAAATGGTGTTTACTTTTTGGTAGAAAAACTCAGCGATATTATTGCAATGAGTGACAGATTTCTCGACATGTTGTGCAGGGGGCGGGTTTGTTAACTTTTTAATGATCTGGAAGATCTCCCTGGGTTTGGACTTGGCCTGTAGAATTTTATCGGCGAAATAAGTAGCCTGGGCTGCTTTTATTTGGGTTTTATACTCGCCGATAGATTGACGGTAGCGAGTTTTGTTGTCTGCTATATCGTCTAACCGCCAGCGTCTTTCCGCCCTTCTGCAAAGACGTTTCTTGTCCCTAAGAGCCTGCGTATACCAAGGGGCAGTTTTATGGGTACGCTTCAGTGCGGTCTTGCTCATAGGGAGGGAGGCGTCCAGGGTATGGGTGATCCAGTTGACATAGGCCTGATTTGCTAGGGCAGGATCCTCTAGGTCCCCGGGTTGGGAGCTGGCAAGTTTGATGGACCAGTTGTCAACATCAAGGTGCGACCAGGCTCGCCTAAGCCTCGTGGTGGGGGCGGATGGTGGTGTTTTGAACGATGTCCACCTGAAGGGGATCAAATAGTGGTCTGTCCAAGGCAGAGGAATGGCTGAGTCGACTATGAGGTCGGGGCAGTTAGTGAAAATTGGGTCCAATAAGTGGCCTCTGTCATGGGTGGGGGTGGTGATACGTTGGATAAGTTGCAGGGCTGCTAAATCCTCTGATAAGGTGGCCACTGTATGATCAGAAAGGGAGTCAAAATGAAAATTCAGATCACCTAGCACGGTGAAGTTAGAGGCGGTACTAACTCTATCGGCCACATTAGATGGCAGCGTTTCAAGGAACTGCTTGGGGAGGCCGGGGGGGGCGGTAAATAAGGGAGCCAGAAAAATAACTGTTGGGTGAGAGTTCGATGTTGAAACCCATACTCTCACAGTCCGAGATGGATTCAGGGGTGACTCGGCAAAGGTATTGTTCCTTGTAGATGATAGCCAAGCCTCCTCCTCTCCCTTTAGGTCGGTCTTGCAGTTCCAAAATTCCAATGTTAAGAAGCTCATTTTCAATCCGTACAAATTCCAGTGCTTACAATTTGGCTTTTCCATTTATCTTTGTGAAAAGGCTGCCTACAATGACCAACAAAGACTAGCTTCTTTATAGTGTTGTGCCTCTACTGCAAAATGTCTCTCTTTTCATCTATGGTTCTAGTTCTCTCTGTATTATGGCATGGAGAATATTCCACACTTCTGTATCTGGGAGGAATACCTTTTTGCTTTCTTTCTGGAGCCCTGCTATCGACACTAGACCGACTTTATAAAACTCACCTATGCCCCATAACATCTATTGAAGCAACCTCCAAAAACACAAGAAACAGAATGTAAGCAATCTAATTTTTGCATAGTATAATATGATGGTCACGTTGACATCTGGAAAAGGATAACAGCCCTTAATAATGCTACAGTTGAGGGATAAAGTATGCCACGAAGTACCCCCTGTTTCTTAGACATTTCTGTGTGTGTGACAGACTGTCTGGATGTGATGTGTGGGCGTCGGTGCTTTATCAGAATCATGTTTTCTCCCTCACAAACAGACCTCTACCAGTCTACCACTACTTTAAAAGACACTACCTCTGCTCTAATGGTTGACTGTCCTTTAGGTGGCTTTTGAGAGTGAGGCTTACCTCTCAGCAAAGGCCCTGTGTATTATAATAGTTCTTACACGACCACAAATATATACCAAAGAACCTGTGCACAATGCTCACTCCATTGGAGTGAGATACTTCACATCCTTGTCCTGCACTTCACTCCATTCAAAGCTCTACAAGACCCGACTCTCTAGCCTACTTCTCCATGCCACTGATAATTCCCTCTCTGTTGTTTTGAGTCACCTAAATCTCCTCCCTTCTTCCAGCCCTCTACGGTGAAACAAGTTGGCCTCACAGGAGTCCTTATCAGCTGCTGCCATGCAGGTAAGAGCAGTGGGGGATTTCAGTAGACGATGACAAGGAAAAATTAAAAACATAATTGATTCTCCCTTTTGGTCGTCTGTCGAAATCCCCACCCACCCGGCTACGCCGCCCCAGTTCTTACCTGTACGGGCCGCGGCTGATGCTTATGTGGAACACCTATCAGCACTTTAGTTATCGCAAACCCTCAGTTGCTATGTTTTTGATCCCCACAACTAGACTATGACCAGAAACAGTTTTTCCTACAACCTCAGTGAATCCCAATCATACATCATTGCGCATCTCAGGTTCTCCCAGTCAGAGACAAAGCCACCACATCATACACTGGAAAAACACATGTAGGGAAAAACAGCTTTGCTTGGCTCTAGGATTACGCATATGCACCCTTGTTCAAGCATGTTTTGCATGCTTTAGGATTTTAAACCCAAACCTATTGACTTTGCCAATACTTGTTTTTCTTGACAACCAAAATTACATAATACATGGCTTATTCCACAATGAGTACAAAGTGGAAAAGACTCCCCTTTCATTCCATGCACTCCCCAATTACAAAGAACTTTATGGGCCCAATTCATGACACTATTTACAAATGTAAGCATACTTTAACAACTGAAAAGGTCACCATTTACACTTGCCAGAAAATCATAGGCTGAAATGGATTTACTTCTCTGGGTTTCATGCCCAAGAGTGTGGAAGCCTGCAGTAGTAAGGTACATGCAATGGGCAGTAATTGGGAGAAACAAGGTGTGGTTTGCCATGTTGTTTTGGGAACGATCACAAACTTACATTTGTGGACATGACAGAACACGCAGGTCATCCGACTATAAATTTACCAATACTCACCTGGGCCCATAATTCAATTTCACCAAGTTTATTCATTCGGGTAACCTACACTCTACTACCAGTCTATTTTAGTTTCTCTAATTCCTATACCATTTACTTACCAATCCTTGTCACCAATACCTAAGACCACGATGAATATGGGAGTTTAGAATTATAGGCAAGTAGTCACAATACCATAACATTTGCATTCAATATAATAACCACAGACTCAGGAAAGTTTTAAATTCTTTATCTAATCTTCATCAAAAGTCATAAGCCATAAATTGAGAGCAATCAAACTATCAATAACCAAGATTAAAAACAGTGTATAACTATGCAAGAGATATATTATGCCAACCATTTAGCAAGTTTGAAAATAAAGGGAAGGTAAAAACAAGGAACATTCCAATTGGAGAAACGGACCTTAACCACTCAACTAAAGGAGGGTAAAGAAAAGGAACATACTAGGGCAACGACTTTCCTAATTAATTGACAGTTTGAAGAGGGAACCTTCTATGTAATATCGAAACTAAGGGAAGGTAAGAAAAGGAGCACACTAGTAAATCGGATACTCAATCTTAATCATTACTTTCAAGGGAGGGTAGAGAAAAAGGACACAATTTATGCAATCATTAGACGTTTAGCATTTAACTAAAGGGTAGGTAAAAAATGGAACACGCTAATAAATAAGGAAACACACATTTTCATTTACCAAGGAAGGGTGGGAAAGAGGAACATGTATATATGTATATTCAAAGCTTGTCAAATTTGGGAGGGAAAAGGAAAGGACGCAAATTATAATGACAATATCATCATTCTTTTGCTACTTGCCGTTTTGGAGACTGTGTCAGGCGCTGGAGGTCAGTGGAAGTGCGCCGAGGCTCATCAGAAGCGCTTTGTAAGGCGCTACCTTTCGCCGGACCCGCTCCGCGGGTCCCGCTTCACGGAGCAGAATCTTGCTGACATTTGACCTCACTGCATCAAGGGTTTCTGGCTGACAGGGCTGCGAGCGAGCATACTGCTGGACTCCAACTCCCAAGAGTCCCAGCAGTTTCTATCACCGATCCCACCTGGTGACGCTCTCCCTGTAGGCCACGCCCCCCGCTCCTCAGTGAAAAGGCTCCGGATCAGAAACAGCTGCGGATATCATCATTCTTTTGCTACTTGCCGTTTTGGAGACTGTGTCAGGCGCTGGAGGTCAGTGGAAGTGCGCCGAGGCTCATCAGAAGCGCTTTGTAAGGCGCTACCTTTCGCCGGACCCGCTCCGCGGGTCCCGCTTCACGGAGCAGAATCTTGCTGACATTTGACCTCACTGCATCAAGGGTTTCTGGCTGACAGGGCTGCGAGCGAGCATACTGCTGGACTCCAACTCCCAAGAGTCCCAGCAGTTTCTATCACCGATCCCACCTGGTGACGCTCTCCCTGTAGGCCACACCCCCTTTCATTTGCAATTTACAAATAGCGTGTCAGTATACTGCTGCGCGGGAGCGCGCGGGTAGCGCCCGGGAGAAGCCCGGGACAAGGGCGGGACCGTCTGAGGCCGTCCGAGGACGATCGAGGACGGGACGGGCCCCCCCACTAACTTCGATTCTAAGAGACTAGGACCACCAGATTACTTAGATCACAAACTCCTAAATGATGGCTCTAAAAAAACTGCGTTCAAGAACAATTTATATGAAACGCATGGGAACTGATGCAGCTATTAGAAATTGTGTAGATAAATCAATGAAACCAGGACAAATTTCCAATACACCGGCAATAACCAAATACTTTTCTACTCTCTCGGAGAAAAACTACACTTTTCTGCCATTCTTGGAAGAAGAAAAAAAGCAAAGCCTCTCAATTAACAATTGTGAACATCAGTCAATACAATCACTTGAACCAAATGATCAAATTCAGGTACTATCAAATCCAGAGATTAACCTGTCAAGGATCTCCCTGTTGGAAGAGTATAATCAATCAATCTTAGAGATGTCTCAAATAACACCTATTAAACAGCATGATGATGGATTAGCCAAGGAGGGCTTAGTGAGTAATACTACGAAGATCGAAGTCCAGAAATCAGAGACTCCCTTAAGACATAACCAACCACTTACCAGTTCCCCAGATAAATCATCTAAACTGTATATTAACCAAACTAAACTTACTGACCTTTGTTTTTCTAACTTAGCCCAGGCAGCTACTACACCTCCCCTGTCAAAAGCACTATTTTCACTTCAAGAAATCCTGGAATCAGTTCTCACTCATCTAGGTCAAATTTTAGCCAACTCAGATGATACCCTGGACGTTCAAATAGGTATTCTCAAATTTCTGGTGGAAGAAAAAAAGAAGAAAGCATTACCTAAAGATCTAACTGATAAACCAGAAATGGCTAATCCTGCTCAGTCTGAAGATGGTTGTAATAAAAACATAAAACCCCAAAAAATGCAAAATGCAAGTACGCAAACATCGGACGCTAAAAAAAACGAGACTGATTCTAAGGAACGACGAAAAAAGGTAAAAACTCCCATAATCTACTCTCTGAAAAAACTCTTCAGAGAAGAAAAGGATTATTCCTCTGAAACTAATATAAAGCACTATCCAATCTTTTCAAATAAAGAAACTGAGAAAGGTCAAGGTGCGATATTTCCTGAAAATAAAATACCCCCAGAAAAGGATATCGAGGAAAATGAAACAAGACAGATGGGAAAAATTATAAAAAACAAAGAAGTGAAGGTACACAAGGGAAAGAAAAAGCGAGGGCGACCTCTAAGAAGAATCCAAAAGAAAAAAGGGAACAAACTTAAATTTCAAAAACATACCTTTGTTAATTTGGTGAATAACCCATCGATTCAAACAACAATGCTGGCGAAGCCATTGAATCCAATAGCAGAAGAATACTGCCCGCCACCAGAAAGTAAATTAACAGAGCATAAAACTAATAATACAAAAAACCTTCAAGTCCACAAAACTTGGCAAGGGGATGGTCATCAATCAAAATACCTAACAATTGAGGAACTGTTTCCCACCGACAATGTTCCGCTTAATCGAGGAAGAATTGTTAATCTATTTCAAGAAATACCTTCCTTGAAGTGTCTGACTAGTAAAGAAATAGACTTAGTACGTTTTCCAAAAAAAGAAAACATTAAATTTGCACAAGTGTTATTTTTCTCCCCAGTTCTCCCTGGAATAATACTAAGAGAGAAGGAAATTTTACAAAAACATGGATATGATGTAATCTCTATTCCAGACATCAAAACTAACTTACAAAATACAGTAGTAATTAGACAATCTCAGACTGAAAATAATCTCAGTTTAGAAAGGGAGGAATATACCTTAAACAACATGAGAACCGATATATTAAAAATTCAAGTAACACAAGGTGAAAGGTCGGTTTGGTCCCGGACAACTAATCCAAAAGAAAAGGAGAACAACATACTATCATGGTCATGGTTACCAGAAGTATTAAATAGTAAAAAAATAGACAACGAGCAACAACGTCAGGTTTAGCGATGGTTTGAAATTATCTTTATGGAATATAGCCGGGAAAACCGCGAATAAAATGAAAGAAGCAATAAAAGATAATCCAGACATTCTTGTTCTGCAGGAAACATGGTTTACCACTACCTTTACGCAAAAAGGTTATTACGTTTATGAAAACCCAGCAATTAAATCTAAAAGGGGTCACGCGAAAGGAGGAATGGCAATCCTGCTGAAAGAAGACTACTCTTGGTCACAAGAAATAATCGATACCTACTCGCACAACTTGCAATGTATCAAAATACAACTCAAATTACATCCAGCAGCTGCTCAAAATAAAATACTACTTTTTAACATCTACGCACCACCAAGTAAAAATCATGACCCTCTGTTTGATCATCTCTTAGAGACCATATCCAATATCCTCGAAGATCAATATTATCTACCGTATATTATCATGGGTGACCTAAACGCCAAAATATCTAACAGTGAAATAAAGAAATGGTCTACATTATTTAATGAAGAATCATTGGAAATAACGCTCCCGCAATTCCCGAAAGGAGTTAAGGCCGATAAAAGAGGAAGTTTATTATTATCATTCCTTCTAAGTATAAACGGGACAATATTAAACGGAAATATCAATGGAGACAAGCCAGCTTCATTTACTAGGCAAGGAAATGGAGCTCCCTCTATTCTGGATTATATTATATGTGGGAATGAGTTAAAAGAACAAATCTCACAACTGTCCATCAAGTTCAATGAGGAAAGTGATCATGCTCTTCTTCGCCTAACAACATTCTGGATGCCACAAAACACTTTCAAGAATGATCCGATATTTAGTAAATCCAAAATAGAGGTAAATCAAGTCCAACGCCGGATCTTTTGGGATGCAGAAAATCTAGACTATTTAAATGAACTCATCACACAACTCAAACTGTTAACCGCCTCTTATTCAGAAAATCCAATTAAGAACTACGAAATTGTATTAAATGAACTCAAACAAGCTATACTAAGTAAATCAAAACAGGACAGACCAAGACAAAGAAAGTGTGCCAGCAAGTACAAAAATTGTAATCAGCAAACTATAAAAATGCTGAATAGGATGATTCGAGCTCAGTACCTGAGTAAATCGTCAACATATAAAGCTGAAATAAACAAATTGAAGAATCAAATCCGAAGACAACGGGCTAAACAAGAAAGGTTGAAGCAGGACCGTAACTGGATTGATATCCAAATTGCAGCAAAGCAATGCAACCAACGAAAATACTGGTCGTTGATAGCCAAGATGACAGGGTCAAAAAAGAAGCTTGAAGCAATTCCTGTCTCAGAAGAAGACTGGGGCAAATTTTTAAATGATTTGTACAAACCCAACACGAATGACCTTGTGAGAAAGGACATCGATCAAGAAAAGATAACCAATGATATAAAACTCTCCAGGGTATCGGCAATGTCAATTGCCTTGAATATTAAAAAGGCAAGAAGCACGGGCGCATCAGGTCCTGACCAGATCCCGATCAAGGTTTATCAGACTGACAAAAACGCGTGGGGTCAGATGCTAGCGCCATTATTCAACTATATATTCGATTCCGGAAATATTCCAAACTCGTGGAAAGGAAGTACAATAATTCCAATATACAAAAAAGGAAAAAGGAATATACCCGGCAATTACAGACAAATTGCTTTAATGGATGCTGGCGGAAAGATCTTTGCGGCGGAAATACTAGACCGACTGAAACATTGGGCATTTTCGAAGGGATTAATCCCTATGTTTCAGGCAGGGTTCCGGTCGAACCATTCAGTTACTGATAATATAGCTACCCTCCAATTCTTATTAGACAAATATGTAACAGGCAAATCCCTACCAATATATGCAGCCTTCATCGACTATTCTACAGCGTTCGATAGGGTTGACAGGCCGACGCTATGGATGAAACTAAGAAAAATGGGTATCCCAGAAACTCTGCTACAATTAATTGTGAACTTACATAGTGAAACCTGGTGCCGAGTCCAAATGGGGGGAGAGAAGGGCCTGTCAAAGATAATACATACACCCAATGGCCTAAAGCAAGGGTGTCTCTTGGCTCCGCTCTTATTCTCCCTATATTTGAGTGACCTGCCATTGCATCTACAACAAGGGCAATGCACTCCACCGAAAATGGCAGCTCAACGGATACACTGTTTGCTGTACGCGGACGATATAGTTTTGTTCGATTTGACACCCTTTGGTCTTCAAAACCTCCTAGTCACATTACATAACTACTCAAAAAATCACTTTTTAACCCCGAATGTAAGTAAAACTAAAGTAGTAGCATTTACAAAGAATAAGAAAGATGTGAAATACCAATGGAAACTGGGAGAGGAGACCTTGGAACAGACAAAGGAATATACCTATCTCGGAAGAATATTCTCACATAACATGAGCAATAGTAAACAGATAATCCATTTAAAAAGGAAATGTGAGTTACATGCGGGGGCAATATCACGCTTATATGCGAATACCGGAAGCAGGCACTTTTCAGCCTTAATAAAAATTTATAGAGCCAAGATCTCCCCGGTTCTATCTTACGCCTCTGAACATATTCCCCTAAAACAATGGAGTTATATGGACTTGAACGAAGGGAAAATCCTAAAAAAGCTACTGAAAGTTTCTAATTCAACCCCAGTACAGGCATTAAGACTGGAATGTGCGATCACAAGTGCATTTGCAATATCAATAGCAAGCCTCATTAGGTGGGCCTATAACCTTTTACATTCCAAAGAGGGTACGCTTCGACATCTGCTAAAAATCGAGTCCTTTAGTGAGGAAACCACCGACTCTATATTTGTTAAAAATTTGAGAGAGGCTTTCCGTTTCGCAGAAATAAGTGCAGAAATGTTATCATCTTGGACACCCGCACAACTCAAGCTGTTTTTAAAAAACTTTTCACCAAAATTGAGTTACGAGCTCGATCAGTTACACTGCACAAAATTATCTATGTATAAATCTTATGCTGACTCCCAAGAATATAAGCAAAAACTGCCTTATTTGGAATATACTCTTACCCATGGTGCAAGGCGTACGATCATGATGCTACGTTTGGGCATACTCCCTTTATTATCTTTTACCTCTTCTTGGAACGTAAAGAGTAGTTCACAATGCAACCTGTGTTTGGGGGGTAAACAGAACTTAGAGCATTTGCTCTTTATATGTCCGAATAAAGACGTTGTCACCGCCAGGTCATCATGTCTTGAGCCGATACATCGGTCCTGTCGGACCACTAATTCAAGGGATTTTATCTCCGTATGTGTTAAGCCTCCTAACGAGTATGTTTGCAATAAGATTTATAAATTTTTTTAAATTACTCTGAAAATGTATTAATTTGTCCATAAATGTAGTATGAATTTCTTTTATATAATTTTGTGGTCCTCGAAAGAGTACCGAATCAAAATAAAAAAACTTTGACTTTGACTTTGACATGACAATTACCCACACAGATTTATATTTACCTAGAATGGTGTGAAGACCAACCCTGGCCACGGGTCAGTTAAAGGACAGAAGAACCCCAAAGAATACAGTCGCCAGTAGGCCAGCAGGTGCAGTATAGAAATCAGGACAGGATAGATCAGATTTGGATCAGGACAGGACCACCAAAGGTTAGGACCAGCACCCGCAGTTCAGTTGCAACGCCTGCGCTACTCCCTCTCTGCAAGGAATCAGCCAAAACCCTGACTGGGTTACAGCATATACCAGCAAAGTGCTTCGCCAGCACTTCACCTTCCCCCTCAGAACCCCGATTGGGTCAGCGAGTGTCTCGGACAGAGTGCTCCGCAGCCCTCTGCTCTTAGTCACCTATTGAGTGCGTAGGGTCAGTGACAGGTCACCTATTCGGACAAGTCGGACAATTTCTCTAGCTAAACCTACTCTAGTTATACTGTTTTCCAGGTCAGTGTACCACCCCCAAATGTTGCAAGTGTAAGGATCCCCAATTTCGATTGGACAAAAGAGGAGGAGAGGTCATCACACCACCTAAATTTTAGACTTTTGTCGTCTCCTATTCAAATTTATTTTCACGCCCATCAAATTCAGGTTCTCATGGCTTTTTCATTCCATATAACAATGGATGTACTAATCACAAATACATTGTATTTTTCCAGAGTTCATTAGGTGAGCTTCCCAGGAGCATTTTCTCAGTCAGTCAGCTCCTTGGCTAAAGTCCAAAGGTCATTGCTCTGGAGACTTGTGAATCTCGCGCAGTCGCAGTTTTAATCAAGATGGAGTACAGCGTTATAAGCCAGGCCAAGTTTCAAAGTGTAACATGAAATGGAAAAGAAACAGTTTTAGAACACAGAATAAATGAAGTACACTGTATTCCATGAATTTCTACACTATACCTATTCCTTTATAATAAACTATAGCAGAACGAACAGCTTAGCAAAAGCAGCAGTGCAAGCTTCTCGCATGTGAGAACACAGAGCAGCCATATTAGCTCTAGTGCGCAGAAGCAACAGATTCCCTCCAAAGCTGCGAGTACGTCATGTCACGTGGGTATGACAGACGCATGCGCAGTAGAAATTCCCGCGTAGTAGCAGCCATTTTAAAGGCAAGCGTATTAGTATTAGAGGACACATAAGCAAGCTTCACTCAGATACCCAATGTCAAAGGGAAAAGAGGGAGAATTAATAAGACGAAGATGTTGATTATATAGTTAGGGTTATTCGAGGTTCATGAATTACGAGCAAGTCGCTTCATATGCGAATCATTGCTCCATCAGACATTAGCAAGCTGAAATCCTATTACTTTCCACCTCAGACATGGTTGGAGATTTCCTCCAGCCAAGGGATGGAGTACCTCCCCTTTCAAGATGGGAAAAGGAATGGATTTAGAAAGGTGTAAGGAAAGTGTTTATTGGTCAAAAATATGTTCCCATTCCGAAAATAAGAGAAAAGTGAGGTTTTGTACATTAGGCTGTCCTTCCGACTGAGTTCATTTTTATCCTACATACAACTACATACAGGAGAAGCAAGCAGCATAAATAAAGTCAGGCAATGGGAAACATCCTTTACAACGCAACTTTTACTCCGCACTACCATTACGATGCAACTATTACAACGCAAATCATTACAACGACTTGCGCTGGAGGGCGCTCTAGGATAGAGAATAGTGAATAGTTTAATTACTATCCAACACCTTCCCTACTATCCACGGGGACTCGAGTTGGAATAGTAAATTAGACTATTCCACTATCCAGCGCCCCCAACGCAAGTCGTTGTAACGACTTGCTTTGTAAAAGTTGCGTCATAATGGCATGCGGAGTGAAAGCATGTGAAAGCAATGTCATACATCCCAGGCAATATGGAACGTCTGGATTATTACACCTGTTTTGTAAATTAGCAGAGTTACACTTTTACAAAGGTCTTTATGAATCGGGCCCTTTCTGTTTATTGCATTGTATTAATCATCTGGTTTGCTGCTTTTCAGGAGCTTTATACCGATAGGTTGTAACAGTATTGAATGGTAGTAAATGCCGTCTCTGATTTGGTGCTTCTAGTCCCTTGGAGATGGTATGCCCGGAGAAAATGGGTTTTTCTGTACTTTTATTGTGCAAAACACAGTTGTATAAAAACAATATTTTACCGGTATATGTGAAATACGGGTTTCATTATCATAATGACAGCCCGAAACACTGCAAACATTTTCCATTGTCACGGCCAGTAGAAATATGTGGCAATGAGGGACACAATCATGCAGCATGATTATCTAAATTATGCGGCAAGAAACGACAAATTGTTCTGGTGCATCCAACATATTGTCTGGCAATGCTATTATGATCTAATTCATTTAGAAAGATCATCTGTTGAAACCTGCAAATTACCAATATACATATATATTCGATAAAATATTGTTTAAAACTGAATTAGGATGACTGAAGTATGCAACACACGCTTTATAACGCACACCCCCTGCCATATATAAATCTTACCCGATTGTCTTTACTGCAGTGCCCTTTACCGTCGGGTGCTTTGTGGATGGCGATAAGTTGTGCCATGTTTTGTGCGTGGTGCATGCCATAATTGGCTAATTTTACTGATTTTGTGCGCTTGAGCCTGAGCCATAGCTGAATTTAACTGTTTTTTCATTGATTTACTGTATTTTTAATAATCTTTATTCCCAGACCTTGCTGTGTAAGGTCTACCGCTCTGTCACTTTTTCTTTCTATACTTTTCTATATCACTCTGCTTTACACACCCTCTTAACATTTCCCGCATTTTTTTTACAACCCTTTAGGACAAAGTCATCCATTTTTGATTCACAATTCTTTGAAGAAAATGCCAGATAAATTTGCTACTGAAAAAGGTGGCTCATGCGAAGGCAACCACCTTTCGACTGGTGAGCTACAACTGTTTATCCATTAGTTTCTGGTCAACTACTGGGGTTATCAAAGCTTCTAGGCACCACCTTGCACTCCCATGTTTTGCCAGCAAGCAGTATATTTGCATTTCTTGAATGGGTAACATTGTCAGTGCTTTTTACGCTTTTAACACGTGATAAAATAACAATACTTTACGAGAACATGACTGACTGTCACAGGCTAAGGAAATTGTCTTGAAGCATCACATTCAAATGCTTACAACGAGAAGCAATTTCTCTTAAAATGACTTTCTCATACCCATACGATCTTCACAATCATTTATAATGTACAACTGTGTGTGTCATAATGTCCCACAGTAATTTGTCGCAGAAGAAAGCACGTCCTGTTTGTCATTCGTAGCGTAGAGGGAGTGACAATGCCAACATTAAGGGAGCAAGTTAAAAATAGATTTTTTGCCTTGCCTGCTAGAGCCCACGCTGTGCAGAATGCACTGCATATAAATCTTTGCATTATGACTTCATTATCATTGTTCAGGAAAATTGTAAAATACACTTAACATCCCATTTGAATAATCACTGTAAAAAATATGACTTTCATATAAACCTCTGCAGCATTCTTTTCGAAATGATTCAACTAATGTTATTTTGAGGTTTATTCTTGTTGGTAATGTTTTTAGGTCTGGCAAGAGACAGCTTTAGCTTGTTGTGAGAACTCATGGTGCGGTATTCTAAGATAGTAGGGGCTGCTGCTGGACGGGGCAGCGCCAGGGGTGTGGGGCGTGGAATGAATGGGCAAAAAAAAAAAACTTACCTGGAACGTCTGGCCGGCCACCGTCTCTCCTCCATCTTCTTCATCTTATTTCTCCCTGTCCCCGCCAGCAGTAGGAAGCACCTGGGCACACAGGCTACCTTGAGCCAATCACAATGCTGCAATGCAGCGTTGTAATTTGTCTGAGCGCCGCAGTTTGGCGCTGAGACAGGGACTGGGAGTCTGCATATTCCTCACCAGGTTGTGTAATGCAGGGTGGTGGGGAACATACGAAGTGCGCATGACTGTTTGGTCGGCCCAAAAGGGCCGGCTAAGCAGTCATGAGCACTTAGGGAATGGCAAATCACTCATGCCTCAGCTCTACCCAGCCCTGTCCGCCTCTGACTGCAATAGGAAAAATAAAATTCTGAAAACGTTATGTTATTATCAATTTATTTTTCCTTTTGAGCAGTGGGATGACGCTCCTCCGCCTTTGCGGAGGAGCCATCACTGTTCAAAGAAGAGACTATAATCACAACCGTATCTACCGCCACAGCAGGTACCGTGGGAGCAACATCAGGTGCAGTGACGGTAATTATCATAACTATTGCAACTGCAGGTTGACAACAGTTGGTAAAGCTGCTACCACTGCAGGGATGACAATGGCAACCACTGCTGCCAGCACAGCAGGGACAACAACAGCTGCCACTGCTGTAACCACTGAAGGGGTTAAAGCAATGACTGCAGCTTCCACTATGCCAAGGAAAACAGCTTTCACCACTGCAAGGACCACACCCACAACAACACCTACAAACACAGCATGGATCAAACAGCAACAACAGCTGCTACAACAAATGTCACCACCGCTTCCACAATAGGTGCCTCACATGCCACCACCACACACCCAAAAAATTCAACAGTGTTAGCATCCTATAATCTAGAATGTGCTGGCTCCATTGGAACAGGAAAATAAATCCCTCCAAGCAGTCTCGTAAGCAAACAGTGCTCACTGTAAGATTACGGACCCAGATGACTAATCCGTACCAAGATGGAGTCACACTCCACTGGTTATTCAGAAACATCAGTCTGTCGTGATCCAGTTGCCCCAGGCAGTACCACCATTGGTGGGGAATTGAAAAAGTATCCCTGCAGTTGGAACACCTGTTCATAGATAAGGGACGCAATCCATGTGTTTTATTTAAAAAAAAGGGGCGGGGGGACACAGGAAAAATAGAAACAGGAGGGCTCATCCTTCAAATTGACATGTATTCATTATAGAGAGCCCCTTTGTTACAAGAAAGGTTTTATTCTTTCCACTTTGATGTTTGTTTAGAAAACGATGTGTTTTCCTAAGATAACCCTTACCCACCAGGGTTACCCATTGGTGGAGTGCTTCATCATTGGGGTTTTACCGTCCCGCTACAGAACGGGACGTGCTATGACCTACAGGAATGTGGGAGCACTTATGCTTGGTACTATGTGTAGATGAAGTGTTGAGGAATGAGTGGGGGAAAAAATAAATAAAAAAATGCCAGGTTAGCAGGAAATTATTCTTTACTGTTACCTCTGTCCGGTATAGTTAAAATATGGGCGAAATGGTCCTGCGGATTAAAGGCACATTGTTCTCTTAATGTTCCCATTTTACCCATCTGTTAACCATACCGCACAGAGTTAACTCTGAGGATACTCTGTGTGCAGGGCACTGAGGTAAGAGAATTAGTTCTTCACTGATTGTGATGGTCAATGGAAGCAGCACATGCAGCACAATACGGGTCATAATAAACAATCTGCATTTAGAATCAAGTCCTCTGACTTGAAAACACACAGCTATCTTCATCTTCTACCTATTGCAGCTAGGCCATGGCATGCTAACAATAAAATACAGATTTTATTGTTGAATTGTGGAATTACCATGCTGACTCTGAGTAAATTTGATAAATGTCTGATTTCAAAACATTTAAGAAAATGTCATGTGACTAGGAAATGGCTTATAGTTTCTTTGAGGATATGTGCCAGTTACATGCTCTACCGTATGCAATACTTTTTTTTAAAGAGGATCTCTGTGTATCTATACGTTTTGGAAGACCATTTGTTCAGCTTCAGAATTTCCAGAGTCTTATTTTCAGGATTTCATCTTCAATTCAATGTGTTGAAGAATGCACCATTCTTCAAATATTGGAGCAATTTCCCCAATGTTTTCATAAAGCTTTATAAAATAATTGGGACAATTTGTAGTCCAAGGCAAAGTTTGCTATAACAATAGCACACATCTTACGACTGTATTTTCACCTTTTCTTATTTGTAAAGATATCACCCTAAAATGTGTCCTAAAGTGCTTCCTCTGTACCTGCAGCTTCAGAACCTATGCAGATACTTGAAGTTATAAAAGATAGGGTTAGGGCGAGTTGGGTGGAGCAGAGGTTTCTGGTGGGTGTATGGAATGAGAAGCAGTGGTTAGGGTACAGAGGTCATGCATCATATAGGGCTTTTGTAGGCGTGTGTGAGGCACTTGGAGGTGATTCTTTTGTTAACTGGGAGCCAGTGGAGGTCTCTCATGTGACCACTGATATGGTGGAGGTGTTCAGGATGTTCTGCAGTTTCTTGAGGAGTTTCTGGGTGATACCGGCGTGGAGTGAGTTGCAATAGTCGAGTCTGCTGCTGATGAACATGTGGGTATCCGTTTTTATGGACTCAGTGGGGATCCATTTGAAGAGCTTTTAAAGCCGGCATAGCATGTGGAAGCAGGATTTTCTTGGTGGGCGAGGAGTCCAAGATGATGCCAAGCTTTTGTTTGTGGTATGTGGGTCAGGGGAGGTTCCAAGTGCTGTGGGCCAGCAGTAGTCCTCCCAGGCAGAGGGGGTGGAGCCCAGGATGAGGACTTCAGTCTTCTCTGAGTTGATCTTGAGGCAGCTGTTCTTCATCCAGGTGGAGACAGCCTTCATCCCATTGTGTAAGTTGCTCTTGGTGACTGTGGGTTCGTTAGTGAGGGAGAGAATCAGCTGGGTGTTGCAGGGTAGGGGATGTTGAGTCCATGGTTCCTGGCAATGGCTGTGAGATGTTGAAGAGAATGGGGCTCAGGGAGGAGCCCTGGGGCATTCCACAGCTGATCTCTGTTGGTTCAGATTGGAAAGTGGTAGTCTGACTCTCTGCATTCGGCTGGTGAGGAAGGAGCGGATCCATTCCAGGGCTTTGTGGAGGATGCTAGCATCATGAATCCTTGTTCATAGGGTGCAGTGGGAGACAGTATCAAAGGGGCCAAGAGGTCTAGGAGGATGAGGATTGCAGTATCGCCTTGGTCAAGGAGGATGCAGACATTATCTGTGGCAGCAAGGAGTTTGGTCTCAGTGCTGTGGTTGCTTCAGAAGCAGGATTAGGGAAATTCCGTCATGTGGTTTACTTCAATGAACTCGGAAATTTGGGCGTTGATGGCCTTTCAGATGATCTTAATTGGGAAGGGGAGCAGAGAGATGAGTCGGAAGTTCTTGAGGTCCATCAGGTCACCAAATTCAATACTAACAGACTAAAAGAATGACCATTGTGTCCAGCATTAGACTATGACCTACACGCACATTTCACCATGACCATGTGTAGAATAGAAATAGTTTTTTTAAACTACTCATAACAGCAAAAGAGGAGACGTTAGACACCTCAAGTCTCTAAAACAATGTCAACAAAAAATGTTTATTGAACATTAACAGCTATCATCTAGATGCTCTTAAAGAGAACCAACTTTTAGGTCAATTTCTGAGGATAGGTCAATTGCTGAGGATAGGCAGATATTGTTCCAATTTACAATTCTATGAAGTACAAGTTTAACAAAACAGCTGAGCAATAAATTACAAGCACATTATTACAGCAGATGTCATATTAAAAATAAATAGGAGACCCTATTGATGGACACGTGAAGGTGTCAATGCCAGAGTTCTATGTTTCACTACATTTTTTATTCGTAGGCGGTGGATGCCCAAAGAAAGTTGATGTAGAGAATACCTTTTTCTGAACGGTTTGTGGCTTCCCAACTATTCCTGAAATGTTCCCAGAAATTATAAACAATTAGCCTGACAATCCTCTTAACACTCAAAACGATGGGAATTTACTAGCTGAGGCAGAACCTGAGGGAGAAAGATAGGGAGCCTTATTTGAAATCTCCATAACAGCATCAGAGGTATCAAGCACCCTTTCTATTTACAGACATTTAGGATCAACCTTGCAATCATGATGCATGGCAATAGGCAAAATGCATGGCCCCAATCCAATTCTCCAAATCACGTACCTAAAAAACATTGGAAGTTACCTCTTCAGTCAAGAGGTAAAGCAAATCAGTTCTGCACAAATTCCAAAACATTCTGAAAAATCTGAAAGATCTCAGGATCCATTTTCCAGTCATTGGATTTTCTGAGGAAGGGAGTGTTACAATCCAGTAGTGCAATATAGGCCATGCCTAGAGAATACCATGCCATCACTGAAATTATAAGTTTTACCATATTTCTTTAAGGAGCCGCCTATATTGTGCATCCGCTTACTTGATCGCTGAGGCCTTTTGCAATCATTTATTAGTTCATATACATTTTTGATTATTATGTTTCTACAATGTGTGCTAGAAGTAGTTTATAATTTGATAGTATGCGTACTTCACATATTTATTGGAAAGTGTAATGCCTAGAGAGAGGCGTAAGAGCTTTAACGTAGATGTAAAGGTGAATCGCCACACTTTTCTTCCCACCTTATGTCATGAATCACAAGGCTGATTTTTCCTTTAAAAAATATTATGAACGATATAAAATAGCCATTCATAGCCCTCTGAGCACAGCAGATTTATGATGCTAGGATTCAACATGTAGGGAGTCTCATACTGGACATAATAATGTTGCCTACTTTTATAATTGTCATTTCTGTTCATTTATGTTAGGAAAATTTCTTTGATACATATGCTAATTTTGTTACATGTGTTCTACACTAAAATCGACTTTAAATAAAACTGTAAATAACGGTGGGTTTCTTGTGTGTGTATACCAGAGGTGAAAGGGTGTCAATAGCTCACAAGAATTGTCTGATGGTCTCTGCCAGGTTTTGTTATGTGCCTAACATGCTTTCCCTCCATGTACGTTAAGAGAGTTGTGTGGAAAATTACTTGTCTAGCATCCCCTCTCAAACTGGTAAATTGGCACATAGCAGTGCTTGACTAACCGTCAAGGTAAATCTATTCAGGAGTGATTGGTAAAAGTCGCTTCTTCGGTAACATGGTATCTAATCCATGAGCTGGACATCTAAGCTTCTACAAAGGCCCCACTAACTAAATAGTATTATTAAGAAACCTTTTGTGTGCTAGTTATTCGATTTTTCAACAGTTCATAGGATACGTACATTTACTTGCCATACAACACATTTAAGGTGTGTTTGCTCAAGCACAAGGTATTCATCTAAAGAAACTACCTTAGCTGACCAACCACGCCACGGTCACCACGGATAAATAGGTCTATGGGGGCAAAACATAATGAAAACATCATAATTCAAACCTTACAAGCTCAATATTTTTCTGGTTTTTCATCCAACCTATGAAGTTCTCTAACTTCTGAGCTATGAATGGAAACCAAAGTACTATATTTCAGGCAGTTAATGAAAAATCTTTTCACCCTTTACTGTCACCTAGAATAAAGTGACCTCTCTCTCTCTCTCTCTCTCTCTGTGTGTGTGTGTGTGTATATATATATATATATAAAAAAAAAATATATATATATATATCATCAACCAATGCCGGTAGTTCAAGGCTTTAACTTTGCAGCGGTCCTTCTTAAAAACCGGCGTTTTTATCGTATCCTGCAACAACTCCTTTTGGTTCAAAAAAGGTATTCCGGACACTCCAGGATGCTCAATTAAAATTTATTTGCAAAAGAGAGTCACAAACCGACGCGTTTCGCCGTAAGGCTTGGTCACGTGACCAAGCCTTACGGCAAAACGAGTCGGTTCGTGACTCTGTGTTGCAAATAAATTTGAATTGAGCATCCTGGAGTGTCCGGAATACCTTTATTGAACCAAAAGGAGTTGTTGCAGGATATATATATATATATATATGTATATATATATATATATATACATTTATATATCCTTCCTCCAACGGTGCTTAAAACAGTTGCTTCTCCCACAACAAGGAGACGACAGTGGACGCAAGTACTTGTGCCAAACCAAATGTTCTTTTATTGTAATTCGACCAGCCAGTCCGCCATGACGCGTTTCAACCCCTATCGGTTCTTGATCACATGACGCTTTGCCATAGCGGGGTAGGCGTTATAAAGTGTTCAACCAGGAAATGGTAAGTCGCTTTCCTAAATATAGTAGAGTTACTTTCCAGCAAAGTGCTGTCCTCTTGTGCAAATTCGCAATATCATGATACAATAATAATTATCAAAGTGCAGGAAAAAACATTTCAGTGTCAATTACATTTTTATAGAAGCATTGTGGTATAGCAGCATAATTGTCACTCTGGGGCCGATTATGATGGCGGACGGACCTGAGTCCGTCCGCCACCATAGAGTAGGAGGGACCGTCCGCAGGGGCAGCGGCGGTCCCTCCGTGCAAATTAGGATGTGACCGCCACCCTGGCGGTCACATCCTGTATTTTTATCATTGCGGCGGGTGCTGCTTGAAGCAGCACCCGCCGCAATGATAAAAATGTAAGTTGTGCATTTGCATGCACAAAGCGGCAGGCACCTCGCGGTGCCTGCCGCTTTGTGCAGGCAAATGCAGGGGGGTACCATAGGTACCCCCCATGTGCACCCCCCACACCCCCTCACCCCTGGGGGCCCGCAACGGGCCCCCAAACACAAATCCGTATGCCTTTACATGGCGGAAATGCCGCCGTGTAAAGGCATCTTTCTGCAGACATCCTAATATGGCTGGCGGTGTCTGATAGACACCGCCAGCCATGTTAATGCTTTTCCGCCGCGGGCGGAATCCGCCCGTGGCGGAAAAGCGGAGGACAGATAGTAAGACCCACCAGCCATCCTAATATGGCGGTGGGTCTTTCAAGGCTCCGCGGCGGATTTCCCGCATCCTCCGGGCCGGCGGTGGCTTCCGCCGGCCCGGTGAATGCGGGAAATCCGCAATCGTAATAGGCCCCATAATGTGCAAATACGCGATTAGATTGTAGGAGCAAAAAACTAAAGCAGCCCAACTAATTCTATAATGTGCAAATTTGCAAATTTCATCATAGTAGCAGCAAAAGAATATGACAACATGATACTCACATAATGTGCAAAATAAGCTTAGTAGATAGCAGCATCATAATTCTTTAGCAGCAGATATGATCTCATAATGTGCAAAATATGGTTAAACCAACGCAATTGCAATAAATAAATATATAAATAACTATGTAATAAATATATAATTATGCAAATATATGCACCCTGACAATATAAATGAAACCATCATTTTTCGCAAATCAATTGTCATATCATATTTCATTCTAGATCCTTCCACTTAAGTGATTGACTATGCTTTAGTAATAATGTATGCTGTATAATTGATTAGATTAAAGGCATGTGATATTAATACTCAATTGCAGCCCCTGTTCAATATATTTTGATACATGCCCTCTGCTAAACTGAAAATAGGTATAATTCCTAAAAATCATGCATATTTGTTTATTTTAAGTAATGAAACCCCAGTGGGTGTTTCGTCCAGTTATATCATTAAAATAATATATTTATCCAACTTCCTTTCCTGGTAAATAATCACACTCTATATTACAAACATCAACTAAAAAAGTGCTAAAAATAGTGCATCCCTGATCATAATGTTGTAATACCACTAACAAAGGTCTAGCAAAAATTGCTGTCCAATGTTATTGCGGCCAACCCCCCCAAGAAAGTGCAACATAAATCATAAAAATTAATACTCAATTATCATAAAAAAATTGTTCAGTATCCTGGTCATCCTCAATAGTCAGATTTAGATCAAAATGAGCCCATATTGAAATATCTGAAAAGTTTCTTCTTCATTTGTAATTAGTGGGAACAGTTGTTAAAATAAGTGTCATAATCGTCAGTTTTAGAGACAAGTGTAACAATCTTCACTGCCATTCAGTCCTGCCGGATGCTTAGAGTCCAGCTCAATTATGTACCTCGTCTCTAATAATCGTAACTTCGCTTCTCGGTCACCCCCCCCCCCCGCTTCATAGGAAAGACTGTGTCTATTACATAATATTGTAATGAATTGGTGTTACTGTTATGGCATAGTTCAAAGTGACGGGCAGCTGGATATGCCTGATCCTTCCCAGATATTGCTCTTATGTGCTGGAGTATCCGTTTGTGGGGTGGTAGTTTAGTACTGCCGATATATTTTAGCCCACATGGACACTCCAGCACATAAATTGCAAAATCCGTCTTACAGGTTAATCTTTTATTAATCATGATGGGATCTTTCTGAAATGGACTGGTATATTGAGTTCTGTTGCAGCCAAATTTACAGGCTTTGCAACTTGGGCATTTTCTAAAGCCCTTCACTTGCGACATCCATGTCTCCTGAGTTGTTAATTCGGGACAATTACTTGTTAGTTTGTTTCCCATAGATTCAGATTTTCTGAAAGTTAAGGCTGGTTTATTCGAAACTAAGTGCCCAATTACAGGATCTCCCTGTATCAAGTTCCAATTTTTAGAAAAAATTCTACGTAATTCCGAATGTTGCCTACTGTAGGTCAGTATTATTCTGGTTTGGGGGTCAGATTTGTTTGTCGTTAGATTTTTCTTTTGAGATTTAGGTACCAGTGCCTCATTTCTTGTTGCCAACTTGGTTTTGTTGATGGCCTCCTCAATTACCGCAGGGGAATAACGCCTAGCCAAGAAGCGTTGTTTACAGGCTAGTTGGGCATTCCGACATTCTCTGTCTGAACTGCAAATGCGCTTGACACGCAGCATCTCCCCATAGGGGATGCTGCATATCAAGTGCTGCGGATGGTGACTCGCTGCATGCAGAATCGTGTTGCCCGTTTTGGCCTTTCTGTATAATCTGGTGGTTAACACATTATTGTCGACGAACACCTCAACATCTAAAAAACAAATTCTTTTTTGGTCAATTGTGGAAGTAAAATTTAAATTTAAATGATTGTTGTTCAATTTATCCACAAAGTCGATGGCAGCTTCTTGCAACCCCTTCCAAATAAAAAATAGATCATCAAAATATCTCAGATAGACCACCACATGTTCTTCAGTGATGTCCCTGTGCTCCCCCATCAGGACCCGCTCCTCCCATAGCCCCGTGTGCAAACAGGAGTAACTAGGGGAGAAGCAGGCCCCCATAGCCACTCCTCTGACTTGGTGGTAGATCTGATTATTGAACAAAAAATAATTTTGCACAAGACATTCCCTCACCATAGCCAACAGCATCTTATTATGGGGCGCACATATTTATATATATATATATATACATATATATATATATATATATAAAACAGCAATGCGCTCCTGCACTTTTAGAAGGGCTCACCACAGCATTCAAACCATTTGGCTATTAATAGCTCCTGATCAAGGGGTGTTCTGGCCTGAAACACGTGCAAGTATTGGAGGGAGGCTGCGAAATTGCTCGGGAGCTATTAATAGCCGGATGGTTTGAATGCCGTGGTGAGCCCTTCTGAAAGCGCAGGAGCGCATTGCTGTTTTATATTTATATTTATATATATATATATATATATATATATATATATATATATATATATATATATATATATATATATATATATATATATATATATATATAGCTACTTGTGTGAATTAGCTGGTTTGGTTGTGCATGAACATTTAAAATAAAGAAAAAAAGGCAACACAACTTCCATTTATCCATGCTTTTCAAATAGAATATGGTACCGTAGTCTTGTGATATTTGCTTTTAGACTAAATGGGCTTCTCTACTTCATGATAATCGGTAGAATGAAATTGTTACATAGCCCAGCACTGCCAATGGAACATATGCCACCGAGAAGTTGTATACAAGTATAACCTTTCAGATACTCATGCCCTTTTGCGTCCTGTATCTTGCAAATGTCACTTTACATGAGATTAAATGTTCCCAACCAGCTTCTGGTAACCATAACAACAAGGATGCCAGTAATGTTTGCAATACATTACCATATGTAATTGTTCTAAAGATAACAAAGATTACAGGAGAAAACCTGCACACACCTTACATTGAGACAAAAGATAAAAAAGCACAGCGCTGCCCAAATTTGCCCCTAAACATCTGGTCCTGTGGGGGCTAGTAGGGAACTCCCCTAGATGCCACCAGGCACTCCAACAATGGGAATAAGCTATCACCAGCCAGGGCTTACACAGACCGGGCCTGGAGTGGAACTACATAGCAAGCAGAATCATTTGGGGTCTCCACTCTAATTGCCTACAGCGGATATTTACCTGAGGAACTATTGTCAAAAGGAAAATACAGAGACACTTTTAGAGGCAAAGTGAAATGGTGAAAATGGCTCAGCTGCAGAATATGTCAGGGAATTTTTTTCCTCGCAGCATTCATCAGATTTATCTCCCTTCCATGAACTACCAAGTGTATTGACTTTCACAAATTAAGAGCTAAAGTAGCACTGATGTTATTTTAAACCAAGTCCTTGGAATGTACAAAACAGCCCTGCCTTTAAGATCTTTAAACCACCTAACCTGGACCTATAAAACTATGTTCTTAGATTCTCTTAAATAAGGGCCATATGTATCATTGAAAGTCGCATTCGCAAAGGCCGAAATACGCAGAATTTTGGCCTTTGCGAATGCGAATTCGCAAAATGATATGTATGAAGGAAATCCCGATGCAAAATAAGGAATCGCAAAATTTGCGATTCCTTATTTTGCGATTGCATTTAAGGAATCGCAAATTTTGCAATTCATTAAATGCAATGTAAGAAGGCAAAAAAAATGTTAAATGGCCTTAAGGAATCGCAAATTACCACCAACTTCTAGTTGGTGGTAAGTTGCGAATTCCTTGAAAAATGCAGATTTTTGCTATTTTCAAAGTGCCATGTGATGCACATACATGCCCTTAGTGCATGTATGTGCACCACATGTGCACCTATGCTTATTTCAGTGGTGCAACAGGGTGTCCTTTGTACACCCCTGCACCCTTGAAATTATTCTCAATTTGCGATTAGCAAATTGCGAATCGCAAATTGAGAGAATTTTCCCATTCCTTCCTATGGGCCTCCTGGCCCATAGAAATGAATGGGAAAGTATTCCTCAATTGCGAATTTGCAATTTGTGAATTCACAATTAAGGAATATCAAGAAATCGCTAAAAAATTGCGTTTTTCTTGATACATACCATTTTGCGATTCTGAAATAGCGATTTCTTAAAAATCGCTAATACAGAATCGCAAAAGGGTTCCTCGATACATATGGCGCTAAATCAAGACAAATCTGTAATAAATGAAGAGACCCTTGGCCTCGCGGCCTGTGAGATATTGCTTCAAAGAAAAAACACTAACCCTTTGGGGCAAAAGACTACACAAACACTGGATCTAAGGGCCCAAATTGACTGAGCTGATAGATGTCAGCAAGCATAATCAGAATAACATTGGGAATCTCAGGGAAATGTGGACCCTGACTCTGCAGTGATTGCTTTAAACATGGCCACCACCCTATCAACATGCAGCGATCAGCCTCTTTGGAGCTGAACCTCTTTGCTTAAAGCAGGGGAGTTGGTAGGGGATTTACTCCTTTCTCTGGGCTATGGTATGAAACTCACCCTTCTTTTGCTTGAGATAGTAGAATATAATTATGTGAAAAAACAGCTGACGGCTTACTACAAAACTCCAGAGAGTCATCTATAGTACTGGTCAATGCAGCTTAATTAGACAATTTGAGTATGCTAAATACTGTCACCTTCTTTTTGTAAGCTTCACAGATCCCATTCTGGTGATAACCACCTGAAGCTCTCACTTAACACAATATTCGTATTTACATTTGTTTTCATAATTAATTTTTTTTGTATTCGCTTTTATTGGCATTTAAATAAAAAAAAGTACAGTAATAAAGCTGGATCATGCGAGACACAAGAGGAGGGGATGGAGGGAAGAGAATGACCAAGAAGAAGAAAAGGTAATGGGAACGAGTTACACAAATTCACAATAGTGTAGTAGGATATGGTAGTTCTATTTGATGACTCAACTACAGTGTTTCAAATGGGGCGAATATTGGACTAACAACCAAGAAGGGTAAAATGACATTCAGTGACCTGGGAAAGAAGTACAGAAAGGTGCAGAATGCCTATTTGATGGGTAGCGAGCTTTGGGGGCCATCAGTAACAATAATACTCCTTGGTTAATTGGGGGGAGGCAGTTGGGGCCAAGTGGTTTCTCCTAGCAGGGATGGAAAGGATGCTCTTTGACGCACTTAAGACAAAAATAGTTTTGATATGTCCTTGGGACAGGAGCGTACAGGCATCATTTCCCAAAAGTGAGAGAGTTGCTCTTGAGTATATGTAACATCCCGGACCCAAGCTTTAACAGTGGGAGCAGGACGCCAGCCTCAATTTATGGCCACTCTCTGGCCATGAGAAGGAGTACGGCGGTGAGCCGGCGGGCCCATGCTGGAACGTTTGTGAAGTAACCCAGTGGGCCCACCAGTGGACAGCAGAGAGTGGGTGTCCTGTGATGGCATGAATGATAGAGAAAGCTTCCTCTGAGATTTCTGCAGTTTTGGGGTAGTGCCGGTCTAAATGTATGAAAGAGGCCTTCAGGTTAGTGCATCTGCTGAAGCGCGGAGCAGTCATCAATCCAATACTGAATACTTATGTTGGGGAGCAGTATAAGCGGTGTAAAAACTTGGGGGCAGATTTATGTTGGGAATGCGCCACGTTTGCGTCACGCAACTGCGGCGTAAACGTGGCGCATCCCTACGACCCATTTACAACGTGACGCATCTAGGCAGATGCGTCACGTTGTTAAGCCCTGCGCCACTTGTTGCCGTTCCGGCGCAGGGTGGGCGTTCCGGGGCAGGTGCGCCTCGCAAAAGTGGCTGAGTGAAATCTATAAGATTTCACTCAGTCACTTTCAGGCCAATGCTGCGTCAAAACCCTGCGCCTGCTTGAAGCAGGCGTAGGTCTTGACGCAGCAGTGTAAAGATGTGGCACCTCTGAGCCTTGCTGGAGCTGCGTCGCGCTTGCGACGCAACTCCAGCAATGCGCCACCTTTACGGCACAGATGCGTCACGCATCTGTGCCGTTTTTGCCCCATGGTGCGCCGCATTGTGAATGCGGCGCACCATGGGTGGCGGAGCAGCGGCGCAAAATAACTGGCGCATCCCTGGGGATGCGCCAGTTATCATAAATCTGCCCCTTGAAGTGCAGCAGTCTTAGCTTGTTGTTTGGTGAACGTGCTTCCATCTGCGCACAACTATACAACCTTTGGCTGTCTGTGATATGGGATTCCGTGTCCTCCTTCCATGCCAAGCAAGCAGCCAATGTTGTGATTACTGAAGACGTATGTGGGAGAGCAGTATAGGTGGTGTAAAAACTTGAAGTGCAGCAGCCTTATCCTGTAGTTTGGTGAAAGTGCTTCTATCTGAGCACAACAATAGGACCATTGGGTGTCTGTGATATGGGGTTCCGTGTCCTCCTCCCATGCCAAGCAAGCAGCCGGTGTTGTGATTGGTGTGGAGGTTTGCATGATAGTATATAAGCGAGTAAATGGTTTACGAGGTGATGGGTCAGTGAGTATATGCTCTAGTGCCTGAAGTGTAGGGGGTGTGCTCAGGAAAAGTGTTGTGCAGTGTGCAGCAGCTCGCACAAAGCTGATGGTACAGGAACGTTTCCAGTGCTGTAGAAGATGTGGGCACGGGGCCTTCAAATGGTGGTATTAAGGTGTCTGCTGGATAAAGGTTGGAGAAGATTATGAGGCCTTGCCCACGGGCATGCGTCCTTGCTCCCATATCTTGCAAGGGAGGCAACTGGGGGGTCTGAGGGGCATGGAAGGGGCAAGGGAGTCCAGCGTGTTTCCGCAGTCTAACCTATGCCCAACACACTATTCCATAGCATCTATCTCCATTGGGGGCAGCTTATACGGGAGGTAAAAAGTGGTGGATAGTGGCCATGGCCCAGCCTGGTCTATTTCAGTGGCAGTGTGGGGCTGAAAGGGCGCCTGGTAGAGCCAGTAGTGTAAATACAGTGCCTGGGCATGAAGAGCCTAAAGCAACATGTCCTGTGCACCCAGCCCTCCCTGGGTAAGTGGTAATGTGAGGAGCTCCCAGGAGACAAGGGACTGTTTTCCAGCCTAAATCAGCGCTATGCTATTGGATCACAGATGCTGCATGAAAGTGGCCATGAGGTGGATAGGCACGTTAAGAAAAAGATAGAGGAATTTTGACAACATAATTATTTTAGGTATCGCTATCCAACCTTAAAGTGAGAGTGGCAAGTGAGATCATAATGGTATTCTGTCTTCCAGTCATGAGACAGCGTGTCCATAATTGGCCTTCCAGAGTTCATCTGGGTTGAGTCAAATGCCTAAGTATCTTACTGGATCAGTTGCCCATTTCAGTGGGTTTTCTGTAGTGACGGGTTGGGTGCCATCAGTAAGGAGAAACAATATCAAGTTAGACTAATTACCCTGAATGCCCAAAAAGACACCGAATCTTATGACTTTGCGGGTTGCCGGAGCAAGATTCTCTTGGGGCTTGCAGATGTAAGGGGTGGCATCATCGGCACACATGGAGACTTTTAGCTCCATGGAGGTGAAGCTAAGGCCAAGGTGGGCATGGTGTTGTCAGAGTCGCGCTGCCAGGGGCTCATTAGCTATAGCAAACAAAATTGGAGACAGTGGGCAGCCCTAGCGAGTAACACAGGTGACTGGGAATGGATAAGATAACATGCCATGAAGATGAACACGGGCAGTGGAAAGAATGTATATTAATTGCATTGGGCAGAGAAAGCTGGAAAAACAGCGATGTTCCATGGAAAGCACCGCTATCGCTGGAATAATTATCGCCATTGCGCTATACGTTGTTAATACAGCGCTAGCATGGCGATAATTTCCAGCGATAGCAGGTGATAACAATTCTCACGCTCAGAGCCGCCTGGGATAATTACCGCTGGCTCTTGATAATATGCCCCATATTTTTGCTTCGAGTACACGAGTTAAAATTGTCACTTATGGTGACAAATCTTTTTCTGCCGCCACGGCAAAACTATGACATACATTACCTTCCCAGTTGAGAAATCAACCTTCATTTCTCTATTTTAAATCCTTGAATAGTTTCCTTCACACTGATTAATATAGACGTCCTATTTCCCAGAACTTTATTTAACATTTTTAGGTACAGAGATGCATCCATTTAAGATAGATAGGCAACAGTGCAATACGCAGACAGAAACATTCATAAGGCTATTAAAAGGAGGTGGCCCTTATTTCACAGTAATATTGACAAGATCTCTCGACTTTAGCATCACAGAAATAGAAAATCGCCAATGGCACTTTCTGGGAATACATTGAAGCAATCAACCCATCATTTGATGGAGAGTCAATGGAAACACTATGTAGACACGTGACAGGACCTCCTGACGATGGCCAGCCTCCTTTACTTATGTAGAGAACAGGGTCCGTATCTTTTCAAGTTTGCTCTTTCTGTCCCACACTACTGCAGTCAGTTTTTCCATTGCATGAATAGACTAAAGTTTAGCCCATCACATGCCTGATGGAGCAAGAGTGTGAAAAGGCGAGCCAAAAGAATGAGGGTAATTTGGTACTCGGAACTGTCTCCCATATCTCCAAAACTTAGTATCACTGGGTCGAATGCCAACTCAGTCTCTATGTGGTCTTAAACTGAGGAACTGTCTCCCTTCAGAAGATTTGTATGTTGCTGCATGACCTCTTAATGTCTGCCAGTAGGTCTCTTTCCCAAAAACCCTGCCAAAAATCTATGGGAGTGCCAAACATCACATGGAGTCTCAGTGGTTGGACTGAATGTATTACCGCCGGCCAAGTCGAGTCGTGAGGTTAATATCCTTGCTCATGTTTTGATAGTAATGTTTAAAAGAGAAATCCTCCACAATTTGCAGGGTCCTTGTTGGTCTTAAACAGTAATGCAGTCTCAGATGCCATGAATATTTCAGTTTCCTCACTTGAGAGTAGAAATAAATGGATACCCTCAACTGTGTTTCCATGTTTAGCTACTTGTAGAAAGAGGCTCCAAAGCCA
Source organism: Lissotriton helveticus (assembly GCF_964261635.1). Lineage (NCBI taxonomy): Eukaryota > Metazoa > Chordata > Amphibia > Caudata > Salamandridae > Lissotriton > Lissotriton helveticus. The sequence continues at coordinate 1,762,581,761 of NC_136065.1, forward strand.
TCAGGGTTCAGGACTTTGTTGTTGGGCATTTTTTTAATTGCCTCCAACATCAGCTGGAGAAATGGGGTCCTCCTGTCATTCTATGATGTTGTGTGAAATCAGTAGGAGTCGGACATCTGCTGGACAATCCTCATCAACTTCCATATTGTTTTTGGTCTATAAATGTCAGAGTAGTAATTAAAGAAAGCTGTCACTATATCCTCAAGGGCTGACACTGATACAACCATCTACGATTCATAACGTGACTGGTTTGCAATGCTTTCATTTATAAGTTAGTAGCCTGCCATCTTCGCCTTATAGTAAAGTTGTTTTGTGCGGAGCATTTTCTGGGCAGCTTCTCCAACTTAAAGGAATTAAGGTTACCAGAGATAATACCAGTTTTTCCTCATTTTTCAAACTATTTGGGCTTCAGACATTACCCATGGACTAAGGGTCAACAACTGTTTCATTTTATTTTTCTTATATGTCCTGCTGAAAATTACTCGAGATAAGAATATGTATTGTGTGATTCTTTGTGTATGACTAAAATACTGAAGATCTTTAAGAAAATCTTTAAAGACTAATACATGAAGATTATTTTTGTGTGTTGTATTTTCTTTTAAAAAATTAGCCATAAGATGAACATAAAATAGGATTGATGATTTAGTCAATATAAATGTGTATGTTGGAGATAGATAATTGATGGTATCTGTCCCCTCAAATAATTACGTTTAGATTTGAATACCTTTGGCATCGCTTGTTTTTGGTTAGTCTCCAAGTTGCCAAGCATATTACCTACTGGCAGTTGCCTGTAGGTAGTTATAGTCAAGACCTAGATTCCATAGGAAAAGCGTTTTTTGACTTGCCTATAACTTTAGCGCCATTTGACAAATCTTCATGAAATTTTCCCAAAAAAGTGTGCCAGTGAGTCTTGTTGTGCATGAAAAGTTTCGGGTGATCTATTAAGTGGGGCTGAGAAAAAAGGGGGGTACCTAAAAAAGTGTGTTTCCTTGTCAATTCCCATAGGAGTTTTAGACATGACTACAGCCTGAACTGCTGAACGGAATTACACCACATATTTCAAGAAAGTAGCTGTTGGTCCAGAAAGCGACCTTTTTGTAAATTGGTGTAATTCTCTTCAGTAGTTTGGGAGATATTAACGAAAAAAACAAAATTGTATATCTAGGGACGCAGCCGCTTCATGAACCCTCCCGATCTTGTACTGAGATCTGATTGAATGCCAGCACTTCAACTGGGAAGTGTTGGCAGCCATCTTTAGACTTGGGTTCAACTGAGTCCCTGAAAACATGTTGAAAAAAGATAAGGGGGCAGGATAGGAATACCCTGACCCCTTAGCTCTGGTCCTGGGGTAACAGAAGGATCCCACAGGGATTATTATAATTTTTTTTAACATTTTCGTCGAAAATCATGGCTGACATGTGACACCAGCAAAAAAGATCCTTCCCACACTTGTTTTAAATTTTTGGAAAAAAAAACCCTGGGTGGGCCATAATCCCGGGGCATTAGTTAAGAAATGGAGGGCGTCGCTGAGGCCCCTTTCCTTAGGATTGTTGAGCCCCGGGGACCACTACCTCCCCGGGGCTTTGCAGCAATAATAGCAGGGTGCCACATGGAACCCCGCACCCCAGTGACCGCCATCTCGCCAAGACCAGCTACTAAAATACATGTGGGAGTAGGGGTGCACGTTCCCCCCTCCCTGGCCATACATTGCCCGAGGACTACCACCTCCCTGGGATGGCCTGTGAAAACAGAAGGGGGGCACTCAGACCCACCTCCCGGAGCCAAAAATGTCCCTATGGACCGCCACCCTTTAGGGCCGGCTCCTACTATGTCCTGGGGTGAGTACCCCCAGGACACAGCTGTTTACTTTTGCTTGGTGGGTTGTTGGCCCTCAAGGACCCTCAACATCCTAGGGGACATCATCCCCCAACCAGTAGTTTAACCATGAGATGGGTTTTTAGAGTAGTGGACAAAGGGGGCGGGACTCTGATGAGCTTTCAGCATTTGCCCTGTGTGAGACTTACTGGGGAAAAAGGAGGGGTTCTTGCCCCCCAAGAACCATCAGCATCCAAGGGGAATTCATACTCTAGCCAGTAGTGTGCCCAGAGGCATATTTGCATAATGGTGGAGAAAGGGGGTGGGGCTTCCTCTGGGCTCTCTGCAATCCCACTGTGTGGGACTTACTGGAGGTAAAAGGAGGTGTTCATGCCCCCAAAGGACCCTCAGCTTCCAAGGGGACTCCATCCTCTAACCAGTAGTATAGTGCATCTCTTACAATACAGCTGCATAAAGGATGCAGAGGAAACGTCTCCAGCGACCTGGTGTCTCTGTAACTTTGCCAATGTGATTGTAAAATTAACTGGTGAAGACACTCCTGGAACAAAGTGAGAACAGCACACTTGAATTTAAAATAAAAAAAATAGAGGAGGGGTGCCATGTGGCCCACGCTAATCTCTGCCTGAGGACCCCATCCCCCAGGGCCCGGTCGTTCCCAAATTGGGGAGGCCGGGTGCACAGTCTCCTCCCCGGGCCAATTTAGGCCTTGGATACCCAATTCCCAGGGGCCCAGCATGGTCCAACTCTCCTGGCCGATTTTGGCCCCGGGGACCTCATCCTCTGGGACCCGTCCTTCATTGTGGGTGCCTTGGTCCAACCCAGGTCATGCAGTGATGTCCGTTGGGGACCGCTGGGCGACTCAATGCTCCCACAGTCCTTGCTGGCTCCTGGCCTCCTGCGGGACCCGGCCTTGCTTTCACACACAGGGATCTACCAAACATGCAGCTCCCAGTGTGAGAAAGCAATTTGTTTGTTTCCCTGCTCACTTGAGAGTGGACAGGGAAACAGGCGAATGCTCCGCTTCCAGTAAGTGAGAACATTTGTATAAACCTCACTTGCTGATAGTGGAGCACTTGCTGTGGCTTGGCAGGAGCAGTTAAAGCTCCTGCCAAACAGTAAATAACTGTGTCCCAGTGGTGGGCACCCTGGACATAGCAGGAGCAGAGCGTAGTGGTGGTGGTTCCTAGAGCCATATATAATATAAGTCGTACAACTTTGCCCTTGGGGCTGCAGGGGTGGGCATGGGGGCCCGCCTGCGTTAATTTATTGTGACTTGCCCCGGGCAGGTGGCTGTTTTCTGCGCGCCAGCGAGCCCATCGGGCAAACCAGATATGTTTTGATAGTGACCTGGGGGGATGGCGTTCCCCTGGGCTGCGGGCGGTACCATATATGTCTTGATAGTGCTCCAGGGAGGTGGCATTCCCGGGGCTGTGAGGGGGCCTTGCGGGCCCTCTGCGATTATTTACACATATGCTCCAGAGAAGTGGTGGTCCCAGGAATACAGAGAGTGCCACGCCAGCATACCACACATATTTATAAAGCTAATGCACCCTGGCCCATCTGTGGGCCAAAGATTACAGAAGCGCAGGAAATCGTGCTTGTTCTGTAAACATTTTTTTGGTAGAAGCTGCGGATCCAGTGCGACTCGTATTTAAATGTTTTTTTTTTTATTCCTTGCCCTGCGGTGTCCCTGTGTGCCACCCCCTCAAGAGGCCTAGGGTATTCCTACTGTGTCTCCTTTTCTTTTTTTGTTTTACGTTTTTTTGTGGGACATCGGTGATGTCACTGACTATGTCATGAGTGATGTAATATGTGATGTCATCAGCAGTACATTGCGGGGGCGCAAGTTACAGTTAGCTCACTTAACTTTAACAGCTGAATTTCACAGGTTTCTGTACAAGTGAAATGTCAGCCTAACTATAACGTTCCTGTAACTTATTGTTTTATCTGTTAATTTCGAACGTTCTTTAAATGCTAATTGCTAACTAAACCATCCCTGAAACCTGTGGTTTTATCCGTGAAAATCTATGTTTTTTTTAAATGCTAGTTCCTAAATCCAAAGTCCCTGTAAACTTTGTTTTTTTGTGGTTAATTTCTAAGGGTTTTTAACTAGCAGTCACGTTTGCAGAGTGGTGGAGAAAAGGGACTGGGCCTCCAACCAGCTCTCAGGAATTCTGCTGCAAAAGATTGCAGGAGCTACCAGGGGGGCTTCTTGGCCCCCAAGGTCCCTCTGGTGTAAAGTGGACTATATCCCCCAACCAGGAGTGTGCCAGGAAGTGCGATTGCAGAGTGGTGGAGAAAGGGGGGCATGGCCTCTGAAGACATTTTTGCAATCCCAATTTGTGGGGCGTACTGTAGGGAACAAGAGGGGTATTTGGCCCCAAGGACATCCTTGTGGGCCAACTACCCCTTCTGTTACCTCCAGTAAGTACCACATCACAAGATTGCGGCGTTCTGATAGCAGGCCATGCCCCCTTTCTCTACCAGTCTGCGAACATGCCTCCTGGCGTACTCTTGGTTGGGGGATAAAGTCGCCTTCGCTGCTGGGGGTCATGAGGGGCCAACTAGCCTACCGGTTACCTTCAGTAAGCCCCACACTGTAGGATTACTGAGAGGGTGTTGCAGGTCCCACCCCTTTTCTTCAATGCTCTCCAAATGCCCCTCCTGGTGCGCTCTTGGTTGGGGGATGAAGTCTGCTTTACTGCTGTGGGTCCTTAGGGACCAACTGGCCCTACTTTTACCTCTAGTAAGCCCCACACAGCTGGATTGCTGAGAGGTGGTCAGAGGACATGCCTTTTTTTGCTACCACTCTGTAAACACACCTCCAGGCATGCTCTTGGTTGGGGGATGAAGTCCCCTTCACTGCTGGGTATCCTTAGGGGCCAACTAGCCTACGTGTTACTTCCAGTAAGCCCCACACAGTGGGATTGCTGAGAGTGGTCGCAGGCCATGCCCCCTTTCTCCACCAGTCAGCAAACGCACCGCCTAGCATGCTCTTGGTTAAGAGATAACGTCCCCTTCACTCCTGGGGGTCCTTAGGGTCCAACTAGACTACCTGTTACCTCGAGTAAGCCCCACACAGTGGGATTGCTGAGAGTAGTCACAGGCCACACACCCTTTCAGGCCCACTCTGCAAACGCACCTCCTGGTGTGCTTTTGGTTGGGGAATCAAGTCCCCTTCTCTGCTGGGAGGCCTTAGGGGCCACCTAGCCTACCTGTTAACTCCAGTAAGCCTCACACAATTGGATTGCTGAGAGGGGATTGTAGGCCACACCTCCTTTCTCCACTACTCTCCAAACGCGTCTCCTGGTGCGCTCTTGTGGTTGAGGGATGAAGTCTGCTTTACTGCTGTCGGTCCTTAGGGCCCAACTAGCCCTACTGTTACCTCTAGTAAACCCCACACAGCTGGATTGCTGAGAGGTGGTCAGAGGCCACGCTTTTTTTGCTAAAACTCTGCAAACACGCCTCCAGGCATGCTCTTGGTTGGGGGATGAAGTCCCCTTCAATGCTGGGGGCACATAGGGGCCAACTAGCCTACTTGTTACTTCCAATAAGCTGCACACAGTGGGATTGCTGAGAGTGGTCGTAGGTCATGCCCCCTTTCTCCACCAAGTCGGCAAACGCACCACCTAGCATGCTCTTGGTTAAGAGATTAAGTTCCCTTCACTGCTGGGGGTCCTTAGAGTCCAACTAGACTACCTGTTACCACGATTAAGCCACACACAGTGGGATTGCTGAGAGTAGTCACAAGCCACACACCCTTTCTCCTCAACTCTGCAAACGCACCTCCTGGTGTGCTCTTGGTTGGGAAATCAAGTCTCCTTCTCTGCTGGGATTCCGACTCCTTAGGGGTCAACTAGCCTACCTGTTAACTTCAGTAAGCCTCACACAGTTGGATTGCTGAGAGGGGGTTGTAGGCCACGCCACCTTTCTCCACCACTCTCCAAACGCACCCCTGGCTTTCTCTTGGTTGGGGGATGAAGTCCCCTAAGCTGCTGGGGGTCCTTAAGGGCAAAGTAGCCCTACTGTTAACTCTAGTAAGCCCCACACAGCTGGTTTGCTGAGAGGTGGTGAGAGGCCACGCCCTCTTTCGCTACCACTCTGCAAACACGCCTCCAGGCATGCTCTTGGTTGGGGGATGAAGTCCCCTTCACTGCTGGGTATCCTTAAGGGCCAAGTAGCCTACCTGTTACTTCCAGTAAGCCATGCCCCCTTTCTCCATCAGTCAGCAAACGCACCGCCTAGCATGCTCCTGGTTAAGAGATAAAGGGGCATATTATCAAGGACGGGCGATGCATTATCGCCGCTTTTATCGGCAGGAAACTGCCAATAAAACAGCGATAATGGGCTTGATAATATGCTCTATAGAATTCCTATCGAAGCCCATGTTAGATGTCTTCACATCTAACATGGGCTTCGATAGGAATTCTATAGAGCATATTATCAAGCCCATCATCGCCGTTTTATCGGCAGTTTCCTGCCGATAAAAGCGGCGATAATGAATCACCCGTCCTTGATAATATGCCCCAAAGTCCCCTTCACTCCTGGGGGTCCTTAGGGTCCATCTAGACTACCTGTTACCTCGAGCAAGCCCCACACAGTGGGATTGCTGAGAGTAGTCACAGGCCACACACCCTTTCTCCTCCACTCTGCAAACGCACCTCCTGGTGTGCTCTTGGTTGGGGAATCAAGTCTCCTTCTCTGCTGGGAGTCCTTAGGGGCCAACTAGCCTACCTGTTAACTCCAGTAAGCCTCACACAATTGGATTGCTGAGAGGGGGTTGTAGGCCACACCTCCTTTCTCCACTACTCTCCAAACGCACCTCCTGGTGCGCTCTTGTTTGGGGGATGAAGTCTGCTTCACTGCTGTCGGTCCTTAGGGGCCAACTAGCCCTACTGTTACCTATAGTAAACCCCACACAGCTGGATTGCTGAGAGGTGGTCAGAGGCCATGCTTTTTTTGCTACCATTCTGCAAACACGCCTCCAGGCATGCTCTTGGTTGGGGGATGAAGTCCCCTTCACTACTGGGAGTCGATAGTGACCAACTAGCCTACTTGTTACTTCCAATAAGCTTCACACAGTGGGATTGCTGAGAGTGGTCATAGGTCATGCCCCCTTTCCCCACCAGTCGGCAAACGCACCACCTAGCATGCTCTTGGTTAAGAGATGAAGTTCCCTTTACTGCTGGGGGTCCTTAGTGTCCAACTAGACTACCTGTTACCACGAGTAAGCCCCATACAGTGGGATTGCTGAGAGTAGTCACAGGCCACACACCCTTTCTCCTCCACTCTGAAAACGCACCTCCTGGTGTGCTGTTGGTTGGGGATTCAAGTCCCCTTCTCTGCTGGGAGTCCTTAGGAGTCAACTAGCCTTCCTGTTAACTCCAGTAAGCCTCACACAGTTAGATTGCTGAGATGGGGTTGTAGGCCACGCCACCTTTCTCCACCACTCTCCAAACGCACCCCTGGCGCCCTCTTGGTTGGGTGATGAAGTCCCCTAAGCTGCTGGGGGTTCTTAGGGGCGAAGTAGCCCTACTGTTAACTCTAGTAAGCCCCACACAGCTGGATTGCTTAGAGGTGGTCAGAGGCCACGCCCTCTTTCGCTACCACTCTGCAAACACGCCACCAGGTACACTGCTGCTTGGGGCAAGTAGTCTCCCTTAGTCCTGAGGCCCTCAGTACACAAAGGGACCTTATCGCCCCACCAGCAGGGTGCTGAGAGAAGCATTTGCAAAGTGGTAGAAAAGAGGGCATGGCCTCCAACCACCTCTCAGCAATCCCACTTTGTAGGGCTTACTGGAGGTAACAAGTGGGCTAATTGTCCCCTAAGGACATTGCTGGAGCCGGCCCTAGGGGGTGGCAGTTCCCAAGGGCCATTTATGGCTCCAGGAAAGGGGCCCTGCTTCCCACTCTCATTTTAAAAGTAGCCCCAGAGAGGTGGTGGTCCCCGGGGCTGTGTGGGGGGCAGGACCCCCTATGCCTAATTATCTAGATTGCCCAGGGAGGTGACAGCAATCAGTAATGTGGGGGCTGCATGGCCCCCCACTTTTCACAAACATAGCCCTGGGGAGGTGGCAGTCTCCGGGTCTACATGGGGGCAGAAGCCCCCCACAGATTGTTTTTTGTAATTTTTGCCCCAGGGACGTGGTGGTCCCTAGGGCTGCAGGAGCACGTGTGGGCGCCCACATTTAATTTTTTCATTGCCCCTGGGACCTGGCCCACCTGAGGGCTTAAAGGAAAGGAAGTGCAGGAGTATGCACTTCTTATTTTTAAATACATTTCAGCCGGATTTGTGGATCCACAGCGATTCCCGCTGAAAATGTTAAAAAAGAAAATGCTTTTTTGGGACCCCTTGAGCTGGCCTAGGTAGAAACACCCGGACCCCTTCTCTTGTTTTTTCTTGTTTTTTACCTTTTTCTTGTCGTTTGGTTCAACCGAGTCATAAGATTGCTGCCAACACTTCCTGGTTTGAAGTGTTGGCAGCCAATCAGATTGTAGGCACAAGATCGGGAGGGTTCGTAGATCCTCCACACCCCCAGTTGTATATGTGAGAAATGTTTAAATTTCTCAGGAGCATACTGAACGGATTTACACCATTTAACAAAAATTGTACTGTCTGAACCAAGAGCTACCGTTTTGGCAAAGTTGGTATAATTCTGTTCAGCAGTTCGGGCTGCAGCTATGTCTAAAGTTTCCTATGGAAAATAACATGGAGAAAATGCATTTTTGGACCCCCCTTTTTCTCAACCCCTGCTTGACAAATCATCCCGAAACTTTCAACACAGCAGCTGACCTGACCACCCCAACAGTTGTGGAAATTTCAAGAAGATTTGTCAAGCGACGCCAAAGATATTGGTAAATCAGAAAACGCTTTTCCTATGGAAACTAGGTTCTAACTAAAACTAACTACTGGTAACCGCTCAGTAGGTAATATATATGTATAAATGAATCCAAGTCATATACAACATTACAATACCATAGGTCAAGAAGCATATTGTGGGCCTGGAGGCATTTATGTCACAATTAATTTGGATATTATACCCAGGAAATGAAAATGTGATAAATAACATTCATGGGGGGATAATATTTAAGATGTCCAGGGTATTTTACCAAGATTGTGATTGCATTTTTAGCAGAAATATGAATTGCTGAAATAGTGTGTTGTCTATGTTTATGACAGGAACTGTTAGCACTGGCACTTTAAATTTTGGTAATCATGTGTTGGCGATGTCATGTGATCAAGGCAGAGTGTTGGGCAAAATGTGTCATGGCGGACGTAATGGGTGAAATTCAAATATAAAAAATACCTGCACAAAAGTTGGGATCCGCACTCGTATTTCTTGGAAGAGGATTGCTAAAATATGAGGGTTTGGATATATACATATATATAGGCATACAAAGGCGGCAATCTCCAGACGCTAAGAAGTGGAGAGCACACATAGAAGTTTGTTTAAACAAAGTGCTTCATTGTGCAGGCCCCCTACACTGACAGACGCTTTTCGGGTTGGACCTTCCTGTATGTCAGTTTCCCCCTGGAAACACAGAAACATTTAAAACTGACAATGTATCACATGTAATTAGTAACAAGAAAAGATGGTCCTTAAGTCAAGGTCGATTACATGATTTCATGGTGGCAATGATAATTATGAATAATGGATTTATCTCTTTGCTTATTTGTGTTTGGAAAATGATTACTTTCTCCCAATTTTCTTGTTTTTTTAAGCAACTTTGTGTTATATGCTGCTCGCGTGCGCCCCAGCACGCGAGCTTCTGGAATGTGGAATGTTCGGACCGACCTCCGGTCAGTTGGAGCTAGACTGTCCTTGTGGGCAGTTGGTGGTTGTCAAGCTGTTCTGCTTCATGATAAATAAACTACAACTGAAGACTATGTTATGTGTGGACCCTACATCAATTCATAACATACTGGCGACGTTGGGAGCAACCCTCAAAGAAATTCGAGTCTTCGAACTGAACAGAACTGAACAGCGTTCACTTGAGTTCCAGCAAAAAAGTAAGACCATATACTTTTATTTGGTAAAGCGCTCTGATAGCGCCAGCGGCGGGTTAAAGGAAGGCAATTGTGCATTGATAGCACCGGCGGCAGTTTAATTGGTAGTGACATATTTTTTCGAGCGAGCGCCTGTGTCCTAAAGCGGGTGTTAAGGTTGTGGTCGGCGGCTGTATAAATCTGTGCACATGATGGCACCCGCGGCTGGCATTCGAGTGTGTACTACCACACCATAGGGAAATAGTGCGCAATCCAAGCGGAAAGTAAATTTAGGAGTTTAAAACTACTCACTTGAAGGCTCGAGCGCATATCTGCGTAGTAGAACGTTGAAGCCTCTCCTGTGTTCAACGCGTCAGCATCAACTATCCGGATGATCGTCTCTGTCGAAGGGCATTCTGGGAGTGGTGTCATCGGCCATTTTGGTTTGGGAGAGTTCGAGAAACACACCGAGTAACGATTAACTAAACAGTCTAACGCTGTTTAAGTGTAGTATTCGGTATTTTCGAGTTGCACTGTAGTACCTAAAACAATTTATCCATTTTACAGAAAGGAAAAATATATATATTTTCAAAAAAAAAAAAGGGGGGAATTTACTTAATTGTTTGGCACATTTACTCTATAGAAATGTCTAATATTATGGTTCCACCACATTTTTTACCAGTGGCAGGAGAGCCGAAAATGGATTGGGATTTGTGGTATCCCATGTTTTTAGCCTATGTCAGTGTTTTAGAGGAGGAAGGATGTTCGGCCAAAAGAAAATTAGATTTACTACGCTTGTCTTTAGGTGGACAAGGACTAAAAGAGTTATCTGATCTGCCTCCCTTGGAAGATTCTGACTCGGAAACAGATGTTTTTGAAATTGCAGTCAAGCAACTCACCATTAGATTTGGGAAAAAGGTGAATACTGTGATGGAACGCTTCAAATTTTATTCAAGGGCGCAAAAGGATAATGAGACCATTGAAAACTATATTTCTGCGTTACGTGCTCTTGCTGGTTCCTGTGCCTTCGAGACAATTAATTATGAACAAGTGCTTAGGGACCAGATAATGATGAAGACTAAGAGCAAGAAGATACAGGAACGATTGTGGCTAGGGACGGAAACTTCGCTAAAAGCTGTAGTTAATATAGCCAAAGGGATCGAACAGTCAGAGAAGTTCGTGTCTGAAATAAGAGGTCAGAGTCAAGGCATGTCGGTAAAGATCCAAGAAGCCGTACCTGAGGTTTCCGTGGTCAAAGGCCAAGCATTTCAAAAGAGACCTGTTGTTTCTAATTTCAAAAAGGAAGGCTTTACGAGGGATAATAGGTTTAATGAAAGTTTCACGAGAGAAAATAGGTTCAACAATAGACGCTCTTTCATAATCTGTTACAGATGTGGGAGTTTTGAGCATGTGGGGAATTTTAAAAGTTGTCCTGCTTTAAATAAGATCTGTGTAAAATGTAAAAAGACTGGTCATTTTGGGAAAATGTGTCGTTCACCACAAAAAGTTAATTGTATTTCTGTAGATGAAGAAGGGTTTGATGCAGAATTTAGTGAGTTCAACTGTATTTCGTGTGTATCCTCTGATGAATGCAAAAGTTTTCCTTCTGCTTTATTTCATATAGACGGAAAAGAGATATCCATGTTAGTAGATTCCTGTGCCTGGTACTCCATAATCGGGAAAGATGTGTTTGAAGAATTGTGGCCTAATAGAGAATTCACAATTCCTGATATCAAACCTGGCAGCTATTCTGGTCACAAGATTGAATTAATTGGTTTCTTTTGGGCAAAGGTTGAATTTAAAGACAGGTTCACTCAAGCTAAAATATATATTGCCAATAAAGGGGAATCGCTTTTAGGATGGCCTCATCAGAAAGAGATGGGCATTAAATTAGACCCTAATGCCTCACCCCCTGTGTACATTGATCCAACCATTCCATGGCCAGTATGCATGGTAGCCCCCAATGACTGTGAGTTTGTAAATAGCATCAAGAATGAATTCCCAAAAGTTTTTAGTGAGAAGCTAGGCGAGTTTGCCCAATTCAAACATAAGATCATTCTTAAGGACAATGCGGTACCTGTAAGACATAGGGTTAGGAATGTACCCTTAGCCTATCGTAGCAAGATGAAAGGGATTCTTGATGATCTAGTTAAATCCAACATCATTGAACCTATTGAGTCTTCTCCTTGGGTTTCCCCTATTGTTTTATCATTAAAGGCCAATGGTGAGCTCCGCTTATGTGTGGACCTAAGAAGCCTCAATAAAGAGATTTGGTCTGACATGCATCCCCTACCCAAAATCAATGAGCTTATTTCCACCCTGTCTGGTGCAAGCGTATTCTCTACATTGGATCTTGCCAGTGCATACCACCAGGTGGTCTTGCATGAGGATTCTAGGAATCTGACAGCCTTTGTCACGCCTGAAGGTATGTTTCGCTACTTACGGATGCCGTTTGGCCTTGCCAGTGCTGCATCAGTATTTCAGCGCTTAATGAAGGAGGTGTTGAATGAATGTGAAGGGGCTATTGCATTCCAAGACGACATCCTTGTTTTTGGCAACAATGTTCTGGAACATGATAGGAATCTCAAAGCTGTGTTGGGAGGGATACAATCTAAAGGTTTGACCCTCAAGTTTGCTAAGTGCAAATTCAGACAGGAGAAGGTAGATTATTTGGGACATGAGATTTCCAAGGATGGAATAAGACCCAAATTTGATCACATTTCCAGTATTTCAAAGGCTCCCTCTCCAACCAATAGGGATCAATTGTTTTCTTTCCTTGGGTTAACTGAATACTTTAGCAGGTTTGTGAAGAACTATGCTTCCAAAGTGGCTGCTCTTCGTCTGTTACTAAAAAAAGGTGCAAAATTTGAATGGGGGAATGTACAGCAATTGCAATTTGAGGTGTTAAAAAAGGAAATTTGTTCTGCTCCTTTCTTGAAACCATTTGTTGTGGGTCAAGAATGTATCGTTTCTGTTGATGCATGTAACACTGGGTTGGGTGCAGTTCTGATGCAGAAAAATATGGGTGAAGAAAGTATTGTTTCTTATGCTTCAAGGACGTTGAAAGGTGCTGAGAGTAATTATTCGACGATTGAAAAAGAGCTATTAGCGTGCACCTGGGCAGCCCAGCATTTCCGACAGTTTTTGTGGGGTACAAAATTTGTGCTAAGAACCGACCATAAGCCGTTAGTAAGTATGTTGGCTGCGGGTGGTGGAAGGATTCTTACAGCCCGTTTGGCCAGACTGGCGGCCAAACTACAGGAGTATCGATGTACAGTGGAGTATATTCCTGGTAGACTCAATGTGCATGCCGACTGCATGTCAAGGTTAGCTTTACCCCATCACGATGTTGAACACAGATGAGTGTGACGTAGCTTACACCATGAAAGACATTAATGTGGATGATTCAGAGGTCATCAGTGAAAATCTTTGGGCGGAAGCAATGTCTGAGGATAACATTTTAGGGTTGGTCAACACTTATCTTAAATATGGTTGGCCTGAAGAAAGGAAATTGTCAGGTGATCTAAGTTCATTTTTTAAGGTTAAGGATGAGCTCATGTGTTCCAATAATATCATCACTAGGGGTGACAAAATTATTCCCCCTACGTCAGTCAGGGAAAATTTGATTAAGATTGCTCACGAGGGTCACATGGGCATGTCCACCACCAAGAGGAGGTTAAGGGAGTATTATTGGTGGCCTTCTTTAGATGCCTTTGTGGATAGATGGGTCAGGAATTGCGTGTCTTGCTCCAATAGCGACAAAAGTGTGAAACCATTGTCTTCCTCAATCACTCCTATTGAGTATGCTGAAGGGCCGTGGAGAAGGTTAGGAATCGATATCATTGGTCCTTTAAATTTGCCTGACTGCAAGGAGGTATACGGTATAGTCCTAATAGACTATTTTTCGAAATGGCCGGAGGTTAAAATTGTGGAAAGAATCACCTCCAGGCAGGTCATTGATTTCCTTAACAATGTTTTTAGTCGGGAGGGTTTACCTTCTGAGGTTGTTTCAGATAATGGAACGCAGTTTACCAGCAGAGAGATGGAAACATTTTTTAAAGATCACGGTATATCTCACAAGAGGGTTTCCAATTATAATCCTCAAGCCAATGGCCAGACCGAGCGCTTTAATAGAGTGGTCAAAGAGTCTATTCAGCTAGCGGTCAGGAATGATCTGAATTGGAGGAAAGCTTTAAGTGCCACCTTGCTTACATATCGCACGTCACCCAATTCTGTGACGGGTTGTTCCCCTTTCGAATTGCTAAGAGGTCGCAAACCTGGTTCTAAGTTGTTACCTTGGTGGTTGAAATCCAATGGTCCCGTTGTGTCTGCTTTCAATGCCAGGGAAATGGGTGAACGGGTCAGGATTTATCAAGAGAAAATGGGTAAAGGTTCTGTGGAAAGTGGTTCACGTCACAAGGTCAAAGTTGGCGACTTTGTGCGTGTGAAATTTGGAAGTTCATCTGCCAGGAATTGGGCTAAGTGGTCTGATCCTCTCAGAGTGATTGAAGTTTTTAGTAAGGCTGTACGTGTCGAAGGGGGGAAAATTTGGAATTTCAGACGTGTTTCTGTTGTCAGATCTGAGAAATTGTTGAGGAGTCGTAAGATATGTGATTCTCATGTCTATGATGAAGAAAATGAACAATTGTTTTTGGATGAGTTCAATACTATGCAAAACTCACGTGTGTCCTTGCCTATCAATTCTGATGCAACTGTTGTTACCACTCTTGGTCCGCAGGAGAATCTTAATGACTCTGATGGGTTGGGGGATGTCATTGATTTGGAACCTGCAGTTCAAGGTGAGAGTGTGCAAAGAACTGAAGATGCGGTACCCAGAAGGAGTGCACGTGTCTCGCGTCCACCTGTAAAGTTGGAAGATTATGTTTGTACTTAGTTTTTTTTGTGTTTTTTGTGTTTAGGGGGGGAGGTGTGTTATATGCTGCTCGCGTGCGCCCCAGCACGCGAGCTTCTGGAATGTGGAATGTTCGGACCGACCTCCGGTCAGTTGGAGCTAGACTGTCCTTGTGGGCAGTTGGTGGTTGTCAAGCTGTTCTGCTTCATGATAAATAAACTACAACTGAAGACTATGTTAAGTGTGGACCCTACATCAATTCATAACACTTTGCACTCGTTACACACAAGGGTTAATTCACGATTCACAATTCTTAATGTTTTAAAACCACTTTCAAAGATGGCCGCCATGAAATCATGTAATCGACTTCGACTAAAGGACCATCTTTTCTTGTCAGGACACAGGAGGACTTCTTCACCCCGCCAGCAGTGTGCCAAGAGGCTTGTTTGCAGAGCGTTGCAAAAAGGGATGTGGCCTTGGACTACCTCTTAGCAATCCCACAGTGTGGGGATTACTGGAGGTACCTAATGGTCAAGTTGGGCCTTAAGGACCCTTAGCATTCAAGGGGACTTAATCCCCCAACCCAGAATGCACCAAGAGGCGGGTTGCATAGTTGTGCAGGGAGGGGGTGGGGCCTACGGCCACATTTCGTCTTTCCTTTTTATTTTATATATTTAGAAGGGGGCTGTGTGGGCCCCCTTCTCTTAATATTTTGTGGGCCCTGGGGACCCCAACCCCCAGGACCTGACCCATAAAAAAAAAACAGGAAGTGGGCCACAGCGCACCCCTTACGAAGCCAATTTTGGCCCCGGGGACCCAATCCTCTGGGGCATGGCCTCCCATTTCCTGGGCCACTATAGACCCCATCCCATGGGACCTGGCCTCAATGTTGGGGACCACGGGGGTGCCCCAATGCCCCGGTGGTCCCAGCCAACTCCCCGCCTCCTGCTGGAGCCTGCATTGCTTTTGGACAAGGGTAGCTGCTGACATGCAACTCCTCTTGTCCAAAAGCACTGTGCTCCCGTCCTTTCATTGCAGACTGCAATGTCCCGGGGGTGGGCACCATGGGACATTACTGGTGCCGGCCCTGGAATGTGGGTGTACCCAGGGCCATGGAGGGCTCCAGGAGGGGAGCCTCACGGCCCCCTACCAACATGTAAATAGCCCTGGGAAGTTGGTGGTCCCCTGGGCCGGGGGTCTGCAACGGACCCCCATATTTAAATAAAGGTTGCCCTGGGGAGATGGTGGTCCCCAAGGCAGTGTGGGGGGCAGGAGACCCCCCACTTGTTTATTTAAATTGAAGCCCTGGGGAAGTGGCGGTTCCCGGGACTTGGTGGGACCCTTGAGACTACCTGCCTCATATAAATTGAAGCGTGGGGAGGTGGCAATCCCTAGGGCTGGTGGGGGCCACATGCCCCCGTGTGCAGAATTATTAAAGCCAAAAGAAGGTGGTGCCCGGTCCCCGCATATATTTTGCACATTGCCCCTGGGACTTGGCCCACCTGAGGGTTTATTGAACTGAAGTGGGGGAGACCACACTTCATTTTTTTTTTTCGGTGGGATTCGCTAACCAATTGCCAATCTGCTTCATTTTTTTTAATGCTTTTTTGGGCCCTGGGGGTCCCTGTGCAGAAATAGGGGTCAGAGTGTTTCTACCCTGCCACCTTTTCTTGTTTTTTGTCCTTTTTTCTTGTGACTTGGTTCAACCAAGTCACAAGATGGCTACCAACATACTCTGGTTTGAAGTGTTGGCAGCTAATCAGAGTCAAGCTTTTGCACAGGAGGGTTGACGGATCCACTGCAGTCACCAGATATATCATTTTTTAAATATGAATATTTCAGGAAGTGCTGAATGGATTTACACCATTTAACAAAAAGAACGCTTTCTGAACCAAGAGCTACCTTTTTACCAAATTTAGTGTAATTCCGTACAGCAGTTCGGGCTGTAGCTTTGTCTAAAGTTTCCCATGGAGAAAACGCATTTTGGGACCCTCATTTTTTCTCGGCCCCTGCTTGATTAATCACCCTGAAACTTTTAAGACAAGACCTGACCTGAGGTGGCCATTAGTTTTGAAAATGTCATGAAGATTCATCAAACAGCGTAAAAGATATTGGCAAAAGAAAAAACACTTTTCTTATGAAAACTAGGTCCTAACTATAACTTCCTACTGGTGATCCCCAGTTCGATATATATATATATGTATATTTATATGTGTAGGGGTGTGTGGGTCTGTGAGGGGATCTGTGACTGGCTGTGTCATTCTGAGCATGATTGTGAGACTGCCTGTGGAGTCTGCGTTGGTGTGTGAGTGAGTCTCTGAGTGGGTGTGTGAGTATCTGAGTGTCTGTGAGTGGGTCTATTAGTGCCTGCATTCCTCTGTGAGTGAATGTATGAGTACCTCTTTGGGCCTGTAAGTCAGTGTGTAAGTAGATGCATGGGTCTGTGAGTAGATGTGTGAGTACCTGCATGGGTATATGAGTGTCTCTATGAGTGCCTGCATAGGTCTGTGAGTGAGTGTGTGAGTGGATGAGTGGGTCAGTGAGTACCTCTGTGAGTTCCTCTAGGTCTGTGAGTAGGTGTGTGAGTACCTGCATGGGACTGTGAGTGGGTCTATGAGTGCCTCCATGGGTCTGTGAGTGGGTTTCTGACTGCATGTGCAGGACTCTCGGTGGGTGTGTGTGAAAGTGCCAGCTTAGAACTGTGAGTGGATGTGTGATTGCCTGTGTGGGTCTATGAGTGCCTATATGGGTATGTGAGTGGGTTGGTGAGTGCCTACATGGGTCTGTGAGTAGGAGTGTCAATGCCTGCATAGGTCTGACTGGATATGTGAGAGCCTATGTGGGTGTGTGAGTACCTGCGTAGGTGTTTGAGTGCTTGCATTGGTCTGTGAGTGGGTGTGTGAGTACCTGTGTGGGACTCTGGGTGGGTGAGTGGGAAAAGGGCAGCTTAGAACTGTGAGTGGATGTGTGAGTTTCTGTGTGGGTATGTGAGTGCCGGTGTGAGTCTGTCAGTGGGTTTGTGAGTGTCTGTGTTGGTCTCTGAGAGGCTATGAGAGTGTGTGAGTGGGTCTGTAAATGGGTTTGTGTGCCTCTGTGGGTCTGTGAGTGTCTGAGGTGGTCTGTGAGTGGTTGTGTGAGTGTCTGTGTGGATATGTAAGTAGGTCTGTGAGTGCCTGCATGGGTCTGTGAGTAGGTGTGTCAATGCCTCTATAGGTCTGTGAGAATGTGTGTGATTTCCTATGTGGGTCGGTGAGTGGGTCTAAGAGTGCCTGCAGGGCTCTGTGAGTGGGTGTGTTAATGCCTGCATATGTCTGTGAGTGGGTATAAGAGCAGTTGTGTGGGTGTCTGAGTTGGTAGGGAAGTGTTTTTTTCAACATGCGTCAAGATTTATGGATGTGCCCCGGGGATGGGATCATTGGGCCGTAATCAGCCCCAGGAACCACAGGTTGCCTGCACGTGGGGGTTTGGCCAAAGTGACAGGCCACAGGGGTGGTGTGTCCCCTTCATAAATGTATTGGCCATGTGGGATGGGGTTCCCAGGGCCGAAATTGGTTCGGGAAATCCCCCTCTCCTTAACATATACATTGGGCACAGGCAGGATGGGGCAACCAGGGCGGGGAATGGCTCTGGGAGGGGAGGCTCTTGGCCCCTCCCCTACTGAAATACCCGGCTGTATCTGAGCTCTAGTTACACTACAGAAAGTTACTTTATTTAGGCAGTGGTAAGATTATTTGATATGCTCAGAATTACAGGATGTTGAGCCTTAACCAGTACTCAAACCTGGTTCCCCAGCTCCGAATTCAGCAGCTCTGGCCATAACACCACATCCTCTTATCTACACGTCAACCCCTTTTGGTGCGTCCCATCTCCCGTGGTAAACACCCCTCCCCTAGCAACCCCAGGACACTCATCACACCCCTCTTCTCACAGCCATTACTCTCGTAATCCTGAGTTTCCTGTGTACCTACCACTCAATTTTTCCCCTCCTGCCCTCCACCTTTGGAATAGTGCTGTCCAATGCCAGAGAAAGCAGAGTTTTCAAATTTAGATAAGGATTCTCTAACATCAGATAACCTCTTGTTCCAAGGGGTGGTGCTGCTGGGCACTGCAAGGTCACATAATGACTTGCCAGAGTCTCCAGTAGTGAAAGCCCTAAAACCTAACTGTATTTATATGACAAACACATGTTCAGACTGCCGCAAAATACCACAAATGTTGGGGTTTGGGATTGCAAATTTTGCTTTTTTTAATGTAAAGAGTGTCATCCCAACCTGCAAAATCCTGGGGTGACTGCTCAGACTGCAGAATGAGTTCACCCAAGAAGGCAGCGCAAGGTCACCAGTACTTACTATGCCCGTAACCTGCATGAGAGGCGCATCAGTGGCATACCTAGACCCTATGCCACCTGTTGTGGCCCCTGCATCTGCCGCCCTGTGGTGGCAGCATGTAAGAGCAGGAGGTGCTGGCAATTCCTGTGTTTGCTGCAGCGCGGCAGTCGCAAGTAAGTGGGAGGGAGGCCACCGCCCCCAAAACTCTTGCCACCCAGGGCAGACCACCCTTGCCTTGCAATGCCACTGGGCACAACTGTCATATGACATCATTACTGGTGCATGGTCTGTAAAGAGATATATATATCTATTGTGCTATAGACAGCAAGCTGTGAAGCAAATCACTGCACTAGTAAGAAATCTTTTTTCAATGATGTTCCAAGAGAATTAAAATAAAAATTAAAGCCCATGTCATGTCGTTAGCCCATGAGCTTTTTTCACATCAGTCATGCCCAGGTCCTCCATTCTTCCATTAATTCCAGACTTGATTATGCAAATGCATGCAATTTACGCCTTCCAGCAAAATCATTGCTCAAACTGCAGAGGGCACAAACTGACAGGATCATTATGAATTTCAACAGATGTGAACATGCATCTGAAACTTGTCTTATGTTGGTTACCTGAAAAAAGAAACGTGTTCATTTTAAGCTGCTACTGTTATACAGTGTATTGTAGGAAAAGTCCGAAGTTTTTTCAAGATTTGCTTCCAAGGTATACTCGATTGTAGATTTCATAGGTCAAAAACTACCCTTTGTTGGTCATCCCTCACATCAAAAAAATCTCGATTGGGTGTTAGAGCTTTAACTTTTCTAGTTCCCACTTTGCGTAACTCCTTGTCAGTGTCTAACATGTGAAAAAGGGATTCTTCTGTCCTTTAGGAAGGAACTTTGTTAGTGAAGTTTTTGCACAATTCTTTACTTTAACTATTCTTTCCATTCCTGCACCATGAAGCTCTGTTGTGAAAGTCTGCATTTTTATAAAGATTGTATTCAGTCATTCATTCTTTCATTCTCTTCGGCAAGAAGGAGGCGGACCCATCAGATTGACCAGCCAGGTAAGATCGATCTGTAGTAGAGTTGCTAAATTGATGTCTCCTCGTGAAACAAGGTTGCCAATGAAGCTTGTAATGAGAGACAGAAATTCGGTGAAGATTAACCCTTTCGGTGGGTCATCACAGTGGACGTGTGCGGAGGACGGCCTGGCACTGTCCAAACCACGCCCCCCTTTTATTTCAACCACACCGCTGCAAAATTGGGGGATACAGTGCTTAATTTGTAAAAAAAAGAGGTGCCGGTGCTCAAATATTTTCATGGGAGGCAACCACCCCCTTTCCTGGCTCCACCCACATCCTCCATTGGCTCGACCCACGTTCACCTTTGGCTCCAGAGATATGTACCTCGTAATGTGACCTAGATAAGGACTGATGGAGCAAAATAGGCTAATAATGCTAATAAGTCAAAAACAAGGGATGCTTTGTGCAGCGCACATCTGTAATCAAATAGTTGCCTATTATCACAATATTTGGTCAAGCATGAAAGCCAGGATTGACTCCAGATTCTCCAGTTTCACACTCAGCAATTCACCAATTCTAGTTAGATGTGCATTTATTTCTGTCATCAAAGATTAACACTTTATCCTTAATCCATGGGGGGCATAAAATGAGTGCAGAGGTGACAAAAGGAATCAGAATTTTATTTATTTTTTGCAATTTTATATGGTGTGAACCCTGTCATGGGTAGACAGAGGAGCACTTCACAACATTAGACACGGACTACATTACACTTTTTTTCCAGTGAAGTCAGGCTCTCACGTGCAAACCTTTTGGAAAGGTTTTAAAATAGCACAAACCGCACACCTCACCATCCCAGCCTGGGCATTGCAACTTTTAAAACTGTCCAGAGATACACACATTTCCATATAATCATTCAAAATGGGACTCATTTGCATAATGAATGGCTGTCCTCTATGCCTGGCAGGGTCCAGCCATGAGCAGCCCTGCTTTAGAACCTGTGAAGGAGGCACGCCCAGGAATGCTTAGTGACGTGCACCTGGCCTGTGCCTTAACCTTGTGCACGGAGAGGGCAGGAGCAGAGCCCCACAGTGGTCGAGTAGGGGGGTATGTTCCTGCACTCGGGTAGGAGGCTAGGCGGGCACAAAGTGTAGTCTCAGTGACAGTCCCTCTGCGCACAGTGCTCTCTCTCTGAAGCTCTGACCCCTCCCTGTGCCCCGGACGGAGCCCACCGTCCCTGACCAGCTGCATAGGAGGGAGACCCTGAAGAAGGCCCATGTGAATGTATGATAGGGGATAGAACAGAGCAGGCCCTAGAGGAAAGTTCACACTGACATACTAAATGATGGAGACCCTTAAGGGCTCTGGTGGTGGGCAGGTGGTGTGATAAGAGGGGCGCTGCAGAGGAAAGAAGAGTCCCGAGGAAGTCTCAAATAGAGGTGCAGTAAGAGAGAGAGAGCGCACCCTTGTAGGAAAGACACTATTCCTTTCACTGACACCCTGCAACTGCTCTGTCCCTTCCCGCCCCCTACACCCACAATATATCGCTCATGGACAAAGTCAGCCACTGGGGGCTCTAATCTCCCTATCAAAAGCCCGCACCCAGACGTCTGTTACTATTGTGCCACATGGTGTGTAACCAGGGACCTTGGTACTGGGGTCCGTGGTGCCCCAAGGCGGGCCTCTGACTCAGTTCAGGTGACCGGAGTCACCACGTGCAAGAAATAAAAAGCGGCATTGGGTTTTTATTACTTACTGTGATCGGTTACTGCTGGTGTCAGTGCCAGCCTTAATTAAGAGGCCTGCTACGCAGCTGCTTCAAATCGCCCACCTCGACGCTGTGTTAACATGCTACTCGTCCATTGCAGTGTGTGTGTGTGTGTGTGTGTGTGCCGGGGCGTGGTCCACCATACATGGAAGGAAAAAGCTTACGCACGGCACGGCACACGCTGCCTTCCTAAGCATTCTACCATATGCAGCCCAATTAGTGGCCCGCCCACCGGCAAACACTGAAACAGAAAGCAAATTGATACAGATTTATTATCGGGCTCGCTGCACTCTCTCAGCAGCCCTGCACTATCAGCAACACTTCTTCTTCACGGAAGGAAAATGAGACTGTAATAACGTGTGAACAACACTGCAATAATGGCATGGCGTGCAGACTGCAGTGATGAGTAAGTTGGCAGTGTAGACCCGGCTCTGATTAAAAGGTGCCGGTGCTAAGCACCGGAAAGCTCCGGCACAAATTAAGCACTGGGGGGTTAAGAGCCACATGTATCAAGCAATTATGCGTTCGCAAATGTAAAAATGGCTTTTCCATTTATCAAATCTTATTTAGCGATTTGGTAACCTGTTACCGTATCGCAAAATGGGTTTGGGATTCGGTATTTGGTACGGACGTGTTTAAGGCGTCCCTTCCAAATACCAAATCGCTGCTTTATGTATGAATGTTTTGTGACCGTGAATGCGGCTGCAAAACATTTGAATTCCCACTAACTTCTTTGGGAATGGTGGTGTTTTTTTTAAGAGCAGGCAGTGCTCCACCACTGCCTGCTCTTAAAAAAAGAACAAAAATTAAATCAATTTCTTTTTTAATGCCGCCCATTATTCTTTAAGGAAAACGGGCTGGACTTAAAAAAAATATATTGCTTTATTGAAAAGCAATCACGAACATGCTGGTCTACTGACCTAAGCAGGCCACCATCCCCATGATTTTAGCAATTCTTGGGGGGTTGCAAATTGTGACTGACCTCATTAATTTTGATGAGGAAGGTCAATTTGCAACGCTTAAGGAATCGCTAAATGAAACTCCTGGAGTTTCATATTTTTGGAACGGCGATTACCTAATTGTGATTTGCAGAAAATCGAAATTAATTAATCTCTATTCCAAGTGTTGACACATGTGGCTCTAAGTTTTTATCATTACTCATCAGTCTGTCCTCTAGACTGCCCTTATGATCAGCATTTGGCCTCTTTAACCCGGTGGACGGCTTCCATTGTGAATCATGAACCCCTTCTTTTCAAGATGGATACCTTTTAGTTTTAGTATTGCCTGGAGAATGAAGCTGGAACAGGGTGCAGTTTTCACACTAAGTGGATCTCTTACAGAAAGACAATCACTATCTCTGAGTCTAGCCATTTGAACAGGGCCTTCATTTTCTCTGGCAAGTTTGAGCGCTGTGTACTGAGGTTCAGAATCACAAGCCTTGTTATTAAGCATTGTGGTGGGGTTATGCACCCTCATTCCATCCATGGATCACAGGAGATCAATGAAAAATGTATTATGTCTACTGTGAGTAATCGCAGTGCTACACATAGAAATGTCATATAGTGGTAAAATCTATCTCTTTAGCTCAACGTGGGAAAAGAGGTATGTAGGTAGGAAACACAGACAGTTGGATGAGATAAAGTCAACTAAACAAAGCTAATGCACCACAACATGTTGCGCATAAAAGATTTAGGGGCAAAAATCCAGAGAGGCTGGGAGCATTGAATGTAAGAACAACATTTTGTGACCAATTAGAGTCGGCACCTTTTGAAGGTGAAGGCTCAGTTCTGTCTGTGATTTTGAAATGTAATGGCATAGAGTCGTCATGTTTACTTTGTATTGTTTGAGAAGTTGAATATCACTGTTTGTTGCTTGTACCTGCAGTCACCAGGTGTAAGAAAATAGGTTTTAGGTTGACTGTGATGTGAGCCCTAGTCAAGCAGCAACCACAATACTTGTCAGAGTGAGGCACAAGCCAAGCTAACCCTAAATTAACCTGTGCACAACCCTCTGGTAATTTGGCACAGAGTAGTCAGGCTTGATTTAGAAGCAATGTGTATTTGAGCAACACTTCAAACAGTAATAACGTGAAAAACACCAGACAAAAGAGATCCGACACCAAGTTACAAAAATGTAACTTCTTTTAATAAATATATTCCAGAACAACAAAAATGCAGTCAGTAGAACCAGAGATCTGCAAATATTTTTTGTGAAAGTAGCACCAAAAATCACAAGGTGGCAACTGTGGTTATCTGGTCATGCCACACTAGGACAAAGTCACAAGCACAACCACGACGGAGCATGGGCCGGCTACCAGGATGCAAATAGGCCCGCTGAACAGCATACCTTAAATGTTCATTTGAGGAGCATTGCGAGGTTTCACGTTGAAGATATGTTGCGCAGCCGTAGTTATGTGGGGGTTCCGAGATATGGCGAGGCTGCAATGCAAGGGCATACATCATCATCGAGAATCCCATTGACAGGGCTTGCAATATAAAGTTCTGCTTCTAGGATGCCGCACTCAGTCAAGGCATTGCATTGGTTCGGAGGAGCTATGAGGCTGCGATTCAGAGTCTGGCATCGTAGTCGAAGCTGCCTTTGATGAGAGATGTAAGGGAGTAACTTTGGGTTCTGAATTCAAGAGACACAAGCCCACAGGCAAGAGGCAGCAGGTCAGCAGAGCAGGGCAGCAGTCCTTCCGAGGAGCATGGTAGCAGAGTAGCAGTTCTTTCAGCAGCACAATAGTCCTTCTTCCTGGCAGAGTATTCACAGGTCCAGAAGTGTACTGAAGAGTTGATGTCTGAGGTCCAGTGTTTATACCCAGTTGTATCTTTGAAGTAAGGAGAATATTCTAGAGCCATGCCTTTGAAGTGACAAGTGCCTTGCCTTTCTCTCCTTGTCACCAGACTAATTACAGAGGGTTGCAGCCTTTTGTGTGGGGACAAGACACACCCAATTCAAGTGTAAGTGGGGCTGGGCCCAGCTCCTCCCTTCCATTCTGTCAGTGAAGGCATCCAGTTACTCCCGAGCTCCCCATTGTATGTTACTATCTAGGTGGAATACACAAAGCTCAACTGTCAACCACACCCACTCATGTGACCCAGAGAAAGGCTGCTGCCACAAAAATGGCTGAGGCAAACAAATGCCAACGTTCTGAAATCGTCATTTTCAACATTTAAATTTTAAATCCGACTTCACCATAAGCTAGGAGTTTTTCATTACAATTCCAGAGACACAAATCAAGAACTGATTAGCTGTTACCATTTGGAAATAACACTCATAAAATGTAATAAGATAACTCCAATGTTAATCCATAGGAGAGGTAGGGCTTGCAGTAGTGAAAAATTAATTTAAACGTTTTTCACTATCAGGACAGGTAAAGCTTAACATTACATGTCCTACTTTTTAAATACATTGCACCCTGCCTTCTGGGCTGTCGTGGGCCTAGCCTGCGGGTGACTTATTTGTATTATAAAGAAAGGTTTGGGGTCTGGAATTTTTTTTACTTTGCCCTGTCGAAATTTAAAACAACATCTACATAGGATGCAATGGCACACCTGACACATGTGTAAAGACGTACTTAAGTGGGTGGCACAATCAGTTCTGCAGGCTCACTAGTAGCATTACATTTACAGGCCCTGGGCATAGGTAGTGCCACATTACTAGGGACTTGCAAGTCAATTAAATCATGCTAATTAGATATAAACCATATCTCAGGTTTAAAGGAGAGAGCACAGGCACTGTACCACTGGTTAGCAGTGATAAAGTGTGCAGAGTCCTAAGGCAAGCAAAAGCAAAGTCAGAAAAAACAGGAGTTCTGAAGGCAAAATGTTAGGGGGAAACCCATGCCTAGGATTCCAGGTCCAACACTAGCAAAGACTGTTTAGGCTGAAACTTCATCCGATTGATCTGGAGCCACCATTGTTCCCGCTTTGTTCCAGCTGACTACAGAGAAAGTATCCTGGGTCTGTTTGGCACCTTATGTTTGAATGTGCCACTAGATTGGATCATCTATCTGGAGACAGAGTGCTTAATGTGGAGAGCTGGTCTCTGTGATAATTCGCTCATGACAAAATCAGACCCCATGATCACACTCCCTGTCTGAAGCTGCACCTCATTCACACAAGACTGTGAGTGAGGGTACAAGACAGCAATTTCTGGAATAATCAGGATCCCCTGAGAACTGCCTTAAGATGAAAATGCCAAGTGTCTCTATTTTAATTGGTGTAACCTAGGCAGCATATTATACTTATTGGGGCCTGTGGCTCATGTCCTTTGTGGGCACACTTCTCTATGGTCTCTCCTCTATGTCCCATCTGTTCCATGATTCCTCCAGGTCTTGAGTAAGATGTTAGACCGAGTAAGTCCCAATTTGTATTTCTCACAGGCGGTCATCACAGGGGGCATTTTCTGCTGGCCCCTCCGTCTGTAGCCAAAGTGGTTACTCCTCTCAGGTGCCACACTGAGGTTTCTCCCCTTGGAGCCACATGTGGCACTGAACAGTTCCCCATGTGGCTCCCATCATCGGGTCCCTTCTACCATCTCCACTGCTGAGGGTTTGGTCCTCCACTACAAGCAATCAGCCAGATACCAGGGTCCAAGCACCAAGGGTCAGGGCAGAGTGTATTTATCTCAGTTCCTAGGGCCCCATTCCCATGTAGTTGCGGTGGTCCTGGGCTGGGAGAGAGAGAGAGAGACACATGCTCCAGAATAAATCCCCCAATGTCAGTTCTCCATTGTGAAATCTAGGCACACGCCTAGGTGCATCTCCATTTAAAAATGCCCAATAGAGGTTGTTTGAATGTTTGAGGCCACATATACGCTGATTGATTTGCTATTTCCAGGCTCCAGGGCTCTGTGGGGGATTAGCTCCCTGACCCCAGCCTTCTATTGATAGAACTACAGTATTACACATGACCTGACCCAGGAACAGTATAAATGCATGTCACAACACTGGTAGCATTAAAGGTATAGTCTCTGTCATTACTCCTACTTCTCTATATCACATCCCCTGAACAAGACAGGATCACCTTCTCTTCCCCTCTCTTGAACTACGAACAGGACTCCATCCCCTTTTTTCCCTCGCTCCTTACTGTCTCTGGGCACAAAGGTACACTTAGACCAAATTTCTAAGTTTAGGCCTAAAGCCTAACTCTACTAGAAGTAAAGTTAAACTTTTGGTCTACGCATAGTGCAAAAGTCTAACTTGGGCCAAAAATCTAACTCTACTACTAGTAAAGTTAGACATTTGGTCTAAGTTAGACTTTTGCTCAAAACTTAGACTTCAGATCTAAACTTAGACTTTTGGTCTAAGTTTACCTTTGTGAATCTGGACCGTTCTCTCTTCCTTCTTTACTTTCTCATTGTTTGTCTTTATATTGATTGAGGCCATTTTACGCTGTATGGGATGCAAAAGTGTCAAGTGTGTTTTAATTTCCTTGGCTAAAATGTTTGTTTTTTGAAAACTTGAATGTAGAGTGGTCAGTGTTTTACCTTAAATGACTACTATTTTTATATTACTCACTCTCAAAAGAAAAACTAAGAACTGTTGAAAAATAGGTATTATACTGCTGAGCACCTCCTCTTGCATACAGCATATTTGAAACCTTTGGAGCTAAGCAATATCGAATCTTTCATATTCACCAGAACTGCTGAAACTGGTTCATGATTCTGTAGAGAGGTGTCCTCTGGTCCTCCTATAAGTTGAGTTTCTCAAGGGCCACAAAATAAAATTATTTTATTGAGCTTTAGGTTAAGTTGAGAGGAATTGTAACTGTTTTCGGTACCCTTGTTTACTCAGAGCTTCATTTATCATTAAATAACATAAGGTAGTAAATCCAAATTCACAGGCTATAATAGATAGGGATTCAAGGCTCAGAGGCTGATTTAGAGTTTGACAGGGAGGGCACTGTATCTCAAAGGCGATGGAGTACCTGCTCTACCAAAATGAAGGGCCACCCACATGATTCACAGACAGGCAGTGCTTAAGTATGTCAGAGATAGAGATAACGTCATCACTGAAATACTCCTGCATAGGAGTAAGGGCTATTGGAGGTTTAGCGTTTAGACTGTCCACCCAAAATAGAGTGGATGGTCGAATGGTCGTTTTTTTCACTGCTTTCTACCGCCAGGTAAAACCTGGTGGTAAGGGGAAGTGAAAACTGCTAAATGACCTCCACACCATGGTAGACATCTCCCCTTGTATTGCAACTCCCTGTATGTGGAGTCCAACAAGGGCCTTATCCATCGACTGCAAATCGTGCAGAATGCTGCAGTGCATTGGGCAAAGTTTGCGCATGATAAAACTCAGTTCATTCATTCATTCATTCATTCAGTTATTAGTTGTTGTATTTTCAAAAACAAAATCACCTTTGTGTTTTTATTTTTGAAAATACAAAAACAGGTTTAAAGTTTGACGTATGGTACCATCATATTGATGCCAATGACAGAGTTAACATGGGGCAATCATCATTTTCAAGCATTTTATTTAACTGCTTCACCACATTAGGAATTTTTGAGGCCAGGTATAGGTCAATGCCTTGATTTCGGTGCATAGGTATGAGGAATGGCCAGATCAGCATCTTCAGATAAGATTAATACATCATTCACATATTTGGCTACTTTTTGGTGACCTAAGAAAGAAGTGAAATCCCTAGATTGTAGTGTTTGTTCTAAATTTCATCTCAAGTAAGTCTAGTACCGGGAAAGACGGCACCTGATAAGATTTCACATATTTCTAAGACAGAGGCACTCTATTGATCTTAATAAAACATTATAGGTTGCTATCACAAGCTCCTGAATCTCAATAGTTACTTCAATCAGTTGTGTTACACCACATTCAGAACTTCAGTGTCATCGGGTACTATCTACATTTCAGTGGCCATTATGATGTTGGGCAGAAAACGTCCTCCCGGCAGTTGGAATTTCCTCAAACGCATAGGAGCCCTTCCGACCAACTCGGTCAATTTACATTCCGACCGCTCAATTGCAATGTTCGCAGTCAGAATGCAAACCGCGTGGTCATTCCAAATCGGTTCCGAGCGACTCGTGGAGGATTCGTGTTGGTCAGAACCACATCGTACACCCCTATGGACAGCCTTTCTGCCCTCAGGATTACGATTCTGATTTCCAACAGCCTTTCCAAGTCAGCCTGTCCGTCACTGAGAGTTAGTCAGAAAATGAATTTGGGAGCCCCTGGCAGGGCCCCACCTTGGCCCCACGGCCTACGGATGATGGCAGAGGGCGTACCTACGGGACCCCCCTGTAAAACTTTGCAATGTGTGGCAGGTACCATGGGGTGCCTGCGACAGGGTGTAGGGTTTTTCACAAACACCCTATTTCCCCACTGGAGCCTGTGTTATGACCGGTTGTCGGGCAGAACATGAGCTCCTATAAGGAACAATGGGACTCCGACCAGTGTTCGGTCACATCAGTAATCTGGTGGCCATACTCGCTGACCGCAAGTCAGTCGGTCCCGATTCCGAGTCTATGTCGGGCAGAGGCTTTTTGCTCGACAAAGTAATGAGCCCCTGAATGTATACCTGACAACAGGATAATGTATGTAGGGGGGCATGGAAAAATTAAATTATCTTGTGCTGGATGCATGACCATGTGATCGAAAAAAACACATGGTCATTATTCATCAAAGGTGGACTTTGAGAACAATATCTT
This sequence comes from Lissotriton helveticus, assembly GCF_964261635.1. Lineage (NCBI taxonomy): Eukaryota > Metazoa > Chordata > Amphibia > Caudata > Salamandridae > Lissotriton > Lissotriton helveticus. Next base: position 1,762,611,212 of record NC_136065.1, read on the forward strand.
TGCAAGTCAAGAAAGTGATGTGTCACTGTATCCTTCATTACAATTAAGTACAAGTTGTAATGGAAAGTGCGGGTTGTACAACATTTTCTAATACACACAATAATTGTGATCATTATTACTGTTACGACTGATCTTGCAGAGCTATGAAGGCAATATTCGTTAAGCAGTAGCCCACTAAAAATATGTAGTTGATAGCTGCACTGTATTGTAATTGCATTTAGAAAGCACTTACCATCCCTGACCAGGCTTTGCCTTCTTCCAACTGGAAGAGACTACTCATGATTTCTTTAGGATATATCTATACCTGTTATGCTTTTCGTAGCAGGACCCTTTAGTTGATACTGCAAAAGGCAAATTAAATCTATCTTTATCCACCGAGATCCACAGGCACAAGATCAACAAGAAACACATGTCATAGAACTTCACTGTGTTCCACCCACAATGTCAATTGATGGCACATATAAGGATCTTCAGTTTCTAAGTTAGTTGACAGATGCCCATTACCTGATGATGACAGGGTGAATTTTTGTATTTAGATTTAGCTGAAAGAAACAATTTTAGAGCACAGGAAAAGAGCAAGGGCTTGAGAGACCTTCTGAAAGACAGATGATCAACCATATTGAAAGTGCCATAGCCTAAGATGCACTTTTAACACGGTGAGTGGGATTTCGGCCACGTCCTTTGCTGTCCTTTTACAGTTGTATTAATTTATTATTAATTATTCAATAATAAGGCTAAACTTTATTTTTGTAATGAATCAAAGTTATAAAGATCCTCTATGGTAAACTAATGACCCTTGCCTTGTAAAATTGAAGTGAAACCTCAATTATGGCACAAAGCAGACAGCAAAAGCTGTCTTTCAAAAGCTATGTGAGTAATTTGATAATTGCCTGCCAGCGAATCAATTTTCCACTACCGATGATGTAATAGTCCAGAGACGCTGCTTTGAAGGACAATTTTGTCTTTGTATATTGGATTAAAGAGCCTTACTCTGTTCAAACACACCGAGCTAGCCTTGTCCTTACGTCGTCAGTTGACATTGAAGTCTAATCCCTTTGTTTAGATTACAATTAAAAATATTTTATCTACAAAGCGCTTTTATCCAAGGCACTTCAGACAGTACATTTATTATTAAATTATTATCACCTATTTGAAAATGGTACTCATTTTACCGACTTTGGAATGGTGATATACCTGAATTTCAATCAGTGACTTGTAGTTTTCACATAGCTTAACAGCATGCAATGAGCTTGCTGAGCTGAATTACTGAAAATTAGCAAATAATTTGGTGGTATTGGTTGAGTGTGCTCTGTGGGGTATTTTTCTGCTGCCATGAAAGTGGCCTTAGTACATTAAAAGAAAAGGGCCATATTAGCAAGAAACTGAGAAAAATATCGCAGAGCGCGCTTAGTGTGAAAATTTTCATCGCCAGCTATCGCTGGAATATATCACCACGCTAACACTGCATTAGCGCCAGTTAGCGCTAAGGTGATATATATTCCAACGATAGCGGGAGGGAAGGGCCAACATCGCAACAAAACCATCGATGTTGCATGGGGAAGGGGGAACACCTTGCTGATACGACCCTATAGTCATATCAGCATAATTCACCCCCCCCCCCCATGTTAGGTATCGTGAAGTCAGGAAAATAGCAGGTGTAAAAAAAACAGCGATGACCCCGGTTAGCGCAACTTTTCACGTCGCTAACCGGGACCAGGGCCTCCTTGCTAATAGGCGATAGGCCTAATAGCGGCTGTTTACAAGGTCTGTTGGTCGGGAACGCCTACTCTGCATGTCATTAGCGATGAATATCGTTGACATGCAAAGTGGCACCCAAACATGTCGCTATCGCCAGAAGGCTGCTGCTAACGCCTGTTAGCGACTGCTTGCCCCTAGGGCGATAAAAAAATTGCCTCTTTAGCGGCAAAAAGTGCAGCTAAAGCGGAGATAAGGCCCTTGGTAATATGCCCCACAGTTCCTTTTAGAGTACTGGACGTTTGAAGGCGCCTGCTTGATTTGTAGGGATTATAAGCAGGGTCATTGGATAAAAGTGAATACCCATTCATGGGAAATTTACATTGTTTCTAGCTCAAACAGATCAAAGGTTATTGTAATCACTGCACACATGATGGAACACCAAAGCAGATGCTTTGCAAAGATCAACTGTTCAATTTTCAACTGTTGATTTCTGTAAACAGGCATTTAATGCACTACCGATTTTACCTTGATAGCATCAAATATTCCCAGGTGATGGACTGAGGACAGAGATTGGATTGCATTAGAAAACAAATAAGCAGATATAATTCAGATGGAAAGAATGATTCCTTTTTTTGCAGGAAAATGTTTTGTTTCACTAGACAAACACCAATTTTATAAGACACTTATAAAAGTAGCAGTTATTTCAAAAGTACTCTTAGATTGGAGAAGAATTTTAAACCTAGACCATTTCTTTCTAATGTGACTGTTTTCATACCTAAAGTCCTTTCTAGTGAGACAGGTCCATAATAAACAAGATTTTCTCTATATTCTCCTAGATCCTTCCAAGGCCCCATAGTGTGAACACAACGTAAACCAGAAAAAAGATATGTTTAGGAACATAACTGTGATAGAATAGATGAGACATATTTTATGTAATATTTTCGTAAAAGATGGATTGTTTTCTCCAACATGCAACAGTCTATCTGTTTTACAAAAACAATTTAATACTTTGGTAGAAGGAAATGTTTTACTAAAATGCCATCTGTGTTCTTCTATGCAAACTGCAATTAACTGTTGGTTTTAGAAAATTATATGCTGTGAATTCTTTGCTTTCTTGAGAAACATGCATTTGTATAGGACTGCAATCCTTTTTGTATTGTTGTGTTAAAATGTCAATCTCACTGCACTATAATATACTGAATAGTTTGCCTCTAAACTTATAATAAACCACAGAAGTTGATTTTCTTGCTGTATAATTTGCTTTTTTGCCCATATAATCTAGTAAACCCTGTAACATAATTTAGTCCAGTATTGACACATAATTCCAGTGGACCTGAATATATGTCACCAGTGAGAAAGTGCCCTGACCAAGTAATAATGTCACTATTCTGTATGAGGTCAGTAAGGTTTAGATCAAACCTAAGCTCAGGCTTGGGTAGGTGTGGCACGGATTAGTCCGTTTTAACTCAAAGGAAAACAAGTGTAATGCATTCATCAGTAACAAAACAGCCAATAAAGAAACACAGCACAAAGTCACACTCCAATTTATAAAAATAGCTTATATTTGTTTCTTTGAATAGATACCAAGGCAGCAACATTCTGAGAAAGAGAACAAGAGATATGATTTTTGCAAAGTTTTTATAAATCACTGCATTTCACTCCAAAATTTTTATAAATCACTGCTTTTCACTCATAGTGGTTGTCTTTGAGACTCCAACGTGAGGGTCCAAGGAAAAGTGAAAGTTTTAGGCCAAATGCGATTGAGTGCAGGTCGATTGCAGTGGCTAGTTTGGTCCAGGTGAAACGTTTACCTTTGAACTTAGAACATTTTGTGGTCCTTTTTCTCGACACTGGGATCATTGACCGGGCCCTCTGCAGCTTGAGTCTGGTGTTGGGTTTGAAATTGACAGACAGGCAAAGTCCAATACATCAGTGGAAGCCCTGGCGGTAGTGTGTTAACCTCAGATTTTGTGCCCAAAAATGTTGTCTTGTTCTTTAGGCTCACAAGTTGCAGTTATGGGGGAAGGGAGGAGTACACTCTAGCATCTTCCCAGGTTCCAGTAACTTGGGCACTGCTTGGGGGCTAGCACTCGATCTCCCGGGCTACGCCAGTGAAGTATAGAGCAAGTCCAATGGCAACTGGTCAGCTGGACACTCTGCAGGTACATGGTTTCTTTAGCTTTTGTGTCCCAAAGCTTAATAGGAGGCTTGCCAACTAGCTCTTGGAGTTCACTCACTGGTCCTTGGCACACGTGGGAGTAGGTATAGCCCTTGGGCTTTCTCCCCAACATATCAACAGCAGGAGCAGCCCTTCTCTTTCAGAAGTCCTGTCTTGGTTCTGCAGGTGCATTTTCTTTTGTGCAGTCTTTCTGTCTGAAGTCAACTGGTTCAGGAGGTGCAGTCCGTCTGACCTTTATGAGTCCAGCAGTGTTGGGAGGCTGGAAACCAGGAGTGCTTTTGACATTTCCAACATTGTGTGTGGGGAGGACTCCCTAACCAATGGGGCCAATTTCCCATGCGATAAACAAGCCCACTCTTAAACAAGTTCCTTAGGAATGGGTTGGCACTAAACATTCCCATAGTGCATTTTTCCACCCAAATCCAAGTCAGAAACCGCCACCCTTGTTTAGACCTATTGGCACACCCCTGAGGTGTGTCCGGTGTAATGAACAACCCCTCCTGGAAAATTGGTTCTGCAACGGGTTTTCTCCCCTTTGGAAGAAATGCTAGCCTGTCTACCTATCATTTTTGTCTACAAAAATGATAGGGCAAGCCAAGGTGTGGCTCGCATTTACCTGTCAGAAGCAGCTAACTCTTTGAAGCTGGGTGGCCTTTGGTGCATCCCTCTGGCCATCCTGTCAGGTGGAGGTCACACTTCTTTGACCCACAAGCCTTTTGCTCCCCTTTCTTTCTTAGAATATATTCACACCTGCAGGTTGGAGGGCATCAGGCTGTCTCTGATGTTGAAGCAACTCAAACTACTACTAGAACACTGGGGCAAGAAAGTGGTAACTTTATAATGTCAACTTCAGATCAAAAATTACTTTAAATATGACTTCCACAATAAGTCTTGATTAATATAATAATTGTTTTGATACCTTGAAGTACGATTTTTGGTGGTCCCAAATAGAAGTAAACACTTAGGGCCTGATTATGAGTTTGGTGGTGCCAGAGTGGACCGCCATACCGGCAGCCTACAGAACCACCAAACCAGTGTAGGGACCACCCGCCTGATTACAATCTTCTTTGTGTCTGGTGGGCTTGTTTGGTGGTCTGTTAGAAATGGAGGTCTCTAGTTGGTAGAGGTAGGTACCTTTGTTCAAATAGGGACCCTTGCTTCTAGTCAGAGTAAGGGGGTACACACTTTAGATAACACCTGCTCACCCTCTTGGTAGCTTGGCATGAGCAGAAAGGATTATCCCAAATGCAATTTGTAAAGTACCCTTAGCAACACTCACATTAATGCAGTGAAACACCACACCAGTTTAGAAAAATATAATATCTTTATCTACACTTGACACGACCAAAACGAAAGAAATCCAACACACACAGTTAAGAAAATATGGCTTTCTAAAAGGCTCTTACTAAAGAAAAATACACATTGCAGGTTCTGTATTTCTTTTAGGTAAATGCAACATTATAAGTACAGGTCCCCTTTGCGCCAACACCCAGTGCTTCTGTTGGTCTCAAACTCTTCACTACTGTGAGGCTGACTCCATGGTCAGGTACCAAGGACCTATGTTCTCCGATGCGGTAAATGAACAGATTCAGGGGAACAGGACCCAGTACCGCAACTCTTCCACTGTGCCGGTACGGGACATAATTATCACTAGGAGAGGGGGGACCCCACTATCCAGACAAATGCTTGTACAGTCCCCCGCAGTCCCACTAACTAGAAAAATGCTCAAACAGTCCTGCCGACTCACAACCCGCCCAAGGCAACACGATAAGCGGCGGTTCAGGTCTCAGGATCAGATCGCTGATATGAGCGTTACCTGGGGAGCTGGTCTCTCGCTGCTGCCCATGCCTCGGTCGGCCCACAAACGTGAGGCCTGATCCTGGATGGCGCTGTACAGGGGGGAGACCGAGGCAGCCCTACCTGACTTGAGTGTGGCCTCACTATTTGGCTCAATGCTTACATCCTGCTGGGCGGCTCCCTGATTAGTGGTGGTGCATCCTAGAGGAGTCCTGGTTGCCAGGCAACACCTCGCAGCCCATGATTGCAGCACGATTTCCTCGTTAGTGATAATGGTATGTCGTCGACTCGGGGACAGCGGCGGTGATGGCCACGAAGTTCTTTCACAAGCTGTGTGCAGATGCGCGCACACAGCGTCACAGGGGCAATCTTGGAGATGAAGCGCTTTTTAGCAATGACTGCCTCAAAGGTCACAAACTGTGCACAGACACACGCACACAGCGTCATAGAGACAATCTTGGGGATGAAGCGCTTTTTAGTAATCACAGCCTCACGAAGGTCACAAACTGTTCACAGACACACGCACACAGCGTCGTAGAGACGATCTTGGGACTTTTATGTCCCTGTGTCTCCGCAACAGGAGGCAAGCTCACACAGGCCCTTAGAGACTCCTCTTCAAGCAGGGGGGTGGACATAGCACACAGCCAAGTCACTTATCCTTCCCTCAGCAGCAACAGCAAACTGCAGGCCAACCCCAGACACACAACAGGGGTAGCGCTTCTCTTCAGTCTCTGCAGCTGTCCGCTTCAGCAAAGGTTCCTCTTGATCACAAAGTAGTCTTAAATTCAGAGGTTCCAGCTCTAATATGTATACCCCACAAGTTCTTTGTTCTCTTTGTGTAAGGGGCTCTGAGCCCAGTCTAAACCAGTTCTGGGTGCACTCTGCCAGTGCACAGTTTCTTCCTTTGTCAGTGAGGACCTGGGTCCCAGACATACTTCAGGAGGTGGAGCCAGTCCTTTATGGAAGGCAGGCACAGCCCTATTCAGATACAGGTGCTACTCTTATCACCACTCACAATGCAGATCAGCCTATTCAGCCTAGTGCTGACACATGCAGACTCCTGGAGCCACTCCAGCCTTTGTCACTCCAAAGCCAGACCGTCAATCCACAAACAGGGAGAGGCACACAGAAAGGTTGAACAAGAAAAAAGCCACTTTCTAAACGTGCTATTTTGAAACACAGAATTAAAAAAAACATCCTTACTGAAAGATGTGTTATCAAATTCTGAGTTCAGAGATACCAGACTCCAATTTTCTATCTTACTCCTATGGGAAGATATGCTTGTAAAATATTACAGAGCATTCCCCATTCTGTCCTAAGGGCATAATAGTGAAAAATGAAATTGGCAGTATTTCACTATCAGGACATGTTACACACACCAGTAAATGTCCTACCTTTCCCATGCACGGCACCCTGCCCAGGGGGGTACCTAGGGCCTACTATAGGGGTGTCCTATGTTCAAGGAACGGGAAAGGTAGGGCCTGGCAAGTGGGAACAATGGCCAGGTCAAAATGGCAGTTATCAAACTGCATGCAAGCACTGTGGTGGCAGTCTGAGACGTCTTTTCCGGGCTACTCATGTGGGTGGCACAATCAGTGCTGCAAGCTCACTAGTAGCATTTGAGTTACCAGCCCTGGCACACTCAGTGCACTTTCCTAGGGACCTACTGGAAAAACAAATATGCCAATCATGGATAACCAATCACAATAACAATTTACACAGAGAGCATATGCACTTTAGCAATGATCAGCAGTGGTAAAGTGCCCAGAGTCCTGAAGCCAACAACCGCAGGTCAGGAAAAAGTAGGAGGAGGAAGCAAAAAGTTTAGGGATAACCCTCCATAAAAAGGGCAATTTCCAACATGGTCCCACGGCGGTCGCTCTGAAAATGGGCACGGCAATGGGAACACCAAAAATAGTTCCTACATGGCATAGACTGTAATGTCCATGCCGTGCAGAAACTGGGGTGCTTGCACACTGGGGGCATATGTTCTGACCCCCATGCATGAACCCCATGGCCCAGAGGCACCTTTGTTTTCTCTCTGCCACTGTTTTCATGGACTCAAGTCAAGTCAAGTCAAAAATGTATATTGCGCACTACTCACCCAGAGGGTCTCAAGGCGCTTGAGGTGGGGGGGGGGGCGTTCGTTACTTATCAAATAGCCAAGTTTTGAGTTGTTTTCTGAAGGAGAGGTGGTTCTGTGTAAGGCGGAGGTGGGAGGGGAGAGAGTTCCAGGTTTTGGCCGCTAAGTAGGAGAAGGATCTTCCTCCCATGGTGGCTCTTCGGATGTGTGGAATCGTGGCGAGGGCTTGATTGGACGATCGTAGTTGGCGGGTGGGGGTGTAAAAGGTCAGGCGCGTGTTGAGGTATTTGGGTCCCAGGTCGTGGAGGGCTTTGTGTGCGTGGGTGAGGAGACGGAACGTTATTCTCTTGTTGACTGGGAGCCAGTGAAGGTCTCTTAGGTGACCGGATATGTGATTGTGGCGGGGTATGTCTAGGATGAGTCGGGCGGAGGCGTTCTGAATGCGTTGGAGTTTATTCTGTAATGTGGCTGTGGTTCCGGCGTAGAGGGTGTTTCCGTAGTCCAGTCGGCTTGTGACAAGAGCTTGGGTGACCGTCTTTCTTGTTTCGGTGGGGATCCAGCGGAAGATCTTTCTGAGCATACGTAAGATGTTAAAGCATGATGATGAGACGGCGTTGACTTGTCTGGTCATCGAGAGGGAGGAGTCTAGAATGAATCCCAGGTTGCGAGCATGGTCCGTTGGTTTGTGTGCGCTGCCCAGGGCCGGTGGCCACCATGAGTCGTCCCATGCGGAGGGGTATGATCCTAGGATGAGGACTTCCGTCTTGTCAGAATTCAGTTTTAAGCGGCTGTTCTTCATCCACTCGGCAACGTCTTTCATCCCTTCGTGTAGGTTAGTTTTAGCGGTGTTTGGGTCTTTGGTGAGGGAGAGGATCAGCTGGGTGTCGTCGGCGTAGGAGATGATGTTGAGGTTGTGCTGGCATGCGATGGATGCGAGGGGGCTCATGTAGACGTTGAAGAGGGTGGGGCTGAGCGATGATCCTTGTGGTACGCCGCAGGTGACTTCGGTGGCCTCTGACCTGAAAGGGGGGAGGCGGACTCTCTGGGTTCTTCCAGCGAGAAACGAGATGATCCAGTCCAGTGCTTTTCCTTGGAGGAGGAACTGCAGTGAAAACCATGGCAGAGAGGTGACTTGTAATGTTCTTGGCTGGGCCGTGGTAGTCCTGCTAAGCATATTGAGGCCTCATGACCACCACACCACCACCAGGGATCGGCAGTTTCCTGTTTGTTGCAGCGGTGCAATGATGCTCCGACTGCCCTAGTTGTAATAGACATTCGGAGTGCCTGTGCAGCAGTAGCTGGACCATCACCGTTGTGCCACCTTGAGTACAGCAGTCCTTCGACTGACAGACTTGTAACTAGGTACTAAATGGTTGGGCTAGTCTAACCCCATATTAGTCAATGAGACTACCAGCCTTCCTACAGAGAAAACAGCAATGGTGGGTTTTCACTGTCAAGACATGTCAAGCATGAAAGGAACATGTAATTCTATTTATTATTTAGCACCCTGCATCATGGGCTTGTAAGGACATCCCTAAGGGCAGCCACGGCTGGCAGTGGGAGTACCTGCAGGGCGGTGACGTGGCGTGGGGACGTAAATACAAAACAAAACAAATTTTGTTGTGCGCACTGCATCCCATTTGGGGATGCAGTGCACTCAACGTAATTCGTTTTATTTTTTTAAATATTTACTTACCTGTAAAACTCTGTAATCCACACATTACTACCCCCCACCCTGCCCCTCCCCCTCCCCACGTCACCGTCCTGCAGGTACTCCCACTGCCGGCCGTGGCTGCCTAAGGGCGACTTTAAAAGGAAAGTTTGGACTTGGCAAAAGAGTTAATTTTCCCATATCGCGGTTGGCAGGTTAAAAGCTGTGGCAGACCAGGAGCCATTTTTTCTCTATGTCACTCAAGTGGTGGCACAATTAAGTGCTGCAGTCCACTAGTGACATTTAACTTATTAGCCAGGGAACACGTTATGCCATATACTAGGGACGTATAGGTAAGTTAAATATGATAGTCAGATGTTAGCCAATTGCACATACACTTTGCGTGGTCAGAGCACATGCACTGAGTCCTGGTCAGCAGGTCCCAGTGCAATAGCAGTATCTAACAAAAAAGGGGGGGTGAACCTGCAAAAGGGTATTACTTTGCATCAAGTTACTGGGTGCGATTAAAAGACTGGGAGTTAGTGTTAGTGTTTGATGCACTGGATCCTATAAATTTGCACTCCTGCTCACTTATGTTTTTCATTTTATTGTGCTCTTGCTTTTGGTCACCGCACCTTCTTTTGGTGACTTCCTTGTAAGAAGTGAACTAAAATGCACACATTGTGGAGTGTTATTACAATATGCATTGAATTATGGGATGGATGTACAAATGTTACATTAGTCATTATCCATTTTTTATTTATTTTATTTATGATTCAGATGGACACCACAAACCATCCTGGGACTTGGATTATCTGAAAGGAACAAACTGACAAGAGGACAAAACAAGTATTTAGTAGGGGAAATGGGTTGTCAGTGGGCCAATGAAAACTTAATTTGTCCCAATTGGCAGAATCCCTAACTGTAATCATTCTGCAGCTTGTGCCCAAGCACATCCGCAGCATTATAGAAGGTACGGTTCCTTATGCACAATATTTATAAATATGCACACTATTTCACAGGCACCCAATACAGAAAGCAATTTATATGCAAAGGTGTGGATAAATCTCTCCAAAATTAGTGGCAAATCTGATGGCTAGATTTAACACCTTTTGCTACTTTTTTGTCTCAGACCTAGGAACTCCTAAATAAAGGGCAATGCCATAGTAAGGGTATGACTGTACACACGCGCAAGTGATGATCGCCTCAGATTAGGAGGTGATGAAATAAATAACTAAAAGGAATACAGGCTGTTGGAAGAAGAAACAGAAAAGCACCGGTTGTAAATTAGCTTCAAACTTCAATTCCCTATTCACTTTAAAGAATAAGTATGTGACTTTGGGACAAGAGCAGGCATAACACCTAATGCTTCAGGCAAATACTTTTAAATCCAGCAGGCAGAGTCTGCCTTATTGTCCTGGACCTCAAACTTGCATCATGTAGAGTGATAAAATCGAAGGCCCTTCACCTTTAGATAGCTGTGAGCCTCGTCCTCACATGAATTATTGAATTTGCAGAATGACAGAAATATCTGTGATAAGTTGGGTCATCAACCTGGGGCACACAAAAAGTATGGACAAGCTTTCCCAAAGAATGTGTGACTATAGGTCGAAAAAGATGAGGGATAGAGAGGAGGTCTCTGAGAGACACCACTAGTGACACGTAGAGCCAGAGAACAAAAAGGGGCAATGGTTACCAGCTGGGTGCACACTGTGAAGGAGGACTTCAACCGCTTTAGAGCACGACGTGATGTACTCACCACTGAAGCAACCAACCAGGGCATAATGGTCAAATGTGCATTCACTTGTGAATGACACAATTGCCATATTCTATGGATGAACCAGGAAAGCACCCATGTGCACTGCTGAAATAAGGTTTCATGCATAGAAAAGGGCTTACATATTTAATATAACATTACAAACATTTTGTGAGGATATCTGGACATGGTAACTTTTCCCATTTCATGGAGTTCATTGCTTTTCTGACTTCTGCTGCTGGTATTTCTTCAGATAAATGCAATCATCATCTAACAGCATAACAATTTGCAGTCTTAAGAAATGAATAGCAGCTCTTTGTTGAAACTGATAGAGATTTACTGATCAGTCTAAAATCTGAAGAACTCTTTTGTGAGCTGCTTCATATGTTTTCTTATCTGGATTCGTTTTATTGGATAGTTGTTTCAGTTTTTTGCTGGTAGTTTCCCGGTTTTTTCTTCCACTCTGGTGAAGTAGATAGAGGAGCAGCTATGTTTTTTAGCATGTATCTCAAGTAGAGCACATTTTAATTGCCATGATTCATTCAGCAGCCATCGTGGAGTCCTCAGGAGCAATCAATCAATCAGGGTTTTATATTGCACGCTTCTCACCCATGAGGGTCTCAAGGCGCTGGGTGGCAGCTCCGGATCAGTTGAAAAGCCAGGTATTGAGGTCCTTCCTTAACGTGTGCAGGGTCGGGAAGTGTCTGATGTTCACAGGGAGCTCGTTCCAGATCTTGGCTGCGATGTTGGAAAAGGCTCTTCAACCTGTTCTGTTTCTGCGGATGCGGGGGACCTCTGCCAAGGCAAGGTCGGCGGATAGGAGATTCCTCTTGGGTGCGTGGAAGGATAATCTCTTGTTGAGGTATTTGGGCCCGATGTTGTTAAGTGATTTGTGGGCATGGGCGAGGAGTTTGAAGGTGACCCTCTTCTCGATGGGGAGCCAGTGGAGGTCTCGTAGGTGAAAGGTCATGTGTTCTTGACGTGGTGTCACGAGGATGAGTCTGGCTGCGGCGTTCTGGATGGTATGGAGTTTGTGTAGAAGAGTTCTGTTGATACCGGTTTATAGGGCGTTGCCGTAGTCCAGTCTGCTGGTTATAAGTGCATGGGTGACGTTTCTTCTGCAGTCGGGGAGACCAATTTGAAAATCTTGCAGTTGATGCTTAGGCAGTTGAAACTGGTGGAGGCGACGGCGATGATCTGGCGGTTCATGGAGAGGAAGGAGTTGAGGAGGATGCCGAGGTTTTGTGCATGGTCTATGGGGGTGGGTGGGCTCCCAAGGGCGTTGGGCAACCAGGTGATGTCCGAGGCAGAGGTGCAGGGTCTGAGGATGAGGAACTCGGTATTTTCAGAGTTGAGCTTCAAGCAGCTGTCTTTCATTCCGGTTGCCACATTCTTCTTTCTTCCTGGAAACAGATTCTGGTGTCTTCGGGTTTCTTTGTGAGTGAGAGGATGAGCTGGGTGTCATCGGCATAGGATACAATGCTGAGACCATGCTGCCTGACGATGGCGGCGAGGGGGGCCATGTAGATGTTGAAGAGCGTGGGGCTGAGCGATGATCGTAGGGGTACTCCGCAGTTGATATTGGTGGATTCAGAGAGGAAGGGAGGGAGTGTGATCCTCTGGGTTCGGACGGAGAGGAAGGATTCTATCCAGTTGAAGGCGGTTCCTTGTATCCCCACGTCGTGAAGTCTGGCTCCGTGTGTGCGATGTGAGCAGAGGAGACAATGGAGACACTGGGAACAGTGAGCTTGATGGCAGTGGACTCAGCTGTGGTGACTACCTCTGAGGGCACCATGGCCTAGCAGAAACCACCCCCATACCCGCCCGAGGAACAGAGCACACACTTGGAGGTGGAGATCCAGTTGTCATTGAGGGAGTATATGAGCCGGTCAAAGGACAATACATTTCTTTTAGCCATTCTGCATGTGTCTCTATATAGTGAGAGTGCCAGTGTTGATGGACACATAGTTTAGATGATGTCAGGATTGTGGCCAGAAACTGGTGCTTATGCCATGATAGCTGCGGGGCGGCCAATATAAAATGCTAAATTATGGTGGGGCGGGGAAGGGGAGAGCTGCAGTGCAGGCCATTGTGGTGGGACCTCAGCCCAAAACCTTGGTAGGCTGGGGCAGTCGACCAGGATGTGTGGGATGTCTCAGTAGGGGAGGGCACAAAGCCAGCAGAGCGAGTGATTGAGAAGGCTAGCTCGGTCAAGCTTTGCTGGTGTCCAGTACCAATCATTCACTGAATTAAAGAGGCAAAACTTCCTCCTGGCCTCCCATATCCCACCAACGAGACCCTAAAAGAGCTCATCCCAGTCAAAATGTCATGCACACTTAGGAAGTGCCTGCTACTCCTTCCCCAGCTCTACACAGCCCAGTCCTGTCCCCCGCCAACTGAGCCAGTAGAGTTAAATAAAATGATAATAACATTGCGTTATTATCATTAAAAAAAAAAAAATCGTTTTATATTGCTCAGTGGTGGCAACGACTTTGACTATTAACAAGGTATAATAAGATTCAGTATCTTATTTATCACTAATTGGTTGTAAATAATCATTACGTAAATATCAGCACTTACGGCATCTCATTATATAAAGATTCACTAGTTCATCATCTCCTTTCCATACCAAATCACATGAAACACAAACATGTGTTACCTGTCTCTCTAGGATCGTAACAAGCCTAGCTGCAACTTTATCAAATATCATGGCAAAAATGGATTAAGTACCAACAATATTTCTGGGGTAGCTTTACCAGCACATCTAAGGGTGTTTTCAGCCTGCCATAGATCACATCTTGATTAAATAATTGATGATGATTAAATACACCCACTTTTGAAATAGATCAATACACAATGCCTGATTATTTTCTATATTACATAAGAGGACCCCTTTTTAGCCATAAATCGATGCTAATTTCAAACACAACATGAACATTAATCCAGCATGTTTTGTTTTATTTCTCAAAATGTTATTTTTGAAAAAATTCAATACAAACATGTTACCTGATTTCTGAGAAAATCCTAATCTTTCCAGAAACACAATTGGACACAACAATATACAGAAGTTTCACAACATTAATTCAACATAGAAATACAAAATTACATCAACGGTCTAGAAAAATATTTTGGAAATGTACGAGCTAGATGCAAATAATCCAAATTAATGCTCACAAACATGTGAGCAGCGCTGAGATTGGTCTGAGCACCTTGTTTCAGCACTCAGACATAGACTGAAAGTCTGTGTTGGTTTCTACACCCAGCTGTACAACACAAGTAGGTGAAGAAAGGCTAAGTGCGCATTCCAGTTTGGTCGGCCCTCTACAGGCGTCCAAACCATCATGCGTATTTAACAGTGCCCACCACTCCCCCTCCTCCCTGTTGCTGCACCTACAGCGTCACGGTGGCTGTCCCCACCCCTGCCTCAGCTGGCAGGCAGCCTGCAGGTCACAAAATAAAATGATAATAAAAATGTTTTATTATCCTTTAATTTATGTCCTTGTCTCTCTGACTTTCAGCAGGAGGGCGACACTCCTCTGCCATACAGTGGAGCCTCCCCTGATTGCTTCCCTCTTCACCAAGCTCTTTCCATTCTCTCCTGTACTTCTTTGCATTGCATTCAGTTCACTATCCCCAAACAAAATGCAGGCACTAAGCTTTAAGCACTACATTTTCTCTTACTTTTGCTTTGTTCATAGGTGGTACACTGTGTACTTCATTCACACACCTCTTTTATCCAGTGTACAGTACAAGAATAATAGGCGTCACCAAAAAACACAATGGAAAAACAATGTCTTGGAAAAAGCAGGTTCTCTTAATGAATGCAAGATTGTAATAAAGATGTGAAATATAAGAGCAACTGCATCGCTGACGTGGATTACCTGAAAAGTTTTAACAGTCATTATTCAGAAGTCGATCTGTGTTTTGGTTACCATATCCACGCACCAGTGCTTAGTTTGTAAAAAAAATAAGCGCCAGGGCCCTTGTCATTGAGGCTAGCACTGTTCCCCCGCCAGCACTGCCAATGACAGTACTTACACAGCTACCAACCATCACACTGCTACAAGTGTGACAAGTCAGACTGTTAAATTTCCCCAAATCTTTATGAATGGCTTGGGTGGCAGGTATTAGTTGTTTTTAATGTACATTGAATTAAGAAACAACTGTTTTTACGCTCAAGTTTAAATTACATAAACAGAACCGCCATGTGGAGGCTGTCATAAGTGCTGTTGCTGGCAACTAAGTCCTGGTGCCGAGCACTGGAAATCACTGGCTCAAATTAAGCACTGCCCGCACACAATCAGCAAAAAAATACCAGCTCTTTTTGCCAGTTTGGAAGAATATATAGAAGCCAATGTAACTGCTGGCTGAAAGCATATACATGATCTGTTTTCTTTCAACTGAAAGCATTTGATCATGGCATTTTGAATATACTGAAAACTCATTAGAGCCTTTTTCAGAACCCAAAATATATTTAGCTCATACTGGTACATTTTAATTATTAAACAAATAAAATATGGAACGACTGATCAGGCAGTAGAGAGTACAATCCATGCTGTTCAATACAGTACCTATGGAGTTTCATTCAAGGCACTACTGATATCCAAATCTTTGACTGCTGGATAAGAGTGGCTTTTTGCACCACATATTATTTCTTCGCGTCTTCAAGTATGGTTAATAACCTCTATATTGTAAGATGAAATTCAGGGCTGGACTGGGAGCCAAACGCAGCTTAGGAAAATTTTGCTGCACATATCAAGTGAGCCCAGCGATGAGCCTGACTATTGCAAGGGAGCTTGGAGGGGTTCTCCCAGCAATAAAGGTTTGAATTGAAGAATCTTAATCAAACATTGGATGGAAGGACGGAGATTGGAGACATGACTGCAAGTCTCAAGGAATAAATACATGTATGAAAGAATGCATAGATGGATGTGTGTGGAGTGGTTGGATGAATTAATTTGAGAATTGATGACTTTGATTAAAAACTTTTAGCTATTAGGAGCAAATAGTCTCAATGCATTGACCAAGGGTGGGTGCCCCGGTGTTCATTCCATCTTCCCCATAAAAACCTCAGGCTCCCCAAAAACAACCACCACCAATCCTTATGAAACATGCACTGCCTGAATGTATTTAACACAGTGCTCTGATTTAACACCTCAAAGAATTCAATACAATGCATTAAGGTGCGGTCTAAAACAAGGGAAAGAAATAGATAACTATGTTGTGGCCATATTGCACAAGCGGAAAGCAGGAAGGTGTGCATCAATCCCGGCTTCTGCTTCCATGATCCTAGGCAATCACTATTTCACAGAGCCTTCTTTTTCTACATCTTCCCACAAGAGGTCCGTGAAATAGCAATCACTATTTCACAGAGCCTTCTTTTTCTACATCTTCCCACAAGAGGTCCGTGAAATACATCAGTTCAGGGTGTGCACAAAAACAAAGTATTTTATAATGTTACTAAATCTATAGTAACGCCCTTGGCAACTTGAGGGGTTTCACAACACAACTGGCTTTCCTCTTGGTCCATTAATAGCATCATTGTCAGGGCAGTGGCAGGTATGAATATTTCTAATTTCATGATAAGAATCAATGTTAATAATTGTCACTCAATGCAATGGTATCATTTAACATAGTAAAACAAAAATGCATTGCAGGGGTAAATAAAGAAATACACTGTTTTAAATGTTGGAGAGATTTTATCATATATGCATTGGACTTGCTGAGCCAAGAAACACAGACCCTCTCTCCCCATGTCCCCCTTAGGGGGGACATGGGGACCGAAGAGCTGCTTGTGGTAACTCTGCAATAGGCAGGAACCAACTAAATGCAAAGCCAAATGCCTTTAAAGCGAGCATGGTCTGGTCGGCACACTTTAAAACCGTTGATTTTCAGCCGTTGCCCGTGCAGGTAAGATCGGTGGGGCAGTGGGGTCTGGTTGAGGGATGGGGCAGATTCGACAGAGGTCCGCAAGGGAAAATTAAATAAATAATAACATTTCCCTCGTCTTCTGCCGAAATCCGCCCACCCCTTCCTGCGTCCCCACGCTCCTACCTGCATGGGTCACGGCTGTTTATTTTGCATGACTCAAAGTGTGGGGACACTGCAGGCAAGAAACGCAGCCGGCCCATCCCCCAGGAACAAAACAAGCCGCCACCAAAGTTAAAACTGTAATCCACCCTAGCAGACCAGTGGGAAAATGCCAGTTGCAGGTGAAGCCAGTCTGGGCCAACTTAAGCATCACAGAGAGGACCCGGCCCATCAGAAGCTTCTGAACTTAGCCACAATGTAGCCAACAGGTAGCTCTCAAAAATAGAATTGAAGTAAGCTCCCATTGCTGCACTGTGAAAAAATGGAGAAAACCTAAGTTATGTAATATCTAATGAATTATTGGAGACCAATAAAAATGCACGTGGTAACTTTTACTATAACCAGTCGTTTATTATTTTTTGACAAGTTGTTTGGTGTTTAATGCTTTTTTATGTTAGATCGTGGGACTCTGCCTATAAAATAAAAATTGGAAATGGTTGACTAAGGGCTCATGAACATTACTGTAAAAAAGGGTGCACGCCCTCGTGCAAGTGTTGACACAATAGCTTCTTGACTCGTTCTGTGGAAAGAAGAGTCAAGAGTCTTAGTAAGACTTCGTTGATCGATTGGAACCATCAAGCACTAAACATCGCCTGAGAAAAGGAGCCAAAAAAAGAAACATGTCAAACAATATTTTTCTGACTGGTGAGTAAAAAACATTAGGGAATGATGTGTATAAGATCCATTCTTTATCCGACCTCTGACCTAAGTGGGATATGAAGCACTAATGGTTGGCACACGCTTAATGAAAGAAAGCCTGGTACCATAATACACAAATAAATCTGTTAAATCTCTCAAATAGTTTTATTTTCTTGTAATTGTGTCATATTTAAAGAGCTTCATTCTCAAAAGTGTGTTCCTGCGTGTGAACTTACATGGTGAATTGCCTTTTTCACAAGTGCAAAATACATTTTGTAATTCACAGAAGTCAGTTTGAGAAAATCCCTTTCTGTCAGTACGGAATATCCAAGGCCAGGAATACCCTGAAAGTCTGTGGACACCCACAAAACTGCTTGTTTTTAGGCAGGCAGAATTTTGTTCCGATCACTTTCCACCCTGGAAATAGTCTTCTATGGTTTACTCCTGTTAAAGGTAAAATGTAGCCCCTTCCCAATCCCAGGGTCGTATGAGGAAGGGTACACTCTCCAAACCTTAATTGTCTGGAAGTAGAATATATTTGTGGGATAAAATAAAACAGACAAGTAAAACATCTGTAAAAGCTTTGGCTTTGCCCCTGATTCAGGCATAGCATGGATAAGCTTTGTAAATTGTAAACAATCATAAACCTGCACCCAGGTGAGGTCGAAACCTTGGGCGGAGGGGGAGGGGTGGGGGGTCAAACATGTCTGATTGTTTTTTTAGAACTGATTAGCCTGTTGAAACCAAAGTGGGAAAGCTCTTTTACTTGCCATGGGCTAATGGGTTCATTAGACCGGGTTAGAGATCGCTCTTACTAATGCTGGTGTATTTGCTTAATCCGTAGAACAAATGCTGCCTTACAAAGCAGCCAATTACTCACCCTCGCTTGAATCTTCTGTTTATTGATCAGTCTCATAATGACACAATTTAGAAGCACATTACTTCCAAAGAGATGAAAAAGGTATGCTCCAATTTTTGCTCAGACAATTAACCGTAACCAGTTGAAAACTATGGTGCAGGCATATTCACTGTAATACCTATTATTGGTTCAAACAATTGTCCGTTTTTTTCTGAGATTTACTGAGCAATGCTTGAAAGTTGCGGCGCTTTAAAAAGGAAATATTTGCTATTTGTGATAGAAAAGCAGACGTGTCAGCAGCACAGTGTTTCTCAGTACAATGTTGATAAAGTTGTCCATCTGTACATTGAAAGCCCCTCGAAGCATGGCATAAGCCAATTCTATCATGTGATGTACGATCTAATCGGTCAGTAGTGAAAGAAATTACCAAAGGATCCTGGGGCGATAGACCAAGGCACCGGAAATTGTGTAATTGGGGTTAATTCTCAGTGGGGGCTCCTCCATAGGGGCTTGGGGGCTTTGCCCCACTGCTTTCTCACAGTGCGAGAAGGCAGAAACATAAGATGGTAAAACTACCATTTTATGTTTCTGCCTTCTCGCACTGTAAGAAATCAGAAGTGCCGGGAGTGCATGGTTGTGGACAGGCGGGTGGGTGGTCCTGCTCGAGGGCAGGGGGGAGTGGCTTAGCCACGGTTGTGGGTACTGACTGTTTGGTCAGCCCAGGACCGAACAAAGCAGTCATGCGCACTCCCCCGTTTTCTCTATTTAGGCAGCTGCATGCAGCCTACATAGATAAAATGGCCAGGCTGGGGCACTCTCCTCTGCGCCTCGCCAAACACAACGCAGATGTGGTTGTTGTATCCCCTCACCTAAACTGAGTACCCCTAAGCACACATCAGGGTTCAGTGAGAGTCTTGGGTCTGAGAGAGCACCATTTACAGTGAAATTTTTAGGGGTGCATCATATGTACAAGTAGTCAGCACCAGTATATATAGAGGACTTTTAATCATGTTTAGATGTAATGTGCGATGAAGTACTGGAGTAATTGGTATCAGAAAATATGCAGAACCAATACAAGGTGCAAATCCACATTTGCTGTATAACTTAGAGATGCCGTTAAAATGAAATATGTCATTAATGGGAAGTGCGTTTAACGAGCACTATTGTGCATTTAGGCCTGCTTATTGAAGTTAACTGTGCCTTTTATATTTGACAATTAGCTTAAAGTAGAAAATGTATTTGCTGTTAAGGTTGGAGGCCTAGTGAAACAAGGGATTGCTAATGTAAACTGTTGGGCCTTTAAATCAAGCTTAGGCCTAGTTCATAGAATTGATGCAGGCCTGTTCGAAAGTTTTGCTTAGCATTTAGATGTGGAAATGTTTTATAAAAGAGGCTTTTAGAAAATGTTGCAACATTATTAGACTGTGAGCCTATTTGCATATATTCCTTTGCAGGTGCATCACCAAGTAGATTATAGAGTGGAAGGGCCCATTGTGTATGAGAGTTAGAAATGCTAGACTCAGACATGGAGGAGTAGACCAGGAATTTGAAGAAGCAACTAGAAGCGATGAAGAGTCTGGGACCCAAGGACGTCTGCATGGACAAAGATGGACAAGAGCCATACTGGAAAGTTTTGAAGTTAACACCTCCGAGAGGGGCGTACCTGAAGGCGTGTCATTCACATTGTGGGGTTTCGTATTGGGGACAGCACCCCAAGGGTGGAGACAGAGCAGATGGGCTGAGGAGCTAGAGAGAGAGGTTGGATGGTCAAGGAGCTTAGCTGTGAGGAAGGACTCTCGAGTTGAGAGAGAATGTGGGCGAACTTCTTTGGAAAGTCACCCCGGCTGACACCTTTTGGTTAGTTTGGGCTATTGTTGAGTAGGGATGTCACCAAGTATAGTGTAGGGACAGACTAACCTGAACTTATGTCTATTATCCAGATGAGTACCAGAACTCAGGGTATAGCGATTCTGTTCAGTCTGATGATTCTGGAATTGATCCTCGTATTATTCATCAGTCGCTTGAGACTTTTCCGTAGGATTATGTTTGTATTAGTGCCTGTTTATCTTTTGAACCTCTTGCTGAGGTGTTTGTACCTGCAGTTATTTTTGGTTATGTAATAAACCTTCAAACTTAGTTTTGGTCAGTGGTTCTTGGGGGAAGCAATTGGGATTTCTAAAACTTGTTTATTTTCCATATGAAAAGATTGCCTAATTCACTCTATGAAAGGTAAAAAGGTCTAGTCGACCTGTGACGGGATTCTGGAGAATGGTAAGCAGACTCTAGAGGTAAAATCCTGCCTTTCCAGGTCCCTCCGATCTCACGCAGAGGACCCTCTTTCAATTATTCTACTGCACACACATTCTCACAGACTATTGCCTCAAAGATCCTTGACCTTGGGTACCAAACCCCTCACCTGACCCTTCATTCCTGGCTGGAGCTTACGTCACGCTTTCAATGTCACGATAGCAAGTTCTTCCCTCCCCCTTTGCGTCCCCACTAGTCCCTCTCCGCACCCCAAACAAAAACACCACACAATTGCGGAATACAGACCATGGCGACAACTCTAATTACATGTGATAAATGAATGATATTATTTTATATTGTATCATAAATAATCCACCACCTTTTATGAGGGCCAGTATCTTAGTGGAAATAGGTGACGCATCTCAAACTGGAAGCTTTATGAAAAGCATGCTCTGTTGCCTATCTTTTGTGCCCTATCGCGCTCTCCGGAGCAATGACTACTACTCTTGAAAATAGCGCTGTTATAAGCAAAAAAATGTACATCCTCTTGATTCTTCGATTTACATTCTCAGCGCAGAGCTCTGATGCTGTTCCTTTACAGGCGCGACTACTTCATTTCGCCCACTTTGCACTCTGGCATTTTCCCTGTATGAATGCAGGGACTACAAGTCCCACAATGCATAGAAAATGACAGGAATTGATGCGGTGGCCATGACCCTTGCCTCTATGGCAGAAAGGAACAAGGTTAAGCACCGACAGCTGGGATTTATCCTGCTTATGGTGTGTTCCCTTGGGGGTGTCTCTGCTCTCATGAGTCACCTCCCAGATGTATTCCGCCCCTATGTTTCTGGGGCCCTTGCATCTGCTTGACAGACAAATAGATGTGTCTGCGGGTCCCAGAGGGGGTTGGCAGGTGTTGTTAGACACAAGGAACTATAGCGCCTCTCTGGCCCCACACCACCATCTCGAAAATAGTATTCTGTATCCACGCCCATGCATAAGACTCTGCCTCCGCCTTTGTATGCAGCATGTTCACCTTAGTGTTTTGTGCACTGCAGACGCGCTTGTAAACATGAAATGGGGCTTCATGGCACTAGAGATGTCTGCCACATTCGGAGGCATACCTGTACTTGGGCCTCTCCACTGGAGGCAGGATGAGCCGATATTTCTCTCTCTAACTGTGTTTATTTGCATGCCTGGGACCTTATTTATGAAGGCCTTGCGCCACCGATGCGTCACTTTTTCCCATTTTAAAAGTGACGCACCGGTGGCGCAAGGCCCCTGATTTTTGAAGCGGGGTCACCCGGAATGCTACAGCTGATTGACACGGCGGTAGTTTCTGTCACGTTATTTGATGGCAGAAAGGTAGCAGGTACATTCCCATGGGGAACACTGTTTGTATAGTTGAAGAAAATGACTGGGGCAGTGAACCGTTGGGGACAGTGTGGTCGCAGGTGTTTTAGGGGCAGGATGCTGGTTTCAGTGGGTGGTTATGGTTGATATCGTGGGTATTTGGAGACATCCTGTGGGTGGTTGCAGGTATTCTGTTAGAGGGCAGGAAAATTCTGTGTGGGCCGCCTTGGAGCTTTTGTTGAAGCGGGATGTAAGTATAGAGTGGGCACTAGGAATGTATGACATTATATGCGAGCAAGTTAACAAATAAAAGGAAGAGATCGACCACAGCTGAGCCAAGGGTCTGGCTCGGATCTTAGAACCCGTGCACGAGCCGAGCCCTGAACAAATTATGAAAATCCTACAATAAACATCATGTAAAATAGGATGACATCTCTTCAAAATAATTTTAAAACGTGTATTTCTTTAACATGTGGAAGCTTTGACATTGGTAGGGCACATTATAGCACTGCACTGGGAAGTACTAATTAGAAGTCATAGTTTGTATAACTGGTAGCCTGAACTCATATTTGAGAGTGTTTTTGTTTGTGACAATGAAGAAAAAAGAGGTTTAGCAAAATGAAATATATCTAAGATCACACAATTTACAGGGGGAAGTTGCAATTTATCCAGGTTTTATGGTTTCACTATCTACAAATCAGCCAGTAAATCTCTATCTGTTTATTTGTCTTTCCTTACGTTAAGGCTTCGTTTTCACCTCGTGGTGCATGTTTCTATAGATTTTAAATATAGGGCAAACTCGACCAGAAGGCTGAGCATTAAACAGGAGTACCAGTTATATTACCCAAGGTCACATCCATTATTTGTAGCCACAGAAAATTAAATATTTTGCTGAGAATCACAGTATGTTGAACTGATTTCCCCAGTTCTACAGTTGGCGACTCATGCTGTTACGCCACGTCCTGTGTAAAGGGAGGGAGGCAGGCAGAAGTAACATAAAAGCTTGGCTCCTTATGGGCTTGAGGTTCCAACAGGACCTCAAGCTGAGCCAGAGCAAGGCTTCAGTGTCGAGCATGGGCACCAGCTTTCTGTGGCTCACCCACCTCTATGTATAACTGAGCAATGGGAAACAGCGTGATGTTTCCGGGGTATATTCTGTAGACATTTTTGGTGCATTTAATCTCTATTTTGGGTGCACTTTGGTGTGTATATTGTTGCATATTGTTGACGTTTTGTTACGATACCTGCGGATTGTGTGGCACTTTGTTAGCAGTGAAGTGCCTTCAAGGGGTGGATGCAAAACCTTTAACAGGGCTTTATACTGTAGGGAGCAAGGCATATTTCCATGGTAGTTTTAGGAGCCTTTTCTCATGCTAGCATCTTTGGGAAAGATTCCTGCTTTAAGAGAATGTGCGGTGTTTGTATTCTTTACCGCAGTCCCTGATTTATGGGTGCTCTTCTAGCTTAAGGAGAGATTCTCGGTTTATGAGAGTGTTTGACAGGGCATCCTCGGCACGGATATCTGGTTTACTACAGTCTTTTAGTTTTACGTGTGCATTCCTTGGCAGGAAAACTGCTACGCAAAAGCTCTCTGATGCGATTCCATCTTTCAGACAGTGATGATCTAAATGTGCTTCTGTGGGGTATACATTATGTGTAAAAATAACATTTCATGCGTGCGAGATGTTACGTTAATTATTATTTTCAGAGAGCCCCGGGTATAACCATGTTAAAAATAAGACGTGGTCCCTTTTTCATACGTCTCCCATTTCCCATGTTTGACTGTTCTTTATTCTTTTAGGTAATTAATTATTCATTCGAGTTGCACAAATAAATAAGGACAGCACTGTGCTAGTCCTATGCTTAAAGATTTTGCTGTAAAAATGGCAAAAGACTTTGTCTTTTTCTATCTCGGAGTGGATGGCACTGTGCTAATCCTATGCTTAAAGACTTTGATAGAAAAACAGACATTTGAGGTGAGCAGATTTAGAGTGTCGCTGATGTTGAGAGTGCTCTAACAGGAGCTGCTTTCCACCTAAACTTGAGAACTACCCAGAGTTCTTTCCTTCTTTTTTTGCATATATATATATATACTATGAAAATACTCACCTGACACCGCTGCCCCTCGAGATGCCTTCCCGTGATCAAGGGCGGATGTCCGCCAGAAACGCGTTGGGGATGAAAGGCGGATTTTAGTCCTGTGAACGAAGATGTTTTTCCATGTCACCTCGCAGAAATAAAACTTTTACACCTCGAGTGAAGGCCTCCAATTGTGGGTTCTTTCACATATGGAATATTTTGCGGCCGACCCAGGTCACGGAGAGCCTCTACCGCGGAAGAGCGGGTCCAGTGCTGATACGACATCAGCACAAAAGGAACTTGGTGCGATTCTGCTTGGTTGGAAAAGGACATGGCAAACAACTTACTGGGCACAGAGACAACCCACTGTGGAATCTAAGCAAGTTGAAGGATACGAGGCGGTCTCACCTACTACAGGTTTACTGAGTCAAACTACAAGTACCATCATGCCCGTGAGGACACGCCCATTGGGTGGGACAACACTATGAAAATACTCATCTGACACCGCTGCCCCTCGAGATGCCTTCCCGTGATCAAGGGCGGATGGCCGCCAGAAACGCGTTGGGGATGAAAGGCGATTTTAGTCCTGTGAACGAAGATGTTTTTCCATGTCACCTCGCAGAAATAAAACTTTTACACCTCGAGTGAAAGCCTCCAATTGTGGGTTCTTTTGCATATGGAATATATATATATATATATATATATATGCAGAACTTTCTGTTGCACAAAGGCTACTTTGCAGTGGTTTGCATGGGTGTGGCGTGGGAAAGTTTATTTAGGACTCTATGTGAGATCAACAAATGTCCGAAACCTGCATGTTATGTGCAAAGGCCGCCTTTTGGTGAACATTTGGCTTTGGTGCACTCCAGAAGTCCCTAGGAACAGGTACATTTCCATATTTTTCCTGATTCTCATAGTTTGCTTCAAAGTGAAGAGGCAGAGGAAGCATGTTCTAGAGTGCAAGGCCTGGTACCATGACATTCTGCCCGCAAACCGTTTTTGTCTTGTCCGGTGGATGTCTCTGTTTTAGGAGGCCAACCTTTGGCGTCTGGTCTACGGTGTGGCATAAAAAAAAAACAAGGACCTAGGCACCCTCAAGTAGTATAACTAAACAGTATGGACAAAAAGGTAGGTACTATAATATGATAAACATTAAATGGAAGGAACGGTCTTCAGAGATGTTGTGAAATGTTCAGTCTTTTAATTCTTTTCATGCTTCAATGATCAGTGGACAAACCAGCCGACAAGTGTTTTGTCGCGTTTGGAGAATAGCTCCGCGACTTCCTCAGGGCTGTGAAAGGATACAAGGAATATAGGTGATACACACATACATAGTGGCTCTACAATGTCGGAGTCTGAAAATGCAAAACGTTTGGTTCAAAAATCTTGTGGCGATGAACACCATGTAGCCGAAAAAGGATCTTCATATGTGTGGGATAAAGGTTACCAAGATGGTGACGGCAAGTGCGAATCAAACATGTATGTGTCTTCAATTTAAAAATGGGTGAGGTCCTATCCGCAAGGTGAGAAAAGTTCTGGGTCATGCGTTGGTAACACGTAGAAAGTGTATAATAAGACACATTGCGCTCAAAACAAAGTACGTAGCTCTATTGATACCTGTGTATAAACGATGACATTCTGGATAGTCTGTGAGGAAAGAGGAAATAGCAGAGAGAAGGTAGTAAGGAGAACATTTATGACTCTCAGTATAAATCGTATGGGTAAGTATAGAGGTAATAGCAGACAGTAAAAATTAGAGTTAGATAAACAGTGAGAAAAAGAAAAATGAAGCAAGTGATAACACGGTATGAGAAAAAGAAAAAAACACCCTAGAGCTCACCGCTCAGCCGATGATAATTCCAAATACAGCTGGACTGAAACCAGTCAAGGCAATTCAGGTTATTCTTTTAGGTCTGGCAATGTAAAGGAAAGGGGGTGCCTGTAAGAATCAATGTATGTCGCCAGGTGGGACATACAAGTAAAAACCAGTCTTAACCGACATGCTAATATCAAGCAGGGCTTGAATGGGTTCCAAAACAAAGAAAGGGGGGGGGGCTTACCAGGCGTGCAGTACCGGTAAGAACAGCATCCCGCACGTGTTGACCTATATTATAATCAATCGATCAACCTAGTGTGGCATCAGCAGGTTGGGGAGGTGCGAGGCCGCTTCCTCATGATCTGTGTGGTGCATTAAGGCCTAGGGTCTCCATCTCAGTTTAGTACAAACCATCACTTGTGAAAGAATAGCACACAGTGGCACAGATGGACAGAGCATGTGGTAGGCCGGCGTCTGAGATGCATCTGATTAGACTGACAGTTTTGCCATTCACTGTCTTTGTTATAACAGATTCACAACTGCTTTATTAACCTGCCTGCTATCTCAAATTTGCTTCAAAATGCACCATTTGCCCACATTTTTTTTCAAGATTTTCTCAGGGGAGAACCCCGCGATACCCCCGTAAGGGGTTCAGGCGCACTCCCTACGCTCGCTCGCAACATTGCAGTATGGTTATTGTTTTATGCCCTACCACTTTCAAATGTCATCAGCTGCCACTGATTTTAATTAGGGGTGGGCGGACATCTCCGTTCCGCCCACGGAATGGGCGGAGATTTGCCCTTTCGCAAAGAAGGCAGAGATTTGAGGCAAATCTCCACACATTCGGGGCGGAACGGAAGTTGGCCGCCCGCCTCCCGTCGCCTCCCGCACCGCCATATTAAATGATATTTAAAAGCCTAAAATTAAATTTAAATAAAACGTACTTTATTGCGGGCGCATCGTTGCCCATTGCGGATTCATCTGGAAACTGCGCATGCGCAGGAGCCTGCATATGTGCAGTCCTGGCACGGAATGCGCATGCGCAGGCTCCCGCACATGCGCAGTTTCCAGATGAAGTCGCAATGGGCAAGGATGCGGCCGCATCAAGGTAAGTTTTATTTAAGTTAATTTTAGGCTTTTAAATATAATTTAATAAGGCGGGCAGGAGGCAGGCGGGAGGCAGGCGGTGGGCGCCCGGGCAGCGCGTAACGGAAATATGCGGAGAGGCACGGAGATTGGTTCAATCTCCGTGCCTCTCCGCGAAAGTCCCTTACGCGACTTCTGCCCACCCCTAATTTTAATGGAATACATAAATTCTGTCAACTCCAAATGATCATCTTTTGTTATATTGCAAACAGATGGAAAGAAAAATGATGGACAGTCCCTCTATCTTACAGAGGGGGTGATCTTGAGTTAAGATAGAGTATCCCAGGGGATGCTTGTTGCACTTTAAGGAACTAGTGTGTCAGGAAACCCAGTTTTCAGTTAGAAACAAAACATTTAGAATATGTTCCTCAATAATGTAATATAAGTGAAGGAAGTTGCGGCCAGCACAGGTAGGAGCGGCGATGATGTGGGGTGGGATGGGGGTCGGGGAAGTCAGCCGACAACGGGATAAGTAAAATTTAATTAAAAAATAAATAATACCACGTACCTTGTGCTTGTCGCATTGCCGGATCGGAGATGCGGCGAGCGCTAGGTAAGTGGTTTTATTTATAATTTTATTTATTTTACTTATCCAGTCGACTCCCCCAAAGTCCACCTCGCCCATCTCTCCACTCTTACCTGTGCTGGCTGCCACTTAGTGAAGTCTATATTTGGATAGTGATCGAACATTTATTAAGCAGCGTCAAACTATGCCCTCATCCAGGAGATACTTAACAGGAAGCCTGCTATTGACATCAGTAAGGCAGGCTAACATCGCATTCATCTTATACAGCAAACTGTGCCTTCCTATAGAGAACCTGGGTTGTAGCTTTGAAGCCATTCCAGTCATGCCAAGCCAAATGTTCATCAGCATTGTACATAATCCTCTTCTGAGCACCTTGCACTGCATGATCAAGGGCTCCGATGCTAGGGACCACCAGGCACATGTAGGCTCGCCTTTAATGCGCTTTCTGCCCGCATCCATTGGATGGTCGTGCAGCGCCTACACTTAAATCAGTGCAAGAATGGTGGCACCTGCTGCGTTAGAGCCAACAGGTAGAGCGCTCCGCACATCGACCTCCCACCCAAGATGAAGCCCTCAAATTCCAGGGAAGAGGAAACCTACCGAGAGTCGATTTGGGAAAAACATACCTGGCCGATCGGTGGAGGCAAAGAAGACTAAAGTGCATGTTCTGAGGTAAAAATATAAAAAGGTTAGTTCTCCAATTAGTATCCGTTCATGCTAAAAAAAGCAATTAATATCAGGGTTTTTGCAGAAAATAAACAGGTAGAACAGCTCCGGTTAAGGAAGAGCAGCACCTTCTCTTAAATCTGTGACAGAATGGTGGCACATGCTGCGTAAAGGGCAACAACTAGAGCACACTGCGCAGTGCCTCGCACTCCATCCAAGATGGCAACAGCAGTTTCCAGTGAAGAGGAATCATCCTGATTTAAACAATAAAAACCTAACCGATCGCTGGAGGCAAAGAAGCATAAAGTGCAGGCTCTGATGTAGAAGTATAAAAAGATGAGTTTCCCTATTATAATCCATGCAAGCTCATAAACCAATTTAAATGAGTTTTTTTGCAGTAAATAGAGAGGTACAAGAAGTCTGGTTAAATATGCACAGCGCCTGCACTTAAATCAGTGCCGGAATGGTGGAACATGCGCCAGGCCATAAATTAGAGCGCTATGCACAGTATCCTCACACCACCCAATTCCCAGTGAAGAGAAAACCTCCTTAGTTCCGACTCGGCAAAAACAAGCCCAACCGATCGGTGGAGGCAAAGAAGAATAAACTGCAAGTGCTGAGGTAGGAGCATAATACGGTCTGTTCTCCAATAAGATCCGTGCAAGATCATAAAGGCAATACAAATCATGGGGCCTCATTTATGAGGCTTTGCATCAGTTTTGCGCTTCCGATGCGTCACTTTTTGTGACGCATCCGCGGCGTAAAACATGCCTCCTGTTGCGCTCTATTTACAAAGTGACGCATCTCAGCAGAAGCGTCACTTTGTAAACCCCTGCGCTACATTATACCTGCGTCAGGTATAAAGTATGCAGGGGGGGCATTTCCCCGCAAAAAGCTTCGTAGAAGTGACGCAGTGAAATCTATGAGATTTCACTGCGTCACTTCTAGGACACTGTTGCGTCAAAATCTTGCGCCTGCCTCACAGCAGGCGTAAGAATTGCGCAAGCCCTTTCACATGGGGCTTGCCCCATGTGAAAGGAAGCATTGCTGGAGTTGCGTCACTTTTGTGACACACTCCAGCAATGCGTCACTTTTGCGCTTACAGATACGTCAGAAATGCTGACGTATCTAACTCCTTGCGACATGATGCGTCATACATTAAATATGACACATCAGGTATGTCACAAGGAGTGCGCACTGAGAAGTGACGCATCGCTGCTTTCACGCAGCGATGCGTCATTTCTCATAAATGAGGCCCCTGGTCTTTACAGTAAATAGAGACTTACTGCCTGTCTGATCTTTTAAGCTGCCTGTAAAATACCATATGGCGTCCACAAAGATGCAACTGAAGCCAAAGTCCTGGATGCACTGTTACCCCACCTGGCTGTAATAGGCAGAGTCCACCCAACAGTGACAGTAGTCCATTCCATTAAGGCACCATCAAGCAACCAGTATGTTTTACATGCATCAGCTGGGGCAGTACGGTTTTAACTATGCACCGCAGAATAATCCTTGACGTTTATACAGTATAGGACTGATTAGCCGAAGCACACTGTCTTTGTGCCTCGTCTATAAAAGCCTGTAGGACTAAGTTTTAGGGTAAGCTGAAAGGGCTGGGGGGGTGGTGAAGGGGAGGCGGAATTTGAACTGCACGTTGTCAGGGAACAAGTTCTGCCCCAAAACATTAGCACTTTCCAAGCCCTCTCAGACTCAACTAGGCAGTCGCCATAGGGAGTCACTGCGGCTGGACGCTGTCATGGAAGTGCTTTGGGGCAGGGGCCAGTGGCCACGGGACTTACAAGTCTACCTATGGGTAGGTGGCAAGGAGATTGTATGTAATCAGATTGTCTGCAACGAAGGCATTGGAAAGGGCAAAAAGCAGCTGAGCCCAGGCTTTCTGGGACGCATGTTAAAAACATAATTACAGCAGAATAGCGGTAAGCTTTGCTGCATATCAGGTTGGAATAAATGCATTTTTCCATTTCCGTAACAATCTGTTCTTCACATAAGCAGCACTTGTTGTTTCCGCCTGATGAACGTCCTCCATAGAGCTGCCATTGTTTACAATGCATTGTTGATAACACATTGATACATGAACATCAGAGAATGATTACCTGTACCTGTATCATGTACTTCTTTTATATGTGCTTTTATGGTCATTTCTTTTGTACCGAATAAAGCTTCATGAATTGAATTGAATCGATTACCTGATACAATGTCTTGATAGTTAAATGCATATCTATGTATGTTTCTATAGTTATAATTCGCATGACATCCACTCCAGACAGAGCAGTGTCTCCTTCATCCTGTTTAAACCTTAAATCAAATGTAAATCTAAATACAAAAAGGAAACTTTGACACTGAAATACAGAAAATTGCATCTGTCAAATTCACAGGCTGCAATTAAGTTCCCCACGTGGCCATCATCAAAGAAGTGGTTACCAGGCATAGTAGGGCAGTGAGAATGGGACATGTATGGCTCAGTTTAGTAATTCATCCATCTCTATTTTTTTCAAAAAAATTATTTGGAAAGAATTCAAGCAGTCAAGTAGATACAAAATTTAAGCAGAAGATAAAATAATGCGCCTAGCCTAACAGCAGAAAGAAAGCCCCAAGAAAAACCAGGAAAAAAATGTAAAGAACAAATCCAAGAAGGAAGCAACTGATGAAGAAAATAGGGGAAGAAAATAAAATACAATGATACGTCAGTCCAATTATACATTTACATCAACTTGAACTGTAGGAAGAAGGAAAGTCTGAAATGAGTCAGATAAAATTAAACAGTGACAAATGAGAAGTAACGGTCAATTAAAAAGCGGGCCCAAAGCTGGTTAATAAGTATTTTTCTCTTTTTTCCATGCAACGATAGTATTGTTGTCTCAATCACATATACCTGACTCCGTAGTGCCAGCCAACAATACAAGTGTCAAGATAACTTTGTTGATTAATGTATATGCTGGAGAGAGATCAGAGTTTTGTCTAGCAGCAGTTGTGACTTGTCTAAGGTAGTGCAGAGGGTTATTATTCCTGCTGCAAAGGACGTGGGCATGGTACAGGTTAGAAACATGTTTTTTTCAGAGTCTTTTATTATCCTATTGTTGCTAAAAAGGGCTTGTTTGGGTAGAAATAAATTCTTATTATTAATGCCAACCCTAACTACTGTTTTAAGTTTGATTTCTGAATGTGTGCTTCTTCAGCCGAGCCACTCTTAAAAAATGTCCACCAGTAAGGATGACCTGAATCCTACACCTTGTAGTCCCCTTTGTCTTAAATAACATTTTCTCTACACTGATTACACACATATGATTAATTGTCTCAGTATTTGTGTGCGATTTAAAGTGCTCCAACACCCTACACTGGTATGGAAGGCACTATAAAATAAATAAAATACATGTGAGAGGGGGGCTATGGAGAGATGAGGGGCACTGTTGGAGGATGCTAGCAAGGGAATCAATGAAGAGCACCAAGAAAGACTGTTGAATCCTGGTGCACTCTAAGGTTACTATGCTTTAAAAGCAAATACAATTCAATATATATTGAAATATGTGCTGTAGAATGTGCCATTTTTACCCAAATGTTCTTATGAGGAGGACTCCCACCCCCCCTCCTTGTACTGGGCAGACTCGCTCGCGGTCTCACTATGTTGTGTGGTGCTGGTCTGTCAAAATTTGCCTGGGCTGCTTTGGGTTCCCAGTCCAGCCCTGTCTCTCGCTATACATATTCCATCAGTAACAAGAACAATAGATAATAGCAGAGAAACGCCTTTCAATTCCACGCTTATGGTCTCACATAAAATCCCTAACATTAAGTTGCAAATCACATTTTAATAGCTGGGAAAGATGGCCTGCAACACCATCCCAAAATGGTATAAGATATGAACAGCAGACAAACATGTGCACAATATCTGCGGACAGCGGCCCACATTGAGGACAACTTTGCCTGTACACATTCCCTGTTAAATAATTTTTCCATTTACATATTCTCTCTGGAGTATAATACAGCACAGAGGAACATATAACTTCAAATGCATCCTTAAAATTAGACTCCTAGTAATGCATCTATTTCAAAGATCTGTCTTTGTTTCCACGGTCACAAGTGGATTCCCACTATTTCTAGTCAGCCCTTCAATCCTTGTGAGGTTGAGAACTTGAGTACTGTTGAGATGGAAAACAGTAAACCTCTGTTATACCCCACCGGAAGTGCCCACAGGTGAACATCCACTTTACAAAAACACATGTTATCTTATGTTAAGTGATTACAATTAGTCTGGAATTTGTAATCTGAACAGATGAGTTTTCAGTCCCTTTCTGAAGGTCTAAATAAAGTCTTGCTAGATTCCACCATCAGTGGCTAGAGAAAAGAAGGTTTGGTTTCCTGTTCATATTTAGTTTTAGATTTAGGAATTTCGAAACGTAGGCTTTGTTAGTGAATTTTTTTCAGGAGGTAGAACATTGTGACCATACTTGATCATTGGTGTTTGTTACTGGAGAATGTTTTATCTGCATACTATACATCTCAAGTGTCGACTATGATTGACTGTTGTGTGCCACTGATGATCTCTGCAGTCCATTGATGACAGTGGCGTAGCTAGGCACTCTGCCGCCCATGGCGATCCCTGCCTTTGCCGCCCATAGCCACAGGGGGAGGAGGGGTTGCTGGCGATGAATTCTGCATTTTCAGCCCCCGTGGCAAACACATGTAAGAGCAGGGGTGGGGGAGCCACCGCCACCCCAAAACCCGTGCCGCCCGGGGCAGACCGCCCCCTCCTTTGCTAAACCACTGATTGACTATCTCTGCAGTCCATTGATGATCTCTGTGGTCCATGAATGATTTCTATGGTCCATTGGTGATCTCTGAAGTCTATTGATGGTCACTGCTGTCCACTGAAGATCACTGCAGTCCATTGTTGATCACTGTCATCCATAGCTCATTACTGCATCCGTGGTCGGTAGTGGGTGTACCTGCAGGGTGGTGATGTGGGGAGGGAGAGGGGCAGGGTGGGGGGTAATAATCTATGGATTACGGAGCTTTACAGGTAAGTAAACATATAAATAAATAAATAAAACGAATTTCGTTGCTCACACTGCATCGCATTTGGGGATGCAGTGCACGCAACAAAATTTGTTTTATTTATTTATATGTTTACTTACCCGTAAAGCTCCTTAATCCATAGATTACTACCCCCCACCCTGGCCCTCCCCCTCCCCACGTCACTGCCCTATAGGTACACCCACTACCCACCGCGGCTGCATTACTGTTCACAAACGTTGATCTTTATTCACAGTTTTAAAATGTCATAGGCATTTGTAAATATTATTAATTTCAATGACTGACTAGTGTGACTTACTGAGAAGTATTTCAGAGAATGTTTCAGCTATGTAGAACCTCAGTTTTATTTGTCCATAGTGAAGGAATTAATTCGATAAGTTATGGAGCCATTTATACATTGAATGAAGAAGATTTGTGTTTCAACACTTTGTTTTACTGAACTTGGGATATATCTAGCAAGATGTAATTTCTTTTAAATAAATTAAAGGAATTATTAACACATCTTGCGATCCATTTGCATGTCAATTTAAATTTATTATTCAAAATAGCCCCTTTTCAAGACCGAAACCTAAAAATACATGCATATGGTATATGTCTGTACACATCTGAGTCTTGTTAAAAAATAATACACATATATAAAAATAGTTAGAATTACACAAAATATGATGAATATGCAAACAGAATAATAATAATTGGTTTAAATTTCAGTCAGGGTAAAAGTGCGATAAAGCCCACAAAGCATTTGTTGACTACACATTTTTAAGAACCACTCAACGCACAATGACTAACTGTTTCTATAGATTTCAAAACAAGTTAATCATTTTCAAGTTGAGTAAAAGCAAAGGGCCTGAAGGGGGTTTTGTGATCATACATCCTGTAAATAGGAAAAGCAAACATTAGTATTTATAAAAGGTATATTATGAGTCATAAATTCACAATGTACACATGTGACTCCTTTCCAAATCTGAAGTATGAGGTAGCTTAAGTGAGGGGCCCCTCTTGCAAATTATAATGAGATGCATCATTGATTTGAGACTATAACTGCAGTTCCAAAACATTAAATGGAAATTAACATCTCAAAGATATTGTATCTTGTCATTAAGTGGACATTACCCATGCAGCTTCCACTTTGTGAATGTCGGCATCGAGGGAGAAGGCAGTGGTTGAGGGGACTCCTACATGCTCACCCAGATATCGAGTCGCATTATACCAAATTTTCCAAAACTTAGTTCCTGGTCCTTTAAGCTATAGGAGGATCTGTGTTAGAATTCTGCATTTGCAACAAGCATTTAGATGGACTGACAAATGTAATCTTTTCCTGATAATTATTAACAGAGCAGCTATTCTGAGAAACCTACTGAGAAACCTATTGGATGTCATTTTCACACTATGATGAAAAATATATTTGTATATTTTGGGTTGCATCAAAAAATCTGTGCAAAATTGCATCTGTGGTGCAACCCAAGATGGACACATCATGCACAAAATGTTGAAACATGCCTCGACTGTGTCTTCATGTTGCATTTTAAATACTTTTTTTAACTACAATATTTGCACTCCGAATGAAAATTTACTCCAATTAGATCAAAAATAGGAGAGTGAGGAAAGAGACTGAAAGACCCCCTCATTACTCTCATAATTCATGGATTGAATCTCTAGAACTTGAAATAAAATGCACAAAGGTGCAGGAGGAGTAAGGTAAGGGAAAATACATTATATCGAAGACTGAATCCATATATTTGTTTTGTAGACATTGTTGGAGTAATGAGAAATGTGGCAACAAGGTTTGACCGTGTTTGAAAATTATAGATGATTTTAAAAACTTTTTCAGAAATTCAAACTCTAAAAAAAAATGCAGACCTGTTTCTTTTCAGGAAAACGGTCTGCTTTTAAATATGAAGCATTCACAGACAATGTGATCACATTCCAATCTGCGACCTAACTTTTCAATATTGATAAGGTAGGTCACAGCTCCACACACTTTTACAGTTTCTTACATCTATTAGAATATTCTAAAATTAAGAGTAAGGATCAGTCACTTGTTTTTCTGTTAGATTCATATTACTTGTACTGAGAATCTTCAATTATGGATTACACATTTTCATTTGGTCATACTGCAGCACTTTAAGTAAATGATGTTAGAAAAAGGAGGGTGATGCAGGGATTATAATTTCTAGAAATGATGCACATGTTACAAAAGACATTGAAGGTCCTGCTCTCAAAATGAATAGTTCAGGTAGAAGGTGTACAAGTGAAGTTCCTAATTATTATGTTGGAAGACAGCACAGTGGGGTTAAACAGAAAAGTAAGGACAATGCATTGTTTTGCTACTTCAATGTGGACAGTACAATCTGGTGATTCTACCGTAGAATTTATATGATAGCTGGTGTTTTGACTAATTTAAATAAGACACAGTTTTAATAAATATAAATGATGTCAATAGGTGTATGTTGGTAAATAGTTCTTGAAAAATATTAAATTACCTGAAAGGCAAGGTGTAAATGGGAGGTGTGTTGTACTGTAAGGATTGCAAATAATTTTGTCTGTCATTATGTAGTATGTCTTGTTATTGTTTAATTATAAACTGGAGAATAGTAAGCAATAAATAATAAAAAATATTCATACACATCCCATCTGGACCTCTTCTCTGAGTGTCTGACATAAGTAATTGATTTAGGGAAACATTACCTTTTCTCTACTTTCTTCATCACTGTGGGGCCGAGTACAAGTCTGGTGGTCCACGGACCTCCAGACTCATAGTTGCGCACTGGTGGTGTCTCCTGACTGCCCTATTCGGGAGGTCAGACTGCCACAAACCAGCTGCAGCCACCAGAGTACTGCTGTTCCCTGTCGGTGTTGCAGTGGTCAGGAGACCACAATATGCTTGGCAGGACCGCCGCGGTCCCGCCAAGCTTATTACTAGTTTCCTCTCCACCTGTGTTGTCATGGAGGTTCTTACTCCGTGAACACAGTGGCGGAGAGGAAACCAAGGGGGCCCTGTGCCTTCCCCGTATGTGGATGCATTTGTGCTCCCCTGTGTGCATGAACACCAGTCCCTGCATGGCATGACGTTTCAGGAACTGTTTTTGGTGTTCACATTGCAGTGGCCATTTTCTGAGGCATTGCAATGAACTTTGGCTGTGGGCCAGCGGGGCAGACCTGACACCGCACCGCAAAGTCGTAATCAGGCCACATGTCTTTGTTTTCTTACTCATCCTAGATTCTCCTTTAGTTCTGTACACATGGTCTTTGTGTTATAAGACAGTACTCTTTATCCTACTGAATTCTAGTGTTCACATTTTGCTTGTGGTTGGTATGGTTGTAGATTGGTGAGACAGCTTCCAGCCTGTTGATCCATGTATTTTTCTGATCCCAACATCTTTTTATAACTGCACCCAAGATCTCATTCAGTTACATGACTCTTTGCTAAGGCACCCCTTCTTCTACTGTCCTTGACTTTTTTCCTGTCCACGTTACACTAATTACACATTATGTATCTTTTTGTTACATCTACTGTGGTTAGCTATTCAGGTCACCCGATCGCCTCTAGGTAATTGCATTGGTTTTAGGATGTACTTTTCTAATCAAGAAACAATGATTTACACTTTCCTGGTTTTCGCTGTACATCAAACCTGCATCATGCCAGCCTCTTCCGGGTGCCTCCTGTATGCTCTGTACTCTTGACATACACCCATGTCACTGAATTTACTGTATATTCCACTCCAGAAACCTAGGAAGGGATCACAGGAACTTTATTTGCTTTTACTCCAGAATGACTAGATTCCCTTTCTTTACCGGGTAAATGAAAAGGGCAAGTAAATCCAATGAACTTGTTCATTTCATGCACTAGAAAACTGAAGTCTCCATTGGCATTCAAGCAGTTCAGCCTACAGATTTTTGGCAGACAGTGCTTGCTATCAGGGTTAATTAATAATGATAGGGGTTCACTGGTAGTCGAGGATACAAAACAGGGTTAAAATACATGACATCAGTATGAACTTCCAAATTTGTCATGGACTTCCATGAAACTTTGACATGAAAATTGTCATGAACTTCCAAATTTTAATTAAGGCATTGACAGTTTTCAATGACGGCATGTATTAGGAATACAAACTCAGATGAAATATCTCTTGTTTACAAAGTTAATTACATAGAGTAATTCCTCAGTTTTTCGTGCTGTGCTAGAAATACAACAGAAACGTTTTGCTAATAAAACAAAAACGATCACCCTTCATCGATTAAAATTAGACCTCCTTGATATATCTGTGAACTTGTATTCTTTTCCAGAGGACATTGCTGTAGAGTGAAATGCATGCACCAGCAGCTAATGATATCCTGTGAGGCTTATTTTCAGAATTGTATGCTGAGTTCATACTTTGGATATGTGTTACTGTTGCAGGGTCAATATTCTCAAGTGGTAGAGCACTGCTTTTTTTCTTGGGTGTACAAGATGCAAGCTTGCCCCGGGCAATGCGCTTCCTGAAAAATATGAGCGCATCTCGCCTTATTGATGTCTTGGTTATTAACATACTTACACAGTGTCTACTTGCCCTGTCAACATTTGTTTGCTGGCACCGGTGAGGAGAAGACTGGATTTCCTAGAGCATCCATGACAGGATGTCCTTTGTATATCTCTGCACACTGTCAACATGAACTGCACAGAAATGCCTGTGAGCAGCCAGCATTTGTTTACATGATGCCTGAAAGTGAGTACAGAAGGAGTCCTGCATAATGCTGCTCTAGAAACACTCTTACCCTCAATGATATGAATAAGAATACATGTGCACACCTACAGTGAAGCAGGACTTAACCTTTAGGGACCAGTCCTGAGTAGATATACTGACTCATGAGTAGAAGCACAAAAAGTGCAGCTATATGTGGAAGTTGGATGCAGATGTCAGAAGGCACAAGTGGCAGTAAAGTGCCATTGTGCCCCAACACCCAATCTAACAAGCTTTGGCGTGTATCCTGCACCTGCCTCACATCTGAACCCAAGCACTTGACCTATTGTAATATCTGTCACTGTATTGCAACCCTGCTTTTGACAATGATGAATCGCTTTTAACAAGCCTGAGCTTGAATGAGTTATCATGGGCAAAGTTCTGCCTTATAACCGGGCCGGACTGGGAACCCAAGGAAGCCTTGGCAAATTTTGTCTGGACAGCCACTGCATGGTGCATATTGAGTGCAGTGAGCGAGGCTGACCACTACAAGGAAAGTTTGGGTAGGGTTCTCCCTCCGAAGAAAATTTGTGCAAAAATGGTGCATTATACAACACATTTTTTAATATATATATATATATGTTAGATCTGGGGTTCTCTATTTGGCAGAGGTAGGCACTAATGTCCAAATAGGGACCCTTGCTCCTAGTCAGGGTAAGAGTGATACACTCTTTAGATACCCCTGCTCACCCCCTTGGTAGCTTGGCACGAGCAGACAGGCTTATCAAAGGCAATGTGTAAAGTTTTTGTAAAAAAACACGCACAGTAACACAGTGAAAACACCACAAATGGACTCCACACCGGTTTAGAAAAAAAAGGTATCTTTATCTAAACTACACAAGACCAAAACGACAAAAATCCAACATACACAGTTCATGAGTATTATTTTAAAAGAGTTCTAGGGTTTGCCTCAAAATAATCCACAGTTGCATCACGTTTAGCCCAAAGTACCTGTAGTTGCGACAAAAGTTCCAAATGGAAGCTGCAGCATTGGTTGAAAAACAAGCGATGCGTCACTCCTGAGACCCTGGGGAGGCGATGCGACAGCCCCACTGGATGCAGTGGGCGTGTTGCGATGAATCCGGTCTGTATGGGGAGGGATTCGATACCTTGTATGGATTCCGGTGCGCAGGTTCGGTAGGAAGCGCCTCGCACAGGCACGTTGCGACGATGTTTGGGACAGCGACGATCTCAATTGTGGCGGCGATGCGTGGCGCTGCGTCAATCTTCTCCTCTCATGGCCCCTCGATGCGATGGCTCTGCGACGATGTTCACAGCGACGTGATGCGGTCCACAAGCAAGCAGTGCGGCGATCTCACCCAGCGACAACAGGCTCTGCAACGATACTCGCAGCGACAGAAATCTTCCCGCACTGGGGCGATGCGCTCCGCAAGGAAATGATGCGTCGGTTCTGGCAGCGGCAACAGGGGCAGCGACGATCTTCGCGGCAACGGGACATTTCTCGCACTGTCAACGATGCGCTCCGCAAGTGAGTGATGCGTGAAAATTCCAGATCTTTTTTTGTTCTTGTCCAGCTCCCCAAACAGCAGGCACAACTTCCAGAGGCACCACAATTGGATCAAGCACTCTAGGAAGGGCAGAACTCATACAGCAGGTTTCAGGAGGGAGCTGGGGGTGAAGTCCTTTTGTTCCTAGGACTTCTTAACAGGAGGCCAGCTCTCCTCAGGCCCTTGGAAATCTCTTCAAGCAAAGGGACACAGCAACAGCAAAGTCCTTCCCCTCACCTTGGCAGCAAAACAACTGCAGGTCAACCCACAAACACACAGCAGGACAGTTCTTCCTCTTCAGTCTTCCAGCTTTCTCCTTGGCAGAGGTTCCTTTCTTGATTCCAGGATGATCTAATTTCTTGGCTTCGGGGTCCCAATATTTATACCCCAAAATCCTTGTCCTCTGAGAGCAGAGGGGCCTTTGCCAAGTCCAAACCAGTTCTGGAACACTCTGTTGACATGACTCCTTCTTTCCTTTAACAGTGCAGGGCAGAATCATCAGATGCCCCACAAGGGGTGGAGCCACATTGTGGAGGGAAAGCACAGCCCTGGAGCACTTTGTTGACAAGATTCCTTCTCTCCTTTCACAGTGCAGGGCAGAGACATCAGAAGCACCACAGGGGGTGGAGCCAGCACTGTGGGGGGCAGGCACAGTCCTATTCAGGTCCCAGGTGCAACTCCTCCCTCCCATCTAGATGCAGATCTCTCTATTCACCACTGGACGGACTCATTCTGGCACCTCGAATCCCCCAGCCCTGTCACTCAAACTCCAGACAAGGAATACACAACCTAGCAGAGGCAGGCTTGGCTAGTTAGGCAAGAAAATACCTACTTTCTAAAAGTGGTATTTTCAAACACAGAATATTAAAACCAACTTCACTAAAAGATGAATTTATCATTCTGAGTTCAGGCATACTAAACTCGAATTTCTACCATGTTCCCTGAATCAGTTAGGATGATAAAATGTAATAATCTAACTGGCCATTCTGGCCTATGGAGAACAGCTAGCCTTGCCATAGTGAAAAACGAAAATGGCTGTAATTCACTATTAGGACATGCCACACACACCAGGGCATGTCCTACCTTATACTTACAATGCACCCTGCCCTTGGGCCTACCATAGGGGAGTCTGATATGAAGAAAAGGGAAGGTTTAGGGACTGGCAAGTGGGTGCACTTATCAAAGTCAACATGGCAGTACCAGACTGCACACAGGCTCTGCAATGGCAGGCCTTAGACACAATTTACAAGGCTGCTTCTGTGGGTGGCACAACCAGTGCTGCAAGCCCACCAGCAGCATTTGGATTTACAAGCCGTGGGCACACTCAGTGCACCGTACTAGGGTCTGACAAGTAAACCAAACACGTCAATCATGGAATCACTAATCCATACATAAATTTACAATAGGGAGAGCATATGCACTTTAGAACTTTTGATCAGCAGTGGTAAAGTGCCCAGAGTCCTATTGCCAACAAACACAGGTCAGGAAAAACAAGGGAGGAAGAAGCAAAACGTTTGGGGATAACCCTGCAAAAAGGGCAATTTCCAACACAATTCAATTGTATTCGCTTTTAAATGCATTGTAAATGATGACTTGGATACAACAGTCTATGGTTGGTAGTGGTCCTCATTGATTCACTCTTCAACAGTGCCCATTGTCTCTCAATATCCCCTCTCTCACATGTATCTAATTTTTTTATAGCACCTCTCATGCCAGTGTAGGATGTTGGAGCACTTTACATCACACATAAATACAGAGACAATGAATCATATGTGTGTAAATCAGTGTAGAGAAAATGTTACATGAAACTAAGGGGACTACAAGGTGTAGGATTCATGTCATCCATACTGGTAGACATTTTTTAGAGTGTTTGGTCTGGAGAAGCACAAACTCAGTATTCAGAATGTAACAGAGTGATTAGAGATTTTGTTACTGATAAGTATTGATTTCTGTCAAACAAACCCTTTCTAGCAACATTAGGATAATGAAAGACTCAGATAAAAACATAGCTTTCTAACCTATACCATGTACTTTTCATGCAGCTCTTTGATGACACTTCATAGCTCAATGTGCCAGAATATGATTGTAACATATGAAATGCACAATACCAAAAGGTTCTCTTTGCCAAAAGCATTAAACCACTAAGTTATGCACAAACAATAATGGTCTGTGAGCTGCATGGTAGACATATTTTGCAGCAGGCATATCAACCCTCTGTGCTACTTTAGATGTGTCAAAGCTGCC
Organism: Lissotriton helveticus; assembly: GCF_964261635.1. Taxonomy (NCBI): domain Eukaryota; kingdom Metazoa; phylum Chordata; class Amphibia; order Caudata; family Salamandridae; genus Lissotriton; species Lissotriton helveticus. Next base: position 1,762,653,319 of record NC_136065.1, read on the forward strand.
GCCAGATACAACTTTGATCTCTCTCCAGCAGGTACATTAATCACCAGCGTTATCCTGACACTTTTTGGTTGCCTGAAAATGCCTCAATATACAAGGAACTCTGCAGAGGGTGCTTTCAGGGCCGGCTTTAGCGCTGTTGGTGCCCAGTGCGGCAATCATTTTTGGCACTGCTGCACCCTATGACCGCCACCTGAGATTCTCTCACTACCACCGGGTAAAAGTGCCCGCATCTCTCCAGTCATAATTTTTTGCTTAACACAGTGCCCCTCCTGAGGCTGTCCACAGATCAGCGCCCAGTGCGGCCGCAGCAGATGCCCTGCCCTAAAGCTAGCCCTGGGTGCTTTCAAAACTGCTACTAAAATGGCCCCCAACAGGAAAAATGACCCCCACCCTTCCAGCCTCCGAGGGCAACACCTAATTCTTGGTGCTGCCAGTCAGCCCTAGCTCATAGCATTGAAACAAACAGACCTCTGAAAGTTAAGTTATCCTTCTCACTCACATCTGTGTGCCGTAGCCTCAACTTTTTTCAAGAAAGCGGTCCAGAGAATTCGTAAACACACCACAGCATTCCATGATGAGAGCAAATTAAACAAAAGACAAGATAACAAGCACTGAAAGTCAAGTCAATCAGCATCTCAGAAGAAAAATAAAATGTCAATAACTTCAAAACAGTTCTCAACCTACTCCCTGCTGCTGTGAATAAAAGTGAATTTACCACTGAAAGAAATACAGTCAACTCATCCACAGATTCAAGAGAGCAGACCATGTATTTAGGTCTAATAACCCCTTTGCTGCGCGCGTCGGTCAACGGCCATCACAAGCACTACCTCAGTAGTGCTGCGCACGCCCGTTGCCCGACGCGGCCCCGCCCACTCATTAAAACCGCCGCACTGTGGCGGAATTCGCACCGCGGTTAAGCGGTTAAAATCAACTTAATCTGAATAAAACAGACATTACCTCCTCGTACTTCTTCCTCGCCCAGTCCTGACAAGGGAGTTCATCTCCTGTTCCTTAAGCCCAACCTCGATACTTCTTCCAACATGGTCGACCATCTCGCAGCATTACTTAAATACCTCACTTCTAGTAGAGGACTTCCTGTTTCTTCTTTCTGCACTTGCAGTGCATGTTACTCTCCCTGTCTGATTAATTAATGGTAGCTCTCCCGCAATTGTGAACACGGCTGTGAGATGAGCTGTACAGCATCCTGACAAACAGGAACTGTTTGGTTTGTTGCTGCAGTTTTATGCATGGTGAATGAGGGAGAAACACCATCCTTAAACCTTGCTGAAGAAGGTCCTTCAGCTTCACAGGCATTACCAGCTTCTATCAGGGCAGAGATGTAGCAGATGATTGAAGCAGCTGTGACAGCTGCTTTCCAGACACAACAATCTTCTGCTATTCTTCCTTCTGCAAAGGCTCCACCTATCAGCATTGACCGTGACCCTGACATGGATCCTGATGATAAGAAAATTAAAGGGTGTTTTGTGCAGGGATCTGACTTCCCTGTGCTTCTACGACACCTTAGATACAATCTTGGGTTTGCTCCTCCGACCATGGATAAGAGAGAGGAGGACTTTTTATTCCATTATCAGAAAGTGGAGTCAGAGGTTTTGCCACGCCGTGTGGCTGCATGGAGGGTTATTCCACATCAATAGAGGGAAGTAGATAAAACCTTGTTCCCCAGATTTCTGATAAAAAGGAACCCTATTGAGAATGTGTCAGAGTAATTTCCTTCAACAGCCAAAGTGGATAATTTAATGAGAGAGGCTGTCCAGCCAAGTAACTGTGATATCTGAAGACACAGTGCCTTCAGACCCTATTCACAAGAAAGCGGAGGGAGCCGTCAATAAGGTTCCAATTTCACACTGAGGACGAATGCCTATTCCAAATACACCACTGAGTCACTTATGGATTTCCATGCTCTGGGTTACCAGATTCAGATGGGGGCTGACTTTGTCTGCAACATTGACTATCATGAAGCACCAACTCAACTTTTTGTCTGATGTCAATTTTGATCATGTATGCATTTCTTCAGTGGCTGCTGGTGGATCTATTACAGTACAACACCAAATCTGGGTGTGGTGTGCAAAGGTGGATGTGGCTCAGAAGTCGATCCTCATCAGGATCCCTTTTTCTGGATCTGGAATTTTTGGACAGGAGGTGGAAGAGAATGGTGAAAAAGACTTTTGATAATAAAAAGCTCATCGCTCAAGTTTGTATCTCTTGTAGAGGAAGAGGTTTCATATATAAATGTGCTTTTGGTCTAGTTTTTCCAGATCTGCAAATCAGTCCTTTCGGGCATGGGTAATGGCCAGGGCATCATTGCATGAGATAAGTCATGGTTCCAATCTGCATCCACTACCTCCTCTGCCTCAACAATATAACCTGAGTCTCCCAGGGTGTGACTAAGCAAGGTCCCTTTCAGTGGGGGGTCGACTTCTCAATTTTCAGCACATATGGCACTAATCAGTGGAAGACGCATGGGCGCATCAAGATGTTTCACACGGGTACAAAATCGATTTTGGCCTTCACAGTATTTCTAGCCAACAGCTCCTCCCCAGAATTGGATTTGTCTGCAGGCATTTTTGTAAGGGATCAATCTGCTGCTAGCAAAAGCTATGATAGTCTCGGTTTCACCCAACGAGTATTTCCACGGGTACTATTCTATTCTTTTTTTTGTTTCAGAAAGCCTCTGGGGAGTTCCATTCAGGAAGGGATCTAAAAGGTGTGAATGCTGTCATGCCTCACAAACTATTACAGATGGTTTCTCTTCAGGGGATCATGCTACTAATGAAGAAGATAGACTTCCTCACGTCTCTGGACTTGATGAACACCTATTTACAATTACCAATCCATCCCGTCAGTAATTCCTCCAATTCACAATGCTGGGGGAAGCATATCCATTGCAGGTTTTTCTGTTTAGGTTAGCTTTGGCACCAAAGGGCTGTACAATACTGTTCGTTCTTCTGGTGGGTATTCTGCATTCCAAGAGTTCAGGTGTTCCCATATCTGGACAGTTGATTAATCACCTTTTCCCCTTTCCTCCAGGTGAAACCGGATCTGTTTCAAGTCTACAACCTGCTTCAAGAACATGGGTTCCTTCTGAATATTACAAAATCTAATTTCTCCCTGTCTCAATGCCTTCAGTTCATTGGAGCTCTTCTTTGCACAGACTTTGGCCACGTTTTTATTTCACAGGGCAGAACAATCAAGTTAAGAACACATTTGTCTTAACTACTCAGCAGGACCCAGGCCTCAGCAAGGTTATGGTTGAAAAGTCAGGGGGAGGTGGTGTCCACCCTAACCATTCTACCTTGGTCCCAGCTTCATTTATATCCTCTGGTACCCCACCTGTTCCATTTCTGGTCTCTGTCTTTCTAGATTTGCAAGTCTCTGATTCCAGTCCCACCAGAGATTGTTGGGATCATCTCAACAGGGGTTACTATCTAGCCCCGCCTCCATTGATGGCTGTTAAAAAAGAGATGGAAGCAAGATCTGATGGAGGGGCCATTTGTGGGTCTCTGTCATCCCAGGGACAGTGGACTAGGTTGGAGTTCTAGAACTCTTCAGATTGGAAAGAGCTCAAGGCGGCGCAGATGGCCCTTCATGTTTTTTTCATCATGTCATTCTGAATTAGATGGTCTGTATTCAAACAGACAACCAAGTGGCAAGATCCTAACCCAACTGCCAGGGAGGTGTGCATACCAGCCTGTTTCTCCTTAATCATGAGATATAACTATGGGCAGAGGAAATTCTCCTTTCTCTGACCACAGTGAAATGATATAAATGTATACAGCGCAGCAAATAACCAAAGGCATCGAGGCATTTTACAGAGAGGAGAGTCAGCTTGTAAGGCATTCTTGAAAGGCATATGAAGCTTCATATAGGTCAAATAAAGAGGGAGGGAATTCCAGAACTTGGTAGCTATGACTGAAAAGGTTCTGTCTCCCCATTTCTCTCATGAACTCTGTGGATGACAACTAGATTGTGGGCTGCAGATCGGAGATGTCTACCGTTGGAACAGGGTTTTGATGACACCCGGGCTAACACTGTACAGTGCTTAATGAACAGTCCACATAGCTTTAACGGTCACACACTTCTGTACAGGAAGCCAGTGAAGTAATACTTTTGGAACTGACATATGTTTAGGGATATTTAATGTCACCCTTCTTGCTGCATCTTGCACCAATTGCAGCTTGGTTACAGTTGTCGTGTTATCGTCCAGATAGAGTGCGGTGCAATAGTCAATCCTGGATGAGATAAGAGTTAAGGCTTTCTGTTTCCATGCAGAAGAAGGGATAAATGGAAACGTCTTCCTAAAGGTTCTAATGAGCCAGAAACAGATCACCACAGTGTGATTGGCATGAAGGTCCAAAGACAAATCACTGCCCAGAATAATTTCTAACTTTTTCGCTGAGTTTGTTGGGGCGGGTAGTATCTTCAGGTTCCATACAGAGGATTTACTCCCAAACATCAGCACCTCTGTCTTCTCGCCATTCAACTTTAGGCAATTCTTGCCCATCCATGTGGCCACTGACTTCATGCAGCTGTTGAAATTGGCTGATGTGGCATCTGTGTCTTTTGAAAAGTACACGATGATCTGAGTGTCATCGGCATATAACAGAGCCTGGAGCCCAAAAAAAGCGAATAAGTCTGACCAGAGGGGAAGTTAAACAGTGTTGGGCTCAGAGAGGATCCCTGAGGAATCCCAGGTGGCATGGAGAAAGAAGCGATTTTAATTAATGTATGATCACTATCTGAGATCTGTCAATAAAGAATGAAGTAAGCAGCTTCAAGGCCATGCCTCCTATATCTAAAGCCTGCAAGTGTTCAATGAGTAGGGTTGGGGAGAAGGTGTCAAAGGCCATAGACAGATCCAAAAGGAACAGGGCCGCAGCCTATCCTGCATCACCTTGATGCCGGATGATGCCTATTGCAGACATAAGCGCAGTGTCCATACCATGATGGCTTCTGAAATTGAACTATGAGATATTCAGCGGTCCTTTTTTCTTTACGTATGCCATCAAATGATAGTTTAGATGCTTCCCAAAGATCTTAGCAGGAATAGGAAGCAAGAAGATGGAGCGATAGTTCTTCAGGTCAGTAGGGTCCAAATTAGGCTTCTTGAGAAGAGGCTTGACCGCTGCCTCTTTCCACAACTATAGATAGCATCCAGAAACAATTGCTCTATTCATAATGTCAGTTATAAGATGAACTATTGTACTGGCTGTCAGTTGGAGGATCTTTGGGGGACAAGGTTCCAACGGAGATCTTGATTTTGGGTTCTAATGATGAGTCTCCATTTGCTCTGCGTCAGAAGAGGGAACCAGGATCCATTCAAGTGGATCGAAACGCCGTCGACTCAACAGCGCATTACTAGGCGTACCTCTCAATGTGGCTTAATACAAATTATAAAATCATTGTATCTAGTGATGTCACTTTGTCACAATACTTGAGCCACACACTGTACATTATTTGCACCATTGTTCACTGTGCACCGTCCACGCGGTTCACCCTATCACTTGCGTTGCCACGTTCTCCACAGACACGTTCTTGAGCACCAAGTGCAATATGGTTGTCACAGAATTTGTTCTATGCAGTGCTGCTTTAACTGTATATGCCCGACCATGAATATTAATTTCTAAATATAAGATGATCTACAATCTTCTACCAATTAATTAGTGGTCTCCTTATTTCTGTCATTGTAATGCTTGCTGCATACATGCTTATTTGTCTTACACTGTTACCTGTTGGGATATTGTTTTTGTATCTACCTTCCTAACCCAGTCCCAACGTGGTTTATGGGTCACACTCCTGTAACCTTTTACTATACTGGCATTAATTAGGGCACAATTTGGAATCTAAGTACATATAGTTGTCCCCTGAATAGACATCTTTTCTGCTAAATGGTTGTCAGCATTAATAGTTATCTCATCCCAGGAAGGCGGATGAGGGACCCTGAAATCACAAGAATGGCAGGAATAGTTTATATTTTGATAAAGATCATTAAAATCAATTGGTTCACATGGAGGTAATTTACCCTTATGGTTAAGGATCAAGGGATGGTCTTTGGAGTAAACCGGGAGGCAAGCCTTTCTGATGTTAGAGGACCTGGGGTCCTGCCGCAGGGCATCCATCTTCTCCTCTGAGGTTTCCTGTTCTACTACCAGGTTGTCTGCAAGACTCAGTCTCAGGGTTTAGCACTTAAAAAGAGTACCTTAGTGGAACAGGATAGTTGCTAGGAAGGGGCTGTTACTATTCAACAATCTAGACAGCCTTCTATTTCAAAATCCTGTGCCCGCCATTGGCATAATTTTGAGCTCTGGTGTGCGGGGAAAGGTCTTTTTCCTTTCTCTTGAGACACATCCAGACGTTTGGAATTTTGAAGGGTTAGTTTCCTCTTGGGAGAACTTAGTACCCGAGCACTCAAAAAAGAAGTCCAAATATAGTAAGGAGTTATATAGACTAGATTGTCTTAATCAATGTTGGTTCAAATGAAGGACAGGAATCAACAAGTTTATTGTTCCATAGCGTACATTCCACATAGAAACAGCCAACACGTGTTTCGTCACAACGGGGTGACCTCTTCAAGGCTAAAATGATAGTTTGACCATCAAAAAATAAACATCAATGTCACCAATAGAGTAGTCAGGCCAATGAAGATGTGTATTAAATCACTTCAAAGATTGATTCCAAAAATCCAGATTCACAAACAACGTTCATGTCAGGTCTGCATAAGTCACTTCCTCGATGGGTCAGTATAAGTTCATAAACATTCTGAGTATTAGAAACCTAGATAAGTTTCCTGTTAGCATTCCGCCTGATAATTCTTCCGCAGCCTTCCTGGTCACACAAGTTCTGCGGAAGACATATCAGGCAGATCATCAGGCGGAATGCTAACTGGAAACTTATCAAAGTCACAGGACTTAAATCATGGGAAGGCTACAAGCCAAACTCAACTTTCTTATGAACTGGTTACATCTAATATTTTTGAAACCAGAGAAGGACTTTGTAGCTATAGGTGTCCCTAAGAAACCCAATAAAGATGAAGCAACCTGACATGAACAAATTAAACCTTCAGAACAATTCTGCATCTGGTTCGGCACTTTTCTATCTATGCACCCAGGATCTGGTAAAGCATTATGATATCTATCAGGACCACCCCAATAATGTTTCAATTTAGGAAAGAGTTTAATACTTACTTTTATAAAGAACACATCAGCACAATGCACTACCCATCCACAACTCAGCTTCATCTTCTATTGCTTGTTAAATGTACTCTTGCCTTTGATCACATACAGTGCGTCTCTACCTTTTGGCTAGATTTGCATAATAGAAATACCATATATATACTTGGCAAATTGAATCTCGCTACTGTTGCATTAGTAATTTGGGTTGTGATAGTGCGGAAATAAAAAAGACCTGAACGATGTGCTCTCCAGACAGTCTGTGGTGATTTGCAACACATAACATGATCTGTCAACCTCTTCACTACCCCACTCCCAGAAATCTTTTAACTTCATGCTAAACCTGATTTGAACAACATCCACCAAGAAGAGTTGATTCTCCGGAAGGCTATGGGTCCACACTTAGGGGCCCATTAGGATGGCGGGCGGATTGCCCTCGCCAGGCTGGCGGTAGCCACCGCCGGCCTGGCGGGGGCAATCCGCCCGCCATCCTCACACAAATGACCCCCGCCATATTAGTATGGTGGGGGACCGCGGCGGACGGAAAGACCGTCCGACGCTTTTCCGCCCGGGCGTCTTGCAAAAGGGGAGGAAAAGGTTTAATATGGTGGCAGTGTCTATTAGACACTGCCAGCCATATTACAATGCAGTCTTCACTCTGGGGGCCCCCTGCGGGCCCCCAGAGTGAAGGAGAGGTGGGGGGTGCACACGGGGGTACCTGTGGTATGCCCCAGCATTTGCATACACGAAGCGGCAGGCAACGCGCGGGGCCTGCCGCTTTGTGTATGCAAATGCATGCATGCATTTTTAGCATTGTGGCGGGCGGTGCTGAGAGCACCGCCCACCACAATGTTAAAAATGAGGGATGCAACCGCCACTGTGGCAGGCGCATCCTAATCCCCACCACAGGATTCCCGCCCTTATCGTGGGTTGTCCCAATCCCCGTGAGGATGGCGGGCGGGCAAAGTCCGCCTGCCATCCTAATGACCCCCTAAGTATGGACTTTGACATGGCCACTTAAAAAACCCCAGAATAAACATTTTTACACCAGTTAAAGCCACTAACGACCCTACTTCAGTGCTTAGTTTAAGCGAGTGGTTGCAGGTGGGGGACACTGGCACTAATTTCTGGAGATCAGCACTTGTTTTTCCTCAACAGATGCTAATCCAAAGCAAAAGATAGAAAAACACAGAAGGGGAAAGGAAGGAGAAAGAGAAAGATTGAAAAACAGTGAAAGGGAAAAGCAGGAATGAAAAAGAGCATTCAAGAGTGAGCTAAAGAGTCAGAGTGTGTCAGGTGGGTGGATGAAAGGAATAATGTCAATAAAGCTTATAGATCCTTGGTATTTGCAGTGACGGCCCCTCCCCTAAGGCGGAGGAGTGTTGCCCCACTACTTTGAAGCAGTGAAAGAGAGGAAAAATAAAATGATAACGTAATACTACAGAGCAGGGCAGGGGAGGAGTAGTAGCACCCTCCTAAGTGCGCAATGACCCTCTCAGGTAGGCCAAACAGTAATGCACAATCCACATGTTTTCCGTTCAGGCTGCATTACAGCCTGCATGGAGAACATGCCCAGTCTGCCAGTTCCTGGCTGTGGGCTGAACCACGGCACTCAGACCAATCAAAACACTGCATCGCAGTGTTGTGATTGGTCAGGGGAGCCTGGGTGCTTACCAATCACAATGCAGCATTGTAGCATTGTGATTGGTCAGGGGAGCCTGGCTGCTTCCTATTCCATTTCCAACGCGAGGAGAGACAATGGAGAGACACGCCGGTAAGCTACATTTTTTTTTTCTTTTTTCATTCTTCGAGTATGGAAAATAAAGTTCTTGTCGTATACACCCTGCATTTCCCGATTATGGAAAATAAAGTTTTTGTCATATTCACACTGTATTTCAACTTACCTCCTTTTTTGCATTTATCACTAATAAGTGCTCAAACTTCCAAAAAATAAATCTGGTACCGCTCCATCAGGGTTTTCAGAAAATAATGGATTTGATAGCCGGGTATAAGTCCAAATATCGAAGGGACTATTGACAGAATGAGCAAAGGAGTCGCAGCATTACTACTTTATTCAGTCTCCCGTTGGTTTTCCGCCTCTCTTACCTCCCTTGTAAATTGCTGCATAGATCCAGCCACGCTGATGCAATTTAAGTCCGAACATCTTATTAAATGGTGCTTTGGACACAATGAGATGCTGTCACGGGCAATTTGGATTTGAAGCGAGCGAAGCGGCATGCCTCTGGAATCCCCCTAGGAGAGATTCTTCTCAGTGCAGTGTAGTGCTTCTCTGCATACCAAGAGATCTTCAGCAGTGGAGGGCAAAAGCAGGCAGAACTACCAAGGTTTCAGAGTGAATTCACACATAGTTACTTGTGTGAGGAGTGAATGTGTGGAGCTGCTTAGTGGCGTACCAAGTTGCCCCAGCCTTTGCCGCCCCGCGGGCCGCAGTAAGAGCGGGAGGGCAGACCGCCCCCCCCCCCCCCCATCGCTCCCTCCCTTGTTATGCCAAAGTCCTCTGATTTCAAAGCTAACCTGGAGGAAGGTGGTATTGGGAATGTCAGAAATCTTTTTATGATGACCAAGAGATCAGGGAACTTTCAGTAACATCAAGGTTGCCATTACTGTACCAAATTGTCAGGCCTCCATTCGTTGCGGCGGCCTGGCTTTAGAAAGGGCAAATGTAATTGGAATTTAGGTCTAGTTATGGCACATTTTTATGTAGGATTTATGGTGCACATAATGGCATCTAGATGGCCCCCTGTCATCGTAGCCCCCATGTTTTTTGATGAAACTGACAACATTTGAGCCAGAGGCATCTTTAACCAATCTCACACAGATAAATAATATTGAATGCCATGTTAACCTCTCCTGAAAACATTACAGGACGGTATGTCATGTTATGTTATGTTATGTTATGTTATGTTATGTTATGTTATGTTATGTTATGTTATGTTATGTTATGTTATGTTATGTTAGTGGGATTTGTAGAGCGCATTACTACCCGGCGGCATCTAAGCGTGACATCACACAACAGGTTACCAAACCATCTTTATTGAAAACATGAAGCTAGAACTTGTTTATAAATAGGAGTCACCGACTAATAAAAGTGCATAAGCTTAAGAAATGTGGCCAGTCAAAAACACAAAAACACATGATGTAAGTTTAGCAGATCCACTTAATATTCATGGTTTGTGTGTGCAAAACCAATTATGCAATTCACTATCGGCGATTTTACATTTGTGAAAAGATTTGCTCACACTCTTTTTTTAATGCGAGCACATCTTTACACAGGGTTGGGGATTATGTGTCCCAGAGCAATCCTGCCCTAAAATGATGGTCACATGTACAGATGTACATGGTTGTGGTATTTTTGTACACTTTTTACTGAACTTCCTTCCAGGCGTAGAATAGGTAAAGAACAATCCAAAAATTGGCCTGGATGTGTAAGGAACGATATCCTCTATTGGTCAAACTCCCTTGGCTTCCTATTAAAAAAAGATTTAGTATAAAATGTTATGCTTTGCTTTTCGAGCCTTTAATAACGAGGATCCAAGTTTGTTGCATCATCTGGTCCCGGTTTATATGCTAGCAAACCCTCTCAGATCATCAACCTTCTACTCAGGATGATCCCCGGAGTCCATAAAAGCGGAAGTGGTGGTCGTTCTTTTTCCCTTCGGGCTTCTAAATTATGGGGTCTTCTTCCATCTACTCTCCAGAATTTTCCAGATGAACTCACTTCTAGGAAATCCCTTAAGACTCAGCTGTTTGAGAATTTGTGTTAAGATCCAGGCTGGCTTGTTTCTATTTTAGCGCTGGGAGGCCCTTTCTGGGTAGCCACGCGCTTTAGAAGTAACCATAGAATAGAATAGAATGGGCTGGGATATATTTTTCTCTGTTGGACAATATTCTTAATGCCCAAAATTACAACTTCACACATGCAAAGAATGTTCCCCCATGGTCAGACACAACACAATGTGCAGTTATGCATACTAACATGCCTCCGCTTTGATGCATGTTGGATTTCACAGTGTAAACCTGCAACTCTGGTAGGTTTCCAGACATGCTCTGAGAAACCTTTGTTAATCCCAGACGAGGACTGCAACTTGCTGGTGCAGCTTTGTTTTTTTGTTGTTGTTGCGAATAGGTCTGGTGATTATTTATAAACTTCACTACTAACGTGGGTTTATTGACAGGCGCTAGCAACACACCCTTAGGGTTACAAGCATCTAAATAGTCTTACGCGCCAGGTCTTAGTATTTGGTATTAGTAGATTCCTGCTAGCAGTATATTTTCTAAGGAAAAAAGTGGGTGAAAAATTTTGAATAATTATAAATCCAGCAAAGATTGGTATAATTGATTGTGTTTTAAGGAATTGTTTTTATAGTGCCTTTTTAAATTTTTAACTATTTAAGTATGTTTTAAAATATGATTATCTCTCCCCTCCGAGATGTACTAAATGTTCGTATTTATGGATATTAATGATTTGTTATTGTGACTTTTATGATACTTCGTATCGAAATAAAGATCAAATATATATATAAAATAGTCTTAGCAATAACTACCTCATGCAGAAGGGCAAGGTGAGGCACAGTGATCTCATCTCACAAACCTTAAGAAGCTTCAACAGGTTCCAGGGATGGTTCGATGATTTTTGGGGCCCTGGGCAGAAAGGGAATGTGCCAGGCCCCTCTAATTTGCATACAATGTGGGACATTCAGGGCTGTTTGCAACTCTATAGCTGACCTTACTCCTGAATCAGCTTTGTGCAGTCTACTCATGGGCTGCCTCCCTCTCAACCAGTTACTGGGACCTCTTTTACAGCTCCTAAAGGGCTGAAGGTGAGAGGTTTGCTTGTAGGCTGAGCAGGTTAAAACTGCTGGAGCACTGACTGTAGAACAATAGCTGTCCCAAGGTGCCTCAGTATGAGCAGCAGGGTAGGAGGCCTGATTGCAGGAGCATGTGTTTCCTTGGGACCATAGGAGGGGGGCTCCCTCCTCTAGGCTTCCCCTCTCGCACCAAGGAGGGGGCTCCCTCCTCTAGGCTTCCCCTCTCGCACCAAGGAGGGGGCTCCCTCCTCTAGGCTTCCCCTCTCGCACCAAGGAGGGGGCTCCCTCCTCTAGGCTTCCCCTCTCGCACCAAGGAGGGGGCCCCCTCCTCTAGGCTTCGCCTCTCTACACCATATCAGCAAGGCATCCTCTCCCATGGGCACAAGTGCAACCAGACACCTTGCTCAGAATTTAACTGAGCAGGGGGACACAGAGATCAGTATGGTGTGACCAGGCTGAGGCATACTGGTTGGTGCGGGGCCCCAGGTTGGTGGGCTGACTGTTGGGCCCTGAGCAGCTGCCCACCCTACCTATGCCTAGAGCCTGCCATGTCAGATTCTAATTGGAATCTACATTAAACTTCCTCCCCCATGAGTGACTCCTATCCCCGGTCGCGATAACTGCACTGGTAGGCGGAGTTATAGAGATTACTGGGGCACTCATAATGAGGCCCTGAATATGTCAGGAAGTAAGTAACTGAGCTTATAAAGTGCCTGGTTACACTAGCCAGTGTGTCCCCGCGCTGTACCACTGAGGAACCCATCCTGGCCTGTTCCTGTGAGGTGCCCACTCCTGGACATCCCAAGGTGAAGCCAGGCATCCTTAGCGATTAGGGCCGGTGTGGAGATTAAGCAAGCTATTCCCCAGAGTTGCAGAGTGGGACCCATGATTAGAGTAGGCACCGTGGCGAGAATTATCGGGTCCAAGGACATTGAGCCCAATACCCTGCCGCGATGGGAATTGAACCCTGGTCCCGGGTCAGATCTCTGCATCAGGGTCTGCCGCTCTAACCATTGAGCCACACTTCTCCACGTATACTCTAGACTAGTCCTCCTTGTGTAAAATTAGAAGAGGGAGCGAAACACCCCCTTGCTATTGGTTTAAGATGGGTGATAGAGCTTTTGTACATTTCCTCCCAAGCCAGGCACACATTGCTCATCTTGCAGTCAGTATTCAGTACTTTGCCGTGTTTACTGTAATAACCACAGGGTAATGCAGAGTTTAAATTCAGCATTTTAATTGCTAAATAGTCAATTACATTAACATGAATAACTGATTTTTCAGCATTGAGATCATGTGTTCAGATAAAATGGTGCATTTGTATTCATTTTGCCGTAATTAACATAGAATTTGAATGCAAACCTGCATCCTGACATTTGCATCTCATAAATCCGTAAATTTGCATAAGCAAATCAGGATAAAAAACAAGAACATTTCTTAGTCGAGCAGCGGTTAAAAAACAGTTCCTGAGACAAAGTTGTTCAAAATAATTATTTACCTTTGCTTGTTGTGTCTAAAATTAACTTATTAGTTTAAAAGTACCTGCTTCAGTCTTCCTTGTGTGTCCAGCAGTTTTAAAGCAACAATAACAACGTCAATTACAGGGTTCCTGCTAGAGAGAGATCGGACTTTTGTCTAGTGGCAGTTTCGACTCATCATAAAGTAGAAGGGATGGTTAATGTGCCTACTGCAAATAACGTGTACCATGCAGATCACAGAACTGCGTGTGAGCAAACAATGAGTAGTGCTATAATAAAATTAACTGCACCCAACTTGAAAGACGCTACTAAGATAACTTTTGCTGGTTGGTGGTATCTGCTCGGTTATCACTATAGACTAGACAAAGCATGTGTTTCCTCCATGCAACAACTTCTTCACAAGGATACATTTTGGAAACCACTTACCATCTAGAAACTTCTCCCGGATCCAGGACAGTAACACCGTATATTTCAGCCATGAATTTTTCTTTTATCGATTGTACATGTAATACAATGTTGCTAAGTACTTCACTACTACAATGATAAAGGATTCTTGTAAAGTTATATAAATATTTGTTTCCCTTTCTACTCTTTTCTTTCTCTCTTCCTATCTTTTTCCACTTTTCACCTCCCTCTTCTACTTGCCACAAAACACAAAATGCAAATTACTGTTTTCATAATGTAATTCTTTGTATTGCTCGGGCTTTTGGTTATTAGATATACAGTGCCTTTCCTTTTGTTTTTTCTCGTTTGATTTCTATCACATATTTTTTTGTACTAATTTCATTACAGACATGTTTGTTAGGATGCAACTTTTGCACGAACTTCTTGGAAACCTTTTCAATAGGAAAACCATTGTCTACAAACCAGTAAACAATGGCGCTCCTTCCTTCTCAATATCCAAAGTCAAAATGTCCAGAGGGATATACAAAACCCACAGCAGTAGCAGCCTCGCTAGATTAGAGACCAGAAAGTGTAGAAGAGAGAAAACTGTAAAACAGGCTTCCTTCTGCTATGCCTATTCCAGTTGTAAAAATAAACTGAAGAGCCCCTCTTCAGACCACGAGTTTGTCACACAGGTTCTACCAGAAGCAAGCAGGAGAAGAAACACCCTGTCTCCCAGACGTTTCCATACTCTCTCCCAGCATCTGTCCCTCCAAACGTCCATCTACCCAGACTTGTTCTGCTACTGTGTACCCCTGCACCCTACATTCACATTACCCATGATTCCCTCCTCACCTCACATGTATGTATCCACCCTCCATTCCATTACTTTGCAGCTTCTTTTGTACTATATACATTCTGCCAGATTTTGCATTATAAATTTGGGAGGGTGTTCAACTAACAACTGAAAACACAATCTGGTTAGGTCACAACACAGCTTAGCTGGTATCTCTGCTTAGAACCTGGTAGTTATGGCACACATGACTGGCTTAAGTCTCCCCCTACACCTATGCAGGCGCTGTTAGGCTATGTACAAGATATTGCTAAGCCGTACCGGCGTTTTAGAGCAATAGCCTTATTGTTAGCCAAAAGAGAGGTCGCAGTACATTTGGGGAGTAAATTCCTGCCGACATTGAAAGGTTGGTTGTTTAGCATGTCATACCGCAAAACCACCAGCAAACTGTATGCTCAACTGCAACATCCAGTGTCTAGGCCACTTGATATTTGGCAACCTTACCGATCATATTTGTTGGGGCTGACATCTGTAAGCTCCCAGAGGGAATAGGGCGCTCAGCCGCAGTGTGACCAGGGTAGCTGTGTTCACTTCTAGAGTGGACGGCAAGCTGTGTAAGATAAGAGAATGTGTTCCTTCTGGTCCAGACCAGGACATTCAAGTTGTGTTGTTCACAATTGCTAAGTATAGACATGAACCAATGCAAACATAGATAAGATGAGCATGTAATTCGACCTGTAATGTTTTGCAATTTGTGAGAAACTTATAAATACAGTTTTTTTTTAACCTGGTAGTTATGACAGATAATTCCTGTGTGTTAAGTTCAACCTGCACCAAGTAACATTAAAGTTAGAAACATAACACAATGACATTTCGAAACCTATTTAGCAATATCAACAGACATTTATGAGCAGAAAGACACACATGAAGTAAAAATCAGATAAATGGGAAGTGAACATAAGGTTCTTTTAGGATTTCAGGCAAAAAGCTTCAAGAAAGCAAAATGCTCCTATAAGAGTCAACGGTCATGCTAGACTGGGACCTAGGCATGATTTCAGACAAATCAGTGTGGAGAGTGATCTTGTAAGCCTAGTGGGTCGCAACAGTTAACCAGTTTACCATAGGTTACTTTTCTAGTTTTTTAAATGCTTCAGAGGGATAAGGCAGAAAGCTGAGCTGCTGAGGATCCATCAACTTTGATTACATTGGCATACAGCTCGCACTGAAGCTTTCAGATTGTGGCATCAAAAGGCACAGATGGATTTTGTAGCTCTCAACTCAATTTGCTTCTGGGTTAACTCTGTCACTTGACCCCAGACTCTGGGCCTGATTATCAGTTTGGTGGTGTGGGAGAGGAGCGGCCAGCCACTGCCACACTTCTGCACTGCCAAACTCCACCACCCGTGGGATTACAAACTGTAATCCAAGTGGGCGGTCCTGCGGCAGCTGGCCTACAGCACTGCCTTTGAAAGGTTCATAGGAGAGTCTTAGAAAGGAAGCACCGTGGGACAGCCACAGCTTGTTCCAGTACAGCATGGATGCCGTGCAGGAACTTGGGATCCCGCAAGACAGGGGGCACACCATGTGCCTCCCTGCATGCACCCCCATTCACCAAGGCACCAGGGGCCCTATGTTTCCTCACCCACACCCTTTTCATGTCAGGCTCACTGCCATGAAGAGGAAGGCAGAGAAGAAACTCATAATATGTTTGGCGGTGCAGCAGCTGCACTGCCAGCATATTGTGGCCTCCAGCCGCTGCAAGGCCGCCGGGGATTGCAGATCCCTGATGGTAGCAGTGGTCTTATGGTAGTCTGACTACCAAAGTTATAATATGGCAGTCGAACCACTGATATGACGGATGCTCCACCGCCACTATGGGTTTGGCAGTCCACCAGACCACCAAACTCATAATCAGGCCCTTAGTCAATTGTTTTGGTTCTCAAAGTCATCCAATGGGGCAAGATAGTGAATGCTGTAGCCAGGTAGGTACTAAGTTGAATCACTTCACTGTTAGATCCACCTAAAGCCTTTTGTGCAGCATAAATCGGAGTAGGGCCAACCTGGAAATCTTGCCCGCTAAGAATGCCTCCACCCTAGGGGACAACCTGTCAGTTTGTCTAGATCCTTCCAGTTTTCAAAAAATAAGTAGGTCTCAAAAGTATCTTGAATTTAGGAAAATCACTCCTATCTTTTCCATAGCCCCAAGTCCCCGGGGTAGGCTTTTAGGCACTAGGGGCATTATGTATGAGCACATTTTCCCATAGACACAAAATGGGTAAAACCCTCTGATACATCTGGCCCTAGACGTCTTAACCTACTTGGACCCAACACAGTCCAATGCAGTTGACTCAGAACTAGTCACTGGAACCTTCTTCCAAAATAGAGCCCTTCTGCCTGTGTCCCTGCAGCAGTGAAAAAGAGCCCAACCAGGTGATCACTGGAGAGCGGTTCTAGTCATTCTGTGCTAATGGCTATCAGGAGCTCTTCTTTCTTCTTTCCCCAACAGCCAGGCAGCATCTCCTTTCTTCCTTTCAGTGTTCTGTCATGTCCATTAATGGTCTGAAGAGGTGGCGGTGAGGTACCATTCTTATCCTACACACTAGCCAGTGACAGACACATTCACTATACTCAATCCACCAAATCCAGCAACTTGCTATGAAAAACGAATGTCCTTTTGCAGCTCTTCCTCCCTCAATCTACTTTAGGTACTTGCTGAGTCCTTTTTTCAAAATATTCAAAGATGTACTTTCCCTTCAGATCCTTTAGCTCCATTTCGGGCACACCCCAATAGAACTGAGGAAACTCTGCAGGCAAAGTTGACTATCTGACAGGACTCTGGGGTTTGAAGACTTCTGTTAAGATCCCCATTTGAGATTTTCATTTGAAAGAGGAGCCTTGTAGCAACCCTTCTGTTGACGTCGTTTTCTGGACGCGCCAGATGACTCATCTCAGTTAAGGGTTCAAGGTTTACACTTACACAACTTTAGCCTTCTTGCTCCCATGACTAGATGCATTGTCCTCCAGGAGTCCAGGCGTTCGCACCTAATCTGAGATGTTAATTACAGTAAATGAAAAAGAAGGCATCCAGACAAACTGTTTTTTTTCTTCAATTTGCTCAAAGGTAGCACACATTACACTTCCTTTCAAAGTTGTGCTTATTTTTCCACTAAAAAAATCAATTTACAATCTGCAAAGGATTTTTGAGAAAGAGTGAAAAAACCTTAGAGCTATGTTTCTGTGATGTTCCCAAGACAAGTTGCAAAAACAGACTTTTATTTATAACAAAACCTGCTTATTGGCAAATGTTATTTGGCATGCCCAATGACAGGCAGTTTTTGTCAACATTTAACTGTGGGAACATAATTTTCTTTAATATGTAGTACATCACACTATTCTATGTTACGCACTGAGATCAGTGTGCTCCAAAGGCACAATTACTGATGACTTAACAAATGTATACAAATATGTTTTGTAGATGGCCTGCACTTCTCTTTGTCACTTGTAACTGCAGTTATTTAAATTACTGCCCGACCAGGAAACAATGGTATTCCCTGGAGCCATAACATTAGCCATATCAGTGGGTGAATAGGTATACTCTTTTGTCCAATTATGGTGTTTGGACAAAATATCGAGACAACAAAATATTGTGTCAATAATATCGGGATGTTAAAAATATCATGGGCAGTAATATTGATGGTAAGTCTATTGTTTTAAGTGCTCTTTTTAATATCATTGTGAAAAATATTGTTGGATAAAATATCATTGAATATAATATCGTTTTGATGTGTTTTTTTATTTGTATTTTTTTTATTTTGTTGTATTTTAGTTGTTTATTCTTTTGATTAGTGTGTTTAATAAACACACTAATCTAATTATTTATGTAAATTGTGCATTTCGTATTTTAGGTTTTATTATGTGCATAATTATTTTTAATATTATTGGTTTATAATAGTGGGATATTGGGTTTTTTAGGGGATAAGGTTGCGGAGATTTTAAAAATACCTATTCATTAATTTGATTTTTATGTGTGAATTATATTAATTTGCAAATTAAATATTTACCACATTTAAAAATACTGTTTTTAGTTAAAAAATAAATTATTCAAAAAAATATTATTTATTTAAATGGATTGATGATTTTATTAAACATAAAAAATGTGTATTCAATGTAAATTTTAAATAATTTTTACGTCATTAAAAACAGAATTGGAAAATATAAATATTTATATTTTAAATTGATTAATGTAAATATTTATTTAAAATGTATTTATTATCTAATGCAATGTATAAAATTGATAATTATATTTTTATAACATTTAGGGGCCAATTCTGATTCGGTAAACCAATCGTACGATCGAATCTGTAGCCATTTCCGTACGACTCGTACAATTCTGTCCGAATCGCATAGTACGATTCGTTTGAAAAATATATGACCGAATCGTTGCGAACCGTACGAAAAGCGAGGGACTTTCACAGTGAACCGTACAAATCGTAAACATGCTGTACGACCCGACAAGTACGATCCGGACCGAAGAATGAGAATGCAATTCGTACGGTAAACGACGCGTATGAGCGAATCATATGGAGAGCCACATAATCACATACGCACCGTACCCCTGCAATCATGGGGTGTACGCACTGTACCCCTACGCACCGTACCCCTGCAACCATGGGGTGTACGCACCGTACCCCTGCAATCATAGGGTGTACGAACCGTACCCTTGCAATCATGGGGTGTACGCACTGTACCCCTACGCACCGTACCTCTGCAGTAGTGGGGTGTACGCACCGTACCCCTGCGCACCATACCCCTGCAATCATGGGGTGTACGCACCATACCCGGGGGGTGCGTTTCGTACCCGGTTCGAGTCGAATTCTGCTTTTCCAGACATTTTGAGCTCCCGTAGAAAAAGATGCATATGGAGTGTTGACGAGACGAATTGTACTTGCTGGGTCGGAAAATGCTGCTTTGATCCGTACGGACGTCGCGTACTGCATGTTCCGAATGCGATTCTTACGGATTTTTAAGTCGTATGGTCTTCCGTACGATTCGTACGGAGATCTGCTTCGGGTCCGAATCGTACTTCATCGTACGTACGGGGACGTTTAAGGGTACGATTCGTACGGAAAATATGCTCCGTACGGCTATTTGTAAGGGATTTTACCGAATCGGAATTGGCCCCTTAGTGTATTACATTTATTTTGCTCATTGTTTTGAAATCTGAAATATTTTATTTCAATTTTTAATAAGTTGTGTGTAAAAATGTTTTTACTTGAAAAGTAAATAATGTAATACATTTTTAAATTTTTAATAAATATTTTTGGAGTAAAACATTATACTAAATGTGTACTAATTATGATGTTTCTATAAAAAATTATATTGATGCATATATGTTATATGTATTATATTTTACAAATAAAAATCAATTTTTTTGGCATTGAGAAATGTCATATTTAAATTTATGTATAAAAGAAGTAATTGGGAAAACATATTTTTTCTGATGTTTATTTAATATATTTTATGATAGTTTATTAATTGTAATCTTTGTATGAATCATAAATTAACCATATTTAGATTTATTTATTATAATAAAGGTGCATAATTCATTGCAATCTTTTTTTTGACAGTAGTTCCAATGGCGGTGAACTTGGCTGTACCTCCCTTTGACAGCTGCTTTCCCCCTACCGGCACGGGCAGTCTGCAAACTGCTAGCAGTGTTGGTGGGACTCCTACCGTCATTCCTTCAAAGGACTGCCAACATGGAAATTTGGGACGGAGCTCCAACTGTCCAGCGGGGAATCCATTGCCGCTTCGACGGCGGTTCCCTAACCACTGAACTCGTAATCAGGTCTAAAGTTTTAGTAAGTTATCTGTTGTAGAAAATCTTAGGATTCATTTATCAATGTGTAGATTATCATGTAGGCGGAAGGGTTCCTGTTGGACTTGTCCCTTTTTGCAGGGTTATCCCAAAACTTTTTGCTTCTTCCTCCTATTTTTTCCTAACCTGTTGTTGTTTGCTTTAGGACTCTGGACACTTTACCACTGCTAATAACTGCTAAAGTGCATGTGCTCTCTGTGTAAAGTTGTTATCATGATTGGTTATCCGTGATTGGCATATTTGATTTACTGGTCAGCCCCTAGTAAAGTGCACCAAGTGTGCTAGGGCCTGTAAATCAAATGCTACTAGTGGGTTTGTCACTGATTGTGCCACCCACATGAGTAGCCCTGAAAAGGTAACTCAAACCTGCTACTGCAGTGTCTGTGTGCAGTTTGTTAACAGCCATGTCGACATGGCATGTGCACCCACTTGCCAGACCCTAACTTTACCCTTTTCTTACCTGTAAGGCACCCTTATGGTAGGCCCAAGGAACCTTCCTGGGCAGCGTGCAGTGTATTTGAAAAGTAGGACAAGTACTGGTGTGTATGACATGTCCTGCTAGTGAAATACTGCCAATTTCGTTTTTCACTATTGAAAGGCTATCTGTCCTATAGGATAGAATGGGAAATACTTTGTAACATCTTACATGTATAAATTCCCATAGGGACAAGATTAAGAAATAAAGTTTAGGTTCTTTGAACTATGAATTTAATTATACATCTTTTAGTAAACATGGTTTCGAAATTGTGTGTTTGAAAATGCCGCATTCAGAAAGTAGGCATTTTCTTGTTTAACCATTCTGTGTGCCTCTGCCTGTTTGTCTATTGACTGTCTGGTTTTGGATTGACAGGGGCTGGGGATGGGCATTCAATGTAGACAGGCCCTGGAAGGGGGTGAGGTGTTTCTGGCCCTTCCTGGATGACTTAGAGCTGAGCTGAATAGACCTTGGCTGAATTTAGAGTAGTGGTCGGAGTTTTCCTTGCACCTGAATAGGGCCTGTCTCCCTCACACAATGCTGTCTCCACCCCCTGTGGGCACAATGCACAAGTGAGGACAGAACTGGTTTGGACTGAGCTCAGAGACCCTTGCACAAAAAGAAAAAAGATAAAATAGGGTAAAGTGGTAGGCCTTAAACCCCAGAAGATAAGATTACTTCTGGACTCAAGAAGAATCTTTGCAAAGGAGAGGAGCTGTGAGGAGGAGTACTGCCTCTATGCTGTGTTCTGTAGTTGCTGTTTCTGCCAAGGAAATGACAAAGACTGGAACCTTCTGTGAACCTGCTTGAAGAAGATCTCCAAGGGCCTGTATGTGCTGGTGTCCTGTTCTGAAGTCTCAGGGACACAAAGACTTCACCCCCAGCTCCTCTGAACTCTTCTGCTGCTACTGCTGTCCCAGTTCTGGGCCTCTGGAAGCTGTTCCTGCTGTTCGGAGCTAAAGAAAAGAAGAACTGAAGAAGTAGATGCATCACTCTTCTTGCAGCTGTTTTTCCCGATGCAACACTGCAGTGCGAGAAAGAATATCCAAGCATCACTGCGCCGCTGCCGAAACCGACGCAGCGCCTGTCATGGCTGCAATAACCAATGCATCAAGGGATCGCTGCTGAAGAAACAGACGCAGTGCTGCTCGACGCTGCCGCATCAATTAACGACTCATCCCGGATTTCCACGCATCGTACCTGTGCGGCAAGTTTTTCCGATGCATCCCCTGGGGACTAGAATCGTGTTGGAGTAGACACATCACTTCCCCCTACAGACCGGATTTGACACATCACTTTTCCTGTGTGCAGCAGAACTGATGCATCGCCTCACCAAGGCCTCAGGAACTGACGCATCTCTTTGTTTTCAACGCTTCCCATCTCTGCGGCTGTTTGGCCATATGAATTTTGCTGCATCTACATGTACTTTGTGAGAACTCACACATCCATAGTTTTCTATGGACCAAGTTGTTTGAAACCTTTTTAAAGTTATATTCTTATTACATGTATGTTGGATTTTTGTTCTTTTGGTCTTGTTGAGTTTAGATAGATACTTTTGTTTTCTAAACTGGTGTGGTGTCCATTTGTGGTGTTATCACTGTATTACTGTATGTTTTGAGTACACATACTTTCCACATTGCCTTTGGGATAAGTTACCCAGTTATGCCAAGCTACCCAAGGGGTGAGCAGGGGTTATCTAAAGTGTGTATCCCCCTTACCCTGACTAGAAGCAAGGGTCCCTATTTGGACAAAGGTTCCTACATCTGCCAACTAGAGACCCTATTTTTAACAGTTCCTCATTATGTGTGGTTGTTAGGTGTTCAGGTATTTGGATGTCTTGGTATCTTCTAGGGACAGGAGGAGTATCTCTGGTAGTTTTCTTAGTTTGTGCAATTATGCATTCTTACAGGTGGATAAAGCTGATAGTTAGCCTGTAATATGTTTGGGGACTTTAGGAAATATATATTTTAGTATTTTAGTTGTGGGCTCTTGGGATCTAGTGCTTGCTTCTCTTATATCTTGGAATATGTCTCTTATTTCTATTTCTATCATATTTGGGGGGTTGCTGTGTTCGCTTACATTAATTACAGCATTAACCTTTGTAAAGGCCCTCTTATAGCAAGCATTAAAGTAATATTCAGTACATTTCCAACTGACAGTTCCCATCATTGTACTTTCTTGGTTGTAAGTGTAGCCCATGTGGGATGATAATTACTTTCTTTTCTCTGATGTGATGTTTCTTGCTCTTTCTGTCATTAAGTTTATAAATAGTGTCATAGTGTAAATAACTACAATTTTAAAATATATTTGCTACTCACATACAAAAACACTTTTTTTATATTTACATGTATATTCTTGCTAGATGTTTACACTTTCTTTGAAGCTTTTCTGTTGGGGGTGTTATAGCAGGTGGTTTCTTTCCTGTTGGTCTAAAAAAAAATATTTCTTTAATTTTAAATGTTTCTTTGTTGGTAGGTAGTGGGCCTGAGTTAGTTAGTGTTTATTTTTTAACTGTTTTAGGTGTGAGCTCTGGTTTAGTAATAAATTACATTTATTTACTTTTGGTATGTCTTTTTTTAGGTATGTGACTGACTTTCAGTCTCGGAGGGTGCCGCCACGCCAGTACCCCACTCCAGGACCGCCAAACCTGTAGTCTGACTGCTCACCGTATTCCGATTGGTATACAGGTTGGGCAGTCTTGCGGCAGCAGTCCCACAGCGGTGCCACTAAAAGGCTCTAATGACAGCCTTAGAAAGGCAGCGCCATGGACCAACAAAGCGCATTCCAGCATGGCATGGACTGTGTAGTCCATGCAGTGCTGGAACAGGCGGTTTATACAGATGGGGGGGGGGGCACTCCAGACAGGGGGTAGCACCATTTACCCCTTGCAAGCGTCCTCTGGCCCAGAGGCAACAGGGGGCCCTATAGGACTCCCTTAGTTTCCTCACCACCACGAAAAATATAGCAGTGAGGAAACTTGTAATATGCTTTATGGTGCTGCAGGGGCACCGCCAGCATGTTGCGGGCCTAAAACTGCTGTAAGACCACCAGGGATGGGGTATCCCTGGTGGTTGCAGCGGTCCTATGGCGTTCTGACCACCCAACTCGCAATACAGTGGTCTGACTGCCGGAGCAGTGGTAGCCACACTGCCACCGTGGGTTTGGCTGTCCTTCGAACGGCCAAACTCAGAATCAGACCCTTTCAAGGGGGTTGTTAGGAGGTCACCAAGACATTATTTATCTGCCCTCTTGTTCTTGCGTAAAGGGTCTGATCGCGATAGACCATTACAGTGCCCAACAGAAGTGTTAATATATGCATTGGAATAATCTCAATGATACTCTTATATCCTCGTATGTGCAACAGATGTGCAGGTTTTGCATGTAGGAATGGGAGGCTACAGTGGTAGTGAGGCCTCTACCCTCTTACAACACATGCATGTCTTACTCATTTCCTGAAGGGAATGTGTGGGTAACTTGGTTGCAGTGCTTAAGTTATCCCTCCTCCCTCAGGCCTGCTTGAATGAAGGAGGATATAGCGATTGGGCCTGCTCATGGTGCAGGAGATGCTGGGCTTGGTAATTTCTTTGTGGCAGAGCTATAGGAAACCTGGCATGACAAGCAGCTTCTGGGCAGACCAGTGAGTTCTAAAAGGTGGCAGGTAGGTGAGCTTCAGCGTGCATCTCTCACTACTTTTCTTCTTTACTGGGATTGCACCGGCAAGTCTTGTGTCAGTGCTGGTGTGTGGGAGCATGTGGAGTGGTGAGTGGTTCCCTGTCTGTTCATTTCGATTCTATGGCTGGGTGGACTAGGATATGTAACGAGAAAGAGAAACACAAACGCCAACCATACATCAGCGTTAAGATATGACCAACTCTAAGCTTGCCACATTACCAGCTTGAGTGAACAGAATCAGTTGCAGCTGTTGGCTGTCAATGTTCTTTGCTCTTCTACTCATAGTCAAGCTCTTTGTTCTCTGAAATGTTACTTAGAACTTATGGTCAAGGTCTCTTGCAAATTATCTAAATGATCCTGTGGTACCTACCTGCTCATTGTTCTTCCCTTTCTTTTAGACTCTTCTGTGTTATGTTTAGATATGTCTTTTTGCATGCAGGTGTGCATTCAGATGAGAGTTCTGAATCTAGGTTTGGAGTGTATTGTATCCATGTCCAGAGCTCTGTATGCTATTTCTTTGTCTCTGCAATGAACAATTATGCTTTAATAGTCACCAATGTAGTGTGTTGAAGGATGCAAGAGGTATGAGCTTAAATCAAAACTATACAGCCCTGATGTTTGGCAGCTTTATATTTGGCCCTGCTGGCGGCATGCTTCAGAAAAACTTTAAGTCCTGGCGCTTATTGATTTACATTCAAGCACTGATTCACAGCAGAACGCACCTGGGATTGGGCACTGCTGAATCCAGAAGTCTTTCTCCACGCAAGGCAGTAATGAGTACTCTGCACAAGGGTGCACTTAAGAGTGATTTGCCAATTGAAACACCTCACAGTGGTTACTAGGCCTACAGAATCTTACTTGTGAAGGTCCTTTGGTTAATGCAAAAAACCTAACATCCATGGGACTTCGATAAACTGAAAACAATCTCTCTGGATAACAATGACACGTTTTTCATTTGGCAATTTAATTTGTACTGTGTGGAATCGTCTTCATATAACCTTCAATTTTTTTGTCTGCTCACTCAGCTCTCACAAGGGCGCCCTTTCCTTCGCGCTGAGTCATTTTGAAAGTGAAAGAATCGATGCCTGACACATTGTTTGTTGAAAGCCCCAAGGAAGGCAAGGGCTCACCTTCCTCTGAATTTCTGGCCTTGGTGTAATGTCATTAGGCAATGTCTACCGTCTTTTTATGTTTAATGAGATCACCGTGCAGTCAGTGGCAGCTTACCTCGTGTCGGGAGACGGATGTGGGAGTCCGCACGCCAAGCTGGATTCCCCACGAGAGATCTAGACTGATGCACCAGAAGCAAAGTACAGAAAGTTCCAACTCTATGTGCCTGATGATCTGTAGACTCCCTGCTTTTGACAGATTGTCTATCTGGAGCTGACAAAGTGAGATTTAGCACTGTCAACCTGTAAGTGAGGTGTGTGCAAACCTAGCCCATATATAAAGCTCTCTGATAACCATTATATAAAAATCATACATCGGATTTTGCAAGCCCTCTATAAACTTCTATCTCTAATTTGTTTATAATAAGCTGTTTGTGGCACACCAAGTCGCCAATTAGAAAGAAAAGTCAGAACTCAGCTGTAATAGGTTATTATAGTCCAGTTCTGACATCACAATGCCTACTGCTAGAGCCAGCAGCTGAGTAGAAGGGCAGGTCAGGTCACAGAGCAGCTGTATAAAGCAACACAAATGAAACCTTAATTTTCTTACTTCTGCTGTTTTTGCTACCTTACAGTGACCAGCAGAAAGAACATGTTTATTTTTTGGAATTACTTAGATAATTGTAAAAAAGTTGGAATCTTTCTGAATGTACACATTCTAAACTACTGCATTTTTTAAAACTTTTTTTTATAAACTGACTTGTATTGATCTATTTCTAATATCTTTTTTTCAACAAACATCTAACTGGTTTTTGATGTGTTTACTTTTGCAATAGAAGCTCTATTTTTATTCTTTATGGTTGTAAGCATGCTTTCTCTTTTCAAATGAAAGAGCTATGCACCAAGGTTTTGAGTGGCTTCTTCCTCATTCCTATATATGGTATGGAACTCCTCCTTACTTGTGATATACTTATAATGGACGACAGGGGGGCCTTTATCCCTTGTATAAGGAGACAGGTAAACATTATGAAGTGGTAAGCAAGTAAGAAAGAGACCAATTGTATCAAAATATCTCTGTCGGTTTTCTTGGGAAAGTGACATGGCTGCCCTCTTTCTAACCCTTGTAAACGTTTATTTAATACATTTACACAAGTTCCCTTCAAGTATACTTTTTGGGTCAGGCACAGAAAGGTTATTCCAGGATCTAACAAAGCTGGTGCATCAATGCAGCCTGCTGGCACAAAAAGCAAGTTATCTTAGAAAGTTAAATGATAGATGCCTTTTGTAGGACTAGAACTAAGTTTACTCAAGTGAAATTTGAGCTGCAAAGACTTAAATATTAGTTTTTTATCTCATTGGAAAGAAACAGAATGTTCTTACTTTTATGGGTGGAGGACAATATACATGATATAAATAAAATCCTTGAATACCAATGGCTTTAATTTAGATATTGGTCTTGAAGAAGGTGGGATAAAAGTCAAGTAGCCACTGAAATGCTGTGTCTACACAGTATATTTTTTATGATATTGATTGTATACAGTTGTTTTCTATGTGTTTTTTGGACAAAATGTTTTTGATGATGTATGTGGTCCAATGGATGATAAACTATATTGACAAACGTGTCTGTGTATTTTATTAAATATTTATGAGATTCTAAATATTGTGGTAAAAACAAGCATTATTTGTTACTTTTTTACATCAAAGGTATATCTGTTCCTGTGTTGATATTTAAGCATCCACATAGCACAAATTTGAATTTTAACAATAAGTCCAGATAAAAATAGTTTGTATTGGTTTGGCTGAACCCTATCACCTGTGCTATAAATTGTTGACATAAAGTGAAAACACAACAAAAGAAAAATCACAAATCACAAAAATAGAGAAGATTTTTGTAAATAACATGACACCAAAATGAAATCCAATCAGTAGAACGAGAGGCATGAATTTATAAAAAATTTTGTGAAGTCTAGCCCCTAAAAGATCCCCACATCAATCGTGAGTATCTGGTTGTGCGAAACTGGAGCAAAGTCATAAGTTAAGGTTGACCACCACAGAGCATGGTTTGGATACACAAGGTGGTTTGGGCCCGGTCTTGGCTTACTTTCCGATTTTGAAAACATCCTACAGAAAAGTCCATGAGAAGGTAGAATTCCGTGGGCCAAGGCAGCAGGCTGTGTCTGAGGAGATGTAGCCATCAGCGTGAAGCCGCTGGACAGGGTTTCCATGAAGTTGTCGACAATGATGAGAAAATGTTCCAGCAGGAAAAGCATGATTTCCAGGTCTATGAGGTCATCATTGCCAATAGGGAGTCTGATGGAGATTTTTACTTTCGGACATTGACAAAATTTTTAAAGTCGAAAACCACCAGTGGGTAGGTAATGCTGCAAGCCGGTGAGGGCTCCACAAGGCCAAATATTGTCACTGGGAGTTCCTGCTGAACAGGATTTTCTGCTGCAGAGATAAATGTAGAGGGAGCTACTGGGAAGGGTGGGTTGGCTGGCAGGTAGGAGGTCCCAGTCTTCTGATGGTTCCGGCACTTATTGTGTGAATGAACATTCACTCAATTTCTATGCTAGGCAGGCTTTCAAACTACACAGCAGTCCTCTGGAGAGCAAGGAAGGCCTCGGGATGCAGAACAGTCCTCTGGTAGCAGCAGGGCAGTCCTCTGGAGTACAGGTAATCCATCTGATGTCTTCCACAATACAAGAGTGTACTGAAGAGTTGATTTGAAGGTCCAATATTTATTTGTGGTGCCAGCTATTGAAGTGGGGTGCTTCTCTATACTACCCCGTTTCTGATTCTGGAAAGTTTGCCCTTTCCCTTACCAAGGCTCCAAGACTTCTCAGGTGACAAATGACTATTGCCATGTTAATTCGAAGTGTAAGTGAGGCAGGGTGAAATTCTGCCCCAACCATCCTTGATGGATGGACCATAATGGCAATACTTAGTCTCCTTCTGTCTCATTGTCTGGGAAGAATACACAAAGCCCAGCAGCAATGCCATTCACAATCATGTGACCCAGGATACTTGTAGAAGGCATAAATGATTATAGCAAGAAATTGCCAACTTTCTAAAAGTGCCATTTTCAGAATTGTTACTTAAAGTGTGACTATACCATTAAAAAGGGATTTAAATTATAATTCATTTGAGTCTAAACATGACATTCCTATCTGCTCCCAATCAACATTTGGCAGGTATTAAATGTAATAAGGTAACCCAATCTTAGTCTATGCAGAGGAAGGCTGTGCAGTAGTAAAGATAACACATGTAGGAGTTTTTCCCCACCAGGATATGTAAAACATAAACCCACATATGCTACTTTTTAAATACAGTGCTCATTGCCTTATGGGACTTACGGGCCTATCCTAGGAGTGACTTATATGTAATAAAAAGGAAGGTTTGTTTTGCCAAGTCAAATGGCAGTTAAAAACAGCTTTACAGGCTGCACTGGCATGTCTGAGACAAGATTTAAAGTGCTACTTTAGTGGGTGGCACAATGAGTGCTATCAGCCTAGTAGTAGCAATTACTTTGCAGGCCCTGCATATATATAGTACCATCTACTAGGTATATATTAGTAAATTAAATGTGCCAATCAGCTTTACGCCAACTTTGATATGTTTTAGGAAGAGAACACATGCACTTTTGCACTAGTTAGCAGGCATAAAGTTCACAGAGAACTAAAGCCAACAAAAACAAATCCAGCAAAACAGAAGGGGTGAAGGCAAAAATGTTTGGGGGTGACCCTGCAGTACCAGATCCAACACCTAACAACTGAATCCCCTTCCACTATGTTCATCTAAACATGGCCGGCTTTAGCGCTGGTGACGCTCCTTGTGACAATGTTTATTGGGACCCCATTGACCTCTTTCCCCACTGATTCTCTCAGTACACCCTTTTAAGAGTGCCCCTTAAGTCTCCTTAACCACTCTCTCTCACATAACTGTCTTCTGTTTTATACCACCACTTATATCAGTGTAGGGTGTCGGAGTTCTTTACCTCACACATACATTACACTGAGATAATGAATCATATGTGTTTAAATCCGTGAATAGGAAATGGTACATAAAACAGAGGAATACAAGGTGTAGGAGTTGCATGTCAGCCAAACTGTTAGACACTATAGTTTAAGAATGGTTGGTGTGAAAAAGCATAAACTCAGAATTTAAAATGTAGCAGTGTGGTGGGGGTTGTCTTTACTAATAAGAATTAATTTCTACCCAAAGGAACCCTTTTAACAACATTAGGATATTGAAAGACTGGGGAAAACATCATAATTTTCTAACTACCTTGTAGGTGCATGCAGCTCTTTGATGACAGTTAATAGCTAACTGTTCTATATTTGGATTTGAACCTATAAACTGCAAGTAAAAAAAGGATCTCGCTGACAAAAGCAGTAATGTATTGAACTAGCTACATTATATGCACTTTTTGATCTGCATGGTACACATGCTTTGAAGGAGGCATGTTAACCGTCCATTCACAACTTTAGATGAGTCAAAACTGCCACTACACAAAACTCCGATCTCACTCTAACAGGGCCATTAATCACCAGAGTTATCTTGGCATTTTTATTGGTGCCTTAAATTGCTGAAGACAAGTAATGCGGCAGCTGGTACTTTAAAAATCATAATATACTTGAAAACACAGCACCTTCCGAAATCAGCGCCCAGTGTGGTGGCACCAGTCTGCTCTGCATCCAAATGCCAGTGCTCAAGAAGACTAATCTGCAATTTTCTGCTAAATAGGTAACATAGATCACAGTCCTATCTCCTTCCTTTCACACTTCAGTGCCATGGGCCACACCCTCCACCTCCGGAATTAGGGGACACACTTCCACTGTGTAGGGAGGCTGTTGCAACACCTCTGTCTGGTGTGGCATGTAGAAAACAGGGCATTCCAAAATGTATCCTACTGACTATAGCATACATTCAGTCACAACCAACATGGAGTCCTGCCAGTATGCACTTTACTCACAACAAGCACTTTAAATACACCTTAAGCGGCCAGTGCAGGGCCTGGGTATGACATGAGCGATACGAGCTGGCCGTTAAGCATTAGCTTTGTTTTGGATCAGGGAAAAAAGGCCTATCCAAATGCTAGTTATACATCATCATCATCATCTTCATCTTTATTCGGCTACGTATTGCCATAAAAGTACATACAGGATAAAATTATTGTTTCGGTTTTTTAATTTTTCAAATTTTATCCTTTATGTACTCTTATGGACATTCATAGCTGAATAAAGATAAAGATGATTATGCTAGTGATATACGAAAATCGGTACTAGAAAGGATAGACAGTTTTGATTATCTAGGAGTTAGACTCATGGAGAATTTTAAGTGGCTGGGACAATTATATAAGAGTACCCTTGTAATTGAACATAGATCAAATGCTATTATTAGAATGCATAGACAGTCAGCTTCACATGTAGTCTCGCCAGTTTCGAAGATCGGCCATGCTAAGGCCCAAGGTGCCGCACTCTATGGTGCCGAAATCTGCAGTAATATTGATGTTCATCTTTTAGCTACAGCTGAAAATAACTTTGTTAGGAAATTGACCATCTCATCCCTTTATTCCATTATATTTCTATTTGGGGTTAAAAAGAGGTTAAAAAGAATCACAGATGTGGCTGTACTTACATTATTAGTTTATTGGGTTCACCTCTGGACTACCGCTGAGCAAGGATACTATAAGGATTCTTTTGTAGAATTATTGAACATCCCAGGGGCCAGGATGCTTCCTTAGGTAAAATGTGTCTGCATATGCATGGGGAATCTGGGGCTACAAAGGTGCTGGGTTGACCCTAATGCAAGAAGAGTATATAATCAATAGATCAAATGGTTCCCTTACCAGCGTGGTTTTAGACCACAAGTTCTCAACCATCCTTTGAGCAATGTCTAGATTTAATACCATCTCCCCTAGCCAAGAGCCTGTATATACACTTTCACCTTAGTGCTCTTCCCTTAAGATTGTTTACTTACAAATGGCACAAGGAATAAGATCCTTCTAGTTGCCCAATTTGCAGCCTGAGCGATGAAAATTAAACACACCTAATATTCTTTTGACCTGAGTACCAAAGCCCACGTCACAAATGGATACGCCCTTTATGCTGAGACATGAGAACTTCTTCAGGATTTTAAAAAACAATACTGCTCCTAAAATTGTATTTGCTGTGAGTAAATTTCTACAGGCAATCTGGTACAAGAGAAGCTCAACTTTAAAAGCTGCTATCTACTGATTTTATTCACCATTCTAGTTACTTTTTATCTTCCCAAACATTTTACAAATTTTTTATATTGACTGACTCCTATGAAGAGACTGTCTTTGTACTTTCTGTTATGTGCTCATGGTTGTTGGCTGAAATTGCACTGACCCCAATAAGGGGGCTATTTCTCTTTTAAAAAATGATATCTGTACATTGATATTCCATATCGTTATGGTCGTGTTGTCTTACAACCTTTTTGATGCTACTATTGATGTTCTTTTCTGATCCAAAACGGGGGCATGCGTTCAGCACAGGCCATAACACACATTAGGATAAAATCATCTGGCTGCAGATTCCATACTATTGAGGGGTTGTGATGCAGTAGGAACTTAATTGAACTGTAAGTTAGTTATTCTTATGTTCTATTTTTACAATTTCTGCATTTATTTTTTTATTTTTATTGTGCTTGTACACTTTGATTGTTCACAACAAACCAAATAAAGTGATATTACTCTAAAACAATACAAGAAAATCATATTCTGCCACTGGATCACTGACAGAATATCGAGGAGCCAAATATCGACCTATCAAAATATCATGGACAAAATATAGAAGGCCAGAATATCGAATTCCTATCTACAAACAGGAAAGTACAAAAATATTGAATCCAAAATATCATTGTAAATATTATAGTTTGTTAAAATATCAAATTTTTTTAATGGCTTAAAAGTAATGTAAAATTAATGAAATAATAAATATAATTAACTAAAACATACTTAAAAATACTTAAATAACCTACAAATTAATAAATAATTAATGTAAGTTAAAAAACCAAAATTAACATGCATTTTTATTTTATAATACATATATATATATATTAACTTAATATTAATTAAAAATATTCAATTTTTTTAGCCTAGGATAGCGGGAGGGTAAAATTTACTATTCCCACTCCAGAGAGGGCAACTTTAGGGAAAGCGTTGGATAGCTTAGGGGTAAAAATTACTATTACCACTCCAGAGAGTGCAACAGTAGGGAAAGCGTGAATAGCGTTGTGCAAAAATTACTATTCCCACTCCAGTGAGTACAACAGTAGGGAAAGCGTTGAATAGCGTGGGGGTAAAAATTACTATTCCCACTCCAGTGAGTGCAACAGTAGGGAAAGTAATGATTTAATATTTAAATATGAATAAATTAATTATCAATAAAAATAAGAAATTAATTTAAAGTAATTACCAGTTATAAAATATTTAATAATTAATTAATTATAAATACCAATAAATATTATTTCTTAAAAAGTAATGACTTATTAATAATTAATTAACAACCAATTATTTTTAATACCAAAAATGTAATAAGTAGTCCAAAAATTACCAATTAATAATTCATTAACAAAAAATTAATTATCAATACACTAAAATAATTTCAATATTTACTTAATTACAATTAAATTACTTCCCACCCTATTTCCCTATGAACCCACAACCTGCTCCCAATGATAAATTAATACAATTAACATAATTATCAATTAATCAATTAATAAAAATAAATTACCAATTTATAAAAAAATAATTACCAATTAATAATTAACAATAAATTCATTAACAATACCAATAAATAAAAATAAATATTTACTTAAATACAATTAAATTACTTCCCACCCTATTCCCCTATAAATCCCACAACCCGCAACAGAACTAAAACACTAACTAAAATTTGAAATAATTAATAATTCCTAAAAATTAATATTTTATTTACTATAATTAAATTACTTCCTACCCTATTTCCTATATAAACCCGCAATCCGCTACGGAATTAAATTACACAAAAATTAAATAACATAAAATGTATTATTTAAAAAAATTTAAACATACATTACAAAAGTAATATACACTTTTCACACATATATTAACATACAAAACACGTAAAATATTTCAATATTATTAAAAATTTGATATATTTTAATGCCTATATTATGTGCTTCGATATTTTGACAGTTGATATTACTTACCTGCATGTTGATACTATTAACCACTATAATATGTCCATTCGATATTAGGTCCATTCTTATATTTTGAATTCGATATTCTGTCCATTCCATTTTTTTTTCGATATTGTGTCGAGTTACCCTGCCACGATCACTCACTGCTCGTTTCCCAGGGACACAGGCAGTAGTTTCGTGTAATTCAAGAGGTACACTTTTGGCTCTCTCTAACTAACCTCTGAAACAGTCTCTATGCATCAGTGTCAATTTCAGGCCATATCTCAGCACCCATGAGAGATTTTGGAAGGGCCAGCAGAAAGTCAGGCTGCCACATTCACTTGCAGTTGAGTAACTAAGGGTAAGGGTGCACGTGTATTTAACATAGAGGGGACATTCTTATTCCTGCCAAAGGTTATTAAATCAATACATCTTGTCACAGGACAGAGATCGTTCATATATCTAGGACTGATCCTCATCTTCCTCTTGATAGTGATAAAAGATAAAGATGAGGCCCCAATATCCAATTATAAGTGTTGCACTTGGTCCTCTCAGAAATAGGGCACCTTCCTTTCACTGTTCCAGATTGTCATTTAGGGGCCGATTAGGATGGCGGTGAATCTGCATCCTCCGGGCCGGCGGAAGCCACCGCCAGCCTGGAGGATGCGGATTCACCGCCGCGGCCACAGAAAAGGCCCACCGCCAGATGAGGATGACGGTGGGTTTGCGGTGGGACCAGCGGCGGACAGCAGGTTCGTCCGCTGCTGATCCGCGGGGTGTGGAGGGCTATTTGGTGGCGGTGTCTGCAAGACACCGTCAGCCAAATTACGGTGTGCAGTGCAACATGCTTTTCCGCCGTGGAAAAGCATGTGGTCTTTGGTGTTTGGGGGCCTGTTGCGGGCCCCCAGGGTGTCGGGGTGGGGGGTGCACATGGGGGGTACCTATGGTACCCCCCAGCATTTACATGCACAAAGCGGCAGGCACAAAGCGGCAGGCACTGCGCGGTGCCTGCCGCTTTGTGCATAAATGTAAAACATGCATTTTTAACCTTGCGGCGGGTGCTGCTTCAAGCACCACCCGCCGCAAGGTTAAAGATATGGGATGTGACCGCCAGGGTGGCGGTCACATCCTAATTGCACCGGAGGGACCGCCGCTTCCCCTGCGGGCGGTCCCTCCACCTCGGGGGTGGCGGACGGACGCAGGTCCGTCCGCCATCCTAATAGGCCCCTTAGTCTTGAAAAGAGCAATTTATAGATCATTTCTGTGGTGAAAATGGGCTGTGAAAGTAATTATAAATACCCAAAAAACAAGGATGTTATGGCGCATTCTTGCCCTTGTGAAGATTTGGTTCCATGAAAATTATGAGTGAATAAAGCGTTTTAAACATGTACATCCACATTTTGTGAATGAGAAGCATTTTTGATCTAGTTTCAGAAACCATTTAGTAGTATAAGTTAAGTATACATGCACAAATTGCTTTGCGACTTGCGCTCTTAGGGCCTCATTTATAAGAGGACTGCGCCACTGGAGCGTGACTTTTAATGACTCTCTGGTGCCACAGGCCTCTCAATCACATCTACGTGGCCATGGAAAACCACTCTGTGTGGCTTTTCATGGCCTCGTTGACATGGTTAAAGGCGATGTAACGCAAGTCGCTGTGTTCCTCCACACTGCCTATGGGAAGGCGTGGCATGGGCGTTGCCACTCAATGCCCATGGTTTTTGGAGCATTCCCAGATTTAAAAAACAGCATAAATATGGGAATGGTCAAAACCTTGCGGCTCCCAGGGGGTGGTAGAACACTTGTGTTTGCTAAGGAATGTGTCCCTTCCTGTACAAAAACAACCTGATTTCAATGCAGGCACACTTGTGCCATGGTACAAGGGTGCCGCAATTGGCGCTGGGTAGCCATTTGTGCGCCAGCACACTGTAAGAGGATAGGAATGTGCAGTACCGCATAGATATGGCATATTCTTGCCCTTTTCTTTTGACGCAAGCAGCGCAATAAGCGACGTGCAGCGCTGCCCTGCATCAAAATATTGTAAATGAGGCCCTTAATGTCCAATTTGACCAGCGTAAATGGGAAGAAACAATTTTTTTAAAATTGTGGGTCTTCTATTACATTTTTCCTCAAAGAGGCACTCCTTTCCCAATTTAAAAATGAAGTTCAATAAGTGTAAGTTAAAAAAAGAAAACCTTTTGAGCATAGGCTTTAACCATGTTCAAGCTCGCTGCTCCCTAATGTTGGTGAGACCGGATTTGAAATTATTCTTTCGCTTTTCCAAGCCAAATAATTATATGAAAATGAGCAAACAAACATATTTAACATAGGTGTTAATGTAAATTACTTGTGTAGCAAGTTTCTACTTCCCTCAGCATTTGGGAACCGGATCCTATTTTTATAGCTCAGCTGGAAGTGAAAAAATAAGTTTTGAAATTAAATTCTATCTTTAGAAATATGTAGTAGCTTAACATTTCTGCACATTGCTGGAGTTTAATCCTAGGCATACATTTTTAAGAAGCCGCCCAGGCAAATAGTTGTAAAGGAGGGTTTTTACATACATTTTTGACTGCCTCTATTTAATGTCCTGGCTGGTAAGTTAAGGTTGTGATTGCTTCAAACACATTTGCAACCGTATTATGAAACCAAGAGTCTTCAAGTTATTATATGTGAGGAGAAAACATATTACACTTGTGCACATTTGTCATGTGGAATGTTGTTGTAGTGCTGATCATTTTTGTTACATGTTGTGCTGATGTGTTTTTGTGCTACATTATTGCAAGAATATTTTTTTATAATGTTTTATGTATGGTCGTGTGTTATATTCTTTTGCTTACTTTAGATTTGTTAACATTGCCAAAAAGTAGTACGTGCCTTGGATGTATCTAGGACCACCAACCATTTCCCATAGTGTGATGTGGTAAAAGGGTACAGCTGTAGCTCCTCATCTATTGAAGACACCAAACCTGTGGCTGATAATGTGTCTTTACTGCGTCCCCAGGCTCACTTTATGAGGTACTGCCCTGGGTCTGCAACCAGGGATGAGCAAAGACGGGAAATATTTTTCATGCAAAATATGTGGAATAGCAACAAAAATTACATGTATAGTGTGAAATTCATTTCAATGGTCGTCTGGGCGAAAATTGTACTTGGAGCAAATCATGTACACACAGGTCCATCAAGACATTGGTGAAAGAATGGTTCAAGCAGAAAATGGCTCAAAGCTATGGCGCACATCAGTTTCACAGTTCAAGACAATTTCTGCACAAAGCAATCTCCATTGTCGGAAAATGATCACAGCAGTTAACCGTAAATAGGAATTATGCAAGATGTTGCTTGCATGGTGCAATCATCAACACAAAAAAGAAGTAGGAGTAAACGAAATTACGCTATAAAGTTAAGTGTCAAGAGCTGTCTGTTTGAAAAA
Organism: Lissotriton helveticus; assembly: GCF_964261635.1. Classification (NCBI taxonomy): domain Eukaryota; kingdom Metazoa; phylum Chordata; class Amphibia; order Caudata; family Salamandridae; genus Lissotriton; species Lissotriton helveticus. Next base: position 1,762,690,738 of record NC_136065.1, read on the forward strand.
CTGCCCTTACCCACAATTTTTGTGGCATGCTTCATCATAGGGCTTACTGAACAACATCCCTGCGCAGACCAACGCCTGGGGTGGAGCAAAAGGGAGGGCGAAGACAATATAAGCATAACGAAAACTATGCACCGTATGAAGAGACTGATTTTGGGTGGCGGCCTCACCTTGACGAATGTTTGACTACAGGGGCCCACCATCGCTCGCACGCTTTTTCGAGCTTCAACAACTTTGAAACTCTGCAGTGTGTTTACACAATTCTAGCCAAAGAGTGTCTAACCTCAAACTACTGAAGTAAGGTAGGAAAGAAGGGTAACATACAGGGGATCAGTTGGTCCTGATGAATGCTGTAAAGACACAATAACTAGCAGAAACAGGTTGACATACATGCAGATAGGAGGGGTTACTAATCCGCCCTATCACCACCATCCTTCGTTCTGTTTTCATCCTGTCCAAGAAATCCGGGAAGAAAGTAGTGAAGTGGATATTACTGAGTCAGTTTTAAACTCTATAATCTGCACTTATAATTTTCTTTATTGAGCCCTACTTTTCTTTATGTTTTTATTGTCTTCCTCCTCCCTTTTGCTCCACCCCAGGCATTGGACTGGACTGCACAGGGCTGTTGTTCAACAAGCGCTATGATCAAGCATGTCACAAATTTGTGGGTGAGGGCAGATTTTCAAACAGACAACTCTTGCCACTTAACTTTATAGCATAATTTTGTTTACTCCTACTTCTTTTTTGTCAATGGTGACTTAAAGTGGTGGTCTAAGTAGGTGGGTTTCCTCTTCCCTCTTAGGTGAGTGTGATTCTGCGTGGTGTAATAACAATTATATAAGGGCTCAGCTTTTTTGCATCAACACACAAGGTTTGCTACATTAAGGGCGATTAAGGAACAGGGACCTCGGTGACACTGGAAAGTCATCACATGAGCATGCAGATCAGACACATCAAATATTAATAAGGGTATATCCTCAAATCGAGAGATTATGATGAATGTACTTGCGTTGAGCAATGCGCTTTAAGCAAGCATTTGTAGATCTTATAAACACCAATAAGACAGAAAGAGCTCTGTTTCCACTATTCACTTGCATGTTATGGCATGCCAGGAGGAGTTATAGTTTAGAGGCAATGCCTGAACCCAGTGACCTGCCTACTAGTCCTAGGGAAAGAAAATGTGTGATTCTTGCAAATCATTTAATCTCCCTGTAATGGTTTGAAATGTAATACAGTTATAAGTAATTGAAAAATATTGAAATTAAAATGTGTAAGTCCACACTTGATATACATATTTGATCCACATAATGTTGTATATTCTTCCAACATCCTCCGTTAATGCACAGCGTCCTATTTCTGTCCAGCTAGGTTTTTGCTATATAAGCGCTTGTGAGAAACTGTATTGTTAGTTGAAGTGGATGGTAGTCCTCTTCAAGTAATAATGGCACTGTTCCCTGCTAGGTCAGTTAGGTCTAAATAATGTAAACCCACGTTCAATCCTTGGTAACTGTAGCACAGAGCAGAGAGGCTTAAAGTAGGATAAATGTGTAATGCATTTATCAGCACTAATACTGTTAAAAAGTAGAAAACAGACATAATAAAACCCCACTCCCATTAATAAAAATAGAGTAATTTTTAATGAGCAAATAGACACAAAAATAATAAAATTCAGAAGTAGGGAACTGGAGATATAAGTTTTCTAAGATTTAAATGTTTCTAGGGCCATAAATCACAAAGCGCCAACTGCTGGTAGCTGGTCGCGCTAGACTGGGTCAAAGCGAAAAGACGCTGACAACCATGGTGGATGGGTCTGTTACATCTTCTGACTATGAGGCTGAATATGAGTCTGGCAGTCCATGGACTGCCAGACTCGCGGTGGCTCAACCGCTGGATTACGACTTTCTGCGTCATTACAGTGGTGGATCGCTGGCTGCACTAAGATACTGCTGTTCCCTGACGGTGGTGCGGCGGAGGTGCAATACAATATGCTGAGTGTGACTGGCACAGTCCTACAGAGCATATTCTAAGTTTCTCCACTGCTAGACTTTTCATAGCGGTGAGCCCACCACCAAAACGCTGGTGGTGGGGAAACAAAAGGGGTCCTACAGGTCCACCATGGGGATGCATTTAACGGGGCACAGCATGTCTGATTGCAACCCCCGTTCCAGCATGGCATGGACTTCATAGTCCATGCTGTGCTAGAGCATTTTGGTAGTTCCCATTGGGGTGCCCTTTTTCAGGGCACAGCCGTGGCAACAGCAAAAGGGCCATCCACCTGCACGAGTTCAACTCGTGATCAGACCGGTGATCCTTGCACTGCTTTGCATGTGCTGGCGCAATGCCGGCGCAGCACCATAAGTCATAATCAGGCCCTTAGTCTTTTCATTGGAGAAAATCCTTGTTGATGAACTTGTCGGAAGGTTGGGGTACCAGCTGGACCCAAAGAAGGACTCCTCAATGGTGGGTGGCTGCAGTGCAGTACCACGTTGGGAGATACTGCTCTGGCAGGAAATTTGATGCTCTCAACATTAACAGCAGGAAAAATCTGAGAAGATATAGTTAGAAGATCAGGTGCAGGAAGGTGTTGTCATGAGCAGGGTGCTGCTTGGCATTGGTTCAGCTGAAGTCCTCTATGATCAGACTAATAAAATGCTCTGGACATCGGAATGTTTTCAGCAGGGCAAACCAGCAAGTTGAGTTGACTGGCAGTTCAGCAGCTGTGGCTCAGCAGAAGTCCTTTGGTAGCATCTAGTTCTTTTTGTGAAAAGTTCAGAAAACGTTTCTAAGGGTTCAGTCTTGCAATTTTGGAGGGAAGAAGGTTACACTATAATACCAGCCAAGGGTCCAGTACCTTCTGGGCAACACTTGGGGGTCAGGACACAATCTCCCAGAAGCCACCAGCAGTGCAAATCTAATTGTCTGTGACAGAAGATGCCCTTTTGAAGCTTATGCAGTTCGTTGGCACATCTCCCAGGCCATCTTGTGGGAAGGAGGTCACACCTCATCCCAGCCAAGGCCCTTTTGTTCCCTGTCCTAGAGCCAGTCACACATCCTAAAATTAAGGGTATGCATTATAATGTTTTATAATGTGACCCAGTTTTTTCTATGCGAGAGCCATCTTGCCACAGTGAAAAATGACTTTGTAGATCTCACACTGCCAGGAAATACAAAATTAAACTACACATAACATCCTACTTGTTAAATACCATTCACCATTCCATGTGGGCATGTACGACCTACCTTATGGAGGACTCATAAGTATTAATAAGGAAGGTTTATGCGTGGCAAATAGGTTATTTTGCCAGGTTGAATTTGCAGTTTTAAAACTGCACACTCAGGCTGCAGGAGTAAGCGTGAAGACATGTTTTGCACTGTCACTTTAGTGGTGGCAAAATACATGCTGCAGTCCACTAGTGACATTTAACTTATAGGCCCTGGGTACTCTGGTTACAATATACTAGGAGCTTATAGGTAAGATAAATGTGCCAATTATAATTTGTAACCAATTATACATGTTTCTAGGGGTCAAAGTGCATGCACTATGTCCTGGATAGTTAGATCCCAGTGTACAGAGTAAATAAATTAACAACCTCACTTCCAAAACAAAACGTGGTGATCATGCAAAAAGAGGCATTTTCTTACAGTGCTGAAATATACATACAAAATTACTCAGTAGGCTACTAAAAACAACCATGAATATAAAACTGTTAAACAATGGGGCACTTTATTTCTTTTTCAAAATCAGTTCTCCTTCCTTTTAGTTTTTTAACTATGATATTGTTAAACAGTGATCAGTGGATGGCACTTGGGGAGGGTAAATGTCCTCTTTATTTGTTATGTTAACTGATACTCAATGTTTTTCTATAGGTCTTTCATGTAATGCATCAATAGATGTGATTGGAACATGCTGGCCAAGAACATCAGCTGGGCAGCTAGTCATTCGGCCCTGCCCTGAGTACTTCCAGGGTGTCCAGTACAACACTACAGGTGAGATTTTTTTAAATTCCATTGCACACCGTATCTGTCATTTATGATGATATTAATAATAAAAGGCAATAATAATTGATAATTAACTGAACAGCTCAAACAGAAATCTGGATTGCTGAAATCACTGATTTTTATGATGGCTTTCTTTAATGCCACTCATTAGTGCTGGGAGCGAATGGCACCACGTGGCGCACCAGAAGGAGCTGATTCATTCTGCCGCTCTAATAGATTTTCTACTTGAGCATCAGCTTTCCCAATGCAAGCATTAGCAACCTTCCGTGACTACCCGCATTGAGAAAACGTGCTTGGAGGTGGTCTAGCACTTGATTTTCACACACATGCTTGCCAACTTATGGTGTGCAAGAAGAAAATCCGCCAACTCGGCGAGTGGCGGGGTTTTTCCAAAACTCCGCAGAGCGTGGAGTGGGCAAAACTCAGGGAACTCCACTAGAGGAGGGGAGTTTACCACCCACACCTACTGAAAATCAATTAAGTTTATTTAAAAAAACATAATAATAATGCGAGGCAAGCCAGTAAGTTGAGGCTGACTAGTGATTCGATGGCTACAGCTTCAAGACAACACCAATTCCCTTTTGTTGTTCAGGCAGAAATTTGGCCCAAAGTTTCTAAATCCCACTTCTTTTAGTCTGGGGACATGAGGAGTACAGTTTAACACCAGGCAAGGGTTCAGGTCCTGGGGGACACCACATGTGGGTTACGACTCACTCCAGCAGAGGACAGCAGCAGGGTCTGGGGAGGGTCCAGTTAGAACTGGTTGGCTGGGAAGTTGCAGGGAGAGAGGCCCCTGGAAAGCTTGTTGTACCCATGAAGGCCAAACAGGAGGTCAGCCAACTGACTCTTGAAGTCATTTCTGGAGTCTTTGGTTCAAAGCAAGCAGGCCCAGTCTTCCTTCAGGTTCTTCAAACAGCAGGGCAGTACTTAATCTTTACAAGTCCGGGAGTGTTCTGAGAAGGTTACTGAAGTTTCCATATTAATTCTCAGTGCCAGCCTGTGGCTGGAAGAGATGTCTGGCCACTCCCCAACTGATGAGGTCAAATTTCCTAGGATTGATGGTACCCACTTTTCCATTACTTCCTGAATGTTTTACCGTAACCTATCCCACAGTGCCCCTCTTTCTCTAAATTCAACGTGACCAAACCTTTCTCCCTTTAGGTGGGGCTCTGACAATGGGAAAATTCTCCCAGTTCGGGGGCAGCTCTCCTTCCCACTTTGATTGAGGCCAAGTTGCCTAGGAAGACAAAAGGTTAGGCATCCTTTGAAGCACAGGAAGGGTCCAGAAACAGCCCCAGGCCATCGCCCACAAACAAGATATTTGTCTATTGTCTTTGAGCAATACACATCTCACCACAGGGAAGCCATCAGCAGTCAGGCGACACTGGACCGAAAGGCTGTTTTGGGTTAGGTGGGAAAATGACAACTCTTCAAAAGTGTAATTCCCAAACAAGCAAAGTAAAACCCGACTTGACCATTAAGTTGGATTTTAGATTGCGGTTCAAATGAGCCCTGGAGTAATTTCCTAGCTACTCAACTGAAATTAATCATTGTGTTTTTTATTATGTAATTCAGTTTTTTCTTATGAGAGAGACAGCCTTGCCACAGTAAAAAACGACTTTGTAGACTTCTCACTGCCAAGACATGAAAAACATAAAGGTTTGTTTTGCCAGATTGAAACAGCAGTTTAAATCTGCACATCCCGGCTGCAGTGACAGGTCTGGAGACAGGTTTTACAATCTCCTATTGTGGGTGGCACAATAAGTGCTGCATCCCACGAGTAGCATTTAATTTACAAGCCCTTGGAACATGTGGTACCATGAACTAAGGACTTAAAATCATGGGAAATTACAATTTCACCATGTTAAAGGGGGAGCAGAGGCACTTTACCACTGGTTAGCAGTGGCAAAGTGCACAGAGTACAATAGCCATAAAACACAGTCAAGGTAAAAATCTTGAGTAGTACTTTGTAAGTGATGGTCATCTCCAACACATGTAATTACATGAAATGTAAATCTGGTGTTTAGCGCTATATTTTACAGCAAAATGCATTCTCATTTATTTGTGTGAAAATAATTGTGTAAAAAACACGTGTCATGAACAACAGCTGCTCACATTCTGGTTGTTCATATTAGAACCATACTGCCGCAGTAATTATGTTGTATGTACATGATATGGCATGATGAGATAATTTTAGAAAGTTTATGTTACAAGTATGACATAGAAGTCCAGAAATTATGTGCGATTAAGGTGACTTAATGGAAATTGTGTCCGGGCACTATAATTAATATTTTAAAGCTAGGCGTTGTTATATAGTGGCTGGTTGCTGCTTGTCTCATCATGGAATGTTCCCTGCCAAGAATTCCATGATGAGTTAGGGAATATTCTGGAATCAAGAATGTCAGTTGGGAGCTGTGTGGCCAGGGGTTGTTTCCTATAAACCCTCACAGAGATAAATCCTGTCATTTATTCTTCAATTGGTGGTCCTTATCTTGGCAAAAGTGGTGACGAGGATGGAGGCATGACCCCGAAAGTTGCCCTCAGCGAGGAGCGGTCACAGTGTTTGTGATGGGGTGCATATTAGACTTTACTGTCAAACCACGAAATACACACTCAGGGAACAAAGCATAGTGGGATTGAGGTTGACGTGTTTTGTTTTTATATTTTCGGATGTGTGTGCCATTAGCCACATAATCACTGCGGTTGGATGAGCGGTGCATGTGTACTAAGCGTGTGCCATTAGAAGAATAAGGTGTCTTGAAGTGCCTGAGCTGAAAGCACACTGAAATATAAGTAGGACTAGGTTCAAAGTTGCAGAAGCACCAGACCAGAATTAGGTCTAATTAACAACAAGGGGTGGTGATGGACAGAGTCTCTGAATTAAGCAGAAAACTCTCACCCAGTCAAGAGATCAGGGCTAGATCCAACACCGTTTTTTAGCTCACTGCATCATCCCAGTTTCAGAACCTGGCTGTATGCAAATTAGTCTGTTCCTGTCCCAGTGCATGATGGGAACAGGGCAAACCAAACTACAAAGCCAATTCTTACACTGGAAAGGAAACAAGCTACCGGGGACCGGTTTCTGGCATTTCAGCCTCTTCGGCCCGGCTTGCTTGAATCCTGATGGTGCAGTGAGCAAGGGACTCATGTCTGAGCATACCCTTCCACGCTTAGGGTGGACAAAATAATTAACAACAAGGGGTGGTGATGGACAGAGTCTCTGAATTAAGCAGAAAACTCTCACCCAGTCAAGAGATCAGGGCTAGATCCAACACCGTTTTTTAGCTCACTGCATCATCCCAGTTTCAGAACCTGGCTGTATGCAAATTAGTCTGTTCCTGTCCCAGTGCATGATGGGAACAGGGCAAACCAAACTACAAAGCCAATTCTTACACTGGAAAGGAAACAAGCTACCGGGGACCGGTTTCTGGCATTTCAGCCTCTTCGGCCCGGCTTGCTTGAATCCTGATGGTGCAGTGAGCAAGGGACTCATGTCTGAGCATACCCTTCCACGCTTAGGGTGGACAAAATAATTAACAACAAGGGGTGGTGATGGACAGAGTCTCTGAATTAAGCAGAAAACTCTCACCCAGTCAAGAGATCAGGGCTAGATCCAACACCGTTTTTTAGCTCACTGCATCATCCCAGTTTCAGAACCTGGCTGTATGCAAATTAGTCTGTTCCTGTCCCAGTGCATGATGGGAACAGGGCAAACCAAACTACAAAGCCAATTCTTACACTGGAAAGGAAACAAGCTACCGGGGACCGGTTTCTGGCATTTCAGCCTCTTCGGCCCGGCTTGCTTGAATCCTGATGGTGCAGTGAGCAAGGGACTCATGTCTGAGCATACCCTTCCACGCTTAGGGTGGACAAAATAATTAACAACAAGGGGTGGTGATGGACAGAGTCTCTGAATTAAGCAGAAAACTCTCACCCAGTCAAGAGATCAGGGCTAGATCCAACACCGTTTTTTAGCTCACTGCATCATCCCAGTTTCAGAACCTGGCTGTATGCAAATTAGTCTGTTCCTGTCCCAGTGCATGATGGGAACAGGGCAAACCAAACTACAAAGCCAATTCTTACACTGGAAAGGAAACAAGCTACCGGGGACCGGTTTCTGGCATTTCAGCCTCTTCGGCCCGGCTTGCTTGAATCCTGATGGTGCAGTGAGCAAGGGACTCATGTCTGAGCATACCCTTCCACGCTTAGGGTGGACAAAATAATTAACAACAAGGGGTGGTGATGGACAGAGTCTCTGAATTAAGCAGAAAACTCTCACCCAGTCAAGAGATCAGGGCTAGATCCAACACCGTTTTTTAGCTCACTGCATCATCCCAGTTTCAGAACCTGGCTGTATGCAAATTAGTCTGTTCCTGTCCCAGTGCATGATGGGAACAGGGCAAACCAAACTACAAAGCCAATTCTTACACTGGAAAGGAAACAAGCTACCGGGGACCGGTTTCTGGCATTTCAGCCTCTTCGGCCCGGCTTGCTTGAATCCTGATGGTGCAGTGAGCAAGGGACTCATGTCTGAGCATACCCTTCCACGCTTAGGGTGGACAAAATAATTGACTGGGTGAGAGTTTTCTGCTTAATTCAGAGACTCTGTCCATCACCACCCCTTGTTGTAAATATTTTTGTCCACCATAAGCGTGGAAGGGTATACTCAGATGTGAGTCCCTTGCTCATTGCACCATCAAGATTCAAGCAAGCCGGGCCGAAGACGGCTGAAATGCCAGAAACCGGTCCCCGGAAGCTTGTTTCCTTCCCAGTGTAAGAATTGGCTTTTGTAGTCTGGTCTGCCCTGTTCCCATGATGCACTGGGCCAGGGACAGACTAATTTGCATACAGCCAGGTTCTGAAACTGGGATGGTGCAATGAGCTAAAAAACGGTGTTGGATCTAGCCCTGATCTCTTGACTGGGTGAGAGTATTCTGCTTAATTCAGAGACTCTGTCCATCACCACCCCTTGTTGTAAATATTTTTGTCCACCATAAGCGTGGAAGGGTATACTCAGATGTGAGTCCCTTGCTCATTGCACCATCAGGATTCAAGCAAGCCGGGCCGAAGACGGCTGAAATGCCAGAAACCGGTCCCCGGAAGCTTGTTTCCTTCCCAGTGTAAGAATTGGCTTTTGTAGTCTGGTCTGCCCTGTTCCCATGATGCACTGGGCCAGGGACAGACTAATTTGCATACAGCCAGGTTCTGAAACTGGGATGGTGCAATGAGCTAAAAAACGGTGTTGGATCTAGCCCTGATCTCTTGACTGGGTGAGAGTATTCTGCTTAATTCAGAGACTCTGTCCATCACCACCCCTTGTTGTAAATACAGAATTAGGTCTAGGCTGCAACGCTTAAGAAGCATTGTAGTAGAGGACAAACTGAAAATTTTCAACTGTTTAAAATCATCCTGATGGTTGCATACTAACATGTGGTGAAATGGAGGTAGTGAGACGCAATGGACAATGGTGACTACTTTTATTGTTGAAGTTTATTTCTTCATCTATTGTACCATCTGTTTCTAATTTATGTAATTATTGGTATTTTCAATGTAACCTGTTGGGTTCAGTTTGTAAAATGTTTAGCCAGAATACAGCTGCTCCTCCCACATTTTTGCAAGATCCTACAGTTCCCAGCATGGTATTTGAGGATTGGAGAGGGGCTTTTGAGACTTGTCTCAAAGCTGGGTGAAGGGGGATGTATTTGTGGCAAAGAATAAATTAGCTTTGTGATGATGAAGGTGAGATGGGTTTGGATACCGATGAAAGTAAGCCGGATGAGTATATGATCGCCATGTAAGCCTTGATGAGCATTATGGGAGAAAATTGAGTGTAGTAGTGGAAAGAAACAGGTTGTTTCTCGTACAGTTACCGAGTGAGACAATACAGAAATACCTGGCAGTGTTGGGAACATTGGCTGCCATTGTGGTTTAAAGGAAGTACAGGCAAAATCATCAGGGATCAAATGATCAACAGGACATCTACTGCAAAAATACAGGAACAATTGCTTGGGTGAAAGGATCCTTCATTAGAAAAGTCTATATGTATTGCATTACACATGGAGGATACATCTCGGTATGTTAAAGAACGGAGTGAGAATAAAGAAGGAGCAGAAGAAGAGCACTGTGAGGAATGTGTAGTGAAAAAAATAAGTTACGCAAGACTTATATGGTGTTGGAATAGCAGGGTAAAGCCCAGAAGAGACATTCTTACAGGTGGAGAAGCATGAAACATAAAGGGGAATTTGATGCATGCCCTGCTCTTAGAGCTTAGGGCCCGATGTAGGTAGCCCTTTACCGATCGGAATTGGCCGAAAATACCGATTTTCGTCCGTTTCCGATCGGTAAAGGGCTATGGAGATGTAGGGTCACATTTTCGGTAATTTTACCGAATCGTTATCATTACCGAATCGGTAATATGTACCGATTCGGTAATGATAACGATTCGGTAAAATTACCGAAAATGCAATGTAGGTAGCCTATGTTCCATCAGCACATGGCTTACAGAATCGGTATTTTACCATGGAATACAAATCCATGGTAAAAAACCGATTCCTGTGTACATGCACATCTGTGCATGTACACATGTGCCATGTGACAGACAGACGTGCCCTTAGGGCATGTCTGTGTGCCACATTGCACACATGCCCGTTTTGGGGGTGCTAGAGGGTGTCAAAGTGACACCCCCTGCACCCTTGTGAATTCTTTAATTACCGAATCGGTAAATACCGATTCGGTAATGCCTAATCATTCCTATGGGCTTCAAAGCCCATAGGAATGAATGGGCATTACCGATTCGGTATTTACCGAATCGGTAATTAAAGAATTGTTAAGGATTCGGTAACGAATCCAGATGTTGGGACCTACATCCCATTTACCGATTTTGAAATACCAAATCGGTAAAATTCGGTATTTCAAAATCGGTAAATGGGATTTACCTACATCGGGGCCTAAGTGTTTTAAGTGTAAAAGAATAGGACGTTTTTAACAGGTGTGCAGAATATTGAATGCATAAGGAGGTAAACAAAGTGTAATGTGATTGAGAAAAAACAGCGACGAGAATGATGTGGAGGTGCTAATGTTATGCTGAGTGGCTTAACAAAAGCATGATGAAAGTGTGTGTGAAATTTTTTTCGTTCACTCAAATGCATGTTAAGGATAAATGAGTGTAAAGTCTGCATGTGGGCTGGATCCTGTTCACCTTTCACCTTTATTGATTGTGCAACGTGGGAATATTTGGAAGGTAATGTATTGTTTCCTACTGACATTTGGGTTCTTGTAGAAGAGGCAGCCACATACTGACTTTTGAAGGTCTGGAATGGACAAGGACATAGAGGGATGTCAAATTATGTGGCATGAGCGTGTAGTCTCACATGTCTTCTGAAATGCCCATTGTGTCGGTGGAATTTCCACAGAGAGCATGGGAAAGGATAGCTATCAATGTGTGTAATCCTTTTGAGTGTCTAGAAGGCAACAGTACATTTTCTGTGGTCATGATGGATTATTATTCCAACTGCCAAAACTCAAATTTTTGAATGTGGTAAATGAAGCCCAGATGGTTGATTTTTTTAAAGAAAGTATTTAGGTGGGAAGAGTATCTGAGAGTGATTATCGCGGTCTACAGTCCACAGTTTGTATCATAGGAGTTTGAGAATTTTCTAAAAAAAGAAGATATGAAACATTACAAGACAGCACTACATCATCCCCTGGAGAACGGGTTGGTGGAACGTTTCAACAGAGTGTTGGAAGAGTGCATTTAGCTGCCCATTAAACGTGGCTTGGATGGAAAAAGTGGGGTAAAAACATTTTGTGAAGTTGTTGTACCACACCACATTCCATAACCCGAGAGACTCAGTTTTTCGTACTAAAAGGAAGAGTAGCTTCTACCACGGTTGTTTCAGCCTGGATGGAAAGAGGGCCCATGCCAAAGTGATAGAGCCTGAGAGTATATCAATTTACACAATCTTCTCTACACCTACAACACTGTAGTATAAAGATTGCCATCATCCAAGTAGTAGATGACATTCTGTCAGTCATTCGCTCAGCTGAGTCATGTCTCCTGGTACTGCTATCATACGCTCGACCACCTAATTCCCACTCGAAATTCTCATGTCATGTATTCATATCAAAGATACTGTTTTGCTTCCGTTCAACTCAGCCTTCTTTGGCAGAAAATAATTTGCATTTGTTGTCCAGCAGTGTTGTATTATTGCTACCATGATGTTTAACTACCTGAAGCCATTATGAAAACGAGTAGGCCAGCAAGAAATTGCTTTCAACCAATATTCTGGCAGTACCCAACTATGCCTTAAAATGCTTAAAATCCTATGTTGATTGGGCCTTATTCAATCCAAATTATCTATTGTATACTTCAATTTCAACTCAACATACTGAATGTATCTTGTGAATGGAGGAACCACAACACCCCTTATCTAGCGTCCCCTTCATGCTGCTGGTAAGCAGGAAACTGGTGCCACCGGTTCTGGAGCAAAATTCTGAAGCAGCAATTCAGGCACAGAAGGAGACAACTCTCCCTAGTAGTCAATGCAGAAAAGCAGGAAATATTCAGTGTTGCTGGCATGAATGTTTCCTCTCCTCTTTAAATATCGGCAGGTTAGCTTCTTTTAGTTGGTCACATAGAATGTTTTAAAATAATATTGAAAGGTTTCTCTGAGGAAAATGAAATTTTGCCTGACCAAGATGTCCCCTACGTGTACCCTATGTTACATGTGTGTTACATATATGTGCATGTCACCCATGCATATTTCTTTCAGTGGCCTGAACAAAGAGGCCTCTGCAATCACGTCCTGCTTTAGGATGCCAGAAATCAAGTCTCCCATGTAAGAAATATTAAGCTAACATGAAGGCCCATGTATTTACATTGTGCACTTTTAAATAAATCACGATGAAACCTTTTTTGTGGTTCAGCTGAGCCACTTTCTGAAATAAGGGTTTTTCATGACTCCTGACACACTAAAAGCTGCAATTACGTATCTCTGACCTCGCATGCTTCTAGCTCAGCCGAAAGAAATCCAGCAAGGGCTGCCAAGACAGTATATTTTGTTTAACAGTTATCTGCATGCCCGGTGAAAAAGGTAAACAGAACCCGTCTGCTGAGATAGGGCCCAGCTTTTCTGTCTCTGGTTAAATGAAATTACAGTACTTGCATCTGTAAAAAGCTCACAGCCCCCATGCAATGAACGAAGAAATATATGCTTTTTCTGATTCCTAGTGACGAGCAACCTTTACTTCAGATAATACATCCCCGACTCTAGATATCTCTAAGATATCAGATAGTACAAGACGTGCTGGTCGCCCTGACACTGAAGGTCTCTCTTCTAGACTTAAAGTCAGCTCTCCTCCCAGTTACACGTCAATTGCACGTCATGACCAAGTTGCACACAAGTAGGGCAAAGTTCCAGCTGGTCATGCAAACTCCTCCTCTGTGTACCACCCACCTATGACACCTACCTATCACCTACCTATGACTCATAAAGTGTACACCCACATGTACGCCCACATGCTCTTATCTGTTTTTTTCTCTGCTCTGCGTTCCTTCCTACGCCCTATGTACAAGACAAAATGTATATATGTTGTTCATTGTTATTAAATGTTAGAAGACCCTTCCTGAACCTCAGTGGTGATGGAACAGATTCTCCCTTAACTCGAGTTATTGGAATAAAGCCCTTTTAACTTGGACACCACGGACTCTCTGCCTCTCATTTGATACATGCTAATTGTTAATGCCTAGAAATTATGCCAGGGTAATTATTTTATTTACCACATCTCGCTCAAAATGTGCAGCAAAGAAATCCACTTCCTTTCCTGGATTCATTCTTATGACTTCAAAACAGTCCCAAATTTCCATATACCAAAGATTAATAATTGTAATTCCACTATCTGCTTAGCAGAGTTCCCCACTTCAACCCACCACCTCAAGTCACTATCTTGGGTCATCTACCTGATCTTCAAAGGAAATATTCTCCTCCCAGCCAACATTTGCCAATACTTCCTTTTGAATGGGAAATGTATTTGAAAAATGTATTCAGTCCCAGGTGGTCCTAATTGGCAGTCACTTTGGGTTGCTTCCCATCCATTTGATTTGATTCTAATTTTTAATTTAGCGCTCAAATGCCCAGGGGCGTCTTGACTGACTGGGAAAAATATAATATTGCTACTCTAATGATTAAAAAGCGGGGGCTCAAGAGATTTCCTAAAGGACAGGAGGCCTGAGCAGTTCTTTAGATTTGTGGAGAGAGAGTTCCATAGCTTTACCGTTCTCAACAGCCAACGTCTCCCCCTCCTCCATGATGCTCATTTGGGCCTTGGCTACCAAGAAGCTAGCTTTTCTGGATGGAGCATATCACATTAATCTCTCCTGGAGATAGCCAGGGCTAATGTTATGCAGTGCCTTGAAGCCTTTGCAGAGAGCCTTAAACTCTATCCTCTTTGCCACTGGAAGCCACTGTAGCTTAATCAGGTACTGATACACAGACTGATATTTTGAGATTCGCAACAAGAGCTGAGCTGATGCATTTTGAAGTATGTGAAGTTTATGGAGGACCTTTTTCTGGATGCCCATAAATAGGGCATTCCCATAGTCCAGTGCGGATAAGACAAGAGTGGTAACCACTGTTTTCTGAAAGTCTGACGGTATGAATGGGCAAATGTTCCTGATTATTCCTATGTGAAGAACACTGATGACACAAGGGCATTAACCTGATCGTCATAGTTAAGTTTATTGTCAAAGACGTCCCCAGGTCCATCACTTTCCGGATTGGGGAGGGAAGTGCCCCCATTTCCTAGAGCCACCAGCTTGGAGACCAAAATGAAATATCCTTGCCCAGTAGATGGAGTCTTGCCGTAGCTAAGTTTTAGACCATTTCATTTCATCCAGCTGCTTATTTGAGACATACAGGGGATGAATACTGAGGCAGTATCTTCGGGATTGCTGGCTAAAACCACTATTTAGGTCTCACTGGTGTATGATACCACCAAGAACCTGAATGATTTGATAAGCCTAGTCAATGGGGTGACATAATGATTGAAAAGCGTAGGGATGAACGAGGAGCCCTGAGGCACCCCACATGGCAAGCAGAAATGATCAGAAATGGAATTGCACTCTTTCTCATAGGAATAAGCAGCCTTACCTTTAGCCTGACAAAATCCTTTCTAACTCTGTGAGCTGATCAATCAGAATGGTATAATTGACAGTATCAAAGGCTGCAGAGAGATCTAATAGTATCAATGCAGCCTTTCCGCCTCCATCTAGGATGGACCTTAGCTCCTGCGAAGCAGCAACCAACGCTGTCTCCATACGATGTGCATAATTTCTGAATCCATATTGAGTGCAGTCCAGCAAGCTGTGAGTGTCAATGAATACCATAAATTCTGTGTTTAAAGCTTTCCCCAGTAGTTTAACTGGAGAAGGTAACCTAGAGAGCGCCTATAACTACTGGGTTCTTGTGGATTGAGACTGTTATATTATTAAAGGAAGAATGGTCCTTCCATTGGAGAGGAAAGTAACCAGTGTTAATTATTTATTTCGTTAAACATCGTAGTAAGTTGAGTGCTTAGGATTTCTGGAACAAGATGAGCGATTTATGGAGGACAAGGGTCTAATAGAGATCCGGATTTATCAACTTTAATTAGAACAGTACTAAGCATTGAGAATGTATCCATATTGTGTGCCCATTTGAGCAGACTATCAACATGTGAATAGACTACAGTCATAGACAGAAGCATGAATGCTTTCAGAAATGTACGTTAGCTGAGTCTAGACAGAATATGTACCATAACTAATAATACATACATTTAAACTTTCTCTCTAGTCCTGATAGACACCGCCACCATATAATCCCTTTTCCGCCCCGGTCGCAAGGTGACCAGGGCAGAAAAGCGGCAGACGGTCTTTCCATCCGCCGCGGACCCCCCAGCCTTACTAATATGGCGGGGGGTCATTCCGGCTAAGATGGCGGGGGGATCGCCCCCGCCAGGCCGGCCGTGGCTACCGCTGGCCTGGCGGGGGCAGTCCGCCCACCATCCTAATGGGGGCCTAAGTTTGCTTTATCTATAGCAGTAGAGCTTCTTGGGAACAGCAGATGCTATGGGAAAAATAAATCCCAAAGCACGTTCTAGGTTTTAAAGGTAGACAACTATACGTCACTTGTACTTTCTATTTCTGTATTCTGTGACAGTTATGGCACCAGTGTCAATTATGTAAGTGGAAAGTGGCTCTCCGTTTAACTGGAGCACATGTGGCAGGGCAAGAGCAGCATGCTACAGCCAATATAGATCAAACTACCTGCTGTCTAGAACAAATCAAAGGAGGATCAAAGCAAACAGATGTATTTTCCTATAACTGTAATGTTCATGTTCCCCCACTTTCCAATGTATTCCAAAAATTATACAATAATTCAAAATAGCAAGATAATAAGCATGAGTGACGATGATTGGTGGCTGTTGTCAGGACGGAAATATCCAATACATCTATATATTTTATAGTCTGATCAACTGTGTAAGAGAAAGACACAAGCCATATACCCGTATTTTAATTAATTTGCACATTATTTGAACCTAACTGTTTGGTGCAGCCTATGAAGGAACTTTCCCATTGATTATATTTTTGAAAATGCAGCACAATTTCAGTTTTAAATAAAAATCCATTGCTAAGATTTCTTATGTTTCTTTCAAAAGGCTATGTTATCTGGCACTTCAATAAAAATAGAGATACTCTTGCCCAGGAAATCACACAGGAAAGGAGCTCACAAAATGAGGATTATTATATCCTGGTATTTTGCAGGCGTCACCCAGAAACTCCTCAGAATGTCCATAAAGCCCATCCAGAATGGTCCTCAACATCCTCCACTGCAGCCACATCTCCAAACACCTACAAGAACTCCGCTGGCACCTGGTCAACAAAAGTCACCTTCAAACACCTCACACACACCTACATAGCCCTCACGACTCTGAACCAGCATACCTGCACCACTGCCTCTCATTCTACGTACCCAGCAGCACCTCTGCTCCGCCCAACTGGCCCTTGTCACTGTTCCATGGAACCACAAGACCAGGCCCGGAGGAAGATCTTTCTCCTACCTCACCTCCAAAACCTGGAACACCCTGCCTCTCCACCTCAGCTATCCCCCTCGCTGACCCAATTCAGGAAGGATCTCAAGACTGTGCTCTTCAGCTGAAACTCAGCTCCCAATTCAACTTTCAGCCCCTCCCCCAGTGCCTTTAAACCCTCACGGGTGAGTAGTAGTGCTTAACAAGTACTGATTGATTGATTGGACAAACAGGCCCTGCAGTTCTACTAATAGCAATCATAGACAACTCAGGTAATTTTGCATGTAAGAAAGTAAGTCTGTAAGCATGTACCTGTATTTGTATGCATGTAGATATTTTCATCTCCGATTAGGTCTAATCTGGGCATTGGATAGAGATGCCTTTTGGCACCTTTTTAATTCCTTTTTTACATAAATTGATTGAACAGTGATATAGCGTGAAGGTGGAAGGATCTGCATCAAGTAGGAAATTTCCCCATTCCTGTATATGCTGATGCTGTTCTTATTATTGTCAGAACTGCAAATAGCCTTAAAGTTCTATTTGCACTCTTTTATTAGTTTTATGAATGATCTTAAGGTAAAAGTTAATCATTTGATATCCTTTTATGATCAGCGGCCCAAAAAATACTGAATTAAATTGCACATAATACAAGGGCCAGTAGTTGCTGAAGTAATTTTTTAAAACGTTTTAGATATTAACATTGAACCTTATTTAAAGTGGGGTAAACTAATAAATCAAAGAGCACAGAACCTCTTATGGGCAATGCAGGAAATATATTTAGGTTCACAGAAAAGTTAGCGATGATCCAACTATATAAAAGTAAATGTCCATCTGTGGGATCTTACAGGGCAGGAGTGTGGGGCTACTTTAATTCTGGGATCCTGCAAAGCCTAGAAAAAATTTTTTTTTAGTAGGTTGCTTTCTGGCCCCAAGAGTGTATTGAGTTATATCATTCCCTTTGAATTAGGTACTTTCTATATCAAGGACACCATTAGAATAGCACCTTTGTTAGTCTTGCTTAAGATTTGGAATAGGAGACCAATTTCTTGCATCTGATTTTGATACTCTAGGATTGTAGCACCGTGGACAATATGGATAAAATCCCCTAGATATCCAATGTTAAGTAAGCATTTTTTTTGACTGGGTATTTCATACTTTTTTCATACCCCTGACATAATACATAAAGATTCCATTGCCTATGTCAAACCTTTTTTTTTAAAACACAGACATGACATTCGGGCGATCTGCTTACAATGATTGGTTACGGTCACCAAGTTTTCCCCGGTTTTTACAACTGTGTGGCTGGATCCATACTTAGGGGCCCATTAAGATGACGGGCGGACTTTGTCCGCCCGTCATCCTGTCGTGTGTAGGGACCGCCCGCCATAAGGACGGGGGTCCTGTTGGGGGTATTAGGATGGGCCCGCCACAGTGGTGGACGCATCCTCTATCTTTAACATTGCCGCGGGCAGTATGGAGTGCACCGCCCGCTGCAATGCTAAAGATACATGTTGTGCATTACAAAGCACAACGTGACAGGCACCGCGCTGTGCCTGCCACGTTGTACTTTGCAATGCTGGGGGGTAAACTAAGGGGCCCAGCCTGGCAGGGGCGATCCGCCCGCCATCCTAATGGGCCCCTTAGTTTGGATATCAAATCCACAACATAGATTTTCTCTTAGTTATCTCCGCCTTTGCACAGTGCTCTTTCTAGTAGCAATATGTCCCTCCTGCCCGTCTACTGCACATTTTATACTTTTTTGTATGCTCTATATCATGCCCAGAATTGAATTTTTGCACCCAGTTTTGCAAGCAGAAAATATGAGCTCTTACAAGTTAGGTTTATGGTTGCTACCGCATTCAGACATTCGATCTGATGTGCAGCCATTTGTTTAATACGCTGGGCATTATTATTTAGAAAAAAGTATACCTCTCAGGATTCAATGAAGTAATTCTGCTATTTATATGTTTTGGTATATGTATTATATGAATTATTATCACAATAGGTATTTTGTTTTTTTTACTTTTATCGTTTTTTTAATTTTGAATGCACTATTGGGATTGAGGCTCACTTAGAACATATAAAAAAATTATCACAAAGATGGCGTGTATATGAATTTTTACTGTTTTTCATGAATTAATTTCTAAATTGTTGACGTGTTCTTTTATGGCAAACAGCCGAAAAAACATGTCGACTAAGGGGCAGATGTATCAACATCTGTGTTTGCGATTCTCAAATAGCGATTTTTTGAGAATGGCTATTTGAGAATTGCAAAGTGAGATGTATGTAAAAAATCAATTTTTTTTTGCGATTTCTTAGTTTTCCTTAATTGCAATTCGCAAATTGCGAAATCGCAATTAAGGAATACTTTCCCATTCATTTCTATGGGCCAGGAGGCCCATCGGAATGAATGGGAAGTTATTCTCAATTTGCGATTCGCAATTTGCGAATCGCAAATTGAGAATAATTTCAAGCGTGCAAGGGTGTGCTAAGGACACCCTGATGCACCTCAGAAATGTACACGTGTGCGCATATGGCGCACATATATGCCCTAAGGGCATCTATGTGTGCCACATGGCACCTTCACAAATGGCAAAAAGTGTATTTGTGAAAGAAATCGCAAATTACCACCAACTTCAAGTTGGTGGTAATTTGCGATTTCTCTATTAGAAATCGCACAACTTGGGTGCTTCATACATAGCACTTAAGGAATCGCAATTTGCGATTCCTTAAATGCTGACGCAAAATTAAGGAATCACAAATTTGCCATCGCATTTTCAGTTTTTTTAGTCGCAAACGCTGCTTTTTTGCGAATCGCAGCGTTTGCGACTAAAAAAATGGATGATACATATACCCCTAAGTGACTTAATGTAATGTGCTTGATGAAATATATTGGCGCCATTTTGTAGGTCCCGGATTACATTTTTAAGTATAATTCCAGTTCTTCAGTATCTAGCTTTTTCCAATCATTAGGCTCTACATATTCCACCACTTCTAGGGCTAGATGTAGGTAATCCCATTTTACCAATTCTAAAATACCGAATTTTACCGATTTCCGTATTTTAGAATCGGTAAATGGTATGTAGATAAAAAATCGGTAAAAAATACAGATTCGGTAAAATTCGGAATCGGACAATCGGAAATTACCGAATTGGTATGTACCGAATCGGTATTTAACGATTCGGTATTCCCTATTCATTCCTATGGGCCTTTTGGCCCATAGGAATGAAAGGAGAATACCGAATCGGTAAATACCCATTCGGTAAATACCGATTTGGTAATTGCTGAATCGGAAAGCAAACAAAAGTGAAACTTAAGTAGGCAGCCAATCGGGTGCTACCACCTTCCCCCTCCCTACCAGGAAGTGGCTACAGAGGCAGCTGCAACTAATTAGAAGCTTCTGGAAAGGCAGTTGGAGCTGAGCTGAGTCCCTGAGCAGCAGAAAGGGTTTTGAGCACTTTTAAAACTGCAAAATGGCAAGCAACAAAGAAAAAGAGCAGGCAGAGAGGAAAAGGAAACTCAAATTCAGCAGCATGGAGCTGCAGGTCCTTGTTGAGGAGGTGGTGAAGGTGCACCAAAAACTGTTTGGCAGGCAGTTCCTCACTGTGGCAGAATCTGCCAAAAGGAAACTCTGGCTGGACATACTAGACAAAGTTAATGCAGTTGGGGTGACTACCAGAGACACAGAGGACCTGAAAAAGCGATTCTACGACCTCAGGAGCCAAACCAAAAGGAAATTGGCTGAACACCACAAGCAGGCAACAAAAACTGGCGGAGGCAAGAACCCAGCACTCCCCCTTACTGACCTGGAGGAGATGGTGGCCTCAACCATTGAACCAGACAGCGTTTGCGGACTGGGAGAAGTAGACAGCTCAGCCAGAGCTGCAAGCAAAAAAGGTAAGTCAAATGCACAGCATTCCCCCCCATACCTTCATCCTTACCTGTACCCTATGTGGCCAAGTGTACCCCAGTCCAGTACTGCTAGCACTATACAGGAGCAATGCATCATGGTATATGTAGTCAGGAAAGGTATGAACATGTCATAAAGCACAGCAACCACCTAGTTTAGGAAATGATTGCAGAGAGAATAAAGCTGAAGTGATAACAATTTAATTGTAGTGACTGTGAGACAGTAGCGCTTAGCTAATTTACGCTCATATGTCCACAGGTAAAACGTCGCGCAGGCGTTCGCATGAGACTGAAGGCACACCACAAGAGAGGGAGGAGAGTCATGAGCCAGGTCCATCCACCCTGAACGTACCACAGGACACAGGTGCACCAAGTAGCCAGCCTCCTGCACAAGACTCAGAAATGGCTCCAGAGTTGCAGGCGTCCCCTTGCAGATCTCAATCCCCTCTGTTGCTGTCATCCACAGAAATGCCAGCATCACAGCATGACACAACACCTGCATCACAACCAAGCAGGAGACATGTTGTGGCCCCACTTGTAGAAATTGAGTCATCAGCAGCTGACATGGAGGGGGACGAAACACACAACTTGCCTGTGGATGTTAGCTCTGGCACAATGCACTCCAGGGCAGGGGTGGGCCATAGTGGTGCAAGACGCCGCAGAGTCCTAGAAAGGCCAGCAGATGCACCTGTGGAGGGTCCAAGTGTGTTCCGTGGCCTGGAGGGGAGCATGGTGAGAATCCAGAGGATGCAGGGAAGAGCCATCCAGTCATGCCAACGCCAAATGAGGTCCCTGAACAATAACATAGGAGACATAGGAAAGGGCTTCAGGGAGCTTGTAGAAGTGAACAAAGAGATGGCAGCAGGGATGCACGAAATGAGCCAATCGGTGCAGCTGCTATGCACCAAACTAGACCAGATTTTGAGTCAAGGTGCAAGGAAAGGCAGCGTGCTCATGGCCAAAATAAAGCTCTCAACCGCCTGGCCACTGCCACATCCCTGCTATGCAGGAGACTCAGTAACATGCAGGGGGCTATGACCCAAAACAGCAATGAGGTCACTAGGGGCATGGGCAGGATGACCAGTGCTCTTGAGGTGCTGTTAAATGCCCAAACTGCACAGACAGTTGCTCTGGATGTGCCTGTGAGTGTGGAGAGCGCAAGCAGGAGCAGTATTGCAAGCTCCCTTGTCCCAGAGACGAGGAGGAGCAGCAGGCGCCACGCTGAGGCCACAGGCCAGCAAGAAAGTGAGCACAGTGACCAACATAGAAGTGGCACTGGGAAGCGAGGACGAAAATGACTATTACAGTTCATGGTGAAGTGAACCAGGACTGACATCATTGAAGTTAAATGCTGTTTGTTGCACATTTGTGCTTTAGTAACCTACGTCATTACACAATTAAACTACATTGGGTGCATACTCCACCTCTCTGTGTCTCTTTACTTACTTAAATGATCTCTTCCCGTCTGTGTCTGCCATCAGTTGGTGTTGCAACTCCAGATGTGTGTAGTTCTGGCACTGCTTCCTCGTCGTCATGGTCCTCATAATCAGATATCCACTTTTGTGCCCTTCTTGACCACAAGGTTGTGCAGCTTTGCACAGGCTGCAATCATCTTGCAGCAGGTGATTGGTGTGTACTGGCGGGCCCCTCCACTCTTATGGAGGCAGCAAAACCTGCTCTTCCACATACCGAAGGTGCGCTCCACAATGTTTCGGGTTGTCTTGTGTGCCCTGTTGCATCTCCTCTAGCTTGGTGTTGTAGGGTTGAGGTAGGGTGTGAGGATGAAGGACCGGAGGGCATAATCACTGTCCCCTAATTGTAAGAAGATTAAACATTACTCACATGCACACACACACATCTACCTGCAATAAGTATCAAGGGAGTTTCACACAGTGTGTTACCGAGCAAGTATCCTTCGCGGAATTCCCACTCTGTCAGGCGTGCGTAGATACCACTGTTTTGGAAGATGTAGGAGTCGTGGGTACTCCCGGGGAATTTGGCTACTATGTCAGTGATCATGTACTTGGAATCACAGATCACCTGTACATTTATGGTGTGGGTGGACTTCCGGTTCCGATAAATGTACTCTGTGGCAGCAGGTGGGCATATTGGTATGTGGGTACCATCAATACAGCCAATGATGTTTGGGAAATGGGCCATCTGATAAAAGTCTGTCTTTGTCCTGAGCAGTTCAGCATGCGTTGCAGGAAAGCTGATGTAGTGATGCATTCTCTGCAACATGGCATCAAGGAATTTTTTTAAGAAACGGGACAGACAGCTCTGGGAAACCCCACCTACTGCAACAACCACACTCTGGTAACTCCCAGATGCAAGCAGGTGTAGGCTGCACAGCACCTGCACATGGGGTGGGATGGCATGTGCCCTTGGGGTTAGATGGTCCAACAGTGGGTGGAGGTCCCTGATAAGTTCCAGGATAATTTGGGGAGCCAATCTGTACCTTTGTAGGATCTCTGGCTCAGTTAGCTGGAAAAGAGTGATCCTCTGCCTGTACACCTGCTCCTCCCTCCTCCAGACCCTCTCTTCTTCTGCCTGTAGCCGTAGCCGCCTCGCAATGACATAGAATGCTGCCATTCTGGTGAAACTGTTGCATTTTGGGGGCTTTTTTATAGCCTGCACCTGGTTACCACCTGATTTCAATCCATGGTAAATACTGATTCTTTAATACCGAATTTCATGCAAATTCGGTATTTAAAAGGTTACCTACATCGCGAAATTCATTTTTTACCATTTCTTATTTACCGATTCGGTATATTTACCGATTCGGTATAGTTTCCGATTCGGTAAATTTACCGATTCGGTAATTTTACAAATTCGGTAAAGTTTCTGATTCGGAAACTTTATCGATTCTGTAAATTTACCGATTCGGTATATTTTCCGATTCGGTAAGATTTCCGAATCGGAAACTTTACCGATTCGGTAAATGTACCGATTCGGATGATTTTGGGTCCCCTACATCCCAAATGCCCAATACCGGTCGGTAACGGCCGAAATCGGTAAATTCGGCCGTTACAGACCGGTATTGGGCTACCTACATCTGGACCTAAGTGTCTTCACATCGAGGCTATATTGAGAAATTACTAAATATGAGCAGAGATTTGATTAAATATGTCAATTGATGATCATGATAAATTAATACTCTTGGTATTGTCAGTTGAACAAGAAAAACTGTTTTACCATTTTATTTGGTCACCAGAAAGTTCCTATTAAGGAGTCATTGCTGAGTGTGCATGGTTTGCATATTAACACTCATTTTAAAATCGACAAAAAGTATTTGTGCCAAGTAGGTTTTGATATGCCATTTCTGAGATTTGCTTCCCAGTCGTTTCGAACATTTGGCAACAGATTTAGGGCATCATTTGTTATAATCTTGAAGACCGTGTTAAAAATAACGTTAACTGCAGCTAACAATTTAGTGATCAGCAGGCTTTTAAATGCTCACATATACACCCATGCCTGGGGCTGAATTTCTATGGAATAGGAAACACATTGGTCGGTCAGCCAGGACTTTGAGTATTCGCCCCGGCATACAGAAATAAATGAATTTGATATGAATGTGGCTTTTAGAATGTACATACTTCCTAATAAAATTTAGGACCGAAACGTAGAAAAATCACATTGACAGTGTAGTTTTATCAACTAGGTCACAAGCATGAGTAGCGGAACCCACTAGAACGCGTTCCTCCCCAGTATTGCGCTGCTTGGGAGTCTCCTTTGCCTGTTTTATTATTTATAACGCTCGCTTTTTATCGCCAAGGCCATCACTCATTTAATTTGCATGTCAGACCGCCAGCTGGACTGCTCATTGAGCTAAATGTTCATCCTTAAAGCACGCTGTGACCGGAAGGTCGTGAGTTCGAATCCCGGCAAAGACAGGCTGCCTTCCTTATGAAAATCTCTATGTTAGCAACACTTCCTTTGTCCTGAAAATCTAATACTGAGCTGTGTTTAATATATGCTATTCTTGGGAAACAAAATGGGAAATTCATATTAAAGAAGGCAATCCATCAAAGCCACAGATAGGCATAGCACAGTGATGTACAGCTCATATGGTGCGCATTATTAGAGAGAAATGAAATGGTGTTCGCTTCTGGCACTCTTTGTGTGCTGGGTCTTGGCTGATGGGTGCTGAGGTCTGAAGTCTGCTGTGTTTATCTGGGTAGTGCAGTGTCTCCGGTGTCCTCGCTCTGCAGCAGGGGGGAGGGCAGGCGGTGAGCCTGGAGACGAACTCTTAGCTCCTTGGTCTGTGCTGCCCCTTCCCAGTGCAGACCTGTTCGTAAAGAGGCAAAATGCTGTCCCTCACACTGCCTGATTCTCGAAATGCCCAGTGGTCTGACCTAAATTGTGAATGAAAACCAGTAGTTAAGTGGGCAGGCCCACTGCCCCGCTCTATGCATAACTATGGACTGATCATGGATCTATGTGAGCGACATTTGAAGGAATCGGTGGTTGGAGGGGCTAGCAGCCCCTCTACGTATTTGTATTAATACGTACTATGTTGCTAATTACAACAGCTCTGAAGACACAGATAGAGCATTCCATAGCTTAAGGGAAAAGAAAGCGTGACTGAATGAGTTACTTACTCATGATATGGAAGAACATGAGAGCCTTTGAGACTTGATTCTTCCAAGTACAGGTTAACGTAAAATTTACTGAGGTTCACTTTTTTTGCACAATGTTTATTTTGTATTTCTTGACGTTTAAAGAGTATGGCTCATCCTAAGTGGATGCATAGGATGAAAGTTGTGAGACAGAATGTGAGGTTGAACTAGCATTTATTTGTTGTGGCATTGCTAGAGAAGGGCAAGTGCAATGAGGCCTGTGCCCCATCTGTAAATGTCCTGACCCTCTCCTACCCCCACTGTTCCCCACCACCTGCAATAGCCACAGACAGCAGTAACAGACACTGCCCTCTCAGCCTGGTAACAGCAATGTTGTTCTTGTTTACATTTCACAATTTACTTATTCCAGCACTTTCTAAGAGTGCTTTTTTCCAGGGTGGTGTGTTTCTATAGTTGTTTAATGCAACATATTACTAAGGTATAGTTTCTTGTGCGAAAACAGTCACTCCTATGTTGTAGGTATGTGAGTTAAGGTTGAGGGTCTGAGAGTTGATGTGAGTGATTGTATGGGTGTATGAGTGTCTGAGTTGGGTTTGTGAGTGGGTGTGTGAGTGTCAGAGTGGGTCAGTCAGTGGGAGTGTCTCATTAGGTCTGTGAGTGGGTGTGTGAGTAATGTGTGAATCTGGGAGTGAGTGTGTGAGTGTCTTAGTGGATCATTGAGTGGGTGTGTTAGTGACTTAGTGGGTTCTGTCAGTGGGTGTGCGAGTGCCTGTATGGGTGTTTGAGTAGGTGGTTTAGTGTCTTACTGGGTCTGTGAGTGGGTGTGTGTGGGTGGGTGTGTGAGTAGGTGTATAAGTGTCTCTGGGTCCATGAGTGGGTGTGCGAGTGTCTTAGTGGATGTGTGAGTATCTCTGTGAGTGGGTGTGGGAGTTCCTATGTGGATCTGTGAGTAGGTTTCAGTGCCTCTGTGGGTCTCTGAGTGAATGTGTGAGTGCCTGTGCAGGTCTGTAAATGGCTCCCTAGTAAGGTTTTATTTTTTTAAATTGTGGCAGGAGTCATGAATCCGTAAATGTGGAAATAACATTTCAAGCCAATTTCTTGACCTTCATGATTCCCTCTGCGACCCCTCTAACACACTCATAGGGTCAAGGCACCTCTACCCAGACCCCTTCAATCAATATGCACTCACGTTTTGCACCACTGGAACCATGTCCCAATACATAAAATGATAGCCTCAACTTTCCAGTCAGGTTGTGGTCAGCCAATCACGGTATTGCTGTAGGGACGTTAATTCGCAGAGCGCTGCAAAGAATCTGCGAAGGATTCATGTCCCTAGATATATAAATGTATTTTCCTTAAATAACTTGAAAACTACTGGAAGCATTTACACCAAATCACAAAAAGAGCTCTTTCTAGACAAAGAGCTAGCTTTCTGCCAAATTTGGTGTAATTCCGGTCATTGGTCCTACTTCTGCAATGAATCATGGTAGATTAGTTTTAATTAACATACTTTATAATTATTTATTCTGTCAAACATTTGATTGGACATGTTGTAAATCTCCTGATGTGTTTTGTTGTCTTTGTATTCCATTTATTTGTGGATGCTCTCAAGCTTAGTATATATCATTGTAATAAATTACCAAAGGTTGCAAAGTGTGTACCGTAAGTCAGCATCCAATGTAGCACTTTGACAAGGTGGATGCAGGAGCACTGGTGGAACATGTGAGTGTTCCCACACCATGTGAAAAGTACACAAATCCTGGGAATTTATTGGAACCTAAATGTTTTTCCTCTGTAATTCAGGAGCAGATTGCTACCAACTCAAATGATTATCTTTCACCTAACGAAAGCAGAGTCACCTTTTCTCTGTATAACGTGCTGTAATAAAGATGTAAGTGAGACACTTTAACTAAAAAAATCACTTTTTTATCTACTTGTCCATTCTATTGGAATCGGTTACCCTGATATTTGTAAAAAGTGTTATGACGTCAAGGGCATAGATATCAGTAAGGGCAGTAGGTACATTGGCACTTGACACCGGGAGCATAAGGGTCCCACTTCACACCTATTAGAGACCGTTTCTTACCACAACCTCAAAGAATTAGGGCGAGCATTTTTCTAGCTTGTATCAGGGCCTAGGATGCCCTGGCCATAACACTGTCTTAAGTCGTACCTTCCGACGCTTAAATGTCGCTCCTCTAACTCCTGATCTCTTCTCCCTTCCTTCTCACATCCTGTTTTTATTAATGTAAATATGTATTAGAACATTGGAATGTTGAAAGCGCCATTGAAGACAATGGCGTAGCTCTGGGCTTATAATGGTTGGTATATGCCTATAAGAGGGAGAGGGCCTTTAGCAACCGGTATAGCCCTCAGAAGCGGGCTATACAGCTATATGAAATATCTATCCAAACATTTTAGAACAGGGAAGTTGGAGATTTAAAAGAAAAATCAGCGGGATGTATTTTCTACATTCACTTCTGTTGAAACAGAGGGTGGATAGAGCTGAAATAAAGCAGTTTTTGGCTTAAAAAATCTGGAGCCTCTTGCCTGAACCGGTTCTGTTGGCATTAATGATCAAATGATTACATATGACAACACAAAGTGTGTCATGCTACCCATGTAGGCACGTACTTCAGTTCCCCAGATACGGGTGGTCATTCATATATAAATGCTTTAGTACATTACAATATGTGTGGTTCATATATTGTGCACTGTGACTGTATACTTTCTTACGTTAGATTACATCCACAAACATATCCTACAAATTCCTCAACCAACTGTTGTATGTCTTATGTAGCTTGACACTGCTGCTAATGTGCAACATTTCTCATCAAATGTGCTTCTTTTTACTGTTCAACTAAAAAAGTAAAAGATTTGTGGGAGATGATCAGCTGTCTTAGATTTTAGTTAAAACATAACTCTGCTTGGTATTCACACATACATTAAGGACTGAGAGGAAGATGTATGACGTAAATATTTTGAGTACTTACAGGTAATGTTCGCATGCCAAGGTACGGAATTGAGTTGAGCTGCGGCCCGATGCGTTGCTGGGGGCGACTTAAGTGTAATGCGGATTTTAAGAAGCTTAATTTACAACCCAGGACAATTAATGTTGGACCCTATATGTTTGCATTAACCTGTCATCATTTTCCTTTCACGCA
The DNA here is from genome assembly GCF_964261635.1 of Lissotriton helveticus. NCBI lineage: Eukaryota > Metazoa > Chordata > Amphibia > Caudata > Salamandridae > Lissotriton > Lissotriton helveticus. The sequence continues at coordinate 1,762,719,452 of NC_136065.1, forward strand.
AGACTCTGCCGAATATTACATCCAGCCATCACTTTTGTGTTCATTTTGAGATTTCCAAATACAATCAGTTTATTTACTACTATCAGGACCTGATATTTCCGCCGTTTTTGATTACATGAGAAATGATTGTCATCTACTAAAATGGCACTACTGGTGTTTGCGATAATGCGATTGAATCAGATATATTTGACCACTACGAAGGACCTTGTTCCATGATCTCTGTTCTGGAAAGGGCTGTGTTCATTACTGTCACGGATTTACAGTACCTGGATGTTCGCACGGTCGGGAGGATCAAATCCCGGCGCAGGCGGTTAGACCATGGTTGCTCTCCGCAGCTCTAGCACGTTGGGTACATTTCGCGAGAAGCATCTTCCTGCTTCCGTTTTCGAAGACCTCTGCCTGTTCAGCAGCAGCAAGGCTGGGAATTAATGCAGCCATCATCCCCGCCCTAGCATCGTTCGTCCCCACATCAGGGCGCGCGCTCAGGGGCTGATGGTTTCGCTGTGGGAAATTCCCGTTTGAAGTGGCTGACGCTAATCCATGAAAGGTGAGTCCAGCAGAGTTTCTCAAAGAGAGACGCGGTTCCGTTTAAGGCCTTGGGCAAAGTAATTTACTCGGGGAGAGGGTTCCTTGCGAGGAGATCCAGCTCAGATTGAGCCTGCAGAGTATATTAAATAGATGCCCCAAAGGATAAGGGTAGCAAACGTAAACTCCCGTCCTTTAATGCCAATTACATTTTTTTTCTTCAAAACTTGGCATTGCAGCGCGATAACACACGTTTGCAATACAAAATAGGAACCATCTCTTCATAACTTACATTGAAAAGATCCTTGGCTGAATGACAGTAGAAATAATGCTGGCCAGGGTGGGTCGTATTTCCATCTCACAGACAGTAATGCCAGGGAAACAGCGACATCGTTGTCAACAGAGCAGCAAGTGCGGTGCCCCAGGGACCGAGGGAGCCTGCGACGCATACTGCATCCCAATTATTGTTGTTATCCACTCCAAATCCATCAGATGGAGAGACCATTTTCTTTGCTTGCATTAGGTCCAATGGCACCCTTGTCATGAGGGTTTACACAAACGTACCACTCTCTACCCAGGAGGGAAGAAAAAGGGCTGACCAGGATATTTGCAAACCCACCTGCCCTTTGCACATGGTGCTCTGTCGGAACATTGGGAACTAAAGTAACTCTGGCATTGGAGGGTAGGAGAGGAATGGGCCATATATTCAGCTCCCTGCATGAGAGGGTCTACATGGCTCTCGGTTCCACAAAGGTGAGTGAGATCCCCTAGGAATCTTGCACAGAGCCCTGCATAAACATTGTCCCTATTGGGGCAAGCGAAATCCTAGTCTTGCTATTGGCTGTGTTTGTTCACAAAAGCTAACTTCCTAGCACAGATTTCTATCACTGGTTCAGTAGGGAGGGAGTAGGACTGCCTATACCAAGGGAATCTTGCAGACAAGTTCAGCAGCTCTGGTGGTTTTCTGCACATCTGTAGCCAGGACATCATCAGACTGCAGACTAAGGCATGTAAAAATGAGAAAAACAAGGCAGCAAGCAATTTCCATCTATACACCCAGGATATGGGCAAACATCAGTTCCACCCAAACACTGCTCCAATTTAGGGGATAGACTTCAATAATCACATATTTTTAAAGAACCGTACATTACAGTGGATTAACTGCTCACAACCCAAATTCCACTACTATTGCTCATTGACTTAATGCTTGTCTTTGACAATGCACAGTGCTCCGCTTCCAGCGTCGTGATATCCCTCGGTATGAATGATGCGCTTTATAAATGAATAAATAAATAAATATGGCTAGGTGTGCACTATAGAAATACCATATACATAGATACATAAGTACATATATGGGCATATGTATGCAAATTTATACCTGCCCACTAGTGATGACTGGAGGGAGTCCCTACCAGTTATAGAAAGGAACTAAATAATAGGGAGGAGGGTGCTGCCTATTTAGTAATCTGGCCTCAAAAGCCAGATTCATTAAAATATAAGGAAATAAAGCAGTCAAATGAGCTGAAAGTAGTAGCAGAGGGAGAACAACTCTTAAAGAGTCCTGTTCACTGGTGCACACAATTCAATTCAATTCAATTCATAACGCTTTATTCACTACAAATAAAAATGACCATATAAGCACATGAAATAAACACAGGAGAACGAATTGCAGAATTTAAACAGAACATACATATAAATAGATTTAAACACCATGCTTTTCCTGGCATTAATAGATTTATATAAAAATGTAGCAGTAAAAAAGCAAACATCAGAAAATTGCATATTAAAAATTAATTTCATTGCATCATTTATGGAACAAACTCCGTACTTGATAAACTAAGGCTTTAAATAGGTAACACAGAAGTTGAAATAAAGTTTACATATCATGAGAAAGTGCAATGTGATCTGCTTAGTTAGACCATCACATGGGCAGGGTCCGGCCGGATGTTTTTTCGGGTGGGGAAAAGCCACCAGGTGATGTGCCACCCCGAACCTAAGCCTAATAAGTACAAATCTGTGTGAGGGTCGGGTCAACTGGGACAGATAAGATTGATAGCCTTCATTTACAGTATAATTGTTATAAAAAAGAATGGAGGACAATATCCCATTACTGATTGCCTGCTTTTTGGCTTTGTATAATAAAAATGTTGATTGTAGCAGCAGCACATGAATCAGCCGATATGTCTATATTAAAAATTTCCTGGAAGCTATAGACAATATATTTTAACAAAGGAATTTTTTGAAAATTATCTAATGCGAGACAGTCCTCAATAACAGATCCATTAAATGCTGTCTCCTCCTTAAGCCAGATGGATTGCCAAATCATAAGGGGCCTTAAGGACATCAAATCAAACAAATAGTTAATCCCCAGCTCTCTATGGATTAACTCCATTGGGGCAGAGACAGGCAAACATAATAACTTTTTGAGGAAAGAATTTCCTCCATTTGCAAACAGCTATCAGGGTGATATCCCCAAATCCCGGCCCCCTATAAGGCGATTGACACATATCTAGATTGGTAAATCTGTAACATATCCCTGATACGTCAATCGCCGATCTTAGCCGCAAATCTAAAAACCCCATGAGCGCTTTTAGCCATCTTATTACCGACATTAGTAAATTCATTGGACCATGATCTATCTTTCGTAAAGGTTATTCCCAAATAGCAGAATTTATCTACATGCAGCACTTTCTAACCTTTTATAAAAAATGCATTTGACCGTTTACTACTTGCCCCGCAGGTCATGGTATGAGTTTTTCCTTTGTTAATGACCAAATTCTTATCCTTATTAAAAACAGAGAATCTATCGAATTAAACATTGTAGACCAATAGGGGTCCTGGATAGTAGCACGGCATCGTCCGCGTATAACAATACCGGCACTTCAACCCCGTTAGCCTGAGGGGCATTGGCTTTTATGGTTTTTAAAACTACATCAATTTAGTTAATAAACAAGGTAAAAAGCAAGGGGGCAAGGACACAGCCTTGTCTAATTCCCCTGTTAACACTGAATTTAGGGGTACACTCTCCATTGGCACCGTAGCGCACGCTTGTTTGTAATTTTTCATAAAGCCTGGCCAGGAAGAAAATTATACCCTCCGGGGCCCCAAGCTGTAACAGGGTTGACCATAGAGTGGAATGGTCCATTAAATCAAAGGCGCTACTTAAATCTGCGAAGCAGAGAGAAAGAGAACCCTGTTTGGCCTGGGTATATTTCCCGATCAAGAGATCTAGATTAATACATTGATCGAGAGTGCCCCGGCCCTTCCGGAAGCCATATTGGGTGTTGGCCAAGATCCCATTAGCCCCCACCCATTCTTCCAACCTTACCAGCAGTACTCTACTCATGATCTTAACTGAGGAGTCTAACAGTGAGATAGGGTGGTAGTTCTTAACCTCCGACCTATCACCCTTCTTATGTATCGGGATTATGATGGACTCTCCCCATGTCGGGGGGGGTCCCGCTACATACCGCTGCGTTGAAAGTGATTGTTAATATAGGGCTCCACATCGCCGGGGCTGCTTTATAAACATCAATAGGGACCCCATCCGGCCCCTGGGTCTTTCCCCCCTTGCTAGCACAAATGCCTAGTTCTACCTCCGCTACAGTAATGTTCAAAGGCACAATCGGCCAGGGGCTACGATTGCTTTCATAGAAATGATCGGAATTAAATATAGTGGAGAAATATGATACCCACGCCTCACTAGAAACGTTAGAAGTAAGCCCAGGTGTAGAATTATCCTTAAGGAAGGGAGAGTTAACCGTAGCCCAGAAGAGGGCACAGTTAGACAGTTCCGCAGCACGGGTTAATGTATCCCAGGCCTGCTGTTGTAACTCTCCCTTTCTACGTTTTAAAGCAAATTTGTAATCTGATCTCAACTTGGTGATCAGTTTCTGAACCCTGGGCTTAATTGTCAAAGCATGTTTTAATTCAGTCAGAAGTGTGTTGCAGGTATGATCGAACCAACCCGGTTCATGGTTGGATTTCGCTTTACGAGGCCTAGTAAAAACAGCATCTATATGTTTATTAATGGTAATAAAATTTTCTAAAACCCGGTCTGGGTCAATATCAATATTTAAAAAATAATTATTCTTTTCTAGTCTTAACGATGGAACTTAGTAATTTCTCAGATTTCTCACCTTTCCACCTCAGTCTCACACTATTCGGCCTGTGTGGTTCAATATTCGCCACTGTTCTCCCAAGGGGGACTATCCTGCCACCCCATGTGGTGGTTTCTAGGATAATACAATTATGGTCACTCAAGGGGGTGACTTCAATCCTAGGGGCCACACAATAAGGGACAATATTGGAAGATATGATAACATGGTCGATGATGGAACTTGTGTTCCTACTCGCAAACGTGGGAACAATGTGACCATTTTCATCATTTGAGTATTGTAAGATTTCCAAATCGTGATCTCCTGTGAATTTATTAAGTGATTCGCCATAAGTCTTATGGCGAAAATGCAGGGCGTCCACTCCAGTGTTACTTTTGACCCCACAAACCTTTTGGGTAGACATTGCACAGATCGGGATATTAAAATCACCCACCCAGATAAAATCAAAGGAAACTTTTGATTCTGCAATCAAGTTCTCAATAACAACAGCCAAATCCTTCACAACTTGCTGTAGGGTACTATCAAAGATATTATTGTAAAAATTAAGTAGGAGTACATTACAACCATGTTTCTCATGCAACCATAAAATCTGTACATGGGCCCCCATGGTCAAATACTTCTCCACAACCACAGGTAAATTGACAGAGACTAATATCAAAAGACCACCTTTTGCTCTTCCAGGCACGGAATCCTGTGCTAATAAATTGTATGAGACAAAGCCCTCGTAGTTAATTAGGTCCGTACACCATGGGGCAGATTTATGATAACTGGCACATCCCCAGGGATGCGCCAGTTATTTTGCGCCGCAGCTCCGCCACCCATGGTGCGCCGCATTTACAATGTGGTGCATCATGGGGCAAAAACGGCACAGATGCGTGACGCATCTGTGCCGTAAAGGTGGCGCATTGCTGGAGTTGCGTCGCAAGCGCGACGCAACTCCAGCAATGCTCAGGGGTGCCCTATCTGTTCAATGCTGCATCAAGCCTTACGCCTGCTTCAAGCAGGCGCAGGGTTTTGACGCAGCATTGGCCTGAAAGTGACTGAGTGAAATCTTATAGATTTCACTCAGCCACTTTTGCGAGGCGCACCCGCCCCGGAACGCCCACCCTGCGCCGGAACACCCACATATGGCGCAGGGCTTTACAACGTGACGCATCTGCCTAGATGCGTCATGTTGTAAATGGGTCGTAGGGATGCGCCAAGTTTACGCCGCAGTTGCGTGACGCAAACGTGGCGCATTCCCATCATAAATCTGCCCCCATGTTTCTTGGAAACAAATAATGTCGTGTGAATTGATTAAATTCGCCCAGCCCAGAATATCCCTTTTGGAATTCAACCCTGCAACATTCCAACTAACAATAGATATCCCATTATTGCCACGGATACCCATTTTTTCTAGGGTAGAAACTACTGATTGTACAACCCCTGCTCTTTGATCGTTATCTTGTCTGCCCCTTTCATCTACGTCTTTACTTGGGTTAGCCATATCCAGGGACCTATGATCTTTACTAATTTCCCCATCTTTTTCCACATGGCTAGCGGACATCACCTCTGTACTTATAAGATAATCCAAGCTAAGTCAGTCGTTAGCATCAAGGTTACTTAGGGCTTGAAATCGGTTTAACACAGGTACCTCAAACATGGGGTGTGGGTCAATACGTCTAACGGGGGCAAAAAAAACTGTTCTATCTCTCTCAATGGGTTCATAAATAATGTGACTGTAGAAAAAACCAAGAGGACGTAGGCTAATACCTTTATCAGAGTATGGTAACAAAGCCCCTCTTATCAGTGTGGTTGCTGCACAGTGAGGGTTTTTTAAATGACCTATAATACAGTCGCCCTTAATACTCTTAGTAGAATTACCAATCCAATTAACACTTGTAGTAGAGAGGATCTGGTTAGAGTAATTGATAGGGACCCCACATTGCCGATTGAGCCAGGCCACCGTTTTATTTTTAAGGGAATCGTGTGATTCCAACTGATTCTGGGTTTTTTTCTGTTCCAGATGTGGCACATTTGTTAGGACAGCCACGTAGGGGGCACAATCCGGTGGGAGATTGATGGTATGACTCCGGTTGACTTCAATGGCTGTCTGGCCTCTCTTGGGTTCTAATGCTACCGGGTTGGTAGGCTGGGAGTTGTGCTCATCTACTACTGCCTTGGCCATCTCCCCGTTACCTCGGGCCACGGAGTTAAGTGTAACTGGAGGAACATTACTAATCATCCTTTCTTCCGCAGCTACTCTAGAATTTTTTACCTATTCACTATGGGCAGATAATTGACCACCTAGTCTAGAGACTTCTTTAGAGAGGGAATCTAGCTTTTCAGACAGGGGTTTAATTAGGCTTTCTATTTTAGCACCAATGATGTTAAATAGGTGCTCAATCCGTCCGTCATTTAACGTTACTATACTAGAATTGCCTATTTGCTACCCTCTACTTGATATTGTTGTTCGGCAGTTTATTAGATCCCCTTTTGTTATTTTTTCCACCTCGTTTGGTTTGAGCTTTTCTGCAGCCATTCCTAGTTCTGGGGACTGGTGACCTTTGGATTGAAGTATTTGATATATCAACCAAAATGGTTGGAGTTATTGGTATTTGGGCTGGAACCTTCGGTGATATGCTGACTAGGTTACTAGGCTCCCTGCTTACTGCAAGAGGGACTAATGGTGGAGTTAAAGGCATCGGTGGCAAACTAACTGGACCCAGTGAGAGACGCCGATCTGTTCTATCTATTTCGTCATTTATTACATTTACTGCTCTAACCAAGTAGTTATCGAACGTTGCACTAGCATGCTCAAGGGAGATTTTATTTCCCTTCCGCCTAGACATTATTGCAGGAGATGACAAAACACAATGATCACAATTGTACACAAAGCTAATATGACTGAATTACCGAAATGAGGAGAAAAAAGAAAAAAGACCTCATGAGCGTTAACATTTAGGTGTAAAAAGTTCAAGTCCTGTGCAAAAATTCAGCATCATATTTCTAAAAATAAAATGGCACTTGAAAGTCTTACTTCGTTGTTGTGGGAGCCCTAATTTTTCAAAACCAAGGGGTCTGGCCCAGCCCAGCCTCGTCCGTCTTGGGCGGCCTCAGACTGCCCGCCCTTTGCCCGGGCTTAGCCCGGCACCGCCCGCGCGTGTCCAGCGACGCGGGGCTCCCCTCTGTTCTTAAGCGCCTCCGGGCGCGGAATGGGCGTGAGCGGCTTCCTGCCGCTAGGACACCTGGGACATGTAGTCGGCCGCGCCGGATGTCAGGAGTCTTGCGGCGGCGGAGGGAGACCAGCCCAGGGAGCAGGAATCAGGGAGTAGAGGCAGCGCAGGTACGTTCTCCCCCGAGCAAGCGTTACAGCACCCGCTCCGTCGAGGCTCCCCTCTGTTCTTAAGCGCCTCCGGGCGCAGAATGGGCGTGAGCGTCTTCCTACTGCTAGGACACCTGGGACGTGTAGTCCCCCCCTCTCTGCTGCCGCGCCGGATGTCAGGAGGCTTGCGGCGGCGAAGGGAGACCAGCCCAGGGAGCAGGAATCAGGGAGCAGAGGCAGCGCAGGTACAATCTCCCCCGAGCAAGCGTTACAGCACAAAACAATTCTACTATATGTATTGCTGGCAGGGAATGGGCATGTCTTAAGAACATGCACAGCCTACCAGTCTCAGAAAGCATAATATACAAACAGAGGTCTTTCATCTTCTCATTAAGTACAAAAAGGAACATTGTATTTTGGACTGTATTTAGTTCTTGATTTTGTGATTAAATACTGTTTAGTGACCATTTCTATGTGTTTGATCACATATTTAAAACACAGATGGCAATACAATTATAAGAGGTTTAAATAAATGCATAAGCTGGTAGACATTCAAGTTGACCAGTTGCCAAAGGTTTCTTCTGGTTATAGTTGTAGCATGTGGCTTTCTGACTTTACACAACATAATTACAGCACGGAAAAACAATAGTAATGTTCCTAAATAGAAATACCGTCTGAATTCTATGAACACCAGTAGGTATCAATAACCAGTTCCAAGATGAAATTGGAATCAAATGCATGATTCTCCATTGAAGCTCAGTACACGTTCAAGCTTATTAACAGTGACTGGACCCAATGAAAATGATGCTGGTTATCTGGAATTTATATTAGGATGCACAGTTAATTCTCTAGTCCTTGCCATGTGTAGTTATTGTGTTTGCTATGATCAAAGCTGAATTTGCATGTCATGTACTTTTGCTTCTCAAGTAAGTTGCTGTTTTGTGGTCCACTGTCCTTGTAATTATGGCTCCATGATCCTAGATAATATAACTACACCTGGGCTGTCACAATCGTTTTTTTGCACCAGAATTTCTGCCAGACTTAAGTTTGATAATGTCAAAGGAGCCAGAGATGCTTTAAGACATGGGAAAGTGGAAAAATGTCCAGGGCACCCCACCTTCCAAGAAGCCCTCTGGGATTGTGAATTTAGGGCCAGATGTAGGTAGGACGAATTTACCGATTCTTATTTACCGAATTTTACCGATTTGGTAAATAAGAATCGGTAAATAAGAAGGGGGGAGATGTAGGAACATCCAGATGTTCCTTTTACCGAATCGGTAAAAATCGGTATTTACCGATTCGGTAAATACCGACCGGTAATGCCCATTCATTCCTATGGGCTTTGAAGCCCGTAGGAATGAATGGGCATTACCGGTCGGTATTTACCGAATCGGTAAATACCGATTTAGACAAGGGTGCAGGGGGTGTCACTTTGACACCCTCTAGCACCCCCAAAAAAGGTTCGGGGGCCATGTGGCAGGCATACCTGCCCTAAGGGCAGGTCTGCCTGTCATATGGCACAGGTGTGCATGCACACATGTGCATGCACACCTGAATCGGTATTTTACCATCAAATTGAATTTGATGGTAAAATACCGAATTTGTAGGGCTTGTGGGACTCAGAAGAGTCCCACCTACATCTCAATTTTACCGATTCTGTAAAAATACCGGTCGGTAAATTTACCGACCGGTATATTTACCGATTCAGTAAAATTACCGAATTGGCCTGTTTCCTTCCTCCTACATGTCAATAGCCAAATACCGGTCGGTAACGGCCGAAATCGGCCGTTACCGACCGGTATTTGGCTACCTACATCTGGCCCTTAATCTCTATTTTACCTCTGTCTATTGTATGTTTGTATCTAAACCTCTCTTCTCTTGTGTCTACCTCAAACTCTGAATCTCTCTCCCCTCGCATCATTTTAAGAGTTTTATTTCAACTTGTTTTGTGTGCCACTATTGAAGATTAACATATAATTTAGTTCTGTTTGGTGCCAATAAGGCCTGAATTAGAACGAAATGGGTAATAAAATTCACATTTTCTGAGGGCAGGGGTCCCCAAATATGTCTTGCCCAAGGCCCCTTAAATCTTTAATAAGATACTGGAAGGAGCTAATAGTTCCATTGGCAATACCTAATGCGTTGGCACACGTTACAAGCTCATTTATTCACCTCAAGAGAGGAAACTTATTTAATGAGAGCTGTGAACCAAGAAACTGAGCTGCTCTCATTGAAACTCAAATGAAGGTCATCCTCTGCCCCTCCTGATTTCAATGCCATGTCAAGAATGGTGTTCAAAATGTACGCTCTGGTGGAGGTTTAGAGTGGTCAAATGAACCACCCTACAGTGACGACTAGTGCCAGTTGATTGTGTGCTATAGCTTTTCTCTATCACTTTGTGCTATTCATGATCACAGTAACAGCGCCCATAAAATGTTTGTTAGGAACTAGTTGTACCGATTCATTTACCTGGTTTCAATGCTCATTCTTCTCTTTGTGTAACCGACTTAGCAGCCTCAGCAAGTAGAAAAGACCCATCTCAAAGTAAGTTCCACATTTTATGGTACCTGTATCCAGATCAATAGTAGTATTTATAGCAAGGCGCAACAGATAGAGTAAGACATTGTTTTCTTAGTGGTGTTTGCAGTGGAGCAACAAAACATCCGAAAGCACAGAGTGAATGTTGTATGTTTCTGGGTTCTGGTGGAGTTTGTGCAGGTGCCTACAATCCTACAAATTATATGTAGCCCATTAGTGAACACCTGTCCTTTACATTAGTTCTTGGAATTGATGGACCAATTTCATCATCGCTATAGCCTGCAGAGACTTCCCTTTCCTGTGCTGTTGATTGAAAAAACAAGACTTGCTGAAAGACACCAACATGCTTGAGACCAGTGCACAACCACGGGATTCTGCTGTCCAGAGCATGGGGGCATAGGTCAATTCTGTTGCTGAAGTCAGAAGCATCTCAGCTTCAAGTGAGTAAGATAGGGGTACAGCTGACATCATTGCGTTTTCCTATCTGGTCAGTCATGCTAATTCCAAGAGGAGCTGATGACTACTGACAGCCCACGCAGATGCGGATCGGGGGAACACCCTCTTTGTTTCTAGCCCTTGCTTATTATACCAGTAGTGAAAAACATCCCATTATTCACTACGGACATACTAACAAATGCTGATCTTAGTTCAGTGGATAGGTCTGATTACTGGTGCCCTTACCAGCCATCAGACAGATTGTCCAGGGCTGGCAAGCCCCAGCCCTGGCCTCAGGGATCTTACATGCTAATGTTCCACCCTATTAGTTAAACCAAGGGAGTGTGAGAGGCAGAGTGAGGAAGAGTAAATCTGGAGTGTGAGTGAGAATAAGCGTGAGTGAGTGTGTGCAAGTGATGTGTTACACTTGTGAGCCTGACTCTAGAATACTGGAGGTAATATTAAATTACAGGGGCACTCATGCAAAAGCTGGCATATTGGAGGCAATTGTTGATATAAGGGGTACGGATGACAAAATACTGGTGCTAGTAGACTCAAGGTAAATCTTCTCATATAAGACTCCTAAGGCAAAATGCTGGCACTAGCTTACTGAATATAATACTTGGCATAAAATACCCCAGACAACATGCAGATGCATATTGGACAAAATTCTTAACCATGGAGGCGCCCTTAACAAAATAAAAGTGCTGGCAGACTACGGTAAATTCTTGCCATTTGGGAAAACCATGGCAAAATGCCGGCACTGATATAATGGAGTTGATTCTTAGCATTATGGAAAACAACCATAGCACCTTTCAGGGGTGGGTTAGAGGCAGGGAACCTTGACAAAACTATGGCCCTGACATACTAGATACAATGTTTTCACATCCACTGTAAATGGAAGGCAATCGATCAAATATTGTATGCAATTCTTGGCAAAGGAGGGCACCCGTGGCATATGGAGAGGTGTCTGTGACCAAATGCTGGCCTTGGCACATTGGATGCAATTATAGACTACACCGATGCCCATGGCACATTAGGAAACAAGCATTTGCAATGCAATAGGTCTCGCATTAATTAAGTTTGAGCTATTGGCATTGCTAAATATGGCAGCACCAATTGCAACAAAAGTCTATAAATTGTAGGCCAAAAAAATGTGTATTTATTTTTGTAGCAATGGTGGTATGCTGTGCTTTAGATGAATATGTTTAAAAGTGAAGTGTGCCATACTACGATGTATACAATAGTTAATTGTGGATGCATTAGCAACTGATGTATGCACTAATGGCTGGTGGTGTGTGTGCCTGTTGAAATTATGCACTGATGGCAGGTGGTGTGTGTGTGCCTGGTGGAAGTGTGCACTGCTGGCTGGTGGTGTGTGTTCCTGGTGGAAGCGTGCACCGACGGTTGGTGCTGTGTGTGCCTGGTGGAAGCTTGCACTGACAGCTGGTGGTGTTTGTGTGCCTGGTGAAAGCGTGCGCTGATGGCTGGTGGTGTGTGTGTGCCTGGTGAAAGCGTGCACTGAAGGCTGGTGGTGTGTGTGTGCCTGGTGAAAGCATGCACTGACGGCTGGTGGTGTGTGCCTGGTGAAAGCGTGCACTGACAGCTGGTGGTGTTTGTGCCCGGTGAAAGAATGCACTGACAGCTGGTGGTGTTTGTGCCCAGTGAAAGTGTGCACTGACTGCTGGTGGTGTCTTTGCCCGGTGAAAGCGTGCACTGACAACTGATGGTGTCTGTGTCTGGTGAAAGTGTGTACTGACTGTGTGGTTGTGTGTGTGTTTGGTTGTACGTGTGTATTTGAATGTGTGTGGTTGTATGTGTGTGGTTGTATGTGTGTGGTTGTATGGGTATGGTTGTATGGGTGTGGTTGTATGGGTGTGATTGTGTAGGTGTGGTTGTGTGTGTGGTTTTGTGTGTGGTTGTGTGTGTGGTTGTGTGTGCGGTTGTGTGTGGTTGTGTGTGGTTGTGTGTGTGGTTGTGGTTCTGTGTGTGCGGTTTTGTGTGTGGTTGTGTGTGTGTGATTGTGTGTGTTCTGTTGTGTGTGTGTGGTTGTGTGTGGTTGTGTGTAGTTGTGTGTGGTGTGTGTGGTTGTGTGTGTGGGTGTGTGTGTGTGGTTGTGTGTGTGTAGTTGTGTGTGTGTGTGTGGTTGTGTGTGTGTGTGGTTGTGTGTGTGTGTGGTTGTGTTTGTGAGTGTAGTTGTGCGTGTGGTTGTGTGTGTGGTTTTGTGTGTGCGTGGTTGGGTGTGTGCATGGTTGGGTGCGTGCATGTTTGGTTGTGTGCATGTGTGGTTGTGTGCGTGTGTGGTGATTTTGTGCGTGGTTGTGTGTGTTTTTGTGTGTGTGTGCGTGGTTGTGTGTGTGGTTGTGTGTGTGTGGTTGTGTGTGTGGTTGTGTGTGTGTGAGGTTGTGTATGTGTGTGGTTGTGTGTGTTTGTGTGTGTGTGTGTTGTTGTGTGTATATATGGTTGTGTGTGTGTGTGGTTGTGTGTGTGTGGTTGTGTGTGTGGTTGTTTGTGTGGTTGTGTGCATGTGTGGTTGGGTGCATGTGTGGTTGTGTGCGTGGTTGGGTATGTGTGTGGTTGGGTGTGTGTGTGGTTGGGTGTGCGCATGGTTGGGTGTGTGTGTGTGGTTGTGTTTGTGAGTGTAGTTGTGCATGTGGTTGTGTGTGTGGTTTTGTGTGTGCGTGGTTGGGTGTGTGCATGGTTGGGTGCGTGCGTGTTTGGTTGTGTGCATGTGTGGTTGTGTGCGTGTGTGGTGATTTTGTGTGTGGTTGTGTGTGTGTGTGGTTGTGTGTGTGGTTGTGTATGTGTGGTTGGGTGTGTGTGAGGTTGTGTGTGTGTGGTTGTGTGTGGTTGTGTGTGTGTGTGGTTGTGTGTATATATGGTTGTGTGTGTGTGTGTGGTTGTGTGTGTGTGGTTGTGTGTGTGGTTGTGTGTGTGGTTGTGTGCATGTGTGGTTGGGTTCATGTGTGGTTGTGTGCGTGGTTGGGTGTGTGCGTGGTTGGGTGTGTGTGTGGTTGGGTGTGCGCGTGGTTGGGTGTGTGCATGTGTGGTTGTGTGTGTGTGTGGTTGTGTGCGTGTGTGTGGTTGTGTGGATGTGTGTGGTTTTGTGTGTGGTTGTGTGTGGTTGTGTGTGTGTGGTTGTGTGTGGCACATCCTGTCTCCCTTCAGGACAGAAAGCTGCAGCAATAGTCTCGCTAGCAAACAGCGCATGTGCTGCATTCGTAGCGAGACCTAAAAAGGAAAGTTAATACCATGCTGTACATAATAAAACACAAGGAATTTATCAAACATAAAAAGGGAGTAAGCAAACAGTGGAAGCAAAGGTACAGCGTGTGCAAATGTTTAGGAGGCAGGAGACATGGAAAACGACTTACTACCCATTTGTATTGTTTCAAGCTCCTACATACATCCGTTTTTTACTTTAATAAAGATAATGCAAATTGACAGCTCCCTTGCTGCTGTTACAATAAAAGCTTTGGCATGGAAATAGTTGAGCTAGAAAGTTGTTGCTAAGTATTTGATACTTTTGTGTGGATAATTAGTGTGGCGGTTTGAAGCATGTGAGCAAGTTGGGAAAGAGCAAGAGTTGGCTGTTAGATTGGAGGCATGGTAAGGGATTTGCCTAGGTTACTGCTTAGGAGCAAAGGGCTAAGTGCTGCGATGAATGTTCCCGGTGGAGTTTTCTGGATACTTTTGTGTTATAGCAATATGGAGCATTCTGAAGGTTAAGGACCATTTGGTGGCAGAGAGGATTTGGGGAAATATTAAAAGTATGGTATGTATGTGCTTTAATGTAAAAGGACTTATTGCGGGGTACAGAGATAGGCATGGCGAGCGAAAAACATTAGGATAAGTGACAGGACAGAGTGCGGTGTAGAGTGAAAGGAAGGTGAAGCAAGAATGGGTGTAGGTATGAGGACAGTACAAGGGGCAAAGTGAACATGATATTAGGTGTCAGGAGTGAGTGCGGGGCAGAGGGACGGCTAGGCTTGGAAGCAATGGGCGAACTGTATTTTGAGTAGTATGTGTTATAAATGTTCCTGGGAATTAGTGTGGAGAGTGCTGAAAAACATGTGTGTAGCTTGCGCAAAGGATGGAAGAAATAATAAGTATTTAAAGGCAAAATGAAAGGTGCATTAACGTATTAGCATAAGGCTAGTGCTGCTGTGGAGGGTAATGTCCACTGAAAAAATGGTAATTGTAGCTTTGTGACTAGTATAAGATGTCTGTTGCTACAGTAGGAGAATGCATTTAAAGATTATTTGTTGTATTGTTTTGGCACTGATGTTAAACGTTTCACAAGTTTTGTGGAAATGTCAAACAGGAAATGTAAGTGGTAGATGGGCTAAAGGCGCTTTTTTGTCTGGCTGTTTGCAATTGTGATTGAAGTTTTGAGGGAGGGGTAAAGGCGCAGCTTGAAGTATAGAAACCAAAACAAGCATGTTTTAGGGGCTAATTGAGAACACACAATAGGTGGTGTGATAGATTAGAAAAGGAATGTTTCTCGCTGACGGTAAACAGTGCTGCAGGGCATGAGTTTGCTATATATCAACTACAGGCAGAGTGCGTATGTATACGGGAAAGGGAACAGAATACGGTATTGTTGTGTATTGAGACAAGAAAAGAGAAGAAAAGAAAAGTAAATACTATGTAGCACAAGGTAAACACGAAGAACTTAGTAAGGAAAAACAAGGCCGTGTACAATGGGTAAGTGTCAGGCTTGCTTTGTGCACAGCAGGCACACACAAACTATGTTACATTATGAGCACCTGTATTGCGCATTCGTACCATTTGTTGCTCCCGGAGGCACGTCTGGAACACTGCCAAATGTTATTAAATACAACTCTAAATTAACGGGACCCTGACGTCTCCACGTGTATCTGCTTTAAAAATATAAGTAGTAAACATTCCATTTAAGGCAAAATATGAATTAGCAGAGATACAAATTTTTATATTGGAATGGCATATGGAATATTCGAGATCTATGTAAAAAATAAAAACAGCATATGCGAGCAACGGAGATAACGAGTGTCACTGGCGCAGCGCCTTTAAACAGAGAGTTGTGCCTTACGCAAACAGTATGGTCCTGTGCATGCAGCTCAGAGATAGGAAACTTTGCCAACGCAGGACACGGCAGTCAGGATCTGGTTGCAGGCTGCCCTGGAGGAGATTGTGTGGGATAACAAGAATGGTGTCTGCCGGTTGGGATCCATGGGGTCGTTCCATTGTGTGGGGGGAAAGGGGGCACTGGGAGAGTTGCGACACCGGGCACTGTGGGAGCGGCGTTGAGGCAGTCCTGCGGGGGAGTGGGAGAGTTGCCACACTGGGCACTGTGGGGAGTGGGTCGAGGCAGTCCTACGGGGGATGGTGGGAGTGGGAGAGTTGCGACACCGGGCACTGTGGGAGCGGGTTGAGGCTGTCCTGCGGGGGAGGGCGGGAGTGGGAGAGTTGCGACATTGGGCACTGTGGGGAGCGGCGTCGAGGCAGTCCTGCGGGGGAGGGGAGGCGTCGAGGCAGTCCTGCGGGGGTGGGTAGGAGAGTTGCAACACCAACAACAAGATTTTGTGCCAGCAAAATTATGTTGACATATAAGCAGCAGTGTTATGGCATTTGGAATGAAGCATTGGTACCAGCTTACCTACGCGCTTTCCGGGGCTGCTTCGGCTGGGAATATGGCCCATCTCTTCCTCCTGCGTGACGTTTCTTTCCATGCTGTTTGCTGAGATCAAGGAACAAGGGAAACAAGGACTGGGCTAGAAGGGAGGGGGGAATGCCAGCAAGGAAAGTGATGGAGGGGGAAGCGGGCGAGTGGTGCGTGCGCAAATGGTGATCACTTTCGAAGCCGATTTGATGTTCTCAGTGGCCATGCTGCTTACTGAGAACATCAAAGCGGCCGCAAAAGTGATCACGCAGGCTGACAAATGGTGCGCGCGCCTGGCGCACATGCACTGTACCCGATCCGGCTGCATCCTTTGGGAGCACTATCAGAAGCCCCTTACTTAATATCTCGCAGAGCATCGCTTACGCGATAGCTAGGCGAGACCTAAATATGGTGTCAAGTCTATTGGCTTGGCACAACATGAAAGCAGATGAACATTTAATGTATTTTCAGATCCAATGGCTTTGAGGAAATCTAAGTGAAATATGTGCTGTTCCATGCACCATTTGACAGCATTTCTTCTACGTTTACGCCCCCCACTTTCAAAGATTGCCCTACACACTGTTGATGCCCCTTGAGTTGTGCAGTTCTAGATTCATGCAACAGAGAGACAGTACAGCTCTGCTAATAGTCTTGGTTCTGCTCTCGTTGTTCAAAATTCACGGCCTGAATACCCTGAAATAATCGTGAATTTGAAAGATGAGGCGGTTCAGGGGCAGACTGCCAAGTGCACCGTTTGCTCAATTACATGTCGTATTTGTTTTGCTAAATTATGGCCTCTGCAAAGATGCATAATACAAAAGGCGGGAACGGAAAAGCTAATAAAGCTTTCAGCATCTAAGATTTAATGGGGTCAAATCTAAAGTGCAATCCGGTTACAAACACACACTGCATGGAAACTCACTTTTGAAATTTCACACAGTCTCAGTAGTTTGTATATTGCTTGTTCTTAATTTGTCCAAGTAGTGAAATAGTCATGCCTTTTTATGCTTTTTATTGTAATCACGTGAACGTTAAACACATTAGGCTGAATGTGTCTTTCAGTCGGCAAGTCTGCACTTGCCGTATGTGATTGTTTGCTTGCCTCATGAGGGCACGTTTTGTATACTTTGTCACTGACAATAACTAATGTTCTTCCTAATTCAGAGGTGTTCTATTTCTTGTGCCACCTAACATATCTGCTTCTGTAATAGATGTGATTTTCTTTAATGTATTCCCCAGGCTTCCTGTGCAATTTTCATCATAAGTGCACACTCACTCTCACGTAATGTAAGGATGTTGTCCCATTCCATATTGTGTGCGTGATCGGGTCAGTAGGGGTCATGAGTTATGACAGGGTAGGACTCTAGGGAGAACGTCTCTGATCAAACAAATAGGGGGAGAAGGAGAGAGAGCAGAACAAAGAGGAAATGAGAGAGAGAGGCACGAGGAAGGCATGGGTAGAGAGTGAAATATAGGCAAGAGAGAAAGAAAAGAGGAAGGAGAGAGAGAAAGTGAGACTATAGAGAGAGTGTGAAAGCAAGAAAGGAAAAGAGAGGCCGAGTCAACAGGGAGCTAAAGAGTGAGAGACACAAATACAGATACAGAGATCGTGTTGGAGAGAGAAGGTGAAAGTTAAAGTGAGAAAGGGAAAATGGAGAAATCCATATCGAAACACAGATTTAACGATGTGAAATCACATGGCAGTCACTTTAAAAGAATCTCCGACTACTTAGCTATCGCTGGGCGTTAAAAAAAGATTAACTACCTGCCTACCTGCTCTTAGCAGCCGGTTTCCACCTATACAGAAGCAGGCCTACAGCTGTCTCAAGACAGTAAAAAACTACATAGGTTAACAACATCTGACAATGAACAAACCGAGCGAAGAATCCCAACGTTCTGAAGAGCCGTAGTAGGGACACATTAACACCAGTTAAGGATTCACGAGGAAGTATCAAACAGACAAAATATACCTACAGGTCCCTGAGACTCCTCACCAGAGGCCAAGGAGATTGACTCGTTCCAATAGGGCCTTGGTACCATCCAATGATGGGGGTTCCCCTTTTGAGTGTGAGCGATTGGTGGACCATCTGCTGTATTCAGTGTTATAGAGGCTGTGCTGCCCTTCGTTAGCACAAACATCGCCATCTGCAGAGCAAAGCACGAGGCCCTCTGCACATAGTGCTGCACATAGTGTTACACAAGGCCCCTGATGTGCAACCGCCTAGAGCAGTGATTCTTAACCTGCGGTCCAGGACCCCTGGGGGTCCTTAAAACCTATTCAGGATGTCCATGACTGATAGATAACACTAATAGATAAATGAAGTATATTTAATTGAAGAAGCAATGTCTACAGTTAAATTGACGTAAATTGAAATTCAGAACTAACATATTTGCATCTTTACAGTTTAATTATTAGTCATATCATATTCCAAGAGTGTAACATTATTTTGTCATTGAACGTTGTCACTCTTATTCAGTGGCATTTTTTGTACCATCTTGTTAATCTTTTGTACAACCTTTCTCTGAAGCGTAGACTATTTTCCTTTCTTTAACTTGGCTGACTTGTATCTTTCCACTGCCCACAACGAGCTCCATTTTCTTTCTGGATCAGCACTCTGTAAAAGTGCGTGTGTTTTCCAGCTCTCTCCATTATGTGCTTCCCCACCACCCACTGACCCCAGGGTCCACATAGATCTCTCTCCTGTGTGTTTCCCCTAACAGTTCTCTTTATTGCTTTGTCACTTGAGTGCTTTCCCTCTGCAGACCTCTACCATGCATTACATTTTTCCCCGTATCTTTGTCCCCACCAAAATAACCCCACCCTGCTTTCCCTACCCACAAAACGCCGCATGACCAAGACCTATGTGACTCACTGGCTAGGTTCTTTCAGGAGAAAATTGGAAAAATGTACGCTAACTTTTCACCGTCTGACCTGGAAGTTCTACATATCGCCGCAAACTCCAGTGCTGTCACAATATGGACCGACTATTCCCTCAAATGCTTTAGGCCGGTCACCTTAGTAGAAACTCAAAAGGCTTTAGAGAGTGACAAATCTGGCTCCCCAGCCGACCCCTGCCCCCCTAAGACCATGTCGCTCCTATCCCATATACTGGCCCCCACTATCCAAAAGATTTTCAACCTCTCGATTGTAGAAGGGGTAATTCCAGCCCCCTGGAAAGAAGCATTTGTACATCCCATTCTTAAAAAGCCTCTGGCAAACCCCCTAGATCTGGGCAATCATCGCCCTATCTCCTTGCTTCCTCTCCTGGGCAAAATACTTGAACGTATTATTAACAAGCAACTAAACAGCTATCTGGAATCAAATGGCATTTTAGACCCTTCACAGTCCGGATTCCGTCGGGGCTTTAGTACGGATACGGCCCTGTTAGCGGTGACCGACTCCCTGAGAACAACCGTGGAAGCCGGTGGTTCAGCAATTCTGATCCTTCTTGACCTCTCCGCGGCCTTTGATACCATCTCTCATGTTAGGCCCGCGGAGAGGTTAAGCTCCTTCGGCGTACACGGTCTGGCCCTTAAATGGCTACTGAATTTCCTGGCTGACCGGTCCCAAAAGGTCATCATGGGCCCCTACCAGTCCGAGAAAACACCATTAGATAAGGGGTGTTCCCCAGGGCTCCTGCCTTAGCCCCACCCTTTTTAACATCCATATGGCTCCTCTGGCGAAGGTGGTGGAAGCCCTGGGGTTTGAAACTATTTCGTACACCGACAATACCCAGCTGTTGTTTAACATCGGCCCAAACCTCGAAGCAGATAGACTCCGTTTTGCTACAGGAATCTCTGAAATTTCAAACTGGATGACTGACAACTGTCTTCAGTTAAATCCGGGCAAGAAGGAAGTCATGCTTCTAGGGAAAGCCGCAGCAGTCTGATCTTAGGTGGCCTTCACAGCTGCCCCCCCCCCAATGCCAAAGCAGTGTGTTAACAATCTCGGCATTAAACTAAATCACTCTCTCTCAATGCAGGATCATGTAACTGCGGTCTCGGGGGCCTGCTACTACAGGCTTAGACTACTGCGAAAATGTTTCCCTTTCATCCCGATGGAACACCGCAGAACACTGACCCAAGCTATGGTGATTAGCCGCCTGGATTACGGGAACGCCTTATTAGCAGAAGTTGGAATAACATCCTTAAATAAACTGCAGGTAATCCAAAATACGGCGGCCAGGTTGGTCCTGAACATGCCGGCGGGCTCCCCCTCGAGGCCATTGCTGAGAAATCTACACTGGCTGCCGATAAAACAAAGAGCCTTTTTCAAAATCTGTTGTCTGACCTTCAGTGTTCTTCAAGGTCAGAGTCCTCTGTATTTACAAAATAACCTAAAAAAAACACGTCCCAAGCCGTCCTTTGAAGTCTATCTCGCAGCAGCTACTTCAGGTACCCCGTATCAGACTTCATAGATCCGGGGGCATGGCCTTTTCCTATCTTGCTCCCAAATACTGGAATAGCCTTCCAATATCTTTGCGAGAAACCTCTTCATATTGCAGTTTAAGGAAACACCTAAAGGCATTTTTGTTTTAAGCTCCTCCCTCCTCCTAGTTATCTTTTTCTTGGGGGTTTTCTGAGTAAGCGCCGAGATGCCCCACGGTGATTCGAGCGCTATACAAAAGAGCCTAACATAACATAACATAACATGATCTACTTTGGTCTCTCTTTCATGTTCTTTTCCCCCCTGAAAACCTCCCTTCTAGTGTTGCTCTTTCCCTGGTGTGATTCTCTCCCCTGCAAACGCTTCTGCCCATATGCTCTGTGTTGCTCCCATTGTGTTTCCTCTCCTCCAGAAAGAACTCCTTTTTCCAGTTTGCTATTTTCCTTGTGTTCTTCTGCGCCCCTCAAAAAAAACATACTCTTCTCTTGCTCTCTGTGTTTAGTGCTGCTCCCTCCTTCATTTACTTTCCCCCACACAATGCTACCTCTCAGAAACCATTGGTACAGCCAATAGGTCTATGATTTGGGGTTGCGGGCAGTGGCGGCAGCAACAAGGTAGCAACAAGCATTGGCTTGGCCAATAGCTCTTGCCTTTGGGAGCTTATTCGTTTTTAGCCATTCAGCACATTATCCTGAGTGCTACAACTTGTACGTGGCCAAGACCTGGAACAAGCTCCCTGCGAACATCAGACGCACCCGACCCTGCAAAGGTTTAGGAGGCACCTCATGGCCTGGCTCTTCGACTGATCCGGAACCGCGCTCCCCTTCTCACCCCCCCCCAACCCCTTGTGACCCTCACAGGTGAGTAGCGCACTATGCAAACACCTGATTGATTGATTGACTGTTCTTTAACATGGAAGCGTTGGCACTACTAGGCACATTACAGCACTGCATTGAGAAGTACTTATTTAAAGTGTTATTTCTGTACAACTGGTATTCTGAACTTGTGATTGATTGAATGATACTTGTGATTTTTGTAATGTTATTTTTGGAACACCTTCCTTAATTTTTATTAATTGATCCACTGAACACTGAAGGGTAAAACATTCAATCTAAAGCCAGATTGTTGCTGGGGGAGAGGGGCTAGTGTTTTACTTCTGATAACACAGTGTTTTAAGAGAAGAAAGCTGCTACCTAGTCCTGATAAATTAAATGAAAACCTTGCGGTGACAGGATACACATTAAAAGAATAATACACTGTGAACCATCAATGTCTAAAATGAATTCTCCTACAACACAATGCAGGACTCACAATTTGTTCATAAAATGAGATACATCCTCAGCTACTGTAGAAGTCTATCCTAAGAAACAGAGACATTTTGCACTGTGCTGGGTTACAGGGTCTCATTTCTGTGATGGTACATCATGCTGCATCGTTTTCTCAGCAATTTCTCATGAAGCATATTGTGTATCTCTAGTAAGTAATAACAGTTGAGACCAAGCATCCATCTGCACAATCATCATTCATCCTTACACAATGCCCTGTACGTGAACCACCCTTTGCAACACTCAAGCAGACCATTTTAAAGTGATTCAATGAATTATAAGAGGAGCATATGAATACAATAATAAAATACCACATTCCAAGCGGCACAAGCTATTCATTTTCTGTACATGCAAAGTTACAGGACTTTTGCTCATTTTGTGAGAGACTGGAATTCCCCATCCCCCTTTTCTTTGTTGCAATTTTATATACAGCAAGCTCAACCCGAAGGTTTTGGAGTGCTTTACCCCCTAGCACCAGTAATATTGTGCAAGGTAAGATTTCATTTTTAGCACAGAGAGATTAGGTGAATCTCCTTGAATCACAGATGTTTAGCAAAAGCTTAGACTCAAACCATGTTCTAATGTCTGGAGATCTTACAATGCCCTCGCTCCAAAGCTTCAGCAATGATATTGTGTGTTGTTACTGTTGCAAAGTCATCCTGTGCCCTGGGCACCCCACAAATTTTGCTGACTGATGCTGGTGGTAACTGATTTTGACTGACTCTGGACTCTGCCTAAACAGGTCCAGGGCCAGTGCTGAGCTGAAAGGAACACATTAGAATACTGTTAAAACACCCAACATACACTAGGGTACGCTATTGTATGGTGGGGTACCCCTGTAATTGGCATGACCTACCCCAAAGGCCCCTAGTATATAGTAGGGCAGGGGATTGAAACTACCTAGAAGTCCCCAATACCCCGAGGCATGGCAGTTTAGAGGCCAGCAGCTTTTTGCTGAAGCCTGAGGTCAGTTTAAAAGCAGCACTGGGTGCCAGGACTGCTTTTAAACAGTAAATTGTGCCAAAATTCGACTTTGGTGGTAGGGGCATTAACCGCATCAATGTGGTGCATATTTACCGCTGTGCACTGAAATATGCAAAAACCCCTTGTGCATGACGAGCTCAGCTCGTCATGAGTGTACGAGAGTTGTACCTCATGACGAGCTGAGCTCGTCATGAGCATCGAAGGGGTTAAAAATAAAAAAACTACAATGTTCTGGCATGTTAGGGACCCCCAGGGTCACCCCTAGGTATCCCAGGGGTGGGGGTCAGTTATCTATAAGGTACACCCTTATACAATGAGTTTTTATATGCCTGGGTAAAGTGAAATTTCACATTTCACTCCCCACATTGTGTTAAAGTGCTGCTCAAATTCGACTTTGATGCTAGGAGCACTGGATAAGGAGGATTTGCAATATTTCTGCAGATTCAAAACCCCTTAAGTCTTCCCTAGCTGCACAAGGGGTGGGGGTCCTGTAGAAATTAGGGAAATACTTATAAAGTATGTTTTTATAAGCCCTGGTACTAGAAAACTGGCCCAAGTCATTTTCCTCATTTTCCCCATTGCAAATCCCATGGCCCATAGGTTAACATAACAGGGCGTTATTAAAGAATAACTCCTGATAGGAAGGAGATGGAGCTACCTTTCAAACTCTTACTAGAATGGTAGGGAAAATTCCAACAATACTATATTGTTGAATTTCTCCTAACGTGTACATACAAGAAATTATAAGACTTTTTTGTTTGTAAGTCCAAATTCAGCCTTCCAGTGGGCTGCCCTGATTGGTCAAAGTTTAAGTGGATTAGCTAGGCTGCTTTGAAGAGGTGATAAAGAACCCCTGGGGTTACCAACTCTGCTGGGAGGGCTGTGTGCTGGTCTATAGGAATGCCAGGCCAGGGGGTGGAGTCGTAAACCATGCTCTTCAAAGGCAGAGGGGAGGCCTGGGTTTCAGTTTCACTCTTACACTCTTGACCCAGAGTCAGGGCTGGGCGTAAGGAAGGTAATTGCCGATGGTTAGGAGATAATCCATCTCAGGGGGTGTGTTTAGCCAGCTCTTATGGATTTGGAAAGATTGGTGCACTCTGGGACAAAATAATGCCACACTCTACAGGATGTGGTCATAACAATGAGGAGTTACCCTGCTCTCATTGGTCAGAAGTGACCTGTTGATTGACCCAGAGAATTATGAATAGGTATCTGGGAGGGGCAGAGCCCTCCAGATCTGCTGCTTGAAACTTACTGAAGCAAGAAGTGCCCTGCTGAGAAGTTTTGCTATGCAAAGATTTCTAAGGCCTGACCTCTGGAGACTGCACCAAGTGAAACTGCAGCCCCGTGGATTACCTTGCTGCAAAAAAACTAAAGAGTGGACTCACTGCAAGCTGCAGGTTACCAAAGCTCACCTGGACATCCCCACAAAGAATTCCCAGCCTGGAGTACCAGTGGATTTGTCAGGGTTTTGTTCAAGTGGATTGCGGAATTAAAGTTTCACACTTTCAAGGACCCTCTTGGAGATTCTAGAACCTTGGAATGTGTGTTGGATACTATGGGACCCGCAAGCAGAGCTTCAGGAAGGAGTTCTAACTGGACCCCACCTGCTGGGGAAGGCGGCACATTCGGGTGAGATTCTCCAGAAAAAGTTTTAAAGGTGTCCCTGTCAGAGAACATGAAATGACTGGGAAACATCCTTTACAACGCAACTTTTACCACGCAGTGCCTTTACGACGCACCTTTTACAACGCAAACCATTACAACGCATTGCGCTGGGGGGCGCTCTAGGATAGGGAATACGTTTAATTTACTATCCAACACCTTCCCTAGTGTCCACGGGGACTGGAGTTGGACTAGTAAATTAAACTATTCACTATCCAGCACCCCAAAGCGCTATGCGTTGTAAAGGTTTGCTTTGTAAAAACCGCGTTGTACAGGCATGCGATGTAAAAGCATGCGTTGTAATGTCATACATCCGAAATGACTAAAAGGGGCACTGTTGGTTTCTAAGCACTAGAAAGTGACTAATCTTAAAAAATTCATATCTCTGGTTCCCTAGAGTGGATTGTTTTCGTTTTGGTGTCAGTTAAAAGATACAAATATTACCTATTTTTATACATTGGTGTTGGATTTTTATTTTGTGTTGTGTCTTAATTATTTACTGAAATGGTGTTTTGAAATGCTTTACATACCTGTCTTTGAAGTTAAGCCTGTCTGCTCTCAGCCACGTTACCAAGGGTTAAGCAGAGGAATAATTTTCTATGACCTATGCTGGGTCCTACCATGTATTAGTAGCCTTATTGCCAGTGGCAGACCTACAGTTACCCCTGCCAATAACCCACTTTCCAACAGTTACAGATAAAACAAGCATTGTGTATAATCCAAAATATATAAGTATTTCTTATGTAAACCACACATTGCAACAGTAGAACCCAGCACTGCAAGGAACTACTTATTGTACAAATGTGCAAATTGTGCAAAAGCGGAAGGTGTCACTCACAATAAGGTAAGCCAATGAATTAAGTGGGCTGTGTCCCTATGCTGTGGTAGACAAGCATCAAAATGTGAGAGACACTACGGCTGACCAATGGATGAAAGTGGCTCATTCACAGGCCTTGTAAGCAGTAGCGGCTGCTACCGGACAGGGGTGGTGTGGCGGGTGGGGCAGAGGGAGAGGAATGTAATAAAATAAGGATTACCTATAATGGCCGCTCATCACCTCCTTCCGCCCTCTCCCTCCTCGTCCTCTTCATATTCCTGTCCCTGCCGGTGGCAAGAGGAAGCCCCCGGGTAGATAGGCTGCCCTGAGCCAATCACAATGCTGAAATGCAGCGTTCCGATTGGTCTGAGCGCCGTGGATCAGCGTTCAGACTGAACAGGGATCCCGTGCATGTTCCTAAGCAGGATGTCTAATGCAGCCTTGTAGGTACATGCAAAGTGCGCATGAACTGTTTGGTCGGCCCAAGACGGCTGGCCAAACAATTCTTGCACACCACTCCTCCCCTGCTCTGGCCAGTCCTGCCCGCATCACCACTGACTGCAATAGGGAAAATAAAATTATAATAATAATACCAGGGGCGTAACACAGACCCACGCATCCCCCGCAGTGCGGGGGGGCCCTCAAGCTCAAGGGGCCCCCGCAGCGCTGCACTTCGGCCTGAGAGCTCCTAATAGAGTCCGGAGGGGGCCCCTCCACATACCTGGCAGGGGAGCCCCCTCAATTATCGTTACGCCACTGAATAATACATTATTATCATTTTATTTTTCCTTTTGAGCAGTGGGGCAATGCTCCTCCACCTTGGGAAAGAAGCAGTTTACCAAAAAAAGAAAGAAGACAGACAATGTGTTCTAGCCGTGAATATAATTTTTTTGCACGTACTTAGATCGACTAAATTAGGTGATGTGAGGGTGCTGTGTTTATGCTGTATTGGCTGAGTGGGCTAAAGAATGGTGATGGATTAAACCCAGATCATTTGACTGGGGGTGAGTGTTTGATTTGCTCAAACGCTCCGTCCATCATCCCCTTTTGTATCGCTATGCTGTATTGGCTCCAGCTGCTCTTGTGGCTGAAAACATTTGCACTAATGATCCATGGTACTCTGCACACTGACAGGGCTGCGCCTCTTGTTGGGTCGAATTGATTTATTAGATTGTTGTGCCGACAGGCTTAGATCAACTTCCATGTTAAAGATGTAACTAAGGTGCAGAGTGTGTTTAATGCTAAAAAGTTAAATGAGGAGGGTTTTGGCTAGGAACACGGAAATACTTTCACACTAATTAAAATGCAGAAAAAGGTTGTTTTCCCTAAATCAAAGCAAAAAATATATATAAATCATCAACAAGCCTGGTTCCCACATTCATGCACTTTTCTAAGGGGGCGATGGGCATTATTATGCTACATTGCAGCTGTGTGAGGCGGTTACAGTCACATGCTGCTCCAGAAAAAAAAATATGCAAATGAAATCAAAAAGTATGGGGCTGCAGCACGCTTAAACTAGGGAAATGGGTGTCCAGGGATAACGGGCTATTTCACTGTGCACTGCCTACATATTTATAGTCCCGAGCAGCGAGTATGGGCACATTACTTTTCGGTGACAACTGGCCAGCGTGGACGTGCCCTGCTTGCCAAACCGCACACTGTGGCTGTGTCGGCAACTACAGACCTTGCATGCGTCCGCATAGTTTGCATATCCCTTAAGCTCATCACCGCCCCATGGGGCGCACATTCCCCTCAGTGACAGTCCCAGTACCAGGGGGGAGTG
The DNA here is from genome assembly GCF_964261635.1 of Lissotriton helveticus. Lineage (NCBI taxonomy): Eukaryota > Metazoa > Chordata > Amphibia > Caudata > Salamandridae > Lissotriton > Lissotriton helveticus. The sequence goes on from NC_136065.1 coordinate 1,762,746,974, forward strand.
GACCCCAGTTCCCTATGGTATGCACACACATGCCAGCACTTGAGAAGACCCAAACGTTAGTGCTTGTAACAAAGAAATAGATTTTTTTAAAAGCTTCCCCCAGACATTTAAGTGCTTTGGATGCACAACCTTAGCCTTCCGTTTGTTCTCTTGCAAGGCCTGGATCAGGTGCCCTGTCTCCATAGCTGATTCTGGCATGCCCAGCAGGTTCTTTGCCTGGCAGCAAATGTGCATGATCACTGGCACCGCTCCAGTGAATACAAGCAGAGGCAGAGCATGCATGTCCTGATTCTGAATAGTTGCTGGCTGAAAACAAACAAACAAACAAAGCGACTTACTCTGTGCCAATGAAATTTCACCTCCGTGCCCATGCATGGAACAGAAATAAAATATCAATGCATCAAGAGGCTGCTGCTTACACAAAAATGTTATTTTCTGCTTAATCATCTGGCAGAAAGCATAAAACAACACATGAAGTGCGGCTTCCATGAAGTGGGCGCCATGCTAATGAAACTAAAGTCGCCTACAAAGAGGCATGTAACGGAACCTCGCGGGTGCCAGGTCACCGGGCTGAGTTGGGAAACGCTTGTAAAGTTAAAAAAAAGCCCCTAAATAGAAAGTAATATAGTTAAAGGGAAAACCTGCAAGTCCTGGGGTGATACTCAGGGGGAGTGAACAACTTAAAACAAACATTGGCTTAGCCAATAGGTCTCGCTTTTGGGAACTTATAAGTATTTAATTATGCAGCACACTATCCTTGGTGCAACAACATTAACTGTTGCATGTTTAAACACTTATAAGGCCCCAAAGGTGAGACCTATTGGCTATGCCAATGCTTGTTGAGGGCTGTGGTTCAGCCTTGTTTCTAGTATAGTGCTTAGATACTCTCAATGGCCCTCCGAAGGAGCAGTGCAGCATTCTGTGATCCACCTTCTCAAACATGGCCCAGGTCGGAGCTTCCTTCACTCCATGCAATGCCTGCTGGTGCAAGCCAGAATAGATTTTATAATGCATTGTCTGTTTATTAATTGTCAATCAAGGAACATGGTAGATGAGACCAATGCCACTGACCTGCTAGATTTTCCACATTCTGACTTTGCTGGCAAGGGATAGATAATTAACTATATATGCCAACGAAAGTCTGGATAAAAAAAGCTAAATGCTGAAGTAAAAATGTAACTGCAATTTTTGAAATTGTAAAAAAAAAAAGTATGTAGTACGTCTGAGTTTTGAAAATGTAGCTGTCAAATAGACCGAGTGCTAGCAATATAAACAAAGGAGGCTTTGGTCCCCCACTTTCATTCATCGGCTTTCCTCAACCAGCCTCTTTCAGCCATTGACTTTATTCTTTGATAATCAGGTCTTGGTTGAGTTCAATAGAGTACTGATCTCCCACCTCATTGGCAATTTGGAAAAATAGAAGTGCAGGTACTCTGTACCAGAGAACTTGCAAGTGCTGGTACTCTCCAATTAAAAGTATTACATCTGTCGAGAGAAGTACTGGCACTGTCCCTCTCAAAATAAAAAAAGGTGCCGGTACTCAGTAACGGGCAGTACTGGCCCATTTAAAGCACTGTCTATTACTACGTGCATTTGCATATTAAAGTCAGAACAATTTGCTTTGCCAGTGCTTGACGTTTGTTATTATTTGCTGCTGATGCATCCTTACTATTTGTGTATTTGCTGCTGTCAGATTTCTATGGTGTGCACGTTACTGCTAGATTCGTACACTGTTTTATAATGCCATGGATTTCACTGTTTTTTATATGCTTTCAGGTTTAGTTTTAACTGCTCGTGGCTAGGTGCTTAGAAACACTTAAGTGGGCACAGTAGAAACTAAATAAATACAAAAACACTGCAACAATGGAACTTTGTTTATAGACCGTGATCATTTTGTCTTAGATAGGGCCAGTGCTAGGATTTGTGGCGTCCTAAAATAAAGTGACAGTTTTGTTGCATCGTCGACCTCTCTCCCCTCTCCCCCTTCTCCCCATCAATATGGCCAACTTTGATTCCAGGGACAATCTGGCACCCCCTGGTGGTGGCTGCTTAGAGTGTCTGGCACAGATACCCCATCTCCCTTCATTGATAACATTGTGTGCAGCTGGAGCAGGCTTGTGAGTTAACTAAATTGTCAGCTCCTGAGTACAGCTATTTTTTACCAAATCTCCTCGCCGTTTGAATAATATGTGTTTCACGTGTGTTTAAAAAACACTACTGGCGCCGGCAGTCATAGCAATCTCGGCATTACCCTCTGCCCCCCATTTCATTTGTACTCCATTTTCCCTGCCTCCGGGCCTTTACGGAGTTAGGCCTATAATCCGCCTGACATATCCTCGCCGCAGAACAAAACTAAAGCAAACATGTCAGAGTAATTATGCTAGGATTTTGGTTTATTGAAAAGGCTATTTATTAATACCTTATTGCTACAAGCTGTGTCTTATCATCGCCAGGGGTCTTTGGGAATCTGATTAGATATTCTGATGGTGGAAGAGTAATCCGGAGATATACCCTCCGCCACGTCCTTCAGAGTTGCCATGGCAGGCACCATAAACAGCATTTATAACAAATGACAAGGCTAATTGAAGAGACCGACCAGCTATGGCACCTGCCGTGTGTCACGTATTTTAGTCTTTAGTACTTAATTCAAGACGGTGCCCCAGAAAGGAGGGATAGCCTGAAACCCCCCAAGCGGACCAAGGCCCTCAAATGCAATATAACACGTCAATTAATTCACTGTACAGTATTGACAAGCAAATCATGCACTGGCTGGGCGTTGCAAATAAAATCAGAACTGAAGATCACATCAATCAAGATTATATCAACGTTATTGACTTTGTGCTAATATTGTGCATGATTTGCTTGTCAATACTGTACAGTGAATTAATTGACGTGTGCACAGATCCCATGTTATATAAACAGCATTTATAACAATCTCACCGTGGAGGGCGGGAGGCGCGCGGGGCTCTGTTTAGCATGCAGGAAATATTCCAATGGGCCGCCTCGGTGTGCAGGCTGCTGCCCCTCCCGAGAGAGGCCCAGGTTTAATGTGGCGTGCGCATCCCTGAGGATCATGGCGGGGAGCCGATGGGTCCGGGCGAGCAAGGACTGCCGTCCAATTGTTGGGCTGCAGGTAGTGCCTTCAAGCCGGAACAGGAGCCTGTGAAAATCAAACGTACACGCCTCGTGCTGCAGCAGGGGAGGAGGTGGGGCCTGCGCGATTCACTTGCTGGGGCGATAATTGCTACCATATGGCGGCAAGTGAATAGCCAAACGTGTAAGCGTTGCCATTGAAGGCAACGGAAAGCTTGCACGTTTTTAGGGCAAAAGCTGCATAGATGACTAAAGGTCTTTTTGCCTATGCAGCGCATGGGTGCTGCATAGGAGAGACCTAAAAAGGAGGGACCAGGAAGTCAAATTACCCACCGGCAAGCAAGGAGTTTTACATGACAACCGACTAGGCAAATCTAAAGACATGGGAGGAGTCAAATCGCACAAAGTGCATACACCACATCACCCTGACAGCGTAAGCTCCGTCTGTGCTCATCCTAAAAATTAGCAGCTCCTTCTGCGCCTGTAGCTCCTCACCGTGCCTCTTGTGCTTCAGCTGGCACTGTCCCTTCCCGAAGCCTGCATGCATTTATCTCCTTGTTCCGCCTCCTCCTGTCTATTCTTACTGCCTTGTCTGCTCGCCACCATTCCCTGCCTCTGCGGGTGGCACACTTTCTTCAGCTCTGTGAATCATGTTATCATTGTTTAGTATGTCTGTTTGCACACTGTGCTGCAATTTCCCCCTACCTCTGCAGCTATAATTCATCGCATCACTGTCAGCGACACTTATGAGATGATCATCAGGTGTCAACGACAATAGTTGACACCTGAGAGACTCCATTCAAACTGCATCTGGTGCTGGGAGCACGGAAACCTACAGGCCTGCACTGAGCTAACCCTCCATATTCAAAAGTTGGTCCACTCTGTTCATAATAATGTGATTTCTTTATGCACAACACAAGTTACTTAGAAGGATAGCAAGTGGGGCTGAACAGGTGGCTTCTGATAGCAGAGGCAGCCATGAAAATGAATTCACCTTTCATGCAGTGTGTGCAGACATTAACATGATTCATATTTCAGATAGCATGTTTGCCTGATAACAGAGGGGCATATTAGCAAGGGCAATTACGCAGCTTTAGGAACACTTTCTGCAGTTAAAGCGGTGTTATTTCTATCGCCCAATCAACAAGCTGTCGCTAACAGCTGTTAGCAACAGCTTACTGCCAATAGCGCCCGTTTCTGTACTGCTTTGCATGTCAGCGGTAAACATTGCTAATGACATGCAAAGTGGAAGTTCCCAACCTCAAAGCGACTGAAAACAGTCGGTAACTCACATTCCCCCTATTACCAAGTCCCCAGAGCGAAACAATAACTTGCGCTAACCGTGAATAACGCCTGAAAGTAACACCTGTTAAAATCCCTACTTAGGCATGCATATAATGGGAGGTGGATTATGAGGTTACAGCCACATGGCCGTATCAGCAAGCATTTCGCCGTATTGCCAGGATGTTCGCTGGTTTATCCAGCACTGCCTGGCCGTTTTTCACGCTATCGCTTGAATATTTAACGGCAAAGTGCTATTCGTTGCTAATACAGCGATAGCCGACGATACGACTATTCACGCTAAGCACGCTCTGCGATGTTTATCGCAGTTTGTTGGGAATATGGCCCATCATTTTATATTTCAGAAACATGGATGAGTTTTTTAAACAGTATGTGAACAGATGAATATGATCATATTTTAGGTACACAGAACGTGTTTGTGGTAGTTTTCTTTTTCAAGTGCCTGTCAAGTCTGTTTGCAGACACAGACTTGCGCAGAACGACACTTCTCACAGCAGGGTAGCATCCAGCCTTGAGTACCCACAACAGAGGCACCTAAAGGTGGGAACTTTCTTTACCTGGCTAAAACATCCACACAGACAGTGATAAAGAAAAGAAACAAAATACTGGCCTCACCCAAATGTCCTTTTTCAATCTGAACAATAGAGACTGTACTCCCACCGTTACCATTTAGCAAGTGGCACTGCTACAGGAAGATGCATTAGCAGTCCCTTTCAACACGTAATCAAATTTCTATGGAATACCTTTTAATTTGTTCCTTATCTGTGTGTCTAGGTCTCCTCCCTCTTGGCAATACACTGGGGGAAAAAAGAAAACCTCACCACAGTCTTGTGCAAATGAACAGGCTAGAGGCTTCCAAAATAGAACCCAGAGGCCTGCATTACTCTGCTTCATAGATGCATACAATGCATGTACCATAAGGTCCACATAAACAAACACACACAACATACACTTGGGATGTTAGTGTTAGGTACCTTTCATTTTTGCGGTTGTTCTGCAGTGCCGTAGAAACAACCTAGAATGAGATTAGATAACAACGCAAGGTATCAATCTGACTGCACATTGGTGAAATTCTCTCTGCCAATCAAGAATAACTAATATTTAGTCAATAAAAGAACATTTACTGCAGAGAAGTAAGGGGAGATTGTTAGACCTGTCCAGTGGGTTTATCTCCAGACTTTTTGCTTTTCGGCCTTCTGTTTCTGACCTGCTTTTGCTGGTTTTATAACTCTGGGCACTTTACCGCTCCTGATCAGTGCTAAAGTGCATATGCTCTCCCTGTAAATTTTTATGATGGATTGGTAATTTCATAATTGGCATATCTGATTTACTGGTAAGTCCCTAGTACAGTGCACTGTGTGTGCCCAGGGACTGTAAATCGAATGCTTCTAGTGGGCCTGCAGCACTGATTGGGCCACCCACATGAGCAGCCTGTAAATGTAACTCAGAACTGCCACACAGTGTCTGTGCATGGTTTGGTACTACCATATCAACCTGGCTAGTGCACCCACTTGCCAAGCTCTAATCTTCCCTTTTCTTAAATGTAAGACACTCCTAAGGTAGGCCCAAGGTACCCCTGTGGGCAGGGTGCAGTGGTTGCTTCTGACTTGGGCTCGGAAAGGACTGGACTGTGCTTTCATCATCCTGCTGTTAGAGTTTTCTCCAAGGGCTTGAAGTAGAACTTGCCTCCTTTTGGAAGTCTCAGAGATAGATCACTTCTGGGAATCACAAAGAACCTTTGCCAAGGAGAAGAGCTGGAGAAGCTGAGGAGGAATACTGCCCCTGGGCTGTTTTCTGTCTGGGGTTGTCCTGCAGTGGCTACTTTCTGTCAAGGAAAGGAGGAGGACGTTTCTGTGGTCTGTGTCCCCTGCTTGAGGAAGATCACTAAGGGCTTGAAATAGAGATTGCCTAATGTTCTGCAGTCTTAGGCACTCAAAGCTTTCACTCCCAGTCCCTCCCTGAACTCCTTTGCTGGGAGTTCTGACTTGCTGAGAAGTGCCTGCCAATGTTTTGGACCTCTGGAGGTTGTTTTGGGAGAGGAAACTGCAAGAACTGTGAAAATCAGCGCATTGCACCGGTGCAAGAAGAATTTTCTGACGCATCGCTGCCGCCGAAGAATTGATGCAGCGCCTGCTCGCGGTTGAAGTGTCTGCCTTGTGATGAATCCTGTGCACCGATCTCCGACGTCTGAAATCACTGCCCGATTCTGACGCAGGCCCTGTTGGGGAAGAATCAACGCATCAAGGGGATGCTGCTGAAGCCATCGCAGCATATCCCAGGTCTTCACGCATCGCAGCCTACAGGATTGTCACACATCTCATCACAGCATCAAGTCTGTTGCATCATTGGGGGATGCAGTAAGAAACTGACCCATCACCTCCCCACGCAGTAAGAAACCAATGCATTACCTCCACTCCGGTAAGGAACTGACACATCACCCCCCCTGCGCAGCAGTAAGGAACTGATGCATCACTTCCCCTGAAGCAAGGAACCGACAAATCACCTTCCCTGAGTGTAAGGAATGGACGCATCACCTTCCCTGTGACCCTTCCTGCTTGCATTTTTCAACGCATCCAAGTTACTTAGTGTAAAAGTGTTGCATCCAACATTTTCCTGGAACAGAACTGTTTCTACCTTTTAGGAATCATATTTTTAGTAGTGCATTGTGGATTTTTGTGGTTTTGGTTTAGATAAAGATTACTTATTTTTCTAAACTGGTGTAGTGGCCATTTGTAGTGTTTTCACTATATTTTCACTATATTACTGTATGTGTTAACAAATGTTTTACACACTACCCCTGTCTGCTCATGCCAAGCTACCAAGGCGATGAGCAGGGGTTATTTTAGAAGTGTATCCCCCTTACGCTGACTATGAAGAATTGTCCCTACTTGGATAAAGGTGCAAACCGTTGCCAACTAGAGACCCCCATTCCTAAGAAAGATCATCAAATGATATTTTTCCTTAAGAGGTAATTTGCACCACCTTCCCTTGTGCAGTGTACAGACCATACACCAAGCTTGGGATGCTCAACAATATGTTTTAAAAATATGCCCTAGGCTTGGCACACATTAGGCTTGGAGTCCTACTATTTAAATAATTGGAACACTTAAACTTGGATTGGTGTCACTACAACGCATGCTTTTACATCGCATGCCTTTACAACGCGGTTTTTACATCGCATACCATTACAACGCATAATGCTTTTAGGCGCTGGATAGTGAATTATTTAATTTACTATTCCAACTCCAGTCCCCGTGGATAGCAGGGAAGGTGTTGGATAGTATATTAAATACATTCCCTATCCTAGAGCGCCCCCCAGCGCATTGCGTTGTAATGGTTTGCGTTGTAATGGTTGCGATGTAATGGTAGTGCGTTGTAAAAAATTTGTTGTAAGTGATGTTCCCCCTTAAACTTGCATGTTTAAGTAGTCTGCCTCGGACATGGAGCACTACACATAATGCTGTTATTGTTGCTTCTTTCATCAGTTTTACATACTCAGATTACATCCTATCTCACAAAGCCTTCTCCCATTATACTCCTAAACCCCTGCAGAAACAATGTGACCTTGTCTTAGTCTGCTTGATTCTTCTCCTTTTGCTGGGAGCAACCCTCTACTTACTTTTTATCATGTGCATTCTTTTTATTTCTGGGATAACCTTTTCTCATTCCTTATTGAATAGCTCACAACCTCTCCTTCTTTAAACCCTATGCCTGCAACCTAACAATAGCTAATCTCATCCTGTTTATCTATTTATCTCACTGACCATTTTCCTGAAACCATATAGCTCCCACTAGTGATCACGTATAGCTGGCATTAGTTTTAATCTAATAGAACGTAAATGCATGAAGTAGTTCTTTCTTAAAAGCACATGACTAATTCCAAAACCCACCAATAACCATGGTATTAACCTTTAGCCTTGGGTTCTGGAGTAGCATGCTACATGCCATGCAGCACTCCTGTGCCAGGTATAGTAAGCACCATATAAATGCAAGTACAATTACAAAACCCAAGACTTTTGGCTCTGCTAATGCATGTTTTTATAGAGCACCTAATACCACATCTCTGGAATTATTAGGTGTTCATTTTGCCCAATTTGATTTTACTTAATGTATTGATTACAGAAGGATGAAAGGCTGAGTCAGGGCTACTAGAATTCCAACTTATGACCTGCATATTTTACCAGAGGTCACCGGGGAACACTTACCTCCCAAAAGACATGTGGCATTTCTTTATGCAAGTTTATGAATTGAGTAAGTGTCACACTTGTGTATGTCTGTTTGCAAACAGCTATTAGTGAATTCTAAGGGGCATATTATCTAGACAGGCTATAAAATTATCGCGGTTTTAGCGGCAGAAAACTGCTGCTAAAACGGCGATAATGAGTTTGATAATATGCTCTATGGAATTCCAATTGAAGCCCATGTTAGATGTCCTTCACAAAGAACATGGGCTTCAATTGGAATTCCATAGAGCATATTATCAAGCCCATTATTGCCATTTTAGCGTCAGTTTTCTGCCGCAAAAATAGTGATAATTTTATCTCCTGTCTTGATAATATGCCCCTTAGTTACTGCAATTTGCCGGAAAACAGTTTTGCACAATCCTGATTTACTGTTATGCGTTTTCAAATGTATTCTAAATTAACCACCCATTTTTGAGTTTGTTGGTTTTACAGCCTGCTTTGACCTGCACTTTGTGTCAGTCGTTTCTCCTGTGGTGCATGTCATACGTGCTCTAGAACACACCGGTCATAAGTGCCTGTTTTGTGTTCGAGGGGGCACTTCTTTATTACAGAGGGGTGCACTGAGGCTTGCGCAGCCCCTTCTATAATACCAATCACTTGGGTGCATGTTTTGCTCTCATACAAACTCATTGAGGCCCCATGCGGCAACAGGCGGTTAGTGTTGCCGCCACCTGTTTAACCATTCTACGATGGTTGCGGAAGATCATCTGGATGCTTCCAGACTCCACTTAAAGAAAGGTAGTCCAGGCACTTGTCACCTCTCGCCTGGACTATGGTAACGTTCTGTATTTGGGTGGAAGTCAGGAGGTGTTGAAGAAGCTGCAGGTTGTCCAGAACTCTGCGGCCCGCCTTCCATGCCATATTCCAAAGAAATCTTCCATCTCTCCTTTCCTTCGGGACCTACATTGGCTCCGCATTGACAGCCGTATTAAATTCAAGACTTTATGCTTTGTCTTTAAAATCAAACAAGGGACTGCTCCTTCTTATCTCCAGGAGCTTGTCCATCCATATGTCCCGTCTCGGTCTTTATGCTCAGCCACTCAAGGTAACTTGGTAACTCCTAGTTACAGACTAACCAGAATGGGCGGATGCTCCTTTTCCTGTCTAGGTCCTAGGCTATGGAATTCTCTTCCCAGCTCCATGAAACACGAATCTTTTTATCTTAAGTTCCGGCGAGATCTTAAGACCTGGCTTTTTTCTCAGTGACCAGCTTTCCGATTACTCAGTCTGCAGTTGTGGACACGTCTGCGCCGGGAAACCGGATTTAGGGTAGCTGTGCGCATTATCAATATAAATTTAATAATGATAATGCACCTGAGGGAATGCCTTTGCCACATGACCATGTTGTATTGCCAACACGGGTGCACGGGCAAACAGGTTGTCATGAGGTGCAGTAGTGGGCAACTCCTGAGGGTGTTTTATGGGAAGTGCAGTTGCCTGTGGTGGAATTCATGCTCCCATCTTCAAAGTCATACAGGTCAGCCTCCTACAGTGAATGACAGAGTGGTGTCTCAAACCATTGATCTCTCTTTTAATGCTGTACTCTCCTCAGTTCAGATGCACCCTTCCTCTGGAGAGAGGGAGCGTGCAAGGTGCTAGTATGTGCCTGATGGACCAGCTGCTGCAGATAGACTGTCCCCAGTGTTCCAGATTTCACTTCTTTAAATTCTCTTCTCTAGGCCAGCTCCTCTAGTGTGACTAGAAACAACAGCAGCAGAATTCTGAACTAACCCTCGTCCTCTGGAGGTGCAACATAACATGTATATTTGTAAAGCGCACGTTCATCACTACGGGTATCTTGGAGCTGAATAACAGATGTTTGTTGTTATCCAACTCAATGGTACTCATTGCAAAGCTTTGGGGAATCAGAAGCTGCAAAGGGGTCCTTCCTGTGTTAGCCATCTATAACTGATCTGCTGTAGCCTCTGTCCAAAGACACATTTCTATGGGAAACCTTTTACATCACTATTATTTTTTCACCATTTTGACCTTAGACATGTCATACAACACGTTTTAGCTAATCCTTTCTCTCATCTGCTCATAACCACATGAAACCATCCTGTCACAACCAGCTTCCCCATATACATTCAGATAATATAATCTTTATTTTATGATGTTTTATCGTCTACTTTTTCATTCGTTCATTTCTAACTATAGTGAATGAAATGCGATCAATCCAAAGAGAAGCCTTTTGCCCGATGTAGGTACCACATACAGACAACCTTACTTATTTAGGAAGACACTACGCTATCCAGAGCACATGAAACTAATTACAACCAGTGGTGTAAAATAAGCCCCGTGGTGCGGGGTTTTGGGGGCCAAGGACTGGGGAGGTAGGTGGTGGACTAGGGAGGGGTCACCCTCCCTGAACTTTGCAGGGGAACCCCTTAAGTTTCGTTACACCATTTTGTGGAACCTTACTATGGCCTTGAGTGAATAGGATCTTAAACTCTTTTTAGAAGGTCGGTTTCAATTTTCTGACTCCACCAAACCTTCTTGAGCCGAAATGTCATAGTCGTAATTCCCTCTTCAACCCCTATAGGTACATGTCCATGTAGGGGAATCTCTTTTTTCATCCTCCAAAGGTGAAACAATATGGAGCCTGCAGTCCCCTCCCATTGGACATGAATTCTGACCTCCACTCACACGCTACTGAGAGTATATGAGGTATGGAGTCTGAACTCCAATCTGACCCAAAGGTGAATGGATATGTAATCCCAAGATTACTGTTGCGTATGGGTTATGATTGGACGCCAAATTTAAACTCCTTTCACCCCATCTAGAGAAGATTAGTGTAATAGACTAAACATAGTAAGTCTTACTGCTCAGCCAGAGTGGAATGAGTGGAATGTTGGTGAGTGGTTAGAATGCTGTGTTTGAGTGTCTGAGCGTGAGCTTCAGTTGTGATCGGGCTGAGCAGCAAGCGGCTGCTCCTGGTGGGGTCTTACCTGGAAACTTACCATCCAACTTAATAAAGAGATCTACACTCTCTACACCTCGTCTTCTTCCAATTTATCATAGAAATCCTCATATTACATCTGGCGACGATCCGGAAGAACCTGTCGGTGCTGCTACCTTAATGGATGGTTAAACAGAAAACGGAATTGCTTAAAGTAAAGCTCCTTTCAAGAAACGTTAATCGACTTTAAGATCCTGACACAGAGACCCCACCAGTGACCTCCATCTGTCGCCCGCCGTGTCAGGAATCAAGTCTCAGTCGGTATGCGGAACTGCGCTGTCAGTTTCAGTGGCCTTCTCTTTAAACCTCAATCGGTAAGAGAGCTACGAGGAGAATCACCTGATATGGTTATCGATGGCTCTAAGGAAGGCTCGACTACAACGTAAACTGGCAGGCATCAAAGAGATTACAATATTTTAACTGCTGAGTGGATCAGTCAAACTTGTGTGCGATAGCATCGTTTTGGCAACTGAAAGACTCAAGTAATTATTTGCAGATCGGGAGTGAATGATGGGTTGGTTGCTACCATCTACTGGATTTAAATGGAACTTTTATTTGCCGGAAATGAGTCCTGTGTACAAGTACGCTTAATACCCGAGGAGGAAAGCTACGTGATTTTGGTGGCTGTGGATTTTCACCTGGGTGAGCAGTTTGTTTATGTTTTTTTCAGAATTCAGCGCGAACCATGCTCAGAGTGCTCACGCGAGTTATTCATAGAGTGCTCGAGCACACCTACGTTTCTCCACGAGGCGTCTTTGTTTCCATGGTGACCAGAACTGCTCCTGGACGCTCCTGGGCACGGACACACTGTGAACCACCCGGGACTGCGTCAAAAAGCGTGCTGCCATCTTGGCTGTTCCAGGTTTCTCTTCAGACGGCTCTTAGAAACGCCGGTGGATATTTTACTGAGATCTCTTCTCTAAGGTATGCAGTTCCATGTGGTGGAAGGCGACCGGTGGTTTATCTCTCAGCTCTTAAATTTGAAGGATCATCACTCCGCCTGCAACTTATTATTACACCCTATTGCGGATTTGACACTTTGTCGTTCATGTGGTACAGTGCTTGTGACCCCATCTGTAATCCGCTGAAACAAGGTTTTAAATGGTGTTCGGATACTAACAGCAGTGGATTCGGGTGAGACATCACTCACCAGGATGGCCGGACTAGATTCTGGAACTGTTCTATCTTTTGTTATTTTTTTTTGGTGTTGTTCTATGTTTCATTTTGACTCATATGGCATTACTGTATCTGTACTTCTAATTTAAGTTACAGAACCTGACTGCTTTTGGTGAATTTTTGCAGTTTTTATCTATTTAATACATTGAGTCAATGTTATACACGCTATTTCATACTTGTTCATGTTACAGCCACATAGCGAAATCTTTATTTACTTATTGAGGTTTCATCCTGAGGGTTCTAGGCATGATTTGATTTCTTTAGGGTATTCATTGTGTTAGAGCCGGTCTCTTCACTTTCTGGTAATCTACAGTGTGGGTAGTGCACACCCTATACACTGATTCTACCCTTCTTACCTAGCATTAGTATCAAAACCTCTACCTTTTATGTGCAAGGACAGTGCATCTTTAGTTTATGGTTCAAAAGGCAGTGTACCTACTTTTTATTTAGGAATACATAAATTTTAGTTTTATGTACAATGGCCGATGTTTCCATCTTTAGTTTTAAGGTGCAAAATACAGTCTCTCTATTCGTTAGTTAGGGGTGCATATGTTTAGTCTTAGGACAATGGACTCAGTTCACATATTTTAGTTGGTTATGTACAATAGGTAGTGGATACTGGTTGTTTTAATGCAAATGGGCTGAGTACCCATCTTTAGTGTTGGGTTGTGTACCCATATTTGTTTATGGAAATGCACAATGGGCTGAGTACCCATCTTTAGTGTTGGGCAGTGTACCCATATTTGTTTTTAGAAATGCGCAATGGGCTGAGTATCCATCTTTTGGGACAGTTTAACCAATTTTGTTTTTAGAAATGTACAATGGGCTGAATACCCATCATTTTGGCCAGTGTAACTATATTGGTTTTAAGGAATGCACAATGGGGTGAGTACCCATCTGTAGTTTTAAAGGTCAAGTACCCATCTTTAGTGTAACCATGCTTTAATTGCGTATGTATATGGGGCACTTCAACCTTCATATTTTGGAACTCTATTCACTCAATTCTCTTTCTTTTTCAGGTTATGGCCACAATAGGCTTCGGCTATGGGTCTTCCACCGACAAGTGGATTTCTCATCTATTGATGTGTATGGTTCATATTTTTTTTTTTTAAACTCGTTTAGTTAAAGGGGTTGTTTTATTCACAGTATGACAATGTTCACATTTGCGTGGACAGTTATAAGCCTTCTGGCTTTGTGATATACACTAGAATATACAGATATCACTTGTTAGATTTCTACTTCTTACTAATTTGCGTTACTGGGTTTTTATTCACGGTGTGTAGAATCTACAATCTGTTTCTGAAACGTAGGACTTATTTTAAAGTTCAACTGGGTGTAATTTTCACCTGTCTTAATTTTTATTACAGTGTTTCCTTATATTATTACTTTCAGTAACAATGTTAACAATTTCCAGCCTAGCTATGTATTTTCTTTTATGAATTATTATTTATCTTTTTCCTCCTTATGCAATGTTGGTTGATTCATATTTATTATACTTACATAATTCTTTTTGTTTCTGTTAAAAGGGGGAAGGTGATGTAATAGACTAAACATAGTAAGTCTTACTGCTCAGCCAGAGTGGAATGAGTGGAATGTTGGTGAGTGGTTAGAATGCTGTGATTGAGTGTCTGCGCGTGAGCTTCAGTTGTGATCGGGCTGAGCAGCAAGCGGCTGCTCCTGGTGGGGTCTTACCTGGAAACGTACCATCTAACTTTATAAAGAGATCTACACTCTCTACACCTCGTCTTCTTCCAATTTATCATAGAAATCCTCATATTACAATTAGGCTTGATTAATACACCACGTACAACCCACATACGAATGACCACAAGATCGAGCTCTCTCTCTGACCCCTCACCATAGTTAGGCCTTCAATGCGAGTGGCCTGTTTCCGTCTCCTGAATTTGCCATTATCAGCCATCCCGGTAATTTCAGAAGGGGGGAGGAATAATGTACAGCTATTAGATTTTACAATACTGATTTCTGCACATTTTTCAGAGTGTTCCATGCACCGACTTTGACTGATTAAAACAGGTGAAATCTCCCGTTGGAATACCACTGAGCAGCAGTGTTCCTACTGAACTCCGATTTCCGGCTGGCCTGGTAGCAGCCAGCATAAACGGGCATCTCATAATGAAGTCATCAGATGAGAAAACATGGAATGTGAGCCCTGTTCCAACTCTGAAGAGATAAATGAGTGCACATTCTACATTCCTTTAACCTTGTACAAATGAACTCTTCTCACACTCATGATAATTTGGCATGGAGTCTAAATTCATTATTCAAATGCCAAAATGATTTCCCATGCAGGATGAACTACCAACTATTTTTGGAGGTGAATCGGCACATACAGGGCTGAATCCCCAAACTCTATTTTGAAGTGTGTAAGGTAGAACTACAGTAGCACTACTTATGAACTACATAATGATATTCACAAACCTGCATGCCTAGATCTCTGCCTCTCCTATCTATTCATGAAAAAAACTCCACCAAAGTAGCAGAGATCTTTACCTATGCAACTCTGTGACTTAGGGCCTCATTATGATGTCAGGCAGAAACTTTCTGCCCGATTCCGGCTCTAAATCGGAACTGACGAACTTGCGGTCGTGGTTCCACTTGACTGATTATGATGTGACCAAACACTGTTCAGTCGGATTCCCATTGACTTCAATGGGAGACCGTGTTCTGCCATACAACACAGGATCCTATGGGGAAATGGGGTGTGTTGGAAAAACCCTGCGTCCTGTCACAGGCACCCCACAGTGCTGCAACACAGTGCAGAGTTTAAAAGGGGGGTCCCTTAGGTACCCCCTTGGGCCCCAACCAGAGGTCACAGGATGAAGGGGCTGCCAGGGGCCCCCAAAGTCAGTTTTCAACAGCCTTCTCTTGTCAGACAGGCTGTATGACAAGTATTCTTAATTCCACTATATTGTATGCTGTAGATAACATCCAGGACTTCTATAACAACAGGCATTTTACCAGTGGACTGGAGCCCTTGGAGGTCGGTTTTGGAATGCCAGATCAGCTCCTGGTGACTCTGCCCATATCCCCAGCTCCCAAAGTTAATTTCAGCAGTCACAATGATGCTTTAAGAGAGTGAGAACGATAAAGGGAAGGGAAAGGTAGAGAGAAAGTGATCAGAGAAGAAGAGAGGAGAGAAGTAGAGGGAGAATGCATAGATGGAAAAAGAGCAATAGTCCTAAAGGACGGAAGGAGCGGGACTGGTATGAACATTTTGGCCAGGGCTGCTTTGGCCCTGATAATATAAACACTCCCTTTACCGAAAGGGAAACTGATGTAACTTTCTTAGAATCAGCCTAATATAGGATAGTTATTTCCTGTTTTTTATAACATCATAATACCATCATGAGGCTGCTGCAAAGCTCTTATATGGTCAAATCACTTGGACCACAGATAACCGTGTGTAGCATTCAGAGGTTCAAGATAGGACTCGGCTAATCAGGAAAACAAATTCATAAAAGAAAATAACACTTATGTGGCTTCCCAATTAAACTGAACATGGTCACCCCGTTGTAAAAATGAGAATGAACATATTTAAGGAAGCACTCATTTTTAACCTTACCTTACAGCTGTTGCAAGCTGTGTTATAATAGGGTAAAATGCACAAGTTGTGGTCGCATGAACTTTGCATACTGTTTTAAACGTTCTATCATAGGGGCATGATGTATACTTCCTTTCCATGAGGTGTGTACAAACTTTTATTTACTCATGCACAGTTAATGAACATTTGGAAATTATGTCCTACAAAATTAGGTGGAGTTTTCCTTATTTCCACCTACCATGAACAGAGTAGTAAAAGGTGTCCTAGATGCTGCTCTACCTGATCTCTAGAGCTTAAGTAGAAGTTTGGATGGGTTTTGTTAGACCTGGCATCCTTGGTGTGGTTTCCCCCGACTTTTTGCCTCTACCTCCTGTATTTTGATGCTGTGCTGGAGTTCGCTTTTGCTGGCTTAGATGCTTTGGGCACTTTGCCAATGCTGATCAGTGTCAAAGTGCAAGTGCTCCCTGTGTGAATTGTTATTATGATTGGGTCTCCCCGATTGGCATATTTGATTTACTAGTAGGTCCCCAGCAAAGTGCACTAAGTGTGCCAGGGCTAGTAAATCAAATGATATTAGTGGGCCGGCAGCACTGATTGTGCCTGAACGCGGTTTAACTGCCATGTTGACCTGGCAGCACCCACTTGCCTGACCCTAAACCTTCCCTTTTCTTACAAATCAGTCACCCCTAAGGTAGGCCCAGGGTACCCCTGTGGGCAGGGTGCAGTGTATGTGAAAGGTAGGACATGCCCTGGTGTGTGAGTGGCATGTCCTGATAGTGAAATACTGCCAAATTCATTTTTCACTATTGCAAGGCTATGTGTTCCCATAGGATAGAATGGGGAGTTTGCTTATAACATTTTATAAACATAACTACCCCTGGGAACAAGATAGAAAAATGAAATGTATATGCCTGAACTCAGAATGTTAAGATGCATATTTTAGTGAGGGTGATTTCTACATTTTGTGTTTGAAAATACCACTTTTAAAAAGTAGGTATTTTCTTGCTTAGGCATCCAGTGTGCCTCTGCTTGAATGTGTATTGTCTGTCTGGCTTTAGGGTGACAGGGGCTGGGGAGGTGCAGTGGCTCCAGAGAGTCTAGATGAGTCAGCACTGGGCTGATTAGGCCTGAGCTGCATTTGGAGTGGTGGCAGGAGTAGCACCTGCACCTGAATAGGGCTGTGTCTACCTTCCACAATGATGGCTCCGCCCCCCTGTGGTGTGTCTGGAGTTAGGGCTCACACTAACAATGGAGGTTGTTGTGCACTTGCAAAGTGCCTACCAGAGCTGGGTTGGACTGGGCTCAGAGCCCTGGGCAATGGGAGAACAAAGACATATACTGAATAAAAAGAGGGGCCCAGACCCCAGACTTTTAAATCATCACTGGAATTCAAGAGGACCCTTTGCCAATGAGAAGATCTGGAGAGACTGAGGAGAAGTACTGCCCCTTTGGTGTGTGCTGTGTGGGGTTGGCCAGCAGTTGCTGTTTCTTCCAAGGAAAGCAGAAGGACGTTGTTGTGTGCTGTGTCCCCTGCTTGAAGGAGATCTCCAAGGGCCTGTGTGTGCTGGCCTCCTGTTCTGAAGTCTCAGGGACACAAAGACTTCAACCTCAGCTCCCCTGAACTCTGCTGCTGTGAGTAGTTCTGACCTGCCAGGAGGTGCTTGTGCCAGTATTGGACCTCTGGAGGTTGTTGCTGCTGTTTGGGAGCTGGAAGAGAGAAATAACTTGAAGAACTACAAAAACGACATATCACTCTTCTTGCTGCTGTTTTACTGACGCATCCAGGATTTCCACGTATCACACCTGCGCAGCAAGTTATCCCAACCCATCACCCACGGACCGGAACCGTCACGAAGAATCAACGCATCACTCCCCCCTACAGACTGGATTTGATGCATCATTTCTCCTGCTTGCAGCAGATCTGTTGCATTGCCTCCACATCTATTTGTTTTCAATGCTTCTTCACTCTGCTGCTGTTTGGCCTCGTGAATTTTGACGCAACTACAGCTACTTTGTGTAAAAGTCACGCATCCATAGTTTTCTATGGAACAAGTTCTTGAAGCCTTTTCAAAGTCATGTTTTTAACTGCGTATGATGGGTATTTGTCGTTTTGGTCTAGTTAAGTTTAGATAAAGATATTGTATTTTTCTAAACTGGTGTGATGTTCATTTGTGGTGTTTTCACTATGTTACTGTGAGCGTTGGTACAAATACTTTACACATTGCCTTTGGGACAAGCCTGTCTGCTCATGCCAAGCTACCAACGGGGTCAGCAGGGGTTATCTATAGTGTGTATCCCCCTTACCCTGACTAGAAGCAAGGGTCCCTCTTTGGACCCTTTGCCAACTAGAGAACCCCATTTCAAATAGGTGTTATCGCTGGGTAGGATTCTGCCCTGCCCGATTGTATCTGGCTCAGTGTTCCCACACCTGGGAATGCCGGTCTCAGATTTACTCACTGGACAATCCTGTCACTAAAAATGTAGGAAGCTTGAATGGCATGTGCTGCCAGGCTCAGACACACAGTGCATGTCTAACGTGGACTGGACTGTTCCTATAAGGGAAGGGTCAAGGTTGATTGGTACATAGCTAAGTCCAAACTGAGGTTTCATGGTGTGCCAAATAATGATGGATTGGGATGTGGCCCGAGTGATTGCCAGAGCTGAGATTAAAAAAGTATTCCATTCATCACTGTTTTGTATACTTAACTCTCTTTAACTCTCTTTCGTGGCACAGGAGAAGAGAACAAAACATTCACCCCAGGCCTCACTCCAGCCTCACTTTCCATTCAATGCCCTTACAAACTCCAGCCTCCAGCTCACGTTCCTGTGTAAAAGGGAATACCTTGTGGAATTTCACCCTGTAGAAACATGACTGTATGATTATTCCCTACTCCATGGGGACTACCTTGTAACTGCGTGGTTCTGGTGGGGTGTTTACAGGGGTTGAGTTTGCACTCAGTACTGTGCAGCTCAAACGTGGGTCATACTGGGTGTCTGGTTTGAGGGTGCAGCCCAAATCTGTCATCTGCTTAATCTCATTGATGTCCAGTACAAGACCTCTGAGCAGGAATGATGAAAGGAGCGGTGAGACCAGAATTATAGGTTACACAAAAAACAATAATGCTTATATTTTATTCCGTAAATAATTTGTAGTAATATATTACAAAGGTACATAACATAGCAAAAAAGCCTGAAAAATGAAAAGGCTAGCAATATATGCAACTAAATTATGAGCAGAGCTTTAATTTTCAATAGATGCTCTTGAAAAAAGCAATATCAGAGGAGAGTCAAGAAAATATTTATAGCAATATGTTCTAAACTCCTACGGGTAGATGAAAGATGTTTTTGTGTATATCACACACTGCTCATTGATACCTTCTGTATGCACACCCAGTGTTAGCAGGTGGGTTTAATGAACCACAGAGGCATAATGAGATTTTTCCAGGATCATGGAGTTTGTTTCAGTGGGTAAAACAGAACTGCAGTCCAGATGGTTTGGTTTCCAAGTCTACAGCATGTCTTACCTTGAACTCTCCTCAGTTCCATGGTCTGTGTGGGTTCACATTCATAAATTGGTGTAGGTTTGGTGGGAGCATCAAAGGACTTGATGTAGAGCTAGGCAGCAAAGCAAATTATCGAATTACCACAAGAAAAAAGCGTCAATGTAATTTAATCCACCATAAGAATTGTTAGCTTGATTGTTCTCTATTTGGAGCCATTTCTTTATGTAAATGTTTTGGTATTTGTATAGCGCACAGCTACCCGCAGTGGGTTTCCCGGCGCTTGTACGAATACCGCAAGGGAACCCTTCCTGGCTTTCCCTGTGAAGTGTCCACTCATGGACACCCCCATGGTGCAGACCAGGCATCCCTCACGTTGTGGGGGCCGTTGTGGAGACTAAGCAAGCTATTGCCCAGAGTTGCAGCGCGGGACCCATGATCAGAATAGGCACTGAGGCGAGAATATCCAGCCAGGGGAATTAATGAGCCCGAGACCCGCCGAGGCGGGAATCGAACCCTGGTCAGAGCTCTGCATCGAGGTCTGCCTGCTCTAACCATTGAGCCACACTTCTCCACACATGTGTAGTGAATTTTACGTAACTTTCTTTTAAATACAAACATAAGCTTGATTATTTTTTATTTAAAACTGTTAAAACACATTTTCCTAACTCCTTTTCACCTAGGAGCACCGCAGTAATAAAGGACAATGCACATGCATTGAAGCTAGCTTAACAAAATATTAATATTTAACTTAATTAAATTGTCATTTATTTTTTAATTAAATTAAATGTTAATTCATTTGTGTGGACCTCACCAGCATCCTCAATACCTCCAACACAGAAACCTTCCTGGACTGATGGAAATGCACAGAAGTCAGACCCTCCTAAAGAAACCCTCCACGGACCCCACCAACCTCAAAAGTTGTCGAATGATCTCCCTGCTCCCATACCCAGCCAAAGTACTCAAGAAAGCCATCAACCACCAACTCACCAAATTCCTGGAACATAAACACCTACTGGACACCTAACAATCTGGATTCTGTGCCAACCAAATCACTGAGACTGCACTGATTGCAGCCACAGAGGACATCAGAAGTCTCCTCGACAGCAGAGAAACAGTGGCCCTGATCCTCCTTGACTTCTCTGCTGCATTCAACACTGTCTCCCACAACACCCTCATCAACAGACTCTACAACATCGGCATACAGCACGACGCCTCAAGTAGATTGCCTCCTTCCTTACAGTACACATTCAAGGATTCCGGATGCCTCCCTTCACCTCTGCCCCAAGGACATCATTTGAGGCATATCACAAGGATCATCTCAGCCCTACCTCATTCAACAACGACATGACCCCCTTCGCAGAGGCCATGACCGACGTAGCCCACTGGATGAGAGACAACTGCCTCAAACTGAACTCAGACAAGACTGAACTGCTAATGTTCAGGAACACCTCTGCCTTCGCAGATGTTGTCAGATCCCAGGGCCATAGCATAATCTCCTATGGTGACGACACTCAACTGATTCTCTCGCTCACAAAAGATCCCACCATAACCAAAACCAACCTCTCAAGCATCATGACCGACGTAGCCCACTGGATGAGAGACAACTGCCTCAAACTGAACTCAGACAAGACTGAACTGCTAATGTTCAGGAACACCTCTGCCTCGGACCACAGCTGGTGGCCAGCTGTCTCGGACCAACCCCTACACCAACGGACCATGCACACAACCTGGGGTTCATCCTCAATAGTCAACTAACCATGAAATAGCAAGTCAACACAGTAACCCCCTCCTGCTTCCACACTCTTCGCATGCTCTGCAGGATCTTCAGTTGGATCCCAGTCAGAACAACAACGACCATCACTCAGGCCCTTGTCACCAACTGCCTCGACTACATGATTGTCTTCTATCCTGGCATCTCCACCCAGCTCCTCAGAAGACTCCAAATCATACAGAACCCCACAGCCAACTCATCCTGAACCTTCCCAAACAATCGTACATCATTCCCCACCTCAGAGACCTCCAATGGCACCCCATCCAGAAGAGATGCTATCTTAGCGCGGGGACACACAGTTCCTTGTGTAGCCAGGCGCTCTACAAATGATTTATTATTATTATTATTAAGGTCCTCATGTACACCTACACAGCCCTCTATGATCAAGGACCATCCTACATCAACCATTAACTGAATTTCCATCAGTCTTCTAGACACCTTCACTCCTCCTCACTCGCCCATGCCCACACACCCCACATCCACCGCTGCCGGAGCGAAGACCGATTTTTCTCCTACATAAGCAGCAAGACCTGGAACAACCTTTCCCTCCACCTCCAAACAGCTCCCTCCATGGCGGGCTTTAGAATGAAACTCAAGACCTGGCTTTTTCGAATGTGACATGGCTGGGGATACCCATGGAGGGTGTGGAGAGTGGGGGGATGGAGGGTGAGGAGAGTTTCCCCAGAAAGTGGAAATATATTGTCTCCATTCCTGTGTCTGTACAGTGGAGTTCCAGACCCTGAGGTGATGAGGATGGTGACAGGCGACAGATGGTGTTGAGGTTCCCTTTAAAAATTTAAGATTTTGTTACCAAAGGGTCGCAGGTTAGACTTACTGAAGCACTGCCTTTTGCTAGATGGTAGCAAGATGAAGGGGCCCTTTAGAGAGGCCAATCCTTGTGTCTTCTTTGATCAAGTTTTCAGTGCAGAACCCTCACACCTCTTTGCACTTCTGTTTTGGGTGCTCCAGGCTGGAGACCACCCTCTATCACTAAACAAAGGCTGTGTCTGGAGAGCCGCCTGGAAAAGGGCATCTGAAATGAGGACCACCCCAAACCAGTTCTGAAGCCTGAGCCAGTGGATGCACTTGGAGTGTGAGTCAAGTAGAAATTCTGTTTTCACACTGTAGGCAAATTGTTGAATGCACAATGGAACACACAGACTTCTCATATAAACATTTCACAGAACCGTGACAAAGCATTCCATATGTTCTTATGAGTATGAATGGAAATTGGCTGTGATAAAGTTGTGGAATGTGCACTCACCATTCAATATAGACCAAGTGAAATCCAAACATGAATAAAGTAACTTTTGGGGTTCATGGCGCCTCCTTTGCTGTTGGGTATCTCCACAGTTAGTTGAAAAATATCAGCTGCGATGAATGCTGGGAATTTAAACACCAGAACAGTGGTAACAACTGATCAAACGATTTGGGTGTTTATTCATCTTCCTTAAATACCTCATAAAGTAAGTCTATTATTAAATAATGCATGTTCCTATGGTGCAGTATCCACCTACACGATGGCCCCAAAAGGGTGATATTTTAATACATTTTTTTGGGTGCTGTCATGCTCGTTTATTAAACAAACATGGCAATTAATCAAGTGTTCCTGCCATGTCACGTCTAAAAATCGCAATCCTGACCTGTCGTGTGTATCTATTACGCAGGTGCAATTTCCAAGTTTTGGGAATTAAGGGCTAGATGTAGAATCATTAGTAAACGTGATTATCAAATAGCGATTTGTGTTGTGATTCACTATTTGGTAATCTCTATTCCTAATGTACTAAAGTGAAATATAGCCCTGATTTCTAAATTAGCAATTCCTAGTGGGTTGCAAATGGACCTACCTCATTAATACTAATGAGGAATTTGTGACCCACTAAGATTTGCTAATTCGGAAATCAGCGCTAGATTCCACTTTTGTACATTAGGGATGGTGACCTGCTGGGGTAAGCAGACCACCATATTTGCGATTTCTTTAAAATAAAGCATTCTTTTATTTCAAACACAGCCAATTTTCCTTAAAAGAAAACAGGATGCATTTCAAAAGAAAAATGAAACTTTTAAAAAAAAAACTGTTTATTGAGTAGGCAAAAGTCTGTGGGACCCTTGCCTGGTTTAAAAAAAATATTCTTTCAAACATTCTCGACGTGGAAGGCATCTCAAGGGGACCCCCTTCGCATTTGCAAATTAGTTATCACCAATTTTTAATTGGTGGTAAAGTGCAAACATTTTGCAACCCCATTTCAGTTGCAAAACATGAGCACATCCTATTCAGATTCCCTACATGTATCGAATGCCCTGAATATGCCCCCTCCAAATAGTGATTGCATTATTTTGTTCACAACCCCGAACAGCGATTTAGTAACACGTATCAGAATCACAATTTGGTGTTGTTATATTACAAAAAGCATTTTTTGTGGTTGAAAACATCTGATTCTGTGAACCCGGCATTTGTGATAGCAAAAACAATATTATACATCTAGCCCTAAAATCGTAGCAAGCGTTATGGTCGGAGGCTGGCACAGCGGCGGCACAATGGGCCTACCTGCATTTTTCTGTTAAACCCAATGAGCACATCCAGACCAGGTATCCTTTTTCAATATGGAATATCTGCAGGGACAGCGGAACGTTCGTTGCATGTAAAACTAGATTATTTAGCCCGCTTCTCAATTTTGGATGCATTTTCTATATCAGACTTGCAAACAGAAACCTTTTTGAACCAGCCTCTCTCATTATGCAATGCCTGCAATACCTTTGAATGTTATGGGAGGATCGCTCAAAGACCCATAACCGAATACAACAGCCCAAGGACAACACTTCTAGGTACCGCACAAACAATGCTGCTTTAGTTTAAATCATCTAGTTGTACTTTTCCTTTGCATTCTGGGAATTGTAGTTCCATACTCCTCATTTGAAAAATGAAACTACTAATTGCAAAAAAATATATATGTGTAAAATACATAAAACCAACACTGAATACGTTCAGTCTGTGCTGGGCATCGAAGTGTCTAGTAATGGCATCAGTATGCCAATTAGAAGAGTTCAGCTCAGATTTTTTTTTCTTTATAGAACGTTTGCAAGTTTCCAACACTTGTCACCCCACAAATGCATCCTGCAGTGTTTTGTATCAAGCATACCGACACCTACACCCCGTCCCACAAAGAAAACAAGTAAAACATTCCCCATCATGCTTGGAAACCTGGGAATAGTTGACAGATTAAGGGACACATGCATCAATATTGCTTTTTGCGATTCCTTAATTGCGAAAAATAGGGAATCGCAATTAAGGAATCGCAAAATGCAATGCATCAAGAAATCGCTAAAAGGGGGAGGAGCCAAGCTCGCGTCCGAGATGGCCGCGTTTTAGCTCGGCTCCGCTCGCCTGCCTGTTTTTATCGTCTATCCTGTCCTTATCCTGCCCCGGGAAGTCCTCTTTGCTACACTGTAGTGCTAAGACCACTGGCAGGCACTCACCTTTTGCTCTGGTTGTCCTTGGGTGCCGTGGATCCTGCACATCGCTCCCGCTCGCTTCGGGGTCTCCGGAGCGGGCTGGCCTGGATCTTCTCGGCGGCGCCCGGACGGGGCGGAGCTCGATGGTCGGCCCTTGATGGCGCTGTGGACGCGGTCATAGAGGCCGTTGTGCGTGTAGGCCGGCTGTGACTTGCTGGCCGGCTCCGGTGGGCCGGTGGCCTTGGGTGGAGGCGCTGCCTTCCGTGGACGGGGCTGACCGTATATTCGGCTTGCTCCCCCTTTGTTCTCCGGTCCGGCCATTTTTATTTCTTCCGCCCGGACTCGGAGAACGGGACCGGCGGCACTGGGGAGCCGGCGATCCCCCTTCTTCTGGTGGCCCCCCTTCCTGCTCTGGAGGTGCCCTGCTGCCGGTCGGCTGGTCTTCATTTGCCTCGCTGCTGCCCGGACGGGGGTTGACGGACGCCGCGGCCCCGCCGGGCTTCCAAGATGGCGGCCGACCCTGTGGGTCTCAGCCGGGCCTGGACGAGCGCTGGAGGCCCGCCGCATGGCCCGGGTGCCGGATACTGTAAAGGTTTTCCTACACTTAAGAGCATCCTGGATGCCCTACTCTCCTGGCGAGCTTCGGTGGCCGCACCCGTTGTCACATTGGAGGTGGATCCTCTCTTCGGGCCGTTCGGGCCCCCTAAACTGGGTGCGGCTTCGTCGCCGTTGCAGGGTGAAGCTGGAACTATCCTGGGAAGCAGGGACCCGGCGACGGCCGCGTCTGTGGGTGTGCGGAGTTCCGTTGCCCTTCATCGTCCTGTACCATCTCCGGCGCCACTGGTCCAAGGGCCGGATCCCGTCTGGACTGGACTCAATGGTTCTTTCTGCCTCTCTTCGCCTCGAATGACCGACCCTGGCTCCTGTGCCGACCCCGCTGAGTCGGCTTTTCTCGAACTGTCCCTGACACTGTGCCTGCATTGCGTGAGATGTTCTCTGACTTTTCCGGATCATCCGGGTGTTACTCCATGTATCTTATCTGGACTGCCGTTTGATCTCCCTGCTCTTTGCCTTCTGTTCTTCATGGTCTGGTTCTTAGTGCATCAGACGGCTACAAATTTGGACAAACAAGGACAGGGCTGAGACGAATTTGCCTCTGTGTGCGGTAGTCTTGTACTAGTTGGATGATCGGCATGTAACGGTATGACTATGTGTGAATTTGTGCTGCTCCTGGAACGTATCCTGATACTTTTTTGACTTCCCGAGGGCTCTGCCTTTTTCTCAGGCGGGTGGGTGGGTGCGGATAATTCTGTTCCTTGGCCCTCTCCCGCACGTTTTCTTCCCTTTTCCCTTTCCCCCCTCCCCTCTTTTGTCTTAGGTTTCCTTCTTGCCTTTGTTCTTCTATATTTCAGGTTCTAAATAGGGCGACAGGCACGCTGCTGGGGGGTAGGCCATAGCCTTCTGCAGGGGTGCAGGGTGGGCTTGTGGGGTGGGTGGGGGGGTCTGTCACTATGGGGGGTCTTTCCCCCCCCCTTTTTTTCTCTCTTTTTTTTTGTTCTATGGCTCTTATGTATTCCCTTTTTCGGAACTCCGTCCCGTCATGTGTCCCCCTGGGGTGTTTCTGATGCACTGGCCTGCCGGTATTATTGTGATTCTGGCTCGCTGCGTGTTCTGCCACTGACCTTCGATGTATGCCGTGTACCGGTTTATGTTTTCCTGTCTCGTCGCCGGGGGGCGCATGTTTGAGGAGGAGTCCCTTCCTTTTTCTTTTTTCTTCCTTTCCCTCCCTCCTTTGTGGGGGACTTTCCTTCTTTTATTGGGGTGTGTACCGTATTGATTGATACGATGGGATCTTTTCTGCATCCGTTTGTTATGTCTGGTTGTAGCTGTGGTGGGTGGGCGCTGGACGGCGAGCGCAATCGCCTCTTCTTGTGGTACTTCCGTTGGGATTGTATTTACAGATATGTTTAGTTCTTGTTGGATTTATCCTGTACTTTCTATGATCGCCTGTTCGCGGCTCACCACGGCCCCTCCCTTTTTGCTTGTCTCGCTGCCCATCATGATCCTATACTTCCCGTTCCCGTAATAGAAAATCAACCTTCATATATCCTGTCCATGCTGGTTGCTCTATGGCTTCGGCCTGTGTCTCCTGTGTTTTTGTTGTCATATCCTGTGGATACTTTTGTATTGCTGCTTATGCTCCTGCTATGTGGTGGCCAGCCCGCTGGGTTGTAGGCCCGTATTTGTGAGCGCTTTTTGTACAATAAAGGTTTTATAAAAAAAAAAAAAAAAAAAAAAGAAATCGCTAAAAAAATTGCGATTTCTTAATATTCCTTAATTGCGACTCGCAAATTGCGAGTCGCAATTAAGGAATACCTCTCCGTTCCTTCCTATGGGCCTAGAGGCCATAGGAATGAATGGGAAGACATTCTCAATTTGCGATTAGCAATTCGCGAATCGCAAATTGAGAATGCGATTTCAAGGGTGCAGTGGTGTCCAAAGGACACCCTGTTGCACCCCTGAAATCAATCTGTGCACATATGTTGTGCACACACATGCCCTAGGGGCATGTGTGTGCACAACATGAAACTTTGAAAAATGAACAAAAGTGCATTTTTCAAAGTTTTCGCAAATTACCATGAGGCTGAACCTCATGGTAATTTGCTCCCCCTAATTGCGAAATCGCAATTTTTTTAAGTTTCATGGATTTCATTTAAGGAATCGCAAAATGCGATTCCTTAAATGCAATCGCAATTTGAGAATTCGCAAATATTTGCGAATTCTCAAAATGCGAGGGCCTTCGCCCTTCATGCATTCCAAAAGCAGATTTTGCGATTGCAAACGGCTGATTTTTGCGATTCGCACCGTTTGCGATCGCAAAATCCTTTGATGCATATGCCTGATAATCCCGTTACATCGGAGACAGGCATGATGAATGAATAGTATTTCTATCGTTCGCTGTTTTCCCAAGCAAGGTGTTACCTTTCTCGGAGCAAAGCATCAAGAAATCCATTGCAATTGTTAAAAAAAGCTGTTTTCTAATGGACTTTCTTTCTAAAGGAGGAGGTGACGGCCTCAACGTGCCCGCAAAGGAGTTCCACAACCCAGCAGTATGGTAGAAGAAGTAGCCTCCCTTCTTTTCAGCATTGTCTATATTTAGGGACCCGTAGAAGTCTGGATCCAGAAGAACGTAGAGTACATGTAGGGGAGTAGATGACAAATCGTTCTTAATAGGTATGCAGGGCTTTTTCCTTTAAAAGTCAGACAGAGAGCCTTCAAAACACATCAGTGGCAGATTGAGAGCCAGTGAAAGGAAGGCAGAAAAGGCTTCACTAGAATCCTTCAAGGATTTTTTTTACCACCAAGAGCCTTTCAATAGAAAATGATGGTATGCTGAGGTAGAGGGCAATGGCAAAGTCTAATCAAGAAGAAAGAAGAGCCTGGACCATGGTTTTGGGTGCTGAGACAGGCAAATGAGTCAAGGTTTTTCATATAGTGTGGTAAATAAATAATTAATTACCGGTTCTATTTTTCAGGATACTCATATAAACAGATAGCTCAATAAATAAGAGTCAGGATTCGAGGTATCTTGAGTCTTCAGGCTTTAATCAGGCATAAGGGAAGGGACAGAACAGCCTGGAAGCATGGGACGGGACGGCAGCTGCACACCGAAAAGTAACATCATACAGTATATATAGTAAAACAAATACATTACATTCAATACAGTAGGCGTAGCAGTAGGCGTGGTTCGTAGCAGTCGCGAAAGATAAGGCATAAAGTAGGTGTAACAAGAGGCGTGTACAGGGCGTATACATAGACATGTGATGTAAACGTAACAGAAGTGTCATAAATGGGGCGGAAACATGGAGGGGGCTACCTGAGCAGCTGGGACCTCTAACCTAGTGGTGCGCGCAAACGGGCAATGACGTGTTACCAGGGAGAACTGGGGGCTATGACTT
This sequence comes from Lissotriton helveticus, assembly GCF_964261635.1. Classification (NCBI taxonomy): domain Eukaryota; kingdom Metazoa; phylum Chordata; class Amphibia; order Caudata; family Salamandridae; genus Lissotriton; species Lissotriton helveticus. The sequence continues at coordinate 1,762,775,996 of NC_136065.1, forward strand.
CTGCGCTAGAAGAGGAGACTAAAGTCTGGAGTGTCAGAGCGACATGTAACTATCTTATATCTGGTATCTAGTGTTTAGAGTACATATTGATAGAATCCAAAAGTTATCAGGGTAAAGGCTACTTGATACTAAGACTGGTGCATGCATAATTCTACAGATGTTGCGTGTCGAGGAATATTCTATGAATATTAATACAGTATTTCTCATACTTGGAGACATAAAGGCTAGACCATCACGGAAACTATTGATGCGATTCAGTAGCTTAGGAATGCAGAGAAGGAGGGCTGGACTGATAACTAGAAGCATAACATACTCTTGGCAGACTGGGAGGCAGAGCCAGGCCGGGCCGGGCACTGCGAGGCATGAAGTAAGCGAAGGGTCAGGGATACAGGTGGGGGCTGTATCACTCCTCGGAGAGGGTTCAGGAGACAGGAGCTGAATCTGAGTCCGGGCCCTTTTGAGGCCTAGAAACGGGGACATTATTCTGAATTAACGTGCACACTGTGAAATGTGGCAACGGAGGTTTACATAGGCCTAATATTCGTTGTTTTCACGAAGACTGGAAACTGGCATACTAGAGATGGACACAACTGTAATTGCGTCTTTAATCGATCAGAGGGGAATATATGCATATCGATCATGCACATATAACATAAGATGGGGAACACGTAGGCACATACAACATGGCAAAATTTACTTTTCCACATTCCCTCCTTGTGCCCTACGTTTCCATCAGGAAACATCAATATTCATGATACCATCTATCATTTCATATAGCATCATTTGCTCGTCTCGGATTGTCTTGGAACGGGATTTAGGACTAGGAATACAAGAGGTAGCACAAATGCCGCAAATCGCAGGGCCACATTGTATACAGAGGCAGCAACTGAATATGATCATTACTGCAATACCTAGAAATGACAATACTTTCCATCCCCAGGCAGATATGATACTCCAGAGCCAACCGGACCATGCCCAGGTGCCTGGATTCTGGTGTAACTGATGGGCAATTTTATGAAGTCTGGTTATAGCTGAATAAACAGACGGCGCGTTATTAGGAATGAAAATACAGCAACTAGATCCGATGACTCTGCATGCTCCACCTCTATCAGCCAGTATGACGTCAAGAACGAGACGATTTTGGAGCACGACAAATCTCATAGCAGATTGCTCTTCGGTTAAGTTACCTAGAGCAGAAGTAGTCTCATTCACTACTGCTTCAAGGGTTCTGGTTAACCTACGGATTAACTTACTATTCTGGATAGGTCCTATAAAGAAGAAGAAACCTTTATTGAAGTCTTGATACTGTTCTAGAGTAGTTTCAGTTTGATCGACAATTGGGGACTCGGTCTCCCTTCTATGTCTGACGTGTACTAGATGTGTGTTTCCCTTGATAATCAGATGGTGCTAGAAAAACTGGTGGCAGTAGGAAGGCAATGTAACATGTTCCATCCCAATCGAGGGGCAGACGAACATATGCGGTCTGACCACAAACAAAATAAGAATGACGTGAGGCTTTGAAAGTAGATTTCCCACTGTCACTATACTCGACAGTAGTAGTACAATCACTATGTCCTACATGTGCGGAACCATTCTTTCTGACACATAATTCGCCTTTGACTGGTAGTACTGAAATAGCAGGCAAATCTGGAGTAGTATCAGACTGAACATTCAGGACCATGAAATTCGAAGAATAATTACCTAAATCATATACTTCATTTTCTAGATCTAACCCTGTTCTATGGGAAAGACCTTGCGTGTCTGGAAAACATGTTCTATTCAGAAGGGACATGTCATGGGAGGATGACGTTAACGTGGACCATGCTCCACACGAACCATTATGTGAAAACGGATAAGGAAAAAGTGGCAGAACTCCCTTCGGTGTCTGGAAAGGGGGGAGTCGACCACACACCCAACAATTAGTGGCATTGCTGGTCTGGTGTGAATAGTGTAACATTCTGATAAATGTGTTATTTTGCATAGCAAGACGATAGGATAGCTCGTGAGGAGGCAGATCACTAAATGTGTGCTCTACTGTAGCATTAGAAAACATATGTACACGTGAAATTGGAAAACATAAATATAAAGCATAACTTGTGCAGGTAACCATTAGACTCAAGAGTAACAAAAAACTTAGAACAATAATACATTTGATAGAGTTTTGACTAACTCTCTCACTGTGGGGGTCTATCTCATACATGTCAGGAACCTGTCTAACCGTTTCACCCGAGAGGGACTTAGACAATTAAACTGGCTGACTTATTTTACTAGACCTTAATTTCTTTTTATACTCCTGCTGCGGAGTTTCCTCTAACAGGGGAGGCTTGAGTTCAGAGTCTGTTTTTAGGCAGTCTTTAGAAATGGGGCAGTCCTTTGCAAAAGTCTTTTCACGAACAAATGTCTTTTCACGAACTCCATGGAATTTCTTGATGTGGGACAGGTGAACCCATCCTTTCCTGCCCTCTAACTTCACGGCGGTCCTTGTAGTAAGCAAGACGAGGCGGGGCTCCTTCCAGCGGGGCTCCAGCGGACTTGAACGATCAAAATTCCGGACAAATACGAGGTCACCGGGAACGACTTCATGCGGTTTCACCTCGGTGTTGTCTGGAAATGCGGCGGCAACCTGTGAACGACAAGAGTGTAGGGCAGACATCAAGGAAGCTAGGTAATCTGTCAGCATATTACTGGAAACATCTGTAATACTACGGGGTCTAGGTGTACCCCACATGTTTGGAGGGCGGCCGAATACGACCTCATACGGGGACAGACCTGATCTGGAATGTGCGACCATTCGCATGTAAAATAGAGCAACTGGCAGAGCAATTAGCCAGTCTACACCTTTTTCTTTACAAACTTTTGCAATGCGGATTTTCAGAGTCTGGTTATGTCTCTCTACGAGACCGGCTGCTTCAGGATGGCGTACACAATGGAACTTCCACTGGTACCCTAACAGAAGGGAAACTTGTTTCATAAGTTCAGATGAGAATGGCTGGCCGTTATCTGAATACACGACCCTAGGGAGTCCATAGCGGGGAAAGAATTCACGAACCAACTGCCTGGCAGTGGTCGCAGCCGTGTAATCTGGAACTGGATATGCTTCTGTCCACCTGGACAAAGCGCATACAACTACGAGGACATACTTGAAACCTCGACATCGCTCCATCTGAATATAATCCATCTGGAGGACTTCAAAAGGGTGGTCAGGAGGCTGGAATCCACCTTGTTCCACCGGGACACTTTTACCTGGATTGAACTGACAACATATCATACAGGTGCGGACTTTCTGCTTGGCTGCAGCTCGTAAATGCTTGTTGAACCAAAGGTTCTGGATACTGTCTAACATAGCTTTTTCTCCCAGATGTGCTGGACTATGTGCGGTATTGATAATGACTTGAACCATAGAGTCGGGGAGAAACCATGTGGCTTTTCCCTTCGTCACCCATCCTTGATCTGTCTGGACCCCTCCTTGTTCGGACCATTTCTTGATTTCTTCGGGAGTAGCGTGTAACTGTATGTCTATGACATCTTGTGTAGGGTCCTTGACTGTCATACAAGTAGTCGGATCTGGAGTGAGTGTCTGTGTCATGTTAACTGGAATGTCTGGGGTCTGAGCTGTAAGCTTGGCTGTTCGATCTGCTAGATCGTTACCTTGGGAAATAATGTCAGTAACTTTCGTATGTGCTTTGCACTTCATGATAGCGATAGCTGTCGGTAAATGTATTGCATCTAACAGAGCTTGAATGAGGAGACCATGCTGAATCTTGGTTCCATGAGAAGTCATGAAACCTCTCTCCTGCCAGAGCACTCCAAAGTCGTGTACAACTCCGAATGCGTAACGTGAATCTGTATATATGTTTACTTTCAGGTTCTTAGCACGTATGCAGGCTTGGGTCAGAGCAACTAGCTCTGCTGCTTGAGCAGACAGGGTGTCAATACGATGTGTTTCTATAACTTCGGTTTCAGTAGTCACTGCATACGCGGCTACTAGTTCTCCTGTACTTGTTCTCATACATGAACCATCCACATAAAGTGTCAGGTCGGGATTAGGTAATGCAATGTCTGTCAGGTCTTGTCTTGGCTTTGTCATAGTGTTAACTACTTCCACACAGTCATGTGTGGCAGGATCTGAAGTAACTGAGGGTAACAGTGTAGCAGGATTTAGAATGTTGCAGCGTCTGATTTCTATGTGTGGCTGGAACAGTGTCAGTTCATAACCTGTTAAACGTGCAATTGTCAGGTGCTGAGTCTGTGTTCGGTTTAAAAGAACTTCCACGGAGTGTGGAACTTGTACTGTCAGGGAGTGTCCTAATACTATGGAATCACTTTGTCTGATAGCTAGAGCTGTGGCTGCAACTGACTTGAGGCACGCAGGCAAAGCCTGAGCTACTGGATCTAATGTGCTCGAAAAATAAGCACAAGGCTTGTATTGTCCTGCTTGATCTTGTGTGAGAACAGATAATGCAGTACCATCACGTTCTGTGACAAAAAGTGTAAAAGGCTTACTGTAGTTCGGTGTTGCTAGAACAGGTGCTTGGCATAAGGCTTTCTTTAATTCATTAAAAACAAGTGTATGTTCCTGGGTCCAAGGGAGGACAGTCGATACGGCTGCCTCCTGTGTCGTTAACTGTATCAGTGGCTTGGCTAGAAATGCATACTGAGGAATCCATTGTCTGCAGTAAGAAGTGAGGCCGATAAAAGCTCGTACCTCCTTCTGTGTCTTGGGCTGTGGAAGACTCGCTATTAACTGGATACGGTCTGGTGTCAACTGCTTACCCCACTTGGACAGCAAGTGTCCTAAGTATACCACTTGCTGGACACAGAATTGTAATTTGGAAGGGGACACCTTGTGCCCCTGCTCGGCCAAAAAATACAGAACTGTAAGTGACGCTCGCTCGCAGTCACGTTCAGAACGGGCTGTGATCAGTAGATCATCGACATACTGGAGCAGGGCAGTGTCAGTTGGCATGTGAATATTGTCTAGTTGTCTCTTAAGTGCTTGATTGTAAATGCTAGGACTTTCTGTGAAACCTTGAGGAGCTCGTGTGAATTTATAGCTTCTTCCATTTAAACAGAAACCGAAAAGGTACTGGCTGTCTGGATGAATGGGGACACTGAAAAATGCGTTCTTGAGATCGATAACAGTGAAGAACGTAGCTTCAGAATCAATGGCTGTCAATAGGGATGAAATATCTGGGACTACTGGGTACTGTGGTATGATACATTTATTAAGTTCTCGAAGGTCAATCACTAATCGATATACTGGAGGTGCATTTGGATCAGTACGTTTCATGACTGGAATGATAGGAGAATTACATACATTGGAGTCAGTTTCTACAACCACTCCTTGAGCAATAAGCTCGTCAATAATTTTGGATAAGGCTGCTACAGCCTCAGGTGGCAATCTGTACTGTCGGATTCGTGGCAAGACTATACCTTGCTTGAGAGTCACACGATGGGGTGTGATGTGCATACATCCTACATCAGTTGGACCTTGCGCCCATAGATGCTGTGGTACATTCAATAATCTTGGATCAAAATCTCGTAATACATAATGACCTTTAAAGTCGCGTAAAAACAATCGGACTCCTTCTGGGGAACAGCAAATTACTGCACCTAATTCTTTTAACGTTTTAATGCCTAACAAATTTTCTGGACATGATTTCGTAAGTAACAAATCAGTAGTTCGGGACAATGGACCAACTTCTAGAGTAACTGGTTTTGAAATTTCATTAACAATCGGTTTTCCTGAAAATCCAAGGGAAACATTTTTAGAGCCTGAGAGCGGAGCCCCTGGAACTTCGTCATGACTGATAGTAGTCCTACTTGCCCCTGTATCAATCAAAAACTTTCTGTCTTTCCCTAACACTTGACTGTGTACATAGGGACCCTCTTGATCTACAGGTATCTCGATGAGAGGCAAGCCTACCTCCCTCTCTAGGCTGTTTCATGAATACGGCTGATAATCTGGATACTCTGACTGGGCATACTGGTACATCTGCTGTGTAACATGCTGTGCGGCAGCGATAGGCTGCGGTGCTGGAACTGTCTGTTGTGCATTCTGTGGTGACTGAGAAGTCTGTGAAACTTGTTCTTGTCTAGGCGGACGTGGTCTTTCTTTAGTCTTACCAGTAGCTATGTTGTGTTTCAGAACTGCACACTCGTTTATAAAATGACCTGGCTGTTTACAGTAATTACAAGTCCCTTTAACGGGAGCTGCAGGATGACTGGCTTGATTCGGACCCCACTTCTGACTGTCTTGTGGAACAGATTGTGCAACTAATACTTTCATTTTCGTGTCTTTCATACGTCTCCTTTCGTGTTCTTGCTCTTCCCTGATTCTGTTCTGGTGATACTGGAGCATCTGTAACATTTGGGACGGAGTATTAGCTTGCCAACTACTTTCGACTTTTAAAACTCGATTTTTAACTTGTGGACTTGAATTCTCGACTAATTTGGTAACAAAAAGATGAGGGTACGATTCACTACCTGTCTTCAGACCACTGTTAATAATAAAACATTTTTCAAATCTAGAATAAAAATCACTAGTGTCTTCATCCTGTTTCTGTTTACAAGCTGAGATGGCATCCCAATCTTCCTTTTTAGTGGCTAGTAACCTTGGCAAAACCTGAATCAATAACTCGGGCAATTCTTTAACTTTACCCCCTAGACCGGTACCTGGTACTCGTGAATTATCTTCAGCTTCTAGAGCTGTCCAATCTATCTTTTTCTCTCCCACCTCCCATTCTTTTTCCTTGAGTTTTTCATATACCCCTGCGGGCAACAGGACCTTTAACATTTTAATGATATCAGGATACGTGTATTCTCCCATACGGAGCATGTCTTTTAATTCTCGATGGAACCCTGCTGGATCTTTGTCGTGACAGGGAATTAGCTTCTTCATCTCTAAGAGTTCCATCTTGGTGATAGGGGTGTAAACAAATACTCGTTCTAGATCACCACCCGTCGTCCTAACTGGGTGTACTTCTCGTAACGGATGCTGTCTATCTATGTACAATGATTTACTTTCTGGAGGTGAGACATGAACAAAATGCGGATTCAGAAACGTTCTATATTTGTGGCATTGTTCTAGAATGATACTAATTAAATCGGTACCTATACCTCTCCTTCTATACTGGAGTAACTCGTTCAGAACATCATGTAACGGACCTGGATCAGAATGCTGTCCCTCATACAGTGTAATGAGGTGCTGGATCATATACATACCCACCAGTCGCTGTTCGGCTGGGGGCAGTTTCAGAAACATTTGTGCCACTATTTCGTCTGGAAAAGTGGTAGAATCAGTAGTCCATCGGACTGCTGATCGGACTAGTTCTTGTTCATGCATAGTACTAAGTTCACTATAACCGATTCGTGATTTCAGAATGTGATCGGTAGCTTGAAATACTTGTTCGAGAGAGCCTTGTTCTGGTGCTGGAGGAGGTAAAACTTTCTTGTGTTCTGGGCGTGAATGTCGGTCGGGAAGTCTAGTTCTACCTACATACGCTATTCTGGAGGGATTCTCGCTGTCTACCTCTTCAGTATCAGAGGCGTCTTCTTTCTTGGTTGCTTGTAGTGCTTCTCGTTTCTCGTGTAACTTTATGATTTCCCTACGTATTTTCTTCTACATACTCTCTATACAGTTCTGGGTCTTGTGTCTTCCCTCGGCTATATGGTCACTCCATTTGGTCAGGACTTTCATTTCTTCCGGATCTTTTTCCGGATAATCTTGTTCTCTTATTAAACAATTAATTAAAAACTTTAAAAGCATGAGCTGGGTCTCGACTTTTCGTTGAGCCATGGCGTCGCCAATACTTCCTGGGTCTGCTCCTGTACGGATGAAACGATATATTCTGTCTAGATAACCTTTCATATTCGGCAGGGTGTCCAAATATTCGGTCACCCGTCTTACACGCAGTGAATATATGACCATATTATCATCACCTGGGACTGGATCATAACGGCATTCGGTAAGGGCTCGCTTGATATCGGCAACGGACTGATGTTTGGGCGAACGCTGTAACGCTCGGGCATGTAGCTCGATTAATGTCACACGTCTGTGCTGAGGCGGGGTTCCAGGAGGACTTCCCCCCGAGGCCCCTTGACTAGAATCGTCAACGGGTATTGTACGGGCTGGGAGAGTGACTGATGTAGCGGGTACATGTACTGTAGGCTGGACCGGGGGTACCGTAACAGGTGCCCCGGTGGCTGGAGGAACAGGAATTACATTATTTACGGGAGCTGGCAGAACAGGATTGGCATATTCTGGGACTGTATCGTCCAAATAGGACGAGAGAAAAATATCAGCTGCGGTCGGTTTGTGACGTAGCTTAATCGGAACTAATGGCGGCGGAAAATTACTTGGTGCTTCCGGGGTTGCTTTCGGCAAGCCCTCGGCAAGAAGAGGATACATACCCTTAATAAGGGCATTTCTCTGTCTGTCTGACTGTTCGGCTTTAACTCGTTCACCTACTTCGATTAATTCCCTTTCTTGGGCTCTTTCTGAGGATTCCCTACTTAACTCTGTTTTTCTGAATTCCTTTTCTGTTCTTTTATGAGATTCTTTGCGCCATAACTCGATGGCATCCTTCTGGGACTGTCTGGCTTTCTTTTTCCATAATGCTTCTTCTACTCGCATGATGCACTCGGCATCCCACGTACCTGATACGGGCCATCTATATTTCTCGTCTAATTCCTTGGTAGACTCGACCCATAAGTCTAGATATAATATGGCACTTAAGCCATGCTTATGATACATAAAATGACCTGGACTGTCCCTAGGCGGGACAGGAACTGCTTCCTCTAACAATCCTTTTCTAGTCTTTAACTGACGTAATTTCGAGAATAGAGGCATGACTTAGGCTGGAATCTGGACACAATACAATATACGATAAACACAATAATAACTTGAAAAACAAATCACTCATACCACGACATTGAAAACACATGAAATAACATTTAAAACAACAGTTCGGACAAAATACTACCTGGAATACTGAGAACAGAACACATGAATTTCTCGAGAACAGAACTTACTAGAATGACTAGATGCACTGCTAAAACAGTACGAAACTTACCGGTCTCATAAAGAGACACGTCAGGACCCGCATCCACCTAGGTGGACACTTCGTGTTGGATCTGTGTACCCAAACCCACGGACCAGAGACAAATTAATTGACCCTGTCTAGATACTACCCCAGCAACGGTACTCACCGGGCAGCAAGAACGGAAGGCCTCGGACTGGACTGGACTGCTACGACGACGGGCTACGAACTTCGGACTTCAGTTACAGGTGGGCCTCCGGATACCTCGGACCTTGGACTCTCGGCTTGGGCTCTGGTCGGGACTCGCCGCGTTCCTCCACTGCCTCGTCTGGATGCTGGACCGCAACCTCCGTCTCCTCCGTGGGCCTGAGGGATACTTGAAGCAGAAATATCTGCACGTGCACGGTATGGTTCCGTCACGGCTGCAGAGGATCAGGGGGCCTGCGTGGCTTCTCCGGCGCGTGGGGAAAGGGCAAGTCCCTATTCGGGCGCCATTATGTGGTAAATAAATAATTAATTACCGGTTCTATTTTTCAGGATACTCATATAAACAGATAGCTCAATAAATAAGAGTCAGGATTCGAGGTATCTTGAGTCTTCAGGCTTTAATCAGGCATAAGGGAAGGGACAGAACAGCCTGGAAGCATGGGACGGGACGGCAGCTGCACACCGAAAAGTAACATCATACAGTATATATAGTAAAACAAATACATTACATTCAATACAGTAGGCGTAGCAGTAGGCGTGGTTCGTAGCAGTCGCGAAAGATAAGGCATAAAGTAGGTGTAACAAGAGGCGTGTACAGGGCGTATACATAGACATGTGATGTAAACGTAACAGAAGTGTCATAAATGGGGCGGAAACATGGAGGGGGCTACCTGAGCAGCTGGGACCTCTAGCCTAGTGGTGCGCGCAAACGGGCAATGACGTGTTACCAGGGAGAACTGGGGGCTATGACTTCTGCGCTAGAAGAGGAGACTAAAGTCTGGAGTGTCAGAGCGACATGTACCTATCTTATATCTGGTATCTAGTGTTTAGAGTACATATTGATAGAATCCAAAAGTTATCAGGGTAAAGGCTACTTGATACTAAGACTGGTGCATGCATAATTCTACAGATGTTGCGTGTCGAGGAATATTCTATGAATATTAATACAGTATTTCTCTTACTTGGAGACATAAAGGCTAGACCATCATGGAAACTATTGATGTGATTCAGTAGCTCAGGAATGCAGAGAAGGAGGGCTGGACTGATAACTAGAAGCATAACATACTCTTGGCAGACTGGGAGGCAGAGCCAGGCCGGGCCGGGCACTGCGAGGCATGAAGTAAGCGAAGGGTCAGGGATACAGGTGGGGGCTGTATCACTCCTCGGAGAGGGTTCAGGAGACAGGAGCTGAATCTGAGTCCGGGCCCTTTTGAGGCCTAGAAACGGGGACATTATTCTGAATTATCGTGCACACTGTGAAATGTGGCAACGGAGGTTTACATAGGCCTAATATTCGTTGTTTTCACGAAGACTGGAAACTGGCATACTAGAGATGGACACAACTGTAATTGCGTCTTTAATCGATCAGAGGGGAATATATGCATATCGATCATGCACATATAACATAAGATGGGGAACACGTAGGCACATACAACATGGCAAAATTTACTTTTCCACAATAGCTTGAAGCACCAAGAAGCATTTGAAAGTAATATGAAATACAAAATAAAGATCAGTATCAAACATTACTCCCAATTTTTTTAGCAGAAGATGTAGGATCCAGTAGAGGACCTAATTTTCTGGCCACCATTTTGGACCCATACAGAGCTATTATCTCAGAAGAGTAGAATTTTGGGGGTATATTCACAAGAACGCGTAATAACTATCGCAAGAGAAGCGTAATGCAACTTTCAACATCGCAGCCTATCGCGGGAATATAAGCCTGTGGCAACGTGGAATTCACAACGTGGCGGTAGTATGCGATAAACACCGGATAACGCGGCAAATTTCCATGTGAAAATCAACGCCACGATGCAACAATGCGATTTGCAAACGCAAAAAAACATGCGATGAAGCCAACTGCGGTACAAAAAGTAACAAAAACCAGCCACAGGCCTGCAAATTGCACGTGTCTGGCGGGACAATGCACCATAAAAAAACACAGAAAAAATACACCAGATGCAAGACAAAGCACATAGCAACATGGATGCACCCTGACCCAGCGCAAAAGCCAACTCGAACCTCACAACCCCCACAGACTACAAGCAAGGAACAACAGGGTCAGGGAAGGCCAAGGAGAAGAGGGAGAGGAAGACGGGGTGCAGACCGCAGAAAACAAGACCAGCATCACGAAGGTGGCAGAACACTACCAGCAACTGACCCACATGCAGACTACCTCGATTGCAGTCGAAGTGCCGAGGAGGCCAATCCAGGAGGCCAATAGGCACCGGCATGACGTGACTACCTAAACCAGGCACCAACCCGCTGCCAATAAGAAGGCAGAGAAGGCGACAGGAGGTGGCAGTCCAGCACCACCGGAGGAGGTGAAGGAAATCCATGCCTCAATCATCAATGTGGAGGCGGTACAAGAAGTAGGGAGTACGGACACAGCTCGAGAGGACCTGACACAACATCAACCGGGAGTGCATTGAACAGGGACTGGGGTGATGGGGGGAGATGGGCATAATGCCAAACATGCACAAGGAGGTTTAGCACACCTCCCACCCACAATCACCCATGATCATGTCCCAAATCGCCTTGGCACACTGCAGCACACACATAACACAAACAGCACACCCACATTGACGACAATGTGGAACAACGTGCACAGCAGACACTGCAGAACAGAGGACAGAACTGGCTCCACATGCACAGAAACATGCCTACTACATCTGACAGAGCCAGAAACTGTGAAATGGAAATGTACGCGTAGAACCTCACATCCCTCATGTAGTCCAAATGATCACTGTCCCGCAGAAGAAACCAGCACCCGCCAAAATGTCACAATGTACATTGTTATACAGTCTGCAAGCAAACCAGCACAATGCGCATGACAACACAAAGTCAACATGCACCTCCTCTTCACATTGCAGACAGGTACACATCACCTTCAGTAGAGCACAGAATACAAGACATCAGTGATGCCTGAGAGGACCACCACACCAACGCCCTACAGCAGTCAATGGATATCTCACACAACACCCAACCAGGACCCGGCCAGCCAAGCTACTCATGGGGAAACACCACGCCAGCAACAGACCACACAGCAGGAGGCACTCTGCAAGCACAGCTGGCTCACAACACTTCACTCACCCACACATGGCATACCATGTGTCAACACGCCAAAAGGAGGTGGCCCAACAGGTATGGGTGGGGCCGGAACCCGTAGAATGCGAACAAGGACACATACGTTGGTGTCCATCACCCTTCAGTGCCCACCCACACCCCACTTAGGAGACCCACACCGACATAGAGACACATGTAAATGCACATTCACAATACAGAACCACTCCCAGGGGCACCCAAATAGCAGTCACACACCCATGTTGGCTCTGCGTACGACAACCCTGGCCACTCCCCCTACAAATTGAGTGGGTGACGACAACGCTACATGTCTAAGCTCCAACCCACTGCCTGCGGTGACATGTCTGCATCCGATGTACACAGCGCAATTTAATTCCCAGGGCCCAGGGTCCTCATGCATACAACAAGACCACAGGGACACACACAGATATCATGTTGAACTGGCTACGGGCACATGCGCCCGGCCCCTTTATGGGCAGGGCCACATGTACAGTGACGCCTGTGCTGAATGTGTGTGGGGTGAGTGTAAGCCATTCCGCACAGAATGTCTGGTGCTGGCAACCACTTGAACATTGGACCCCAGTGCGACGGAAACAGAAAATACATGCATTACAGAGTCAACTGCTGAGCAACATGGAGTGAGTCGGAGAAAGTCCAGAGGACAGCCAACATGCAAACAGAAGTGTCCGTGAGTTGCAGTGCACTGGGGTTGGGACACTAGAGATGAGCGCGCTCTTGTGAAGAAAAAAGTATCGGATTGTTTCCCTTCGATATATTCCTGATGCAGATGCAGTGAGGTGTGTTAGACCTGCATTGTCTTCCCCATCAACGTCTCAGGGCCCCCACACTGTTTGATGTGACATAGCTACGCAACTGCTACACAGCACAAAACTCAATCAGCAACGGACAATGGCCTGTGGTACACAGAGTCACTGGCACCTGGAGTGCTGAGCAGGGTATCAGGCAGATGATGACATCCACGACAAGTCTGAGCAACTCTATAAGTCTGTCAGGAGTCGGACCACCGTTTCGACTCTGGCAGATGGCGCTTGGAGGTGGTACTTGCGGTGGTGGCGTGGGCCTCCTGCGGTGATGCGACTTCCGGGCCGGTCTGTACTCGCTTTGGTGTGTGAGCCCCGGTGGGACGCATTTGGGCCCAGAGGCTGCGTACAGCGCAAGGCCACAAAGAACTGGCGTTGATGACCCCAAGGCCTACGCTTCAGGGGCCATCCAATGTCCCTGGAGTAGGTGACCCTGACCAGCACAGGCTCCCAGCCACGGGACGGGACCGTCACGGGACGGTGACAATGCGACCTGAGCGGGTCACCATCAGTGTTCGAGGTGTATGTTGTGGAGGGTTGCAGGGGACAGTAGAAGGTGTCCTCCAGGGCATGACGCCGAAAGGTTTGTTTTATCTGGAAGCAACAAATGGAGGAGTGGAATGCGACATCCTCGTTGCCACCACCAATTCGGTATCAGCTACATGAGGATGAAAACTGCCCCCTAGTCCATAGGCTCAGACACCATCAAAGTTCGACCGGAGAGTGTCCATATTTGTCGGGGAACAGGCTTAGTGGCACCAGGGCTGAGAGGAGATGCAGTCTGCGATGATGCCGGTACACTGATATGAACTCCACTATTGCTAAATCATGACTCTGTGACCTACTGGACCACAGTGTAGGCAGGAGGAAGCAGCCAGCAGTGGCCCACAGCCATGTGTCATTTGCTCATGATGCACAGCGCTAGTGACAACAGGGCTGTTGTCGGTAGTGTACAAACACCTCCGTAACAATGATCCTTTTCTCTCCGCCAAGATGCCAGGCGTCATTCTCTTACGCCTCTCCTTGTGTGCTACGATATGTAATCTGCATTGCATACTCGATGTTCAGTTCTAAATCTGTGACCTACTCGAGCGCAGTGTAGGCCGAGAGCAGTGTAAGCCGGAGGGAGCAGTCAGCACAGGCCATTCACCGAGTGTCGTCAGCATAGATAGGTAGCCCCATTGGCATGCGTAGTTCAGGTTCCGTAGCACCAAGTGTTCAGTCACCTCCGTGACTGTGACCCGGCTTTCATCTGGACTGAGCTGCATCTTCCTCTTACTCCTCTTAGTGCGACCACTAGTGTGGACTCTGCCATTTGTGATTTGCGACTGGTTGCTGGATGTGAGACCTACTGGTCCGCAGGGTAGACCTGGTCCTTCATCCACGTGTCGCCGGCTGGCGTGAGAAGCCCATATGGAACTATGCCTCACTGATCGGGGGTTCTGGTGCTGTGGCTGCTGGCCCGGATTTGGGGTCACTGCCATTCATGAGCCAGGACACAGTTTCACATATGAGACCTACTTGGCCCAAGAGGACGCCGGTGGGATATGTAAATGAGGAAGGAGTAATGTGGGCCACCGTCGGGGGCCAGTAATTGTCTGAGAGACTGGCAGGGTCGCAAGCCTCTGGCTTGGAAGTTACACAAGCACATGGTGGGCCCTCCTTGACATACCCTGGTGTCGGCTGGTGATCAGTGTGGCCTGGCTGCGCAGGGTCGGGCCTGACGGGTTCGTGGTCCAGCGGGCGGCGTTCGGCAGGCGCACAGGATCGCAGGCAACTCCATTATCCAGGATGGTGTCGGCCTCATGGCGGAGTGGGAGGTGCCGCCCTGGCAGAGACGCTGGGCTTTCTGGAAGAGGACCACACCCAGGGCTAACTGCTTTTTATTCACACCCCTACACTGGCCTGGCATATGCTGTGCCATCCCACTCTGCTCATGCTTAACAGGCAACATTTCCACGAGGACCCCCATTGGCTGGGCTGACATGGATGCGTCCACTGTCCACTACACTCCATACACCAGAGGTGTATGTCGCCATGGATATGGGGGGTTTCTGCATCCTGTGGTCTGTCATCACATTACTGGTGCTTTTGGGATTATGTACTTTCCTAATCATGCTTCTTTCTGCATCCTTCACACATGCCTGGTTGCCACTTCTCCCCACATTCGGCTATTGTGTGGCTGAGGTGCCATGCCATTGATGGCTTATGTACATGGCTTGCCCAGGTTACCATTGCAAGTTGTTCCATCGTTTCTGGTGGGTGAGCATGTTGTTGTGCATGTTGGTTGTGATTTTGTGACGTGTGCATTGCAGAGTTGTGGATTGCATGGTTGTGGAGTTGAGGTTAGTGGGATCTTAATTTCGCACTTGCCAAAGGGCTGTGCATTTTCCTTGCTGCTATCCTGGGAACTCTGTTTGCTGATGGACTGTCGGAGGGTGAAGGGATCATACACACTGGCTGTGTATTTGGAGGCGACATTGGTGAAGGTCTAACGGTGTTCTGATGTTGCCTGCACATTGATGTGTGACGTGTGCTTCCTGTTGCGCTGATTGTGTGCTGTGTCCCCAGGGGGCACAGGTGGGACATGTGTGCAGCGGATTTCCCCCAACATGTGCATGCATCCGGCTATGGCGTATGGTCCTTGCTTGATCTCCAGTGGTTCCGGTGTATTGTGTTGGACGTGTGGGGACTGAGGTGCGAGGGTAATGGTGATATCCAGGACAGGTGTGGGGGACTTGGATGTGGCTAGCTGTGAGACTCCGCTGACTCTGGCAGGTGTTGGTTGTGGTGTGCCAGGGGCCAACAGGTGCAGCACAGCCAGCTGCTTGGTGTGGGGTGGGATATTGGTTGTCCGCTGTGTTGGTGCCGTAGGCCTGTTAGGCGATGATGGCCAGGATGCGTAGGATGGTTGTCCCTTTCTGCCTGTAGTACACAGTGACATTGTCAGATGTTGGGCCTGTGAAGCAGGTACGTTTCCTGGGAGGCCACTGTCTTTGTCTGCGCTGCCTCTGTGGTGGTCCGGGGGGGTTGGTGGGGGTGCCGGGTGGGTGTGGTGGCCGCCCTCTTTGTTGTCCGGGCTGCATGGTGAGTGGCTCCATGGTATCTGTTGCCTTTCCGATGACACCCTTGGCTGGGCTCCATTTTATGGTGCTGGCTGCCTCCGACTATACACCAGATCAGAGTAGGTGTTAATTTCCATCTGCTAACACGCCTTAACGCATGTTTTGTGTTGTTATTGCTGATCTGGCTGCTTGTTGTAAATGTTGAGGTGTCGTGTTTTCGCAGCTTTTTGCACAGGAATGCCTACTCTGCATCTCATTAGCGATAGTTGCGGAGGTCTTCTGTGGCAATGTTTTTTGCGGCTGCTATCGCATCACGGGTTAACTGTTGCTGTGAGCTGTTAACACCAGCTTGTGAATGGGGAGGTAAATTTATCACAAAAGTTCATTCAGAGATAGCGCCTTGTGAATATGCCCCTTGGTTTTACTAGCATTAACTTTCAGAAAAATTTGGTTTATCTACTTCAAGATGGCTAGCATACAAGCAGAGAACCAGCCCGCTAACTCCACTAGCTCTCAGCTCAACCATTAAGTGCCCCGGGTCACAGTCCCAACTTCAGCCACCGATCACTCGCTCCTCCATTCTCTTTCATAAAGGTATAATCACCATCTCCCCCTCCCCAATATCCCCATCACTTCTCTCCTGGAGCGCCCCTTAGATCCTGAAGCTCTCCTGCCCCTCCACTCATACCTAATCCAGGCACTTCCACATTCTTACATAATGCCTCACTCTACCCAGGACATGTGACAGTTCATCCTGACCTTAAGTGCTGCAGCACTGTTCGAGCACATGTACTTAAGGCTGGCTTCATGAAGATTCCCTCTCTAGTCTTCCTCTGTTTCAGAAATACTTTTCATGCATAAAATTTAAAATTCAGGAGTCTGAACACTGTAGGGAACAGCATGAGCAAGACGTGATAATGTATTGTATTTAACGCCGTGTTTGCATCACAAAAGTGATGCAAATCGAAGGTAAGTCTTTTTTTTACTAATTTACTTTCTAGCACTAAACTATGGTGCAAAGGTGTTTACATGGCGCACAACAGCACACTTCTGTGCCGGCACTAGGGAGAGGGGAGAAGAGTGCCATATTTCTGAAATATTGTGAACTCTTGCTCTCTACTTATCAAACAGTGCAGTGCAGGATTTGTGGCTGCTGTGTGATAAACTAGTAACCCTGGGTTGGAGTCCCTGGATACCCCTCTGTATGGAAGGACGCACTGGGGAAGTGCAGAGCTTTCTGTCTAATAAAATGTAGTGAAAGTGGCACATCTTGCAGCAGTGAACTGAAGTAGGCTGATGAGATCGAGCTGTGGCACCTCTGCTGTGCAGTAGAGTCCAAGTTCAATTTTCAAGCCCTTCCCCATTGTAACTCCAAAATTTACAAAATTCTATATTTATGTGTTTGAAGATCCCTTTACAGAAGAGCTAGAGGTGGCAGAGTTCTCCATCAAAAGGTTTATGAATTGTATTTTGGAGTACATAAAGCAGTACTGCTTTACATTCTGCAAAATAGTGATCCTTGAACAGTCAGAAGAAGTGGATTTTCTAGTCTCTTTTAAATAGCTTTTCCTCCAGAAATCATAGGATTTCCATTATCACACATCTAAAGCCCTGAGATGGGTATATTTTCAAAATGTTGACATTTGAATATGTGCAGGCAAGAATGAAATAGTTGTGTACAGCGGGCAAGTGAGGAACGTCATTTGCTGTTCTTACCATTATGCATGATGAAGTAGAGCGTGGGCTTGTGAATTAGACAACAAAAATACGCATTTATACATAATGGATTCAGTTACAAAGGGAAACTGCAGCATTGACAAGAAAGCATTCAACTTTAGAGATGGAAAGTGGAGTACAAAACTTATACATGAATATTTATTATCTAAGCAAAGAAATAAAAATTTTCCTGAGGGAGAAATTTTAGATTCAATGCAAAACAACGCATTTATCATTTAAGAGAGCTAACATTACAACGTGTGCACTGATTGACAGTTAAAGCAATGATAAATGGGTTAATATTGAGTTTTGCTGGCAGAGTTTCCTTCCAACAGTCTGGCGATATATATCCTCAGACCAGTGATTAATTTGTAAAAGAATAAGTCTTTAGGCCCAAAGTTTTGATCATAAGCCCTGACTGGCACTATCAAATGCCAAGGTTGCTCGATACCACAGCTGCCTAGTCATGATTCCACTTTCTGCCTCCTTCATCCACTATATCTTATTCTTGCAGGTTCTGTAGTCTGTACTTGTTTTCTTCCTTTTTGTTAGACTTGGCCCTCCCTGCAGGGTCATCATCACACGTTTTGCCTTCAGTCCTTCTATTTTTTGCTGAATGTGTGTTTGTTGGCCTTATAACTCTGCACACTTTCCCACTGTTAACCCGTGCTAAAGTGCTTGTGCTCGCCTATAAACATGGTGAAATTGGCTTACACCCTATAAGCATATTACATTTACTTTCACTTCAAGGGTAGAGTGGTATTTCATGTATGCCGAGTCTGTAAGTTAAGTACTACTAGTTGGCCTGCAGCACTTATTGTACCACCCACTTAAGTAGCCCTTAAAACATTTCTCAGGCATGCCATTGCAGCCTGTGTGCAGTTTTAAGCTTTTGCCAGGCATAAACCTTTCTTTTTAATACATATGTCACACCAAGGGTAGGGAGATCCTTGTAGTTAAATAGTTGGACATGTACTTTTAAGTTTTACATGTCCTGATAGTGAAATACTTTCAACTCTTTATTTAACTACTGCAAAGCTTACATCTCCAATAGAGTAATATTGGATTCCCTTTTTACATTTAGTATGTGATAACCTTTCATTGGGAGCAGGTAAGCAAGCCTTCTTTGGTGTCTAAGGAACTGTAATTTCGAACCCTCTTCAATGGCAAACTCACAAATCTGAAAATGCTTCTTTTATAAAGTTGCTAGTTTCTTGTCCTAACCATTTGGTGCCTGCAGTCTGTTTCCTGGGTCATATGACTAAGTATAGCTGGCAGTTGGCATTTGTATATTCCTCCTAGACAGCCACACACAATTAGAGCTTACGTGTGACTGGATTAGCCATCATTGCAGGATGGGAGGGAGGGGCGGGGCCAGTTTCACTTACACCTTAATAGGCTGTGTCCTGTATTCCTCCCAGGCAGCATCACAAAAAAGGGTCTGGATGTTGGCAGGATGGGCCATCTCTGACATAATAAGGGTGGAGCTGTCACCTACCACACTTGTACTTCTAAGGCACTGGCTCAGCTGACATACAAAGGCCTGTGCCCCCAGAAAGACTGGGACCGGGTCAGGAAAGTTCCAGAGACCTTTGTAGTGGAAAATTCCAGAAGCTTTTTCAACCTAAAAAGTGGGCACCAGGTATACAATTGGACCCTCAGATCAACTCTTCACTACACTCATGAACTTGTGTGTACTACAGAAGTACACCCTACTGCTCTGCTTCTTTAGGCCATCCCTGTTTGCTGGGAAGGAAGACTAGATTTGCTCCCTTCCTCTCAGGCTGGGTGAATCCAAGGGTCAGTTTATTGCCATTCTGTTCTGGCCTACAGTGGTATAACAAGCTCCAGAAACCTCCTGACATCTGCCCAGCTGATATGCAAATGGAACTGCCTGAGCCCTGCTGGCCTTCTTGAGACTGAGTCCCTGATCCCTATGAGGTGCCTCCCCAAGTCCTGGAACCTTGACTAGCAGATGAGTGCATTCCGCTGACTCAGAAAGGAAAAATCCTGAAGCTTTGGGATGTTCGAGACCCATTTGGGCCATGATCATCCAGCCTATGCCGATCACGAATGTGCAACTCAGGTGAGCCTGAAGAGGGAGTCTACAGCGACAAACAGCAATGCGAGATCCGCACTTTGTGCTGCAGCATCGACAGTCTGTGATGACTGCCAACGCAAGCCTCCAGCAATGACTCACAACAATGCCTATCGGGATAGTTGCTTTACAATGATGACAGTCCATGACGCTAGGTCTGTTCTTCACACTGCACCAACGACCATCCATGAGGCTTTCCCTGCTCCTCGCCGCCTCCTCCACTGCAAATGGAACACTTTGCGCTTGACTTTAGAAGGTAAGTCTTTTAGAGGGACTAACCTGATCCCTGTGTCTAGCCTGTGCTTCATCGTGGTAGGCCTGAACTTGTGACTTTCACCCAGTCTTGCAAGATCAGATAAGTGGAAATGGTGCTTTGTGCCTTTTTGTACTATACGTACCTGAAATCTTGAAAATTGCATATCTCTGGTTCTACTAATTGTATTTTTGTATTTTTGATGTCAAATACTGTAATCAAGTTTACTCTATTTCCCTAAATTGCTGTGGGGTTCTTCTTTTTATTGTGTTTTCCCTTTATTAGTGTTCATGTGATGCATAAATACTTTACACATTGCCTCTAAGTTATGCTTTTGTGCCAAGCGAACACAGGGTTGAGCTCAGGTAATTTTCCTGACATTAAATAGATTACCCTGAGAAGGATTGTTTCACCATCGCAGCTCAGTAGTTTTTGAGATATTAAGTCTCAAAACTATTTGCACTGATGTGGGCAGGGAAACAGATCAACTGTTTGCTCCTGCCTGGAGGGAGCAGCATAAATTACCCTTTTCATTCGGGCGAGAGCACAGCCAGCTTCCGCACCATGTGGGGACATAGATTGGACTGTGGGGTCCTGGGGCTCCTGCTGTGATCCCCAACATGTGTATGGTTGGCGTCCTGGGTGGGCACCGGGTCTCTCCCCACCTATTTATAATGGAGGCCCTGGTAGATAGAGTCCCCAGGGCCAACATTGGCTTGGAGAGGGGTCCACATAGCCCGCCTATTTAAAAAAAAGGTTCTATGAGATAGGGTCCCCTGGACCTAAGGAGGCTAGGGGTGCACAGGGTCCCATCCCCTTTAAAACAATTATGGCCCTGGGGAATGGGTTCTCCAGGGCCTAATGAGGCTCGCGTAGGGGGGACATGCAGCCACCCTCTCTATTAAAATAAATATCGCTCTAGGGGTCTCAAGGGCCTGATGAGGCATGCTGAGGGAATCCACGTGGCCCACTTTCAAGTTAAAATAAGTACGGCCCTGTGGGATGGAGTTCCCAGGGCCTAAGGAGGCCCAGGGTGGGGGACATGCGTCCCGCCCTCTCCATTAAAATAAATATTGCCCTGGGGAATGGGGTCCTCAGGGCCCTATAAGGCTCAAGGTGTCGGGTTATATGGCCCCTCCCCTTTTGAGTAAAGCACAGCTTTAAAGTACCCACAACCTATAAAAACTAAGAGATGGGAGGTGTATGGGCCCTCCCACCCCCTTTTTTTTACATTTCAGGCCTGGGGTATGGGGTCTCCAGGGCCTAATTATCATGTAGCTTCTATAGTACCCATACAGGACCTGCGCGTTTGGATAACATAAACTGTGGGATGGGTGGCAGACTAACTCTGAGCACTTCCACTGTATATGTTAGCCGTTTTTTGCATTAGCTAGCTCACAGTGCCACTAGTGTATCCTCTTATTGGGGAGAGATTCGTTTTTGGCAGCCTCAGAACAATTCAACCCTGATCCCTCAAGATAGTGGAAATAATATACTACTTTTCGCTCAGTCACTCGTGTTCGTTTAGTTTATCTCAGAGGTGCACAGAATAAACAGTCTGGGCATTTCAATAAAAGGTTTATTGAACAGTTGTTATTCTCGTGTAGAATATATGAGCTGTAACAACCATTAGACAGTAGGAAAAACATATGATTAGCAGTACTATGAATATAAACTGATAGTACAGTTCTACCATTGTGCATTTAGCAGGAATAATTACATTAATATAAAATGCATGATAAAGTGTGCATTTTCCTATGATGCCTAAGTGTACCTAGCATATGAGTTGGTGTAAAAGCCAAGAATTCCTCTAGGATTTAGTCAAACCCCATTACCTGAAGTATGAGAAATGTTGAAGCCCTTCTTGGGCTCGAGTTGGACACCCCGCAAGGGATGTTCAGACCTCTGTAAGCTGGAGCGACTGCATGCAGGAGCCTCAGCGTCTCTGGTCAGTGTGTCAGCCTGGAAGTCTTGGTTCCCTCTGCTTTATCTTGGCAAGATGTGGTGTATTTATACTTGAAAGTATGTTTTGTATGGGTCATTGTCGGACTGAGGAAGACCTAAGAGATGAACATTGTACATAGATATTATGCAGGTGATGTAGTTTCTACTTAGTTTACAAGAACCCTCAAGAAAGCTCATACATAATGTATGAGCCCATCAGCGATGGTATAGGAGGCCTTTGTTAAGGGAAAAACCCTCCTTCTGCACCCAGAACTGAAACTAGATATGGTTCAATCCTCAGAGCTCGTTATTGTGTATTGTAGGGAACTAATGTAGGTGAAAGATCATGCCTTAATAAGGGCATCTAGAATCATGCCTATATTAGGACATCTAGAGTCATGCCTATATTAGGGCCTCCATATAAGACATAACATAATTAGGCTCATGGGGGGGCTGCATACTACTCTCCATTTATTAATTATTCTGCCCCAGGGTTGGGGTCCCTGGGGCCTAATGAGGTTCAGGGAGGGAGAGCTACATTCCTTCCCCTGCTGTTTAATTGTATTTGCCCCTAGAGGATGGCGATTCCGGGACTAACTAAGGGTCAGGGAGGTAGTATAGTATTAGAGACCTCGAAGTAAATAGCTCAGAATGATATGAAGCATCATTAATGCCATCACAGATACAACTCCCCTAGATGGAGCAAGCATATGTTATGCGCAGCATTGACCCTATACCATTCACTTCACAGGTAACCTAGTTCACACTGACATTCAAAACTGGTTGACAGAGGTAAGAGCCCTGGTCAAGCAGCATCCACAATCCTAGTAAGTGTGAGGCACAAACAAACCCCAGATTCACCTGTGCCCAAACCCCTTGTAGCTTGGCACAGAGCAGTCATGCTTAACTTAGAGACAATAAGTATAGTATTAGTAAAACACTTCAAAAGTACAACAGTGCAGACACCACACAAAAAGAATCCCACACCATGTTAGAAGAATATAGCTTAATTTAATAAATAAAACAAGATCAAAATGACAAAAATCGTATCAGTAGAACCGTAGTTATGAATTTTTAAAGAATAAACTTAAAGATAGTGCCGAAAAGCATAAAGCACCCAATGTGGCTATCTAGTCATGCTGGACAAGGTCAAAGTCAAATGTTCAGGCCAACTGCGATGGAACAAGGTCAAATAGAGTCCCAGATTAGTCCTGCTGAATTTTTGACCTTCTAAAATTTGGCGCCAAGAGTCCGGTTTGCATTCGAAAGGGTTAAAGGGAGCAAGGAGTTGCTGGCAGTGGTCATCGTATAGCAAGGCGCTGGCTGAGCATTGCGGGTAGGCTGGAGCTTCACAGTCACAGTCCTTCACCAGAGATCGATGCTTGTGCAAAGAGATGGGCTGGTGGTGGCTTGTGCCAAATTTCAGAGTGAGCAGTGTAGTTCCGGTGTGTCTCACAATCGCAAAGAGCCCAGAAGCTTCATTTAAAGAGCCTGTAAGTGACACTAAGGGGGTCAGGACCTGAAAGACACTACTTGGAGGCCGGGAACTTGCTGCAGCTGGTTGAGAAGACCTTTGTGCCCCTAAAGCTCAGATCAGGAGGCCTACAGATTAGCCTCCCTTTGTGGGAGCAAGGTAAAGTTGCAGGTCCAGTTCTTCTTCTCCATGCAGGAGGGCAGCAGGCAGCAGATCAGCAGAGGAGGGCAGCAGCTTCTTTAGAACAGCAGTCCTCCAGAGTGGCAGTCCTGGCAGCAGCACTGCAGTTCTTCTTCCTGGCAGAATATCCACAGCTCCAAAAGTGCACTGAAGGGGTTGTGTCTGAGGAAGCGGGGTGAAACTGCTATATGGATGCCTTTGAAGTGCACAGATACCCGTACTTCCCTGCCATGGCTCCAGGCTAACTACAAGGGATATGCAGCCTTTTGTGTGGAGACATGACACAGCCTTTTCAGGTGTAAATGAGGCTGGGTCGATCTTGTCCCATTAATGGCCCATCCAGTCATACCTGAGCTCCCATTGAGTGTGGGTTTCTAGGAGGAATACACAAAGCCCGGCTGCCACCTACACCCAGTCATGTGACCAAAGACAGGCTGCAGGCACGAAATGGCTGAAGCAAGAAAATTGCAACTTTCTAAAAGTGCTGTTTTCAGAATTGTAATTTAAAATCCAACTTCACCATAAGCTAGGATTTTAAATTAAGATTCTAGAGACACCAGCCATGAACCAGTTAGTCCTTACCATATGGAAATTGAACTTATAAATTGTAATATGGCAACTCTAATGTTATCCTATGGGAGAGATAGGCCTTGCAGTATTGAAAAACAAATTTGATTTTTTCACTGCCAGGGCATATAAAATTTAAAAGAACATGCCCAACTTTTTGAATACACTGCACCCTGCCCTTCGGGCTGTCCAGGGTATACCTCAGAGGTGTCTTATATGTATTAAAAAAGGAAGGCTTGGGCTTGGCAAAAGGTTTATTTAGCCAGGTCGAAATGACAGATTAATACTGTAGACACAGGGTCTGCTATGGCAGGCCTGAGACATATTAAAATAACTACTCACGTGGGTGGCACAATCCGTGCTGCAGGCCCACTAGTAGCATTTAATTTATAGGCCTTGGGCATATGTAATGCAATTTACTAGGGGCTTCTAAGTACATTAAATATGCCAATTGAGTATAAGCCACTTCTACCATGTTTTGAGCAGGGAACGCAATCACTTTAGCACTCGTAAGCAGTGGTAAAGTGTACAGAGTCCTAAAGCCAACAAAATAATTCAGCAAGAAGTGGAAGAAAGGCAAAAGGTTTGGGGATGGCCCTGCAGAAATGGCCAGGTCTAAAAAGCCAGATACTCAACTTCTGTTTCAACCCCTTCATAGTCACCAAATATACAGTGAGAAATTAAGTGGATATTAGTTGAAAAGTGTTTACTCCATGGATAGAGTTTAATTGGTACCATACTGTTTGCAGACAGTGAAATTCACAGAGTATTAAAAAGTACCTACTAAGAACATGGCATACTTTATGCAACACTTGTCAACAAAGACACTATTCGCGCAAAATAACCAAGGCCTGAAGATGCTAAAGATTATACTACCTGCAGACTTCATACTGTGGTGAAAACTTTACAGGTAGCCCAACTTCAGAACAAAAGAAGCATAAGAACATAGGTTTGTACCTGGTGCATGCAGTCTTCTACATTAGGTATACATTGTCATGCTAAGAAAATTCCGTCTAATTGCTCAAGGCTGCTAATTTGACCCGTGGAAAACCTTGTCTGCAGAACCAAAAAGCTTGTGTGAAACATACTGGACACAAGTCATCAACTGTCATCTGCACACAAAGTTACTATTCAGTACAAAGATTTATAACATGTTCATTACCTCTACACACCACTGATGCATTAGCATTTTGTAAACACTTACACCCATTAGCTGGACATAGACAGTACAAAAGTGGGTAGAGAAGTAATATGGTAGTTAACAACCACTATTTAAACTAGCTCACTTATTGGTTGATGTCATCAGTGATGTCATCAATTATGTCATTTGAGATGTCATCAGTGATGAATGAATGAATGAAAGCAGAGCATTCTGACCCTAGCACAAAACACCATTGCTCAATATTCCTCAGTTCAACCACTGCAAAAAAGGAATCAGTCTGAAGCACCTAAAAAGGTAAACAAAGAAGACAGAAAGAATGAAGAACCTTGAGGGAAAAAGCAAGTTGGATTTGGGAAAGACACAGTTCATCCGTTGCCGAGAACAACCACTTTTTAGGTTCTTCTTAAAACTCGGTCATTAGTATTTAGTAAAAAAAAAACAGGAAGTTGGTTCCAAGACTTGGAACCCAAGGCAGCAGAAGATTTGCCTGCTATAGATTTTAGCTTGTAGGTAGGAGGTTTTAACAGATTAAAATTTGAAGTTCTGACGGTCGTGTGTGTCCTATAGTGACAAAAGCGATTGGATAAATATTTTCAGCCAGTAGCATGGAAAGCCCTAAAATCCAGAAACAGAGTTTTAAAATGAACCCTCATATGAATAGGCAGCCAATGCAACTTTCTGAAGGCTTGAGAAACAGAGCTATGTCTAAGAAGTCTGAGCACTAGTCTACCGGCCTAGACTAGTTACAGTAGTCCAAACCTGAGGTTAAAAGTGCAAAGGTTATCATGTTCCTTGAAGCTAAAGTGAGGAAAGTGAGGAAATCAAAGTTTTTGGGTGATTTAATTAAGGCAGAACATGTGTCCCATATGACAAAACTGGTGGCCAAAAAGACAACACATTGTCAAATTTTACTCCTAAATTTATGGCCACCTCAACGGATCCATGTTAAAATATTGATGTTAAGAATATCGAATATTGATGTAAAAATATTGATAACAATAATATCGACTCCCTATACATAAACAGGTGAGTACATTAATATTGACACAAAAATATCAATTTAAAAAATATAGAAGTAAAAATATTCATTTTAACAAATTACATAACTTAAATAAAATTAATGAAATAATATTAATATTATTAACAAAATAAATTAAATGTAATATATATTTTAACTAAATATAACAAATACACTTCAATTCAATTCAATTCAAATGATCTTTATTCGGAATTTTGATACATCCATAAAAGTACATACAGAATGAAACACATTAAAAACACATAAAAACCTATAAAGTTAAAAACAAATTCCAATTGGAGTTAAAGCAGCATAAATATCATAAAGTGCATACTACATGTAAGAAATAACATCGGTCCATTAATATGATTTTTACCATGAATTTCAATTTATCTACTCCTGAAAGTAAAAAATGCAAAATACAAAGTGCATTTACCTTGAAATAATCATACCGATCCAAAATACGCAAGTAAATGTTTCTATATGCAAATTGTATCAAAGTGATAAAGTGCAATGTGCATTCAAATACAATGCCATTATTAAATTATGCTTTTTCCATACTTGCCCTTGATCTTACACAGACTTTTATAAAACAGCTTACAGTGTAAATAGTCTCATCTGTTGACAACATTTGTAGGAACCTCAATGCCAGATTAAAGTCCCTTAAGTTGCGATTGCGGAGAATCGGCATTAAATAATGACGGGTATATAATTTATAGTGGCCACAGAAAAAGAAATAATGCAACAGACTTTGTTTCCCACCTACAGAGCAGGGACAATCCAGCTCTTCTAAGCTTTTATTATAGCCAAGGGGGAAGCTTAGCAAGTTAACAATGCTTCCGTCTCGGAACCTAAACAAAAGGCTCCGGTTCCATCTTCCTTTTGGGGTTGTCAGATATCTGCAAGGCCTATTTAAATTATCATTGCCTGGTTCTGTAAGTGGCAAATATTTAATGACAGCCGGTTTTACAAATTCGGATCTCATTCGTTCCTCCTTATATAAATCGTATAATGCCCGTTTTACACTGTTCTTATGAGTGGGGACAATGGTGTTTGGGGAACTGAACAAGGAGCCATGTCTCACACTTAACAGGCTATTCTTAACAGCATTTAACCATGGTATTTGATGGGATCTTTCATGCAATAAACAATCAGATACTATACTGCGTGTTAAGGATGCTGCTGGGTTTGTCCATTTTTTTATCCAAAAAAGCGCGGGCCTTGATCTAATAAAATCAACAATGTATGGCAGCCTCAATTCGCTGTGACAGATAAAAGTGGGGGCACAGGGAACTCCCCCCAGCACCTTCCTGCAGAATCTATTTTCTGCCGATTGGAGGGACGTAATATTGCAATATCCCCACACTTCTGCTCCATATGTCCCAGTAGGATGACATTGGGTACGATAAATATTGAGCAGGGGGGTAATAACGTCAGTCGATTTGGGTTGTCGGAGGGATAAAATTGAATTTATTGACTTACCAATTTTATTCCTCGCATAAGCAGCGTGCGGCTGCCGTGAACCTGTGTTAGAAAATAGTAACCCTAAATAAGGAAAAGTGCTAGTGCATTTTAATATATTGTCACCTGACTTAATTGACGTAATATTATATTTTTTTGGTCCACAATTCATGATAAAAGATTTTTTAAAGTTGGTATTTAGGCCCAAATCGGACATAAAATCAACAAACCCAGTAATTAAAATGCGTAAAGCATTTGGGGTACGCCCCATTAGTACCGCGTCATCCGCATACAGTAAGGTAGTAATGGGGGAACCGTTTATAATTGGAACATCCTTAGTAATTTTGCTCAGAGTGCTGCTCAACCCATTAATATATAGAATAAAAAGCAGTGGGGCGAGTACGCAGCCCTGTCTAACTCCTCTGCTAATTAAAATATCATCAGATAATTCGCCATCATTATTAATACGTACTCTGGCCTTTAGATCTCTGTGTAAATACGAAAGAAAATATACCAATGATTCATCCAAACCATAATCAAGCAAAAGTGACCACAACCTAGAACGATTAACAAAATCAAAAGCGGAACTCAAATCCATGAAACCTAAATAAAGCGGGGACTTTTTGACAATTGTGTATTTGGCCATGATCAAATTCAAATTGAGACATTGTTCAACAGTGCCCACATGGCTTCTAAATCCCAATTGACTATAGTGTAAAACATTATTATCCTCAGCCCAATCCCTTATCCTTTTAAAAATTACTCTTCCAAGGACCTTTAGTGTGTTATCGATCAGTGAAATCGGGCGGTAACAAGCAGGATCCGCCCTGTCACCTTTTTTAAAAATCGGTACGATGACACTGTTCGACCAAGATTCAGGAATGGAGCTGTCAGTCAAATTATTAAATAGGTTACATAATAAAGGGGCCCAGAAATTGATTTCGGATTTAATCTGATCGATAGAAAGGCCATCCGGGCCGGGGGCTTTATTACTAGCACTCTCAAATATAGCATCCTCGACCTCAGGTAATAAAAAACTCAGTCGTTCTGCTGTACTAGATAGGGAGACAATATCTGAAGAAGAGGCTGATATAGCATAGATTTTAGAGAAATGCTCTACCCACACCTCACCAGTTATGTTGCAATTAATTGGTTGGATGTTAGAGCCAAAAGATCTGAGGGACTTGACTTCTCTCCAGAAACCTGTCGTATCTTTTAATGAGGCAGTACGTGTGAGAGTTTCCCAGTGATTAATCACTAGGGCCTCAGATCTAGTGCATAGCGCGGATTTATATTTTGATCTTAATTCTCTCACAAGTTGGACGTCCCTGGGATGAATTTTTAAGGCCGCCCTCAGGTCCCTGTTAGCCTTGGAACAAGAGGAGTCGAACCAGCGTGGGCCATGATCTATATTAGGCCTAGCTCGTTTAGAGGACTCTCTTTTGATTGCCCCACAGAGATTACCAAAGGCAACGACCACATCGTTGCCTGGACTAGTGTACGACAGACAAGTCTCTACTGTCTTGGGGTGTTTTTTGATGACTCTAGCTAGGATATCTTTATTATCCACCCCTTTCCATATTAATCTTAGTCTATCAGTAGATAGTGACAAATTTTGTACCCCAATCTCTGCTCTCACTGCAGCCTTCGGGTTCTGTGGATTGTCAATATATATTCTAAGCGGATAATGGTCACTATATTCGGAACAGATGACTTCTGCTTTAAAAATTATGTCACTCAATATTGGACAAGTGAAAATATAATCTATCGTGGAGGAGCAGCCCTGGCCTATATATGTAGGTGTTAGTGTATTGTTTGGACTGGAACCAGCAATTTCCATTGCATTTACTAGATCACGGGAGGCTAGATGGTTTTTCAACTCTTCACCGTTTCTACATACAGGGCTATCACGGTACATATGAGCATTAAAATCCCCTCCGATGCAAATGCCATCAAAGGGCCCATACTTCTGCCCCTCCATAATCTCATCAATAAAATTAAACAATAAGATAAAATTATCATTGGGACGGGTAACAAAATCATTATTATAAAAGTTAATTATACATAGTTTCATCCTTTTAGTGTACTTCATAGCCATAAAACATTTGCCCGGTGTAGGGATCAGTTTTGTTTGTACCCCGGATTTTATTTTAGTCCAGATGGATAAGCCCCCACTGGGACGACCCATAAGTGAGGGGGAAGCCTGTGATTATAGCAACAAAAACGGATATATGACGTTAAAACGCTGACTTTTACCACGCAGACCATTACCACGCATTTTTTACAACGCAGGACCCTTTACCACGCATACCATTACAACGCTGGTATTTACAACGCAGGTACTATTACAACGCATACCATTACAACGTAAGTATAGGTAAGTAAATAATATGATAAAATAATTATTAATAATATTTTTTTTAATTAATAAATTATTAATTTAATATTTAATATTTTAATTATTTATTAATTTTTAAATATATATGTTAAAAATACCCCTGTACCCCAAAACCCAAAACCCAGCCCTAAAACCTAAAAATACCCCTGAACCCCAAAACCCAAACCCAGTCCTGAACCCTAAAAATACCCCTGTACCCCAAAAACTGAACACTGACCCTGAACCCTAAAAATACCCCTGTACCCCAAAAACTGAAAACTGACCCTGAACCCTAAAAATACCCCTTTACCCAAAAAACTGAAAACTGACCCTGAACCCTAAAAATACCTCTTTACCCAAAAACTGAAAACTGACCCTGAACCCTAAAAATACCCCTTTACCCAAAAACTGAAAACTGACCCTAAACCCTAAAAATACCCCTTTACCCAAAAACTGAAAACTGACCCTGAACCCTAAAAATACCCCTTTACCCAAAAACCCAAAACTGACCCTGAACCCTAAAAATACCCCTTTACCCAAAAACCCAAAACTGACCCTGAACCCTAAAAATACCCCTTTACCCAAAAACCCAAAACTGACCCTGAACCCTAAAAATACCCCTTTAAAAAAAACCTAACATATAACATTTTAAATATAATTATATACTTACCAATATTTACGTTGTAATGGTATGCGTTGTACAAGTACCTGCGTTGTAAAAACATGCGTTGTAAATAAATGCGTTGTAATAGTATTTGCGTTGTAAAAGTTCCGTTGTAATGGTAGTGCGTTGTAAAAAATGCGTTGTAGTGGGTGTATACCAACAAAAACCCTCCATTACGGGTGTGGTAGTGCACCAAGTCTCTTGTAACATCAAAATGTCGCAGTTGTTACTAACCCAGTCTGACCATTCTTTAATTTTCAATTTGGAGTTAAGACCCGCTATGTTCCAGCTCACGAGAGATATATCGGAATCCTCGGGCATTAGTCTTTGGTTCAAGGGTTTTTCTCTAGTTACAGTCCGTTGTATGGGTTGTGGGACTTCCAAGGTTTCGATGTTAGGTGCCACTGACGATTCAACTGAATTAAACCTTGTGGGTCAGTCTAACATATCCAAAGCTGACAAAGGGGCAAATCTATTAAACATATTGAGTGGGAATGGAGCTGGTTGAAATTGCATAGGGAGTGGCTGAAAGTGCATAGGTGGGGGTTGAAACTGCATTAGGGGTGGCCGAGATTGCATTAACGATTGTCTGTAAAAATAGCTCAAAGGTAACATAGTTGCAACAGTAGAGATAGCAGAACAATTACCATTTCTACTGAGAAGGTGTCTTACAGTTCCAGGGTTCTTAAAATTGAGAACTATACAGTCACCTTCCTTATCTTTGAGTAAAGGCCCAACCCAAGACACCCTGCGGGCCGATAGGATCTCACTAGAGATATCATATCCGACGCCTTTGTGTTTAGTTAGCCAGTCTATGCATTTATTTCGCAGTTGCACCCATGATTCCCCCTGGTCCACCCTCAAAGGTGGTACTCCTGCAAGGACCAGGACAAAAGGACAAGCGTCCGGTGGCAGATGTAGTGCAGGCCCTTGATGTTTAAAAGGCCTGTTTGACCCTGCCTCCCCAGTACCTTTGTTGCTAACAGTAGTTGATCTTATTGCTTTGGTGGAATGGATCAAATCGTTGTCATTTGTAATATTTTTATTAGGAATAACAGGAGGGGCAGTTTTTCTAGGTGCAGGTATAGGAACGGATTTTAAGGGTAAATTAGGTTTTACCAAGTTCTTCCCTTCATTAGTAGGTCGGGGTAGAGTCATGGGTGGTACAGTAGACTGTAGTAATGTTCCAGAGTTACTTATGTTCCCACCCAGTAAAGAGGAGGTTTCCTGTTTCTTTGATGACAGTGTGTTGCTTACCGATTCAAGTTCTTTTAAGAGACGGTCAGCTCTGATTTGATCCAGGATAACAGACCCCTTTCTTTTTGCTTCTTCGTTTTTAACCAGGTTATCTAGTCTATCGAGTCTTTTAAAAACATTATTAAACTGGTTGATCATTTGTTTCTGTAGACGATTAAAAATGGTGTCAACTATGGTTTCTATTAAATTCCCATTCTGTTTCGTGAGATGATAGTTGTCTCCCATTAATGTTGTTTGGGTCCATATCGTGTTAGAGGTCCCATTTGAATTAATGGTAGTTACTGTAGGGATATCATCTGCATCCACTAAGTCTTTATCAACAGTAACAGTTAGTGCTCCAGTCGGTTTTTGTTTATTCCACAAACTCTGGGGCGTGGGCTGATTTTTACTAATTAATGGTTGCTTCCTTTTATTGGCACTTGGCTTAGCGATGCCTCTTTTGCGTTTTTCCCCTCCCTGTTTATTTTCAGTTTCCAAAGATCCCGGGGTGGTAGCTTCATCCTGGGAGGCGATTATAATAGTGGGAACAATTTCAGGCAATAAGGGCAGGGGGGGTGTTAATGTCAATGCCGGTTTTGTAATTACAACAGCTGGAGATAGTGGAATACCAGGGCTATTTGACAGTGATATAGGCTGTGTAACATTATTGGTAAAACTCATAGACATTCTTCGCTCAGTGTCAGCTATTTCATTAGAGACCAAGGTCAGTGCATTTTCGAGTAAGGACTCAAATGTAGCAGGAGGAAAAGGGAAGTCATCCTGTGTAACACCAATATTGGCAGACGCCATACTAGGAGAGGAACGTAAGAAAGACTCACCACGGGCGGGTTGACAAAGTTAGAGGGTTAGAGGGGTTAGAGGGGTGGCCCGCCCGACCACTGATGACCACGGACGGCCACAGGCGGCCCGCCCTCTGCCCGGGCTCCGCCCGGCGTCGCCCGCGCGCGTCCCGCGACGCGGAGGGACAGGCTGTGCTTTGTAACGCCTCCGGGCGCGAAGACAGCGGGGCACAGGAAGTAGACGCAAAGCCCACTGGGAGCTGTAGTCTCCAGCCGCTCCTGGATGGATGATGGCCGCGAGACCTACATCGTTTCCCAGCCCAGGGGCAGGAGCTGCGTGCTAGCGTGCTGTCCGGTGAGTGTGCCTGCTGCCGTTTGACCCCCGTTCCACCGAGGGACAGGCTGTGCTTTGTAGCGCCTCCGGGCGCGAAAACAGCGGGGCACAGGAAGTAGACGCAAAGCCCACTGGGAGCTGTAGTCTCCAGCCGCTCCTGGATGGATGATGGCGGCGAGACCTACAGCGTTTCCCAGCCCAGGGTCAGGAGCTGCGTGCTAGCGTGCTGTCCGGTGAGTGTGCCTGCTGCCGTTTGACCCCCGCTCCACCGAGGGACAGGCTGTGCTTTGTAGCGCCTCCGGGCGCAAAGACAGCGGGGCACAGGAAGTAGAGGCAAAGCCCACTGGGAGCTGTAGTCTCCAGCCGCTCCTGGATGGATGATGGCGGCGAGACCTACAGCGTTTCCCAGCCCAGGGGCAGGAGCTGCGTGCTAGCGTGCTGTCCGGTGAGTGTGCCTGCTGCCGTTTGACCCCCGCTCCACCGAGGGACAGGCTGTGCTTTGTAGCGCCTCCGGGCGCGAAGACAGCGGGGCACAGGAAGTAGACGCAAAGCCCACTGGGAGCTGTAGTCTCCAGCCGCTCCTGGATGGATGATGGCGGCGAGACCTACAGCGTTTCCCAGCCCAGGGGCAGGAGCTGCGTGCTAGCGTGCTGTCCGGTGAGTGTGCCTGCTGCCGTTTGATTAATAAATATAAACACAAAAAATGTGTACATATACATATATTTACTTAACTTATTTTATTAACTATTATATTTATTTATTAACTTTTTAAATTATATAAAAATAAAATATTCTACATTTGATTAACACATTAAACTAATAAAAAAAGAAAAAAAACATACATTTAATAACAAAATAAACACAATAGTAGGGAAAGCGTTGGATAGTGGAGGGGTAAAAATTACTATTCCCACTCCAGTGAGTGCAGCAGTAGGGAAAGTGTTAGATATGAGGGGGAGGGTACAAATTATTATTCACACTACAGTGAGTGCAACAGTAGGGAAAGCGCTGGATAGCGGAGGGGTAGAAATTACTATTCCCACTCCAGTGAGTGCAACAGTAGGGAAAGTGCTGGATCCCACAACAATAAAAAACAAGAAAATCAACATTTTTGTTAAAGTTAATTTCCAATATTAACATAATAATATATAAATTAAAATATATTATTATTAACAAAGATAATAACAAATCATTGATTACACATTAATTAACACTACAACATCCACAACACACACCTAAAATTAATTACCCAATTACGATTTTTTATTACTAATTAATTAATGGAAATTAATTTAAAAATATTTAATAATTAATCAATAACAAATGAATTACTTACCAACCTTCACACCATTTACACATATAAACACCACAACACACACCTAAAATTAGTTAAATAATTAACAATCAGGGCGATTGCCTACCAGCGGGAAAAGCGGCGGATTGTCTTTCCGTCTGCCACGGTACCCTCCACCATGCTAATGTGGCGGGGTTAAAAGGCCGTCTGGCGGGGTGATTTGGCGGGCGGATTGCCACCACTGGTAAGGCGGTGGCGATCCGCCCACCATCCTGATAGACCCCGTAGTTGGTAAGCATCACTTGAAAGTAAAGTAGGTCTTTTTTGTCTCCCTTTGTATTTTTTGTACGTTTTCAAGACAATTTTAAATTAGATTTTTGTGCCTGATGCCATTAATGTTCTAATTGCTTACAAAGAAGCTTTTCTTTAGCTAGCAAAGGCATAAACCAATGAGCAGAAGGGAGATACCAACATCTGCCAGGACGTACTAAGGGAGGTAGGTCATCTACAGCAGCCAGAATTCACTGATTAAAGGAGTATAAATCATTGGGAAACTCTCCTGTGAGGAGAGAGGACGCAGCTAAGCGGCTAGCCAATTTCGAACTTGTGATCTTCTCCCAATTCCAGGTGATGTAATAAATGATGCAATAGAACATGTTGTGAGTGATGTAATATGTGAGGTCATAAGCAGTGCATGGCGGAGCCCTAGTTTTCATGTTATTGTTAGCTCTGCTAACTATGATGGGTGAATATCTGGTTTTTTTCAGTTCAAAACGTTTATGTTGTCTCTGACATAGTTACCTAACTATAAGGTTACTTTAACCTTTTTTCAGTGAATAAAATAATTTAATTCATTAACTTAACTTTAGTTCCTATGGGTAATTATTTTTGTGTCCCTGTCTCTATTGTTTTCTATGGAAGTGTGTTTTAGAACCTGTGAATAGTTTCCATCTGATTGCATGCGTAACCAAAATACTGAACTGAAGTATATGTCACTGTGTTTCGGCACCTTTTGGTCTGTAGTAACTTTAGAAGTGTGATTTATGAATGCCCATGATTTTACTCTTTGTGGGTGTGTTTTTGTATTCTCATTCCCATCCTCGGACGCCTCTCATTTAGGCTCTCACTACAAGTGTCCCAGTTCATTGTGATACATGCAGTAAGTACTGCTACTGCACATTTTGCAAGTTTGTGTTTTTTATAAGGTAAATATTGGCAGATCAAACCTGTTGATATTTTTCTGGCAAATAATGCCAGGTATTTATGGAACATACAGATCCTGGTGCAGTAAGCACCAATACCTGCATGTTATTCCACAAAAACGTATAATGGGGTAGTATTTATTAAACCTGATCAATTCTTAAGCATAGCTGGATTTTATCAGCTGCGATTAACGAGCCACTCGTAATGAGGGCCTAGGTAGTAAATATTCCTAATTTTTCAGCCAATTTCCGTTGTCTCTCCCACATTTACTAAACAGAATTATATATATTTATGTTTGGAGATCTCTGCCACCTTGATATAGATCTCCCCACAGAAAGATTGGGGAGGCGGAGGTCTTCAGATGTAGGTTTGTCAACGGAACTTTGTAG
Organism: Lissotriton helveticus; assembly: GCF_964261635.1. Classification (NCBI taxonomy): domain Eukaryota; kingdom Metazoa; phylum Chordata; class Amphibia; order Caudata; family Salamandridae; genus Lissotriton; species Lissotriton helveticus. The sequence goes on from NC_136065.1 coordinate 1,762,812,384, forward strand.
TACGATTTGTACTTCCGTAGCACTACTTTAAGTACTACAAAATGCAGTTTGTGAATCGGACTCCAAGGGGCACATTAGGATGGCGGGCAGACTTTGTCCACCCGCCATCCGGTTGTAAAAAGAGACCGCCTGGCATAAGGGCGGGGGTCCTGTGGGTGCCATTAGGATGCGCCTGCCAGTGTGGCGGGCGCATCCTGCATTCCAAATATTGTGGCGGGCAGTGCACTCAGCACCGCCCGCCACAATGCCAGGAAGGGAAGTTTTGCATGGAACTGAGGTTACCATAGGTACCCTCCATGTGCAACCCACACCACCCCAGAATCCCTGGGGGCCCACAACGGGCCCCCACAAGCAATTTCCACGTGCCTTTCCGTGACGGAAATGCCGCCACGGAAAGGCATGCTTCTGCCCTCCTAGTAATATGGCTGGTGGTGTCTAACAGACACCGCCACCATATTAACTGCTTTTCGACCCGGTAGACAATCGGGTGGATTGCCTACTGGCGGAAAACCGATGGACGGTCTTCCCGTCCGCCGGGGTACCCCCCGCCATGGTAATATGGCGGTGGGAAATTAGTAGCGGGCGGAGTTTTTTAGCGGGCGGCTTGGCTTGATACTACCTAACCTATGCCTCACTTCCACAAAGGTTATCAATGGATGAACTTTTAGCAAACACGGATCTCTTACCATGTGGGTGATCATCTTCAGAGGCCAAAGACGAGGGCCTCTGCTAACACAGTGGGCAGCTGTGCTGTTGGACAGACTATGGATCAGCATTTGATCCTTACAAACCCCTGAATTTTCAGAAGTTAGTCACACTTATCCATGGACTAAAGCCTTATGGAACATGAGCAAAGAAGAAAATTACCTGATGTATGAGGTGAAGTTAAACAACCATTTTAAACTATAAAGCAAAATATCAGTTTCATTATATTCTATGGGTCATATGTGTTGCTTTCTTTTTAAAAATTAAATATCAATGTATCCAATTGTCTTATTCTTCTTCTAAAATATTCATAGGTTTTGCCTCAATAGTAACGCCCAGTTAGGGCTTGAGGCAAAACATTATGTTGCCATTGTTATTGTAAAACGAAGTACCTGTTGCTTTGATATGGGAATTCCAGCATTCTGTGTTACCAAAGATGTCCTTTAGATCCAAACAATGTACAATAAAGTTCAACCTCCCAATATATACCCTTGAATACCTTGTGGTGTTCTTCCTGTATTAAATTAAGCAAGGTCTTGCAATTGACCCCCACAATTTGATTTAGCCAATTCAGGATATTGCCAGGACCCATGCTGACATAGGCAACCCCTCCAATCTAATCACTTCATAAGGACCAGAAGTCCTGAAACTCTACAACGTGGGACCTTCCTGATTGTCAACATCATGGTTATACTCTATAAACCACACCCCCTCCTCTTTTTCAAGGGCAATGGAATGACTTACAAAGACGCAGCCTCGTAATGAAAAAGGGAGAAATGGTCCCACAGCCACTCCTCACCAAGGGTAAATTTGGGGTTTACAGACAACGGGTAAGGTGGGTAAGTGAAGGTGAAATGCCCAGACAGGGTCCTTTTGCCTTGTCCAAGGTCAAGAAATGCCCAATGGCGAGTGACATCTTAGCAAAACACATAGAGCACAATTCTTCTGACCACGGTTGAACACTGCAGCTTGGCGTGCCAGCTGACCCGCTTCTCAAGGGGTCAGAGCATTGTGTGGACCATGGAGGGGCAGGCGGGATGGCGTCCTCTCATGTCTCCTGTTCGCTATTGGCAAAAGGGCGCAGTAGTACCTGATCTACTCCTTGGCCTTGCACAATGTTCTGAAAGACAGAGGAGCAGCTGCATAGAAAATATAACAAGCATTGTCATAGACAATAGGTCTCGCCTTTGGGACCTTTTAAGTGTTTAGTACATTATCCTGATTGCTGTGCCGCCAGGGATTAAAGAGCTATATAGTTACAACACACTCAGTCACACAGTCTGCTGTGAGATGGTTACTCTCTCTAGTTCGCTTCCGACTGTGTAAGCAATAAAAATGTTTTGATCTAAATTGATAGGCAGTGGAGTAATATGAGAGCTTTCGGTGACTTCACTTTCCATAAACCCTGCGATTGATTAAAAGATAATAATCCGCCCCAAAATAGTTGACACACCAATCATCAAAGAAACCCACTCCAGCTACTACACCAGAAGATATCTCCTTAATGCCCCGGCAGTGGCTGGGTAGTTGGATTATGTACTGTGTTGGACTTCGTAAGCACATGTGGTGGAGATGTGGGGAGAGACTGTCCGGAAGAGATTGCATCTCCTGTTAATGAGAGGTAGCTCCATTAGCTATATAAAGATGAAATCAGTACAACAAGGGCCTAGCAGTGCCCTATGACTCACACTTGTGTTGGGAATGGGCTTCTTGTTGTCGGCTGTTAGAGGAAGGGACATCAGCACGTGTATGGGACACACGGTCCTATTAGCAGCATAAGAGGAGTGGCAGACTTTCACGTGGAACAGTTTAGGACCCTTACTGCAGCATATGAGTTTGCCAGCAGTAACAGAAGATTTAGGACATAAAAACTGCAAGTAATAAGCAGCAGCCAGGCAATTGTCAGAAGGTGGAATGTGCGTGGCCTTACGAAGGGCGACTGAACTTTCTTGGGTAACAAACACAGAAGCCTTTAAGCACAGAAGAGGCATTATGGTGAAGAGGCACAGATTTATGGTCAGTAAAAACAGTAGTCCTTACTTTAAATTACTGAACAAATGAACAAAGTGGGCAGAAATTAGTAATTAGCAATTAGAAATTAGTAATTAGTAATTAATGGACGACACCTTCCAATAAATTAAGGACTTACATTTAGCCACAGTTTAAGGAAAAATAAAAATGAAATCTATTTAATAAAAACCTACACAAGCCCCACCTTGGAGGGGTGGTTAGAGAACGCAGCGTACAATCTGTTATAGAATCTCGAGGTGCATCATAAAGTTAAGGATCTTTCTCACACAACTGCATATTAAAATCAGCCATGAGAATGATGGAAAAGTAAACATTGGTGGCACACTTAAAAGCCAGCAGAAAAGATCTCAACGAGTCAATAACAACAGAATTGTGTTTGTTAAAATTATTGTAAAAATTAACAACTAACGTCCTCTTATGATGCTCAGAATGCAGTTGAGTGGCAGAAAGATTAGACGAGCAAGTAACAACCATTAAGTCTCTATACCAGTCTTTGTGCGGTAGAATGCTGCAAGGTGTAAGAAGAATACAGCTCCTTAGATATCTCCAAGGGTTAAGCACCTGCTGTGGGGGCCTGCAGGCAATTTCTTTGCCTCATGCGCGGACCCGCTCAGCCCATCAGGCTTCTCATGCTAGCTACACTCCGCACGGTGCTCACAGCTATTACAACTTGTCTAGATAGAAGAGTCCGCGCTCTGTTACTTGTGGTTTTATTTTTACGTTAATAAATTGAACTACAATTACCAGAATGCAACAGACTACCCGTGGCTGGTAGTGGGCTTGTGACCGAAAGCCAGCTACTAATAGCACGTGTTATCTGTCGGGCAGGTGGTGTAGAAAGATTTTAGACAGGGTGGTCATTTATGCAACACATGGTGCAGACAAATGCAAATTGGTTTAATCTGAAGCAAACGTCTGCAACTACGTTCAAAACAATAAAAGCACTCAAGCTGGTGCAAGCAACCAGCACCAGAGGCTAAGACAATGAAAAAGCCACAAACATCTTTCACAATGTGGCAAACTCAGAGAGGAACCGCTCTTCCCGTCAAAATGTCACTGACTCCTGGTTATAAGGGGACTGCTGCATGCAAACAAATTGGTTGCTCTACAGCACCCATATTGTTCAAAAGTGACATAAGCCCCCTACGCTGCATGGATGTACTACAAATAGGGCCTAAAACCCAAACACTCAAAGTGCCTCAAACGGGCATAATTAAAAGTGCAGTCAAGTTCGAGCTGAATACCCCCTTGTAACACTTGCGACTTTTTTGACAGTCCTGGATTTTTCGCAAACAGGTAGTTACAATTTGGAAAGAGTGGTTTGACTTTTACCATTGGGAGGGATGGCTTAAAAACAGCATACAAAACTCTGGCATCTAAAAGAGAACAAGGCTGCCTAACAAAAGGAGCATATGGCATCCACACACATGTCTGTCGATAATGTGCACAGAATACTCCACATCCCCATGTGGCACTAATAAAAACATATGAATGCTTCCAAAGCACTGAATATTCATTGTGGTGCAGCCTGGCATGCCGTTACACGAATAGGCCAGATGCGAATGCATGGCCAGAATGTGGCCCCAGGTCTGAAAGGTTTGCCACAAAATAAATAAAAACTAGCCCATGCAACTTTGCTTTGCAAAAAAAAACCTCAACGATGGCCTAAATCGAAAATTTTAAAGTTTATATGCAAGAAATGAAGTAGCTTGTGGGCGCATGTCTGCACTGTAAAGCAAACAGTCCTGACTACCGTGAGGAGTGTACACACACTTGAGAAGAGTGAAAAGGGGTGCAACCATAGAGCGCAGGCTGTTAATTAAAAACAGCAGCTCAAGACAAATGGTGGGGGCGGGCACAGGAATGGAAAGCCTCCTTGCGTGTGCCGCTGCTTGCCCCGGAGACCCCTTAGCCATGGGAGTGAAAGTTTAGAGGGAAGGGGGGACATGCACCCATCTTTGGCCATTTGCGAGCTTTCATTATTGAAAGCCAGATGCAAAGGCCAATGGAATATGTGGGAGGAGTGAGACCCACAGGGAGAAGTCTCTTTGAATCTGGAGTGATTCCAAGAGGCCCTCTCCTAGGGCAGCGCATGCACTGCGCTAGGCTCGACCTAAAAAAGAGTCTGTAAGTTAGTGTTTTGATCATGGTGAGTAGAAAAAGAGAAAGGAATTTCTCCACCAGAACGGAGGCTGTTGTGCATATCACAACTACTCTCCTTAATTTCTGGTCCACAGAGTAGTTATTTCCGCCTTGGCAGCCAAATCGCAGCTCCAAGCAGTGCAAGATGCTCATCTAAGTCCCCTCCCTCCTAGAGAAACTCCTGTCTGCTCCATTCAACATAATACACTCTCCTCTGTATCACTCATCTCTTGCCGCTCTGAATCCTCCCCAAGGTACTGCAGTCCAACCTCCTCTGAGGCACTCACACCCACAATAGCCTACTCAACGCTTTCCATCTGCCAATTCCTGTGCTGTCTGTGAGTGTATGCATGTATGTGAATGTATGAGGTGTGAGTAGGAGTGTTGTGCTTGCTGCCCCCAGTACAATGCTGGCTCTACCAAAGTGGTGGCATTTCTTGGCAACCTGAGGATATCAGTGTCAGGTACTCTGGGCCCACCCTTGTTAAAATGCTGACCCTCGCATAATGGTGGTGTTTTTGTCAGCTTGTAGGTATCCGAAGCATTACATTATTATTATTAAAATGCTGACTCTCTCATGATCATGGTATTCTTTCTAGCGTGTGGGCATCCAAGGTATTAGGAATCCCATCCAGGGTAACATGCTGGTGCTGAACTAATGGTGGTAATTCTTTGCAACTTATTGTAATACTTGACATGATGCCAAACATTTGCAAAACGCTAGGCAGTGAAAAGTGGTTGTATTTCTTAAAAGCTTGTGGGCACACATACTTCTACTGGCAGGAAGGTGGTAGTTGCATATGGTGGGAATCCATGTTATGCTGGTGTCAACCACTGGCATAATTCTGGACTTGAATGAATGGTGATCATTATTGACATATTGTGTGCATCCATGGTGAAGTTGTCATGCTACCCATAGTATAATGTAAGCACTGCCCTAAGGTACTAATCAGAACACTGGTAATAATTCCAGGCATGTTATTTGCATCCAGAGTACAATACTGGTTCCGGCATTATATGGAGACCCTTGCCATATTGTGGGCATCAATTGCACAATGTGTAATTCTTAAAATAATGTGGACATCCAAGGCACCCACACCTGGCATATACTGGCACTGCATTTTGGTAGTAATTACATTAGTATTGTGGGGATGAATGCGATGATAGTACCCAGACTGGTAATATGCAGGACCTGCCATAATGAAGATAATTCCTGACAATTATATTGCTGACAGTCATGGTATGATGGTGCCAAGGTATTATTGAAAATACTTTTGAATTCAACAAGTTCAAACAGGCTCGGAAAAGAGAGAAGCTAGTGTATGTAAACATAAGCAACATGCATTGTAATATACGTGCATAGGCAACCTGCTGTCGGAAACGGAGTACTGGTATGCTTTTGTCGAAGCACAGTTTGTTTTACATTGATTGCATTCGTAAATGTTAGTTCTATTTTTTTCTGCCAAGACCATTTTTTGCTAATAACAAATAATTTAGGCTTGTAATCATTGAGGCTGACTCACAATGGTCTTGATTTAGACGTATAAATTATGCAGCATGTTATTTGTACTTGTGTAGCTTAATTTCTCTTCCCGCAGCTGCAAGCAGCCACTTGCAAAATATATTGGAAACACTTAGGAGTGCATCTCATAAGAATCTGATAAACAGAAAACAGATAAATATATCTGTATAAGGCAAATGTCTCAATAACCAGGGGGGGGACACACAGAAATGTCCCTCTAGGGAAAAGCAGTGCCCTTCATCTCTGCAGCACTAAACTTTTATATAAACCTCAATTTAAACACCCTGAGATTATAAATAAATCATCGCAGCTTTCTTAACTGTACAGGCCTAAAACCATTTTCATCCAAGTGCTATTAGAATCAGTCCCTATCCTATGTAACAACAGTTTAATAAAAATAAGTCCTCTGTTAAAAATGGAGTCTGCATTTGGCAGAGGTTTGCACTCTGTCCAAGTAGGGACCACCACTCTAGTCAGAGTAAGTCAGATACACACCTCGAATTAACCTGTGCTTACACTTTAGTTGCTTGGCACAGAGCAGTCAGGCTTATTTTAAGATGCAATATGTAAAGTATTTGTTCAACACTTGAATTACTGTAGATCAATTAAAACACCACAAAAAGACTCCACGCAGGTTTAGAAACATGGAGAATATTTATCTGAGTAAAACAAGTACAAACAACAAACATCTAATGATTAGAAATCAAGATGTGAATTTTTAAAGATTAAGGGCCAGACGTAGGTAATCCAAATGTACTGATTCTAAAATACCGAATGTTTCCAATTCGGTATTTTAGAATTGGTAAATGCTATGTAGAAAAAAATTCGGTAAGTATCACCGAATCGGTATTTACCGATTCGGTAATTCCCATTCATTCCTATGGGCCTGGAGGCCCAAAGAAATGAATGTGAATTACCGAATCGGTAAATACCGATTCGGTAAAATAGGGAAACATTCAAGGGTGGCAGAGTGTCGCGTTGACACCCTGTTGCACCCCTGAATGGTGCTTGTGTGCACATGGGGCACACATACATGCCCTAAGGGCATGTATGTATGCCACATGGCACTGTTGAAAATGCACAGATTTGCATTTTCAAAGGTATTCAGGATTTACCAGCAACTAATAGTTGGTGGTTAATAAGGAATGCTTAAAGCACATAAGCACTCTTAAAAGTGCGTCCTACATGCCATTTACCAATTCGGTAAATACAGACTTGGTAAATAATGATTCGGTAAATACAGAATCGGTAAATACCGATTTGGTATTTACCAAATCATCTCCTGCATCTGAAATGGCTCAATACCAGTCGGTAAGCCTGAAATTTACTGAATTTCGGGTTTACCGACCGGTAATGGGCCACCTACATCGGGCCCTCTATGTGAAACCGTGTTTAGAAGTCACAAGCAGCCAAAAGATTACTTGAGGTCACGAGAGACAGGTGAAAATTAAAAGTTCAGGTTAACTATTATGGAGGGCAGGCCTGCTACAAGACCCAGACAGTCCTGCTGAAGAAATACCTTGGATGGACCTGTTGTCAATGTTGAGAGCATACTGTGTCGTTGTCGAGCCGCGCAAAGGGGGTCCCAGCTAGTCATCGAGGTCTGTTGAAGTGTATACAATGTGTTGTCGCCGAGTCACGAAGAGCGTCATCGTCGATCCACGCAGACTGTGGATTCCTTGTCATCAAGCAGCCTCTGCATGTGAGGCGAAGGGCAATGGGTCGATTTTTGCTGAAATCGGCTGCAGAACCCACTGCTGAGACCCAGGATTAGAGGGGGTACTTCAGGCAAGGGTAGGACTCAAAGAAGGCAGAGTCCAGCAGCAGCAGGATTGCAGGATGTCTTTTGTGACCCTGGGTCTTCAGAAAACTGGAGGCAAGCCAACAAGCCATTGGAGTCCCTCTGGGTTCAAGTGAGATTGGTCCAGTCCTTGTCCTCAGCAGGACAGAGATCAGCAGTCATCAGAGCAGCTCAGATTAGCATAGAAGAAGCTCAGCAGAACAGTAAGTCATGGGAATATGACAATCCTTACAGCAGAGCAGTTTTACTACAGCAGAGTTCTTCCCAGGTCAAGTAGTGTCCTGAGCCCTGGTACATATACCCAAAAGTGCCTTTTATAAAGGGGGTGACATCAAAGGTGGTCTCTGAAGGGCACATTGATCCCTTTCAACCCAGTCCTGTCAGCCAGGCTATCTGTGGGGGTTATCGGCCCTTTGTGTGAGGATGGGACACAGCCTATTCAGATGTAAGCGTGAGTCACCGTGCCCCCTTCCTGCCCAAGAAGGCTATTAGAATGCAGATGAATGCAAATTAGTCCTCTGTTACACCCAGCCCTTCCTGTGTTTGTGGCTGTCTAGAGGGAATGCACAAAGTATAGCTGTCACCCACCCCAGATGTGTATTGAAGACAGGCTGCATGCACAGATAGCAAAGTTAAGATCAGATAAATGTCCACTTTCAAGAAGTGGAATTTCTAAAATAGTAATGTCATATTCAACGTTACCATTAAAGGGGGTTTATTACCACCATTTCAAGGATATGAATCATGATGCATCTACCTCTTTCTTATCAGGAAATACAGATTTAAGAGTGTTTTAAGGAAACCCCAATGCTAGCTTACGAGAGGAGTAGGCCACGCATTAGAGAAAAACAAATTTAGCTGTTTGTCACTGCCAGGACATGTAAAACTTAAAAGTGCATGTCCTGCCTTTTAGTTACACAGCACCCTCGCTTTAGGGTCTTACATCTTATGAATAACTTTATTTTGGCAACCAGTGCTATAAAAGGTTTTTACAATATGCATTACATGTGTCAAAATATAAGTAAATACATATAGCAATGATTAAACAATTCCTCATTGAAACAGAACGGCACTGGAAAGTTAAAATATCTATTATGCTTCTATAAGACAGCAGTTGGAACAAAGACATAAAATGTGGACGAATCACTAGTCTAAAAACAGCTAAGAAAGTTAAAGATGCGGTACGCATATTACTAGAATTTGCTGTTTCATCTGATATAAAAGAAGCATAAGATTAATGGCCTCAGCCCCACAAAGTGAAACATTCTACTGATAGCAGGCAGAATAAAGTGTATAATGCAAATAACGCGGTCACCAATGTCGACAACAGCCCGCTTAGTGTCTTATTAGACATGCAGAACAAATGGGCTGAATTGTTGTTACACCTTGGTCAATAGAACCTTCCTCCTGATGATCCACATCCTTCCCAAGAACTTAGCAGTAGCACAGGCAAGTGTAGTACTGGGGTCGGATCTGAATATACATATCACAGTTGCAAGGTTTGTGTGCCCAACAGTGTACAGATTGGTTTAATCAAATGTATGGCATTACAACACATACATTTACAACACATGCCTTTACAACGCAGTTTTTACATCGCATGCCATTACATCGCATTTTCAGAAACTACCTTTACAACGCATTCCATTACATCGCATTATACCTTTACAGCGCATACCATTACAATGCATACCCCTTCCCCTTTGTGAATGTATGCGGAACTATTTTTTAAGAGGAGGCAGTGGTCCCACATACCACAGCCTGCCCTTAAAAAATGTAAAGAGAACTTTTCATTTTTTTCTTTTAAACGCATCCCATTTTCCTTTAAGAAAAACGGGATGCATTTGGAAAAAAAATGCTTTATTTAAAAAGCAAAAACAACAGTTGATGGACAGAATGCAGAACAATGTCATACATTCACCCCAGTACAGAGATAGGGGCCTACTTCCATCGTTTTTTTGCACTCCACACCACCCCAGTTCAGACATGGCCATATGCAAATCAGCCTTGACCCTGTGCCTCATGGGAACAGTCCAGCCCGAACTGCCAAGCCATGTCTTCCCTGGACCGGAATCAAGCATCCTAGGACCGGTTTCTGGCTATCAGCCATCATCAGCCAGGATAGCTTGACTCCAGTGGTGTGGAGAGCACGGGACTCACGTCTGAGCATACCCGTCCCACTCGGGGTGACAAATGCAAAAACAGCAGTTGATGGACAGAATGCAGAACAATGTCATACATTCACCCAAGTACAGAGACCTGGGCCTAAATCCATCCTTTTTTTGCTCACCATGCCATTCCAGTTTGAAACAAGCCATACGCAAATCAGTCTTGACCCTGTGCCCCATGAGTACTGTCCAGCCCAAACTGTCTAGCCAGGTTCTCCCTGGACTGGAAACAAGCATCCAAGGGCCGGTTTCAGGCTTTCAGCCCTCATCAGCCTGGATAGCTTGATTCCAGTGGCATGGAGAGCACGGGACTCACGTCTGAGCAGACCCGTCCCACTCGGGGTGACAAAAGCAAAAACAACAGTTGATGGACAGAATGCAGAATAATGTCATACATTCACCCCAGTACAGAGATCTGGGCCTAAATCTAACATTTTTTGCTCACCATGCCATTCCAGTTTGAACCCAGCCATATGCAAATCAGTCTTGACCCTGTGCCCCATGGGAACAGTCCAACCCGAACTACCAAGCCAGGTTCTCCCTGGACTGGAAACAAGTATCCAAGTACCGGGTTCAGGCTTTCAGCCCTCATCAGCCTGGATAGCTTGATTCCAGTGGCATGGAGAACACGGGACTCAGGTCTGAGCATACCCGTCCCACTCGGGGTGACAAATGCAAAAACAACAGTTGATGGACAGAATGCAGAACAATGTCATACATTCACCCCAGTACAAAGATCTGGGCCTAAATCCATCGTTATTTTGCTCACCATGCCATTCAAGTTTGAACCCAGCCATATGCAAATCAGTCTTGACCCTGTGCCCTATGGGAACAGTCCAGCTACCAACTACAGATCTCTGTACTGGGGTGAATGTATGACATTGTTCTGCATTCTGTCCATCAACTGTTGTGTTTGCATTTGTCACCCCGAGTGGAGCGGGTATGCTCAGACGTGAGTCCCGTGCTCTCCACACCACTAGAATCAAGCTATCCTGGCTGATGACGGCTGATAGCCAGAAACCGGTCCTAGGATGCTTGATTCCGGTCCAGGGAAGACATGGCTTGGCAGTTCAGGCTGGACTGTTCCCATGAGGCCCAGGGTCAAGGCTGATTTGCATATGGCCATGTCCGAACTGGGGTGGTGTGGAGTGCAAAAAATCGATGGATTTAGGCCCAAATCTCTCTACTGGGGTGAATGCATGATATTGTTCTGCGTTCCATCCATCAACTGTTGTTTTTGCATTTGTCACCCCGAGTGGGACATGTATGCTCAGACGCGAGTCCCTGCTCTCCACACCACTGGAGTCAAGCTATCCTGGCTGATGATGGCTAATAGCCAGAAACCGGTCCTAGGATGCTTGATTCTGGTCCAGGGAAGACTTGGCTTGGCAGTTCGGGCTGGACTGTTCCCATGAGGCACATGGTCAAGGCTGATTTGCATATGGCCATGTCTGAACTCGGGTAGTGTGGAGTGCAAAAAAACGATGGATTTAGGCCCAGATCTCTGTACTGGGGTGAATGTATGACATTGTTCTTCATTCTGTCCATCAACTGTTGTTTTTGCATTTGTCACCCCGAGTGGGACGGGTCTGCTCAGACGTGAGTCCCGTGCTCTCCATGCCACTGGAATCAAGCTATCCAGGCTGATGAGGGCTGAAAGCCTGAAACCGGTACTTGGATGCTTGTTTCCAGTCCAGGGAGAACCTGGCTTGGCAGTTCGGGCTGGACTGTTCCCATGGGGCACAGGGTCAAGACTGATTTGCATATGGCTGGGTTCAAACTGGAATGGCATGTGGAGCAAAAAAACTATGGATTTAGGCCCACATCTCTGTACTGGGGTGAATGTATGACATTGTTCTGCATTCTGTCCATCAACTGTTGTTTTTGCATTATTTAAAAAGCAAACACAGTAATGGTGGTCTGTTATTCCCAGCAGAACACCATCCCTTTGATATGTGAGATTCCGAAGGAGTCACAAATTGTGACCTACCTCATTATTATTAATGAGGTAGGTCTTTAGGGACCCCATTAAGAACCGCAAATAGTGTGGGAGAAACTGTTGTACATTCCATTTTGTGAGTCGCAAAATGCCGCGATTTGCGACTCACGAAATAAAATGGTCGTACATCTGGCCCTACATTCATCCGGAACTTTTGTTAGGTTCTGGTAAGATCGACAAAGTTAGCAAAACACCAGAGTTCGTCCCCATAGAGGGCTGAGCCCACAGCTTTTGAATTGTATATCTGAAGTGCAACTGCGACTGGTTTACTATTGGTTCTGTGATGTTCGTTCAGTAGGTCACCTACAATTTGCCTATGCTTCATGGTCATCTTTTCCAAATGAGGTTTCCAAGACATGCTAGCTGAAAGTTTTATGCCCAAATACTAAAAGGTGTCTACCCTTTCAAGTGCAACCCCCCCTAGAATAGGAACCCCGCTATATGTTTTGTGGGGATTAATCGCCATAAATTTGTTCTTTGATGTATTTATCGCCAGGCCTCATATCATACAAAATCCCTCAAAGTGATTTTATAAATGCTGAAGAACGCCTGAGGTTTTTGAAACCAATAAGGTATCATCTGGAAAGACGAGTGTAGAATCTGTGGGATATGAGGAAAGAAATTGGAATATGTTGTTCAAGTATAATGAAAATAAAGTTGGGGCCATCTTGCATACCTGGTGAACACCCTTATTTACAGGAATAGGCTTGGTGAACAGCCCTTGCTCACCACAGCGTACTCTGGTATGATTATCCACATGTAGGGGAAAAATTAGGGATAAAGTATCGGATGGCATACCCATGCCAAGGAGCACGTGCCAGAGCTTATGTCTTGGGAGCAAGTCAAATGCCTATTTTAAGTCGACAAAGGTTATATAAAGACTGCCCTTGCCAATGGAAACGATTTTTCAGAACAGATGTCGGAAGCAAAATACCTGGTCAATTGTGCTAGTATTTTGTCTGAAATTGGCCTGGTAAGGTGTTAAGATATCATTGGCGTCAGTCCATTCCTGAATCTTGGCTAGACCAGTGCAATGAAATACTTTCTGCATAGAATCGAGCAGGATGATAGGGCTATAGTTAAGGGGTGAGTTCCTATCTCCCTTATTGAATATAGGTATCTCCTCTGTGCTTTTTCAAGACTCTTGGCACCACTTGCAATTGCATTAGAAATATGTATTTCCACCAGTTGTTCCTCCTGTGTAAAAAAAGATGACTCCTGGTATGCCGTCAGGACTGGGGGCTTTGACATTTACTATGGCACCAATGGAAACTTCAAGGTTGCCTAAGTCAAACAAGTCACCAGTCATTCTGTGTAGAGAGTTTCGAAGTGATTACACCAGACAGTTGCGGAAATGTTATTTTTGAGTTGGGGACAGCCTTGCTGTCACCCTAGGTGGCCAGGGACCAGAACTCTTTTGAATCTTTGATTTTACATGCATCCTTAACCCCTTCCATGCATCACAGTGCTCGTGTGCTGATGACGGCCGGGAGCCGTCATGACCACGCCCGCGATCGGAATGTCCAGCACCGCAGTGGAATTCCGGCCGCGGGCAAGGAGTTAATGTCCCGCCACCTCTTCTCATCGTATCCCATTTTGGCTTTAATTTGGACCTGCTTGTTTGCCCTTCAAAGGGTGCTTGTTGAGGCCACATCTTTTGCTTTTATGGCCAAAGCCAGTTGATTTCTAAGTTGCCTGCACTCCTTATAGTACCAAGAGTGAACATTTTTTTGTTTTTTCTTGGATGAGATTTGGGTGCTGTGAAGTACAGTGCTAGCTCCTCGAAGAAGCAAGAGTGAGTGGCCCTGGGAGCATTTGGATTTTCCATGGCTTGAAGGCCCTCCAATCCAGATGTACTTGCTAGTAGATCAAGACTGAGTAGTTGGAGGATGTCCTCCTGTGCAGCTAGATTATGCCATTTGAGATGCCTTTTGTCATTAAATAGTCACTTCCTGAGTTGGCTGGTATGAGCGAGTGATGGTGGACTGGCTACTCCACAGGGGCAGCAAGCTGAAGCATATGGGTTATGGTCACTCTCTAATCTCTCCCTGATTTCCATGCCATCTACATTGCACATGAGCCTCAGGTCCACCAAGACATAATCAATACGACTCATACTGTTGATTCTGTTAAATGTGGGTGCTCCTGACTGCCAAAGCCTTCAACTGGAGTGCGACTCAAGTCCATTGTTTTACTGGTGCTAGATCTAGACGTATGATAGCTCACAGATCATCTTCTTCATTTGCTATACCCACATAATCCTTTTCCAGGGGTTTGAAGGTGACATTAAAGTAATCTGCCAGGATCAAAAGATGTTTAGAATCCCTCTTTTCCAGATAATCCTTAAGTAGCTGCATGGTTTCTAGTTCCTCGCCGCCTTAGGGGAGTTTAAGGCTTCGCAAGTGGCTATAAATGGCAACTCGATGGAGCGGTAAACTGCACACACAGGCCCCAAAATGTCAGGCCTGAGACAATTTTGAAAGGCTACTTGTGTGAGTGGCACAACCAGTGCTGCAGGCCTCAATAGTGCAAAAAACACAGTTGATGGACAGAATGTAGAACAATGTCATACATTCACCCCAGTACAAGGATCTGGGCCTAAATCTATCGTTTTTTTGCACTCCACACCACCCTGGGTTAGACACTGGCTATATGCAAATCAGCTCTGACCCTGTGCCTCATGGGAACAGTCCAGTCCGAACTACCAAGCCATGTCAATCCCAGACCGGAATCAAGCATCCAAGGACCGGTTTCTGGCTATCAGCCTTCATCAGCCTGGATAGCTTGACTCCAGTGGTGTGGAGAGCCTGGGACTCACGTCTGAGCATACCCAGCACACTCGGGGTGAAAATTGCAAAAAACACAATTGATGGACAGAATGTAAAACAATGTCATACATTCACCCCAGTACAAGGATCTGGGCCTAAATCCATCGTTTTTTTGCACTCCACACCACCCTGGGTTAGACACTGGCTATATGCAAATCAGCTCTGACCCTGTGCCTCATGGGAACAGTCCAGTCCGAACCACCAAGCCATGTCTTTCCCAGACCGGAATCAAGCATCCAAGGACCGGTTTCTGGCTATCAGCCTTCATCAGCCTGGATAGCTTGACTCCCGTGGTGTGGAGAGCCTGGGACTCACGTCTGAGCATACCCAGCACACTCGGGGTGAAAATTGCAAAAAACACAGTTGATGGACAGAATGTAGAACAATGTCATACATTCACCCCAGTACAAGGATCTGGGTCTAAATCCATCGTTTTTTTGCACTCCACACCACCCTGGGTTAGACTCTGGCTATATGAGCTCTGACCCTGTGCCTCATGGGAACAGTCCAGTCCGAACTACCAAGCCATGTCTTTCCCAGACCGGAATCAAGCATCCAAGGACCGGTTTCTGGCTATCAGCCTTCATCAGCCTGGATAGCTTGACTCCAGTGATGTGGAGAGCCTGGGACTCACGTCTGAGCATACCCAGCACAGGCCTCAATAGTAGCATTTCGATTACAGGCCCTCGGTATATGGTAAATCACTTTACAAGGGATTTACAGGTAAACTAAGAATAAAAATCAGGTGTACACCAATGTTGCCATGTTTAGGGGAGAGGTACAAAAGGGGGTGGTGATGGACGGAGCATCTGAACCAATCAAACACTCACACCCAGTCAACAGATCTGGGTTTAATCCATCACCGTTCTATAGACCACTCTGCCACCCCAGTTCAGACATGGCCATATGCAAATCAGTCTGACCCTGTGCCTCATGGGAACAGTCCAGCCTGAACTGCCAAGCCATGCCTTCCCTGGACCGGAATCAAGATTCCTAGGACCGGTTTCTGGCATTTCGGCCATCTTCAGCCAGGCTTGCTTGAATCCAGTGGCAAAGTGAGCAAGGGACTCAACGTCTGAAAATACCCTGCCAACTCATGGCAAATAAAGAGGTACAAAAGGGGGTGGTGATGGACGTAGCATCTGAACCAATCAAACACTCACACCCAGTCAACAGATCTGGGTTTAATCCATCACCGTTCTTTACCCCACTCTGCCACCCCGATTCGGACATGGCCATATGAAAATCAGTCTGACCCTGTGCCTCATGGGAACAGTCCAGCCCGAACTGCCAAGCCATGCCTTCCCTGGACTGGAATCAAGCTTCCCAGGCTTGCTTAAATCCAGTGGCAAAGTGAGCATGGGACTCAACGTCTGAGCATACCATGTTTAGGGGAGAAGCACATGCACTTTAGCCCTGGAGAGCAGTAGTTAAGTGCTCAGAGTTCTAAGGCCAACAAAATGGTACAAGAAAAAGTGGAGGGAAGAAACAAAATGTTGGGGGAAGACCACCCTAAGAATGACAGGTCGAACACCCTCTTTACCAAAACTAATACATTTAAGAATACATGTTGCATAGATGTAATGCCCATGGCTGCATAAGTAAGAACCCTGTAATGTCGATATTAAATTAAACCGCTGGCTTCTAAAAATAGTAACTTTCCCTTTTAGAAGAATATGCCTTGCCATAAGGATAGATTGACATATGAGTAAACCTGTCGTTGACTACATATAAACCCATAAACTCATTCATAAAGTTTGCATGATAAGAAATACATACATTTATAGAGGTAGTAAAATCATTAACTTTGTTCTCTTTGTAGAAATGCCATTTTTGTATGATCTTTAAATGTTTAGCACCATTTCATGAAACTACACAAAACTTTCAGAAATTTTAAATCACTTTCATTGATCAATTCCTAGAGAGTTTTATCAAGACCAGTCAAGGTAGGGAGGTGAATGTTGGAAGTGGGCTCCAAAAGTGCAAAGCTCCATGCTAATTAACCTAAATATTTTTGTCACCACTCCAGCTGAAACTGTTGGAATGGGTTTCAACGAACGTGGTTGAGCTGTAGGAGCTGGTCCAACTTGTAGTTTGTGAAATTCTGTTGCGCACTGCACTTTTAACAAAAAAGTCCAAATAACAAGGGGTAAAATTATGTCACAAACAATATTTGAGATCAGCACAGCATGCTACGGGTACAGACCAGGCTATCACCTGAAGGTCTTTGTGCATGGCCAGAGGCCATGAGTAGCTGATTCAGTGGTACAGGGCCTGGGCATAGGGATTCATCATAGGCATAGGCAAGGCGCTATGCCCATAGCCTAATAACAAGTTCCTATGGGTAATTCAGGAACTGGCACATGTCCTGGTTCAGTGGAACAGTGGCGGAGCGCAGATGTAGTAAATAATGAAGCCCTAGTTGAGGTAGATGTAAACTGCTCTTGTCTCACTCTTTAATGCATATTCATGCTTGGATTAGAGATTTTTTTGTGCATGCTTGAGGTTCGGAGACTTTTAACTCCCACATAGACCTCTTCTGAGGGTTTGGACACAAAGATTTGTCATGTCTAAAACGTAATTTATTTTCTCGCTCAGGATGGAAACAAATGAATTTGGCGGGGGACTTTTTGGTTGCTTCAACTGCCTCAGGGGGAGCATAGTTGTTAGACGTGACCCTTTTTGCAGGGTCATCCCTAAATGTTTTGCCTTTCTCCTAGCCTTTTTTTTGACATGTTGTTGGTGGTTCTAGGACTCTGGGCACTTTAGCACTGCTGTCTAGTGTAAAGTGTGTGTGCTCTCTGTGTTACATATGGTAAGATTGGTCTACACCTGTTTGTTTGGCCTATTTAATTAACTAGTCAGTCCCTTGTAAAGTGGTATTTCATATACCCAGGCTGGTAAATTAAATGCTACTTGTGGGGTTGCAGCTCTGATTGTGCCACCCACCAAAGTAGCCTTTTAAACCGATCCCAGGCCTCTGCCACTGCAGGGCCTGTGCGCGCAGTGTTACCGTCGATGTGACGTGGCACCTAAAGTGGGTGTCATGTCTGTGACCCCCCTTTTACTGCATGTCAGTCACCCCTATGGTAGGCCTTAGCTAGCCCTATGGCCAGGGTGCATTGTAGGTAAAAGGTAGGACATGTACCTCAAGTGTGTGACATGTCCTGGTAGTGACAAACAGCCATTTTGGTTTCTCACTACAGTGAGGCTGCCCTCCCATAGGAATGCATTGGGGATTAGTGTTTCAGTGGTAATTCCTGATATGAGAGGAGCAGCGTGGTCAAATTTCGTATGTCTGGAATGGTAATAATAAATGCTGCGCAATGGTGTGCGTAGATTTATTAAAACTATTTTAGAAATGCCACTTTTCTGGCATTTCTGTGTGCTATGTGTCTGCCTGCCTGATGTGAATTGCATGTCTGGCTTTTCAGTGACAGGGGCTGGTGAGGTGTGTATGGCAGTAAACAACAGGGGGGGACTTTAAAAGGACAATATTTAAAGGGGTCCAGTGTGCGTGTCCTATCAATCTATAGCCAAAATGATGCACAAAGTTCCCCAGGGGGTAATGTTAGTATGATGGGGTGGTCTCTCTTCCTCTCTCTAAATAAAGGTATATCCAAGGGTCGGGGAAAGGTATCCCTTATCGGAACTAGGGATGCCTCACACAACTTGCTAGCTTAACGGCTGTTGTCATTTTGCCAGCTAGTTGTCTCGTTTCATCATCGGCTTCCTGCTCCAACGTCAAGCCGGCGCTGCAATGCCTGACGGGTAGCACACAGTGCTACACTTTTGTGGAGTTCTTTTGTTCCTGGCCGTTGATCGAGTGCGTGTGAGGGGCCCAAGTAGTGAAGTAGTGAGCGTGAGGGGATGTGTGTTAAAAAAGGTCAGTGTAGTCTACTCCGATCAATTTATTCATGTAGCTAACTACCTTGC
Source organism: Lissotriton helveticus (assembly GCF_964261635.1). Lineage (NCBI taxonomy): Eukaryota > Metazoa > Chordata > Amphibia > Caudata > Salamandridae > Lissotriton > Lissotriton helveticus. The sequence continues at coordinate 1,762,831,516 of NC_136065.1, forward strand.
TAAAATAGGTGAAGGGAGGGGTATCGGGACTCAAACAAGTTATGTGGATTGGTCCCGTTCAACCCTCGTCTGTGATCAGGTCAACATGTTTCATGCCCTATCGGCAATTCTTCAGGACCTAGGTTGTGCTCATAAAACTTGTGGTGAGCCCAATGTGGGCTGGGGAGTGTGTGGAATATACAACCTGGGGGGTCGAAGACCGGAGCAGGAGGAGTTCCTGCGTAGGAATCCACCCTAAAGGGAGAGAGATAAAATAGTGAATGTTCTCCGCAGACTTATCCGAATCGAAAAGTCAATGTCGTATATAAGTATAGTGACCCTAGACCCCTGGTGTGGATCGCTGATTGACGCCCACCCGGGATATGTGATTTAACAACTAGATGGAGAGAGAAGAGAGAATACTTAACATCTAAGAAAGTTTTTTAAATTGGTTCGATTTGGCAATATTCGGTTTCCAACAAATATATCATGACTTAGACATATGACAGATTATATTGGTTGGCACTGTGAGGAATGTGGCGCCATATGCACTCTTAGAAAAGGTAGGGGGTAAGGGGGGGGGGGAAGGGGGAAGAGCAAAAAACCCAAAAGTACTTCTCATTGGTGGACTTACCCTCAGTACCTGGTGCTGGTCCCCACAGACTGTTCTCGTGGGACCTGCGCTGTAAGGTAAGTATCTGTAAAAGATAAGTAAGGGAGGGGGGTTCTTTAGAGGGGGAGAGTTAGGAGGGAAAGGGATTTTGAGGGGAGCAGTTGCATCTCCTCAAGGGCAAACACATCAGTGCTGCGGTTGGACACGACCAACAATCCTACTGTGGTCTTGCCCACCACCCGTCGGCACCAGAGAAAATATACCACTCAGGTCAAGTTGCAGCCGGAGCGGAGACCCAGTGGGTATCAATCGAGCCACCACAACCACCGCAGCGCACCTCCATGCGCGAACATTGGTTCGACATGTGCGGGGAGTTCCCCCCATGTCTCGGACTACGAGGTACAGGGCTGATAGAAGGCGGTAACCCTCAAGAAGAGTCACCGCGGTGGTCGGGGACCCGAGGGCGCCATGAGTCCCACACCCACGCCACCAAACCGGGTGAGGGCAGTTTCCTAGAGCCCCTGGGTGGCGGGAAAACAAGATCCAGAGTGCCTTGTTTTTAATACACATCCCCTCACGCTCATTACTTCACTACTTGGGCCCCTCACACGCACTCGATCAACGGCCAGGAACAAAAGAACTCCACAAAAGTGTAGCACTGTGTGCTACCCGTCAGGCATTGCAGCGCCGGCTTGACGTTGGAGCAGGAAGCCGATGATGAAACGAGACAACTAGCTGGCAAAATGACAACAGCCGTTAAGCTAGCAAGTTGTGTGAGGCATCCCTAGTTCCGATAAGGGATACCTTTCCCTGACCCTTGGATATACCTTTATTTAGAGAGAGGAAGAAAGACCACCCCATCATACTAACATTACCCCCTGGGGAACTTTGTGCATCATTTTGGCTATAGAGGTGTGTATGGCGCCAGGAGGGGCAGGGTGAAGGCAGCACTAGGCTGAATGGGACGTCTGCATTTGGAGTAGTGGGAGGAGAAGTCCCTGGTCCCTGAATAGGTCTGTGCCTAGCCTGTACAATGCTGGCTCCGCCCTCCTGTGGTGTGTCCACAGTGCTCCAATTCCTCCTGAACCAGTTTTTGCTGGTTCCCCCAAGCCCTGTGACAAAGCGAAGGTGGAATATAAATATAGGGGCTGTGACCACATGTATGTGGTGCTTTTGGGTGCTGTTCCTGTACTTGCTGGGGCTGGCTGCTGCTGGGGGCCCAGGAGGAACCGCCACAAGGGCTTGCCTCCCTGCAGGAGGGCCCGGTGTGCTGGCCTCCCTGGGCCCAGCTGAGCCCCTTGGACCTTCTCTTTTGAAGGCCAGGACCTAGCGCCATGTGGAGTGCTTTTATTTTTACTTTGTAGCACTGGGCTGCGACCTGGAGATTCCCCTACACAGCTTGGGGAGCGGGAGCCAACCCCGCATTTTGCTTTTTTGCCACGGGTGCCCACCCCACATTGGTGCATCTCCAGCGGGTGCCCACCCCGGGTTTCTGCATCTTTGGAGAGCAGCTACCCACCCTGCATGCTTGCGCTCTCTAACGGGAGCCTATTCTGCTCCATTTTCGGCCCTGAAGAGAGCGCCGGCCCGACCCGGAAGCCAGGAAGAGTCTGCCTGACTGTGGGCGGGGCTCAGAAGCCGTCCAGAGAACAAGGGAGAGGAAGTCCCGCCCACCACAGAAGGCAGTCCGGAGCCTAGCGAGCTCCCCTCCGAAGTCCCATATCCCAGGAGAGGGGCTGAGTGAAGGCAAGTGAAGTGGGAGCCTTGCAGGCTCTTCTTGCTGCACGATCTACCTCACAGAAGGGGAGGCAGGCTGTCGCGACCACGAACAGGAGACAACACAGAGTCCCCCAGAGAGCCCGGTGAGTGGGGGCTCGGTGCTGCACCTTGTTGGTGCCTGAGCGGTCCCGCAGGAGAGCGGGCCACTCCAACATAGGGCACATTCGTTTTGTAGGGCCCCAGTGGGGATCCAGAGGGCACAGAAGTGCCAGTGCCTCTTTGTTTTTGACCACAGTTGCACCAGCGTGGGCAGCTGCACCAAGGAGAAAATTGTTTTGCCAAGTTCCATTGGGGACCCAAGAGGCACAGTAGTGCCAGCACCACTATTTCTTTGGGGGCATTTTTATTAATTTGCTGGAGTTAGGCACACTCCTGCCCTGCCCCAGGACAGTGTGTGCCCTGTGATGTTGCTGCATTGGCAAACAAGCTCTGGCATTTTGGACATAGGGCATTTGAGCCCCAGAGAGAAGGCCAGTTGGCCAGGGGGTTCAGTGCTAGGTTGGTTGGGCGCCAGGCCCTAATGTAATTTATGGAGTACCTATAACTAATGTGATTTATGTACCATGATTTATGCCTCGGGGATTTATGCTTATGAGGTTATTGCATACTGTGTTTTATGCTTATGAGGTTATTGCATACTTTATTTTGTACTAATGAGATTGGCGCATAATGTGTGTTACGCCTAAGGTGATGCTGATTGCATAATGTAATTTATGTTGCAGGATATAATGCTGAGTACAGTATTTTGCCAGTAATTACTGGTTGTGTTGTACCTTTACTATTTGTGCTTTGGGATGGTTCTGACAGTGGCCCAATTGGCCCTGTCATGTGTATATAATCCCCTGTAAATACTGCCAAGTGCCAGTTGGCACAGTGTATATTGTGTGATTACTATTCTAATGTGTTTTGGATAAAACAAAGGCTATTTTTATATATAACATTGTGTGGAGTTTATTTTGTGGTGTGCCTAGTGTGTTGCTGCTGTGTGTGTGTTGCTCAAACGATTTACACATTGCCTCTGGGATAAGCCTGACTGCTCGTGCCAAGCTACCAATGGGGTGAGCAGGGGTTATCTTCAGAGTTTAACTCCCTTGCCCTGACTAGAGTGGTGGTTTCTTCCTGGCTTAGGCGCAAGCCCTAGCCAATCAGAAATGCCATTTCTAACAATGGTCAAGACTGATTTGCATATTGCTGGGTTTAAACTGGAATAGCATGGTAGGCAAAACAACTATGGATTTAGGCCCAGATTTCTGTACGCGAAGTGAACGTTTGACATTGTTCAGTATTTTGCCATCAATTATTCTTTTTGCATTTGTCACCCCGAGTGGGACAGGTATGCCCAGGCATGGGTCCCTTGTTCACCATAAGCTAGCCTGGACGATGAGGGGTGATACCCTGAAACCAGTCCTTTGATGCTTGTTAACAGTCCAGGGAGGACCTGGCTGGCAGTTCAGGCTGGTCTGTTCACATGGGAAGCATGGTCAGTACTGATTTGCATATGGCTGGGTTTGAACTGGAATGGCATGGTGGACAAATAAACGATAGGGGGAATGTTTGACATTGTTCAGCATTCCGCCCTTTGATTGTTCTTTTTGTATTAACGCCTTAACCGCGGCGGTTTTTCCGCCGCAGTGCGGGCATTCTATTAGGTGGGCGGGGCTGCGTCGGCCGTTGGCTGACGGCAGCACTAGCGAGGTAGTGCTCCCGTTGGCCAACGGCCGACGGCTGCACGCAAGGGGTTAAATAGAAAATTGCTACAGAACTAAATGGAACTGACATAACAACTGTTAAGTAAAAACATATCTCAAGATATCCCAATAACATTGAATGTCTGCATTATATTTAATCTGTACCCTGTAAACAGTTAAAATGCTGTTAATGAAAATTCATCAAATAATGCAAAGAGATCTGGCTACAGCTATAGAAAGAAGTAAAAGTTTATTAAGTATAGATCGTACATTATGTAATGACTACTCTCAGATATATGTCTTCCTTCTTCCTAGTATCATGTCCTAGAGATATTTTGGACCCATTGAAATGTTACCTTTTTAATCATGAACAGAAATCCACAAACCACTAAGTGCATTAATTAGAGTTTAGCAGAAGGGATACTCTTGTCACAAATCTGGCAGATGTCCTGTCCACCACATTATAAGTGTGTTATAGCCTATGGCACTTGTGATACAGTGGATGGGATATCCCCCACATTTTGTCAGAGTATACCATCTGCCAAACACTAAATGGGGACCTAGGTGTGTACGAAGGATAGTAACATAAGGTTCTTTTTGATACTGAAATTAAGTAATCCTATGGTTAACCATTACTATACTATTGTAAACTATATCCAAGCAAACTCTGTATTTATAAGTTGAAACTATGCAATGGAATACACTACGAATGCCCAGGTCTCATTACAAAGTTGTACGATATTGTATTCATAGTGAAAATGTTAAATAAAGGTTTAAAGAAATGAACAATTCCATTTTCAGGGATGCACGTAAAACGTGTTAAATTGGTTAAAACTCCTACTTGGTGAATTGTATCTTACCTCTAAATCCCTAGTATATGGTACATAGTGTACCCAGAGCATGTACGTTAAATATCACTAGACAACTGCATCTATTGTGCCACTACTAAAGTGACAAATGCAAAGCATGTCCCTGCGCGGCCTGAGTGTATTTTTAAAAGCACCAATTTGGCCTGGCAAACTAGCACCTTTTCCAAGCCCAAACTTGTATTTCTATGGTGCTGAGCAGGTGTCTGTGCCTAGCCCTGCCTATGGTAGGTTGTTTAATTGAAACGGTCAGGGTGTTTTTGAGGAATAGTCTTCTTGGAGATAATTTTGTCTAAGGAATGGGTCAGCCATTCCGAGATCATATTACAGGCAATTTGAGGATTTGAGTCGAAGCTAGGTGAAGTCAGACTCAAAGTGTGTCTCCACCTATCTGGGTTTAACTTAGAGCAGTGCCGATCTTCTATTACATAGTAATAATAACATGGGGCTATGCTTGGGTCATGGCAGCCCATCCTGCTCCGAAGCAGCCCTGAGTCTGCAGCCCACTAGCAGTGGCAGTACGGACAGGCAGTAGCGCAACTGGTGTGTGATGGGAAACGGAACAAGGAACGAAGTCAGCCCCTGGATGCTCCTTAAATTATAAAGCACAGCAATAATCAGGGATAAGGGGGGCCCTAATGCCGCTAGGCCCCTGTGCCACTGCACCTGCTGCTCATTGGGAGCCACGTCACAGTGCCAGTGCCCAGTCGGTCCAATTCGTAGAGCCTACATGGACAAGAAGAATAGCCACTTGGTTGGAAGTGAAACATTTCTTTTCAGTACACAGCTCCTCGAAGTCACCTGCATGAATAGTATAGTGCTAACAAAGCCTCAAAAATAAAATGTGAATGTTTCCGCAACTAAAGTGGTCAGTCTAAAAAAAGTCCTCGTCTTGTGGCTGCCTCTGTCCTGTTACTGTCTTTGAAATGCATTAGTATGGCGCGCAGCTCAATCAATACTTGTAATGTTTCAGTCAAAAGTCGGGGAATGTCCCTCTTAAGAAAATCCTTGGCCACGGAGCCGCTGCTGTCAGCCAGGGTAATATTCGGCTCCGCCCGATCGATGTGCTTGAAAGGCGCCATTTTTCACTGCAGACAGACTGATCAGAATTGACCCTGTGTGGGAGTGAATTGATCGTCCTGCCATCACAAGGGGACAACGCTAGCCTTCGCGCCTGGCTCCTATTTTATGGATGCTGGAGGGGAGGAGGGGCGGGGAAGCGGTGACTTCCGCTTTTCATGCCCATCACTCTGCAGGCTCTGGTCACTTGGGTCATTGGAACGTGACTCAGAAGGAATCCGCCACGAGGCGGGATTTCTCGAAAGTCCCGACGTTATTATTTGCCATACAGTGTGGTTCGTGTGATGTGATTCTGCTTCATGCCATCTGAAGGGGGAAGGTCTCGGGATTTTTTTTATATTTTAATGTACTGGCACTTTCACATTGCCCATTTAAAATATATTTGTATATCTGAATTCCACATTATGATGGGTGAGACACTGTAAGCACGAGGCAGGCTCCAGCAGATTCCTGGCTCAGCTTGACGTCTTCTAGATCCATTCGAGCCCAATACGAGGAACCGAACATTTTTATATTGCTTCTGCCTGTTGCCCTTCTATCCTCTTGTACCAAGGATTAAAGACAAACCAGTAACCTTTTATGTGATACAGGGGGAAATACCAGAGCTTTAAGTGGGCCGGGTCCTGCGGGTGCTCAGCACCGGCAGTTATAAATAGCAGTTGCTGAGATGGGTCCCTATCGGGCCCTCCATCTTTTTGCCCTTACACTCAGGATGAAAAAAAAAATATATATATATATATATATATATATTAATTCTGCAGCAGTGCCACCCTTCAGCACAGATTTTCAGCATGTGTTTTTAAGCCACGGCCTTAATTACATTGGCCACTCCCCTTTCAACCCTGCCCCCGCCCCAGTTTGTTCATCCAATTTAAAGCCCTGGGAAATACCCATCTAGTTTATGAACTTCACAGAGTGAAACAAGAAAATCTGTGATCAATCCATTCAGCCACACTCTAAATTGTGTGATCTTGCCAAATATTTTATTTTACCGAACATCTTTTTTCTGCTTCATTAGATAACAGAGTACCTTCAAATACGTGAGCTGGGTGATATGTGCTGCACAAAAAGCTCTTGTATGTTTAAATTAGTGTTTTAAAACTATTGTTTTTATCACTTTAAAAAAGTACCTCTCAATGACGTGATGCAATCTGATGTGCTAAGCTGAAACGCTTATGTTAAATAAATATATATATATATATATATATATATATATATATATTTATATATATATATATATATATATATATGTGTGTATGTATGCATACATACTTACATACATTTGTAACATGATTTACATGCCAAAGGTTTTCAAGGCTCAACTCGACACAGGCTCTTAAATCCCGAACTGACTCTCCTTTGTTATTGTGTTGACTCCATCACCACTTATTTCACACATTATATTTTGTGTTGATTTTACAACATCGATACAGGGAGACAACTGGCAAACTAAAATATAAATACGATGCAATTTTCTGCATTACTGCGTAATTATTTTTTATGCAAATACAGAGTTCATGCAGAGTGCCAAACATTTAGAGCCCTGCTCGGCTCGTCGTGAGAGGCCGGTCCACACGAATACAAACGTTGCACTTGCACAGACGGCACACGATTAGAGACAATCTAATTCGGTCCAAAAATGTTTTCCTGAAGTTTGTAAAAAAAACAAAAAACACAAAGATTCTTGACGAGGACAAGCATTTTAGTTGAAGACTAACTGATTAATGACCAAACTAAATTGATTTTCTTGGAAAATGGCTTAATTCAGGACAGAAAATAATTACAAAAATCAAGTATCCATAAAAATGATTTGTATTAATAAGAATATGCCCGATAAAAATAACTCATTTGTGAATTTAAATACGCCACATAAAAAACAACAATTTACTGCCAGGCAATTTCAGAGATTTATACATTTCTTCCTTGCAGTTCAGTAAATCAATATTCAGCAAGTGCTAGTTAGCGACCGTTTAGAATTTGTCAGGACAAAAGCGCTGAGACGTAGACATCTAAACACTCAAACAAAGCAATCGGCTCTGGTAGATTTTTTCTCAGACGTTTTAATTCGTTTCCCAAAGATGAATAGACGCCTCAACTTCTACGCTCCCACGCGCCAGCTTCGATCGACCAGCCACGCCCTCGCCGCCGTCCCCCGCATCCGAAGAGCCACCACAGGAGGAAGGTCCTTCTCCTACCTGGCCGCCAAGACTTGGAACTCCCTTCCGACCCACCTCCGCCTGACCCAGGACCACCTCGCCTTCAGGAAGCAGCTCAAGACCTGGCTATTCGAGCAGTAGCGGACCCCCCCCCCCAGCGCCTTGAGACCCTCCGGGTGAGTAGTGCGCTATACAAATGCTCTGATTGATTGATTGAGGGCGTCTCAGCGTTAGAGGTGCTAACTGGAAGATCTGAATGCTGTTAAGGAAGAGATATCTCTTTCCCGGGCCGGCCCTCCTCCACACACAGCCTTGGCGCTCTCTCTCTTATTTGCATATTCAGTGAAATCTTCTTACATGAACTGATATGGTGCAGTGGTATTAGATTCTTCAGCACTCAGGTGTATTAACCTGGGCACTGCAAGGTGGAGGCTGTTGTGCTATGATTGGGCCGGCAGAGCTCACTTTGCTTTGAAGCGAACCTGCGCCGAGCCACGCGCAGTGCTTAATTTGAGCCAGTGTGTGCAGTTGGGGGCTCTCTGGTACTCATTTTTGGGACCGGCGCTTATTTTTCGTCATCAGGTTTCACCCAGGGCAATAGAGAGAAAAACTCAGAAAGGGGAAAGAAGGATGAAGAGAAAGATGGAAAAACAGTGACAAAGAGAGAAAGCTGAGATCGGTAAAAGTGAGACAGAGGGGCAGGGAGTGTCTGGTGGTCAATGAAAAAGGCATGAAGGGGGAACAAGACTATGCAGCAATAAAGACCCTCACTCGCTGGTTTCTGAGTAAAAAGTTGGACCTCGGCACTTATGCTTTGACAGGTTAAACACTGGTCACATGCTTTTTCTCAACCAAGTCACTGGTCTGAGGTGAGACTTTTTACAACGTTTAAGGAAAGGAATAACTTAGCTGGGCAACATTTTGCTTCTGCACGTCAATTCCGTATCATACCTCGTCCCACTCCTCAGGCTATGGCCAGGTGCCCCGCCAATACCCAGCCTGGATTAAAATGGGTTTGTTAGGCTCCTTCGGGAGACGACTGGGTTGGAAAACTTCTATAATTTAATTTAATATACTCTCTGACTGACATGCAAGCAATATGGCACAAAAACTAGACCCCTGGTGAACCTTTGCAGATAAATGGTAGTGGTGAAAGGTCATGGCTTGACTAAACTACCGCAGGACATTTCAATTTTAGTGACAGCTCAGTTTTGATTGGCCTCTAAAGAATGGCAAGCAAATGTGCAAACTGTAAAGGAGCATAATTATACCACCTTATTAAAACCTGTATGAAGTCAGGCCTAAGAGAAAAGTAAAACATGTAAGTCGCATAATTTCGGGTTGCACGTTTTATGCAAAAATCCCCACATTACACCACTATAACCCATCATCCAATTAGTGGCAAAAATACAATGCGGGAGAACTGAAATAACCCAAACTACCAGAACATGAGTGACTATTGCTCACTGCAGTGCAGTTCTGTATTTCACACAGCCAACAAGGGTCCCTCAAAGTCAGTTTACATTGTTGTTCAGCTCCTACAGAAGCCATTGGTCGTGATGGCACAAGTTCTGAGTTGGAAAGCTGGATTTTGTAGCCATTAAGTTTTCTTCATCACTGAGTGTATTTGCTCAGTGATAAAGAGTGATGTCGACCCAGAGAGCAGAGCATAAAGTCAAATTACTACCCCACCATGGGAAACTGCCACTCTTAAACCCTTTTAATAAGGTGGATTACCAGTCAGAATAAACTTCACTTGGAAGATCCAACCTTTTTTATACTAACACACTCACTGCACCCCACCATATCTACACTTTCATGGGCCACACCCCCCCACTTCATCAAACGGCAAAGAAACAAAAGATCTCAGACAAAGAGCCCCTTCGCGGGTGCCCGTTGGACATTGCAACGCCGGCCCAACGAGGAGCAGGTCCAGATGACGAAGCATGACACCTAGCTTGCTGGGTGTGTGAGGACCCTAGTTCCGCCAAAGCAGGATCCCCATCCCTTTTTCTCCTAATGTAAGTGCCTTCCCCCCCCCCCACCACTAACTAGTTGGTGGTTGGTTCCCACCTTTAGAGGAACAGTTTCCATCTTTTTGTTCAGCGACACCTTGCTGGGCACGGACACTGGATCTCTTTAAAAAGCCCTCCTATCCCCCTCTTTGGTATAGAACTACTTTACCAATACAATTTTAGGGGCAGATGACATGCACTGTGGCACTGAATAGCAATGTCACCGTCCTCATACCTAATATGGGCAAAGGACCAAACGTGAAAAATCAGGGGCGATCATTCAAAAGGACCCGTTCCCCTCACATCCCTGAACCCCTACTCCCAGATATCCTGGAGAAATCACCTCGCGCATCAGAAAACATTGCTTTATTGAGATGAAAGAAATGCTGTCTCTAAGTATTTTTCCCCCAGAACTAATAGAATATCACTCCATGATATGGCAATCTGTGAATTACTTTTTTCGAAAGTGCCTCTATTATACTTTCGATGAAAATTACCCTAGAAAGGTGGGGGAATTCATAAAAAGTGGGCTGACCTCCCCAAGACTGGCAAAGGAGGAGCCGGCACTGCACCAGCTGCATGACCCCCAAATGTGGATATTGTGCTTTGCAGGGTACCCTTTTTTGTCAGTATACTTCGGACCTTACAGCACTAATCCTTTAATCAAGCATCAGCATTGGTGATCCCAAATCTCAATGGGAAAAGGGTTGTCGAGGTTTATCCCATCATCAATTTGATAATATCTCTTGATGTGGGTAAGGTGACCAGCCTCCTCCTACAGTAAGATGCCTTCCTTGCAGTATCAGTGCTCTTATGAAGCACTCTGCAGGTCAGAGGCAACCGTTCCAGAGACAGAGAAAGCACCAGGGAGCTTCATGACAGTCCATACATCTTACTGCTGCATTAATGTATTCCTAAGGACCTTGGCATAACTCTTCAGCAGGATGTGGAGTTGGCAGCAGAGGAGAAGGCACCGGCTGGATGTCACTTTATTGAAAATATGAGACTGGCTTTTAGGAATTGTGCTTGCAGCTAAATTTCCCAGCAAATCTGATTTTCATTGTCTCCTATAGTTGTTTGTAATTGATAAGTAAACTGTTGGGTGTCAGGTTTTGAAATGGTAAAAGCTGAATGGTATTATATTTATAGATGCTCTAATCTCTGATCGAAATAAAAATATTCTAGATCATTAACATTCACTGTGCCCTAGCAAACTCTGCGACCTCTCACCAGGAATCTACTGCCACCAGGAGCCTGTGTGTAATCTGCTCCAGATGAAAATCCTTCAGCGCACAAGCATCCCAGCTCAAGAACAACCTTCCTCGTGATTAGGGCCCAAGACGCCCACCTCCTCTTTAGGTTCAAGCTGGACATATATGATGTATCAGGTGCACTGTTCATGCTTCTGCCACTGCACTCCTTTAAACAAGTGCACCGGGTGCAACCATACAGTGCGCAGAATTAGAAATAATGCACTGCCCTCAGGGCAGTAATGAATTCAGGGCTGCCCAGGGGACAGTGCATCCAGTGAAATATGGACCCTCTGTCTTTATCATCTGTTCCTTGTTTCACAGTGCAAGCAGCACTTGCCTGCACTACAGAGAGGACCAGGACCCCCTTGCATTCAGGTACAGTGAATGACTGCATCCACTTGCAGGGGATGTCTGGGCGGCTCCATGGGACCGCTGTTGTCAGTGCCAGACTGGGAAGTCAAACCAGCCCTGAGCCGGACCAGCCACGAGGAGGGGTGGGGCAGTGCTGGTGGGAAACACTGCTGCTGCTTTTTGTACAGGGGCCCGATATTGCAGCATTACTGCAAAACCAGCCCCCTGTACCAAGACCAGCCGCCACCAGTTGAAAACGAGCCCCCACCCTTCAGGCCCACCGTAAAAATTCCAGGTGCCGACTACAGCCTGTCCGGCTATTCCTTTTGTAATGAAAAGGTACTCTCTTCATAAGTAGAAGTCACTTAGCCAGTTCATGTAGAATATTAGGTTGTAGGTTTATTGAAGAGGTACAGGTTACATAGTAAAGTACCTCAACAGTAGCAGCATCCTCTCTGCTCTGCCCACTCTCTTCACCTGTCCTTCTTCTTCAGCCACTCGACAACATTCCATGACATCACACACTGGCTGAGCAGCAGAGAACAGAGAATCTATGGAGGGAATGCATTACAACCAACAGCAGATTGTAACACATCTCCTTCCCGTAGAAAATAATTAAAAAATGCAACAGGACTAATGAAAACATAAACATAGCTGTAAAAGAATTTGGCTTAGATGAGCCCTAACAGGTATTCACATAATGGTCACACATGACCCAATCCATATGAAACCAAAAGCACGCCCACATAGAGGTCACACAGAACCCATCCAAACAAACTACTAGCATGCGCCATACCAGGAGACAATATTTTCACCCCCCAGTGACACACATGTAATCAATCCACAGATCTACTATAGCACACATTTACAGGACCAGGCACATGTTCTACACCTACCTCTACTGCCAGCCAGTCAGTCACAGAACTAGGGACATAAAGTAAACACATATACTCCACACACACCCTACACTCACCCTCTACTGCATACCCTAACAGGACCAGGGACAAATACTACATGTTCATCCTCTACTGCACAGTCTTGCGGGACCTGGGACAAACATTACACACACACTCTACTGCATACTTTCAAGACCACGGACCAATGCTACACATCCACCTTCAACTACATACTCTTGTAGGACCATTGACAAATACTACACATTCACCCTCTTCTGCATACCCTTGTAGGACCATTGACAAATACTACATATTCACCCTCTTCTGCATACCCGTGCAGCACCAGGGACATAAAACACACACCCTCTACTGCATAATCTTGCAAGACCAGGGACCTAATTGACACAAAACATTACACCCAACACATACATATAAGCATTTTTCTAAGAACTTCACTCAAACTGGGGCTTATGAAAACATATCCTCTTGGCAGCAAATTCCGAATAGCATATAAAGTCTAGTAGCAATTTCAAAGTCCTCCACTATGGTGAGGGACATCTCCCCCGAATACTACATAACACTGGCATGCATGTGTTTGAATCTCATCTTCGTCCCCAGTTTTGTAATTAAAAGGTACTCTCTTCATAAGTAGACATTAGATAGCCAGATCGTGTAGAATGACAGGTTGTAGGTTTATTGAAGAGGTTACTTGTTACATAGTAAAGTAACCAAACAGGAGCAGCATTCTCTCCACTCAGCCCACTCTCTTTAATTGTCCTACTTCTTCAGGCACTCCACATCACACACTGGCTGAGAAGCAGGGAACACGGAATCTATTGAGAGAATGCACTGAAACAAAGAGTTTATGAAAAACTCCTTCAGAGGGCTGCCCTCCAGGGGTGCCTTGACAATGCTCCATCTTTATGTGGTGCACTGTCAGTGTGTTTCCTGACAGCTTCTTTGCCTTTGCGCCCACATCCATATTATGGCCCAGGCACAAAGACAAAGAGATTCTGTCATTTGCATGAGGTCACACCCCCAAACAAATGAAGGAATGCCCCCTGGAGATAGCCCAGACAATGCATGTATGCGAGGGCTATCATTATTACAGAAGTGGTCGCACAAGCACCCTTCCTATAACAGCACAGTGACCTGGGGTGCTCAAAGTGGGTGCACACGCCTGTTGTGCCCCCAAGGCACTTGTGTAATACAGCCCCTGGTCTTCTCTTCAAGCTAATTGTGGTTGTTACTAATGTCCTAGAAGTAACACTAACACTGTATGCATACACTTGCAAAAAATGAAAATAAAAAAACAATATAAATTAAATGAAATAATATCAATCTTAGTACTGCCCAACTCATGACAGAAGGGTAGAATGGAACAGTTGAAATAATTGTAATGATAAGGGCAAGTAATCTAAGCATTTCCACTGTTTCTCACATACCGTGCATTACAGTACCTCTGGTCAGGAATGCAGTCAGAGTAAAGGAAGGTGGTAGCATACCCTAATGCCTTACAGAACTATAGGCCAATTTCTCTTCTCCCCTGCTGCTCGAAGGTTTTAGAAACTCTGTGAACCGACAGCTATCTAACTACTTGGAACAGTACAGCCTTTTGGACCCCTCTCAGTCTGGATTTCGTGCCTCACATACCACGGAGGTTGTACTGTTGGAGGTGACGGATACCATTTTTTTGTTTAAATATCTTTTATTGGTTTTCACTGTACTTGTACATTACATATCATAACATCAATCAGAGAAATTCAACTTGACTTCCTGTACTCATGTCAATTTACATAGGTGAAAGCAGTAAGTCATCACAGGACATCAGTCAGGTAGTACATTACATCAAGCTAGTACATCCTCAAGGGCGCTTCCTGTGTGAAAAGAAATCACATACCTCTAAAAGCAATGTTTATAGTGTATCTTAAGGAAGGCGGTGTGAGGGCCGGGGAAATACAACAAGGCCCGAGTCGTAATTCAACCACTTAAAGAGGGTTCATGTGTTAAAAGTGACTTTAGAGAGGGCGCAGCTATATGGTCTTAAGAATTGTATTCCTCGGGTGTCGTGAGCGCTTAACATAAGGGGCTGATGTTCTAGCCGTGCACTTCTCGTTGCTCTTACTGGAAAAGACGGATACAGGGTGTGTCATCCCCGACAGTGTCATTGATGGATGCTGATATGTGTCATGTAAGGTTCGGAGAACATGCTATTCAAAACATCATATCAACTAGAACAATTGTGAGAGAAACACAAATATACTAAAATATAACATCAAAAATAAAGAAAAAGAAAAAACCCAAAAGGTGTGCGGGGAGTCTGTCGATTTAACACTGTGATTGTGTGTCTTCGGTCTCGGGGGAAGGTTAGTGTGGGAGCCGGTGGTCTGGGAAGTCCACCGCGGGTGGAAATCCTCGGGGAAGAAAAGGGGTAAAGTTCTATGTTGTAATCACGCCAGGGTCGTGGCCTCGTGGGAGCAGGGTCCTCACCTAGTGGGAAGTAGTATTGTCTCCTAGTGTATCTGAGTAGTGCCACTCGTTAGCGTCAGGTGCCAAGCATTCACGTAGACGCATAGCCCCCGTCCCACCTGTCATCCTGGCGGGGTCTGAGGAGAACCTTCCTAGTCAATTCCTCTATTGTGGCATGCCCGGTGGAAAGACTTCAGGGCATCATCCCAGCTTTGCGCGATGGGGTATTTACGCTGCCCCGCAGTTTCCTCTCTATGAAGAGTTACGCTCTCCGCCCTCGCCCAATTATCAAGAGAGCTGTACCAGTGCGTTGCCAGGGGGGGGTGTCCGCTGCACTTTCAATGTTTGGTAATGAGCCTTTTCGCCGTGATAAGCCCAAGGTCCCAGAATCTGGAAGGGACTCTATTAAGTTTCGTTCTCTTGTATAGGACTAGTATGCATATCTCCCATGTGTGTCGCAGTTCCTCGCCCACACCCTCTATCAGCATGTCCGTCACGGTGTGCCAGTATGTCTGTAGTGTGGGGCAGGACCACAGCATATGAAGTAAATCCGCGCCCACAAGGGAGCACCTCGGGCGTGCCGACGTTGTGACCTCAAAGTACCTATTGATCTTATCAGGTGCCAAGTATGCGCAATGTATTATATAGAGTTGGATAAGTTTGAAGCGGGAGTTTCGTGGTATGTTGGTGGCACCGGCCAGCACTGCTGCCCATTCCCTGTCCGTCCAGGCCCATCCCCTATCTTCTGCCCATTTATCTCGCAGGGTTTGGGAGGAGCATTGCGTGTGGGTCAGGAGAACTTGTACCAGCCAATGAACCACATGGGAGCCATGTCCCATGACGTGCAAGTACTGTACTAATGAGTGTGTCGGCAGTTCTTCCGATAGGTCTCCCCACTGCCGCGAAAATATATGCAAAAGTGCTGCATGCAGGAGAAACTGCCCTGCCGGAAGACCCGTATCTGCCGCTAGTGTTTTGAACGGAACCAAGACGCCTTCAGTATATAGGTCACCCACTGTGTCTACTCCGGACTGCGTCCATCGTGTTAGTGCTGCTTCCGTCACCACTCCTCCACCCCTGGGTGTGCCCAACAATGGAAGCACCAGGGCGTACGGTGTGACAGCACAGGTGAGTTTCAGACTCCTGACATAGCACTTGCGAGCCACTGCCAGATGCAGTTGTGTGGGGCAGGGTGTCTTGATCAGGGGATGAAACAGGGTGTTAATTTGCGTTTGGGTCCAGGTCGAGGCGTCCGTGGCGGTATCGCACAGGTTCCTCCCACATAGCCAGCCGGCTACTCATTGCAGCTGTGCTGCCAGGTAGTACAGTTCCAGATTGGGGACTGCTAGGCCTCCAGCATCGGGGGGTGCATAGAGCTTCTTCGGCGCCACGCGCGGTCTCCCCGTGTTCCATATTAGGCCTCTAATTGAGGTTTTAGCTCTCGGAATATGCGAGTCGGGACATACACTCGGATGTTAGCATAATAGTATAACAGTCTGGGTAAAACGATCATTTTTGTCAGTGTGACGCGAGCAGGCACATTCAATGGGAGGGTTTTCCAGAAAGTCATATGTGCTTGCAAGGAGGATATAGCACGTGATTGCCCTCCAACACATCAGGTAGAGTTCTGTAAATATAAATCCCAAGATATCGAAACGTGGTGGGGTACCAAGTGAGTCTCTCATTATTAATGCTGATCACAGCGACACTGTGTGCAGCCCATCCGCTAGGGGATCCTCCACTCCATACCTTGGTCCCTCAGGAGTGCCGCCAGGGTTCCATCACCAATGAAAAAAGTAGCGGGGACAGAGGGCATCCCTGCCTGGTACCCCATCTAACACGAATGGTGTCTGACAGCAGCGTACCGGAGCGCACTCGTACTATGGGCTTCTGATATAGCAATCCCACCATCTGGATGTAATCATCTCCGAGGTCATATTTCCTTAACACCGCTACTAGGTAGGTCCACTCCACAGAGTCGAAAGCCTTTTCAAGGTCAAGTACCAGGCACCCGGATCTGGGCCATTGTTGCATAGCGTATTTTTGTACCTTGAACAAGCGCCTTATTTTGTGGGAGGTGCTCCGTGTGGGTACGAAACCATTTTCGACGCTATGTACAAAGGCGGGAACCAAGGGGGCCAGTCGCTGAGCCAATGCGGAAGCCAATATATTGTAATCAGTGTTGAGAAGGGCTAGTGGGCGATATGAGCCTTATTAGGTGCTGTTCCTGCCGGGCTTAGGGAGGGAAATGAGGGTAGCTTCATTCAACGTGGGAGGGAGGAGTCCGAGACGGGCGCAGCATATACTCTCAATAGCTCAGGGATCAATAAGTCTGAATAGGCTTTAAAAAATTCAGCTGGCAGCCCATCCGGACCTGGGGACTTGCCATTAGAAAGGGAGAAAATGACGGTGTGCAGTTCGTCAGGCATGAGCGGGGCTTCCAAGTCGTCTTGTTGCGTATCGTCTATCGTCGGCAGCACTATGTCGGAAAGGTATGCAGTTATGTCATCAAGAGAGACCCTTTGTCTAGATTGATGTAATAACATGTAATGTTGTACAAAAGCTTCATGTATGCTATGTTGGGTATATACGACACCTCCCCCTCTAGCGCGTATTGCCGCCACTGGTGTCGTCCGAGTATCTTGCTGGATGAGCCATGCTAGCAACTTTCCCGGCTTATCCCCAAGATGGTGAGTGCGCGCCGAGTGGGCCTCATAGTTAAGATGACGTAATCTCTCTAGGAGCCTCGCATGTTCCGCACGCGCTTCGTGTAGTGATGCGTCATCCCCCCCCTCCGCCTCGTGCTCCTTGTGAAGTAAATCAGCTTCAATATGTGTCAGGTCCCTATCTAACTGTCTCCGCATGCCAGCTTGTGTGCCTAGGCAGTGGCCCCTGATTACAACTTTAAATGCATCCCACTCAATTTGTAGGGTGGACGGTGTATTGGCATTCTCTTCAAAGTATTGAACAAGACTCGTACTTAGCGAATTGCGAAAGGAGGCATCAAGGAGGAGATCAGGTTGAAGCCTCCAAGTGGGCACAGGTGGGTGTGGGCGCGCCCATGCCAACTCCAGGACATGCGGGTTGTAATCCGAGTGGGTACAGCCCATATAGTAGGTGTCAGTGACATGCTGGAGCAGCTCGCCTGACAGCATGTATCTATCCAATCTAATGTGCAGTGTATGTGCGCCTGAGTAAAAAGAGTATATCTTTGGGGCTGGGTTGCGACTCCGCCAGGCATCGTGCAGATCCCACTGTAAGGCCCAGCTAGTCAACACTTTCATAGCCCCGTGGACAGGAGCCGCAGACAGGGGCGGGAAGGAGCGGTTAAAACTTTAAAACCTGTGAAGATCGTAAATAATTATTTTACCAGCTTGTTGCACTTTTCACCCTGGGCACTCCCCCTCCTCCAAACCGACAGTAACTACCCCGCGCAGCCGATGTAAACGCTGCCGCGGGTACTAGCCTATTCCGGCTGCCATTAGCCGGGAACGAGGCCACGCCCACTATCCTGAGGCCACGCCCACCTCCCTCCGCCCCATAAGGATGTGCATCGGTTGGACGCGCAGCGGACGTGCGCTGCGGGCGCGCCGCCAGCACGCCGAAGGCGCACCAAAGGCAAGCCTGTCTGCGCCCGTCCGCGCCAGACCGAGCCCTGAGCCCAGAACCCCTGCAACTCTATCACCTTCTCCATTGAGGTACACCCAAGACACCCTCCTCCAACTCAGGAAGCTTCTTCCCACTTCTTGCTGTAACATTATCTCTTTAGAGGAAGGAAAACTCTGTTGCTCGGTCTGCCCATACAGGCTGACACCACGAATCCTCCCGAAAACACGATGGATTAAGATGGCTCTACTCAACTGCAGGTCCCTCCCGAAACACCGAGCAGAAATCAATATGCTTCTGCTGGAATTCAAACTTGAGGTTCTTTTCCTCACGGAAACATGGATTATTCCCACCTCAGACCCCGACATAGTTCAAGCACTCCCCCCCGGTTACCTAATCAAGCATCAGGACAGACTCTCCGGGACAGGGGGCGGAATCGCGATTATCTACAGAAGTAATTTGTCCTGTGACTTCAAGGACAGCCCAATTCAGGACTGTGAAAACGTCCGGTTTTCCATCCACTTATCACCATCAAAAACCCTCTCGGGAATCCTTGTCTATCGCCCCCCAGGACAGCAAAGCCTTTTTTGCAAATCCCTGATGAAAACCATCTCCTCTCTTGCCTGTCTGTCACCCAACTTTACGGTCCTAGGAGACTTAAATCTCCACTTCGACGACTCTTCAAACAAAATAACGGAAGACCTTAAGGAAGACCTAGCCGCCCTTAATATTCATTTAAAATGCAATCAGCCCACCCACTCTAAGGGCCACTTGCTGGACCCCCTTTTTACCAATCTCCCCAGCCTAGTAGTGAATGAACCCCTCCCTATTCCTTGGTCAGACCACCACTTGATCCCTTTTAAACTTCAGCTCTCAAGCGAAGCGCCGGATAGATCTCCCCCCCAAGCACCAGCCCGCCCATGGCAAAAATTGGACACGGCAGTATGGATCCACGAATTAGCCTCCACTACACCTGAGCTCGACCCAGATCCCTCCTTAGCATATGTCCAACTCCGTTCCTGGATTGAACAATCCCTCGACGTAGTCCTCCCCGTCAAACCTCTCCCCAGTAAAAAGCGAACCTTCAAATCTCCCTGGTTCACCCCGGAACTACAAGAACTTAGAAAAAGATGTAAAAAGCTCGAGCGCCTCTTGAGAAAGGACTGGGCTAACGAAAGTAAAAATGAATACAGGTCTGCCTTGAAGGATTACAAAACTTGCATAAAAAATACCTAGGCAACTTTTTTCGAGGGAAAAATACTAGCTGCAGCCAACTCCACCAAAGAAACCTATCGTATCGTCCGTCTTCTGTCGAAAACTCCGGAACCACTGCCTATTCCAGACCCATCTGGCACTAGATGCAACCAGCTTGCTGAGTTCTTCTCAACAAAAATCAACAACATCCTAAAAACCCTCCCCACCCACATCACCCCCTTACACCCCCGACTCCTCTCACCTACCCGGAGGCCCTACATCTCGAAGCATTCTCCCAGGTGTCTACAGAACGGTTCTTGACCACCCTTCATACAGTGAAGAGTGGGGCCCCCACAGACCCGGCTCCCATGAGCAAATTAAAATTGGCTGCTTCCACGATTTCCTCCCCCTTAACCAATCTCATTAATGCATCTTTCGCACAAGGCACCTTCCCAAACAACTGGAAAAACGCCACAGTCCGCGCGCTTCTCAAAAAACACCTCGATCCTACCGACCTGTCTAACTTTAGACCTATCTCCCTCCTCCTGGCCATCAGCAAAGTGGCCGAGAAAATTGTCAATCAACAATTATCTCTCTTCTTAGAATCTAACAACCTTCTCCGCCAATCCCAGACAGAGTTTAGACCAGGACAGGGAACGGGCACCGCACTTCTAGCCGTGGTCGAAGCGGCAAGATCCATCCTAGATGCGGGAGGATCAGTGGCAGTGATCCTCCTGGACTTGAGCGCCGCCTTCGACACGGTGGACCATGCCATCCTTATCTACCGTCTTAGCATGGCAGGAATTTCCAGTACCGCCCTGTCTTGGATCAAATCCTTCCTAGAAGGCAGAACCTTCCAGGTGACCGACGGCTCAGTTAACTCCAGAGCTCTCCCCCTCCAGTGTGGGGTCCCCCAGGGCTCCTCCCTGAGCCCCACACTTTTTAACATATACATGTCTCCCCTCGAAGACATCGTAACTCCATTTGGCATAAAAACTGTTATGTACGCTGACGATACCCAGCTGGTCGTCTCTTTAAACCAGTCGACCAAATGTCTGGACAACTTGTCATCCTGCCTCCAGAATATATCCCAATGGATGTGCGACTCTCGTTTGAAACTAAACGGAGAGAAATCTGAGATCCTTCTTCTAGGGGACCCACGCAGGCTCCCCCCTTCCCTCTCCTGGCCACCCTGCATGGGATCACCCCCTGCCCCTAAGACCGAAGTCAAGAGCCTAGGTATCTGGCTGGACCAGGACTTCAACTTTAAAGTCCAGGCCAGAAAAACCGCCGGCACGTGCTTTGGCCTCATTCAGACAGCTCGAAAAATCCTCCACTTAATCCCCTTTCAGTCCAGGAAACTGTTAATACAGGGGCTAGTTAACTCTAGACTGGACTATGGAAATGCCCTATATTTAGGTGCTCCCTCATCGGTCATCAACAGACTGCAATGTGCCCAAAACGCCGCGGCCAGACTCCTGACCGGGACCAAATCTAGATGCTCTGCCAAACCGGCCCTCAGATCATTACACTGGCTCCCGATTAAGGAAAGGATCACCTTTAAGACTCTCTGCATCTCACATAAAATACTTCAAGGCAGAGGCCCGCCCATTCTGAGATCTCTCTTCAAACCACATCACTCCAACAGACAGCTCAGATCAGACTCCCTATCCTTGGCCAGTGTCCCCAGAATAAGAAAGGCCCGCTCAGGGGGCGACTGTTCTCATATAATGCTCCAAAGCTGTGGAATTCCCTCCCACTCCTCATACGAAGAGAACACAACCTACTGGCCTTCCGTAGGCAATTAAAGACCTGGCTCTTCGCATAAAACCCTCCATACAACTTCCCCCCTCTGAATGCTACAGGTTGACAGACAGCGCTGGGACGCCCCAGGGTAGCTATGCGCTTTACAAATCTGAAATCAAATCAAATCAAATCAGAGAGATGTCAAGGACACAGTTATAGTCTCCTTCCAGGACCCAGGGGACTCCGTGCCAAGGTGGCAGTGCCATAGTTAGTTGTGCAAGGAAGCCTTCCTGATCTGTGTTAGGGGCATATAGCGAAGCCAGGACCACTAGTTGACCATCGAGTTTACCCCGAGCAAGCACAAATCTGCCCTCCTTGTCTATGTGGGAATGTGAGACCGCAAAAGATGTCCCTGGTCTCACCCATATCAGCGCCCTGCGAGCGTAGGACAAATATGCGGTGGCATAAAGCTGCCCGCGCCACCTACGGTGCAACTTCTGCACTTCTGCATCATCTAAGTGTGTTTCCTGCAAGAGGGCTACCTGAATGCGGTGTCGTTTGAGATAGGAAAAGATCTGGTACCTGCACGAGGGTGTGTGCATTCCTCTTACATTCCATGTGCATATCTTTATCATTGACATTGCAGTTTTAGGTGGTCACCCCACCCCCACTCCTCCACAACTCCTCAGCGAGTCGCCACCTCGGCCCCCCCACCACCCCCCCACACACAACCATCAAAGACTTTTCAGTGAATGTTCGTAAATACTGCACAAAATAAAGAAAGAGACGCAATCCAAGTGGTGCGTCTGACCAAACAGAACACAACAACCGGAAAATACCAAAAGGTCGACTGCTAAACATGCTGCCGTCCAAACTCCCAAAGAGGGACCAAACATTTAAGTCCAGGGGGGTTGCTGCGCACGTGGCACAACGGAGATAGTTCAACTGTTTAGCAAGTAGATTAAATGCTGCCCTCCCCAGGCAGGCTGCGTCGGCCTCGAATGGCATAAAGTGTCCCACCAGGGAATGGCATAGTCCATTACACCTGAGTGACTGAATCAGTAAGAGCGCCAGGGGGCCCATGAATTCCAATGGCACTCCACTTAGGCAGCGAGGCGCCAGTGCAATTACACCCAGGTTGTCCGCCAGGCAGTTCCCGCTGGGACACCCTCCCCCCAGAAAGCAACCACCACAGAGCTGATACCCACTGCGCCTTGCGCCGGTGTCAAAGAGTGTGATAGGCTTTCAAGCCCTGGCTGCGGCCAAGGTCGTGGGCATGGTTGACGTACAGTTGAGTAGCAGCACCTAAGCACTGCAAAGCAGGAAATCAGCCTTAAGTAATGTAGTCGTCCATTCAATGAATCAGATCTGCGGTCTGCGGAGTTACATCTGGCTGTTCCGTAAGGGTGGGCGTAGTTCGCGAAGTAGCGCTACGCGAAGCTACGCGAAGTGCACTTCGCACTACGCGAACTTCACGTAGCACTACGCGAGCTGCGTAGTAGCATGTTCGCACTGTGAAAGATGCGTTTTCAATGATTGCACAGTGCGGACAAGTAGAATATTACTCGAGCGGCAGCTTTCTCAACGCGAACAGGTAGTTTCTCATTGAGAGCGGTCGCGAGCAAGCGCAACCACTCACAATGAGAAACCTGACCTCCTCGCGTTGAGAATCTCGCCGGGATGTCATTTTGCTTGCTCGCAGTCGCGAACATGCCGTTCAGGACCGCGAACAAGCAAAAAATGACCGCTGCACTACGCTACGCTGCACTACGCATGTTCGCACTGTGCTACGTGCAGCTCGCGTAGTGCGAAGTTGCGAAAACTTCGCAAACTCCGCAAGCGTAGCGTAGTGCTTTGTCCAGGGTTACTGTTCCGTGGACATCTGGGAGTCGGACAGCCCGTAGATGAGTTCATCGTCACTGGGCAGTTCCCGCGGGCTGGTCTCCAAAGCGGCGTCCGTGTCTGGCGACCCACTGAGTTCCGCCACCATTCGGAGAGCATCCTGCTGTTCACTGTGCACAAGTTCCGCAGGCGGGCCAATCTCTGCCACCGTCCGTGTCTCGCGGGCTGGTGATGATCTGTCCTGTGGTGGCGTCGGGGCCCTCGGAAGCACCGCAAAGATGAAAGAGCCGAAGTCGGCCTGGAGTCTGCTGTTGCTCCACTGTCCAGCCAGGCTTCAGCTTCCTCTGGCCTGGGGAAGAAGTGCGTTTTGTCCTGGGCTATCACTCGCAACCTGGCGGGGAAAAGAAGGGAGTACTTGTGGTCCAGCTGGCGGAGCCTTTGTTTGACTGCTAGGAAGGAGTGTATTTGAGGCTGAACTTGAATTGTATAATCAGGAAAGAACATGATTTTGGCATTGTCTATATGGACATCTCGGAGAAATCTGGTTTCACGCAGTATGGAGTCCCAATTTTGGTAGTTCAAGATTCTGATGAGCATGGGTCTGGGGTTAGATCCCGTAGGCAGTGGTCATGTCGGAACTCGGTGCGCCCGCTCCACAACAAAGTGGGGTGACAGTGCGTCATCCGGTAACAGTGTTTTCAGCCAGTTCTCCATATGTGTCGCCGGCTCCTTCCCCTCCCATCTCTCCGGCACTCCTACAATTCTCACGTTGTTTCTCCGTGCCCTCCCTTCCGCATCCTCAGCACGGTCCTCTAAGAATTCGACTCTGTTCAGCAGGTCTCTCATCTGCTTGTCAGTCTGAGCGACTAGTGGTGTAAGATCTGCCACATTGCACTCCAAGGTAGTGGTGCATTCCGCTAATTTCTTGTGGTCGGCACGCAGGTGTGTTAGATGGACAGCCACACCATCTATCTTGGCTTCTAGTGAGGTGCGGGTGAGTTGCATCGATTTCTCCAAACGCTCCATGGCTGCCAGCATGGTATCAAGTTTAGCCGCCGTTGTGTCAGAGTCCGTCGCCTTCATGGACTCCTCCATCCTTCTCTTCGGTTGCGAGCTGCTAGAGCCAGTCCATGCCCTGGTTCCTCCAGACATGGGCAGCGTGGTAAGTAAGGAGCCGGCGTCTAGCGTGGCAGCATCCAATGAATGGTAGAGCTCCGGCCTGCACCAGAGGAGGCGGGGAAGGGCAGGCACTCAGGCACAGCAGGTCATAGAAGGGATTTCTCCACTGGGCGCCTCCAGCAAGGAGCACGTAGACGATTCACTGCAGGATGGCGGAGCACCGGAGGGGAGGGGGGGGTCCACCAGCATCTCTCCTCAGTACTGCACATTGCGCTGGGCAATGGACAGGATATGCGTATCCTTCAGTAACCTGTGCAGGCCGGAATCCACTCCCACGGAGTCAGTATTGTGTGGACGCAGAGGGGGGGGGGCGCCGCGCCAGCCCCACGTGAACGGTGTCTTCACCCTGACTCTCCACAGATAGCCCCAGCTCCGCAGGGCATCCAGAAGTCAATTGCGCGCACGGCGCCCCCTGCGCGCCACTGCGCCGGTCTCAACTCCACGGCGCGGGCAGGGCCCCTCCAGGCCGGGCAATGGCTGGGCACGGGTTCCAACCCCGGCCCGCCCCCGAGTCGCCGCAGCAGTCCTCTCCACGGAGTACAACACCTCCGGTAACCAGAAGGCCCCCCCTTCCTCAAGGCCACAACCCATGGCTCCGACCACCCACAGGGGCCCCGGTCTCTCGTCAGCTGGCCCGCCGGTCAGGACATGCTAGGGGCGGCCACTGCACACCCTCTATCATCAGTGGAGCCTGGATCATCCGCCGGGTCTGTATGTCCGTCAGCTGGTTTCTCTGTCGGGGGGAGGGGAATGCACCCCCGGCTCCACGCAACAGTACCTGCACCCCGCCGCACTCCAGGCAATCCCAGCCCCGCAAGGCTTCTGGCAGTCAACGGCTCATCCCGCGCTCCTTAATGATGTCCCTGGCGCAGTAGTGCAGGGGGGGGGCTCCCCAGATCAGGCGACAGCCAGGTGCGTGATCCGGCCCCCGCTCACTCCCTGGTCGTCACAGCAGGCGTCTCCGCAGTGCGTAGTGAACCCAGATGCGCCGCACCTCCTCCTCCTCCAGGCTGCGTTTCGGGGCCTCACCCAATTCCAGAAGCCTCGGTCTCTCCTGAGCAGGCCCGCCGGCCAAGTCGCCTCGGAAGCGGCCTCGGCACGGCCGGAACCACCGGTGCGGTCGGATGCGTCCGATGGGCCCCAAACTTCGCCAGCCAGTCGTTGCCGATGGCCCCACACAGCGCTGCAATTAGAGGCCGGATCAGGAAAATTTTAGTAGAGTAATGGCCTGGGGAGACAGAGCTCAGATCGGAGTTCTACCTCAACCTGTTCATTTCCATTGCGTGCTTAGCCACGCCCCCAGAGGTGACGGATACCATAAGGATGACTTTGGATAGCGGGACCCCAGTAATCCTAGTCCTCCTTAACTTGTCAGCAGCGTTTGATACCATATCACATAAGACGCTGCTAGGCAGACTGAGGGGGATTGGGGTGCAGGGTAGGGCCCTTAAGTGGATTCAAAGCTTTCTTTCCGGTCGCACACAGAGCATCCAGCTAGATACTTTTGTATCACAAACCGTCAAGGTAGATAAGGGCGTACCACAGGGATCTGTGCTTAGTCCGACCCTGTTCAATGTGTACGTAACCCCATTGGCCGATATCATCAGGGGCCATGGCTTTCAGACCATCTCATATGCGGACGACATGCAGCTAATCATCCCCTTTGGGGAGGATATCATATCCACCCATTTGAGGTTCAGAAGCTGCATGTCTTGCATTGCTACTTGGATGAGGAGGAACTTTTACAGGTTAACTCCTCAAAAATTGAAATCTTGCTATTTGGGAAGGCGGAGGCCATCTGGTCCCCGGAGTGGTGGCCCACCACGTTGGGCGATTCCCCTGCACCTAGGAGCTGTGCGAAGAACCTGGGCATCAAGATAGACAATAAACTATCCATGGAGGAACAGGTCAAGACAGTCTCAGCTGCCTGCTTTGGCACCATGAGAATGCTTAGGAAGGTCTTTCCTTGGATCCCTTGGTCAGCAAGGAAGACTCTTATCCAGTCACTCCTGGTGAGTCGGCTGGACTATGGAAACTCGCTGCTGGTGGGAGCAAGGGAAGATCTCTTATCTCGACTCCAGGTAGTGCAGAATACGGCGGCCCGCCTTGCCCTCAACAAACCGGCAAGGACACCATCAGCCCCACTGCTGCATCAGCTACACTGGCTCCCGGTGAGGAAAATAGCTCTCTTTAAGATGCTCTGTGTAGTTTTCAGATCACTACAGGGAAAGGGCCCGGCCTACCTTAGGAATAAACTCAGGTGGTATCAGCCGGCCCGACAACTGAGATCCAGAAATTCCAAGTTTCTGTGCACTCAAAAAATATGGAGGGCACGTAATGACGGTAGAGCTTTCTCCTATTTGGCAGCCAGCCTTTGGAACATGCTCCCACACAATCTCAGGTCCTGCGGTGAACTAACCAACTGTAAGAGACTGTTGAAGACATGGCTCTTTTAAATATACATCCTCACTATCTTTCTCTTTGTACAGCGCCGAGAGATCCCCTTGGGGATGATTCGTATGCGCTCAATAAATCCACAAATAAAAAAATAAGAGTACTGCAACATACATGTGTAAAATGTATAGTGACAGACCACAAAGCCTTTTTACAGGAAAGGGGAATCTAGCACATAAGAGTCAAGGGCAACAGATCAAGAGTCAACCTTAAGCTTACTGTGGGATGCCTAGTATTAAAGGAAGCCCATGTTGCAGCAGTGGAAATGTCACCTATGCAGACACCACTTGGCACAGTAAAAGATGTGGCCAATCACCAAGTGCCCCTACCTTGATCTTAACCTGAAAGATAGAACCTGATCAGTTCATAAGCCATCAGGATGGACTGGTACACTCCTCTGTTCAGAATGAGTTTTTTCATATTTGAGTCTTCTGTTATCTCAATATTTAGATGATACGACCTGCCCAAACCTAAAGTGCATGAGGGCCCTTAATACGACTCGAGTTGGATGTTCAACGCATAGAACTCCATGTCCTGTCAGGACATATAATACTTACAAAACACGAAGATTGTTAATGAGGACAAAGCTTTGGGATCCAACGCCCACTCATGTGATAGATAGGAGTCTTTTATCTGCAAGATCTTAGCTTCCATAGAGTTACACAAATAGCCCCAAATAGAGTGCATTTACTGCTTAGGCCCCACAGAGTGAACTGCAAATGAAAACATACTCGGAATCCAAACATGACTTTGACTGACACTTAGTTTTGCTCGTACTCAATTCATGAAATAGAAATTACTGTAATGAGTGTATCTGAAGTCAATATGCCTCATGGGAACAGTCCAGCCAGAACTGCCAAGCCATGCCTTCCCTGGACCGTATTCAAGCATCCTAGGACCGGTTTCTGGCTATCAGCCTTCATCAGCCAGGATAGCTTGACTCCAGTGGCCGAGTGAGCACGGGACCCACGTCTGGGCATATCCTTCCCACATAGGGTGAACAGCAAAACACACAAGATGATGGATGGAATATTGCACAAGGGCAAAACATTCACCCCCAGTCAAAGCAAAATTAAGGAATAGGTTGTGGATAAGTACTAGAGTATAGACAGGCAGATGTGAAATGGTTTACGTAGAAGGGAGAATCTGGGCTGTAGGTAAAGATAGATGTGCTAGGGTATCAGTAGGGTTAGAGGTAGAAATGTTTAGGAGGGGTAGAGGGCAAGCAACATTTGGAATGAAAAAACATAGTTGAGGAAGAATAGGAAATGCAATGGAGAGGTGGAGAGGTGGAAAGGCGAGAGTAGACAGAGCGAATGAACAAGGACGGTAGGAGGGGAGATTAAAGAGAAACATGAAACCTACGTGATCTAGGAAAAAAAGAGACTAACGAATTGATTTTACCTGCCATGGGACGCCTCTTGCAGAATGCGAAGAGAGGGGCGCTCGAGTCTCTCATATTCAGATAGTCATTGGCCTTGTAAGAGGGCCCCCTGAAGGAACTCGGGGTCCCTGAAAGGTTCGTGGGCCTTTGAGCTTCATGGGCTTGGGTTACGCCCCTGATGGGAATGGAAGTCTTTTAACATGGGTGCGTATAATCACATAAAGCCCCTTGATGGGAGAGCTCTGAGCGTCCCCGCAGTCTTTCTTTCTTTCGTTTACACAGTCGCCGAAGAACAGCGCCCATCTGTTAAGTGGCTATTGACTTAAGGGTAAATATCAAGATTTATGAAAGGAACAAAAGATAAACATTGACCAGAGCAGAGAGCCAACGTCTGTATTGACATTGACGATGATACATCATGTACTTCAAGCTCAAGCCGAAGGGATTAAAATGAACCGCGCCGGCTGCCTGCAAAGAGTACGAGAGCCCTGGCTACTCACTCCTGCCCTGCTAGCAAGGACAACGTGTAAACGTTCCGCAGTCGAGTGGTCTAACACAGCAAAGGGCACTCGAGCGAGATTACACCGTTTACTTACAACGCCAGACTGTCATGGCTGCAGAGAGGCACGCGCTGGGATCCTTGTTTAACGAGGTGATGGAACAAGTACACACTGCGTGCGGCGCGCGAGGGACCGGGCACAGAGATATGATGTCATATAATTAATGTCGGATTCGCTCGAATGGAGCCCCCTACTAAGGGTTACGGATATGATGTGATAGGCTTGAAATGCTTTATAAATTGTTTAAGCGCTGTACTCTTGTTAAATGCCAATAAAATGTTTATTGATTCAAAAGAGTGCCTGGTCAGGGCTTGCTTATTCGGCTTTTAGCGCAGCTGTGGGTGCACCTGGTAGAGTTTCAGTGCTAACAGTCCCAGCGCCGGTTCACATTGCTTCTCAGCAACGGAGACAACACATATCCTTATTACACCTAAAAAGGTGTAACCAGGGTATGATTTTCCTAGACAACTACGAAGGCCTGGGACAAATGCAGTTGTTCATATTCTATTCAGGGCAAATATTTTCAGCACGTTGTCAGTGATATATTTTCATTCAATAGCAGATAACACCTGTCTGGAAGACTTATGGGTTTAAGAGTCTGTTGTGGGCCCATAACGCAGACATAACGCTATCTCACACTAAACTAAAGTTTCGAAGTGAGTTTGCATTATTCGTGCTGACTCTCTTGACAAACGTAATTAGAGTTTCTGTGGGCTGCTGGTCAGTATTCCCTGCTAGAACCTGGGGTGCGGTCATTAGTTATACACTTGTTTACTATGTTGTTTTACATAGCGCTCGGAGGTCACAAATCAGTGAAAGGGCGCTTTACATGACACCAGGTTGCAGGACGAGAACCAGTGTGCAGTACACAAATGTCTAATACAAAGGTTAACTTATGAAATTAGAAAAACGGAACTGTATCAACTTATACAAAGGACATCAAGTAATTAGTAACACTGAGCTTAGCAGTAGTTAGAAGCACTCAAATATTAGATAAGATCAGTGCAGAATAATCACCTTTGCATCTACAGTATCCAAGACAGGAGCCACATTGTGAAGAACAGTCTTGTATGTATCATGATTCGAAGTGCAGCTGGAACAGTAAACAGGGGCGCAGGGTCAAGACTGATTTGCATATGGCTGGGTTCAAACTGGAATGGCATGGAGAGCACAATAACAATGGATTTAGGCCCAGATCTCTGTACTGGGGTGAATGTATGACATTGTTCTGCATTCTGTCCATCAACTGTTGTTTTTGCATTTGGAACAGTAAACATTTCAGCTATCTTTAGGACTATAACGAGGAGACACTCCTGATTGATGGTGGGAAAGAGATGCATAATTTTGGCTCACTCTAGAAGGACTATCTTTTACTTTCTGAAGGCATGGAAGTTTGGAGCAGGCAGGAGTAGGTGTTCTGAGGGACATCAGACCTCTGGCACGGTCCTTTCATGTTCAAGGCGGGTAGATCTCCACAGGTTAATGTATAATGAAGGCGAGTTTGGAGATAATTCTTGCTTTGATTGTTAGTAATTTAACCATGATCAATAGTGGTGTAATGTGTTCTTACCGTTTAGCATAAGAAACTAGCCTGGTAGCAGCGTGGAAAGCACCCTTCAGTGGGGCAAGTGCACCCCAGGAATACTTATAAGTGACAAGTTGATAAAGTCCAATCTTGGCAACACAAGGACCTCAATCAATCAATCAATCAATCAGGGGTTTACAAAGCGCGCTAGTCCCCCTTGAGGGTCTCAAGGTGCTGGTGGGAGGTGGGGTGCAGCTCTGGTTCAGTTGAAGAGCCAGGTCTTGAGGTTCTTCCTGAAGGTGTGCAGGGTGGGGAGCATCTGATGTTGACTGGGATCTCGTTCCAGGCCTTGGCTGCGATGTAGGAGAAGGCTCTTCTGTCTGCCCGGGTTCTGCGGTTGCAGGGGTCTCTGCGAGGTCGGCAGAGCAGAGGTTCCTTTTCGGTGCTTGGAAGGAGACTCTCTCGTTGAGGTATTTGGGTCTGATGTTGTGGAGGGATTTGTACGCATGGGTGAGCAATTTGAAGGTTACTCTCTTCTCGACGGGGAGCCAATGGAGGTCTCATAGGTGCTGGGTCATGTGTTTGTGTCGTGGAGTCCCAAGGACGAGTCTGGCTGCGGTGTTCTGGATGGTTTTCAGCTTGTGTAGGAGTGTTTAGTTGGTTCCAGCGTAGAGAGCGTTGCCGTAGTCCAGTCTACTGGTTATGAGCGCATGGGTGACAATTTTTCTGGACCATTGTTTTCAAATCCTCTTCAGGAATCTAGGTTTCATTCCTCTTAGTAATCTTCGTTGGATGTATGCACTTTTGTTACTGTGTTAATGTGAAGCATCACCTCTGGAAGCCTGTGCCACCCTTCGTAGAGGTGTAGTACTTAGTGCTGTACACTTTTCCTATTATGACATGTGGCTTAAAGTTCATTATAGCGTTTTAAGTAGAAATTTGAAACCAAGAAGGGTGGATTATTTATAGGACATGAAGATGACCAGATAAATCCTTGTCTAAATCTCCCTCAAGTGAGTAAGGTTGTGATGTGCTTATTTCTGTAACTAGCCATTTAAAAGAGTCCTCACTACATCTTGAATTATGTTACCACCACCTAAGTCCATCCCCGTAGTGCAATTGACTTGTGTTAGACCTGGCATCCTTGGTGTGGTTTCCCCAGTCTTTTTTTCAACTACCTCCTGTATTTTTGACTGTATGCTGGACTTCGTTTTTGCTGGTTCTTGAACTCTGGACACTTTACCACTGTGATCAGTACTAAACTGCAAGTGCTCCTTGTATTATTTGTGATTGTTTGGTTATCCATGATTAGCAGAATTGATTTACTGGTAAGACTTTTGTAACGGAAGATATGCTGTCATAAATAGGTAGACCAAGAACCAGGGATGTATTTAAGTAGATTTATTAGTTCAGGTAAGATAGTACAGGGTGCTCCACCTGGAGCAGCATCCTGCTGCTCAGCCCGTCCCAATCTAACAGATCACTCGTTCATATCATGCACACACACCCAACATTCCATGACATCATGCTCATGCAGGCTGAGCAGCAAGGACTGGTAAGTATAAGACATAACAGATCTCCTTCCTTTATAAACAATAAAATAACAAGAAGAAAATAATCACATTTCGTTCCTTGGAATTAAAATCAAATCAGGTCACAAAATCATATCAGATAGGTAAATGCATTCTTAGTTCACAACAAAAATAATTAGCATTCTTGGCTATTAAAGTCAATAAGGTCAAATAAGATGATAAGAGCTAAATGAATCCTCTCTAG
Source organism: Lissotriton helveticus (assembly GCF_964261635.1). Classification (NCBI taxonomy): domain Eukaryota; kingdom Metazoa; phylum Chordata; class Amphibia; order Caudata; family Salamandridae; genus Lissotriton; species Lissotriton helveticus. Next base: position 1,762,863,927 of record NC_136065.1, read on the forward strand.
TTCACTAAGGAACATATAGCACAAATAATTGTATTCTTCACATAGAATGGTAATGAAACATGTAAAGTCATATATAAAAGATTGCACATGTTTCAGGCAGGATACAATCATAAAAAATTGCAAATGTTTCAGTGAAGATGCTATCACCACACCTACCCAGTACACTCTGAAGAACACCACAACACACCCACCCCCCTCTGCAAAGGAACATGAACAAATTTGCACATGTTCCAGTAAGGATGTAATCAACGCACATAAAAGATGAGCAAGGGAAAAAAAGCAAGGAGCAATGAAAAGACAGCCCTCCTAACGCAACCCTGGTGTGCAAAGGAAAAGCAAAAAGCACACCCAATAGATCTTCCAACAGCACTCCCAGCGCAACCTTGATGTGCGAGGGAAAGGCAAAGTGCAAGGAAAAGACAGCCCTCCTAACACCTTCCCAACACAACCCTGATGTGTGAGGGAGGCTCCCAACGCAACCTTGACGTGGAAGGCAAAGCACATTTCCAACACAAACCTAACATGTGAGGGACACTCCCAACGCAACCTTGATGTGCGAGGGACACTGCCAATGCAACCTTGACATGCGAGGCAAAGCACATTCCCAACACAACCCTGATGTGTGAGGGACACTCCCAATGCAACTTTGACTTGCGAGGGACACTGCTACGCAACCATAACGTGCGAGGCAAAGCACATTCCCAACACAACCCTGACATGTGAAACAAAACATATTCAAAACACAACCCTGACGTGTGAGGGACATTCCCAACACAACACTGACATGTGAAGGACACTGCCAACACAACCTTGACGTGCGAGGCAAAGCACATTCCCAACACAACCCTGACGTGTGAGAGACATTCCTAATGCAACCTTGAAGTGCAAAGCAAAAAAGAAAAAAAATAACGCACAGGGTACATGACAGAAAACCATGTCTGGGCAAAATAGGTAAATGGCCCACAGTAATAGCATAGAAAATACACGTAATGCATATAACAGTAGATGAAGGAAAGGACAAAAAAAAAAAAACTAACAAAATAGTTCAGGATGCACACTAAGATGACATGCACACTATGATGACACCTAACAATCCTGGTTACAATAACAGTAAATGATGAATTGACTAATTAATCACTATGTACACCATGATGACTCTTAATGTGGATCAGTAACACTGCTAGTTCATTCACTTTAAATGGTGCGTCAACTTAATAAATTGCCAATGTGTTCAAATGTTGCTAATACAACAAACTAAAACAAAAGAAGTAGTCTCCGTTGTCATACGCTGTCATACGCTGTAAACAAGCGGAACGCACATGGAGGAGAGGGTATACAGAGCAGGATAGGGCTGCCTATAAAGGTATTTTATTGGAATACAAGCTCCAGTTAAGAAATGCCAAAGCCAGATTTCTGGAAGAGACTCTGGCAAAAGCATCTAATAAATTGCAGACCTTGTTCAAACTGGTAAAAAGCTTATCCAACCCCTCATGTGCTGTACCTTCTATCCCTGTGTCGCAGGAGCTTTGTGACTCCTTAGCCTTCGCTTTTGATGATAAAATTAGGAATATTCTGAAGGGATTTGAAGTGTCCACACAGCATATACCATCTTGGTCCTATTCCTCTGTATCCCCTGACCATCCGGTATTTGAGGAGAGTAAGAACAGAGGGCCTGTCAGTTGCCAAGCTTCCCTATCCCTTCATTGGAGGAGTTCGGTGCTCTGGCCAACTGTGTATCCTCAGGCTCACCTTTAGATCCCATGCCGCACAAGATTTGGAAGGCCTTCCAGAGCGAGCTGTTTCCCCCGCTACACCTAATCTGTTGCCAATCGTTGGCTACTGCATCTGTCCCAGACTGCTGGAAGTTGGCAATTGTAACACCTCTGTTAAAAAAGGCTACCTTGGACCCCCTCTGCCCAGCCAACTATAGGCCTATATCGCTTTTGCCATTCGCGATAAAAATCTTAGAGAAGTGGGTTACGAGAGCCTTGGCCAACTTCCTGGAAACCAACTCCTGTCTGGACACAGCCCAATTTGGCTTCAGACCGGCCCATGGTACTGAGACTGCTCTGGTCACCGTGTTGAACGATCTGTGAACGCGTGTCGACAGGGGCAAGTCGGCATTTTTAGTGCTGCTTGACATGTCGGCCGCGTTCGACACGGTGAACCATGAGGTCCTACTGGGCCGCCTTCGTAATGCGGGAATAACTGGCTCGGCGTTATCCTGGTTAACATCCTACCTCGCCAATAGACAACAGGCAGTAGCATTACCACCTTTTCGTTCTGACATACGTCAAGTGAATCAGGGTGTCCCCCAGGGGTCTGCGATAAGTCCGATTCTTTTTAATTTGTACCTCCAACCCTTGATACAACTAATAAAGTCATTCGGCATACAAGTCATCAACTATGCCGATGATACTCAACTGATTTTTTCTTTTGAGGGTCCTGAGGCAGTTTCGAGGGACGCTTTCCATCAGTGTATGTCGGCCACAGCGAAGTGGTTGCAAGCCAACTCACTCCAATTCAATGGTGCAAAGACGGAGATATTGCACTGCTCCTTAGACCGACTCCCTCGTCCTTTGCCGGAAGACTTTTGGCCTACTTCTATACCAGGCTCGGTGGAGGCGGCAGAATCGGCCCGCAACTTGGGAGTCATATTTGAATCAAATCTACAACTTGACGTCTCGGTGAACAGGACTGTAGGGACGTGTCTGGGTTTGCTCCGTGCTCTTCGGAAGATACTGCCGCTTCTCCCTCGGGAAGCTAGAGCAGAAGTAGTGCGTAGCACCATTCTCAGTAGGCTGGACTACTGTAACGCACTACTTCTGGGAGCTCCAAAGACCCTGATCCTTAAGTTACAAAGGATCCAAAATATGGCGGCTAAATTGGCTCTGTCCCTTCCACGCTCGGCTTCCTCCTCTGGAGCTCTGGCAGTCCTACATTGGCTACCGGTCCAGCAGAGGATCTCCTATAAGGCTTTATGCCTGATTTTTGGAGCTCTGCATGGTCAGGGACCAATACCACTGCAAAATCTTTTCTCTTGGTATCAGGCTGCCAGACCTTTGAGATCCGCTTCGGCGTTCCTAGTGAGAATTCCGAGGATAAATAGAGTGAGAATGGGCGGCCGTGCTTTTAGTTTCATGGCCGCCACAATGTGGAACACTCTACCTCTGACACTGAGGAGCAGACAAGATCTGATCTCGTTTAAAAGGGATCTCAAAACATATCTTTTTCCAAGAGCAGACTAAGCGTACACCAGATGGCTGAACTGATCTCAGCGCCAGGATACCCTCTGGGTGACAGTCGCGCTTAACAAGCATTAAAATACATACATACATACATCATCGAGGGGTTGTACGAACAAAATCACCCTATTTAACAGTTTGAATAACGAGCCCCCGTAGACCAGAAACATCTCGGAATCAACGAATCACTTCTCCTTACAGACAGGATTCAACGCATCACTTCTCTTGCGTGCAGCAGAACTATCTTATTTCCTCCCCAGGGTTTCAGGAACTGACGCATCTCTTTGTTTTTCAATGTTTCCCATCTCTGCGGCTGTTTGGCCTTGTAAATTTTGTCGCAGCTACAGGTACTTTTAGAGAAATCAGGCATCCACAGTTTTCTACGGGCCAAGTTGTTTGACACCGTTTTGGTCTTGTTGAGTTTAGATAAAGATACTTTATTTTTCTAAACTGGTTTGGTGTCCATTTGTGGTGTAATTACTGTATTACTGTGTGTTTTGAGTACAAATACTTTACAAATTGCCTATGGTGATAAGTGTGTCTACCCGAGCCAAGCTACCCGGCGGGTGAGGAGGGAGCATCTGTACAATGGAAATTGGCAGGAGGATCTAGGGATTTTTACTTAATGTTATATTATTGCTCGACTTATAAAAAAGTGTCTGCAAAATTGACTTTTTGCCCTAAATTGTGCCCAGAATTTGCCTCTGTCAGGTGGTCTCTTTCAAGGCCTGTTTGTGAGCCTTTCAAATATGGCTGATTCAGTAATGCTTCAGTGATGTTCTATGATGTAAGCTGCTTTGTGTTCCGGACTGATTGCCCAGTGGGTGAGGATCATAGGGATCTGATAGAGGGGGCTGAGAGGCGAGTAAGTCGCAGGAACTTCAGGGAGCAGAAGTGTCCTGAGGTGACATTGGTTTCCATTAGGTAAGCAATCAATGGCAGCGATCATTTTAGCAGGCGGGTATGTCACATATACACACTCAAACCCATGCATTCACACACAGGCCCACACACAACCATTCACAGCACCCATTCCCAAATATTTATACATACACACAGCCACCACACATTAAAAAAAAAATACTTTTACCTGCTGTTGCTCACAGGGAGGTCCCCGTAGAGTTTGGACTGCTGCTGTCTTTCAGTGGGATGGAGTCAGTGAGAGCTTCTGATCCCATCCCTTCTATGAACAGATAGACACTTATACCTGGGCACTTCATGACTTAAAACTAAAGCACCCATGTCCGAGGCTATCCATGATGCTCTCCCTTGTCACAGGGAAGAGGGCCTCAAGATGCTTTGCCAGACTTAAGAGGTCATACCCACAGGAGCTGTGACATCTTCAGCACAGTTCAGCTAAGGCACCCAGGAGCCTGAGCATTTAGAACATGTCTAGCTCCTGGCAGGCTGACCTGAAAATAAAGTGTCTGCCAGGGTGATCTTTATTCAGACTGACGGCCACTCTTCTTGTGGGAAAAAGGGGTGTGTGTGTGACCCATCGGGTAATGGATGGGAGCAATAAGTATGCAAGGCCCCCCACAAGGAGACACAGTGTCTCGAGGCTTCACACATGATAATAATACACCTCTGAAATGTGAAATATCTGTTTATATTGCTGTTTCCGTCTCAATGGGATGTCAGTGACGTTTCAGTGGAATACAATACTGGAGAACCATTGTGCTACAATGTATGATTCCACTGCTATTAGTTCAGAGCTTTTTTTCGAGACAATATGTCTCCTGTTATATACAGTGACTCATCAGAATATTCCAGGTCTCTTCACGCTCAGAAGAGAAAACTCTTGTAAGCTACTCACTGCAGTTTTGCAATTTATGATGCCCCTTGCAGCTATTTATTTGCATAATTTGCACAATTACAAATGCAAGGGAACGGTGAGATTAGCAGATCCGCAAATTTGTGTCTGGAATCTGTGGAAAAGCTGAACAGCCAACAGTTTGGGGACCAGCTGGACTATGCAAATGTGGAGACTACCCAACAGTTACTGTACTCATGTGTTTCAATGCAGATCTCTTCCAACTCACTGTTTCCCCATCCCAAAAATTCTCTGAATTTTGTTATGTCACAGCCAAGAGACCGGCCATTTCTGTAAATGTAAATGGACACCTGTTAACTTTAAATTTATAGAAACATATACAGCGTCCTGCATGGACAGGGCCACTCCACAATTACACAAAGCTTAAATGAGGTATATAGGAAATTGGGTTACTGGTTGAGGGGGTTGAAACACTATTCGAGCGGCAACTATAACTCTTGTCAGGGTGAAGCACAAGTAAACCCCAAATTAACCCATGCTTAACCCTCTAGTAGCTGGGCACAAAGCAGCCAGGTTTAACTTACAGACAATGTGTAAAGTATTTTGGCAGCACTTCCACCAGTAATAAGGTGAAAATACTACTCAAGGAAAATCACATACCAATTTTTGAAAAATAGAGTAAAATATAATAAATTATTTTATTTGAGACCAAAATTACAAAAATCCAATTAGTAGATCCGGAGAAATTAACTTTTAAAACTTTAGATACAAATTTACCTTAAAAAGCACAAAGAGCTAACTGTGGTAATCTGGTCAGGCTGGACCAGAATAACATCACAAGTTACAGGGATCAAGTTAGCCCACTGAACAAAGTACCTTAAATCATGGTTGTAGGGTGTTGCAAGATCTCACCTTGAGGATGTGTCGTGCAGCTGTGATTCTGATGAGCTGCGGGCTGCAATGTGAGGTCGTGCTTCGAGAATGCTTTGTGTAGCTGCGATTTCAGGGAGCTGCGAGTCTGCGATGTGAGATCCTGCATTAAAGATTCAATGCTCAGTGACGGGTCCAAGGAGTTGTGGGAAAGTGAGGCAAGGTCCTGCATCACGGAGGCATTGCACAGCAGTGGTTCTGAAGAGTATCGGAGTCCTGTGCCACAAATGCATCCTGCAGCTGCTTTGCAATGCAGAGGTTTGAGAAAATGCATTATGCTTCATCAGGTTTACCCAAAAAGACAACAGCTGGACTGGCAGAGCACCTTCAGGCCCACTTCCAAGGGTCCAGGACTGGGGTGGCACCACATGGGTTGGGTAAGACTCACGGCAGGCAGAGTTCTGGTGCTGTGTTCAAGAGAGTTGGAGACTTTTCTGTTTTCAAGGCTCTAATCAGGAGGCCAGCCACCTAGCACATAGAGTCACTTTGGTGGTCATGGGTTCAAGGCGCAGGTCCAGTCCTTCTCACTCAGAAAGCAGAGTAGCTAAATAGCAGGGCCGCAGAGTAGCAGTCCTTCTTGCAGAAAAGCAGTACAACAGTCTTTGAGCCTTCTACAAGTCCAGAGGTGTATTGAAGAGTTGGGTTTGAGGGTCCAATATTTATACCTGGTGCCAGCTTTGAAGTAGGAGAAGTTTCTAGAGGGTTCCTCCCCCCAGAGATGTTTGGAATCCCCTTCCTTCCTGCCCTGGTCCCAGCTTCTCTGGCGGCACAAATGACTAGTATACAACCCTTTGTGAGTTTGCTGAGGCAGAGTCTTTGTGATGTGCAAGTGTGGCAGGTGGCAGATTCCCACCACCCCATCAAAGTCAGAGATGGCCCATCCCACCAACACTTATTCCCCCCTTGCCTCACTTTCTGTCAGCAATACACCTAGTCATGTGTCCCAGGCTGCAGACACCAAATGGTTAGGACAAGAAACTGCCAACTTTTTAAAAGTGGAAATTTGTGAATTGGTAATAAAAATCCAACTTTACAAGTAAAAAGGGTTTTAAATTACAATTCTTTAGAGATCATACTTGACTTTCCTACCTGCTCCCAATTCCAATTCAAAGATATCAATTATTACATTTTTATAAGGTAACTCAATGTTATTCTAAAGGCGAGCCAGGCCATGCAGTAGTGGAAAACAAATGTAAGAGTTTTTCACTACCAGGACATGTAAAAGTTAAAAGTACACGTTCAATATTTTTAACTTAATGCACCCTACCCTATTGGCTGTTTAGTGCCGTCCCTCGAGTGTCCTATATGTAATAAAAAGGAAGGTTTAGCCCTGGCAAAACGTTTACCTTGCCAGGTTGAAATGGCAATTCAAAACTGCACACAGGCTACAATGGCAGGCCTGAAACATATTTTAAAACACTACTTAAGTGGGGGCACAGTAAATGCTGCAGGCCCACTAGTAGCTTTTAATGTGCAAGCGCTGGGTACATGTAGTACCACTTTATTAGGGACTTGCAAGTAAATTAACATGCCAGTTAAGTGTAAGCCAAGCCTACCACGATCAAATGAGAGAGAGCAAACACTTTAGACTAGCTAGCAGTGGTAAGTGCACAGAGTCCTGAAAGTCAACAAAACTGGGTTCAGAAAATAGGTGAGTGAAGGCAAAAAAATTGGAAATGACCATCCAAGATGGCCAAGTCCAACAAGGTGCATAGTACATCAGCAAATATCAAATGGTGAGGCAGTGTGAGACTGTATGAAATTTGATGGGTGGTTGTACCTGTGTGTCTCCTTATGTTTCTGTACTTATGTCTGTGGAGATGCTTGTGTCTGTTTTATGTAGCCAACTGAAGCAAGGTCACATGCCGTTCTATATGTGTGCATGTCTTTGTCTATGTGGAGGGGGCTTCATATCTGTGTGTAGCAGTGCATTGTGTGTATATGTGCAGAAAAGAGTATCTAATTATAGATATTTGAATATGATGATAAAATACTACAAATAATAGAAATTACACCAACATTGGATGAAAATAAAATATAACAGTGATGCTTTAAATCTTCAAAACTGCATATCTCCCCTTCTATTGATATGATTTCTTTCATTTTAGTGTCAAATAGTTTATTAAATCTTACTCTATTTTGCTAAATAAGTGTGGGATTTTTTTGTGTGTTTTAACTTTATTACTGCTTAAGTGTTTCATAAATACTTTACACAGTGCCTCTAAGTTAAGCCTGACTGCTTTTGTGCCAAGCTAGCAGAGGATTAAGCACAAGTTAAATTGGCAATGTTTTGTTCAACCTGACAAGGATTGTGGCTGTTGTTTGAGCAGGGTTGCATCCCCCCTCAACCAGAAACCTAATTTCTCACAGATGGGGTTTAAAGTAGAGGAGTATAAAGCTGTCAAGTTAGCTGACTCACAACTTTTGTATTGTCTAAACTTCTTACGTTTTGTGAAATAGAAAGCTTAAGATGTTCTTTAAAAAAAAAAAAAGCTAGCCTCAGATCTGAGTACTCCCTCCCGTATGTCTTACCTGAAGTGGAGGATATCCTGCCTCCATACTCAACATTTTTCTGTTGGAAAATGTCCTACCTGAGACATTCTGCATCAGGAAAGCATCACACCTATAAAGCCCTGAGCGATAAACGTCCCTCAAGAAATGTTAGGAACCGTAATCTGTTTTGTAGAGTATGGAGTTTCATAATTCCATCCAACAAAGTAAGCTAAGTTTTATTTTAACCAGTCACTAATTTACAATAACGTTAGAGCTTGGAGTATATCCATCAAAGACGTTTTGGGAAATTAGTGGCAAACAGTATGTTTAAATATTTTAGGACTGCAACAATGGTGAAAACAATATTGAATTTAATGCCATTTACACATTTGATCACAAGCGCCAGTCAAAATTGCGTGGACTTGAAGGAGACTCTGACATTGGCATATGCCCCTCATAGTTACATGCAGGTTGTGAGAAAGATGCTGTGCAAAATGAGACCTTTGTCAGACGTCAACAAGCAAGACATGTAGGTATGGTAAAGGATAGGTGATTGTGTGAACCTTGGGTGGGTCCATATGCTGAACAAAAGAGACTGAAGAAAGACAAGGAGTCGGGCAAGTACCACAACAACTATTTATTAGCAGAGGAATAAAGATGCGTAGAAACAGAAGACAACAGCAATGGCACCTTCTTCCAGCACCCTCCAACCGGCTCTGCCCAACCGCTAGCTCAAGTTCTGTTCACAAACGTTCCCTAACAAACTCTTGAGAGCAAGACTCACAAGCATATCTCGGACACAACACACAATCATGATTCGGACACAACAGTGTGTTTTACACATTTTAGGGCTGCAACAATGGTGAAAACTAATTTGAATTTGAATGTCATTTTACTGGGAAATTTGGGAAGGTCCACAATGAATTTTACTATAAAGTTGTGACAAAATATGGACAGTTCATTTACATTTGATCAAAAGAACCAGACAAAACTGTGGACTTGAAGCAGGCTCCGACATTGACATGTACCCCTCATAGTTACAGGCAGGTTGTGAAAAAGATGTTGTACAAAATGAGACCTTTGTCAGACGTCGACCAGCAAGACATATAGGTATGGTAAAGCATAGGTGATTGTGTGAGCCTTGGGTGAGTCCATTTGAGGTCAGTGGCGTGGATGAGTACATTAGTTCCATTCCAGTTAAAGGAGCTGTGAATGGCCAGGCATCAGCACTACTTCTAAGGCTCTGAGCGATGGTTTCATGGATTGCATGTAGGATCCTGCCCTGTGGTAACATTTCTTGAGGCTGCTTGCAGGGTGGCACCAGTGTGGATTCTGCTGAGTTCTCTACTTCCGTAATTATGGACATTCTTCTCTCCTTCATATGCAGTACACTCCTTGCATAGAATCCTCAAGGTAGCAAGGTAGCAACGTGTGTGTGCTAAACACTGCTGATACAAGTATGTACATTTCTGACTAAATAGCATGCCATGTGTTCTAAAAATGGAAAATATTTAGTTGCAGAGGGATTGTTCAGCATTACTACAGGTGCAGCTAAAGGTTATAATAAATAATAGAACTTGGACTTTTCAGCAAGTATGTTGTACTTTTTCAGCGACTATAGTAGCAAATATAGATATGGCTAATATGCATTAAAAGGGAATGTGTCCTAATTTCTCACCAAAAGTATGTCGTAACAAATAACAAGGTGGTGCCTTTACGACACCTGGAACCGGAAGAACTGCAACATATATAGACACGGTACAGCAGGGGAGCAATCATAACAGACCCCTCGTCCCTTCGCTTATCTGTGCTTAGTGTCTTGGGATTCCTTTTAACATTGGACATTCCTAGTAAAATATATTCTCAGAGACCGTAGGTTGAGTAATGTAATATATTATTTTATCTGAAGTTCCATGCTTTGTTCTTCTCAGGAACCAAGTGCCATCGCTGCTCGTCTCGGCGCAAAGATTTCTGCAGGAACAAATTTGAGTATGAGTTTCAAAATAACCATATCTAATGTCGAACTGGAGAAAACACTCCAAAATATTTATTAACAATGAAGCCAATGTTCACTCCTTGCCGTGAACTACTCCAATGTCACCAGGGTGGGTAACTAGCAGCAGGTGCTGTCTTTTTTCCCCGACAGCACTGTGTGTGTGGAAGAGACACGTATTTATGATTGGAAAAAAATGAAACTACAAACACCAGGCTGCTCTGTGCTGTTGGTTAAAACCGAGATTAAAAGTCCACTCTGTGCAATGATGACTTTAAAGTTCCCAGTAATGCACAACTGTACATGATACCATGAAACAATGCACTAAAGCAGATTGTAGTGTCTTAATTGATGTCATGTGATGTGGTGTTGCCCTTTTACTCTGTATGGAATCTGGAATACTGTGCCTACTGTGCTGGGCTGTGCTTAGGCTCAGATGACAGTTGCCAGTCCTGTGCGTTGGATGGGGTCTCTGTCACTTAGATTCTAATATAGTGATCTATATGTCTACACCTGACTCCTGCTAAGTGATTGATGTGGATCTTACATTTGGCGACGATGGACTCATGAAGAACCCTACTTTTATTTCGAGAGACCCTAACAGCAAACCTCTCCAGGACATTTCAAGAATGACTGAATATTAAGATAATCTCTTCTCCACACTCTACTTCCTGTGTACCTGCTCTTGCAATATTTCGGTGAGGTACAATTTACCTTATCTTTTGAAGATATTGTTTGACTTTTATGGTGAGACAGAACCCAGTGTACCTACTATTTAACTCAACCTCTGTCAAACTCTGACCACGTTTGGGAACTTTTGTTTGATTTTTCTTGTGAGAGAGCACGATTGTGATCGGCATATCAACATTCCTCTACAAGTTGCTTCATTCCTCATTTTTACAGGGAGATGATGAAAGTTGTTTTTATTACTGCTTTTCACATACAACTGTGAATTCATTCATTGGGATTGTGAAGATTTTGAGTTTTATTTGACTCTTCTTGCGTGAAGTTATTATTATACACAAGGGACTGTTTCTTCACTCTGACAATCTCAAATATATACAGCCAACCATCTCAACTGTGGATCTTACACAGATGTATAAAGAGAACCAATCCAATGTACAACTTCAGCAAAGCCTGTGTTTTTGAGACGTCACAACATGAAGTAATTGGCAGAGAGAGTATAAAGTGACGTGCTTGATGGATCGCGTAGTAACAGCTCTCTGGATATTTACATCCAACAACCTCTTGTTACACCACGATTGAGAAAATGAGGCCAATGTATTTTATTTTTACTGTCTGTGCCTGTGGTTGTTAAAGTTTAAAATTGTAGTTTTAACCTGCCTGTGATTGCATAATTTATCACCCATTTTTGTGTTTAAACTTGTGGTTTTTCCTGCCCGTGACTGCTTCCAGTTAACCTTTTGAATTGTGAGATTTGCAGTACAAACTCCAGAGTGTTTCCCCCTCATTCTCCATGACTATTTTTACCTCCAAATTTCTCCTTTGCTCCAGACCCATCAAAATACCTTCTTAGCATGCTGGATGAGGAACATGACACACAACAGCTACAAAATTGCTATCCTATTACAGCTAATGCCAGCACTAAAAACACACCTGCCACAAACCCACACAATACTGATCACTCTTCTACAAAACAAAGTCCCACTAACACCAAAGGCCATTCTCTAAACTGTCTACTAATAAATGCTAGATCCCTCTCTAAAAATAAACATCACATTTACGACCTTCTCACAGATGCAAAACCAGGCATACTATTCATACCTAAATCATGGTTGGGTGATGATATGGCTCCAGCCCTGCTTGAAGCCGTTCTTCTAGGCTCTCAAACAATCACCCAAAATTGTATAGGTAACAAAGGCGGTGGTCTAGCTGTTGTGTTCAGGCAAACATTACATATCACTAAAGTTGACAACATCTGTTATGTTATGTTATGTTAAATTATCTTGTATAGCGCTCAGCTGCCCCAGCAAAGGGGTGTCCCGGCGCTGTTTGGCAGATAGCAGCAACTGTGAGGGATTCACCATGGTAGACTTCCAGAGAAGATTAGTTAAGGGGAAAGAGATGGGTTTTAATTGCTTTTCTGAAGTCTAACAGGCCTTCCAATTCGCGGATGTGGACTGGTAGAGTGTTCCACAGTTTTGCTGCTAAAAAATGGAAAGAACGTCCTCCCGCTCGGCAGCGCTTAATCCGAGGTACTCTGACCAGGTGTTGGCCTGCAGGGCGTAAGGCACGAGTAGGAACATACAAGGTCAGCAGGTTACCAAGCATTTTAGGGGTAGCCAATCTTAAGATTTTAAAGGAAATGCACAAGGTCTGAAACTGAATTCGCTGAGCCACCGAGAGCCAATGAAGCCTCCGTATGGTCTCAGAGATGGAACTAAATTGAGGGAGGCCTACTAAGGCTCTAGCAGCCGCATTTTGAATGCGCTGCATTCGAATAAAAAGGCGGTGGTCTAGCTGTTGTGTTCAGGCAAACATTACATATCACTAAAGTTGACAACATCTCCATAAAGAATTGTGAGGTTCTTCTAACAAGATGCAATCCTATACCGTCTTCCTCCTTTAACTTCCTGCTCCTTTACAGACCTCCACCTAGCAAGGTGACATTCCCAGATGCTCTTCTAGACACCGTTTCAAACCTGTTAACAATACACTCCAACCTATGAGTTCCGGGTGACCTCACATTTGGTTTGACAAACCCAATATGACCCATCCAAAAACAATAATCACTGGCCTAGGCACACTGAACCAGCATCAGATTATCCACAAACCCACAGACACCGCTGGACATATCCTAGATGTAATTTTTGCTTATACTGAACTAGTTACCTTTCAAAATATAACTCCTTTCACATGGTCAGACCACCACTTGCTTGCTTTCCAACATAAAACAACACTAAGTGACTCACCTAAAACTACCTTACATCCATCCACCTATCGGCCATGGAACAAACTCAATTTGGAACACTTAGAAACACAACTAACATCCTGTACAAATATGGAAACAATAAATTCTGTTCAAAATCTATATGACTGGCTACAGGAAGCTTTTGACATCCTGATACCACTCAAAACCATACAACAGAACACAATAAAAAAGCGTCTTGGAGAAACGTAGCATTAAAAGACATAAAAACAGCAAATTAGAAAGCTGCAACATACCCGGCTCAAAACAAACGCCAAACAAGACAAACTTCACCTACAGAAAATTAACAGATTATACAAGTCAGCTATCAAAAAAGCTAAGAAAGGGTACTATTTAGACAGAATTCAAAATGCTAAATGTGCAAATAAAGAATTCTATAAAATACTCAATGAATTTTGCAAACCAAATTGCCTAGAAGGAACTCATCCTGTTACTCAATATTTCACAGACACACTGGCAAATCATTACACGGACAAAGAAGACACATTGGACTCATACTTAAAACAGAAACAAAGCACCAGCCCAAAACCTTCTACAAAACAACAATCCAAGAGTACTCTAACCCAGCCTCCCTGTTCCTTCCAACACATCTCACACAATTAATTTATGGACCTGGTCAAAGCAAGCAGGCCTGCTGGCAGCCCTTCTGACCCCTGTCCACCACAAACTTTCAAGACAATTCTTTACTGAAGAAAACAAACTTGGACCCGCTGAACCCTACCAATTACAGACCCATTACAAACTAACCTTTCCTGGGCAAATTGAAAGAAAGAGCAGCATCCGCCCAGATGTCACAATTCATTGAAGAGAATGACATTCTTTCAGACTTCCAAACAGGATTCCGTCTGGGAAGAGGCACTGAATCTGCCCTCCTTGCCATCTGGGATGACCTGAAGAATACTGTAGACTGCAACAGGGTTGCTGCGCTACTCCTCTTGGACCTCTCAGCTGCCTTTGACACGGTTGACCATGACACTCTGAAACAAAGACTCTATGAAGCCGGCATAGAGGGAACTGCTCTAGACTGGATTGTGTCCTACCTTCGAAACAGAACTAATGTCATCCATACCCCACCTCTCGCGTCAAAACCATACTCCACAAAAGCAGGGGTCCCTCAAGGCTTTATCATCTCGTCCATGCTTTTTAACATCAACATGAAGTAATTACCGGAACTGATCAATCAATTTCACCTCATGTGCTATAACTATGCAGATGACACGCAAATACTCCTTCAACTGGAATACCCCATAGACATTGGAAAATCCCCAATTTTCAGTTGTCTGAGAGCCATGGATCAGTGGATGACATCACCAGGATGCCCGTAGGGTTGCACAGCGCTTTATAAATACCATAAATAAATTAAATAAATAATTGGAGCCATCACAAATTGAATGCTTCCAAAATGGAAATACTCACGTGTGGCGATTGGAAACATTATGACATGCTTACCGCCTGGCCTGATGAACTGTGATCACTGCCTAAAGTATCGAAGGAAGTAAGGAACCTCGGAATGACCATGAACTCCAAGCTATCGATGAATGTCCAAGTGAAAAAACTAGCAAGATCAAGCTTTGTCACTATAAAAATGCTGCAACCAATTTTCCCTCATTTGAGTTTTCCACACAAAGCCCAGGCTACCATCTCGCTTGTTCTGTCCAAACTCAATTACACCAATAGCCTCTACCACGGATCACCTTTAACAACCATGGAAAGACTACTAAGGATTCAGAACTCGGCTACTCTTGCAAATCACACCGCAAGACCACATCTCACCTGCCTTGAAAGCCCTGCATTGGTTACCGGTTGCCAGAAAATCCACGTTCAACCTACTTTGTATCACCCACAAAGCAATACATTTAATGGGATGGCTCTTCATCAGGAATAAAATCATCAAACACATTCAACAAAGAAACCTCCGCTCTAAAGGGGCATCTCGCCTCAAAATCCCAAGATACACGAAAAAAATGTGGGTGGCACATCCTTCTCTGTTCAAGCAGCCAAACTAAGGAACTCTTTACCCCCCAACATAAGATCCACAGACAACTACCTTATCTTCAGAAAACTACTCAAGAATTGTTGCTTTCCCACATAAGCCCCATACACAAACAGAAATATACAGTATATCCCTCTGTATATAAGCATTTATTTTCACTATAGATATGTACCTATCTTTGTGTATTGCTTTGTATAAACATGTAGAATAATTATGTTGTTAAAAAAAAAAAAAAAAAAAATCATATTTGGTCTATATGTACTTGCTTCCATTGTGCATCTATGTACCTCCATGTACTTGGATCTGTGTGTCTTTTACTTTTCTGCTCAAAAAGCATATCCATGCACTACCCTATTTCTCATCCTGTACCTCTATCAATATCTTTAATCTACAAATACTTACCTCTTTTATGCATCTATATACTTTCAATGTACTTATGGATCTATATATTTATCACTTTCTTCTGATTTAGCATTTCCAATGCACTACCCTATTTCTCAGCCTATACTTCTCTCAATATACCTTCTAGCCCAACTTTCTGACTCATCTCAAACTTCTTTCAACTACTCTTTTCAATGCACTACCCTATCTCTAACCATATAGATCTATCAATATATCCTCTACATCCACTCTCTCATTTATCCCAAACCCCATACCACTACTATGATCCCCAAAATAACCCTTTCTAGACTCTCTCCTACTCTACCCCTCCTTGCATCATCTGACACCTCTTTTACTATACGGATCCCCAAAACAAACCTTTCTAAACCCTTCCCTCTGACTCTTTTTACTCATCCAAAAGCCTCCTCCTACTGCTATGACCTAAATAAAAAATTTAAAAAACCTTCACTCTTCTATCCCTCCATTATCCTTTTCAAACAAAACAGCAGACTAACATGTTCACTTCTCAAATTCCATATTCCACTATACTAATTAATAGATAAATGCAAACCTTTTTCCCTTTTCTACCCCTCCCCAACCTTTCTCAATTCAAATAACTGACTAACATATCCACCACTCAAAATAATTTCATGTTTCACCATACTAATTCAACACTAATCCTTATGGGCTTCAGAGTAGCGTGCTACTCACCAAAAAAGCGTTTCAAAACCCCATCAGGTGTAGCAAGCGCTATATAAATACAAACCTCTTTCCCTCTTCTTTCCGACCACCTACCCTTCTCTATCCAAATTACTAAATAACATATCCACCACTCAGATGACTTCATTTTTCACTATACTAATTTTCAACACTAATCGTTTATGGGTTCTGGAGTAGCGTGCTACTCGCCAGAAAAGTGATTCAACACCCATCAGGGATGACAGGTGCTATATGAATGCAAACCTTTCTTCCCCTTCAATTCCTCCGCTATTCTTCTCATGCCAAATAACTGACTAACATCCACCACTCAAAATTACTTTCATATTTCACCATACTAATTCACCACTAAACCTTTATGGGTTTCTGGAGTAGCATGCTTCAACACCCCATCAGGGGTAACAAGCGCTATATAAGTACAAACCTTTTTTTCATCTTTTATCCTTCTGCTATCCTTCCAAATCCAAATAACTGAGTAACCTATCTACCACTTAAGATTTACTTGCATGTTTCACTATACTAATTCAACACTATTTATTTATTTTATTTATTTTGAAAGTTTTATATAGCGCGGACAAGATCCTTGCAGATATCAGAGCGCTTTACATAGAAGGGGTACATGAGGGAGCATAGTCAGACAGATAAATCAATAGAACAAACAGTACAACTAGGTGGCTGCAAAGCCAATCATGTGAGTAATAAGACAGCTAATACAAATAAGCAAAGGGGTCAAACATGTGGTACAGATCGGTACAGAGTATTAATAGAGTTCGAGATAATAGTTCAAGTGTATTTAGCCATGAGGATAGCTTTTACTTCATTTTTAAAGAGTGTAGTGGAAGAGATAAGCCTGGTTTCGGGAGGGAGTGAGTTCCAGATCCTAGGCGCCATTCCTGAGAAGGAGCGCTTATATGTTTTTTCCTTCCGGAATCTTCGAGGTTTCAGCAGAAGATTGTTTGTGCCTCTAGTGTTTCTAGCTCCGCCAGAGATTGTCAGTTTCTGAGCGAGGTAGCCGGGTGAGTTTAGGTGTACCGCCTTGTGTGTCATGCAGCCGATTTTCAGATGTATTCTGGCTTCAAAAGGTAGCCAGTTCAGGGATTTCAAGTCAGGGGTAATATGGGAGTGCTTTTTTGACCCAGTGATGAGTCTCGCTGCAGCGTTTAGAGAAGCTCTTAGGGGTGCAGTTGTAGTTAGGGGGAGTCCGCAGAGGGCGATGCTGCCGTATTCTATTCGAGGGAGGACTAGTGCTTGTACTGCGGTTTGGAAGTCTTTGGCTGGGAGGAAGGGTTTAAGTTTCCTCAGCGTATTGATTTGGAAGTTCGCTCCCTTTGTTGCCTTGCTGATATGTTGCTGCATGTTGAGATTGGTGTCGAGTGTTATGCCTAAAGATTTTGCTGAGTCCACGATGGTGGGTTGGACATTGAGTGCGGTTAGGTGTTTAAGCCAAATTTGAGTGGTGGAGATCTTCGCTGGAGGTGAAATCAGAAGGAACTCTGTTTTCAGGGCATTGAGTTTGAGATGATTTTCGGCAAGCCAGGATTGGGTGCCTCTGATCGTTGAGTTCAGGAGCAGGATGTCTTTGGGGGATTGTAATTTGAGATAAAGTTGGGTGTCATCGGCGTACATGTGAAAGTGTACATTGGATGCTTGTAGCAAGGTGGTCAGGGGTTCCATAACTAGGTTGAACAGAGTTGGGGATAGAGAGGATCCTTGGGGGACGCCTAGCGTTACAGGTATTGGCGAGGACATCAGGTTGTTGCTCTTGAATTTCTGAGACCTGCTGTGAAGAAAGGAAGTGAACCACTTGAGAACAGTTCCAGATAAACCCATTCTTGTGTTTAGTAGTTCAAGTAAATTCTCATGTTTAACGGTGTCGAATGCTGAAGAGAGATCAAGAAGGATGAGGAGGCAGGTGTCGTTTTGGTCTAGCATTTGAAGTGCGTTGTCAATTATGTGAGTCATAGCAGTTTCTGTACTGTGTCCTGCTCGGAAGCCTGACTGGTGAGGATTGAGGAGATCAAATTGTTCAATGTGTTTAGTCAATTGTAGTTGTGCGCATTTTTCCAGCAGTTTGGCGAGAGTGGGAATATTGGTAATGGGACGGTAATTGTTGAGATCAGAGGGGTCGGCTGTAGGTATCTTTAGAAGAGGTGTGACTTGTCCAACTTTGAGAGAGTCAGGTATGCTTCCTTGTTGGAGAGAGCTGTTGATAATTTTAGTCCAGAGAGGGAGAAGCAAAGGGGTAAAGTCTTTTACTGCGGTAGCAGGAAGGGGGTCCGTGAGGTGATTGGATGGTTCCAGGGTGCTGAGCAGTTTGCCAATTTCTTCTTCCGTGTATGTGCCAAAGGTTGACCATGTAGCATTGTTTTTTGGTTCAATGGGTGCTAAGCACTGGGGTTTGGAATAGAGGCTTGCATCAATGAGGAGATCGCTCTTTATGTTATCAGTTTTTTGGATAAAGAAAGCAGCGAAGTCTTCACAGGAGGGTGCTTCACGCCCAGTGTTGAGTGGTTGGGGTTGATCCTTGGATTGTGATCTGATTAGCTACAACAGTTTTCTCGGGCGGTTTTTTGCTTGGTCGAGCTGGAGGCTGAAGAAATCTGATTTTGAGCGTTTTATTTTCCTGAAGTAGGCGTTTCTCTTTTCCTTCAGAGCTTTTAGGTGCAGTGCAGAGGGAGCTGATCTCCAGGTGCGTTCTGCCATTCGCATGTCTCGTCTATCCTCATTGAGACTCCCGTCGTACCATGGATTGGAGATTTTAGTAGAGACTCTTTTTAGCTGCATAGGTGCAGCCTCATTAATTATTGAGGTCATAGCGTTGAGATAGTGGTCAGTCAGGGTTTGAACGTCCGTAGCGCCTGTTGGTGGGAGTAGGAGATTGCGACTGTTAGGGGGCAAAGAGCCTGGGTTGAGTTTTTTCATGTCTCTTTTCCAGACTTTGGGCTTGGCGGGTTGAGCCGGGTTAACTTTAACTTTTTCATTGATGAAGAATGTGACAATATGATGATCTGACCAGTCACAGGGTTGGATGGACTCGAGTTGGATAGAGTCCTCTTTGGAGATGATCAGGTCGAGGATATATCCTTTCTCGTGGGTCGGGCTGTTGCATATTTGGGTGAGGTTAAGGGCATCGAGGAAATTTTTAAGACTATTTACCACCGCGTCATTGCAATCGTTCCAGTGGAGGTTGAAGTCACCAAGGTATATTTGGGTGAGCTGCCGTCCGGAATTGGTTGAGATCATATCCATGATTTGTTGGGAAAAGGTGAGGTTGTCCCTGGGTGGGTGGTAAATGCTGTGAAGAGAGCATATCGGTTTGCCTTCACTAATAATGTCGAGGCAGATGTATTCCCAGGATGTTGGGGATGGTAGGGAGGTGGAATTGACTTTCAGAACAGAGAGGTTGTTCCTGTAGATGCATGCGATTCCACCACCTATTTTGCCTGATCTGTCGAGCCTGATAATGTGGTAGTTGGGAGGAACCAGAATGTCCATTATAGGTGACGAAGATTCAGTTAGCCAGGTTTCAGTCAGGATGATTAGGTCAAGGTCCAGCGATAAGAGGAGATCAGCAATGGCGGCGGAATGTTTCGAGGCCGATCTGCAGTTGAGGAGAGTGCATTTGAGACGGGGTGTGTTGAGGGTGGTAGAGGGTTCAAGAGAGAGATGGATTTTTCTAAGGTTATTGGGGATGGAGAGTCTGCTGTTTAGTGTGGGGGGTCTAAGGGGATTTGAGTGTATCGCGGGAATGGTGAGGTGTGAGGTGGTTGTGTGATTTTGGGGGGCTGGGTCATAGGAGCGGAGAAGGGTGAGTGTGTTGAGGTCAGAAGTAGGTTTGTGAGTGCGACGAGGGCGGTTGTTGCGATTGCGAGCTGGGATTGAGGTCCGGTGTGGAGAGAGTTGAGTGAGAGAGTTAATCGGAAGGGAGGGGGACAAGTTGGGCGGGGAGGTGTAGGTGTGTGAGGGGTTGCAGGGGCGACGAGGGGGACGAGGGCGGTTGCTGCAAATATGAGCAGGGATTGACGCCCGGTGTGGGGCGTGTTGCGTGAGGGAGTCAGCCGGAGAGGTAGGGGAAAAGTTGGGAGGGAAGGAGGAGGTGGGTGAGGGGTGTATGGGGTATGTGGAGAGTAGTTCTTTGATGATGTGTATGTCTTCTTTGATCTGAGTGAGGGTGGCCATGATGTTGTCCATCGTGAGGTAGGTGGTGGAGGTGGGGGTGGCAGTCAAAGGTGAATGACTGACCAGGGAATTCGCGTGCAGGTGGGAGAGTTCTGGTGGGCTGGTGTTCGAGCAGGGCTGCGTTGTGTTAGTGTACGGGATGGTGTTAGGGAAGAGAGAGGTTTTGGGCGGGAGGGTTGTGGATGAGGTAGGGAGGAGGTTGGTGATATGAGTGGGGGCATTGATGGTAGGCGGGGGGATCAAGGTGTAGGCTGGGAGACTGATAGTAGTGGTGGGGGTGCAGGAAGGGTAATGGGGGCTGAGAGTAGGAGGGGAAATGGGATTGGAGATGGTCCTGTTGTGGGGAGGGGGAGTTAAATTAAGAGAGGAGGTGTGTACTGCGTAGTTAGTTAGAGGGTAATGGGGACTGAGAATGGGGGGGGATAAAGGGAGGGATTTGCCGATGTGCGCGTCGTTCTGGTGCAGAACTGGGTTAGGTGTGTTGTGGGTGGGAGCTGTGCTGTCAGGGGTGAGAGGAGTGTTAATGACAGCTGTAGGTGTGAGAGGAGTGTTGATGGTATGTGTGGAGGTCCGAGGGTTGGTAGAGGGGGTGGGGGTGTGAGTGGTGTATGAGGGGAGCGATCTGTGTCTGTGTTTGAGGCGTGTATGGCAACTGCCTGGTGCTGAACTGGGATAGAGGGGTTGTGGGTGGGAGATGAGAGGTCAGGGGTGGTAGGTGTGTCCCTGATTGAGGAGTATGTAGTAGCTAACTGGCGCTGAAATAGGTTGGAAGGGTTGTGGGTGGTGGGAGCTGTGAGGTCATGGTTGGTGGGACTGGAGGAGATATGAGTGTTGGTCCGTGAATTGGAGAGGTGCTCTTTGAAAGTGGGGAACAAGTTGTCTAGTAGTTCCAGGTTCCTGTCTGTGGATTGAGATAGGACAATCCCGTTATTGTAAATAGTGATGGTGGCTCTGCCTGGAAAGAGTTGGGATGGTGTGATGGAGAGAGTTACGCTGTGAGCGGATTTCCTGGTGGAGGAGACGGTGAGTAAGGTGAGGAACGCTTTTCTCCATTGAGCTCTGCGTGTGGTGTGGAAGATGATATCGGTGTTCAGGGATCCATTGACCGGTGAGAAGTAGGTGTCAGCAAAGGGGGTTTCAGGGTGTGACCTAAGGAAGTTGTGTTTAAAGCGTTTAGCGGCTGTTTTGGTGAGTGTCGGTGGGTAGTTGATTCTTTATGTGTGATTGCCGATAGGATCCATGTTAGGATGGTGGTTTAGGTGGGTATGGGAGAATGCACTATAGTGGTACGCATGTGTAGAAAAACAAATACATACAGTAAGTTACAAAGTACAGAAGTGGTACTAGTGATCAACCAGCATAACCCAAATATAAGAGTGTGCAGAAAAACAAATACATACAGTAAGTTACAAAGTACAAAAGTGGCACTAGTGATCAACCAGCATAACCAAAATATGAGAGTGTGCAGTAGAGCAAATACATAGAGTAAGTTACAAAGTACAAAAGTGAAGTATAATACTTCAGATAGAAGTATAATACTGGGACAAGATACAGATGCAAAACAACAAGTTACATGGATCAAAAGTGACCCTAGGGGGCAGAAGTGACACTAATGAGCAACCAGAAATATATGAGGTAGCAGTCGGTGCATTACAGGAGAGAAGAGTGAGAATGGATGCAGGTTGCAGAACTGTGCAGAATAGTGCAGAATACAGTAGAAGTATATGATATATGAGGTAGCAGTCGGTGAATAGAAGGAGAGAAAAGTGGGAATGGGTGCAGGTTGCGTAAATGTGCAGAATAGTGCAGAATACAGTGAAAGTATACTACTGATAGAATATAAGAACAGAATACAAATGCAAACAACAATTTAGATGAATCAAAAATCAAAAATCAAAAGGGACATTAGTTAGCAACCAAAATATATGAGATAGCAATCTGTGCATTACAAATGTTCAAAATACAGGTAGAAGTAAAATACTGCAATAATAGGTAGACATTCTTTCACAAGGAGAGAAAAGTGGGAATGGGTGCAGGTTGCGGAAATGTGCAGAATAGTGCAGAATACAAGTGAAAGTATACTACTGATATAATATAAGAACAGAGTACAAATGCAAACAACAATTTACATGAATCAAAAATCAAAAATCAAAAATCAAAAGTGACATTAGTTAGCAACCAAAATATATGAGGTAGCAATCTGTGCATTGCAAATGTTCATTAGTTAGCAACCAAAATATATGAGGTAGCAATCTGTGCATTACAAATGTTCAAAATACAGGTAGAAGTATAATACTGCAATAATAGGCAGACATTCTTTCTCAAGAGGGTGTAGATACATAGCTGAGCAAAGTATTCGGTAGCTGAGATTAGTCTGAAATGATAAGTTCTTAGTGTATGTTCAGATAATGATGAAAATGACTAGTCCAGGATGGCCGCCCAAGAGAGAGACTAGTCAAAAATGGCCGCCAAATAGGTGAGATAGAGACAGTAGTCCTCTGTTTGTTGCTGTTGCTTAGATAGCAGGGAAGAGCAGTTTCCCTTCCCATTCATGCAAGCCCCGTTTCTAGCTTGCTGGGAGGGAGCCTTATCTGAAGTTGTTGAGGAGCCTCGTGGGGACCTGGAGGTACAGGGGGGATTTATTGCTTTAGCTTAAGACCCCCGCCATTTTGAACAAAGGAGTTTTAAAAAGAGTGCAAGCGATTAGGGTGCAATAAATACCTTAGTTGTGATTTCAGCTCAGTAGATACGCAGATTTTGAAGTTGAAAGAAATGCAAACCTCGAGGCTTTTGTCAGAATGTGTGCATCGATTTCTGGCAGATTTGAGAGCAGGAAGGGCTTGGTGCTCCTCTGGTGTAACCTCGATGTTTACCAGTGCTTGCAGGTCCACTCCCAGGGACACGGTAGTACGGTAGCAGCCAGGGGTGTGAAGCCGCGGTGGTATGAAGGAAGCCTTGTCGGGATCCAGTTCCTGTAGACCGGTGCAGATGGGGGCAACTCCGCACTTCTGCACTTCAGCACTTCTGCAGGCGCTGCGCTCCGGTCATCTGCTCTCCGGTCATCCATGCAGCGCCCGCCGATGCCAGTGTAGTGCAGTGCCGTAGGGGTACCGGAGTAGCGTGCTACTCACCGAAAAAGTGATTTGATGCCTCGTCAGGGGTAGTAAGTGCTATACAAATGCAATTAAAATACAATTACAATGGCTTTACAATTTGTAAAAAGCAATGTGGATCGTGTAAAAATGTTTAGACCTTTGTAGAACTTCAAAGATCACTATGCACCATGCTTTTTGGACCTTTCACTAAAATACTTTTAGAAAGTAAGTTCAGAATTGTACATTGAAGTCACCTTGGTCCAGCTCTATTAGCAAAAACTGAAATTCTCAAGTTACCATTTCTCCATGTGTACCTAGCTCTCAATTTCCTCCTTGAGGCTCTATTTTGCTTTCTCTCCTCATCTCCTAATATATGTTCCGCTGCTTCTCTCACCCTTTATCACTACTCCTTTCTGTTTTCTGATGCATCTGTCTACTTTCCCCTTCCTGTCTCTCTTGCTCTTTCTCTTACTTTTTCTATTTTCTCTCGTTTCTTTCTCTCCTCTCCTTTTCTAGTTTTCTAGAACCTCTTCACTCTAGATTCTCCGCACTTTTC
The DNA here is from genome assembly GCF_964261635.1 of Lissotriton helveticus. NCBI lineage: Eukaryota > Metazoa > Chordata > Amphibia > Caudata > Salamandridae > Lissotriton > Lissotriton helveticus. The sequence continues at coordinate 1,762,888,233 of NC_136065.1, forward strand.
AATATTTTATATTCTCTCCATAGCCCTCTCCTCCAAACACGATGTATGACAAAGGAAACTTTCTCTTGGCTGTCGCCTTTTTAACATTGCGGGCTATATTGGGTAATTCCAAATTCACACAGCTGGCACTTTTCTTTGGTCACTGTGCTTTTTGCTGTTCACCAGTCCTGTAAACCTACTATTCTGGGGGGCTCTGTTGTCCATTCCTGTTGGACATGACATCAGGCTGCACAAATTTGGTGAGCTTCAACTGCTTTAGGGCTGAAGACAACCAGTTGACATTGACTGGTCCACCTTAACAGTGCAGTGAACTACAAGGGGTCTTCAACAGTGCCGGAAAAGGAAATGTTTCTGGTAAAAACAAATGTAAAAAACCCTAAACATTTTCTTTTCTAAAATCAAAATCAATATGTTAGTGAAATGCTTACCTCGAGTCTGGTATATTTATTCTTGTTTTGCTGTATTTTGTAGCAGGATGCTGCTGTTGCAGCAAAACAAAGGCTAAAACAGACCGTGCTGATGGAATTTGCAGGGATCCACAAATGTCCTACCATACAGCATTCCTACACTTCTACCAATAACAATTGTACCCCACTTGTGAGACCGGGCTCTATTCTGTGAAAGAAAAGGCCACAAATATGACAAGAAAACATAAAAATGTTGCTAATTGACCCAGTCTGTCCATGTGGGTAGCTGCAGTATTTAGGCCATGGCTTTGTTAGCACTCACGGAAATCTGCCAAGAATAGACATTTCTGGAAACAAGGTCACTTGTGTAGTCAATGGTGGTGTAGCTAGTGTAAATACCAAATCATTTTTATCCCAAAATGCGAGGCAAACCCCAACATTTGGCTAAATTACTGATTTTCTACATATTTCTGTGAAGTAAAATTCCAGAATCTTTTTCAATCTATAAAAGTCCTACCACAAAGCATTTCCACACTAATACCCCAAATGTTCATCAAGAATATGCATTTAGTACATTAACCCATTCTGTGCTCCTGAAATGTCTAGAGAGGTCAAACATAAATCAAATGCCTTCAACATCAGATGCTCTAATTATGGTTTCCACAATGTTTGGTTCAAGAAGATGAATTGTTCACGTGTTGGTCTGGCAAGGTTATCTAGATATTAAACCATTTTTGAAACAAAGCTAGTCTGTTATAGCAGCCCCTTATGACATGGCAAGCTATATTGGGTTATTTCAGATTCACTCTACTGCTAGCTAGGGTATTTGCAGACCTCTGCAGCACGCATGTTAACCTAACAAACCTTCTGGCTAATGCAAACAAAATAAGGATCTCTAGGGCGGATTATTATCTAGACACCCTCGGTAAGTAGAGCACTTTAAAACTCCTTTTTTCATTTCATTTTCCTCAGCTATATTTCAGGCCGGTGTCTCTAAAAATATTGTGGCCTGGAGCAATGTCAGTCAAAAGTAAAACCTGATTGGTGATGTTTCTGCCCCAGATCAATTGGCTAATCAAAGCATTATGCCATAAAGAAAACTGGAGATTGTGTTTGCACATTGCTTCCGAATGGCTTTTAGGATTCGGCAGTGACAACCACTTACGTATCAGGAATAGGAAAGTTCATTAAAGTTGCAGGCTTAAGAACAACATGTCATCATGGCCTGTACAGTTGTGCAATATTTTTACACAGCAAATTCTTGTTTGACAACATACCATATGTGAAAAGTACGAAGGGATGGTTAATGGATTATGGGTCAAAGAAATTTAAATATATGTCATATATGGTCAATAATGCTAAAATCAGTCCTGTTTTCACCTTTCCATATATCAGGGTAGAATTTGATTAACACCTGTAGATGGAGCATGCTCAGGAGCACAAAGTCACATGCTCAGGTGCACAAAGTCATCAGACTTTGCAAGGAAGTGTGGAGTCTGACTTTAATTTTACATCAAATCTTGATATCAAACGAATTAAAAAAAACTGTGATGATTTGCAAATCTAAATGTTTAAGGATTGCCACGTATGGCACTGAGCTTTAAGGTATCTGGGAATTTCCACCCTTACAGTAGGTAAATAATATGTTCCTGTGCAGACGCCTTGCAATTCCACAGAGTACTTCTACCTGTATGTCATGCTGAATTGTGGGTAGGCTACATAAGTGACTTGATTAAGGTCTGACCACTTCTCGTATGACTGTCTACTTAACCTAAGCCGGAAACTGTTTTTAATGGTTTGGTGCTGCCTGATTGCATTACATCGGATAAAAACTATGACGTTTGCATGGCTAGTTTAAATTAAAAATGAATGTTTTACTTTGAATTTGCCTGAATACTTTTCTGATCCGATGTCTCGCAACACAACCTGAAAAAATCTAGTTAAGGCACGCTTTTGGCCCAGTGCAAAATGAACAGGGAGTGTAATGAGTAGCAGGAAAATGCATACTGAGGCTAATCACATGCTAGTTAATGCTAACTTTGCCATGGAAACCTATCTTGCATGGGTCCACAATACTCCCCACAGAATTGCACTGACAGTACAGAGCTTAAACACGGTATGTTTTATAGTTGCTTTTCCTGAACCTTAAATGTATCATGCCAAACTACCAGCATGTCATGTTACTCTTTTTCTCCACAGAATACAATGAATGTTATACCCTATTGTAAATGTTGTGTGTAAATTAGGCTACACCTTTTCTTACACCTGTTTACTTTAATTTCTAGCTGCTTCTTCTACTTCTACTTACTTCTCATTTATGCTGTCCACTTATTTTCTACCTACTCCTACTTACAACTAATCTTTCCTCTACCTATTTCCTCCTTTTTTCTTACTCCGATGCACTCCTAGTTATATCCATCTACTATTCCCATATATCGCTCATCTACTCACGCTTAAGCATTAATTCAACAACCACTACAAAGCATTTATCCATTCACTCACACTTGCATCCATCTAGGTGTACAGTATGTTTATACCACCAATGGCTCACAGAGACATAAATCTGTAGTAAAGTGTCACCAGCTGGGAAACAGGCATGGTCTATGCAACAAAACATTTTTAAACATTTAATGAAAACAGGGTCATTAACACATACATATAGATATAGGAAAGGATACTGTTGTATTAGTGTAAAATAGTTTTGGTTTTTGGTAATCAATGAAATATATAATGCTCATGCTTTTCAGTGAAGGGAAGGTGCAGTAGGGAGTGATGGATGAATTAACAAACAGTGCACCACTTTAAAAATGACAAATGACTCCTATATTGATAGGTTTTTAACAATAAAAAGGAGTCTATTTAGGTCTGGTGTCAATGACATTTCAGCCTCCGTTATTGTGAGGTCATCATCGGGGTAGGGTAAGAGCGCTATAAGTCTAGAGAAAAGAGTAAATAAAGAATTAGGAAAGAAAACTAGACCATGGAAGTGTAATTCGCATAAGTACAGACCAAGGGAGTCACTTGCCTCTAGTATAAGGGCCAGAGGTGACAATGAATGATCAGCAGAAGGTGGTAATGATGGATACGGGATGCTGACGTCTCTGATTGCTGCTGGTCCAGGTCAAGAAAGATAAAACAGCAAAACACACAAGATGATGGACGGAATGTTGCTCAATGGCAAAACATTCACCCCCAGTCACAGATCTGGGTTTAATCCATCGTTATTTTGCTCACCAAGCCACCCCAGTTCAGATATGGCCATACGCAAATCAATTACGAAGGGCATTGGAAGAGCATCCAGCCACCATCACAGCGGGTTGGAACCTGACTTTTATGTAGTCAGCAGGGCCACCTGCCAAATCATGATGCAACCGCTTTGTAGGTGGTCGGAAACATCCCCTTTTCCATTGCAGCTTGTGCTGCAGCCCAGAAAAGGACCACAGCACAAGCCACAGTGGAAAATGGGATGTTTTGAAACATCCATGGCCATGAGCCAGGCATCATATAGTGACTGGCACATGGGGCACGGATGTTTGGGGGGGCACCACAGCTGCTCCATGGCCTCATAGCTGAGGCCCATGGGGGATGGTGGCCCTGCTAGGAGCCCCAAAGACCCTTTCCGACAGCCTTTCCATGGCTGTCAGACCGCTATGAAAAAGCTGTCTGAAAGGGACATCGTAATCCCTATGGGGGTGTCTGTTTAGGCACCTCCCCTGTAGTAGGGATTACGATCTGACTGATGGCTCAATGAGCTCCTTGAACCTATCTGAGGCGTTGTTTGGTCTCTCCGACCACAGCGTCTGCACCGACCGCCTAATCAGGCTTTAGATATGGCTGTAAGTACAGGAAAGACAAGAATTGTAGAGCCATGATAATGAACCTCCCCAGAACTGATGAAGTTGGGAAAATGGAGCGAAGAGTTAGAAAACTGACTTTGAGGGAAAGTGTACTACAAGCCACTCTGCAATACCTAGATTCCAAGAAGTTGAGAGCAAGTGAGGATGATTACTGTGGGAAAAGAATGTCACAGTAAGAAATGCATGGCAACTGTGAGTTACACTGTGTTAATTATACAAGGAATCTGTGAGCATAAACAAAAGACTTAGGGGCACATGCATCATTGCTTTTTGCATTCGCAAACGGTGCAAATTGCAAAATTCGGCCGTTTGCGAATGCAAATGCAATTTTTGAGATGCATCAAGTTTGTTTTTTTCGCAATTTAAGAAATCTCAATTGTTTTGCGATTTCTGAAATTGCGATTGCATTTAAGAAATCGCAATTTTGCAATTTCTTAAATGCAATGCATCATCTAAATTAGAAGTGGTAAATTACCACTTCATGGTAATTTGTGAAAAGTTTCAAAACTGCACAAAAGTGCATTCTTGAAACTTTCATTTTACACACACACAGGCCCTTGGGGAATGTATGTGTGAAAAATGGACTTTATGTTACATTGCAGGGGTGCAGGGAAAGTCCTTTGGACCCCCCCTGCACCCTTGAAATTGCATTCTCATTTTGCGATTCCTTATTTGCAAATCGCAAAATGAAAATGCCTTCCCATTGATTCCTATGGGCCTCTAGGCCCATAGGAATCAATGTAAAGGGATTCCTTATTTGCGATTCGCAAAATTGAGAATCGCAAATAAGGAAAAATAAGAAAACGCAAAAAAATTGTGAATTTTTAATGCATAGGTATTTGCGATTTCTAAATTGCGATTCCTTAATTTTCGCAATTTAGGAATCGCAAATATAAACAATGATGCATGTGGCCCTTAGCTTCTTAACCAAATCCACCTGTAATGCCAGTAAGCTGCCATATAAGTCAGCTTAACATAACTATAACAAAAGGACATACATCTTAATTGCAAGAAGTTTGCAGTCTATTTGATAAAAGAAAGACCAGACTTTTAATTGTCTACGCTGAACTGTTACAAGTCTTCAGAAAAATATGTTAAAAATTCTTCTTTCTGAACAAAGATGACTATATGACTCATGACACCACAGTACTCCATCTAAAATCCACTTTCCAGCCACAGATGAACCTCATGCCCCCTGAAATAATCACGTTTGAAAAATTATTTTCAAAAGGCTTTCAAGTACTCAGAAAAAAATCGCCTCTTTGTCCCATACAATATCAGTGCCCTGTACAAAGACACCCTTTTTTCATTAAAAGCAAGGGATGATATAGTCATCAAACCATGTGACAAAGGAGGTGGCATTGTCATCCAGATTAAGTGCAGTATGATAATGAGATTCACCGACAATTGAACAATGCTGCTGATAATGAGCAACTCACTTGTACTGCTATATGAGACATACAAGTGACATTCACACTGTCACTAAGGCTGCAGAGGTAGGTTTCATCTGTCACAATGATTACTTATTTCTCAACAACCAGAACCCATGGAGTCCAGCCATACACAAACTTCCCAAAATTAATAAAAAATGTGCTAAAAACTCCTGGCAGACCAATCTTTTCAGTATGTGAGTCAATTTTAGGACCGTTAGGACACTATATTTTACATTATATGTGGGGCACTATATTTATTTTTTCATAAAAGACTGAGGGGCTTATTTACAAGCCACTTGCGCCACAGGTGCGTCACTCTTTGTAATGCACTGCTGGCGCAATTCCCTGCCCCAAATTTACAAGGCCATGTAAAGCCATCCTGCATGGCTTTTCCTGTCCTTGTAAGTATGGCCCCTTCCCATGCAACACTTTGCGTTAAAGGGGCCTGACATGGGTGTTGGGGTGGGTGTTCCAACGCAAAACCCATGCATTCTGCAACCTTTCCATATTTATGAGAAATCGTGAACCATTAAATGTGTCAGAATGCTACGCCACTCCAAGGGTGCCGTAGTGAGGCTCAATGACAAGAAATGTTTGCATTTTTCTAGTTTTTTCCTCTTTCTAGAGGTGCTGTATTCTGCAGCGCACTTAGGAAGAGGAAATCACCTCTTTTTATTGTTTTTGTTATTGTTTTTGTGCAGGAAGGTACTCCTTCCTGCACAGAAGCAATCTCCCCATAATGCAGGCACCCTTGCACCATGGCGCAAGGGGGCCTGCGTTGCACACAGCAGCTGATTGTGCGCTAGTGCAGGGGAATGCACAGGGATGCGTCATATTGTTGTAAATATGACGTACCCCTGTGTTTTGAAAGTGCCACAGCATGGTGCAGCTAAGGGGCCTGCGGTTCCGCACTGTAGCACTTTCTTGTAAATAAGGCCCATAGTACCCACAACAGCTACATATGTGAATTTCATCAATATCATTGAGACAACAACTTTCAAATCTGAAATAGAAATTTGGGTGACTTTAGACATAGTGTAGTTCCTATATTCCCAATAGGTTCTGCGCATTGGAATAATATATCCTATAGATTTTACGTAGGACTTAGGTCGACTAGGTCTCTATCGAATATATTAGACTTAATTGTGAGTGCCAGCTAGCTCAGAGGTCACTAGAAACTTTCGCAAATTCACAAGAAGGGATTAGTTTCTGACAACCGCATAAACATGACAACTTTGTTTCCCAAAGAATAAAACTGATCTTCAGAGTCGTGGAAACAATAGATAGATATTTTACGCAGTCAATCGTGCATGCTTTGTTTCATCAGAGGTGCAGAGAAATAGAGAGACAGGCGTTTTCAATAAAACGATTTATTGAACAGTCTTCTTTCTCATGCAAGTAAAGTGAACTGCTACAATCGTAATACTGGTTGCAAGATATAATGCGTACAGTAAGAAGAGTATTATAAAATAATACTGTAAAAGCATTGTATGGTTCCTAGAACATAGATAAATGCATACATGAATAACAATGGCTAAAAGTACTCAACTGGTGCTTCTAAAATACGCCTACCCCAAATGTACCTAACCTAAGTCTAGTACGTGGGAAGAAGTGAGTGAGGTGTAGCATAGGTTTAGTCTGTTTTTGCCAAGAATCTAACCAAGATTTCTCGTAGGGTCCAATCAGCTCCATACCTTGGTTTTAGAATGAAGGAGGTCTGGTATCTCTGTCTCGAGACTCGATTTCCCAACACCCTGCGAGGGGAGCTTGGAAACACTGGAGCTGGATTCTCAGCGAGAGAAAGGACAGCTTCTCCGTCAGTACGTCAGCTGGAGGGTCGGCTTCCTTCGGCACTTGCTGTAGCGAGCTGCATCGGGCAAGTAGATAGTTGAGCTGCTCTGAACCACTGTGTGTTTGCTAGGGCAAGTGTAGGCATATTTATACCTTGAAGATGCCTAGTTTGACGTAAAGTCAAACATAATAACGTCACCAAAGAACCCCAAGGGAATGGTAGTTCTTTGAAAACGCCATGATTTCTAGGACAAATCAATATTCGAGTAAGGGATGTCCCTGACTGCTGAAGCCGAGTTTTCCAAGAAATCGTTGTGGCTTTTTGGAAGTAGTGGAAGTAGCCATGCCTGTATTTGGACTGGATGGGCTATGTCTAAATATGGGATGATTTCTATGCCTATATAAGGGCAATGTGAATTATTGCTATATAAGGGCATGAATCGGTAAATTACGCTTGATTCTAAAATGCTTCACAACACCCACTCCACTTTATTATGTTCAATATTACTAAATTCTAAGCATCTTTAAACATATCTAAAGCAAGATGTGTAAAAAATCCCTCCCAAAATACATAGAATGCATTTGAAATGGTTGTACACGAAAGAAGAGCATTGTGCGGTACACATTTAAAAAGCAATATCATTCATTCAAAGCATGTAGTGTGAAACTTATAAACAATACTTATCAGAATGAGTCATAAAATAACATTTATGAAATGGCTCTTAAATACAGAAGAAAAAAAATCGAGACCATTCCATGACAGAATATACTGTTTAGGTAAAATATTGTCTCTTGGAAGTGTTTTAAAGATTTCTTGTTCTCTAAGAATACTTCTACTTTAAGCAGATTACTTTGTGCCAAAAAAGTTAAATTTTGGAAAAGTCAAATCGTATAAAAAACATAGTTCTTAAAGTTGGAATGTTTGTTTGAAAAGTGAAGGCCGAATACAGAGTCCCATAGAACGCTGTGTGCTAACTTAAAAAATCATTCTCGTTGTTAGGAGAAAATATCAAATCTTCTAAGCTGGCAAAGAAATCGTTTACCACAGTAGGTGAAAGTTGTACCACTTCATTAAGTAAACCGATAGACATAAATGTGAAGCATCGCTGTCAGCGTTAGCCATATTAGCAATGTTCGTCAGAGATGGAGATGAAGGTTGTGCCTGTCAATCCACGTATCTCACCGTCAGCAGATTGCGTCTGTGAGATCTCAATGAATGCCGTCATCAGGATTGGTAGCCGCTGGGGACAACATGATGCATGGGCCGTTACCGAACCAAGCAGGGTATCAACAGTCGGTCCGTCTGGGTTCCTTTACAGCCCCTAAAAATATCTCCTTCTGTGGGGTTCCCCAAGGATCTTCCTTGTCCCCTTTATTATTTAATTTGTATATGCGGCCTCTTTTGTTCTCCCTACAACAGTTTAATGTTGATGTGTACAATTATGCAGACGATCTGCAGTTGGTCTTTGTTTTAAACGCAGACAACGCGGCTGAGGATTTTCGAGCAACCATGTCTTTTATTCAAAGGTGGATGTCGTTAAACCACCTTAAGCTAAATCCGGGAAAAACTGAGCTCATTCTACCTGGGAAGAGTGAGATCAGTTGGAACCCTTGTTTTTGGCCATCGGACATGGGCTCGCCTCCTAAAAAATCTTGTACAACTAAAAGTTTAGGAGTGACTCTCAGTGAGGATCTTTCCTTGGAAAGTCAAATTGGAACAGTGGTTTCCACGGGATTTTTCCAGCTGAGGAAGATCAAGAAGATAGCACATCTCCTCACAGGTATGGCTTTAATTCAAACAGTCAGTGCTCTTGTCCTTTCTCACATCGATTTTTCAAATGGCCTCTATTTGGGGGCTCCTATTGGCCAGTTGAAAAGATTGCAATATTTGCAAAATCAAGCAGCAAGACTCATTTGTAAAGTCCCGAAGTGGGAATCGATTAGACATGGACTGGAGACTTTGCACTGGCTGCCTGTGGAGCAGAGAGCAATGTTTAAGGTAGGCTGCATTGTATTTAAGGCCTTGGAGGGTAAGGGCCCTATCTTTCTTAGACAATTACTGCGTAGATACCAACCTCCTCGCAGTCTGAGATCTGCCCAGCACAACCTACTTGAGGTCCCCCGTTTTAAAAGGAAACGTCAGGGAGGTAGCAGTTTCCAATTTTTGGCGGCCTCATTGTGGAACTCTCTCCCCCTGACTTTGCGACACAGTAGGGACCTCCTTACTTTCAGGAAGACATTTAAAACTTTCCTTTTTTCTCAGGTTTACTATAAGTAGCGATTTGTGTCTTTTTATGCACTGTTATGTTTGATTCTTTCCAGCGCCAAGAAGCCTTCGGGCGTATGCGCGCTTAACAAATAAAAAATAACATAACATAACATAACATCAACATCCGTTGGCAGTGCTGATGGAAGTGTTAGACAGACATCCAACACGCATTCTTCTCCACATAGCAGGCATCGTAGAAAAGGTAAGATGCAATCTTGCCATATTGGTCGGAATGATAGGAACCACGTGGTATTCAGGTCTCTTAGACGAGCCAGGCCTAGTATCTGTATCATGCGCTCACGACACTTCATTGCCAGGAGAGTGTTCTCGATGGTAATCTGGGTGCCGTTGCTGACCGGACTTGCCATATCGGAGAAGGAGGAACAAGTCCCAAAATGAGAGGCAGGCCGCCAAACACAGAGTGCATGAAGTTTGGAAAAATGCAGAGGACTGCTTCAAAAGGTGCTAACAGTCCAGAAAAAACAGTTTTAAATACATGTACAAAACTACTGGTATCAGACATGTTTAAGATACGACCTAACATTTTTACGAAATGTATTGGACTGTTTGTGGATAAAAGGGCATATATCTCTGCAGAGGACCTTGCAACTTGCAGTTCATACGTCTCTTTGGACGAGGTCAGTAGCACAGTTTTTTGTAAAAGAATGGCTTTCATTCTGCTTAAAGTATCAATTCGAATAGTAGAGATATCAGTGAAGACCATAGCTGCGATTTCCCGTCTGTCTTAGCTTTAGGAAAGAAGACTTGCATACAACAAGTGACCCTGGCTGACACAGTTACGAGATAGGCTATTCCTGGCATCATTCCACAACAGCTATGATCATTCAACATAATATAGCTCTCTTTAGAAAGCTGCCTAAAAATTGGAGCTATCACTGTTGCTGGAGAACCTTGCAGGTGGCAGGATAAGTTGTTCGAAGAACCTTCACAGGCCCGTGTAAATTAATACCCTGGCATAAGAGTGTACCACTTAGAGCCCTTTTGCATTGTGTACCACTAAGAAATAAATCTTTTCCCCCACTTCAACTTCTGTGAGTGTATGGTAATTCCCAGGTTGACTTTATGTATTCTTTACTCAACCTTTTATATACAGCAACTGGTATATGTTTCAAACAGTATTGAAAGTTGAAAATTGTGACAGGCAGAGTGATTATCCCGTGTATTATCCATTCTGTTGCAGGATTTTCTGAAACAGTTAATGGTAATCTTTCCAGTTTTTCAATGCTCAGCACCGTATAGTCTGCTCCCCTATGTGCCAGTTTGATTTATCAGTGAGATTAAATTCTGAAAACAGTGACATATTATTGATTAAACACCAAGGCACATAACCTGAACGAAGGTTTTGTAACGTCCAATCTAATAGCATTATAGAACGTAATTGCGACTGACCATGTTGCAACATGACCAAGTCCTGTTCCATGATGTCTATGGCAGAAGATACTATGCTGTCCAAAGAATATATCCTGGACGACAAAGTTGTTAACCCATTGTCGACTACAGAGAGAGATTTATGTAAGTTAATACAATCAATTTCTTGTATTCCTTCTCCAGTCTCTGATTGCGTAATCTTCCATGCTTCATTATATGCAGCATATATACCAGCATATATATAATGTTTAGGATGCGGTTTTCTTGGTCGCGGTTTTCGTGGTTTTCGTGGTTTTCTTGGCCGCCATGCTTAAAGATGAAGTGCAGTGGCCGTGAAGCGGACATCTCGCTGGTCAAGTGAAATGATCAAACTCTTGTGTGAGGTGCACTATTACAATAAAAAAAAGTCGCAAAGCCAGTCACTAAAATGGGACAAGTGAAAGGGTACAAATACTGCGGCCCTGCACCATGGGAGTAAACGATTGACAAAAAGGTGGGACAATGAGGAAACATTAACCACTTACAAGTAAAGATTTGTAAAAGACACTGACATAAACAAATCAAAAGCAGTGGTAGGGCTGCAAACCCGCAAAGTATATATAACCTATTTTGAAGAGACAGCACAACCGCGGTCTAAGCTCGACCTAACAAAAAGCCTGTAACGGTTATTCTGTTGCACACAAATTGGACATAACAATTATTATTGAGTAAAACCATTGTTTCTTTCACACACTGAGAAATATCAGCTCAATCATTTTACGAATTAAACAACATCTTCTTTAATTTATTTTTTACTTGAATAAAGTCAGCTACTGTTGTTTCCAGTGATCCAAAGAAATGGCTAGAAAACTTGTTGTAGATTGGGGGTTATGACCTCCAAGCACACTATAAAAATACATTGCAGCTGAAAGATCAGTTTACATTTCTGTGTTTCATGTACACATTATGATCACCCTACAGTGTACAAGAACCACTTACAAATTACAAAATAGAAAGGTAGTTCAGGGAAACAAAACAGATAGGTCAGGTTAGAAGAAAAATTGCTTCTGCATTATTATTTATTTATTACATATTTTGAAGTTTTTGCATGGAGTCTACAAATTCCAATGGGTATGGGAGCACTTCATATAGAACAGTTTTCAACTGCATGCAAGCAGTTCACATTAGGACAGTTATGAAGGTTACTGTAAGATGAGACTATTTTATTTTATAATGCTTTGTGGTAAATAATGCCTGCCCAGTTGCAAGGTTTATTAACTAAAAGGCTCAAGCGGCAAATGTCCCGTTGTGGTTTTTTCCTTTACTCAACAAACAATATTAGACATTGGGTCCAGACTTGACATGGCCACTCATGTTTAATGCAGCAGCAGTGAGAGCAATCTATATTTTTCAGACCATCAGTTCGAGAAAGATGGCTGCATTTAGCGGATGTGGTTCATGGCCAGTTGAGTCTCCTTTATAATTTCCATATTGCTGTTGAGAAAGTGAAGTAATATAGTATGGTAGGAAGGCTGGAAAGAGATGCCTAGAAGTGTAGCATGCCTCTATCCATGTCTAGACAATTGATCTGTGTTTTACTGGACTTTAATATCAATATGAAAGGACATAAATCAAACGAATTTCACTTCATGGAGCTGCCACTTTCGATTTCCAAAATGTTCATGTCTGTCACAATGAGTATGGAAGGCTGTAGGTTGTCATTAATAATTTTTTTAGCAGGGTCACTCTGAAGAATATACCATTTAGCCCAGTTGCCCATATGGCTTCAGACTTCATTCTCCATTCAACCAGCCTATTTTTTCAATGCAAACAATGGATAATAACTTTATATTCACTGTTCAAATAAATGAAAAATGCACACCTTCGGGTTTAACAGCAGCCAGTGACACTATGGGGCCCATTACGATGTCGGGCGGATCGCCACCACCATGGTGGCAGTGGCGACCCGACCGACATTTATGCCCGCCCGCCACCCATTTCCCCCCCGCCATATTACTATGGCGGAGGGACCGTGGCAGACGGAAACACCGTCTACCGCTTTTCCGCCCCGGTCGCCTTACGGCCGGGGCGGAAAAGGTTTAATATGGTGGCGGTGTCCATTAGACACCGCCAGCCATATTACAATGGGCTCAGTCAGATGCCTTTCCGTGGCGGTGATGCCGCCACGGAAAGGCATGCGGTCTTCACTCTGGGGGGGAGAGGTGGGGGTGCACACAGGGGGAACCTGTGGTACCCCCCAGCATTTGCATACACGAAGCGGCAGGCACCGCACGGGCCTGCCGCTTCGTGTATGCAAATGCATACATGCATTTTTAGCATTGTGGCGGGCAGTGCTGAGAGCACCGCCCGCCACAATGTTAAAAATGAGTGATGCGCCCAATCCCCATGAGGATGGCGGGCGGACAAAGTCCACTCGCTATCCTAATGACCCCCTATGACTCTAAAAGCTGACATACGTGCATTGAAGGTACCTGCACCAGTCCTCAGGGAGGATGCATAAGACTGGCGAAGTCCTTGGACCTGGCCTCAGGAGCCAGGCATGCCCAAGTACCTCCCAATCTGTGACGTGCTGAAAAGTCACAACTAAAGTTAGGCCACCGCGCCGTCTGCTAGACTCAAGCAGTGCACTGAGATACACTTCAATCAGCCCCATCACCACACCTTTACCCAGCTTTAGGGGTGGGCAATAAATTCCGCTCTACTGGCAAAGTTGGTGGAGTTTTGGCCACTGAGCGTTATGCATGCAATGCTGGGTTACGGCCAAATTCCACCAACCGCAATGTGGTGGCATTTTATTTCTCGCTTGCGACTTGCCAAAGGTAAGTTGGCAATAGCGAGCTGGATTTGGCATCACTATTGATATTTCTGATAGATACATCTGCCGTGTGGATTCCTCACCTTGTGAATATCCCCCTGCGTCATCAACATTCGGAAATTCTTTTCGTAGCTTCGCGCCGACGTGGACTCGGACGTCATAGAGGCACGGCATCGCTCACGACTCCGCTGACGTCACCGACGCCTATAATAGGCCCACGCCGGCGTGATGACATCAGTTCCCTTTTTTCCGCGTCGTCGACGCTAACGGTTTTCTGGGATCGTCTGTAGCCTTTGCTGTAACTTTGTTACTTGCTATTTTTCTAGTCTCTTTGTCTTCTCTCTTTCGACATGACCTCGAAGAAGACCGGGTTTAAAGCCTGCGGAGAATGTAACAAGATAATGTCCATTACAGATCCACATGAATGCTGTTTGTGCTGTCTGAGCTCCGACCACGACGTCGTGGACTGCCAATCCTGCAGGAAGATGACACCAAAAGCCCTCCGGGAAAGAGAGGCAAAACTTCTTGTTGCCAAGTTTAAAGAAGGAAAGGAGAAGAAGAAATCAAGATCGCGGACTCGACGCTCGAAGTCAAGGTCTCGATCGAGGTCGCGATCAGATTCGTCCTCGGCCCATGCTTCAAGATCTTCAAAAAAGAAGCATAAAAGAGAACCCATGAATCCCGACATTGATCGAGGAAGGAGTCGGGTTCCAAGCCGAAGTCGCAGGTGAAGCTGGTCGAGAAGGTGGTAGTATCTTCGGCTTCGGAAGAACAGGATGCCGAAGTTGAGGCGTCGCATGCGAATTCGCCGAGTTCGCCGAGGCAGAAAGCGGTTCCATCTCTGGACCCATCCCATCCTTCAGGTCGGGAGGATGAAGGTGAGGAGGAGGAGGTTGGAGAGGGAGGGGCTCAGCTGCCCAAAGGTCGTACGACTCCGGTGCACCAGCCCGAAGAGGAGATCGACGTCGATTCGACTCCACGCCTTCAAGAGCAACCTGGGGGTTCGTACCCAGCCTTCCCGGCTCCAGGTCAGGATCCTACGCATTTCCTGAATGCGATGTTCGGAATTTATTCAAGGGCTATGTGTCCTTCTGGGGCTCCTGCTGGTCCCATGGGTCCGATGGCATATGGTCTGGGTGTTCCTCAATCCTATGCACCTGCGTCCTTTATGCCCTTTATGCCGGCTCCGACGCCGCATTGGCATTATCCAACTCCGGCGAGGCTTTCGACTCCGAAGCCATCGACGCCGAGATCGATGACTCCGATTCCTTCGACGCCAGTTCCATCAACTTTGATGCCGGACCCTGAGCGACGTCGTGGATCTCTCCCTCGTCCGACGTCAAGTTCGATGCCAGCTCCGGCTCCGTCGGAGTCGATTGCAGATCCGACGGCTTCGAATGTGAAGCAAAGATCAAGGCGTGAAGCCCAGAGATTGATGGAGGAAGAAAGATATCGAGAGGAAAATCTGGAGGAGGGCGAACTACAGGAATCTGAGGACCCTTTTGAGGACCTGTCTGTAGCTAGTGGCCTAGAACTGTCACCTGAATGGGACCTTGTTTTGGTTTCTGATGAGCCCTCAAAGGATGTGACACCTTATCATGTGGTGATAAAGAAGGCTGCAAGTTTATTGAACATTGCTCTACCAACTGCAGAATTTAAATCTAATCTGCTCACAGAGGTCCTTCACTCTCCTTCATCAGTGACTGAACCGTTGCTACCTTTTAATGATGCCTTAAAGGATTAAATTTTAGAGATTTGGAAAAATCCTGTATCAGCTCCTGCTGTATCTAGGGCTGTAGCTAGGAGGTATAGGGCAGCTCCTGAAGACCCGGAATTTTTAACCTCTCATCCTCTGCCGGAGAGTTTGGTGGTGAGGCTGCCTGTTCCAAAAGATCTACGGGTGCATTTCCGCAGGTCCCAGCAGAAAAGGAGTCGAGAAAGCAGGATCAGGCTGCTAAAAAGGTTTTCTCCTCTGCCAGTATGGCTTTGAAGTTCACAAATGCAATCTGCTTGATGGGGCGTTATATCCACGTTCTTATGGACACTGTGAAACAGTTGGTGCCCAAGATACCTGAGGAGGATAGAAAAGACTTCCAAGAGGTAATCTCTGATACTCAAGCTGCAGCAAGGCAGGTTATTCAAAGTGGGTTGGACACGGCGGACTCTGTGGCGAGGGTCATGGGTTCTTCCGTAGCGACAAGAAGAGCTGTGTGGCTGAAGTCAAGTGAGTTTTCCACAGATGTCCAGGCGGCATTAATGGATCTTCCATTTGACGGGTCTGGATTGTTTGGAAAAAAAGCAGACGCTGCTTTGGAACGCTTTAAAGACGAGGATTTAGCAGATCTTCTTTTCGAACCTATAAGTCAACCCAGCAGCAGCCACAGCAGCAGCAAAACACATTATACAGAGCTTATAGAGGCAAGCAAAGGGCCCGAACTCGGGCCGTCACGTTTCCTCCTCTTCCTCTTCTTCTCCATCCCAGCCCCCAGCCACCGCAGCAAAGCAGCCCTAGATCCGCCATTCCGGATCATGTGGGTCCAGTGGGGGGTCGGATTACCCATTTCCTACGAGATTGGGAATTGATTACATTGGATCTTTGGGTTCTCAATCTCGTGGGGAATGGGTATGCTCTTCCCTTTCGGGAATTTCCCCCGAACTATCCTCCTTGCCAAGGTTATTGTTCAGAGGAACACCTGCTTCTCCTGCAGGAGGAAGTCCTGGCACTGTTTCGAAAAGGTGCGATAGAGGTGGTTCCAGAGCAGGAAAGGGGTCAGGGGTGCTACTCCCGGTATTTCCTGATCCCCAAAAAAGATGGCAGGCTTCGGCCAATTCTGGATCTCAGGATCTTGAACCTTTACCTGAAACAGGAAAAGTTCAAGATGCTCACTCTTGCACAGGTTCTTCAAGCGCTGCTAGAAGAAGACTGGATGGTGTCGATCGACTTGCAGGATGCGTATTTCCATATTCCCATCTTGAAGTCACACAGAAAGTATCTCCGTTTTACGGTTGGGTCGCAACACTACCAGTTTGCGGTCCTTCCGTTTGGTCTTACTACTGCGCCTCGAGTCTTCACCAAGGTGATGGCAGTGGTGGCAGCACATCTCAGGAGGTTGGGGATACCTGTATTCCCATATCTGGACGACTGGCTGATCAAAGCGGAGTCGCCGGAGTAGTTGCTCCATCATCTGCAAGAGACAACTCAGTTGTTGCACAAGTTGGGTTTTTCGATAAATGTACCCAAGTCTCACCTGGTGCCCTCCCAGTGCAACCTGTTCATAGGTGCAGTGCTGGACACTACTGTTTGTCGTGCATTCCCTCCACCTCAAAGGATTCGCGACATTCAGGAAATGATTCCTTTGTTCTACAATGGATCGGTCGTTCCAGTCCTGAAGGTTCTTCGCCTGCTCGGTCTGATGGCTTCTTGCATTTTGTTGGTCAACCATGCACGCTGGCACATGAGGGCACTCCAGTGGTGCCTCCGCGGGCAGTGGTATCAGCACAACGGAGATCTCAGGGAGTCAGTGAGGATCTCCAGAGAAACTGCAGCGGATCTGTCTTGGTGGAGCGTGGAAGGCAATGTGTCGCAAGGAAAGCCTTTTCAACTTCCTCCATCGGTGGCCACGGTAATAACGGATGCATCCACTCTCGGGTGGGGTGCTCATCTGGGGGATCTGGAGGTCAAGGGTCTTTGGTCTCCAGAGGAAAGGTTGCTTCACATCAACCTTCTGGAATTGCGGGCGATATGTTTGGCACTCAAGGCCTTCCTCCCTTCCCTTCACGGTGTGTCAGTGCAAGTCCTGACGGACAACACGACCGCGATGTGGTACATCAACAAGCAGGTAGGAGTGGGGTCGCAGTGTCTCTGCAGAGAGGCTCTGCGTCTCTGGTCCTGGGTTCAGGACCATCAGATTTATCTGATGGCAAATCATCTGGCCGGAGTTCAGAACGTTCGTGCAGACAGTCTCAGTCGGCAGTTCTCTGCCGACCACAAGTGGAGGCTTCATCCGGAGGTAGTTCGTCACGTTTTTCGGACGTGGGGGGGAACTCAGGTGGACCTTTTTGCCACTCAAGAGAATGCTCACTGCCCGTTATTCTGCAGTCTCCAGTATCCGATGCAAGGAGCCTTGGGGGACGCGTTTCAGTTGAGTTGGAGCTCGCAACTCCTTTACGCATTTCCTCCCATACCTTTGATTCCTCGGGTTCTGAGGAAAATTCGCCAAGACCGGGCCCAAGTCATATTGGTCGCCCCGGATTGGCCAAGAAGGGTGTGGTACTCAGACCTTCACCACCTCTCCTCTCACCCGCCGCTCCGTCTCCCTCACAGGGCAGATCTCCTCTCCCAGATGGAGGGGCAGGTTCTACACCCCACCTCCAGACCTTACACCTTCATGCCTGGATATTGAACGGGGGCAACCTGAGTTCTTTTTCTCTCCCGCCTGACGTGGTGGATGTCATCTTGTCAGCCAGGCGTGACTCCACTAAGTCCATCTATTCTTATAGGTGGTCAAAATTTGTCGTTTGGTGTGGGGAGAAATCTATAGACCCTTTGAGAGCCCATTAGTCTGATGTTCTCCAGTTTGCCCTTTCTCTGGCGCAACAGGGGCTTGCTGTTGCCACAGTAAAGGGCTATCTTTCAGCGCTGTCGGCATTTCTCTGTTTGCCTGACCAGCCATCTCTTTTTAAATCTCCTGTGGTTTTAAGGTTTTTGAAGGGCCTCACGAATAAGTTACCTCCTACTCCTTTTATTGTGCCTCAGTGGGACTTAAATCTTGTTTTGACCTTTCTGATGGGTGCTCCTTTCGAGCCTCTTCATAAATGTCCTATGAGGCTTTTGACTCTTAAGACAGTTTTCCTCGTTGCAATAACCTCGGCAAGGAGGGTAAGTGAACTTCAAGCTCTTAGTTCCAAGCCCCCTTTCTTGTCCATTCATGCTGATCGAATGGTTCTTAGGACCAGGGCTGCTTTTCTGCCTAAGGTGGTGACTCCTTTCCACCTTGGTCAATCTGTTACCCTCCCTACCTTTTATCCTCCCCCACACCCTTCCAAGGAGGAGGAGAGATTACACCGTCTGGACCCCAAGAGGGTGGTGTCTTTTTATCTGGACAGATCTAAAGACTGTCGGTTGGATGACCAGCTCTTCATTGGCTTTGCTGGCTGCAAGAGAGGAAGAGCGGTCCATATGAGAACTTTATCGAGATTGATCGTCCTTGTCCTCTGTATAAAGATCTGCTACTCTTTGTCAGGTAAGGAACCACCAGAGGGTATAAGGGCTCATTCTACAAGAGCTAAGTCGTCAACCTCTGCATTGGCTAGAGGTGTTCCTGTAGAGGATATTTGTAGGGCGGCAACTTGGTCTTCCCTCCACACTTTCGTGAAGCATTACTGCTTGGATTCTGAGGTGAGGAGGGACGGTCACTTTGCATGCTCTGTTCTCCAGGATTTCCTGGTCTAGAAGAGTGGACACCCTCCTCCGGGAGTGGGGACTGCTGTGGGACTCTATTCACAAGGTGAGGAATCCACACGGCAGATGTATCTATCAGAAGAACAAGTTACTTACCTTCGGTAACGCTTTTTCTGGTAGATACAATATCTGCCTGTGGATTCCTCACTGACCCACCCGCCTCCCCGTTGTCCACTCTTCTATGCCAGTGTTTCTATTATGTTTTTATTTTATTGTCAAATGTTTTATTGCATTTGCCTCACACTGTGTGTGTTACCTTGATATTTGTACTGTGTATACTGTGTATATGTCTACTGTCATTGGTCCGTCCGTGTGCCTCGAAGGCACGGAAAAAAGGGCGGAACTGAAGTCATCACCCCGGCGTGGGCCTATTATAGGCGTTGGTGAAGTCAGCGGAGTCGCGAGCGATGCCGTGCCTCTATGACGTCCGAGTCCACGTCGGCGCGAAGCTACAAAAAGAATTTCCGAATGTTGCTGACGCAGGGGGATATTCACAAAGTGAGGAATCCACAGGCAGATATTGTATCTACCAGAAAAAGCGTTACCGAAGGTAAGTAACTTGTTCTTTTGGTTGCTAGAAGGGTACCTTGAGAGATTGCCCCAGTGTAGCGATCATTCGCAATCAATCAGAAAGCTGCCACTCAAGTAGAAAATGTACTTGAGCTGCAGCAAAATCAATTCAAGAAGCAGCCACTTTGTGGAGTGAAACTCCGCAAGTTCCACCAACCCGTACCCAGCTTGGCAGTGTTGGGAAAGCATGGGGGTGAAAAAGCAGAGATTGAAACCTGGTACCTGGAACTGTGCAGGTTTGAGGTTTTATTTTCATGCTCTGGTGCTGCTTGAAGCAGGAAATAACTGTGCAGCTGCCCCAAGGGTATGTGCAGCAGCATGAGCCTAAATTAGACCTGCACAGGCAGCAATATAAGTACAACAATGCTTTTGAATGTTGTTTGCATGCATGTGAGTGAAAGGGTGTATCTATAATAGAAAGAGCATGTGTATGTGTCATCATGTCTGTGTGTGTCAGTGAACGTGTGAATGACAGAGTATGAGTGAGAATGAATCTGTGCTAGTGATACTGAGTTCAAGTGAGAACAAATGAATAAAAGAGTAAGTGAGAAGGAGCAAGAGTGAATGCAATGTCTAAAAATGTAGGAATGAATGAATAAATAGATTAAAGAATGAGAGCTAGTGTGATGACATGCAGTGTATCATATGATGTGGTTGTGCAACCTCACTTGTAATACACTTACCAACTTCTTTAAGACCAGTAGTTTTCCTTTGTCAAACCTTAGACTCAACCATGGATAGGTGTAACACTGGGCATCAAGACTAACACAAAGGAACAAGTGCAAAGAATTTAAACAGCACCAAAATAACTGAAGAAGAGATACACGAGACACTCACAAACTCCAAAACCAATTTAGAAAATAGACCCATGTTTATGTAGTTTTAGATGCCACAACTGTGGTTTCAGAAAACATACCATTTACAAGGTAAAATAAATAAGCACTTTTCAATTAACTGCAAATAAGCAATGGCAAAGTCAACAAATTTGACACTTAAAAACTTTTTCAGAGAAAACTTTGGGCAACTATTGATACAATTACTTAGAGTAACTTTAGGCAACTAACTCCAGCATGGAGCCAGTCAGGGGACCAGCAGAGTCTACAGAAGCAGTTCTCTCAAAGGTAGAATCAGTCTTCAGCGAGTTCCAGGTACACATTTTAATTTGCTGTAGGTTCCTATGCAGTGGTAGGAAATACAGGATATTGAAGATGCTTTAGATGCAATGCAGTTGATGGGGTCTTCCTGCAGCTACTCCTCTACAAGCTTGATGAGGCAGTCCTGGCCACAGGCGTTGACGTCTCTTGAAGTCCACTTGTTCCTGGCTGACTTCCCATCATCACTGGGCTACCAGTCACCCGGTATCACTGTCACAGCACAATCCTTGCATGCATGATAACTCGCCTTCTGAGTGATCAAGCTGTACTCTGATGACTGTCCCAGGTACAGCAGACTCAGGTTGAACTTTGAGCGTTGGGTCCTAGTCTCTTGTGCTGCAAGGCGACGAGGAGTGGCAGTTTGTAGATTTGGGCTACTACCCCACCTCAGTAGGCTTCTTCAGTGGTCCTGTGCTGTGAGCAGCAGGCCAGTCAACTGACCATTGGAGTCACATGCTTTGGCTGTACTCCGAAAATGACACCTCCACAATAAGGACACAGCAGGCACAGTCCTTCTCCTTTGCTAGCCACCAAGGTCAGCAGGTGCAGTCCATTCCAGAGCTGCCTCCTTTGCCGGTTCCACGGTGTGGCAGTGCAGTCCTTGTTTGGTCCAACTTCCAGGCCAGATGAGATCTACTTTCAGGGTGTCAGGGGTGCCCTTTTATGCCTAGAAAATGGCTTCAGGGTGGACACAGCCAGTAGTCAATTGCCTACTAGGTTCCCTCCCTGCCAATGACCATTTCCTGTGAAATGTATCAGCTTGCTAGCCCAAGAATCACCATTCTTCCCACTTTTACTATGGCAGGACCCCTCTCTCAGCATGTGAAGCTCCCTAGCCCAACACCGAGGCGTGGCTACCAAGGGGGTTACATGTCCTTGACAAAATGGTAAAGGGACTGGTTTCCATTCTCCTTCCCAAGTGCCAGCCTGTCTATCTCAACAGTAGAGCAGCTCCTCTACCATGTGCTTTCCATTTGCTCTTCGAGGTGGCTTCACATGGGACATCCACTTCAAAATGCTGGGATACTGAAGTTAATTCTTGGCATAACAAGCACCCATAGCAAAATAATCATTTCGATTTCTGGTAATATGGGACACCCACTGCATACTAGAGATAATCATTGGCATATCCACCAGGGGTAAAATGCTGCTGCTGTCCTTTGTAGGTGGTTTTTAGCATATGGGAGGACATCCGTTTGAAGGAATTGATAGTAGTTTGTGGTCTTTGGCAAATTGCTTTCTGCTTGGGTCTCGTGTTATCTGCTGGAAAGCGTTGTGCCTGAAAGCAATTCAGTGTGCACTGGTCAGAAATATGATCATTTGCATCAAGGCAATGACAGAGGTATTCATTTGTTTCATCCTAAGAGTGGCTCATTCAAAAAGCCATTTTTGTTTTGCTTGATTACTTCGATACTGGTCCTTGTAGTGTGCTTTTTCTATTCTTAATGCGAGTCTTCAGAAACAAGAGGGCAATAGGTCTACTGAATGAAAAAAACACCACCCTCTAAGAAGACAGCCCAGTGAGTTAAGTAGTGAGTGATATTATCTGTATGGCCTGCAAGCCGGAAATAAATGTTGACAAGGCCCTTTCAGCCTTCCATCCCTCTACAGCTGATCGCTGGAGTACCATTAACTGAATAATGGTAACAATGTTTTATTTACAAAGCTAAAAGGCCAAAGTAAACTGCAGTAATTAAGTGCTGTTCATGAAATACGTGGGTGTCAATGACAGTGGAATCCTGGCCTGCTCCATGTTCTGAGCCCCTCATGTTTCCTGACAATGATGCTCTGTCATGCTGCCAGTGAAGAATGATAGCCTATTTCTGGCATGGAACTAAAGTCATAAAACCTCTCATCAAATTCGTGTGTTTTGCATTTTACCCATGTCTGAAGCCATTGATGCAACGGCAGAGACCCCATGAATATGAGAGAACTTCCTGCACTGGTGCTTCAGTGGCTGCGTGCTACATCAGCTCTGAACGTTACTCAATTAAATCACCTCTTACAAAAAACACTGGCAGTATCAACTTTCTGGAATAAATGTGATAGCCTCATAGAGCCTCTGCCGGCTCTCTTTTGTTTTGACAGTGGTTAATACTAAGAATGTTTCCTCAGGGACGAGGGAACAATTTGTCGCAAGAGAAGTTGGCTTCATATAGTGTTTGGTGGAACCCTTGGGAGAAAGTTGAGATTGAGCCAGCGATGCATATGTTGTCATGAGTGTACCCACAAAAACTTGTGACCGCGTGGATGCTGCCTGCCTCCACTCTGTTTTTGAGAACTCTAGTCTCTCCTACAGACGCTGCAGCATGCTCAGATGAACTGTGGGGCACAGCCGAGGTCACACACAAAAGACAGTCCTGGCAACCAGGGATCCATGGGACTACCAGGCCCAGAGTCCTGGCCCTGGACAGTGATGAGAGGAATGGAAAGTTAGGGAGACCTCTGCACACACAGCCTGGCTACAAACACTTGCCTCAACAGACCGCCTCATCGACGTCGAGTAAGGGAGGCTTTGCCAGCATCCCTAGAGTGAAAGAAGAGATGCGACCAAGGTCACATGAGTGGTCTGTGATCTCAGGGCTGTGTCGCAGTCCCTCACTGGGATAACGCTGCACTAGAGGCCCAAATGAGCATCAAGCCAAACCAGCAACAACAACACAAGTACCAGGAAGGGGGGGCACAGTGCCACCACCATCCAGATCATCCTGCCAAGGGCGAGGACTTTGTAGCACAAGAAACTTCTGATCCAGAGCCCCACAGAGAAAGAGTCTTCTATAGGAAGTAGAAGATTCATCCACACGGGTTCTGCAGCACGAAACATTGTTACAGAGGGAACAGCCACACAGTTAAATTAACATAGTTCTCAACCACTTACAGCACCTTTGGGGACAAATGGAATACGTCTTCTGTGATAGAAGACTCCCCCAGTGTGAGCTTCACCCTCTAGCCTATCCAGCAATAAAGGATTCTGGGTGCTTTAGAGCTGTCCCTGGGTGAGCTTTGTCCAGTGTGTCCTCAGTGCTATATGACCGCCAGAGTAAGAGCTTCCTCAATAACTACTGCCGCTGAGTTTCTGCGGTCACAGGTAGCACCAGTTTCCCAGGGCGTAGCCTCAAAGGGGGTGTTTGGCGTGTGACACCCCCCAAAATATGTATTCTGTTCTTACTCGTTTGGTACAAGTGCTTTCAGTTGGGTATGGTGAAGTGTCTGTCATGTTTCACCTGCGATTTGTGCATACACACAGACAAAATCACACACCCCTGCTCTCTTGTCTCTGTTTTGAAGGTCTCAACAAAATGTTCCTCAGTTTGATAAATATTGTATTTTAAGTACTCCTAACAATACACATAGCCCCTTAAGCATCCCCCATGTCCTGCATCTCATGTAATGTATAGATATGCCCGCATTATTGTTGGGAAAGCTGAAGTTCACACTCCCCCAATCTTACTGACCAGGCTGCACCGCCTTCACTTTCCCTCAGTTCTGGCAGTGTGAGATTCTGCCGTGGTACTCTGTGTTTCAGAACATATCAAGCATAACCATCATCTGGTAAACCCTTTTCATTTGTTAATAAGCCATATAATTGTAAGCTTCCTCCTGCAGTGACTTCTCAGTGCTAGAAGGCCCCAGCAGTATGACCAACTTCCAGAAGGTTTTCTCAATTCTGAAGAGCTTTAGAAGAGTGCCCTTCCATCAGAAGTGCCTTCTCACGGTTAGAGGATCCCACCCTCAGTGTGCCTTACCCTCAATAATGCTTCCTCCGTGTTTTATGATGCCAGATAACGCCATCATGCTTAAACAGTGTATTTACAATGGCAGAGTTCTCCAACAGAGTGAGCCCGATTCCAGTAATGCTTCCTCGGTGCTTAATTATCCTGGATTATTTTGCAGCGCCCTTCCTCAAAATATAGCACCCTCATCGGTGGAAAGCTTTTTGCCAGTGCACAAAGAAACATCTGTGTGACCTTTCTAAAGCCTTCTTCTAAGATCCCTGATATATCACATTTTCACACTTGGTTTCAGAGCTGGCTTTGCAGTGCGACTGGTACGGCCGCACTGGGCCCTGACCTGTGGAGAGGGAACCAGCCTCAGGGGGACACTGTGTTTAGCAATAACCTATGATTGGACAGATGAGGGGCACTCGTGCACAGTGGTAGTGAGGAAATCTGAGGAGGCGGTCATGGGACCTGGAGGCACCAAAAATGATTGTCGCTCCGGGCGCCACCAGTGCTAAAGCCGGCCCTGCTTGGTTTTCCCAGTGCCAGATGGTATAACTATACACTTTTACTATTTTGCACCATTTTGAGTTCCTTTTTTCACTGTTTCATTCAATTTCTGGGGCTGTATTACAGAGGGACGCAAAGAGCATGTGTGCCCGTTTTGTGTGCCCAAGGGGCACTGTGCTATTACAGAAGGGATTCACATGCTTGTGCGGCCCCTTCAGCAATATGTAGTGCCAGAGCTATCATCAGAGATCGATTCCTCTTTGAATGGGGGAGTTGGCGCATGCCAATGAGGGAATCACTTTGCCTCTGCGCACTTGCTGTAATATAGATGCAGGCGCAAAAGCAAATATGCCTTTAGGAGGTGCACTGAAAGTGCACCACAAAAAGGTGGTGAGCTTTCAGTGCGTCTCATAAAGGTAGCCCTCTGGAGAGGAGAAAGGGGTCCCATAGACCCCAGAAATCCCCTTCAGGCAAGTGCGGTCACTTCTTGCACCCGCTTGCAAGGAAATCTCTCTCCCCTCTTTAAAGGGAGGCAGGTTGCCACCTGCATAGTGAAACATGGCGAAGCTTTGAAGCAGCCACATTTCACTTGAATGTGCTGCCTGAAGGTAACACGTGTTGGCAGCAGCCATGGGAGCACGGCATTCATGATATTATGGTGCACTTCCGATTTAGGTGTGACGTGGCACGAACAGGGAAAGTACACAGAATATGTAATACGGCTCCTGGGGAACTTTGATTGTTACAAATGCTTTTTGAACTTTGCAGATGTTGCTTGTTTAGCACCGACAATTGGGCTGGTTTGGTAGGAAGGTCTCAATGGTGAACCCTGTCCCGACCAAAATTTTAGTGTCTGCTACACCCATGCCACTTCCTTGGAATGGACTCTGAGGAGACCTCTGACGTACACAATAGACTAACTAACATAGGCTGAAATTTGTCAAACAACATTCTGGGGGAATGGAGGAAAGGTGGGTCTACTTGGCCACAGTCGTGGGGGATGGCTCATTTGCTGCTGCTGTCCCAGAGTGGTCCTACTATGGTTGCGCAGACTCTGCCACGTAAAACCTTTCAGTACTTGATTCTCAGTCGTTGCACTGGTGAGCACCCACACGCTTCTCAGGGTGCTTAGCATTGTTGGAAAAAAGCCTCAGCACTCAATAGACATCCACAGTATAATGATGGGAAGTTCAGCACATTTCTTATCGTCGTAAAAAGAGTAGTATTCTAATGCACATTAGAACATTGGAATGATGGGTGCTCCATTGCAGACAATGGAGTGCTCCCTGCTTTTACGGGCCGGTAAAGGCCCGCAGAGCAACATTCCAAAGTTCTACAAAGGCTTCTCGAAGCTTGGGGAGGATTTATATCCCCTCGAGCTACGAGAACCCTTTGTTTAATTTGGTAGAACATTCTGCCCTCTAGTGGCAGAATGTTCTAATAGCCTTATAGCCCTTCGTAGCAGGGCTATACCGGCTATTAAAGTCCCTCTGTCTCGTTAAAGTCCCTCGCCTTCGGCTCGGGCCTTTAACGATTCAGCGGGCCTTTAATAGCCGGTGTAGCCCGCTACGGCGGGCTATAAGGCTATAGTAAAACTCTATACTGCTCATAGTCTCTGGAGTGTGACTCCTGCCTCTGAGCGAAGATGCTCCCCCGCCCGCCATCTCCCCATGTCTAAGGTACCCCAGTGAGGGTTTCATAATAGGTGCAGCACTCCCACACTTTGGTCTGTCAGGCACTAGACTACACTCAGTCTCAGTGTTTTTGTCACCACATATTGGGCCCATATTAGACTTAACTCTGGCCTCCTACTCTTCATTCATGATCCTCCTATGTCCAGTAGTGCATGTGATAAGTAAAACACAATAAAACTCCTACATGCAGTTTGTTTATTAATAGTACTTAAAAAGTGCAGACCTTGCCACAAAGGCCTCAGAGCTCTTCAGAAGTAGCTTTTGACAAGAACAGCTCCACTGGCTCTTGATAGGGAGTGTGAACAGCAATAATACTTGTAATGGACATGGTGACCCTTTTTAGGGTCAATGACAATAGATCGGGGATCTTCTTCGAATCTCTGGGAGTTACTTTCGGTTTCATGGCAGTTGGCGTGATTGAGAATATTTGTTGAATTCTGTTTATCTTTTTAGTTTTTGGAATCCGCATTAGGAGGTTTTATTTGCCTCTGGTGGTCTTCTCACATCCTCAGACGAACAGTTTTTATTCAGTTTCATGGGGAGGCTGAGATGCATCAATTTTTGAGCGATCAAGACAACTGTAAAGCTCATTTCGTCTTCAGGGGGAAGCCAACTCAGATCTCGCAGAATTGGAATTATAAGGTTTTTGTGCTACAATATTCAAATGAGGTGCGAAATGCACGTCATCATCCTTTAACATTCCCATGTAAGTTACCGGCTCTGAAAGCCACAGACAGTAGCATAGGAAACGCAAATCCAATTATAGTGGTGCCCCTGTAACAAGCACTTCGGTCTTACGTCATTTGAGTTATTACATTCACCAAAATATTTAAGTATAGCTGTTCTTGTGAGAGGAGGATGTAGCACACATTGATTGTCAGCAGGAGTGGCCCGTGCAGGTAGGAGTAGTGGAGCCGGGTTGGGGTAGAGGGAATTGGACAGATGACCACAAGGGAAAATTAAATAAATAATTCATTTTCCCTAGTCGTCCTCTGTTGAAATCCCCCCCACCCACTCCACCCACCAGGCCCGACCACTCTTACCTGCACGGGCCGTGGCTGAAATTTGTCAAACAACATTCTGGGGAAACGGAGGAAAGGTGGGTCTACTTGGCCACAGTCATGGGGGATGGCTCATTTGCTGCTGCTGTCCCAGAGTGGTCCTACTATGGTTGCGCAGACTCTGCCACGTAAAACCTTTCACTACTTGATTCTCAGTCGTTGCACAGGCGAGCAGCCACATGCTTCTCAGGGAGGTTAGCATGGTTGGAAAAAAGCCTCAGCACTCAATAGACATTCACAGTATAATGATGGGATGTTCAGCACATTTCTTATCGTCGTAAAAAGAGTAGTATTTTAATACACAGTAAAACTCAATACTGCTCATAGTCTCTGGAGTGTGACTCCTGCCTCTGAGCGAAGATGCTCCCCCGCCCGCCATCTCCCCTAGTCTAAGGTACCCCAGTGAGGGTTTCATCATAGGTGCAGCACTCCCACACGTTGGTCTGTCAGGCACTAGACTACACCTAGTCTCAGTGTTTTTGTCACCACATATTGGGCCCATATTAGACTTAACTCTGACCTCCTACTCTTCATTCATGATCCTCCTGAAATGGGGGAGGATGCCCCAGCTGCTGGTGCAGCAAGAGGCTGCTCCACTCCTGCCGAGCAGATGCAAGTCACGTAGTAGTGTCTGGCTGTGGCTGTCTTAAGTCTTCGTCCCTCTTCTGGGTATACAACTTTGGTGGTCGACAGGTCAACAGGTCACAGCAGGTACCCCTCC
This sequence comes from Lissotriton helveticus, assembly GCF_964261635.1. NCBI lineage: Eukaryota > Metazoa > Chordata > Amphibia > Caudata > Salamandridae > Lissotriton > Lissotriton helveticus. The sequence continues at coordinate 1,762,917,084 of NC_136065.1, forward strand.
TTTTCGACCAGTGTGTTTTCAATTCAGTTGATTGATCCTACTTGGGCCAAGATGGCAATGAAGTCTACTTCTGGTCGCACGTATAGGGATGGCAGCTGTCTCACTTCTAGATGCTTTCATGCAGTAGCAGCGGCTTGGTCTGATTGGGCGCACTTCTGCTCAGTGTCTCAGCAGCCAGACAGACACTTTGCTAAGTGCTTTGAGGCAGCAGTTTCACTTCTTGCAGCATTTTGGGCAAGTGCCACAGGGCTAGTGACAATACAAGTCCATCTGGGCACACTGGGACACATGCACCAGGATACACAGGTGTTTTTCGGTAGTGCAGACCACCTGGGCACACTTGGCCATATCCCATGACTGTGATGGCAAAATCAATTCAGGCCATCTTGGCGCATGCAATGATTTAGTAATAGCCTCATCTTCTTAAGCAGTGCAAATAACTCGGGCACACTTTGGAGCAGGTTCCACAGATACAACAGAAGAGTCGATGAGGACATCTGCTCAGGCACTGTTCGGTAGTACAGTGAATCCTCCACTTCAGGAACAGTGATCTGGATTTGGAGCACATCAGTGACACTGCCACAATTCTCTGTCAACAGCCTTGCTCACACCAGTAGTCTGCTCCTCCTGCAGCTTAATTTGCTCCTTCCCTCCTTCTTCCAACAAACATTTACAATGCAACAGTCTTGCCTTTGCAAAAGTTAGAGCTATTGGCATTGTAACTGACAACATTTTTATTTATGTGTTGGTTTTGAAAACAGATAAATAAATGGCATTGTCATTTACAATGCCAATAGCTTAATCTCTTGCAAATGCCACAAACAAACACACAGACCCCCCCCACACACACACAGAGCCCCACACACACACAGAGCCCCCCCCACACACACAGAGCCCCCCACACACACATGGACACACACACAGTCACACACACAAACACACCCACACACGCAGCCACACACACAGCCAGCCACACACACACACACACACACAGCCACACACACACACAGTGTAAACACGTTAGTTTGTTGTGAGTTCCTTGCTAGGGGTGTATAGAAATGACATATGTGCTGTTCTACCTGTACAGGAGCACTGGTGTGACATATGTTCCGTTTAAGCTGTGCAGGTGGGTAGAAGTGGCCTGTACTGTTTTACAGCTTGATAGAAAGATAGCTAGATGGATTGATTTTTGGTTCTTGGCACATTCACGAGTCATGACTCGGACGCCACAGCACTCCATGAAAATGAGTCTTAATTTTCATGCCAATGACCAATAGTCCATCAATATATAGTCGCTTATATGCCAGCCACATAGCAGAATACCTTACAGTTACGGATACAGGTATAGTAGCAGTTTTAATTGAGTTGTGTGAAAAATGCTGTGGTCGGAAAAAGAAGGGCATTTGCTGGTGGTGCAGGAGGGAATACATTGGAGGCGCACGACCAGGCTGCACGTCCTTTACCAGCGGCGGTTTCCTCAGCAGTGAGGGAGACGGGGCTGCAACTTATTTCGGCGCTCTGCAGGGGTGCGCTTGGCATTTGATGCAGCGGCCTCAGGACTTTTAGAGCTGATGCAGGCTTAGTCCTACGGGGGATGCCGCGCTTAACAGTTAACAGGGTGTATGTCCATTGTAGCGCCACCCACCAGTTGCACGCCGCTGCCTGCGGGGCATCTGCTTGCGGGTGCCCTCGTCTTCGCTAGGTAATCTCTTTGTGGGAGGCACAGTGCCAGCTCTCCCAGGTGCTGTGTTAAATCGCTGAGCTATAAATTTAATCTGTGTCGCTCCACTTATGTTGCGCCACAGTAGAGCGCCTTTTCCACAGTTCTCTGGGGCCGCTCACCTCTGCCAGCTTCAGGGGGTCTCTCTCCTACCCGCAGCCTCCATTTTGTGAGGACAGGGACGCACTGCTGATTTAATGCTCCGATCCCAGTATGTCCGTCATCCGCTGCTTTTGAGTAACTACTCGTGCTCTGCAGCTTCGGCCGGTCCCTCCTTGCTGTACCCGAGTCAAGGGGCGATGATCACCTTGGGTAGCGGTTCCGGAGTTCTAAGGCACCATCTTGGTTGCGGCAGAGTCAGCACTCCGTCCGGACAATTTTGGTGATTACTCCCTCATGGTGGCTTCAAACATTACTAGTGCCGGTGCGGTGGTTCACCAGGTGTTCCGCTGTTTATATTGCGGTGAGGGGCCTCTTCAGTAGTCCAGGATCATTTCCGTTGGAGGAAGCCACGGACAGAGCTACGAGGACCGCCCCTCTCTTGGCCCTTGCCTGCGGAGCGATTGGGGAGCCTCTGGAGGCAGTGCAACTGACTGAGATCCTGGTGACCCTGCAACTTGGCCTGAAATAGAAGAACTGCTGGCAAGTTGGGGTGTATTAGAGGCACAATAACATGTTTACCCCTTGGACCACGCCATGAACAGGACCATGTTTCTCCGAGGTGAAGCATAAATGCCTCGGAGAAACGCACAGTCATTTTGGGATTTGGGGCGTGTTTTTCTTTCTCTCCTCTTCCCATTGGCTGGAATGTAAAATTCCAGCCAATGGGAAGAGGAGAGAAAGAAACTAAAAAACACACCTCCGAATCCCAAAAAGACAGGGCTTAAATGGACAGACACCCCTCTCCTCCAATGGCTGGCATCCGTTTAGGAAGCCAGACAATGGAGAAGAGGGGCGGGTTCAAGCCCCACTCTGAAAAACATAAGATCTCCCAGCGAGACTGCGCAAGCGCAGACTACGCAGGCTGAGACCTAAAAAAGGACCCTCCAGGCATTCCAGAACAAGGCATAGTTCTTCTTTCAGGCTCCAGGTGATTTCCCCGATCTCTGAGGACTTGGCTGTCAGGCAGACACCAGTGATGGTTGTGCAGTAGTCCTCTGTGTAGTCTGTGGAGGACACCCTCCGCAGTCAAAGAGATCTTGGAAATGGAAGAACAAGTGGGTCAACAACTCATACTCTTATACATGTGCAGCTGACAGGGGATGCATATTTTCTGCAGTTTCAGAAACGGTTTGGGTCAGTTTTCTTTTCGTTTGTGCTTCTCAAGCTGTCTTCTAGACTCTGCTTTTGTCTAGAGTGATGCTCTTCACAGTAGGGCCATCTCTGGGATGGAGAACCCACAACAGAGGCACAGAGAGGTGTGAACATTCTGCACCTGGCTATGGTGATAAAGGATTACAGGCAAAAGGCTGACCCCATTTAAAGGAATCTTCACTCTCTGAGCACAGGACCTAGTATTTCTGTGTAACAGTAATCTAGCAAGTGACTGGGTTTAAGGAGACTTATCACCAGCGCTCTGTAGCATGATGATCTCATTGAATTCCTAAAGGCAGTATTTAGGCCCCTTACTTCCAGTTCAAGGAATGTCAGCAGTACACATCCACTGCCTGGGAAAGTAACTTCCCCTTCATCTTGTGCAACTGAATAGGCCTGGGGCTTCCAAAATAGAACCCATTGGCCTCCATTCTGGTTCACTCAGATATGCACAATGTATGTAACCTGCAGAACTCGTACGCTTTGAATGTAAGCACAGGGTTCCGGGTTCACCTGTTGCAGAGGAACATTTTTAGAGGGCCAGAAGGCTACCACTCTTATGACACTGATAAAAATGGTCACATTATGATCACCAAAATCAAGTTATGCTGTAACCCCCACACTACATGCTTGAACCTGTGATGGGAGCAAAAGTGCTGGTGCACTGCTAAATGTCTAAGACAGGACTCACATAAGGGGTAGGCCGTGTCCTTTGTGCCTAGATTAGCTTGAGGCCTGGGCCAGAAGTAAAAAAAACAGGATATTAGATACTCGCAGTTGGGTACCCCAGGAACCTGAACACTACTGTAGCCCCATGCAGGAGACATTCCAATTTCAACTTTTAACCATTGGCATTATTGGCTTGGTCAGGGTGCCACAGCTAATGTTTAGTAGTTACTTTTGGTAAGTTACTTAGGTAAACATTGACTTTGGCTAAATGCTGGGCTACATGAGAAGCTCTGAAGCACTCCACAGGATACACATCCATTAGGAGAAGTACAAGAAGGAACCTCAGTTCGCTACTTGTGATGACACTAATAGTATTGCTTTTTGCCACCTGATTGATTTCATCCTTGGGATCAAGACTACAGACAAAAGGTCTTATCTTTAATGTGTCCACTACAGTCAGATACCACCATCTGATTAATAACAATATCTATGGCTTCAGTACTGGGAGAGGTAGTTTGCATCAGTAAGATTTCTCCTAGTGCTTCAGGGCCATTGTGTGTGTTGCCTTGCATGGCAGTCCCTGGCAGTAAAATTGGGAATGATTTGTACATTCTAAGCCGGACACGGTGACTGTTTCTGTGAACTGGTGGCCCAGTGGTGGACAAGATGTCAGATCTGGGTTTGTGACAGATGAGTGACTTGAGGCTCAACAGCCAGAAACCCTTAGGCGTACCGGCTCTAAATAAGATCGGGAACCTGCTAGTTTTGCATGTGACAGATATTTATTTTATACTTCTCAGTAAAAGAAAACTGCTTTGGGGGCTTGTTACAGCAAACCAAACACTGTGCTGACCAGATTGCATTCCGCTCAGCAATACATTTCACAAAAAAGTGCTCTGCCAATGTCACTTTTGGTACAAATTGTACAATTGTGCTGACCCGATTGCATACCGCTCAGGAATACATTTCACAGTAGAGTGCACTGCCAATGTCACTTTTGGTACAAATTCCTAGTCTACATGGAAGGAATCTTTAAATACTAGTCACCCATGATCATTATCCCTGAATGGTACAGCATGCCTTTTGGTCTAGGGCTGACTTCCAATCTGCTTCTTCTTCTAAACTTTCCTTGCTTTTGCTATTTCATTGATCTGACACTTTGGGCTAAATTGCTATGTTCATTTGAGGGGGATATGATTTTTCCCCATGTGACAAGGTTAGTGCTTTTTTCTTGTCAGCCACTAGATTGGTCAGCATTAGGACCACTAATGCAGACCTCTCAGGGTGCATGATCTCAATGATGGTTAATACACTAGGGAAATGTACCTATTCCGAGTGGCCTGGGGGTGATGTGATGGTTCCCCGATCCCATAATGGATTCCCATTGCTGTTGACTTGAACGTTTGGACTACAGGTGCTGCTCTGCTGTACTGACCCTCTGTATGCAGGTCAATGGCCACACCTGTGCACAGCGGAGATATTGCAAAGAGGACACTCCCGCCTTGGCACCACATCAGTTATTTGGAGCAAAGTACCCCGACCAATGAAGTCTTCCATGCTCCAAGATATAGAGAAAGGGCAAAATGTTAACCAATCACTGCCACAATGGCTTACAAATAGCTGAATTAAGAAATCCTGGGTGCACCTAACAAGCAAGAAATGGACTAGCAATTGCCTGACTTTATTTTTATTATTCATAGCTATTACGGGACATACACTTCAACGTGCATTGAAACACACTTCCCCCGGTTAGTATTCTAGCCAAGTCTATTTTTTGGTGGGTTGGTGTAGTGCATATATCTCCATTGTTGGGAATACATGTCAGGTGGTTATTGCAAATAACTAGGTATCCGTGAAATATGCTACCCAAAAAGTATCCGTAACAAGCAGACAATCAATTCTCCAACTTTCAATGGGCCTGTAAAGTATAAAAACTCACAAAACTTGAAACTCAATGATCTACTACAAAAACAAATGCATTCTTCAGAAATCAAAAAGAAATATGGTATTTGAATGCAAAAAGTGGCATCATTAATCACTGAAATTTCTTTATATGCACACCGAGTACTAGTTGCATGGACAGGCTTAAACTAATCTGCGATGTCTTCTCTTACAGGAAATGTTTACAGAGAGTGTCTCATTAACGGGACCTGGGCCATGAAAGGGGATTACTCACAGTGCCAGGAGATCCTGAAAGAAGAGGTAGGGGGCTTTTCTCTTTTTACTTTATTTCTCGTTTCATTTGGAGAGTGTGGCATTCGATAATGAGCAGCACCATTCGCCACTCGGTATAGCAGGCAATTGCATGCATTGATGTTTATTTATAGTTTGGCGAGCGGCCGTCCACGCTTAGAGCCAGAGCAGGGTCTGTCTGACAAAAGGGGGGTTGCCAGCATTATAGAGGCATTTTTGGGACTTCTAATGCTGAACAGGATGCCAAGTGCATTTTTAGACCCGTTCGGCAATTGTTTGTCTTTTCAGAAAGTATCCCTCATGTGGGAGGGGGCTTTCCTTTCAAGGTCCCTGGCATCTCTAGAGTGGTTGGCACATGGTGCATCCGACGTTTTGTGGTGGGGCCTGACTTCCATCAACTGCTCAATCAGCCCCTTAAATACCTTGGAGTCTTAAACATCTAGCATTAGGGGGTGTAAGTTTGTTGCTACAGAAAGGCATAACTTTTACTAATATTCACCACTGAAACCTGTCTGTCCTAGTGAGCTGGGTCTGTGCTGCTGCAACTACAGATACACCAGGTATAAACAGAGTAAAGATCCACTTTGACTGTGTTTGCATTCTTAGTTACCTTATGGTTAACCTTCCTTGTGTTCAAGGTTAGTTCATAGGCTTTGTGGACATTTCATGAGCCATGAACATGAATTAATCGCTGTACTTCACGATGGCACTTAGTCACATAACACCGTGCTGAATTTATCCCTGGTATGCGAGGTCAGTTACCACATTTTGTTAGAATACCAGCAAGCTGCCCAGAAAATTACGGCACTTACACCCACTGTTTATTAATTTTCAAAGATAATTGAGAAAGTAGTTGCCACAAAAATGCAAAAATAAGACAATATGAACTAGGCATTATACAACTATCATTCCGGTGTCAGAAGATGCCTCAGCAGAGACACCCTAACTATCCATGCAATGACTGATGCCATTTTCATCACAAGCTCTAATGACCCATTTTTCTCTTTCTAATTGACATTTCAGGATTCTTTTCAACTTTTAATCATAAAGGCCTGATCAACCTCCTCTCGAATCTTATGGGATTCTATAAAACTCTAACCCTTCACCAACACTAACTCACCCGGGGATGTGCCGCAAATGGCCACCTAGGTGACCAGTGGCGTAACAAAACTTGAGGGGGCCCCATCCAATCTGGATAGCATTTTGTTCGGACTGCTCTCCCTCTCATAACTTCAAATGGTGATGTACCTAAGACATCATGAGGTGAAGTTCTATACATCCAGACTGTCTTGAACAACTGCAGTTCCCAATCACAATTATTACTGATGGCAGATTGTATGGCATTCTTTAAAACTCTATTGAAACGCTCAATCATGCTATTGCCACTCGGATTGCAAAGAGATGTAGTACAGTGTCTCATTCCTACTGTGTCAAAATAATCCTTGGCAATTTTTGATGTAAACTGCACACCATTGTCACTTATTAGCATGGCTGGTAATCCTTCACCTACAAATATGCAATCCAAAAATTTAATTACCACTTCAGAGCTAAGTTTCTCAACAATTTTTAAAACTGGCCACCTAGAAAAAAGATCAATCACAGCTAAAACATATTTGTTTTGGGAACCAATGGCCCCCATTATATCAATTGCCACTGTATGCCAAGGAGATGTAGGGATAATTGGTTCAGCCATTGGTCGTTTTAGAGTCAAAGAGGTTTATCTGAACTAGCACACCATACGCAATTCCTAATGATTCTTTCAATAAATATATCCATTCCTGGTCACCAATACCATTGTTTTATTCTTTGCTTAGTATTAACTATTTCACTATGACCTTCATGACACATTTTAACAATGACTTCTCGAAGATTGGTGGGAGGAATGACTTTATCATTTCGCATGATGTTACCATTTAATGTAGAAAGTTCATTGCGAACTTCCCACAAATGCTTAAATTCATCTGGCAGATTGCATTTAGAAGGCCATCCTTTTGTGATGACAGAAGATAAATCCATCAAAACAGTGTCTTTTTTACAAGACCTTTCCCACTCACTTTTATCAATTCTGGGTAACCCATGATCATGTACTAAAGCTACTTGAATGTTCTCCCATTCATGATCAGAACTGTCAGACAAATTAATAGGCATGTGTGAAAGAAAATCAGCTACGACATTTTCCTTTCCTGGTACATATACTATTTTGTAAATATAATCCTGCAACCTCAAAGACATTCTTGCGATCCTGGGGGAAGCATTAAATAAACCATCCGCAGTCAATAGCCTCACCACAGGTTTATGATCAGTCCTGAGAGTACATGGTTTTCCCCATACGTACGTTCTAAAGTGCTCAAGAGACCAAATACAAGCTAAAGACTCTTTCTCTATCACTGGTAATCTTTCTTCAGTGGGAGACAAAGAACGAGAAGCATAAGCAATAATAGATTCTTTCCCATCTTGATCAATTTGGGAAAACACACCTCCTAACCCTTTATTGCTAGCATCAACAGTTATGACATTGTCAAGGTCCGGGTCAAATGCACTCAAAGCAGGTGCTTTAGCAATTTCACTCTTAACATTTTCAAACTCTACAATGCATTCTACAGACCACAAAAACTTGGATTTGTTTTTCAGTAATTGTCGAATGTTAAAAATTTTGCACGGAAAGTTCCTCACAAATTTCGAGTGAAACTCAACCAGACCAACAAATGATCTTACCTCATCTTTGTTTTTTGGGTGTGGGGCATTAAACACAGAATCAACAAGAGCAAGTTTAGTAGAAATTCCCTCACCACTGATGACATGTCCAAGATACGTGATAGACTTCAGAGTGAATTTGCACTTAGTGTGTTCTATAGTTAAACCTTTCTGTTCTAAGATGTCTAAAACGTCTTTCAAGATAGCATCATGTACCAACAATGGGAGAAATGCATTGTGATGATTCGATTGGTTCGATAATATCAGCCTTAACAAGTTTTTCAAGTTCAAGATCTACCTCTTTCCTCAAAACAATAGGAACATTCCTAACTTTATGTATCTTTGGACAGTCATCAGGTTTTAACATGATGTGTTGTTTAAAATCATTTTACTTACCAATTTCTTTACTGAAGACTTTGGGATGCAAATTTAAAATCTCCTTACAAAAATCAGTGTTATCATCAATGAGTATCACAGGATCTTCGCTATTGGGATTAAGGATTATTTCAAGATTACCCTGATCCATTCACCCCAAGAGTGAGGGACCGTTTTTGATACATACAGTTTTCCAAAAACTTCTCTTCCTTTAAATCTAAAAAGAAGAGACCTAGAGCCAACCATATCAATCTTTTCTCCTGAAAAACCTTCCGGTCGGATATCAGGAGGTAGTAACTCATTCCCAAGTTTTTTAACAAACTTACTGTTCCAAACCTCTTCATTCACAATTGTGTATGGGGATCCTGAATCAGCATACATTTGAATATTAACACCACTTAAGGATAATAAACACACAGGTTTCGTTTTGTTGTTCCCTTTTTTGTCAATGGTGTTAAGTAAAAGTAACTCTTTTGAATCAAGAGTACTGTTATTAGTGATACCATCATCTAGAAAAGTGTGGAAAGAGAGTTTATTAACCAAATTATCATCTTCACCTGAGCTAGTTTCATTTTCATCATCCACACATTTCACTTTTACAGATTTCCTCCTATGACACACTTTTGCATAATACCCCACACTATTACAATTACTACATTTTTGTTTTAAAGCAGGACAAAGTTTGTTAGAAGCTAAGTGCGAACTGCTCCTACAACGAAAGCATTTTAGATTTTCATATTTCTTTGATGAATCATGTTTTGAAGATTTGATGTTAGTTTTCTAATTACTGTCAACAGTCTTGTCCTTAATTTTGCTGACAGTATTTTTATTTTTTTCATCATTTTTTTCATCATTTTTTAAAGCTTTTGCACTGCAACTGGAGAGTTCCGCTTTCCTTACTAGTGCCAATATGTCTTTTAAATCAGAATCACCGTTAATCCATAAATGGTCCTGAATTGATGAATCGCTAGCATGCAAAACAACTTGATCCCTTATGAATTGATCTTCTAAGTGATCAAATTTGCAATCTTCAGAGATAAGTCTCAGAGCTGAAATGTATTCATCAATAGTTTCATTAGATTCCTGCTTTCTATGAACAAATGTATACCTTGTGATTCCAATACACACATTAGGTGCAAAGTGGTTATCAAAATCCTTTAAAATAGCCAGAAACTCATCAACATATCCACTGACAGTACTTTTCTGCATCCGATCATAAGTCTTTAAACCAGCAGGGCCAATAGAATATAGGAAAAGTTTTCTTTCTATCTGCAGGCATTTGCTTATCCAAATCAATAGCTTTAATGAAATTTCAAAAATAAGCCTTCCACTCTAACCATTTTATAGGAGGTTCAGAACCAGAGGACTAAAATGGTTGTGGAGGTTGAATCGTGAAATTTTGTTGCGATGCCATATTGCAATACAACAGTAGAAGATCAAGCAGGTATTAAGAAATTTACAGTTTAAATAAAATTGAGTTTCTCAAAGAAATACAAAAAAACTGTACCTTTGAAGAAAATTGCAGATATCAGAAGGCTGAAGAAAGGCTTTTTGTTTATAAACGAAAGAAAACTGAGCGGTAAGTAAAGAAAATTGATTTAGTGAAAGGCGTAGCTTAATCCCGACTTTCCGATGTGAAATCCTACATTTACTTTTTTTTTTTAATATGGCGGCACGTAGGCTGACCTGTGCGTGACCTCGTAGCTTGTGTGCGTGATTACGGAGCACACGTCAGCTGATGCCTCACAGCTAGCGTGCTAATTCACGTAACGCGTCAGTAGGTCACACACAGCAACATTCAATTACCTGGAAATTCTACGGGAGGCTTTGCGCTCGAGGAGACTTTTAAAAGATGCAGGTTAGGTAATCTTCTTTAAGTTTCAGTCAATAGGATAATTTTCAAAAAATTCTTACAACTCAGTGTAGCTGAGAAAAGGTGTACAAGAATCACGAAGTATTGTAGATTAAATTCCAGTTTTAAAGTAATAAAGAAATTAATCGAAAATATCCAAATCTTCCAAAATGTATTTCCGTGGGTTCTCTCCGTTGATGAAGATATCGTCGCCAACATTGTTAAGTAATGAACGCAGGAATGAAGTAAGTTCAAATATTTATTCAGGAAATTAGTCCATCAACGGAGCAGCCTTCCCTCAGTCCATCAATGAATGCAGTTTGTCAGGTGAGAACAACCGAAGGTTAGAATGCCCCATTAAACAATAACAAAAACAGTATGACCAAAATGTATCGCGTGCTACAACACGAGGTAACTTATTTCTTAAAGAAACATAACACAATACAAAGGTGTTAATTCGTCTGATACTAATATTATCCAGAGATATTCTAAAGTGCAGGAACATAAGAAACATATATATCATTATTAGCAAGTCAGCGCCTATATCGCTGAGCAGTGTTATTCCTGTATCTTCCTGGTATCGATGCCAATGACGAGAGTAAGTATTAAGGTGCTCCTTCAATTTGCCAATTACAGTCGACTCTTGTGAGGTTTGGCACTTAATCTCTACTCCTATTGTAACATAAAGACTTTTCCTTTGGCTGCTAATAGTAAAATAGTGTTGCATGTCACCTGCTTTGGTCGTGACATAAAGCATTAGTATCACCCGTTTGTCGAAAATAAGTTCACTTCTGCCGACTCAGATTTGATATATTTACGAATTCCTATTTGAAGCAGCCTTCATTTATCAGAAAGGATAGTACTGAGAAGAATACAGAAAACCTCTCATTGCCAATAAGCAAGTTATGGTAAACAGTATTAAGTTAGCCTGGCTAAGTACGCGAACAAAGGGGGCACCAACAGTATAGTTATGTCACTCACCGTGTGTACTGTATAGAATTCCAACGACGTGGGCTCGGCAGGACGTGTCTGGTAGGAGACCAAAATCACATTATCGGTCTCTATTTAAGCCAAACGATGGGCCGGCAAACCGGAAGTGAACCAGAACGCAGAGAGATAGCCACCTTCTCAATTTCTCTCGACCCATATCCGATTTGTAGTTTTACCATCCACCGTATACGGCGGCCATATTTGAATTGTGTTTAAAGTAAGGTGTTCTGGGAATCAAAATGACAAACATCCAGATTTTGATTAAAGTGGACCGCAAATGGGTAACTACAATTGTTGTTTTGCACTGCCCTTACATGTTCCTGTATTCTTTCCCTTAGGGGTCATATGGTACTCCCCACATAAATAAGTCCGCAGCAACAAATAATGTAATAAACCACATAATTGGTATTACAATTTATGAATTGTTTAATGCGATGTCTGACTGCTGTATTATATTGAAATTCAAAGGTCTTATTTGCTGCAAACTGGCAGATGCTGCAGTTAGTGTATTTGAAAAAGCCCATTGGTTTGAGATGATGTAAAACAACATTTTTAAGAAGTAGGCGGCGGTCCCTCAAACAACTGCTTACTCATAAAAAATATTTGCAAAAGTTTTTTTTTTTAAACACATCCCACTTCTATTTTAGGAAAATGGGCTACATTCAATAAAAATGCTTGTTTTACTTAATAGCAATTTGCAAACTACTTCATGCATGTTAATAAGGTAGGTCAAATTGCGGCTCACTACATTTGGTGATTTTGCAAATCAACCTAAGAGCACATAGGTCAGGTCTCAAAATCAGAGTCGATTCAGTAAGAGTCAGTGTGCTATTTGCAACCACTTTTATCAGGTGGGTTCTTAACATTTCTGGCCACTACACTCTTTCTTGACACTATTTAGTTACATTAGTGAGAGGAGTTGGCCTAATGGCTAGGGTGGTCGTTCTCCAATCTGGGGAACTAAGTTTGAGTCTCGGCAACAACGCTGAATATCCTGTGATTCTGGGCAAATGACTTAATCTCCCCGTGCCTAGCAAAAGATGAATGTGTCCTCGTGTAACAAAACTGGTGTTATGTAAAACGCTCTGATACCCAATTCGGGTCAAGTTCGCGCTATATAAAACGCTGTAAAATAAAAAAGTATATATGTAAGATGCACAGTAATTATACACACAGATTTATTTTCATCCTCTCTAAAAATGATTTTTACTTTAAAATATCAACATAGTGCACCAGTAAGAGTCTATCTTTTGGCTGTCTGTTTGGTGGTTATACTTGGCATCTGTTTGCTAATTTCTCAAACACATTTTCAACCTTTATATGTCATTCTGTTGATAAATGTAAAAGTTAAAAAACTGATCCCAAAAAGCGATGTACTAACTTCAGACTTTTGTGAGACAGAGCACAGTGTAAAATAACATATATCCACTCAGCAAGAAAGAAGACTTGCATACCAGGATTCGTGTATACACAAAAGTGTTATTGGTGACGCGTTTCGACCGGAACAATCTTTTTCACATGCCAATGTTACAACTTACATATCCACCATTTAAAGTGTATTTACATGACATAGAAAATGGACCACTGGGACCGGTTTTCTGTATAAGCATTGAAAACAGACTTAAATACTCTTTTTACTTGATTGTACAGGTAAAAGAAAAGACTTCCTTTCATCAAATTTGAATGAATGAAAATCAATCACCTTATCGTGGCTCCTCTAATGCATTAAATTGTAAAATAAAGTTATAAATACATATTTTTCTGAAAATACATCTGATGAACAGATTGAAACATATAATGAAAAATAGTGCGATAGTATCAGAAGAACACCCGTATCTTCCACATTTTGTTTAACCAAGTTAAAGCTCATTTGCCTGGTTTAGTGAGGGCCAAGTGGCCTAATTTAAAGGAAGGAAAAATGATTGCCTATCTCTGACGGATACAACTACAGGAAACACCAGTTCAGGTCCTGGATATTTTGTGATATAGATCAATCTTATTACCAAAGCAAGTAGGACGATCCACGTGCATCCCACACTGTCTACCCTACATTAAAAAATGTGCAACCCTAAAAAAACGAACTGGGGGACCCTCAAGGGTGGAAATACTATAGATATAGTGATGGGTGGGCTGAAAGGTGCAAATTAAATAACAAATACAACAAGGGAAAAGCAAATGGTAAGCAGGTTTGACTGGGCCACAGCATCCAAACCAAAAAATATATGTATTTTAAATTCCCTCATGGGTAATGCTCAATAAGGCTATGGACCATTTGCAAGTGATCAGAGGTATAGGGGCTGCGTGCTATATAATATTCAGTGTTAAGTCACACTGGTGCGGGAGTAATGGTGGTGGTGGCAGGCTATGCTTCCTGTGAAGTTTTCCAACCTGCTGATACTGCATTGAGGTGGAGAGCCCTCCACCAGGACACAGATTATACAGAGAAACCATGGATCACACTGAAAGCTATTGAAGTCAATAAATCAAATGGGGTACTCATCCGATATGGATAAAAAGTTCCTCATCTTCATTCTGCCCGAAGGGGCTCTTGGTCTTGAGGAGTATAATATACTTGGACTCCAGAATCCTCAGTTGTTTCTCGCGATCACCCTCTCTTGGGTTTGCTGTCATCCTGTTAACACCAAAGAAAGACAAGCGATTAATATCCTTATTACGGTATTTCAGTCAGTGTTGTGCAGTGGAGTAACTTAAATCACATTTCCTTATGGCACGCTGTCACAGGGCCGAGGGTCACGTGGAGGAGTCACAGAAGATAAGAGACTGGTGGGAGGCTCAATGTGACTCTTCACATTTTTTTCCTAATCAGCAGGACGAGTGGCGTTTAACTTACGAAGAAGACGAGAGCCCCGTAAACGCTGGAGACTGCACCTTTAACTGGAAGACAACAGAAGCCGACCCCACCCCCTGTAACAGACACTATGCCCAGAAGAGAGGACGAGCCCCGAAAGGAGGTGTGTCTATACACCGACGTGTGGAAGGAGAAAGAAGAACGCCGAGAGAAGGAGAAGGGGACGCGAACCGAGGGAAGAAGAGTGCGAATACCATCCAGTGAAGAAGACGCGAAAAAGAGAAGAAGACAGAAGAGCCAGGAAAAAGCCAGAACCACCTTCATCCCGCCACGCTCCTTTTAGAACCGAGCCCTATAATTTGCATGACCCCCTCCCCCCTCACTTACACTACCTCATCTTTGATAGTCGTCACTTTGGAAGGTGCCCCCTCACTTCCCCTCCCAGAGCACGTACAAGAACCCGGCACTGACTGGCTCCTCTCTTTTTCCTTCACTCGAGCCACTCCCATGGAGAATGAGAAGGAGAGAAGAAGACCGGGACCTTGGAAGAAGCCGAAAGAAGACTTTGAGATTGCGAGAAACCAACATACTTCTTCCTCTTTTTTGTGTTCTTTATATATATATATTTTTTTTGTTGTTGTACCAAAGTACAACCTGGCATCAAGAAAGAGACCTGTACAAAAGAAAATAAAACCGTACTTAAATCTTCGAAGAGTAGTGTCTATTCGGTCTGACCCGCTAACACAGGCATATGTTCCAGAATTTGTTTCTTCACACGGAAGATGGTACTCTCTATGTACATTTTCATACATGGACACATTATTGCATACACACAAAAATCTGTATTGCAGTTTATAAACTTTCTTATGTTCCCTGTTTTCTCAGTCGGTAGTCGGTATGTTTTCCTGTTTTTGCTTGTGCTGCAGGCCTTACATTTCCCACATTTGAAGAAACCTTTCTGCTGGTGTATCCACGTTTGTTGTTTGGATGCCCCCATATAGCTCTTGACAAGCATGTCCATAAGGGAATGTGCTTTCCTATATTTTACCAGTGGCTGATTACTGAGTAGAGTTCCTACTACCGACGCATTCTTGATTGTGTGCCAGTGTTTTTTAAGAGTTTCACGTACGGCAATTGATCCACATTGAAGGTCATTATCATCCCGATTACTGTTTTTTCTTGTACCAGGTTTTTTCACCAGCAAAGCTGTTCTATCCTGGGTCGCTGCTTTTTCTCTTGCTACCCTTAAAACCTTCTCAGGATAGCCTCTGGCCCTGAACCTCGCCATCATAATGATCTGCTCTTTCTCAAATGCCACTTTGGTGTTGCAGTTGCGTTTGGCCCTCACTAGCTCCACTTAAGGTTGGGGGGGATGGTGGCTGCTGGCATTTAATAGACTGTTTCCTACAGTTACCTTTCTATGTAAGACTGTGGATATGGTTCTCTCACTGATCCTCAAACAGGCATCCCAAAAACCCATCTTAGTCTGATCATATCTCTGCCTAAAGCATAGATTCACCTCATTATTTCCTAACATTCTGATCAGTTTTAGAGCCACCCCAGATCATGAAAGTATTGTCTATGAATCTGGTCCAGAAAACAATATGCTTGGTTAGGTGTTTATTGTTTTCTATCCACACCAGCTGTCCCTCCCACCAGCTCATCAGCATGCATGCATAGCTCGGCGCAAAGCAGCTTCCCACGGCAGTCCTGACCTCTTGCTTAAACCATCTGTCTTCAAATAGAAAGAAATTGTTTTCGAGACAGAATGTTAACATGTCAATTAACATATGAGTTTGTTCATACAGGAAGATAGATCTGTCTCTACAGAAATGATTGCAAGCATTCACTCCATCCACATGTTTTATGCAGGTATACAACGATGCCACATCAATAGTTTCTAGCCAGTAGATAACCTCAATTTTGTTTATAAAATCAGTGTTGTCTCTGCAGCACGAAGGGAGACTGAGGACATAAGGGAAAAGGAAGGTGTCTAGAAAAATGGATGTGTTCTCAAAGAGATTACCATTGGCAGACACAATAGGTCTGCCTGGTGGGTTGGTGTTGTCTTTGTGAATTTTGGCAGCATGTAAAAACATGGAGGCGTAGGGTGTTTAGTGTAGAGGAATCTATATTCATCCTCTCCCAAAAGTCCTTGATGTCTCCACTGTCCAATTGTGGTAGGTATAGTATGCACTGGTTGCCCCATTGTATGATTTCTTGCTTGACCTTACGTAGTTGCCAGAAAGAGTGAGTTGTCTATTAGCCTCTTGTTTCTATAAGTTGATATCCCATACAACCACATTTCCCCTTTATCAGAGGGTTTGATTACAAAGCTAGGGTTGCTGTTCAAGGTCCCCATTGCTAGTCTCTGGTCACGGGAAACTGGCTGCTCGCTGCGAGACTGACCACTCCCCCTCATATCACTGCGGTCAACAACCTCACTGAACATTACTCCACAACCTTATCCAACATTCTTGATAATCCTGCTCTGCTAAAATGAAAAAGAATACAAATTAAAGACAGGAACCCCTGGTTCAACGGATCACTTAATAACGAGAGGAGATCCCTCCGGCAGACAGAACAAAATTGGAAACAGCACCCATCCGCATCCCATCTAAAACCTCTCCGCCAGGCCATAAATGCCTATAATAGGAAAGTCCTCAAGTCAAAAAAAGAATTCTTCAGAACAGAACTGGAGAATGCCAAGAACAGACCGCGCAAGCTATTCAAAATGGTCAAACACCAATCCAACAAAGTAACAAAAACCTCTAAAGAAGCCCCTAAATCTCTAATATCATGCGAGGAATGTTCCTCCTTCTTCTCTGACAAAATCACTGCCCTAGGAAACAAGCTTAGATCCGCCTCTTACTCCCAAATGCCTCTGGCTCTGCTTCATCCCTCCGCGTGGCCCAGCAGACATCACCCAAAAACCAAGCGCACTGGTCCAACTTCAAAGTCTATGATGAACATTCCTCCAGAACCGTTCACTCAGATTCCTCATCAATGGTACCTTGTCCGCTCCCTCTCCTATCATGGTTGGAGTCCCACAGGGAACAACCCTGTCCTCTACCCTCTTCAACCTTTACCTTGAACCACTCGCAAAAGTGCTTCGCACCGCCAATATCTCCAACCACATGTATGCTGATGACACCCAGATCTACATCAAAATCTTTTTTCCTGAGGACATTCTTTCCCTAAATGAGGCCTTGAAGCTGACTGTACATTGGCTCACCTCTAACCAGCTCAAAATTAACGCAAACAAAACTGAATTTCTTAGTATCTTCCCACCCAAAACCAACTCTGATATCCTGGAATGGATCAAGTCGGTCACAGCATTAAACTGCCCACCAACCATTGTGGACTCTGCTAAATACTTTGGAATAACCCTAGACTGCAGCTTGAATATGCATGGCCACATCAACTCGATGACCAAAACAGCCAGATTTCACCTGAGCTATCTAAGAAACCTGAAACCTTTCCTTGACACTCCGACCTAAAAATGACAATCCAGGCACTAGTCATCTCCAGACTGGAATATGGATGGTCTACCCTCGCAGGTCTGCCCAAGATCTCCTCAGCCCCATTAAAAGCCTGCCTCAACGCTGCTGCCAGACTCCCAACAGCTTCAAAGAAATTTGACCACATCTCTCCACACATTAAAGATCAGTATTGGCTTTCCCTTGAGGCCAGAATCCAACTTAACCTGGCTCGCATCACTCACAAGGCTTCATATTCCAATTCCCCTGCATTTCTCGCCCAGAAACTCATGATATCCAGAGGATCCATAAACTTCTGGTCCACGAGATCTTGCTACAACCAGCATGCTTATGAAAAACAAATGTACAATCAGCCCTTCTCTGGGGCTGCACCAAGAATTTGGAACTTACTCCCGCCTGCCATTAGTAGAATTCCGTCTCTGGCACGCTCCAAAAAGGAGGCCAAAACCTTCCTTATGGGCAAATTCCTCTCCCAACTTGTGCTCTACAGTCACCTCAGCGACTTTGTTTTACCTCCAACTACGGCATCCCCATGGCTCTACCCGATGATATCCACCCGGCACCTCTGGGCCTCCCACCCTTGGATCTGAGACCGCTTGTTTCGTATAAATTGTATCTACCTGTTCTCATCCCAAATGTATCCACCCTGGGATCTGAGACCGCTTGTTTCAGTAAAAAGTGTCTATCCATTTTATGCCTAATGTGTCCACCCCTTCTAAGTTATTTTGTTTATCACTTGTCTATACTGTAAAGAGCTCTGATACCTTTGCGGGTCTAGTTTGCACTCTATAAAACACACAAACTAATAAATAAAACATAACAATACCAAAATATGGTACTGTTATGGTAGAAAAACAGAGTAAGATTCAACCTTATGCTATAGAATAAATAAAAAGAGATCAGGGTACCTATTAAACATTAGTTATTTATATATTTTAAGATAAAGAAAAAGAAAATATAAAGGGGAAAGGAAGGGAAGAGATGAGGAGAAAGGAGGGGAAAGGGGTAGTCAAATAGTTATAAGTGTTAAGATGAGTGTGTAGATAAGAAAGTAGTAAAAGGTAATCAGAGTAAATCAGACTTGATTTTTTGAGATAACAATGAAGTTGAAACAGTAGACATTTTGTGTTCATCACAAATAAGATTCCACCATGTTAGCGTACATACTTTAGAATTATTTTTCCAGCAAGTAAGAATAACTTTAAATGGAAGAGAAATAAAAAGATCAAATAATTTTAATTTCTACGAGGTTGGAGGTAAATCAACAGACATGGATCCAAGAAAAACCTTTTGAATTGATAACGGAATACAATAGTGAAATATTTTAGAACATTTAGACCAAATGGATTTCCAAAATTTAAAAACATTAGGGAAATAATATATTAAATGAAGTAATGTGCAATTAGAGGAAAGACAGGACCAGCAAAGAGGAGAAGAAGAGGGATTGATTGTATGGATAAAGACGGGTGTCCGAACTACTCTATTGTATAAGAAAAATTTCAACTGAGTGATATTGGCAGCTCTGGAGTTGGTAAAAAGTTTGTGCATAGGTGATCCCATTTTTGAGTCAAGACGGACATCGAGAGGTCTTGTTCCCAGGCTATTTTAATTGGGGATTTCGGGCTTTCAGAGATAGGAGCAGATAAAAGTTTATATATAAAAGAAGCTTTAGGGTAACAATCTGTAGAGATATTGTATAAAGCAGTCAAGGGAGTAAATGAAATAGAGTTGGCAGGAAAACATTTGGTTACTAAAAATGATGCAAGTTCCTGTGATAATTGGGAATATTGGGGTAAGCAGGAAATCATAGCGTTCTTGAAGTGTAGTAAAGGGTCTAACAGGGTTAGGGGATACAAGTTGGTGAACATATAGAATATCCTTTTCTTTCCAGTATTTGAAACAGAATGATTTATGGTGAAACAATGAATTTATTGTACCAGATAGAGGAGGCAGGAAAAGCCTGATAAAAATTAGAGCCGTCTGTAAACAGTAAATGTATCCCCTACTCACTGCCTGCACTGAATTGCACCTTGACTTGTCCAACTGGCGGGATCTCATTCACCAACCAGGAATTTTAAAAACCATTTTAAAGAAATAAGTAAGACTATTATCCAAGCAAGATGATATGAGGCTAATAGAGTCCTCCAGTAGCAATACCAGGTTCTTAGCCAGCTCCTATAAGGATACATTGAGACAGCCATATCTTGACTCAACTCTGAACAAATCAATTTTAAAGCAAATTCTCTCAGTCAGACTCATGGTACAGCCAATAAAAGACATAAATATTTGCTGGAAATCTCTAGAGGCGGTCACCACTTGCAGACTGTGTCATCAGTACGAGGAGTCTTTGGCTCACATAATTTGCATCTGCCCACGATTAACCCACACATGTAGCACTTTATTAAAACCTTTGTTTTTAAAATATGGCATTCGTACCTGTCCAGATGCAATGAAACCCCTTTTTAATTTGGAGATCCCCATGGAATTGGCCAGAGTAGCAAAATTTGCACACCAGCTTAAAAAGAACTTATAAGTAAAGTTCGAGACATGGACTAAAGACTGATCACAGTTTCAAACTAGCGAATATATATCAAATTTTATAGTGTCTTAATTTTATGCTTTGGGTAATTGTTCGATATTTGTCAAATGAAATGATACAATGTTGGTTTTTTCAATGATCGAAGAAGGTGCGTGGATGGACACACCACGTCCTGCATTTTGTAACAATTTTTATTAATTGAAACAATAAATGTATTCATTCATTCATTCAGTGAATGTATCAGGCGTTGGGAATATTTTAACTTAGGTTGTTTGGGAAAAAAAGTACAATTGGACATAAAACAAATGTCATAAAAAGAGAATTCATGCAACAGAGAATGTTCAAAATTGATCCAGACATTGGTGTATCTTGATATTGTCTATTTAATGCATACATTTGTCTAATTAAAAAAGCAATATGATATAATTTAAAATGAGGGAATCGTACACCCACTTCATGTTTTGGTTTAATTAATTTAGCTAAAGCAATTCAAGCAGGTTTGCTAATCCAGAGAAAATTAGTACAGTGAGAATTAACTTGGTTAAAATAGTAATTAGGGATTTTAAAAGGTAACATAGAAAGCAAGAATAGAATGAGTGGCACAATCATCATTTTGGCAGTATCCAGTCTGCCCCACCAGGATAAATGGAGAGGAGATAAAGAAGAAAGTGAGTTTTGAATCTTAAGTTTTAATGCACACAAATTGTGGGCAAGAGTTTGAGAGATGCTAGGAGAGAACCAGACACCTAGGTATTTAACTTGAGATGGAAACCATTTGAAATTGGTGTCAAAGAACATGAATTGATAACATAAGGACTTTAAAGGTAGAATCTCAGTTTTAGAGAAATTCAATTTATATCCAGACATTTTAGAGTAGAAAACAATCTCCTGCAAAAATGGCAGCAGGGAGGTTGAGAGTTTCGAAAGGTAGAACAGAATATTGTCTGCATAAGCAGATAGTTTAGTTTCATGGGAGTTGTGTTGGAAACCAGTTATCAGAAGATTACGGCGAATGCGTTCAAGAAAGGGTCAAGAAATAAAAGAGGAGAGAGGGGGGACAACCTTACCTGGTGCCTCTGTGCAAATTAAATTAGGGGGGATGGGGACCCCAGGGCGAAAATAGGCTTGTGGGGCAGGGGTTGTGTGACCCTCTCACCTTTATTATTGCAATTAGCCCTGAGAGGCGGGGTCCCCAGGGCCTATGAAGGCTTTGGGAGGATGGGTTGTGCACTCCCACTCACCAATAGTTTAGTAATAGCCCCAGGGGTTGGGTGCCGAGGGCCCCTTGTGACTCGGGGAGGGGAGCCACACACCCCACTCCCCTCTTAAAAAAAAGGCCTAAGGGACCCGAAGTGTCTTGTTGAGGTGGGTTTTGCATGTGGTGCTGTATTGGCTGCTATCGAGGAGTTGGCTGTGCGGGGTTTGCTTTAAATATGGTAACAAAATATTACTTTAACAAAAAAAATAGAAATTTACTTAAAGAAACACAGATTAAAGTAACATTGTAGTGAGGTGAGAATTTCAGTGGCAACGTAATGTTTTAATCTTCCAAAACTACTGAAATTCACCAGTTATAGTTATGTCAAGTAACTTTAACTCATGCCCTACAGTAACTATAACTCACGCACTCTTCTATGAAATCATTGATTATATCACTGCAACATTTCAAATGAACAGTGCATGACAGGAGCGCGAGTTATAGTAACCATAGGGCATGAGCTATGGTTACATGAGAAAACTATAACCGGTGAATATCAGTGGTTGTGTACAGTTAAAATGTGAAATCTCACTCAACTATAATGTTACTTACTAAAAATGTATCTGAAGTGTGTACATGTAAGATACTGCGTACACTAAGCGATTCACTAACAACTACATTGCCTTTAGAAAAGAAGCCAGTGAGATGAGGAAATCAAAGGATCAGGCGAAGGAGTCAACATTATAGAATTCCTGGAAAAGAGAAAGAATTATTAGAGTTTACCTAAAGCAGTGTGGAGACACTGACGTGAACATGTAAAACAATAATTCTAGACAATGGAAGTCCTTTTTCAAAAATATGAAACGTAAGGCCCTGGCCCTAAGGATGGAGCAATACTTTCTCCCAGTACAGAAATGTGTTAGACTGAGCAACGTAAAAGCTTTTGTTCAGTTTGCAAAGCATACAGAGAAAACACCATTTCTGTTTTGTTCAGGTCTCAAGGTGAGGGCAGAACCTGCCTTTGTGAAAAGATAAGGACTCTGCATTCTTATAAATCAAGAACATTTCATTTCTCAGAAGCTGTGTGGCACATTTTTTTCCACCTTTCTGCTTGAACTCCATCACAGTTGCCTCTGCTCCATGCTCCCATGCGAGGTAGCTGGCCCTCGGGCTGATAACATTATTTGTCCATCAAGCCTATGAGAGAGGGGCTGGTTTCCAATTATTAGCCTACTCGTAACTTGCAGAGTTTCTGCATTTCCTATGGCTTCGCAAAGTTTTCTCTTGCAAGTGTTAGTTGGCACTGGTTATGTCTGAGCATTTTGTATGCAAAGGCGTTTGCTTGCTTTGACTTTTCTTGCAAGTTCTCTGAAACCACATTGCATGAGTAACTATTTTCGCGACTGTGTACCTGAAAAACTTTTAGCATGAGTTCTTTGCAACTGTTGTTGCTGTGACTCATAAGCATTGGGTATAAGTGCCTACCTCGCAAAGGTCTTCCTCATGAGTGTGTCAACACAAATGTCACTTGTGTGAAAAATGCTTAGGAAAGTCCAAGATTTCACTTGGGAATGATCTACAGGGGTTTGGCTTTCATATTTTTTTATGACAACAGCTCCTACTTCATGAGGAAAAATATGGTTGAATTTAAGAATATCATATACAGAATTATCGTCTGACATGAATATCGTGTCCTAAATATAATTCGTGAAGTTGTCTCATCAGGTGTAACTCTTCTATTATTAACTCCAATTGGGTGATATGCTTGGTACAGATTTTTAAGGTACCAAATTTATGTCCGGCAAAATTCTGACCGCTATATTTATGTTTCATACCAAAATACACTACCAGACCTTCGCACAACCCATATACCCTCTGTTGTATTCCTCTGCTTCCATGTGAACATAGGTGTACACCAGTTGAGCAAGCTTCTTTCCTGGTGCAGCTTTCAGCTTACCTCTATACAAACTGTCTGTCTCCCCTTCCCTCACACCACCGCTTTCCCTTTCCCCTCAGTTCCTGACGATAGTGTCTGTTACTAATGATGTTACAAACTCTTTAGAGTGATTACGTTCAAATGACATCAGGCGGCCATAGAGTGGAGCAGCAAATCATCGCGAGACGTAAGTCTTACTTAGGGTTTGGTGGTGGGAGGCATCCACCAAAGAGTCTGCCAAATTTAGAGTGCCATTGACATTAGTGCACTTGTAATAAGGTGGAGGGCGTATCTGCCACTTCCCAGCAGATATCCTACATCAACCATCTTGATTGATTGATATTACTCTTTATTTGATTATACATGATAATCAGAAAAGATAAAAACACATTTAAAAAGGAGGCACATAAAACATTAAGAACCGTTATTAAACATAAACCAGATCAATTCAACCAGTTAAAAGAGAGAAAAATAAATACAATTCATGAACAATTAAAATCCATTTATGATCAGATCCCCGGCCTATCATGTACATCGTTATTACTAGGCGCACATTATTTTATTCCAATGTAAAGCGCCTTTCAAATAGCTGATGACTGCCTGATCCTGTAGTAACTGTAAGAATAAAAAAGTAGGTCTAAATTGAGTAAAACCCCTCTCTTTAAGAATTGGTAAAATGTATTGTCTGCAGAGAAATTCATAATATTTGCAAAAAAGGACCAGGTGTATTAAGGTCTTGGGGGAACAATCATCGCAAGGACAAATTAAAAGGGCATGGGGATCAAACTGACCCGGAGGGAAACAAATCATCATACGAATAGTACCCAGACAAAGTTTAGAAAGTTAAGTTCTGTCCTTCGGGTACTTGACTGCAATGAGATAGTTTTCAGGGCCCACTAACATATTATAACAGCAGAAAATATCTGATAGAATTTTTTGTCAGTGCCCGAGCTTCTTTTTTCTCTTTGGTCCTATTGAGGAAAATTTCTGTAAGGAGCCTGCGATCGCCTTTTTTTAGGGAATTTGGCCTATCAAAGATATCCATGTGATCGAGGGAATGAGCAACCAATTTTATATAGTGTATCCACGGAATCTTCTGGCCATACGTACATTCCATACAGTCCTCAATCACACTCCTGTTATCATTCGCCCACACAAAGATCCATAGTAACAATGGATCTAGTTTAACCTGGTCCTCCACAAAGTTTAAACCCAGTTCCTCATGGGTGGCAAATGAGGGACTACTTGGACCCACCCCCAGGAATTGCCTGCAAAAACTGCCCTCTTCCAGCTGCATTCTCTTAGGCTTTCAGTACCCCCAGATCACTGATCCGTACGTCAAAACTGGGAGGCATTTAATTTTCTACATATGTAGCAGGAGTCGAACTGGCTTGTTACCTACTGACAGTGAGAATCTAAATAGAGCGCAACAGACTTGGGTACATTTAGAACAGCAGCTGGCGATACAAGGAAGCCAGTTGCTTTGATGGTCGAATGAAATCCCCAAGTAGGGAAAAGTGGAAACCCTAGTAATGTGTTGCCCTTTAATGTCAATGGGCCTCGTCTTAGCTGTCCTCCTCCCACAGACTAAGTAGTGTGTCTTGTAGATGTGTCGAGATCCAGGTTGACCGTGAACATCACAAACCGATCGACCAGGAGTTTTAGCCCATTAGCATTCCGAGCCATCAACACGGTGTCGTTGGCGTATAGCAAGGACGGGACCCTACTCGACTTAACCCTCAGCAGACTGCTTCCATTTTCACTCAGGCAGGTGTTCAGGCTGCTGATATGTAATAAAAACAATAATGGGGCCAACACACATCCCTGCCTGACCCCACGCGATAGGCTAAAGGGTTCTGTAGTTTCCCCCTCTGTGCCTTATCTAACGCGTGTGTTAACATCCATATGCAAAGATATTAGGAAGTCAGGTCGGCAGACATACCCATCTCACTAATGATGTCCCTGTTCACCCTATTGAAAGCGTTACTGAGGTCGATAAATGCAAGGAAGATGGAGCCCTGCTTCGCCACAATGTATTTCCCAATAATGAGGTTAAGGTTCAGGCATTGTCTACATTGCCCACCCCTTTCCGAAATCCACATTGGACAGGGCAGATGATGTCTTTTTCCCGAGCCCAAGCTTTGACGTGATTCAGGACAGGACGCCCTACCACTTTTACTATAGAACATAACAAGGATATTGGTCTGTAACATGCCGGATCCAGCCGGTTCCCCTTCCTAAATACGGGCACTATGGTGGCTGATTTACAAATCGGCGGGAGACCTAGTTGAGATACGGCATTAAGAACGTTAACCAGGAATGTAGCCCAGGGTGGGGTTCTTCCCTATAGAGGTTCATAGGTATTCCATCTTGCCCTGGGGCTTTATTAGATGGACTGCCCATGATTGCCCTATATACCTCCTCAAACTCGAACCTAATATAAAAAGGGTACAAATTTTCCAGATCGTCCTGGCAAGAAGGTAGGTGATTGACAATGTGTGACCCATGTGGCTGGAGGGATGGAGGAGCCTGTGTCATCTTGCGCAGCCACGTTAGGTTACCTTCCGTTGACCAGTGCCCAGAAACCCCTGGAGTCCCTAGAGGAGCATGTAGACACCAGCCGGTCCCGGAAGCTTCTTTAATCTCTGTCTTCCTCTTCCCCAGGGCAAGTTTGTTTGCCGTCCTAGCCTCCTTGATGTTTTCTTTATTACGGGGTACACTATTTAGGACCTCCCACAAGTAATTTTCGACAGACCTGCATGTTTTGTTGAACCAGTGGATTAGTTAGTCGATTGAAGGCTGCCGCCACTATGGAGGGTGATGTATCCAGAGCTAACAGGGGTTCCAGGATGATAGTTTCAAGTTTCAAGTTTATTTTTATTTGTTTGATTAATTAAAATCTTACAAAAAGGCAGATAAAACTTCACCAAATTTAAAATTATAAAACAATCGGATTTTCAATCAAATTTCAAAGAGTTAAATATATATCATACACATTAAAAAGAAAAAGAGCTGTATTATATAAAGTCCGTATTCATATAGTCTATTGTTTGGTCAAACAAAAACCTCAAATTTCTTCTGTACAGCATAGAGGAATTTAACAAGTGCAGAACTCATTGGCAAATCTTCTGGATTTAGACTTGCGATCAGGTCCTGTCTACATGTCCTTACACCACGCATGTTAAACATTCTTTTAAGTGTGGTTTTTCTTTCGATTTCCAGATTCGGGCAAAGACACAATAAGTGTAAGATGTTTTCCTCTCCTAGGTTACAAAGCCTGCATATGTTATTTCCTTGTGATCTTTTCCATGGTGCTAAGTGACATGTGCCTGGAAAGAAGCCAAATCTAGCACAAATAAAAATTTGTTTATTTTTCTTAGACCATGGAGCTTCCAGGTAGGTTTGAACCTTTTTTTTCTTAAATCCAGAGAAAATTGACCATGCGTGGCTACGTTTGACCAGAGTATCTTTGTCCATAATCATTTATTTATTTATTTATTTATTTTTAAGATTTGTAAAGCGTGACTTATACCCGTGGGTGTCTTGGCGCTGTGACTCAACTAATTATCTCAATGAGAACATTATCAAACTTCAAATGTGGTACATTTGAGCAGAGATGTTATTGATCAAACAACCAAGTCTTCAGCAGCTTTCTAAACTGAAACAATGAAGGGGTAGATCTTATCACCATCGGAAGAGTATTCCATAGTTTGGCGGCGGTGTTTGTAAAGCTTCTGTCACCCCAAGTGACAGTCCTGATCCGTGGCACAGTCAGTTGGTGTAGACGTGCAGATCTAAGTGATCTGTTAGGTTGATGGAAGGTTAGCTTCTGTTTGAGAAACTCCGGTCCACGACCATGTAATGCTTTAAAGGTGAGACATAAGGTTTTAAATCTGACCCGATTTCTTACAGTTAGCCAATGGTAGTTTCTGATTACGTGCTTAATGGACTTAAATTTGGGGGTGCCAGACAGCAGCCTTGCTGCTGCGTTTTGGATGAGTTGTAATTTGGACACCACCCGAGATTGAGCATTCGCAAATAGTCCATTACAGTAATCCAAGGACGAAAGTACCAAGGAGCTCACCACCGTTTTCCTTGCATTATCTGGAAGAAATGGTAAGATTTTTCTTAGGAGTCTAAGTTTGAAGAAGGCTGAAGATGCTATCTGATTGGCATGATGAGCAAAATTCAGCTTTTCATCGAAAATTATCCCTAGATTCCTGACCTTATGAACAGGGTTTGGTAGGGCTCCAAATGATGGGGGCCACCATACTGAGGACCACAGAGGAGATATCTTTCCGAAAATCATTACCTCAGTCTTCTCTGTGTTGAGTCTTAAGCAGTTCCCAGCCATCCACTCCTTGATTGCCCACATGCCTTCCTGAAACCGAGCCGCCACCTCTTCTCCATTGTTCTTAATGGCAAGCACCAACTGGGTGTCGTCAGCGTATGTGGTAAGGCTCATCCGGTAGTTTTTAATAACATTGAGAGGTAGTTAGTGAGTTTCTTTATTGTTTTTATGAAGCTCTCCAACTTAATTGTGGTTTCCCAGATAGGTGTTATACCAAATTCTGCAATAGCGCTATTTAAGCAGGAGCTGACATTTGTGTTTGTTTTGTTGTTCACTTCCTGCCACAATAAGCGGGACATTTCATTATCTTTGTCGTTTTTTATTCTGTTCCATACTTTTAGTATGTGCCCTTTCCTTGCGTAGCATTGATTGTTTAGCCCAAACTCAAATCTCACCTGAGCTTGTGAGGCATTCTTCGGGAGAGAGAATAAAGATCTGTACGTTTTAGCTACGGCTATATTAATTATCTCAGCATCTTTACCATTGAGTGCCTCATTACCGTCGGTTAGGGCAGGCAATAATTTTGCGGCAATTATTTTTAATAGTGATAAGACAAATCTCCTGTTGTTTTCTGAATGATTTTAAATGCCCCTACTAGGGAGTTTGCTTTCCTTATAATATCAGTTTTTTGTGTCTGAAAGTTGCCTTTGTCATTAAAAGTAACTCCCAAGTATTTATAGTTGGCTACTTGCTCCAATTTTTTCCCTTTCAATAACCATTTGTGTTTGGATTTGAGATGCACATTTTTTGAGATGACCATTACTTTAGTCTTAGCTTCATTTATTTGCATGCCATTATCCTGTGAATACATAAAAATCCCATTGATTAATCGTTGCATGCCAACTTTGGTTTGACTTAAAAGTACAACGTCGTCGGCATATAATAGGTTAGATATCAGTTTGTTTGCTAACCTTGGGGGATGTGCATTGGTTTCATTTAGGTCTGTAGAAAGATCTGCTAAAAATAAATTAAAAAGTAAAGGGGCCACAACGCACCCTTGTTTCAGGCCACTCGATGTAGGGATTTTGTTGGTTAGTGTGTTTCCCTCACCTAACCTTACCTTTACCCAAGTTTCTGTGTGCAGGAGCCGGATCATTTGTAAGAGATTATGCGGAATTCCTTGTTTGGTAAGCTTTTCCCAAAGGAGTTCTCTGTCAACACAGTCAAAAGCAGACTTAAAGTCTACGAAACGCAGGTATAGCGGTTCTTTAGATGTAATTGCTTTGTCTATTAGTATTGATAATATTAAAATATTTGTGGAAGTACCAAGTCCAGGATGATAGTAATGTTCTGTGGCACCACATGTTTATTCACTTTGGCCATTGGGAGATTATGCAATTTTACCCTCAAACCCCTATCCTGGATGGTTAGGCCAGTTAGGCCAGGGTCAGGGGTTACACACTGGCCAGCATTTGATTTTAAAACTATATCTATGGGTTATGGTCACTGAAGGTGGATTTGTGGACCACTCCAGGGCTAACCAAGCTATCAAGAGATCGTGAGATAAAGATGTAGGGGCCGATTCACAGAACTAATCTGAGATAAAATCCTAAACTTACTAGGTATTCACAGAAGACATTTAGTAGTAGTAAAGGTAGGTCTCCTAACTTTACTACTACTAAACTGAAATAAATTCCTCAACTTATTACTTTTCGAATTCACAGAAGGCATTTAGTAGTAGTACAGTGAGGAGTCCTGGGGCTGCAAACATTGACAGAAAAAGCAAGTGGGAGGATGTTAATACAGGCTTCCCCAATGGGTGACGATACAGAACTGTGGAGTAAGCGCATAGCCAGGTCATGTGACCTGCAGTTGATTACAACACAGTCCCCCTGTAAAGACTTATGCATTGGTCACACCCACCCTACCCTCCTGACGAACAATATGTCATCATAGTCAATATAATTAAAGTCAACATTGTTTGCCAGCCAATAGCATACTTTGTTTTTCAATTGGCTAAAGTTCTCTGAGTCATTGACATGTAGGCTCTGAACCCCTGCCAGGATAGCAGTGTAAGGACAACAGCCCGGCGGCATATTTCAACGTGGGAGATTAACACCAGGCATATCAGGCCTGTCCTCCAGCTCCCCAGGTGCTGATTGGCCCACACGGTTCTCTTGGTGTCTGTCCACAGTGGTAGGTGTTCCTGCAATTGGTATAGCTGGGGGAGCCAGAGGCTGAGGGGGCCGCAGGTGGAGGTTGGAGATGGTAGTAACCGCTCCATCTGTGGCTTGACCTCTAGATAGAGTGTCTTATTAGGTATCCCATCTAGGTAGGGATGGCAAATCAGCCCCTGCACCCTCCCAACCGAGGAGCAGATTGCGTACATGGCATCCTTAAGTGGATTAGGTCCAGTGGCTAACTTTGTTAAAGCTGACTCTAGTTCGGATATTCTTTTAATCAAAGGGGCAATACTTGACTGGATAGTGTCTTTATGCTTGCCAAACAGATCTGGCTAGTCTAAGGCAGCTACACTCATGCAGGTCAAGCAGTTAGCACTGGGCTGAGTTATAGGCTGGCTAGTAGGTGCATTTGAAGGTCCCTTAGGCCCCCTCGTCTTGGGCTGTTGCTTGGTTTGCCTCTTCCTTTTAGGCCGGGGGAGCATAAACTGATATTTAGGGTTTCCGAGATGATGTTGTCAGGGGCAGAGCCTCAGGGAGTAAACAGGGAGGGCTTACAGGTTCGGGTACTGCACGATCTTGTGGGGCATGCTGCGAGAGCTGCGTTGCCGGCCCCCCAAGAGAAGGACCAGACTCCTCCCCCCGCCTTCCCCAGAGATAGCCTGCGTTCAGCCAAGTCAACTTCGGTAGTAATTACCCCTACTTCTCTTGCCAAAAAAGAGTCCATAGTGATGCTATTAGCCTAGAGCTGGGCTCAAGAGGGCCCGGGGCTTTGCGCTTTCCCGTAGTGGTCCTGTAGCGAATTTGCCTCCTTTTCACGCATGCCTTCAAACGGCATGCAATTACAACGCGGTCGGAACAATGACCTGCGAAGGGGGGCGCTCAATGTTGGAATAGTATAATTTACTATTCCAACTCCAGTCTGTGCGGACAGTACGGAAGGTGTTGGATTTTAAATCTAACACCTTCTCTCCCCTCTGCAAGTCGTTGTTTGCCCAAGAAATCAATACAAAGGCTTAAAGAAGGGTGAGCAATGAGTGGGAGACTCACCCCAGAAGCCATGCTTCCATTTTCCTCTCACAACTCCATGAGGAGGGGCTCAGCCCAGCCTCCTCTGGGCGATGATGGGCAAGGATGGGCCCGCCCTTGGACTGGGCTTGGCCCAAGCGTGTCCCGTGCAGCGGGAGCTCCGTGAAGATTTATGCAGCTCCGGGCGAGAAGGAACACTCATTGGCTCCTTCCTGGCCCATTACATGCTGGGGTCTGTAGTCCCTGGTCAAACTCCGGTAGGGCAGAAAACAGCAGTAGGGGCTCCCGCGCAGCGGGAGCTCTGTGAAGATTAATGAGCCTCCAGGTGCAAAGGAACACTTGTTGGTGCCTTCCTGGTGCGTTTCCTGCTGGGGTCTGTAGTCCCCCCATCCAATTCCAGCAGAGCAGAAAGCAGCAGTAGGGGCTCCCACGCAGCGGGAGGTCTGTGAAGATTTATGCGCCACCCGGAGCGAAGGTACACTTGTCAGCTCATACCTGGCGCATTGCCTGCTGTGGTCTGTAGTCCCCAGTCAAACTCCGGCAGGGCAAAAAACAATAGTAGGGTCTCCCACACAGCTGGAGCTCTGTGAAGATTAATGAGCTTCCGGGCACAAAGGAACACTCGTTGGCACCTTCCTGGTGTTTTTCCTGCTGGGGTCTGTAGTCCCCCCGTCCAACTCCAGCAGGGCAGAAAGCAGCAGTAGGGGCAACCATCTTTAAGAATGACCCCATGTCTGTTGGAGCCTAAGTAGGAAAGGAAGTGAATTAGGGGACATGAGCAAACATGGTAAAATGAATGAGCATAATGATTAGGGTTAGTGTAAGAACAAGTTATTTAAAACATTGGATGGTGTAATACTGGAAACTACAATTTGCACAAAGGTATTAGTAGATGTTGGAATGGAGGAATGTACGTCAAGGCTATAAGGACTTCGGAAGAGGTGATGATAAGGGGGACATCAGTATAACAGTGGGGTAAAGGGCATAGGGAGAAGAGTGCAGAAGATAGTAGAATTGTAAATGTTTGACTAGAGGAGGACAGATGCTTGGAGGGATCGGATATGAGAAGACACACCTACACTATGATCATTGGTGGGGAAAGGGAATTCAAATATGTCCTTCTAAGGTGTACCCTCAACTCTTTTATCGACCTACCCACTGTTCATTGCAACAAACATAACATAGTCTATTGACCAGATGTGGCTTCATCCGTTCATAAACAAGATGTTTGCTAACGAATCTCCATGGATCATGATTCTTAAGCCCTGACTAGACACCTGCAACTTGGCATTTAAAGACTCAACTCTCATGCCTCTCGATGATGTAAAACCTAAAAACAGAAAAATAGCCAAGTATATGCAGTCGTAAACGGCAGCACTATATAATTATTTAGAACATGATTTCCCTAACCCTTCTACTGGTGTTGATTTAATTATTTCTCACAAACCATAACTTTACAAAGTCTTTGTAAATGTTCTTGATGAGGACATTATATGCCCACAGCGCATTAACTCAGAGTTTTTTTAAAAAAAAGATGTTCTAATTTCAAACTAACATTCTGGTGTTTTGTGGATCTTTTTAAAGATTAACCCTGCAGTTGTGGAGTTCCCTTCTGCTCATTAACTGTATTCTTTAACAATGTTTTCTAGACAGGGCTGAAACACGTTCATTCTCTAAAGTGAGGCACAAAATCTGTCAATGCCATTGGCACACACCTAGGGCCTTATTATGACTGTGCCCCGGGGGCGCAACAGGAGTGTGTGCCCGCTTTGCATGCCCCCGGGGGACTTTTGTATTACATAAGGGCCACAGACGCTTGTGTAGTCCATTCTCTAATACCAATAGCACTGGTACACATAAAATGCTAGCGCTATATTCAGGGGCCTTCCTTGATTTGCATGGTGGCGTGCCCTATCCAAATGAGGGGACCCCTCTGCATCTGCACCCGTGCCGTATTGCAGATGCAGACAAAGAGGCAAAGGAGCTGTCAGGAGGTGCACTGACAATGCTCCCCCTGAGACCAACCCTCTGGTGGGGGAAAGTGGTTCCCATGGACCCCCGGACATCCCCTTGCAGGCGGGTGCAGTCGCTGACTGCACCCGCCTGCAAGAGGATCTCTAATCCCCTTCAAAAGTGAAGGTGGGTTGCCACCTGCAGTTGTGAAAAAAGGGAGCAGCATTAAAACAGAAGCTCCGTTTTTCACATGAATACACTGCCCCCCAGGGCAGAGTGATTTGCGGCTGCGCTGGGGTTAGTGCATTCCATGTAATAGGGTGCACTTTCCCTGTTTGCGTCCGGTTAACCTGTTTTAAAGTGTGCCAGTCGCAAACAAGGAAAGTGTGCCCCTTACTTAATAGAGGCACAACTTTTTCTCCCTTAATAAATATAGTTTGAGGATCTTTTACCTCAAAATATCAGAACAGGGCATCTGCCCAGGTTCCATAAGATGCTTGTTGTCACTTTATCCAGAAGGTATGTCATTTATAATTGGAAAACATTCCCTGAAGTCTATTCAATTGAAAACTCTTCTGACGCATTTAAACTTTACCTCCACGAAACAGTGGCAATCAAGCTTTTGAAAGAATTCGATGGATTACCCTCTTGTATTCTGGACACATTACATAATGCATTTATTTATTTTATATATTTAATATTACAACAGGAAGACTGAAAATTCAGAATGCATAGAACTATTGCGATGGCTGCAGTGTAAAGGCATCTTCTCCCAACTG
Source organism: Lissotriton helveticus (assembly GCF_964261635.1). Lineage (NCBI taxonomy): Eukaryota > Metazoa > Chordata > Amphibia > Caudata > Salamandridae > Lissotriton > Lissotriton helveticus. Next base: position 1,762,951,105 of record NC_136065.1, read on the forward strand.
GTGCCAGAGATGGCATGACAATTCACAGATGTCACAGGTGCATCTTTGCAGACTGCTAATAATCCAACTTGTAGGCTTTGCCAAGATCCATATTTACAAAACCACAAGTGTTCAGATCAGGGGACCTTTCAAATGCAAAGCAAATATTTCTTCAAAGTTGTTTTGTCCTCAAAGTGTGAATTTAATTTGGCGTCATACTCTCAGAAGGTTTTTAGGAACTGTAGCTATGCTACAATGCACACAGCAATACAATTAAGGGATAACGATTGTTTGCTGTCTAATTTAGGGCTAAAATGTCTTCTCTATTGGCAGCAATCGTATTACATTTGGCCACAAATGTCACTGCATGCAATAAGTGAAATAAAAATTCTGATTTTCGAGGGAGGAGCTACGTGCCTGTGCAAAATGGCCACGTAGACTCTCGGCTCCGCCGAGTCCCTCCGCTGGCCCAACATCCTGACCTTTCTCCTGCCTCCTGAGCCCGGAAAACAGTGTCGGAGGGCAAGCGGTGCGCTTGCGGCTTGAGTTGGAGCTCCGGGGCCACCACAGAGACCGGGGGCTGAAGTGACGCTTCCGACCTCCCTGAAATTGATCAACAACGTGGACCCGAAACCGAAAGTCCTGATCGGGTGCCCCTATAAACGGCATGTAATCGGCGAGGGAGGCGGACTGAGCGGCCGGCGGGATAGCTGAGTGCCCCCCTTACCCCCCTCCTGGGTGACAAATTACAACGGCCCTGGTGCGTCTGGAGCGGTCGCCTTCTGTGGGGACGGCGTGGGAAGGAGACTGGCGGCGGAAATGATTGCTTTTTCGTGCTCCGAGGTGGCTCGGAGGGATCGGGGTGTGGGGGTGTAACCCCTCCGGTGGGTCCAGCTGTGCAATCTGTGTTTGCCGGTGGGGACACAGTGAGGGGCCTGGTCTTGGCGGGGCGAGCCCGCGGAGTGAGAGGAATTGCGGTAGATCTCCCGGACCTGATTTACCCAGATGCGTGAGTTGGCAAAGCGGGCCCGCCTGCAACGTCACTACCCCCGGGGCGCCTGTATGGAGTAGCTGCTGGGGTGCTGCTTGCAATTGCACTCTGTGACATTCCGGGGCTGTGTGGGGTGCCGCTGTAAGGCTGATTGAACAACTAGAAAGACGGCGAAATGGCATCTAAGCAAGAGGGGGAGAGACACTCCTCGCAAAGGCTGAGGGTTGTGAAGCCTGTACAAAACAATAAACTTGACCGCAACACCCAGCCCAAGACTTTGCTATCCTGGGCTGGGTCTCCGGCGATGGTTTCGGGGGCCCACTCGGACAAAGATGGCGAAATCACGCTACAAGACATTATGGGCGCCATAGATGGGGTAAAGGCCACTTTGGGGCAACAAATGGAGACTATGGACGCCAAGTTGGACATGGTGTCAATTTGAGTGAATCTCATACGGGCGGATCTCACTAAGGTGAATGAAAAAGTTAAAACTTTGGACGTTAAGACATCAAGCTTAGTGGAAGACGTGGCCCAGCTCCAGCAGGATGTGCGTGCGCTCCAGTCCTCCCGTGATCAGACTGAACGCAAACTGGATGAGTATGAAAGTAGGGCCCGGAGAAATAATATACGAATACTCGGAGTCCCTGAAAGATCAGAGGGACCTGCTCCTGATCTCTTTGTGGAGGACCTTGTTCTCAAATAGCTTCAACCCAAGGGTCTCAGTAAGCTTTTTACCAATAGAGCGGGCGCATAGAATACCTGGGGGAAGGCCAAGGCCCGGGGCTCCGCCTCGCCTGCTGATTGCTAGGATATTGAACTTCCGTGATAGAGACCTGATTCTGCAGACGGCCAGACTTGGAGGGCCAGCCCGTATCGAGAACGCTACCCTTTCCTTTTTCCTGGACTTCACGCAGGCAGTGCTGAAGCAGCGTCGAAATTTTCTGGCAGTCAAAAAGAAACTACGGGACAGAGGTCTAAAGTATGCCATGATGTTTCCTGCGCGTTAGAGGGTGGAGGCCTGGGGGAAGGTTTGGTTTTTTGATAACCCAGAGATTGTATCTGACTGGTTGGACACCCTTCCTGGAGATGAGGCGGAGTCACCGAACCGGGCAGAAGAGGAAGCGGGACTGGAACGGGAGTGAGACGCTTCTATCCCCGCAAGTGAACCTTTGTCGATCCATTGTGCCTTGGGCTGAAAGAGTCTGAATGGATATTCCCCCTTCTGGGAATTTGGTGGCTTTGATTTGACTTGAGACTCAGGGGGGACATTGGGTTTTGGTGTGGGGTTTGAGGCGGGTGGGGTGGTGTGGGATTCTCCTCCATCGTTTAATTTCTTTCTTTGAAGTGTTTGGGGCGACAGGCACTCTGCAAGTTTCGGTGGGCAGTTTTGAGCCCAGTGGTCAGGGCAGCGGGGCGGGAGATAGTTGGGGGACAATGTTAATGGTTAGTTTTGTTCGAAGTATTGGTACCATCAGCATTAAGTATTGGTTACATGAGCAGGATGTGGGAGGAGGCAAACTGGGCTGGGTAAGCGATGGGGGATAGTGAAATAAAAGTGTTGAGATGGAACGTGAACGGGTTAGGGGACAAGATTAAACGTAGCGTAGTTCTTCATTTTCTCAAGAGGCATGCACCAGATGTGGTATTACTCCAGGAAACACACCTGGTTGGCAATTCATGTAAGGCACTACACAGAAAGGGGTATAAGTTGATTGCACATTCAGGATTCACCTCGGGTTCGAGAGGGGTGGGAGTGTTGATTCGAAACGCGTTTCCGCTGTCAGTCGCCTCTGTATGGGAGAACGCACAGGATAGATATGTCGCAGTATCGGGCATGTGGGAGGGTCACCACGTCACCTTTCTTTCTATTTATGTTCCACCTGGTCTTCAAGTCACGACCTTGGCAGATTTGGGGTCGGTCCTCCTATCTCTCCTGGAAGGTTTTTTGATTTTGGGTGGTGAATTTAACGCTGTTGTTTCAGGCGAGATGGACAGACAACCCCCTCGGGTGCTGGGGCGGGCGGTGAGTTGGCTCCCCGACTTTATAGAGGCAATGGGTCTTGTGGATTGCTGGAGGATGTTGCATCCGAGTTAGAGACAATATACATTCCACTCTGGGGCACATGGTAGTCTGTCGCGACTGGATTATTGTTTGGTCCCTGCTGTGCAATTTGCGTTTGTGACGGAGGTCAGACATTTAGCTAGAGGGATTTCGGACCATTCTCCATTATGGGTCCATTTTGTAGTGCATCGCGGTTCGGCAGGGAAGAGTGGCCCCTATAAACCCTTGGTACTTGCGCAGCCCCAAGGTTCGTAAGGACCTTCTGTCTCAACTTGAAGAATACTTTGTCACGAATGAGGGAACTGTCTCTTCTTCGATATCCCTATGGGAGGCGTTTAAAACTGTCATCAGAGGTCAGGCTTTGTCATTGGTAGCGGGGACCAAGAGAGAGAGGCAGAGAGAGGTGGTGGAACTGGAATCTGAAATTGAGCGTCTGGAGAGAGAGTTGGAGCAAGAAGTGACGCAGGCTAGGCTTCATCATCTGAGCCTTAAACAACACAATTATAAGGCGTTAGTCACTGATAGGGCGAAAGCTCTTGGCAGGGAGCAGCAGGGTAGGATCTATGACCTAGGGGGCAAGGCAGGAAAACTTATTGCTTGGCTGGATAAGAAGGAACTGGCTAGCCGTCTTGTCCCTGAGTTGATAACGGAAAAGGGTGTGGGTCTCCTTGATCCTCAGGCTATCGTCGAGGAGTTCGCCAAGCATTCCACACTGTATATACCTCGGTCTCATCCAGGCTGGAGGCTGACTCTCAGCTCCTACTCCATGAAATACAGCTCACACATATCTCTTTGGAGGATCAAAATTTTATGGACAGTGACCTTACAGTGGATGAGGTCTCCCTGGCTATCCGTTCCATGCGCTCTGGTAAGGCATCGGGCCCTAATGGCCGTCCTATAGAACTTTACAAGCTTAGACCTGACCGCCTTGCACCCTACCTAAGGGGGATGTTTTTAGAGGCTAGAGAAAAGGGAGCCCCTCCGCGGGACCAGAGGATAGCATCAATTGTTGTGATACATAAACAACATCAATTGTTGTGATACATAAAGAGGGAACGGTTAAGACCAACTGTGTCTCATACAGACCTATCTCCTTACTTAACGCAGAGCCCAACATTTTGGCTAAAATATTGGCAAATAGGCTGATAAAGGTCATTTCCGATTTGGTCCATCCGGATCAATCTGGTTTTATGTCCCACAGGAACACTGCTTTGAATCTGCGTCGACTGCATGGAGTTTTGGCTAGAGCGCATACACTGTTAGAACCGACTATAATAGCGTCATTAGACGCTACAATGGGCGGTATTGGCCAAGTTCGGGTTCGGCCCTGGCTTCATTGGCTGGGTTCGCCTCCTGTACTCGGAGTCTTTGGCTCAAGTGGTGGTGAATAATAAGGTCTCGGCCCCTTTTTTGTTGGGGCGTGGCACCAGGCAGGGCTGCCCACTCTCTACCCTTCTCTTCGCACTGGCCATAGAGCCTCTGGCTGCTTGGGTGCGATGGGAGCCCTCGATCAGGGGGCTGCGGTGGTCCCCTGAGTGGGAGAACCACATCTCCCTGTATGCGGATGATATTTTGTTGTATTTCACCTCTCTGCGTAAGTCTCTTATTGTAGCCTGTGATGTCCTTGCCTCTTTTGGTCATAACTCTGGCCTCTCTATTAATTGGTCCAAGTCAGTCTTGTTTGTGTTGATGGGCGATCCGCCGGTGCCTCCAGGGAATTGTCCCATACGGGTTTGTGTAGAAGGATTCAAGTATCTTGGGATCTTTGTATCTTTGGATTCATCGGTTAGGATCTCTCGTAACTTTCTTCCCCCCCCCTGTGTCAGCTTAGGAGTGATATATCCAACTGGAAGAAGCTTCCTCTCTCATTATTGGGTAGAGGGTCATTGTTTAAAATGATGACCCTACCGCGTTTCCTCTACGCCCTACAAAACTCTTTAGACGTGGTGCCCTCGAGTTATTTCCGGGAAATAGAGAGTCTACAGCGAGGTTTATTGTGGGAGGGGTTGCCACATATTGCACTGCATAAGTTGACTCTTTCATGGTACGATGGAGGTATCGCCCTACTGGATCTTAAGCGATATTATTGGGCGGCCCACTTGGCTGCAATTAATCATGGTACGTATGGTCGGGTTGATGGCCCCAGCTACGCCATGGATAAGTGGCTGCTCCCCGGTGGTGGCTATAACAGGGCCCTATATTCAAGACCTAATAGTGTGCAATTGACGGGGCCTACTAAGCATTCGGTACATGTGTTGACGGGGCCTACTAAGCATTCGGTACATGTGTGGCATGGGGCATCGGACGCCATGGGTTGGAAAGGTAGGCTGACTATGGCCACCCCGCTGTGGGACACTGAGAGCCTTGGTAAACTTTGGAAGACAAAAGGTTTTGATAGGTGGGAACTTATCGGTATTTCCATAGTAAGGGATACTTGGGGGAAGGAGGAGATTAAGTCATTTGAAGTGCTGCAGAAGGAATATAAGCTTGCACCCTCTAAATATTTTAGATATGGGCAGGTTCGGCACTCTCTTTTGTCACTATTGCCCGGTGGCGCGGTGCCTTCGGAGCCCTCCCCTTTGGAAGATAGAATACTCGATGGTCACCCGCCTGATAGGACGATTTCTCTCATATATAAGAAACTGATTAACCATAGGGCTGACGCTCTGGGGGTACTGAGGGACAAATGGGTGAGGGACGGTCTTGAGCTGGATGATGAAGACTGGCAGTTAGCAGTGTCATCGCCTAGAGAAGTTGCGATTTCAGCTTGCCTCCGTCTGGTGCAATTAAAAATATTGCATAGAGTTTACCTCACGGGTCCTAGAAAGGTACACATGGGTTTTTCAGAATTGGGGCTTTGTAAACTGAACTGTGGCTTAGTGGGTACCTTTATGCACATCATCTGGGAGTGTGAATCCATTCGTGCATATTGGCGTAATATTCATGACACAATTAGGGAGGTGTATGGGATTTCCCTCTCCCCAGAGACTCGAAGATTCTTACTTAATATATGGGAACCTACTGATTTAAATAAATCACAGATGCCGTGGGTCACCACCTTGGGCTATATGATTGCCAAACGGGACATTGCACAACTATGGGGAGCTGAGCGGGCCCCAATGCTTAAAGGATGGGAAAATAACTTAGGGGTCCATTAGGATGTCGGCGGATTGCCCCCGCCAGGCTGGCGGTGGCTGCCGCCAGCCTGGCGGGGCAATCCGCCCGACATCCTTCCCTGAATTCCCCCCCACCATATTACAATGGCGAGGGGGACCGCAGTGGACCAAAACACCGCCCGCCACTTTTTCGCCCCGGTCGCCTTGCGGGCGGGCGGAAAATGTTTAATATGGTGGCGGTGTCTATTAGACACCGCCAGCATATTACAATGGGCAGTGTTAGATGCCTTTCTGCGGCGGCGCTGCCGCCACGGAAAGGCATGCGGTCTTGACTCTGGGGGCCCCCTGCGGGCCCCCAGAGTGAAGTACAGGTGGGGGGGTGCACAGGGGCGCGGTGCCTGCCGCTTTGCAAATGACAATGTAAAATTGCATTTTCAGCATTGTGGCGGGCGGTGCAGAGAGCACCACCCGCCACAATGCTGAAAATACAGGATGTGCCTGCCACTGTGGCGGGCACATCCTAATGGCACCCCTGGGACCCCCACCCTTATGGCGGGCGGTCCCGATTTACGATAGGATGACGGGCGGGCAAAGTCCGCCCGTCATCCTAATGGACCCCTATGATTGGTGTATGTTTAGAGAGAAAACTACATATGTGGCATGGGGTCGCCCCCGAAAATGGTTAAAGATCTAGGGACCCTGGAATAACTACAGGGGAGACATTTGTATGCCGCCCCTTGAGGCTGTTTCCGATGATTCCCCTTCCCAGTGAAGTTCCGACACTGTTCTTGTACATTGCAAATCCTGTCCTCCCGGAAAGTTTGCTCAGCCACAGGCACAGACCCACTGTAATGTTTTTTATGCTGATGTTTGTTTTAATAAAAAGAAAAAAATATCTGATTTTCATTTGGCACATATAAGTTAGGTTTTTTCCCCACACACTCCTGTATTAGAACATACCTAAATTCGAAGTCACAGATGTCTTACAATATTCAGTGTCTCTCTTTTTTCTCTGTCTCTTGTATCACATTCTTATTTCCTCAGTTCTACTTATAACCAACATAGCTTTCTATGTCTGGGAAGTGGTGTTTGCTGGGTAATTCGGAAGCGTATATCAATGCCATTGGTTTCAAAGTACAAAATTTGTGCATTATGATAGGGTAGAAATGCAATTGGGGAACGCCTTAGAAAATTATTTAGTCTGATAAATAAATTACTTGAATGATGTACCATTAGTTAAAAACAATTTTGAAGAAGCACATAGAACCCAAAGGAAACCCAAGTGCCAGGAGGATAAACCAGTTGAAAGTGCTGCATAAGCTAACCAACTTGACCTCCAGGTGAAGAATATGCTTTATGTATCATAAAAACATATCTGCTTATGACTAAGGACCTGACTATGAGTTTAGCAGTGGGGGAGCGGGCCGCCATACCAGTACCAAATTCCACCAACGGCCGCCCGCCAGATTAGGAGTTGCCTCTCTGTCTGGTGGGCAGCGCTTTGGAGGTCCCAGGTGATGAGCCTTAGAAAGGCACTACGGTGGGAATGCCTAAGCCCGTTCTTGCACAGCATGGACTGTGAAGCCCATGCCGTGTAGGAACAGGGTTTGCAGATATACATGAGGGCACAACACTGTGCCCCACTGCATGTATCTTCTGGTCCTGAGGCAACAGGGTCCCCTGTAGGAACCCCATTGTTTCCCTACTGCCACAGTTTTCATGGCGGCTCACTGCCATTAAAACTGTGGCAGTGAGGAAATTGCTAATATGCTCAGCGGTGTCGCAATGGCACCACCAGCATTTTAGGCCCTCACAGTGTTGCACCACCACACCAGGATCTATGATACCAGTGGTTGATGCAGGCCTGTGGTGGTGGGACTGCCACATTACGATTACCACCACGGAGCCATAAGTTTGGCTGTCTGACGAACTGTCAAACTCGTAATCAGCTCCTAAATACAAAACCACAGTAATACTTAGAGCACAGACGCTAAATCAGTTTCGACAGTCCTACCACAATGGTTTATAAAACTCATAGTTGACTTAACATTTTTGTCTACTACCACTTCTCTTTGATTATTTTCAGGCATAGGTTTTGGATGTTTCCCTCGATGGTTAATCAGCGTTTTCTTATGTCTCTTATGACCTGTCCCTGGTGACTACTTACCCCTAAGGCCACATTAGCCACCCCTGTAGAGGTACCACCTGTCGATGGTACCTTCGAACAGACAGAGTTTCCCTGCTTGTGTCCTAACTAGGAACAATCAACCCACCCCTCGCTAGAACCTCCTCCTTGTTTCTCACAGGAGGCATAAGAACCCAATCCCTCCCTCCTATCTTGGGACCTGTCAGTGTTTTCCTTGACCTCCCCCTCACTCTGCTAGGGGGATCCGGAACCTCCCTTCTAGGGTCACTGCCACTGTCCTTTGGACCTTGGTGCTGTTCCACCAGTCCGCCTCCTTAGGAAGCTCTCTGGAGTCAGTGAACCTACTAGCAATCAGGTGTTGGTGCAGATCTGAAACCAAAACTGAACATGTGCCCCCTGGCAACCAACCTTGATAATTCCCTACTTCACAGTCCTTCACACATCCAGTGCATTCCAAAAGTAATCAACACAATCCACCTAGGTCTGTTGGGTCAGTTTCTGGCTGCCCCTAAACGTCTGCGTTTTCCTTTCTGGGAGTCAAAACATATTTCCTAGGGTTATACCTTATCCTGTCCTCCTTTTCCTGGGCCAGTGGGTTGTCCTACTCCTCACTAGGGATGCACCTCTACAGTCTAGCTCCCCAATCCTCTTCAGGGATCCTGTGCATCAATAAGGAAATCTCATAATTCTCAAACCACTTATCAATATCGTCTCCAACCACAAAGTCAGGCACCAGACCTTTTAGAATGTGGACCCTCTTCTCAGAGGCCACTGACGAACTGCTTCCACTATCACTACTGGACTCTATCTACCTGGCCTTGAGGTCGAGCTCCTTAAGGCTCCACTCATGAGCCAGATGCTCCAAAGCAATCCGCTCCTCTATACCCAATTTATTTTGCTCTGCTTCTAATTTCATCTTGGTCAGCTCCAACTTGAGCTATCTCTCTTCCTGCCTGTCCTACAGCTTCTCTGGCTACAGGTCCCTGGAAGACACATTGCTCCCTGCTCTGGGAGGGTTGTCCAATCCTGGGAGTATGTAATGCCCCCCTTTGCAGTCCAAGACCATCCTGTGAGTCTCGTTTCAGCTCCTCATCACCCAATTCATCCTCCTCTGTTAGGGTCGGATGAGCCTCTGCCCATGTCCTGAAGGCCTTCCGGAGCTTTACATTTGTAGTGCTCCTCTTAGCAGGCAGCCTCCTATCTTGACAGGACTCCTTAAACTGTGCCATGGTGTAGCTCTCCAGGTTGGCCAGCTCAAACTCCATCTTTGCAGGTAGAGGTCACAGACGCAATAGCCAGGTAGAGTTAAAATGAATTTGACAAAAAGCAAAAAGGCCAATCCGTGGGAATTGACTCAAATTGGTCTCATATGTGGAATAGTAGTATACAGCAATTCACTGTAAGGCACCACAAAAACACAAGTCCTATCCGGTTGGCAGAGGTATGTGCCCTGTGCAAGCCGGAATCACAATTCTAGTCACAAACACACCCTAAATTAAATTGTGCTCAAAATGTGGTAGCTTGGCACAGAGCAGCCTGGCTTAAATTAAGGGGCAATGTTTAAAGTATTTTTTGTAACACATAAAACAGTAAAATAGTGAAAACACTACCCAAAACGATATCACACCTGGTTAGAACAATAGAGCTTATTTTAATTAAGAAACAAGACCAAAACTACAAAAATCTAATAGGTAGTTCGAGAGTTATGAATTTTTAAAGAATAAACTGAAATTTAGAGCTTAAAATCATAAAGCGCCAACCAGGGCTTTCTGGTCGCGCTAGACTGGGTCAAATCCAAAAGGTCAGATCAAGCACTATGGAGCACAGGTCAGAAACACTGACCAGCGTTAGCCCACTGAAAAGTACCCTGGTTGAGTCATCATCAAAGAGGAAATGCAGGGTGCAGAGGAGGGAATGGGTCATCGTCGAAGGTACAGTTGAGCCGATGCGCCGTTGATGGTCCTTACAGGTATGTGATGCTTCAGTTCAGAGCTGTGCAACAGTGATGATGAATCGAAACTGGTGTCGATGTGGCACGCAGTAGGCGATGTGTCGGAGTTGGACCTTGAAATGGTGGAAATGCGTAAGCAGTGGAGGAGATTCACAGGGTCTGAGCCCTTGACATTGACCGCAATGCTTGGATTTTGCTGGAACAGCACTTTAATCCCAATTCTAAGGGTCCAGGACTGCTTTGGCACCACGTGGCAGGGAAGACTCACAGATGGCAGAGTCCAGGTGCTGTAGCAGGTGGGTAAAAAGTATTTTATGTCCCTCAGACTTCAATCAGGACACAAGCCAACAAGCCCTATGAGTCACTCTGATTCTGGGTTCAAGTAATTTGGGTCCAGTCCTTCTCACCTAGGAGAGGGCAGTAGGCCAGCACAGAGGGGGGAGAGTCCAGCAGAGTAGCAGTCCAGCAGTGTGGCAGTCCCTTCAGCTGCACAAAAGTCCTTCTTCTTTGCAGATTATCCTCAGGTCCAGATGTGTACTGCAGTGGTAGGGTCAGAAGTCCAATTCTTATACCCTTTAGTGGCTTTGAAGTGGGGGAGACTTGAAAGAAGAACTTTGAAGTACTCATAAATCCTCTCTTCCTGCCCTGGCTCCATACTCACTATGGGGGTTAAGCAGTCCTTTATGTGTGGATAGGAGCTACTAGCTAGCTACTCCCTTCCATCCTGCCCAGAATGCTCCATCAAGATGTGGATGGCCCATCAAGTCACACTTAAGCTCCCTTTCTGTGGCTGTCTAGAGGTAATGCAGAAAGTTCAGCCCTAACCCAACACAGACGTGTTTTCAGAGACAGGCGGTAGGCACCAAATGGCTAAAGTAAGAAAATGGAAACTTTCTAAATGTGTAATTTTCAGAAAAACAATTGCAAAATCCAACTTCACCATATGTTGTGATTTTAAATTGTGATTCCAAAGACTCCAAACTTGGGGTTCCCATGTCCTCCTAATTGAGAATGACACTTATAAAATGCAACAAGGCAATGCCATTATGTCCTTTGGGAGAAATAAGTCTTGCAGTAGTAAAATATTATCGTAAGAGTTTTTCGCTACCAGAACATATAAACCTTAAAGGTACATGTCCTACTTTTTAAATACACTGCACCCTTCCCTTGGGCTTTCTAGGGCCCATCTAAACAGAGAGTTTATGTTTAATTAAAAGGAAGGTTTGGGCCTGGCCAGTGTGTTAACTTACCAGGTCAAAATGGCAGTTTAAAACTTCACACACAGGATCTGCAGTGGCAGGCCTGAGGCATTTTTAAAGGGCTGCGTACGTGGGTAACACAATCAGTGCTGCAGGCCCACTAGTAACATTTACAGTCCCTGGGCATATGTACTTCACTTACTCGGAACTTATAAGTACGTTAAGTATGCCAATCGTGGATAAGCCAGTGTTACCATGCTTTTAAGTAGTGTTTACATGCACTTTAGCACTGATTAGCAGTGGTAAAGTGCCTAAAATCCTAAAGCCAACAAAAAGGGGAGGAGGAAGGAAAAACATTTGACGGTGACCCTGTGGAAAGGGCCATTTCTAACTCCAACTTTAGTTTAATGGCTAAAATTGTTATAATACAGATGGGTATATTGCTGAAATGGTTATACTTGTATCAGAAAGTGTTGCTAACCTTATAACCTTGAATGCATGGGCCATTTTGAAAGCAAAAGAGTGTGATAGGGCTTTTATTACTTAGATTTCGGGACGAATCATAAAGTATAACTCTTCTGTCACTGGTCAGAGCAAGATATTCTTATTTCAACCTACATTGAAAAAGGCACCATTTAAACTCTTAGAATAGGGCTCATTTTGTATATAATTGAAATGAACGAAAGGGAAACTACACATTTGGCCTTGAAGAATTTAATATTTACTTCAAATCATTTCAACTTTATTCGGTTTCACGTACAGAAAACCATAAAAGTTTCACAACATCCAAATTTCATTTAAAACAAGACAATACCATTACATACAAAATACAGTTCATATCAATAATAGAGGGGACAAAAGGCCTTGTTAATATGAATAATATACTAAACACTAAAACAGAAGTACCTTCTACCAAAGGGGCTATTAATTGTCCAAACAGGCACTGGTTCTCACTGAAGATTTCAAATAACCCACGATGAAAAAGGTACAGTCAACCTTCAACAATTGCAAATACAGAAGCGCTGGGCAAACCTGGTTAAAATTCTACTTCTTTAAAAGGGGGAATAAAAAATATCGCCAGGGTACCTCATAAAATTTACAAAAGAACATAGTGTAGGAGATCCTGTGGAGACACTCCGTCGCAGCCACAGGGTGCTAACACCTGTCCTCTAGTGCACCCTTTCGAAACACAGAGTAACAAATGGAAAAAATCCAGAGGGAACAAGGACAATAAAAACAGCTCATATGTAGACTGTGACCCCAGGAGATAATGCTTTGTGGATGGGTTTGTTTTTAGCAACCGGAATTTACGAACACTAGGTTTTTGCACTTCTAGCTTTTCTCTTTCTAGTTTCCTTAAACTGCAAAAAACTTTCTTGACATACTCCACATCCTTTTGTGCAATAAAATCAGGCTTTGAGAAAAGTTCAGGGTGCCCCAACTTTTCAAAACAACTTTTAATATATTTCAGTCATGGTATACGGAACATGTGGTCAAGGCTCATACATTCGGTTATAATCTGCTGGCTGAGGGCTAAATCCTTGTTCAGCCAACACTTGAGCCAGAACACTAGGGGGCGCAAACCCAAGGTGTCACATAAAAAAGGCACCCCCAATTCCTCGTGAGCCACCAAGTTCAATAAACCGCTTGACATGCCCAAGAAGTGCTTTAAAAATTGTTCTCAACCACCTGCAACGCATCTGTGGCAGTGTGCCCCCAGATTTCACTACCATAGCAAGCTGTAGCTACACTTTTAGCCTGATAGACTTTCAACATGGCTACAATTAGGCGATTGCCCGACTTTGCGGCAAAGTTGAAAATAGCCGCATTTACCCTTGTAAGCTCTCCCTTTTTCTTTGGTATAAGAGGCCCCCACTTCAAACGGTTGTCCAATAAAACCCCCAATAATGAAAAGACAGTCATCAGAGGGATCTGCTATAAAGAGAAACATTTTCTTAGGCCGCATCCCTACCTGCAGTATATAGGATTTAGCATTATTTATTGCTAAATCTCGGGCCCCCATGAAATTTAGAAGGTATCAATCAGGGATTGAAGGCCCCTAGCGGTTCTTGCTATAAGGACAGCATCATCTGCATACTGTAGGACGGGGAGACCCCTCTGCCCTACACACGGAAAGTCTGCCCCTGTATCAGCCAATACTCTATCCGGATCGTTTCTATAGAGGTTAAACAAAAAATGGGCCAAAATGCAGCCTTGCCGTAGCCCCCCTCCCGATGTTAAAATCCCTAGAGACACAAAGATCCTGGGCGTATCTAACATTGGCCTTTGTGGCCCTGTGCAGATCCTCTAGGAAGTTAATGATATTGCCCTCCACCCCCATGGCCCTCATGGACTGCCACAGTTTGACCCGGTTGACACAATCAAACATGGATGAAAGGACCATGAAGGCCATGTAGATTGTACCTGGGCGAGCAATTGTGTACTTACCAAGGATCATGTAAAGATTGAGGCATTGGGCCACAGTTGACCGCCCTGGGCAAAACCCATATTGAATATCAGAGATTATCTTGTGCTCCTCTGCCCAGGAAGATAATCTTTCCAATAACACCCCACCCACAACTTTTACAAATGAGTCAAGAAGGGAGATCGGCCTGTAGCAAAAGGTGCTATTGCGGTCCCCCTTCTTAAACACTGGCACGATAGTTGAAGTGGCCCAGGAATCAGGGCAGCCATCCCTAGCTGCAACGTTAAACACAGCCACAAGAACTGGCGCGCAAAAAAGAGGATCTGAATTGAAGAGATCTGGTGGGATGCCATCCGGGCCTGGTGACAGGCCTGCAATCCCAACCTCAATCTCCTTCTGCTCGAAAACCACAGCGGCGATATTAATGACCCTGTCTGCCTGAAAAGATTGATCCATAGGGCCCTTAAGCATAGATTGAAAATGGGACACCCATTCTTTCTAAGTGATGTGGGAGCCTAAGTCACCCCCTTTATCTTTCTCATTAAGCAGCCTGTTGATAATACCCCAGAACCTTGAGCTGTTCCCAAGGGTGCTCATCTCTAACAACTCCCTCCATGCCTCCTCCTTCAAGACACCCTTGTGTATGGCCAGTACCTGTTTATATTCCTTGCGACAGGCACATATCTGTAGATGGTTTCTAGGAGTAACATTCAAGGCCTCCCTCAGCTTCTGCGCTGCCTGAGAGCAAGAAGAGTCAAACCATCTGGGAGTGGGAGTGGCTACCTTACGTGCAGGAGCACTTAAAAGTTCCCCAACCTTAATGGTGATGACGTTAAAAGCGCTGAGGAGGTCCCTCGACGAAGAACCCGGCGAGATACAGAGGGCTAGTTCAGCAGCACAGGAATCTCTTACCACACCATAAAAGGCATCAAGAGAAAATTGTGACCATTTTAGACGACGCCTACCGTCCATTGGTCTTAGCGACCTCCCTGGATTCTTTTGATAAAAGTGGGCCACTCAGTTGCACACAGAGTAGATTAGGATGCTATAAACACTTTCCATGATAGTAAACCCACCAAATAGAGACTGAAGGGTAGATAAAATTAAAATGTAATCTATAAAAGATCTGCTACCTCTCCCTTTAAAAGAAAGAATGAGGGCTTTACTATGTGGGGCTGAAAGAGACATTAGTGACATTAGATCAAATTAATTGAATAAGTTATTCAATAATTCCCCCTGAGTGGAGTGCTCGAAGTGAAACCCCCACATTCGGGGACAGCCCAAATCAGCCATACTTGTGTCTTGGATCTTGGATGTTAAAGTCGCCCAGCACCATTAGATTATGTGATATAAAACCACAGGACTGCCTTATATAGGAACCCAGCTGGGTGATGTTACAATCCCCCTGGGTTCTTGTCGTTGCATTGTAAAAGTTAATCAGACCCATATTGGTAATCCCCATCTTCACCATAGCTAGGAGACCCAAAGTTGAAGATGGAAGGATCTTAATCTGACAGTCTTCTGCCCAAGAAATGTAAATAACCATATCATCCTTAGCTCTACCACATGCTGACGGGGAAGCTGGGACAAAGAAGGCCTTAAATCCCTCCAGAAATAAGTTGCAGTTCACCAACCAGGTCTTCTGGAAACAAATCACAGAGAATTGTTTGACAAACTGCTGCCAAATGGGATCCTGAAACTTATCTGCCAGGCCTGCAATGTTCCACGACAAAACGTTGTTAAATATATGGGGGGCCACCAGACCTTGCACAATTGAAGCCTTCTTATGGGGCTCTGTCTCTACAGCGGACTCTACAGGGTTATGCAGTCAATCGCACTCCTCCAGCCTTGATAGTGTAGAATATCTGTTAGATATAGTGCCCATCTGACTGGTTTAGACAGCTCTCTGCTTGGGAAACCAATGATCTTTTACCGCAGAATGTTTTTTAATCCACCTAACTTGGGGAACATCCATATTACTAGTCCCTAAAATGGGCCTTTGTGTATCTGTTTTAAAAAAAAAAACAACGGTAGAGCCTGTACTACAGACCCATAGTTCAGAGGACCAGAATGAAAATACTTGGACAGAATTCTTTCAGCTAGATATGATCTGTTAAAATTCACAAAAACACAGTCACCACCTCCAGATTTCCTCAAGCTGCCTATCCAGCTAACTCGACGCACCATGATGATGTTTTGTTCTTCCCTTAAACCCACTGGGGTATTGTTAGATAACCAGTGAAGTATTTTATTTTTAAGCTGGCTAAAATCCTTATTATTACTCGGTGGGAGTGGTGGCACGTTCCCCATGATCACCACATAGGGCGTAGATTCAGGTGGTAGATGAATAACTGATAAGCGCTGTGATTCCTCCACTGGGTGCCCCTGCGGGTCCACTTGTCGACCACCAATGAGTTGTGGGTCTGGTCCATGCTGGCATACAGGAGGAACCCTACTGGTTACCTGACTTTCATTCGGTATAACTGCCTCCCCCCTGAGCTGCGTGATTCGTTGGACACTGGATACGTGGGTGTTCCCCGTTGGTGATCTGTGGGCATGTAGGTAAACCTGAGTCAGCTACAGTTACAGCACTGGGTCCTAGATTAACACTAAGCACACCAGAGCTTACAAGCTGATCAGACCGATTACTCACTGCTAAGCATTTCTCAATCATGGTTAGCCTCTTAAGGAGGGGACCCAGCTTGGTATCCAACAGGCTAGTCATTGTAATTTTAAAAGCTTCTGATACTACCGAAGGATCTACATTCATAATTACAGATGCCATGGGCTTGGTGACAGGTTTAGATTTCGATTTCTTAGTTTTGCCCCCAATAGCTTGGAGTTTCCTTTTAGTGCCCACACTATGCTTAGGAGTCTCCTTTGCAGGCAGTTGAGAGTTCTCACTGCAAGGAGCTAGATGTATATCCATATATCCACATGTTTGTTTGTAAAGTTACCATCTTTCCCTTGTAAAGAGTGAGGAACACTGCTCTCCCTGTTTTCTATTATGGTAACGGGGGAAAGAGGACTGTGCGTTGCCTTAAGGGGCGCTTCTGGCAAAGAAAGTAACCCGATCTCCTTGTCAATTACAGCTGCCGCCCTCAGCAGAAAAGAGTCCATAGTCGTAATGGTAGCATAGAAGCGAACCTTTGCCCCTGCAGAGGCCGTTTGTAGCTTCCGTCTCCCCATAACTTATTTTTCTTTATTCTTTTCCTTTTTTTTATTTAGGAATGTAGTGCCAATACACTATCACAAATAAATATGTGCAATTTAGACAAATGTGTAACCCTGAGTGTAAATACACTCGTAGTATTAGTCCAGCGTTTCCACCACGCTCCCCACCGAGAGTCTATATGAGTCTATATGAGGTTATGAGGGTTATGAGGATTGTGCTGGCCAAAATAGTGTGCTGAACAGCAGAAGAAAAAATAAAGAGTCAATCCTACGTCCCTCAATGACCACAAGTCCGGCTTGTTTGGGTGGCCATGGGCAGTAGATACTGAGAACCAGTGGAGGGATACAGCCAAGAGGGATGGCCCAGCCCAGCCTCTTCCAGTCACGGATGGGCGCGGACGGGTCCGCCCTTGGCCCGGTCTGCACCTCTGCGCAGCCCGCTCTGCGCGAGCCCACGACCACTTTAGAAGCGCCTCCTCTTCGCGATGACGTCTGTGGCCAGGCGCCGGTAGCCGCGAGGAATCCTGGAAGCTGATGTCCCCCTCAGCTGGTAAAATGAAGAGGACGACTGTGGCAAGCAGGCAAGTATGTGAGCGGGTTCCGCGCTGCGGGAGCCCGCGGCTTCTTTAGAAGCGCCTGGTGACGTCTGTGGCTGGGTGCCGGGTGCCGCGAGGAATCCTGGAAGTTGAAGTCCCCCTCAACTGGCAAAATGAAGAGCACGACTGTGGCACGACTGTGGCAAGCAGGCAAGTATGTGAACGGGTTCATATTTACTTATGATTATTATTATTATTTGTTTTTTATTCATAAAGCTGTTATTAAAAACCACTGCATACAAAATCGCTAAAATAATTCATTCACCTAAATACTGGTCATATAAAACTACAGGTTTTAGCAATATTTTATGAGTTCAAATCACTAAATATCGAATGTTTACATAAAAAACAAAAGATTAAGCTATCTATCTTATGAAAAGGGGGGGCCCTCGGCCCCCCCGCACGCATGGCGGCGCGGCGACCGTCGCCCCCACTATCACCTTGGTTGCCACTCGGCGGTGGGGGCGTGCCCTGGGGGGCGCGGCCCACCGCCGATTGGCTGGCGGCCCCCTTGACCCGGATCCTGGGAAACAGGTCCGGGTCAGGGGGGGCGGGCTAGAGGAGGGGCCACCTGGCCCCTCAGGAATAAAGAGATAGGGAGCGCCCAGGAGACCCCCTTGTCCCTGGACGCTCCCTCGCCGAAACGGTGTGCCCCGCACGGCGATTGGAAACAGGGGAAGCGGCAGGACTTGCAACTCGGCACTGGGACAGGGCCCTGAAAGAAACACCGGAGGACGGCTGGACGGGCGGCGCATGGCTGCTTTCGGCAGAATAACAGGTGATTAAGTCGTGAGGAAGTGCCCATTTTTTGGATGTTGCAGGTTCGTGGGCTGTGCACACGGCTGGGTGGTCGGAAGGACCATGGGTGGCGGAGCACGCACATTGACGGGCATGTCCCTAGGACATTGGGGTTTTGTTTTTGCTGTCTGCATTTACGGTATTTAAGTGTCTTATGCCGCGGAGGGCCGCATGTGGGAAACTCCCTCCACGTGGGCTGGCCTGTGCCGATATAGCTCAGTTGGTAGAGCTTTGGACGCAAGATATGAGGGTCCCTGGTTCGATCCCGGGTTCTGGCAATGGTGTTTTAGACACATTATAAGTCAATAATAGGAGGGAACCACGCGAGTGACATAGGGAGGTGTTCTGGCCTTGGGACGCAGATGCTGTGTTTTAGTGTCTGATGCATTGCGTTTGGGGTTCAATGGCAACATTGTTTGGAGGGCAATGGATGGATGAGAATATGAAACATTTAGGACCTTTGGAGATGAGGCTTTCGTTTTGAGGGTCAGAGGGCTTCTGTCATTGCTGATTAATGTTCGGTCCAATGAAGCAATGAAGCCCGCAGGGGTAGCAGAGGCAGGTTTGTCGCGCACTGTCCACGAGAACATCGCGTCCACGAGAACATCGCGCCATGAGTTAAATAAGGCACAATAGCTTTCGCGCCAAATTCTCAAATTACTTATGCAGGGTCAATGAAGTCTCATGGTACTATATTGCAATCGCTGAGCGAACATTACTTAGATACAATACTTTTTTATGGAATGCAGTACTGGGCCACATCCTTATTAGTTAATTTAATTGTTTAAAACGTATACAGTTCTATAGTTTTGCCGGTCAGGGAGCCCGGCTAGCTCAGCCGTTAGAGACATGATTAAACGTACCTTGAGCGGCAGTTCTTTGAACCATTTTATCGTACCATTATTGAAGGCAATTGTGTTACTTTTACCAGCTAGACTTCATGTACCAGATTGTGGCCTTGAACGTTAGTGATCAAATACTTCGATTGTAATACAGTGTAGAGTGAAATAGAGCTGCATACCTCTGACAGGGCCGGGGTCATTTTCGTCTTTTGGCAGTTCACGGTTCAAATGAAAATGAATGTCTCCCCGAGCCCCACTTTCCCTCGGCAGCTCGCTGCATACTTGAATGGCTTGACTGTCCCTTAGTCTGAAGACCAGTGGTGACGTCAGTACACTAATAATTGGATTAGTTAGTACTGGCCTTGGTATACTGAAAGGGTCTCGTAAGGAAAACATGTCCTTTTTTTAAAGAAGTTTGAACTAATTCCTTGCGCTATCCTCCAATGCTAAGCTTATTAGAGAGCGAATTGGCATTCGTGAGGTAGTCCTCTTCAATGGTACAATACTTTCGGATACGGGGGACTTGCTCAAAGGGTAGAGTTCCTTCCAGTGTCCTTGGGTGCCCTTCGGGGACGTGTAATAATGTGTTGAGCTTTATTGGTTTTGGGTACAAGTTACACGCTTATTCGCCTTCTTTAACTAACATGGCTAGGTCCAAGGAATTGGCTTTCTCCGTACCATGCATCATGGTAAATACTCAGTCTGATTGTTAAGTCAGTTCTAAAGCTCATTCAACTTACCAAATCATATGCCATAATTTATATAGCGGTACCACTTGTGATGCCATTTCAACAGAAATTCTAGAGGGGCCTGGGGTGGCAGTGTCCTTGAGTTCACCACATCTTTATTCCCAGATGTGGTCTCGTCTTGGGTGACATTAGAGAAGGGAGTCCCACATCACAAGCTGCCCCAGTAGTACAATAAACGGTTTGAAAAGGGTGTCTAGATATTGTGTGCGGGTTCTGCTAGGAAACCACATGCAGAGATGACGGGTCTGCCTGGACTACCATTAGGGTGTTTGTGAAGTTTGGGCAGGATATAGATCAACCACAGACAAAGTGGCTGTAACGGCTAGGGTGGTTGCTCTCAATTCTGGGGAACTGGGTTCGAGACTCTGTGATGACGCTCAACATCCCGTGAGTCTGGACAAAGCGCGTAATCTCCCTGTGCTTGACAAAACAGAATGTCCCGGATCACGGAACATTGTTATGTCCTTCGTAGTAAATTGAGACATTCGGGTGGGTGTTAAATAAATACTTCAGGGTTGGTCATTACCAAATTGTGTGACATCTTAAGAGGAAGGCGATGTGTTCTGATAAATTTGGTTTTGCAGTGTTTGTACTTCATTATTGCAAAAATGCTGCGCTGGGCTATAGCTGTTGGGCAGGAGGCAGATCTTACTATGTCGCGATGTTGTGCCTTAAAATTTTTTAATTTTATTGTTATATTACTTTGTGTATATTATCGGGGTATATTGTTACATGAAGGTTATTGGGGGGCATGCTGCTGCCTTTCTAGCCAAAATTAGACTTGTACCTTTAAAAAATTTCTTTCATGAGTAACCAGTGTAACACAAGTGTGGTAAGGTAACACATCCCCAGCTCTTCAAGCATTTAAGAATCCAGTCAGCCCAAAACACGGGGGCACCTACGCCATCTTGGATTGGCACTGGTGGTATCCGCTGTATTCAAGGTGACCCGAGGTACACAAAGTCACCAATGCCCATCAACTGGATCGCATCCATGTGCCGGGGGGGACCCAGCAACGGGGAGCTTGGGCGTTTAAAATGATCGGGTTGTACTTGTTAGAATTCACAAGGCAGACGCAGCTCCTTGATGGGATGGGCCCCCACCAGGGGTGGTGAGTTACCCAAAATATACTCTGTTGGCATTCGGATGATGAGTTCAGTTCTGGAAAACTCATTGTCTAAATCAGGGCTCACGCTACATGGGGACATTAAATTTCACCTAGAGAATGGGATGGTTGGTGACATGCCTGGGCTGCTTATTCATGTCTCACAAGCACTTGCTATACTTTATCGAAGCCATGGTTGCTGCTTAGTTCTCTTACGCGAGGAACAGCCATTGCCATAAGTCAAATTTGTCATTATAGAACGACTATCAGTGGTCTGCTAGGTGATAGTTGGAACAATCATGGAACCATTCACGAATAGGGTATACCACCTTCCATTGGGGTCAACCTGGGGGTTAACGTCATCTAAGGGTAGGGCTTGGCGAGACTGAGGGACAGTTTCCCAGGTCCCACTTTCCTTTGCAAGCCGAAGCAGAAAGCCAAACAATGGACTTATTTCATTGTGGAGCTAATCACCATATGAGGTGCTGTTCACTAATATAGGGGGGATATACGCCAGTCCTAACATTGCACCTGTCCAAACGCCCCCTTCATGGATGGTAGGTTTAAACCAACAGTAGTAAACTATCCTAGGGTTAGCTGTATTGCCTGCAGCCTTCAGGCTAAGTCTTGAGGGAATATAGAGCTACTTGTTTTACCACTCTTTAATGTCATGAATGAGTAAATGGAAAAGGGCAGGTGTGTAACAACAAATATATGTATTTGTACTAAACACACCCCCTGTGGTTCAGTCAGTAAGACTTATTTTTCGCACAGGTAAATGGGCCAATATACGTTGAGCCTAGGATGAGATTGGAGGCAAATGATTCGGTGTAAAGACCTCTATAGCACACAGTAATTTACCACCATATACGTTGAGCTCTAGGGGTACACCAAAGCCATATATTAATAATATGGTGGGGGAACCACGAATGGCATGGAGACAGGGCCTAGAGCCTCTAGAACGAATAATGGGGGTCCCGATAAAGATACACACCCTGATGTCACACCTAAAAGGTGCCCAAGAGCCTAGTTGCGGCATCACATAGTACTGGGGATGCATGTGATCATGTCCGGGTGGCTGGGATGATATTTCCCAGAAGCCAAAGTGGCGTACTTAAAAGGTCCTTGGGGCCAGCTTAGGGCCTAGCGGAGTTTGGGCTGTGCTAAATCTTTAGCCAACAACTGTGATACTGCACTGCTAAAGTAAGCCGTCTTGTTTTAACACATAGATCCTATGCATAAAGACGTGGGTAGGAAGCAGACAAACTGAGGCATTAAGATTAGCTAAGTTTAGCGACTGATGGTAGTGTAAGTCTGACACGTGTACAGCAGTTATTGCCGGAAAGACTAATGGTGTGTGTCTATCTTTCCAATTTATGTATGACCGGGTCCATGGTTGATACCTGGAGTGCTCCATATCACAGCAGCTGCAACAGGTGGACGGCCCAGGGGATGCTTACGTCAGTCACGGCTGGGTCCATGGCGGATATCTGAGGAGTACTCCACACCGCAACATCATCAGTGGGTGGACGGCAAAAGGAAAGCATACGTCGAGAAAGAAGACACCAAGGGCCCAAGTATTGCTGGCAGGTGTTAGTGTTACCCCTTCCCTAAGGTGGAAGTGGGAATGGTTACCCAGGTTTTCTTGGTCTTTTTTGCTGGTTCTTGCAGTTTCTCAAACCTGCCACGCAGGGGAGGAACTCCTCACCAGAAGTTGAGGAGCTAAAAATGGTTGCCCAGGTTTTTCTTGGTCTTTTTCTGGTTCTTGCAGTTTCTCAAACCTGCCACGCAGGGGAGGAACTCCTCGTTAGAAGTTGAGGAGCTAAAAATGTGCCAGCACAAACAACGTGCCGGACGCAGGACAGGGAAGAGTGGGTTTGAGGGTCTGTGCCATGGTCAGTTCAGGAACTGCTTTCAGGGATTTTTAGCTCAGCAGCCCGACCCCCTGTCAGTGGTGATACCTCACCTAGGGGGGACTGAATGGGCCAAACTGGGGAGGCGATTACTCATTGATGGGTTCATCTCCACTGTGGGTGGGTCTTCAGGACAAGCCCGGGTGGCACAGTGGGTGGGTCTCAACTGATCCCAGGGTGGCAAGGACCCGGTCGGGGCGTTGAATCACTCGATAAAGAGGATCAACACACAGCGGGACAAGTTATTTCAAGCCCCGGTTCCAGATGATCCAACATGGGTGTATTTGTCCTACCTGGTAAGGGGAGTCCATTTGACGGAGGAAGGAAGTGGCCTGGGGTCTGGGCCTGGGTGGAAGGTTTACTAGAGTGAGAACTTTCTAGGGTAGGTCTAGGCAGGGGGAGGCCAGATCGTCGGTTAACAATGCTGGCCTGTGGCGGTAAGGTCATTATCGGTGAGCACATATTTTGAGGTCTGAGGGGGCGGGCATCATCCTATGGAGGTTCCCGCCCAGGGGGAGGAGCCTGCGGGCCACTCCCACAACTCCAGGGGCAAGGTAATAGATGCTGCAAAGCAAAGGAGCGCGGGTAGGAGTAGTTCACGCTTTCCTTAGGCTGGTAGCCACCCCGCGCGCGTGGACTCATGACGCCACCGGCGCAGAGTAAGGGCCCTCCTTTAGTGGGTAAATGGAGTTCAGGGCGTAGACCGGGCAATTCCCGGGGTAACACTGCGCATGCGCACATCCAGAGGGGAGGCGCAGCTTGTAGGACCTGACACCGGTAGTGACCCTGCCATATGGCCAGAAATGTACAAAAATTCTAGATGAGGATGTTTAGTATAAGTTAGGAATAACTTGTATTAGAGTTTTGTTAAAGTCAGGCTCTCAAACTTGTTGCTAAGAGTATGTACCTAAATGTCCTGCTGAATTTTTGTATAAATTGTTGATTATGCAATTAAAACCTTTTTTAATTTCATACTTTAATAAATACGGCCGGGCGACTAGCGCCCGCCTTCCAAAAAGTAAAGACGTCTCGTGTCCACGTTCCTGGGTATTGGGTGCCGGATTGGGGGGGAGGCGGCAGCTAGTCGCTGACCATGTGAAAAGGGGGGGCCCTCGGCCCCCCCGCACGCATGGCGGCGCGGCGACCGTCGCCCCCACTATCACCTTGGTTGCCACTCGGCGGTGGGGGCGTGCCCTGGGGGGCGCGGCCCACCGCCGATTGGCTGGCGGCCCCCTTGACCCGGATCCTGGGAAACAGGTCCGGGTCAGGGGGGGCGGGCTAGAGGAGGGGCCACCTGGCCCCTCAGGAATAAAGAGATAGGGAGCGCCCAGGAGACCCCCTTGTCCCTGGACGCTCCCTCGCCGAAACGGTGTGCCCCGCGCTCGGGGCTTCTTTGTTTTCCCACCCACCATCCCTTGGAACAAAAAGTTTGGTAGCAGTTCTTATCTCTGGTTGAAGGGTAAGTTCTGGATGTACGGTCCACGGGTCTCACAGGGTAATAGAGATGAACGGTTGGTGTATTTTGTTGATGCTTTTGGCTAGGAATTTTTCCCCCTTTTTAGCAAGTCATGTGTGAAGTGAACTGTATTTAATGCTATGTGTCTTTAGGCCTTTTTTCCCTTTGTAGCTATACGTTGATACTGTTTGAAGTGAACTGTATTTAATGCTATGTGTCTTTAGGCCTTTTTTCCCTTTGTAGCTATACGTTGATACTGTTTGAAGTGAACTGTATTTAATGCTATGTGTCTTTAGGCCTTTTTTCCCTTTGTAGCTCTACGTTGATACTGAGTGAAGTGTACTGTATTTATTGCTATATGTCTTTAGGCCTTTTTTCCCTTGGTAGCTATACGTTGATACTGTTTTATTAGCCAGTGTAGCTGTCCTTTAGAATTTTTTCCCATAGGTCGTCGTATTTATTAGGTATGGGGCATGCGGTAAGGTCATTATCGGTGAGCACATATTTTGAGGTCTGAGGGGGCGGGCATCATCCTATGGAGGTTCCCGCCCAGGGGGAGGAGCCTGCGGGCCACTCCCACAACTCCAGGGGCAAGGTAATAGATGCTGCAAAGCAAAGGAGCGCGGGTAGGAGTAGTTCACGCTTTCCTTAGGCTGGTAGCCACCCCGCGCGCGTGGACTCATGACGCCACCGGCGCAGAGTAAGGGCCCTCCTTTAGTGGGTAAATGGAGTTCAGGGCGTAGACCGGGCAATTCCCGGGGTAACACTGCGCATGCGCACATCCAGAGGGGAGGCGCAGCTTGTAGGACCTGACACCGGTAGTGACCCTGCCATATGGCCAGAAATGTACAAAAATTCTAGATGAGGATGTTTAGTATAAGTTAGGAATAACTTGTATTAGAGTTTTGTTAAAGTCAGGCTCTCAAACTTGTTGCTAAGAGTATGTACCTAAATGTCCTGCTGAATTTTTGTATAAATTGTTGATTATGCAATTAAAACCTTTTTTAATTTCATACTTTAATAAATACGGCCGGGCGACTAGCGCCCGCCTTCCAAAAAGTAAAGACGTCTCGTGTCCACGTTCCTGGGTATTGGGTGCCGGATTGGGGGGGAGGCGGCAGCTAGTCGCTGACCATGCGAATTTGGCAGAAGGATTATCCATTTTCTGGCTTAAATATGCTGTCATTCTTAAGTGAGACGTTCTAATGGAGCTCAAACAGGGGAGGATTACGTTTCTTTACTGCACAAGTCAAAAAATTGATGATACAAACAGTCTGTAGTCCGTGACTTGCAGGGACTCGATCACAGCTCTTCTGCACATGGGGATCCCTCTTGTTAAAAAAAGGGTTTTACCCAATATCTGCCGTTTGTCTGCAGGGCAAGGCAGCTCCATGATATGTTTAATTGTGTCCCATTAATAATTACATACCCTGCATTGCTTTCTGCTGTTCAGGTTGCGGTTGTATGTTCTTACAACGAACTCAGTTGTAACGCATGCCTTTACCACGCATGCGTTACAACGGAATGACATTTCCATGCTTATCCTTCTCCACGTATTTTTCCGTGGTGACGTCATACGTCGTAAAGAGGAAGCGGAAGTTTCTTTCCGTTTCCTCTTATACGACGTTGATTGCCTGCACATCTCGACTTCAGGTTAGGTTTTTTTTGGGGGGGAGCCCCCTCTACCCCCCTTTTTTTAAATTGTACCCTTTACCACACATGCCTTTACTACGTACCTCGTAGTAAACGTATGCGTGGTAAAGGCTTTCGTTGTAACCACGCATGCATTGTAATGCATGCGTGGTTAAGAGTTTCGTGGAAACGGCCGCGTTGTAGTGGCCGTTTCCCGTTGAAGACAAGCCAGCTGTCAAATAGGCTGTAAGTCGCGATTGCCTGATCAAGACAAACTTGGGTCAGGGATGAAGGTCCTTGAATCTGTAGGTCTGACTATAGGAGTTGGGTTAAAGTGTCAGATTTCAAACTGTGAAGTTTATGGCAGAGTTTACCGTAGAACCCCAGGTGCACTACATTTTGGATGGTGAGCCCAAACTCCAGCCATATTTGGGATGGAGATGTGCCATGTGGTAATTTCCTTCCTACATGTGCTTGAGACCAGACTGCTAAAAAGCTGGGCATCCCTTCCACGCAGGGATTCAGAACCATATGAGATGGTCGGGATCAATTCTGCCCTGATTACATCTAAAAGTGGCCTTAATGAGGGTCTGAACATGTGCTTTCTAGTTCTAAAAATTGCATTATGAAGGACTCCTGCCCTATCCCAGATACATTTGGAGGGGTGGGGGCAAGAAAGAGCCACTGCTGTCAATTAAATTGCCCAAATACATGTAGGTGTTATCTTTGGAAATCTTGCTACCATTTAAAAGCAATTCACCCTCCTTTTTTATTTGTTGTCTATAATCATTGTTTTGGTCCTTTGTAAATTCATCACGAGGTGGGTCTTATCTGAGTATATTTGGAGGGTGTTTAGCACTCGTTGGAATCCTAATTTTGTCTGACCCATGCGGAGTGCATTGCATGCATAAAACAAACAGCCCAGATGCCTTCCGCCAGTTTGGGGGGGATGGGCACAGAGAGCATTTAAAGATTCTGAGAAGTCAGCCGAAAAGAGGTTAAAAAGGAGGTGAGCTAGTTCACATCCCTGCTTCAAGTCAGTGGTGTTTGGAATTTTTCTAGAGACAGTACATACATCCCCCATTTTTATGCACACCCACGTGTTTGAATGCTCAAGCTCAATAACTGCTCTGAGTATATGTTGTAAGATCCCAGGTGCTTTCAATTTTGCCTATAAGAGTGATCCTAAGACTGAGTCAAAAGCTGCCTTGAAGTTTGCAAGGCAGAAGGGTGCTATTTGAAGTAATTTTGCCAATCATAAGAGAAAGGGTTAATAGATTGGTGATGGTGCCCGTTCCATTTCTAAATCTTTTCACAATGTTGTTCTCGAATACTCAGATCTCAAGTTCCTCTTGGAGTAGGTCTCCAAAGTATTTTGCGTTCTTATCCTACAAACAGATTTGCCGGACATTTGATGTGTTTAAAGAGTCGCCACCTTTAAATATCGGGTGTATGGTGGCCCCTCGCCATGTGTCTGGGATCTGCCCTGTTGTAGTCGCTTGGTTATAGAGCGGTGTGGGAATTTGTGCTCATGAGGATGGATTTGCTTTGAATAGCACCTGAGGAAGGCCTTTGGGGCCGGTTTGTCCGTCAGCCCTGCTTTTGCTGATTATATGCTTTATTGTCGATTAAGACCAAAAGGTGGGCAGAGCGGTTCAGGCATGTTGATGGACCGTCACAACTAAAGTTTGAGGGCCCCTCAGTGGCTGGGATGAACGAACATATGTGACCTAGGCGTCTTCAGAGATGCTGGCCGTTTTGGAAGCTACATGACCTTTTTCAAGGTTATTGATCATTCCACGGACTATTTTGGAAGTGTTACTTTGGCAGGCAGAGTATTACTATGATATGTCAAGTTCCTGTGGACAAAAGTACTGTGTGAGACTGAAATAGATTAAAATGTTAACTGAGCAAGAGTACGCTAGTATGTGTCTTTGTGTGTGTTTTTTTTAGAATTAGCACTTCTAAATATAGGAAGATCGTTGACACATAGAAATTGAGTAAATGTGGCATCTCTTCAAAGTCACTAAATGAATGTGTGGCACTCTTTTATTGACAAATTGATTAAATCTATGGTGATGTGTTGTGAAATTGTTTGCAGTCTAGAATTCTCTACTTTCTTTCTTATAATTGTTATATGTGCCTAACAAAAAAATAAATGTGTCCTCATGTAACGCTACTGGTGCTATGTAAGGTGCTCTGATACCCGATGCCTTCGGGTCAAGTTTGCGATATATTAAACTCTGTAAAATAAAAAAATACAAATATGTACTGTCAGATATAACAAAAGGTGAATTATGGGTTTCTTATGATATAAAAGCAGGATTTGTAGTGGTAAGATGAATATTAAGACGCAAAATGTCTAATTAAAAATACAAATGTGCTGGGAAGGAGTATTACCTGTACTTTTCTGTTTCTCAATAAATAAAAAACAGATTGTAATTTCAAAATATTTAAATAAAAATGAATGGGAGATTCATGAACTATAGATACAAGACACATAGGAAAATGAGCAGGTATTTGCAAGAACAGATGTTATTTCAGACCTCTATGGAAACCAGTACACGCCTGCGTAAAAACTAAAGCAAATGCAAAATATGTGCCTATGGATATTTTTAGTGGGCATTTGGTAAGCAATAATCTGAAACGTTAGGAAACATGGTGAGAAATGTAATAGTGGGTAAAGTCGAGCGAGGAAAGATAACTATAGACAGGCTACAGACTGACTTGAGAGGTGGGGTATTTCATCCAGAGCAATAGCCTGGGTGACATTCCGTAATGTTTAATTACAAGTCTCTCCCGGTCGAGAATTAGCTAGTGTGCAAGCGTTGGGCACACATTCTAGGCCTGGAGACACAAGACCTGTCTTTGCTGCTACAAGGGCAGGGGCAGTGACTATGGACAGCAGCAAAGCCAGGCCTATGCCCCTGAACCCTGCAGAATGGGCAGAGCAGACAATCCTCTCATGGGCAAACAGAAGCCTGGTCAGGGCCTCCCCCTCCACCCAAAGCACTCCCACGGACTCTATACACCTGTTCAGGGCAGGCAGAAAATGCATCACTGTTTTTCACCAAAACTGCAAAAAAAAACGGTGTGGTGAAGGTTGAGATATCTTCGAGCCCAAGCAATTACTCCCTATTCTGATGAAAAACTAGTAATCCTCAGAATTTGGTTTGGGAATGCCACCCAGAATCATAGATTCCACTCCGCCAACACCAAATTCCGGCCAACTTGGAAAAAGAAGGCTTTAAGGTCGTAATTTGGATGTTGGCTTAACATATCATGGAAATTGCGTCCTGTGCATTACAAGGTCATAACAGTGAATTGCACTCCAAATACTGTGCATGGGAGTTGGGACATACATTATATTTTCATGCGATTGGGTGCCATGTCTGCCATGCAATGTGTAAATATGGTCCTTAGTCACTTCCTTGAGCCAACATCTCCCCGGATGTTTGAACCTTGTGCTATCCACTGATAAGGGCTTCATAATTTCAGTAGGCAGTTAAGGCTATTGTGCTGAAGAGGAAAACAAAAGTTGCAAAATTGTGCAGTGGTGAAAGGTGCCCCACTATTGACAGTGCTGTATGCAATGTTGCCACATATGCTAGGAGGCTTTTGCTCATTTGGTTCACGAGTTGTTGCTTTACTGAGTTTTTCTC
Source organism: Lissotriton helveticus (assembly GCF_964261635.1). Classification (NCBI taxonomy): domain Eukaryota; kingdom Metazoa; phylum Chordata; class Amphibia; order Caudata; family Salamandridae; genus Lissotriton; species Lissotriton helveticus. Next base: position 1,762,980,901 of record NC_136065.1, read on the forward strand.
GAGCCAGAAATCCGGGTTTGAGTTTTTGCGCAGGACAGGGATTTGTTGTTCCAGAAACAGATACAGTCCTGATGGAGGACAATTTTGAGAGAGTTAAACGAGTTTTACCAATGGTTAGAGCAAGTAAGGAGGCCACATTCCTCTGTTTTTCTGCTAGAACAAAGGGGCATATTATCAAGGGATTTATCTCCGCTTTTTTGGCTTTAAAAGCCAAGAAAGCGGAGATAAAATTATCTCCCTATTAGCAACAGGGTGCTAACACGCAAATTTGCATGTTAGCACCCTTTTTCTCCACGCTTCCCCTTGCATCTCTAATGAGATGCAAAGGGGGCGTTCCAGAGAAAAATAATAGGAGAAATGTTGTTAAGCGACATTTCTCCTATTATCAAGGATTTCGCTAACCCTGTTAGTGATAAAAAAGCAGCGCTAACTGCGGTTAGCACTGCTTTTTTTACACCTGCTATTTTCCTGACTTAAGCCATGATATCCTATGGAAGGTGGATATCATGGCTAAGTTTGTGAGCCCCTATCATCAAGCTAACACCAAACTTCGAGAGATTATCGTTGGTTTGGCAGTTAGAGCGAGGATTTTTATCACTTCTGAGATAAACCTTGCTAATAGCAAGTTATCTCTGCGATAATTTCCAGCGATGCTTAGCGTTAAAAAATGTGTTGCTTTGCATCGTTAGCGATAAATATCACTAATCGTTGGTAATAGGCCCCTTAGTTTTTCTAACTTAAGTTCTTTACCAGAGCTATTTTAACATCCAATGGTACTAATTACATTTTTCAAAAATCCACAGTTGGGGTTTTGCCGATTTTATTCTTCTTAAAACAGTCTTCCAGCACAAGTCCGACACTTAATCTGTGTACAGATAGGCATAGAGGCTAAAGCACCAACAGGCAACATAGCTTACATTTTTAACACCTGCAAGAAAGCTAAAAAAAAGCATAAAAAACTAGCTCCATTGGTGAATTACTAAGCTGAAAGCTTTAATTATTGTACAAATGATTATGCCCAGGAGTGTCCCGGGTACAGGATGACATATTTCATAATTTCTCAGTCATTTGGAAGGGAATAGCTTGCAGGTTCTAGAACTGCTGCAAAACTTACAGAGCTTGTACTATGCAGGTAAATACCAGGTTTCTATATGTAATGTCTTTAAATCTAAAGACATAGCCCCAGTGACATGTTGTGCCTAAACAAACACTCGGTTAATGAGTTGCATTGATGCTTCTGAAACGTGTGGATTTCAGTCATTCTTGTTCGAAGGGGAGTGCAATTAACATTACATACAAGCTTCTTGGCCGCTGTATTCCAATCTTTGCAGTGCTTCAATAAGGTCCCCTGTGGTAGGTCTTCCAGGGTTCGATGTGGATTCTTGCTTCTAGTAAGGACAGGTGAGTTGTTGAGCTGTCACCTGCGTAGATATTGTGAAGTATCGGGCAAAGTCTCAGAGTTTACGGAAAGTTTTATAAACTTAAAAAAAAAAAGTATAAATATCTAACATGTCAGTGCAAGCTACTTGTATTGATGGGAAAGGAATGTACCCTGCATGGTATATGGATGTGTGCCCATGCCCTGAGTGACACAACTGCATGTAAAATTGGCATCCTAACTTTTTGTCTGCTTAGGTACCACACCAATCTGGTGTGGGTACTGCAGCATAGGCCTTTCCATGGTAATGCAAAGGTCCTGACCTTGTTTTTTGACCTGGCGGGTGCACAAAGTGTCTTTCAGCGTGGGAGTCCTTTCCATGTCCTGGGCTGATAACCTAAAGCGATTATGGTGACATGCTGCTTTTTTCAAATTGTTAGTCCTGAACAGACATTTTTCCTCTTTCATAAAGGAATTCTGCTTACCAACCACACAAATCTCCACTTCTAAGTAATAACCAACAGGTGGACTTACATGTCCTGTGCGTGTCGAGTGTGTGTGCAAATTGAGTGTGTGTGTGTAGGGCATACCTGATGGGGATACTCAGTGTGCAATGTGAGTGTGGTTGCTAGGAACAGTGGAGTTCATTTGTTATAGCCCTCTGGGTTGGCATAGCATAATATAGAGGGTGACACAGCTTCTCCTAACAGAGGAAGTGTATTGCATTTAGTTCTGTGGTTGAAAGGTGGAGACCAAGGAGGGAAAATGGAAACAGGGCTATAAGGCCCTTTCGGCAGGAGATTATTGATAAGATTTTCCTGAGCATTGCCATTTGGTGACTAGTGGGGGGAATCAGTAGATTCTTTTGTTAAAGGTGCAGACGTTTCTAGGCAGAGTCTGCCCTTTTTCTGCCCCTAATTGCTACTTCAGGAAGGATGTTGACAGTCATGTGCAAAGTCTTGACGTTTCATTGTGCTGATGTTTTTGATAGTCCTGCTTGAATCCAGCATTATCACTACCAGTTGTGAGAGCAACATTGCACAAAGGCTGTATCTGTGCCACAGAAAACGTCATTTAGATTTGAATCACCCCAAACTGTGTCCAGAACCCTAGGTAGTGGATCAGCATGCTCTGTCTGAGAAATGAGTATAACAAATGGATCTAAAGTACTTCACTTTGTTCCAGTTCCGGGGGACCCAGAGTTCCCCACTCTGTTCAGTTCCAAGTTCTTCCTGCTCAAGAAAGAAAATGTTCCGAACGGTACTCCAAGAGCTGCTATGAGACCAGAGTTTGTGTTTGCTTAATAGCTGGTGTCCCAGAGTTGCAAGGACAGCTCCTAAAGTCTGCACAATTTCCTGTAGAAGCTGAGGGTCTGCTTGCTGATTAGATGCCTGCCTGCTTAGAGAAGGAAGAAGAGTGCCTGTTCCTGCAAGAGGAAAGACTCTCCAGGAGTAGAAGCCCGGCCATGCTTTTGGAGTATGGAACACACTGAAGAAGCCGCCAAGTGGTTTCAGTTTTGCACTGCATGAAGAATCTTTAGGCCAAACAGCCTGCAGTCTGGAATCCCTGCAGCATGCCTGAAGGACTGGTGATGCTGCCAACAAATGGCACCTCCCTCAGAGAAACCACATCACTGTTGCCAAAGTGGAAGATCTGCCTGCAACCTGTATGCCACCTTTGATCAGGTCTACCACCCTAATTGCCTCAGAGGCCTGGGTGAGGCTGTTGCCATGGACTAGTAATGCCCCAGAAGGCTCTAAAGGTGTGAACCATCCTTCGCCAGCCAAGCAGTATCTCCACTGAGAGGGTAATACAAGGTCCATTCTTAAAGAACCTGAATGATTTGTCATGAACACAAAAATATATTTCATCTGTGGTGTGTTGCTTGTATTAGAGAGAACTGTTTGGGCTCAAGAACTGTTCAAACTGACCTACAAGTTGTTTATGCTGCGACGGCTTAGTGAACTTGCACCTGTGCCCAATCTTGCCTAAGACCAAAATTCAGGAAAGTCAATATAGACAGTCGAGGACTCATCAGAATGTGGAGAGAAGCACCTTAGATGGTTAATACTATGTACTATTTCATTTTAGTGTGATATAAAAGCATTGTTTACTATACAGCAAGCTCTGGCCATTGAATTATTATGTCTGGTGTTTGACTGTTTGAGTTCTGAGTCTCTGACCCCCACACTACCTCCCTAAAAAGCATTTGACTACTCACCTTCCCCTGAGAGTTAAGTGTAGAAAGGGTCACTTGACCAGTTTTCAGAGCCACACTCGGATAGGCACCATGACTTCAGAGGGAATTGCCCGCAACCACCATTGTTATGGCCCATTAGTCCCATCTGTTGTGTCGCCCCTCCCTGAACAGGTCAAAGAAATAGCTAAGATAAGTTAATAGTTATGTGTGTAAACGTTTAATAGAGAAGTAACTTTACATACATTGGCCTCTCACCCTCTAAGGGCCAATCATAGCAGATGTATTGCAGAAAATGGCAATTTAGGAGATGAGGTATTTCTAGTTAGAGTACCGTTTCCAAACACAGATGTAGTAGGCTTTAATTTACCATACAAGCCACATTTGGGAACTTTATACACTTAATGGTCTTTATGTAAACAGCATGGTACTAAACTTAGGGCGGGCTTCTCTTCTGATTTAAGTGTGCTGTGTTCATATGGTTTACCATTCTAACAGAAGCTCTTAAGGGCTAATGTATGTATAGAGGCCTTAGATCTCAGACAAAAGGTTTGCAAAAAGTGATTAGATTCCAAAATTAGATAGTAAACTTCTGTACTTTCTCCAATTTTGACCAATAGCATTCGCTAATGAGCTATACTGTTTAGCACAGATGAGTGTTTCTTAAAATAAATGAACATGTACACTCAGTGTATGGCCCACACAAAGCTGTGAAAGCAGATGGTAGAAGCCAAATTAACCTCTGAGCCATAAAACTCAGTTAAATGCTCTCGGGGCAAGCATTTATGTTTGTCCTTTTTTCGTGTGCATGGCGAGTAGGAGTTGTGAAGCATTGTCCATCACTTTATCTGCTTGCTCAGTGGCTTGACAAAAGCCACACTAGAAATCACACTTACAGCCTGATTTAGAGTTTGGCAGACGGGTAAGACATAATGCACTTATAATAAGGCAGGCAGGATATCTGTCACATTTGTGAAGGAGTACACGTCTGGTGTATTCTAAATCTGGCACTTAATCTACATACAAGCCAGAAGCAATCTAGGGCTACTATAGTTCCAATAAAACTAGTATTTTCTACAAATAAGTTTCATATTTAGAGTAAATTCCTATTTACTCTAAATGGCATGTGGCTTAATTGAAAAGTAGGACAATGATTCCAATATTTATATACACATAAATCTACAATCTACAAGTGCACAATGTACCCAATTCACAGATGTAAATCTATATGCAGAGATATCTGCCCATGTAAATTTCTGCCTACACCAGGGTGCAAATATCAGCCTAAATGCAATGCAGAAATGCCGGTCAGAGAGGTATCCCTAGTAGTGGTCATGCATGTCCCCACCCCTTATATGCGATGTTATTAGGGGTTCTGAATTTCCAAATTAATATGACCATTTTTCCCCTTAATTTGTTTTGTACTTTGTTTTATTTTTATTTTTGGGCTTTGTGCTGCAGCCATTAATTTCTAAAACATTTCCTAGCAGTACCTGCGAGTGGTCATTTCTGTGTGACTTACTGCAAGGCTTGGCTAGAGGAGATTTAACCCTTTTTGGGCAGCACTGCTGTTGGAGTAGATGTGCGCATAAATGTGTAGGACAGGGGTAGATCTATTCCTGTGCGTTTTTTTAAGCTTTTTTTTAACATCTTTTTATTTTGAACACAGCCATAAAAATATAGTGCAGTGAATATGATTCAGGGTGCAGGACTTTGGAATGGTATATATTGACACAACATAGTGACACATTGGTAGTCAAGAGTAGATAAATCACTGTGCAACCCCAACACACTAGCCTCAATGCATCAGGCCTCCTCTTCATTTCTATTTCATCACATCTACCTCTAGGTTTTCCCGTGTCCATGGTGGGTACACCAGCCACCCCATATCTTTTCCCATTTTTGGGGGGCAACCCCATCTCTGGTACCCCACTTGTTCAAACAGTCCAAAATTAAACATAAAATCTGGGGTAAGGTAAATGGGAAAAAAAACTGCACTTACCTGCATGATGGCCGGCCGCTTCCTCTCCGTCTGCTTCGGCTCTTTGGTGGAGTCCAGGAGCAGGAAGGAAGCAGGAACCACCCAGTCTTCCAGTCTCCTACAGCCAGTCACAACACAGCGTTACAGCAGCGTTGTGATTGGTCTGAGTGCGTGGTTCAGCGCTCAGAGAGAGACTGGGGGCCTAGGCATCTTCTCCAACCCTGGGTGGAGAACATGCAAAGTGCGCATGAATGTGTGTTCCGCCGAGACGGCCAGCCGAACATTCATGCGCACTCAAAAGAGTACCTCCACTTTTCCGGTGACGTGCAGCCCCGCCCCACCCCTAACCAGGTGACACACAGATTTAAAAATAAAATTATCATTTTTTTCCCTTTTGTCAACTGCTCACAGAGCAGTGGGGCAATGCTCCTGGGCCTTAGCGGAGGAGCCACCCTGGATAGATGCATCTGAATTAAATATCCAGAATCAATTGCGTTTAATAAGATCCCTTATTACACCAATATTTATTTCTTAAATAAAAAGACATAAAACAAATTCACTGCAGCACAGTAACAATAAATGCATCTACTAACATTTCAGGTTACCCTGACCTTTTTTGAAACCTACTACAAAAATCAGCGAAAAGAGTTTTTAATCACTAAGACTCGGATTTTAACTAAGACACAATAGGCTATAGTGCAATGGGTCTCATGAAGACTCATCAATAACTTAAGCCTTGACTTCTGCTCTACAACGATCATATGAATCATTGGAATGTATTGTTAATTCTGAGTTCGGACTGAATTTAATCATATAGAGGAAAATAGCATGCAATCAGACATGATAATTATTGTTAATTACTTTTGCATTGTTGTATGAATGTGTGACTATATGCAGATTCAAGGGTTATCCTTCATTTTATGTAGTATTGTGCCTACATGTTTGTATTTCGTACAACAGGGTTTTAAAGATGTTATGCACATAATAAAATATACTAAATTTGTATTTGTTAGTCTGCTGGCCCATTTATGTAGTACTCCTGTACGTTTTATGTTTGTCTAGTTGCTCAGGGGTGTTGTCTATACAATAGTGCAATAGGGACCAAGGTATTACCTTGCCATTTTGAAAGTTTCATTTTAAGACATGACTTTTTGAGAGTCTGCTTTCCCCAAAAATATTCTAAACGCTTCTTTATTCGAAAAACAAGTGTTTGCTTTCCAATAGTTAAAGAACCGTAAGGACATAGTGGGCAGCCTTGACAAAAACAGGCAACTTGAATGTTCAGGGAACAAATGTCCAGGCTCATCAAATATCAAAGGCCACTGCGGATGGGGGGAATGCAAGGTAAGAGGAGAAATGTAACATGTAACATAATGGACAAGCAAGCATTGGCAATGCCAACAGGTCTGACTTATGAATGAAAGTGCCTCTGTGTCAATGATGGGTTTAGGCTCTCAATTGGCCGTTATACATGTACTGTGTCACTCATCCTTGCACTCATGCATCCATTTACCAATCTGAATCATTTTTACTTCTTACACAATTGGAGCAAAACACACACAAATTCAAATGTCAACAACATATACGCAATTATATTTAGAAGAATACAAGTAGAAAAAATAAAACCTGCTGCTGTCTAAACATATGCTTGTGATACCAAAATTGCAGGTGTCTGTCTTGCAGAGGTATTGTAAATAGTCTATCATTGTTTTAAAGTTCTAGCACGGACACCAAATTTAGAACCACCATGTTGGCCATCTGGAATGCTAAAATAATGATACGCTATGCACAACAGCATTATATCATGGTTTCCCGGTTTAGAGCAAGTGACCATGTGGGATGTGGTGCTCTGCAAATTAAATGCCAATTAAATGAGTGGCACGCGAGTGACCCATTACCACTGCCTGAAGAGCTGTAGTATATCCTTAAGAAATATTTTTAAAAAGAGGAGAAGAAATAGAATAAAAGTAGAGTATTGAAAACTAAAGGACTGGCCAATCAGTCATGGCACTCAAGCACACATATTTTCAGATGGATGTACACATCTAATCACAAAATGCCATCGTTCACAATGCAAGAGAGCTGATGACGGATGTGGACTGACCCATTACCCCATGCAGTATGCTGTGATGGATGGAAGCAGGGTGTAAATGACACTCAGACAGACTAATGGCAGAACAGAGCTAAACCAATAGCCGTCTATGTACCTATATGGGTATATATATATATACGTGGATGTATGTATTATTTAATCATATCCTGACAGACAGCTAAGAAGAGATATTAATTAGAATTAGTACACTGCAAATCTTCTCACCCTAGGGTTTGTCAAAGGTGGTAACCAACTTCAACATCCTTCCTATAAAGGTAATCTGTGGCATTTCATTTAACAAAATACCTTTAATAAAGAGAAATAACATTCCACCCTTAACCGCATGCGTGCGGCATGATTTCCGCCCGTACGCTGGATTTTGCGGATTCGCACTTTACATGACGAGCTGGGCTCGTCATGAGCGTGCGAGGAGGCTACCTCATGACGAGCCCAGCTCGTCATGAGCGTCGAAGGGGTTAAATACCTATTGATTTTAACATATGCATTTCACAATTATTATGTCAGGCCTGCCGCATTTATCATAACCTTTCATAATAAACAGATCAGATCTATTGCATCTGAAACATTTTTTCTTAGTGACCCAATCAAGCCGCTAGCTGTTGTCCTTGGCTTGTTACTATAACCAACTGAGACCTACTTTGTGGGTTATAAGCTTTCCTATGAGGCAACCATTAGGAATAGATAATAAAATTACAAATATTCATAAACTACTATTTAAACAATATAAAATCCCTTCAATGAAGCCTAATAAGAATTACCATGGTTTAAATTGTCTATACACATGGTTTGTCCGGTAAGGTAATTTGTAAGATTCTATGTAACAAAATACCTGCCTCCTGACTTTAGCACAATGTAATAACAATTCACTCCTAAGAGCCTATTGCCTTTACCACGTGCTCTTCACAATAAGTTAGTAAGGCCTACTTGCTTTGCCATAACTTTTCCTTATAAATAGTTCACACCCAAGGGATCTAACATATCTTTTGCCTTGTGAGCTGATAAGGCGTATTATAAAGTCTTGACATTATATAAAACATAGGCCTACGGAGGTGTGCATAAATGTTATGTATGTATAGAGCTGTAAAAGTACAATTGTGTACAAAATTACAGTTGGCAAAACAATACACAACCCCTCTCAACAGTTCATAACAAGAATAAGCACAGCAAATTTCTGCTCCCTGGGTTTCTCAGACTGAGTGACCAACACCAAAACACTTGCCTACTATGGCAATCTGTCAGATTACATATAACAACATTTCTTTTTGAGTTTAATAAGCTTTACTAAGTCATAAAGAAGTCAATAACATACATTAAAGGCCTAAGAAATAACAATGCATAGGAAATCTTATAAACAAAATGGAACAGGCAAAAAATCATAGTAGAAAGCTGTTTACATTTTGGGAAGATAAGGGACTGGAAAGATAGGGAGAGGGAAAATATATGATATACATATATTAATAATAATAACCACTAAATAGATATCAATGCTATTCTCCTAAGAATTGTAGAAGAAAAAGAAACAAATAACTGTTGAATAAAATTTCACCAAATATTTAGAAGGATAGGAAAGATAGAAGAAATAACAAAGAGGAAGGAATTTGATTCAAGGGGGTTGGAAATTTCCAGAACGATGATGAGAAACATTATTGATTGAGCCCTTATTTAAATATGAAATTAACGGTATCCAAAAAACATCTCTATTTACATTTGTATTGCATTGAGAGGCATAAGCAACATCTAACCTGACATTGACATAGAGTATTCCACAATGGCTAAATTGAGAGTTTTGTCAAACATTTCCAATTAATCGTAATTTGTTGAAACGCTAAAGCCAACAGAAGATCAAACAATCCTCGTTGATGGAAAGGGAGAGGAATTAATTCTGACAGACTTCCCTTAAAGAGAAGAACATTGGACATGGGTACTAATATCTGAAAAATGCTAGAAAGACGATCCCAAATTTGCGTCCAAAAAGAAATAACAGGGGGACATGAGAAAAAAAGATGTGAAAGATCTGCTGATGAAAAGTCACAGGACCAGCATTTCTTATGGTCTAAATGTGTGAAATTAGTTATGGAAGTGGGGGTGAGGTAGAGTCTGTGATATAGGAAAAACATAGATTGAGTAGTGGAAGGAGATCTTGAGATCCTCAGCGACCGAGCCCAAATCTTATTCCATACATCAATGCTCCATTGACAGCCTAAGTCTGATTCCCAAGTGAGTTCCACCTTAGTTTTGTCTCGTTCTGGATTTGTGGTGTAGAAGAATTTATAAATTAGTGAAGCTTTTGGAATTAAAACTAATATTTTAATAAGTGAGTATTGAGTAATAGGATCTTCATCTGAAAGAAGGGAGTAAAAAATGCTCAGAAGTAAATCCATTAGTATGGAAAATGAATGCAAGAAGGATGGAGGACATTTAAATGTGGCCTGAAAATCAGGAAAGGAAGAAGGAGAAGTGCCATCCAATAAGTCAGTAACCCAAGTAATTCCTTTAGCTCCCCACGAGGCCCAGTACAGATGTCCAATATTTATAGTTATAAGACGATCATGCCATAAACGAGAATGTAAAGAGATATTTCTGGTTATGAGTTGTGGCTGAAGATGAGGTCGTAACAGAGAGCAAGTGTGTTTAAATAATGGGAGGGATGTGAGGGCATTTTTGGCAGTGAAAGAAAGAACGTCCTTGGTTGAGAAAGCAGTAAACAGACAGCGCTCAATATTGACCCATAAAGGAGTAAAGGAAGAGGATTCCATGTAAAGCCAATGTGATGCTTGCTTTAAGCTAAAAGCTTTATGATATGATGGAAAGTCTGGAAAGTTTACCCCACCTACAAGTCTCCGTTTTCTAAGATGAAATAAAGAAATTCTGGATTTTTTTTTCCATGGAAATTTGGAAAGAAGAGAATCTTTTTTTTAAAAAAGGTGACAGGGATACGTAAAGGAATCATTGAGAAATAATATAACAAAATAGGAGTAATCATCATCTTAATGGAGTCGAGACGATCCCACCAGGAGAGAAAGAGGGGTTTCCAGGATGAGAAAAGCCTGGATATACGATCTAGAGCTATATTCATGTTCAATTTAACTGAGTTAGTAATAGAATAAATCAGTAATCAACGGTAAGGGTTGTGCGAGGTATGCACCGGGAGATATTACACAAATAATTCCACGTTAGAAGTAATGATTCAGGCGCTCTTCTTCCAATGGTCTACCGTCAAGGCCAAACAGTTCCGTAAATATAAAGATTGATGGAAGGAGCGTCAAATTCACAATAAAATCATCAGTCCAGTACTGTAGTTCATGATTTTTATTATTCAAAATCTTTTTCAAAACTTCAAAAATTTCCAACAGAAAAAATGTCCAATCCAATGTAAATTACAAGAAATTTTCCATCCAAATAAATGCCTCCTTGTCCACGAATAATCACAACTCAAAACAGCCTACGTGTTTTGTCCTCCTAGGACATCATCTGGGCTGTGAAATAATAAAACAACAAAAAATCATAATCCAGTTCTGATTATACAAAATCTGATTAACACGTATACAAGTTTTACATACATTTAAACAGTCCACAGTGACAATGGAATTAAGTTTCTCAAATTGCAGTAAGCTCACAATTATCCTGCCTATATTCCATTCTAACATGTACAATAGAAAAACAAAAGAGATTATTAAAAATTATAAATAAGATCGAATCCACCACCCTCTACACAACATTCCGTATTCCTACACAGAACCTACTTCATAATTGCATATAAATACAAAGTTTATGTGTGAGTACATACCTCATCAAAATGTACAGCTCAAATATGCTGCTGACTGAATCCTACTTGAATTAAAAGGATGTATATTCATCACCGCACTCCCCATACACCGGGATCTTTCAATTCAAACCACCTATCAATGTAAGACTGAAGAAAAATGAACAATGTAAAAAATGTGGTCTCAAATAAAGATGGGGTGTTATTACAAGGGTGCTAACACTTCCCTATCCAGACCTGCAGTTTCTTGCTTAAGTTGCATAAAGTCCCGTATATCAAAGTGGGAATGTACCAGTCCTTACCAACCACTCACATTCTGTGGACTTATGCCAAACCTTAATACCAAGAATACCATTGATTCAGCCACAGCATGAAAAGACTTATGAAAAAGTGAAAAATTCTCACCAATCAAAAAAAGTCGTGTTTCTATATTTTTTCCAGTTCCAAACGATATCTTCACCAAAACTCCAAATTCTGCAATCTATAATAACTGCAACAAAGAAAATAGCCAACTAAGTGTCAATCAACTAATTACAAAAATAAGGACAACCTCAGTCCCTGTCTCAAAGTCTCACCTTGCCAAGTTGTTGTATTAGGTCGAAAGTCCCAGACCGGCGACAGTAGGTCGTGATAAATCAACTGTGCACCGCTGCCTTCACCGCCCTCGCATTATATACTCCCATCCGCCAATCACAATTCAGCTAATTCCTGCCTAATTAATGTCCCAGGCTGTGCCCTTTATGGTCTGCTACACCCTCAACCTATCAGGCAAACGTAAAAGGCTCCCCTTCCCGCAAAGTTGAATTAGCCAATCACCACACTTTATACATTTCACAGCCACAGTCTTCTCTCTGGTAAGCTACCCCAACAATGACTGTTTCCTTCCAAACCGGAAATAGTTTGTTTGACCAATCAGCTAGTAGCAAAGTCCGAAAGCACGTAAGATTTCAATAGAGATTAACCAGCCGCTTCTTTATTTATAACTTGAAAAAATGAATCCGCTGACGTGATTCCTACCCGTGTACGTTAGACCTATGCGAGTTCCGTAAACCCGATGTTATTAAGTAATGTCTCCTCCGTATATTCCCTGCTCAACAAAAAAAGGGAAAACAGCCTCAGTGTGTACCCTGACAATATAACATGATGTCGTTTCCACCCATGATGCGGTCTACATCTGACTGAATATCCCGACGTGCTGAATCTATCATAACACCACTTAATCGCCAAGGAGAAACTTTGTTGTTAATCTCCTAAATAATCTAAACATCACTTGTTCAATTAACCCACTTGACATTATAATTCATCTGCCGTGAGGAATATTAGACGGATTAGGAATGTTAATATAATCCTCAACACATTATTTAAAACTATTAGGAAACGGAAACGGATTATGTTCAAATCTTTGTGCATAGTCTACAAGGCGCTTCATGGACTGGGCCCAGCGTTTCTCCAACAGCACTTCCAATGGTACATGCCAGGCAGACAATTAAGGTCGGCCTGTTTGGGGCTGATTAGGCCAGCCCGCACCAGGAAGGCGCGTTGGGGGGGCAGAAGCTTCATCAGAGGGGCGGCAAATGCTTGGAACACCTTGCCTCTGGCCCTAAAGCAGAGTGCGAACCTGCTGGCATTCCAGAAATCTGAAAACATGGCTTTTTACGCTCTAGTCGGGAGGCTTGAAATTCAGGGAGGTACCTTTCAGCGCCAGGACACCGGTTGGTAACAGCGCGCTTTACAAATGATATAAATAAATAAAATTAGGTTTAAGAAAATACATGCAGGAAAATGAGACATGCACTCCATCAATATTATACGACCCAAATGGAAAAATATTTCAGTAACCATGACGTTCCATTGTCTATTAGAAATCACTTGATATACATATCATCATATCCTTTAAATATATTATTTATTTATTTTAAGGTTTTGTAGAGCGCGTAGTAACCCTCGAGCATCCCAGCGCTATTAATTGTGCAGTTGAGTTAGTAATAGAGTTGGAGAACCAAATACCAAGATATTTAATTTTAGAGCTGTTCCAATGAAAGCCAGTAGATTCCAATTGTTGTTTGAAACAACATGTTGTTATTGGGAGAACTTCAGTGTTATCAGCGTTAATCTTATAACCTGACCCCGCTGAGAAATCAGAAATTTCTTGTAATAATGAAGGAATAGAAGAATCTGGATTGGAAATGAAAAGCAAAATATCAGCATAAGCAGACAATTTCAGATGATGATCTCTATATGGGAATCCAAAAATAGAAGAATTTTGACGAATACTAGAAAGAAAAGGTTCAAGTGAAAGAACAAACAAAAGGGTCTGCCTAACTCCTCAATGAAGTGAAAAATACTGTGAGTTTGACCGTTTACAATGGTAGAAGCAGAAGGGGTAGAGTAGAGAAGAGAAATAAGGGAAATGAATTTAGCACCAAAACCATGCCATCGGAGAGATTTAAATAAAAAGGACCAATCAACCATATCAAAAGCCTTTTCCTTGTCAATGGAAATGGCCGCAAGAGGAAAAGATAAAGAGGGAGCTTTATTAAGAACATTAAAAAATAGACGGGAATTATCAGAAGTTAGTCTACCTTTTACAAAGCCACATTGTTCGGGAGCTATTAAATGGGGGAGGAAGGATTCCAGGTGCATAGCTAAAAGTTTAGCAAAAATCTTATAATCAACATTTACCAATGAGATTCTGACTGGTCTGGATTGCATAGTCTCCAGGCATCGACCAATTGCGTCTGTGTGATAGTGTTGAGAAATTGTTTGTGAGTTTTGTGGGGAATAAAAGGTACCTGGGATTTGTGATCAATAAAAGGGTCTAAAACTTGATTGCAGTCACCTCCAAGTATGAAAAATGCATCTTTATTTTGAACAAACTTGTCTGTAACAGTAGGCCAAAAAGAGGGATCGGGCTGAGTTGGACCATAAAGGTTAAACACAGTGAGAGGAATATTGTTAACTAAAAGTTTAACTAGAATCAACCTACCATCAGAGTCAATATCTTGTGTAACAACAGTACATTTCAGTTTTTTATGGCAAAGAATAACAACCCATTCTTCTTTGTGTTAGTAGGTAGGGGAAACCAATACTGAACCAACCCAACCTAAGTTTGAGAGCTTCAACCTCAGATAGATGGGTTTCTTGTAACAAAACTAAATCAGGTTTATATGAGGCTAAATACAAAAGAATTCTCTACCTCTTAATAGGATTATTTAAGAAAATTACTTTCCATGTGATAACTCTGAATGAAAATAATTAACATTAGATAAACAACAGTATAATATTGTGAAGAAAAAATGCAAATAAGTATAAAATGAAAAGTGAGCTTTAAAAAAATTAGGAATAAATATAAGGAGCAAGGTGATATGGTAGAAAATGAAGAAAAGAAACGAGAAATGTGGAGAATAAAGAAGAGTTACAAAATAGCAAAGTCTTGTAATAACTGTAGGAAAAGGGATAAAAAGCAGTAAGGAAAAAGAAGACATAAAATGAAGTAGGGAGAATCAAGTAAAGAGAGATAAGAGAAGAGTATGTCTGTTAGAAAATAGGAAGACAAAGGGAGAGGAGGGAAAAGGAAAGAGAGAGGAAAAGCAAGCATAGACAGTACATATCCAAAAAGGATGACTGAGAATAACATACCTAAGGGTAACAAGGAGAGATACAACGAGGCAAGGACGACACATGACAAGACAAACCACCCGAACTCAGGTTGTCCGGATCGCATCGGGACGGGGAAGGAAAAGGATAAGGACCATACGAAATGATAAGACATAAACAAACCTGTAGGGAAATATAAAAGAGATAATTTACATTGAAATGATACAAAGAAAGTTAAACATCTGGCAAACGTATGACGAGAGATATGACAAACATGAACCACTTATGCTATTTTTGAATGAATACCTTTTAGAAGAAATGAACTACAAATAAAACATTACTGAGTCAATAGAAGTAACAACTAAGAACGAAACCATGTCATGACTGAAGAAAATGTCTAAAAGATTAGAACATGAGGAAAACAGGAGAGTCAACCATTAGAAGGGCCAGCAGTGTCCATGGCGCTTGTAGCATGAGAGTGAATACATTTCTTAAGTTCCACAGGATCTTGAAAGGACCGAGTCTGATTTCGATAAGTCACCTTAAAAATGCAGGGATGAAAAAGACCATATAGAGCACCAAGAAATCGTAGAGGGGCTCGAAGATTAAGGAACTCCTTTCTTCTTGCTGCTCTAGCATTAGATATGTCTTGAGAAATATACACCCTCTGACCAAGCCAAGAAATGTGTCATTTAGCTCTAGCTGCAGACAGAATTGAAAGGAAGTCAGTAAATTAAAAAAGGAATAATGACTCCTCTTGGTTTGACCGGAGACGTAGAGCTTGAAGAATGTGGACCCAATCTGTGGGCTCTCTGAAAACTAAGAGATGTAGAAGAAGGCATATACAGGTGCTTTGTCAAGAAGGAGGAAAAGAAGGAAACAGTATCATCACCATCTAGAGCCTCAGGTAGTCCGTAAATGCATAGATTGTTCCTCCTATGTCTGTTTTCCAAATCCTCGGTGTGATGCCAAAGGTCACAAACCTCTCCCTCTAAAGAAGAAAGCCTCTGAGAGTTATCTTGTACCACAGTGAGTTGCTGCTCCACTAAAGATACTCTACTCTCCATTGTAGACCACTTCTTGTCGAAGATTTGCATTTTACTGTTGGTCTCCTCTACAAAGAGGCGCAGAGCTCGAATTGCCTCCAACAACATTTCTAAGGAAATAGGGGATTTATCAGGAGAGGGAGGATCATGCTTTAGATATTTGGAAGATGATGAAGGTGGTGAGGTTTTTGTAGTGGTAGACTGTAATGAAGCAGAGCGATTAGGAGTAACCCCTGCCATTGTTTCTTCGGTGTGGGATGCAAGTGGTACTGAAGAAGGACTTGGTGTTGACGAAGAAGAATGGTTTTTAGGTATAAAAACAAATTGCAGTTTTCCCATATATAGAAGATATACAGGTAGTACAAAGGGTAATATACAACCTATAAAACAACCTCAACCTACCGTCCTCACATAAAGAACAATGTAGAGTAGTCTCTTGAGATGACTAAAAGCTTCACAAAAGGAGATACTGTTCCATTATGAATCTGAACATTGAGTCAAGTAAAAATTATCCTGAGTAACATCAAGAGGAGAGCCAACGGTAGACAAATTGTGAAAGTAAGTCACGCATCAGGAGTTAGTGATATCCAACTAGGAAAGCCATGCTGAGAACGTGTTACTGATGAAAGGAAGGCTGTCGCATGAAGAAAGGAAACTCCTAAAAGCTGAAGTGCTATTAAGAGTGAGAATTGTGATTAAACTGAGTGAAATTTGAAACTATTTATGTAGAAACTACTATGAGGATTCCTTTTATGACATGGTAAAGTGGGCAGGTCTGTCATAATATTTCCCAGGTTGTGATTTATAGTAAGGGCTGACAGAGCAATGCAGGCATATTAGTGAGTGCTCTGGGGTAAATAAAACATGAGTAAAAGTCATGAAAACGGAGCCATCCTTAGCAACAGACAGCTTACTGTAATGGTGAGTGGCTCCACTAAGCAGAAATGCTACCTTCAAAACCGAGCGGGTGCTGGGTGAGAGCAGATGCCATCAGTCCATGCGGGATTCTCAGAAGACAGTAGCGATGCAGTGAAAAGGGCGGGCACGCTGAGGAGACTGCATCGGCAATGACAATTACGAAATGCAGACCGCGTTTCGTGCTGAGAAAGCGCTCACCAGATGAGTAGCATCTTCTGACGCTGGAAACAGGTGGTGTCCTATAATAAAAGGTGCAGAAATATGCACCCCCAGCTTATAAGTGTCCCGGTGCGGCGGAGTCTCCGGCTCAGGCGGCCCGACGCCACGCCCCCCTCATAACAACATTTCCTATTCTGGAATGAAACACAGTGTGATAACAACCCACTGATAAAGGCTTACTGACTTTTTTGCTTTTCACAATAACCTAGCACAACTTACTTTGTCATAATGGTTCACAATAAGCTGACCTGACCAGACCTATGGCATCGCACATGATGTTTCCCACTGCACAAATCAGGCCAGCAGTTGTCACCATAACCAAAGCAGGCATACCGTTTTGGGAGTAAGCTTTTCCACTCTGTACAATCAGACACCCAGCCATAAAAATAGGAAGCAATAGTAAATTACAGTAGACTAAGCAAAATACTGTCAACAAGGTTTCTCACAGAGCAACCCTGTATCCGTGGTTTGTCATACAGGGTAATGTGCACCAAAACCATTGCCTACTATGGTAATCTATTAGAGCCCATGTAACAAAATACCTATCAGTAGGCTTTAAAATATAGTTTTAACAGTCAACACCTGAATTGAATGCCTAGTATTGACTTTAACATATGCTTTTCACAATAAATATGTCAGACCTAGTACCTTTATCATAACATTCAATCAACAGATCAGGCTACACCCATGATCATGGGCTTGCCACCCTTATTACCAGGGTCCTGCTTCGAGTATAAGCTTTACCACAAGCCAAAAATTGCAATACAAGCTGTTATTTTAGTGAAAGCACACTACTTTGACCCAATCAGATCCTGTACTCTGGTGAACCGCCATGTGGATGGGCCTTAAGCTCCTCTTTCAGTAGTACTCTGAAAGTTCTTTCCTGTTGATCACACAAGTTCAGGTGACTGTTGCACTGTCATGCCAGACACAAAAAAAATCAGTGTAGCCCTGGTTATCCCATACTGCTCTCAAAAACAAATCTGCCCTCTGAAGTCTAAAGTTAATAATAGAAATGGTTTCGGGACTACAATACATTCCTCATGGATAGCCTCCTCCCATCTGGGCTGTTACCAAAGAAAGATAAACAACATACATATCTAGTTTTCTAAGGCACTTTTACTTAATTACAATGTCATTGGTATGCCATTGAAAGATTAAGCTCAGGCAGCCAGATAAACAAAATGATCACAGCTGTGTGGATGGCATGCAATTTTTGTGGGAGCACATAACTTCTATCCACTTAAAACATGTACTCCAAGCTCCAAACATGTGAGGGAAGCTAAAGTCACTCTCTAGTGATGCTCATATATTGTCTGACGACAGCTGCGCTGTCAACCCAGACCATAAATAGTGCTTGGGAGACGCCGGAAATCTCCCACTTTAAAAGCACCCGACAAATCATCTCAAGTCAGGGCAAACAACAAAAAACTGAAAATGAGAGACGCTGTCAGGATAGGGTGAGATGTTGGAGAAGGGATGCAGCGGTCTGCAGGAGGACAGTGACCATATTGAGAATTCTTAAAAGTGGTGCAAAATAGACACAATAAGTCAACCATAATGGGTCTGCCGATTTTATAGGTGAAAGTGTTTCTCCATTTTTTTGTGTGTAGCTGTGTTGATGAGTTCATGCCTAGGTAAATGTAAGACGGTGTCTACAGTTGGATGGGTGAGTGATTAGTGAATGTATGGCTGAAGGAAGGAGTGAGCGTCTGCACAGGATAATTGATCAGTAAGTGAGTACATTGAAAGCTGTCTGCATGGATGAAAAGGTAAGTGTGCAGGTGGATGGGAAAGCGGAGGTCCGACTCCCAGATGTCAAAGAAACCCAATGTGCATGACTGTGGCAGGTAACAGAACTTTTCCTCTCTATGGTTGTAATAGTACATTAATAGTACTTCTCACGTGGAATATTAGCATTTAATGGGATCATACCAGGACTTCTCAGCAGGACTGCTTTATTTCTAATCGGCAATTTCCAGCACTTCTCAAAAAAGAAAGTAACATTATTTCTGAGCACAGTTCTTTTCTATATTTTCGAAGGCCCAGTATGAGCACAATCTCATCAGTGATTACAATGCTGTTAAGGGCACCTTATGAACAGTAATCAGTTTCTCCACATGCTTGTTGAATTAGAAAGTAACCGTGCTTCTCAGCATAACATCTAATTTTTTTAAGGGAAAGTACCAGCACTGCCAAGCAAAGCTGGTCTGCTTTTAATGGGCAAGTACAGCAGTTGTCAGGAGGGCTCCAGTACTTCTAATGGGAAAGTAAAGGAACTTTTTAGAAGGTCTCCTATATTTTTTAAGGACCCAATATCAGCTTATTGACAGTCATAGCTGAAAGCCCACAGCTCAAATGGATGGAGACTAAAATCATCAAGTGGCTGACATGCCCAAACCATATAAAGCTTTCAGAGCCCACATTCAATCACTCTCCAGATTTCAATACAATATATACCTTTCATGGTCCAGTAATCTTGAACCACAGCAAATCACCTTAGGAACACATTGTATTATGGAAGACACGCCACAAGCCTGCAGCATCACCAGAGGCATTGGCCTGAACCATTGCTTGATGGGTTAATGTGCAAGCTACAAATATATGCTAGTATACTAATCCGAGGTAGTCGATCTCAGCTACATCCCATTTTTCGCAGATGGGCTGGTAAGCGTAACACAACCGACAGAATAACTTTTCAGCAAAGCTGTCAGTGTTTGAAGATTTTTTCCCAGCACTTCTGAACAAGATCACTATACATTTAATCAGTCGTCCCCCCCGCCCCATGTACTTAGGTAACTATCGTTTAGGTCAGAAAGTGC
Organism: Lissotriton helveticus; assembly: GCF_964261635.1. Classification (NCBI taxonomy): domain Eukaryota; kingdom Metazoa; phylum Chordata; class Amphibia; order Caudata; family Salamandridae; genus Lissotriton; species Lissotriton helveticus. The sequence continues at coordinate 1,763,000,935 of NC_136065.1, forward strand.
GGTTGCATTTCAGCAGAGTTGATACACCTGGAATTGGAATGTAACGAGACATTATTTCTGGTGGTCCTAATGGAAAAAGTCCATTGTTTCCCGGGGATTTCCGATGCAATAATGTATAGACTTTAGTGAGATATTCTGGTGAGTGCAAGTCTCCTGCCTCTAGCAGAAGAAAAATGAAGGCTGAAATCCTGATTAAGACCAGTCTAAATAGTCTTCATACCTATCTTTGTTAACCAAGTGGAGAAGTGTGGCTCACCGATTAGAGCGGCAGACCCCAAGGCAGAGGTCTGGCCCGGGACCAGGGTTCAATTCCCGACGGGGCAGGGTCTTGGGCTCAAAGTCCACGGACTCGATAATTCTCGCCTTGGTGCCTACTCTAATCATGGGTCCAACTCTGGGCAATAGCTTGCTTAATCTCCACAACGGCCTCGAAAGCGCTAGGATGCCTGGTTTCACCTTGGGGGTGCCCAGTAGGGGGCATCTCACATGGAAAGCCAGGAAGGGCTCCACAGCGGTATACAGCGCCAGTATGCCTTATAGGTAATAGTGCCCTTTGCAAGTATATTTACATTTACAAAGAAGGTTGATGCCTGATTGGTGAAAGGTTCTTTAAAATCATATATATATTTTGATCTGGTTCAACAAAATGAATTTGGGGGCACGGGGTGTTCCTGTCCATTTGTAGAAATGGCTGCTAATGCATCTTGAACATTATCCCTTCTGAATTATGCTTCACTCCGCTGGAAATTACAGCAAAAACGATGGTTCCCTCAGATTAAGACCCAAGCCTGTGCCCCATAGCTATGGTTTGTCAAAGAAGTGAACACGAAGTGCGCAAATGTACACAAACAGATAATGTCAACTTAATGTTCTATAGATCCCGAATCACATACTCAGAATTCTAGTACAAGTTGGACAGACCAGATTATTCATGTGTTAAAGAAACATAGAAATGCTGTTCGTGCTGCAATTTATATAACCAGGTTCCCTGAAATACCAGGTGGTTCAATATTTTGTTTCACTTGACTCTGCTATAAGTCAGTGGCCAAGAATAAAAAGGAAAAGAGGGGCAAACACCCACTCATACTTCCCAGTCCACCTGACTTGCCCCTTGACTTGGAATCCTAGAATATCCACAATCTACATTTGTTCTTCAAGTGTACCCTCATTACCCCATTGATAATCCAGCAGGCCCCTAATGTCTATAAGGCAATGTATTGTTACTGGCATTACCTCTCACCTGCTGGGGCACCGGATCAAATTTCCATATAGTACAGAAGAAAAGACAGCTGTGCTTGTGGGAACATTACCTAGCTTTTACGTGACCAACTTCCATGTAGCTCTTCCCGTTCTCTGTATTTTCCCTTAGGTGCCAGGAATCTAACTAGCATAGAATACTGAAAAAAACACGTTGAGTGGAGTGGGAAGTTTCCTGCCTGCCACCAGTGGCGGCTCCTCCACTATGCCTCCCCCAAAATAGCAGTAAAGGAAAAATAAAACAACCCTCGTTTTATTTTTTCTTTCCTGGTGCACTCCCATCACTGCGCTTTATGGTTTGGCTGGCCGTCTCAGACCTGCCAAACCATCATGAGCAGTGAAAGCTCTCTCCAACCAAGCAATGCAGCTGGGTTAGACAGAGCAGGCACAGACTCAGTCTGTCCTGGAGCACAACTTGAGGGTGCTCAGGCCAATCCTGAAGCTGCTCTCATTCACAAGAGCAGCTTCAAGATAGTCTGCAGGGCATTCTGGGAGCCTGTGCCTTCCTGAAGAAGCCCCTTAGTGCCCAATCCACCACCTCTCCCACCCACCCACAACCTTCTGCTCCTCTAGCATACCAGCCGCTCCTGACTGACATCCACCTGCAACCATGAATCTGTCACTAAGTCCTGCCTATTGTGGCTAATTAGCTAGCAGAAAGACCAAAAGGAGTTCTGTAGGTGATTTCATGTCCATAACATATGAACTACCCTGTCATAGCTACTGGTTCATGTATTACACTTTGAGCGCTATTACTCCCCCATTGCCCATTCAGTCCCTGTTGGACTCGGCCCTTTTTACAGGGCTATCCCAAAACCTTTTGCTTCTTCCTCCGATTTTTAACTGACCTGTCATTGTTGGGGTTTGGACTCTGGACACTTTACCTTGCCAATCAGTGCTATAGTGCATGTGCTCTCTGTGTAAATTGTTATTACAATTGGTTCTCCCTGATTGGCATATTTGATTTAGTAGTAAGGCCCTAGTAAAGTCCACTGGGTGTGCCAGGGCCTGTAAGTGAAATGCTACTAGTGGGCCTGCAGCACTGTTGTGCCTGCCACATGAGTAGGCCTGAAAAGGTATCTAAGACCTGCCACTGCAGTGTCTGTGTGCAGTTGTTAACTGCCATGTCGACCTGGCAAGTGCACCCAATTGCCAGGCCCTAACCTTCCCCTTTTTTACATGCAAGGCACCCCTATGGTAAGCCCAAGGTACTCCCCTCGGCAGGGTGCAGTGTATGTGAATGGTAGGAAATGTACTGGTGTGTGTGACATGCCCTGATGGTGAAATACTGCCAATTTCGTTTTTCACTATTGAAAGGAAATCTTGCCCCATAGTATTGAATGGGAAAAGCTTTTTAATGCCTTACAAATATAACTTCCCTTTAGAACAAGATAGTAACTAGTCACAATATCGAGAGAAAAAAATATCGACTGGACAGAATATTGAGATTTGATATTGAATGGACAGAATATCAAATTGCAAAAATATAGTGGTGCAGAATATCGAAATGCAGGTTAGAAATATCGAATTCCACAATATCGAAGTTAGTAATATCAATTTGTTTTAGTGTTTTAAGTGTTAGTATATGTGTTAAAAGTATGAATTTTTTTTGTAATGTGTGTTTGAATTTTGTAAAAGTAATGAATTTTATGTTAATTAATTTTTGTGTAATTGAATTCCGTAGCGGGTTGTGGGTTTATAGGGAAATAGGGTGGGAAGTAATTTAATTATGTTTGCGTAATTTAATTCTGTCACAGGTTGTGGGTTTATAGGGGAAAAGGGTGAGAAGTAATTTAATTGAAATAAATAAATGTATTATTTTATTACTTAATAATTTAGGGGCAGATTTATGAAGGCCTTGCGCCGCCGGTGCGTCACTTTTAACATGGGAAAAATTGACGCACCGGCGGCGCAGGGCCTTCATAAATCTGCCCCTTAATATTTATTAACGTATATTGTTAATTAAGGTAATTAATTTATTAATTATTAATTATAAATCGAGTAGTAATAATTAATTGGTAATTGTGTTAATTATGTAATATTTTTCTTGATTAGTGATTCATTATATATTAATTATTACCATTTATGTGTAAATATGTTAATTCTATTAATTGTAATTCGTTAATTAATTATTTGTTAATTAATTATGTTAATTTGTTAATATGTTACAGTGTTGTAGGTGATATTTATAGGGTAAAATGGTGGGAGGTAAATTATTTTTACAAAATAATTAATTGTTAATTAATATTAAATATATTTCATTAATGGGCATATTAAATTATTCCCTTACGCTATCCAACACTTTCCTTACTGTTGCACTCACTGGAGTGGGAATAGTAATTTTTACCATTCGGCTATCCAACGCTTTCCCTACTGTTGCACCCACTGGAGTGGGAATAGTTATTTTCTCCCTCCCGCTATTCAATGCTTTCCCTACTGTTGCACTCACTGGAGTGGGATAAGTCATTTTTACCCTCCCGCTATCCAAAGCTTTCCCTACTGTTTCTCTCACTGGAACGGGAATAGTAATTTTTACCCTCCCGTTAGCCAGCACTTTCCCCACTGTTGCACTCATTGGAGTGGGAATAGTAATTTTTACCCTTTAGCTATCCAACGCTTTCCCTACTGATGTACTCACTGGAGTGGGAATAGTACATTTTACCCTCCCGCTATCCAACGCTTTCCCTACTGTTTCACTCGCTGGAGTTGGAATAGTAATTTTTATTTACCCACTATCCAACATTTTACCTACTGTACCACTTGTTAGAGTGGAAATAGAAATGTTATCTTTTACGCTATGCAATATTTTAGTATTGTTATATTTAATGTAGTGTAAAATTTAATAAATTATTTTTAAATTATTTTAATGTTTGAACTCATATATAATTTATTTTTATATTTATATCATAGGTTTATTTATATATATGTAATTATATTTCAAAATATGTTTTTAACATTTAATTATTAAAATATTAATTATTGTTTAATATTATTAGGTTAACATATGTAATGAAAATAAAAATACATGTTTTTTTAACTTACATTTATTATTTATTAATGTTAAGGTTATTTAAGTATTTTTAAGTATGTTTTACTTAATTATAGTTATTATTTCATTAATTTTACATTATTTTAGGAGATTTAAAAAATTAGATATTTTAGCAAACTAAAGGCCAGATGTAGGTAGCCTAATACCGGTCGGTAACGGCCGAAATGACCAAATTTCGGCCGTTACCGACCGGTATTAGGCTTTCCAGATGTAGGAGGCCAAAAAAGAAGGATTCGGTAATTTACCAAATCGGTAATTTAAGGAGTCGGTAAATTACCGAATTCTTAAATACCGATTCGGTAAATTACCGAATCCTGATATGTAGGGAGCACTCAAATGAGTGATTTTCCCATTTTAGGACTCATTATTTACCACCAACTATAAGTTGGTGGTAAACAATGAAAACCTTTGAAAAAGCATTTTTTTTGCTTTTCCAACAGTGCCATGTTGCAGACATACATGCCCTTAGGGCATGTATGTCTGCAACATGTGCACCCATACACAATTGAGGGGTGCAACAGGGTGTCAAAGTGACACCCTGCCACCCTTCAATGTTTTCCCCCTTTTACCGAATTGGTATTTACCGAGTCGGTAATTGACATTCATTCCTATGTGCCTCCAGGCCCATAGGAATGAATGGCAATTACCGAATTGGTATTTACCGATTCGGGAATTACCGAATCTTAGCGATTCGGTAATTTTTAACCTACATACCATTTTCCGAATTTAAAATATCAAATTCGTATGATTCAGGATTTTAGAGTTGGTAAAATGGAATTACCTACATCTGGCCCTAGATTATTTACAACGATATTTAGGATTCAATATTTTTGTACTTACCTGTTTGTAGATAGGAATTCGATATTCTGGTAGTCGAAATTTTGTCAGCGTTATTCTGTCAGCTCGATATTTTGATTGTCGATATTCTGTCAGTGATCCGAACAAGATAGAGAAATTACGTTTAGGCTCTCTGAACTCAGAATTTAATAACACATCTTTTAGTAAAAATGTGTAGTGGTACAAAAGGGGGTGGTGATGGACTGAGCATCTGAACCAATCAAACACTCACACCCAGTCAACAGATCTGGGTTTAATCCATCACCGTTCTTTAGCCCACTCTGCCACCCCAGTTCAGACATGGCCATATGCAAATCAGTCTGACCCTGTGCCTCATGGGAACAGTCCAGCCCGAACTGCCAAGCCATGCCTTTCCTGGACCGGAAACAAGCTTCCGAGGACCGGTTTCTGGCATTTCAGCCGTCTTCAGCCCGGCTTGCTTGAATCCAGTGGCAAAGTGAGCAAGGGACTCACGTCTGAGCATACCCTGCCAACTTGTGGCAAACAAAGTGGTACCAAAGGGGGTGGTGATGGATGGAGCATCTGAACCAATCAAACACTCACACCCAGTCAACAGATCTGGGTTTAATCCATCACCGTTCTTTAGCCCACTCTGCCACCCCAGTTCAGACATGGCCATATGCAAATCAGTCTGACCCTGTGTCTCATGGGAACAGTCCAGCCCGAACTGCCAAGCCATGCCTTCCCTGGACCGGAAACAAGCATCCGAGGACCGGTTTCTGGCATTTCAGCATCTGAACCAATAAAACACTCACACCCAGTCAATAGATCTGAAGCTTGTTTCCAGTCCAGGGAAGGCATGGCTTGGCAGTTCGGGCTGGAATGTTCCTATGACGCACAGGGTCAGACTGATTTGCATATGGCCATGTCTGAACTGGGGTGGCAGAGTGGGCTAAAGAACGGTGATGGATTAAACCCAGATCTGTTGACTGGGTGTGAGTGTTTGATTGCTTCGGATGCTCCATCCATCACCATCCCATTTTGTACCACTTTGTTTGCCATAAGTTGGCAGGGTATGCACAGACGTGAGTCCCTTGCTCACTTTGCCACTGGATTCAAGCAAGCCGGGCTGAAGACGGCTGAAATGCCAGAGACTGGTCCTCTGAAGCTTGTTTCTGGTCCAGGGACAGCATGGCTTGGCTGTTCGAGCTGAACTGTTCCCATGAGGCACAGGGTCAGACTGATTTGCATATGGCCATGTCTGAACTGGAGTGGCAGAGTGGGCTAAAGAACGGTGATGGATTAAACCCAGATCTGTTGACTGGTTGTGATTGGTTCGGATGCTCCGTCCATCACCACCCCCTTTTGTACCACTTTTAGAATGTAGGCATTTTTTTGTTTAACCATTCTGTGTGCCTTTGTCTGTTTGTGTATTGACTGGTTTTGGAGTGATAGGAGCTGATGATGTGCATTCACTGAGGACAGCCACTGGGGGGTTGAGGTGTGCCTGGCCCTTCCTGGTTGACTCAGACCTGAGCTAAATAGACCTTGGCTGAATTTAGAGTAGTGGGAGGAGATTTCTTTGCACCTGAACAGGGCCCTTTTCACTTGTACAATGCTGTCTCCACCCCCTGTGGCCATGCTGCAGCAGTGAAGACAGAACTGGTTTGGACTGGGCTCAGAGACCCTTGAAGAAAGACATTTTAAGCAATAAGTATTATACCTAAAACCCCTAAAAACTAAAACCCCAGACTAATTCTGAAATCAAGAGGAACCTTTGCCAAGGAGAAGAGCTGGAGAAACTGAGGAGAAAGAACTACTGCCCCTTTGCTGTATGTCTGAGGTTGGCCTGCAGTAGCTGTTTCTGACAAGGAAAGGAGAAGGACTTGCTGTGTTCTGTGTCCCCTGCTTGAAGAAGATCTCCAAGGGCTTGAGCAGAGCTTGCCTCCTGTGTTGAAGTCTCGGGGACACAAAGACTCCCTTGCTAAAGTTCTGACCTGCCAGGAGGTGCCTGTGACTGTCTTGGGCCTCTGGAGGTTGTTTCTGCTGTTGGGAGCTGGAAAAGCAACGCAACTACAAGAAAATCAATGCATCGTTCTTCTTGCTGCAATGTTTCCGATGCAGCACCGCGGTGCAAGAATAATCTCCACGCATTGCCGCACCGCTACTTAAACTGACGCAGGGCCTGTCACCGCTGCAAGAATCAACGGATCGAGGGGTCGCGGCTGAAGAAACCAACGCTGCCGCATCGATCATTGATGCTCCCCAGATTTCCATGCACCGTTCATGTGCGGCAAGGTTTCCCGACACATCATCTACCGATTGGAGTCGCATCAGAATCAACGCATTGCTTTCCCCCTACAGACTGGACCCGATGCACCACTCTCCTGATTGCAGCAGAACTGTTGCATCACATCCCCAAGGTCTCAGGAAATGACGCATCTCTTTGTTTTTTGACGCCTCCCATCGCTGCGGCTGTTTGGCCTTGTGAATTGTGTCGCAACAACAGGTACTTTGAGAGAAATTACACATCCATAGTTTTCTATGGACCTAGTTGCTTAAAACCTTTTTAAAGTCATCTTAGTAATACTTGTGCCACCTGCTCAATGACCATGGACGAGTCTTATGGTATACTAGAGGTATTTATTGGTTACTCAGTATAGAAGGGTAAAGGGAGGGATCCCAGAGAATAGAATTCCTTGACCCATCATGGTATCCTCGTTCCTGAGGTCATATGACGGTCTTTTACTTCTTGTCTTTCTCTGCTCCTGCGGTGGTTGTCCCCTCGTAGAAGAAGAGAAAGAGAGGTGATCAGTAGGTGTTCCCTGGTTGGCTTGTACCTCACTGTCAACCCTTTCCCTCCGTTTTATCGCTCTCCCCTCTTTCTGGTGTCTTGTAAGCCCTAAGGAGCGTCTTGCCTCAGAAGTCCCTTCTAGCCCCGGGTACTCTCCCTGACCCTACCTAGGCATTGTTAGTTATACTTTCGGGCTTTCTCTGTTGCACATAAAAAAAGGAAAAGGAAAGTATAACTGCTATTTACAATGCAAACCCCACAAAGGGATTGCGAACACAAGGCCAACTTAGTGGGGAATGGAAGGCAGGGTGTCGCTCTCTTTCCATGTTTAGGCTCCCCACTTCTCCCCACTTCCCTCTATAAGCCTGTGAAGACTGATTGAGGGCACAGCCAACTCCCCAGCCATCGCCCAGTTCCCGTAATGACTTGCCTGAAGCCTTGACCCGATGACGGGGTCACGGGCGTCTCGTCCAACACGCCTTCCACAGGGGACGCCTCTGCTCTTTGCTCCTCGGTGGTTCCGTCGGCCTCCGGTATCTTCTTGCCGGCGTCCCCTCGTCTCAGACTCTCCGTCTCCACCTCCGTTACCATCTTGTTCTCCTCCTTGCTTCGGGTGCTGTCGCGTCTACTCCTGACTTCCCCGAACTTCTCCCTTTCCTTGGCGTCTTCCGGGTCTTTTATTCCAGGCATGCCCAGCCTTCCTGATTGCTCTGGATCCGACGGGAAGCTGTGTTCTTTGGTGCCCCCGGGGTATTCTCCTTCGTCCTCCTGGGACTCCCTGCCACAACTTGTATGTTGGATCTTTGTTGTTTTGGTCTTGTTGAGTTTAGATAGAGATACTTTATTTTTCTAAACTGGTGTGGTGTCCATTTGGTGTGTTATCACTGTAATACTGTGTGTTTTGAGTACAAATACTTTGCACATTGCCTTCGGAATAGGCCTGTCTGCTCGTGCCAAGCTACCCAGGGGGTGAGCAGGGGGTATATAAAGTTTATATCCCCCTTACCCTGATTAGAAGCAAGGGTCCCTATTTGGATAAAGGTACCTACCTCTGCCAACTATAGACCCCCATTTCTAACAGTCCCCTGATAGGTTACTCTCCCAATCCGCAGCAATATCAGAACTCCACACACATGCACCCAGAAGTCCACCCATCCCTATCCATTGTGTGATTAGCCCTTCATTCCTACCTTGTTTCGGTCACAATGTAGAATTGCAAAAAAGTGCTTAATGTTTGCTCTCCAAACTGCTGAATGTGTACATTTCATTTACAGGCATTTATAGTGTGTTATGTTACAAAAAATGACATTCTACAGCCTTTCATTTCACATTCGCTGTACCCCAGAAAGATTGTCACATAATTCACTTTACTGTTCTTTCCCCATCTACAAAGTGAGTTGAGTTTGTAAACACCAATCCCCATGTTAAAAAAAACAGCAATTTGTCATAAGACATAGCCTGACATTTGACTACTGCTTTTGAAGCACAGCAAATGTGACAGGATATATACAAAGTTGAAAGGCATCTTTATTTATTGCTTGAACATTCATGAAGCACCAAAAATCAGCTCAGTGGCCCATCAGTATGTCGCAATCCTCTGTTTGGGAAACACTGATCTGAAGCATCACCCCTCTGTTATGTACGAATATCTGATATGTATCAAACCATGAACCCTTTGGAAGAATAGTGCCTGATACTTGCACAGGATCTACAAAGATTCAACAACCCTGGTGTGGAGCTACCTAGTCAGTCCATGGATGTCTGAGCAGAGGGTATTAGGAGATAGTGAATCAAGGTGCCTGCGGGCCATGCTGTATAGCAGCATGATAGAAGCACATGCTGTGTGGGCCAGAGAAAGCTAAAACATGGTATATTGAACCTGATGGTGAAGTATCTGTGACACTATAGAGTTTTTTTTGTATGACTGTCCAGTGACAAGCCAGCATATTTTGAGCCAGGGAAAATTAGCAACCACTTATGTAATGCTAACCTGCTTTAAGATTTCATTGGTGTGCATTGGACTGATAGAAGAATTAGCTTGGTAGCAACAAAAGCAAATGATAATTTCTTGAGTAAAATTGTGGTAAAATGTTGGTTGGACCTTCCAAATGAATGTCGCTATAGAGCACACAAATGCGGGACGGAATGCCGAATAAATCAAACATTCACCCCCAGTCAAAAGATCTGGGTTAAATCCATCTTAATTTTGCTCTGCTCACTGTGCCACCCCAGTTTATACCCAGTCATATGCCCCAGCTCATCATATGAACAGTCCAGCCTGAACTGACAAGCCAGGTCCTCCCTGTACCAGAAACAAGCATCCTGGAACTGGTTTCACTGTATTACCCCTCATAAGCCAGGCCAGCTGGAATCATTTGGCACAGTGATCCCAGGACCCATGTCTGGGCATACCCAGTGCACTTAGGGTGAGAAAGCAAAACCAAAAGACACAGAAATGATGGCTGGAATGCAGAACAAATCAAACTTCCATCCCTGTCAAGAGATCTGCTTTAAATCCATTGTTCTTTCCCTCACCATGCCACCCCAGTTTAGACACATCCATATGCAAATCAGTCTTGACCCCGCTCCTCATTGAATCAATACAGACCGAACTGCCAAGCCAGGGACTTCCTGGATGAGAAACAAGCATCTTCGAATGGGTTTTGGGGTATCACCCCTCATCTGCCAGACTAGCTTCAATCCAGTGGCACAGTGAGCCTGTGTCCCTCATTTGGGCATACCCATCGCACTTAGGGCAAGAAAGCAAAAGACACACAAGAAGGACTGAAAGTGTTTGGCCACTGCTCCGGTTTTAGGTGCTACTTTTTGTTTGTCTTTCAACACCTCACACTGGGGCTCATGTTTAACTTGTCTTCCCCATTTGCTAAATTATTTTACTTTGTCTTTGTGAAGCACTACATGAAAGTGCTTGTCTTTTGCAGTGGTCTCCCTTGTATAGGTTTCTCTCTTCCCCACTCTCCGAATCGCACTAAAGCAATGTGTGCTTCTCTGCACCCCAACATGAAATGCTACTGTTGACCATCATATTTGCCTCTCTTCTCTCAACCATCCTGCTGTTGCTCTCTGTTCCCTGTGCACTTCTCTGAGCCCAGCTCTCTCTTTTCCTGGCTCCTTTCATACTTGCAATATTTCCTGCTTGCCACACCCGTGTTTATTTTCACTTGACCAAGCCTTTGTTATAAGTGTGAGCAGTGAAAAAGCTTGCCTCCTAGTTTGGGAGGGAGGGGATCAGCCAACAAAGAGACCCATTTTTGTGTGTGAAAAAGGCTGCTTTATTGAAAACAGGTGCATATCACAAAGTCTACCCTAGGCCATTGCCTTACAAACTAAAACCTCACTATACATCAATAACTGCTCCTCCATTCTTCCCACTCCCACCCCTACGATCCCCACATAAAAATCCCCCAACTTGCAGACAACATAACATTACATTACATTCCATAACAATCTGGTTCCACCGTATTGCAGTTCCAAATTCCTACCCTCTAATAAAACCTACAACTCTATCTGTCCTTCTGCAACTGTACCTACCTAACCTCTATGTAAACTTATCCACTGTGATGCCAGCACCCTCCACGCACTCAACGCCGGCCGAAACCACACCTGATTCCAGGCCACCCAAAACTGACCCACGGACCCTTCTCCTGTCACATCTACAGCTTCACCTGCAACAGAACCAACAAACCTCCAAGGACTGGACCCAACCACCTCTGCTGCATACTCCGCAACACCCACTCTGCACGCAAACACGCCGTCGAGCTCTGGGATCTGCTTGACACCTCCGCTCCAGACGTGGCCTTCCTGACCGAGACCTGGTGGAACGACTCCTTGGCGCCCGACATCGCCATAGCCATCCCGGACGGCTACAAGATCACCCGCAGGGATCGCACCAACGGAATCGGAGGAGGAATAGCCATCGTCCAGAAGTCCACCCTCAAGGTCTCCACCCACGCAGACGACACCCTCAACACCGCTGAACACTTGCACTTCCGGATCCACACCGACCCCAACACCACCCTCAGAGGAACACTCATCTACAGACCCCCCGGACCCTGGGCTCAGTTCAGCGACTCCATCGCCTCCCTCGCCAGCACCCACACACTTGCCTCCGCGGACTACATCCTCCTCGGGGACCTGAATTTCCACCTCGAGAACAACAACGACGCCAACTCCGCCACCCTGATCGCAAACCTCGCCAACCTCGGCGAGCTCGCCAAACTCGTCACCGCACCCACCCATGCCGCCGGCCACACGCTGGATCCCGTCTTCTCCACAGGCTCCGACGTCACCTTCGACCACACCACCGAACCCCACTGGACCGACCACCGCTGCATCCGTTTCACCTACAAGAAACCAACCACGCACCACCGCACCCAACAGCTCCCTCGCCGGTGCTGGAGCAAAGTCAACGAAGACCAGCTGATCACCTCCCTCGCCAAGAACCTCCCCCGACCCCACCAACCCAGACGCCGCAACCTGAAACCTCAGACAGTGGATTGACAACTGCGCCAACACCCTCGCCCGCTCAAGAAACCCTCCAACAGCCATGCCAACAAGAGAGCCACCTGGTTCACCGACGAGCTCCAGACCTCTAAACGTGCATGCTGGAAACTGGAGAAGACATGGCTCCACGAACGCACAGCGAACAACCACGCAACCCACAAGGACGCCACCCGCAGACACCACCACCTCATCAGATTAGCCAAGAGATCCTCCTTCAAAGACAGCTTGGATAACAGCGCACACGACAGCAAAGAGCTCTTCAGCATCGTAAAGGAACTCTCCAACCCCAGCACAAGCGCCAACGACATCCCGCCCTCACAAGAACTGTGCGGCTCACTAGGAATCTTCTTCCACTGCAAGATCGCTGACATCCACGACAGTTTCAACACCACGGCCGCCCCGACTACGCCAGACACCACCTCCCTTGTGAACACCACCAGTGCCAACCGTCTGACCTCCTGGTCCAACGTCAATGACGACGAGACACGCAAGGTCATGAAATCCATCCACTTAGGATCTCCATCTGACCCATGCCCACACCATGTATTCAACAAAGCAGACGCAGCCATCGCGCCCCAACTAAGGAAGGTCATCAACATCTCCTTTGAAACAGCGACTTTCCGGGAAAGCAGGAAGCATGCCGAAATCAACGCCCTCCTCAAGAAGCCCAAAGCTGACCCCAAGGACCTCAAGAACTTCCGGCCCATCCCCCTACTCCCGTTCTCGGCAAAGGTCATCGAGAAAATCGTCAACATGCAATTGGCCTGCCACCTGGAAGACAACAACATCTTGGACCCGTCCCAGTCCGGATTCAGGCGAAACCACAGTACAGAGACAGCCCTCATCGCAGCCACATATGACATCAGGCGCCAACTAGACAGCGGCGAAACATCAGCCCTCATCCTCCTGGACCTGTCAGCTGCCTTCGACACGGTCTACGATCGCACTCTAAAGACACACCTCCTAGAAGCCAGAATCCAAGAGAAGGCTCTTGACTGGACCACGTCCTTCCTCCGTCCGCCTCCCACCCTTCCGATCCGAAGTCACCGACATCATCTGCGGCGTCCCCCAGGGCTCATCCCTCTACCCGATGCTGTTCAACGTCCACATGGCCACCCTCGCACAAGTGGCCCGCCATCACGACCTCAACATCATCTCCTACGCCGACGACACCCAGCTCATCCTCTCCCTCACCAAAGATTCACACACCACCAAAACCAACTTCCACGAGGGAAAGAAGGCCATCGCTGACTGGATGAAGAGCAGCCGTCTGAAGCTGAACTTGGACTAGACAGAGGTCTTCATCCTCGGACCCACCCCCTCAGCCTGGGAGGACTCCTGGTGGCCGACCACACTAGGAACAGCACCAATTCCCACCGACCATGCACGCAATCTAGGATTCATCCTCGACTCCTCCCTCTCCATGGCTAAGCAGGGGAACGCCGTCTCCTCCTCCTGCTACAACACCCTCCGCATTCTCCGCAGGATCTACAAGTTGATCCCGACCAAAACAAGAAGAACGGTGACACAGCCCTCGTCAGCAGCAGACTGGACTACGGCAACGCACTCTACGCAGGAATCCCGGCCAAACACCTACGACTACTACAACGCATCCAAAACGCCTCCGCCCGACTGATCGTCAACGTCCCCTGCCGCAGCCACATCACAACACACCTGAGAAACCTACACTGGCTCCCCGTCGACAAGAGGATCACCTTCAAGCTCCTCACCCATGCACACAAAGCACTCCACAACGCCGGACCAGCCTACCTGAACAGCAGGCTCAGCTTCCACACCCCCACCTGCCAGCTCTGCTCCGGCAGCCTCACCCTCGCCGCTGTCCCCCGCATCCAACAAACGACCTCCGGCATCATATCCTTCTCCTACCTCGCTGCCAAGACCTGGAACACCCCCCCTACCCACATACGGCAGACCCCCTACTCGCCTTCAGAAGACTCCTCAAGACCTGCCTCTTCGAGCAGTAGCAGCACCCCCCCTCTCCTTAGCGCCTTGAGACCCTCACTGGTAAGTAGCATGCTTTACAAGTACTCTGATTGATTGATCCTACCTGCCTAACCTTTCACTGGCCCTGGCCCTGCCCCCAAAACTTCCCAAAATGTAACTCCAAACTTCTGCCAATCTGGCCAACTTTAGAACAAGCCCGCAGCACCTGTTTCAAGCGAGAGCATAACAAACAACCATTGTAACCCTATGCACCTGTTCCCAACAAAAACGCCCACTATAAAAAGAACTGCCTAGAAACGCGCCCCTAAAAAACCTCCAAACTTAAGGGTGGGCGGGCGGGCAAAAACTGACTACAGCTACCCTCCCAGCCACCAGGTCACCAAACCTAAAATGGTGGCTAGGAGAGGGAGGACGAACACCTCATAGCCCTTGGGCTGTATTTGGGCTATTTCCCCCAGAGCCCAAAATAATTAAGCAAAAATTGGCCGGTGCCGGCCGTCCCTCCCCCTCCCAAACTGCCCCGGCGGCAGACCTCGCGGGCTCGGCTGCCCCCCAAGTCCCCCCTTGTTAAAAGCTTTCCTCTTTACTGTTCCCCTATGCTTCCTTTTATAAACACTGGGTCAGGATGTGGTGGAACTGCTTGAGGAGCAGACTCTGAAACTGGGAAAGCGGGTTCGAGTCTGCAGTGGGAAGCTCAACATCCTGTGACTTTCAGCAAATTACTTAATCTCTCAGGGGCATATTAGCATGAACCTCGTTAAAGTTATCGCCGTTTTAGCGGCAGTAAACTGCAGCTAAAACGGCGATAATGGACTTGCTAATATGCGTTATAGAATTCCAATAGAAGCCCAGGTTAGATGTGCAGGACATCTGACCTGGGCTTCTATTGGAATTCTATAACGCATATTAGCAAGCCCATTATCGCCGTTTTAGAGGCAGTTTACTGCCCCTAAAACGGCGATAATTTTAACAAGGTTCTTGCTAATATGCCCCTAAGTACCTAAAAAGGAATGTGTCCAATCATAATGCAACTGGTGCTCGTGTACAGAACTCCAATACCTTCTGGTCGAGTTTGCTCTATATAAAACTGCAAAACAAATATTGTGCTTTCCTGCTGAATATTTTCCCCTCTGGAATGCATTTTAAAATAGGCATGATCGTGTTGTAACGAATTTGCAATTACAAACATTATTACGCACCTAGTTATTCACACGCTCACACCTACAGCTATTCTACTTGTTTTCATTGCCTGTTACAGCCTTCACATCATGCCTTTCCTAAAAAGTCCTCTGTGAAATAATTTCTCCACAGAATCGAAGTGAAAGTTATTTTCTTCTTATTGGTCACCCCCAGGCTTTAGCTGCCGATGTAAACACTCTATTGAGCTACGTGTATTTGCTTGAATTTCCTTTAATGAAATGAATGCGTTATAGGTCCCTTGAAAACAGTTTAATTAAAAACCTGAGGAAGCCGAAGCCGCTGGCTCTATGTTAAACAGTTACCATACATCTTTGTGCCATTAAATTCCAGCCCAGCATTTTCATTACACTAAAAGCAGAACATTATGGAGGTTGCAGTCTAGTTCCGGTGAAATAAATAATTCGAACTAAAGCAACTGAAAAGAATGTCTGTAAAAGATGAGCACAGAGATTGAGTAGCTCGGTGCAAACCATGTATCATTGATGGCTTGCTAGTGTTGCCTAGCTTTTAATTTCATTGTTTAGCATCGAAGAAAGAGGCTAACACCTTCCTGCATATAAACAATCAATGGTGTTTTGCTGTTTCTATGGGTGCTGCACAAAGCAGCACACAAAGAAACAGCAAAAATGAGGAGATATGAAGCATTTCTCCTCGTTTCGCCTGTTTAAGATCAGGGTTTCCCTGGCCTTAATTATGGGGCTTCCTCCTATTTTCATTACCATTGTTAATAGGGGGCAGCGTCAAAATCAATGGGTGTAGTGGTGGAACGCACACCACAACACACATTGCCCTCACCTTTCACTCTAAGTATAGCGTGAAACAGTGCCTTATTTACAACGCAGCGTTAAGCCACTTAAGTGACTTAACGCTGCCTTATAAATAAGGCTAAGCCCCTATCGCCACCTCAACGTCACTAAAAGGGACGTTGCAGTGTCAATAGGGGCTTGTAAATATACCCCAAGGAGTACAAACTCCAGACAGCACTAAAGGATTTTTTCACTGTGAGAAAACACAATGTGGTTTGGTTTAATCCTCCGTAAACTAAAAGGTAAGTGTTGTGAGATAAACAAACAGCTGACCTGGAGTGAGGTGAGCATGGAGTGTATAGAAAGGTCTTTCACCAAGACCCTCATCGCTGTTGCCGAGCAGCGCCTCTCTCTTACACATTTGCATAATGCTCGTCCTGCTGTCAAGCTAGTTCTGTTACACCCAGGATCAAGCGTCATGCCCCGGTTACTTACCGGTAATATTTATTACTCTGAATATAGTCTTACTTGCCACATGCTTTACATAGTGAGCTTCAGCTCCCCAACAGAACTCTCAAAGCAATTTAGTGCTCTAGTCCCCCCATACCTCCCTAACATGGTCCATCTCCTTCACCCCTGACCAATACAAGAGGAGGCTTGAACCACCCACTTTCTGTTCAACTACCAGCCCACAGCACCCAACAACATGAAGCCGAGAGTCAAACAGAGAAGGGAGGGATGGTAACTCATGTGGCAAGGAAGACTATACTCAGAGTAATAAAGAGTACCGGAAAGTAACTGGTGCATTACCTCCCCATAAGTGTTCTTCGCCATATGCTTTATGTAGTGAGCATACGCTAAACCCACCGCAGCTTCATGGTCACCAAAAAGAAAACCACAGACCCAAGTGCGAGGCAAAAACAAATTTTAATCCAAACACCAAGGTGGGTGGTAATCAAACACAGGCACAGCCAAACTGAAGAATGGCTTCAGCAAAACCCTGAGCAGCTAGACCACTCAACACCACCCAAAGCAGTCCATGAACATGCGGGCAGAGGTCCACATCGCTGCCTTACAAACATCTTCAATCGAGACACCCTTGAAAGAAGCCCAAGAGACAGATATTTCCCAGGTTGACCTCCCCTGAATCCAGGCAGACACCTCCAACCATTGGGACCCATAAGCCAGAAGGCTCATCTGCTTAATTCACCTATTCAAGGTGGAAGGAAAGGCTTATGACCCGACCTCACCGGCCAAAAGTGACACACAGATTACCATACTTGCAAAATGCCATAGTCTGCTCCAGATACACCAACACCGCCCTCCTGACATCCAACAGTGGGAGACTAGCATCCACCCCAAACCCAGGCACCAGAGAGAAGGCAGACAGAACAACCTCCCTGAAATGATCAGCAATGGAGGTGACCTTGGACAAGAACATAGAATCTGGGCGCAGGACAACCCAATCTGGCAAGACACAAGGGGACCGCAAAAACGACCCCAAGTCTCCAATTCAACCAGCAGACACAGTGGCCACTAAAAACACAACCTTCATGGCCATGAACTTCATGTCCACCGACACCAAGAGCTTGAAATGAGCCTCCTAAAGGGCATGCAACATCAACGTGAGACCCTAGGCCGGAGCAGGACAAATCACCAACCAAGGGATCCAACTCATCCAAATAAGGACTACACAAAGCCTGCAAAGTCACCTACGGTGCCCAAAGCATATATGGAATCAGGCACAATGCAAAACCATCCAACAGAAAATCGAGTATACTTACTGGATCCACCAAACAAGAGTCCAGTCCCTTAGAGAAACCACCTAGAAAAGGACCCCCAAGCCGTGCATATGGCTGAAGAGTCGCTGGATGTCTGAAACCCTGAAACAGGTTCACCAGTTCCACAGAGCAGCCATGGGACAAGAGGCTCACCCTCTCAAGAGTCAGGCCTGAAGGTGGAGATGTCGCAGAACCTCTGCAGAAAGACGCAAACACCTCAGAGGATATGGATGGTCAGGAATCGCCCAACACTCCTGAACCTTAAGCTCCCTCAGAAGCGGATATCGGGTCCGGTGAACCCACCTGCGCACAATCAACAGAACAAACTCCCTCTCCAGGCGGATTTTGTACAGGACCCTGGCAATCAAAGGAATCAGATGAAATGCATAAAACAGGGTGTCCGTCCACCTGAACGATATTGCATTCACTCACCACACCTCCGGACAGGGAGTAATCGTGCAGAAGCGGGGCAGCAGAGCATTGTCCCTGGCCGCAAACAAGTCCACCATTGAAAACCCAAACCTCATCTGCAACATACGGAAAACACCTCTGTCAACAGAGCAATCAAACTCATGGGGGGGGACCCTGCTCAGGTGTCCTGTCACACAATTCTCTCTCCCCGGGAGATACACCACTCGCAGAGAAAACACAGTGCTCTCCACCCAGGTCAGACTCTCCTGAGCCAGGAGCCACAAGGACCAAACCCTGCAGCCCCTCTAGTGATTGAGATAGTCCATTACAGCCTGATTTTCCATGCAGACCAGAACATGATGCCCCCAGAGGGTCAATCCAAACTCTGGACAAGCAATATGAACTGCCTTCAGTTCCCGGAAGTTGGACGAACAACCAGCCTGCAGGTAATCCCAGAGACCCTGCACATACCAGGAATCCAACATCACCCCCCTGCCAATGGGCTGTTATTCATCGTCATCACCTGGGAGGAGGACACCTGAAAAGGAAGATTGTACTCTTCCATCCACCAACCCAGGGTGTCCGAATCTGAGTAAGTGGCAGAATAAGGGGACCAACGGGACAGGTGATGGTTCGCCAATGGGTACATGTATAATCAAGCCCACGGCAGCGCATTGACAGAAAAAAGGCATGAATAATGAGCCTGCTTAACAGGGCCTCCACCCCAGGTGTCACGCCGGGCTATGAGATGACCTTGCCCCACTTAACTGAAAGCTTGCTCTCGGAGAGTCTGCGGAGCAGAACCAAAAATACAGGAAGTGGGGTGGGTCATGCTTCCTCTTGTATGGGTCAGGGGGGAATGAGTTCAACCATGTTTGGGAGGGATGGGAGGGCTAGAGCACTAGGGGCCAGATGTAGGTGGCTAAATACCGGTCAGTAACGCCGAAATTCGTTAAATTTCTGAGCTACCGACTGGTATTTAGCCATATGCTATGTAGGTGACTTTAAACCTACATGCAAAATAAGGAATCACAAAATAGCGATTCCTTATTTTGCTCTTGCATTTAAGGAATCGGAAATACCGATTCCTTAAATGCAATGGACGTAGCACTAAAAACAGTGCACCTCAGCATTAAGGAATTGCTACTTACCACCAACTTCAAGTTGGTGGTAAGTAGCGATTTCCTTACAAAAAGCCCTTTTTTGCCTTTTTTAATGTGCCATGTGCCACATATCCATGCCCTTAGGGCATGTATATGCACCACATGTGCACACATGCACATTTCAGCACCCTTGAAATACCTCCCACTATTAACGATTCGGTAATACCCAATCGCTAATAGTGAATTGGAATTACCGATTCGTTATTAAGGAATGTTAAGGTATCGCTAATATCGTAGCGATTACTATCTACATTCCATTTAGCGAGTCCTTAATAGCGATTCGGTAATAATCGCTATTAAGGACTCGCTAAATGGAAGTTACCTACATCTGGCCCTAAATTGTTTGGAGGGTTGTGTTGGGGAGCTGAAGTGCACTATGTAATGCATGTGATGAGGAAGACTTATGAAGAGGTTATGCTTTTTAGGTTGAGCATTCGAGACGTCTTGTATATACTTTAATATATACGTATATGTGTATTTATGTATGTATGTATGTTTATGTGTATGGGCTCTGGAGGTCAGCCCTAGGACTTGTCTGCTTCCGCTTAAGGACTTTCTTGTCTGTTCAACTGCCTCTACTTAACTGTCTTAATAGAAAATGATCAGTAGAGGTCAGTAAAATACCAGAATAGATTTATGCATGTTCAAGTGCTCCTATTTAACTTTCTTGATAGAAAATGATGAGTAGAGGTCAGTAAAATACCAGAATTGCTTTCTGCTGGGGGGCTTTCCTTTTTTAACTTTTCTGACAACTGCCTCTATTCAACTTTCTTGATAGAACACGACCAGCAGAGGTCAGTGAAATACCAGAATCACTTTAGCATTCTCTAGATTCCAGTCCATAGAAATTGTCTTCCACAAGCACCACTAGACAATAATATTTTTTTCAAATCTTGTATTTTTAGGGATATGGCCACCGAAGACCCTGATTTTATAATAAAAACAGAGCTTTGGACTATACCATTTCCAGCTGAAAGGCAATATTTCTCTCCATGTGTTCCCATACCTGCCATGTCACACAGTTTGGTGCTTACTTTCCCTCCATGTTAAAGAACAGTAGATGTTTCAGCACCCAGGCTAATGTGCTGCACAACTAAATACATATAAGGTCCCAAAAGCGAGACCGATTGCATTGCAAATGCTTGTTTACATGGCTTTTAACCATGCGGAACTGCAGATGCGCTGCTATTCAACATTGTTATTATTATTATTCTGCTTATAGAGTGCTTGGTTACTCCAGCGGAGTGTCCCAGGCTCGAAGACCATCAAAACCACGGCAACTGGCCTGGACCTCCCTCCCTTCCTCTAGCCAAAGGCCGAAGAAGAACAAGTTAAGAAGGCCTACTTTCGGCCCCCTGGGGGGTGCCTGAAAAGCCAAGCTTTTAGTTTTTTCCAGAACAGAATCTCCAATGGCCACGTCCTTAGATCAGCAGGTAGGTCATTCCAGGCCTTAGCCGCAAGGAAGCCGATGGAGCTCCCTCCATCCCGTACCTTCCGCACCTTAGGCACAATCATCTTCACGCCGTGCCCAAAGACCTCAGGTTACGAGCAGGTCTATATTCGGTGAGAGAAGGTGCAGAAATCTTGTCCCTTTCTTGTTGATGATCCTGTGGCCAAAGCACAAGGCCTTATAGGTGACTCTAGCTTGTATAGGAGCCAATGTAATTCCCTCAAGGCTTCCTCATCCGAGGCCCGCATAGGATTATTCAGAATTAGCCGAGCTGCAGTGTTCTGAACCTTTTGCAAGATGTTCAGTTTTCTAGTGGTCACCCCTAAGTAAAGGTTGTTACAATAATCTAGGCGGGACGTAACAAGTGCCTGTACAATTGTTCGTGTGGCGTCTAGTAGGAGTAAGTCTAGGATTTTTCGCAGCATTTTAAGAATGCCAAAGCAGGCTCCAGCCACAGCTGATATCTGCTCTGAATAGGATAGGGTGTCATCAAACCATACTCCCAGATTCTTGACCTTGGCCTTAGGGGTCGGAGTAGGTCCCAACTCCTCCGATCACCACAAATGTGACCATAAAGAGGGCTGCTTGCCAACTACCATCACCTCCGTCTTTCCGACATTCAGCTGTAAGGAGCTGAGCTTTATCCAGTTAGCAAGCTCACCGAAGCAGACCCTGATATCAGATGCCGTTCCTGCCCCCTTTTGCACCAGGGTAACAATCAACTGAGTGTCATCTGCATATGACACCAGTTTTAACCCATGTCTCAACAAAATATCTGCCAGGGGCGCATGTAGATATTAAATAGGGTAGGGCTAAGGGCAGAACCCTGAGGCACCCCTTGAGATAGAGGACAAACTCTTGATTTAAAAGGATGTTGTAGAACCTGGAAGGATCTGTTCTGCAGAAAATGTTTAATCCACTCCCATGTCCCACCACCGATCCCAGCCTCACCCAGCTGTTCCATCAGTAGGCAGTTGGAGACCGTGTCAAACGCAGCACTCTGATCCAGAAGGGTCAGTGCAGTAGTTCTTCCCTCATCGGCTGTGGTTTTCAGGGCCTCCAAGGCAAGAAGAAGGCCGACTCAGTACTGTGAAGCGGCCTGAAGCCAGACTAGGTTTCATTGAGAACCTGTCTTTCTTCCAAAACATAGACAATTGGGTATTTAAATGTTTTTCTGCGATTTTAGCAACATAGGGTAGCAAGGATACAGGTCTCAAGTTTTCTGAAAGAGCAGGGTCTAGAGAAGGTTTCTTTAGCAGCGGTACCACCTCAGCATGTTTCCAATTGCTAGGAACCTGCCCCGAGCTAAAGGACATGTTCAAAAGTTTGGTGAGAACTGTGCAATTACTTTTTTCCCTCGCAATAAAAATTTCGGGGGGATCGGATCCAAGGGCGACCCATATTTGACTGCTTCCATAAGTGTTAGGATATCACTTTCTTCAGCAGGATGAAAAACAAACCTATCCTCAGTCCTGGAATCTTCTATAACAGAAGCAGAGATATAATTCCTGCTGCTTTCAGGTAAGGTAGCGTATATTTTTTCTATCTTACCCATGAAGGAATATGCAACCTTATTACAATGGTCAGTAGAGTCAGGCAATGTGGCTGTTACATGATCTAAAGAAGTCAGTTGTTTCACTACATGGCTAAAAGACACTGACATTGACAATGTTAATAGCTCTGGGATTTTTCAAGACCCATTGGCGTTACCAATGCTTGTTTTTATTAATACCATAGCACATTCAAGACTTCTCTCTTAGCTTCTGGATGTGGGTATCTTTGGAGAGGCACAGTTCTGTCTTGTGACAATGCCTCATTGGCAATATATGGGTAACATTTTTGAAGTATTTCTTGTACGGTTCAGCAAGACCGTAACTAAGGCCCACATGCATCAGAAAGTGATTTAGCAATTTCTTAATAGCAATTATTAAGAAATCGCTGTTACGGAATCGCAAAACTCAATGCATTAATAAAATCTGTAAAATATTGTGATTTGGTAAAATTCGCTATCTTCAATAGCGATTACCTGTTTAACGAACCTGTAATAGAGAATTCACAATTACAAAATCGCTAATTGCGATTTACCCATATTGCTGCACTGAGATGACATCACAACCAGGAAGTGATTCACTGAATGCACACACCTGTACAGAGGGAGAGTCTGAGGAGGTGGAAGACTGGTGGAGCTCAGCTTGGCAAAACTGTGTTTGGAGCAGAAGCTGTGGCAAAACAACAGCATGGCCACAGAAAATGAGAAAAATAAAGGAGAAGGCAGGAAGAGAAAGATAAAATTCAGTGAAAAGGAACTTGAAATCCTCACTGAGGAAGTGATGTTCAACCTATTTGGGAAACTATCACTGCAGGTTGCCGAGTCTGTCAAAAGAAAGATTTGTCTGGGAATACCAGCTAAAGTCAATGCTGTGGGGGTAACACAGCGTGCAATCCCTGACTTGCGCAAAAGATGGTACGACCTGCGCAGCCGAGCTAAAGAGTGGGTGGCTGAAAGGCTAACCACTGCAAAAAAAACTGGAGGGGGACTATCTACTGAACGAGCAAACACTCCACTGGAGGACATGTTGGAATCCGCTCTGCAGCCAGAGGCAGTTGTCAGGATTACACAGATTGACACCTCTGAACATGGGGGGACATCCCAAGGTAAGAACCCAGCTAAACATATTTCAATGTCAAATGTAACTAAAATAGCCCCAAATGCATACTCTGCATAGTGTAGCACACCTGAGTCCAGTCCACTTTTTATTTGCAATACCCAAATGCATTGTGGGAGTTGTATATAGACAAATGTAAGGGCAAGGCAAGGGGGGACAAACACAGCTTGACAGCAGCAGAGTACAGCAAGGAAGTGACAACAGTAGACTTTGTACATTACATAAGTACATTTATTAGACCTTTGCATGTGCTATGTTATCAAAGTGCAAATAAAAAGTAAATGAACTTGCACTGTTTTAAATCACAGATGC
Organism: Lissotriton helveticus; assembly: GCF_964261635.1. Taxonomy (NCBI): domain Eukaryota; kingdom Metazoa; phylum Chordata; class Amphibia; order Caudata; family Salamandridae; genus Lissotriton; species Lissotriton helveticus. The sequence goes on from NC_136065.1 coordinate 1,763,025,051, forward strand.
AACACATGACAGTAACGTGGCTGACAACCACCAATCAGAGGAACCAATGTAACAGCCTTGTGAGGGACCAGAACTGCCTGCATCCTCACCCATACCTGCTCCCACTCGCCGCAGGAGAATAGTCCAACCACTGCCTGATTTGGAGAGTGAGGAGGACAGCCAAACAGGAGGTCCCACACAGCAGCCTGCCCATACACCACCACCAGAAGTAACAATGCGGCACCGTTCCATGCAGTTCCGCAGGCGAAGGCCCAGGGCAATCCTGACATCTGCAGAGGACAATGGTGCACCTGCCTGCAGTGGGCTTCAGGCCAAGATGCTGTAGGTCCAGCGCCTGCAAGGAAAAAATATGTGGATTATGCAAGGCCAACTGGGGACAATGGCAACACACATGGGGGGAATACGTAACTGCCTGAAAGAGCTAACAACTGTCGTAGTTGAAGGGCACAGGGCGAGCACAGAACAACTATACAGTCATGCAAGATATATGCAGGGTCACCCAGCCTTAGCATGTCGCACATGTCAGGAGGCATCACAATTCAATGGGGCGCATACACAGTTACACCAGGCCAATAAATAGGCTGAAAAGATTCGGATATGGAGTGAGGATGAAAGACCTCACAGCATATGCGCTATCACCTACAGGATGTGAAAAATAAATATACATTAGTCACCATGGTGGACAGGTGTGCAAAACCGTATTACATCTGTTTACCCAGCAAATATCCTTCTCCAAATTAACCCGCAAGTAGATATCTGTGTATGCCACTATGCCGGAAGATGTAAGAGTCATGTGCACTGCCAGGGTAACTAGCCACTATGTCTGTTGTTTTTGAATTGCAGATTACTTGAATGTTCAATGAATGGTAAGATTTCCTGTTTCGTGGATATACTCTTTCACTGAGGGGCAACATATGGGTACATGCATCCCATCAATGCAACCAATTATATGTGGAAATTGTGCAACCTGATAAAAATCTAATTTAGTTTGCAGCAATTCCTGTGGTGTTGTGGGGAACCTAATATGATGGTGTATCCTCTGCAACATCGCATTTAGGAAAGAGTTAAAAAAGCGTGATAGGGCACTTTGAGAGACACCTCCAGCTGCAGCAATTAATCCCTGGAAACTCCCTGAAGCTAGGAGATGCAGAGAACATGTGTCCTGTGATTCTGATGCTGCAGTATAGAGTCTAACTCAGCAATGAGATCTAAGATTGTGGCAGCATTCAGCCTATATTCATCATAAATCTCTTCCTCTGTCTGCCCTAGCAAAGTGACGCGCACTCTGAAAATTCTCTCCTGTATCCTCCTTCTTCTCGTGTGCTGCTACTCTTAGCCTTATCCTGCTCGCCATGACGTAGAGTGCTGCCATTGTGAAACATTCTGATGCATTCTGGGACTGTTTAAGTAGTTTGCTGATGATTAAGAACTGATTTTTTTATGTGACATTTTTACCAACTGATATGATTTGTTCTTATTTAAGAAATGCAATTTTTGATTTTTAACTGATTCTGTATTTGTGAATTCTTATTGCAAAGGATTTTGTGATTTCTTAATAGTGATTACCTAATACGGAATTGCTATTACAGATTCGGTATTTAGGTATTCGCTAATTTAGCAAAAAATAGTGATATTCTGCAAATTTGCTTCATGCATGGGAACAAGCTATTTTGCGATCGCTAGCGGCCTTTTTTTTAGCAATTCGCAATGTTTGCGATTGCAATTTACCTGAACAGAGGCACAGGGTCAGACTGATTTGCATATAGCCATGTCTGAACTGGGGTGGCAGAGTGGGCTAAAGAACGGTGATGGATCAAACCCAGATCTTTTGACTGGGTGTGAGTGTTTGATTGGTTCAGATGTTCCGTCCATCACCACCCCCTTTTGTACCGCTTTGGCCACCATAAGTGTGGCAGGGTATGCTCAGACGTGAGTCCCTTGCTCACTTTGCCACTGGATTCAAGCAAGCCGGGCTGAAGACAGCTGGAATGCCTGAAATGGGTCCTCTGAAGCCTGTTTCCGGTCCAGGGAAGGCATGGCTTGGCAGTTCGGGCTGGACTGTTCCCATGAGGCACAGGGTCAGACTGATTTGCATATAGCCATGTCTGAACTGGGGTGGCAGAGTGGGCTAAAGAACGGTGAGGGATCAAACCCAGATCTTTTGACTGGGTGTGAGTGTTTGATTGGTTCAGATGCTCCGTCCATCACCACCCCCTGTTGTACCGCTTTGGCCGCCATAAGTGTGGCAGGGTATGCTCAGACGTGAGTCCCTTGCTCACTTTGCCACTGTATTCAAGCAAGCCGGGCTGAAGACGGCTGGAATGCCAGAAACCGGTCCTCGGAAGCTTGTTTCCGGTCCAGGGAAGGCATGGCTTGGCAGTTCGGGCTGGACTGTTCCCATGAGGCACAGGGTCAGACTGATTTGCATATAGCCATGTCTGAACCCGGGGTGGCAGAGTGGGCTAAGGAACGATGATGGATCAAACCCAGATCTTTTGACTGGGTGTGAGTGTTTGATTGGTTCAGATGCTCCGTCCATCACCACCCACTTTTGTACCGCTTTGGCCGCTATAAGTGTGGCAGGGTATGCTCAGACGTGAGTCCCTTGCTCACTTTGCCACTGGATTCAAGCAAGCCGGGCTGAAGACGGCTGGAATGCCAGAAACCGGTCCTCGGAAGCTTGTTTCCGGTCCAGGGAAGGCATGGCTTGGCAGTTCGGGCTGGACTGTTCTCATGAGGCACAGGGTCAGACTGATTTGCATATAGCCATGTCTGAACTGGGGTGGTAGAGTGGGCTAAAGAACGGTGATGGATCAAACCCATATCTTTTGACTGGGTGTGAGTTTTTGATTGGTTCAGATGCTCCGTCCATCATCACCCCCTTTTGTACCTGCAATTTAGCTTAATGCATGTGGGCCTATGCCTTTTAGCTTCCTTAAGCAATTTGACTAGAACTTGTGGTGCTGACTTCTATGCACACTATGGTGGTGCCCAAATAATATTCATTAGGCAGGGAACATTGATTTAAATAATAAAACTTTGTATGAATGTCAAAAGGCAATCATAAAAGTTCACAATGAATACAGATATATTAGGTTAAAATTATTAGTAATTAAAAACATTAAATTGTGACAATGAAAAGCTCACTTGAAAAAACACCGAACTCCAAAATACATATCCTTTATTTTACATTTGGCAGGTTGTCTGTGACCACCTGTGACAGGAGAGTTTGTGACACAACATAGGTCACATCTCAAAATGATGTGTTGAGTACATCTGACTCTAACTTTAAAGTTATTTAATTTTATTGAGTTATACTTTGCTGGGGGAGGTATTCAAGTAGGAGGGTGCCGCTCGCAAAGGAGTGTTTGCTGCTTTGGTCGTCCTGCCGTCCTTTGAATGCCCTGGAATTGTGCTGGCAAGTGAAGAGGCGCTCCGCTGAGCGAAAGGGAGAAAGTGAGATTGTAAGGGAGACGGGACTGCGAGGCCCAACAGGCTGTGCGCACAAGACCTAGCACACCTGCTGCCTCTTCCCGGGTCTCCTCCCCTCCTCACCGCCTACTTTACTCCTCGCGGCCCCCGCTCCGCGGGAGCCGCTCGCAAAGGAGTGTTTGCTGCTTTGGTCGTCCTGCCGTCCTTTGAATGCCCTGGAATTGTGCTGGCAAGTGAAGAGGCGCTCCGCTGAGCGAAAGGGAGAAAGTGAGATTGTAAGGGAGACGGGACTGCGAGGCCCAACAGGCTGTGCGCACAAGACCTAGCACACCTGCTGCCTCTTCCCGGGTCTCCTCCCCTCCTCACCGCCTACTTTACTCCTCGCGGCCCCCGCTCCGCGGGTGCCGCTCACAAAGGAGTGTTTGCTGCTTTGGTCGTCCTGCCGTCCTTTGAATGCCCTGGAATTGTGCTGGCAAGTGAAGAGGCGCTCCGCTGAGCGAAAGGGAGAAAGTGAGATTGTAAGGGAGACGGGACTGCGAGGCCCAACAGGCTGTGCGCACAAGACCTAGCACACCTGCTGCCTCTTCCCGGGTCTCCTCCCCTTACATTCCTTCCGGCATATGAACTGGCATCAGGCACGCGTGAGCGGAACGCGTGTGCGGGACCAATCCCGGGACAAAGCCCGGACTAAGGGCGGACCCTCTGAGACCCTCCGAGACACGAGGAGCCAGGGGCCGGGCATACCCTCTTGCACAACAGGTACTGTTTGTTCCCTACTTTTCTTTCTACGACCATCACTTATTTTGACAACGATTGTTTATTAGTCAGAGATGGCGACTAGCAACATTGATCCACCCACGCAGGATAATCAGGGGTTGCTGCTTAATGGGACCCTGGATAGCTATTTCTCTAAACCAACACCGGATTTAACACAGGATATAACTCGCGAGATTGCCTTGGCGGAGCGGCGGGCTGATCGCCGCCGATCCGTGGAAAGTATAAAGAAGGGATCTGCTTCCCTACTTCTAACTAACGCGACTGCATCTCATGATACTGTCATTGGCATGATAGCGATTGAGCCACCTCTTATCTTGGACAGCTTGCTCCCAGAATCTAATACTGTTGTACTTTCACCTGTCACTGTATCTGGGTCGGATATTATCAGTTTGCCCGGAACACCAACGGCGAGTAGTTCATCGATACTAAAGGGAGATGTTTCATCACAATTGTATGTAGCTCGCAACAAGGCCAAAAAATTGCCGGTTACGGGGAAAATTCATGGTCCACCACCTAACAAAAAACGACGTAAAAGGTGGGATCCTTTGCAACCGAAATTGACTTGCTCAGACTTTGGGAAAAAACTGTCTATGGTTGTCAAGAATCCCTGCGTTGCTCAAGTTGATTTACAGGGCCCCCATATTATATCTACTCCCTCAGACCAACCTAATACATCTGTAGACGTGGAGGATAGCATGGTCACTGATGTAATTGATGATGTTTACATTGAGAACAGGGGTCCTGTGTCCCTACTTGATATTGAGAACTTGATTAAATCTTATTCTGCATCCATATTAGAGAGGTTGATGGAAATGGAGTGTAGACTGGTTAAAATTGAGAATGTATTGGTCAAACAAGATTCTGTAGGCCATAAAGGTGTTAGTAATGTGGTTAGTAAAACATCGAACGTTGCACCTCAAATCTTGTCACTCACAGCCCAACTACCTCCATCATCTTCCTATCATGCTGTGGCAAGCCCTTCCCCAATCCCAGTTGTCCCTAAATCTTCGGGGAACATAGTATCAGCGATTGTCCACCATCATGCATCCCCCAGTTCATCTCAATCGAAAAGTGCTGATCGTCCGCTGGGTAATGCCAAAACCATAAATAAATGTAGTGACAATACATCTAAAAGCACTAGCAATTCTTCTAATTTGGTTTTGGCAAACCCAATAAGGGAGACTAGGGAAACTAGTCATAACTGGGGTAAACCAAAAAGGGTTCTGCTGCCCGAACTTCCACCAGAGGCAGTACCCTATGTGGTAGTGCTAACAGGTGTGCCGGTCCTCGAACCAAACAAAAGGGAGGGTTTCTTCCAATTAAAGAATAAGATAATGCATTGGCTAAGAATGCATAGGCCAATTGCAAATCATATCAATGGGGAAATAGTCCATGTTCGCCGCCTTGGATGGTTGGGGGGTAGACCCAAAGACATAGACGGGGACGTGGTGGTTGTCAACTTTAGGGATCCCATTGCAGTACACTACATATTGAACTGGCAGACGGGCAGTTCCAATAATATGATAACCCCAAGACCCTTAACGTACTTTTATCCTAGGTCAGTGGTGTTTCCATCCCAGTATCCCCCCCCACATTGCTCAACTCAAATTCAGCCATCTAACTACCCCTTCGTACAGAATGCTGGGTATGTTGGGAGTAATCAAAAAAAAAAAAAAAAGTAGGAACCTGTACAAAATTTAACCATGAGTCATAGCCACTTACAAGAATTTTACAGAGGAATCAAATATACTTGCATTGTGAATTTGAAGGATCAGTTGTCACTAAGCATTCATAGTACATTCACCACTTTCAGTTTCCCCGGAAAGTCATTGAAATGACTGTCATGAGCTAATAATGATAGGGTTCTTTATAGCAGCATCTGACAATTGAAAACGTTTTATGTGATAATGAAGTATGGCTCATGTTGAACAGCAAGTTCTTACCTATACACACAGAATACCAGTATGAGGCCAATGCTCCCCATGATTTTTTAATGTGTCCACCCCCTTTAGTCTGTCACGCTTATACTGTGAAACTGCCCCCTATATTTGCAACTATACTATGACCTCAATGAACACTTTGCTCATTATTACTGTATCAGATATAGAATCTCAGGTTTTCCTTTAATAATTTGAATAATCAAAATCATAATAAGCAGCTTTTTACAATTCTGAAAGTGCTACACAGGATATTAGATAAATTACCCAGAGACATTGACATGTTTGTGTAAGATCCGGTCTTCAAAATACTGGGGATACTCATAAAATTCCCATCATTGTCAGGCTCAGAAGATTATGTCCTTCACCTCTGGGAGAAACTGGGTACGAGATCGTTTTATTCAAAAGTTGCACTCACTGAGATAGATCCAGCGCTCCCAGTCTCTTAGGCCATACAGACAAAATGGTGGGGGAAAGATTGAAATCCCAGAGTTAAGAATTTAGCAGGGGCAATAATTATTGGATAGTTCAAGTTGGAACCTGTAAAATGGGACATAGCGTGGATTTCAGTGGAACCAAAATCAGCATGCACAAGTAATACCAAAGGCAAATTGCAGGGGATGCGATAATTCATGCAAAAATATACATCACATCAATAAAGACCAAGCCTCTATTCATGATGGCCCTAATGTTGTGAATGCCGTCTCACAGACGGCTAGCAACAAATCTGGAATGTTGTGATTAGTAAAATTTTGAAGAGGCAGGGCATGGTTTTCTAGGTTGCTGGTGATTTGTAGAGGTGGGATAGCAACCACTAGTGCCACAAGAAATGGACATAAGCTAGGGAACCCATAAATGTGTAGGTAGGCCAAGATAAAAATATATCTTTGATATTCAGATTAGTGCCAACATTTCTGGTTATTCCCTAGTTTGTACTCCATGCATATGCCAGATTGAAGTTGTCAGATGCAAAGAATGCAGCAGGATGAAGAGTGATCAGGTTACCAACTAACACGTATATTGGACCTGTCAGCCTTAGGATGTTCTTCCCTTAATCCTCTTGTTTTAACTGGATGTTTTTGTTGGCCTTATGACTCTGCACACTTTACCACTGATAACCATTACTATGGTACCTGGGCTGTCTCCCTAAAACATGGTAACATTCGCTTCCACCCAATTGCCACATTTAATTTACTTGTAAGTCCCTAGTAAAGTAGTACTACCTCTACCCATGGCCTGTAACACGCCAGGGGCCTGCCATTGCAACCTGTGTGTGCAGAGTTTAGCTGTCCTTTTGACCTGGCCAATAAAACCTTTGCCCAGGCTTGCACGTTCCCTTTTAATAAATATAAGTCACATGTAGGGTAGGCCATAAGCACCCCTTACAGAAGAGTGCAATGTATTTAAAAAGTGGGACATGTACTCTTTTACTTTTACTTGTCCTTCTAGAGAAAAATGCTTAAATACATTTTTTACTAGTGTAAGGCCTGCTTCTCACATAAGATAACGTTGAGCTACCTTATTACATACAATAAGTGCTAACTTTCAATTGAGAACTCGTAGGAATGTCGAGTTTGGTGCTTGAAGAACTGTAATTTAAAACCCTCTGTAATGGTAAAGTTGGATTTTAAGTCATAATTCTGAACATGGCATTGGTAGAAAGTTGATTCCAAAGGGCACCTTGGTTGTGCGCCTAACTGTCGCACTGTGAAATAGGAAATATTCCTTCTCAATGAAACATGTCTTCATGAGTTTATCCATTTAAACCACTGTATACCAATATTTTATGATTCATTTCTCACCATCAATCCTTGCATTTTTAATCACTGCAGAGACAGCGTAATTTACCATCATTATTTATTCAACTTAGTTCTTATGCCTCCTAAAAGCTAAGGCTTATACAGTGACACATCAAGGTCAATCATGCAACGGAGTAGGCCCATTAGAAAATACCTAAAGGATTTCAAGCCATAAGGCTCTTTGTCAGTGGTTTCTAAAACAAATAAAAGAAACAGCTCAGCTGACTACTCCTGTGAGAACCTTCATTATACGAAATACAAAATAATATTACAACACCCAATACCAATACCTGAATAGTACTTTCCTGCATTGGTAGAAAGTTGCCATTTTCTTGTCCCAATCATTTGGTGTCTGTAGCTGGCAGTTGGCCTTTGTGTATTACTCCCAGACAGTGAAACAAAGGGGAAATAGTTGTTGGCAGGACGGGCCATCTCTGACTTGATAGGGCGAGGAGTTGTCACCTGCTACACTTAAAAATCACAAAGACTCTGCCTCAGAACCTTTACAAAGGAGTTGACATTAGTCTCTTGTGCCCCCAGACAAGATGGGGCCAGGGCAGGGAGGCAGGAAAGTCCAGATACCTTTGTAGGGGAAGGACTTTTTTTCAAAGCTGGCACTTAGGATAAATAGTGAACCCTCAAACACAACATTTCAGTACACATCTGGACTTGTGGAAGACTCAGAAGAAGGACTGTGTACTGTTCTGCTGACAGGAGAACAGCTATTCTGCAGTGATGCGGCCCTGCTGTCTACTGCCTGAGTGAGAAAGATTGGACATCCAGAGTGACTCCAAGGGATATCTGACTGGCCTCCTGATAACAGCAAGTAGAGAAAATGAGTACTTGCACAGCCTCCAAAGTGATCACCGTCTGTTAAGGTTTCACGTGCCTCCTGGGTCTCACTCACTGAACAAGAATGATATGGTACTGATCAACAGGGTGCACCCCCACAGCTGTGAGGTGTGACCCCAGGGCACAGTATGTTGCCTCCAACAGGAGATTGCTGAGTTTCAACTTAGTTTTTATGAACTGCTAGATGTTCAATTAAATAATGATCACTCAAGAATGTCTCTCGAATGTCTCTCATTCATAAGTTTATATTTGATTTTTTCAATCAACTGTAGTTTTAATCACTGCAATTCTTTAATTTAAGCAAAGCATTTCCAAATGCCAATGCATTTCGGCCATATGTTGCCTTCATCTGGGGATGATCTGTGAAGACAATTAAACAAACATCCCTTGTTCACCATACATGTAGATTATAAACAGTGAAGGTTTTTAGGTTATAACATCTGTCAACATAACGTGCTAAATACTGCATACTTGTTGGTACATTATGTGCCCGAACACACCTGTGTTTACAGAAAAAGTGCTCTAAAAGTGATGCATAATTCAGTTGTGCATAAATTCAGGTCGTGCATATGACTCATGAATATTTAAAAAAATTATTGTAAAACCAGCTTCCGCTGTACATTAAAAATGCGTTCAGTTTTCAAATAACGCGTCGGGCGTGTTCGGTTTTCAAATGACAAAAGAAGCCCGGTGAAAGAAGCAACTATCGGCGTGATTGTATTAAGGCGTTTCAAAGCCTCAATGTTAACTGTGCACAGATTAATTATTAAAAGATTGGTGACCCTTACATATTTACGTGATTCTATGTGTGTACTTACTTAAGAGGTTTCGCCTTCGTGCTTCTACGCGTTCTCTATGTCGTGGTAGTGGCAGTGCGGGGACGGACTTCCATGTTGTTAATTCAGAACGAATCATGTGACTTTGCATGTAGGATACTCACAATGAGGATACAGACTATATATACTAGTGGGTTCACGTCGATGCAACTTTGCGTATGGTGGTTACCAAAAAATTAAAAAATGACGAAATTAAAGGAACAGTAAGAATGGTGATAATTAAAATGTCTGTTAGTGGTGAATTAGGTGCAGTTATTTGAAACCATATCAGAGATGATGGAAACAGAAGAAAACGTTTTTATAGATAACACTACATTTACTCACTTTCACAGCGCCAAGGAACCTGTTGGTGTACGTTGCGCTTTATAAATTCCCATGTAACATAACATAACATAACACTGGTATTCCATTCTGTCATTTAACCCATGGGGTCTAAGGGAGTTCAAAAGTCGGATCCAGTAATTCTCAAGCTGTAGCAAGTGTTTATGGTTGTCTCTTACTTCTTGCTGTACCACTGCTTCAAGCACACAAAACTTTATTTGACTGACGCTGTGGTTAGCTTCCATAAAATGACTTGCTACTGACAATTTTAATGATTTAGTTCTGATGTTACTTTTGTGCTCGTTGACTTTTATTTTTAATTTTCGTACAGTTTGGCCCATGTACACCTTACCACAAGGGCATTTCAATATATATATTATATTGGTTGTATCACATGTGGTGTTAACTTTAAGCTTGATGTCACGACCTCTCGTAGAATGTGATATTTGAGAACCCTTTATCGCATTGTGGCAATTATTACAGTTCCAGCATGGGACAGTACTGCCATCCCAGACCTTGACACATGCAAGTAGGCTTGCATGAGACAGCTGCTGTGCAATGCATTTCTGATGCAGGTCTCTGCAGCTCTTTAGAATCGCTGCTGCACAATGCAACCTTGGTTCAGGACCTTAACTTGAAGCCCCACAGCTCCTCGGAATCACTGTTGTGTGACTCATCCTGGAAGCAGGACCTCACATCGCAGCCCCACAGCTCCCCGGAATCACTGCTGTATGATGCATCCTCGACACAGGACATCACATTGTAGCCTGCAACACAGTGGATCCACCGACCGATCCTCAACACTGGATGTTAGAACGCTCAGCATCCAGGATTTAGGGTACTTTGTTCAATAGGCCTTACTTGGTTCCTGCATCCAGCCCGTGCTGCATCGCAATTGGCCTGAATTTGAGACTTTCTTCTCGTCTGGCACGACCAGACAACCACAGTTGGCTCTTTGTGTTCTGTTTTGCTTTATTACTATTTGTGTGCTGCATACTTTACACATTTACTCTAAATTAAGCTTGACTGCTTTTTTGCAAAGCTGCCAGAGGGCTGAGCAGAGGTTAATTTGGGGCTTGCTTGTGTTTTACTTGACAAGAACTGTTTGCTGCTTGACGAGGTTTTCGCCCCACTTAACCAGCATCCCAATCTCGTCCAATGTACATGAAGAATACCAATGCTTTTTCACACGAGTCTTGGCCATCCCGAGTTACATACCTTAAATACCTATCCCCTTTTTTTGAACTAGAGAAGGAAACTAAAGCAGAAAAAAGTGATAAACCCTCCTATGAAGATTTCAAAATGTGCTTGTGGGACCCCAATGACATCAAAGTTGTACATCAGTGCACTAGTATCTAGATTATTTTTAATCCACTGCACTGCCAGCTTCCCTCAGTGTCCAGGGGGGAACAAATGTATATATACCAATGTTAACAGAATGAGGCAACCTTGTTAGCTAGAATACATCTACCAGGATTCGACGGAGGAAAACACAAAGAAGGCTTCCATCTAGTAGTACATTCTCAACACTCACCTAGAGCCCATTTAGTGGCCCTTGGGGAATGCTACAGTTCACTATAAACACCGTAGTTAATAGAGTTCATATTTTAATTATAATGGGGTGTATGTGTGTGCATGTGGTGTTTCTCATTTTTCGGGAGAGTTTTTATTTATTTGCATTGATTAATTAAAATCTTAGCAGTCCACACATCAATATAAAATTTATAAGAAAAAAAAAATACATGTATGCCTTGATTTCATATTTCCTGAAAAACGTGGTGCACATGTTTTAAAATCGAACGATTACAAAATAAAATACATACAGTTTATTTACGATAGGAGTAAAAAGGGGTAACGCCCAATCTGGTGGCAGCCCAAGTGTCCATAGCTCTGACAGTCTGTTGTATAGTCTTAACGACCGAAGTTGGGGTCAGGGCGTAAAGGGGGTCAAGGAGAATTACCGGACAAGGTGGCTTGGGCGGTGGCGGTTAGGCTTAGACCGCGGCGGAAAGCTTTATTTGGGCAGTTTTCATGAAGCGGACGAAGCTGCAGATTAATTTAACGTTGGTCCCGCTAAAACAGGCCTTTACTGACTGTCGACAAGACCTAATATGCATTTCGTTTATATGTGGTTTTAACAGCTCTCTCCTCTCCCGCTCTAGGAACTTGCATATGCATAGGAGATGCAGCATGTCTTCTTTAGTTTCGCCGCATAGTCTACATAATGTAGATGCACATGTGCGTTTCCACGGGGGCATGTGAGGTTTGGCGGATAAAATCCCCATCCGCAGTGCCAAAAATCCTTCTTTTAACGATCCTGAAAAACTGGTGCCGAGATACGGTTGTGGTGAACATTTTAGATAGCTTTGTAGCACAAACCAGCTGTGTGCCCTCCTATTTAGACATTCCTTGTCGTTTTGAATAGATACAAGCCTTGTTGACTCATTTACCAGGGCTTTGACGTTGTTGAATGGAAGTCCGATCTCCCAGATGTTCTCCATGGATTACATGCTGATCCCTGATTCAAGGTAGGCTTTACCCGGAGAGGTATTGTTCCTTAATAATTCCTTCCATAGGAATGAATTAGGTGAGCCCACCTCTGCGCACTGTATTTTGTACCAGCTTTTTACGTAAGCCGCCTTCCTGCTTATTTTCTGATTTACTACTCCAAATTCGAGTCTTAATTGAGCTTGGGAGGTGTATTTGGGAAGCTTGAAAATTATTCTTAAAGCTTTAGCTACTGTTTTGTTTAGAGTTTCTTCGTCCATCCCTCGCATGGCCTCACTCCCGTATGTGAGCGTTGGTATTAGCTTTGCATGGAGCACTTCAAGCAGCGGAAGCATGTTTGGTCCTGCTATTTTGCTTTTAAGATTTTTCAAAGTGATCGCTAGGAGGGTACCTCTTCTCTGAATCACCTCTTTTTGTCGGTCATATGACCCGTTCTGGTCAAAAATTATCCCAAGATATTTATAGTTTTGAACGACTTAGAGTTGTCTCTTACCCAGCTGCCATTTCAATCGTTTTTTTGTGTTATGTTGATTTAGCACCATTATTTTCGATTTTTCAAGGTTAATTTCTAGCCCGTTTCGTGAGGCGAATTTGTTCGTAGTATGAAGTAGGTGCTGTAGGCCGACTGGTGTTTGACTAATTAAAATCAGGTCGTCGGCGTACAATAGGTTTGAAAGCGGGAGGCCTCCCAATTTTGGGGCATGATGGTTGCTGTTGTCAAGTTCGATTGAGAGATCGGCCACAAAGAGGCTGAATAGGGTGGGGCCAGAACGCAGCCTTGCTTTAAGCCTCTGGAGGTTGGAATCCGCCTGGATAAGGTTGTGCCGTTCCCCAGTTTAATTTGGACCCACGTCTCAGAATGTAGTAGAATGAGTTGGCTCAAGAGGGCAGAAGGTATTTCCCATTGAGATAGCTTTGACCATAGCTTTCCTCGATCTATACTGTCGAAGGCGGCCTTGTAGTCGATGAAACTAACAAATAATGGTTTTCTTGCTACTTTCGTAGAGTCGGCTAGAAGGGAGAGAGCCAGGATATTTGTGGTGGTTCCTAGGTTTTCCTGGAACCCTGTTTGATTGATTGGTATTAGGGACTTTTCCCTTGCCCATTCCCGAAGGTCGGCTAGGACGAGGCCCGCGTAGAGAGATTTAGTCAGTTTCTTCTTTTGTTCCTCTGATTGCTAACTTAATATTTAGAACATGTTAGTCATTTACTTTAAGCTCAATTTTTACACTTTCTGTGAATTTGCATGCTTTGTTGATATTGAGAGAGGTAATTAACAAATTAGAAATGAATAATTCTGTAGTTGCTAAAAAGGTAGGCCTTAAACATGCATGACAAACAAACTTGCACATGTTCCTTTCTCTCTAAAATATAAAATAGTGTGAATTAGTTTGAGCTGCCTGGCTTGTTGGCATGTTGCATCTTTCCCTGACTAACAGTTGTTATAGTACAAGGACGAAGACTGCAGGGTGTTTTGGCAGATGAGCAATTGGTCTCATATTGTTATATTTCATGATACTTCCTTCAATTATGTAGTACATACAAGAAAATATTGTGCAACAAATTGATTCAAGTAAATGTTTCTTGAGGATGGTTTTTTCCTTCTGGTGAAAAGTATGTTAATGTAATGAATGCTTGCATACTAAATCATATTTATATTTTAAAGATACATGTTTGCGGACAGATATTTAGAACATCTTTTTTATTTTCATGTAGCAGTTTGGTTTCTGTTGTTCACTGAATGTTGTGTAGTACATGTGTCACAACTATTTTTAGTTCAGCATACATGACTGTTTGCATTATTCAAAACTCTGTAAGAACCCTTGGATTTATTGGAAAGTAGCCCATTTTACAAGCTCATTTTTGAGAAACACGTTTACAGGCACTGTGGTCTTATCGTGCAGAACCCTCTGTTGTTCAGTCTAATGATTTGGCTATTTGATTCGCCTCTATTTATTTGGTTTGCATATTATTCTGCTACTAATATTGTAGTGATCATTGGTTCTATTTTTGCTAGCCACATTACTTCTTCAATGTTAATTATATTTACTGAATACATCTAACACACATAACACATTGAGAAGACAAAGTGAGTGCCTTTGGTGGAATTCTTTGCTGCAGAGTATCTGAATTGACTTTGCCTCCCATTGAAGCTGCTGATTGCCCTTCTTGGTAGAACAAAAGCATTAGCAGTATTAATGTTTACAAGGCACCAAATAGGGTTCATCTTGACATCTATACATTTGTACTGTCTTAGTGTGTTTGTGTTTTCTTCTGAGTTCTTAGGTTTGCCTCATTGCTTGATTGTTTCAAAGATAGAGAGGAAGAATGATCCATCTTTTAATTGCAAATATTCCTTTCACCTTCGTCAGTGATGCCCTAATGTGTACATAAGTGCTACGCAAACAAATGATGGACGGAATGCTGATTAAATCATACATTCACCTCCAGTCAAGCGATCTGGGTTAAATTCCTCGTTCTTTTGCTCACCATGCCACCCCAGTTTGGACTCAGTGTTAGAAATGGTATTTCTGGTTGGCTGAGGCTTGCGCCAAAGCCAGGCAGAAACCACCACTCTAGTCAGGGCAAGGGAGTTACACACCAAAGATAACCCCTGCTCACCCCCTTAGTAGCTTGTGTACGAGCAGTCAGGCTTATCCCAGCGGCAATGTGTAAAGTGTTTACGCAACACACACACACAGCAGCAACACACTAGGCACACCACAAAAGAAACTCCACACAAGGTTATACAAAAAATAACCTTTGTATTCTCATAAACACATTAGAAACATAATCACAATGATAACATTACTAAGCGATGGGAAAAATTAGGTATTGTCACTATTGGTGATTTTCTAAACTCAGATGGTAGTACAACATTTGACGAATTGCGTCTTAAATATCAGATTCGCCCCGCAGACTACCTTAAATTTATTCAAATTTATACATCATTAAGACAATATATTACAAATACCGAGCTACAGTCGCCATCGCTACTAAATTTGATGCAAAAATTTTCAGTTAGAATTAGCGATATATATGGGATCCTTATAAATAACCATCCGGACGATCTCGATAGAATAGAAGATAGCTGGGCTAACAAATTAAACAATCCTAACGTGGACATAGATATGGTGCTACAATTATCCTCTAAGGTCATTCTGGCCAGTAATCTAAAAGCCCAAATCTATAAAACGGTATGCAATTTATATTACACACCATTTAAATTATTCTCATGGGGTAAGGCTAGCCACGATAAATGCCCTAGATGCGCGCTTGGCCCCGCAAATTTAATACACATGTTCTACGACTGTCCGAAACTTAAACAACTAAAAGAAAGTATAGGTAAATACTGGACCGAGATTTTTGGTCGGGAGATTCAAACTTCACCAACCCTGTTTATACTAGGCTTTGATAGCTCCCTGGAATTTAACAACTCAGAAATCTATACGATCTTTCTATCTACCGCTATATATAGAATTATCTTAGCAGCCCGTTGGAAGGATACAGAGGCCCCCACATTTCAGGGATGGATAAATAGACTCCTGGCTATATACAAACAAGAAATGGCGATATACAAAACCAGAGGGAAAAAATCAAGAGCTAAAGGGGACTTGATCTGGGCCTCCGTAGCTAACTGGTATGAACAACAAAGGGTCTGACTACAAAGCTATTTAAACTAGCCAGAAATATCTTTCACCTCTATTAAGAGGCGTAGGGTTGGAAAATGAGGTTATATATCAGATGTGTATTGCTATTCTGTTTTAGGTTTACCTTTTATGTATTTGTCACATATCTACAACATCCAAATTGTAATGTTCATTCACAATTGTTTTTGTATTTAACGTTTTACGTTCAGCCTTGTCTCTCCTTCTCAAAAAAAAAAAAAAAAAAAAAAAAAAAGAAACATAATCACACATTTACACTGTGCCAACTGGCACGGGCAATATTCACAGGGGTCTATATACAGGACCAGGCCAATCGGGCCACGGTCAGAACCATCAGGACAGGTCAGTAAAATGTAAACCACAACAAGTAATTACTAGTACCATAATGACCTAAGCATTATCACATTAGACATAAACCCACACTAGGCCCAAACCTCATCAACATAAACACATTACGCAATGGGCCTCACCAGCATAAACACATTATGCACTGACTCCATAAGCATAAACACATTACGCAAATAGGCACTCCCCAAGACATCATAACATGACATTAGGCATAAATCACATTTAGGCACTAATCACATTAGGCAAACCTCATTAACGTAGACACCCTCGTAAGCATAAACAAATTACGCATTAGGCCTCACCAACATAAACTTATTATGCAAGAACCTCATGAACATTACCATCATTAGAGGTGTAAACCAGGGTCCATGCATCACATATGGTACATCAATCAATCAATCAATCATGCCATTTGTATAGCGCACTACTCACCCGGGAGGGTCTCAAGGCGCTTGGGGGGAGGGGTATGCTACTGCTTGAACAGCCAGGTCTTGAGTTGTTTCCTGAAGGCGAGATGGTCCTGGGTCAGCCGAAGGTGGATGGGGAGGGAGTTCCAAGTCTTGGCAGCCAGGTAAGAGAAGGATCTTCCTCCGGCGGTGGCTCTTCGGATGCGTGGAACGGCTGCGAGGGCGAGGCTGGTGGACCGTAGCTGGCGGGTGGGCGTGTAGAAGGTCAGGCGGTCGTTGAGGTACTTGGGGCCCAGGTCGTGGAGAGACTTGTGTGCGTGGGTGAGGAGCCGGAACGTGATCCTCTTGTCAACGGGGAGCCAGTGCAGGTTCCTCAGGTGGCTGGAGATGTGGCTGTGTCGGGGGACATCCAGGGGGACATCCAGGATGAGTCGGGCGGAGGCGTTCTGGATGCGCTGGAGTCTTTTCTGTAGCTTGGCTGTGGTTCCGGCGTAGAGGGCATTTCCGTAGTCCAGTCGGCTGGTGACGAGTGCCTGGGTGACAGTCTTCCTGGTCTCGGTCGGGATCCAGCGGAAGATCTTGCGAAGCATACGCAGGGTGTTGAAGCACGATTAGGAGACGGCGTTGACTTGTCTGGTCATCGAGAGGGAGGGGTCCAGGATGAAGCCCAGGTTGCGTGCGTGGTCGGTTAGCTTCTCAGGGAAACAATTGCGGGGTGGGCCCCCGCCAGACTTGCACCCAAAACGCGGGGTAGGCTCCCACTCGAGCGCAAATACACAAGGTGAGCACCCGCTCTCCTGTCTCACGGGGGCATCCCTACGCCAGGGATTCCCTCTCTGTCTCCTCGGGCAGCTACGTGCTGCAAAGCCCACACACTCCTCCCCTAGAGAAAGTATAGCGCTCACCAGGCGCTAGGTGCAACCAAAATAAAGTCTTTAGGAATCAGGGGGCAATGCTGGGCTCAGAGAGGCAGCCCTCCAGGCAGGTCCAACTGGGCCCCAGCAGCAGCATGCCCCCTCAGCGCCAGCAACAGCACCCAGGACTGAACAACCTTATGGGGTTACAGCCCCTTGTTTTATACACCCTTTTTCTTTGTCTGCGCCAGCACAGGGCTTGTGGAACCAGCAGAAACTGGTTCAGGGGGGAATTGGAGCAATCTGTTGACAGGGCTCCTCTTCCCCATTGTTAGGTGGGGGCTCACCATCAGACCCACCACAGGGGGGCGGAGCCACATTCACCAAGGAAGCACCACCCTATTCAGAGTCTGGGGATTACCCCTTCCACCACTCCTTCTCCAGGTGTCCTATTCAGCTCAGCGCTGACTCACCCTGCCCCTCCTGGAGCCAACCACACCTCTCAGCCCCTGTCACACACACAAGCCAGACATGCAATTCACATCAGGTAGGCAGACACAAAGCACACAGAAATATCAACTTCTAAAAGGGGCATTTCTCCACCAGTCATCATAAATCTGCGCACACCATTGCACAGCATTTATTCTCACGAGTTCATACATACTAAACTCGCCCCTGCCGCTCCTCTCATACCAGGAATTATCACTAAGCATGGGCTGAAAATTTGTTCCGGTTGCTGAATTTGCGGATTTTCCGCGATTTCGCGATCCGCGAATCTCGCGAAATCGCGGTAAAATCCGCGAATCGGCGGGGACGAATTTCCAGCCAAGCACTTACAGGGTTACAGCAGCAGGTGCAAAAGTTGAAGCTAATTTTTTGTAACCTTTTACAAAAGGGTTACAAAGAAATTAACTTCAACTTGGGCACCTGCTGCTGTAAGCCTGTAAGTGCTTCCTGGCGCCTCGTTGCCTACGTGCAACTATTCTCTGACCCTGCTCTGACCCTTGAAGCAGGGTCAGAGAATAGTTACAAGTAGGCAATGAGGCGCCTGTCACGAAAATTAAACCTCAACAGGAAGCACTGACAGATATAAAAACAAGCATTTGCACAACAATAGGTCTTGCATTAGGAAAGTTTGAGCTATTGGTCTTGTAAATGACAATTTTTTTTATTTATGTGTTGGTTTTTAAAATAGCTAAATTAATAGCTTTGTCATTTACAATGCCAATAGTTATAACTTTCGCAAATGTGACACCTATATCATTTGTAATGCAACATGTTTTGTATTTACGTGACTTAGCTGTATTGATATTACAAATTACATTGGCTTTTAATTTTTTTAAATAATTAATACTTAAATAAAAGTGATTTTAATTTATAATGGCAATAGCTTAAACTTTCGTAAATAGCTTTTGTGAAGATTATGTTCAGTGTATTTTATTGTGATGAAAATCCAAGAACAGAAGTGAAATATTAACATCTTTTTGTGACATTTGTAATAAAGTTTGAAACATTGAGAGAACATATTTGAACCAGTTGTTGTTGAATGGTTGCGCAGATTGATGCTGGGGCTACGCTGAGTGGTGCTGTGGTGGTGCTGAGTGGTGCTGTGGTGATGCTGAGTGGTGCTGTGGTGGTGCTGAGTGATACTGGGATGGTGCTGAGTGATGCTGGGGTGGTGCTGAGAGATGCTGTGGTGGTGGTGAGTGGTGCCGTGGTGGTGCTGAGTGATGCTGTGGTGGTGCTGAGTGATGCTGTGGTGGTGCTGAGTGGTGCTGTGGTGGTGCTGAGTGATAATGTGGTGGTGCTGAGTGATGCTGGGGTGGTGCTGAGTGATGCTGTGGTGGCACTGAGTGGTGCTGTGGTGATGCTGAGTGGTGCTGTGTTGGTGCTAAGTGAGGCTGCTTCTGGTGCTGAGTGATGCTGTGGTGGTGCCGAGTGGTGCTGTGGAGGTGCTGAGTGATAATGTGGTGGTGCTGAGTGATAATGTGGTGGTGCTGAGTGATGCTGGGGTAGCGCTGAGTGATGATGTGGTGATGCAGAGGGCAGAAAGGCACAAAAAGCAGTCTAACAAAGGGCAGAAGGGCAGAAAAACAAGGGAAAAACAAGTCTAACAGAGGACAGAAGGGCAGAAAAACAAGGGAAAAACGAGTCTAACAGAGGGCAGAAGAGCACAAAAAACGAGTCTAACAGGGCAGAAAGGCACAAAAACGAGTCTAACAGAGGGCAGAAGGGCACAAAAAATGAGTCTAACAGAGGGCAGAAGGGCACAAAAACAAGGCAATAACAGAAGCCAGAAGAGCACAAAAAACGAGTCTAACAGAGGGCAGAAGGGCAGAAAAACAAGGGAAAAACGAGTCTAACAGAGGGCAGAAGGGCAGAAAAACAAGTCTAACAGGGGGCAGAAGGGCAGAAAAACAAGGGAAAAACAAGTCTAACAGAGGGCAGAAGGGCAGAAAACAAGGGAAACACGAGTCTAACAGAGGGCAGAAGGGCACAAAAAACGAGTCTAACAGGGGGCAGAATGAATCCCACCCTGCGTGTTTGTCCACGAAGATGTCACCTTTTTGTGCAATACCTCTACTGAACTGGAGTACTTTCCACTGTCTAATCAGTAAGTGCTCCGTCGTTGGCTAAATGTATAGGGGCAGATTTACAATAACTGGCGCATCCCCAGGGATGCACCAGTTATTGTGCGCCGCAGCTCCGCCACCCGTGGTGCGCCACATTTACAATGCGGCGCACCATGTGGCAAAAACGGCACAAATGCATCACGCATCTGTGCCGTAAAAGCAGCGCATTGCTGGAGCTGCGTCGCGCTTGCGACGCAGCTCCAGCAATGCTCTGGGGGGCCCTATCTCCCCAATGCTGCATCAAGCCTTGCGCCTGCTTCAAGCAGGCGCAGGGTTTTGACTCAGCATTGGCCTAAAAGTGACTGAGTGAAATCTTGTAGATTTCACTCAGCCATTTTTAGGAGGTGTTCCTGCGCAGGAACGCCCTCCCCTGCGCCGGAACGCCTCCTGATGGCGCAGGGCTTTACAACGTGACGCATCTCTCAGATGCGTCAAGTTGTAAATACCCAGCACCATGGCGCATCTTTTGTGCTGCCGCTGCGTCACAAAAGGTCTCGGTAGAGGGTGGCAGTGGTGAACCAGAGGGTGGCAGTGATGAACCAGAGGGTGACAGTGATGAATCAGAGGGTGGCAGGGGTGAACCAGAGGGTGACAGTGCTGAACCAGAGGGTGGCAGTGCTGAACCAGAGGGTGGTGTGCCCATACACGACCGCATGGGTAACTTCGCCATGCAAGCGGCCCGCAAACACGCAAAAAGCCCCGCAAACACGCAAAAAACCCCGCGAACACGCAAAAAACCCGCGAACACGCAAAAAAACTAAAATCCGCAAATTCGCACCAATTCGTGGATTTTGTGGAATGCATATTCAATTTTGCGCGAATTCGCGGAACGTACTTAGTTATCACGGACACACTCATTCCCAATGCATTCCTATGAAAGGGCAGGCCAACCTTACCAATGTAACACAGAGAGCGCACGCACTTTACACTGGACTACAGTGCTAAAGTGCTCAGAGGTCTCAAATCACCAACGCCAGGTTACAGAAAAAGGCTAGGAGAATGCAAAAAGTTTCAGGGTGAACCTGCCAAAAGGGCCAAGTCCAACACCCAGCCATATGCAAATCAGTCTTGACCCTGTGCCTCATGGGAACAGTCCAGCCGGAACTGCCGGGCCAGGTCCTCACTGGACCGGAAACAAGCAGCCTGGGACCTGTTTCAGGGTATTACCCTCCATTAGCCAGGCTAGCTTGAATCCAGTGGCATAGTGAGCAAGGGACAAGTCTGGCCATACCCATCCCACTAAGGGCAAAAATTGCTACGCAAACAAATGATGGACGGAATGCTGAATAAATCATACATTCACATCCAGTCAAGAGATCTGGGTTAAATCCATTGTTCTTTTGCTCACCATGCCACCCCAGTTTAGACCCAGCCATATGCAAATCAGTCTTGACCCTGTGCCTCATGAGAACTGTCCAGCTCAAATTGCCAAGTCAGGTCCTTACTGGACCGGAAACAAGCATCCTGGGACCCGTTTCAGGGTATTACCCTCCATTAGCCAGGCTAGCTTGAATCCAGTGGCATAGTAGGCAAGTGACCCACGTCTGGGCATACCCATCCCACTTAAGGCGAAAAGTGCTAAGCAAACAAATGATGTACGGAATGCGAATAAATCATACATTCTCCCCCAGTCAAGAAATCTGGGTTAAATCCATTGTTATGTTATGTTATGTTATGTTACGGGGCACTTGTAAAGCACACGGCTACTCCATGGAGTGTCCCACTGCAAAGAGAACCAGTGACAGAGCGTACAGGCACCCCCAAGACAACTAATTTATTGTGAGAAAACCCAGTTTTTTAAACCTCACCTAAAACTGAGCATATCCTGCGCCTGACGTAAGGCTAGCGGCAGGCTATTCCAGAGCTGAGAGGCTACCACCTGGAAGGAACGACAACCCAGGCGAGAGCGGGAGAACCTAGGAATCAGGGAGAGCTGCTGGCTAGAAGACCTCAAGATTCTAGATGGAACATAGTGCTGGAATCTGTTTCTTAAGTAAAAGGCCCCTATATTACGGAACCAGGGCTTTGAAATATGTCCAGTTTTGCACTGGAAGCCAGTGCAAGGACTTCAAGTGAGGGGTTATGTGTGTGCTGAGGACCACCATGAGTATAGCTCTTGCAGCAGCATTTTGCACCACCTGTAGTCAGCCAAGAAGATAGTCAGGAAGGCCAACATATAGAACATTAACATAATCGAGGCGGGATATAATCAATGCTTGGACTACTGTATTCCTATGGGAAATCGGGAGTAGTGGGAGGAAGTTTCTCAACATTTTCAGTAGGCCAAAGCATGTGCCTGCCACTGCTTGGACCTGGGACTTCATGGACATGTCCGCGTCTAATTTCACACCAAGGTTCTTAACGGTTGTTGCTAAATCTGCAGGGGGGGACATTGACCCCCAGTCAAGAGATCTTGGTTAAATCCATTGTTCTTTTGCTCCTCCATGCCATCCCAGTTTAGACCCAGCCATATGCAAATTAATAGAGGGTATTCTATCTTTAAAAATCCAAACAAAGTGCTACCACTAAACCAAAATATGCGAGATAAAGGGAAATGTTTAGCAGACAAGACGGAGGGTGTTATTTATCATACCTTGAATGTGATGACTGCATTATTAAAGTCCATTACATAGGTTACCCACTATCACTCCTTAAAGACGGACCTCCCAACCTTTTTCCAAACCTTACAACACATTTATCCAAATTCAATAAGAAGCTTATTAAGGTAATGACAATTTGGGAAATGGAAAATAACACAAATGTAGCTTACCCCGAAACCGGTCCCAAGATGCTTGTTTCCGGTCCAGGGAAGACCTGTCTTGGTAGTTCGGAATGGACTGTTCTCATGAGGCACAGGGTAAAGACTGATTTGCGTATAGCTGGGTCTGAACTGGTGTGGCAAAGTGAGCTAAAGAACGATGATGGATTCAACTCACGTCTGTGACTGGGAGTGAGTGTCTGTGAAGTTTCAGCGCTCCGTCCATCATCTCCTTGTGTTTGCTTTGTTCATCCTAAGTTGGCAGGGTATGCCTTGACGTGGGTTCCTTGCTCACTTTGACCCTGGAATCAAACTAGCCTGGCTGATGGGGGGTGTTACCCTGAAACTGTTCCCAGGATGCTTGTTTCTGGTCTAGGAAAGACCTGTCTAGGCAGTTGGAACTGGACTGTTCCCATGAGGCACAGGGTCAAACTGATTTGCATATAGCTGAGTCTGAACTGCGGTGGCGAAGTGAGCTAAAGAACAATGATGGATTCAACCCATATCTGTGACTGGGGGTGAGTGTCTGAAAAGTTTCAGCGCTCTGTCCATCATCTCCTTGTGTTTGCTTTGTTCACCCAAAGTTGGAAGGGTATGCCCAGAGGTGGCTTTCTTGCTCACTTTGCCACTGGATTCAAGCTAGCCTGGCTGATGAGGGGTGTTACACAAAACGGGTCCCAGGATGCTTGTTTTCAGTCCAGGGAAGACCTGGCTTGGCAGTTTAAGCTGGACTGTCCCTATGAAGCGCAGGGTAGACAGTCTTGCAATTAGCAGCGTCTGAACTGAGGTGTTGATGTGATCATGGATTCAACCCAGATCTGTGACTGGGGGTGAGTGTCTGAAAGTTTCAGCACTCCGTTCATCATCTCCTTGTGTTTTCTTTGTTTGCCCTAAGTTGGCAGGGTATGCCCAGAGTTGTGTCCCTTGCTCACTTTGCCACTGGATTCAAGCTAGCCTGGCTGATGAGGGGTGTTACCCCGAAACCGGTCCCAGAATGCTTGTTTCCGGTCCAGGGAAGACCTGGCTTGGCAGTTTGGGCTGCACTGTTCCCATGAGGCATAGGGTCAAGACTGATTTGCATGTAGCTGGGTCTGAACCGGGGTGGCAAAGTGAGCTAAAGAACGATGATGGAGAAAGCCCACATCTGTTACTGGAGGTGAATGTCCGAAAAGTTTCAGTGCTTCGTCCATCATCTCCTTGTGTTTGCTAACTTTAAAAGTGAACATGTAAAAATGGGAGCCTTTGTTCACACGCCCATTTGATCTCATGACAGCATGTTATAAATGAAACCCAGACAAAAAAGGAGGCATCCGATGTCACGTAGAGAATAATTGTTACTTTGTCTGCCCATGATGGACCTGTGAGCTAACTAACCATTGATCATCATTTCGAATGCATTTTGTAGCCTTTTTACTGGCTATTGTTGAACGAATGTACCAAGCAGTTGGTCACTGCAAGCTGACCAGCCTCAGCTTTAATCCAAGCAGTGGGTGAGAAGTCTAGGCAAAGGAAAAGTGGGATTTCACCAGCAGGCCAACAGCATGCTTTTAAACTCTCGCCACTAGAAATAACTTCTCGTTTCTTTTGTTCCCAGTCTGTGTTTATAAGAAAAGGCTACTTTTCTGCAAATAATCTATCTAAAAGCTTGAAAAACTCCTCATTAAATGCTTCTAAGTGTTCTGTAGGGGTTTTGTTCCTTTTTTCAAAAAGACCATTATGCACATTTATTTCAAAGTAGATTTCTTTGTATTTTCTTTGTTCAGATATTTCAAAATGCTTCTCGGATCTGAAGTACGTCAGCTGTGCGCTGCAGATGCCACTTTGGGGCTGACGTATTACCAGGGCAGCTTTTGATGGAATGGGCGGTCCTATGGGTAGTGAAGGACTAGATTAAATGATGTTTAAGTAATAAAGAATATCTTAGTTGATCAAATGATGCGGCATGTGGTACACAGTATGTATCATATTTGGAAAGATTTGTCTTCAGTTATCCATAAAAGGAAGTATTATAAAAGGTAGGAAGCTCCAGTAAAAGGGTATGTGAATGAATATATGAATCAATAATTGAATGCACGAATTAATAAAATATGTGAGAATGAGTGAATATGCTTGTAAAGCCCAATTGTGTTAAGTGAATTTCTTCAAGGTTTGATTTTAGAAGAGGCATTTATGTGTTTCGTAAAGACATGCTTTGAATATTTATAGGACAAACAGGTGTTTTTCCCATGCACAAATAGAAGATAAACATTGATGTACATTTTAGAATGAATGTATCATGAAGAGATCATAAAGCTTTTTGGCTATGTGCTTCACCTGGTGCAATTCTAACAGTTTTCGATTTAAGTGAAGAGACACAGGAATCTTCTTTAACAGGTTTTAGATTTTGGTCTTGTGACCTTGAAAACCTCACGGATGTCCGTGAAATGTTGAGTGGTGTGGTTGTCCTCCACCGCCTGTTTGCACTTTATGGAGCACTATTAACTATACTTGCACTTAAACTCTTTACGGAGCAGTAAATATAATCTAATTTGTAAGTGTCCATGCTGCTGTCCTCAGCATTATAGTAGCTTCTCCATACATGGACTTTTGACTTCAAGGCAGGCTCTCCTGTGTTTGCCTGGAGAATGCCGCGTTTTGCCTATTGCTTAATTATGGCCAAGCCCTCCTCTCCTCACTGTGAGTTTCCCTTTCATTTTTACTGTATGGTGTGTTTTGTTGCCTGAGCTCTGAAAGTCACTGTGTGGTGTGTATTTTTGCCTGAGCTCTATAGGTCCCTGTGTGGTGTGTATCGTTGCCTGAGCTCTGAAGGTCACTGTGCAGTCTGCATCGTTGCTTGAGCTCTGGAGGTTACTAGGTGGTGTGCATTATTGCCTAAGCTCTGGAAGTCACTGTGTGGTGTGTATTGTTGCCTGAGCTCTGGAGGTCCCTGTGTGATATGGATTGTTGCCTGAGCTTTGGAGGTACCTGTGTGGTGTGTATTTTTGCCTGAGCTCTGGTGGTGGCTGTGTGGTGTATTGTTCCCTGAGCTCTGGAGGTCACTGTGTGGTGTGCATTGGTGCCTGAGCTCTGGAGGTCACAGTGTGGTGTGTATTGTTGCCTGAGCTCTGGTGGTCGCTGTCAGATGTTATTGTTGCCTGAGCTCTGGTGGTCGCTGTGTGGTGTGTATGGTTGACTGAGCTCAGATGGTCACTGTGTGGTGTGTATTGTTCCCTGAGCTCTAGAGGTCACTGTGTGGTGTGCATTGGTGACTGAGCTCTGAAGGTCACAGTGTGGTGTGTATTGTTGCCTGAGCTCTGGAGAACGCTGTGTGGTGTGTATTGTTGCCTGAGCTCTGGTGGTCGCTGTGTGATGTGTATTGTTACCTGAGCTCCGGTGGTCGCTGCATGATGTGTATTGTTGCCTGAGCTGTGGTGGTCGCTGTGTGGTTTGTATGGTTGACTGAGCTCAGATGGTCACTGTGTGGTGTGTATTGTTCCCTGAGCTCTAGAGGTCACTGTGTGGTGTGCATTGGTGGCTGAGATCTGGAGGTCACAGTGTGGTGTGTATTTTTGCTTGAGCTCTGGAGGTCCCTGTGTGGTGTGTTTTGTTGCCTGAGCTCTGGAGGTCACTGTGTGGTGTGTATTGGTGCCTGAGCTCTGGAGGCCACAGTGTGGTGTGTATTGTTGCCTGAGCTCTGGAGGTCGCTGTGTGGTGTGTATTGTTGCCTGATCTCTGGAGGTCGCTGTGTGGTATGCATTGTAGCCCGAGCTCTGGAGCTCCCTGTGTGGTGTGTATTTTGGCCTGAGCTCTGGAGCTCCCTGTGTGGTATGTATTGTTGCCTAAGCTCGGGAGGTCGCTGTGTGGTCTGTAGTGTTGCTGGAGCTCCTGAGGTCCCTGTGTGGTATGCATTGTTGCCTGAGCTCTGGAGGTCCCTGTGTGGTGTGTATTTTTGCCTGAGCTCTGGAGGTCCCTGTATGGTGTCTATTGTTGCCTGAGCACTGGAGGTCCCTGTGTGGTGTGCATTGGTGCCTGAGCCCTGGAGGTCACTCTGTGGTGTGTATTGTTGCCTGACCTCTGGAGGTCACTGTGTGGTTTGTATTGTTTCCTGAGCTCTGGAGGTCACTGTGTGGTGTGTATTTTGACCTGAGCTCTGGAGGTCCCTCAATCAATCAATCAATCAAGCATTTGTATAGCGCGCTACTCACCCGGAGGGTCTCAAGGTGCTTGGGGGAGGGGGGTCCTCTACTGCTCGAACAGCCAGATCTTGAGTTGCTTCCTGAAGGAGAGGTGGTCTTGGGTCAGGCAGAGGTGGATGGGGAGGGAGTTCCACGTCTTGGCAGCCAGGTAGGAGAAGGATCTTCCTCCCGTTGTGGCTCTTCGGATGCGAGGAACGGCGGCGAGGGCGTGGCTGGTCGATCGTAGCTGGCGGGTGGGAGTGTAGAAGGTCAGGCGGTCATTGAGGTATCTGGGGCCTTGTTTTTGGAGAGCTTTTTGTGCGTGGGTGAGGAGTCGGAACGTGATTCTCTTGCTGACGGGGAGCCATTGCAGGTCTCTCAGGTGTCCGGCGATGTGGCTGTGTCGGAAGATGTCCATGATGAGTCGTGCTGAGGCGTTCTGAATGCGCTGGAGTCTTTTCTGGAGTTTGGCTGTGGTTCCAGCATAGAGGGAGTTGCCGTAGTCCAGTCGGCTGGTGACGAGGGCCTGGGTGACCGTCTTCCTGGTTTCGGTGGGGATCCACCGGAAGATCTTGTGTAGCATGCGTAGGATGTTGAAGCATGACGAGGAGACGGCGTTGACTTGTCTGGTCATCGAGAGGGAGGAGTCCAGTATTGAGCCCAGGTTGCGTGCGTGGTCCGTTGGTTTGAGTGCGCTGCCCAGGGCAGGGGGCCACCAGGAGTCGTCCCAGGCGGAGGGTGATGATCCTAGGATGAGGACTTCCGTCTTATCTGAGTTCAGTTTCAGGCGGCTGTTCATCACCCACTCAGCTACGTCTTTCATCCCTTCGTGTAGGTTGGTTCTGGCGGTTGTGGGGTCGTTGGTGAGGGAGAGTATCAGCTGGGTGTCGTCGGCGTAGGAGAGGATGTTGAGGTTGTGTTGGTGTGCGATGGCCGCGAGGGGGCTCATGTAGATGTTGAACAGCGTGGGGCTGAGTGATGAACCTTGTGGTACGCCGCTGATGACTTCGTTGGCCTCGGATCTGAATGGGGGGGTGGACTCTCTGTGTTCTTCCGGCGAGGAAGGAGATGATCCACTCCAGTGCCTTCTCCTGGATTCCGATGTTGTTCAGGCGCTGCCCTAGGGTGCGGTGGCAGACAGTGTCGAACGCTGTGGAGAGGTCCAGGAGGATGAGGGCCGCTGTTTCCCCGTTGTCGAGCAGGGCTCGGATGTCGTCGGTGGCTGCGATGAGGGCGGTCTCGGTGCTGTGGTTGGCCCGGAAGCCGGACTGTGAGTGGTCGAGGGATCCATTCGTCTCAAGGAAGGCGGCCAGCTGTCTGTTGACGGTCTTCTCGATGACTTTGGCAGGAAAAGGGAGGAGCGAGATGGGGCGGTAGTTTTTGAGGTCATGGGGTCCGCTGATGGTTTCTTCAGTAGGGTGCTGAGTTTGGCGTGCTTCCAGCTCTCTGGGAAGGTGGCGGTGTCGAAGGAGGTGTTGATGATGTCCCGGAGATGGGGTGCGATGACGGAGTCGGCCTTGTTGAAGACGTGGTGAGGGCAGGGGTCGGTTGGTGATCCGAAGTGGATGGAGTTCATCGTGCGGATGGTGTCTTCGGTGTTGACCGGGGTCCAGGCACGGAGGGTGGTGGTGGGGGTGTTGGTACGGTCGTAGGGTGCGTCGGCTGTGTGCTGAAACTGTTGTGTATGTCTGCGAACTTGCTGTGGAAGAACGAGGCGAGCGAGTGTGGTGTGTATTGTTGCCTGAGCTCTGGTGGTCGCTGTGTGGTGAATGTTGTTGCCTGAGCTCTGGAGGTCACAGTGTGGTTTGTATTGTTGCATGAGCTCTGGAGGTCACAGTGTGGTGTGTATTTTGGCCTGAGCTCTGGAGGTCCCTGTGTGGTGTGTATTGTTGCCTAAGCTCTGGTGGTCGCTGTGTGGTGATTGTTGTTGCCTGAGCTCCGAAGGTCATTGTGTGGTGTGTATTGGTGTCTGAGCTCTGGAGGTCACTGTGTGGTGTGCATTGGTGCCTGAGCTCTGAAGGTCACTTTGTGGTGTGTATTGGTGCCTGAGTTCTGGAGGTCACTATGTGGTGTGTATTGGTGCCTGAGTTCTGGAGGTCACTCTATGGTGTGCATTGTTGCCTGACCTCTGGTGGTCGTTGTGTAGTGAATGTTGTTGCCTGAGCTCCGAAGGTCATTGTGTGGTGTGTATTGTTGCCTGAGCTCTGGAGGTCACTGTGTGGTGTGCATTGGTATCTGAGTTCTGCAGGTCCCTGTATGGTGTGCATTGGTGCCTGAGCTCTGGAGGTCACTCTGTTGTGTGTATTGGTGCCTGAGCTCTGGAGGGCGCTGTGTGGTGTGTATTGGTGCCTGAGTTCTGGAGGTCACTTTATGGTGTGTTTTGTTGCCTGAACTCTGGTGGTCTCTGTGTGGTGTGTGTTGTTGCCTGGGCTCTGGTGGTCGCTGTGTGGTGTGTGTTGTTGCCTGCACTCTGGTGGTCGCTGTGAGGTCTGTGTTGTTGCCTGAGCTCCAAAGGTCAGTGTGTGGTGTGTATTGTTGCCTGAGCTCTGGAGCTCACTGTGTTGTGTGCATTGGTGCCTGAGCTCAGGAGGTCTCTGTGTGGTGTGCATTGGTGCCTGAGCTCTGGAGGTCACTCTGTGGTGTGTATTGGTGCCTGAGTTCTGGAGGGCACTCTGTGGTGTGTATTGGTGCCTGAGTTCTGGAGGTCACTCTGTGGTGTGTATTCTTGCCTGAGCTTTGGTGGTCACTGTGTGGTGAGTGTTGTTGCCTGAGCTCCGAAGGTCAGAGTATGGTGTGTATTATTGCCTGGGCTCTGGTAGTCACTGTGTTGTGTGTGTTGTTCCCTGGGCTCTGGTAGTCTATGTGTGGTGTAGGTTGTTGCCTGAGCTCTGAAGGTCAGTGTGTGGTGTGTAATGTTGCCTGAGCTCTGGAGGCCCCTGTGTGGTGTGCATTGGTGCCTGAGCTGGGGAGGTCACTCTATGGTGTGCATTGGTGCCTGAGCTCTGGAGGTCACTCTGTGGTGTGCATTGGTGCCTGAGCTCTGGAGGTCCCTGTGTGGTGTGTATTGGTGCCTGGGTTCTGGAGGTCACTTTGTGGTGTGCATTGGTGCCTGAGCTCTGGAGGTCCCTGTGTGGTGTGTATTGGTTTCTGAGTTCTGGAGGTCACTCTGTGGTGTGTATTGGTGCCTGAGCTCTGGAGGTCCCTGTGTGGTGTGCATTGGTGCCTGAGTTCTGGAGGTCACTCTGTGGTGTGTATTGGTGCCTGAGTGGAGTTTATACATACTGAGCGCTGGAGCTCCCCAATGACATGGATGTCAGACTTCGGGTCTCTAGGTTTTCTAGTCGTATCAGGTGGATGCGGCACAACTATCAGGAAGCTCCCATTTCACATTGGCGAACACTGAAAAGAACTACGCTCTGAAGTAGGAGTTTGTATTTGCAATTAAGCATGGGCGGATTTTGCGGATCCACGATTCGCGGATTTAGCGGATCCACGGATCGTGGATCCGCAAAATCCGCGGATTTAGCGGATTTGCGGATTGGGGGCGGGGCTTCATCGAGTGTGTGGGCGGGGCCAAACGGACG
This sequence comes from Lissotriton helveticus, assembly GCF_964261635.1. Lineage (NCBI taxonomy): Eukaryota > Metazoa > Chordata > Amphibia > Caudata > Salamandridae > Lissotriton > Lissotriton helveticus. The sequence continues at coordinate 1,763,055,919 of NC_136065.1, forward strand.
GGGCTTCCACGCGAGCGCACATGCCTCTTGTGTGTCTAAAAGGTCAGAGACCGATCAGAGCAGCATCACAGCGGATTTTCGATGGTATATTTGGGAAGAAGGCACATCTGCCCAGCCTCCCAACGCTCACGATTTTTTTTGGGCTGATGAATGAGTCACTGCATTTGCGCTTCAACTAGTTCCAGCGGCCAAGTGTGTGTTACTATGCAATCGCGCCGAAGTGCGCAGGGGTCCCTTGAGTGAAATGTCCATCATAGTGGGTAAATGGCGGGAAGACGGTGCACACCTCGAGTGTGTGGGCGGGGCCAAACGGACGGGGCGTCCATGCGAGCATGCCTCTTGTGTGTATAAAAGGGCAGAGACCGATCAGAGCAGCAGATTAATTTTTGGGCTGATGAATGAGTCACTGCATTTGCGCTTCAACTAGTTCCAGCGGCCAAGTGTGTGTTACTATGCAATCGCGCCGAAGTGCGCAGGGGTCCCTTGAGTGAAATGTCCATCATAGTGGGTAAATGGCGGGAAGACGGTGCACACCTCGAGTGTGTGGGCGGGGCCAAACGGACGGGGCGTCCATGCGAGCATGCCTCTTGTGTGTATAAAAGGGCAGAGACCGATCAGAGCAGCAGATTAATTTTTGGGCTGATGAATGAGTCACTGAATTTAAGCTTCAACTAGGGCACATGCTTTATTGATATCTGCAAGTGTTTCCTGTTGAGGTTTATTTTTTTGTGCCAGGACCGTCGTGCCCGAATGAACCCTGCCCTTCATATTTATTCAAGAAGACACCACCGTTGAAATAATTTACGATGGCGCCGGCAAGCTGCCAGCGCCATCCTGCAATAGTTACTTAATTAGCTTCAACAGGAAGCTCCAACTGTTAAAATAAAGCAGGCGCTCGAGCCCCTGCTGTATCTTATCTATTAGAGCTTCCTGTTGAAGCTAATTAAGTAACTATTGCAGGATGGCGCTGGCAGCTTGCCGGCGCCATCGTTAATTAGGCTCGCTTGAACTTTTGACCGCAAAATCCGCTCCGATCGCGGATTGCGGATTTTCGGCAAATTCGCGAGAGTTCGCGGATCGCGGATTTGCCGAAAATCCGCAAAATCCGCGATCGGAGCGGATTTTGCGCTCATGCTTATTTGCAATGCGGAAACTACTACAGGTAGCTGACTATACTAGTTGGCAGCATTAAGTCACTGTATGACTCCACAGGAAGTTTAAGGTTAGTGCTACCTTTGTATACAAATTGGACTCTCCGGCATTTGGTTTTTGAGCTTTAGTGACTTTCCAGTCGTTGAAATGGAAGAATTGCACTCTGTGGAGGGATGCAAACACAGGCGGCTGCTCTGTTCACTAAAAGAGGAGTACGGATTAATCGAGATAGGTAGTGTAGCTGTAGCAGAAGCTCCCATAAATGACAAGTACGTACAACTGTTGGGTCAATTAGGAAAAATTAGATGGGCTGCCACAAGACAGAACAATGACTGATTCTTATTTCAATAAGTAAAGCAATCTTATTCGAACAATACAACTATCTGGGACCTTCGAGCATTATCTGATTTACAAGAATTGGGCGGGAAATCTTATGTAGGATCTGTATCTGATCTCCATTCGTGATTTTATAGAATGGGGTGTTGTGTACCTCAGCCAACAAACGATTGCAAGCTGAATCTTCATTTTCTGCATGTGTTGAAGATGCCGAGATCACTACAATTAAGAATGTTGCTTATCTAGTGTCTCACATGTACCGTACAGCCAATCCACCACCAGATACAATGTGTATTAAGCAGAATTTACAGGTTTGACTACACTTTCCTAAAATGATTCAATTGTGATTAAGTCCTCTGATAAAGAGGCAATATTGTTATCATGTTAAGAGAACAATAGGGTGTAGGTGCATATAAATAGCTTAATGGCAGGCTGTGGTATATTAAATTAATTGAGTATCTGTATAAATATATTGTCACATTTTGGATTATCTATGTTACAAAAATGTTGATATGCATTACACATTCAACTAACACTATTCTCCGTGACAGATGGGCAGCTTCAAGTAACACTTGACACATGCTACGTCCTTTTACACTTCTATTGAACACTCTTTTCGCTTAGAAGTATCATACTGTTTCCATTCAGATCGATTATCCCCTTGCCATGGTGTTAACTGGTATGCTCATTCAATTGACTCGTTTAGTCTGGAAAATTATTATTTTATCTTCGATCAAAAGTATTTTTACAAACTACGGGATCTTGTATTTCTACTCCTTATGCTTATCTTGCGATAGGGAAGTTTGAAAAGATTTATGTCCAGAAGTCTGATTTGGATGACTATACCAAAGACATCCAAATATGGATTAGATATGTTGATTATGTATTGCTAATATAAGGTTTGACCAAAATGAGATGAACTGAGTATATTCATGTCCTGAATAATAATCCATGAACCCTATATCTAGGCTTTGTTCAATTTCCAATCAATGCATCTATTAATTAAAATTACGTACTAGTGTATTAAATACAACTTAAAATTACCTAAATAAAATAACAAATAAATACATAAAACTTAAAATAAAACTTAACATCGCCTTCTTTAGGAAAGAAACTGGATCCAATTTAGGAATCTTAGTTCGTGGTTGCCTTCCAAGCAATACCATTACAGAAATCCGTGATGCCTGCCCACGAACTGATTAAAAACACGGTGACCATTTAGAAGAGTGTCCTGCATACTTAATTATTTATTTCTATTCCAAGATGGCTGCCATGTTTATGATCAGCCAGGGAGTGTCCTGACAGAACTGGGGAGTGAGTGCTGACAAGCGAATCCGAAAAATAGATGCTGGTAGTAGTAAAGCTACTATTTTCTGTCATGGCTACCATTTTTATATGCTTTTTTCTGCTCTGTAGTATAATAGGCTTTAAGTTGGTGCAGTGGCGGCATGCCTGATCTCTACGTCATACAAATGGAAACCCTGTCAACTTTGCCATTGTTTGTAGAGCCATGTACTTTCAGGAGGCTTGACATTATCTATGAATTGATGGTGGACTGTCACATTTCTACAGCCTTGCATTACTTTTGTTTGTTGGCTTTGGGTAAGTAATGTTTGTCATCAGCAAAGGACACTCAGAGGAGGCAGGCGTACAGTGATTGGTAACATCATCTGCACAAGCATTAGCATCAGTGTATATTCCTTTTGTGCAGTGCATCAGTTTCAGTGTCTTCGATACTGCAAAATGCTACTTTTCCACCACAAAGAGGGCTGCCGGGCACTGACACAGAGCCCAGCCTCCACTTAAAAAGTGGATTCAAGACTTGATTACCCTATGCACGTTATATTAATTTTTTCGGTCTGAATATACACTGAAGTGAAGCTCTACTAATATGATTTTGCACTCCATTCTTTCAAATATATTTTGGAAATATTTTTAAAGGTACTAAATGAGCTGTACTTTTAACAAAAGGCCATGCCCCAAAATACAAATATTCAAAATGTGTATGAGTAAATGTACTAGAGGCGAAATAATGGACATCGTACAACAGATTGGTCAAAGATGTCCACATGCTTGGCACAATAACGTGGCTCCTTTGGTATTGTCAGGCTGACAACAGAACAGAAGTGGAGACAAAGTAGCCAAAAAGGCAAGGTACGGGCTTGCAGTCAAGTTGGGAAAGTTTCCTATCGGTAAAAAGAGCATGTTAGGCACCGTCTGAAAATCAATAACGATGAAATCTGCTTTCGACATTCAAGGGAGAAGAGGAAAGAAGATAAAGTGAGTCAAGGGGAATTCATGGGGGAAACATTTTGGTGCATTTTTTAATGATTTCTGACACTGAGCTTTCTCTTATCCCGCATATAGTTTACTGGACCTATGCTATTTATTTTTTGTGTTTTTGTGGTATTTATAGAATGTGAATCAAACCATAAGGGCATTGGACTGTTTGCTATATAACATTTCACATATACACACTATAATGGCTTAACATAGAAGGACAGAGTGGCTGAATCGTGTTAATGGTAGATATTTAATTTATAGACATTTAATTTAATATGGCGCACAAACCACTCTTGGAGGAGTATCTCGGCGCTGCGCAACTCGGAGAGGGGAGAGCATTCTAAAACAATCACGTTTTCCGCCCTTTCTTGAAGGAAGTGAAGTCTGAGCAGGAGTGGAGACTAAGGGGGAGTTTATTTTAGTAACACGGGGCTGTGTCAGAAAACGATCTGCCTCCCTATCTTGAGTTACGCATGCGTGGGATAACCGGAAGCGATTTACCCGAGGAACGTAAGCATCTGGGGGCAGTTAGGGTTTTAATAGAATAAACAGGTATACTGGGCAGGACTAAGCATGGGCGTAAAATCCGTTCCGCTCGCGGATTTTGCGGATTTTCGGTAAATTCGCAATCCGCGAACTCTCGCGAACTTACCGAAAATTCGCAAATCCGTGCGAAGCGGATTTTTTTGCTTGGTCGCACTTGCCAACTAGAATACTATACAATTTCGCGGGAGTAAACACTTGCGAAAACGTAGATGCGGCGGGCAGCGACAATCTCGCAATTGCGAGACTGCAAAATTTGCAATTTCGCACAAGAAATCCACCAGCAGGCAGCATAAACCTTGAAAATTTGGATTTTTATCAGAATAACTCCTCAGGTTGACATTTGCCTGCACTTTTGTTTTGCAAGGAGTCCATTTTGGGGGGGCTGGGGTGGGAGGAAGGAAGTGCCCCACAGTCTCCAACTTCCTGTTCCTGTCCAGCAGGCTCCTCTCAGTGCTTTCTTCATGTGCTGGTCACTTTGATTTGGATCTTGACCTGGAAGCACTCAGCAGGTGCAAAAGTTCAATCTTATCATTAGTAACCATTCCCTGTAGTGCCTGGAAGGATTACTTTTTAGGGATGCTGCTGGATATTTGGATTTTTGCAAAACTGAAAGCACTCAGCAGGTGCAAAAGTTCAATCTTATCATTAGTAACCATTCCCTGTTGTGCTTCCTGAGGGGCCCCTTCAGAGTTCAGTTGCCGACTTGCAACTATTCTATGACCCTGCTCTGACCCTCACAGCAGGCTCAGAGAAAGCAATTACAGATAAGGAAGCAGGTTCCAGCCAGGAAGTTCAAATTCAGTAACACATTAATCAGCCCCTAATTCATTTATGTCAGTTGAGGCAGGGCAGGTGTGCTTTTCCACCCATAATCTACAGTGATGAACTAGAGGGTGGCATGGGTGAGCCAGAGGGTGGCATGGGTGAGCCAGAGGGTGGCAGTGGTGAAACAGAGGGTGGCAGTGGTGAAACAGAGGGTGCTGTGATGAACCAGATGTAGAAACAACATGTTCGCTACCGTTGCTACCCGAAAAGTAAGTTCGAGTTTGCGAACTGGTACAAAATCCTCGCGAACTGGCAGAAATCCTTGCGAACACAAAAAAAATTTAAAAATCCGCAAATTCGCGAGAGTTCACGGATTTTGCGGATTGCGAATCCGTAAATACGCAATTTCGCGGATTGCCAATTCGCAAAATCCACCCATGCTTAGGCAGGACTTGTGGAGTGCCTTGTGTGTCAGCCAGTGTAGTTTAAAAATGACACCCTTTCTAATCTGCAACCAATGAAGCTTCCGTAGGATTGGGAGGAAGGCGAACGAGAGGACAGATTGCAGATTAACCGGGTGGAAGTGTTCTAGACCACCTGCCACTTGGTTAGGAAGGTGTTGTCTACTGGTGTCAGGAGAGTGTTCTCATAGTCCAGGTGGCTGGTAATGACAGTGCCACAAGTGGCATTGACTTGGTCTTTCATGGAAAGTGCTTGATCTAACTTCACTCCAAGATTTTTGCTAGCTGCTTTGGTAAAGGGTTGAGGCCAAGTTCAGAAGGCCAGGAATCAGCTGACCAAAGATCTGCTGCTTTACCAAGTAGCATAATCTCTTGTCTCTGTTTAATTGGAGATAGTTGATACTCATTCAAGCAGCAACATTCCTCATTCAATTTGCAAATCTGCTTTTCACTTTGTCAGGTCAAAGGAAATAAGCGGTGCTATATAGATGTTAAAGAGAGTTGGGCTCAGGCACGAACCCCAGGACACTCTCTTGTTCATTTGAATCAGCTTTGACGTGAAGGAGACCAAGCAGACTTGTTGCATTCGATTAGCAAGGAAGTCCCTGAGCCAATGTTGTACCTTACCATACAGCCCAGCTTTGTGAAGCCTGTGTATTAGGATGGAATGGGAGACCGTGTCAAATGCTGCTAAAAGAACCAGCAGCACCAGTAGAATTGGGGTACCCACATCTAGAGAAAGCCTGATATTGTCGACCACAGCCAGTATAGAGCTCTAATAATATACCACTGAAGACCTCGAGAAGTAAGAGGGTGACAGGGTCGGACTGCCCTTAAGGGCAATCAGGCAGTGTCTGATGACCTGGTTTGCCATATCAGTGTGTGAGCTAATTTTTTAGCAGTTGGGGACAATTTTCTGATGGGCTGTTTTTAACCGTTTATTTCCCTGAACCGTTTAACCATATGCTTTGCTAATTGGGGCCACTTTTATTCTCATGCCCATGCCTATTTCTTTGATCCAGTCCATCCTTGGAGGGTGGGACTCTACCTTCAGATTCCGAGATAGACTGTACAAATGGATCTGGTTCAACAATTTCGGGGCTACGCTAAAAGAAGCTCTAGTTTACGGTTTTCACTTCAATATTATTGTAGTTTTATGTAGGAGGTGAGGTTTTTCTCCAGTCATTTTTTCGCCTCATGTAGTTTTCAGAATGTCTTCAAGTAAGCTGGAACTCCAGAGTAAGGAGCTGTATGAATTATACCAACTATCTTAGATTTCATGCATGCCTCAGATGGTAGCCACTGAAGTTGTGTTAGGACACGCTTATATAAATGATAACGATCAATTTTCTCCACATTGTAGACCAGTCACGATGGTGCATGGAGGATGGCTTTGAGAGCTGCTGTTGACAATTTATTACGACCTTCTAACAGACCATTTTCTGGGAAAGAACTAGGGCCTCAACTGCTGTTCTGAAGTCTGTGGCCAGGAGGAATGACTTTTCTTTTTTTCAAAAAGTAGCATTGTCAGTGTTCCGGCTTTGAAATGTTATTGAAATGGTCATAAAGTTTGAGGTTTACATCAAAGATGGCTCTCTGAGTAAATACTATTGTCCTTGATGTGGTGAACATGTGAGATAAGCCTGTAATCCCAAATCTTACACAGCAAGCATTCGGGAGCGCCACTTATTTTTCTGGCATCATAGCTCAATGATGTTTTCTGGCCCAACCAAAATCCCCTGTAGAACAGACCACTCTCAATAGCCTCCAGGCCTGGAATCATTCACTTTCATTTTCATACTGACATTCATTCTTCCCTACCTTAAAATGTGATAAAGCAATGGTTTGTTCAATGAGGGCATTCGATTAACAATAATTTAGAAGGGGTTCTCATGACCCCTCACAAGAGGGCATTTCCTGGTAAAGTGTTCTTCAACATAGGCAGCTTCACTGGATTCAAACAGAGCCTGAAGTCATGTGTTCACCAACCACTCTTTCTATCACCATCTATCACTTCACATAAAATGCTTTGCAGTCTCTCTCAACATTCCAAATGTCTGACTAGACATCCAGTCAACATGCAGCAATACAAAAGTACCAAGCAGCACACTGCAGTCACATAAGCATACATAAACACTCAGGGCCCTATTTTGATGTCGGCCACCGTATTATAATGCTGGCAGTCGAATGGAAACTGGCTATTCATTCTGGATGGATTCAGACTGGCTCAAGGAGCCCGTCGGCCATTCGGACACCTCACCGTAATCCTGGACGACTGCATTTCTGCCGTTGGTATTACGATGTCAGTATCCATCAAGATTTCCATGCTGGGCTTTCTGACATGGAAAACCTGTCGGAAAGCAACTTCCACCACAGCGTCTCTTGGGGGGGAGAGGCCCCTGTTAATCTCTGCACCATATGGCAGGCATCATGAGGTGCCTGCAGCGCGGTGCAGGAATTAACACAATCCCCAATTTCTCCATGAGAGCTTGCGCTATGGCCGGTTTATGGCTGCAGCACAGGCTCCCACAGAGAAACTGGAGTGTGCATCATGTGCGGTCACATTGTAATCACTGTGTCAGGACCGCCGACTGGAGGTCGTTTGGTCCTGAGACTGCGGCAATGTCATACTCAAGCCCTCAGTCTGCAAGACTTTCAGATAATACAAGTTGAATCAGACCAAAAAAGACAGTTTGCCCTTGCTAGCACTTTTCTTTGTGCAAATTTGGGGATCATAAAGTGCTGATCAATCGAAGTTTGCAACTGAGGCTGGTCAACAAATCTTTACAGTTAAATAACGTGAAGCACATTAGGCTCCACGAGAAAGATAGAGAATGATTACAGTTTCCAACCATAAAGGTTTATTTGACGGTTAAAATGTTTACAGAAAGCAAAATCAACAATTTAGTATCAGCCATCAGTCAATATATTAATACATCAATCAATATGAAGTTCTTATCAAAGATTTAACAGACAAGCACAAACTAGCATTACGTCACCTTAATCAAAGGCCATGAAAAGTCAGTTCTCTTATTAAGAGAGAACCCTACTGCATCCTATATTACCATGAATATGGACAAAGTGTTTCTATTGCACAATCTACCCTGCACTAGCTTGCATCCCAGAATTCTGACATTTGATACACCTACAGATAGTTCTGATAAAACATTCCAATCAGGTTAGAGTAAAGAGATACAATCCTGAGCTCATTATCTAATCAGGATCCTCAACAGTACAGCTTTTCTCAGCGTCCTTCAGTCTTGCATTTTTCTCCAACAAACCAGATATTCCAAACCAGCCTGTACTCTGCAGGTGTACTTTTAATACATTGATACATTCCTTGATTATCAAGGTAAAGAAAGCATTTCGCAAGGGAAGGAAAGCAAATCACAGCTATTAATCTAGAATGGACATGAACTTCTTCAAATAAAAGTTCACATGCTGCGAAGGAAGATGGCAACCAACATTAGCCATTTTAGAATGCGAGCCTTCATCAGCTATTGTCAATATAAATATGAATAATACATAGTAATAACATTTGCATTTTACGTGTTCATGTTGATTCAATGCAAACACGTTATTATAAAAATAGGCTTCAAATCTTTATAGGGTAATGCATTGAGCACTCAATTTCTCTCTAGTACCGCCATCTGTTCTGACCAAATTGGCCTACCTTAATATGTTCCTCCCTTCTATCAAACATTTAACAATACTCGCGTGTGATTACACACTTTGTAGACATGTCTGAAGAAAAGACATGTTAATCTAGATGTCTGTCTTTTATGTAGATAGTACTGTCTCACACATACCACAAAAAGCAAAAACAAGTAATCTATATCTATAGAATCCAGTGACAAGTAGAACTGACAAATCCAAGGATATTGAGAGAAGATTACAAGAGTTTCACACCAAAATGAAGATTTTGTTTTCAAATCCAGTTTGTTATAACTAGGGCTCCCGGTTTTATGGTATTTATATTTTTGTCATTTCCGTCTGTATTTATCCATATATTTTTTTTGCAAATTGTACCTGTATTTATCCATATTTATTTTAGGTTTTGTGAAAAAATGAAGCTGAAATGTGTATATTTCTGCATTTATTTAACCAGTTAATGTTCACTCGTGCCTGAACGCCTGACAGGTTTCAATGATACATACACACTCAGGCAGTAAAATGTGCACTTGTAAGAAAATATGTAAAGTTTAGTAACAAGGTTGTGCAAATCAACTGCTGTTTAGGGCTCCTTACTAAAATCCCTATCGTTTTTTAATCCCCTTGCCTGTGAATCCGCACAGCCATTGGCCTGGCAGTCATGATTGACTGCATTTAGAATCACTCAAAAACAACCCAATTTCCGTTTTTATCCACATTAAAATAAATACAGACAGGAAAATAAACGGTTTTCTGTCAGTATTAATCTGTAAAAATCAGTAAAAAATTCAAACAGGGAGCCTTAGTTATAACTAGATGAGTTTCTGAAAAAACTGAACGAATTAAAAAAAGAATTATTCATTAGAAAGGTGTAAAGTTGGTACCTGTAGTAAAATGGTTGAATCAGCTAGTTTTCACTGAGGGAGATTTAAAATCAACAGTCACCCTAAAATTATACCCTACTATTTCCTTGGAGGAATTAGTAGAACTGAAGCATATGGTCATTAAGATACTTCCATGCTACTGCCTCTTGTACTTTATGTACTGAATTCAGCTAGTTGAATTCATAACTCTATCTCTATTTACCTTGAAGTTGAATATATCATCAGAGGTTTTAATGGCAGGCCTGAGACATATTCTAGAAGTCTATTTCAGTGGGCAGCTCAATATATGCTGCACGCCAACTAGTAGCATTTAATTTTCAGCCCCTGGGTACATGTAGTACCTCCTTACTAGGGACTTACAAGCAAATTAAATGTGCTAATCAGGTGCAGGCCAATGTTACCATATTTAAGAGAGTGAGCACAAGTACTTAAGCACTTAAGCACATGTTAGTAGTGGTAAAGTGCACAGAGTCCTAATGCCAACAAAATGGAATGCAGAAAACAGGAGGGTTGAAGGCAAAATGTTTCGGGATAACCCTGCAGAGGAGAGAGGGCAACGTCCAACAGATTCTCTAATTAAAAGTTCTTAATTGTAAATCACAAGAGTTCAAATTTGCAGGAATATATATTTCAGCTGACCAAGAAAATGTAGTCTTGGTATTTCTGTAATTTTGAATCGCCATGAATGCCAGCCTTATTTTTATCACATAAACTGTCTCCAGGGCTTTCAGAACATGGCTGTTCACAACATTGGCACTCCCAACATAACATGTCGAGTGTTAGCCGATTCCTACATTGGCTACCTGTCAAGAAATGAATAGCCTTCTCATTTCTATGCATGACAAATATTTACATTAATATTTAAATGGCTCCTCTTGTTGTGTGTTTTCAGCATGGCCCATTGTAGTTTTCTCGATGTTGGCCTAACAGTGCAGGTTGTAGGACATTCTTGCTTTGTGCCACATTGTACTTTCACACGGAACCTGCATATGTTTTCGTGTTCTGTTCTTTTCCTGGGCTTTAGTCTGAACAGCACAGACAAGGTAAAAGAACAGTGTTCCTTGGTATTCTTTCTGACCAGGCACTACCACCTAGACTCAACACAAAAATGCAGTTGTTTATGTGCACACATGTCTTGTCATATAGAATTTTGAAATGAGCACAGGAGCTAAAAAACACCACTTGGAGCGAGAGTTCCGAGACAGGAATGTAGACTGTTCAATTTGTATGCTAAGATACAGGGTCCGCCACTAATCCCAGATATCTTTGATATATAATTATTTAGCTTCAGTAGCAGGCGAGAGGGGTTTAGTCTATTCTGCCGTATATAATGACAGGTCTTTTCATGCTATACGGCTTATTAACCATACTAATAGTATTTTTTATGGATTTGTTTTCTTATTATGGCAAGTATACTGCATTTCAGAGCATGATAGTTTAATGAATATTTAAATTACCTTTGTGTATCTTGGTTATCTTATTGCCAACAAGTAGGAGTAAGAGAGCAAAAGGGAGTGTCCTGTTAGCGCGGTACCTGAGAGGATCGAGAGTGTTGTGTTCTGGGGCGCCAAATCTCTGATTTATACTCATATACAACCACTTGACTCTCAAGGACAGAATCTTGGGATTCAGCATACCTGTGCCTGTAAATCTAGGGAGTTGTAAATCTTTAGTGGGACAAAAGATTCTCAGTCCATGCCACCATACATTTAACAAACTCCTGCTGGGAAATCACTTTTCCATTTCGCTGAGTGCTTTTGCTAAAGCCATAATACGTTATTATTCAGCTAAGGCTTCTATTTGGATGTAATCTATTTTCTTTATCTGCAACTCAGCTTTCCAGGCTCCATTCTATCACTTAAATGCAGCTTAGTTTGCTACTGGTGTGCTTTACAAAACTTAAAAATTAAAAGTTCAAGTTCAGAGCAGGCATATCATTTCTATATGGACTGTCTCTACTTGATGGTGAGGACTGGCAGACACGATCAGACTGGCAATGTAACTGTGCTACTAAGTCTATGCGCTCTTCGCACATCGTAGAAGGATTGAAAACCTGTGTCAATATATCTATTGATTCACTTCACAACCCTTGCTAAAACACATCTTTTCTCTTCATGCCAAGCAGTCTCATCCACTAATCAATTAAAGGTGGGTATATAACGTACTAGGCCAAATGATAAATGGCTATATAACGTACTAGGTCACGAAGACCTTGTTTTATGTTCCTTAGCTCATTGTTTACATGTGATTTCCTATCAAACTACTTTCACCTTTGCTTGCAGAAGGCATAAAAACTATATAACACAGGAACATTATTCTTTATTAATGGAATATTCAAGTTATCAGCATTGCCACTCTTGTAGGTCAAGAAAAAGGTACCTTAGATTTATCACCTGGAAATGTCTTGGGTTTACCCAAAAAGTGTAGTTGACATTGATTAAGGAAGAATGTAAATTTCCAGCGGCGGTTGATGCCAATCAGAACTGGGGGGCAGCGTGGGGAAAACAAATATAAAAATAAAATACACTTACCTTTCGTTGCCGCCCACCGTGATCTTCTGCTCCCACACTGCGCTGCTCCTCTGTTCACGGCACTCCAATATCCAGGTCCACAGGCTCCCAGACTCCACACGCAAACCCAACACTGCTCTCATGCTATTCCTTCCAGCCTATTACTCCCAGCATGAGAGCAGCGCTGGGATTGGGCAGAGCGGGATGGTCTCACGCTCCAACAGGGAGTGGGAGCCTGTGGCCTGAGCACTGGGGAGATCTCAAAGGAACAGCCTGGGTATATCCAAGTGCGCATGTCGGTTTGGCCTGCCATGGACGACTGGCTGCCCAAGCGGAGATGCACACTTTCAGTGCCTACCACCACTCCCCCCTATGTTGCTAATGCGACATTGCCCCACCCACCCTAGACACACAATTTTTTTTTGTTGTTTTGTCTTCCGCCTACTGTGTTTCAGTGGAGGAGCCGCCCCAGCCAATTTCACAGGGTTTCCACTAAATCTGCAGGTAACACCTGAGAGTATGACTGCACAATAGACTTACAGTCGCTTACAGGAGGTGATAAAGTCCAAGCATGTGTAACTTTTTATGTTAAAAAGGCCAGGGGGGTTTCATTTCTAACAAACTGTAAATACTGAAGGCTGAATTTACCAAAGTAAGTATGTTTGCACAATTTCCCAAACATATTTCCTTGAGAAGGCCCTTTAGAAGCCTTCTTGATCCTTATGGTGTGTACAATAATAGCAAAATGGCTAAGCCCAGTGTGTAGGAATCTGGGAACTCGCTCAGCAGCAAATGCTAGTAGGATTCTAAAGTCTGACCTGTCACCCCTAATCGTAATAGGAGTTGCTAAATATATTGGGTGGGCTTGGATTCTTAGAGCCAGATATATCAATCTGTTATAGGTTATATCTTTAAGCTCCTAGAACTGTTAATGTTTATGCGTAACTTCGGATCTCATAACTGCTTCAGGATTACTGCCAAGGTCATTTGACTTAGGATCTATTGTAAACCTTTTTTAATGCATTTCAAGTTGTCTAATATTAAGTGATTTAATAAGGTCTTATTGTTTCTTATTTATTCTATCTATTTTATGGAATGTACATGTATTTTTAGAAATGTGTTTTTGTGTACATGTCTTTTATGATTTAATTATCGAATAAAGACTTTTGAAATGACAATAAGCGCCTGTGCAGAATGAGGGGAGCTCTCCCTCATTTGCAGGGGAGTCTGACCCCAATTTAAATGAGCCACAGCTCAGGTGCCTGGGCAAAAAAGGCTTCTGGGAGACGCTAAAGTTGCATCACCACGAAGACTTCTGGGAGTTGAAGTTGACATAACATGCTCCCCATACGTGCAGTCATTGATGCGCCTCTAAACCCGGTGCTGCAGTCAGGGACAAGAACATTAACAGCAGGGCAGGGACATTGATCTCAGTGTCTGTACAGAGACTGCACCCTCCCTAGGGGGACCTCAAGGCCTTTCAAAGAGACAGGAAACCCTGCAGAGAAAGTAGCCTGCATCCCTGTGTTTCACTGTGGTCCTTTCTCCAGATCATCTGCTAAAACGTTCGTGCATCTTTTTATTTGGCGCTTCTTGCCCCAGTTTGTGCCAGGTGAATACAATAGGCATGAGGCCAGGGGCTAGCCGGGACTGAACCTGGTCCCGTGGACATATGCCGTTCACTGTCTGCAAACAGTTGGCTTGGAAAGGATTCCCCTTCGGCAGTCTGTGGCCTATTTATATCCACGGCCGGGCGTCTCCTCCAGATTGTCTTTGCACAGTAACTAAAGTTCAGTGAAACGGCAACATATTTTTAAATTTAGGAGATTTACAGGGCATTACTACCTGGACCCACACAGAAATGAACACTTCGTTTGTTTTTCAGTTTGCTTAGGCAGTCTCCCCTCACCTCAGCATCCAGGGATTGGCACTTCAGCTATTCCAACCCATCTGTGGGCATCACTCGATTGTAATGTCACATTGTCTCACGAGAGAGAGCATAGAGTTGCTTATTTGTTCTTTCGATCCTCGAATACGAACATCCTCTCCAAGGATTTTCAGCCTCGCCCCAAATCCCCTTCGGCTTTTGGATGTTTTATTGATTTATTTCAACAGAGTGAGTAATTAAAAATGGGCCAAAGAATGTATGGTATTGCATCCAGACTTCATTTGATGCATAGGTGTAGTAAATATAAAAAAAAGCACACTGGGAATCAACCTGAAAATGCCAACTGTGCCCATTCCAATAATGCCACCATTAGCTGTTCTTGTACTCTTAGATCTTGCTTGACAGCACAGCTGTCATCACTACCCAGTGATACCATTTCTTTACAATATGTATAGATGGGGATTTGGCTCTACCTAGAGGTTTTATCCCTCTCGCCTAATGCCATTGGCTGTTAGGTGAATCCTTCCACATCCTAAGGGGTGCTTGCATTTCAATTCATGAGGGACTATTTTACATATCAAAGTACTTTGAATCATGGCACAATAAATTACTCATCTCACAGATGCAATCTATACAGAAAACAATCTTTTTTTCCTATTTCCCTGCGGCAGGCTTTTTAAAAAATATTGTAATCAATTCTCAAAATGCAGGTCAGACCTATTGACTTTGCCAAGTGTTTTTTTATTTTCATCGAGAACACTTGGGGCTCTAAAAATTTAATTTCACTGTTATTGTTCTAAACATGGCCTCGTTAGCTCATCTTGCAAACTGCTGGAACCGCCCTTATAACATAGAGCCAGTTGACTGCTATGTTCAGAGCCTTTCATAAGAACAAATTAAACATGCTTTTGGAGCATGTAAGGTGTTAGTCATAAATATTCATAAAAACCTCCGACCAAATTGAATGATAGTGCATGTTGCTGAAGACCAACAGAAGCACTTGCGCCAGATCTTCAATGAAATGAAATGAAAAATGAAATGAAATGAAAAATTGCATTTGTATAGCGCATAACTGCCCTGAGGCCTCGCAGCGCTTGAAGATTAAATGGTTTAGCGCAGGCTCAGGGCAGATCAGCAGGATTTTGCAAACAAATGCGTTTTCAAGGCCTTTCTAAAAGACAAGAGGTTGCTGTTTCCTCGGATGGTGAGGGGAAGGGCGTTCCAGAGTCTGGCCGCCGAGTGGGAAAAAGAGCGACCACCCCACCGGGCTTTATTGATCTTAGAGGAGGTAGCCAGCTGCAGGGTGCCAGAACGAAGGGAGCGAGCTGGAACATAGGGCGTAACCAAGGGGTGCAGAATAGCTGGGCCTACACGATGGAAGGATTTGTGCAAGATGCACAAAGCCTTGAACTGCACTCTGGCAGCCATTGGGAGCCAATGGAGGTCTTTCAGAGCCTTCCTCGCCGACTGCCGACGGGGCAGATTAAACAGTAGGCGGGCCGCACTATTTTGTGTGACCTGGAGCTTCTGAAGTACCGAGGCCGGTGCTCCCAGATAGAGAGCATTCCCGTAGTCCAGGCGGGAGAGAATCAGGGCCTGGACCATGATCCTCCTCGCCTGGAGAGGGAGCAGAGGGAGCACCCGCCGGAGCATCCTCATTAGTCCAAAGCAAGTGGCAGCGGTCTTAGTGGCCTGGACCGAGAAATCAAGAGCGGTGTCGAGCCAGATCCCGAGGCTCTTTATCTGGGACCTGGGGGCGGGGGGAACGCCAAGACATGGTGGCCAGACGGGTGCAAGAACAGATGGGGAGGAATTTCCGAGGAGAATGATGTCTGTCTTCTCCCCGTTAAGTTTCAGACAGGAGGCTTGCATCCATCTGGCAACAGCCTCTAGACAGGGGCCTAAGGTGTTGGATGATCCGTCTGCGTGGTCTAGCGAGACCACCAGCTGCGTATCATCCGCGTAGATGACAATACGCACACCAAAGGGATGGACTATCCTGTCCAGAGGTTCCATGTAGGCGTTAAAAAGGGTCGGGCTCAGGGAGGAGCCCTGAGGAACCCCGCACCTGAGAGGATGTTTGGGAGGTTCCGTGAGAATCATTATGACGTTTTGGGCATTCTCAGATATGGACGAGTTTGGTATCTATGAACCGTAAATGACGAGATTAGTAGGTGTATGCGTTTATGCTACACTACTTAGACGGGTTCGTCTCCTTTACGGGTTTTTCCATCTGAACCCTCGGGTTCCATTTTAGATACGGCATCCATTTTGTTTCTTGCCCTCACGTAGCCAGCGAAGGGACAATGTCCGCTTCATGACCCTGGGATTCCCAAGCCCTAGCGGAAGATGAATATTCTTTGGGGTCGTCTTTACGACCGGGGGAATGACACGGCAAAGGCAGATGGCTCAGCTTGAGGCTTATTCTGCCGTGTTGGTCTATTGTTTCAGCTTTACATATGTTAGGTTTGAGTCCTTTGATCCTGTGATCACGCTTCCGATATTGCCCCCACACTCTTCTGTTACGGTTGTCTGTCTTTCTTACACCTGTTCCTGTCTCTTTCTTTCGCCTGTTTACAACTAGAGTGGAATGTGCCTTATGGCGAGATGATGTGCTTTTACAGTTGGGAACCGGCAATGTTACTATAATCATGTTCCGGGCTTCTGAAAACATGAATGCAATCCTTTTGAAGTTTACTGTGGGAACTGAGTTGTAACCTTTTGTTCGTTATGTCGAGCAATGACGAAAATGTGTATAAAAGGAGCGATTCCCTTTTGCAATTTGAAGCAGACTCTCGGAACCTACACTATGTTGTACTTCTTGCGATTTCTGTATCCCTGCAGTAATAAACGCTGATCTTTGACGCCGAAGGAAGTGTCCCGTGTCTCTGTCACTTGTACGCCAGAGCAGGTAACCCACGAAGGTTTCAGGTGTTGTTCCCTGGCACCGCTGGGCCTTAAAGAACCCAGTCCTTCAGTTGGCGCCCAACGTGGGGCCACATCAGTGGTACCGGTCCAAAACCTGACGATCGTGAGGAACTTCGTGTGAAATCTCCGAGGAAAGGTGCACCCCGCTTCATCGATCCTGTTGTCGAAATAAGTGGTCCGAAGACTTTTCCTGCGAAGATCCCCGCCTCCTGACGGTTGCGACGGACCGATGCTCTGACTGTCGACCTGTTTTGGCGCCTGGCGTAGTCCTTTGTACGGCGAGACGACAGACGGGCCTTCCTGGTGACACCATTGAGTTCTCAGTTAAGTATTTGTAGGTCGCTCCCAGTATCCTTGGTTGTTGTTGGTGCTTAGTCGTTTTGCATGGTTCCATTGCATTTGTGGTTCTTAGTTGTTGGTTCTTAGTTGTTATTTGACAGTTGCAATTACCAAAAACCGAGGGTTTTGTATTTCACGAAGATTTCGTACTTCGATAACCCTTGAAGTTTGATACGAGGTTAGCGTGCAAGATGCCTGGCCATAGTGGTTTCCTTGGTTTCTTTAAATGTCACAGTATGGACTCCCGGTTGGAGGACTCGTGTCCGATACCTCCAGTTGGAACTCCGATATATGAGCTCTATAGTCGACATGGTGTGGGCCCTATTATATATAATGAATATTGGATTCGTTATACGAAAAATGACGGTGACCTTAGTTGGCCATCACATGGAAGTTTCGACACTAAAATTTTAGATAATCTCGAAGCGAAACTGTTTAAAAGAAAATCTAGGCCGGCTATGTTCGATTCCTTTCGGTTATGGCGCAAAGAGGCCAGGCAGAAAGAAATCAAACAGCTTAAGAAAAATAAGAAAGAAAGTAGTATCATTACGATAATGCAAGATGCAGAATGTCACCATCAAGATAAAGCAGATAAAGAAACGGAAGTTTCAGTTAGACTGCATCACATGTGGGCGGATAAATGTTATCCGGTGTTATCGTCAAATCTTGATAAAAAGGAAGAAGACTCGAAAGAGGATCCTTTGTTAGCGTATTTAATGAATTCACCACCTCCTTATGCACAGGGTGCTACGGCTCCTGTAGTTCCTCCTGTTCCCCCTCCTGTTGTTTTAGCGGCTGCTGGTCAGCCTGTTGTTGGTCCTGTTCTTGCTCCTCTACCTGTTCCTCTTCCTACTGCTTCCTACGAACTTCCTGCTACGGCCGTCCTGCGAACATTTGGGGAGTCCCAAGGCCTAAGGAATTTAACAGACTTGAATATCCAATGTTGATTGACTATCTTCATGATCTGACTGCTAAATTGAGTTTGATTCACCAACAGGTTTACGAGGCTCTACCGGCACAAACAGAAGGTCCTGGTCATTGGCTCCAACCTGGCGACTGGGTCGTTACCCGAAATTTTGGACGAAAACGCAATCTTGAGCCAAGATTCGTGGGACCCCACCACGTGTTACTGGCGACGAGGACTGCAGTTCGACTGGAAGGAAGAAAGCACTGGGTGCATGCCACCCACACCAAGAAGGTTCCGCTTCCTTTGCCAGTAGACACATGGATAAAGAAAGGAGTCGCCTCGACTGAAACAGAGACCCCTTTGTACTATGTACCATTTAGTGATGCCCAGCCTGTAGGGAACGATTTAGTTCAATCAGATACCCCTGTCGAATCATCGAAAACGATACCGTTATCATCAGCATTGGAGAGTTCAAGTTCTGAACTGTTACCTGAACAATCGAACACTGTTTTGCCATCAGAACCGTTATTTGAAGAGCAAACTCGACCTGGAAAGACTCGATATTTTCTTCGATCGCGCAATAAAGACTAATGCATTTGTTTAGTTTTGAATTCACGTTACCCCTTACAGTTGACATGAATGTTATGATTTTGCATATTGTGTGTGTACTTTTTTTTTCCTTGCAGCTAGGAGACTTATGCTAATTAAAAGATAAATTGATTAAACCTACCATCTGGGTTGACCGTAGGGCCGTGCGGGTACCTCCTTCTGTTTAGCAGGTTTTTGACACTAGGTCGATTGCCTTTTGTCAATTTCTGGGAACTCCTGGGAATTGATAATCGCTACTCAGAACGAAGTGCGTCAAGAACGTCACGGACGGTTTTTAGAGGATGGAGTTTTCTAAGCTGTCGGACATAGACAAAATGGCGGTACAAAGATCCAAATTGCATAAGATGTTTCTAACAAAATGTTTTCTGTTTCAGGTTTTTATGTTGTTCTTGACCGTTTCTATGCTACTAGTGGGTGGAGTGTACTTTGGGATTCAATTATTATTGCCTTCCATTTCACCCGTTTCCTTCTCACTTGACCTAAATTCTGTTTCCACTATTTCACCACATTCCTTTCATCTTCTGCCTCAACATGAACAGGCCAGACGTGCGGAATTTGTGAACAATTCTTTTGTCCAACTCCTGCATCAGCATCAGTTGGTGATGAATACTAACAATTGTTGGGTGTGTGGGTTAATGCCACATACTATGGATAAAGGTATTCCGTATTTGGTTCTTCCTTACAGCACCCAGGGGTCAGCTCGAGCATTCCAAACTATGTTCCGTAGTGCACTAGATTCCTACCCCCGTCGAGAGCCTCGCTCCACAGACCTTAGTCCTGGCCCATACCACAAGCCTTTGGCGATAGCGATTGCTGATTTAGATAAAGATATTTTTGATGCAACAATTATCCCAGAGGAAGAGGTGCGAGCTTACAAGGATCTGAGTGAGGTTGAGTATAGTATGTTAGTAAGTGATAGACAGCTTAAAAGCTCATCTCCGATTTGGATCGTACCTCATCTCGGCCATTTCTGTCTGCAAGGCCTTGGTCGAAATCCAAGAGCTCAGCTTGGGAAGAGTGCTTGTACTGAGACGTATGTCTTACCGATGCTCTCTTCCCCTGTCTTCCTGACTGCCAAGGGTACTTATTTTGTGTGTTACGATCGTGCTTATACGTGGTTGCCTCGTGACTTTTCAGGCACCTGCTATATCGCGAATCTTTTACCACCAACTTTTACGGTTGCCTCAAACTATCACAAGACTAGAGTTGTGAGAGGATCGTTAGTAAAGAGGACACTGCCAGTCAAGAGGCAGGAGACTTCTTTAAGGGTTTCCTACCGTTTTGGGGTCCTATGGTTAATAGTAGGAACTTGAGACAGTTGACTCGTGTGGTGGAATTGACTGCTAATATTACTGCAAGTGCCCTTGGTAACCTGACAGCAGAGCTTCAAGCGGATAGACTTATGACGCTACAGAACCGTATGGTTCTAGACGTTGTACTTGCAGATAGAGGTGGTGTGTGCAAGGTAATCCATTCGAGCTGCTGCATTTTCATCCCTGATAATGCTCCAACTGTTTATCAAGCCATCTCAAAGTTGCATAAAATCTCGGAGTCCATACACGTGGACGAGGGAGATTGGACGCTTCTAGGATGGTTTTGGGGTCTGATGTCGACTTGGGGTTGGAAGCTTCTGATGATCATAGGAGTCGTTGTAACGTTTCTGTTCACGTGTTGTCTTTGTGTGCAGTGTGGTCCTGCCTTATGTGGCCTTTGTGCTACAATGTGTATAAGAAGGCCATCTGTGACCGAAGAGACATTGATGGATAGGATGATGTTTCAACAACACCTGAATGATCTGATGAATATCGAAATTGATTCTGATTTCGACTAGTGCTTGCCTACCTGAGGGCAAAAGGAGCGTCTGAGGTTCCGTGAGAATCATTATGACGTTTTGGGCATTCTCGGATATGGACGAGTTTGGTATCTATGAACCGTAAATGACGAGATTAGTAGGTGTATGCGTTTACGCTACACTACTTAGACGGGTTCGTCTCCTTTACGGGTTTTTCCATCTGAACCCTCGGGTTCCATTTTAGATACGGCATCCATTTTGTTTCTTGCCCTCACGTAGCCAGCGAAGGGACAATGTCCGCTTCATGACCCTGGGATTCCCAAGCCCTAGCGGAAGATGAATATTCTTTGGGGTCGTCTTTACGACCGGGGGAATGACACGGCAAAGGCAGATGGCTCAGCTTGAGGCTTATTCTGCCGTGTTGGTCTATTGTTTCAGCTTTACATATGTTAGGTTTGAGTCCTTTGATCCTGTGATCACGCTTCCGATATTGCCTCCACACTCTTCTGTTACGGTTGTCTGTCTTTCTTACACCTGTTCCTGTCTCTTTCTTTCGCCTGTTTACAACTAGAGTGGAATGTGCCTTATGGCGAGATGATGTGCTTTTACAGTTGGGAACCGGCAATGTTACTATAATCATGTTCCGGGCTTCTGAAAACATGAATGCAATCCTTTTGAAGTTTACTGTGGGAACTGAGTTGTAACCTTTTGTTCGTTATGTCGAGCAATGACGAAAATGTGTATAAAAGGAGCGATTCCCTTTTGCAATTTGAAGCAGACTCTCGGAACCTACACTATGTTGTACTTCTTGCGATTTCTGTATCCCTGCAGTAATAAACGCTGATCTTTGACGCCGAAGGAAGTGTCCCGTGTCTCTGTCACTTGTACGCCAGAGCAGGTAACCCACGAAGGTTTCAGGTGTTGTTCCCTGGCACCGCTGGGCCTTAAAGAACCCAGTCCTTCACTCGGGTAAGCTCTTACGATCCTGCATAGGCCTCTAGGGGAGGAAGAGAAAGATGGAAACACAACGTAAGGATGAACAAAAATCTGCAAAAGTGAGATAAAGGAGGTGTCTGGTGGTGGAGGAAAGAGGGGTGAAGTAGAATCAACACTACGCAGCCTTGCTGCTCAGAACACTCAATATAAGTAGCTCCAGCCGCCGGCTTTTGACCAAATGTTAGGGCCCTGACATTTACTGTGTGATATACGAATTAAGCATTGAAGGCCTCTCATGGGGGCACAGAGCTTCAATAAAGAATGTTAGTATGCTGCTGTAATAAAAGTACTGAAAGGGCAGAGCCCATAAATTCTGGACCTTTTCTAGAATCACAATCCAATGTTTTGTTTAGCAGCATGTAAGTGTAGAGGAGAGAAAAATCGCTAATAACGCCAATCACTTCAACTGGAAATTCTCTGGATGCGTAGTAACCACAGACAACTAGGTATGGTTAATTTGTTTATTACAACGTCAAAAACAGCTGGACATAGAGACACCTAAAGATGAGAGTGTAGAAATACATCGCAATCAGCATAAAGCCAAATCTGTGAACAAAGTTGAGGCCATGTAACTTGAACGAAACAATTAGTTCAAGAAACAGAATGCAGAGGATCGAAAAGCAGGAGTCCAAGCTTCCCTGCATCAGGTTTTTAAAAAATAAAGTATTACTCTATCCCGACACTAACGCTAAGGTGACGTCCCCACTTAAGCATTCTGATGAAAGGAATAAAAAGATTTCAGCATATGGAGTCTTCGGGTCAGTCAGCATGAAGCTACCGAGACAAAGATTGCCCTTTCTCCAAAGGCAGAGAAGAAGAAGCGGGGTACTTTTCCTACTTTCATCGCATTATTACAGGTAATTTTACCAAAAGTCTTTGCAAGTCACACCATCTGCTCTGAACGCGATCTCATAGGTAGCTTTCCACGGGATAGCAATGTTACTGAACTGCAACAAATTGACCCTGATTCCCAGGCCTTCTCCTGTGTGAAACACAACCATATCCCTTATCGGCTTTAGTTTACAATGTAGTTCCTTCTCTCCTTGCCTGACTAATAACACAAAGACATTATTCTAGCTAATGAGGGCGCTTCTTCCACCTGCAACACAAAACGTGAAAAAGAACAATATTCACAGCACACATGAAATTCAAACGTGGATTCTAAAGTGAGAGCTTCCAGGGAAAATGCATTTCAGGCCTACCATGGTTCAGCTAACATAAGAACAAGCATTTGCAATGCAATAGGTCTCGCATTTACGCGAGTTTGAGCTATTGACATTACGATTAACAATGCCTTTTATTTTTTGTTTTGTTTTAAAAACATAATTAAAAGGCATTGTCATTTACAATACCAATAGCTTAAACTCGCGTAAATGCGAGACAGATTGCATTGCAAATGCTTGTTGCATTAATGTCCCCCCGCTGGAGTTAATAATGGAAAATCAACACCCAATGGGGAATTTTTATATAGTATATTAACGGTATTTATTATATTAGACAACATTTCCGATGACTATATTCTGGAATACAATTGAATTTGCGAAAATAAATAAAGAGTTATGAGATTTGCTGAACCCTGCGTGGAAGTGGCGGACACTGCATAACTTATATGATGACCTTTCAACTGTTGTTTGATGTATCTTGATGTAGCCAGACATTTAAGAAGGTGACAATCACCCATTTGATTGTCTTGGGCAAGGGCCTTTGTCTGCAGCAAAAACAGAAAGTCTAAAATGCTCAAGTGTGATTGTAGATTAGGGGAAAATATTTAATTTTCACTTAAAAATGTGTTCCGCTGTTCACCAAAATTCATATATACATCACAGGCCCTTTGCATGAATTTGTACCTGTGCCAATTGGACCACAAAATGTCTCCTAGAAAGAGATGAACATAGATGATAGGTATGGTTGTAGAGCGACCTCTGCAGAGACACTTGTTAGTAGAAACAGCTGCATCCAGAGGCCATGAACAGAAGGGGGACCGAGGACTGAAACCGGCTCAGAACACTACTGCACCGAAGGAAGGAGGAAGCATTCTACTACGAGGAATGTATGCAGGCTTGTGCATATTGAGTGTGTTTTACACACTCTACTGTACCTGTGAGTAGAAAGGACAGAGATAATAAAAATTATATTCTTAGATCTCCATGGAAGACACAACCTTTCATGAATTATATTTTAAAGGGGATGTGCTGATTGTGTACAATTTGTCATTTTTGTTCTTAAAACCCTACACATTTTCGAGCCCTGGTGTGAGGATTGTGTGCACCCGTCATTGCCTTCAATTGCCCACTGGATTACCATGAACGCACGTGCACTCGACCCGAGAGCCTGTGTCCGTATTTCAAGGCGCTTTGTCAACAAGTTGAATGCGTATATAAAGAACCATTCATTAAGGCCCTCATTGCGAATTGTCGGAGGAGTATGCACAAGGCAGATACACTTCCTGGCAACTATTGTGTCCCAGTTTTCTGGACCTGACTGACGGTGCGCGTGCATCCTGACCCCAAGCGGGGGCTGAAAAGCGCACCCACGCCTTGTGCAAGCACAGTGTGAAAACAACACACAAGAGACGAGGAGCAGGTCTGGCTTCTGCACTCGAGGGCATCTGCCCAGAACCCCACAGCTGAGCTGGGCACACTCTACCAGAGGACTTAAGAAGCACCCCTAACACAGTTACCTTCCACAGAGAGCTCCGGGAGTGCGTATTCCCAGGAACTGGGCAGCACAACAGCGACTCCTGCACACACGCATTTCTTACGTAGTGAGGACATCCCGAGCTGAGCATGCGTGCTGGAAAACCTTGCCTGGGACATGGGCGGGGCATGGAGTGGGCAACAGGAAGTGTCCGGGGCTCCCGTGAGCTGAGGGAGCCCCGCTTGTTGCAGCCCGCGTGAAGGAGCTCACCCCGCATAGAGAAGTCCAGCGGGAACCCACCCCGCAGAGAGAAGTTCGACAGGAGCCCACCCCCAGAGAAAAGTCAGGCGGGAGACCACCCGCCTTCGTGAATGCTGCTTCAGGATGTCAGGCGGGGGTCCTGTGAGGATGACGGAGCCCCGCGTGTTGCTGCGCCAGTGACCGGGCGAAGAGGCCCCCCTGCCATGGGGAGACCAGTCGGGGAGCAGCGCAGAGTCCCCACAAGAGTCGGTGAGTGGGGTTGAGTGGGTGGCATGCAGCAGACAAAGGGTGACGCGCCTGGACAAGACATGTGCACGCATATGGCGCGCGCAGGAGTTGTGATAAAGCTGTGAGCCCTACGCGTGCACATCTCCTGTCTGTTAAGTGTAAGCTGGCGCATGTTCACGGGCGTGTTCACAACCCCCAGTCGCCCCTGCGCTCTCCCATCTCCTGTCTCCCTTCCATGGCAAGTC
This sequence comes from Lissotriton helveticus, assembly GCF_964261635.1. Taxonomy (NCBI): domain Eukaryota; kingdom Metazoa; phylum Chordata; class Amphibia; order Caudata; family Salamandridae; genus Lissotriton; species Lissotriton helveticus. The sequence goes on from NC_136065.1 coordinate 1,763,081,337, forward strand.
AGTAACAATAGAACTCACTGGCGACAGCGCTTTCTTGCTTCGTCTCCAGGCAAGACCTAAAAATGGCATGTGAGCCTTGCAAACTACATAGGAAAATAAGGCACTCTCAATGTTTTTTTCTACCTACATGTAAAGAACGAAATTAATAAACACATTTAATAAATGAATAATTGTCAGTTGTACAACACAAATACACCATTTTAATATTTTCTACTAGTCACCTTTACCCTCTACATTATTTTCTCCATGTTACATTAAAATGGACTAAAATACATCATGTTTGTGTTAATACATTACAAGATTCTAACACTTCGTGTTAAAATGACAAAGGATTATATGCGGATGCACCCTCAACGTGCCATTATAATGCACCCCTACAAATAAATGCAGTTTCCGCTACATCATTACGAAAAAAGATGTCCCTAGAACAGAACATTGGAACACGATGCTGCTAATTTCAGACATTTTGAGCGTTGAGCAGATGTAATAATTCGAGAAGTAGTCATGCTGGCTTCACACCGGAAGCAGGGACCATGAGAAAAACCCTGCGAAAACGATTATATTCACCGTCATGCTCTTTTCCATTAAGGTTTTTAATGCTGTTAAATTGATTTGGTCCCCAGCGTGCAGTGCGAATAAGAAGGAAAGATTGTCAGAACGCTAACATTTAATTTGAGTCTTTTTGATCAGTGGTACAATTTTATTTCGGTTGGGCTAGCTCTCCAATGGGGAGAACAGATTTGACTGTGGTGCTGCTCGTTAAAAGTGGGCAGGCCTACTGCAAGGTTCGCACTAATTAACCAGAAGGCGGCTCACAAGTTTCAGAGTTCATGCTTTTACAAAGTGAATCTTTGTGGTTTTTCTCTCCCATTTATTGTTGCCTTAATACGTTCATTTGTCTTGGGAAGTCTCTGTTTATTAGGGAAACAGAGTGAGCTTGGATACTAGAAAACATCAGTACCAACACTGTATCAATTAAGATGTCCTAATTAAAATTCAAATACATAATCATAACTTAACCACCATCATTCTTTAAAGAACTCAAACCAGTTGAGGTGGTTGTATGAACCCAGTGGTAGCTGGTGATCATTTTAAGTGGTGGGCATAATACCGGCCAGGAGTGCACTCTGTTCCGATAAGGTACAGGGTCAAGACTGATTTGCATAGAGCTGGGTCTGAAATGAGGTGGCGAAGTGAGCTAAAGAATGATGATGGATTCAACCCAGATCTGTGACTGGGGGTGAGTGTCTGAAAAGTTTCAGCGCTCAGTCCATCATCTCCTTATGTTTGCTATGTTCACCCTAAGTTGGCAGGGTATGCCCAGACGTGGTTCCCTAGCTCAGTTTGCCACTGGATTCAAGCTAGCCTGGCTGATGAAGGGTGTTACCCAGAAACTGGTCCCAGGATGCTTGTTTCTGGTTCAGGGAAGACCTGGCTTGGCAATTCAGGCTGGACTGCTCCCATGAGGTACAGGGTCAAGATTGATTTGCATATAGCAGGGTCTGAACTGAGGTGGCCAAGTGAGCTAAAGAATGATGATGGATTTAACCTAGATCTGTGACTGGGGTTGAGTGTCTGAAACGTTTCAGCGCTCCGTCCATCATCTCCTTGTGTTTGCTTCTTTAACTCATACCCCCTCCCTCAAACATTTACTCGACCTTAACAATGCGGTCAAAACACGGCAATGCATTTACATCACTGCTTTTACAGCGGGCGCTCTAGACTAAGGAATAGTGTGGTTTACTATTCCAACACCTTCCCTACTGTACGTAGGCTGGAGTTGGAATCATAAATCATACTATTCCTAAGTCCAGCGCCCTACAGCACAAGTCGTTGTAACGACTTGCGTTGTAAAAACAGCGATGTAATGTACCGCAATCTAAATGATCGCGTTGTAATATCATACATCCTTCTCCCTTACTTACTCTAACTCACATTCTCTCACTTGCTCATTCTCAGTCATTCTCTCTCCCACTCACTTTTACACACAAACATACTCACACTCTCTGATTCTAATTCTCACTTAATAACACATGAACACTCACTGACTCTGCGCCCTTGTGCAATTGCACATGCTGCACCTTTGATAGATAGACCCTGAATCACTTCCACTCCCTCTCACAACCTCTAATCAATCACTCGTTCTAATGCACTCACACTCCTTCATTCACTCCCTCGTACTGACTTTCTCTTATTTATACACACTCTCAAAATTGCTCACTTTCACCCTCATTGACACTCAAACACACTTTCACTCAATCCTATTTGCTCTCAATCGCCCACAAACACTCACAAACACCTATGAATGGAGAAATAATTTTTGGGTAATTACCTTGCTTACAAAGCAGGAATCTGGTGCTGGACATTGGAACGAGCACTCCTTGATTCCCAACGAGAAGCAAGACAGAGCAGCAAAGGCAGGTTTGAAAAGGGGAACAACCACCTTAGTTCCTCTCAAAGCTTCTTAATAGGACTGGAAGCACAGCCCTATAGAAGATAGGATAGTCCTGGGGATCCTCAGACCCTCCAGCACCCTCCCCCTATAATCAGGAGCAGTTATATTTCTTTAAAATGCATGCCTTTACCTTGCATGCCTTTACCATGATACCCTTACCATGCATATGTCTTTGCCATGCATCCCTTTACAAAACATGCTTTTTCCACACACTTGAAGTAGAGTTAAAGTAAATTAAACCCTAAATATATACATACAGATACATACACATATAGCTGTATATATTAGTATATATGTACGGACATGGTGATGAGAAAATAAAAGAATGAAGATTTTATATATATATGCAGCCTCCATTAAAATCCTGAAGTTTTACTCACCTGTGTGGGCTCTTCCGTGGGGCAAACTCTGTTTTTGGATATGTACGAGCTGCAGCCTCCATTAAAATCCTGAGGCTTTACTCACCTGTGTGGGCTCTTCAGTGGGGCAAACTCTGTTTTTGGATATGTATGAACTGCAGCCGCCATTAAAATCCTAAAGCTTTACTCACCTGTTTGGGCTCTTCCATGGGGCAAACTCTGTTTTTGGATATAATATATATATTTATAATTCTTAACTACCTAGGGGTGGTCGCCACCAGGTAGATATAGTTAGCTCTGCTTTTTGATGGAAAGAGTGCTTTTTGATTTGCTAAGAACTTTAGCCCCATTTGACTAATCTTCCTAAAACTTTGTTTTAAAATTTTCTTCACCTGGTGTGTGGGGGTGGGGTGGGGGGTTCCAAAAACCACAAAATCCTCATGCATTTCCCATAGACTTCTTTAAAACATGTTACAGCAAAAACCGCTGACCGGAATTACACGAAATTTGGTAGGAAGTTTGATCTTGGTCTGCAGATTGTGCTTTTTCTGATATGGTGTAAATCTGTTCAGTATTTTTTTAGATACTTAGGGAAACTTTTTTTATATTTTGGCAGTTGGGTCCACAAGAGTGCCAATATAAAAACAGAATGTTCTGATTGGCCTTGGGAGCTTTATTTCCCTTGGGTCATCTCACTCCCATGGAAGTCAGATTCCTGCAGTAGCAAGCGCTCTGATTGGCTGCGAAGAAGATAAGAAAACTGTTGCTGGCAGCCATTACAAGACTTAGAGACTTAGGGCTAGATGTAGGTAATTTAAATTTACCAATTCGAAAATACCGAATTTTACCGATTCGGTATTTCCGAATCGGTAAATGCTATGTAGATAAAAAATCAGTAAAAATTACCGAATCGTTAAGATTCGGTAATTACCGAATCGGTATTTACCGATGGAAAGAGTCAAGGGTGGCAGGGTGTCACTTTGACACCCTGTTGCACCCCTGTTTAGTGCTTGTGTGCACACGTGGCACACATACATGCCCTAAGGACATGTATGTCTGCCAAATGGCACAGTTGAAAATGCATTGATTTGCATTTTCTAAGGTATTCCTTATTTATCACCAACTAATAGTTGATGGTAAATAACGAATCCTTAAAGCACATGAGCACTGTTTAAAGTGCTTCCTACATGTCATTTACCAATTTGGTAAATACAGAATCGGTAAATGATGATTCGGTAACTACCGAATCGGTATTTACCGATTCGAAATTTACCGAATCTGTAAAATGGCCCCCTACATAACAAAAGCCTATTACCGGTCGGTAACGGACGATTTTGGCCGTTACCGACCGGTAATGGCCTTCCTACATCTGGCCCTTAGTCCAGGGAGCAGAGTATGGATACCCTGACCCCCGGGTTCCCTAGCGGGACCCCCACATGGCCAAAAAGAATAATGTACTAGCAAAATATGCAGTGATTGAGGGGACTCATGAGGGATCGACAAAAAGAAATAAAGGATGGCCAGACGGCATTCATTAGTTTTAGACCTCGGGGAGCCTACCCCTGAAATCATAAAAAAGAAGAGGGGGGCACTCTCCTCGAGCCTCCAGAGGCTACAGGGACCCCTTCCCCATACTCCAATTTTCATAAAAAAGGGCAGAGGAGTCTCACGGCCTCCCCTCTCAAGCCTTTATAGGCCCTAGAAAACCCACCCCAGGTGGCAACATTTGGTAAAAAGGGAGGGGGAATGCGCAACCACCTCTCTGAGCCGCTAGAGACCCTGGGACCCCATCCTCTGGGCTATATTTCTTTAATATAGGGGAGGGGGTCATCTAAACACAAGAAATCAAGTGGTGAAAAACACATCTCCAAGAGGGACATCAACAGACTGAACGTTCTCCATGCAAAGTGCAAAAACCCATCTGTGAGGCCAAAGCTGCTTATTAAACCATTTTTTTTTACCAGAGCCATGAATAAAAGCAAGGCCGTTTATTTTTTTCAAACATATGTTTATTAGCATTTAGTGTAACACCAGTCAGATATACCAATGTTTAACATTGCATGGAGTACTGTTTAATGTACAGCTTTGTATTACAATAAAAGGGTACACGTAGGCTACATCCCATATCACTAAACTTACCCCAACCACTGATAGCCTGCCGGGTAGTATAAGCTCAGGAGTCTGTGCCTCCAGTGACATTGTGGCAACCCAGCTCTCTACTTAGTACTGATATAATGTATGCCTTTGATTGATACATGCAACACAATATGGAAAGGGGCTAAAGAAAGCAGTCTATACACTAAACAAGTGAAGGCCAGCACTGTGCCACAGGCTCCCTCCCCAACCCTACTTGACCTGATCCCCCTTAGCGATATGTATTTAAAGGAGAGAGGGGGTGCAAGACATACTCCTTAAGCCATATTCAGGCCCCGGGGACCCATCCCTCAGGGCGACACTTCATCAGGCTTCACTATGCAGGAACTAATCTGCTGTGGATCACATTCATTTTTGGTTATACCCGAGTATCCTCAACATATTAGTCTGATTATGAAGAATCTGAAGTAAGGGGGTCTGACGGCAGATGAATGTTGAAAAGTCTAGAGGCGGATGAAGATATGTGATACCCCGCAAGTTATAGAAAATGTTTTGGTAAGTAAGTTATTAAGCTTGACGTGGTGTGTGACCTTGTATCTGAGAGCAAATCTTTAAATATGGATGTGTACATTTAGGCAGCTGATGAACAGCGCATGCCCAAGGTACCACATATTGCCAAGAGTGGACAGTACTAGTGGGCATGGGTGGCCTTGGTACATATATGGCAGGCGATCCTCAGTGATGTGGACTCAGGCAGTTTCTGCCCCTCGTTAGTAGCAGCAGCCACACTAGAATTCCGTGAGAATATCAGTTGATTTAAAGGGGGTGGTAAGTTGTCTTGCCACAATCATTTCTTCGCCTTACCCAGACAGGGGGCACCCAACATTTGCTGAAAGAAACAGCTCTTTGGCTTGATAGACTGCTGTAGAATAAAATATGGGTATAGCAAATTTCTACATTATTCCTTGGCTATGTACAATGCAATGGATAACTGTGCTATACACAAAAACAGATTTAGAAAGAGTTTGAGATTGCTGTGTCCACAAACTTCTGTTTCAATGGAGACGCCATTGACGTCATTCAGGGGTCGACAGGAGTCGAACTTGCTACCCATGGCATGTCCTTTGCTACACCTGGTGCTGCCTTTATGACCTCTGGCCCCAGGTTTCAAAGGCATCACATTATAATTCAGAAATAAATCTGTTCCATATGGAAAGGCAGCAGCTCCAGGCTGCCCTTTACTGGGGCTGTACACAGTTCAAACTTGCACCTGCTCCAATGTTCCCCATTGATGGAGATGTTACCTAGCAACATTCCCTGCTAGGCCTCTCAGGAAGGAAAACTTTGGTGGGCCTTGAGGCTAAGAGTTTTGAAGTGTTCTCTTCTCTGCTTGATCCCTGACAAGGATACCCTAGCCTGTAGATGGACCGTAAGAGAAAGCATCTCAACACATTTTGTTTCTTTTCTAGGCATTGAAGACCTCAGATTTGTGATATATGACTGATCGTTTCCCTATTTGCGTTGCAGCTGATAAGCCATTCAAATCTAGCATTACATTTGAAAATTATTTTTATGTTACATCCACTTCCTTAATGTCACTTTTTGTGGATCTTTCTGAGCCCAACATCACATCTTACTTCCTGTGATATCATACAGTGTAAAGGTCATGTTATGTTACACGGGGTCAAAGGGCATGTGATGTCACTTCCACTACCCCAGACATTTTCAGTCAAACGACTTCCATGGGAAAAGCTCCTTAGATCTATTCAAAAGATAATCTAGGAATTCTGCAGCACCTTCTTACAAGGCATGCACACCTGACACTTGCAGTATTGCAGGCAATTGATCCATGAGCCTCCTGCAATGTCCGTCTGGGCGGATTACTTACACAGAGGGATGTAACCATCTGTGCACACAATAGCTTACTTTCGACGAGCAAATGGGCATTGTCTATTTATTTCATGTGCATGAGTCAATTGTCTCCAACACACTTTCACACCACATACTCACCATGTCCATGGACACTGTCATCCAATGTTCTACATGCTTCCAGTGTAATAAAGGTGCTATCTGTCTTTGTTTCTGAGGCAGCACCTCTGATCATCATCCTTCCAACTAACAGCTGGAACATTACTGCTCAGCACTTGGCGCGTACCTAGAAAAACAGGTGCAGCTCTGACGTTTTGGAGCATGCTTAGCTGTGCTATATAAACACCCAGAAAAAACAGAATTTACTTTTTTTGTCTGTCTGGGACATCATGTGTCAGAGACACAGCATATGTTTCCCACATGCAACTTGGTGTACACGTGTTCAGATGTTCCCCTCTGCTAACCGTTTCAAAACATCGGCACAGTCTGCTCAGGTGCGACTCTCAGTTTGTGCTCTGACTATTACACAACATAGGCACTACTAAGGCAGCTTGCAATACTTGTGCCCCCCCTCCAAGGCGGACACATTCACCTCTCACACTACCTACATTTATCTACCGTCTCTGATTTTTAAACAGCTTAGCTGACATATATTTGTTACAATACTTTATCATTTTGCTACTTTTTGAAATAGGAGGCAATGGCATCCACATTCTCACTGCTGTGAAAACACTCCTTTGAGAGGTTATTGCTCATTCATGAGACTCTGGCTTTGCCTGTTGCAACACAGCTTGCAGCCAATTGTCTAATTATCTTCTCCCTGGCTCCTCTCTAAATAATAATGTGTTTGTTAACATATCTGGGAAATTACCACAAGCTTTACACAAACCTATGAAAATTCTTGGAAGTCTTCTAACCCTAAACTTCAAACAAGCAACAGCATAACCAAAAGGACGCTCTTCTGGGACTTAATGGCTTTGCCAATGGTTTTTTTGCCATGCTTTACAGCATCCCTGATGTGATGCAACATAAATAAAGAAGACAAATGAAAAGGTGCAATGATATGTCGTCTGTGACATATTGTAGTCTGGCCATATTGTAGTCTGGGAGTGAGCGGGGGAGAAGCACATGGGCACGAAGCACATAGATAAGAAAGCAACAAGCGAAGAAAAGTACAAAAGAGTGATTGCAACATGGACGGGTGCAAGGGAGAAGCCCACTATCAACAGACAGCAACACAGAGTGCAGACTGTGTAGAAAAGTACACAATAGAGACAGCTAGAATGGCCGCATTCTTATGGGGTGCTTATTCGAAAAGAAAAAAACATGGTGTTTGAAAAGCAAGCAATGGAAGGTGATAAGTAATGTGGCCATGCTCCAGGGAAGGGACAGACAGAAGAAGCAGAAGAAAAGCCCACAAATGCTAACAAAATGAAAAGCAAGCACATGAGAATGACAGTATAGCCAACCAATGCCTTTATAGTCAGGTGACAATAAAAATGGCCACTGTAAACTGAAAATAGGTCTGTTTGCCAAAAGACAGCTTGCACTTTTTGGTAGGGAAAGTCTACAAAGAGTTTAGCTCAGCTCACCTATTCCAATGTTATACATAAGCTACTTCAGAGATTTATTTAAATGGTTCTTCATATTTGTACTCCTCTTGGGAAGAAAGTCTGTCAGATGTTTCGCCAAATATATGTACTGTTTCTTCTAGCCTACCTGTAATCATATTAATGAAGAGCACTAAACCTATTGAAGAAGCACGACACAGCAGGTAAGGTGCTTCTAGATTAATGGTTCGTCGACTACCAACCCCTGGCAGCAAGTGCCAAGCAAACCATCCCCAAAGTTGACAAGTCAACGCCGTATCGTCCTCCTGCTTCAACGTCCTTCGCATTCTCAAAAAGATCTTCCGCTGGATCCCCCTCGAAACAAGAAAGACTGTCACCCATGCACTGGTCACGAGTCGACTGGACTATGGCAACACTCTCTACGCCGGAATTACAACAAAATTGCAGAAAAAGCTCCAGCACATCCAAAACGCATCAGCGAGACTCATATTAGACATCCCGCGCCGAGAGCACATCACCGGTCACTTAAAAAACCTCCACTGGCTTCCCGTCTACAAAAGAATTACTTTCCGCCTTCTTACCCACGCACACAAGGCCCTTTATAATCTAGGACCAGAATGCCTCAACTCCCGACTATCCTTCTACTATCCCACCCGCCAACTAAGATCATCCATTCAAGCCCTCGCCGCAGTCCCGCGCATCCGAAAAACCACCATGGGTGGCAGATCCTTCTCCTTCCTGGCTGCCAAGACCTGGAACTCACTCCCCACCCACCTCCGCCTTACTCAGAATCACATCTCCTTCAGAAAAGAACTGAAAACTTGGCTATTCGATAAACAATGAACCCCTCCCTCTAGCGCCTTGAGACCCTCTGGGTGAGTAGTGCGCTTTATAAATGCCTGAACTTGAACTTGAAAGTTCCACGCAGGGAACCCCCTTGAGCACAAACTTCTATACCCAACAACCCCCCTCCCTTCACAAAATGATGACCAAAGTAATCTAACATTAAATTGAAGGTAAGGAACAGAATGAGAACTAGTAACAGAAACTAAACATAAATCATATTATATACAAAGAATATAGAAACATAAGTGGCGAAAACAATATATAAACAAATGCCTGGTATAGTCCTGAAATCTTACAGCAGGAGTTCTTAATCTTAAAGAAACTCTCCTACTGCTAACTTATTGCGCGTTTTTCCATTTTCCAACATCACAATCCTTTAACTCGTTCACCCAAATAGGTGCAGAAAACTGTGATGACCCCTTGCGAACAAAACCTGGTCTCTTACTCTTCACCCAATACTCAATGCAAACAGGGGAAACTCTGTGACCATCGCCCATAGTACTATACTTCTCCTGTACTGAAGCTCTCACATCCACCACTCTTCCCATTTTTCCCAGGTCAACAATTTTCCTTGACATCCAATCCTTATTAAACTTGGATTCTGCAATCCTGCTCCTAAGTAGTGTAAATACCCATTGATAAGGACCAACTGCAATTGGTCCTTGATAACGCGGTTCATCCGTTCCACTAAACCATTACTGAGAGGGTGATAAAGTGAGGTGAGGATGTGTTTGATGCCAAGAAAACTCTCCATCTCTCTGGACACCAACTGTGTTCAATTGTCAGTCACCAATTCTTCAGGGAATCCTCTGACAAATACTTCCCGTAAAAATCTAATGACCACCTCAGAACACACGCTATCCACAAACTTCACTACTTGCCATTTTGTCATGTGGTCCACCAAGACTAAGGCATAATTATGTGCGCTACCTGTAACAACAAAATGTCCTGCAACATCAAACGCAAGTTTATACCAAGTTGAGTTATTTACAATTGGGTCAACAGGGGAAGGGCATGTAACATGTGACTTATCACTAATGACACAAATGCAGCAATCCCAAACATAATGTTCAATGGCCTTGTCCACACGAGGCCACCAAAATTCCTCCCTTATCCTGCGGTTCATGGCCCGGATGCCAAGATGACCATAAAGGGCTAAATCCAAAACCTTCCTTAGCATACATCCTGGAACCACTAACAGACCACACCTGCACAAAATCCCCCTTACAATGGACAACTTATACCCATCTCTCCTGTATGGGGTCAATTCTGTGGGCAAATCCTTATGGTTGGGCCAACTTACAAAATAAGCTACTGCCTTAAACTCCTTGTCATCCGACACTGCGTCCAACTATTCCTGCTCCAACAATGCATCTTTGACTGCGTTATCCCCAGAACACACAGCACACATCATCTCTAATTTCTCGTTTTTTTAATCACTCTCATCACTCTCCTCCAGAGGGAACTTCAACAATCAGCCACATACTTCTTTGCACCAGCCACATACTCCAACCTGTAATGGAACTCTTGCAATCTGTATTGTCATTTTTCTAAGAGTGGAGTAGCTCTTCCGCCCCACCTTTGTAGTGAAAAGATCCATCAACGGCTTGTGATCCCTTCTGAGAATGAATTCATTTCACCAAAAATGCTGCTTACCTCACCACAATGGCAGAGCCTCTTTCTCTATGGTTGAATATGTGGTTTCAGCACTTTGTAATGTTCTAGATGCAAAATAAATGGTTTCTTCACAGCCTTCATATATTTTTTGCATGAGGGTAGTGCCAAGACCCACATTGCTCGCATCAGATGGAGATGATACATAAATCATTGATATTGAACAATTTGAGAGGATGGGCATGCACAGTTTACTTCCTAATGAGTTTTGAAATTGTTTTTAACATTCCTCGTTCCAAACATATCTCGTATTTTTCTTAAGAAGCTTCTGCAAGCACAATGTTTTATCTGAGAAATTTTTCACAAATTTAGCATAATACTTCACCAACCCAACAAAAGAGCAGAGTTGGTCCATGTCTTAGGGTTTAGGTGCACTTTCGATTGCCTTCAAAATCTTCGCTTTAGGTTCTACCCCTTTGCGCAAAATGTGATGACCCAAATAGTCCACCACTACTTGGAAAAAAATGCATTTATCTTTTCTCAGGGTCAACCCGCTCAACCTCACAATCTGCAAAACCTGCCCTGTCATAATGCTCAGATTCAGTATTACCAAATATCAAAATGTCGTCTTGGAAAAATATGACCCCCCCCCCACAGTGTTTTTAAATAAATTGCCCATCAATCGCTGGAACTCAGAAGGCATCCAGATATAGCGACCTTGGGCGTAAAAAAAGGTGTGAGATGCCTGGAATCCTTACTTAATTCAACCTTGTGGTAAGCAGAATAAACATCTAAAGAAGTAAAGAAATTTTACAATCGAAAGTCACTCGCATTTCAGTGATATTGGGTAGAGGATAGTGACAAACACAGATAATGGAGTTGAGATCCCACAGATCCACACAAAGCCTCAAGTACTTGTCAGCCCTTTGTGCTAAAACTATAGGGGCCAACCACTCTGAGCCTTCAATCTTTCTAATTCCAAATTCAATTTGTTGTGCAGACTTAGTGGTACTTCGCACATTTTATAAGCTAACGCTTGTGCTCCTTCTCTGAGAAAGATTTGATGTTGAAAACCCTTTAGTTTCCTCAAGTTCTCACTGAACACTTCAGAATAATTCCGGACCTACTCATCAGCCATTAAATGCCCGATCACACTCACATTTGGTGGAGTAGCAGACTGTGGCATACAGCAAAGCTCATTCACCTCCTTTCTAGATAACACCATGTAGGGATGATTAGGGTCCAAGATAATCCCAAGTTCTCCTTGCTCCTCCCACCCCCAAAAATGTGCTCCTTGGCATTAATGCGTTATAGACAAATTGGTCCCAGACTGAGAAGAGGAAAACAAATTCAAGAAAAAATCATGTAAATATAAAACAAGAAAATAATCAAAGAGATAATCAAAGAACAGTACGATGTTTTAACTCACAAGGTACCAAAAAACCTATAACTGGTTTATGCACTACAATTTTCAATTTTTTTTCAATTTTAATACATTTGTGCCCACATGCGCAACGCGAAGGGAAAAGGGAGTGGGAGTGCTGTGAGGGGATTTCAGTGAAAGGTGAAAAAGGTTTTCATTTTTGTGACAAACAATTAAATTCAATTCTTTATGTTTGTTTAACAATATTTCAAGTGGTTCCCCGTCATGGGGCCACACATAACAGCTCTTGCGAGTCCAACAATTCTCCAGAACCAGGCTTCTATTGTAGCTGTGTTAATCTTGCTTGGGGGTAGAAGCTGGTACAGTTGGGGTAGGTAGTCTACGTTTCGACCCTATGATGGGTTGGGAGAGTTGCCCTTACATAGCGGGTCTTCATCAGGACAGAAGGTTGGAGTGGGCAGACTTCCTGAGGGGGAATTAAAAACAGAATTTTACTTGGAGTCTATTGGAGGGATCCCTACCTAGCCGTAGCCGGGCCGCAGCCCGCTCGGGTTAATTTTTGAGAAATTCCACATACTGAACAAAGTGCTAACACAGATCGGACACGGTGTATCAAAAACGTTGTGGGAGGAAACCTATCAATATTAACTTATGTCTTAAAATCACCGTTGTTACGTGGGTACATAAACCCCAGAAAAATTATTTATCACGTATTGTCTCACCTCCAGGACCCCATTGTCGGGTATCCCCGGAACCACGTGTAACTTGCAATTTCAATCGTCTAAAAATCAAGGGGAGAGGAGATCAAGTTAAAAAACACGGCCTCCGCTAGACATCATGGTGCAGTCCCTGATTTGAAATATGCTTACTAATTTAAGGAGTTAGATGTAAGCCCTGGTTAATGGGTCTGCTCGGATTTTGTTGAGTAGGGCGGTGAACAACTCGATGCTGTAATGAAGAAAACGAACATCGAAATTAGACCCAGGGTTCTATCGTTGTGTGCCCAATACGACGTAGAGCTGGCCAATAAATCAGAAACTAGAGGAGACTCACCTAGGCTCGGCAGATAAATCTGGGAATAAGTGGGGAACTCGGAAGACAAGTCGGAGTTACTCCTGACGGCGTGTAATCGCGTTCAAACCCTACACCATTAGCTGGTAACTAGGAAGTGTAGTTAGGGGGCGTGTCCCCCCCAGGGGGGATCGGCACCGTAGAAAGACTCAGTACTACAGGTCACTGTGAAAGAAAGGTGTTCTCTCCCTGGTATCAGAGCCATAAAAACTGTGTCTCTACTCACGGAACTTATTGCATGTTAACAAAACGATACATAGAATTTAGGGATCGATGTATCATCAATGGTAATTTGTTAAAGGAAAGTTATTAAAAGAAAAATAGAAAAGTAGCAGCGCACTAGCCTCGCATGGCAGTGAAGGCTGCTTGTCCAAAAACATTCTTTGCATTGGCTCAATTTACCACATTTGTGTTATTCTCGATCCGCGTGTATATGGCAATGCTCATGTAGCGCACCTACCATCACAGGGTGGTGAAGACTACAGACATGTATACTAATGCGGTCTGAATCTGTAAACACCTTGTAAAACATAATTGTTATTAGTGTCCAACGCACTTAAACATTTCGACCAAAATCCTTAAACTTTGCATATGTCAAGTACCAGGTCCGAACTAGATAGAGAAAGGTTAAAGATACTTGTTTAGAGACAGGAGAAGAACAGTAAATTACAGATTGGCTAGTTGTACAAAACTGCTTTCTGATTCATTGAGCCCACAAATGTATTAAAATTGAAAAAAATTGAAAATTGTAGTGCATAAACCATTTATAGGTTTTTTGGTACCTTGTGAATTAAAACATCGTACTGTTCTTTGATATCTCTTTGATTATTTTCTTGTTTTATATTTACATGATTTTTTCTTGAATTTGTTTTCCTCTTCCCAGTCTGGGACCAATTTGTCTATAACACTCAGCTACCCAGGTCCCACTGACTTTGTTTGGGTTAACCCTTTTTTCTTTAGCATTAATGAGCATAAAAGGGAAACCAGAATCAGCTAAGAAATTAACCATCTTACTATTTACAGTGATCAGACACGTGACCTAACAATGGACACTATTTCAACGACACCATTTTCCTGCAAGGACGAGGAAGACAACATAAATATCACATGGTCCTCATCATCCGAGTTATCAAGGTCATCCCCCGGGGGTTAAACGCCAGTGCCTGCAGGAGCGAAGAGACCATTCAGCGCCAAATAGCGCCGACATAAGAGACACCCTGGTGACCTGCTGGGGGGGCAAAGGAGCGGCAATGACCCGTGTGAGGGTGCAGACATAGCGGATCGACAGCCCGTGACCCGGGCCCCGAGGACAGCAAACAGGAGATGAGGCCTACCCCAAGTGGAGAAGCGGGGACTAAAATACTGGGCAGGCCCAAACTTTGAGCAGGGCCGTAGACAAAGGGCCCCCCTATCATGGATGGACAGGTGCACTAACACAACCACATCGGACGAGTTGCCCAGTGTACAACCCTCCCACCACAAACGCTCTCTGAGATCCTAGCCGGAAGGTGGTGGCGATGAGACCCAGCTATACGCGCCCAATAGCCGCGTAGTGTAGCCAAATTGTAATATAGACAGAATTGGCGCTATTTTAAGGGCACGAGGCTGACAATCGTGCTGAACTACAGAGGAACTGGACGAACAGTGACCCCTCCCCCCCGGTAACCAATCGGTGGTGATACCGCAACATCAAGAGGCGCCCTGGGAACGCCAGCAGACCACTTGGCACAAGATTCTCTGCGGTAAGCTGCGACCTGTACCGGGGTACACCAACAGTTGAGGGGAAAGATAGCGGGCAGGGGCACGGACTTCGGCAACCCAGTCCAAGCTAGATAAATATGCATATGGGAAGGACTTCCCGCCACTGCCGGAGCGAAGGGAGCCGACGGACAAGACCCCAGGGGGAGAGAGCGCCCACAAAGTAACCTTGGAGGACATAATGGTAGCCCTTACCAATGTTCAAGCAACGGTGGGGACAATATCAACAGATGTCTCCTTCTTAAGGGCGGACTTTCAAAAAATTACGGCCAGGGTCACTGAAGTCGAACAAGTCACCAAAACTCTAGTGAAAGATACAGCAACCCTGCAGAAAACAGTAACCCGGCTGGAGGCGGAAAACAAACTGATGGCGGCGAAACTGGATGAATAGGAAGGGCGCTCCCGCAGAAATAACATACAAATTACTGGAATTCCCGAAAGCGAAGGAAGCCCGGCGATGGACCTATATGTTGAGGATCTTATAAAATCGGGGCTCCAGCCCAGGGGCTTGTCAACCTTCTTCTCAGTCGAATAAGCCCACAGAGTTCCTGCGGGGAAGCCCAAACCCGGGGCCCCCCCTAGACCTGTGCTTGCCCGTATTTTCAATTTCCGACATAGAGATGCCATATTACAAACCGCAAGAGTGGCACCGCCGATCCGAATCCAGAACTCCACTGTGTCCTTTTTCCCGGACTATACAATGGCTGTCTCTAAGCGCCTACTAAGCTTCATGGAGGTCAAAAAAGAACTGAGAGACAAAGAATTGCCGTATTCAATGTTATTCCCGGCGAAACTGAGAGTTGTGGCCGAAGGCAAGACATGTTATTTCGACACACCTGAGGAGGCGCACGACTGGCTCGAGGGCTGGCGCGAAGTAGCTGGGTCCAAACGCAGGGACAGAAGCCAACGCCGCCGTGGCATTCCTGAGGAAACTGAAGCCCAAGACCAACGACGGGCCGAGGAACAACAACTGCAACAGAATGAAGCTGAAGAACAAAGTTAAGGGAGCACTTGGGTCTGGAAAGATAACTGCAATGTGAAGGCACGCACCTGGACTATAGTGCAATGACGCCTGCTTTGGACGCTAAGCTGAAGCAGTCTTTGGGGGGAAGGGAAGGACTACGCCTCTCCTTGGATATCTTACCCCCTTCAAGCAAGACCTTTTTCGGCATTGGGACTGAGCACTCTGCTAAGTTGGGGAGGCGGGCAGTTCTGAGTCCTTCGGGCAGAGAGGCAGGGAGGGAGGGTGGGATACTGGGTTGGTACACAAGGTTTTCAATGTTTATGGTTTTAGTTCTTAATGGCAGTAGAAGGTTGGCAGCGTACCCACGAGTTGATCTACGTGCACAATACACGGGCAGGTTAATGTTTGCTTCCCATGGCTACCCCGGATATAGCGACACCAATCCCAGCTGAGTGCATTTCAGGGTTGTCCCCTGCCACTCGGTTTGCCCCCCTAAAGTTACTTACGTGGAATGTGCATGGCTTGGGAGATAGAATTAAGAGGGGCCTAGTGCTGCAGGCTCTAAAGCGTTATGCCCCTACGTTGGCTCTCCTGCAGGAAACACACCTCACTAGCAATGTGTGTAAGGCACTAGATGGGTGGGGATACAAGATGGTGGTTCATTCTGAGTTCTCGTCAGGCTCCAGGGGTGAAGGCATCTTGATACGGAAACAGTCCTCCTTCATAATACATCAAACGAAAATGGATGATCAGGGGAGGTTCGCAGCTCTCCTGGGTCAATGGGAGGGCAAACCGGTCAATGTGGTATCTGTGTACGTCCCCCCTGCCCTGCATGCGATAGCGCTCCCAGCCCTTGGCGAGTTTCTGCTTACTCTACCTGAGGGGGGAACTCTTAATTGGGGGTGGGGATTTTAATGCCGCCATGGATAATAACCTAGACAGATACCCAGTAAGGACGCAGACACCCGGGGTTTCTCGCCTGCAGAGTTTCATAGAGGCGCTTGGGCTTACAGATGTCTGGAGGCACTTCCATCCCACGGCACAACAATATACTTTTCACTCAGGCGCTCATAACAGCCTATCTAGAAAAGATTACTTCCTGACCTCAGTTAACAGTCTTCAAAGTATTTACAAAATGACGATAAAGCCCAGAGGTATTTCAGATCACTCGCCACTAACGTTAAATTTTTCATATCACCAGGAGATGGACCTACCCTATCTACCCAGGCTACCTGCAGGTCCCAAAAGTACGGAAAGAAATCCTCAAAGCCATAAAAAACTACTTCATGGAAAACACTCCATCAGTTAGCTCTCCATCAGTTTTATGGGAAGCTTACAAGACCGTCATTAGGGGACAAGCTATAGTCTCCATTTTAGGGCATAAGCGAGAGAAACAGAAGGAACTGCTAGACCTAGAGATAGAATTGCATGCAGCTGAGGCACAACACACTGCGTACCCCACACCAGCATCATCTCATGCACTACACCTTATACAACAACAGTACAGAGACCATTTGACAAAATCAAAACTTACGGCCACTAGTCATAAAATCTACGATGTAGGGGACAAAGCGGGAAAACTCCTGGCCTGGCTAGACAAGGGGGAACAGGGCACCAAAGGTATAGCACAGATACAGACGGAGGATGGGCAGATAACAACCGATCTACGGGAAATAGTACGGACGCTGGCAGGAATTTTTCAAAAAGTCTATACGTCAGAGTATGTGATGACACAGGAGAAAGCGAGGGCCTCCATTAAGGATATAGTAATGCCCAAGCTTACTCCTGAGGCAGCCCTGGAGCTCGAGGCTGATCTTACGGTAGAGTAACAGCAAGCTGCGATCCGCTCACTGCAATCAGGCAAAGCAAACAGTGGGAATCACTAGCCCACATTTATTACGCATGTACACCGACAGCCTGGAGAGAGGGGAGCTGCCCCTTGACCAGCGGTTAGCTACTATAGTGGCAATTCTCAAACCCGGGAAACCTCCGACTGACTGCACCTCTTACCGTCCAATCTCATTGATCAATGCAGAAGCCAAAATACTTGCTAAGGTGTTGGCGATTAGGCTGGCACCACACCTCGCGCATTTAATCCATCCAGATCAGTCCGGTTTTATGCCGGGCAGAAACACTGCATTAAACCTTAGACACCTACATGGGGTGATGGCTAGAATCCCATCCCTGCAAGAACTGGCAGTCGTGATCTCCCTAGATGCAAGGATGGCATTTGACATGGTTTGGTGGCGTTTCTTATTCGCGGTCCTTCATCATCTGGGCTTCGGCCCCAAATTTTGTGCATGGGTTCGCCTTTTGTACACCAAACCTCTGGCATACGTGGTGGCCAAAGAACACATCTCTGAAAATATCCTGTTAGCGAGAGGAACGCGCCAGGGATGCCCCCCGTCGCCGATACTTTTTGCTTTGGCATTAGAGCCCTTGGCAGCATGGATTAGAGGGGAGCCAATGATGCGGGGCCTTCAGTGGATGGAAGGGTGGGAGGATCGCATCTCCCTCTACGCAGACGACATATTAGTGTATTTGACTAACCCCGGACACTCTATACAGATACTCCTTCAGATCTGTTAAAGCATTGGAAAGATGTCCGGATACACCAGCAACTGGTCCAAGTCTGTTATGTACATACTACATGGCCCCGCACCACACCTCCCCACCAGTTGTCCGCTCTTAATTTCACATGACTCATTCAAATATTTGGGCATTCATGTCACGACCAGCCCTGATGAATTTTTCTCCCAAAACGTAGTGCCCCCATTGGAGCATCTGAAGAGGGATGTGACGCACTGGGAATCACTTCCATTAACATTGCTGGGGAAGGCAGCACTGTTTAAAATGATGGCGCTGCCCAGATTCCTGTATGCTCTTGAGAACACGCCCCATCCTGTACCTCTGAAATACTTTAAGCAAATTGCCGCACAGGTATCCACGCTGTTATGGGGCAATAAACCGGCATGTATAGCGCAGGCGAAGCTGAACCGGGGATGGTACGACGGAGGAGTGGCACTCCCTAACATCCAGTTGTATTATTGGGCGGCACATCTAAAAGTCATTAATCAGTGGATTCATACCCCCCAGGCTGACCCGGCATATAGCGCCGATAGGTTTCAGCTGGGAATAGGTAATATACTAGCGGCCCTCTATAACAAAGGCCAGGTCTTAAAGCTGATAGGGCCCACGAAGCACACAGTCGCGATTTGGCACACAGCACGGACACGGTTGGAATGGAAGGGAGTCATTACCCGGCTTACTCCGCTCTGGGATACTAAACGACTGGGACAACTCAGAAACCGCAAGGGCTTTGAACAGTGGGACACCATAGGCATCTCCACAGTGGGCGACCTGTGGGACAAAGGGACTGTGATCCCGTTTGAACAACTTCAGCGACAGTACGAGCTTGCACCATCAGAAGCCTTCTGTTATACATAGATTAGACATGCACTGTTCGCAGCTCCGCCGCAGGGCACGGAGGTGCCTGAGGCCTCCCCATTGGAGGATAGACTGCTAACGGACTATATGCAATAGCGAGCCACATCTTTCACTTATCGTAAGCTAATCAATAATTTACCGGACCCTACAACCTCCTTAAGCGAGAAATGGGTGGGTGACGTAGGAGACCTGGATGAAACGGAGTGGCAGGAGGCATTGGCTTCACCCAAAGAGGTGGGTGTACCCTCACGACTTAGACTGGTACAGCTCAAGATACTCCACCGCACATATCACACCATTGGCGACATGGTGTGCGGACATGGACCTGGCCATGATGGCCGAAAGGATGGTATTTATCAATCGAGGATGTCCCCAGAAATGGAGCAAGATATGGGGAGCGAGGAATAGGTACCAGGGGGACATATGTGAGCCACTGCCAGATTATCATGAAGAAAGTTCCGAAGATGAGCAATAATGTATGTATTAGGACATGTTTTCATGGAATGCCTGAAGAATCGATTTTGATCGGACAGATATGTAAAGGCATCAAACATGATTGGCTACCGTGGTTATGTATGCTGACTGTAAAATGTAATTATGTACAACCTGATTTTTCTGCCGAAGATCTTTATGAAAATAAAAAACAGATTTAAAAAAAAAAAACATGTCCTTCCATTGTTGCCAATGCAATGGTGGAGTACCTGCAACTTGGAGAAAATGTAGTGGTGCTAATACTCAATCGATTATGTGACCATGTGTGGGTGAGTTTCTGCCTCACTGTAAGACCATCATAATATATTATGCCATGAACAGTGTGCCAATTAAAAATGCACAAAGCAAGGCGAAAAATACTAATGCTCTTGCTCTAAAAAGATGCAGGCATAGAAATAATCATAAAAGATAGGTGTTCCCCCATGAGCACCACGTTCTAGATCCAAAAACCTACAACTACTGTTTTTATGTATGTGGAATCGTAGAGCCTAAACCTAGTTTAGAGCCGTAGAGCCTGAACCTAGCTACAAAGCAATAGAGTTTTTTTCATTAAAGGGGTAATATGTGGCTGCTGCAGAGGCTAAGGGAAATGTGGTAGAACACAATGGAAACAAGCATTTGCAATGCAATAGGTCTCGCATTAGGAAAGTTTGAGCTATTGGTATTGTAAATGACAAATTTTGTATTTATGTGTTGGTTTTGAAAATAGCAAAATTAATAGCTTTGTCATTTACAATGCCAATAGCTATAACTTTTGCAAATGTGACACCTATAGCATTTGTAATGCAACATGTTTTGCATTTACGTGACTTAGCTGTATTGATATTACAAATAACAATAGCATTTTTTTTTATAATTAATACTTAAATAAAAGTTATTGTAATGTTTAATGGCAATACCCTAAACTTTTGTAAATAACTTTTGTGAAGATTATGTTCAGTGTATTTTATTGTGACGAAAATCCAAGACCAGAAGTGAAATATTAACATCTTTTTGTGACATTTGTAATAAAGCTTGAAACATTGAGAGAACATATTTGAACCAGTTGTTGTTGAATGGTTGTGCAGCAGAGCCCCCCTCCTTAAAAAACAACAAATAAGGCAACAGTCTACCACAATTAATCAACAGTGGGAGAAGCTTAAAAGCATCAACTCAAACAATGGGAACAGCCCAAACACAAGCATTTGCAATGCAATCAGTCTCGCCTTTGGGACCTTATTAGTATTTATCCATGCTGCACATTATCCTGGGTGCGGCAACCACCGGCTCAAATTAAGCAGAGGGGGAGGGGAGCAACAAGGGAGGGATGAGAAGCCTGGAGGGAGAAGGAAATGACGAGAGGCTTGGAGGGAGAAGAGAGTAGCATGGGAGGACAAGCAGCATGGGAGGACAAGAAGCCTGGAGGGAGAGGGGAGCAACAAGAGAGGGATGAGAAGCCTGGAGGGAGAGACGAGCAACAAGAGAGGGACCAGCGGCTTGGAGGGAGACGGGAGGGACGAGAGGCCTGGAGGGAGTGGAGAGCTGCAGAGAGGGGACAAGAGGCCTGGAGTGAGAAGAGGATACGATACAGAAAAGGGGGTGGTGATGAACAGAGTGTCTGAATTAAGCAGACCACTCTTACCCAGTCCAAAGATCAGGGCTTGATCCATCACCGTTATTTATCTCACTGCCCCATCCCAGCTCAGAACCTGGCTATATGCAAATTAGTCTGTCCCTGGCCCAGTGCATCATGGGAACAGGGCAGACCAAACTACCAAGCCAATTCTTCACCAGAAAGGAGACAAGCTACCGGGGACCGGTTTCTGGCATTTCAGCCTCTTCGGCCCGGCTTGCTTGAATCCTGATGGAGCAGTGAGAAAGGGACTCATGTCTGAGTATACCCTGCCACACCTATAGTGGCCAAAAACGATACAGAAAAGGGGGTGGTGATGAACAGAGTGTCTGAATTAAGCAGACCACTCTTACCCAGTCCAAAGATCAGGGCTTGATCCATCACCGTTATTTATCTCACTGCCCCATCCCAGCTCAGAACCTGGCTATATGCAAATTAGTCTGTCCCTGGCCCAGTGCATCATGGGAACAGGGCAGACCAAACTACCAAGCCAATTCTTCACCAGAAAGGAGACAAGCTACCGGGGACCGGTTTCTGGCATTTCAGCCTCTTCGGCCCGGCTTGCTTGAATCCTGATGGAGCAGTGAGAAAGGGACTCATGTCTGAGTATACCCTGCCACACCTATAGTGGCCAAAAACGATACAGAAAAGGGGGTGGTGATGAACAGAGTGTCTGAATTAAGCAGACCACTCTTACCCAGTCCAAAGATCAGGGCTTGATCCATCACCGTTATTTATCTCACTGCCCCATCCCAGCCCAGAACCTGGCTATATGCAAATTAGTCTGTCCCTGGCCCAGTGCATCATGGGAACAGGGCAGACCAAACTACCAAGCCAATTCTTCACCAGAAAGGAGACAAGCTACCGGGGACCGGTTTCTGGCATTTCAGCCTCTTCGGCCCGGCTTGCTTGAATCCTGATGGAGCAGTGAGAAAGGGACTCATGTCTGAGTATACCCTGCCACACCTATAGTGGCCAAAAACGATACAGAAAAGGGGGTGGTGATGAACAGAGTGTCTGAATTAAGCAGACCACTCTTACCCAGTCCAAAGATCAGGGCTTGATCCATCACCGTTATTTATCTCACTGCCCCATCCCAGCTCAGAACCTGGCTATATGCAAATTAGTCTGTCCCTGGCCCAGTGCATCATGGGAACAGGGCAGACCAAACTACCAAGCCAATTCTTCACCAGAAAGGAGACAAGCTACCGGGGACCGGTTTCTGGCATTTCAGCCTCTTCGGCCCGGCTTGCTTGAATCCTGATGGAGCAGTGAGAAAGGGACTCATGTCTGAGTATACCCTGCCACACCTATAGTGGCCAAAAACGATACAGAAAAGGGGGTGGTGATGAACAGAGTGTCTGAATTAAGCAGACCACTCTTACCCAGTCCAAAGATCAGGGCTTGATCCATCACCGTTATTTATCTCACTGCCCCATCCCAGCTCAGAACCTGGCTATATGCAAATTAGTCTGTCCCTGGCCCAGTGCATCATGGGAACAGGGCAGACCAAACTACCAAGCCAATTCTTCACCAGAAAGGAGACAAGCTACCGGGGACCGGTTTCTGGCATTTCAGCCTCTTCGGCCCGGCTTGCTTGAATCCTGATGGAGCAGTGAGAAAGGGACTCATGTCTGAGTATACCCTGCCACACCTATAGTGGCCAAAAACGATACAGAAAAGGGGGTGGTGATGAACAGAGTGTCTGAATTAAGCAGACCACTCTTACCCAGTCCAAAGATCAGGGCTTGATCCATCACCGTTATTTATCTCACTGCCCCATCCCAGCTCAGAACCTGGCTATATGCAAATTAGTCTGTCCCTGGCCCAGTGCATCATGGGAACAGGGCAGACCAAACTACCAAGCCAATTCTTCACCAGAAAGTAGACAAGCTACCGGGGACCGGTTTCTGGCATTTCAGCCTCTTCGGCCCGGCTTGCTTGAATCCTGATGGAGCAGTGAGAAAGGGACTCATGTCTGAGTATACCCTGCCACACCTATAGTGGCCAAAAACGATACAGAAAAGGGGGTGGTGATGAACAGAGTGTCTGAATTAAGCAGACCACTCTTACCCAGTCCAAAGATCAGGGCTTGATCCATCACCGTTATTTATCTCACTGCCCCATCCCAGCTCAGAACCTGGCTATATGCAAATTAGTCTGTCCCTGGCCCAGTGCATCATGGGAACAGGGCAGACCAAACTACCAAGCCAATTCTTCACCAGAAAGGAGACAAGCTACCGGGGACCGGTTTCTGGCATTTCAGCCTCTTCGGCCCGGCTTGCTTGAATCCTGATGGAGCAGTGAGAAAGGGACTCATGTCTGAGTATACCCTGCCACACCTATAGTGGCCAAAAACGATACAGAAAAGGGGGTGGTGATGAACAGAGTGTCTGAATTAAGCAGACCACTCTTACCCAGTCCAAAGATCAGGGCTTGATCCATCACCGTTATTTATCTCACTGCCCCATCCCAGCTCAGAACCTGGCTATATGCAAATTAGTCTGTCCCTGGCCCAGTGCATCATGGGAACAGGGCAGACCAAACTACCAAGCCAATTCTTCACCAGAAAGGAGACAAGCTACCGGGGACCGGTTTCTGGCATTTCAGCCTCTTCGGCCCGGCTTGCTTGAATCCTGATGGAGCAGTGAGAAAGGGACTCATGTCTGAGTATACCCTGCCACACCTATAGTGGCCAAAAACGATACAGAAAAGGGGGTGGTGATGAACAGAGTGTCTGAATTAAGCAGACCACTCTTACCCAGTCCAAAGATCAGGGCTTGATCCATCACCGTTATTTATCTCACTGCCCCATCCCAGCTCAGAACCTGGCTATATGCAAATTAGTCTGTCCCTGGCCCAGTGCATCATGGGAACAGGGCAGACCAAACTACCAAGCCAATTCTTCACCAGAAAGGAGACAAGCTACCGGGGACCGGTTTCTGGCATTTCAGCCTCTTCGGCCCGGCTTGCTTGAATCCTGATGGAGCAGTGAGAAAGGGACTCATGTCTGAGTATACCCTGCCACACCTATAGTGGCCAAAAACGATACAGAAAAGGGGGTGGTGATGAACAGAGTGTCTGAATTAAGCAGACCACTCTTACCCAGTCCAAAGATCAGGGCTTGATCCATCACCGTTATTTATCTCACTGCCCCATCCCAGCTCAGAACCTGGCTATATGCAAATTAGTCTGTCCCTGGCCCAGTGCATCATGGGAACAGGGCAGACCAAACTACCAAGCCAATTCTTCACCAGAAAGGAGACAAGCTACCGGGGACCGGTTTCTGGCATTTCAGCCTCTTCGGCCCGGCTTGCTTGAATCCTGATGGAGCAGTGAGAAAGGGACTCATGTCTGAGTATACCCTGCCACACCTATAGTGGCCAAAAACGATACAGAAAAGGGGGTGGTGATGAACAGAGTGTCTGAATTAAGCAGACCACTCTTACCCAGTCCAAAGATCAGGGCTTGATCCATCACCGTTATTTATCTCACTGCCCCATCCCAGCTCAGAACCTGGCTATATGCAAATTAGTCTGTCCCTGGCCCAGTGCATCATGGGAACAGGGCAGACCAAACTACCAAGCCAATTCTTTACCAGAAAGGAGACAAGCTACCGGGGACCGGTTTCTGGCATTTCAGCCTCTTCGGCCCGGCTTGCTTGAATCCTGATGGAGCAGTGAGAAAGGGACTCATGTCTGAGTATACCCTGCCACACCTATAGTTGCCAAAAACGATACAGAAAAGGGGGTGGTGATGAACAGAGTGTCTGAATTAAGCAGACCACTCTTACCCAGTCCAAAGATCAGGGCTTGATCCATCACCGTTATTTATCTCACTGCCCCATCCCAGCTCAGAACCTGGCTATATGCAAATTAGTCTGTCCCTGGCCCAGTGCATCATGGGAACAGGGCAGACCAAACTACCAAGCCAATTCTTCACCAGAAAGGAGACAAGCTACCGGGGACCGGTTTCTGGCATTTCAGCCTCTTCGGCCCGGCTTGCTTGAATCTTGATGGAGCAGTGAGAAAGGGACTCATGTCTGAGTATACCCTGCCACACCTATAGTGGCCAAAAACGATACAGAAAAGGGGGTGGTGATGCACAGAGTGTCTGAATTAAGCAGACCACTCTTACCCAGTCCAAAGATCAGGGCTTGATCCATCACCGTTATTTATCTCACTGCCCCATCCCAGCTCAGAACCTGGCTATATGCAAATTAGTCTGTCCCTGGCCCAGTGCATCATGGGAACAGGGCAGACCAAACTACCAAGCCAATTCTTCACCAGAAAGGAGACAAGCTACCGGGGACCGGTTTCTGGCATTTCAGCCTCTTCGGCCCGGCTTGCTTGAATCCTGATGGAGCAGTGAGAAAGGGACTCATGTCTGAGTATACCCTGCCACACCTATAGTGGCCAAAAACGATACAGAAAAGGGGGTGGTGATGAACAGAGTGTCTGAATTAAGCAGACCACTCTTACCCAGTCCAAAGATCAGGGCTTGATCCATCACCGTTATTTATCTCACTGCCCCATCCCAGCTCAGAACCTGGCTATATGCAAATTAGTCTGTCCCTGGCCCAGTGCATCATGGGAACAGGGCAGACCAAACTACCAAGCCAATTCTTCACCAGAAAGGAGACAAGCTACCGGGGACCGGTTTCTGGCATTTCAGCCTCTTCGGCCCGGCTTGCTTGAATCCTGATGGAGCAGTGAGAAAGGGACTCATGTCTGAGTATACCCTGCCACACCTATAGTGGCCAAAAACGATACAGAAAAGGGGGTGGTGATGAACAGAGTGTCTGAATTAAGCAGACCACTCTTACCCAATCCAAAGATCAGGGCTTGATCCATCACCGTTATTTATCTCACTGCCCCATCCCAGCTCAGAACCTGGCTATATGCAAATTAGTCTGTCCCTGGCCCAGTGCATCATGGGAACAGGGCAGACCAAACTACCAAGCCAATTCTTCACCAGAAAGGAGACAAGCTACCGGGGACCGGTTTCTGGCATTTCAGCCTCTTCGGCCCGGCTTGCTTGAATCCTGATGGAGCAGTGAGAAAGGGACTCATGTCTGAGTATACCCTGCCACACCTATAGTGGCCAAAAACGATACAGAAAAGGGGGTGGTGATGAACAGAGTGTCTGAATTAAGCAGACCAGACCCTTTTCTGAATCATTTTGTCCACCATAAGCGTGGAAGGGTATACTCAGATGTGAGTCCCTTGCTCATTGCACCATCAGGATTCAAGCAAGCCGGGCCGACGAGGCTGAAATGCCAGAAACCGGTCCCCGGTAGCTTGTTTCCTTCCCAGTATAAGAATTGGCTTGGTAGTTTGGTTTGCCCTGTTCCCATCATGCACTGGGACAGGAACAGACTAATTTGCATATAGCCAAGTTCTGAGCTGGGATGGTGCAGTGAGCTAAAAAACGGTGATGGATCAAGCCCTGATCTTTGGACTGGGTAAGAGTGGTCTGCTTAATTCAGGCACTCTGTTCATCACCACCCCCTTTTCTGAATCATTTTGTCCACCATAAGCGTGGAAGGGTATACTCAGATGTGAGTCCCTTGCTCATTGCACCATCAGGATTCAAGCAAGCCGGGCCGACGAGGCTGAAATGCCAGAAACCGGTCCCCGGTAGCTTGTTTCCTTCCCAGTATAAGAATTGGCTTGGTAGTTTGGTTTGCCCTGTTCCCATCATGCACTGGGACAGGAACAGACTAATTTGCATATAGCCAAGTTCTGAGCTGGGATGGTGCAGTGAGCTAAAAAACGGTGATGGATCAAGCCCTGATCTTTGGACTGGGTAAGAGTGGTCTGCTTAATTCAGGCACTCTGTTCATCACCACCCCCTTTTCTGAATCATTTTGTCCACCATAAGCGTGGAAGGGTATACTCAGATGTGAGTCCCTTGCTCATTGCACCATCAGGATTCAAGCAAGCCGGGCCGACGAGGCTGAAATGCCAGAAACCGGTCCCCGGTAGCTTGTTTCCTTCCCAGTATAAGAATTGGCTTGGTAGTTTGGTTTGCCCTGTTCCCATCATGCACTGGGACAGGAACAGACTAATTTGCATATAGCCAAGTTCTGAGCTGGGATGGTGCAGTGAGCTAAAAAACGGTGATGGATCAAGCCCTGATCTTTGGACTGGGTAAGAGTGGTCTGCTTAATTCAGGCACTCTGTTCATCACCACCCCCTTTTCTGAATCATTTTGTCCACCATAAGCGTGGAAGGGTATACTCAGATGTGAGTCCCTTGCTCATTGCACCATCAGGATTCAAGCAAGCCGGGCCGACGAGGCTGAATTGCCAGAAACCGGTCCCCGGTAGCTTGTTTCCTTCCCAGTATAAGAATTGGCTTGGTAGTTTGGTTTGCCCTGTTCCCATCATGCACTGGGACAGGAACAGACTAATTTGCATATAGCCAAGTTCTGAGCTGGGATGGTGCAGTGAGCTAAAAAACGGTGATGGATCAAGCCCTGATCTTTGGACTGGGTAAGAGTGGTCTGCTTAATTCAGGCACTCTGTTCATCACCACCCCCTTTTCTGAATCATTTTGTCCACCATAAGCGTGGAAGGGTATACTCAGATGTGAGTCCCTTGCTCATTGCACCATCAGGATTCAAGCAAGCCGGGCCGACGAGGCTGAAATGCCAGAAACCGGTCCCCGGTAGCTTGTTTCCTTCCCAGTATAAGAATTGGCTTGGTAGTTTGGTTTGCCCTGTTCCCATCATGCACTGGGACAGGAACAGACTAATTTGCATATAGCCAAGTTCTGAGCTGGGATGGTGCAGTGAGCTAAAAAACGGTGATGGATCAAGCCCTGATCTTTGGACTGGGTAAGAGTGGTCTGCTTAATTCAGGCACTCTGTTCATCACCACCCCCTTTTCTGGAGTGAGAAGAGAGCAGCAGGGGAGGATGAGAAGCCTGGAGGGAGAAGGGAGCAACAAGTGAGCGACAAGAAGCCTGGATCGAGAGGAGAGCAACGAGGGAGGGACGAGAGACTTTCAGAGAGAGGGGGAGGGACGAGAGGCCTGGAGGAAGAGAGAGGAGCAGAGAAGGGACGTGAGGCCTAGAGGAGGAAGAGAGCAGCATGAGATGACAAGAAACCTGGAGAGAGAGTGGAGCAGCGAGGGTGGAACGAGAAGCCTGAAAGGAGAGGGGGGCAATGAGGGAGGGACAAGGTGCCTGGAAGGAGAGAGGAGAAGTGGGTTAAGAGAGGGCTACCGAGCAAGCGTTTGTGAAAGATAAAGCGCGCTGTTGATGAATTGGTCATTGAGCTGAGACAGGAAAATGCTCATTAAAAGTGACGGCAAAGGGCGCCAAAGGATTAAAAATAACAAGCAGTGATGGAGGGTGGGGTGCAGGATAATTTCTCTAAAGAAGATTTAAGGGCTACAGACCTGAAAATGAACCACAGCATTTTTACTGCATGTTTACGATCGGTGCACACAAGGCAATGTGGAAATCTACCACCAAATCCGTTCCAGTTTATGCTATTGTTTCTTTAGCTGGTGCCACGTCCTCTCTGATGCAGAGAAGGCGGTGAGAACGTATTGGGCCTGCAGTGCGACTGCCTTAATAAATCCCAGTGCTCTACATTACGAGGTGGTGGTGGGGGTAGGGGACTGCACGGGGATGTTAAGTGGCAGGTTGGGGCAATGAGAACGATTAACAAGACGTCAGCGTTTAGTTGCGTCGGCCGCGAAATGGATCCAAAAAAACCAAGCTGGAGCCAGCTCGGGCGCAGCACGTCTTCCGGAGACGTGCACGTTCACAGAGCACAATCGGCTCGGGCACAGGCCAATAGCCGCTCGTGCACAGCTCTGTACTCCCTTGGCTGTGAGCACGGTGACTGTAATACTCGCTGCGGCAGCGCTTCTCGCTGCGGCAGCGCTTCGCGCTGCTACCGGCAGCGAGCCCTAAAAAGAAAAGATGACCTGCATGAAGTGGGGAGCAGTAAGAGAGCAAAGCAGAGGTTTGCAGGGCGGGTAGCAAGTGACAGTAGGTGCTCTGTTTGACAAAGCATAGATAGGGACTAGAACAGGAGTAAGAGGAAGGGGTAAACGCTTTAAGGGTGGTACTTTTCAGATCAGTAAGGTATAAGATGTAAAACAGCACCAAGGTGTTACCTGAAGAGTAGGGTCTTCAGCTTTTTTTATGCATCTTCGGCAGATGATGCCACAAATTTAATCTAGAATGGCATCCCACACCCTCGAGCATACCAGGAGAAGGCCTGGCATCTGGCCTTCTCATTTCTGTACTCATTGGCTTCTAGACTGGTTATGCAACAAATCCCTGTATGCAACCATATGGCATCTTCTTTTCCACAGATTAGAATCCTTTAACTAGCACCATGTGGTGCCTTTTATTTGACCTGTACTGGATTGGCAATCTAAATGCCGTACTAGGTTTTATATGAGACGTTCCTCATATGAAAATGAAACCAATGTACAAGTGGCACTCATGTAAAACCAGAATAGATAAGATAAAGCATTCCCACCAAACATAGAGGATGTTCTGCTGAAGCTACACCCAACATTTGTGGAAGGGATACTTTATGCGGCAGCCCCTCCCAGCACCGGTGATAATTTGTCATTCAGAATCCCCAGCATGCTTTGCAAAAAGACAGATATTGGTGAAGTATCACTCAAAATTGAGAGAGTGACTGCTACTGAATCTCCAGTTTAAAATGGGAAGAAATGAATAGTCTTACATAGCCCTTCCAAACGGTGATTAAAGAAGTGACTTCAAAAGCCTCCCCGAATACTGCAACCTTTGGCATTACTCAGCTCCCAAAATTGCCAGTCTCCTCCCAAGCACTGGAGTTAAAAAAAAATCTGGAATAACCAAGTTGTCATCAATTATGTTAAGATGTACAACTCTTTTTCAGATTTTCCTTGGGCCTTATTTTACTGCATTTCCCCAGTCAGTCTTTGGGTGTCTTAATTTCCTTGTGAGGTGCTGCAGTGCCCCACAAATGTGACATGCTTAGCAGTGCAAATGCATGGAGAATTATAATAAGGAAAGTTGTGGAATATGAGGTTACATGAGAACTGAAAGTTGAAGTTGATGATTAAAAATCAAAAGCAGCATGACACAGACTCTGGGGAGACAAAAGATGAACTTTGTCGGCTGTGATTACACTTATTAATTTACTGCCTGAGAAGAACATGGAAAATCGCAGATATTATATAAATATTCACCATCAGATATGCTCTTTTAATTTAATTAACAATCATACTCCGTGATACACTATTGTCACTCACCTTTGAGTTAAATTTTGGTCTCAGACATATCTCACCTTCTTTCTCGTGGAGCCTTTGATAAGTCCCAATTAAACAGGTGAGCCTCAGGAGGTTTGAGGAGAGCAGTGTGGCGTACAACCAATTTCCCTTGTCATCTCAACTTGTGAAGAATATGGATAGTCGTACAAAACGGGAAACAACCATTACATCGCAACTTTTACAACGCACTACCATTACAACGAAACTTTTACAACGCAAAACCCATTACAACGCAGGTATTTACAACGCAGGTATTTACAACGCAGGTGCTATTACAACGCATACCATTACAACGTAAGTACTGGTAAGTATATAATTATATTTAAAATGTTATATGTTTGTTTTTTAAATGGGGTATTTTTTGGGTTAAGGGTCAGTTTTGGGTTTTAGGGTAAAGGGGCATTTTTAGGGTTCAGGGTGAGATTTGGGTTTTTGGGCAAAGGGGTATTTTTAGGGTTCAGGGTCTGTTTTTAGTTATTGGGTAAAGGGGTATTTTTAGGGTTCAGGGTCAGTTTTCAGTTTTTGGGTAAAGGGGTATTTTTAGGGTTCAGGGTCAGTTTTCAGTTTTTGGGTAAAGGTTCAGGGTCAGTTTTCAGTTTTTGGGTAAAGGGGTATTTTTAGGGTTCAGGGTCAGTTTTCAGTTTTTGGGTAAAGGGGTATTTTTAGGGTTCAGGGTCAGTTTTCAGTTTTTGGGTAAAGGGGTATTTTTAGGGTTCAGGGTCAGTTTTCAGTTTTTGGGTAAAGGGGTATTTTTAGGGTTCAGGGTCAGTTGTCAGTTTTTGGGTAAAGGGGTATTTTTAGGGTTCATGGTCAGTTTTCAGTTTTTGGGTAAAGGGGTATTTTTAGGGTTCAGGGCCAGTGTTCAGTTTTTGGGTAAAGGGGTATTTTTAGGGTTCAGGGTCAGTTTTCAGTTTTTGGGTAAAGGGGTATTTTTAGGGTTCAGGGTCAGTTTTCAGTTTTTGGGTAAAGGGGTATTTTTAGGGTTCAGGGTCAGTTTTCAGTTTTTGGGTAAAGGGGCATTTTTAGGGTTCAGGGTCAGTTTTGGGTTATTATTATAATTACATTTGTTAAGCGCGCAGCTACCCGGAGGTTTCCGGCGCTAAGGCAAACAGAACGGTAAACAGAGTGAGAGGAACATCAGACCAGAAGTTTAAGTATTGAAGAGCCAGGTTTTAATTCCTTTACGGAATGTCAAAAAGCACATTTCAGAACGCAGAGATTGGGGTAGGGAGTTCCATAAAGAAGGTGCTAACAGGGAGAACGAGCGCCCTCCCATTTTAGCTCTGTTGACACGCGGTATCCTAAACTTATTCTGCGTGGATGACCTAAGTGTGCGGGGGGGAATATATTGCTGCACCAAAACAGATAGATAGTGCCGAGGTCTTCCAGTCATAATCTTGTGCATGAGACAAAGTGCTTTGAATTTGACTCTGCTCTCAATTTGCAACCAATGCAGTTTATGCATATGAGATGCGGCCGAGGTTCTGGCGGGCAGGTTACAAATAAGGCGAACTGCCATATTCTGTACCACCTGGTACTTCCTGGTTACCTCCTTGCAGGCACCCAAGAGTAGGATGTTCCCATAGTCCAGGGTGAGGTGACAAGAGCCTGGACTACAGTCCTTAGGGTGTCAGCAGGCAGCATCCACGTGATTTTCCTCAGCCACCTGATGATGGTGGTACACGTGGCGGAGACTTTCACAACGTGTTGCTTGAAGGATAGTTGATTGTCAAGGAGGACCCCAAGATTACGAGCAGTCACGGTTGGAGTAGGTAGAGGGCCCATCTCCGGCGGCCAATGTTGTGGGCCCCAGAGCGAGGTATCTGAGCCAAACAGGAGCAGTTCTGTTTTGTCCTCATTTAATTTTAATTTGTGCTTAAGCATCCAATCAGATATTTGTTTCAGTCCAGATTGAAGAGAGGAAGAGGGAAGATTTTTATTAGTAGAAAGTGAGTAGATAACTTGAGTGTCATCAGCATAGGAATAAATTGTAAGACCGGCCTGTTCCGCCAAAAAAGCAAGAGGTCTCACATACAAATTAAAGAAAAGAGGGCTAAGGATACACCCTTGGGGAACACCGTGAGTGGAGGGGAATATTGACGAAACAGATGTAGAAGAAAAAACTTGAAACGTGCGATCAGAAAGGAAATTAGCAATCCAGGCCAGGGCGGAGCCACCGACACCCACAGATTTCAAGGTGGACAACAAGATGGAATGGGAGACGGTGTCAAATGCGGCACTCAAATCAAGCAAGATGAGTGCCACTGTCTCCCCATTGTCCACCTTTCGTCTGATGGTCTCCGACACACCAAGGAGAGTGGTTTCAGTAGAGAAACCAGCCCTGAACCCGGATTGAGAACCATGAAGAAAATTAGAAGTTTCAACATGGGAATTGAGCAAGGAATTGACATGTTTCTCTAGAATCTTAGAGAAACATGAAAGCAAAGAAATAGGACGAAAATTAGATGGGTTGTTGGGATCTGCGTTGGCCTTTTTTAATAATGGGACCACCATTGCGTGCTTCCATTCATTTGGAACAATTGCTTCAGTTAATGAAGCGTTCAAGACCTCCAAAATAATATGGAGTAGGGCTGGGTCCAGGGAACTCAAAACTTGAGGAGGCATTGGGTCAAGGGGGGAACCAGATTTTATGTCTTGAAGATATTTGTTTAGAAGCGCAGGGGAAATAGGATCCCAAGCGTGGAGTGGGGGAATAGCGGATATAGAGCAGGGGATAGTAGCAGGAAGGGAATTGCGTAAGGCTTGATCAGAGTGAGTGGACGCAGCGGGAGTAGAGTTAAAAATATCATAGATCTTATCAATTTTTTCAAGAAAGAAGTTGGCTAAAACATTACACTGGGCAGTGTCCAGACAGGGGTCCTTAGGTACAGTGGACGCACCTGAAAGCTCTTTGAGTATTTTAAACAGGGCCTTGGGTCTATTTTGCGCCGTAAGAATAGTGCTATTAGCAAAGTTGACTCTGGCGATATCACAAGCCGAGTGATAAGCTTTAAGGGCAGCCTTGTATTTTACTTTATGATCTGGGTTATAGTTGGAACGCCATATGCGTTCCAGTTTTTTACAATTGGGTTTTTCTTGGCGAAGGGCGTCATTAAACCAAGGTGCCGGTGGATGATGGATTTGTGATTTATTTCTTTGAGTCGGGAGACAGGAATCCAAAGCTGTTGTCAACCACAATCTGACAGCAGGTAGCTCTTTAATAGTCATACTGGAAGACGTAGGTTTTGAGTTGGCAAGAAAAGAATTTAATTTGTCTACGTCTAGACGTTTCCAGTTCCTGCTGGCTTTGTGAGGGAGAGCAGGATTAGAGGAATTAGCCACAGTCATTTTAATTGAAAAGTTAACAATAAAATGGTCCGACCAGGTGACCGGCGTTGAAGATTGATAGGAAATGCCAGTAAGATTAGAAATGATGGGGTCTAAAAGATTACCGGCCTTATGGGTAGGGTCGGAATTATGAAGGTGAAGATCTAAGGCTGCAAGATCCTGTAAGAGGCGTGTAGAGATGGTACACAAAACAGAGTTAAAATGGATATTTAAGTCACCAACGACAATAAAATTAGTTGATTGCGCTAAAAACGGGGCAATAAGTTCAGGAAAGGAGGAAGCCCAACTACTAGCAGAGCCCGGTGGGCGATAGATCAGCGTACCAGTTAAAGTAAAATGAGGAGAAAGTAAGAGTTTAAACAAACCAGCTTCGCAGTTTGGAAAATCAAGGTCTTCCCATTTACAAGAGAATTCTCTCTTGAAAATAATAGCGATTCCCCCGCCGTCTTTAAGAACCCGGTTCCGCCCCACATAGGTGTAATCATTGGGGAGAGCCATGGCGATGTCAGGGCCAGAGCTATCATTTAACCAAGTTTCAGTGACAAACATGGCAGCTGGGCTAGCTGTCTCTAGAAGGTCAAAAATATCTCTCTTATGTTTCGAGAGAGATCGACAGTTAATACTAATAAACCTCAAAAGGGAGCAGGGATTGAGCGGAGTGGAAGGGGAAGTATGTATGTGGGAGGGAATATTCCAGAAAGTAGAAGACATGCAGTCTATGCCTGAAGTGAAAGAGTCCAATGAGAGGGAGCAATTTGGGCAAGTAGTGGGCGCATTTTGACAGTTAAGAACAATGTCCGAGGAACAAGATGACCCCCGCAACCGCAGTAAAGCGGTGCGAGAATAGGTTAAGTGATCGCGGGCAGGGGGACCCGTTCCTAGGCCCGTGCTGTGTGGACGGGCGCAGACGGGCAGGACTTTGGCACGACTTCGGCGCGAAGTCGGCGCTCCCGCTGCGCTCGTCCGCTGCGCTTCCGCCATTGTTTCATTAAATATGCAAGGAGAGAGACTCACTAGACCGCTAACCTGCCAATTGACCAGCAGGGCGGAAGTGAGGATGTGGGTGCGGAAATGAGGTTGTGCTCGTGTGGCCACCGCCGCTGCAAACGGCACAAGCCGTGGCGGATCGGTGCCAGGAGCCAGATACAGCGTAATGATACACAATGCAAATATTTAAAAACGCAAATGAAGGGACGTTGCGCCAGAGCGGCGATCAAATGCAAGTACAATTTGTTTTTAACATCAACAATAGTACCAGGATGTCAAGCGCTAAGGAGCGATTACTACAATAACAATTAATCTGTTAAAAGAGTTTTTAAAAATTCTCCAGTCATACACGGAGCCTCTGCAGCCTCTCTTACCAGCAGTTAGCCCCGACTGACGCTGGTGCTGGATTTAAGTAGAGCTGAGTATTCCACTCACTAGACCGCTAACCTGCCAATTGGCCAGCAGGGCGGAAGTGAGGATGTGGGTGCGGAAATGAGGTTGTGCTCGTGTGGCCACCGCCGCTGCAAACGGCACAAGCCGTGGCGGATCGGTGCCAGGAGCCAGATACAGCGTAATGATACACAATGCAAATATTTAAAAACGCAAATGAAGGGACGTTGCGCCAGAGCGGCGATCAAATGCAAGTACAATTTGTTTTTAACATCAACAATAGTACCAGGATGTCAAGCGCTAAGGAGCGATTACTACAATAACAATTAATCTGTTAAAAGAGTTTTTAAAAATTCTCCAGTCCTACACGGAGCCTCTGCAGCCTCTCTTACCAGCAGGGTTTTTGGGTAAAGGGGTATTTTCAGGGTTCAGGGTCAGTTTTCAGTTTTTGGGTAAAGGGGCATTTTTAGGGTTCAGGGTCAGTTTTGGGTTTTTGGGTAAAGGGGTATTTTTAGGGTTCAGGTTCAGTTTTGGGTTTTTGGGTAAAGGGGTATTTTAAGGGTTTAGGGTCAGTTATGGGTTTTTGGGTAAAGGGGTATTTTTAGGGTTCAGGGTCAGTTTTGGGTTTTTGGGTAAAGGGGTATTTTTAGGGTTCAGAGTCACTTTTGGGTTTTGGGGTAAAAAGGTACAAGGTAAAAATAAAGTAAAATTAAATTTAAATTAAATTAATTAAATTAAATTAAATTAAATTAAATTAATTAAATTAGAATTATTTACATTTGTAATTTAAATTATATACTTACCTATACTTACGTTGTAATGGCATGCGCTGGGACGCTCTTGGGCAGCCATGCGCTTTATAAATTAAATTTCATTTGATTTCATTTCATGCGTTGTAATAGCCCCTGCGTTGTAAATACCTGCGTTGTAATGCCATGCGTTGTAATGGCACCTGCGATGTAAAAGTTGCGTTGTGATGGCATGCATTGTAAATGCATGCGTTATAACGTCATACATCCATACAAAACAGGTAATAAAGTGTGCCTTTGTGAGATTTGCATTCACTGACCCAGCACCTCCTGGGATCGTATGGCACTAAATCACTGGCACTACCTTGTTAGTCATTACTCTGCATCTGCCCCAACATCAGGGGTGGTACAAAAGGGGGTGGTGATGGACGGAGCATCTGAATCAATCAAACACTCACACCCAGTCAAAAGATCTGGGTTTAATCCATCACCGTTCTTTAGCCCACTCTGCCACCCCAGTTCAGACATGGCTATATGCAAATCAGTCTGACCCTGTGCCTCATGGGAACAGTCCAGCCCGAACTGCCAAGCCATGCCTTCCCGGGACCGGAAACAAGCTTCCGAGGACCGGTTTCTGGCATTCCAGCCGTCTTCAGCCCGGCTTGCTTGAATCCAGTGGCAAAGTGAGCAAGGGACTCACGTCAGAGCATACCCTGCCACACTTATGGTGGCCAAAAGCGGTACAAAAGGGGGTGGTGATGGACGGAGCATCTGAATCAATCAAACACTCACACCCAGTCACAAGATCTGGGTTTAATCCATCACCGTTCTTTAGCCCACTCTGCCACCCCAGTTCAGGCATGGCTATATGCAAATCAGTCTGACCCTGTGCCTCATGGGAACAGTCCAGCCCGAACTGCCAAGCCATGCCTTCCCTGGACCGAAAACAAGCTTACGAGGACCGGTTTCTGGCATTCCAGCCGTCTTCAGCCCGGCTTGCTTGAATCCAGTTACAAAGTGAGCAAGGGACTCACGTCTGAGCATACCCTGCCACACTTATGGTGGCCAAAAGCGGTACAAAAGGGGGTGGTGATGGACAGAGCATCTGAATCAATCAAACACTCACACCCAGTCAAAAGATCTGGGTTTAATCCATCACCGTTCTTTATCCCACTCTGCCACCCCAGTTCAGACATGGCTATATGCAAATCAGTCTGACCCTGTGCCTCATGGGAACATTCCAGCCCGAACTGCTAAGCCATGCCTTTCCTGGACCGGAAACCAGCTTCCGAGGACCGGTTTCTGGCATTCCAGCCGTCTTCAGCCCGGCTTGCTTGAATCCAGTGGCAAAGTGAGCAAGGGACTCACGTCTGAGCATACCCTGCCACACTTATGGTGGCCAAAAGCGGTACAAAAGGGGGTGGTGATGGACGGAGCATCTGAATCAATCAAACACTCACACCCAGTCAAGTCAAGAAATACTTTATTCGGTTCGTTTCAAAAACCACAAAAGTACAAAAACAAACAAGAAGGTCCAAAAGACACCAGACAACATAATAACATAGAAGTACAATTTAAAAAGGAGGAAGTACCCAGTTTAAAAGATACTTAAAAGTGCAGAAATATGGTGTCAAATTTTAAAACGGGAAATATATACAACATTCCATTGTTTAAAAGCAGATTAAAAACATTTAACAATTGAGTCAAAAGGCAGAAATTAACATTTGTAATTATTCATCTAAGTCCAATTAATCTTTTTGCTAAGTCTCACTGCTATGGTTAAAAATCTAGCTACATTACAAATTTCCCATATGTTAGACAGTAATTGGAGGTACAAAAAGGCTGGCTTTACTTGCTTAAACCCTTTCCCCTTTAATAGGGGTATAATAAACTTTTTCCTTATATCTATGAAGTAACCACAGAAAAACAGGAAGTGAGCAGTATCCATAATCGAACAACCATCACATTTACACAAATCCAGATCAAGAGGCTTAGTCCAACCAGGGCGGTCAGAAATCAAAAGGTGGATTTTGTCTAACCGGAACTTAGTTAAAAGGTATCTGTGATTTGTGTTATTAACAACCTTTAGGTAAAGTTCGAGTTCATACCCAGAAGATACAATCAGTTGGTGGGTTCTAACGGATGGCTTTGACAACTCCAATCCTTCTCTATCCATCCCTCTGTTCAACAGAAAGGTATTTTTGACCCACTTCAGGTCGCCCTTCACTAAGTTAGATGGCTTGTTAAACAGTTCTGGCCGGCCTAACTTTATAGATAGTTGTTGGACATATTTCAACCAGGGGATCTTGTCCCAGTGATCTAGGGTAAGGCAGTCCTTAAAAATTTTGTGGTTCACTTCCAATTCCGGGTTAAGCCAGACTGAGATCCACTTAAGTAGGGGGGCCATGGCAATTCGATCCTCCAAATAAGCTACGCCGCATTCCTGTTGTACTATGAAGCCGGCCGTAGATCTTGGCAAGGAAAGAATCGTTTTAAGAAAATTGTCCTCAGTTGTCTGGAGCATCTTGACTGTCCTGAAACCCCACAAGTCTGCGCCATACATGGCGATAGCAATACATTTTGCAGCATATACCTTTAATACCGCCTCCAAGGGTTTAACCCCTAGTTTACGCGAAAAGCCCAGAACTGCCGAAATAGAACGTGCCAGGGCATTTTTTTTCTCCAGCAATTGGGGGTGCCAGGTAGAACAGTCATCAAATACAACCCCCAAATAGGGAAATCTGGAGACTCTTGTCAGTTTATGCCCATTGCATTCTAGTGTCATTTCATTTTTTTCTGGGCCCTGCCTTTCTGGCCCACCACCATAACATGAGATTTACCGTAATTAACACTTAGATCAAGGGATGACATAAAAACATAAAATGAATTTAACAGACATTGGAGACCCACTGCGGTGCGAGCTAAAAGAGCGGCATCATCCACATATAATAAAGCAGGCAATGAAAACTTTCCTGCCCTCGGTATATCCTTACAAGCTGCTCCTAGAGCGCCGCCCAAGTCATTAATATATAATGTGAACAACAAGGGAGCTAAGATACATCCTTGCCTTACCCCATTGGTGATACTAATCTCACCCGTGCGATTACCCTTTCTATCATATCGCACCGTGGCTGTAAGGTCCCTATGGAGGTCTGCTAAGAAATGCACAATGTTGGGATCTATTCCAATTCTAAGAAGCTGGCCCCATAACTTGGACCTATTTACTCGATCAAATGCCGAGGATAGGTCCATAAATGCGATGTACAGTATTCCTGGCTTCGCTATTGTGTATTTCCCAATGAGCAATTGCAGATTTAGGCTTTGATCAATGGTACTTCGCCCCTTTCTAAAACCATACTGTAGAGCCGAGAGGGTGTTAGTGTCCTCGAGCCAATCAGTAAGTTTACTTAAAACCACTCTCCCTAGGACCTTTACAGCAGAATCGATAAGTGAGATTGGGCGGTAATTGCCCGGGTCACCCCTGTCACCTTTTTTGTAGATAGGCACAATCACCGACTTGGACCATGTCTCCGGGATGCCTGTTTATGAAATTCTATTAAAAACATTTGCTAATACTTTGGACCAAAATGCTATATTGACTTTAAAAAGGTCAGAGGGAACTCCATCCGGCCCAGGAGCCTTATTGCTGGTCATTTTACCAAGAGCTTCTGCCACCTCTCCCTCGTCTACAACTAGAGTGTATGGCAGACTGGAAAAGGTGATTGAAGCCTCAGCCCCCGAATTCTCCTGTTCATAAACTGACTTAAAATGCAGGTGCCATTTATCTTCTTGTATTCCACAGTCCAGTTCATTGTTACGGGAGTCAGTAAAATAGGGTTGGTTGACCACAGCCCAGAACTTGGCACTACTTTTCAGCACGTCAGTTGACGTTAACTCAGCCCAGGCATCCTCTCTGATCTCTCGCCGCCTCCTTTCAACAACTATCTTATATTCTTTCCTGAGGGTGGCCATGAGCAATCTGTCCACTGGTTTGCATTTAAGGGCCACTTTAAGTTTTTGGTTGGCCTCTGAACAATTCCTATCAAACCAGCCTACCTTTCCAGGCGCTTTGCCTTTGCCATGACGTGTCAGATTAAGGACAATGTCGAGGCAAACCTTTTGGTACGCCTCCACTACTTTGTCCCCTGCCTGAGCATCCATACAAAGCTTAAGTTCCTCCCGGCTGCTACGGCAGAGGTTTGAAAAGAACTCCTCTGGGACTAGCTTGCACCATTTAATTCTGCGGGCTTGATCAGTCAACCGCATGTCGCATTTGTCCACCATATTCGACCTACTCCCCGTAGTTATGATTACATCTTTTACCTTTAACAAGACTGGATTGTGATCGCTGAAATGAGACCGCACAGCGGAATAACTGATGATATGGCTACCGCAACTACTACTTAAGAAAATAAAATCTATTACAGACCCACTACCGTGTCCTTTAAATGTAGGAATGTCCTCACCGCCCCCAGTAGGTAACATTAACCCATTTTCGGCCAGCATGGTTTCCAGTAAAATGCCCTGGTCTGAATGCTCAAAATGAATGTCCTCTTGATCAGGAGGACCAAATAGAACATTAGGGGCAGCATTCATCCTGACAACCATGAATATTGAAGTCCCCCATTAACAAAATGGTACATTCAGACTCCAACGACTCTTTAAATTTTAGGAGAAAAGAGTTTAACATTATCAAATTACTAGTTGAATGAGTCCTATCAAAAGAATTATAAAAATTCACTACCAGGACATTATGGTGGCCCTTGCGAATTATTTGAACCGCAAGACAGTAGAACCAACCAGTAAATATTTCTTTATACGTGCCAGGAATTTTAGCAGATACCAGGGTAACCAAACCCCCCCGCGCTCGCCCTCATGCAGAGGCGATAGCTGGCAGAAAAAAAGTGGTAAAACCATCTAATGTAAGTATGTTTTGCGTATCCCAAGTTTCCTGTATACATATTATATCCATTGTGCCTATAAAGTCCCTCCATATAGGGTCATCAACTTTACTTCTGAGGCCAGCAATGTTCCATGTAGCCACAATTAGCTCCCCCTGCCCTGTTACATTGTCCCTTTTTCCAGGTACTGAATCGCCTCCTTCAACACCCTGAATGATAATTGGGATTAACGGTCCCGCATCTATATTAGGCTCCTGCACATTTTGAAGGCTACTAGCCTTTTGTGGAGGGGTTGAGTGGGTGTTTTCCAACAAACTAGGCGATTGGCCCTGTGTTTGTCAATCAACCCAGCCTAGGTTGGACAAACAATCATAGCGATTGTCCTTGGAGATGTTAAAACGGTTTTCATGACCGTTAACAGTCTGGGGATAACTGTAAAAATGGCCATTTTGCATCCCTGCGCCAAACCCACCATGAGTGGATCTACCTCTTCTTCTCTGAACCACGGTCCAACCATCCTCACCTCCCTCGCCCCATCCATAGGGTTGGTCATCCCATGGGGGGTTAAACCTCCCCCTACCCTTTTGGTCATTCGGATCCCTTAGCCAACTCCATCTTTTATCCACTTGCTCCACAGGCAAATAGAAATAAGAGAGTGGTCTGGCAGTGACAGTATTAGCTTGATAGCGAGAAGTTCCTCTGCAGATATATTCTACCACCTGTGGGTTTTCAAAGGTTACCACAATGCAATCCCCTTGTAGGTTTTTTCTATTTCCACCCACCCAGGGGGTTCTCTCCACCATTAAGATGTTACTAGGCATATTCGTGGGTAGGGGATAATTATTGGATAACCAGTGGCACACCTTATTCTTTAATGCCTGGAAGGGTTCCACATAAGGTGGTGTTAATTCCGTTACACCAGTCAGGACCACTACATAAGGGCAGGCATCTTGGGGGAGGTGAATATTTCTTCGAGGCTCCATCTTTTCTCTAGGAGCTGAATCCAGATTTGGAGTCAAAGGTGCAGAATCCTTAAATTTAACTTGAGGGGTTATTTTAGACTTAACAAGAGTAGGTGTTTTATTAGGATCAGGGGTCTTGACTTTTTCTCCTCCTGATTTGGAGGTGTTAATCGGGTTCTTTAACACGGTGTTTTTAGCCCAGGACGAAATTTTTAGGGGCCGGTGGTTGTTTACGTGCTGTGGTCGTCACATGGGAGGCCATGTTGTTCTGATTAAAACTAGGAGCACTTATGTCCTTATGGATGTTTTTCAGCACTATTTCTAGACAGCGTAGCCTTGCCTCTATCGGTTCAAGAAGGGTTTTTAGAATTTCTAAGATATTACTACTCGTCGGACTTACCCCACCTCCTTCCTGACGAGTATCAACCCATTTATCCTCTTCCCCGTTTGCTTCCAAAATTTCCTCCAAACTACTGTCTACAATCGTGTCATCAGGGAGACTCAATGATAGGCCAACAGTTACTGGCTGTACTTCACCTATAGCTTCAATGCTTACGGCCGGGTCCCCGCTCACAGTCACGGGCTGTAAGCTGGGAGTGGTCTGGTTAGAATTAATTTTAGCTTTCCTGGCTTTGTAAGTGGTCGATTTACTGGCCCTTTGTTTGGGAATTGCCCCCTCTTTCAGCCCTCTCTGGTTAATATCAGAGGTCGTCGGTCGGTTATTCGCCTTCGTGGCAACCAGATCACTGTCTAGGCGACCCTCTGACAAAGAGTTGGAATGAGGGGGAGCGTCAAGACCCTGTTGGGGACTTAATGCATGATGATCAGCATCGTTATCTAACCTAGCAGGGGTGTTAGGGCAGATCCTGGTATCAGGCGTTCGTGCCTGAGCAATAAGGCCTAATGAAGATCTTTTAGGCTTAATCAAATCTTGGGACACCCTTCTGTCCATTAGTACAATCCCTTCATCAATCCATGCATTGGTACCGACTATGAAATCATCCAGGGTGCCGGTCAACTTTTTTGCCGCCTGGTGCCATACTTCTGGTCTCTCGACAATCCATGTCAATACCTACCCCTAGAAACTAAAAGAGCTAACAGAGCTATGGGGTA
Source organism: Lissotriton helveticus (assembly GCF_964261635.1). Taxonomy (NCBI): domain Eukaryota; kingdom Metazoa; phylum Chordata; class Amphibia; order Caudata; family Salamandridae; genus Lissotriton; species Lissotriton helveticus. The sequence continues at coordinate 1,763,124,612 of NC_136065.1, forward strand.
TAAATACACAATGTCGTTAGATATTGAAGCAACCAACAGAAACAAACAATGGGTAGATATACACACCCCAATTGGTATTTACACGTGAACTTCTAGATATTACACCTATGCATACGGTTCAGGTGTCCAAATGTCAGTAGGTTGATGTGATTGGGGCAGGGTATATGGACCAGGCCAGGCTCCTTGGGCCTCTGAGGGCCACAGAGGGCCCGCCCTTTGCCCGGGCTTAGCCCCGCGCTTTGTCCCGCTCGCGTCCCGCTACGCAGAGGGGGCGTTGGTGTTTTATGCGCTTCCGGTCGCCTGTTGCAGCGTCACTAGAAGCGCCCCCGCAAAGGCTCCTGGGGGTTGAAGTCCCCCCGCTCTGTGGCCGCTCTGATGGAAGAAAGCGGCGGCGGGGGGGACTCGGCTCCTGCTGCGGGTCTCGCTCCTCAGACCTTCGTTCCCCTGGCAGCACGGACAATGAACAAAATGGCAGGCTCAGGTGAATTCCGGACTCGTAATTTTTTGGCTCCCACTGGGCTCCGGGAGCGCAGCTGTTTTATGCGCCTCCGGTCGCCTGTTGCAGCGTCACTAGAAGCGCCCCCGCAAAGGCTCCTGGGGGTTGAAGTCCCCCCGCTCTGCGGCCGCTCTGATGGAAGAAAGCGGCGGCGGGGGGGACTCGGCTCCTGCTGCGGGTCTCGCTCTTCAGACCTCCGTTCCCCTGGCTGCGCGGACAATGAACAAAATGGCAGGCTCAGGTGACTTCCGGACTCGTAATTTTTTGGCTCCCACACTCAGTCAAAAGATCTGGGTTTAATCCATCACCGTTCTTTAGCCCACTCTGCCACCCCAGTTCAGACATGGCTATATGCAAATCAGTCTGACCCTGTGCCTCATGGGAACAGTCCAGCCCGAACTGCCAAGGCATGCCTTCCCTGGACCGGAAACAAGCTTCCGAGGACCGGTTTCTGGCATTCCAGCCGTCCTCAGCCCGGCTTGCTTGAATCCAGTGGCAAAGTGAGCAAGGGACTCACGTCTGAGCATACCCTGCCACACTTATGGTGGCCAAAAGCGGTACAAAAGGGGGTGGTGATGGACGGAGCATCTGAATCAATCAAACACTCACACCCAGTCAAAAGATCTGGGTTTAATCCATCACCGTTCTTTAGCCCACTCTGCCACCCCAGTTCAGACATGGCTATATAGCAATGTCTGAACTGGGGTGGCTGAGTGAACTAAAGAATGGTGATGGATTAAACCCAGATCAGTTGACTGGGGTTGAGTGTTTGATTTGTTCAAACGCTCCGTCCATCATCCCCTTTTGTATCGCTTTCTTTGCCCTAAGTATGGCAGGGTATGCTCAGACGTGAGTCCCTTGTTCACTTGGCCACTGGATTCAAGATAGCTTGGCTGATGAGGATTATGAATCCGAAACCGGTCCCAGGATGCTTGTTTCCGGTCCAGGGAAGACATGGCTTGGCAGTTCGGGCTGGACTGTTCCCATGAGGCACAGGGTCAGACTGATTTGCATATAGCCATGTCTGAACTGGGGTGGCTGAGTGAACTAAAGAATGGTGATGGATTAAACCCAGATCAGTTGACTGGGGGTGAGTGTTTGATTTGTTCAAACGCTCCGTCCATCATCTCCTTTTGTATTGCTTTGTTCGCCCTAAGTGTGGCAGGGTATGCTCAGACGTGGGTCCCTTGTTCACTTGGCCACTGGATTCAAGATAGCTTGGCTGATGAGGATTATGAATCCGAAACCGGTCCCAGGATGCTTGTTTCCAGTCCAGGGAAGACATGGCTTGGCAGTTCGGGCTGGACTGTTCCCATGAGGCACAGGGTCAGACTGATTTGCATATATCCATGTCTGAACTGATCAGTTGACTGGGGGTGAGTGTTTGATTTGTTCAAACGCTCCGTCCATCATCCCCTTTTGTACCAACATCAGGGGTGACATTACTCTGCAGCTTTGCAGGTAAGTTCATTTCTAGTTATATCTCTCTCCATCTCTTTCTCTCTCTGCCTCTCTATCTCCCTCTCTCTCTCGCTCTCTCTCCATATATATATATATATATATATATTCACTGAAAAAACCATAGGTTAGAGACCATATATAGTTAGCTGGACATTTTATTGACATAAAACCAATGAAATTCCATATATAGTTAGTTGCACTAACTATATATCGCGCACCCGCAATCCACTGCTGATGATGTCACATATTACATCATTCATGACATGGTCAGTGACATCACTGATGACATCACTGATGACATCTCAAATGACATCACTGATGACATCACTGATGACATCTCAAATGACATCACTGATGACATCATCTAGTGTCTGTGTGTTTTTGTAAAGTTTAAATATGTTTTACATATTGAAGAATGAGTGGATGTATGGAAGACTGAGTGTGTGTGTGGCTGGCTGGGAGGTGTGTGACTCTGTGCAAATCAATGTGTACTTGTATCAGTGATTGTATAAGAGAGTAAGTATGTGTTAGTATATGTGTGAAAAAGTATGGTGTTCTGTGTTTAACTGTATAGATGAGGAAATCGAAGTGTGATTGATTCTTCACAGGACTGACTAGGTGTATGAGTGCATATGATAGTGTTGTAATAATGAGTGACTGTATGTATGAGTGATTGTATGGGTGAATGAGTGAATGTGTGTGTAGACGTAGGAATCAGTGAGTGCGTATGTAGTAACTGGTATTGGTGTGTCATGATGTCATCAGTGATGTCATTTGAGATGTCATCAGTGATGTCATTTGAGATGTCATCAGTGATGTCATCAGTGATGTCACTGAAGTATGGTGTTCTGTGTTTAACTGTATAGATGAGGAAATGGAAGTGTGATTGATTCTTTACAGGTCTGACTAGGTGTGTGAGTAACTCCATGGATGAGTGGCAGTGTGTGAGTGTCTGCATAGGTGTATGAGTGCATATGATAGTGTTGTAATAATGAGTGACTGTATGTATGAGTGATTGTATGGGTGAATGAGTGAATGTGTGTGTAGACGTAGGAATCAGTGAGTGCGTATGTAGTAACTGGTATTGGTGTGTCATGATGTCATCAGTGATGTCATTTGAGATGTCATCAGTGATGTCATCAGTGATGTCATTTGAGATGTCATCAGTGATGTCATCAGTGATGTCACTGACCATGTCATGAATGATGTAATATGTGATATCATCAGCAGTGGATTGCGGGTGCGCGATATATAGTTAGTGCAACTAACTACATATGGAATTTCATTGGTTTTATGTCAATAAAATGTCCAGCTAACTATATATGGTCTCTAACCTATGGTTTTTTCAGTGAATTTTCAAGGTTTTGTAAATGCAAATTCCTAACTATATATGGTCTATAACCTATGGTTTTTTCAGTGAATTTCATTGGTTTTTTAAAAGCTAATATCTATAGCTGTAAAATATATTCTTTATTACGTGACGTATCACGTAGCCACGTGAGACGCCTCATGACGCGTCGCATAACCGTGACGTATCGGCTCTGCAGCGTAAACAAAACCCGTAACGTAAGCGTGCCGGAGCACGCTTACAGATATATATATTTTTTTAAACCTTAATTAGACAAAATCCACACGTGCACATATCTTGAGGCCTTGCAAAGGCACATCAAACAAACAGTCCCTACAATTTTGCCAAGTTTGCTGGAAATCTATTCCCTTCATTTTTTTTTTTACTGTTTCTCTTGGTTTTCCCCTTGTTACGCTTACCGGGACGCTACCCGGTACGCGAACCGGACGCTCCAAAAACACAAGATGGCGGACTCCCGTTACGCTGCCGGTTAGCTGCCCGGTTCACGTACCGGGAAGCGCCTCTACCGCCAAAAATCGCGGGGGACTTTAATATCCCCCTCATCAATCCTAGGGGGTCAGGAGGGGTTTACCTTGCCCCCTTTCCTTCATTTCCCCCTTCTTTTTTCACCACATCTTGTCTCTCGAACCTACCGAGAGACAAGATGGCGGCCGCTCCGGACTGTTTACAATGTTGACAGCTACGCTGCCGGTTAGCTGCCCGGTTAGCTGCCCGGTGAGCTGCCCGGTTCGCGTACCGGGACGCGCCTCTACGGCGTAAAATCGCAAAAAAAAATGTTTGTTTGTTTTTTTGCCCCGCTGGGCACTTTAATATCCCCCTCATCAATCCTAGGGGGTCAGGAGGGGTCTACCTTGCCCCCTTTCCTTCATTTCCCCCTTTGTTTTTCACCACATCTTGTCTCTCGATCCTACCGAGAGACAAGATGGCGGCCGCTCCGGACTGTTTAGAATGTTGACAGACACTGGAGAGCCAATCAGCTTCGCTTCGCGAAGTTCCGTTACGCGTCAGGTACGCGAACCGGGGCGCTAACCGGAGCGCTGTCACAGATATATATATTTTTTTAAACGTTAATTTCTCAAAATCCACTGGAGCACATATATTGAGACATAGCAAAGGCACGTCGGGCAAACCATATCTACAATTTTGCCAAGTTTCATGTAAATCTATTCAGCCGTTCGAGCTAAAAGTGAGTCCAACCGCCCTATGGAAAAATGAATGGGAAAAACGCGTTTTGGGACCCCCCTTTTTTCTCGGCCCCCCCTTGACGAAACCCCCCCCAAATTTTCAGGGGCTGCTCAGAAACAAAATGTGCCATTTTCCTGAAAATTTCAGCCAATTCCGTCCACAAACGCCAAAGTTATTAGACATAGAATTTTCCGAAATCCCATAGAGAAAAAATCCTAACTATATATACCCACTGGCTATCGCCAGTAGGTAATATACATATATAAACATATATAATCTGCATATCTATATAAATATAAATGCATGCATACATATACATATATGCATACATATGCATGTTATTTACATGAAAGTTTTAAAAACACTAATAAAAGCAAAGCTAAAAAGCCACCTCATTACAAACAGAATGGCTTTAACTTAAACGAGGGCGAGATCTATTGCATTTTCAATGCTTGTTTACTTTGGTTCTATCAAGAAGGCATTCAGATGTGTCACACATTTGCCATAAATTCTGAATGTTAGCACTCTAGTTGCTCATTAGATCACTGTAGTAAAGCTAGTGCTCACCAGGGAAGTCTGCTGCTAATCATGGTTTGCAGCCATCTTCCCGCATTTTTTATCCCGCAGACTTTCAGTCCGCATACCATTATCCCGCAAGGTCATTGACCTCGCATACCATTATCCCGCATTTTTTCAAAACGCATGTGCATTTATCGCGCATGCCTTTACAAAGAATTACGTTTTAAAGGCATGTATGGTAAATGCATTTGCGTTGTGAAAACCACGATGACGAGAGAGGTAAGTGGGTTTGTGTTAATTTTTTCGTGGGTTAGTGATTGTGTAGTGTAGTGTTGTGTAGTGTTGTGTTAGTGTAGTGTAGAGTTGTGGTGGTTGTTTAGTGTAGGGTCATGCTGGGGGTAGTGTTTTAGGGTTTAGGGTTGTGTTGTAGTGTTTGCGTAGTGTAGGGTCATGCTGGGGCTAGTGTTTTAGGGTTTAGGGTAGTGTTGTAGTGTTTGCGTAGTGTAGGGTCATGCTGGGTGTAGTGTTTTAGGGTTTAGGGTAGTGTTGTAGTGTTTGCGTAGTGTAGGGTCATGCTGGGGGTAGTGTTTTAGGGTTTAGGGTAGTGTTGTAGTGTTTGCGTAGTGTAGGGTCATGCTGGGGTGTAGTGTTTTAGGGTTTAGGGTAGTGTTGTAGTGTTTGCGTAGTGTAGGGTCATGCTGGGGGTAGTGTTTTAGGGTTTAGGGTAGTGTTGTAGTGTTTGCGTAGTGTAGGGTCATGCTGGGGGTAGTGTTTTAGGGTTTAGGGTAGTGTTGTAGTGTTTGCGTAGTGTAGGGTCATGCTGGGGGTTGTGTTTTAGGGTTTAGGGTAGTGTTGTAGTGTTTGCGTAGTGTAGGGTCATGCTGGGGGTAGTGTTTTAGGGTTTAGGGTAGTGTTGTAGTGTTTGCGTAGTGTAGGGTCATGCTGGGGGTAGTGTTTTAGGGTTTAGGGTAGTGTTGTAGTGTTTGCGTAGTGTAGGGTCATGCTGGGGTGTAGTGTTTTAGGGTTTTGGGTAGTGTTGTAGTGTTTGCGTAGTGTAGGGTCATGCTGGGGGTAGTGTTTTAGGGTTTAGGGTAGTGTTGTAGTGTTTGCGTAGTGTAGGGTCATGCTGAGGGTAGTGTTTTAGGGTTTAGGGTAGTGTTGTAGTGTTTGCGTAGTGTAGGGTCATGCTGGGGGTAGTGTTTTAGGGTTTAGGGTAGTGTTGTAGTGTTTGCGTAGTGTAGGGTCATGCTGGGGTGTAGTGTTTTAGGGTTTTGGGTAGTGTTGTAGTGTTTGCGTAGTGTAGGGTCATGCTGGGGGTAGTGTTTTAGGGTTTAGGGTAGTGTTGTAATGTTTGCGTAGTGTAGGGTCATGCTGGGGGTAGTGTTTTAGGGTTTAGGGTAGTGTTGTAGTGTTTGCGTAGTGTAGGGTCATGCTGGGGTGTAGTGTTTTAGGGTTTTGGGTAGTGTTGTAGTGTTTGCGTAGTGTAGGGTCATGCTGGGGGTAGTGTTTTAGGGTTTAGGGTAGTGTTGTAGTGTTTGCGTAGTGTAGGGTCATGCTGGGGGTAGTGTTTTAGGGTTTAGGGTAGTGTTGTAGTGTTTGTGTAGTGTAGGGTCATGCTGGGGGTAGTGTTTTAGGGTTTAGGGTAGTGTTGTAGTGTTTGCGTAATGTAGGGTCATGCTGGGGTGTAGTGTTTTAGGGTTTTGCGTAGTGTTGTAGTGTTTGCGTAGTGTAGGGTCATGCTGGGGGTAGTGTTTTAGGGTTTAGGGTAGTGTTGTAGTGTTTGCGTAGTGTAGGGTCATGCTGGGGTGTAGTGTTTTAGGGTTTAGGGTTGTGTTGTAGTGTTTGTGTAGTGTAGAGTCATGCTGGGGGTAGTGTTTTAGGGTTTAGGGTAGTGTTGTAGTGTTTGTGTAGTGTAGGGTCATGCTGGGGGTAGTGTTTTAGGGTTTAGGGTTGTGTTGTAGTGTTTGTGTAGTGTAGGGTCATGCTGGGGGTAGTGTTTTAGGGTTTAGGGTAGTGTTGTAGTGTTTGCGTAGTGTAGGGTCATGCTGGGGTGTAGTGTTTTAGGGTTTTGGGTAGTGTTGTAGTGTTTGCGTAGTGTAGGGTCATGCTGGGGGTAGTGTTTTAGGGTTTAGGGTAGTGTTGTAGTGTTTGTGTAGTGTAGGGTCATGCTGGGGGTAGTGTTTTAGGGTTTAGGGTAGTGTTGTACTGTTTGTGTAGTGTAGGGTCATGCTGGGGGTAGTGTTTTAGGGTTTAGGGTAGTGTTGTAATGTTTGCGTAGTGTAGGGTCATGCTGGGGGTAGTGTTTTAGGGTTTAGGGTAGTGTTGTAGTGTTTGCGTAGTGTAGGGTCATGCTGGGGTGTAGTGTTTTAGGGTTTTGGGTAGTGTTGTAGTGTTTGCGTAGTGTAGGGTCATGCTGGGGGTAGTGTTTTAGGGTTTAGGGTAGTGTTGTAGTGTTTGTGTAGTGTAGGGTCATGCTGGGGGTAGTGTTTTAGGGTTTAGGGTAGTGTTTTACTGTTTGTGTAGTGTAGGGTCATGCTGGGGGTAGTGTTTTAGGGTTTAGGGTAGTTTAGTTGTTTAGTGTATGCTAAAGGCATATTCGTTCTAAAAGTTTTCGTTATTTTAATTTGCGGCCTAATAGTACATGCAGGATTTTTTTTGCGGACTATGGTATGCGGGATTTCGTCATATATTCGCTAATCATACTTTCTATGGCAAAATGAACCCCCTCATTTTGTTCCTTTTTAAATTAAATGTTTTAAGAGTTACCACTTTATTCCAATCAAGATGGCTTCAGGTGTGCCATACCTTTGTAATAAGTAGGACTGTTAGCACTCTAGTTGTTCTTTAGAACACTCTGGGACATTCTGTCATTGGGCTATAGTTGGGCTACATCTAGCTGATATTTGGGCTACATTTGTTTTTTTTTGTCTCTGGTGGCCATCTTTGGGCTACATTGGGCTACATTGGGCTACATTGGGCTACATTTGGGCTCCAACATATATATAGCCCAATGTAGCCCAATATATATTTTTCAAAGTTAATTTTCGTAAAAACCACTGGAGCCTATATCTTGAGACATAGCAAAGGCACATCGGGCTACCAGTCCCTACAATTTTGCCAAGTTTGGTGTAAATCCATTCAGCCGTTCGGGCTAAAAGTGAGGCCAACCGCCCTATGGAAAATTGCATGGGAAAAACACCTTTTGGGACCCCCCTTTTTTCTCGGCCCCCCCTTGACGAAACCCCCCCAAATTTTCAGGGGCTGCTCAGAAACAAAATGTTCCATTTTCCTGAAAATTTCAGCCAATTCTGTCCTCAAACGCCAACGTTATTCGACATAGAATTTTCAAAAATCCCATAGGAAAAAAATCCTAACTATATATACCTACTGGCTATCGCCAGTAGGTAATATATGTATATATATATATATATATATATATATATATATATATATATATATATATATATATATATATATATATATATATATATGGACCAGCATATGAAACTCCAAGCTTGGAGGAGTGGTGATTTACTTACAGAAGACGACTTTCGGTGATCCCCACTTTTTATTTGATCCCCAAAATCCACAAGGATTCTAGAAATCCCCCGGGGAGACCCATTATTTCTGCGATTAACAGTTCTCTGGAGAATGTTTCTAAGTAGGATGTATAACATTACAACGCATGCTTTTACATCGCATGCCTTTACAACGCGGTTTTTACAACGCAAACCTTTACAACGCATAGCGCTTTGGGGTGCTGGATAGAGAATAGTTTAATTCACTATTCCAACATCAGTCCCCGTGGACACTAGGGAAGGTGTTGGATAGTAAATTAAACGTATTCCCTATCCTAGAGCGCCCCCCAGCGCATTGCGTTGTAATGGTTTGCATTGTAAAAGTTGTGTTGTAAAGGCACTGCGTGGTAAAAGTTGCGTTGTAAAGGATGTTTCCCTTCTAAGTACATTGATTTATTTTTACAAGATTGGGTTAAAGGATTGGATTCATATGTCCAGGATACCTCCGATTTTATTCGCAAGATTGACTGTGTTTATTGGTGCCCTGGTATGCTTTTAATGACTTTGGATGTATCAGCAATGTACACTTCTATTGGACATTTGGATGGGTTGAAGGCCATAGAACATTTTCTTGACAAGTGTCCTATGTATTGTGCAGTCCACAATAAGATGTTACTGTCGATGATAAAATTGTGCCTTGAGCAAAATTATTTTGTATTCAATAATCAAATTTACCAGCAGACTAGGGGTGTCGCGATGGGGGCCTGCTTCTCCCCCAGTTATGCATGTTTACACATGGGATTTTGGGAGGAGCAGGTCCTATTGCAGCAACTTAGAGGCACCATGGAGCAGAACATCGTTCTGTACCTCCGCTATATAGATGATTTATTTTTTTTATGGCGGGGCACAGAGACAGCAGCTAATGAGTTTGTCAATGCATTGAATGTTAATAGGTTGAATCTTAAATTTACATCTCATATTCATGCTACATCCATATGTTACCTAGACATGCAAGTGTATGTGGATAATGACATCTTAGCCACTAAGCTTTATAGGAAACCAACAGCTGGCAATACTGTCCTACACGCGACTAGTCACCATCCGCCCCATCTGATCAGTAGCATCCCTTATGGGGAGATGCTACAGCTACGACAGATTTGAAGCTCAGAAATTGAATGTGCGGCTGCACAAGAAGCCAGTAAACTGGGATTCTTGGCAAGGGGATACTCTAAAGATATAGTTGAGTCGGCTATCATCAAAACTCAACTGATACCCCGAGACATGGCCCTAATACCCAAGCCTAAGGACCTACCGCTTGCCATTCAAGAGGGAAAGATTCAATCACGCATGATTTTGTCATTCAGCACGCAGCACTCTGACATTAGAAAGATTTTTTACCGTAATTGGAATCTCATCAAGGGGGATCCAGTTATAGGTCAGAGGGTGCCGGAGCAACCATTGCTTACTTTCAGAAGATGTCCATCTATGGCCAAGGCATTAGTTAAAAACACCCTAGAACCCCAGATGTCCAGTACATGGTTGGCCCTTAGCAAAGGTTTTAAAAAATGTACCCAGTGTAAAGCCTGCCAATACGGATGTAACAAAAAGAGTTACATTAGCCCGTTTAAGCAAAAACCGCTTCAAATCACTAAAAGACTCACGTGTAAAACGGATTTCGCAGTTTATGTGCTGGAGTGTTCATGTGGGCTGAGGTACGTGGGAAGTACCAGACTTCCGGGCCACAAACGAATACTCCAGCACATAAGGGCTATACTAGGCAAAGATCAAGCCTAACCGGTGGCTAGGCACTTTGAGAAAGTGCACAAGGCAAATCCAACTCACATCCAGTATTATGTCATCGATACTGTGTGGCCTCCTAAAGGAGGTGGTGACAGGGAAGCGATGCTTCGTCTTCTCGAAACCAGGTATATACTGGAATTGGATAGCAAACACCCTAATGGGTTAAATGCGAGTGAGGATTTGTATACGTGCCTGTAAAAGGGCTCTTTGCTTTTCAGGCATTTCCATATAGTTTAAGTTCTTTTTCATTGCAGGGTCTATTAAGAGGTTATCGATATATTTACTGTATCGACCAATTTATAAATTGCGGAACATTGTAGATGAGATGGTTATAACATGTCTCGTGTCTAACTCAAGGTTATTTTAATGGTGGTTTTTTTTTTAGTATCACTTTGAACGTATTTTGTTCAGCACTTGCACATGCACTCTACAAATTTATTTAAATATTATGACTCCTAGTGACCAGTAGGATTACAATGTGACTTGGGGTCAGAGCCTTACATCTGATAAATAGATGAATAGCCCACTTGGGCAATACTATCGGATTGTATAAACTTGATATTATACTTCCTATTTTCAGTAGCGATGTTCTGAAGAAAGTATGTGTATTGAAATGGGCTACAGCATGAATTTAAAATTTGCACTTTTGTAAATTGCTGTTACATGTGTTTTTTATAAAATCTAAAAATGAGATTTTTTAATTGAAATATGTTATATATTATGAATGATTTTACCATATTTATTTATTATATACGAGCCCCATTAATTTCTGCACCAATTTGCAGATCTATACAGCTACTTGGAAGTATGTTTTCTATGTTGTTCATTGCTTGGCTCTGCTTTACCCTTGCACTAGCACTTTAAATACTGGTCACCGCCTTACGCAACTTGCCATGTGATCAAGCTTCGGTGGAAGCGAAACGCGTTATGGCGGCTGGCTGGCTGAGGAATAAATCACTCTGATTGAGGCACTGAATTTAGGTCTGCTTATCGTCATTTCTATTAAGGCAGGCGTCTTGTTTTGGTGGCGAGTTACATTCATATATATATATATATATATATATCTCTTCGAATCTTCACGTTCTTAGATTTCACGATGGAAGTCACAGCACCACAACAGTAAGATAATTTAATTCAGTTTATTTTAAGTACACCATGTGCAAAAAGTGCAATATATATATATGACTCCACAAGTTCCGGTGTAGAGATCCCAGGCTGTCGTGGGTGGTCCAAGTTAGGGTACCGGCAAACCTTGAACTTCACTCCAACAAACCTCCCAATTTAGGGAAGAAACTCGGACACCCAGGGCTTCTTGCAGGAAAACGTTTATTTGGCAAGTAGAAAAAGACGCGTTTCACCTTTACGGCTTGATCACGCTCGTCACATATTCACAGCGGCCATCTTAAATACATTTACAATGATGATCCGTCAAATGGAGCCAAACAAAACGGGGGGGTGGGGGTGGGGGGGGGGAACAGGGGTGACCCAAATGCATTTTTCCTTTTCATTTTCCTGAGTAACTTTAGACACAGGTACAGCCCAAACCACTAAATGTAGTTACACCACATTTGGAAGAAAGCTAGTTCTTGGTCCAGAAAGAGTGATTTTCGTATTTTGCTATAATTCTGTTCAGAAGTTGAAGAGAAATGAAGGTTTAAAAACATTGTATATATCACACTGCAGAGGATCCGTGGGTCCGACAGATCCCACAGATCTACGGGCCTCCCTTGCATTCATTTATTAAAAAAAGCCCCGGAAGGTGGTGATCCTGGGGCATTCATTTTCATTAGTAATTAGTAATGAAGTACAGAACCCACCAAAAAAGAATATGCTTTTCTAGCCCGGTGGGTTACCTCCCCAAGAGGCCTAGGAGGTCAGCGTATTTCTACCCTGTCCCCTTTTCTTTTTTTTCTTTATGTTTTTTTCTGGGACTTGGCTCAAGCAGAGTCCCAAGATAGCTGGCAACAATTCCTGGTTTGAAGTGTTGGCAGCCAATCAGATCACAGCACTAGATCAGGAAGGGTTGAGGATCCTTAGTGTCCCTGTATATACAAATTTCTATTTTCCTTAATATTTCAAAAACTACTGAACCGATATACACAAAATCATATAAAGGCTCTTCCCTGGACCAACATCTACCTTTCTGACAAATTTGGTGTCATTCCGTTCAGCAGTTCGCGCGGTGTCTAACATCCTAAGGGAATTTACCTGGGAAACAAACATTTTTTGACCCCCTCTTTTTCTTGCCCCTCTTCACCTCTGACAGATTACCTCCAAACTTTGCTCGCACAACAAGAATCAGAAGAGCACTTTTGGGGAAAAGTTTGGGAATATTTGTCAAACGACACCAAAGATATAGAGTCAAAAAAACCTTTTCCAATGGGAAGTAGGTCGTAATTACATATATATATATATACATATATATATATATATATATATATATATATATATATATATATATATATATCCAAAGAAAATTGTTGTCCTCGTAGTCAGAGTCACACCACAGAAGGTACGTATTCAGGCATTTATTGAGGATAAACCGCAGCTTCCACACACAGAGCAAAGTCTTTCAAAGTTCAAATCACCCGACGCGTTTCGTGCTCTTCCTAGCACTTATTCATGGGTTGGTGTGTGCTTGCATCCTGAGGCTTAAAACCTGCACCTGGTGTCCTTGTGACACTCGCCGCGGTGGGCGTGGCCGCCAAAGATAGCGGCCTTCTGGTCTTTGAAGTGCAGTGATGTGTTACTTCCGTGAGCAGCCTCTTAAGATGAAAATTATTTTCACTATAAAACCACAGTGGGCTGAAGGCTAATGTCCCGTGATGTAAAAAGCTGCATCATACTGTTTATCCAGCCCCTTCTGCTCTTAGGTGCCAGCGTCGTTTGGCGCCAGCACAGACCGCTTGCACGGCGGGACTTCTGACACGGCTGGACAAGCCGCTGTAACATCCAAAGAAAATTGTTGTCCTCGTAGTCAGAGTCACACCACAGAAGGTACGTATTCAGGCATTTATTGAGGATAAACCGCAGCTTCCACACACAGAGCAAAGTCTTTCAAAGTTCAAATCACCCGACGCGTTTCGTGCTCTTCCTAGCACTTATTCATGGGTTGGTGTGTGCTTGCATCCTGAGGCTTAAAACCTGCACCTGGTGTCCTCGTGACACTCGCCGCGGTGGGCGTGGCCGCCAAAGATAGCGGCCTTCTGGTCTTTGAAGTGCAGTGATGTGTTACTTCCGTGAGCAGCCTCTTAAGATGAAAATTATTTTCACTATAAAACCACAGTGGGCTGAAGGCTAATGTCCCGTGATGTAAAAAGCTGCATCATACTGTTTATCCAGCCCCTTCTGCTCTTAGGTGCCAGCGTCGTTTGGCGCCAGCACAGACCGCTTGCACGGCGGGACTTCTGACGCGGCTGGACAAGCCGCTGTAACATCCAAAGAAAATTGTTGTCCTCGTAGTCAGAGTCACACCACAGAAGGTACGTATTCAGGCATTTATTGAGGATAAACCGCAGCTTCCACACACAGAGCAAAGTCTTTCAAAGTTCAAATCACCCGACGCGTTTCGTGCTCTTCCTAGCACTTATTCATGGGTTGGTGTGTGCTTGCATCCTGAGGCTTAAAACCTGCACCTGGTGTCCTCGTGACACTCGCCGCGGTGGGCGTGGCCGCCAAAGGTAGCGGCCTTCTGGTCTTTGAAGTGCAGTGATGTGTTACTTCCGTGAGCAGCCTCTTAAGATGAAAATTATTTTCACTATAAAACCACAGTGGGCTGAAGGCTAATGTCCCGTGATGTAAAAAGCTGCATCATACTGTTTATCCAGCCCCTTCTGCTCTTAGGTGCCAGCGTCGTTTGGCGCCAGCACAGACCGCTTGCACGGCGGGACTTCTGACGCGGCTGGACAAGCCTGAATACGTACCTTCTGTGGTGTGACTCTGACTACGAGAACAACAATTTTCTTTGGATATATATATATATATATATATATATATATATATATATATATATATATATATATATATATATATATATATATATATATATATATATATATATATATATACCATTGGCGGTCACCACTGAGTAGTTACAGTTAGGTCAGCATCTACATAGGGAATCCCTTTTATATTTAGCTAATAACTTTGATGAAACTTTCCAAAACATTCTTTTTAGCCTAGTTTGTGCATTGAAAGTTTTGGGGTGATCTGTCAAGCGAGGGGTGAGAGGATCCCAAAACACAAAATCCCCTTGCATGTTCCCTTTTTGGAATGCTATATCACCCTAACTGCTGAACGGAATTACACCAAATTTGGCAGGAAGTTGGACAATGAACAAGAAAACGTGCCTAATGTGATTTGATGTAAATCTGTTCAGTAGATTTTTTTCAATATTACTGTACAAAAATATTTTGTCTATCTAGATGGTTGCATTCGAAGAACTTCTGTGAGAGCCCCTCAAATCCAATTTAAGAAAATAGAGCATTTTGATTGGCCCAGGTGTTTTTTTTCCCCTTGTTCCAATTTGCTACCACAGAGGACATGCTTCCGCAGGAGCAGGAGCTCTGATTGCTTGCAACATGAAGGGAAATGTTGGAGGCAGTTATTACAGGACTCAGGAACTAAGTCCCCTTTTCTGCGTTTTAAAAATAAAAAATATAAATTATGGCAGGGTAGGGATACTATTTTCCTTTAGCCCATACTATGGGGGGGGCAGAAAAAGAAAAATTCAAAAGTGAGGCTCCCGATGGACTTCAGGGAGATGCAATGGGAAAGCTATTTGTTTTTAAAAAAGGAAACTATTGGCGTTTTCTCTGAGATATATTTATGAATATGGGGAGGGATGTAATTAATGTGCCCTCCTTGATCCCCAAATGGACTATGCAGACCCAATTCGCCTTGGGCAAAATAGACGAAGAAGGGCAAGGGCATTTGGGCCCCTCCCTAAGCCTTTGTTGAGTTGGGAACCCGAGGCCAAACAAATGGACGCAGCGCATTGCCCCCTTCCAGTGTTGGTATCTGCCCTGGGGACCCCATTCCCTGGAGCAAGATACACCACAGTGTCCTTAGGAGCCCACACCT
This sequence comes from Lissotriton helveticus, assembly GCF_964261635.1. NCBI lineage: Eukaryota > Metazoa > Chordata > Amphibia > Caudata > Salamandridae > Lissotriton > Lissotriton helveticus. The sequence continues at coordinate 1,763,140,042 of NC_136065.1, forward strand.
GAGCACTGTGGTTCCCTACCCAGGAGAGTAGGGGCATACCTTGCTCTCCCACTCCTGGGCAGGGAACTACACTTGGCTACCACCGAGATGCGAGTTATGAAAAGCTGCTGGCTCTCTCCAGCACCTAGTATGGTTCTGGCTGAGTAGCCGGCTAGGGCTGTGGGGGCACTGGGACAATCCCAAAGGACCTCAAAATACTACTTTGTGAGTGGTGTAGATGGGTCACCCACTAGAAGCCCCAGGCGTTGGGGTCTCTGGGGACCTTCAGGCTCACGGAGGAGTGCTGCACACCCCTTTCCTTAATTTAATAAAAAAGCTCCCTAAAAATGCGGCCCGGGTCCCTTACTGGCTCATGGAGGGTGGATCCATGTGCCCCCCTCCACTTACATACTGCCTCGGGGAATGGGGTTCCTTGAGCTTGGAAAGGCTCCTAGGTCCCCTTATAATGTATGGATGTCCATTGTGGGCAGTGGGACAACCACAGTAAAAACATTTTTTTAAGTGAATATTAAATGAGTGGCAGGAGCCACTCATTCAGTATCTACAACTCCTTTGATGTAGCACCCTATGTTGCCATGCAAGGGCTATATGCTTTTAAATTTTTTTAAGCTTGGTGGTGCCCGTAGATTAGGGAGGGGCAACATCAAGTTGTTTTTTATGTTGTTGAGGGCCGCAGGGAGTCTAGCAGCCACCCAGAATCATGAAAAACACATTACGTCTCCTGGTATTTAAACCCATGACCCCAGGAGAACGTACCATATATTTTTTAAACCACTGCCAACTGGAACTCTGTGTTCTTCAGATGGAGTGTACGGCTCTCTTGTGGTTGCTTGTATGATTGCATCTTCTGGGCTGAAAAATGTAGTTATAGTTAGGGATCTAGGATTCCGAAAGATAGGAATTCCTTGGATTTTTAATTGTTATAACATTGCCACCATATAGGCAGACATAGCGGCAAAATGACTGAATGGACTTTCATTAAATTTGGAAAGAATATAGATTATGATGTATAAAGGGTCTTTTCTTATTTTTATCTAAATTAGTTTAGTTGTTTTTAAGATATTAAGGAGAAAATCAGAGGTGTATATTGTCCTGTGGTAAACCGCGGTACCTTGATGCATACCGTGGTACATGGCAACGGCAAAACATAATACTATTGCTTATTGAAAGCACTTACAAAATAAAAAGGGAGCCATATTGTTTGGACCACACTTTTTCTTGGCTTGGATTTTAGTGGGAAATCTAGATTATTAGTGTTTTGGAAATGTATAGGAAACATGAGGCATTTTAGCAAACTCAGTAGATGTAGGGAAAAATATTTTTATTGATGTATACATTTTTTTAAAAAGTTTAGGAAGTACTGCAGCACTGTCTTGAAAGAATCGAGAAAGTACTGCAGTACTTTTGAAATGTTACACACATTACACTACTCTACACCAATACACTCTACCCCATCCACTCTAAAATACTCTAGACATACCAGTCTATGATATGCCACTTCACTCTTCTCTATGACATGCCACTTCACGCCACTCCAGTTTACTACACTGTAGTCTACTCTATTCCCCTCCACTCTATGCCACTCTACTCAACTGTACAACATCCCACTCCAGTCTAGGAGAAGTCACTCTACTTTACGACATGCCACTCCACTCTACAATACATCATTTCACTTCATGCCACACAGTCTACATTATGCCACTTCCCTTACTCTACATCACTCTACTCTACAACACTTTACTCTGAGACACTCTACAACATGTCAGTTTGACTCACCACTCCACTATACAACACTCTACTCCACTCTATGCCACAATACGGCATGCCTCTCCACTCTATGATACTCAACTCTATAACACTGCACCCTACTCCACTGTATGACCTGCCACTCCACTCTACAATATGCCGCTCCACTCTGACATGCCACTCCAATGGGTGACACTCCACACCATTCCACTCTACAGCATGACACTCTTAGACACACCATTTCACTCTATGACACGCCACTCCACTCTCCAACATGCCTTTCGGCCCTATGCCACACTCCTCTACAACACTATGACATGCTACTCCATTCCACTCTATGACACTCCACTCTATGATACTCCACTCCACTTTGACATGCCACTCCATGAAATGCCACACAATTCCACTCTATGACATGCCACTCCACTTTACGACATGCCACTCCATTTTGCGCCACTGAACTCTACTCTACAACCTGCCACTCTACTCTTCCACTCAAGTGTATGCCACTCCACTCTACCCTACTCCTCCCTACGCCAGTCCACTCTATGCCACAACTCTCTATGCCACCACACCCTATGCCATTACACTTTATGCCACCACACTCTCCAGCACTCCACTCTATGCCACGGCACTCTACTTCACTTTGCCAGTTTACTGCACTCTACAACACTGTACCCCCTCTACTATATGGCATTTTACTCCACTCTATGCCACTCCACTCTGAAACACTCTATTTTATGTCACCCTCTGACACTCCACACCACTCAACTCTATAACACGCCCCTCCACTGTGCAACACGTCACTCCACTTTAGGACATGCTACTCCAGTCTATGACACACCACTCTATGCACCTCCATTGCAAGACAGTCTATGGCACATCACAGTATAAAATGTCACTTACCTCTGCTCTCTGACATGCCACTCCACTCTATGCAACTCCACTCTACAACACTTTACTCCACTCTGTCCCTTCACTCTACACCACTCTACTCTAAGGTAAGACACTCTATGACACGCAACAGCACTCCATCCCACAATACAGCACTCCACTCTACACCATACCATGCACTGTGTAAAAATACATTATGTTGTTTGAGATGTCAGAGTGTTCCTATGACTCAATGTAGTATAAGTGATGTAGTATTGTAGTATGAAAGCATATATGCTATTCATAGAGAAGGCATGAGTTATAGAATATGTGGTCTGTCTAGGGTGTTCACAAAACTGAGCACGGAGGTGCACTAGTTATTGTTTGGGGGGCAGTTTGACTTGACAATCTTGGCATGGTTTTCCCCTGACGTTTTGCTTTCCAGACTCCTTTTTTGCTGACTTCGTTGTTGCTGGTCTTATTATTCTGTGCACTTTACCACTGCTAACCAGTGCTAAAGTGCTTGTGCTCTTTCCTTTATACATTCTAACATTGTCTTACACCCAAATGTCATACTTAATTTACTTGTTAGTCCCTAATAATGTGGTGCTACATGTATTCATGGCCTATAAATTAAATGCTACTAGTGGACCTGTTCTGATATTTATCTGCCTTAATAAGGATTCTTCAACCCTGATTAATTCAATGCATGATTCTGCCTATGTATTATATTGTTCTTCTAATGAGTTTCATAAAAACGTCTGTTCCAAGTGTAAACTAGTGGCCCTGCAGCATTCATTGTGCCACCCCCCCAAGTAGCCCTTTAAACATGCCCCCAAACTTTCATTGCAACCCTGTTTGTGGTGTTTTGAACTACCATTCCTGCCTGGCAAGATAAACCTCTACATCAAAGGAGGGAGGTAGAAGCTTCTTCTCATCAAGTGCACTCGACTTCCAATGTTCAGCTTAAGATAAGCCTCTTGCCAGGCCTAAACCTCTTTTTCATATACAAATAAGTCATACTCAGAGTGGGCACAAAATGGCCCAGAGGGTAGGGTGTAGTGTATTCAAAAGTTTGTCAAGTGTTTTGAGTCTAACAGAGACATTAGTGGTAACTTGCTCTTACTTCTGTTGGCACAGTGGCCTCCGTCGTTGACAGAGTAATCTTTCCTCCAGGGTGCAGGAGTCAATAGAGGCAACCTACTGTGAGAATCTCACTGTCACCCCATGGCTATCTCACTTTCTTCTACAAAGACACATCACAATTGAAGTAGTAGTCTAATATTATGCTTCATCATGCCGAGTGTTCAAACAGGCTGATAAGGGGGTGCGTCCTCTTGGTACATCATTTCCCATAGGTGTGTGCAACTGCAGACCTGGTGTATAGGTTTATATTTGTAGTGTTCTACATGTGTGTAGGCATCTGAACACCTAACCTGCCACTTGCCTGTGGCCTCCAATTCCTGATTGCTTCAAACTGATCCAGTGACACCCCTGCTGCCCGAATTTCCCGTATGGGTTTTCCCACTCACCGTTCTTCCCATCAACAGAAGGCCCACCCATCCCAGGACCTACTTATTGCAGGCCTCAGCGCAACTGCACAGTGGATGCATGCAGTGGGCTTGCCAAAGGCAAGTCTGTCTGCACCCGTCTGTTCATGGGCCATGCCCAGTGCCACAATCCCCGGCTCTCCTGCCCCCCAAAGATACACCAACACAGAGCTCTATACCCTCGACCCCGGACGCAGTAAGAAACCCTGCCACCACGCTGACCCACGCTCCACAGTAGGACCTTTCCCCTGCACTCACTTCATCTGCTACAGCACACTCACCAGCCCACCGACCAGTACCACCCTGAACACACCACAGACACCACCTGAACTAAAACACTAACTCGCAAGCACCCTCCTTGACACACCCTCACTATGTATTCCACCGGATTATGGGACCTCAGCGCCACCCTCACAGCGAACATCATCTTCCTCAATGAGACCTGGCTCACCCCCACATCCACCTCAAACATTGTCACAGCGGTCGCTGATGGATAAAAAATCACTGACCAGGACCACACCAACAAGCCAGGAGGAGAAACTGTCATCTTACACAAAGAGACTATACAGTGCACCAACACCACTGACAAACCCACCACCTCCATGGAACTTCTCAACTTCAAGCTCCACACAGACAATAAGACAACCATAAGAGGCACCCTTGCATACCAACCGGCCGCTCAGCGCTCCAGCTTCTGCAACACCATCCCAGACTTCTTTGTGCCCCTAGCTTTAGACTCCAAGGCGACCTAAATTTCCACGACGACGACCCCAACAACAACAACACCGCACATCTCCTTGACAGTATTAAAGGCCTCGGATTGACCCAATTAAGGTTGTGTGTGTCTTTTTGGCTCTGCATAGAGCCATGATGTTCCACGGAGTGATAACTGTGCTTTATACATTCGATATATTGTAACCTACACACACCAGAGGACATTCAAAGGACCCCATTTTCACCTCCAGTAATCTATCGCATTAAATACAGCCACGTCACAGAACTCACATGGACCGATCACTCCATTGTCCACCTCAGCTTCTCCGCCACCCCGAGACGGCCAGTGTACTCCACCTGAGGTGGAACAAAATCTGAGAGACCAGCTGGACGGATGCCCTCAACACCTCCAACCACGCTACCACCACCAACCTCGAATAGGGAGTAAAGAACTTCAATGCTTGGATCACCAGTCGTGCAAACAGTATCATCTCCATCAAGAACGCAACATCCAAAGAAAATCCTTCAAAGGCCAACTGGTACACCCAAGAACTCAGAACAGCGAAACGAGACAACAAACAGCAGGAGAGGATATTGCCCGTCAGCAAGGACACCTCTGACAGGGCAGCCTTCAAAACCTCCCTCAACTTCTACCACCGCCTGTTGAGGGCAATAAAGATGACCGCCCAAACAGCATGCATCGAAACCAGTGCAAACAACACCAAGGAACTTTTCAACATCGTTGAGGAATTCTCCAACCCAGCTGCCAGCGAAAACATCACACCCTCACAGCAGCTGAGCAACAACTTTGTTGACTTCTTTCACGACAAGTTTGCAACCATATACAGACACTTTGAGCCCCAACCCACACCTACAAACTTCCTTGACTGATAAAACACCACTAGAACTGACACAAACCACAGACTGTCCATCTGGAACCTCCTATACACCCAGGACACCACCTCCACCGTGAAATCCATCCACTCAGAATCTCCCACAGACCCATGCCTGCAACACTTCTTCAACCTTGGAAACCAAATGATCGACCAGGAACTCACCATTGTGCTTAACACCTATATCAACACTGCAACATTTCTCAATGCCTGGAAACATGCCAAAGTCAAAGTGCTTCTCAAAGAAACCCTCCGCCAACCCAAAAGGACTAAAAAAACTACTGGCTAATCTCCCTACTCCCATTCCCATTGGAAAAGATCATCAGCAAGCAACTCATGACACCTAGAGCAGGACCAAATACTCAATACCCCCTAATCCGTCTTCTGCAGCAATTATAACACCGAAACCACCCTGATCACAGCCACCAACATCTGAACAGGAGAAACAGCAGCTCTGATCCTCCATGACCTCTCAGAAGCCTTTGACACTGTATCACATCACAGGCTGATCGAAAGACTCCACCACATTGGCACCCAAGGGGATGCACTCAGATGGTTCACCTGCTTCTCCTGCTTCACCTGCTTCCTCAGCAGAAGAATCCAGAGGATCCACCTCTCACCTTTCACCTCAAACCCAAGGAGATCACCTGAGGTATCCCCAGGGCTCATGCTTCAGCCCTATGCTCTTAAACGCATATATGACCCCGCTGGCCAACATCGCCAGAACCCACGGTCTCAACATAATTTCTTACTCAAACAACACCCAACTCATCCTCTCACTCACTAATAACCCCACTAACATCAGTACAACCTTCGACAGATGCATGTAAGTTATCCCCTACTGGCTGAAGAACAACTGCCTGCAGTTGAACACAGACAAGACAGAAGTACCTATCTTCAGCAAAAATCAACACATTGAAAAATTCCTGGTGGCCTTCAGACCTAGGACCAGCACCTACTCCCTCCGACCATGCCTAGAACTGAGGAATCATCATTGACAACAAGCTCACCATGAAATCGCAGATCATGGCCTTCTCCTCCACCTTCTTCCTCATTCTGTGCATGCTACATAAGATCATCCTACGTAGATCCCTGCACACAAGACACACTGTGACATAGGCCATCATCAACAGCCATCTGGACTAGGGCAACACCCTCTAATTAGGAATCCCATCCCACTTCCTACAGAGACTCAAGACCAAAAACAACACTTCAGCCAGACTCATCCCTGGTCTTCCCTGAGGAACCTGCATCACAGCCGATCTCAGGAATCTCCACTGGCTTCCCTAATAGAAGAGACCCACATACTCAAGGCTCTACACAACCAAGGACCCATCTACATTAACCACAATCTGAACTTCCACCAACCATTGAGAAGACGACACTCTGCCTCCCTCTCCCTTTCCCATACTCCCCTACATCACAGCAAAGACCTGGAACAGCCTCCCCGGGCAATTTCGGACCATCACCTCACTTCTGGAATTCTGAATGACCCTCAAGACCTGGCTGTTCGAATAAGCCTCCGGGACCTGGAAGTGCCTGGATACCCTTTCGGGTGATTAGCTGTGCTTTATACATTTGATTTGATTTGTAAAGCGCAGCAGTTACCCAAAGGCATCAAGGCGCTATATACCACCATCTGGAATAAGTCCACTAGATCTCCAGATGCAGAAAATGTCTATAGGGAGTAAAGCCAGGTCTTAAGAGCCTTCCTGAAGGGCAAGAGCTGAGGGATAGCCCTAATGTTTGTGGAAGGGTGTTCCAGAGTTTACTCGCGGCCGTAGAAAATGCTCTGTCACCCCATTTCCTTCTTTTGGTTTTCGGCACTGTGAGCTCGATTTGAAGCATATCATGCAGAGAGATTTAAAGCTGATGCACTTACTAATTGTAAGCCAATGAAAAGTCTCGAATTCTTCTTCGGCCGAATGCCCCCTGGGTATGTCCAGAACAAGTCCGGCCAGTGCATTATGCACCACATGGAGTCTGTGCTGTGTGTTCTTATTCGAGTCCAGGTAGAGAGAGTTGCGGTAATCCAGTCTGGACATTACCAGAGCGAGAGCGACCTGCTTATGAGCAGACTGCTGAGTGAATGGGAAAAATGTTTTAAGCATCCTTATAATCCAGGTGCATGTTGCTATTGTGCAACTCACCTGGGCATTAAAATTAAGTTCAGTACCCATCAGCACTCCAAGGTTCTTAGCCTTTTTTCAAGGAGTAGAACAGGTTCCTAAAGAGTGTGGCCAGCAGCTACTATACCAGCTGGGTGCCCCTGGACCAAAAATCATCACTTCGGTCTTTTCTCCATTGAGTTAAAAAAAATTACATGACATCAATTCTGCCACTTCGGCCATGCAACGTGAGACGTTCTCTGCTATCGAGCATGGATCCTTGGGAATTGACACAATGATTTGAGTGTCGTCAGCACACAACAATATTTCCATTCCAAATGACTGGATTTTTGCCGCTAGGGGGGCCACATAAAGATTAAAAAGCGTAGGGCTCAAAGATGAGCCCTGCGGCACTCCACAAGGCAGGGAAAATGCCTCTGAGTAGAAGTGCTGTAACTGCACCCTTTGGGATCTTTCCCTGAGGAAGGAGTACAAGAGGGCTAATGCTTAATGAGAGATGCCAAGACCTTGAAGTCTATCCAGCAGCAGCACAGGTGAGATGGCATCAAATGCGTATCACTGCCACCCCTTGTCCTTCATCCAATAGCCGCCCTATACAAACAGTGGCTGAGATTAAGGGTGTTTCTTTCCCACTCATTAATTGATTGATTGGTTGGTATTTGGTTTCGTCTCTGTTCCTTTATGTTCTAAAGACCTTAATGATTTTATGACGTGAGAAAATATTTGGTATCTGTCTATTCTGTTTCTATTGAAAGCATCGCTGCTTAATTCACTATTTTGTTTTGCATCTGAATGGTACTTAGCTGGAAAAAGATGCTTTTAAATGTTATTTCCCTATCCATTGACATAGTCACGAACTGTCAAATTGTATTATCATAAAGTGGTAATACGATTGTGAAATTTAGAATGAAGGAGGCCGTTTTTCTTTTTTTTTGTACGGTGACCTACACTGCAACAGTAGTTGAACACCATGTTTATTTGTGTGTATTCATCTTACACTTGAATTTACTTTCCTATCCTAGATACTGATGCTAATGTATTTACCAGCAGTGGTCAGTGACTTTACCTGGTAGAAAAGTAAAGAAAATGCCGCCATGTGTAGCAGGAGGTGGGAAATGGGCGTCCACTCGGAAAAGAATATAACAGCTGTAGATAAGAGCTGGTTGATTGTCCAATTGCACGGATTTATCGAAGGGAACATCTGCATGAGGGCATTTTCTATAATTGACAATCCATGAAAATGTAGGACTTTTGCACATTTCCCGGACTAAACTTGTAAACTTGGAGATTTATAGAGCGCAGTTGTTGCCCAAAGGCGTCCAAGCGCTAGGATAATCGTAACCTACAGAGAACAGGGGGGGGAGAAGACAGCGGTTTAGTAGGCAAATGTGAAAAGGTGGGTCTTCAGATGCTTGCGAAACGAGGTAAGGTTCTGGGTGGCTCTAAGATGACATGGTAGAGCATTCCAGGCCTTAGCTGCGTTGTACATGAACGTCCTTCCGCCGGTTCTAGATCTTTTTATTCTTGGGACTACTGCTAAAAGAGTCTGGCTGGAGCGAAGACTACGATTTGGGATATAGTGAGTGATCAGATCACGGGTAATAATAGGTCCCATGTCCCAGAAAGCTTGATGGGCTATACATAGCGCTTTGAACAGAATCCTCTGCCGGATCGGTAACCAATGGAGGCTAGTCAGTCCGGTCCTTACTGAGTGTCTGTGTGGGATTTTCAGTAGAAGGCGAGCTGCACTGTTCTGTACAGTTTGCAGCCTCCGAAGGGTGTATTCTGGTGCACCCAGATAATGAACGTTATTAAAATCAAGACGGTAGTGAATGAGCCCTTGAATAGCAGCCTGTTTGGCTTCCAGGGGGAGGAGAGGGAAGATTTTATTTAGCACTCTCAGAATGCCAAAACATGTAGCTGATAGTTTTATGGCTTGGACATTGAAGGACAGTGAACTGTCCAGCCATACCCCAAGACTTTTGATGGTGTTTTTTGGGGTTGGAGGCGGTCCTAGGCATGAGGGCCATAGGGAGGGGGAAAGTGTCGGCTCTGAAGGTCCTAGGAGCATCAGCTCAGTTTTATCTCCGTTTAATTTCAGGGATGATGACGCCATCCAGTTCCTCACTTCCTCCAGGCATTCTCTGAGCCCGCCTGGCGCAGTTCGAGATGCCTCCTGCGCCAGTGAGACCACCAGCTGCGTGTCGTCCGCGTATGAGATGATTTTAACTCCAAATGGGCGGACGACGCTGGCCAGTGGTCTCATGTATAGGTTGAATAAGGCAGGGCTCAGAGAGGAGCCCTGAGGAACTCCACACTTTAGGGGTCTGCTGGAGGAGACTGAGTCGCCATCAAAAACTCTGAAAGATCTATTCCCCAGAAAGGATTCAAACCATGCCCAAGCTTTATCCTTAATCCCCATACAGGACATGCGGCTTAGTAGGGTGTCATGACACACTGTGTCGAAGGCCGCACTTAGATCAAGGAGGATCACTGCCACTGATCCTCCCCGATCCAAGATTTTTCTCGCTTCCTCTACAACCATGAGGAGGGCGGTCTCTGTCCCGTGCTTAGGTCTGAAGCCCGTCTGAGTGGGATCCAGTATGTAATGGCCCTCTAGATAGTTCACTAACTGTTGGTTTACGTATTTTTCCAACACCTTGCTCAACCAAGGGAGCAAAGAAATAGGGCGATAGTTGGCCAGATCAGACGGGTCTAGATTGGGTTTCTTGATCAGTGACCTAACCATGGCCTGCTTCCATACGGGTGGGACGGAGTCGGATGAAATGGAAGAGTTTAATACCTCTCTGATAATGGGCAGGATGGTATGTGATGCTGCCATTAGGATGTCAGGAGGGGCAGGATCGGCCGGCGAACCTGATTTGACACTGAGGGCTAGTGATTCTAGGGTGGAGAGGTCTAGTGGGGGGAAGTGAGTTAAGCTATAAGGAGTGGGGGAATGTGGCAGGCTGAGGAGGTTATTAGATTGAGTAGACAGGCCGGTGTTTGGGGGAGAAAAGGTTGAATAGATTACTCCTGGAATTATTTATAAAAACCAATACAATTGATGAAATTAGTTCAAATGTCTGGGTAATCATACGAGAGTAGGTTGATGACTTTTCGAAGTCTGTTTTGGGGAATCGAGCGCTGTGTTATTGAAGTTCCTTCAAGGGGTTCAAACTGTGTGCTCCCACCGTACTCCTGGCCACACTACAGTCTGTGGGACAGCCCAGGGCCAGTGATTTGTCACTTTTCTCTATATACTTGTTCTGTTTCTTTTCTGTGTGTATTTGTTCTATTCTATTTCATATTCCCCGTGCTAATCAGCCGCTTGTTTGTTTCTCTCTCCTCAGAAAAAAAGCAAAGTGCATTACCATATTGCTGTAGTCATCAATTACTTAGGACACTGCGTTTCCCTGGGGACCCTGCTGGTCGCATTTATTCTTTTCATGAGATTAAGGTAAGGACGCCGCCAAAAAACAAACTTAGAAAATGAAAATGTGCAATCAAGGAACATTTATATTGCAGAGATATGTGAAGTATATAATTCATTCCTCATTTATTCCACTAAACTGCTTCTGCTGCCACCCGGAAATTAAAGTCTTTCCAGAACAATGTCAAGCGATGTTGATGTGGCATTATGTGGAACCAAAGTATGCCTGGGCTAAATTTAAATCATGCCACAAGTAGTTGAAATTCTCGAATTTTGTGTCACGCAAACTTCATTATTTTTTTTATAGTTCTTGAAATTGAGCATTAGATCATAGTAACTTATTTTTTGTCTCTAGGAAAATGATTCGCTGAGAGACATTATCAGCTCTAATCAGTCCCTCGCCTGTATCTCACATGAAAAAAGTCATGCACGATACTTAATGTTAAAAGTTTAATTTTGTGAAATTCTTGGGTCATTTGTCAAAAAATACACAATTTCGCACTCCACTTTAGTTCGAATTCGAGGATTAATGGGGGCTGATGCTATAGCTAATGCTCAAAATATGCATTTCACAGCATTACTCATGGCATTTGCCCATCTATGTAGGCTTCCACCTTTTTCCAGGCAAGAAGAGTGGCTGTCTGGCTGAACAAAGGTCTGCCTACCAGATACTCTTGTTCAGGTCTAGCAGCGCTAAATGTGCTTGCTCGTGGCTGCCTGAGATGCACTATGCTTTCACTGCCCTGTGGTCATGACCTCCTCAGACTGGCTAAAGGACCTCGAGGTCCTCCCCCTCATGACGAGTTCTGAGTGTGAAATAGTGACACCTCGTCACAGAGTGGGGTGCGGTCAGCAGTCTCGCCCATCCTACTTTGTGACGAGTGAGGGACTGCTGCCTTCCCTTACTGGATGACCTTAAGTCAGCCAATGAGGGAAGGCAGCAGTCCCAACCCTCCTGAGACCTCCCACACTTTCCTCTCGGAGAGCTGCAGTGAAAGTAATTTTTATGTGTTTTTTATGTTTGGTGAGTGAGTGTGTGCATCCATGTATGAATGTATGTGTATTTGTGAGTGAGTGTAGTGAATGGGTGTGTGTGTGTCTGAATGCATGGGTTTGAGTGAGTATGTATGTGTGCATGTGTGGCCCCCACAACCCACTCCCTAGTAAAATTACCGTCCGCCTCTGGACATTAGGAAGCAGTATAAACCAGAAGAAGGTCCAGTGAGGCAGCCAATGAAGAAACTGAGGGCCCGATTCACAAAAGTAATCTAGGACAAAATCCTAACTTTATGACTTTTGGAATTCACAAAAGTTATTTAGGAGTAGTAAAGTTATGATTCCTAACGTTACTATTCCTAAATGGCTTTTTTGAATACAGAAAGTCATAAAGTTAGGATCTTGTCTCAGTTTAGGAGTATTAAAGTTAGGATTCCTAACTTTACTACTCCTAAATGCCTTTTGCGAATACCTAAAGTCATAAAGGTAGGATTTTGTCTCAGATTACTTTTGTGAATCGGGCCGTGGGCCTTTTCCTCCATAGCACCGGGCACTTCTTACAAAGATACCAAACTTCTGCAACCTGGGAGTTTTGACAGGTTTCCTAAGGAGGCCCTACAGAGGCCCTGCCTGACAACATGCTCCTGAAAAAAAGCAGTGTTGGAAAGTGGGTTATTGGTGGGGGCAAATGTAGGTCTGCCACTGGCAATAGGGCCACTAACACATGGTAGGACTCAGCATAGGTCTTAGATAATTATTCCTATGCTCAACCCTTGGTAGCTTGGCTGCGAGCAGGCAGGCTTAGCTTCAAAGACAGGTATGTAAAGCATTTAAAAACACCAATTTAGTAAATCATTAAGTCACAACACATAATAAAAATCCAATACCAATTTATAGAAATGCGAAATATTTGTATCTTTAAAATGACACCAAACTGACAGCAATCCAATGTAGGGAACCGGAGATATGAATTTTAAAATTTAATAAAATATAGCACTTAGAAGATTAAAGCACCATATTCTAATACCTGCTTGTGATAGAACGGGCCAAAGTCAAAGTTTCAGGCTGGGCGCGATGAAACCCTGAGCGGCTACAGCTCGCAGCAGGTCCCAGTCTCAGTTTCCACCTTCACACTTAGAAACTTTTCTGGAGCTTTTCTCCTCGAGGCCCCTCAAAGCTCCCAGCCAGTCCGGTTTCGGTGAGGGTTCGCTGGATTGACATGTGAAGAGGTCCTGGTCAACTTCCCTGGAGCGGACTTAGAACAATTTTGAAGATCGCTTCAGCGAGGCAACCACGGAATCCAGGCCGGCACGCAATGGAAGGCAGGCGGCTTGGCGTTCGCGGTTGCTCCCGGTCACCCTTTTTTGCGAGCGGACTTAGAAACTTTTCTGGAGCTTTTTCTTGCTGAGTCTCTCAATGTTCCTCATGTAGCCGGATCCGGTGAGGGTTCGCCGGCTTCAGATTTCTCCTAGTCCTGGTCAATCTCTCGAAGTTGGAGCAATGGAGCTTTTAGCGGGATGAACCTGGTTGGCTTGGCCGGCTCCCGGTTGAAGGCAGTTGGCCTGGCTTGCCAGGTTAAGTTGGTCCCTCTAAGGAGCTTTTTTTTAAAGTTGCTTCAAAGTTCTCCAAACTTCGTGAACTTCTTCCTGAAGTTCCTCAAGGGGTCTCAAAGTGTCTCAAACTCACTCCAAGGGTCTGGAAGCTCCAAGATGGTCCTTGAAACTTTAGGACTTCAGTTCCCACATCCATTGGTACAAACCCCTTACAAATCCACTGGTAGTCCTCCAATGTGTAGATTTAGGATTTAGTTGGTGATGTTCCAGATGAGCTCTTTCAACCTGTAGATTTCAGTGAGTCCACTCTGTAGTTCTTTTCCAGCAAGATAATCCACAGGGCTGTAGTTTCCGATAGTGCGGTCTTCAGAGGTCAGGCCTTAGAAATCTTTGCACAGCAAAACTTCTCAACAGGGCACTTCTTGCTACAGTAAGCTTCAAGCAGCAGATCTGGAGGGCTCTGCCCCTCTCAGATACTTATTCCTAGTACTCTGGGTCAAGCAGGAGGTCACTTCTGGCCAATGGGAGCAGAGTAACTCCACCGATATATGACCACATCCTGTAGAGTGTGGCATAATTTTGTCCCAGAGTGCATCATCCAAAAACTAGGAGTCAAGAGGGAAGTAAAGAACTAGGTCGCCCTCCACTCAGTAAAGCAACAACAACGAAAAGACCTAGTCCTTTAGGCAATTTTTCTTCTAGACCTATGAACACAAATGGATTTGTCAAATGATCATTCCAGCTACACCTCTAATTCTAGAGATTATTGCTGTGTTCCAGTCTATTGCCATGATAAAAAATAGCCATTCTCTGATCAATACGTTTACAAACCAGCACAGGACATACATTCACTAGAAGGACAACATTTCAAAAAAAGTGTGAAAAAGCTAGAAGTCACCTCACGGGCGCACCACCAATGGGACCCCTGGTTGGTACTCACCAGGATGGCCCTGTTCTCATCATCGGTGACAACTAGCTTAACGTAAACGTGTCCGAGACCCAAAGAAAAAGAGACAGTGAATGGTGCAGTGTACAAAAGACTTATATGTGACAAGGACTAACAACATTCAACATATAACGAGCAAACAACTGTGCAAACAAGATACAAAAAACCTTTTATTCGCATTCTCTTGTTGCAAACAGTAAACACATATACATAAAAAGGAGAGATGCGAATACTACCTATCGATTCGCACTCTGCTTACAGCCGACATGTTTCATTGCCTTGGTCTTTATCAGGCAATTTCTTCAGGGCAAACTGTATTGAGCTGCCACTGCCAAAGACACTGTGCTTTAAATGCTGTAAATCAAGATAGAAACGTACATATGAGGGACTACCTATCATGCCATTGTGTAGTGACTACTGCTCAGATCTTGAATATTATACAGAAATGGATAATAATTACCTAGTTGGCCGGTTTTTCTTTCATACCTTTCAAGAGAAACCACTTTCTAGTGTCAACCCCAACTCCCAGAAGGTGAGTGTGGTCTTTTCTCCCTTTAATATTTTATCTAGGAAAAGGAGGAACGTCAACAGGACAGCGATTAAAAACCGATCTATCTAATCTCACCACATTCGTCGTGTATACCCCCACCGAATCTGGACGATTTGCGGCTTTTACCAGTGGAGAATACTCGCTCGGCGTCTTCTCAGCACCGGAACGCCGAGCGAGTGATGTACACTCTATTTACTTTCCAGACGTCGGCAATGGCCGGCTCTGATTGGTCGATAGAGTCACATGATTAATGTGGCTTCGTTAAAATTATTGCTGCAGTGTTTACATTACATCGTTTACAGAGGTCCTTTCATTTCTCCCCATAGAGTATCTCGACTCAGGTAGCGTTTCCAAATCACGACTGGTCGGCAATATATTAATATTCCAAGTGCCGATTTTACCCTGGTCTCATATGCCTCAACGGGTCAGGTGGCTGGGGCGGCCATATTGGAACAGTCTCGCTGAAGTGAAAGCTAGTGTTGTGTGGCCCTGACGCCTACTGATTTTAATAGAGCCATTTTCGAAACATTTTCGTGGGGCTATTAAATACAAATCCGATGTCCCCTGAGACAGCTAGTTCAGCGGGGGCCGCACTTGTAATTTTATATGAATATCAGCTACATCGGTCTCCTCGTATATTTAGATCTTAAGGTAGACAGTGATATCATATATTTACAATGTAATAATAATCATCATGTAATAATAATCACCCCCTTTGATGTGCTCTCTCGAAGTACCATGTTAAATTTGCAAATCAGTGTGAATCATTATCACGATAAACCATGATCACTACAGTTATGTGCCCCGGATTACAGGTTCAAGGCACATACCTACAGTGACTCGGCAATTGGTGTAGGAGGTGTTAATTTTTAAAGTTGAATTATACATACTCTATGTTATGCGTTTGGGTACGGTGCATTAGATTGCTGAGGTTTCCTAGTTCAAGGTACAGACTTACGGCGACTCAGCAGTCAGTATAGGAGGTATTAATTATTAAAAATGTGTTATACACACATTCCGATATGCGTTTACAACCCGTGCATTAGATTGCTGAGCCATGGAACATTTATGCAGGTTATTCAGCGTAACTTATTCCATTCAAGGAGTTCATTTAATCCTCTCTGTTCACTTCTTTCCTGGTATATCCAGCGCGCTTCTTTTGTCATAAGCCGTCTTTCCATAGATTGTGGCTCCCCTACCACTCTTTCCAAAACCACCCAACTGAAAGAATGTTTATTGCGATGGCAGTGTTGCACCAACTTGGTCGTCAGTTTCCCTTGTCGTATTGTACTCATATGCTCTTGAATGCGGAGTTTAATCTTCCGCGTCGTGAGTCCGATATACTCAAGGCCACATTCGCATCTCAGCCTATACACTACATTAGTAGATTTACAATTAAATGAGTCGCCGTAAGTCTGTACCTTGAACTAGGAAACCTCAGCAATCTAATGCACCGTACCCAAACGCATAACGTAGAGTATGTATAATTCAACTTTAAAAATTAACACCTCCTACACCAATTGCCGAGTCACTGTAGGTATGTGCCTTGAACCTGTAAACCGGGGCACATAACTGTAGTGATCATGGTTTATCGTGATAATGAT
The DNA here is from genome assembly GCF_964261635.1 of Lissotriton helveticus. Lineage (NCBI taxonomy): Eukaryota > Metazoa > Chordata > Amphibia > Caudata > Salamandridae > Lissotriton > Lissotriton helveticus. The sequence continues at coordinate 1,763,157,029 of NC_136065.1, forward strand.
TCACACTGATTTGCAAATTTAACATGGTACTTCGAGAGAGCACATCAAAGGGGGTGATTATTATTACATGATGATTATTATTACATTGTAAATATATGATATCACTGTCTACCTTAAGATCTAAATATACGAGGAGACCGATGTAGCTGATATTCATATAAAATTACAAGTGCGGCCCCCGCTGAACTAGCTGTCTCAGGGGACATCGGATTTGTATTTAATAGCCCCACGAAAATGTTTCGAAAATGGCTCTATTAAAATCAGTAGGCGTCAGGGCCACACAACACTAGCTTTCACTTCAGCGAGACTGTTCCAATATGGCCGCCCCAGCCACCTGACCCATTGAGGCATATGAGACCAGGGTAAAATCGGCACTTGGAATATTAATATATTGCCGACCAGTCGTGATTTGGAAACGCTACCTGAGTCGAGATACTCTATGGGGAGAAATGAAAGGACCTCTGTAAACGATGTAATGTAAACACTGCAGCAATAATTTTAACGAAGCCACATTAATCATGTGACTCTATCGACCAATCAGAGCCGGCCATTGCCGACGTCTGGAAAGTAAATAGAGTGTACATCACTCGCTCGGCGTTCCGGTGCTGAGAAGACGCCGAGCGAGTATTCTCCACTGGTAAAAGCCGCAAATCGTCCAGATTCGGTGGGGGTATACACGACGAATGTGGTGAGATTAGATAGATCGGTTTTTAATCGCTGTCCTGTTGACGTTCCACCTTTTCCTAGATAAAATATTAAAGGGAGAAAAGACCACACTCACCTTCTGGGAGTTGGGGTTGACACTAGAAAGTGGTTTCTCTTGAAAGGTATGAAAGAAAAACCGGCCAACTAGGTAATTATTATCCATTTCTGTATAATATTCAAGATCTGAGCAGTAGTCACTACACAATGGCATGATAGGTAGTCCCTCATATTTACGTTTCTATCTTGATTTACAGCATTTAAAGCACAGTGTCTTTGGCAGTGGCAGCTCAATACAGTTTGCCCTGAAGAAATTGCCTGATAAAGACCAAGGCAATGAAACATGTCGGCTGTAAGCAGAGTGCGAATCGATAGGTAGTATTCGCATCTCTCCTTTTTATGTATATGTGTTTACTGTTTGCAACAAGAGAATGCGAATAAAAGGTTTTTTGTATCTTGTTTGCACAGTTGTTTGCTCGTTATATGTTGAATGTTGTTAGTCCTTGTCACATATAAGTCTTTTGTACACTGCACCATTCACTGTCTCTTTTTCTTTGGGTCTCGGACACGTTTACGTTAAGCTAGTTGTCACCGATGATGAGAACAGGGCCATCCTGGTGAGTACCAACCAGGGGTCCCATTGGTGGTGCGCCCGTGAGGTGACTTCTAGCTTTTTCACACTTTTTTTGAAATGTTGTCCTTCTAGTGAATGTATGTCCTGTGCTGGTTTGTAAATGTATTGATCAGAGAATGGCTATTTTTTATCATGGCAATAGACTGGAACACAGCAATAATCTCTAGAGTTAGAGGTGTAGCTGGAATGATCATTTGACAAATCCATTTGTGTTCATAGGTCTAGAAGAAAAATTGCCTAAAGGACTAGGTCTTTTCGTTGTTGTTGCCAGAGTGCATCATATCTTCCAAATCCATAAAGGCCGATTTTCCAGCAAGGAGGTAAGAGCTGGCTAAACACACCCCTAGAATGGTTAATTTACTTAGACTCTCCCCCCTGCATCTGCTCATACCTTCCTTAATCCTATCATCTGCCTAAAGTGGGAAGTTCAGAGCTGTAAATGACACTGGTCTCTACTCTTCTCTTTGAAGTACATAGTTTAGGACTCCTCCCACTGGCCTTCTATTCCTATGGACCAGCACACTGCCCTGCCAGCAGAGCTGATTAACCCCAGGGGCTCTTTATTACCTCCTCAAGGCAGCCTGGCTAATCCACTTGACTCTGACCAATCAGGGCAGACCATTGGAAGGGTGAATTTGGACTTACAAACAAGAAAGTCTCATAACGTCTTGTATGTACACTTTAGGAGAAATTCAACAATATGATATTGTTGGATTTATTAATAGCATTCTGGAAAGTCTTTGAATGACATTTCTAGCCCTTTCCTATCAAGAATTATTAACTAATACCTTCCTACCATGGTAACCTATGTAACAGGGGATTAGCAATGGGAACAATGACTTGGGAAATTTTTCCACCACCAGGACTTACAAAAACATATTTTAAAAGTTCTTGTCCTATATCCACAGGAACCCCACTCCATGTGAAACTAGGGGAGTCTATAGGGTTTCTGAATCTGTAGAAATATTGCAGATTCTCCCTCCACAGTGCTCCTAGCATCAACTTCGAATTTCAGCAGCACTTTAACACAATGTGGGGAGTGAAATGTGAAATTTCACTTTACCCAGGCATAAAAAAACTCAAATTATAAGGGTGTACTTTATAAATACCAGACCCTCACCCCTGAGATACCTAGGGGAGACCCTGGGGGTCCCTAATATGCCAAAGCATTGTAGGTTATCCATTTTTAAGTGCCCCAAACACCAAAGTTGAGTTTGGCCAGAATTTACTTTTTAAAAGTAGTCCTGGTACCCAGAGTTGTTTTTAAACTGACCTCAGGCTTCAGCAGTGTACACATGCAAGTGCAAAAAGACCTGCAGGCCTCTAAACTGCCATGCCTTAGGGTACTAGGGATTTCAAGGTAGTTTTAATCCCCTGCTCTATTATATACTAGGGGCCTATAGGGGAGGTCTTGCCAATCACAGGGGTACCCCACCATACCATTGTGTACCCTAGTGAATGTAGGTGTATTAACTGCATTCTAATGTGTCTCTTTCAGCATAACAATGGCCCTGGGCCTGGTTAGGCAGAACCTGGGGTCAGTCAGAATCAGTTACCACCAGTATCAGTCAGCAAAAAGTTGGGGGTGCCAAGGGCACAGGATGACTTTGCAGCAGGCAGGGAAATCCCCACTTCATCCTGTGGCACATGAAGCCTCAACAAAGATTGCGGATGGACCACTTTTCGATGGGAAGTATGTGCTGGGCGAAAAAGGAACAATTGGGGTGATAAAGATTACCTTATGCAATCTGAAAATTAGCTCATGACCCCTATCAAAAACCACCATATTAATCATAAAGAAATTCTGTGAGCAGCACTGAGGTTATAAAGACGCCCATGAAGAAACTAGGGACGAGATATACTAAGCACAATCTTGGTGATAATGCACGCATAGTTGCACTATGGTGCAGGGATGTCTGCATTGGATCAAGGCAGCTCACAGTGAGCCAGTGGTAGGAGGGAGCAGAAGTGTGCCATATTTTAGTAGACATGGCTCATACATAGCTACTAGAAATCAAAATCTAGTCCCAAACCTAGACTGCCCATTACGCCCCAGAAGGGGTTGGCCCTTGCCATTGGGAGGGGCTGAATGAATAGGACAATCAGGCAGTACGCTCTGCAATGACATGTGGAGTGTTATGCTGAGGCTCATCAGTAACAGGGAAAAACCTCCAGGGGCGGCTCCTCCGCTAAGGCGGAGAAGCATCGCCCCACAAGAAAAACAAAACGAAAATGTTATTATAATTTCATTTTTCTCTAGTGGCTGTCTAGATGCAGGGCGGGCTGGGCTGCCCACAGAGGAGGGGAGGAGTGGTAGGCACTCTCCAAGTGTGCATGATGGTTTGGCCGGCCGTCTTGGGTCGGCCCAAAAGTCATGCACACTTTGCATGTTCTCCACCGGCTGCAGTCCCCATCTGAGTGCCAAACCATGGTGCTCAGACCAATCACAACACTGCTATCAGCAGTGTTGTGATTGGCTAGATGATTCTGGAAGCCTGGGTGCTTCCTGTTCCTGCGTTGTGGCATGAATGACGGAGGAAAGGCGGTCGACGGTAAGGTAAGTTTAATTTTGTTTTATTTTCTCATTTTTTTCTTTTTTTGTTTACCCCCCTAACACGATCCTCCTCACCCCCCACTGCACCCCACCACTGCTGCCCTGGAGCAGCCCCTTCTGAAAACCACACGAAAGCCCCTTTCGGAATTTAAAAAATGTCAATAACAGAGGTGGACCCTGAAAAACAAACAACATTCAACTTTTACTGCCCAGCAAAAAAAGGTGAAGACCCTCTTTCCTATCTCAAATGAAGCAGAAATTACGCAGGTTGATATATGAACTGAGGCAAATTAAATATTAATCCCTAGTAGCAAGTACACCAGACACTCATGAGAAAAAAAGGGTGCAAGACAGAAGGAACCCTTCAAATGAGAGAAATAGGAGCCCTCTCTGGGGCACCCAGCCTTGCTTCACAGAGAACCATGTGTACACCGTTGCTCAAGGATGTTCGAATAGTTACACCAACCAGGAAACATGCAGAAATGAGAACCAGAAACAAGGGAAACAAAGCCTGACAAAAAATAAATTAGCACACCCAGCAGGCAATGGGAATACCATGTTAAACCACCCCTCTTTTATTCTCAAATGCCAAAACCCTGTGCTGTACCATTGTCTAGATATGCTGTTCCATTGTCTAGCAATGCTGAGCCAGATTTGTTATAACTTAAGTGGAAATGTAGCTTTATAAAATTGTACATTATGCTTCCTGACCTGGAACTGGCTGAAAGCCAGATCTATGATGAGCAGGTTGAGTGCACACCCACTACTTCTGTTCTTTCAAGTTTGTGTGATGCTCAAGGCAGTATTGAGTGCGTGCAATCCTGGAGCACGCTCCATCCGTGCGCGTTAATGTAATTCCAAAACAACTGGTGCCTCGTCAGGCATCCCAACCCAGGATGCACAGCTAAAGAAAGCATTCAATTACATTCAACCATTGATATCCACGTTGTTTTATCCTATTTATTCCACAAGTAATCCAAAGTGATTCAAATTTTCATCAAAATTGTATTTCATGTGTCTTCTTTTTTCTTTCAACAAGTGCCTGCTCGGGCTTTACTCTTACACATAGAGGTGCATAATTATGCATAATCCAACGTGGAATACTCAGTCCCAATTCATTGCGGGTAAATTCTGCCCTTCGTCAGGGGTTACTACAATAAAAACATTAGTGTCAAAACCACGTTTCGCTGATGACAATTCATTAGGCCATTGATTTTAGAAAAATGTTACTACCATGCATTACTGCTGTGCACCCATCTTTTATCCATCATACCAAAATCTGTGACATCTTTATAATATAGAAAACCCGATGAACACAACCCAATGAGTACCCCAATAAAAAGAAAACGAAATAAATAAAAGTATTTCTCCTCATGTGCTATTCTAACACCTGCTCTTGCATGTTAGATTTTGGTGCTGACACAGATTTACACCTCCTCGTAAATCTGGTGCTGCGTCAATAAGCAATGGGTGTTGCGGTGAAACAGCCACATCAATACCCATTGCACACCTCTTTGATAAAGTGGACTGCGACGGAAAGGGACATATTTACAAGGTGGCGTTAAGCCATGCTAAGTGGCTTAGCACCACCTTGTAAATATTGCAAATGGTGCAAAGCCACTGGAGCGTCAAAAGAAAGTAATGCTCCGGTGGTAATAAGGTACAATTATCACACAGTGTCCTGAAAGGTAAAAGTTAGTAGGCAGTTATAAATAGCATGCACATAGCATTACTTGGGTGGACAGGAAGGAGATTACTCAATTTCTTGAATGGAAAAATAGTTATTCATTTTTATGTTATAACATTCATTTCATGGTTGGAAGTATACAGTTAAGAACAGCACTGCATAGAATGTAAGGACAACCACATGAGACTTGGTGCAACAAACGTGAATAAATAGTGCAAGTGGCGACGCAAGTGAAGGAGAACAGAGAACAGCGTGGTCGTCGCACTGTGGATAAAGTGCAAGTTATATACAGTGAGTGGCTAAAAGCGGCACGTGTGACATAGTGATATCACAAGAAGCACAGTTGATTGATTAGACTTGGAGCCACTAAGAAGGAGTGCGCCTATTAATTAGGCTGTTGGGTCGACGGCGTTTCGATCCGGACGATTTCGGATCATCATCAGGACTGGTTGTCAGATTTGAATAGTGCTGTGAAGAGAGGGAGGGATTGTTTACGGAGGGAAGGTGGAAGTGAGAGAAAAGAAAAGCAACGGGTCCGGGCTATTGGTTACATTGAAGAATCCATGCAATTTGGAGTCCTTGTAACCAACCGGGGTTCGACTAGAAGAGCCAGGGGAGCATCGAGGGATCGGGTCACTGGGTGAGGCAGGTGGATGCTGGAGGGAAAGGAGGGGAGGAAGGGGTGAGTGTCCGGACAGTGAAAGAGGCGCATGGTTGAATAGGGTTGTGCCAGGCTGGGATTGGTGAAGGAACACACACCTTGCTGATGATTATGTTCGTGCCTGAAAGCCAGCCGAGTTGGAAGAGGCAAAGTTTGGACGCTTTTGCGTTGTAGCCGGCCACGTTAGTCAGCCATGCTCGAAGGGCGCTGGGGATTGAAGCGAGGCATGTTTAAAGTTGGCGTGTCCACGTGCGAGAAAACAGGTCGGGTAGGGGGGTGGGGGGAGGAAAAAAGGAACGGACAGTTATTACCTGAATGAGTCAGCGCGTCCGTCTTGCGAGTTGAGACGAGAGTTGTGCAGCGAGCGCTGGTCAGGGAAAGAATGGCATTTCCACGTTGGGGCGGGGGTGGGGGCGGGGGCGGGACGGTCGGGCGCGTCAGCGGGGGTGTGTTGGGAAGCAGCCACCAGGATAGGATGACTAGCGTGACGGTGGGGCGAGTTCCATTGCTATGGTTAGGCGTCTCAAAGGGAAATTACAGAGAGTTGAAGGTGCACAGCGAGTGCTGCAGGAGGAACAGGGCCGGAGAGCTAGTGACGGATAAAAGCGGCAGTTAAGACCAACAGTTAAGACCAGCAGTTAAGACCGGTGGTAATAAGGGCTTACAAATATGCCCCTCAGTACCTAGAAGCATGGTCGGAGGCTAAGGGGTGCAGGATTGACCAGAAGGAACTTTTCAGCAGTTGGAGAAAAGTGAGACCTAGTCGTTTATGTTTACTCCGAAGGTACTGCGGCTTGTCTAGTAAGGTTGCTCCTTGGGGGGGAGGAGGGGGTGGCAAGAAAAACGTAATAATATCTGGCCTCATGATGCCCTACCTGGCAGAAACTTCCAAAAAAAGTATAAAGGTAAAACTTTGGACCAGCTTCAGGTGTCACATCTATCATATTGAAGGAGCACCCTCCACAGTCTGGATATCAGTCTTGTTCTTATCAGAACTCTGGGTGCCAAATACCTCAGCAGGAGCTCAACAATGACGTATTTGACTTCAAGGGACCCTCACCAGCCACCGGTTTAGACCTTTCTCCAATGGAAGGTTTTGATTTTCACTTCAGATATTTAGTCAGAAGGTAAAATCTTTGACCGATATGACCCATTTGGTGGATCTGACTTTACTTCCTTGTATTGAAGCTGAACTTGCACCCAGGTCCAGGTTCAGACAAAACTGTTATTTTATACTTGGGCATTTTTTTTCGGTGCTTTTTGATAAAAACTTTTTTCTGTCAACTTAGTTTTTACTGAGATTTGTTTCAAAGGGCATCACAGCATAGTGCAAGACAATCAACTTCCTGTGGCTCAAAGAGTTAGTTCTACAGTAGCGCACATGTGTCTTTCTCTGAGGAAGTGATCGGGATCACAATCAGAAGTAGCAAAGGAGAAAGCACCATTGCACAACCTCTCCAAAAATATGGACTAAGAACTTAGGCATCAGAATTGACAATTGTCTATGGAGGAACAGGTGAAAACGTTGTCAGGTACCTGCTTCAGGACAATCTGGATGCTTAGAAAGATCTCACGTCTAGGAAAACTCTTATTTAGTCGCTCCTGGTTAGTCGACTGGATTATTGTAACTCTTTCTGGTTAGAATATAGGAAGATCTGTTATCAAAACTACAGGTGGTCCAAAATACGGCAGCTCGCCTTGCCCTCAATAAACTGGCGTGCAATCCCTCTTTACGTCTTCTCCATCAAATACACTGGCTTCCTGTCAGGAAACAAGCCATCTTTAAGTTATTGTGCACAGTCTTTAAGTCTCTGCAGGGGACCGGCCCTCCATATCTCGAGAAGAAACTTGAACTCTATCAACCTGTGCAGCAGTTGAGATCTAGCAATCGCAATTTGCTTTGCATGCAAAAAATAAGGAAGGCCAAAATGGACGGTTGTGCCTACTCCCATCTAGCCCCCAGTCATTAGAACAGTCTTCCTGAGGAGATCCGTGCCTGTTTCAACCTTTCTCGATTCAAGAAAAATGCTTTGAGACCTTGCTGTTTTAAGACCAAACGGCTCATAGGGCGGCCTCTTCTCAGGCGCCGAGAGATCCCCTGGTGATGGTTTGTTGCGCCATACAAATTAGTATAATATTATTATCTCCCACCCCTCCCTCCCACCTCCCACTCCACCCAGAACATTAACCCCTCCCACGCTGATGACGAGCTTAGCTCGTCATGAGCCACGGTTCTCGTGTGCTCATGATAAGCTAAGCTCATCATGACCGTTAGAATGCTCAGACGTGGGCCTAATTCCCCTGCTGTGCTGGGCGTTCTAAGGAACGGGCGTGGTCATGACGAGCAAAGCTTGTCATGAGCACACAAGAAACGTGGCTCATGACGAGCTGAGCTCATCATGAGCACCGGGGCGCTGTGCGCACCCCTCTCCCCCAGCACAGTGGGGGAATCGGCCCCGCAGCCAAGGGGTTAAAGGTAGATGGTACTCCCATCGACATGTTCCTGAGAATAGGAACCATAAGACCAGCTACCAGGTGGATACAAAGGTTCTGTAGCAAGGCTGCCTTCATCTTCTAGCTCCATCCTTTATTAGGTTTCAAAAATAGGAAGAGGTGAAGCGCTCAAGCTCGCGTCAGGCAGGCATACAGGGGAAGCCCTTGTGATAGATATTCCACTAGATATTCAGAATTCTTAAAGGAGTTCGATATCACTCTTGCCATCTGTTCCATGGTAAGGGCTGGCCACAAGCGTGAGTGCCACTGAGTCATGGACAGTGCAACTTTCTGTTTCCAAGCCACTGACACTTCCATTTCAGCTGCTCCCAGGCATAACCATAGGATAGATCTGTCCAAAACTGTTGCATTCCCATCGACAGGTTACATTTTTGTATATCTGTTAGAAATGGGGGTCTTTCGTTGGCAATGGTTTGCAACTTTTTCAAAGGAGAGACCCTTGATTTTAGTCAGGGTAAGGGAGTTACGACCTCAGACATCCCCTGCCCACTCCCTTGGTAGTTTGGCAAAAGCAGGCAGGCTTATCTCAGAGGCAGTGTGTAAAGCATTTGTGCACACATACTGTAATACAGTGAAAACACTACAAATGGGCACCACACCAGCTTAGAAAAATAAGTAATCTTTATCTGAACCAAGCAAGACCAAAGGGACACAGATACAACATACCATTATCAAGACATGACTTTTAAAAGGTAAAAACAGTTTTGACCTTAGCAAACTATACATGCAACACTCTCAACACAAAGTACCTTGGATGCGTCACACTCATAAACAAGAACAGCTACAGGGAAGGTGATGCGTCGGTTCCTTATGCACAGGAAAGTTGATGCGTTGGTTCTTTACTCCAGGGGAGGTGCTGCGTTGGTTCCTTACTGCCATGCAAGGGCAGTGATGTGTTGGTTCCTTACTGAAGGGTAGGTGATGTGTCGGTTTTGTAGCGGCCATGTAGACTTGGCGCCCTAGTTTGATGCATGGGGATCGGGGATGCATTGGTTCTCGATGCGGCGGCGGCAACAGCACTGCATTGGTTTCTCCAGCCACAGTCCCATGATGCTTTAGTTCTTGCAGCTGCACAGCAGGGCCTTTGTCAGAATCGGTGCGGTGATCTCGGACTTCGGAGATTGGTGCCCAGAATTCAGCGTGCATCGATTTCTCTGGCGGACGGCAGGTGCTGCGTTGGTTTCCTTGGCAATGCGTCAGTAACAGGTGCGATGCGTTGTGCTTCTCATAGTTGCATCTCTTTTCCAGCTCCCAACAGCAGGACTAACCCCCAGAGGCTCAATTGAGCAACAGGCGCCACTTGGCAGGTCAGAACTCCAAGCAAGGAAGTTCAGGAGAGATGGCGGAGATGTCTTTGTGTCCCTGAGACTTCAGAACTGGAGGCAAGCTCTATTTCAAGTCTTTGGAGATCTTCCTCAAGCAGGGGACACAGCGCACAGCAAAGTCCTTGTCCTTTCCTTCGCAGAAAATGGCACTGCAGGCCAACCCCGAACAACACACAGAAAAGGGGTAATACTTCTCCTTCACTTTCTTCAGCTCTGCTCCTTGGCAAAGGTTCCTTTTGAATTCCGTAAATTATCTAAAGCTGTGGGGTCTTGGCGCCATAATTCACACAGACTTTCCCTTTGTTCTCTGGTGGCAGAGAGGTTCTGTGCTCAGCCAAAACCATTTCCGTCCTCTCGGGTCCAGCTTCCTGGCAGGAGGTGGAGACTCATCCAGGAAAGGCAGGACACACCTCAAACCCCAGTGGCTGTCTACAGTGAATGCACATTCCCAGCCCCTATCACTCCAAAGTCAGGCAGTCAATCCACAAACCAGCAGAGGCACACAGGATGGCTAAGCAAGAAAATACCCACTTTCTAAAAGTGGTATTTTCAAACGCAAAATCTTTGTTGCTGAAAGATGCATCTTTATATTCTGAATGCAGGAATACTAAACTTTACCTTCCTATCTTGTCCCAATGGGAAGTTATAGTTATAAGATGTTATAAATAAACTCCCATTTTATCCTACGGGACAGATATCCTTTCAATAGTGGAAAACGGAATTCACAGCTGTTCACTATCAGGATGTGTTACACACATCAGGACATGTCCTACCTTTCACATACACTGCACCCTGCCCACAGGGGTACCTTGGGCCTACCTTAGGGGTGACTCACAAGGCAGGTTAGGGCCTGGCAAGTGGGGACATGGCAGTAGAAACTGCACGCTAATGCTGCAGTGGCAGGTCTGAGAACCTTTTGCAGGGCTGTTTGTGTGGGTGGTACAATGAGTGCTGCAGGCCCACTAGCAGCATTAGATTTACAGGCCCTGGGCACACACAGTGCACTGTACTAGGGACTTAGTAGTAAATCAAAGAAGCCAATCATGGAAACCCCAATCCATAATAACAATTTATACAGAGAGAACATGCACTTTGGGACTGTTCGGCAGTGGTAAAGTGCACAGAGTCATAAATCCAAATAAAACAGGAGGCCAAAGAGCAAAAAGTGTGGGGATACACCTGTTAAAAAAGCCAGGTCTAAAAATATCCATAACATATTTGTCCAACTGTTTGTCCGAAATTTCCACTCCCACGGTGCGCTCCCAGAAGAATATGTGTCGTGGTTGATTAGTGTAAAGTGTAGATTGTAGTATCATATAGAGGCATGATTTCGTACTATTTGTGCCATTTCCTGTCTTCGCAAATTGATCTAGTGGTGTGAGATCCCTGGCCGCTGCCTCTTTGACTCCTATACAAAGAACCCAGTGCCTGAGCTGTGGGTAGTGGTAGTGTTCAGTAGCTGGCAAGTTGAACTCCCTCCAGCAGTCTTTGAAAGTGAGGATATCCCAATTGTGGAATAGATCAGAGATCATAAGGCAACCCCCTTCCCTCCATGCAATCAAGGGGCCCGATGTCTGTGCAGGCAGGAACAGGGGATTGTAGTGGATGGGTGTGAATAGAGATGGAAAGGTGGTCAGAGTGGAGGTCCTATTGATATCATCCCAGATCTTTAACTTCGCTTTTGTAGGTGTGCTCAAGTATGCTGTGGAGTGGTGTGGCTCACTGGTTAGAGGCGGCAGACCCGGAAGCAGAGAATGGCCCGGGACCAGGGTTCAATTCCCGACGCGGCAGGGTCGTGGACCAGGGTCGACAATTCTCGCCTCGGTGCCTACTCTAACCAGGGATCACACTCGGCAACTCTGGGCATTAAGCTTGCCTCATCTCTACAACGGCCCCCCACAGACGCCGGGGATGCCTGGTTTCACCTTAGAGATACCCAGAAGGGACCATCTCACAGGGAAAGCCAGGACGGGTTCCCCAGCGGTCTCCAGCGCCGGGACGCTTACGGGCAGCCGTGCGCTTTACAAGTCCAACACATTTACATTTACATTTATAGGTGGAGGCTCCGCTTTGCGTTTTCAGATACACCTCCCCACCACTACCCTGTCCATGTGTAGCTAATGCTTGTCGGACTCCTGGGCCGACCACTCCATAATCACCCGTAGCTGGGTTGCCTTGCAAAATAGATGCATGTCTGGTAAAGCCAGACCACCTTGGTTTTTAGGGAGATGGAGTTGTCTATACAGGATCCTCGCCCTGCGGCCTAGCCATATGAAGCGGATGATCATGGACTTTAAAGTAGCTAGGAACCCCTGATCCAGCTCAACTGGGAGGTCCAGAAAAAGGTACAGGAGTCTGTTTAATGCCATCATTTTGACAGCATGGATGATGCCTATCCATGGGAGGTACAGGGGAGTCCATCTTCCGAAGTCCGTCTTCAAACTGTTGGAGAAGGGGCAGGGGGTAGTTCGCTCTAAAGAGGTCCTGGGGTTTAGGAGTGATCTTTATTCCTAAGTATGTGATTTCTTTTTTGGCCCACTGTAAGGGAGTGGAGGCAACCAGGGACTCTATTTCCCTCGGTGGCAGTAGGATATTCAGCAGATATGATTTTGTTAGGTTGACCTAGAGGCCCGCCACCCGCTCAAAGCACCGGAATTCTTCTATCACTGCAGCCAGAGAGGACTCAGGAGCCATCACTGACAACAGCATGTCATCTGCAGACAGGGATATTTTGTGTTTATCTGCGCTGAATAGGATACCTGAATATGCCGCTAGGGGTTCGATGCTTAGGGCAAATGATAGTAGCGAAAGAAGGCCTTTCTGTCATGTTCCTACTGCCTGGAAGCAGGCTCTGCTGGTCCCTCTTATTATTAATATTAGCACAATAATTGATACGCTGGCTCCGCTAAAACATCGACTTAACACATTTCGGGAAAAAAGTTAAGATTGGTACACTGTAGAGTTACGGATGGAAAAATCCAGTTGTAGGGTGCTGGAAAAAAGCTGCCGCAAATTCCAGCTAGATAGTGAAAGATTCAATTTCAAACTGGCTCTTGCTGCTTATCACAAGAATTTAAAAATAGCACGGAAAAATCATGTTATATTAAAACTGAACCAGGCAGGAAATTCGACAAGGGAGTTATATAAAGTCCTTAACTCCTTCACTAAGCCCACAGCCTGCGCACAACAGACTATCCCCTCTCAGGGACTGTGTGACAACATAGCTGTGCACCTCGAGGATAAAATTAATTTGATTTATAATCAATTCCCTCAAAACCCCTGTCAGGCAGAGCCCATTGACTCTAGTTCTCTTACGGTTAAGGACTTAGATCAAGGCCTGGATTGTTGTATAGGTATTCAGATCTCTCAGATGGAAACCATGCTTAGTACGTGTTGCCAGCTCACAAATATGCTCTGCTTACTCCGCTTCTAGCCGTCCCTATTATTGGGATTTTGAACACCTCTTTAAGCGAAGGTATCCTCCCTCTTGATTGGAAGTCCGCTCAAGGGACAGGCACTTAAGTGGCTTATCGGTTTCCTAGACCAGCGCACTCAGACCATTACCCTCGGTCCATTCCGCTCTCAAACCTTGAAACTCTCTACGGGGGTGCCCCCGGGCTCTTGTTTGACCCAACCTTGTTTAATATCTATGTGGCCCCTCTTTCCAAGGTTATTAGGGAGTACGGTTTCACTTCTTTCTCATATGCTGACGATACCCAATTGCTCCTGTCCTTTGACAAGGACTGTGAGTCTATTGATCAGCATTTTGCTAAGGGCATGTTGGCTATATCGGAGTGGATGACGAACCACTGTCTGCAAATAAATGTGGTTAAGACAGAATTCTTGCTGTTTGTATCAGCCCAGAGTTTCTGGTCCCCCAGGTGGTGGCCTATAACATTGGGTCCTGCCCTCCTCCTGCTTTGGGGGCAAAAAACCTGGGAGCACACTTAGATGTATTGTTACCCATGAAGGACCAAGTGATGACTATGGCAGGGACTTGCTACCACACCCTAAGCCTTTTGCGCAGAGTGTTTCGATGGTTGCCTCTCTCTACGAAGAACGCTGATTCAGTCATTGATCATAGGCCGCTTGGATTATTGTAATGCTTTGCTGGCATCCGCAAATGAGTCCCTATTAAACAGACTGCAGATTGTACAAAATGTGGCGGCTCGCCTGGCTCTTAAAAAAACACCTCGCACCTCTTCAGGTGCACTGTTACAACAACTTCATTAGCTCCCCATCCACCAGAGAATTCATTTTAAGCTTTGCTGTCTCATCCATAAAGCTATCTTTGGTGCAAGCCCCAGCTACCTGTCAGACAAATTTAAAGTCTATCATCCGAATCGGCTTCTTAGATCGGAAGTTAAAGGGTTGCGGGTGATCAACCGGTTTAAGAAGTTTGGAAAAGGAGGTAAAACCATTGTCCATCTAGCCTCGAAATTTTGGAACACCTTCCCCGAGGACCTGAGCAACTGCTACAATCTGCTCCCTTTCAGGAAACTCCTGAAAACTGCATTATTTAGAGCTTAATCCTGTCTGCCCATGTTTCATCTGACTGTCCTGATACGATAGCCTGGAGATAACCTTACGGGTGATTCCTGTGCTCTACAAATCCCATACATATATACATTAAAAAGCCGACTTTGGATCCTCATATTCGTTGCAATCACCGACCTATCTCTCTACTTCCGGTTAGTGCCAAAGTATATGTGAAATTGGTTAACAGGCAGCTGACCTCTTCAATTGAACAGCAGGGTCTGTTGCATCCGGCCCAATCAGGGTTCAGTGCATCATACAGCACTGAGTCCACCCTGGTGGAAATCACGGAGGCTATCCGAGAGACCTTAGATGTGGGGGGCAAGGCAGTTCTGGTCCTGTTGGACCTATCTGCCACTTCTGACGCAGTCCCCCACTCACTCCTTCTGGCCCGTTTGCAGAAGCTGGGTATCATTGGTGCTGCTTGGGAGTGGTTAAAATCCTTTCTTGATGGTAGAACCCAACAAGTATGGATTCCCCCTTTTGTGTCAACCACTCAAGCCCTCCAGACAGCGGTCCCGCAGGGGTCTATATTGAGCCCTATGTTGTTCAATATTTACATGACCCCTCTTATTCAGCTGGCAAAGAACTTGGGTGCCAAAGTGGTCACTTATGCTGACGTTACTCAGCTCTTGTTTACTTGGAAGAAGCATGAGACCTCTACTACCCATGTCAAAGCCTGCTTGTGTGCCATGTTTAATTGGCTTACGTCTGCACAGCTTAAATGTAATGAAGACAAAACCGAGATCCTTTTTTAGGGGAGATTCCTTCTCTGTTGTGGCACAATTTCTGGCCTAATGATTCCCCTAGGCCCTTTCCATCGGGCCTCCCAGGAAAAAATCTTGGGATCTGGCTTGACAAAAAACTCAGCTTTGGCAACCAGATTAGCAAATTGACTGGCACCTGCTTTGGCATCCTGAAGCTTCTCAGAAAATGATTGCCTTTGTTGCCCCTTTCTGCCAAAGAAACGATCATTTGGGCTTTGGTCACATCCGCATTGATTATGTAAATGCATTATATGTCAGACTTCCTGGCTAACTTATGGATACGCTCCAGGTGGCCCAGAATGCCGCTGCTCGGTTGTTGTTGGACCTACCCAATCGTACAAGTGTTAATTAGCATCTGTGCACCGTGCACTAGTTGCCGGTCAAAACTATGGTCATGTTCAAGGCTTTGGTTACAGCCCATGCCGCGCCCTATGGAGAATGGGCCCGTCTATCTTAGGAAACTTTTTCATTTTATATCCCTGGCACACTTGATCTGTGTAGCCTTCAGAATTCCACTTAGTTTAGGAAAAAACTCAAAACTTCCTATTCAACTGAGTATGTTTTTACTGGTGCCACCGCCTCTTTTTCTTGTTTTGTCTTTCTTGGGCTCACGCCGGGACACTCTTCCAAGTAGCTGTGCGCGCTACAAATCAGTGATAACATAACATAACAATGTGAATATGTCGGAGCTCATCCCATTGACTAGGAACCAAGCATTAGGACAAACAAAGTTAGCTCTGATCATGGCTATAACCCGGTTGCAGAATCCGTGTTTTTTCCAGGCTGCAAAATCCGAAGGGCCAGTCCACTTGGTCAAAGGCCTTCTCAGCATCTAACACCAGCAGGACAGCCAGAAGCAATTTTGTGTTTGCCTTCTCAACCAGGTGGAAGACCCTCCATAAATTGTCATGTGTCTGTTGGCCCTGGATGAACACAAACTGATCTGAGTATATTAGATCTGGCATTAGGTTTCTAATCTGCTGGCTAGGATTTTTGTGTATATCTTAGCATCTATATTGAGGAGCGCTATCAGGCGGTACAAGTTGCAGAAGTGAAGATCCTTCCCTGGCTTGGGTAGCACCGAGATAACCACCTCCCCCATAGATGTACTCACTGTCCCTGACTCCACAATCAAATTGTAGAAGCTCGCCAGTTGCGAGATTAATTCTGACCCAAATGTTTTGTAAAAGTGGGACGTCAGCCCATCGGGACCTGGTGATTTATGTGGTTTAAGACTTGCAATGGCCCTGCGGACCTCCTCTGAAACTATCGGCTCCCCCAGTGATGCATTTTGTACAGCCGACACACTCGGGAGCTCCACCTCCACCAAGTATTGTTTGCCCTGCCTCCTTGTAGCTATCCACCTTATTTTATTTGTAGAAATGGCCAAATGCCTGGGATTTTTCTGGTCTGTATATGCTCTACCTCCTCCACCAGCGCAGTGTCCCCCATATATTCTTGTTCCCTTTTGAGACACAGTTGTTTGGCCAAATGTGATCCCACCTTGTTTCCCTTCTCATAAGTTGTGTGTTTAATCATGGAAGGGTAAAATCAGTTCTGGTAATAATAATCAATAGCGCTTAGTTTGTCCCTGAGCGCTGTTATCTTTCTTTGTAACCTAGGGATAGAGTGACTCTTGTGGGTCTATTCTGCTTCTACTAGCTCTGCTTCCAGTGCTAATCTTTCTCAGGTTCTCTGTTTATTTAGTGCCCCATGGAGGGATATGCACCTGCCCCGGAGGAGTGCCTTAAAGGCGTCCCAGTTGGTACCGAGGTAGTATCTTTGTGGTCATTCAAAAGGAAATAGTCCTTGAGAGAGTTTCACAGTTAATCGCGCAGGAGACGATCTTGTGTCAGCGCCGCGGGGTAGAACCATTGTCTATATTTTGGTGGTGCGGCGCACCAGGCTAGAGTGAGTGTAACTGGCGCATAAAAGGATATAGTGATTGGATGAATGGAAGTAGCCTGTAATTCTGAAGCTAGGTTCTTGCCCACAAAGATTTAATCAATTCTGGAATATGACATATGTGTGAGAAAAAAAAGGCTTGATTAAAGTTAGGTAAATAGATGGAAGCTAAGGTGCACATGCAGCCATGTTTACTAGAGGCTGGTGATCTATATACAATAGGGTGGGCCGATTTTATTTATTTATTTTATTTTCAACGTTTTATATAGCGCTAGCTCCAACCAGGGGTATCGGAGCACTTTACAAATAAGTAATACAAAACATTTGTTTTAGATGCCGCATACAGCATGGAGGACAAAAGAGAACACATTGAGTAATATAGAGTTGGGTAGAGTAAAAATGGGAAGAAGTGGCAAATTAGAAACAAAATGAGAATGTTACAATTATACCTTATGATACTATATATGGGGGCTATGCTTAGTAGTTGTAATATAGTAGTTGGAAACTTGAAATAGAAACAACATGAGAACGTTGTAATTATACTTAATAAAACAGTGTAAAGAGAGTAAACTCAGTAGTCATAATATAGTAGGAGGGTTTGGGTGAGTGAGGGGGTGGGGAAAAGGTAGTATTGGGAGGGGAGGGAGGAGAAAGGTGGAGAGGGGTAAGGAGGGGATGTGTAGGTGCTAATTTCTAATTTCTAATTTAAAACATTTGTAGAGCGCAACGTCCACCGAGCGGTTTCCTGGCGCTAACAAGGTCCGATTTACTGAGGATTGCAGGGGTAAGCGAGTTTATAAAAGGAAGGCCTGTCTAAACAGGAACGTCTTGAGAACTTTTCGAAAAGAGGCATAGTGGGTGGCAAAACGTAGATGATCAGGCAGAGAATTTCACAAAGCAGGGGCCAAGGTGGAGAAATTGGCACCACCCCACTTTTTCCGCTTAAAACGGGGGGTTTGGAGGAAAGCTTTAGAGGAGGACCGGAGCTCTCTAGAGGGAACATAATCGCTTATCAGCGAAGAGATGAAGGCCGGGGCAGTGCCTTGCCGGGCCTGGAAGGTCATACAGGCGGTCTTAAAGAGGGAGCGCTCCCTGATAGGCAGCCAGTGGAGCTCCCTAAGAAGGGGGGAGGAGTGATGGTAGCGTGGGAGACCGTAGATAAGCCGGGCCGCGTGGTTCTGCACCACCTGGAGCCTCCGTAAGCTGTATGCCGGAATGCCATTATAGAGGGCGTTGGCGTAATCCAGCCGTGAGATTACCAATGCGGCCATGATCAGTTTGAGAGCCTGGGGGGAAAAAAAACGGGAAACAGTACGGATTGTTCGAAGGGTGAGGAAGCAAGAGGAGACTACGGAACTGATTTGGGAGTGAAGAGTGAGGTGACTGTTCATTTTCACTCCCAGTGTTTTTACTGTGGCTGAAGGGGTAGGGGCGGGACCAAGAGAAGGGGGCCAAAAGTGGGGGTTCCAGGGACTGGATGAACCACCAGTGAGAACCAACTCGGTCTTCTCCGGGTTCAATTTGAGGTGGTTGTGGTTCATCCAATCCCTGATGAAAGTCATAATGGACTGAAAATTAGAAACAGAGAGAGAGGAAGAGGAAAGGTCGAAGATGAGCTGGAGGTCATCTGCATAATTAAATACAGTGACCTCCAGCTGCTGAAGAGCGAAAATAAGAGGGGAGATGTAAAGGTTGAAAAGTAAGGGGGAAAGGGAAGAACCCTGGGGGACACCACAAGTGACGGGGAGTGGGGTGGTCGTGAAGGCTCCCAGCCGAACCGCCTGGGTACGGTCCCTCAGAAAGGAGGAAAGCCAAACCAGGGCTGTTCCCTGGATTCCGGCCGCCTTGACACGGGACAAGAGGATGTTATGGTCAACCGTGTCAAAAGCGGCGGAGAGGTCCAGGAGCACCAGCGCCTGGTGTTGGTTATGATCCATTCCCTTCCTGAGTTCATCTAGGACCGATACCACGACTGATTCGGTCGAGTGCCTGGGACGAAAGCCAGCCTGGCGGGAAGCCAGTCCCCCATTTGCCTCTACGTGGGCACTAGGTGCTGTCAAAGAAGGGCGTGTGAGAGTGGGAAAGGGCAGGGTGAGAGTGGGAAAGGGAGGGGGTTTCAAGAGGAGGGGAGAGAAAAGCAGGTATGGTAATAAAAGGGCTATTGACCCCAATGTTTGTTGAGAAGGTGCATTTTAAGGTCTTTTTTTTAAACTGACATAAGAAGGGTTATATCGAAGATCTTTAGGAAGGACATTCCAGATGCAGGGGGCTTTACCAGAGAAGGAGCGAGACTGGAAGGCTTGTTTTTTTTAACAGAGGAGGGACGAGGAGGAGAGAGTTGGTGCTTCTCAACGGTTGGGCGCAACCTGCTATTTTGAGTTTGTTTGAGAGGTAGAGGGAGATCTTTTGATAGAGGGCTTTGTGCGTAATGCAGGCAATTTTATAGGAGGATCTGCCTTCGATAGGAAGCCAATTGAGGTCCTTTAGGGCAGGTGAGATGTGGTCAAAACGTTTGCAGTCAATTGTTAGTCTGGCCATTAGGTTAAGAACCGATTTGATGGGGGCAAGGTAAACTTTGGGCGTTCCAGAGAGTAAATTGTTTCCGTAGTCTATTTTTGAGAGAACTAGAGATTGTACCACCGATTTAAAATCTTCCGCTGGAATGAAAGGTTTGATTTTTTATAGAAAACGGAGCGTGAAAAGTGGTCCCTTGGCCGTTTTGTTTGTGTGGGAATTGAACGTTAGCTTACTGTTAATGGTGATTCCAAGAGATTTAACAGATTCAGAGAGGGAGAGGGAACAGTTTATGGCATTAAGGTCAGGAATCCCTGTTTGCATTGGCAGTGGGTTGTTTTTAGGAGAGAAAAGAATTATTTCAGTTTTGTTTGGATGAGTTTGAGATGATTGGAGTAGAACCAGGATTGTGTCTTAGTTAGGGCGGTGTTGAGGTGTAGGACATCAGAGTGGGATCCAATTTTATAGTACAGTTGGGTGTCATCAGCATACAGGTGATAGTTAATTCCGGCTTGTTTAAGTATGATGGTAAGGGGTTCCATGAAGAGATTGAAGAGAGCTGGAGATGGGATAGATCCTTAGGGGACACCAAGGACGACAGGTGTGGGGCTAGAGAGGCAGTTTTGAATTTTGATTTTCTGGGTTCTGTGTTGGAAGTAGGAGGTGAACCAGTTAAGGACCGTGCCATTAAGGCCGAAACGATCTTTGATTATGGTAAGTAAAGTAGAATGGTTGACTATATCAAATGCAGCAGTGAGGTCTAGGAGAATGAGTAGGCAGGACTCGCCCTTATCCAGGGCGTGGTGGATGTCATAAACTATATTTAGCAATGCAGTTTCAGTGCTGCAGCCTTTGCGGAATCCAGATTGTAGGGAGTCGAGGTTGAAATTGTCAATGTGTTGATCCAATTGAAGTAGGCCGCATTTTTTCAGGGCTGTGGAGAGAAGGGGGGTTGGGGATAGGGCGGAAGTGTTAGGGTTGTTGGTATCGGCCTTAGGGTTTTTAGGAATTGGCGTGATTTGTCCGAGTTGGAGGGAGATAGGGATGCACCCGTGGAGAGGGAGGAGTTGATGATATTGGTCCAATAAGGGACGATGACATGCTTTAGATCTTGGACAAGGGTGGATGGTAAGGGGTCTTTTGTATAAGAGGACGGTTTTAAATTGGATAAGATGTTAAAGACTTCAAGTTCCAAAACTTAGTAGAAATTCTCCCAGGAGGCATTATTTTTAGGCTGTGGGATGGTGAGGTGGGTTTCACTAGGGGTGAGGAAAGTAGGTGTGTGGAGGAACCCGGGGTTAAATTCAGGGGGGCGGGTGGGATTAAGGTAGCATCAAAGGTACATTGGGGGGTTAGGAGGGTTCAGAGATAACAGTAAGGATTGATCAATTTTTACAATTTTTTCGGAAAAGAAGTTAGCGATTTCTTCACATTTGTTTGTGGAGGCCATAAAGTTGAGGGGGGCAGTGGAGGTTTGGTTTCTAACAATGTTGAACAGTTCACTGGGTCTGTTTTTGGCTCGGGCGAGTTGCAAGCGAAGAGGGATGCCTTATTGGAGAAAATTTGTTTTTTGTAGATAGATCTAGCGGTTCTGGGAGGGGGAAGGGTGTTGTCTCCATGCTCTTTCGGCTAGTCTAAGTGCATGTCTTTTATTATTGAGGTCTGAGTTAACCCCTTCAGTGCTAATGACAAGCGTAACTCGTCATGGATTTTCCATTGATTTCAATGGAAATTCAATGGTCCTCTTTCCACACCCCTTAGCATCCAAGTGGTTAAACCATGATTTGGAAGGGATATTTTTTAGAGTTTTGAGTTTGGACGGGGCAAGTTGATCTAAAACTTGGAGACAGTTTTATTAAAGTGCTCAGTGAGCTCATTTGCATTTAGAGAGGGTGGGGTGAGAAGAAGTTGAGTTTTGAGTTTGGACTCCAGTACACAAGGGGGATGAGATTAAGTTTCTGGTCAAGATCGTGGCTTTGTTGTTTTTGGCTGGGGTGTGCAGGGTTGGGGGGGAAATCATTAACAAAATGAGGTGGTCGTCAGACCAGTCTATTGGAATGGTGTTGGATAGGGATGCCAAATCAATGTTAGCAATGATGGCGTCAAGAACAGACCCTTTAGAGTGGGTTGGGGAATGGCACAGTTGTTTGAGGTCAGTAATCTCGAGAAGATTAGTGAGAAGGTTGACTGAAGGGTCCTCAGGTTCGTTCCAGTGGAGGTTGAAATCACCTAGGAAGAGATTTTTAGAGTTAGAAAGTGATGATTGAGTGAGAAGGATAAATAGTTCCTCAGCGAAGAGTAGAGGATCACCAGGAGGGTGGTAGATATTGTGTAGTCGCAAGGGGTAGCCTTGAATCTTTAGTTCGACTCCAAGGTATTCGAAGGTTGTGTAGTCTGAGTTCTTGACTAGGGAGAGCTGGAGTTCATTTTTAAAGATAATTGCTAGACCACCCACTGTTCTCTCAGGTCTGTCTTATCTGATGATAGAGTAACCCGGTGGAGAGTAGGTCGAGGATAGGTGTTGAGAGGTCTTTGAGCCAGGTTTCCATGAGTTGGCTGGGGGAGGAGGTCTGTTGTTCGGAAAGGGTGAAAGGCCAGGGGGGTAGGTTGAGAGGGGTTCTGAGATAGTGGGAGTGAGGGAGGCCTGGGGATGAGAGAGAGGAGTGATCATGCATTGGGAGGGAGAGAGGGGTGTGTGAGGAGAGGGGGGCGTGTAAGGGGTAAGGGGAGACACAGCATCAGCATTGTAGCAGTGTAGTTCGGAGAGGGAGGAGTAGGGTTAAGGGGGTATAGTAGATCGAGCTGAGAGGAGATTGGAGAGGGAGAGGAGTTAGAGATGTATTAGGGGTTGGAGGGAATCGATCGCTGGGGGCATGGCAGATTGGGAGATGGCATGTGGTTTATGGGTGGATACATGAGAGGGTGATCGAATAGACGTCGTGGAATGGGATATATCATTGTGGTTTGATATGTCTAGGGCGAGTAGGGGTATCGTTGGGGACAGGGGAGAGCAAGGCAGAGTCCTGGGTGTTGGGAAGGTGTGGGGAGAGGAATAGGTATGGATAACTGGTGGGATAGTGTGTTGAAATGGTGTTCGAAAATGGTGAGGTGATGTTCGGAGGCTTGTATAAGAATAAAAACAGTTTTAAAAATGGAGATGTCAATTTCACCGGTAAAGGTTGGGGTTGGAGTGGTAGATAGTTTAAAACCGTAAGGAATTTTGCTCGATTTAGTGACTGGAAGGTGGCATAGGAAGGTGCTCTTCCATTTGGAGGAGCTGATCGAGTAGAAAATGTAGTTTGTTTTAATATGGGATGTGAGGCTGTGGTAGTTATCGACAATTAAGGTTTCGGGTTGACGGGTTAGTAAATTATACTTGAATTTTCTTGGCCATTTTTGGAAAGATTGGGAGGGTAACTAATGGTCCAAGAGTTGGGGCCATGTTTGGTGAGGGAAGGGTCTTGGGAGGTGAGAGTGAGATTCAGATGGGACATGATAGGACACTTAGTTGGAGGAGAGGGGTGAGAAAAGAGAGGAAGGTGGAGTTATAAAGGGTGGTCAAGGCGATAGCTGGGAGTGAGGGATGGGGAGGTTGACGTAAGTGGGGGAGGTATGTGCTCGAGGGGGGATAAAGAGAGGTTTTGTGATGGGGAATGTAAAGTTGGTGAGTGGAAGAAAATGAGAGAGAAAAATTAAGGAGGGCATTTGGAGTGATTATAAAGATAGAGTATTAGAAAGGGTTTTAATGATCTGGACGGGGTTGGACGCTGGAAGGTGGAGGGGGGATAAAGAGAGGTTAAGTGATGGGAAGTGTGAAGACGAGTGGGAGGAAGAGAGGGAGAGAGAAAAATAAAGTAGGGCAGTTGGAATGACTGTAACAAGAGAGTATTCTAAAGGGTTTTAAAGACCTGGGCGGTGTTGGATGCTGGAAGGAGAAGTGGGTGAGATGTTCAGGGGCACTTTATGAACAATATGCGCAAGAGTTAGAATATGGGGTAACGTTATTACAGGAACCACAAAAGTAGAACCAAGGTAGAATAGCATTCACATTACTTAGCTGTGAGCCAATAGGAAAGAGGAGCCATAAAATTAAGAGTATTAAAGGAAAAAAGGAACATCATAACTGGGCACTTTGAAAGTAACATATTAGCATCAGTCAGATTATTAAAGGCAAAAGCAATGAGGCAATAAGCAGTAGCACTAAAAATTAGATTAACAGTTACATCAACAGTAGGAAGAGGTCCAAAGGTAGCCAAGGCGAGGAGACTAGAAGCATCTCATCCAGGTGCAGTGCCCCGTCGCTCATCATCTAGGGGTTGTGAGTTCAGGGGGGGGGCACCGCAATGTTGTGGAAGGGAGGGCGGATGTTTTGGACCACCACAGGAGGCCCGACAGGCTGCTCAGTAGACCATGGGGGAATGATTGGGAAAGGTCTCAAAGGTATTGGAGGCTAAGCCAAAACATAAACCTCCTTCGGGGGGCAAAAGTCAGGTAGGGTACGGTAGTTTCGGAGATGTATTGGGAAGGTCAGCCGCTATTTTGGGGGGAAATTGTCAGGGCTCTGGGGCAATGGCGGCATGACTAGATCAAGGACTTCCCAAAGGCGGAGGCTGGCAGGGATTCAGCGATACCACAGAGTGGGGACAGGACAAATTGTCGCATCAAGCAGCAACATCCGCAACATCAGCAGTAGAGGAGGCGGGGGGAAATGCATTCCGATGTTCTTCCGACCTTTTCATATGTGTTTCCTGTAAGGCTTCAAATAGTAGTACAAGGAGACAAAACTTCTTGTGAATAGGTGCGCTGTTTTAGTACATGAACCACACTGGGATTCTTCACTTATATACTCGCTTTTATTTGAATATTTATATCCATCATCTACTTTTGGTCAGTAATGATTTTCATTGATTATTTCCATTCATAATCCAGTTAATTGATCAACATATTTCTTTTGACAATCGGCTTATCCACACCCAATGCATTTCGGGTCATACCCTACATGGTCGGAAGGTTTGATTATATACAAAAGGTATATTGACGACCTATTTCTCATATGGAAAGGCACTTTTCAACAACTGGAACAGAACATTGCAAACCTCAATACCTGTAATCCGAGGATAAAGTTCACTCACTGCATTGATTGTAGGACAATATCATTTTTGGATGTTCAAGTAAACATCCATGAAAATAGGATCACCACCAAAGTTCACATCAAACCCACTGATAAAAATGCTGCATTGTTATTTCAAAGCTTCCATCCAAATGCACTGAAGAAACATCTTCCTACTTCTCAGTTTATCAGGATTAAACGAATCACTTCAAATGAAGAAGATTTGAAAAGTGCATTGGAAGTACAGACGGAGAAATATCGACAGAGGGGTTACCCCTCGGATGTGTTGAACATGGCTTTAAACACAGTAGATAACAAATCTCGAAATCAATGGTTGGAAGAGCAAAGCAAAATAACAGAAACCAAAACGGTGTGCGTCTTGAAATACTCGAGTGATGCTCATAGAATTAAAGCTATCATCAATAAACATTGGAAATTGATCCAACTTGAACCTGAGTTCACTGGACTATACAACGAGAGGGTAACATATGCCTTTCAACGATCAAGGAATATTAAAGAAATTTTGAATACTACCAAAGAAAACAACACTCAACATCGAGGTATGTTAAAATGCCACAATTGTGCACATTGTGGGAACGTTATTGAAAGTTCAACAGTGACACATCCAACGAAGGGTTTTCAAATCAAATTGAAACATACTAGCACGTGCGACACTACGAACTGCATCTACATGATCAAATGTCCTTGTGGTAAAGTGTACGTGGGACAAACAGAAAGAAAAGTAAAGATACGTATAACAGAACATAAAAGTAATATTCGGTTAAAGAACACTAAATCTAGCATTGCTACACATTGGATGGAAAATCATCACCAAATTTCACAATTAAGATTCATGGTTCTGGAAAAGCTCACCATACGCCCAGATCAGGATCCAATTAAACAAAGACTGAAGAACGAATTCTTTTGGATTAAGAAATTAAATTCGACCCACCCGATGGGGCTTAGCGACCGGATTGAGCATACTTGTTTTCTATGACCA
The DNA here is from genome assembly GCF_964261635.1 of Lissotriton helveticus. Classification (NCBI taxonomy): domain Eukaryota; kingdom Metazoa; phylum Chordata; class Amphibia; order Caudata; family Salamandridae; genus Lissotriton; species Lissotriton helveticus. The sequence goes on from NC_136065.1 coordinate 1,763,182,938, forward strand.
TCTGTTGAAGTTTTGGCATGAATTTAAGGAATACCAGGTCTCATAAACTATTATATACCACAATAATGAACACTGATTGTGCATATGACTCTTTAACATTTTTTGCATACTGTATGTTTACCATGTTTATCACAGCGAGGTTATTGACTTCGAAATATTTGGGTTTTTATCTTTTAGCGTGTGTATAACTTTATTAACTACACTTAGTATGCAATAACGGGCTCGCACCCCCGTCACATGACTCTGCTTCATGAAGATGGATTAGTCCGATAGGAACGTGAAGTTGAATAATTCCCATTGGTTGTCGGTCCGTTCACGTGACTCACTGCTGCAGCGTTTAGTAAACTCCAGAGTTTGGCGCGTAAAATACAGAAGCCACTAAGTCCAGAGAGACTAGCTAGGAATCCCGCTGATCCAAACGTAAGTGTTGAGACATCGCTGCGCGATATTATTGCATTCATGTGTTGAACACCCGTACATTTGTTTACGATGACCCACCGAGTTTGTTAAACAATGCCCTGATGTTTTACATAACGCTATGAGATGTGTAGTGAATGTATTGAGTAGATAGCCCCGCAGACGCATTGCAAGTAAAGTCATCCCATGCGCACTGTGCGATCAGTTGCCGAACTGCAATGTTGTATTTGTCAAACTATCAGCATGACTATGCATAATGTATTTGTTTTAGAGGTGTATGTACTCAATGGTCCTGTTTTTCATTTCGTTTCAGACCCCTGACGAAGGGTCAATTTGTTTTGCTATGACCCGAAATGCATTGGGTGTGGATAAGCCGATTGTCAAAAGAAATATGTTGATCAATTAACTGGATTATGAATGGAAATAATCAATGAAAATCATTACTGACCAAAAGTAGATGATGGATATAAATATTTAAAAAAAAGCGAGTATATAAGTGAAGAATCCCAGTGTGGTTCATGTACTAAAACAGCGCACCTATTCACAAGAAGTTTTGTCTCCTTGTACTACTATTTGAATTCTGTTCAAGACACGGAAGGACGCCGTGTGACATAGGTTGCGCAAACTGGAAAGTACTATATTATAATCTAAGTGTGGTACTCGAGTGCAGAGGGATAACATTGAATTATCATTTTCCTGTAAGGCTACCACATCATATTTCTGTTATGGAGGTATTTCCATAATTTCTTTCATTTGGCGAATGAGTTAAGCCCCTTGGCATTCCATGTGAGTACGGTAAGAACAGTTGCTAAGTAAGATTTGGTGTTATATGTTTTTGTGTCTGCCGCACGTTCCTCATTTGGCTGAACCTCCCGCTTCCTTTTCCATTCCCTGGTAGTTTCACCCCATGGATCCCCCCAGCCTATGTGTGCCTCGTATGGAGATGTTAATGACCGTTTTACCGAAAACCAAAACAAGAAACCCCTAAATCAAAACATTTAGGGTCAACACACCCCCAGAAATGATTTTTTGCATTATGAAAATACTTTGTTGTAAACTTATTATAGACGGATTGCTCCAAACCCTGCATATTTACTCCAAATGAGTCACTAACTAATAGCTACTATCAGGAGTCAATAAGAGGCTGTCTCCTTTCCAGCACTGATTTCCTGCTTTGCGTTGAATTGAGGTGTCGCAGTCTGGGTACAGGTCAGCTCATTGTCCCCATGCATGACCGTACATTTTACCAGTTCCCACATGTCACACAAAGACTGCCAGGATTGCCTCTTTAGAGACTATTCCACTGCTCCCCTGGCTACCCAGCCGCCATACCATTCCTCCGAGACTCAAGCTTATTTGCTCTTTAGTTGCTTCTCACTTTTCTGTGTCTGCCACAGCTCTCCTCCGCCATCCTCTGCCGTCTTCTCTCCTGTGCCATTCGAGGTTCTCTTGGTGGATGAATCATTAGAGTGGCGGTAGGACCAGGACCTCTGCTCCTTCCACATAGGTGGTGACATGGTGGTTTTTATTTTGGAAGGAGAAGGCAACTCTAAAAGTGTATGTGACCTCTTTTTTCGAACTTGCCGCTTGGATAACCACCTCTCTCATCTTGAAGGCATTACGTTTGGCTAGGACGTCTCTTTGTCGTCTATTTTCTTCCGGAGTTGGTGGTCCCACTCTGTGGACCCTGTCTATGTTTATCTTCATACTGCCCGCTGACTTTCCACTCCCTCCACCAGGTTGCGTAATTGTGCGCTTTCACTTCGGGACCTGTTCTCGAGATCTTCACGCTTCAAGATACAGGCATGAAGTTGCTCGAGGAACATTTTAGTCGAATCCTCTACCTTAGCAGTTCTACATTCCAACTCTTGCACTTTAGATTTGATATCCAGCGTGCATGTGCCCACCAAGTCGACATACTCCTGCTAGGACGTAAGCTTGCCCTAGATAACCAATCGTAGAGCTGTTAGGGAACCCTCTAGGTCTGCTTTGAGCTTTACCCTCAGCTCCCTCTTAAAGTCTCCCAATGAGGCTAGGAGGTCATCTTTGGTGAGCTCAATTCCTTCTGCTGAGCTTCCTCCCTCGATAGCCCCTCTTATCTCTGTAGGAGAGAAATAGCTGGAGACTCTGTTCGTCTGTTTCTTTTTGGGTGGCATAGAGTCAGTGGCATTGGTGGGTGCAACCCTCTAATACTGGTCAAGGTAGCGAAGTGTGCAGGTGTCCACTTGCGAGGTCTTGTGGCACAAGACTGTATCTTCTAGTTCATAGGGTCACGTCACCGGGGGTGCTGTTACCTGGGCGAGGCGCTGTGCAGGTTAAGGTGGCATACGTGTACACTTTTGCCATACAGGTTTGTGTCTCTGTTGTTCATCCCCCTGTGTGTCTCAAGTTGGTGCCCCTCCCGGGACTTCGCTGAGCTCTCTAGATCACCTCCAGATTCCAATCTGCCTATTCCCATGTGCTAGTTCGTTCCTCTGCGTGAACTGTCTTCTCTCTCCCTGGGTCTGCCAGTAGGTGGTGTGCGCTGTCGAATCCCTCATGTGGGCCTTGTCAGCAGCCTTCTCAATATGCAACAGGGGCTATCGAGGATTCGATGAGCTTGAGCCAAGCCCCCTAGCAGTTCATACAGCCTCTTTCACTCCACTTGGTTCTCCACTCCCCACCGAGTGTAAAGAGATGTTAATAGCTTTTCCTGATTATCCGATCTACAAGCAGGGCTTCTGTGGCGACCAGCCACCATGTTAGGGTCAGACCTAGTAGGAGCTAACTTCCGCTTAACAAAGCCTGTTGGTGCTTGTACTATATGGGGCTTTAGTTTCCCCTTGTCTCTCTGATTGCTTGTTTTCACCCTCCGCCTGTGGGGAACACTCACCGGCCCTTCGTGCTCAGCCGTCCCTTCCTCGTCTTATGTGGCCACCATTTTAGCATCACACGTGGATCTCTGCGGCTGCTTCCAATGGCACATTAACTTCCGATGGTCTCTCCTTATGCTCACCCGACCTTAATTATCCCCAAGCGGGTTGTCGTATCCTGCCCTTCAGTTTCACTTTGCAGCGCGGTCTGCGGTCAGGTTTGGATGGCGCAACTGTTAATTGCCTCCCCTGTTTCTCCAGCACCGGACTTCTTGCTTTATTCTCCTCTAGTGGGGGGAAGGGTCCTCGTCCTTGATTCCCCTTGTTTCACTAACTGGGTTTAAAATTAGCCTGGGGTTTTAAGCTGCACCGATCCCCACCTGCCGCGGTGGTCCTCACTTGCCGCTGTGTCTCGGTCAAGGCTTGGTCTCTTTGACGAATGCCCGATCCGTCGCCTTTAGCTCATTTCTTATCACCTCACTGCCTTCTTTCCAGTGCCTGTACAGCTACTAACCACGGGACATCGTTCACTAGGGTGCGATTTCCCCCCGTTCTGTTTCTATTAGTGACTTTCTGGTGTATTCGTCGCGAAACCCCAGTGGATTAGGTCCACTCCGCCATCTTGGTTGACTACCCCCCCCCCCCCATAAAAACTTTTTTGAGCATTATATCCTCATTTCCCTTTGTTCTATTTTAGCGATCTTGGTGCCTTTTAGGTTATTATATGTTTCTCCATGGTTCAAATTGGTTTTGGAATTTTATTATTATTACATTTACTTTAAAATCATTGGTGCTGCCTTAAAGTAACATTTACTTCTCTGAACATTGCCTGATGCTTGGGCCGTAGCTGGAAGGGGCTGAGCAAAGATCCTCTCAGAACCATGTTTTGACCTAAGCTGACTCTGGTTATTAAGTTGGGAAGGGTCACCCCCATCCCAAATCAATACCCCTGTTTGTGTCATCCCAACACTGACTATAATGAGCTCGTTATTTTGGAGGTTTGCAATGAAAGCACCAAAAGTATGGAAGTTAACACCTGAAGTAAATATCCCTGGATTTCTTACCACTAGACAGTGAAAATGCTGCAGTCAAAGATAAAAAAAATTTGGGTTGGTTGTGGTATGATCTCTTCAGAGCAAAACACTTGGTAGTTGAAACCACTTTCAAGCAAAGCGCAGAGATGATCTTAATTAATTTGGATGCTACTGTGCACTATTTTGGGCATATTTTTGCACATCCTTTTGTAAGGATTAGAGGTGGTAATGTAATTGCTGTTAACAGGAAAACAATTACAGCCAGTGGTACCTTTACACATGATGGGGATGAGTTCTAAGTCTGCGATGCACAGCAATTTTTCATGATTGTCCCAAGGCATGGCAACTGCATGGAGAATCAAATTATTCATTCTGTTCCTGAATACCAAGTGCAGCTCATATTCGATTTTCTCAATGCTTTTGTGTTGATTACAGATGACTGTCCAATAGCAGACCTGCCAATAGAGATGGTCGTATGGGGGTCGTGAGACACCACACTGTGTATGACTCTCCCCTCCCCCACCCTTTTTCCAAGTACTGTAGTTCTTTTCAAAAGAAAGTAGGTTGCTGGCATCTGCAGTTCTGGATATGTATACTACCTTCCTGTAGTCCAACATGGAGGCATTTATTATTCACACACAGGACCGGCTCTTCTTTACTTTAATTCATGTGACTGTCAAGAGACAATTAATTATTAGGAATATTCTTTAGCTTCACAGTTACCTGAAATGCTAATACAAAAAATCACTTATACATTCACTCTCCAGTGGACCAGATTTCATGTATCACGAGGAGGCAGCCAGTGCCCCTATCACAAGGTTTCAGGTATTTAAAAACATTTCCCTTAAATTCACAAGACCCTCAGAGGAAATCTGTGCCTTCTCGCAGGACAATCTCACTCACAGGCTAATGGATCTCCCTCCCACTGGATTTAATGCCATGGATGAGAAATGCATTACGGGGCTCAAAGCAGATGATAAGATTATATTCACAGGAGCATCACTTTCAATTCGAATCAGTTCTCTTTTTATGCATTTAAAGTCCACTGGCTTTAAAAGCATCTCTCCGAAAGGTTTAATGTAATTCCAACTCATAAATTTATTTCCCTGCTATCGATACAAATACAGATCGTGCTGCCAAAACCAAAAAGTGTGGTGGCAATGCCACTCAACGCAACCTTACATGGACATTTTCTTAGGGTGAATGGACCATTCTATGTTACCAAGGCTCTAACAGCAGTGGCCAGTGCAGTTAAGAGCAGTGGGGCGGTGGGGCCGGGTGAGGGTGTATTTCGATGGACGATGACGAGGGAAAATTAATTATCTATGTAATTTTCCCTCAACATTGTCCATCGAGATCCCCCCTCACCTGGCCCCACCGCCCTACCGCTCTTACCTACACCGGCCGCGGCTGGTTCTTTGTTCCCCTTTTCAGCCTTTGTCCTGTATGTTTCCTGAGTAGGAACATTTTTTCATTGTTGAGTTTTTCCCCTGATTGCTGTACTCTGGCAGAAGGCTATATTTTCCAGTGCGTCATCTGTAGGGGGAGAAGACCTGAAAATAGAGGTACATTCTAAGCATCTAAATAGCCACTCAATAGGGGGCTAAGCTATACATGTGCTTAGAGATGTTTAAAGGAGAACCTTGCTTACCCATTCACATATATAACTGTGAGCGAAATTGCATAGTTCTGAAAAATTATGTGAAATTATATGTAATTACACAACATGCAAATCCTTCACATAGAGCTATATTTTAGAGCGAAACGCACCCTCATATTTTAGCATGAAGATTTTAGCTCGCATTCTGTTGTTGGCATGCGTTTGTGGTAACTTTTTACTGTGAATTGTGAGTTTCACAGAAAACATTTGCAGCAAATGGCATGTAATAACACAAAGTGGTGTCATGGCATAATTTCTTGGAATTTCCCATTACGCTTCTTTGTAAATTACGCAAATTACTCCAGTGTAATTTAGATTTTACATAGGCATGTTCTTAAATCCACTTTTGTCTAGGGATTCCTCTATTTTTAAATCATATTTCTGAGGTGGAAGCATTGCTTCACGGTATCGTCAACCCCAAGATAGAACTGGATGTCATAAGCAAAAGAGTGGAGGGCCAGGTTAGGGTGAATATTTAGGATTGTTAGTATTAAGATTGCCCTAATATGGGGCACACCCATTCTTAAATGTGGTCGGTGGGAGTGAAAACATCAGTGTTATTTTTTATTTGTGATTAGCTGAAAACCTTTTGGAACCAGTCAAGGCTGAAGACAATGACTCCTGTGGGAAATGATGTTAAAAACCACTTAGAGTTCAAGGAAAATGCGTGGGGCCCGATGTAAGTAGGCATTTACCGGTCGGTAACGGCCGAATTCGGCCGTTACCGACCGGTAAATGCCTTTTCCAATCTAGGGGGCATGTATTTACAAATTCTGTATTTTTACCGAATCTGTATTTACCGAATCGGTAAAATTACCGAATTGGTAAATACAGACTCGGTAAAAATACCGAATCTGTAAATGCAGATGTAGGTGGCGCTTTAAACAGTGCCACAGGCCCCTAAGAATTCGTTATTTACCATGTAATACTATTGCATGGTAAATAACGAATTCAGGTGTACATGCACATCTGTGCATGTACACCTGTGCCATGTGACACACAGACATGCCCTTAGGGCATGTCTGTGTGCCACATGGCACACAAGCCTGACATTGGGGTGCTACACGGTGTTAAAGTGACACCCCGTTCCCCCTGGCAGGATTCGGTATTTACCGATTCGGTAATTACCGAATCGGTATTTTCCATTGATTCCTATGGGCTTCAAGGCCCGTAGGAATCAATGGCAAATACTGATTCAGTATTTACCGAATCTGTAAATACCGAATCTTACAGATTCGGTAATTGAAAAAGAAAAATTACCTACATCTGCCTACTTCCAATTTACCTACTCTTAAATACCGAATCGGTATGATTCGGTATTTAAGAGTAGGTAAATCGAGATTACCTACATCGGGCCCGTGGTCTCTTGTATGTTGTTCCATACTTCTACAAAGCATGCACCTTGCGTGCTTGAACTGAAAGCCACTGGTATAAAATGTAGTGTGTCTCTAGGAACTGGTGTAGGTGGGGGACAACAGCAGACCCCAGATTGTGATGTTCCAAGGAAGGCCATCTATAAATCTATACTTATCCAGGACCATGAAAACAGGTTTTTAAGGATGGTTGAGAATGGATTGTATTTATCAAACAAATGGTATGGGAACAAGTGAATCAATTTTTTTATCTAATTTTATGATAGGATCAGAAGATAGATTTAAAGTTAAAAAGTAACTTTATAAATGTATGTATGTATGTTTGGCTGCCTGAGCTGAAACTGTATGAAAACCAGATCTGCCACTTATTATACCTTTAGAGCATAAATATACGTCCTTGGCTGGGAGAGTTAACAACTATGGATCAGAAGACAGTGACCTGCCCAGAGCCCAGGAACAAAAAATAATTAATTATTGACCACAGGGGTTAACTATCTGGTAATTGACTGGAACAGTTGAAAGAACAGAGGCCAACCTTAGCACTACCTCTTTTGTCTATTCATTCCTAGGAGCCTGCGATACAGCCAGGTCCTTGTCACGGTTGGAGAGAGAACCAGTTTGTACCCTGTCCAGGCCCGGACTGGCCATAGCGGGCACCGGGCAATCCCCCGGTGCGCCGCAGGGGGGGGGGGGGGGGGGGGTTTGAGCCACTGGGGGCAGATTTTGTTACAGGGCCGTTTTTGCAGCATAGCTGTAAAATCGGCCGTGCAACAAAATCGGCCAAAAACCGGCCCTAGCAAAGCGCTCGGCGGCACCCCCCCCCCCCTGAGTGGGGCGGGGGCCGGCCGACCACTTTGCCAGGGCCGGTTTTGGTTCCCAGTCCGGCCCTGACCCTGTCAGGTGGAAGGCGAGCTCATCTAAATAGCGGGGTACCAAGGTGCTGAAGAGAGACATCCCTGGTGCAAGAAAAGAACAATATTGAAACAGACCAGAGCTCCTGTGTAATATTACGATATGGAAAAGATGAAGCGCTGTAAAAGGAGGTGGGGGAGTGTGAGAAAATAGTTAAGATCGGGTGACAGATTTTCTCCAATCACTGGCTACTGCGCAGGATGAATCTGGTATCTCAACCATCACCTCCTCAGAAAATTCCAGGACCTAGAATCACTACAGCTAAAGAAAACGTCTCTGCTAGTAGAAGCCTGCTGACTCTTGTTTGGAAGAAGAGGATACATTCAAGGACTCACAAACTCAAGTACTCCTAACTCCTGCTGGCACCCAGGGACTTGAAGTGCTCTCTAAGTGTCATGTAGTTAGACTTAAGTTTAGTTGCATAAGGGACAGAATAGACAGAAGGACTCTCACTTCAAGAGAATCAAGCTGATCACTAAAGACTGGACACTGCATGGGACCTGACTGGAGAGAGACCTGGTGCCTACATGCCTGCAGTGGAGCTAAGGGGAAAAGGAATAGCCAGAGGGAATTTTCCCAGAAGTTGGAGAAAAGTGGGATTTAGTCATTTTCATCCATTTCCAAAGTTCTGTGGCTGTACCAGGAAAGTTGCACCCTCTGGGGGCAGAAAAACCAGGTTTGCACTACTTAGACGTTTTTGCCTCGGTGATAACAGATCAGCAGGACCTTGTGCTGAGGTTATCTGGCTTCGTGGTACCCTACCCAGCTACAGCTTCCAGCTTTGTCCTGCAGGAGGATTGTGGCTTCCAAAATAGTGCGATAATAAAACTTTGGACCAGCATCAAGTGGCAAATCAATCCAGCTGATGAAGCAACATCGGCAGTCAGAAAATATGGCTTTGTCCTGTATTGAGCTCTGGGAGCCAAACCCAGTGCCTTCAGCATGAGTGCAGCAATGATTAATCTGACATCAAGGGACCCTCACAAGCCCCAGCCTAGGGCCTTGCCCCACTAGAATAATTTTTTACTTTCAATTCAGAGACTAAGTCAGAAGGGATAATCTCTAAGGAGGATGACCCTCTTGGTATATCTCACCTTCTCACCTTCTCACTTCAGAGTGGTCGACATGGAATCACACCTAGGTCCAAGTCAATCATGAACGCTTTTCGAGCCTTTATTTTTTCAATGTGCTTTCAGCGCTAACACCTTTTTAAAAATCGTACTTATTTTTGGTACCCTTTGTACTATTTTAGTGATGTTAGTGTCTGCTCATTACATTTATCTCTGTTTCTAAATTGGTGTGAGAATTTAATTATTATTTTCTTTGACTTAAAATGCCCTTCTCTGAGAACTGCCAAATGGTTGTGCCACAACTTACAGGGGTTGAGCGGAGGTTCTCCCAGAGCTGTGTTTTGACCTAATCAGATTGTGTTTGTTAAGTTGTGAAGGGTCATTCCACCAAATAAATAACGCAATTTGTAGAAGCCCAACACCAACAATCCGGAGCTGGTTATCTGGGAGTTTTGCAAAGACAAACACCAAAGTGCACAGTAGTTCGTCCTTACTCACCATTCTTCGTTATTTTCAATAGAAAATAAGTTGCTGGTATCTGCAGTTCAGGATATGCCTATTACCTTTCTATAGTCCAACTTGGAGACATTTATTATTCACACACTAGACAGGCTATTCTTTACTTTAATATATGTCACTGTAACATGAGAAGGCAGCTGGTGCTCCTATCACAGGGTTTCAAGTATTTAAAAACATTTCCCTTGAACTCACAAGACCTTCACAGGAAATCTGTGCCTTCTCACAGTGTAATCTCACTCCCAGGCTAATAGATCTCCTTCCACTGGAGTTAATGCCTTGAATGAAAAATGCATTACAGGGCTCAAAGCAGATGAAAAGATTATATTCACAGGAACATCGCTTTCAATTCCAATAAGTTCACTTTTTATGCATTTAAAGTCCTGTGGCTTTTAAACAGTGGCGGCTCCTTCGCTAAGGCGGAGGAGCATCACGCCACTTGCAAAAAGGATAAATAAAATGATAAAAACTCAATCTTATTATAATTTTATTTTTCTGTACTGTGCCAGTTTGGCTTTTAGTACTGGGTGAGTTGGGGCGGGATGGCCTGGGCTGTGTCACGGGGAGGAGTGGTTGTTGCACCATGAGGACACATGGTGGTTTGGGCTGCTGTCTTGGGCTGGTCAAAACACAATGCACAGTTTAGAGTTTCTCCACCCGGCTGTGTTGTACAGCCGAGTGGTGAACTGTCCCAGGCTCCTAGTCCCTGTCTGAGCAGCAAACCACGCCGCTCAGACCAAATAACAATGCTGGAGGAGAGGCGGCGGCTGGCATGTAAGTAGGCATGGGCAGAGAAGTCCGCTCTGCCCGCAGAGTGTGCACAGATTTGCCTACTCCGCTTTCCACGGAGAACGCGGAGTAGGCAAATCTCCGCACACTCTATAGTGGAGTTGGCCAGCCCCTGCCTCCACCCCCCCTTATTAACAATGAATTAGGCATTAATTACAACTAAAACAAAAAACACTTACCTGTACTGCGGCGTCCCCGGGCTGCCCTCCTCCTCTTCCTTGCCGTGTCTGTGTGATCATTGCTAAAACTGCGCATGTGCGCGCTCACACGTGCCCCTGTCGCAAGAAATGCGCATGTGCAGGTGTGCGCGCATGTGCACAGTTTTTGCAATGATCACCCAGACACGGCGAGGAAGAGGAGGAGGTCAGCCCGGGGACGCCGCAGTACAGGTATGTGTTTTTTATTTAAGTTGTGATTAGAGTCAAATTAATTGTTAATAGAGGGAGTGGAGGCGGGTGGCCGAGCAGAGCAGAGCGGAGTTTGTTCCCAACTCCGTGGACCTCCGCCTAGTCCCGCTATGCCAGCTCCGCCCAGGGTTACATGTAAGTGATCTACCACGACACACCCTTACTATTCAGTGGCAGCCGCCGCTTTCACCTCTCCAAATAGGTTGAATGGTACTCCAACTCACTATTTTATTTTCATGCCACCACTAACTACAAATACAGTTTGTGTTGCCAATAAGTGTGGTGGCAATGCTACTCAACAGTCACCGTAATCTCACATGGACATGTTACTGCGATGATCAGATTATTCTTTGTCACCAGGATTCTATGTTACCCCTCCCCAGACTTTGTTCTCAGAAATTTGATGTTTAAATGTGTATACTGATAAATTGTTTACTATTGTCCCTAGTAACCTTTATTTTAGACTGCATGTCGCTTTTTAGGTAATCTCCATTAGGTCATCTCAATTTGTATTGGATAGTTAAAAAAACAAATCAATTTCATATGTGACTCTTTTGGTAAGCATTTTATAGATTTATGGTTCCCATGAGTCAATGACAAAGAATATGTATGTTCTGAAAAGTGTCATCCCTCAATAGTTACATCTATTTCTAGCCATTGTTTTTAAAGTTATGGGACTCCTAGAGGTTCATATTCATCTCATGCACATGCTTCATCAGTGTGTCCCCCACTCCCAATCCCGGACAGCAATGTTTCCAGATCACTCTTCACTCCCTGGCCCACAAGAATTTGTTCTTAAGCACCTGTGGCTTCTGGGTCATTCTCTCTCCTCAAACCTTGTCTAGGTATCCTAATGTCTATGATTACAAATAGGTACCCTGGATTTCTGTACTTCCTAAACTTTCCTTCTGCCAAATGTATGTTTGATACTGATCGCAAGGCCTTTTTGAAACATTTGATCTCCTCTCCTTCATCTCTTTTTGCAATGGAGTGATTAGTTTAAGTCAGTTTTCAGGCCTGTGAGCGGGTTCCGCTCAGCCACCATGGGCCAGATGTACATAGCTTTTTTTAGGTAGCAAATGGACCGATTTGCAGAGTCAGTCCATTGCGACCGCTAAAAAGCATTTATGTACAAAGCACCATTTTGCGATTTGGTAACCTATTACTGATTCGCAAAAATGGTTTGCGATTCGGTATTAGGTAAGGGCGTGTTAAGGGTGTCCCTTCCTAATACCGAATCGCAATGGTATGTGTGAATGTTTTCTCATTTTACCACCTACTTCAAGTCGGTGGTAACCCATTCGCAAATGGGAATGGGTCCCCAATAGACCCCTTCCCTTTGTTAATGTTTGTAAAATTGTTTTTTAAGAGAAGGCAGTGATCCCACGGACCACTGCCGACTCTTAAAAAATAAAAATAAAATATTTTTGAAACACATCCCATTTTTCTTTAAGGAAACCGGGCTGCATTTAAAAAAAAAAACACATTGTTTTATTTAAAAGCAATCACAGACATGGTGGTTTGCTGACCCCAACAGGCCACCATCCCTATGATTTTAGCTATTCCCAATAGGTCACAAACCAAGACCTGCCTTATGAATATTCTCAGATAGTGACATCATCCTTTTAGACACTGCTATCATCTCCTCAGAAACTGGCAAGTCATCTTCTCAAGGTCCTTTCTTTCCAAATTCATCAGAATACAAGCTGCTATACAAGGTTTCTGAAAAAGGCATTTTGGACTGCCAAGGTAGGCACTGGTAGCATAATGAAGCCACAATTGCTTCTACCTTCTGGGAAAAGGATAGTCATTTGACTATTTCCTTATTCAAACATATGTTTTCAGAAATGATGCTCATGACCTGCACCATGTGCTGTGCCGTTGTTAAGCCGCAGGCAATTTTAAACTTTAAATTAACTTTTTCAGCAGGGATTACCAACATACACCTGCTCTTAAGTCTAAATCTGAGGTCGCTATGAGAATGGAAGGCCACTTTCCATCACTAGCTTGGTCCTGATCAATGGTGAGCAGTGCTAGGACTTTTTGTATGCCTAATGTCATAGAAGGTGCAATCTTCAATATCAGGAGAATGTCATTAGTAAAGTTATATAAATGTACTACTATAGGTGCAGCTATTTAAAAAAAGAAGAGATATATGTTAATGATCATGAGTGGCTACTCGCAAACCTGAGTGACCTGTGCTGAAGTTTATTTAGAATTAATTAGGTATTAAATTCTATCTTTAACATAAGAGGCCGCTAAGCCATTGCCTTGCCTTTGAAACATTACTCATGGAGTCTCTTAAAGAGGCATAGTATGGTCAACAGTGTAAATTGTTGTAGATGGATCAAGAAGAATGAGAACTCCAAAAGGTCCAGATTCTGGGCTGCGTGCTGGACACGTTACCTGACAATTATCTAACAAGATGGTTGGATTGGTGGAATATCTGCAGTTGAGTGTTTCCAATATTTCCCCACAATAAAGCCTGGTAGGCCAAGTTTGAGACATACCTATAATTTATCAAATCGCACAACTCGGTCAGAGGGTTTTTACGGTGCTTGAACATGTGAAGAAGGGTCACATTATCTGTAGGGCTCAGGAATATTACCCACGCTTGGGGAAATTATCTTGGGACTCTTAAGAGAAGCTAAAGTAAATTTTGACAAGTAGAGCTGGGCAGACTTCTTTTGAGGAGCCCGATTTTTTACTTCGACAGGTGAAATGCGAGAATTTCTATTGGTTTATTTTAGCAAAACAGGCTAGAACTGGCTATGTTTCATTTTCTACTGTAACGATTGGAACTGAAAGATCAATAATTTGATTATTATTTTCTTTTTGGATTATGCATGTATTAAATCTAGTTGTTTTGTTAAAGCCTTAAATGAGTAGCAAAGTTACTGTGCCATAAGTATACTATTTTTTAGTTTATTGGGGCATATTACCAAGCAGGGCGATAGGCAATTATCGCCGCTTTAGTGGCTGTTTTCGGCCGCTAAGCGGCGATAATTCTAGCGCTCTATTAGCAAGCCAACAGCAGTTAGCGACAGCTTTAGGCGATAGCGAGCGGTTTAGGTCCCGCTTTGAATGTCAGCGATATTTATCGCTAATGACATGCAAAGTGGGCGTACCCAACCTGTTAGCGACTGGAAGCAGTCGCTAACGTCGCTATCGCTTATTAGCAAGGCAGGCGTAGCGATGGCAATATTCCCGCTATCGCCAAAAACTAACGCCTGCTCTCACCAGTTCTTAGCCATGTTATCCAATGGGAGGTGGATAACATGGCTAAGAGCATTTTGTCGCTAATGCGTGAATATCGCTGTATTCTCAGCGATATTCACACTATTGCCGGAAAATGTATCGCTTTGGAGATAAACGTTGCTAATAGCACGTTATCTCAGAGATAATTTCCGGCGATGCTTAGCGATAAAAAATTCGTTGCTAAGCCTAGTTAGTGATAAATATCGCTAATCGTTGGTAATATGCCCCTATGTTTCTTAACTCCTGTATTGCTTTTCATACTTAATTTTGAGTTATGTCTAAAAATTTATTTTTTGGTAGAAGTATTCACTCTTGTCAATAATTATAAATTTATGGAACCACCATTACATTTATTATAACACAACTTTTTTCTAGGTTGAAATCAGTTCTCCACTCTAGCTTTTCCTTTGGTGTAATGTGATTAGTGTATGCTATTTTCGATGGTTTTCCACTTCTAATCCCCTTGTTACCTATTATAGAATTTAATTAAATGCTGCAGACAATTGGGTTACTAGTTCAGTGAGGTGAAACCCTACTTAAGCAGCAATGACAAATCAAATTAACTTGTGCTAAACACTACGGTAGCTTGGCACAAACAGTGAGGCTTCATTTAGAGCAATGTGTAAAGTATTTATGCAGCACTTCAAACGGTAAAAAAAATGAAAACACAACACAAGACAAATCCAACACCTATTTAGACAAATGGAATAGAATGTAATAAATGATTTAAGACCAAAACAACAAAAATCCAATCAGTGGAACCGGGATATTCAATTTGAAAGGTTTCAATAAAAATAGTGGCAAAAAAGCACAAAGCGTCAGATGAGGTTATTTGGTTGCGCTCCACTGGGACAAAGTCACAAGTTCAGGCCAACCGCAATGGAGTGCAGGCCAATGACAGTGACCAAGTTAAGCCCGCTGAACAAAGTACCTTAAAACCCGGTGCATGGTCTGCACGGCATTACATTGCGAGGCTTTGCGTCGTCCGGCATCGGATCTGAGGAACTGCGAGATCCGCGAAGAGAGATCCTGCTTTTGGTTGCATTGCACTGCATGGATTCCAATGAAGCTGTGTGACAAAGCTTTGCGGGGATCTACCTTGCTTAGCATCAGTTCTGATGAAACATGTAGCTATGCACCAAAGCTTTGCGGGATTTCGAGTCCCTTCATGCCAACTTTGGTGAAGATGACATCTGAGCTGACAAGACACCTCTAGCCCCCCTTCAAAGGGTCCAGGACTGGAGAGGAACTACTTGTGGAGCTAGGACTCTCACAGCAGACAGAGACCAGGTGCAGGGTTCCAGAAAGTTGGAGCCTTTTCTGTGTCCGAGGCTTTGATCAGCCGGCCAGCTGACTAGCCCTTGGAGTCACTCTGGTGGTCCTGGGATCAAGCTGCAAATTCAGACCTTATCACTCCGGCTACAAGGGAGCAGCGTAGCAGGGCAGGAAAGTAACAGTCCTTTTTGCAGCAGAGAAATACAGCAGTCCTTCCTCTGAGTCTTTCACAGGTCCAGATGTGTACTGAAGAGTGAGGTCTAAGGGTCCACTATTTATCCTTGGTGCCAACTTTGAAGTAGGAGAAGTTTGTAGAGGGTTCCACATCCAGAGGTGCATGGAACTTCTTGCTTCCCTACCCTGGCCCCAGCTTGTCTTGGGGCACAAAGGACTAGTGCCAAAGCCTTTGTGAATGTGCTGAGGCAGAGAATATGTGATATGTAAGTGTGGTAGATGACAGATACTCCCCCTTTCAAGACAGAGATGGCAAATCCTGCCAACACTTATTCCCCTTTGTCCCAGAGTCTGGGAGCAATACACAAAGACCAACTACCAACTACCCTAGTCATGTGACCCAGGAATCAAATAGTTAGGACAAGAAAATGCCAACTTTCTAAAAGTAGAACAAAGGGGGTGGGCCTGACCCTATGTTATTTTAATGGCATGTTTTAATTCACGTTAGGACAAACTCATTGCTTTCAGTTTGAACCGGTATTTTATTCATATCTTTCCTTTCAATATTTTAGTGTTTTCAATTTGTAATCAAACACAGAAAAATACATTACAGTCTACATACAAAAATACATATGTGCATTATTAATTCACAGTACATTAGACAATGACAATAAATATACTTAAATACAATAAAGAATTACAAGAATAAAACATAAATGGGCTAAACATCCAGTATTTCAATATTCTTAAGCTAACTTTAGCAATGGAATCTAGATGTTGTTCCTTAGCTATCTCTAAGAACTTCTGCGTCAGATAGCAAGGGGGAAACAGCAGGGAACACTATTTATGGTCTTATACAGGATGCTTATCCTCCATACATAGACTAAATTTGATAAGCACCCTGTATAAGACCATAAATAGTGTTCCCTGTTGTTTCCCCCGTCCTTAATTGAAATCTGATGCAGAAGTTCTTAGAGATAGCTAAGGAACAGCACCTAACAGCACCTAGATTTGATTGCTAAAGTTAGCTTAAGAATCTTGAAATATTGGATGTTTAGCCCAATTATGTTTTATTCATGTAATTGTTTATTGTATTTAAGTACGTTCATTGTCATTGTCTAATGTACTGTGAATTAATAATGCACATATGTATTTTTGTATGTAGACTGTAATGTATTTTTCTGTGTTTGATTATAAATTGAAAACACTAAAAAATTGGAAGAAAAATAAAATACCGGTGCAAACTGAAAGCAATGAGTTTGTCCTAACGTGAATTAATACACGCCATTGAAATAACCTAGTGTCAGGCCCACCCCCTTTATTCTACATATTAAATACGGCCCAGCCTGCCCCTTGCCCCTTGGGCCTAACTCCCCTTGTTACCCAACTTTCTAAAAGTGACATTTTCAGAATTGTGACTTAAAATCTGACGTTAACATTAAAGAGGGTTTTAACTTACAATGCTTCCGTCCCAAACTTGAAATTTCTACTTTCTCGCTTGTTAATTGCAATAAGGAAACCCAATGTTACCAGAACATGTAAAACTTTTTAAAGACATTGCTCTCTGCCTTGAGGCCGTTTAGTGCCTACCCTAGGTATGATTTATATAAATTGAAAAGTAAGGTTGGGGCCTTGCAAAAGATTTATTTTGTCAAGTTGACATGGCAGTTTAAAACTACACACACAGGCTCTGCAATTTCAGACCTGAGATGTTTAAAGAGCTACTTAAGTGGGTGGCACATTCAGTGCTGCAGGTCCACTAGTGGCATTAAAGGGCAGCAAAAACAATATCAGCCAAAAAGGGAGGAGGAAGGCAAAACGTTTGGGGGAGGACCATCCTAAGACTGACAGGTCTAACATACTTTAGGTCATCCAACCCAAGATTTCATTTCACCTTTAGTCTAGCTCTTGTTTGCACAGTCTCCAGGTATTCGCATACATGCACAACACTGATGGTTCCAAACCACACATGAGCCTAGTTTCTGTTCAGGTGGCCTTTGCACAAATTTTAGACAGATGCAGTTGTTTGATAAATGAATGTGTGCACTCCAAGTGCTCTACATCACCTCCGAACAGCCTCAGTAAATACTATCTGCTTCTGTTTTAGGGTCTGTCTTCCAATTGATCCATGCAGATATTAATCTGACAGGATGTTCAAGGGGTATCTAATACTCATGGCAGTATAAATTAACTACTGAAGGAAAGTTCTTTACATGTGTTTAATGGTATATAAAGGAACCACACTCAGCACTCTCCTAAAAAGTCGCTTGATCCAAAACAGTAGCAGATGTTTGTACATACAATCACGTGCTTAATTTTGATAATATTTTACTGTATTATTTTTGGAACACAGTTGGTAAATATAAGTCCAGGAAATTAATTTTTGCCAAAAAGAATATGATCACATTGCCATTCAAGAGTTGGTTTATTATGAAGAAACATCGCCTCCAGAGTAACATCAGCCAACACGTGTTTTGTCACTCTTGACTTTTTCCAGCCAGATAAGTGAAACAGTCTCTGGTGTCAAATGGTCTATTCTAACAACTCGCTGCACTCTATACATACAAAAACATCAACGAAACAAGAGTATCCTATTCAAGTGTGAGAAAAATAATGGCCCGTCAACGTATTTATGCTACACTATAAACTTTTGAGTACATTTGTACGTGATAGTGCATACATGGGGCCTTCAATAAATTGTAACCGCTGTCACAGAAACAAGTCGATTGAATAAACTTGTATATAGTAGCCGGCTGCCCTTGTGAGTGTACATAAAGGAGTCCACGGTAAGCTCCCCAGGGTTTCCTGTACAGGTGCACCTCACCCGTGTCCTTTCAATATGGTGTGACTTGAACTAAGTTAGAGACATTACAAGGTGCGGTTATTTACCTATTCTGGGCACTACTACCCAAATCTGTGTTGTACAATATGTTTAATGTTAGTGCAATTCTACAAGATACACACAACCTTTTTGCACTGTTACCTCCAGCATTTAACTCTCCTCTAACCTTCTGAATTCAATCCTTGAGGTTATCCTAACAGCATCATTTTACCCAAGTCCTTACAACACCTTTCCATTCTGATACAGAGCAGCAGTAAGTAAATGTGGTCCCACTCAGAGTTACGTTCAATCAATCCATTTTGATTTGTAATGCATGGTTTATTACCCGGTGGGGTATCCAGGCACTGAGGATGGGCCGGTTAGTTGAACAGTTAGGTCTTTAGTGCTCTCCTGAAATCAGCATGGGTAGTTGAGGTCCGGAGTTGGAGGGGCAGAACATTCAAGAACTTAGCAGGAAGACAGGAGAAGGGCTGGCCCCTCCACGGGCCCAACAAATGCATTGAACATGATGGGCAGAGCTGAATTGTCTGGTGGGCTTGTGTAAGGTCAGGTAGTGGTTGATGTTGGCTTGCCCCATGTTGCCGTGGGCCTTGAATGCGTGAGTGAGTAGTTTAAAGTGGTGTCTCTTCTTGATTGGGAGCAAGTCTGATGTGGGGGGTTATGCCTGAACGACTTGGGAGATATAGTATGAGTCTGTCTGCTGTGTTTTGGATGGTCTGGAGTCGTGTCAGTCATTGGTTTGTCGTTTCTGCATGGAGTGCATAGCTGTAGTCCAGCCGGCTGGTGATCACTGATGAGGGCCTGTGTTACTGTTTTCCTGGTGCTGGGTGGGATCTACCTGAAGATCTTGTGAAGCATCCGGTGGAAGGTTACTGTATTCTCCGAGCACTACATGGAGTGCTTGCTGTCCTGTCTGATGCCTAGATTCCTAGCGTGGGTGGTGGGGGTTAGAGCCGGTATGAGGACAGGGGGCCACCAGGAGGTGTCCCAGTTCACGTCATCCGTGGTGTGGAAGGATGAGGAGCTGAGGGTGTCCATTGGGCTTGTGTGACTTTCTTCCAGCTGCATTTTGCAGGGGCGTATGGTGCAGCTGTGTGTTGGAGTGTTTCTGCAATGGTGAAATGGACGAGGCTGTGGTCTGATAGGTGAGGTGTGTGTGAAAATTAAGAATCAAGTAAGAGACGAGAGCTGATAAAGTATTAACTTCTTTAATCTAGTCATCCACTCTCCAAATAACTGACATGTATTATCAACATTCTAAGGTGAATTCTGGAACATACCATTAGGCTGGGAAGGAGAGGGTGAGGCGGAACATACCAAGGGAAAGGAGAAAGGTTACCGGGGAAGACCGGTTATAACACATCTCCCTTCAACAGGGGGTGAAATAATCAGCAAAAGAGGAAGAAAAAAAAATGAGAAAATTTTGTTTTTTAGATTTTTACAAGTCTGTCCCCACTCCATGTCTGTCCATTCTCCAGGCGTACCACATTTCTGCCTACCTTCTCCAATCTTCGAGAGGGGAAAATTTGCTCTGACCTGCTTGGACATGTGTGGGTTTCTTTACCATAACAGAGTTGTCAAATTGTAGGTTCTGATCTTTTACTCCATGTCTTTGGTCTTACCAATATTTATACTTGGTTTGGTGATGTCTGATCCTCTCTTGAGTTTCCCTATGGTTGTTTTCAACTTCCTTCCCACCCCCTAACCATAGTGGATTCATTTTAGTGCCTGGATCTCTTCCTCTTAGGGTCACAAAAGGGGAAATTCCTGTGATAAGGTTAGGAGCAGTGTGGTAAGCCCATACGCAATCTCTTAGGGAATCCTATAAATTGTGGCTGTTTATGGTAGATAATTGTATATGTTCTTTTATCATGCAGTTCGTTCTATCTACCAGGCCATTAGCTTGTAGGCAGTATAAAGCAGTCTTCTCGTGTTTGATGTTATGATCCTCAAGGAACTTCTTCATTTCCTCAGAAGTAAACTGTACACCATTGTCAGTTACGAGGACAGCTTGAATTCCTTGATTCGAAAAGACAGATTTTAAAAACATAATGAGACTGCTGGTAGATGTGGTGGAAGTGAATTTGGCATTTACCCAGTGAAATGTGTAGTCCACCAAAACAAGCATGAATTCATTTTGGGGTCCCAATGTTTCCATTGGGCCAATTATATCCATGGCGATTTTCGTCCATGGCACCACGGGTACCTCCACCGGGGATAAAGGAACCTTACGTAAGATCTTTGTTTTATCGCTTCTCGCGCAGCTTATGCATTCCTTGACCTTTGCCTCTACCATTGAGTCCATTTTGGGGAACTAGAAGTTGTTCCTTACTTTATTTTTTGTGATTCTTCTACCTAAATGTCCTTCATGGGCCAGATCTATTATTTTGTCCCTGAGGTCAGAAGGAGGCACAATCTTCATGTTACGGTTCACTTTATTGTCAATAATGGTTACTTCATGTCTTACTTCCCAAAACTCTTTCATCTCTTCATCGACCTCATTACACTTCTCTGGCCATCCATTCACTATTAGTCTTTTTAGAGAGATCATTTTCCCATCCTTGTCCATTGCCCTCTCCCATTCCTCCTTGGTAATGACTGGCAGTTGGGTAGCTAGAATGGTAGTATCCAAGTTATCTTCTTTGGTGTTAGTGTCTTAGGGAGACCTTGGTAGATAATCCGCTACCATGTTTTCCTGTCCTAGCAAATACTCGGATACAGTCATGTGAGGCAACTAGTCGATGGTGATGGTGTGGAGCGCTATCTGAGGTTGACTGCCAACTGTCAAGAAGGAATAGGAAAGAGAGTCTTAGGTGGCAGAGTAGGGTGTGTGCCTCATGGTATGGTTAAAAGCACAGCATGGACACAAGATGTGCGTATCACCGTGGAGGGAACGATGACAGGGCAAAATTATGGCAGGTAAACAGTCAGGACAGGAGAGAAAAAGCGCAACCTGGATATATAGGCAGACAGCAGGGAAGTCTAAGGCAGCAGGGATAACAGTGTTAAAGCGCTTGCGGCACAGAGCGAGGAACCTTACTTGTTCAAAACACAGATACGCCGGAACCAACGCCTGTCCAAAGGGTGCCACTGGAACACCACAGACTGAAGCAGATCCCACCCTCGTCGCCAGTGTGAAAATTAAGAATCAAGTAAGAGACGAGAGCTGATAAAGTATTAACTTCTTTAATCTGGTCATCCACTCTCCAAATAACTGACATGTATTATCAACATTCTAAGGTGAACTCCGGAACATACCATTAGGCTGGGAAGGAGAGGGTGGGGTGGAACATACCAAGGGAAAGGAGAAAGGTTACAGGGAAAGACAGGTTATAACAGTGCGGCTGAAATGGATTCTGTCACTGGTGGTAAAGATTGAGGTTGAAGGTGTGTCCTGTGCTGTGGGTGGGGCTGGTAATGATTTGCTTCAGGCCAATGTTGTGCCTGTTCTCCAGGAGGTTTGTGGCATGTGTGTTTGTCGGGTCATCGCAATTGATGTTGAGTTATTCATGCTGCCTACAAAAAGGAAAGATTAATTATTTCCCTTTATAGCAAACTGTGCCCTGTGCTATTTATACCTGTTAGAGAAATTCTTCACCCACTTTAAGATCAACTTGAACAGTTTATCTGCTGTTCTTTAGCCTAATCCTTCTGTATCCTTATACAATGATTGGTTCTGATAGACTATTGCACCCCAATAGAAGAACAATGCCACCATTTGCTGCAACTCTTTGTGAGAGGGATTACTTGAATCTTCTATGAGGGAAGTCTTTCTTCCTGTAGATGGATGGCTATGATAAAGATTTTTAATACCTCTTGTAGTAGTCTTATCTCTATCATCTATGAGGAAGATTTATCACAGGCTTTGCGCTGGTGCATCATGACAAAAACTGATGACCATTCGGGCCGTGGATGTGTTTCAGAATAGGTACTCAGCGGGCAGTCGTCTGATCACAAAAAATCGGGCGTGAAGGTTTCCCCTGCCACGAGCCCAGGGTGAAACATCGACCAACTCGGATAATCACAGACCCTTGGCAACACAAGGAAAGTCTACACGGGAATTCGGTGAGTTTATAGAAATATTAATCAATCCCTATAGAGTGGTCACGTCTTAGTGTGCGTGCACCACTGGGGTTGGATTATGGTCCTGATGAATGCTGAGCATAGATAGCACATTATAGCAGAAACATGTTGACCACTATAAGGATATAGGACACTGTGGTTCAAATTCACTCAACCACTATTTTGTCCGCTTGCACTTTGTTTTTATTGAAAGCCGGCTATCCCTTTATTAAAATGGGTACAGGGAATAGCTGACTCTTCTTTTTACTCACTGTTACACACTTGGGCACGAATTCACAAAGCCCTGAAAAATGAACCCAATGATGAAGCTAGTCACCAACTCTGTTGGTGCATGAGGGTTCTTTTTGAATCATAGTTTTATCACCTAATCACTTTGGACTTGAGTTACAAGGTTAATCAGCCTTTTTTCTTTGGGTTATATTGCACCTGGTGTGTCACTCTTTTGTTGTTTGATAAAGATTATTTAAGGGGTATAAGAGTGACTATCTGACCCTTTTTCTATTGTTGTTCGACTAAAAACTGATGTAAACCAAAACCAATTGTTTATTGTTTTTTTTCCAACGCAAAACTTTTCTGCCACCGGAAAGTTGCTTCAAACTACTGTAAAGAAGTGCACTGCACTGCGCTATGCTTTTTTTGCACCAAGGGGGCATCCCCCGAGTGGTACATGGGCATTCCCATGTGTCACAATGCTTTTCCAAGAGCCATGGGGCAGGCAGGAGCTATTGGGCCCAACCATCGTGGTTGAGGCCTTTTACTCCTGATGTCTCGTAGGCTAACTTACTATGAGTTCTGAGCCACTGGGATAAGTACCCCTTTAGCACTTCACACTAAGCGGAAGCATGGGTCAAATAGTACAAGGCTTCTTGTTGAAGAGATAGGTGTGGGTGAACACAGGCTCACAACTCAAAATACATCCAGCAATTCCCAATACATGATTGTTCAGTCAAATACTTGCATTTATATAAGAGATAGCATTTAAATATGAATACAAATATATATTATGGCATACCGCAAATAATACACACTGTCTTCTCAAGGCAGTCCCACTAGCGTTCCTCGGGTCAGCTTTTCAAAGCCCCTGTGATTTGACATTCAAGCTAGGCCCCTGCTAGTAAGTTCAAGTATTAGAAGTTACCCACTGTCTTGGTGAAAGTGAAAGTGCATTCGTTGTAGCCCGTTAGTCTGAGCAAGCTCTCCCTAGGCCCAGTGGTCCAGTATTCAACCTTATTTGTTCTCACTGGAGTTTTGGCGGAGTGCCATTGTGTACATCGGTGGCCCAGGTATGAGCAGAAATCTGGTTTTGCCAATGGGGCATGCTACACTAGTCACACAGTAAGCCTTCCTAAATCTAGCATCATGTCTTGGGTGTGCCTGGTTTCGGGTAGTTGAATTGTTGCTCTTCTTCCATAGGTCATGGCTTGCTCCTTCTTTGCTGCTGCATGAATCCCCAAATCAATGGCCGCCCCTGCCCTCGGTATTTCTGGAGTCGCGAACAGTGGCATACAGAGCAATGGCCTCTTCAGGTCACAGCACTACACAGGGCTATGGCCGTCTTAGTGATGCACCAGGACGATGGCTCTCAATATTGTCCCACCTGCATATGGGGGTCCCAAGCAGCACCAATAAGGGGACGCCCCTCCTTCGGTCACAGTACTGTACAGGGTGACAGCCCTTTTCTCATCACAGTGTGGCACCACAGGTGATGACCCTTATTCTTCACCACAGCCCCCAACTAGCATAAGGGGTTTGCAACAGTGCACACAGGCAGACATCCCAATCAGTGCAGCGGTCCTGCTATAACTGAATCTCACACTCTGCTTCCTGGTACCACCAGATAGAATCCCCACTGGGCTTTGCTCCCTCCAAGCGATTTCCTTCTCCTCACAAGGTCCTTTGGGCTAGGGTCAGACAAAAGCTGGTGCATGATGTTCCCTTACGGAGCATGGCAACTGGCAGTTGCTTAGGCTCTAGTCCTGGTCACAACAGGCAGAACTCGTGCTGAGCTTCTCCATTTCAATGCACAGCTTCAGTTTGACAATTGGGAGTCTCAAGCTCCCCGTTTTATTATCCATTGGCAGACACAAATATGATTTGGTATCTCTCATCGAATTTCATATTCTGGTGGTCAAACACTTTGAGATAGTAACTCCTCTTTTACACTCTTCCTCCTAAAAACATGCTATCACGACAGAATACTCTCCAAACTTGATAGTCCCAAGCATAGGTCCTGGTAGTTTACCAGAGGTTCACATCTGAATGTGAGGCTCAGTGATATGTGTATCAAAAGCTTAATGAAGGGCTCTACAATTGCTCTTTATGATTCCCTCAGGAGCTGTGCCCAGGCCTCCTTTCACACCTCCTTTCACCAATGACCTCTTTCAAAAGCAAAGAGTTCTTATGAAGTACACTGATGAGTCTAGCCCTTTCTTTCTCCAGTGTGTGTCCCATCCACCTCTCAGTAAAGCACAATCCTTAAATGTGCGTGGGTAAACTCATTTACCTTCAAATCTTCCTCCTGCAAGCCCTGGCGACCTACAGGCCTCATACACTGTACCACTCCCAGGCACTTACACATCCTTAGCGCTGAACACAGACCTGCATGTAGCTTTTCACGTACTGCTGGCACAGGCACACATACATAACAGCGAGCCGGGTACAAATATTTGTGCAGGCCTCCGTGTACTGCTGCCACAGGTGAATGTACATAACAGCACACTGTGCAACACACATGGGCAGGTCTCCATGCAATGCTGCCAGAATTATAGATACATAACAGTGTGCCTTATAATGCACTCACTTTTCTGGCACTTTATCCATCTTGATGGATGTCATGGGTGAGGTAAGCACACAGCAACGGAACCTCAGTTGAGTGGGCCAGTATGCAATACTCCCATGGCACAAGAAACTCTCCTGGCCATTGATTACTCATTAAAAACAGAATGCCTTCTCCACTGTGCTTGGGCTACCTAGTTCTTTGTAGGTGTTGTAGCAGTTAGCTCATCATGCGCCCCTCTCAGTCTACCCAGACAGTAATCTGTGAGACATGCGTAGGGTATGGTGCAAACACATGATCCTTTTTCACTGATAACCACAATTTCTTTCCAAGATTCCAGATTTTAGCACAGCTGGGGCACTCAGGGCTGGGGAACACGTCGATTACCATGTGAGAGACTTTTTCATCCCAACACCATATGACCATCCATGGGTTCTGACTCCAAACACTGGCTGACAGGGACCAAAAGATAACACATACACAAGGCAGGCGTTGACTTAGACAAATATTTGCCTTTCTCCAAACTTTACAAACTTAGCATGTGTGATGCAGTGTGCAGGACACATAAAATGCTTGAAAAGTTTCAAAGTATGTCATAGCATACTTTTTGGGTGGGAAATTCCAATACAAAACCTATGCTAAACATCATGCACAGCTTTGCACTATGGTGCACTGTTGTGTCTGTGGCACGAGACAGACTATTTTAGTGCCAGCGCTAGGGGTGATAGCTGCATTCCCATTTCTTTGATGATAAGGCTGTGCATTTTTTAAGCCTATGCCCAAGCAGGGCAGCGATGATCTGTTACACAACTTTGTAATAAATCTGCCTCTAGCGTTCTGCTGGAGAGATCGATTATCTGTTTCTTCCAAGAAGTTCACCTCTTTAGATGGACAGATGGACAGGATTAACACAAACCTTCAAATACGGTATTTATACATAATCTCTATCCTAGCCCCCTTCCCACCATCCAACCACCACCAACCGCTACACTCCGCTTTGCAAACATAAAGAGAGAGCACTGCACACTAAACACCAGAAGAAGTGTGCACAGCTTATGTTCTTGAGCACGCTGTGAAGTTCTCGTTCGTGTGCTTGCGCAGCATCATGGCTCCAAGACAAGCCAGCGGGCGAAGAGACAGACAAACCGACAGAGGGGTGGGAACACACCGGCAAAAAGAGGTGCAACGTTGGCAAAATATTATATAGGCCTTGCACAAACTTTAGGTGCGCAGGAAAGCTCCGCTCAGGAACAACCAGGCAGCAAGCACTGTTTGCCAGTTAACCCCGACAATTCTTTGCATGGGTGAAGGTGGATACCCGCTGCAACTGCCTTCCATCCTGTCTTTTGACTGACAGCTGTCAAGTGAACGGCCTGGCAGCAAGTCTGCCCGATTTTCTGCACTTTGAGTCCCAGGGAGTAAAGGATAATGTGTTGCGGCCATGTCTGAGCTGGAAAGACTATTTATTTTGTTTAACAAGGTATGAAAATGTAACACCTTCCGGCTGAGTTAGAATACCTCAGGGCGAACATGGAAACTCTGGGGAGGCTGGAGAACCCTGCAGTGCCAGCCCCTCCCCTCCCCTCCCCTCCCCTCACACACACACACACACCCCTCGCCGGCTAATGGAGCTCGAAACACAGCCCTCTCAATTACCTGTGCTGGGCTGGAAGGCCAGGTTGTGCCTTCTGCTCTCTTTCATGGCAGGGTCAGCCCCACAGAGTCAATCAGGGAAGTGCAGCTAGCGGCAGTAATAGTTATTTTCTTCAAGATGGCAAACATTGGCAGTGGGCAGGCAGGGGGACGTGGGCAGAATATTATATTTAGATTTTTAGCAATATATTTTCTGGACCCTAAGAAGCAGAGGCAGAGACCTATATACACAAACTAAAGCTTTTTGTAGTCATTTATGGATACGGAGTTGCTATTTATCTGCCTCCCATCCAAATAGTGCATAACCTCTGCTATTTACTCAGCGGTCTATCAAATAGTTCAACATCCCTGCTATTTCACCAGCGGCCAAATAAATATCTGTAACTTCACTGCTTTACTGGCTGCAGGCTAACCAGTGGAGATCATTAACTATTTGACCGTTGACCCTAGTGAAGGTGGCCTTTATTTAGCTGGACATGAAGAAAAAAAGTGACTGCAGGCAATAGTAGGGTGGTCACGATCTTATAATAGGAAGGCAGCATGTGTGAAGTATTTGAAAATAAGTGCACATACAAGTGTAGCTAAATATTCACAAAGGTAAGTGCATGAATTCTGCTGATTTTACAGATACAAAAACAGTAAAATCAGTTTTGAATAAAAATATTTATATTATTTTAATATTGAAATAAGATATGTAGGAATCACACTTTTGTTTCAGGAGCTTCAGGAAATCACACATAGATATTTTGTGCTACAGCTTAGGAGTATTTGGCTGACTGCAAAAATAATGGGCCCGATTCACAGAACTAACTTAAGACAAAATCCTAAAGTTACTACCATTTTGGTATTCACAGAAGGCACTTACTCATTTTGGTATTCACAGAAGGCACTTACTCATTTTGGTATTCACAGAAGTTAGGTCTCCTAACGTTAGGACTCCTAAATGCCTTCTGTGAATACCGAAAGTCTTAAAGTTAGGATTTTTCTCATTTTAGGAGTGGTAAAGTTAGGACTCCTAACTTTAGGGCTCCATGAACGAAATCAGCCCCCACCGCTGTAAAATCAGCCCCCAGCTCGGCAGCATTCCTAACTGCCCGGTAGTCAGTCCGGCCCTGGGGTCAGAACAGCCAGAGACTGGAAGACCAAGGAGGCTGGACCAGGACCAAGAGGGCTAGACATGCAAAAACCGAAACTGGAGGACCAGACGCAAGAGGATCAAGTTGTGGGCACCAGACCAGGAAGAGGACATGGAAAGGGAGGACCAAGAAGAGGAAGAAAAGTGCTAGGCAAACCAGATTGAGAGTGAGAAAGACTAGGGGAACAGGACTGGAGAATCAGGAGGAGATGGACAGGTAACCACAGTCAGCAGGACAAGAGTAAAGAGGCACAGGTCAAGGAGGACCAGTGGGACCAAACTCAAGGGGAAAAGGAAGATCAAGTCACAGAGGCCCAGGAGTTGCAGGAGTTGGACCAGGATGAGTAGGAAAAGTAAAAGCAGGGAAAAGATGGCCAGGATGACAGGAGCCAGGATGACCAACATGGGTGAATATCAACATGATGACTTGAACAAGGAGGATCAGAACTAAGTGGACATGTTTGTATACAACCAGGAGGACCAGAGTGAAGAGTAGCATGACAAGATGGAGGAGGACCAGGATAACTAGTCAGATCAGGAGCAGAGGGACTAGGACCACTAGCACTAGGGGGAACATCCTTTACGACGCAGATGTTACCCCGTGCTACCATTGCGACGCGTCTCTTACAACGCAAGTCGTAACCACGACTTGCGCTGGAGGGCGCTCAAGGACAAGAAATAGTTAATTTACTATTCCAACACCTTCCCTACTATCCACGGGGACTGGTGTTGGAATAGTAAATTAAACTATTCCTAAGTCCGCACCCTACAGCGCGAGTCGTGGTAACGACTTGCGTTGTAAAACACGCGTTGCAACGGTATGCGTGGTAATAGCCCGCGTCGTACCGTCATACATCCAGCACTAGTGACTAGGTGTAGATGATTAGGTGGACTCGAAGAATCAGGATAAGCATGACCAGGAGTAGGGCTTGGTAGACTAGAGGGGGCAGAAGCAAGGGAAGCAAGACCTGAAGTACCAAGTGAAGTAGGAGGATCAGGCTGGCAAGAATCTGGGGGACCAGGACAACCAGAGCTATGAGGAGCAATATGACCAGAACCAAAATGCCTGGGTCAAGTCTAAGGGAAACTAATAAAGAAGACACAGTTGTTGGGGCTTGTGATAGTGTGTTCAGGTTGTGTCCTACTGTCTGAAAATCTTTTTCTGCTGTCATTTGGGGCTTGTGATATTGTGTCCAGACTATGTCACACTATCTGAAAAGTTTTTCTATCGTCATTTGGTGCTTGTGACATTCCGCTCGGGCTGTGTCATATTATTTGAGAAGCAGCTGCATAGGGTGTTTTTGTTTTAAAACTGTTTGCAAACTCCATTGAAATTTAGTGTTAAAATTCAGAATCGACAGGTACCTTTAATTAAAAAAAAATGTTGCACCATGCAAATGTACACATTCTTCGTTCCAAATGAGAACTCTGGATATAATTCACAGTCATAGGTCCCATTCTAAGTTGCAGTATTGCAGCCCCTGGAAATACTGTTAGCTTGTGAAGCAGTGATTTTGGGAAATGTATATACCATTGTCTACTGTCTGTTCCCCTAAGTGAACTCTGAGAAATAGGGAATTACCAAGGGAATCAGGATCACTGCATTCAGTTATCGCCTCAATGGTCCCTTTAGGCTATATGCTCCTTCCAGCAATTTAACAAGCTTTAGATGAAATGGAGGCCAAGGCATGCAAAGATTGGGGAAGAGGCTGGCCAATCATGTCCTAATGTTGGTTATGAAACAGAGGCCTAGTGCGAGCACCAAATTCAACCCTATTTATCTATTCAGTAGATTCAGGAAGACAGCCCTCATTAAGCTTCTTTTTTTATGGCATGGATTGGAAAAGGCTACTTCTGTATTAATATTATTATTACTATTATTATTATTATAATATATTATTATTATTGGTGTTATTCTCAGTACTGTTATTAGTATTATTGTATAATTGTGTTTAATCATCTGTGATTGTTGCTATCTGGTTTCATGTAGAGCAGAAGTAGGTATGGCTGCCCTGGGCATTTATGGTCCACAGACCAGTGAAGACAAAGGGGCCAATACACAGAACCAATTTATGACAAAATCCTAAACTTACAACTTTTGGTATTCACAGAAGGCATTTAGTAGTCTTAAGTTAGGATTTTGTCTTAAGTTAGGATTTTGTCTTAAATTAGTATTTTGTCCTAAGTTAGGATTTTGTCTTAAGTTAGGATTTTGTCTTAAGTTAGGATTTTGTCTTAAATTAGTATTTTGTCCTAAGTTAGGATTTTGTCTTAAATTAGGATTTTGTCTTAAGTTAGGATTTTGTCTTAAATTAGTATTTTGTCCGAAATTAGGATTTTGTACTAAGTTAGGATTTTGTCTTCTGTGAATACCAAAAGTAGTAAGTTGAGGATTTTGTCGTAAGTTAGTTCTGTGAATCGGTCCCAAAGTGAATATTTCTAGTTTCTCTCCCTACACCGCCATCTAAATATTGCACTGCTTGCTGCCTGTACTGTGCTTATTATGTGTGTGTTCATAGTGCTAAATCAGCCTGCACTAATGCTGCCTGTCTAGGAGTGAAAGACTTTCAGTAATACTGCCTATGCAGTTCTGTATATGTTTATATGTGGATTTGTATGACTGCTGCCTCGGGTTGTGGGATACTCGCACAACTATTGCCATACTTTAACTTTTCTGTGTGAGTGTGAGAAACGTGCACTGTTGCTTTCTGTAAAGAACCTGTTCTGTGCATGAGTGAAGCCTGATCTTTTGCTGCCTGTTGTATGTATGTGAGAGACATCTCTGAAGGTTGTTCGACTGCTGTCTGGGTTGTGTGATGAATGCATACTGTAATTCTTATATGAAGGTGAATGAAGGGTGCACATTTGCTGTCTGTGCTGTACCTGCCCTGTTTATGATTAATGTCTGCACCAAAGCTGCATGTACCATGCAGGTGTGAGAGGGTTGCAGCGATGCTGCCTGTGCACTTCCCTGTCAATGTGTATTTGAAGCTTGTATGGCTTCTGTATGGGGTTGTGACATGATTGCACTACCACTTCCCATACTGTACCTTTTATAGGTGGGTGGATAGAGCTTGCACTCTTGCTGTCTGTGCTATATCTCTTTTATATGTTAGTGAAGCCTGCACTGCTGCTATCTCTTCGATGCATGAAAAGAGGGATTGCTGCCTATTTACAGTGTATATATGAAGCTTATATAGCTGCTGCCTGCAGTGATGTCTAGGTTCCATGACAGTGCCTTTTCTGTGTATATCTATAGCTTGTATGAATGCTGCCTGCAGGTAGGTCTGGAGCACATGTACATTGTGTAAGGTAGACACTCACTCCTGCTGCTGGCCATGCTGTACCTCTTTTTGTTACTGTGGGAGGTGAAGAATCTGCATCCCATGAAAAGGCATAGCCAGTCTTTTTGACATCAAAACTTAACATATTTATCCCTCCAATGGGAGACTTGAGAAAAGGGAACCCTATAGGGGCAGATAGTAGGGCAAGATAAGGCTGCAGATGAAGATGTGGAAGTTAAGTCCAAGCAGCACTCAGGGTCAGACTGGGAAAGTAAATAATCCCGGACACCAAAATAAAAGTGGGCCCCAAAAGTGAAAGCTACAGAAAGTAGCCCATATTTGCAAATTGGGGCCATTTTGAACTTGTAAAGGAACGCTGCATAGGTGTTTTGCAAGGTATAGGAGACTGCATGCTTTTGCGTTGGCTGCAAGCAATATTTTGTTTTAATATTGGTGGAAATCAACAGTAAAAAAAAGTCCAATCAGACCATGCAACAGGCCCACAAACAGCCAAACAGTCACTCCACACACTAACCTGTCAGACTAGCCTGTCGGCTGCTGCCTGATTATCCTATATACCAGTCTGACCCTGGTGGTGCTGTGAATTACCTGATGAGTCATGGACTAATCTGAAGTCTGATGTGAAGATAATGGGAAGGAGGATGTAAGAGGCATCATGTGTAGCAAAGCATGTGTCACTGTAGAGGTTAGTGGTGGCTGTTACTATGAGGTATTGGGTTAGTTGTTACTGACATACTCATTGCAGAACTATGTTATAGGAGGTATTGACTCAGTTACTTACCAGTAATCTTTCATACTCCGAGTCATAGTTTTCCTCATCACAGTTCTTACCAGTGAGGACTCTGTGTTCAATTGACAGAATTCACCCAAAGAAGTAAAAACAAAAAACTCTCCCCATCCAAAATGGCCTCACAGGAATATCCTGTCATTTGAAATAAAGGTGGGTTGAGCCTGAAACACATCCTGTAATACCAAGTTAAAAAAATCCTAATAGATTTTTTTCCCCGCCCTCCCATACAGTGGAAGGGAGGCAATTACGATTGCCAAGGATGGCTATAACTGGGAGTGATGAAGATTACTGGTAAGTAACAAACCAATTACCTTCCTCCTCTATCTTCGTTGTTACAGTCCTTACCAGTGAGTGTGTATCTAAGTTTTTGAGAACAATTTGCCAAAATAGGTGTAGATGGATGTATTTTATTGAAGAAAAATAATTGTATACAGAGAGAACAAACTAACATAAATTATTTAACAGCGGATAAAATTCCCGAATCAAAATATAAAACAATCACATCCCCCATTCTCAACTTGTAATGAGAAATAAACATATGCGGAGTAGCCCACGAGTCCGCCACACAGATGCCCTTCAATGAGGCCCTTTGGGTTGATCTACCTTGCTCTGCCGGAGAGAGACACCCATAATTTCTGACAGGCCAAAGAAATTGTCGTCCATACCCAATGAGAAAGATTGGAAGTCATAGGACAGTAACCCTAATTGCAACACCAAAGGTGACAAAAGGTTTAGGTTTAGGGATTAATAGAGCACATGGCTACCCACAGGCATTCCAGCGCTACTAAAGAAACAGGACAGGAGAATATCTTGTGCAGAGATTAGGGGAACAGTAATATTTTAAGTCTCTTTTTGAAGGACTGTTCATCTCCAATCAGTCGTAGCTCTGGGTCCTTACTATTCCAAAGTTTGGGCACCAAGTGTGTGAATGACCTTCCACCCCTTCTAGATCTCTTGATTCTGGTGGTGTTCATCAGAAAATGTGATCCTTATCTGCAATGGCGACGGGTTAAATAGTGGGAAATCAGAGTTCGTAACAAGGCGGGACCTCTCGCATACATGGCTCTATGGGCCAAGCAGAGGGACTTGAATTTGATCCTGGCCTGAACCGGAAGCCAGTGTAGCTCCCTCAGTGATGCTCTTATTGACTGGTGTCTGGGTATCTTAAGAAGCAGTCTGGCTGCTGCCTTCTTGGATCCATCAAACAGCAAGTGACTGCGAAGCAATTTCTGCGCATTGTCCTCCCTTCAAGATTATCCAAACGTGATGCCCTGTAGCCTCAATAGAACCATACACCGCAGCTGCAGCTGACAGGTAATCAAAAGTGATATCGGAGTTGCACACAGTTGCTGCTCCATGATTTAAAGTCTAGCATGTATATTCTTTCCCGCCGACAAAGATTGGAAATGAAGAAGACTGCCCAGTATACGTAGCATAAGCTCCTCCTCATACGTTGAAGTTGGATGATGAGTATGCCTTGTTCATGGCATTGACAACCTTCTTGTCTGCTGGATCACTGGGAAAAGACTCCCCTAAAACAATCGAACCTCTAGAAGCCAACCCAGACATTAAGGAATCAACTTTAATAGTAGAAGGAAACTCCTTATGGAAAATTAGATGGGGATACTTCTAAACAAGAAACATCTGAAAGCAGTTTTTACTGCTTCTGGTGAATTCTGTTCATTAAACACACTGTGGTCAC
This sequence comes from Lissotriton helveticus, assembly GCF_964261635.1. Classification (NCBI taxonomy): domain Eukaryota; kingdom Metazoa; phylum Chordata; class Amphibia; order Caudata; family Salamandridae; genus Lissotriton; species Lissotriton helveticus. Next base: position 1,763,216,961 of record NC_136065.1, read on the forward strand.
TGATGAGGTGTAGGGCGAGGAAGACGAGGAGGTTTTGGAGCCCTACTACTGTGAGACATAGATATCATTGTGATAGATGTGGGATGGTCTTAGTAAAATAGCCATGAATAGGTGCACGGATGGCTTCTTGGTTAAGGCACAACAGGCAACATCACATTAGGACCCCTCACCTTTATGGTCGAGGGAGAAATGCAGGAATCTCACTTGACTAGGAAAGAATGATACTAGTTCCTCTCCTGACTGGTATGCCTCGCTCTCTCTTTCTCTCACTCGCGCTCTCTCTTTCTCTCACTCACGCGCTCTCTCTCTCTCTCTCTCTCTCTCACTCACTCTCTTTCCCTGTCGCTCACTCTCGAAAAATCGGACTGTTCAGGCCTGCAGGAAACGACCGCCTTCATGCAATGTACCGTGATTAATTGTGTTTTCTGTATGTATATGACTTTAGCTATGTGGAATTTGGGCACCATGGATAGTTCCCATAAGTGCAGGAATGCACCCAATTATGCAGCGTCTTGTACCTGCTCTGACAGGAAAGCGGTGGCACAGGAATGGGATTCGTCGTTGCCAGGGGAACCTCAGAAACCATGCTGATGACATTACCTCGTGAAGTGCTGACAAGAATAATTGATTTTGTGGCATTTCAGTAAGCAGTCTGTAAAAAAGGCATTGGTTTAACTGGTCTAATTTCTTGCTGGGAGTATATTAAAAGCCTTGTTGGAGCAACGCTCCACAAGCTGGACGCGCTCTGTTGTGTCACGTCTTCTTTCTAAGGCCTGGCAGGGTGCCTCAAAATAGCTCTAACATGGCTCAAAAGTGTGTCTGAGCCATACATGCCAACCCTCCCGATTCAGGCGAGAGACTACCGCTTTCAAGGCTAGTCTGTCTCTCCTCAATTTCTGCATGCAGACACCTGAATTGGATTGTGGAACCATGATCTACTGGAAACAAGGCAGGAGGAAAATGTTGATGCCTGTCACTCACACTCTCATCTCCCCCTCCAACAATGGCCTCTAAGATCAAAGGTTAATGCTATGACCTTAATTCTTGGAGTGGGACGGGGCGTGGCTTACGAGCAACCAAGATGGGCGCATTGTTTGGAGCTCTGTGGCATCGCCGGGAGGTCACACGAATAATTATGTGACCAAGACCTTCATTGCCTAAAGGAAATTCAGATTTTGGCAGCGGAACGCGGAGGGCGTGTTGGTGGTGATTTTTGAGTGGCTGCTGTGTGCTCTTGACAGCACAATCACCGTGCTTGCTGTTACCTCAGGAGCAACCTCAAAATGGCGACGCGAGCAACACAAGTGAAACGGCGGCGCTCTACCGATAAGTACTGACTATCGTCTGGTGCTGAATTTCTGCATTACATTTCAGTCACCTTTTGTTTGATGATATTGCTTTTGCGCATGGCCATGCAGATTCATGATCGGAATATCTATTTTCACATTTTTGTGCTTGATGTGTTATTCATTTATTTAATGCACTCATCACAGTTATCCTCTGCAGTGGGTGCCTCTTTCGTCATGCACTCTCTTTATTATGTTTGCCTATTCGAAATGCTTGTTCCTTCTCTGGCATTATTTCAGTAACTTTACCAGGCATTGAAACGCACTATTCTGTTTTATGTGGTCTGCCATAGGAATTGGATTTACTGCTGCTCTTTTAGGCTACTATATTCTGAGTAAATGTGTGTACGCTGCATTCAGCCTGTCGGTGCGGAGCAGTTAGAGACTTTTATGTTAAGGCCCAGGTTTGCCCATACCTTTGGTCTCCAAGAGGCAGCTCTCTACCAGTGAGGAATCTGTTACTACTTTAGTGGTAAGCAGATGCACGCTGTGTGCTGACCCATCTATCTCTATTGTCTTTGTTTTCTAATGGCAGACAATATGGGTCTCTCTCCCAAAGCCAAGGGCTCTAAAGGAAATCTTCAGAGATCTGAGCAAACTTCTCCTACTCCGGAACTGGTGACGAAAGATTCTGGTACTACGTTAGATGCTATTCTCTCTCTTCTGAATGCTGTTCAAGATATTGCGCAGAGCACTAAAACAAGTACTGATTTACTTCAGGTTGAAGTAGTGGCAATCAGGAATGACTTCAAGAACTTGATGCTTCGTTTTTCAAACGCAGAATCTCGGATAAGTGTAGTGGATGATTCCACACACCAACAGTCTAAATCTATGCAGAATATGGAGCGCTCCCTGAGTGCTTAACGGAGAGATCTTATGGAGCAGGAAGACACGTACGTATATTTGGTTTACCAGAGGATTTGCAGAAAACCGCGTCATCAATGCTAGACTTTTTGCTCACTTGGATTCCTACTGTGCTGAATATTTCTTTTCAGAGAGAGTTTGAAATAGAGCGGGCACACAGGGTTCCCACATTTAGACCAAAGTCTTCACCACATCCTAGAAAGCTGATCTTCAAACCGTTGAGATATCAACATACTGAGCACATTTTGGAGCAAATTAGGAAAATTAAAGCGATTAATTGGAAGGCCACAGAACTGCTATATCCAAAGGACTTTGCTAGAGATACTGTCATCAGGAGGAAAGGATTTCTCAACCTTCGAAGACGACTTCTGGAGATGAACATTCCTTTTTCTTTTGCTGGTCCCTCACGTTTTCGAATAACTTTCAGAGGTCCTACTCAGATATTCTAATTCTTGGAGTGAGAGATTAGAGTGTGTGACAGGCCTCTACATTTTATTTAGCGCAGTTTTACATAATGCATACAAAAACAGGGTATGCAACGGTTACCACGCATTTTTTACAACGCGGTACCGTTACCACGCTACTTTTACCACGCAAGTCGTTACCACGACTTGCGCTGGGGGGCGCTCCAGGATAGTAAATTGTTTAATTTACTATCCAACTCCTTCCCTAGAGTCCACGGGGACTGGAGTTGGAATAGTAAATTAAAAAATTTACTATCCAGCGCCCCTCCACGCAAGTCGTGGTAACGACTTGCGTGGTAAAAGTAGCGTTGTAACGGTACGCGTTGTAAAAGAACGCGTGGTACCGTCATACATCCCAAAAACAGAGTTTAGAAGTCTGATTTTGTTTGTCCCATGTTATTAAACTGCCAAAAATTAAATCCTGATTGTCATCATACATGCCAATGTACCTGATTGCCTTTGATTCAGTATAAGTCAATGGTCAAAAAACTGTTTCCCCTCTGTTTGCTTTTATAATCTCCCACATGCCCAGGGGCGGCTCCTCCACTAGGGCGGAGGAGCATTGCCCCACTGCTTTCTCGCAGTGCGTGAAGCAGAAACATAAAATGGTAATTACAACCATTTTATGTTTCTGCTTCTTGCTCTGCGAGAAAGCAGAAGGGTTTGGTGGCGGGTGGGCTAAAGCTGCTGTGTGAACAGGGGATTGGTGTGCCCACTCCTGAGGGCGCAATGTCTGTTTGGTCGGCCCTCTGGCGCCGCCCAAACCAGTTATGCACACTCTGCCCTTTCTCCATGCAGCCTGCAATGCAGCCTACATGAAGAAAATGGCCTCCCCATAAGCACCTGGCTGGGTGGCATCCCCACCAATCACAATGCTGCCATTGTAGCATTGTGATTGGCTTAGGGGAGGGGAGGGAGGCTGCCTGTTTCCTGGCGTAGGAGGCGAGAAAACATGGGACCCTGCCAGCAGACAGGTACATGTTTTTATTATAATTAAATTTACCCCCGTGCGACACTCCGCTCGCCACCCCACCTCCCAACCCGCAATTATTGCCGGCCGCAACTGCATTTGCCTGCTTTCAAATGTTGGCATGTATGCTAATCGATTCATATATGTGTAGAGGGTTTCACACCCTATGAGAACTGGATTTACTTTAACCCATTTCACCTTCCAAAAGCCTGACTCACCTCACTGATGATGGTCCGACTTGGCTGCGTACAAGAAAGACGAAGGAAGATTGTCATACTTCAGCCCTCAAAATAAATATTTAGATTGTATCAGCCACTGACATGAGGAGCTCAAAACAACAGACTGCCCGTCTTTGACCTGAGGTATATGTTTCAGGAGGGACTGAAATATTGCCCCATACGAATCAATATTCTCTTACGCTTAACTGTCGAATAAGTGTGTGTCCTTATTGGCCAATGGGGTTTGCCGCTATCACTAATGTTGAAGGAAGTAAGGAAATAAACGGCTCCTTTCGGCCAGTTATGCATCTCTTACAATTACTCAGACATACATAAAATGTATGTTTCTTTGAATATGTTACTTGCGGTTTTGAGATCAATGATGGCATTTTTAACCAGATGACCCCTTTAAAAGCAAATGTTAATAAGGTAGCATTCAGTGGGCACTTACGGCCTACAAAATATGTACAATGATGTCATCATTGACATTAAATATATCTGAAAAAAGCAGAAATTAAGATATGGATTATAGGTCAAGGAGTAAGTAAAGCTGTAATTACACAATCTTATTTTAGAAAACATTATATTTTGGTTGTTATCAAAATTGGAAGGTGTAAAGAAGTACATCCGACCACAGATGTTGAGAAGAATGCTTTATTTCAAGTCGAGTCGAAACACCTCAACCTCCATACACTTGTCACTCCTTCTCCAACTCCTCTCTCTAATCACATTCTCTAACATTAAAGATTACCCTACCGAATTATTAATTCTAAAAACCTTATGTCAGGAGGATACCGCATAAGGCTTAGGTTTAGGAGATGGTTCAGAGTTCTGGTATGAGTCACGTCTATGTTTAATAACATATATATAGCTCATAGCTTCAACCAAAGTATTCCAGCACTGGAGGTTTAACTACAGGGATCCAACACACAAAACCACCCAGGAGAGTCGGAGACAGCCTATCTGAATAGCCAGGTTTTTACGTTTTTACGAAACACAGTTTCTGTCTTTGCCAGTCTTAAGTGAAGGGGCAGAGGTTCAGAATTAAGATCTGCAAAGTGCCAACGCCACAGACTGCAAGTACGTTCAAGACATCTTAATTGACCTATCTCCAAGCTCTGCACTGGGATGAGAAAGCTCCTCAGCATGAACATTCTAAAATGGCCAGAATGTTCTAACTGGGTAGGAGGCGGGAACGGTGGGCAGGGGAATGAGGACAGTAACAATGGTAGGGTCGGCAGAAATCATAGGTGGTGAAATTGATGGTATTTACAACACTTTTCCTATCAATGGGGAATAGGGAATGAAAACAAAGTGCATCATATCATATAAAAGTCCCTTTGTCACCTGGGAGCACTTCTAAATCTCTTGGTAGACTGCATCAGATTGTACCACAGGCGACCCTTGCTTACATTATCATGGTTCACAGTGTTAAGAGGTCTATTAACCTGTGTGCCCATAGTCCACAATTGACTATTGTCCATTGCAGCAATGCTCTGTTTGACATTAGCAATATGCATTGGTTTGGAGAATTCAGTTTTCCCACTCTGCAGTTGAGGGTTTTTTCACCAACACTACATCTCCCACCATTCAACATTTACTTGATAACCCATGTTTGGGATCATCAACATTTTTATATTTTTTTTATAAATTGATATTTTGCAAATGAGGATATACCTGTGATCAGATTGTGGAGGAAGGGGAGTGTTATGCCCATTAAATGTCATCAATTGCTTTTTCTACAGGTTGCCCATTTATGCAGGCTAGTTGGGAATGCCAGCAAATGCAAACAAGAGGCTCATGGAAGAATAGCAAGCTTTTGGTGTCTCTTCTGGGAGTATACTTGGTGCTCAGCAGAAACCGACGTGGTCTTGGAGAAGCAACTCGTCTAACCAAAACCTTGCCACTTACCCTATTGACTGTGTTCACCGCCTCAACCAATCACAACACAAAGTGCTAAAATTGAGTCAGAGCCAGCACTTAAATATAGACAAGGGCCTGGTTATTATGCAACATTACTGAACTGCATGGCGAATGTTGAGAAATGTCACAATGATTTCTGTGCTTGGCTTTGCGTTTTTCCCAAGATTCATTACTTGATTAAGAAACCAGAGCTTAATTTTGAGGCTTGATGAATTTCTCCAAAAAGCTGGTCATGATATTCTTTTATTGAATTTTTCTTGACTTAACGTTTCATGTTATCTTCCAACATAACTCATATCTCCTGCTGGTCCCACTAAATTAGAGATATTTTAGTACATAGGCGATTTTAAGTAAAAAATAAAATCAACAAAACAGTATTTACTGTTGGTCCATTTTTGTATATATTGCTTGAATTGTGCTCTCTTTATTCTGGGCATCTCTATTTTTCCGAAGTTAAATCTACTACTATTCGATCACAGTAATCAAGCAACTTGGCAATTTTGGGGAACGATTATTATATCTAATGACAATCAATAGTCTTTACTCGGTAATAGGAACTGGTGAAAGAGAATGCAGTCTCTCCCCTGCCCCGTGGAAACTCACTGACATCAGATACGTCTACTCTGCTTAATTAGATGGAAATTTATACTGACTCTGCTCAGATAATCAATCTTTGTTGGTTTGATATTTCAGGATTATTCCCGTCAATTCAAAGCAGAAATAACAGGTATTTGAAATGTAAAAAACACCGAAATAATAAAGTTTTCCAGAAAGTAAAGATCCATGTTCACTTCAAAGCGTTATGATAATTTACCTTTACGGGACTAAAACAGTTAAAAATACACCTCACCTGACTTTTATTTAAGTTATTCTGCATTTTCGTTCAATTTTAAAGATCTGGAACAAGTCGAATAACTCATTTTTCCTCAGGCGTGCTAAGGTAAAAGATAACAACAGCGAGATTTTTCTGACGCTGGAATCACACAGGGAGCCTGTACTTAGCTATTTCTGGTTGTGAGCAGAGTAGATGCCAGGGGAAGCACCACTTACATCGGATATATCGCATCGCGCTGCCATTGCAACGCGGCGATTACATTGTGGCCGACATCAGATCGCGTGTCATCAGTGCGCATGCAAGTGCATCGCATTTACATTTACATCGTTAACGATGACATCGTGAATGCGAGCGAGCACAATGATGACCTCGTATTTGGAAGCACAATGTTTAATAATGTCATAAAATGGGAATTGCAAACCATGTATGTCATAAAATGCCATATTTTACAATTAACAAACATTGACACAAAGAATGCGAGCGTGAATGCGAGCGCGCACAATGTATTTGGAAGTATGTTTATTCAAAAACCAAAGTATGTTATTTGCGTAATAGAGCAGAATTGTGCATTTTACAATTAACAAACATTGACACAAAGAATGCGAGCGTGAATGCGAGCACACACAATGTATTTGGAAGTATGTTTATTCAAAACCGAAGTATGTTATTTGCGTATTAGAGCAGAATTGTGCATTTTACAATTAACAAACAGAATGCGAGCGTGAATGCGAGCACACACAATGTATTTGGAAGTATGTTTATTCAAAACCGAAGTATGTTATTTGCGTATTAGAGCAGAATTGTGCATTTTACAATTAACAAACATTGACACAAAGAATGCGAGCGTGTAGCTAGGCAGACTTTGGTGCTGTCAGACAAGGTTCGAGCCTCCTATCATCCCTTCATATCAAGAGCATATATTTTTTAGAATTAACAAACATGTACATAAATGTGAATTACCAAAAATGTACATAAATGTGTTCAAATTAACATATCATATTTCATAAACATCTGCTAATGTTTACTTTTTTTTGCGAGCCTACTATCATCCACTCATATCAAGATAATATACTTCTTTTGGGTGGGTGGGTGGGTGGGATGGGTGGATGGATGAGCGGGTGCCTGGATGGATGCATGGGTGGATGTGTGGGTGCCTGGATGGATGGATTGGTGCCAGGATGGATGGATGGATGGATGGATGGGTGGCTGGGTGGGACGGGTGGATGGATGGGTGGGTGCCTGGATGGATGGATGGGTGGCTGGGTGGGATGGGTGGATGGATGGGTGGGTGCCCTGTTAAAAATGAATACAGATGATTTTCTGTATAGTTCTATTTAAGTATCATATCTGGGACTTTGTAGGGTCTTAAAACGAACAATTGCCAGTACGTTTTCTTTGCTCTGGAGAATTTAGCAACTCTCGACACGTATCTCAAAAACGGTCTTCAGCATGCCGTCATTTAGTAAATATAATGTGTTGATATTTTTTTAAGTGGTTGGCTTTGTGAGCTGCGCATTCACTAAGCCCACAAAACCAATACTTAAGCATCACATTTTTGTACTCGCTTACGGTGAAAAGTGCATTTTGGAAACGTGCTAACCAAGATAGCTTGCTGGTTTGTTTTAAAGTATTTTTACTCTGAGTGAGTTCTAAGGTCAGTTATTCTTTAAAGTATGAAAGAGATACTGGTCCTTTAGAATAGGCGACATGGCTGTCGTACCCGTCTCAGGAGATGTGCTCGTCTATGTTTCTGGCTAAGGCGCACCCTTTGTCTGCTTACTTATCTTAGCTCCTTCCCAAAAACTATATTCCACAAAACCTGTAGTACTTGCCATTGACAGGATAATGTAGCCATTAGAGTGTAATTGATTGATTAAAAAATAATGTCTGACTCAGATGTGTTTCAGTTAGCATGACTAGGCCGCAGCTAGCTGGTCTTGCTTGACAAATTCACAATGTCAGACATTAAAGGGCACTTATATTTTATAGGAACACAAATGTATGTGTTTCTCTATGTGCATTTCCATTTCAGAAAATGCGCGAAATAAAAGCCTCCACCACAATCTTTGTTTATTGAGCAAAACCTAACTGTATTTAGTCATTTGTGTTCCTCTCCACGGCGGGCAACACAATATATACCCCCCCACCCCCCCGAACAACCAGTGGCGTAACGAAATCTAAGGGGGCCACCCTGCAAAGTGCATGGAGGGGCCCCCTTCCAGACTTACTCATAGCTGCCATGGTTTCAGATTTCTATGTGTGACATTTTCAAAATTTCAATACAATTATGAGTGACATTTTGACGAGTATGAGGGACACTTTCTTGCGAGTAAAAAAAATCAAGCAATAAAGAAAAGGAAACATAAAAATGTCAGAAATGAATTAGATCGAGGAGCTCTAAGATCTTAAAAGTGGTGCAAACAACTGCGGTGGCTGACCTATAATTACAATGAAATTATGAAAATGACACATATAGCAATCTAAAACCTTGGCAGCTATGGGCAGACTGGTCTGTACCCTCACCCGGGAGAATGCCTGACCAAAAGTTAACGAATGCCTTTGCCTCACTTATCATTAATGTTTCAGTCATTCTGAAACAGACAGATGGAATCAGGAGTAGAAATCGAAGCTCTCAGCTGGCGGGGCCCATTCATAAATAAGTAGCCTTACTTAAAAGTAAGCGGAGGGGGTCAGTACTCATACGCTAGAGGCTGCCTCCCCCTACTCCCCAGGACGGAAGAAGTAGCAACAGAGAGGCCCAGTCATCCCGGATTGACACTCCAAGACCTGAGCTGGCAGTCACGCAGGCACGCTGTTAAAATAGAGACGGAGTTAGTCATTAAAGAGAAAGGGCGGGCACAGGGCAGCAGAGAAAGTGGCACCCCTAACCGTCACCATGGGGGTGCCTCCTTTGGCCCCAGGAGTGTGGGGGCAAAGGCTTGGGAACCCAAGTCTGCTCGGATTGGTTTTCTGAGGCCAGGGCTGCGCTAATAAATTTACAGCTGAATGGCATTGTTAAAGGCCGAGCGGGACAGAAGAAGGCATGGCACCACTGAGCCCCCTGCATGTGAGCGGACATAAACAGAGGCCCCAATCTCTCTCGGTACACCTGTGAGCATGGTGGTGCTGTGGACTGAGGGTCCGACTGCCCCTGCAAACACAAGACCCCGATCAATCGGCTGGAGCTCCTAAATATCTTCAGGCCGAGTCAGCTCTGTTAAACGGCTCAACATTCAGTGGGACAACACTGCGCATCAGGATATTAATAGTCAGACAAATAAAGGTGCCACTGCCACCACCGGGCCAAAACTGCCTGCCAGTCCGGACCTCTTAAATGACCTTAAGTGCACTCACTCACAGAGGCATGTCCTGCTTGATGTGCACGATAATTAGACATTGAGGGCATGCAAGTGTGACCTTTATATCGTAAATCCCAATGAGACTGGCTCAAGTCGACCCTTCACTGATAAAGCATAGTATTGTATAATCGAAGTTCTCTTTATATTATGCTGCTGTGCTGCACTGGCTTTACCTGCGCTGCCTCATTCGACTTTGTGCAGACTGCATACAGAGCTGTTCTATGTAACTGTATGTAGGCTGAATGTCGCCGCTCCTAAAAGAAAATTGCAGTTGGAAGACAAGAAGAAACAGTGTGTGACACCTCACTTACTTTGTTAGCGCAGAGCCCCATTGCCGGTGAGGCCAGTTGTGACGATTTGATTGCACAGTCCCTGGCAGCTCCACGGCTGCAGTCCAGATCGGACACTCTTCTCCGACCGACATGCATGGCATTAGCAGAACTAGCTGCACTGGGCTCGCTGCAGGTGGCACCTGAGCCGAGGCAGTCATGCTGATGCACCGTCACGGCCGAATAATAACGCCGATCTGGCCGAGTGCTGAGAGCTGCAGCGGAAGGCCCAGTGTGCTGGCTGCACAACAGGTGAAACTATGCCGCCGCCCGCTCAGACACCTATGCTGATTGGGCAAATTAGATCATGGGGCAGGCTCATGATTCAAATAATGCGCGGTATCGCGTAAAACACTGTAGCTAGCTGGGAGCTGAGCCAGCCCCTTTAAGCCTGTCGGACGAGAAGAGGTAGCAGCCAAGTTAGGAGCTGTGCAGTCTGGAGCTCTCAGGCGTTGGTACTGTGGATTGTGAGGGGGCCCCCTGGAGCTCGATGCCCCCCGCACTGCGTGGGCTGCGGGGGCCTTTGTTACGCCCCTGCGAACAACCCATTTGCTGTAACGATTTCCAACGTGCGGGCTAAACCATCGCGTTGTCATGTCGCACGATGTAAAGCCGCGCGATGTGACACGCGATCCTATTGCATGGCCACATTTGCGTTGCTATCTCGTGCGATGCTAAAACGGCCGATGTGACTGCATTTGCGATGTAGTGACGGCGATGTGAATTACCGCGATGTGATTCAGTACGATGGATTGTCATACAACCGAGTAGATGCATCTGATGTAAGGATATCCTGGTCAGACAATCAGCAGTTATGGTGCAGTACAGTTTATGTGTGCATTACTCAATCCCACGAATAGAGAAAATAAATATGAGGAGCTATATCAGATCAGCAGGCTTTATAGATAAACTGTATTCACGGGAGAAATGTATTAAAATGACAAAATAGCGTCCAAGTTAAAAAGAAAGGAAAAGCAGGATAGTTACTTTTTATTTTGTAAGATGTAGACATCTCTGAGTTTGAGCCTCAGTTTCAGCTTCGGTATATTGCTTACATCAGTGGTGCTAAGACAATTTTCACAGTGGGGGTGCTGCCATCAAAATAACATCACTGAAGCCATGATTGTGGAAAACCCAAGTGTCACATAAAGACGAAGTATGGCAAATGAGCCATGCCCATTCAGCAAGAGGGTGGCAATGGTGTAGTATGGAGCCAGTGGTGCATTTTGGAGCACACTGTCGCACGCATGTCTCCAAAGGATATGGTAGTGCACTTTCCTAAACAAGCAACACAATTTCTACAAAATTCACACTCGTGTGGAATTTGGCTTTCAGCAAATATTTACTATTTGCACATCACAAAGTAGTGTCTTGATTTGTTTTGATCCTTTAAAATCTTTGTTACTATCACACTTCAGAAATACTGTTAGAAATGGGGGTCTCTAGTTGGCAGTGTTATGCACCGTGTCCATGTAGGGATCCTTCTTTCTAGTCGGGGTAAGGGAGTTACACACCCAAAATAAACCCTGCTCACCCCCTTGGTAGCTTCACACAACAGTCAGGCTTATCTCAGAAAAAATCTGAAAGCTTTCATACATAACACACACAGTAACACAGTGAAAACACCACAAATAGACATCATCCCAGTTTAGAAAAATAAACAGTCTTTATCTAAACTGAACAAGACCGAATCTCCCCAAAATATTCCAACAGACAGAACATAAGATATCACTTTTTAAAGGTTTAAGCAATTTTGTTAATAGAACTCTATGGATGAGGTGATTTTTGGACAAAGAACCTTAAATGCATCAAATTCCAAGATGAATAATAGCTACAAATCAGAGAAGCATCGGAAAACACATCTATTACCTTTAACTTCTTCCATCACACTGTGCCTATACAACAGGGGGTAAAGTGCTACTGTGGGTGAATTCCTGTTCTCCTTACACCTTAATTGAAATGGAAACGTTTAAGAGACTAAAATGAGTGGTGCTGAAGAAGTCAGATGTAAACCCTGTTGGGTTTTGTGGTGCAAAATTACAGGTCATTGGCTATTTTGAAGCAGATAGGGGCGAATAGCAATGTAAAGCTTAGGATAAAGCATGCATGGTAAACAAAGGAAAAGGTTTGCTAGGATGGAAGAGTAAAAAGAATTGGGATTGTTTTGTCCCTAACCACCCAGATCAAATGCTGATGATGAGGAGTGATAATGGACAGAGATGGTGTCATGAATTTTGAGATGTATTTTGGAACGTTTGCAATGTCTGAAGGATTCCACTCATGAGATCATATTGCATGAATGAGCATTGCCAGAGATAGACAAAGTTAGAGATGTGCCGCTAGCACCGAGAGACACATTGAGAGAAGAATTGAAGTGATTGTGTGAAAAATGGGAATTGTTGAGTCCATTGAATCATCAGGGTTGCTGAGTCCAGTAGTGTTGGAGTCGAACAATAAGATCAGAATGCAAGTGGACCTACAAAACATGAATGATTGTATTTAAGTAGACCGGCACCCCCCTCCCAAAGTATAGATGAGATGCTGGTAATTAAAGCAAGAGTGATTGTATTTACGACAATTGACTTGCCAAAGGCATAATGCCAGATTATTTTTCATTAGAGTTCAAAATATCTACTATCATTTGTGATGCCAGAGGAGGGCATATCAATTCTTGGATTGGATTTGGCTTCAGCTGTACAGGCCATGCGTCAGTGAAGATCCTCAAGGTGACAGGTTTTCAAGATGATATTTTGTCTTGTGATACAGACAACAGAACCCAGGATGAAACATTGAGATTTGAGTAATGCAAATGAGGGATGTAGGGCTGGTGGGTGTGAAAACAGTGGAAATGTGTAGCTGAAGTGGTTGAGTACCTTGGCCATGCCACTTCTGTGAAGGGGGTGACAAAATTGAAGCTTGTGGAAGCAACCATGGCAGCACCGGTCTCAAAGATATTGAGCTGGTGAAGTTGCCTTTGTAACTCATGAAATACTACTTGAAGTTTATGAACAATTTATGTGTAGGGACTCTAGTTTTGGATGTGTTTATTTTGATTGCAGGAAAGTGTCTAAGAAGGCCTATTATCCTACTCAGTAGGAAACTGTGGGTGGTGTGACAGCGAAACCATATGATTTCAAAGACGATCAGGAGAAGTGTGTACAGTTTGGGATGTTTTGATGTAGAACAAGCAAGGTGTGTTTTGCTAGATGCTATTAGACTGAGCACCGAACCGTAATTAGGCACATAGAGTGACCATATGACATGTAAACACAGAAATACTTTTTTACGATCTTGAACATATGGTAACCAGATGGGATATTGAAAGAAAATAGGGAGTGAAAGGCCCTCCCAATGTATGGGAATAAAGGGAGGATATAGAGGGGAGTATGTTGACAAAACAAAAGTAGATTAGAGGCTGCCTAAAGAAGTTTGAAAATATGGGGAACATTTAGATCATGTCATGGCATGTAATGAGCACAAGGGGGAATTCTTTCTCCCCCAACACCTCCAAAAAATGGAATGTGCTACTTATACCTGAAGTAAATAGTTATGACAAACTCTAAAGTAGGCAATACAGTAATAAAAAACGAAATCAACAAAATCGGGTGTAAAAAAGACTGGACAAATATCGGAGAGTATTCTCTTTTATGTCATTGGCCACGAGGTCCCAAAATTCCTTTTTCTTAACTTTCTCCAATTTTGCATCACAGACATAGGATGTTGGTAGACAGTGGTATGGACATAAAGTGACCTTGGGTGGGGGGTCATTTAGAGAGAATGTGAGGTATCTAGTAAAACGTGGTGGACTCACCAGGTGGCTGTCAGTCAATGTACATCAGAAAATTCGCCCTATTTAGGGCAGTTATTTTGATGTACATTCCTGTTTGGAAGTGCCAGGAAAAGTCCATACAGGAAATCAAAGGAATGATCACCATGCACTGGGAAAAAGTTTCCAAAACCACAAACCAATTATTTTTTAGTTTTTGAATCGCTTTAGAATTTTACTATTGAAAGGTAAAACTTTGGCATGCTGCCAAAATTAGATATGGCGTCCACTTGGTAAATCGTCAAAACCTTCAGCAGACCTCAGAGGCTCCACTGAAGTCCCAGAGTTCCCCACGTTTATGACGTATGGTCTTTCACTTGGGGAGCAGAGGTTATCGACTCAACTTAACTAATGGGCTAGCCTGCCCTCTACCAAGAACTAAATCAGACCCTTCTGGGTGAGTTATGGAATAGTCTGCGTGTCATTGACTGGAAGAATGTGGGGAATTGACTAGTACACTGGGGGCTGTATCATGATCCCATTCTCAGCTCTGCGAGGATACAAAGTGTCTCTGCCTTTCTTCTTCACATCATCAGTGCACAAATCAGCTGTCAAAATCTCTGAGATGGTGCAAGCATCCCAACAGAGCTCAGAAACACCAAGACGCAATGGCCGCAGTATGTTTTTGAGCTCTGCTGTCTGCAGCAAATATATGACGTTTTTTCGCATGCGTTTACAACGCATGCCATAACAACGTGGTCATTACAACGACTGCGTTGTTATTCCGCATACCATTACAATGCAAGTCGAAACAACGACTTGCTTTTAGGGGGCGCTGGATGTTGGAATAGTATAATTTACTATTCCAGCTCCAGTCTTTGCGGACACTAGGGAAGGTGTTGGATTTTAAATTCAACACCTCTCCGGCCCCCTAACGCAAGTCGTTGTTCCAACTTGCGTTGTAACAGTATGCGAAATAACAACACGCCCGTTCTAACGACCGCGTTGTTATGGCATGCGGTGATTAGCATGCAAACTAAACGCTGTTTACTGTCTGCAACAAGTGTGATTTTTGAGTAAGTGGATATGCTTTACACAGACAAAAAGAAATGTGCAGACCTCCTTCTGCTTTGTGGGTCAAAGAGTGGGATACATTTTCACTGCTGTATTTAATGGTTCCTTTATTCTACATTGTTCCAATCTGAGAGACTACCTGGTCATTGTCTAATAAACAAAAGTCATAATCACAATGTGTCATAACTGGAAGTAGCAATGAGTAATAATCTCCAAACATTTGTTTTTGAGTGTAGACCATCTGCACTTCTTTGCAGTTCAGGCAATCTTACTTCTGCTACTAAAAAAGGAAAATGCTTTCTAGTCAATGTAGCTGGTTCCTTACATCTGATCCCACTAAATCTTTAGGAACACACGGTAGCCTCATGCTTAAACATATATGTCTGTAAAGTACTGTAAGTTGTGCATGAGCTCCAAAAATCCCAAATAATGTGATCTATAAAGAAGCTTGGCTTCTTAGATTCTCTTTCATAGCTTTGGCCAAGCGACAAGAACTTTCTCAGAGAAAATTCATGTTACCACTCATTGCCATTACAACATGGCCATTACCATGCATTGCCATTAAAAACAACTGTTATATATATATATATATATATATATATATATATATATATATATATATATATATATATATATACACACACAAACACAACACTCTATGAACCTCCTTACGGCGAACTGAGAGAAACGAACACCAGAATAAAAAAAAATATGTATATATATATATATATCTATACTACTATAATAAAGGAAGAACTTTCAGCCTTTGAGGCGGGTAAACTCGGGAACCACAGCGCCAATCCACACACCCGATACACCGTTGGAATCGTCAGGGTGTGTAGAAGTAGCGCCGGCAGAGACGTGCGTGCTCACGTCAGGAGCGTGGGGAGGAGCGGCGTCCAGGAGCGCGACGAGGAGCAGTGGACATGGCGCGGGGGAGGAGCGGTGATGTGAGAAGCAGCGGACAGGCCAGCGGCGGCGCGAGCGGCGGACAGGCTGGAGGAGCGGCGGCTGAGGTAAGGGAGCGGTGGACATGGCGCGGGGGAGGAGCGCTGACGTGAGGAGCAGCGGACAGGCCAGTGGCGGTGCGAGCAGCGGACAGGCGGGAGGAGCGGCGGCTGAGGTAAGGGGACCCATGTCGGGGCAGAGGGGACCCATGTCGGGGCAGGCGGGGGTCGGGGCAGGCGGGGGACGGGCTGCTGGACAATGTCAGGGCGGGCGGGGGTCGGGGAAGCCTGTTGCTCCCGGACAACGTCGGGACGGGCTGCTAGTATATATATATATATATATATATATATATATATATATATATATATATATATATATATATATATATGTTATTTATTTTTTGTCATAAAGAAAGGGTTAAGCTTCTGCCCATCCAGTGCGTTCGATTTAATCAAAATTAAAATCGATCTGTTCAGATACATCCGAAAGTTAAAATTTCAGAAAATATTTCTCATGCGCCCCACGAATCGGGGAACCAGCAATAGTGTGGCCGACCCTGGAGAAAATTCCATAGGAACTAGTGAGGAATATTCTGAGGCCCTTGCAACTGTTCTAGCTACCACACCAGATAGTTTCGAAACAGACAGTCAAAATCAACAGGGTGACTGTACCACTGTCGTGCAAACCAGAGACCCTAGTAATCTAAAGAAAAATCAAAAAACTTCCCAATGCCTCACATGATGCCATTGATGTTTTTAATGAAGCCATCTTGATGGACTTGGAAAAACTGGCTAAAACCAGAATGGACATGAGACTGTCTAATATAACACGAAGGGAATTCGAAGCTATCAAGTCCCTGAAAAATTATAAGAGCATCGAAATCAAACCCTCTGACAAAGGGGGGAATATTGTCATCTTTTCGAAGGAAGCCTATGAACAGGAAGCATTAAGGCAACTAAAGGACAATGAATGTTATATTACCATCAAAAGAACAGAATATGTCCAAAGTACCATGAAGTATCAACTACTACTAGAAGGATGGAAGGAAGAGGGCATGCTTAACATGGAGGAGTTGGAATTTCTTCAATGTGAAGCACCAACTTTGCCTACCTTTTACCACCTTCCAAAAGTCCACAAGAACGCCAAAAGACCACCAGGGCGACCGATTGTTTCATCTATCGGAAGCTTATTGGAAAACACATCACGATTTATAGACTTTTATTTGGCACCAATTGTGAAGGATTTGCCCTCATATGTTAGGGATACTCAGCACTTTCTCCAATTAATGAACAACATCATATGGGAACGAAATGTGTTTCTCATTACTTTAGATGTTGTCAATCTCTATACCTGCATAGTACATGAGAACGGCTTGGCGGCAACTAAATGTTTCCTGGACGGGAAACCAGAAAGATATCATCAACACAACAAAATGTTATTGAACATGATGAAATTTTTCCTGTATAATAATATCTTTCTTTTTGCAGGGCAACTGTACAAGCAAACAAGGGGCACTTCCATGGGCTCGTGCTTCTCCCCCAGCTACGCAAACTTGTTCGTTGGCTGGTGGGAGAGGCACGAGGCATGGGGGAGGCCAATGACCATTGGACCGACAAAATACTTCTGTGGACTAGGTACATAGATGACCTCTTTGTTGTTTGTCGTGGCGACCGAACCTCGGCTGAGCAGTATGTCGCCGCGCTAAACAACAACGACTGGAATCTTAGGTTCACCAGCACAATCAGTGCCACCTCGGTCTGTTACCTGGACTTGGAGGTTTTCATAGAGAATAATATGGTTCAAACAAGACTCTATATGAGGCCAACCGTAGGGAATGCAATACTCCATGCGGCAAGTCACCATCCACGGTGCCTGATACATAATGTCCCATATGGTGAACTCCTACGCATGAAGCGTAATTGCTCGGCGGAGGAGGATTACCAACAGGCTAAAGGAGAAGCCAGGAAAAGATTCTTAAACAGGGGATACTCTAAGAACACACTCAAGCAGGCAGGAGAGAAGGTAGCAACAGTAAACAGATGTGATCTTTTGGTGGTAAAACCAGTCTTAAAAAGGGAGGAACCTACCAGGATGATAACCAATTTCAACACAAAAGCAGGGGAGGTAGTCCATATTTTCAAGAAGAACTGGCACATTTTATCTACTGACAGTGCACTTAAGAAACACCTTCCGGACCGACCGCCAATTACTTACCGGCGTTGTCAATCCTTGAGAGATCACCTGGTCCACAGCCACTTTTCCTCGAAAACCCAACCCATTAAACTATCCAAAGCTAGGGGTTTCTTTCCATGCTTACGATGTAAGGCGTGTAAAAACAGCAAAAAGGTCCTTAGCTATCCTGGAAGAACTGGTGAAGATAGTCCCCCTAGAATGATCAAAAAATTATTAAATTGTAATTCTGAATATACAATTTATTGTCTCGAATGTCCCTGTAGGATGAGATACAAAGGGAGCACCATCAACCCCACTAAATTGCGTATTCTTGAGCATTTACGTGCCATTACAAATAATGACATGTCTTATCTTGTGGCACGCCATTTTGCGGAATCACACCAAAGCAAAAGGGATCTGCTCAGCTACTACTGTCTAGATCAAGTAGATCAAAATGAACGGGGAGGAGACAGATTCAAGGCATTACGTATCTTGGAATCAAGATACATTATTGATCTCAAAACAATGACACCTTGGGGGCTAAATAACGATGAGGAGATGTGGGTATACTTGTAGATCGTACATGGAAGTAACCGGACGATGGGTTTATTCATCTGACCTTAGTACGAAATGAAATTAGAACATGATACAATCTAAACTCCAGCTTTCCTCGAATCATGACAAGTTTGCTATCTTTTTAATGAAAAAGAGTAAAATCGGCCCATACAGGGCAACAAAACTGATAAAGAATAAATAGTGACATAATTAAATATATATATGCCTAATATGCGAGGCACTTGTGAACTATAAGTGTTGAAATGTATTAAGAAATGCACAAAGTGTCAAGCAAATGAATTATGGCAAGTTATGTCACTATGAAATATCTGTGTCAAAGCTTGCATGGATTTTAATAATTGAATGTTGGTGGTTATGATGTTTTTTAAAATGCACAAGAACACTTTATAAATTTGTATCTTTTTACCCACAAAACGAATTGGCGGATAGACACTCAAAGATGGCCACTACAGAAATGTGTGTTTGCAGGATTGCACACCGTTTTCTATGTTGTTGATACCTTTGGGCCAAAGTGTGGGTTAAAATGGCGACACTTTCTTAGCACAAACTGACACTGACGAAGCTACGAGCGAAACGCGTCTGTCGGGGGTGAGGGGTCTGTAAAATAAACCATTTTGCAACCGGATACCTGTATGCTTGTCTTTTTGGCTCAACGGAGCCGAAAGTGTTGGGATATATATATATATATATATTCAAGGCTCAGAGGTTACCACACAATCAGGAATCACTCGAACCACGGGTAAGGTTCAACCTCTAAACCTTTATTCTTTGGTTTGGAGCAACCAGCTTGTGAGAAAGTGAAGCAGTCCCAACGCTCTGCCTTACGCGTTTCAAAAATGTCTTCTTCATCAAAGGCTTGCGTTGAATGTTCGCATTAGCAGACTCTCCCCCATAATAATCATTGCTCTATGACACGCCCTAATTGAGCCGCCCGAATGGGGGAGAGTCTGCTAATGCAAACATTCAACGCAAGCCTCTGATGAAGAAGACATTTTCGAAACGCGTAAGGCACTTTCTCACAAGCTCATTGCTCCAAACCGAAGAATAAAGGTTTAGAGGTTGAACCTTACCAGTGGTTCGAGTGATTCCTGATTGTGTGGTAACCTCTGAGCCTTAAATATATATATACATACATATATACATATATATATATATATACTGACTACGGAAACAGAACGGACTGCAGACCCGAACCTGGAAAGGGTCCTGGGAGCTGGACTAGCAAAGATGACCAACATCTTAAACAGCTGCTCTTCACTCCAGAATATGAAACACAGGGGATGCATGACATTCTTAACAGGGGCAACATATTTAATTCTACGCCAACATTTAAGGGCTACAACACCTAACCACAGCGGACCTACTTTCAGTCGAATTCCACAAGCAAGAAAATAACAATGCACCGGAACAAACACTTACAACATGGCGAACAGAGGAGATCGCACAGTTAATATTATCCTCAAGTGAAAGGTTCAATTCATGGGGTATAAGGCTCTCAAGACCGGCAAAACCACGCTACCCAGGCCCATTCGAGGAACTACTGGCGATGAAGGGCAAAAGGAAACATTCGCTAGACAAAAAAGAGCATGCTCACTCAGTACAACGTAACGCAAGAGGGAATAGTCTACCACCGGCAAATCATCCTTTGACCAACTTAGGAAAACAATCAAACACTAAAGACGACGCCGATTACTGGCGCTGGCTAACTGGTACATTGAACAAACAGAAAGACAACTGACCATGCCAAAAACCATCAAAGGATAAGAGTCAAGAAACCTTCCATTTACTATCATGGAACATAGCCGGCGCCAGGAAATGGCTGGAAGAAGGTCTACCCCTCTACAATTGGGCATCATGCGACATCATCGCCCTTCAAGAAACATGGGCACTAGAGGGGCTACCACTGGTCGGGTACACGCACTTTAACACTTCAGCAAGAAAAAACTGCAAATATGGTCGCCCAAAAGGGGGGCTATCGGTCTACTTCTCGACGGAGATCAATATCAGATCAGAGCAAATTGCCCCGCATGGGCCAAACATGCAATTAATAAAACTGTCTCTTCCTGGACGAGCGACCCCGGCATTACTAGTGAACTCCTATGTACCTCCCTACGTGAAAGAGAAACAAGCCCAGCTAAATCAGCTAGTAACTACAATTAGTGATATTCGAAACAACAACCCCACCTGGGAAGTCATCTTAACAGGTGACTTCAACTCAAATCTAATCCACACACCAGAGGAGGATGAGAAGCTAGCTGCAGACAACGAATTCTGGAACGTGACACCACAAAACCATCTTAAAACAGAGTGTCACGATCCAGCTGGTCAACAACTGGTAACAACCTTGAAATATCTTGGACTACGATTTCTTAATGGGAGAACTCCTGGCGACAACCCGCCACAGCATACTCATCTAGGAACCTCGACCACTTCAAGACTCGACTACACAGCAGTCTCACTTCCACTATTGCTCTTCGTTCAGCAATTCTCAATTGAATTTACATAAAAAAGTGACCACTCATACCAGCATACCTATTTCAACTTTAAACTTACCAAACATCGTAACACCAAGACAATCGCAGAAAGCTCCTTCTCCACCAACCTGAAATGCTTAAATTGGACAACGGCCAACATTGAAAAAAGGTAAAAGGTAAAAGTACAGAGATTAAAAACGGGGAGTGAGACAACTACAGGTAACCAGATACAAAAATGGGAGAACTTCACGGAAGAGTTAACAACAATTATGTCCACTTCCCCAAAAGAATTACGGCAATCAACTCACAATATCCCACTTCCAACAAACCTGGTAAAGCTCAAAATAGAAATAAGGAGAAACGCGAGAGCATTAAAAAAGACAACTACGTCATCAAAAGACTGGGCCCAAAGACAGAACCTTAAGAAAAAGTATAAAAAGAAAATGTGGGAATATAAAAGATCTCTGAAAGACGACTTCTGGGCAAAACTACTCTGCACGGCAAAGAACGCCAACTCAAGTGCATTCTGGAGGATCATCAATGGCCTAAACCATCCTGCAAACCCAATAACATCAAATGTCCAAGAAGCGGACTGGGCTGCGTTATTAATACAGAGATTCTCGGATGTAACACAAGATCTGTCTAACACATGTGCAGAACAACAAAACAATAATAAAAAGGTCACACAAACAGCAACGAGCTCCATAGTTAGTGGCAAACATATACCCCCCGTACAAATGCAGCATACCCGAAGGAAGAATGCAGTGCAACTCAACCATCAGACGGGAACCAATGGTTGTCAATGTCCCATCGAGAAGATGCACAACCTTTGAAGAACAACAAGACAGCAGACACCCGGGCTTCTACGAGGACGACATAAGAAGAATACTAAGGAAGAGCCGCGGCAGTGGTGCCCCAGGCCCGAACGGTATTCCCCCAATAGTTTTTAAAGCTGGCCCGGACTCCTGGAGTGGAAGTTAAAAAAAACTATTCGATGAGGTAGAAATTGAAAATCAAATTCCATCAAGCTGGCAAGGCTCAATATTTTCACCTATTTTCAAAGGAGGAGACCGAACATCTCCAGCAAAATATAGACTGAGCGCTCTCCTGGATGTGGACGCGAAGTACTATGCATCCTTACTCCTTGAAGATCTGATAAGCTGGTCTGATGCCACAAAGAGAATCCCGCCAAATCAAACAGGCTTTAGGAAGGGGAGCGGGACAATGACAAACGTCCTGTCGCTCTCAGTGCTAGCCGACAAATACCTACGTAGGAAACAGCAGCTCCATCTCTGTTTCATTGACCTAAAGGCAGCCTTCGATAGCGTAGATCCCAATATCCTATGGAGGAAACTGCGCAGCTGGAATATTCCGGAAAAAGCACTCAGAGGAATTCTACTCCTTTATTCCAACACATGGATGGAGGTAAAACTGGGGAACGGAACACGGCTCTCAAGAAAAATCAATACCAGCAAAGGCCTTAAGCAAGGCTGTGTTCTGGCCCCGCACCTCTTCAATCTTTTTATGGCAGACCTAGCATCAAGCCTTAATAAGATCTCATCCCACCCACCCAAACTAGGCTCATTACCTCTAACTCATTTATCTTA
Source organism: Lissotriton helveticus (assembly GCF_964261635.1). NCBI lineage: Eukaryota > Metazoa > Chordata > Amphibia > Caudata > Salamandridae > Lissotriton > Lissotriton helveticus. The sequence goes on from NC_136065.1 coordinate 1,763,239,886, forward strand.
TGCGGATGACGTCGTACTGATGAGTTTAACTAAGATTGGCCTTCAAAGGTCACTTGAGGGGCTGGCGGAATTTATAACCATTAACAACTTGGAGATAAACACAACAAAAAGCAAAACAATGCTCATCACCAGACAACGGATACTCAATCAACACGTCCAACTGGAGGGAAAAAAGATAGAAGATGTGCCCAATTATAAGTACTTAGGCTTTTACTTCGCCAACAGACACAATCACCAGCAGCAAAAAACCTATATTGTCCAGAGAGCAAACGCGCTCTCGTTTGCCTTCAGGTCTCTAGCAAAAAAGCTCAAGAGGCCATCATGCAAACCTCTACTGGCAACAATAAAAGCTAAGGTGCTCCCGACGCTGTCATACGGCAGCGTAGCCCTCCATGGGAAAGATGCGGACCTGCTGAATAAAGTACAGACGGCTATCTACAAATCAACTTTCCAAATTCATCAGGGAGCTTCACCAGCTCAGACCAGATTAGAATTTGGAGTACTAAATGAAACACTGGGAAGGAAGTATGCAACTATCAAGCATTGGTATAGCTTGAAACAGAATACAGCAGCTTCAGAATTACACAAAGCACTGTGGGCCAAAATAAAAACTGATGCAAAGTCCCCATACAATCAATTCCTCGAGAAGGCCTTAACAGACACCTGTACAAGAAACCTCTGGGAATACAATCTGCCTTTTCCTGCTTCAAGCAAGCCATAAATAAGTCAGCAAAATTCCATTTACTTTTAACTGACAAAACCACTTACAGCACAAGAAAACATGCCTGGATGGTTATATCCAAATACAAAACACTCACTGCAGCCCCATATCTAACAATCACATTCCCGGTCCATAGAAAACAACAGCTAATGGCGCTACAACTGGGAAAATTCCCTTCCACCATGGACCAACCAATCTGGGTTCACGACGGTCCCACATTTTGTAGACTATGTGGGAACAGCAAGGAGGACCTTATACATCTCGTTTGCATCTGCCCGAACTTAGCCCATGCTCGAGCCATCTTCATAAAAAAGGCCATGAATGATCGAGGCATAAGAACATGCAGACCGGCATTTATGGCAACCCTAAATCCAACAGACACTCGTTTGAACTGCCTATTAATAAAGTTCCTTTTGGCTCATGCTCAAGCGTTGAAATGTAACCTGGTACCCTGCCTAGCATAGGGTAATAGGATGGCTGACCCTGCGGCAGAGGACTCTCCCGAAATCAACAAAGAATAGTACTGAACCATGGGAGTCATATTTTACATGGACCAACAAATGTCTTTTGATCGATTTTTAACTTGCATATTGTGTACACTAAAACGCCTATATTTTAAAAAAATGAAAATATTTGCACTAGATACAGAATGTTTTAGGATTAAGGTAAACAGAATGTAGACAAATATTAAGAGCTTAATTTGTAGTACTTGATTTTATAAAATGTATTGTTATGGTTTTATTTAACAGAAACAATAAACTTTCTTACTTACCTTATATATATATATATATATATATATATATATATATATATATATATATATATATATATATATATATATATATATATATATATATAGATAGATAGATAGATATATATTACCTACTGGCGATAGCCAGTAGGTATATATAGTTAGGATTGTTTTCCATAGGGAAATCGCAACATTCTATTGGGAATAACTTTGGCGCCGGTTGAGGAATCTTCCTGAAATTTTCCTTTACGTTGCCTCGCGGTGCTCTGATTCGTCAAGCAGGGGCCGAGATAAAAGGGGGGTCCCAAAACGTGTTTTCCCCATGTTAATTTCCATAGGGCGGTTGGACTCACTTTTAGCCCGAACGGCTGAATGGTTTTCCACCAAACTTGGCAAAATTGTAGGGACTGGTAGCCCGATGTGCCTTTGCTATGTCTCAAGATATGTGCTCCAGTGGTTTTTACGAAAATTAACTTTGAAAAAATATATATTGGGCTACATTGGGCTATATATATGTTAGAACCCAAATGTAGCCCAATGTAGCCCAATGTAGCCCAATGTAGCCCAAAGATGGCCACCAGAGACAAAAAAACAAATGTAGCCCAAATATCAGCCAGATGTAGCCCAACTATAGCCCAATGACAGAATGTCCCAGAGTGTTCTAAAGAACAATTAGAGCGCTAACAGTCTTACTTATGACAAAAGTATGGCACACCTGAAGTCATCTTGATTGGAATAAAGTGTTAACACTTAAAACATTTAATTTGCAAAGGAACAAAATGAGGGGCTTCATTTTGCCATAGAAATTATGATTAGTGCTGAAGAAAGAAAAATTAGGGCACATTTTGAGTGACTTCTCAAATCCTCTTATATTTCATTAAAAAAATTCTGATATGTAGTCTCCCAAGATGGCCACCAGAGACAAAAGAGTCCAAATGTAGCCCAAATATCAGCCAGATGTAGCCCAACTATAGCCCAATGACAGAATGTCCCAGAGTGTTCTAAAGAACAACTAGAACGCTAACAGTCTTACTTATGACAAAAGTATGGCACACCTGAAGTCATCTTGATTGGAATAAAGTGGTAACACTTAATACATTTAATTTGAAAAGTAACAAAATGAGGGGTTTCATTTTGCCATAGAAATTTTATATATATATATATATATTCACTGAAAAAACCATAGGTTACACACCAGTTATAGTTAGGAATTAGCATTTAAAAAATCTTTGAAATTCACTGAAAAAACCATAGGTTTCACACCAGTTATAGTTAGCTGGAAATTTTACTCGCATAAAACCATTGAAATTCCCACGTTATAGTTAGTTGGACTCACTATAACTTGCACGTCTGCAATACACTGCTGATGACGTCACATATTACATCACTCATGCATATATTTATTTATTTATGGAATTTTTAATGCGCAGCTACTACCCAGAGGTGTCTAGGCGCAGGTAGATATTGCAATATTTATATTTAAATATTTAAACATTACTCGCTAATATATGTATTCACTAAGATACACTTAATAAGCCAGTTAACCAATCATTTTTTTTTTTTAAAACACTGAAAAAACCATAGGTTTCAGGCCTTATATAGTTAGGAATTAGCATTTAAAAAACCTTTGAAATTCACTGAAAAAACCATAGGTTTCAGGCCTTATATAGTTAGGAATAAGCATTTAAAAAACCTTTGAAATTCACTGAAAAAACCATAGGTTTCAGGCCTTATATAGTTAGGAATCAGCATTTAAAAAACCTTTGAAATTCACTGAAAAAAACATAGGTTTCAGGCCTTATATAGTTAGGAATTAGCATTTAAAAAAAACTTTGAAATTCACTGAAAAAACCATAGGTTTCAGGAGTTATATAGTTAGGAATTAGTTTTTAAAAAACCTTTGAAATTCACTCAAAAAAACTATAAGTTTTAGTGGTGTTATCGTTAGCTGGACATTTTACTCATACAAAACCAATGAAATTGCTCCTATATAGTTAGTTGTACTAACTATATTTCGCGCACCGGCAATCCACTGCTGATGATGTCACATATTAGATCATTCATGACATGGTCAGTGACATCACTGATGACATCTCAAATGACATCACTGATGACATCACTGATGACATCATCCACGTGACAATCACAAACACCTTTTCATACACTATTACAATTTTTCATCACTGTTTGTAAAATACAGAGTATCATATTTAAATCCATTGTCACAGCAATACAAGTATCTAAAAATCCACTCAGTGATTCATAGATGTATACACACATCTAATCACTTACCTATGGATTCACTCATACATGCTGTCAATGAACAATAGAACACTATCAAAAATACTTATACATCTATATCGACATTAAACAACAGCACGCATCCTATTCACATATGAAGTCATCCTACTCACTTTTGCAAACAATGGATCATACTTACATATTTACTTAGCAAAACACTTATACAAACACCACTTTTTCTATTCATTTAGATAGTAAGTCATACTTAGTGAATTATAAAATCATTATTACAAGTATACAGTTATCCATACAGTCACTCACACAATCATTGTGTCTTATGTATACTTATTTATATACAACAACTGACACATACACTGCCTTTTATTTTTCTAGTTTGTTGGACCTGTACCTTTGAGAAATATATTTGCTCATCACCACACCCATAAAGAGATTCCCTCACCCAAACTGTTAGAACATGTAGTTTTAACTTCATATATCTACTGAATCAACTATTCACACATCTTTGGACAGTCACACCCCCCCACCGAACAACACACACTTTCACACTCCCATACAAATACTCAGTTAACTAATCAATAACTAATATAGACTTTCACATAGCTAGTAACCAACTGTAGAATCAGTTTACACAACAACTGACAAAGTGATACAGATATTCACACAGTTTAGTCACTATCCACTATATTTAGTGAGACATTATAAATTGGTCAAGTAAACAGTCAATTACACTGCTACTAAATCCTCCATCCAAATATTTATTTATATATATCCACTCATTCTTCAATGTAAATTGCTATATATATAATGCATATTTAAATAACGAAGCAAACCACATTCACTGGATGATGTCATCAGTCATGTCATCAGTGATGTCATTTGAGATGTCATCAGTGATGTCACTGACCATGTCATGAATGATCTAATATGTGACATCATCAGCAGTGGATTGCGGGTGCGCGAAATATAGTTATATAGGAGCAATTTCATTGGCTTTGTATGAGTAAAATGTCCAGCTAACTATAACACCACTAAAACTTATAGTTTTTTGAGTGAATATATATATATATAGATAACCTTTGTTAGGAGGCTCGGACTGGGTAATGAGAGTGCTGCAAGAAGGTGCGCACTCCATCATTTATATGCTTCAGTAAACATGCAGCGTGTTGTCAGTCAGTGCTATAATTTAAATATGTTTCAATCTCCGATGACACACAACAGCACACAATTTCAGCATTGTTCACCATGAGCCGGACGTGATTATACGGACAATCCCCAACAATGTTTTTGAATGCAGTATAATGGCAATGTAATGCAGCGTGTCTCCCTCGAATTCTAATTATAATTTTGAGCAGCACGATGGTTTTACACTTATAACCATATGACCAGCGCGATGGGATTCTTTTAAATGGCATATGGACATTACCAGATGTAGAATAACATGAAGATATCTACTGTTCAGGATCAGTGATTTAGTATAAATTTGTATTATAATGGTTTGGTCTGTGCACTATGCACTTTATTTATGAACAATCTTGCATGCATTATGCATTATAGAAATGCCGATAATAATAACCATCTAATACACAGTACCAATGAAACGTTCAATATTCACTTTTCTTAAAAATATTTACATTTACTATTTAAATGGCAAATATTTTTTTTTTTTTTAAAAACGTCATGAACTTTTCTATGTCTATGATTTTAAGTATGTATAAAGGTTGATACCAAAATGGCACACACTAGACTGAAGAAGGCTGCGTCGTCAGCTGAAACGCGTATCTATGCTGGGTTGGAGGAGGCTCATTTAATAAAAAGGCCTTAACCCAAATGGTCCTCGTGTGCGTGCTCTTTTCCTGATGGGGAGTAAAGATTTTCCTGTTTGATACATACCAGCGTTGGCGGTTGACGCGGTCCACGCAACACTAGTCGTTTTGGGCCGCCAGTTCCAGCCGCAATCTGGAGGAAGCAGCATGAGAGTGCTACACTGACGGCCCCCATGATGTCCGCCGGGAAGAGAAGTTGTGGATGACAGCGGAGTGGGAGGCAGTGGCCCTGCAGCGAGGAGGTCATTTGGCATTCAGCACAGGGCTCAGTCCTCTCCCTGTCTCGATATGCCCTGCTCAGAAGACCGGTGGGGCTCATGGTGACTGGGCACCGTGATATGCGGTGAGGACTATGGGGCTTAAACACATTTTTTGCATATTGGCCTTCCCCAACCCCGCTTTGTGTTTGGTTTATGGTAACACACGGCTGCAGGAGGAGAGACTTTCCGATTACCGGCTCATTAAAGCTGGCCATTTCTGTTTGATTTCATCTATTTAGAGCCCGTGGGGAGTCCGAGCTGGTGATTGTTATGTTGATTCAGGAGGTGTATATCGGTTAGTTGAAAAACGTTCCTCATTCAGCAACACGCCACAGGAATGAGTTTGTGCTATGCTCATGTTCGTCAGGAGAAACATTAACTTTCATTTCGGCACATGCGATGCCTCTGATCAGTGGTGTGATAATTCCGAGGCATTATGGGATGAGTAGTCCCGGCCTGCATTTTAGATAACCTTTGTTAGGAGGCTCGGACTGGGTAATGAGAGTGCTGCAAGAAGGTGCGCACTCCATCATTTATATGATTCAGTAAACATGCAGCGTGTTGTCAGTCAGTGCTATAATTTAAATATGTTTCAATCTCCGATGACACACAACAGCACACAATTTCAGCATTGTTCACCATGAGCCGGACGTGATTATACGGACAATCCCCAACAATGTTTTTGAATGCAGTATAATGGCAATGTAATGCAGCGTGTCTCCCTCGAATTCTAATTATAATTTTGAGCAGCACGATGGTTTTACACTTATAACCATATGACCAGCGCGATGGGATTCTTTTAAATGGCATATGGACATTACCAGATGTAGAATACCATGAAGATATCTACTGTTCAGGATCAGTGATTTAGTATAAATTTGTATTAGAATGGTTTGGTCTGTGCACTATGCACTTTATTTATGAACAATCTTGCATGCATTATGCATTATAGAAATGCCGATAATAATAACCATCTAATACACAGTACCAATGAAACGTTCAATATTCACTTTTCTTAAAAATATTTACATTTACTATTTAAATGGCAAATAAATTATTATTATTTTTTTTTAAAACGTCATGAACTTTTCTATGTCTATGATTTTAAGTATGTATAAAGGTTGATACCAAAATGGCGCACACTAGACTGAAGAAGGCTGCTGCGTCAGCTGAAACGCGTATCTATGCTGGGTTGGAGGAGGCTCATTTAATAAAAAGGCCTTAACCCAAATGGTCCTCGTGTGCGTGCTCTTTTCCTGATGGGGAGTAGAGATTTTCCTGTTTGATTGATATATATATATATATATATATATATATATATATATATATATATATATATATATATATATATATATATATATATATATATATATATATATATATGTGTTTCAGCAATAGAGTCAATCCATGTTGTGTATGCTCTACTCTTTCAAAACATGCCTTCATATTCTGGGTCCAATCCCCCCCTTATTTTTGATTCAGAGGCATTTCATTCCTATCAGCAAGTAGGCTGTTGGGACATCTTTCCTACGTCCATGCTCCGCGCCCTCCGAGTTAAGATTAGTAGAACTTTGACACACAAATCAAATCAACATATTAGTACAATGTATTTCACCTGACACCCTTGACCAGATGCTCCCTTTCAGTTATTTCTCTGCTTTTACCAGCAAACACTTGTGCAGGATCATCAACTGCTTTTACAGATATCAGAGTGTTCCCATCACAACTAGGAATTGTATTGTCCCTAACTGGACACCTTTATTTAGTGGAGGGCTGGAGATGAGGAGAAAGTCCAACCAACCAGATGCTTTCTTGGGATCTGTTAGAAAGTCCTCCTTTTTTCCTGTACACTGTCTATTTATTTTGTACTATCTGACACTGGTGGTAGATGACTCTGCTTGAGCCTTGGGCTCTGCTAGCCAGGTTCAGGGCCAGTGCTATCCTAAACACGAACACATACATTGAGGTACACTTATACTTGGCATGACCTATCTTTTAAGTACCTAGTAGATAATAGGGCAAGGGGATAAAAACTTCCTATACGTCCCTAGTATGTAATAGGGTATGGCAGTCTAGAGGCAAGAAGCCTTTGTTGCACTTGCATGTGTCACTGATGAGAGCCTGCAATCATTTTGAAAGCAGGCCTGTGTTGCAGCACTCCTTTAAAAGTAAACTTCACTGCAAACTCTACATTGGTGGTATAGGCACTTTAAAAGTGATAATCTTCCTTATTTTTACATTGTGGGTACCCCTAAGGTCTCTCCTAGGTGTTTCAGGGGTGAGGGGGGAGTCATGTAACTATAAGTAGGATCCCGATAAAACATGGGTACTCACAAACTTTCTCTCGGGGGCCAAGTTTACAGTGTGGTTTGTGGCCGATGGCCGGACTGGTGGGGGCAGGGTCAGTGGGGGAGGGGGGTGCGGGGCTAGAGCAACAAAAGAAAACTGTAACCCTGAGGTGGAACACAGGCCCCTGCAGCGGACACCTTCGTCCACTGAGCCACGGACCCGGCATACACACTTCACTGTCTCTCTCTATCTCTCTCTCGCTATCTCTCCCCCTCTCTCTGTCTCCCTTCCTCTCTCTCTTTGTCTACCTCCCTCCCTCCCTCCCTCTCTCTTTCGCTCTCTCCCTCCCTCTCCCTCTGTCTCCCTCACTCTGTCTGTCTCCCTCTCTGTCTCCCTCCCTCTCTTTGTCTCCCTCCCTCTCTCTCTCTGTATCTCTCTCTCCCTCCTTCTCTCCCTGTCTCCCTCTGTCTCCCTCTCTCTGTTTCCCTCTCTCTCGCCCCCTCTCTCTGTCTCTCTGTCTCCCCCCTCTCTCTCTCTCTGTCTCCCCCCTCTCTCTCTCTCTTGCCCTCTGTTTCCTCTATCTGTCTCCCTCTACCTGTCTCCCTCCCTCTGTCTCCCTCTGTCTGTCACCCTCCTCCCTCTGTCTGTCTCCCTCCTCCATCTGTCTGTCTGCCTCTGTCTGTTTCCCTCTGTCGCCCTCTGTCTGTCTCCCTCTGTATCCCTCTCTCTCTGTCTCCCTCTCTCTCTGTCTCCCTCCCTGTGTCTCCCTCTGTCTATCTCCGTCTATCTCCCTCTCCCTCCCTCTGTCTCCCCCTGACTCCCTCCCTCTGTCTCCCTCCCTCTCCCTCACTCTCCCTTCCTCTGCGTCTCTGTCTCCTTCCCTGTGTCTCCCTCTGTCTGTCTATTTCTCCCTTTCTCTTTCTCCCCCCTCTGTCTCCATCTGTGTCCCTCTGTCTATCTCCCTTTCCCTCCCTCTGCCTCCCCCTGACTCCCTCCCTATGTCTCCCTCCCTCTCTCGCCCTGTCTCCCTCTGTTTCCCTTCATCTCCCTCTCTGTCTCCTTGCCTCTCTGTCTCTGTCTGTCTCTGCCTCTATCTGCCCCTGTCTTTGTCCCCCTCCCTCTGTCTGTCACCCTCCTCCCTCACTCTGTCTCCCTCTGTCTCTCTTCCTCTGTCTCCCTCTGCCTCCCTCCCTCTGTCACCCTCTCTCTCTCTTGCACTCTGTTTCCTCTATCTGTCTCCCTCTACCTGTCTCCCTCCCTCCCTCTGTCTGTCACCCTCCTCCCTCTGTCTCCCTCCCTCCTCCATATGTCTGTCTGCCTCTGTCTGTTTCCCTCTGTCTCCCTCTCTGTCTCCCTCTGTCTCCCGCTCTGTCTTCCTCTCTCTCTTTCTCCCTCTCTCTGTCTCCCTCTCTTTCTGTCTCCCTCTCTGTCTCCCTCTCTGTCTCCCTCTCTGTCTCCCTCTCTGTCTCCCTCCCTGTGTCTCCCTCTGTCTATCTCCCTCGCCCTCCTTCTGTCTCCCCTGACTCCCTCCCTCTGTCTCCCTCTGTCTCCCTCTCTCTCTCCCTTCCTCTGCTTCTCTGTCTCCTTCCCTGTGTCTCCCTCTGTCTGTCTATTTCTCCCTTTCTCTTTCTCCCCGTCTGTCTCCATCTGTCTCCCTCTGTCTATCTCCCTTTCCCTCCCTCTGCCTCCCCTGACTCCCTCCCTATGTCTCCCTCCCTCTCCCTCCCTCTCTCGCCCTGTCTCCCTCTGTTTCCCTCCATCTCCCTCTCTGTCTCCTTGCCTCTCTGTCTCTGCCTGTCTCTGCCTCTATCTGCCCCTGTCTTTGTCTCCCTCCCTCTGTCTCCCTCTGTCTGTCACCCTCCTCCCTCACTCTGTCTCCCTCTGTCTCTCTTCCTCTGTTTCCCTCTGCCTCCCTCCCTCTGTCACCCTCTGTCTTCCTCCCCCTCCCTCCCTCACGCTCCCTTTCTCCCTCTGTCTCTCCTCCATGTAACTCTCCCTCTCTGTCTCCCTCTCTCCCTCTCTGTCTCTGTCTTTCTCCGCCTCTATCTATCTGTCTGCCCCTGTCTCTGCCTTTAACTGTCTGTCCCTTTCTCTGCCACTGTCTATCTCTGTCTCTGCCTCTATCTGTCTGCCCCTGTCTTTGTCTCTGTCTGTCTTTGTCTGTCACTGTCTCTATCTCTGTCTGTCTGTCTCTATCTCTGTCTCTGACCATCTCTGCCTCTATCTATCTCTGCTTCTCTCTGTCCCTGCCTCTATCTTTGTCTCTCTCTCTCTCTCTCTCTCTCTATCGCTGTCTGGCTCTGTCTGCCTCTACCTCTATCTGTCTTCGCCTCTATCTGTCTCTGCCTCTGTCAGTCTGTCCCTGTCTCTGACTCTATCTAGCTCTGTCTGCCCGACTCTATCTGTCTCTGTCTTGATCTGTCAGTCTGTGTCTGTCTCTGTCTGTTTATCTTTGTCTCTATCTATATCTGTCTCTGTCTGTTTCTGTCTCTATCTGTCTCTGTCTGTTTCTGTCTCTATCTGTCTCTGTGCCTCGGGCAGTGCACACATACTGTGTCTACACCTCCCTTCACCAGCCCAGAAACAGCCCCCCCAGTCCACCCTCTCCCTGTGTAATGTAAAAGCCAGCGCCTACTTCAAATTTCTTAAAAGACCATTCACTTGTTAATGAGGTTTTTTTGTATGTCACCTCTTCTTAGCTCCCCTGCAGCCCCACTCTGACTATCGCTAGCATCGCCCGGCCCCATAGAGCAGAGACTGTGTTTGCGGACACTCTTTAAAACCAAAAAAAACACAGGTACTATGTCTGCAAGGTCTGTGGGCCGCCAAGGAAGGCTTGCCGGGCCACTGGTGGCCCGCATGCCGTACTATAAGTACCGGTGCGATAAAAGATGTTGTATTAACCCTATGAGTGAAAGCTGCCCATTTTATTTTTCCCAAGGGTAGGAAATTCATTATCAAGTCGACTTTGGTGGTGTGAGCACAGTGAAGTAATAACCAAAATAGTTTTTGCATATTAGGAACTCCCCAGGTCACCCCTAGGCGTTCCAAGGGTGGGGTTGGGGTGGGTCCTGTAAGTATGAGCCGGGGCTCTATAAAAGATGTTTTAGGAAAGCTGGTGAAGAAGAAATTGCACATTTAATTTTCCCCATCGAAGATAATTGTCCTCATAGTCTAAAACAGCAATATTTTATGGATGCATAACTATTGCAAGGAAAGTGTGAAAATTTCATTCAAAGACTGAGCAGAATGGTATCGATAAATCCAGCACCTTAGCATGTGGATTTATCATAACTTTTACTGAAAATAATTTACAAGATTTTCTTTTCAGTAAGTCAAAATCCTGCCTCTTACATGATTGGTCAGCCCTGAGGGGATTAGTCAATCTGCCTTAATTAGGTGATAAGTCGCCTGGCAAGGCAGAGGCTGTCTCACGGAGGGAGCACTGTGGGGCACAGTAATGTCAACTCAGGTGATTCGGCCATAAAGGGTCAACTTCAAAGGAAGAACAGGTCAAGCAAGCCTGTCAGCCAGGGCCACCCCCTCTCCCTGCCAGATGGAATGAATGCCCAGATGTGAGTGGGGGGAGTTTTTGGAAATAAGCCATACTCTTATTTTGGTTTAGTTAGCTCTTGCTGCTCTGCTGGAGTTTCAGCCATGGTTTATTTTGAGAGAATAATGTTTCCTGGGACAAGACAATGTCACACGTTGGAGGACGTTGTCATGCTTTGGAGTGTGGCCCTGTACCTCATTGGACAAGGGTGTTCCCCTGCTTCTCAACAGAGAACACTGGATAAATATGTAAGAGGTGCAGAGCCCCTCAGATCCGCTGCCTTTAACTAAAACAAGAAGGGTGAATTGTACTGTTGGAATCTGCACCCAAGGGATTGCCTGGTGAAGATGGAACCTGCTGCACTATGTGGGACAACAGCTCTGAGGACTTTGCCTCGCTTCAAGAAGGAGTAGACTCCCTGCAGCTACACGGTTAACAGAGCTTAACTGACTATTCTCTACCCAGAGTCTCCCTCCTGAAGTGCATCCAATGAGGTTTTATGGGGTTGACTAGGTGCAGTATGGGAAGTAAATTTCAGGTCTGCCAAGGACCATCTAGGAGATTCCAGAACCTTGTATTTTTATTTTGAACCATTGAAACCCACCAGGGGTCCTTCTGGAAGGACCTCCAGAGGTTTGGGAAACTTTTTAGAAAAGCTCCATGTGGTGACTGACCCCACCGCGAGAGCTAAGCCAGCCACCTTCAACCGTGAGCCAGCCCAGATTACAGGTTCATCCCTCCGATGAGAGCTCCAGAGGTCCAACTTCCAGAGTTTGACCAGGAGCTCCCTGACAGTCAAGCCAGCTAACAATCACTGAGTCCGGACTGGTGGAGAGCAGTGAGGGCCTTTGGCGGAAAAAGCTTTAAAACCTTTCTAAGTCCAAAGGTAAACTTGTGACCGAGGCCTATCACGTGGGGTATCTGAGCAGGGCTTCATTGCGGTTGGCCTGTAACTTTGACTTTGTCCTGGTCAAGTGCAACTATTGTAGTGTAGTTCCTATATTCCCAATGGGCTCTGCGCATTGGAATAATATATCCTATAGATTAGACGTAGGACTAAGGTCAACTAGGTTTCTATCGAATATATTAAACTTAATAGTGAGTGCCAGCTAGCTCAGAGGTCACTAGAAACTTTCTTGAATTCACAAGAAGGAATTCGTTTCTGACAACCGCATAAACATGACAACTTTGTTTCCAAAGAATAAGAAATTTATCTCTAGAGTTGTGGAAACAATAGATAAGTATTTCACTCAGTCACTCGTGCATGCTTCGTTTCTACAGAGGTGCAGAGAAATAGAGATACGGGCGTTTTCAATAAAAAGGTTTTATTGAACAGACTTCTTTCTCATGCAAGTAAAGTGAACTGCTACAATCGTAATGCAGACTGCAAAGTATAATGCGTCTAGCCAGAACAATATTATAAAATAATACTGTAAGAGCATTGTATGGTTTCTAAACCATATATAAATACATACATAAAAACAATGGCTAAAAATGCTCAACTGGTGCTTCTAAAATACGCCTACCCCAATGTACCTAACCAAAGTCTAGTACGCTGGAAGAAGTAAGTATTGTGTAGCATAGGTTTAGTTTTCTTTGCCAAGAATCTATCTAAGATCTCTCTAGGTTCTAATCAGCTCCATACCTTAGTTTAGAATCAAGGAGGTCTGTTATCTCAGTCTAGGGACTCGATTTCCCAACACCCCTCAAGGGGAGCTTGGAAACACTGGAGCTGGTTTCTCGCCGAGAGAAATGCAGCCTCTTGATCAGTGCGTCAACTGGAGTGTCGGCTTCCTTTAGCACTTGCTGTAGCGAGCTGCGTCGGGTAAGTAGACAGTCGAACTGCTTCAAACCACCGTGTGTTTACTAGAGCAAATGAAGGCATATTTATACCTTGAAGTTGTCTAGTTTGACGTAAAGTCAGGCATAATAGCATCAGGAAGAACCCTTAGGGAACAGTAGTTCTTTGTAAAGTACATGAGTTCTTGGACAAATCGATATTCAAGCAAGGGAAGGTTCCTGACCGCTTAAGCCGATTTTCCAAGAAATGTTTGTGACGTTTGGTACATGTAGAATTATCCATGCCTGTATTTGGGCTGCATGGCCTAAAACGCCACACAACACTAGATGTCCAGAAGTGACACTATTGTTTTCTAAGCACTAGAAAGTGTTTATTCTTTAAAAAATAATATTTCTGTTTCCTTACATTGGATATTCATGGTTTTGATGTCATTTCAAAGATAGAAATATGTCCTATTTTTATAGGTTGATGTTGTATTTGTATTTTATGTTGTGTCTTACTTAATGTATTGTTGCTTTTAAACTCTTTACATGCATATCTCCTAAGTAAAGTCGTATTGCTCCATGTCAGCTACCAAGGTTTGAGCAAGGGACACATTTATAGAAACTGTATTTAGGACCCATGTCCTTGTTGCTGGTGTTAGGTGCCTACCTACCACTCCAAATAACCCACTTTCCAACACGGTCTGGATGATGAGGAAAGGAGATGTAATTTTTAGGTTTGGGGTTACCACTTGAATCAGCAGAGCATGTGTATTATTGCCTTCCAATTTAAATGCTGTTTCCCCAGGGTAGTGGGGATTTATTTTGTGTTTGACTATGATACTTGAATAGTTGGAACATTAATCGCATCGACCAAGTGAAAACTCATTGAAATACATTTGTTTACATGTTTGAACGAAAAGGTTTCAATGATTCTCGATAGATAAATCACTTAGGCTTAGGAAAATACTCGCAGCGCCTATAGCAATAAAGTGCTAGCTTATTGAACGTCATTGTTCCAAAACTTAAATCAAATCGCTATGCATAGGGAGAAATGCAATGCTTTTGGTTTAAATACACAAGGTCTATATACATTTGACAATCTCACAAATAATACAATAGATTGTAAATTATACATGTTTTACCTCTATAAATGTTTTACTTTCAGGAATGTGCATTTTGACCTGTAAGAAAACACTTGCACAAACTGCAGGTGACTTGGGAATAAAAGCATGCAAATATAGCAGCATAGCTAATGCGCTCTGCGGATATTTATAGCCCATTTAATCAGCGGTGGGAGCTAAAAGCGCTCTACAAATCTCAGGTCTTGTGAGACAAAAACTACAAGGTCTGTTGACTTTTACGCTTTAATTTCTAACTGAACTGTGTACAATTGCTTTATTGAGCAGATTATGTCTCATGATTACGGCTGAGTGCAGTAATTTATTAGAGTGGGGCAATGTGCTGTTTCGCAGAAGTAAGCCCTAAAACGTGAGCTATCCTGTAGGCATTTGTTTTGTCACAAAGGGCTAGTTAATTACAGGCGTTCTATAATAGGCAGACCACAAATTCAGAAGTAAGGACAAAATAGTCATTGCACATCAAGCAAAGCAGCTGATCCACAGCATATCTGTTTTACATCTGATAGCCCCAACAGAAATTATTGAAGCTTTGCTCACAAGCTGCCAGAGAATGTGTGAAGGTGAAAAGTCTAGGTACATTTTGGAACAGTTTGTTGACAGAAAGGCTGCAGCAGCGTGAGCAGTTGTGGAAAAATCTCTTTAAAGAGGAAACATGCTGCGTGCCGGAGAGACTCGTTTATGGCGATTAAGGTGGTAACAATGAGTCGACTTTGGTAATGTTTAGATGGAACCAGAGTAGGTTTGTCTTAATGATTTACAGGCATAGAGGCTTACATACATGGAATTTTGCATTAACATGACTGAGAGCTGCTCACTTTCTGACCCCAAATTGTAACAGGTGGTTCTCCAAAACTGCTTCCTGTGCCCTGAAAACACAAATTCATTGACTATTAGACTTTCGGAGGTGTTAAAAACCCAATATTGACGAAGGCACGAGGTAGAACAGATACATTGAAGTGGATGTATTCACTGCTGCAGAGCCCAGGGGAGTGAGTTCTCCTTCGCTGATGATACCAATGCAACTGCCATGGCAGGAGATGTACAATCCGAACAAACGACAGCACCGCATTGGGAACAGCATTTAAGAACAAACATGTTTATTACACAGGTAAGCAATGCATATGCAATAGCGTCTAGAACATAAGTGAAAGAACAAATACATTGGAATTAAGAACATTACATGTTCTCCCTATTTTCAGAAATGAACAAATAAACATAAAAATCTCTAAACTTGGTAGGTAAGGAACAGTTGTGTGATGTTCTGACCATATCTTCAGAAGTTACTGCAACATCTGTGTCTTCCTGATCCCTAATCTTTATGTCATGTTGATGACTATTAAGAGAATTACCAACATTAGCATTCTTACTTGGGAACCCAAAGTGGAATCAAGACTAATAATCTCATCACTGGAAACTACATCATCCAAAAAATGAATCGTGTCATCTGAATCAAGCTCAGAACTGCTTGAGGCAGACAGCATTTTGTTTGCTTGTTCATTATTGATATTGACAACTGTTCTTCTGTTACACTACTCTTTTTTTATCCAAAAACAAAGAACATTAGGAAACTTTAACCACCAGAACTAGAAGTGAGTACTTTGAATCACCCTTATTAACTATCATGGGCTGTTTTTCCAATACCCAGTCACCTATTGAAAAATCTTGCTGTACCACTTTATGTTTAATTCAAAATATCTTTTTTGCATATTTTGCTGTGTTATGACTTTTTCTTATCATGGCACACATATCTTGTTTTTATTATTCAATTCTTTTAACCAATCTGCAAAAACCTTTCCTCTGGGATCTCTCTTCCTTAGTAAGAAAAAAGGTGAGATTCCAGTGGAAGAGTGTGGAGTGGTTGAATATGCCCACATTTTCCTGTGTAAAGAATCTTCCACAACCTCATTGCATGCCAAACCCGATTGTATCCCTTCCTTCCCAAACCTATTCATCCTTTCCACAAGGCCATTAGAGGAAGGAGAATACAATGCAAGTTTAAGATGCTTCATTTGATGTGACACAAGCAATTCTTTAATTTTGTTAGAAGCAAATTGAGTACCATTGTCTGTGAATAACTCCTTGGGACTCCCTTCAGAGTTGAAGACTCTAGATAGGAATGTTATCATAGCTAAAGTACTGGGAGAAGCAGTGAACTCAAATTTTACCCATTTAGAGTGATAGTCAGTAAGAACCATGATGTACCTCATGATACTGGGCAACAAAATGAAGGGCCTTGCAAAATCCATGGCTAACTTGGACCAGGGTTCGCCCAGAACAGAACGCATATGTAACAGCGTTTTATAGTCTTCCAATGTTTATCAGAAAGTTGACAAGCCTGACAATTATTGACAAACATGGTTACATCCCTGTCCATAGCAGGCCACCAAAAATGTTCTTTGAGTTTTCTGCAAGTTCCCCTAATACCTAGGTTTCCCTAATGAGCTGCATTAATGAGTTTATTTTGCAAAGCAATAGGTGGAACAAAAAGGTCAGATTGTAAAAGTGTATCATCAACTATAGATGAGTCACTTGAAACTTGAATAAATGATTTCAATGGTGCTGGAAGAGATCGTTCTCTAGGCCAGCCATTTGTAACCATGTTGTTTGCAACTTGAAGAGTTTTATCTTTATCACAGGCATCCTTCCAATCCAATTGGGAGAATCCCCTTTGAAATCCACCAAGATCCTCAACAGTGGTTACTACGCATTCAATCTCATCTTGAATTTCATCAGCGAATGTATGTTGTAAAGGTAGTTTTGAAAGGCAAATTGCTCTAAAGTTGCCACCACCAGCAATGAATTTGATTACAAAGTTGTATGTTTGAAGGCGAGACAGAATGCGAACTAACCTGGCAGAAGCTTTCCCTGAAGCATTATCATTCAAAAGGTGGAGTAAAGATTTGTGATCTTGTAAATGTCAAACTGATTTCCTCAAAGGAACCTTTTAAATTATTCTACCGCAGATGTGCAGGCTAGGGCTTCTCTCTCAATAGTACTGTAGTGATTTTCATCACTATTCAGAGATCTTGAAAAAAACAAAACAATAATGTTTTCTTTGTCAGATACCCATTTAGAAAGGACAGCCCCAAGACCATGTTGACTGCCATCAACAGTTAAGAAACATTTCTGACCAGGGGTAAAAGAGGATAACACAGAGGCACTTATAATCAAACTTATGATTTCTTGAAATGCAAGATCTGTCTCTTTGAGCCAAGTTAAAGAGGTACCTTATTTCAGTAACAAGCTCAATTGCTGCACAACCTGGGCATTATCCTGAATAAACCTAGAATAATATTCCATCGTGCCCAGAAGGATTTCAAATAACCTATGTCTTTAGGAATTGGTACTTCTGCAATTGCCTTTGTTAATGATAACTTTGGTTTTACGCCATATGAAGAAATAGTATGACCTAAATAATTAAGTTTATCTGCATTTGCATGAATGTGCATTTATCTAAACCTACTGTAACACCAATCTTATTAAAGGTATTCAACACCTTCTCCATAATGTATAGATGTTCTGAATTTGTCTTAGTAAAAATTAACACATCGTCCTGATATGCTTGTACCCCAGACATTTCTTCAAGCAATTGATCCATGAATTTCTGAAATACACTAGCAGCAGATGCTGGACCATAAGGCAGTCTTAAAAACGTATACACTCCAAATTGAGTCACAAAAGTTGTGAGTTCTGTGGAATTTAATGGTAAGTGATTCACAGATCTACAAAGAAAAAAGAATTAGAACCAGAAATGCCAGATAACAAGTCTTTGATTTTGGGAAGGGGATGGCAAACTACTAAGATATATTTGTTTAATGTGCACAAGTCAGCAAATAAACAAATGTCTCCATTCCTTTTACGCACCACGACAATTGGGATGACCCATTCATAAGAGTCAGTATTTTGAATGATACCTTCAAACACCGAATTGTCTAATAGCTTCTTAAGATCACGTTTCACACTTGAAGAAATTGGTCTAGCCTTATGAGCTACATATTTCACCCATTTTGGCATTAAAAACTAGAAGATATGCTGCTAAAATTGTGTGCAAATATTTTTCCTCTTCAGAGTTGGCGATCAGGGCTACTGACACATCATTCACTTGAACTGGGTAATCAGAACCAGGCACAAGATTAAAA
The DNA here is from genome assembly GCF_964261635.1 of Lissotriton helveticus. NCBI lineage: Eukaryota > Metazoa > Chordata > Amphibia > Caudata > Salamandridae > Lissotriton > Lissotriton helveticus. The sequence goes on from NC_136065.1 coordinate 1,763,258,608, forward strand.
CCCATTTTGGCTAAATCTTGCCAACCAACAATGTTCTTGCCTTTTATGGCCACAAACACCTTAGAGTAAACTCATCTTTCCAAACAACCCAAATTTTCCCAAAAATATCTTAGCATATCAATGTCTTTCTCTCCATAAGCCTTGCTTATGTCAGATTTATGTAGAACCACATTTGCCCAACAAATATTTTAAGTAAATTTGGTCAGAGATAATGGTTATAGAAGCTCAGGAATCAGCCATCATGTCAATATCAAGGTTGCCTAATGTGACTTGACAAAATTGATCTTTGAACTTTTGCTCATGAGGCTCATGGGCAAATGAACCAACAGTTAAAATCAACTTTTGAAAATTCTCTTGCAAAACATTATCATGACTAGGGTCAATCATATCATTACTCTCACAAGTTTGAACATTTCTGACTTGGATGATGCTTTTACCCTTGCACACTGACATCTAACACACGTTTTACCGAATGCAGAAAAGGTGGGGCTGTTACCTAAATGTGTGCGCAAACCGCATCTGAAACACATCGTAGAGGTTTTTTTGTGAAATGGCTCAAAACCTTTGTTTTTGAGAGAAACAGTATTAATTAAGCCTTACTCATGAACAGAATTATTCAAAGATGGAGGCTTGTCATATGAAGTACATTCAGAAAAATTTTTGCCTTTTTATATGCTTTATGCCATGTCAATAGCTTCAGAAAGGGATGGATCTCTGCAATTTAGAATGCGGTCCTGTATTTTCTTTGAGTTGCAGCTACTAACAAACGGATCCCCTATGTAGACATTAAGAGAAGCTCCAAAGTTACAGTTTGCTGCTAAATTTCTCAAAGCAGAAATATATTTTTCAATTGACTCATCTGGATCCTGTTTTCATTTAATAAAGTTAAACCCTTCCAGCAAATATGTATTGCCCTTCTGCACCCAAATAACTAAATAAAATTGCCAGTTTCCTTCTTGGAGAATAATTCTCAGCATCAATGTCCCCAACAGAATTTTCAAATGAATAAAACTAGATTTTCCAAAGTGATTCAGTTTTGCGAGGGATGAGCAAGAATAAGGTAAATGGACTACTTGATGAGAATTAGCCATTGAGATAGAAAATATCACAAAATCTTACCACAATTTCAAGTTGGCAGGGTGCAATGGAAAGCTAGTTGATTTTAAATGAAAGTAGATAGTTAACATAAAGTTTGTGATTAAAGACTAAATCCTTTTTAAACCGACATGAAAGTTATTAGGCTGTGGTTTCAAGGGAACAAACAAAGATGCCCGCCAAGTGTCAGTGAACGTGATAATGTCACTCTGTTTTTCACGTTTCATCAGAAAGCCCTAGTCAAATGAGGCAGGTGCGCATGCAGCAACGTTGCGCGTGAGCTGAAGTGCGCTGCAAACGGAGGCTGCAGGATGAGGCAAGCAAGGGAACAAATCATGGCCCAGGATCCCAAAATTTGCATAGAAGCGGACAGGTAATGCAATACAAGGGCAATCCAGAGAGGCAGAGAATTGACGAAGCTCCAGGAGGTCCGAAGAAAATCCAGGCAAAGGGCACAAAATTGGTGAGGGGCAGTAAGTCTTCAAGTGAAGAAGAGACCTGTGAGAGGTCAAGGAGGAGACCTGTGAAAGGTTGAAGAGAAGATCTGTGAGAGGTCAAAGAGGAGACCTGTGAGAGGTCAAAGAGGAGACCTGCGAGAGGTCAAAGAGGAGACCCGCGAGAGGTCAGATAGGAGACCTGCGAGAGGTCAGAGAGGAGACCTGCGAGAGGTCAGAGAGGAGACCTGCTATAGGTCAGAGAGGAGACCTGCTAGAGGTCAGAGAGGAGACTTGCTAGAGGTCAGAGAGGAGACTTGCTAGAGGTCAGAGAGGAGACCTGAGAGAGGGCAGAGAGGAGACCTGTGAGAGATCGATGTGAAGGCCTCTGAGACACCCATGAAGAGGACCTGTGTGAGGTCATGAAGAGAAGAAGGTCACAACGAGAGGTCTGGTCACTGGACAAGGTGAAGGCAGAGTTCTACAGTTAGGTGGTGCCACAGACGCCTCTGTGAAATGAACGGAACATGGAAAGGCCTCGTCAAGAAGAATTAGAGTAAAGCAAGATGGGGCCAGACCGTGTTGTGAAGTGGAAGAAGATGAAATGTAGAAGTGGTCTGAGGCCACAAGTTTAAATCAGCAGAAGAGGAGAAGAAAAGTGTAGCACGAGGCCGCAGCAGTAGAGCTCGAAGAAACCGAAGAAAGAAGAAGAGAAGGGTGTGTAATAGATGTGTGGCACACTGCAAAGTACAGAATATGACTGTGAGTGCAAGAACTTCTCAGGAGATTTGGATATACATTGTGAGTAAAGCACCGTATCTATGTAACACCCAGACATCAGTGAAGCATCTTGGCACCATGAAAGGCTGGCTATCTAGAAGTCTTCGGTTACATCAAGCCAACCTGATGCCTGCAGGAGAGAGCAGGTACAAAAGGGGGTGGTAATAGACGGAGCATCTGAACCAATGCAGGAGAGAGCAAGCTTGACCACTTTTACCATCCACCACTGGGGTCGCACGTGAGACTGGGTTGTGGTCCTGCTCAAACACCCTGAGTGACCTCGGTCTTGGGGTATAAAAGAGGATTCAACCAATCCACACCAGACTGTGGCAAACCAGGGGCATAAGCAACAGGGATTTCCGGAGGGAGAGAGAAATCCAGACATGAGAGATGCGTCTGCAGCTGCTCCCTAGCAGGTACCAGGAGGCACAAAGATCTCTTTTCAGAATATGGGTCCAGATTCACAGAACTAACTTAAGACAAAATCCTAAACTTACTACTATTTTGGTATTCACAGAAGGCACTTACTCATTTTGGTATTCACAGAAGGCACTTACTCATTTTGGTATTCACAGAAGGCACTTACTAATTTCAGTATTCACAGAAGTCATTAAAGAGTTCTAAAGTTAGGAGTACTAACTTTACTACTCCTAAACTGAGAAAAATCCTAACTTTAAGACTTTCGGTATTCACAGAAGGCATTTAAGAGTCCTAAAGTTAGAAGTCCTAACTTTAGGGCTCCTAAATGCCTTCTGTGAATACTGAAAGTCTTAAAGTTCCAGGGGGTGGGGGGGCTAACCTGGCAAATGAAGGGACATGCCTAATGTTAATCAATAGGGGCGGGGCTAAAATGGCAGAAAATCAGGATCGGGTAATGCTCAGGCCAATCTGAGAAAAACAAGCTTTGGCATAGCCAATAGGTCTCGCCTTTAGGACCTTATAAGTATTTAGTTATGCAGCAGGTCCCAAAGGCGAGACCTATTGGCTATGCCAATGCTTGTTCATGATATGTGTGATGATTGTATGCTCCCAACTCAACAGAACTGAAACAGATCTGAGAGAGTTATTGCACAGGTCCATTAGAATTATCACCAACAAACTCATGCCTACGTGTAATAACTTAACAGGTCAGGCAACTTCCTGGGATCCTGATTTCATTTAATGTAATAACTCTAGGTTTCCCTACTAGATTAAAGAATCAAAATTTAAAATCTCACACTCTAATATCCAGCTGTAAGTAGAGGACTTCCCCGATTTCAGCACTACTCCCTGATCAGGGTTGATGAACATTTCACAGATCCAGTATTTTTGACAAACAGTCAACACTTACACACTTGGGTAGCCCAGTTTGGCAACACTGAGCATATAGCATTAATGGCACAGGAACTGTATTGAAAAAGGTTCACATTTGGGGTCCCGTAGGATAAGAGTTGTCCCTTTGCTCTCGAAACAGGTAAAGGGAAAAGGTTAGAAATATAAAAAGAGAAAGAGAGCTGGAGAATGTGTGAGAAAACAAGGAGATTAAGAGAAAAGGAAGAGAGCAACAGAGAAAGAAAAAGTCAAGAGAGCAAAAAAAGAAAATAAGAAAGAAGCAGTGAAAGAGAGGAAAAGAAGGAAACCAAATGGAAGCAGAGAAAGAATGAGGAAAAAATAAAATCACAAAATAAATAGGGAAAGGAGCAAAAGACCCAAAGGAGACAAAGCTGCACAAACAAATTCACAGATTTTAGCAACAAGAGTGTTTAAAGTCAGGCGCACAACCCCCATTGCGCTCAAAGGGCTAAAGCAACCTCCCTCTCCTCGTGTGTGTCAGCCCAGCTGAGACAGCTTCCCGGGCACACACACAGCCGCACCCAAGAACTTCACAGGTCTTAAAAAGACCATTTAATTGCTAACAAGGCTTTGTTGTGTTTTCACACCTTCTTAGAGCCCCTGCATCTCCACTCTGCATATGGCTGGATGAATTAGCTCCCCCGGCCCCCTCCCCCCGAAATTTGACTCTAGTTGCGCCTCTGTTTAAAGTCGAGGTAGGAAGGAGATGAGTTGGCGTGAGGTTTAAAAGAGGGGTGAACGAGGGATTGAAGACGTCGCGTGGTGATGGTCATGGACGTCTGCAGGGAGGGCAAGGAGGGGTGCTCCAGGGGGGACAAGCGCCCCTCCTTGCCTCCCCTTGCCACCCCTTGCAGACGCCCATGGCATTGAGTGCTCCATTTTTCTGCAGGTTGGGTGGGGTCAGGGACAGAGGCTGGTCTGATGTTGCAGAGAGTCGAGCGAATTTACCAGCCTGAGTTTCTTGCCAGTAAAATGGTGTGAGGCATTTCTGCACCTGAGGAAACCGCCGTAAGACATCAGGCCTTTTGTGATTGGGCGGAGCGTAATTCAAGTCAAGTATTCTGCAAAGGCTGACTCGTTATCAGGGCCTGGGTGTTTAGGGAAGTGTGTTAAACGCCTTATAGCATCCTTTAACTTCTGACTCCTACTCTAAACCTTGAAAGAACCCAAACAAGAGGCTGTGCCACTGCCTTGGACGGATCTGGAAGACTCCTACTTAAATTATGGCACCTATGTGGTTTTTAGGTCCACGGAGAGGCTGCGATATCTAAAAGAGGTCAAGTCAAAGCAGAGTCTCCGAACAAGAGACTGCATGGCGGGATTCCAGGTTGCCCAGTTTTTTTTCCATGTTAGGCAGGTAGTGCACAGTGTCCAGGTGTGAACAATGCACATTCTGTGTAACACCACAAGGGCATCTTTGGATTTTGCAGGTCTGGGAAAGAAGCTTGTAGCTAACTTATCTCTGAGGGGTTACATCTTCCTATCGTAATTGCCGAAGGGGCTGCAAAAAGCGTATTCCAGTAGCCGCACTAATAGAGTGAATGCCGCAATCTCCTCCCATTGTTTTTCACGTTGCTCCACAGAGTACCAGATTGATTTTTGAAGCAAAGCACTGTAAATTGAAGAGTTTGTCTGAGAGCGCAAGTTACAAACTGATCCTGTATTCGAAAGCAAATGCAAACCAAAAGTGAAAGTGTAGCTGGGTGGTGGTGGTTGTGGCATAAGTTTATATGATGATAGGGTTGAAGGGTGTGAATGGGCAGTCACTAGTAGCGTATTGCTGATCTGTCACTCAAGGACAGTTGGCAATGAAGCAGGCTAGGAGGATGACAACTAGATATGTCCACATACAACACACAGGCAATGGGCTGAAACGATGACTGGTCGATTAGTAACGGCTGCAAGCAGAGCAATGAAGGAGGAAGCCAAAGTTCACTTTGTAACTAAAAAACGTGTGTATTTGCTTAGTTTATTGATTAAAACCAATACAAAATCGGAACAAATACTCATAAAATCGTAACCTTACAGTACAAGGTGGTACACAACCTGTTGTACTGGTTAAAGAAAACATAATTAATAAATCAACATTAATTATCAAACTACTGTACTTCATAAAATGAAATTATAAAAATCCAATATTGAGTTCATTTGACATCATATACAATTGTTAGTCTAGGATAGCAGGTTTAAATTGTGCTTCCTAAATAATGTTTAAGCCATTGTTTAAGTTTGTGTAATAAAACAGGATACACACACAATAAATGCACTAGAACTTTCACATTATTACAAAATCTGCAAGTTTTTGGACCGTTATAACAACTTCCCTAAGAATATCTAAATGAAAAAGTGTGGCACAATATTAATCTTAACCGGTTCCCTAACTGTAACAGCTGCCCCGACGACAACTTCTACCGCCTTTCAGACAGTTCTCTACCCCGCAACCCTCTCCCCCCCCCCCCCCCCGCCACATCACCACCACAGTCTTGTGGAGACCAGGTGTAAGGCTGCCTCCATCTCACCATCTCACAGGATCCCTGCATCAGCAGTAGATTCACAGGTGACAGGGATCCACAGCCAGCACAAGGACCAGTGGTGCTTGACTGCATCCTATTTCTTCAGAAGCTGCACTGGCCCTTTCCTATCTCATATCAGACAGGGGTGCAAAATAATGTAACCACTGCAATAGCCTGCTCCTAATCCATCTCCCCTGCTCTGTCTCCCTCTTGTGACTAGACACCACCCTTGCACTAGCCTAGCCCTCGCTTCAGTCAGGGCAAGCTCTGGTCCTAAGCCTGCTCCCTGCTGCAGTTTCTGATTCCTATGCTCTTGCCACCCCTACAACACAGCATTCACTATTTCTTCGCTGCCCCACTGTGGCACTGGCCTTGTCAGCATCCTACCTTCCCCACAGGGGAGTGCTGCTGTGTGTACTTCCCATCATGAGTAGGGAAATGTGCTGTTCTCCAGGTCCTGTCCTCTCTCCATACAGCACTGTATGCCATCTCCTCCGCTATAATGAAGACTGGATTTGCAAAGCTTTAGGTAAAGTTTCGCACCTGAGTGTGCAGCAGATGTTTGGAAACGCTCTCTTAAAATGACACTCCTACACAAAAAATTTAAGGGCAGCTACTTAGTATTGCCCTCTCACACAGCCTCTCTATCACATACATTGACATGTACATTTTCACCTCCGCATACACACATTTTCCCACTCACACACTGACAATTACTCAAACAAGCAAGCTTTGGCAAAGCCAATGGCGGAAATCTACTCTTAGCTAAAACATTAACGGTCCTCTTTAAAGTAAGCACCAAATGTGGAGAGGCTCTGCCATTGGCTGCGGTCCTATAGGGCAACAGCCACTGCAGTTCCCCAGGCCAATTCATTCTTTATCACTATATCTTCATCACTGTTTCATCATTTTGTTATTTGTCATTTAGTATTCATCGAAAGTCCTTCACGAAGACCCCCAGATCCTTCGTTCCTCTCCACAATTCTTACTTTACTAATATATTTATCTTGAGTCAAAATGCATCATTTTGCAGTTTATGTCAACTGCCAACTGACACCTTGGCTTATTCAGTGGTATGTTTCGAAGACTAAGTGACTGGCAAAGCAGCTAACATTTATCACAGTGGCCTTTAGAGATGGCAGGAGAATCAAAAGCTGGCATTTCCACACCATCCTTGTGTTTTACGTGCTTTCGTGCCCTATCAGCTCTAATCAAGAGGACGCGCCAAACGATATGTTAAGAAGGTGGAATATCCGATTGTCTTGCATCTCCTTTCGACATTTCTGGGATTGATTTATGAGATTCTGCCAGCTGGATGGTAGGAGTGAAGGTGGCGCAATCTCTTCCCTCTGATAGGCTGGCGAAGAGCTCGCTAGCTGTTTCTACATGTGCCTCGTCAGTGTGTGCTGCATGGTCTGCAAAATATTTCTATTTCTACTCAAGTGACTCTCTACCAGAATATTGCGATTTCAATAATGAGCTGCCAAAATATTACTTCCCCCACATTGTTAAGGTAAGTATTTATAGGTAAGTGTGGATTTACTCTTCTTAACTACACACACACACCAACACACCCACACACACGCACGCGCGCACACACACACACACACACACATACATATATTTTTTTTCACTAAAAAAATCAAAGGTTACAGGGACATTATAGTTAGGCTGACATTTCACTAGTACAAAACCAGAGAAATTCTGCAGTTATAGTTGGCGGAGCTAACTATAACTCGTGCCCCCGCAATGCATTGCATATGACCCCACATAGTCTGTGACATCACTGATGACATCTCAAATGACATCACTGATGACATCACTGGTGACATCATCCGGTGACTGTGAGTGTTTTTCAAATGTTTATTTGTGTTAAATATATATTCCAAGGTGTATTAGTGAATTGGTGGTGCATGAGTGCCTGATTGGATAATTCTGAGGGTGCATGAGTAACTGTAAAAGTGAATATTGAAGTGTCTACATGAGTACTACCTGTGTGAATGGATGAGTGCAAGGATATTGTCTGTATATTTGAATAAGTTTATAGATACTGTGTGATTAAATGGCTGAGATTATGAATAGTGCCTACGTGAATGTATGAGTACATTAGTAGTGCTTTAATGAGTGGATTTGTGCAACAGTACTGCCTGGGTTATTGGATAAGTGCATGGGTAGTGCCTGGGTGAATGCATTAGTCCATGACTAGTGCCTGAGTGAATTTATGCGGTTATGGATAGTGCCCGAGTGAATGTATGAGTGTATGAGTAGTGCCTGGGTGATTGGAGGAATGCATAAGTAGTGTATCATTGAATAGATGAGCGCAAAGTACTGACTGAGTCATTGTATAAGAGCATGGGTAGTGCCTGAGTGAATGGATGAGTTCATTTGTAGTGACTGAGTGAATGGATGAGTGTATGGGTAGAGGCTGGGTGATTGGATGAGTGCATCAGTAGTGGCTGGGTGGTTGGATGAGTGCATGGGTAGTGCATGGATGATTGGATGTGTAGTACCTTGGTCATTGGACAAGTACATGAGTAGTGCCTGAGTGAATGGATGAATGCATGATCGGTGCCTTAGTGAATGGATTAGTGCCTGAGTAGTGCCTGGGTGAGCTGATGAAAGTATGGGTACACCACTCTCAAACACAGCAAATATAAAATAGCAACCTCTTCAACTTTCAAATCTATCATCATGAGAAAGGCAGCAAATGAAATGATATCTTTCATTTTAAACTACTCTACCTCCACTTGTGAATGTTTAGCATCTGTTCAAACCTATATCTAGCTTCATTTTTTTAAATTTAAATAATGCACAACATTTTATACCATAGTACTGATTTAGAAATTAAAGCTTGCCATTATTTAAATTGTGTAAGTACTCCTTAACATAAAAAAATATTCTGTCTCTTTAATATCCTTCATCCCCCTCAATACACTCTTAGTTCAGTGTACTTAGCGAATCCAGTGGAACCAGTAGGTCACAGGCTCACAGCACATTCTAGAAGGAACATGCTACTTCCAAATAAGATACAGTAGGTGTGCTTTACTCCACAGATTCAAAAGCATATCCATGTCTGTGTTACATTTCTTTTCTTAATCAGCCAATAATAGGACTTCTTCCTAAGGCATCCAACGCACTACCTAATTTTATTCAATTTCATGCTGACAATATCCATTTAAATATAAAAAAATTAAAACCTCAATGTTAACTGCTTTTCCTTTCAAAACTACCTCTATTATCCAGTACTTGGGTGGAGTTGGAGTATGTGTCCTACTTTTGCAGAGCATTGGATGGTAGGGTGAAGGGTAGCTATGTGAATGATTTTCAGACTTTCTATGATTTGGTTGCATGGGAGGGGAGCACTTGTCAAATAGTTTTTTTCCAGAGCTACACCAGCACTTGATTGACAGCAAGCTATCTGACCCCAGGAAGCTTGCTGCAGAGGCAGACCGCTGGGTGAGTACCAGGGTCCAAAATGGTAGTGTGGGAGACTTTGCCAAAGGTGGAGAGGGTCCCCAGCAGAAGAGTGGGGGGACAAGGGTAAATAGAAGGAGTTCCAAAAGGGGTCCCAAAGTAATCCCCCAGGGAACCAAGGTAAGGGTTCACAGCCTCCCACTGAAAAGAAACCATGGGTCCTGACAGGTAAGCCTGTTCATAGGGATTCCAGGACATGTTATGGTTGTGGTCAGGTAGGCCACTTCCAAGGTGATCCTAGGTGTCCCAAGAAGGTTAGCGCCACACCCACTGCTACACCGCTCGGCAGATGGCTACTGAAGCCTTAGGGGAGGAGTCGGGTGTCCAGGAGCGTTGGAGTCACGCAGAGATGTTCGTGGTCTCTTGGGGAGACAGTGAGATGGTCCCAAGAGCTCATATGCCTGCTATCAGTAAGAAGTACAGGCAGTCGGTGACCATCAATGGACATAGTGTGGAGACTCTGAGAGACACCAGAGCCAGTGTGACTGCTATCAGTTGTCGGCTGGTGTCTGAAGAGCATGTGGTCCCCAACGCATTCTACCCAGTAGTTGCCGCTGACAATTCAGAGTGCCTCTGCAAAGTGGCACAGGTTCCCTTTAGGTGGGGGGAGTCTCAGGTACCTTGAAAGTAGTTGTGACACCAACCATGCCTGTTGATTGTCTGCTAGGAAATGATTTGGAGAGCTCACCTTGGGCGAAGGTGGAGCGGAGGTCTCATTTAGAGATTTTGGGTTTGCATGAGTGGGTGTGGGTGACCACTTGGTCAATGGCAGCTAATAGGGGCATTAAAGAGGACCTGGAGCCTGAAAGAGTCACGCAGGAGGCTGCCAGAAAGAAAAGAGGTAGGGGGCAAGGGAAACCGGCCCCAAAGTTCCCACAGTCCAGGAAGTGGCAGACCTTGAGGGGGATGCCCTGTAGCCTACAGGTGAACACGTGGCTGAACTGGAGAACCTGCCTGAGCTGACCCATTGGCATCAGGAAAGAGGGCCCTCCAGGCAAGAATACTGTGAGGAGCAGCAGAAGTACCCTTCTCTTGTTGGTTTGCGGCAACAGGCTGCAAACCAGGCAGCAGGTGATCAGTCCGGATCACATTGGATATATTGGAAGAACGGTCTCTTGTATAGCGAACTTAAGGTTGCTGAGCCTGGGTCAGCCCGTCTGCTTGTGGTACCCCGGCGCTTCAGAGCCTTCCTACTGAGTCTGGCTCATGATATGCCTTTGGAAGGACATTTGAGGCAAGGCAAGACATGAATGGCTTGTTGTCACCCACTTTTACTGTCCCCAAATGCATAAGAGTTCTGATACTCATCGTAGGTCTTGCCAGACTTTCCAGGTAAGTGGTAAGAGTAGGAGGAAGTATAAGGCTCTTCTCCAACCTTTCCCTGTGGTCAGCACCCCTTTTGGGAGGGTGGGTATTGACATTGTGGAGCCTCTAGATCCCAAGACAGCAATGGGCAACAGGTTCATCCTGGTCTTGGTGGACAATGCCACCCAGTAGCAGGAAGCCACCCCACTCTGGACTTTGACGGCCCCTGTGGTGGGTTGTGCCTTGATGGGGATTTTCTCCCATGTGGGGTTCCCCAGAGAGGTGTTGTCCGACTATGATATCAACTACATATCGAAGTATATGAAGTCCCTGTGGCAGGAGTGCGGTGTTACCTATAAGGTCACCACTCCTTAACACCCCCAAGGTAATGGGCTGGTTGAGAGATTCAACAGGACCATGAAGGGCATAATTATGGGTCTTGGTGAACCCATGAGGCATAAATGGGATGTCCTCTTACCATGCCTTTTGTGTGCTTACAGAGAGGTGCCCCAGAAGTCAGTAGGGTTCAGTCCCTATGAACTGCTGTAAGGCCATCCTGTAAGAGGACCTCTGAGTCTGGTGAAAGAAGGCTGCGAGAAAGCTCCCAGCAAACCTCCCCAGGATGTATAAAGCTCTATGCTGACCTACAGAAACAGACTAAGTGCTTCACATAACTCACTCAGGCAAATCTGGAAGCCAGCCAGGAGGAGATGAAACGTTGGTATGATCAGAATGGCACTCTGATCGAGTTTCAACCTGGACAGAAAGTGTGGGTCACGGCCCCAGTGGATCCTTGTGCGCTCCAGGATAAGTGGACTGGCCTTTTTGAGGTGGTGGAGCATATGAGCAATGTCACCAACTTGATGGACTTGCAGTCTTCAAGGATCCCTTTGAGGGTCCCGCATGTGAAACACCTGAAGTCCCATATTGGAGAGGTCCAAAGTGGGTATGCTCCTAGCAACAGATGCTGTAACAGGAGAGGAGACTGAGCCTCTTCCTGACCTTCTGTCTGCAAAAGAGCACGATGGATTAGTGGACGGTCTATCACTCTCCCCAGCCCTGACTCCCGAACAGCAGAGTGACTGTCGCCAACTGTTGGGAAAGGTTGCTGCTGTGTTCTCCAAAAGCCATGGTGTCACTCAGTGGTGTGCCCATGATCTGGACACTGGGAACAGTCCTTCTGTGAAGCACAACATTTACAGAGTGAGTGACAGGGTCAAGGCTTGCATCAAGGAGGAAGTCTCCAAGATGTTAGAGCTAGGCATATATATATATATATATATATCACCAAATGAAAAATATAACGCAGCACTCTCCTGGGGATTTTAACTTTGCTTTAGTAAACAAGCCATCTACTCCTTCAGTAGATGGCTTGTTGAATAAAGCAAAGTTAAAATCCCCAGGAGAGTGCTGCTTTATATTTTGCATTTGGTGATTAACATATCTCTAGGCTAAGTCCAGCCTTGCCGCAGTCGCCAGCTGATAAGAGCATCCTTTGTGTGTGTGTGTGTGTGTGTGTGTATGTGTATCATCTTCATGGTATATAGATATGGCATTAAGGACAGTACATTCATACATAGATATCGATTCTTCCTTTGATAGCACAGTCGTAGTCTATTACTTAGCCAAAATATGTTATGCTTGATATTCTGACGTACGCTCCATGGCCTTCTAAATGTTACTTCATCTGCTCTGTCTGAGTCTGGTGCATAAAGGTCTGTGCTACATCTGCCCCCTGGGAGATGTTAATGTATATGTTCTGAGAGTGTGGAGCATAGCATTTACTGTTTCAGCATATCTTCTGTCAGACTCTGGTGCAATGCCCAAAAGTTGTCTCTACGAGTGTGGTGTGCATGGTCTGTTAGTGGTTGCAGTGCTCAGCCACATTGTGGTGGGTTACCTTTACTGCATGTGTTCAGAGCAAAGATGACCATTATAGCGCCCTGAGAGCCAGATCCAGTCTAGCTAATGACCATCTAAGTTATTTCAATTTAGATTCATTAGGCCTGATTGAAATAAAATGTGAGGAAAGTTACAGATAGTAGCTGTATATTCCTACAGTCAGATCTGAGGCTGGTTTTGGGTAGTTCAGCCCCTTTTGCATAGTTCACTCATGCTGGTAAAGCAAAGATCTTTGTCACAAAATCCGAGCAGGAAGGTAGTGTGCATCCAAATCTCCAGGTAAGAGAACCCAAAACAAGTGACCAAAAGCAAGGGATGTGGCCGACTTATAACTACCTGTTAAACTGTCTGGGCGTAGTCCTTAAAGAGAACAGTGGGTCAGGAAAATGGCTGGGGGGGACACGCCACCATCAAAAGCTCTGTTTCCTTGTTTCCTCTCCTTACTACTCCTCAGTCTGTCTTGCAACAAAAGGATTCCTTGAATGTCCTGGGGAGAGGCCTGCAATTCACATTTGCTTTGTGGGCCCTATCCAACCCTCCATCCTAAGTACCGCTTCAATGTTGCCAATACTAAAAGAATCCCAGTTTAGCTATACCCCCACTCTGGTCCCCATCCATGTCACAAAATGTACCTTCATGGCACATGCATAATTGTTGTGAGTGCTGAGTTACAGATCAAAAAATGTATGGTTTGCACTGGTGAATTTGAGGCAGGGAAGCATGCTCTACAAGCACAACGACTGTCTAGCCTTCTCCTGCCATGTGCTCAAAACATGGAATGGCCCCCTCCACACATCAGGCCCTCCTCCTTGCTTCTTGAATTCTGTAAGAGTCTGAAGACCTGTACTTACTTCCTCAATAAACTACCTTAATGGTTGTTTCAACATTTGCTGGTATTCTGCATCTATTTTACTTACAACAGCCTGGCTTTTCAGCTAATCCCAAGCAGATGACCTACACACCTGCCCCAGCACTTGGGTACTCCTCAGGTGATAAGTCATGCTTTACAATCAAAATAACATAAATGTAAATGTGTAAATGTATTGGACTTGTAAAGCGCACAGCTGCCCGTAAGCGTCCCGGCACTTGCTTAGGGAACCCATCCTGGTATTCCCCTGTGAGAAACCCCGGCAGGGTGTCCACAAGGAGAAAGCCAGGCATCCCGCCGCGAGGGGCCGTAGTGGAGATTAAGCAAGCTATTGCCCAGAGTCACAGAGTGTGACCCCGTGAGTTGAGTAGGCACCAGAGTGAGAATTGTCGAGTCCATGGAATTTTTGAGCCCAAAACCCGCCGAAGCAGGGAATCGAACCCTGGTCCAAGGTCGATCTCAGCTTCCAGGTCTGCCGCCTCTAACCACTGAGCCACGCTTCTCCACAACACAACACAACTTGCATTGGACCTTTCTCCATACCTACTTTAAGGGTCACTGATTGATAGTGTCATGCAGGGAAGGCAAACCCAAAGAGGAGGGCCATCATCCTAGCATTCACAGCTGTTCATCTTCTTCCTCAGTAATATTTATGAGGCAAGAGTTTTTGCAACATTCCTGTGAATAACTATTCTGCAATATGACTGATTGCTATATCAGCTGCATTGCGAATTGCTGGGCAGGGTTCACAAATATGGCGTGCAGTTTGTGCACACGGGTTTGCAACCTTTCCAATACTACATCAAGACTATAGTTTGTTAGTGTTACTTTCACTAGGATCTATGCTTAGCATGTGTGCATAGGGGTCAGCCTCTTTAGTCAAGACTCCATGTTTTAAAATTTGATATGAGTACCACTGAATTATTCAATAGTAGAAACTTTATTTACTGCATTATTTACAAATGGGACTTAGGCAAAAGGGACTTTAAAAAATAAATAAATAAACAAATAAATAAAAATAAAAAAGAGCAGCTAGTCAGGGAGAATTTGAAAAAAAATTAAAAATGCCAATTGGAGAAGGTAGACAAAAACTCAGTGGAATCAGGGTTGTGGTGTACACTGCGTCGCTGCGTGGTGTTACACAAGCACAAGTCCTATCGCACCGCTCGATCACCAATGTTAGAACCGGGGACTCTAGTTGGCCGGGGTACACACCCTAGTCCAAGTAGGGACCACCGCTCCCGACAGGGTAGCCTGGCGCAGTGCGGGAAGGCTTGACTTCAGAGGCAATGTGTAAAGTATTTGTGCAACACACCAAAAGTTCCCAGTAAAACACACACACAAGAAAAAGGCACAACACCAATGTGTTATAAAAATAAAGACATCTTTATCTCAGTTTCAGGTAGTATCAATAGTAAAATAATTCCAGTTTCCAGGCGAGATCAATAGTAAAATAAATCCAGGTTCCAGGCAAGATCAATAGTAAAATACATCCAGGTTCAGATAAGGAAAGCACAGTTATCTTTCTCTAGGATTGTGCAAGGTCCAAAACATGGTCGGAGTTCAATATGCACCATTAGAAGGTTCCAATGAAAAGGTCTCTTGAGGACACTGTCACAGGAATGCACTCGTGGGCCCAGGGAGACCTCCTCCACTCCTAGGGGCTTAGGGACAGTTTCTAATATGTGCACAGACTATCTTTCAGAGGACAGACCTTGTAGGCAAACAGTTCCGGTAGATTTAAGGCCTGACCGCGGTATCAGGAATACGTGCCCCGTTTAATCTTGTCAGGCGGTGTTTTAACTGTCCAATGCCTCCCCCGTGATGCACCATGGAGAATGCCGAAAATTAGAGTCTCCGCACTTCTATAGGAAGATGCCTCCCCCAAGCAAGCACAGTCTCGGGCAGAGTGAGTCTCAATGAGCTATCCAGCAGGTGAAAAAACGACAGTCCCCGCACTTCCCCGGAGAACGCCCCAGGCAAAGCAGCTCCTGATCCGGCCCACACCCCGCCTGGTGCTCGCAGTCCCACAGGGTCCTAGCACCCACTGCTAAGTCTTACCTGGAGGGGGGGTGAGACGGGCAACGGTGAGAGGCTCCTCTGTTCCGTGGGCACTTGAGTCCTGATACGGCTGCACAGGGGGGAGCAGAAGGGCCCTCTTCCTCCCTCCTGGTCTAGTGCCACTCCTCCTCTCCCGGCTAAAGCCGGGACAGGCAACTACCAATCCCAGCGCGGTCCTCCAATGACGGGGAGGGAGTCCTCGAAGCTCACGGCCAATCACAGCGAGGCCTGGGGGTGACGTCAGCGAGGCAGGCAACGGCCTCCTGAGTTTCTCGGGCCCGCGGCGGTGTCTTCAGAGGGATCTTCGGAGGAGTTTCTGGTGCGCTTTTGCTCGGGACCGCGGCGGTGACTTTGGGAACAATTATATGGGCCAATTCAGTTCAGGGCCGCTATAGGTTAGCGTATAGGTTAGGCTTGCTACCCTGCATTGAAAACTTCCCACGCTGGACAAAAACCAAAGTTGGTCTCCTTTGTCGGCTATGCGGCTCAGCGCAAGAGGACATGCTGCACTTGATTTGCTCCTGCGAGAAACTGCTGGACGAACGGAAACATTTGCTGAAACATCACTTCAACCAACGAGAGATACGCACACGAAGGAATGCAGTTCTTGCCTGCTTCTCATCCCAAGACCCTCAGCTGAACTGCAGTTTTGTAAAATTTATGAAGGAAGTGGAAAGGAAGATGCCAAAAAAACAATCTCCAAGGGGCGTGATTTGACTAAACATTACATCATCCACTGTCACTGCTGACTTCATAAGAACATGAGGATACCGGGACAACAAAAATATTTTTATAACAGAAAACAGAATCAAACTTTTTTTAACCGCTCCAGGAAGACATCGTGTGCATAATTGAATCGAGGAAATGTGACTGTGATACGCTGATTTTACTGAATATGTAGCTTTTAACAAAATTGTCTTCTAATCTGTTTTGTACTGCAATGGTTTTAAGTAACTATGCTAAATAAATTATTACTACTATTATTACAGTTCAGGTCCGCGGCGGGGACTTCTGGAGATGAGTAGCGCTTGCCGGCATACAGCGCCTCCAAGTCCTAGGACGGCGGCGGTGATAATAGCCCACAGCGCTTCTAGCTCCCAGTGCCTGGGTCACAGGCACACAGCGCTCCTTTGCACCAGCGCTTTGAGTCACAACACAGCGCTTCAGTCCTTGCCCAACGCTTCCTGCAACAGCGCTCTCCATGGCCCCGGGCCGCTGATGGTGCTCTCAGGGTTTAACTTATGAATCACCCGCGCCAGCAGCGGTGATGACAGGGCACTTTGGCATAGGATAAAAGGGAACGCGGTTGTCCTTCCTTAAACTAAGGCAGTCTTCACGTGCAGTGTTGCAGGGACAGTCTTTGCAATTTGGTTTGGTTATCTTCACATTTTAGGGGAAACAGGGGGAAATTGACTGCCTTGAATATTCTAAAGTTCAAAAGAGAGAAATAAACTTATTTCACAGACTGTCTTGAGCTCCTCCAACATGCCCGAGTGTGACAGATTTAGAAACTTACACAGAGTATTCGCTTCGAGTTTTCAGGAATAACAGTGCATGCACCACTGTCGGTGAAATTAGAGCTTGAGTCTGAAGCCAATGAACCGCATGACGTGCAATGAGGGCAGAATTGTGGTTTACAATAATTTAATTAACTTTAGGTTCCATACCCGAGGGAGTAAAGGACATTTGCTCTTTCTGTGAACTAGGATATCGGAACTAGAGCATGTATGCCACTGGTGCTGTGCTCTTGGAGTTTGCAGTGATAATATGCGATAGAAGTACACTTTCAAATGTAACTGGAAGCATCTTGCAAACTACTGCCAGAGTGGTGGGAGCCGGAAGTGCACCTTTAAGTGCAACCCTGAAGTGTGATTCAGAATTGCGGCCTAGATTGAGAGCAATAAATGACAGGGACCTTCAGTTTAAGTTTTATTAAACACCTGGATTGCGGCCCCCAAAGTATGCATGCAGTAAGCGTAAAAGTAAATAAATACATATTTACAGCCATTGAAACAGCTTGTTGGGATACCTATATCATGTAAATACAAACTGGTTTACAAATCAGCGCACATCAGAATTGTATATCGGCACATTACTGTTCCAAGACTGGCACCAAATTGGACACCAGTCTTACTTATGCTCAGTAATGAAAGAGAAATACCGAGCTCTGATACTGCGCGTTGAGCGCTCTGGCAGAATCGACAGGACAAACTTTGGGCGGGGTGATCCGATGATAAAAGAAGCAGCCTTTGCGGCAGCACACAAGCAGCGATAGAGGGCTCCTGGGCACCTCGCATGTTTAGTCATAGGCTTGGTGATTGTATTGGAGGAAGTGTGGATGATCCAGTGCTAAAATATGCAGTTGGGGCTGGGGACTCTCTGAATACTAAAGAAGCAGCTACAGTGGGGGGTACTAAATATCAGTGCAGACTTGAGTGAAAAGCCTTCAGAGACTATTTTCCATCTACTCTCACCAAATGCACAACTAACACGTACAAACGAGACACTTACCACTAATGGCTTAAGATTCACAGCAGCAGCACATGTTAATGTTAATGCAATAGGTCTCGCATTATTAAAGTTTGAGCTATTGGCATTGCTAATAATACTGCAACACCATTAGCTCAAACTTTAATAATGCAAGACCTATTGCATTGCAAATGCTTGTTGGTATGGTCCACAAGAGGCTTTGGCCTTCAGACAGCAAATTGCTGTATGTGAGGCCTAAAAACAGAGATAGAAGTATCAGCTGCGAAATCTTTGCAGCATGAAGACACAAATAAGGTACCATTGGGTAACGTGGCACCTACAGAAATCTATGTCCTACCTGCAGGTCACCGGCCAGTTACCCAGAGACTGACTTCGTTTTTCATCCTCCCAGGATCTATAAATGATGTACTAGTTAACGGGATAGTTGCAGCAACTAATATTTAAAGAACCATGCAAGAACGAATCATCGGACAATGGCAGCGAACATAAAATCAACTAGATACAAAGATAAACAAGGTGATGAATGAATGGCCGAGAGATGGATGGACGGAATAAAGTGATATATGAATGGATGCAGTAGGGTGATGGGTGGATGAATGTAAGAAGGCGATGGATGAATGGGTGCCTGGCGGATAGATTAAACAAGTGGCGAATGGAATAAGATGGATGGATGGGTGGGTGGATGAGTGGGGATGGATGGATAGAATAAAGTGATATATGAATTGATACAATATGGTGATGGATAGGTGGATGGAGCTGGCTATGAATAAATGGGTGTCTGATGGATAGATGAAATGTGATGATGTGTGGACGAATGGAATAAGATGGATGTGTGGGTGGGTGTTTGGGTTGGAGGAAGGAAGGGTGGATGGATGGGTGGACAGGTGGATGGATGGTGGGTGGGTGGATGGATGGATGGATGGGTGGATGGATGGGAGGATGCATGGAAGGGTGGGTGGATGAATGATTGAATGGTGGATTGATGCACAGGTGGGTGGGTGTGTGGGTGTGTGGGTGAGTGTATGGATGGGTGTACGGATGGGTGAATGGATGGGAGGATGGACAGATGGGTGGATGAATGGATGGTTGGCTGAATGGATGGACAGGTGGGCGCATAGTTGGATGGGTGGATAGATGGATGGGTGGATAGGTGGGGGGATGGACGATGGATGGGTGGATATATAGATGGATGAATGGAGCAAGTGTCTGTCGCACACCGTGAGCTGGGTGCATATTCTCTTACCTTGCATTTCAGGGCCGCCTCTTCCAGGGGTACCGCCTCGTGGGAGCGGTGCTCCTTAGCCTCTCTGCACACCACACAGATGGCCGTCTCCTCATTCCTACAGAAGAGCCGCAGCTTATCGCAGTGCCGGATGCACTCCCCCTCCACCCTCAGCTGCGCCACCTGCTAGCACAAGTCCTTGGCGATCTGCACAATGTTGGCCAGCTGCCGGTTGGAGCTCAGGGCATCCTTGGGTGACGCCTTCCAGCACTCAGGGCAGGGGAAGTTTGAGGCCACTCCTGCCCAGCATCGGGCGAGGCAGGTGCCGGCAGAAGTTGTGCCCGCACTGCGTGGTCACGAGTCTGTGTAGTAGTCCAGACAGATGGAGCAAATGGTAATGACGCATGCACTTCCACTCGCCTGTTGATGTGAGCTGAGCTTCTCCATTCCTAAGTCCTGTGGGAGAAGCCTAGGAAGTTGTCTTTTGAAGTGACCAGACATCCATCTGAATTTCCGGGTGAATTTCCAGGGTGGATTCCCTTGTGATTGGGCACTAGTTCTACACCCGCTTTGCACATGTATAGATATACACTGCCACCCATGAGGGAGAGTGAGCACCTATTGACAGCTGAAGAAGCTCTTTAAACTTGCATTGAGAAAAGGGGAAACATCTGAAGTTTCCTGCTTTGCTACGACACAGAAAACAAGATTAGACCTATGACTATGAGGACCCCCAGCTGCTGGGCTCTGTGTTCTGAATGGAGGTGATCTGACCATGACTTTGTGGAGAAGGCTTAATGCTACAAGGACCTGCTCGAAAAGATGGCGCCTTGCAAACACCTTGATTCTGTGCAAAGGCCTAAGTAGCTGCTTAGAACTGATGAGTCAGCCAAAGCAGCTCTTAAAGGCCGCTGGAAGTTATTGAGTCAACAGATTGATGGATAGCGCCGTGTCCAGGTCCAGTGACAGCACTTCAGTGAGTCACTCCAATGGGTCCTTTCCTGGTGTCGCAGGGTGCACAATATAGTAGTTATCCCGCCCCACACATGCTGAAGTAAATCTTCAGGTTCTTGATCACTCTTGAAGTCTCTGCATCTTCATGTACGTTGTGCGGCTGCCAACAGGCACTCAGCTGCTACCAACATGCATGTGCTCGAAAACAGCAATTTGTTTGAGCACATGACTAAAGTGAACTTCTGTGTTAAAAAATCTGGTTGATGGCGGCTCTCAATGTGATGTTGCCAAGACATTGAAAGAGTCGATAGCGTTGCATCTTAATACTATTCTCTGCTTCGCTTTCATTGCTTTCCTTCCATAGTCTATGCCTCACGTTTTTCTTGCAAGCAATTTTAAATTGACCCAGGAAAGTGTGATTAAGTTCTCAGGTCCTCTTCTCTCCTCTCCTTCACTGACCTATGTGATTAATTGAGTCAAAGATTGCAAATAACTACAGTTCCACCAAATCGTAGAAAAGGTCCTCCTACTTTAACTTGATATATGACTGAAACTTTTGAGGGATTTCAAGCCTTCCAGAAAAAACTGTGCCCCATCTCTACTGTCATCCAAGCAAAAGATTGGGCTGTTACAGGCCTTTCAGAGGCACATGTTGCTTGTGACTGACTAGCCTTCATTTCATAAGCGTCTTTCAGGTGTTGCACTGACTTTGACAATGTCCTACCAGCCTCTCAGAGCAATGCTTGGGCTTGGATGACGCTGCTCCATCACTTGCAACCTTTCAGAACCTGGCTAGCTCATGGGGCTTGTGGGTTTGTTTGAGTTTGATGGCCCTGTGCTGCTCCTACACACCTAATGTCAAGTATCTTCCTGACACACTTTTTTGACAAAATTCAGCAAAGTTATGTGTATCTATACCAAATGTGCTCTTATTACATTTGGTATGACATCAATAAATATGAAAAGCAATCATTTCAAACAGATACACAAAAAGTACAATAGGTTGTCTTGCATGCTTTTCTCATGATTTGCAGTGTTCCAGCGTTTAGCTTCAGATGAAAACAATTCCTGTGTCACATTTTTTGGTAACTGCCAACCCGTGTTTCGCCGAGTATTCCACTTTACCAAGGCTACAGAAAATACTAATGGTCTTCCTATTGGACACTGATTCATTCATTGAAAATGTTGGCGCACGACACCTAATCAGTGGTCACACTGCCTTTTACAAGCCTTGTCATTAGGGATTACTTTAAAATCCGATGAACATTACAGCCATATGCCTGAACAATCAGCCATGTTAATCGCCCACCATCACAAGCCTTTTGACAGCGCAGTACTTATCAAAGTTTGAAACATAAAGGGTGCCTTGTAATAAATGGCAAGCCATGTCAATCCAGGAATCAATCTCCAATTGAGAAGCCAATTGTCATATTCTGTAGCCTTGAGAAAGTGGAGTGTTTAATGGCATCTGTGTTGGCTGTCACCACACATTATGACATGCAAACTTTTTAAATCTGAAGAATAAAACCGTGGCTCTACAAATCACAAGAAAAATCACACAAAGCAGTATCTTGGACTTTTTGTGCATCTGTGTGAACCTATTGTGTGAAATATTTTTTAATGTCATGTCAAAAATAATAAGGACAAATTAGTTATAGGTGCACTGAAGTTTCTGAATTTTGTTGAATTGTGTTGAATAAGTATTTGGGCTACTCCATCCCACATACCAGCTTTTCAAAGGGGGGGGGGCAGTATTCCCTCAGCGTGCACACATTTCAACCTTCCTTCCTGCACATTCCTCGGTATGTGACAGGCACAGCTGTCGATGAACTATAAAACGGTGATGCTAGTGAAGGGAATGAGCTCGGATTGTGTAAGGATGGGCCTTTCACCCAACCCATCTGTCGGGTTATCACACTCACACATCAATCCACTGGGGGTAGAGTGTACGTGGGAGTGGGTATAGACTCCTCCATCTTTTGTTGATATGCGTACTTTGGGTGGGGAGGCGTGGCTTAAGATAAGCACAGTTTAACATTAAGCCTCTGTCTGACTCAGAGAAATGTCCACCACGACGCACTGCACTGGGCCGCACACATTCTGGAGACAAGCCAATCCCAGTGGAGAGATGGCTCCCATAAGTTATCGACTGTTTAGAAAAGGCATGAAGAGCGTTGTGCTTCGCCAAGAAGGCTTTCAGATGACTATTTTGTTAGCGTAAATAAAGTATCTATTGCACCCCCCCCATTATAATCACCCCCTAAGTTTGGTGTGCATGCAAATCCTTCATTGCTGATCCCTAAGTTTGGTGTGCATGCAAAACCTTCATTGCTGATCCCTGGTGAGTTGCACCACTACTGCTGAAAAAGGCCAATGGAGGTACCAATGGGTGTGGTGGACTGGCCTCAAGGATCTTGTGACCTCAGTGACAGTCACTGTCGATGGTGTGTCTAGGGTGTGCTTGTATACCTGCTCGCAAGACTGGAGGTGAACTGTGGTGGACTGTGGTGGACAGGCCTTCAAGGTTAACTCACACTTGCTGCCGTTAGGGTCCACCTGCGGGTGCTAAGACACCAGGGCTTCTAAGGTCTATCGGGCCTTCTAAGGTGTAGCATCAGAATGAGCTCTGTCAGGAGTGTAGTCTGGTGGACTGGTCATGAAGGCTGAAAATGGTGCTCAAGTTCCAAATTCAACAGCTCTGGGCAGCTTGACACATCCTCTCCCACACTGAACACCATACTGCCCCACTGAGAGAAACTTGCACTGCTTTCAGCTACATCTCAATTGGGCTGCGACTAAATTCAAATTATGCTCTAAACAGTAAAATGCTGCCTGAAAAAAAACGAACACCACCCTGGAGAAAGCAGACACTCATAAGGAATGCAAGAGTAAGCAAAGCATGTGAAATGTATTCAGGAACAACATGGTTACCTTAGCAGTTTAAACTCAGTATTCAGAAATCAGTAAGTGATTTTTCCTGTAAAATTCAGGACATGGCTACAGGACCAGGCAGGAAGAGACCTGTTTCAATGTCCATTGCTTACATCCTTTCAAAATGTAAGCAGTTTGGTTTAAAAACACCACATCCCCGAACAAAGAGCCGCAGTACACATTTTATAAGCTACAATAATTAAAACAGTTGAAAACGATCATATTAAATGTTTCTACTCCACTCAACCAGGTATTGCAGTCCCTTTAGGGATGGTGCACTTCCCTACCCTGGAAAAACAATGTTGTTCAAAGAAAGAAGAAAAAAAGAAAATAGTGCTTTCACTGGCAAACTCTGTAAAGTTGTGCTAATGTGTGTGGGTGTAAATAACAATCTGACCTGTCTGTTGACCACTCTGTATCGCTTTATTTAAGTATTCATAATGTTTTCTCTCCGTCCCGAGGTTTTTCTTTGGAATTATAAAACGATCAGCAAATGAGGACATTTCCAGCCAAAGTGTTCTTCCTATTTTGGATCCATTTCACAAGGAAACAAATAAAGACAAGGAGAGGCAAGAGAGAGAACGTAAGAGCTGTCTCTTGAAATCAGAACTTAACTAGGAGGGAGACAGAGACAGAACGAGATAGAGGAAAAAGAAAGAGAGAGGGGAGGAGGGCCGCTGCCAGAGGCAGATCAGGAGAAGTTGACACTGTGCTTGCCTTCTCTGGGCATGAAGGAAAAGAGACAGAGTTTTTTTCCTTCTCTGCCCTTAGGAAGCCGAGCTTTCTTGCAGCATAACAAAGGGCAGAGGGCGTGTGGCCTCTTTGACTCCTGGCAGGTAAGTGCAGGGCCATTAGGTAGCGCTTTCGCGCGCTAATGGCCCAGTGAATAACAGACGGGTGAGGGGAAATTCTTTTGTCCCCCGTGTCCCCCCCACTTTAAAATCTGGGGGGGATATATCCCCCGCGTCCCCCACGCTTCCTACGCCCATGTCCTGATGCATGGATGTCTTGCGCTGTAGGGCGAGTGGGAGATGAGAGGGTACACGCTGGACACAAAATGCGCTAGTGCTGGAGCTGGTCCTGAGTGAAGATAGAGTACAGACAGCGGCATTACATCTACAGCCACAGCGAGGTAAAGTTCACTGGTGCAAGCACTACTGACAAGAGGAGGCTCGAAGGGTAGGGGAGCAGCCAGGGAGCAACCAGTACTAAGTCTGGACCCCCCTACAGGATCTATAATGTTTAATCTGAAGCTAAGTCTGAAGCTGAGTCCTGAGCAGGGGGCAGCAAAGAGGATATCATTTGCACAGATTGAGGAGATTTACACTTCTTACTTTCCACTGCTACTTAAACCCTCCCAAATTCCACATGGAGTGAAGTTGTAGGTCTGCTCAGGGCCGGACTGGGAACCACAACCGGCCCTGGCCAAGTGCTCGCCCCTCCCCACTCGGGGGTTGGAGATGCCGCCGATCTCAGGTTTTCGGCCGATTTTGGTACAGGGCCGATTTTGCAGCTATGCTGCAAAAACGGCCCTGTAACAAAAATGACACCCAGGGGCCCAAAACCGGCCACCACCCGTGCGGCGCACCGGGGGATTGCCCGGTGCCCGCTATGGCCAGTCCAGCCCTGGGTCTGCTGTAGGTCCTCAAAACGCACACAGGAGACTTTCAAAAGGCTTTCTAAGGGGGTGTCTTCCTCTGCTCCCCGCAGTACTTGGCGTTCTGTGTTCTCTGCTTCTGAGGTGAAAGAGTTAGAATAAAAAACTAAGGAAAATAAAAGAAAATGTTGGCAGTCTCAAAAGCAGTGGCAAAATTGCGGAATAAACAGTCTAAAGCTGGGACAGGGAAGGACTTTTTAAAGGTCAGTCGCCAACATCACCAGTCCTAGTGTCCAAGGGTGCAAGGAGGGAGAAAAGGAATGCCTAGCAAAGAATGGACCTGAAAGCTAAAGTACTGGCATTGGCTGGGAGAAATAAACTGCTTGGACAGAATGACTTTGACAAAACGTTTGAGGAAGAAGATGAGGAAGAGGAGACTCTATCTGAACTCTCAGCTGATTTAAGTATGTTGGCTGTGGGTGGAGAAGAAGGAGAAGGAGGAGGAGGAGGAGAGGGAGAGGGAGATTGAGTAGAGGATACACTTAGCAGAGAGAATGACAGCATGGCAAATTCTAAACAGTATCCTCTCTTCAGTAAGTCCCTCACGATACGGGAAAAACCTACTGGTACATTGTAATCAAACAGGGAAGAATAAAAGGCGGAAGATGAAATATGCCTATTGGATATGCAAGGCCAGAAAATTGTATCTACCCCTACCCCTGCCCGTGTCATTGCCCTCCCAGCTCAAGTCACAAACCCACAGCCCACATTGAAAATGTACCCAGGGCCAGAGCCTCGCAAGCATTTGAAATATCACAGCTGCATAATAGGTTAACAAAGATGGAGGAAAGTCTAGGCAATGTACCCAGAAGGGTTACGGATGTGGAGACTAGCGTCTCAGCCCTGGAAGATAACATCATCATCTTGCAAAGAGATCTCCAGGTGTTGAATAAGAATAAGAGTCAGATGAAATCCAAGCTACAAGATTTAGAGAATTATAACAGGAGATCCAATCTACGCCTCGTGGGAATATCAGAGGGCCTGGAAAGTGCGGAGATGGTGAAATGGATAGAATCTCTGCTGAAAAAGGTAATACCTGACCTGCAAGGAGATCTCACAATTACAAGAGCCCATAGGGTACCTGCACATAAACCCTCAAATCTTAAATACCCACGAACCATCCTAATAAACTTTTCTGACTAAAGAATCAAAGAGCAAATCATAAATGTGGCAATATCAAGGAGATCATTTACCACTAATGAAATCAAAAACTTTAAAATCTTCTCGGACATGTCAGCAGCCTCTGCCCATAGACGTAAGGATTTTGTCAAAATGATAGACTCTTTAAAGCTAAAGGGGCACAGGCGATGATTGTGCAGCAATCTAAATTAAAAGTCATAACCAAAGGATTTATTTTTATTTTTACAGACATATCGGAAGCCCAAAACCTTTTGGTTGCTCTTATAACTGTATAAAGAAAAAGGAGAGCCTGTGACTATAAGGCTGAACTGTAAAAAAAAAAAAAATATATATATATATATATATATTTCTTTTTTTTCTTTCTAGGGGTGGATGTGAGGTGAATCAGGGGATGCAACAGAATGCAACAAGATGGCATCCAATAAAAAGCGGAAGGAAGAGGGAAGGATAGTGGGACAAGTTGGGGGTTTTCTTCTTTCGGGGAGGGTGGGGTGAGGTGGTGGTGGGGGTGAAGCAGTTAGAAAAAGAGAGTTCATAGACAGGAATATTTTTCTTTTTTTGAGTAAGTTAAGGAAAAGGATACGGAATGCTGCTAAGGAAGGATACTGTCTGATGTAATCAAGTTATTGCACATACTGCATATATTGCACATTGAATATTGCACTTTAATGCATTTTAGTGTTTATCTTGCATAATTGTTAAAATTTGTACTGTAGTATATTGGTCTGACTGTTCTAATAGCTGCTTGATTTTTGCACTTTAAATAGCTTTTTGCACAATTGATACAAATGGTACTGTAGTATGCTGGTCTAAATGCATGATTTGCATTTCTTTGTATGATTTGCACAACTCTCATATTGGGTATGGTAGATTTGAGCAATCGGCACAACTCAATACCCTCTATTTTAGTCCATTGTTGTCCTATTGGGAGAAGAGATTTAACAAATTAAGTGGTCACTTATCTATGCATTTTGCACATTTGCACAAGTTGCACTTTAGAAATGCATTTTGCACATATAGTACAAGTTGCACTTTAGACTGGATGCCCTGGGTGTAGGGATAAAGTAGGCCATATTTTTCTGTTTTCAGTTACATCATGAATGTTATGTTATGTTATGTTAGGCTAAACTTATAAAGCGCACTGACACCATAAGTTTCCTGGCGCTGAAATAATGATTGTGAGGTGGTGACAAAAAGACTAGTTGGAATTAGAGAAGGAAACTAGGAGTAATAGGAGGAGTAAACTGTCAATCCTGTCTCTGAATGTTAACGGTTTAAACAACAGGCGTAATACTTGTGCAATAGAAATCTGGCTAAAAGGTCACCATCCAGATGTGATCTTTTTACAAGAGACACATTTACGAGCCTTAGCAGATGCTAGTAAAATGTTTAAAAACTGGGCGGGTTTTGATTGCTCAGCTGTGTCGGGGACAACCCAGAGGGGTGTGAGCATCTACATAGGCACGCATGTCCAATTGCAGGTTGAAGCATCTCATTCAGATGCGAAGGGCAGATGGACATTCTTACATGGGAAAATAAACCACACAAATGTGATACTTAATACAATCTATGCACCAGTTGTGGATAACCCGCTCCCCATTTTACAGTTAAAACAAGCACTGTCAGGTATACCTGGTCAGATCATATGGGGAGGTGATTTAATTTCTTACAAAATCCAGTGGTTGATTCTATAAAAAAAGACTGAGGGCAAAATAAACCGCAAGTAGCCACTGCACTCTTGAGTTGTAAAACAGATTTAGATATGTTAGATAACTGGCGGATTAACAATCCGATCAAACGTGAGTACTCTTGTTATTCGGCGAAATATGACTCGTCATCAAGGCTAGACTTTTTCCTAACTTCCCATAATCTGGAAGTCAGTAAATATGAACATATAGTGAATGCCATCTCAGATCATGCCCTCTTTAAGATGGAAACCCTTTTATGGAAGAAAGATGAAGAAACATCAAGAAGGTGGTATTTTAATAAACTTAACTTAGCAGATAAGCAATGGTGCGCATATATAGAGAAGGAGATTATTTCCCTTTTTGCTATAAATAAGGATTCTGCCCCTATTAAAATCAAATGGGATGCTTTTAAGGCTACACTGCCAGGCACAATCACCTCAAAAGAGATACCAAAGCAAAAAGCTAGGAAGGAGGAGAGAAAGGCAATAGAAAATAGACTGGCCCATGCAAATCAAGAATACTTCAGAAATAGGACTTCGAATAATAGGCAAGAAATACTGAATGCAAAAGCACGAATGAGGGAATTCTATTATGATTTAGGGGATAGGGCAAGTAGAATATATCTTCAGACAAGCTATGAAGATAGCGAGTATATGGGAAGATTGTTAGCTTGGACAGCAAAGGAAAAGCATGTTCGAAATAGAGTCAAATGCATCCAGCACAAAGTAACTAAAAAGCGTGTAAAAACCACGCCACTAATAGGTGAGGTGTTTCATGAACACTATAAATATATCTATCAGACATCACACCAGGTCTCCTTTGAAATTATTAATGAATTTTTACAGGAATTGCCAATTCCAACTTTGGAAAATTATTTTAAAGAGATGCTGCTAGCTGAAGCTGAATTCCCGAAGGAAGAATTGGATGCGGTTATCAGCTCTTTGCTCAACGGTAAAGCTACCGGAGAGGATGGCATTCCCGCAGAATTTTTTAAAGTATTTTCTACAGCACACGCCCCCGAATTTTTAAGACTTGCAAATGATTTATTACGAGGGAAACCTGCATCTTTCCGCACGGCAGTAGTGGTCCGTATTTTAAAAAAAGATAAAGAAAGCAAAAATGTGAACTCTTATAGGCCAATAAGCCTTTTAAATACTGATTACAAAATGTTCACTAAACTACTTGCCAACAGGCTAAACAAGATGGTGGGATCACTCCTCGGGACAGATCAGTGCGGTTTTGTAGCAGGGAGACAGCTTTATACTAATACAATTTTTCGATTTTTTTAACATCAATAAGGTTGAGGCACAGATTTGGTTTTTTGATGCTGAAAAAGCATTTGATCTTGTTTCTTGGAACTGTCTCTTTACAATTTTAGAAAAGTTAGGCTTCCCAGATGAGTTTATATTTTTATTGAAACAACTTTATATGAATTCACAGGCCCAAATTTCAATCAATTCTATGAATATAGGGACATGCCAAATAAATAGAGGCACCAGACAAGGTTGTCCTCTCTCCCCGATTTTATTTGCTCTATTTATAGAGCCATTAACAATGGCAATCAGGGAAAAAAAGTCCATACGGTTCCAGTTCAAGGAACCACAAACATAAAATTATATGCTGATGATATTGTTCTCTTTCTGAACCCAAAGATAGATACCCAGATGGAAGTTATGAGAATCTTTGCAGACTTTGAAAAAATAGGGGGGAATAGGATCAATAAGTCCAAAACAGAAATCATATTATGCAATTGCGTTATGAATTCTCTTTTATTGGAATTTAGACAGACATACGACACCCGTCCAAAGAGGTATTTAGGGATTTAGGTAACTGAGAGAGTAGAAGATCTTTTTTCATTAAACTATATTCCACTCTCGAAAAAGGTACACTCTCAGTTAACATGATGGAATCCGTTGCCGTTATCAATAATAGGACGAGTTGCGCTAATTCGAATGTCTATTCTTTCGTTGTTCAATTTTCTTTTTAGTGCTGCTCCTTGTGCAATACAGATCTCTTTTTTTTTTTAAAAGAAATAGACAGTATGTTTTACTCCTTCTTATGGACAAACAAGATACCAAGATTGGCACTTAGCACTTTAAACTGTCCTGTTGCTGATGGAGGACTATCTCTTCCAAATATCAGAAATTATTATTATGCGACTTCACAGTTTTAGATTCTTTTTTTAGATCCTCAAGAGGCAGATAACTTCTTTATGAAAAAGATTCCAAGGGAGTATAACATAATAGACCCTACAAGAGTTACTAAGTACCCTAAAAAAGTGCGCTACAAGACCCTACAATGGTTCCTCAAACAAAAAACTCAGCTTTTAACACACTACGGTATTTTACGAATCAATATCTCAACTACGCTTTCGAATATATACATGGGGGAAAACAGGTTTGTTAGAGAACATTATACTAAGGTTATGGGAAGAAAACGGGTATATCCAGATCCAGGATTTCACCAAGGAGAACTGTTGGAAAACCTGGGCGGAGATTGAAACGGGGCTTCAACATTCAAGCACAATCTTAAAATGGTCATTCATTAGATTGAAATCCATATTGGAAAAACTAGATATGGAAAGCTTGTGTTATAAAACTATTATTAGCGAAGCCCTTAATTCCCCCACACAACGAAAAATTAGTAACTGGATTAAAATCTTTAATGACAATAAATCACTTTTACTATATGAAAAAGCTAGGGATAGATGGAAGAAGAAGGAAGATATACAGATTCTTAAACCAACCTGGAATTGGCTTAATAAACTTAATGCAGTTATTTTTAGAGGGGCAAACTTTAAACGCATGCAATACGATTTGATATGGTTGATATATAGAACATCCTCTTTTCTTCATAATATATACCCGCAAATGGAAGACAAATATTTTCGTTGTGGACAAAAAGGAACCTGGACGCATATGATTTGGGAGAGCCCACAAATCCAGAGTTTCTGGGATGAGAAATATTGAAAATGTATAATTGATCCCCTTATCTCACTTGATAAATCCACTGCAGTTTTGGGTTGCTTTCCTGCTACCTCTGTACACGAGGAAGGCTTGTTTATAGCAGCTTTAATAGCAAGATCTTTAATCCTGCAATTGTGGAGAACAGAGAAGGTACCTACCTTTAATACATGGAGGGCTAAATTGTCCAGAATACAAGAATTGGAAAAGAAATATGCAATAAGATCAGGAGCAGTAAGAAAGTATGAGAAATATTGGAGTGTGTTTGAAATATAGGATAACATCTTGAAGTGGATATAAAAGGATAAAACATATATATAAGTATCTGTTCGGATATAGCACTTTGCACTTTAGGTTAAGTTGATCTTTTTCTGTACTTTTGTTACATTTGGTATAAAAAGAGAGGGTGTCGTGCAGGCCTCAGACAGACCCACTAGTGCAAGGGGTTCGCCCTTCTGTGCACGAAGTCCTCATAACTCAAAGGAAAAAGTTGGCACGTGTTGGACCTGGCCCTTTTGGCAGGTTCACCCCGCAACTTTTTGCTTTTGCCTAGCCTGTTTCTGTAACCTGTGTTAGTGATTTTTGGGTCTCTGCGCACTTTTTCCCTGTGTCCCAGAGGAAAGTGCGTGCATGTAGTATGGCTGGCCTGCCCTCCCATAGGAATGCATGGGGAATGTGTGTGCCCCTGGTAGTTTCTGATGCGTGGGGAGTGCAGGCTCGAGTTTAGTATGTGTGAACTTGTGAGAGTGAATGCTGCGAGATGGTGTATGCGGCATGTATGTGTCTAGAAGGGAAGAGCTACTTCTGGACATTGATGTGTGTGTGCAGTGAGGGTGCTGGAGCGTGATTGGCTGGGGCTGGCTGGCATGCCAGGCTCCAGGAAGTCTGGATGGGTCTGCCCGGTGGTGAGTGTGAGATTAGCATGAGTGATGTGTGGGAGGAGTGTACCTGTGTCCTGAATGGGCTGGGTTTTTCCCCACACAATGCTGGCTCCGCCCCCCTGTGGTGTGTCTAACGACCCTAGCCTCCCCAGTGAATGAAAGGGGTGGTTGGGCCATCAAGGGTGCTCCAAGACCAGCTGCGACTGGTCTCCCCCCACCCTGCACCTCCAAACAAAGGAGTTATGAGTATAAGAAGGGGCTGTGTCCCCACAGAAGTTGTTCTTGTTCTGGTAGCTGACATGAATCTGCCAGGGGCGTGCTGCTGCTTGGGCCCAGGGGAAGGCTTGGCCCCCCTGGGTCCTGCTCAGCCCCTGGCTCGCTGAAGGACTTGGTTGCTTTCTGGGGCTCTAGCGCTGGGGAAGCGCTTTATCCTGCTAGTAGCGCTGGAAGCGCTCTATTTTCACTTATAGCGCTGAGAGCGCTTTCTGTCTGCCCTTCTAGCGCCCTGGGAGCGCTAGATTGCCTACTAAGCGCTTGGGAGCGCTTCTTTTCGGCTACAGCGCGCTGAGAGCACTTTTACTTGTCCAGCCGGTGCCCACCCGGCATTTGTGGAACTCTGCTGCGCTCGTTATTTCATTACGAGTGCCCACCTCACTGTATAATTTTAAGAGCCGGTGCCCACCCGGCATGGCCCCATAATCACCGCCGCGGCCCCAGACCCCGGAGAAAGACAGCCGCCGGCATCCCCACCCGGCCACGCTGGGATTGGCCCAGCCGGCCGAGCCTCCTGTCACGTCATAGGGGGAGGAGCCGAGGAAGCAGGAAGCGGCGGGAGCCTACTCCGCGCGCCTGCCTGGCCGAGATGACCGTCGCCGTTCCCCCCGGGGCTCCTAAGACCGAGGGAGAGCCCCGGGGAGCGAGAGGATACCGCAACTCCCGAGGAGCAGGAGCTCTCCTAGGAGCTGCCACAGAGCGCCGCCAGACCCGGTGAGTGCGAGAGAGGAGGGGCATCGGGGCACATTGCCGGTGCCCGCCCCTCCCCTCCAGAGCGAGTTTCTTTGTGCGAAAAGGCCCGTGAGGGACTCCCCCGACTAGGCCCGAATTAGTGAAGAGCCTCGAGAGGCTCAGGCGGCCTTCCGATGATGACAGAGCGGCCCCAAGAGGCAGCGGGCCGCTCCAGCGGGCATTGTCAATTCGAGCCCACGAGAGGCTCAGAGGCAGTTCGGAGTTCTAGAGCCCAGCGAGGCTCCAAAGGGCCCACTCATTTCTCGAGCCCTGAGAGGCTCCAACGTTGGCTGCATGGCTAAAGAGCCCACGAGGCTCAAGGGGGCATATTGGTTTCTCGAGCCCTGAGAGGCTCTCCCTTTGCATATTTATTCCTCAGAGCCTGTGAGGCTCCCACGATGCCCCTCATCATCCTCTACAGCTGCCCAGCACTTTGTGGGCAGCTGCTACGTTTAGGTGTTGGCGCAGTGGCGCAACCTGGACCCTGGACTTTGATGTAAGTTCATGTTAATGTGATTTCTGCAAAGTGCTCTTTGCTGCACCTCTGAATGTGTTGTTGATGCATTATGTGCCTTGTTCCTTACACTGCTGAACGTGTGTTGATGCGTCATGTGTTTCTTACACCGCTGAATGTAGGTTCTGCATCATGTGTTTTGTCCCCAGGTCTATGCCCCTACTTGTATTGTGATACTTAGGTGGTTGTTCTTGCTAGTACAGGTGGTGCTAGTGAGGTCCTGGTTCCCTGCTTGACCTGTTCCTAAGGTGGTTAGGGTTGCGTAGGAGGTACTTACCCTTTCCCAGTAATTACT
Source organism: Lissotriton helveticus (assembly GCF_964261635.1). Taxonomy (NCBI): domain Eukaryota; kingdom Metazoa; phylum Chordata; class Amphibia; order Caudata; family Salamandridae; genus Lissotriton; species Lissotriton helveticus. The sequence goes on from NC_136065.1 coordinate 1,763,292,112, forward strand.
GGTGGTGTGCTAATTTTCGATTTGGGTTCTACAAAGTGTTCTATGTGTTTATTACTATTCCTAAAAAGTGATGATTCCTGACAGTGGTCCATGTGGCCCTGTCTTGTACATAATCCCTTGTGAATATTGCCCATGCCTGTTGGCACATTGTAAAATGTGTGTTCTTATCTAATGTGTTTTTGGTATAATACAAAGGCTATTTTTATATTGTGTGGAGTTTCCTTTGTGGTGGGCCTTGGGAGTTGTTGCTGGGTGCGCGCGCAAACACTTAACCTACATAGCCTCCAAGTTTAGCCTGGCTGCTCGCGTCACGTTACCTAGAGTGTGAGCAGGGGTTATCTTGGTGTGTGACTCCCTTGCCCTGACGTGGAAGTGGTGGTCTCTGACTGACTCTGGCGCAAGCCTTGGCCAGCCAGAGATCCCGTTTCTAACAGCACGGAAACTGGAAATACAAAACAAAAACGTTTATTACACCTCATGAGGTGGTGCTATAATTCAAACAATACCCTTCGGTACTGCGAGAAAGTAGCACAAAGGGCTACTGAACGCATGGTTTATTTATACCCACACAGGGGCTCAAAAGAAGGCGGTACAAAGCATAAGAGCACATTTTATGTCCATACAAGGCAATATCGAGAGGCACAATCGATCAGTGGGAGGAGCTAACAGTCTTGGGGTCTCGGTTAACACATTCCAATCTAGGGTTAACCATTAACAGATGCGGACCCTAACGGTCAGCAGCAAACACAGGGATGCTATTAATAGCTTGTTGCTGGGCAGATTCAAAGGCCATGAGCAAAAAGGTAGGACAACGCACATGGTCGACACGAGGCAGCGTGTGGCAGACAAAATGGCTGCCGTGAATCCAAAATGGATGCCGCTAAATGTTAAGATAATGGTCAAAACCAAGATGTCTTTTGCTAACGCTCAACCTAATCGCTGTTAAATTACAACAGACGACCCTTTTAGCGTTAGCTAAAGACATACGCTCTTTTAGGGTAATCTGTGCACTCATCTTGTACATCTATGCACATTATACTCGTCACTTCTTTATCCAATGCTTGTTGTGCATATTTCGTTTAGATGGTATACAGGCAGTTATGCACATAGAAAATAGCATTGGGCCACAGTGGATGCACATACAACAGGTGAAAATCACTGCTATTGCAATACATAGAACAGTCAGTAATTTCCAACCCCAGGCGGAAATTAAAGCCCAAAACCATCCAGCAAAAGTCCAGGTACTATTTTTCTCATGAATATCGGCAGCTATTTTATGCAGTTTAAGAATTGCTTCATATACAGAAGGCGAGTTATCAGGGATAAAAACACAACAACTACTTCCGAAAACTTTACATGCTCCTCCCCTATCTGCTAACATAACGTCAAGAACCATCCGGTTCTGAAGAGTTACAATTCTGGCAATTTGCAATTCTTCAGTAATGTTTCCAAGTTCTACAGCAGTTTCATTAGTGACAGCCTCTACAACTCTAGTCAATGTCGTATTTTCCTACTATTTAGTGCAGCACCCACAAAAGAAAACAGGCCTAAATTAAAATCAACATATTGCTGCAGACTAGTGTCTGTCTGGTCTACATCATCAATTCGTATAGTCCTTTTATAACGATTCATAGAAATGTTTCTGAACAATTTAAAATCTCGGTGATAGGAAGCAGGTGCTAGAAAAACAGGGGGTAATAAAAAAGAAACATAGCATATGACAGGTAGTCTGTGATATCCATGACTTCCACATACTAGATATGTGTTATGTGAAGCCAGGAAGGTACTCTCATTTATTCCATCCATATTTAATACAACAACACAATCACTAGTTCTGACTGGAATTCGTCCAGTACTTTGTACACAGAGGTCTGCCTTAGTTCGTGTTACAGTAAATACAGATTCATTGCTTGTGGTAGAGTCTCTTGTATGAGTGAAAACATAAGGCGTAGAAGCATTATCCGGTCGATATTCTTCCGATTCCCATATAGTTCCATTCGCATGGGGATACCCATGTTCATCTTGGTAACACTCTTTATTCAGACGGAAGAGAAGTCCACCTATTGCAGGTTTTCTGTTCGAAAAGAGAAGAGTGTACCAGGCTCGACAAGAACCATTATGCGAAAAAGGAAGTGGAATAAACGGTGTTCCACCTTTCTTCTAATGAGCTGGAAGCATACCACATATCCAGCAATTTGTAATGTTAGTTGTGTTATGAGTGTGATGGAGCATCTGAACAAATGTATTATTCACAAAGGACTCTCGATGCTTATACTCATGATACGGAAGAGTGAAATGCTGATGCTCTTCTGGAATTGGAGTAGTAGAAATTACAAAGACCTCACGAGCAGGAATCATCATTTCAACAGACCAAGTGATTACTGCTAAAATTGTCAAAACAACCAAAACCCCTAACACTCCTAAAATCTTCTTTTTACTAGTTATCATAGTCACAAAGTCAATGCTTCTTCAAACTAAAGAATAGAAAAACAAAAATAGTCAATGAGCTCTTCACCCGTGGGTAGACGTTGGTTTCTTCACCACAGATCAAGACAGGTGTCGCTACACTACGCAGGGCTGATCCCCCTCTCTTGTCATATTGGCATTCCGTTTCCACTACCCAGAGCGGTTGCTCAACCAGTCTCGCACAAAAAAAAAAACTGTGGATCACTTTCTCGATCTCAAATTGTATTGCGTTGCTCCAGGCGTTGTCTGGTCCGGGAAGAACTCCGCAGATCCGTCAGGTGACCCAGCAGGGCCTTTCTCCGTAGTCAGGATGTCTCGATGATCGGTCAGCACAGCAGGTTCCACCAAGGTCGACAATACCTTCCGGCAGTGAGTGCTATGCACCCAGTTTCTTTTGTTGGTAACTCGAACTGCCGTTCTTGTGGCGAGGAGTACTTGTTCTGGTCCACGCCACCTTGGCTCCAGGCTGCTTGACCTCTCGAAGATTTTCACAATAACAAAATCACCAGGACGGACTTCATGGCCCTCACCTTGGGATTTATCGGGGAGCGCTTCTCGAACCTGTTGATGAATGGAAACCAAGCTGTCTGTTAATTGTGCCAAATAGTCATTCATTAAAACACAAGGTACATCATACACAGAGCTCGGTTTCGGAGTTCCCCAAATATTCATTGGCCGTCCAAATACCACATCGTACGGGGTGAGACCCGTTCTAGAATGTGGTACCGATCTGATGGACAACAATGCCAACGGCAACGCATCTGGCCAAGTCAAATTCATGGAAGCTTGGATTTTCGCAATTTTCAGCTTCAGAGTAGCATTATACCTTTCCAACAATCCTGCTGATTGTGGATGGAACACAGCATGGAATTTCTGCTTGATTCCTAATCCCTTCAAAACGTACTTGATAACTTCCCCAACAAAATGAGGCCCGTTATCATTCCAGAAAAGTCTGCAAACACCAAACCCCGGGAAGAACTTCTTCAGTAGCACCTTAGCAGTAGTATTAGCAGTATTGTCTTTCGTGGGGTATGCTTCAATCCATTTACTGAAGGCACAAACCACCACTAGAACATACTTTAAATTATTACACTGCTCAAGCTGAATGTAGTCCATTTGCAGGACTTCAAAAGGTGCAGTTGGTGTGACAAAACCTCCAGATGGGACTCGTGTCCCTTTTCCAGGATTGTATTGCAAACAAATAAATCAGGGCTGTACTACTCTCCTAGCTGTGCTAGCAATTTCTGGATGCTCCCAAACTTGCGTAAGCATTCTCGTTATTGTGGAAGCTCCAACATGTGCTAGCCCATGTGCTATCTGAACCATAGGTTGTACGAAAGCTACAGGCAGCTTCCATCGGTCCATCTGCTTGTTTCTCCAACAACCTATTTTTAACCACTGTTCACGTTCCTTATCAGAAGCTGTCTTCTGTATCTCTCGCACTTCCTGCCTAGCATTGTGCCATCTTTCAGCTTATAACTTCACTAAATACATAGAAGTGGTATTTCTCTGTGTCGCAGTTTCACGTGCTACGCGGTCTACGAAGGCATTTCCCTGTCCAATCTTGTCTGTTACTTTCTTGTGTGCACTGCACTTCACAATAGCTACTTTCTTCGGACATGTCAATGCAGTCAAGAGATTATGCACTAATTCTCCATGCATTATCTGTACTCCGTGAGATGTAAGAAAGCCTCTTTCCTTCCAGAGTAGGCCAAAATCATGCGCTACTCCAAAAGCATAGCGGCTATCTGTGTAAATGTTCACACACAAACCAGCACTGAGCTCACATGCTCGCGTCAAAGCTATCAGTTCAGCTGCTTGGGCCGATTTCTACGGTATGCGAGCTGTCTCCACTATTGTCTCAAGGGTAGTAATTGCATATGCGGCTGAGGTCGTACCATCTGGTAATTTCAAGCAAGACCCATCAACCCACAATTCACCATCCACATCTGGAAGGGGCGTATCCTGCAAATCAATGCGACCCTTTGTCTGTTCCTCAGTCAGAAAAATACAATTGTGCGTTTCTTGTGACTGAGGTTGAGTCACCGGATATGGCAAAAAAGTAGCTGGATTCAAAGTTGCACATCTCTTCAATGTAATGTGGGGGGCTAGCAATGTCAGTTTGTATCCTGTAAGACGAGCGCTAGTCAAGTGCTGCGTCTTTGTCTGATTCAAAAGGGCATCTACGCATCTACAGAATGTGGTACTAACACTAACAACTTGTGTGACAAAACTATTCCCTCACTCTGTCGAATTGACACAACTGTTGCTGCCACTGAGTGAAAACACCAAGGTTAATGCTCTAGCAACAGGATCAAGGACTGCTGAGAAATATGCACAAGGACGTTGCTTATCGCTGTGTAACTGAACCAACACTGACAATGCACATCCATCTTTCTTGTGCACGTAAAGTGTGAAAAGCTTTGTGTAATCTGGTGTGCCTAACACTGGTGCTGAACAAATAGCTTGTCGTAACTGTCGAAAAGCACTTTCACATTCCTCTGTCCAGGGAAGGGGTACTGGGGTATCTTTCGTCAAAAGTGCTAACAAGGGCTTAACAATGTGTGAAAATCCTAGAATCCAATGTCTACAAAAAGAAGTAAGACCCAAAAATGCACGTACTCCTTTCTGTGTGGTGGAAACTGGTGTGTCTAAAATTGCTTGTATACGATCTGATGTCAATGCACGTCGCTCCTTAGACAAAAGGTGACCTAAGTAGGTTACCTTTGGTCTACAATATTGCAGTTTCTTTCGAGAGACTTTGTGATGGTGTGAACCAAGAAAATAAAGCAAAGATAAAGTACATTTTTCACACTGTTCTGGGGTGTCAACTGCCAGCAAGATGTCATCGACATATTGTATGAGAGCCACACCCTTTGGTAATACAAAAGAATCAAGTTCCTGTTTCAATGCTTGACTGTAAATACTCGGACTCTCAGTATAGCCTTGAGGAACTCTACAAAATTGGTACGATCGATTATTCAAAGTGAAACCGAACAAATATCGGCTGTCAGGATGAATAGGGATCGAAAAGAAAGCGTTCTTCAAGTCTATCACAGAGAACGTAGTAGCAGTTGGAGGAACCAAAGTAAGAAGTGTTGTGATGTCAGACACCACAGGATACTGTGGTACGACTATCTTGTTCACCTCCCTCAAATCAATGATGAATCTATAGACTCGTGTGTCAGTATCTCTTTTCAGGATCGGGAGAATCGGACTATTACAAACATTGTATGGAACTTCCTCAACAACCCCAACTCGGATCAAATCATACACAATTCGTGTGAGTGCTTCTTCTCCCTCCTGTGAGATCCTGTATTGTGGCAAACGAGGTAACACAGCTCCCTCCTTGACGCTGATCTGAACCGGAGGAATAACCATCTGACCCACATCAGTGTCTGAGGTAGCCCACAGAGATTCAGGAAGTGAGGCTAGTGCAACATCTTCTCTAACAAGGCAAATCCTGTCGAGTTCAGAGTAATTATCGTTTAAAATGACTCGCACCCCTTCAGGAGAACATCGGATTGTGACTCTAAAGTACTTCAGCATATCAAGGCCCACAATATGGTGTGTTTGGGGAGAGCAGGAACGGACATGGAGCACTGAATTTATCAACATAAAATGGGAGCGGTTGGGACAATGGGCTAAGGGAAGGCGTTCCATCGAAACCTATCGAAGTAATAGTTGTGCCAGACAGGGGAGCCCTCGGAACCAATTGTTTAGACAGAGCGCTACGAGTAGCTCCTGTATCAACCAGAAACCGATCAGTAGAACCCAAAACATGTGCTGTAACATAGGGACCCGTCTGATCTACTGGAACTTCAACTGATTCCTTACCCCATCCTACGCAATCCTATGCATGAGCAGAATCGTAAAGATCAGGCTGGACATAGTCAGACATTTGATATTGATTTTGTCTATCAAAAGTGTTCTGGCTATGCTGTGGGCGTGCATTTGTATCGGATCGGGCATGATCATTCATATTTCCCCGAGGCCCTGAAGACCCTAAACCATTTCTCCCTTGGCCCCGCCCACGGGCATCCTGCTGGGGACGCAATAATGGGCAATTACGCATCCAATGGCCAAGCTGCTTACAATATGCACATTGATTGATAGATAAAGTCGTACGAGTGTAAGGAGTATTAAGAGTTGTTCGTCCACCTCTATCATAGTTTCTATCAGGGCCCCTATCATAACCTCTAGAAGGCGGACCATAAACTTGAGCCATCATAACTTTAGTTTTTAACTCTTTAGATTTCTTGTCCTCGTTCCCCTTTGCCTCCGCTTCCTGGCGCTCATAGTATTGAGCCATCGTTAAAACAGAGGCCGGAGAGGAAGTAGTCCAAGAACTCTCGCTAGCTTTTAGACGGCTGGCTGTGCCTGGTAACAAATTTGTGACGTATTTATCGACAAACAAATACCTGCCGGTATCATCTGTTAAAGACTGGCCACTAAAATCATGAAAAGCTTCCTCAAAACGTGTAAAGAAATCAGAAACCGATTTGTCTGTCTTTTGTTTACACGATGCTAGAACAGTCCAATCAATCTTTGTAGGGGTGATAATCGTTTTAAGTGTAGTCAAAATGGCTGCAGGAAGATTGAATATTAACTGATGCGGTTTTTGGGCAGGCTCTCTATCCGCATCTAGCCGTTCCAAATCTTTCCTTTCAGCACCAAAAGTAACAAGGTCATCAATTTTACGAACAGTCCACCACATATCTGGAGGCAAAATTAAACCGAAAAACAAATCTATGTCACATAAGGTCATAGTACAGGAATTTAAAGCGCCTTCGACTTCCTCATAAAAGGCAGCTGGATTTTTACGCGGATCAGGCAATGCAGTTTTAAGCGTCATTACATCTGTTCTATTCCAAGGAGTACACACCCAATTATAAATAAAATATCCATTAGATTCACTCGAATTCTTATCGTCACTATCACCCGTTCCTTTAGGAGGAACATAGAAGGGCGCGGCTTCCCGCATATGTCTCATGTCAGCAGATTTTATCTTATCTGTCTCGAAGATGGAGGACTGCGGCTCTCCAGGCGGATTGGACTGTGGAACGCTGCCCGCAATCTTTTTCTGCTCCTGTAGGTGGCACGCCTCATTTCGTAATTTAATCAGTCGTCTAACTGCGTCGTCTACCTGGGAAAAAACAAAAGAACCATCACGTAACTGCTTACGATCAATTGCTATATCATTAGGTTCTAAAACTGGAGAGTATTTTTGAAACTTTTCTATAACTTCATCAGCAAATGTTGCAAGAAAATATAACTGCTCCCTTTCCGACCAATCCTTTATACCAGCTAACAGTTCACAAGCAGAATCAGTTTTACGTAATGCCAAATGGGCAGCTTGTCGAAGTTCGGCCGAGCGCGCAACCGTCAACATAGATCGAGTGTCCTGCGATTTTCGTTGGTCCGAATCAGAGTCCTCGTCGCCTCCAGACGGAGCGGACGGAACAGCATACGGGGGTGGAGGTCGATCTAATAAAAAAAAATCATCTTGTGGTTTATTGAGGACAGGATAGAGAGGCTGACGGACAGGATATTGGCCAGATATCTGTAACCTTCGTTCTTTTTCCTCTTGCTCCTGTAATTCTTTCTCTTCTTTCTTTCTTAATTCCAGCGCTTTCTCATACACAGTCTTTCGCTGTTCTTTTTCAATCAACGCTTGCTCACGTTTCTCTTGCTGTCGCACTTCTTTCCCCCACATTCGCAATCTTTCAAACACATCACGTCTAGACCTTCGCTCAAACAAACATCGCTCCACATACTCAACCTTTCGCGCATCAAATGACCCATGCAGTGGCCAACGTAACTCAGGATCCTTTTTGGTGTATTTATGCCACAATGTGCTGTCCATGATGGCAGAAAGACCAAACTTTATATACATATCCCTATTAGGGGTCCCTTCTTGGGGAGCCGGCTGCGATTCCGCAAGTCATAAACTGGTACCTCTACAAAAGCAGCACAACCTTCGAAGTCCGCTAGAAACAGGCATGCCAAAAATAGTGCAACATATACACTATTATACGTAAAATAACACTTAAGGTACTTTCTTAGTACGTTGCGCCGTCCAAATTCAAAAAAAGGTGGCGGAAAAATCCTCGCATTACCTGCCTATATGAGTTGCAACACATATATTTCCCACATTCAAATACACATGCAAATACAAATACCAAAGTAGACAAGTCTATTCCCAAATACAAATGTGCCACAGTAAGTGTTCATAAGACTACCTTACCATACAAAGGCATCCAAAACCTACAACAGGCGCCGAAAAACGGCTCTTACCAATCATAGGCTGTCCAGGTTCCAACAGCCAAGTTCTAAATTCGACCAAACGGTCACTGCACGGCAGACCAACAGAAGAGATCTCAGTCAAAGACCGGCGCCACCTGGATGGTCCGATCGGAAAGAAGGGAAAGAATCGCCTCGGGTGCCAAGACTCGTGTCTCTTCTGGCAGCGATCGCGTCCTCAGCGAGGTTCCGAACCTTCGTCACGACCAATCCTTCGGGCACCCGAGTCGTCGATGGGCCCCACGTGTCGGGCGCCAATTTGTCGTGCAGGCCTCAGCCAGACCCGCTAGTGCAAGGGGTTCGTCCTTCTGTGCACGAAGTCCTCAGACCTCAAAGGAAAAAGTTGGCATGGAAACTGGAAATACAAAACAGAAACGTTTATTACACCTCATGAGGTGGTGCTATAATTCAAACAATACCCTTCGGTACTGCGAGAAGTAGCACAAAGGGCTACTGAACGCATGGTTTATTTATACCCACACAGGGGCTCAAAAGAAGGCGGTACAACGCATAAGAGCACATTTTATGTCCATACAAGGCAATATCGAGAGGCACAATCGATCAGTGGGAGGAGCTAACAGTCTTGGGGTCTCGGTTAACACATTCCAATCTAGGGTTAACCATTAACAGATGCGGACCCTAACGGTCAGCAGCAAACACAGGGATGCTATTAATAGCTTGTTGCTGGGCAGATTCAAAGGCCATGAGCAAAAAGGTAGGACAACGCACATGGTCGACACGAGGCAGCGTGTGGCAGACAAAATGGCTGCCGTGAATCCAAAATGGATGCCGCTAAATGTTAAGATAATGGTCAAAACCAAGATGTCTTTTGCTAACGCTCAACCTAATCGCTGTTAAATTACAACAAGGGCATATATGTAAATATGTACCCTGGTTTAGCACTTTGCACTTTAATTTACCAGGATCTTTTCTGTATCTATGGGAATATCACAATTGCACTACTGAGTATCTTGAAATGTATATTTATAATACTGTAATAATTTGTATTTTAGACTCTAATAAATTTCTTCCTTTTTCAATATTCTGAAATATGTAATAATATATGATATTATTGTATGCTGTTAAGCCTATGAACTCTCAATAAAAAAAATATTTTTCTTAAAAAAAGAAAAGGAGTCTCAATTACCAATTGTGGAAGTAGCCTGCTAGATATCCTGTTTCTAATTTCGCAGTTTGTCATTTCCCTTTTATCCTGCCAGCAATTATTTCTGACTATTCCCAATCCATGTTTGATTTTGAGTTTTACCATGCCCTGTAAACGTATTGGTTTGCGGGTAAGGCAAAGTTTTGTGACTGCCATGTCACCATTTGAAACTTTGAGATGCATGCATCAATTAAACATGCATGAGTAGTTGAAGAGGATAGTCTAGTTCGTTCAAGAGTACAGTCTTAAAACCCTGTGTATGTTTTGGGTATTGCTAGCCTGTCACATGCATCCTAATACTCTACTTTGTGGGCTCTGAAAATATGTCTTTCCTAAAGATGTTTATGAATGCTATTGTGTGATTATACGCAGGAGACTCAATCTGTCGATGTGCCACTTTGAGGAGAGGTTCACAAGACCCTGGGACAGGCTCTGCCGACTTGGCTTTAATAATGTGGTTACATTCAGGAAGTTGGCATGATAACTTTTGCTGATTTGAAGAAAGAATATGGATCCATCCCTGACGAGAAAATCCAAGTCTTTTCTACACCAATGCTAGGTAACGAGAGTGGGAAGGGAGTATCTTTCCCCACAGGACATCAACACAGGCAGTCTGGACCACAACACAGGAAGTCCAGAGACCGCTTGCCAGGCCAGTGTCTCGGAAATGTCAGTATGTCTCATGGGATCAGTCATACACAGTCACAAATCTAAGCTGGTTCTACCCTAGTGTCACTCTTTCTTCCTGTCTAGACCATAGTTGGACAGGACAGAAGGAAGGCACCACCACCAAAATAAAATGAATTCCCATTAGTTGGCCAGATAGCTAAAAAAGTCACCTACATTCTGCCTATCATGGCAGTTTTGAGCATGTAAAGGCACGCTACACAAGTGTTTTGGAAGGTATAGGGGACTGCAACGATGTGTGCTTGCTACAGGCAATATTTGTGGTAATATCAGCGAACAAAATTAGTAAAACAGGCCAACCAAACCACAAAACAGGCCCAAAAATAAACAAAAGCACAACCCACATGCTGACCCGTCCGGCCAGCCCTTCTTACACTTTCAGATTGCCCTACAGGTTAGTCCAGACACCCTCTGACAGCATGAATGGCTTCTGTAAACAACTGTTATTCTATTAAAGTTTCTTAGCTCTACTGTTAAAGTCCCTCAAGTGCATTCTCTTTCCCGTCATAGTTTTATTTTTAAATGCATGGCTATGTTTTGCTCCAGCCTGCAGAAACTGAAAGCTTTCAGGCGCACTACTGTCTCTTTCCAATGCTGCATTAGATTGCTCTTTGTGCAATTTGCTATTACACATCCGCAAAGCAACACACAGCAGGAATTACAACCGAATATAGCTATTGCTAACAAGGTAAAGAGACAAGAGAAGTGAAGGCTGAATATGGTGTCTCTTGTTTCGAGAACTATTTGTCTCGGCAAGATCTTGAGTCCCTCAAGGATCTTCGTTGAGCCCGACGTTATTTAACGTCTATATGAGACCGCTAGCTGAGATCGTCCGCCCATATGGGATTAAAATCATTACATATGCGGATGATACTCAGCTGGTGGTCTCTCTGGCCCAAGAGTGTGGCTCCTCAGCCGGGGTTGACCTGGCGGGCTGTCTAGAGAGGGTCAAGAGCTGGATGACCAAGTCTTGTCTCAAACTTAATGGAGACAAGACGGAGCTCATGTTACTCGGTCGGCTTGCTCCTGCTTCCATCGGTTCGATCTGGCCACCATGTCTGGGCCCACCTCCGGCACCAAAGGATACTATTAAAAGCCTTGGTATCTGGTTAGATAGGTCTTTGTCATTTGACTATCAGGCAACCAGATTATCTGCCACCTGCTTGGGCCTCCTCAGAATTATAAGAAAGATCCTTCCTTTGCTACCTTTTCATGCAAAGCAAACCGTGATACAGGGCCTGATCCAATCTCGTTTGGACTTTGGGAACGCCCTGTATCTGGGAGCGCCTGTTTCTACCCTGCGGAAACTACAAACTATCCAAAACGGTGCTGCCCGGACATTATTACAAATCCCCCGCAGGTCATCCGTTAAGCCTGGGCTAAAAAGCTTACACTGGCTCCCCGTTAGGGAGAGAATCAGTTTTAAGTCCCTTTGCCTCGGTCATCAGGCTTTCTGGGCTACTGGCCCACCAATTAATTCATCTCTCATCTCCCCGTACCATCCTGCCAGACAGCTGCGTTCAGCCTATGCCACTCTAGCCATGGTCCCTAAAATAAAGAGAACTAGAATGGGTGGCCGCTCTTTCTCCTATAACGTGGCCAAGATGTGGAATGCTCTCCCTCAATATCTAAGGTCTAATCCAGAACTCACCTCTTTTCGCAAGCAATTAAAAACGTTTTTGTTCAATAAGTAGAACTTTCACTGGGACATCACTTCATCTAACTGCATCCTGTATTAGTCTCAGCGCTTGGACGCCTCAGGGCAGCTAGGTGCGCTTTACAAAATTCATTTTCATTTAATTTCATTTCATTTCGGCACCAGTCTGAGAGGGGCTTAATATTGTATTGAATTCTCTCGGCCCTGATCGTGTAGTACCGAAAACACCCCACCACCTGCCTAGCCATAAATAGACCCCATGCCGGCACGAGGGTAGGTTTCAGTGAGTTCTGGTTTTGGAGATTTAAATGTGAACACCACTAGTCCCAGCATGCACAGTGCTATATCTATCTGACACTCGTAATTTGGACAAATGGGTCAGTTGACAGCTTTTTAGCTCTTACAGGACATCCTGTTGACAGAAGTCAAAGATTTGTGCCTGAGAAGTTCATATCTTGCTCCTGTATAAAAACAATAATAATTCCCATTTGTAAAGCGCGAACATAGCAACCCCTTAAGGGTTTCAAGGTGCTGGGGACCGACGGGGAGAATAAGTGAGCTATTGCCTGGAGTCACACAATGCTGAGCTGAGCTGCCGCCGGCCATCGAAACGCGAACCCTGCGTTCCAGAGTCAGCCACGATTACGCCACACCTCTCCCCCTGTATACAGACAAGTGGATTCTAAAAAGAAGGCCGATACTGAGCATGCCGTGGATATTGGTCTTACATCGAGCACCAAGTATTTGCTAAGTAATATCTATGCAGTATACAAGCACTGACATGACTACTTAAGAAACGCTGTTCCCTTATTATGTGGTGTGCAGGGATGCCTTCATCCCAAGGACTCCATGCCTCCTCCACTTGCGGCATCTTCCTGCACCTCCCCCTGCAGCCCTAGGTGCCTTCAAGCAGATAGTGTCCTACCAAGGTATCTCCATAGGAAGCGAGGAGCTGCTGTATGAAAGGCGGTACAAAAGGGGGGTGAAAGGCCCAACCACAAGGAGCTCTCAGTGAAGACTCGCGGCCAAAAAACAAGGAAATGAAGGCTCTGGTGACTCACTCACACGGTTCCCTCATACCACCGGAAGTCCCACTGCAGACGGGGGGCTTTATCCGAGCTGCCCTCCTTTCTCAATGACTGACTGTCACTGTTTGGCGTAGGAGGAGGGGACATGTAGCGCCTTGCTGCCAAGGCCAAGAGCTGTACTTCAGGAGCTTCTTCCAGAGCTGCGTTCCTGTACTGATCTTCTGTCGGCTTTGGGGCCTACCTTGACCTCACAGAAGGAAGCGTGAACGGTGCCATGGGAGCAAGGACCCTCTCGGAGATGTCTGCGGATTGGCAGGTTCCTCACCTGGTGAGTCTCAAGCCTGCTCCCTTCTCCACTCCCCAGGGTTGCTGTGCCCGCCGGGCACACGGGGCCTGCGCCCAGTTGCAGATCTTGCAGAGACTGTGAAAATTTTCTCATTTCCTCCTGCTTTTGCAGAGGGGGGCCCAGAGGAAACCCCTGGGGGTGCAGGCCCTCTAAAAGATCCAGAGAAAAGGTACTGGTGAATTGATGCGTTTACCCAGAACGCTATTTGCAGGGTCAGGTACAAAAGGGGGTGGTGATGGACGGAGCATCTGAATCAATCAAACACTCACACCCAGTCAAAAGATCTGGGGGCATATTACCAAGCAATAGCGATAATTATCGCTATTGCTTGGTTAGAGAAAAAAATGTACCGCTGAGCTGCGGCGATTTTTATCGCAAATAAACCTTGGTATTACCAAGGTTCATCGCAAATGCGATAAAAATCGGCCGCAATGCATGAATATCGCTGAAAAGTCTGCGATATTCATGCATTACCGAGCTAATGCTCTTAGCCATGTTATCCACCTACCATTCGATAACATGGCTACGAACTGCTCAGGGGCAGGTGTTAGCTTTTGGAGGTATTCGCGCTTAGCGCGAATATCTCCAAAAGTTGGTAATAGGAGATAGCGATGTAAGCGACTGTTTCCAGTCGCTAACATCTTGGCACGCCCACTTTGCATGTCATTAGTGATAAATATCACTGACATGCAAACCGGGGCCCAAGATGGTCGCTATCTCCTACTCGCTGTCGCTAACTGGTGTTAGCGACAGCTAGGTAATAGGGAGATAATTGTATCTCCGCTTTCTTGGCTTTTAAAGCCAAAAAAAGCGGAGATAAACCCCCTTGATAATATGCCCCTGGGTTTAATCCATCACCGTTCTTTAGCCCACTCTGCCACCCCAGTTCAGACATGGCTATATGCAAATCAGTCTGACCCTGTGCCTCATGGGTGGTGTAGAGTGCAAAAAAACTATGGATTTAGGCCCAGATCCTTGTACTGGGGTGAATGTATGACATTGTTCTACATTCTGTCCATCAACTGTGTTTTTTGCAATTTTCACCCCGAGTGTGCTGGGTATGCTCAGATGTGAGTCCCAGGCTCTCCACACCACTGGAGTCAAGCTATCCAGGCTGATGAAGGCTGATAAACAGAAACCGGTCCTTGGATGCTTGATTCCGGTCTGGGAAAGACATGGCTTGGTAGTTCGGACGGGACTGTTCCCATGAGGCACAGGGTCAGAGCTGATTTGCATATAGCCAGTGTCTAACCCAGGGTGGTGTGGAGTGCAAAAAAAACGATGGATTTAGGCCCAGATCCTTGTACTGGGGTGAATGTATGACATTGTTGTACATTCTGTCCATCAACTGTGTTTTTTGCAATTTTCACCCCGAGTGTGCTGGGTATGCTCAGACGTGAGTCCCAGGCTCTCCACACCACTGGAGTCAAGCTATCCAGGCTGATGAAAGCTGATAGCCAGAAACCGGTCCTTGGATGCTTGATTCCGGTCTGGGAAAGACATGGCTTGGTAATTCGGACTGGACTGTTCCCATGAGGCACAGGGTCAGAGCTGATTTGCATATAGCCAGTGCCTTCAAGCAGATAGTGTCCTACCAAGGTATCTCCATAGGAAGCGAGGAGCTGCTGTATGAAAGGCGGTACAAAAGGGGGGTGAAAGGCCCAACCACAAGGAGCTCTCAGTGAAGACTCGCGGCCAAAAAACAAGGAAACGAAGGCTCTGGTGACTCACTCACATGGTTCCCTCATACCACCGGAAGTCCCACTGCAGGCGGGGGGCTTTATCCGAGCTGCCCTCCTTTCTCAATGACTGACTGTCACTGTTTGGTGTAGGAGGAGGGGACATGTAGCGCCTTGCTGCCAAGGCCAAGAGCTGTACTTCAGGAGCTTCTTCCAGAGCTGCGTTCCTGTACTGATCTTCTGTCAGCTTTGGGGCCTACCTTGACCTCACAGAAGGAAGCGTGAACGGTGCCATGGGAGCAAGGACCCTCTCGGAGATGTCTGCGGATTGGCAGGTTCCTCACCTGGTAAGTCTCAAGCCTGCTCCCTTCTCCACTCCCCCGGGTTGCTGTGCCCGCCGGGCACACGGGGCCTGCGCCCAGTTGCAGATCTTGCAGAGACTGTGAAATTTTCTAATTTCCTCCTGCTTTTGCAGAGGGGGGCCCAGAGGAAACCCCTGGGGGTGCAGGCCCTCTAAAAGATCCAGAGAAAAGGTACTGGTGAATTGATGCGTTTACCCAGAGCGCTATTTGCAGGGTCAGGTACAAAAGGGGGTGGTGATGGACGGAGCATCTGAATCAATCAAACACTCACACCCAGTCAAAAGATCTGGGGGCATATTACCAAGCAATAGCGATAATTATCGCTATTGCTTGGTTAGAGACAAAAATTTACCGCTGAGCTGCGGCGATTTTTATCGCAAATAAACCTTGGTATTACCAAGGTTCATCGCAAATGCGATAAAAATCGGGCGCAATGCATGAATATCGCTGAGAAGTCCGCGATATTCATGCATTACCGAGCTAATGCTCTTAGCCATGTTATCCACCTACCATTCGATAACATGGCTAAGAACTGCTCAGGGGCAGGTGTTAGCTTTTGGAGATATTCACGCTTAGCGCGAATATCTCCAAAAGTTGGTAATAGGAGATAGCGATGTAAGCGACTGTTTCCAGTCGCTAACATCTTGGCACGCCCACTTTGCATGTCATTAGTGATAAATATTACTGACATGCAAAGCGGGGCCCAAGATGGTCGCTATCTCCTACTCGCTGTCGCTAACTGGTGTTAGCGACAGCTAGGTAATAGGGAGATAATTTTATCTCCGCTTTCTTGGCTTTTAAAGCCAAAAAAGCAGAGATAAACCCCCTTGATAATATGCCCCTGGGTTTAATCCATCACCGTTCTTTAGCCCACTCTGCCACCCCAGTTCAGACATGGCTATATGCAAATCAGTCTGACCCTGTGCCTCATGGGTGGTGTGGAGTGCAAAAAAACTATGGATTTAGGCCCAGATCCTTGTACTGGGGTGAATGTATGACATTGTTCTACATTCTGTCCATCAACTGTGTTTTTTGCAATTTTCACCCCGAGTGTGCTGGGTATGCTCAGACGTGAGTCCCAGGCTCTCCACACCACTGGAGTCAAGCTATCCAGGCTGATGAAGGCTGATAAACAGAAACCGGTCCTTGGATGCTTGATTCCGGTCTGGGAAAGACATGGCTTGGTAGTTCGGACGGGACTGTTCCCATGAGGCACAGGGTCAGAGCTGATTTGCATATAGCCAGTGTCTAACCCAGGGTGGTGTGGAGTGCAAAAAAACGATGGATTTAGGCCCAGATCCTTGTACTGGGGTGAATGTATGACATTGTTGTACATTCTGTCCATCAACTGTTTTTTGCAATTTTCACCCCGAGTGTGCTGGGTATGCTCAGACGTGAGTCCCAGGCTCTCCACACCACTGGAGTCAAGCTATCCAGGCTGATGAAGGCTGATAGCCAGAAACCGGTCCTTGGATGCTTGATTCCGGTCTGGGAAAGACATGGCTTGGTAGTTCGGACTGGACTGTTCCCATGAGGCACAGGGTCAGAGCTGATTTGCATATAGCCAGTGTCTAACCCAGGGTGGTATGGAATGCAAAAAAACGATGGATTTAGGCCCAGATCCTTGTACTGGGGTGAATGTATGACATTGTTCTACATTCTGTCCATCAACTGTGTTTTTTGCAATTTTCACCCCGAGTGTGCTGGGTATGCTCAGACGTGAGTCCCAGGCTCTCCACACCATTGGAGTCAAGCTATCCAGGCTGATGAAGGCTGATAGCCAGAAACCGGGCCTTAGATGCTTGATTCCGGTCTGGGAAAGACATGGCTTGGTAGTTCGGACTGGACTGTTCCCATGAGGCACAGGGTCAGAGCTGATTTGCATATAGCCAGTGTCTAACCCAGGGTGGTGTGGAGTGCAAAAAAAAGATGGATTTAGGCCCAGATCCTTGTACTGGGGTGAATGTATGACATTGTTCTACATTCTGTCCATCAACTGTGTTTTTTGCAATTTTCACCCTGAGTGTGCTGGGTATGCTCAGACGTGAGTCCCAGGCTCTCCACACCACTGGAGTCAAGCTATCCAGGCTGATGAAGGCTGATAGCCAGAAACCGGTCCTTGGATGCTTGATTCCGGTCTGGGAAAGACATGGCTTGGTAGTTCGGACTGGACTGTTCCCATGAGGCACAGGGTCAGAGCTGATTTGCATATAGCCAGTGTCTAACCCAGGGTGGTATGGAATGCAAAAAAACGATGGATTTAGGCCCAGATCCTTGTACTGGGGTGAATGTATGACATTGTTGTACATTCTGTCCATCAACTGTGTTTTTTGCAATTTTCACCCCGAGTGTGCTGGGTATGCTCAGACGTGAGTCCCAGGCTCTCCACACCACTGGAGTCAAGCTATCCAGGCTGATGAAGGCTGATAGCCAGAAACCGGTCCTTGGATGCTTTATTTCCGGTCTGGGAAAGACATGGCTCGGTAGTTCGGACTGGACTGTTCCCATGAGGCACAGGGTCAGAGCTGATTTGCATATAGCCAGTGTCTAACCCAGGGTGGTATGGAATGCAAAAAAACGATGGATTTAGGCCCAGATCCTTGTACTGGGGTGAATGTATGACATTGTTCTACATTCTGTCCATCAACTGTGTTTTTTGCAATTTTCACCCCGAGTGTGCTGGGTATGCTCAGACGTGAGTCCCAGGCTCTCCACACCACTGGAGTCAAGCTATCCAGGCTGATGAAGGCTGATAGCCAGAAACCGGTCCTTGGATGCTTGATTCCGGTCTGGGAAAGACATGGCTTGGTAGTTCGGACTGGACTGTTTCCATGAGGCACAGGGTCAGAGCTGATTTGCATATGGCCAGTGTCTAACCCAGGGTGGTGTGGAGTGCAAAAAAACTAAGGATTTAGGCCCAGATCCTTGTACTGGGGTGAATGTATGACATTGTTCTACATTCTATCCATCAACTGTTTTTTTGCAATTGTCACCCCGAGTGTGCTGGGTATGCTCAGACGTGAGTCCCAGGCTCCCCACACCACTGGAGTCAAGCTATCCAGGCTGATGAAGGCTGATAGCCAGAAACCGGTCCTTGGATGCTTGATTCCGGTCTGGGAAAGACATGGCTTGGTAGTTCGGACTGGACTGTTCCCATGAGGCACAGGGTCAGCGCTGATTTGCATATAGCCAGTGTCTAACCCAGGGTGGTGTGGAGTGCAAAAAAACGATGGATTTAGGCCCAGATCCTTGTACTGGGGTGAATGTATGACATTGTTCTACATTCTGTCCATCAACTGTGTTTTTTGCAATTTGCAGGGTCGCGCCCTTTCTGCCTGCTGTGCTGCATTTGCTCTTGATTTAGTGTGGGCTCATACTGTCGCTCATACGGTCCCTCATAATGTCCTTCACACTGTGCCTCATACTGCAGTCCTTCACCTCCATCCTGTGACTGGCAGCCTATCTATCGGTTCATCGCTGGTTCTCAAACCTTTCTCCAGTTGGGTTCCAGCCTGGGGCTGCATCATACCTCAGTTTACGCAGCCTTTTCGCATTATCGTCAGCCAGAGCATAGGCCTCGAACCCTTCAAGCCTGCCCAGTCTCCCACACATCTGGCACAGCACTGTCTTCTTCAGCAACCCTTTACTGCGGCTTGGAGGGAACCGCACATTGAACATGCGTTCTGTGGGCAGCCGTGTGTCTCCAAGGACTGGCAACAGTTTTCTCACTCCACATTTTCTTTCTCTAGATAGAGTGGACTAAAAAATGACTATATGTCATTGTTCATAGAGTTTATACTATGCAAAAGTATAATGCTAAGTTATTGGGTGCTGCCAGATTTCAGATTCCAGACCAGCCCCCAGATTCATCAATGTCCCGATTTGCGAGTCCTTAATAGCGATTATTAAGGAATCGCTATTAAAGACTCGCAAAACGGGATTCATGTAGAAATCGCACAATTAAATGCGATTTCTACTGCTTCCTTATTTGCGAATCGCTAATTGCTAATCGCAAATAAGGAATGACTCCCCATTCATTCCTATGGGCCAAAGGCCCATAGGAATGAATGGGGAGTCATTCCTTATTTGCGATTAGCAATTAGCGAATCGCAAATAAGGAAGCGATTTCAAGGGTGCCAGGGTGTCCAAAGGACACCCTGTAGCACCCCGAAATGCAAATGTACACAGGTGTTGCGCACACACATGTCCAAAGGACATGTGTGTGTGTAACATACAACTTAGAAAAATGCACTAAAGTGCATTTTTCTAAGTTTTCGCTATTTACCACTAAGTTACACTTCGCGGTAAATAGCGGCCCCATATTGCAAATTCGCAATTTTGAAAAGGTTCATGAATAGCATTTAAGGAATCTCTAATTGAGATTCCTTAAATGCGATCGCAATTTGAGAAATCGCAATTATTTGCGATTTTTCAAATTGCGAGTTCAAGAACCATTGATGAATTCCAAATGCCATTTTTGCGGGCGCAAACGGGCAAATTTTGCGATTCGCACCGTTTGCGCTCGCAAAAATGCTTGATGAATCTACCTGCAGGTCCCCTGATTGCCCTTTTGCCTCCACCGAGGCTTTGAGCTAAAAAGAGAGGCGCTGTCACTTCATAGGCCAACACCAGGATGGGGACCTCACACTCACTCAATCAATCAATCAATCAGTCATTTGTTAAGCGCACTACATACCCGTGAGGGTTTCAAGGTGCTGGGGGGGGAGTGGGGGCCGCTACTGATCGAACAGCCAGGTCTTTAGTGTCCTCCTGAAGGTCAGCAGGTCTTGGGTCTGTCGTAGGCTCAGTGGGAGGGTGTTCCATGTCTTGGCGGCGAGGTGGGAGAAGGATCTCCCGGCGGTGGTTGTTCTACGGATGCGCGGGACAGTGGCGAGTGAGAGGTCGGCGGATCGTAGCTGGCGGTTGGGGGTGTAGAAGGAGAGCCATCTGTTGAGGTAGGCTGGGCCGGTCTTGTGGAGTGCGTTGTGCGTGTGGATGAGGAGACTGAAGGATATCCTCTTGTTGACGGGGAGCCAGTGCAGGTTTCTCAGGTGGGGGTGATGTGGCTATGTCGTGGTACATCGAGGATCAGGTGTTTTGGATGCGTTGTAGTCGATTGATGAGCTTGGTCGGGGCTCCCGCGTAGAGGGCTTTTCCGTAGTCGAGTCTGCTGTTGACGAGGGCCTGGGTGACTGCCTTTCTTGTATCTGTACGGATCCATCTGTAGATCTTGCAGACCATGCGGATGGTGTTGAAGCAGGAGGAGGAGACAGCGTTGACCTGAAGGTACTTATTGATGCCCCTGTTATTCCCTTGTCTCAACTCTGGGCATCTGTCTCTCTCTGGGATAGTCACATCCTGCATGAATTGTGAACTCGATCTGCTAATGTAATCTGTTCTCCAGTAGGAGATCTCAGGGAAACAAGAGAATTATCAATTTTTAATTGATTTTATTTGTTAAATTTTATTTTATTCTCTTAACTCATTCGAACCTTTTGCTGCTTTGCCGCTTAGGACCTCTGGCACTGCTTTCATGACCCTAGCATCAGTGCCAAGAACAAAGGGGTGTTTCTGCATACCTTCTTATCTGTCGTTTTGTCATTACACTAATAGTGACCAATGTTCTATTCATCACTATTAGTGTAATAAACAATAGAACATACTTAGCTAGAACAAGAGCTTTGGTGGCAGCTATCATAAGTAAAAATGGTTTTAAATGTATTTTGTGTGTGCGTGTTTGCAGTCGAGTGTGAGTTTCTGTGAGAGTGTGCATGTATGTGTGAGCATATGTCTATATGTGTAAGCATGTGTGTGTGAGTAAAACTCAGTGGGTTAGAGTCAGTGACAAGTAATGAGTGAGATTATGTGAGTTTGAGGCCCAGATTTATTATTCTTTGACTCAAGGCAACACCGCTCCAAAGTTGCTGCATTGCCTTATGTCAACGGGAAAGAGAACAAATCTGCCTTATCTACTAAGATATAATTATTTTTTTCTCTCCCTATGTGCTGGCGCACTTTTGACAGCCATGCACCAATGCAAACACCTTGGCACCATAGTGCATAGGCATGTGCATTCCTGAAAGCATAGGCTTTGTATTGGAAAGAGCCGCATTCCAGTACAAAAACTAAGGCTTTTCCCACTTTGTATTTGTGTTGTGCAATGCAGCACATATGAAAAGTTGGAAAAATTAGGAGAAAAAACATTTCTCCTTGTTATACCTGCCTCACGTGGATGTAAGATTTTGACACATATTCCTGTCTACCAATGTTTGTAGAAAGTGATTTGAATCAAAACCCATGGGTGGTTGCATCTGAATGTCTAGGCACAAATTCCTGTCTACCAATGCTTGTAGAAAGGGATTTGCGTCAAATCCCATAGGTGGTTGCTTCGGAATACCTATACACCACCCACTGAACACCTCGTTGATGCAAGTGAAGCTGTGAATATTCAAACTTTGCATTACAATGCCAATCATGATATGTTTTAGATGGTAAATCCCACCCTAACACTTTGCGCCAGGTTTGCTTAATAAAAGTGATGAATGAGTGTAATTGAGTGTGAGTGAAAATATGATGTAATGCTTGTACATTTATTGTCGGCCCTGGCTTACTGAAGGTAACTATTATCTTATAGAGACAACCAGGGTAAACAAGTGGCGCTAGCATACTTGCAGCAATTCTTGGCATGTCAAACACCTGTGACAAGCCTCTGGGGTAAATACTGGTACTAGCATTATAGGTGGTAATTGGAGGCATCGGGCATCAGTGGAAATATAGTTGCATACCTGAGGAAATTCTAGGCATGTGGACACACTAGTGGCAAAATGCTGGTACTAGCACAAAGGAGGTAAGTTGTGGAATGAAGATGAACAACCTGGCATATGAGAGAGTGGCAACCAAGAGAAAATGCTGGCGTCACATTCAGAGGTAATTTTTGACACAGGGACAGCTATGGTATACGGACTGCATAAATTGCAAAATTCTGGTGCTGGCATATTTTATGTCATTTTTTTAATGTATGGGGACACCCATGGAGCAGGAGGACACCCATGACAAAATGCTAGTCCTTGCACAAAGGAGTGTGGATTAAGGAGGTCGTTTTTGACATAAAGTAGGCACCCTACCGCATTTGCTTTTTTTTGGTGGGGGGCGTTTTCTTTAGCAGTGCAGCAGTTTTAAAAGCCCTGCAGAGTTCCTTGTATATCTAACAGTTTTCAGGCAAAATATAAGTGCCATGATAACTCTGGTGATTACTGTGCCTGCTGATCAGAGTTTTGTCTAGTGACAGTTTTGATTCATCTAGGGTAGCATTGAAGGTTAATATTCCTGTCACAAAGAGCATGTACTATGCAGATCACAGAACAGAATGTTATGTGCAAAGCTCAGTGTGTTACTACTTTTGTCACATAGATCCTGTTGTAACTGTAAAGTTCATAAATTACAATCGTAATCTAGGTTAGACAGTTATGTTTTTCCCCAGTCTTTCGTTATCCCAATTTTGCTAACAATGGTTTGTTTTGGTAAAAATAAATGCATATTGGTAAAGTCAACACTAACCACTGTGTTACGTTCTGAATCTTGAGTTTGTGCTTTCTTAGACAAGGCAATCTTAAAAAACCGACAACTTGTAGTCCTTTTGTCTCAAGTAACATTTTCTATACACTGATTTACATATGTATGATTTATTGTCTCTGTATGTGTGTGATGTAAAATGCTCCGACACCCTAAACTGGTATGTGCAGTGCTATAAAATAAATTAAACACATGTGAGAGAGGGGCTATGGAGAGATGAGAGGCACTGTTGGAGGTAGATAGTGAGGGAATAATTGAAGAGTCCTGATAATAATTGCTGTATCCTGGTGCCTTAAAGGTCATAATTTACTATGCTTTAAAAGCTAATACAATTACATTTATAATTAAAAATGTGTTGTATAATGCCTAATTTCTGCAATTTTTTCCAAAGATTTTCTTGGGGGTAGAATCCCCCGACCCCCTTGTAGTGGTCAGGTTCGCTCGCTCGCTATGCACTGTATGGGGCAGGTCTGACATAATTTGCCAGGGCTGCTTTGAGTTCCCTGTCCTGCCCTGCATGGAACTTCAGCGATATTAATTGTTATGACGCTACACTCATGTGGCATGCCTCCCTGGAAAATCTCAGTGTGAAGGTTCATATGATGCTGCTCTGTGATGTCATTGAGGACAAGGGGATCTGATGTCACTTCTGCTACCCCTGGCATTTGGTGAATTGACGCCCATGCTCTTTGACTCATCTTCCTATGTGGTTCCCAGATTATTCTCTGCCCGGAAGTCCTGGGTTGTGTTCTAGCAATTCAGTGTATCCTGAAAGATGTAGTCTGTTGTGTTCAATGGGTATACCTGATTAACACAGTAAAGAAACACATATTTAGAAAACAGTGCAAACCCCTGGAAGCACGGTATCTCATCAATCTTGCAAATTTACATGTTCAGTCTGTTTTTTTCTGTCCTTTCACATCTGCCAGCTCTATATCAAACTTTGACCACTTGCAACAACTTTGTTTTCAGCCTCTAGAGTTTCATTGGTTACCCCGAGCTCAGGTCAAGACTGTGCGCTGATTGGCTCTGAATCCCCAATCTACCTCAGACTAATTAAACCAGGTATATTGCTGGCAGGAAGGCGGAGTACTAATCACACTGGAGCCTGCTGTGCACTCGGCAGTCAGTAACTCTATCTGAAAACAGCAGTACCAGCGAGGGAGTGTGATGAGGAAGGGGCTGCTGTGGGCAGCGAGAGGATGGATTACAGGCAAACACATCTAATGAGATTTTTTAACTGGATTTCTTAAAGTCCCGCTGTGCAGGGCTTTGTAAACATATCCTCTCTAGGCCCTTGTTTACTAACTGATCTCAGTTTCAGGAGGCTTTGCCTGGCTTAGAGGGGGTGGCAGGCTCTGCTGGGAGGGATGGCTTAAATTGCAAAGGTGCTTTGTTCCAGTTAAGTGGAAACAGAAGTGATAAATTTGATCCTGAACCACAGAACTTGACCAAGGCTTGTGGTGGGGGTGAGCTTTTTATTCTCCATAGATTGAAATACAATAGCCGTGGAGAGAATATGTATGTATTCTGTATCTCGAATGCATTTAATGTGTTCAACATCTTCAGCAATGAAAAAGGGGCTACTGTAGGGTAGACTGTATTTACTGTAGGGTGGCGCCATTGCCACTGAGATCGCTGGGTGAGTTACGGACCCGCATCAGAGATCTGCGTGGAACATATAAATATTTAAACCCTCAAAGTGGATTCCAAAATTGCTGGCTCAGCCATTCGTCCTGCCAAACACACAAGGTGATGGCCATTCGTCCTGCCAACATCGACAAATTAGTCACTTTGATTTGGGTTATTATAACACCTATTACTTTAGCAGTTAGTGGGATGTGTGCTATATAAAAGCCCAACAATTAAGTGGATGAATATGCAGACTATGTTCACATGGTCACTGTTAAAACTGGGATTTCTGGTTGGCTAAGGCTTGCGCGAAAGCCAGGCAGAAACCACCACTCTAGTCAGGGCAAGGGAGTTACACGCCAAAGATAACCCCTGCTCATACCCCTTGGTAGCTTGGCATGAGCAGACAGGCTTATCCCGGAGGCAATGTGTAAAGCATTTGCACACGCACACAGCAACAACATCCCAGGCACACCACAAAAGGAACCCCACACAAGGTTATATAAAAATAGCCTTTCTATTCTCATAACACATCAGATAGTGATCACACAATATACATTGTGCCAACTGGCACGGGCAATATTTACAAGGGATTATTTACACAGGACAGGGCCACGTGGGCCACTGTCAGGATCAACACTTACCAGAAATTGGTACAAGTAAAAATAGGTCATAAACATCCACCAGTAGCCACTGGTAATCACTGTACTCCACCTCACCCTGTAACATAACTTTACATTATGCACCGTAACATCAGGCGCAAATTATATCCTGCACCAACCTAACCAGCATAAACACATCATGCAATCTCTCACTAGTCTAAACACATTAGACCCTACCTCCTAAGTATAACTCTCACTAGGGGCGTAAACCTCAGAGTGAAACATAACCCCACTAGCATAACCACGTGGAACGCAAAATAACCTCATATTCATAAACCACAGTTTAGAGGTATAAAACACAGGGTGCGTAAAACATACCAAATACATTACATTTCCTAGCACCACAATCACTTCAGCACATAAATCACATTAGGGCCTTGCGCCCAATACATCTACCAGCCCTCTGGCCAAGTGGCCATCTAAGCAGGGGGTCAAATGCCCTGTGCCCAGAATGTCAGGGCGCGCTGCTAAGGCAGCGCCAGTCAGGGGTGCGCCATCTGCGCAAACCTAAACGTTGCAGCCGCCCACTACTTGCTGGGCAGCTGAGAACACTCCCGGGAGGCCTAAACGCTGCAGCTGGCACTAAGTGCTGCGCAGCTGTGGAGGCCAGGGTAGGGGGAAAGAGTGCCTCTCACTCCTGGGTTCACAAGTACCGGTCCCCTGAAATAAATGCCTAAACGGTGCAGCTGCCCACTACTTGCTGGGCAGCTGGGGATCAGCAAAACTGCGGCCCTAGGAACAAAACTGCCACACGTGGGAGCCTTCTAGGCTCTGAGATTAACTGTCCCTGGGGAGCTCACTGGCTCCTTCAATACTGAGGCCCCTTGAAGGGAAAGAACTGGCCCTTGGGTAATAAGGCATGGGCCCCTCTGGGACCTCTAAACAACAATGTGCCCTTGTTGGAGCCCTCTAGGCTCTCGGAATGATGGGGCCACAACGTTGGAGCCACTTAGGATCTGTAAATCAGTATGCCCATCGTTGGAGCCTGCAGGCTCTAAAAACATCTAGCCCCCAGGGAGAGCACTGGCTCCTGAAACAAAACAGGCTCCCAAGCTGGAACCTCGGGGGCTCTGAAAAGCCACTGTGCAAAACGTTGGAGCGGCCCGCTGCCATCCGGGGCCGCTCGAAATGCCACCACTTATCCTGTGCCTTGGGACCCCCACTGGGGCCCTTTAAAAAAGACTCCTAGGGGAATGAGACTGCCAACCCCACTGTCCAGCCCACACTTTCCGGGCTCCGGCGCAGGGGGACTCTTCCTTGTGCCGGTACTCAGCCTCAGGCGGGGCTCCCTCCCGATCACTGGAGCCCTGCTCACCACGCTGCCTTCCTCTTGTGGCGCAGGCGGGGGAACTCGGCCCGGGGAGCCTCGATGGTGCAGCGGGCGGGGCTCTATTGCTCTGAAGAGCCTCGTGGCTGCACTTCTCCTGTGGGGCTCTCCCCCCATATGGGAGCCCCGCAGCACCGCTCATGCCGGCATCTTTACCCGGTCCTTCATCTCGGGACCGGGGCTCGTCACCGGCACTTGAGGAGGTGGGTTAGGCTCCCGAACTCCTGTCTCGCACAGCTTCCTGCCGCACTTCCCTTCCTGCTTCCGTCGAGAGACCCCGCCCACAACCAGGCGGGCCGTGTTCATGGCAGCAGCGAGCAACTCTACGAGGGGTAGGCTCCCTCTAAATAGGCGTCATCAGAGCGGGGTGGGCTCCCGTAAATTAAGAATAGGAATACGGGCAAAGTCGCGGGGTGGGCACCCGTGCAATTTAAATAAACATTGGCACGGCGGCCATAACGCAGGATGGGCACCGCACCTGCTAAAGATAAACAAAATAGGCGACCATGACGGGGGGAATCCCTAGACATTAGCCCAGAGCTGCAAAGGCACGAAATAGAAACGCTGTCTAAGCGCTAGGGCAAAGTCACCAGCCTTCTCCTTAGAAAGCACTCCCAGGGCGCTTAGGCTACAACTAGCCTGGGCAAAGGTAAAGAAAGGGTCCCAGAAGTCTGCAAGCAAGGAAACACAGGCAAAGGTTTCCAGGGAAAGTCCATCAGGGATCCAGGCAGGGCCCAGGGAGGCAAGCCTTTCCCTGGGCCCCAGCAGCAGTACGCACGCCCCTGGTAGATTCAAGTAGGAACAAGAACCTTTTTCATGGGGTCACAGCCCCTTTTTATACACATAAATCCATTGTTTTCAAAGGTGCAGGCAAGGGGCGAACCATATGCAACTAATTCTGGAGCACCTTGTTTTGCTGAACTCCTCTGCCTATTCACAGGGTTGGTCAGGGACATCAGACACACCACAGCATTGTGAAGGGAAGGTCCAGCCCTATTCAGGTCCCAGGTGCACTCCTCCATTCCATCAACATGCAGATCTCTCCATTCACCACCGGGGCAGACCCATCCTGACTCTTGGAGCCAGGCACACCAGCCAGCTCCAGCCAATCACAAGCAGACAGTCAATTCACATTCACTGCACAGACATGCCAACTTCTAGAAGTGGCACTTCCACACTAGAAACAATAAATCCGCACACATCATCGCGCAGCATTTAATCTCACGAGTTTGCACATACCAAACTCGACCCTGCATTCCCCACACATAAGGAACTACCATGGACACACCTATCCCCATGCATTCCTTTGGGAGGGCATGCCACTCTCACCACACATACACAGAGAGCGCACGCACTTTACACTGGACCACAGTGAAAAAGTGCGCAGAGGCCTAAAATCACCAACACCAGGTTACAGAAACACGCTAGGAACATGCAAAATGTTTCGGGGGGTAACCTGCCAAAAGGGCCAAATGGAACAGTCACTGTCTACATTATATGAAAGCTGACACTAAATGTTTCAGTATTGGTGGCCACTGCTTAAATTATGTAATTCTAATATATCTCATATCGCTTATAAATTCACTGCCGCAATGGCCTTTTGGAGCCTTTTGCCTCTGAGGACAGGATAAAAGACCATTGAAATCAAAAGTGGCTGCAATCGGGTTTTCAGCAAAGAGACATTTTTAGAGCCCATCTAAAATGGCTCAAGTTTTCAGTGCCTCTCAAGGTAAGAGAGAAGGAATTCACCAACTCGGCGCAGAGGAGGTCCAGCAGTCACATTTAGGCTTAATTAGCTAGACACTGATAAAAGTACTTTATCATCTGATCTCAAAGTACTTGCATGTCTATATCTTTTAAATAGTTGCCTTAGAAACCTCTGCCTTCTTTTGTACACAGCCAGACGGATCTTAAATAAAGACTTGAGATGGATACATCTCTCAACGAATAGCTAGAGGGAAGCTTGTCTAGCAGGACACACATGATCAGTCCGGTCTAGGCATCTGAGCGTTCCACCTGCTTCATTTTATAACCACTGTCATTTAGCCAAATGTTTCTTGTTCTGTTCTGGGCTTGGATAAAATTTGACTTATTTAAGCGAAATTTAAAAAAAAATCAAAAATGTTGTGATATGTAAAATTCAGGAAATTTTTAGAAATATTGCATTATGCAATTTTTCACGATTGTTCCCCACTCATGACTAATTTGCACAGTAAAGGTCTTGCTGAAAAAGTCTCACTCGGGCAGGTATCATTCAAGATATTTTTAAGTGACATATGCCTAGGCTGTGGGGTTTTAGGTTTAAACCTATTATAACTGATAAAACCCCACTGATAGAGACATAGCCCTCACCAGAGAAAACATATCAACACTGAAAAAACACCTGCACAACCACAAACTAAATGCCATTCAAAGAAAGGATAAAGAGAGTGAAAGAGTCATTTTTTTCTTCCTGAATGGGTCAATACAATGTAACTTTGTTATACAAGCTGGCAGTAAGAAAGACTGGGCTAAAATGATTCTGCTTGAGTTTTGATGTTTTTGGGATGCCACTAAAATATTATTTCTTCTTCCTTTTGCTTGTTTCAGTTTGTGTGGTCTTTGGTCTAAAGATGCAGTGCTTAGAAGCATGTTTTGTTGTTGAGCATTAGGAAATATCAAAATCATATTTCATATTTTGGCTGCGTTTGATTCTTTCACTGATAGGTAAAGTGGCTGGTTTCATGAGAATCTTTCCTAATATGTGTCATCACATTTACCCACAGAGAATGGGTAAAAACCCTTAATACATCAGCCCACAGTTTCTAGTGGGTCAGTATTGATAGTAGGTGAATTGCCAACACCTCAGGCTTTAAACATTCAATGCAAGGTATAGTGACAAGTACATGTATAAAGAGCGCTATCACCAAGCATCTGGGATAGTGATGAAAACATGACACCAGACTTTTGAAAAACATGGAAAGCAGTGTCACTTGGAATGCTCTGCAAAAAGGGTGCTTTCCAAGTTCAAATAAGATTGGAGTGATATTGTTTGTATTTGCAGTGATTCAACTATGTATATGAAAAAGTTGTGTGATGACCTTTTCAAAATTGATACCCGAGCTGAACTAATTCCCTGTAGGAGATCCTTGCCACTCGTTAGATGGTATGCTGAAAGCATCTTTACATGCTTCAGAGTTAATGAGGGATGCTGCTTACTTTTGAGACCATTGTGGAACACTGTTTTCTTATGCACATGAACTAAAACTCAAATATTGATCATTTCTTGCTTTGTGTGGCATCAAAGAAAGAGTCATCCCAACTGTATCCTTCAGTTTATGGTTCTCAGTTCAAGGGGCCATGAATGCCATATTATCAATGTGGCAACCGTTTACAGA
Source organism: Lissotriton helveticus (assembly GCF_964261635.1). Classification (NCBI taxonomy): domain Eukaryota; kingdom Metazoa; phylum Chordata; class Amphibia; order Caudata; family Salamandridae; genus Lissotriton; species Lissotriton helveticus. The sequence goes on from NC_136065.1 coordinate 1,763,322,375, forward strand.
ATTTTTGCTGAGTGATGATGCCAAAGGCAAGAAATGTGAGGATCTTTGGTCGCATATTGATATTTTTAGATTTTTACAGGAAAACATAACTGCTGCAGTGGACATGATCAAAAAACTAGTGTCTGAAAAAACCCTTGTCTGCCAAGTGTTCAGCATAATTGGTGTATATGTGAAACATCTCCTAGAGAGTGGGCTGGGCGACACCTTTAGTGACTTTGGCACTGCAACATGTTCCATGTTAGAGTGCTTGATAAGCAAAGTAATGTTGAAGAGCAATTCAGGGAACGTTTATTTTACAATGTATGAGAAATGGCTTGCAACGATGTATTGAAATGTCCCTTCACCACCAATGGCATTTGAAGTCATTGAAATCTCACTGTGGTACTCCGTACATGTTCTAGATCCCTTCAGTAAAGGGGAATTTCCTCCATAGATTCAAAAGGGCTGCTTCATTTTTGACCGCTTCAATAACTCTGAGGGCATAAGCGCCAGCTCAATGTAAATGTTTCAGAACCTGCAATGAGAATCTCAATGTTCAAGTGCACCAGTATTGGTATGGAAAGCTATGTCAGTGGCCAGAGTTAACAAATTATGTACTGGCTGTTTTGGCATTGCCCTTCTGAAGTGCCAATGTTGAGAGGACCTTTTCACAGAAGTTTACATGGGAAGGAAAGAGCGAGCACACATGACCAAAGACTCACTGAAGAAGTATTGTATGGTGTACCACAATAAGTTTAATTTGCAAAAGTCTATTTGGACCTCATATACAATATACGTACATTGTCTATATACCATGTTCTATCAGTGCAGAAAGCAAGTAATAATAAAAGCAAAACGTTCCATAAACACCGGAAAAACACTTTTTTTGTTGTTTTTAGAGGCGCACAAATGTATAACCACTGATAACAACTGTTTTTTAAGGTAGCAAAATCACTGAAAAAACCCCACCAGAATTGACCAAAAATAGAAACTGAAAACAGGAAAGCCTACGATATGCCCTTGCATGTCAGTCAGTCAGTCAAGATTTGCTTTATTCGGTTAAAATTTAAAACCATCAAAGCGCAGTACAAAATTTCATGGGATAAAAGATACATTACATACAACTATAGAATGTAAATAACACATTACGAATAACATATGTTGTAATTAATGCAAAGACCATATAAATCGCATAACACCATCATGAGAAAATACTTGGAGTCCAAATAAATAATTAAAAACATTTATCACCCGTTGAGCATTCCTTGTAAATCACAACATTAATTTCCCTCTTCCAAAAAGTCACTATAAAGACAAAGGTGGGGAATAGATGCCACAGTTTCTACACCTTGTTTCTTCGTCTAATAGCCCCCGTGATGTAGCTAGCTACCCCAAAGCACACCAACAAGGACCCCAGGCATTGCAAGTATGCCAGGGCTGGCCTAACTTGCTCAAAATTACAGCCCTTTAACAGTGGCAATATAAATTTCTTATGTAATAAAATGTAGAAATCGCAGAAAAAGACCATGTGTAAAGTATTCTGCTCTGAAAAATTATCACAAGGGCAGGGCCCCAAAGCCCCCTCCTTGGAAAAACCTTTTGGGAAAGGTAATAGCCATGGGAGCATGTTATACTTGAATCTTGTCAATAAAAACAAATGATATGGCTTGTTTATATAGGTCAAGAATGGCTGGATTTCTCTTCCTGAACTCAGCATTACAAAACTCCTGACTGAGGGTTTGACCAGTTCCTCTTCTTCCCTCATTAACATTGCCCTGTTAAGAAACTGGGATTTCATGGCTTTAATAGCCACCTTACTTAGAGCCCTAGGATTTGAGAACAAATCGGGGCTGCCCAGAATATGAATTTGTGTTTTAATACATCGTATCCATGGAATGTCATGGGCTCTGTCTAGGGACATATCTTCTTGGATTATCAGTTGGTTTAGGTTAGGCGATTGCTGCGCCCAGATTCTTACCCAGCCTAATAATGGGGACACAGCAATTTGGTCTAAAATGTAGCCAACACCCACATCCTCGTGTATATTAAAAGTAGCTGCAGATACTGGGAGCGACAACAGCTTCCGTAAAAAGATGTTTTCTGCTACTTGAATTTCACTAGCATCTGTGTAGCCCCAGACCTCACTCTCATAAAACGCCATTGGGACACACTTAGCATTATATATTTTCATAAGGGCTGGGAGTGGCTTTGAGCCTATCCATTTTGCAAATCCTAACACCGCCCCAGTCGACCTAGATAGGCTATTCTTTTTAAGGGTACACTGCAGAGCCCATGATCTTCTGTCATCAAAATGTATCCCTAAATATGGGAAGGTTGGCACTTTAATGAGCTCTAGCCCCTTACAGAAAAATTTTGTCTTTTTTGCCCATCTCCCACCTATTGTCATAGAATGTGACTTCTTGAAGTTGGTTATTAAATCAAGAGAGTCCATAAAATCGATAAAACAATCTAAAAGCGATTGCAGCCCTCTTGCTGTTCTAGCCACTAAAACTGTGTCGTCTGCATACAGTAATGCTGGAATATTTTTTAAACCTACTCTTGGGATGTCTTTGCAAGATGATATTAGTGCCTCTCCCAAGTTATTTACATAAAATGTGAACAGTAAAGGAGCAAGGATACATCCTTGCCTTACTCCTCGCTTAACTGGCCATGCTTCAGTTAAGCACCCATTTTATTATAACGGACCGCTGCAGTGTTATTTTCATGAATATCAGCCAGGAATTATACTAGTGCAGGTTCCAGCCCAATACTGGAAAGAGAAGCCCATAGCTTTTGCCTGTTTACAAGGTCGAAGGCAGTGGACAAATCCATAAAGGCTAAATGGATGTCCCCCTGCTTTGCGACCGTGTATTTTCCTATGACCAGATGTAGTTTAAGGCATTGGTCTACTGTACTTTTCCCCTGTCTGAAACCATACTGCAGGTCCGAGATGATGGATTTTTGATCCAGCCAATCTGTAAGACGCGCTAGTACAGCTTTCCCCATTATCTTGGCAACAGAGTCCAAGAGTGAGATGGGCCCTTAACAGGCCGGATCTTCTCTTGAGCCCTTTTTGAATATTGGAACTATGACTGCTTTGCCCCAAGACGAAGGGAAACCAGCCTTAGTGGCAGCATTAAAAACAGAAGTTAAAATCTTTGCCCACACACTAGGATCGGCCCTATACAAATCTGCCGGGACCCCAGCCGGACCCGGTGCTTTCCCCTTAGCTGTGGACACAATTGCCTTCATAACTTCCTCTTCCAGGAAATTGATTTTTGGTACCTGGGTAAAATCCCCATGAGGAGTAGATGACAAGTGAGAGCTCCCGGAGTACAGGCCACTAAAGTGATCCACCATCTTTTCTGAAGAGATGAGGCAGTCCTTACTTGTATTATCTGCCTCATCAAAAACTGGGCTGCTGATCACTTTCTAAAAATGGGTACTACTTTTTAGGATACTTGCTTGACTCAGTTCGTCCCAAGCCATCTCCTTAAGCTCGATTTCCTCGATTTAATTGCATTTTTTAAGCCCTCCTAGCCTCAGTAATCCTAATAGTGTCCCTTACAGACTCTTCCAGCACCTCCAAAAGGGCGGTATGTGCAAGGATGCACGCTTGGTCACACCAATTTTATAATTTCTTTGGCCTTGGTTTGCCCCACCGAGTCAAGTTGGCCGCTATCTGGTTTGTGATGCGGTCAAAGGCACCTAAATTTCCCTTGGCTCAGAGCCCATGTTTGTACATAGGCTCAAATCCTCACAGTTGCTATTATACAAGTTACCAAGGAAATCGGCCGGAGAATTACCTCCCATCTCAGCCTTCGACCCTGGCAATCAGCAGCTATATTAGAATTTGAGATAAGGGTCAGAGATATCTCACATTTAAGGGCCTTAATTTTAATGTCCAACATAAGGGGATTATGGTCACTCATCCCGTTCTGAGTTACTCCAAAAGAACCAATGCGCCCCATCAAGGGACATGATACTAAGATGTAATCAATAATGCTATCATGTCCTTGGCCTATGTAAGTTGGGATCGGGTGTAAGATATCTGATTGTGCTGGGCAAAACAGGTAATGGGCGGCTAAAAGACTCTCTAGGTACGTCCCGCTCCTCGTATGCTCAAAATGGGTGAGCCCCTGTGGGGCGAATTCATACTCAATGCTTTGCAAACAGTTTAGGTGACAAACGCGAATAGTAAAATCTCCAAGAATTATAAAATGGTGAGGCGTGTCATTATTTGCTTCAAAATCATCTAAGAATGAAGACAATGCTTTTAAGTGATCTAGTCCATCTATCCTGATGAAGGAATTATAAAAATGTACCACAAGTAAAGCTGGGAGGTTATTTCCCACCATCTTAACAGCTAGAATGTTTGGGGAATTTGTCACGACCAACTCCAGCCTATACAATAGTTTGAGACTAAATAGTAACAAGAGACCCCCCCTCGGTCTCCCATTAATGATGGTTCAGCAAACTCACTAAAGGAGAAGTAACCATCCAAATGATAAGGGTCTCTGGCCTCCCATGTTTCCTTCAATGCAATAATATGGCATGTTGACAGAAAAGCCTCCCAGTTTATGTCCCCTCTTTTCGACCGCAACCCAGCGATGTTCCATGAAAGGATCTTTACTTTGTTGGGTGCGGGCTGCCCTGTTACATTCTTTCCCAAAGCCATTATACTAACCGGATTTGGTTGAACAAACTGGTGAGTGAGTTCTATTTCACGGTCAGCCATCATGGGCAGTGACCTTCCCTCTCTCATCTGCCTGGTAACTGGCTGAAGCATTGTGCACTCAGTCCTATCCTGCAGTCAGCCTTGTTCTTCTAAGCCAGACAGAACCTCATATCTGTTTGAGACTGGAGTCAATAGGTTAGATCCCCCTTGTAATCTCACTTGGGGTTTATAAAAATAGTCCAATGGGAGGACGGCGATACAAGTAGTAATAAAAGAGTAATCTTGCACTTCCAAGATCGTTTGGACAAAATCACACCTACTAAAATTAACAATAACACAGTCACCCCTTATCTTTTTAGACAAGTTGCCGAGCCATGCCACTCTACGCACCATCAATATGTTGTTTGAAAGAAAGGGTTTAAAGTCTTTGTGCCTGATAAGCCAATCCACCGTTTTATTTTTTAGCTGGGACCGTGTTTCAGTTTGATCTGGTCTCAGTGGGGGGACGCCAGCCAAGACTACCAGCAGGGGGCTCGCAGCTGGCGGTAGATCAATAACGTCTTTAGCTGGTTTCAGCCCACTGCTATGGGATTGACTGTCCTGCCCAAAAGCTTGCCCTATTTTAGGCGCATTTGCCATTCCAGGCGGGTTGTTCGAAACTTGCAGATGATCTACCCCTGGACAGTGTAGGTTGCATTGTTGGGCTGGATTTTGCTGCAATTGGCCAGCTAACCGCGTCTGACTGCCAAGGGTCGTACTGCCACCTGGCGCTACTGGTTTTGGGGCGACTTTCATAGCATTCAAATTGATTGGGGCCGTAGTGGATCCCTGCTTGTCTAGGGTCTCACCTGTCTCTAAATTCCCTATAGGAGTAGTGGGGGTGTTTCCTCCCCTAACATTTGGTTGATTTGTACTATTGCCTTCTTCAGTAGCTTTTACCAAACTGGTAATCCTGTCCTCCATAATCTCTAACTTAGACCAAAAGGGGGCCAGAGAAGACGATATCAATGACTCCATGCGCACCCAAAAAGCCTGAGTGCCCCCTGGGTCACATGGGTCTCTTACATCAGATGTTACGACATCGTCATGGTCTTCCCCAGTATCAGAAATAGATGTCGTTTTACCCTTAAGGGCCTTAATTTTCCCTTTGGTCTTATTTTGTGACCGTGTTGCTGGGCCACCCATTGTACGTTTTGCCAAGGGCTCAACCAACCCACCACTTGCTCCGATATATTCGCTGGCCGAGCTTTTCGGTTTGGTCGATCGGGTGTCACAAGTTTCCATTTTATTAGTAGTGGGGTGAGTTTTAACATTAGTTGGATTCTGATCGGGGCGGCAGGCCACAATATGTGGATTAGGGGGTACCACACTCCTATCTTGAGCAACCTCAGGCACAATACTAACCACATCAGTAATACTCCCGTGGGGTGATGGATTATGCCTAGTCCTCACTTGTATAATTGGACTTAGGGCTATATCCCCCGTGACTCCCTGTGAATGATCTAAAATATTTACAAGGATTAAAGGTTGGGCCACTATCTCAGGAGATTTAGCAAGTTGGATATTGCCCATAGAAGATCTTTTTTGGGCAGCATAAACTCCTAATGAAAGCCTTTTCTCCATTAGCGTTATTTCATGCTGGAGCATATTCCCAGCTCTAACTAGAAAAGCATCCATAGTACCAACAAAACTTCCCCCAGCCCCTGTATTTTGCCCCGCCCCATTTTGTTTAGAGGTCATAGCCCCCGATTTATATTACACTCCTTATGGGATTTTTAAGTAACCCGGTGTGGTAAAGGAAATTTTATCCAGCATTTTAAGGAACTATGCCTAACTAGGAAGCACTGGGAAGCACTTAAGAACCTTGAAAGAACAGTTAAACATGCCAGTCAAATCAGGCACAGGGTCAGACTGATTTGCATATGGCCATGTCTGAACTGGGGTGGCAGAGTGGGCTAAAGGACGGTGATGGATTAAACCCAGATCTGTTGACTGGGTGTGAGTGTTTGATTGGTTCAGATGCTCCGTCCATCACCACCCCCTTTAATACCGCTTTGTTTGCCATAAGTTGGCAGGGTATGCTCAGACATGAGTCCCTTGCTCACTTTGCCACTGGATTCCAGCAAGCCGAGCTGAAGATGGCTGAAATGCCAGAAACCGGTCCTCGGAAGCTTGTTTACGGTCCAGGGAAGGCATGGCTTGGCATTTCGGGCTGGACTGTTCCCATGAGGCACAGGGTCAGACTGATTTGCATATGGCCATGTCTGAACTGGTGTGGCAGAGTGGGCTAAAGAACGGTGATGGATTAAACCCAGATCTGTTGACTGGGTGTGAGTGTTTGATTGGTTCCGATGCTCCGTCCATCACCACCCCCTTTTGTACCACTTTGTTTGCCATAAGTTGGCAGGGTATGCTCAGACGTGAGTCCCTTGCTCACTTTGCCACTGGATTCAAGCAAGCCGGGCTGAAGACGGCTGAAATGCCAGAAACTGGTCCTCGGAAGCTTGTTTCCGGTCCAGGGTAGGCATGGCTTGGCAGTTCGGGCTGGACTGTACCCATGAGGCACAGGGTCAGACTGATTTGCATATGGCCATGTCTGAACTGGGGTGGCAGGGTGGGCTAAAGAACGGTGATGGATTAAACCTAGATCTGTTGACTGGGTGTGAGTGTTTGATTGGTTCAGATGCTCCGTCATTCACCACCCCCTTTTGTACCACCTATCAAGTTCAGGCAAGAGCCGAGCCGTGACCGGTACCCACGATGGAACTTTTTTATGATGCCCCCCTAGGCAGAATCTAGAACCCTCTGTATGTACTGCGGTGCCCAAGCAACCTTTGGCCGGTGACCGGTGAAGCTGCCCTATGCAGCTAAGAGGAGTTTGGCTTGGGTCCACCCCTCGGCCTTCACCTACCCAGCCGGATGTTGGACACTGTTTTTCCTTGTCTCCCCGTTGTATTTCTCACCCCCTCAACCCTATGTTTATGCTATCCTTTTGTAACTCATGTAACTATTCTCCAGCACATAGTTGGCCGTCACCTACACAGCTGGTCTTCTGAAATTCTTTTCCTCGTCTCCCTGTATGTGTCTCCTTCCCTCCCCCTCCTCCTCCCTCTTTTGATCCTTTGATTCAAACTGATGTAGCTATATAACCCGTAACTCGCTGATTCAACTGATGTAAATTACACAACTGTTTGTACCTACCACGGAGCCTGAGCAACCTTGGTGGATGCCTGGTGGAGCTGTCCTATGCAGCTATAGAGGAGTCTGGCCCCTTGGCCGTCACCTACCCAGACTGTTCGTGTCTCCTTCACTCCCCCTCCCTCTGTGATCCTTTGATTAAACCGGTTGTAACTATGTAACCTGTAACTCGCTGATTCAACTGATATAACTATGTCTCCTGTACCTTGCTGATCCTCATATTAAGCGCTCTGATACCTCTGGGTCTAGCCAGCGCTATATAAAACTTTGCAAATAAATAAAAAGAAATAGAAAATTGACCAATACGCTCCCAAGCCGGCTCGTTTAGCTGTCTACCCCTTCCTCTGTTTCCCAGCGCCTGAGACTCCCTGCCTTACACTTCAGTTGAAGCGTTTCATTCAACTCAAAGAATTTAACCGTCCGGGGATGGCTGCCTTGTCATAAATAAGTAGATGAACTTTCTTTCTTAAATTAAAAAAAAGTATGGGCACGTCGTGCCCCTCGGATCCACCCCACTTCGACCACTGAGTGAAGGCTAGTGAAATACAATGTGTAAAATTCGGATTTAGTATATTATTGCACTTCAAAGTGCATGAGCACTTTTGTATTTCCGAAATGGTATCTTGCACTGCTACATAGTAAATGGCAATGGGTTGAGGGGTGTGCCTGTTCCGTTGCCTATGTGCTGTTATTTAGTCGAACCTGTGTAACGCCTCTTGTAAACTCAAAGAGGGTTTAACGCGCCAACATGCGGTAGCTTCACTTCAGCTCCTGAAGACAGGCAGGCGTTCGGCGCGTGATCCCGGTTCCCAGCACAGGCGCGGATTCAGTGGTGGTTGAGGTGTTTAGTTCTTCGGCTCCCTCAGGCTTGCTCAGTGTCAGGCGCTGAAATTAACCGATGACCTCTACCAGTCTCTTTAGTTTCCCACAGCCCAAACCATGAATATTTTATGAATGCAATTTAGCAAAGCGATGGAGGTGCGCGCGCGTGTTGCTCGTCCAATTATCTGCCCAGGATGAGATGATAAAATCGCGATGTGGTAAAACTGCGTTTTTCACTGTTTTCCATTCAGAAGTGTGCGTGTCGTCATATGGTCGTGTACTCCCTAGGACCCCTCAACAGCTCAACACCCCCTGGTGCCTAGTAGCGCCCGTCCCGGTCTCCCCCTGCCCCAGGGACTTGGACAACCAGATTGGATGTTTGGTAAGATATTTGGATTAGGGGGGAGTGACCCCCCCCGCCGTATTTATTACTATTACAAACAATATTCAACATTTCAAATTACAGAAAACTTTTAAACGCAGAAAGTACAGTTTACATTGATAGACACATGTTGTTGCGAGGACTAACCTTAACACATTCTAATACAGAAGGCACTCCTACCGTAAATCTAACAATGCACAATATGACTTTCTGTGTGTCCCTTTTGAGCCTGACGGCAAAGTCAACGTCTGGCAGGCTTCTCGCCCCTCCCTCTTCTAGTCCCAGGGTACTGCCACTATTACTCCTGGAGCAAGATTGCGCAGGGGGTCCAGCTTATCGGACGGATCTTTTTCCCCCGGGCCCCCCCTACGCCCAGGTCTTGATCTCTATGACAGGGGGCCGCAGACTGCTGCACACGCGCGTACAGGGGTGACCCCAGGCCAACTGGGAAGGATGACTCCCCGGCCCCCATACCCCGACAGCCTACCTACCGGCTGTCATAACCCCCGGAGTTACATGGTACTGACCGCTAAGACCGCAGACTATGCTTACCATGTTGACCTTACCGCCACAGGCCAGCATAGTTGACCGACTATCTGGCCCCCCCTTCCGCCCTAGAAAAGGTCTGTTTCAAATCCCAGAGCCAGGCTATGATATCATCCATAAAAGCATGATTACCTTTATGTGAAAGGTGCACCCCATCCCGAAGAAAAAACTGCTCTCCTCTGAAGTACCTGTGTGATATCGTCCTTAACCTAGGGGTCCTGAACAATTTGTCAAATTTGTTGTTGAGCCGCTTTACCGCGTCGTTCAACGCCCTGACTGATTCACCCCCCCTCCACTGAAACCTCGGTATCATATGGGACCACGCTATTATGGACTGTGGACACTGCTTCGCCAGCCACCCTACCTCTTTGAGTAATTCTTCGATCAGGGTCCTCCTACCTAATTTCGCCAAATCATTACCCCCCAAGTGCAGGATCCAGATTGCAAAGTAAACACCCCTGGCTATCATGGTCTTCGAATTTGAAAGCATTAAGGCCACGAAAACCCCACTGATTCTTATGCAACCAAAGCTGAGACTTTTATACTCTTTAACACTTGAGCTATTGCACCTTACTTGTTTTAAAGAAGATACTGACTTTTTAAAATGTGTACGTTTTAAAATTGTGAGTTTTTATTAACTGTACAATAAAATAAACCTTAAACCTTAAACCATACGACAATCAGGTAGTTCGTTATGCAGAAATAATGCCATGCGTCATACACTAATCAGGTAGTTTGTTATGCAGAAATAATGCAATGCGTAGTACTCTAATCAGGTACTCCGTTATGCAGAAATGATGCAATGTGTAATAGGACAGTCAGGTACTCCGTTATTCAGAAATGGAATAATGCATAATACACTCAGGCACAGATCACTGTGCCTTAGGCGTTCTCTCCGCCACTCCTTCTGACTTGCAGTCAGCCTCTCAAAAGTTGCCCCCAACATGGATACGGTGTAAAGCAAAAAGTGCAGCTCTGTACTCCAGCCCCTGTACTGCCACTCCCTTGGCAATACGGGCCACAATACGAGCTGAAGTAGAGGCTAGAACTTCCGGAATGAGAGAGAGGCCGAGAGTGTCTCCCTCTGAGCCCACACCCAACCCCAGGAGTCGACACACGTTACCTGGGGGTTGTGAACTCACTCTACCTCCCCGTCCAGCGGCTGGGCCTCCAATGCAATCCTTGTGAATTGGCAACTGCGGCCTCGGGCCGGCGGCTCAGCTCCTCTGGGGCTGCCGGTCCGGGCCGCTTCCATTACGAAGATCTCAGGCTGCCACAGGGCACACACACACAGCGTCACTGAGACGTCCTTGAGCTTCGGATGCACGATCACCGGGCACTCCACACGAAGGTCTCAGGCTACACGAAGATCATGCACATAGCATTGCTGAGACTCACTTAAACTCTGGGTGCATTTTAACAAGGCAAATCCTCACGAAAGTCTCACGGTGCACAAAGCACATGCACACAGCGTCGATGAGACTCATTTGGATTCCGGTGCACACAATACCAAGGTAAATCCTCTCGAAGGTCTCACGGTGCACGAAGAACACGCACACAGTATCGATGAGACTCACTTGGATTCCGGTGCACACGATAACTGGACAATCCTCACAAAGGGGTTCAGGGTGCAAAAAGTACACGCACACCGCGTTTCTGATCCTTGCTTGGACTCCAGGTCCCCACGATCACAGGGCACATCTTACAAGGGTCTCAGGCTGCAAAACGCACATGCACACAGCATCGCTGAGACTCTCCTGGAAACTTTTGTGTTCCTGTGTTTCCACAAGGAGCCAGCTCACCTCTGACCCTTAGGGATAAGGTATTTCAGGACACAACACAACAAAGTCCTTTCAAGCAGGGGGACACAGCACACAGCAAAGTCCCTTTAGCCTTTCTATGGTTAAAGCAGCAAATTGCAGGCTAGCCCCAGAAAACACAGCAAGGGTCAGTCCTTTCCTTCAGTCTCTTCAGTTGTTTCTTCCTTGGCAAAGGTTCCTCTTGACCACTAGGTAACTCCAGTCCTTTTCAATATTGATCAATTTATTCTCCAAAGTTCAGGGGCTTCAGCTCTGATAGTTATACCCCTCGATGGCTTTGAAGTCTTTGTGTTTCGAGGGCACTGACCCCTGTTCAAACCAGTTCTGGGTGCATCCCTGCCAGTGACACCGTCTTCCGTTGATTAGTGTGAGTCTAGATTCTCAATCTCTCAGCAGGAGATGGGACAATTGTTTTAATCCAGCAACCCAGGCCTCTTCACCTCTAGGGGCTACTCCTCCCCGTACACTCCAGATGCAGGTCAGCCTGTTGCTGTCTCACCTCCTCCCCTGGGTCAAGACATTCCCCAGATCCTATCGCTTTCAAATCCAGACAGTCAATCCACAACCAGGCATGCTTAGAGCACAACAATCCAGCCACTTCTAAAAGAGTGGCTTATAAACACACAATGCAAAAACCGCCTTCATAGAAAGATGTGTTATTACATTGTGAGTTCAGGTAATCTAAACTTCACCTCTCCATCGTAAGCCTTTGGGGAGATAGGCTGGAAAACATATTACACTGCCTTCCCATTCTATCCTATGGGCTAGATGGCCTTTTCAACAGTCAAAAATGAAATGGAGATTATTTCACTGTCAGGACATGGTACACACCTTGGTACATGTCCTACCTTTCACATGCACTGCACCCTGCCCAGGGGGTACCCTGGATCTACCATAGGGGTGTCTGATGTGCATAGAAAGGGAAGGGTAAGGTCTGGTAAGTGGGTGCACTTGCCAGAAAAACATGGCAGTTTAACAAACTGCACGCAGGCCCTGCAATGGCAGGCCTGAGTTCCCTTTTTAAGGCTACTTGTGTGGGTGGCCCAATTAGTGCTGCAGGCCCACTAGTAGCATTTGCATTACCAGCCCTGGCACACATAGTGCACGTTAGTAGAGACTTTACCAGTAAGGCAATCATACCAATCATGGACAACCAATTACCATTATACTTTATACAGGGAGCACTTGCACTTTGACACTGTTTAGCAATGGCAAACTTTCAAAGCATCTATTGCAGAATCAAAAAGAGAAGAGGTAGAGGCAAAACGTCAGGGGTAATCACGCAAAGAAATGTCAGGTCTAACAGCACCTCAGTCCTGTCATACACCGTCTGCTATTGTTTTGGAAATAACCACACACCCAGCTGTGTGATTATCCTGTACTAATCAGAATTTGCTCCTGCAAATGCTTTAAGACTGATCAGCTACCAAACACAGGAATGGCTCCTCAACCATAGTATGTATTCATTTATGCTTTAGATCTAGATATCTACCAAGCATTACTAAAGCAGCTCATACATTGAACCCCCGCTTCTGAGGCAGGATTCACTGCCTGGTGAAGTCTGCCAGTGCATCTCATTTATGTATTTATGTGTTTTTATATAGCAAAAACTTTACCCGAAGGTGTCAGAGCACTTTACAATAGAACCAGATACATTATATAAGGACTTCAGAGTACATGAATTACATAAAATATATGAAACAGATACACTCTAAACCCCCTCTGCGATTGGATGGATGGCTCTTCCTTCCTGCTTAGCAAATTTACCCAAGCCTTGAAGTTTAGTACCAGCTTACCTTTCTGCAAGGCAGAAATGGCTGTGCTGTCCTCACACCCAAGTGTTTATTAATCACACATCTCATTCCCTATGCAACATTTCCACATAGATTTCCATGCTTACTCAGGTTTACGTTCCATCTTGGGCACTGCTGTTTGCCTTTATTTTGGGTCTCTGCTTGAGTTCAGGTTTATTGTGTTTTCATTTGTGGAAAAATTAGTTTATTATTTTTGATGAATAGAATACCCGATTCAGTTTGAAGCGTACTACTTATGGAGAGATCTTCATGGTTTTCAAAGTAAAGATCATGGACGTCAATTTGCTAAAAGGCCAATGGTAGAGGAAGTGACATCACACATCCTTTGACCTTCTTTTTCACTCACACGCACACATGCTTATACATAGACATACATACACCCACTCTCACATAAACAGTCTCACCCATGAGCACGCACACAACCAACATTTAAAAGCACTTTTTTACTTCCCTCAGCTGCCAGGAAAGGTCATATTCCAGCTAATTGTGCACCACGTTTATTACAATAATAGTGAATATTGTACTTATTAGAAATGGGGGTCTCTAGTTGGCAATGGTTTGCACCTTTGTCCAAATAGGGACCCTTGCTTCTAGTCAGGATAAGGGGGATAAACTTCTAAAATAACCCCTGGTCACCCCCTTGGTAGCTTGGCACTATCAGACAGGCTTATCTCAGAGTCAATGTGTAAAGCATTTGTGAACTCATACAGTAATACATTGAAAACAATAAAAATGGACACCATCACCAGTGTAGAAAAATAAGTAATCTTTATCTAAACAAGACCAAACGGCAAAAATCCACAATACAGTATCAAAAATAAGGCTCTTAAATGGTAGAAATAGGTCAGTTCAAAGCACTTCTCCCACAAAAGTACCTTAGATGTGTCACACAAAACAAACAAAAGGGTTGCAGGGAAGGTGATGCATCAGTTCCTTGCTTCGGGGGAGGCGATGAATCTGTTCCTTACTGCAGCGCAGAGGATGCGATGCATCTGTTCCGTACCAGAGAGGAGGTGACAAGATGGCGTCTCGATGAGTGGCAATGATCTGGTATGATGTGAAAAAATGGCGGTGTGATACGATGTGATGATCCAGACGACGTGTGAATGTTTGCAGCCGCATGTCAGGTGCTGCAACGGTTTTCTTGGCGATGCAGCGGTACCCGTTGTGGATGCGGCACACTTCTTCTCCGTGTCTCAGCAATATGTCGGGACCAGGTGCGGATGCGGCACACGTCTTCTCCGAGGCTCAGCGAGGCATCGTGAATGGGTGCGGATGCGATACGCTTCTTTCTCGTTGTGTCGATCTTCCAGCTCCTAACAACAAAAAGTCTCTAGGGTTCCTAAACAGCAGCAGGCACCTCTTTGCAGGTTGGAATTCCCAGCAAGGAAATTCAGGGGACCTGGTGGTGAAGTCTTAGTGTTCCTGAGACTTCAGTACAGGAGACAAGCTCAGTTTCAAGCCCTTGGAGATCTTCTTCAAGATGACAAATCAAAGAGCAAAGTCCTTTTTCTCCTTTCCTTGGCAACAAGTAACCACTGCAGGCCAACCCCAAACAGCAAACACACAGGGAAAGTAATCTTCCACATCTTCTCCTGTTCTCCTTGGCAAAGGTTCTTCTTGATTTCCCAGAAGTGATCTAAAAGTCTGGGGTCTGGGTCCTTCTTTTTATACACACAAATCCTTTGTTCTCTGAAGGCAGGGAGTGTCTGCACCCAGCCACAACCAGTTCTGCCCTCACTGGTGCAGATTCCTTGCAGGAGGTGGAGACAGCATTGTTGAAAGCAGACCTGGCCCAGGCAGGTGAAAAGGAGTTTCATCCACCTACTCTAAATTCAACCAAGTTCCACTCAGCCCAGCCCTCATTCACCAGACTGCCAGAGCCGCTGCCTCTCCCAGCCTCTGTCACTCAAAAGCTAGACATGCAATACACATACCTAGCAGAGAAACAATGGATGGGTAGGCAAGAAAATACCTAATTTCTAAAAGTTGTATTTTCAAACACAGAATGTAAAAATCACCCACACTCAAAGATGTGCTTTAACATTCTGAGTTCAGGCATACTAAACCTTATTTTCCTATATTGTTCCCTGGGTCAGTTATGTTTATAAGATGTTATAAGCAAACTGCCCATTCTGGCCAATGGGAACAGATAGCCTTGCAATACAAAAACGAAAATGGCAGAATGTCACTATCAGGACATGCCACACACATCACATACAATACACCCTGCCCACAGGGGTACCTTGGGCCTACCTTAGAGGTGACTAACATGCAGAAAAGGGAAGGATTGGGGACTGGCAAGTCTGTGCACTTGCCAAGTCGACATGGCAGTCCAGGACTGCAAACAGGCTCTGCAATGGCAGGCCTGAGCCACATTTTACAAGCTGCTTCTTTGGGTGGCACAATCAGTGCTGCAAGCCCACCAGCAGCATTTGATTTACAGGCCCTGGGCACACATGGTGCACTGTTATAGGGTCTAACAAGTAAATCAAATAACCAATCATGGAATCACTAATCCAAACAACAATTTACAAAAGGGAGCACTTGCACTTTGGCACTGAACAGCAGTGACAAAGTGCCCAAAGCATCTAGACCAGCAACAACACAGGAGGTAACAGCAGAAAAATGGAAGGGAGACCCATGCCAATAGTGTCAAGTCCAACAGTACTATTATTCACTATTAGTGTAATAACAAATTGACAGAAAACAAGGGAGAGTGCAGCCCCAAATCGACGTCCATAAGGGTGAGTAGCCACGGTGTTCAATGTACTGATTTTGCCACCTCTGAGGCCAGGGTCACAAAGGCAGTGCCAGGGGTCACAAGGGGCAAGGCATGGGTCGCAGCTGCGATGACTGACCACCTCTAAATGACGTCCATGCCAAAGATATAATGTCTCTATTTTTGCGCAGCTTGTCCGGCTTTGCGGACAGGAAGAAATGTGTACATTTAGAGCAGCAAGGCGGTGGACCCTAGGGAAATAGAAGAGTGCACCATGAGTGTTCAGTGGGGCCATGGGCTGACTGTTAAACTGAATCCCATTCTTGAATGCCTCTGAGGTTACATCCCAGCGGCCACAGGCCTTGCTTCTCAACGCATTTATGGTAATGCAGCTCTGCCTAAGTGGCATGACGGATCACAGCCACTAACTGGCGAGAGCCTTGCAGGGAGTCGTCTCACCCCCTCCATTCACACTGTAGTTAAATGACAGAGACAGGTGGGGCAGGGCAGAGAGTGAGAGCACAGAGAGGGCTCGAGAAGAGGTCTAGCCAGTTGAAGCTTTATGCTACAGCTCCTCTATGTGCTATTATATTTCTAGTTATGTCCATACTTGCCAGACTTTATTCTGTAATTTAATGTCTCTTGTTCCTCTGCATTTTTAGATGACCATTGACTTGATGTACCAAGCAATTTTATGGTTGCAAAAGTCAAATTTGAGCCTTCCCAGCTACAAAACCCAAGTTGCAATTCGGTAACATTACCAAATCACAATTTGACTTTTAAAATAAATGCAGAATTGGGATATTAAAGAGGCATTTAAAGGGCATTCCTTCCAAATATCGATTCTTTAGCATATGTAATAATATTTTGCAACCAAAATACAATCACAAAACATTAATATGTTACCATCAAAACTGGTGGTAACTATTCGCAAACTGTAAAGAGTCCACAAGGGACCCCTTCCCCTTTATGAATGTGAACAAAAACACTCCCTGCTACTAAAAATATTTATAAAATTAATATTTTCTTTTTATAATGTATCCCGTTTTCTGATAAAAAAACGGGTTGATTTAAAAAAAAAAAAAAAAGATTGCTTTATTAAAAAGCGGACATGGGTGGTCTGCTGGCCCCAACAGGCAACCATGCCTGTGACTCTAACCAATTGTAGAGGGTCTCCTGCATATTAATGAGGGAGGCTAATCCGCGCCCCACTGCTAATCAGTATTTTATTAATCAACCTATTAATGCATAGGTTGGTTTGCAAAATACCAATGCATTAGGTAGAAAACTGTGTGCATATTGCACCCACTTGACCCAATTCAGGAAGGAAATCAAGATCTGGATCTTCAACTGAATACTATAGCGCATAACGATCAGAACCCACCTAGCGCCGTGAGACCCTCACGGGTGAGTAGTCTCGCTTTACAAACCCTGATTGGTTGATTGATTCTACCAAATCTTTATTAGTAGATTCCTGTTAAGAAATAGCAGATTGAAAATCGTTATTTGATGCAGTTTACAATTTCTTAATAGGAATCTTAGCACACCAGGCCCTGTGACTCTAAATTGTTATCCATTTTTTCCTGACCTTATATTTAGCGTGTTCATGCTTGTTTTGTGCAAGGGGTGCGATACATCCCTGTTGTTTCAAAGTGCATTAAGCTGACGCCTTGCTGGTGGAGTTGTGCTTTATATAAATTGCAAAATAATTTTTTTTTAAAAGAGAAATAGGTCACCTGACATCCAGAATTTATTTTAACTAGGGGAATCATGACAAAATGCGCGCACTGGCACAGTGAGCTAACTTTTTACAAATGGAAGCACCCACAGTGTATTTTTGTTAAAAATGGGGTCGAGTTCGGCGATCGTCATGCTTCATTGGCTCGGCACTCCATAAAATAGCTAGACTATTTAATAACTGTCCTTTCAGATACAATGGCATTTTAGCAATGCTATGTGAAAACGGTGCGTCCAAAAAGCAAAAAGCACACTATGGCTTCACTTTTTTCAAAATTGTCACTGGGGCGAATCCGTCCGGAACTCTTCGAAAAGAAACTGTGCTTGCTGGCTCAGCTCATTGGCTGGAAGTAAGGGCAAGCGTTAGCCACCCATCTTTGAAGGATCACCAGGTGCCCTGGAGACTATAAAATGATTGCACCGGGCACTGGCAGCTGTGGTGATGGGCTGCAGAATCATGCCAACGCTCGGCTCACACTGAGGGCACTCTCTGCCTCCTGCCTCAAGCTTTTCAACTCCTGACAATCCGAGTGCCTCTCACGAGGCAGTCATTCATCTCGGATGCATTTGGTGTATTGTAAAGTATTTTGAAATTAATATCGACCAGTCCCTCTGGTGCTCCTGCTTGATAGATCCTATTATAGGTTGACTGATTATTAGATACAGAGCACAGCAGAGAGTTTATTAGGATATAGACCGCGAAGACTGAACATCACTCTTTCCAATTCCACGGATGGTTGTATAGAAAAATAAGAGGGTCGTCAATAATGCTAATGTAGGCGATTGTATAGATTAGCTGCAATGTAAAATTAGTTATTGTGAAAAATGCAAGCATCACAGCGGAAAGACAGAGTCTAAACAACAAGCCGTATTATACCACTCTCCGAAAATATAATCTAGCATCCCCTAGTTGACCTGGGTGTCTTGCACTTTGACCTCTGACCTCTTCAAACTGACTGCAATAGTGGCTCGAGTTTTACTAGTTCTAGATGGGTTACCGTGCTCCAGCTCTAAATGCGTATATTTTAGCCCTTTATGTTAGAATTGACAAATTGCTTTAGCCCTTGCACCACTATTTCTAAAATTGAATTTTGAATAATCTTTGCCCAAACCCATTGTCGAGGGCCAGGCTTGCTCAGTGAGCTCAATTACGTTGTGGGATGTTGTACAGATTTCAGCATTTGTGCCAGGGCCGGATTTGGTACCAGTCCAGTCATCCGCCAGCTGATGGACCACTTCCGGTTCCGTTTAAGTCTCTCTGGCGGCTGGAGGTCTAACACTCAGACTGCACAGTCAGTTAGGAACCAGGTGGACCAGTGACACAATATTGTGTTAAAAATACTGTGTCAAAAATATCGTTGGCTACAATATCCTGCTTCTATACTTATTATATTTATATAGTGTAACATAATTTTAAAAATATGCATTTTACAGTATATATATTTTAATATTGTAATATATATATATACATATATGCAAAGTAACAGATTTAAAATCCTAAAATTGGTACATTCTAAAATGAATGATATATATATATATATATGTACATACATATTGTTAAAAATATATATATATATATATATATATAATATAAAATAAATGTTCGTATACATTTTTACATGGTACACTATGTGTGTGAATATATATATATATATAACACATACACAAAACCGAAAACCATAAAAATATCAACAATTCAATAAGAAAACATATATTAATTCATGTAGACAATAACATAAAACATGTAAAAACACATTTTCTAAAAGCACTATAGGCATTAAAATAAATTAAAAAGTGAAATAAAAAATATAAGTTGTTTAAAAAACAAGTAATGCTATAAAATATATGTAACCAATATTATGAAAACTATTGGAGTCTAAGCATATTAAATATACTTTTCTTATCCTAGTTAATGTAACAGTAGAGAAAGTGTTGGACTTTGAAGGGGTTAGATTAACTATTCCTACTTCAGTCACTGCAACAGTAGGGAAAGTGGTGGACTTTGGAGGAGAGGTTAAATTGACTATTCCCACTCCAAACACTGCAGCACTGGGGATAGTGTTGAATTTCAGAGGCGTAAAATGTACTGTTGCCACTAAGGTCTGTGCAACAGTAGGGAAAACCTTGTACTTTGGATGAGTTAAATTTACTCTTCCCACTCCAAACAGCACTACAGTTGGGAAAATGTTGGACTTCGGAGGGGTACAATTCCCAGCCAGTCTATGCAATAGTAGGGAAAGTGTTGGACTTCTGATGGGTTATATTAATTATTCCCACTCCCAACAGCACAACAGCAGGGAAAGTGTTGGAGGTCAGAGGGGTTCATTTTAATATTCCTATTGGAGTCTAAACAGAAGTAGGGAAAGTACTTCACTACAAACACATTACATATATGAGTAACCTTATGAATGTAGAAACAAATTGTCTAACATGAAAAATGAATATATGTGTACTAGAAAACTAAAAACAATCAATTTGCATAATTACTATTAAATAATTATCATTCACTTTTCCACCCTAGGCCTCTACACACCTAGCAGCTCACAACTAAAATATAATTAAAATAAATAAGTATTCCATAATTGATATGTTTAAAATTCAATTAAATAATTAATTTGCAAACAATTAATAATTAATTATTATTTAATTAACTTCCCACCCTAGAGCCCTCCAAACCTAGCATCCTGCTACTAAAACATAAGTGAAATAAATCAGAGTTCCCTATTTTACAAAATTAAAAATGAATTAAATAATACATTTTCAATAATACATTGTTAATTAGTTATCGCTTAATTAACTTCCCACCCTAGACTCCTACAAACTTAGCAACCCAAACTAAAACATAAGTAAAATAAATAAGTATTCCATAAATTACATAATTGAACATCAATTAGATAATTAACAATTATTAATTAATTGTTAATTATTACTCAATGAACCTCCAGTACAATACTCCTACAAATGTACCAGCCTTCAAATAACATAAAGCAAAAATAAATCAGTATTACATCATTTGCATGATACATATCAATCATATAATTAAATAAAATGTATACACTAATTCATAATTAATTATTACCTAATTATATTCCCACCTTATCCCCCTTCAAACTCAGCGACCTGCGGCGACATTATAAATTGCAATTATAAATTAAATAGAAAATTCTAAATCACTTAAAATGACATGCTATATTAGAAAAAATAATACCATTTATATAAACAATAGTATCACATAAATATTCATATATTAACTAAAACACATTCAAATATTAAAAAATGATATTTTATAGAAACAATATTAAAAAACAGGAATATAATTTAAAACAATCAATAATACGTACCTCAAAACAATATTCTTGTCCATTATATTCTTGCATCGCAATATTTATGTATCACAATATTTTATTTCTGTTAATTCAGTGTCCTGATATAAACAACTCGATTTTTTGCCCAGCAACCAACCAGCCATGTGCCCATCTGTGGCTGTTCTAGCAAACAGAGTGTAAGACGGACACATTGCACTACCTGCTTTTTGTTCTCTGGAGTGCATAATGCCATATGAACTCCTGTTTGTCTGTATCTTTGTGTGTTGTTCCCTTATTTGAACCCCATGAACTGTGTATCATAGGCAAGGTTTCTCCATGGTTCAAATTAAGATGGGTCGAAAATGTCATTATGCTGGTGTCATACTACATTATTTCCGGCATTTCTCTTTAGGCTTGTTACATGAAATTCTTGAACTTTTGCCATTACACCACGTCGCATGATTTCAAGTTCACAGACAAACAGAAAACAGAAGGTTGTTACTGGTGGCACTTGTGTTCTCCTGTCAAAAATGAAAGAAAAGACCCGTTTTATGAAAATGTGTAACCTTAAATGCCAGATTTGCATTTCACTTCAAAATTTTTCTACATTTTTGCATAATTACGCAAAAGGAAATTACATGAATTTCACACACCTATGATTCAAAAAGGCCATTCTGTCCCAATCCTGTTTCAGTTCCCAGTTCATTAGCAGATCTCTATTGCAGAATAATTCTCTAGTTAATGACACAAAGATGTCAATAGCCAGCCCTTGCCCACATGTCAGCCCACCTGCAGCTTCTTGCCTTAACCTCTATTTCAGAGCTTATATCAGCTTTTTAACCTGCTTCAGATCTCTTCTTCAGATAGCAACCATTTCACAACTATGGGCCTAATTACAATTTTGGGCAGGCTTAGGTCCGCCCGACACCATCTTGGTCCTGGGACCAACCGACCTCCATTCAGCGGCCCTGACTGCCTAATTAGGATGCGACTGAATACTATTCGGTCGCATTCCTACATTTCCCTATAGGAGCATGCATTATGGCCATAAACCAGCCATAATACATGCTCCCATAAGGAAATCAGAGGTCTCGTCCATCCCTGCACCCCATGGCAGGCACCTCAAGGTGTCTGCCACGGGGTGCAGGGATCAACGGGGGCCACCATAAATGCCCCCTTGGCCCCAACCAGAGGCCGCACACACAAGTTGGCTCTGCTGGGGGCCTCCCGAACACACTTTCCGTGTTAGTTTCCATGTCGCACAGGCCGATATAGAAACCTTGAATCGTAATCTCAAGGGCGGAAAGGCCCGCCCTTTGGGATTACGATCCGGTTCGAGCTGGCCTACGGGCTCCTTCAACCTGTCAGAATCCAGCTGGAATGACCAGGCAGTTTCAATTCTGACCGCCTGATACATAATCAGCTGGTCGGAATTGAAACCAACGATGCGGGTCAAAAAGCCTCCGACCTGCGTTGGAGACTTTCCGACTTCCATCATAATCGGCCCATCTGTATTCAGACCTGCTTCAGATCCTTGGGGGTCATCAGGATGGCGGACGGACTTTCGTCCATCTGCCTTCCAATCGTATTTGGGACCACCCCCCTACAAGGCGGCGGTCCCAGAGGGCAAATTATGATGCGACCGCCACTGTGGCAGTCGCATTGCCCATGTTTTGTATTGTGGAAGGTGCTGCGTTCTGCTGAACCCACCTGCAAGACAAAACAGACACCCCACACATATCCCTGCACTAGGTGGCAGGCACCATGCTATGCCTACCACATGGTGAAGGGATAGGTGGGTGGTACCAAAGGTGCCCCCCAGGATCTATGTCCCTGACCCATGGGGTTAGGGGGGCCCGCTACTGCCCCCCAAATCCGTTTCTACCTGCTGTTTTGCTGCGGTTTGACCGGCACAGAATGGCTGGCAGAAACCAATATTGTAATTCCTATGACATTCTGGAACTACAGGGAGGCCTGACAGGCGGTCGAATAAAGCCTGCCTGTGTGGACCGTAGCGGTCGGTGTTTTCGACCGCCACCCGTCCAGAAGCCATTGTAATATGGCAGTTGGAGATCCCTGTTACGATGGCCAAGGGATTGCCACCAACAGCCTGTCTGTGGCGGTCCCTCAGCCATCGTAAAGTAGCTCCTAAGTTACAGGTGCCATCACTGGCTTGTTTCTTCCTAGCTTGAAATCTTTCTGCT
This sequence comes from Lissotriton helveticus, assembly GCF_964261635.1. Taxonomy (NCBI): domain Eukaryota; kingdom Metazoa; phylum Chordata; class Amphibia; order Caudata; family Salamandridae; genus Lissotriton; species Lissotriton helveticus. Next base: position 1,763,345,582 of record NC_136065.1, read on the forward strand.
TTAGATCTCATGCCAACTTCTGACCTATATTTTCAGCCCAGGTGCAGATCTCAACGCAGCTTCAGAGATCTGCACTGATAGAGACCTTTAACTATTGCTTTTGCTTTGGGTTTCTTGCTTCAGAACCCTACCTAGCTTAAAAGCTATGAGTTAACCCTTACTTTACTTCTGGTTTCCACCCCCACTGAATTTGTTGTTGATCCTTTCTTTATATATCATGCCTAGCTCAATCTATTATCCTTTTTAGAAGTCCTGGCTGGGGGTGCCAGGTCAATCAGCTGCTATTGAGCCTGAATTAGATCAATGGGAGTCTGTTATCTTTTAGTGCCACTAGAGATCTCTTTAAACTTTTATTTTATTTATTTTATTTGAAAAGTTTTATATAGCGCTGGCTAGACTCGGAGGTATCAGAGCACTTTACATGAGGACGAGCATTGTTTCTGAGCATAGTTACCAATTACATAGTTACAAGTTACACAGTTTCAGAGCATAGTTACAAGCTGCTGGAGCGTAGTTACGTGTGTTAAAAACAAATGTAAGGAAAAATGCAGGCAAGGGGAGAGAATCAGGGGAGAGAGGATAGGAGCAGGGGAGGTAGACCAAGAATGAAAGAGGGAAAGAGGTGAGGGGTGAGGGGTGAAGGAAACACAACTGGGAGACGAGAAAAAACAGTGTCCAACGTCCGGAGTGATATGATCCTAGTGGAAACTGTGTAATTCCCACACCTCCACTGTGTGTTGCTCACTTTATACTGTGGACTCTCTCAGAGAGGTCTCTGAGACTCCAGGGCTTAAATACTGGATCCTTTCCTAAAAAGGGGAGAGGGAGTGCTTTGGCAAGGGGTGCCATTCCCACACCACTGCTGTGTGTGGTTCCCTCGATGCTGTGGACTCTCTCAGGTGGGTCTCTGAGACTCCAGGGAATAAATGCTGGATCCCTCCCCAACAAAGGGAGAAAGGAGTGCTTTGGTAAAGGGTGCACACCATGGTGGTAACTTTAGGGATAATAGTGTATTGCGTGGTAAAACAGTTTTAGAATGGAGGGGACAGTTCCAAAGTGTGCAGAATTGTGGGGCAACCTTGTGGGGCAACCCCTCGTTCCTGCCATCAGCCCTCTTGGCAGGCGTGAATCTGAAAGAGGAGTCCGTGGAGAAGTTGCCATCTTAAAAAATAGTGGATTAAGGTATTGGGCATATTTTTGGTGGCCATTATGAAGTCAGGCTGTTCACTAGTAAAACTAATGAATCATAAGAAATAAGAAAATACCTGAAGGGTTCCAGAAAAGCAACAACTCCCAGTGTAGTCAGGATTCACATAGTAGGTATCGCCCCCACCTGGTACTTAGGCCTCACTGCTGCCATAATCGAAGTCTTGACAGCAGACAGCATGCAGTAGTCCAGTGCCTGGACAGCTGAGATGACTCTTCACTCTCCTCAGGCCAAAGCTGCCCACCAATCGTCAGGGTCTGTGCGCCCCACTCCCAGAGCCGCGGGTGGAGTCACCAGTAGTTCCTGTACTCTAGAGCGATCCATCAAAGCGGTGGAGAGATGTTTGGCAGGATTGTGCATCATCTGGTAAGAAGTGCGTGACTGTGGTGTGTACAATCACAAATGATGTGGAATGTTAGGCTTCCCCTATGTGTGCGTCAACTTATTTTCAGGGAGAAGAGAGCCAATAATGATGGGGTCAGTTGGGATCATTATAGAACCAAAACAACAAATAGGCAGCTGGCAATCGATGAGTTATGGATTTGGCACGAGTGAGGCACAGCGTTACCTCACCTAGACGTGTGCACAATTAAAAGAGAACTGGTATTGTGTGAGTGCTGCTAGTGCGGGCGCCATTTTTGTGTCAGGCAGCGTTTGAGGGATTGATCGCACTGCGGATCATATTGGGCTATTAAGATAGGAAATAAATGGGTACCTGAAATAGAAAATGGCCTGAGCATCGTTGAGGGGCCATCTTTTAGGAGACCCATCGCTCAGGAAACAAACAGCTGCGGTGAGAAGAGTGAGGATGGGCATCGAGGGACACTCAATCCGCCATTACAAGGTCAGGCAGGTATAGGCAGTATCACGGGAGCTATTGCCGTGAAGGGCAAATACACCTCTGATACAGCTAAGACCTGTGGGTATCTTGAGCTGAGGGGCACAAACGGTCTCCATCCACAGGAATCGGCCGCTCGGCGTCGGCCATTTTGGAGCCGATGCGTTGGTTCCAATATGGCAAAATCTTCAACATGAAACTCCGCCGCAGCTAGTGTGAGCCGTTTGCTTAGGCGTCTCCTCCCACGGGCCTCCACGGAGTCGGAGCTCTGGCCCTGAGAGGAGCCCAGTCCACTCACAGCAGGGTCCGGGCAATTCAGCCCCCGCCCCCATCATTGCCCCGGGAAGCAGCCGGAAGAGGCTCTGCCGAAGAGAGGGTCCAGAGTTCAGCCGATGGGGGAGGGGTCAGCTGTTACTTTTCTGTCTCAGTGTAGTATACCTGGGTACTACACTGGGACATCTCCAGAGTTAAATCCGCCAAGAGCAGATCTAATAGCTGCACCTAAGGAGATAGCACTTCCAAACCCAAGGGACACACTTGCTGGTTGACCGTGTCCTGAACCATGAGAGAAAAGGGAACTACTCTGGGAGTTGTTGCTCAGTGAGTTATTCCCATAGAAAGAACAAGTTTGGAGGTTATTTTGTTGCTGATAATGCTGCTGCTGTTGTTGCTGATGCTGCTGCTGCTGGGTACCAAGGGGTCGAAATAACCCATTGTGGCTCCTGAAATATTGTTTGCTGCTCCAGAGGCAGATGCTGCTGCAGCTGCTTGAGCTGCCGAAGGACTGATTAACATAGGTGCTGAAGCGACTAATCGAACATGATTTCTCAAGCCAGTTCTTGCTCCAGGACCCATCACCAAGGCACCAGTCTGATCATAATAAGCAGTGGGAGTAAGAGCCTGGTAGCCTGGCATGCCTGTTGTGAATCCTTGACTAAAAGCCAAAGCGGAGTTGGCACCTGCTGCTCTTGCTGAGCCTGATTTGGAGTTAAAGGACGATAATTTGCTCCTGCTCGAAGTACCTGCTGCTGTCCCTATTGTGCTTGTGAGGCTGCTTGTTGGTTTGCAGAGTTGTTTGCTGCAGCCCCTGCAGCTGCTTGTTGCTGAAACAGATTTGCTGGATAAACACCCCAGGGAACTCCATAATACCGCGGAGGGACTACAGTAGGACCTGCTAATGTTGCTACTGCAGCTAAACACTTGATACTCAGAGATTCTCAGAGGGATGTTATGGCTTTGTAACTCAGAACTCAGCAACTCACAACCATAGCTTTCAATGAATCAATGTCCAGTCAATGCTTTTACTTTAAAAAGCAAAAGGATTTTAGAACACCCCCAGCTAAACACTTTCTTGAATTATGATATCTGGCAGAGCAACGGCAGGAACTCACCTACAGTGAAGTGATATACTTCTCCCTCAACCAATGTGGCATAAAAAGGTCCTCGTTCTCCATTTAAAACACCCTTCAAATAGGAATTGGAGAAAGGATTTGGCCAAACGACTAGGTCAGTCAATCTCAAATCTGGGATCTGGGTTCAAGTCTCGGCAATGCTAAACATCCTGTGATTCTGCACAAATCACTTAATCTCCCTGTGTCCAACAAAAATACATGTGTCCTGGTGTAATGCAACTGGGTCTCACGTAAAGCGCTCTGATACGTTTGGGTCAAATTTACACTATATAAAACTCCGGGGAAAAAAGGTGATTTCTTAGGTTGTTTGGATTTCAGTGCCACCAGGGGCGACTTTTACATGGTCCCATGCAACTTTGTGTAGTAATATTTTATATCACATTATGGAATTAAGGGCCTGAATAAGATCTTGGCGGGCGGGTTACACCCAAACAACGGTGACAGATCTCCTGTCCGCTGAAATATAAATCCAATTATATATCCTATGGAGTTAGATTTTGGATATCCAACACCGTTGTGAATGAGGAACCTGCCTGCCAAGACCTAAATTAGGCCTTAAATCGCTTGTGCTCTGGTTCTGCTACTTGGACTGTCCAGCAGCACAGTATGTGATAATGCCTGCATTGATAATTTAGAATGTCTTAAATGATGCTATAAATAAAGGATTTGTGATCCACTTGTTCTGTGAATACCAAAAACAGTGATTACTTACAAAGGCTTCTGATGAGCAATTTATTTAAACAAACCTTTGCTCCTCCGACTGTTCATGTACATTAATGACGGTGTGACAAGTCAAAACACTGAAGGCCCTCACCGCCTAGTTAATTGTGATATTATAGCACATATTGCAATTATGAGTTTTGTGTAAAATACAGGGAAACCCTGTCAATTTTGATAAGGGGGGGGGGCAATGCCAGGTATTTACCAGAACATGCATATATTGGTGTGGTAAGCACCAAACTATGCATATTAATCCCTAAAAAACTCATTTACCGAACTTGACAAACTCATTGAAAGCGGATTCAGATGTGATACATATCACACCAATTATAGGCCGCTCATTAGAGCCCCTGGGCCTTAATCAAACTTTTCTTGTAAAGACTCCATTAACTGTAATCTTTCTATGATCTCTAGAATGCTTTTTGATCTATTGCTGCCAAAGGGTAATTGTCCGGCTTAGTAAACTTCATGACATTTATAAAATTGTCTTTTTTTCGAGGCAACGAGCTCTTGTCAAATGTTATTTATTAACAAAGTTGAAACTTCCTGAATCACTGCACATACTGACAAATATATTTACTCTTCTTTCCCCTATTTTTAGGTCTCGCCTGTCGATGCGCATGCGCATCGAGCAAGCGAGACTATAGGGGCTCATCTACTCTTTATCTACACTGCAAGGAATCGTGGCGATTCCTTGCAGTGCCCGTGACTTTTAAGGTCAATGCGCATGCGCATTGAGCTTATGCGCATGCGCATTGACCTTAAAAGCGCGTGCGCGTGCACGTCCGTCTTTGTTTACCCGCTCCGCCCCCTCCCGCCGTGTCGCATTTCTCCTCCCCCTCCCCTCTCTTCCTTCCGTCTAACGCCGTCTAACTTCCTTCCGCGTAACACCGCCGCAACGGTCACATCCTGCCGTGTCGCACCTCTCCCCTCTCCGCCCCCTCCCCTGCCCGCCCCCTCCCCTGCCCGCCGTGTTACGGTGAAAGGCTTGTTTTTGGTTTGTATAATTTAACCCGCTCCGCCCCCTCCCCTTTCCTCCGTGTCGCATTTCTCCTCCCCCCTCCCCTCTCTCCCGTCCGTCCGTCTTGTTAACTTTACTACATTCTGCTTTTGTAATGGCTATTGTAATGTTCCTGTGTTTATCATTTTCCACGATTCAATAAAATCGTCATTTTATTGTATGTCTGTAAATTTGGCTTTAAAGTCAGTTTCGCAGTTCGGTTGCGATGCATGCATTGTAAACATTTAAGCAAACCGCTCTCATTGGCGGCAAACCTAGTGGGTTTCTGTAATGCGTTGCAGGATGTTACAGACACCATCTGAATGCTATTACGTCACCTTATGTTTCTCTAACATCTTTTGAGCAGTATGAATTTCATGATTGGACACGAGATTCATTTATCCAAAGGATTTAAAGTGTTAGCGTCCTATAAAATATAGATTTGTTGAGTTTAACATCGACTACAACTTCAGGCAGTTTGCCACGATGAACTTTACATAACCTCCCGATACCAACCCAAGGAATTAGCTGTAGAGTTTCCCAATCGGCCGCCTGCTTTCATGTGCGGCCAGTGATAACACTGTCCAAGATGAAGTACTAAAAAATCACTTTTTTCGAAATTAAGCCCTCGGATCAGCTTTAGCCTTCTCGAGGGAATGCGGTAATGATTAATAGAGCCCCTTAAATGACGGAATATGCACCAGGAAGTTTTCACTAAATGAAATATTGTTTCAGCCCGTCATGAGGAGAAACCCAGCTGGAAAAACTACAGCCGAGATCCCAGAGCTCTGATTCCCCTCTTCCAGCATTAATCACATTGAATGCGGCACCATTTTTATTTATCACTCCTCAACACTTGCGCGCGCAATTTTCAACTCCAAACTCTTGTGTGTCGCGTATATCTTTTTGTCCGAACCCCAGAAAGCGTTGCTTTTCTTAGGAAGAGCAGGACAAGGATATTCGCATAGAGAGTGCGCATTTACGATTAGTATTGTTTTAATTACTGCTCGGCCTGTAATTGAATCAGCCGGAGCACGTGGCCTTCCTCCATTTGTAATTTATTTAATTCGCTTTCGGGTTCCGGCCGTTAGAAACATAAGTTAAAGTATCTGTGTCATTTCTTGTGAAGTGTTTAATGTGATTACCCTGTCATGGTTTATTATTGTTATAGTGCTGCTTTTTTGAGGAAGAGATAGGCCGCTCCATTCAGAAGTGCACGGTCACCGCTCTCGAATTGATTGCTACTGTGTCTAATTCTTAGGTTTTGCAGACTGTCTCCATCTGAGAACATCCTATTATGTGAAGACTAATTACAGAGTGAGTAGAATATACATTTTTTGGTTGTGACCCTTGGCATTCAGTCATGGGGTCATTAGCCTTGTACTTTGTGAGCACAATTCGTTGACAGTCTCTATAAGGGAATTTGGTGCATTGTGATGTCTGGAGTTATCCGAATAGTTGGTTGTTGATGGTCACTCACTGCTCATCCAGTTTTATACAACTGCCAGTAGACTGTAAACCCTGCTGCCAGTCAAGTGTCAACAGTTTATTTTACTTTCCGTACCCCGCTCTTGCAAGCTTACGTTTCAGCAGTTGCCCGCGCCACAGTAACAGAGCGCCTCTTAGGCGAACACTGCTTCTTACGTTTCAGCCCACTTACTTACTCCAGTGACTTCCGAATTTCATTTTCATAACGCCTGTCAGTCAAATGAAAGAAGGACGCCACCGGCTTCAGGAAGGCTGGAGCCATGAAAATTTGAACTCCTAAAAGGCCTTTTTTTTCTTCAAAGCAGCGAGTATGAACGCAGCAGAATGTTCTGGTTAGAAAACAGATTTTAGATTCAGCTCTGCGATCCTGTTTTCGTAGGTGGAATGTTAGAAGGCTGAAGCAAGTCTTGGGCGGCATATGCCGCCTCTCTTGTCCAAAACCACCCACATTTTTCTTGAGATGTTTCTCGTGCCATGGAGTAGAATGTTGAAAACCCCTCACCCTCACTCACCCTCAACCCCTCACCCTCAAACCCTCACTCACCCTCAACCCCTCACCCTCACTCACCCTCAACCCCTCACCCTCACTCACTCACCCTCAACCCCTCACCCCCTCACTCACCCTCACTCTCACTCACCCTCACTCAGCCTCAACTACTCCCCCTCACTCACCCAAAACCCCTCACCCTCACTCACCCTCACCCTCAACACCTCACTCACCCTCACCCTCACCCACCCTCACCCTCACTCACCCTCAACACCTCACCTCAACCTCAACCCCTCACCCTCACTCACCCTCACTCCCCCTCACTCACCCTCACTCACCCTCAATCACCCTCACTCTCACTCACCCTCAACCCCTCACCCTCACTCACCCTCACTCACCCTCACCCTCACTCACCCTCACACAGTGCAATAGTTCTCAGACCATTTCAGTTAGAGCTTTTAGAAATGTTTATGGCTTTTTTTATTTGTAATACTTTAGCATTGGCTACAGGAAACAAAAATGCTAAACATTGACAAAAAAACCCCATAAACAATTCTAAAAGCACTAACTCTAATGGTGCGAGACCTATTGCATTTCCAATGCTTGTTACATCCTTCTCCTTCTTCCGTGAATGAGAATGGGTGTTTCCTTCATGTAAATCGACAAACACAAAGAAAGCATTTTTACTAGTTCAGACTTGTAGCTATTGGAGTAAGGAGGTGAGGGTGGGGTAGCAGCTGAAATCAATGGGAAGATGTCTTATTTCCATTCTCCACTTCCGTTTCCTCGCAGGAGTATCCGGTGCCTGCGGAACATCATTCACTGGAATCTAATCACGGCCTTCATCCTGCGCAATGCCACCTGGTTCGTGATGCAGCTGACTGTGAGCCACGAAGCCCACGACAGCAATGTGGTACGTACCAGCCCCCTGTGGCCTCGAGTGTGGTTCTCATTTCTTGCTGCTGCTCTAGGGATTGGAAAAAAAACCAAAGCATGGCCAAGCAAAAGATCCTACTTGTCTGACAAATTGCTCGAAAAATATTTCCCTGCATATATTTCCCAGTTTTCCAAGCTTACTTTTGTCGCCCAATCTTTTTCCACCCTGTAATGATGTACTTCTCTGTTCAATTTTCTATTTCGTCGCTTTTCTACTGATCTACAGGCATACCCTCACTTTGTTATACCGCAAATCACCTTAATACCTTCCGGTGAAGGAGAGTTATATAGAACTGTGTAATAAATAAAAAAAATACATAATATCTCAGCATTTCCACAGAAAATGCGCTCATCGTCTTCATTTTCAGGTTGACATATAGAGTTTTGCCTTTTAGGTTATCAATTTTGGCAATGTAACATTGTGCTGTTTGACATTGGTAAGCTTTGATATTTAAACTCTGTTTCATACAATAAATTCGGAACACTGTAATTGCTTGTACAAAAACTCATTGATGGGAAGGGGAGAGGAAAAGGGCAAGGGACATGTAACAAGAGGAAGAAGAGTTGATTTCGAGATACCGAGGTGCAACCTGAGCGTGGGACACTCTTTCTGTGCATTGTGTAATCCTGCCCTGGCATAAGTGTATCCCCTTGGTACATAAACGAGTATTACTGTAAAAAATAGTGGAAATATATTGAAATGAACTACACGTCTAGCAGCTCAACTTCAAGCTGAAAAGATAATATTGATGTAAAATAAAGCACAACATGTCAGGAGCCCAAAAAATATATAGTGTGTGAGAAATAGGCGTCTCTAATTGGCGGAGGTAGGTACCTTTGTCCATGTAGGGACCCTTGCTTCTAGTCAGGGTAAGGGTGATACACACTTTAGATAAGCCCTGCTCACCCATTGGTAGCTTGGCATGAGCAGACAGGCTTATCCCAAAGGCAATGTGTGAAGTATTTGTATTCGTAACACAAAGTAATACATTTAAAACACCACAAAGGGACACCACACCAGTTTAGAAATTAGGATTTTTTTTATCCATAACAAACAAGACCAAAATGACAAAAATCCAACGTACATATATCAAAATAGCACTTAAAACAGTTACTTTCAGAAGAAATAGCACTTGTAGAAACAAATAGCTTCACCTAGGGCTATTACAACATTGTTACAGGCATACATCCACCGACCTCCAAAGAACAGTACCTTGGAAAACAAAGTACATGGACGACGCATGGCGTTTTGGAGGGGAGGCATCGGTGATGAGGTTGAGGCCTATTTCCTGGTAGCCATGGGGAGGGGAGGCGAGGCGTCGTGTCCGCGTGGAGGAGACATGTCGAGTGTAGGACAGGGAAAGTTGGCAGCATCAGCGGTGAAGCGTTGGTTCCAGAGAGGCGACGCAAAGTCGAAGAGTTTGTGAAGTCACCTTTGTCGGTTATCAGCTCTACAATAAAGGGATGCAGACAATTGGTATGACGGCGTCGGTGCGAGCTCTGGGGTCAGGAATGTGATAACTGCAGGCATGGGCTAGCGTCAAAGGAAGTCGGAGATGTGGTGCAGGCAGGGCGGGGTGGTGCAAGATGTGGTGCACTTCACGGGGGGTGCCCCTGGCCTCGGTGAAGGTCGCAGCATCACTGGCGACGTCACTGATGGCATCAGAGTTGTTTTTCTAGCTTTTTTTAGGTTTCTTCCAGCTTCCAACAGCAGGAACAACCTCCCAAAGCCCAAAACTGGAATAGCCATTTCCTGGCAGGTCAGAACTCCCAGCAGTAGGGTTCAGGGGAGCTGGTGGTGAGGTCTTTGTGTCCCTGAGACTTCACAACAGGAGGCCTGCACACACAAGCCCTTGGAGAATCTTCTCCACACTACAAAGGGACAGTACTCCTCCTTACAGCTCTCCAGCTCTTCTCATTGGAAAAATGTTCCTCTTGAGTCCAGAAGTGATCTAATTCTTTGGGTTAAGGTCCGCTACTTATACCCCATTTTGTCTTTGTTCTGTTTGTGGCAATAGTCTCTGAGCCCAGTCCAAACCAGTACTGTCCTCTCGGGTGCATCATGACCACAGGCGGTGGAGCCAGCATTGTGCAAAGGAGTCACAGCCTATTCAGGTATAAATGAAACTCCTCCCACCACTCGAAATGCTGTCACAGTCTATTCAGCTCACCTTTGAATCACCCAGGAAAGGCAGGACTCACTTAACCCCCCCCCCCAGTGAATGTCTACAGTGAATGCACATCCCCACTTCAGCCCGCCACTCCAAAACAAGACAGTCAATATTCAAACGGGGAGAGGCACATAGAATGGTTCAGTAAGAAAATGCCTTCTTGATGAAGTAAAAGACACAGAAATTATGGACGGAATGCAGACCAAATCAAATCATTTACCCCCAGTCAAAAGATCTGGGTTAAATCCATTGTTCTTTTGTTCACCTTGCCACCCAAGTTTAGACCCAGCCATATGCAGATCAGACTTGATCCTCTGCCTCATGGGAACAGTCCAAGCTAGGTCCTCCCTGAACTGGAAACAATCATCCTAGGACCAGTTTGGGGGTTTCACCCCTCATCAGCCAGGCTAGCTTGACTCCTGTGGCACAGTGAGCCTGGGACCCACCTTTGGCCATACCTGGCACACTTAGGGGCAAGAAAGCAAAAGACACACAAATGATGGATGGAATGCAGAACAGATCAAAACATTTGCCCCAGTCAACAGATCTGGATTAGATCCATTGTTCTTTGGCTAACCATGCCACCCCAGTTTAGACCCAGCCATATGCAAATCGGTCTTGAACCTGTGCCTAGTGGGAACAGTCCAGCCTGAACTGCCAAGTCAGGCCCTCCCTGGCCTGGAAACAAGCATCCTATCACCGAATTTGGGGTTTTACCCCTCATCAGCGAGACTATCTTGAATTCAGTGGCACAGTGAGCCCGGGACCCATGCTTGGACATGTGTGGTGCACTTAGGGTGAGAAAGCAAAAGACATACAAATGATGGATGAATGCAGAACAAATCAAAACATTCATGCCCAGTCAACAGATCTGGGTTAAATTCATCGTTCTTTTGCTCACCATGCCACCCCAGTTTAGACCCAGCCATATGCATATCAGTCTTGACCCTGGGTCTCATAGGAACAGTCCAGCCCGAACTCCCAAGCCAGGTCCTCCCTGGATTGGAAACAAGCATCCTAGAACCTCTTTTGCGGATTTACCCGTCTTCAGCCAGGCTGGCTTAAATCCAGTGGCACAGTGCGCTGGAATCTACATCTAGGCATACGTGGCAAACATAGGGCAAGAAAGTGAGAAAATTATACTTGGTTATATTTATTTTATATAACCACAGAATTTCGTCTTAGGCAAATACGGTTTACAATAGAAATACATTTCAATATCAAAAGTGGACACTAAGTGCAATTTTCAGACTTTGTTATGTTAAACTATGGGAGGAAGAAAACATTCAGCATACAGATAGGTAACATCAACTCACAACACCAGTCTTTGGGAGTTAGGATCAGTATTGGGTAAGGTTGAGTTCAGCACCAACTGTACACCACCAGCGGCACAGGGACGGCTGTATAAAGGGTGCAAATGTGTGTTGGGCTCCCAATACAACTCAATGAAGAAGAGGGCAATCAGACAGAGGCTGCTTACAGGTAAATAGCAGCAGCTTGAGGGGCTAGTCTCCGGGGGTTGAAGCAAGCACTGGGCATGGTCCAGAGCAGCATCACCAGCAGCAAAGGGGTGGCCGGGTGCAGGGTGCCAACACAGCATTGGGTGCCCAATGTTAGGCAATAGAGAAAGGCCAAATCGAAAAAGGGCTGCAGACTTGAGCCAGGAGGCTGGTCGAAAGAAACTAACAGCTAGAGAGGTAAGATGCAATGCTTGGGGACGTAGGGACACCTTTGGTCTGCATCACCAAAGCCCATTGCCAGTGGGTGCACGGGTGTCTTTTGATGTTAGAAACGGCTTACCGGAGCAGGTCACGGTTGAGGGGGTCACCGTGTTGATACTGCAGGCGACGTCCAGGAGTTCGGGAGGGGTCAACCCATGATGGACTCAGACTCTGGAGTGTTGGGGTACCTCACTGGAACTGGTGGTCCACTTAGACTCAGGCTGGAGGTGTGGGTTGCAGAGTTTGAACCGGGAGCAGGGTTTTGCAATTCTTCAGTTCACAGAGGAAGCTTGTTGCTGGTGAACAAATCCGCTGTTAATGGGAGATCTTGATCTTTGTCAAAGGCAGGCAGTCCTCCTAGGATTTTGGAGGTCACTGGGCTGGAGGACGAGTCGTGTTTTGGCACCAGATCGTCGAGGATGCAGACAGGCTGGTAGGGCTGGAGACAAGTCAGCAGTTATCTGCAGTCTTATCTGCTGGTGCGACTCTATGGTGTCTGGCTCTTCTTAGGTCATCAGAAACTGCAGTTCAGTGTCTAATGATGCCATCTAACTATTAGATTTAGGGGGCATTACAAGGGAGTGACAGTTAGTGGCCAATGGGCCCTTTACCTGGGGTGTCTAGCCCTAACCCTGTTTGGATTCGTACCACCAGCTTCAGGATCCAATCAGCAGCTGGCAGGTTAGTTTTAGGGCTGCCTAGAAGATCTTCCGCATCTGTAGCTTTGGCAAAACTTCACTGGCTCCCATTGAGACAAAGAGTACAATTTAAATCTCTTTGCCTTGTTTTTAAAGCCCTTAATGGGATAGGGCCTGTGCTTTTGCGTAAGAAATTTGACTGGTACACCCCTTCAAGACTGCTCCGCTCATCATCGGCAAGACTTGTGAAGGTACCAAGATTTAGTAAAGTCAGGTCATGGGGCAGATCTTTTGGGGTGGCAGTGGCGAGACTGTGGAACAGACTCCCCTGGGAGATCAGGCAAATCAAGGAACCCCTTCCCTTCAGGAAAAGTGTAAAAACCTGGCTGTTCCCCAAGAATTAGTTGGCCTGACCCTGTCTCTGAGTCACCTCTGCCCTTGAGTTGCTTAGCACCAGGATGCCTGCAAGGTGATAGTGCGCTCTATAAATTGTATAAATAAATAAATAAATAAATAAAAATAAGATGGTGGGCACTGAAAGTGTACTTCACATCGCCTCCAGCACCTGAGGAGGAGAGTGGGCAAAATGGGGCACACCTCTTACTCCTGCTGAGATTTACCTCCTCTTCTCCTTCTAAAAGGGGGTGAGGACAGGAAGGGGGCCTGCTCCTTCTAACAGGAGAAGCTGCGGTTGCGTTATAAAGGCAACAAGGCATTTGAAGCTCCCCGCCACAGATAGCTCTTCCTGACCAGGGAGAGGTTAAATACCTTCACCCAGGACAGGCCTTGTTCATGGCCTCTGAGCTCTAATGTGCTCACCCTATGAGGTCAGAGCAATCTCTGGTGGTAGCAGGCTGGCTTAGGCCATTCGGTGACCACACTAAGGTTTGGTAGGTCTAAGGGGTCCTATGTGTGCAAGTTTAATAGATCTGACAATGGAATCCATGCAGGTTTATATTATGAGAGGTTTGGTCTCAAACATCCCATACTTCAGTGAAGCCATCACGGAGCTGGCAAACTCGTAATGAAGAGTGTCCAGCCCATGTACTCACTATGGCTTCCCTGGTAACTTACAATATCCAGGAATCAACATGGATATTGCAGGGGCATATTTACTCTTGTGGATATGCCCTCACAGGAGATAAAGTGCACCCTGCCTTAGGGCAAAGGCCTGCAAGAGGGGCGTCTTACTTATATCCCATGCAGTGTATGTGGGCATGGCACACAGGGATGTGTGCCATATTGACACTTCAGTTTTGTCTGCACAAAGACACGCAGGCTGCAGTGGCAGTGTGCATGTGCTTGGTGAGGTGTCCTTTGGGGTGGCACTATTCGTGCTGCAGCTCTTAGGGACCCTCCTAAACCACAAGGCCCTTGGGACCAGGGTTACCTTTTACTAGGGACTTATATGTTAGCTAAAGTGGGGCCAAGTGTGGAAGCAATAGGTACAGTTTAGGGAAGGAGCTCTGGCACAAGGGACCTGGTTGGCAGGAACCCTGTGCAATTCCAGTTGAAATCACATCATTTTCCAGGCAAAAAGTTGGGGCTAACAATGTCCAAAAGAGTCACTTTCCTGCACACATAATGCTAAATTCTGTTCAAATTGTCCAGGTTTTTAAAACCCTTTATTCATTAAAAGTCAGTTGGAAGATGAACATGTGACATAATCTATTACATTAACAAATCCAACTAATGAACCAGCTGCCACCGCTTCTCCTGCATCTTCTTCCTGGCTTTTTGTAAGAAACAGGAAGCAGGAGGCACCTGGGCTCACACGCTTCCCACAGCCAATCAAAATGCTTCAATGCAGTGTCCTGACACGGCGCTCAGCCAGGTACAAGTTGTGATGCAGCATACATAGAGAAGGGGTAAAGTGTGCATGACAGGTTTGTGCTGCCCGAGAGTGCTGACCAAACAGTCATTGCGCACTTAGGGGAATTGTACCCTCCTACCTTGCTCTTCAGTCCCACCCTGCCCCCTCACGCAAGCTGCTGCAGCAGGAGGACAATATAAGATGATTATAACATTAGTTATTATCATTTTATTTTTTCCTTTCTTTTGCTGCTCCGAGGCAGTGGGGTGACGTCCCTCTGCCTTAGTGGAGGAGCCACCACTGCCTCCCGGGGTGATTCATGCTCAATATTAAATCCTATTAACATAACATAACATAAATCCTCTAGTTAAACTTTACATGAAGCATTGTTTAGCAATTTAGTTATACATTAACAAAAATGGCGTTTGTTTGTATAATACTATTACATTTTTAAAAAGCAATGCCTGTGTTTGAGTAATGCTTAGTACAATGCTGACGATTTGACTATTTCGCTGATTTGACTATTTATAAGAGTTTTGAATTGTAAATGGAATAGTATTGTAAATCTTGCTCAACGTTTGTGTATATGCGCCTTATATTTAACAAGTTGTACATGTTGTCATATTCGTGCTTTCACCTTTGAATATGTTTTGTAAATCATCATTTATATTATTCAGGACACACAGTCAAAACAAAAAAGAAAAAAATTAAATACATACACGCATATGCAGGCAGCACCACCAACAAAGTGAAACTCAGAATTTTTGCAATTATTAATAATGATTTTTCAATCAATCAGCAATTTGTAGAGTACTGCTTATCACCCGTGAGGGAATCCAGGCTCGGGGGGTGGGGGGCCAACTGCTTGGACTTGTCAGTCGAACATCTAGGTTTTTAGGCTATCTCTGATCTTCTGTAGGGTGAATGCAGCCCTGATGAGGAGTGGGAAGCCATTCCAGGTCTTGTAGGCCTGGATCAGCACTTTGAACTGGCACCTTTTTTGGATCGGGAGCCAGTGAACTGCTTTGAGGTGAGGGGTGTTGTGGGCTCTTCTCTGGAGGTAGAGGATGAGCCTATCTGCAACATTTCGGATGGTTTGCAGTCCGCCCAGTAGTTGTGAGGTTATGCCCATGTAATGGGTGTTTCTGTAGTCCAGTTAGCTGGTGATGAAGACTTGGGTGATGTTGCATCTGGTGTTGAAGGGGAGCCATTTGAATATTTTCTGGAGCATGTGTAGGGTGAGGAAGCAGGCTGAGGAGACTGTTAATCTGCTTCTTCATGGTATGCTTGATGAGTATGATACCGAGTTTTCTGGCATGTGAGGGGGCATGGGGCCTAGTTCCTCTGGCCAGCAGGAGTCGTCCCATGGGGGGACGTTGCACTCGAAGATAAGTAACTCTGTTTTGCGGTGTTGAGTTTGAGCATTTGTTTGGCATCCAGCTGGCTATGCTGGTCATGCACCTGTGAAAATTGTTTTGGGTGTTAGAGGGGTTTGAGGATAGAAAGGATAGAGAGGAGGAGCTGAGTGTCATCAGCATATGATAAAATGTTCATAACATAGGATTTGACTAGAGTGGCCAGAGGGGACATGTAGGTATTGAACAGAGTTGGACTCAGTGAGGACCCTTGGGGAACACCAAATATAATGTTCTTTGGGCCTGAGGTGGAAGGCGGGAGGAGGACACTCTGGGTTCTTCTGCCGAGGAGGGCCCGCTCCATTTATGGGCATTTCATTGGATCCCCATCTTGTGAAGTCCGTGTAGGAGGGTGTAATGTGATACAGTGTGCGAGGCTGCTGGGAGGTCAAGGGGGATCAGGGCTGTGGTTTCCCCCTGGTCTAGAAGAGACATGATGTCATCTGTAGCTGCAATTAGGGAGGTTTCTGTGCTGTGATAAGTGCAAAATCCAGATTGGGACGGATCCAGGAAGTTGTTGATCTCTAGGTGGGTGGAGAGTTGTCTGTTTATTGCTTTCTCCAGGATTTATGTCAGGAATGGGAGCAGGGAGATGGGCTGGTAGTTCTTAAGTTATTTTGGGTCAGTGGTAGTTTTGTTTAGTAGAGGTCTTACTCTTGCATGTTTCTATCCTTCTGGGTAGGAGGCAGAGGGGATGGATGGTGATCCAGGTGTTTGTATTTTGGACAGCCATCTTGTGGTCAGTGGTTATGTCCATGGGTGGGTAGGTGTTGAGGGTGGGGTGTTGGTCTGTAGATTTTCCATTACCTTCCTCCATCTCCTATGGGTGGTGCTGATCTGGTTGGTTGCTGTGTTGGGGGTGGTAGAGATGGAGAAGTGGATGATTGAGTGGTCAAACCAGGTAATCTCCGTAGGTGTGGCTATATTTGATTCTGTTGCTGGCTGTATAGATTGGGTCTAGAGTGTGTTCAGCTATGTGCGTGGCGTCGGTGATGATTTGGGTGAGACTGAGGTTGTTCATGCTCTCTATTAAGTTAGCCTGCTGGCGTTGCTTGGGTCGTCGATGTGGAAATTCCGGTCTTCGAGGAAGATGATGTTCTCAGAGCATATTGCCAGGGGGCAGGGAAGTCAGAGATGTCCTTGCAGAAGGCAGGCTGTGGTCCTGGTGGTCTTTATGCCAGGGTGCCCCTGATGGTGGACTTGCTATCTGTGTTGAGTTTTAAATTGAGGTGTCCATAAAGGGGGTGGTGTTGGCAGCTGCTGTGCAGTGGAGGCACTCTTTGTGGATGATGGCTATACCACCTCCATGTTTGTTGACTTGGTCTCGGTGTATGATCCTGTAGTTAGTGGGAGTCGGAGTGGAAGCGGTAGTGGCGATGTCCAGTGCAGAAATGTAGTTGAGCCATGTCTTGGTGGGGAAGATGATGTCAGGGGTGAGGGGGGGTGATGGTGTCCCAGATTTCAGTGGCGTGTTTGTGGAGTGATCGGACGTGGTTCAGGAGGCATTGGGTTTCCCATTTTATTTCCAGTGGGTATGGGCTGGGTTTCGAGGGGGTTGGGACGATATTGCAGGAGAATCGGCAATGACGGCAGGAGAAGGATCCTGCCGTGGATCGTGGGAAAATGAGGCTGCAGAGGTCGCTGCAAGATCCTGGTATCAGGGATGTTAACTCAGCTCTGGAGTAGCTGCAGGTGATTAGAGATCCATGGGGCCTGGAGCTGGGCGTGGTCCAGGCATGGATGGGTGCAGACGGGTTTGCCTTTGGCGCGCCAGTTGTGCACCAGCAGCTTGCTCGCTGCCCGCATCTGAACTGCAGCCTCTAAATAAGTAGGTTCTTCCTGAGAGGGGGCGGGTGCTGGGCGGGGTTAGGAGAAGATGAGAAGAGGGAGGGGGAAGAGGTTAAGTTTAGGCAGTAATCAGAAAAAACAATTAGGAAAAAATAAATTTGCATATTTGCTGTAGACATTGCCGTCATCCACATTCACCTCATTGTATAAATTACAAAAAATAATTACAATATAACTAACATAAAAACATAACATATTTGTAGCATAACTGTAAATATTGCAGTTACCTTTTGTTAGAAATGGGGATTCTGTTTGGCTAGGGTAAGCCCAGGAAGAACCCACCACTCAGGGTAAGGGAGTTACACACCCAAGATAACCCCTGCTCACCCTCTTGGTAGCTTGGCAGAGCAGTCAGGTTTATCACAGAGGCAATGTGTAAAGCATTTGCACAACACACACACCAGTGACACACCAAGTACACGACAAAAGAGACTCCACACAAGGGTATATAAAAAATATGCTTTGCATTAGACCATACATCTCTACATAGTATGTAAAGACACTTTAGACCACATAACATACGTCGCTGCATCACGAGGCGATTGTCATGAAGGGGCACATAAACCAGATAAGCCCATTACTACATATATTACTGTGCCACTAGGCACTTGTCATGACATCATACAGTTTCATAAATCACTTGGCCAATTGGGCCACTGTCATAACATTATAAGATAGTGTAGTCATGTAAAGACTGGGATGTTGTGTACATTAGAAAATCACCATCTCTGAACCTCCTATAATTTGGGCTAAGAATGCTTATCCTACTTTGAAGGTAGGCCCGGTAGGCCAAAGGAGCACCTGCTCGCTTACCATGGATGAGGCGGCAAACGTTCTCAGCAGGGGTCTCCGCTGTGGTCTCCCCCTGCCACCATTCCCACTCCTCAGGTGCCACCAAAAGTGATTCTGTAAAGAGGTGGGGGCGGGTGACCTCACTGGGTTCCCTGCTTCTAGCCAGGATCACCCAATTTCTTCACAGCAGCTGCCCACCATCACACGGGGCAGCTGCTGGGGAAATGGATATCCAATGGCACAGGGGCAGAGCGGGACCTTCGTCAAGGGTTCCCTTCCCTGCTCGGTTACCAGGTGTAGGGGCAAATGCTTTCTGGGGCACTCCCTTCCCAGGACTCCAGAGGTTGGCGCCTCCGGTGGCGCTGAGTGGGAGGGGTCAGGGACGTTTCTTTGCTGCAGCATAGCTGCGAGGCTCCTGGCTATCAGAGTGACGTCCTGCTGGGCGTGGCTGCCTCGCCGTCCGCAGGCGTCCTCGGTGGTGTCTAGCAACGCCACGGTGGCTTTGCGAGGGCTCGCTGATGAGCAGCCATGCCTCTCTTTCTCTCACTGGCCTCAGGAAGGGGCTATTGACTGGAGGATTTTGTTGGGCGGCGCTCAGGGGACAGAAGTATACAGTGCTCACCAGGCGCTTACTTCCCTGCAGTTTCGCTGCCCCCAGCGGCACAGGCGGAAACCCTGCCCAGGACTCCTCCACACTGTCCAGGGGGCGGAGCATTAGCTCTCCTTCCAGCTGGAAGAGTAAAGCATTCAACACACAATTTAGTTTAAAGTAGAGGGCAGACAACACAGCGCTCACTGCGATTATTAATTTAGTGAGCACCTCCTCAGCTGGGGGTTGGCAATCCAACGCTCATGGATTTTCTGGAAAAGCACACCAACTCCCCCATGCAGCACAAGGGAGCTTAGCCGAAGGTCCACAGATTGTGTGAAGCTCAAGGAATTAAAAAAAATTAAAACAGAGCCCACAGGAGGAGACTTTGATGTACCTGAGTCTTCAGAAACAGGAGGCTAGCACACATAGGCCCTTGGAGATTCCCTTCCAAATCAGTATACCACAGCAGGGCAAACAGAATCAGTCCTTTTCCTCCACCACAGACAGAAGCAGCAATTGCAGGCTAGACCCACCCCTCACTCAAAAAAGGTAGCGCTCCTCACACAGTCCACCACTCTTCTTCTTGGTAGGGTCTTCTTGTTCCAGTAAGTAATCTAAAGTCCTGGGGTTTTAGGTGTAATACTTATACCCCAAAATGTCTTTGTTCTCTTTGTGTCAAGGGTATCTGAACCCAGTCCAAACCAATTCTGCATTCACTGGTGCAGCATGAGCACAGGGGGAGGAGACAGCATTATGCAAAAGAAGACACAGCCTATTCAGGTGTAAGTAACAATCCTCCCACCACTCTAAATACAGACTAGGTCTGTTCAGCCCTGGGCTGAGTCACCCAGGCAAGACAGGGCACATCTCAATCCCCCTCAGTGACTATCCCCACACACCAGATGCTGAATACACAAACAGCCAGCGGCATACAGAATGGTGAAGTAAGAACATGTTCACTTTCTAAAAGTGTCATTTTCAAACACAGGATTTAAAAACACCTTTACCAAAATGTGCTTACGTAAATTCTGGAGTTCAGGGACTCTAAACATGATGTTCCTGTTTTGTCCCTATGTACATTTACACATGTAAACATGTTACAGTGCAACCTCGTTATAAGCCTATGGGACAGATAGCCTTTTTAACAATGAAAATTAAATACACTGTATTTCACTATCAAGACATGTCGCACACACTAGTACATGTCCTACCTCTCACATACATTGCAACCTGCCCTTGAGGGTACCTTGGGCCTATCTTATGGGTGCCTTAGGAAAGGGAAGGTTTGTGCCTGGCAAATGGGTGCACTTGCCATCACAACTGTGCGTACAGACACTACAGTGGGAAGTCTGACATACATTTACGGGGCAACTCATATGGGTGACACAACCAGTGCTGCAAGCCGACTGGTAGCATTTGATTTACAGGCGCTGGCACCCACTGTGCATTGTACTAGGGACTTACCAGTAAATCAAATATGCCAATCGTGGATAGCTAATCATATCATAATTTACACAGAGAGCATATGCACTTTATCACTGATCAGCAGTGGTAAAGTGCCCAAAATCCTAAAGCCAACAGAAACAGGGGGGTCAGAAAAATAGGAGGCAAAAATGTTTGGGGCTAAAACCCGTCAAAAGGGCCAGGTCTTACACCTATATAATCATCTGGCAAACTGTAATAGGCAAATTGCTAATTAAACAAAACATATAACTCATTTCACATGCTACACTACACTACTCACAGACGCATTGTAATACATGCATGTTGCAAATGCACACACACACACACACGTATTTTTACAATCAGGAAACGGGCGAAGAGTACTCCTGAAATTCATGAGTAGGCCAGTGGTAGTATATTTGTAAATCGGCCTACTCGTAGCAACATTTTTGAGATAGGCCCAATATGGATCAGTAAAGAGGTTGCATGTGCACGAGAACCAGTAGGCAGATAAAATGCTTTTAATAGTCTTAATTAAATGAACGTGCCTTACCTGTATCAAATCTACCTAAAGTAAAAATTCACTTTTATTTTTAGGTATTTAAAAGGTAGTGGTAAAAATAGACCATACACGAAGGTTATATGAACGTTTCAGTTGCAGAGCTTAATAATGTATCACAATAAATCTGTACTGGCCTGGGACTTTATAAACCATTTGGCTGGTAATTACCCACGAACATCCTCTACTTTGATGAGCCTGGATAATTTAACCCGACTTTCTGTGCCAACGTGCAGGAATTAAAAATGTGTCCATATCTTTACTGCTGCAACCCTTCTCTGATTTATATAGCAATGCAAAGTGATCCTTCATTGCACATTTAATTGCCCTGCAATTGGTTGTCCTCTCACCCGGAATTTTTCATTGCTCTAATTACCTTTACCATGTGTGTATTTATTTTACAAATTGGCCATTAATTGTTCTACTTTATTGCCACCTACACATAAAAGTGTTCTTCTTTATATCCTCCTACGCAGCAAGTAGGACTAATATATTTTGACATTGCTTTATTTAAATGCTTTACTTTTTAAATGTGTGGAAAATAAGTTGGCCAGTCATTAAATCAAACTTTACTGCAAAAATGCATATGTGAGCAAGTTTAACATTTTCAAACTATAAAAGCCTACCACTGTGGCATTCATATTATTTTTGGGGGATCCGCAGATCAGAAAGGAGCCTTGCAGCAATTTTTTCGTTTTTGTGAATTTTAGATAGCGTGAACTAGACCAGAGAAATCAGGTATCAAAGCGCTTTACACGAGCGCCCATTACATTATAGACAGACACATTCATTTTAGTTAGGAACGGGGAGATTAATGGCCATATGTAGGTGGCCAAATACCGGTCGGTAACGGCCGATTTCGGCCGTTACCGACCAGTATTTTGATTTTCTGATGTAGGTGGCCAAAATATTACCGATTCTGTATATTTACCGAATCGGTTAATTTACCGAATCTGTAAATTACCGATTCAGTAAATGTACAGAATCTGTAATATGGGATGTAGGTGGCACTGGAAACAGTGCCACAGGCCCTTAGGAATTCGTTATTTACCATGAAATATTATGGCATGGTAAATAACGAATTCCTGTGTACATGCACATCTGTGCATGTACACCTGTGCCATGTGGCACACAGACATGCCCTAAGGGCATGTCTGTGTGTCACATGGCATAAAAGCCAGAAACAGGGGTGCAACAGGGTGTCAAAGTGACACCCTGTCCCCCTTGTAAAATCGGTAATTTCAAGGCCCATAGGAATCAATGGCAAATACCGAATCGGTAATTACCGATTCGGTAATTACCGATTCTTACCGATTCGGTAATTGTTAAGGAATAATTACCTACATTGCATTTACCGAATTGTAAATACCGAATCGGTAAAATTCGGTATTTACGATTCGGTAAATGCAATTTACCTACATATGGCCCTAAGTGATTTGCCCAGAATCACAGGACATTGAGCGTCATTGCCGAGGCTCGAACCCGGTTCCCCAGCTTCGAAGACAACAGCTTTAGCCATAAGAATACATCCTCTCCCTAAGGCTAATGCAATTATCTTTACAAAACATCCTCTGTTTTTTCATCATGATCTTCATAGCTCTCACAAAAACTAAAGTTGGAAGGTTAAACCATGGACCCTTAAAAATAGGTCACAAATCACCAGTTCCCTGCAGGAGGCTTACTGTAAGAAATTGTGTTGTTGGTTGAGTGGAGTGTTAACCCTGCTCAGGCAACATCCACAATCCCTTCAGGGTGAACCAATAAAGTCACTAAATGAACCTTTGCTTAACCCTTTGGTAGCTGGCTACAAAACCAGTCAGGCTTAACTTAGAGGAAATGTGTAAAGTATTCATGCAGCACACAAACAGTAATAAAAGTGAAAACACAACACATGAAAAACTCAACACCAGTTTAGAAAACCAGTCAATTTTAATACATTATTTGACACCAAAATCACAAAAATCCAATCAGTGCAACCGAAGATTTGATTTTTTAAAACTTTAGGGTGAAAACTATCACCTAAAAGATCAAAGTGACAACCACAGACACCTAGTCACCTGAGACCAGGTTGAAGTTAAAAAATATGGCCCACCGCAATGAAACACGGGTCAGATACAAAAAGTGGTTTGGGCCTGGTCACAGCTGACCATCGGACTTCGTAGAAATTTCAGCAAAAAATTCTTGAGAAGGTAAAGTTCATCAGGAAAAGGCTGGAGTAGGTGTCCAAAGAGAATGCTTTGTCATCGGGGAGCTGCTGGACAAAGTTGTAGTGTAGATTTACACAGTCACAGTTAGTCTCTTTTTTGGAAGTTAAAAATCTCAAGCGGGGCGAGGCTTGAGGCTGTAGCTGATGAGGGCTCTATGAGGTCGGATACCCCTTCTGCGAAGGACCTCTGAACATGATTCGATGCTACAGAGAAGAACGTAAGGGGAGCTACCGTGAAGTCAAGCCAACCGGCAATGCACCTTGAGCGGCTCAACAAGCAGGTTGGTCCCGGTCTCCTTTCAGTTCGCAAAGCAGTTTTTGGTCGAACATTTTCAAGTTTCATATTTTGGCTATCAGAGCACCTTTAGTACCACTTCCAATTATCTAGGACTGGAGAGGCACAACTTGGAGGGTCAGGACTCACTCAGGGTGAGGCCAGGTGCAGGTTCAGGATGGAGGGAGCTTTTTCTATCCCCAAGGCTCTGATCAATCGGCCATGCTTGAGTAACTCTGGTAGTCATGGATTCAAGAAGTGAAACACAGCTCAAGCAGAAGGACCAACCTCTGAGTGTTCAAGGCAGACTTCAGGCAGCAAAGCAGTCCTTGCAGGTGCAGGAAAACAGCCTTCTGAAGTACATAGCAGGCCACAGCAGCAGGCGGTCCTCATAGAGTCCTTCCAAAGGTCCAGAAAGTGTAAAAGAAGATTTGAAGTGTTTGAAGGTCGTATTTTTATACCTGGTGCCCTTTTTGAAGTATAAGACATTTCTAGAGATCTTTCTTTAAAGTGCTTGAAATTTCCTGCATCCCTGCCCTGGCACCTGCCTGACTGCAGGCATAATAAAGTGTTGGGAAATATTTTGTGTGAAGGTAGGGCATAGCCTATTGATTTGCAAATGGAGCTGTGGCCATCACTGCCCCCCCACCCATCCTGCCAGTGATGGTCCAGGCACACCTAATCCCTCTATTGTGTGGCTTTCTGGAAGGACTAAACAAAGTCCAACTTTCAACCACACCCAGTCATGTGTCCTGGAAGAGGCTGCAGGCACCAAATAGTTTAGGGCAGGAAAATGCCAAAAGCAGCATTTTCAAAATTGTAACTTAAAATTCATCTTTACCATTAAAGAGGATTTTAAATTAATAATTTCTCGGACACCAAACAAGAAATGCAACCTGTTCAGGATCAAAAGTTAGCAACTTATTGAATGTTATAAGGTAACCAAATGTTATACTGTGGGACAGGTAGGCCTCACAGTAGTAAAAAAACTATTGTATGAGTTGTTCACTACCTGGACATTTAAACTTAAAAATACATGTCCATCCTTTTAATTACAATACACCCTGCCCTGTGGGCCATCTAGGGCCTACCTTAGGGATGCCTTACATGAGATAAAAGCGGAGGATGAGGCTTGGCAAGGGGGTTAAAATGCCTGGTCGAATTGGCATATATTTTAAAACTTTATTTATTGATTTTAAAATGCATCGCCAACAAACACACATATTCTGCATTTAAGCAGATAATACTTTGACAAAAAAGGGGCACTGCAAATCATTACAAAACTTAAAAAGAAAATTGCAACCATAGCAAAAACAAAGTTACAACATTAGGTGCATCATTGAGTTCATACATAAGTACATATAGAGACAAGCACCTACTTTACAGTTATCTATACAGCATGGTTGATATTTGGGACATAGGATCAACATAAACAGTTCCTAGCTGATATTGTTGTGGCAAACTTAAACCTGCTTCAGCCTTTGACCTATTGCTGTGGGCTAACATCATGTTTCCAACCTCTTGCCCGACAGATCTAAATTTCCCCTCCACTAACTCTTTAATCGTTGGTCTGATCTTGTGAACGGACCCATCCAAAAAGGGACCCCAAATGTCCAGTGGTCTAGAAACCATCAGCATTTACTCCCAGTATGTGGAAAGTTGTTCTTGGTAAAAGGTCACATCTAGAACCCATGTCTTAACTTTGGGGGCTTTTGGTCTTCCTCAGTGTATAGCTATTCAGCACTTGGCGAGCAGCAGCAACATTGTCAGCAAGCGCCTGGTTTCTGTTGGGGCATCCTTCGTATATCCCAATAGACTTAACAGTGGTGATGGTTTTATGGGGTGTTCAGTATCTTGCAAATTATACCAAAGATTTCTGACCAGTATTCTGCTATTGGGGTGGCTATTCCAGGCTTTGTGCAGGAAGGAAGCATTTGCATAGCGGCATCTCCTGCAGTTAGTATCTACACGAAGAACCTTACGGCAAAGCTGTGTGTGTGTCCTGTAATACCTATATAGAAATTTAAAGGGAATTATTCTGAGTTTATAATTCGGAGATAACGACTCTAACTGGCTGCAGCGAAACCTCCACTGGTCTTCGGTAAGGGGTGCAGACCGCTCCCCATTCCAGCCCTCAAGGGTCTTAGGTTTAGTGTTTGGGAATGTATTCTGCATCCAGTTGTAAAGGCGTGTTATTAATTTCCATGAGGAGGAATTAGTCAATGTTTGCTCAAGAGCTGGTAGTGTAGGTGGAGGAGCGGGGGAATTAACTGTTCACCTGACGGCAAGTAGCTCGTATGTGATAATAAAGAGGCAAATCCGAGAAGTGCCATTTAGAGTCTTCAGTTTGTGGCGGTGGAGCCACAAATATATCATCTGGGTATAAGTCAGCCATTGTGTTCAAACTGAGGCATGCAGCCCTCAAGACCTCGCTCTTATAAGCCAATGCTGGTATCAGTGGGTTATTTGCCAGGAGGGCTGAGGGGCGTAAAGCGACTCCAGGCCTGCTCTTCTACAGAGCCCATCCCAAGCCCACCGCAGCGTTTCGGTGGTATCAATTTCTTTGACAGGTCTCTGAAATTTGGAGAATATCACCACCTTTAGGGGGAAGGGAGCTACGCGGTCGAACTCGATCGCTACATGTGGTTGGAAAGGGTAGGGATATATCCAATGGTGTAGATATTGGTCCTGCGCGCAGTAAGCATACAGAGGGATGTCTGGCATGCCCAACCCTCCTTGGCTAAGTGGTGGTAGGTTGGTAAGCAGCTCCCAGGAGACTCTTGCCTGTTTCCCAGCCCATATCATATAAATTATCAGGGATCTCATAGATTTGATAAAAGCTTGAGTGAGGAGGAGTTAACAAATAAATATAGTAGTTTGGGCAGCACAATCATTTTAGCAGTGGCTATTCTACCTGCTAGAGGTAGCGGTAGTCTAGACCAGATTTTAATTTTCTCTTTAATCCATCTCACTGTTCGGCCATAATTCATGTCTCAGAGCTCCTGAACATCGCAACTCAGCCAGACACCTAGATATCTAACAGGACCCACAGCCCGCAGCCCACTCAGTGAACAGAGTTGATTTGGACCAGTTAATATGGACTCCAGATAGCCCTCCAAATCTTGTCACCTCACGTAGCACCAGAGCCGTGTTCTCCTCCGGGTTGTTTATGTAACGTGTCACATCGTCACCATAAAGAGAGATTAACAAGCCTCTTGATGTAAAACCCAGACCCCTGGCCGCATG
This sequence comes from Lissotriton helveticus, assembly GCF_964261635.1. Taxonomy (NCBI): domain Eukaryota; kingdom Metazoa; phylum Chordata; class Amphibia; order Caudata; family Salamandridae; genus Lissotriton; species Lissotriton helveticus. The sequence continues at coordinate 1,763,372,388 of NC_136065.1, forward strand.
ATGTTGTCGTATACGCGCTGCCAGGGGTTCTATTGCTATAGCAAAAAGGAGTGGTGATAGAGGACACCCTTGTCTTGTTCCCCTGGTGATAGAGAAACTCTCGGATAGAAGGCCACTTACTTTCAGGCGGGCCGTAGGTTTAGTGTGTAGAAGCTGGATTTGCCTAATGAATGCGGGACTGATATCTAGTCTAGCTAAGATAGTAAATAAGTACTCCCATTCAAGGGAATCAAAGCCTTAGTGGTGTCTAGTAGCACGGCCACAGCATGAGTTTGTGGGTTTAGATAATGAAGGACAGCAAAAAAGGTTTTTAAGTTGTGCGCAGTTGAACGACCTGGTATGAAGTCTGTTTGATCAGGTCTGGCTATAAGGGGGAGCATTGGTTGTAATCTTTGTGCTATGAGTTTGGCGTATATTTTATTATCAACATTTATGAGTGACAGCAGTCTATATGAATCCCGACCGGTCCGGTCCTTGCCTGGTTTTAATAGTGTTAAGATCAGTGCTTCGCACATTGTTGGTGGAAGACACCCATTTTTCATGTGACTCTTGATAAACATCAAGTAGACGTGGAGCTAGCAATTCGCTTTATGTTTTGTAGAATGATGTGGTTAGGCCATCTTAACCTGAGGCCTTATCATTGGGCAGGCTATTTATAACATGTATAATGTCGTCCTTGGTGTAAGGTTCATTTAAATAATCTCTGTGTGCGTTGCCCAACCAAAGCCGCTCTATGGAGTTTAAATATGTGTGGAGTTCTGCTGAGATGTCTGATATAGCTCAGTGTAGAAGTTTGTGAGGTGTTCAAGTATTTACTGGGAACCCCTCGTTTGTAGGCCAGTGTCGTCTCGGAGTTCAGTAATGTATACAGAGTTGAGTGGTGATCTAAGCATGTTAGCCGGGTTTCTGCCTGGACAGTCTCCCTCCCCATATTTCCTGGCGGTGTGATGTTTCCCCAAAATCTTCACTTCTCTGCTTGCCTCTTCCTTGAATTCAGAGAGTTTAGACCTGAGTGACGCCAAGTGACATGCTTCCCCCGTCTTGTAATATTGCTCTTCCACTTCTTTTATTTGCAATGCTAGTGATTTTAGTGATTGTCTAATAGATTTCAGAACATCTGCTTGTTTAGCAATACAGCTGCCTCTAATTACTACCATGAATGCTTCCAGAGCATGCTCGCTGTGGGCACCGAACCCTCGTTCCCACAAAAGTAATTACCTATGTCTGTTCTAATTTCCTCTAGGAATGCTGAGTCTAGCAACGCATGTGGTGGGAGCCTCCAATTGAATACCCGCTTGGATGTTGACATAACTGTAATTTGTAGCAGGCAGGGGGCGTGATGGGAGAATGTTTTGGGCAATAGACGGACATCCGTCCTCCATGCCACCACATCCCTGGTGACCAACCAATAGTCAAGCCTTGACCAGGCATTGTGGTGTGTAGTAATACAAATACCCTCTATGCTTCCCGGATTCCTACTTCTCCAGATATCTATCAGCCAATTATCATTAATAAGTGCATTGAGTGTTATGCTTGCCCTGGGGTGCACGTGTCGAGCCATGTCTGTCTAGAGTGTCTATCAGTATAGCGTTGAAGTCTTTGCCCCAGATAATAGCATCACAGCCCAGCCCCTCAAGGTGCACCCAGATTTTGTAGAAGAATTCGGGTTCATCTGTGTTGGGACCATAGATGGTGGCCATCCCTACATCTACACCACCCGGCATGCCCCTAAGGATAAGAAACCTCCTCACTGGATCCAACAGTTCCTGTGTCGAAGCCCATTCCAGCCTGCAATGGGTCAGAACTGCCACTCCCCTGGCATAATTTGAATTAGCAGCAGAGTAGGCGTGCCCCCATTATCTATGTTGTAGCTTGACAGTTGATGTGGCACACACAGATGTGTTTCCTGAAGGGGGCAGATGTCAATATTTTGTTGGGATAGGAAAGCTTGAATCAACCTTGCTTTCCTGTGGTCATTTAGCCCTCTAATATTCCAAATTACAAATCTATATGTTGTCATGGCATTTAGAATTTAGTGTGGACTGGCGAGTGGCACTGCTGAGTGCTCTGATAAAGTTACCAGCCCGATCTGATCGGGTCGGTTACCGACTATGTGTCCGTACAACCAGGTGGTGTCAGCCGCGGCCCGTGGAGGGAGTTCCGGTGGGGCATAAAGGAGGGGCGGGGAAGGGGCAGTGTGGGCAGTGGCGTAACGAAACTTGAGGGGGCCCCCCTGCAAAGCACATGGAGGGCCCCCCCCCCCACGGCGCGGCCCACCATGCCTCCCCGGCGGCGCGCGGCCCACCATGTACCACTTTGCACTACCACCCGGCGCCCAGGTGCTACCGACAAGTCACTGAATCATACATTAATCATACATGCTGCTAACCAAGTTTATGAATATCGAAAGCTAGTGCGCCAGTCCGTCATGATTTATGAAGTCAAAGTGCTGTTATTTACAATTCAACGCTGTTTTGCCATCACTTTTAAACAAAAGGGATTTTTTTTTAAATGAGTCTTATCCATTCTCATCAAAGTTCCAGTTTTGACACAAGGACATTTCTCTATTTTAAACATTTCTCCAGCTTTGCGTGTACCATAAACTTTTATCAAAACTTTCAAAGCGCCATTCCCAAGATTTCCCCAGTTCATTATTGCTGCTTCAGTTGCATGCATGTGTTGGTGCCCCACCTCACGCGCAGCAGCGCACCTGGAAGGACCTCATCAGCTTAACATTCTGGTTCTGCGCTGGTGAAGCAAAAAAAAACCTTGAAACAAACATGCACTCACCAGCATGTAGAGCACAGCGACTGTGACCATCGGAACTCGTGGCTGCTCAAGCTTAGATACCTCAAAATCACTTGAGTACCCTTTCCAATGAGATAGGGAAGAAAGCAAGCACTGGCAAATGCCATTGAGTTAGACTTGTGTTTGCTGAAAGGTTTTAACTAGCTTCACTGGCCTACAGCAGGATTACAGCATGGGCGTCAACAGCTTAAGCTTCCCACCCTAACACGAGGAGCAAGAGCAAGCTAGCAGACAATAAGTCCATGCAGTAGAGGTGGAAAGCTTCCTCTCTCACCTTACCCCCCCCCACACACACACCGTGTACAACCCAGATGGCAGCAGTGCAGTGCCCTCTTCCTCACGCACAGAATATCCTCTCAAAATCAAATAGCTAGTAGTAATGGTACATGCCTCAGTTGTGGTGACAAATGTAATGTTGCAGCGGCGATGCAAGCTTCTCCACTCTCCCCCACAGTGACAGAACTGTAATGAATAGGGCATCCGCCATGCAAGGTTTCCTTCCTCACGACACACGTGCAGCAGAGCAGCAGAGCAGCAGGTCATGTCTCCCAAAATTGCCCTTCCTACTAACTTTATGTTTGTTGAGTTGACACTGGGGCCGGTCACCCCCCCGTGCTTATTTGAGGGGTCTGTGACTTGCGAGATAGTGTAGCGGGCGCTGCGCTTGCTGCAGAGGGGCCATGCTCAATAAGTGATACATACATGCACTATTTTAATCAGGTGTGTTATTGTGATGGTAGATTCCATCTCCCTCGCCGTTCCGCTTCACATCACTGTGACTGATACCCACTGTCCCCCAACACTCCAAGCGTCTCACCATTGCTGACTTGGGAACCCACAGAACAGATAACGAAACTCTCTAAAGAACTGACCCTTCTCTTCCAAACAGACCCAGGCTCGGGTGGGATTAAGACATCTTGAAGTTGACTACCCCTCCACCTCGCGATCTCTCATCCTCGGCGCCCGCCCCTCCTCCGCCCCCCTCTCTCGTAATATAAATCCCCACTTTGTTCTTGCCAACGTTGGCTTTCAATCAGCGTAATTGGATTGATGGATTCGCCTTATAAATATCAGCATTCGCATCGCAAGACTATAGCTCTCGGAGCTAGCCAAGCAAGGGGACGCCGACGAGAGACGTAAAATGCCATTTCACAGTGTCTAATATTAGACATCCATACCAGATGCAGGGAGTCGGGACAGCACCCCCAAGGTCAAAATACTTCGTTATATTACTGTTTGGACAGTGGACTTTGGAACTAAGAAGAGTGGCGTGGACCCCTGGAGGCCCCGCCGGTGACGGAGTTACTTCGAGTTCAGTTTACTGTTGGGACGGACAGTCCTGAGCGTGGGCGGGCCTGGCTTCCTTTGTCTTCGTTCTCTATTCTTGACTAAGCGCGCCCCTGATGCCACACGCCACACCTTACTCTACGCGCATTTTGCGTGTGACAGTGAGCTCGTTGTTGTTGTTGCGCAATGCGCATGTGTTGTACCCCTAGGGCTCCTGTCTGGCATTGGTCACCACTCACCAGCCAGCCCTGCCCCCGCCCCCCACGCGCATACGCGGCGGTGGAAAGTGAAAGTCTCTCGGACTGTCGTGAACAAAAAGTGTGTGCGCACTGGCTGCGCCCGCGCGCATCCACCCTGTCCCTGCTGCGGCCCTGCCGCAGCCATTTCATAGATTCGAGACGAGTGGCTGCTTCCCTGCTGGCAGTGGACTGATAACAATAACTGCAGTGCTCACAACAGTCAAAAGTGCCTCACTCTCAGACACTCACACCTCCCCCCCCCACACACACACACCAGCACCAGGTACAACGCAGATGGGGCAGTGCAGTCAGTGCCCTCTTACTCATCTCCTCTCAAAATAGCTAGTAGTATGGTACATGCATGCCTGAGGAGAGCCGGAGGCCTCAGTCAGTGGCGCCCGGTGACAAATGTAATGTCGCAAGTCGCAGCGGCGATGCAAGTTTCGTTCTCAGAGTCTCAGACTCTCACTCTCCCCCACAGAACTGTCATGAGAATAGCCTTCTGGCTTCCAATCCTCAGTCACAACACACGTGCAGCAGCAGAGAGCAGCACCAGCAGGCCAGGTCATGTCTCCCTCCAAAATTGCCCTTCCTTCCTACCATCTGTGTAATGTTTCTTGACTGTGGGCCAAGGGCAAATTCAAAATACATGATGTTTGGCCTCCTTCTTGCATCCTGCCCCTTGCCTTAACCTAGTTCACCCTCAGATCTTCTTCTTGTATCCAGCCCCTGCTTTTGACCCAGTCTACCCTGGCACCCTCCTTCTTGCATGATACCCACTCCCCTTCACCCAGTTCACCCTGAACTCCTTCCTGCCTCCTGCCCTCTCCTCCTAGTCCTAACCCAGTCCACCACGAACCCCTCCTTCTTCCACTCCCCTTCTTCTAAACCAGCCCCTCCCTTATACTTGCATTCTCCCCTCTTCAGAATTTACTTCATCATCAACCCTCTACTTGCATCCTGACCCTGGCCAGTCCGCCCAAACCACCCCCTTCTTGCATCCTTTCCCTTCTCCTTGACCCAGGCCACCATAACCCCCATCTTCTTGCGTCCTTCCCCCTACAGTCCACCCGAACCCTTCCTTCTTGCATTCCCCTCCTTTTAGCACAACCCCTCCCTCATAGTTTACTTCACCTCATCCCTCCTCTTGCATCCTGACCCCCTCCAATCCACCCAAACCCCTCCTTCTGGTATCCTGCCCCCCTCCTGCCCCTCCCTCAGTCATAATTGTTGTTAATCGTTTACCGTTCACAGATAAATCCATCCGCTCAATTTCATTTGAATATTTTTTAAGGTACTTTACATTTTCAAGAGTAAATATTTGAAAAGAGAGAAAACATCTGGACGAGCAGGTTATGCCAACAAGCTGCTCTGTTAGCCACCGAAGCTACCGAATCCTGCACCAGAGAGCCTAATGCAATGTGTTCGCTGTCATCACTGAGACTGACCTCACGAGCTAACGTCAGAGCTTACTGCACTGCATGCACACACACACACATAAGAGACGGGGATTCGAGCTCCTCTGTCGGTAAGCAACCTGCTCCAAAGACAGAGCATAGCTGCATAGGGCAGGGAGTCTGCACACCTCAGAGGCAGAGCGCTCCTCTGTCCGCTACACACAGACCCCATAGCACACTGCAGGACCCAAGCCTAGGGTGACCAACCGTCCGTAAATTTCACGGACAGTCCGTAATTTCGGCCGTCTGTCCGTTGTCCGTGAAGGACTCTTTAACGGACGCCATTTGTCCGTAATTTTAACCCCGGGCACCGGTCGCGCCACCCTGAAGCCTGCACAGCTTCCACCCACCTCCCTTCTTCACTCTGATGCAAAGCTCAGATACCCCACAGCATTGGAGAGGCACAGCGGGATGGCAACCTTCACACCTCCAGCCCTTGATGAGCTGTTAAGAGGTGCTTGAAGGGGACGGAGAGGGAGGGGCGGCAGCTTCAGGAGCAGGGGCATCTATTCAGATGCAAACAGCCCTGAATGCGCCATGTCTCTGCGATTTAGGAGGGTTTCACACATTCCATTTCTGCCCAGGGCCCCAAAAATACTAGAACCGGACCTGATTACACTGCGCAGCGCTGGTTCACTTCACAGAGCTTAAATACTGTCACTACATTTTAAACAAACCTGGGTTCTTCTAACATGCAGTCTTAATGTAATAAAATTAAGAAATGGCACAATCACACCCACACTGATTAACAAAGTATAGAGGACAATCAGGTAAAGCAGTTCTCTTGGAGCATCTCCTGTAAGTACTGTATATCACAGTGGGGGATGGCAAAACTAACATTTTGGAAGAGAGCCTGTCTTCTCGTTGTCTTGTCCAGGAAGGGTGAGGAGCCCTACTACCCCACCCTGAAAGAGGCCAAGATTATACTAGAATACTGCATGCCCACCCCTGTGCCCACTCTGGTGGAGCCTGTTCCCCCTCCTGTGATGCTCCTGCCCCGCCCCAGTGATGGCTCCTGTCACCCCCACCTGCCCCCCGGCTGTGATGGCTCCTGTCCCCGTCCTGTGGTGGATCCTGTCTCTGCCCTGGGTGGCTTCTGTCCCAGTCCTGGAGTGGCTCATGCAGCGAGGGTGAAGTTCTTGATGGGCCTCTTGTTAAAAAGGCTCCGCTCAAAATGTATATGAGTGGATGGCTGGATGAATTAGTGAAAGGGTGAATGAATGAATAAAAGATTGAATAGATGGATAATGAGAGAGGATGGATGGATTGATGAGTGAGTGGAAGGATGGAAGAGAGAAAAGGTAAATGGCTGGATGTATGGGTTTAAGGGTAGCTGGATGGGTAAAAGGGTGGATGGATGAGTGAAAGGATAGATGAGTGAAAAGGTGGATGATGAGTGAGTGGGTGGATGGATAAGTGAAATGATAGATGGATTGATGAATTGATAAATGCAAGGGTGAATGGATGGACAAATGAGTGAAAGGGTGGATGTAAGGATGGATGAGTGAGTGAAAGGGAGGGTAGATGGACAAAATGATGAATAGATGAGTGAAGGAGTGAAAGGATACATGGATGAGAGAGGATGGATGAGTGATAGGGTCAATGGATGGATTCATGAGTGGATTAGTAGATGGATGGGTGGGTGGATGGATGGAAGGAAGGATTGCTAAGTGAAAGGGTCGATGGAGAGAGAAAGGGAGGATGAGTGGAAGGGTGGAAGGATGAGTGACTGGCAGGATGGATGAGTAAGTGAAAGGATGGTTGGATGGGTGAAAGGGTAAATGGCTGGATGGATGAGTGAATGGATGGATGGGTAGAATAGTGAATGGATGAGTGTACAGATGGATAGGGTGAAAGGGTGGATGGTTGGATAATGGATGGATGAGGGGATGGGTGAGTGAAATAGTAGATGGAAGGATACATGATGGATAGGTTTGCAAATTCTTTGGTTATGGCTGGGCTTACTTCTATACTATTGCGCAACCTCTGATGTGTCTGTAAAACGTATCCAATTGTCCTGTAGTTTTGTCCTGAATTTTTACCTGCTGTCCTGAATTTGTGTCCTGAATTTCGACCCTTTGTCCTGAATTTTTACACTCACCGTCCTGAATTTGCACCAATGCCAGTTGGTCACCCTAGACCCAACTGTGCTCATCGCATGCACACAAGAGTGGACTAACTTGGACCCTGCAGGCCCCGCCGGTGCGACTTACTTCGGAGTTTGGACAGTCTCACAGTCAAAAGGCTGAGCGTGGGCGGGTCTGGCTTTCCTTTGTCTTCGATTCGAATCGAAGTTCGTTGTTCTCTGTCTTCTTCCGCCGGCGATTATTGCGCATGACAGACAGTGTTGTACCCCTGGGCCCGGGGCCGGCTGCCTGGCATTGGTACGCACAGGCCACCCCCCCCCCTTCCTCCCCTCCCCCCGCGGCACGCGCGCATACGCGCGGCGGAACAGAAAGTGAAACAAACTATGTCAGGACTCACCCTGTCAGCCATTTCTTTTCATAGAAGATTATTCGAGAATTTCGAGTGGCACGCACTGGCGGAAATAAATTAATAACTGCTAGTGCCTCACTCACACTCGGACACTCACACCCCGGCCGGGGCCCCCCCTCCATTTCGGACTTGCTCTCTCTGGGCCCTGGCCGGGGGCCCCGCACCATTTCGAAGACTCCTCTCTCCCAGGGGTCCCGGCCGGGCCCCGCCACACCATTTTCAAAGACTCAGGGGCCCCGGCCGGGGCCCCGCGGCCCGCACCATTTCAAATACTCGCAGGGGCCCCGGCCGGGGCCCGCACTGCTCACCATTTTAGAGCCTACACACAGAGTATTGTATGACATCAGGAGGGGCCGGCCGGGGCCCCCTGGAGCGCGAGGCCCCCCCACAAAGCGGGGGCTGCGGGGGCTTGTGTTACGCCCCTGAGTGTGGGGGGTGCTAAAAACTGGAAAATGGATAATTGGCGGTAAATCAACAATTTAATTAAGAAAACTAATTTCGTACCGCGCGCTGCTTCGCATTTTGTGATGATCAGATAATGTCCCAGCCGGCAGAGCCCTCTCGAGTGGCCATCTTGCTGCTCAGTGAGACCATGCCCCCCGAATTGGCAGTTAAAAACGTTAATCAGGCTGTGATGGCAGGTCTGGGGAGTGTTTTAAGGGGCTACTTAAGTCGGTAGCACAAGAAGTGCTGTAGGCCCACTGGTAGCACTTATTTTACTGGCCCTGGCTATATTGTATATCACTCCACAAGGGACTTATAACTAAATTAAATATACATAGGCAAGCACCTTTGCACTGGTTAGCAGTGGTAAATTTCACAAAGTACTAAGGACAGCAGAAACAAATATATCACAGGTAGGAGGGTTGAAAACAAACTTTTGGGGGTGACCCTGCAGAGAAGGCCAAGTCCAGCAGCATGTATGAAACTAAATAAATACCACACTTTGAAAATGTAGTGTAATAAAAATATATGAATTAATATACACCTAAAAAAACAAATCTCACCAAAAACACCATTGCACTCAGCAGTGGAATAATTATTATGCAGTAAACAAATATTTAAATAAATCAAAAATAAACATTTAGGAAACTGTTGTCCAATTAATACTTTGTATAATTAATACATTAATACATTATTATTAGTGTATATATTGAATAGAAACATTACCTACACAATATTTCCATAAACTAGATAAAGCAATATTTAAAAAACATAAAGCAAATTAAAATGTTATGAAACATATACACAAATACATACCAATTTAAAGGTAATATAATAATAAATTACCATTAGTTAATATATAATTAAAAACACTACTCACCCAGACCCCCAATAATTCCTAAAACCTTAAATTAAGAGTTAATATAAATGTTGAAACATTTGGACTTAAACAAATAACACATATAAAAATGTCAAACAATAAAACCTATTTAATATGTAAGGTATAAAGAATCTACTCAATCCCCAATAGACTGAAAAATCCAAATAAAACATTCATTATGAAAATAAAAACGTAATACATTACAAGAAATGAACGTGATAAAAAGCATATCATCATACATAATATGTTAACGTTTCTATTACTGTAAAAGAAGAAAGCGACAATATACTTACCTTTGATATTTTTGTCCACCATATTTATGTATTTGCAATATTACCACAATAATATGGTCACACATTATTTCGAGTCTACATTTTGTTAGAACACTTTAAAGTCTTAAAGACTCACTGTAGTTTGCCTGCTATCTGCTATTCTGTATAAAGGAAGTGAGAAAATTAGGTTTTAGGATCAGTGTTGTGTCCTAGAGCACCCTGAAAGTGCAGTCAGTACCGGCTCCCTAGGGCACATGGGTTGCCTTTTCTTCCGCATTTCTTCCGCATGTAGTGCCTGGCTTTGTTGTGGGTTACATTAATAGATTAGCAACAAAAAATTGCTGTTGGCACAAAGGGTCTCATCATGCCCTACAATTTAAATGTGTACTTGGTTTCAGAAATTGCCATGTTTCTATTACCGTCGGTTTGCAGAGTGTTAAGAAGAGCGTTATTACCATAATCTCCCAGTTTGGAGATACATGACAGCACAGACAACATCATTACAAGTTGTGCCGAAATAACAGGTGTAAAGACATCCTGGCCCAACTGCTGTGTGCACATGGAGTTGTCTATTTATTAGCTGTGTGGAGCTTAGAGGAGAATTATGTATGAGCACTGCTCACGTTGTTACTGCTGCTGCACGATTTATGCTCCACAAGAACTCCCAGGACTTAAAGTAACTGATCAAGCAAAATCGAAGATTGAGTTCAATTTGTGCTCATCCTGTAATTGGTACAAAGCGCAAAACTGGGTGCAAAAACCATGTTTCGTTTTGCACCCAGGTCACAAAGAGGTTGGTAATCTTTCTTAGGGGTGCTAGGAAATTTTCGTGATTATGACTGCCTACCCCAGTGATGGTCCTCCCATCGTTTGTGCTTATTTTGTGTTTAAGTGATCCCTGCATGGCTGGACATCAAGCAGCATGCTGGAGAATAGGGTAAATTGAGGGCCAGACGGGCCTTTTTTTCACTGGTAATTCCCCCTGGAGGAAGGTTCTGAAATCCCAGGGCTATGCTGGGAGGCTTCAACAGAAGCAAGAAGGGGGAAGGTAGAGAGAAAGTGATCAGAGAGAGACAAGAAGGAGCAGAGAAAGGACAGAGAGAGAATAGATGGATGGAATTAGCTCAATGGAAGGGAGCGGGCCGCTTGGCATATTTTAGCTGGTCTGCGTTTAGTTCCCCAGTCTGGCACTGGTTAAATTGGAAACTTTGGGTCTGACGCACAAACATGGTTGCACGATTAGAAGTACTGCTACTCAGAGTTGTAGACTAGTTTGACTTATTCACAAACATTTCAGAATTACTCTTGGAATACTGTGTGAATTACAACAAACCGATGCGTTTATTCAAGGCCTACAGCCACATGTAACACCCACTCCCAAACCCCTGCATCGGATTTGTTCCTATATAATATTATCCGAAACATAAAGTAATAGTCTGAAGGAGCACAAATATTTACGAATGGTTTATATTAATTTGTTAATACTTTGTCTCCATAAGTCTATCCATTTGCGCTGTTAACATATATTTACAAGCGCAAATGATTCTGCAAACAACGCCCAAAATATTAAACTGGTTCAATGGGCACAGCTTATTCATAAGTCGAGCCTAGCAGCAGCGTGCATGCGCTGCTTGCTCTACAAGACTGCTGTAGTTGAGTATAGGAGACAAGCCGTGCCTACTCTCCTCCCATACTTTTCATTGGCTTGTGTCATTGTCTTTCGTAAAAGCTGCCTTCGGATTCATTATTAGGCTTGTTAGTCCCTCCTTAGTACGGCCTTGTCTTCATTTGTAACCTCCCATGGCTACTGGCCCCTTTACTTTGGTTGTTACACGGGACCTGTTAACTTTATGGAGTTTGTCGTACTTCAGGTCTGACCTGCGCTGCTTCAGCTGGAACCGCGTGTGTTGTTTTAAGCAGCACGGCCGCCCCTATAACACGCACCTGCTTTGAATCACTTTAACTCGCCATTATCTTGTGTCTGTTTCAACCCCCCCAAGTAAAATGGATTTAGAAATGATTAGCAAATTAAGTCATGTGAATTCCAGGTAGCACATATTAATGTGCTAATGGGTTGAAGCTGACAACAGCACATCTGTGGTACATGTCATCTGCACTAAAGCCACCTGACGGGTTGTTTTCAAAAGCCTCTTTTATTAACAACAACAGCACCACCACCACCAATACCAACAATATCATTACCACCAAAACCACCACCAATATCACCACCACGAACAATACCATCACCATCACCACCAATACCACCGCCACCACCACCAATACCACCAATACTACCACACCATTATCACCACCACCAATACCACCACGAATACCACCACCAATACCACCATGAACGCCACCACCTCCACCACCCCCAATACCACCACCAATACCCCTAATACCACCACCACCAATACCACCACTAATACCACCACCACCAATACCACCACCACCAATACCACCGCCAGCAACACCACCACCACAAATAAATGACCACCAATACCACCACCATCAATACCACGACCAATACCACCACCACCACCAATACCACCTCCAATACCACCACCACCAATACCACCACCGCCAATACCACCACCACCAATACCACTACCACCACCAATACCGCCACCAATACCGCCAATACCACCACCAATACCACACCACCAATTCCACCACCACCAATACCAATACCACAACCACCAACACCACCACCACCAATACCATCACCACCAATACCAATTCCACAACCACCAACACCACCACCAATACTATCACCACCAATACCACCACCACCAATGCCACTATGAAAAATACCACCATCACCAATACCACCACCACCAATACCACCATCACCAATACTACAACCACCAACACCGCCACTAATACCACCACCAATACCACCCCACCAATACCACCACCAATACTACCACCACCAATACCACCACGGCCAATGACAGCACCACCAATACCAATACCACCACCAGCACCAATACCACCACCAATACCACTACCACCAATACCAACACCAATACCACCACCACCAATGCCACCAATACCACCAGTGCCACCATCACCAATACCACCACCAAATACCCCCACGGGTTATTTCCACAACAACCTATTATGCCTTCCCAAATAAAGAGTCGTCAGCCTGTAGAGAATACATACTTACTTTATTAGTAGTACTCTGCAGAGAGAGCCCCGGTCAGACCTGCACCCTAATATGGACGCTGAGGGGACTGCCCGCCCAAAGTGCGCTAATACATGAGAGAGCTTTCTCGAGAGCTCAGTCACGCCTACTATGGAAAAATATGGTCTGGAGCTGGACATGAACAAAGAGAGTACAGAGAGATGAGCTAACATCTGCCAGATGGGTGTATTATCAGGGCTTCAAGGCCAATGTGTCGGGTTTCAACGTTCCCTAACGTGGGAGCAGAACTACACATACAGAAAGAAATGTACGAAAAAGAGCATCCATTCATTAGCAGAATCTACTTCAGCCTTGGGGAACAGAGAAAGAATAATAACGATAAACAGTTTTACAGTTCTGCTGAAGCAAGCGAAAAACAATTGAGGCCTACTCTGGCTGCGGCCTAGACAGACTTCTAGTAGACGCACATTACAACATGGAGGCACACAAGCCAATGAAGCTTGCATGCCGTAAGGATAACTCAGTGGGTTTCACAATGCTAATACAAATGGCATCTATTTAGCCACCTAATGCTAACTTATATAATATAATATGAATACATATTATAAAATGGAATTTTAAACCTAATAGACTCCTTTTAGCATAGGTAGCTAAATAAGCTTTATTACTATCCGGCAGGGTCTTTACAAATCTAAGGGGGGCTAGTGTATAATCGCCTATATAGCAAAATGTTTCATAAAGCAAATGTACAAAAGTATGCAAAATTGTAGCAATCTCATAATCAAATATGCCCTAATCTATCAACTTTATTGACTGATTGTCTTGCACCATCATAGGGGAATATTTATTTTCTTGCGTTGCCCTCATCATATTAGGCGTAAGTTTCGTTGCACAGTACGTGCAGCAAGCTGCAAGGCAATTGATACATAAACAACAAGTGGACATAACCCTTGCAATGACTATCAATACGAGAAATATCTTATAACCCCATGAAGTTAATAGGTCCCTGAACCACCCTGTGAGAGACCATGATCCATTATCCTGATGTATCGCTGGGGCCAATCTGTGTAACTTTTGTATGACAGAATATACAGTCGGAGCAGTATCAGGAGTGTACACACAGCAGCTACACCTCTATCAGCCAGTATGCCATCTAAAACCATCCAATTTTGAAGAGAAACGAGTCTCGTAGCTTGGAGCTCAACTGTTATATTTGTTAGTGTACCGGCAGTAATATTAATGACTCCTTCAACTACTCTAGCTAGGTGACATATGGTACTGCTATTAAACATGGGACCCCAGACGGCACAATGCCTTTCATTATGTCGGTAAATTGCTTAGAGAAGTATCTGTCTGATCAATGTCATCCACGTTAACCACTCTTTTGGCTTGGTGCATGGAGACATCCCGTCGATGTAACCTAACTTCCTTGTGTAAGTGGATGCTGCAATGTAAACAAGGGGCAGAAGAAAAGAAAGAGAGATAGCACTGACCAGCCTCTCCCCTAGGGAGCCAAGTATACGCTTGTTTCCCACAGACAAAGTACACTTTCGGAGGTGTTAATAAGGGTGGCTACTAGTTGTATTCAGCTGGTAGGTGTAGTTACACTGACTTTGTCCCACCAAAACATTCCCTGAACACAGAAAGTAGCTGTTGTATTCATCACAGGAACAGGCATGGCCTTATCCTCAGTGATATTACGTTCTTGGAAACATTTACAGTATTCAGTAAAGTTAAATCGTTGAAAGACTGCTATTTAATTTCTTAACCAGGTAACATTCTCGTGGACTGTAAAAACTTTCATGCAAGCATCGGGGTGTAGTGCACCCTCCTTTCCATCTTCCCAGGGGGTATATCCCTGATGTACCACAATACACTCTAGAATTGCTTCATAGTCGGCCTGCGTCATTTTCATTGAGTATGCATAATAGTGCATATAAACCATGGACAATAACTGAAACCAAGCTTCACAGCTACCTAAGTAAGATAAAGCATAGACATTAATAGATCATGCTTATGCATAACTGAAGGTAGTAGACCACATACCAAGCACTCTGTGATATTAGTTGTGCCACACACCTGATGGAGCATTTGAATAAGCTTATTCTGAGTGTATGTTTGTCTATGTCTCTCTTTATGTGGGGCCAATGTAATAAATGAATGCTCTGCTGGCACTGGGGTGGTCCCTATCAGAGTATGTACAGGATGCTGATCTTCCAGATACCAGACTATTCCAAACAGTGTTATCACCAGCACCAGAATGAACACCACCACCACCACCCTGCCTCCAGTGGACCAATTAGACCATCGGGGCCCATTCTGCCGTATCGGAGAAGCCATTAAAGGATGCTCCTCTCTCCATGTTTCATGACCAAAAGGGTACATAGCTAGAAAATGTTTAGGGAAAGTCAAATGAGCTTTACAACCAGCCAGAGGGGTATTCTTCTTTCCTGTGTCAGTCAAAAGCCTCACAGGCAGGATTCTATCGTTCATCAATGTTGTCTCTCCCACGATGGAGCAGCACACTTGCAACTCAGCAATACAATTGCGACCCGTGCTGTAGACAATCCTTCATACAGGATTGGGTAATCTCCCTCCGGGGCAAATACCCTCAACGATCCTGTCCAGTGTTCTAGGCAGTGCACCAGTATTCTGTCTCTCAGCTAAAGCAGATACCAGAAGCACAGCACCTGCACCTTAAACTCAAGTCTTTCCTTAACTCCTGTGTTGCCCTGCTGGCGCACTGTCTTTCCGCCAGGGCGCAGATTGTACCTAGTGTGCCCAGGTACTTTGTCATCAACAAACAAGGTAAGAACTCGCACTCTGCTTGGTATTGGGACTCAGGTAGTTGCTCTGTGGGAGCTGGAGTATCCGGGGCAGCCCTTATCTCAGGGGGGACCACCTCGAGCAAGATCTCTACACTCTCTTTGTCAGTCTGTGCCCCTCTCAAACGGGCATCAGAAAAGGGAACAAAACAGGGAACCAGCTCTCCTTCCTGATCGGCGATCCCGTCCTTCACCCAGGAATCATACGGGAGCAGCAGAAGAACCCTCTTCACATGGGAGACATGCACCCAGTGCTTTTGGCCATCCACCTTCACTGCTGTCCTAGTGGACAGAAGCACCTGGGTAGAGTCCCTCCACCGCGGCTCCAAGCAGGACTTGCGCTGAAACTGGCAGAGAAGTACGTATTCTCTAGGCTGGATCTGATGTCCGGGACCCTCTGGCAATGGTTGTAGGGAAGCAGATATCTGTTGGAGAACAGAACGGAGATCTTTAGACAAGGCATACACATAATCAATCAAAAGAGGATATTCTATCTCTGATTCCCCAAACATTAGCAGGGCGCCCAAAGACCACTTCATAGGGCGACAATCCAGTCCTAGAATGTGCAGTCACCTTTGCTGACATGAGTGTTAGGGGTAATGCGTCTGGCCACTGCAATCTTGTACTTTCATGAATCTTTGCTAGTTTCAGCTTGATAATGCTTTCTCAACAAGGCCGGCTGATTGCGGATGGTTTGCTGCATGGAATTTTTGAACAATTTGCAGGCCTTTACACACCAACTCAAAGACTTTAGCATTGAAGTGGCTCCCGTTGTCACTCCAGATCACACGTGGCAATCTGTAGCGTGGCAAGTACTCTTTTAAAAGTGCCTTTGCTGTCGCTATAGCGCGTTCTCTCTTTAGTTGGGTAGGCCTCTATCCACTTACTAAATGCACAGACTACCGCTAGTACGTATTTTAAATTGTTGACCCGTTCCATCTCGATAAAATCCATCTGGCTGACCTCAAAAGGGAAAGAAGGTGGTGCAAAATTACCAGCAGGTGTAGGGGTGCCTTTTCCAGGGTTGTGCTTCAAACAGACAATACAATGTCTCACCAAGTGCATTGCAACTTTAGACATAATTTCATTCTGCAATACTGGGTCAAAAAATTTACAAATACCCTTTGCACGAATGTGCACCAGACCATGAGCCATAGTGACCACAAGGAGAACAAAAACATTGGTAACAGCCATCTCTGCTTTCCTGACAAATCAGTCTAACACCCATCCTCGTCCAATCGTCCTGTCCTCGCCTCCCACATGTCTAGTTTGTCTACAGTCGCCTCACGCTGTATTTCCTTCACACTTTCCACTGTATTCTCAAAAATCCCATTATCTAGGACCCATCTAGCAGGACCTGCCACAAACATCTTATTCACCTTTGATCTGGCCGTCTTCTTGGCTGTTCTCTCTGCGAACGCATTGCCTCTCCTAAGATCATCTGTGACAGACTTATGGGCACTACATTTTACTATAGCCAATTAATCAGGAAGGGCCAGGGCTGATAACAGTCTAAGTATCAGTGGACCATGTTATATTCTCTGGCCGTGTGATGTCAGGAACCTTCTCTCTGCCCAGAGGCGCCCATAATTATAGGCCACCCCGCACACATACAGTCAATCCTTCACTCAAATCACAAGCCCTTAGGAGTGCAACCTACTGTGCTGCCTGGGCCGACTGGTATGGGATGCAAGACATCTCAACTACAGTGTGTAAGGTAGTGATTGTGTAGCCTGCAGTAGTTGTGCCATCTGGCAGTTTGAAACCAGAGTCATCAACATATAGTTCCCCTTGGGTTCAGTTAAGGGAACATCAGTCAAGTCTACCTTTGTCTCCTCCTTGGTCCGAAATAAACAATCATGGACATCATTTTTCTTTCCTTCTGAAGGGAGGGGTAGTAATGTGGCTGGGTTCGGAGTAGCACATCGTTTAATGGTAATGTGTGGTGCGAAAAAGTCCATTCATATCCAGTCAGACGTGCACTAGTAAGGTGCTGTGTCTTTGTCTTGTTCAGAAGCGTATCCACAGCATGAGGTACCATTACTATAAGATCAGTATCAAGGACGAGCCCTGCCAACTGTCTGATAGAAACTGCCACAGCCGCTGCAGCTCTCAGACAGATCAGGAGCGCTCTGGCGATGTTATCAAGCATAGCAGAGAAATAAGTGCAGGGTCTCTGCTTACCACCAAAACCCTGTGTTAGAACAGAAATCACGCAACCGCCTGCCTCATGCAAGTCGAGCACAAAAGACTTCTGGTAGTCAGGAGTACCAAGCACAAAAGCAAACAGAGCGCAACCTTTAGCTGTTTGAACGCTTGCTGGCATGCAGGTGTCCAAGGCAGGTGTTCATTCACTTCTTTGGTGGTCAGGTAAAGAAGGGGTTTTGTTAGTAAGGAGTAGTTGGGGATCCAATACCGTCAATACGATGTTATCCCCATGAACGTGCATACCTCACATTGAGTTTTGGGAACAGGCATGTTAGTGATGGCAGCTATGCGCTCTGGGGTTAGTCTGCATCCCTCCTTCGCCAGTAGGTGACCTAAGTAGGTGACCTCCTGTCAACAGTATTGAAATTTGGAGAGTGACACTTTGTAGCCATGGTGACCCAAATGTAGGAGTAATTTAACTGTGGCTTCCCTGCAGCCATATTCGGTATCAGAGTCCACAAGAAGGTCGTCAACATACTGTCAGAGCACATTACCAGTGGGAAGTTCTAGAGAATCCAATTGTGTTTTCAACGCTTGACTATATATACTAGGGCTTTCTGTATAGCCCTGAGGAGCATGACAGAATCTAAAACTTTGACCAGCAATTGTAAAACACAACAAATATCGGCTATTTGTGTGTATTGGTATACTGAAAAAGGCGTTCCTTTAATCAATTACAGAAATTTTGTTTGCAGACAGGGCAATCATTGATCATTGTCAAAATAGCCGTAATGTCTGGAACCACTGGGTATTGGGGCACATCAATCTAATTGACTTCTTGCAGGTCGATAACAAAACGGTAGACATCTGGGTGGACATCCGGAGAATTTGAGGGCATCTTTTCAAGTATAGGAAGGATAGGGCTATTACACACATTTGCTACTGTCTCTTCAACCACCCCCTTTTAAATCAAGTCCTGTATTATTTGTAGAAGAGCTTTTTCTCTTGCCTGTGAAATCTTGTAATGAGGGATACGCTGCAAATTGGCTCTGTCTTTGAGCTGAATGGAGACCGGCGGGATCTGAAGCAATCCCACATCTGTGTCCCCTGTGGCCCATAATGTGTGGGGTACTGTCTAAAATTCTGCAGGAAGTGGAGCATCTTTGGCAAAACATTGTTTAGCATGGGCCACCTGCGGACCAATAGTCATATACACACCATGAGGAGAACAGAAAATCGTTGTATGTAGTCTTTTTAACAAATCTAATCCCAACAAATTTCCCCCACATTTGGACGTCAGTAAAAACGAGGAATCAACCATAATGGGACCACTGGTAAATTTTAGAGGTTCGGAAATTGGGCTAACAACCGGCACACCCGAGAAACCGACCGAAACATTATTTTGGCCAGAGAGAGCTGCCCTCGGGACCAGTGAGCAGGAAACCGAGCTATTCATAGCCCCTGTGTCAACTAAACATTTCTCAGTGGTGCCCTGCAAATCAGTGGTGACGTAGGGTCCGCGCAGATCTATAGGCACTGGAACTGGTCCATTGCCCTGTCCCTGGCTGTCTTAGCTGTGGGACAACCCAGTCACCTCATTCATGTAATAATCTTCATGGTAATACTGTTGACTCCTGGGGTCATCAAAATAATTCCCACTCTGTCAATTGAGTGATGCATCCTCCAGCTGCATCTCCTCTCATCCACCTCCCCTTCTCCCACGTCTTCAATATCCCCGTCCTCTCAGAGCGTCGCCCTTGTGCGACAACTTCAGACACTCGTTTCGCCAATTCCCCTCTTTTCTACAATACGCACTTTGGTTAAGCCCAATGGGTGCACTGGAAGCACCACCTCTATTGGACCAAGGTAACTGCTGGGCTGATACCGACCCCCTGCCTCTTCCCCTTGCAACTTGCTGCAACAATACCCTTGTCTTCAAATCTTTTGCCTTTTTCTCCACCTTTTTTTTATCCTCATTCTCTCTATGCTCATAATACTGTGCCATACTTAAAATCACTGACAAGGGGGGGACGAAGTCCTAGTGCACTCCAAAGCCTGCAGCCTAGGCGCAATCTTTGGAAGCAAATCAGTAACAAACCTTTTAACGAACAAACGACCACCACCTTCCTGTGATAACACTTGCCCACTGAAATCCAAGAACACCCCCTCGAATCTAGTAAAGAAAACCAAGAACACCCCCTCGAATCTAGTAAAGAAAACAGACACACCATTGTCCTGCTTCTGGCGGCATGCAGTCAACTTATCCCAATCCACTTTCTTTGGGGGTATAAGGGAGCGCATGTATGTTATAATATGACCTGGTAAACCTAACAGCTCAACTTTCAGCTTGTCACCAGGCTTACGCTCTCTACCCCATGCCTTAATCTCATCCCAGGTACCTCCGAATTCCAATGCATGGCCTTGCATATGAACCTGCCTCCATGTATCAACCGGTATCAACAAGCCCAAAAAATTACACAATATCAGCTAATATCATTACCGTGGAGGAGGACGCCTCTGTCAATTCTTTATAATATGCAGTGGGGTTTTTCTGAGGGTCCGGCAGCTGTCACTTTAAAGACAGGATCTCACTCCTCTTCCAGGGAGTATAGATCCACTGCTCCTTAAACTGGGCATCAACTCATGGGCGAATCACTGTATTCGCCGAGTCGCGCAGTTCTGGTACTTCTGGAGGATATATGGGATGGACTTCCCTCATTGGGTGCTGTGCCCCTACGGTCAGAATCTTTTGAAGAAATCTGCCTTGGTAACCCACTAATGTCGTCACATTGGCAAAAACTTCATTTGGAGTCATGCCCATAGCATAGACTCAATTTTTATATCATATGCAACACCCTAAAAGCACCGTTCCCACAATCCTAATAATATAGCGGACATATGCTTAAAAGCAAGCTGCTGTAAAAATGGCTCATAATCTTTCATCACACTCCACACTTCTTCCACAGTATAAATCACATTGCGAGTCCACTGAGCTGCCTGAATCACCACCATCATCTTTTCCTCATTGCCCACTGCAGAACGCACCAACACTTTCTCAATGGGATGTCTTTTCTGCTGCCCAATTTCCTTCAAACATCCCTCACACAGGTGTGTCAACATTCAATAGCATTTGAGGTGTCACACTCTGAGGGGAAAGAGTGAATGCAGAGACAGGAATCATCATGTAGGGGGACAGCACTGTAGGGGTGGAATGAGCCATGGTAGCCGAAGCAGAATGGACAGACAGGGTGGAGAGTTTAGCGGCAACCGCACCAGTTACTGGCATGTGGGGAAGGGGGGCCAGAGGGTCGGGGCAGAGGCAGTAGAACTAGTTGTAGATGTATCCAAGTGGGCAGTAATAGGAGCCGGGGACTGAGATGTCGGGACTGTCGGGTATATCCGTTCTGGGGCATAATGAGGCAGGGACTAGTGTCCGAGAGCTCTTCAACAAAATCTTCACCTTCTTCCCTCGCAACATAACAGTTATCAGTCTGCAAGCAAAACTTCCTATCAGCACATTCTATACCCTTCCCTACCTTTTCCCTTTCATAGGCCACCACTTTCTGTGTTATTGTCTGTGTTTGTCTTTTCCTGGCCTCGTTCTTCTCCCTCAAGTGCCGATGCTTCGCTTATTTCTACCACACTCTTAAAGAATCAAACATTGATTGCCTACTTTTCCTAGCAAACAATTTGCCCTGCAGGAAATTTAATTTTCTCTCAGCAAACGAACCAGCAAGGGGCCCTTGCAGTTCAGCATTGTCCCTCATATATTTATGTCACAATGTGCTAAAAATAATAGGGCCAATACTGTGCTTCAAGTATACGTCAACATTTGGGGAACCCTACAAAGGTGCAGGCTGACTCTCTTCCAATCGAGCATCAGTGGAACAACATCAACATCCAAAACACCCAGGTTTACTGAAACAAGGCATCTTAAGATAAAGCACATGCACTGTCCCCAACGAACAAATATAACACCAACAAACAAGGAAAGAAGGAAAAAGGAAAATAAGCAAGAACACAATGGTCAAAAAACCGAAACGGAGCGGTCCGTAAACCGCACACCGCAACCCAAAGACTGCGCCTAGTTCAAAAGACAGGTTTTAGCCCCAGACCTATTAGAGCATATGCCAATTACCATTTGGCCTGGCAGATTGGTTGCAAACAGCCCGAGTCCTTTTAGAGCACAAGCCAAATTACCAGTTGGCCTGGCGCTCTGTGTCTTTTCCAAGGGTCCTCAAACCCACTAAGTACAAACCAAGACCGCCCAAAAGACCGTACCAAGGCATGCAGCTCGTCAGCTGGTGTCGTTCAAGACAGTCGGAACACTGTTTTCAAGGCACCACCTGGAGGCCGGTGTCAACGAAGCAAGGTAGTCCGCAAACTGCACCCAAGACAGCTCAAAGACTGTACTAATACAGGAGGACAGGTCTTCAGCCCCAGACCTTTGCGAGAGCAAATCCAATTACCAGTTGGTTTGGAAGAATACCTATGAACAGCCCCGGACTTTTTCACAAATAGGCCATTTACCAGTTGCCCCGGTAGTCTGCTCACAAGCAATCTGTGTCCCTCAAGGGCCCACAGACCCTTCAAGTCCAAGACAAGACAGTCCGCAGACTGTACCAGCAAGGCACAGTTTTCCAAGAATCAATTCACTCACCTGGTGCACACAGGTGAAGCAAGCTATTCTCCACTGTTGACTCTCCAGACCAAACGGTCAGCTGCAGGTTTTCGCCTTCAGGACCCCGGCCAAGGGCCACTAGCCGAGAATCCATCCAATCGGGAGGGCGGAGCATCTGTGAGAACCAATCTTGGTCTTGTATGTGAGGGTCCCCAATCCGCCCAACCTACCAAACACCACCCTGACCCCTGTGACCCGAGTATGGGTGAGGGGGCCCTTTTTAGGGGTCCCTGTTGAGGTGCCAACTGAAGGACATGGCCCTCTAAGGGTCCGCGGGTTATTTCCACAACCACCTGTTATGCCTTCCCAAATGAAGAGTCGGTCAGTCAGTAGAGAATAAAAACTTACTTTATTAGTAGTTCTCTGTAGATAGAGCCCCGGTCAGACCTGTACCCTAAGATGGACGCTGAGGGGACTGCCTGCCCAAAGCACACTAATACATGATAAAGCTTTCTCAAGACATCGCCACGCCTACTAGGGAAAAATACCGGCCGGAGCTGGGCATGAACAAAGAAGGTACAGCGAGATGAGCTAACACCAGCCAGATGGGTGTATTATCAGTGCTTCAAGGCCAATGTGTTCGGCTTCAACGTCTCCTAATGTGGGAGCAGAACTACACATACTAAAAGGAATGTACGAAAAAAAGCATCTATTCATTCGCAGATCCGACTTCATCCCTGGGGAGCAGAGAAAGATTAATAACAGTATACAGTTTTAAAGTTCTTCTGAGGCAAGCGAAAAACAAATGAGGCCTAGTGTGGCTGCGGCCTAGACAAACTTCTAGTAGTCGCACATTACAACATGGAGGCACACACGCCAACAAAGCTTGCATGCCGAAAGGATAACTCAGTGGGTTTCACAATGCTAATACAAATGGCATCTATTTAGCCACCTAATGCTAACTTATATAATATAACATATTATGAATGCCTATTATAAAAGGGAATTTAAAACCTAACAACACTACCACCAATATCACCATTACCTCCAACACCACGACCACCAATACATACCACCACCACCAACACCACCACCAATAGCACCACCACCACCAGCACCACCGCCACCACCACCACCAATACCACCATCACCAATACTACTACCACCACCAATAACACCAATACCACCACCACCAATATCAATACCACCACCACCAATACCACCACTACCACGAATACCACAACCACCAATACCACCACTACAACCAATACCTCCAATACCACCACTACCACCAATACCACCACCACCAATACCACTACCACCACCAATACCACCACCAATACTACCAAGACCACCACCAATACGACCACCACCACCACCAATACCATCACCACCAATACCAATACCACAACCACCAACACAACCACCAACACCACCACCGCCACCAATACCACCATCACCAAGTCCATCACCTCCAATACCATCACCACCAAAACCACCACTAGGACCACCACTAATAGCACCACCACCACCAATACCACCACCAATACTACCACCATCAACACCACCACCACCACCAATAACACCACCAACAATACCAACAATACCACCACCACCAATACAAATACCACCAGCAATACCAACACCAATACCTCCACCAATATCACCACCAACCCCACCAATACCACTACCAATACCACCACTACCACCAAAACCACCACCACCAATACTATCACCGATACCACCACCACCAATACCAGTATCACCAATACCACAACCACCAACAATACCACCACCACAATTACCACAAATACCAGTACCACCAATAATAGCACCACCACCACCAATAGTACCAAAACCAATACCACCACCACCAATAACACCACCACCAAAACTGCAAATACCACCACAACCGATACAAATTCCACCAGCAATACCACCACCAAAAATGATACCACTACCACCAATATACCACCAATACCACACCAACATCACCATCACCACCACCACCACCAATGTCACCACCACCATCAATCCCATCACCACCACTAATACCACCACCACCAACCCCACCACACCATCAATACCACCATTACCACCAATACCATCAGCAACAATACATACCACCACTAATACTACCACCAGTGCCACCACCACCAATAATTTCACCACCACCAACACCACCACCACCAATACCATCACCAGCAACACCAATACTAATACCACAACCACTGAAACCACCAATACCATCACCACCAATACCACCACCACCAATACCACCATCAGTAATACCACAACCACCAACAATACCACCACAACCAATACCACCACCACCAATACCACCATCAGTACCACCAACAAAACTACCACCACAAATACCATCACCACAAATACCACCACCACCAATACCACTATCACCAATACCACAACCACCAACAATACCACCACCACCAATAACACCACCACCAATAACACCACCACCAATACCGCCAATACCACCACCACCAATACAAATACCACCAGCAATACAAGCACCAATAATAATATCACCACCACCACCAATACCACCATCAATACCACCACCACCAATAACACCACAAGACCAATACCACCCATACTACCACCACCAATACATACCACCACTAATACTACCACCACCCATACCACAAGTACCACCACCACCATCAATACCAACACTACCAATACCACCACCGCCACCGCCACCACCACCACCACTACCACCAATACCACCACCACCAAAACAACCAACACCAATACCATTACCACCAATACCAACACCACCAGTAGATAAGATATTTTATTTTGCTTGATTAATTAAAATCTTTGCAAATACATTACAAGAAGGTTCCCAATGTACACAGATAAATACAATTAAAATCAATTAAAACCAGATAAGGAAAGAACAAACATCAGCTACGTATACATTTGGCTGTTTTTAAGGAGATTATAATAAACGCTTACAACTAATGTAATGCTGTCTGACAATAACTACCATAACATCTCTGGTCGGATGGCGCAGCTTGGTGATTAAAGTACAAGTGCAGCTAAAACAGCAGGGTGAGTTAATGTTGCACTTAAAAAGCATTTTAGCTGACAGTTAAGCTGGACGTTATTGGGGTTGAAGCAAAGCTTAACTGCCTGCCTACAGGACCGGATGCCATGATACCTGAAAAAAGGATGTAACAAAGTGCATCTTATGTCTTTTAAATTGGGGCAGTTGCAGATAAGATGAGTGATGTCTTCCTTCCCACTTCCACATAGACGACAAGTCGGAGTGCCTTCCTTCCTTTCCCATGGTGGAAGGTGGGGTTTGATCGCATTTACCCCCAGGCTCAACCTTAGGAAGTTTTCCTTCCTGCTTATCTTGATTCCGGCGCTCAAGTAGGCTTGGGGTTTTAGCCTTACATACAGCTAGATTCATCAAAGACCCGTTTTTCTAGTCTATAATAGCGATTCATAAGGAATCGCTATTACAGACTCGCAAAACGGGATTCATGTAGGAATCGCAATATTTATTGCGATTCCTACAGCTTCATTATTTGCGATTAGCTAATTGCTAATCGCAAATAAGGAATAACTTCCCATTTATTCCTATGGGCCTACAGGCCCATAGGAATGAATGGGGAGTTATTCCTTATTTGCGAATAGCAAATAGCTAATCGCAAATAAGGATGCGAATTCAAGGGTGCCAGGGGTGTCCAAAGCACCCCTGAAATGCAAATTTACACAGGTGTTGCGCACACACATGTCCAAAGGACATGTGTGTGTGTAACATGCAATT
The DNA here is from genome assembly GCF_964261635.1 of Lissotriton helveticus. Taxonomy (NCBI): domain Eukaryota; kingdom Metazoa; phylum Chordata; class Amphibia; order Caudata; family Salamandridae; genus Lissotriton; species Lissotriton helveticus. Next base: position 1,763,398,818 of record NC_136065.1, read on the forward strand.
GAGAAAAATGCACTGAAGTGCATTTTTTCATTTTTTTCGCTATTTACAACGAAGTCAGACTTCGTGGTGAATAGCGACCAAATATTGCGAATTCGCAATTTAAAAATGGTTAATAAATTGCATTTAAGGAATCTCAAATAGAGATTCCTTAAATGCAATTCCTCGCAAATATGCGATTTCGCTAATAGCGATTTTTGCATTTGGGATGATGAATCCCAAATGCAAAAGGGCCAGATTCGCAGAATCTGGCCCTTTACGAGCCGAATTTTCTTTCATGAATCTGGCCGATAGTCACTAAGCACTATCCAGCCATGAGCCTTTTTAGTAAGGGTTGCTTTGTCATTTAAAACAAATAGCATAAGTGAGCAAGGCTTTAAAGATCCTTCCTGAGCGCTTCGAATTTTGTGGCAACTTTTGACGTAGGTGCTTCTTTCCACCGTTTGTCTTTGGATCCCAAATTCTAACCGGATTTGAGCCAGGAGACATATTTTGGGAGGTGGAGAATTGCTCTGTTGGAGTTGGCTATTATAACGTCTAAGACAGCTGCATCTTTACCTTTTAGAGCCTCACTCCCATATGTCAATGTCGGCAGCAGTTTGGCCCTCAGAACCTGTAAAAAGGGGTCAAGCGTAAGGTCGGGGAGTCGTCTCTTCAGTGACTTAAGTGCTAGATATGTTGTCCCCTTTCTTCGCATGGATTCTAACTGAAGTTTGAATGAGCTTTTAGGATCCAATAGGATTCTCAGGTATTTATAACTTTGTACTTGGTCCAAACGTTGGCCGTCAAGGAACCAACTATTGATCTTATTTTTGTGGTACTTGGCTCCCATAATTTTAGTCTTAATGAGATTTATTTTGAGGGAATTCCGAGTAGAAAAACTGCTTGTTGTATTTAGTAAATGCTGAAGGCCAATCAGTGCCCTGCTGATTAAGACCAGGTCATGAGTATATAACAAGTTTGACATTAGCTTGTTTCCCAATTTTGGAGCATGGGATACACAGCTATCCAGCTCCCCAGGCAGGTCAGCCAGAAAAAGATTAAAAAGGATCCGGGCAAGGACAATCCCCTGCTTGAGGCCTTTCGAGGTCATGATTAGTTTTGAGATCTGTGACCCTGCACCTAGTTTAACCCTGATCCATGTGTCTGTATGTAGCTGTTTTAGCCGGTCCAAAACGGTGTTTGGTGTATCCCACTTATCTAGTTTTTTTCCCAAAGGTTCTGGCGATCAACATTGTCGAAGGCAGCTGTGTAATCATTAAAACACAGGAAAAGGGGCGTTTTTGAAACTTTGGCTGCATCCATTAACACCGTATGTTGGTCGTAGTTCCTTGGCCACTGCGGAACCCAGTTTGGTTTAATGGGGCTAACCAAGTTATCCGATGCCCAGGACGTTAGCTCGTCCAAGAGTGTTCCGGCATAGTATTTAGCATCTACGTTGAGAAGGGCAATCAGTTGGTAATTATTTGGATAATTTCTTTTGCCTTGTTTAAAGATTGGTACAAAAGGGGGTGGTGATGGACGGAGCATCTGAACCAATCAACCACTCACACCCAGTCAACAGATCTGGGTTTAATCCATCACCCTTCTTTAGCCCACTCTGCCACCCCAGTTCAGACATGGCCATATGCAAATCAGTCTGACCCTGTGCCTCATGGGAACAGTCCAGCCCGAACTGCCAAGCCATGCCTTCCCTGGACCGGAAACAAGCTTCCTGGGACCGGTTTCTGGCATTTCAGCCGTCTTCAGATAGGCTTGTTTAAAGATTGGGCTGATAATAGATCCCTTCCAAAATTCTGGAAATTTGACTGTGGTGTTTAAGCCCTTGAAGCCTGGTAGTAGAACCTTGCTCCAAAAGACGGCATCGTGTTTATACAGTATCGGGGGGATTCCGTTTGGGCCAGGTGCTCCCATATCTCTACCCTTGGTTATTAAGCCTTTTATCTGTTTTCCCGTGGGGGCGTATCCTACCTCCATAGTGAGGTCTGTGGAGTCTAAGTCACCTGCCAGCAGGGTCCCCTGTTGCTTATGGATGTTAGTGCTAAGGACCAAGTGAGCTTTGGTTGTACAGTTTTGTGACACTTTTCCCTTGTTAGGGGGTTTGGTATCCGATACCACGGTGCCTGCTCCTTATTTGGTTCCCCTCCCTTGTTGTTAAAATGAGCGGAGTGGTGGTCTGCCCAGTCGGCCTCTCTTATGTTGGAACTGATCCCTGGATGATTCGGTCGCTCTAACTTAGGAATTGTTTGCCAAAACTTAGCACTATTGTGTTGCTTGTCATTGTGCAATAATTTAACCCACATTTCATCATTCTGTTGCCTTATTTTTCCCCACATCCTCTTTCTCAATAGTGCCTTTGTTTGTCGAAGAGTAGACCGCAGCTCCAAGTTCCCAGGTGTTTTTCGCAGCTGCCGAAGGGTTTGGTTTATAGTGCGTTTGAGGCTCTTAGTTTCCGGGGTGGTGGTCACTTTTATTAATTCGTCAGCTGGTTGTCTTAATTTCATCCCGGTCCTGGCCGCAAAATTACTACTGAAGGTATTAATGACATTTTCCCATGCTGTTACAATGGTGGTCCCAGTGACTTTTTCTCTCTCAAATAGAGTTTTGCGGAGGCTGATATAGCTTCAATATTATTGGCGTTGCACCTTAAGGGCTTTAGATTAGAGACTTCTTCTATTACACTCGGGTTCTAGGTGTCTAGTGTGGCAGCTGGCCTCGCATTCAACAGTACTTCCTGTGGGAGCTGATCGCTCTGGGCCATGTCACCTATTTTGAAGGTTGCTATTTTGTCAAACATGGCTAGTGTTACAAAAGTGTAATCTAAATAAGGAGATGTTTTTGAGGAGTGAAAAGTAGCAGCTGGTAGATTGTCATCCAAAAAGCGGCCGTTCAATGCTCTTAAGTTTAGATGTTCCAGCTCTTGTAGCAGATGTTTGGCCCATCTTGAGGATTTGCTATTGTTTGCTTGGCCCTGATTCGGTAACCCCCAAAGTGATGTAAGTTCGTGCACAGGGCCGTCATCTTGACTTGCCCCAAAAAGGTGTAAATTGAAATCGCCAGCAACGATTACGTGGGCAGTATCTTGCTCGTCCGAAATCCGTTTTATTTCATCTGACAGCTCCTTTACAGCTTTTTGTTTTCGTCTAGGGTGCACGTAGGTGTTGATTAATATAATGTCTTGTAGCTTATTGTTGAGTTTGAGCTTTACTTGTATTGCGTGGACTGCATTGGGAGATGTGATTTTCGCCTCTATTGATTTTATTGAGCCAATTGTGGTTATTGAGGCCAACACCATTAGTCCACCCGAGTAGCGCCCAAAATTCGAGGCCTTTGTTGCCGGAACAAAGTGGGAGGATTATCCTTGAAGTTCCTTGGCGTTGTGTTCCCAGGTTTCCTGGAGAACTATTAAATCAAATGTTTTCAAATATTTGACTGCTTCGTGGTCAACCAATCTGGCTGCCAGGCCGTTAATGTTCCAGGTGCAGAGCTTAGTTTGACCTTGCACAAGTGGAGCTGTCTGTGGAGTACCACACTCTTGTCAGTTTGGACGATCTGTTAGTATTGTGCATGTTATTTGCGATCGTGCCTCTAGTCCCGCTTTCACAATTGAGGTTAATGGCCCTGAGCCTTTGCTTACGTTGAATCCCTCTATACAAGCGGTGAATTTGCCCAGGTTTCTGCTTCTTGCCCCTCTTAATACTGATCTGGGAATTTTGTCTGAGACAATGGTTGGGGCTTTTAAGAACGGGGTTGGATAAGGAGATTTTGTTTTGACTGCCATTTTTATACCCCAGTTTTTGAGCATGCTTTCCTCTTCCTTGATTTTGTTTGCAATTTCATTTTAGCTCCATCACCACCACCAATACCATCACCACCAATACCACCACCAAAACCACTACCACCAATACCACTATCACCAATACCACAACCACCAACAATACCACCACCACCAGTATCACCACTAATACCACCACCACCATCAATACTACCACCACCAATACCACCACCACCAATAACACCACCACCAATACCGGCAATACAAATACCACCATCAATACCACCACCAACAATAATACCACCACCATCACCAATAGCACCACCAATACCAATACCACCACCAACATCACCATCACCACCAATACCACCACCACCAATACATACCACCACTAATACTATCACCACCAATACCACCAGTACCACCACTACCACCAATACCACCACTACCAATACTACCACCAATATTACCACCACCAATAACACCAATACCAATACCACCACCGAAACTACCACCACCAATACCACCACCACCAATAACACCACCACCAATATCGCCAATACCACCACTACCAATACAAATACCACCAGCAATACCACCACCAATAATACCACCACCAAAACCACCACCATCAGTACCATCACCACCAATACCACTATCACCATTACCATCATCACCAATACCACCACCACCAATACCACAATCACCAATACCACAACCACCAACAATACCACCACCAGCAATACCATCACTAGTACCACCACTAATACCAACACCACCAATACAACCACAAATACCACCACCACCAATACCACCACCACCAATAACACCACCACCAAAACTGCCAATACCACCACCACCAATAAAAATTCCACCAGCAATACTACCACCAATGTTAACACTACTACCAATACACCGCCTATACCACCACCCCCAATACCACCACCAACATCACCATCACCACCACCACCAATACCACCACCACCATCAATACCACCAATACCACCACAACCAATACCACCACACCACCAATACCACCACCACCATCAATACCACCACAACCAATACCACCACACCACCAATACCACCACTACCACCAATACCACCACCACTAATACTACCACCACCAATACCACCACCATCACCAATTCCACCGCCGCCAATACCACAACCACCAACACCACCACTAATACCATCACCACCAATTCCACCACAACCAATACCACATCCACCAACAATACCACCACCACCAATACCACCACCAATACCACATCCAATACCACATCCACCAACAATACCACCACCACCAATAATATCACCACCGCCAATAACATCACCCCCAATACCGCCAATACCACCACAACCAATGCAAATACCACCAGCAATACCAGCGCCAAAAATAATACCACCACCACCACCAATAACACCACCAATACCAATACCACCACCATCAATACGAGCACCATCACTACCACCAATACCACCACCACCAATACCCACAACTCTACCATTACCCCAAATACCACCACCACCAATACATACCACCACTATTACTACCACCACCAATACCACCAGTTCCACCACCACCAGCAATACCACCACTACCAATACCACCACCACCAATATTACCACCACCACCAATAACACCAATACCACCACCACCAATACCACCACCACCAACATCAATACCACCACCAACAATACCACCACCAACACCACAACCACCAATACCACCACTACCACCACCAATACCACCACAATACCACAACTAATACTACCACCAATACTGCCACCACCAATACCACCACCACCACCAATACCACCACCACCAGCAATACTGCCACCACTAATACCACCACCACCAATACTATTACCACCAATACCATCACAACCAATACCACCACCACCTATACCGCCACCACCACCAACACCACCATCACCAGTACCACCAATACCTCCACCACCACCAATATCACTAATACCACTAATACCATCACCACTACCACCACCACTGCCAAAACCAGTAGCACCACCACCAATACTTATACCAATACAAAAAACGTATAAACGCTCCTTCTCAGGAATGGCACCCAGGATCTGGAACTCACTTCCCCCTGAAACCAGGCTCATCTCCTCCACCATACTTTTTAAGAAAGAAGTAAAAGCTATCCTCATGGCTAAATACACCTGAATTATTACTGGGGTTGATATTTACAGACGCTGTACCATTCAGTTCTACTGATCTTTTTGCATTTTTTGTATGACTCATGTTATTGACCTACCTGAGGGTTTACGCTACCACGTATTTGTACTTGTATTTGTATTTGTACTTGTATCATTATTGATGTATCTGTCTGACTATGCTCCCGCATGGACCTTCCACACCCCAATTGTTATCTACTCTTGGGTTGGTCCTTTCGTCTGTAAAGCGCTCTGATATCTGCAAAGATCTTGTTCGCGCTATATAAAACTTTCAAAATAAATAAATAAAATAAAATAAATACTGTCACCAATACCTCCACCCCAATACCAACACCACCATCACCAATACCACCACCTCAAATGCCACCAATGCTGCCACCACCAATACCACCACCAATACCATCAATACCAGCACCACCAATACCACCACCAAAGCCACCATCACCAATACCAGCACCACCAATACCAATGTAATCACCACTAATACCACCACCACCACCACCAATACCACCAATACCAATACCACCACCTCAGTGCCTCTCACTCACTAGTAATAGCAGGGGCACTGTACAAAGCAGGAGCTGCAGCCCAGACCATCTCTCCCTCCATACCTGCCATAAGGCACCACCCGCCAACCACCAGGAGGGGAAGCCAGGGTCCTACAACAGCTGGAGTGGTTTTTATTAGGCCAAAGATAGCAATGACTTTATGCAAAGCTACACTGCACACTCAAATCACAGAGGGCAGGAAATAGCCCCCCTCCTGCTCTTCTTCCTGAGCCGTGACAGTGTAATCACAGAGCAAAAGGTGTTGAGCAGTGTGTTAGTGGTTATAGCTCGGATCATATGTAACTCTCACTTCACACTTTGTGTCTGTGTCATTTACAACACTTACACGTCTTCTTCACTGCACTATTCATTACCATTTTGAAGACGTCGCAGGCCAATCTCTTCCTCTGATATTTACAATCTAACAAGTGGTCGAGAAGTAACTTAATTGCAATGAGATAGGTCTTGCATTTGCGGGAGTTTAAGCTATTAGCATTGTAAATGACAATGTCTTTTATTTATGTTTTTAAAGCCCAAAACATAAATAAAAGACATTGTCATTTACAATGCCGATAGCTCAATTCACGTGAATGCAAGACCTATTGCATTGTATACACAAAATAGCTGTGCACCCTTCGAGTGAATCAAATACAAGTATTCTTCTCAATGTTAATCTTTATACATGGCTCTATTAAGATGCAAAGATGTACGTTTGTTTTCCCAAAGTGAAGTCAGTCACAGGCTTTTGAAGTTAAAACGTATTCTTTATTCAGATTTGTTTTCAAATAGCCAACGCGTTTCGTCCGTTATCGGACTTCTTCAGGGCTATAAAGATATGCAAAACAATTGTTTACAATTATGTTGACAAACATTTAAAACATATTTAAAAAAACAGATAATTCAAATAGTGCCTATACATTAAACGTCTAGTACACATATATATTCACCTCGGGAAAACTTTCTTGTACTGTGCCATCATTAATTTATAACAGACTATGTAATTGTAGTGATAACATACCATGACAAGTTTACAGTAGTCCTAATTCATGAACCAGTTGTCATTCATTAAAGCCCAGTTAATCTGTAGACAACGTGAAATACATATTTACATGCTATTGAGGTCTATCATATCTATTATTGGATCATGGTAAAAATTATACTACAAACAGTTCATGATCACATATCATTATGCATCAATCTTAAGTGGGACAGTTTGTATCGCACAGATAGTATATTCCTCCTTTAAATGTAGGTTGACGAGATATAACATTGGTTTAACACAAAGATCTCAACATTAAATTTCACCAGAAATTCAGCTGACCCAATACTGGCCAGTTTTTGTTAATTATTGGTTTTCTGACACCTTTTATTAAGTAAAAGCTCTGCATATTCACTAGCATCAGTTTTTATTAGTTTGTACTATGACTCTAAAATAAAACAATTTCACTCAACTAAACTCTTGTTATTAGCGGTTGTGTATTTTACATCCAGTATTTATTGGGACCTCACACTTACTTTAAAAATTGCCTATTGATTCCAGAGGCAATATAGAAACGGTGGTAACTTTAAAAAAACAGGAAAAGTATACCCTAGAAAAATGTAATAACAGAAGACCTGTATTAACACCAAAATACCTCGAGATTATACAATATTAATTCAATAATATATTGTTGTACATGCCTCTCATATGTATTACAGCAGAACTACTAAGTCCACGGTCACTATGGGCCCGATTCACAGAACTAACTTAAGATAAAAACTTACTACCATTTTGGTATTCACAGAAGGCATTTACTCATTTTGGTATTCACAGAAGGCACTTACTCTAATTTTAAGACTTTCGGTATTCACAGAAGGCATTTAGGGGTCCTAAAGTTAAGAGTCCTAACTTTACTACTACTAAATGGAGAAAAATCCTAATTTTAAGACTTTCGGTATTCACAGAAGGCATTTAGGAGTCCTAACTGTACTACTCCTAAACGGAGAAAAATCCTAATTTTAAGACTTTTGGTATTCACAGAAGGCATTTAGGAGTCCTAAAGTTAGGAGTCCTAACTTTACTACTACTAGACTTAGAAAAATCACAATTTTAAGACTTTCGGTATTCACAGAAGGCATTTAGGAATCCTAAAGTTAGGACTCCTAACTTCTGTGAATACCAAAATGAGTAAATGTCTTCTGTGAATACCAAAATGAGTAGGTGCCTTCTGTGAATACCAAAATGAGTAAGTGCCTTCTGTGAATACCAAAATGGTAGTAAGTTTAGGATTTTGTCTTAAGTTAGTTCTGTGAATCGGGCCCACAATATTGTAAATGTATTACGGAAACTATACACAGCTTAATTCTGTAACACTTTCTTAATGCATTGTAATAGTGTTCAAAATAGAGTATGCAGTATGTGAACCTAACACCTAACATGACATTTAGGTGTTAGGTTCACATACTGCATACTGCATACCGAGCTGTGTATAGTTTCTGTAATACATTTACAATATATAGTGACTGTGTCATTGGAATCAACCTGAACCCAGCTGATAAGCCCATAACTAGGGTAAAATCAGTCCTCGGGGGCTTGTTTTCCGGTTCAAGGAGGACCTTGCTTAGCAGTTCGGGCTGGAATTCTCCAAATGGAACAGGATCAAGACTGATTTGCTTATACCTGGGTCCAAACCGAGGTGACATTTTGTGAAAAATAAAGATGGATTAGGATGCAACCCTAGTAATTACCAGTGGTTTAGATTAATTCAAGCATTCCATCAATCCATCACATTTTTATTTACTTTAGTTTGTTGCCCTAAGTGGGACAGGTATGCCCAGACATGGTAATGCTTAAATATGTCTAGACTTGTTTAAACATTGCAGGTAAGTTCTGGTACCATTTTTAAAATGCAACCAAATACATGATTACCAAACATACTATTCTGGCCAGGCAGACCTTACTAACATGAAAAAGTATTTAGAGTGTGATTATTAGAAATGGGGTGGTGGTTATGAAGAATATTTGTAGTCCTTTCCCTTTTGACACCTTATCCCAGCCAGGATATAAATGACAAAAGATGTTAGTAATACCCATTACAGAGCAGCTCACTGCCACTCATTTGTTCAGCTGAAAACAAAGCACATTTATGCGCATAATGCTTCTTTTAGTAAGAGCCTGGCGCACCCCCGTTGATGACTTGAGGCCCTCCTATGCAGCCTACCCCCAAGTTTGAAGACCCCTGTTGTAGGGGGACTGATAGAAACCTTGTATTTGCTGGACATTTCCTGGAGTATGTTAGCGGTATGAAGAAAAGACAACAATCGTAGGTGCATAGTTGACTTTAAATAAGTATTTGTTTAGAGCTGTACACCCTTCTGCCTTCAACGGGCAGAAGATCTTACAACACATTTTTGTTAACCTTTCGAGTCTTGTGGAAGGATATTCCTAGATTGGAAAAGGCTTTTTCCTCCAATATTTTGAGTTGAAATGACAATGGAAGTAATCTGCCAATAGTAGATGACTTCCAAGAGCAATTTCTCCGTAATGTAAGCCAGCACAGAGCAAAAAACACATTTATGTATGAGACAAAAATATTAAATTCAAATATGATTTTCCTGTGCCATACATTCAAGAAGACTTTTGGGGGTTTATCCTCCTCAATGAATATTTAATTGAATTGTGACAAAACAGTGGATTTCTCAGGACAATTTCCCTATACAAATTTGGCAAAGTTACTATGCTGTAGGCAGGTCAAATAAACTAAGCATGCAGTGCCATGCAGCGTCCTATTTTTCATACTATGCATAGCGTGTTTCACCCCTCTTTCACGGCTTTATTTTCCACCTGGTCCCTTCCAAGTAGATTATCAGTCCTATGTTTGAGTGAGAATCTACTTGGAAGGGGCAGGGTGGAAGAATCAAACGTTGTACAATCTCCATTTCATAGGCCATGGACCACAGAATTATATGTATTCAGCAGGCGCATATAGTAATGCTACTGGTGAATTTACAGATACCTTACATGATCAGAAGGAAAACTGGTTACACCAGTCTTACATGCTTAGGTTCATTCAGCAGTAAGCGATAATCAGTGAAGATGAAGAAATGCTTGTACACAGTAATTTGTCTTTGGCAACAAGATACCAAGATGCCTAAAGCCTCCTAGACACAGTATGAATGATCAAACATAATGTTTAAAGAAAAGACTTGCAAATATTTGTCTGTCTAAAATAGCATAAAGGTTTCTGAAATTAACAAAACTTTCTAACATTTTCAGTTTGGATAAAATATGCATAATTCTTCCAAACAAACGTTTAGAATTTCCATGACCATAACATCTTGGTCTTGAAATACTAGTTCCTTTAAAGTAAATATATGTTTAGTCGCCAGACAGCAACTTATTATTTTCAACTAGTGCTTTAGTACCGCTGCCACACGTGAAAACATTTTATTAGCCCATTTATGTTCTTCAAATAGACAGGATGGTTATCATATTATAGGGATTTCCACCACCATTGTGCCAGGTTTATCCAGAATTTCGTCATGAATGCCCACAGTATGTGATGAATGGGCCTCTGTTGCACCATAGATAGCTAAAATTATTTTTACACCAGTATTATCTAGGATTGACCCCTATTATCCTAGAGATAGTTGATGTGTCAGGAAGGGGCACAATATGTCAATGATGTGCAACTTCTATGAAGTTACAGCAATAATGAAGTAACAAATATTACAATATGTACATGAGAGTTTGATAAATTCAAGATATAAAAGCAATCCATAGGGCACTATTATCTCCAAAAGTAGTGGATCACTTGGAATGAGGCCTGTGTGTAATGTGGTTGTACTTCAAATGTGGTGTTGTAATGGCGATACCATGCAATAGGGATGTTTAACGCAGGTTCTGTTCTTTTAATGGCTGTTCCTTTTCCCTGCTAAATTTGTTAATGTATCGTAAAGCAGTTTTAGCCAGCTTTTGCAATATATTCCTGTTAAGGCAGGTAACTTTAGCCAAAACTAGGCGGTGCCACATGCTGGAGCGGCCTCGAATTGAGGCATTTTATTTATTTATGTATTTATTTATTTTATTTTGAAAGTTTTACGTATCACAAAGGGGACCCAGGCGGGTATCGGGGAGCTTTACAATTTGGATAGGTATGACATGAATATGCATAAAACAACAAGATAGTCTTGCAACATAGTTAAGGTGGGGTGGATACAGACCATGGAGAAGAATATTCGATAATATTCACTACATAAATGAGCATGGCATGCGAATGCTTGGATTCAAAGGTGTCCAGACAATCTAATAGTCTCTCAGGGGGCATTCAATGTGCAGTGGAGCAAGAGCCATTTTATGGCAAAAAAGTAGCCATTAGGATTTTTTTAACTTCCTTTTTGAAGGTAGTAGTGAAAGAAATTCATTGGACATGGGAGAGAGCTCCAACTCTTTTGGGCAGAACCTGAGAAGGCTATGTGACTTGTTCTCATTCTGTGTGGTTTTAAGAGCCATGAACTTGCACTTCTTGACTGTCTGCAACCTCCAGATAGTTCTAGTTTGTGAGCCAGATATGTGGGAGCCTGGAAATGTAGGGCTTTGTGACTCATGCAGGCTAGCTTTAGCTGCATTCTGTCCTCATTTGGCAGCCTCATATGGCAGCCAGTTTAGGGATTTGAGGACTGGGTAGATGTGCTAGTTTTTTTTTTGAACCAGTTACCAGTCTAGCTGCAGCATTAATGGACTCTTTTAGTGGGGCCAAGTTATATTTGGGAGGTCCACAGAGCGTGGAGCTAGCATAGTCTAGCCTAGGCAGTACCAGAGCTTGCACCCCCATCTTGAAGACCTTTCGTGGAAGGAAAGGTATAAGGTTCTTTAATGTGTTCATCTGGTGTTTAGCCCTCTTGCTTAAAATGTTAATATGATTTTGCATGTTCAAGTGCTTATCAAGTGTGATTCCGAGGGATTTTGCAGAGTTGATAATGCGGGGAGTGCAGTTGAAGGCAGTAAGGTATTTCAGCCAGTGGTCAATCTTGGGAGTATGATTAGGCAGAGCGATGAGAAGGAATTCTGTTTTGGAGGTGTTGAACATGAGGTGGTTGTCAGTTAGCCAGTTTTGATTATCTACAAGGGTAGAGTTGAGTCAAATGAAGTCTTGAGGGGAGGTGATTTTCAGATAAACTTGAGTGTCATACGCATACATATGGAAGAGGATGTTTCCGGAGTTGAGAGCATTTGCCAAAGGTTCTAGAAATAAATTGAAGAGTATCGGTGATAGTGCCGACCCCTGTGGAGGGCTGGGATAGGGATTGCTTTTTCTTGACTTTTTGTGATCTATTATGGAGGAAGGAAGTAAACCATTGCAATAACAGACCTGAAAAGCCCATTCTGTGTTCAAGGATGGATATGAGATTGTCGTGGTAAACAGTTTCAAAAGCTGAAAAAAGGTCAAGGAGACTCAGGAGGCATACTTTGTTGTGGTCTAGCATAATCAAGATGTCATCCATAATATGAGTGAGAGCAGATTCTGTGCCGTGGCCTCTTCGAAATCCGGAATGATGTTGGTCCGGAAGTTGGAAATACTCCATGTGTGCACAAAGTTGCATCTGCATGCATTTTAGAAAGCATGGGGATGGTGGAGATAGGCTGGAATTTTTGGAGATCAGATCTGTCTGCATTAGGTTTTTTAGAATGGGGAGATTGGCACTACTTTTAAGCAGTCGGAGATCGTGCCTTGTTATAGTGCGGCATTGACAATCTTTGTATATATGGCGGGGATGGTATCCTTGATATCTTTGAAGATGGGTAGTGGTAGCGGGTCGGTGAAATGATTAGATAGGTTGATCACCCGCAGAGTGTTGTAAATATCCTTCGCTGAGAGGAATAAAGGAGATCCAAGAGCTGTTGTTCTTATTGCCAATACTAGAGGGTCTGATCCACTCATGGTGTGGTGGATCAGCCCTTCCTGATGATGGGAGAATAGACCTCTTTGCTTCCAGGTCGATACTGATGCTTTTTGCTTTCTCAGTGACGATGGCCCCCAACCCTGATTTTAAAAATAGATTAGAAGTGTTTAAATAATTGTAGGTGTCTCACCTGTGCCCTTAGACACGGATCGCACTGCTGCACTGTAAAAATCTTGCTGCACTCACTGCCATTTGGGCGGCCCGACCCCCGCGCTTTGTTTTTCTGGGAAGCCATCTTGGGTGGGTCAGAAGCACTCATCAGCCATTAGCTGAAGCAGTCACGTGGACCCGCTAGAGCCCTACATATCATCTAGGTATGGCGCGCAGCGTGAACGCGCAGCGTGGACGCCACAGTGACGCCTGAGTCACGCCAGAGTCCAGCCCGTCTGTGCCCGTCCGTGCTGAGGACGCGCTGGGCGGCTGGACTCTGGATGTAAGTAGGGGCATTCCATTCCCTTACAGCTATTCCCACCAGGAGATGCTAAGCCTGAAACCACGTAGATTGGGATGCTCACACTTCTATGAGCCAGACGAACTAATGGCCCCATTACAATATGGTTGCTACCTTTCACGTAGTAACTCTATCTCTGTCCCCCGCTACCCATTACCCGACCAACCCGATGCTGTCAGTACTAAGACAGTGGTAGTTGAGGGCATTTTGGTCAATGCGCGTTCCCTTGTTAAAAATAAGTTCATGTTTAGGGAAATGTGCCTTGACACAATGCCTGCCTTTGTGTTCGTCACTGAAACCTGGGCTAAAGACTCGTCGGGTCCTGATCTAATCGAGGCCGTCCCGGAAGGGTACTGCTTGACTAGACTGGACAGACAGGGACGAGTGGGAGGGGGTATAGTGATCCTTTATAGAGACCACCTGCAGTGCCACATTGTACCTATATCAGATTTTCCGGATTGCTTCCAAGCGCTATATTTCACAATAAAGGAAGAGCAATGTCTTCTTTTTAATGGTATTTTATTATATCGACCTCCTGGCCCGAGAACCGACTTTGCGCACAATCTTCTTCAGTCCCTAGAACCCTATTTTGGCCAAGAGAATTTCTCCATTCTAGGTGATTTCAACTACCATTTAGAACGCCATGATTTGTTTGATACATCCTGTCTCACTGAGGCTCTCATGTCCTGTGGGCTTACACAGCGAGTTAGTGGGTGCACTCACCGTGCAGGCCACACTCTTGATGGCATTTTATCGAATGATTGCCGCCTGACCATCAAGGATCCGGTACATTTATCCTGGTCCGACCATCTGGCGGTTCCATTCTTTCTGGAACATCAGAGGGTGGATAGAATGAAAAAAGGGAGGCACATTTTGGAAACTGCCAGGAACTTCAGGAATATTAACAGTGACTCCTTTGCGCCCTGGGCGGCTAGCCTTTGTATTACTGGCTCGGAAAATGTACAGACTGCGGTTGGCCATTTTGAACAGGTCACTACTGAGGCCCTGAATGAACTGGCCCCAGTACGGACCCGCCGCCGAGCCAGACAGAGACCATCTGCCCCATGGTTCTCAGACTCCCTCAGACTCCTCAGGCAGGAAGTGAGGAGGAAAAGGAGAGGCTATGGCACTCTAGCTGGGACCCTAAGAACAAAGAAGCCCATAAACTCCTTGTCAGGAAATATAAGGCTGATATCGTGCAGGCCAACAAGATCATTTTGTGTCTTTGACAACATCGCTCTCCTCGCCAAAGGAACTTTTCAAAATCGTTGATTCCTTAGTCAACTTACAAGCCCCTGATCCTGTAGTACCATCGCAAGACCTATGTGATAGGATTGCCACCTTTTTTCACACTAAAATACAGGACATTCACATGGCTCTCGAGGAGAAAAAAGCACGTATCATTAGGCCTCCTGCTTGGATTGAGATGAATATGACTACTATTGACATCTCTCCATCCTGTACTTTGGACTTCTTTCCCCCGCTAGTCTTGCAGGATTTGGAGTCTTTGCTTAGCAAGATTAAGTCAGGCTCCCCTATGGATATCTGTCCTTTGAAAATCATTAAGCAATGTAGGGAGACCCTCTTACCTCCGCTGCTAGAAATAATGAATCTAGCTATTAAAAAGGGTATTTTTCCCTTGCAGTGGAAGAGCGCTGTAGTGAAACCTCTGCTAAAGAAGGCCTCCCTTGATCCGGAGGTTTTAAAAAACTTCCGTCCGATCTCGCTGCTTCCAGCTCCAGCGAAGATGCTTGAGGTACACCTTAACAAGCACCTCGCTGCCTTTGTGGAAAGCTCGGGCTGCCTGGACTTCTCCCAGCATGGATTCAGGAGGGAACATAGCACCGAGTCGGCCCTCACCACTGTGCTTGATAAGATCCGCACAACTGTGGATGGGGGCCAGACTTCCCTCCTGGTCCTATTAGATCTAACTGCGGCCTTCGATACCCTCTCACCCTCAGTTCTTACTTCTCGTCTGAGGGATGTGGGGGTGAAGGACACAGCTCTGGATCTGCTGACTTCCTTCCTTGATGGGAGAGTACAAACAGTCAAGCTGGGGGAGTTTCTATCTCCATCCCGAACAGTGCTGTGTGGGGTCCCACAAGGGTCGGCTCTGAGTCCGACCCTATTTAACATCTACGTGACCCCACTAGCCAGACTTATAAGATCTTTCGGGATGGAGGTAGTTTCCTACGCAGACGACACCCAAATCCTCGTCTCTCTCTCTCATTCAGATGTACGAACTGCCTCCAATTTTAGATCTTGTATGGAGGCGGTTGGTTACTGGATGATCCAGAATTCTCTCAAACTGAATGGGGAGAAGACTGAGGTAATGGTGTTCGGAGGGAAAGAGAATATCTGGTCAGCCAACTGGTGGCCTGACTCGCTGGGAGAGTGTCCTTCCCCCACAACATCGGCTAAGAACCTTGGGGTGATGATAGACCCTGCCCTGGATATGGGCAAGCAGGTGAGTAGAACCATCTCAACCTGTTGGGGATTGATTCACACCCTGCGAAGGATTAGGAAATACCTCTCCCCTCAATCTAGAAAGCAAATAGCGGTCGCACTTATTGGCTCACGTCTGGACTACTGCAATGCGCTGTATGTAGGGCTAAGCAGGAGCCTGCTACAGCGCTTGCAGGTGGTCCAGAACGCTATAGCCAGATTTGTCTTGAATGCTCCCAGACGCTCATCGGCCACGTTGGCCAGGAAAACACTGCACTGGCTACCGGTAGAATACCGAGTACGGTTCAAGGCTTTATGTATGACCTATAGAGCCATCACAAAAATCAGTGATTCGGGAGTTGGTTCCATCATCTCCCTCTATATTCCCGGAAGGAGCCTACGTTCCTCAGGGAAATCGCTCTTGACAGTTCCCCGCACACGAAAGGCCAAATGGGGCGGCAGGGCCTTTTCTACCCTAGTTCCCAAATGGTGGAATGATCTTCCCCTTGACCTTAGGTCCCTGCCTTCCCTACAGAAATTTCGAAGTGCTCTTAAAACTCGCTTTTTTCTGCAAGCCTATATGTAAGGATGTATGTTTCAACTTTCTGATGGTATTGTTAGGCGCCTTGATACCTTCGGGTTATTGTCTTGCGCATTATAAATTAAAAAAAAAAAAAAAAAAAAAAAAAACTCGTCGCATGATGGAAGGCCGTCGTCAAGGTTATCATCAAGGTCAGAGCTGTTGGGTGTCTTGCTCCATTGTTGTTTAACAACTTCAAACACTTTCTTGTGGTGGTTTGATTAAGTTGGGTTCAGAGTTTGGGTTGTCGTTGAACCAAGGTTTGGAGATTTTGAGGGAGGCCTTTTTTTGTTGTAGAGGGCTATTTCGTCCGGAATGCCAGTGATGGTGGTATTATAGAAATTCGTGAGGACATGAACATCAGACATGTCCAATTAGGGAGTCAAGGCCTTTCTACAGTGGGTTGCTAGATCCAATGAGTTAATATTCCTAAGGCTCCTTTTCCATTGCTTCGTTTTCTTGAGTTGGGCCCTCTTCGGTGATACCGCCTTGTTAATTAGGAAGAAGATGCTGTAGTGGTCAGACCAATCACAACGGATAATGGCAACTATTGAGATGGTTTTTCTTTTAAGATGATGACGTCCAGAGTATCACCCTTGTTATAGGTTGGACTCTCGCAATATTGTCTCAGCTTGTGCTCTAATATGAAGGATTTTAGACAGTTTACTGCTTGTTCATTTGATTTAGACTTGTGAAGGTTGAAATCTCCCAAGAATATTTGAGAAACTAGGGTGTCATCATTGGAGGAGATGATTTCCATTTATTGTTTAGTGAAGGAAAGATTGTCTCCGGGGGGTGCTAGAATGTGTGTAGTTTTCATACTGGGAGGTGATTGCTAGAGATGTTAATGCATATGTTCTCACTGGAGGTCAGAGCAGAGGGATCAGAATGTGAGACCGAGAGTGTATTTCGGTGTCTAACTAATCCTCCACCCTGTTTTATAGATCTGTCTATTCTAATTATGTCGGGCGGACAAATCTTTTAGCAAGGTTTCCGTGAGGCATGTTACATTTTATATAAATCTAAAATAGGGGGGTCATAGTTTCAAAAGGGGGGGAGTCAAAAAGCGGCATTTTACATTTTATGCAGATTAAAAATAGGGGAAGTCATAATTTGAAAAGAGGGGGAGTAAAAAATGTGATCTGTTTTTTATTATGTGAATGTGGTACTGGCGCCACCAGAAGCAAGACAGGGGCCCCACATGATGTAAATGACCTGGGCACCAGAAATGCTTCTAATGGGAGCCAGTGAAATATGCCACATCTTCCCTGCATCGCTCTTTTTTTTATTTACATTTTTTTTTATTGAGCAGAGCTATTGGGATTCAAAAAATATTTACAAAATACAACAACATTAATTAAAAGAGCATATACAACAAAATTCATCATCTATTCAGCAGTAAAGAAAATATTTCCAAATCCTAACAAATTTCGTAGTTACCCCCACTCGTTTAGCATAAGCTTCTTCAAAAAGCTTTGTACGTTTCATTTTTATAAGCCATTTTTCGGACAAAGGACAAAGGTATTTTGAGTGATCTCCAGTTCTGTAAAACTAATGAACGAGCTACCAACATTGAAATCGTGAGGAAATTACTCTCAGTTTTCATAAGAATAGCCTCCCTATTAGGTATCCCAAACAGAGCAGCTTCTAATATAGGTTTATATGTTTTTTTAATCGCACTGCTAAAGTATCAAATATTTTCTGCCAAAATGTTATCAACTTGGGATAAGAAAAAAAAATATGCTGCCATCCCCCTTCTGACAAGGTACCGCAACGAAAACAGCTATTTTTGACCTCTGGATACATTTTATTCAACGCTTCTGGGGTTTAGTATAACATCCAATGAGCGAGAAATGCTATTCTTTTGTAATTAGCAGCTCTCAGTATCTTATTTCCTGTACTTGATAACTTTTGCCAATCTTGATCAGAGAAAACACATTGAGTTTGAGTTGTAACTTTCTCAAACATGTTTAAAACCAGAGGGAAGTTTAGTAAGTAATACCAGTTACCCACTCCGATCAATTTTGAAATAAACAATGCAGGATAATTTGACCGGGGGGATATTAAATATAAGTTTATTTCTTTTCAACCAATGGATAGTTTGAATAAATAAAAAAAAGAGGGTTTGTTGTTACTAGAACCTCTGGCCTGCTCTTCTTCCCAAGTAATCACCCTGCCCTGTATAGTAAAATGATTAACCGTCTCCAAACCGGATACATTCCATGTTTTCAACTGGATGGGATGGATATATAAACCTAAATCCCTACACTCAGTTAATTTTAAGGAAAAAGAACCCGAAAAATCCTTTTGTTTAAAAACAGTACGAAGTCGATATGCAAAATCCACTAACGTCTTGTATCTTGTCTTCTTTGAAGGTCTTTAAAAAAGTAGGAACTTGAGTTCCGGCTTCTTGAATCAATTTATTAATGAAAAATTATCGACCTGCTTCTGTTTAGATAATAAACATGCTACGTAATCAAAAAATGATGCTTCATAATATAAACGGATATTAGGGAGAGCTAAACCACCTAACAGTATCTAGTTGTAAAATCGGCAAATTAACTCTTGCTGCCTTTTTATTCCAAATAAATGACCAGATCATAGAATCAGTCACTTAAAAAAAAAAATGACGTTCACCTTAATCAGAATGTTAGAAAAAAGAAATATCAAAAGAGGTAAAATCGACATCTTAATGAGTGCCACTTGCCCTATCAAAGTTAAAGGAAGATTGGTCCATTTATCAAGAAATTTCTGGATCTTTATGCTGGTAGCATCATAATTCAGTTTAACTAGTTGCCCATATTGGCCCGAGACGCAAATCCCCAAATACCGTTTGGGATCCGTTCTTGATGCTTGTTGTTTCAAATCATCTGGCAGGAATTCAGTACCAGTATTTAAAATTCAAATTTTGGTTTTGCTTGGATTAATTTTATAGCCCCCTATTAATTTGAATTTCTGAAATTCTGCAATTGTTGTCTGCAGATTAGACTTTTCTGAGGACAAATACAGAATAGCATAGTCAGCGAAAAGTTTTAATATCGCCATTCCATTGATCGGGGCTTTAATATTCCTATTGGCTCGCATTCTAATTGCGAGTGGTTCAATAAAAAATGTGAATAAAAGGGGTGATAAAGGACAACCATGCCTAGTCCCACAATTTATATCAATTAACCCTGCCTGGGCCCCATTGACTATTATCTGGGCCTGCGCCCCGTGATAAATATTTCGCAGCATAGCAATCACTGAGGACGGAATCCCAAACCTAGAAATTACAAAAAATAAGGTATCCCAGTTAACTAAATCAAAAGCTTTCTCAGCATCTACCATCATGATGCAAGCTAGTGTTTTACTATTGTTAAAATATTCTAAAGCTTGGATCAAAAAACGAGTATTTGTTTCATCATACAACCCGCTATAAACCCCGTTTGATCAAAATGAATAACTTCCTTTGCTGCAAAGACAAAACGTTGGGCCCAAATCTTCATCAAGATTCTATAATCAGCATTCAATAAACTAATCGGTCGAAATGAATGAAGATTATTAGGAGGTTTACCTTTTTTTACAAAACTAATTACTGTCGCCCTCTTAAATTCTGAAGATACCATCCCCCCATTTTGATATAATCAAATAACTTTTTTAAAAAAGGAGTTCGCTCGTTCACAAAGGATTTGTAGAATTCGATGGGAATTCAATCTTCACCACAAGCTTTTGCTCCCCCCAAGGTCTTTATTACTGGCGATATCTCGGTCTCTGTGATCTCCTTTTGAAGCTGCGTGGCTACGCTCTGGGATATAGTTGGTATTTGAAGTGAATCAAAATACTCCTGAATCATATCCAAATTAACTGAATATTTTAGAGTGTATAACTGTCGAAAGTGGTCAGCAAAAATTCGAGCTATATCCGCTTTTTCATTAACTATAACGTTAGTTTCAGGATCATTTATTTCTACAATACAGGAAGATTCTTGACGAGCCCTAGTTGACCAAGCTAGCATCTTTCCAACCATTTGGCTTTCTTCGTATACCTTCTGCATATAAGTCAGGAGCTATTTATTTCTTCTAAAACAAAAAAATCTCTAAAAACCTTCCTGGCCTGTTCCAACTGTCCCGAGATAAAGAATCTTCAAATTTAGAAGCATTATCCAATAACAGCTGGAGCTGTGTAATTTTGTCTAACTGTGCCCTAGTTTTCCTAGCTGAAGCAGCTATCATCTGTCCATGAGCCGCAGCCTTAAAAGCACCCAAAACGGAAAAAATATTGGCTGACCCTTCATTCATATTGAAAAAATCAATTAACCAAAGCCTAAACTGTTCAATCCATAATGGATCTTGAAGGAGCAAACGGTACATCTGTCACTTGGTCCTGCTCTTTTTAGAAACACTGATTTCTAGCCCAACGTGAGCATAAGAATGATCCGAAAATGCATTTACACCAATGCTAGCAGCCCTAAGAGTTAATGAGCGTGAAATCAATAAAAAGTCGATTTGGTATGCTGTCTGGTGTTGGCGTGAAGAACAAGTATATTCACGAACTGTCGGGTTAAGTAATCGCCATGCATCAATTAATTGAAAGTCTTCTATCAATGCATTAAAGACCTTCTTAATCTTGGGTTTCAATTGTTTTTTTCCCATATTTGAGGTGTCCATTTTCAGATCCTGAATTTAATTAAAATCACCCCTAAACAATATTTGCCCGGAGACCCCAATCAAAAGTTTATAAAGAGATTGTAAAGCGAATACGTTGTCTGTTATTGGGCTATAATAATTAATAAGATTCAGAAGCTGTTCATTTGCTTCAACCTGAATCCAAATGAACCTCCCCAGAGGATCCCGCTGTTCATGAAGAAATACCCAATCAATTTCACGTAAAAAATATATTGCAACTTCCCTCACTGCAGCACCTGCTGAAGCGAAAAAAACTCTAGAAAACATTCCAGGTATATAACATTTTGGGGTATTTGTCTTCAAATGAGTTTCTTGAATAAAAAGAATTTGAGGTTTTCAAGTAACTAGCCACCTAATTAATCCTCCATATTTTTGTCTATTCCGCATACCATTAACATTAACAGATACAATCTGACACCTACTAGATATATTCATTCTGTCAAAAGAAAAAGAAGGGAAAGAATAAAGAACCTAATGAGCTTCCATGTTGTACTCGTTAAACATCTACACATTTTATCACTTCTCTGAGCACCTGCTCTTTTCTACTGTTACCACAAACTGCCCACCCCCTACACCACTCCCACCAACCAACCCACCCTTGGAAAATGTGGCATACCCCGCTAACCACAATTCCCCCCCTACTACTAGTGTTGGTGCCCTGTAATCACACCAAAGGTGACCTACCACCCCCCCCCGAACAAAAGATAGACCCAGAACCACAAATTCATGATCCACAGGAAGAAAGAAAAAAATAGATTTTTTTTTTTCAAGAAGACAGCAGGATCTAAATTCTACACTCCTGATTCAAACAAATAAAGACATGATTGTAATCAAAACAGAAATCAAATGCATCAAATACTTTTCCAGTTGAAATAGCCTTAAGAAGCTCCTGCGCCTCTTCAATACGTGTAAACAAATGAAAGTTGCCCCGCACAAGAACTTTAAGTTTGGATTGTTGCGCAATGGAAACCTGCTCCCCTTGGGCTTTGAAAAAATACAATAATTTTACAAAGTCTTTGCGGTATCTTGCAGCCGTTGCAGTCATATCGGAGAAAATTCTACATTTAGCCCCATTCTCAATCTCAAACTGTCTCAACTGGCTTGCCTTGGACAAAATTCTTTCCTTTATTCTGTAGTCAGCAAAATTAACAAGTATAGTGCGGGGAAACTTCAAATTGGGACGGAGATGGGCTGGAACCCGATGAGCCCTTGTTTCGGATAAATCGCCTGGAAACTCAGGGATCACAACCTTCTTCAGAAAGGACTCAACCCAATTAAGTGTATCTGCTCCTTCAAGTCGCTCCGGAACCCCCACAATGCGTAGATTTGACCAACGTGAAAAATGTTCAAGTTCTTACATTTTTTTTTCCATACTTATTTTCTCATGGGAAACTTGATCTACCTGCTGTAAAATGACATTTGTTTGATCCACAACCAAGGAGATTCTTGCCTCTGCCACCTGAATGCGAATTGGAAGACTAGCGACTGCTACCTCGATCTTCCCTAAACGCTGATGTATGGCAGCAATTTCGGATTGTTGTGATTTCTTCATGTCCCGAATTTCTTCAAGAATCATATTAAGCATCGTTTTGATATCCATCTAATATTAAACGGCTTACTCGTCTTTAAGCGCAGAATCGCCTTCTTTAGCACCCAGCTGTGACTCATTATTGTCTTTGAACAACAAATCTAGTGATTTAGTCTTCCTTAGAACCAAAGGTACCTGTTGGCCTTGTTGATCTTGCTGGCCTTGCTGAGCTTGTAAATCCTTTTGGGCCAGCGCAACACCATTAGATTGATTTGAAATATCTTTTTTGACAGGCAGAGAGGGGCAGAGGCGGAGACAGAGGAAGCGGAGTTACAATAGCCATTGCCACAGTTATAGCAGTATTAATAAGCTGGTCAGGATCAGGATCTGATAAAGTCGTCAACTGTACCACTATTAATGTCGGTGCACCCTGAACCGCTGCAAAAGAGGAGGATACTGACCCTTGAGCTAATTCTGGCTCAGGCTCTGGCTGTGGTTCTGGTAACGCTACTGGCGTTGGCATATCTCCCATTATGGCTATCATGTTAGAAACAGAAGAGTCTTGGCTGAGCTTCTCAGTCTGTGGCAAAGTAATGGGAAGTATCACCTTTTTAACGAAAAGAGGAAAGTCTCTAGGATTCTTCTGTTCTTGATTTTTTTTAACTTGAGCATTTCCTGGTGAAAAAAGTAGGTTACTATCCCTTAGCAAAGATCCCAAAGCCTCTGTTAAGTTTAACTCCTTTAAAGTTGAATCGTCAGTTTCTGAGCTTTGAGAGCTAAACGAGGACTAGCCATGGTGCACTTTACTTCCTACTTTTGTTATAGTCTGGCTCAGCTTAGCTTTGGCTAAACGCGTTTTAGTTTTAGCTACGATTGCGGCATCCACTTTCACCGCAGCTGCAGCAAGCTTCAACTGTTTCCTCATTGTATGCCTGTTAATTAGGCGCACAGAAAAAACCAGCCCAGGTCTCTGTAAAGCCTTACTTTTCACCCAGTATTAGACTCAACGGTAATGCCCCTCTCCTACTTCTCTCCTGCCGTAGTCCACACACGAATCTCTTGGGTTTCAGTACTTGAAAAATTCTCATGCAGCACTCTACCGTATTTTCGCAGCCCAGCCTGCTTGTTAGAGCCACACCGCTGCACTTCTCTGTACTTCTCTGCACTTATCCACCTCTCTGCCTGCAGAGCACCAAGCACTGAACCTCCGCTCTGCAGCTGCCGTCAGGCTGGAAAGATAAAGAAAGGCAAAACCTCTGCACTCGGCGCAGCCCTCATCACTCAGCGGTCAGCTGTGGGGGATATGAAGGACCGGAGCCGACTTTAAAGCCCTGCACCATCTCCACTGCCAGTGTCAGAGAATACCGCTCCGTGAAAAACTGTGAAGGACTGCGCTGGTGGTGGAAATCAGCCGGGGCAGTGCACGATTAGGTTTCAGCTGGCAGCTCCTTAGCGTCTTCCCACACTACACTGCGCCAAACCAGGAAAGCCGCCATCAAACGAGGGAGAGGAGCATCACCGGGAACTACGCGCTAGCGGGAAGCGCCATGCTGGCCGCATGTATGTATGTGTGTGTATGCATATGTTGACCCTGCATCGCTCTTAATGAGAAGGAAAAGCCCAGCTGAATATTATTCTCGCATTGGGGTTTTACTGTACTGCTGCTCTCAAAATGAGCACCTCAGTGTCAAGAATGATGATTACTTACTGGTGTTTTGCAGAACGATAGTACACCAAGCTCCCACCCCCACGTTGCACTGTGGCAGCATATTATCTACTGACTGTTATCTGACTTTTCATAGCAGCAGAAAAACAGAGCCCACTCCAACAGCTTGCCTCAATGATTATTCTGGTCTTTATCTCTCAAAAAGAACATATTCCACATCACAAAATGAATTTCCTTTCTATTTGAAGAGTATTAATATTCCAGGATGTGTGCTTTGTCTTGAAAAGAATGAGATAGCAAAACCCGCTCACGCAGTGTATTTGAAATACATATAAGAAATACACATGAATTTCTGCACCAATAAAGCTACTTTATAGAGTTATTTTCTCCTGTAAAGATAAAACAGCCCATAAAGTGTGAGAAGACCACTTCGTTAGACCTATTAGGTAACTTTTCCATATCCATAAATCTAAGTTAAATAAGTAACATCTTACATTGTGTACTAGCTCACCTTGCTGTTCTTAACAGATATCTTCTGGTTTATATATTATATTGAGTTTTAATATATCACCAGCCCTTTACCTTGCAACCAGTGAGCAGCACTGAGGACGCCACATGATGCACCCAGATAGTATACGGTCCTTCATGGACAGCGTGATGACCTAACCCCCCTCGGGGTCAGTTTTGGGGTCATAAGCAACTGCTGGAAGGTAAGCATCAGATTCCACCTCTCATGAGAACAGGTTTGTTGGTCCCAATGGACTGTCAGATTGGGCTCCTTTCTAGTGCTTAATTTATAAATAGTAAGTGCCAGGGCCCAGGTCCGCGTTCTCAAAGGTAGAGGTGCCGAATATCAAGTGTGTGTAGTCTTGATTCCCACTCATGCCTCTTTCTTCCATCACCAGATAACTTGGTCTCTTCATCTCACACCTTTAGGTTACTTTTCATCTCTGTTTTGTCACAGTTTCCCGTCTTTCTCTTTTTCTGTTTTCCCCATTTCTGTTTTCTCTCTCTTGCTCTGCATCAAAGTCTGTTGAGGTACCATGATTGCCAGTCCCCAAAAATGAATGCCAGTGGTCCCCTCCAGCCAGTGCTCAATTTGGGCTGGTTGTTTCCAGTGCTCGCCACTACTACTTAATTGTTAACATCGGCGCTTATGATAGTCTACTACATTGTGGTGCTGTTTGTCTAAAATAGAGACGAGCACTACAACAGTTGTTTGTTAATTCAATATACCTTAAAAATGGCTAATACCTGCATCCCAAACTATTCTTATAGCTGTGGGTGATTGGAATAGTCTGAATTGTCACACCAGGAGGAGTGTGATAGTCAGTAGTTGTGCTGATACTTCTATTGGCCGTGCGGACCGGTGCAATGGGTTGTGCAAGCTGCAGTGGCTTCCTGACAAGGGCCTCAGCACTTAGTTTTTTCACACACTAAGCACTGCCTTTGGCAAACCACTGGTAGAGAATAAGCACTGGTCCTCTCTCTCATGGTGGAAGGTGGTAAATGCGAAGACATGCATAGGTAACTTGAAGAGAAGTTTATTCTTATCATAAGCAGGTGCTGCTTAGCAGCGGGATCACACAGGGCAAGACAGCAGTCAACTGACTAAATATTTGAACAAACGCTCTAAATGAAATGCTCTTACAGAACACCTAAGCCAAGCATTCCAGAACTGGTAAAGAGGACACTACATTATCCTCCTCCTTTCAACATAACAAAACAAAAGAAAACAAAAAAAAAAGACAAGAAAGTAAACAAAACAAACAACAATATAGCAATAACAAATGAAGCTAAAGATAACATTAGAAAGGATGCACATTTCTAGTTATGATCTCTGACTGGAATATCACGTTGACGAAAACTCCTCCGCAAAGCCACTGCACCCGGAGAAACAGGACTAAACCTGTTATCGGACTCATAGAACAAGAAGGAGAAATCTGTCTTGAAACACCAGTGACTTTTACAATTCTAGACAAATTCCACCAATTTTTCATATTGACTCTTACCGCATTACCACAAACTTTGTCAACCGTGAAAGGTTCAGAGAATTTTGAACAACCTTTCTTCGCATGAGTAGGCAACTTGACTCGAACAATATCGCCAATTTTAATATCCTGGAAAACAGATCTTTTCCTCAAATCAAAATAATCCTTTTGTTGACATTGAGCTTGTAGAACATCAGATCTAACAACATTGTCTATGTTATTCACAATGTTCATCTTTACCCATCTAGCCATCCACCCAGGACATATCTTTGAACATGGTTTCCTTCCTTGAAGAAGCTCAAAAGGGGAACATTTCATGGAGGAATGGTGTGTTGTACGGTAGAACCAAAGCATGGATCTAACAGCATTTTGAACATTA
The DNA here is from genome assembly GCF_964261635.1 of Lissotriton helveticus. Classification (NCBI taxonomy): domain Eukaryota; kingdom Metazoa; phylum Chordata; class Amphibia; order Caudata; family Salamandridae; genus Lissotriton; species Lissotriton helveticus. The sequence goes on from NC_136065.1 coordinate 1,763,425,986, forward strand.
CATTTTCCAGCTAAGGCCCATTGCACACAATTATTTATGACCCTGTTCATACGCTCCACCAAACCATTGGTTTGTGGGTGATAGAGCGCACTTCTTAAATGTAAAATCCCGCTTTGGTGCACAAAATTTTCAAAATCTTGACTGACACATTGCACCATTATCGCTTACAATGGTACCCGGGAAACCTTCTCGTAAAAAAATATCTTTCAGAAAACAATAACATTATTGGAATTAGGTTCACTGATGTAAATGTAAATGTAGTTGAGCTTATATAGCGCACAGCTACCCGCAGTGGGTGTCCCGGCGCTTGCTTAGGGAACCCTTCCTGGTATTCCCCTGTGAGATAGCAGGGTATCCACAAGGTGAAAGTCAGGCATCCCGCCGCAAGGGGCCGTTGTGGAGATTAAGCAAGCTATTGCCCAGAGTCGCAGAGTGTGAACCCGTGAGTCGAGGAGGCACCGGAGCGAGAATTATCGAGTCCGTCGAATTTTTAGCCCAAGACCCGCCGAGGCGGGGAATTGAACCCTGGTCCAGGACCGATCTCAGCTTCCGGGTCTGCTGCCTCTAACCCCTGAGCCACACTTCTCCACTTCTCTGATGAAACGAACCTCTGGCCACTTTGAGTAATAATCAATTGCCACAATGGCAAACCTTGCATTGGAGGGAAAGGTATTAAAAAGTCCCACCAGGTCAATTCCAATTTTCTCCCACAGCTTATTTGGAAATTCAATAGGTTGTAGAGGTGGTGTTCGTATCTTCAAACTTTTCTCTAAACAAGAACACACAACACATTCCCCCACAAAGATTTCAACATCTTTATCCATCTGTGGCCACCACATGTGTTCATGCAATCTTTTCTTTGTAAAAGTTTTACCTAGATGGCCTTCATGCGCACCCTGGATTAGTCTGAGCCTTAATGACTCTGGGGGAATCAACCTATCACCGCGCATGAGTAAACCGTCCTCAATAGAAACTTCATTTGCTACTTTAACAAAAGTCTGAAAGGACAGATGAGCATTCTACTCTTTCGCCAACCACTTTTCACACACTTGATGACTTCTGCAAGTAGTATGTCTTCAGCAAATTTTTCACTCCATTCTGCTTCACTGATTTCACACATGTCATCCAAAACCACAGGGGCCACAAAACAATTTTCCTCATCATACTCATCATTTTGATCTTCACATTCGACAGGATGTCTTGAGAAATAATCCGCCCTAATGTTTTTGCTACCCGGGATATAAGAAACTTCAAAGTCATATTGTAAAAGTTTAGTTGTTAACTGTGCAATTCTAGGAGTATGCTCTTTCATTCTATCACCGGACAGAATGGAAACAAGTGGGTTGTGATCAGTGCATAACTTAAAATGTTTACCCCAAACATAAAGAGTAACTTTTCTTATGGCCCACCAACATGCCAGCAGTTCTCTTTCAATTACTGAAAAATTCAATTCAGTACCATGCAAAACTCTTGAAGCATAACGCAAAGTGTGTTCATGCCCCTTATCATGTTGAGTGAGAATTGCACCCAAACCCACTCCACTAGCATCCACAGTGATGGTACACATTACATTGGGATTGAAAGGCTTGAGTATAGTGGGACTAACCAAACACTATTTGATCCAATTAAAAACATCACCGCATTCTTTGCCCCAAATGAACGGAATACTTTTCTTAAGCATATTAGAAAGCCGTTGAACCCTAGAGGCATAGGGCCAGATGTAGGTAATCCGATTTTACCGTTTCTAAAATACCGAATTTTACCGAATCGGTATTTTAGAATCGGTAAATGGTATGTAGATAAAAAATTGGTAAAAAATACAGATTCGGTAAAATTCGGTATCGGACAATCGGAAAATACCGATTCGGTATTTACCGATTCTGTATTTACCGAATCGGTATTCCCCATGCATTCCTATGGGCCTTTTGGCGCACAGGAATGCATGGGGAATACCGAATCAGTAAATACAGAATCGGTAAATACCGAATCGGTAAATACCGAATCGGAAAGCAAACAAAAGTGAAACTTAAGTAGGCAGCCAGGAAGTGGCTACACAGGCAGCTGCAACTAATTAGAAGCTCCTGGAAAGGCAGTTGGAGCTGAGATGAGTCACTGAGCAGCAGAAAGGGTTTGGTGCACTTTTAAAAGTGTAAAATGGCAAGCTGCAAGGAAAAAGAGCAGCCTGAGAGGAGGAGGAAACTCAAATTCAGCAGCATGGAGTTGCAGGTCCTTGTTGAGGAGGTGGTGAAGGTGCACCACAAACTGTTTGGCAGGCAGTCCCTCACCGTGGCAGAATCTGCCAAAATAAGAATCTGGCTGGACATTTTGGACAAAGTAAATGCAGTTGGGGTGACCACCAGAGACACAGAGGACCTGAAAAAATGATTTTATGACCTCAGGAGCCAAACCAAAAAGAAATTGGCTGAACATCACAAGCAGGCATCAAAAACTGGCGGAGGCAGGAACCCAGCACCCCCCCTTACTGACCTGGAGGAGATGGTGGCCTCAACCATTGAACCAGACAGCGTCTGCGGACTGGGAGAAGTAGACAGCTCAGCCAGAGCTGCAAGCAAAAAAGGTAAGACAAATGCACAGCATTCCCCACCATACCATCATCCTTACCTGTACCCTTTGTGGGCAAGTGAACCCCAGTCCACTACTGCTAGCACTAGACTGGGCCAATGCATGATGCGATATGTAGTCAGGAGATGTATTAACATGTCATACAGCACAACAACCAACTAGTGAAGGAAATGACTGCATAGAGAATATAGCCAATGTGATACATATTTAATTGTAGTGACTGTGAGACAGTAGCGCTTAGCTAATGTACGCTCATATGTCCACAGGTGAAACGTCTCGCAGGCGTTCGCAGGAGACTGAAGGCACACCACCTGAGATGGAGGAGAGACAGGAAGCAGGTCCAACTACCCACACCGTACCACAGGACACAGGTGCATCAAGTAGCCATCCTCCTGCACAAGACTCAGAAATGCCTCAAGATTTCCTGGCGTCCCCTGGCAGATCTCAATCCCCTCTGTTGCAGTCATCCCCAGAAATGCCAGCATCACAGCATGATCCACACCTGCATCACAACCCAGCAGGAGGCATGTTGTGGCCCCACTCCTAGAAATGGAGTCAGCAGCAGCTGACATTGAGGGGGACGAAACACACAACTTGCCTGCAGTTGTCAGCTCTGGTACAACGCACTCCAGTGCAGGGGTGGCCGATAGTGGTGCAAGACGCCGCAGAGTCCAAGAGAGGCCAGCAGATGCACCAGTTGAGGGTCCAAGTGTGTTTCGTGGTCTGGAGGGGAGCATGGTGAGAATACAGAGAAGAGCCATCCAGGCATGCCAATGCCAAATGAGGTCCCTGAACAGCAACATAGGAGAAATAGGAAAGGGCATCAGTGAGCTGGTACAAGTCAACAAAGAGATGGCAGCAGGGATGCGCGGAATTAGCCACTCGGTGCAGCTGCTATGCACCAAACTAGACACTGATTTCGAGGCAAGGCGCAAGGAAAGGCAGCGTGCTCATGGCCAAAATAAAGCCATCAACTGCCTGGCCACTGCCACATCCCTGTTATGCAGGAGAAGCAGTAACATGCAGGAGGCTATGACCCAAAACACCAATGAGGTCACTAGGGGCATGGGCAGGATGACCAGTGCTCTTGAGGTGCTGTTAAATGCCCAAACTGCACATACAGCTGCTCTGGATGTGCCTGTAAGTGAGGAGAGCACTAGCAGGAGCAACATAGGAAGCACCCTTGTCCCTGAAACAAGGAGGAGCAGGCACCACTCTGAGGCCACAGGCCAGCAAGAAAGTGAGCAGGGTGAGCAACCTACAGGTGTTTCAGGGAAGCGAGGAAGGAAATGACTTTTACAGTACATGGTGAGGTGAACCAGGACTGACATCATTGCAGTTAAATACCTTTTGTTGCACAGTTGTGCTTTAATAACCTACCTCATTACCAAATTAAACTACATTTGGTGCATACTCCACCTGTCAGTGTCCCCTTACTTACTTAAAAGTAGTTGCGTGTGATCTCATCTGTGTCTGCCATCAGTTGGTGTTGCAACTCCAGATGCGTGTGGTTCAGGCACTGCTTCTTCATCATCATGGTCCTCATAATCTGAGAGATCCACTGCTGTGACCTTCTTGACCGCAAGGTTGTGCAGCATTGCACAGGCTGCAATCATCTTGCAGCAGGTGATTGGGGTGTACTGGTGGGCACCTCCACTCTTGTGGAGGCAGCGAAACCTGCTCTTCCACATGCCAAAGATGCGCTCCACAATGTGTCGGGTTGTTTTGTGTGCCCTGTTTTATCTCCTCTGACTTGGTGTTGTAGGGTTGAGGTAGGGAGTGAGGATGAAGGACCGGAGGGCATATGCACTGTCCCCTAATAGCAAGAGAAAAACATTACTCACATGCACACACACACAACCACCTGTAATACGTATCAAGGGAGTTTCACACAGTGTGTTACCTAGCAACTATCCTTCGCCAAATTCCCCCGCTGTCAGGCATGCATAGATCCCACTGTTTTGGAAGATGTAGGAGTCGTGGGCACTCCCGGGGAATTTGGCTACTAGGTCAGTGATCATGTACTTGGAATCACAGATCACCTGTACATTTATGGTGTGGGTGGACTTCCGGTTCCGATAAATATACTCTGTGGCAGCAGGTGGGCATATTGGTATGTGGGTACCATCAATACATCCAATTATGTTTGGGAAATGCACCATCTGATAAAAGTCTGTCTTTGTCCTTAGCAGTTCTGCATGCGTTGCAGGGAAGCTGATGTAGAAATGCATTCTCTGCAACATGGCATCAAGGAATTTTTTTAAGAAATGTGACAGACAGCTCTGGGACACCCCACCTACCACAGCAACCACACTCTGGTAACTCCCAGATGCAAGCAGGTGTAGGCTGCACAGCACCTGCACATTGGGTGGGATGGTGTGTGCCCTTGTGGTTGGATGTTCCAATAGTGGGTGAAGGTCCTTGATTAGGTCCAGGATAGTTTGGGGAGCCAGCCTGTACCTTTGTAGGATCTCTGGCTCAGTTAGCTGGAAAAGAGTGATCCTCTGCCTGTACACCTGCTCCTCCCTCCTCCAGACCCTCTCTCCTTCTGCCTGTATCCGTAGCCGCCTCGCAATGACATAGATTGCCGCCATCCTGGTGAAAATGTTGCATTTTGGGGCCTTTTTTATACCCTGCACCTGTTTACCACCTGATTTGAATCCATGGTAAATACCGACTCTTAAATACCGAATTTCATGCAAATTCCGTATTTCTGAGGTTTCCTACATCTCAAATACTCATTTTTACCATTTCTTATTTTCCAAATCGGTAAATTTACCGATTCGGTAATGTTTCCGATTCGGTATATTTTCCGATTCGGTATATTTTCCGATTCGGTAAATTTACCGAATCAGAAACTTTACCGAATCGATATATTTTCCGATTCGGTATTTTTTCCGATTCGGTAAGGTTTCCGATTCTGTAACTTTACCGAATTGGTAAATTTACTGATTCGTATGTTTTTGGGTCCCCTACATCCCAAATGCCCAATACCGGTCGGTAACGGCCGAAAATCGGTAAATTCGTCTGTTACCGACCGGTATTGGCCTACCTACATCTGGCCCATAGTCCGGTAAAAATCGAGAATAAAACTCGCACAAACCAATGAACAATTTGAGACTCACCTTATCACAAGGAGCTGGAGAATCAACAATAGCTTTAACCAATCCTGGTCTAGGTTCCACACCATGTTCAGATAGGACGTGATCCAGATACTCTATCTTTTGTACCTTGAAGACACATTTTTCCTTTTTTAGGACCACACCCGCATCACGCAAAGTCTCCGAAACACAAAAGACATTATCATCATGTGACTCAGATGTTGCACTATGGACCAAAACGTCATCTTGAAAAACAACTCCCTTTATGTTCTTAAGTAAATTTTACATGATTCTTTGAAAAACCCGCTGCCGCAGAGGCCAACCCAAATGGCATGCGGCAGTATTGAAAGGTTCCTATGGGTGACACAAATGCAGTCAAATGCCTTGATGATGGATCCAACACCAGCTGGTGATATGCTGAAACTAGATCTAATTTTGAAAACCATGTTGACCCATTAATTAAAGACAACATGTCTGATTTTTTTGGTAGGGTATGTGAATCAATCCATGTGTTTTTGTTTAGACTGCGTAAGTCTATGCAGACACGAAGCTCGCCATTTTTCTTTTTAACTACAACCAATGGACTGGGCCACAGAGAAGACTCAATCAGTTTGATTATCCCCTTTTCACAAAGACCCTTAAGTTCCTTTTCCAGTTCTCTCACACTAAAAGGTACATTCCTGAGTTTATGTTTCACTGGTATGAGATCTTCTTTAACCTTAATGCAATGAGTAAACCCTCTAATCTGTTGCTAAAAAAACATATCTACAAAATCTTCTGATTTTAGAATTGAAACTTGATCCTTTGTGCGAGGTCGAAGTATCATCTTGAAAAGTCCTTGATGAAACCAACCAAGGATATTTAGCCCCTTGATGGGCACATATATTTTTCGGAAAATGTTCCTACCTCTAAACTCCAAAGTATCTTCAAAATAACCTGCCAACTCAATTGTTCTTCCCTCGTATAAAACAGGAGATCTATCCGGAGGTAGTAATGGACGTGAACCCCAAACTTCATGGAACTTTTCTTGGGTAATCATAGTGATTCTCGCACCTGAATCAACCAGCAAGCATAAAATCTTTGTTCCAACCCCAACTTTCACATACGATCAACGCATTCAGAAAGTTGGTTTGAAACCACACTTACATCGCTTACATCACTCACCACAACCACCATATCTCTCAAATCATCTTGAATTTTATCAAAACCATCACATGTAGATTCAGATACAGACACATTAGCAATTGTAAATTATTTTGAATCTTGATGAAATTCAGGACCCTTTTTCACATTTTTACAAACTTTAGAAAAATGTCCAAACTTACCACACATTCTGCATGTGACATTTCTAGCAGGACATGGGCGTCCTGACCTAAAATGGGGTGTATTTCCTCATTTAAAACAAATATTTGTTTGTTTGAAAAACTTATTTTCATTACGACCAAAATTTGGAGAAGATTTAAGATCCTTAGACCTTAAAACATTAATAGACTCTTCCTTTGTAGGAGTGGATGATCTTTTTCATCCAATTCTCTCACAGAAACCTTTGAAAGTTCAATACTCTTAGCTATCTTAATAGTTTCCTCCAAAGTAGGGTTACCTAAAGACAAAGGTTTTTGCTGAATACTCTTGTCAATACACTTACAAATATACTGGTCCCTTATGAGCTGATCTCTGAAACCTTCAAATTGACATTTAGCACTTAATACTCGCAATGCTGAAATAAAATCTTCTACTTTTTCTCCTACTTTTTGTTCTCTCTTAAAGAACTTGTGTCTTAACACTACTAAACTAGGTTGAAAGTCAAAACGTAATTCTAATGTATTTACAGTTTCAGTAAACTCATCTATCTCCTCATCTCCAGCTGCACCTACTAATGCGGGTAAATGTTTAAAAATCTCTCTCCTTCAAACCTCAATGTATTCAATAAAAGGCATTTTTTTCTTTTCGCCCTATAGCGTGATCCCCTATAGCACCGATGTAAGTAATGAATGCATCATACCATTTTTTCCATTATATTGGTGGATCTCCTGGCGTTTCTCAAAAAAATCGGGGTGGGGAGACAGACTGAATTTTGAAAGCAAATTACAATCTTTTAAAAAACTTCCCTTGAAACCACGTAAAAAAAACCAATAATAAATGTAAACGTTTCACGGCAGCGGTGTGAAGAGCGCCAAGCCTGCAAGTCGCCCGTTGCCACCGTCCTTCCCGCTACTGTCTGTCTCCCCGGAGTAGCCGGCCTCCGGGGTTAAGGATCTGCTTTGTTATCGTGCAAGCGGAGATGGATCGGACGATGTGTGGACCAACACTGGGGACCGTAATGGCCGCCATCGGGGCTCTTCACCTGCAAATGGAGGCTGCTCTCCACAAATTAACTGTAAGCATCGAGACTGTGTGTTTGAGACCGGACTCCAGCCCTGTGTCAGACCTGCAACATACTGTGACCTCCACGAAGCTTGATCTACCTCGAGAGGAGAACCCCGAACATAATCAAAACCTGGTGCCATTTGTCTATGCACGACTACAGCGGTACGTTACTGGAGCCCCTGAACAGCTAGCAAGATCGGCAGAGTCATCGCCTGCGCAGGACTCATTTCTTCCTTCGCTTCTGGAGACTTCCATTACTACTTTTTGGACTGACTTCCGTGTATCTGGTAGACTTCGAGACTTAACCTTTTTGACCCTTTCAGAATATATTGATCTCCTTTTTCTACAATGTTTTGACTCTTTTGCTACTATGTCGGTCCTACTGGATGGGGTTTGCGCGATGGATCGTAAGGGCCAGGGGTGAATTTGACTGTCTAAGTTCGGTACAGTGACTTTCTTTTGGCTCTGCTGGGTTGTATCCGTGAGCGTAGGGGCCAGATGGAAGCCCGATTGTCTGGGTTTGGTACAATGGCTATGTTCGAAAAGGGATTTGCTGCCTCTGTGGTGCCGGGGGTTGGGCGGGAAGGTCTTTTCTCTCTCTGTGACTCCCCTACCTATTTGCTTATTAGTCTGCTTTAATTCGCTTAGTACGACGGTAGGGGATGTCTGCTTTTGGCGGGGGGGAAGGGGAGTCCGGTAGCCCGTATTCTATTGTATGACATTTCCTCCTCCATCTTTTCCCTTCCTTGGGGTTTAGTTTAGAGGGCGACAGGCACGCTGCTAGTGGGGTTAGGTCGTAGCCATCTGCAGGTGTGCAGGGTGGGGGGTTGAGGTTTTTTTTTTTCCTTTATTTTGTTCTATGGCCTTTCTTTTTCCCTTTTCCCTTCTTCACAAGAGATGTGGCATATTCTCCTGAGCCTTTTGTTCCTCATATTCGGGTGTCGAGTGTCCGATCTTCCTATCCTGTATTCTGGGTGGACGGGTTCCGATGATGTTTCCTTAAGGATTTCTGTACCGTATTGTTTTGCCCCAGCTCTAAGCTGGTATTGATGACTCTCAGATGCCTATAATTGTTATGTATATTCTCAATTCATTTGCCCGTTCACCACTACAATATGTTCCACCAAATGATACCCGATATGTACATTTCTACTCTTGTGTTATAATCAATAAAAATATATATATAAAAACATTTTTTAAAAATGTAAACGTTACTAATTCAGTCTTAATGATGGTAGAGACGTGTGTCATAGAGAATGAACACACAGAGAAGTCGATATGCAGCAGTTCCAAATGCAACTTGGACAAAAAAAAAATAATGTTGGAAGTCCATCCAGTCCAGAATACTCTAAATGAAGCTGTAACTGCTTGACTTTTACAGTACTATCCGTGTTTACAAAGAATGCTGGAAATGAACTCACCGTCTTGTAAAATAAATACGTTCAACTTCACCAATTCTTCCACAACAGTTCCGATTTCAACAATACCTCCACAGCTCTTATCATGTTTAAGCGATCATTACAGCGTTTAATCTTCCTGAAAAAAAAAACCAATTACTCATGCTGCCTTGAAATTATTCCTTCATGAGTTATGTGTGAAGTGAATCCGACTGCTTTCCCTGATCCAAAATGACAGTCTCTGTGACGTCACTGCTTCAACCAATTGTAATGCATGAATCACCCCAAACTTCTGAGATGCTCACAGCGTTGGACAAAATGGCATCTGCGTCGTTCATCGCGCAACGTTGTGGAACGTGACAGCGCAAATAGCCAATGAACGATTCCCAAATAACCTGTCCAAAATGGCATTCGAAAACAAAATGAAATGCCAACTCTCGTGACGTATGCCGGTGTGACACTCTTCCCTGCTGCTATAAATAAATTAAAATTGTACCTCACAGCCTTGCTCCGACGGGAGAAATGAGAGTTAAATGCGGTGAAGCAAAACTCCTTCGCAACTCCAACTCCGCGCTTGCAGATGACAAGGTGGGGATCGTAGCAGTGTGAACTGTTCCTTCTTCCTTCGATATGCAGTGAGTTCAGCAGACACCTACGATCGTCGCCATAATAAATGTAGTAATTGCGAAGACACGCAAGGGTAACTTGAAGAGAAATTTATTCTTATCATCAGCAGGTGCTGCGCAGCAGCGGGATCACACAGGACAAGACAGCAGTCAACTGACTAAATATTTGAACAAACGCTCTAAATGGAATGCTCTTACAGAACACCTAAGCCAAGCATTCCAGAACTGGTAAAGAGGACACTACACCACTGGTAGAGAATAAGCACTGGTCCTCTCTCTCATGGTGGAAGGTGGGAGATCCCCACTAGCTTATCTGAGGCAAGGAAGGACTCCTTGAGTAGGACAGTATACTATCCTCTTAATCACACTAGATGGGATTTCATCCTCCAACCTGGAGCTTTATTGCTCATCTTCGGGTAATGTTCGCACTATATAAAATCACATTAAATAAATCAGTAAAAAATAAATAAAATATAGGCAGTGGTAAGAATTAGTGACATTCCGAGGCCAGAAATTATACTGTGATAACACTTGTCAAAGCTGGCACAATGGTGGCCAGCGACAGTCATCCAGTATTGCATCTACTGTTTTTCTAGAACAAGTGTAGCTCAATATATTCCTTTCTGCTCCCATCTTACTGCCTCTGCCCTGACTTCATGTGTGTCATCATGCATTACCACTTTGATTAATTTGTTATTCGACTGACAGTTCATTGACTGCTTTGATTTTTAAAAAAAACACCTGGTCCATCTTGACTTTCTAGCCAACGACCTGCCCACGGGTGTTTGCCAAGCGTGATACATGAAAATGAATCAATGCATTGCTATTTGTCAGTAAGTGGGAATGCTAGCTGGCTGTTAAAGTCTGGACTATTTCCCTTTTGTGTGCAGAGATCTTGGGAGATGTCTGTAATATTCCAGAATGTGTGCATAGGGCATATGGGTACAGCCGTGTAACTTGACAAGGCCCTGAATAATGTAATGAGAGGCACATGTCACCTGAGGGCTGCAGTATGGGCGAAGGGGGCGCATGCTTTTTGTGTGCGTTGGATGAGTATGGGGTACTGTGCTCTGTGAATGGGGAGGAGACTGTGCTCTATGAGTATCTGATTAAGCATTTAGTGCCAGAGGTGACTCAGCATGTATTCTAGAGAGGTTATATCACCTGCATGCCTCTTTCGTATATGTGTTTTGAATGAAAAGATTGTCTGCTTGATTGTTTGTATGACAGGATCTATGTGCATATACTCATGCTTTTCTGTTACTGGTGGTAGTAGAGGCTGTAATTGGTCATTTGTTTCTGTCCTGAAGGGGTCTGTTCTCCTAGCCTGGTAAAGCCCATTCTTCTTCACACTTTCCATGCTTCGATAGTTCCTCCCAAGAGCTGGTCTTAGGTAAGGTGATTACCCAGTCACGAATCACTAGTGGTAATGAGCTGTCAAGGGCCACCAAGATCCCGCTTGGCTAGGTTTTCTTCTTCAGTGGGGCTAAGCAATTCTTGAGGAGGCTGATGTTCCTTCCAGGCATGTACGCCCCCTATAAGTACACATTCCCTAACCCTAGAATAAAGCACATTAGAGGAGTATATTAATTTTACCTAGTTTGGGTCAAGGAAATACAGCTACCATAAGGGCAAGGGCAAAAAGGACATTGTCAATATAATATATAATTACACAGGTTGGTGACTGTAAACAGCACTGTCAAGGTGCATATTTTATAGTGAGGCTTTCCACTGACATAACACAAAGAAAAATAAATACCCAACAAAAACATAGCGTATGCAACACAAAAAAACAGCATAACAACAATAAAATGTAATAATGTAGTGCCAAAAACACAACAGCCAAAAATCAACACAATACATCACCACACACCTGACACCCTCTACAAATCTGCTTTAATGATACAGTGGTAAAAGGCATTTGCACCAAGCACTGGCATCCTTACCGCAGGGACATGTATCCATTGCTGAAAGAGAGTTTCAACTCTGAGTTCCAGTCCCTCTCTAGTCAGGAACACAGGAATTCTGTAGAGCATCGCTGAAAGCACTAGAGCATGATTCTGAAATCACAATCATTGTTAGAGAGTACAAGCTATGTAACTTGATGTTAACTTTTTTGCAATTTAATAGGGACAATCTGTGCTTGCCTTCCAAGCCTGCTGAGGCTGTCTAATGGGCCCTGAATATAAGATTATTACAGAGATGAGATTTATGGAGCGTCCATCATATTTGGGGGCATAATTTTATGAAAATGATGCAGTATTGTGCCACAAGCAATTTTGCCACGCCGAGCTGTGTCATTTTCAAAATGCAGAGATGCACTGTATTAGCAAGAATATGTGCTCACTCCAGCGCCAGTGCTAATAAAACCTGCCTAACGGCAATGCAGGCACCCTTGCACTATGGTGCAAGGGTGCCTGTACTGTAGAGATTATTGTGTGATTGTGTCGGAAGGGATACCTTCCTGCACAATGTGCTGCCGAATGCTTTTTGTATGCGTGTTCTATGCAGCTCATGTAGAATGAGTAAAAAACATGGAGAAATTAAAGTATTTCTCCTCGTTGTGCCACATTAATACCACCTTTTGAAAGGTGTTAGTTTTTGGTGATGCCTCAGATTTACAGATCCTTGTAATCTGGAGCAGTGTTAAAAAGACATGGGTGTCCCTGGGAACACCTACAGCAACACACATTGCATGCTTCTTTCCCCAGAAAACTTCATTACAGAGAACCATATTTACAAAGCTGAGTTAAGCCACGCAAAGTGGCTTAGCTCAGCTTTGTAAATAAGGTCCTCTGCAATGCAGTTTTCTGTGGCAAAGGGGCATGCAATGGGTATGCAAATTGGCTTAGCACCGCCTTGTAAATATGGGCTAGCATATAGCATAAAAAGTGACACTTTAGTGGCACTAGGAGCTTGTAAATATGCCCCCTGGTGTGCAGTGTAGTTGAGACAACGCACAGGCAGTGTACAGGCTTGGGTTCTAAGTTAATGCAGTTTGGCTCTCACCTCGAGGGATCTTACCATTAATGACATCATAAAGGCGATGTCACAAATGTTCACGGGGCGATCTAATGGCTGCTGTGTGTGGAAACCATGCAGAACTGGTCTTCTGTGAGAGGGGGACTGCAAGCACCTTAGTGGTCACAGGCTTCCTGGCAGGATCTGAAAGATAAATCACATCACTGATTCATTGCATTTGTTCTTTGCCTTCCCATGCAGGATAGAGCTTTGTTTGGCTGATAGGCACACCTGCAAACAGCTTCTTCTTTATTTGTCATGATTGATAATTTCCGGTTTAACCCCCTGGATTCTTATCGTCATGTTGTTTTTCTGCGTCTAGGGGTTCACAACTTTTGTAAACCACAAAATACTACCTGCTCTTTTTATGAAACGGAAGCCACACTTGATTTCTTTCCATTTGAGGCCACTTGGGAGCCGGCTTTGCTTGTGTTAGGCAGGAAGGTCCGGTGCTTTTCAGAGTATGGACTTTTAAGGTTGCTCTCTGGTTGCCATGAATATGAATTGTGCTATTATGTAAAAATTCTGCATTGTACAGCTGTTAATTATCATTGGCATAATCTGTGCTTTAGAGATATAATAAAATAAAATATCTTGTCATCATAAACTGCTCCAGATGGCGCCATACGTCCTGCTGACAATCCACGCCAGCTACTAATTTACATAAACTTCTGGTTACATCATATGGGCCCGTATCTTGTAAATGTGCCTAATTGTTTTGTGTGTTCATAAAGAACATTCAAGATCCCAGCCAGCGACTGCCGCCAGTTGATAGCTAAGGACGTGTGTAAAAATACATGGCAGGTCACAGATGTGATTTCTTCTAAAATAAAAATGTACTGACATGCGGCAAAGAAGACATCAGTTACAAAGTGATAACTGTCTTCCTTAGCTAAAAGGTTTTTCGAACGTTTTCCTTGCTAAAGCAGAAATACATTTTTTCTCGTGATGTCTGAATATTTGAAACTTTACAAATCCTGAGATTGGCTTTAGTCTAGAAACACTGTCCACCTTAAGGGCCTGATTACAAGTCTGGCGGTCCGCCAGACTCATGGTGGCGCGGCAATTGCAGTCCAGCCACACCTGCACTGGTGGTCCGACCGCCCCATTACAAGTGTGGGTCGGACCGCCATTGCACCACTGCAACTGCCAGGGATCAGAGATCCTTGACGCTGGTACTATGGTCTTGAGGCCACCATATGCTTGGCAAGACTGCGACGGTCTAGCAAAGCAAATTACGAGTTACCTCTCAGCCACAGTTTTCATGGCGGTTCCTTCTCCATGAAAACTGCAGTGGAGCGGAAACAAAGGGGGTCCAACAGGGCCCCTTGTTGCCTCTGGGCGAAGGAGTGCATGCAAAGGGGCACATATTGTGCACCCCAGTACCTGCACAGCATGGACTGCATCAGTCCATGCCGTGCAGGGACTGCCTTTAACGTTCTCTGGGGTGCCTATTTCAGAGGGAACACCAAAGAACCACCTGCGAGTCACCGTAAAAGTAATAATCTGGCTGGCGGTGTGAACACAGGTTTGGCTGTGCAGGTCAGTGGTGTGGCGGTCCCTCTCCTGCACCGCCAAACTTGTATTCAGGCCCTAGGTGTGTGATTGATAGTGTGTTAATGCGCATGTTTGTCTACAGGCAGTCTGTTGAGGGAAGAACACCAAAACATTGTTGACGGGCATACCAGAGAATCAGTGGATAATAATACAAACTATATAGCAACAGAATTTACCTATTACATATTTGTATTAATCTCCACCATGGAACAACGCCACACATCTCTCTCATCCTATGCACTGTTTCACCTCTTTATTGATAAGGTGCTACTTCCCAGCCTCTATGAGTATCAAAAATACGGGATTCGAGTGATTAATGCACAACACTTATTAGACAAATAGATATCATACCTCCCCCCAAACAATATTAGGGGCAGGGTGCCCCAGGAAACAACCTTACTCCTAATAAGCAATGTTTTCATTTCAAATGCAAAGGTTTGCAAACTTGACAAACTGCACTTCACAAAAGCTGTAATGTTCTCTAAACTTCTTGAAATGTTGCCTTCAGCAACAATCCCTATAAAAAATGTTTTTGACAATAACAAATCACAAAAAATATTTTTGTGAGACAATTCTTCCCCTAAAAATCGAGTTTGGCTGTTTTTTATTTTGTTTTTTTTTTGCAAAACCTACCATTAAAATGTTGCTAACCTGCATGCACATAGACATTTTCACCAGTAGGCGGCATAAGCAGAAATCTTGCTTGACTGCTCTATCTGCACAGAAAAACACAAGTGTAGGGAAGCAAGTGAATTCAGGAAACCGCTGAAGACCTGGCACTTAGACATCCACCTCTCTCCGACCGAGCATTGCTCAAACCCCACAGCACCCGGAGACCCCCTCCCCCCACCGCCCGGGTGACAAGCAGCGCTGTACAAGCCACGATGATTGATTCATTGATTGAAGTGTATGTCATACTGAGTAACTGAGTGCGGCAATCTGTGGATGGTCCCTAGAGACCCAAATGCATGCTTCAGCTGCCCACAGATACTCAATGTACTTTCTAACATGGTGGTGTTGTTTTAAGTACATGGATAATGCAGAAACCGCCATCACAATGTTTGCTCTTATCCTGGGAGGCCCTGGACACTGAAATCATAGCAGTTCCCCTACTCAGTGGATATAACTAATTGGGACACCTGAACCTGCCTACTATACAGCACCAGTTCTAGCACCTTCAGCAGCTGCCTTGGACTAGTGTGCCAGTTATTGGAACAAGGAGCTATTTCACATCACAAAAAGAAGCAGCGATCACACTAGACAAGGGTGGCATTTTGATTGGTGCTCTGGTATTCTTTACTAGCACCCCTGGAAGACTTGCGGCTTCATAATATTACAGTAAAGTTTTTATGGGCTTTTAAATGTCACACAAACAGTGATAGGTATTATATATACTGGCACCAGCTCCAGAGTTTTGAAGCCTCAGTCAAAGTTTTCAATTTATGCACCTACCTCCCTCTAGCAATGAAGACAACTTTGTGAACATTTGTTGGAATCTGGTGCCCTCCTCTGGTGGTGCCATAAGGTAGCTACATTCAATAGCCCAAATGTAGACCTTGCCCTGCGGCAAATAATTTGGAATTGGTGGCAGCCTTCTTTCCTTTTGTTTTGTATTGACATGTATTCAGTGGGGTAACCTGCAGAACATAATCATTGCATTTCCAAGTCACAAATATCTGCCTAATCTTCATGTCCTGATTTTCTCCTTTGAACACATATTGCTTCTGATGGCAGACCATGAAATATTAAAATTTTTCATTAGATTTTCTTCAGAAATACCTATAAATCCTATCATGGCAGTAGGCATGTTATAGAATCTAAAACCTGATCCAGCGCCAATACCAAAAATTGATCAGGGGTAAATAATCAATAACATCGTAACACAATGGCCCATACTCATTCACCCAAAATCCCTGATGTGCTGGGGTCAATTTATACGTTCCAACAATTCTTTCTCTTTATTGTTTCAAATGAGACACCTTTTAATAACTAATCTTTAATATCAACTTTCCCTCTACTTGGTCAATGGACCAATTAGTTGAATAGTTGGTGGCAATGATGACTACTAACTCATCAACCTTTTAGTCAATAAATTGGTCACAGACTTTCATTAAAGTTAATAATTAATTTTTATCTCAAATTATCAAGGGTTAATGCTCAGTTGCATTTGGTCACAGATTACAAAAACTGAATCTCACGAAGGACAAATTTATATATATTATTCAAACTCATCCACATTAAACAATGACTATGCAATGAAGGAGTGGATACAGTAAGAGTCAACGTTTTAGCAAATATGTATGCCAAACATAATATACCTAACAGAGGGATAGATGAAGAGACAATAGGTTCATCTAAAATAATACATATCAAAATTTTATTGAAGGAGTGGAAAGATAAAGAGACAAAAGTTTCAGAGACAAAATACATTAATATTTAGATCCCGGGAATGATTTAGGGTTAATACAAACCTATTGTTCTGTGGGAAATGCTCCCCCTTGTCTTAGGAAATGGTGGGGTTTCCCCGAAACAGAATCAGGAAACAAAGGATATAATGTCAGGAACAGCTAGGCCTCTCTGCAAACTGACGGACAGCGATGTATTTCCCTTCTTCTTTCCTGTCAGCCTTGGTTCTAAACCACACCCCTAAAGGCACCCCAATTATACCCTAAAATTGACATGTCCATCCCACTAATGTTGCATACTAACATCAAACTCGTACAGGGATTGGTGGGCTTGGGGAGTGGCGTTGTCACACCACCATGATTTCACCTTCTATTCAACAACTTCATTGTGAAAATTAATTCCCATGGTCTGAATCTCAGTCAATCCACACGTTCCCCATACAAGATATAATTTTATAACATTCTCTTTTCATAAATTAAAATTTTTGCAGAATACATCTCTGGTTCCAAACCTAGGTACGGTAGTTGGCAGTCGTGTGACACTCTGGCCTTCACTCTTTTATGGAATCTGCAGTGCACAGCACATCTTGCTTGCCTCATGACAGAACGGAATCACTCATTGATACTTCCCCCTCCCACTTTGAACAAGTTAGAAAGATGAAGGCTCTATTCAGAAAACTAAAGTATATGAAAACGAACATTTATTAATTATATGATAGTGAAACCTTCACTGTTTACCACCCACTTCGCACTATTCCCCATTATTGTTACCTAGCATAAGCGTAGTGCAAAAGCAGCATTAATGATTACTTTGTTTCTTCCAAAACACAAAAGTTATTACAGTATTATTTAATTACGTATTAGATCAGGCATGCGCAAAGCAGTTCCCTTATGTTGGTGTACGTTAGTTCTACTACATCTACTCACTGTTAGTACGTATTATGGGGGCAATCATTCGAGCTGTTTTCATTTTTACGAAACCCTGCTCCATCAAACCTTTTTGTCATCACTGTGGGAAATGTGTGGATAATTACCTACTTTTGTGCCTCACCTATGGCATATTTTGCTCAGAGCTCTTTCACTAAACCTGTAAAATATATATTTATATTCCAATATAATCTAGACTTTAGCCTTACTGGTGTCACTGAGGGTCTACTGTGTCAAATTTTGAAAGCCTTCGAGAATTGCAGCTTGTATTGACTTATCCTCACAGCAACATAGCTAATAACATACACTATGCCATGCTACATTACACCCACAGGCATCACCTATAATTCATATCGAGAGTACAGGTAGAATTAAGCTCCATAAAGTGCCCATCATGGAATGGTTTGTGTTAGAAATGAGGGTCTCTAGTTGGCAGAGTTTGGTAACTTTGTCCAAGGAGGGACTTTTGCTTCTAGTCTGGTTAAGGGAGGCAGTGTGTAAAGCATTTGTGCACACATACATTAGTAACGTAAAACCACTACAAATGGACACCACACCAGTTTAGAAAAATAAGTCATTTTTATCTAAACCAAACAAGGGCAAAATGCTAAAAATCCAACATATAGTTATCAAAATGTGACTTTTAGAAGGTAAAAACAGTTCTGCCCTCAGTAAACTATAGATGTGACACAAAGTACCTTAGATGTGTCAAAAACAAAAACAGCCACAGGGAAGGTGATGCATCGGTTCCTTACTTCAGGGGAGGTGATGCGTCAGTTCCTTACTGCCACACAGGGGAGGTGATGCGTCAGTTTCTTACTGTGTGGGGAGATGATGGGTTGGTTTCTTACTGCCCCCCCAGTGTTCTTGTAGACTTAGCGCCCTGGTGGGATGTGTGGAGATCGGAGATGTCAGTTCTCGATGCGGCAGCAGCGGCTATGGCACTGCGTTGCTTTCTCCAGCAGGGGACAGGCGCTGCATCGGTTTCTCAGCCGCACAATGGCAATGCTTGGAAATTCTTCATACACGGGGCAATGCGTCGGAAGTGGATAAGATTGCATTGTGCTTCTCTTGTTTGCATCTCTTTTCCAGCTCCCAACAGCAGAAAATACCTCCAGAGGCCAAACACAGCAACAGGCAATCCTTGGTAGGTCATAACTCCCAGCAAGGAGGTTCAGCGGAGATGATGGTGAAGTATTTGTGTCTCTGAGACTTCAGAACAGGAGGCAAGCTCTACTTCAAGCTCTTGGAGATCTTCCTCAAGCAGGGGACATGGCACACAGCAAAGTCTTTGTCCTTTCCCTAGCAGAAACAGCCACTGTAGGCCATCCCCAGGCAGCACATTGCAAATTGGCAGTACTTCTCCTTTGGTTTCTCTAGCTCTCCTCCTTGGCAAAGGTTCCTCTCGAATTCCAGAAATGATCTAAAGTTCTGGATTCTGGACTCCAATATTTATACAGCATATCTCTGTGTTCTCTTGTGGCAGAGAGGATCTGTGCTCAGTCCAAAACAGTGTTGTCCTCTCTGATCCAGCTTCCCGGCAGGAGGTAGAGACTGCACTGTATATGGCAGACCAGGCCCATTCAGGTGCAAGTAAATCTCCTCCCCCTACTCTAAATGCAGCCCAGGTATATTCAGCCCAGCCCTGACACATCCAGGAAAGGCAGGACACACCTCAATCACCCCCAGTGGCTGTCTACAGTGAATGCATATATCCAGCCCCTTTCACTCCAATGCCAGACAGTCAATACATGACCCAGCATAGATACACAGGATGGCTCAGCAAGAAAGTACCCAATTTCTAAAAGTTGTATTTTTAAAAATCTACCTTACTAAAAGATGCATCTTTATATTCTGAGTTCAGGCACACTAAACTTTGCCTTCCCATCTGGTCCCTATAGGAAGTTATATTTATAAGATGTTATAAATTAACTCCCATTCTATTCTATGGGACAGATACCCTTTCAATAGTGAAAAACAAAATTAACTGTAGTTCACTGTCAGAACATGTTACACACATCAGTACATGTCCTACCTTACACATACACTGCACCCTGCCTAAAGGGGTACCTTGGCGTGCCTCAGGAGTGACTCACATGTAAGAGAGGGAAGGTTAGGGCCTGGCAAGTGGGTGCACTTGCCAGGACAACATGGCAGTGGAGTCAGTGTGCAGACACTGCAGTGGAAGGTCTGAGAACCCTTTGAAAGGCTGCTTGAGTGGGTGGCACAATCAGTGATGCAGGCACACTCACAGCATTTGACTTACAGGCCCTGGGCATGCACAGTGCACTTTACTAGGGACTTAGTAGTCAATTAGCCAATCATGGAAACACCAATCCATATTCAAAATGTACAGGGGGAGCACTTGCACTTTGGCACTGATCAGCAGTGGTAAAGTGCCCAAAAGATCTAGACCAGCAAAAACGAAATTCAGCACACGGCAAAAACAAAGGAGGCAAAGGCAAAAATACAGGGGAAAACCACGCCAAGGATGCTAGGTCTAACAGTTTGGAGTCACATTTTTATGCATGTGTTCGTATGCATTGGCACAAATATCACTATAGTTATTGGGTTTGCCAATGCCTGGTGACGTTTAGTTCCTTTTCTTCAACATCTTTCATGAGTTCAGCGTCTTAGACTTGGTGCTGGCTTGAAGTATTGCTCTATTTTCAGGGGAAAATTGGTAGACTGCTCAAAATCATCACCAGATGCAGTACCATGGAGAGCTGTGCTGGCTCACCACAGAACCGAGAACCTGATCTTTTTTGCTTGGGTGTCTAAAGTTCAGGGTCAGACTGGCCTATAGGGCAACCAGGCAGTGCCCGAGAAGTAAGTCTGACAATTAAGAGTGTCGGCCTGTTTTGTGTCTGTTTTTGTGTCTGTTTTATAGTCTGCTGGGCCAGTTATAACTGTTGATTTGTCTGATCTTACCACAAACATTACCTACAGGAAGCACACATACTGGCAGTCTCCCATACCCTTGGAATACCTATATGAGTTGCTTTAGAAGCTGAAAATAGCCCTGAATTGCAAATGAGGGTCACATTATTAGCTATACATCAAAAAGAAAAGGGACCGGGTGCTTTTAGGTCCAGCATGTACACCCCTAATGTATATCAAATGTATCAACAGAGTAGGCAGTTCCTTAAGAGAAGTAGTAAAGAGTGTATGTGGTCATTTAATTGTCTATGGGAACCTGAGGAACTCTATAAACTAGGACCCTCACACACACAGATGGGTGTCATGCTTCATCATAGAGCTGGCTCCTCATCTGACCGGCACTGCAATGCCCAACGGACACCAGTAAGGGGGCTCTTTTTTGGAGATCTTTTATTCCCAAGCTGTTATGTAAAGTTAGGGTCTAGGGCCGTGATGTGTGGGTGAGTGTAATGAGTTGTAAGTGCTTAGGAATGGTGTTGTTAAAATAGACCCAATAGTTCTCCAAAATAAGTTTTAATAGGTGAGTCTACTTGTCTGATTAAAAACAGTGGTGGCTAAAAGTAGAGAAAATGATAACAGCTTGGGGATAAAAATCTCCACATTATCAGCAACCAGTTTATCAGTCATGCATTAACTCAGAGAATTTCCAAGTTACATGTTTGAGCTTTAGATAGGGCAAACACAAAAAATATACGGACTCGTCTGTACTCTGTGCCAATTAAAGCTGTTCATGATACAGCCCCAGGTATGCATTGGATGGTTTGATAGTTAGACCAGTGATACAGAGGTCCTCAAAGCCTCCTCTGACCTTGACACCTATATTTTACCTGACCCTGCTCTTTACCCACCTAGAGCCTGGACACCCAAGCCAACAGCCAGGCAGACCAGCTGGAGGATGAATTACTGTCCAGCCGCCTCCTCTCCCCATACGTTCTGTCTCAGATGCTGAGGGACAGATTTTACATTTTATGCCCACTGGAGGCGGCTTTGAAAACAATAGCTCCCGCTTGTATCTCTTAACTTCCCCTTCTCCATCGCACATGTGAATGTGCTAGGGAGTACTTCTCAGAATTGCGTCTTTTACATGTATATCGTTAATATTCATGTTATTTCGAATTTTTACAATTGTCTTTATGGATTTCTTGTTGGTTCTGTTTCTGCTTCAGCTTTTCTATTTTTGTATTTCTTGTATAGGACATGCAATATTGATTGTATTGTCTTCTTTCTTATTTTTAAAGCGCACTTGCATGAAGCACCTTACAAGTACTGTCATTTGCCAAAAAATAAGAACTTATTTATATCTTTTGCTTGAAACAAGGGTGGCAAATTGTGGTAAGGGTGGTGTAACCGTGCCACATTCCCACAATAACAACCGGCATGTATATTGTACTAATGTAGGTCGGGTATGTAAATTAACGGGGAAATCCAATAAATAATGCGACGGTAAAGCTCTAAATTCAAGCAGCCATCATGAAACATTCTAGGGCACCTTGATGGTGGTTGTTAGAGATGGTTAACCACCACTGCTTTGCCCTACACTGGATGGCCCTTTTAATATCATGTAGATAATCAAAAAATCCTGTCAAAGCTCCGGACCTTGCGAAGTACCTCGCCTGAATTAAAATACTAGTGTCTCTGACTACTGTTACAAAAATATTCAACTAAAATCCTTCCAAGCAAGATTACAACCTACCCTGGGAAATGTTATATTCTTGTAATGATGTAATGTTCTATGGTCTCTATGCTCACTGGATTCCAGAGTGTGGAATCCAGGGAGCAGTACACAGATGAACAGTTGCTGAGTGAGTTAGTCCTTGGATCTCCCTGGGGTTGTTACTTTTGAATAAACTACTTTTTAATCTACAAATCCACTGTACGCGAAGTCATTTCAGGAAATATCTTTATTTGTTCAATTGTGATTGTATAATTTTACATGCATCCTGACTTTTTTATGAGGCAGTGATGTACATTAAAACAATGGAATAAGACAAAATGATGCGGCCCCCTGCAAAATTTCGTAAGGGTCTTGAGACTCATAAAACTCACAGACGTTCAAAGACATTGGCTGAATGGGGGGTGCCTGCAGGGTGCACCCCCTGTACTGCAGGGCTGCTGGGTTGCGTTACACACCTACATGTAATTGGCATTGACCCTTGGACTATGAAATGATCACAAAGCTATGCTACCTGCAGTCATAGGGGATGAAAAGTGCCAGGTCTCTGAAGAAAGAAACCTCTAGAATCGGATCCAAGGTGATTCGGGATCAGAGGCAAACAATGCCTATATCCTGAATACAGCATCCTTCAGACGTAAACCACTGCACCATAAATCACAAGAACTGTTACATGGACACAAATATTTCATAAACAATCAGTCACCTACCTACCACCACCAGCCATCTTTCACTTTGATTAAACATTTTTATTACAAGATATATTCCAAAATTAGATCAGCTGTCAGTATATGCCCAGATGAAAAACTGTTACTTATCTGAGACAGAAGCCCCCTCACCTTGTTATTTGCTTACCTTCTGTCCTTCAACTATCAGGGTTATTAAAACAAGCCTTAGCATATTCACAGAAATATGCTTACCACTTTTGTCTAGCCACTATTTGTTTTCCTTTTAATTTCATTTGTGCTATTAAAGAAGAGCTTCACAGAGTCAGACCTACTACAGACCAATGTTCAGCACTCTGGAACATTGTATAAAACGTGCAGCCAAGGAGCTGCAATATAATATTCAAATTGATAACCGATTGTTTCATGATTAATCAATCAGATGCCATAGTAATACAGAGCCTCCCTAGAAGAGTGACCAACCTCACTGTAGAATGATGGAGCTGCTGGACTGTGCTTCTCAATGTTTTATTTTCGGTGTAAGCTGTGTGGCTAAAAATAAATATCTTGCATATACACAGAACAGGGTATAAGTGTTTGAGTTTTTAATCATCTTTTCTATAGGAATTAATGCTTTTTGTCCCATTGCAGACTCTTGGGTTGAGCTCCCTCTCTGTGCTTCATGGCTACACCAGTGTTCCTGCCTGTTACTTGAGCTACTGTCAATTTTGTTGGCAGGCATAGTTATGTTATGTTATAGCAGCTTATAAAGCGCAATGGTTACTCCATTACGGTGTGTCCCCGCGCTGAATTCCAATCTAGGCTGAAAACATACTTCTAGGGCAGGGGTCTTCAAACTGTGAGGCGACCCCCAGGGGGGCCGTGGAGGATGCAAAGGGGGTCGCGCCTTCACAGTTACACTTCTGCCCAAGGGTTTAAGCCCCCTTCCTCCCTCATTGTGTGTCTCAGCCGGGCTGCTGCTGCAGTGAAACTCGAGCTGCTGGGGGCTCGGCTGGGCAGTGTCTGGAGTCATCTCCAGCCGCCCGAGTTTTTCACAGGTCTTTAAAGACCATTTGCATATTTACATGCCTTTGTAAACTGGTTACAGAGGCTTAGTTTTTTCCTGGTTCCAGTACCCCCTGGGTCCCCACTCTGCCTGTTCCTTACATTTGTATTTTACAATTACTGTTGTACTGTGAGAATGCATTTAATGAAAAGGAATATAAAGTAGGGTTTCCAAAAGAAAAATGCCTGCCTTTTTTGTTTGTTTAAAGAGCCTAGAAAGACCTCCTCTTGACACTTAATAGACTTTTAAATACAAAAGTATGTATGCATTCCTTATGTGACTTTTCTGTCTTTTTTCTCTTTGTCAGTCATGGATCACTGAGGCAGCCCTAGAACACAATTAAAAGTGCTTTCTATTCATATTTGCTGTTCAAAGTATGCACAGATAAGTGCTGAAATTACAGCTTTAGGTGACTGCTTAATTTTGTACCGACTGGGCCATCAAAATAATCTGCTGGAAACCCTAACCATAAGATTGTAAGTTTGTTGCAGGATCAGCACATTATTTATTTCCTCCACCCTTGATTAATGCCGCAATAGTTTTACTTAGATCTTAAACCCTACGCTGCCGTCAATAACATGATGAGTTACTTCAAGTGTCTGGGAATGCACCCTGCATTTAGACAACTCGCTCCTCATTCTCGCCCTTCACTTTCACGTTCACCCTGCACTCACATTGATCACCATGCACTCACACCATTCACCCACTCACCCTGTACTCACATTGCAATTGCGCTGTTCACCCTATACCTCACCCTGCAGTCACACGAGTACATTACTCACCCTGCACTCCTCTGACACTTCACTCACCTGTCCCCCTCACTGCTCAATATGCAACTCACTCAAACAAGCGCATAAGTAATCATACATTCATTCGTCCCATTCTGAACTTGCATTCGCACCTAAATTCAAAAATTCATATGCCACCTCACTCACCCTGCAGTCACTCCTCTTACCCTACTCTTGCACTGTTACATCGCTCACCGTGCACTCACATGGGCACTCTTGTCACCCACACAGTGTGCAGAGGGTTAATGTGCCTGCTACAAAGAACGTGTACCATGCAGATCACAGAACTGAGTGTGAGTAAACTGAGTAGCGCTATAAAAAATGAAATGTTTGTCAGAAAGGTGCTACAGAGAGATGAGGTGCATTGTTGGTGAGTGGCAGTGAAGGAATTCATGGAGAAGGAGGAAACGAGGGTGGGGCACCAAAAAAGACTGTTGCACCGTGTGCGACCAGTGTAAGGACCAGCCCTGGCTGGGAGTGTTAGTCCCCACCGAATTTCTGATCTAGTGACTCCCCTGCTTCTGGCTATTATTATTATTTACATTTGTAGTGTGCTACTGTTACCAAAAGATGTCCTGGGGCTAATAACCATCTGCTGCCTGTAGGCAAATGAGAAACACAGAAGGAGAAGGAGAACCAGCCAAATGGGGTAAACTACAGAGCATAGAGAAAGGTTTTTTATATCTTCCTAAAAGATAATAGATTCTTGGTGGAGCGAAGCAAAGGAGGGTGCAAGTTCCATAACTGCGCGGCCTGCACCAAAACAGCAAGACAGACAACTCATGCCTTCTTGAATTAGGAACACTAAGCAGAGTGGCACAGGGCAAGAGGAACATACGGGTCCGGCCCGTATGCTTGGTGAGGAGAGACTAGGATGAGAGAGGACAGCAAGGGAGTGAGAGAATTCGATTGAAGAGGTCAGGGATGAGGAGAAATGTGAATTGTCGAAGAGAAATGTGGACACGCAAGGAGTGAGTGTGAGCCAAAGGTGAGGGCTTCTGTTAGAACAAAGGGGAGATGTGAAAGTTGAATGGGGGGACTGGAGAGGTGTAAGATACAAATAGACAAAAATTTGAATGGAGAGACGAGGTGAATGAGAAGTGCTGAGGGGCACAGGTGGTGACAGGGCCAGAGAGGCCATGAGATAAATGCGAGAGACTGTTAGAGATGAGGGCAGTGTTACTGTGTGTAAAAAATGTCAAAATAAAGAAGCAATGCTATCCCAAAATACGCGGCATCACATAACATTACTTACATTTTCTTCCCACACAATTTAGTCAAGCCTGTCGCGTAATTTGGTCGTCACCTGCCTCATAATTCTAATAGCCCTGTCTACAGGTTTAGACGTTTTTGTCAGGAGGGGGGCCTTATGCCTCAAAATGTTGACAGGGGGTCTCAGCATCCAAAAGTTTGAAGACCTCTGTTCTAGGGAGAGGAAGCGCTGTAAAACTAAAGGAGAAGGTTTTTCCTAAACAGCCAATTTTTAAGCTGTTTCCTGAAGTTAGATTCTGAAGTCTCCAGTCTTGGGTGCATTGGTAGAGAATTCCACTGCTTGGCTGCCAGGTATCTAAAGGAGATACCCCCAAAGCGTTTTCTGTTGAATGTTGGAATGCAGACCAAGCCATGGCATAAGATGAGTGAAGGGTGTTAAACCATGAAGCGTTTGGCTAAAATTCTTGGGCACTCCATAGGTGACTATAACTTTCTACCACTTCCCAGTGCCCCTTTGCCATCAGGCCCCACATGTTTACTATATGCATACATTAGATTCTGGGGGGTTCAACTAAGTGTGACTTGCCAGCTCCAATCACCGCCTGCAGATGTGGCAGATCAACATATATAAAATGCCTTTTACTTGAGCTGGTGGCTGCAATCTGGGAGAGCCAGTGAGGCCTGAATTACCACCCGTTATCATTCCCGTCCTCCTGCATGGCATGACCACGCTGCCTCATACAGAAGCAAGGTTGAGGGCCGTGCCATTGGTGGCAACGGTCCCTGGAAGCTATCGGAATATGAGAAAGCTCTTTAGAGCGCCACCTCCAAAGCTCAAACCACCCATCATAGGTGGCATCGATGGAGGGGGTGACCAACCACATCCGGCAACAAAGTCAACTGCCCCTTGCCAAACTCATAAATTACATTAGAGTGACTAATCTTCGTAGCTGCTTTACCACAACAACAAAATAAACTTAATCCTGTATTTTGAGGACTCATCACCCACTCAAACTCAGATTTTGCAAAAACAAACAATGTCCATCGAGTGTCGCATTCCAGGCTATCCTCTAGCCCAGCTTCTCGTTAAATTGTTTCCATGTCACAGGCAATTCCCTTTCAACTTGTTTTTGTTTGTAATTGTGTTTTTATTGGATTCCTTATCTCTACTGGAATTTGACTTTATCTACGTTTCAAAAAGGTACTGTTTACATGTTATTTTGGGTCCCAGGGATCGAGCGTATAGAAGGAGGCTTTCTGGTTGTGTGTTACCTCTATTTTGCAATTTTTTAAAGGGGATTCATTTATTTGGGGTCTGTTTGCTCCCGCATCCATTGGAAAGCGCATCACTTGAATTGGTAGCGGAGCATTGGGTCAGCGCGAGGAGTTTCTGCACATGGGTGGATTTCCGCAGTGTTTGCATTCCACTGCTAAGGAGCTTGAGAAGGCTGCTGGGCTTTGTTTTCATTGATCGTTGGAGCACCTGGATTATGCTGAGCAAGTGGATGGTGGAGCGTGGAAGGTTTCTCGTGTTCAGCGGCGGAGCGAGCGCTGAGAGTGAGCGAGCCTGATGGTCACAGCCATAGCAGCTACTCAGCACTCATGTCCTGAGGGTTCGCCCTCAGTATTCTCAGAAAAACCAAAGCCTACACAACAGGTTCTTGGCATTTCAGTGGCCTTGCAATGGTACCTGGCTCCTGACATTCCAGGGTCAACTACAGTGGTGCAGCTAAAGCTCCTACAACTCCTATGGTGCATGGCCCCCGGGCTCCAGGGCCCCCTCCGGCACTGGCAGGTCCTTGACCTGAGAACTCCGGACTGGGTCCAGAGCGTGCAGGGAGGGGGGCTGCATGTACTTTGTAGAGGGCTCAAGTGTAGTTACACTACTGGTTAACTAGCTATGCTTGTTGCTAACTTTTACTGCTTACCCATGAGTTCACCAAACCCCAGAGAGTTAGCTTGATAGCACCCTTCTTTGCTCTTTTGAACACCGACAAGCCATATCGCATGTGCATGAGGGGCTGCATTAATAATTAAATGCATAATTAAAATGAATTGCTGGCTTCTAATATTAATGAATCATTGAAGTGGTTGCATTAGAGATAATGTATAGTTTTGATGAAGAGAAGTTTGCTAATGAACTGAAGATACTCTGTAAGGATATAATGTAACAGGATAATACTTGAATGAATACACAAAGTGAGTTATGTGATACTTGTTAACACAACACCACATGCCGCTACCAGAGTAGACATGACTATTTCTAAAAGCCTCTGTATAGTGGCATTTACTATCGGCTCTTGACATGCACTGTGCTCTTAAAGATCACTTGGCGACTTACTCAAGATCTCAGACATGTGAAAAAAAGTTGACCTCCATACTTTATTCAGCAGGGGTTAAGAGTCGTAAGCATGTTCTTACATGTATACCAACATTCTACCGTCTATGGATTTTCTTAAAGAATGCCAGCATTACCTCAGGGATCCTACAACAGTTGTAGTTTTCCTGGAATAGACACATGCATAACCTTTATTCTTACAGGATGTGCAGCCAGGGGCATAACATAAGCCCCAGCAACCCCTGCGACGTAAGAAGCCCCTAACCCATAAGGGGGCTCCCATTCAGGCCAAGGTATTGAGTAACTTTGAGATATGGGGCCCTTCATTCTGTTCTGCAGGGGGGGCATCTTTTTGTGTTACCCACTGTGTGCAGTGCAGCCTATAGAGCATTTCGCATAAGGTAACTTATCGTAAAATAGTCAATACACTAATCCCTGGCTTTAAGCATGAAGTAATTGTCTCCCTATTTCTCATTGGACGCCTAGTTAAAGTTCTAAAGACCCCATTAGGTGCCTAAAAACACATTATTTCACAGCAGGTTTAAGGCACTTGTACTGCCCAGACTCTGAGAAGTTTAAACAACTCTTAAAGACCTGGTTGTTTTGGCTTGATGCTGATCCTTGTGTTAGCGAAGCGCCAAGATACACCTACAGGTGTGAATCGTTTTGCTATACTAAGTAAAAATAACATAACATAGTCCCTCCAACGCTATGCTATGGACCTGATTATCAAAGCTTTTTTTTTAATTTGCTTCATAATTTTTTGCTTTGTATTTTTTTATAATGCTGTTTACTCCTAAATCACCTCAAAGCACTAAAAGGAAATAGTAAAAGCTTGACAATGGGACATTCAGTGTGCAGGAAAATATGTAAATACTTAGTTGAAAGCCTATTTGAATGGTTTGGTTATTAGTGGTTTCCTGTAAAAATCAGTGGCGGATTTAATTGGGGGAGGGGGTAATAGGCGATGGCCCCTGGCTTAGTATTCGTCTCTGGAGTCTTCCAGTGCTTCCCTGATCAGGCTTATAAATGATATTTCAAACATAAATAAAGTAATGAATGAATGAATTTAAAATTTATATAGCGCTCGAATGCCCAAGGGCGTCTAGGCGCTACTGCGGAAAAGGAGAGAACTACCAAACTGAATTAAGTGCGAGAAAAGGCAAGTTTTTATTGCCTTTAAGAAAGAAGGGAGAGTTGTACTGCTCTTAATTGAGATCGGTAGTCTATTCCAAAGTTTGACAGTATGGAAAAAGAAAACGCTTCCTCCCCAGCGCACCCTTCTTATTTTTGATACCTGGAGACATTTGCTCGTGGCCGACCTAAGTGTTCGATTCGGAAGATACCATCGAAGATGTTGTTTCAAATATTCGGGTCCTGTCCCCTGTAGTGCTTTAAAGGTCAAACAGAGGGCCTTGAATTCAGCCCTTTTTTTCACCGGCAACCAGTGAAGATGTTTCAGACCTTGAGATACTGACTGAAACTTAGGGATATTCAGCAGGAGCCTGGCTGCGGAATTTTGAGCCCGTTGGAGTTTGGCGAGATGTTGTTTTTGAAGACCCAAATACAGGGCATTGCCATAATCCAATCTGGTTAAGGCTAAAGATGTTACCAATGTCTTGACAGTGGATGGTGGAATATAAGGTTTCACCTTCTGAATGAGTTTTAAGGTTAGGTGTACCTGGGAAGCAACCTTATTAACTTGGGGTCGGAAAGTTAGGTCGTCATCGAAAATCACTCCCAGATTTTTAGCTTTTTTCTCAGGAATAGGCAGTGTTCCCATTGATTGGGGCCACCATTTCCCAGACCATATGGAGGGGTCTGAACCAAAAAGAAGCACCTCCGTTTTACTTTCATTCAGCTTTAAACAGTTTGTTTTCATCCAGTGATCTACAGATGTCATACATTGATTAAAACGATCAGCTGTCTCATCCGGATTGCAAGAGATAGAAACCACAATCTGTGTATCGTCAGCATAGGATACTAACGAAAAGCCAAATTGCCTGATAACATCTGCCAGAGGGGTAACATATAAATGAAATAGCGTAGGGTTCAGGGATGAGTCCTGCGGGACCCCACATGGAAGTAGAAATTGTTTGGAGCAATGGCCGTCCATCTGAACAAACTGGCGTCTATTATTGAGGTAATATCTAAGCAGACTTAATGCCAAGCCTGAAAGTACACACATTTAAGATTAAAATGCAAGCACATTATCTGCAGAGGTGGGTCCAGGTATTTTACTGGTGAATTAAATTATGGAAGTAAATTGATGGTATTTTAATGTGAATGATTTATAGTTCATTGTGATTGTGTCCTTAATTTGCCACAGGGTGATGTGGACCTAAACTGGGCCTTGATCTGGCATCCAAGTGTGCGGAACAGAGACAGAGTGTGGCAGTTGTCCCTGGGGCCAGGTTGCTGCTCCGGTGGCTGCAGGTGGACTAGTCAGGAACAAGAGGGTAGCATGTGCTACAACACAGTGTCTGTGGTCCTGCAGGGCTTGTGCTGATTATTTCACTTGGTGTTTGCCCGTGGTATAGGACATGTTCACTATTGCCTGGGTAGGAGCTGGGGTTTAGTGCTGAGGAATGACAGGGTGGTGTGTGGAGTATGAAGATGGTGACAGGTGTGTAGGGATGTGAAGGCATGTGCGTAGTGTCTGCAAGGGAAACAGGTGTGTGGAGGTAAGAATGTAGGGGCATTTGGATAGTGACTAATGTGGGATGCAGTGGTCAGGGGGAGTTATGGCTAGCTAAGGGTGCGTTTTGGCACAGGTGGGCCACGCAGTCACAGTTGGTAGGGAACGGTTGAGGGTGGCAGGGTTAGGTACGGGGTTAGGTGAAAAAAAAGGAATATGTATCTGGTCGTCGCCATTGCCATTCGCCGCTTCTCCTACACCGAAGGAAGCAGATAGCACTGTGGCTCCCAGACGCCCCTGACCAATCGTAACACTCCCTTACAGCAGCTTTGTGACTGCTCTGAGCACCGTGGTTCGGCACTTAGAGAGGGACAGGGAGGCTGGGCATGTTTTCCACCCTGGCTGTGCAATACAGCCTGTGGGGAACATGCAAAGTATGCATGACGGTTTGGCTGGCCCGAGAAGGCCGGCCAAATCGTCATGCACATTTAAGGTGCAGCCACCACTCCTTCTCCCTCGACGTCACAGAAACCCGGACCCGCCCGCCCTAGCTTTACCTGGCTGCAGTGCAATGGCAACACTAAAAATAAAATAATAATAACGTTCTGTTATTATCATTTTATTTTTTTCTTTGCAATGCTTTAAAGCAGTTGACGGCACTCCTCTGCCTTAGCTGGGGTGGAGACTGAGGGCAGGTGGATTGTTTCAGGTTAGGTCGACGATTTGACTTGTAGAGTTGGGTGGCATAAGGGGGTGAAACAAATGTTTTGTGATTGGGGAGGGTAGGAGCTGGGAGCCAGTGGGGACCGACAGGTGGGACAAAGATGTAGTGACCAAGATGTGGTGAGTGGTGTGGGTTTAGTGAATGAGCTGTGGACAGATGGATGTGGGCTGGTGGATAGTGAAAGACGTAGGTGAAGGTGAAAAGTGGCTCAGATGGGGTCAGGGACATGGGAGGCAGGTGGGCTGTGAGTGAGATAGGGCAGAATGGTGGTAACAAGTGGGTAGCGATAGGTGAGCTGGGGCATGGTTAAAGTGGAGTCAGCGGTGTACGGGACAAGTGGTTAGTGAATGAGGTGTGGCCAAAGGAGTGGAAAGGGTGGTCAGAGATTATAAGAAGTGGCTATGGTGGGGGCAGGGGCCTATGAAGCAGGTCTGTAGTGAATAAGGTGGACCAGAGACATGAGGGTAGTAATTAATCCCTGGTAGGGAGTTGTTTTGAGGCATGTGAGTAGTTGCTGAGGTGGGGCCAGCAGCATTAGGGGCAGGTAAATAGTTAATACGATGTGGGCAGAAGTGTAGTGCAGGTACCTGGTGACTGAATGGGCATATTTATCACCGGTAGTTCCTGGCTGTCCCTGCTCTGACTTTCACCGGACTGAGCGCTCAGGTTTTTTCAGCTCAGTAATGAAGGGACATTCAGCAATGTGGGAATCTGGCATGTGGCAACAGAGGGATAGCACTGGACCCTCTTCGAGTCCATCACCAGCCTGATCTCTGTCACACTCTGCCATCTCCATCTCTGTCCCCCTCCCTGCCCTTGCAACCCTCTCTGTCACCCTGACCATGCCACCATCCATGCCTCTCTCACACTACCAGCCAATGCCAGGTCAACAGAACCATCTCCACCTGCTGGGGCATTATTCACATCCTTAGGAGGATCAGGCACTACCTGTCACTACAGGCAAGGAAACAGCTGGCAGTGGCCCTCATTGGCTCACGACTGGACTACTGCAATGCGCTGTATGTGGGACTGAATAAAAGTCTACTGCAGCGCCTGCAAGTAGTCCAGAACGCTGCTGCCAGGTTTGTCCTTGATCTCCCCAAACGTGCCTCAGCTACAGCAGCTAGAAAGCTGCTGCACTGGCTTCCCGTGGAACACCGTATCCATTATAAGATCCTGTGTATGACCTATGGGGCATTGGCTAAAAACAGTGCCACGGGTGTAGGATCCATCTTGTCCCGCCATACTCCTGTTAGGAACCTGCGCTCTTCGAGTAAACTTCTCCTGTCAGCCCCTCGTTTTAGGAGGGCTAAATGGGGGGGTAGGGCTTTTTCCACCTTGGCGCCTAAATGGTGGAACTCCCTCCCTCTGGATCTAAGATCTCTACCCACTCTTCAGGTCTTCAGAAGTGCCCTGAAGACCCATTTATTTGTGCAGGCCTATCTGTAATGGTGATATGCCCATGTTTATGATATATTTTGTTAGGCGCCTTGATACCTTCGGGTTACTGTATGCGCAGTATAAATTTTATTCAATCAATCAATGCCACACTTCCAGCTACCCTCCGTGTCCTGGCCATTCTTTCAATCCCTGTCGCCCTCCAGATAGCCGTCACTCTTCCCTTCACTGTCACACTCCCTGTTGCTCTCCCATGATGGTGCCAGTTCTCAGAATATTGCGGGCAGTGCCGAAGTTTTTCAAAGTTTTCTAGGGGAGGAAAAAATCCAAATGCCACTGGTGAGGGTCAGACGTGTGGTGCAAGGTGAAGGCGTAGGAATGCATCATGGGAGCTCCATCAGTCTATGGACCTGATTTAGAGTTTGGCGGATGA
The DNA here is from genome assembly GCF_964261635.1 of Lissotriton helveticus. NCBI lineage: Eukaryota > Metazoa > Chordata > Amphibia > Caudata > Salamandridae > Lissotriton > Lissotriton helveticus. The sequence goes on from NC_136065.1 coordinate 1,763,459,844, forward strand.
GTTACTGTGTGAAACATTAGCCATATGATATGTTTTTTAGCAAGTTTAGATACAAATTATGATCTGGGGCGAGAACACCCCTGAACACCATTGAAACAATAATGGCTTGCTTGCCTGCTTCGCTCGCTCCCAGTATGAGGTGTGTACCTTGAATTTATGTCACATATTGAACAATCTCTGCAGTCACCATTGTTCACTGCTCCCCTTTACGTCGCTTGCTTTGAAATTTGAAAGTCCAACAGCCGCGACTGAGCATGGCGCCTTGAGGCTCATTTGGATTCAGAACTTTATTTATATGCGCAAAACACCTTTCTTAATGGAAAAACATAGTTTAACATTAAAAAATAATTCACAAACACATAGATTTTTTATAATTAATTCTCTTACCAGTGGTGGGACGAGATACGAAGTGGGCATTTCAGGGTGGGACTGTCACGTGAGTTTGTGAATCCTCCTAATTGAATTTTTGTGGATATTCATAGATTGGTCTCCACAGCCTTCCTACTCTGGAAACAGTTGATTTTCTGCTACCAAGAACAGGAGTAAATCCGTGTCTAAGGTAAGAAAGAGAAGTGAACACCACCAAAAATGGTGGTGGCGAATGAGAATCGATTTCACTGCCAGTTTCCTCATTGTGTATGCTTGTATGTTTTTTAATGAGAAAATTCACAATAAGAGCACTCCGGAATCTCTAAGCATCATATGTTTCAATGAATAATCAGAAAAGGTTATAAATCTGCCACCGCGTGAGGTCAGAAACCACTGGGTGCCCTTCCTGAAGCTTTAGTGAATCAAGCCCCGTGCTCTCTCTATCTACATTATAGGCATTGCTCTTAGAGGCAGCCTACCACTTCCGTCCCCTCAGGAGTGACTTTATTAAAACGCACCTCACATCAAGGCATGGAATATGCAAGTGACGAGAACACCCACTTGTAACGGTCCCGGGAAATGAGCCAGGTCGCCTTCTTGATGCATTAAACATGAATGTATGTGATTGCAGCTCGCACGGAATGAGCAAATAACAAAGCCGTCAAGCTTGTCTCACCGTCGCTGTCGCATTCGTCGCGGAATCCCCCAATGGTAGCAGCACAGCCGGCAGTGATTAATGCACTCCTGCGCGCGGTCTCAAGAGCTCGTGCGCTTGACCTTGGCCTACGGCAAGCGTTGGGGGTCAAGTGTTACGGCGTACATTGTATAACAACACGGCTGTACATTCCATTTTACTTGTGGTGTTTCTAGTGAGGTATCTGCTAAACTATCTATAATAAGTGTTGTAACCTAGTTCTGGTTTCCCCCCGGGACCCTATGACAAGTGGTGTGTGCCAGCTCTCCTGCGCGAGAGCATCCCTTGCCCCCCACCCTTCCCATTGGTTCCCCAACATTCCATCCTGTCCAGGTTCCGTTCCCCTGCCACCCACTGCCATTATTATTCTGACTAACTGACCTACGCACCGCCTTAAGGTGTGGGGCTGATTTAATAAACTTCTACTTCATACTTCACCTTGACCCTGACTTTCATTTCAACAGTGGCGACGAGGACCTCAGCCCCTCACCACGAACCCACTGCCTTCCAATTTGAATGCGGAAGCAACCTCTTCTAAAGGCACGGTGCAACAGGTCAAGAGCTAAGGAAAGCTCCGTGATTCCGGCTAGTCGACTTTTGAGCGGGTCGAGTGTGAAATAGCCTTCGACTTGTGAGTAAGTCGAATGTGAAAGGAGCGAGGAACAGCTCTGTGATTTCGGCAAGCCGGCTTTTGAGCAAGTCGAGCGTGAAAGGAGCGGCTTTTGAGCAAGTCGAGCGTGAAAGGAGCCATCGACTTATGAGTGGGTCGAATACGAAATGAACTTGTGAAACTGACGAAATAAAACTTGAGTTAAGTATAACAAGATTCTTCGCGAATCAATATGATAAGCCGTGAAGTACAGTGAGGGACCTGCGAGTACGGTGACGGTGACAGAAAAGAAAAACGCAGGACCACTGTATTCTGAGCGGGTCCATGAGGTGAGCCTGGGTAGCTGGGTGGAGATGAAGTGAGCAGAGCAAGGACCCACACCAAAATAACGTCTGCAGCCGCATTTATTGATGTTTAAGCGAGATAATTATTAACCTCCCCACATTCAGCGTAACCCAGGGCTGCACGAGTTGACGCTCTGAGGGAGAGAAGAATCACCTACTAAAAGAACATAGACATTGAAAGGGTGTGGCGTGTCAAGTCTCTCACATTGTTTAAGTTAAGTGCAGCGCATGACAAGCTGTGTCCTGAGTAAAAGTGTGGTGCATGTGAGCGGCACAAACCCTTGATTGTCCAACAATCCGCAAGAAGAAGGGCGACCTTCCTCAGCGCGAGGCGAAGAGGCTCATTTTAATGTTAAATGTTATTCAGCATCGGCGAGTGTCATCAATATATTCTATGGAGTGATTAGCTTACCTGGGAACTGCACGTTTGGGAGCTTGAGGGAAGTTGTGGCGGCTATTTTAGAGTCCTCCACAGCATGTTGGCGCGAAGGTGAGAACTACGCACTTCACGCAGCAGCGCCACCTGATTGTCAAGGCCACAACTGCTTATGCACACGATCATCTTGATGACCAAACGAGCACATAAGCACTTAAAGGATCCCAATGCATAGAGTTCTCCACAGCGTCAAAGATTAGTGCCTCTCACAACTGTTTAGCCGTGTCCTATGTGATTTGAAGTGCGACGGTGTAAACCCATGATTGTTTAACAGTTCAGCAGCACATTGTGAAGAGACCTTTCTGCACCAGTATGCGTCAGCCCCTTCTGGCCTTCCTGTACAAGTCTGATTGAAGAAAATCCTGTCAGGGGATTTTCGCGCCATAAACGCCCCTCCTGTGTACCCGTCTGCGCATGCGCCAAGGCGTGCCACGTCACTGGAACGCAGCGTAAGGCGCCATACGGGGAGATCAGCGCTGAGTTTAGAATCGGTGTCGGGAGTTCTAATCCCGCGTTGGCACACGCTCAGTTTTGTGAAACTTTCCGTGATAAAACACACAAAAGAGAAATTATACAAGTCTAATAGGTTTGCAACTGCAACATGGATAAAAACCTAATGTGCATTTTACCCCCACCAGGAAAAGAAACCAAGAAGGAAGCGAACAGTAATGTTTTTAAGGAGGTGATGGATGACTTAAGTGAACATTTCAAACAAAAACTATTGGCCAACACACAAAATGTCACAATTCACCGGGAAAATGGTGTTTGCAAAAATGAATGTAACATGAGTGGAACCAAACCTGAGAGTACCATAGACATAAATGGAGTTGGGATTGACGTTATCGCTGATTCAGGTTCGATCTGCACATTGATAAACATGAATATATGGAAAAGTAAATTGTCTGTGACACAAGGCAATGAATTGATGGAAACTGAAATGTCCCCGATAACATACACAGGAGAAAACATCAACCTAACAGGGGGTAGTGTAACGAAATTGAGCTATATGAAGAGAAGCACATGGAGTACGGTTTATGTTTCAGAAGAAGGACCCTCGGTACTGGGGTGGGAAGAACAGAAGAAATGTAACATAATGATAGATTCCAACCGTATCGAACCTTTGAATAGGCTGGCACAAATCAACAACAAACTCAGTTCAAGCTCCAAGACGTTAAGTGAGGAGAAGCCATCTTCCATGACCAAAAGGGGATGGACAAAGGCTGCATGGAGTAAGAAAAGGGAAAATGAAGCAGTCACTGACAAATTCAAAACTAAACAAAATGCATTCACGAGTTATGAGGTAAAGGACAATATAAGTGAAGAAGTCCTGGAAGATAAAAGCGAACTGACCCATGGAGGAAGGTGTATGGTATCTCTGTCCACGGTACCAGTGGAGTACAATTGTAAATCTACCTGCCACCAAGATGTGGAAGTGTGGCACTCTACTGCAAGGATCAAGTCAACACCCGTCACAAGAAGGAATGACGCTGACGACGGTCACCTAGAAGAAAATGAGGGTCAGTGTCTGGTAGAGTCGAAATGCAACATGCAAGGAGAGTATTATGACTGGTTATATGATGTAGAGCCAAAGAATGAAAGTAAAAACGCACACAAACACGTACTAGATCCTCACCCCAAAGTACAGATAAGGATTAACAAGAGGCTTGTGGAACGCTGGGGTGAATGTAAATTTAGAGACACAGATGACACAACCACATCCTTTAGGGGAACTCACGTGATGAAATTAGATGAAGAACAGGTCCTTGCGGATGCAAGTATCGAAGGCATAAGAGTTGCTGGAAAAGAAGGTACAAGTGACACTGGTACAGAGTACTACAAGAGATGTGATGTCAGAACCATCCCTGAGAGTGACAACGTGAGGGATGCCTGTGGTATGAGTAAGTGTAAGCGCAGACGCGGCACATTATGGTCCTGGAAATATCCCAAGAAAAAGGATTCCAAAGCCGTGGTCCCTCACCAGGGTGGAGAAGTCAGTTCTAGTAACAGCAGACAGGAGCACTATACTATAAGGGAGTGCCATGGTGGAGAGAACGATGAGGAATCAGAGAAAGGGAACAAGAGGGCACTCAGACCAGTACCATGCCCACACCTTGTGGTAAACATAGGTACGGACTAGATGCACACAGGTCCTGCGGGCCAGCATAATACCTGTGGATAACAAGACCCAGCGAGCCCTTACGGAAGCTCACCATCCACGTTAGGAATATGACTGTACTGTGTGAGGCCCTGCCACGATGAACGATGCAAAGTCTGATGATGTGGAATGGGTCACACCCAAACACCTACAATGTTTCCACCCTGAAGGTTCCATGCTATGATATGTGAGTTGAGGACGACAACCAAGCTGGACACTGTCCCACACCCATAAACACAGTTCACGCCATCTCCCACCTGCCACTGACTCAGCTGACTGTTAATCACTCAGACCAGTCCCTGGGGGCCATCCCACGCACTCCGTTCACCAAACGGAGCTGTACGGCAACTCCCACTCTGTCTCTGAAGCCAGCTTGGCGGTCACTGCTTCGGCGTTGGGTGGGCAGAACCCACACGGAATCCCAGACTGACACACAGTGCGTTCCTCATCTCCCGTGGCAAATAGAACGTCAGGGAGAGCCTTCCTGATCCCTAATGTTTTTAAAACTGTTTTGTGACCAATGTTTACCAGTTCACTCATCCCTAAAGTTCTTCCTGCCACACGTTGGGCTTACCTGTCAAAACCCTCAAGAGAGGAAGATGTGTTGTAACCTAGTTCTGGTTTCCCCCCGGGACCCTATGACAAGTGGTGTGTGCCAGCTCTCCTGCGCGAGAGCATCCCTTGCCCCCCACCCTTCCCATTGGTTCCCCAACATTCCATCCTGTCCAGGTTCCGTTCCCCTGCCACCCACTGCCATTATTATTCTGACTAACTGACCTACGCACCGCCTTAAGGTGTGGGGCTGATTTAATAAACTTCTACTTCATACTTCACCTTGACCCTGACTTTCATTTCAACAATAAGTTACTACAGTCCATCTGTGATGTCATAATGTCTGCTGCCGGAGGGAAAGTGAAAGGCAGGTCACGCACGAGGCAACAAGGGAGAGAAAATTAACCCTGCCTATTCCTTCTTCTGCTGCTTTTTATCTCAAAGGAACCCTAATGAGCAGTAAAGAGATATTTATGGGGACAGGATATTTCTTTCAGACTAAAGGTCATTGCAGGAAAAATAAAATATGTCTGCCTTTATCTACACACTGTGTGCCACATAATTGTAAGCCTGACATTACACTAATTCTAGTACCTTTTGCAACAAATTACCAACACTTTATTGATGTGTTTATTGTCTTTATTATTTATGTCTGCAACTCTATATGTTTCTCTTTAACATGAAAGAGCAAGACACCGATGATTTAAACTATTGAGGATTTGCCATGTATTTTAAAGCATAAGATGTCTCCTAGAGTACATTTTAAGGATATTGCAAGTCATCTTTGAGCACTATGTGCTTGGCCTCGTTCCTTTATAAGGTCATAGAACTCCTCAGTGAACTCCTTATAATGTACAGCACATGAACTTCATCCCATGTGTAGGCAGAATGTCGTTTCGTTTCAAAAAGCTTTATTCGATTTTTTACAATCATAAAAGCATATACAACCAGCAATACATCAGGAATACAGTTTAAAACAGATGGCTGGCATGAATTCATATAAAACCCAATAAAAAAAGAGAAGATTTAAGATCAATAAAACCACAGGTTAAAAAGTTAAAACATTGGATTTATCGACATTATATATGTATAATATATAAAAAAATTAAATCAAATCAAGGACAAAGGCAATTTGGCACACCCTCAAGATCCAAGCCCAGCCTAGGAATTTTGCCATAGCCAGTGCAATCGGTAGCGATGTATCTGTGCGCAAAATTCGCTCAGCCTCCGCCGCTGCCCTGGTACCCAGAAGCTTACAGGTAGGTAACAGCCAGGCCCGCCGTGGGGCAGCATAGACATCACAAACACAGAGAATATGTGCCGTTGTCTCATTATTGGCAGTGCATCCTGGGAACCCAGCTGGGGTATGTGATGACCATTTCAAGATGAAAGATCTTACAGGGACGGACCCCACCCTGAACTGGAAGTACAATTTGCGATCCATAGGTTTCGTGATTGCATCCCAATATAATTCCATCCTAGGGACCAGTTTGTGGTCCATAAAGCGGCTGTAAGGGAAGAAGACTCATGTTGCCTTCCATTATTCAGTGAAAACAATTCCCAGTACTTAGCCTTTAACAAAGATTTAGATGGAAAAATGGAGTTTACAGGATCGGTCCACAATACAGTCAGTCCTAACTCCACTAAAAGAAGTCGGACTGCCCTGAGCCATTTCATTTGATGTAATGTGTCTGACTTAATGATATCTAGGAAACCCTGGGCATAGCCAACAAGTTCAGGAGTGGTCCACAATCTCCTCCAATAGAGGAGGGGACACAATTTGGCTATAGCTGCAATGGGTTTCTTACCTAGATCTAACATCAATGGACACATAGGGGAGCTCTGGGGAAGTCTGGTTATATTACTTAGAAACCTGTTCTCTGCTGAGGTAAGAGCTACAAGGTTCTCACAGCCCCACACCTCTGAACCATACAATGCTGAACAACTTCTGCTGCTTTTATGGGGACAGGATATTTCTTTCAGACTAAATGTCATTGCAGGAAAAATAGAATATGTCTGCATTTATCTAACACTGTGTGCCACATAATTGTAAGCCTGACATAAAACATACAAATTACCAACCGTTTATTGATGTGTTTAATGTCGTGCTTTATTCATATGTCTGCAACTCTATATAATTCTCTTTAACATGATAGAGCAAGTCACCGATGATTTAAACTATTGAGGGTTTGGAGATGCGGTGTCCATGTATTTTAAAGCATAAGATGTCTCCTACAGGCCCGGACTGGCCGTTGCAGGCACCGGGCAATCCCCCGGTCGGCCGCATGGGTGGGGGCCGGTTTTGGGCCCCAGAGGGCCGTTTTTGTTACAGGGCCGTTTTTTGCAGAAAACCGGACCTGGCAAAGAGTGCGGTCGCACCCCCAGGGTAGATGGGGGGCCGGCTGAGCACTTTGCCAGGGCCGATTTCGGTTCCCAGTCCGGCCCTGGTCTCCTAGAGTACATTTTAAGGATATTGCAAGTCATCTTTGAGCACTATGTGCTTGGCCTCGTTCCTTTATAAGGTCATAGAACTCCTCAGTGAATTCCTTATAATGTAATGCACAGGAACTTCATCCCATGTGTAGGCAGAATGTCAGTTTCTGTCCCTCGTGGACGACCAGCGTAAACTCGTATGGTCTACAAGCCGAAAGGGGTGAGAAAATAGGACATGCCAGGGCGACAATATCTTCTAACAGACTGAAGACAAGCTCTTCAATTGATTTACTGATCTTCTGGTTGTGTGTGCAGTTTACACCTCGGGAATACCCAGGGTACAGATAAGCAAACACCTTGAATTTGAATATGAATACGCAGATGCAATTTCACAGTTTTGTGTGGTGTGGAGAAATGCTGTGTTACTGTGTGATATTATTTTGCATTGTGTGACTCCACTCGTTTCTGTAGGCTTTGTTATGACTACAGCAGTGTATGAGGTATTGTGAGGTGTTGAATTGTCTTTTCAACCTCCTGGGAACAGTAATTGTTGCACACTTGCTGTATGAAAACAGTCTTAAAATTTAACTTGCAGGCATTTCTTGAGCAAATTCGATTTTTCTTCTGATATAAATGGAAACCTGTCTCAAACTCGCGTCGTAACGCATGTTTTATGATGCACACCTGACTAGTGCACTGCTATTTCCATCTTGGAATAGGTTTTCGCTAGTAGACATATGTGAGCATTTATCTTGAGATACTCATTCACATGGCAGTGGTAAAAAGCATTGGCAAATTCAATACTCTACACTATCAAGCTGAGACCTACTGTCTTTGCCATCATTCTTTACAAACCATGTCTGAAACTCTTCAGGTTCCTTCAACTCTACTACATTTCTGACATTCATGTGTCAAAACTAACCCTGGGCAAAGCACTACGCTACGCTCGCGTAGTTTGCGTAGTTTGCCCAACTTCGCACTATGCGAACTGCACGTAGCACAGTGCAAACATGCGTAGCGTAGTGCAGCCGTCATTTTTTACATGCTTGCAGTCCTCAATGTCAAGTTGGCGACCGCGAGCAAGCAAAATGACATCCTCCCGAGATTTCTTCCTTGTTCGCGATCAGCAACATCAAGTTGCCGATCGCGAGCATGGAAAATAAACCTCCCTGCGAGATTCTCAACGCGAGGAGGTCAGGTTTCTCATTGCGAGCAGTCTCGACAGCTCGCAATGAGAAACTACCAGTCCGCATTGAGAAAGCTGCAGCTCGAGTAAAAATCTACTCGAGCGGCAGAAAAGTACAGCTCGCACTGTGCAAGATGCCGTTTTCAATGATTGCACAGTGCCGGATGCTTGTCCACACTGTGCAATCATTGAAAACGACATCTTGCACAGTGTGAACATGCTACTACGCAGTTCGCGTAGTGCTACGCGTAGATTGCGTAGTGCGAAGTGCACTTTGCGCAGCTACGCGTAGAGCTACTTTGTGAACTACGCCCACCCCTAGTCAAAACTCAATATATGGCCAAGACAGGGGCATTTCGTCTCTCACCATCATGAAGCTGCGTGCTGCAGCAAGGTGAAATTGCAGGATGGTCATTACTTCGACTGCTGATGCTGAAAGAAAGAGGCTGTGAAAGGGGGGATTGACAGATCAGAGTTAGGAACTGCGGGACTTATTTACAAAGAATTAACGCAGCGTGGTGCCCCAAGCCATTTGTCTGCGCCATGCTGCGTTAATTCCAAAGCACAGGGATGCGTCATATCTACAACGATGTGACGATCCCTTTGCTCTCCCCTGCGCTGGCGCACTATTAGCTGCCATGAGCCGAGGCAGGTACCCTTGAACCATTGTGCAAGAATGCCTGTGTCATGGGGATGATCGTTTATGTGCAGGAAGATGCCCCTTCCTGCACATAAACAATCTGAAATTGCGTTTTTCAACTTCTATGTGTGCTGCATTAGCACATATAGAACTTGCAAAACGTCATTTAAAAAAAAATATTGCTTATGTGCAGGAAGGGACTCCTTTCTGCACCTAAACAATCTCAAGAGGTGATTACCTCGTTCTATGTGTGCTCGTAAATAAGCCCTTGCGTATTCACAGGGCTCTATGTAGGCCCCATTACTTTGGTAGAAAGGCGGCATTGTCGTGCATTAACTCGGTTTGGATCAAAGAAGACACAAAGGTACTGTGGGTGCTGTACAAAAGAAAATAGCCCTGCATTGTGGCAAAGAGGTGCAATGATGCAATCTAACTACCACTAGGATAATATGGAAATGCGATGCGACTTGCAGTATCCTTTTTAATGGGCAGTTAAGTGTACATTATTCTATAGAATGAGTAGATATCTCTACATGGCCAGCCCCACCTCAAGAGAGTTCCTCAATTGGCATTGGGTTTTCTTTGGATTCTCGAACATGAAATTTGGTTTTTATATTTTATAAGCCAGACTGCAAGCCTCAATTTGCATAGGAAAACGTAGACCAGTAGAACAGGCAACGTGCAAGCTGTACCACATATGTCAACCGTAAGTGTGTGCTAGTGGAACCCTACTTTTTGTCCTGCGCTTCATTGATGCTCCATGGTGTGGGAGTAGGCAATAGTGTATCTATTGGAGAGCCTCGCAGGCAGTCGTGACAACATCTCACTACTCCCTAAGAAATAGATGGAGCAAGAGTGATTTGATAGTTTACTGTCTACTCCACCAATCTGTCAACATTATTGATGACACAGTGAAGGGTACAAAAGTCTTTGGCGGTGAGGACGGGTTACCAGAAGCGCACCCGTTTACTTCTACTCTAGTCATAATACTTTTTTTTCTAAAAACCCCACAGCCCCAAACCTCTCATATGAAATTAAATTCAAGCTTTCATATGTAAATTATCCTATTCCACTTACTCTATAACTGCGAGTCTACTTAGAAGGGGTAGGAAAGAAAAAGGGAGCAGAAGTGAAGGGAAGTGCTTTAGCCATAAACTGTGTCAAATTATGCACACAGACTATTTCATCTGCCTTTATAGTCTGACTCTCATCTAATTTCTCCAGAACATTTTCCTGAAGGATGCACTATTTGGGCCCCATTCTTAAAAGAAAACAAAAAAAACCTCCTGATTGCAGGAAAGCCCCTCTATCTTCCTAACCTATCACTCTCCTTTTGGTGCATTATATGAAAAGAGAATATTATAGAATGTAAAAACAAAGAAAGAGCACTCACTATGTTAAATGAAGGGGTGGAAAACAAACTATAATCAATAATACCCTTAAGAAAGTAAATTTGCATTAGTGAATAGCCAGCGGGGTTTTTCTACCTCATGTTCCCCAGCCACTTCCCGTGATAACTGATTTTATAGGTGATTTATTTACGTCCAACACTATTCATATAAATCACCCACAGGGCACAGAGGCGACTGACAGTTCAACAATGAGGATTATTAGTTGGAATGTAGCCGGCATTGCAAGGAAGATAGAACTCCCCGATTGGAATACTTTGGTGGAGTCTTATAACATCTGTATCTTCCAAGAAACTTGGAGTCTGGAACCAAATCATAAGGTTGGTTATCAAACCTTTTTTATACCCGCGATCTTGCCATTTTCAGGAAGGGGACGTCCCTCGGGGGGGGCTTCTCATATGGGTGAGCATCTCCCTGGGCTGCAGTATCACACAAAAACATAGCAGCTCGCCAGATATCCTTAGGATCACACTGAGAGGGCCAGGTGGAGGGAGGATTCTTGACATATTTGATATATATGCCAGGGGTACTAAGGGTAGCTCCGAGTCCCCTACAGTAGCCTTGCGCGAAAAGACCCTAGGAGGATGTTGTGATGGTACCCAAGTACTGATCGCAGGTGATTTTAATTGTACATATGAACCCCTTGCGGTAGATGAAATCTTGGGTGTGGTGGAGGACGACTCTAGGAGGGGCATACCAGCCTTAGCAATTCCACCTATAAAAAAGTGGACACAGAAGGCGATCCAGTTGTACGCTATGACCCTTGAGCTTGGCCTAAGAGCATTAAATGCCAGGACAGCCTCGGACCCTTTGGGTGCCCACACATACAACAGGGTGAATCACACATCGAGGATTGATTATATTCTCCTCGATCTAACTCTCTGGCAATTTGTCCTGGATATGGCAGTTATACCCTCTGTAGATAGTGATCACAATTTGCTGTCTTTAACCTTTAAGCATTTGTGGCCTAGACAAAACAGCGTAGCCTCAATATGTAAGTCAAAGTCCAACAAAAATGACTATCCATCTAATTGTGGTAGACGCCTCAAGTGGAGTAAAATTGCCTTAGATGAAGTGAAAGTCCAGGCTATTGATATGTTATTAACCAATACGCTGGGTGCAATGGAGGTGTCCATGACAGAGGATCTTGATCCCTCTAGAGTTACAATACTGTTCCAGGAGGCTATAACCTCCATAGGGAATACATTTATGGTACCAGCAGCAGGGGGTAGGGATACTGGACACCAGAGGCCCAAGAGGAAGAAGGGATGGTATACATCAGTATGCAGACAGAAGAAGTCTGCTCTAATAAAATCTGTTAAGGCAAGGTCACAATTCTCAATTAGACAAGCCAGGAAAGAGTATAACTTGGCGGTAGCAAATGCTAAAAAGGAGTGGGAGAACTTGTATTGGCAAACCCTAAGAGAGGCTAGCGCAGGGCGGGACTCAGGTCACTTCTGGAGTACCATAAGGGCAAAGAACAGGCCTGATAGTGATCTTAATACCTGGAACATCACGGGGCAGGCTTGGTTTGATCATTTTTCAACTTTGTATTCTTGCCAGCCAGAGGCTTCTATTATTTCCGCTCCTGGCACCACTCAGGTACCATCTGGAGAAAACACCTTATTCCCTTTTACAACTAAGGAGGTGGAATATGCGATCAGCTGTATTGTGCCCCAAAAGGCAGCTGGCCCCGATGGTATTCCTTGGGATTTGCTCCGCTCTAATTTGCCAAAGTGGGGGAAGCTCATTCATACCTTACTTAATGCCATAGACAATGGAGCGGCAATCCCAGAATCCTGGAACGGGGCAGAGGTCGTCCCTAACTATAAAAAGGGCCAGAGGGACGACCCATCCAACTACCGCCCAATTAGTTTATTAGACTCTAACCAGAAGGTTGTGGGAAAGGTGATATTAGAGAGAATACATTTATGGGCTAAAGACAACGAGATTCTCTCTGATTATCAAGCCGGCTTCAGAGCTGGTACCTGTACAATAGAGCAGGCATTTAGACTTCTGTTAATTTATTGGAAAACAGTGGTTATAGGCAAAGGCAGTCTTTATCTCACGTTTATCGACTTAAAGACTGCCTTTGACCTTGTACCTAGAGGCCGCCTATGGGGGTTGCTGTCAGACATGGGGATCCCCCCATATATTTTGTCTATCCTTGTGAGGCTACATGAGGATAGCTTTGCGCAAGTTAGGTGGGGCACTGAGGGGCAGAAAACGAACAGGATACCGGTGGGGAGAGGGCTCCGCCAGGGGTGCGTCCTTGCCCGAACCCTTTTTTCCCTATATGTGAATGGGGTTGTTGAACATCTGCTTGAAAAACCATCAGACGCACCATCTCTGGCGGGGGAGCGAATCCCTACACTCTTATTCGCCGATGATACGCTCCTACTATCTAAGACCCCGGTGGGCCTTCAAGGCCTTCTAGACAGCTTTCAGGCTTTTTGCACCAAGCAAGGTCTGGTAATTAACACAGAGAAGACCAAGTACTTGGTGCTAAATCCCCCGAAAAAACTTGGGCGACCCCCTACTCTAAACTAAGTATCCCTCGAGAGGGTCACAGTATTTGATTATTTGGGTTTTCGTATCACGGATACCATGCAGTGGGCCCCTCACCTTACCAAAATGTTGCTAAGCCATGAGAGGGTTACGGGGGCGCTCCTTAAAGAGCAGCGCTCCTCCACGAACAGGCCAATTGTTCCTGTTATTAATATTTATAAGGCAAAGGGTGTCAGCGCTACCTTGTATGGCGCTGAGCTCTGGGGCTTTTCTAACACCGATCTTTTAACTAGGTCTGAGAACAAGTTTTTAAGAGGCATTATGTCACTTCCGCAGAGTACACCGACGCTACCACTGCTGTTTGATCTGGGCTGCCAGTCCATTAGTGAGCTGGCAAAATATTGGCCGTTGCTCCTGAGGGCTAGACTGTGGCGAACCCCCGAACTTACTAAGTATGTAAAGGAACTAGCGGAGGTACTGTCAATGGTAGGATGGCAACAAATAAAATTCTTATTAGGGGAGTTGGGACTTAGCGAAGCCTGGACTAGCCGGTCTTCTCCCCCGAAAGTCACCCTTAAGATCCTTTACTGGAAGTGGGTTGCCACTAGAACCACCACTGACCCATCTCTTGGCAGGCTAACGGAAGAGTTTCTAAAACACAAGGATACACCATTCCGAGAGCCCTATCTAGATATTATCTGGAAACTCTATGATAGGGCCCTATACTTTAGATTCATAGTTGGGGCTCTCCCTGTGCGTGCATTAATGGCCCATTGGAAACCCCCGTCCCAAACTACACCTTTTTGCCCTTTTTGTACAACTAGCATTGAGACTGTTCCACATATTCTATTTGTTTGCCCGGCTTATGTACTCCCAAGGCAACGGTGGCTCAAACCCATTTGTCGGGATATGGGTACCAGGCATTCAAGTGAAGCACTCAGCATTATCCGATACCCGTACATTATATGGCTGTGGTCTATCGAAGTTCTTATCATAGACATGGTCCATTAGAGTTAAAAGGCTTGCGTTACATGTTTAATTCTCTTGTTTTATATTCTACTTTTTAAGAAAAAGTTTTAAAATGTGTGCTCCTAATTGTAAAAGAAAGTTTGTCTTTGTGTAAATGTTTTTATATCATTGTGATGCTTTTATGATATAATTTTATCGAAATAAAGCCTTTGAACCATTAGTGAATATGAGATTAGGGGAACCCTGCTCACCTACATTAGTCCATAAGTATGATTTCACCAATACTTGACACTTGAGTGTAAAAAAAAGTTATTAAATGACCCTAGAGCAGAGGTCTTCAACCTTTTGGATGCCGAGACCCCCCTGTCAACATTTTGAGGCGTTGGGACCCCCTCCTGACAAAAACGTCTAAATCTGTAGGCAGGGCTATTAGAATTATTAGGCAGGTGATGACCAAATTACGCGACAGGCTTGACTAAATTGTGTGGGACAAAAATGTAAGTAAAGTTGTGTGATGCCTCTTATTTTGGGAGAGCATTGCTTCTTTATTTTGAAATTTTTTACACACAGTAACACTGCCCTCATCTCTAGCAGTCTCTCGCATTCATCTCATGGCCTCTCTGGCCCTGTCACAACCTGTGCCCCTCAGCACTTCTCATTCAACTCGTCTCTCCATTCAAATGTTTGTCTATTTGTATCTTTCACATCTCCCCTTTGTTCTAACAGAAGCCCTCACCTTTGGCTCACACTCACTTTTTGCGTGTCCACACTTCTCTTCGGCAATTCACATTTCTCCACATCCCTGACCTCTTCAATCGAATCCTCTAACTCCCTTGCTGTCCTCTCTCATCCTCATCTCTCCTCACCAAGCATACGGGCCTGACCTGTATGCTCCTCTCGGCCTGTGCCACTCTGCTTATTGTTCCCTAATTCAAGAAGGCATGAGTTGTCTGTCTTGCTGTTTTGGTGCAGGCCGCGCAGTTATGGAACTTGCACCCTCCTTTGCTTCGCTCCACCAAGAATCTATTATCTTTTAGGAAGATATAAAAAACCTTTCTCTATGCTCTGTAGGTTACCCCATTTGGCTGGTTCTCCTTCTCCTTCTGTGTTTCTCATCTGCCTACAGGCAGCAGATGGTTATTAGCCCCAGGACATCTTTTGGTAACAGTAGCGCACTACAAATGTAAATAATAATAATAGCCAGAAGCAGGGGAGTCACTAGATCAGAAATTCGGTGGGGACTAACACTCCCAGCCAGGGCTGGTCCTAACACTGGTCGCACACGGTGCAACAGTCTTTTTTGGTGCCCCAACCCGTTTCCTCCTTCTCCATGAATTCCTCCACTGCCATTCACCAACAGTGCACCTCATCTCTCTCTAGCACCTTTCTGACAAACATTTCATTTTTTTATAGCACTACTCAGTTTACTCACACTCAGTTCTGTGATCTGCATGGTACACGTTCTTTGTAGCAGGCACATTAACCCTCTGCACACTGTGTGGGTGACAAGAGTGCCCATGTGAGTGCACGGTGAGCGATGCAACAGTGCGAGAGTAGGGTAAGAGGAGTGACTGGAGGGTGAGGGAGGTGGCGTATGAATTTATGAATTTAGGTGCAAATGCAAGTTCAGAATGGGACAAATGAATGTATGATTACTGATGGGCTTGTTTGAGTGAGTTGCATATTGAGCAGTGAGGGGGACAGGTGAGTGAAGTGTCAGAGGAATGCAGGATGAGTAATGTACTTGTGTGACTGCAGGGTGAGGTATAGGGTGAACAGCGCAAGTGCAGAGTGATCACTGTGAGTGCAGGGTGAGTGGGTGAATGGTGTGAGTGCATGGTGATCAATGTGCGTGCAGGTTGAACGTGAAAGTGAAGGGCGAGAATGAGGAGCGAGTTGTCTAAATGCAGGCTGCATTCCCAGACACTTGAAGTAACTCATCATGTTATTGACGGCGGCGTAGGGTTTAAGATCTAAGTAAAACTATTGCGGCATTAATCAAGGGTGGAGGAAATAAATAATGTGCTGATCCTGCAACAAACTTACAGTCTATGGTTAGGGTTGCCAGCAGATTATTTTGATGGCCCAGTCGGTACAAAATTAAGCAGTCACCTAAAGCTGTATTTTCAGCACTTATCTGTGCATACTTTGAACATCAAATATAAATAGAAAGCACTTTTAATTTTGTTCTTGGGCTGCCTTAATGATCCATGACTGACAAAGAGAAAAAAGACAGAAAAAAGTCACATAAGGAATGCATACATACTTTTGTATTTAAAAGTCTATTAAGTGTCAAGAGGAGGTCTTTCCAGGCTCTTTAAACAAACAAAAAAGGCAGGCATTTTTCTTTTGGCAACCCTACTTTATATTCCTTTTCATTAAAGGCTTTCTCACAGTACAACAGTAATTGTAAAATACAAATGTAAGGAACAGGCAGAGTGGGGACCCAGGGGGTACTGGAACTAGGAAAAAAACTAAGCCTCTGTAACCAGTTTACAAAGGCATGTAAATGTGCAAATGGTCTTTAAAGACCTGTGAAAAACTCGGGCGGCTGGAGATGACTCCAGACACTGCCCAGTGAGTTTCACTGCAGCAGCAGCCCGGCTGAGACACACGATGAGGGAGGAGGGGGGCTGAAGCCCTTGGGCAGAAGTGTAACTGTAAAGGCGCGACCCCCTTTGCATCGCTCCACAGCCCCCCTGGGGGTCGCGCCCCACAGTTTGAAGACCCCTGCCCTAGAGTAAACATTGTCCAGTAAAAGATATATACCACCAAAGCTAAGGATTCTGTTGCCTAATCTCAGCCCGCCCCAACTAAATCAAATGAAATGAATTTGTACTTGTAAAGCGCACTTATACCCCAACTGGGGTTTCCTGGCGCAGTACGCATACCGCTGTGGAACCCTTCCTGGCTTTTCTCTGTGAAATGTCCACTCCTGGGCACCCCCAAGGTGAAGCCAGGCATGCCAGCGCTGTTGGGGCCGTTGTGGAGATTAAGCAAGCTATTGCCCAGAGTTGCAGAGTGGGACCCATGATTAGAATAGGCACCGAGGCGAGAATTATCAGGTCAGAGGAAATTGAGCCCAAGACCCGCCGAGGCAGGAATTGAACCCTGGTCCCGGGCCAGACCTCTGCATCAGGGTCTGCCGCTCTAACCATCTAACCCCCTTCTAGCTTTCCTATATTAAGTGCCAGCATTAAGAGTCAAAACGTCAAAGGACATAAAGAGTAAGCTTTGATAATTACTCATCTATAAGTGGAAGGAACAAAGTAAGGAAGGACCTGGGAGTCGAAGGTTCAATCGTGAGGGTAATGGTAAGCCTCAATCCTCGTAATACAGCTACACTAGGATATGGCCTCTGGGTGAATGAAGCAAAGCATTTCTGAGATTTAGGGTGTAAGACAGGGCAGCATTCTAGTTCCCTTTGCTTTTCAGTCTATTCTTAAATTATGTAGTACCCTACTAAATGGAAACCCCTTGATGCCCCAAGAATTGTTGGTCTCAAGGTGCAAGTCCTTCTCTTTGCTGATGACACGGTTATCTGACTAGAACTAAAAATCCAATGCATACGCTTTTGAGAAGATTTGGCGATTACTCCAAAAAGAAGCCCTTAATTATTAATTAAAAAAAACAAAGGTCATTCTATTGAAGCAGCCTCTGAGTCTAAAGATGAAATTAATGTTGTATGGAGAACAAATTGATAGTGTAACATATTTGGATTATTCGGACATACCTTTCACCAAGAAGCTAAGCTGGAAGTAACAAATATCAAAGGCTAGCATTGTTTTGTTTCAAACATCGAGAGCCATACTTAAATCTAGACATAAAGCTTTTTCCCATTGGATTCTCACTATACTCCAAATTTACTAGCATAAAGTCACAGCTGCTGCTCTTTATGGGGATGAGCTATGGGGATACAGTAACTTACATGCACTACAAGGAGTCAACATTCAGTGAGCCTTGTCAAGGCCTTGTCAAGGCAGGGCAAGGTACACCTCTACTGGCCTTATATGTGGTACTTGGTTTCACTATGATCTCAGACCTGGGCGTAATTGATGTAGCACTGTATTGGATTAGGCTGGTTAGAAACAGAAACCCTCCACATGTTTAAAATCAGTGGGGGAAGTGGAAAGTTACGGTAGGATTGAGGTAATTAATTGGTTGGCGCATGTAACAAAGTTACTAACTGATTTACAATTGTAGTTTTTATGACTGGCTCAAGCAAAGTTTTCCATGATGTCCAAGAAATCCTGAAAGAACATCATCAGATGGCGAACTGGAAATTCGAGCTTACCAAAATAAGACATAATACACATAGTGCCCCAGGGGTACAACAGGTGTGCGTGTCTACTTTTGCTCCCCCGTACACTATGGTATTACAGAGGGGGCCGCAGATGCTTGTGCGGACTCTTCTGTAATGCTAATAGTGCTGCCACACAATCCTGAGAGGGCGTTCCCTTATTTGCATTGGGCTGCAGCCCCATGCAAATGAGAGAATCACTTTGTCTCTGTATCTGAGCCATATTACAGGTGTGGTGGCAGGCAGAGACAATGCCCTTAGGAGGTGCCTTGAAAATGTGCCACAAAAAGGTGGTGCACTGTCAGTGCGTCCACTGAGGGCAGGCCTCTTGAGGGATTGAAGGGGTTCCCATGGACTCCCAGACTTTTCCCTGCATTAGGGCGCAGACACTAACTCCACCCACCTGTTGGGTGATCTCTTACCCCTTTTTGAAGTGCAGGCCAGATGTCGCCTGCACAGAGAAACACAGAGCCGCTTGGAAGCAGAAACTCCATGTTTCACTGAAAGTGCTGCCCTGGGAGCAGCACGAGTTGCAGCTGCCCTGGGGTCTGCTCATTAATTGCACTGTCCTGAGGTACTGGGTTTTTCAGAACCGGTAACCCAGTGGTGTCAGGGAACACACCCAAAGACCTCGAGTACTTTCCTGATTTAGACCACAGAAACTCAGAGTCTTCTAGGTGAAGTCAAGGATCGATTTTATTGGCTGCAACCAAGGTAACAGGCGTCCTAGAAGTACAACAGCACGGGATGTATATTCTCAGGAGACTGCTCAATCTTACAAAGTCAGGCTTCTCTTTTTATACGAAATATTGTGCTTCAGGCAAACATTCTTGAATTTACAGTATACCATTCAAATATTTTCACTACAAAGGAAAAGCAGAGTCATGATGACAGCCCACATTTCTGTTTGTCCAGCCCACAACAAATTACCCGGCAAGGCCCAACATTTCATCAGATATCGGTGGACCCCCAATAAAAATGGGCACCTCCCCATCATAAAGCAAGTGAGAGAGAAAAGAGCAGGGACAGGTGTGAGCAAGATTCGGCAGGGTGTGTGCGATGAAATGGGTTTATGGCCTGTTGTGCCTTGATGCTATCTCATTCGGCCACTGGGAGAGGAACTGACAAAACAGGTTCGGCCTGGGGCAATGGTTTCAGCTTGCTCGGGTCAGAGAAAAGTCAATCAAGGTGCACGTGTCCTTTGATATCGAATTTAGCTGTATCATAAGCCTATGTCAGGGCAACCCACAAAATGGCTGCCGTACACAAAATGGAATCCAAGGGTTCAAGACGAAAATGACGATTTCGAGGTGAAATCGTCACTCGAATATGACGAAAATGCTTGTACATAGTGTACTAGCCATTTTCGGTCTTTTGATATAAAAATCGTCATGCTACGATGAAGTTTTATTCACGAGTTCAGAATTTTCAGAACTACAGTCCCTGTGTACGTCTGGCGCTCTTGCTTAATGGTGTGCGGTAGCACAAATAAAAACAGTGTGCCCTGTATGTAATAGGGCCTAGGTCAATCAATCGTTTATGGAGCGCCGCTAATCAATCGTGAGGGTCTCAAGGCGATGGTGCTGTTGGATGCTGTGCGGAGGTTTGATCATTCAAACATTCAGGTCTTTAGTTCTCTTCTAGATTGCTGGAGTGATGGAGCGGTCCTGAGGTGCAGGGGTAGGTTGTTCCAAGCCTTGGTTGCCAAGTGCGAGAAGGAGCGGCCTCCGCTGTTGGCTCGGCGGATCCATGTGATGTCTGAGAGAGAAAGGGAGGCTGGTTAAAGGTGTATAGTCAGTTGGTAGAAGGTCAGGAGTATGTTGATGTATGCTGATCCTTCATTGTGCCAGACCTTGTAGGCATGGGGCAGCATCTTGAACTGTCATCTCTTCTAAATTCAGAGCAAGTGTAGTTTCTTGAGATGGTGTGTGATGTGGGTCTTTTTGAGTTGTTCGAATAGGAGTCTTGCCACTTATTCTGTATTGTCTGGAGTCTTTTAAAGAAGCGCGCAGTGATTTGTACGTAGAGTGTGTTTCTGTAGTCAAGGCTGCTGGTGATGTGGGTCTGCGGGACAGTCCTTCTAGTGTTAACCGGGAGCCACCTGAAGATATTGCGGAGCATGGGAACGGTGTGGAAGTAGGCAGATAAAACTGCGTTGACTTGTTTCTTCATGGATAGCTTGTTATCAATGACAATGGCGAGGTTGTGGGAGTGCTTTTTTTTTGGGTGGGGGGGTGCTGAACTCCACAGGCCACCATGTGCCGTTCCATCGCGCGGTGTTGTTCCCAAAGATAGTTGTACCCAAAGATATGGGCTTTGTCTTCTCTGTGTTGAGTTTGATACAGTTGTCCTTCACCCAATTTGCGACGTTCATCAAGCATCTGTGGAAACTAGCTTTTGTGTTGGAGGTGTCTTTGAACAGTGAGAGGATGAGCTGTGTGTTATAGGAAATGATGTTGAGTCGTCTGTGTGATCTGATGGTGTCAGCCAGGGAGGGTCATATAGGTGTTGAAGAGGCTGGGGCTGAGGGACAATCCTTGGGGGACTTCGCAGATGGTCTACTTGGGTTCCTAGGCAAACTGTGAGAGAGTTATCCTGTGGGTTCTGCCAGTGAGGTAGCATAATGGTAGTTTATTTTGCTCATAGGATGGAACTAGGGTTCAAAAATGATCTGGAATATATCCATCTGATTAC
The DNA here is from genome assembly GCF_964261635.1 of Lissotriton helveticus. NCBI lineage: Eukaryota > Metazoa > Chordata > Amphibia > Caudata > Salamandridae > Lissotriton > Lissotriton helveticus. Next base: position 1,763,481,143 of record NC_136065.1, read on the forward strand.
TTCAAGTTTAAAATGGGGATTGTCCCTACCAGAGAATATCAAGTAAGATGTGCAAGGCATACTGAGGGATGGGAATTCTGTGACTGTATGTTTGTGGGGAGGATAATAACATCATGCACCTTTTGCTATTTTGTAGCAGGTTTGTAAGAGCTCACAAAAATTGGCTTTAGCCCTTATTTAGGTCCAATGGGATAAGCCCAACTAGGAGTGCATAGTTTTTGCCATAGGACAGATGAAAAAGTCATTTTTAATTCTGTGGCTTCATATTTGTGGGCAGTACGGCCACTAATCAGAAATACATTGGCAACTAGAAATAATTACTATGATACTGTAGTCATAAAATGATAAGTAAAATAGGCCATATTCACCAGAATAATAGTTGCTGTATTTTACTTAAATATTTCTGGATATGATGTGCATTATGTATTCCGAATTTGTATGAATAATTGCACCTTACAGCACTGTTTGCACATTGGATAAGCATTTGTCAACATTCCTTGTTTTTATTTGTATGCTGCCCCAAATCCTATTCTTAGGTGCATTAAATTGGAACAATTGCTGCCATATTTAATCTATTTTAATGATACAATGACGAGAGAACATGGTTTTTATTACCTTGCCAAGCTGCGATACCTCACTGAGAACCTCCTTGAACATCATGAGAATTTATGGATCTTATTACCTTCCACAAACACCAGCACTTTATTGAACGTCGGATTAGTGCTGCCAAGTACTTCTCTACTATTTTAAATGATGAGAAATTATGAATCTTGCCATTTTGCACAAACATCATCACTTTGCTTTATACTTTTGGTCTAGCACCGGCAAGTGCTTCCCCATTTTTACTACAAATGTAGGTCAACGGGTTGCATGAACACTGTGAGATTTCTCTTGCCACTTGAATACATTTTATTGTGTGACTTTAAATGGTCATTGTACATGTATTGTTCGTTTGTGTTTTTAAATTATACGGCAAATTACTGAAACACTAAAGATTAATTGACACTCCATAAAAGGGCTGGACTTGCTTCATTTCCATGATGGAAATGAGTAGGAGCACACCCAACCGTGGAGGCGACCTAGAGGAAAGGATTTCTACAAAGACAAATATTTCTCCATAGAGAAAAAAGGGAAGCAAATATGTAATTAAACATTTGATAGCGTTTGCGGAAGGTGGATATGTGCACTTGTACTACTCCGCATTGGGAATTAAACCCCAGGGAAAATGTCAGATGCCATTCCCAGTAAAACACTCGAAAACCCTGCACTGGGCACTGCTTCCGAGTGCACTACTGGGAATGTTTGTGATTCCTCGAATTTGTAAATCCAATCAGGTTTGCTCTTTTGGTTTTTAGTCGGATACCAATAGAAGAACTCCAGGTTTGTGGATAATCCCTGGTGAAGAATTGAGCACATGAAAGTGTGTGAAGGCTGTACATCTGTTTGTACCTACCGTCCTTGGCTTGATAATCAGGATCCTGAGTCCAGTGTGGCGCAACCCCTCCTAGTGACGCTAGGGGTTGGGTCTACTTGAAAGCACTAACCTATTCAAATCAATTGGACCGGTTGACAGGACAGACCTTTAGCATGAAAGAAAACTAGAGGATACAGCATAACTGTTTGCTGTACATTTCAGCAGCAGTGGGTTTGGTGCAATACTCAAAGCCCAAGAGAATATCCTTTTACCCAATACATGCATCGAGTACAGACAATCGGAGTGTTAATTTTGTGTTCGAACTAATGAATTTTGCAAGCTAAATCTATGCATTCTTTCATGGTTAAATGCATAGATAAGTCGGTAACTAGTAATTAACTTTAAAGTATTGATTTGACTAAATTAGATTCCCTCATTGACTTGGATGGAAAGCACAGGGCTTAATGGCTCAAAACTCAAACACGCTTCCATGAATATTCAAGTGAACATAACATATAAGCCCCCTTGGTAGATGGCAACGAGCCCACTGCAGTCAGCACCAGCCTTTGCCAGAGAGGACATCAAGACGGTGTGTGTAGGCTGCTCAAAGGGCACTCTTCGAAATCAGTGGGACAAGGAGGAAGAACCATAGTCAATGCCATCAGAAGACGGGCAAAGAGAGCGCAGGTGAATACATTGAGAGGGGCCGAGAACAGAACTCTATTCAAAAGTAGGATGCACCATGGCTGAGTAGTTTTGGGATGCTTCACACCCGGCGATATTACCAGGTAGAGTAACGTTCTTTCTTAGAATAACTCATTTATCTGATCTCAAATATGACTTGGTAAAAGCAATAGTTAGATCATAGAAAAACAGAATCTTCTTCTGTAGAAGGACTTAAAGTTATAACTTTGAGTGTCTCCCCATCTTTGTGCAGTGCATTTTTGGAGTTGTGTTACAGGACACTGCTTGGTGCGGGATACAATTCACAACCAGAAGTAGTAAATGTGTTAAGAAAGTGCACGATAGACACTACAGTGGTATGCAGCTAAAGGAAGAAAACTAAGATATTAAGATTCTATGAGATGCCAAAAACGATGCCTTTTTACTTATAGGGAAGCAGACCAAAAAGGAATGTATGACGTTACAACGCATACATTTACAATGCATGCAGTTACAACACAGTTTTTACATCGCAATATCCATTACAGCGCATTCCACTACATCGCATGACACTACATCGCATTTTTAAAAACTACCTATACAACGCATTCCATTACATTGCATACTACCTTTACAACGCATACCATTACAACACATACCATTACATTGCATTTAAGGTAAGTATTGGATAGTATAGGAGTACAAATTACTATTCTAACCCAGGGGGTGCAACAGTAGGGTGAGTATTGGATAGTGTAGGGGTTAAAAATTACTATTATGACTCCAATGGTATGTGTTGTGATGGTATACATTGTAATGCCTGCATTGTAGTGACATGCGATGTAGTGTGATGCTTTGTAATGGTATGCATTGTAATGCCTGTGATGTACTGTCATGCTTTATAAAGGATGTTGCGATGTAATGCCTGCGTTGCAAGTTTAGTGCGAAGTATTGGTTGCATTGTAAAGGTTGTTTCCCGCAAAAAGCATATGTTCTGAGCAAGACTCGAAGAGATGTCTAGGTATTATTGTTTGACAAACAATTAACATTAATGAAGAAGTACTAATAATATGTAGAAAGGAGTAAGGCCCTAATTTAGAGTTTGGCAAATGTGGGGCAAAAATAAGCACATGTTCTGTCTGCCTTATTTAGAGCATGTGCGTGGGCATATACTCTAAATAGAGCTGGCAGAACATCCGCCAAATGGATCTGCAAAACTTCTAAATCAGGACCTTAGTTTCAAGTTTAGGCAATACTTTATCAGAGTTAGAGAGAGTACAGCACTTATGGCCTAATTATGAATCTGGCCGTCCACGGACCGCCGCACACATGGTGGCCTTGTGGTCCAGCCACCGCCACACTGGTGGTCCGACCGCCCTATTACAAGTTAGCCGATTGGACCACCATTGCACCACTGCAAGCTCCAGGGATACGTGATCCCTGTGGTGGCATGCCGGTGTTAGGCCGCAATATGCATGGTGGGTCTGCTGCGGGCCCGCCAAGCATATTACGAGTTTCCTTACTGCCAGCTGTCTCATGGCGGTGAGCCCGCCATGAAATTGTTGGTGGCGAGGAAACTTTGGGAGTCCTACAGGGCCCCCCTGGTGCCTCGCTGCACGGGGAAGCATGCAGGGGGGCACATGGTGTGCCCCCCTGTCTGCATGCAGTCCCAGTTCCAAAATGGCATCGACTTTATAGTCCATACCATGCTGGAATGCACTGTGGCTGACCCAAGGTTTGGAAGGCAGCATTGTGGGCCAGCCGCCACAGGACCACCCGCCTGGATTACAATTTGTAATCCGGTGGTTAATTTTGGCGGTGCGGTAGCGGGGCATTAGTGTGCCATCCCGCTCCCGCACGGCCAAAGTCGTAATCAGTCCCTTAGTGTGGGAAAGAAGTGTTACATTAATGATCATGCAACACCAACTCAGCAAAACACATATAGACCAGTGACCATGGCTTACAACCCATTGTCGGACCCACTGTAGTAACCTACTTTCTGTGAGGATTCTATGGTTGACCCTTAGTAGCAAATCAAACAGTAATTCAGTTAAGACCTAAAAGTCTACACTAAGCTAATGAAAATAAAAATTTGTTAAAAGAGGCCAGGTCTCGTCTATCGAAAAATGCATAAAAAATGGTAACAGGATGTTCTAGAAGTATCAAAAATAAAAGTGGCCTAAATCATCAATCTAAGGGCAATTTGACTTCAAACAAGCGGCTTCAACCACACTTTCTCATCAGAAGCCAAAACTTTTGGAGTGCTTATCCGCTCGATATTGAGACAAGTGGTAGTAAATGAATCAATAAGTCTCGTGGTATTAAAGTCTTGAATAATCCTTTATTTTCAAAAAAATTGCCAGCCAACGCATGTAGTTTATGGGAATGAACTTTTTCAGGGCATAAGTCCACGTTCCCGGTGAGGAAACGGAAGTGGAAGGTGGTAGTCCGAGCTGCACGGGCCACCTTGGTAAGGGCCGGTGCGCACCTGTATCTGAGAACAGGGCGAGGTGATGAGCTGTCCGCTTCTTTGATAAGAGTCTCTCATCAGATAAAGCATCTTCAAGTTTGTAGAAAGTTGGCTGAAACATATAGGGTTGCGGAGGAGCTTGCTTTCTTCCTCACTCTTCCCTGTTTCTTGTTACCTATTGCTATGTGCATAATCCAGTGCTCTGGTTTGAATATGTTCACATAAAATACATGGTAAGAGTCTATTGTGAATCGGATATCAATAAAGTAATTTAGGACCATGAATGACGCAAAGAATAAATTATGTAATCCTTCTAAATTAGCACAAATATTGTATGTTTGTACGTGGAAACCTAGCCGAAAGGCAATGGAGCGACAGTGGCAAGGTGATCTTAAATTTCTTAATGAGTTCATGACTTGCCTGGAGATTGCACTCTGTTTTAAGCATGAACTGGGCCATCTTCTTTCAAAGGCCCAACAGATAGTCCAGCACATCTCCATCATGTTTACTCGCCATTCTTGATTGAAAAAGACGTGTGGACCACAAATATGCCGGAAGGACAGGTCAAATAGGTTGTACTCCACTCACTCCTGAAGCACATCTCAGTAGCCAAAACAAATCCCAGGTGAGGGTGTCTAATCTTCCCCTCCGTATGGCTATTAGCGTGTTCATTATAAAGGATTCACTAGACTGTTTCCATAGTTGGTACACTATGGAAAACCTTTTTTTGCCTCTGCGCTCATTACACAGTGACTTCTTTATTCAGATATTAAGCGACCTGTTCACAAACTGTAATTTAAAGTATGTTTAGTGGTGCTACAATAGTACTGCTAATGTGTTGCAAAATACTTTTGACATACCTCTCCGCCTCTCTGCTTGTCCTGTCTTTTCTATGTAGAAAAATCTATGCCCCAGTTGCAGAGATCTCCACATTCATAAGTATGCGTTTTATTAGTAAATATGGGAGCAACATAGGGGGGTGGCTGGAAAATGGCGAATACTTACTTATAATGAACAGAACAAAGGGTCAGATCGTGGACCGTGCATTTAAAACTGGCAAAAATGTACATTGCCCTTTGCCCTTAATCCTTCTATGTGCACCTACAATGCATATGTACCCCTTACCCATATTCAGTTGCACAGTTAAGGGAGTGGCAATCATGTTTATGAGTTGAGGCATTGTTTTGACTTGTAGTCCCTTCACTGGCTAAAGCCTTGGTTGCCTCAGTGGCAGGAGTCAGGGCCTGATGTCCATAATTCAGTACACAAGTCAGCCTGTGGTTGAAGAGTGTGTTCTTAGGCTTTCCGCATCAATCAATCAATCAGTCATTTGTAGAGCGCACTACATACCCGCGAGGGTCTCAAGGTGCTGGGAGGGGGGACACTACTGGTCATACAGCCAGGTCTTGAGTAGCCTCCTGAAGGTCAGCAGGTCTTGGGTCTGTCATAGGCTCAGTGGGAAGGTGTTCCAGGTCTTGGCGGGTGAGGTGGGAGAAGGATCTCCTGCCGGTGGTTGATCTTCGGATGCGAGGGACGGTGGCGAGTGCGAGGTCAGTGGAGCGGAGTTGGCGGTTGGGGGTGTAGAAGGAAAGTCATCTGTTGAGGTAGGCTGGGCCGGTCTCGTGGAGTGCCTTGTGTGCGTGGGTGAGGAGCTTGAAGGATATCCTCTTGTTGATCGGGATACAGTGCAGGTTTCTTAGGTGGGGGGTGATGATGCTGTGGCGTGGTAGGTCGAGGATCAGTCGTGCAGAGGTGCTTTGGATGCGCTGCAGTCATTTGATGAACTTTGTCCGGGCACCCGCATACAGGGTGTTTTCGCAGTCAATTCCGCTGCTGACGAGGGCCTGGGTGACTGTTCTTCTTGTATCTGTCTGGATCCACCTGTAGATCTTGCAGAGCATGCAGAGGGTGTTGAAGCAGGAGGAGGAGACAGCGTTAACTTGCTTAGTCATGGAGAGCATTGAGTCGGTGATAATTCCACGGTTGCGTGCGTGGTCGGTGGGTGTCGGGCTGCCCCCAGTGCCGTCGACCACCAGGAGTCGTCCCTGGCTGAAGGGTTGGAGCCGAGAATGAGGACCTCCGTATTGTTTGTGTTCAGCTTCAGATGGCTTATCTTTATCAAGCTGGCGACGGCCTTCATTCCTTCGTGGAGGTTGGATTTGGCGGTGATGGGGTCCTTGGTGAGGGAGAGGATCAGTTGAGTGTCGTCAGCGTAGGAGATTATGTTGAGGTCGTGTTGTCGGGCGACGTGTGCGAGCGGGGCCATGTAGATGTTGAACATTGTGGGACTGAGGGAAGATCCCTGGGGTACGCTGCAGATGATCTCGGGGCCTTCGGATCAGAACGGGGGGAGGCGGGCACTCTGGGTTCTGCCGGAGAGGAAGGAGGTGGTCCATTCCAGAGCCTTGTCTCGGATCCCTACGGCGTGGAGACGTGCGCATAGTGTGCGGTGGCAGACGGTGTCGAAGGTGGCGGAGAGGTCCAGGAGGATGAGAGCTGCAGCCTCACCTTTGTCCAGCAGGGTCCTGATGTCGTCGGTGGTGGCAATGAGGGCAGTTTCGGTGCTGTAGTTGCTGCGGAACCCTGACTGGGAAGGGTCCAGGATTCTGTTTTCTTCGAGGTATCGGGTTAGCTGTCTGTTGACGATCATATCGATGACCTTGAGAAAGCAGAGAGATGGGCTGGAAGTTCTTGAGGTCTCTTGGGTCTGCCTTGGGTTTTTTGAGTAGTGTGTTGATCTCGGCGTGTTCCCAGCTCTCTGGGAAGGTCGCGGTCTCGATGGAGGTGGTGCGGGAATGGGTCTGACGGGGAGCTGGAGTGGATTGTGCTCATGGTCTTGATGGTGTCATCGATGCTCACGTTGGCCCAGGCCAGCAGGGGGTCATGGTCGATGGTGTGCAGGAAGTCTGTTGTGTTGATGTCTGTTGGGGCTGTCTGGGTGTTGAAGCTGTTGTGGATGTCTGCTATCTTGCAGTGGAAAAAAGTGGCAAGGGAGTCGCACATGGCTGGTGACGGCAGGATGTCGTTGGTGTTGGAACGGGTTTGGAGAGTTCCTTCACGATGTTGAAGAGCTCCTTATCTATTGTGTGCGTTGTTGTCGAGGCGGTCTTTGAAGTAGGTCCTCTTGGAAGTCCTGATGAGGTGATGGTGGTTGTGGATGGCGTCATTGTGGGCTGAGTGGCGGTCCGGAGTCTGTTCACTGTGCCATTTCTTCTTTAGTTTCTGGCAGGCTCGCTTGGAGGCTAGGAGCTCTGGGGTGAACCAGCTAGCCCTCTTACTGGCGTCTCTGTAGGAGAGTTTCTTCAGCGGGGCGAGGGTGTTGGTGCAGTCGTCGATCCAGCGTCTGAGGCTGTGGGCATCGTCGTCAGTGTTGGAGGGTTCGATGGGTGGCCTGAGAGCGAGGTTTGCGCGTAGTTGGTCTTCGGTGATTTAGCTCCAGCAGCGGTGGGGGATCGGTAGGGTGCGGTGGTGTGTGGTGGGTTTCTGGAAAGTGAAGTGGATGCGGCGGTGGTCGGTCCAGAGGAGTTCGGTGGTGTGGCTGAAGGAGACGTAGGAGCTTGAGGAGAAGACGGGATCGAGCGTGTGGCCGGCGGAGTGGGTAGGCGTTGTGACGAGTTGCCTCAGTCCGTGGTTGGTGGAGTTGCTGTCGTTGTTGTTCTCAAGGTGAAAGTTCAGGTCTCCGAGGAGGATGTAGTCAGTGGAGGCCAGGGCGTGCGTGCTGATGAAATCGGCGATGGAGTCTCTGACCTATGGTCAGGGTCCGGGGGTTCTGTAGATAAGGGTGCCTCTGAGGATGGAGTTTGGGTCTGTGTGGATCGGGAAATGCATGTGTTCGGCGGTGCTGAGAGTGTCGTTGGTGCTTGTTGAGACCCTGTTGCTGTTCTTGTGGACGATGGCGATTCCACCTCCGACTCCGTTGGTGCGGTCTCTGCGGGTGATCTTGTAGCCGCCTGGGATGGCAATGGCGATGTGCGGAAGAGATGTTCATCCAGGTCTCTGTCAGGAAGGCGACGTCCGGGGATGAAGTGGTGAGCAGGTCCCAGAGCTTGACTGCATGTTTACGTGCAGAGCGGGTGTTCAGTAGGATGCATTGGAGGCGATTGTGGCCGTTCTTGGCTGGTGGTTCGGCGGCTCTGAGGCTGGTGTAGCTGCAGTTCTGGCAAGTGAAGGGACCCTGTGTGCGTTTTGGGGCGGCTTTGAAGCAGGTGTGGGTCCGTCCGTAGTTGAGAGCGTGCTGGCATCGTAGCAGTGGCGGTTGTCATGGCGGGCCCCGGGTCCAGGGGTTCTGGCGCTGGGCACGGTCAAGGCACGGATGGGCACAGACGGGCTTGCCTTAGGCGCGCCTTCAATGCCATACATGGGGAGGTGGGAGGCGGGAGGCAGGGCAGGGGCAGTGAATGGGCGATCAGGGGGCAGGTCCGCAGGGGACGCAGCGGCTGGAGCAGGAGCGGTGAGGGACGACGAAGGGAGCAGAAGGGCACCGAATTACGGGGGCAACAAGGGAACAGAAGGCATAAATGGGCACAGAATTACGGGGGCAACAAGGGAACAGAAGGCAAAAACAGGCAGAGAAACACAGGGGCAATGAAGGGAACAGAAGGAAAAAAAGGCAGAGAAACACATGGGCAATGAAGGGAACAGAAGGCAAAAACGGGCAGAGAAACACGGGGGCAGCGAGGGGAAATGAAGGAAGAGAGGGCACAGACCAAATACAGGCACCGGGGGAAAACAGACAACAGCATCACCTCACCAAATACTCTTGTTTGCTTGCCTATTTATTTATTTTTTGACGGTGTCACCTAGCTCGTACCGTATCATTGTGGTGTTAGAGCGCGTGTCAGTGTGAGGTACATGCTAGTTTATCATGGGTTCATAAAGTAACAAATTGCCCTCTTCCCCAGCCATTGACGTAAAGGTACAGCATATAAGCAAAGTGGGACAAACAAAAAGGATGATCGAATTTCTTTACAACTTTCAAATTTACAAGTGACATTTATGAGGTCAGGTCATGTGATCAGCTGGAGTTCCTTGCCTCACAAACTGAACTGCTGTTGGAATAGGAAATAGTTCAGTTCTTTCTCAAAGGTTTGGTGGACTGGATTTGATCTGGTCTTGGTTGGGAATGAATTCCAGACGCTTACGGCATTCCTTGAAAAGGAAGGAATGAGTGTTCATTGTTTTCTGAAAAATTGATGGTCTAGATTGTTTTTCGCTATGTATTTGGATGTACCGGTGTGAAAGATACTGTATACAATTCTGTTTAGTTTGAAGATGCTTTTCGCTTAAATAAGTAACCACTGTAGGATGAAAAGTATAGGGGTGATGTGATCAGGGCATTTGATTGCTGAAACTTGTCGAGTTGTGGTGTGAAAAGCCTCCATCACTGGATCCATGTGAGTCTTTAGAATCCCAGGTCAATGGGTAGATTTCGTATCTAATAATATAATTGTTCACTTGGCTAATATTCCTGAAAGATTGGTTTAGTGAGCTAAACATTTGCCACTGATAAGTGCACTGATCTGAAGGCCAAAAGTTGAAATCCTGATATGATCACAACTCAAAGCTACTCTGGGGAAAGGTCCGCGTTGGGGCCCCACGTTTGGCTCTCAGAGTCCATGTGTGTAACATGGGCGTTTGCAGGGTCTGACAGTGCTAAGGGGGGTAACTATGGGGCCGACTTAGCCAAATTGGGTGGGTTTCTGATTTTAAGTTTGTCTCCAGTATTATTGCCGCCCGCTGTAAAAGCGGTGATTTGTGGGAGCGGAGCTCACATGACACTTTAACTAATGGGAGAATCTGCCCCCAAACACACACATAACGGGGAGAAACACCCTACACTGCCAAAAGGGACGTGGTAGAAATAAATGTAAAACAAGCATTTGCAATGCATTAGGTCTCACATTTACGAGAGTTTAAGCTATTGGCATTGTAAATGACCATGCCTATTTTTTTTGTTTTTAAAACATTAATAAAAGGCATTGTCAATTACAATGCAATAGCTTAAACTTGCGCAAATGCGAGACCTAATACATTGCAAATGCTTATTCTTGTGCGGCGCACCAGTCTGCTCCTTTACGACACTTTGCAATAGAGGCAGCTGCCGACTTGACAACCTATGTTACATAATGTTCTTCTACTTAATGTGCAGAATGACAAGCATATACTGAGAAAGCCACGTCTTGCTCCGTGGTTTATACGTATATGGCACATCCTGCCACTGAGCAGCCCCTTTCCAGTGGTATAGGACGCAGCAGCACTTTTGATCTGGCCAGCAAACATTGGGCCTGAGAGAGCGCAAACTGACCTAAATGTATGAGTGCATCACACTTACCTGTAGTAAGCATAAATCATGAGGAGAAATGCCATGAGTGCTAATAGTATCTGAAATTATATTCTGAATGTATAGCTAATGTAGAGATTTAAGTAGAAGTGGAACTAATACAGAAATGTGTGACACTATATGATTTTATTAGATGTGATTATTCCTGAATTCATGTCGTATAGCTGCTAAAATGTAAGATGGCATGTGGTAAAACGCAGAATGTGGTAGGCCTCAGGGCCAAAGCTAGAAAGTGTTTCTTTTCACGACATAGATTGAAATAATGTTTTGGCCATTGCATTAATGGGCCATGATTTATAGATGTGTTTACTGAATAATAGAATAAGAGTATTAACATGCTTTAATTAATGAAGAAGTTGAATGCTATAATCATTATGAGAAATGCTGTGGGCCTGAATTATTTTAAACATTGATTTATACGTACATGTCTGGGCTGAGAAATGTTGCAAGCCTTTTTGGAAGTCTATGAGAGTTGGGTTCTTGGCTGCAGATATCTGTCTGCAAAGGAAAAGGGGGGATCCAATTATAAATGAATGAATAGAGGTCTGTTCAGTAGACGGCCCAGACATGGAGGAGGGTTCCGGAATGTTTAAGGGGTATCAGCGGGCCGGAGAAGAGTCTGAGAAGCAAGGTCAACTCCAACGTACGAGGCCCAATACAAAGCAGCATGGAAAAAGCCAGAAGCTACACCACGTGAGAGGCGTCTCACGAGGGGCGTCTCAAATGTTGTTGACTGTTTTGTATTAGGGACAGCACCCCTGGGTGGAGTTAGAGCAGATACCTGAGGACCCCTTAGAGAGCGGATGGGTAGGCAGAGAGGGGTCATGACTGGAGAACTATAGGTTTTCACCAAGAGACTTAGAGTGAGTGACTTCCCTTGGGGGTCATTCACTGCTGACACCTTCGTTAGGTTGGGATTTGGTTAAGTAGGGATACCATCTAGAGCAGGGTAGGGACAGCCTAACCTGTGCGTTTTCCTCCAACTTAAATGAAGGAGAGATATGCGTCAATGCTGATAGCTTTATTATTCTTAGAACTTGTGTTAGTGATTTCCGTTGCTCGTCTGAGGGCTTTCAGAGAGCACATGTATGTAGTTGGACCTGTGTATCTCGTGAATCTCATTCTGAGATGCCTGTATTTGCAGCTTATCATATCTTTACAATAAACTTTTGAAAGCTAGAAGTTGTTTGTGATCTTTGGGAGCAGAGTCCTTTATTGGGTGAACTAACTTGCAGAGAGGTGCACTTTCTTCCTCAAAGACAGGCAATAAAGGTTCAGTCGACCAGATCGAGGTTTGGATCAATAGTGATAAGGTATCGATCAAAATCTCGCCCTTCCAGTTGGTAGCAGAGGATGGTTGCCTTCTTGAGGACGGTGACCTAGGCCAGGTTAGCTTACCCCAAGGCCCCTAGAAATCGATGATCGGAAGAACCGCCCGCCGAAGAAGATCCGGATGACGTGAGACAGAAAAAGCAGCAGTATCGGTCGAGAGTGAGTATAAAGGGTCATGCGTGTTAGATTGCGGTGTTTTTGTATTGTATCTATGTTGTAATGTCTGGCGGAGTTGAATGTCTGTAGAGTGACTGTGGAACAGGTTGTGAGCGCGCGCAACCGGTGGAAATCTTAAGTTCAAGGAGAGCTTAAGTGGTTCGGGTGTATCGGACACCCAGAGTAATTGTCAAATAGTGTGAAGGGGGTCATGAGGTACCATTGATCACCCGAAAGACCGAGATAGGGGGAACGTAAGAGTGAGTGCGTGAGTAACGGACGCTGGTCGGAGGTTACTGTGTGTGTAAGCAACCTATCAGAGAGACGATAGACATTTCGTCAGTTGTGTTGACAATTACATATAGACTGTGGACGTACAGTCGAGGGAAGTGACCGCTTGGTCGGAAGTAGTCATTTTTCGGTGTATGAATGGGACGCATGCATGACCGGGAGACGAGTTGAGAAAGGAGGGGTGCTGCTGCGAAGCGGAGAAAAGTGACGTCAGGTAGTGTCGCGCAGTGATTGGCTGACCGGAGAAAGACCGCGCCGTGATAGGCCAGCTAGAAAAGACGTCAGAAAGTGTCGCGACGTGATTGGCCGACCAGAGAAAGACCGCGCTGCGATAGGCCAAGCTAGCAAAGCCGCGACAGGATTGGTGGATTGTCATCAGGAAGTAAACAGTAGCGAGGCTGGATATTGTGCGCATAATTATGAAGTGTTTTAAATGGCTGAGAGCGGTGTTTAAAAAAGAGAAGCGGGGATCGTATGAGGGGGAAGAAGCCCCGCCGGAGGGTACGCCAGCTCGTTACATGGCAGTGAATGTTGGGCTGCATACGATCCTTTGGATATCAGAGTGGAGTAAGATTACTGAAGGAAATGAGGAACTGACGTTCCCGAAGTACGGGACGTTCAGATTAGAGGTGTTACATCGATTAAAATCAGTCATGACCTCAATGAGACCCTTGCCTAGACCGACCCAGTTTGAAGCTCTTGAAGCATGGATTAGGGCAGCGCATGAAAAGAATATGAACAGACGACAAGAAAGGGTGAAACGATCGGTAAGGGCAGTGCAGGATGCCAGGTGGGATGCGGATGCTAAAAGATGGAGAGTGCATAACATGGAAGTAAATAAACTGTACCCAGTGTTAGAGGTGCCCGTAAATAAAAGCCCCCTAGAAGAAGATGATGAGAGCGAAACAGAGGACAGCCTGATAAACAGATTATTGACAGACAGGCCACCCCCGTATAATAGAGCAGGGGGAGAGGTCGAGCATACTGAAGGAGAAAAGGGGGGCAATGCAGGAGAGCATAGACCGCTTCCCAGTTCAGAGTGGGATCCTGAGGCAAAGAAAGAGCTGTCCCAGCCTGGTCAGGTGCAACAGGTAGTCGGGAGGTTTGTGGTACAAAGAGCGCCGGAAACGGAGTGCGCCACATCCTACAGATTACCAGATGCACTACAGGTACCTGTTACCATAGGTCCTATAATATCGATATATGACCAAGAAAGAGCAAGAGGGGAAGAACGGGTACGGAAGGACAGAGAAAGAGCAGAGAAGGCAAGGAGGAACGATACGATCAATTCCCCAAGTCAGATGCCGATACCGAGAGAGTGGAGCACCCCGATGCACACAGCAGGGGACCCAGGAGGGGATCCTGGGGGCCCTAGATGGCCAGTGGATCTGAGGGGATCTGGACGAAAATCCTTTCAAGAGCTAAACGAGTACATGAAGAAGTGGGATGAGGCAGTGGAGGCTCACAAGAGCATCATAGCTGCAGAAGCTGAAAGGGAAAGTCAGGACAGCAGAGCTCGGACTCACTGCGGGGCTGGGGAGAGCAGCCCGGAGTGGGACTGTAGAGAGAGGGATAGTAGGGGAGTCACCCATTGGGCCCAGAGTGGGAATAGAACAGATCTGGAAAACGGGGGCCCCGGGAGTGGAGGGGTGGCGTGCCCAATACTCAGTGAAGGGGAGAGGAGAGCGCAAGAGTACAGAAACAGCTTTAAGTGTCCACACTGTGTGCCCGGCAATAGAGAACAGAATGGGAGTTGTGAGAGGTCGCACCATAGTCCCTGTGATGACGGAAATGAGCGCAGCCCAGGGAATATGGGGAACCAGGAAGGATCGTATCGGATACTGAGCGATACTAGGCAAAGGGAGAGTAGCGACCAGAGGGAAAATAACAGAGAGGCGTACGGTGAAAGGAGAGAAGCAGAAGAGAGTGGGCAGAGTAAGAGTGGGGGTAACAGGCCCGTGTTCCATCACCTTCCAAGATCGGATGGCCGAGCATGGGACCTGGAGAGATGGGAGCAAGGGAGAGTACTCATTAACTCTCCCGAGCCCAAACGTAGAGCTCGAAGTTGGGATGGTAGGGAGACCAGTGAGCCCCCTTCGAAAGACATATTGCGAGCTGAGATAAAAGCTAAGAGACTCGATGTCGCCAGCTTAAGGTCAGACCTGGATGACATGATAGATGGTACCCTGCCTTTAGAAAGAATGGAAATGTATGAGCAGGATGAAATACTGTATATGGCAAAGGATATCACTCGAAAGGCGAGAGCAATCCATGAGAAGTTAGTCGAACTAGCAGGCAAATATATGGTGGATCTGTCAAGAACCAAAGCATTACAGGGTAACCACAGGCTACATTACACAGATCGAGACCTAGATGAGAGGAGAACGATTGGGCTGAAAGCGCATATAAGGGAACTGATCACTGGAATAAGGACATGGAGGGCACTAGATAAGTGGGAAGAAAGGTGGTCCAAGAAAGGGACCAGTAGGAGAAGCACGCTTGGGACGACACCAGGAAGGCTGCAGGGAATAGAAGCATACCCTTTGCGTGAAGTCGCCAATGGGAACTATGTGCATGTCCCTTGGAGTAGGGGAGATTTAGCTGCTTTTACCACCTCCTTCCCCAAATTGCGGGAAAACCCGGTGGAGTGGTACAAGCAAGTTGAGAGATTTGTAAAAATCTCAAAGGTCCTATGGATAGATCTGAACACGCTGTTCGACATTGTAGTACCAGGAGATCTGTGGACAGCATGCAAGGTTAGCGCTGAGTGGCCCACAACGGAGCCAGAGAGAGATGCTAAGACTAATGGGCCGTCCGAGATTGTGATGGCAAAATTCGAGAGAGTGATGAATTGGCTGAAAGAGAAAGTGCCAATGCAAGACATAGATTGGGTCAGAATAGACCGAACCAGACAGGAACCCAAAGAGACCGTCCACGAATATTACGAGAGATTACTGAAGGCGTTTAAACAGTATAGCGGCCTGGATGTAATGGATCCAAAAGACATAGGGCAATTCGTGTCCAAGTTCGTCCTGGGACTGAGACCGGATATTAGTTTAATGATTCAGCAACACTCGATTTGTTGGCAAAGTAAACCCCTAGACGAAATACTGAGGTATGCCAGGTACTGCTGTGATGAGATAGACTCCAAGGCTAAGAAACTAAAAGAAAAGTTGATGGTGGTACAGATGCAGGCAGCAGGAAAGGGGGGACAGCAGCAACAGCAGCAAGGAACAGGTACAGGAGGAAAGAAGCAGTACAGTCAGAACAAGGGCAATGAGGAGAGTTCCACCTTTAGACCCAGATTAGACATAGCTGCCTTGAAGAAAACGACAAGGTGCCACCAGTGTAACGAGGTGGGGCATTGGAAACGCGAGTGTCCCTACAATGTAGAGATAGGAGAACAAGAGGAAGAGGAGGAAGAGGTCCAGAGAGCGCCTACGAAAGGGGTGACGCCATACCAAGGAAAGGTGCTCAAAGGGGGGGGGGGCTCCTCCCCGAGCCCAGTTCCCGCAACCTCCTCGAGTAGGGACCATGGGTAAGACCTATAGACAGATGCCCCTGTTTGTAGAAGGAGAAGAGTGCTATTATGTGGACCCATTAACCGGACAGAGAGTGGAAAGAGAAGACTGCACCCTCGGGGCAGCCTTGGAAGTGGATCAGAGGGGACCCTATGTTGAAGCAGAAGTAGCAGGGTGCCCCACGACATTTCTGGTGGACACAGGAGCCACTAGGTCCACGATCAGATCAGCTGCAGTTCCAGACCTGCCCATGTCTGGAGAGACCGTACAAGTGGTAGGGGTCGCAAACAGGAGAATAACCAGCCAATTGACAGAACCGGTACAGGTGAAAATAGGGAAGTACAGCGATGAGCACCAGTTTGTGGTTTGCGATTCAAGTCCTGTGTGTCTGCTAGGAAGAGACCTGTTGTGTAAATTGAATTGTACTATATACTGTACACCTCAGGGAGTGGAGGTATTGACCAATGATGATGATGCAGACTTCAAAGTTGCAAACTCAAGAATATGCGTGGAGCTGTACCCTACTTTAACAGTAGATGAGCTCCCCTGGGACTTGAGAGAGACAGTGGCACCAGAAGTATGGGATTTCACTGGGGAAGAGATAGGATTGGTCAAAGGGGTGGACCCAGTGAAAATTGTAGTGAAACCGCATGCTGAGTTCCCAAGAACACCCCAATATAAATTGACTCCAGAAACGATTGCAGGCATAAAGCCCGTGATCGAGTCCATGATTAAACAGGGAATACTGAAAGAAATCGTGGGTAGTCCATGCAACTCCCCGATTATGGGTCTGCAGAAACCAAATGGGAAATTTCGGATAGTACAGGACCTTCGAAAGATTAATAACATAGTCGTTTCATGTTGTCCAGTGGTACCGAATCCATCAGTGATACTGTTTCAGATTCCATTCCAAGCTGAGTGGTTCACTGTGATTGATCTTTGTCAGGCTTTCTTTTCGATCCCTCTGGACGAAGAAAGCCATTTTCTTTTCGCATTTAAGCTGGAAAATCGCGTCCTAACATGGTGTCGTATCCCTCAGGGGTATACAGAGAGCCCATCGATCTTTAACCAGCTTTTGAAGAAAAATCTTGAAAGTCTAGTGCTGCCCCAGAAGTCAGTTCTGGTCCAGTACATAGACGACCTCCTTGTGGCGTCAGAAACAGAAGAAGCTTGCAGGGAGGACTCCATTGCTTTGTTAAATCACCTAGCTGCCAATGGGCACAAGGTGTCCCCGGGAAAGTTGCAGTACTGTCTGACAGAGGTGCAGTACTTGGGACACAGAATAGAGAAAGGCAAACGAAAGGTGTCACCAGACAGGATAGAGGCGATCATGAAAATGAATGCGCCTAAGACACAGAGAGAGGTCAGGATGTTCCTAGGGATGGTGGGTTATTGCCGACAGTGGATCGCGAACTTTTCACTGAAAGCAAAGCCCTTGCAAAAACTGACGCACAAGGAGGTGAGCGATCCGGTACCATGGGACAAAGACTGTTTGATGGCATTCCTACAGCTGCGAGAGGACCTGTGTCGTGCTCCGGCATTGGGAATGCCTGATTACAATAAACCATTTTTTCTTTACTGTTGTGAGAGAGAAGGTTGCGCGTTGTCTGTGTTAGTCCAAATCCATGGGAATGCCCGTAGACCAGTTGCTTATTTCTCGGCTACTTTAGACCCAGTAGCCGCAGCGTTGCCCGGATGTCTCAAATCCGTTGCTGCAACGGGTGTCAGCATTGAGAGATGTGAAAATATCGTCATGGGGCACCCGTTAGAGGTGTGCGTGCCCCATTCTGTTGAACTGTTGATGACCAGGACCAAAACACAGCATCTGACCAACAGCAGGCTCACGCGCTATGAGCAAGTTATTCTTGCTGCAGAGAATGTGACCCTCAAGAGATGCTCTGTTTTGAACCCTGCCACCTTGATGCCACTCCCAAATGATATCGAGGATGATGATGAATGTACAGACCATGACTGCCTCGATGTGACTGAACTATGCACCAAACCCAGACCCGACATCGTAGATGAGCCACTGACTGACCCAGATGAAATTTTCTTTGTCGATGGCTCATGTGTAAGAGACGAAGTTGGGCAGTTGAGAGCAGCTTATGCTGTTTGTACAATTACTGGAGTTGTGGAAGCTGGGTGCCTGGAAGGAGTACACTCCGCTCAGGTAGCCGAGATTATTGCCTTGACACGTGCTTGCTTGGCAAGCAATCAAATTCGAGTCACCATATACACCGACAGCCAATATGGTTATGGGGTGGTTCATGATTACGGGCAGTTATGGTCTCAAAGAGGGTTCATGACCTCTTCAGGCTCTCCCATTCGCAATGGAGAGTTTGTGCGCCTGTTGTTAGAGGCGTTGCAATGCCCAGCAGGTATCGCAGTTGTAAAGTGCACCGCACATACCAGAAATGAGGACTTCGTTTCGAAAGGCAATAGATATGCTGATGAAGTTGCGCGGTATTGCGCAGAACAAGGGTACTCTTTCACAGAGGTGGAAGTGGGTGGAATAAATGTAAGAACTGAATTAGCCATGATATTGGAAACTGTTGATACTTGGGATGAACTGTCAAACATGCAAGAAAATGCTCCTGATTTTGAAAAAGAAACATGGGAAAAGGCAGGATGTGTAATGGGTGAGTCCCATTTTTGGGTCTCAGCAGACGGCAGAGCAGTGTTGCCCAATGAGATGGTGAGTCCAATGGCCAGACTCATACATGGTCCCGTACACTTAGGGAGAGATGCTATGCTGAGAGTGTTTAGACAGACTTGGTACAATCCTAAGTTTCGAATAGCGGCAGAAGCAGTGTGTCAGCGTTGTGTGACCTGTCAGCAGCTGAACGTAGGGAAAAGAACACCAGTTGCACTGAGTCACATAGGAAGGTCTGGAGGTCCATTCAATCGAATGCAGATAGATTTCATTGAAATGCCGAGATGCAACCGCCTCCGCTATGTCCTGGTGGTTGTTTGTGTGTTCTCCAGATGGGTTGAGGCATACCCTACACGTAGGTGCGACACCCTCACAGTGGCCAAGTTACTGCTTAGGGAACTCATTCCGCGCTTCGGGGTGCCGGCCTCTTTGGAATCAGATAGGGGAACGCATTTCAATAGCGAGCTTGTGAAGATGATTTGTGCAGCTCTAAATATCGATCAGAAGTTGCATTGTAGTTACCGACCAGAAGCCTCAGGAATTGTGGAGCAGATCAATGGCACGATCAAAGCCCGAATTGCCAAGGTGTGCTCCTCAACGACCCTGAGTTGGCCTGACGCCCTGCCATTGGTTCTCATGAGCCTTCGTAGTACCCCAGACAGAAGAACGGGGTTGTCACCCCATGAGGTGTTAATGGGGAGAGCAATGAGGCTGCCATCTGTCCCAACTACTGCACTGTTAAATATCACAGATGATATGATCCTGGACTATTGTAAGGGGCTGTCTGACGCCATTCGTTCTGTGTCCCTTCAGGTGCAGGCTGCCGAGGTTCCATCGTGCCAGGGCCCGTGCCATGACCTGTATCCTGGGGACTGGGTCCTGGTGAAAAAACATGTGAGAAGAAGCTGCTTGGATGTTCGTTGGCGTGGGCCCTTCCAGATCATCTTGATTGCGAATACGGCTGTGAAGGTGGGAGGCCTGCCCAATTGGATCCACGCGTCACATACGCGAAGGGTTCCAGCACCTCGGGAAGAAACAGCTCCTCTCTCGGATAGACGTCCAGCAGAGGACCGAGAAGCCATAGAGGGGGCTAGCCAAGCTGAAGAGGTGCCAGCGGAAGCAGGGAACGAGTCTGACCAAGCTGAGGACGGTCAGTACAACAGCGAAACAGACGACGCTACAGAAGGAGAAAGTAGCTGGGAGTACGAGTCAGACACTGACAAGTCTGACAGAGAGCGAGAACAGACAAGAAGGAGAAGGAGTAGAAGGGCACGTGGAGAAGCTAATTGGCCGCAAAGAAGGAGTTCTAGCCTGAGGTCAACTCCAGAGGTAACCCTTCCTCCGATATCAGAAGACTCAGACCCGGAAGAAGGTGCTCAGGGCGCTGAAGCACCGGACCGAA
Source organism: Lissotriton helveticus (assembly GCF_964261635.1). Classification (NCBI taxonomy): domain Eukaryota; kingdom Metazoa; phylum Chordata; class Amphibia; order Caudata; family Salamandridae; genus Lissotriton; species Lissotriton helveticus. Next base: position 1,763,501,385 of record NC_136065.1, read on the forward strand.
GAAGGTCGAGAAGAGTGCGTGTGCCTAACAGAAGATACTCCACTCCTGAGTGGACATATCTGGCGACAAATGTCTGTGAAACAGGAGACAGGGAGGATTCGAGCGGTGGTGGTGTCCAGTTCTGAGCCCATCGTCACCGTGGAAATACGACTGTTGGTACCCGGAGTCGAACAAGAAGGGTCACTAACATTCATGCTCCCCAGACCTCCCCGCCTCAGCAAGTTAAAACACATGTTTCTTTCAGAATTGCAATTCCCCGACTTTGGTACAACGATAACAGCACATGAAGAGCACAATCTTCGTTTGGAAATACTGAACTTTGCTATCGAAGCTGCAGGCACAGGCTTGATAGTAGACTGTTAAAGGACTTTGTAAATAAAGTGAACAGAAAAAAAAAAGAAGATTACCTAGCGCCCAGGAAGCAGAGAATTTTAGGGAACTTCCCTTGAGTTGATGGAGAAGGGCTAGGGTTGTCTTTATTGAACTGTTAAAGGACTTTTGCGAAAAAGGTTGTCAGCTTCCAGTTGTGTGGATTCTAAAGACAAAAAGGAAAAAAAGAGACTGTAAAGGAACGAGAGGAAAAGAACTTTTTGCTAAGATAAGAGAGAGCCATATTGTCTGACGAAATGGAAGCCGGCACCCAGAACCGCAGAGCTAAATGTATAATAGGTACACTAATAGTAGGAGTGATAATATTAATAGCTTTAGTGGTAACAATTTCTTATGTAAAGGGACATGAGGAAGAGGCGAAGGTAACTGATGTGAAATCTGTAGAAACGCTTACACCCACTGTTGCTGGTGAGAAAAGGGAAAACATTCAAGAGAAAGCGTTATTAGCTGCAGAAGCCCGCAGGTTACACGTAGATGAGTCCCAAGGAGACTTTAGGTCAAATGCTTATGCTAAACTCTTATATGAATACGTGGATGCCATGGAGGTTAAGGACTGTTATGTCTGCATGCAGTTGCCGGCGTCTGTAGATGAAGGCATTAGATACCATCACCTCCCGCTGACATATGGCATTACATGTAGCTTATTGCTTAGTATATTTTATGAGAGAGATAGTTTTGAATACTATTTCTCCAACTATGATTCAGTGTTGCCAGAAGTCCCAAATTATAAGCAGATGAACAAATGGGACTACTGGAAGAGTGAAGACAGATTGGCCAAATTCTTCATTCCTTGGATTACCTTAGATACTTCACATGCCCGTAGAAATAACCTGACATGCAAGGTGTCAGAAGTCGAGAAGAAGTTCATAGGGCAGGTGGATGATCGTTACAGGAGACAAAAGATTTTGAAAAAATCAGGACAATGGAAAACAGATTGGACCGAGGAAGAGAAGGCACACAAGAGAAAGGGTAGTAGTGGTCCAATAGCTTTAGATAAGACGCAGAGAGGAAAGCTATGTCTTCACCGAGCCAAAACGTATTATGAAAATGTATACGTGGGAGAAGTCGACTGTGAACATGCTTTCAATATAGAGTACTATACTAAGGATTTCCTGAAGGGAATGCAAGTGATTCCAAATGTGTATTTTGTATGTGGAAGAAATGCTTACGTGCGACTACCTGACAACTGGTATGGATCATGTTACCTAGCAATTGTCTTCCCCAAAATATATCATGCACAAGACTTAGTGATCATCGAGGGCAAGACATCATCAAGGGGAAAGAGAGATGTAGGAGATGCAGAAATGGTTGGAGATGTCTTTGGAGCTATGTTCCCTCTTTTGGGAGTAATCCTTAATGATGTTAAAATTAGACGACTGGCAACAGTTGTCGACAGGTTGTCTGCCAGCACTGCTCAGTCCTTAATGCTGGTAGAAGGAGAGATGCAATCGATAAGGGCTATGGTTCTTCAGAACCGTCTTGCGTTAGATGTCCTACTAGCAAAAGAGGGCGGAGTCTGTAAGGCTTTGAAGGTCCAGGAATGTTGTACTTACATTCCAGACAATTCAAAGCCCCTTGGGAAAGTTATTAGGAACATAACTAATATTCACAAGGAGATCGAAGACTTGAGTAGAGAAAATGTCTGGGAAAAGGTGGGCCACGGAATGAGTGAAGTCGGAGGGTGGATTTCCACCATAGGCAAAAGCTTTGTGTGGTATATACTAAAACCTATCATCATAATATTGATCTGTGGGATTATATTGTGGGGATTGGTGAGGGTATTCAAATGGTACAGAGCAAGAAGGTCAGAAAGGGCCCAAAGAGAACAGCTGCAGAGATTGGCTGCCATACAAGATAATCAGTTCAGGAGTCTGAGGGCTCTGGAAGCGCAGAGACAAATTATGCCAGCAATAACTGCAGTTTAAATGTTAGTGATGACCCCGAGAGGTCATCAAAGGGGGGAACTGAGAGAGCGCAAACTGACCTAAATGTATGAGTGCATCACACTTACCTGTAGTAAGCATAAATCATGAGGAGAAATGCCATGAGTGCTAATAGTATCTGAAATTATATTCTGAATGTATAGCTAATGTAGAGATTTAAGTAGAAGTGGAACTAATACAGAAATGTGTGACACTATATGATTTTATTAGATGTGATTATTCCTGAATTCATGTCGTATAGCTGCTAAAATGTAAGATGGCATGTGGTAAAACGCAGAATGTGGTAGGCCTCAGGGCCAAAGCTAGAAAGTGTTTCTTTTCACGACATAGATTGAAATAATGTTTTGGCCATTGCATTAATGGGCCATGATTTATAGATGTGTTTACTGAATAATAGAATAAGAGTATTAACATGCTTTAATTAATGAAGAAGTTGAATGCTATAATCATTATGAGAAATGCTGTGGGCCTGAATTATTTTAAACATTGATTTATACGTACATGTCTGGGCTGAGAAATGTTGCAAGCCTTTTTGGAAGTCTATGAGAGTTGGGTTCTTGGCTGCAGATATCTGTCTGCAAAGGAAAAGGGGGGATCCAATTATAAATGAATGAATAGAGGTCTGTTCAGTAGACGGCCCAGACATGGAGGAGGGTTCCGGAATGTTTAAGGGGTATCAGCGGGCCGGAGAAGAGTCTGAGAAGCAAGGTCAACTCCAACGTACGAGGCCCAATACAAAGCAGCATGGAAAAAGCCAGAAGCTACACCACGTGAGAGGCGTCTCACGAGGGGCGTCTCAAATGTTGTTGACTGTTTTGTATTAGGGACAGCACCCCTGGGTGGAGTTAGAGCAGATACCTGAGGACCCCTTAGAGAGCGGATGGGTAGGCAGAGAGGGGTCATGACTGGAGAACTATAGGTTTTCACCAAGAGACTTAGAGTGAGTGACTTCCCTTGGGGGTCATTCACTGCTGACACCTTCGTTAGGTTGGGATTTGGTTAAGTAGGGATACCATCTAGAGCAGGGTAGGGACAGCCTAACCTGTGCGTTTTCCTCCAACTTAAATGAAGGAGAGATATGCGTCAATGCTGATAGCTTTATTATTCTTAGAACTTGTGTTAGTGATTTCCGTTGCTCGTCTGAGGGCTTTCAGAGAGCACATGTATGTAGTTGGACCTGTGTATCTCGTGAATCTCATTCTGAGATGCCTGTATTTGCAGCTTATCATATCTTTACAATAAACTTTTGAAAGCTAGAAGTTGTTTGTGATCTTTGGGAGCAGAGTCCTTTATTGGGTGAACTAACTTGCAGAGAGGTGCACTTTCTTCCTCAAAGACAGGCAATAAAGGTTCAGTCGACCAGATCGAGGTTTGGATCAATAGTGATAAGGTATCGATCAAAATCTCGCCCTTCCAGGCCCAACAAGTGAGCTCAATGCACGGCAAACACAGAGCCTCACAAAGCACCGCTTTTATCTTCCATCCACCTATTTTCATATAGACGTTCAAAGGCTCAAGCACTAATGGCTCCACATCAGCTCCCCATTACTTTCAGGTCCATGGGAAACGTGTACACATCTGCCCAAGAGCACACTTCACCTGTTGAACTAAGGTCCCGACCTGGTTCCCCCTCACTCCTGCAGGACTTGCAGCACCCCGTCTGTGAAGGTGTTGTCACCCAGAACAGATTTTTGGGGGCCTGGACTTACTTTAATCCAGAGCAAGAGAGGGACATACAATGCATTTCTTGTATATTATAGAAGTAGTGCAGCACTAAGTTTACTCAATGCCTTCAACTTCAAGTGTCGAAAGGGATTTTATTTTTCGCTGTTTTCAATTTAAATAAATGTGGAAAAATACTAGTTGTAGAGTCGTCTTTTGCGTTTGGCATAAATAAATGTGGATTAATACAGAAAAAATGCCCAAAAAATAAATACAGATAAATACAGGCGGAAATGGCAAAAAAATAAATACCATAAAACCGGGAACTGTATGTATGTGCAAAAAATGGAAACATCAATTAAAGAGAGAGACAACAAAGAATCCTCTTGACAGTGAAATTGCATCAACACTGTATATGCAGTTTATATTTAACAGAATCCAATGTTTCAATTTTCAATTCTTCAACAAAGTATCCAATATTTCCCAATGCATTTCGGTGCGGGCACCTTTCATCAGGGGAACACTAGGATACTGCAACAACAAGCAGCAGTATGGTGTCTTTACATTGTAGGCACGCAAAACGCAGTGCTAGTTTTATTAGGACGAATAACTTTCGTTTTAAGTTCTCGCACCTTCGTAGCAGACGTGAATCACTCGTCGTGCTATATTCTAACGTAAGCCCATTCGTCAGTGTGTCTTCCTTAACTGCTGTTCTGCTGGTACACGCTTCGCAGCAGGTTGTTGTTGCAGTATCCTAGTGATACCTGATGAAGGTGCCTGCACCGAAATGCATTGGGAAATATTGAATAATTGAAAATTGGAACATTGGGTGCATAGGTAGAAGAGGCTTCTTGCCTTTTTTCTTCACTTTTACAGTTGTCTCCAGCATGATGGTGTCCTGGCTGTAGGTTTATCGAGAGTCACAGAAATGGTGAGCTTTTCAGTGAGATAGCCGGAGTGCTGGTCATGATTATTTTGTAAATTATGCATCTGTTTTTTTAAGACGGTGCTGCCCAGCACGGGGAACCAATGGAGTTCTATTCATTATTGGTGTTATCATTACATTCCAGGTTCTCAATGAGGTATGCAGTGGTATGTAGGATGCCCTGCAGAGGGACAATGTGAATTATTTGAGGCCATTACGCGGGACATATTCACCAGTCCTATGCAAGAGTGCAAGAACACATGAATATCAGTTCTGAAGTCACTTTATGGGATGAATCATTTAACTTTATTCAGTAGAGAGGTCTTGTACCAGGCCATCAACATTTTCTTGCAGTTTTGTTCCTTGATGTGAGATGGGTGCCTAGTTTGAACCTAAGGGACTTTGCATTAGGCGAAATGTGTGGTTTACAGCTGTCTAAGTTCATGTCATTGAGCTAGGCCTGTACTATTTCTTGGTTGTTATTTTGTGTAAATAACAGGTTTCATGCTTGAGGAAGGTGTTGGATATCCAGGACTGGGTAATTTGAAAACAGTGTTTCATCCCCTGGATTTATATTGGTGAATATTGATGCTGGTTTCAGTGAGTACTGCTTAAAGATGAGGATGGTCATAATGGAACGCTCTGGGACTCCAGAGATTATTATGATCTTATGGGTCCTGGAAATTCCCATATGAATGACTGACTTAGTATCAGTTGGAAAGGTAGGAGGAGAGCCATTGAAGGGCATTTCTAGTGAAGCCCCCATTTGAGGCATCAGTGTGTGAATGAGGGTGGGGTAGTCAACGGTGTCAAAGGCTGATGAAAGGGCCAATATTAGCATGAGGCAGGTGTTGACTTCATCTGTGGCCAGTAAGGCCCCATCTATAATGTGTAGCTGTCTCTTTGGTTCAGCATGGTCTCAAGCCTGATTGGTGGTTGCAGGAAGTGAGCACCATCCTGTTTTAAGGAATGAGACTTGATTTCTATTATCAGATTTTGACACAGACAACAAGAGAGAGATAAAGACAAAAAAGATTGGAAAATAATGACACAGGGAAAATCTAGGATGAGAAATAGTTTGCAAGAGTAAGATAAAAAAATGAACTGTAGGACTATGAAACAAGGGGGCTTATTTACAAGCCTCTTGTGCTGACACTATGTCACTTTTTCCCATTTTAAAAGTAATGCACTGGCGGCACAGGGAGCTTGTAAATCAGCCTCAAAGAGACATGAGTTTAAGTTAAGACAAGGTGAACTTTGGGGCATATGTACAAGGAAATGGTGCAGAGTGGCATTGCCGCAAAATTTGCAGCACTGCATCATTTAAAAACAGGGATGTGCCTTACTTATGAGAATATGGCACACCCCTGCGTTTTGCCTTGTGCTGGCACGAAAAATAGCTGCCTAGGGCCAACATAGACACCCTTGCACCATAGTGCAAGGGGCTTTGCATTGTAGGGATGATTCTTTACATGCAGGAAGGTGTCCCTTCCTGCTCTTAAACAATCAATAATGCTGATTTGCTACTTGTTTGTGTGCTGCATTCTGCAGCACACATAGATGCAGCAAATCACCATTATTTAATGATTGTTTTTGTGCAGGAAGGGACACCATATTTACAAAGGTTAGGATAGGATAAGATAGGATAGGATGACACCACTAAAGCACACTAATACACAAGCGTGTCAATGCGCTATAGCAGGCCAGGAGGAAACAAGATGACATGCGGCCATGTAGTGAAAGCGGAGACGTGAAAAGCCAGTTGTTTTTTAAAAGCCAAGAGAGAGTCCGCGTTAGAGATGTAACTAGGTAGGAAATTCCATAACGTGGCGGCAGCTTCCGAAAAGGAGCGGACACCTCATCTGGTCCTACATAATGTAGGGATCACAAGTTTTTTCTGTAAGGAGGATCTCGAATGCCTCCCCGGATTATTCCATTGAAAAAGAGACTTCAAATTTGAAGTGCCCTAACTATGCAAGGCCTTAAATACCATGCTAAGAGCCTTAAAGCAGGTACATTTCCTTACAGGGAGCTAGTGAAGAGAACGAATCCCATCCCTGGCTGAAAGATGCTTGGGGATTTTTGCTGTGTTCTGTACCAACTAGAGTTTATTGAGGGAAGCACTGTTTATACTGAAGTGCAGGGCATTGCAGTAGTCTAGCCGCGAAGAGACCAGGGCAATAATAATTGACTGGTGCAGCTCAGTGGGTATAAAAGGCAGAACCTTTTCCAAAATCCTCAGGATGCAGAAACATGTGCTGACCATGCAACTGACCTGGGCCTCAAAATTCAGAGCATCATTAAAGATGACTGCAAGGTTTTTGGCTGTCCTAACGGGGACAGGGAGGGGACCGCAGACCGCCTACCACCAAGAGTTTGTCTAGATTGAGTTCTGAAATCCAAACACCAGCACTTCATCTTATCTGCATTAATCATCAGTGAGTTGTCCTTCATCAAGCATATAATGCTGGACATACACTGATTAAACCTCCCTGATACCCATTGCAGGTCATTGGAGATGGAGACGATAACCTGTGTATCGTCAGCATATGATAACACCTAAAAGCCAAAAGACTGCACCAGGTCAGCCAAGGGAGTCACATGAAGATTGAAAAGGGTGCTACTCAAAGATGAGCCCTGAGATGCCCCACAATGAATTCTAAAGGCCTTGGCTTTAAAGCCTCAACAGCTAACAGTTTGGGCCCTATGTGACAGAAATGAATGGAGAAGCTGTAGGGCTTTCCGAGTAATTCCCACTTGCTGCCGACGCTGTACCTTAGGTGGCGGGGAGATGGTATCAAATGCCACCGATAGGTTGAGCATTATCAGAACCGCCGCCCCACCCTGATCTACCTGAGCATGGATACAGTCGGTAGCCACAATAAGGGCAGATTCAGTACTGTGACCGACGCAGAACCCGTTCTGAGAAGGATCTAAGATCCCCTGAGAATCAACATTTTTCATCAGGTCTTTATTGATGAATGTTTGCAGGATCTTAGCAAAGCGGCGTTAAGCCATTCAAAGTGACTTAGAGCCTCTTTGTAAATATGGTGCAGGCCATTGCGGCACTGGAACGTCAAAAAAAGTGACATTCCCGTGACTCAATCGCCTTGTACATATGCCCCTTTGTGTTCAGCAACCCTGGCATTCAGCAGCGCTGCCATGGCTCCCAAGAAAACGTTTTTACCCCTGTACTCATTATTATTTTTTATAAATTAGACACTACCAACTACCTTGTCTGGAATGTGTGGAATGACGAGTCGGCTACTAGCTCCAGCTACGAGCGCAATGTTGACTCTTTGCCTAAATTACTCTTTATTCTTCCAGTTCATGCTCTGAAAACGTGAACAATGGCGATTCCCCCATGGAAACTTTAGGCACATCTGTAATCATTCCTGCATGATTCTTTTCTTTGTTATTGTGCCGGCAACATCATGTATCTATTGAAGTGTTCTTGGAAGGGTAATTAACCTTACAAATCGCTCTAACAATGCACTAACTGTATGAATTAGACACAGGCTGCCAGAAAAAACTCCAAACTAAAGCCTCCTGGGTGAAAATGAATGCACATAGCATGGAAATGGGCACCCATGGATGCTGAGAGCCCCTGGGTTAATTAAAATGTAGTTTGCCTTATCAAACTGTTTCAGACCTCGGTGTAGTGTCAGAAAGAATGCAGGGAACATTCTGCATCAACCTTCTTTCTTCAAGAGCCCAAGGAGCAGGAAGTACACGTAGAGACTGAGATGCAATTGTAGCGATTTTTAAATTGCTCAGTAATTACTTCCAATTCTGCGGATTGTACTTGAAACACACTACTTTCATTCATTACAAAGCTTTCTGGGGTACATTTTACTCTTGTAAATTACCATGTGCCTGCAGAGGTAACATCCTCCAAATCAGCAGATCCTGCTAGAAATTGACTATTCATTTTAGCTGTTTTAAAGTACTAGGTCATACTAACCTCACTTCTTTGAAAAGAGAGTATATTTTTTTCTGAAAATATGCGTTTCCTTTGTTTAGTTTTTTCACCAATATGGGCAAACCTAGGCTACTGTACAGTGGTATGCCTAATTATCTCCGGTAGTACAGGTAATGTAAAATACAAGTATGAATTAATTGATGAACCAATCTGGTATAAATGGTGCTATTGTTAATACATAGCGATGTCCATAACTTCTATGGGTTCAGCTGCTGCACTACATGGAACTAGGTGTCATTTCCTCAGTTGCACTCTACAATGTATAACTATAAAGAGCCTATACCATTGCATTAACAATTATGAAGAAATCTATATATCAAATACCAGAATTAGCAAATGTGTCGAGTGTTATCATGACCACACCCTAAACACACACCTTGCCCTTTCATTCTCACCATTTCATATCTATCAGATTAGCTCTAACTTGCCAACAAAGCCCTAAAATAACTTAAGCACTTAACGTAAACATCACTATAAATCAGAGGTCTTCAAACTGCTTTGCTCTGAGCCTCCCAAAGTAAAGTCTGCCCGACCTCCAAACCATTAATGCAAAGATTGGGCGAGGAAGAGGGCCAGGGCTGAATGCAGGAGGCAGGGCTTATTTGATCATTTCAGGGAGACGTTTTCTGCAGCCCAAAATTCACAATGCATGTGAGGCTTTTAAAAGAACAAATACATCAAACAAGAACACACATTTATAAAACCATTCTGCTCCCCATAAGTGAATTTTGGGAGCCCCCCCTTACACTCCTAATATGTGAGGTCATATGCAGTGTATGGCGGGGGAGGGGGGGGGGAGGAGGGGCAGTTATCCTCGTCACCTTTGCCGCCTGGTCTATAATAATATGACGTTAGCTCTGAGCTATCTTGTAATCCCGAAAGGGAGCAAAGCCCATTTAGATCAGAAAGTTTGCCCAGCGTCATGAACCCCATGTCCTGCCCAAGCCCTGCAGAATGAGTCCTGGAAAACTGACAAAAAATCGCGATTGGCCCATAGTGGTGTTTCTTTGTTTAAACGCTATTCAATACTGCCGATCTCCTGCCAAATATGAATATTATCCCTTATTGCATTAAAACGTACCCTCTGGTTGTAATTAGGATCCCTAGCCTATAAAGGAAAATCCTAAACTCGGCCCCAAAAGCTACCTGATAGCCAAAAGATGATGGATCCGGATCAGCCGGGATTAGTAAATTGAGCTGACGACCATAAAAAGAGACCCAAAAATATAACTTAAAATCTGGGATTTAAAGTCCTTCTTTCTTATGCAGGGGTTTCATAAAATGAATGGCCGTGTTGCGTGCATGTAGCCCCAAACTTCCTATGGCGCCCTTAAGGATCCTAAAAAAAGAATCGGGTGCTCTCAATGGAATTGCTCTAAACAGATATATACATTTTGGGAGAATATGTCTCTTAATAATACGAATTTGACCAAAAATAGTAAGTGACAATTTATTTCAGGATTTCTTCTTAGAGATAGCTCATAACAAAGGTTCACAGTTCAGTTTAACAATATTCCTAAACTCAGGACACAACTTAAAACCAAGATGTACCACCGTCGAAGTTACCCATGGAATCGGATAATCAGGTTTAAAATTCAAGAGAACCTGTGTTTTAGACTTTTAAACTTGCCCAACCTAGCTGCTTCATCAACATGTCCAATTGCTGCTAATGGGTTGGAAGAGAAAACTGCCATATCATCCTGATACGCAGTCAGTTTAAGTTTTTGGCCTCCCAATATCAGAGGCTAGATACCTGTGTTCATGTGGAGCGATTCTAAATATGGCTCAATGTACAGGGCAAACAAAAGGGGGGAAACAGGCACACCTGTCGAAAGCCTCAACAAGTCTGAAATAGATTTGAGTATATTCTGGCAAAGGCCACCCTGGCAACAGGGGTCTTATATAGTGAGTGGGCCAATTAGATAAGTCCATCACCAATGCCAAAGGCGCCCATCATGGTCCACATACAGTCTCATGCCACACGATCGAAGGCCGTCTAATAGAATCACACCTAAATTGGTGTTACATTTCCCAGCTACATCAAATGCTACAATCCCTGTATTAGTATGACTAGTTGTATCCCTTCTGGGCACAAACCTGTGTTGCTGTTGAGTCACCATGGTTCAATCAATCAATCAATCAATCAATCAAGATACTTATAAAGCGCACTACATACCCATGAGGGTCTCAAAGCACTGGGGGGATGCTGCTACTGATCGAAGAGCCAGGTCTTGAGGAGTCTTCTGAAGGCCAGTAGGTTTTGGGTCTGCCGTTGGTTGGTGAGGAGGGTGTTCCAGGTTTTGGCGGTGAAGTGGGAGAAGGATCTGCTACCGGCGGTCGTTCTTCGGATGCAGGGGACTGTGCCGAGGGCAAAGTCGGCGGAGCAGAGCTGGCGGGTGGGGGTGTAGAAGCTGAGGCATCTGTTGAGGTATCCTGGGCTGGTGTTGTGGAGAGCCTTGTGTGCATGGATGAGGAGCTTGACGGTTATCCTCTGGTTGACGGGGAGCCAGTGCAGGTCTCTCAGGTGGGGTGTGATGTGGCTGCGGTGGGGATGTCAATGATCAGATGTGCCGAGGCGTTCTGGATGAGTTGCAGTTGTCCCAGGAGCTTGGCTGACGTTCCTGCATAGAGGGCATTTCCGTAGTCCAGTCTGCTGGTGACGAGGGCCTGGGTGACTGTTCTGCGAGTTTTGGTGGGGATCCACTTAAAGATCCTGCGGAGCATTCGGAGGGTGTTGAAGCAGGATGAGGAGATGGCGTTGACCTATTTAGTCATGGAGAGGGTGAAGTCGAGGATGACGCCTAGGTTGTGTGCGTGGTCGGTGGGTGTTGGGGCAGTTACCAGTGCGGTCGGCCACCAGGAGTCATCCCAGGCTGAAGGGGTGTTTCCGAGGTGGAGGACTTCCGTCTTGTCCGAGTTCAGCTTCAGTCGGCTGTTCCTCATCCATTCGGCGATGGCCTTCATGCCTTCGTGGAGGTTGGTTTTTTCGGTGTGTGACGGCCTTTGGTGAGAGAGAGGATCAGATGAGTGTCATCAGTGTAGGAGATGATGTTGAGGTCGTTCTGTCGGGCGACGTGGGCGAGGGGGGCCATGTAGATGTTGAACAGCGTCGGGCTGAGGGAAGAGCCCTGGGGTACGCTGCAGATGATCTCAGTGGCACTGGAGTGGAAGGGGGGGAGGCGTACGCTCTGGGTTCTGCCAGAGAGGAAGGACGTGGTCCAGTCCAGGCCCTTCTCTTGGATTCCGGCATCATGGAGGTGTGTGCATAGTGTGTTGTGGCAGACCATGTCGAAGGCGGCTGACAGGTCCAGGAGGATGAGGGCCGCTGTTTCTCCGTTGTCAAGCAGGGACCTGATGTCATCGGTGGCGACAATGAGGGCGGTTTCGGTGCTTTGGTTGCTGCTGAACCCGGACTGGGACTGGTCCAGGATGCTGTTCTCCTTGAGGTAGCAGGTCAGTTGTTTGTTGACGATTTTCTCGGTGACCATCGCCGGGAATGGGAGCAGGGAGATGGGTCGGAAGTTCGTGAGGTCCTTGGTGTCTGCCTTGGGTTTCTTGAGTAAGGCGTTGAGATCTTAGCGTGCTTCCAGCTTTCCGGGAAGGTTGCTGTCTCGAAGGAGATGTTAATTACTTTTCAGACATGGGGTGTGATGGCTGTGCAGACCTTGTTGAATACGTGGTGAGGGCATGGGTCTAGCGGTGAGCCGGAGGGGATGGTGTTCGTGATCTCTCCGGTGTCCTCGTCATTGATGCTGGTCCAGGAGAGCAGGCGGTTGGTGTGGGTGGTGGATGTGGGGGCGGTGGTTGTCGGGACGGATGTGGCGTTGAAGCTGTCGTGGATGTTGGCGATCTTGCGTTGGATGAAGGTGGCCAGCGAGTCGCAGATGTCTTGCGAGGGTGGGATGTCGTTGGTGTTGGAGCTGGGGTTGGAGACTTCTTTCACGATGTTGAAGAGCTCTTTGCTGTTGTGTGTGTTGTTATCTAGGCGGTCTTTGAATGAGGCCCTCTTGGAGGTTCTGATTAGTTGATGGTGCCTGCGGGTGGCATTCTTGTGGACTGCATGGCTGTCCGGTGTTAGTTCGCTGAGCCAGTTCTTCTCCAGTTTTCGGCATGTTCGTTTGGAGGCCTGGAGGTCTTCGGTAACCCAGGTGGCTTTCTTGGTGGTGTGGCTGTTGCAGGGTGTCTTGATTGGGGCAAGGGTGTTGGCGCAGTTGTTGATCCATTGTCTGAGGTTGCGGGCGGCGGTGTTTGGGTTGGTGGAGTCCGCGGGTGGGTTCAGGGCGAGGGTGGTGGTTAGCTGGTCTTCGGTGACTTTGCTCCAACCACGTCGAGGCACCTGAAGGTGAAGTGGATGCAGTGGTGGTTGGTCCAGTGGTGTTCGGTGATGTGGTTGAAGGTGACGTGGGGGCTTGCGGTGAAGATGGGGTCGAGTGTGTGGCCGGCGGCGTGGGTGTTGTCACGAGCTGTCTGAGTCCGAGGTTGGCGAGGTTGTCGATCAGGGTGTTGGTGTCGTTGTTGTTCTCAAGGTGGAATTTCAGGTCCCCCAGGAGGATGTAGTCCATGGAGACGAGGGCGAGTGTGCTGATGAAGTCGGCGATGGAGTCACTGAACTGTGGTCTGGGGCCGGGTGGTCTGTAGACAAGGGTTCCTCTGAGGGTGGTGTTGGGGTCGGTGTGGATTTGGAAGTGCATGTGTTCAGCTGTGCTGAGGTTGTCGTCGGTCTTGCTAGAGAGACTCTGAGGTTGTTCCTATGGACGATGGCGATTCCTCCTCCAACCCAGTTGGTACGGTCCCTGCGGGTGATCTTGTAGCCTTACGGGATGGCTATGGCGATGTCAGGAGCTGAGGTTGGGTTCAGCCAGGTCTCTGTCAGGAAGGCGATGTCTGGGGAGGTAGAGTTGAGAAGGTCCCAGAGTTCAACAGCATGTTTGCGGGCAGAGTGGGTGTTGAGAAGAATGCGTCTGAGGTAGTTGGGTTCTTTGGTTGGTGGTTTGGTGGGTCTGATGATGGTGAAGCTGCAGTTCCAGCAGGTGAAGGGTCCTTGGGTGCGCTTCGGGATGGCCTGCAAGCAGGTGTGTTCTAGTCTGGGGTTGAGTGTGTGGAGGGTGCTGGCATCGTAGCAGAGTTGGGCGTTGTGGTGTTCTTAAGGGCCAGGGGTTCTTGCACTGGGTGTGGTCCATGCGCGGACGGGCGCAGACAGGCTTGCCTTAGGCGCGCCAGCAGCGCACGCAGTGACCACCATAAGAAGGGGAGGTGGGAGGGAGGAGCAGCTGAGAGGGGGCAAGGACGAATGGGCAAGCGGGGGGGCTGGGCCGCAGGGGACACAGCGGCGGGGAAAGTAGCAGAGAATGGCAAGCGGGGAGAAACGGTCACAGAAGCGGAAAATGCACTACAATAAGGACGGTCACAGGAGCAAATGGAGCCCAATACAAGATAAAATACAGATACAAGACTGGAATGACGAGAGGGTGAGCGGGGGGCGGGTCCGCAAGGGGAAGCAGCAGCTGGGAGAGCGACAGTAGCACGCAGGAAGGACAGTCACAAAATACAGGCACAGAATACAATGGAAGACGGTCACAAGCAGAAGGGGCACAATGCAAGTACAATACAGAGCAAGTCTGGAGCAGGGGGGGGGGCCGCAGAGGAAGCAGCAGCGGGGAGAGTGGCAATAGCACACGGGAAGGATGGTCACAAAATACAGGCACAGAATACAATAGAAGACGGTCACAAGCAGAAGGGGCACAATGCAAGTACAATGTAGAGCAAGTCTACAGCAGGAAAGCAAACCTACGGCCTACCACTGGCCACCAGGGATGAGGCGCAGGTGGTAGCCTGCGTTTAGAGGCGGGCCTCGATTTCCCTCAGCGGCAGCGGCGGCTGAGCAGATACACGGGCAGAGACACGGGCTCAGTCAGGTGGGCTGCGCGGTGTGGGGGGCGACCTCCCTGCAGACAGGGTCAAGGGTCGCTCTCACTGCCACGCAGCGGCCGCCATGGTTAAAAGTTAAGGGGCAATGTGCATGGCCAAGATTTTAGCAAACCATTTTGCAATCCGTAATCATCAGAGAAATAGGTCGGTAAGATCCCATGTCCTCTGCGGACATGATTCAAAGTATCAGGATCCACCCCTCCTGTGTGAATATGTTGAATAACCTTTAAAAATTCAGCAGCTAATATGTATTATAATACCTTATAAAATTCTAAGGTATGGCATCCTCGCCCACTGCCTGGGCTGTGGGAAGGACCACCAGAGTAGCACCAATCTCGGCGACAGAAAACTCAGCTTGCATCTCACCTGCCTGATGTTCCCCAGCGATAGGGAAGACTACACCACTGAATATACTTCCCAATACCAGCCCGATCAATTATATGAGACTGGCGGTATAGCCCCTCATGGAACCGAGAAAACTGCTCCAAGATGGATGTGGAGCTTACATGAAACATACCGTCCATGCCCTTGATCAATTGGATCATACATTGAGGGGCATATGTACAAGGAATTAACGCCACCGTAGCGTACATTTTTTGACGTTACGGCAGCTCTATTTTCTTATTGACGTATTTACAAGTTGCTGCTAACCACAGTTAGCTGCAGTTTTCCGGCATAAACGTGAATTTTTAGGAATGCCACTTCTGTTAGCGGGACTTAACGAAAATGAGACGCAAGGTAGGCCTTCCTGTGCAAAAACTGCCACTAACCCTGCTTTGCAAGATTTATAAGGAATTCCTTGTATGGAACAAAACTAAGAAAACTGCCTCTAACTTCAGTTAGAGGCAGTTTGCTAAGACCAGAAAATAGCTGGTCTTAAAAATGGTGCAAACTTTTGGGGCCTCATTTCAGAAGGTTTTGGTGGTGGACAGCACTGCAAGGAATGTTGCTGCGTTGCCCTGCAACAAAACTACAGGGCAGGAATGCACACCATGAATAAGATAGGGTGCATTCCTGGGCCTCATGCATGAAACGTGTTGCATCGCTGCGACGAAACAGTGTTGCAACAGTTTTCACTACGCCCTTCTTGAGACATCATGGATGGGCTCTATTCACTGTGCGGCGCTCCATGTTGCAATTAATAACAGATACCTCTGGAATCCTGATGTATCTGTCAGCGCTAATGTCACGCATTGCTTCAGTTGTGTCACAAACATGATGCAACTCCAGCAATGCCTGTGGCCAGCCTATCCCTATGGCACTGCTTCACCCTTACCCCTGCCATGAGGCAGGCATAAGGTACTGACACAGTGGCATCCTATAATTGTTGGATTTCACTTTGCCACTCCTATGAGGATTTGTTGTGTGGGAACACCCACCCTGCATACATCATACCTGATGCATGTATAATGTGGCACAGGGCTTCACAAGGTCAGGCATAAGCCAAAATCACTTTGCAAATACGGCTCATCATGGTGCAAGAACCATGCTGCAAGTACCACAAGAAAATGACGCACCTAAGGAGTGAAACTGTCAGAAGGGGCTCATGAATAAGCTCCCTGTCTTTTTCCCCTATGTTGGCACACAATGGCTGCCATGCGCCAATGCAGGCACACTTGTACCATGGTGCAAGGTTGACTGTGTTGCGGAGTTGATTGATGTTGTGGCTCCAAGTCTTCATGAGATGTCTGCAGTTGGGGCTGAACTAGTGGAGGACGGGACGGGAGTGAGCCAGTTGGCCTTCTTGTAGTGTTGCTTGCCTGGTCTTTTCTTGAGGGGTGCCAGGGTGTTGGCGCAGTTGGAGATCCATCGGTGGAGGTTGCGCACTGCGGTGTTGTCGTCTGAAGCATTGGCGGAGTGGTGGTGATGAGGGAGTTGAAAGGAAGTTTTTTGGTGGCCTTCATCCAACTGCGATTGGGGGGCAATGGTGGCAATGGTGTATGGTGGGCATGGTGTATGGTGGGCGTGGTGAAGGTGTAATGTAAACAATGATAGTCAGTACAGGAGTGTGGATGCAGTTGAAGTTTCCCCCGGTTGAAGAAGACAGGCTCGAGCGTGTGTCAGGCTATGTGGGTTGGTGCGGTGACTAGCTGCTTGAATCCGATGTTGGTGAGGTTCCCCAGGAGGGTGGTGGTGTTCTGGTCTCTGGGTTGTCCAGGTGGAACTTGAGGTCTCCGAGTAGGATGTAGTCAATGGATGGGAGAGCTTGGAGTGCAATGAGGTCTAAAATGGCATCGGTGAATGGAGTTCATGGCCTGGGGGGCCTGTAGATAGGGGTGCCGCGGAGGTGGTATTGGAGTTCGTCCGGAACTGGAAGTGGAGATGTTCCATGGTCACCGTCGGGTCATTAGTGTGTGGTCAGTCGGAGGGTGCTTTTTCAGATAATGGCAATGCCTCCTCCTGGTCACCCAGGATGGTCCGTACAGGTGAATTTGTAGCCGTCGTGGATGGTGATTGCAATGTCCGGTCCGGAGCAGAGGTTGGTCCAAGTTTCCGAGAAGAAGGCGATGTCTGAAGAGGTGGCGTTGAGGAAGTCCCGAATTTCTGTTACATGTTTGTGGATCAGCTACCCTGTTGGTCGGCAGGGCGGCAGGGCGGCAGGGCGGCAGGAAATGCTGGTATGCTGATGTGGTAGTAGGTGCATTTGCAGTTTCGACAGGCGCAGGGTGCAAGTGAATTCTACAGTGTTGCTAGATGCCGGGCGGTGTGGCATCCAGGGTTGATGGCGAGGAGGGTGCTGGCGTCATAGCGGTGGATTGTCCGAGAAGAAGGGTCCTGGTGCTGGGCGGGGACCAGGGGTGGACAGACGCAGATGGGCTTGCCTTTGGTGCACCAGTGGCGCCTGCTGCGCCATTTTGTATTGCTCTGGGGCGTCTGGACAGCTGGGAGGTGGGAAAAACGGAAAAGGACACTGGAGGGGGCAGGGACGCAGCGGGGGGAGCGGAGTTGTAAATATATGTATTTTACATTCTTACCTCGAGGCCGGGTCTCGCTTCTTCTGTGCTCCTGCTCTCCTTAGTCTGCTTCCAGGAACATGAAGCAGGCAGCCAGGGTCCCTCTCCTAAGCCAATCACAACTCTGCAATGTGGCGTTGTAATTGTTCTTGAGCGCCGTGACAAAGTGTTCAGCCAGGGGCTGGAGAGGTGGGCATGGTCTTCATGCAGCCTGTAATGCAGCCTGCATTGTGAACAGGGATGTGCGCATGATTGCTTTGGGCGTCCTAAGAGGACTAACCAAGCAGTCCTTGTGCACTTGAGTGGGCATACCACTATGCCCCTGCCCTGCCCTGCTCCATGAGTAGAGCAGCCCCACCCACCCTACCGCCTGCAAAGGAAACATAGCATGAGTACATCGGAAGGTTATCTTCATGTTATGTTCCCTCTTCTTGCACTGCTTGAAAGCAGTGGGGCGATGCTCTTCCACCATAGCAGATGAGGCACTACTGGGGGTGCGCCACCCACAGGTGCTAGGCCTGGGCCCGACTTGACCCCCGGGCCTCCTCCGCTACGCGTACCACCTTCTCCTCACCTGGATGTTGATGCTGTGGCACCATCCGCTGTACTCTCTCTAAAATCTATTACTCAGCCAGCAGGAGCCTCAGCCAGGCGGGATTTCACAAACCTGGGTACAGCAGTCACCGCTGAGTCCACTGAGGAACTTTCCAGTGCAGGTGATGCAACAGGGCTCCCTTAGGCATGAAGTTGCAGCACTCCCGCATCACAAGTTCAGCGCAGCGTAGGGGCTTCATCCTCCACAGCGTCTGGCCAGCGCTACATCCTCCGGTCTGTGATACAGAGAGGTGTGACCCACTATTGGTAATCTCTTCCATGCACCCTGGTGTAGAGGTGGCGCGACGTATGTGAAGCAGACCTCCCTATGTTGGTGAGCAGGAGCACCTCTACTGTTCAGAGCTCCAAGAGTCACCAGGCAGTCTTCTCTCACAGGTCAGCAACGTGTCTCCATGCGACCTCCAGGACTTCACCACCAGGTACATGCGATCAAGGATGCCTCAATGTCTACCGCCATGGCCCAGCAACTCCACAGCACCTCGCATCCCACTCTGGGTCACAGATGCAGGCCCAGCATGGCCTACAGGCCCTAGGCACTGTCCGCCCTTTCAAGGTTTTGGATGCCATGGTTTTGCAAGGAGTGCGTAATGATAAGTGATGCATCACTGGTTTTGTCCAGTGATGCCCCTCTTTTCATGATTGTAGCACTGAATTTCCTCTTCCCCTGGGACTCTGGCTGGTCATCCTAGCTGATAGAGGGATTTCAGGGGTTGTTGATCTGTGATGCACTTGGCCCTGGCCGCTCCATTCTAAATTCCATTTGTTTTGTTTCCTATTTTTCATTGCAAGTGGACTTATAGGCTATTTTTGCCTCTAGAGGCAAAAAAGGTTATGTTGGGCTGACTAACGTGAGTTTTTTTGCCACGATTGGGCCCCTTGTCAGTTTTCGCCCACAAACGTCAGAATTTGTATCGCCTTCACGCTAGTGTTAGCAGCAGTTTTCACCACGGCTACCCGAAACGATCATCATGCAGTGACGTATTGTAAATACTTCGCTAACAGGCCGATAGTTTTTGATGATAGGCTGCGCTAAGAAAACTGCAGCTAACTTACGTTAGCGGCAGTTAGCAGCAGTTCTTGTATCCTGTACATACACCCCCTTTAGTCTGTTGCTTGAAAATCTGATGAGCTACAACTCAGCCGACCCTTTCCCCATACTCTTATTGTTACGTTCTATGTTTAGAATACCTCGCTGCTATCTGATCTTTTAGCCCAAGTCCAAGAAGGGAGCAATTTTCCATTAGTTGAAGATAAATGATCTGCTCGTCAACCTCTCCTTGAGCAATTTTCGAACAGTGCTTTGAGTTGAAGAATAGCTTGATGCAAGAGGTGAGCAACTCCTTGAGTGACCCTGAGATGTATCTTCTATAATCGCCATTAGACAAAAGATAAGGAGGAAATGAAAACTTGGAGCGAATGGCCCTAGTCTCGTTAGGGCCAAATGAGAATAAAATTGGATTATGGCCCAAGATGATCCTGGGAAATACAGTGAATTTCAATGTTTTAAAAAAAAAATTGTTTTATGGGGGGTGTGGCCAAGATGGTGGGCTGGTAAGACATGTCTCCCTGTGTCTCCCCGCTCCGGGGGGCCTAATCCCAGCCAAATTACCGCAGTTGACCCCACATATGCCCAAATACGCGCACCGCAGTGTTCCTCCTGCATGGGGCACCGCTGGGGGTGTACAGCAAGGAGCTGGGTGCCTGCTTGAGAGCCGCAGCGAGCCAAGACAAGCAACGAGGCCAGATTGCAAATGGCAAAGGCTCACCGCCGGGTGAAGAGGTCAGTGTGGGGCTTGCGAAGCATACAGGAGGACGGGCGAGATGGTAAGTCAGTCAGCAGGTGGGGGCCTGAGGCACACGGTGAGGCCGCGCCACCTTCCAGTGGGCTCGAGGAGGCGCTGGAGATGAGAAAGACCCACCCCACTGTAGAGTTGCGCAGCAGAAGATTGGTCAGAGATATCGACTGGTGGGGAAGGCGGGGCATTCTGGGAGGCCCGCCGGATTTTGAGATCCGTATCGACAGTGCGCACAGAGTGGGATTGAGAAGACGGGCTCCTATTACACCGCCGGACATCTTAGCCTTCCTCCCAGACATCCCCCTCAAAGAACGCATCCTAAGAGAGGGCAGGGCGAAGCGACAGGTTAAGTATATGGGGCATCCAATAGCTCTCTATCAAGACTTGGCCTCTATCACTCTGCAGTAGAGGAGGGAGTTTAAGGGAGTGACCACTCATTCGAGGGAACAAGGGGTGGCCTACTCCTGGGGGCACCCACTTTGCTTGATTTTCAAGTGGAACAGTACACTTTGTCAGGTAAGATATTTATAAGATGTCTTCAAGATAATAGAATGGAATTCCATAGTCCGGAAGAAGCAGCAAGTCGGGAACATAGGCCACCTAGGGAGAGGTGGCAGAGTATAGGCACTCACCTGATTACGTACTGAGGCCAGATCCCACAACCATGGCACAGGAGAGGCAGGCAGCCCTGGAGGCGGTCCTCAAGGACACGATATCTCAAAATAGCTCATGTCTTTCGAAGGGGCTGTCATACGCACTATAGATATGAAGGGCCGGTGGGGCTGCTGGGGGACAGGAGATGCGGAACGTTGGACCACAACATGCTCCTTACACCTTCTTTTTCCAAGTGCCTGCGACTTTGGTTAGCGAGCAATGGACAATTTTTGGGGGTTGGGGACTCTAGGTTGGGGTTAGGGAGAGGGAGGAGGCCGGAACTGGTGTGATACAGGGAAGGGCTCCGCTGAAATGATCTAATGCAGGGACACTTAGCGCAGCGGCAGCGGAAGTCACACACACATGCGAATGGTTTGGGTTCCCATGGGCGAGGCAGATGGGTAATACCACAACCTCATTCCACGCTCCACACTTCAAGTAGTCTCGCTCAATGTGAAGGGTCTTAACAACCCTGCTAAATGGAAATCCATACTGTCCTACCTGGAGAACCTGGGGGCAGATGTGTGTCTCATACAGGAGACTCATCTCCTCCCCAAAGATTGGCATTGTATGAAGTCCAGGGCCTTTCCCCAACAATTCTTTTCTCCCATGGCAGATAAAAAAGCGGGAGTGGCCCTATTAGTCGCAAAACAATTTGCGGGTAAGGTAGGGGATAAAGTGGATGAAGTTGACGGTTGCCTCTTAGCTAAAGGCTATGGATTGGGGGATCGCCCTTCGTGGTGGGATCTATCTATCCGCCCAGTTCGGGACAGGAGAAATTTCTGATGGCAACTGTCTCTGAGGCACGCAAGAGCACTGGCTACTGGTAGGTTGAGATTTGAACTTAGTCATGGATACCGCACTAGACAGATCCAGTCACCGATACGCCCAAACGGGCGCACTGTCTACTGCAGGGAAAAGCTTTAGACAATCTAGAGGACTGGTGGACATTTGGCAGGTGGCTCATCCAAAATCCTCTCAATATTTTTTCTATTCACATGCGCACCATACTTATGCCCGACATGTTAGGCATAACTGAACTGAACGACTTAGTGGGTGAGGTAGACATCTTTCCGGCAGCACTCTCTGACCATGATACAGTGATAGTGACTCTTCGGGTACCCCGATACATAGACAGAAAGGGGGATGGCGACTGTGGGAAAACCTGTTGCACAGAGAGGGGGTGACGAAACAGATTCATAAATGCATTACAGACTACCTTGAAATGAAAGACTTCCTGGACATTTCCCTACCCACTTTATGAGGGGCCCTCAAAGTGGTGGTGTGTGGGGAACAGATCGCCATCTCTGCAGCTGAGAATAGGAAGCGTAAAGATGAATGGGAACAACTCACGGGTCAAGTGCTAGAACTGGAAAGGGTACACAGCAGGACCCACTCACCGAGAGTTTGGCGCCAATTCAAGGCAACACGGGCCCAACTTGCAGGGCTCGATTTGGATAGGGCCGAGTACGTGACCCTTCGGCTCAGGCACTCATACTATGTTGGGGAGTAAACTCAGGGCTCGCACCCAGCAAACGAAGTACCAGTCTCTCAAGAAGGCTGAGGGGGAGGTGATGGAAGGGAACACCGAGATTGTGAGAGCTTTTCAAGAATTCTACTCTGCCCTTTACCAGAGGGGGACACACCAAGGCCCCAGCATAGATGCATACCTACAGTGAGTGAACACAACACTATCTAAGGAGGGGGCAGAAGCCCTTGAGGCACCGATTTGGATAGAGGAAGTTATAGGGGCAATTTCCTGCCTCAAGCTTTTGAAATTGCCGGGTCCAGATGGGTTCTCAGCAGGTTTTTATAAATCTTTTTGCCAGCTGTTATCCTGATGCAGCTTTTTAACTCCTTCTCTTGCCCTGGGACCTGGGCCCTGGGACAATCCCTCCTGATATGCTTGCGGCTTCTATAGTGGTGCTTCCCAAGCCCGGGAAGGATAAAACAAAACCCTTTGTGACTCCTATCGCCTGGTGTCCCTTCTCAATGTTGACTTGAAGCTGTTCACAGGGGTTTTAGTGGCCAGGCTGAGCCCACTGATGCCGGGCATCATCGAACCAGATCAGTCCAGATTCATTCATAACCTACAGAGTAGTGATAATACCAAACACATGATTCATCTCGTCGCAAAGCCCATCGCACGAATATGGACGCCCATCTGCTGTCGGTGGGTGCCAAAAAGGCATTTGACTGGGTGGGTTGGGATTTTTTGGATAAGACTCTAGCTCACTTTGGCCTCGAAAACTGGTACAGATTAGCTGTTATAGCGCGCCCATGGCGACAATCAGGGTGAATGGGATATCGTCTAGTCCTTTTGAAATTCAGCAAGGAACAAGGCAAGGGTTCCTGTTATCGCCCCTTCTCTTTGTGCTTTATATTGAACCATTGGCACAGAAGATACAGGACAACCCAGATATTCTGGGCATCCCCTTTGGCGGGGAAAGACACTCCATGAGCCTCTATGCGGATGGCATCATTGCATCCCTGGAGACGCCGGAGTGATCGGTGCCGGCATTTCTACACAAGCTGGAGTCTTTTGAATAGGTCTCTGATTTTAGGGTAAATGTCAGAAAGCCAATGATTCTCCAACTGGACCAGCGAAGGGGGATGTCTGGGGCAGGAGTGGAGCCCTATGCAGGGATACAAGCAATGGAATCGATCCCATATCCAGGGCTTGAATTGGGCCTGTTCATACTTCAGATGGTGATGCTAAATTACCCCAAACTAGTCACCCAGGTCACTAGGGAGCTCCGACACTGGAAACATCATCTATATGTCTATAAATACATCAGAAAAGTAAAATTAAAAAAATACTTCGCAAGGACACCTGGGAAACAAAATGCGGATAACTCAACAACGGCGACTTCTGACCCTGAAACACCATATACAATAGGAGATATATCAGCATTAAGAACAGCATATGAACTAGCCCATGACGTGGAAGACACTTACTTATCAGACAGCCAGATACTGAATGAAATGGGGATCATGACAACTCAGCAAAAGAGGACCAAATTCAAAAACAAATCCAAATTCTGCCTTGCACTATATCCTGGAAATAGGGTGGATACCTTTCATGACCTGGTAGTGGCAGAACTTGATAACTTGGATAATGTCAAGAACAACAAGCAAAAGGAAATGTATCGGTCAAAGAACAAGAAGAATTAAATTCTCTAACAAATAACGCCCTAATTGAAATTAAACCTGTGGATAAGGGCGGAAACTTGGTAATAATGGATAAACAAGACTACGTTGAGGAAGCGATGCGGCAACTCAACAATATTACCAACTATGAAGTACTAAAAATCAGTCCGATGAATAACCTAATTATTTACTTAAACAAAAGAGTAAGCAACTGGTTTGAACAAGATATAATCGATGAGGACGAGAAGAAATTTCTTTTGGTAGAGAATTCTGTGGTTCCTACCATATATTCCCTACCAAAAATCCATAACACTTTGAAAAGACCTCCAGGATGCCCTATAATATCTAGCTGTGGTAGTCTGTATGAAAACATTGCTATATGTGTGGATCATTTTCTTGCACCGATAGTACCTACCCTCAGTTCTAACATCAGAGATACTGGGAATTTTTTGAGAATCCTCATGGAAACCATCCGGCAGTCAGACTATTAGTCAGCATTTACGTTGTGTCATTGTACATATCTATCGGACATGATGTTGGAATAAAGGCTACCTCTTATTTTCTCAAACAGAGACCTATTGGTGAACAAAAACATTCAGGCATGATGATAGAAGTGATGGAACTTTTTCTCAAGAACAACATTTTCCTCTTTAACAAAAAGCTGTACTCCCAGAAGTGTGGTACTGCTATGGGAGTTTCTTTCTCTCCAAGCTATGCAAATCTCATGATGGGGTGGTGGGAGAAGTGCATAACTTGGAGAGAGCATACTGCGAGGGTAGCCTTATGGGCTGCGCTTTATAGACAATCTTTTCCTTCTGTGGAGAGGAACTGAAACCCAGTTCCTGGAGTATATGGTATTTCTGAATAATAATGACGTTGGGCTGAAATTTACTCACAACATTCACCCTAACCAAATAGAGTTTCTGGACACGAGGGTGTACATCAAAGCCAATAAAATCCATACCTCGGTATTTTGGAAGAAAACAGCTACAGCCTGCTACATGGATCCAGCTTTCATCCGCAGTCTCTGATAAGGAGCATCCCCTATGGGGAATTTATTAGGATGAAGCGTAATTGCTCAGAACCCAAAGAAATGGAAAAGAAACTCAAAGAAACAATAGCACGTTTCTTGCACAGAGGATACAAGTATAAAGACATCCAAAAGTGCGAAAAGCGAGCCAGGCAGAAAAGCAGAGCAGAGACTCTAGTGGAAAATAAATTGAAAGATGACAAAAACAAAGACGAAAGACCACGCCTAATCTTGACTTACAGCAAAGAGAGCTATCAAATTAAAAAAATACAAGGGGAGGAGCCTAGCTCGCGGCCGTGATGGTCGCCTTTTAGCTCGGCTCCCGCAGCCCTCCATCCTGACTGCCTATCCTGTCTTTTATCCTGTCCCGGGACGGCACACTTTTGGGGAATTGGAAACATTACGGCTTGTTTGTACTTACCATCTGACCCCGGGGTCTTGACGTGCAGTGGCTCCGGAGTTCCGGCCTCCGAGAGATCGGGGCCTCTGCGAGACTTGGACCGGGACCTGGCCGGTGGGATCCGACGGCTCTCGGCCCCGGCCGAGAGCGAGAACCAGTGTTGGGAGCCGATGTGCGAAGATCCCGGCGATCCTGACCCGGACCTGCCCTGCTGGTCGCGTGGCCGACGTGGGTGAGAAGCCCCGGGACCTGATTCTGAGAGGGGGTCTCCCCCCGCCGCTGCTTTGTCCGGCGGCCCTGGTCCTCGAGGCCCGGACTCCGCTTGTTTGGGGCACCGGTGCTGGTGTGGGCGGAGACCCGTTTTGGGCGGACATCCTTTTGGCATCGAGGCCGCCCTTGCTGGGACCCCCGGCGCTTGTAAAGTCCTACATTTGAGAACTGTTATTTCCGGGGGTCCTCGTGGGCGGCGATTGGGCTGATTCACGAAATGGCGGCCGGCCCTCTGGATCGAGAGTCACCTTGTGGCGGCGGGCCCGAGTTGCCTGATTGTGTGGGGATCGGATCTGGTGGGCGTGAGCCGACAGTCAGAGATATCCTGGAAGCCCTCAGATCCCTGCACGCTTCCCTGGCCCTGGGCGTCTCGGTGGGTCCGCCACGATCCGCCGCCATTTTGGGCGGCCGTTTCTTCTTGTCGCCCTCTTGTTTCGATGCCTCCATTGCCTCACCCCCCTCGATTGACCTGAGTGTCTCCACCGCTGATCGAAGATCGTGTAATGTGCTGGTGACTTTGGGGCGCCCTGCTTTTCAAGGTTCGGACCCCGGGGACTCGGATGCTGTACTGCGACCCTGTTCGACATTGTTGCCTGGAATTATGGGTGGACTTCCTCCTGTGCCTGCTTCGATGACTTTGCCTGTGTTTAAAATTGGGACCACCTCGCCCGCTCCAGTGGCGCAACTGAACTCCTGTTTCTCATGGCTCGTGCTTCGATTGTTGATGCATCGAAACTTTCAGTTTGAACTATTGCTCACTTGTCGATCTATCTACTCCCCACATAGCTATGCTAGTCTCCCACTCGATTATATGCTGCTTTCGTATTTAGTATGTGGTTGTACATTGCCATGTGGTGGGTGGGGTTTGTCGCTCGGAAGGGTTGGGGGTGAAATGTACGACTTCTGCTTGATTCCCGGTATGCGATTTCGTTGCACAATTGTCTCTGATCGTAGAGGGGTGGGAGGTCCCCTTCTCCTAATATTTTGTGGCGCGTGATGGGGTGTCATCCTGGTCTGTTTTTTGATTGTACTTGTCGGGTTGGGCGGAGGGCTGTGGCCTATCGTTTGTATTATAGTTCTTCTGCTCCTCCCTCCTGTTTTCTTTCTCCGCTTTTGTGGTCTTTTTGTCTCGTTTTTCATTCTTTCTTCTTGCTATATTTCGGGTTCTGGTTTAGGGCGACAGGCACGCTGTTTGAAGGGTAGGCCGTAGCCTTCTTCAGGGGTGCAGGGTGGGACGGGTGGGTTGGGTCCTATTTTTTGTTTGTCTTCTGGTTCTATGGCCCTTTTGTATATCTTTTTCGTGAGGCCGCGTCTGTCCCGACCTCCTATGGTGTGTTTCGGGTGGGGGTATGGCGTCGTTACTCCTCCTGCTACATTTTGACTGTCTTTTCATCCGATTGCCATGCCCCACTTGGGCCGCTAATCCTTTTGTCTCCTGTTCTCTCACCACGGGGTGCCGTGTCGGCGTGTCTTTTACCTTTCTTTTTTCATGTTTCCCTATTCCCTTTTTATTGTTTGGTTTTTCTTCCCTCCATTTTCCTTTCCCTTCCTCTTCCCCCCCCTACCTAGTCCCCCTTCCCTTTTTTCCTTCCTGCGTCCCAGAGGGTACTGTGACGGGCGGGTTTTCATGCATTGTCTTCCGATCCCACTGTTCTGGCTTGGTAGTGTCCCGGGGGGCGGGCGTGTTACGAGGATAACGCTCAGGGGTTGACTGTATCTCACATATCCTGATTTCTTGATTGCATTGTGTTGTCCCCCTGATATTTTGCCCCACGCCCCCTTCTTACTGTTGAGGTTGATTACGGGATATCGGATGCCTCCGTATTGCAAGTGTGCCTGTCATATGTCCTCTCCCCTTATTGTAAAATTAAGCCTTCTTTACTCCTGTGTTTTAGCCCTTTAGTTTCTGTATTTCTTTTCCCCTATTGCGATTGTACGGCTCAGCTTTGTATTGATTGATTATGTACTATTTGCCTGATGACTCCTGACTGTTTTGTACACTGCGGCCGGCCGGCTTGGTTGTGGGCCTCGATTTGTCTTCTTTTGATATCAATAAAGGTTTAAAAAAAAAATTAAAAAAAATACAGAAGAAATACTGGAATGTATTAACAAAAGTTCCGGACATTGGAAAAGATCTAGGGAAATGGCCCATGATCACATACAGGAAAGCACCATCCCTATCGGCCCCCATAGTAAGAAGTCACTTTGAAAGTCCCAAAAAAACCACATGGTTAGGGGCAAGACAACAAGGCTTTAGAAATGCACAACATGCAAAGCATTTAGATTTGGGAGAAACTTAAAATCCATCAAAGATCCAAGAGAATGAGTGTTTGAAGTCAAGGATAGCATCAATTGTGAAACAAGCCACGTTGTGTACATGTTGGCGTTCTTCTGTGGCAAAATATGCCCTTGTGAATTCCCATAGAAACCCAGGTTCTGGTGTGAACCTGGGCTTCTATGGGAATTCACAAGGGCATATTATCAACCACTTATTGTCGCTTTAGCAGCAGTTTTCTGTCACTAAAGTGGTGATAATGTTATTGCCGTTCTTTGATAGTATAGTCCTACATTATTAGCTACGGGAAAGTCGCTTGCATGCACCTGTGCACCCAGGTTGCTGCACCCCAACCCTTTCCCCCGCACTGTGCTCAATTGTAGGTCTTGCACACCGAGGCTTCACAGCTCACCTGCTACCACTGGTGTGTCCCACGACGTGTTGGTACAAGTACCTAGTCCAGGGTACGTTTGCATGGCAGACCAGGTCTCCGTTCGGGGACAGTGTCTTGATACCACGATAGAAGGTGTCAGAATGCCAAGGCATCATTGCGGGGTCAGCTCCCGCTCCGCCCTTCTTGTGACAATAAATGGAATGTCTGAAAATAGAGAAATAATTTAATGGTGGAAATGTCTGGAGGTAAATGAAGGTTTGTTTCAAGCTTGATAGAAAATAGGAGTTGAGTGCATCCTTCGTTTTTGAAGTACGATCTACCAACTGTTAGTGGTAATCATGGTTCAAAGAGGAGTTGGAGTGCAGGAGAATACACAAGGTTAAATATTATGTGACTGAATGAGGTCTAGACAACTAGACAACGGCAAAACATCAACCCTCATCCTCCTGGACCTGTCAACCGCCTTCGACATGGTCTGCCATCGCACTCTAAAGACACGCTTTCTAGAAGCCGGAATCCAAGATAAGGCCCTTGACTGGACAATGTCCTTCCTCTCTGGCAGAACCCAGAGGGTCCGCCTCCCACCGTTCCGATCCGAGGCCACCGACATCATCTGCGGCGTCCCCCAGGGCTCATCCCTCAGCCCGACGCTGTTCAACGTCTACATGGCCCCCCTCGCACAAGTGGCCCGCCAACATGACCTCAACATCATCTCCTACGCCGACGACACCCAGCTCATCCTCTCCCTCACCAAGGAACCGCACACCGCCAAAACCAACCTCCACGAGGTAATGAAGGCCGTCGCCGACTGGATGCAGAACAACCGTCTGAAACTAAACTCGGACAAGATGGAGGTACACATCCTCGGACCCACCCCCTCAGCCTGGGACGACTCCTGGTGGCCAACCACACTGGGAACAGCACCGACACCCACCGACCATGTACGCAACCTAGGATTCATCCTCGACTCCTCCCTCTTCATGTCTAAACAGTTCAACGCTGTCTCCTCCTCCTGCTACAACACCCTCCGCATGCTCCGCAGGATCTACAAGTGGATCCTGACTGAAACAAGAAGAACGGTGACACAGGCCCTCGTCAGCAACAGACTGGACTACGGCAACTCACTCTACGCAGGAATCCCAGACAAACACCGACGACGACTACAACGCATCCAAAACGCCTCCGCCTGACTGATCGTCAACGTCCCCCGCCACAGCCACATCACCCCCACCTGAGAGACCTACACTGGCTCCCCGTCGACAAGAGGATCACCTTCAAGCTCCTCACCCACGCACACAAAGCACTCCAAAACTCCGGACCAGCCTACCAGAATAGCAGACTCAACTTCTACATCCCGATCCACCAGCTCCGCTCCGCCAGACTCGCCCTCACTGATGTCCCCCGCATCCAAAGAACTACCTCCGGTGGCAGATCCTTCTCCTACCTCACCGGCAAGACTTGGAACAACCCCCCTACCCACCTATGGCAGACCCAGGACCTACTCGCCTACAGAAGACTCCTCAAGACCTGGCTCTTCGAGCAGTAGCGGCACCCCCTTCCCTCAGCACCTTGAGACCCTCACGGGTAAGTAGCACGCTTTACAAGTACTCTGATTGATTGATTGATTGATTGAGAGGTCACATTATTACACATGGCAACATCACTTTTTCGCACATGCGCACTCAGGGTGATGCACCCCACCCCTCCCGCAGAACCGCCCTCAACAGGTGTCTGTAAGGCAGCGCTGCCCGTAGGCTCAGGCCTATCTCATGGTTCAGCAGGTCTTTAAAATGAGAAAGAGATGCGACTGAATGAGGTCAAAGATGACATCATAACACGTGGAAATATCGCTTATTCACACATGCGTAGTCTGGCTGATGCATCCAACCCCTCCTGCAGCACCGCGCTGAAGAGGTGTCTGTAGGACAGCGCTGCCCGCTGGCTCAGGCCTACAGTACAGTCCAGCAGGTCTTTAAAATGAGACAGAGATGAGACTGAATGAGGTCAGAGATCACATCACTATGCAGGGCAATATTGTTTGTTTGCACCTGCGCAGCCAGGCTGAAGCACCCCACCCCTCTCGCCGCACCACGCTCAATTGGAGGACCTGTGCACTAAGACCGCTCTGCTTCCCTGCTGTCATTGTTGTGTGAGCAAACACTACGGGCAGCATTACTCACAATTCAGATGGCGTGTTGATTGCAGGAGAGAGTACACCTTATGGATCCCTTTCTTAGACGACGGGCAGTAGGGCTCACAATTTAGAGCCCGCGTTGATTGCCAGGATGGTGTACACCTCATGGATCCATCTCTTTTTTTTAATTGCGCATTGTGAGATGCGCAGTGGATGCGGCATATCATTTGAGGTAGTGTGGAAGAAGAGGGATGTGTGGCGTCGTGGTTATCCTATTTATACATACGCAAAGTGGGCTGGGCTTGCGTACGCCAGGCCAGCATAGGGATGTGAATAATTATTCCGGGGACTTGGGCGTTGTTCAGTTCCTGCCTGGCCAGGAAGTGTACTTATGTGTGTTTCTTTTGTAGTTTTGACCCCGCAGAGTGTGCAATTTAGATTAATTTAGCATGTGTCGGGAGGGGGAAACTATAGTTAATGAGATGGCATGTGATCTAGGATGTGCAGTCTACCCGTGGCTGATGATACTACTTAGAGCCATAAATACCCAGGCCGAAAGGCAGCACAATAATGTGCTGACACACACACCAGGGGCATCGTGTAACACATTTATTTTTTGATGGAACATTTGAGATGCATGACAATCACACGTGGAAGGCTAATGTACAGAGCATGAATAGTGATCAAGATGATGGTTGCATGTTGTGTGAAATATAAGATATGTGTATAGAGGAAAACACTTTCTAAGCAGAAGAGGTGTCTCTCATCAAACGCTGTAGAGAGAATGAGTAAAATGGGTATGGTCAATGGGAAATGTTATGAACCAATCAAATGCTTTTTTTTAAGGTCACATGGCAATCGCGTACTCAGTGCGCAAGAGGTCTGCACCCGCTGCGATTTTGACAAAATAAATGTATCATAATATAAGTTTATTACAGTTAGAAATATATAAATAATTGAAATAATTTAGATTTTCGTGTGCTCTCATATACTGTTTATTTAGATATACTTTTGAGACAAAAAAAAGGGAATGGCGTACCTGGCACGTTACTATATGTCTGTGACGTTAGACAGGGCCTGGCAGCCTGTACTCATCGAATACGCAACGCGCAGCAGGCGCGACCCCATACGTACATGACGTAACGCGTGGCTTGGTACTGCATACCCGTCGGATACCAAAGTAGTACCTGGGGTGACTTCATGCGTATATGATGTTACACGGGACGCGGTGCCATGAACTTGTTGGATACGAAATGCGCATCATTTACAAGTTTAGCAATATGGCGGATAGGAGTCGTGTGGTGATGGAGCTTGGTATGCTACCGGTATGGGAGTGCAGTTTTCTCCCCCCCCCTCAAAAAATACATATTTTTTGGTAAGATATAAAACAATACATGATTTCTAAAGTTAAAGAAAAAGAAGTATAATAGAGTTCCAAAATATTAAAAAATATAATAGAAAAAATATAGGTTTTATAAACATTGAAATATGAAATGAACATTTAAAAAACCTTCGAAATTCACTGAAAAAATCATAGGTTTTACAAACGTTATAGTTAGGAATTAGCATTTAAAAAACCTTAGAAATTCACACCAAAAAAATAGGTTTCAGGGACATTATAGTTAGTTGAACATTTGACTCATATAAAACCAGAGAAATTTGCCTGTTATAGTTAGTTGAGCTAACTATAACTCGCGCACCCGCAATGCACTGCTGATGATATCATATATTACATCACTCATGCAATGGTCAATGACATCACTGATGACATCTCAAATGACATCACTCATGACATCACTCATGAGATCATCCACGTGACAATCTGATGCACATACTGATGTTCTAATATAAACTTTGATACACCCATTCTAAAATGCTGACTACTATTTTTGAAACCATACACAGAAAAATGACATATACTACATTGCACTCACTATTTTGTAGGTCTACACACACATCCAGTCACTTATACATGTAGTTACTCATCAATAGAGGACTATAATATGCACTCATAAATCTAAACATGCAGTCACACGCTGCCACTCATCCATAGAGTTACTCACACATCTAGTCAGTAATGCAAGAATGAATCACATACCCATTTAATCATGTATACAGTTATACACACCAACTTCATTATTTTTAGACATACCACATTACTTATTTATACAGATACTAACACATATTTACTGTCTTATACAATCACCGATAGAAGCAGACACTTATTTATACACCCACTCTTGAAATAACTTAGTCTCAAATATACTCATTTATATACTCCAACAATCACATATAGTGGCTTAAAACATATGTAGTTAGTCACAGATATGAAACATTTATTCACTCACCAACACACCCATAGACACACTTTCTCCCCCATACAGCCCTTTACAGATGCACTTTTTAATCCATACAACCACTGAATTACACACTCAGACATCTATGCACTGACTCACACACCCACCCACCCACACAGACAGTCAGGGACCCATACAGATACTCAGACAACAAATCAATAACGTATATAGACACTCATGTAGCTATTCAGCAACCCATGCAGTTGCTTACACACAAATGGTGAGACTAATACAGACTTTTACACAGTTTAGTCACTAACCCATGCATTCAGTAGGACACGTTCAATCACTCACTTATACAGTCAGTCATGCACATACAAAATATTTCCTTTAGGCACTTGTAAATGCATTTATTCTTCAATTCACCTTGGTATATATATATAAAACATATTTACATTTTTAAGAAACACACATTCATTGGATGATGTCATGAGTGATGCCATCAGTGATGTAATTTGAGATGTCATCAGTGATGTCACTGACCATGTCATGAGTGATGTAATATGTGACATCAACAGCAGTGCATTGCGGGTGTGCGAGTTATAGTTAGCACTACTAACTATAACAGGTGAATTTCTCTGGTTTCTATGAGTCATATGCTCAACTAACTATAACGTCCCTGAAACCTATGGTTTTTTAGTGAATATATATATATATTGTGTCTGCAGCGAGAACTCGGAGCACCGAGTTCGGCAAAACCTCCTCTCCGTGCTGGATAGAGTGCCCCCACCAATCGTATGGGAGGCGCTCTACTTAAATCAAGTGGTCAATGAGCATTACAACAAAGAAGGCATCTGAAAAAAACAATTTCGCTGAAACGCGTCATGCCGCTCACCTCTATGTTTGATTAATAAAGGTGCTACGTTCCCTGTGATCCGGTGTGGCTCAGTTCTTTTCCGGCAAGAAGAATCTGGCAGCATATATATCTATATATATATATATATCTATATCTATATAGATATATATATAAGAAAGAAGTGACTCAAACAGATAGATTCACCAAAGAACAAAAATATATTTCCACTACAACGTTTCAGCTTCCGCCTTCCTCAGGTAGTTTCAAGATGGTAAGCTCAGTGGCTGCACAGATGACACAGCTGAATTTTCAAAAAGCATCACGAGTGAAGATTCCATTTGGAATGTGGAATCCATGCAGCCCTGCTGAGAGTTCTTGAGATATGCATTAATCAGGTTGTATTGTCAGTAATGTTCAGTATGTATATATATATATAATACACTGTACTGTCCTGTGTTTTTACCGCAGTAATACCTTCAAATCGCTGTGCTTCTAAAAAGTAAAATAAATGTGCAGTTCTCCGTAAACTGCTGTAAAAATACATATAGAATTATACATTATTTCTCTACTTATTAATGATTTAATAAAGTAGAAATAGGTAGAGAACAACAATTAAACCTAGTACTTACTTATATCTAAGATCCTATCACAGAATGAAGCGAATCCAGCCAAACAGTGCTGAAATTTACATGGCTGTTTTTTGCGTTTGGTAAACACAGCCATTAACCACTCACATACTGCCAGAACATGTGCATGTACTGTGGTATACCGTGAACTTACTGCTGTATACAGTGGTACAATATATCACTATGTTTTTTTTAAAAGTACAACTCATTACACTATTCACACATTCTACCAAAATTACCATTTGTACCTAATAATTTATTTTCCTGCCACATCACTACTACATCCATTCATACACTTTCATTCTACATCCATTTACCACACTCCATTCTACACCACTCCAGTCTATGCCACTGTAATCTACCCCACTCTACTCTACCCTGTTACGCTCTATGCCACTGTGCTCTGCATCACTCCACTATACGGCACTTGACTCTACGCTAATCCACTGTACACCACTCCACTCTACCCCACTCCACTGCATTCTACACCACTTCACTCTACACCACTACACTGTACACTATTATACTCTATGCTGCTCCATTTTATGACACTCCAATATATGACACTCTGCTGTACGCCCCTACACTATGCTATTCCACTGTTTGTAAATCCATTCTATGACATTGCACTCTATGCTATTCCGCTGTGCAACACTCCCCTGTATGTCACTCCACTATATGCCACTCCACTGTACGGCACTCCACTGTATGCTATCATACCGTAAATTACTCCATTCTACACCACTCCATGTTACTCCGCTCTACACCAACTACACTCTATGCTATTCCACTGTATGACACTCCACTGTACGCAACGGTATTCTACACTTTTTTACTATATGCCACTCCACTCTGTCAGTACACTGTACGCCACTAACACTCACTGTTACTCCACTGTAGACTAC
Source organism: Lissotriton helveticus (assembly GCF_964261635.1). Taxonomy (NCBI): domain Eukaryota; kingdom Metazoa; phylum Chordata; class Amphibia; order Caudata; family Salamandridae; genus Lissotriton; species Lissotriton helveticus. The sequence continues at coordinate 1,763,536,571 of NC_136065.1, forward strand.
TCCACTGTACACTACTCTGCTGTATGCCACTCCACACTACACAACTCGGCTCTATGCCAGTACACTGTATGCCATTCCACTGTGCGTCACTCCACTCCACAACACTCCATTGTATTGTACTCCACATTATACTATTACACTGTATGTCACTACAGTCTTCCGCATTCTACTCTACCCCGCTCCACTGTACAACACAACACTCCACTCCATGGTATTCCATCCTCCAACAGCCCACTCTATGCCACTACACTGTATTCCACTCCAAGCTATGCCACTCCAATCTATGCTATTCACTGTTAGCCACTCCACTGAACCTCTCTCCACTCTATACCACTCTACTGAATGTTACTCCACTCCAGTGTATACTATTCCACTGTATTTCAATCCAGTGTACACCCCTGCACTCTACACCATCCACTCTACACTATTCCACTTTATGCCACTATACTGTACCTCACTCTACTCTACTGCAGTCGACTCTACAGCAATCCACAGCACACCACTCCATTAAATGCCTCTCTATTGTATGCCACACTACTCCACCCTATTCCACTGTATGCCATTCTACTCTAACATACTCTATTGCATGCCAATCCACTGTCCTCCACTCTACGCTGATCCACCGTATGCTGCTCAACTGTACGACAACATCTGTTTACACCACTACACTGTACGGCAATCCACTCTACATTATACCACTGTGCAGAGCTCTACTGTATGATACTACACTCCATGCTATTCAACTCTATGGCAGTCGACTCCACACCACTCCACTGTACTCCATTCTAATATACACTATTTTACTGTTTGCCATTCCACTTTATGCCACTCCATTGTACGCCACTCTACTCTGCTCCACTCCACCCTATGCCAATCCACTCCATGTCACTCCACTTCATACCACTCCACTATTCACCATTCCACTCTACTGTACGCCACTCCACTCTATGCTAATCCACTCTATACTATTCCGCTCCATGCAACTCCACTCTTGCGACTTTACTCTATTCTATTCCACCTTGTGTCACTCCACTCTAAACCACTCCACTGTATACCACTCCACCATACACTATTCCACATTGACACATCACTCTATGCCACTTCACTGTATGCTACTCCACTATACACTATTCCACTGTACATCTCTCCACTCTATGGTATTTTACTGTGCGCTATTGTACTGTATGCCACTACACCGTACCTCACTCCACAGTATGCCACTCCACTCTACGCTACTGCACACCACCCTACCCCACCATATGCTATTACACTCTATCATACAACACTCTACGCCTCTCCATTCTTCACCACTCTATTGCAAGCTATTCTACTGTATGACATTCCACGGTATGCCACTCCACTGTACTCCACTGAACTCTACACCACTCCACTAAAGGCTATTTCTCTGTACTCAACAACACTCTGTCACTCAACTCTATGCTGTTCAACTCTTTACCACTTCACTCTACCACACTCCACTGCAAGCCATTCCACTGTACTCTATTTCTCTGAACCCTACTCCACTGTACCCACTTCACTCTATGCCACTCCACAAAATGACATTACACTCGATGCCAGTCCACTCTACACTACTCCACTCTACGCCACTTCACTCCGGTATTCGTATTCAGCATATAACAACAAAAAGTTCACATTTCCCAATGCATTTCGGGCTTTTCACATAAGCCCTTCATCAGGTAAATCCGCAATATATCAATAGGCTGATTTTAATAAACAATGTACATCAACATGAAGTTTAACATTAGTCGTAAAACATATGGGTTCACAAGAGAGCAGGAGGAACTCCTCTCATCATCATCACCTTGTACCGAGTGACAACCACACCGAAAGAGCGTGAATCCAGAAAGGAACTGAAATAGCAAAAGTGAAAAAGTACCCAAAACACATCCATATTGTGACATTAGTAAAAATAACCTAAATGAAAAACTGGGAACTACATGAATCGTACCTCAAAACGCTTGAGTGCTCACACTCACAGCAAAACCAAAACCAACGGAATGTCACTGCAATCTATAAAGTAACCAAACCGGAATTAAGGCGTATTCTAAAAATAGTGAGTAAAGAAGGGACACCATCAAGGATCTACGGTGCTTACCTGTAACAAAGTAAGTAACAACACTCCGCTACAGCGACTATAATGTGACAGCATCTAAAAAAAAAGAGCTGTAATACATGACCGTGAAAAGTAATGGGTATAGAAATAGGACAGTATTCGCTGTGTAAACAGTGATTAACAATGATACAATAACCGCGCAAAAAAATGAAAGAAAAAAAGATAGCAAAAAAATGTTTTGTTTACAAAATTATGCAATAGAGAAATAATATTCTGAAAATAAAAATTCCAGTAGTGAGAAAGTAAGTGGAAAAGTAAGTTAAAAAGTGACTCCCATAGACCGAAATATAACCCCCAAGACATTACATGTACAATGGATAACAACAATGAGGAAACTACACCTAAACTAATACATGTGGTGATTAGGGGGGCGTGGCTTGCGCGCCGCTTCAGCATGGCGGACTGCGCTTGAGCTCCGAGGCGAGTTCTCCCGTCGGGCTGATTTCTCCTTTCCCCGGCTGCCCCTGTGAGCGGAAAAGGCAGCATTCAACAGCGGAATGTGAAGGGAGCTGATTTACGAGGTTTCCTGCTATCTTGGTCACCAGCTGCATGCTTTCTGCCTGACGCTCGTTTTCCTCACAGACGGCCGCCATTTCCTGCTCCTGACGCAGTTGACATTTCTCCTCAGGAATGCCGCTTGTGCTACAATGTTTCAGGTCGTGGTGGCTGCCGAGGGTGTTTCTTCTATGATGCCTGCAATTGGTAAAAATTTTTCCTTTTTTCTGCTATTTTCTTGCTGCTTGGCTGGGAATTAAGGTGCCTACGTGCTATTTTTCTCTAAGCTCAGGTATCTCATTCAGGTGTGGGGTTTTTTTTCCTGCGAACTCCGTGCTGTGCCCTCCTGAATTATTTGTAGCTCTATCATTCTTTAGCTACCTGTCTGCCCTGCATATAAGTCCGCCGCTATTATCTTATTAGCGCCCATTGAGCTCAGTGTGCTATTTTTCTCATTTTGGACTGTAGTCTGCGCAGTTTTTGCTCTTCTCTTTCCTTCAAGTGGCTACATATTTTTTTCTTTGTGATTACTCCTTCATGGCTACAAGTATGGGCCGCTCCACGAGTAACAAAGACTCTAAAGAGGTTGGCACGTCACTGAAGAGACTTAAGTCTGTGTCTCCTACGCCTGAATCTGCTCAGACAGACACTACCTCCACGCTGGACACCATTTTAATGCGCCTTAATGAGGTGCATGATATTGCGCAATCAACAAAAACTAATACGGATTTGCTGCAAGTGGAGGTGTCGGCTATCAGGAATGACTTTAAAGCCCTCTCTCTTCGTGTATCTGCCACGGAATCACGAATCAGTTCTGCAGAGGATGGTATGCAGAAACACTCCAGATCCATCAACCACATGGAGCGCTCAATGGCGGCATTGCGAAGAGATCTCACTGAGCAGGAAGATCGCAACCGTATGTCTAACCTACGCATTTTTGGCCTGCCGGAAGATTCAGAGAAATCATCTTCATCTATGATAGAGTTCTTATCTCAGTGGATTCCGGACACCTTACAAATCTCATTCCTCAGAGAATTTGAGATAGAAAGAGCACATCGTGTTCCAACGTTTCGGTCTAAATCGGCAACCCAGCCAAGAGCAGTTATTTTTAAGCCATTGCGACATCAGCATACTGAACATATTCTCTCTCATATGCGCAAAGCTAAACAAGTCATCTGGAACGGTCAGTGAATCTCAATTTCTCAGGACTTTGCCAGAGATACGGTTATAAGGAGGAAGGGCTTCCTCAATCTTCGGAAGCATCTTTCTGAAATGGACATTCCCTTTTCGTTTTCTGGTCCATCAAAGTTCCGCATTACTTATAAAGGTCGTTCAAGAATTTTCGATGAACCGGCCGATTTATCTACATTTCTGGACAACCAATTGGAGATAGAGATGGAGATTCAGAAAGCGACTTCGCAGTCTTCTGGTGCCTCGGGCACTTGATTTGTCTTTTTCTTTCGTTTGGTTGTACTCTTTTGCATGCCTGGGTCTCTCCTCTCTCATGTTCAGCTTATATGTTGTTATTGACTTCCAAGGTTGTTTGTTAGACTCTTTCTTTCTTCTGGTGTTCACACTGCTTCCTGTTCTATCCTTTTGTTCCAGAGTAATACTCTTTAGCTTGCATCCTGCTTTTCTTGCTCTTATTTTCTGTCGTTGTTGAGTCCAAGCTATTTTTCTCTTTTCTAGACGCTTATCTCTTACTAGTTACCTTATTTTTTCTCATTTCTGTCTTTTTTCTGTCTTTCTCTTCTCTATCTATTTTACTATCTTTCTTCCTTTCTTTCCTCCATAGTTATATGTTCCGGTTTTTTCTCTACTTCAACTATATATTCTTCTCATATACAGTTATAGTTTGTTCATTACTATATATTTAGGTTATGCATTTTTGTTTGCCATGCATTCATCTATTGTTCATGAGTTACTGTGGAAAATTAGTACGGTCTGGTAAACCTTATCTGCGCCATCTTGCCTTTTTTTCCCTGATGCCACACTTTTTGTCGTGCGCGCCCGCCATTTTAGGTGCCTCGATCAGAACAACCCTTTTGCATGCCACTGGCCCCCAGCATAGCCCTCCTCCCTCACAAAGCCCGCACTCTGACAACCCCCGCTCGCACATGCCTTGGGTCATAAACCCCTCTTCAGCGCAGCTCTGCCTCAGAACCCCATCCTGTCCCCAGCGCGACACCTCCCTTCCTTCCTTTCATGGTCCCAGGCCCTTTTAGATACAAATCCCCTTTTTCTGTGTGCCCGTTTGTCTTCCTCGTTCCCAGGCCGACACCTAGCTCTGCCGATACTGTTCCTTGCCCCTCCCCGTACAGTAGAAAGCTTCCCTCATCAAAGGACCCCCGAGTTGATCAAAGCCCTCACCCTATGAGATCCAACCAAACCCCCACATTCCATGAATCGGCGGAATGTCCAGCTGCGCGGTAGTCATCACCTGTTGTGACCGGGGTGAGGACTTCAACTGTAAATGTGTGTGGGAACGGGCCTGAAGGGGAGATTCGGAGGATATCCCTCCGTACATCAAAGCATTGCCAAGAATGTGTTGTACGTAATAAAGCAATAAACCTGTGTATAAGAGGCCAGGTCTCAGAGATGCGGTTAGAGCACCTGATGACGATACCTGCTGTCTGAACTGATGTGTTCTCCTCCGGAGAGAATAAACCTTGTTTCCTGCCTTCCCGTCTCCAGCGCCTGCCTCTTCATTGATTAATATTTCGTGGGTTAAAGAGGCGATACCGCCGGGAAAATATCGATTGTCCCTGACGTAGTTTTAACAATTGGCGTCCCAAGCGTGGGGCCCATCAGTGACTCGTGGATCCAGTGGGAGAGGTCCTGACGACAGAGTGAACGACTGCAACGATCGGGAGAGCTCTTGCCCAATAGACCCTCGTCTGGCAGCCGATCATCCGAACTTCACTGGTTCCGAACAGACCTCTCCCGAGTGATCTACGGTCCTGACTGGGAACCATCAGGAGTGCCGCGAGGAATACGAGGAAAAGAGGACGATCGGGCGCTGGATTCGGAAGATAGGAAACTGTCCATACGGTCCGGGTAAGGTCGTGTAGACACGACGAATCACGAAATAATTGTTTAATTGTTTAGAAAATACTAGTATTACTCTTTGTTGACCTATTTGGAGATTCACTGTCTGCACACGAAGAAACAGTAGGCTCTTTCTCTTTGCAAACAGTGAAGGATAGGTAACGCAGCCGTCGCGCCTATCTTTCTCCCCCACTGAATCGATTATTTATTAACGGCCACTGATTAACTGTTTTTGACACCGAGCTACTGTTCGCGGATTGTTTTCTGGAGATTCTCTGTCTACAAACAGGAAAGAACAGGTTCCCCTTTGCAGATAGTGAAAGGGTAGAGGACGCAGATCTTTTGCGAATATACTTATTCTTCCCACTGGTCCTCTTTTTGTTCATTTGATATTGGTTCATGAGGTATTCACTGCCTGCAAACAACGTAGAATAGAAATATTCTGTCTAGTCTTTGCACACAGTGATAAGATAGGCAGTGCTGACTTTTGTCCCTCGTTGTGAGCTGTCATGTCTGTCTTCTCCCCACTGGTCGATAGCTGGTTCAGCCCGGACCGTTTATTAGAGGTGGATCATCTAGCTCCGCTGGAAGGCACCCCTAATAAAGACATGTTCATAAACTATGGATTAGTTACCATAGCCTATAGTAAACTGTGGCACAGGTATACCAAAGAAAGTCAAGAGAAACAGTGGCCACTGATAGGATCCTTCGATCTTGATAAAATAGAAACGTTAGAAATAGCCCTTCGTGATAATAAGACAACGCCTATTATGCTCAACTGCCTCGGTATGTGGCGCAAAGAAGCAATGCAACGAAAGAAAAGAGACGAGGACAGAGCAGGTAAAGGAACATATCGACAGGACGACCCCAGGACACAACGTCCCGAAAGTAATCCCCCGACACTACGCACAGGACGGCCAGACTTAGGGCAAAACCAATGTGCTTTTTGTAGATATGCCGGGCACTGGAAAGCCCAATGCCCGACTCTACTGAACGTGAGTAGGAGCAGAGGACCGACAGGAATAACAGGCCGGCAGAAAGGGAAAAGGCGCGAGACAAAGATGAATCAGACTGACATGGACAGGCCAGATAGAACCACCACGTTTGATTATGCCCGATGGCACAGATTTCGCCAGGCCGATTTCTGCGACATGTTCGAGTCCTCATAGATCAAACAACGCTAAGACGGGAAACCCAGTCTAGCTCTAAATTAACAGACGACAAACCCCGAATAAAGCAGAAAGAATAATGTACACACATGATCAAGCATCCTTACGTTTAGCCAAGTAGGGAAAAGTTTAGGGTATTTCGAGGTAAGGGTTACACAAGTATCCTTCGCCGAGAGGACTAGGGATATTGCCAATGTCTGAAAACCTACTACCTCCTTTCTTCCGCATCCTTATAGGCATATAACTAAAGCCTTCCCCATTGCTCTAACGATAAGTATGCGCAGCATACAGAAAAAGATAATTATGGCCCAAAAAAAAAAATAATAATAATAATAACTGTTTTATGTTTGTCTTGGGTCTTTTGTATATAATACTTGTACTGCCTCCCCGTCTGAGTTTGTGTGTACGTGATGCATGAATCTGCGTCATCCCTCTGCCTGTGTTTCCGTGTTACTTAAACTTCTGTTAACAGAAGCTTTAGCATGGAACAACCTGGAAAGAAAGGAATGGGAAAACGAAATCCGTAGGCCACTGATGAACTTGAACTTTTATTTAACATAACGAACAAGAAACAAATAACAGTACGTAATAATAACACCTAATAATGCCCTAACAACAGAAAACGTTTGAAACAAGAACGGTAAACTAGAAAATGAAAGTCAGCAGAACATTCGCCCCCCCCCCACTCTGGAACCTTCCAAGGTAGGGCAGGGTTACGGCTACGCCCAGCCGGCAGCAACCCATATAAGGCGGGTCCTGCTGCCAACAGTCGGCCAGGAAATCGTAACATAGGGTGGAGCCGGAGGAGAGACAAGGGCCAGCGGGACCCAGCCAAGGGATCTCCTTGACCACACCGGAGAGTTGTAGGGGGGGGAATGTCTATGTCCTCGACCCCTCTCTCTCCCCCAGTCCGGCCACGGTGGCGCGTGGGAGTTTCAGGTAGTCCCGCCACATGTCTTCCCGGTCCGGCCACCAATGGCCAGGGACTGGGGCCAACTGGATCCGGCTGCAGCCGATGAGCCAAGGAACCCGTTCATGGGGCCAGAGCAAGGGGCGTCCGGCCGACATCCACCGGAAGCCCGGCCCAGAGAAGGACGGGACACTTCTTTCTTTTCTCCTCCGTAATGGCCGCAGCAGCACGCCCGGCGCCACTTGAATAATGGCTGCGACAACTCTGGGGGGAGGGATGTCTTGTACATACCTCCGCGAAAATTAGTCCAGGTCGGGCTGGGAGGGAGAGGCGACGCGGACGAGCCTCTCCCACCTCCACGGATAGGAGGTTTCCCAGCCCCCGGCCCAGCGCCGAACTCCTCCAGCCAGGCGGTGGTGCCGATACTTGCGCAGCACCGAACATGCAACGGTGCCGATACTTGCGCAGCACCGAACATGCAACGGTGCCGATACTTGCGCAGCACCGAACATGCAACGGCTGCGCCAATACCCGCACAGCACCGAACATGCACCGCAGGTGGCCATACTTCCGCAGCACTGGACATGGGTTCACTCCAAAAGGTCTCCTCCACTCTTGCAGACCCGACGAAGGGCGGCTGCTGCAGGCCTCAAAATGGCGTCTGGGCCCCCTGGAAGGAGGGTCTCGGCCGCTAGAGTAACTTTGAACAGCAATGTAACTCGGGCGCTTGCCCACCGGGGCACGAGCCCCCACCTCCGACAGCACCCCCACAGCCTTGAAGATTCTACAAAAGTCCCAGGAGCCCTCGGCCCCTGCAGGTTTCCGGTGAGGGACAACTGCCTTGATCGCTAACGAAATAAGCATGACATAGCCACTCCTTCTGTTAGCATGAATTCTCGAACTGCCGAAAAGGACTCTGGTCCAACTGCCGGTTGTAGGAAAAAAAATTTCCTTGATACTACTTCCGGACTATCCCGGCCCCGCCCAAAATGGCGCCGATAACAATAGGAACTTACGAACGCCTCGTGGTGTTTTCTTTTGCTAAAAAGACTCGATGTTCCGAGATATGTTATGATCCTTTGTACACTTGACGGAAAAGAGGGAGGATTCACTCGACGAACATGTAAAAGGACCCCGTGAAAAATGTTTTTCAATGTACGATTCATTATGATATTATCATGTCTGACATGTAACCTCGCTTATGACACACTCCCATGGTATACCTATAGGAATTTGATTACAACTAGTCCAACTGTGTTTCCAATTATGAAATGAATGCCCCTTGGTCCCTCAACTATTCCATAGACGTTTTTAGTTCACTGCAAATGAATGAATGAACCTTTTTAAACATGTTTTTAATCCTACAAGATAGCCCCCCCCCCCCCTCTACTGTAGGCACTTTAGCCATTGCCGTATCCGGCCAACCCCGATCACACTGTCCTATCAACATGCTGAACGATTGTGAAAATAAAGGTTTTCGAAACTATGAACGGGTATTGCATGTTTTATTTAAATGTGGGATCGGCGGGAGAGTTTTTTCTGTGCACCCTACTCTGCTCTCTCTTTAAGGTTAATAGAAGATGGTTGCCCAGCCCCGGATGGAGGATCGAATCTAAGACACGACACTCTGCCGTCAAATATGCGACTGACTCAGGGACTCGCGCATGGAGAAAGACCTCGACTTCTGGGGACGGGTAAAAGCGAAACGGTGTAAAAGATGGAATATAAAGGATGGGTAAAGTGAAACGATGTAAATGATAGAATATTATAAAGATACGACACTCAAAGGTACTAGGGAACAGAGTTGACCGAAGAGCTGATAAACCTTAAAACATCACAGCGTTGAAAGAGATTTAAGGACCCCGATAGCTAAATACACCTACCAACTAGAAACCTCGCGCTAAGTGCTTCTGATTCTCTAACGTTTTCCTACTCACAGCCTATAAGGACACACTGCCCCCCCCCCCCCCCCTTGGCTCCAGAAACCACAACCCCAGGGATTCTATCCCGAAGAGATAAGACGAGTATGAGGTAAGTAAAAGACTTTCGTACCCGTGCTTTTGATATGCTCGAATGTTGTCCCCCTCCCCTCCCCCCATTTTTCCCCCCCTGCAGGCCACATCGGAATCACGACCGAGGTATGGTGAAGATCTGAAGCCTCGCCATGTCTGATACACGAAGCGGACTAACACTGCCTGGTGGCACCTAAACACACCCGGCCTAATGCTCGTCCATCCCAAACTGCATGCTTTCAAAATTCTAACACAGACCCGTAATGTCTTATGTTGTGTAATGCGCTGAATAGCCTATCTTAATGCACGGCCACTCCCCATGTCGCACGTGTACTATTTAGCCTGTTGTTGCACATCTCTCTCTCTCTCTCTCTCTCTCTCTCTCTCTCTCTCTCTCTCTCTCTCTCTCTCTCCCTCTCTCTCGCTCTTCCGAACGACTAGCACCTAAATTGGCAAACCGCCACCCCTAGTGCACCACCCAATTGGCTCCAAATACCACAAGTATTTGCTCAAAATTTATCCTAAATAAAAATCACCCTGACGCCGTGTCACTACCTCTCCTTTCTGCTAAAAATTGATGAAACCGAGATTTGGCCATAAGGGAAAGGACAGGTAAGACGACTGAGGTTCCCTAATCTGACCCGAAATAAGGGAACTACATGTCAGCGGCTCCTGTGTTATAAAAAGATGCCTCAGATAACGCGACCTTCCCCGTCCCGAATTGTCGCAATACCCAAACAGTAAAGGTGATCGAAACATCCTCATGTTCCCGGAACGCCCCCTGTTTCGTATCAGCTGCCCCAGACGAGAGTTATAAAACTGTCCCTCACCCCCGGTTGTAAGAGATGGGTCGATTTACGCCCTTACCACAGTTTTCTATGTCCCTAGTTGTTTCCCATAAGACCCCTGTCTTTTCTAATTAAGTAGTCAGGCCGTAAGAGGCTACGTAGGAACCAGAATGATGTTTTACAAAGTTAAAGATTAGACCGAAGCGAAGAAATCATTGCAATGAACCCTGTTGAAAGCAAAAACATTTAGTTGAAAGGCAGGATGCATTGATAGAATGAAAAATGTTTAGCCTATGTTCGTCCCTCAGCAAGATACCTGTCAGACCATGGTGATAGCACACAGCACCCTTTTTAAATATAAAGCCCTGGAGAACGGTATAGCTTCGTAAGGCTCGTATTAAGAAGGTGGGTCTCCGTCAGAAGAACTGACGTAACTGTAATGCAATAAAAGGTACCAGATCTCGTCCCACGACCAACAAACACCAAAGGAATAGTTGTGAAGGAAAGTTATAGTAAATCCAGCAGGCCCATCATCAATCATTTATATGTTAGTTGCGAACCCTAATATAACGGACGTTTCCATTTTTGCCTGGAGCTGGGAGAGAAATAGACTTATGTGATTACCTTCCTCTGCCAATTCTCTAAAGACTGTCTTTTCAAACTCATTTAAGGGTACGACTGTCGGAGGAAAGAAGGACCGGATGTGGGAGCACGTGGCCTGACTACAGACTATGGAACATCTGCGACATTGGCCAAGGCGAGACCGCGACAGTAAGGAGCTGCAGGACGAGGCACTGTTTTCGACAAAACGAGAGGAAAGGGCTGACCTGATGCCCCTGCTCGATGTTCAACGTATGCCGAAAAGTCCCCGCTCTCTAAACTCGGTCATGAGCCCGCCTACCTGAAATTTTCCGTCCCCCTAGTCTGTTCCCGATCTGGCCCTGCTCCATCCCCCTTTTTCTCCGACCTACCCTAAAGGACTGCTCACACGCATATTTCTTCCATCTGAACCTTTTTGACAATCAACTCGAAGGACACAGGGCGAAAAGGACCTTTTTGACCAGAAACACGAGGAAAAGGTCGTGCCCTGCAACGCGGGACCTAGAATAGAGCTGGACCCGTAGCTCCACCGCCGGTGCTCCACAGCGCCAACAAAAGACGACAAAGAATGCTGAGAACTCATTAACTTCGAACATTGACACCCTCAATTATCGTTTCTACTACGTCTCATTTCTCTCCCAGCCACCATTGTATTAATTATGCTCCAACCAAACATGAACAGAACTCACATATGTAATGACCTATCAATTTACATTCCGAACGACCATAAGTAGCTATGAAATGTACTCAATGCTCTCACTACAGAATCATTTTTTGTCTGTTATTGCATTACTATGACTTTCCTGCAAACGAGTTTTTATCGATAAACCCGCCTCCTAAGATGAAAGATTTTAAAATGTAATGTTTATAACTCCTTCACCTGGGTACCTACTTCTTTTCCTATGACCACCACAGTCGACATGAATTGGAAATAGGCCAGCAAGATGTCTTGGATATGTTAAAGGGAGGACTGTGGAAAATTAGTACGGTCTGGTAAACATTATCTGCGCCATCTTGCCTTTTTTTCCCTGATGCCACACTTTTTGTCGTGCGCGCCCGCCATTTTAGGTGCCTCGATCAGAACAACCCTTTTGCATGCCACTGGCCCCCAGCATAGCCCTCCTCCCTCACAAAGCCCGCACTCTGACAACCCCCGCTCGCACATGCCTTGGGTCATAAACCCCTCTTCAGCGCAGCTCTGCCTCAGAACCCCATCCTGTCCCCAGCGCGACACCTCCCTTCCTTCCTTTCATGGTCCCAGGCCCTTTTAGATACAAATCCCCTTTTTCTGTGTGCCCGTTTGTCTTCCTCGTTCCCAGGCCGACACCTAGCTCTGCCGATACTGTTCCTTGCCCCTCCCCGTACAGTAGAAAGCTTCCCTCATCAAAGGACCCCCGAGTTGATCAAAGCCCTCACCCTATGAGATCCGACCAAACCCCCACATTCCATGAATCGGCGGAATGTCCAGCTGCGCGGTAGTCATCACCTGTTGTGACCGGGGTGAGGACTTCAACTGTAAATGTGTGTGGGAACGGGCCTGAAGGGGAGATTCGGAGGATATCCCTCCGTACATCAAAGCATTGCCAAGAATGTGTTGTACGTAATAAAGCAATAAACCTGTGTATAAGAGGCCAGGCCTCAGAGATGCGGTTAGAGCACCTCATGACGATACCTGCTGTCTGAACTGATGTGTTCTCCTCCGGAGAGAATAAACCTTGTTTCCTGCCTTCCCGTCTCCAGCGCCTGCCTCTTCATTGATTAATATTTCGTGGGTTAAAGAGGCGATACCGCCGGGCAAATATCGATTGTCCCTGACGTAGTTTTAACATTACCTCAGGCTTTTGTTTTTCTAATCAGTTTTCTCTGATAATAATAATTGGTATTACTATATCTATTGATATTAGACTAATAACTAAATGTAATTATACATTCTGCTTAGGTACATTATGCCTGTTCATGTTATCGCTATATGTCGATCTTAATTCCAAGGTTATTTGATAGACTTTTGCTGTTCTTTTGGACCCTTACTGCTTTCTGCTCTCTCCTTCTTTCCAAAGTCAGGCTATTCAGATTGTATTCTGCTCTTCTTGCTCTTACTTTCTGTCATTATTTATTTCAAGTCTCTTTTCTCTTTTCTCGACGTTTCTCTCTTACTAGCTACTTATTCTTTCTCATATCTGTCATTTTCTATCTTTTACTTTTTTATCCATGATATTGTCTTTCTTCCTTTATTTCCTACTTATTTGTAGGTTCCGATTTCTTCTACTTCAATTATATATTGTTATCATATACAGGTATAGTTTGTTCATTAGCTATGTTTTTACTTTTAGGATGTGCATATTGCGCATTATACACTCATCTATTGTTCATGAGTTGCCTCTGATTTTTGTTTTTCTAATCAGTTTCTCTGCTAGTTTTACCTATTATTGCTATGTCTCTGATATTACATTGATGACTAAATGTGTCTATACAATTTGCTTAAGTTACGTTATGCCTACTCACATAGTTATGCAGCTTTGCGTTGCTAATTTTGTCTGTTACCAGTTCATATTTTACTGCTATCAGCTTGCTATTTTTTGGGGCTATTGTGATCAATTACTTTTCCTCACTGTACGGGACCCGTACTCGCCTTTTCCACGTTCTCCCTAGTATGATGTTGGTCTTTTTTAGGCCTCCCCTCCTGCTTCCTCTCTCCCTCCTTTCTCTTCTCTTTTCTTCTCTTCTTTCCTCCTCTTTCTCTTGGATCCCCCACATGGATTCTCCCTCCGTGGTTCCTAGGACTGAAGATGTGTTCCTTGTTTATGTAAGGTTGCTTCTTTTTCTGTCATCCATGTCATTTTTAAAAAAAAAATTTAATTTATTTATTTATTTTTATTTTTTGTTCTTCTGTTTTTCCATGCCGGGTTTAAATGTTTTATCCCTTAATGTTAAGGGATTGAATCATCCGGTGAAGAGGTCGAAAGTCTTAGATTACTGTAAATCTCTGTCTTCTGACCTAGTTCTTTTTCAAGAGACCAAGGTCTCTAACAGAGAGGCGTTGTTTTTGAAGAAGGAATGGGTTTCGGATGTTTGTTGTTCTGATGCCTCTGGTAAACGAAATGGGGTCATTACATTAGTTTCAAAAAATTCTGGTTTATCTATATTATCTTCTGATCATGATTCTCAGGGTCGTTGGCTGTTGTCTAAGTTGTCGGATGGTCAACATGAACTGTATGTGATGAATATCTATGCGCCTAACGTTGATGATCCGGCCTTTTGGAAGTCGGTTACCAAAAAATTAAATGACACCCCGCACTCTGGCAATCTTATTGTAGGCGGAGATTTTAATTTACCAATGGACCCTCTTTTAGACAGGAACTCTGCATTTCAGTTTCGTGCTCCTAAATCTCACAAACAAATGCTTAACATGTGCTCCTTTACTCATCTTCAAGATTTATGGCGACTTCATAACCCTACTGGTAGTGATTTTTCTTTCTTCTCCTCGCCTCATTCTTCTTTCTCTCGTATTGACTATCTCCTGGTTCACTCTTCGCTTGTTTCGTCTTCCTCTTCTCCGCTTATACATCCTATTTTGATTTCCGATCATGCGGCGGTCACCTTTACACTGTCTTCCTTTGCCACTAAAGGGCGCGGTCGTTCATGTAGATTAAATACCGAAGTTTTACAAGATGCTTCTCAGGTTGATGAATTTTCTAAAGCTATAGACATTTTTTTTCATGAGAATGAAGGCTCTGTCTCTTCCCCAGTCGTTCTATGGGACTCATTTAAATGCACTTTCCGTGGCCAAGTGATTAAGTGTATGTCCAAACGAAATTCGGATATTAAAAAGGAGCTTACAGATTTATCATCTCAAATTAAAACTCTGGAAGCCACCTTTAGACAATCTAAAGATTCATCTTGTTTACAGCTAATAAAACAACTAAAATACAAATATAATACCATTGTTACTAAAAGAGCTCATATTGGAGTACAGGCACAGAAATCCAAGAAGTTGTTGTTAAAAAATCGTGCTGGGAAGATTTTGGCTGCTACCTTAAAATTTCAGGATTTTTCTTTTAAGTCCTCACAAATCTCTTCTATTACTGACCACACAGGTTCTAAAAAATTTCAAACAGGGGAAATACTTGAAGTTTTTCGTGACTATTATGATAAACTGTACACTCCTTCTAATGTTTCCACTTTCGACCGGTGTCAGGCTTTTTTAACTTCGGTTCCGATTCAGTCGGTCTCTGATGATGATCGTACTTTTCTAAACAAGCCTATTTCCCCCGAAGAAATTATTTCCGCAATTAAAGCTACTCGTTCTGGCAAGGCTCCAGGCCCTGATGGTTATCCAATTTTATTTTATAAAACTTTTCTCTCTACGCTTGTTCCCAAATTACAATCTCTCTTTGACTCTTTTGTTAAGAATGGATCTGTTTCTGGTACGGCTGCTGAAGCTACTATAGTAGTGATCCCGAAAGAAGGGAAAGATCATTCGGATCCTAAAAACTTCCGTCCTATTTCTCTCCTTAACATGGAAGCTAAAATTTTTGCTAAAATTCTGGCCAAAAGATTAGAATCCTTTATCCCTCATCTTGTTCATCCCTCCCAAACTGGTTTTGTGAAAGGCCGTCTTGCGCGTGACAATATACGCACTTTTTGTCATGTTCTTGGTGCTGCCAAAAGATCTCAACTCCCTGCCGCGGCCTTGGCCCTTGATGCGGAAAAGGCCTTCGACAAGGTCTCTTGGCCATTTCTTCGTGCTGTTTTATGCGCGCACAATCTTGGTGACTCTTTCATTAATATGATAATGTCCTTATATTCTCAACCTAAAGCTAACATTAGAGTTAATGGTGCTACATCGTCGTTTTTTAATCTTCGTCAGGGCACTAGACAGGGGTGTCCTTTATCCCCACTTTTATTTTTACTATCTATTGACCCTCTTCTTCGACTGATTGAGTTACACCCGGATATTAAAGGTTTTTGTTTCGGGCCTCACTGTATTAAAACTGCTGCGTACGCGGATGATGTTCTCATATTTTCTGATGATATTGCTTTGGCAATCCCTGCTCTTTCAAATATCATTTCCCTCTTTTCATCGGTTTCAGGGTATACCCTAAATAAAGATAAGACGGAAATGTTCCCTT
The DNA here is from genome assembly GCF_964261635.1 of Lissotriton helveticus. Lineage (NCBI taxonomy): Eukaryota > Metazoa > Chordata > Amphibia > Caudata > Salamandridae > Lissotriton > Lissotriton helveticus. Next base: position 1,763,552,856 of record NC_136065.1, read on the forward strand.
TGAATGCCTATTGTTTCCCCTCTCATATTGGCTCAGCGGGCTTTAAGTGGCAATCTACACATCTGAAATACTTAGGGATTTATTTCTGTTCTACTCTCTATGCTACCACTGCCTATAATGAATCCCAGACTCTCCTTAAAGTCCGTCGTCTTTTAGATACATGGTCTCCGAAACATATTTCATGGTGGGGTCGCCTCCAGACTCTCAAAATGATGATCACACCGATTATTAATTTTGTTTCATCCATGCTTCCGGTTAAATTATCAGATTCCTTTTTTCGTGAAATCGATGGTCTGACTTCTAAATTTCTGTGGAATGACAAACGTGCTAGACTTGCCTACAAATTTTTGCGTCGTCCTTGCGTTATGGGGGGCTGCAATTTTCCTGATTGGGAAAAATACCAAACTTCCTTTCTGGCCTCTCAAGGAGCTTTATGGTTTTCTCCTCCATCTCTTCATGTTCCCTCTTGGTTGCTCATAGAACAAGAATTAGCATCCCCTTTGCCTACTGCTTCTTTTTGCACGACATCTAGTTTACATATCCTGTTTTCTCGGTCTATCATTATTGATACAATTGCTGCGGTCAGGAAAGTAGACAAGAAGGTGGCAATTCCTTTACACAAAACTAGGTGGTCATCTATCTGGCGAAATTCCAAAATTAAACTCAACATTACTCCCAACCTTATGGCCTACTGGGTAGATAAAGGGATCTCGCTTGTTAAGCATCTGTATGATGCTTCTGATCAACCATTACCTTTTTCCACCTTGGCTCAGAGACATTCTTTGACAAATCTTGATTTTTATACTTTTCTAAAAATTAAAGTGGCCCTTGCTAAAGTCCGTCTTCATCCTACTTCTTCTATCATCTCACTTTTTCATATTTGGATCAAATCTGGTCACGTCGCTTCTAAAATTTATACATTTTTGTCATCTGCTTCTCTACCTGCACAGACGGTTGCGCAGCAAAAATGGTTACATCACTTTGATCCTGCTATTACAGATCATATCTCCTCGGAGACTTAGCAATTAATTGGTAAACTCTCTCTTCGTAATAAAATTGCACCATCTTTAATGCAATCTAAGTTTTTCTCTATCAATCTCCTTCATTGGACGCCTGTGCGTCTTCACTCGCTGAATCTTAAGGATGATAACCTATGCTGGAGTTGTGGTTTGTTGCCAGGCGATTTTCACCATATGTTCTTTGGTTGCTCGTTGCTTCAGCCTTTTTGGGACCTCATCCATAAACATCTCTCTCTTATTTTTGGTATTCAGTTCCAACTTTCTTTCCCTTTAATTTTATTGGGCCCACTGGCTGCCCCTATTCCTCTCCCATTGGATCCACTGGAATTACAATTGTTGGATCTTCTCCTCTCTATTGCTGTGAAAATCATTCTTATGGAATGGAAATCAAAAGGGTTGGTTCCTCAGTTTCCTTTTGATATGTCTGTCTAGGTGTTGTCTTATAATTTTCTTGGTTGGTTAGTCCTGTGGGAATCCTTCCTCTTTTTCTTCCCTTTTCTTCTTCTTTCTCTTCTCTTTCCTGTCCTCTACTCCCTTTCACCCTTCTATTGCTTTCTCTCTTCTTTCCTCTTTTCTTTTATGCTATTTCCTCCCTTGTCCCCATCCCCATATTTGATAGTGATGGACTCTGGAATCGTATATTGAATGCTGACAAAGAACCTGTGGTTCTCACTCGAGAACTGATTTCAGATAAACGTGTGCACAGGACACTCTTTGAATTTGTTTTGGTAAGAGATACATCTCTCTACCTTAAGCAGGGACTGTTTTCTGCTGGGTTTGTTCCCCTGACCTGTTTGCACTGGACCAACTCAACCTCCAAATGCCCACATATCAGGTACCCGCTGAGCGCCACTTCTTACTCACACCCATCCAAACCCTTTCTCTCTTTTGATACTTTTGTCTTCAGGAAGGGCACCCGCACCTTTGGTACACACGACTTCACACCTTGACATGGATGTAGACCAAATAGCTTCAGAACTGTTTGACAACTTAGCTAAAGGCACTCCACTGGTCAGTACATCAAGCAGCAGCAATAAACAACGCAAGGAAGGACTAAAAGAAAAAATCATTAAACTTGAAAGATTGAAGAAAACAGAGAACTCACGCTGGTGGGACAGCGCAACCTTGAAGCAATACTTGTGACTAAAGAGAGTCCCAAGGGGAATAAGATCACTAATATTCCTCACTTTCGACGACCTGGACGACGATCTCCTGGGTAAGTGGGAAGAAACTCTAACCACCAATTCCAACACATTGATACTAATTCTCATAGAAAACGCGGAGAGGAAAGTCACCAAACTCCAAATGGAAATTATTATTATTATTATTATAAAAGGGGCAACTGAGAAAAACTGCACGATACTGAAAGAGGTATTGAATAAGCACCAGAACGAGATAAAAGAGAGGAAGACCAGACAGTTAAAAAAGGACGAAGCAGACTATAACGAAGGTAGGGTCTTCACGTTTGCCCGCAAATACGACCGAGTGTTACAAAATACGGCGAAACCGAAGACCACAAACCCTGCAGAGAGCGCCTCCACCTCCTCGAGCACATCATCACTTAACACAATATAAACAAGTGATGGCGAACCAGATAACCAAGATCTACCCAACCAAAGAACAACCACATACAATTTTTTACAGGAGGTACGGACAATCAGAAAGGAGAACAGGACGCAACAAAGAAGAGATATAGGGGACAAAAAACCCGCCGCGGGCAAAGAGCAGGAAAAAGAGAAAGAAATTTACAAGAAAAAGTTACGATCAGGGGACGAAAAGAAGGTCTGAACACCACAGAGGACGTGCAAGTAATCAACTTATCATCAACACCGCTTGACGACAGTATGATCTCTCTCTTAAACAAAGGACTTAATTTTAATCCACACGAACCAGGAAACATGTGCAGATCCAAGATTGATCTCTTTAAATTCATAAGAGGTTTGAAACTCAAGAGACATTTTGCCAGGACACCCGACGAAACCAGAAATACAATCAAACTATATGACACTCATCTGTTTCGCACTGAGACCATCAATGACATCAGAGCAACCCACGTCCTATCTATACTAATATAATAAAGAGAGAGCCCAAACCTTTGAAGCGGGTAATCTCAGGAACCACAACACCAATCACAACACCCAATACAGCGTTGGAAAGGGCAGTTGCAGCAGAAGGACATAGGCTATGCAGACGCCCATCATATACATTTAAAAGGTAAAAGAACCGTGCCAGCAAAGTAGTCCCTTGTGGGCGTGTCTGCGTTGTGCTGTGGGCGTGGGCTGGGGGCGTGACAAAGGCTGGGGGTGTGTGGTACGTTCCGCCCTTCATGTCATGTCTCATATCGTGTGCTAATCCCACCCTGCACCCTTTAAATACCCCTGCACCCCATAATCATAACCCACCCTTACTCCTTAAAATACCCCAACACCCTTAAGCACTAACCTATCTTAACCTTATAAATATACCCTGTACCTCAAAACCCAAACCTATCCCTAAACCCTAAAAATACCCCTGTACCCCAAAACCCAAACCTAGCCCTGAACCAATTAAATACCCCTGTACCTCAAAACCCAAACCTACCCCTGAACCCTAAAAATACCCCTGTACCCCAAAAGCCAAACCTAGCCCTGAACACTAAAAATACCACGTACCCCAAAACCATCCCTAAGCCCTAAAATACCCCTGTACCCCAAAACCCAAACCTAGCCCTGAACCCTTAAAATACCCCTGTACCCCAAAACCCAAACCTACCCCTGAACCCTAAAAATACCCCTGTACCCCAAAACCCAAACCTAGCCCTGAACCCTAAAATAACCCTGTACCCCAAAACCCAAACCTACCCCATAACCCTAAAATATCCCTGTACCCCAAAACCCAAACCTAGACCTGAACCCTTAAAATACCCCTGTACCCCAAAACCCAAACCTACCCCTTAACCCTAAAAATACCCATGTACCCCAAAACCCAAACCTAGTTCTGAACCCTAAATATAAACCTGTACCCCAAAACCCAAACCTAGACCTGAACCCTTAAAATACCCCTGTTCCCCAAAACCCAAACCTACCCCTGAACCCTAAAAATACCCCTATACCCCAAAACCCAAACCTAGCCCTGAACCCTAAAAATACCCCTGTATCCCAAAACCCATACCTATCCCTACACCCTAAAACTACCCCTGTACCCCATAACCCAAAACTATATCTGAACCTTTACAATACCCAAACACCCCAAAACATATACCTCAGTACCCCAAAGCATATACCCCTATACCCATACTTACCTTATCCAAACATTTTTTTTTTAAAAACATGCTTTTACCATTCATGCATTTACAACGAATTTTGTTGTAAATGTATGCGTGGTAAAAGCATATAAAATGTAATGCCATGCGTTATAATGGCATTGCGGAGTCATGGTACTTTCGTAATGAAAGTATGCGGAGTGATGGTATGCGGAAAGAAAGTTGCGGAATAATGGGTGTTTACCCTCCCCCGGTAAGTACATTGGTGGCACGGCGGCCCACATCTCCAGCAACATACTCATATTTTTTCCCCACCCATTTGAAAAATGCACAGGTCTCTCTCATTGATGGCCAGCACCGACATACACTTTTAGACACCCTTCCCGCCATAAGTTCTAGAATTGCAAACTTTAGAGCTGGGGAGCTACGTTCGAATCTCGGCATCGGCTCAACATCCTATGATTCCAGGCAAATCGCTTTGTCTCCCCGTGCCTACCACAAATGAATGTGTTCTTCTGTAATGTAAATTGTGCTCATGCCATGTTGTTGAGTTTGCGCTATATAATATTGCAAGGAAAAATAAAGTACGGAAACTCGAGTTCACACACTACTGAACGCGCACTCCTAAGTGCATCAGCAGTGCACTGTGTGTCAGAGCATTTCAGAGGCCTGTCACAGATAAGAAATGCTATCAAAACAAAATCCTACAAAACAATATACTACTGGCCGGCAGCAATTCATACCCCACAACGTTGGGAAGGGCTGCTAGTTATCTATAACCGACACAGAGGACCCCCCCACAAAGCATAGACCTCCATCTACAAGAATTAGACATTGACCCTACAAGTACCATCCCCAGTGGTTTGAAGACCAAGTCCAAATGGACTCCTACCCTGACAGGGGGTAATCACATTGACATCTTCCACAGTCTCGTGTTGGACGATCTAGATAGATATGATATGAAAACCCGCACCAACTTCAAACGTATCAAAGACAACCTAACCAGAGGAGAAAGGACAGCACTGAATACCCTGAGTAGAAAAGATGACATCATCATTAAGGAGGCGGATAAGGGGGGGCAATGTAATTGTCATGAATAGATCCGTCTATGATCAAGAGATCATGAGACAACTACAAGACAACTCCTGTTATACCGCCTTGGATGGTAACCCTACTGGTCCACTCACCATTCTCATCAATAAAAAACTACAGGAATGGCACACCCAAAGTCTGCTGGATGAGGACGAAACCCTATTCTTAATAGTGGTGAGACCTACCTACCCTTGTCTATACATACTTCCAAAAATACACAGACAGGCGCCATTCCCTCCTGGGAGACCCATCATCTCGGGAATTGGAGGACCCACAGAGAGACTAGCAGAGTATGTGGATCTTTTCCTGAACCCAATGGTCAAGAATCTGGCATCTTACATTCAGGATACTAAACATATACTAGGCATTTTAAGTGACATTCAATGGCAACCCAATTTCTCCTGGAACTTCTCAATTTTTGTTTGTTTCATAGTTACTTTCAGTGGAAAGATCAGTTTTTTCTTCAGGCCAATGGTACATCTATGGGCTTTCAGGAGCCCCCAGCTATGCAAACATTTTTATGCTGAAATTTTAAACAGAGTACATTCTGTCTGATTCCGCATGGACATCCAAGTTGATAACATATAGACGTTTTATTGATTATATACTTATCATCTAGAATGGGTCAACCACCAGCTACGCTCGGCCGACCTCTCACTCTCACCGTCCCACGCATCCGAAGAACAACCACCGTGGGAGATCCTTCTCCCACCTCGCTGCCAAGACATGGAACGCCCTCCCACTGAGCCTACGACAGACCCAAGAATGCTGACCTTCAGGAGGATACTCAAGACCTGGCTGTTCGATCAGTAGCGCCCCCAGCCCCAGCGCCTTGAGACCCTCGCGGGTATGTAGTGCGCTTTACAAATGATTGATTGATTGATTGATCTAGAGTTCCAGATACTCAAGTTGAATGGTATCAACCCTAGGATTCAATTCACTCATCAAATTGATTCTCAATGCATAGCTTTTTTAGATGTTTTGCTTAAGCTGTCAGGCAACACTATGGAGACGACTGTTTTTATGAAACTCACTTATTGTAATGATGCTTTGTTATATGAAAGCTTTCACCCATGGCCTCTGAAACGCCATCTTCCTTTCTCGCAGTTTTTGAGAATTAGGCGAATTTTGTCAGATTCAGAGTCAGGCCTGCAGACTATTCAAGAGTCCAAAGAAAAGTTCTTAAGGCGAGGTTATCCTCAACAGGTAGAAGATCAGGCTGAAACAAGATAATTAGTATGACATCGTGATGATCTTTTGAAAAAGCAAATTAAGCCTCCGGGCCCTGCACGAGAAGTGTTTGTTTCCACATTTTCCACTCACTCTAATCTCATTAAAAAGAGCATATTGCAAAGATGAGATCTGCTTCAATCCGAACCTGATTTTAAAGGAATGTTTTCAGATCGATTTTTTCACCTGTACATAACTGCAGATAAAATAACACATATCGTAACTGAAAAATACTTTCAAGTTAATTCTTGTGAATCCTCTAATGGTTAATGCAAGCACTACAGATGTCTGTGTGTGAAGCCAAAGAGTTACAGAATTGAATCCTGGTGGGTGCAGGGGGAAAAAGGGGCTTGTGTATATATAGTGCTACAAGATCCAGCCTGTAAAAGAAAGCACTGTGAATGTGAATATGTAAATCATTATTTTGAAACTGTATTACACCCTTTATAAGATAGACTGCTGCAGAATGATTTATTTTAGTCCTTGCCATTAGAATTATGTGGCAGGGGAGAGCCAAATTTTGTAGCAGAATTAACAAAATTACACAAGAAGAAAAGGCAAATTATGTGGAATAATGTGGCATATTTTGTATTACTTCATTATTTCATACTTTTTTACAGATGTTAAGGCTGTTTGGGCAACATGTTTACCTTATAAGTGCCAGTTTAACAACGAAATACAGAAATAAGCAAGTTGAAGGTAACCAGTTAACTTTTGTGAAGGGCCTTCCACTGCGTGGGAACGTATGCTGACACATTTTAGTAAATTCTGATCTTTTTGAGCTAGAAACAATTTATTTCCTAAATCTGCAGCTTTTGCACCAGATGGTGGATAATGTGGCAAATGTGGCAGATCTATAATTATGTTAAAAAAAGCCACAAAATTGCATAATTCCATGGGGTCTAGGTTTAGTATTTAAGATAAAACATATATTTTGAAATAGGTAATCAGACTATACCTCGTGCAAGCACTTTTTATTGGAATCCATTAAAAGGACACTTTCCAGAAGTCAAAACCCTTATGTCACTTGTCATCATGAAACTTCCAGTGACCTCATCAAGGCATATACAGGGTCCCAAGCTGCCCTTACATTTGGTGATTGACCAACTGGAAACACTTACATTTCTTTTGTGTACCAGGCCCCTTGTTGAGGAGGCCTATGTTTTCTTTACCTCCCTATTCCACCCCTGGCTTCACATTCAGTAACATTCAGGGATTGCTGTTTCTTTTTTGTTTAACAAAAAGTATGGGAACTGGTTTTGTTAAATTAGAAAAACCTAGGCAGATTGATCCAAACAAATCCTGCCCAACTCAATATGCAGATATCTTTTCTGGTAAGCTTAAGGGTGGACTGCAGGGTTGCATTCAGAAGCAGAGCCCCTGATCATACGGATCCCCGGGGCTTCAGAGAAATGGGCCTGAGATAGAGGAAGAGAGAGAGAGATCCATGGATAACATCAAAGACATGGCCCGTAGGAGGGGTGCTATCTGGGGGCTATTTGTTTCATCTATCAATGGACAGACATACAGCCAACATATGGGGGCTCTGTCTTTTATGAAAGGGCCTGCACTACCATTAATGTGGCAGGTGCAGTGCCACTGTGATCAGGAATGTGAGGGGGCACTGCACCCCAATTGTGACTGTCTTACTAGCAAAAAATGGAGTGGAGGTTCATTATATTTCAAGCATTAGGGCCCAAAGTGCTGTGGCAACAAATGATGGATGGAATGTTGAATAAATCAAACATTCACCCCAGTCAAGAGATTTGAGTTAAACCCATCAATCTTTTTACTCACTACACCACCCCAGTTTGGACCCAGCCATATGCAAATCAGTCTTGACCCTCATGGAAACAGTCTAGCCCGCACTGCCAAACCAGGTCCTCCCAGGACAGGAAACAAGCATCCTGGGAACGATTTCAGGGTATCACCCCTCATCAGCCAGGCTAGCTTGAATCCAGTGGCCCAGCAAGCAAGAGATCCTCTTCTGGGCATACCCATCCCACTTAGGGCAAAAAGTGCTGCAGCAACAAATGATGGCTTCATGCTGAATAAATCAAACATTCAACAATCAAACAGAATTAGGGACCAGGTCACCCTAGTTGCAGTGGGAGCAGGACCCAGCACCAGGGAAAGGGGGGCAAAATGTGGGGCATTGTTACACAAAGGGGCAGACAGCCTAATCTGAGCCTCAGGCCTCAGAGTAATAGCTCTGTGTGGTGGGCAGAGGGCAAAGCCTGTTTTGCAGGGGTGTAGGTATCATCGGTGCTGCAAGTGCAATGGCACTGAGGTACAGTGGTGTTAGGGTCCAACTGAACCCCAATTATGACTATTTTACAATCCTTCCATGTTTGAACTAGGCACCAGTGCATTCTTGCTATGCTAATATTTTAGGCCTCATATCAATGGCCCAAGGGAGGTGAACATTGAAGCAGAGGAGACAGCTTAACTTTGGCCTCAAAGAGATGACAGAACGGGCATGGCACAAGATTGAGCCCATGTTTTTAACAAAGATCAGAGGAGATTACCTTTTTTGCAAGGTAGTAGCTAACATTAGTGAAGCAGGTAAAGTGCCACTGGATCCCAGGGAGTTGAGAGGCCCACTGCATACTGTCTTACTTTCCAAAAGAGGCATGGAGCCTTGTTAGCATTAGAGCTGAGGAAACCATGCAGCAAAGTGAGAGCAACACGTGGGGGCTCATTTTTTTCGTAAAGGGATTGAAAATCTGTTTCAGGACTGGATTGATGGCCAGGCATGGAGGGAAAAGCGGAGACAGAAATGCAGCCTGCAGCTATCATTCGCGCAACAGATACAATTGCATTGAGACCCAGGAGTGTTAGGGACTCACCTCACCTTAATTATGTAGGGCAGAGTTTTTTGGCCAATTTTTATATGATGTATCTGCTATTATATACTGCTCCCATTAGTTGCAGAATTTTGGCTATGGAAAAGTACCCCTGAAATTATCTCATACTACCAGCCCCCTTCTCTCAGCCTTACCACTCCCTCTCTCCCAAGTGGTGCCATAAAGTTTTGGAAGGGGACCCGACTTCAAATATTTTCTTTAGGGGGGCTTTTATATGATTCTTTCCTTAACAGAACTATTGTATACATTTATCAGTCCACCTGATTACTTCTACATCAACAAATAGCTTACTTACTTTTCTGTAGCTCAGGAATCAATGTATATTTTCTTAGCGAGCCTACACTAACCAATGTCTTAATCCCCTACAAAAACTTGGACATACCCCAACTCATGCTTCCTTGCTCTTCGCAAACTGCTCCTACAAACAGCATCCACAACCACAGCCAACAGTCTTCCTCGGTTTCCTTATTGTCGTTATTGTCTTTTGCCTGCAGTGTGCAAAGAAACGTACTCAAAGAGTTCTGGCATTTCTTGCACCTGGAATGTAAACAACTTCAAAGCTATACTCGTAAAGTGTGGCTAAAATAAAATCTAGCGTCGCCATGGTCTTTCCTGTATCCTTGCTTCTCAATACAAACAACAGGGGCTTGCAGTCATTATTATCTGTAATCAAATGGGTTTCCCCACAAACATATTTTAAAAATGCAATCTCAAGCTTTTTGGACCATTGTGTAATATCTCTGCTTAGAATATCCCTGCTACGTGTTGGTAAGGGCTAAGGAATCAAATGCTGTATTGCATCCCTTGAATTGTATTCCTTGAGATAATACTGAACTCTACTTTCTGAGCTAGCCTCTACTGTAACAATATTCCTTGTCACTTCTAAAACCATACAGCAGTCAGCACTTGTAAAATATAGACTTGAATGACTGAAATGCTACCTTTGATCCAATTTGTCATTCTTCTTCAACAACATCCTGAGCATGGCTGAAATCGTGGAAAACAATCACAGAATTTGATTGGTGCTTGAATCTCATCCAATGTGGCCTTAGCTTGTCTTTATTCTCTGGAGCTTTCCCTTTTCCAGTTCCATGCAACGGATTTCGATTTCACTAAAACTTTATTGCAAGAATTTTCCTCCTCCTGTGCAATCAATGTTCATTTTTCCAGTAACAGTATCACACCTCTACCTTGCAACACACCTATGAGAAACTGGGTTGTTGGTTGAGTGGGGTGAACATCCTGGTCAATCAACAGCCATGTGAACCAAAAAAGTCACTAAATTAACCTGTGCTTAGAGCTCTGGTAGCTTGGCACCAAAGCAGTCAGGCTTGACGTAGTGGCAACATGTAAGGTATTTATGCAGTACACAAACTGTAATAAAGTGGGAACACATTTCATGATAAAATACCATGCCAATTTAGAAAAATATAGTACATTTAAAACAAATATTGGACACCAAAAAGACAATTATCCAATTAGTATAACCGGAGTTATGAATTAAAAAAAAACAGTGCCTAAAAGATTAAAGTGCCAACTGGGAACATCTAATCGCATGAGACCAGGGCAAAGTCAAAACTTATTGCCGACCATGATGGAGCGTGGGTCCGATACAAAGAGTGGATTGGGCACGGACTACACTTACCTTCAGACATAGAAGAAATTCCATGAAAAAGAATCTGAGAAGGAAAAGTTCAGTGGCGCAAGCCTGCAAGAGGGGTCCAGAAACTGGATACCCCTTCTCAGAGAAGTTGCTGAACAGGATTTGCTGCTGCAAAGAACTTAGCAGAAGCTGCCGCGAAGTCAGGCCAACCAGCGATGAATCTTGATAGTCTTGGCAAGCAAATGGGTCCAGGTCTCCTTTCGGTTCTCATAACAGGTTATAGCAGAAAAATGTGAACGTTTTGGATTGTGGCTTTCTGAGCACCTTTAGCATGGCTTCCAAGGGTCCAAGACTGGATGGTAACCACTTGGAGCATCAGGACTTATTCAGGCTCTGTCCTGGTGTGGGTTCAAAATGGTTGGAGCCTTTTCTGTCCCGGAGGCTCCGATCAGGCGGCCAGCTTTGGAATTCCACTGCGGTTTTGGGTTCAAGTGGTGGAATGAGACTCAAGCAGCAGGGAAGGACTCTGAGGGTTCAAGGCAGGCTTTATGCAGCAGAGCAGTCCTTCCAAGTGCAGCAAAAGCAAACCAGTTTCTAAAGTACACAGCAAGGCACAGCAGTAGGCAGTACTCTGAGAGTCCTTCTGCAGGTGCAGAAAGTGAACTGAAGAGTGGGTCCGAGGGTCCTATTGTTATACCTGATGCTTTTTGGTGAAGTAGAAGTTTCTAGAGATTCTCTTTAAAGAACCTGCCTCTCCTAATCAGGCACAGAAATTTTCAGTTCTAGTTCAGCTCAAATAGCCAAATTTTCTTGGCCACTCTTCTTTTTGTCAAATACATTTTACCCAAAATCTATAGCTTTTGTGAACAAATACTAGACACTAAGAATCATATCATTTGAGTCATACTGCCCTCAAATATTAAATACTCAGTCATTTGGTTTAATTGTGTTATTGTCTTATTACATAAAAATGTGACCATAATAATAGGGAACTGTCATCCAGAGTCTGCCTTTACTTCCATAATAGTTCCATTAATTTCAATAACCGAAGTATTTTGAGCATTTGGTTCCTCATCAATGCCAACCCCTTGGTCAACCTTACTGGTTGACTCATGTGCATCCTCACAACCCACCCAGACAAAACTTATTTTATAGAATTTCCCTTATGAATCATATTCACTTTTCCACCAGTAGCAACAAATATATTTTTAAAATGCCCTATCTTGTTATGTCAAAAACACACTTTTCCTATAGCATGACTATGTTTGCTTGGACCTGTGTTTCCTGGAACCACACTTAAAATATCTAGTTTTAAAATTATGAACATTCTTGTCTTCCTTTCTTTCAGCCACCAAAGACCTGTTACCCATATTACTACAACCAGAGGCTGCACCCATGCTCAAAGTCTCATACATTTTTCAGGGCAGAGCCGTCAATATGGCCGGGATGAAATTGCATATAGAGAATTCGGACTGCCGGTATTAGCAGTACCATCCAGAATTCCTGCATAGAATTCATGGAATAATGAGTAAATCCCCTCGGAAAAAAAATATATAATAAGTAGAAGGATTTGTTTTGCTTTGAAAGTGCCTATGTGTTCAGTAAGGTTACAATCTTTGAGGAAATAGTGGGTATGTGATGAATAGAGATGAGGGAAGTAAAGAATGACTGAAGGAAATACATAATAAAAGAAGAGACAAAGGAAGCAAGAGTGGTAGAGAGAAATAAGAAAGGAAGGAAATAAGGATGGAATGGAGGAAGGGAGGTAGGAGGGAATTAGGGAGGGAGGGAGAAAAGATGGCAAAATAGGAAAGAACAAGATTAGGAAGAAGAGAGTAAGGGAGTGTGAAATAAAATAAAATGTTGAAAGAGCAATTAAGGATGGGACAAAAAGTGTGATATAAGAATGTCTGGTGGAATGAAGTGAGTCGTGGAGGAAACAAAGGGGGGAACAATGGAGAGGTTTAGGAGAAAGGATAAGAAAAGAAACTACGAAGGAAGGATGGAAAACATAAAGCAAGACATAAATGGAGGCATAAAGAAGCTGAGGAAGAACGAAGGGAAAGAAGGAAGAGAGGGGTGAAGAAAAGGATACAATGAAAGAAAGAAGGAAGGGTGTGTAGGCCAGACCGAGAAAGTCATGAAGAAATAAAGAAAAATTAGACAAGAATGTTGAAAGAAAGAAGAGAGGAAGAGATTCGGAGGGGAGGCTGGATGAAAAAAAGTAAGTTATGAAGGCAAAAAGGACAGTAGAAAGTAAATAGGTCTATATGTGTTTGAAGTAGGGTGGAATTAAGAAAGGAAATGGAGGTGGTAGGGAAGCGGCTAGAGGTAAAGGACCAGAAAAGAAAAAAAAGATGGGTAGGGAAGGGAAACTTAAAAGTAAGAGAAAAAGGAATGAAGGCTAGAAAAAGAAAAGAAAACATGAGGGAGGAAGGTAGGAATGGAAACAAAGAATGGAAGAAAAGCTGAAAAGATATAGGAAGTATGAAGGAAAGAGGAGGAGGAATGTGAAAGGAGGGAAGAGAGGCAGGGGAGAACAGAAACAGCAATACATGAGTAAAAGGAGGAAGCAAGGAAGGTAGAATCAAGGGATGAGATCACAACTTTTGGCTCTGATGCTGAGAATCATACAGACTAATTAACCACCGAGGTTGATTAATTTTATGCGCTTTGAACATTGAAGCTAATCCTTCCATTACATTTAAATAACTCAATTCAAGCAATGTGCATTGAATTAAACTGCCTGAATTAAGTAGGATCTGTCTTAATTGCTTAAATTCGACTGATTTGCAAGTCTCTCCGTGTCACACGCTGCTACTAACCATTGAGCTCTGGCTGCTGCAAGTGTACTGTTGTCAGCCCAGGTTAAACGTGAGATAAGCACAGAGTTGGTTGCTTTTTATTGTGGGTGTAGATGTTCATTTAAGCTGTGTTAGAAATGGGTTTTCTGGTTGGCTGGGGTACACACCTAAGCCAGGCAGAACTCACTACTCTAGTAAGGGAGTTAAACAAACAACATAACTCCTGCTCACCCCCTTTGCAGCTTGGCAGATCAGTCAGGCTTATCCCAGAGGCAATGTGTAAAGCATTTTTGCAACACACCAGTGGCACACTAGGCACACCACAAAAGAGACTCCACACAAAGTTATATAAAAATATCCTTTGTATTGTACATAAAACACTTTTGACCATAATCACATAAATCACTGTGCCGCTAGGCACTTGTCATACCATTGCATAACATACACATAGGCCACAAAATCACTTTGCCAATTGCAGCAGCGGCTGGCAAAGGTAAGCACAGTTAGGCGGTGGGACAGGGTCGGGGCGGAGTGGGAGTGGGGGGAAGTCGACAGACGACAAAATAGGTATAATTAAATAAATACCTCTTCCGTCTTCTGTCGGCTTCCCTCCCTGCTGTGCCATGCCCCACCACGCTAACCTGTGTGGGTACGGCTGGCCAATCGGGAAATTATCATAACAACATAGGTAGTGTAATCAAGTAATCACATATAAGTTGCACATGTCCTAAACACCCCAGGAGAGACACCATTACTGTGCATATCTCTGGGAACATTAATCACCACTAGCACCACTACTGCAGAGGCCTGAGCATGTAAACCACTAACTACATCAATATGCAACATCACATCGGGGAATAACAGACAGTAGTAACACAATGCACGCCAACTACCCTAAATTCCTAGAGCACAGCGCTTCTGTGCTCCTATTAGGCACTATGTGGTAATCTCCAGCTCTCCCCGTAGGCTTCTGGGCCACTTGCCCTGCTACACCAGGAAATGAGGTGATTACCTCGGTGTTGCGAAAGCACTCATGTCTGTTCTCCCACTAGTCCCTCGGGACTGTGAAAAGCAGAACGGCCAGTGTGCTGAGAAGAAACCAAAAAGGTATGTCCATCCTGATCCCTCAGGACTGGGAGGATGCCAACGCCACTTGCAGGCACCCTAGGCAACTCAGAGCTGCGGCCAGCATTCTTTTGAGGAGACTGCCTCCGTCGGGGCAGAGCCTTCCACTCTAGCACCCCACGCTCTCCTCCTTCTGGCTTGTGAGTACAATGAGCTCTTATCGGGCCAGAGCCTTCTGCCCTTCAACCGCAGCTGCCCGCAACCACGTGGTGTAGTCGCTCAGCCTCGGTAAGGTAGTCTCTGCTCTCTGATCCCTCCAGGCATCAGTGCTGGGCGAGGCCTCCATGCGGCGGTGGGACACGGAGCACAGTTCCTCTCTCTTTCCCCAGGCATTCCACCTTAGGTGGGCCCCGCCCACCAAGACTCCTTGCTGTCGGTGTGTTGTTTAGCAGACTGGGGCCATGTAGCAGAGCCCCGGCTGCAATTGAGCCCCAAAGAAAGAAAGAAAAGAACGATGCAGGGGATCCGACCGGGAGAGGGTGAGCATGTTTTCTGCTGGAGCGTTCCTCTCCTGTCGTTCCAACAGCGCAAGAGCCAGGCACCGTCACCCGAGCTGCAGGGCCACTAGCCTTCAAAGGCGCTCCCCATGCTCTATTTGCAGAGCAATAAAGCACTACCCAAGTGCTACATTTTCAAATACATATGGCAGGTCAACCAGCACTGCGAGATCACTGGGGCACACAGGCAGAGAGCAGGTAACAGGCCAGCACATAGGGTCCTTGCAAACCAAGAGCCAGTGCCTCTAGCAGGGCAGCACAGTTCAGAAAAGGTCAATTGGCAGTTTCTCCTGGCAGCATAAATTCTTCTTCTCCGGTGCAGTCTGTAGTATCAGCTAACCCCGGGCGGAGTTCTCCTCTCCGTCCACAGAGTGTGCGGAGATTTGCCTTCTCCGCGTTCCACAGAGAATGCGGAGAAGGCAAATCTCTGCACACTGAGCAGAGGTGCAGAGTTGGCCAGCCCCCGCCTCCACCCCTATTAAGAAGTAAGTTAACATTAATAAAAATGTAACTTACCTCTGTACTGTGGGGTCCCCGGGCTGCCCTTCTCTTCCTCGCCGTACCGGTAATGCCTGAGAAAACTGCGCATGTGCGCGCTCCCTTGCATGCGCAGTTTTCTCAAGCATTACTGGTATAACAAGGAAGAGGAGGAGAGCAGCCCGGGGACGCTGCAGTACAGAGGTAAGTGGCATTAAGTTTTTTTTATTAATATTAACTTACTTCTTAATAAGGGGTTGGAGGCGGGCGGCGTAGCGGATTTCCACAGAGTTTGTTTGCAACTCCGTAGACCTCCGCATAGCCCCGCTACACCCACTATGCCCAGGGTTAGTGTAAGCCGCAGCTGGTTAAAAATCATGCAATGCTTCAAATCATGGGGTCCCTGTACTTATACTGCAAAAGTCTATGTCCTGGGGGCACTTCACACACTTTTCAGGAGTGCACACCACCGCTATTCATATCCCAAACCCTGGCCCCAGATACACTACAGGGGGGCAGAGACAGGATTGTAAAAGACATGCACAGCCATGTGCAGGAGCAACTCCTCCCACCACTCTAAATTCAGACTAGGCCTATTCAGGTGCAAGGAACACTCATCCTGCCACTCGAAATGCAGCCAAGGTCTATTCAGCTTAGCGCTGAGTCACCCAGAAAAGGAATGACACACCTCAACCCTCTTGCGACTGTCTAGAGTGAATGCACATCACCCTTTCCCAGGCAGTCTAAACCAGATGGTGAATACACATCCAGGCATGGCACAAAGACTCATAAGCACACAGAAATGCCCACTTTTAGAAGTGGTATTTCTATAATAGTACTAGCATATACGCTTTTATCAATAAGCAGGATTTATTACTACTATTCCAAACATACCAAACATGGCCATGCTGCCCCTCTTATATCAGAAATTACAGCTGAAGCACATATCAGGGAATCCCCAATGCAACCCTATGAGAGGGCAGCCTCACAGCAATGAGAAACCAAATAGGCTGTTTGTCACTACCAGGAAATACCACACAGTTAAGGCACATGTCCTACCTTTTAACTACTCAGCACCCTGTCCATGGAGCTAGCTAGGACCTATCTTAGGGGTGTCTGATATGTAGTAAAAGGGGAGTCACAGGTGTGGCAACCACTTTATGTGCCATGTCACATCGGCAGTAAACTGCGCGCGCAGGCCCTGCAGTGACAGAGACCTGAAACAGGTTTAAAAGGCTACTTTGGTGGGTGGCGCAAGCAGCGCTGCAAGCCCACCAGAAGCATTTCATTTCCTGGCTCTGGGTATATGAGATACCACCATACAAGGGATTTATAGGTAAATTAAATATGCCAAACAGGTGTAGACCAATCTTACCAAGTTTACAAGAGAGAGCACATGCACTTTAGCAATGGTAAAGTGCCCAGAGTCATAAAACCAACAGAAACAGGTTAGAAAAGAAACAGGAGGAAGGCCAAAAGTTCTGGGATGACCCTGCTAAAATGGCCAGTTCCAACAAACTAGTTGTGGCGTAACCTGATGCAAAGTTTGCAATAACCCTTCATGTGTGTTAAGCTGAATCTGGTTGTCTTTCCCAGACGTGCAGAAAAAAGAATGTAGGAAAGAGGAAAAGAAGAGGAAAGGATCCTCGCTGCATGTATTTTTTTTATTTTTGTTGCTTTTTGTGTGTTCAACTTTGGCGCCCGCTCCTAACTTGCACACTCAAAGCTCAGTATCTGTTTCACTCTCACTACTGCCCTATATATGTTATGATTAATCACAGTTCCTATTCTTGCCACTACCACAAAGTCTTTATGGTTGATACCTATTCCTGCTGACGCTCCTAGCACCCTCTATTGGCAATCTGTGGACCTTCACCTACTGCTGCCTTGCACCCTCTCCGGCCAATCTTTGTTCCTGGAGGGCACCATGTAAAGCTTTTCTCCATTCCTAGTCCCAACTCTGCATCTCAGCATCACTTGCTATCGTCATCTCTAGTCCTTCAGTCTTTGCTGCCTTGCATGCTCATTGCCCATTCGTAGGGTGTGTTCCTCTTCCTGCTTCCTCCTCTGGGGTCAGTCTTTATTCCTCACCTTGCTCCTGCCTTCCACCCTCTGTGGCTACTCTCTCTTCCTGCTCTTTGTCCTGCCCACTATGGCCCATCTCACTTTCTTTTCTACAATTTGTTAAGTAACATTTATGGTCAGCTACCTTTATTGCTTCTGCCTTGCATGCTGCAGCCATGGTCTCACTTCTTTATAGATGCTCTCTTTCAAGCCTCACACCCTCTCTATTCTTGATGTTTACCTAACTTGCACCACCTTTGCTCAAGAAAGAGTCCCTGCTGTCAACAAGACAAATGCATTTTAAAGAACAACTCTCCATGTTCATTTTCATGATAGAAGATATCTTCCTACTCTCCTGTTAAGATCCTGCTTTCACACAAGCCATGTCCTTGAATGACTATATATAAAGCACACAGGACAAATCAAATTGTTTCTAGTTTCTTAAACGTCAATCTCTATTATTAGCCAATTATTTGATTCTCTGTTAATTGGTCTTTGAAGGATGAAGGCATGAGGTGGATATGGTCATCGTTGTTAAGCGCTGTGCAAGAGAGCTTAGTAGATAAGATATATTGCTACCTTTCCTATGTTCACCCCTAACTAGACAAGCGTTAAATTTGAATTAAGGCGGCGTAATATTCTAAATTACATCATTACACCACCTTGCATAATTATGCAACTTTTGCCATAGAAATTTACAGAAAATTGTGCAATTAGGAGTAAACCTTTACACACACTGGTACAACAGAGCGCGAGTGGCTCTTGTTCACTGTACTTTCACTGAAACTCCCATGCACCAAAAAGTCACACAAGGATGCATTATACGTTAGGATATAGTGCAAAATAATGGATTTACATTTCATGTCTGTTGGACTTGGCCCTTTTTGCAGGGCCATCCCAAAACGTTTTGCCTTCCTCCTGTACTTTTTCTGACATTTTGTTGGTGGTTATATGGCTCTGGGCACTTTATCACTGATGGTCAGTGCTAAAGTGCATGTGCTCTCTATTGTAAACATGGTAAGATTGGTCTAAACCTGTTTGACATATTTAATTTACCTATCCATCCCTTGTATAGTGGTATCTCATATACACAGTGTTAGACTTGGCACCATTGGTGTGAGTCTCTCTTCCACTTTTTGCTAGTCTTTGGGCACTTTGCCACTGCTGTTCAGTGCCAAAGTGCAAGTGCTCCCTATTGTAAATTGTTGTTATGGATTAGTGATTCCATGATTCGTCATTTGATTTACTTGTCAGTCCCTATTACAGCGCACCATGTGTGCCCAGGGCCTGTAAAGCAAATGCTGCTGGTGGGTTTGCAGCACTGGTTGTGCCACCCACAGAAGCAGCTGGTAAAATGTGGCTCAGGCCTGCCATTGCAGAGCCTGTGTGCAGTCTGTGACTGCCATGTCGACTTGGCAAGTGCACACACCTGCCAGTCCCTAAAAACGTCCCTTTTCTGCATGTTAGTTACCCCTAATGTAGGCCCAAAGTACCCCTATGATCAGGGTGAATTGTATGTGAAAGGTAGGACATGCCCTGATGTGTGTGTCATGTCCTGATAGTGAAATACTGCCAATTTCGTTTTTCACTATTGCAAGGCTATCTGTTCCCATAGGCCAGAATGGGCAGTTTGATTATAACATCTTATAAACATAACTGACCCAGGGAACAAGATGAGAAAATAAAGTTTAGTATGCCTGAACTCATGATGTTAAAGTGCATCTTTTAGTGTGGGTGATTTTAACTTTCTGTGTTTGAAACTACCACTTTTAGAAAGTAGGTATTTTCTTGCCTAACCATCCAGTATGCCTCTGCTAGGTTTGGGTATTGCATGTCTGGCTTGTGAGTGACAGGAGCTGGGAGAGGGTTGTGGCTCCAGTAGTCTGATGAGTCAGGGCTGGGCTGAATAGGACCTGGGTTGAATTTAGAATAGGGGGAGGAGATTTCCTTTAATCTGCATGGGCCAGGTCTGTTTTCAACAATGCTGTTTCCACCTCCTGCCAGAAAGCTGCACCAGTGATGACAGAACTGGTTTTGGCTGGGTACAGCCACTCTGCCTTCAGAGACAAAGGATTTGTGTGTATAAAAAGGGGGACCCAGAGCGCAGAACTTTAGATCACTTCTGGGAAATCACGAGGAACCTTTGCCAAGGAGAAGAAACCGGAGAAGCTGAAGAAAGATTACTGTCCCTGTGCCGTTTGCTGTTTGGGGTTGGCCTGCAGTGGTTACTTGTTGTCAAGGAAAGGAGAAAAGGACTTTGCTGTTTGCTTTGTTATCTTGAGGAAGATCTCCAAGGGCTTGAAATTGAGCTTGCCTCCTGTCTGAAGTCTCAGGGACACAAATACTTCACCACCAGCTCCCATGATTTTCCTTGCTGGGAATTCCAACCTGCAAAGAAGTGCCTGCAGCTTTTTAGGACCTCTAAAGATTGTTTGTTGTTGGGAGCTGGAGGATCGCCGCAAAGAGGAGGAAGCGTGTTGCATTAACACTGATTCCCGACGCATAGCCGAGTCACGGAAAAGACACGTGCTGCATCCGTACCTGGTAGCAATGCTTGCCGAGCACTGGAGAAGAAGCGTGCCGCATCCACACTGAGTCCCGATGCATCGCCAAGAAGATCTTTGCAGCACCTGCCGTGTGGCTGCAAATGTTCATGCATCGTCCAGATCGTCGCATTGTATCAAGCCGCCATTTTGTCACACCGCACCAGATGGTCGCCACGCATCGAGGCGCCATCTTGTCACATCGTAACCGGAACGCAGTAAGAAACTAACGCATCCCCTCCTCTCCTGTTAGGAACAGAGGCATCGCCTTACCTGTGCCGCAGTAACGAATAGGTGCGCCACCTCCCCCGAAGCAAGGAACTGACGCATCGCCTTCCCTGCGACCCTTTTGTTTGTTTTGCTTGACGCATCTAAAGTACTTGGTTGGAAAAGTGTTGCATTCACAACTTGCATTGAACTTAACTATTTCTACCATTGAAGATCCTATTTTTGATACTGTATTGTGGATTTTTGCAGTTTGGTCTTGTTTAAATGAAGACACTTATTTTTCTAAACTGGTGTGGCATCCATTTGTAGTGTTTTCACTGTCTTACTGTATGTGTGCACAAATGCTTTACACACTGCCTCTGAGATAAGCCTGTCTGCTCATGCCAAGCTACCAAGGGGGTGGACAGGGGTTATTTTAGGAATGTATACCGCTTTCCCTGACTAGAAGCAAGGGTCCCTATTTGGACAAAGGTGCAAACCATTGCCAACTAGAGACCCCAATTCCAACACCCAGGGCCAGGAATTTAAATGCTACTGGTCGGCTTGCAGTGCCATTTGTGCCACCCACCAAAGTAGCCTTTTAAACTTGTCTCAGGTCTCTGCCACTGCAGGGCCTGCGCGCGCAGTTTACTGCCGCTGTGACGTGGCACATAAAGTGGTTGCCACGCCTGTGACTCCTCTTTTACTACATATCAGTCACCCCTAAGGTAGGTCCTAGCTTGCCCACTGGGCAGGGTGCGGTGTAGGTAAAAAGTAGGACATTTGCCTTAACTGTGTGTCATGTCCTGGTAGTGACAAACCGCCTATTTGGTTTCTCACTGCTGTGAAGCTGCTCTCATAGGAATGCATTGGAATTCCATGATATGTGTTTCAGTGGTAATTCCTGATCTGAGAGGGGTAGCATGATTAAGTTTGGTATGTTTGCAATAGTAGTGATAAATCCTGCTTATTGGTAAAAGCAGATTTATTAATACCGGCTAATGCCAGCTTCCTTGAGAAATAATGCTAATCTGCTAGCTTTCAGGAAGGATCTGAAGTCCTGGCTGTTTGCCCAATAGTTTTTTATCTGTTCACCTGCACCTGACTTTTGCTTCAGGTTTTGAAGTGCCTGGACACTCCGCGGAGTAGCTGAGCGCTATATAAAACCCATTTTAACATAACATAACATAAGAATACTATTTTAGAAATGTCACTTTGAGAAGTAGGCATTTCAGTGTGCTATGTGTCTTTGGCCCTCTGTTAGGATGTGTAGTGACTATCTGGCTATAGAGTGACATGGGCTGGGGATGTGCAGTGGCTCCAGAGAGTCTGGAGGATTCAGCGCTAGGCGGAATAGGCCTGGCCTGCATTTGGGGTTGTGGGAGAAGTAGCACCTGAATAGGGCTGTGCCTCCCTTCCACAATGATGGCTCCGCCCCCTGTGGTGTGGCTGGAGCCAGGGCTTACACTTGCAATGGGGAGTGTTGTGAACTGTAATGATATTGTTAAATTGCCTCCAGAACTGCTATGGACTGAGCTCAGAGCCCTGGGCGAGGGGAGAACAAATACACTTGCTAATGTAAGTACTGGGGCTGTGACCCTATGTAAACTGAGCTTTGTGTGGATTGGGAAGAAGACACTGCATGGGACCTGGAGGAACTCCATGGAACTGGACTGCTGAAAGGGCTGACCACTCTGCCTAAAGAATCCTTGTGCTGGCCTACCTGGGGACACTTTGCTGACGTGCCCCTATGAAATCCATGCCCTCACTTGAGCTTCCCATGCTCTATGCTTCATGAATATAGTGCTGCACGCTCCCCTCTCCCTGTGGTGGAGTGCAGGCTGAGTGCTTCATTATTGTTGCCCTCCACACCTGTGGAGAGTGCTGGGAAAAGGGCCTTGTGTGGGGAAGACAGAGGGGAAAGCTGGGGAGGAGGTTCTCTCCTCCTCCCACCTGGAGGCCAGTGCAGGTGTGCATTAAAGTAGAAACATGTGGTGAGCGCTATTGCCTCATTTCAGTTCACATACTAAATGAGGAGCTGCATTTCCAAATGAGCATGTGCTCTGATGTCTCACCTGGGCACGGGCAGGCATCCACTTTGGTGCCTCCGGCTTGTATGGAAGCCCCGTGTGAAAAGGGAGGATTCAGACATTTTTTTAATTGAAGTGTGTGGTAGGTGATCCAATAATTGTCCTCTGATCCTGAGAAGGGGCTCAACCCTCAACCTACGCGGGTGCTGAGTGTGGAGAAGTGTGGCTCAATGGTTAGAGAGGCAGACCCTGATGCGGAGGTCTAGCCCGAGACCAGGGTTTAATTCCCCGCCTCGGCGGGTCTTGGGCTCAAAATTCCACGGACCTGATAATTCTCGCCTCGGTGCCTATTCCAATCATGGAGTCCCACTCTGCAACTCTGGGCAATAGCTTGCTTAATCTCCACAATGGCCCCCACAATGCTAAGTATGCCTGGCCTCCACCTTGGGGGTGCCCAGGAGTGGACACCTCACAGGGAAAGCCAGGATGGGTTCCACAGCGGTATTCGTACAAGCGCCTTGAGACCCTCGCGGGTGCGCTATACAAGTATCAATCTACATTTAAATTTACATTTAGTGTGTGTCCGCGCGGGGAGGATGACGGGAGTCAGAAGCCCCGACGTAGACTTTGCTCCGTAAATTGAAGCCGCCGGAAGTCAGGCAGGGGAAGCCTGGTGGTGGGCGGGGCAGACACAGAGAAGGAGATCCGGAGCCTAGCGAGCTCCCGTTGTAGAGAAGAGGTCCGAAGGAGTAGGGCCTCCGAGGTGGTCACGTCCGCTTCTGCGCCCCTGTTTGGGCCCATGCCGGTGGGCTGAGGTCCTGTTGCGGGCTTGCCCAGACTGTGGTTCTACCGTCCTGGGCACTCCAAGCAGCCGGTCTACGCCACTTCGTGATTCGAGCGGTTGACCCAAGGGTTAGGGCACCACAGGCTGCACCGGGGGTGGCCACTTTGGAATCCTTGTGTCGGGGGGATCAAAGGGATCACTCCAATCCCTATGGGGAATACCAACACAGCCAGTAGGGGGGCGGGTATTTGGGAACTCCTGGATAGTCTTTATCACCTGGTGGAACAGGCTCAGTGATAAGGGTTCTGCCCAGAGCCTAACGTTCGCCTATATGGTGGGCTAATTGCCAAGACTGGCACCCGATGCTTTACAACAGTGATCTATATATGCCTAAGGTGGGCATGATGTAATCAGGTGATGTGTACTCTATAGGTGTTTATTAGAGGGCACTGATAATGTGATTTATACCTAATGCTTTTCTAAAGTGTGCACACTGGTAATTCATATCTTGTGCCCTGATGTAATGTGGCCTATTGAAGGTATATTCAGAGTGGGATGTGTTTCTAATGTGGGCACTTTGTGTTTTTTTTCATATAGTGCACTGCTGGTGTCTATATATGCCATGTTATGCTGAGTGCAATCTCACCAGTAGTTACTCGTCAGTCTAACTGTGATTTGTGATGATTGTGACAATG
Source organism: Lissotriton helveticus (assembly GCF_964261635.1). NCBI lineage: Eukaryota > Metazoa > Chordata > Amphibia > Caudata > Salamandridae > Lissotriton > Lissotriton helveticus. The sequence goes on from NC_136065.1 coordinate 1,763,577,134, forward strand.
GCCCGATTGGCCAAATGATACAAGCAATCCCTGTGAAGTCATGACAAGTGCCTATTGGCACAGTGATATATGTGATGGTGTTGTAATGTGTTTTTATGAATAATACAAAGGCTATATTTATATAACCTTGTGAGGAGTTTCTTTTGTGCTCTGCCTAGTGTGTCGCTGCTGTGTGAGTGTGTTGCGCAAACGCGTTACACATTGCCTCTGGGATAAGCCTGGCTGCTCTGCCAAGCTACCAAGGGGGTGAGCAGGGGCTATCTTCTGCTTGTAACTCCCTTGCCCTGACTAGAATGGTGGATTCTGCCTGGCTTAGGCCTACGCCCTAGCCAACCAGAAACCCCATTTCTAACAATGTACTCTCCAGTCATTTTGCGTAGTAACATGACAGTAAATTACGCAAATTTCTCACACTTCTGTAGTGTTGAAACCCAAAACTCTTGCTCTCTGCAGTGCTCCTGTACCACTCTTTGCTTATTAGAGGTTCACTATGGCCTTGCTCTCACACCTTCTCCGCGCACATATGTGGTTCCTGCCCTGGTCCTGATTTCGGTACTTCCCTTTAAAATGTGGATTCATGCCATGGATTTGGTCTCGCACTCGCCATCCATTGTCCTGTTTTTCTTTTCCTAGCTCTTTAATTCTGAAACATTGTTCTTCGTTCCACCCTCACCAGACACCTCCTCAGCTCTCCCTTCATTCCTGGGCACTCTGGGCTCCTGCTCACACCTTGGTTACATCCTTACCCTGTCCAACTTCCAAATGTTAAACAAATGGCACACAAAAGTACAATACTATGATGACATTCGAAAAACAACAGTAACTTGGCTTAGAACATGGCTATAGTATACAGAAACACTTAGATTGAGTGCATGGTTCCTGCTCCCTAGGAGTGCTCCGTGTCATTATTTGTTTATTGCTGTGCTCCGCTGGGGCCAATGGTGGTTGCCGGCGTGCACGACTTTCTTAGGTGGCAGGTGTCCACTTACGCACCAGAAACGTATCATTTACGGGCACAATAACTACACACACTGCAATTCTCGGATCTGCAGAGTGTTTTCCACAGCTGCCATTTCTTTTGTGCTAACTTCCTAATGGAGCTCCTCATTTACTATTTCTGTTGTCTTCACTCACGCTCTCAGTTGGTTCCTGTTCTGCACTTGCAATTACCACTTCATTCTCGCAGCTCCCGCTGCCCCTTTTTTTTACTTCTCTGGGTTGCCAGTAATGCCATTTACCTGTGTCAGACGTCATAGAAGACGCTCTTAAAATAATTTTTAAAATGATAGGTTAAAGATTAGGGTTGAGATTACAATTTAGAGGTTACTTTCCAATCCCTGTAGAAACAGGGGTTTGAACTGGGATGGAAATTCAGAGTTGTTTCATAATTATCACACCCACATGTGCTTTTCCACCGATACGTTTTTTCGAGAAAAAAGCACAGAAAAAAACAAGCTGTTCAAATTGCGGCTTTAAACTGTATACAGAGTGCAGCAAATACCTGATCCCCATCTGGCCCAATTTTAATCAGTGCATAGGTGGGGAAAACATGAGCGGAAAGTGTTTTTAAAATGTAAACTTGTAGAAATGGTGACTTTCTTCCTTGTTCTACTTGAAAACATATTCTGCCTAATGCAATCAATGCACTGTTAAAATCATTTTTTTAGTCCCCTCTACCAACCGTCAAAGTTTAGTTTTGGTTTAAACATATTTATGTAGGGTGGAATAAAGAAAGAAAAAAGGAAGTGGATTGGAAGCGGATAGAAGTAAAGAGTCAGAATAAGAGAGATGGAAAGGGAAAATTAAAAGGAAGGTAGAAAGGAATGAAGAATAGAAAGGAAAGAATGGAAAAGAAAAACAAATTTAGAAGGGAAAAAAATAGAGGCAAAGACAGAAATTCTATGTGAAGGAAAGAAAGAAGAAAAGAATGGATGTTGTTTGGTATAGATGTAGGAAGGTAAGAGGTCGAGGAAGGAAAGGGAAAGGACGGAAGAGAGGCAGGGGAGAACATAGAAAGCAATGAAGGACTAAAATGACAGCATAGGACACATTTGCATCTATGTATTTTAAATATATTTGCATAGTTATATATTTTGTTAGATTTGTGAACTTCTACTTCATGAAAACATATAACATGGTTTCGACACTACCACTGATACAAGCATTCACTCACTACAATATTAACCAAATGTACACAATGCAATATCAGCCAAAAGCATACTGAAGCAATGTCTGACATTATCCTCACTTCCCTCCACCGACTGTATCTTTCCTCTGACCCTCGAGACTGGCCTGATTCTTCCACTCCTTAAGAAACCCACCCATCACCAAGGATCATTTGCAACTATTAACCCTTCACGGATTTAGTCTTCACTCCCAAAATCATAGAAAAGGCAGACTAAACTGAAAGAACTCATCCTTACTATTCACCTCCTACTTGACTACCAGTCAGGCTTTAGATCATGCTACAGCACTGGCACTGCCACCATACAAGTAGGGGATATTGCCCTCTTGACCACAGGCTGGTATTAGTTCATGCCTTCTCCTACCCCTGGGCCAAGAAGGACAAGACAGCCTGGCCAGCTCTCACTCCTGAAAAAAGAACGTGTTCCTTTTTATTGCTCGCAACTTCAGAACTGCTGCACAAGCACTGGTACTTTTATATCTTTATGGAGTTATCATTAGTAATAATCAGCATATTGGGCCTGGCTATAGTTATCTTTTGCTGTCAACGACATCAACTTAACAACGTTCATTAGAGAAGGGCCTCGGCTAGTTGAAACTTTGGGTGAGTCTTCTTCAGCCACTGAGTGATGGAATCACCTTTCGCAGTTGGGTCAAGCCGCAGGATTATTGAGCGTTTCCATATTTTACATTGGCTATTGATATTGGAGCCATTGAGAGACACCACAGCCTGAGCATCCCTAGCACAACCTCCAGCAGTCCTTGGATCGTCGATATGCTTCTACTTCTAGCTTGTGGGCTGGACTGCAGCACGACACCCACCATCTCCCAGTATTCTCCAAGCTCATAACCAAATCCTGACTCTACTACTCCTAAAGACCCTGAGATCCACCTCTATCCTCAGTGTGCCAGATACAACCTCCTGCAGCCTGCTTCTCATTGTGGGAGGTCTTCTCCATGGACAGGCCAGGATAAGCAAACAGCACCTGCTCCTGGTCACCAAGACATCCTGTATGTGGGATTTGAGTCTCGCACAGTTGACTCAGGCATTATTCATGACATCACATAACCCACTTCAACGGTTACTGTTCTACACAGGCATTTTTAATATAGCCTTATAGCCCGCCGTAGCGGGCTATACCGGCTATTAAAGGCCCGCTGAATCGTTAAAGGCCCGAGCCGAAGGCGAGGGACTTTAACGAAACAGCGGGACTTTAATAGTCATATAGCCCTGCTACGAAGGGCTATAAGGCTATTAGAACATTCTGCCACTAGAGGGCAGAATGTTCTAACAAATTAAACAAAGGGTTCTCGAAGCTCGAGGGGATATAAATCCACTCGAACTTCGAGAAGCCTTTGTAGAACATTGGAATGTTGCTCTGCGGGCCTTTACCAGCCCGTAGAAGGAGGGAGCACTCTATTGTCTGCAATGGAGCTCCCAACATTCCAATGTTCTAATACATATTAGAACATTGGAATGTTGGGAGCTCCATTGAAAACAATGGAGTGCTCTAGGCTTATAATGGCTGGTATAAGCCTGGAGCTTCAACATTCCAATGTTTCTTTGTTCACAGCTCTGGCTGTGAACAAAGGGTTCAGGGAGCCTGAGGGGATTCCAATCCCCTCACGCTCCCAAAAGGCTTTGGTTTTTTTGTTAGATCATTCTGTCCTCTAGTGACAGAATGTTCTAATAGCCTTATAGCCCTTCGTAGATGGGCTATACCGCTATTAAAGTCCCTCTCCCTTGTTAAAGGCCTAGGGACCAATCCCCTCACGCTCCCAAAAGGCTTTGTTTTTTTTGTTAGAACATTCTGTCCTCTAGTGTTGTATCTTTGAATCTTGTATTGAATCTTTGTATAGTTTCTAATTCCATCCTATAACTCGCTTATTGAGCCTGTTCCTCCTTAATTTACTTACTATTTTTGATATGCTGGTTTGTGCCTTATATTGGGACCCATTGCCTCATGAATTTCAGGTGTAACACCATCCTTTTAGTTCCACCCAGGGGGGGGGGGTGTAGTTTAGGTGGATTTTGGGGTGTAAGACTGTAAGGCCTCCTACACCAACAATGGCAATTCCTGAGGTACAGAGGCCATTTTTTTAAATGATGGTGCCCACCCTTCCATAATGTTTGCACTGTAACAATGGCGATCATTTTAGGTTTTGTGTGAAATCTATTGTTTTTAATATATATTAATATATATTAAAAGGGGCTTACATCCTGTCCTAACTTCTTATTTGTCTGTGTGCTTGCCACTTTACTTTTCTTCCATTTCTATTGGTTGTAACATTTTATTTCCTGTTGTTCCATGTGTGTTTTACTTGTCAGTCTCCCGTGGCCCAAGTACTCATTCTCCACTTTGGTGGTGAGAACTTCTTTTATTAGGTTGAGGCTGCACAGCATTTACTGTTTAACTTTACTTATCTTCCTCTTGCTGCATGTATTTAAAGCATGCTTGTCTACAGCATTTTTTTTTGTTTGTCCTAGCTAGCACTAAATACAAGTGCATCGGCAGGCCATCTGTGTCCTCCATGGCACTCCTAGGGCCCGGTGTGAGACCACAGGGTGACTCTCAGGCAGGAGACATGTTGGAAGTAATAACCGTGTAAAATTGCAGGGAAGAAGAGCGGGCCGTCTCGCAGCTTTTATACAACTGCATCTTGAGTGAGTGGTCTCTGTGAATAGTGCTCACGGTTACAGCAGCCTGCAAATTAACTAGCCTGCTGTAATCAGTAATTTTCCTAAGAGTCCCCATATTGTCTGTTGGAGAGAGAACCAGATGTTTAAGCTTGAAACCACTTTACTGGTTTTGTAATCCGTTTTGGGTAGCCTTAAGATACATAAGGCTGAGAGGCACACAGTTTTTTGCAGCAAAGCACGCCACACACAGCCTTCTCAAAGATGCCAGTCGCAGAAGAGAAATCCGTTTCAGCCCTGGTATCTTGGAATTGGCACCTTCATCACTTAATGAAAAGTCCTCCTTCTATGTCTATGACTCTGTTTCCCTTTGGCTGCTTTAGACATACGAGGCAGAGTTGAAGCCAAACTTCATGGTTCTTGTTCTGTAAGTATCCATTACCTCCCGTCCCTCCCTCGCCTTCCTTCAGTACAATTGAGGCCCCGCCACCCACTCAGACCCACCCCAGCATAAAAACCCTGTCCGCCCCCACTTCCACCTGTTTTTTTCTGTCTCCCCAGTGAGACTTACCCTTTCAGCTCCTCCCTGTGGCGGTGCCGGGGAGTCTTCGGTCTGGTTCTCTGCAACAGCGGAGCCCTCTGCAGCGTTCTCCTGGCGGTGCCTCCTCTCCTCAGCTCCCGGCTCAGGAATCCGTGGCTGTGTTGGGTGGTCCTCCTGTGAGTGAGTACCTGTTCGAGTGTATGTATGAGGTATGACTGTGAAATGTTTGATTAGTGATGAATGAAGCTGTGTGTCAATTTTTGTTCGTTTTGTGTTCACTCCCATTGTTGGTATATAATATTGTTGTGATCTTTATCTGAATTTCAAATGATTTTCTAAATAACAACCTCCTAAATAAATAGCTATTAAATAGCATTTGGTTGCATTGCACAGTAGTCTTTGCATTCCTGAAAAAATGTGGTCCAAAAGAAGATATCAGTACTGGCATTTTTTTCTTGTTTAAATTTACTGGGCTCAGCCTTACTGATTAGAGCCTTACCCTCTTTTCTTATTAGTACTTTTATGTTTCAAGCCCTTTCCCTGGGTTCTGTGCGGGGCTTGCGCCTGCTGCCTGGCGGTTGTGCGGCTGGGATTGGCTGCGTTGGGGGTTCCCATCTGGTTGGCGGTGGCTTTTGGGCTTCCCGTCGGTCCTCCTCTTGGCTGTCCTGTGCTTGGTGTTTGCTGGCCTTTTCGGCCTGGTGTTCTGCTCTGGGTGTTATTCCCATGGTTCTGGCCTCTGTTTGGTATGTCGGTTCCCTCTGACTGGGGCTCTTCTGGGATTGTCGGTGGCTCCTCTGCGGGTGCAGTGGGCGGCTTTCCAGCTTCTTGGTGCTCCTGGCTTCCATGCGTGTTGCCTGAGGTCTGTTGCCTGGTTTTATTTCCCGGGTCTGGTGTGTTTGATTCACCGCCCTATTGGGTCCTTCCCTTCGGGGTCTTTGCTACTGGTGTTGGATGTCCTATCCGGTCCACCCTTTGGGCTCCTTGGGGGTCTTGGGGTGCGACACTTGACTATTTGGGCCTTGTTTTTTGGTTGCCGTTGCCCCTGCTGGGTGCTTGGGGGTGTTGTGGGCCCTGTCTTGTGCGTTTCCCTTCTGACTGGTCTGTTCGGATCTGCTGGTTTTGGGTCCCATGCCGTCCCTTGTCCCTTGGTTTTGACAGTGTTCTGTCCTGCTCCTTCCTTGGATGTGGAGTCTTGTTTGCTCAGTTTGGCTGTCTGGCATCTTTTGCTGTGGTGCCTGCTGGTTGTGGAGTCCTTCTGGGTGGAGGTCTCTTGCTCGCTTTGGTCCAACTCAGGTGTTTGCCTTCCTCTGCTCCGTGGGGTTGTTGTTTTCGGACCGCAGTCTTGGTGGCTTTTCCTCTTGTGGGGGTTCGGGCCACAGAGTCTTGTCCTCTTTGCGAGGCCAGGGATGTTGCTCTGCTGTGTTTGGGGCACTATTTTATGTTCTTTGTCACTCAGTTGTCCGTCTCTGTTTTCTTCTGCTTGCTATGTCCTCAATTGTACTGAAGGAAGGCAAGGGAGGGACGGAAGGTAATGCTTCCATTTCTAACGATAATGGCATTACTCCTAGTCCTACTCCCTCACCTTCCTTCGAGGACCTTCCCTCCCGGTGCGGTTCAACTGAGTGCTAGCTCAGCTTGTTTATGTATGGGTGGAGGTGGGGGCTGGCAGAGTTTTTATGCTGGCGTTGGGTCTGGGTGTGAGGCGGGGCCTCAATTGTACTGAAGGAAGGCGAGGGAGTAGGACTAGGAGTAATGCCATTTTCATTAGAAATGGAAGCATCTTTTTCCCCTCACCCTGTGTGAGACTGCCCCCACTCCAACAACTTCAGTGGTGCTCCGACTCTGCAGCAAACTTGTTTAATATTTAGTTACACACTCTTTAAGAGTGCATGTGTTTGCAGGCTGTTTCCCTCATCCGTCTGCACGTTCCTGTGTCCTCATTGTTATCTGTCGAGGCTTCCCCTGTCGTTGTTGTCGCATTGTTGCTTGCCCTGTTTGAGTTTGTCGCTCTCTTCTGTGTTATGCTGGCCCCCACCTATCTCGCATCCCCTCCCGCATTCTTGCTTGCCCAGTTTTCGTATGTCTCATTGCGACTGCAGCCTGTTAGTGAACCTTGCAGGCACAATTCTTCCATATATGGCTCTACAAATAAGGCTGACAAGAACTATCTCGTTAAGATGCCTCAGGGTGCACACTTTTTCTAGTTTTGCATATTATTGTTAAGGAAAGACCCAGCCAGTTCTGTAAGCAAAGCACCTTTCATGGTGAGGGCATTTTGTACATGGACGCAGCAAGATGTTGTGGCGTTTAAATGTATGTTTTATAATGCTAATGTATTCACAGGGGCTCCCATTTCAGCTGTAGGTTTCTGTCACCAAGTCGGGTTTTCTACATGCTTGCCCATAACAGAATCTCTGTGTACAAACTATTGCACAGTTTATTGTATTTATGTGGAATACATGCTACACTAGAGATATGTTGCGGGACTTGTCAAATTGCTACCTGTGCTTGACTGTGGGTTCCCATTCGTACGTCACTGATAAGGTCCACAATAATAAATAAACAAATATGTACAGAGGCACGTTTCCCCAAACTTTAGACTTCCAGATTTCAGGATCTGTAAATCTGATTAAAGTAGAGTTCACATCACGAATGCGCGTTGGTATGAACACTCTTGGTGAATTTCCTTAGCATATTCGTGGGGCTATTCCTATTATTATTAGGGGCAAAGCCGGGAATGTGTGCAGCGTGCAGGCTGAAACCTATGCATCTCTTGGTGCCAACTATGTATGGCCCTTTTCCTGACTTTACCATTAAAGCGATTCCGAAAATGAGTGGAATTAATTGGTACATTGTGGTTTCCCAGTAAAACGCAGACAGGGTAGATCTAGGGAACATCGGCGTACAAACATCGATTTCCTCGATTAGCCTGATTTCCAAGGGCTAAAATCCATAATGGTGCCCCGTGGTGTCATTGCACATTTCCGTTTCCCACTCCACGGCTTCAGCCATTAACAGTGCATGTTTCCTCTGAACAGATAGGACACCTCAGCACGACTCATCCTGGACATCCCCCACCGCAGCCACATCTCCGGACACCTGAGAGACCTGCACTGGCTCCCGGTCAACAAGAGAATCACCTTCCGGCTCCTCACCCACGCACACAAAGCCCTACACAACCAAGGACCAGGATACCTCAACAGCCGCCTCAACTTCTACGCTCCCAAATGCCAGCTTCGATCGACCAGCCACGCCCTCGCCACCATCCCCCGCATCCGAAGAGCCACCACAGGAGGAAGGTCCTTCTCCTACCTGGCTGCCAAGACTTGGAACTCCCTTCCGACCCACCTCTGCCTGACCCAGGACCACCTCGCCTTCAGGAAGCAGCTCAAGACCTGGCTGTTCGAGCAGTAGCGGACCCCCCCCCCCCAGCGCCTTGAGACCCTCCGGGTGAGTAGTGCGCTATATAAATGCCATGATTGATTGATTGATTGATTATTTCACATGTACCTCAGCACCATGGACAGCGGCCGTCACTCTCCTTTCCCATGAGCCTCTCAATTGAAAGAGAAGCTTTTTTAAAGTCACTTAACAAATACATGTAAAAAGGTTCATCGCAGGAACATCTGCAGCCAGACATTTTTGCTCGAACTCTGCAGGGAGCAGAGCTATTCCTGCCAAGGCGTCAGATTTAGGAGCACCTGCAGTGGTCTTGTTCCCCGGCCAGCATTCAACGCTACAAGGTCGGCTTAATTGAAATACGGAGCTCCCACTTCTGCTGACTGGCTGCTCCGCGCCGGTGTGATTAGAGCTGACCCCGCACTGGGTCAACGCCAGCCTGGATGAGCGCCTGGTGATGCCGCAGCACTGCCCAGTGGGAGGACGTGTTATGTAGAGGATATTGTGTTGACCTTGAAATACAGAAACCTCTATTGTAGTCCAGCTTGAAGATCGAACCCACAATTGTTCGACTGGAGGAAAATCACTTTACCTCCACTTCAGCAGGACACCGCACACTCGGTCCTGTTTCGTGTGCAGCACATTTTTGAGGGGTGTAGTTGTCAACAGTACAACAAGTGCAGTAGCACCGGGCCCCAGGTGTGTGAGGTCTCCGACTGCACTCCAATTAGTGATTATTTTTACTAAGCCAGGGGATGGAGGTGGGGTAGGAGGGGGTGGGGTGGTCAATGTGAGCTCTTGCCTACAGCACCCTTGCTGCACCACTAACAGCATGTTTGAGAACTTTCCTCCTGCAATACATTTTAATAAAATCTACGTAGTGCTCCACTGCTCTTTGAAGCTAGTTCAAATTCCATGAAAACACATACAGTTAGAACATAAAAGCAATATATATTTAAAATACAGGCCCATGTGGCAAAGTAAGGCAACCATCTTCGCCTTCAGAGATACTCCCACTTGATTTTCCTGTAATCTCAGTGTAGAGACTTAAAGTGCGCGGGAACCAATGAGTGAATGAATGATTCCCTATAAAACCTAAAACTGAGTTTCAGCCATTTACACATCACAAGACAAAACACATTTTCCCAGTGAAAGGGAAGGAATTTTCTTCACCAAATATTTATACTACTACTGCGGCAGGAAACAACTAGCAAATGTTATATGTGAAATAGGTAGCACTGAACAGATTAGTAGTGTCAATTTTGAACTGTCCTCTTGCCTCTATATGCTTTTGCAAAAAGCATTGAAATGTCTCAGAATTCTGCCCTGGATTGCATGCACTACAGGTCCCACAATGCACTAGCTAGGTTCTGAAGCCCAAGAGCGCTTTAGTCTTCATAGGCAAGAGGGCCTTGTTCTCGTTCACCATCTGGGACTGGGAGGATGATGGAAGACCACTGACACTTGTGGCGCTGAGAGTGCAGCTTATCATACGGTGTATTGTGCCAGAGTGGTTCCTTCTGAAGAACAGCAGCACTACTCAAGAGCCTCTTTTTCTTGTATTAAATGTATACCAGAGCCTCGTGGCCTTTACCCATTTCTGTTATTTTCTGTCACATTCTGCTGCTGGAGACCATTTTGGAATTTGCTCCTGTGTTCCTGCTGAACCCCGCTGCAGCAAGGAGAATCGAGCTCTCCTGTTTCCAAGCCTCCCATCATGGTTGTCAAGTTTTCAAGGTCTAGGGTCCATGCGTGGCTAGCTAAGTCAAGCAACTCTGGGACCTTTAGTATTAATCCCAGTGTAAAACCAGGGCTACAAGTGTCAGAATTATTAAAACAAGCAGTGGTAAAGCCAATAGGTTTCGCCTTTGGAACCTATCATCTTTGTCAATGGTTTTTACCCATGCTGTGCAGCCTCCCTGATTATAACATTTATGTCCCGAAACATATTGCTAGATAATCACAGAAAACTTTCTATTGTTTTAAAAAAGTGTGAGTAATTTTGATAATATTGTAATTAATAAGTCTTTCTTTTGACAAAAAAAGCAACAAGAAATTCCTGCCTGGCCTTAGTAAAGCTTTATCAGTTTCCATTGTTTGCAAAAAAGTTATGAAAGACAGATTGCGTTGTCTGAGAAAACAGTATGAGTGAACTCCAACAAGAAAATACATGGTACTGTAGAGTTTATGTAGCAGGCTTTGCCCTTGAAAAGGCAGGTAATCATTTATAAACATATGCAGTGTACATATGATTTTCAGGAAAGTAAGCTTCTTTAAAGAACATGTTTACGTTATGCCCGCAATGTTATACTTATATAAGACTAATATAATTACCCTGGGTGGTGAACTACGCTCCGTTCACGGAGTTCGCGGATTTTCCTGCACTCTGCGTTACGTGGAGCTCGCGGAGTTCCGAAAAACTCTGCTTTGCGGAGCGGAGTTTTGTTCCTCACTCGCGATCGTCAATGTCAAGTTGGCGACCGCGAATGAGGAAAATCAACCTCCTAGTGATATTTTTCCTCATTCGCAATCGTCAACATCAAGTTGGCGAGCACGGGCATGGAAAATAAACATCCCGGCAAGTTTCTCAAGGCGGGGTGGTCAGGTTTCTCATTGAGAGTGGTCTTGTATGCTCGCGACTGCTCGCGATGAGAAACTGCTTGTTCACGTTGAGAAAGCTGCAGCTCGAGTAAAAATCTACTCGAGCGGCAGAAAAGGGAAAGAAGGGACCGCTTGCGCTGTGCAAGGTGCTGTTTGCGATGATTGCACAGTGTGGACAAGCATCCGCACTATGCAATCACCATGAAAGGCATTTTTCTACAGAACTCTGCCTCTTGCGGAGCTCTGCCGTAGCGCAACTCCACAAACTCCGCCCAGGCTTATAATATATAACAATGTGCGCCGTTAATCGTTCTGGTTTCACATAATTATAGGGCTGGATTTCCATGGTCATTTTGCAAGTTTCCAAGAGAAAAACACCCAAGGAGGACAAGAAAGACTGAAAGACAGTGAAAAAGGGCGAAACAGGAGCCTGCAAGAGGAAGATAAACAGGGAGTGCCTGGTGGTAGATTAACAAGGCATGGAGTGAAATCAAGCCTATGCTGGAATTCGGCGCCCAAACTTCAATAGCGCCAACTGCAGGCACCGCCCCTTACTATATTATGAATGAACCACTGACTAGGCAGCCCCAGTATCTTATGCTGGGTGCATTATCTGCAAGGCTGCCACGCCCACCGGATCAGCAGTTTCATAGTTAAAGCCCCAATTCTGATTTCTGGTGTGTTTCACAGTTTGGCGTACACTGCTGTTTAAATCCAGCTCTTCAATAGAACAATGGTGCACAATGATCACATCAGGGTTTTTGCACCACCTTTTCCACAAACTAGGCAACTTTCTCACAGGCACCAATAGTGCGCATGCAAAGCGGTCCATATTGCATACCGGGTAAATACTTAACTGTACCTAGTGAAATTGGTACGCAGAATACATAATGTGCACCAATTAGGTCTTGCCATTTGCTCTCATCGTCTGATTAGGCCCTAAGTATTTAATTGTGCCCATAGCATGCTCTTTGCATATAGCAAAAGGTTACTCTGCTGTCCTCTCGCACACAAGCCCCTCCCCCAATCACTTCCAGCCATTCGAATTACTGATTCATTTCTTTCATAGCGCGCTTGCTGTGTTTTCCTGGACACATCATTAATATGTGTATCATGAACCTAAAATCTTTCATTTTTATCACACCATTCCTGGGCTCGACTGCTCCACTGGAAGAAAAATGTATTCTGTCAGGGGGCTGTAAAGATAGCCAAGAATAAGGTGCATGCTTGAGACTATATTTTTTGGCCTACTTCTGAATCCTGCAGCAATATATTCCTCGGATCAGAAACGTGGAGTGGCTGCGGCAAAAGGTGATACATGGTTTGATTTTAGCTTCAAATCAGGTGAGAGTGCCATCTTTTCAACCAAATAAGAAAACTGCAGCATGATGCGTATCCAAGGCCAAACAGTGCGTTGTTGCTATTTTCTAGGCATTTATTAGACACTTACTACAAAATCACCAGAAGTGCTAGCTTTGTATTACTTGTCTGAACCGGATTAGAATAGTTAGTTCTTAAGTTTTCTATTACATTTCCTCACGTTTGTTTCCATTCTTATGATGGCTTGGATGTCTTTATAACCACCTATCAGCGTGTTACAATATGCAAACGCCAACTTTGCTGAGATGTCATTTGCTCTGTAATGTGTGCTTTGTCTCACTTGACTTCAGTGGTCTACTGTGATTTTCTAAGTATCTTCCAAAGGCATTTATTTTTCACTGCGGCGTGCACTGGCCACCAGTGGAGCCCTGCTGTGCACGGACCCTTGGTCTCTTTTCTTTCGACCCATTGATAAGTGGACACCCATGTTTCATGCTTATAAAGAAGGAATGTTATGCTAGGTGATCCCTAAGATAATAGAATTTCCATAGTGATGTGGTACCACATACCCATTTTTGAATATCGTTTGGCATACATATTGCTGCCCTAAATGTGTTTCACAAAAATATTGCTCAATTAGAGTTCATCATTAACAAATGAAACCTAATAAGACAATATTTTTGGAAATTATATTTAAGACACAATGTTTATGTGACACAATATTTATAGAAATTATATTCTAGAATACAGCCTCTGTAGTCAAGAGGAGCATTGCAGTGGCGACCCGCACAGATCGGGGGTGGGGAGATAAGGGGGGTTTAATAGAAAAAGTACCGGATCGCCATGTCTCTCTCCCACCGTCTCTCTCCTGGGTTCAGAACAGGAAGCACCCAGGCTTTCCTGAGCCAATCGAAAAGTTGCAATGCAGTGTTGTGATTAGTCTGAGCGCCGTGGCTCAGTGCTCAGCCAGGGAATGGGAGCCGGGGCATGTTCTCCATTCAGGCTGTAAGGCAGCCTTCATGAAGAAGATGCAAAGTGTGCATGACAGTTTGGCCAGCCCAAAAGGGCCGGCCAAACAGTCATGTGCACCTAGAGTGGGTAAACCACTGCTCCCCCTAGTCCTCTGTCATCGGAGCAGTCCAGCCCAGTCTGCAAACCTGCTGCAGCAGGAAAACATAAAATGATAATAACCTCAACTTATTATCATTTTACTTTCCTTTATTTCACTGCTACATAGCAGTGGGGCGACACAGCTGTTTACCCCTCCTCAGAGTCTGGAGGAAATGGGATGCGTGACTTTTATTCAGGCATCAAGGTGGAAAATGATGTTCTTCCCTTTATTTTCAACCTGAGTTGTCATGCAAGCAGTAGCCCGTGTAAGTCATCTTCTTTTTAGGTCTGACCTTTGAGTCATCATACCATTGTTTTTCCAAAACATCACACATATTACACATAGATGGAGGGGCTTCTGGTCAGCAGGCTTCATCCATTGGTCAGTTAAATAGACATTCATGTGCTTCTGCTCACCACAACATAGTGCAAGGAGCAGAGGGTCTGCCCTCTTTACCAATTGGCTACCTTCACTTTGAGTGACTGCACAAAGCCTGTCTATGTTATTTGCAACAATTTAAAAGTTTGTTTCTCTTTAGAGACAAACATATTAAAGTGTTTTTATACTACTTATTTATACTAACTTTAAATACCTACTAATTTATTTTGCCTACACTGTGAGTGTCTAGTTAGATAGGGATTTATCTTCTGTCATCTTTTTAAATTTGCATTTATAAAGTGTTTAAGTGACATTGTAACATTGTAGCTGTGTGCGATTTGAGTGTTTGAATAGGTGGTGATGTATTTGTGCCTCTTTCACAAATAATGATAGTAATATGCTTGGCACAATTAAAATGTTTATTATTTATACTAACATCACTAAGAACACATTCACGTTAGTAAATACATTTTAGGTTTAATATGTTTTGTTGCACAAACATGACAGCCATGTTTCGGTGGCTGCAAGTTTTATTTCTAATTATATCAGTGGCATATGCTTGCAATAAACAATAGCCAATACACAATATATAGCCCGTAGTCTCAAAATAAAAAGCAATAGAATGCAAAAAACAAAACCAAGACTACTCAAAAATACAACATATTTGTATGGATTCCCATCACTCACCATTCCTGGTGACATGCTTCATCATCTGGGTCTCCTTTTAACAGGGCTAACACTCCACCCTGATGATGGAGGAGCCCAAGGATGTTTTCAAAATTCGTAAATACAGATGTGAGCGGATGTTGTTTGTGGAGTGTATGGGAAAAGTGGTGCAGTGCAAAGGTGTAGAGTGAATTCTAAAATTAAAG
Organism: Lissotriton helveticus; assembly: GCF_964261635.1. NCBI lineage: Eukaryota > Metazoa > Chordata > Amphibia > Caudata > Salamandridae > Lissotriton > Lissotriton helveticus. The sequence continues at coordinate 1,763,592,178 of NC_136065.1, forward strand.
CGTAGTCAGACACCTAATTTATTCTTGTCTGATACGTACAATGATTAAAAACAGTGCAGAAGGATAGTTTTAATAAATATACAATAAACAAATGGAGAGAGTAAAGGGAATTAATCCACGTGAGTGGACGGAAAGTACTCCTGGTCCCCTTGGCTAGGTATCTAAATAACAAAAAAAGGAGTACCACCATAAGAGGCTCAAAGAGCGATCTTGGTGGGATGGTTTTCTAGTGGAAAAAGAAGAAAGTCCTTCTTCGGTTTAATAAACCCCTCACTCACCGACCTGGTCTGTGACATGCTTCATCATCGGGGTCCACCTTGACAGCCGAGTGCCATCAAGGTGTGCTGCGACACCTGAAATACAGTGGAGCTGGTATGTGAATGATGAGTGCAAGAAAAAGTAAGTGTGTTAAAAATTGTCCTGGTATGACTTGTGGGAACATTTTTTTATTCATAAGACTACTGGACAATATTAAAAACGTGTGTGTAGATACAATAATAGGCTAATTATGACCGTGTGTATCTGTAGATAAGTGAAAGGTCTACATGTTTCAACCCATATTGGAACATACCAGGTTTTCGTCAGGACCAAAAAGACAAAAAAAGGGAAAGTGGGTGGTCAGGGCACACTAACGTCCTGCCATACCTACAATCCTTTGTTGACCTGTTAACCAAAATCTGTTACAGGGTGAAGAATGCTGTACCCCAGGGGGGGTTACGCACAAAGTAAAAAAAGACCTGTAGGGGGGAGAAAGAGAATTTGTCACAAGAAAACTCGTCACGTGCCTGCAACGTAGTGAAGTGACAAAAGTGGAGAAGTGTGGCTCAATGGTTAGAGCAGGCAGACCTTGATGCAGAGCTCGGTATACACCTGTTACAACGCATTTTTTACTCCGCACTACCATTACAACGCGACCATTACTCCGCATACCATTACAACGCATTGCGCTGGGGGGGCGCTCTAGGATAGGTAATAAGTATAATTTACTATCCAACACCTTCCCTAGGGTCCACGGGGACTGGAGTTAGAATAGTAAATTATACTTACCACTATCCAGCGCCCCAAGGCGCTATGCGTTGTAACGGTATGCGGAGTAGAAGTCGCGTTGTAATGGTCTGCGGAGTAAAAGTATGCGTTGTAACGTCATACATCCCAGAGCTCTGGCCAAGGACCAGGGTTCAATTCCCACCTCGGCGGGTCTCCCACTCATTAATTCCCCTGACTGGATATTCTCGCCTCAGTACCTGTTCTGATCATGGGTCCCACGCAGCAACTCTGGGTAATAGCTTGCTTAGTCTCCACAACGGCCCCAAAAGCGCTGCGATGCCTGGCTGCACCTGGGGGGTGCCCAGGAGTGGACATTTCCCAGGAAAGCCAGGAAGGGTTCCTAAGCAGTATATGGACAGCGCCGGGACACCTCCGGTGGAGGTAGCTGTGCGCTTTACAAATTCCGACATTTACATTTACAAAATCTGCTGTCTCTGTGAACATCCCACACAGAATTAATGCGGACTATTTTTAGTGCAGTGTGCTGCTCAATTACATAGGAATAACGTATTGGCGCAATACAGCCATTATGGCTACCTGGCACACCTATCAATAGTTGTGTGCTTTGTGAAAAAGGTTCAGAATTTTGTCACTCGCATCCGATAATTATAGGTGCGTGGCTAGGCAACAATCATATCCTTAGAAGTGAGAAAAGGAACGACGTGCTATTGATTCTTCTTTATCCAACAGAGACAATACAAAACTAACACAACATATAACACACAGTATGCCGGGAAGGTGCTTACTCCTAAATCAGGGTCTTTAGAACGCACGGGATTAGAGGGAAGGGTGGCCACTGTTGGAAGACATATTCTGCAATGAAATGGAGGGGTTGCTTAGTTCAGGGTTGACTTACAGAAGGTGCTGGAAAAACTCAGACGAAGAAACGGAAACAATCGCTTTTCATCCAGGGACTTCAATGTTCTAAGTTAAGACTACCGCCATCGGAGTCGGGGTAGGCGTGGTCTCCTGAACGTGATGACGTCAGGCGCTCCCGGAAGGAGCGGTACGGTAGCCTGTAGCGTTCACAAAGGGGTGTTGCCATAGTAACGGAAACGCTACCACGTTCAAAAAACAAATGGATGTTTAGAAGGTGCCAGGATTAGCTCTACAATTACGTTGACGCTCCATAAGGTGAAGCGATCGTATTGATATTGTATACTTAGAAAAAACTGCTTATTAGCAGGATAAAAAGAATAACGCTCCCTGGAAAAAAATATATAATAATCACCCTTGCTGAATCAATATGGAAGTATTAATAAGGGCTCTATGAATTGCAAAGGCAGTAAGTATGGAAGCTCAAGGGGAATAGGAACCCTCTTAGTCAATAGGCATCGATGAATCTTCCTGGGCAGCCTCAAATAAGACTGTACTGTACTAGGGCAATGAGAATAGAGGATAGAAGAGTATTTGACAGTAATGTGAAGGGGCAAACTAGGTTGCACTGATGTCAGATGATCAATAAACCGAGGGGGCGGTTTATTATGTGTTATATTGACCAGACAGATGAGGGAGGGACAACAACAATGTTTCAGAGATGGAAGTTATAGGACATTAGCCCATGGGATATTGTCATTCAATCCAATGATATGTGTTGATAGTCTGTAGACCCATCTCTGTTCTTTTTCATACAGACGTTTCTGTAGGTTGGGTCTAGTGTTATCTGTTCGATAATAGTCCATATCATGTCATTTGGTGTATGACTGTTCTCTAGAAAATGGTCTGTTAGCCTGGTCGCACTTTTTCTGCAGCGGATCATGCTGCGGTGTTCACATATCCGTTGCTTCACCTTACGGGTAGTCATTCCTACGTACTGCTTCCTGCATGTACACTCAAACAAATAGATCACGTTACTGCTATTGCAGTTTGTATGGGCAAGTTGTCTCCATACTTTTCCAGCTTCAAGGACCAGTGTTTTTGTATTTCTCGTCAGATGGCATACGCTGCAGTTTCCGCAGCGGTAATGTCCAGTGACATCAGGGAGGCCCCAAGTTCTGGTAATAGAAGGATTAATAGGGGCAGTCCTTGTTTTGGGCCTGGTGTTGACCAGAGTGTCCTTTAGACTGTGAGATTTCTTAAATGAGAAGAGTGTTTTTTCCCAATGTAAGTTGCCAGTATTTATGATCACCCAGTGTTTGTTTATACTCCTGGTTACTTGATTGGATACTGCATTGAACGTGGTTACACATGTCAGTGGTATCGAGTCTTCATTAGTCGTTCTCTCTTCAAGGAGCGTCTCTCTGGGTTGATTTCTGGCCCTCTTCTGACATTTGTTTACAATTTTGATTGGGTATCCGCGTTTTGAGAGTTTTGTGGATAAATCAGTGGCTTGTTCTTTGTATTCAGAGAGCTTACTACAATTTCTACGCAATCTGAGAAATTGTCCATACGGCAGATTTTCCCTGAGTGGGCGAGGGTGGAAACTCTCAAACCTTAGCAAGTTGTTCTTTGCGGTGGGTTTATAATGAGTTCTTGTCTCTAGCCGGTTACTCTCCTTGGTAATGACCACATCAAGGAATACAATCCTTTCTTTGTCATAGCAGTTCGTGAATCTAAGGTTTTCATCGCAGGTGTTTATCCAGATGATGAATTGGTCCAACTGTTCGACCGATCCCTGCCAGATTGCTAGGACGTCGTCGATGTAACGCTTCCAGAATGTAAAATTTTCACGAAAGGGATTTTCATCATTCAAGATGAACTTTTGTTCGAAGTCGTACACATACAATCCAGCCACGCTGGGGGCAAAAACGCTGAGCATTGATATACCCCCTGTTTGCAAATAGAGGGTGCCTTCAAGTTCAAAATAGTTTTATTTTAGTGCCATCTTGGCACATTCCTGAATGAAAGCTCTGGGTGTGTTGAATGACCAGTCAGTGTTGTTCAGAGTGTTTTCAAGGACTTTGATAGTGTCATCTTGAGGTATGCTTGTATAGAGACTTTCAATGTCAAAACTTAGTAGGATAGTGTTTTCATCAACCACCATATTTTGCAATAGGTTCAATAAGCTTTTTGTGTCTTGTAGATACGTGGCAGTATTTTGGACAATAGTCTTTAAGAAAAAAATCACAGAACCTGGACAAAGGTTCTAATAAAGAACCAATGCCCGAAACAATTGGGCGTCCTGGGGGTGGTAACCTACCCTTATGCATTTTGGGCAAGATATAGAAATATGGGATTTTCCCTTCTGTGGTACACAAATGATCCACTTCTTGTTTTGATATCCTGCCTGAGGCTTCTGCGGTTTCCACTAATTGTAGGATTTCTGTTTTTAGTTCATTGGTGGGATCTGATTCCAGGATCTGATAATTTCTGGTGTCACTTAGAAGTCGTGTGCATTCTTCACGATATGCGGTTATGTCCATAACCACTAGCCCTCCACCTTTATCGGCGGGTTTTATTATGATGGCTTCACAGGCGCGTAGTTCAGATAGTGCTGTGTTCTCAGCTCTACTCACGTTTTGAAATTGAGTGGAAACCTTCATCTTTTCCCCATCATTGTACACGGCCTGTTCGAAGGCGATCAGTTCCACCGGGGTTGTGTGAGGGGGTGGCGTGAATGTAGATTTGACTCTTAATCCACTTTCATTTACAACTTCGTTTTCTTTTGGGGGGCCTTGTTTTTCAAAAAAGGCCCTTAATCTTAGCTTTCTGAAAAAACCTGCCAATTCACAATGTAATTGGAACTTGTCCAAACGGGCTGTTGGGACAAAACCCAATCCCTTGTTCAAGACACTTTCTTCTGTGGTTGATAGCGGTCTGGAGGACAGATTTGTTACTAGGGTCTCGCATTGCTGGGCCCTGCCTTGCTCTTTGTCCGATTGCTCACTGGATCGTCCTCCTCCCAGTGTACATGATTTGGTTGTCTGTTTTTTCCTCTTCCCCGTCGGCCCCTGTGAAAAAAAGGAGGCCGAAATTGGTTTTGTTGAAATGGGGGTGGTTGGAAGTGTGGTTGAAATGGAGGTTGCCATCCATACATTGGATAATGTGATGGTTGGTTGTAGGGGCCTTGAAACATTGGCGGATTGAAATTCGGCCAAAAGTTTTGTCCTCTATTACCACCTCTGCCCCTCTGTTTGTTGCTACTGGTATTTGACCCATTGCTACTGTTGGACGAGTTGCTTGAAACATCAGAATCAGATGTAGGCTTATCAGGTGGTTTAAAATCTGGGTCTGAATAAGGATACGTTTTTGTAAAGGAGAATCTTTTCAGATCTTTCTGAAATTTTGTAACCTTTTGCTGGGTCAGGTTCTCTCTATATTCATTTATCTCCTTGTTTATTTCGTCAAGTTTCCTTTTATATCCGGAAATACTTGTCTTAATATGTGTTTCAGTTTTTTGGATTTCAATCTGGATAGTTTCTGACAGTCTCAGAGCAGTTTTTAAGATTAACATGATCCAATCATGCGTGCAGTGCCACGCGATGAGGGCCCAGTCTTTTCTGAATGTTGGATCGTTCAGAAAGATACGTGGTGCATTTGTCACCAGAAGGCCCTTTGGGGCCATGTTGTTTGTTACATACTCCTTCAAGATGGTACCATGTAATATAGTTCCTATACGGCCCCTCTTCATCTTAGTCAGTTTTTCCCAATCGCCTGTCTGTGCTATTGTTTGTGATATACTTGCATCTGCGAATCCGGAGATCTCGCCCAAGATGGCGTCAATCTCTGCCATGGAATATGAAAGGCCTTGATTTTCCCCCATGGTGTCTACTGTATGTTGGATGGAAAATGTTGGTATGTCAGAGGATCAAAAAGGACACACTCGCGCAGCTGTGCGCTGCCAAGATATACAATAAACAAATGGAGAGAGTAAAGGGAATTAATCCACGTGAGTGGACGGAAAGTACTCCTGGTCCCCTTGGCTAGGTATCTAAATAACAAAAAAAGGAGTACCACCATAAGAGGCTCAAAGAGCGATCTTGGTGGGATGGTTTTCTAGTGGAAAAAGAAGAAAGTCCTTCTTTGGTTTAATAAATCCCTCACTCACCGACCTGGTCGGTGACATGCTTCATCATCGGGGTCCACCTTGACAGTCGAGTGCCATCAAGGTGTGCTGCGACACCTGAAATACAGTGGAGCTGGTATGTGAATGATGAGTGCAAGAAAAAGTAAGTGTGTTAAAAATTGTCCTGGTATGACTTGTGGGAACATTTTTTTATTCATAAGACTACTGGACAATATTAAAAACGTGTGTGTAGATACAATAATAGGGTAATTATGACCTTCTGTATCTGTAGATAAGTGAAAGGTCTACATGTTTCAACCCGTATTGGAACATACCAGGTTTTCGTCAGGACCAAAAAGACAAAAAAAGGGAAAGTGGGTGGTCAGGGCACACTAACGTCCTGCCTTACCTACAATCCTTTGTTGACCTGTTAACCAAAATCTGTTACAGGGTGAAGAATGCTGTACCCCAGGGGGGGTTACGCACAAAGTAAAAAAAGACCTGTAGGGGGGAGAAAGAGAATTTGTCACAAGAAAACTTGTTACGTGCCTGCAACGTAGTGAAGTGACGAAATCTTCTGTCTCTGTGAACATCCCACACAGAATTAATGCGGACTATTTTTAGTGCAGTGTGCTGCTCAATTACATAGGAATAACATATTGGCGCAATACAGCCATTATGGCTACCTGGCACACCTATCAATAGTTGTGTGCTTTGTGAAAAAGGTTCAGAATTTTGTCACTCGCATCCGATAATTATAGGTGCGTGGCTAGGCAACAATCATATCCTTATAAGTGAGAAAAGGAACGACGTGCTATTGATTCTTCTTTATCCAACAGAGACAATACAAAACTAACAACATATAACACACAGTATGCCGGGAAGGTGCTTACTCCTAAATCAGGGTCTTTAGGCTGCACGGGATTAGAGGGAAGGGTGGCCACTGTTGGAAGACATATTCTGCAATGAAATGGAGGGGTTGCTTAGTTCAGGGTTGACTTACAGAAGGTGCTGGAAAAACTCAGACGAAGAAACGGAAACAATCGCGTTTCATCCAGGGAATTCAATGTTCTACTTACAGTTTTCAAGTGGTACGGTCAAACGGTATACCTAGTTTTCCCCTCCATGCGCCCGTAGTGAGATCGCATAGTGAAGCGGGTTAAGACTACCGCCATCGGAGTCAGGGTAGGCGTGGTCTCCTGAACGTGATGACGTCAGGCGCTCCCGGAAGGAGCGGTACGGTAGCCTGTAGCGTTCACAAAGGGGCGTTGCTATAGTAACGGAAACGCTACCGTTTTCAAAAAACAAATGGATGTTTAGAAGGTGCCAGGATTCGCATTATGTAGGTTCATGATAGAGAGCCATACTATCAATGTGTTTCAAATTGCATCCCTGACATAAAAAGCGCTATCTGTTGGTCGCGCTAACAGCATGGGAGATTGCGCTTTTTATGTCAGGGATGCAATTTGAAACACATTGATAGTGTGGCTCTCTATCATGAGCCTACATAATGCTTTGGCCCTGAGTACATCTGATTGTTGGCCGTATGTCCTATTCGCAGACGAGCTAGTGCATGGGACTAGTAAGAATAATTAAAATACCGAGGACATGAGGTAATGAGAATGAAAGTCCTCTTCTGAGTATACACGAAAGAGGAAAATGAAGATCTTATATATAGCACCATATATGATTGGGGTGCCAATATAAGTTAATTACACTTCCCTGAGACTTACACAAGGGGTTTGGTATATGCTATGAGTGAGTCAGTTTGAGCGGTCAGGGCTCTAACTAATTTCGTGGGCAACTAGCGTTGTGTGTTTTTAATGTATAGGAGGAATAATCCACCAACTAAATCTCTGTTTGGTGTCGTGTTTTCTTCCTAGAGCGGTGCCTCCTTTGTCCTGAGCTTGTTGCCAGGTGGGGTGAGGCCTCTCCATCCTACTCTTGAGGTAAGGGTGGATGATTTGTGTAAACCCATTGAGAGGGCATACAGGATGGTTAGCTTTAACCACTTGGTTTTCTTAAAAAGGCATGAATGTCCTTTCCGTTCCAAGACCCTCTGTCGCACATACCTCTTGTTTCTTTTATAGATTTTCCAAGAGGCTGAAGGAATCGTAACTGTGAAAAAGATTGATTCACAGAGTATCCTTTGCAATATAATTTTTCACTGTTTGCAGTAGCAGTTAACATCATTTAGGTCCTGATGAAAGCACTTGGTTTCCTTTCACCGCTTAGTGCTGAAACATGTTGACCATTATATATTTGTGGATGGCTATTTATTAAAACTATCCTTCTGCACTGTTTTTAATCATTGTACATATCAGACAAGAATAAATTAGGTGTCTGACTACGCTTCAATTTTAGAATTCACTCTACACCTTTGCACTGCACCACTTTTCCCATACACTCCACAAACAACATCCGCTCACATCTGTATTAACGAATTTTGAAAACATCCTTTGGCTCCTCCATCATTAGGGGGGAGTGTTAGCCCTGTTAAAAGGAGACCCAGATATGAAGCTTGTCACCTGGAATGGTGAGTGATGGGAATCCATACAAATTTGTTGTATTTTTGAGAAGTCTTGGTTTGGTTTTTGCATTCTATTGCTTTTTATTTTGAGACTACGGGCTATGTATTGTGTATTGGCTATTGTTTTGTGGGGCTGCATATCCTGAATAGTCTTTAAACCTTGGCTTCCGACCCTAATCAAAAACTTAGTGTATTCTGCAATAAACAATAGCCATCACCCCAGACTGCCAGGACCAGACCTTTTGTCTTCGCCAATGTCTGTTTGTATCAGTAGTTTGACCAGATAGCTGGGTAATTTGTGGGAGCATTTTGTTATTTTGCGACCAAATCTGTGTTCCAACTACTAAAATGTCTGTCTTCTCACTGTTAAGTTGTAGTGAGTTCATTCTTACCCAAAGGATATTCACTTTTATTCTATTCTATTCTATTCTATTCTATTCTATTCTATTCTATGGAACTTAGAAAGCACATGACTTCCCTGAAGCTCCTCCCAGCGCTACAACAGCAAAGGAAGAATGTCAATGCTGTCCATTCTGGTTAGGACAAAGTGTTTTTTAACAGTTTCCTGAATGTTGATTCTGACTCGGTCTGCCTTATGTGCTGTGGAATAGCATTCCAGAGTTTAGGGACTAGGAAGGCGAAGGACCGACGTCCACTTCTAGCTTTCATTATCCTGGGTACTACAAAGAGTTGCTGATTAGTGGACTGCAGCGATCAGGAGGGGTTGTAATGAGTAAATAGTTTATGGATCTGTTTAGGACTCTTTTTGTGCATCACTCCATGGGCCAGGCAGAGTACTTTGAAATGTATCCTCATAAGCATTGGCAGGCAGTGGGGGCTGGCCAGAGCTCTGGTTGCTGAGGTAGCATTTGGGGACTTTCAGCAGCATCCAGGCTGCAGTGTTTTGGATAGCCTGAAGTTTTTATGACTGCTTTGGGACCAAGTATAGGGAGTTCCCATAGTCAAGCTGTGATATGACTAACCCTTGTACCACTAACCTGAGAGATGGTTTGGTCAGCTATCTCATCAGCTTTCTTAGGGTGCTTAGTATGCCGAAGCATATTGCTGCCTGGTTTTTTTTTTACTCGAGTTGCCATTGAGAGTTTATTATCTAGCCAAACACTCTGAGTTTTTACCTGTTTTTGAGGGTGGATTGACTGGCAAGAGATTTTAGCCAGTTTAATTCCATCCACCTAGCGGGGTTATGGCTTAGAAGCCAAGTCCGTTTATGATGGGGACATACACATTGAATACGTTGTGGCTCAAAGATGAGCCCTGTGGACCCCACAATTTAAAGGCTTTTTTTACGGTATGGATTCCTTGCAGACTTGGAAAGTTCTGTTATGGAGGAAGGACGGAGGCCATTTAAGTGCTGTTCCGGCTATACCTGCTTCTTTTAGCCTATTAGCTAGCACTGGGAGATGGCGTCAAACGCCACGCTAAGACTTGCCTTGATCCTTTTAAGCTCCTCCGTGCCTGTGAGCAGGGCCATTTCAGTGCTGCTATCTGATCTGAATCCCGTTTGGGAAGGATGCAATAATCAGTTTGAATCCAGAAAGGACAACAGATTATTATTAACAAATAAGCAGAACGAGAGATGTTCAGTCTATAGGTTGTATTTCCCAGACCTTAAAAGTATCTGCATATCAAATGCATACAACCTAAAACAAGAATACTTCCCCCTGAGGATGGTAGTCAGTGGTTTCAATAGATATGCGGAGATAATGGAGATCCCTGCTAGAAGATGCAGACCAGGAAGGATGCAGGCGAATTAAACGGCCAATGTACCACTGCCCTGGACCCAACCCTGTGACTCTCTTCATACCCTGGTCCAAGAAGCTATGGTGCACCATGCTGGAATCTACAGAGGGCCCCGAAACAATCAGAAGGTAAAACTCTCTCGGGTTAATGATTTCATGTAGTTTATCCGCCACATCGACAATGATGTGTTTTTTGACCTGTCATTTAAAATTATGCACTTACAGTAATAATGGTTTAAGAATGACGGTGCTACCATTGCACTTAGGCTATACTAAAACATGGTACCGCGCACAACCGTGCCACAATCTCTCGGATTAGTTGTAGAAATTGTCCCAATGATTTCTGTTTGTGCTCTCTTTTTTATAAAGCTTTGCTTTCATGCAGTATCCATCTGTACACTGCAATGTCAATACGGTGCTAAACAGAGCAGGTGCCAGACTTGTACTGATGTTCCCTGTAAAAATGCTCAATTAAAACATGTTTAAATGCCTCGTCCACTGTAGTTGGAGATTATGTTCTCTGCCGGCTTTTACAGCCCCACTCAATGTAGGATTTACACTCCACAACTTCCAAACCAGGCACCCAGCAGAGAAGTTCTCTCTGCCAGATGGCATTGCAGAAAGTGCTGAAAACTAGGAATTGAGGGCAGTGGCAAGAGCCATGGTAGACATGTACTGGGGCCTTCGGTATGTATGCAATGTTGGCAGAATAGTTCCCGAAGAACCAGAGTGTCACGTCGGAGACCCTCATGAAGTACACAGGAGACGGTAGGGTCCAGCAGGCATTTCCTTTATTCTTAGAATCGCATTTCTGTACAGAGCGCTATGTGCCCTGACCTCTTGCCCCGAGGTTCAGATCCTGAATGTCCCTGATCCCCTCCCCTGACCGGATGTGGTGTCCGGTGTCCCTGTCCCCAAGCCCTGAGTCCCCAGGGTCCTAGTGCCATCATGTGGGCATGACATCTCCCCCCTTGTTGCGAACAAAAGTTTCTTGCCAATTGTCCCATGGCTCATGGCAGTGATAGAGAAGCGTAGAGGGAGGGAGAGAGAGAGCGAGAGAGAGAGAGAGAGAGAGAGAGAGAGAGATAGAGAGAGAGATATACATCGGAATATGCTGAGAGATGTGTGGAAGGATGGTCCCCTCACATCTCTTCGATCAGTCTCTTGGTCTTTTTGCATTCTCTCCTTGGTCGCTGTTTTCCGACGTCTGGTGATGGGTCTTCCTGCGCTGCATCTCTGGTCGGTTCTTGCTTTGGCGTGTCTCCTTCTTCTTTGGTTTTCACTTCCTTAAAGTGGGAACTGTTTCTAGTGATCTGGTGTGTGCCGGCTGCAGCCGTGATCATGGGCCCATTCACTTTCACCACTTTTAGCGGATCCTTTGCGAACGCGCTGTCCGACTTCCTCACCTGCCGCTGTTTCACAAACACCATGTCCCCTTCCTCTATCTTGTGGTTTGTTGCATGTCTTCTTTGATCCGCGTATTCTTTCATCTTCGCTTTCTGCCCCTTGTCTCTGATGGCGATGTCTGCCTGGTCCGCTTTTTCTCCTTCCTTTATCTGCGGCAGTCTTGTTCTGCTCACTCGCCCTAGTACCAACTCAGCGGGACATCCCCCCGTGGAACTGTGGGGTGTGTTCCGATAGTCCCTAAGTACCTGGCATAAGGCTTGTCCAATCGATATTTGGGTTAGCTTTGCTCTTTGCACCGCCTTTTTGATGGTCCCCATGAATCGTTCAGCCATCCCGTTTGCTTTCGGCCACAGGGGCGTTATACGTCAGTGATGTATGCCTAGGGATGTCATGAACTTCTTGAATTCTTCGCCTGAGAAAGGTGGGCCATTGTCTGTTTTTAATGTCTGCGGCGAACCCCATGCCGCAAAAATGTCACACTGAAGGAGCCGAACACAGTAGACTGTGAGGAGAGCCACTGTGCAAAATAGCGTGGCAGAAAACATGGCTTTGAGCCTGACCAGCGGTGCCCCAACAAATCAGTAGGAAGTAGCATCCCTGAGACAAGAACCCGCTAAAACAAACGGCCCTTCCACCAGTTTATGGGAAGACAACTATTTTGACTGCCTCATCGGTTTTTGAGCCTTGAACCCCGGAATTGAGTTTACATTGGTCCTGAGGAGAACCCTGGCATTCACAGGGTTTGAAACGCGTCGACCCAGTCCCGGGTCGCATATAAAAAATATTTTTTTGTGTTATCAACCTTTAAAACAGCACGAGGAACACTTTTGTGTCCTCCCCCCTTTTTCCGTTTTTGAACTGTATAAAGTCTTATAAAGGGTCTGTTTAAAACAATGGTTAATTGATTTCCCTGTATTATATTGTTGACACCGGGACTAGTATTAGTGTGTATGAGTTGGAGTATGAATGTATGGCCAAGAGTGCTTGATTTTGATAGCGTGTTGAATTTTTTGTGTTTTTGAATTTTCTGTGTACTTACATTTCAGTGTTGTATATAAATGTATATATTTCGTTGGTGTTTCCATGCAAAAAAATGTGTAAAAAATTTTAGATCGTTTCTGAAGCAATAAAATTATATGTTGCAATTTATAAAGCAGGTTTTCCATGTTACATTCATGATAACCAATTTCTTTTCAGGTTAAAAGAAAACTGAAATCTAGATTCTCAGTATTGGCAATTGTTTCGTTTCTTTAGTATAGTTTGGCTCAGCCTTGCTGAGTTCTTTGAGTCAAGACCCTTTTAGTTGTTTGGCAAAAATGTCATCCAGCACTGGCAGTGTTGCGTTCGCTGACGTCGATGACACTGGCGTTACTATGGGAAACCTTGATCACGACTAGAAAGTAATTGCCTGTTTCTAGTGGCCCGTAGAAGTCTGCTGCCAGCTCTGTCCACACCGCTTTTGGTAGCGGAGACATTTTCAGTGGTTCCGGTTTTGAGAGTGGTCCTGTTATTTGACATACGTGGCACTTTGTCACCATTTCCTCCACCATGCTGTCAAGTCCCGGGAACCACACCTTTTCCCGCAGCATCTTTTTGTTGGCCACCATGCCCCGGTGTGACTCGTGCGCCAATTCCACTGTCCTTCTTCTCAGCGTTTGGGGCATCACTATTCTAGTGCCTCTCATTATTGTTCCGTTTTCACATTCTGACAGTTCCTCGTTTATTCTTTTGAATGCCAGCAGTTCTTCTTTGTCTACTCCTTTCCCTACGCACATGTTACTGTTCACATGTCTCCATCGTTGGGCCTTGTTGATCCTCATTGCCTCTTGCATGGTTTCGTCCTGTTGCGTTGCTTGTTCCAGTTCACTCGCTGTTATTGTCGCAGGTGTACTGATTTTTAGTGCAAAGTTTAGGTACTCTTCTGCCATTGTGGTCGCTTGCGAGTTTTCTGGTAGGGGGTGCCTTGAGACGTAGTCTGCTGGGTTTTGTTCTTTCCCTGGCTTGTGGATGATTTTAAAATTGTAGTCCATTAGCCTGATTCCCCATCTTTCTATTCTTGGCGATATCTTTGCATTCGGGTTTCCATATATTGTGATCAAGGCCTGATGATCCGTTACGATCGTGAATGGCTTTCCGTATACGAACATGTGGTAGTGTTCACAGGCCCACACTACCGCCAGACTCTCTTTTTCGGGTTGTGAGTATCCTTTCTCAACGTCTGTCAGACTCTTGCTCCCGTACGCGACGATCTGTCTTGGGGAATCTCTCCCCGGTTGATGTTGTGCTAAAATTGCTCCCAACCCCACGGGGCTTGCATCCACTGTCAGCTCTGTGCATAGCTTCGGGTCGAAGTAGGCCAGATGATCCACTGCTGTCACTGCCCTTCTTATCGAAAATAGGTCCATCGAAAATGTTGTCCTTGTTTCGTCAGCTCTCTCAGTGGTGCGCTGACGGAGGCGAAGTCCTTAATGTAGCGCGCGCAGTAGCTTGCGTTTTCTCTTCTTCGCAATCTTCCCCTGACTCTGCGGATAAACTTCTCACTCCAGTCTCGACATGCCTGATGTGTCTCCGGGTCGGCATTCTTCCTCTGCTCGTTCTTCCACGATCGTTCCTGAACTGTGCTCCTCGACACACACTTGCGTAATGGTCTCTTCCATTGCATTTTCTGCACGTCTGGCCAAATGCTGGGCATTGGCCTCGGTGTGGGAACTCTAGTTCGCATCTGTAACACGTTCCTTCTTACTGCTTCCCCCCTGCCTGGTCGCCTCTGTCTTGTCTCCAGTTTCCTGTTTTGTTGTTGCTCGCCATCCGATGAATTTGTTCTCCACCTCTTCCTTTGCCACGTTCCATTTCTTGTGCGTGTGCTGTTGTTCGCGCTTCTGCCCTCCCTAGTGCGAGGATGTTCTCTAGGGCTATCGGTTCTTTTAGTATTCTTGTTCGGAATTCTATGTCCCGACAGCCTGCGATTATCAGTAGTCTTATGGCCTGCTCGTTATCGAATTTATCAAACTCACAGTGGGTCACTAGTTTCCTCAACCTCGTTGCGAAATCGTCTAGTGATTCATCAGCCTGTTGGAAAGAAATCGTAAAGCTGTATCTCTCAAAATCCACATTTCTTTGCGGATCAAACTTGTCCGTTAGGCATTTTTTTAGTTTGTCATAGGTGTCAATGTTCTCGGTTGGCAGTGTCACCAGCAGATCCTCGACCTCATCACCCACTAGATTTAGAAACAGTCCTCGTTTTTTGGCCGCTGTGACATCTGTTGCTTCTGCGTAGTTTTCAAAAAGCCTGAGCCATTTCTCCCATCTTATCCCTGTTTGCGGTTCAGATAGGCTGAATGGCAGTGGTCTTCTATATTGCGCACTTGGTTTTGGGTCTGCCATTTCTTGTTTCTGCTTCTTTTCCCTCTTCTTATATGTGTTTCCTTGTTTTCTTTGGCTTTTTTCTCTTCATTTCCTTCTTTATTGCCTTTATTAGACTTTGTTTGCTTCTATTGCTTTGTGCGTGCTTGGTGCTGTTTTTCTGTTACTTTTCCTTTTTGATGCCTCTCTATTTGTCTTTATTAGCCTTTTTCTTCTTTGTGTGTCTCTTAATGTGCTTATTTGGGTGTTTCTTTCTAGAATACCGGCACTTTTCCTCGAAAATCGATCTCCTCCTGACCTTCAAATGGCCGCCGAGCCGTTCTGGCTTCCTATTGGTCTATTTGCCTGGTTCCAAGATGGCCGCCGATAGTCTCGCGGGACTTCGCGGCCAATCCGATTCTTTCCTGACTCTAAGATGGCCGCCGGTGCTTTCCTGCCTCCTGATTGGTTCTTGCGCCTGATTCTAAAATGGCCGATGAGACTCTCGCGAGAGCTTGCGCCACGGACCTTTAAACTTCGTGCTTCTTCATTCAGCGCTTACCGGCACAATCGGGCAATCTTCGCAGCGGTCGGGGTGGGCTCCCGCGTCGCTGCGCTTCTTAGTTTTACTCACATCAGGTTCTCCTCTGGGCACGACGGTGCACTCCTGACACGAGGGACGCTCTTGTCATCGATGGGCACGCAGGTCACTGCGGTCGCCTTCGTCGCCAGTTGTCACTTCGGAGACCCTCATGAAGTACACAGGAGACGGTAGGGTCCAGCAGGCATTTCCTTTATTCTTAGAATCGCATTTCTGTACAGAGCGCTATGTGCCCTGACCTCTTGCCCCGAGGTCCAGATCCTGAATGCCCCTGATCCCCTCCCCTGACCGGATGTGGTGTCCGGTGTCCCTGTCCCCAAGCCCTGAGTCCCCAGGGTCCTAGTGTCATCATGTGGGAACGACACAGAGCATATCAGCATATCACCAGCTGTAAGAAGGACTTAATTCAGAAGCTGCTTAAATTATAGGTATGAGTAAGACATGACATCAGCTGCCCCTCCTCAAAGCTAACAAGAGGACTCCCCTCTCCCCGGAACCATCCCTCCGAGTGTAAGTTATCTATACAGTTTAAAACATGTTTTCTTCACCATTTTTTATAGTGCTTTTCAGTTTTGCAGTATCTATTATATTTTTTGTTGGTTATTCAATTTTATTGTGTACCCCACCCCCATGTTATCGCTGTGACCTTGTCGGTGCTTGACTTGTGAAAGAGTAAGTGCCACGGCCCAAAGGTTTGCTCAGAAACCAATCGTTAACACTATGAAAGGTTGGGTAGTCTTGTTTCCAACTCATGCTTCTTTAATCTATCCCCAGCATCTGGTCCTCACTCTTGAAGGAACATTTTCATTTTGCGTTCTCCCTTTGTTGCTGTTTTTCTGCCTTTCTCTGTCATCTTCTTTCCCCCTTTTCTCTCTTTTGTTGTACACTAGAGTCTGACAAGAAAAACTTCAATGCTGACCCCAACAATGAGAGCCGGTGGCCCCACATGCAATCACCAGCTTGAATTAAGCAGTGGTTGCTGATTGTGAGCTGTCTGTTTGTTTTAATGATTGTTGCATCTAGAAGCTAGGTCCTGTGCGTTTCAACTGTTCAAATAACCAAACATTTAGAGAGCGCAGCAAATTACCCAAGAGGGCCTCGCGGTGCTGGAGTTGTTTGCTGCTGCGTGGAGATTTGATCATTCAAACATCCAGGTCTTTAGTTCTCCTCTATTTTGCTGGCGAGACGATGCAGTCCTGAGGTGCAGGAGGAGGTTGTTCCAAGGTGCAGGGGGAGGTTGTTGGCTGCCAGATGTGAGAAGGTGCTCCCTCCACTGTTGGCTCAACGGATCCGTGGGGTGTCTGCGAGGGAGAGGGAAGCAGATCGAAGATGCCTGTTCGGTTAGTGTAAGGTCGCACATTGGATGCACATTGCAAATAATAAACAATACAATACAGTGCAATCCCCACAAGGGAAGGTAAGACTCAGCATGCACACTGAGTGTATGCAGAAGAAAGTCGTGTTCATGATGCACCAACCAATGCAGTAATGATGTGCTACCAGTGGCCCCATCAGGCAGGGCCCAGATGGATCTGAGCAGAGGGCTGTTTGCTGCTTGGGCTTGATGGATCTGAGCAGAGCACGGCCAGACTGGGAACAGCAACCAGCCCCAGCAATATGCTCGACCGGCCTCAAGAGTGGGGGGGTGGGGTGCTAGAGAGAGGTACCACTCCGGCTTTTGTGCTAGGGGGCTGATATTGCTGCACCTCTGTCAAACCGGCCACAAGTATCAAAACTGGCCCCCACTACTCTGGCCCATCAGGAAAACGCCCGGTGCCTGATACAGCCAGTCTCGCCATGGAGCAGAGGGGGCTCGCTGGTGAACAGTTGCATCTGGCACAGAACGGGGATGGTGAGGGTGGAAAAAAAAAGAAAATTCCACTTGCCTCTTCACGGCCACCATCTCTCCTCCGCCGTCTCTCCTCTGTTTCTCTTCCCCAAAGCAGGAAGCACAAAGGCTCCCCTAAGCCAATCACAACGCTTCTGTCACCAGCATGACAGCAGCATCTTTATTGGTCTGAGTGGCCTGGTTCAGCGCTCAGACAGGGAGTGGGAGCCTGTACATGTTCTCCAACCAGGCTGTGCAATACAGCCAGTTGGAGAACATGCTAAGTGCACATGACTGGCCGGACCAAGACAGCCAGCCAAACCGTCATGCGCACTTAAGTGCACCAACTACTCCTCCCCCTCCTGGATGTGATGACAGCCAGGACCTGCCCACTTCAAAACTGCCTTTGGCATGGACAAATAATATAATAATAACATTGTGTTATTATAATTTTATTATATACTTTTTTTTTGCACTGTTGAAAAGCAGAGGTACGACGCTCCTCCGCCTTAGTGGAGAATCAGCCGCTCCTGCTGCAGGGCACAGACCCATCTCAGCAGAGATTAATGGATGCATAGGGGTCTGGTGTGTGTCTGGCTCTTAGACTTAATGCTCCTGGTTTGCCCTGATTTCGAATCATGAATATTGCGACGTGTCTAGCAGCAGGGTTGCTCTGAAACTGTTCACTTCTTGTAGCCTTGAAAAGCACTTCCACTGCCCTATAAAATATACAGCTGTCTTATCTGACCTGACCTGGCCAGACCCGATCGCTCCTCCCGCCGCCGCTGCCAGGCCGAGTCTCTGCCCCTGTGTGGAGTGGCCCCCTGTCCTTGCCCGCTCTCTCGTGCCGCTGAGGTTTGCCGTCTTGATTCGTGTCCTGCTCGTGTTGCTGTTTGTTCCGTTGCTCCCCTGCCCCTTGTAATTTTGCTCCGCCTTTTGTATTTTGTGCCTTAACTTTGTTGCTGTACTTGCCCTGTTCCTATTGTATTTTGTCTTGCTCGCTGTACTTGCCCTGTTCCCCTGACCCACCCCGCTCCCTGCCGCTGCTCCCCCGCGGCCCCACCCACGCTCCCTCCGCATCTCCTCACCGCTCCCCCCCACTCGCCACCCCGCTCCCGCCTCCCAGCTGTCCCTCCCGCCCACTAAGTAGTACTTAAGCCCGGCGCGGCGGACGAGGAGCTGCGACCTGACCTGACCTGGTCAGACCCGATCGCTCCTCCCGCCGCCGCTGCCAGGCCGAGTCTCTGCCCCTGTGTGGAGTGGCCCCCTGTCCTTGCCCGCTCTCTTGTGCCGCTAAGGTTTGCCGTCTTGATTCGTGTCCTGCTCGTGTTGCTGTTTGTTCCGTCGCTCCCCTGCCCCTTGTAATTTTGCTCCGCCTTTTGTATTTTGTGCCTTAACTTTGTTGCTGTACTTGCCCTGTTCCCATTGTATTTTGTCTGGCTCGCTGTACTTGCCCTGTTCCCCTGTTCCCCTGACCCACCCCGCTCCCTGCCGCTGCTCCCCCGCGGCCCCACCCACGCTCCCTCCGCATCTCCTCACCGCTCCCCCCCCACTCGCCACCCCGCTCACGCCTCCCAGCTGCCCCTCCCTCCCACTAAGTAGTACTTAAGCCCGGCGCGCGGGACGAGGAGCTGCGACCTGACCTGACCTGGTCAGACCCGATCGCTCCTCCCGCCGCCGTAGCCAGGCCGAGTCTCTGCCCCTATGTGGAGTGGCCCCCTGTCCTTGCCCGCTCTCTCATGCCGCTAAGGTTTGCCGTCTTGATTCGTGTCCTGCTCGTGTTGCTGTTTGTTCCTTGCTCCCCTGCCCCTTGTAATTTTGCTCCGCCTTTTGTATTTTGTGCCTTAACTTTGTTGCTGTACTTGCCCTGTTCCTATTGCATTTTGTCTTGCTCGCTGTACTTGCCCTGTTCCCCTGACCCACCCCGCTCCCTGCCGCTGCTCCCCCGCGGCCCCACCCACGCTCCCTCCGCATCTCCTCACCGCTCCCCCCCACTCGCCACCCCGCTCCCGCCTCCCAGCTGCCCCTCCCTCCCACTAAGTAGTACTTAAGCCCGGCGCGCGGGACGAGGAGCTGCGACCTGACCTGACCTGGTCAGACCCGATCGCTCCTCCCGCCGCCGCTGCCAGGCCGAGTCTCTGCCCCTGTGTGGAGTGGCCCCCTGTCCATGCCCGCTCTCTTGTGCCGCTAAGGTTTGCCGTCTTGATTCGTGTCCTGCTTGTGTTGCTGTTTGTTCCGTCGCTCCCCTGCCCCTTGTAATTTTGCTCCGCCTTTTGTATTTTGTGCCTTAACTTTGTTGCTGTACTTGCCCTGTTCCTATTGTATTTTGTCTTGCTCGCTGTACTTGCCCTGTTCCCCTGACCCACCCCCTCCCTGCCGCTGCTCCCCCGCGGCCCCACCCACGCTCCTCCGCATCTCCTCACCGCTCCCCCCCACTCGCCACCCTGCTCCTGCCTCCCAGCTGCCCCTCCCTCGCCCCGCCCGCCCACTCTCCATTTATGGCAGAGTGCATGCGTACGCGCAGCGAGCGCGCCGACTGCGCGCCAAAGGTAAGCCCGTCTGCGCCCGTCCGCGCCTGGACCGCATCCAGAGCCAGGACCCCTGGCCCCCGACGACGCCAGACCACACGACGGACCTACAACGCCGCCTCCCTCCACGAACTCAATGCCGGCCGAACCCCCGCCTGCTACCAAGCCACCCCGAAACGCACCCACGGACCCTTCACCTGCCAAGCCTGCAAATTCACCTGCCTCCAGACCTGCACCGCACCCACCAAGCCGAGCACCAACAACAGCCACCTCAAGTGCATCCTGCTCAACACCTGCTCCGTCCACAGACACGCCATCGAACTTTGGAACCTGCTCGACACAACTTCACCAGACGTCGCCTTCCTCACAGAAACCTGGATGAACGCCTCCTCTGCACCCGACATCGCCATCCCAGACGGATACAAGTTCACCCGGAGGGACCGCGTCAACCAGACTGGAGGAGGCATCGCCATCGTACACATGAACACCATCCGCATCACGACCGACTCCAACGACACCTTCTCCGCAGCCGAGCACCTCCACTTCCAGATACACACCGACGCAAAGACGACCCTCATCTACACACCCCCGGGACCACGCACACAATTCAGCGAAGACATCACGGACTTCATCAGCCCGCACGCCCTCCCTCCGCTGACTACATCCTCCTAGGGGACCTCAACTTCCACCTGGAGAACAACAAGGACTGCAACACCGCCGCCCTGCTGGACAACCTAGCCAACCTCGGACTCAAGCAACTGGTCAACACCCTCACCCACTACGCCAGTCACACGCTTGATCCTGTATTCTCATCCAGCAAGCACATCACCTTCAGCCACTCCACCAGACTTCACTGGACCGACCACAGCTGCGTCCACTTCAGCTTCAGAAGAACCACGACCCACCATCACCCGCAACAGGTTCCTCACAGGAGCTGGAGCAGGATCACCTCCGAGCAGCTCACCACCTCCCTCAGCCAGAACCCACCCGCCAGCACAACGGACCCCAACGAAGCAGCCCGCAACTTCACACAGTGGCTGACCGCCTGCGCAGACGACCTCGCGCCACTGAAGAACCCTCCCAGCAGACCCAGAAGCAAGAAAGCCACCTGGTTCACCGACGAACTCAAGGACTCCAAGAAGAATTGCCGCACCCTCGAGAAAGCCTGGCTCCTCAACCAGACCACAGACAACATGACCACCCTCAAACAAGCCACCCGCAAGCACCACCAGCTTATCCGCGCCACCAAGAAGAAATCACTGAAGGAACGACTGGACAACAACGTCCACGACAGCAAGGAACTCTTCAGCATCGTCAAGGAGTTCTCCAACCCCAGCACCGGCAACAACAACATCACTCCTTCACAAGACCTCTGCAACTCTCTCGCCTCATACTTCCACCGCAAGATCGCCGACATCCACAACAGCTTCGGCGCACCATCCACGCACCCAACCACTGAACCAGCGCACCCAACCGCCACCCTCCGCACCTGGACCACGGTGACCACCGAAGACACAGCCCGCACGATGAACACCATCCACTCCGGATCTCCAACCGACCCCTGTCCCCACCACGTCTTCAACAAGGCCGACTCCATCATCGCACTCCAACTCCGGGACATCATCAATATCTCCTTCAACACCGCCACCTTCCCGGAGAGCTGGAAGCATGCCGAGCTCAGCGCCCTACTGAAGAAACCAACAGCGGACCCCACCGACCTCAAGAACTCCCGCCCCATCTCGCTCCTCCCTTTTCCTGCCAAAGTCATCGAGAAGACCGTCAACAGACAGCTTGCCGCCTTCCTCGAGACGAACGGATCCCTCGACCCCTCGCAGTCCGGTTTCCGAGCCAACCACAGCACGAAGACCGCCCTCATCGCAGCCACCGACGACATCAGAACCCTGCTCGACAACGGGGAAACAGCGGCCCTCATTCTCCTGGACCTCTCTGCAGCGTTCGACACTGTCTGCCACCGCACCCTAGTTCAACGCCTCAGCAACACAGGTATCCAAGAGAAGGCACTGGAGTGGATCATCTCGTTCCTCGCCGGAAGAACACAGAGAGTCCGCCTCCCCCCGTTTCGATCCGAGGCCACTGAAGTCATCTGCGGCGTACCGCAAGGATCATCACTCAGCCCCACCCTCTTCAACGTCTACATGAGACCCCTTGCAGCCATCGCACGCCAACACAACCTCAACATCATCTCCTACGCCGACGACACCCAACTGATCCTCTCCCTCACCAGAGACCCCTCCAGAACCAGCCTACACGAAGGGATGAAAGACGTCGCCGAGTGGATGAAGAACAGCCGCCTGAAACTGAACTCAGACAAGACTGAAGTCCTCATCCTGGGACCATCGCCCTCCGCCTGGGACGACTCCTGGTGGCCCCCCGCCCTGGGCACCACTCCCAAGCCAACAGACCAAGCACGCAACCTGGGCTTCATCCTGGACTCCTCCCTCTCGATGACCAGACAAGTCAACGCCGTCTCCTCATCATGCTTCAACACCCTACGCATGCTCCGCAAGATCTTCCGATGGATCCCGACCGTAACCAAGAAGACGATCACCCAGGCACTCATCACAAGCCAACTGGACTACGGGAACACCCTCTATGCCGGAACCACAGCCAAGCTACAGAAAAGACTCCAACGCATCCAGAACGCCTCCGCCCGACTCATCCTGGACATCCCCCGACGCAGCCACATTTCCGGCCACCTGAGAGACCTGCACTGGCTCCCCGTAAGCAAGAGAATCACATTCAGACTCCTCACCCACGCACACAAGTCTCTCCACGACCTGGGCCCCAAGTACCTCAACGACCGCCTGACCTTCTACACGCCCTCCCGCCAGCTTCGCTCTACAAGCCTCGCCCTCGCCGCCGTACCACGCATCCGAAGAGCCACCGCCGGAGGAAGATCCTTCTCCTACCTGGCGGCCAAGACATGGAACTCCCTCCCCACCCACCTTCGGCTGACCCAGGACCATCTCGCCTTCAGGAGACTACTCAAGACCTGGCTGTTCAAGCAATAGCGGACCCCTTCCCCCAAGCGCCTTGAGACCCTTCCGGGTGAGTAGTGCGCCATACAAATGTTGTGATTGATTGATTGATTAATTGATTATCGTGAAATATGTGGTAGTGTCCCCGTAAACTATTACCAGGTCTGCTGAGAAGAGCTTGTACTTTGTTAATGGTGTAGCATCCCTGTTGAGAAGTGTTGGCACTTAGCTATTAGGAGTGCATCAGTGCCTGTTGCCTCTGTATGATATAACAGCATTGGTGGGAAGGGCTAATCCTGGCCCATTAACCCCTTCCATGCTGATGACGGCCCCCGTCCGTCATGCATCACGGTGGGCGTGTGCTGATGACGACTGGGGGCGTCATGGTCCCGCCCACTCTTTAAACCGGCCGCACAGCGCGAAAATTCAACGCGCATGCAAGGGGTTAAATATATAAAACTGTTGTTGATAAATACTGGTGCTTTCACTCTAACCATAAAGAATGCTACCAAGGGATTTTGGTGACTCCTTGAAAGTATTGTAGTTCTGCAGTGAAGAGCCCATGGGAGCTAAACCCGATCTGTGAGAGGTGTTGGTGCTATCAATTGTTATGATGCTTTATAAGACACCAGCCTTCCACCAGTGTGGCTTTAGAGTGACTGATATCCTTCACCTAAGGATTCAGCGAAGAAAGGTAATTATTCGGTTAGCCACCATCTTTTGTTCCTTCTCTATAGACAGGGACAGGGACAGGGACCAACTCGAAGGAAGAGGAAAGGAGAGATGGCCGGCTAGCTCAGTGCAGTGAATGAATGGGTTACTGAATTTCCAAAGGAGGCCTCCAGTATTGAGTTCGCCCAGCCTGCTCTTTGAGTTCTTTGGGAGCAGTCCGAAGCTTTGAGAAAATGTAACTTTGAACAGTATGCAGTGTAAGATGTGCATATGTGTGAGTTTGAAGTTAAGACAATAAACTCTAGGTAAATTCCACTTTGCACCATTTCATAACATTATTTGCAAAAAGTAATGTGGAGAAAGCGCTCACTGAGTTCTGCTTCCCATCTTTGTCTTTCTAAATTACAAGGACATATCACACATTCAGTCACCTGTTCCATATTTGTGTAAGAGTAGCCTAGAAAGCCTTGGGGCCCCAAAGTGAGTGACTATTGTGGTGCAGCTTGTGATAAAAAACGGCTCCATAAATGTCTAGGCAGGTATGTGTCATCCTGGTCGAAGCAAAGGCTTCTGGGAGCAGTGGACAGCATCTCTTACAAGTGCCTTTGGGAAGGACAGACTCACTCTCCTCCGTCTCTATGCTGCCTGTGCCAAGGAATACCATGTGTGGGAGTGGAGAGGCCAGGATGATGATGGTAAAAAGCGAAATGACCCCCAATCTGGATGTATAACCCCCCAATGTGTGGCATCTGCAGGTTGTCTGTGAGGATTGCTTTTATAACCTACCACATGCTTAAATGTCTTCATATATCTCACGTAAGCCTCATTAGGGAGCTCTGACCAGCATTTTACACTCAATTAGTCAAAATATGACCAGTTACTTACTACGACACTCATTCGAATATTGTATTAGGAAGCTTGTGGTATTAACAAGAGATGCAACGGACTAAGATGGCAGTGAAAGGTTGAGTGGTGTCACTTCCTGTCATGTCATTAAGGGTTAAAGGATGTTCCGTTATGTTGGTGAAATTATGGCACTCACGGTACATTGGCAGGTGTAGCTGATAGTTCACTGGCACTGCTGTTGGAGTGCTGTGGCTGGCCTACGGCTTAGCCATGGATTTGCATTTGCGAGTTGTCTTAAGGGAATGGACAGAATAAGTCACAGGATGGATCTCAAGTGCATTTTTCTTGGAACTTCTTTCTGTTTTGACTCACGAAGAGGCCACAGCAATTCCTGTCTTTAAAAAGGGCAATAGGACTGACCCGGCCTGTTATAGGTCTATCTCCCTTATTGACGCTGCAGCTAAGGTACTGGGGAGGGTCGTCCTTGCTCAACTGGAAGCCTGGGCAACCACAATAGGGGTTATGTCTAAAACCCAATATAGACTTAGGAGGGGGCTGGGTACCATAGAGCATTGCCTCAATTTGACCCTGATTATTAGCAAGTACATGAGGGCCAGAAAGGGTTCTATCCACCTGGCCTCATGGACATGTCTAGTGCTTTTGATACCATTAATTGGGAGAAATTGTGGGCACTAATGGGGAAAATGGGTGCTGAGGAAGCACTCATCTCCCTCTTGCGTAGGTTGCATACTAACACCACTGTTGCCATAAGATATGGCTTCCAAGGGGAAAAGACCAAGCCAATTGTTTCCACTGAAGCAGGGCCGGACTGGCTACCGGGCAGTTGTGTGTGATGCCGAGCAGGGTGATGATTTCTCCGTGGTATGTGCGTATTTCGTTGATGGGGACCTGCGTGCGCTTTGAAAAAAAAAAAGCAAAACGAATTTCGTTTTGCACACACAGGTCCCCATCAACGAAAGCATCCCCCGGCTCGGCAGCACACACAACTGCCCAGTAGTCAGTCCGGCCCTGCGCTGAAGCTGTCCGGCAGGGGTGTATTTTAGCTCCTTTTCTTTTCCTATTTTATACAAATGGCCTAGAGGCATTTTTATTAGACAAGGAAATTGATTTTCCAGGAATTGGTGGCAATCACGTCCCACTACTATCGTATGCGGATGTCACAGTGCTAACGGCCCTGACAGCAAATAGCCTCCAAAAACTGCTCAATGCTTTTATGGATCTTATGATGGAGCTTGACTTGAAAGAACATTTTTATTAAATCGTATATTATGGTGTGTGGCCCCAAACTGACCAAAACTAGAAACTGTGTTGTAAGGGGTAAAAGTGTTGACAAATTGAATAATTTTACATATTTAGGAAACGTATTTAATAATACAATGACCTGGGAACCACTCCTAACAGCAAGAGTGCAACACACAAGTAGGGTAGTGGAGCGGGTATTCCGTTTTGCTTCTAAGCTAGGACACAAGCTGGTGACAGAGCTAGTCACTCCCTATAAAGATAAATTCTTTTCTGTGGCAACTTATGGTGCAGCGTTGTGTAGTGACCACAAAAGCTGCCAATTACAGGCCTTGGAAAACAAGTTCATAAAAAGGCTATTGATGATTCCGAATAGTGCGCCCACACTCCTTTGTCACTGAGAGCTGGGGTTGGAATTCCTAGAGGACCTCATAGGCATTGCCCCCTTGCTCTTATGGACAAAAATGTGAATGTCTGATGAAATAACTTTTTCCAGGGATGTGATTAAAGACTGTATTAAACTAGACAGTTCCCTATTGATCCCTTGGATTCGATTTGTGGAAGATAAATCTCATGAGATGGGCTTGGGCATTTTTATGACAATCCAGATAGTACCCCCACAAATGTGAAAGCCAATATTAAAGAGGCACATTATTTCAGGGCAAACATGCACCATACACAAACAGAGGTGACTGATTTCCTTTGCTTGCGCCCTGCCCAACAGAAATTGTATTTAACTTTCACTACTAATGTACAGACACGATTTCTCTTAACTAGATTTCATTTACGCTCCCTGTCCTTCTTAGTGGTATTACCAAGACAATCAGGGTGGGTCGATAAACTTATGCCCTGCCCTGGTGAAAATCTGGCAGCTCAGAGCACCTTTCAATTTATTTTATTTTGCCCCCTTTACAAAGAGCCAAGGGAAAAATTATTAGCCCCACTTCTAAGGGAAAACCGGCATTGCACATATATTGAAGGTTTTAATCTACTGTAGTTATTGGCCAATTCTGCTATTTGCATTGCGGTCTCTAATTATATTAAAGTTGCACTGACCATAAGAGAGCGTTATGAGATATAGAAGCTGATTAGGAACATTGTAATTTTAAATGTATAATCTTTGTATCCTTGGAATTTTATGAGAAGTGATACATCTTGCTATGCTAGGTCGTTTGTATTATGGAGTATATGTTTTTACCTGCCGGTTTCCTATGAACCTTTTTCTTTTATTAATTTTTAATTACACTATTTTACAAATATGCTATGAAATCTTGCACCGATGATGTTTGATTGTCAAACTTTTATGGTCTTTGAATCTAATAAAGTTACTTTGATTGATTGAGCCTCGTGACTGCTCCCAGGGGAGTGTCCAACTCTTGTAAAGATGGAAAAGCTATTATTTGTTATTCAGCAGTAATGATTAAACATACTTGCATATAATGTTAATAAAAAGGAAAATCAAAGGAAACTTAATAAGTAATAATAATATGCACTTAGGGAGAATCATCCTAACATGAGAGAAAAAAGATTAGGGGGATGAGGTGTCCTACAATATTTAATAGACCATGAGTGGTCAATCATAAAGTTGTAAAGTAAAAATAAATACAATTTCCCCATCAATTAGTAAATCTTTTAGGTGTGTTGCATGCATCCATTCATCGAATTTAAAGCTAACAACTTTTTCCTGAACCCGTACATTAATACCTGGTGGATAAGCATCCCAACATTTGCGCACAATCTACAGGCAGGTAAACCAAACTGTCTGGCATGAAAAACTGTCTTTGAGCTCTGAGATGAACTCCATCATTATCAATAATGTATTATTCTACAGAGGAACCAAAATAGCACCTTTCAAGTCGTACATTAATACCTGGTGGATAAGCATCCCAACATTTGCGCACAATCTACAGGCAGGTAAACCAAACTGTCTGGCATGAAAAACTGTCTTTGAGCTCTGAGATGAACTCCATCATTATCAATAATGTATTATTCTACAGAGGAACCAAAATAGCACCTTTCAAGTAACAAGCATTAGCACAGCCAATATGTCTTGAATATACAATAGCAATTGGCGCTGTCACTGTAGCTAAAACAAATACAAATTAAGGGATATGATGAGACCAGCGCTGGCTGCATCATAGCAATTTTTTTCTGGTGGGTGGGAGGGGGCAAACAACAAGAATAGGAAAGGGAAGGTGGGGTCACCTCAAGTGCTATGATGGGGCCATCGCTGGCAGTGTCATAACGCTATTTTTCAGGCTTAATCAACAAAGATGGGAGGCAGTACGGAGGGGAGGCAATCTACAATGGGAGGGGTGGCAAACAATGCTGAAGCGAGAACAGGAAGGTAAATAACAATGACAGGAGGGGAAATGGGGTACAAGCAACAATGGGAGGGCAAGACCATGACTGGCGGGGGAGGGAGGAAACAACATCAACAGGAGGCGGGCAATAGTGAACAACAATAGGCAAGCAATGATGAAGTGGAAGCAATGACGGTGGGGGAAGCAAAAGAAAAAAAGCACCTGAATCCAAGTATGAGCAGTGGAAGGAAACTAATAAAGTAATTAATTAGTACATGGTCCATGCTCCACTGAAGGGACAAAGACACAATGAGAAAATAAAACAGGTGCACACTGACCAATGGGAAGCCAGGAAATGAGAGTGATGATGAAGGCAACCAATGGTAAGTAAGTAATGGGTGGGTTTTAATCCTGGTTTAACTTAACAAAAGATCTTACAAGCGACATCACATGCTCTGTCTCAGGCAAGACCTAAAAACTGTGTTTCAATAAGATTTCAAACCAAGACAAACAGTGAATATGTGAATCTGCTGCTGAATGGTACATTAAACAGATACCTGCTACCCCGAGATGAACATATCATTTACATATTTTATCTAGTGTAATGTAAAATATGAGCAGTATCCAACAGTGAAATAATCGCTACTTGGACTCAATAAAGATCTAAGTGTCTGGGAGAGGAAAACTATAAGAAATTAGGAACTTAAATTCTTCAAGTAGTTATTCAAATGAGTTCAAGACTCTGTTAGAGTGTAACCGATGAAAAAAATTAACCGTAAATTTATATGAAATGGGTTCTTTGGAATCACTGAATCAATTCTTAAGCATTGGATAACTCCATATCGAGACACAGACCTATAATTTTAGAAATTCATGCTGCCTAAAGTTATCTCACAAAGTATGACAATGTTCTAAAATAACTTTAAATTTGGCGTGTTTCCTATATTTAAGAACGTAAGAAAAAGAAAGATGTATGTGAACTGAAGTATAAGTTAAAAAATGTAAGAATGATGAATACAGCCAACATCAGTTTTATTAACCAGGTGGCACATTTACCATGTCTTTAGCAGTTGCAAATTGAGATTCGGCCCATTTGTAACCGCTAAAATGGCTTGTGCAACATAGGGTTTGCTAAACCGCTTTTAGGAAGGGGTATACCAAGAGCGTCCCTTCCTAATAGTAAGTCGCATGGGCATGTATGATTATTTAGTGACCAGAATGCAGATGAAAAACTATGGCAGTTTACCCCCTGCTTCAAGTATGTGGTAAGCTAGTCGCAAATGGGCCTTCCCCTTTGTGACAGGCAGCAAAATTGTTTTTTAAGAGAAAACAGTGTTCCCAAGGACCATTGCCTGCCCTTAAAACATTAAACAGAAACGTTTCATTTTTTTTTTTTTTTTAAATACATCCTATTTTGCTTTCAGGAAAAGGGACTGCATTTGAAAAAAAATAATTGCTTTATTTAAAAGCAAACACAGACATGGTGGTCTGCTGTCTCCAGCAGGCCACCATCCCTGCGTTTTTACCCATTCCCAATAGGTCGCAAATTGCAACCTGCCTTATGAATATTGATGAGGTAGGTAATTTGTGACCTTATTGGGATTTGCTAGATGTGTACATTTAATTTTGCAGTCTCTAATTCCAGTTCGCAAAACTCACAATTAGTGATTCGCAAAATGCAATGTCGTACATCTGGCCGCAGGTGCCTAAATATTGCCAGTTGTATGCCTACAAATTAGGAAGTGCCGAACCGCCGTTAATCCATGGTATTTGAAGAAAGAACAATGTAGGATAGGCCTTTTACTGCAACCAGATAAATGACGTAAGGTCTACATCTCTTTTTATAAGTCAAAATATAATTTTGGAAATGCCTTCTAAATATAATTCTAATTGGCTCTGTCATCATACTCGCCTTATTCCAGTCCATTATTTGTGTTTCTACAAATGGCTTTAATATAGAACTTTAGCTCAAGGTGATCAAATTATGAGAACCAGGACTAAAACTCCCAGCATGCAGGTTGTTGTTCAATGATTGACCTGGCATGAAAAATGACGCCCTTGATGGAATAGAGTGATCTGTTAACTTTATTTGTAACACATGAAGGAGAGCTCAGAGACAGGATTATAATGGTAAGAGACCCGAGCACCCGAATTTTTAATTTGGGCTGGGACTGCTTGAGTTCAAGGGAGGGCTTGGTTTGTCATTTCAGTTGATGTTTGCATATCACAAGGAGAGCTTTGCAGCGGAGCTCAATCCAGGCCTCTCTACAGGAATGCAAATCAGAATTGCAAATCAG
Source organism: Lissotriton helveticus (assembly GCF_964261635.1). Classification (NCBI taxonomy): domain Eukaryota; kingdom Metazoa; phylum Chordata; class Amphibia; order Caudata; family Salamandridae; genus Lissotriton; species Lissotriton helveticus. Next base: position 1,763,622,543 of record NC_136065.1, read on the forward strand.
TGCACATCTTTCATTGCTTCTCTCTTTTTTTATTAACTTAAAGGTCGCAGTAGAATTCTCCAACGAGACCTGGAAGCTTAACTAATAAAGAAAATGTGACTTTATGGAGGCAAATGAATGGCATTTCCTTTGCCAACTGTTCTGGATGGATTGTAGCGGGTGCGCATCGAGCGTGATCCCCCGCCTCTGCTGCAGACTGACGCCTCTGAGGGCCAATAACCGCGGCATGGCGGAGCAAGGCTTGCACTGTTAATCTCTGAAATGGCCCAGCAGGGCTTAGCCTGCTTTACAGCTGATCATTCGGATTCCTTGGCTCTGAGGTCCTGTGGCTGCAGTGCGCTTTAAAGCGCATGGGCCAAGGTGTTTCTATTCGAAGGAGTTTATACGTATGTAAGAGACTCGGGGCATATCATCAAGGGCTGAAGATTACTTATCGCCACTTTAGTGTCCGTTTCCGGGCAAAAAGCGACGATAATTATATCGCATTATTTGCAAGGACACTCTAGCGCGTGTTTCCTTGATTCAGCTCCCATTTTGTTCACGCCTCGCTTTGCATCTCTAATGAGATGCAAAGGAGGCGTGCCTAACAAAGCACCATGGGAAAATATCGCTACCCTAGCTACATGATATCATCAACGGGCAGTAGTGATATTTTAAATCCTGCTAACTATGCCTTAAGGCAGGAATTTATTGTCTGTTAAATTCTTGACTAAGGCATAGCTAACATGGGAGGTGGATTATGGTGATACGACTACAGGGTCGTATCACCAAGACTCTCTCCATTTTGGGTGCAACATCGCTGGTTTTCTAGCGATGTTGGCCCATTTCCCTGGAATATTATCGCCCTGGAGTAACACGTTATTAATAACATGTTACCAGTGCAATAAATTCCTGCGATAGACGGCAACAAATAAACAAGCGCTAAGCACGCTTTGCGTTTATTTATTGCCGTCCTAGTACATATTCCCCTTACATAGCACAAACCTAGCTGCAACGCAATGGTGGGGATGTAGCTTCAAGGGTGGGGTTGTGTGCATGGTAATGGGAACTCTTTAGACATGGTATGGGATCCAATTGCTTACAGTGGTGGCCAGCACAGGAAAGCACAATGGGTTGTGGGGAAGTTGACAGACAAAGGAATCAGTAAAATAAAAAATAAAACCTATTCCGTCTTCTGTCGAAGTCCCCCCCTCCGCGCCCCGCACGGCTCCACTGCCTCACCACGCTTACCTGCACCGGGCAAGACTGGGTGCTTATTTATATCTTTTATTTATTTGTGCATTGTTATATAGCGCAAACATTATAGAGGGGCTTTACAAAAGAACAGCTTTCATTACACGAGATATAGTTTTACAAAATGGTTGCTAATTAAGGTTTTTATAAGACACAAAGTGGCGGGTATATCCATGGGGCAGAGTTTAGTAGCAATCATTGCAAAGGGACTTACTTAAAATTGTTGGAGGATATAGTTGGTGTAGGTGGTAGCAGCAAAGTACGGTTGAGTGGGACAGGGGTAGTGCAGTAGATCTCAGTCTCAAGGAGGGTACATTGTCATGGGAACATTCTGTAGCATGACAACATGTCAAAATATCTGTGTGGGAGAAGTATTTTCAGCTCCATTTTGATGATCAGCAGTGAGGTGGTGGTGCATAGTTTTGGGGGTAGGAAGTTCCACATTCTAGTCGTGCTACCTGAGAAAGATTTTCCCATGAGTGATTCCTTTTTAAATGTCAGAGGCTCTAGTAACATAGCTACAGCATTTCCCAATGGTCCGATGGCTCCCAATAGTGTCAGTTTGTTCACGAGGTAGCTGGGAGTGGAAGTATGTAAGGCCTTGTGGGTGATAGAGGCAGTCTTATATATCACCCTGGCTTCTATGGGGAGCCAGCAAAGAGCGAAAAGTATAGGTGAGTATTGTTGTTTCTTTTCGCCCTGTAGAAGAAATGAACCACTGAATGAAAAATAGATTTCACCGGATCGAAGTGTGTTTATAGGGAAGCCTGTGAGAAGAAAGTTGCAGTAGTCGATCCTGGGCAGAACCAGTGATTGAACGAGAGTTTTCAGATCTGACCCATGGATGTTACTGCAGATTCCTCAAAGAAGACTCAGTTGATATTAGGCATTCCGGGCAATGGTGCTAATTTGTGTTTGAAGAATGAGCTTTTAATCCAGAGTGACTACAAGTGATCTGGTGCTGTCATTGATGATGGGGCTGCCGATAAGAATACTGAATTCATCCAACCAGGACTGCACAGGCAGTGGAGAATTTGAAGAGGAAATGAGGAGGAATTTGGTTTTTGAAGGGCTCAACTTTAAGTTCTGAGAGGTCATCGAGTCTTGAATTGGAGTTTAAAGTGGTGACAAGATAAGAAATGTTGTTAGTAGATGAGACCTTTAGGGCGAATGTAAGTGAGGTCATTTACAGCTGCAGAGGGTTTTTTAAGAATTGGAGTGACTTGACCAACTTTGAGTTAATCCGGGAATGATCTTGGCCAAGAGAGATCTTCACCAGTTTTGTCCAGTTAGGAAGCATGTATGTGTGTGAAGGTCTTTGGAAATGTTACTCGGAGTAGAGTCTATAAAGAGGTTTGAGGGTTTGGCTTTCACAATGTTTTTAAGTAAGGTTTCTTTCCCTGATTATGTCAAAGGTTTGCCAGGTGATCTTGGCTTTGTAGGATTTGCTAGGGGTAAGATGTACACCTTGGCATAGGAGGAATATCACTTTGGAATAAAAAATGTTCAAACTCTCCTGCTTTCTTGGAGGGGTCATCGCATTTGGCAGAGGAGGGAATGGAAGTGCTGTCAGCTGTTTTATTCAGACCAAAACATTGTTGAGGATGTTACGTGGCTGAGTCAAAGAGAAATCTGAAGTGATTTGATTTCTCACGCAAAATATGTCTTTTGTATAGTGATCTTGCATTACGGATTCATGACAGATTAGTGATTGAAGGGGTCTGTTTCCATTTCTTGTAAAGAGACCTCAAGATTTTTCTTTCTTTTTATAGGGCCTAGTTAAACCTAGGAGCAGTTGGTATTGGTCTTCCTTGTGCTTTGGAGTGGGGCTGCCTTTGTCAAGTAAAACACTGTCAAAGCAGTAAGCAGTTGAGACATTGACATCTGTGGCAGGGCTAATTGGGGGCAGTGCCTTCAAAGAGCATTTGCTGAGTGTGTTGAAGTCAATATTCTTGATGTCTCAGGAGGCCATTCTTTTTGGTTGGCTTCTGGTTGCTGATTGAAAGAATTTCAACAAGAAAGGAATAAAAAAAGTGGTCGGGCCAGTCTACTAGAATGAGTTCATCAACTGTGAGGATGTCCTTTGGAGATAATACGATCAAGTATTGCATCTTAGTTAATTTAAGATTGCGTTGTATCAGATCATTTGTGGAGAGAAAGGTGGCAAGCTAGTTGGCTGCTGGATCTTCTCCCATTAGAGATTAAGGTGTCCTAGAAAGATCACCTTGTATTTTCCTGTTGATTGGACACATGCAAGAAAAGTGTAATCCTCTACAAAGGCTGAGTTGTCACCTGATGTCATTAAGTCTGAAAGGGGAGTTGCGTCACACTCGTAGATCCACAGTAAGGCATTGAAGTGTGGAGAAAGGGCTGTTGTGGTGCTCCTTAGTTTGTAGGAAATTTCTGAAGATGGGTGCAATGCCTTCCCGACTTTACCTACCTTGTTGTTTCTGATGATGCAGTAGTTAAGAAAAAAAAGTTTGAATATGGTGTGGGATGTGTCAGTGAATCAGATCTCTGTGACAATTAGTAGGTCACGGTTAAAATATGTAATAATGCCGGACATTTCAAGCTTGTGTTTCATTGCTGCTCTTCAAATATGGAGTGTGCATCCTAAGGCTGATATGAATGGTTTGGTGCAAGGGTTGTCTGGGCTGACACAGCGCTTCTTTTTAGAGTAGGAGAGTGTGCCTGTAGTCCTGCTGGCAGTTGTATGGCAGAACCACGCATGCGATTACATCGCATGCCTTAACGCAGTCTTTACCACAACCGCGTATTTACCACCAATGCTTTTACAACAAATTTCTTTGTAAAGGCATGATTGGTAAAGGTATATGCTTGGTAAAGGTTACACCCAGTGACCCACCAGCCATCGACCCCTCAAACCATGAATGGAAGTACATTGCATGCCTTAACAATGCTGTCTTTACCATGACCACGTCTTGGCTAGTTACCGTTTTGTTGTAGACTAGTGCTAGGACAAAGTCAGGGAAATTGTATTTGGTGTTGGTTTGAGTGGTCTGGTGTAGTGGCAATAGGAGGGGGGGTGACAATTTAGAGATTTTGTAGCTTGCAAGTAAGTTTGTAATCTCGGCTTGGGAGAGATTGGAGGTGAATCTCTTGTAGCGATGTCTGCTCACGCTACAATTGAGCACTGTATGGGCTAGTGGCATGTGTAAGAACTGGGGCAAAGAGCAGCAGGTCTCAGGGCTCACAGCAAGTTCAGAAATAACTTAATAGCTCCCTGCATCCAACCCGTCAAATTAGTTAAACTGTACTTTTGAATTTAAAAAAAAGTACCTACATTTCAGTGCAGGGAAAGACCCCGGAGATGCGGGACCACCATCTGATTGGTTTCTTCATGAAAGGCACTCCACTACTGAAGCCACAGAGCCTGACTCTGAAGTTAAGAACCAATGAACCCTATCCAATCCTGGAACTACTCTCATGCCATTTTCAGCATTATAGTAGCGCAATGATTGGTCAGATCCTGCTGACTCAGCACTCCTTTTCAGGGTATGAGCCTGTGACTGCAGTTCGCCTAGCGGTTGTATGACAGAACCAAGCATGCAATTACATCGCATGCCTTAACAATGCATTCTTTACCATGACCCCGTCTCTACCACCAATGCCTTTACAACAAACTTATTTGTAAAGGCATGATTGGTAAAGGCATATGTGTGGTAAAGGTTACACCCAAGTGACCCACCAGCCCTAACAACATCCCTGCCCTGAGCCCTAAAACTGGACTCCAGCCCTAAAAGCTACCCCTACCCCAGAACTAAAAACTCCCCAGCCCCCCACCCTGAACCCTTAAACTGACCCAGTCCTAAAAACTACTCAACCCTTTGCCCTGAGCCCTAAAACCAGCCTCCCGTCCTAAAAACACCCCCTGCCCTGAGCCCTAAAACCAGCCACAGCCCTAAAATGTTCCCGGGCCACCCTCCCTGAGCCCTAAAACACAGCCCACACCCCTAAAAACTACCTGACCCCAACCCTGCCCAGAAAACTACTCACCAAGCTACATTCTAATTCTTCCCGTTCCTCACAATTTTGTCCAGGCAGGAAGTTCCTCCAAGTCTCCAACACTTCCGCCTCCCCCCATTCGCTCCGAGTCTAGAGCACTGACTGCCTTTACCATGCTTATGCCTTTACCACCTTTACATTGAAAATCGTTGTAGAGACATGTGTGGTGAAAACATATGCGTGGTATAGGCTAGCGTGGTAACGCTTGCATTTTAATAGCCCACGTGGTTATGACAACGTGGTTAATGCTGTTTTCCCGGCCCAGCTGTTTTACAGCTGGTATTTGTGTTGGCTGAAGTGCGGATGTGAGGCTGGCCGTTGCAAGACAGGCAGCTAATCCGACACAGAAAGCTATAAACTTCAATACCCCCGTTTACCTCGCAAAAAAACTCAAACTCTCCAGTTCCAGTCAAAACTCAAGAAGCTCCAATACCCTACTAGTGAAACCTTCTAAATTCAACAAAAAAAGAACTTACAATCCCACCTTCTCAGGGCTGGCTCCAAGCATTTGGAAGGCCCTTCCAATGGAGATCAAAGCCATCCCCTCGAATGCCTCATTCAAAAAACAGGTCAAATGACTACTTTTGGATGAACTTCATCAGCAATAGCCTCACTGACATTTGCTAGACACTTCCCTCTCTTGCTTGACAATCGCTTTCACTTTGTATTTGAAATGTATTTTGTTTTTCTTTTTTGATTTTGTGCGCTGCTAAAACTGCACGGCGCCGTCTAGATAGGCTGCTACCTGTTTGATCACGTGCTACCTCATCTTCCTCTAACACCCACATTTACTTTTTATGTTTCAGGATCCTCTTATGTTACCTTATTGTATTGTACTCATGCTGTTTCCTCATGTCAAAGTTACTTTCTTTTTGTACCGCGCTCTGATACCCGCCTAGGTCTTTTTCAAATAAAAGATGCACACTTTACATTTTAAACAAGCCCCCGAGACACAGCACGCACTTCACGAAATTGGTCATGTCTATTTTTACCACTTTATTTAAATTATGTTTTGCTGCAGATGCTACACTCCTAGCGGGCAGGGAGGTGCTCCCCTTCCCTCAAGGAGGAGCCTGATTGAGTGTCTAGGCTGGTGTGCCATCTGCTGAGGGAGGAGAAAAGATTATAATAAAGTAGACAGATTAGGGCTTAAGTGGGATATGGTAGCATCAAGTTCAGTAAGTGTTGAGGAGATTATCAGGATTGTGTTCTAAGGTCCATTGGTAAGGTGATATGTTGTGAACTATAGGAGCTGTGCAGCTTTGCATGAGAGCTGTTAGTGAAGTGTGGGGGAGACAACATGGAGTGGGGAAAGTGGAGAATTTTGGGTAGGCATTCAGTATATGAAGTATGCATGAAATGGGGTTGTGGCGACTTGGTAGTAAAGGTGGGGGGTTCAAGGCAGTTAGAGCAGCAGGTGTGGTTGTCTGGGAGGGAAGTGAGTTTGTGAGGAGAGTTCTTGTATAGTAGATAGAGGACTCAAACTCTTCAATTCTCTTCTGGACCTTGGAAGACTCTTCCAGGAAAAAGGACCACTGTGCTGCTGAAAGGACTGGCACTCAGCTGGACTGCTGCCATGTAGCATTGATGCCTGACGGCCTGCTGTGCTGAACTGCTGCCTGCTGCACTCTTGCCTGGGTCAGAAGGACTAGACCTGAAACTTGTATCCAAGACCACCAGTGTGATTACAAGAGCTAGTCTCTTGTAACCGGCACCTGGACTCTGCATCTGTGAGTCTACCCTGCCCAGTGGTGGCACCCAGGTCCTGGACCCAAGGAAGTGGACCCAAATATGCTCTGCCAGCCCATTTGTGGATCCAGCAGAACCAGTGCTTCTCCTCTGCTGGACAGGGTAACGTCAAGCAGAACTGACACATCTCCTTTGCTGTGACAGTTCTTCCAGGCAAGGACTCCGCATCCATCTCACAACCTGAAGTATCATCTGAACTGTCACTGTGCGACGCATTCCCGATGAAGGCCCGCATTGCCAACCTCTTGTCAACGGCAGCCTCAAAAACAAAGCAGGACTTTTCATCGCAAGCCCTCCAGTCTCTTCGGACCCAGACAGTGCGTACTGCATCTAAGATGCAGGGCTTCACATCGCAAGCTTCCCTCATAGACGGAATTCTCGATGACTATATCGGACCTTTCACTGCAGCGTCGCAGATTCCTGGGGCTGATGCTGTGCAACGCAACTTCATCTCACACCTCACATTGCCTCGACTTTGCGGCACATACTCAATGCAGGACATTGCTACGCTCTGCAACCAGGATTTAAGGTATTGTTGTTCAGCGTGCCTAGCTGGGTCCCTGTAGCCGCCCTGCTCTCCATCATGGTCATCCTAGACTTCTGACTTTGTCCTGGTCTAGAGTGACCAGATATCCAAGGTGTTTTTTTTTTTTTTTAGGTATTTACACATAAAACTTTAAAATTGCATAGCTCTGGTTCTACTAATTGGATGTTTGTCATTGTGGCCTTGTTTCATGTACCCTATTTGTCTAAATGGTGTGAAATACTTCTTGTGTAGAGTTTGCATTTTATTACTGCTTGAAGTGTTGTACAAATGATTTACAAATTGCCTCTAAGTTAATCTTGACTGCTCTGTGTCAAGCTACCAGAGGGTTGAGCACAGGTTAAATTACGGTTTACTTGTGCATTCACCCTGACAATGATTGTGGTTCCTGATTAAGTTACTTATGTGACATTCTTTGACAAACAAGGTGGGAATGTTCATGTTTATAAGTTATTCATTAGCTTAGTATTTGATATTGAAAAATCACATCAGGATAGAAATACCCAAAGAACCATTACAAAGTGAACTCTGACAGCAATAATTTTGAACTTTTTAACTGACAATTTATTTGCATATAAATGGATAAAATATAAACTGTGCCAGAGTACCTCTAAGGTTTACTTTGATTAATGGACTGATTTCCCAGCTTTTGCTAAGCCCCACTAAAAGGTAGCAGGAGACATCCACGAGGATTGGTAAAGAGTTTATTTCCAAAGTGTAGATCAAGGTAATTCCACCAGCACATCTCACCGCGACCACTCAAATCCATCTCCAACCTCCTTCTGCCAAAACTCCCTCACAGCATTTTCCAGTTGCTCACAATCCGCCATACTGAACAGTGACCAGGAGAAAGACAAAGGCTGGCCTTATCTAAAGGACTCTTCTCACTCTGAAAACATAGATTACAGTCCCAGCCTTCACCCTCTCTATCTAACAAATGAGAGTGCTCAGGAAGACTAATCAGTAGCTCCTCTGAGCAAAAGCACCTAATTAAAGTTCTAAAGGAGCCTTGTACCCTCATTCCCCACTTCAGTGCCTAGGTCTCCAGCCTCCATATTTAGAAATGCTAGCAATACATTTCCACTGTCTTAGAAATGGGATTTCTGGTTGTCTAAGGCTTGCGCCAGAGCCAGGCAGAAACCACCACTCTAGTCAGGGCAAGGGAGTTACACGCCAAGATAAACCCTGCTCACCCCCTTGATAGCTTGGCACGAGCAGTCAGGCTTATCTCGGAGGCAATATTTAAAGCATTTGCGCAACACACACACAGCGGCAACACACTAGGCACACCACAAAAAGGAACTCCACATATGGCTATATATAAAAATAGCCTTTGTATTACCATAAACACATTAGATCATGATCATACAGATACACGGTGCCAACTGGCGCTGGGCAGTGGCAGTATTTACAGGGGATTATTTACACCAGACAGGGTCACGTGGGCCACTGTCAGTATCCACACTTAGTAGAAATAGCACTTAGAATAACTGTAGCACAAAATAACAATTGCAGAACACAACCAGTAACCACTGGTAAAAGGTAGGTACACACTACGCAATACTAACCACCTTAGGCATAGATCACGCAGGGAAACATAAACTCACTAGAATAAACTATACTAGGCAAAACAACCTCCTAAGCATGAAAACACAGTTAGAGGTATCACAGGCATAAAGGCATTGCACATTACACATTACGGATAAATCACATTAGGCAATCATTCTCACAAACACAGAATACCATCACCCTGTTCAAGATTACCGTAGGTACTGACCCCAGGCCAACTGGCCTTCCGTGGGGCCCAAAAGCCTTTGTCCAAAAAGTCAGGCAAAACACCCAGGGAAAAGAGCAGCCTAAACATGGCAGCTGCCCACTAATTGCTGGGCAGCTGGGAAATGAATGGGGCGAAGGAGTGCGTCTCACTCCTAACTTCAGCTGTGCCCCCAAAGAACTGTGCGCCTAAACGGTGCAGCTGTAAGAGTTACTATGCGGCAGGGGCTCTCAGAAGCCCTTAAAACAAATTGCACCAGATGTGGGAGCAACAGGGCTCTAACAATAATCAGGTGTCCCCCTCGGTGGAGCTACGTAGGCTCTGAAACAACTGCCAAACATTGGAGGGAACACGGGCCCCTCTGGTCCTTTAAACTATTGCGGTCAAATGTTTGGAGCCATCTGGCTTTGAAAAAGGAACATGCCCCCAGGTTGGAGCGGGCATCGGTTAATATGCCCCGATGTGCCCCTCAAAGTGTTGTGGCGGCCCGCTGCCCGACCGGGCCGCCCAAGAAAGTAGAAGTCGCACGGTGCCTCAAAAGGTATCATCAACATGGAGCCCCCACTTACCGGGTTCCTTCTTGGAGGCGTCTCTGCGGCGTCCTTCTCCCCACTCGGGCGGAGGCACGCGGGGCTCTCCCACCTCACAGGGGCCCCAACTCACCAAGTGCCCGGCTTCACCCGGTCCCCCATCTCGGGACCGGGACTTCAGGAAGGAGCCTGCAAGGCTCCGGGCGGGGTATCCTCCACACAGCGCAGGGCTTCCCTTCACCAAACAGTAGCCCCGCGTAGAACACCTTCCTCTGGCGCCCTTCCGGCCTGGTTGCAGACCCTGCCCCCGTCACGGGCAGGAGTGCCTGGCTGAACGGGTCGGATGAACGGGGCTGCAGCGGTAATCTCTTTGCTTCAGACACAACGAGGGGTAGGCTCCCTCTTTACTAAAGATCGAAAGCAGAGTGTGCACCCATATATTAGATCTATCAATAGAATGTGGCCATGACGCAGGGTGGCACCCGAAATTTAAATGAGAATAACACAGCCGCAATGCCGTGTGGGCACCTGCTTTCAAATATTTAAAAAAGCGGGGTGGGCACCCGCAAAACCAAGAAGGGGGGGGAATCTCTAGGCTGTGGGATTCCCTCTCAACAGCAGCGCGCAGTCTAGCGCTGCCAGGAGAAGGCAAAGCACATCTTGGAAATGAAGATTTAGCGCTTCCCAAGCGCTTGGAGAACAAAAGTCCCAGGAAAGTCTTGGAAGGCTGGCAGGGGGGCAAAGGCTGGGCCCAGGGGCCAGGTCACAGGGTCCTCCAGGCAGGGAGACAGTCCCCAGTGGCGGTACCTCCTGGCGCCCAGCAGCATCAGGCCCCCCTCAAGATAGGTTCCAGAGAGAGAATATTTTGCATGGGGTCACAGCCCCTTTTTATACAGACATCTACTTTGGCTGGAGCTGTAGGGCAAGGGGAGAACCAGTGACAACTGGTTCTTTAGCACTTTGTTTTGCTGAGCCCCTCTCCCCATTTACAGTACAGGCTAGGGACATCAGACGCACCACAGGGGGCGGAGCCAGCATTGTGGAGGGAAGGTCCAGCCCTATTCAGGTCCCAGGTGCACTGCTTCCTCCTATCAACATGCAGATCTCTCCATTCACCACCGGGGCAGACCCATCCTGACTCCTGGAGCCAGGCACACCAGCCAGCTCCCGTCACTCACAAGCCAGACAGGCAATCCACATTCACTGCACACAGACATGCCAAAAGTGGCACTTCTACACTAGACACATTAAATCTGCGCACACCGTCGCGCAGCATTTAATCTCACGAGTTCGCACATACCGAACTCGCCCCTGCACTCCCCACACATCAGGAACTACGATGGACACACATATTCCCCATGCATTCCTATGGGAGGGCAGGCCAGTCTCACCACACGCACTCAGACTGCACACGCACTTTACACTGGGACACAGTGTTAAAGCGTGCAGAAGCCAAAACAACTAACATCAGGTCACATTTAAAAGCAAAAAGTTTAGGGGTAAACCTGCCAAAAGGGCCAAGTCCAACACACTGACTGCGAAAACAACCTTCCTCCATCTTGTAAACAGTAATAGGCCATGGTTTCCAAAATTAAACCCTCAGACCTCCTTTACTCTGATACACTCATACACAAAATGTATGTACCACACATGCCACATAGATGGATTTGCTAGTATTTGGATTAGAGAGTAGAAGTAGATCTTTACATGAGTGGGCCTGTAGGCCTCCAATCCTGTGAACATGATAAAAAAGGTCCGGTTACTGATAAAAAAAATATAGTAATCTGCCATCACAGCTCTACATGCTAGAGATGGTAGCCCACTCTTAGACTAATGAGGACACACTGGATGCACCCTTCCAGGTCCATGATCTCATTCATGTCAAGAGACAGGCTTTGTCCCCTGCAAACACACTTGATTAGTGTGAGGCTGGGGCAAAAATCAAAAGCCAGGTTTCCGGCTACTCACAGTCCAGTAATTAGGGAAGCAGAACACAACTGTACACCATGCAGGGAACATTCCCATCCCAACAATTTTCATAACAAAGTTGGGGGTTTCTTTCAGTTAAATGAATTGTGTTCATTTTTTAAATTCATAGGCATAAGCTTACATTTTGTAAACTTGCCAATTTGTTTGCGAACCAGCCTATAAATGACTGCAAAATAGGGAGTGAGTCCGAAAATTAAATGAAAGTCACTTAACATTTTGTATTAAGTATACACTTAGAAAAAGCCATATTTCTTAATCATCCCACGAAACACAGTGTTCAAATATCTTTTTCTCAAGCCCTCTAATTCTCCGGACAACCGGTTGTTAATGAGAGAGCGCAAACTGACTTAAATGTATGAGTACATCACACTTACCTGTAGTAAGCACAAATCATGAGGAGAAATGCCATGAGTGCTAATAGTATCTGCAATTATATTCTAAATGTATAGCTAATATAGAGATTTAAGTAGAAGTGGAACTCATACAGAAATGTGTGGCATTATATGATTTTAGTAGATGTGATTATTTCTGAATCTATGTCGTGTAGCTGTTAAAATATAAGATGGTATGTGGTTAAACGCAGAATGTGGTAGGCCTCAGGGCCAGAGCTAAAAGGGAAGGTGTTTCTTTTCACGACACAGATTGTATTAATGTTTTGGTCATTGCATTAAATGGGCCATGATATATAGATGTGTTTATTAAATAATAGAATAAGAGTATTAACATGCTTTAATTAATGAAGAAGTTGAATGCTATAATTATGATGAGAAATATTGTAGGCCTGAAATGTTTTAACATCGGTTTGCACGTACATGTCTGGGCTTAGAAATGTTGCAGGCCTTTTTGGAAGTCTATGAGAGTTGGGTTCTTGGCTGCAGATATCTGTCTGCACAGGAAAAGGGGGGATCCAATTATAAATGAATGAATAGAGGTCTGTTCAGTAGACGGCCCAGACATGGAGGAGGGTTCTGGAATGTTTAAGGGGTATCAGCGGGCCGGAGAAGAGTCTGAGAAGCAAGGTCAACTCTAACGTATGAAGCCCAATACAAAGCATCATGGAAAAAGCCAGAAGCTACACCACGGGAGGGGCGTCTCGCAAGGGGCGTCTCAAATGTTGTTGACTGTTTTGTATTAGGGACAGCACCCCTGGGTGGAGTTAGAGCAGATACCTGAGGACCCTTTAGAGAGCGGATGGGTAGGCAGAGAGGGGTCATGACTGGAGAACTATAGGTTTTCACCAAGAGATTTAGAGTGAGTGACTTCCCTTGGGGGTCATTCACTGCTGACACCTTTGTTAGGTTGGGACTTGGTTAAGTAGGGATACCATCTAGAGCAGGGTAGGGACAGCCTAACCTGTGCGTTTTTCCTCCAACCTAAATGAAGGAGAGATATGCGTCAATGCTGATAGCTTTATTATTCTTAGAACTTGTGTTAGTGATTTCCGTTGCTCGTCTGAGGGCTTTCCGAGAGCACATGTATGTAATTGGACCTGTGTATCTCGTGAATCTCATTTTGAGATGCCTGTATTTGCAGCTTATCATATCTTTACAATAAACTTTTGAAAGCTAGAAGTTGTTTGTGATCTTTGGGAGCAGAGTCCTTTATTGGGTGAACTAACTTGCTGAGAGGTGCACTTTCTTTCCTCACAGACAGGCAACAAAGGTTCAGTCGACCAGATCGAGGTTTAGATCAATAGTGGTAAAGTATCGATCAAAATCTCGCCCTTCCAGTTGGTAGCAGAGGATGGTTGCCTTCTTGAGGACGGTGACCTAGGCCAGGTTAGCTTACCCCAAGGCCCCTAGAAATCGATGATCGGAAGAACAGCCCGCCGAAGAAGATCCGGATGACGTGAGACAGAAAAAGCAGCAGTATCGGTCGAGAGTGAGTATAAAGGGTTATGCGTGTTAGATTGCGGTGTTTTGTATTGTATCTATGTTGTAATGTCTGGCGGAGTTGAATGTCTGTAGAGTGACTGTGGAACAGGTTGTGAGCGCGCGCAACCGGTGGAAATCTTAAGTTCAAGGAGAGCTTAAGTGGTTCGGGTGTATCGGACACCCAGAGTAATTGTCAACTAGTGTGAAGGGGGTCATGAGGTACCATTGATCACCCGAAAGACCGAGATAGGGGGACCGTAAGAGTGAGTGCGTGAGTAACGGACGCTGGTCGGAAGTTACTGTGTGTGTAAGCAACCTATCAGAGAGACGATAGACATTTCGTCAGTTGTGTTGACAATTACAGATAGACTGTGGACGTACAGTCGAGAGAAGTGACCGCTTGGTCGGAAGTAGTCATTTTTCGGTGTATGAATGGGACGCATGCATAACCGGGAGACGAGTTGAGAAAGGAGGGGTGCTGCTGCGAAGCGGAGAAAAGTGACGTCAGAAAGTGTCGCGACGTGATTGGCCGACCGGAGAAAGACCGCGCTGTGATAGGCCAGCTAGCAAAGACGTCAGACAGGGTCGCGACGTGATTGGCTGACCGGAGAAAGACCGCGCTGCGATAGGCCAAGTTAGCAAAGCCGCGACAGGATTGGTGGATTGTCATCAGGAAGTAAACAGAGTAGCGAGGCTGGATATTGTGCGCTTAATTATGAAGTGTTTTAAATGGCTGAAAGCGGTGTTTAAAAAAGAGAAGCGGGGATCGTATGAAGGGGAAGAAGCCCCGCCGGAGGGTACGCCAGCTCGTTATATGGCAGTGAATGTTGGGCTGCATACGATCCTTTGGATATCAGAGTGGAGTAAGATTACTGAAGGAAATGAGGAACTGACGTTCCCGAAGTACGGGACGTTCAGATTAGAGGTGTTACATCGATTAAAATCAGTCATGACCTCAATGAGACCCTTGCCTAGACCGACCCAGTTTGAAGCTCTTGAAGCATGGATTAGGGCAGCGCATGAAAAGAATATGAACAGACGACAAGAAAGGGTGAAACGATCGGTAAGGGCAGTGCAGGATGCCAGGTGGGATGCGGATGCTAAAAGATGGAGAGTGCATAACTTGAAAGTAAATAAACTGTACCCAGTGTTAGAGGTGCCCGTAAATAAAAGTCCCCTGGAAGAAGATGATGAGAGCGAAACAGAGGACAGCCTGATAAATAGATTATTGACAGACAGGCCACCCCCGTATAATAGAGCAGGGGGAGAGGTCGAGCATACAGAAGGAGAAAAGGGGGGCAATGCAGGAGAGCATAGACCGCTTCCCAGTTCAGAGTGGGATCCTGAGGCAAAGAAAGAGCTGTCCCAGCCTAGTCAGGTGCAACAGGTAGTCGGGAGGTTTGTGGTACAAAGAGCGCCGGAAACGGAAAGCGCCACATCCTACCCATTACCAGATGCACTACAGGTACCTGTTACCATAGGTCCTATAATATCGATATATGACCAAGAGAGAGCAAGAGGGGAAGAACGGGTACGGAAAGACAGAGAAAGAGCAGAGAAGGCAAGGAGGAACGATACGATTAATTCCCCAAGTCAGATGCCGATACCGAGAGAGTGGAGCACCCCGATGCACACAGCAGGGGACCCAGGAGGAGATCCTGGGGGCCCTAGATGGCCAGTGGATCTGAGGGGATCTGGACGAAAATCCTTTCAAGAACTAAATGAGTACATGAAGCAGTGGGATGAGGCAGTGAAGGCTCAAAAGTGCATCATAGCTGCGGAAGCTGAAAGGGAAAGTCAGGACAGCCGAGCTCGGACTCACTGCGGGGCTGGGGAGAGCAGCCCGGAGTGGGACGGTAGAGAGAGAGAGAGTAGGGGAGTCACCCATTGGGCCCGGAGAGGAGATAGAACAGACCTGGAAAACGGGGGCCCCGGGAGTGGAGGGGTGGCGCGCCCAATACTCAGTGAAGGGGAGAGGAGAGCGCAAGAGTACAGAAACAGCTTTAAGTGTCCACACTGTGTGCCCGGCACCAGAGAACTGAATGGGAGTTGTGAGAGGTCGCACCATAGTCCCTGTGATGACGGAAATGAGCGCAGCCCAGGGAATATGGGGAACCAGGAAGGAGCGTATCGGATACTGAGCGATACTAGGCAAAGGGAGAGTAGCGACCAGAGGGAAAATAACAGAGAGGCGCACGGTGAAAGGAGAGAAGAAGAAGAGAGTGGGCAGAGAAAGAGTGGGGGTAACAGGCCCGTGTTCCATCACCTTCCAAGATCGGATGGCCGAGCATGGGACCTGGAGAGATGGGAGCAAGGGAGGGCACCCATTAACCCTCCCGAGCCCAAACGTAGAGCTCGAAGTTGGGATGGTAGGGAGACCAGTGAGCCCCCTTCGAAAGACATATTGCGAGCTGAGATAAAAGCCAAGAGACTCGATGTCGCCAGTTTAAGGTCAGACCTGGATGACATGGTAGATGGTACCCTGCCTTTAGAAAGAATGGAAATGTATGAACAGGATGAAATACTGTATATGGCAAAGGACATTACTCGAAAAGCGAGAGCAGTCCATGAGAAGTTAGTCGAACTAGCAGGCAAATATATGGTGGACTTGTCAAGAACCAAAGCATTACAGGGTAACCACAGGCTACATTATACAGATCGAGACCTAGATGAGAGGAGAACGATTGGGCTGAAAACGCACATAAGGGAACTGATCGCTGGAATAAGGACATGGAGGGCACTAGATAAGTGGGAAGAGAGGTGGTCCAAGAAAGGGACCGGCAGGAGAAGCACGCTTGGTATGACACCAGGACTGCAGGGAATAGAGGCATACCCTTTGCGGGAGGTCGCAAATGGGAACTATGTGCATGTCCCTTGGAGTAGGGGAGATTTAGCTGCTTTTACCACCTCCTTCCCCAAATTGCGGGAAAACCCAGTGGAGTGGTACAAGCAAGTCGAGAGGTTTGTAAAAATCTCAAAGGTCCTATGGATAGATTTGAACACGCTGTTTGACATTGTAGTACCAGGAGATCTGTGGACAGCATGCAAGGTTAGCGCTGAGTGGCCCACAACGGAGCCAGAGAGAGATGCTAAGACTAATGGGCCGTCCGAGATTGTGATGGCAAAATTCGAGAGAGTGATGACTTGGCTGAAAGAGAAAGTGCCAATGCAAGACATAGATTGGGTCAGAATAGACCGAACCAGACAGGAACCCAAAGAGACAGTCCACGAATATTACGAGAGATTGCTGAAGGCGTTTAAACAGTATAGCGGCTTGGATGTAATGGATCCAAAGGACATAGGGCAATTTGTGTCCAAGTTCGTCCTGGGACTGAGACCGGATATTAGTTTAATGATTCAGCAACACTCGATTTGTTGGCAAAGTAAACCCCTAGACGAAATACTGAGATATGCCAGGTACTGCTGTGATGAGATAGACTCCAAGGCTAAGAAACTAAAAGAAAAGTTGATGGTGGTACAGATGCAGGCAGCAGGGAAGGGGGGACAACAGCAACAGCAGCAAGGAACAGGTACCGGAGGAAAGAAGCAGTACAGTCAGAACAAGGGCAATGAGGAGAGTTCCACCTTTAGACCCAGAATAGATATAGCTGCCTTGAAGAAAACGACTAGGTGCCACCAGTGTAACGAGGTGGGGCATTGGAAACGCGAGTGTCCCTACAATGTAGAGATAGGAGAGCAAGAGATAGAGGAGGAAGAGGTCCAGAGCGCGCCTACAAGAGGGGGAACGCAATACCAAGGAAAGGTGCTCAAAGGGGGGGGGGCTCCTCCCCGAGCCCAGTTCCCGCAACCTCCTCGAGTAGGGACTATGGGTAAGACCTACAGACAAATGCCCCTGTTTGTGGAAGGTGAAGAGTGCTATTATGTGGACCCATTAACCGGACAGAGAGTGGAAAGAGAAGACTGCACCCTTGGGGCAGCCTTAGAGGTGGACCAGAGGGGACCCTATGTGGAAGCAGAAGTAGCAGGGTGCCCTACGACATTTCTGGTGGACACAGGAGCCACTAGATCCACGATCAGATCAGCTGCAGTTCCAGACCTGCCCATGTCTGGAGAGACCATACAAGTGGTAGGGGTCGCAAACAGGAGAATAACCAGCCAATTGACAGAACCGGTACAGGTGAAAATAGGGAAGTACAGCGATGAGCACCAGTTTGTGGTTTGCGATTCAAGTCCTGTGTGTCTGCTGGGAAGAGACCTGTTGTGTAAGTTGAATTGTACTATATATTGTACACCTCAGGGAGTGGAGGTATTGACCAATGATGATGACGCAGATTTCAAAGTTGCAAACTCAAGAATATGCGTGGAGCTGTACCCTACTTTGACAGTAGATGAGCTCCCTTGGGACTTGAGAGAGACAGTGGCACCAGAAGTATGGGATTTCACTGGGGAAGAGATTGGATTGGTCAAAGGGGTGGACCCAGTGAAAATTGTAGTGAAACCGCATGCTGAGTTCCCAAGAACACCCCAATATAAATTGACTCCAGAAACGATTGCAGGCATAAAACCCGTGATCGAGTCCATGATTAAACAGGGAATATTGAAAGAAATCGTGGGTAGTCCATGCAACTCCCCGATTATGGGTCTGCAGAAACCAAATGGGAAATTTCGGATAGTACAGGACCTTCGAAAGATTAATAACATAGTCGTTTCGTGTTGTCCAGTGGTACCGAATCCATCAGTGATACTGTTTCAGATTCCATTCCAAGCTGAGTGGTTCACTGTGATCGATCTTTGTCAGGCTTTCTTTTCGATCCCTCTGGACGAAGAAAGCCATTTTCTTTTCGCATTTAAGCTGGAAAATCGCGTCCTAACATGGTGTCGTATCCCTCAGGGGTATACAGAGAGCCCATCGATCTTTAACCAGCTTTTGAAGAAAAATCTTGAAAGTCTAGTGCTGCCCCAGAAGTCAGTTCTGGTCCAGTACATAGACGACCTCCTTGTGGCGTCAGAAACAGAAGAAGCTTGCAGGGAAGACTCCATTGCTTTGTTAAATCACCTAGCTGCCAATGGGCACAAGGTGTCCCCGGGAAAATTGCAGTACTGCCTGACAGAAGTGCAGTACTTGGGACACAGAATAGAGAAAGGCAAACGAAAGGTGTCACCAGACAGGATAGAGGCGATCATGAAAATGAATGCGCCTAAGACACAGAGAGAGGTCAGGATGTTCCTAGGGATGGTGGGTTATTGCCGACAGTGGATCGTGAACTTTTCACTGAAAGCAAAGCCCTTGCAAAAACTGACGCACAAAGAGGTGAGCGATCCGGTACCATGGGACAAAGACTGTTTGATGGCATTCCTACAGCTGCGAGAGGACCTGTGTCGTGCTCCGGCATTGGGAATGCCTGATTACAATAAACAATTTTTTCTTTACTGTTGTGAGAGAGAAGGTTGCGCGTTGTCTGTGTTAGTCCAAATCCATGGGAATGCCCGTAGACCAGTTGCTTATTTCTCGGCTACTTTAGACCCAGTAGCCGCAGCGTTGCCCGGATGTCTCAAATCCGTTGCTGCAACGGGTGTCAGCATTGAGAGATGTGAAAATATCGTCATGGGGCACCCGTTAGAGGTGTGCGTGCCCCATTCTGTTGAACTGTTGATGACCAGGACCAAAACACAGCATCTGACCAACAGCAGGCTCACGCGCTATGAGCAAGTTATTCTTGCTGCAGAGAATGTGACCCTCAAGAGATGCTCTGTTTTGAACCCTGCCACCTTGATGCCACTTCCAAATGATATCGAGGATGATGATGAATGTACAGACCATGACTGCCTTGATGTGACTGAACTATGCACCAAACCCAGACCCGACATCGTAGATGAGCCACTGACCGACCCAGACGAAATTTTCTTTGTCGATGGCTCATGTGTAAGAGACGAAGTTGGGCAGTTGAGAGCAGCTTATGCTGTTTGTACAATTACTGGAGTTGTGGAAGCTGGGTGCCTGGAAGGAGTACACTCCGCTCAGGTAGCCGAGATTATTGCCCTGACACGTGCTTGCTTGGCAAGCAATCAAATTCGAGTCACCATATACACCGACAGCCAATATGGGTATGGGGTAGTTCATGATTACGGGCAGTTATGGTCTCAAAGAGGGTTCATGACCTCTTCAGGCTCTCCCATTCGCAATGGAGAGTTTGTGCGCCTGTTGTTAGAGGCGTTGCAATGCCCAGCAGGTATCGCAGTTGTAAAGTGCACCGCACATACCAGAAATGAGGACTTCGTTTCGAAAGGCAATAGATATGCTGATGAAGTTGCGCGGTATTGCGCAGAGCAAGGGTACTCTTTCACAGAGGTGGAAGTGGGTGGAATAAATGTAAGAACTGAATTAGCCATGATACTGGAAACTGTTGATACTTGGGATGAACTGTCAAACATGCAAGAAAATGCTCCTGATTCTGAAAAAGAAACATGGGAAAAGGCAGGATGTGTAATGGGTGAGTCCCATTTTTGGGTCTCAGCAGACGGCAGAGCAGTGTTGCCCAATGAGATGGTGAGTCCAATGGCTAGACTCATACATGGTCCCGTACACTTAGGGAGAGATGCTATGCTGAGAGTGTTTAGACAAACTTGGTACAATCCTAAGTTTAGAATAGCAGCAGAAGCAGTGTGCCAGCGTTGTGTGACCTGCCAGCAGCTGAACGTAGGAAAAAGAACACCAGTTGCACTAAGTCACATAGGAAGGTCTGGAGGTCCATTCAATCGAATGCAGATAGATTTCATTGAAATGCCAAGGTGCAACCGCCTCCGCTATGTTCTGGTGGTTGTTTGTGTGTTCTCCAGATGGGTTGAGGCATACCCTACACGTAGGTGCGACACCCTCACAGTGGCCAAGTTACTGCTCAGGGAACTCATTCCGCGCTTCGGGGTGCCGGCCTTTTTGGAATCAGATAGGGGAACACATTTTAACAGCGAGCTTGTGAAGATGATTTGTGTAGCGTTAAATATCGATCAGAAGCTGCATTGCAGTTACCGACCAGAAGCCTCAGGAATTGTGGAGCAGATCAATGGCACGATCAAGGCCAGAATAGCCAAAGTTTGTTCCTCAACGACCCTGAGTTGGCCTGATGCCCTGCCATTGGTTCTCATGAGCCTTCGTAGTACCCCAGACAGAAGAACGGGGTTATCACCACATGAGGTGTTAATGGGGAGAGCAATGAGGCTGCCATCTGTCCCAGCTACTGCACTGTTAAATATCACAGATGATATGATCCTGGACTATTGTAAGGGGCTGTCTGACGCCATTCGTTCTGTGTCCCTTCAGGTGCAGGCTGCCGAGGTTCCAGCGTGCCAGGGCCCGTGCCATGACCTGTACCCTGGGGACTGGGTCCTGGTGAAAAAACATGTGAGAAGAAGCTGCTTGGATATTCGTTGGCGTGGGCCCTTCCAGATCATCCTGATCACGAACACAGCTGTGAAGGTGGGAGGCCTGCCCAATTGGATCCACGCGTCACATACGCGAAGGGTTCCAGCACCTCGAGAAGAAATAGCTCCTCTCTCGGATAGACGTCCAGAAGAGGACCGAGAAGCCATAGAGGGGGCTAGCCAAGCTGTAGAGGTGCCAGCGGAAGCAGGGGACGAGTCTGACCAAGCTGAGGACGGTCAGTACAACAGCGAAACGGAAGACGCTACAGAAGGAGAAAGTAGCTGGGAGTACGAGTCAGACCCTGACAGGTCTGAGAGAGAGCGAGAACAGACAAGAAGGAGAAGGAGTAGAAGGGCACGTGGAGAAGCTAATTGGCCGCAAAGAAGGAGCTCTAGCCTGAGGTCAACTCCAGAGGTAACCCTTCCTCCGATATCAGAAGACTCAGACCCAGAAGAAGGTGCTCAGGGCGCTGAAGCACCCGACCGAAGAAGGTCAAGAAGAGTGCGTGTGCCTAACAGAAGATACTCCACACCTGAGTGGACATATCTGGCGACAAATGTCTGTGAAACCGGAGACAGGGAGGATCCGAGCGGTGGTGGTGTCCAGTTCTGAGCCCATTATCACCGTGGAAATACGACTGATGGTACCCGGTGTCGAACAAGAAGGGTCACTAACATTCATGCTCCCCAGACCTCCCCGCCTCAGCAAGTTAAAACACATGTTCCTTTCAGAATTGCAATTCCCCGACTTTGGTACAACGATAACAGCACATGAAGAGCACAATCTTCGTTTGGAAATACTGAACTATGCTATTGAAGCTGCAAGCACAAACCTGATAGTAGACTGTTAAGGACCTTGTAAATAAAGCAAGCAGAAAAAGAAGATTACCTAGCGCCCAGGAAGCAGAGAATTTTAGGGAACTTCCCTTGAGTTGATGGAGAAGGGCTAGGGTTGTCTTTATTGAACTGTTACAGGACTTTTGCGAAGAAGGTTGTCAGCTTCCAGTTGTGTGGACTCTAAAGACAAAAGGATTAAAAAGAGACTGCAAAGGAACGAGAGGAAAAGAACTTTTTGCTAAGATAAGAGAGAGCCATATTGTCTGATGAAATGGAGGCCGGCACCCAGAACCGCAGAGCTAAATGTATAATAGGTACACTAATAGTAGGAGTGATAATATTAATAGCTTTAGTGGTAACAATTTCTTATGTAAAGGGACATGAGGAAGAGGCAAAGGTAACTGATGTGAATTCTGAAGAAACGCTTACACCTACTGTTGCTGGTGAGAAAAGGGAAAACACTCAAGAGAAAGCGTTATTAGCTGCAGAAGCCCGCAGGTTACACGTAGATGAGTCCCAAGGAGACTTTAGGTCAAATGCTTATGCTAAACTCTTATATGAATACGTGGATGCCATGGAGGTTAAGGATTGCTACGTCTGCATGCAGTTGCCGGCGTCTGTAGATGAAGGTATTAGATACCATCACCTCCCTCTGACATATGGCATTACATGTAGCTTATTGCTTAGTATATTTTATGAGAGAGATAGTTTCGAATACTATTTCTCCAATTATGATTCAGTGTTGCCAGAAGTCCCAAATTATAAGCAGATGAACAAATGGGACTACTGGAAGAGTGAAGACAGATTGGCCAAGTTCTTCATTCCTTGGATTACCTTAGATACTTCACATGCCCGTAGAAATAACCTGACATGCAAGGTGTCAGAAGTCGAGAAGAAGTTCATAGGGCAGGTGGATGATCGTTACAGAAGACAAAAGATTTTGAAAAAATCAGGACAATGGAAAACAGATTGGACCGAGGAAGAGAAGGCACACAAGAGAAAGGGTAGTAGTGGTCCAATAGCTTTAGATAAGACGCAGAGAGGAAAGCTATGTCTTCACCGAGCCAAAACGTATTATGAAAATGTATACGTGGGAGAAGTTGACTGTGAACATGCTTTCAATCTAGAGTACTATACTAAAGATTTCCTGAAGGGAATGCAAGTGATTCCAAATGTGTATTTTGTATGTGGAAGAAATGCCTACGTGAGACTACCTGACAACTGGTATGGATCATGTTACTTAGCAATTGTCTTCCCCAAAATATATCATGCACAAGACTTAGTGATCATTGAGGGCAAGACATCATCGAGGGGAAGGAGAGATGTAGGCGATGCAGAAATGGTTGGAGATGTCTTTGGAGCTATGTTCCCTCTTTTGGGGGTAATCCTTAATGATGTTAAAATTAGACGACTGGCAACAGTTGTCGACAGGTTGTCTGCCAGCACTGCTCAGTCCTTAATGCTAGTAGAAGGAGAGATGCAATCGATAAGGGCTATGGTTCTTCAGAACCGTCTTGCGTTAGATGTCCTACTAGCAAAAGAGGGCGGAGTCTGTAAGGCTTTGAAGGTCCAGGAATGTTGTACTTACATTCCAGACAATTCGAAGCCCCTTGAGAAAGTTATTAAGAACATAACTAATATTCACAAGGAGATCGAAGATTTGAGTAGAGAAAATGTCTGGGAAAAGGTGGGCCACGGAATGAGTGAAGTTGGAGGGTGGATTTCCACCTTAGGCAAAAGCTTTGTTTGGTATATGCTAAAACCTATCATCATAATATTGATCTGTGGGATTATATTGTGGGGATTGGTGAGGGTATTCAAATGGTACAGAGCAAGAAGGTCAGAAAGGGCCCAAAGAGAACAGCTGCAGAGATTGGCTGCCATACAAGATAATCAGTATAGGAGCCTGAGGGCTCTGGAAGCGCAGAGAATGCCAGCAATAACTGCAGTCTAAATGTTAGTGATGACCCCGAGAGGTCATCAAAGGGGGGAACTGAGAGAGCGCAAACTGACTTAAATGTATGAGTACATCACACTTACCTGTAGTAAGCACAAATCATGAGGAGAAATGCCATGAGTGCTAATAGTATCTGCAATTATATTCTAAATGTATAGCTAATATAGAGATTTAAGTAGAAGTGGAACTCATACAGAAATGTGTGGCATTATATGATTTTAGTAGATGTGATTATTTCTGAATCTATGTCGTGTAGCTGTTAAAATATAAGATGGTATGTGGTTAAACGCAGAATGTGGTAGGCCTCAGGGCCAGAGCTAAAAGGGAAGGTGTTTCTTTTCACGACACAGATTGTATTAATGTTTTGGTCATTGCATTAAATGGGCCATGATATATAGATGTGTTTATTAAATAATAGAATAAGAGTATTAACATGCTTTAATTAATGAAGAAGTTGAATGCTATAATTATGATGAGAAATATTGTAGGCCTGAAATGTTTTAACATCGGTTTGCACGTACATGTCTGGGCTTAGAAATGTTGCAGGCCTTTTTGGAAGTCTATGAGAGTTGGGTTCTTGGCTGCAGATATCTGTCTGCACAGGAAAAGGGGGGATCCAATTATAAATGAATGAATAGAGGTCTGTTCAGTAGACGGCCCAGACATGGAGGAGGGTTCTGGAATGTTTAAGGGGTATCAGCGGGCCGGAGAAGAGTCTGAGAAGCAAGGTCAACTCTAACGTATGAAGCCCAATACAAAGCATCATGGAAAAAGCCAGAAGCTACACCACGGGAGGGGCGTCTCGCAAGGGGCGTCTCAAATGTTGTTGACTGTTTTGTATTAGGGACAGCACCCCTGGGTGGAGTTAGAGCAGATACCTGAGGACCCTTTAGAGAGCGGATGGGTAGGCAGAGAGGGGTCATGACTGGAGAACTATAGGTTTTCACCAAGAGATTTAGAGTGAGTGACTTCCCTTGGGGGTCATTCACTGCTGACACCTTTGTTAGGTTGGGACTTGGTTAAGTAGGGATACCATCTAGAGCAGGGTAGGGACAGCCTAACCTGTGCGTTTTTCCTCCAACCTAAATGAAGGAGAGATATGCGTCAATGCTGATAGCTTTATTATTCTTAGAACTTGTGTTAGTGATTTCCGTTGCTCGTCTGAGGGCTTTCCGAGAGCACATGTATGTAATTGGACCTGTGTATCTCGTGAATCTCATTTTGAGATGCCTGTATTTGCAGCTTATCATATCTTTACAATAAACTTTTGAAAGCTAGAAGTTGTTTGTGATCTTTGGGAGCAGAGTCCTTTATTGGGTGAACTAACTTGCTGAGAGGTGCACTTTCTTTCCTCACAGACAGGCAACAAAGGTTCAGTCGACCAGATCGAGGTTTAGATCAATAGTGGTAAAGTATCGATCAAAATCTCGCCCTTCCATTAACAAAGCGTATTCAAGCAGTTATTGGTTAAACATTTGAGCACGATGGAAGCAGATAGCTTTGGTTCTCTATAGCACTTTCTGCAACCCCTTTGTGTTCATTATAAATAGTTCCTGCTCAGAGGGTGCTCAGAAAAAAGTAGAAGTGTGCAGTTATGTGATGATACAATGCTGTATCGAGACAAGGACAGGTTTGGAATTATCCATACCTTTAGTCAGGGATGTGATTTCACCAAAATCATCAGGAGGTTAAAAGTATTACCACATTCCAACCAAACTCACTGATGACATTGTAGGAAGGTACATCACAAGGCATATGGCAGCAACGATCATTTGTTTTGGGTTTTTCTAAAATAATTTTTTCAAATCTTGAGTCTGCACAGATACCCAGCTGGTAAAGCCACTAAGGCTTAAACGGCTTAAAACAAATCTATTTTAAAAAGATGAGTATTCAGATTGGTTTAATTACAAAGAATGTAAAGCAGTTTAGATTGATTGTGTGCATGCCTTGCAAGCTCCTACGGATAATAAAGGCTAGCGCTACCTATTCTATAATGATTAGACCTGGGCAAAATTGTAATCATGCTGGCACATTTGCTGCAATTTTGTTCAGTTTACATAACAAAATGTGCCACAAAATTACTGAGATTATGCCATTGTGCCACAACCTGTAATTTCTGAGCAAAGTTGTGTCATAAAATGTTCTGTTTGGGTAATTTTTTAACGTGAGCAGCGTTGCAGGGAGATTTTTTCCCAAGTCGATAATTTTTTTAGTGTGAAACTACAAATCTGAATGCAAACTGCAGTGTTTTGAATGCAAGCTGCAGTCAACAAGCATTTCAGGTAGATTGTTTAACAGACTGGACCATTCTGGTAATATTCTATCACACAACTACAAAACCGTAGTTGAGCGGCTGTGTTTCCAAAACGAAAGATTTATCTTAAATTATGCTTTTGTGTTGCCATTTTACCTAAACAGTAAATTTGTGAGTGCTAGATGCATGTTGCATAACTATGCGTAATTTTGCATAACGTGTGGCATATTAAAAAAAATTCACAGACACATAATAACGATTTTCATACATTCAATATGGTATGCTATGGGACAAAGATCAAGGCAAACATGGGTGGTGCCCTTTTTCTTTTAGCACATTTCGTTTGTGAGCTGGTCTTGTGCCTGACACACACAAGAAAAGAGCTCAGGTATGGCTCCCCAGGACCCAACTATAGCTACAATACATTTGATGAGAGTGAGAAATTGCATAACAGTTGCAGCTGAGTAAAACAACTAAGCACTGTCTGTATTTAGAAAGAAAGATTCTCACTACTGTATACACATCCAGCTTGTCTACTAGAGTAGATAATGGCAAGGAATTCTTGGATCAATTAATAAAGGAGCAGGATTTATAAACAAGGGTCTTGAATCGGCAGGTTGATCCAAGAGAAAACAAGGCTTAAAGAAGTCAGTAGTTCATCTACACAAGGCAACGTGCAGCAAAAACTGTGAATGATTTTTTCCATAAATGCAAAAATTCAACATCGGACCACTAGAACCAGTAATGGCATCAGGGTATCTGCGCCATGAACGCAGTTCAGCCACTGAATTGATAACTGATTACTGCTGTCAGCCATACATTAAGGACACTCAGAATGATTGTTCCTAAATGCTACACCACATGGAAGAACCAAAGCACATGCTGCCACACATAATTTAGATGAACGCTATGTTATTTTGCATATCAAGAAGTAATATGGCAAAAGTAAAGGACTGGAAAGCCATCCTGTCCATGAATCCATTGAACCAGGTTAAAACTTTAATCCTGCAAGGGAATTTGCAAATAGGAAAATAGAGTAACAGAGTCATTCAGGGTTTGGCTGAATAGTTCAACAAACACTAGTTTCTCGTCCCATTTAGGATAAGGAAACGACAGGCTCTCCAAAGGTGGAGCCTCAGCTGACTCTGCTAATGTAAACCTCTGAACTAATAGCCAATCTGACAAAGGGCCATCAGGTCATAGTGATGTTCACCCTGTCTATTTATGTTGTAGCTACAGTCAGTAGATTTCTATACCAAGGACCGCTATCCGACACATGGTGGTCCAAGAAGTGAAAATGCACAGTGGTCCACACACATAGGAAAGAAGGCCCCTGCACATCTGGGCTGCTGTTATTATGTTCTGCAAGAACAAACTCATAGTTTGCACCATTTTACAATGTAGACTGTAGTAGTCTACTGAATAGATTAAAAGAACTGGCAGGAATTTCCTGAAGTGTCCTAGTCTACGCTTGTTCCTTCTTCCTCAAGCTCAGCCAACTAGTTTGTTGATACTATGTTAGGTAAGATTATGATTGGCACATTGTATTTGTAGGGTTTTATATAGCGTGAACATGACCCAAGAGGGTATCGGAGCGCTTTACAAGTAAGAACAAATGAGCAGTCGGCAAGTAAGGCCAACCAATAACATGGTCGTGAAAGATACAGACAGTCACACCTCCAGGCTGGTGGAGGATGACCGATATATCGTAAAGCTGAAAAGTCTACATAGAAAAGCATAGATAAGCAATAAAACATGGGTGTTGAAACGCAAAGGCTGGGAGAGGAAGCCCATGCAGGGCCTGGCTGACAAGACATCAGACAATGGCGAATTTCTAGTTCACAAAAGTATTCATCAGTAAGCCTTTCACTGCTTTTTTAAAATACACTGTTGAGGGACTCTGTCTGGTTTCAGGAGGCAGGGAGTTACACATTTCATTACAAGACCGGAGGCTACCATTATGCATATTTCTTTTAATGCTAACTCCAAGCAGCCACTTAAAAGCAATATATCATAAGTGAAACAATTCTAGAACAGAATCTTCCTGATGTACAATAGCCGTGAACATATAAGAGTAAGCCTCTTTTAAATGCGTGGTTGTTTAGCAGTGGTATATTTCTCGTAATCTGTTATCGCGCTGCTTCATCAGCTCTCTCCTAGGAGCATATTTATTTTTTTATTTATGAAATTTATTAAGCGCAAGCAAATGCCCGAGGGCGTCTCGGCGCTGTGGACGGAGGCAGACCAGAGAAATGGTAATGGGAATTATTGGTTAAATAGCCAGGTTTTTATTTTTCTTCTGAAAACAGTAAGAGTGGGGCAGGATCTGATGTCCATATCAAGTGAGTTCCACAGTTTGGCTGTGGCGACAGTAAAACGGCGGTCACCCCATGAGGCTGTTTTGGTCCGGGGCACGGTCATCAACAAGGCATTCGTAGAACGTAGTGCTCTATTGGGGGCATAGAATGCCAAGGATTTCATGAGAAAAAGGGGCCCTAATTTACGGGAAGCTTTATAGGCTATGCAAAGTGCCTTAAATTTAATTCGATTATTTACCGCCAACCAGTGGTAGTTTTTGATCACTTGGGTGATTGGTTTGAATTTTGGGGTACCAGAAAGCATTCTTGCAGCTGCGTTTTGTACAGACTGTTACTTGTGAATGACTTTCTGTTGAGCATTGATGAAAAGTCCATTGCAATAGTCAAGGGATGACATAACAAAAGCAGTGACCAGAGTTTTACCTGAGTTGGGGGGACGGAAGGGAAGGATTTTCTTGATGGATTTAAGTTTGTAGAACGCGGTTGAAACAATAGAATTTGCATGTGCAGCAAATGTTAGTTTATCGTCTAACAGTATTACCAGATTTTTTACTTTGGTAGCTGGTATGGGCGGAGGGCCTAGTTCAGCGGGCCACCATGCTCCTGGCCAATTAGGGGAAAGGTTTCCAAAGATCATTACTTCCGTTTTATTGGAGTTTAACTTGAGACAGTTAGTTGTCATCCAGCATACTCTCTCGGATTCTCAACTGACCTCCAATTTACGGAGATGGTTATGTTATGTTATGTTATGTTATTTATTCTTTTATATAGCGCACGGCTACTCAAAAAGAGTGTCCCGGCGCTTTTATTGGAGAAGGAAGGCTGCCACATAATAACATAACACTGAATAAAAGAAAAAAACAGAAATACAGAACAAGTGCAAACAGAAAACCGGCTACTGAGTGAACAGCCAGGTTTTCAAACCTTTTCTAAAAGCAAAGAGACTAGAAGCTCCCCGGAGGGCGAGCGGCAAAGAATTCCACAGCTGTGGTGCCAGCAGACCAAAGGAGCGACCTCCCAGGCGCGCTCTCTGCACACGCGGGACGACCGCCAAAAACAGAGATTCTGACCTCAAGGACCTAGTCGGTTGATAAAAGACCAGTCTTTTTTGAAGGTATTTAGCTCCCACCAAGTGGAGAGCTTTGTAGGCCAGAGTCAAAGCCTTGAAGGCAATCCGTTTCCGGATGGGAAGCCAGTGCAGAGTTATCAACAGGCCAGATGCACTGGCCCGCCTGTTTAATCCAAAGATTGCTCTCGCGGCGGCGTTTTGCACCACTTGAAGCCGCTGCAGCAAGTACTCTGGAAGGCCCAGGTAAAGAATGTTGGAGTAATCCAACCTGGACCCAATCAGAGCCTGCACTGTCACTTTCCTGTGCTCCTCGGACAACAGGGGAAGGAACCTCCGCAGCATCCTGAGGATGCCGAAGCAAGTGCCAGCAACCCCAAGGATCTGGGATTTCAGTGTTAATCCTTTGTCCATCTTGACCCCCAGATTTTTCGCGACCAGGGAAGAGCAGGATGGAGGAAACATGTTAATCGGCCACCAGGCCTGCCAGTCTGGCTCTGTGTCACACCCGAAGAAGAGCACCTCGGACTTATCGGAATTGCACTTGAGGCTGTTCAGATGGAACCAATGAAAAACAGCCCCAAGGCAATCCCGGATACTCTCCTCCTCAAAGTCTCCTCCCCTCTGACAAGAGAAGAGGAGCTGGGTGTCATCAGCGTAAGACACGATCCGGGCGCCATACGACTCCGCCAACGCCGCCAATGGGGTCATAAAGATGTTGAAAAGGGTTGGGCTCAAAATAGAGCCCTGTGGAACCCCGACTCCCAGAGGCGGCATCACGGCGGAGTCTGGCGGCACCCAGACCGTTTGCCGGCGGCCGGCTAGGAAGGAAGAAAACCAATCGAGCACCGTCCCCCGTATACCTATCTCAAAAAGTCTAGCGAGAAGGCCGTCATGGGGGACGGTGTCGAATGCCGCCGACAAGTCCAGCATCACCAGCATGACTTTGCCCCCTGAGTCCAGGACACCTTTAATGGTTTCCGAAACCTCAAGGAGCGCAGTCTCTGTGCTTAGATGGGGACGAAAACCAGACTGCGTGGCATGCAAGATCCCATTGGTTTCAAGAAAATTGGAGAGCACCGCCTGGACGTGCTTTTCCACAATCTTCGAGAAAGCCGGCAGCAAAGAAATAGGCCTGTAATTGACCGGGGCTTTCGGATCCAGGCCAGATTTTTTCAACAGTGGAATCACCATCGCCTGTTTCCAAGCTTGCGGGACCACTCCCCTGCTCAATGAGATATTTAACAGCGGGTTTGCCAAAGGGTTGATCACCTCCGCAACTTTCGCCAAGAATTTAGCGGGGCAAGGGTCGAGGGGCGACCCCGATTTAAGATTGCCCATTATCGCTAAAGAGTCCAGGGCAGACAGCGGTGGAAACACATTCAACGTCACAGCTGGCGAAGCCAGCGGTGATAAGGTGAACTCAGGATTAGTCTGGACCATAGGTCCAGGCGATGGAAAAGAATCCTGTATGCGTTGAATCTTGCTCGTAAAAAAATCAGCAAGGTCCGAAGCCCAGGTGCCAGACGGTTTCTCATCCGAGGTGTTAGACCATGGGGAGATAAATTCTCTCACAATGGAGAAAATCTCCTTGCAGGAATTAGAAGCAGCTTCTATTCTCCTAGCAAGATATGCCTTCTTTTCCAGGCGAATGTCCCGGTGATAAGCTTTGACCACCGTCTGATAGGTCAACTTGGCTACCGTATCATATTTAGCCCGCCAAGCTCTTTCGGCTACCTTACGCTGCTGCCGCGAAGCCGACAGTGCAGCGGTAAACCAAGGCGCAGAGACCCGTTTCGGAGTCAAGCGTGGTGTCAATTCCGGGGACAGATCGTTTAGCCTGTCTAGAAGCCAATCTTGCAAGGTCTCCAGATCCCTGTCCAAATCGCCCGAGAGGGAACACGGGTGATCCACAGCGGACTGAGCCAAGTTGGTGCCCCTCCTTCCCCCTCTCTCCCTCCCCTCCATGAGTCCTGAGATTCTTGGGGTCCCTGACCCGATGTTCTTAACCTCGCCCCTGGCCGGGTTTCATGTATCCGGAGCTTCCAGTGCACTCTGGTAGTTAGTCTTACCTTGAAGGGCCGCTTGCGAATCTGTCACTTCAGGCAGACCTGGGGCACTCACCCAGGAGCTGCGCGCACAACTACTGGGGCCGAAGGCTCTCTCCCTCAGCCCGATCCTCGTCGAAATGCGGGATGCCTCTCGCAGGGGCATACCAAAAAAGAAGATTTGGAGGAATGCATGTTGGCAACGGTCTTGTTAGCGTCTGACGTAGACCTGTTGCTAAGCAACGCAATAAAAATCACAAGGCTGCCTAGGCAACAAACACCAGCAAGGACGGCAGCAGCTGATCACTTTAGTGAGTACGATGTCAGAAAATCTCTGATTGTTAAATCTCCTCGACGATCAGCTGCTGCATACCAAGTGCAAGTATAATTTATTTTCGAATTGGGATAACGCTACCCTCAGGCTCTAACAACCAGAGCCTCCACATATAGACATATCATTTTGAGAAAATAATAGGCTAACAATATAATACTACCAGGTGCATTCCACAACATTTGTCTTCCGCAGCCAACTTGGTTAACATGCCCAGGTTTAGAACAACAAGGTTTGGAGGAAGAGCATTCAGCTCTGCAGCTTCACAACTCTGGAATGAACTTCCGTCTAAACTTGGACAAACAGAAGTCCTCTTACACTTCAGGAAGAAGCTTATACCATGGCTCTTTCCAAATGTGTAACTAAGACCAGCCGTCACCCACTAATAAGCGACATCTTCATCTTCATAGAAATATGTGCAAACAATAGAACTGATGTAATTCAGTGCCAGGATACCCGTGGGGTGATATTGCACTTTATAAGTCTGTCTAACATAACATAACATAACATAACAACATTCAGGTCCATTTATAGTCATTACTGGCCTTATCTACCTACTCTCATTATGAGCCATTAGTATTTTTTCTATCGAAATTAAGCTTACCAGTAGGGGAAAAACCATAAGCCTTATAATGTCTGACGTGGAAGCAGATGATGTAGATGCACCCATTCCCAAAATAAATAACCATGAGTTAAAAAGATGATTCAACAGAAATGCAATCCTGTATGCTTGAGACGCTAATAATAAAAGGGGCATAAGACTAAGGAAAATTAAGAATATAGAAGAAATAAGCCTCTTGAGCACATTGAGAGGACCCAGCACCTCAAGTAAAATGGGAGGTCTAATCACCTCAACCTTTAAAGGAGTTCTATGCACTTCAAATGTATCAGGTGTCCTAATCGGCACAACTTATCAAGGTGTCCTAAGCAACTCAAATCATCCTAGTGCTCATTCCGATATACAAAATAGTGAAATAGAGGAAGAAGGGGACCAGAACACCAACCTAATGGATGAATACCTACTTGACTTAGCTCAGGACGATTTCGATTTTGAAACTCAACTTGCAGAGGAAGAACTTTTGTCATCCTCAAACGAAATTATAACTATCCCTTTAGACAAGGAGATGTTCTCTCCATATAACATTAAACACCCAGCTCTCAGAATGGTGGAATAAAGACTACATGCCCAAGTTTATAAAAAAATGGCTAAGAAATCCCCTAGAAAAAGAAATACGCAACATCCTAAAAGCGGAATGCTCTGGACCGGCTATTCATGAGAAGGCATGCCAAACACCCAACCTTGACACTGGATTGATCAAATCCTCTTCAAACTGGGAAGAGATCCCAAAAAAGGTACTACTTACTTGACATACTCATACTAGGCCCCCTGCCCAGAATATTCAGCATGGCGGAAAAAAGCCATATCAACGGAACACCACTAGACACCGACCTAGTCAGAGGCTGGAGTCAGAGAGTCCTGATCCTACTAGGGATTGATAATGCAGGCATTAATGCAGAAAGGAGTGTGGGCCTTGCCAAAATCAACCCTAAACTGAGTGACATGGCTGATAAAGAACTCAAAACCCTAAGGGCCTGCTATTTGGTGAAGACATGATGAAAATATTAGGAAAATACATTGTGACCTTCACAGCCCTCAACAAAGCGCAGAACAACATAAGATGTGTCTTCAATGCAAACATTTTTGGACGGGCTGGGAGAAGGGGCCGTTCAACCGGCCATTTCAACCAAAGGCCCTACTTTAGACACAGAGGATTCGGTACACCTTAACAAACAAACAATCCTCCACCATTCTACCACCAGAGAGGAAGACCAGCTCACTCCGGAGGGTTCAGACCACATGGGCAACTTCCAAAGTGAGTACCTTCACCCCTCAGTCTTCTTTTTCCCTATAAAAGTTGGGAGAGAGACTCAGATTATTTACTCAGGTCTAGAAGTCAATCACACAAGACCCCTGGGTCTTAGTAACAATCCAAGGTTTCAAAATAGAATCTTCAAACCACTGATACGAATTTCACCCCCAAGAAGTCTATCACTGACAAAAGAACAACAGAAAATAGTGGAGGAAGCGGCGACCTCCATGCTACACAAGGAAGCAATTATAGAAGTACCATTGGAATGCATGATATTTGTAAGTACACTGTTTCTTGTACAGAAAAAAAGACAAAGGATGGAGGCCTGTTATGAATCTCAGAGAACTAAACAAATTCATCATCTACAGACACTTCAAGATGGAGGGCATCCATCTTTTGAGAGAAATGCTATTAGGGAAAGACTGGCTAGTGAAACTAGACTTGAAAGACGCTTACTTTACCATCCCCATGATGAATGAACATCAACCATACCTCCAATTCATGAGGAACCACCACCTGTTCAAATTCCAGGCTCTCCTCTTTGGCTTATCTTCCGCTCCCTGGTGCTTCAACAAAGTAATGAGAACTATTGTATCCTTCCTGAGAGAAAGATAGTTACGATTGATTGGCTATCTCAACGACACCCTTATGTCGTAGCACCACTCCCAGATTCCACAGGATCTGAATGTAGTAGTATACCTCATAGAGACTCCATCATAGAGACCCCATTCAGATCTCTGGAATTCTTAGGTTGCACTGTAGACACAATGAAATGTCTCCTCTTACTTACCAAAATAAGATAACCAAAGTACGGAAAGAAGTAGGGTTTGTATTAAAAAAAACATTAAAAAAAAAGAACTAGCCAGACTCCTGGGCCTTCTCTCCTCCTCTATACAAGCTATCTTCCTGGGACCTCTGAACTACCGAGCTCTTCAAAGAGTAAAAGCAAAAGCCCTAAGATCAGGACTATGGTACGGAGATCAAATATCCCTATCACGAAGCCCAATCAGAACTGATTTGGTGGTTAGAACATTTAGATGCCTGGAATAGCACGGCCATTTGTGGAAGCTCACCAGAATTCATACTGGAATCAGATTGAGCCTTCATGGCTGGGGAGATTGCCTACACAAACAGAACATGGGTGGTGTATGGTCATATGCAGATAGCTTGCATTACATAAACTATCTAGGATTGACAGCAGGCTTATACGCCCTGATGAGCTTTAAGCAATCACTTCAGCGGAGATCAGTTATACTGAAAACGGACAATATCTCAGCTGTAGCCTATAGGAGCTATAGCTTAGGAGGTTCCAAATCAGCAGACCTATAGAACCTAGCCAAAAAACTATGGATGTTCTGCCTAGAGCACAAAATTGTGTTAAAAGCAGAATACCTACCGGAAAAAAAAATAGATGGTAAATTAGATGACATCCTTGGAGTAGCTGACTGGTCTAACTCAAATACCTTTGCAAAGCACTATTGTAAACCAATTGAACAGATGTCAGACGTGGTGTTACAAAACTACCAACATGCATAATGGTAGCCTCTGGTCTTGCAATGAAATTGCAATTCTCCTGATACCATGACAAGAGAATCTGGATTTCATTAAAGACACTGAGGCTAACATTATCCCATCCTTCCCTTCCCAGGGATAGATAAATAAATTAGTGAACAACAGTTGCAAAATTTATAATACAAGCTTTATTTACTGTATTGTGGAACATTTCATACAACCTTTATTGTATTATTGAAAACTTCATATAACATGCCTTTTTGGATGATTCAACTTTCTCTCTTATGTGACAACAGAGCACTTATACTCTTTCTTATTTTCAGATAGCTCAACATAACTGATTCGCTCCGCAATACTGCTGTTTCCGTAGAGAAGATGTTCAGAAAGAATTAACTCTGTGACTCTCATTTAATCTTTGTTATTTCTCTCCATTTGGAATGCTTTACAAGAAAGAAGAAAAGTAAAGGAACGCTATTTAAAAAAACCTTAGCATTTACCTTGCATTTAAAAGAGGCAAACTATTCTATGTTCATGGCTATTGTACATCAGGATGATTCTGTTCTAGAACCTTTTCACCTATGATGTATTGTTTCTAAGTGGCTGTTTGGTGTTAGCATTAAAAGAAATATGCATAATGTTAGCCTTCATGTCATTAATGAAATCCAGATTCTCTTGTCATGGCATTAGGAAAATCGAAATTCTCGGGGCAATACCCAAGTAGGCACAGTTATGCGTTTTCTTTCTTTTAAATGTTTGTGGTTTCAGCAGCAAGGTGCTGGAGCTTATAGAGGATCTGCAATTGTACACTGCAGACTGTGTTATTCTGCTGAATAGATTAAAAAGATTAACAGGAATTTCCGAAAGTGTCTTAGACGGTGCTTGTTCCTTCATCCTGAAGCTCAGACAGTACAGTACATTTGTTGATGGTGTATTAAATAAGATTCTGATTGGCGCGTTGTATTTATAGAGTTTTATATAGTGTGTACATGACCCAAGCGGGTATCTGAGTGCTTTACAAATAGGAACAAATAAGAAGGCGGCAAGCAAGGCCAAATAACAATATGGTCGCAAAAGATACAGGCGGTCACACCTCCAAGGTGGTGGAGGCGGATCGATATATAGTAAAGCCGAAAAGTCTATATACAAAAGCATAGATAAGCAATAATACATGGGTGTCGAATACATCAAAATGCTCAGAAATTATACAGTATGTAGCAACGCCAAGCTGGGAGAGGAAGCCCATACAGAGCCTGGCTGCGAAGACATTAGACAACGGCGAATTTCTAGGTCAGAGAAGTATTCATCAGTAAAGCTTTCACTTTTTTTTTAAAGACACTGTTGAGGCATTTAGTCTGGTTTCAGGAGGCAGGGAGATCCAGATTCTCAGAGTAATACCCAAGAAGGCACAGTTATACGTTTTCTTTCTTTGAAATTGTTGTGGTTTCAGCAGCAAGGTGCTGGAGCTCCTAAAGGATCTGCAACTGCCAGATAGTTCCGGTTTTTGAGCGAGGCTCTAGAGGAGTGTTGAAGTGAAAAGCGTTGTGCGTCATGCAGGCAATTTTTAGTTGTATCCTAGCCTTATATGGGAGCCAGATTAGGGATTTCAAATCCAGGGAGATGTGGTTGCTTTGTTTGAATACTGTACTGAGCCTTGCAACTGAGTTCAGACAGGCCTGAATTGGAGCCAACTTGTAGCTAGGTAGACCGCAAACGGTTGCACTACCATACACCAATCTGGAAATGATTAAGGCTTGAGCAGGGAACGTGAAGTCATCAGGAGGGGGGAAAGGTTTTATTTTTCTTAATAAGCTCAGTTAGAGGCTTGCTTCTTTGGTGGCTGAGTTGATACGCTCCTGCATGTGTTTTCCCTCCCTTCTCGGCTGCTCAATGGCAACATGTGACTATTAGCACAGGTGAATGAGCAATAGTCACATCTAGAATTACAACAAGCCCAAGCAATCAACTGAGGGAAAGGCCTCATCCACCAATGTATGTGAAAAGCATTCATGCCTGATCAGGCCAAATTTGAGAGTCTACTATTTTGGCTGGTTGGAGTATGATTCTGCCTCCTAGGGAGTGCTTGCATTTAAATGTACAAGGGACTATTTTAGATGCAAAGTTACACTTAATCATAACACTGCAGCAGTCTTTTTTTAAACCATTTTAGCTGCAAATCAAAATGACTCTGCTAATGCTTGTTGTTTATCTGAGCGTTCTTTGCATATACAACCTGGTGTATACTGCTTTAATAAACACTTAATTATATTTTCAAAAAGAAACATCTTCAAAATTACGTTATGGCCGAATAGGGGATGGTGTACATTAACTGCAATCCCAAGAAAGCCCGAGCTCTATTACATATGTTGCTCATAGGTTTTTCTGTTTTGAATATTTAATGAATATGTCATACACTCAGGCTGCTAAAAAATATATCTGTAAATTGCAATTCATCCACATTTATTATTACAGACTGAAAGAAGTGTGGTTATATCTGGGGAAGCTTAGCGAAAGTAATAAAAGTGCTTACCCGAAAGAAAACAATAATAGTAGGACAGGGCTAGGGAAGTGTTTAATGTGGAGATTAGTTTCTCTTGAGTTTTATCAATTTTCTATCCACACTGATTCTGCATTTTATATTACTTTTTATTTGGATATGAGATGTGGGACCTGATATAACAGACAGTATGTGATATTATCATTTGTAATGGTTCTGTCAATCATAGGTAAATGATATCTTGCCAACACAGTTTCTAAACATATCCCAATGAAATAGGAGCGGTAATATCAGTTCATACTTTTGAACCGTTCATCTGAAAAGATAGAACAAAAGTCTATAGAATACGATCCACCTTAGAACTTCTTTTTTTCCATTAGTAAGTTTCTTTATGACAGACTAAGATCATTTTCCTTTACTTTTCTAACTCCATTGTAACTCACTTGTGAGCATTTTCACTATAACGTGCATGTAATCATTTGGGACTGTGCACATTTTAGCTGTTTTATGAACATCCACGATGGATTGAAATGTGAAGGGAAATTGGGCAAATTACTAGTCAATGAGAGACAGGAGAGGTAGCTGAGTTGAATAAGATCATGAAGAAAACAGATTAATGTATATAATGTGTCATCCAGTATCAGTTGATTTTAAGGCCATCCCCTTAAGAAATTACTGTTGTAAATTTCTGTTGGAAAGGGGGTTATTAGTAGTGGTAAATATGCATCTTTCACTGGCAATAAGGCCTCTTACACAGTTTAGGGCTCAGTATAGGTCTCAGTAAATTACTCTCATGCTCAACACTTGGTAGTTTGGCTGCAATCAGATAGGCTTAACTTAAGAGACAGGTATGTAAACCATTTAAAAACATTAATTCAGTCAATATTTAAGACACAAAATACAATAAAAATCTAACAACAATTTATAAAAATATGAAATATTTTTATCTTCACAATGACACTGAAATGACAAAAAGCCAATGTTCGGTATCTGCAGATATGAATTTTTAAATATTTAGCACTATATAGTATTTAGAAACCAATAGCACCACCTTGGGACATCTGGTCACGTATGACCGGAACAAAGTCAAAGTTTCAGGCCTACCGTGATGGAGCCCTACTTGGATACCCCTCGCGCTAGGTCTTGGTCAAAACTTTACCTTCAGACTTTTTCTCCCTGGCTTCCTCGATGCTCTTCACCAGTCTGGGTTCAGTGAGGGTTTGCCGGCTTGCTTTCCATGGAGTGCCCGGTCAAACTCTGGAAGTCGAACCTCCAGAGCTTTTCAACAGGACGAACCAGGAGGCTCACTGTTGAGTCTGTCCTCTTATGGAACTTTTTTTCAAAATTGCTCCAAACGTATCCAAACTTCTGGAACTTCTTCCCGAAGTTCCACTTGGGAGCCCAAAGTGTCCAAAACACAATCCAGGGGTCTGGAATCTCCAAGACGGTCCTTGAAAGTTTGGGACTTCAGTTCCCACAATCCAATTGGACAAAACCCTTACCAATTCACTGGACACACTCCAGGCTGGGGATTCTTGGTGGCGATGGTCCAGGTGAGCTCTGTTGACCTATAGTTTGCAGGGAGTCCACTCTTTATTCCTCTTGGAACAAGGTACATGCAAAGGGCTGTAATACCAGATAATGCAGCAGGTGCAGTCAGTTGAAATGCGGGGCCTGATGGTACAAATCAAGTTTCCAGCTTGGCAAGCCTTCTTATTCTCTCTTTGTTTCAAGCATTAGCAGTAGATCTGAGAGGCTCTGCTCCTCTAACATATTTATTCAGTATTCTCTGGGTTCAAGCAGGAGAGAACTCCTGTCCAATGAGGTACAGGTCAACCCCCCAGGGCATGACCACTTCATCCAAAGTGTGACATAATCTTCTCCCACAAAGGACTATTCTTCTCAAATTCAGTATGGCTGAACGTGCAGCAGTGGAGCAAGAACTAGTTAAACCAACCTCCAGTATGGCTCATTTCCATAGCTCTCCTCCATCTATCATCTGCAAATTCCTGCGTTAAGCCTGCCATCTGGCTGGGTCAGAGAGCTGGGGGGTAGATGAACCTGGCATTCCCTGCCTGTCCTCTCCCTCCTTTGAAGCTTATGCTTTACAACCCCTCTCCAATGCTCTGGCAATCCTGTGTAGTAGAACTCTCTCCAACACATAGCCTCTCTTTGGGGTGAGCCAATTATTACTTCATCAAAGCAGCTTACCTAATCATGTTAACTCTGACCAATTAGGGAAAACCACTGGAAGGCTGAATTGTGGCTTACAGACTAAGTCTTATAATTTATTTTCTGTATAATTTAGGTTAAATTAAACAATAGCATATTACTTGATTTATCAATACCATTCTCCTAAGTCCTTGAATTATATTGTCTTTGAATCCTAACAATAGGTATGCGTTCATAAACTATTGCAATGTTATCAAATGTGGCTGGTGATCTACAATGGGGAAAATGAAATATGCAATGTTTTCAAAACCATGGCCTATAAAACTTTTTTTATAAGGACCCTGCTTACAGCTTCATGACCCCTCACCCCTGGGACGCTTAAGGAAGACTTTAGGGGTCCTGAATATCCAAAGATAGTGTAGATCCTCACTCCACTGTGTTCCTAGCACAAACATGGATTTTGGGAAGCACTTTACTACATGGGGAAATTGAAATGTGCAATTTCCCTATCCCCAGCGCATATTAGGGCCATCATTTTAAGTACATAACCCACTACACCTGGACAGCTAGAGGAGACCATTGGGGTTACTAATATTTTGAGTTTGAGCACAGTTTACATTTAAAAGCAGTGCTGCATAACAGGGCTGCTTTCAAAATAGCCTCAAGCTCTCAGCAGTGCACACATGCAAATGCAACAAAAACTGCTGACCTCTAAACTGCCATGCCTTATTATGTACTGGCTTGGCAGTTCGGGCTGGAATGTTCCCATGGGCACAGGGTCAAGACTGATTTGCATATGGCTTGGTTCAAACTGGAATGGCATGGTGAGCAAAAAAACAATGGATTTAGGCCCAGATCTCTGTACTGGAGTGAATGTATGACATTGTTCTGCATTCTGTCCATCAACTGTTGTTTTTGCATTTGTCAATCCGATGAGATGGGTATACTCAGACGTGAATCCCGTGCTCTCCATGCTACTGGAATCAAGCTATCCTGGCTGATGAGGGCTGAAAGCCCGAAACCGATCCTAGGATGCTTGTTTCTAGTCCAGGGAGGACCTGACTTTGGCTGTTCGGGCTGGACTGTTCCCACGGGGCACAGGGTCAAGGCTGATTTGCATGTGGCTAGGTTCAAACTGGAATGGCATGGTGAGCAAAAAAACG
Source organism: Lissotriton helveticus (assembly GCF_964261635.1). Taxonomy (NCBI): domain Eukaryota; kingdom Metazoa; phylum Chordata; class Amphibia; order Caudata; family Salamandridae; genus Lissotriton; species Lissotriton helveticus. The sequence continues at coordinate 1,763,663,665 of NC_136065.1, forward strand.
ATGGATTTAGGCCCAGATCTCTGTACTGAGGTGAATGTATTACATTGTTCTGCATTCTGTCCATCAACTGTTTTTTTTAAATGTGTCAACACGATGGGATGGGTATGCTTAGACGTGAGTCCCGTGCTCTCCATGCCACTGGAATCCAGCTATCCTGGTTGATGAGGGCTGAAAGCCCATAACCGGTCCTAGGATGCTTGTTTCCAGTCCAGAGAGGACCTGGCTTGGCAGTTCGGGCTGGACTGTTCCCATGGGGCACAGGGTCATGACTGATTTGCATATGACTAGGTTCAAACTGGAATGGCATAGTGAGCTAAAAAACGATGGATTTAGGCCCAGATCTCTGTACTGGGGTAAATGTATGACATTGTTCTGCATTCTTTCCATCAACTGTTGTTTTTGCATTGATCAACCCGATGGGATGGGTATGCTCAGACTTGAGTCCCGTGCTGTCAATGCCACTGGAATCAAGCTATCCTGGCTGATGAGGGCTGAAAGCCCAAAACCGGTCCTAGGAGGCTTGTTTCCAGTCCAGGGAGGACCTGGTTTGGCAGTTCGGGCTGGACTGTTCATATGGGGCACAGGGTCAAGACTGATTTGCATATGGCTAGGTTCAAACTGGAATGGCATGGTGAGCAACATAATGATGGATTTAGGCCCAGATCTCTGTACTGGGGTGAATGTATGACATTGTTCTGCATTCTGTCTATCAACTGTTGTTTTTGCATTTGTCAACCAGATGGGATGGGTATGCTCAGACGTAAGTCCCGTGCTCTCCATGCCACTGAAATCAAGCTATTCGGGCTGGAAAGATTTAAAAAAACCCTGTGCACTGCCAAACACCATGATGCAGGGCTTAGAGGACAGGCATAGGTCCTCAGCTGGCATGCATCCTTGACAAAGTTAATCAGGAAGGGAGGAGAATCTAATAATGCCTGTTTGGCCACTCTAGGGCCCATTGACTATTAAAATAAGGGATTACGAGGCTCGCAACTCGATAACAAGGGCTTTGCCTTCTGTTTTCTCCTTCTCCCGAGTCTCGCTGGAGGGCCGTCTACATCTAAAACCCTATGGAACCTTAGAGCTACCAAAAGAAGTACGGTGGGATAGTGAAATGATTACATGTCACTACACACAATCATGCTCTCACCATTTTGTGTATTGTTTTATTATTCTCACCTCAGTGTGTGCTTACCCTTTACTTAAGCTAAGGCTACCAATGATACTGTATGGACACTTACAGATGTATCTCACCTTAAAATAGGAGTGCAGAGTGTTCCACACGTGATCACAAAATACGTAACTGAGTGAAATATTTTAGCAGTAATTGATATCTCTCTTTTTACAGATACTTATTGAGGGAAAGTCCATGAGTATGGTTTGTAAGTCATGCATAACACATAACCCTGTAAAAAATCATGGATAAATGAATTTACTGCAAAAACAGTATTCTGTGGTTATGACGAAATAACTGAAGGTTCTTCAGTTTTGGTCCTGGAGAAAGCCATGCAACCTCTGTTGGTGATCCTTGACAGCAGAAGCATGTCGACTTTTGATATTGGAGAACATTGAATACTCCAGGGACATCAATTTCTGTTTTAACCTTCCCAAGAGTACCCTGAATTAAACGTTTTCAAAATAGGGGAGACCTGCAGACAATTTTAACATAAGATCCCGCTAACATATAATAATTAGCTTAGCAAAAAATTGCATATATCCCACCCAAACACACTAGGTGTCATAAGTGAGGACCCAAGGATGAAGCATGCCCTCACTCTAACTGGTGGGTAAGGGTCTTTTTAAAACTAAGATGCATCCGCCCCACCATTTATTTCTAAAGGGAGAATAGACTGATTGGTCACATCAGTTCTCTCTCTTGTGATAGAGATTGTTGTAGCAATTATAGTCAACAGATGCAGTTTCTTTCCCGCCACCAGGTATTGAAGCACATTTACCTGTAGATGAGGTAAGGCTTTTATGGAAGTATTTTAAGAAAACACACTCAAAAGCGGGCGAAGCAAGGGATGATGCATGGTTTGATACGTGCAGTGGCACAACTTGGGGTAGTTCCTCAACATAAAGACTATCTGAGTGATTACAGTCAAATTAGTGATGCATAATTGTGTCTGAAATACTGTTGTTTTATGTGTGTTCTGTTCTTGCCCTTATGTTTCCTTGGGATGGTGGATGTGTTCTATCATATATATGTGTGTGTGTGTGTGTGTGTGTGTGTGTGTGTGTGTGTGTGTCTGTGCGTGTGTGTGTGTGTGCGTGCGCACGTGTGTGTGTGTGTGTGTGTGTGTATATATATATATATATATATATATATATATATATATATATATATATATATATATATATATATACACTTGAAGATGAAGGATCACAAGAAAACAACAGCCAGCCAGGGCAAAAATCTGGATCCCAAAGGACACAATGAGTCACAAAGAAATAAAATATCCAAGAAAGAAGTGACTCAAACAGATAGATTCACCAAAGAACAAAAATATATTTCCACTACAACGTTTCAGCTTCCGCCTTCCTCAGGTAGTTTCAAGATGGTAAGCTCAGTGGCTGCACAGATGACACAGCTGAATTTTCAAAAAGCATCATTAGTGAAGATTCCATTTGGAATGTGGAATCAATGCAGTCCTGAGAGTTCTTGAGATATGCAGTAATCAGGTTGTATTGTCAGTAATGTTCAGTCCATCTGGATGCAATGATTTTAAACAGTACATCCAGAAGTTTTCCCTGGAGTCCAGTAGTTCTTCTTTTGAGACATGTTCCACGGGGAAAATCTTCAAATCTGATAGTGAATGATCCACAAGGTTAAAATGATTGGCTACAGGCTGGTCAATTTTCTTATTAATTATTGCTGATTTGTGGTTCCTGAATCGTGTGCGGAGGTCATTCACTGTTTGGCCTACATATTGTTTTTTACAGCTTTGCCGTTGGCACTGAATCACATAAATAATGCATGTTGAGCGACATGTAAGATGCTGCCTTATTGCATAGGTCCTTCTGGTAACATAACTAGTAACTGATGATGTTTGTAAAAGGTATTCACACGTGATGCACCTTTTAGAGTCACAGCAATGAACCTTTGCAGTTACCCAGAGAAGCACTTATTTGGAATACCAACGCCAGAAACAAAAGTGACAGAACTCCATTTGTAGTTGACTATCATCCATCAGCTCCCAACTACAGAAATATAATGCAAAAAAAATTTCACTTCCTGTCCACTTGTGAAAAATTGCAAAAGGTTTTTCCAAAACCGCCAGTCATTGCTTACCGCAGAGCTCCAAATTTACGATCTCTTATTGTGAGAGCTGAACTCAAGCAAGCTGTAACAAATCACAAATCAGCAATAATTAATAAGAAAATTGACCAGCCTGTAGCCAATCATTTTAACCTTGTGGATCATTCACTATCAGATTTGAAGATTTTCCCCATGGAACATGTCTCAAAGGAAGAACTACTGGACTCCAGGGAAAACTTCGGGATGTACGGTTTAAAATCATTGCATCCAGATGGACTGAATATTACTGACAATACAACCTGATTACTGCATATCTCAAGAACTCTCAGGACTGCATTGATTCCACATTCCAAATGGAATCTTCACTCATGATGCTTTTTGAAAATTCAGCTGTGTCATCTCTGCAGCCACTGAGCTTACCATCTTGAAACTACCTGAGGAAGGCGGAAGCTGAAACATTGTAGTGGAAATATATTTTTGTTCTTTGGTGAATCTATCTGTTTGAGTCACTTCTTTCTTGGATATATATTACCTACTGGCAATAGCCAGTAGGTATATAGTGGAGAAGTGTGGCTCACTGGTTAGAGGAGGCAGACCTGGAAGCAGAGGTCAGCCCGGGACCAGGGTTCAATTCCCGGCTCAGCGGGGTCTTGAGTCCTAAAATGTCCATGGACTCGACAATTCTCGCTCCGGTGCCTACTCAATTCACGGGTTCACACTCTGCGACTCTGGGCAATAGCTTGCTTAATCTCCACAACGGCCCCTCGCGGCGGGATGCCTGGCTTTCACCTTGCGGATACCCTGCCGGGGTTATCTCACAGGGGAATACCAGGACGGGTTCCCTAAGCAAGCGCTTAGAAACCGCTCGGTGATTTGCGCTATATAAATTCCTGTACATTTACATTTACATATAGTTAGGACCTAGCTACCATAGGAAATCCGCAACATCCTATTGGGAATAACTTTGGCGCCGGTTGAGGAATTTGCGTGTAATTTTCCAAAATTTTGGCCAGCTCCGCTGCGCTCCTTCCCTTAAAGTTTCGGGGGGATTTGTGAAGTGGGGGCTGAGAAAAAAGGGGGTCCCAAAACGTGTTTTCCCCATGTTAATTTCCATAGGACGTTCTGACAAGGCTACAGCCCGAACCGCTGAACGCTATTGCACCAAACATGGCAAAATTGTAGGGACTGGTATGCAGAAGTGCCTTTGCTATATTTAGTGAAAATTGCTCCAGTGGTTTTTATGAAAATTAACTTCAAAAACACATATATATCTGGGCGGAGCCTAACCACACATCTCATCGTGAGATCTGATTGGCTGTCAGCACTTCATCCAAGAAGTGTTGGCAGCCATCTTGGGACCAATATACATGATAGCACCTCATTAAAAAGCATTGTAGTTAATAGAGGGTTTTAGGACTTTAGTTACATTATAAATCATGTGTTGATGGTACCATACTCATTTTAGGAACTGTGGTGTGTTCTAAGGTGATTTTACCATGTGAAAAAGCATTCTGCTGGGATATCATGAATCATGTTTGAAAGAAAACTATTATCTCATGCTTTTCCCACAGTGGTTTGGAAGGGGATCTATAAGCTAAACTGAAAGCATATTTTCTGTAAATTCACATTATCTTTCTCAGTCATGTGAGCATGAAGTCTGACATTCTCAGTAAAACATGTGCATCCAACAAGGACAGAGACTGTCAGTTGATTCCTTTGTGTTCTACTGCAGCCTCCTAGAGTGTTCTAAAGAACAGGTAGAGCGCTAACAGTCCTGCTTATTACAAAGGTATGGCACACCTGAAGCCATCTTGATTGGAATAAAGTGGTAACTCTTAAAACATTTAATTTAAAAAGGAACAACATGAGGGGGTATATTTTGCCATAGAAAGTATGATTAGTGCTGCAGAAAGAAAAATTAGGGCACATTTTGAGTGACTTCCCAAATCTTCTATTTCATTAAAAGATTCTGACATGCAGTCTCCCAAGATACAGAGACAAAAGAGCCCAAATGTAGCCCAAATATCACCCAGATGTAGCCCAAGAATATCCCAATGACAGAATGTCCCAGAGTGTTCTAAAGAACAACTAGAGCGCTAACAGTCTTACTTATGACAAAAGTATGGCACACCAGAAGCCATCTTGATTGGAATGAAGTGGTAAGTCTGAAAACATTTAATTTAAAAAGAAACAAAATGAGGGGGTTCATTTTGACATAGAAAGTATGATTAGCAGCAGACTTCCCTGGTGAGCAGTAGCTTTACTACAGTGATCTAATGAGCAACTAGAGTGCTAACATTCAGAATTTATGGCAAATGTGTGACACACCTGAATGCCTTCTTGATGGAACCAAAGTAAACAAGCATTGAAAATGCAATAGATCTCGCCCTCATCTACGTTAAAGCCATTCTGTTTGTAATGAGGTGGCTTTTTAGCTTTGCTTTTATTAGTGTTTTTAAAACTTTCATGTAAATAACATGCCTATGTATGCATATATGTATATGTATGCATGCATTTATATTTGTATGTATATAGATATGCAGATTATATATGTTTATATATGTATGTATATATATACATATATATATATACCCATACATAAATGCATATGCATATATATGCATATATATATGTGTATATGTGTGCGTGTAGAGAGAGGTAGAGAGGTAGAGGTGTAGAGGTAGAGAGGTAGAGGTAGAGAGGTAGAGACTAGTAGAGAGAGAAGTAGAGAGAGGTAGAGAGGTAGAGAGAAGAGAGTGAGTAATAGAGTAGAGAGTGAGTAGTAGAGAGTAGTAGAGAGCAGTTGAGAGAGTAGCAGAGAGTGAGTAGTAGAGAGAGTAGTAGAGAGAGTAGTAGAGTGAATAGTAGAGTGAGTAGTAGAGAGTGAGTAGTAGAGAGTGAGTAGTAGAGAGTGAGTAGTAGAGAGTAAGTAGTAGAGTGAGTAGTAGAGAGCAGTAGAAAGTGAGTAGTAGAGAGTAGTAAAGAGTGAGTAGTAGAGAGTAGTAGAGAGTGAGAAGCAGAGAGAGAGCATAGTAGAGAGTAGTAGAGAGTGAGTAGTAGAGTGAGTAGTAGAGAGTAGTAGAGAGAGAGTAGTAGAGAGTGAGTAGTAGAGAGTGAGTAGTAGAGAGTGAGTAGTAGAGAGTAGTAGAGAGAGTAGTAGAGATTGAGTAGTAGAGAGTAGTAGAGAGTGAGAAGTAGAGTGAGTAGTAGAGAGTAGTAGATAGTGAGTAGTAAAGAGTGAGTAGTAGAGAGAGAGTAGTAGAGAGTGAGTGGTAGAGAGTAGAGAGTAGTAGAGAGTGAGTAGTAGAGGGTAGTAGATAGTGAGTAGCAGAGAGAGAGTAGTAGAGAGTAGTAGAGTAGTAGAGAATGAGTAGTAGAGAGTGAGTATTAGAGAGTAGTGGAGTAGTAGAGAGTAAGTAGTAGAGAGTAGTGGAGAATATTCCAAAGTTTGGCACAGCAGCACTTGCACAATAAGTCCAATCAAATCATATCACTTAGAGTCCTTATTGAAGCGCTGAATCTTGGTGTATATTCAAATGCTTTCAATTTCCTTAAGTTTATGTACCACAGCCAGCGTTTTGTTCTGTACAACAGAACTTCTTCAGGGCGTTCTTATTTCCTTCAAGTTATGTCGGTATCCTGTTGTCATATAACTAGATATTTCTTCCAAATGTTAGACGAGACGTAAGTACATTCTTATTCAAAGTGACTAGGTATCAATTTTACCCACACAATTCGGGCAGACTTGAGTAATTTATAGCATACTCAAAGTCAGTCTTTCAAAAATTCCAAAGTATAGGACATGATAATCCAAATCCAAATGTTTCTCAAGAAAAGTCATTTTCAATCGTTCGGAATTTTGGCGTTTGGGACCCAGGGACCCCCAGTATGCAAGGGGAATTAGTCCCCCCTCTGCAAACGCGCCAGTGGCCTGCGTTGCAGAGAGGTGTAAAAAGAGGCATAGCCTCATTGCACCTCTGTGCAATGCAGCCCCCTGGTGCATACTGGAGGTTCGAGGTGGGTTAGTTGGCCCCCAGGGACCCCCAGTATGCAAGGGGAATTAGTTCCCCCCTCTTCAAACATGCTTGGGGGCTGCGTTGCAGAGAGGTGTAAAAAAGGGTGTGGCCTCATTACACCTCTCTGCAATGCAGCCCCCTGGTGCATACTGGAGGCTCCTGGTGGGCTAGTTGGCCCCCAGGGACCCCCAGTATGCAAGGGGAATTAGTTCCCCCTCTGCAAACGTGCCAGGGGGCTGCTTTGCAGAGAGGTGTAACAAGGGGCATAGCCTCATTAAATCTCTGCAATGCAGCCCCCTGGCGCATACTGGAGGTTCAAGGCGACTAGATGGCCCCCAGGGGCCCCCAGTATGCAAGGGGAATTAGTTCCCCCTCTTCAAACATGCACGGGGGTTGCGTTGCAGAGAGGTGTAAAAAGGGGCGTGGCTTCATTACACCTATCTGCAATGCAGTCCCCTAGCGCATACTGGAGATTCCTGGTGGGCTTTCAGGTCTTATATAGTTAGGAATTAGCATTAAAAAAACTTTGAAATTCACTGAAAAAAATATAGGTTTCAGGCCTTATATAGTTAGGAATTAGCATTTAAAAAACCTTGCAAATTCACTGAAAAAAAACATAGGTTTCAGGCCTTATATAGTTAGGAATTAGCATTTAAAAAACCTTTGAAATTCACTTAAAAAAACATAGGTTTGAGGCCTTATATAGTTAGGAATTAGTATTTAAAAAACCTTTAAAATTCATTCAAAAAACTATATGTTTTAGGGGTGTTATAGTTAGCTGGACATTTCACTCATACAAAACCATTGAAATTGCTCCTATATAGTTAGTTGTACTAACTATATTTCGCGCACCCGCAATCCACTGCTGATGATGTCACATATTACATCATTCATGACATGGTTAGTGACATCACTGATGACATCTCAAATGACATCACTGATGACATCATCCACGTGACAATCACATACACCTTTTCATACACTAGTAACATCTTTCATCACTCTTTGTAAAATAAAGAGTATCATATTTTAATCCATTGTTACAGCAATACAAGTATCTAAAAACCCACTCAGTGATTTTAGATGTATACACACATCTAATCACTTACCTGTAGATTCACTCATACATGCTGTCAATGAACAATAGAACACTATCAAAAATACTTATACACCTAAATCGACATTTCACACCAGCACACATCCTATTCACATATGAAGTCATCCTACTCACTTATGCAAACAATGGATCATACTTACATATTTACTTAGCTACACACTTATACAAACACAACTTCATCTATTCATTTAGATAGTAAGTCATACTTAGTGAATTATAAAATCATTATTACAAGTATAAAGTTATACATACAGTCACTTGCACAATCATTGAGTCTTATGTATACTTATTAATATACAACAACTGACACATACACTGCCTTTTATTTTTCTAGTTTGTTGGACATGTACCATTGAGAAATATATTTGCTCATCACCACACCCATAAAGATATTCACTCACCCAAACAACTGTTAGAACATGTAGTTTTAACTTCATATATCTAGTGAATCAACTATTCACACATCTTTGGGCAGTCACACCCCCCCCCACCGAACCACACACACATTCACTCTCCCATACAAATACTCAGTTAACTAATCAATAACTAATACAGACCTTCACATAGCTAGTAACCAACTGGAGAACCAGTTTACACAACAACTGACAAAGTGATACAGATATTCAAACAGTTTAGTCACTATCCACTATATTTAGTGAGACACTATAAATTGGTCAAGTAAACAGTCAATTACACTGCTACTAAATCCTCCATCCAAATATTTATTTTTATATATCCACTCATTCTTCGATGCAAATTGCTATATATATAATGCATATTTAAATAACGAAGCAAACCACATTCACTGGATGATGTCATCAGTGATGTCATCAGTGATGTCATTTGAGATGTCATCAGTGATGTCACTGACCATGTCATGAATGATGTAATATGTGACATCATCAGCAGTGGATTGCGGGTGCGCGAAATATAGTTAGTACAACTAACTATATAGGAGCAATTTCAATGGTTTTGTATGAGTGAAATGTCCAGCTAACTATAACACCCCTAAAACTTATAGTTTTTTGAGTGAATTTTAAAGGTTTTTTAAATGCTAATTCCTAACTATTTAAGGCCTGAAACCTATGTTTTTTTCAGTGAATATATATATATATATATATATATATATGAATAACACTGTTAGGCATAGGGCTGTGCATGTTATTACTTAATGTCACTGGGCATTACCCGCTTGGATGACTACTGTGCTGTAGGAAATAAAGTTACCTCCTGGATTTTACAGATCTATTGTCGAATTGCATTTAACAAGTGCATATGAGCCGGTGAAACACTTGTTACTCTTACACAGCACAGGCGCAGTGTTGTCTCCAACAGAACGCATTTACAACCTACTGACATTTTACACCATTTGTGGCAGTGGTGTGTAACTCTACTCTGCAAAAAATCCATGTACCATGATCACTGTTATGGTAATGTACTATTTTCAGAATTATTGTGGAATGTTTATCATCTGTGACCTTTGTTGCGGTTAGAATCTACATTTCGTTTAGAATTGGATTTCTCACATTCATTTTTATAAAGTACTCTTCATTTTATTACGGGTGGCAGGGAGGCTGTCCTGCGAGGATATATGCACAGCCAGTAATTTTAAGGGTTTTAGCATTTTTGGCTTGTTGGATTGAGCGCATCGGTTAAGGAGAGCATCATTTAAACTGTGAGCTGTGTTATCCAGCACAAGATTTGGCATGTGGTGATTACCTGTGGCACGTGGGGAACATTCTGTGTGATCAGCTGGTGAGCTTGCTGTGGCTCATATTGACTCTATTTGTCTCTGTGTGTGACTGCTACATACTGCGCTTTAACACATTCATCCAGCTGATTCCTCAGCAAAACAAGGTCTATTTCTTCCAAGATTCACGCATACGATGATGTATGGTGGTCATTTTGAGTTGAGATTACTTGTGCCAGCACTACATGAACGTGTACTTTTCCTAATATGTATCTATTTCTGCCTTCCTTTTTTAGGTCAATCCTGAGCCAGCACGCTCTGGCGATGATCTGTTGTAGTACAGTATGTGAGAGAAGCCATGCCCATATTTTTCATTGGCTTGTTTCTTGTCCTTCGTAAATGCAGTCTTCTGATTCATAAATTGGCTTGTTAGTCCCTCCTTAGTAAGGCCACGTCTTTATTTGTAACCTCCCATGGTTACTGGCTCGTTTACCAGGTTATTACACGGTACTTGTACTATTTTATTGATTGAAGTTTTTCCTACTTTAAGCACAACGTGCTTTGCTTACATTGAGCACGTCATGGGTGCTTTCACTTTGAAAGCAGCCGGGACAATGCAGCCGTTTGTTTGCAATGCCATAGGTTTCGAATTTAAATGCAAGACCTGTAGCATTGCAAATATTTTTCTCTGTTAATCGCCTCGAAGTCTGTTAATGTTGACATTAGTTCGTACATCATAAACTGCAGAAGCAGTCAAGTAAAATGTTTCATATATTGATAGAATATCGTTTTTTCAACTTAAAAAAAGACCACAATAAAAACATAGCAAATATATTTGAAATTAAACCTCATTAAAATCTCCTCTGGCAGTACGTATTTTGTAGCATAAAAGTAAATGGTAAATATATGACGTAGTTTAAAATTATGTCAAATGTTCATGTGGTTTTGCTGAATGGCGCACTACGCTAAGATAACGGCCGTGTTACCCTCGTAATACTGACTTTGGCTACAGTGTCCAGAAGGACCAATCCTATTCACGCGCAGGAATCTGCAGCTGTTTTGAAAGAGAAAGTAGATTTCGCTTGGGTGGTGCCGCTGACTTCTGTTCCTGATAATTCGAGTTTTGAGGGGAAAGCTGAATTCAGACAGCTCATTTTACTTGTATAATACAGGGCCCTTGTATAATACAGATGCCCCCTCACCCAGGGGGGTGAGGGGGCATCTCTCCTTTAGGAGAATATCATACATCTCTGCTTTATGCATAGGCTACACATTGCTCACTGTTTACAATGTCGCATAAGTGTTACATTTTCAAATTGCTTATATGTGACATTTCCATGGTTTCTGTATGCAGATCGGTGACCTTTCACTGCTAAATTTATGACACCTCGAGTGACACTTCATCACAACTAAACTGAGAATAGGACTACATGTAAAGACACAATTATCTCAAATTACACCCTTTTGAGCAATAAGAAACTCTAAAAAAAAAAAGCATTCAAGCGGCTTTAAAACACCCGAAAGAGAAGGTCACTATCCTATGGGGAAAATTGTTTGTAATTTTCCCAGCCGTGCTTGCCAGTTTGAGATATGGCAAGTACGGTAACAATATATGAATTTGTCTGTATGAGTAATTAAACTAATAACCATTTATATAGCACTCGGTAAAGCGTCTAAACGTCGTTATCACTGCCCAAAGGAACCTTTCTTAGCAACATTAGAGTAATGAAAGATTGAGAAAGAAATAAAGTAAGCATATCTGTGCAATTACCAGACATTTGAGTTCAGAACTCACTAAGCTGTAGAAAGAGAACCTGTAGCTCACGTGAGGGTCTCTGCTACACAAGAAGCAACCCATTGAGCTACTGTGATAAAATACTAATCCGCGTCCAGCCTGTTAACACACTGTGCTTGGCAGCAGGTACATTAACCCTCTAGCCGAGGAGTCAGAGGTGTGACTAGACACACTTCGCCCAGGAAGTGCATTACCCACAATTAACCCATGGAATCTGCTGGGTACTTAAAGAGGATTTCAGCAGATGTCTTAATCCCACAAAATATTTGCATTTTCTGCACCGACTACTGGGATTAATTAGTTCAGACCTGAATCAACTCCTGAGCTTTCTGCATCCGGCGTGGCTCCTGCTTCAGACTATATAGTAGCACACGCAAACATGTTGGACCCTGGGTAGGTGAACAGTTCTTACAGTTCTGCATTGCCACGCAGATGTCAGGAGGCCGAGGACAAACTACACAATGCTCTGGGGCGGGCGGCTCATTGCCAGAACCTTTCACTGCATCTGTTGTGTGCCTGAGTGAAACTTAAATACCTGCGTTTGCATATTGATGCACCTGGGTAGCGCCAAAATAAAACCTCCACCCAACCCAGAGCTTGGCCCTTGGTGAGGTGACCGGAGCCCATAAACAAAAGCAGTTTGCCATACCCTGGGCTCTGGCAGGAGGACGCCCAGCAAATGCTGTCGCTGGCCCATTATCATTCTGTATGTCATAATTAGGCCGACATACAAAATGATAATTGGCCAATAGCAGCCTGTGTCAGGTCGGGGAGGGGCTGCAGCAGGCCACTGACCACAGCAGGAGCAGAAGCTGGCCCCTGCAGTGAGAGTTACAGGACTCTCAGGCTGTTTGCAGGGTGCAGCTTGCTCTAAAGTCCGTAATTACGGACAAAAGGCGTCTGTGAAAGAATTAGGCCCAAATTACGGGCCCTCTATTAAATTTACGGATGGTTGGTGACCGTAATCCCCGTGCATGTTCGCAGAGGGGCAGGCACCGCTGGACAATAATCTGCAAGGCACCGGCCCCCACCCTCAGTGGTGTAGGAAGGAGGGTGCGGTAGGTGCGGCCAGCCCTTGGTGTCATCACTGAGGTGGGTGACAAAATGACACTGAGGGGGGTGACAAAATGGCAACAATATGTGTAACTATCTTTTTTTCCCTTATTTTAATCATTTCAATGTGGGCAGGGGCTGAGAAGAAGTTTTCCGCACCTGTTACCACCTGACCTTGCTATGCAACTGCCCACCCTAGATCCATGTGGAACCCAGCCGGGTGAGGGGATTAATAAATAGTGTTTTTATAACAATATGACCACCACAAGCCGGGCTGACATGTGGTAGCTGGGCTAAAGTTGGCTTGACGTGGTGGAGATTAATTTTGTGAGATCTGCCAATTAAGCACATGCATGCTCTCCGTAGCTGCAGCATCAGTCACTGCAGGTAGCGGCAGTCTCCTCTCAGAGTTATCCAGAGGGACACTGTAATGTGCGACTAATGCATTTTTTAAGTGCTGATGGGGACACCAACAGTTAAATGAGTTAGTCTAACCCCTGATGCATGATACCTTGCAAGGCGGCTCTTCCTGGGATTTAAGAAATCACACAGAGGTCGTTTTAGTGCCAGGGACATGCATGCTTAAACGTAATGTGCTGTAAGAGAGAATGGCCGAAACTGCATCAGTAATAAACATAAAGGTTAATAACTCCATCTCTATAACCAGCAGGACCCTTGTGTAAGAATGACAGCCGGTGTTTTAGCGTTTGGGATCCTATTTTATTTACCAGTAGATCAGATGTACCAATTAATGGTGGCACATTTTCATATTCAGCAACTCGCTCTTATTTGGAGAGTTGTCATCCAACCACCATAGAAGCCCTCAGAAAGTCCTGGAATCTAACTTGCTAAATGCTGCCCACAGACTTAAATGGGTTAGCTGGATTTTTCCTCAGTTCAAACCCCAATAAGGTCTGCCTTAAATAAACCGGCTTCTGTAACTCTCCTGGCAGACTCCGTACATTGACAGTTATGCCCTTTTGCAAGCCAAATAAATTGCTAAGAGGCATTTTTTTTCTCTGATGGAAGAGGGAAAACAGCCTTTACAATGAGGTTTTTACCTCGTTGTGCCTTTACCACGCAATTTTTAGCATGCATATTTTTACAGCGAATATTCATTTATTACGCATGCCAATACCATGAATTTAAGGTAAGTTGGGTAGGGTGAGGTTCTCGCCCAACAAATACATTGTTTTTAATTATAAAAACAATGTGTGGAATTAGCATGCGTTGTAAATGCATTTTCGTGGTAAAAACATGCGTGCTAATAAATGCATGATAAACGCGTACGATGCATTTACCTACGTTATACCGTCGTACAAGCATCGAAGAGTTGCCTTTGAGCTGGTCAAAACCTTATAGATGTCAACCCCAGTCCTGCTCCTTGGAAGCGAGAGGGATGTTTCCCTCCTTGCCTGTGTTATATTTTGTATGGTTTTATGACTTGCTGCGTGGCTCCTGACGGTGAAGCAGAACATGTTTTTTCATAAAGTTGTCCCACCAATGCCAAGTTACCTCTACACATAACATTGGTTTACTGGCCCTGCTGAGTTAATATAGGTTACTGCTCATGTGCCTGCATATCTGTCAAGGAGCCCCATAGAATGGATGACAGCGTTGGCGCTAATCCTAGCTTTTTAGCCACATGCACAGTATTAGACCTATAGCTTAATTTTTACTATTGTAAGTATGTGTTTCAAAATCCTACCAAGCACTCGGTGGAGACAATGGGCATATTTCCATTCTTACCTCAAAATCAACATCTGAATGTTCCTTGTTGTGTTTTGGAGTCACACTGAATGTTTCATCCGTGTCCTTTTTAGGTCTCGACCTCTGCCAATGCGCTTGCGCATTGCAGATGTCGAGACTTATAGAGTTGGATCCACGAAAGCTAAACCAGGCGGATTGCGCCGAGTGCATGTGCCGGTGCACGCGCTTTCCATTTGCTCTCCGAGCCGCCTGCCTTGCATCATTGCATCAGACCCGCCACAGCACTGCCGAGAGCTTCACTTCAAAGGGATCCACTCCCCCGCCCCCTGCTTCACACTTCAAAGCAATGCGCCCCCCGGCCCCGCAAAGCCGAGAGCATTTCCCGCCCGCTTTTAATTTCATTTTGCGGCCGCTTTTAAATATCCTGCGTGTCTTTTGCGCTTGTTTATTCATCCGATTCCTAACATATGGCATGTACTGAACAGTTATGTACTAAACCTGGCAGAGTGGGTGCCCTTTGAACTTCTTGTTTTTTTTTTGCAAGCACGCATTTGTCCTGATCAGAATTGGTGGAAAGCATCAAACCACCAGATACTTAATGCCCCTGCAATCTCTTTTTGATTCATTTAGTCTTTTTTGTCTATTTATTTCTTGAAAGCGAATCATTTTCTCCCGTTACTATCTGTATTTGAAGAGAATTCGCTCACAACGGGGTCGGCTTTGAAAGTAACATTTACTGCCTGTTGACCGCAATGCCATCAGTTGTATTATTTTTTTGACGTTTGAAAGACCGAGGGAATGTGCTCGCTTTTCATAAACTTCCTCCGTGGTTCCTCCCTTCGGGCGATATATGGCATTCCTAGATGCGTGTTTCCTTTAGTGACAGCGCCTCTGTAATTCTGGTCTAAGGGCACCTGTGCGGTGCTCTGTGGTGGTCTGTGTTCTCCGGCATATTTAAAGGCTTGGCGACTCCGCCCCATGGCTGTCCAAACACACTCTCTCCACAGGCCCCAACATCAAAAGAGCTAAGCCGAGGCCACTGGAAATTGGAACCACAGGGTTCTGTATATCAACTTCACCACTGTGATGGGCAGTGATTTCTTTCCATAATGCATCTTTTCTTAAGATCTGGCAGGTGTGTCTCTCTGTGCATGCAATGGGGAAGCACAGCAAGATGGATCTTTATTTGCAGCACCACCACAGCACCACTCAGCACCACCACAGCACCACTCAGCACCACCACATTATCACTCAGCACCACCACGTTATAACTCAGCACCACCACAGCACCACTCAGCACCACCACAGCACCACTCAGCACCACCACATTATCACTCAGCACCACCACAGCACCACTCAGCACCACCACAGCATCACTCAGCACCACCACAGCACCACTCAGCACCACCACAGCATCACTCAGCAGCACCACTCAGCACCACTCAGCACCACCACAGCACCACTCAGCGCCACCACAGCATCACTCAGCGCCACCCCAGCATCACTCAGCACCACCACATTATCACTCAGCACCACCACAGCACCACTCAGCACCACCAGAAGTGTGGAGAAGCGTGGCTCAATGGTTAGAGCGGCAGACCCTGATGCAGAGGTCCGGCCCGGGACCAGGGTTCAATTCCCGCCTCGGCGGTTCTTGGACTCAATTTCCCTGGACCTGATAATTCTCGCCTCGGTGCCTAATCACGGGTCCCACTCTGTGACTCTGGGCAATAGCTTGCTTAATTTCCACAAAGGCCCCAGCAGCGCTTGGATGCCTGGCTTCACCTTGGGGGTGCCCAGGAGTGGACATTTCACAGGAAAGCCAGGATGGGTTCCACAGCGGTATGAATACAGCGCTACGAGACCTCTGTGTAGAAGTGCGCTATATAAATACAAACACATTTACACATTTACATTTAGACCACAGCATCACTCAGCACCACCACAGCATCACTCAGCGCAACCCCAGCATCACTCAGCGCAACCCCAGCATCACTCAGCACCACCACAGCACCACTCAGCACCACCACAGCACCACTCAGCACCTACCACAGCATCACTCAGCACCACCACATCATCACTCAGCGCTACCCCAGCATCACTCAGCGCAACCCCAGCATCACTCAGCACCACCACAGCACCACTCAGCACCACCACAGCACCACTCAGCACCTACCACAGCATCACTCAGCACCACCACATCATCACTCAGCGCTACCCCAGCATCACTCAGCGGTACCCCAGCATCACTCAGCGCTACCCCAGCATCACTCAGCGCTACCCCAACATCACTCAGCGCTACGCCAGCATCACTGAGCACCACACCAGCGTCACTCAGCGCCACCCCAGATTCACTCAGCGCCACCCCAGCATCACTCAGCGCCACCCCAGCATCACTCAGCGCCACCCCAGTATCAGTCAGCACCACCACAGCATCACTCAGCACCACCACAGCTTCACACAGCATCACTCAGCACCACCACAGCATCACTCTGGAACACCACAGCATCACTATGCGCTACCCCAGCATCACTCACGGCCTCCACAGCATCACTCAGGGCCACCACTGCATCACTCGGGGGCACCACAACATCCCTATGCACTACCACAGCATCACTGAATGCCTCAGCATCACTCGTCGCCACCACAACATCACTCCGCGCCATCACAGCATCAATATGTGCAACCATTCAACAACAACTGGTTCAAATATGTTCTCTCAATGTTTCAAGCTTTATTACAAATGTCACAAAAAGATGTTAATATGTCACTTCTGTTCTTGGATTTTCGTCACAATAAAATACACTGAACATAATCTTCACAAAAGTTATTTACAAAAGTTTAAGCTATTGCCATTATAAATTACAATCACTTTTATTTAAGTATTAATTATTTTAAAAAATTAAAAGCCATTGTTATTTGTAATATCAATACATCTAAGTCACGTAAATACAAAACATGTTGCATTACAAATGCTATAGGTGTTACATTTGCGAAAGTTATAACTATTGGCATTGTAAATGACAAAGCTATTAATTTAGCTATTTTCAAAACCAACACATAAATAAAAAAATTGTCATTTACAAGACCAATAGCTCAAACTTTCCTAATGCGAGACCTATTGCATTGCAAATGCTATAGGTCTCGCAATGCGAGCATTCTTGCCTTATGCTTTGGAGGTAAGGGAAACAGTCTCTCCTTGTGCTTTGGAGATACAGGACATATTCTCCTTGTGCTCTGGAGACATGGGGACCGTTCTCTCTTTGAGCTTTGGAAGCACAGGGAACCTTCCTTTTTCCTTATTTGAAGATAGAGTGAACATTCAAGCCTCCCCTTTCCTGGCAGACAAGGGAACATTCCTGTCTCTTCTAAAACACGATCTTGCATATGTGTGACCAGGTAATATTCATCTTTGAGGAAAGAGATGAGGTGTTTTGTGTACTGGTCAGACATCATGTATATGCCAATTGTTACGGCATAGTGTGGCTTCCAGTAGTGGTAGACCAAAGGATGGCACAGCGCAATCTTCACGTGCATTTATAGAGTGCTGTGAATGATGATAATTGAGGTATACTTGCAGGTTACAGCACTGGAAATGTGGTAATAAAACATGTCATCATTGCGGTGCATTGAGCGGCCTTTGTGGGAATCTCGAGTGACATAATTTGCATTAATAAGAATCGCAAAGTTGTATTTGAGTACAGAATTCTCTTACGTGATAGTAGAGCTGGAGAAAGGTCTAACAGTGAGAGATTGAGCAATTATCTTTGGCCTGGGACAAAGTCAAACGCTATAGTGTAATCCAAGAAGGCAACATACATACATTAACAGGTGTATTTGTAAAGTGCATGTTCACGCCAGCAATGGGGCATCTTGGCGCTGAAATAACAGATGCATATTGTTACCCACCTCAATGGTACTCATTTTATCGGCCTCAAATTCGTGAAAGGCTGAGTGGACCCGCCGGGATTTGAACCTGTGACCATGAGGTCGAACACAGGCCCCTGCAGTGGATGCATTAGTCCACTGAGCCTGCCATTCTGGATGCAGCTTGTAAACTGGGATTATCTAT
This sequence comes from Lissotriton helveticus, assembly GCF_964261635.1. NCBI lineage: Eukaryota > Metazoa > Chordata > Amphibia > Caudata > Salamandridae > Lissotriton > Lissotriton helveticus. Next base: position 1,763,682,377 of record NC_136065.1, read on the forward strand.
GTGAATCTTATTCCCACGAGGAGTTCTTCTATAACCCCCCAATCAAATTTTCTCATGAAAGATTTCTTGAAATGTAGTTCCCATTATACTCTGTTCACCAACAAACTGGTCTTTTTTGTGGAAAGGGAATGCATTGGAACAGAATTGATCTAGTAGCAGCTAGGAGAGTTTTCTCTTCTTAAAACTTTTGTGAAGTGACATCCATTATTCTTCGTTGAAGTTTCCCCCAAGATATTCCTTCTGGCCCCTCAGTACTTCACCAACTTTCATCCCGACAGTCCTGGAATAATTCTATGCTTCTACTTTCTCTTCTTCTTTCCACCTCTTCTGTATTGCTGCATCCTTCTTTCTAGAGTTTGTATAATTATTCCTTGCTATTCCAATGTCCTCAACTGTTGATATCATATGGATAAGTTTTTATGTTTAAAGTTTTCTGAGAACATGATGACCAATTTCCCTTGTCAGTTACTATGTTTCCTAGGGCTTTGATTATGTCATACTATTTCTGCCCTCTCTAGAGCTCGCTATCATGCTGTTCAGCCCTCTACCAGTCAAGAATGCAAACATTTTTCACCACAGTTTTAAATTTTTTTGATTTATAGAACCCGATTGAGGTTTTCAAATGAAGGTTCAGTTTTCAATTGATTTAGCACAGCAGTTACTTATTATTCAATACTACAATGCACCTTTTCATTTCTAAGCTACATTTGTTGACATTGACTTCTTATTCGTACATGGTGGGAGAGATTTTGAATTTCTTTATGTCCATAAATTAATTCACAGGTTACTCGAAGACATTTTGTTCATTTTGACAGAGTTTGCAACAGGGGTGTGGCATTCCTATCACCCGACTCCTAGCACAAAAATATTGGGGGTCATGAACATCGCATTTTAATGTTTATTTTGTCCTTTGGACAAGTAGGCCCAACATCTGCAGCACTCTGGTAGTCAGTTCACAGTATTATATTATTGATCTATGAAACAACACTGTCTGCAGTTTAGGTAAGATTTATATTCCACATGTTCATGCTTTTCAAACTTGTGTTAATAGTTCAATAATGCAAAGTCTATTATTAGGGTGGGCACTCTAAGGAAATGCTGTGAGCTTGGCTTGCACTACTGACAATGGTTTCATTATAACCATGTGCATACATGTTTGCAAAATTTCACAATTTGAGGCTACCTATTTTGCTCCCAGAATGCTCTCTGATTAGATGCAAATAGTTGCAGAAGCCGGAAAGCAATATTGATAATCCTTTGCATTCAAAATACAATGTACACAAAAAAATTGCTACTAGAAGAATTTTTTTTGATAAACTGCTATTTCAAGTACCATTTCTTTGAGGGATCATTTTAGTAAAATGTGTTTGAAACACACTAGTATTTCTAAAAGAAAAAGAAAAAAAATTAAAATGAGTGTTAAACCAGCATTAGCAAGATTATGGCTAAAATGAAAATGTTCCCAAAGACAACAGGTCTTGAACTTATTGACTCCCTTTTGGTACATCAATGTGTGTTTTGTTTTAACATAGTTTTTGTGAAACGTGAAATTCATTGGAACTACTTGGCCCTCACCAATGTATGACAACAAACGACTAAAAGCAAAACTTTTTGTCGTCTCGAAAAGCACATTCCGATAGTAGTCCCTGGCACTGAAGGGAAACTATTGTTTGTGCCTATGTGCTCCTTGTGATAAAGCAGAATGCCATCCTTCACAGTGAAGCTAACTATATATGAAGTTATATATTTCTATATGAAGTTATATATTTTAACAAAAACAGAAGGTCTTTGCTAATGCCACACCTACCTAATTTTGTACAGCCGGTGTCCAGCTAATGGGTGTAAGTGTTCCTAATATGCATATGCCCCTAGTGCATCATAGGTGTGTACAGGTACTAAACATGTTATAAATCTCTGTATTGTAGAGTAACTCTATGTGCAGGTGACAGCACACTCCACATAAGTTTTTTGGTGCTGCAAAAAAAGTTTTCAACAGAGCAAAGATTCTATGTACTATATACATAGTATTGAACGCAGCCTTGAGTTCTTACATAGAATCACCACAGCATGATCATTTCTAAATAATATAGACGACTGGGGCACCAGATACCAATGGTATGTACATGCTCTTGTTTTTCTTCCCTAGATTGACTATCTGTAAAGGTTTTACCACAGTATGAAGGCTGCATGTAGTATAATCTTTTGGCACCTTGAGATCTTGGCAATTTTAAGTGAATAGTCTGAATAGTGCATAAAGTATACTCTGTTCATAGTAGATACTTTTTAATACTCTGTGATGTAATTCTCATGAGTTTCACTATCTGCAAACAGTGTGGTACAGAGTAAACTGTATCCTTAGTGTAAACACTATTTACAGTACCCACTTTTCTACTGATATCCACTTCATTTCTCATTGTAGGTTTGATGACTGAGAGGGGTTTGATACAGGTAAAGACTGTCCATAGTAGGGCATTAGTTATGTTACAGGGAGTCCTTATTTAGAGGAATTTGGTTTTCTCTGAACAGTTGTATGCAGATTGAACACCGTGTGCAGTCGAGGTTACCCTTTATCTGTGGTTGTTAAGTCAACATGAACTCGCCTACCCATGAAGTGCATGGTAAATTTTCAATGTTGCATATAACAGAAACTTGTTTTACCTATGGGGATTGTATGTATGATAGCATTAATTATGCTTTCTAGTATTCTGAGCTATTTTGCACTTAATTTCATAGATCTAATGCCATGCCGTTCATAGAGCAATGTACATAAGAAGATTGGATGATGTCATAAATTATTATTGGTGAGGTGGCTCACACACTCCAATTTAAACTTTTTTGTATATATAGTAACATTGTTTATTTGATTCTAGGTGTGCAGTAGTGTATCGTTTCTGATACAGGGCATGCCCTAATTGATCGCCTACCCTAATTGCACTGCTCGTATTCATCTTCGTATTGGATCGATGTGCACGCTTTGTACTATATTGTGCAGATTTTAGTACACAATTTCACAGCATCTGTGTTTTGCACACTGGAACATCTAATAGTGCACACTTTTATTACATTGTTAATACACCAGCGATTTGCACACTTCCAGGCTACATTGTACAGATCTTTATATACATTGATTTGCATACTTTTATATGTGCATCCACATTCAGTGATTTTTCACACTAACAAAATGCAGTTTGAGCCGCCAACCAATTTTCTTTAAAATAAGTGTTATCTGCCAATTCCTTTGATAAGATGGAAGAAAGAAAATGTTATCCTATATGAGCGTGATTGATGATGATGATGATATGTCTCAAGAACGGAAAAATATATTTTACTACGTTGCCTGGGTTCAGAAGGGCAAGGTGATATTTTGAGAAGATCAGGAAGATGAAGGAGCTGAGTTGTTTAAAGAGGCATTATTGAGACCTCAAAAATAGGTTTAAACCTACTGCAAGTGTTGCTTTGAACAGATTCAAATTTTATATTGGGTTCACAAAAAGGTGATTACATTTTTGATGAGTTTCTTAATACTTTACGATGATTATCTTCGCATTGTAATTTTGGGATGATGATGGGTGAAATGATTAGAGATCAGATAATTGCTCATGTCAAGAGCAAAAAAGTCCAAGAACAGCTGTGGGTAATGGGAGATCCAAAATTACAAGATGCAATCACTACAGCAAAGGCATTAGAGCTGTCTGAAAGATAGATTAAATCTGTGCATGAATCTGAGAAAGTCAATAAGGATGAGAGTGAAGTGGTGTGTGCAATTGGAAGTAATAATTTCAATCCTTGAGGAGGTGTGCCAGGAAGGAAGTATGATAGATATAATAAAGCAGATAATGATAAATACAGTAAAACCGAGAAATTCTTGTGCTATTTTTGTAGGAGCACAGGTCATATTGCATCTTGACTTCGTTGTCCTGCAGTAGGAAATTAATGCATAAAATGTGGTACGACTGGGCATTTCGCTAATGTGTGAAAAGATTTATAAAGAGCAGCCACGGCCGGCTGTGGGAGTACCTGCAGGGTGGTGACGTGTGGAGGGGAGGGGAGGGCAGGGTGGGGGTTAATTATGTATGGATTACGGAGTTTTACAGGTAACGTAAACACTTAAATAAATTATACGAATTTCGTTGCGCGCACTGAATCGCATTTGGGGATGCAGTGCACTCAACGAAATTCGTTTTATTTATTTAAATGTTTACTTACCTGGGAAGCTCCGTAATCCACACATTACTACCCCTACCCTGCCCCTCCCCCACCCCACGTCACCGCCCTGCAGGTACTTCCACTGCCGGCCGCGGCTGATAAAGAGGTAATTCTCGTATGAAGAGTAAAGTGTTGTGCCTAAGTAAAGGGAGGTCTGTTGATAGAGGGAGGTTTGTGTATGAGAGTACTAGTTGTGTAGAAAGAGATAGTGAAATAGAGGTAGTGTTTGTTGCCTCTAAAAAACAGTGATGTGGAAGAAGAGAAAGGCAGAGTTAAGGGTCCTCCAAAATGTAAAGTGAGCATAATAGATATGGAGCTGGAGCATATGGCTTATTCTGGGTCTTCTTGGATGATTGACAGAAAAAAATATGTTATTCAAAGGTTTGAGAAAGTGTGGAGTGTGGAGGATTTAAGACCATCAGATATAATATATCCAAAAGTGTTGATGGTACTGTGACTGAGATTGTTGGTTATGTGGAAACTGATATACCGCTTAAAGGGAGGAGTGTGACAATAAAAGCCATATGTTGCACCTAAAGGAGTAAATGCATTAGGTTGGAAGGACCAGTGGAAGTTAGGAATAATAGAAGCTGTGAGCCTGTATTGTTTGTGGAGAACTCTGAAGGAAGAAAATGGATTGTGTCTAGTTTTTGGTAGGTTATAGTACAAAAACTCAGAAATGTGCCTATTAATGTGAGAGAGAAGCTAAAACGTATACTGTTGGAGATGGCATATGAAGGAGTGAAAGAGGAAGTAGAATCATCTGAGTGGGTGTCTCCAATAGTTTTAGACTGCAAGGTGGGTAATTCATAAACCTTTTGTTCTGTTTTCTGTTTTTTAAACTGTAGTTTTGTTGCTTTTGTCCCCTTTTGCCTTCTGTATCCCGCTCTTCCCCCGTTGCTGCCGTTGCTGCTGCTGCATACCCTGCAGCCCACCCCCTGCTCGCCCATTCCGCTCCCCGCTCCCGCCTCCCAGCTCCTCCTAACTCCCACCCATCCTTATATGGTGGCCGCCCCAAAGTAGCAGCTAAGGCAAGCCTGTCTGCGCCTGTCCACGCCTGGACCGCGCCCAGCACCAGACCCTCTGGCCCCCGCAAATACCACGATGCCCGTCACCACTACGATGCCAGTGCCCTCCATGCACTCAACACCGGACGATCACACACCTGCTTTCTGGCCACCCCAAAGCTCACCAAAGGACCCTTCTCCTGCCAGAGCTGCAGCTTCACCTGCATCCGATCCACAAATCCACCCACCGAGAACGGACGCAACCACCTCAGATGCATTTTACTCAACACCCGGTCGGCCCGCAAGCATGCCGTCGAACTCTGGGACCTACTCAACTCCACCTCACCGGACGTTGCTTTCCTGACGTAGACCTGGATGAACCCCTCCTCGGCACCCTCTCCATAGCCATCCCTACAAGATCACCCGCAGGGACCGCACCAACGAACTGGAGGAGGAATCGCCATCATCCACAGGAACACTCTCAAAGTCTCGACCAGCACCGACGACACCCTCAGCACCGCTGAACACCTGCACTTCCAGTTCCACACTGATCCCAACATCACCCTCAGAGGAAACCTCGTCTATAGATCCCCCGGACCCTGGCCACAGTTCAGCGACTCCATCGCCGACTTCGTCAGTAAGCATGCCCTCACCTCCATAGACTACATCCTCCTCGGGGACCTGAACTTCCACCTATAGAACAACAACACCAACTCCACTACCTTGATTGACAACCTCGCCAACCTCAGACTCAGACAGCTCGTCACAAGACCCACCCACTCTGCCAGCCACACGCTCGACCCCATCTTCTCTGCAAGCTCCCAGGTCTCCTTCAGCCACACCACCGAACTCCACTGGACTGACCATCGCTGCATCCTCTTCACCTTCCGGAAACCCACCGCACTCAACAGATCCCCCGCCGCTGCTTGAGCAGAAGTCACTTAAGATCAGCTAAGCATCACCCTCGCCCGAAGCCCACCTGTCGACCCCACCAACCCCGACACCGCTGCCCGCAACCTCAGACAGTGGATCGACGATTGCGCCAACACTTTCCCCCCGATCAAGAAACCCTCCAGCAGACACACCAACAAGAAAGCCAACTGGTTCACCACGGACCTCCAGGCCTCCAAGCAAACCTGCTGAAAAATAGAGAAGAAATGGCATCTCGAACAGACACCGGACAGCCTCGCAGCCCACAAGAACGCCATCTGCAGACACCATCACCTCATCAGATCCGCCAAAAGGGCCTCCTTCAAAGACCGCCTAGAAAACAACACACACAACAGCTAAGAGCTTGTCAGCATCGTGAAGGAACTCTCCAACCCCAGCTCCAACACCAATAACATCACACCTTCGCAAGACCTGTGCGACTCCCTTGCCACCTTCTTCCATCGCAAGATCGCAGACATCCACATCAGCTTCAACACCTTGATGCCCGACAGCCACCAAGACCTCCAACCTCATGGCCACCATCCACACCGATCCTCTGCTCACCTGACCAATATAAACAATGACGACACCATCAAAATTATGATCACCATCCACTCCGGCTTTCCGTCAGACCCATGCCCACACCACATCTTCAACAAAGTAAACACCACCATCGCACCCCATCTCCGCAAGGCCATCAACATCCCCTTCGAGACCGCAACCTTCCTGGAGAGCTGGAAGCACGCAGAGATCAACCTCTTACTCAAAAAACCTAAGGCTGATCCAAAGGACCTCAAGAACTTCCGACACATCTCCCAACTCCCGTTCCTGGCGAAGGTCATCGAGAAGACCATCAACAGACAACTGACGCACTACCTCGAGGAGAACAGCATCCTGGACTTGTCCCAGTCCGGGTTCTGCAGCAACCACAGCACCGAAACTGCCCTCATCGCTGCCACAGATGACATTAGGGCCCTGCTGGACAACGGCGAAACCACGGCCCACATCCTCCTGGACCTGTCAGCCGCCTTCGACACTGTCTGCCCCCGCACCCTACACACATGCCTCCACAACGCAGGGATCCGAAACAAGGCACTGGAATGGACCACCTCCTTCCTCTCCGGCAGAACCCAGAGCACCTGCCTCCCCCTTTCCAATCCGAAGCCACAGAGATCATCTGCGGCGTACCCCAAGGTTCATTCCTCCACCCAACAATGTTCAACATCTACATGGCACCGCTCGCCCACGTCGGCCGACTGCACAACCTCAACATCATCTGCTACGCCAACGACACCCAGCCTTTCGTCTCCCTCACCAAGGACCTCCTCACTGCCAAAACCAACCTCCATGAAGGAATGAAAGCTGTCGCCGAATGGATGAAGAACAGCTGTCTGAAGCTGAACTCGGACAAGACAGAAGTCCTCATCTTCGTCTCCACCCCCTCGGCCTGGGACGACTCCTGGTGGCTGACCGCACTGGGAGCAGCACCAGCACCAACACCCACAGATTACGCACACAACCTAGGGTTCATCCTCAAATCAACACTCTCCATGACCAAGCAGGTAAATGCTGTCTCGTCCTCCTGCTTCAACACCCTCCACATGCTCCGCAGGTCCTACAGGTGGATCCCCACTGAAACAAGAAGAACGGTCACCCAAGCCCTCATCAGCAGCAGGCTAGACTACGGAAACGCCCTATACCCAGGAGCCTCGGCCAAACTCCTGAAACGACTACAATGCATACAGAACGCCTCAGCACGTCTGATCCTCGTCATCCCTCGCCGCAGCCACATCACATCCCCACCTGAGAGACCTACACTGCTTCCCGTCAACAAGAGGATCACCTGCAAGCTCCTCACCCACACACACAAGGCACTCCACAACACTGGACCAGCATACCTCAACAGACTCACCTTCTACACCCCAATCCGCCAGCTCTGCCGACCTCGCCTTCGCCACCATGCCCCACATCCGAAGAGCGACCACCGGTGGCAGATCGTTCTTCCACCTCGCCGCCAAGACCTGGAACACCCTCCCCATCCTCCTAAGGCAGACCCAGGACCTACTAACCTTCAGGAGGCTACTCAAGTCCTGGCTGTTCGAGCAGTAGCTGTATCCTCCCTTCCCCCCAGCGCCTTGAGACCCTCACGGATGAGTAGTGCACTTTACAAATGTTCTGATTGATTGATTGATTGAGGTTATGGGGGACCTCCGAACAGTTAATGCAAATATTGTGGTAAATTGTCATCCTCTGCCAAATATAAATGAGGTTGTTTGCATGCTTTGTGGAGCTAAAGTATTTACCACATTAGATCTGAGGTGGTCGGCATATTATCAAATCAAACTGACTGAAGAATCTCACCTCCTTACAGCATTCGTTATGCCGTGTGGGTTGTTTCAATTTAAGAGTCCTTTGGATTATCCTCAGTGGCATCAGTGTTTCAAAGGGCTATGTTCCAATTATTTAAAGACATTGAGAAATATGTCAAGTGTTTCTAAGAGGATATATTGCTATTTCCAAGAAATGAGAAAGAGCATGAGGAACACTTTAGAAAGGAATGTGGAGACTTGAAGGAAAGTGATTTAACCTTAAAGGAAAAGAGGTGTCAGTTCTGTTAAGTGGAATATTTAGGGCACACAGTGTCAAGAGATTGAATGGTGCCAAAAAATCGTTAGTGGATGCTGTCATGAGAGCACCCGCACCGGATAGTCTTGCAAAGTTGTTGCCTTTTGCAGGGCTCTGTGAATACTATAACAAGTTCAGTGAAAATGTTGCTACAAAAATGTAACCACTGAGGGAACTTACCCAGAAAGATGTTAAATATGTGTGGATAGATAAATAAAAATCTGCATTTGAAAGATTAAAAGAGAGATTGCCAATGCATCCACATTAAAACCTTTCAGAATGGAGGTACAATGCATTGTTACTGTGGATGCTAGTATGTATGGGATTGGGTATGTATCGTTCCAGAGATGTGGTAATAAAACATGGAATATTACATTTACCTCCTGAACACTCTCAGAAACTGAAAGAAGATATGTAGTTATTGAAAAAGAATAATTAGCATGTGTTTGGGCTATTGACCATTTTCAGAATTACATATGGGGCCAATGTTTTGTGCTTAAGACAGACCATAAACCTTTGGTGGGAATTCTTTCTTCTGGTGAAGATTGGAATGTAACAGCAGGTATTGCTAGACTGGCATAAAAGAATTGCAAGAATATTGTTTTACTGTGGAGTATGTGTCTGGGAGAAATAATGTGAAACATGTAATGTGATGTCACATCTATCTCCCTTGCACAATGTTTTGGATAATCAGGCAGAGGTTGAAATGGATGTTGTGACTGCTGTATCAGAGTATGTTGTGGGCAAGTTCAAATGAATAGGGAAAAAAATGGAAGAAGTGCGAAGAAGACGTTTTGATGCTACAAGAGGTTAGAATGTATATAGTGGAAGGATAGCCCAATATGAGAGATGTGCCAACAGAAATGATGTCTTTCTGTATGGTAGCCAATGAATTGGAGGTGGAAAGCGATTTATTTTTAAGAAGGGCAAGTGTATTACTCATAAACAGATGCCAGAAGGGGTTCTGATGTTAGCACATGAGTGACATATATATGGTAAGTAAAAACCCAGACAACTCACAAAGCACATGAGGGACATCTAGGAATGCCTTCCATTAAAAGACATATGCACCAAAAAGTAGCCAGACCTTGACAGAATGCTGACAGGATGGTGAGAGAGTGAGGGTCGGTGTAAATAGTGACAAAATGTTGAAATCAGCACCAACTCCTCTCCAGCTGGTGTCTGGGCCAGATTCATTTTGTCAGAAGTTAGGCTTTGATATATCGGGCCATTTTATGCATTGCCTGTTGAAGCTCATTATGCTTTAGTTCTAGTGGATTATCATTCAAAATGGCCAGAGGTAAAAAACTAGTGGCTCAAGCTCTCAAGCTACAACTAGCATCATCAGTGAATTTTTCAAAGAAGTTCTTGGAAGGATCGTTGGTGAGAATGAGATCCGAGTACAGTACTTCTATACCGTTACATGACAGGCCGGAAGATAATGTCAGTCACCATAGATCTGTATTAGAGAATCCTCAGGAGGGTTGTTTATGTGAAGAAGATATGAAGTTGATGTCAATATCTGTAAGTTGACAGGAGTTTATAACTCCATAGCTTCACTTGTGAAATTGGGTGCTCACAAAAGGTGCTCACAAACTAATTTGGAAAATGTTGTGCAAATGTTCTGTACATTGTTCTTGTGCCTGCACAAGATGTCCATCAGCTAAGCCGCAACATATTATTTTGTATACAGTTTGTGCTTCAGTGTTTTATCTTTTGCTGCATTTGTATTGTATCTTAACATATATATATTGCACTATTAGGCATAGGTCTGTTCATGTTATTAATTAATATCATGTATAATTTGCTGTAAGTGTGCTCTAGTGGACTGAAGACTGTAGGAGGGGAAGCCTGTACTGGGCAGTACCCGCTTGAATGAGTACTGTGCTGTAGGAAATAAAGTTACCTTCTGGATTTTACCCATTCTATGATTGGATTGCATTTACCATCATGCTTAAGCCCTCACCCCTCACCCTCCTGGCTGGTCTTCTTTCTTGTATCACCCACCTTTTTTCTATAAGATGTTTTCTGCTAGTATTCACAAAATACAATATATCATCACACATGGCCCTTATGTCTGCTGACCACTTTTGGTTTTTTTTTAGAGCAGAACTTTGCCAACTTAACAACAGGGTCAATGTCTTCTCATGCTATTTTTAACTCTACACACTTGAGACAAGAATAAAGATAAATGTTTACTAGTAGGTATTTTTAAACATTTCCCTCTCTCCCCATGTGTGCAATAAGACTCCTCCACAGCACATACCTCATAGTGAATATAAGGAACTCCCCTTTAATGAGGGAAGCAGCTCACATTGGCACATGCTTTGGTCAATGTGAGGAGGGGCCATTTGATGAAGCATGCCACCCTCTGGTTGGGTGAAGGCTTCAAGCAAATTATTGGAAGACACTTTCTTACTGATTTTCATTAGGGAAAGAATACACAGCTGTAGTCTGTTACAATACTTCATGCCCAGATTACCTTTTTGGTGTATAGTTTTTACATAGCAGAGGGTGTAATCTTGATTGTTTCCTCCCACCTCCCCTTTTGTTATTATTGATTGTTGTGATGAGCCATCCTGCAGCAGTTTAGAACAAGCACAAGCAGTTTTCAAGTGTTAGCATATTAAAGCCAGAAATCTTTTATTTGCTATCACATCATGACTGCATATTGAATAACTGGACTTTAGATTTCAGCAGAACAGGTGAGCATACTCATCTCTGTAGTGCCAACTAAAAGAATACATATCATGAGAAAAAATAGAAACTAAGTCAAAAACTAAATTCATTGTTAAATGGAGACTTGACCAGAAAAGTAGATGAAGAATGAGGTCATGCAGGGCAAAGAGTAGTTTATATAGCATACGCAACAACTTGTAGTGCTCTGTGATGCAGTAAATGTAGCACTAATACAGACAAATTGACCTGCGGCTTCAGTATATTAGCACTGAAGCCTCAAGAGCTGTATGTGCAGCAAGCAGATGGCAGTGAATGCAAATGAAAGGCATGGAAAGTGTTGTGCAGCGAGTGGCAGTTTAGTATATAGTAAAAACTGATCACATAGCACAAGTGCATTTTCTGACAAACATCACAGAGATTTCCCTGGGAAAATGTGATATGGATAAATGTCCCCACATCAAACTATCCTGATGAAATGTCACTGGAAGTATCTCTGAGCTTTAACTTCAGAACTCAGGACTCTGCATGTTGGACTTAGCCCTTTTTGCAGGGTCATCCCTGAACTTTTTGCCTTCCTCCTCTATTTTCTCTGACCTGATGTTGGCTGTTTTATGACTCTTGGCACTTTACCACTGCTGATCAGTGCTAAAGTGCATATGCTCTCCCTATTTTAAATTGTTGTATTAATCAGTGGTTCCATGATTGGCTGGGTTGGGTTTACCTGTCAGACCCTAGTACAGTGCACTAGGTGCGCCCAGGGCTTGTAAACCAAATGCTGCTGGTGGGCTTGTAGCACTGGTTGTGCCACCCACAGAAGCAGCCTGTAAAAGTGTGTCTAAGGTCTGCCATTACAGAGCATGTGAGCAGTCTGGTACTGCCATGCTGACTGGGCAAGTGCACCCACTTGCCAGTCCCCAAACCTTCACTTTTCTTCATATCAGACACCCCCATGGTAGGCCCAAGGGCACGGTGCATTGTAAGTATAAGGTAGGACATGCCCTGGTGTATGTGGCATGTCCTAATAGTGAATTACAGCCATTTTTGTTTTTCACTATTGCAAGGCTATCTGTTCTCTATAGGCCAGAATGGGCAGTTAGATTATTACATTTTATAATCCTAACTGACTCAGGGAACATGGTAGAAATTCGAGTTTAGAATGCCTGAACTCAGAATGATAAAACACATCTTTTAATGAAGTTGGTTTTAACACTCTGTGTTTGAAAATACCACTTTTAGAAAGAAGGTATTTTCTTGTCTAACTATCCAAAGCTTGCCTCTGCTAGGTTTTGGATTCCTTGTCCCTGTTTGAGTGACAGGGCTGGGGTATTGCAGGACACAGAATGAGTCAGCCCAGTGGTAAATAGAGAGGATCTGCATCTAGGTGGGTGGGAGTAGTAGCACCTGGGACCCGAATAGGGCTGTGCCTGCCTTCCACAATGGTGGCTCCACCTCCAGGGGAGCGGCTGATGTCTCCGCTCTGCACAATGAAAAAAGAGAATGAATCCTGTCAACAAAGTGCTCCAGGGCTGTGCTTTCCCTCCACAATGCTGGCTCCACCTCCTGTGGGACGTATGATGTTTCTGCCCTCCACTGTGAAAGGAAAGGAGGAGTCTTGTAACCAGAGTTCTCCAGAACTGGTTTGGACTGGGCAAAGGCCCCTCTGCCCTCAGAGGACAAAGGATTTTGTGGTATAAGTATTGGGACCCTGTTCCCAAGAAATTAGATCACTTTTGAACTACAAGAAGAAGCCTGTGCTGAGGAGAAGAACCAGAAGAAACTGAGGAGAGACTATCCCTAAGCTGAAGTGCTACTTGGGAGATTGGCCTGCAGTGGTTGCCTGAGTGCCAAAGAAAGGAGAAAGAACGTTGTGTGCTTTATTTTCAACTTGTGAAGGATCTCCAAGGGCTTGGAACAGGGCTTGCCTCCTGCTGAAGTCTCAGGGACAACAGACTTCAAAACTCAGCTCCCCAGAGTTCTATGGAAGTGTCTGCTGATGTTTTGGGCCTTCTGAGGGACTGCGTGTCGCAAGGAGCTGGAAGCACGACGCAAAGAAGAGGAAGCGTGTCGCCGTCGATGCTGCTGCCGTCGCACTTCTGAACAAGGGTGTCGCCGCTGGAGTTGTCGCACTGCATCGCATCGAGAGAAGAATCTTGCAATGAAGAGGAAGCGTATCGCTATTGCTGTTGCCTGCCGTCGCACTTCTGAACAAGGGTGTCGCCGCTGGAGTTGTCGCACTGCACCGCATCGTGAGAAGAGTCTCGCAACGAGGTGGACGTGTGTCGCCGTCGCTGCCGTTGCACTTCTGAACAAGGGTGTCGCCGCTGGAACTGTCACATTGCACCGCATCGAGGAAAGCACCTCGCATCCCCGAGAAGCGCGCCACTGTCGGAACTGCTGCCATCTCATTTCTGAACAAGGATGTCGCTGCTGTAGTTGTCGCATCGTGCAGAAGCTTCAGGCAAACGTGGGAGAAGAGTGTTGCAGCGGAAGCTGTTGCGATCACACTTCTGAACAAGGGTGTCACCGCTGCAGTCCACGCATCGAACCAAGAACTTCTCGCATCCTAGGAGAAGCGTGCCGCATCTGAAAGATCTTCAGGTCTTTATTTCTTTGCACCAGAACTTTGCTGAATTTCCCTCTCTGCGACATTGCTTGTCGTGGAAGTGCAACGCATCGTAAGGTACATTGACGCCAAGTGTTGCATCTTAAGAACTGAACTTAATTAAGCTAAACGTACCATCTTAAAGTAACAGTATTGTGTATTTTTGTCGTTCATGGTCTGGTGGTAAATCTATATAAATTGTACCTATTTTTGATATAAAACCTTGTGTGGTGTCCATCTGTAGTGTTGTCACTGGGTTACTGTATGTGGTCCCAAATGCTTTACGCACTGTCTCTGAGATAAGCCTGTCTGCTCGTGCCAAGCTACCAAGGGGGTGAGCAGGGGTTATTTTAGGAGTGTAATCCCCTTATCCTGACTAGAGGCAAGGGTCCCTATTTGTCACAAGTACCTACCTGTGCCAACTGGAGACCCCCAAATCTAACACTTACTTCTACTACTTCCTTCAACCGCAGACTCGTAATAGGATCACTTATACGAGGTTGCCAGCCCTTCCAATCTATAATTTCATATGGCTCTAGACACAAAAAATGGGTGGTTAACTTGCAGGCTTTGCAACTACCAGCACGAGTCTTGGCTACAACTGCTGTGCTACTGCCCTCACCTTGCCAATGTTCGCCAGGAGGTCCATAGGAATGAAGGGGAAATGTGCGATTCGCAATTTGCTATTCGCAAATTGTGAATATTTTCAAGGACACCCTATTGCACCCCTGAAAACTGCATGGGTGCACATGTGGCGCACATACATGCCCTAAGGGCATTTATGTGCGTCACATGGCACTTTGAAAAAAGAAAAAATATGCATTTTGAAAGGAATTCGCAACTTACCACCAACTAGGAGTTGGTGGTATTTTGCGATTCCTTAAGGCCAATTTGCTATTTTTTTAAGCTTCTTACATTGCATTTAAGGAATCGCAAAATTTGCGATTCCTTAAATGCAATCGCAAGATAAGGAATCGCATATTTTGCGATTCCTTATTTCTCAAGCAGATTTGCTTGATGCATACCATTAGTCCAAATTGCATTCGCAAACGCGAATTTCGGCGTTTGCGAAGTCAATTTGACTTGATACATATGGCCCTAAGTCACTACTGAGCTCTGTTAATATGCTTACACAAGAAAATTATGCTTCTAACTTGGTGTGACTGATAGCGCTTCACAGAACACCTCTTCTATCTTCTATCAGGCAAGATTGCGTACTCAGATTCTAACTGGAGGTAACCTCTCATCTAAAATTCGAAACACAATCTTCTAAACCACATTATCTATCACTCCAATAAAACCAACACTCAAAGCCATCCAATATTTGCCCTTAATTATTTCTCGTAGTATCCCTCTCTCTCAACGCTAACTACAACACTCAACATGCAATACGCTGTTTACTTCATGCAATCCCTATTGAAACTGAAGTCGTCGTTCTTCTTTCGTCAGCCACCTCCTGTCTCACAGGAGCTAGGATCAGGTTGCTGGGTCAATTTAAATCTCGGAGCAAACTGTCTGGTCCATGAAGGTACTGTACTAAGGGCGATATTATCAAGAACAGCATTAAAATTATCGCTGCTTTAGTGGCAGTAAACCTCCGCTATAGTGGCGATAAGGGGCTTGATAATATGCCCTTGTGAAATCCCGTAGAAGCCGATGTTCACACCAGAACCTGGGCTTCTATGGGAATTCACAAGGGCATATTATCAAGCCCATTATCGCCGCTTAAGCTGCAGTTTCCTGCCGCGAAAGCAGTGATAATTTTAAAGCAGCTTTTGATAAAATGCCCCCAAATTCTTAACCAAAGGCCTATCATTTAAACTCCAATTTTGTTTAAACCTCCCTGCAGTGTAGTCCCTGTAGCTTGGTCTTTGGTGCTCCCCAATTGGAACTGTAATTTTGATAAATTGGGGCCCTAACGATACTTCCAAAGCATTTTCATAAGAATGACAGAAAAATGCTTTATGTAAGTATTTAGTCAAAATACAGTTTATGCCATCAGTAAATTGGCAGCAAAGCATACAAATCATATGTAGAAGAAATCAATACATTTCACTATGAAATCCTGCATAAATTCCCCTTTTAAGAATGGGAGGGAGCTCTCTCTTGTGAAACAAATGCACTCTCTTACATGTATAGGACTTCAGGCAATGGGCTTCATACATTCGGTGGGAATACATGATTCATTACGTTTGCATAAGAAGGAAACAGTATAAAAGAAACAATTTGAAATAGAATACATCCAAGGATTTTCCCACCATCATTACACTATGGTTAGATCATTCTCACAGTCTTGGCTAAACAGTTAAGTTGATATAATGTTAACAGAACTAGGATGAGCAAAGTTTGCCCTTGACTGGTATGTTCGGGAAGCATTCTCTGAGAAAGTTTTTTGCTGACTAATGTGAAACTATTAAAGTTTATTTTGGAACTCAAATCGAGAAAATATCACAAACAAGATGTAAAATGACATAGAAAAGGTCCCGCATTAGCTTTAGTTCAAATAATAGAGCATTGTTTTTAATTGATAGAAAATTAGCGCTCACATTTGTATTAAGGTAATATGTACAATCTGTTACTTCCAGTGGAAAAAGGTGACTTCTGCATTCACCAAATAGTCCCCACCAGATACTAAAAAGAAGGGTCATCATGCATTGCAATAAAAACACTCACTAGGCGGCGTAATGATGCACTAAATGGCTAATGTCATCAGTTGACAGATGTTTAGTTATCTGAAGCCCACTATTTGTATAAATGTTAGTGCCGAAGGTTCTTTCTGACAGCTCATCTGTCAAGGAATACCTAAGGAGGTATGCAATACTGAGTATTTGGAAGAAAAGATGATGAGGGCCCTAAAGATTGTCAGAAGCAAGATCATATTGATATCAGTAGAAGGGAACGCAGATGCACAACAGGTGAATGATTATCAGAAAGCACGACAAAGGAAGAAAACGCATTAGAGAACAGATGTTAGTGGAGAGGGTGTGAATACTTACCTGTATCCTTTCAGCAGATATAGACTGTCACCATTAGTAGTAAACAGAGATAGGAATGGAAGTTATCATTCAAGTGAAAAGCTGCAAGACTTGGTATGTTCATAATGGCAGTAAATTTTCAGTTTGTTCTTGATCTTGGAACCAACTGGAAACAGAAAGTGGTGTCAGATCTGCTTTTCTATAACAGTTAAGAAGTTTGGGGCTTATATATTAGCCTCTTACGGCACTTTTACGCCACTGGTCTGTTTTTTGATGCACAGGTTGCGTAAATAATGCGCCACATTGCAATATATTTGCAAAGTGACGCATCTAGGCAGATGCGTCACTTTGTAAACCCGTGCGCTACATTATACCTGCATCAGATAGAATATATGCAGGGTGAGTGGCCCCCTGCAAGAAAGCCTCATAGAAGTGGCCATCAGATTTCACTGCGCCACTTCTAGAACGCCATTGTGTCAAAACCTTACGCCTGCCTCACAGCAGGCGTAAGGGTGACGCAGGCCTTTCACATGGAGCCCCATGTGAAAGGATACATTACTGGAGTTGCGTCTGTTTTCAGACACACCCCAGCAATGCGTCACTTTTGCACCTACAGATACGTCAGGCTTCCTGACCTATCTGTAAATCCTTGCGACATTGAGCACTGAACAGTAAATACGGAGCATCCATGGTGTCGCAAGGAGGGCGCACTGAAAAGTGTTGCATCAATTGTTCCCCTAGCGATGCAACAGTTTTCATAAATGATGCCCCTTGACTCTGGGCAGGGGTCCAGACGTAAAATAGATGGTCTATATGACAATAAATTATTTAATTGGTATGGCGGATAAACAAAAATGGGTAAAAACATCAGTTGTACAGTAAAAAGAAGCAGATACTATCTGTGTCCCCTCCTCGACGGTCGATCAAGCCCACTTGCAGTGTGGTTTGCAAGTGAAACAAAGCACAAGCAGAGTCTGTGTTGCAAGTGAAATCATAAACGAAAAAAATAAAGACTCAAAAATATGAACGGAACCGAAAAATAAAGATTTAGCAGAAAAAATATCTACTTCTATTACCCCCCTGCCTACTGTCAAATGCATAAAGCTGTTTTTTCTCGATACATAGTATCGCTACATCCACCGATATGCTAGGAATTTGGGGACGATGTCTTCATCCATTCCACCAGTCTCCCCTAAGTGCTTTGAGGTGCCCATAAGTTGGATGATAGCCCTGTACAAATAATTAACATAACATAACTTACAAAAATATCTACGTACACCTCATGCCAACAGTAAGACCTTGTTTGGATCTGAGCAAGAGCCAAGTTCTACTGTAGAACAATATTTTTGTATGCAGATACTTTTATATGGTCTTTGTTTTTCAGTGTATATGTCCGAGTTGTTATTTTTGTACCATATATGTTTGAAGTCTGTATTTGCACATATGTCGATCGGCACATTCGGCCGAGAAGCTGGCACTTCTGAACTCCAATGATTTCAATTAAAAGTATGATTGTAATCTAAGTACACCTTTGCATCGTCATCTAAAGACTGGAGCGTCTCAGAGATGAATTGCAATCTGAGACGCATTTTTGCCCTGTTTAGACATGGAGTGGACTTGTTTTAACGTAATGCAGCTCAAGGGGTGAACAATAAGAAACATTTTACATTTAATGAAGCAGTGGAATAAAGTAACATTTGGCAAACTTATTTTACCTTCTAAAACAATTGGTTTTGCATGACTGAACAATGTGTCAGACAACTCGTATTATCTCCACTTCATGTGCCCTGACACCTCTACGGATGGGAAAAATCAGCAGCTAAATAAAAAATTTCAGTTGTATCAACATTTGCAATGGATGTATACACGTTTTCTAGATGCCTGTTCATAGGGCCTGACATCCATTACATGTCTCCTGTCAGTGTTTGCTGTGCCAGGAAGAAATAGCAATTCAAGTTATGGAGCACAGAAGTTCATGCTAATTTGATCTGCTTTTGCTCTTTGCTCAGTCATAAATTCAGTGACAATTTAATTTTGAATCCCTATTAGACATCGTGTAACCTGACGAGGCACACTCTGTATCTCAAGCCAAGGGAAGGGATTTTCCATTCAGAACTATGCAAATGAAGCGGTAATATCCTAGTTTACATTTTAATACTTTAAGAGGGTCGCCGGGGTCCCAGGAAATGAGGCTGCATGGTTCCAGCTGAGCTACATGGAGATGAGTGGGCACCGCGGTTAACGAGAGGCCGGTGGAGAGTCGGCAGTGGGATTGTGGGAAGACCGCCTGCACCTTAGTCCTCACCCTTTATGTCTCCACAGGGTTCTAGCTACATTAATGCAAGAAATGCAAAGCTACCAGTGCCCAAGGGTGTGACTGGCCTCTGCACGCAACATATGACTGCCTATTACTATCCAAATTGGGGACCAATTGTTTCTTACTTGCATTAACGCCCTTGTTGTCCTTGCTACGCCTCCATGCTTTCATCACAGCCCTTCCCTTTTGCTACTCCTACGAGCGCCAGAAACTTGCTCTTTGAAATAATTCGCCTTTTTGAAAGGTTATGTAAATGTCCATGGCTTATTCATTTTGTGGCGACTTACTCTACAGAGATCGCACCGTCCTAACTCCCATCCTCAAAAGCAGCAGCGGCCCGTGCAGGTAAGAGCGGTGGGGCCGGCGGAGGGTGGGGGGAAGATTTAGACAGACAACGACTGGTCGACTGTCAAATCCCCCCTCCAACCCGACCCCACCGCTCCACTGCTCTTACCTGCATGGGCCACGGCTGCTCGAAAGGCAGGTACCTGAGGTCAAACCCACCTCCAAAAGGCATCTTCTTAGGAGACCTTGTCTAGTTTCTTAGCTGTGGAACCAAGAGACCTCTTACCTGCGCTGTTATTACCACCTTCGCCAAACTGTGTGCCCCAGGGCTGATCACTCTGTTTCATTGTTCCTTAGGTCCCTTATTTGGAGCACATGCTTAACAGGCAAGAATCAAAATTAGAACATTGGAATGTTGGGAGCTCCATTGAAAACAATGGAGTGCTCCGGGCTTATAATGGCTGGTGTAAGCCTGGAGCTCAAACATTCCCATGTTTCTTTGTTCACAGTTCTGGCTGTGAACAAAGGTATCAGGGAGCCTGAAGGGATTCCAATCCCCCCATGCTCCCCATAAGGTTTTTTTTTTTTGTTAGAGCATTCTGCCCTCTAGTGGCAGAATGTTCTAATAGCCTTATAGCCCTTCGTAGCTGAGCTATACCGGCTATTAGAACATTGGAATGTTGGGATCTCCATTGAAAACAATGGAGTGCTCAGGGCTTATAATGGCTGGTATAAGCCTGGAGCTCCAACATTCCAATGTTTCTTTGTTCACAGCTCTGGCTGTGAACAAAGTCTTTAGGGAGCCTGAGGGGATTCCAATCCCCTCATGCTCCCATAAGGCTGTGTTCTTTTTTGTTTGAACATTCTGCCCTCTAGTGGTCGAATGTTCTAATAGCCTTATAGCCCTTCGTAGCTGGGCTATACGGGGTATTAAAGTCCCTCTCCCTTGTTAAAGGCCCTCGCCTTCGGCTTGGGCCTTTAACGCTGAAGAGGTCCTTTAATAGCCAGTATAGCCCTCTACGGCGGGCTATAAGGCTATGTTAAGCACATCATTTAAATGACAAAACCAAACATCCACATGTAAATCTTGATTATCCTTTCTCACTCTAGATCAATGGCCATCTACTATCTCTTCTTTAGGGTCTGCTCCTTCTTCAGTCCATGCTGTGCTTGTGGGGGCTGAGCCGCCCCCTGCTACAAATGTCCACAGTTAGCAAAGAAAGAGATCAAAACTAAAAGACTACTCTGCTCAAGTTAGTGTCTCAACTAATAGCTCAATTAATTTGCACATGCATAGTTCTGCCTGCATAGTTTAACAGCGTTCGAGCAGGAGCTCCGCTGTATTCTCCTGTTTTCTATTGAGGAAAAGAAAGACTCCAACCCCTGCCCAGCTGCCGCCGGCCCTGCCCTGCCTGTAGTCCCCCCGCCGCCACCAGCAGCATCGAGTGGCCGCTGTGAGGGGACTACACTTCCCATCAGGCATAGCGCCGGGCAAGCCAGGGACGCGCCAGGAGGCGCTTTAAAACAGCGTCACCGCCGGCAGAGCGGGTGTTCTGCCTGCATAGTTTAACAGCGTTCGAGCAGGAGCTCCGCTGTATTCTCCTGTTTTCCATTGAGGAAAAGAAAGACTCCAACCCCTGCCCAGCTGCCGCCGGCCTTGCCCTGCTTGTAGTCCCCCCGCCGCCACCAGCAGCATCGAGTGGCCGCTGTGAGGGGACTACACTTCCCATCAGGCATAGCGCCGGGCAAGCCAGGGACGCGCCAGGAGGCGCTTTAAAACAGCGTCACCGCCGGCAGAGCGGGTGTTCTGCCTGCATAGTTTAACAGCGTTCGAGCAGGAGCTCCGCTGTATTCTCCTGTTTTCCATTGAGGAAAAGAAAGACTCCAACCCCTGCCCAGCTGCCGCCGGCCCTGCCCTGCCTGTAGTCCCCCCGCCGCCACCAGCAGCATCGAGTGGCCGCTGTGAGGGGACTACACTTCCCATCAGGCATAGCGCCGGGCAAGCCAGGGACGCGCCAGGAGGCGCTTTAAAACAGCGTCACCGTCCGCGTCGCGGGAGCGCCCGGGCCAAGCCCGGGCCAAGGGCAGGCCCGTTGTTGCCCGTTAGTGACCGTGAGGGACCGGACCGGGCCATCCCCCCTTACTCCTCACCGACCTAAGTGAGTACTGTATTTCAACCATTTTTTGTGACCTATAGACCATCTTAAAATGACACGAGGTACCCGCAAAAACGCCAAGACTGTCCAACCTGTCACTCATCTGACCGGGCCGATAGACCAATTTATTGCACGCACCAACGATGTCATTAATCAGAGCATTTCCATCCTGGAACGCAGAGTATCTCTAGATCTCGCAAACGCCAAACGCTCTTCCTTGGGCCTTTTGGCTACTGCGCCCTCTCCCAACCAGCAAGGCTCTATTCTACCTATTTTACCTATTTCGATGACCCCAACTATTGTTTCAGCCGATATCCACATGCTTCCTTCCACAGTGGACCTCTCGGCCACCCAATCCATATCTGACTCCATCTCCTCAGATGACTTGGAGGCTACTCCTAATCTGGTACTTTGTCAAACTCTGGACACTTCAATAGATAATCATCTCCGTGGGATCAGAGAGGGCGCTGTACCAAAGAGGGGAAATGGCATACAACATTGCAACTCAAATAGTTCCGCAGTTCTACCTGAGTCAGGGGGGGATCAGATATCTCTGCCTGCTCATTTCAGCCCTACCATACCAGCTGCACCAGCTGCACCTATATCCCTATTAACTAGTACCATCACTGAGAACACGATTGTTAATCCCAATAGACCCTCTCAGCTTGAAATCTTCTGTCCAGCTTGCAACGCCACCCCTTTCCTACTATCCACTATTAGGGAACTCCTCAACGAGCAACTAAAACCTGTGCATCTAGGTTTGAGGAATCTAGAAAAACATATGGCACTATTATCCTCTAAAATACCCACTCAGTCCTCTAGAGAAGAGACAAATCGAGGGATAGGGAAACCCAAATCCCTAGTACAAACTCCACAAGTGTCCCTAGCAGGTCCCGTTAGTACGACGGCAGCACTGGCAGTGGCTAACTCATCAAATATTTCATCTACACACCGAGTCCCCCTAGCACCCCTCGTGCCAAACCCCCCTGTGGCTGTGCCTCTGGCAGGACCAACTACGGTCCAGAACCCGGTCGCACAAGGTTTGGGGAACAAAATGAATAAACCAGCCGACAAAAAACAGGTATCTGTACATCCTAAAACATTGGTAACAAACCCCCCTGAGCAACTAAAAAGGGGAATGCGCCCAAGGCGTCCAGCGCATCTCCCTCCCGAGGCGTCTCCATATACGGTCGTCCTCACCGG
Organism: Lissotriton helveticus; assembly: GCF_964261635.1. Lineage (NCBI taxonomy): Eukaryota > Metazoa > Chordata > Amphibia > Caudata > Salamandridae > Lissotriton > Lissotriton helveticus. Next base: position 1,763,705,362 of record NC_136065.1, read on the forward strand.
AGTTCCCGAATTGACTGAAGGTACAAATGAATCCTTTTGGTCACTTAAAAATAAAGTTTTACAGTGGCTAAGCTTAAATAGACCATTACAGCGGCACCATAACAGCAGGATAACTACAGTACGTAGAGTAACCTGGGTAGGTGAGGAACAAAAATCAATTCAGGGTGACTGCATTATAGTCACTTGTGCTGATCCTAATACGGTTAACCACATCTGCTCATGGCCATCCCTGGAAAAAAAGGGGGGTATTGACGCCTACCGTCTTTCCTTTTTTTACCCTCAAGAGAATATTCAAAACTATTTCCCCACAGGTAACTGGCAACAACCCCCTGATGGGCAATGGAACCAGGTGCCTTATCCGAAAAGGAACAGTAACAGAGACTGGCAGCCACAGGACTGGCACTCGCAGCCATGGCACCCAAGAAGACCTCAGCTCCAGATGGAGGGTTGGCAGGGCTTTCCAACTAGAAATCGTTATGATTGTCTGGATATGGTAGATTGACCGTCAATCAACATAGTACAAAAGATCCAGGCCTCAATCTCCCCTGTTGTCCCCTCCAGCTCTGGCCAAAAACTAAGTCCGATTATCAATCAACTCCCGACGCTACTGAAAAGACCTACTCCAATTATTAGCGAGGTTGGTTATTCGGTTGACTCTTCACAAGCTGACGCAAGTAGAAGGCTGTGTGTGTCACCGGTGGCCTCTATTGGAGCAAATACCATAAATCTCCATCAACTCCAAAATACTGATAGAAACATATCAGATATAATCTTGGCAGAACATCTGAGTATTCCAATCGTGTATTGGAATGTCGCTGGCCTACGGGCCAAGACGGCGCTCCAATCATGGTTGGATTCACTGTCTATCTATAAGATACTTTGCCTTCAGGAAACCTGGGCAACGATACCACAGCATCTACTTGGATATAAAACGTTCCATAATCCAGCTATCCAAGGAGTTATGGGCAGACCAAAGGGTGGTTTGGCAGTTTACGTCGCTAACACTCTGTCCCCCCTAACTATTTGTATGCTTAAAGAAGACCCAAGCTATCAAATATTAAAATTAAATTTTAACAAAAACAGTACCTTTATTCTGATCAATTACTACAATAATTGCGAAGCAAAGGACTGTATAATACTATTAAGTGAAGTTACCACTTTTTTAGAATCCCTCCAAAATGACTTACATTCAACCACCGTATACATAATTTGGGGTGGAGATTTTAATACTGCATTATGCCCAAACTACAACAATGGGAATTGTGGCCTGGTGGACGACCACGGTCACCCACTGACGCATTTTGTACATTCCACTAGTGGGAACAAACTTAATGAGTGCCTTTTCTCCTTAGAACTTGAGTATGCAAACAATTTCATTGTAGAGGGGCATCAACCACAATAGATTATATCTTGATTTCACAGACCTTGAAAGGACAATTGAGCAACTTTCTTACTGGTTCAGATGTGAGTAGCGATCACTATCCAATTAGTGTAATATTTTCACCAAAAAATGTTAAGACCCATAAAGCTATTACCAGTCACCTAACGCAAAGCTCCTTAGCCATGAACAAGGTGAATGGCTTCTCAGTCAAGTGGGCCAAGGTTAACCCAGCAAAAATCATGGAACGAGTTCTTGATAAAGTCACTCCCTGGGTTCACGACTGCCTATCTGTTGATACTTCGCCCATAACAACCGTGACAAGTTTCTAAAAAATTCTAGAGGTTATTGGGGAAGAGTTTACCCGTAAATCTAGGACTAAAAAATCCAACTCCGAAAGATGGTTCAATGCAAACTGTCGTAAGGCTCTTTCAAACCTAAAGGCCGCCCTCTGTAGTCCTCTGAGGGACATTGCAGAAATTTCCAGATTACGGAAACTCTATAATACAGCCAGAGTGGATCGCAGGAAAGAAATTAAGAACAATCTGTGGGCACAGCTCCATCTTAGTTGCCTTAACAAAGACAGCGCTCTTTTCTGGCAAGTCCTCAGATCTCCATTCCTGGCTGATTCCCCGAAGGCCCAACATCTGGACGTGGCTATCACCGCTGACGAATGGGTCTCCCATTTCTCGAAAATCTTTGGAACTTCTGAAGCAGTCCTCATGGAAGATGAACAGAGAAATGCCAACGTGCCAGGGAGGATTACCTATCCGATTAATCTAACCTTCACTCACGGAGAGGTTAAAAAAGCTCTAAAGGCCTCCAAACTGGGCAAGGCCCCAGGACCCGACGGTGTGCCCTTAGATTTCTTTTTACACAACCTTGAACTTTGGTCACCCCTCCTCACCCAGGTCCTCTGTGCTGCAACATCTACTGGGCTTCTAAAGTCTTGGTCAACATCAATCCTCCTGCCTATTTTTAAAAAGGGTGATCGAAACGACCCAGTCTGCTACAGACCTATTTCCCTCCTGGACTCCATAGGCAAAGTTGCAGGCCGGGTGATACTGGACCGACTACAATCTTGGGCCCAGTCAAATAACATCATGACCGACCTGCAATACGGTTTCCAGAAGGGTCTTGGAACGGTGGAGCAGGCCCTGAACCTTGTCCTCCTGACAGGGAAATACGCAGCAGCAAAAGGGGGCAACATCTTCTTAGTCTATGTTGACCTTAGTGCAGCTTTTGACTGTGTCCAGCACTCCAAACTGTGGGCCATCTTAAGCGAGCTCAAAGTGGAACCAGCCCTTACAGCCTTTTTACGAGAACTCTATGGGGATGCAACGGCGTCTGTTAGATTTGGAGTAAATGGTGAACTGTCTCCATCCTTTTCCATCAAAAAAGGGGTAAGGCAGGGCTGCGTACTGGCTCCCTTCCTGTTCAACCTTTATACCAACGGCCTCGAGCAGGCCATGCTTGAAGGGAGCCAGGATTTACCCCAGATCAAACATCGTCCTATACCAACGCTGCTCTACGCAGATGACTCCGTCATTTTTGCAAGGTCACTCAATCAATTACAAAAGCAGCTTGACAAATACTCTTCCTTCATGGGTTCCCTGGGTCTCAAAATTAACATAAAAAAGACATTTACTATGCATATCGGCCCCAAGGTAAAGAAACCCAGAGTGATTGTTGTGGAAAACTCAAGACTTGAAAAGACGTCTGCCTACCCATACTTGGGGATACTGGTGGACGACTCTTTAAACTGGCGGCAGGCCACTGCCAGCAGAAAACTTCTTTTCCAGCGAGCGACCAAGGCCCTGATCTCCTTCTCCAGGAAACTAGGCAAACCTGCTCCCCAAGAACTTTTAAAAATCTTCTACGCTAAATGTCATAGCGTGGCCACTTATGGCGCAGGCGTTTGGGGCCATGGTCCAATTGACTCGATACAAGTGGTAGAAAACGGATTTGCTAAATATTTGTTGGCCCTTCCACAAAGTGCGCCAAATTATGCTACTCACAACGAGCTTGGAATGGATTACATCACGGACTACATACGTGTCCAACCAATCCTTCTATGGCAACGCATATGGTCAAAACCAGAATGTCATCTGACTCGCTCGCTGATCGAGGACTGCACGGCCCTAACAAACTGGCGGAGGATCCCCTGGCTCGCATACGTGGAGAATTTCTTTAAAGACATAGGCCGGAGCTCGTATTTTGATGACCCCCCGAGTGTGGAGGATATATCCCGGAAAGATCTAAAGAAAATTGGCATGGACCACTTAAGAGAACTACGGAGTACAACCGAGATTCAAAAACACTCTAATCTACAAATCCAAGCAATTCAACCAGTCAACTTTATACAACCGTATTTAACATATTATTTGTCTAATTTTGAAAAATATCTCTTGACAAGGTTTCGTTTTAATACATTCTTTCGACTGGTTTCCTTTCCCCGTTTACAGTATTGGTCGAAAGACATTATGAACTGTCCGTGTGATGGAGTATCGACCCAATCAACCCATCATATTATTTTCTTCTGCTCATATTATAAGATCCCACGCAGAACTTGGATATTACCACTCCTCCGAACAACTGGTCATAGGTCCTGCCACACAGCTTACCTTTCTTTACAACTTTTGAACTCAACCCATTCTGCTAAATGTATAGCCACATTCCTAAAAACTATTATCAAAATAAGAGAAACTTTTGTTTGATCTAAGTGTTTTCATGCAAATGCATATATGTTTTTATCTCCTTGCTATGTAAAATAATTTTCTGATAAGTTTTTATCTGTACTTTTTATGGTTGCAAATAAGTGGTAACCGAATAAAAGGAATAAAACTGAATTTGCACACATTCAACTAGGCTTTATAGCCAACAGCCACCAGCGGTGTCAACCAGAAGGGGACTCCATATCAGCAGTTCCGTCATTTATGTCCACTACCTTAAGGCAGTTCAGTCATTTATGTCCACTACCTTAACACATCATTGCAGAGCAATACTCTCATCCTTCCTCTATTTTTATTTCATGGCCTAATACATATACCCTGTAAGAGTTAGGTTAATCGGACATGTGAACAGGCTGGGTAACAAGAGGGTTTGGGTAGATCAATCAGGGCATGGGTGGAGGCAAAACGCAAGTTCCCTTTGGCATTGGATATGACTGCTCATGACCTACAGGATGTATCATCCATTAGGAGCCGTCAGCTGCTCTCACAAGCTTTGGGCATTGCTTGTCCGCTCTTTGTGAGACGAGGGAACAAATGCAGAGCAACTAAAAAGACTGTCGGTAAGTTTCTCCAAGTGACTCCTGTGGACATAAATGACAGCGTAAGCTTGGCAAATATTTGCCACTGTGCCATCAGCAGCTGGTGAGCATTACATGCTTGGCCTCCTTGTGAGTTACAAGGAGGAGGGAATGGCCCTTTGCTGGCAGCACCCCTTGAGACCCCCCCCCACCCAAGGTATTCCAATCTGTGCAGTCCAATTCGCAGTAGCAATCAGGATTTGCAACACAGAATTGTGCATTGTGAATAGGTATTTCATTTTCATTCAGAGTCAGCTGCAATGGTTTTGCAAATGCAAAATACTTAGTGCAGATATCCCACACATGGTTGTACCTAATAAAAGCATCCAAAGAACGAGTCCACAATAAAGTGACTGAGAACACACCAGTTTTGTTGGGAGAAAGGTTAACTTGCAATGTATTTGGTAAGGTAATGGGTCAACGTCCCAAGGGCAACCAGTGACAATGTGACCTAAGCTGGCTGCCAACCTGAATAGGGAATGAGGACCAGGAATACACAACATCTTCTGCTGAACATTTGGAGTGCACCCCACATCAAGACCACATTTTCCAGGTAAAGAACTCAAATGAAGAGGCGGGGCATACTGGTCAAGACCCTAGTTGCTCAGGCTTAGAGCTGTCCCTGTGAATAACTGAGCACTTTCTATTTAGAGCTGGGGTGCCGCCATAAGGACTCCTGGTGTAATGGCATGAAGCCCCTATGGGATCTCTCTTGGTTATGTTTTGTTAGTTACATTTCTAACACCCGAGCCTAGCAAGAGAGAAGGGAGCAGAAATAGATGAATAAGTGCATTTTTAGTTTTTTCTTGAACACATTGATGTACTGAGTAGAACGGAGAGCCAGGGGCAGCGCATTCCAGCAAAGGGCGGACTTAATGGTCATTGAGCTACTGCTCATCCTTTGAAGCTGGAAACGCTGGACTTGAGCCAAAGATTGGGAGGAAGAGCTCAGGTGTCTTGCGGGAGTGTAGAAGGAGAACTATTTCTGAAGATAACCAGGCCCTGTGGCAAACAGGGCACAGTGGGCGATGACTAAGGTCTTAAACCTGACTCTCTCCGTGTCATAGGAAGCCAGTGTAGAGTGCAACAATGTTTTTTCAAGCTACATCTGGACAAAATGTTCAGGAGAAGCCTGGCAGTCGCGTTCTGCACTACTTGCTTATTATATAACAAGTAACTCGGGACGCCAGCATAAAGCGCAGTAGCATAGTCCAACCGAGAAAGAATAAGGGCACGGGTGACTGGCTCCTAGGCTCCTAGGCTGCCTGAGAAAGAAGAGAAAGGACCTTCATGAGAATTTTTAGAAGTCCAAAGAATGTCCCTGCCAACCTCTTTATCTGGGTTATGAACATGAGGTTCTCCTTGAACCAGACCCCCAAGTTCTTGACAGGATTCCCAGAGGAGACAGGAAGTACAGAGTTGGATGGCCAGAGTGTTTCCCTGAAGCGGGAGGGGAATTGTCCAAATAAGAGGATATCTGATTTCTCCTCATTGCATTTCAATTCAGCCGCTGCCAACCATCTAAAGGCTACTGTCAGGCACTCCTTGGTGGTAGAGACGGAGCACTGTGATTACCTTCACGCCTAAGTCCTAAGCCAATTGAACCAGTGGGGTAATGTAAATGTTGAAGAGCAAAGGGCTCAGGGACGAGCCCTTGCGGGACTCATGTGGTAACTTTCTTTGGTGAGGAGGAGAACGGTGGGAGCCAAACCTGCTGTGTCCGATCCTTCAAAAGGATTCAATCCAGGCACAGGCCCTTCCTGATACCCCGATCTCAGTCAGTCGGGTGAGCAGCAGAGCCTATCGAATGGTGCCGAGAGGTCCAGCAGAATCAGGGCTGCCCTCCCGCCGGCATCCAGGCAGTCTCTGATGGCTTCAGAGATCTTTCACAGCACTGCTTCAGTACTAAAAGAGGCCCTAAAGCCCGAGTGGGCGGGATGGAGGAGGCCTAAACTTTCTACAAATTTGGTCAGTTGTCTGGTAACACCTTTCTCACAAACCTTAGCAATGCAGGGCAGAAGGGAGATCTGCCGGTAATTAGCTGGACGCAGGGGGCCAAGTGATGGTTATTATTAGCTGCTGCTATTCTGGATTCATAGTAAACATTTTTGGCTTGTTTTATCGCTTTATAGTATGATTTTTGCATCTTCATCAGTGTCATTTTGTCCTCAGGATCTTACCCCTTGTGCCATACTCTCTCCAGTTTCTTACACTCCTGCTTCAATGTCATCGGATCAGGAGTGAACCAGGGCTTCGAGGGGGAGTCTCTGGAGTGTCTATGGCGAGTGGGAGGGGCTAAAAGATCCATGGTGTTAGAGATCCAGCTTGAGAAACCCACAAGCCCAGCTGCAAGATTGCTGGCAGAAGGGGGGTCTGGAGTTCCCCAAGGCTTTGCTATATAACAGTGGGTTAATTTTAGGAAAGACTATCTCACGCTCAGACCTGGGTAAAGGTTTGCCGTCAGTTAAGACCCAGGAAAAGTATGTCAGAAAATGACTAGACCAAGGCACCGGAGTCGGTCTATCCGCTACCACAGGAACATTTGTGCAGATGGGATCAAGGGTGTGGCCCCCAGTGTGCGTTGGGAGGTCAACCCATTGAGTAATGGTTGTTGTTCTCACCAAAGTCCTTTGGATCACCTTGTAACTCTGCTATGCCTTACAGGTGGCAACAAACAATATCATGTCTTCTCCACTTGCCCAATGGCCACTCTCGGCTCCTCCTTCGGAAAGAGCCATGTTTCCAAACTGTCCCTTAAAACTGCAGAATATGTGGTCAACTGATGGATTTTCTGTAACACTCAATAACCCACATTCAATGCATCCTACTCCCATACATCACATTCGACTACTCCGATCACCTTTTATGCCACAGACCACATTGTGTAGGCCACATCCGAGTAAACCCTACTTCATAAACAAAATGTAATTCTTTTCAAAATGATCTTTTACAAAAGCATATTGAAACGGGTCTGTGATATCCGGTTACATAACACATTGAAAGGAAAACACTTGGCCTCCACAGGCTTGCTGTCAGGAGCATCACCCAGCACTATGTGGCATGCACACCTAAATCCACGTCATCATCACTCTGGTTGAACTAAAAATTAGCACTCATCACTGAAATTAATGAAGCTTATTCTTATCAATTTAGTCTAATTAAAAATTAGTCACAATTAGATCTTCGCTTTGAATGTGACCGATTTCCATTTGTGTGTACAATTATTTAAATTAATATTATTTGATTCCAATTAGAAACTAATCAACTGATTATAATTAAGATCCCATATTAACATTCCTAAAGAAGCCTTTAAAATATTTAAGGCTTTCAGACTCACATGTATTTTATATCATCTGCAAAATTCAGCTCTCGACCTCTCCTTACCCTCCTTCCACCTTCACTCGTGGCTCGGTGAGTTAAGTGCTGGTAACTGACATCTGTTTTTGAGATGCAGGTCACAAGTCGGGATCTTGCTGATGTCAATTCATCGTTTCCTAACTCACAGGTTAATAAATTCAGTGCAATTGAATTAAGTAATGTTAATTAGAAATGGCAATTCCTGTCTTTTAGGTATATTGAAAGATCATTTCTTTTATCATACATGTCGGGAAATAACAGGACTTCAAAGTACATATCATCATGTATTGCACTGTTTAACGATGTAAATTTGCAACGTTTCTGATTGTGTCTTTGCTCTAAATTGCAATCTATTTTGAGCAGCTAAATGATCAATCGGTGGCTTAAGAAAATGTAAAAATTGCATTGTTTGATTGAAAAAATGTGTTGGATGATCTGGTTCCTCGATACGCTAAAGATTTTATATCCAAGTAGACGTGTCCATCGTTGGTCCAAAAGGGCTGATTCTATGTAAGATGTCTGCCAGGACCAGCTAAAACAAAGTCATGTATATTTACTCTACACAAATTTACCAGAAAATCTGTTATACCGCTAGCCACCCTCGCACTAACCTGTACCCTGGACACCCCTGTCATAAAGGTCTTAAAAGCATTCACCTATAGGACTTGTTGATGATCAAAGCTTGCATTGAAGAGGAGGATAAAAGCAAGCCCAACAATTATGCTGGAAAGCTGTTGAAAAAAGAAACAACAAATGGTGCTAATCCAGTGTTCAAATATAGTCAAAGTTCAAAGGATGACGCTTCAGTCCATGCCACATCTGGCCCTGCCACCCCAATACTATCTCCTCAGCTCACAACTAACAAAAAGAGAGAGCAAAATGGGGCACAAACGAAGCAAATAAAAAGATTATACATTTCATATGTCCAGATGCAGGGAAGATAACTATTACACAGGAAAAATGCAAGTAGATAATTAAACATGACTCTATAGTGTAAGAATTGGGAGTACACAGATGACCAGTACAGCTGTGTTTGACTTAACACTTTCTGCATGTTCATCCCCAAATGTTTTGCCTTCAAGCTCCTGGGTAGTTAACCTATTTGTGTTGGCTTTTAAGACTCTGCAAATTTTACCACTGCTAATCAGTGCTAAATTGCTTATGCTCTCTCCCTCAAACATGGTCAAATTAGCTTACACCCAATTGGCAAATTGTATTTACTTGTAAGTTCCTAGTGAAATGGTACTACACATACCCATGGCCTGTAATTGAAATGCTACTAGTGGGCCTGCAGTAGGACTTGTGCCACCCACTTAAGTAGCCTTTTAAACGTATCGCAGGCTTGCCATTGAAGCCTGCGTGTGCAGTTTCAAACTGACATTTCGACCTAGCACAACAAGTTGTTTGCCAGGCTTTAACATTCCTTTTTAATACATATGTCACCCCTACGGTAGGCTCTAAACAACTCATACGGTAGGATGCAGTGTATTTAAAATGTTTGACATGTATTTTTAGACTTTTCCATGTCCTGGTAATACAAGAACTGCCTCTACAATAGGTTAACATTGGGTTAACTTAATACATTTAATAAGCGATAACTTTCAATTGGGTATGGGGGCGCTAGAGGGCGCACACGCAGAATGGCTGCTTAGTTGGGCAGCTCCCGCACCTTGGATTATAATCCTGCATTTATCCTGACCCATTGGTGAGCACAATCCTCACAAAACCCGATATTCGGTGCAGCGGGACGCCCTCTACACTCGACCTGACTTTCAAGACGCCAGCGTCACTTGAGCTCGAGAAATCGGCGCCGAAACATTTGCCGACTCTGCACCCGGAGCTCGCGAGGCGAGTGAGGCGGCCGCCATTGACTATGTGAGGCCGTGGCTCGCCACGAGGCACTGGGCCTTACCTGCAATCTCAGATGCGGGGGCTGGGACAGGCCTGGCGACTGCTCTCCTGATCGTCTGATGCTGTAAATCCTGCCAAATATCGCGTGCTGCCCTGGCTGGCCTCCCCTGATCCACAGACTGGCACTCGGCGTGAGCCACGGAGCCAACTGAGAGGTGCGTCATTGAGCCCTACGGACCCTGCGCGGCAAGGCGGTTATCGGGCGGCACACTGGTTTCACCGCCCGGCTCCTCGGGAGCGCCACTGTGCAGATTAGACGATTGCTGAGCCCCTGTTCCGCACGAGATGGAAGGTATGATCTGCTGATACTGACCGCGATCTGCGGCGCCTGATCTTGCCGGCGGGGACGGTGTGCTGGCAATCAACGAGCGGTCGGCGCTGACTGTCATGGCTACCGCTGATCCTTGCTGGGGGTGATATATGCCTCACTCCTACTACGGTGGCAACACGATCTGCTACAGCCACTTTCCATTGGCTTCCATCCTATCCTGGTACACAGCGCCATTGCAGCCTGCGCGATGCCCGAGCCAAGGGCTGACAGGCGATAACCGAGCTATTGTTAGCTTGTAAATACCCCCTTTGCGAGCTTTCACTGTCTGGACGCCCGCTGACGCTGTCGCTGCCCCGCGGCGCAGAATCTGCCTACAGCGAAGATTCATCCTAGAGCCCAAGAACGCTGGAGGTGGAGTAGATGAGGTGAGGTGATCACCTTGGGGGACCCCGTATTCTGATATAACACCTCGGCTGGTTTGAGGGTGCGCACGGCTGTGGTGGTGAGCCTCGTGGTGGTGAGTGCCGACAGAACAGGGTAGCAACATGGTGCGCCCCGAGAACCGTCAGCCCAAACTGAACTTTGAGAGCGCGAAGAGAGGGGCGAAGACACCCACCGCAGAGCCGGAACCCAGCGCAGTAAATTCGTCCGTCACTGCCTCCCCCTCCAAGGACCTTGACCTGCACCACTTATTCCAGGAGATGAGGCAGGGCTTTGCCACTGTGGTTGAAAAGGTTGACGGGATGACGTCCAGGATGGATGCCTTAGTGCATAAAGTGGACAAGCATGAGGAGCGAATAACAGCAACTGAGCAGCGCATCTCAGATAATGACGACGTCACCGCATCCCATACTACACAACTTGCCCGTATGGACAACCTGCTACGTATAATAGCGGCTAAGAACGAGGACTTGGAAGCCCGTAGCCGACGCAACAACATCCGCGTCACGGGCGTTCCGGAATCCACAGATACGGGCAAGATGGAAATATATGTGGAGAAACTCCTCAAAGGATCGGTGGGCGAGGATGCGTTTTCACCTCAATTTATCGTTGAGAGGGCGCACAGGTCATTGGCCCCAGTCCCCAAGCCTGGATTACCACCTAGACCGATTATCGCGAAATTATTGAATTATCCTGATCGCGATGTGGCGTTGAGAGCGGCCCGAACTCAACAAGCATTACAATACAACGGACTGACATTTTCCATTTATCCTGACTTCACTCCCATGGTGCAAGAGGAACGACGTAAGTTTTTAGCCGTCAAGAAGAAACTGCGGGAGGCCCAGCTAGACTATGCGCTACTCTACCCGGCAAAACTACGGGTGACGCATCAGGGAAAACATCATTTTTTCACAAACCTGCAAAAGGCTGAAGACTACCTGAAGACGGTTCACGGGGCACGGAGGGCTGATCGGGATGCAGAGATGAACCTCGAAAGAGACCCGGAGGCTGCGGGCGATGCACGTTGATCAGCTGTGACACACATGATCGAACTTGCAGTATCCTGGAACAGTTAATCCCTGCACTTGTTTTGCGGATGCACAGGGGACGGTGCACACACAGCAACTTGGCGCTGGCTGATTTCACCAGTGGTAACGTACTCCAAGGACCACTATCCCAACCCTGGCCTCTCCCAAGGGTGGTACAGTTCGGGAGGCCGGCGGCGGGAGAATTGGCTGTGCGCCCTTAATGTTGTTTCCCTCACGGGTGCTCCCCATTTTGGACATTGAGTTGATAAAGTTGAGGGGAGGGGGGATGGGACCGCAGGCTGCTGGCATGATTGGGATGCTGTAGTGGGTGGGGGGTTGAGTTGGGTCGGGGTGGGAAGTTTTGCACATGGTCTGGAAAAGCCGAGTATAGAAAGTCATAGCAACCCTAATAGACTGAATTGGACGGGCGCTACTGCACTCACGACAGCTGAGGCTGATGGATTGAAGCTTAGAGACTTATGGCGGACTTACGTACTGATGCATTTTTGAATTGTATGTCTTGGAATATTAGAGGGCTCAACAACGCAAAGAAATGTCAAAATGTGATTGCTTATTTAAACAGGCATCGTGTCCAAGTTGCCATGCTACAAGAGACTCACTTAGCACCACCTACACATATCTCCTTTGCTGGTAAATGGGCTGGAGTCCATGTCTTTTCCTCTTATTCTACCTATGCGAGAGGGGTAACTATACTCATTCGCCGCACTGTGACGTTCCAACGGTGCGGAGAACTGACTGACAAGAAAGGGCGCTATGCTGTGTTGTGGGGGCGGATGGGCCGAGACACTTTCACCTTTGTTAACTGTTATGCTCCCAACATTGATGTACCCGAATTCTTCACCACACTTTGGGGTAAAATTGTGGATGTTGGATCCCGACATGTCGTATGGGGGGGAGACTTTAACTTGGCACTAATACCACACCTAGATAGAGCGGACGGGGTTTCACACTACAAGCCTAGATCTAGGGAGGCACTGGAGGGAGTGATCACTGAAGGAGGGTTGGTTGACACATGGCGATCTCTCCACTCTACCCGGAGGGAAGGCACACACTTTACTTCGCAGACCGGCACGTGGGCACGTCTGGATTACTTCCTAACTACCAGAGACATCTCGGCAGAGGTCCGGGAAGTAACACATTTGCCGAGGACGTATTCAGACCACAGCCCCGTTTTGCTCCATACACGCGTTCCCGGGTGGAATGACCCTCGGCCACAATGGAGGTTACAACCGACGGCCCTGCTCGACAGTGCATTTCGTGTTGAGCTCGGAGAAGAAGTTGCTGCTTTTTTTCCTAGGAACAAGGGCTCTGTCGACTCAGTGGAACACGTCTGGGAGGCCTTCAAGGTCACGATACGAGGGTATTGCATCTCCAAGAGCTTCGGGGTACTGCGCGCCATACAAAACACCATTCACACTTTGGACAGGGAACTTAAGGCTTTAGAGCAGCGGATGGTGGAAGACGATCACCCTGACATACATGCGGAATTTAGAGACAAATTGTCTGCATATGAGGAAGAGGCTAACAGGGAGGCGAAGTTTAGAGGGAAACACTGGCAGGCTAGAAAATACTGCGAGGGCGACAGGCCGGGCAGGGCACTTGCGGAGCTGACGCGCACCCCGCATGATCGCAACACAATTGAAATACTTGCTGCATTTACCACACATTATCACACGCTATACACTTCTGCCATCACTGCTTCTGTGCCTTATGCTGACTTCCTAGACGACATTGCCCTCTGCTGGCTCAGTGATGGAGATAGGGCCTTCCTAGCTGCCCCTTTTGAATTAGATGAAATTCGCGAGGCGATAATGTCACTCAAGAACGGCAAAGCGCCCGGACTGGATGGCATTCCCGCCGAGTTTTATAAAGCTTACATTGACATTATGGCCCCTGTCTTACGTGAGGTCTTCGAGGAATCGCTGGCCGATGGTATCCTCCCCGGTTCCATGCGAGAAGTAGTCATCACTTTACTGCTAAAGCCCGGTAAAGCTCCCAGTTCATGCGACTCTTATCGTCCGCTTTCCCTCCTAAATTGTGATGTTAAAATACTCACGAAGGTTTTAGCTACCAGACTATCCCTCCTGATGACTAGAATAGTCTTGCCCGATCAGTCTGGGTTTGTTATGGGTCGCTCCACCTCCCATAACCTGCGTACTCTGTTCTCCCTGCTCCGCACGGTCCACCCTGACATGCCAGTGGCGGCAGTATTCCGGGATGCCACCAAGGCATTCGACTCGGTCGAATGGCCGTACCTATTCACTGTCCTGGCACGTATGGGCTTCCCAAAGTTATTCATATCCTGGGTTGAATTGCTATACACACATCCAACAGCAAAAGTCCTCATAAATGGTTGCCTTTCGCAGTCCCTCATAGTCTCTAGAGGCACTCGTCAGGGCTGCCCACTATCCCCCCTGTTATTCGCGATTGCGATCGAACCCCTTGCCTGTAGGCTCCGGCAGCTACACCGCTATGGGGCGATACGATGCTTTCAACGTCAGATAGATGTGTCCTTATATGCTGACGATATGATATTATACGTCAAGAACCCTGCTTTAAATCTCTATCCCCTCCTTAGAGAATTTGTAGTGTTTGGTAGGATGTCTGGAGTATGCATAAACTGGTCCAAGTCGCAATTCTTCCCCCTTACGGATGCGATCTCTGACTTTCCACTCGACTACCCCCTTGAGTGGTGTCGGTCTGAGCTCCGGTACCTGGGCATACAGATCTCCCGCGACAGAGATGAAACGCTGCGCTCCAACTATGGGGTAGCAGTCACGAAACTTACGGCCTCGGTGGACCGTTGGATTACCCTGCCGCTGTCCATGGCTGGTAGAGCGTCCCTTATTAAAATGGTTGTGCTGCCCCGTTTTCTATACCTCTTCCTCAATATACCTTACTATCCAGGAGCCTTCTTCTTTAAAACCCTGAAGTCGGAGCTGTGCAGACTGTTCTGGGGGGGTAAGAGCGCACGGTTGAAATGGACCACGCTCGTGCAGCCATTCGACAAGGGCGGTTTCGACGTCCCGGACCTTGAGGCCTACTATTTATGCGCACAGGTGCATTACGCTTATCATTGGTTTGTTCCTACCCCCTACATGCCTCAACTGGCTGTGGAGGACTGGATAGTGCACCCCCTCCCGCTCGATGGTCTGCTTCATTGTCCGGAATCATTAATAATGACGTCAAATACCTCAGTCTCATGCACAATAGACGCGTGGCGCCGCATAACCAAGAGGCTATCTTGTGGTCTGCCATACTCACCTAAACTACCACTGACTTATCACCCTAAACTGGCGCTTTTACAGGAGCGAGGTTTCCGACTGCTATGTGCACGCATACATGTCACCTCTTGGGGCGATTTGTTCACAGATGGTCAGTTCAAGACTGCAGAGGCATTCTTTGCTGTTCACGCCCGTACTCCGCTGGATATGTTTTATTACCTGCGACTGCGCCAAGGGATGAAGGAAATCCTGCCTGAGTTCCCCAGCGAACCTGAAATCCTGGGTCCACTTCATTACCTGCTATGTTCCCAAGATGGCGCGCACCTAGTCTCTGGTCTATACCGTCAGCTCAGGACTAACGTTTCGGGGACGCCAGCCGGAGCCGGATCACATTGGGAAGTTGATCTGGCTACCTCCCTTACTGACGAACAATGGCAATATTGCTGCGCCCTCACAGCCCGAGTATCGGCCAGCAGTAGACTCAAAATCATACACTACAAATTCCTGCAGCGATTGTACTATACCCCGGTAAAAAAGCTTAGGTTCCGACTGGCAGACAATGACAGGTGTGAGCGATGTCATGCGAGCATGCGGGTTTCCTGCACCTTGCTTGGGAGTGCCCTTCTGTTCGTTTTTACTGGCAGCAAGTTCACGATGCCTTTACGACAATGACTAGTGAACAACTACCTGTTATGCTCCTTGGTCACACGCCAAGCGTTCCTAAATCCTGTAAGAAATTCATAGATACCGCATTACTGTTGGCGAAACGACGAGTGGCGTGTCGCTGGGGTCGGGGCAGAGCGCCTAAATTCAAGGACTGGTTAGCGGACTTGACACACTGTCAGGAACAGCACATCACCTACACTGAACTGTTACTGATAACGTCCCAACCTAAGGACATCTGGGGACCCTTGGTTACCTATTTGCTTGCGCAGACAAATTAAGCAGATATTCCAGAGAACACTCCTGAGGTTGACACTGCTGGCATTCAGGGATAGGAGGCAACATCTGTCGCTACATACTCCACCGCTCTCCCTTTTGGCCCAGCACATTGACCCTATGCCTTCCCTCATATCACACCTAGACCTACACATCATCGATACATCATGCTAACTGTCATCGCCCCTTGATAACACCTGTTGGGCCCTCCAGACTTGCACAGTACCAATGTGCCACCTATACTATGTATTCCTAGCGATTTATCTGCTGACACCTCGTATTGTTTTGCCTTGTGCTCGTCCGCCAGATGATTATATAATAACAAGAATGCCTATGTTATACAATGTACCTACACTGTTCGTTGTACGATGCTATGCTGAATCGGAGTTCCATGTCCATGTGCTTGAACGACTTTCGTGGTTGTTTTGTGCTTTGTTGAAAAACAATAAAAAGAATTTAAAATAAAACCAAAAAACTTTCAATTGGGTATAGGTGGGAATGTCGAGTTTGGTGTCTAAAGAATTGTAATTTTAATTCCTCTTTACTGGTACAGTCGGATTCTAAGTCACAATTCTGAAAATACCACTTTTTGAAAGTTAAAAAACAAAAAGGTGAAACATGGTTAAAAAACAAAAAGGTGAAACATGGAATGCTTCAATTAATCTCAACCACTGGCAATCAGCAGAACCGCATCCCAATCCATCGTTTTACACTCACCATGCCACCTCAGTTTGGCCCCAGCCGTATCCAAATCAGTCTTGAACCTGTTCTTCATTGAAACAGTCCAGCCCAAACTGCCCATAGGGCAGAGGTCTTCAATCTGTGGGGCACGACCCCCAGGGGTGTCGTGAAGTCCTAGGAAGGGGGTCACAGATTCTGTCAGAGCATGCAGTTCCTTGAAACTCGTGGTTTGCCTTAACCCATAAGCGCCATGCCTGCATATTTTAAAGGTTCCCGCAGTGTTGCTGTGCTCATTGTATACACATAAAAGGGCCAGTCGAGAGCAGGTGGCATCAGACTGGTTTGAGGGTGCTCACGGCGGAGGCCTAATTCACACCGAGGGGTGAAAAACATCATAGCCTCATTAACAAGCAAAAGGTCTTTTAAAGACCTGTGAAGTACTCAGTGTGTCTTTGTGTGTGTCTGTGAAGCTGTGTCAGACGGGCTCACATACACATCGGGAGGTGGCTGGGGGAGGAGGCTGTAGCCCTTTGAGTTCAATAGGCATTGCGCGCCTGGCCCACGACCCCTCATACCTGGCGCCTGTGTGGGGGTAATGTGCCTGAGAGTCTGTTCTTCACTGTGAGATGTTGTTACAGCCTGTCTGCCCGCTGCCCCCAGCAGGGAGGCACAGAGATGCCCTCCCATGAGAGAGGAAGAATAAGGAAGAAGACGCAGAGAGATACTGAAACCGCCCCTCCCACCCCCCATGAGAGAGGCACAGAGCTGTTCCCCCATGAGAGAGGCACAGATGATGGATTATGACAGATGCAAGATGATAAAAGGGTGGATGGATGAAGGATGGATGTATCAAGGATGGATGTATGGATGGATAAAAGGTTGCATGGATGAATGATGGATTGTTGGTTTGTGAAAAGGTGGGTGTATGAATGATTGATGGGTGGGTGGATGGATGGAAGGATGGATGGATGAAGTATGGATGTATGGCTGAAAGGATGAAAGGGTGGATGGATGAAGGATGGATGTATGGATGGATAAAAGGTTGCATGGATGAATGATGGATGGGTGGATGGGTGAAATGGTGGGTGGATGAATTATGGGTGGATGGATGGATGAATGGAAGGATGAAAGGGTGGATGGATGAAGGATGGATGTATGGATGGAAGGATGAAAGGGTGGATGGATGAAGGATGGATGGATGTGTGAAAGGATGGGTGGATGAATGATGGATGGATGGATGAAAGGGTGGATGGATGAAGGATGGATGTATGGATGAAGGATGGATGTATCAATGGATAAAAGGTTGCATAGATGAATGATGGATGGATGGATGAGTGAAAAGGTGGGTGGATGAATGATGGGTGGATGGATGGATGAAAGAGTGGATGGATGAAGGATGGATGTATGGATGGAAGAATGAAAAGGTGGGTGGATGAAGGGTAGATGTATGGATTGATAAAAGGTTGAATGGATGGATGAATGATGGATGGATGGATGTGTGAAAAGGTGGATGGATGAATGATGGGTGGATGGATGGATGGATGAAAGGGTGGATGGAAGAAGGATGGATGGATAAAAGGTTTCATGGATGAATGATGGATGGATGTGTGAAAAGGTGGGTGGATAAATGATGGGTGGATGGATGGATGGAAGGATGAAAGGGTGGATGGATTAAGGATGGATGTATGGATGGAAGGATGAAAGGGTGGATGGATAGATGGATGGAAGGATGAAAGGGTGGATGGATGAAGGATGGATGTGTGGATGGATAAAAGGTTGCATGGATGATGGATGGATGGATGTGTGAAAAGGTGGTGAGGTTCCGTGATTTCGAACCAGACTCCATTTTGTTTGAGTTGTTCGTGACGCCATTTTTGTGTTGCCCTCACGTAGGCCGTGGAGGTAACCGAACGAACAAAGTTGCATGGGCCTCATTGTTCATGTATGCATTAACAGGCCCTTTTCTGACTTGTGAGTGAACTGCAGGACGCTGACCCCGTCACCTGAAACTGACCTTTTGCGAAGCCAATTTCTCTGGCTGATCGTTGTCTAAAATTGCCAATCAATGTTCAGGATATCGTTAACTTTTAGTTTCTTGCACATATCTTATCCTACTCAACATCTGAATTGTTTCTTTCCTTACGACTTTTCATTACATGCGTAGTGCTTTAATTACGGTTTTGTCCGGCTTGTGGAAATTGAATTTGGGACAGTCCTAATAATTAACTTTTGGGTTGGGTTACTGTAAATTGGGTTTTTGTTAATGTGATACTCAGTTAGAAAATGTGTCCTATTGGTCAGAATGTTGCGCAGTGGGTGTACATTTGTAATGAGAATATGGTATATAAAAAGTAATGTCTTGCTCTATGAAATTGAGCAGTTTCCTGAGTTGTACACCGTGTTGTATTGCTTGGTTTACTGTTACTAGCTGCAGCTAATAAATTTGATCTTTGATGCCATCCAGAAGTATTCCGTGTCTCTGTATTCCAAGATAGGAGAATCCGAAGACTTCGGGTGTGTCCCTGGCACCGCTGGGTTCTAAGAAAACCCGGTTCTTCAGTTGGCGCCCAACGGTGGGGTGACTTCAGCGGTACCGGTCCAAGCCCGAGGATCGTGAGGAGCCCCGTGAGGAAATTCTGGAGGAAGGCCAACCACTTCATCGACCCCTGTATGTCGACGTGGACCAAAAGTTTTTACTGCGAGGCTTCCCGCTTTCCAACGGCTACGAAGGACTGCTGCCCTGACTGTCGCCCTGTCTTGGACCCTTGATTGATCCTTTGTAAAGCGAGACGATAGACGGTCTTCTGGTGGCGTGACATACATTTTGGTTAAGTATAACTGGGTCGCTCCCACGACTTTGTTTTGGTTCTTGGTTTTGATTCGGTTATTGCAATCGCCGAAGGGCTCGTATATTTACGAGTGTATCGATAGTTGATAACCCCTTGAAGTTTGAAGCTAGATTAGTGAGCTATAAGATGCCTGGTCTTAGCAAAATTAGGAAATGGTTTAGTTGTGGTTGCAACAGGGATTCCCGATTGGAGGATTCATGTCCGATACCTCCGGTTGGAACTCCGACTTATGAGCTCTATTCAAAACACGGAGTGGGTCCTATCACTTATAATGAAGTATGGGTCCGCTATACAAAGAAAGATGGTGTTTTACGATGGCCCCAACATGGTAGTTTCGAATTAAATATTTTAGATAATCTGGAAGTTGCGCTATTTAAGAAGAAAGCCCGGCCGGCAATGTTTGACTCTTTCCGCCTTTGGCGTAAGGAAGCCAAACAGCGAGAAATTAAGCAAGCAAAGAGAGATAGGAAAGATAAGAATATGTCAGTACTACAAGCTGCTAGGCAGTTTAGGGAAGATGGAGAAGAGCGTGCGAGTGAAGTTTCAGATAGACAACGTTGTATGGCCATTGATAAATGTTATCCGGCCATGCCGCCTTCTCCTCCGAAAGTAATTGAAGATCTTGAAAAAGATCCTTTGATCTCTCATCTACTGAGATTGCCACCCCCTTATGTGCAGGGTGCTACTGCGCCTCCATTACCTCCGGTTGTTCCACCCTTTGTTGTTCAACCTCCTGCTGTTGTTCAACCTCCCGGTGCTCCACAGATGGTTTTGCCTCCTACTGCGCCACCCACTCTAGGGTCGCCAGCTTTGCTACCAGCTTTGCCTCAAACTCCTTTGCCTTCTACTCCTGCATCTCCGACTTCTACTGTTCTTGTCCCTACACCTCTTTTGCCTCAAAATACTTATTCTCCTGTTTTTATGTCTGCTTCTTCTCCTTCTGCTCGAAAACGAATGACTGAGACTGTTGTTAATCTGTTGTCTCCATTGTTTGGGTCACTGAATATGACCCCTGTTTCGGAACGTAAGCAGAGTCGTAGTCAGCTTCCTAGTTCCGAGGAACGGACAGTGTTGGATTTGTTGGCTCGTAGATGGATGTTAAATGCTTCCAGGTATAATTTGCCAGCGGTTATGGATGTTTTCTTTCAGTGGGAGCCGCCTAAGCAAAGGTATGTTTTTGATGTAATGTGTACTTTTCTCCATCAGGAATGGGAAGATAATGAGCTGGGTCCGATTCCGCAGGAAGTGCTTGATGTCCAGTCCGAATTTGCTAAAGGGACGATAGTGGAATCTGATGTTAAGGATGCCGTGGAGACGATACTTGTTTTTAAGTCTAGATTACCGCCTCAGACATTGTACGTACCTGATTCTTCTGTTAGGAGGAAAGTGAAGCAGTATCCCATGAGAGAGGTTCCCCCTGTATGGAGAGAGGAAGTTGTTGCTAATCTTAATCAGGGTATTCAGGGTGTACCGGCTCATTTTCAGCGAGTATGGGTACATGTTCCTTGAGAGAGCAGAGTTCTTAAGCAGACCTTACCTGACCCCTGTAAGAATCCTGCCTGTTATTACAAAGAGTTGTCTCAGACAGTTGATGCGTGTATTATGAATTTAGCTGATATAGATATGTTGATGGGTAATGTAGTCCCTCAACCTTTGTGGGCGAAGATCCGTCATGAGAATCATGCGCAAGAATTAGGAGATATGTGGGCTAATATTGTTGCTGCAGATGGTCGGCAGGTGGGAGGTGCAAAACCTGAGCCCTTAGTTGCAGAATTACCTGGTAGGATTATTAATTTGATGAAAACTATGATGCCTCCTTTGCGAGTGAATTGGGACAAGTTAGCAGCATGCAAACAAAAGAAAGACGAGAGTGTGTCTGATTTCTTCATCAGGTTTGAAGAGACGTTTATCGATCATAGTGGTCAGGACATGAGTAGGGAAGGTGGTCAAAGGTTGTTTGTGGACAAATTTGTCTTTAATTTACTTCCCGAACTTTCTAATAAGTTAAAGGACTCTGAGAGTTCATGGGCTGTTTCTTCGTCAGCCCAGATATTGGCTACAGCACAATATTATGAGAATAGGGATAAAGATGAGAAGGATAAAGCAGAGAAGAAAACTAAAGATCTAAAGACGAAAGTTCTTTTGCAGCAAGCTTATCCGCCTCGTCCGAATCAGCCTCAGTTTCAGCAACCTCCACAGTTTCAGAGATTGTTACAGAAGCCTGAGCCTTATGCTCCGCAATTCTTTCCTGGTCCTAATCAGTGTGCTTATTGCAGAGAGGAAGGTCATTTCAAGAATAGTTGCCCGGCTTTGTTACAGCGTGCGAATGGCGTTTCTGGTCAGAGAGGTCGTGGTGGTTTCCAGCAAGCTCCTAGGGTTAGGGGACGTGGTGTGTTACCCCAGAATGAGCGTTCCTCTTCCCTTCAGAATTCTGCGAATTATTTTGACAGACAGAATGTTCCGAGTGGTCAGTCTGCACAGTACTATGTTGATGATTATTATGTCGAGAGTGAGAGTGCTAGTTATAATGATAGTTAGGACAGCCATTGGCAAAGAGAGGGAGTAGTGTCAGTTCCAGTAGACCAGAGTGGACCTTATGTTGAAGTGATTACATTAGGTGTGGCAGAACCTTTTCTTTTGGATACTGGTGCGACGAAGAGTTCGATTATGCACTCTAAACTTCCTGGCGCACCTTTGTCTGGCTTGACCAACGTTTCAGTAAGATTTTCTGGCGTCCCAGTTTGTAACCCGGTTTCTAATCCTTTGCCCCTTTCTATTGGTCCTTGTGAATTGGAAGCTCCTCTTATTTTGACGACTGGTTGTGGTGAGAATCTGTTGGGTTTGGACTTGCTGAAAAGACTGCATGCAACATTACATTGCTCTCCTTCGGGAGTAAATCTTACCTTGGGTAAGAAAGTGATTTCTCCGATGTATTTGTCTAAAGATTGTCTTCCACTGGAATTGCGTTCTCTTCCTGATACACTATGGGCTACAGGTCCCAATGATGTTGGTCTTTTGCAGATTCCACCCTATGTTATTACCCTTAAGTCAAATGCTAGGCTACCTCGTATTCCGCAGTATAAAATATCTAGTGATGGCGAGAGAGCTCTTTTGGCGATCATTTATGATTTGGTTGAGAAGGGTGTAATTGAAGAAACGAGAGGTAATGTGTGTAACAGTCATGTTCTGCCTGTCCTTAAGCATACTGATGCTTCTCAGCCACCTGTGTATCGGTTTGTGATCGATCTTCGAGAAGTGAATAAGATTGTGGTGCCACAGTTTCCTGTTGTCCCTGATATCACTGCTTTGTTGACTCTGATTCCTGCTTCGGCAGCCTGGTTTTCTGTTATCGACTTGAAGAATGCTTTCTTCAGTATTCCGATTGCCGAGGAGAGTAGAGATATTTTCGGCTTCTCTTTAGGAGGCCGCAGCTTCCGGTTTAAGAGAGCTCCTCAAGGTTATTGTGAAAGTCCCTCCAGGCATTGAAAACTCAGCACAATGGTTTTGTGTTGCCTACTGGTGCTACTCTTATCCAGTATGTTGATGATCTGCTGGTCGCTGCTGATGATGAAGAGATTTGTAAAGAAGCTACTCTTTCTTTGTTACGACATTTGTCTGACCTTCATCATAAAGTGTCACTTTCAAAGTTACAGTATTGCCGACAAGAAGTAACCTACTTAGGTCATGTGTTGTCGAAGGAGGGAAGAAGGTTGACCCCAGAACGAATTCAAGCGATTGCGCAAATGAGTGTGCCATCCACACAGAGAGAAGTGCGTGCTTTCTTAGGTATCACCTCGTATTGTAGGCAATGGATCCCTAATTTCTCATTGCTAGTGAAACCTCTGTTAGCACTGACTCTTAAAGTTACTCCGTATCCTCTCCCTTGGTCTGACGATTGTCAGAAAACTTTTTCTGAATTACGTGATGCATTGTGTTCTGCTCTGGTATTGGGTACTCCTGACTACAGTAAACCTTTCACGTTGTATGTTCACGAGAGAGAAGGTTGTGCATTGTCAGTATTGACGCAACAATTTGGAGACAAGCAGCGTCCATGTGCGTATTTTTCAGCCACGTTAGATCCGGTAGCTAAAGCGTTGCCGAGCTGTTTGAGAACTACAGCGGCAGCGGCTGTTTGTATCCGACAGTCTGCTGGTTTGGTATTGGATAATACATTGATTGTGATGGTCCCACATGCAGTGGATAACTTATTGAATAGGACTAAGACTCAGCACCTTACTAGTGCACGTCTGTCAGGTTATGAGCTGACTCTTTTGGCTAGCCATGTTCACATTAAGAGATGTAATGTGTTGAATCCAGCAACGTTGTTGCCGATTTCTGTAGAGACAGATGCTCAAGAACAGCATGATTGCTTTCTTCGGACAGAGGAAGAAACAAAGGCTAGAGTTGATTTGAAAGATACTCCTCTTACGAATGTTGATGGTACCCTATGGGTAGATGGTTCGTGTTTCAAGCTTCCGAATGGTGAGACGATTGCGGCATATGCTGTCACAACTTTACATACAGTTGTTGAGACAGCACGTATAGCACAGAATTCTGCGCAAGCAGCAGTGTTGATTGCATTGACTAGAGCGTGTGTGTTGTCAGAGGGAAAGTGAGTGAATGTTTATACTGATAGCCAGTATGCGTTTGGTGTTGCCCACAGTTTTGGGCGTTTGTGGAGAGAGAGAGGATTTCTTACTTCCCATGGTACGAAAATACAGCATGGGCAATTAGTGAATGAGCTTCTTGAATCACTTACTCTCCCAAAGCAGATTGCAATTGTGAAGTGTAGTGCGCATATGAAGGTTGTGGATGATGTAGGTCGAGGAAATGCGTTTGCGGATGAAGTTGCGAAGGGAACGGCGAAAGACATGATGAGCCGTATGTATGTTCCAGGCCCTGCTAATTGGGTTATGGCTGGTGGAATGTGTGAAGACACAATAGAAAGTGTGAAGTTGATTCAGGCTGAAGCTACTGAGATAGAAGTGAGTACGTGGAAAGAAAGTACAGGTATGTTGGATTCGACAGGTTGTTGGGTTGAGTTGTTGGAGCACCAGCGATGGTTGTTGCCAGATGCGTATGTGCTCCCAGTGGTTACAATGGCTCATGGAATGGCTCACATTAGTTCGAAAGGGATATGCAAGTTGTTGGCTCCAGTAAGGCAGAATGCTGGAATTCCTAAATGTGCTGAGAATGTGGTGAAGCATTGTATGGTTTGTCTGATGTATAATCCTGGAAAGGGAACTCCAACTCCAGCTGGTCATTTTGCTCCTCCAACGTATCCGTTTGAAGTGATACAGCTAGATTACATTCACATGGATAGATACAACAATCTAAAGTATGTCCTTGTGGTTGTTTGTGCCTTTTCCAGATGGATAGAGGCCTACCCTCTAAAGGATAATACTGCTTTGTCTACAGCCAAGGTTTTGCTCAAGGAAGGTGAAGGTTTTGCTCAAGGAGTACTTCCCTAGATATGGTTTACCGAGAATTGTATGGAGCGACAATGGGAGTGAATTTGTGGGTCAGATCATGAAGAAAGTGTGTGCGGGTTTGGGTATCAATCAGAAATTCCATGCTGCGAATCACCCCCAGTCTGCTGGACTTGTCGAGTGCTATAATGGCACCTTGAAGCTGAAGCTAGCTAAGATACAAGCGAGCACTGGTCTTACATGGCCAGATGCCTTGCCGTTGGCTCTTTTGTCAACAAGGACGACAGTGCATTCTCGTGTGGGACTTAGCCCATACAAAATCGTTTTTGGTCGTCCAGCGAATGTTTGGAGTGTGCCTCATCCTAAAAAGTACAGTGACATCGAGTACCCTATGTTGGTGGACTACTTACATGACTTGACTGCTAAATTACGTGTTCTCCACCAACAGGTCTATGACAGTTTGCCGACAGCTACTGCAGATCCAGGCCATACGATTCAACCTGGAAACTACGTCCTTACGAAGAATTTTCAACGAACCAAGAACTTGGAACCGAGATAGACTGGACCACATTTGGTCCTTTTGGCCACTAGAACTGCAGTTAGAGTAGCTGGTAAAAAAACTGGGTGCATGCCACCCATTGCAAAAATGTTCAGTTGCCCTTACCGTATGATAAGTGGGTGAGGGATGGAATAGCCGACTCTGAATGTGAAAGGATTCCTAGATTTGTACCTTTTAGTGATGCACATTTGACATGGACTCAGTCAGAACGCGAGGATGATGACATACTGCAAGCTGCTGTGCCTTTGCCCTTGAGACTTGACACAACAAATCCAGAAATCCTTTTTCAAGAGCAAACTGTGCCTAGAAAAAGAGCGCTACAATTTAAGACCGAGAATGACTGAACCTATGGACAAATAAAGATTGAATTTTTTTTTATGTAGTGAATTACACCTTGTCAGATCAAGAGACTTTTTTGCTTTTTACTTTTTCGAGTCACCACCCGGACTCAGCTGCAGGGTCGCGGTACAGCCTTAAGGGGTGAGCCGCGTATTGACATAAGGTCTGTGGTTCATGGTCGTTAGTACGATCTTGACGCACACTTAAGTGAAGAAGGTAATAGCCGTGAGCAGCACGTTAGAGGATGGAGTCTTTTGAGTCTGATGAGGGTGTTAAGAGAACTGATTTTAAAATGAGAATGTGTACATTGGTCCGTAGCAAATGTTTTTTGATATTGTTTTTCTTGATGCTTTTGAATCTTATATTGGGATGTGTGGGTTGGATTGTTTATGCCATACAACATATGCTTACATCTCCGTCCCAAACTACTCTTTCTTTTTCTACTGTTTCCCCACACGAATTTCATACGTTGCCTGAACATGAACAGACACGAAGATCAGAATTTGTGAACAATTCGTTTATACAGATGTTGCATCAGCATCAGGTAGAAGTAAATACCACGAACTGCTGGGTTTGTGGTCTTATGCCACATACGATAGATAAGGGAATGCCATATTTGGTTTTGCCTTTTTCGCCTAATGGGTCAGTATGGGCACTCCAAGCAATGTTTATCTATGTGAATGAAGTATCTCCTGTACGTTCCGTCAAAGATAATGCGAGTAATAATGCATTGATACAGGGAATAGTAGATATGATCAGAGATATTGATGCGTATAATGCTATCCCTAAAGATGAGGTACGAGCATATGTTGGTTGGAACAAGACGAGATATAGTATTAGTCTGACAGAAAAGGTCTCCTCCTATTTGGATTGTACCCCACCGAGCTCATTTTTGTCTGCAAGGTAATGGTCAGAATCCGAGAGCTCAGCTTGGTAAGAGTGTGTTTGTTCACACATATGTCTATACATCCCAGAAATCTCCACCGTTTGTGCCAGCTAAAGGCGCGTATTTTGTTTGTGACGACAGAGCATATACATGGTTGCCATCTGATTTTTCAGGCATATGTTATGTGGCATTTTTGCTTCCCCCTAAGTATACAGCTGCTTTCAATTACCATAAGATAAGATATGGTAGAGGTGTTATCGATGCGAAAGATACTGTCGCACAAGAAGTTGGAGACTTCTTTAAGGGTTTTCTGCCCTTTTGGGGTCCTATGACTAATAGTAGAAATATTCATCAGCTTACGAGAGTGGTCGAGGCCACTATAAATGAAACTGCTAGTGCCCTTAGCAATATTACAGCTGAGCTTCAAGCGGATCGCCTTATGACATTACAGAACTGCTTTGTTTTAGATATTATACTTGCAGATAGAGGTGGGGTATGTAAATTGATTGGGTCTAGTTGCTGTGTTTTCATTCCAGATAACGCCCCGACAGTGTACCAAGCCATCTTGAGGTTACATAAGTCCGCTGAGTCTATACATGCAGACGAAGGGAACTGGTCATTGATAGAATGGTTTTGGGAACTGCTGTCCAAATGGGGATGGAAGATTCTGATGTTTCTTGGTATGGCTTTAGCAATCCTTTTCTCGTGTTGCTTATGCATCCAGTGTAGTCCCGCCATTTGTAGTCTTTGTGCTACGATCTGTGTGAGAAGACCAGTCACGAGAGAAGTGAAGGATAATAAGATGATGTTACAGCAACACCTTGATGACCTGATGAGAATAGATATAGACCTAGATTCAGATTGACGTGAGTTTAGGTCATTGCCTACGTAATGGCAAAAGGAGGGTCTGAGGTTCTGTGATTTCGAACCAGACTCCATTTTGTTTGAGTTGTTCGTGACGCCATTTTTGTGTTGCCCTCACGTAGGCCGTGGAGGTAATCGAACGAACAAAGTTGCATGGACCTCATTGTTCATGTATGCAGTAACAGGCCCTTTTCTGACTTGTGAGTGAACTGCAGGACGCTGACCCCGTCACCTGAAACTGACCTTTTGCGAAGCCAATTTCTCTGGCTGATCGTTGTCTAAAATTGCCAATCAATGTTCAGGATATCGTTAACTTTTAGTTTCTTGCACATATCTTATCCTACTCAACATCTGAATTGTTTCTTTCCTTACGACTTTTCATTACATGGGTAGTGCTTTCAATTATTGGTTTGTCCGGCTTGTGGAAATTGAATTTGGGACAGTCCTAATAATTAACTTTTGGGTTGGGTTACTGTAAATTGGGTTTTTGTTAATGTGATACTCAGTTAGAAAATGTGTCCTATTGGTCAGAATTTTTACGCAGTGGGTGTACATTTGTAATGAGAATATGGTGTATAAAAAGTGATGTCTTGCTCTATGAAATTGAGCAGTTTCCTGAGTTGTACACCGTGTTGCATTGCTTGGTTTACTGTTACTAGCTGCAGCTAATAAATTTGATCTTTGATGCCATACAGAAGTATTCCGTGTCTCTGTATTCCAAAACAGGAGAATCCGAAGACTTCGGGTGTGTCCCTGGCACCTCTGGGTTCTAAGAAAACCCGGTTCTTCAGTGGCTGGATGGATGATGGGGGATGGATGGATGGATGGATGGAACGGTGGATGAGTGAAGGATGGATGTATGGATGGAAGGATGAAAGGGTAGATGGATGAAGGATGGATGTATGGTTGAGGCATTGGCTATCTTAATATGCACATTCAAATATTTGCACTGGGCGGGTTAAGTCCCTCTTTATCAGTTTATGGGCTGTATATTGTGAGCATAGGCTGGGAGGGCTCAAAGCCGCCCCTTGCTTCTGAAAGGGCTCCTCTCTCTAGAAGTAATGCCCTGGTATTTTCAGCTCTGCTGCATCTCCATAGAGTGTGGCTGGAATGCATTGTGAACAGCGCCCAGGGTTGGGCAGTGCAAACAATGGAGGGCAGCAGAGTTTGATATCCACATTAAAGCACACCAACATCTGTTGAGTCCAAAGACAACACTATCTCCAGGAATTAACCTCCTGAACCCCTTAATCATTAACCTCAGCGGAGAGAAAGTTAGACAACAAGAGCCTATATGTCAGTGGTCCCTCGGAGAGATGTGGCGAGCAATATTTTAGCAAGAACAGCGTGAGAAGGACTAGCGGGGCTCTGCACATTTTAAGCAGCGAATATATTTGGGTGGGAAACAAGAGCACAAATGTAAATATACAGCTGACCGTACCTTGAATTTTCTATTCAGGCTTCGCTTCAGACTGTCTTGGGCTGTTAGGAAAATAGAAGCACTTCCTCTAGACAATTTTAGGACTTGTAATGTGTTTAAAGGCTTGTTGTGTCTCCTTTCAGAGGGCTGGGAAGGCATTGAAATCAACAAGAGGACAACAACACAAGGACACATGAAATGAACAGCATTTTTATAAAAGTTGCTTCTCCTAATTTTATATACAGCATATTTTGTGCTGACACTTTGGCTGCTATGTTCTGGAAGATTTTTTAAAAATCACGTTAAGATATTTCTTTTACAATTAATAAATTATTTTTACTTGTAATAATGGAGAACGTTTTTGAAAAAATCTATTGGTGAGCGTATGTTGGCATTTATTTATACACTACACAAACATTAAAAACCAGGATTACAAACAACACGGCCCAGAGACTTCATTAACAAAAGTGAAAA
Source organism: Lissotriton helveticus (assembly GCF_964261635.1). NCBI lineage: Eukaryota > Metazoa > Chordata > Amphibia > Caudata > Salamandridae > Lissotriton > Lissotriton helveticus. The sequence continues at coordinate 1,763,734,743 of NC_136065.1, forward strand.
TAACGATGTAACAGCAGGTGATTTGGTGACCTGCGTTGTAATGCCCCAAAGCAGCAGAGACACTACAATCGTGTGGCAACATCATGCGCAGTAAATGCGTGTGATTTAACAACAGCGTGGTAATTGCTTGCGTTGTTATGGTTAGTGATGTGACAGCATGATGTGACATGATGTGCGCTGCTCACACTACTTACTTCTCACTATTGAAGAAGTTACTGCATGACGTCATGCCAGGTGAGCCTTGTAGGGGAAGGGAAATCATTTAAAGAGAGTCATGTTCTCTCTGGATTTCCCTTCTCTTTTCGAGACTCAGGAGCAGCAACATTGTTGTGGTGTTACCAGGGCTTTACGTGCAAGCTTTTTCAATATTAAATACAACGAGCCAGAGTTGATGCTTATTTATCGTATGCAACTAACAACCATTGACAAAGCAAATAGTCCTAACTTGTTTTAGGTATGATGTTACTTGTTGTATTATGTATCTGGATGCAATGACAGAAACAGCAAAATACAAGTTGGGCGGCACACTATGCTAAGCACAGATTTTTAGCTTGTGTTTTTAAGCCACACCCTTAATTACATTGGCCACCCCCCTTTGAGAGACCCCCCTTCAGTTTTTTATCCCACTTAAAGCCCTGGAAAGTTTTGTTAAAACAAGCACACATGATTAAAATACCATTGCATAAAACTTGTAAGCAGATTCTCTCTCTCTCTCTGACAGCAATGAAGTATGTAATTACTATTCTAATCCCACACGTTTTGATAGTAGGGTAGGTTAGTTCTACTGTCGGTGCAGGAGGTTGATAAACCATTTACTATAGCTTGTAACTTGCATTACCATAAGGCAGAGGTCTTTAATCTGTGGGCGCGACCCCCAGGGGGGTCATGGAGTCCTGTGAAGGGGGTCGCAGATTTCCCACCTTCACTTGTCCCTGCAAAAAAGACAGCTCTCCTGCCCTGGGAAGGCTAATTTCGATCATTATCAGCTGCTTTGCGTGCCTGAATGAAAGGCAAATGTGCCTTTTTAGTTAATCTGTAAGTGTTTTTGGTTGGTTGGGAGCAGTCTGGCTCTTTGTGATGACAAAGATTTGTTCGGCTCGGTGACGGTCATCCAGTGGCATTGGTGAGACCAGGGCTGAGGTGCAGAGTGAAGACAGTGCTCTTTGCCCTGCTGACAGATCACGGTGCAGGTGATAGTGCCAGTTGCGGGGAGCTGGTGGTTTTGGTTGATCCAGACTGTGGTGTGGGATGGGACGGTGTGTTGAAGACTTGAGAGCAGTGCCCCCGAGCCAGCGTGAGGTCATGGTTTTCGAAGTCAGCGACAGCGTCGGTGAGACCAGGGTGGCATAGTGCAGTGAGTTGATGCAGAGTGTGGTGGCCACAGGTCATGTGCAAGCAGCAGCTATTCGGCAGGCATTGTCGTCAGTAAGACCAGGGTTGCAGTGCGAGATGCGGCAGTGCCCTCTGCGGTGCCTTCGGGACATGGAGCCAGCGACGGAGCCAACGACAGTGTTGGTGACGAGTCGGTTGCTTTCCCCGCTCTCTGGCAACTGAATCCATGGTTCCAGAGGCGGTACGCAGAGGTAGGTGAAGTCTTTGCGGTCCCTTTGACTTCAGAACAGGAGGCAAGCTCTACTTCAAGCCCTTGGAGATACTCGGCAACAAGTAAAGAAAGTTTAGTCTAGTCCTTTCACTGCCCAAGGCAGAAGCAGCAACTGCAGACCAACCCAACAAAGCAAAAACACAGCAAAGGGGCAGTACTCCTCTTGGCAGTTCTTCCAGCTCTTCTTCTTGGCAGGTGCCTTGATTCCAGCGAGTTCTACAGTTCTGGGGTCTGGACCCTAATATTTATACTCAGTTTCTCTTTGTGCTTTTGGGCAGTGAGTGCCTGTGCCAAGCTCAAAACAGTTACATCCTCTCTGGCCCAGCTTCCTGGCATGAGTTGGTGACAGAATTGTCCAAGGCAGACCAGGCCCATTCAGGTGCCAGGAAATCTCCTCCCACTACTATAAAGATAGCCCAGTCTAATCAGCACAGCCCTGACTCATCCAGGAAAGGCTGGACACACCTTGACCCCCCCAGTGGCTGTCTGATGGAAATGCACATCCCCAGCCCCTGTCACTCCAAAGCCAGACAGTCAATCCACAAACCTAGCAGAGACACACAGGATTGCTAAGCAACAAAATACCTACTTTCTAAAAGTGCTATTTCCAAACACAGAACATAAAATCATCTTTACTAAAAGATACATTTTTATATTCTGAGTTCAGGCATTCTAAAACCCATTTCTTCATCTTGTCCCAATGGGAAGATAGGCTTGTAAGATGTTATAAGTAAACTCCCATTCTATCCTATGGGACAAATAGCCTTTCCATAATGAGAAATGAACCAACTGTAATTCACTGCCAGGACATGTCACACACACCGGTAGATGTCCTACCTTTAATATAATGGCACCCAGCCCACAGGGGTACCTTGGGCCTACCTTAGGGGTGACGTACATGTAAGAAAAGTGAAGAATAGGACCTGGCAAGTGGATGCACTTGCCAGATTAACATGGCAGTTACAAACTGCACACACACACTGCAGTAGCAGGTCTGCAAACCCTTTTCAGGGCTGCTTTAGTGAATGGCACACTCAGTGCTGCAGGCCCACCAGCAGCAATTGATTTACAGGCACTGGCACCCCCAGTGCACTTTACTAGGGACTTACTAGTAAGTCAAACATGCCAATCATGGAAACACCATTCCATAATACAATTTACAATAGGAGCACTTGCACTTTAAAACTGAACAGCAGTGAGAAAGTGCGCAGAGACACTAAACCAGAAAACAAAGAGTCAAAACTAGGATGTCAGAAAGGAAAAAAAACAGGGGAAACATGCCAAAAGATGCCAGGTCTAACAGGCGCATTTATGGTTGTCGATAGTTATTGATGATGAGGAGCCCCGTAGTTTTAACTTTTACATATCCTGGTAGTAAAAAACGCTTACATTTGTTTTTCACTACTGCAAGGCATGCCTTTCTCATAGGAGAACTTTGGTTTAACTTATTCCATTTAATAAGTGATAACTTTCAATTGGGAGCAGATAGGAATCTCAAGTTTGGTGTTTAAAGAACTGTAATTTAAAACCCTCTTTAATGGTTAAGTTGGATTTAAGTCACAGTTCTGAAAATGCCACTTTTTAAAAGTTGTAAGAAAAAGTGGGGAACCCAATCGACCCTTGGAGGCTTGAAGAACTGGGATTTCAAGTACCCAGTGGCGCCAGGGACACGCCCAAAGTCCTCTGGGTTCCCTTGCCTTGGTATACAGAGACACGGAATACTTCTAGGTGGCGTCAGAGATCAAATGTATTAGCTGCAGCTAGTAGCAGAAATCCCAGTAACACAACACGGTGTACAACTCAAGAAACTTCTCAATTTTACTAAGGCGAGACATCCCTATTTATACACAAAAAGGTACATTTAAAATGCACGCCCCTGCACCAAAATTCAACCAATAGAAAATACATGACATCTCACAGCATCATATAGTAAAGCTCATTTTATAGTGTCCCAAAGCACAAGTTAATATTTAGTCATATCTAAATAATAATCTGGAAGGCCCGGACAAACCCTTAATTGAAAGCGTAACCCATGAAATGAAGAAACAGTAAAGAAAAGTAGTTTCAGATAATGTGCAAGATAACAGAAACGTAAAGAAACTTAAAAGTTAACAACTGTCTTGAATGGTGATTGGGAAAGTGGATAAGGATCTTGCAGGGAAATTGGCTTGGCAGGGTCAATTCCAGGTGAAAGGCCAGCTTCTGAAATTAACTCCAGCGCACGAAGGAAACCTTAGTTAATGTACACATGACCCACAAAAGGTCAGACTGCTTTGCTCGCAGACTAACTTCTGAGGCCTACGTAAAAGGCAACACCAGATGGCAGTCACGACGCATGGCAAAAACCCATGTTTAGAAAAGAAAGTCGTGCACTTTAAAAGCACGCAAAATCACAGAACCTCAGACCCACCTTTTGCCATTACGTAGGCAATAGCCTAAACTCATGTCCATCTAAATCTAGGTCTATATCTATTCTCATCAGGTCATCAAGGTGTTGCTGTAACATCATCTTATTATCCTTCACTTCTCTCGGGACTGGTCTTCTCACACAGATCGTAGCACAAAGACTACAAATGGCGGGACCACACTGGATGCATAAACAACACGAGAAAAGGATAGCTAACGCCATACCAAGGAACATCAGAATCTTCCATCCCCATTTGGATAACAATTCCCATAACCATCCCATCAACGACCAGTCTCCTTCGTCCACATGAATAGACTCAGAGATCTTATGTAGTCTAGAGATGGCTTGGTACACTGTCGGGGCATTATCTGGTATGAAAACGCAGCAACTAGATCTAATCAATTTGCATACCCCACCTCTATCTGCAAGTATAATATCTAAAACAAAACGGTTCTGTAATGTCATAAGGCGATCCGCTTGAAGCTCAGCTGTAATATTGCTAAGGGCACCTGCAGTCTCATTTATAGTGACCTCAACCACTCTCGTAAGCTGACAAATATTCCTACTATTAGCCATAGGACCCCAAAAGGGTAGGAAACTCTTAAAGAAGTCTCCAGCTTCTTGTGCGACAGTATCTTTCGCATCGATTACACCTCTACCATATCTTGTCTTATGGTAATCGGAAACAGCAGTGTATGTAGGAGGAAGCAAAAATGCCACGTAACATGTGCCGAAAAAATCAGATGGCAACCATGTGTATGCTCTATCATAACAGACAAAATACGTGCCTTTAGCTGGCACGAACGGAGGAGATTTCTGGGACGTATAAACGTATGTGTGAACACACACACTCTTACCAAGCTGAGCTCTCGGATTCTGACCATTACCTTGCAAACAAAGATGACCTTGGTGGGGTACAATCCAAATAGGAGGAGACCTTCGCTGCCTTTCTTTTTCCGTCAAGCTAACACTATATGTCGTCTTATTCCAACCGACATATGCTCGTACCTCATCTTTAGGGATAGCATTATACGCGTCAATATCTCTAATCATATCGACTACTCCCCGTATCAAAGCATTCTTGCTCACGTTATCGTTAACAGAATGCACTGGAGAGGCTTCGTTCGCATAGATAAACATCGATTGGAGTGCCCAAACTGACCCATTAGGTGAAAAAGGCAAAACCAAATATGGCATTCCCTTGTCTGTAGTATGTGGCATAAGACCATACACCCAACAATTTGTGGTATTTATGACTAGCTGATGCTGATGCAACATCTGCATAAACAAATTATTCACAAATTCTGATCTTCGTGTCTGTTCATGTTCAGGTAACGTATGAAACTCATGTGGAGATGCAGTAGAAAAAGAAAGAGTAGGTTGGGAGGTAGATGTAAGCGGCAATTGTGTGACATAGAAAATCCAACCCACACAAGCTAACGTAATATTCACAAGCATAAGGAAACACATTATTAAAAAACATTTGCTTCGAACCAATGTACGCATTTTCATTTGGAAACCACTTTTCTCAACACCTTTCTCAGACCCAAAAGACTCCATCCTCTAACCGCGCTGTGCGCGGCGGTTGGGTGTTCCGTGCTAAGGAATGCGTCTGTCAGTCCAGGAAACGCCCTGAGACCAACCAGAACCTCGACCTTGTGTCTTCGGCTTGCACTCCCAAGTCTTTACACCGCGACCTTACAGCTGAGTCCGGATGGTGACTCAAAAAGGAAAAAGCAAAAAAAAGTCTCTTGATCTGACGAGGTGTAATTCACTATATAAAAAATTCCAGTTTCAACTTTATTTGTCCATATGTACAGTCTTTCGCGGTCTTAGATCGTAGCGTTCTTTATTAGATACAGTTGGATCCTTAAATAAAAGTTCCAGATTGGTGGTGTCAATCTTTAGATGAGGAGGCACAGCAGCTTGCAGAACATCATCATCCTCGCGTTCTGACCGTGTCCATGTCAAATGAGCATCACTAAATGGAACAAATCTAAGAGTTTTTTCACGTTCAGAATCGGCTATACCTCCCCTCACCCACTTGTCATATGGTAAGGGCAATGGAACTTTTTTACAGTGGGTGGCATGCACCCAGTTCTTCTTGCCAGCTACTCTAACAGCAGTTCGAGTCACTAACAAAACTAAATGCGGTCCAGTCCACCTCGGCTCCAAATTTTTTGTTCTTTGAAAATTCTTCGTGAGAATATAATTGCCAGGTTGAATTGTGTGTCCTGGATCCGCAGTTGCTGTCGGTAGACTGTCATAGACCTGTTGGTGGAGAACACGTAATTTAGCAGTCAAGTCATGTAAGTAATCCACCTACATAGGGTACTCAATACTGCTGTATTCTTTAGGACGAGGCACACCCCAAACATTCGTAGGACGACCAAACACAATTTCATACGGACTAAGTCCCACTCGAGAATGCACAGTCGTCCTTGTTGACAAAAGAGCCAACGGCAAGGCATCCGGCCATGTAAGACCAGTGCTCGCTTGTACCTTAGCTAATTTCAGCTTCAAGGTACCATTGTAACATTCAACAAGTCCAGCAGACTGGGGGTGATTCGCTGCATGGAACTTTTGATTTATTCCCAATCCAACACACACTTTCTTCATGATTTGACCCACAAATTCACTCCCATTGTCCGACAATACAATTCTCGGCAAACCATACCTAGGGAAGTACTCTCTCAGCAAAACCTTGGCTGTAGACAAGGCAGTATTATCTTTTAGTGGGTAGGCCTCTATCCACCTGGAAAAGGCACAAACAACCACAAGGACATACTTCAAATTATTGCATCTCTCCATGTGAATGTAGTCTAACTGTATCACTTCAAACGGATACGTTGGAGGAGCAAAATGACCAGCTGGAGTTGGAGTTCCCTTACCAGGATTATACTTCAGACAAATCATACAATGTTTCACCACGTTCTCTGCACATTTCGGAATTCCAGCATTCTGCCAAACTGGAGCCAACAACTTGCATATTCCCTTCGAACTTATGTGAGCCATTCCATGAGCCATTGTAACCACTGGGAGCACATACGCATCAGGCAACAACCATCGCTGGTGTTCTGACAACTCAACCCAACAACCTGTCGAATCCAACATACCCGTAGTTTCTCTACAAACACTCACTTCTTTCTCAGTCGCTTCAGCCTGAATCATTTTCACACTTTCTATTGTGTCTTCACACATTCCACTAGCCATAACCCAATTAGCTGGGCCTGCAACATACATACGGCTCATCATGTCTTTCGCCGTTTCCTTCGCAACTTCATCTGCAAACGCATTCCCTCGACCAACATCGTCTACAACTTTCTTATGCGCACTACACTTCACAATTGCAATCTGCTTTGGGAGAGTGAGAGATTCCAAAAATTCATTCACCAACTGCCCATGCTGTATTTTTGTCCCATGCGAAGTAAGGAACCCACACTCTCTCCACAAACGCCCACAACTATGGGCAACACCAAACGCATACTGACTATCGGTGTAAACATTCACTCGCTTTCCTTCTGACAACACACACGCTCTCGTCAATGCAACCAACTCTGCTGCTTGGGCAGAATTCTGTGGTATGTGTGCTGTCTCAACAACTGTATGTAAAGTTTTAATAGCATACGCTGCAGTCGTTTCACCATTCGGAAGCTTAAAACACGAACCATCTACCTTAGGGTACCATCAACATCCGTAAGGGGAGTATCCCTTAGATCGACTCTAGCTTTCGTTTCTTCCTCTGTACGAAGAAAACAATCATGCTGTTCCTGAGGATCCGTCTCTGTAGAGATCGGTAACAACGTAGCTGGATTCAGCACATTACATCGTTTAATGTGAACATGACTAGCCAACAATGTCAACTCGTAACCTGACAGACGTGCACTAGTAAGGTGCTGTGTCTTAGTCCTCTTCAATAAGGTATCCACTGCATGTGGGACCATCACAATCAACGTATTGTCCAATACCAAACTAGCAGACTGTCGAATAGAAACAGCCGCTGCAGCTGTAGCTCTCAGACAACTCGGCAACGCCTTAGCAACTGGGTCTAACGTTGCTGAAAAATACGCGCATGGACGCTGCTTGTCCCCAAATGGTTGTGTCAACACTGACAACGCACAACCTTCTCTCTCGTGCACGTACAACGTGAAAGGCTTACTATAGTCTGGAGTACCCAACACAGGAGCCGAACACAATGCATCGCGTAGTTCAGAAAAACTTTTCTGACATTTGTCAGACCAAGGAAGAGGATGCGGAGTATCTTTCAGAGTCAATGCCAACAGAGGTTTCACTAGCAAGGAAAATTGGGGATCCACTGTCTACAATATGATATAATACCTAAAAAGGAACGCACTTCTCTCTGTGTGGATGGTACATTCATTTGCGCAATCGCTTGAATTCGTTCTGGGGTCTATCTCCTTCCCTCCTTCGATAAGACATGACCTAAGTAGGTCACTTCTTGGCGACAATATTGCAACTTTGAAGGTGACACTTTATGATGAAGGTCAAACAAATACCGCAACAAAGAAAGAGTAGCCTCTTTACAAATCTTTTCATCATCAGCAGTAACTAACAAATCATCGACGTACTGAATAAGAGTAGCACCAACAGGTAACACAAAACCGTCAAGCTGAGTTTTCAACGCCTGACTATAGATGGAGGGACTTTCACAATAACCTTGGGGAGCTCTCTTAAACCGGAAGCTTAGGCCTCCTAATGAGAAGCCAAAAATATCCCTACTCTCCTCAGCAATAGGAATACTGAAGAAAGCATTCTTCAAATCGATGACAGAAAACCAAGCTGCCGAAGCAGGAATCAAAGTCAACATGGCAGTGATATCAGGTACCACAGCAAAACTGTGGCACTACTATCTTATTGACCTCTCGAAGGTCGATCACAAACCTGTACACAGGTGGCTGAGAAGCAGCAGTACGTTTAAGAACAGGCAAAACAGGCCTGTTACACACATTACCTCTCATTTCCTCAACTACACCCTTCTCAACCAGATCATAGACAATCGCTAAAAGAGCTCTCTCACCATCGCTCGAAATCTTGTATTGGGTAATACGAGGTAGCATAGCATTTGACTTAAGGGTGACAACATAAGGTGGAATCTGCAAAAGACCAACATCATTTGGACCTGTAGCCCAAAGTGTATCAGGAAGAGAACGCAATTCCAGTGGAAGGCAATCTTTAGACAAATACATCGGAGAAGTCACTTTCTTACCAAGGGTAAGTTGTACTCCCGAAGGAGAACAATATAATATCGCATACAATCTTTTCAGAAAGTCCAAACCCAACAGATTCTCACCACAACCAGTTGTTAAAATAAGTGGAGCTTCCAATTCACAAGGGGCAATGGTAAGGGACAAAGGACTAGAAACCGGATTATGAACTGGGGTGCCTGAAAATCCTACTGAAACATTGGTCAAGCCAGACAAAGGTGCGCCAGGAAGTTTAGAGTGCATAATAGAACTCTTCATCGCACCAGTATCCAAAAGAAAAGGTTCTACCACACCTGATGTAATCATTTCAACATAAGGTCCACTCTGGTCTACTGGAACTGACACTACTCCCTCTCTTTGTCCTTGGCTGTCATAGTTATCATTATAACCAGAACTCTCACCTTCGACATAGTAATCCTCAACATAATACTGGGAAGACTGACCACTCGGAACATTCTGTCTGTCAAACTAATTCGCAGAATTCTGTAGGGAAGAGGAACGCTCATTCTGAGGGATCACACCACGTCCTCTACCCCTAGCAGCTTGCTGAAAACTACCACAACCTCTCTGACCAGATACACCATTCGCACGCTGTAACAAAGCCGGGCAACTATTCTTGTAATGACCTTCCTCTCTGCAATAAGCACATTGATTAGGGCCAGGAAAGAATCACTGAACATAAGTCTCAGGCTTCTGTAACAATCTCTGAAATTGTGGAGGTTGCTGAAACTGAGGCTGATTCTGACGAGGCGGATAAGGTTGCTGCAAAAGAACTTTCGTCTTTAACTCTTTCGTTTTCTTCTCCACTTTATCCTTCTCATCTTTATCCCTATTCTCGTAATATTGTGCAGTAGCCAATATCTGGGCCGACGAAGAGACAGCCCATAAACTCTCAGAGTCCTTTAACTTATTAGAAAGTTCGGGAAGCAAATTAAAGAAAAATGTATCCACAAACAACCTTTGACCACCCTCCGTACTCATATCCTGACCACTATGATCAATAAACGTGTCTTCAAACCTAGTGAAGAAATCAGATACACTCTCGCCTCTCTTCTGCTTACATGCTGCTAACTTATCCCAATTCACTCGTAAAGCAGGCATCATCGTTTTCATCAGATTAATAATTCTACCTGGTAATTCTGAAACTAGAGGTTCAGGTTTAGCACCTCTCTCCTGTCTACCATCTGCTGCAACAATATTCGCCCAGGTATCACCTAAATCAGCAGCATGATTCTCATGACGAATCTTCGCCCACAAAGGTTGGGGGACTACATTACCCATCAACATATCGATGTCAGCTAAATTCATAATACACGCTTCAACTGTCTGGGACAACTCCTTGTAATAACCAGCAGGATTCTTATGAGGGTCAGGTAAGGTCTGCTTAAGAGCCAAGACCTCTGCTCTCTTCCAAGGGACATGTACCCATATTCGCTGAAAATGCGGCAGAATAACTGGATTAGAGTTTGGGTCCCCTTCCTTCCAAATAGGGGGAACTTTTCTCATTGGATACTGTCTCACTTTTCTTCTAACAGAAGAATCAGGTTTGTACAATGTCTGAGGCGGAAGGCTAGATCTAAAAGCCAGTATCGTCTCTACGGCATCTGTAATATCAGATTCTACTATCATCGCTTTAGAAAAATCTGACTGAACATCAAGTAGTTCCTGCGGGATCAAACCCAAATCATTATCTTCCCATTCCTGGCGCAAAAACATACACATCACATTAAAAACATACCTTTGCTTAGGCGGCTCCCACTGAAAGAAAACATCCATAACCGCTGGCAAACTATACCTTGAGGCATTTATAATCAATTTACGAGCCAACAAATCCAACACAGCCCGTTCCTCAGAACCAGGAAGCTGACTACGACTCTGCTTACGCTCCGAAACAGGGGTCATATTCAGTGACCCAAACAATGGTGACAACAAATTAGAAAACGTTTCTGTCATTCATTTTCGAACAGAAGGAGAAGAAGCAGACATAAGAACAGGAGAATAAGTATTTTGAGGCAAAGAAGGTGTAGGGACAAGAACAGTAGAAATCGAAGATGCAGAAGCAGAAGGCAAAGGAGTTTGAGGCAAAGCTGGTAGCAAGGCTTGCGACCCTAGAATGGGTTGCGCAGGAGGAGGTAAAACCATCTGTGGAGCACCGGGCGGCTGAACAACAGCAGGAGGTTGAACAACAAAGGGTGGAACAACCGGGGGTAATAGAGGCGCAGTAGCACCCTGCACATAGGGTGTGTTGAAAGCGTAACCCATGAAATGAAGAAACAGTAAAGAAAAGTAGTTTCAGATAATGTGCAAGATAACAGAAACGTAAAGAAACTTAAAAGTTAACAAATGTCTTGAATGGTGATTGGGAAAGTGGATAACGATCTTGCAGGGAAATTGGCTTGGCAGGGTCACTTCCAGGTGAAAGGACAGCTTCTGAAATTAACTCCAGCGCACGAAGGAAACCTTAGTTAATGTACACATGACCCACAAGGGTCGCAGACTAACTTCTGAGGCCTACGTAAAAGGCAACACCAGATGGCAGTCACGACGCATGGCAAAAACCCATGTTTAGAAAAGAAAGCCGTGCACTCTAAAAACACGCAAAATCACAGAACCTCAGGCCTGGGAAGTGTATATAGCAGTATGTAAATGTGCCTGCAGGGAAAGCGGCACATCGGAGGAGCAGCGCCCCTTCAATTAATCGACGATTGTAGGCACGGAAGGAAGTAAATCCACCTCGATTACTACTTGTGGGTCACTAAAATTGCATGGATCTTCTGATGTCGGAGACAAGAAATAGCTGGAATCTAATACGGATCCAGTTCACCACTAGCAATTACCAATGGAATTTTCTAAAGCTACATTCAACAGATATATAATTCATATCATATGTCATTGCAAGAATTTGAGCCGGGAGCGCACGCTCTTTTTAAATAACATTTTTCAGGTCAAGAGACTACGCACATGCAGGACTGCTGTTATTGGTGGTTTGGACTCAACAGCACCTATAATTAACTGCAAACTGATAATGTTCTTGATAGCCTTTGATAAACGCTTGAAAGCAATTGGTCATGTTTAGATTTAATGAGGCCTCTTATTATTATTAACTTTTCTCTTTTATACCGCTAGCTGATAAAGTTTTTGATAGCCTTAGAACAACGCTTGAAAGCAATTGGTCACCTCTAGATTTAATAAGAACATCATTTTATCTCAAACCTCTGTTTTAAACTGTATTTTGATGAATTTTACTTTCTCTTTTAATATTGGATACGTACTGTAAAGGATATTTGTTATGGGTTTTAATTAACTAAACAATAAAGTTTATTACAATTATTACATTCAACACTTAAACGCATTGTCCTGAAGATGGTCTAAGGGATGATTGCACTAAATAGACTGAAACCTCAACAACGCCATCCATTTCCTCTGTGTTTCACCTCCCAGAAGGAATTGTTCTTTGTGTCAATCAGTTTCATTGTGTCAATCAGTTTCATTTTTCTTCTGTATGTTTTGTTTGGAATAGATGTTCCCATCAGTGACTATGAGGTGTTAGAAAAAACTATCCATTTGTTTACCTCAGTCATTGTGTGGTGTTTTAGTCTTTTGTATCCTTCAATAAATATTTTTTTGAAAAATGTACACCCGTTTGGAAAGCATCTATAAGAGATTCATTCTGACTTAAATAAGTAAATTCAGTTCATAAACAATTAGTGCAAGCTACTGAGAGGAGCTAGCAATTAATAGATTGTACATGAAATGTCTAAGTGCATCTAAAGAAAATGTCTTGCAGGCACTATTACCTACTACTTTTCAAAAGGTGCCATTTTCATGTCCCAACCATTTGGTGCCTGCAGCCTGTATCCTGGGTCATATGGCTAAGTGTGGCTGGCTGTTGGTCTTTGTGCATTGCTCCCAGACAGGGAGCCAAAGGGAAATAATTGTTGGCAGGATGGGCCATCTTTGACTTGATGGGGAGGAGGAGCTGTCACCTAACACACTTACACATTACAAGAACTCTGCCTGAGCACTCTCATAAAGTGTTTGACACTAGTCGTTTGTGATCCCGCAGGCAAGCTGAGGCCAGGGCAGGGAGGCAGGAAATACCAAGCACCACTGGGGGTGAAAACCTCCAGAACCTACTCCTATTTCAGGGTGGGGCACCAGGTATATATAATGGACCCTCTGATACTACTCTTCAGTACACCTCTGGACCTGTGGAAGACTCAGAAGGACTACTGGCTGCTCTGCAAAAAGTACTGCTACTCTATCGCCCTGCTGCCTGAGTGAAAGGACTAGAAAGGACTTGCATCTTGATCCCGGGACCACCAGAGTGACTCCAAGGGCATGTTGTCTCACGTCCTGGTCAGATCATCAAGCGCATAAAAGGCTCCAACCTCCTTCAACCAAGCACCTGGACTCTGTCTGCTGTGAGTCATGTTCCCTAGTGCTGCTACTCCAGTCCTTTACCCTCAGAAGTGGGCCTGGATGTGCTCTGCCAACCCACCTGTGGTCCTGTGCGCACAACCAACTCAGCAAGAAGCATCTCCTTGCAGGTGCATCAAAACCGCTATTGAGTGACGTATACCCGATTCAGGACATTGCAGCTCACAGCCTCCGCAGAACCACCTCTGCACGATGCACCCTCAAATAGGCTTTCACTTGTCAAGCACCTCGTCGACGGCATCCTTGATGATGATACAGGACTCAGCATTGCAGCCCTGTAGCTCCTCTGAACCACCGCTGCGTGAAGCATCCTCGACGCAGGATCTCACAAAGCTGCGCAGACCAGTACTTAACATATTTGTTCAGCAGTCCTAACTGGCTCCTTGTATCCAGCCTGCACTCCATCATGGTAGGCCTGAACGTGTGACTTTGTCCCAGTCCGGCGTGAACAGATAACCAAAGTTGGAATTTTGTGCTTCTTGGCACTGTTTTCACTTAAATATTTAAAACTGCATTTTTTTTTTCTTTTTATATAATCCTTGTTTTTAGTGTTTGTATGTATGATTTTACAGTTTCTGGATTTGCTGGTATGGCAATTGCCGAAATAAAGATTGTTATGGTGTTATGATGTAATGATCTAAAAGTAGATTATTTCTATCACACAGAAGTTGTTTGCATATTAAAATATTGCAACAACAATTTCAATTAATATTAACCCTCTGGACAGTAGAAATTGTCCTAATCATAATACAGTCTCATAATGCATTGTCTAATTTGGTAGGCAATTAATGGCGAATTAAACCTGTGAATTGATAATTGTACTCCCTATGAGCACAATCATTTATTTTATTTTTGATGTTTGACCACCAAACAAGAGATAATGTTAACATATATATTCCCCGGGGACATTATTTTTAATGCTGAGGCTCACACGCAATTTCAAAGGATGCTGCCAAGTCCCACAGAACCAAAGGCTTTAAATAGTCTTGACAGATTTTCACCTATACCCACAGGTTGTTAATCCCCAAAGGATAGAAGCAGGTCACCCAGCATGTAAGGGTTAATGCTAAATCGTGTAGTACCCAAAGGTAATTACAATGTCTCCACATAATCCCTAAAGGTCCGTAAAGATTACTAACTGATCAAATAATCTCTAAACTTTACTAACAATTGAACCCTAAAGGTAACAAAATATCTCTAAATTGTGGACCTGATGTACAAAGCCATTTTGCAGTCACAAACCCTGCAGTTTGCAAAGTCATTTGTTATCTACTAAAAAGTAGATGAAAACGTATTTCCAACTCGCAAAATAGGTTTACTAAAACATAGTGAATTACAATTTGTAAGGTGCATGAAAGGGGTGTGCACTACTGATTGTAATTTGGTGTACTATGTGTCATTGTGGTCACAAACCATGAAACAGTTACCAACTCCTCAAAGGAAGCGAAGTTCACACGATTTGAAAGTTTTCACTTTGGAAACTGTGTCACACGACATTGGGGACAACAGGTAGTTGTCCAGTCTACCACTGCCTGCTTCCCAATCTGTTCCCAAAGTAGAAATCTATTTTCTTTAAAGCAGCCCTGTTCCTTTTTGGAACATAGACTGCTCTAACCCTTTCTCTACTAGCCCTCAGTGCTAATCCTTTTTTTGGCAATTTGGGGTACTTTGTGCTTCGGCCTCCACAACATTTTGTCCACATAAGCTATCCACACCAAATTTGCATCCCTTTTTCCAACATCCGGAGGATTCTATTAGTACCCAGGGTTTTTGGATTCCCCTGGAGGGGACTTAGCAAATATCCAAAATATAGCTAAATGTTGAGTTTTGAGGAGGGAAAATGTAGAAAAAAAGTGCTCTGGATATAATTGTCTGTTTTTTTCACAAAAATGTTATGAACAAAGAGTTTGCTGTGGTAAAGCCACCATCTTCCCAGCTTTCAGGAACATGCAGAGCTGAATAAAAACAATCTAATTTCTTATCCACATTTTTCAAAGTGTTAGCTCAGTTTTCCTATTTTGCGTCCTCTCAACCTACTTCCATTTGGTGGTAGAAACCAGTGTGAAACCCATGGGTGACCTGGAAAACCTATAGATTTCTAGAAAGTAGACAAAATTCAACATTTAGCAAGGAGTCATACGTGTAGCTCCATCAAGGTTTTCCTAAAGAAGCCAACTGTTGAAATAAAGAAATCTGAAAATTAGCAGAAAAAAATGGCCATTTTTTATAAAGTTTTCAACGGTAGCTTTTTGTCACAGTGGCCGATTTACAAAAGTAACATAAGATTAGGGCGACTAGGCCCTTCTAGTTGTGGTCATATGTTAGGTCTGTGGTTATACAGGAATCCACGGTACCCAGAGCCAACAACTGAGCTGCATCGTACAGTGGTTTTTCATTATGTACCAAGTATAGACCAATTCATATGCTGAAATATGTATAGTGGAAAATGGGTATTAAGGAAACCTATGTATTCCTGAAATGGACACAAGATATAGAGGTAGGCGCTGTGGTTATTTGTACATCTCTGGATTTGTGAGTAACCATACTGGTATATGATTTAGAGAGTATTTTTCAAAATGTCGTCTTTCTTACATGCTGGCTTACCTTTGTAAGGCACAAATGCACTTAAATCCAAATGGCAATAGCAAATATCCCACTATTCTATGCTCCCACATATTTTTTTAAAAAATGGCACCTCATGTGTGGGAAGGCCTATTGCCCACAATAGAAAAGGGCTCAATACACAACATGGATACTTGACATTTTCGCACTCAAAACGGACCCTTTTTTACACAAAATGGGTAGCTGTGGATTTTGGGCCCAAGCTCAGCCGGCACCTAGGGAAACCTAGAAATCCTGTACGTTTGTTCAAGCTAAACACCTAGGGGGACTCCAGGATGGGATGGTGTGACTTGCATTGCTCTCACCAGGCTGTTCTACCCAGAATGCATTGCAACCCTCAAGCTTTGACTAAAAAAACAAATGTTCCTCACATTTCTGTGATGGAAAGTTCTGGAACCCGCAGGGAGCCACAAACAGGGAGCATTCCTCTACGTTTTCTGATAGAAATAGAACCTCACTTGTGTGAGTAGGTCAAGTGCCCGTGACAGGAAACAGCCCAAAACACAACATGCATACATCAAATTTTTCACTCAAAACTGACACTTTTTTTGCAAAGTGTTTAGCTTTTTTTTTTAGGCCCTAGGTCAGACAGCAACTAGGGAAACCTAGTAAACCTGTACATTTTGCTTGGGGGCTACTGTTGACCCCTGTTGGATCCATTCCTGTCGCTGGCGCTAGGCCCAAACACACAAGTGGTGCAGCATTTTTATTGCCACAAGTTAGGCAATGTTGAGTGTTAGGAATTATATGGATTCCCGTGGATTCTGGAAGTTTCCATCACAGAAATGCAGGCAAAATGCGTGATTTCAGGCAAAGTATGAGGTTTGCAAGGCATTGTGGATAAGAAAACATCTTGGGATTCACACCAGGCACACCACCCTGGAATACCCTTGTTGCCTACTTTTCAAAAATGTCTGTGGTTGGTAGGTTTCCATGAGAGGCCGCCAAGCATAGCCCCAAGTTTCGCAGCTACCCCTATTGCTGATCTGTCCACATGACACTACAGGGACTTTTGTGTCAAGGTCTCTTGGCCCACTCACACAAGTGAGGCACTATTTTTATCAAGAGACTTGGAGGGATGATGTGTGGTAGGAAATGTGTGGCTCCCCATAGAAACTGGAAGTTTTTCTCACAGAAATATGAGAAAAATTTATGTTTTTAGTCAATGTTTTGAGGGCATTATGGGGAAGAAAATGATTTGGAAAGCATGTGAAGCACACCACCCTGGACTCCCCCAGATGTCTACTTTTCAGAACTCTCTGGGTCTGATAGGGTTTTCCAGGAAGCATACTACCCAAGCCAAAAAAGGTGCAGATGTTCACCGTTGCAAGTGGGATGATACTGGTAGTTAGCCAAACTCTCCTGGCCCATTTGTAAAAACAAAGAATCAAATCTCCTCTTGCTTGCCATGGAAGGGATCCTTTAGTCTGCAGGGGAGCAGAAAGACAGTTGAGGTTTATGGGGTGCGGGTGGGGCCTGAAGTTAGGCTGGGAAAGATCCAACCCATTATTTTATTAAAAATATATATTGCTGCCATACTGTGGGGTTTCTGCCCCCTCCCAGATTAGGGGTAATTACGCCATCTGCCCCCAGGCAGGGCACAAATACGGTTTCCCCATTTTTATGGGGGTCAGGGCTTTGCTATTCTCATGTTGGGCAGCCCCCACCGCTACAATTCAAAAAACCCTTGTGTCTAGTGGGCTTTCTGCCCCCCCCTTCCCACCCCCACCGGAGGCAGCTGAAGGTAACTGCTCAGTTCTAGATCTTTATCGGCAGAAAACCGCCGATAAAGCGGCGATAATGGGCTTGATAATATGCCCTTGTGAATTCCCATAGAAGCCCAGGTTTACACCAGAACCTAGGCTTCTATGGGAATTCACAAGGGCATATTATCAAGCCCATTATCGCCGCTTTATCGGCAGTTTCCTACCGATAAAAGCGGCGATAATGTATCACCCATGCTTGATAATATGGCACTCAGTGCTAAAGGATCAATGTTACATCACGCAATGCATTCCACAAGATCACCAAATACATCTAACATCTCTCTCACTCTCTCCTAGATTTGGTGCAGGCTGGTGACCGCAGCACACAATTATTTCTATGTGACGAATTTCTTTTGGATGTTCGGAGAGGGCTGCTACCTCCACACTGCCATCGTCCTGACCTACTCCACCGACAAGCTGCGCAAGTGGATGTTCATCTGCATTGGATGGTGTAAGTACAGAAACATGTCATCACTCAACAGGGCCAACATGCTTCAAGCAGCGATTCCAAATCACTTTTCAGAATTTTAAAATCATCCAGGACCTCATTCAGCATGTGCCTTACACCATTGCATGTTGTACTGAGGGGCTGTGTTTTTACAGCACTCTCATTGTCTCAGGCATCTGTCTCTCCTCAGCCTCTTTCCTTGTTATCTTCTAGGCTTTTCTGAAAGCCGAAGGGTCCAGTAACCGCTAAAAGGTGACCCCTGGAGTGTGAGATCTTTTTCACATTTGTGAACAGGCCCCCTCGGATATACTTCTCTGCCGCCCATTGCGTGTCTGACTTTCGTGCAATATGCAGGACTTCTGACTTACTATATTATCTATTTAAATTGACCTGCATTAGACAGGAATATAGGGATTTACTAACTGTATTGAACTAAATTGTATATAGGGGCTCAGATAAGCAAATCCCAATTATACAGTGAGGTTCACGTAAGAGAGGTTATAGGAGGGCGTGTAGCCCCCAACTAATTTTTAAATTGCCCTACACCAGTTACATGTGAAATCCAGAATATTCCTACAGGTTTTATGTTGGGTTTAGAAACGATGAAGATTTTGCACTTTTTCATTTCTACTTTGATAAAGAGACAGTCCGGTCCTTGGATGCATGAGTTACAACGTTATGAGTTTGTTAGAAAGGTAAGCCATAAACAAGCGGGTTACAATAAGGCACATATAATGTTATGGATTTAGGGAGGGGGCAAGTAGGTCTAATTTTAGTAAACTCACACCCAGAGAAATTCACAGTCGTTCAGAAAAGTTTGCCCAAATTTCCATTCATCACTTCAGGTTGGCCTCAGTGGGTCTTTAATAGTTGTCGCAGTGTGAGCAGGCTTGTGCTCTGAAACTTTTCATGCACTGGGAATAAATGTCATTCACTTGTTAGTCACAGTAAGACCAGAGCAGTCGGGAACTTCTTTTGTTACTGGGCAGAAGGGCCAGCTCGTAGCAACTTACGCATGGCTACTTCCTTGTGAAATAGCGAACACTGATTGGCATATGATTGGTCTCCTGTCGTGACACTGAGAAATGGGCATTGATTGTGGGGCTTGTCATTCATGGGCCTGTAAGTCTGTCCATTCCTGTTCTCCAAGCATCCTGAGATATGATGTTGGGTGTTCTGTACCCCAGTTGTAGGATCCTTTAGTCGATTAGGGTTTAAGTATTTCATTGGACTGTAGTTTTCTTTAATCTGCATTCCATCTTTAGTGCAGACACTAAGGGGAGGGGGCTCAAAATCCAGGAGAATATAATCAAGATCCTGGTTTTCAAAGCCATAATTAATTTACATTTCTGCCTGCGGAACAGACATGCGTCAACAGATGCTCAGCTAGTGTCATAGACTGCCTGTTCTAGTAATGTTGCCACTAGATCAGGACAGGTGGCACTTCAGGGAAGGGGGTGATAGTGCAAATGGTAATGGACGCCCTCCGCCCTAAACATGCTTAGATATTTGTCAACTTTTCTCAAATCATGTATTGCCCTGTGAAGTTAATCCTGAAAAGAGCAGGAGTGGATACCACAGGGGGTGTAAGACAAAAGGGACACACCCCTGTTTTGCATAGAAGTGTTGATACATGGATTTCTCCATTAAGAAAAGTAAATTAACTAATGTGCTTCTCTCATTTCTGGCATGTGTGTGTCCCTGTCAATTGCCCGCCAGCTGTGCGATCTGCTGAATTACTCATGATGAACAGCGATATCCAAGCGTACCTGACTGATTTTCTATAAATCACAAATAAGTCAAATCATGAGTGTCCGTCTATATAGCATAGAATCATGTCCTTTTGTTAATTGTGCTGATATTTCTCTGGTTTACAGTGTGTCTTGGTTGCACTCGTGTCTGATTCAGAGAAGAGAAGCTTTGTTTTTCCTTTGCCCATGTTCATGCGGCAGAATATGTGCCGTGATAGAGTTTAAGGTGAATGTGGAGTGTGTATTCTTCAGTCTTCGTTTGGTTCTTGTAACATATTGGTGTCTGAGTAGTTGATTGAGACATTAAAGCTTCCTATCCTAATTGCCATCTGCTCTTTTGATGCTATCTCTCCCCTGGAGGTTAATTAAAAGGAGAGGGACTGGACAGTTTCCTGATATTTTCCTGCTCTAGTGCAGTCCTTTTTAGGTCAAGCCTATGCCAGTGTGCATGCCCTGCTCTGGCGATCTGCTGTAGTAGAGTATGAAAGATAAAACCTGCCCATATTTTTCAGTGGCTTGTGTCTTTGTCCTTCGAAGTTACTGCCTCTGATTCTGTATTTAGCTTGTTAGTCCCTCCCTCCTTAGTACAGCCTTGTCTTCATTTGTAACCTCCCTTGGCTACTGGCCCCTTTACTTTTGTTGCTACACAGTACGTCATTTTAAGCACTACTTTCTTTCATGAGTTTTACTATAGCAGCCATAACATGCTTTCCTGCACCATTCAGCGTGCAATGCGGGCTTTAATTTTATAAGCACAGGCGCCCTGCATGATAGCGGCTGAAGGGTAACAGAGGAGCGGGGATCCAGTGAGACACCATGGGGAGTGAGTATCCGCAGCCCACTGGGCGAGCACGCAGCCGAGCCAGGGCCGCAACCTGACCTAGAATTCAAATAAAATAATGCCAAAATCTGCCATTTTAATACCATGAGAGGATGGCGTTTGCATTGCATAGGAAAGTGTAAAAAAGCGTAGGAAAGCGTCTGTACAGCGTAGGAAATAATAAAGGGGGGCCTTCAGGCCGAAGTTACATCCATAGCATTTTAGATTTCGTGATCCACTGTGGTTGTCTGACCCTTCTTTCTAGCCATAGTACATACCTATAAATGTAAAGACACCTATCAGGCTATAGTTCTACCATGGTTTTGAAGGCCTTTTGATGCCTACACGGATGCAACGCTGTTGGATATCCTGCGCATATATTCATGTGCAGATTAGAATTCACTCACCACTTGGATCCGTAGATTTGACCCTGCTGCCTATTATTATCATTATTGCTGGATACAACTTTTGTATTTCACTTTAGAAATGCGTTTTTGTGGTTCTTAAGTTTTTGCCCCGTAGGCCTCGTGCCTCGTTGCACTGCCATCTGCCAAACAGCAAGCCTTTTCCTTTGTACATTTTACAATTGATTATGCTGGCAGCGTTATTGTTGGATTCCTTGTAGGCATTTTGTTTTAAAACTGTGTTTTAGGGGTCTTGGATTGTTGATTAAGAAGACTCGCTGCTCTGTTACCTGCCTGGGCAGTATGCACATCACTTCACTTTCAAAATGTTTATGACGTTACAGCCATTGTGTTTTTAAGTAGCTGTTGTAGATAATGTACTGTAGTTTTATGTTTTTTTTAATAAAATTAAATAAAGATACAATAATGATGACTAAGTTTGGGTTATATGTGGTGATATTAAGAGGCATGCACAGTAAAATATAGCACATTGGATACTTTTGCTCGAACTACTATTACATACGGAGATAATGTGTTTCAGTTTACATATCAGAGAACTATGTTTTCATAAATTTGCGATGCATCTGGAGCATGGCTGGGTGCTTGCTGTTGATGTGAACCAAATAAGATATTGCAGAGGATAGAGAATGAGACATTAAGAGACGGGTCACAGGAGCGGTGGTAGCCCTCATGCATTAGAGCAAGGGCTGAGCAGCCTTTCAAGCAGCTTTGATATGTCAGCTGTAGTAGTAGTGCACAGAAGAAAACATCATGTCCCTTCACTACTCCCTCTTGATAGGTGTAATGCAGGAAGGATTTACCAAAGGATTTTATTGTTTGGTTTTAATGTTTTGTGTTGATTGATGTGTGCTAGTTGTCTTCAATCTGCCGTTTGCTAGCATTTTATACTCATGTATACTCATGTGTGAGGGAGTTCAGACGTAGATCACTTGTTCTCTGCAACTACAGACTCAAGCTGCTCCTTGTTAGCTTTACACCTCTTCCCAACCAGGCATTAGGATTTGAGGTTGTTTGCTTATCCACTTCAGAGAGTATGTGGCCTAGAAGTGTGAGAGAGCACAAATCTGAAAAATGTAGAAGTGCACCATATTTACAAGCACGTTATATTAGTTTAGTATAGAACATACAAGAGTGTCAACTTATAGAGAGGAAATATATACATGAGTGTTTTATTAGAATAGAGATACATATATCAGTGTGAAAAACTATTGTAGAGGTTTGTAGAAATGTTAAAATGATGTTGGAGTCCCACGTTATGTGGCTAGGTGAAAAAGAAATGTAACTCTGCAAACCATGGAAATGTGTAGGCCACATGGCATTTCACAAGAAACGGAAGATGCTGCTACACTTTTAAGTAACTTGGATTCTAATGTCATTTTACTGCAAAGTATTATTAATCATAGAATTGAAATATGTTTTAAATAGATGTGTTACATTATAGTAATGTGTGTTAGTTAAAATACTGTTTAAACAAAGGAAAAATGTGCATAGTGCAGGGGCCCGTTTCAATAGATAAAGTCGCTTCTTTGATCTGCATGTGCTCGTTAAGGAGAGGTCGCACAGAGCACGAACTAAAGGTCTGTTCAAAATGTTTTACGACTTCTAGATATGGTGGAGGCCGGAATTTGGGGCCTACAGAAAAAGTGTCTGTTTGCAGGTGTGAGGGGGATTTATCAGACAATGATAAATAGACTTTTGTTCAGAGACGCCAGGCACAGGCCTGTAGGAGTCTTCAGGAATTTTAGGGGGTACCGCCTGGTCGGAGAGAAGCCTGGGAAGCAAGGTCAACTTTAATGAAGAGTCCCGAGGAGCACCAGCATGAAATTTGCCGCCCGAAACTACACCACGTGAGAGGCGTCTCCAGGGGCGTTCCTATTGGAAATATGATTTTGTATTAGGGACAGCACCCCGGGGTGGAGTTAGAGCAGATGATCTGAGGAACCTAAGAGAGCGGATGGGTAGGCAGATAGAGAACTGCAAGACTTCGACTTTGAGACAAAGACTAAGGGAAGTGTGTGATCTTCTTTGGAAGTCACCACTGCTGACACCTTTTTAGGTAAAGATCTTGTTAAGTAGGGATGTCACTTAGTCTAGTGTAGGGACAGCCTAACTTGTATTTTTCCTTTTCTGTAAATGACTCTCAAGTTGCAACTCATAGCAATTCTTGCAACTCTCATGGTATTTGAGATATTTTTGATAATTTCCTTTTGCCGATTAAGAGCATTTAGAGAATTTCTTTTTATATTGATACCTGTATATCTTTTGAATCTTATTCTGAGATGTTTGTATCTCCAGATACTCTTGGCTTTATAATAAACTTTTAAACTTTGTCCAGTGGTAAGTGGTTCTTTAGAGTGGTGTAAGTTCTTTCTTGATTAACCTAGGAGTGGATTGCCTTTTACTTAATGACAGGTACCAACGATTCAGTCGACCTGAGCTGGGATCTGGTAAGATAATGATAGACCAGAAATCCCGCGTTAACAGTTGGTAGCAGAGGATGGTTATCTTCTTGAGGAAGGTAATCTAGACTAGGTTAGTTTACCCCAAGGTCCCTAGAGCTCGAGAGGTGGCCTGCCGAAGAAGGCGCTGACGGAGAGAGAAAAGCAGCAGTATCGGACGAGAGTGAGTATAACAAGGGTCATGCGTGGACAGATTGCGGTGTTTTGTGTTGTATTTGTATTGTAATGTCTTGCGGAGTTGAATGCCTGTAGCGTGATTGTGAGAAGGTTGTGAGCGCGCGCAACCTGGTAAAATCTTAAGTTCGGGGTAGAGCTTAAGTGGTTCGGGTGTATCGAACATCCAGAGTAATTGTCGACCAGAGTAAGGAGGTCATGAGGTACCATTGACCGCCGCAGGACCGAGATAGGGGGAGTGTAAGAGTGAGTGTGTGAGTAACGGACGCTGGTCGAAAGTTACTGTGTGTAAGTAACCTATCAGAGAAGGCGATTGTCTGGACGTAAACGGAAAGACATTTCGTCAGTTAAGGTGACAATTACAGCTAGACTGTGGGCGTACAGTCAAAGAAAAGTGATCGCTTGGACGGAAGTAATCATTTTTCGGAGTATGAATGGGACGAATGCATGACCGCGGAGACGAGCTGAGAAAGGAGGGGAACTGCTGCGAAGGGGGACGAGTGACGTCGACAAGAGCCGCGCTGAGATAGGGCGGTTAGTGAGGAGCCGCGCTGAGATTGGGCGGCTTGTGTGACGTCAGTGAGAAGTCGCGTTCTGATAGGCCAGTTAGCGAGAACCGTGCTGAGATTGGTGGATTGTCGTTAGGAAGTAAACAAACGCGGAGAAAATAGAAATTTTGTAGGTTTTG
This sequence comes from Lissotriton helveticus, assembly GCF_964261635.1. NCBI lineage: Eukaryota > Metazoa > Chordata > Amphibia > Caudata > Salamandridae > Lissotriton > Lissotriton helveticus. The sequence continues at coordinate 1,763,759,571 of NC_136065.1, forward strand.
AACATGAAGTGTTTTAAATGTTTGAGAGGGATTTTTAAGAGAAAAAGAGGAGAGTCTTATTACGGGGAAGAGGCACCGCCAGAGGGTACACCAGCTTACTATATGGCAACGAATGTTGGCTTGCATACGATACTATGGATTAGTGAATGGAGTAAGATTTCGGAAGGGAATGAGGAACTGACGTTTCCTAAGTACGGAACGTTCAGGTTGGAGGCGTTACATCGGCTAAAATCAATTATGTCCTCATTGAATCCTCCGCCTAGACCAACACAGTTTGAGGCCCTTAATGCGTGGCTTAGGGCGGCACACGACAGAAATCTGAACAGGCGCCAGGAAAGGTTGAAGCGCTCAGTAAGGGCAGTGCGAGATGCCCAATGGGATGCGGACGCCAAGAGATGGAGGGTACAGGCTATTGAGGTGGACAAGTTATACCCAGTGAGAGAGGTGACAGGAGAACAGAGGCTCATGGAAGAGGATGAGGAGAGCGAGTCGGAGGACAACTTGATAAATAGGTTGTTAATAGATAGACCGCCTCCGAACGTTGGGAGAATGGAGGATAGGGGACTCGCAAGGGATGATGGGCCTGCCATAGAGGGATATGTACCACTCCCTATATCGGAGTGGACACCGGCCAAAGGTAAGGAGACACCTCAGCCTAGTACAGTACCGAGAGTAGTCGGAAGGTTTGTGGTGCAGAAGGTACCGGAAACAGAGAGGGTTGAGTCCTATGGGTTGCCAGACGCTCTACAAGTACCCGTTACCATAGGTCCTATAGTATCGATTTACAACCCCGAGAGAGACAGAGAGGAAGAACAGATGAGGTTAGATAGAGAGAGAGCTGAAATGGAAAGGAGAAATAACACAACAAATGCCTGGAGGCAATTGCCAGGACCAGTGACGTGGAGCACCCCATTTGATCCAGCAGTGGGTCCCGCAGCAGAACAAGGGGGTCAGAGAGGACCGATGGACCTAAGGGGACCACGGCCAAAATCTTTTAAGGAGCTGAGGGCCGATTTGAGAGAATGGGATGGGTCCACAGAAGCACCAACTAGCAGGCCAAGAACAGAAGCAGAATGGGGAAGCCGAGGCAACGGAACATTGTCTCACTGTGGGGCTAGCGCAAGTAGTCAGGATTGGGATGGTAATAGGCCGGAGAGTAAAGGAGTAATACGTCATACTGACGGTGGGAATGAGCAAGAGAGACGTGAGAGAAGTACAAGATGTGGGGAGACGTCTCGTCTCATTCAAAGCGAGGGAGACCAACGGACCCAAGAATACAGAGAGAGGTTTAGATGCACTCACCATGCACCTAATGAGAATGTACAGCACTGGACTCGTGGGAGCATGGGGAACAGTGAAGGATCTTGCCATGGGTCGAGAGATCAGGGACCACCGGCAAATGACGAGGAAAGGGGGAATAACAGAATGTCTTACCATGCATCTAGGGAAATCATGCAGGATGGGACTGGTGGGATTATGAGAAATGGGAAAGTGTTTCACCATACACCCAGAGAGGATGGAACTGCATGGGACCTGGAGAGATGGGAACAAGGGAGGGCTCCCCATAACTCGCCTGAGCCTAGACGTAGGACTCGGAGCTGGGATGGGAGAGATGTGAATGGACCCCCTAGAACTAGCATACTGAGAGCTGCAGTAAAGGCCAACAGACTCGATGTCACTAGCTTAAAATCTGACCTGGATGAGATAATAGATGGGACGTTGCCCTTAGAAAGGATTGACCTGTATGAACAAGATGAGTTACTGTTTATAGCAAAAGATATTACCCGAAAGGCAAGAGCAATTCATGAGAAACTGTCTGGACTGGCAGACAAGTATATGGTAGACTTGTCCAGAACGAGGACATTACAGAGTAACCATAGGTTGCAGTATTCAGACCAAGACTTAGATGAGAAGAGAACTACAGGATTAAAAACACACATAAGGGAGCTGATAACAGGAATAAGAGCATGGAGAGATCTGGACAAGTGGGAAGAGAGGTGGTCCAAAAGGGGTACTGTCAGGAGGAGCACGAGTGTGATGTCTCCGGAAGGAAGGGTAATGCAGATGGAGGCATTTCCTTTGAGGGAAATATCGAATGGGAACTATGTACATGTGCCCTGGAGTAGAGGAGATTTGGCTGCATTTACCAACTCATTTCCGAAGTTAAGGGACAATCCTGTTGAGTGGTATAAGCAGGTAGAAAGGTTTGTGAAAATCTCGAAGGTATTGTGGATTGATTTAAACACCTTGTTTGACATTGTGGTGCCAGGAGACTTGTGGACAGCATGCAAGACTAGTGTCGAGTGGCCAACGGTAGAACCAGAAAGGGATGCTGCCACAAATGGACCGTCTGAAACTGTAATGTTGAAATATGAAAGAGTAATAACTTGGCTGAAGGAAAAGGTCCCACCACAAGACATAGATTGGGTAAAAATAGACCGAACAAGACAGGAACCCAAGGAGACAGTTCATGAGTTTTATGAGAGATTGCTGAAAACATTCAAACAATACAGTGGACTCGATGTAATGGACCCCAAGGATATAGGACAGTTTGTGTCAAAGTTTGTATTGGGGTTGAGACCTGATATTTGTTTGATGATTCAGCAACATTTGATTTGTTGGCAAAACAGACCATTAGATGAGATTTTGAGGTATGCCAGGCACTGCAGTGACGAAATAGATTCCAAAGCTAAGAAGCTAAAAGAGAAGCTTATGGTAGTGCAGATGCAGTCAGCTGGAAAGGGTGGACAGCAGCAGCAGGGTACAGGGACAATGAGACGGAAATCAAGCAATCAGAATAAGGACAGTGAGGAAAACGTGGGACCTAGAATTGACATTGCTACATTGAAAAGAACGACAAAGTGCCACCAGTGTCATCAGGTGGGACATTGGAGACGCGAGTGTCCCTATAACCCTGAGAACGGAGAATTAGAGGTAGAGGAGGAGGTTCCAGAGGTTCCAGTTCAAGGGGTATCAGTGCCGAGAATCAAGGTGGCCAAAGGGGGGACTTCGGCTCCACTAACTCAGTTTCCGCAGCCACCAAAGATTTCGACAGGGGGAAAGGTCTTTAGACAAATGCCTCTTTTCATAGATGAGGAAAAATGTTATTACATTGATCCATTGACTGGACAACGTGTAAGCAAAGAAGAGGACTGTACCCTCGGGGCAGTCCTGGAAGTGGATCAAAGAGGACCGTTTGTTGAGGCTGAAGTGGCAGGGTGTCCTACAACGTTCTTGGTGGATACTGGAGCTACTCGATCAACTTTGAGGTCAGCAGTGGTTCCGGACCTACCAATGTCGGGGGAAACAATTCAGGTGGTAGGAGTCGCAAACAAGAGAATGACTAGCCCTTTGACGGAACCAGTGTCAGTGAAAATCGGAAACTACATGAATGAACATCAGTTTGTAGTATGTGATTCAAGTCCTGTGTGTCTGTTAGGAAGGGACTTATTGTGCAAACTGAACTGTACCATATACTGCACACCTCAGGGAGTAGAGGTAGAGACGACAGATGATGACGCTACCTTCAAAATTGTGAATTCCAGAACATGCATAGAACTGTATCCTACTCTAACTGTGGAGGATCTTCCTTGGGACTTACGCGAGGCAGTGTCATCAGAAGTATGGGATTTTACAGGAGAAGAGATAGGATTGGTCAAAGGGGTGGATCCAGTGAAGATCATAGTGAAACCAAATGTCGATTATCCAAGAACGCCACAATACAAGCTGTCCCAAGAGACGATTGCAGGAATAAAACCCGTGATCGACTCTATGATAAAACAGGGAATACTGAAGGAAATCGTGGGAAGTCCATGCAACTCCCCGATTATGGGTTTGCAGAAACCTAGTGGGAAATTTAGAATAGTACAGGACCTTCGAAAAATTAATAACATTGTTGTTTCATGTTGTCCAGTAGTACCGAATCCATCAGTGATACTGTTTCAGATACCATTCCAAGCTGAGTGGTTCACAGTGATAGATCTTTGTCAGGCTTTCTTTTCAATCCCATTAGATGAAGAGAGCCAGTACCTTTTCGCGTTTAAAATGGAGAATCGCGTCTTAACATGGTGTAGAATCCCACAAGGGTTCACAGATAGCCCATCAATCTTTAATCAGTTACTGAAAAAGAATCTTGAAAGTCTGGTACTGCCCCAGAATTCGGTTCTGGTCCAGTACATAGACGACCTACTTGTTGCGTCAGGAACAGAAGAAGCTTGCAAAGAGGACACCATCGCCTTGTTGAACCATTTAGCTGAAAATGGACACAAGGTATCTCATAGTAAATTGCAGTACTGTCTGACAGAAGTACAGTACTTGGGTCATCGGATAGAAAAGGGAAAGCGTAAAGTGTCACCAGATAGAATAGAGGCAATCATGAAGATGAACTCGCCTACAACACAGAGAGAAGTCAGGATGTTTCTAGGAATGGTTAGTTATTGCCGACAGTGGATAGCTAACTTTTCACTGAAAGCAAAACCCTTACAGAAACTGACGCAAAAGGAGGTGAGTGATCCGGTACCATGGGACAACGAGTGATTGATGGCGTTCCTACAGCTGAGAGATGACTTGTGTCGTGCTCCGGCTCTGGGGATGCCGGATTATGAAAAGCCATTTTCCCTCTATTGCTGCGAAAGGGAGGGCTGTGCTTTGTCAGTCTTAGTGCAAGTACATGGGAATGCCCGTAGACCAGTTGCATACTTTTCGGCTACCTTAGATCCAGTAGCCGCAGCGTTGCCCGGATGTCTCAAATCCGTTGCTGCAACAGGTGTCAGCATTGAGCGTTGTGAAAGCATTGTGATGGGACACCAGTTAGTGGTGTATGTACCTCATTCTGTGGAACTGTTAATGACCAGGACCAAGACCCAGCATTTGACCAACAGTAGGCTCACGCGCTATGAGCAAGTTATTCTTGCTGCAGAGAACGTGACCCTTAAGAGGTGATCTGTCTTGAATCTTGCTACACTGATGCCACTTCCTAATGACATAGAAAGCGAAGACTGTGAAGATCACGATTGCCTTGATGTGACTGAACTATGCACGAAGCCCAGACCAGATATTGTGGATGAACCATTGATCGACCCCGATGAAATTTACTTTGTCGATGGTTCATGTTTAAGAGACGATACTGGTCGGTTGAGAGCAGCTTATGCTGTTGGCACCATCACTGGAGTTGTGGAAGCCGCTTGCCTGGAAGGAGTACACTCCGCTCAGGTAGCAGAAATCATTGCATTGACACGTGCCTGTATAGCAGGTAGCAAAATTAGAGTCACCATCTATACTGATAGCCAATATGGGTTCGGTGTAGTTCATGATTTCGGGCAATTGTGGTCTCAGAGGGGTTACATGACCTCCTCTGGTTCGCCAATCAGAAATGGAGAATTTGTGCGGCTGTTGTTGGAAGCATTACAGGGTCCAGCTGAAATCGCGGTTGTAAAGTGTGTAGCTCATACGAAAAATACAGATTTTGTGTCACAGGGAAATAGATATGCAGACGAAGTTGCCCGCTATTGGTCGGAGCATGGTTATACTTTCACGGAGGTGGAAGTAAGTGGGGCTCAGGAAAGGACAGAATTAAGCATGATGTTAGAAACAGTCGATACTTGGGAAGATTTGAAACAAATGCAAGACAATGCACCTGAATCTGAGAAGCAGGCGTGGGAAACAGCAGGGTGTGTGAGAAGCGAAATGGATTTTTGGATCTCAGCAGATGGAAGGGCCGTGTTACCTGAGGAGTTAGCGAGCCCAATGGCACGACAGATACATGGTCCAGTGCATTTGGGAAGGGATACCATGCTGAGGATTTAGAAACCAAAAAGAGAGGAACATCAGCTAGAGGAAGAAGGGATGTAAGCGCTGAGGAGGTAGTTGGAGATGTATTTGGTGCTATGTTTCCCATTTTAGGGATAGCACTAAATGATGTTAAGATAAGAAGATTGGCAACAGTTGTAGATAGGTTGTCCGCCAGTACTGCTAGATCTTTAATGCTGGTGGAGGGAGAGATGCAATCGATAAGGGCAATGGTTCTTCAGAACCGACTTGCTCTAGACGTTCTGTTGGCCAAAGAGGGCGGAGTCTGCAAGGCTTTGAAGGTCCAGGAATGTTGCACTTACATTCCAGAAAATTCAAAACCTCTCGAAAAGTACATTCGAAACATTACTGAAATACATAATGAGATAGAAGATTTGACAAAGGTAACAGTGTGGGAAAAGGTAGGTCAAGGAATGGGTAAAGTTAGAGGTTGGTTTGCCAACCTGGGAAAGAATATCATTTGGTACATATTGAAACCTATCATCATAATAGTGATTTGTATAATCACTTTGTGGGGATTGGTGAAACTGTACAAATGGTATAGAGCAAACAGGTTGCAGAGATCTATGCGAGAGCAGGGAAGGAGATTAGCTGCGATGCAGGAGAATCAGTACCGGAGTCTGAGGGCTCTAGAGGAGATGAAACGAGGGAAGATTGCAACAACTTCAGTTTGATACTCTATGCCTTAGAGAGGGTGTTGTGATGATGATGACTACTGTAAGTCATCAAAGGGGGGATGGAGAGAGCACAAATCTGAAAAATGTAGAAGTGCACCATATTTACAAGCACGTTATATTAGTTTAGTATAGAACATACAAGAGTGTCAACTTATAGAGAGGAAATATATACATGAGTGTTTTATTAGAATAGAGATACATATATCAGTGTGAAAAACTAATGTAGATGTTTGTAGAAATGTTAAAATGATGTTGGAGTCCCACGTTATGTGGCTAGGTGAAAAAGAAATGTAACTCTGCAAACCATGGAAATGTGTAGGCCACATGGCATTTCACAAGAAACGAAAGATGCTGCTACACTTTTAAGTACCTTGGATTCTAATGTAATTTTACTGCAAAGTATTATTAATCATAGAATTGAAATATGTTTTAAATAGATGTGTTACATTATAGTAATGTGTGTTAGTTAAAATACTGTTTAAACAAAGGAAAAATGTGCATAGTGCAGGGGCCCGTTTCATGTAATTTTAGCAGGCCTGAATAGATAAAGTCGCTTCTTTGATCTGCATGTGCTCGTTAAGGAGAGGTCGCACAGAGCACGAACGAAAGGTCTGTTCAAAATGTTTTACGACTTCTAGATATGGTGGAGGCCGGAATTTGGGGCCTACAGAAAAAGTGTCTGTTTGCAGGTGTGAGGGGGGATTTATCAGACAATGATAAATAGACTTTTGTTCAGAGACGCCAGGCACAGGCCTGTAGGAGTCTTCAGGAATTTTAGGGGGTACCGCCTGGTCGGAGAGAAGCCTGGGAAGCAAGGTCAAATTTAATGAAGAGTCCCGAGGAGCACCAGCATGAAATTTGCCGCCCGAAACTACACCACGTGAGAGGCGTCTCCAGGGGCGTTCCTATTGGAAATGTGATTTTGTATTAGGGACAGCACCCCGGGGTGGAGTTAGAGCAGATGATCTGAGGAACCTAAGAGAGCGGATGGGTAGGCATATAGAGAACTGCAAGACTTCGACTTTGAGACAAAGACTAAGGGAAGTGTGTGATCTTCTTTGGAAGTCACCACTGCTGACACCTTTTTAGGTAAAGATCTTGTTAAGTAGGGATGTCACTTAGTCTAGTGTAGGGACAGCCTAACTTGTATTTTTCCTTTTCTGTAAATGACTCTCAAGTTGCAACTCATAGCAATTCTTGCAACTCTCATGGTATTTGAGATATTTTTGATAATTTCCTTTTGCCGATTAAGAGCATTTAGAGAATTTCTTTTTATATTGATACCTGTATATCTTTTGAATCTTATTCTGAGATGTTTGTATCTCCAGATACTCTTGACTTTATAATAAACTTTTAAACTTTGTCCAGTGGTAAGTGGTTCTTTAGAGTGGTGTAAGTTCTTTCTTGATTAACCTAGGAGTGGATTGCCTTTTACTCAATGACAGGTACCAACGATTCAGTCGACCTGAGCTGGGATCTGGTAAGATAATAATAGACCAGAAATCCCGCGTTAACAAGTGTAATTTACCCTGCGACGTTAGTTATGGTGAAACCAGTTTGCATATATCTATTCCCAGGCATCTTTCAAAAGGCACACCTTAAAATGATTAACTTGTGTACTCCAGGCACATAAAAGTAGTGATATCTCGTCTAGTTTATTTACATGTCGGTATGTGTGTCAAAATCCCTTTCATATTTTTCACTATACTAATTCACCACTAATCCCTTATGGGTTCCGAAGTAATGCGCTACGCACCGAAAAAATAAAACTTCAATCCCCCATCAGGGTGTTGCAAGTACTATATACCTAATTTATTGCATAGCTAAATACTTGCATTACAGACGGACACATTCATTTTGTTACGAACGCAGAGCTGTGAATGCTTGCACCCTTCCAGAAGGCAGAAGACACCTTCAGACCCTATTCCCAACCCCAACACCCAAGAACACCTGAGCAAGAGACCCAATAAACATCCCCATAGGCAATTCAACTATGAAAGATGATGGTGAGTGCCCTCAGGCCCTTGCCCAAGCATTGAGATCTCTGTTATATTTACTAACTGAAATATCTTAATTTTTACAAAAATATATAACCCTGTCTGCATATTTAACTTATTGTGAAATAGTATTGTACTAGCTGAACTAGTGTTCTACTATACCAGAACCAACCTTCAAAAGTAAGCCTTGATGGTTTGATCTAGCTGCCTCCTGATGGTCAATGTCTAATATGTTTCGGCAAAGTCTATAGGTCGCTATTTTTTATAAGTGAAAATGCCCCTTCCTAGATTGCAAGTTTGTGTGTATATGGGTTAGTGGATGAAAATGAGAAATATTAAATGGATGGGTAGGGGCTCCATTGGTGGATACATGGTTAATTTACAACATGGTAGGATAACTCATTCATGCACTCCCTCACCCATTCATTCAGAAATCAACCTAAGAACGTATCTGTTAATGCATCACCCTATCCATGCACTCACTAACCCTTCCATCCACGTACTCAATGTCTCACTCATCAATTCACTCACTCGTGCTTCCAATTATTGATTCATCTACAACTGACTCCAATTCATTCACCAACTGACCACTTGATAGTTGCGAACTCCACAATCCATGTAAAAACGTTTTCACTTATATTTAAAAAAAAAGCTGGAAATATGTTTGTCAACATTAGTGTGTACAGTGTTTCATACCACTGCATGTTTTTTTCTCAGGGTTGCCAATAACTTGTGTTAATGCTGTCAGTTGATTTGTGCCCAATTGACCGAACTTGGAAAAAAAGACTACCAGCAGTTAAGACACTATTCCATCCCACGTGCATTCCAGAGTTTATGGGTAACAAGTGCAAAAATCGGAATCGCATGGAAGGGCATGGGGAGTACAGATAAGTGACAGGTTAAGGCCTTGAGCAGCCGACAAGGATGAGGTGATATGAGGAGATTGAAAACGTTCGCAGCATAGGCACTTGGAAGACTGCGCAGAGAAAATATAATTTAAAGGGCAGAGCAACAGGGATCGGCCAGAGAAACTATATATAGAGTGTATGATTAATTACAGAGTATCGGGGGTGAAGATGAAACAGGAATACAGAAGCCAGTTGCGGCTGCACCAGATATGGAGCAGTGGGGGGCGGGGGTGGGGGGTTGGCATGGACGGGAATGGGGGAGGGGGTGGGGGATGGGGTTGAGATTTGACAAACAAAATAAAAAATATAGAACTTACCTGACGCATTGCATCTCTCTCGATCCTGGTCCGGTCCCGCGCTGATCACACTGTCAGGCTAGGCTCCCAGATGCCAATCCCAGCCCTTCTCTCATGCTGGGAATAGTATTCCCAGCATGAGAGAAGGCCTAGGATTGGTCCGAGCACCCTAGTTTAGCGCTCGGACAGGGCCTGGGAGTCCGAGGCTTTTATCCACCCGGCTATAGGACAATGCTTAATTCGGTCACGAAAAAGTGTTGCTCATAGTTGTCGAATGTAACTCAATTACACTGAAATTATGAAAAGGTCACACATAAGCGATCTAAAACCTTGGCAGCCATGTCTTCGGCTCACACTCGGCAGAAGGAGGCTACTCGTTGGGGACAAATCATGGCATTGGTGCTTGTAATGGACACATGCTGTCAGGGGTGGCCTTAGGCATGTGCAAGCTGTGCACCTGTACAGGGCCCCCAAACCCCAGGGGCCGCCACGCCAATATATATCCTTAATGTAATAATCCTCTGAGGATGGATACATATTTGCGTGGCGGCCCCTGGCAGGGATTTGGCGACCTCCGGCTCTCTTCCACTTCCAAACTCCCTGACCCCCCCCTCTTTACTGGCCTCCGTGCCTGCATTCTTCCTGGTTTCTGATTGGCTTGTTTTTTTCCCTAGCCACTGCTGGCCTGCTGGTACAGGCGTATATAACATTGCAAGCAAAATGAAGAGAATTCGAGTACACAAATCTGGTTATTCGAAACGAAAGAGAAAGGCAGCTCAGCAGGCTTTCGTAGCGTCACAGGAATGAGCAATCTGGCTCCTCCTCCTAAATTATATCGTTCTGAGACGAATTTGGAAGGGTAGGAGCAGCCGCAGGTACTGGTCATCTAACGCCTTGCACCTTAAAAAATTGTTTCACTCACCTGCTGCTTTAGCGGGATTCTTAGCCATCCTACCCAACTCCAGCGCCATCTTAGGGGAAGGAAGGGACATTTGCGGGTACCATTTTGGGAGCGCTCTAGTGGCGAGGCGGCCATGCTTGACAGCTACTTAAGACGGTCATTGCAGGCGTGCCGGGTCTAGGACAAGGTACCACTGCTATTGAGGCTATTGGAAAGACGCGCTACCGCTTTTGTTAATTAGCGCCGAAAATTTGTTTAAAATTTTTTTATGTTTCTATGTTGATCACCATTACTACAATCTTTCACCTACTTGCACCTTAAAAGATTGTTTCACTCACCTGCTGCTTTAGCGGGATTCTTAGCCAACCTACCCAACTCCAGCACCATTTTAGGGGAAGGAAGGGACATTTGCGGGCGCCATTTTGGGAGCGCTCTATTGGCGAGGCAGCCACGCTTGACAGCTACTTAAGACGGTCATTGCAGGCGTGCCGGGTCTAGGACAAGGTACCACTGCTATTGAGGCTATTGGAAAGACGGGCTACCGCTTTTGTTAATTAGCGCAGAAAATTTGTTTTTAAAAATGTTATGTTTCTATGTTGATCACCATTACTTCAATCTTTCGCCTATTTGCACCTTAAAAGATTGTTTCACTCACCTGCTGCTTTAGTGGGATTCTTAGCCACCCTACCCAACTCCAGCGCCATCTTAGGGGAAGGAAGGGACATTTGCGGGCGCCATTTTGGGAGCGCTCTAGTGGCGAGGCGGCCACGCTTGACAGCTACTTAAGATGGTCATTGCAGCCGTGCCGGGTCTAGGACAAGGTACCACTGCTATTGAGGCTATTGGAAAGACGTGCTACCGCTTTTGTTGATTAGCGCCGAAAATTCATTTTTAAAAATTTTGTGTTTCTATGTTGATCACCATTACTTCAATCTTTCGCCTACTTGCACCTTAAAAGATTGTTTCACTCACATGCTGCTTTAGCGGGATTCTTAGCCACCCTACCCAACTCCAGCGCCATCTTAGGGGAAGGAAGGGACATTTGTGGGCGCCATTTTGGGAGCGTTCTAGTGGCGAGGCGGCCACGCTTGACAGCTACTTAAACCAGACAATGCAAGCACGCAGTGCGCGCGCGCAGCGGGCGCGCCAGAGGCAAGCCCGTCTACGCCCGCCCGCGACCTGCCGGGACCAGGGGCCACAACCCCTGGCCCTTGCATTGCGTATTCCAGGTCTGCGCTCTTGGCATTAAATCATGGTAAACTACAGCTTAATCATGCAATTATCACTGACTTACGGTGGGAAGGGTTGATTAACCCTTCTTACACCATCCTGAATCGCGGGACCAATAGAAAGGACCCAGCAGAGAGCCTTAACTTTGCGCTACTTAACACCCGCTCTCTGCAAAAACATAATTTGGAGATTTTTTCCTTATTGCAGATAGGGTAATTGGACATCATGGGAGTTACGGAAACATGGCTTGAGAAGTCCTCCACTCCCGATCTGGTGGCCTCCTTACCATCTAAATTTGTGGCCATTTGTAAAAATCGATCAGGCACAATGAAAGGAAGAGGAGTCGCTTTCCTATATAATAGCCGCTTGAAAGCAGAAAGAATCTGTGCAGAAAGTCTGGAGGGTGCCGATGTTCTAGGGGTTAGATTCCATACTGCCACTGAATGCTTGGTAATACTCCTGGTCTACCGGCCCCCACGTACTTCACCAGATTTCATGGACTCTTTTCTGGAATTAGTACATGACCTCCGGTCACGCTACAAAAGACTGATGGTAATGGGAGACTTCAACTTGCATTGGGAGAAGTCTGCCAAAGACTGTCAGGCAACCCAGCTAGAGGAGGCGCTTACTTCGCTGGGTCTTGTTCAACAGGTAGTGGGTTCAACACACCACAAGGGTCATATCCTTGATTTAATTTGGATGACTTCCCTGGAGTGGAGCCCCATTGCTATTTGCTCATGGTCAGACCACCATCTTCTGCAGGGTCAGCCTGCTGTCCCAGGGCAAGGGGAAAAGCCAGGGGCGGGATGGAAAGTCATAAGAAGCTGGAACAAGATCAGAGAGGGGGATTTGGTAGCTAATTTGCAAACCTCACCCTCCCACAAGAAGCCCGAAGGCAATCTAGAGGCTATTTGTTACAATCTGACAAAGAAACTTGAGAGAGCTATTGAAGTCATTGCACCTTCACGGAGGTTGAAAATCATGGACAAGGGAATAGGGGCTCCATGGTTCAATGATACCCTTAGGCTAAGGAAGCAAGCCTTGCGTACAACTGAGAGAGCCTGGCGTAGAGAGTACGATCCTAGTGCACGGAGTTTGTATGTACAGGAATTCGCTCACTATAAACATGCAATTTTGTCTAGGAAAGCGGAATTTTATGAGGATAGAATTGCGGCGGCAAGAGACCCCCAGAAAGAAATCTTTAAAGTCCTAACAGAATTAAGAAAAAACAAAGAGCAGAGCCCTTTTTTTCACAGAACGACTGTCAAAAATTTCCGGATTTCTTCTCCAACAAAATTGCGGATCTTCTAACAGAAATCTCTCACACCTCTAGACTTGACTGTCCGGGTCAACTTACCCTGGCAGCCCCCTCGATTACCCACCCTCTGACTACACTGCCCCTGATTACTAAGGAACTATTGGCTAGCTTAATGGGGCGAGTAAAGTCTGGGTCGCAGGCGGATCCGTGCCCCCCTAGGATATTCAAGCTAGCACTACCAGGAAAAGAGGACGATGTCCTTGCCCTCCTTAATAGTTCTCTGGAAACAGGACTGGTCCTCACTATTTTTAAGGAGGCACGCCTAATTCCTCTCCTGAAGAAGCCAGGGGCGGATGCCAAGAGCTTGAAAAACTTCAGGCCCATTTCCCAGCTGCCGTTTCTAGCAAAAATCCTGGAACAACATGTTCTTACACATCTTTCTAGCCACCCTGAAAACAACGAATTGCTAGAACGGAACCAGGCTGGGTTCAGGGCACATCATAGTACGGAGCTGGTGATGATGTCCATTCTCGACTATCTGAGATGTAGAGCAGACAAAAAGACCCCGGACACCCTGGTGCTGTTAGACCTCTCCGCGGCATTTGACACGGTGAACCATAGTCAATTGCTGTCGCGGTTGGGGGATTTTGGCATCCAGGGATTTGCGCATGCCTGGCTAACGTCTTTTCTACAAGATCGATCACAGAGAGTGCAACTGACAGACCTGGTCTCAGCATCAGCAGTTATTTCGTGTGGAGTGCCGCAAGGATCGGCACTCTCACCTCTCCTTTTTAATGTGTACCTGCAGCCACTGATTTCGGCATTAAACCAGATGGAATGACAAATTTATAATTATGCAGATGACACTCAGATTGTCATTCAAATTGAGGATTCACCCGGTGCACATGCTAGACTGCAGAACATCTTGAAATACACGGTTAACTGGATGTCTGCTAATTCTTTAAAGATAAACCCAGATAAAACAGAAGTGCTGCCAATTACTATCGCTGGTAGCCCTTGGAACGATCTATTCTGGCCGAAGGAATTAGGGACGTTTCCAGAACTGGCAGGAGCTGTGAAAATTTGGGTATCCACATAGATGGCAAACTGACTATGATGAAACAAGTATCTTCAGTCGTCGGAACGTGTGTAGGCCTTTTGAGACAACTCCGGAAAGCTTCTCAACTTCTGTCTCCAGCAAGTCTGAGGAGCGCCGTATCAGCCATGATTTTGTCGCCCTTAGACTATGGTAACTCACTGTATACTGATCTTCCCCAGCACCAGAACAACTTGCCAATACATCTGCGCAAAGAACCAAGCCTCCTGCCTTTCAGGAAGATGCTCAAAACTGTGCTCTTCCGGGAGGCATGGGGCTCGTTTTAAGGTTGCTTTGCCCTGTGTATATTCTGTGTGTACGTCAGGACAAGCGCTTAGAGACCCCTGGGTGATAACGCGCAATATAAATCTAAATAAATAAAATAAATAAATAAATACATTTTCGGGACATTTTATTAAAACACCTTCCTGAGCTCTGGGGGCATCCACCCCACCCGGACCCCCTCTTCCGGGGCCCCCTACCTACGCTCCCTGCCCAGGGCCGCCATGAGCCTAGAGCCACCCCATATGCTGTTGAGGGCACAGACGGCTGTAAGCCTCACTCGCATTGCACACTTGGACTGCGTTAACTGTGACTTTCTTCCCAATTCCAGGGAGGCACGGTGTAAGTAAAAGGTCTGCGGCAGAATGCTCCGCAGATGAAACTTCATTGGCGTTGGACAGGGCATTTATGTTTTTTAATATAATCCTGTTTTCATCAAGCAAGTGCATTTTAGCTTGCCAACTTTTAGTGCCATGCAAATAAATGAATCCAATTTTTAAAAGGAAGTGCGTTGGTGAGTTACGGCTCATCCATTATGGTAGAGGACCGTCACCCCACTAGGAGACAGCAGAGTTAAACACTTGAAAAATGAAATGGTAATTAACCAATTTTATTATCATTTTATTTTCTTCTTACCTGCAGTTGCCAGCAAGTGTGTCACTGGGCGGGCGGCCATGTACAATGTGCAACGGCAGTGGAGAGGAGGGGTGATGAGCACTACTAAGTACGCATTACGGTTCGGCCATACGTCTTAGCCGGCCAAACCGTCATGCTCACTTAGCATTTCTCCTTCCAGCAAAGGAGGGGGCCTAACTATGGTGCCAAGTACAGAGGAACCACCATGACTCCACGCACCACGTGCTTAAACAAAAAACGATGAGAGCGCAGAAAGATGGCCCTGGGCAGACGCATTACAAGCAGTCTCTGGCATAACTGGTAGGGGCCACACAGATTCTGAGAATGGCACACATTTGGATGCCCATGCTGGGGGCCACCCCTGACACCACAACCTCCAGTAAACAGAGCATGCCCCAAATGACCCCGCAGACAGCGCAAGAGCGCTCTAATTCCAGACTCTTGCGGGTGTGAGAGGTTCATGGTGGATAAATGTATGGATGATGAGGGACAATAATGCGCTGTCCTGGTTAGTGTCCACCAGCTCTTTATGGGGAAGAACTGGGGATACTGCTCAATAGAATGAGATGAAGGCAGCTGGTCTTTTGCTGACCCGCCTTGGTGTTTGGAACCAGAAGAAGACTCCCACCTGATGCCAGCGGTGGGGTGGCTTTCTCTGGTTCATGATGGCATGAATTGTGTGTCTATGGAGTGCCGCTCATGCTGCTGGGGCTCTCTCCAGAATAATTGTTGATGCAGGTGGCCTAAGTAGACAAAATAGGACTGAGTCGAGGACCTACACACGCTGCTTGCGTGACTTATTTGCCCATTCCCATTGTCCCTGGACTCAGATAGCGGTAGTGCATTGCACTTATAGTTTTTCATGCCTATGTTTGGGCAGCTAGCCATTGCAGGCTACTCTGCGGTTGGAAAGTTAGGACCTGTTTGTTTGTTTGTTAATAGAACTCTGGGTTTTGTAATCCTAGTGCTTGGGATTTGTCCTAGAGAGTGAAGGGGGGCCGGGATGAGACAGGGTGCACATTCTTATTATGGTATCATGATATGAAGGGTTTAATGTGCTGACATGGAGCATAAGGGTCACGGAGTCTGCAGTCACGTGTCACTAGGTCCATATGTTCTTGAAATACAGAGCTGTCCTCCTAGCCTTAAGGCAGGAAACATCCTGTACTAAAATTGAGGCACTGCAGCTCCAACGTTGTTGATGGGGGCGGTATTCCAACTGTAGTTATCTATGGGGGACGGCAGACACTTGGTGAAGTGGTTTTACAACTCCCTTAACGGGATGGGCAGGAAACCACTGCATGCCTTGCGTACAAAGTGGAAAGGGGAGATGGGCTGGGGCATACTGGATTGTGACTGGGCGAGATTGCTAGAGTACCCACATAGAGTCTCCCATAACACGCGCCTCAAGTATATCCAACTCAATTATCTTCATCAAATATACCTTACACCTAGGAAACTCACAGCCACTTATCAGGGGAAGCCAGGTGTTGTACTAGATGCGCCACAGAGGAGTCAGATTTCTGCCGTATGACTTGGTCTTGTGCCTAGAGCTGGGATTTTTGGACAACGGTAATGCCGAAGCTGGTCAAGACTCTTCACCGCAATATGACCTGTACCTTAGAGATGTGTTTACTGGGGTCCTTCTCTAGGCCAAAAACCAAGAAAGAAGGGAACCGCTTCATAGGTTTCAGGATAGTATTAGCCAGACGGCAGATTGCCATGATGTGAAAGTCAGGCGTAGGCGCGGTTGTGCCACGATGGGAATCTCATTTAAGCAATACGCAAGGGAAGAGGAATAAGCACTGCAAAGGGAGGAAGTGAGCGGGGTGAGGAGCCGCCCTGTAGTGCCTCCATGGAGGGATGTTCTGGATGCTTTCGAAAATCCAGATGGCTGGCTGTGCCCTCCTCCAACACATCAGATTCAGGGGCGGGAGGTCAGTCGCCAGGTCCATAGGCTGTCCAATGCCCTTGTAGACACTGTAAGTTATCTCGTCGGAGACAGGGGACCCAAGTGTGGGACTGTGGACCACATCATGAATTGGCTCCTGATTGGGATGTTTATCCCTGGCGCTTTATGACTATGCCAGCTTCCGTATTGTATAAGAGATAATTTTGGTCTGGCCTCCTACACTCGTACATGGCAATTAAGAGATTCGATAATCACATAAACCCAAATGTTCATTTTGTTTGGTTATGCTTAATGTTTAAGGTATGTCCTGTATCGTATTGAAAAGAATGCTGTAAAAGATTGTCCTTGTCAATTGTAGCATGAGGGGGATATAAATTCAGAGATACTGTTTATCAGTTGGAATATGGAGAATCTAATACAAATATTACTGTTATGTATAACTGTGGTCCCTAGCTTCACAAAGGTATAGTGTATCTTTCTACTGGAAGTGCTGTATATACATTTGGATGTGAGAAAACCTAATAAACACATTTTAAAAAACATGTATTGAGGTGTTTACACTACCTCCGGGAGGGTCTAATTGTTTGTTGCTTTCTGCTAATGCAGAGGTTGGCATAGGCACCTCAACTAGCAGTGACGCTGCAAGAACTTCTCAAGAATTTGAAAGTTTAAGGGGCCACAGAATTACCACGGAATTACGTGTTGGCTCTCAGGACAGAAACACACTTCCAGGTAGACCCCTTCCCCTCCGCACAGTACCGCCTGTGCCTCCCTGCCCAGCTGCCGCTGCTGAGGAAGTTCAAGGCCCTCCTCCACCCGCAGGCTACCACCTGCGCCTCATCCCTGGTGGCCAGTGGTAGGCCGTAGGTTTGCTCATCCTCCATCGTATTGTCTGCATTTTCTTTCATTGCTCCCGTTGTAGTGACTGCATTTTCATTGTTGTGTCTATGACTGCTGTTGTCTGTCTCCCCCACTGCCTGTATGTGGTCTGTGCCCGTTCTCTCCCTCTGTTCCCCTCGCTGCCCCCATGTCTCTCTGCCCGGTTTCCCTTCTGCTCCCTTCGCGGCCCCCATGTCTCTCTGCCCGTTTAGCCTTCTGTTGCTTAGCTGCCCCTGCATTTCTGTAACCTTTCTGCCCTTTCTTGTGACCTCTCTGCCTCTGTGCCACTCGTTTCCCCCTGTTTTTTTTGTGACCTTTCTGCCCTTTCTTGTGACCTTTATGCCCTCTGTGCCACTCGTTTCCCCATGTTTTTTGTGACCTTTCTGCCCTTTCTTGTGACCTTTATGCCCTCTGTGCCACTGGTTTCCCCCCTTTTTTGTGACCTTTCTGCCCTTTCTTGTGACCTTTGTGCCTCTGTGCCACTCATTTCCCCATGTTTTTGTGACCTTTCTGCCCTTTCTTGTTGTGACCTCTCTACCTCTGTGCCACTCGTTTCCCCCCGTATTTTGTGACCTTTCTGCCCTTTCTTGTGACCTTTGTGCCTCTGTGCCACTCTTTTCCCCCGGGGATAGCCTCACAGGCTCTTTAGACAATAATGCCCCCGTGGTCGTGGGAGCCTCGAGGCTTTAAACACAAATGCCCCCAGGGAGCCTCGTGGGCTCTAGACAACGTTGGGGTGACCCACTGCCATCCGGGGCCGCCCTAAATGCACCACCAGGAACTAGGCTCCTAACTGCAATAAACAAGTGTCCCCTCTGCGCTTGGGAGTCCCGCTATGGCACGGGACTCCTACGCTGTGCCTCGCTCTCGCGCCCCCCCTTCTGCCTGGCAGCCCACTCACCAGACTGCTCGCGGCTCCCCCTCGGTCACGGGAGCCCCACAGCGGCAGGCGCCATCCTCTTCTCCGGTCTCCCTCTCTTCCGGGCAGATTCAGCGCGCTGCCCATTCAGAGCGCGGCTCTACGGGACCAGCCCCCAACAGCGGCCCAATCAGAGCGTGGCTCACAGGACGAGCCTCCCGCAGCCCGCCAATGACAGTGCGGCGCCTAGGGAACACTTTTCTCCGGCAGCCAATCCCAGCGCGGCCCCTTCGGTTCTTCGACCGCAGCTCCGGGCCGAGGACGGTGATTCCTCTGGCGATTTTTAGGGCAGAAACGAGGGGTAGGCACCCTTGGTACCAAAACAAAATATAGAAGCGAGGTGGGCACTCGCTAAGAAGCACATAAACGGGGTGGGCTCCCGTATATAAATAAATAAATGCGAATCAAGACGCAGGGTGGCACCTGCGCACTCGGGGGCCAAGAAAGGGCAGGAGCGCTTCCCACAGAGGGAAAACGACAGCGCTCTGCCCAGGAAGGTAAAAAATATAGCGCTCTCAAGCCCCAAAGGCCCCAGAAAATGACCCCAACAACAAGAGGGGTCCCAGGAACACAGCCCCCTTAGGTGAAGAGGGCATGAGGGACCCACAAAGTCCTGGGCACCAAGAGATGGAGCAAGCAGCTCCCAAGAAAAAGGAAAGCACTCCAGCCTCCAAGTCCATCAGGTATCCAGGGGCTCGGCAGGGCCCAGGGAGGCAAGCCTTCCCCTGGGCCAAAGCAGCAGCACGCCCCTGGCAGGATTCAAGTCAGAAACAAGAACATTTTGTAAGGGGACACAGCCCCTTTTTATACAGCAAATCCCTTTGTCTAAAGGTGCAGGGTGGGGGAAAAACCAGGCGCAGCTGGTTTGGGAGCCCCCTTGATGAGCTCGGCCACCCCTCCCATTCACTAGTCAGGCTAGGGTCATCAGTCACACCACAGGGGGCGGAGCCAGCATTGTGTGGGGAAAGCCCAGCCCTATTCAGGACCCAGGTGCACCCCTCCCCTCACATCAGCATGCTAATCTCAACACTAACCACTGGGCAGACCCATCCAGACTTCCTGGAGCCAGGCTCCAGCCAATCACGTGCCAGCAGACTCACTACACACGTACACCCATGTCTAGAAGTGGCACTTCCACACTAGACACATTCATGCCACATACATCATTACGCAGCATTCAATCTCACGAGTTTGCACATACCAAACTCGACCCTGCACTCCCCACACATCAGGAACTACCATGGTCACACATATTCACCATGCATTCCTATGGGAGGGCAGGTCACTCACCATACATAAACAGAGAGCTCACGCACTTTACACTGTACCACAGTGAAAAAGTGCGCAGATGCCTAAAATCACCAACACCAGGTCACAGAAACAGGCTAGGAAAAAGCAAAAAATTTCGGGGTGAACCTGCCAAAAGGGCCTGGTCCAACAGTACTCATTCCTGACCCACTCTAGCTTTAAACCCTTGTCAAAGCTGGTTTTAAGACGTTTGATAGGGATCAGAAGTGAGCATCTATCATGAATAGGGCCCAATAGAATCAAGTCTATCAAGCCATTTGGATATTTAGTTTCACGTGGCTCAAATTTAGTTGTTTATTGCCACAAATATATAAAATCAAGATTCCGAGATCAATATAAGACTTTATTTATTTAATAAATATATATAAAAATATGATAAGCCGCTCTAGGGCAGACATGACACCAACAATGTCCACATTTGGGACGTTATGTCTATTGCAGTTGAAAATACTAGAGCACACTTGCTTGCTCAATTTATTTATATCTTGGTAAAAGCTACCTTAGGACTGGGAGTTAATTTGTTGGCGATTTGTTTTCTCCGTAGATGCAGATTAATGAACCAATAAGAACACCTTGTTTTTTTTTAAATGAATAATGGTAGATAATATCGGCCCTTATTACTACAGGGCCAATAATGGTCAGAATGTATTATGCTCAATGTTATTGCTTCCATTGTAAGCATTTAAATTTTGCTAGAGTAATAAAGCAAACTAGTTTGCGCCTGGGTAAATTCAGACTAAAGATACCGGTAAAAGATAGGAAGCATATATAGACTTTAAACTACTTTTTAATATACCAATTCTCTATCCACAGCCACCTTATATTTAATAAACAAAGGCAATGCAAGTAGGTCTGGCTTATAAATAAAGCGCCTCTGTTGATTTGTTTGTGTGTGTGTGTTTGGTGCCTCTTTGTTGGTTGGTGTGTGCATGTGTGTGGTGCCTCTTTGTTGATTGGCGTGTTTTTGTGTGTGGTGCCTCTTTGTTGATTGATGTGTGTGTCTGTGTGTGTGTGGTGCCTCTTTGTTGATTGGCGTGTGTGCGTGAGTGTGTGTGGTGCCTCTATTGATTGATGTGTGTGGGTGTATGGGTGTGTGTGTGTGCTAGTCCAAACGGTCGAGTGAATGCAGCAATAAGTGATAAGGTGGATATGTGAATGCATGACTGCAATGGCGAGAAGAAGTCTGAAGGGACAATTGTACTTAAAAGCCAGGCTAATTGTCTGTATAAACAGCACCCTTTAGTCAGTATATGAAAGAAAACTATGTTTGCAGTATCCTTTGCCTGAACTGAATGTCTTCAGGTCACATTGTGCTGATGAAAACTTCCTACAGAGATGCTGGGTGGATGCCCATGTGCTGGTCACCCATCCTCCACACCTCTGAAACCCGCCAGGAATCTGGAGGTGAGTGAACAGTAGTGCCTCCAAAGACAGGAGAAGGCAAAGCACTCCTGATAGTGAGCAGGGATACAGTAGCCCTCGTGGGGCTGCGTTCAGTGCTTTATATGTATGTCCTCCCATCCATGAGGAAGCAGCATAGTGTTATAAACCCTGCAGAGCTTGCTGCTGGGGGAAATGTTGCCCCTGGAGACCATGGAGACCATGGAAAACTAGCTATTGGAATTTGCCCTGGTGGTTTTCCTTGGTAAGATGCTGTGATGAGAGATGGCTTTGCTTCCAGGGTCATGATCCCATGAATATTCTGCACACCTAAAAGTCAGGTCGTGTGACTTCAGTCAGCGTTAATCCCTCCTAGGATGGTATTCTATTGCCCGACAAGCCAAGTTTGTTTAATGTATTTTGTACTGGTCACAAACATCTGCTTTTGTTCACAAGAAGTTCACAGGATGGGGCACATGGATTATACCATTTTAAATGCACTAGGTCAATGTTCCCGGTGATCTGGTATCTCTTGTCACCTGGGGTTGAAGGTGGGGCAAGCGTTTAGTAGATACTAAAGGGCGAGTAAGATATTGGCTTTGGGAGCATCTTAGAAACCGATTTCCAGTTGGAGGAGACAAATGGAGCATTAGGAAGCCATGCTAGAGTTGGACACAAGTGGGCAGAAACCAGTGGAAAATTAACAAGTCCTTCTGTCGGCAGAGACTAGTGAAGAAGGAGGAAAACCTAGTGAAGACAAACATGTGGGAAAGTAGGAACTCCTGCTGGAGAAGAGATCAGAGTAGGATCAGGAAGACTTGCTAGAGATCAGAGTAGGATCAGGAAGACTTGCTAGAGCTAGAAACTAGTGTGAGTTGCTCTTGCTAGAGAAAGGCAAAGGGCAGTGCAAAAGCAGGAAGACCTGGTGAAGACACAGAAAGACCAACTGGTGACAGAGTCAAGGGATGTACCTGAACAATACCAGTGTCTTAGCTAACAGGAAGTGCGTTATACTTAGCGCCAAAAAAGATTAAAAGCGTACACAAAACATGCCTCCATTGCAAAGTGAAGCAAAAGGCGGCAAAGTGTGCTGTGTGTTCAGGCACTGCAGCAATGCCTTAGCAAAGAGGAGAGGAGAAACTTTGTAATCCCCATGCTCACAAGTTCACAGATGAGGATGAAACCACGGAAGTGATCACAAGTTGAGGTACTGTTCTGAGTGACCAGCTGCATGCATTTCTAAGGATCTACCATGGAAGCACAGCACAGATTGCGCTGCCCCCTCTCCCCATCTGCTGTTCCCTCCAGGCCGAGCTGTGACCATAATGCATTACAGGATTTTCCTTTCCAGCTGTGCCAGCTAGTTTCTGATCGGTGGTCACTCCCCCATGGGTAAGGAGCAGGAAGGGGCACTGGCACGATTAGACAGCTCGTTCTCCAGTGCTACTTATCGCCTTTGACCGACATATGATTGAAATCTGGGGTCAGCTACAGGAATTGGATTTTGGGAGTAGAATTCTGTCATTATTATTATTATTATTTAGAAGTTTGTAGAGCGCACAGCTACCTCCGACGGAGGTGTCCAGGCGCTAAAGACAACATCTGGTGAGGTTCAGTGAAGCTTAGGAGGATACCAGGTAGGCTAGATCTGGGAGAAGAGCCATGTCTTAAGTTTCTTTCGGAACAGAGGCTCCGAGGTCAGGAATCTCATTTCCAATGGTAAATGATTCCACAATCTGGATGTGGCCACTGCGAAGGCCCTTCCTCCCGTTCGCGCTAAACGAAAACGGGGGCAGATCATTAGGCGAAGATGGTTAGATCTGAGATTGCGGGATGCTTGTGAGATCTTCAGTCTGCGTCTCAGATAAGTGGGGCCACGACCATTAAGAGCTCTAAAAGCAAGGGTCAGGGATTTGAACTGAATACGTAGTCTCACTGGGAGCCAATGGAGTTTGATCAGATGAGGGGAGATGGAATGACGGTAGGGGACATTACAGATCAACCTGGCCGCTGAATTCTGTACAGTTTGCAGTCGAATTATGAGATAAGCCGGGACTCCAGCATACAGACTGTTTGCGTAGTCCAGGTGGGAAGTGATGAGGGCATGGACTACTGTCTTGCGTGAGTCTAATGGAAGAAAAGGGATGATTTTTTTAATCATACGAAGTTTTCCAAAGCAAGACGCTGTGACTTTGTTAATTTGGGCTTTGCAGGAGAGGGAAGTGTCAAATTGGAAGCCTAGATTGCGGGCAGCTTGGACAGGTACAGGAGGAGGATCTAATTCAGCCGGCCACCAGAGGCTAGTAGAGATGGGGGATTTCTGATTAAAAAATAAGACTTAAAACTTAAATTGTTTGAGGACATCCAGGCGGCAATATTTACCATACGTGGCGAAAGTTTAGCAGAGAGCTTTCAGAGTGATCTTTGAAGGAAAACACCAGCTGAGTGTCGTCAGCATAAAAGATCACTCTGACGCCCCATGATTCTACCACTTTTGCCAGAGGCTTCAGGTATACATTGAACAGGAGAGGGCTCAGGGCAGATCCCTGTGGAACCCCCCATGTCAATGGTTTCTTGGTGGAAAAGAAAGAGCCCAGCATCACTTGTTGGAATCGATCCGTGAGAAATGATTTGACCCATGTTAGAGGGGTCCCACCAACTCCCACCTCCTGCAAGCGTGTAAGTAGAGTTTCATGGGAGATGGTGTTAAATGCTGCGGATAGGTCGAGGAGGACCAGCATGGCCTCCTCTCCCCTATCCGTGCACTCACAAATCAACTCAGACACTTCTAGAAGGGCTGTTTTGGTACTGAAGTTCGGCCTGAATCCTGACTGAGAGTCGTGGAGCAGAAAGTTTGATTCTAGATAGTCGGACAGTTGTTCTTGTACCGCCTTCTCGAGTACTTTGGCTTAGGTAGGAGTGAAATCGGTCGATAATTGCTCAGACACATTGGGTCGACACCAGCTTTTTTTTTAATGGGAATTAGCAGCGCGTGTTTCCATACAGAGGGGATAACACCTGAATATAAGGAGGAGTTCCAGATTTCCAAAAGGGGGTTGATCACTAGCGGGGCAATCTCATTTAGGATCAGAGCCGGGGCAGGATCCAGCGGTGAGCCTGATTTGCATTTTAGAAATAGATTCAGGGCATACTCTTTAGCGAGTGGTTTAAAAGATGTGAATGCTTTAGTACAGGTGGTATCATAGTTTGGGGTAACTTTCCATAGGCGCTCCAGTTTTTTACAGCTGCTTCTGTTTTCCATTAATTCCTGGGTGAACCAAGGAGCAGACGGTTTTAGTCTGCGGGAGGTAAAGGTCTGTAAGGGCGCGACTTTCTCGATGGCGGTCATGAGGTCTTTATTAAATGTAAGAACCGCTACATTGAGATCGTCGGGGTGTGAGTCAAGGCTATTGTTGTACGTTTGCTCAAGGGCAGTGCAGGTGATCTTGTGCCATTTCCTGCCTTGTTCTCTAGTGGCAGGTTCCTTCTTAAGGGAATGGGGTATAGATACCTCGAACGGAATCAGAAAATGATCAGACCATGTCAGAGGAGTGGAGGGGAGAATTTTTAGCTTCGTACAATTGGAGAAGATTAGATCAAGGGTGTGTCCCGCAACATGTGTGGGGCCACTGACCCCTTGTGTCAGATTCATACTTTGCATGGAGTCTAGAAGATGGACGGCACGACTGCAGTCACTTACATCTATGTGATGGTTAAAATCTCCCAATACCGTGAAGTGAGGATGTTTAAGAGACAGATCTGCAGTAACTGCTAACAGTTCAGAAATAGCAGGTTGCGGGGTATTAGGGGGACTGTAGACCAGGATCCCTGAAAAGATGGCTGCAAAAGTGTCCGAGACAAAAAAATATAGTGCCTCTATGGGCCCTATATTCATAATTTTTCTCGACGTGATCGTCAGGTGAGTCTTTAAATAACCGCGATTCCGCCTCCCGTCTTGGAGCCTTCATGGCTAATACCTGTAAGGCGATAGCCCGAGGGCAAGGCGAGGGAAATGTCTGGGTTAGAGGAGTCTTTTATCCATGTCTCAGTCAGAAAAAGTAGGTCCCAGGACATGGTAGATAGTAGCAGCCAAATGTCACTAGCGTGGCATGGCAAGGAGTGACAATTCAGAGTATGAGTAAATAGAGTATGTTCTTATAGGTATGGGATGACTGATTAATGGATCATAGGGGCATTTTGTATAAGGAGAGAAAGAGAAAGGGCAGCTGTTACATCTAAAAAGGAGAGGGTTCGTCGAAGAGAGGTTACACTGTAAAGAGGGCGTGCAAGTTGTGGTTCTTAGATCCATAAGCTGTGATCTAGACCACACCAGCCTCTGCGCAGGATGGGAACCGGCAGCATGGCTGGCCCTAGGCCCGGAACTGGCGTGGACGGGCGCAGACGGGCTTGAAGATATCCTGTCGTTAACATCATGATGGCATGGTCCTCTTGAATGTTGGTGGATGTGCTTCACCCGGTATGTGTTAGAAAATGTCCTCCCCTGCTGGATCACCTTTTTTGTAAGCGGCTGGCTGGATTAGGGGAACCCACTGCATCCTCTAAACCTTTGCTGTCCCCTGAAAAATACGCGAAACTATCACATATTAGAGGATGGTTCCCCAACATAATGACACATAGCTGAAGCCTGGCATCAGATGTCATTGCATTGGAAAGGGAATGCCCTCATGTAAGATAGTCATGATTGGTGTAGGGATTCCCCTCTCAATGTAATACGGTTTGCTGAGAGCAGTCTACATGGAATGGGCTGGCACACACAAAATGACTTTCTTAGTACTATTTTATATACTCCTTACCAAAGCCATATCTATATAGAGAACAGTAAACATCTGTAAAATGTTAGTGGGTGGTCTCCTGCATAAAGAACAACCCAGCAAGCCAATGCGTAAATGGGGCTCACCCATACAGTGCTTAAATTGAGCTGGTGCTCGACTCCGGGGCATTAATCTAAATGCCGGCACTTGTGGGAGTCCACCACATAGAAGAACTAGTAGTCTGAGTTTTAGAAAATACAATTTATTGCAGATACAATTTGTGAAATGATATATTACTCAATGGCAGTTGCCACAGGGTAGTTATAGTTAGGTCAGCCTTTCCATAGAAAATGCTTTTTTTCCTTTTGTTTTGCTTATGGCAACAATTGACCATTTGCCATGAAACGTTCCCAATAAAGTATTATTTTTAGCCTAGTTTGGAAAGTTTTGAGATGATCCTCAAGCAGAGGCAGAGAAAAAAGGGGGGGTCCCAAAATACAAAATACCCAGGCATTATCCATAGACTTTTTAGACAGCGCTACTGGAAAACTGCTGAATGGAATTACACCAACTTTGGCAAGAAGCTAGATATTTGTCGATAGATTGTGCTTTTTGTCATTTGCTGTAAATTCATTCAGTATTTTGTGAAAAATTAAGTGTTAGAAATTGCATTTTTTGATTGGCAGAGGTATGCACCCTGTCCAAGCAGGAACCACAATCCTAGTCAGGGTAAGTCATAAACATACTTTAAATTAATCTGTGCTCACCCTCTGGTAGCTTGGCACAGAACAGTCAGGCTTATCCTAAGAGGCAATGTGTAAAGTATTTGTGCATGACTGAAACAGTAACATAGTGAAAACACAACATAAATACTCTACACCAGTTTAGAAAAATAGATTATGATTTTATAAATAAAACAAGACCAAAACGATAGAAATCCGATATGTAGCGGGGCATATATGGTTGCACTGGATGGAGCAAAGTCAAGAGCTCAGGCCAACTGGATGGAGCGCGGGCCAGAAACAGGAGCCACGCAAGGCCTGCTGAACAAAGTACCTCAATCCTGGCCGCACAAGCGGGAACAGGGCGCATCTGATCAATGCTTTGTTGTCGATCCCTGCAGTCGAGGTGATTCATCAATTTTCTCAATGTAGTAATAATGATGCACTGGTTCCGAAGACGAAGCATCAAAGCCGAGATTCATTGTTTCTGAAGCCGATGAGCTAGGTCTCTCTACACAGTCTAGGGAATGCATCAATCTACTCACACTGCAGTGGCAGTGATCTGGTGTTCCATTGCGATGGTTCTGAAGTCGATGTGCTGGTTCTGAGTGTGATGCGCTGGGTCTGTTCCACAGCAGCGGCAATGCATTGATTCTGTTTCATGCAGCAGAGGATGTGTTGGTTCCACTCTAGCAAGCACCTGGATCCACTTACAGTGGACCAGGAGCAGGAGGTGAGACTTTGATATCCCTGACTCTCAAAACAGGAGGCAAGATGCTCTTGGAGATCACTCTGAGTTCAAGCAAGAGTCCAGTTCTTCCTCATTAGAGGCAGAGAGTAGCAGGCAGCAGGGCAGTAGGGTAGCAGGGCAGCACAACATAAAAGCAGCTCTTCCAGAGCAGCAGTCCATCAGAGTGGCAGTCCTTGTAGCAGCACAGCAGTTCTTCTACTTAGCAGAGTTTCTTTACAGGTCCAGAAGTATCTGGTTTGGTGGGGTCGGAGACCCAGTACTTATACCCAGTTGTGACTTTGAAGTTGAGGTAATCAACCCTCTGTGTGGGGACGGGTCACTGCCTATTCAGGTGTAAGTGTCAGTTCCTCCTTCCCATCCTGCCCAGGATGAGCCATCAGGATGCAGTTGGGAACTCAGTCATGCCTACCCTTTCTTTATGTGTGGCTGTCTAGAGGAAATGAAGTCCAGCTGACACCCACCCCAGACATGTATTGGAGACAGACTGCAACCACACAGAGCTTTAAGAACAGAGAAATGCCATCTTTCTTAAAGTGGCATTTCTAAAAAAGTAATGTTAAATAAAAATTTGCCAGCAAAGAGTATTTATCATTACCATTCCATTGATATTACACTTGACAGAGCCACTCCTTCTCAATCAGAAATAACAGCTTACAAGTGTAATAAGGTATTCCCAATGTTAACCTACAAGAGTAATGAAAAATTTATTTAGGTATTCTTCACTACGACGACAGGCAAAACTAAAAAGTACATGTCCTATCTTTTAGTTACACAGCATCTTGCCCTCCCTGTGTGCTACTTAAGGATTGCCATGGGGTGACTTGTATGTAATATAAGGGGAGTTTATAGCTTCGCAAGGGGTTTTAAATACCTAGTCGACATGGCAGTGTAAACAGCACTCACAGGCTCTGCAATGGCAGGCCTGTGACATGTTTAAGGCTACTTGCTTGGATGGCACAATCAGTGCAACAGTCCCTTATTAGCATTTAATTTACAGGAACTTTAAACATGTAGTGCACTTTACTAGGGACTTATAGGTAAATTAAATATGCCAAACAGGTGGATGTATCAATCAAACTAAGGTTAGAGGAGAGAGCACATGCACTTTAGCACTGTTTAGCAGCGGTGTAAGTGTTCAGTGTCCTAAAGCCAACAAAAACAAGGTCAGAAATGGAGGAGGAGGAAGGGAAACATTTATGGAGTGGCTTTTCAGAGAGGGCCATTTTCCATCATTGAGGTACAAATATATTTGTATATTGGGATGGGTTGGTCCAAGAGATTACAGTGAGAGTCTTGTGGGAGTGCCAATTAAAAAACAGAGCATTCTGATTGGCCCAGGAAGCCCTTTGGTCAATTTGCACCCCCGGGAATCAGATTCCCACAGGAGAGAGCACTCTGATTGGCTGCAAACAACATGAGAAAAATGTTTCGGGCAGCCATTACAGGACTTGGGGACTTAGTGCCCTGTCCTTAAGTTAAAATGAAAAAAAATACATAAGAGACAGGGTAGGGATACCCTACCTCCTATGCCCTCTAGGAGGGTCCAGAAATCATCATTATTTTCCGTGATCCCTCTGGCCTCCTGTGAGATTGTGGCAAAAAAACAAATATTAGCAGCCACTATTTTTCTAATACCTTTGGAGAGGGCCGTCTGAGGAGGACTCCCCTCCCCAGCCCATTTTGAGACTCCAGTCCCCAGGGCTGGGAATATTTAATTAACAGGAGGCATGTGCATGGCGCTGCTCCCCAAGCCAATGGTGGCCCTTGGAGGTGCCAGTCCCCCAAGCCGATTTGCTGATAAAGGGGTGGTGGCCGCGCAGCCCCCCTCCCTGTGTTTTGTAAGGCCCCAGGGACCTCATCCCCAGAGTCAAAATAAAGGTTTATGGGAGGGTGGCTGCTAGATCTCCCTCTCTGAGCCTTCAAAGGCCTGAGGACCCCATCTCCCTTGGCCAGCTCAGTGAATGTGCTCCAAGAAACTCACTCCCTGGACACAGCTGTGACTTAGTAGATCTGCCAGTTTGGTATATATGGCGAATGACCATACCCCATTGGTTAACAAACCAAGTTAATGATTTACAACATGGTGAGAAGATCTTCACTGTTTGTGATGGTGTTGCCTGTGAATCAATTACAGGTAGTGGGGATCTTCCCGAATTCCACCAAAGTTGGTGCCCGACAATAAAGTCAATCAATTTAGGTTTTACGTTATCCATTCCCTTATTTTTCTTTCAATTATGATATATTTACCCTTTTAAACAAAAAATAGATAACAATGTTCAGAAGAGTCTTGGTGTTCGCCTTACTAACATTGTACGGCCATCTTCATGCCTTTCGAAAACAGATTACTGTCTAGTACGAGATACCTCAATATATATAAATATTTTCTCACAAAAAAGTTGTGACCTAAATATTGTTTACACAATATTGCCCCATTGACTGATGATGTTCTTTTATTAGCTCCTGTACAGCTTTATGTTTTTTTAAACACTACTTAAAACACAATATTTATGTCTGACGACATTCTACTAACGATATTGTTTTACCATGCCAAATCTGCACTATACACTTTAATAGTTATTGCAAATAAGATTTTAAGTTGTAATTTAATACTGGTAGGTAGTCCCTCTGAGGTTTTTTGTCAGTCAGGTGCAGGTAGGCGTCTAACCTGCAGATAATTATTAATTTATTTGAATATGTGCGCATTCATAACTCACATATTAATCGTTTACGTTCTCTGTATCTCTTTGGATTTATCTATTACTGTTGGTATTTTCGGTTCCACCACAGATTATCACTGTAGGTAATTGTGACATTTCATTAATCATGTGTAAGGCTTTTAGTTTTCTCTTGTGAATTGTTAAATGTCTGTTTATGCTTTGTCTCGTGTTTTGAGAATACATGGTGAGGAGCCTGAATTTTAGTTGCATTTTTAATTTCCAGGATTCCCTTTTAGTCTTATTCCTCCTGCATCGGGAAAACAATAGCCAATGGTGGTGGATTCTTCCCAGAGCTTTTGGATGTCTATGTAAAATACATTTAGATGCAGTGTTTTTAAACGTAAATTATTTACATGGTCTCTGGTGAGCATGAAATTCTAGCCCACCCTCCTAGTCCTATGTTGGATGTCACATTCCAAGATCCAACGCATGAACGACAGTTGTCCTTTGGCGCTTCTACAGTGAAGCGCTCCACACACTTGGACTTGGTTGTGACCTCATGCTATTGAGACAAGCAAAAAAGGGATGGGCGGAAATATTTGAGCCCATTCTTCTACTAACACTGCCTGCTGCATTTTAGGGGCAGTTTGAGTGAAATGAGTCTGGGAGTGTGTGACTGCAGAAAGTGGAATGGCATCAGCATACTGTAACCAAAATATTGTCTCACACAACTATTGCATAACCCAATTGGAGTTAATAATAGAATATCTACACCCAATGCATGATATTTTTGCAAACCATATTTGGGACACATTATTTCTGTCAGACATACCACCATAGAGTAAACAACAGTTATCTGTATACGATTATTGGCTAAGAATAACACGCCTTACTTTCAAGAAACAGCAGATTTTTAAAAAGAAGCACTATATGAAAACAAGATATTAATAATATTGTTGTTGGTGGTGTTATTAAACTGATGTGAATTTTGAAAGACTGGGTCTTTTTTGTCTTGACAGGTATACCATTCCCGATCATAGTTGCCTGGGCTATTGGCAAGCTTTATTATGATAATGAAAAGTAAGTAATATCGTGAATAATTCCATTGAAAGAAAATGCCCCTATTTTAAATTCCTGATTTTAACTTTAATATTGACAGTTTTGTATTTGAGCTGGAGAAAAAATTGTCCTTTAGAAGATGTGCCGTTAAAAATGTGTCTACGCCTTTCTTCATCTATAGAATGTTCTGTGAGTTCTGGTGACTTAGTAGATCTGCGAATGACCATACCACTTTGGTTGGTAAACCAAGTTAATGATTTGCAACATGGTGAGAACATCTTCACTGATGGGCAAGAGGTAGTGAAGATAACTTTCAGAAGAATCTGTTTTAACAGAGTGTCTGACCTGCCTGTGCTAAGTCATAACAGTGGGTTGCAGATCTGCACATATTCTGGGTTTGAGAACAAAAATCATTAAAAGCACTCACCTGGTCTTCTCATTAAAACCTGACATACATGTTTATTTTCTAAAGAAAACAAAACTAGGATTAGGTCAATGCTCTGTAGTGGTTGGGCTATAGCTTACTTAAGGATAAAGCAACGCTCAAATAAGGTTATAACAAAGCACTATTAGTTTAAAGCCATATTTCAGATCTGGTAATCTAAGCCAGAGGTCGGGTTAGGCCAATGCCAAGCTAGAGTTCAGGAAAATCTCATGTGGAATGTGGTCAAAGCACAGGCAGAAATACTGGTAAGGATAACCCACATTTCAGGTAGGATTGCATCAAAATTCAAGTAGAGAAGATGATCAAACAGACAAAACTAATGTAGAGCAAAGTCCCAGGACGTTTAACCCTAAAGTCAGGTGGAATTTGCTCAGGGAAACCAAAACCTGATAGAATTTATTGTGTGGCCATAATTTGATTTATTGTTGAATTCTCTTTTCTTTGACGTACTGTTTTTATACTGACATGTACTTCTCAATAAAAATATACAACAATAAAACAAAAAACAAAAACATCTGATAGACCAAAACTCGGAAAGTTGAAACTAAAGCTGTGGCTGGGGTAGGCCATGGCCCATGTACAATTAGAAAAGCATTCTGATAGGTCTGATGTCTTGCACGGGTGGGTGATATCCTATGGATGGGCTAGATGTAGAGGCCAGATCATAGACATGCCTATCCTGGCTTAACTTACTTGTCAAAGGGTGAGAGGTCAATGAACTGAGCTCCTAAATAAGGTTAGCCGTGAGTCTAATATATACTTAATCTTCCTTCTTCCAGATTTATTTAATTTATTTTTGTATTTGGGGATTTTCTCTCAACAGGTGCTGGTTTGGGAAGCGAGCTGGGGTCTACACAGATTTCATTTATCAAGGACCTGTAATCCTGGTGCTGCTGGTAAGATTTTAAAACATGTTACAATATTAAACGTTGGACGTCATCTGTTTCCAAATGAAAAAAACATCTTTCCAATTAAAGCAGAAATGGGATAAATGTATTTTAATTTATTATTAACAGACTGACTTGGGGAATTCTTAGAATTGTGTCATTTTCTCGCTTCCAATGCCAGTGCTAACTTTAATGACACCAGCTGTGATTTTAATGTGCTTCTCGACCCCCATATATCAGTCCAGAAGCATGCTGGCTCAATTTGTTTCTATAGTCACTGAAATGTAAATGGCCCAAATGCAAGTGATGCATTTAATTGAGATGTTATCGAGGGTCTGTGTAGCCAAGTGTAGATCTATGCAACCTGGGTTCTAATCCTAGATCCTGCACTGGGTAGCATAGTGTGATCCTTGGCCAATTACACCACCAGGAAATTGTTAGAAACAGGCTGAATTGTAGGTAGGAGCCCCTATTCAGCCGTCCTTAGTTCTATGTATTAGTAGGTAATTATTGACTGTACGTTGAATACTATTCCACTTCAGTCTTTTAATGCACTCATCAATATTCAAATCAAAATTGTCATCAAATGACAGCTCACTGATCAATTTAGGGCCTGATTAGGATGGCGGGCACCCTAAAGGATATGGGGAACACCCGACATAGTGGCGGTCGCATTGTACATGTTTTCCATTGCCACGGTTGCTGCTGGCTGCAGCACTCACCGCAATGGAAACAAAGGGATGTTTTACATATCCCTGTACTACGTGACAGGCACCATGTGGTGCCAATCACTTTGTACAGGGATATGCAGGTAATACCCAACTCCAATAGGAATAGCCAGGGATGAAGGGGGGAGGGCGTTATGGGCCCTCACTGTCCATCCCCACCAGTCTTTCCATGGCGGGTCAACCGCCATTGAAACCGTCATTAAAAGGCTGGTGGGGAGGGACCATCCTGATCCGACCACCATTCTGGTGATGCGGAACGGTCCGACAGACAATCGGAATGATTGCTACTGTCAGACTCGTGGGGGTTGGGCTTTCCTCCCGCCAGCACACTGCCAGCCATCAAAATCTGGCGGGCGGGAAATGGCCTCACGATGGCGGTGAACCCACCATCGACAGCCTGTTGGATTCTATTGCAAACAGCCCCTTAGATCCAAAGAAATATTTTCCTTCCCAGCACATTAGCTACTGACTAGTGTTATTACACTCTGATTGCTGCATCACAGAGTGATTTCCTCACAATGGCAGTTTGTGTTATATTGTGCAACTGAAATTCACATATGCCACGGTATGTGATCAGCATATTCATAAAATATTGTTTTTATTTGTTCATAGCATTTATAACGTGTTAGAACTTGTTGTTAAAGTGTGCTGTTAACATTGGCTGTCCTGGCGCTGCCTAGCTTTTCCAACATTGCTGAAGCAGCTCAATAGAAGTTCATCGGAGTGCCTTGGCTCAGTGCTCGTCTGAAGATCTGCTGAAGCAGACGGCAGCCTCTGCACAGCCTAGACCGCAATCACTTTAGTTCTTGTGAGGTCCAGGTCAGAATATTGGTTATAAATGGATTGGCTGGCGTATATTAAGTGCATGTCTAGATTGCTGTCTCTACCTCAGACGAGATCAAAGTATTTTTAACCCCAGAACGCGCTATACTTTTGCCTGTCCTGGGGAGGGACGTCGCTGTAAAAGATTCTTCCTGGTTCCCACATCATTTAATCTGATGGAAAGAGCTTGTAACTTTTACAGTCAACTCCTTTTTGGGTTGAACTGCTGTGTGGGCTCCTTCCTAGAAAAGTGCACAGAGTTCTCACTGATAAACCGCCCAGTCACCACCCCCATTCATGTACGGCCACACAAGATGCGGTGTCTTGCAAGCCATGTGGTGCATTCTTCCCGCCATTCGTTGTGACGTTGTGCTGCGTGATGTGTGCATTTCAGTGCTCACAGTATTTATGGAGGTTCTTACGTATATCCCAAGGCCACCTCTGAAGGCCCACCGCTCCTGGCTGCTTTGATGGATTACGTTTGGAGATATAGCCATTTTTATTTGAAAAACCTCTTGCTGATGTACTGGGAATCTTCATCGTGGTGCGTGTGACACTAGCAGTGGTGCCGAAGAACAGTTGTCAATAAATAAGTTCAGGAAGGAGGGCCTCAAGGCGTATGTGCGGGCTCTCTCCCAGGTACTTCCGTGTGGCCATTCTGTGCCTTGCCACATGGCCACTGGCCGGCCTCTACGAGTGTAGTAATCAAAAAGAGCTAGCTATACTGGTAATGCTCATGTAGTGTGCGTCAGAAATTCATATTCGTTTTTTTGAAGGCCCTCACCCACCAACCTAGTTGGTGGCATGCTTCATCATCGGACCCCACCCAAGTGTGCCTCGGGTGTGCTGCGATGTCTGTTTACAGGGGAGCGGATAGTGTTAAGTGAGTGTGCAGTGATGGTGTCAAGAGTGGAATATAAAAACTGTCCTAAGGGTCCCAGTGTCGAGAGGATCATTTATTTGAGGGCCCTTGGCAGTATTAAAAGCAAGGCTAGTGGACGTGGTTGGAGGAGAGACTTATGGTCTCCCACATCCGGTGTGGTCAACTAGTTTCAGCCAGGCCTCGTGATAAAAACTGGCTTTCTTCCGGTGTAAAACGTGAATTAAAAAGGAGCTATATATATTGTATATACCTTTCTAAGTGACAAACTCGCTAAGGTGCGATAATTGTAAGAGGAAGATTTCCTCTAAGTTTGTACCTGTAAGAAAAGTCAAACAAAACAAACTTATAGAGACACACATATAAATGAGGGCCATCTTAGGCACATAATCAGTGATTTCCTTGTGTTGTGCCTACCAGCAGTGTTTGGCGGTTCGTGTCGGCTTATGAATTAGCTTGCCGATTTGCGTGACTATGCAGTATTGTTCTATAACTTTAAGAGCGGGATAAAACAACTTATTTGTGACCAAGGTAGTGACTGCGACAACGGTAAGGTAATGTGCTTACTTTCAGCTTCCAGAAAGCAAACTCCATGAGACCCTGTAGGGGGTCCAAGTGAGGGTAGCTCTCTGATGGAAAAACAGAGGTACTCCTGTGTGGCCGTTCAGTGCCTTGCCACATGGCCACTGGCCCGGCTCCCACGAGTGCCTCACTCTGAGGTTCTCTGCGCATGCGCATGCTTGCTCCCAGGTACTTCTGTGTGGCCGTTCAGTGCCTTGCCACATGGCCACTGGCTCGGCTCCCACGAGTGCCTCACTCTGAGGTTCTCTGCGCATGCGCATGCTTGCTCCCAGCTACTTCTGTGAGCTCATTCTGTGCCTTGCCACATGGCCACTGGCCGGCCTCTATGAGTGCCTTACTCCAAGGTGCTCTTCGCATGTGCAGGCTTGCTCCCAGGTACTTCGGCTTGCCTTTTATGTGACTTGCTGCATACACACTGGCCCGGCCTCCACGAGTGCCTCACTTCTAGGTGCTCTACGCATGCGCAGGCTCGCTCCCAGGTACTTCTGTGTGCCCATTCTGTGCCTTACCACATGGACACTGGTACGGCCTCCACGAGTGCCTCACTCTGAGGTGCTCTACGCATGCGCTGGCTTGCTCCCAGGTACTTCTATGTACCTATTCAGTGCCTTGCCACATGTCTTGCTCCCAGGTACTTCTGTGTGCCCATTCTGTGCCTTGCCACATGGCCACTGGTCCGGCCTCCACGAGTGCCTCACTCTGAGGTGCTCTACGCATGCGCTGGCTTGCTCCCAGGTACTTCTATGTACCCATTCAGTGCCTTGCCACATGTCTTGCTCCCAGGTACTTCTGTGTGCCCATTCTGTGCCTTGCCACATGGCCACTGGCCGGCCTCTACGAGTGCCTCACTCCGAGGTACTCTGCGCAGGTGCAGATTTGCTCCCAGGTACTTGGGTGTGCCTTTTCTGTGACTTGCTGCATACACACTGGCTCAGCTTCCACTAGAACCCCACCCAAGAGTCTTCCTAGATATTCCAACATCCATTCATTCATTATTTTCTGTGAGTCCCTGTGCAATATTTTGCACCCATGGGCTGTATCTAGTAACAGGCGTGGTGTTGCCAAATCAGAGTAACAGAAAGGCCCTTGTTACACTACTTAATTTGCAAAAAACAAGGGCAGGAGCTGAAAGAGCCAAAGTGCTTCTGAATGCGGTGCTCCTGTTGTTCTGTTTCTTTACATATCACCCCTTATCTGGTGCTTGATAAGCAGTGCGCCCTTCAATAAAGAAATAATGTAATGACCCGTCCGTACCTCTGACATTCTAGTCCGTATAATATGGCGCTGCATTGCTTTCTCTGAGTTATGGTGACAGCAGAACTCATCAATGGCAACACTGGACCATATTACACAGTTGCTCATTAAGTGTACTCTCTATTGATATTATTAAGCGTTGTTCCAGCATGTAACACCAACGCCCGAGTTTTGATTTCCTGATTATGTTTTTTACGTAGAGCCAGGCTTGAAGGCCCTCACTGTCCTGCCCTTCACATCTGTAGTTGTCACACTAAACACAAAATATTTCGACATTAATCCTTTCTATTGTTTGGGCTTGGCGTAACGTCATCTGTGTACGTTTTTTTCAGATAAATTTCATCTTTTTATTTAACATCGTCCGAATACTGATGACGAAGCTGCGCGCCTCTACCACGTCAGAGACCATCCAGTACCGGTAGGTGATCCCGTTCATTTCCGTTTGCCAACTCACCCGTTGCTCTTTCTAGAAGGTTTCGTCACATGAAAATCTAATGGGATTTTACCATGCAAAAATCTACTTTTTTATAATACAGATTATTGAATATTAAACTGAACAATGTGCCATATTGAAGTGGCAAAGGTGCAACACTGTATTCTCTGTCTGTCTACTTGACAACTCCTCTAGTTCGCTCTCTGTTTATTGAAAGCTGTAGGGTGTGCTGTAACCAGTCTTAATAACATATTTTGTGTCTAACTTTAGATACAATGTTCAAATGTCAACATATGCCTATGGCATATAATGTGGAAAATATATCTGTAATGGTTCATTGCAAATACAATCTTTTAGTTGGCTTCATGGTGACATGCTATTCACCTCCATGATGATCTACAAGAGGTGCTTGGGGATTTCAGGTGTACTTCAAAAAGTGCAGGTTTTGGCTTCACATATGTCCTTTCAAAGAAAACTTAAAGCTTGCGGAAGTGATATCACACTGTCTCTGGCCACCAGTAGAATCAAGCAAATAATGTGGACCCTCGTGCTTTTTCTAGACAATTCTATTTTAATTGAAAACATACGGCTGAAACGTGTTGATAAACAGCTAACAGTGGCAAACAACAATCTCATAAAACAAGCAAAGGCTAAAAGCACATTTACTTTTAAAAGATCCATAGTGAAGGGGATCAATCACTACGTAGTAAAGTACCAAAGGAATTGCCTAGCTATCCCTAAACAAAACCCCACAGTGGCTTAGAGAAAGACAGTAGTACTAATATAAAGAATGCTCGAGTGACAACCGCACAGTAAATGATGGTATCATATCGGGATCTTCTACTAGCATAAAAGAGCGACCTTGGTGCCATAGGGTGCGATAGCCCGACTAGCAATAGAGTAAAGCTAGACATTTAAAATAATCATGTAACAGTCCATAGGAGGCTCAATGGATTATGTTGACTGATGATGTGAAACAGTGGTTGGATAGTGAGTTAGACACAATGCCTAATTTGATCTGGTGGGTTCAAGTGGGCCACCAGCACTGATTTTTGGGTACCATCACTTATTTTTCCTCAACATACTTTGATCCAAAGCAGGGCTCAGAAAAATACAAAAGGGGCATTGAAGGAGGAACAGAAAGACAGAAAAACAGTGACAAAGAGAGAAAGCAGGAACCTGTAAGAGAGAGATTAAGTTGTAGGAAGTTCCTGATGGTGGATGAAACAGGCATGAGGTGGAATAAAGACTTCCAAGCCGTGGTACTCAGCGTGCTGGCATTCTGTAGTGCCAGTCACGGGGCCCTGACCAAATCCTCTGGCACCAGCATATATTCTTTTGTATACTAAACACGGCTAAGGCATCAGCATGGGAATGTGATTACCATACAAATTGTGTGGAAGATAATGCACCACATTATGACTAATACTAGTAACACTAAAGCCTTTGTCCAGAATCTACTGGTTGGATCAGGTTCTTCCTAGTACAATCTTACACATCTGAGTAAAAGGTGACAGGGTAGATAATAAATTGGTACAATTTTGTGATCCAAGGGCTTTGGGAAATTGATCATGTTGAACTAAAATGAGTGTTTCCTTAACTAACCCAAATCTCTATTCCACAAGGATAGGGTACAACTTCTTTGCTTTTATTGTCGATTGGAATAGCGGAAGCAGCAAAACACTTATTATCGTCTTAAATAAAATGCATTCACATGTGTGCTATTAGGAGTTCCATCCTCGCATATTTGAAGGCTACTATAGCGAGCACATTGTCCAACAGAGGAGTGGGCAACAGAGCAAGAATGTGTGTGTGGGGGCAGTGAATGAACAGTGTGAAATTAAGGAAACAAATGAAAGATTTAAAGGGTAAATTAGTTTTCTAGTACTTTTAACTGTTTGTGTATTTGTCCTCCTCACTGTATATTCTGTGGAAGTTATTTTGTATAGTTATGTCTCAAAGTGAACATTCATCTGCTAATGTTATAAATTTGACTATAATAAGTAGATTGACATACACCCTTCTGAGTACATTGGCCAGGATACATGAGCAAACCAAGTGTTGTGTGTAACTAGAGACAGAATGCCAAATGATCATGCCGACTGAGCAGAGAACTTTAACCTGGAGTTATGATTTTAAATTTTAAATGGAGGTCAGTGGAAGATTTGTATGATAGTTTTAAGTGATAAACGAATTTAAGGTACCCACGCCTTACTTCATTTTGATCATCTGTAGCAGTGCCAGATTTTGTATTTTCATTTCAGAGCCTCGCCCCTGCCCATTGTGTGGCCTCCTTCACTTAACTAAAACTAGAATGAAAACAGCTCGATGGTGACTTAAGTCTGACCGTAACTCTGGGCTAGTGAGGCACTTTTACTAACTGTGCATGTGTCAGCATGTAGCTCATGCTTCTTCATTGATAGGGCTGTATTTCAAGTGAGTTTGCTGGCATCCCTTGCCTATCTTCATAGTGTTGCCAGGTCAGGGGCAATACCATGATGTAATCAATGCACAGGGGGGAATGTTGTAAGCCTCCTGTGAGCGTAAGTATATTGGTGATGCCATGCCTGGCGTATGCCAGCACAAGGTAATGTATAGCCCAGGTGCTGGGCGTAGTTCAGTTGAGAAACCACTACCATACCAGAGAGTGTGTGTCACCCAGTTGGGCAACCGGGGTCTAACCAAAACACACTACACTGGTGTCGAGCAATCCCTTGTTCCCCAAGGATTCCCGCCATCTCCTGCTAGGCCCAGTCACACCTCCTACACACCATATAGCTCCCGGCACCTACGGAAGGAAAGCCGTCAGAGACTCTCTGGCATTCGCACCTGCTAGCCAAGTGCAGTAGCCCGCCTTGTCCTGCTCTGCAAAGCCTGAAAGGCGGGGTACCTTGACTATCTCTCTGCATGAGGGAAAGTCCCTCTCAACGAAAGGAACACCTCACCAGTAAGGCAGCGGCTGCCACCCCTGCTGTTCCCTGACAGACTGGACCCCCCTGCCCACAAGGCAGTGGGGCATCACAAAAAAAGGAGAAGAAAAAAAAGGGCAAACGTCAAAATAAGGAGAATAACAGCACTGTAAGACTCCCAGCCCAAAAAGAGCCTCAACACGTTAATAGTAAAAGGTCTCTAATAGTCAGTGCATCAACCATTTGCAGCACACATTGCAACGGTGCAGACGCATCTGGCCCACCATATGAGTTTGAGTTTAAAATATTTATAGAGCGCACGTTCACCTGGCGGTTCCATGGCGCTATAGAGTGCTGAGCCCAAAAGGACAAGAAGATCGGGAAAGGAGCAAAGGATAAGAGCGTTATGAAGGGAAGGCTTGGGAGAAAAGAAGCGTTTTTAGCGCTTTACGGAAGTGTGAATATTGGGTGGACGATCTAAGGTGGACCGGAGAGAGTTCCAGAAGGCAGGGGCAAGTGTGGAGAATTTAGTACCTCCCCACTTTTTGCGCTTGAAGCAGGGAACTGTCAACAGTTGTTGGGAGGATGAACATAGTTCCCGAGCAGGGGCATAGGTTTTAATTTCAGAGGAGATAAAGACCGGAGCTAAGCCGGCCCGGGCCTGAAAGGTGATGCAACCCATCTTGAACTGAGCTCGTTCTCGGATAGGGAGCCAGTGCAAGGATTTAAGGAGAGGAGTGACGTGATGGGATTTGGCCAAGTTATAAACCAGGCGGGCAGCCTGGTTTTGGACCAGCTGCAATCGTCGCATACTATAAGTGGGCAAGCCACAGTATAGAGCGTTGCCATAGTCTAGGCGGGAGATAACCATCGCCAAGATTATGAGCTTTAGGGCAGAGAGTGAAAAGAAACGAGAGACTTTACGGATGGTACGGAGTGAGAGGAAAGAAGAGGATACCACTTGGCTGATTTGGGAGTGCAAGGTGAGTTGGTCATTCAATTTAATACCGAGAGTTTTTACAGAGGAAGATGGAGAGGGAGGGGGACCTAGGGAGGGGGGCCAGAAAAGAGAGGACCAGGGACTGGAGCAACCCCCTGTCAAAACCAGCTCAGTTTTGTCTGGGTTTAACTTCAGGTGGTTGTAGTTCATCCAGTCCCGAATGAAGGTCATGATAGACTGGAAGTTGATCATGGACTCAGGGGATGGGGATAGGGAAAAAATAAGCTGAAGGTCATCCACATAGTTATAGACGGAGACCTCCATTTGTTGAAGGGCAAAAATAAGAGGGGCAATGTACAGGTTGAATAAAAGAGGGGAAAGGGAGGAGCCCTGGGGGACTTTGCGGAAGTCCGCCGAAAAGTCGCCCAGGCGCACTGCCTGGGTGCGGTCCCTCAGGGAGGAGGACAACCAAACCAAGGCCGAGCCTCCGATCCCCGCCGCCCTGACACGGGAAAGTAAAATGGAGTGGTCAACCGTGTCAAAGGCGGCGGAGAGATCGAGGAGGATCAGGGCCTGGTTAGTGTCCATACCCTCTCTGAGGTTGTCGAGGACCGGTAGCACCACGGACTCCGTGGAGTGTGCGGGACGGAAACCAGCTTGACGGGGGGCTAGCACCCTGTTCTCCTCTACAAAGGTGCTGAGTGCTCTAGTCACGTGGCGCTCCAATACCTTCCTCAGAAAAGGCAATAAAGAAATGGGGCGGTAATTAGGAGGAGCGGAGGGGTCAGTGCCAGGCTTTTTAAGGATAGGAACGATGATGGCCGATTTGAGAGGAGGAATAACAATGCCCTGGGATAGTGAACTATTAAGAAAATTGAGGGGGGGCTGCACGCACACCGAGAAGATGTGTTTAAGAATGTAGGCAGGACAGGGATCCAACGGGGAGCCTGATTTGACCATAGGCAGTAGGGTAAGAAAGGACTCCTCTGTCAAAAGGGGGAAAGAGTCAAGACTTGCCCCAGCTAATGGACCCAGAGGGTCGACAAAAGAGGGGGGGGGGGAGGAATGTTTGCCCTAATGTTGGAAATTTTGTCCAGGAAGAAAGTGTTGAGGGAATTACATAAATCCTGGGAAGGGGAGGGCTTAAGGGTAGCTCTATCAGAGTAGGCAAGGTCGTGCACAATAGAGAAAATTTCTCTAGGCTGATTTTCGGCAGCCAAAATTTTTGAAGAGAAATAGGCATTTTTGGTCGCCAGAATAGTTATTTTGTACAAAGACAGGAGGGTGATGTACTGATTTTTAAGATTGGGACAATAGTCTCGCCTCCAGGCCCGCTCTGCACGACGTACAGTGA
Source organism: Lissotriton helveticus (assembly GCF_964261635.1). Classification (NCBI taxonomy): domain Eukaryota; kingdom Metazoa; phylum Chordata; class Amphibia; order Caudata; family Salamandridae; genus Lissotriton; species Lissotriton helveticus. Next base: position 1,763,802,253 of record NC_136065.1, read on the forward strand.
GTTTTAAGACCTTCAATTCCTCATTGAACCAACGGTTTGCGTCGTTAGCCCTCCTGGAGGACACCCGCCTGAGGGGAGCGACAGAGTCGCAGCCTGATTGGAGCCAAGAGTTGATGGAATTGGCTTGTGCGGAGGACGACAGACCATGAAGGTCCGGGCTGAATGCAGAGAGTGTGGCAGACAGAGAAGCCCCATCCACCTTATTCCAGGAGCGCGCCCAGGTGTTTTTGAGAAGAGGGGGCTTGGGGACTGAGCTAAGGTGTAGGGAAAAGGACATCAAAAAGTGGTCGGACCAGGTACAGGGGGAGATGGACAGGGAGTCTACTGGGCAATTGAGGGACCAGATCTGGTCAAGGATGTGACCATGGATGTGAGTGGGGGAGTGAACGTGAGAGTCAAAGTTGAGGGAGCGAAGGGTATCCGAGAATTCCTTGGAGGTCGGGCATTCAGCAGGGTCTGAGGGCCAGAAGTTAAAATCTCCTAAAACCAAGATGGAGAAATTGTTAACCGCTAAGGTGGCCACCAAATCTTGGAAGCCAGATAGAAAAAATTGAGAAGGTTGGGGGGGCGGTACATAAGTAGGCAGGTAAGCGGGGTACTAAAGGAGGATGAGCGGACAACTAAAAAGTCCGATGAGCCAATGGAGGGGAAAGCTAGAGATCGAAAGGAGATTTCTCTGCGGGCAATTAGGGCGACGCCACCGCCTGATTTTCCGGGGGTCGATCGGCGCGCAGGGCGTAATATGGGGCAGGGAGTGCAGCTAGCAGAGAAGGAAGAGAATTGTCACAGAACCAAGTCTCTGTAAGAAATAGGAGATCCGGTTTGTGCAAGTCCAATAAAATGAAGTGTTTGTGGCAGTGCTTGACTGCTGACCTGGTATTGAGGTAGTAGACAGATAGAGTAGTGGGCGCAGGAAGGGCAGGGGCATCAGAGGAAGGGCCAAGGAGGGGGGAGGGGGATAGGGCGGGTAAAGGGGGGGGGAGGGCGTGGAGCTGTCAGTCCCAGCCTACCGATGCGCACGGACACAGTATCATCCAGAGGCCACGGGCCTTGCAGGTTGTATAGCTGCGAAGAAGAATATTGTATCAACTGGGCATGGAGGAGAGCCCCTAGGCCCGGTCGGCCACGGACGGGCGCAGACGGGCTTATCTTTGGCGCACCTTCGGTGCGCAAACATTGTGCCCGCTGCGCTCGTCCGCTGCGCTTCCGGAAGACGCACATGATTTATAGGTAGGTAGGGCGGCGTCCGGGGAGGCGTGGCCTCCGAGAAGGGGCGTGGCCTCCGGGCTTGCCGGAATGGCGGCAAGAATTGTTTGGATTGAGGCGCCGCGTCAGCGCTAGATCCGCTGCGCGAAACAAAGTTTTCCAGAACATTGTGAAGAACGTCCTCCGTAGCCTACCCAGGGTGCTCAAAGTAAGTGACAATATCCTCGTTCACGCTCCCATGCTTGATGTGCATCTGACTCACCTCCTTGCCGTATTCACACAGCTCAAGGAACGAGGGCTCATGCTACATTGCGAGCAATGTAAATGCCTAAGAAGGGACATCCGCTCCTTCGGGTACTGCTTCTCAGACAAAGGAATTGACCCCGACAAAGTAAAGGACATAGAGGAGGCCCTGTCATCAGTGGAAGGAGTCCACAGTATCCTGGGCATGGTGACATACTGCAGGCACTTCATTAAGAAACTATCAGACATCACCAGCCCACTCCAAGACCTCACCAAGTCATTCAGCCCATGAGTGTGGGGACCAGAGCAGGAAGAAGCATTTCCACAGACTAAGGCCTCCCTATCTTCCGATATGACACTGGTGTACTTCACCCTGCAGAGAGAATCACAGCTAGTGGTAGATGTTAGTCCCACCGGCCTGGGAGCAGTGTTAGCTCTATGGCAAAACTACAGAGAATGGGCTTCTGATGGCATACGCCACCCAGACACTCACACCCACGGAGCAGCGCTATTACCAAATAGAGTATGAGGTGTTTGCTATCTTATGGGGCTGCAGGCACTTCCACATCTACGTGTACGGCCATCTCTTCCCCCTCATCATGGACCATAAGCCATTAATCTCGCTTTTCCAAGGGTCTGCATCAAAGCCTCTTCCCCCCCAAGGGTTGAAAAGTGGATTCTGCAGCTGCAAGAGTTTCAGTTCTCCATGGAATACTGACTGGTACCCGGAACCCTGCTGTATTCCTGTCCAGGCATGCTCAATCAGCTGCTTTCCCTAAAGCCACAGAAGCCACAGAAACCAAACAATGTGCGCAGATGATTGTGGATCACTCCAAAGCCCTCTCAATGTTCCTGGAGGAAGTAAGGAAAGGCACTCAGCGAAATGGCTGCTTACCGATCGCTATCAAGGCATGGCGGCCGCTTCAAAGCCAGGCATCCATCTGCATTGAGACCGGCCAGTCCATCCTCAGGGCACTATATTCCTCAAGGCATTATATCACATCCGCCAGGAGCTGTCAGTAACCAGCGACTAGTATCTCCTGTGGGGTCCTTGACTTGTGCGACCTGAAAGTCTCACACTGAAAGTAGAGCTTCTAGCACATGGAGCACACCAAGGCATCGTGAAATTCAAGAACTGGCTCAGGAGAAAAGTCTATTTCCCAGGCCAAGACCAGAGAGTGAGGCAGTCGTGCAAAACTGACCTGTCTGCCTTGCTACGAGCCCACCAGACTGCCCGGCACCTGTCATCATCAAAGCAGGCCCCAGGGACCTGTGGCAGAGAATGAGCACAGATTTCTGCAGCCTACCCGGGAGACAGCACATGCTGGTCATTGTGAATGACTATTCCGCTATCTCAAGATAGAATTCATGGCGACAACATCCGCCTCAGAATTCATCTCGAAGCTGGAGAAGCTCATGGCCACAGACAGCCTGTTTGGGGAGATCTGCACGGACAATGGGCCTCCCTTCAATTTCTCCGAACTAGTCGATTACCTGAGCTCTTGCAACATCAAGCACCGCCATGTAACCCTTCGATGGTCCCAAGACAACGGGGAGGTGGAGCATCTGATGAGGACCCTCACCAAAGAGATCCAAATTGAAGTGGCAGAGGGTACCAACACTGAACATGCCTTGTACCAATTCTTACAGAAATATAGACTCGCAGCCCGCTGCATGACGGCATATCTTCATGCAAAATGTGTTTTTTGGCCGATCTGTAGTGGATAGCATTCCCCATCGCCCTGTGTGGGAGGAATGGCCAAATCCCTCAAATCAATAGGACTTCCGGAGAACCTGCACCAATGATTTCGACTCCCAAAAATTACAGGCTAAGGAGAGCCCCATTAAGCTGGGTGACCAAGTGCTTGTGAACGACCGCCATACAGGCAGAAAGTTCAGATTACCCTTCGAACTGGATCCATGGGTTGTTGCTGACAGCAAAGGCACGAAAGTGACTGCCAAAAGAGGCCACAAGTGTATTACAAGGAACATCACCCAGTTCAAGAAAGTCCTGTGGCGACACACCACTACACCCATGATGGCTGACCCGCCGGAGGCTGCAGTGGTGAGTAGGCCCCTGGACAGCGAAGACGATTACAATCAGGACCAGAAGCAAGGTGAGCATTCAGAGGAACTGTCTCTCAGCACTTGACCAGCTCCCTTCAAGACTCAGAGTACTCCCCTGGAGGCTCAAAGAAAGAGCCACCAGGGCTAGGAGCCCGGGAAGATCTCCATCCGACTCCTCGGCCAGGGATGACCAAGGACAGCATCTGCTGCAGCCACACACCAAGCCGTCTCAGAGGTGCAATGACTGTGCGTGGCTAACTTGGGACTGATGGCAATGCTGCGTTCGTGACTAGGTGCATTTTTTCAACGACACCAAGTAAGAGAGTGATGTGAGATATATGTCAGGACCTGGACTGTGGCGAGGCACAACTGTTAACGTAGTGCTGCCAGGTCAGAGGCAATCTTATCTTATCTTATCTTAAGTGCCATTTGTAGAGCGCACTGTCGCCGAAGCTTCCTGGCGCTAGAGACAGAATGAGTGTGGAGGGAAACCAGGATAACAAAGAGCTTAACTGAGAGAGGGGAAGAGGTGAGTTTTTAACAGTTTCCTGAATTTAAGGAGGGATGTAGAGGATTTGATTGAGAGGGGGAGCAAGTTCCAGAGTGCAGGAGCTAGGTAAGAAAAACGGCGACCGCCGAATTTTTTAGTTTTGCTTTTGGGGGTACCTAACAGGTCGCGATGGGCTGATCGGAGATTACGTGATGGGCAGTGAGGATGAATAAGGGATTTAAGAAACCCGGGACTGGGGCAATGAAGAGCTTTAAAGATGAGGCAAGCCATCTTGAAAGTGGACCTCTGGTCAACCTGGAGCCAATGGAGGTTGCGGAGCAGAGGCTTGGCTGATAGCCATCTGGGGGATCCATGAATCAAACGAGTCGCTTGGTTCTGGACAACTTGGAGGCGGTGTATCAGGAATGAAGGGAGACCGTGATAAATGGCGTTTGAAAAGTCCAGTCTAGAAAGCACAAGTGAGATAACAGTTTGGGTGAGTGCTTCGGGGGGGAGAAGATGACGGACTTTGCGAATCCTCCGGAGTTGGTACATACAGGAGGATACTACAGCCCCAACTTGCGTTTGGAGGGTGAGTTCAGCGTCAATGATTATGCCCAGGCTTTTTACAGCTTTAGCTGGGATAGGGGGAGAGCCGAGCTCTGGAGGCCAGTACTGTGGGCCCCAAAGGGTATGGCTGAGCCCCGGAAGAAGGAGCTCAGTCTTGCCGGGGTTTAGTTTTAATTGATTCTGGTTCATCCAGAGCTGGATGTGGATCATGACCTTGTGAAATGTTTTAGTGGCCTGAGAAGAGTTGAGGGGGAAGATGAGTTGCAAATCATCTGCATAGTTGAAAACTATGATATCCCATTTTGAATGGGATTGGATCAGTGGCCGGAGGTACAAGTTGAAGAGGAGCGGGGAAAGGGAAGAACCCTGGGGGACACCACAGGAAGTGGGGGTCTTGTTGGCGGTGAAAGGGCCCATGCGGACTGCCTGTGATCTTCCAGTAAGGAAGGACTTGATCCACTCATAAGCTATGCCTTGGATGCCCGCCTGTCCGACACGGTGGAGAAGGATGTTGTGATCCACCGTGTCGAACGCGGCCGACAAATCCAACAGGACCAAGGCCTGGTGATGACCGCCATCCGCGTTGCTTCTGAGTGTGTCAAGAACTGCCAGAATGACAGCCTCTGTGGAGTGGGCAGGTCGGAAGCCCGCCTGGTTGGACTCCAGATGGCCGGAGGATTCGATGAAATTAGACAGGCACCGAGTAACATGGGCCTCCAAAATTTTTGAAAAGTAAGGAAGAAGAGAAATCGGCCGGTAGTTTGATGGCTCTGCAGGGTCGGCACCAGGTTTTTTTAAGAGGGGTAGTAAGATAGCCTCCTTGAAGGAGGTGGGAAAGATGCCACTACAGAGGGATCTGTTAAGTAAATTTAGAATGTCGTCAGGTAGATTGAGACATACATTCCGCAAGACGGATGGTGGGCAGCAATCGTTAGGGGATCTGGATTTGACACAAATGGCAAGTTCCGCTAGGGAAGTAGGATCCAAAGCGGGGAAAGTAGAAAAGATCATGGGGTTGGTAGAGGAGGTATCCGGTAAGGATGACAGGGGAGGGGGTGGAATGGTCATTTTAATTTTTATGATTTTTTCCAGAAAGAACAAGTTTAAAGTATCGCACGCCTCCTGAGTGGGGGTTTGAGTCGGGAGGGTTCTGTCATCAGAGGTTAGCTCATTCAGAACTCTGAACACCTCCATAGATTTGTCTTCTGCCGATAAGATCCTTTTTGAAAAGTGATCTATCTTTGTCGATCGAATGGCTGCCTTGTATTCTTTTCGTGCAATCAGATAAGATTGTCTGGCTAGATCTGAGTAGTTGCGTCTCCAAATGCGTTCTGTCTGGCGGGTTTTCAGTTTGAGGGCTTTAAGCTCTTCAGAAAACCACCTGTGAGAGCTGCGGTGCCTAGTGCGGGGAAATTTAACTAAGGGAGCGACTAAATTGCTGGCCGATTCTAGCCAGCATCCTAGATTTTGTTCTAATTTGTCGATATCATCGGAGGGGTCAATACGAGAATCCGTGAGAGCAGCAAGAAAGCCCTGAGCATCATAGGTGCTCCATTTCCGTGACAAGCCACCAGCCATCAATGGGGCAGAGATCTGACCGACCATTGTTATGGTGGTGTCCACCAAATGGTGGTCTGACCAGACACAGGGAAGTATGTCTGGCAAAGACAGGGCCAGGTTACAGGACCAAATCTGGTCCAAGATATGCCCCTTGATGTGGGTGGGTTGGGTGACATGTTGAACAAGATTCAAGTTGGTGAGGGTATCGAATAATTCGACGGCATGAGTGCCGGCGTTAGAGTCGTTGAACCAATAGTTCAAATCACCGAACATAGCAAAGCAGGAGTGCATTGTTAACAGAGAGGACAATTGTTCATTTATAGTGGAAGAGAAAGAGGGCATTGAGTGAGGGGGCCGGTAGAGAAGGAGGAGGGTGAGAGAGCCAGAGTCCGTTTGTACACTGAAAAGTAGATTCTCCACCTCGGGAAGGGGGAGAGAGTGAGAAGAGGTGCATATCAGGCGTTTGGATATGATGGCTGCCACCCCGCCACCGGGTCGGTCGTCAGGACGATCGGTATGAAGGATGTAGTAGTCAGGGGGAGGGCAGCCAGTATATCAGGGAGGGATTCTGAGGTTAACCAGGTTTCTGTGAGTAGGAGCAAGTTGGGATTAGAATTAGACAGCAAGACGAAGATGTCCTCTGCGTGCTTTACTAGTGAGCGGGTATTCAGATATAAAATCCTAATGGGCGTGGAGTTCCTGGTAAGTGAGGCTGAAGAAGCACAGTCACCGGAAAGAATTTTGTCTGGGCGCATGAGGCCAACAGCGGATATGCGACGAAGGGTCATTGGCGACAGGGTGATGACGGTATTTTGTAGATCTCTAAGAGAATTGGCCGAGTACGTGATGGTTTGGCCAGCCTGACGTGCCCTAGGGCCTGTCCTGGCGCGGACGGGCGCAGACGGGCTTGCCTTTGGCGCGCCCGCTGCACCCGTCCGCTGCGTGAACGGTGGAAGCACATGATTTGTAGGAGGGGGAGGGGGCGTGGCCTGTTTGAGGGGGGGCATGGTCCGTGGCCTCTGGGCAATGGCGACGGCACGAATGGTGTGGTACCGCTGCAGCTCTTACTATCAGCTGCGCAGGACTGCCCGAGTCCAAAGAGTTACACCAAACGAGTGCCCAGAAGGAGAACTAATGAGTTTTAAAAACAAGTGAATACACAATTTTAAAAGTTACACAGGTCGCGCAATCTCCCGGCTTCCGCCTCAGGAGTTTCGTCTGTCACTGCTGCGCGCTCGCATTCAGCGCGATTCAACAGGTAGGGCGGGGGGCGTGGCAACGGAGAACAGATGAGTTTTAAAAACAAGTAAATACACAATTTTAAAAGTTATACAGGTCGCGCTATCTCCCGGCTTCCGCCTCAGGAGTTTCGTCTGTCACTGCTGCGCGCTCGCGTTCAGCGCGATTTAACAGGTAGGGCGGGGCGTGGCCTGTTTGAGGGGGGGCGTGGTCCGTGGCCTCTGGGCAATGGCGACGGCACGAATGGTGTGGTACCGCTGCAGCTCTTACTATCAGCTGCGCGGGACTGCCCGAGTCCAAAGAGTTACACCAAACGAGTGCCCAGAAGGAGAACTAATGAGTTTTAAAAACAAGTGAATACACAATTTTAAAAGTTACACAGGTCGCGCTATCTCCCGGCTTCCGCCTCAGGAGTTTCGTCTGTCACTGCTGCGTGCTCGCATTCAGCGCGATTCAACAGGTAGGGCGGGGGGCGTGGCAACGGAGAACAGATGAGTTTTAAAAACAAGTAAATACACAATTTTAAAAGTTACACAGGTCGCGCTATCTCCCGGCTTCCGCCTCAGGAGTTTCGTCTGTCACTGATGTAATCCGAACACGGGGGGAAGCTTGTTAGCCCCCTGCGCCCGTTAGTGCAGTGATGGCACCTGGCACATGCCAGCGCAAGTTAATAAATAGCCCGGGGCACCAGGCGTGGTTTAGTTGGAAACCACCTTACCAGAGAGTGTAGCTTCATCCTGTTGGGGAACCAGCACCTAACCGAGCACACTACGATCTCCTCCTGCTGGGTGTGCAGCAGATAATAACCAGCCCTGGGTGTTTTACTTTGAAGCCCCGGTTACAGAATTCTGCACGCCACTCAGCTGCATGCCTCCCTCTTCTTAACCCTACCCTTTCCCATCTTGCAGCAGGATGGGATGGCACCGCAAGATTATTTAACCACACCCCACTCTCAAATAAGATGCGAAAGGTGGCGTTTAGTGTGTGCAACATGACCAAGATGAAGAGGAAACATTCAGAGTTTCAATTAATACACCTGCCAGTGAAGAAAAAATATATAAACCTGGGGCCTCATTTATGAAAAATGACGCATCGCTGCGTGAAAACAGCGATGCGTCACTTTTCACTGCGCCCTCCTTGCACCACCAATGATGCGTCATATTTACAGTATGACGCATCATTGCGCAAGGAGTTACAGATACGTCAGTATTTCTGACGTATTTGTATGGCGCAAAAGTGACGCATTGCTGGAGCGTGTCACAAAAGTGACGCAACTCCAGCAATGTATCCTTTCACATGGGGCAAGCCCCATGTGAAAGGGCCTGCGTCAGGCTTACGCCTACTGTGAGGCAGGCATAAGAAATTGACGCATTTGTGTCCCAGAAGTGACGCAGTGAAATCACATAGATTTCACTGCGTCACTTCTACGACCCTTTCTTGCGTCACTACGCCCCCTTGCATACATTATACCTGGCGCAGGTATAATGTGGCGCCGGGGTTTACAAAGTGACGCATCTACCTAGATGCGTCACTTTGTAAATATGGCGCAACAAGGCGCATTTTTTACGCCACTGGTGCGTCACAAAAAGTGACGCACCATCGGCGTAAAAGTGACGCATAGCCTCATAAATGAGGCCCCTGGGCTTTTTTTCTCCCATTCCCTATCTAATTGCTAATCTCATTCCATATGCAATGGGTTCATTGATTCATAATTAATGACTGTTGATTCCTATTTTTTAACCCTGCCGATCATAGTTGGTTAATGTGAGTGAGACGTCTAGCTATTTCACTGTTACATTAAAGAATTGTCGACTGCAAAGGAAATAAAATAGACATTAGCTGATCGACTAAGTGTAGCTTTTGTTGCTATGGAAACATTGTGTGTGTCTGAAGAAAGAACTGGTGAATTTGAATATACTGAATAATATACGATCCCTCACATTTACAATAAAGTTAACCTCTGGTTAAAAACAATCCCTTAATGTTTGGACCATATACTATTTCATAACACTATGTGAGTTCTTTGGTTTCTGTCTATATCAAATATCACAAATGGTGATGTAACTGGAAATATGTAGCTATTGCGACGTAACCAGACATTTATAAAAAAAAAATGCAAATGGCTATTGTCATGCCTTGACTGCAACTCCCACAATACAGCAATGATATGCCCACACTAAAGTAGAGAACAAGTCTGGCAGTACTCTTGGCAGCAGATTTATTAACATTTTGCACTGAATTAGCATCACAAAAGTGACTCACGTCAGACCTCTAGACTTGTCTTCACAGGGAGTGTTGCCTACAAGCCTTTGATATTTAAATTTTCTGTGAGTCCCCTGCAACCGGTTTATTCACTCCGTCCATATGGGACATGGGTGATTTATGCATGTTACCCTATGTACATTAGTAGGATTAGCATGTAGAGTTTGTGCTGTGCTTGACTAGTGCAGCACTGGGTGTATGTGAGTGGTACAAAAGATGGAAGTTGGAGGGTCTGCCTGCCAAATAGCAGTGTGAATTACAGTACTCCTCCAAAGCATTCCTGAGGTCCTTCACGGTGTACCATACTCTAGGATGTGGTGGTTAGGGGACAGATGGACGGTCCTAGCCACCTTCCAGCCCCTAAATATAGAAGTGTTTCCCCCAAAGAAGATGAGAGGCAGCTAAATAGGGAGCCTTTCTCTCATTTGAGCCTTTTGTTTTGGGATCCTCTGGCAGAGCACTGCCAGCCCAAGCCCTTCTTACGCTGACTCTAGAGGAGACAGCGGCTTGAGCAGTCTGGGAAGAAAATGGAAAAGTCATCAGCTGCCTGAAACTGGTCCCAGAGTTGGACCTGTCAAATGCACAATCTCTGTCAGAAAACATGGTATAAACATATGACATGAAACCCCAAGTCATTGTGCCATTATTTTTCAATGATACGTGTCAGGGCTCCCACCACAATGGAGACCAAGAACAGCATTTGTGTTCCAGGGTTGGGATTGAAGAATGCCAACACCCCCTTGGTAGCTTGTTCAGCGGGAACCTGGAAATTCTGCACCCTGCCTGTAATAGTGCCTTGAATTACATTGTAGGACGAAGCCTACTGCCTGCTTGGGAGAGGGATTGACATTATCCCTGAGCGTAAGCAAGGCTGCCTAGCACAGGAGGGTGTTGAGGAGTTGAGCAGGATGGAACCATCTGGTCCGCCTGACCATATGATGAGGGACGGTGACTTTGCTTCCCCTTAAGCATGTCTGGGAGTGAGGTAACTTGTGCAGGAGCTGTGTTACATCCACCACTACTGAACACTGTACTGGAGACACAATGATCGAGCTGTTGAAGGTACGGTTTGGCAATGAGGCTGCTGGAGTTACACCAGTAGTGATAGACGGCGGAGCAACTAGAACTGTATCACTGGGATAGATCCAATTTTAATAGCCTCAAGATAAGTGTTTCTCTCGCCCTGGAGGGATTGAAAGGAGAGTAAGACACCTCAGGACTTTGGGGCAATTAAATGAGGTTCTCTCTATAATATTGTTCTGCAGGATCCCAGAAGTGACTCCCAGTGTTAATGGTGTAAACCATTTCTTCTCTCTACTTTTCCTGTGTGCTATAGAGTTCCGACTTATGATTAGAATACGTTTAAATAAACAAATGTACATCACTGGCTGGGCAATGATTCAATGATAATAAAAACTGTTAAATTGTGTCGATTGCTTGATTGAGTTCTGACTCTCTGCCCACACCACCTCCCGAGTTCCTCATTGACCCATCTCTCTGCTCCATTCACCTCAGTCACCATCAGACTAGAATGATGACATTCAAGCTAACTTCAATCTGTGCCATCACTGCACTTTCAAAATGGTGTCCATTTGACCAACTTGGAAGCTACCCTTCTCGGGTCTGCTTTGTTCAAACGGGGTCATTCCTTTCTGGTGGGAATGGAAAATCATCTATCAAGCATTACATTTCCCATCCGTGTCTCCAGTGACAAAGCTGTACTATTTACAGTGTGGTAAATGCTGGACAAATCTTTCTTTGAAAGCTAGGTCGAGTGTGCTAAGCATGCTTGCAAACATAATTCAGTGTGCGAGGAATACTAGATATGCGGTCACTTACTTTGAGAGTAGATTTCCAATGTCCACATTTGCGGTTGCGGTTTCATGCAGTATTGACAGACATTGTTGGATTGTTTCTATAGTAGCTTCTCCTATGGTCTAGACCAGAGCTTTCCAAACTGTGTGTCCCTACACAGTACTGTGTCGCCTGCAAAAGGTGGGTGTGTAGCGGGCACTTAGCACATAACTGCTACTAATTAAGAGGCATTCCTAGACACCCTGCTCTATGGGGGCAATTCACAACAAAGCCTCATTAACAAGTAAATGGTCTTTTAAAGACCTGTGAAGTGCTCGGGTGGCAGTGTGTGTTCCGGGGAAGCTGGCGTGAGGTGACAGAGAGAGGGAGACAGACAGGAGGGAGACAGAGGGTGACAGAGTGAGGGAGATGGAGTGTGAGGGAGACAGAGGAAGGGAGAGAGAGGGAGACAGCAAGAGATACAGAGAGGGAGACAGCGAGAGAGGAAGGGAGACGGAGAGAGAGAGGGAGGGAGACGGAGGGAGAGAGGGAGGGAGACAGATAGGGATAGAGAGAGTGAGACGGAGAGGGAGGGAGACAGAGGGCGAGAGGAAGAGAGACATAGAGGAAGGGAGTGGGAGAGAGGGAGGGGGAGGGAGACAGACAGACAGAGGGAGACAGAAAGAGGGAGGGAGACAGACAGACAGAGGTAGGGAGACAGACAGAGGAAGGGGATAAGAGGGAGACAGACAAGAGGGAGAGGGAGAGAGACAAGAGGGAGGGAGAGAAGAGGGAGAGAGAGAGATAGTGACAGAGGGAGGGAGAGGGAGAGAGGGAGACAGAGGGAGGGAGGCAGAGGGAGACAGAGGGAGAGAGTCAAGGGGAGACAGAGGGAAGGAGAGGGAGACAGACAGAGGGAGAAAGACAGACAGAGGGAGGGAGAAAGACAGACAGAGGGAGGGATACAGACAGAGGGAGGGAGACAGAAAGTGGGATGGAGACAGACAGAGGGAGACAGACAGACAGACAGATGGAGGGAGACAGACAGAGGGAGACAGACAGAGGGAGGGAGACAGACAGAGGGAGGGAGTCAGACAGAGGGAGGGAGACAAGAGGGAGACAGACAAGAGGGAGACAGACAAGAGGGAGACAGAGGGAGACAGTGGAGAGGGAGACAGACGAGAGGGATACATACGAGGGGGAGAGAGAGAGATAGGGACAGGGACAGACATAGATAGAGATAGAGTTAGAGATAGGGACAGACAGAGATAGAGATAGGGAGAGATAGAGATAGAGACATAGACAGAGACAGATAGGGATAGGGACAGGGACAGACAGAGACAGCTAGAGGCAGACAGAGACAGAGATGCGGAGAGGGAGACAGAGGTAGGGAGACAGGCACAGACAGGGACAGACAGGCAGATAGAGGCAGGGACAGACAGACAGATAGAGGCAGGGACAGACAGAGGCAAAGAAGGAGAGGGAGACGGAGGGAGAGAGAGGGAGAGGGAGAGAGAGGGAGAGAGAGACAGGGAGACAGAGGGAGGGAGAGAGAGCAACAGAGGGAGGGAGGCAGAGGGCGGGAGATAGAGGGAGGGAGGCAGAGGGAGGGAGGCAGAGGGAAGGAGACAGAGGGAGGAAGACAGAGGGAGGGAGACGGAGGGAGGGAGACAGAGGGAAGGTTAGAGATGGAAGGAGGGAGACGGAGGGAGAGAGAGGAAGGGAGAGGGAGAGAGAGAGAGGGAGGGAGAGGGAGAGAGAGGGAGACAGACAGAGTGAGACAGGAAGAGAGAGAGAGAAAGAGAGAGAGAGGGGGAGGGAGAGAGATAGGGACAGGGACAGACATAGATAGAGATAGAGTTAGAGATAGGGACAGACAGAGATAGAGATAGGGAGAGATAGAGATAGAGACATAGACAGAGACAGATAGGGATAGGGACAGGGACTGACAGAGACAGCTAGAGGCAGACAGAGACAGAGATGCGGAGAGGGAGACAGAGGTAGGGAGACAGGCACAGACAGGGACAGACAGGCAGATAGAGGCAGGGACAGACAGACAGATAGAGGCAGGGACAGACAGAGGCAAAGAAGGAGAGGGAGACGGAGGGAGCGAGAGGGAGAGGGAGAGAGAGGGAGAGAGAGACAGGGAGACAGAGGGAGGGAGAGAGAGCAACAGAGGGAGGGAGGCAGAGGGCGGGAGATAGAGGGAGGGAGGCAGAGGGAGGGAGGCAGAGGGAAGGAGACAGAGGGAGGAAGACAGAGGGAGGGAGACGGAGGGAGGGAGACAGAGGGAAGGTTAGAGATGGAAGGAGGGAGACGGAGGGAGAGAGAGGAAGGGAGAGGGAGAGAGAGGGAGGGAGAGGGAGAGAGAGGGAGACAGACAGAGTGAGACAGGAAGAGAGAGAGAGAAAGAGAGAGAGAGGGGGAGGGAGAGAGAGAGGGGGAGGGAGAAAGAGAGAGGGCGGGAGATAGAGAGAGGGAAGGAGACAGAGAGAGAGAATAAGATGTGTGTAAGCCGGGTCAGATTCACAATTGCTTTAGTAACCTTCCGGCTTTCTCAATTTTGCTTGGAAATGCACCATTTGCCCACTTTTATATCAACATTTTCTTACGTGTCGAGAACCCCCCCTTAGGTGGGTCTGGTTCGCTTGCTCACTACACTGCCTTACTGTATCCCACAATGATTAATCTCCAAAAAGTGTGTCACCAACATGAAAAGTTTGGGAAGCTGTGGTTTAGACAGACGTTTTGGTGGAGAAACACCTGCTACCTAGCAAGGGTGCACTACGTCTGGTAAATTGAAAATTGCTAGTGTAATATCTAAATCAGGTCAGTTTTTTTTTTCTATGAACGGATTCGAGTTGTGGGAAATACTGTACTATACAGAACATTGTTTCTTGATTGCTCCGAATATTTTCTACCAAATTAAGGACTTAATTTCAAGGGTCAAATTATTCCTGATTCATACGCTAATGTGTGTTTCCAACCAAACTCTTCTTCTGTTTTCACCTGCACTTGCAAGAGAAAATAGACCTGGAAATATGGACAAACATACTCATCATTGCTAAAAAATCAATTCCATCCCAAACACAATAATCTTGATGGCCCGTTATTCCCACTTGTCAGAAGTACTGACACTCAAGGAATTGGTACCTATGAATGCAGAGAATACTGACTGGAAGTATTGCATCACATTCATTTGGGCCCTCAGCACTGTCTTGATCTTTTTATTTTGTCGCTATCACTCAAGTGCACACTTAGGCATGGATGTCAATTCATCAAAATCCAAGGGGTAGCAGAAGTCACATCCTATACTCTTTGACCTTCATGATGTCACAGGGAGTGACATCATATGACCTTTGACCCAGAAACGTCCCAAGAACAAATGTCACATGACCCTAATCCTGATGACATCACAATAATTGACATTACTGAAGTTATATATTAAATGCACAATTAATATTCTATATTTTACTAGATGAGAAAAGAGGGTGGGGGGTTCTCTCTATTGAAAACATTTGGAAAAACATTTGCTTTACTGGTACATTTTAATGCACTATTATCACATACATTTGCTAAAAAGTCATAGGCTCTGAAATGACACTCACTAAATATTTAGGTCCTTTCATGGCGTGCTAAGCTAATGAAACCTGGCAGTCCCATGAGTTCACCCAATTATGTTTTTAAAATGTATTACAGGAGCCCCCTTATGTCAAAAATTACCTCCATTGCTAAGACTAGCATTTTGCTATGGTAGACCCTTTTGCCAAAACATTACATACAACATGCCAGTCGCAGAATTTTTCTAACATTGCTTATGTCAAAAGTTGTGTCTAATGTGTCGAAGACCGCATTTTGTCATGGATGGCCCCATGACTTTGGCACAGATGACTTCCTATATGCCAAGAATTTCCTCCAATGTGCCATCACCAGTAATTTGCCACAGGTGCAACCAATGTCAAGAATTTCCTTCAGTATGCCAGCACTGGCATTTTTTCTTGGGCTCCCAGTGCCGAAATGTACCTACAGCGTGCCAGCACTAGCATTTTGCTGACAGTTTATCATATTCAAGTAGTGTCTCTAGTATGCCAGTGCCAACATTTTGTCAAGGGGGCTTCTATACGCCAAGGGCATGTCAGATCCAGCAGCGGATTTGTAAGTATAAAAACACAGGCTCGCTTACATTTACTTACTCAAACTCATTCTGTCATTAGCACTCACTTGCACTCATTCATGTTCACCTAGTCTCTTGCACTTAGTCACACAAGGAATCACTCATTTGCACTCTCACATTCACTCATAGTCTGACTGACTTATATGTAATTTACTCACTCTTTTTGACACACACACAACCACAATCTCACATACAAACATACATGCTCACACTTATACATGCTCTCATACAAACTCACTCTCACCACATGCATATACACAACATACATTTAAAGACATTTTATGTTTCTTACCTAAGATGCCTGTGAATGTCCAGATCTTGCTGCTCCACTTTTTTTACTAACTATTAATGTAAACAAAATGAGCAGAAAACAAGGTTAGAGACTGACTCTTATATAGCGAGACACCCTTGTGTTCTTGGCACTGATTTTGCCACCTCTAAGGACTGGGGTCGCAAAGGCAGTGGCAGGGGTAGCAAGGGGCAAGCCCGAGGCAGTAAATGCAACTCTGGCAACCAACCCCTAAATGATGTCCATGCACTTACGTATGAAGATTTGAATCTCTTGGTCCATTAAGCTTTACTAAAAGTGCCTTTTCATTGAAGGCAACTGTCCATGAAAGCAATAAGCGTAGCAGTTGTCAGGGCTGCGAACTTTTTAAATTTTTTATATTTGATTTCTCCAAAATGTGCATTAGTACATTCTCAAAGAAGACCTTGCAAGATCCGGCCCACTCCCCTCAACTGTTTCTTGAATTTGCCTAGTCTTGTGCATCTTCATTAGTTGTGTTCCATTGCACGCTTTCCTTCATAATGCCTCTATTAGTTTACTGCAGGGCATCGATTAGCTTTTGATTGTGTACATAAGTAGACAGGCTGGAAACTTTTTCTGAAAATCCTTTGAGATCTGCCTGCAGAACTCTATTTCTGTCTTCCAGATGGCCGGGTTGAGCACCGGGAGCTGTGCCGTCTTCCTTAATTGCCACTGGAACACGATGTACCGATGTTCAATATTGTTCGGCCCGAGGAGAGGGCCCAGATGATTTAAAAGGCAGACAGTAGCTCACTGTCTTGACATGCAGCGAGAGAGAAGGGAGTTAGGCAAATCATTTAGAAGTTGTTTACCAATTGGCCCACGAAAGGATGCATTTCAATCTGTAGGCCCTGGGCTATTTCATAGTCAAACAAGATTATTTAAAACAGTTCTTAGTGAATGGCAAAATAAGTGCCAGGGCTCTCACCGGGAGATCACTGCTGCTCGCACCACCCATTTTACTCTGCCAGCACTGCCAGTGAAGTTACCAACTCAACTACTAACCCTCACACTTCTACAGGTGTGACAATCCTGACTACTCCAGGCCCCCAAAGCTACAAGAATGTCTTGGAAGGCAGGTATTAGTCACTTTTAATGTACATTAAAGTAATAAATAGCAGTTGCTGTGCTCATCCTTAAATTAGGCAAACAGCACCACCATGTGGCAATCTGTCATAAGTGCCTATGTTGACAAGTATGTGTCGGTGCTGAGCACCGGAAACCACCAGCTAAACTCAAGGGCTGATTTAGAGCCTAACACAGTCCGCACAAGAATAAATATGTTCCCCAACTATATATTGCTGTACATATTTGGTTAATTTTAGAGGCTGCCTGTGACTTTCCGTCTGACAACATTGAGCCGGTGTTTGTTATGGTAGGGTTGTGCTGGCCAGTATTTGAAACATTTGTTACTGAGTGGCACCATCAAGTCTTAACCAGTATTAAATATTATTATACAATAGGTGATATCAGTCCTGAAACTAAATGCAAAGACAGGATAAAATACCCACTAGCTCATTCACAGAAGTGTAACTTACAAATGTACACCCTAAGATTTGCGCACTAAAAATTCAGCTCAATTCCACGGAAACCAAAAATCACTTACCCTGGAAGTAGGTCTGTTTTTCAGGATTTGTGTGCTTGGTCATTGTTACTCTACCTCTACAAATGTTCTGCGACTCACTAAAATTTTAATGTATGCCATAAATATTTTTTTTAAAGGGAGTTTTTTAGAATATTTATAAAACTAAGGGGTCGGTTACGATCTCGGTCGGAAAGCATTCCAACTGAAATGGTCTCGAAATGGTTTCGGACCGACTTGTATCCGGGGAGTCTGAGTGACCGATTACGATGCATACGAATGCTTCCAGATGCGATATCATCAGAATCCCATTGAATTCAATGGGAGCCTGTGTTCCAAACAAATACACAGGCCCCCATTGAAGAAAGGGGTGGCTGGAAACCCAAATCAGATTCAGAGCCCTTCCGAAAGGCATTGTAATTGACCCCTAAGTGTGGCTAGAGCAGTGGACACAACACTATAAGGAGCACTGATTAATACAAATTTTGCAGTGAATGATTACCCTGTACACACTGAACAGTTACAGTACAGGCAGCGGCAGTGCAGAATTCCCAAACTGTGAGAAAAGGCAGAAAACAGGAAGCAGCAGCGCAGGCCTCTGTCTCTCTCTTTTTTTCCTCTCTCTTGTAAACACACACATAACAAGTACAGCATGTGCAGCAGCGCTATCTCACTCTCGTGTTCACTTACACATTTATAAAAGCATAGAATGTGTATGCATGTATGTGATATTTCTACAGCACGAACCTAGCTAAAAGGCAGCAAATCGGTATACAGGCTCAAACACAAGCATAATGTCAGGGAGTAATTGGGCATAAACAGTAGTTATGATGTTGCTTTCTGGATGAAACAGATTCACTTTCTGAAAGAAACAAATTCAAACTGTTTGTTGGCAGTGTGTTTTTGAGGGTGAGGTTGGTGTCAAAGGTGAATCCAAGTGATTTGGCATTCATTGAAAGTTGGGGTTTGAAGCTGTCAAGGGCCAAGTCATTTATCCGAGTTTTAACTTTTTCTTGATTGTTGGTCTTGCCAGCAAACAAGAATGTTGTCTTGGTTGATTTATCTGCAGGTAGGCACTTGACACACAGGTATGGACAGCAGCAGCCCATGTAGGTAATAGTGGTGGGGCCCGGTGGGGGGCATTTTGACAGACGACAAGGGGAAATTAATCATTTATTTAATTTTCTCCGATGGTCGTCTGTTGAATACACCACTCCAACCCTGCCCCATCGCTCTTACCTGCTGCTACTGGGTCTGGATGATGTACACAAATGTTTGAGGAACTGGATGTATGAAGCAGAGGATATTTTCAAATAGACTTATGTATCATCAGCATATTGCTTACTACTTTTATCTGTGAGTAGAGCACGAAGCATATTTATTTAGAGGTTGCAGGACAGTGTGTAACCCTGGAGGGCTTCTCAGGTTGCAGGGATCTTTTGGAACTTAAGATAGCACAGTGAACAAGCCAGTGTGAATTGGACAGGTAGGAGGAGAACCAGAAAATAACATTGCTGGTGATCTCATACGAAACTCTATGGTGAGCATAAGGATGGGATGCTTGACTGTATCGAAGACATATGAGCAGTCCAGTAATGTCATCTTTTTCTAAGGTCAGGATGGTATCATCTACAATGTGTAAGGTAGCTGTTTCCATGCTGTAGTGTGATTTAAATCTAGACTAGTGTCTGTGCGGGAGATGCTTAGCATTAATATGATCTGGGAGTTGAACATAGCATGCTTTTTCAACGATCTTGCCTATGAATTATAGGAAAGTAATAGGCCAGTAGCTGGAGAGGTCATTAGGGTCTAGTGTAAGTTTCTTTAGCAGTGGGAGGATCTGCTCTGTCTTGAGGGCTTTTGGGAAGGTGTCTTGAGTTGGAGAGAAAGTTTTAGAAATTGGGTTCCTGGTTGAGGGGGGTGAAGCCCTATTCAAGCAGCAAACATTATTTCAGTTATGGGGAGGTTCCAAGCAACTCCAAATTAGCCTGTGCTAAACCCCTTGGTAGCTTGGCACAAAAGCAGTCAGGCTTAACCTAAAGGAAATGTGTAAACTATGTATGCAGCACTTAAAACAGTAAGACAGTGAAAACAAAACACAAGAAAAACCCCATACCAATTAGAAAAATAGAGGAAAATGTAATAAATTATTTGAGAGAAAAATAACAAACATCCAATAAGTAAAATCAGAGATATGCAATTTCACATGTTTCAGGTAAGTATAGCGCTTAAAAGCACAGAGCTCCACTCATGCTTATCTGGTCGTGTGAGACCGGGTGAAAGTCACACGTTCAGGCAGACCCCAATGGACCGCGGGCCGGACCCAGGGTTCAGGTTAGCCCCTTCGAAAAAGTTACCTTCAAAAGTCCAATGCGAAGAGTTCCTTTCACAGTGGTGGGGGCCGCGAGGAGCAGGTAGAGCGCCGCGAATGCTCCTTGCTGTAACGCGAATAGAAGGCCATTACAGACAGTCATCACAGTAACACGGAGATCCTGTTGGGCATTGTGGATGGTTATTGCTAAAGAACTGTTTTGGCAGTCAATGTGGGCTGTTGATGCTCTAGCGTGAAGTGCAGATCTCATGTTGCCAGGTGTCGCTGGTGGTCGCTGTTGTGCTGTCAGGAGGGTGGCAAGCTCTTGATGTGAACAGGCCCCGTGGAGTCCAAAACTTCAGTATTTCTCGTTTTCTAGGGGAGAGGGCTCAATAAATGATGTACCAAGGGTCCAGGACCTTAGGGTGACCTCTTGGGGATCAGGAACTCACTCTAACATTGGCCAGCAGGCTCAGGCAGGTCATGTTGCGGGCCAAGGCAGCAGGTCAGCTGGCAAGATGCAGGTGGCTTCTGCAGCTTGTTATGACCCTGTATCTCAGAACAGGAGGTCAGTCAGCTGACGCTTGGAGTTTCTGCGATAATGAGGGCATTATGTTTGTGATAGATGAAGAGGTCTGCGATGTCTAATGTGTGAAGTGCAGCAGAGCATGCTTTGATAAGTATCAGTTGAAATGCATGTTCTGTAGTTTGAGAATGTGTACAAAATTGAGTCCATTTGTTGCGTAAATGCTATGTGACTGTTTTATCTAGGTCTGGGTGTGATTGTGGGGATTGGTATAATGTGGTGATGGTGAAGGGCATGATGATATATTGCCTTGTAAGATTCAGTATAATAGAGGTTATGTTATGTTAAGCTATGTTATGTTATGTTATGTTATGTTATGTTGTGTTGTGTTGTGTTATGTTATGTTATGTTATGTTATGTTATGCTATGTGTATTAGTACAGTGCACGACTCGCCCTGTAGGATTCTGGCCCAAGTCCTTCATTGCCCTAATAAGCCCAAACAAGTAATGCCAATGTCTTTGTCTGCCTTTTGCTAGGGATGCCAGGACAATGGGATGCCCTGAAAAGTTGACTGAAGTAGGGAGAAGTCCTTTGCAGATGGATGATGGAAAAGTGCAGTGATGTTTCTTCCTATGGAGTAGGATGATGGGAAATGAAGTCCTCTTGCTTAGCTTCTTCTTTTAAAGATGATTCTGGAGGGAAACCAGTAACGTCAATTCCTGTGCAAATAGATGATTGGAAATTAAATTATTTTACCTGGCTTATTTAAGGATGGCCTAGGCTAGAAAACAGTTATATCACTTCCTGTGTAGATGGATTATGGGAAATGCAGTGATGTCATATCCTGTGGACGTGAATGATAGAAAATGAAGTAAATTAAATCCTTTTGGCCGGATTCTGTTTTTCAAAGCTTTTTTTGGACAGGACATGAAGCATAAGTGCAATCTCAACTCATTTATCTAAAGTGGCACATGCAGCAGTCGTGCAAAATGCATTCATATACAAAACACACACACATGAGCTGTGAACCCACGACCATTCACTTGTCCTTCCAGCATATTGTTTTTAATTTTTTTTTAAATGTATTTATACTTTTATTAACAGTGTACATACAACTTACAGAACACTGCAGGTTAATATCAAGACATCAATCAACTGCAAGCATTCTTGTACATCTCTTCATCTCCCCCGGCCCACCCCCACTCATTTACATTCAGCAATGCCTCCCCCGCCTCGATCCAGAGTCAAATTATTCCTGACATTGTGTTGAGCTCCTCTCCTGTGAAGCTATTAGATAAGCTGTAACAGGGGCCCATACATCTTTTGGCCTTGAAGCCACTGGTAATTCTTCTGCCTGGATGCTCGATTGGTCCCTACAATACACAGCATCCCACAGCCATTGCTCTTTCTTGGGAGCTGTCTTCTTACCTCAGTGGATAGCCACTTGTCGTTTGGCTGGTAGTTTGGCGATGCTTACTAATTTGCAATTACCTAATTTATGGAGTCAACTAGCCCTAATAGGCATAGCTGTGGGCTGCCTTCTACCTGTTCCGTCACCATTTTGGACACTGCCTGTATTACCTGTGTCCAAAACCGGTTTATGAGTGGACAGCTCCATGCTAAGTGCATAAAATCAGCTTCCATCCTCCCGCACCTGGCACACTGACAACATGGACAGCAGATATGGCTGGATTGGATGGCACAGGCAACGCTGGTGGGTATATCGGGACCTCACTCGCCCCGATGCCCAGTGCCCGCCAGGCTTTCGACGTGTTAAGTATAGGATTGATTTCCAGTCTGGTAACCTGTGGCCGCTCATATAGCAACACTGCTGTAAGGGAAACTGGGTGCTTATCATCGCTCTCCTCCGCTAAGTGTGCCAAATACTATGTCAGTAACTAACAATAGTGTGCAAATTGTGCCTGTGCACAGAGGGTCATATAGATACATATCTGGGGCCCCAAACACCCCTGATCATAGTGCTTTGTCAGGGTAGCCCAGCTGCATGTAGGTGGTTTACTAGTCCACGCTAAATGTATCATGTTTATTGTAGGGTCTTGAAACACTCGGAAGTCAGCACTATAGGTATGTTGACAAACATGTAGAGAAACTGGGACAGTATAATCATTTTCATGACTGCAACTCTCTCAGCTAGTGAGAGAGGCAGCCGTATCCACCAAGCTACTTGCTTGGTCTCTCACCAGTTGGGTCCCTACGCACCCACACCCCAAGGTATTTAACAGGCTCCATACTCCACTGTAATGGGTATTCCACAGCATGCGATTCCGTGACTTGCGTGGGAGGAAATACTGATGAATTGTCTCCATTGATGCTCAACCTTGCGTAGCATTCCAAATGAAGGTATTCACATGTCAATGGTGTCAGCTGTGTCTCCGGGTCGTACACATATAGCACCATATAATCTGCTTATCGGGAGATGGCCAATGGGCGCTGGCGAAATGACTGTGCTGCAGCTGCATGCCGCTGCCGGACAACACATGCCAGTGGGTCTAGCGCAAGCGCAAATAATATTGGTGACAGGGGGCAAACCTGTTGTGTCCCACTGTGGATCTTGATTGAGTCCAACACAGTGCAATTAATACGTATTCTCGTTACAGGGTTATTATACAGCAAGTGGATTGACTGCAAGAACGCTATTGGCATTCCTATGCGGTGGAGCACCATAAACATATATTCCCATTGTATTGAATCAAAAGCTTTTGGGTCATCCAGCAGCACTGCCACCACTTAGTTGATGCAGAAGTGCAAATAATGTCCGCTAATTATAGACCGTTGCCCGGGTGGGCACAAATCACGATCAGGCAGGACCAAGCTAGGTAGGAGTGGCTGCAAATGTGCACGGGTATTTTGGCCCATATTTTGCAGTCCACATTTGAGTGAGAGTGAGCTGTATGAGTTGACCCATTCCAGAGCCGTATTTGGTACAGCTTGACTATCAAAGCTTCACAGAGTGTCAGTGGTAGCATTTGTTTTTCATATGCTTCTACATAAATTGCATGTTGGTGCGGTGTCAGGGCGCCTGCGAATGCCTTATAAAATTCTCTGGGAAAGTCATCTCCCCCTGATGCCTTCCCATTTGTCAAGGCATGTATGGTGTCTGTCCCTTCTTCAATTGTAATTGGTGTGCCAAATATTCAGGTAATCAAATATGTCCTCCTCCCCCGCTGCCTTGTGCGGCCCATACAGCCGACCATAAAAATCCATAAATTGTAACAGAATGGCTTTTGTATCATAGCATATGTCCCCACTTGTAGTCTCAAACTCCATGACGTGCTTGTGACAGGGGTTTGGCTAGCTTTGGAGCTAAAGTACGCCCTGGTCTCCCGCCCTCCTCAGATGAGCGTGGTCTCCATCATCTAGACATATGCAGTATTGCCTGCTCTGCTGTGTCGGCATATTCAGTGTGATGTTCTCAATTTCCACCAATATCTGGTGGACTGGGTTACGTCATAGCGATGTTCTAATGCTTTCAATGTACCTTCAATTTTTTTCAGCTGTGTGTGCAACAACCTCAAGACCACTGCCTGTACTCCCATGCACTCTCCCTGTATGGTAACTTTAAACACCTCCAAGAGCATCCCTGCCTCACTCACCGAGCCCTCATTTTCTTGAAAATATCTCGTAATCACCTCCCCTATACTGTCCCTGAATATTGAGTCCAGCAAGAGGAGGCATGCATCTGGCAATGGAATGGTGGACATATGTCGGTAGGAATTCAAAGGTGTAATAAAACTGGGGTGTGATCTGACTGTGTCCTAGGCACGTGAACCACCTCTTTCGTCCATTTACACACCTCCCGTAACACTAACAAATAATCCAGTCAGGACCAAGTGTTGTGCACAGTCGAAATTAATGTCCCCTCCCTAGTGTCTGGGTTGCGTGCCCTCCACACATCCACCACCCCAAAGTCTCCATTTTATCTTGCACTTCCTGCTTCCCATGCCAGTCAGTAGTGGCCGATCTATCTGGGGAACATCCATTATGACGCGGTGTTCACACCGCACTACCATTACAACGCTGGTTTTACAACACAAGTCGTTACCACGACTTGCGCTGGAGGGCGCTCTAGGCTAAGGAATAGTAGATTTACTATTCCAACACCTTCCCTACTGTACGTAGGCTGGTGTTGGAATAGTAAATCTTACTATTCCTAAGTCCAGCACCCTACAGCGCAAGTCGTGGTAACGACTTGCGTTGTAAAACCACCGTTGTAATGATAGTGCGGTGTAAACATCGCGTTGTATTGACATACAACCATCTATCTAGTATGGGATTAATGTACATGTTAAGATCTCTTCCCCACAACATCATATCTATATGTAGGGTATGTAAACGCACCCAGATCTTGGCATAAAACTCAGGCTCGTCAGTATTGGTGCCATATGTATTGACAATATTCACCCTAGTTCCGCCCAGACATCCTTGAGCTATGATGTATCTCCCTTGATCATCTGCTTTGGAGCGTATGAGTTTAAATGCATACCCCTGGAGTACAAGGAGTAGGCCGCCCTCTCTGCCAACCATCTAGTCCCTATTGTGAACTTGGCAGATCTCTCAAGATGCATTTCCTGTAATGCTATTTGTATTTTATTACGATTATTAAAGCCCTTTCCTAGTTAAAAATCTAAAGTGGCCCATTTGTCGTGTTCCTATACTCAGTCATGTGTCTGTATGGCTTGGATAGGTGGACAGGTTATAAGAGAAGGAGACCCACTCCGTTCCACTACTGGGATGCACTGCCCCTGCAATAAGAAACTACAAACCACCCTTCTCCCCACCCAATTCAGCACCACAGTCATGCTAAAGCCATCCCATTTGACCTCAACAATATGTATATAATCTGCACCAGTAAATATGATAGAACATATTTATTTATTTATTTATTTATTTTATGTGCTTATATAGCGCCTGAATAAACCCCCGAAGGGGTATCTCCGCGCTTTTGCTATTTGAAGGAAAAATACAGGTGTACTAGGACTTTCCAGTAGTACCAAGGCAGAGGGGAGATTAGCCACTGGTGAAAAGGTAGGTTTTAAGAGTTTTGCGGAATGCTAGATGGTTTGTGATGCTTTTTAATGTAGGGGGAAGAGAGTTCCAGAGACCGGGTCCAGTGTGTGCCAGAGCACGCCCTCCCTGACGGGACCTTTTTATTTTAGGGACCTGTAGTAAGTGAAGACTACTGGATCGTAGAGAGCCGGCTGGGACATAGGGTTGAAAGGCAGTTGTAAGATATTTGGGGCCCTTACCTATCAGGCATTTATGAATGGTGCACAGAATTTTAAACTTAGTGCGTTGCCGCACTGGCAGCCAATGGAGTTGCGCCAGTAAGGGTCGGGAGGGAGTCCTAGATGGAGCATTAAGGACTAACCTCGCTGCCGTATTTTGGACTACTTGCAGTTTGTTCATTTGGCCTTCATTAGTTGACAAAAGAAGGCCATTGCAGTAGTCCAATCTACTGATCACTAGTGCCTGGACTAGTGTCTTCCTATGGTTGTCGGGTAGATAGGGGAACACCCTTTTCAGCAAACCAATAGCCCTGAAGCAAGTGCCGGCGACTTGGTTGACGTGATGTTTAAATGTCAGCGCCTGGTCAAATAATACTCCCAAGTTTTTCACAGTCTGCTTTGGAATGGGAGCTGGACCCAGTTCTACAGGCCACCACTCATCAGACCACAGAGTCACCGCCTCTCCAAACAATAAGACCTCCGTTTTTCCCACATTGCATTGTAGCCAGTTCTCAGCCATCCATCTTGAGACAACCCTCATGCCTTCTGCAAAAGATTTTAGCAGATCAGGTGTGAAGGTTTTAAAATCACTCCATGAACAGAGTTGGATTGTCCGTGTGTGCTACAAGGATGAGTCTGAAGGGAACACATGGCTTGTTACACTGCTCTCTTGTTAGGTCTAGCCTACCAGACAGTTTAAACTGTCTGGTTACAAAAGACAAATTGTGGGCTTACCAAGAAAATACAGGGCCTTGCAACACACCCATTGCTTACCATTGGTTGGTTTTACTTATTTGCTTATTTTCTATTTGGTGGCTTTCCTTGTTTAAGCTGGCTCCTCTTGTGTGTGTCCCTCCCATAGAGCATATGCTACCTACCTTGTTTGATTGTTTAACTTCTATGTTTTCTCTGCTCACTTTTAGGGCACTACCCTTTTCCGCATTCTGCTAATCTGTTTACATTGTTTTCTTCTTTTTTTAAGAGGACCTTTACTCTCCTTTTTCCTGTTTACGATCCATCTCAGCAAAATAAAAACAATAACCCTGTGTCCTGTAGGCGCGTGCATGTGTGTTTAACGCAGGCACTTGCCAGCATTACTTTTTTTTTCCAGCAATGCTACACAACAGCCGCTAAAAAAACATGGCACACCGATATGTCTTATAAGCGATACCTATTGACTATGCCAATGCTTGTGTATATACTGAATATCACACTGTCTTGACCGGTGAATAGATATATGTCTAATGAATTGTAGATCTTTGTCACAATAATAATATTTTAAAAAAAGTGCAGTACAGAGCATTCCCCTTCATGCAGGGCAAGATATGAACAGAAACATCAGGGCGTTCTGTGGTAGTTATTGGGACCTGGGAGGGGAAGAGAATCAATCTGTGCTCGGTATACTCGCCCACGGGAATCCAGACCGCTACACTAGAGGCATTGGGTCTCCTGTTAATGCCGCTGCCTGAGGGCCGGCTGGTCATGGGAGGCGACATGAATGATATACTATCGGCAGAATTGGATGTGGCAAGGGCTCACGTGTCGGGGAGCAACACAGGGAGGGGTCAACTGGGCGGTTTTCTGGAGGCCATGGGCTTAGGGAATATATGGAGGCACCAACACCCAACAATTAGACAATGCACTCACTTATTGTCGACAACTGGGAGCCTCTCCATCCTTGACTACCACATAACTCAGCGCCCAGGCTTAGGAGTGTTTATAGAAGCAAGGCATGTGGCGTGAGGGGTGCTGATCACTCCCCAGTAGAGGCAAGGCTGACAGGCCCCCAAAAAGATTACACACTACTTCCGCCGGTAGACCCATGGTTCCTTAAGGACGAGGAACTTAAAAAAAGATATGAGGAAGGGAGTAGCAGAATTCTTTGAAGATAATGTCAGCACGGTCGATTCTAAAGTAACCCTATTGTGGGGCCTTCAAAGCAGTCCTCAGGGGCAGAGCTCAAGCCAAAAATGGGGTCATAAAGAAGAAGAAAAAAGTGAAATGCACTTCCTAGAAAATGAATTAGCAAACCCGGAGGCACAGGCAGTGGAGAGAGATACCAGATTAACTGAGAAAAGGCAGCACCTGCGAGTGCGGAGATCTATTAGAGCATGGCACTAGGGCCCAGGCACTAGCCACACAGCACAAGTTGTATGGCGTGGAAAATAAAGCTTTGGCCTGGCTAGCAGGGGCGTAACACATAAAACACTCTCATTAATTAATTAAATGGTGCGCATGGTCCGCCAGGCCGGGGGGGGGGGAGGGGGCTGGCACGTAGAGTGTGCCTCTTCAGGGTGGGGCTGCTGGTGACCATACCACTGTCATGCGCATTGCGCAGCAGCGCAATTAAAAGTGGTGTGAGCATGACGAGAGAGTTGAGGCATCCCACCCAGGACCCAGCCAGAGTGACTACTGAGAAAGGCTGTCACCGACTCACCCTGCACCGCCCCGGCCATAATTTAATTATTACTAGCCCCTGCCTGGCTAACCTTGCCCTTGCCCTTTCCCTCTTCTGCTGCCCGCTCGCGCCTGCCACTGAAGGTGCAGGCCAGGCCTCAGGTGAGTCTGTCCGAGCCGAGGCAGGAGTGAGTGGTCCGTGGTGGCAAGGAGTCTCAGCGGGTAGGTGCGTGGCTGGTTGCAGCGGGAAGAGGAGAAGGCGAGCAGCCAGGGCGACAGAGGTAACTGGAAGCAAGCATGGCCTGCGCACAAAACCGTAGGTATGCGGCCATTGAAGCATATGGCTTGGTAGCGAAGGCCGGTACATTAATTGTGTCATCGTACCCCACATGGGTTTCAGGGTAGGCGCTCTATCTGCTCCCCAATACATGACAATGCATTTCTAAATCATATTTTTCGCCCTGGAAGCGGGTTGCCGTTTTCACTTCTTCATTTGCCCAAGGGGTGATTTTTCTGCCGCCCCCAGGAGCAGCCCCCGGTTCCATTGTGTGAGGCTGATTCAAATTCTGTAGGTAGGTGCATTTGGGTGATCTACATGCCAGACTCACTAGGCACCTTATTAATTGTTTGGAACCAAGAGTCCCTGCTCAAAGTAGGGTCCTGGCTATGACGCCCCCACTTTTCACCCCCCAATATTTATTTATTTTAAAAAAAATGTATATAGCACGGACATCGTCACTGTCGTGACGTGGGCTCTCTCACTGACGTTCTCCTCATACTGCCACGCGTGTGCCACTTTCCAAAAGTTACAAACAGTTGTAGGAGAAAGCTGACGGGCGGCTGCACGGAGAACACAGGAGCAGAATATGATTTTTAAAAATCCGGAATGTCGTGTGGTATGATGGTGACTTGGCGTTTGTGTACTTCAGGTGGCTTGTGGTGCCAGTTTCCACGGCGGTTCTAATGATCACCATATTACATATATCACATCACATGGGAGGGCAAATTTGCTCCGTTTGCTGCTACTTACAGTTTATTCTATCTCAAACTGCAAAAGTCTATGTGGGCCTCCTACAACAAACTACCTAAATGTTTTTACTGCTACAATACATCATTGTCTGCTGCAAAAAAGAGGAAATAAAAAGAACACACTTAAAATGGTTCTAAACACAGCCTCAGTAAAAACGAGCACCGGCCAGGAGGTCTAATCCACGACTGAGGTTTTATGATATCCAATGTTCACCTTTCATCCTTGTTTAAGGTAAACGCTGCAGTATTTATCTTAGGAGTTAAATGCGTGTATTATTTTTGCCTAAGTCTCTTTTTTTTTCAAAGCTGCACATTCCTGTTTCTAGTACTGTGTCCAAGAAAAAAAGCAATTTCTTACTGGCACTTAAGACACTTATAATTTCCTGTGGTTTTAGTTGTGTTCTTGTGCAGCAAATGCTTGAATTTCATGAATCTCAACTGGGTCTATTACCTTCTGAAAAAGGAAGGATTTCTACATCCCTCCTTTTATGTTTTCTACTACTACATAGGTTTGGATGTTTGTGCGTCCTCTTATAGGAGCCCTTAGTAGCTGTAAGGTGGCCTCAACAGTTGAGGCTCTTTAGCCAACTGCATGATGAACTCTGGGTCTGGGACTCATAAGTTTGCTATAACAAGCCTTTCTTCGAATATCCTAGCACAGTAAGTGCTGCTGACTTAAAAACCACGACTAGCAGAGGATCCTACACTTAAAATGTCACCACTGAGCAGCTGTGTGGATGAACTGTTCAAACTCCTCCCACAGGGTCCAGCTGATGCAGACACTCATCATTCATTAGAATCTTTATTCGGTGAATAAAAAACACCATAAAAGCACATATATATATACACATTGATAAAAAATTATTAAACATTAATCAAGATCCTTATACAGAGTTAATACAAGTAAAAAATGCCGATGTGCAAATCCATAAACTTAGAATTGAAAATCCAAAATCTTTCATTCCTGACCCCTAGTCGTCCGTAATCGGACCGCAACCTTGATAAAATTCATAATACAACACAAGGTTAGGGGGTCGGAGGCTTTTTGCAAGAAGACTAATGCATCCCTAGCATGTTCCTGTTGGGCATTTTTTTAAATATTTACAAGAAAACTGCGCCTGGGCATAGAAAAATAGGGACAAAGCAAAACAAAATGGAGGGAGTCCTGCGGAGACCTGTTGTCGCAACCGCAGGGTCCCTTCTGCTCAATTGACGTGGAAAAACCTGCTGGTGAAGCCAACATAAACGGAAGTAAATTCAATCTAAAACGGCACATAAGAAATCTATCCTGTGCATTGTGCATGAGGTACAGATAAGGCTCCATACCCTCCACACTCTTCACCAGATTATGAGCCCTCACAGACTTTTTGACTCTTTCAGCCTCAGCTCTGCATTGGATTTTCCGCTCAAGGAAAATTTCCCCTACTTGTTTCTTATGCTGGGCTGAAATTGTTGTAGGGTTCGTGAAGAGGTTTCCAAAACCTAAATCCTCAAGGGTATTTTTCACATATTTAAGCCAAGGGATGCGCATGCAGTTAGTCCTATCTAAGCAGTCCAATAAAATTTCTTTGCTTAGATGCGCATCTGGATTAACCCATATTTTTAGCCAGGCCACAATTGGCCTAAATTTTAACAGGTCATCCAAGTATGGCCTCCCTAACTCCCTATGGGCTATGATTCCAGCGGTGCTGGGTGGCACCCTCAGGATAGATTTCAGATATTTGTTTTCTTCCTGTTGGATTCTAGTAGTGTTCACAAAACCCCATACTTCTGCCCCATAGATTACTTTGGAGCATGATACGGAGCAATACAAGTTCACCACCTGTTCCAGGCTCCATCTACCTAACCTCCTGCCGTATCATGCTATTGCCCCATTAGAGGCAATCATTTTGCTGCAACGTTCCGCCACCAAGGAGTTAAACTGCAAAGCGCCATCGAAGGTTACTCCGAGATAGGTGAACGTTTTGACCTCCTCTAAAATATGGGTACCTATTGTATAAGTAAATTTAGAGGAAGGTTTTTTGCCGGCCAGGAGCACATAGGATTTACCCAGGATAGGTCCAGGGTGCTCATGAACTTAACGAACCCATCTATCAGGATTTGTAGGCTTCGCGGTGTGCGCGCGAGCAAGACCGCGTCGTCCGCGTAAAGCAGGACAGGGATATGCCTCGGCCCGACCCTAGGGGAATCTGCCTTTAAACCCAAAAGAAACTGCTCCAAATTATTAATGTAAAGGGAAAACAAAAAAGGGGCAAGGATGCAACCTTGTCTGACTCCGCTCTTACATGCAAAAGAGTCAGACAATCCTCCCTCCCTGTTAAATCGAACCTTGGCCGTGGTATCGCTGTGCAAGTCCCTTAATATGGTGATTAAACCACTCTCAATCCCCATGCTTGACATCAAGTCCCACAGCTTTCCCCTATTGACGTGGTCAAATGCTGCTGCCAAATCCATGAATCCCATATAAATAGGTTCATCACTGGCCAGAGTATATTTGGCAGTCAGCATATAAAGGTTCAGGCATTGGTCACTAGTGGACCTCCCTGTCCTAAACCCGTATTGAGTGTCCGAGAAGATGTTATTCTCATCGGTCCACTCGGACAGTCTATTAAGGATTGCCCTGCCCAAAAGTTTGGCCGATACGTCAATCAGGGAAATCGGCCGATAACACTTGGGATCGTCCCTGTTGCCCTTTTTAAAAATTGGCACAATAATCGCTTTTGACCAAGATGGCGGCAGGTCACAAGAGATAGCAGTATTTATGACCCTGGTCATCAGAGGGGCCCATAAATCTATATTGCTAAGAAACAGGTCAGGGGGAATCCCGTCCGGACCCGGAGCTTTATTTTTGGTCAGACCCTCCATCCCTGCAGTAATCTCCTTAAGGGTGAATACTACCGGGGAAACCTGACTTAGGGTTACCAGTGGCTCTACAGGGGTACCGGGCTCATGGTTATATAGACCCCTAAAGTGTGTAACCCACTGCTCCGGAAGGATGTTAGCCCCTATATCCGGGGAGTCATTTTCTTGAAAAGTCGGCCTATTAATTATTCTCCAAAAGCCCGCAAGATCCTTTTTTTCCCCTGCCTCTCTTAAATCTGCCCATGCTTCTGCTTGCAGGGCAAGTTTCCTCCTTTTGGTCTCTTTCTTATATTTTTCTCTGCACAACCTAATTTTTTGAGGATCCCTTGGTTTTAGCTTAAGGCAGCATTTCAACTCCCTTAGTGCCTTAGAGCAGTCTTTGTCAAACCACCGGGGATTAGCCAGGTTGCGTGTGGGCGCACTGGACTTAAGTAGGCCATCGATCAGGTTAGCGATCTGGTCAAATGCTTCCAGTAACCTTGATCCCTGGACTTCTAAGTCTAGGCAATCGTTAATGGCCAATAGGCCCTTGTCACCCAAGGTTTTAAAAAACTTTAACCCGTCTATTTTGGACCATTTCAGTCTCCTGCCTTGGTCTGTGGCCCTCTCCTCAATTGTGCGATGGGCTCTGGTTCCAGCACCCACCCTATACGAGAGCACCAAAACGAGAGGGTTGTGGTCGCTGAAGCTGCTCCATTCTATCCCTGCACTGATTATTTTATTTAACAGGGATCTCGAAGCCAAAATGTAATCTATAATAGATGAGCAACCCCTACCCTTAAAGGTTGGTGGAAGTGTGCCATCCGACTGTGGGTCTATCATATTAATGGTGTGTTCTAAGTCATACTTGAGCCGAAGTAGACCAAGAGCCGACCCCGTGGGTGTATGCGAGAAATGCGGCCCCTTCTCCATTGGGCATTGTGACCAATCTGAGTTTGCCTTGACCAATGCCGGACAAAGATGGCAATTAAAATCTCCCACTAAAAGCAGCCCATAAGACTGCCCCTTATTTTGAAATGTTGTTTCTTGTCCCAGCCTCTGGTCTAATTCAGCTAATAGCGGGATGTGGTCGTTTGCTGTCTCAGTGTTATAAATGTTAAAAACAGAAAATCTTAGCCCCTTTCCAAGGAACCGAGCTACCTGGATCCCATGTGAATTCCAATCCGGGGAAGACCAGG
This sequence comes from Lissotriton helveticus, assembly GCF_964261635.1. Taxonomy (NCBI): domain Eukaryota; kingdom Metazoa; phylum Chordata; class Amphibia; order Caudata; family Salamandridae; genus Lissotriton; species Lissotriton helveticus. The sequence goes on from NC_136065.1 coordinate 1,763,835,300, forward strand.
TGCCTGGGAGATCTAAATCTACGTAAATGGACAACCCGCCCATTGCTCTCCCTGATCTAGATTTTCGGGCGGGAACAAAAAAACACTTGTACCCCTGTAGATGGTAATTGTTCACCAAAGCCCATGTCTCCTGAACACATATAACATGAAATTTCCTAATGAAATCGACCCATTCCTTGTTATTAAATTTACCCGCTATCCCCGCTACATTCCAAGAAATCAGTCTCACTCCCTCCCCCTTCCCTTCTAACCCCTCCTGTGGATTTGATGGTATCTCCTGTGTTAACCCTTGCATGGCCAGCCCATGACCCCCTCCTATACATTCTATGGCTATAGCCTTAGGATCAGCACACCCGGGTTGCCCAACACCAGACATTAGAGTTTGCTGAACATGAGAGCTTCGCTCTACCAACACCTCTGCCAGGACGCCCTTTTCCCTATAACCCTGGGGGGCATTATCCATTTGTCAATCTACCCCCTCTAGATCGTTCAGGCAATTAAACCGATTATAGGTGTGAAAGGGTGGTTCTGGTCGGCCAAATAAAGGTCTAGGGTTAAAGTCCTGGTGTCTCCCCCTCCTGCCAACCCTCTCCCAGTTGTTTTGCATTTGTGGCGGCTGCAGTGGGACTAGAGTGATGGGGAAGAAGAAAGACACCCGAAGGGTTTGAATGGTGGATTCCCTAGACCTATTTTTCCCTTGGCATATATAGGTCACTGTTTCTTTGTCCCTAAAACTCACCAATATACAGTCCCCTATGATGGATTTATGTGTTCTCCCCACCCATGGCACCCTTCTTACCATTATGATTTCATTATTGAGGTGTATCGGGAGGGGTCTATTTATGTTTAGCCACTTAATGACCCTACTTTTCAGGGCACAAAAATCCTCGGTTTCACCTACTTCGAGTGGGGGAACACCTGCCATGACTACAGTAAAATCATTAGTCTCAGGGGGTAGGTTGGGCCTACGTGGTCTCGAGGGAAGCTTCATTAGGGGGATCAGTGTGGTACTATCTACCGGCGTTGCCGGATAAACCGGGCCTGAAGGGGGAATGGGAATGTTAAAATTAAGGGGCTTAGTTGGTGCAGGCTTGTTCCTTAAGGGTTGTTGCGAGACCGCTGCATTTGCGGCTTGTGGGGGGACTATGTTTGCAGCACTCTTTACAGGCTGTTGGGGGGCTAAAGTAATGGGAGCGGGTTCTGGATGCCTTCCCTGATGATCAGCCGGGATTTTCAGATTACCTAGTGTGGTCTCCAGAATGGTTAGTCTGATCTCGATCTTTTTTATACTCTCGCTAATTGGTAATAATAGAGACCTTAGCAAGAATTCCAAATTCCCAAGCGGGACAACAGAAAGGGGGACATTAGCGATATTAGTTCCCATATTTTTTGTCGAGGGGGGAGCTAGATCATCCTGGCCAATAGGTTTAGGGTGTAAATCTGCCTGTAATTTCGCAGCTAGTACGGGAGGTTTAGTAGAAGACTTCCCAAAATCCAAATAAGAGGTTTTTGGTTTGCACCTTCCCTGGGCTCCCTTCAATTTCCTCCTACGTTTGTTAGGAGGAGGCCCAAGTACTCCTTGCGCGGTGGCTGGTATGGGTTGAGCTTTCCTAGCCTTAGGGGCTAGGGGGGGTTGGGAGACTAAATCAATGGTCACCCTAGTGGGGCTTGGACTGGGAACTGGAGCTATACTCATGGTTTCAACTGGTGAGGTATTCATACAATCCCTCAGCAGGAGTGGGACATCGTCCATTAGGGACAACTCCTCCCTAGGCGTGGTGGATTGCTCTCCAAGGGGGGTATTTTTCAAATTATCTATTGAGCGTCTCCTTTCTGCCCTTAACCGAGACAGATTACACTCTTTGTCCCCCTCACCCCCCGCCCGCGAGAAATAATTCTCTAGTGTCCTGCTTTTGACACCTCCCGGCTTCAATGGAGTGCTCTCCTTCGCCGGGGACGGCATTATACTAGTACAAAGTTATATACAGCCGGGGATTGTGGCAGGAAATATGACCAGGAATCGAATGAACGAACAAAAGGGGGTAGGCCCAGCCCGGCCTCCTTCGGCCCCGGACGGCCACAGATGGTCCCGCCCTTGTCCCGGGCTTAGCCCCGCGCTTCGGCCCGCGTGCGTCCCGCGTGTGCGTAAATGGGTGGGGCTAAATAGGGAGGAAGGGGGGAGGGCGGGAAGAGTCGCAGGTGCGCTGCTGACCTGAGCACTACTCCTGCTGGGACTCGCAGTCCCGCCCTCGCAGTCCACACAGCCCCTTACAGTCCAGGGGGTCCAAATCGCCACACACCGCTGGCGTCCGCTTTCTCCCGCCTTCAGGGAAACTCCTTTCAGTCTCTAGCAATCACCGGCTACGAGCGGCACCCACTTTAGCAGTCCCCAGTGTAGTGCTTACCTGATTCTTGGCTCACAGTGGGCATGGCGCTCCCTTCACATTGCATCTCGGATCTCTTCATTACAGTCATTGAATGAATGACAACCCCGGAGTGTGAAGCTGATTGGCACCCACAGAGCTATCGCATTGCGGACTTGGTAACTTTGTGAATGTAAAGTGGCCATTTCCAATGTCTGTAAGCTGTAGCCATATTGAAACTTGTTACAGGTAGTAAAGAGTGGGGTAGGAAGTGGGTATACCCCTCTGTTTGTGATTCCAAAGGAGTTGTTTCAATACTTTTAACAGTCATGAGATCTCACAACAATGAAAGATAAAACCTCAAATCTAAGGTGGTGGACAGTATTCAATAAAATGGAAAAGGTCCAAGGTAGAACACCGACAATTTGCTTTGTGGGTCTGCCACATGGTGTAGACTTTCGTTCCCAGACACCATTAGCCAGTCCTTTAATGACTGTAAGGCAACACATCATAATATATGCCTTTGTGCCCAATTACCTATTTATGGGCCAGTGTCATATTGTAGGCACTCCGCAAGTGTGAACACATCAGTACGAGCCTGCTGTCCCATGACACTTCCTCATTTGTGGACAGCAGTTAACTTAGTCCTTTGTGGTGTTCCTCAGGAATCATCTCTTCCTCTCTTCTTTTTTAAAAATATTTATGTGCAGCCCCTGCTTGACTGTACATAAATATTAAAAGTTAATTTCGATGAATGCATTTGCCTATGCTATTGTGACTCAGTGGATCCAGTGTTTTGATTGACTCTGAAGAGCTTGACCAGTCCTTTGGGCCTGTCTATTGGCCGGTAGTGCTTGGATCAGCACTAATCTTTTACAGCCTAATGGCACTGAAACAGGTGTTAATCATTGGGGATAACCATCTTTTGGGAACCTCTTTCTGTCTGGCTCAGTTTGTTGGAACTCCTCGACTACTGCCTGAAGCCAAAAGGTTTCTCAGTAGCGTAAGAAAAGGCCCTGCAACTCTCACGGTGTGGAGTGGCCTCCTCTGGCAATGGCAGATCGCTGGGCTGAGAGCTCCGGGCTGATTCCCGAGCATAGGGGGGCCCCATGCATGCACTTTACAAGGGGGGGCCCTCAAGATTCAGTACGCCACTGCTGGCTAGATAAGCCAAGGGGAAGTAGTGGATGGGTTCCCTGGCTGATAGACGAGGAGGGGGACAAATCCGAAATTAGGGCAGACATAGCAGAGAAGTTTGCTCCACACTATGAGGAAATTTACACCTCTTCGTCAACATACACGGGGGCAGAATGCGGTGACTTCCTCAGAGACATTATTTTACCATGACTGCTATATGCCAAACTAACAAAGACGAGTCTGCCAGTACATACATATTCAGAGATTAAAGCATGCATGCAGCAACAAAATATCTGTGCTGGTAGGGTAGGCTTACAGGGATGGCACCTCTTTGGGAAGGGGACTGCCTGAAGGGTGTAGGCAACCTGGAGGGCTTCACCAAATGGGAATTGCTGGGTCTGGAAACCCTGGGAGACCTATGGAGAGGACTGGCATACATTACATTTGCTACCCTACACACAGAATATGATATGAATAAAGGAGAATGGCTACGATACCTCCAGTTAGGACACGCACTCCTAAAATACAAAAGAGAAGGAGAGACTCTGGTAGAGGCCTCTCCACTGGGAGACAGAATACTGACTGAACAGCTTCAGGAGAAAACTATCTCCTTGTTGTACAGGTAAAAAATTAATAAGGCCCCAACACACTGGACACACTGAAAAGCACATGGGAGAGGGATGTAGGCCCTATAGAGGAAGAAGAGTGGACAGAGGCAATCCAGGGCCCAAGGGAGGTGGCAATATGAGTGAGGTTTCGACTAACTACAATTTTTTTGTATGCCTAGCCTATGTAAAACCCAGAAAGAAATGGCTTAAACCAGTGTGTTTATTGCTAGGAACCAGGGATTATTCCTCCGCACTCAGAATACTCAAGGCTGATACTAGCACAAGCCTAGTGTGTGGGGTCGCCAAACTCCTGAGCTGGGCTTGGCTGATTAGATTAAAGGCTATGAGATGACTCTAGTTCTAGAATCATTTTTATTATTCACAAAGCTGCTAATGTTTAATATGCCTTTTAAATTATTTATTGTAATACGAATGTTTTTATTGTGCCCTAATTTGTAAAATGTAATATTAATGAATTGTGGCTTTTATGTTTTGTATGTGCTTTTATGATATCTTGTGTATCGAAATAAAGCTTTGATGATGATGATGATGACAATTAAAAAATCTACACAGAGTGTACTACCCCAGATCAGTGCTGCTCCTCATGGGATGTAGTGAACACACACAATGCCACAGAGAGTGCGGAGTAGAAGGGATCGTTTATCACCTATTGTGGTAATGCCCCATCCTGTAGCCATTTTGGCATAAAGTGGGCGAGGCAATGGCAAAAGTAGTGTGACTGGGGGTACCGCTAGAACCAAAATCGTTCCTATTACTGATCCTGGGAGAAGAGGACTGGCAAGACACGTAAGAACATGCCTAGCGTTAGCAACCACCGTGGTTGTGAAATGGAATATTGCAAGGAAGTGGGGTGCAATTGCCACTCAGATCAATCAATCATAGCATTTGTATAGCGCGCTACTCACCCGGAGGGGTCTCAAGGCGCTGGGGTGGAGGGGTCTGCTACTGCTCGAAGAGCCAGGTCTTGAGTTGCTTCCTGAAAGATAGATGGTCCTGGGTCAGCCGGAGGTGGATGGGGAGGGAGTTCCATGTCTTGGCTGCCAGGTAGGAGAAGGATCTTCCTCCGGTGGTGGCTCTGCCGATGCGTGGAACGGCGGCGAGGGCGAGGCTGGTGGATCGTAGCTGGCGGGTGGGAGAGTAGAAGGTCAGGCGGTTGTTGAGGTACCTGGGTCCCAGGTCGTGGAGAGCCTTGTATGCGTGGGTGAGGAGTCTGAACTTGATCCTCTGCTGACGGGAAGCCAGTGCAGGTCTCTCAGGTGTCCGGAGATGTGGCTGTGTCGGGGGATGTCCAGGATGAGTCGTGCAGAGGCGTTCTGGATGCGTTGGAGTCTTTTCTGAAGTTTGGCTGTGGTTCCGGCGTAGAGGGTGTTTCTGTAGTCCAGTCGGCTGGTGACGAGTGCCTGGGTGACCGTCTTCCTGGCTTCGGTGGGGATCCACCGGAAGATCTTTCGGAGCATATGCAGGGTGTTCAAGCATGACGACGAGACAGCGTTGACTTGTCTGGTCATCGAGAGGGAGGAGTCCAGGATGAAACCCAGGTTACGTGCATGGTCCGTTGGCTTGGGAGCGGTGCCCTGGGCAGGGGGCCACCAGGAGTCGTCCCAGGCAGAGGGCAATGATCCCAGGATGAGGACTTCCGTCTTGTCTGAGTTCAGTTTCAAGCGGCTGTTCTTCATCCACTCGGGGACGTCTTTCATCCCTTCGTGTAGGCTGGTTCTGGCGGTGGCGTGGTCGTTGGTGAGGGAAATGGTGGCACAATGGGAAAATGACCTGGATTGGTGCTGGCAGGCAGAACGCACAGTTTACACAAGCAGAGCATGCCTCAAGAAATGAGAAAAGGTGTGGGGAGCTTGGCAGACCTACAGAGGGTTTTAGTGAGATCACAGTAAATGTAGAGGCCAATCCCAGGGTGTCTGTAGGAAGGAACAACAATGTTTAACTGAATTCTAACCAACAGCGTTTCAATGGAAATGGCAGCGTAAAATCAACGGCTTCATATATGTACTGCTCATTGTTTATGTGCTAATAAAAATTGTTATACATGCATTTATTTTTTAAAACAGTGCTGTACAGGCTGTATGGCAGAACACATACTCACAAAATGCACCTATGCTACTGCGTATATTTTTCTACTTGCATTGCTGTGGTTGCTTTTGGTTTGTTGAATTGGTGGGAGCTGCACTAGCAAAATGTACATATTACTTGTACGTATATACTCTACTGTTGCTAGTGATGGCTAAATTAAACAAACTGGCCTAAACCATTTTTTTTAATAATCCAAAACCTGCCTAGTGCATGCCCACACATGGCTGTCATAAGACATTTAAACCTGTCTTCAATTAATTTATTTTCTACTCCTCCAGGAAAGCAGTCAAGGCCACGCTGGTACTTCTGCCACTGCTGGGCATCACCTACATGCTGTTCTTTGTGACACCTGGTGAAGATGAGATCTCTCGCATTGTCTTTATCTACTTCAATTCCTTCCTCCAGTCCTTTCAGGTACGTCACAAATTGAGGGGGGACTTCCGAACCTTGGGTTGTATTATTGAAAGCACCCTGTAGGAACTAGCGGCACGGGCACCTTCTTTTTATGCAACCTTGGGGCACTTTGGCAGTACAGGAGGGGGTAAGAACACTTGCACAACTCCTTCAATAAAACAGATTCATTCTATTGCTACCTGAAGGGGGCTTTCCGCCATTTGTCTTTGTGCCTGCTCAACATTATAGAAGTGGGTTCAGAGGCATGGAGGCTGCCAGGAGGCATACTGATGTGTGCCACATAAATGTGACACACATTTAATGTGCCCCTTGAGGGCACCTCTCAGGTCACTCACTGCCCCGCCTCCAGGGGGAATAGCATCGGTTACCACGCATGCCAAAACCACATGTGGCTTAACAATGAAGTACCATGACTGTGTCGTTACCACGGGTTCCATTACAATGCAAGTCATTACAACGACTTGCTTTAGGAAAGCACTGCACTTTGGAATAGTTTAGGTTACTATTCCAACTCCAGTTGGTATATCAGTAGGGAAGGTGTTGAACTTACAATCCAACACCAGTCCAACACCACATTCCCTAAAGGAAGTCATTGTTATGGAACGCAAGGTAACGTTGCAGTCGTGGTACTGACTGCGTTGTAAATTCACTATGTTGTAATGCCTGCGTTGTAATAGATGTTTACCCTCAAGGGGGTGTCTACCCCATTTTGTAGTGCAGACCATTTTGCCACATGCACAGAGGAAGGTGGACCAGCCAGTTCAAACTGTTGGTCTAGTTCTCACTAATATGCTGTTCCCAGGCACAGGTTTGTGCCTGGACTGGGAGCTGCTTACTTGATGTGATGCGGTGCACTGTCCAAGTCTGTGCCGCAGTCATACAGCTAAGAGTTCATCACGCCACAGAGAGGGACAGGGCACCAATTATATAACATGATCCCTCGAAGGTCTGCAGAATCATCTCATGAACATGTGAATCTAGCTGCCAATGTTAGTTTTTTCAGGTTAGATGGATCTCAATTGTAAATTTTCTCCTTGGGCATTGTAACGAGATTTCAACATATGAAAAGTCAGTGGTATGTTCATTAAGACAGCGCTGTTAAATACTGTTGTAGCTCATGTCTGTCAACAGCCAATTCTTTCTCCTTCATGTTTGTGGTCATAAGATATTTGTTAAAGCTTTGATGGTTCTTGATGTCCCAGCTCACATGTTCTATACCCTCCGATGGACACAACAGAATGAAAGGTAATGTGATGGGGTAATGAGACAACAGGCACCTCAGTGGCCTATAATGTCAACCCCTGTTTCGTTTTTGGGGAGACACAGGACGGGGCAGCAAAGGGATTTGTGTCCACTGCCAGAAAATATAGAAAGGCCATGTATAACAAGCTTGTCGCTTGCCGTCATGTGTGCTGGCTCCCACGTCAGGAGCAGCAGAGTTCACAGGCATAAGCAGGATTATGGCTTTGACATGGCCATCTTACTACCCCTGCCGCCATCTTCAAAGGTGGTGGCCTGATTCCTAGGAATGGGAGAGGGCTTGTGGCACCATCACATCCCCTGGAGGTTCATGCTGTCACACTGTGGAGTAAGGTGACAAAACCTTCAGATCCAAGAGGCAAAGCATCATGGGTATGCCTAGCAGATTCAACCAATTGTGCATTGATGGTCTACCCGGAGGAGGGGCCAGGCCATCAACACTCCTGTACGAGGAAGAACAGTTGGGAAGCGCCACTTGAGTAAACTTCCTTTACAAGGCCCCTCTGCCCTACAGTCAGCTTGAAGATGCCTGGCTGACTGGAGCTATGTTCGAGTATTCCTTTCCTCCACAGGAGTCGTGATCTTTACACCTCTCGATTGGTAGCTCGCCATTCCTATCGGATTGAAGAATATAGAGCTCTGCGAACCTGTGAAACCGGATCACCTCTGAAAGTGAGGTATTTTAGGAGAGAAAATTCCAGCCACAGAGCAAGCGAGAGAGAGGAGGATTCATGTACAGACTGTTCACCCAAGGACTCTACGTAAAGTTAGTAGTCTTAAATCTATTCTGTGAATACCGAAAGTAGTAAGTTCATTCTGTGAATCCCAAAAGTAGTAAGTTCACTCTGTGAATCCCGAAAGTAGTAAGTGCATTCTGTAAATACCAAATAGTAGCAAGTTTAGGATTTAGTCTTAAATTCATTCTGTGAATCGGGCCCCTGGCAATTAAATGACGTGCATTGCCATAGTGTACTCCTTTGAATTCTGTGAATCCTTGAACATGTTCACATCTCTATATATCATCCACCTAAGTCTACAACGCATAGGTCTTTGCATTTTAATTGAATTGGGCCCATGTAGTGAGTGAGCATGGCTCATTCTGCACAGACCTTTGACCCTGTTTGACCCTGTCACCAGGCAGGTCGCTCCCCTCACCGTCACGCAGCCCCCTGTGTGACCTGTGATCCGCTGCCACTGCTGCCCGTGTTAGCCCGCCTGCATCACCGCTGAGTACTATTCTGTTATTGTTTTTGAATCTGTGTCCATTTTGCCTTCTGTACACCTGTGCCCGTTTTTCTTACCCTTGTGCCCCCTTTCTTATTTTTTCCCTCGCCTTCCGTGTCCCCTGCCGTTTTCCCGCCGATGCGTCCCTGCGGCCCCGCCCCCTCGTTTCTCATTGGCCGCCCCGCTCCCACCTCCCAGATGCTCCTCCCTCCCTCTGCCCCTCATATGGAAGCCGCGCAGCGGTAGAAAGAGCGACCTTTGACCCTGTCACCAGGCAGGTCGCTCCCCTCACCGCCATGCAGCCCCCTGTGTGACCTGTGATCCGCTGCCACTGCTGCCCGTGTTAGCCTGCCTGCATCACCACTGAGTACTATTCTGTTATTGTTTTTGCATCTGTGTCCATTTTGCCTTCTGTACACCTGTGCCTGTTTTTCTTACCCTTGTGCCCCCTTTCTTTTTTGTTTCCTCGCCTTCCGTGTCCCCCGCTGTTTTCCCACTGCTGCGTCCCTGCGGCCCCGCCCCCTTGTCTCCCATTGGCCAACCCGCTCCCACCTCCCAGCTTCTCCTCCTTCCCTCTGCCCCTCATATGGAGGCCGCGCCGCTGGCCTGCCGAAGGCGCGCCAAAGGCAAGCCCGTCTGCGCCCATCCGCGCCTGGACCGCACCTAGCGCCAGAATCCCTGGTCCCAGCCGATGCCAGGAATCCCGACTGAGATACAACACCGCCGCCCTCAACGCACTCAACACCGGACGACCACCCGCCTGCTATCAAGCCACCCCGAAGCACACCCACGGACCCTTCACCTGCCTAGCCTGCAAATTCACCTGCCTCCGAACATGCACACCGCCCGCCGGACCTAACATCAACAACAACCACCTCAAGTGCATCCTCCTCAACACCTGCTCCGTCCACAAGTACGCCGTCGAACTCTGGGACCTCCTCGACACAACAGCACCGGACGTCGCCTTCCTCACCGAAACCTGGATGAATGCCTCCTCGGCCCCCGACATCGCCATAGCCATCCCGGATGGCTACAAGATCACCCGGAAGGACAGAGTCAACCAAACCGGAGGAGGAATTGCCATAATCTACAGAAACACCATCAGTGTCACGACCAACGCCGAAGACACACTCTCCGCCGCCGAACACCTACACTTCCAGATCCACACCGACCCCAAAACCACACTCAGAGGAACCCTCATCTACAGACTCCCAGGCCCGCGCACACAATTCAGTGAAACCATCGCCGACTTTGTCAGCCTGCACGCACTAACCTCACCAGAATACATCTCCTAGGGGACCTGAACTACCACCTGGAGAACAACAACAACAACAACACCACCACGCTGCTCGCCAACCTCGGACTCAATCAACTGGTGAACACCCCCACCCACTACGCCGGCCACACGCTGGACCCCATCTTCTCCGCCAGCAACCACGTCTCCTTCAGCCACTCCACAGGACTACACTGGACCGACCACAGCTGCATCCACTTCACCTTCACGAAGACTACATCCCACCACCGCACGCCACAGATGCCCCGCAGATGCTGGAGCAAAGTCACCACAGACAAGCTAACCACATCACTGAGCCAGAACCCACCAGCTGACACCTCTGATGACACCAACGATGCAGCCCACAATCTCGCACAGTGGATCACCAACTGCGCCGACAACTTTGCTCCACTGAAGAACCCCCCAGCAAGACCAGCAACAGGAAAACCACATGGTTCACCAACGCCCTCAAAGACTCAAAGAAATCCTGCCGTACTCTCGAAAACACCTGGCGCCACGAAAGGACCGACAGAAAACATGACAGCCCTCAAGAACGCCACTCGCGAACACCACCAGCTGATCCCCACCACCAAATGGACACCGTTCAAAGAGCGGCTGGACAACAACCCCCACAACAGCAAGGAACTCTTCAACATCGTAAAAGAGCTCTCCAACCCCAGCGCCAGCAACAACGACATCACACCATCGCAAGACCTCTGCAACTCCCTCACCACGTTCTTCTACCGCAAGATCGCAGATATACACGACAGCTTTGACGCCCAGAATCCACCTCCAGTCACCAAACCAACGACCACCACCCTCAGAGCCTGGACCCCATCAGCACAGAAGACACCACCCACGTCATGAAGACCATCCACTCTGGCTCTCCCTCTGACCCATGCCCCCATCACATCTACAACAAAGCCGACACCATCATCGCACCCCACCTCTGGAACATCATAAACAACTCCTTCGCGCCAGCCACCTTCCCAGAGAGCTGAGATCAACGCCCTTCTGAAAAAACCCACAGCAGACCCTAAAGACCTCAAGAACTTCCGCCCCATCTCTCTTCTTCCCTTCCTGGCAAAAGTCATCGAGAAGACCGTCAATTAACAGTTGACTGCATTCCTCGAGGCAAACAACTCGCTCGGCCCATCCCAGTCCAGATTTGGAGCCAACCACAGCACCGAGACCGCCCTCATCGCAGCCACCGACGACATCAGGACCCTGATGGACAACGGGGAGACAACTGCCCTCATCCTCCTAGACCTCTCAGCCACCTTTGATACCATCTGCCACCGCACCCTAATAACCCGCCTCTACAACACTGGGATTCATGGAAAAGCCCTGGACTAGATCACCTCGTTCCACTCCAACAGAACCCAGAGAGTCCTCCTCCCGCTGTTCCGCTCCGCGGCCACCAAGATCGTCTGCGGCATACCCCAAGGCTCCTCGCTCAGCCCAACCCTCTTCAATATCTACATAAGCCCCCTTGCCACCATCGCACGCAAACATAACCTCAACATCATCTCCTACGCCGATGACACCCAGCTGATACTCTCCCTCACCAAATGTAAATGTAAAAGTAAATGTCGGAATTTGTAAAGCGCACAGCTACCTCCACCAGAGGTGTCCCGGCGCTGTCCGTATACCGCTTAGGAACCCTTCCTGGCTTTCCTGGGAAATGTCCACTCCTGGGCACCCCCCAGGTGCAGCCCGGCATCCCAGCGCTTTTGGGGCCGTTGTGGAGACTAAGCAAGCTATTGCCCAGAGTTGCAGCGTGGGACCCATGATCAGAACAGGCACTGAGGCGAGAATATCCAGTCAGGGGAATTAATGAGCCAGAGACCCGCCGAGGCAGGAATCGAACCCTGGTCCCTGGCCAGAGCTCTGCATCAAGGTCTGCCTGCTCTAACCATTGAGCCACACTTCTCCACCAAAGACCCAGCCACCGCCAAAACCAACCTCCAGGAAGGAATGAAAGACGTCGCAGAGTGGATGAAGCTCAGTCGGCTGAAACTGAACTCAGACAAGACGGAGGTCCTCATCCTCGGACAAACCCCATGCGCCTGGGACAACTCCTGGTGGCCCACAGCGCTGGGCACCGCAGCGACACCCACGGACCACGCATGCAACCTGGGATTCATCCTGGACTCCTCCCTCACGATGACCAAACAAGTCAACGCCATCTCATCCTCATGCTGCAACACCTTGCGCCTGCTCCGAAAGATCTTCCGGTGGATCCCCACCGAAACCAGAAAGACGGTCACCCAGGCCCTCGTCACCAGCCGACTGGACTACGGGAACACCCTTTACGCAGGAACCACAGCCAAACTTCAGAAACATCTTCAGCACATACAGAACGCCTCCGCATGACTCATCCTCGACATCCCTTGCCACAGCCACATATCTGCCCACCTGAGAGACCTGCACTAGCTCCCCATCAGCAAGAGGATCACGTTCAGGCTCCTCACCCACACACACAAAGCACTCCACGACATGGGCCCCGAATACCTCAACAACCACCTCTCGTTCTACACTCCTACCCGCCAGGAGGAAGATCATTCTCCTACCTGGCCGCCAAGACATGGAACTCCCTCCCCGCACACCTATGACTGACCCAGGACCATCTCACCTTTAGGAAACACCTCAAGACCTGGCTATTCGAGCAGTAGCGCCCCCCCTTCAGCGCCTTGAGACCCTCCCGGGTGAGTAGCACGCTTTATAAATGTATTGATTGATTGATTGATTGAGACCTGCTCTGGTACATCCTCTGTTAGTATGCAGTCAGCATACATTAGCATTTTCATAAATTTGGAAGAGTAAGCGAATTTCAATACTGTGCCATTTCCCAGAAGATTTCACAAGAGGATTCAGTAAAGGCAAAAGGTGGGGATAATTATTACATGTGTGAAATTTCCACTGGCTGCAAACATTCAGACAGGCTAGGACTCCTGTTAAACAATGCGTCAAAGCTCAGAGTAGTGTCCTGCCTATTTTACTCGTGCCTCTGATTAAAAGTTATTTTTCTAGGAGCACAACATGGGCGAGGGGGTCACCTTTGTTTCCCAGAGAAGCTTCAGTTACTGCAGGTGTGTCTCTTAGAAAAAAACAGTATAGAAGAAGTAGCGAAGGAGGGCTGATAGACATATTACTCAAGAGAAGGAATGACATTTAAGAGAGGGTGGTTTTCAACTGGAAGAAAGGCTGATATGCTTCCCTGCTTACCGTGTGATCCCTGATGCAGCCAAAAACATTCCACTGAATAGACAGATAATTGCATGTCCATAGCACAGCGGTGCAGTGATTGATGTAGAAGGACCACCTTTGTGCTGATTTGGCCCATTTTACACAGTGGTCCACAGCCGGGCAAGACAAGGCTTCCTATTATCACTGTTAATCGTTGTCAGTAACATTGTGTTGAACTATTTTAGGTATCTATCAAGCATTGGAGCACCGACAAAATCGTTAACAACCAGCTCACCTACTTCATAGAATCCAACTCGATCCTCGACACTTCCCAATCTGGATTAAACAGCAACCACAGCACCGAGACTACACTCCTAGCCACCACGGATGACATCCGCACTTTCCTCAACCAAGGCCACATTGCTGCCCTCATTCTACTAGACCTCTCAGCAGCCTTCGACACCATCTTCCACAGCATACTAAACACAAGATTTCACGACGCCGGCATACAGGGAACTGCCCAAGACTGGATCCGCTCCTTCCTCACCCTCCGAACTCAAGGAATCCGACTCCCACCCTTCCTCTCCGAACCCACAGAGATCAGCTGCGGAGGACCCCAAGGATCCTCACTCAGCCCCCCTCGCTACCATCATCAGAAAAAACATGGACTCAGCATAGTATCCTATGATGACAACACCCAGCTCATCCACCCAGCTCATTCTCTCCCTCACCAAGGAACCCGACATCACCAGACACACTTTCAAGGAAGGAATGAAGGACGTTGCATCCTGGATGAGCAGCAGTTGCCTGAAGCTCAACTTGGAGAAAACAGAAGTCCTCGTCCTCGGATCCACCCCCTCCGCTTGGGACAACACCTGGTGGCCCAATGCCCTCAGCATCCCTTCCACACCAACAGCCCACGCCTGCAACCTCGGTATCATACTCAACTCCTCCCTCACCATGAACAGATCAACACTGTATCTTCCAAGTGCTTCTAGACCCTCCGCATTCTATGCAAAACCTTCAAATGGATCCACCCAAATCCAGAAAGACTGTCACCCACACACTCATAACCAACAGACTGGACTACGGGAACTCCCTCTATGGCGGAATCAACAAATCTCTCCTCCTCAAACTCCTGACCATCCAGAACGCCGCACTCAGACTCATCCTTGGCATCCCATGATAAGACCACATCACCCAGCACCTACGAGACCTCCACTGGTTCCCCGTCAAAAGGAAGTGACCTTCAAGCTGCTCACTCACACCTACAAATCCCTCCACAACACCGGACCCCAATACCTCAACAAAAGAATCTCCTTCTACGCACCCAAGAGAAACCTCCGCTCCTCCGACCTTGCCCTGACCGAAATCCCTTGTATCCGCAGAGCCAGAACGGGAGGAAGAGGCTTCTCCTACATCCCTGCCAAGATCTGGAACAAACTCCCCCTCAGAGTCAGATGAACCCCCACACTGCAAGCATTCAGGAAGAGTCTCAAGACCTGGCTCTTCTGATTAGACGGAGCTGTTCGAATCCCCCCTGCCCCCAGCGCCGTGAGACCCTCACGAGTGAGTAGTGCGCTTCACAAATCCCTGATTGATTGATTGGATCTAATAAAAAACCTTTTCTTGTAGATATTGATGTTGTCACCTTGGAAGTTGCAAATGTTTTCAAAAGTTAGTCAAGTTCGTGTGCTGCGAGATACTAAAACAGTGCCTATTTTATCATGCCTAAAGGGGTTTTATGGTAGATTCTATATATAATTTGTGCAATGCACGTCTGCCAATGGAATGGCCTCATAGCAGTGTGGACTTTCTCCAAAGTGCAAGGTGTCCTGTTGCACATTTCCCTGGAGCCCCGAGGCAATTAGACCCGGTTCTAAGATTGATGGCTCCTTTCTTCAGATTGTCTGCGTGCGCTCTGCTTCTGATAGCATTGAGCATCCGCCAGCACAGTGCTGGCAGCAACCAAAATATGTCCTCTATTAGGCACAGGCACTTGTATGAAGTTAAAAATTGTAACCAGGCGGTAGGCTCAAATGACACTGAGCAATATCACACTACGAACAATGGGCCTCATTTATGAGGCTATGCGTCACTTTTACGCCGCTGGTGCGTCACTTTTTGTGACGCACCAGTGGCGTAAAAAATATGCCTTGTTTTGCCATATTTACAAAGTGACGCATCTAGGTAGATGCGTCACTTTGTAAACCCCTGCACCACATTATACCCGCGCCAGGTATAATGTATGCAAGGGGGGTATTGACGCAAGAAAGGGTCGTAGAAGTGACGCAGTGAAATCTAGGACACAAATGCGTCAATTTCTTACGCCTGCCTCACAGCAGGCGTAAGACTGACGCAGGCCCTTACATATGGGGCTTGCCCCATGTGAAAGGATACATTGCTGGAGTTGCGTCACTTTTGTGACACACTCCAGCAATGTGTCACTTTTGTGCCATACAGATACGTCCGAAATACTGACGTATTTGTAACTCCTTGCGCAATGATGCGTCATACTGTAAATATGACGCATCATTGGTGTTGCAAGGAGGGCGCAGTGAAAAGTGACGCATCGCTGTTTTCACGCAGCAATGCGTCACTTTTCATAAATGAGGTCCCATGAGCAAATGATAAAGAGAATGATAAGTTCTCTAAATAATGGACACCAATAGAACATTACAGCCTCCTTCACTTCCAAATGTTCCTGTTATATTTCATCGTGTTAACTCCCATCTTGTTGAACTAGTATGGGGCAATATTTAAAAAATGGGATTCGGGGAGCATGAGGATGCAGGGTTCTGCTGGACAGACCTGTACCACTGATTCAAGCCCCCTCACTAATTGCTGGTCCTGCACAAACACCTGTGCCTTTGATTCAGTCTCTTCTTGCGGCAGTCGCTGCCATGGTGGCAAGTGAGGACACACATTCTAAAGCAGCATTAAGCATGAAAGTCAGCCATTCTGCTGGCGCACACATGGTTGCCCTTGCACCTGGTGCTGAGAAATACCTCAATGAAAGTATTAACAAATCTAACGTTTTTTTAATTACACAATAGCAAAGTTTTGGAGGAAAACACAGTGGCAGCTTTGCGTACTCCAACTCACTTTGCTGAGAGTGCACCTTTTTTTGGAAATGACCCTTAAAAAATGTAGCTCCCAAAACGGTGATCCTTCTACGGACTGAATGGGAACTGTAAGTTAGACGGGTAGGAAGGGATCCTCTCTGCGCATAGATTTATATGGTTCTTAGTTGTGGGTTCCCTGCGTGGCCCAAAGAAAGGTGGATTTTGTTTTTGTCAAAAAAAAAAAAAATTCTTATTAACAAAAAAAAACATTAAGCTCCTAATTGTCGAGACCCAAAAGTGAAACTGCCTCAAACAACAAGGAATATTTAGATAGAGTAGTGTGGAATATTAACTATTTATACCTCTGTTGGCTAGCAGAATGGCCATCACGCTACCTTGAAGGTTGTGTACATGTGTGAAAATTGATACACCTTAGCCATTCACCTTAAAATGTACAGCTAATGTTGTGTGTCATTTATTCCATTGGTAAAAAATGTATTAGGCCACCGCAAGTCACTTAGCCACTCACCTCCCGTCTGTATTAGGAACCCTTGTCTCTATCACCGTAAATATTTCGTCCAAACATGACTAGCAAGAAATTCGCTAAACCATGTTTTACTAATAATAAAAAATCAATGGATGCTAAGTCATTAATTACAAGTCTTCTTAAAAAGACTGCATGAATTGGTTTAGATGGAGATTGGGTTTTGGAATTGTATCCCCTTAAGCACTTTTAAATTCCTGAATAGAAAGTTAAACAATCATAGTGTTTCGAGTGAGTAAGGAAAGCACTACTTGGAAAAAAGCTTTTTTAGGTTCTTGTTCCAAATAAAATCTCAAGAAGCATTAGTCAATGAGGTCATAAAATAATGAATACATTGTTCTACTTTTATCTATGCACCATATGTTTCAAAGTTAATGGATAATTTTTCATCACGTTGATATCTTTCTTAGCAAGCTATTTTAATATCTTGTTTTATTCTTGTCTGTAATGTTATCATCCCTTTTTGTTAACTTTGACACAATTAATAACCTATGCTAATGTTAATGTCTTCTGCTCAGAGCATTTACTAGTGTTAATTGACTGCCTCATAATTATAGGTTCAAGCTAAAGGGTACCTTGAATAATGGACTAAAGGGGTCATTAATAGCTGTTAACACCTGGCAGTATGAGGACACTAAGGCTGTACCCCAGGTGCTACAACCCCGCATACTAAAGAACCTGCTAGTTTCACCTTCTCGCCTGAGACATTTTCTCACAGTGCATTCTAAATACTGTAGTTAATGCCTGCATTTTAAGCCTTCTTTAATAGCTGATTGTCATAATTTTGTACAGGTTTTTTAAGTCAAGTCTTAATGTTATGTCCCAAAGTATGAACATTAACAGGGATTTAGGCTTCATATGTGAGATGGAAAGGGAATGGACTAGGCGCCTGCAGTACATCTGATGACATTTAACAGTTTGGATATACTTTAAAAGGTTCTAAAATGTAAAGGATTTTACCTTCCCCTACTGTTTACCACCATAATGGTATGAGTTGTATCAGAATGACGCCCTTGTGACACGTAATGGGGTGTAAGAGCGACACAACTACTAAGTAAGATTTCTCAAGCCATGCACAGCTCCCGTTGCCTGTCCCTGCATGCCTTGATACATCTAGAGTAACGCAACAAAGTGCAAATCGCTGCCTTGCAATACCCTACCCCAGGGAGGCATTCCATGGGTGGATTGTGGGTGTTCCCACATATACACCCTTGGATTTTGATGCATTTCCAGATTGACCATTACTGTTATACCTGAGAATGCATCAAAATGTTACGCCTCCTCGGATGAGGTGTAACGAGGAGAAATATCTTTACTTCTCCTTGTTTAATCAACTTTCTATGTTTGTGCAGAAGGTGACCATTCCTGCACAAAAACAATCCTGCTTACAACGCAGGCACCTCAACACCATGATGCAAGGATGCCTGCATTTGCTCTAGGCAGCACATTGGACACCAGCACAAGGAAAAGGGAGGAATGCTCTGTATAATGTTACACAGTCATTTCTGCCCTTTCCTTATAATGCAGCGCAACAAGGTGGCTTTCTGTGCAATTTTCGATAAATGTGCCTCGTAGTTCTTAGCTAATTCATTGTTGTAAACAGTGTACTCCAGGGACAGTATCATAATGAGCTCCGCTGCCTCATCGCAGAAACAGAGCGCCTGTTTTTATGTTTCTGCGGTATGTAAAGTCAATTTATGTAACCCGCTTTTAGCAAAGCTCATGCATCAAAATAAAGCACTAATTCAGAGATATATGGGTAAAATGACATGACCTATATCACTACCAGTGCATAAAAATAGGTGCTCTGCACTCCAGCTGCGGAGCTTACCATGATATTTAGATTTAGATGTTTCTATGGAGTCCTGGTCCTCTCGAAAAGAAGCAATACAATACTTAAACATCTTAGTAGTAGGGATACTGGCTTTTTTCCTCAGAGCGGTTTCATATGCACCCATTTCTGCATACCGGCAGTGGGTTGACTCTCTTTCTTTTTCTCACACAGGGCTTCTTTGTGTCGGTGTTCTACTGCTTCCTCAACAGTGAGGTAAGGCCTTGATTGTGGTATTCCTAAAACGTTGATTTTATATTCTGGAATTTATAACAATGAACATGTAATAGGGAAGGACTAGTTGTCTAACTAGAGTAAATGTAAATAAATGTAAATGTGGGTGTACTTGTAAAGCGCACTGCGACTCCATGGAGTATCCTTGCGCTGAAGACCGCTGGGGAACCCGTCCTGGTTTTCCCTGTGAGATGGTCCCTTTCTGGGTATCTCCAAGGTGAAACGAGGCATCCCCGGCGTCTGTGGGGGGCCGTTGTAGAGATGAGGCAAGCTTAATGCCCAGAGTTGCCGAGTGTGTTCCCTGGTTAGAGTAGGCACCGAGGCGAGAATTATCGAGTTGGTTTTGACCCTGGTCCACGACCCTGCCGCGTCGGGAATTGAACCCTGGTCCCGGGCCGTTCTCTGCTTACGGGTCTGCCGCCTCTAACCAGTGAGCCACACCACTCCACTAGAGTATGGTTGTGTCTTGGACGCTCTTGTGCATGTTTGTGTGACTGACATTGGAGGGTATCATTGGTGTGTAGACCTGTATCTCATCAGGCTTCTTTTTATGCCTCAAGTCAGTTCTTATTGTTCCTTCATGTGAAGGTAAGTGTTTAAATTTAGTTACTCCAATGCTGCAGTGATCCCAGCAGTATTTTCTTTTAATGTAAACAATGGTTCAAACTTGTTGAAATTGATTCTTTTTTTACAGATTATCAGTGAGGATTTGATCAAAAGATGCTCCAGAGATTAGTGGTCCATGTATGAAGTTCTGTTTTATGCACAGTGGATCATTGGTGTCTTTGACCTCTATGGTCAAATTATGCAGGCAAATGGGGCACAGCACACCAGGGGTGGGCTCTGCTCCACCACTTATTTTCGCTGCCACTGTGACAGTAGCATAGCTGATGGCTTGAACAATGTTAAAGCCATCAACTTTGTTATTATCTCTTGCTTGCACACTGTGTATGTCATAAAGATAGATGCATGAAGCTGTAGCTCATCTTTATATGCCAAGTTTGCATAAAAGTGCAAGAAACGTTCCAAGGGTATGATTTTCCTTGTACTGGGGACAACATATGATATAGCAGTGACTCAGGAAAAGTCCTCTACAGTTCATGTCATTACTATCGTTACCTGACCTCGTACTTCTCCTGCAGCCTTCGGAATCCAGTTGAAGCGTGTCCTTTGTAGAGGTGCTTTGTTGGCAATATGGGGCACAGGAATGGCCTACAGTATCGGTTCATGTGGCCAGATGGTACTCAGGTTCCACCATCACCTTTCGAAGGAGATAATACTTCATGGTTGATTGGCTGTTTTCAGATCCCCTATAGGACCCGGGTCAAAATTACTTCTCAGTTTTCTCGTCTTGCTAAAGCGGTTGAGGGATCTTGCTGATGAATTTTTGAGGAGATTAATTTCAGATAGTTCATTTACCATTTGCCCAGTAACATTTGCATTTACAAGATATTTGAAAGGTTCTTCAGAAAAGACTGATTGGAATAATGGGAAGCAGGAAGATTGGGCAGGGTCAGCCTGCTTGAACTACACTGTAAAATTTCTGTTGTACTTTGGTGAGCTTGTCCCCCTTGCCTAAAAGGAAGTTGCAATTAGACGTTCCCATTTAGCATTGCAAATTTCTTTCGTTTCATTGTGATGGATCATATTGTTCAGCCGGAGCACAGTCAAAATATCTATTTTTAAAAATCGACCTAACTTAATATCAAGTTCTTAATATCAGGGGCACAGAATATCGAAGTCAAGAATATCGTTGACCAGAATATCAACCTTATGGTAAGTAATATCGTTTTCTTAATATCGAAGTAAGTAATATCAAAGTAAGTAATATCGATAGCAAAAATATAATTGTCAATAATATCGAATTTGTTTTTAGTGTTATGTATTTTATATGTATGTTTAACAGTTTTTTTAATGTATTTTCATAAATTGTTAAATAAATGTTCAATCATTACATTTGTAGAGCGCGCAACATACCCGTGAGGGTCTCAAGGTGCTTGGGGGGGCGGGGCTGCTACTGATCGAAAAGCCAGGTATTGAGAAGTCTCCTGAAGGCCAGTAGGTCCTTGGTCTGTCGTAGGTCGGTAGGGAGAGTGTTCCAAGTCTTGGCGGCGAGGTAGGAGAAGGATCTGCCACCGGCGGTGGATTTCCGGATGCGTGGAACTGTGACGAGGGTGAGGTTGGTGGAGTGGAGGCTGCGGGTGGGGGTGTAGAAGCTGAGTCGGTCGTTGAGGTATGCTGGTCCGGCGTTGTGTAGGGCTTTGTGTGCATGGATGAGCAGTTTAAAGGTGAGCCTCTTGTCGACGGGGAGCCAATGCTGGGAGCCCATGTTTAGAAATTAGTATTATTTTAAAGTAAATTTTGCATTTTAGTATAAGAGTGGGTTGTGGGTTTATAGGGGAATAGGCTGGGAAGTACTTTAATTATAATTAATTAATTATTATGTTGTTATTTATTGTTATTGATTATTCATTATTTGTTAATTAATTATTAATTGGTAATACATTTTTATTAATTGGTTAATTTATAATGATATGAATTATAATAAATTAATTATGAATTTGTATTTATAGTTAGGTAATTAATGTATTGTTAATTAATTATTAATTGGTAATTAATTTTTATTAAGTGGTTAATTCATACTTAAATTAATTGTGTGTTTTTTTATGTGTAGTGGGTTGTGGGTTTATAGGGGAATAGGGTGGGAAGTAATTGAATTAAATTAAAGAATGAATATGTTTCTATTTATTGTTATTGAATATTAATTTGTTGTTAATTAATTTTTCTTTGTTAAATAATGTTTATTAATTGATTAATTGATCGTTACATTAGTTGTGTTTTTATGTGTGTTGTGTTGTGTGTTAAAGGGGGAATAGTGTGGGAAGTAATTAAATATTAAGTAAATATTAATTTAATTTCACTGGTATTTATTAATAATTGTTTTGTTATTTAATTATTGATATGTTAACCCCTACGCTATTCTACATTTTCCCCACTGTTACACTCACTGGAGTTGGAATAGTAATTTTAACCCCTACGCTATCCAACACTTTCCCTACTGTTACACTCACTGGAGTGGAAATAGTCATTTCTACCCCTACGCTATCCAACACTTTCCCTACTGTTGCACTCACTGAAGTGGGAATAGTATGTTTTACCCCTACGCTGTCCAACACTTTCCCTACTGTTGCACTCACTGGAGTGGGAATAGTAATTTTTACCCCCACGCTGTCTAACACTTTCTGCACTGTTGCACTCCCTGGAGTGGGAATAGTCATTTTAACCCCTACAATATCCAACATTTTTGACTACTGTTGCACTGTTTGGAGTTGGAATATTAATTTTATGCCCTCAGCTATCTAACATTTTTTGTAATATTTTAACTAATTTAGTATATAATAAATTAAAAAATTTAAAAAATATTTTTACTTTTTTAAATATATTTATTTAATTTGTATTTGTATTATTGTTTTATGTGTATAGATGTATTTATAATTCATAAGATTTGTTTCAACAATTAATAAGTAATTAGAAGCATTATTAAAACATATTAATAAGTAAGTACACATATTATATATCATTGAATTGAGTTCATAAGTTATCCATGAAATAACATTATGTTGAATAGATTGGAAAGCCCATCCAGGGTGACATGTGTTTATTAACATTTGTGTTAATTTACATTTATGTTTAAGATGTGACTGATGTTTTTTATGCTTTTATTCACTGATTTACATGTTTAGAAATGGCTGACACCTTTTCTGAAGTAAGTTTGGTGTCCTTTGTTTATGTTACCAGTACTGTTGTATTTAAACTTGCCCCATGGCGGCGCCGGCCACTATTGACAAAGGCGGCAGCCGAAACGTGTCTGGTCATGTATGTTTCAATCCCAATAAAATCTGGGAGTTAAAGCGTTCCTGTGAGTGCTGGGTCATTTCTGTGCCGCGAGCTTGGGATCTGGTAGATCCACGTGGTGTCCGTCACCACGCTAGAGAAGCACCCGATCGCGAGTGCAAGGGAATTAAGACGTACAAGTGAGCACAGCATTATATATTATATGTATATGTTTAATATATTTTTAAATTATATGCATATTATTTTTAATTTTTAAACATTTGAAAATATTTGTAACTATGTTTATTTTAATTATATGTATTATTTACTCTATTTTACATTCTTTTGTTTACTTAAAAAAAAACTATATTTTTAACAATGGTATTTTTGACAGCAATATTTTTTTCCGATATTTTTGTACTTACCATATTTTAGATAGGATGTTGATATTCTTGATTTTGATATTCTTGCTGCGATATTTCTGTAGGTCGATATTCTGACCTTCGATATTTTGTCAGTGATTCACCCAGCCAGGTGCCTACTGCACAATTTCTCCCATGGTGGTGTTCACATTGACCTCAAGTTTGCATTCCATTGTATTTTTGATTTAATATATCCCGTTGTCTCGGAATTAAATTGTGCAGGAAGCAAAACATTACTAATTGGAGAAGGTGGTCATTCCCCTTTGTTGGTGTTATTTTTTAAGACTTGTAGTGGTGAAAATTAATCAAATGTACTAGGATTTACTCTATAATGAAGCTGGTTTCTGATAAGATGTAGTTTCTGGTGGTTTGTCTTCAAATCTATTGCTCACAGTTTTTAAGCCCCATATTATTTACCTCTCTTGGTGAATTCAAGCACCAGAATGTGTTCTGAAGTACTTGATATTTGTGGGAAAATATCATGCTGTCTGTGGTATTTACCCAGCTGTTTACCTTCACTACCCTTTTTTTGCTGAACATGTTTTTGTTGACTTTAGAACTCTGCACACTTTACTTCTGCTATCCAGTGTTAAACTGCTTGTGAACTCCCTTCCAAAAATGGTGAAATTGGTATACACCTGATGTGATTATTTAATCCCTTGTGTTAGAAATTGGGTCTTTAGTTGGCAGTGGTTTGCACTCTATCCAAGTAAGGTAAGGGAGTCACAAAGCTAAGATAACCCCTGCTCACCCCCCTTGGTAGCTTGGCTCGCGCAGTCAGTAGAATGTACAGCGCTTTATACACTTCAGAGTGGTGCATTGGCTGCCAATAGAAAGAGACGGGATGTGCCATATGGACCTTAGAGAAGTGCCCATTCTCAGATGTGGGCGCTTTCAAGGTTTTGCCCATGATCTGTAATGCCTGCCACAGTAGGTCAGTGAAACACTGGTGGGGGTGGTGCCAGTTGCTGGAAATACAACACAAGGCAACTAGGCACTGCCCCTGAATTCACATCAGGCTAGTCACTACTAGGGTTATAACACTAACAGACTCCGAATAGGGTGATCATGTTGTGACAGTCAAGACACGTGATATGATGGTACGGCCTCTGAGGCCGCGGTCTGGACTGAATGATTCATTGCATTCAGTTGCTGAGCAGATTGTAGATGCAGGCTGTTAACCGTATATTGTTAGTCTGTCAAATTAAACTTACAGAGACCAGAATTTCAGTGTGTGGGTCTCATCAGTGCAGCACAGCAGCACTTGCTGCGCTGCTTTTCTTCAATCCATCTCCTGAGTACTCTGGTCTGTCACAGTCACACTCTCCCAGCCAGCTTGTGCCTCGCAGCGTGTTGCAGCAGGTGGGGTCAAGGCGCTAATAATGCGTGACTATTCATTTTAAAGCAGTGATGCGGATCACCACATTAAAATGTGTTCATGTAACCCCTGTTGCGTGGTACTTGACAGGGCTGTTGTGGCTCTCTATAGAGGTAGATGCTGCCTAGAAGTGTCAAGCTGTAAACAATCACATTGTTTGATTCAATGAGAAAAAACACACAAAGCACAACAGTAAAACACCTTCCTGGCTGTGCTTCAATAGCACATGATGAAGGTTTGAAAACAGTCATTAATTGCACTTTTAACTATGTAATCAGGGCCAGCTTTAGCGCTGGTGGCGTCCGGTGCGATAATGTTGGTTGGCGCCCCCAAATGACCACCTCCATCACGGGTTTCTTCCACCCCACATTTTAACAGTGCCCAAGTCTCCATAACCCCTCTCTCTCACGTGCATTTAATAAGTTTGTCATGTATTCCTATAGGTTCTGAATCGATCCCCCTATTCCTGACCCTATTTTGGTTAAACTAACTATCAAGTTAACTAACAGTCAGCCCATGAGGCAAGAACAGCCCCCATGACGCAGATACCGTTATCTGACGCAGTCACACTACGGCACAGGAACGTGTTATCTGATTAGGTCATAACGCTTGAGATCTAATTAGACAAGCGACATTCCTCCAGCCCCTGATAAGGCATACAACGTTCTCATAACAAATCAAACCTATGACAACCTGGAAAATACCGTGCGGCCATTGTTTTGATTTCACAGAGAACTTTAGTAAAGAATGTGCTAACGAGCAAGTCGTATGACATCTTTATTGACGTATCTATGTCCATCCTTACGTCAATCTCGGTACCTTTAAGGTATAAATATTGCCGATCTTGCCCTATGCAAACACACGCGTGGTGACAAGACGGAGCAGCCATCCTTGCCGAAGCCGAGAGCAGAAGCAGACCCCGCTGGCGCAGCCCCGCCTTCCTGACGCGCTGAGAGACGCGCTGCTATCTCAAGCCGAGAGACCCAGCACCGGCGCTTCTGGGCAGCCCTCGCAGGCAGCCTGGAATATCGAGAGCAGAGAAAGAGATACCATTCCTCATTCATCCTAAATTCCAGGTACAGAACTGAATAACCCCTCACAGAGAATTCTTTAGTTATTCACTTGGCAAAAACAAACTTAACTTAAACTGTAACTTTCTATTCCCGCCCACGCATTAGACTTAGGTCAGGTACACGGGGTAGGCGTATTTAGAAACACCAGTTGAGTACGTTTAGTCAAATGTATATGTGTATGTAAATATATTTTAATCATTTTAAACATCATATGGCTCAGAAACCATATCAATGTTTTTACAGTATTATTTTATACTATTGCTTTTAATGTATGCACTTTACTTAACTATAAGTATTGCAATAATATCGATCCATTTCTCATGTATGAGAAAAGAGACTGATCAATAAATAACACCTTTTATTGAATACGCCCGTCTCTTCCTTTTCTCTACATTCTGATGAGACTACGAATGCACGTACTGACTGAGTAAAATAATTGCCTTGTGCTCACACGACTCTTGAGATTGACTCTTGATTAGGGGAGAGCAAAGTTGTCATGTTCTATGGTTGTCAGAAACTAAATCCCTTCTTGTCTAATCAGGGAAGTTAATTCCTCCTTGAACATTCGAGAAAGTTTCTAGCGAACTCTGAGCTACGCTGGCAAACCCAAAAATTAAGTCTAGTATCGACAGTAGTAGACCTAGTTAACGTCTGGCCTAGGCCTTTACTGCTGTAGGTATTATTCCAATGCGCAGAGCCTATTGGGAAGATAGGAACTACACTACATGGCGCCCAACGCGTTTGGAAAGGGCGATAAAACTAACGTAAGACATTTAGAGTAACTCAGTCGTGCTTTCTCACTCAGACCCCTTTTCCCAAATACTCCAAAGACGTCTGGAGTGGGTAAAAGGTTATATCCTCCAAAACCTCGCAGGAGGGAACTCCTATGTATGGTTCTTGGTATAGTCAACGTTGAAGGATACACTGATCCAAAATATTGTGCATCTAATCTCTGTTTCCATAAAGAAACCTGATCTGCAAACAGCTATAATACCATCCGGTCAGTAAAATGACTGAAAGTGATGATGAAAGAGAGGCAGTTAGATTAGCAACTGAACTCGCAGATGCTGATGCTACCATGCAAGCAGCAGACCCGAATATAACACTCATTCCGGTCATTAAAAGGAGATCTATAACCTTAAAACTTATAGAAAATGGACTGACACCTAGAGGTGGCACAGTCATATTCGTAATTGAGGCACACGAATATCGGCAGACAGAGGTATACTATTCATGGATACATTTTCCAGCAGCTAATGCTGTAACAAAGTACTTCCACTATTACAAAGTAGAGGAACCTCCTGAAATGTACACTCCTTTCGAGGAGGTGGAAGTACCACTCAAATTCCAAGAGCATTTGCTCTTATTTGATGGCGCCCTAAAACATAACAATCACATTACAAGGCTCGGTCCTTTAGGAAGACCAGGAGCAACGTGGCCGGTCTTAGCCGGATACACACCACATCCAGACATCGATAGGATGCCTGCAGCTGAGCTGTTAATACAGCTAAAACAATTACTAAAAATTCACAGACAATTAGTTCAGTATGTAATGCGGAGTTCAACAATTCAGCCAGCGATTAAACTTCCACAGCTGACCCCTCACCAGGGGAACACAAATAAAATCACACCACAGAACATCCAATCCTGCCTAGGTAAAGTTCCGGCAAAACGGGAACAGATACCATTCTGGTTGGCACAGAAAATTACCCAAATAGAGGCGGTGTTTCCTGACACCACCCCATTAGAAAAACACAGGATTCTGACTATATGTCTCCCAATGGGAATCGCACCACACATAGAGGACTGCGACACTTGGGGTACAGTCTTTGCTTCTATCTACACAAAAACGCACGGTGTTCCATCCATATCGGTGATACCAGATGTGCTAAAACAAATTCAAGATGAATACGGTCCAGAACATGCTTTAACTCTTGGTATGA
The DNA here is from genome assembly GCF_964261635.1 of Lissotriton helveticus. NCBI lineage: Eukaryota > Metazoa > Chordata > Amphibia > Caudata > Salamandridae > Lissotriton > Lissotriton helveticus. The sequence continues at coordinate 1,763,863,198 of NC_136065.1, forward strand.
AATTACTAAAAGACTTCAAGCAGGTCTCGGCTATATTATTAGCCAATATAAAAGGTGAAGCAGCAAACGTGGCGATCCGCCAAAGGTTAAAAGAGACAGATATAGCAGACCAACCAGCTGAAATTGCCAGAATCATAGAAAAATCTTATGAGGAACTAGGTAGAGATAGTTTAGGTGGAATACCAGTAAAACCGCAACTGACTGAAAGTCCAGAAAAAATATTTTTTAATAATAATTCACCAAAAAAGAACTGGGATGGAAACAAACAATCCAATCCTAAAGAAAAGAAATTCCAGTCCCGAGGGAGGTCTCCTAGGCGAAGAGAAAAATCTCCAAACAGAAGACAAAGGTCACCGCAGAGTGACCCCTCTGGGAATAGATATAACCTTAGAAATAGGGATAATATTAAAAAACCTGATAGATATCAAGACATTGATATACGTCCCTCTCAATCTTTTCAGAATTCCTCGCAGAAATCGGAAAGAAGAGGACGATCAGAACAAAGAGACGAGCACGCCAAGTCCAAAGACAAGGAACCTGCTCAGCTAAAAAAGAAATTACAATTTCCAAAAAAGAAGGTAGCCAGTATAAAGGTAGTTAACAATGCCGAGAATACTGAGGACACAACTGAAAAACGGAGAGTGGGCTCAGACAATGCTAGACAGCGCAGCAGAGGTGAGCATAGCTCGCAAAGTCCTTATGAATCATCTGGAGACAGTGGACACGAATGAATATCTTCAAGTGGAAACTGCAGACACCAGAGTTAGCAAGCCCCACAAGATATACGAGATAACATTACGTATAGAGGGAGATAAGACTAGGAAAATAAGGGGACTATTTTGGGATAATCTCTCCAAGGGCTATGATATCCTTCTAGCTGAAATGGCCACCAGAGTTTGTCAGGGAGTGCCCTCATGGCGAAGAAGTAATTATGCCTGCCTTCTCGAATCAAATCCCGATTCATAAAAAATACACACTTGCTAGAAAGTGGGCAGTGGCCTTAGCACCTGCTTTATATAAAAATCATGTAGGATGGGATGAGGATTCTCCTCCTCACAAAATCCAGTTAAAATCACAACCTACTGCACAAAGGCAGTACCCAATTAAGCAAGAAGCTAAAAAACAGGTAAATTAAATACTGGATCAGCTAGAATACCAGGGGGTGATTGAAACTTGCACCTCACAAATGAACAACCCTTTGTTTCCGGTCTCCAAACCAGACAATTCATATCGTCTAGTTTTGGATTACCGACACCTTAACACATGTTGCAAAACCTTTGCAGTGCAAAACTCACACAGTGCTGCACTAATGAATAACATAGTGCGCAAAAAATACAAAACAACCTTGGACATCTCCAATGGATTCTTTTGTCAAAACATAGCACCAGAGAGCAGATATTTAACTGCATTCTCAGTAAATGGCACTCAAAAACAATTCTGTCGGTTAGCCCAGGGGTACAAGAACAGCCCGGGGGTATTCTCAGCGAGAGTAACAGAATTACTACAACTATATGATGATTAAGCATTATCTTATGTCGATGACATTTACTTAACAGATGATGACTTGGAGACTCACTTGAAAAGGGTGAACACCATAATACTTGGGTTCGCTGCAGAGGGTTACAAATTCAACTTCAAAAAATCCAGAATTGCCCATCTGACGGTCCTATTCTTAGGATATGAGTTATCAAGTGAAGGCAAAAGCCTGGCAGACAATTTCCTAGAGAAATGTGCCGTAATCCAAGCTCCTAAAACACTAAAAAACCTACAGTCAATTCTAGGCTTCCTAAATTTCGGAAGAACATACATTGCAAATTACGCAGAAAGGGTCAAACCCCTTTATGATCTAATCAAACCAGACTTTAAAAGATCCAGTTGGACTCAAACACACACAGAAATTTTGAGATCCTTACAAACAGACATGCTAATTAAAACAAAATTAGAAACACGTGATAACACACGCAATCTTGTGATTCGAGTCATCCCAGGGAGATGCGGATTCACATACCTGACCTCTAATGAGGGAGAAAAGGTACCAATTGCATTCAAATCACACTTGTACACTAAGGCTGAAATGAAATTTAGCCCAACGGAAAAAATTCTTACGGCAACACAGACAGCTATAGCAAAAGAACGAGCCCTGGCACAAGGTAAACGAATAGTAATCGTGACACCAATACCAGCCTTAGAGGCGGTAACAAAGGCAAGCATTCCAAATGCTAAAGCACTCCATCCGAGATGGATACAATGGGCTAACTCTCTTGCTGCAACAAACGTGGTGTATGAATTTGATCCTTACTTAAAAACACAAGAATTTCTCCAATATGAATTTGAATGTCCTCCGCCAACCGAAATTCTGCCTCTAGATCAATACGGCTGTATAATATATACAGACGGATCAGCACAACCCGCAGTAGGGGGTAAACAAGCTTACAGTGCTGCGTGCGCGATTGTTAAAGGTCGTTGGCACGAAGGGAAATTTAAACCAACCCTCACTAAAACACAATCCCTAGGAGATTGTACAGCTCAGCGAGCTGAACTACTAGCATTCAAGATGGCGCTTGAAAATACCGATCGAGAATTCCCCACACTTATAGTGTGCGATTCGTATTATTGCGTTCAATCTTATAATGAATACTTGCAGATCTGGCTTCAGAACGGTTTCAAGGATGCGAAAGGTGGCACAATCAAGCATAAAATGCTCTGGGAACAAGTAGCTCTTTTACAAAAAGAACTACCAAAGACTCACGTGATACATACACTGAGTCATCAACGTGATGGCGTTCACGTTGCAGGGAATTCATTGGCTGATGAGGCCGCGAAGGTAGCTGTGCAAACGGCTTCCGTAGCTGCCGTCACCCCGTCAAAAACAAAAATAGACAGCGAAATATTACAAGCTGTCAGCGCTTCAGAAAAGGATTCGATAGAACCGCTCCCTAAAGGCTTTCCAGTAAAATACTCATACATAACTGATGCAAACAATGTTCCTTTTGCTCAAATCCCTGGAGTGGGGGAGAGGGCAATTCCAAACACGGAACATAGGTTAGGACTAATAATAGCGGCACACGAAGGGCTTGCTTCTATACATGCTGGCGTCTCAGCCACAGTATCATTATTAAAACAGAGATACTGGTGGCCACAAATGAGAAGACAAACAAGGAACTATGTTCTAGAATGTGAAATATGTCAAAAAATGAAAGTATCAACGGTGAGACGTCCAGCTCAGACGCCCCTTCTAATCTCGGATAAACCATTAGCCTGTGTTTATCTAGACCACTGCGGTCCCTTACAAAGGGATGGTAACTATAAATATATCTTGGTTGCAGTGGACTCATGCACGAGATTCATATGGATGTGGCCCCAGCGAACGGCTGACGCCAGAACTGTTATAAAAGATTTGCGAGTCTTTATCGGCACATACGCAATTGGCATGCTGCATTCGGACAATGGTCCTGCTTTTAGCTCTCGGGCTTATAAGGAGGCCATGGTCAGCATGGGCGTGCAATTGCGGTACTCTTGTCCATTTCACCCTGAGGGGAACGGAATTGTTGAAAGAAAAAACCGTGACATAAAGCAATCTATAACGGCAAAGGTATTAGGTTCGGGAGCTGGGTGGGTCAAACATCTAATAAGTGTCCAACGTAGTCTAAATAACTTGCCAAGAGATTCTCTGAAGGGATTCAGTCCGTACGAATTATTATTTGGAACTAGAATGATGATCTCTGACCTTGATAGTCAGACTTCAGTGGTGAAAGACAAAACCTTTGATGTCAAAGACCGTTTGGCTATTTTGCAGGACTTAAACAAAACAAGAAAAGACCTGAGCAACATACAGTTGAAACAACAGCCAACAACCACTGAAGAATCACCACCTGTCCCAGCAAGACCTGTCTGGATTCCAAAAGTCGGGGATCTAGTCAGGGAGAAGATCGCGGTAAAGAAGGAATTTGGGCCTTCTTACAGAAAAGCAGTTCCTGTCTTGTCTGTCAACGGGACAAGATCAGTTGTACTACCGCCACTTGCTGGAAAAAAGGAGAACCGAGTTGTATCCATCGACCTGGTAAAACCACAACATGTGGCCGATAACAAACGGTAGGCCAAGTGGACTCCCAATAAGTAGCAGAACACCAAGGTTTGCTACCAGTACAGAGGTCCTAACAAAGAGGCTCATCACATTCGAAACGCCTACAGAAGAACAACAATGACTATGCAACAATGCAATAGAACTAAGACCTCTGAAAACCCAAATAAAAACATTTAGCAGAGACACACCAATCTACAATGAAGTACCAAGTGAAAATGCAAGAAACAAAAATCCTGAAGCAATTGGAACAATTGACAGAACTGCATCCGGGTACTTCATCAACTTCGATGATTCCTCTGAAGGCTTCAGTGAATCAAAGACACAGCCATCATCAAAATCCTTTAAAGACAAAGCGAAGGAACTTTTGAAACAACTGAAAGAAACATATCTGATTTCTCCATGGATTGAATTTTGGGTGGGTTTTGGTGCATTTATCCTCATACTTTGGCTCATCATGGTATTTACTTTGGGACGCTTCATTGAGGGAAAATATGCTAAAATGGACACAGCAAGTCAGAACATCAACTTGATCCTCAAACCACACACATCTTCACACGTCGAGAAAAGAGAACTTTCTTCAGAACTTTCTTCAGCCAACTTCACAGCCTATCCGATACCTGGTGGGGTAGCCTGGGACAACACTGACTATGAAATTTATGGTCCGGTCGAGATCCTGAAATATCCACACCAAATCAAGATCTCCTTGAGTGATTTTGCAAAACCAAACTCATTTGCTGATGATTGGGACTTCGAAAGCATTAACAACATGATGTCTGACTTAGTAATGTCTGCTAAATTTACAAAACATGATTATTTGCAAGGTTCTACAAATTATGATAGTATGTATTGCTATAACCATTATGGTAACCATTTTTTACATAAATCTGCACAACCTAGAAATGTTTTAAATTATAATCAATGGGAACATTGTGCTACACCTCCAAAAGGGAGCTCTAGAACCGTGTATGACAAATATTCATATTTTTCAGGTTTTAACACAAGTAATGCTGAAACATTTTATTTTAAATTGTCAAACAAGACAGGGATGAAAACCATGATAACCAACACAAAATTGATATATTCAGATTCATTCTTTGAAAAAATGAATACTTTTGGATTTGATTATTGAGACAAAAATGTTGATTTGAAAAGTGTTTGGGGTACAAAAGATTGGCAAGTACAGGGTTTAGAAGCTTTGTTTAGAGCCTGCATGATCCCAGAACAAATGATATTTTTAAATGACACTGTTCAACAAACCACCTGTCTTGGCTTAGCCAAAATCAAAGATTTAAATAAACCGTCTATTCCAAAACCAATAATGTTTAGCAATAGCTCTGATACAGATGAAGAGATAGACGTAAACCATATATTAAACCAAAACAGAACACATCCTGATTGGAAACAATGGTTGATCTGGCCCACAGATACAAATAACTGTCAAGACAGATTCCTGAATAAAACACAGGGTTTGAAAATGACCAGGCCAGACCCTAGATATCCCCAAAGACATCACCCAGGGATAATAACAACCTACAGTGTGGGCAAATTATGCCTTCAATGGCTACAAACTTCCACACTGCCTGAAATTAAGCAACACCTAACTTTACTTACTGATGGTGCTGACTTGCGTGATTTCATAATGGGACCACGCAAACAGCGTCAAAAGCGTTTCATAGCAGCCTCTGTATATGCAGCATACAATGAGGCCTGGAAGGTTACTCAAATTGAGACAGCAGAAAGAATACGGGAAATTGACCGTATTAATTTGGAAAAATCACTTTCTGTAGTGGACAATGGGTTAATGACTCTGTCCTCCAGAATATTTTCATTGGACAGCATTGTGTCTTCAGCAATCGATATATTATCGCAAGACTTACTGTTATTACAACATGGTCAGTCACAATTGCGTTCTATTGTACAGCTTGGCTGGACGTTACAAAATCTGCGTTCAGGCTATGTGCCTTGGCGTTTAATCAACACAACGTCACTATTCCAAATCTTTAACCTTACTGATAGACAAATCGGTATGGCGCAAAAGGGTGCTGATTATACAATCTTGAGCATTGAAAAACTAGAAAGATTACCAATGACAATGTCAGAACGACCTGTCAGTGAATGGATAATCCACGGAATCATAAATATTCCAATCTCAACCTTCAGGTTTCAATACTGCCAAAAATATATACAGGCTGGCAGGTACGAGAAATTGGGAAAGGGGTACCTTAAAACAACTTGGAACCTGCCCTATTCACATGCATGTGTCAGTAATAAAGGACAGAAAGTGTTTCTTAGTGGCAACAATTGTGCTATGTCACTAAGCGGCACGCTTCTGTGTAACGGTATTAGTTTGCACGGAGCCTGTGAAGGGAATTCATACAACCTTTCATGTCACCAGCAAGGCGCACCTGCAACTGAAATAGAACCATTCTTTCAAAGACTCTATAATGGGAGTTACATTCTTATTGTAGACCGCAGATGTTGTAGTCTTATGCCCGGGACTCCTTATCTCGTCACTACGACTGCGAAGGTCAAGTGCTGTGGACGTTCTTTGTTCCCCAGCTCCTTCCCAGACAGGGAGGCAAGGGCATGGCCCAATTTGAAAATTACTTCTATTCGAATAGATACTTTAAGCAGAATGAAAACAGTGCTTCTTCAGACGCCTACAAGGCTCAAGTCATCAAAAGAAACGTATGATCTACAAGTCGCAAGGACGACTGCAGAGATACATACATTATTATCAACTAATTCCCCCGTACATTTCGCGGAAATCCTGAGCGAAATCTTAAATATTTCTGATACCAATGGGATCTCAGGGGTATTTAAGACAGTATTTTCGATGGCATTAACACCATTCAAAGCCATACTGGGTATTTTTCCAGATTTCGTCCATTCGATTTTTGGCGGACTTCCCCTGATCCTGGGACTAATTACAGGAATCCTATTCTTAGTCCTTATTTTTCGTTATGGCAACCCATGTCACAGATCAAACTCTCGCGACAATGGAAGATACGATCCTAGCCATTGGATACCGGGACCGGATATCAAAAATCCTGGGACTCTCCCGGCTTAGAGACCTGAACATGACTTGGTTTCTATCATTTCGACCAATGTGGCAAAGGTGTGTTTTACCTGTACTAAGGTGTCTGCTATGCGGAGAAGAATGCGTGTTAGACACCTGTCTGACGCTACAATCGGATGCGCCAGTGGATGCAGATACACTGTTGGTTCCTACCAAGGTTCACGCTTTGTGCTGCCCTCAAAGGCTGCCAATCCTGAAGACGGCATTCCTGGAATCTTCACCACTACGATTGAAGAGTAGTGAAGGTCAAGATGAAAGCAGCATCGAACAGGTACGACCTTCTGTCAGTGATGCAAATCAGAATGTCAATGGAGACAATCATGCGCATGAATGCATGGTTACACCTATTTCCGACTTAGTGGAACTTTCCCATGAAGCTGTTGACAGTTTTTTCGAAAGCCTGAATGATATGATGTTCTCTCCAGAACAGAAATAGAGACTTTTGAGCAAGCTCGCACACGGCGTTCCCTGAATTCGGCCTTCAACTTTAAAAATAAAGTCACATGAACAATTTTTCCCACCAGTTCACGGACAGCAATTTTTTAGCAGCCCCAAATTTTACAAAATTTTCGGGACACTTATCTTCTGCTTAAAGTAAGAAACTATTCCTAGAGAACTAAGATTTCTATTTTTAGATACTTTATAAACTTTAGTTGCCCGCTGGGATGGTCATAAATATTTTATTATGTGATGAAATGGTCTCGAAACTTCCTTTCTGTATAGCCATATTAAGAGCCATTTCATGTGTATTTCTCATATACCTATAAGCAATAATGCATACAAATGCGTGTTTACTTTTGCATTTCATTCATAGCTTAAGTGCATACAATAGATATGACTGCAATTTTTCAGTATATTTGAAAATTTCAAAATGCATTTATGTATTTTGGGGTGGTAAGGTATACACTATACTCTATAGTATGTTGTACTATGTTATACTATGCATAGATTAGTAGATATGACCATAGTTAGCGTGGAGTGGGTGTCATGTATTCCTATAGGTTCTGAATCGATCCCCCTATTCCTGACCCTATTCTGGTTAAACTAACTATCAAGTTAACTAACAGTCAGCCCATGAGGCAAGAACAGCCCCCATGATGCAGATACCGTTATCTGACGCAGTCACACTACGGCACAGGAACGTGTTATCTGATTAGGTCATAACGCTTGAGATCTAATTAGACAAGCGACATTCCTCCAGCCCCTGATAAGGCATACGACGTTCTCATAACAAATCAAACCTATGACAACCTGGAAAATACTGTGCGGCCATTGTTTTGATTTCACAGAGAACTTTAGTAAAGAATGTGCTAACGAGCAAGTCGTATGACATCTTTATTGACGTATCTATGTCCATCCTTACGTCAATCTCGGCACCTTTAAGGTATAAATATTGCCGATCTTGCCCTATGCAAACACACGCGTGGTGACAAGACGGAGCAGCCATCCTTGCCGAAGCAGAGAGCAGAAGCAGACCCCGCTGGCGCAGCCCCGCCTTCCTGACGCGCTGAGAGACGCGCTGCTATCTCAAGCCGAGAGACCCAGCACCGGCGCTTCTGGGCAGCCCTCGCAGGCAGCCTGGAATATCGAGAGCAGAGAAAGAGATACCATTCCTCATTCATCCTAAATTCCAGGTACAGAACTGAATAACCCCTCACAGAGAATTCTTTAGTTATTCACTTGGCAAAAACAAACTTAACTTAAACTGTAACTTTCTATTCCCGCCCACGCATTAGACTTAGGTCAGGTACACGGGGTAGGCGTATTTAGAAACACCAGTTGAGTACGTTTAGTCAAATGTATATGTGTATGTAAATATATTTTAATCATTTTAAACATCATATGGCTCAGAAACCATATCAATGTTTTTACAGTATTATTTTATACTATTGCTTTTAATGTATGCACTTTACTTAACTATAAGTATTGCAATAATATCGATCCATTTCTCATGTATGAGAAAAGAGACTGATCAATAAATAACACCTTTTATTGAATACGCCCGTCTCTTCCTTTTCTCTACATTCTGATGAGACTAAGAATGCACGTACTGACTGAGTAAAATAATTGCCTTGTGCTCACACGACTCTTGAGATTGACTCTTGATTAGGGGAGAGCAAAGTTGTCATGTTCTATGGTTGTCAGAAACTAAATCCCTTCTTGTCTAATCAGGGAAGTTAATTCCTCCTTGAACATTCGAGAAAGTTTCTAGCGAACTCTGAGCTACGCTGGCAAACCCAAAAATTAAGTCTAGTATCGACAGTAGTAGACCTAGTTAACGTCTGGCCTAGGCCTTTACTGCTGTAGGTATTATTCCAATGCGCAGAGCCTATTGGGAAGATAGGAACTACACTACAAGTTATAGTGCCACTCATCATTGTAGGGTGTCAGAGTGCATCAAACTCTCATTACACAGAGGCAATCAATCATACTTTTGTAAATCATTGTTTCGGAAACGTTACTTAAGTCAGAGGTTAACAAGGTGTTGGAGTGACATGTCACTCCAGTAGGCAATATAGTTGAGGAGTGATTGGTCTGGAGAAGCACAAACTCAGAACTGAAAACAGAGCACCATAGTTAGAGATTCTCTTTACTGATAAGAATTGATTGCTACCCAAATGAACCCTTTTTGCAACATTAATCTATGCTCTAACATAAACTTTGAAGTGTGCATTCAGGTCTTTGATGATAGTTAATAGTTCATGGTTCTATAATAGGATTTTAACTTAAACAAAGGATGTGTCTTTTAAAAGCAGTAATCCTCTGACCTATTTATATTATATGCACTTTGTAATCTGCATAGCACAGTTCACAGGTTGCATATGTGACGAACTGCAAATTACACTTTTGATTCAGAGAGAAAGACGTCACACTGCAGAGCTAGTGTGACCTGAGCCAGTGAAAGACTGCAGCAGCTGTACAAGCTGCAGGTTAACCAGGATACCATGTGCAAACTCCTGGATATCCTGTGCAAGCTTCAGGCTAACCTGTTCAAACTTCTGGATAACCTGAGCAAACTACAGGCTAACCTGTGCACACTCTAAGCTGACCTGTGCAAACTCTAGGCGGACTTGGGCAAACTCAAGGATAACCTGTGCACACTCTGGGCTGACCTGTGCATACTCGAGGATAACCTGATAAGTTGATAAGTTCAGAAACCGGTGTGTGTCACTGCACCAATCCATGCCCAAATTATAAATATATGTTGTGGCACATCAATACAAACAGCAAGCATGAATAATGTTTGGGGGGAGGGGGGGGGCAGAGAAAAATATAGTCTGGCCTGGCCCCGCTGGGCCCCCTTAGCTACGGCCCTGATAGCTGCAAATAAAATCACTCCTCATCTGCATGGATGCCGAGCTACTCACCTAGAGGAGTGCTGGGGTCGTGTGTGAGGATGTACTCACTGTCCTGCATGTGCCTGTTCTGAGAAACTGCTACGAGAGCCAATCATTCCCACAAATATTCAGAAGGAGAAAGACTTTGCTGCAGCACTTATTGCTTCAGGAAAAATCTCCAAATCCCTAAAGCAAACCGCAAGGGAAAGGGCTGACGTAGTTTAGTAGACTTTTAAATCCATTTACTGGATATTAAAAACATGAAGCAAAATGGGCAAGGAAAGCGCTGCTCTCTCCGGGGAACTGGTCCTTGTATATTAGAGCCTCAGTGCCCAGAACACGTATTTTTAGAAATGTTGTCAACAGCGGCAGGCTAGCACTCATCCACTCCCTGTTTTCCTGTAGTTCTATTATGTATATCTTGGATATAGAGCAGAAATTATGCGAAGGCATCAAAGAAACTGCCCTGACTTTAGCGTGAACTCTGCATTTAAGATTCTTTTCAGTAGCAAAATGATGTTGGCCATCTGTACATGGGTGTCAAGTCACCAGGACCCTAGAGGGAGTGGAAGTGATATCATGCACTGTTTTTACCCCGATGACATCACAGGAAGTCATGTCACATGGCCTTTGAACCTGATGACACTACAGAAAGTGATACTTTTAAAGGTTTAAAAAATCATTAATAAGTGCAATGTCAGCCCACTCCCAAAAGTAAGAGCTGGGGAAAATGATGAAGCCAAACAGGGCAGATTTGTCTTCTCCTGCCCTTTCCTTCTCCCCTCATGTATCCCAGTTTTCTCTATTCATCTCTTTTCTCCCTTTCCTTCTACAGCTAGTAGTCCTGTTTCCCTTCTCTATGCTATTATTTCTTGTTTCATTCAGCTTTTATCCTCCACTGCCTGTTCCCATTTCTTTCGCAGGCCAGACACTTGAATCTGAGGGCACTCTGCTGTTTTATCTGTAAGAAGCACAGGTGCTATGGAGCCTTTTAAAATAGAAGCCACAGCCATTACCAACCTCGTCCGTCCACCTCGTCACAGTAAACTTGGAGCACCCTGTGATCCGGACACAGCATTCACCCAATTCAAAAGATCCTCACCCAATATAGTCGCCTGGCAGGAAGTATCTGCCACCTGACCTATAAGGGTGGGACCTAGACAGGAAAGATCCTGTTATTTTCTCTGTGTTCCAGCTGGAACATGCTTCTACTTTCCTCTGTGCGGGGCGGTTTGTTTCTCCGACTCGTTAAGTGGTGTTTTTTTTAAATATTTCGGGGTCTGATATAGCGTCCCTGTTTGTCTTATGCATCTGCCACTCCCCTGGGGCGGCAGTTTTGCTTTGCACCACTCCTGCGCTCAGCGAGGGGAGCGGCTGACTTTCCTCTTTGGGTAGTGCTTTCTGCTTCTTTGTGCGCCCGCTGCTCCCACGCTGAGCACTGGGAGCAGCCGCCTTCCGCATTTTGTCCGCCCCCCGCTGAGCGTCTGGGGAGCGGCTGTGATGCCGTGTCTGCCGTGCTTCTGTCTGTGCGCTCCGGTGTGGTTGTTGCTGTGATCCCTTCTAGGTTTCTTGTGGGCCCACCTGCTCCCTACTTAATGGCTGCCTTTCGCCTGCTCCTGTCCTCGCGGGGCGGTTTCTGTGGCATTTTTTAGTCCAGTTCCAGAATTAGGGGGTGGAGCCGGTTGCTTAGCAACAGTGTTCTCACCCTTAAGTGTTTTTCCCTCCTTCTCTCTGAGTGTTTGTAGTCAGTATGGACCGTAAACGCTCTGGGAAACGCCCTCGCTGGTCTTCCGGTTCTGATTCGGATCCAGTGCCCAGCAGCCTGCAGGCATGGACCTTGATGTGCTCCAGTCCATGATTGATAGGGCTGTAAATTCTGCTTTGGCGGCTCAAGATGGCCCTGTGCCTCTGGTTCCTGTCTGGGGCCCTCCAACAGGGGGAGGACGGTGACCCCTATCTGTCGCTTATGGAGCAGCAGGTTTGTTTGTTATCTGACATCTCTTTTGACTCTCTGCCTGCTGCTGCTGCCATTTCTGGCTCCATTATTTCTGCTCGCCGGAACATTTGGATGCACTCCTGGAAGGTGGATGCTTCTCAGAAGTCCCTTCTTTCCCGCTTGCCCTTCGATGGTGCCAAATTGTTTGGGTCTTGGCTTGAGGATCTCCTTAAGAAGTCTGTGGAAGATTCTGATGCCTCTTCATCCTCCACTGAGGGGTCAGGGCTTTGGCTACAGGCGTGCTTTTGGAATCCCCTGTCTGCTGTGAGGGGTTCCTCCCAGCCCTTTTGCAGGAGGGGTCGTGGCCGTGGCACCCCCTTCTCTGCCAAGTCCCGGCAACAGCCTGCTGGACCTGCCCTCCCCGATGCCTCTGCCAAATCATGACTATCTCACAGTGGGCGGCCGGATTGGTCTGTTTTCTTCCGCTTGGGTTCTCGATGTCACCGATCCCTGGGTTCTTTTCCTGGGGGTAGAAGGATATTCTATTGTCTTCTCTTCTCCTCTGCCAGATCTTTTTGTCCCCACTCCCACTCCTCGGAATCCTCTAAGGCTATTGGGGTTGCGTCGGGGGATCCAGGATCTTCTCCGGAAAGGTGACGTTGTGCCTGTTCCCGAATAAGAGATGGGGCAGGGGTGCTACTCCCTGATGTTCCTGGTGCCGAAGCCGTCAGGGGACTTTGGACCTATCTTGGACCTCAAGATTGTGAACTTCTATGTGCCATACCAAAGGTTCAAAATGGTGAGCTTTCAGTGGATCCTGCCACTTATTCCTCTGGGGCCTTCCTGTCATCCCTGGACCTTTTCGATGCTTATTACCACATTCCTGTGCATCCCCTCTCCCAGCGTTATTTGCGGTTCTTTGCCCTGGGTCAGCACTTCCAGTTTTGTGTTCTTCCCTTTGGGTTGGCTTTTGCCCCTCAGGTATTTACTAAGGTCCCGGCTTCCCTGGTGGGTATGTATGTATGTATTATGCACTTTTATAGCGCGAAACTGTCACCCAGAGGGTATCCTGGCGCTTTGACTCTACTGACCACCTACATAGTCACGTTTATTATGCTGTTCTAGGGAAAAGATGGGTTTTAAGCTTTTCTTAAATGAAAGGAGGTCTGTCAGGCTTCTCAGGGACAGGGGGAGGGAGTTCCAAAGCTTGGCAGCCACGTATCCAAAGGATCGGCCCCCCATCCGTAGCCTATGGATCCTCGGAACCACCACAAGATAAGCTGATGAAGAACGCAAAGGTCTCGCTGCGTGGTACCAGGAAAAGAGGTTGTGTAACATGACTGGGCCTTGGTCATGTAGAGCTTTAAAAATCAGGCAGGATGCTTTAAAAGGATTCGCTGTTGAACTGGCAACCAGTGAAGTGCAAGGGAAGAGGAGGCAGCACGAGGCCTAGAAAGAGCCAGCTTCGCAGCCATGTTTTGAATACGCTGCAGCTTGTTGATCAGAGTGACAGGTGCCCCCAGAAGCAGTGCGTTGCAATAATCTATCCTACTAAGGATAATGCCACGCACCACCTCTGGCCTAGCCTGAATTGGAAGCAGGGGGAGGATTTTCCGCAAGGTGCGAAGTAGCACCATGCAAGTAGAGATGGTTTTGTTCACAAAGCTATCCAGCTGAAGATTAGAATCAAACATGACTCCAAGGTTGCGGGCAGAGACCGCCGCAACCACATTGCCCAAGGAAGAAGAAGGCCAAAGATCAGATGGTAAAGGACGCGGAACGCGGTCTAATGAGCAATGGAGTACCTCGGTCTTAGTACCATTAAACTGGAGCAAGTTGTTTTTTAACCAGTCAGCGGTGGCATTCATGCAGCGGTGGAAGGTCTCTGTGGACACAGCATCTTCTCCTTCAAGGGAGAAAATAAGCTGGGTGTCATCGGTATAGTTGATCACTGAGATGCCGAAGGATTTAATCAAAGTAACCAGGGGGCAGAGATACAGATTGAACAGAATGGGGCTAACTGCTGACCCCTGAGGGACACCCTGTCCCACTCTCCTAATACCTGAACGAAAAGGAGGTAGAGCCACCACCTGGTGTCTATTCTGTAGATAGGAAATTAGCCAATCTCGTGCAAGTCCTGCTCCCCGGCCTCCACCAGCCTGTTGATAAGAATGGAGTGGCTGACCGTGTCGAACGCGGCCGACATGTCGAGCAGCACTAGAAAGGCTGAGCGACCATTGTCGACCCGTGATTGAAGGGTGTCCAACACGACCACCAGTGCCGACTCCGTGCCGTGGGCCGCCCGGAAGCCGAACTGGGCCACGTCCAGACAGGTGTTATTTTCCAGAAAGCTGGATAGAGACAGGGTCACAAGCTTCTCCATGATCTTGACTGGAAAAGGAAGCAATGAGATTGGCCGATAATTAGACAGACAGGTGGGGTCAAAAGTGGATTTCTTTAGGAGGGAAGAAACCACTGCAAGCTTCCAGCTATCGGGGACCATGGCAGTGCTGAAGGACTGGTGGCAGATGGAGTATAGAGGCTGGAAGAGTTCCTCCTGAAAGGATTTCTAATATTTGTGCGGGAGTGGATCAAGAGGGGAGCCAGAAGACACCCCACATGCTAGAGCAGAAAACTCAGCAAACGGAGGAAGAGAAAAGCTCTCCAGCCGCCGATGAGCTGCCTGTTCTTCCAACTCGGCTACAGTGTGAAATAATACAGGGGTGTCCAAGGGCTGCAGGCAAGAAGTGTCTGGAATAGAGAGGCCGCTCAAAATATTCGCGATTTTATCCTCAAACGCTTTTGCAAGTGAGTCGCAAAGAGATTGGGTGGCTGGAATGTTATTAGCTACGCAAGCCGGCCTAGAAAGGTTGTTTACTATTTTAAACAGAGCCTGCGATTTGTTAGTTGCGTGTGTCAGTGTGACCTCAAAGTATTCAGCTTTGGCGCATTTAATCTGGGCTTTGTATTCCAGCAATGCTAATTTGTATCGAGACTTGTCAGTCTCAGAATAAGGCTTCCTCCATACCCTTTCTGCCTGTTTGCACCGGTGTTTAAACTGGAGAAGGTTGCTCGAATACCATGGCATGGCGGGCCTTCGCCTGGCTCTAGATTTACGTAAAGGAGCCAGCGTGTCCAGCGAGTTGGTGATCTGCTGGCACAAGCTAGAGTAGCTCGCCTCGGCATTCCCCTCAGTTCAAAACCTCCAGGAAGCAAGGAAGGGAGATTAGGGTTATGCAGAAGTTTAGACCACTGCCTATTGGCCTTGATGGAATCCAGGCCATTCCTACTGAGAGAGTCTACGGGCAGGTAAAGGGAGAAGTGAACTAATGCATTATCTGTCCAGCATTGAAAAGCTATTTCCCTGATCACCACCTGGGAGCATTCTGAGAAAACCAAATCTAGGACGTGGCCCTTCAAATGGGTCTGTGATGGTACCAGCTGTTGCAGCTGAAGATTGCTGCATGCCTGGCACAATTCCCTAAAGGCCGTGTCTAGAGGCCCATTAGGCCATAGATTGAAATCCCCCAGGATAAGTAGTCTGGTATGGGAGTTTGAAAGATCATAGAATAAGTCTACCAGATCTGGTATCTTAGATAATGCCGAGCCCGGTGGTCTGTAGCAGAGCAGTCCAGAATACAAAACACCTTTGTGCCCTTTAGGCGAGAAGATCGTAAGTTCGAACCCTTGGATCGCTTTGACCTCAAATAGGGAAAAGGTCAAGGAGTCTCTAAAGATGAGACCAAGTCCTCCACCTCTATTTCCCAGCCTCGGGCAATGCAAGATTTTATAGCCCGGAGGACAAGCCAATCCAAGTTCTACATCGCTGTCCGCTCGGGTCCACGTCTCAGTTAGAAAAAGCACATCCAACCTGTATGAGTCTATAAGGAGTGCGATTTCAGCATGGTGTTTACAAAGCAAGCGGACATTAAGCAGGCCACAGGACAACGCCTCCGGCTTAGCGGAGTTGGTGTTCAGCGCCTGACTAACTTTGGAGTTTTGGTGTAACTGAATTAACTCAGTCCTGGAATAGGTGACAGGAGTATGAGAGTCAAGGACAGCATGACTGGCACTGGGCGCGCCGGTGCGCGAACGGGCGCAAACAGGCTTACCTCTGGTGCACCTCTGGTGCGCCTCCGGCGCGCCCGCTGCGCGCCACCACTGCGCGCTTGGGAGTGGCACATCCTATATAGCCGTTAAGTGCGGGAGTCCTGCGAGGCAGATCTCTGGCCCCAGACCCAAGATGGCGCCTGTTAATCGGCACCTCCTGGCTACCCACACCCAAGATGGCGCCTAAAATACCGCGATGCGGTTTCCAAGAAGTCCTAGGTCCCGCAAAGTGCGAGTGGCGGTACAATTATAGTGCAGGTGAGAGCTACACTAGCTATGACCCCAGAAGATGTCCCCAATGCGCAAATAAGCGACTGCGTCCTAAGTCGAGCAGCGCGGTGCAAGTGCGCGTCAAGTGAGTTTTTAAAATGATAAAACAACAGAAAGCAGCAGCAGCTTACGCAAGCGTGCAGTGGCAGGTAAAGTCTACCTGGACTGGGGAGTTCCTGCTTAAATCCCTCCTCAGAGCACGGGAGTCCTGCGAGGTAGATCTCTGGCCCCACAACCAAGATGGCGCCCGTTAATCTGCACCTCCTGGCTACCCACACCCAAGATGGCGCCTAAAATACGGCGATGCGGTTTCCAAGAAGTCCTAGGTCCCGCAAAGTGCGAGTGGCGGTACAATTATAGTGCAGGTGAGAGCTACACTAGCTATGACCCCAGAAGATGTCCCCAATGCGCAAATAAGCGACTAAGTCCTAAGTCGAGCAGCGCGGTGCAAGTGCGCGTGAAGTGAGTTTTTAAAATTATAAAACAACAGAAAGCAGCAGCAGCTTACGGAAGCGTGCAGTGGCAGGTAAAGTCTACCTGGACTGGGGAGTTGCATACTGAAAGTGTACTGTTGTTTCCTTACCTGGACGATTGGTTAATCTCTTCCTGGTCTTTTCTTAAGGCCCTGGAGAATGTGGCGCTGGTACGGCTTTGCCTGGAGTCTCATGGGTTCCTGGTGAAAGTCAGCAAGTCCCACCTCGTCCCTTAACAGGAACTTCAGTTCATCAGTGCCCTCTTCAACACCGGGTTGGGGTTGGTGTTTCTGCCTCCAGATCGCCAACTCTGTCTTCGGTCTCATCTGGAATCCCTCCTGTCAAAGTCTTCTGCCTCCGCATTGACCTGGTTGCGGGTTCAGGGTGACATGTCTGCCTCTCTTTTCCTGGTCCCTTAGGCTCGCAGACACCTCTAACATCCGGTGTATCACCTTCTTTCCCTCTGGGATCCAATGTCCCTGGACTACGAGGCCCCTGTTTCTGTGACTCCTGCCGTGTCTCACCTGATGCAGTGGTGGTTGGTCCCGGAAAACCTGGCGAGGGGTGTTCCTCTAAATCCTCCCCTTCCCTGTACCCTGACCACCTATGCCAGCCCTTGGGGTTGGGGGGCCACCCTCGGGTCTCTCTCTGCCCAGGGTCCTTGGTCCTCTGCGGAGAGCTGGATGTCCTCAAACTGGATTCAATCCTCTCTCAGGTTTGGAAGAAACAGACTGACTGACTATGATAAACCCCAATTGCTCTGAGGTACAGGAAATATTAATAACGCCAGACCAAAATGGAAGTGAAGAAGCTTTAATTTTAAATCATTCTGACTCATACACTGGGTTTATCAGCCAAGTCCCCCCGAAAACAGGATATTCAGAAGAATCTTCCCTCAGTATACTTTTTTGGAATATCGCAGGCTTGCGCTCCAAGCTAACTAACGAAATTTGGATTAACTTCATACAAAAATGTAATGTCCTCTATCTACAGGAGACATGGGCCACATGCGCAATACACATGGAGGGCTATAAAACGTACTTTTCTCAAGCACTTCCTTCAACATCAGGGAGAGCTAGGGGAGGTATGTCGATTTTTATCTCCAATCTCGTTGATATTGAGAAAATCGTTCAAGTTAAACTAGAGACCAACTATCAAATTATAATGCTGAGGGTGAATAAAAGCAACTCCTTTATCTTGGTTAACTTTTACAATAATCTCAAATTGGACGAAATAATTAGGGTATTAAAAGAAATTCATTTATGCTTGCAGGAACTAAAAAATAAGGTAACCAAAGATTAGGTCATCATATGGGGGGGCGATTTTAATCAATTTCTATGTGGGGACAAATCCAACTCAATCTGTGGTCTTCGGGACGAAAACGAAATCCCACTAACTCATTTTTCCCATACAATGACGGGGAACTGTCTGAATGAAATAATTTTCGGGCTGGAACTGGGTCTGACCAACGAATTGATGAACCCTCCAATCCCCCTACCTAGTAATTTTAATGGTAAAGGATTATGTAATGTAATGTAAAAAATATTTCTAAAGCGCAACTAACACCTAGCGGTTTCTTGGTGCTCGAGCAAAAGGGGGAAGACGGTACGCAGGGCGAAAAAGGCATTAGTGGTAGGCATCTAGTATTATAGATTTCATTTTTATTTCTAGTGATTTCTGCTCTCGGAATACTGAATTTTTCGACGCATGATATTGCAGTAAGTGATCACTATCCCAACAGTATTAACTTATCGCTCCCACACCATTCAGATACACGTAGTTCCTTGAGGATCCTTGGGCAGGCGACCCTGTCCCTTTACAAGTTAAATAGCTTCTCCTTAAAGTGGGCTAACGCAGATCCAATAGAGATCACCACGAAAGTAGTAAAAATCTCGCTAATGGCAATCGAAAAATGTCTCGATCTTTCAACTGGACACGAAGAGGCCATGAGTAACTTCGTGGCTATAACGAAAACAATAAAAGAAGCTTTTCATATTAATTTAAAACACAGGACTAATCAACCCAAAGGTTGGTTTAATAATAAATGTACTAAAGCCTACTCTAAATTGAAAATAGCCCTCCATGGTACAATAAGGGATAAAAAGGAAATAGCCACTCTCAGAAGAGAGTATAATCAGGCAATAAAATCAAGGAAAAACGATCTGAAAAATGAGTTATGGGCCCAACTTCACAAAAGCTGCGCTACAAAAGATGGCACTGCCTTTTGGGCAATAATTAAAGCCACCTTTTTAGTAGACACAAACGATAAGCCCAAAACTGACGTGGCCATTGACGAGCAAACATGGGTCGTCATTTTGCACAGATATTTGGTCTGTCACCGGAAGATCACCAAGTGATCGGTGAGAAGGAGGGATCAAACGTGGTAACAAGGACATCCTCCTTTCCCATCGATCTTGATATCACACATGCGGAAGTAGAGCTAGCTTTGCTAGCTAGTAAGAGTGGAAAGGCTCCAGGCCCCGATGGGGTCCCAGTTGATTTTTATAAGTACAATTCGGAACTGTGGACCCCCATTCTAACTCGAGTCCTGGAAGCATCATGTGCCGTAGGGCTGGTGGACTCATGGTCCGAATCCATCTTGGTTCCAATCTTTAACAAGCATTTGCAATGCAATAGGTCTCGCATTAGGAAAGTTTGAGCTATTGGTCTTGTAAATGACACATTTTTTATTTATGTGTTTGTTTTGAAAATAGCGAAATTAATAGCTTTGTCATTTTCAATGCCAATACTTTTATCTTTTGTAATTGTGACACCTATAGGCATTTGTAATGCAACATGTTTTGTATTTACGTGACTTAGATGTATTGATATTACAAATAACAATGGCTTTTAATTTTTTTAAATAATTAATACTTAAATAAAAGTTATTGTAACTTATAATGGCAATATCTTAAACTTTTGTAAATAACTTTTGTGAAGAATATGTTCAGTGTATTTTATTGTGATGAAAATCCAAGAACAGAAGTGAAATATTACCAACTTTTTGTGACATTTGTAATAAAGCTTGAAACATTGAGAGAACATATTTGAACCAGTTGTTGTTGAATGGTTGCACAGATTGATACTGTGGTGGCGCTGAGTGATGGTGTGGCGTTTAGTGATGTTATGGTGCCCCTGAGTGATGCTGTGGTGCCCCTGAGTGATGCTGTGGTGCCCCTGAGTGATGCTGTGGTGCCCCTGAGTGATGCTGTGGTGGTGCCATAGATTGAGTGAGGGCGATAGATAGGGTCAGGGCGATAGATAGGGTCAGGGCGATAGATAGGGTCAGGGCGATAGAGGGTGTGAGTGAGGGCGTGAGGATGTGAGGGTGTGTGAAGGTGAGGAGGTGTGATGTGAGTGAGGGTGGGTGAATGAGGGTGTGAGGGTGACGAGGGTGAGTGATGGTGTGTGAGGCGGAGGGTGTGAGGGTGAGGGTGAGTGAGGGTGAGTGAGGGTGTGTGAGGGGTGAAGGTGAGAGGGTGTGAGGGTGAGTGAGGGTGGGAGGGTGAGTGAGGGTGGGAGGGTGAGTGCGGGTGTGTGAGGGTGAGTGCGGGTGTGTGAGGGTGAGTGCGGGTGTAGGAGGATGAGGGGGTGAGGGGTGAAGGTGAGGGGGTGTGAAGGTGAGTGGGGGTGTGAGGGTGATGGGGTGTGAGGGTGAGTGATGGGGGGGGTGAGGCTGAGGGTGTGAGGGAGAGTGAGGGGGGGTGAGGGTGAGTGAGGGTGTGTGAGGGTGTAAGGGTGAGTGAGGGGGTGAGGGTGTGAGGGTGAGGGATGGTGTATGAGGATGAGGGGGTGAGGGGGTGAGGGTGTGTGAGGGTGAGGGGGTGTGAGGGTGTGAAGGTGAGTGAGGGGTGAGGGTGAGTGCGGGTGTGAGGGTTGTGAGGGTGAGGGGTGTGTGAGGATGAGGGGGTGAGGGGGTGTGAAGGTGAGTGATGGTGTGTGAGGGTTGGTGAGGGTGCGAGGATGTGAGGGTATGCGATGGTGAGGAGGTGTGAGGGTGAGTGAGGATGAGGGGGTGAGGGTGTGAGGGTGGGGGGTGTCAAAGTGAGTGAGGGTGTGTGAGGGTGAATGAGGGTGTGTGAGGGTGGGTGAGGGGGTGTGATGGTGAGGAGGTGTGAGGGTGAATGAGGATGAGGGGATGAGGGGATGAGGGGGTGAGGGGGTGTTAGGGTGTGAGTGAGGGTAAGGGTGTGTTGGTGAGGGTGTGTTGGTGGGTGAGGATGTGAGGGTGTGTGATGGTAAGGAGGTGTGAGGGTGAGTGAGGATGAGGGTGTGTGAGGGTATGAAGGTGGGTGAGGGTGTGAGTGAGGGTGGGTGAGGGGCGAAGGCGAGTGAGGGGGTGAGGGTGAGTGAGGGTGTGTGAGGATAAGGGTGAGGGGGGTGAGGGGGTGTGACGGTCTGAAGGTGTCTGAAGGTGTGTGAGGGTGTGTGAGGGTGTGTGAGTGAGGATGAGTGAGGATGAGTGAGGGTAGGGTGAGGCGGTGTGAGGGTGAGGAGGTGTGAGGGTGAGGAGGTGTGAGGGTGAGTGAGGGTGAGTGAGGGTGTGAGGCCTGCAGTTTTGGCCTGCAGGTGGCGATAGGCGACCACGTCCCGAAAGAAGGTTCACATCACAGGAGGGGGATAAAAGTTTGCGGCATTTAAAAACCAGTGGCTTACATAATGTCATCGACTTTCACTTAAAATAGTCACTCTCAGTGAGAGACGGGTAGATTCCATGTGCGGCAAGAGGGCCTGTAAGCCGACATCACAGGGTGTGGATAGAGGGGAGGGTGTAAGTAGGGAGGGAGAGCGAGAGCAGGGAGATGAGAGAAGAGTTGAAGAGAAAGGCAGAGGGGAAAAGAAATTGTATTGAGGCGGTTGATATAAAGCAGAGAAGAGAGAAACAAAGGGGCAATATGTAGGAAAAAAGGCTTCATTGTGTAGCTTTCGTGAGTGTCTGCCACCAGGACAATTAAATTCACTCAGTGAAGGCGCTGTTTAACAGTGGGCTATACAAAACTAATCTATCAGGTTTTTTTTGCTTAAAGTCCAAAATCATTGTGTTGTTTGAAAGTTTATTTGTTCAGGCAGTCCTGTATTTTTAGTCATCGCCACTTGTATGTTGGACCGGGGAAACCCATGCTTGAATGGGAACAAAGCTAAGTGCCTACTGTAACGCACAAAGGAATCTATTTCTTATATTCATTTTATTACAACGACATAACTGCCGCCTTCTACTCGCAGTGAAGTGCCTCTCAAAAAGTTTCATACGTTATCAAAATGTCACTCATATAGTGAGATGCGTGATGAGAGATAGCATATGCGGGTATGGGATAAGAGTAAATATGACGCCAAAATAATAAATAAATAAACCAGCAGCTTGACCCATTTATTCACTGTGATGCTTCCGATAATTAAAAATGTGCCTTTACAAAGAAGTGTTTTAAAAAGAATACCAGCGTGCATGTTCATTACAAGACGGCTAGAAATAATTACTCATGATGTTCAAAGCAAGCCTGTTCATTTCAAGCTACCCTCAGCCAGCCTCGGAAAAAACGAAAGTAATACAAAAGCGAAACTGACACTGCCACTGCAGACAATGCTGCGCGCTCCCGAGGTGAAATCCGGCACTGAAAACGCTCGTAACACTTTGGTGTCCACTCTCCTAAAAACGGATCACATTAGTTGTCGAGCTGACAGCATTCATGCTTCGCATGAATGCTAACGTCAGCTTGACCTAAAAAAGGGGGATCGCCAATCCCCCTCTTGTTACTGCCCAATATCACTGCTGGACTCTCTGGGCATGGTGGCTGGACGAATTATCCTCATTTGCAGCTCTGGGCGGACGATAACAAGAACCTATCGGACCTTCAATTTGGGTTCCGAGAGGATCTTGGTACTACAGAACAAGTTCTCAACTTCGCCCTTTTGACAGGCAAATACGTATATGCTAAGGGTGGGGCCTTGCATATGGCGTATGTTGACATATCAGCAGGCTTTGATTGCGTTAGCCATTCTAAGTGATGGTCCATTCTATTAGTAATGGGGGTAGAGTTACCTTTAGTAAACTTCTTACGAGAATTATAATCTGATGCAAAAGCATGAGTGAGGTATGGTCTTGGGGGACAATTAATGACGTCTTTCAGCGTACAGCGGGGAGTAAGGCAGGGCTGTGTCCTGGCACCCTTTCTTTTTACACTCTACACCAACGGCCTTGAACAGGAAATGGTAAAAGGGTGTCAGGACCTACCACTAATTAATAACCGCCCTATACCTTCGCTGCTCTACGCTGATGACGCGGTAATTTTATCCCGGAGCCCCATAGAATTACAGCGTGCTCTCTTAAGATACCATACTTTCATGGCCAACCTGGACCTGAAAATTAATATTAAAAAAATGTACATTATGAGGACAGGTCTAAAAACAAAGAGAACAAAGGCTATTATACCCGTACTTAGGAATCGTAATAGACAATAAGTGCACGTGAAAACAAGCAATCGAAACCAGAAAACTGCTTTTCACGAGGGCAACGGCTGCATTGGTCAGTTTCTCACGAAGACCAGGGAACCGCCCCCCCACTGAACTTATTCACATTTACCAGGCTAAATGTATAAGCACTGCGATCTACGGGGCAGGGGTGTGGGGCTAAGATAAGGTGGACTCCATCCAAAACATGGAAAATTCCTTTTTAAGATATCTCCTTGCCTTACCGCAGGGTTCTTCGACCTATTCGTGCCACATAGAACTGGGTCTGTCATATTTGACAGACATAGTTAAAATTCAGCCACTTCTTTTATGGCACCGCATATGGTCATCCACCAAAATAATTTTGTGTCAAGACCTTATTCAGGACTGTCTCTTGCTAGAAAATGCTCAAAAGATAGGGTGGATTGCCTACATTAAAAATTTGCTATTTGATCTGGGTATGGCAGAATATTTTTATACACCCACAGCAATTGCAGAATTACCAAGGAAAGTTTTTAAAACAATCTGCATGACACACCAAGATCAGATACGGTTGAGTAAGGAGGTTACCAAAATAACTGTGCAATATATGTTAACAGTTCAAACAACCCTGACCATCCAACCATACCTAACTTTGAACTTAACCAGCTATGAAAGGTTACTATTAACAAGGTTTAGGATGAATACCTTCCATCGCTTTATCACCTTCCCGCGAACTAATGATTGGGCAAAATCCTTATCATCTTGCCCTTGTGATGAATTCTCCAGTCAAACTACAATGCACACTGTTCAGTTTTGCAAGTTTTTCATTGAACCAAGAAAGCGTTGGATAATTCCCATTTTAAAAACTATGAGTCTCCGAAGATGCCGTCCCGCATTTCTCCGTCTTCTATTTTTAGAGGAAGAACATATTGCGAAAGAGGTTGGCAGATTCCTGAAGTTTGTAGTAAGACATAGGGTAAACCTGGAGTAGACTGTGAAATTCATATTTCGATTATGATTACCCATTTCCCTATTTTATGTTTTTAATTTATATTTTTATAACTGATGACTGCTTATTTGTATTTTATAAGACGTTAAAACGTATTAATGAATTGCTTTTATCCTGTGTGTAGAAACATTTTAAGTATATTTTATGGTAAAACTCTTGTTTTATAAATGTACTTTTATGGTTTTTCAAATTTAAGAAAAACGAATAAAGGAATTGAACTGAACTGACTCTGTGAGGGGAAGATTAGCCTGCCTTCTGCCCTGGAGCAGAATCTGTGCATTACGCTACTGTCTAGACAGTGGTCCAGTGGGGCAGGAGAACTCCAGCCTGCTGGAGGTTTTAGTGGATGCACTACAGGTTTTAGGATTCATGGAGAAACTAAGAACTGCTGGGAGTCACTTAGAACTGTGCAAGGACAGAGGAGTGGAACCCCCTAGTGGCAGTGGGTGACCTCTATTGAGCTGCTCCAGTGACCTCAAAGAATTCCTCCAGAACAGAAGAATCACACCCATCCTGGAGTCATGCGGTCTACTGGTCTAACTGTAATCTTCTGGAAAGATGGGAAAAGCTTAGGTTCAGAGCTCAGCTCCCGTTTCATTGTTCAGCCTTCCCTTCTCTGTAGACCGGCTGTTCCTGACGACAGCCATCGATGAGTGATAGAAGGTATATGAGGACTGTGCTTCCAAAGGTTCTTTTTTCCGCTTGAGCACCTGGAGTCGAGCCACAGAGATAGATGTCGCTGCTGTGCTTGTATGATCTGTTTGAACCTCATAATATGCTGCAAACAAGTGTGCATAAGTGTAGTCACCAGGATAACTGATTTCTTCACATTCCCGATCTAAGGTCCACTGATTCCTCATCAGTTCTCCCCACATTCGCTTACCTCGCACCTTGTCAGCAGGTAAGTGCTTTTGTGCACTTCAGGACAATTACTACTGCCTACGCCCCACCATACCAGTCATTGCAGAAGCAAACAGCAAAACTACATGACTCTTCACAGCAAAACTACATGACTCTTCCAATGGAGACTAGAACTCCATGTTGAGGAGATTCCCCTGGAACCCTCTTACTCATGGCACTGGTGACCATTTCTGAATGCTGTAGCTCTCGCACATCCTTTGCACGTGACTCCACATTGTTTCTCCCCCTGCCCAGTCTCAGACTAGTGAAATGGGATACATTTGATTCTACCTCATCTCTTCCCTTTCTGGACCCTTTGTCAGTTGTTTGGACTTGCACCTTGAACATTTGTTGCTCATTTATTGAGAAATGCTGGCCTGTCATGTGCAATAGCTCTGGCCTCCTGGGTGAACCTGGCAGCATCCTATTTTCTGTTCTGGGGAATAAGCAGCCGTTTCACCCTTCACAGCCTTCTATGTACTCAGGCACCATTGGCCACCTCAAACTGTACAAACTACCTTTATGCAGCGCGTATGCAAGGAACACTTTGGCTTTTTTCTGAAGTTAAACTCAGACAAAACAGAGGTTTTCATTTGTGGGAAGGATACCAGCTTCTTGGATCTTTTGTGGTGGCCGCAGGCCCTCGGCCCTCTTCCAGACCCAGTGTCCAGAGGAAGGAATCTTGGAGTGGTTTTTGATGCAGAATTGTCCTTTAGGGAACAAATTATTAAATTGACATCTTCATGGTTCTGGATGCTAAGGTCTTTGAGAAAGGTGTTGCCTTTCATTCTCTTCCAGATACAGAAATCAGTGGTCATCGCTCTTGTCTTCTCCAGGATTGATTAATGTAATGCTCTCTATATGGGCATCAAACAACTTGAACTCGAAAAACTTCAGATGCTGCAGAATGTGGCTGCCAGTCTGCTAAAAAACCTCGACAAACACAAGTTGGTGTCAAACACCTTGCTGGAACGTCACTGGGTGCCTACAAAGAAAAGGGTCTCATTTAAGGCACTCTGTCTGGTTCAGATAGACTTCATGGCACAGGACCTGTTTCGGTCCCCAGGATAAAAAAAGCCCCTTAGGGTTGCCCCATCTTTGTATACACCACTTGCCAGCTATGGCATAAACTTCCATTACATCTCAAACGCAAGTCGAACCTTTTCAGTATTGGTAAACAGTTGAAATTATGGCTATTTTCTTCATCTGTTTAACTCTAAAAGTTCCTTAGTAAGTTGATCTTATGATTCTAGTGCCAAGATACCCTCGGGTATTCACATGCTTTTGAAAATCTAAATTGATTCATATACAGACCCCAAGTTTGATCACTAACCTGCCCGAACAATCAGTGGTGAAGGGACTCTACTCCTAGTGGTGAACCTTCCACATAGGGCCTAGTGATACACTTGAACATAGCTTGTTGTACTGTTGCCCTAGCCTTTGCTTTCTGGCAGGTAGAGATAATAAATTGTGGTTACTTCAATCAAGTTTCTCCACTCAATGGTTTGTTCTACAGATGTGCGCTTTAGATGTTGCTTCCATTTTCTTAGACTACTAATTTATTTGGCCTCTTTTAGTAAGAAGATATTATTTTATAGAGTGATCCGCTCTACTCATGCATCATTTACCAGGGTTGGGCACTCCGGCATACAACAGCATTATCAGGAACCCTGAAAAACAACCTAGAGTGGCACTAGTGTTTCAATTTATTTCTCCAAAACTCAAGGACGGGGTGGCGGAAACTGACATTTGCGGGCCTGGGAAATTGAGCATTGACAGAGTAATAGATTTTTTTTTGTTTTTAGGATATTTTAATTTGCTCCATATGCCACCATCATCTAGTGATTGCATGCTATCTGCAAGGGGCTCCCAAGGCTATTACTGGTAGGTAAGGCTGGTGGCCATCTTCCAAAAGGCAACTGAGAGGGAGCAGCAGCGAATGCCGAGGACCAAGGCCAGGAATCATTCTTAAACCACACTATCCAAAAGCTTATTCTAAAGCTTCAAGGCCCCTACTGACTGATGGTTATTGAAACCTGATTGTGGGCATGAGATTACTCAGTGCACAGGGCAGGGAGCGTGTCAAAGCATTCTGTGGAAGGATGCAGCTCGTTCAGAGAGATATCACTGGTGCAGTCCACCTGGTGAAAATAGATTGACCCATTGCTCTGCATCACACAAATCTTATTCCAGGATAGACTTGCTTTTGTGGATCAGATACTAGTCCCTCACCTACGAGAGATTAATTCCGGGGTACTCTCTGTCAGATCATGCACTGGTGAGCTGTGCTATGGACTGGAGAGATGAAATCCTGCTGGCGAGTTTGGGCTGGAGCTTTCATCAGTGTCTTATGAAAGGTGTTGTAGCTGACAAAGCTACAGTACCCAGATAAGAGTTCCTCTCCTTTAATGATATGGGATAATGTAAACTCTCAGTGGTCTAGGAGTACCTAAAAGTGGTTGTTAGGGGCACATGTATTGTAGAATCAGCTTGCATGAAAACGTTTAGGGCGCAACAGCAGAAATGCCTTCAAGCGGTACTCCAAGAGTTGGTATCGCAGCAGAAGAAATTGATTTCTCAAAAGATTCAGCATAATCTTTAGTTTTGGAGGGACTGTTACATTTCCTATAATTGAATAATGCAGAGCATTTCCTAGCAAAAGTCAAACAAAAATTCTCTGACTATAAAGCAGAGTCCGGACTACCAGCTAAAATTAGATGGTAACAATCTGGGTCAAACAGAGCACCCATCAAAAAGGAGGATGGAATTAGCTATCACATGGATTAAGGCAAACTCAAGCTATTCCTACATTTCTTTTAGAGGCTATACTTGAAAGAAAGGGCTGATGAGGGGAGAAATTGAATTAAATCTGAGAGGAACACCCAGTACTTAATTTGTAAGAATATAATTGCCAGCGTCCCATCAAGAGGCCATTGCAAATTGTACCATCCACTGCCCCTTCCAGCACTGCCAATGACAGTACCAACACAACAACTAACCATCACACTTCTACAAGTGTGACAATCCAGGATGTCAAAGACCCTCAAAGCTATAAGAATAGCTTGGACGGCAGGTATTAGTCATTTTTAACGTATATTAAATTAGTAAATAACTATTGTGTTCATCTCTAAATCGGGCAAATAACCCTACCATGTGGCAGACTGTCAGATGTGCCAGTGTCGACAATGAAGTACTGCTAGGAAATCACTGGCTCAAATTAAGCCTTATATTATAGCACTTCCTTCATAAAATATCTGGGCACTCAACTAACAGCTTCAAGTGATGAGATGTACACGGCTAAATTCCTACCCTTCCTATGCTTAATTAAGAAAGACAGGGCAAGATGGCGTGATCACTGGCTCTCTTGATTAAGATGCATAGCAATGATTTAAATGGTTCTTCCGTCTAGAACGTTATTTTTGTTTCAGTTTGTTCCACTGAGAAGATAACAGATTTCTCAAGCAGCTACAATCAGCCTGCATGAAATTCATTGAGTAGAGACAACCGGCTAAAACCATTGAAGGCATAAGACAGCAATCGGTAAAGATGGACAGCTTGGAGATTCCCAATCTCTTGCTCTAGTACTAGGCCTCCAACTTGTGGTATCTGCTGCTGTGATCAAACGTGGAGCCAAAGAAGTCCTGGTGCTTGCATGATTCCCACTTTAGGAAATCTCTTGGTTGGAACCCATAGACAGATCGGTGAATATGCACAGCTACAGTGGCTATGTAAACATCAGCGGTCAGGGTCCATATGGGTGGGAGACTCGTTCTCATCATCTTTCCCTCACCCTTCATCCTAGTCTTTGGAAACTCAGCATTAAGACTAAGGCTACATAGATAGATATATTGAAAGTGACACCTGATACTGGCTGAAGAAATAAAGAAAAAAGATTACTAGTTTGGAGAAAAAGGATGTTTCAGATACACACCATTTAGGCATTGAGATCTTTTCACACTGATTAAAGAGGGAGACATTCTAACTGACTCCATTTGATAAAGATCTAAGTAACATTCTGGAGGAATCCAACCGGATCTCTAGCACCGCCGTACTGGTGACGAGCTCAGCTCGTCATGAGGCACAGTGAAGCTGCACTCATGACAAGTGACCCGTTTTTCGAACGTTCAGCACAGCGGGGGAATAATCCCCGCGTGCAAACGTTCCAACGGCCGTGACGAGCCCAGCTCGTCATGAGTGCAGCTCAACCGTGCCTCCTGACGAGCTGAGCACGTCATTAGCACACAAGGGGTTAATCAGAGTCACTACGCAAAAAAAATAGGAATAAAAAATGGAAGACATGAGCCAGCCCTTTTCTGATGACAAGTGGTCCTTTATTTTGTAAAATGTATATTGAAGCAATGCTCATACACAGAGTGGTGCAACAGCTGTGAAAATTTAGTTTCAGTAGCATGAGACTCACAGCACCTCCGTACAACTCCTTAAATACCGGAATAGTTCCAGAAGAACTCAGAAAGTCATATATACACCCCTTACTTAAGAAAACAAATTTGGACCCGCTGAACTCTGACAACTACAGACCGATTTCAAATTCACCTTTCCTGAGCAAACTGAAAGAAAGAACAGCTTTCGCCAAGATGTCACAATTAATTGAAGAGAAGGCCATGCTTTCAGATGGGATTCCGTCCAAGAAGAGGCACAGAATCTGCCCTACTTGCCATCTGAGATAACCTGAAGAACACAGTTGCCTGCAACAGGGTTGCAGCTCTATTTCTCTAGGACCTCTCAGCTGCCTTTGACACGGTTGACCAGGACACTCTGCTACAAAGACTCTACAAATTCGGCATAGAGGGGACTGCTCTAGACTGGATCGCATCCTACTTTCGCAACAGAACTAATGACATCCATACCCTACCTTTCTCGTCCAAACCGCACTTCACAATAGCATGGTCCCTCAATGCTCTATTATCTCGCCCATGCATTTCAACATCTACCTGAAGTAATTACCGGCACTGATTAATCAATGTCACCTCATGTGCTATACCTATGCAGATGACACGCAAATACTCCTTCAACTGCAATGCCCCAAAGACATTGGAAATTCGCCAATTTTTAGTTATCTCAGAGCCGTGGATCATTCGATGTTGTGGACCCATCTCAAATTGAATGCTTCCAAAATGGAAATACTCATGTGTGGTGATTGGAAACATTATGACCCGCTTGCTGCGTGGCCTGATAATGTGGGAACACCGCCTAAAATATCGAAGGGAGTAAGGAACCTCGGAATGACCATGAACTCCAAGCTGTCGATAAATGCCCAGTTGGACAAACTAGCAAGATCAAGCTTTTTTACTATAAAAACTCTGTGACAAATCTTCCACCATTTGGGATTTCCACACAAGGACTAGGCCACCATCTCCCTTGTTTTGCCCAAACTCGATTACATCAATAGTCTCTACCACAGACCACCTTTAATGACCATGAAAAGACTACATAAACAAAGAAGGGGGAGAAGGAGGTTAAACCAGACCAGGTCGGCCTCCAGTCTGTGTACGAAATACAGGGACCTTATGTCAAAGGTCCAGAGACCTGGTGGGTGTATTTATGGTTACTGCTTACTGAGTCAGTGTGTACCAAAAAATATATGTAAGAAAGAAAAATTTCTTTCTAGAGTCCCCTCACTCACCGGGGTTGCCCCACGGTGACATGCTTCATCATTGGGGCCATCCCAGTTCTCTACGAAAAGGGGCGTGCTGCGACAAGGCGACTACGCTGGAGCACTGGTTTTGTGAGATGACTATGTGTGGTGCAAGTGTGATAATGGTGGAGTGGGTGTGGGATTAAAAATACCGTGCTAGTGGGCCTCAACAATTTATTTCGCTCCTAGTGTGGTATAAAAAAGTTAAAAAGGGGTAACACTGTATTGGGGCAACCCCGGTGAGTGAGGGGACTCTAGAAAGAAATTTTTCTTTCTTACATATATTTTTTGGTACACACTGACTCAGTAAGCAGTAACCATAAATACACCCACCAGGTCTCTGGACCTTTGACATAAGGTCCCTGTATTTCGTACACAGACTGGAGGCCGACCTGGTCTGGTTTAACCTCCTTCTCCCCCTTCTTTGTTTATGTATTCAGCAGCCACGGGCTGCGGGAGTCTTTCTTTTGTTTAGACACAGGTCACCTGACTAATACATACCAGGCTGATCTAGAGACTAAGTCAACACACACGAAGAAACACTCACAGAATAATCATGGCACAGAACACAGGACTATCCTTTTCGGAGGATGAAGTTGATAGAGCCATTGCCTCCATGTTACCACACGCAGGAGCACCCACAGGAGAAAACAGTGATGCGAGCCAATGTTGGGACGAATTGACTGAATTAAAGAGAACACAGATAAAAACACTGATTCATGGCGTCATGATGGCAGAATACTTACAAGCCAACGCAGCACCGAGGGGTCTCATAGTCAGGAATGAACCCTTTATATTCCAGCACGACAGACAATTCAAGCTGGACTGGTCCAAAATATCCTGGCATTGTACCAGAGACTGGCTGGTCTTGATCATTAAAACCGCAACCAGACTAGTAGATTCCCTGAAGGAAGAGATAAATTCCATGGAGATACGCCTCAAGTCTTTTCAAACTCCAGCAGAGCTAACGAAAAGACTGAATGAGCTAAATAAGACGATGTCTGAATTCGAAATTAGCCTAAGAGATTCAAAATACATCAAACTATCTAAGGATAAAAAAGCATTCGCTCACGAGAAAGTGTATCCTTACATTAGGGATGATTACAGAACCAACAACAAGAACTCAGGATACAACACTGATAGTGATGGTTCCGACACAGGATCTAATAGCTCTGGGGGATCAAGTAATTACAGCACTACCCCTAACAGGAGAGCCAGAAGAGGACGAGGCAATGGAAGGGGTTTTAGAGGCAACCAAGCACCGATATGGCCTATGTACCAAGACCCATATAATTATTGCCCTCCGCCCCCGCCTTTCTTCTATGGCCCACCCATGTACAACCAACCCAACTATCAGAACTGGGGCAATGATCAAGGAAGCCAGGGAAATCAAATGAAACCTTTTTTAGGGAGAGGCCGCCAGGCACAAAGAGCAAAAAACAAACCCAATCAGGGAGTACAGTGGGCGGAACCAGTGGTGACTACCGCACGGCACACACGGAGCAAAGGCCCGCCGGAATCAGCAGCGAGCGCCAGCTCGACTTAGTGGTAAATCTATCCTCACTATGCCTCACAGCTATACAGACCCAAGTGCTTAACAAAGGCCTGGGTTTTGTACCCACCCCAACCACAGACAAGTTCAAACTATGCTGTGAACTAAAAGAATTCCTGAGGAAAATCAAACTACAGGTATTCTTTCAAGACAAAGATCCCCAAGTACAAACAAAGAGTGACACAGGACTACATAAAAAATCAAACTTTGTCCCTCCATCACACAGCCTACCAGTGGAGGTACTAACCTTTGAAAAGGCAATTATGCGAGAGGTTCAGGAGTTGGACCCACGAACTGTCAAAGTATTTCATAACACCAGCAAAGCTGAATATTCTGCGTTACAAGAACTGTCCAAAAACAATCAAATCACCATAAAACCAGCCGATAAAGGCGGGGCAATTGTTTTACAAGATACCACGGATTATAGGAATGAATGTCTCCGTCTACTAGGGGACACAAGAAACTACGCCAAACTAGGTGAAGACCCGACAGAACGCCTAAGAATCTCAATTGCGTACTTAACAGAGGAATGTCAAGCCAATGATTGGCTTAGTAAAAAAGAAATTGATTTCTTAACAAACAGAAAACCAATAACACCGTATTTTTATACCATCCCCAAGATACACAAGAGACTGGAGAACCCACCAGGGAGGCCAATAGTCTCGGGGATAGGCTCAATTTTGGAGCCCCTTTCACAATTCGCAGATGCCTTTCTCAGACCCCTCGTGCAGAAAACAGACACCTATCTAAGGGATACCAAGGACGTACTATGCCTGCTACAAGATCTAACCTTTGATATGTCATCCAGCCTATTGATAAGTCTGGACGTTGAAAGTCTTTATACCAGCTTGCCACACAGAGAGACTTTACAGATTCTAGAGGAAGTATTGTACGAAAACGAGTGGTCATTCCAGACTCCTCGCCATGTGGTACTCGAATGCTGCCAACTGGCACTATGTGAGAACTTCTTCCGTTTTGAATCGACCCTGTATAAACAACAACATGGGACCAGTATGGGCAGCACATTCGCGCCGAGTATAGCCGGATTGTACGTCCACCAACTGGAGAAAAACAAAATACTGATTGAAGGAAATCCACATAGACATCATATCCTCCACTGGAAACGCTATATCGACGACATTCTGTTGATCTGGCAGGGCACTGAGGAAGAAGCACAGACCTTTCTCACCTGGCTTAATACACAGGATCCTTTCCTGAAGTTCACCTGCTCAATGAGTAAGACAGATCTAGTTTTTCTTGATCTAAACATCCATGCTGAGTCTGGTAGACTGGTGACAACAACTCATTTTAAAGAGACGGCAAGAAACTGTCTCTTGACCTTTGACAGTTTTCACCCTCGCCATCTCAAACAAAACCTGCCATTTGGACAATTCCTCCGTTTACGCAGGAACTGTAGCAAGAAATCAGACTACCTAACCCAAGCGGAAGACCTAAGCAACAAGCTAAAATACAGGAAATACCCAAATAAACTGATCAAAGAGGCTAAAAAACGGGCGGCCAACAACAACAGGGAAGCACTTTTAGAACCCAAAGAAAGAACTCAACCTGAGGACAAAAAACCAATCTGTATCACCACGTACAATCAAGTCTCGAACAATGTATCTAAAATAATCAAGAAACATTGGCCAATACTTAACAGCGGCGGCCTACACATACCTACTCCTATGTTTAGCCATAGGCGGGGTAAAAATTTGAAGGATTATTTGGTACACACACGTCCCACAGCATTAATTCAGACAGTAAGATCCCAGCCACTACCGGACGGTCATTTCCCATGCAACAACTGCAGTGTTTGTCATTTGACCTCCCCAACCAAAAACGTTATCTTCAACAACAGTACGAGATGGGAACTAAAAGGTTTCTCTAATTGCAACACAAGTGGGGTTGTGTATTTGATAACCTGTACGTGCAACCTTCACTATGTAGGAATGACGACAAGGAAGGTCAGTACTCGCATAGTAGAGCACAGAAGTAACATCAGGTGCAAGCGAGCCACAACAAGAATGACCACCCACTTCATTGAGCAGAACCATACACCCAATGATCTGTCCTGGGTAGTATTAGAAACAGTGAAAAACAAAGACAATCTGGAACGCACCCTCCATGAAAAAGAACAAAGATGGGTTTTTCGTCTTCATACAGATACCCAACTTAATGATGAAATCCCGTGGGGAGCATTTCGCCCATAGTTATTTTTTCTAGTGACTGTTCGGGGTTGGTCCGAACTGTTTGAATACCATAGAAAACTGTCGCTGATAACAAAACAAACCCTACTATCAGAAATACCTTTTTCCTTAAAAACTAATACACCCAGCTGAGCCTTCCCAGACACGATAGGTACCATCCTTGCCTATCTGCCTAAGTTATGATACCCGCCCTTTTATGAATAAGCCTAAACCAATCCAAAAACGTCTCCAACCCCGCAAAATTTATCTTGTGTTCTAAATTCATGTGCAAGGACGCCCTTGTCCACATTAGCGCCCTAAATTATTGCATATCCCTGTACCCAGCGGTACTCATTAATATTCAGTGTTTGTAACTTACACCCGCGCCGAGCGCGATCGCATCCTACCAATATGGCCGCCCCAGTGCGCGCTCTAGCAAAACAAAGGCGTTTCCCGCCACCCGGAAGCTCACGCGTTTTAAATACACCGCGAGCCCGGCTTCAGATCAGTATGCGGTCGGGTGAGGAAGCAACCAGGTAGTACCGAGCGGGTCTGCCGATAGGAAGTAAGTGAATGGACTATGTAATCTTGCTAGAAAGACGGCAATTCCGAATGGGCAAACAAGAAGAGGAAAAAACCTCCTAACTCTGCATTTTGACAATCCCTTTTTTCAGCAATGTTTCCACGAGGCGTTCCTGCCCTTGCCTAAGACCATGGGGTGTAACCATACACTCTTTTATGTAAATATAACCATCTGCCATATTATTTCGTGTATGTATAGTGTGTGTTTTGTCTATAGTCACATTTAGTCTATATGTTTGTATGTTGTATGTGTGAAACCACTAAACCACTTTATTCACAGTGATTTATTTTTCAACACCGTCTTGAAAACCAGCACGCGTCAATATGATGCCATGGGCACACTCACGCCCTAGTTGGAGTGAGATGCTTGTGAGTTGTTCCCCTTCTTGGAAGGGGTTGTCCATCATTTAACATTTGTTGTTCTATCTTGCAGAAAACGCAGTGAAATACAAAACGTATGTACAGCACGCATGTTTTATTAACAACAGCGTTCATTGTAAAATATTTTTTAGCAACACTTTTTTCATTTGGAAACAGGAGTGGCAATACAGGGCTGGACCCTGTATGGTCCTGAAGAAAAGCTTGGGGGAGCTTGAAACATGTTGACCTTAACACTGATCTAGCTCAGTAAAAGTTAGAATACAGTGTTACCCCTTTTTAACTTTTTTATACCACACTAGGAGCGAAATAAATTGTTGAGGCCCACTAGCACGGTATTTTTAATCCCACACCCACTCCACCATTATCACACTTGCACCACACATAGTCATCTCACAAAACCAGTGCTCCAGCGTAGTCGCCTTGTCGCAGCACGCCCCTTTTCGTAGAGAACTGGGATGGCCCCAATGATGAAGCATGTCACCGTGGGGCAACCCCGGTGAGTGAGGGGACTCTAGAAAGAAATTTTTCTTTCTTACATATATTTTTTGGTACACACTGACTCAGTAAGCAGTAACCATAAATACACCCACCAGGTCTCTGGACCTTTGACATAAGGTCCCTGTATTTCATGAAAAGACTACAACAGATTCAGAACTCGGCTGCCAGACTACTCTTACATATAAAACAGCAAGACCATATCTCCCCTGCCTTGAAAGCCCTGCATTGGTTACCACGTGCCAGAAGATCAATGTTCAGGCTGGTTTGTATAACCCACAAAGCAATACATGGAACTGGACCACTCTTCATCAGTAATAAAATCACCAAACATATTCAACTAAAGATCCTCCACTCTAGAGTGGCACCTGGCCTCAAAATCCCAAGATACAAGAAACAAATAATGGGTGGCAAATCATTCTCTGATCAAGCTGCCAAACTATGGAACGTTATACCCCAACATAAGATCCACAGATAACCACCTTTTCTTCAGAAAACTGCTCAAGAATTGGCTCTTCCCCACATAACCACCATATTCAAAAAGATAGAAATATACAGCATATCTCTCTGTATATAAGCATGTATTTTTACTATAGATATGTACCTATATATGTGTATTGATTTGTATAAACGTTTAGAATACTTAAGTGTAATTTATTTAAAATCATATACATGTTGGACTTGGCCCTTTTGCAAACGTTTTGATTCTTCCTCCTATTTTTTTCTGACCTGTTTTTGTTTGCTTCAGGACTCTGGGCACTTTACCACTGCTATTCAGTACTAAACTGCATATGCTCTCTGCGTAAATTGTGTTTATGAATTGGTGTTTCCATGATTGGCATAATTGATTTATGGTAAGTCCCTAGTAAAGTGCACTGAGTGTGCCTAGGCCTGCACATCCAATGCTACTAGTAGGCTTGCAGCACTGATTGTGCCACCCACATGGGTAGCCTGTAAATGTATCTCAGACCTGCCACTGCAGTGTCTGTACGCTGCCAGGTGGACTGAGCAAGTGTACCTACTTGCTAGACCCTAAACTTTCCTTTTCTTACATGTAAGACTCCCTATTGTAGGCCCAATGTACCCCCATGGGCAGGGTGCAGTGTATGTGAAAGTTAGGACATGTAGTGGTGTGTGTGACATGCCCTGATAGTGAAATACCGCCAATTGTGTTTTCCACTATTGAAAGGCATTCTTGCCCCATAGGATAGTATATCTTCCCATTGTGACAAGATAGAGAAATAAAGTTGAGACTCTCTGAACTCAGAATTTATTAACACATCTTTTAGTAACGATGGATTTTGAATTTTGTGTTGGAAAATACCACTTTTAGAAGGTATGCATTTTCTTGTTTATTCATTCTGTGGGCCTCTCCCTGTTTGTGTATTGACTGTCTGGTTTTGGAGTGACAGAGGCTGGGGATGTGCATGTACTGTAGAAAGCCACTTAAGGGTGACTCAGAGCTGGGATGAATAGACCTTGTCTGAATTTAGAGTAGTACGAGGAGATTTCCTTGCAACTGGGTATGGCCTGTCTCCCTTGCCCAATGCTGTCTCCACCCCTGAAGTCATACTACACATTAGTGAGGATAGAACTGGTTTGGACTGGGCTCGTAGATCCTTGCACAAAGAGAACAAAGACATTTTGCGGTATAAGTATTAGATCTAAAACCCCAGAACTTTAGACTGCTTCTGAAATCAAGAGGAACCTTTGTCAACGAGATGAGCTAGGGAAACTGGAGGAGGAGTGCTGCCCCTTTGCTGTGTACTGTCTGGGGCTGGCCTGCAGTAGCTATTTCTGCCAAGGAAAGGACAAGGACGTTGCTGTGTGCTGTGCCCCCCTGCTTTGGGAAGATCTACAGGGGCTTGAGTAGAACTTGCCTCCTGTTCTGAAGTCTCAGGGACACAAAGACTTCACACCCCAGCTCCCCAGAACAACCATACCGGGGGTTCTGACCTACCAAGAGGTGCCTGTGACTGTGTTGGGCCTCTGTAGGTTGTTCCTGCTGTTGGGAGCTGGAAAAGCAAACCAACAACAAGAAAATCGACTCATCACTTTTCTTGCGGCTGTTTTTCCAACGCAGCACCTCTGTCCAAGGAGAATCTCCATGAATCGCCAAGCCACAGCTGAAACCCACACAGTGCCTGTCACCACTGCAAGAAGTGATTCATCGAGGGGTCACGGCTGAAGAAACTGACGCAGCGCTGCTCGACGCCGCCACACCGATCACCGACGCATTCTGGATTTCCAAACATCCTACCTATGTGGCAAGTTTTCCGACGCATCACCTGCAGACCAGAACCCTCCCGGAATCCACACATCACATCCACCTAAAGACCGGATTTGACGCATCACTTCTCCTGCGTGCAGCAGAACTGTTGCATTGCCTCCCTATGGTCTCAGGAACTGACGCATCTTTTTGTTTTTTGGCGCTTCCCATCTCTGTGGCTCTTTGGCCTTGTGAATTTTGTCGAAACTACAGGTACTCTGAGAGAAATCACGCATCCACAGTTTTCTATGGGCCAAGTTGTTTGAAAGCTTTTTAAAGTCATATTCTTATTACATGTATGTTGGATTTGTGTCATTTTGGTCTTGTTGAGTTTAGATAGATACTGTGGGCAGATTTACAAGCCCCTTGCGCCACTTTGAGTCGCCATTTGTCAATTTTTGTGACACAACGGCAGCGCAAACAATGCGCCCTATTTACAACGTGATGTATTAGGGAGATGCGTCACGTTTTAAAGCCCTGCGTCACATTATACCTGCATCAGGTATAATATATGCAGGGGGGCGTTCCTACGCAGGAAAGCCTCATAAAAGTGACGCAGTGAAATCTACAAAATTTCACTGTGTCACTTTTAGGACGCCACTGCGTCACAACCTTACGCCTGCTTGAAACAGGAATAAGGAGTGACGCAGTGTAGTGGGAATAGGTCACAAAATGCATTGATGGAGTTGTGTCGAGCTTGCAACACAACTCCAGCAATGCGTGACTTTTGCCCCAACAGATGTGCCAGATTTTCTGACGCATCTGTCAATCCTTCCGCAATCGTGCGCATCCATGGTGGCGCAAGCATTTTTTAGGGTGGCGCAAGGAAAGTGACGCATCTCTATAATTTCTAATTTCTAATTTAAAACATTTATAAAGCGCAGCGTGCACCGTACGGTTTCTTGGCGCTAGTAGGGAGTTCGGCAACAGAGGCAAAATTAACCTGTCGTAAAGAAGAAGGGAGATTACACGGGGAAGGCCCGTTTGAAAAGGAACGTTTTTAGGTCTTTACGAAAAGAAAGGTAGTGTTTGAGTTTGAGTTTGAGTTTGAGTTTAAAAATTCTTATATAGCGCTCTTACACCAGCGGTTTCATGGCGCTGTAACTGGCAGATCTCCACAAAAGACAGGGAAGGGAGGTCGGGTAACAGGGAATTAAATGAAAATTTTACTGAAGAAATAGGCTTTAAGTTTCTTTCGAAACTGGGAATATGGGGTTAAAGATCTAAGATCAAGGGGTAATGAGTTCCAAAGGGTTGGGGCAAGGGTCGCAAATTTTGAGCCCCCCCACTTTTTCCGGCGAAACCGGGGAACCATCATGAGGGATTGAGAAGAAGATCGGAGCTCCCTAGCTGGCAAGTAGGGGATAATCTCCGAAGAAATAAATGCAGGGGCCGTACCCAATCGAGCCTGGTAAGTAATAGATGCAAGCTTGAATTGGATACGTTCCCGAACCGGAAGCCAATGTAAAAGTTTCAGAAGGGGGGTGACATGTGAGGATTTAGGAAGGTTAAAGACCAGCCGCGCCGCCTGGTTTTGGATCATCTGCAACCGCCTGAGACTATATGCAGGAATACCCGCATATAGGGCGTTGCCATAATCCAGGCGGGAGATGACCATCGCAAGGATGATCAACTTCAAGGCCTCAAAGGTGAAAAATCGAGAGACCTTGCGGATGGTACGAAGAGACAGGAAAGAGGAAGAAACCACAGAACTAACCTGGGAGTGAAGGGTAAGGAGAGAGTTGAGTTTAATCCCAAGGGTTTTTACCGAAGAAGAGGGGACCGGAGAGGGACCAAGGGAGGGGGGCCAAAAAAGTGAAGACCAGGGACTGGAGCAACCACCTGTCAGCACCAACTCGGTCTTATCAGGGTTAAGTTTCAGGTGGTTGAAATCCATCCAGTCCCTGATGAAAATCATAGTAGACTGGAAATTAGAGATAGAGGCAGAAGAAGAGGACAGATTGAAGACAAGTTGAAGGTCATCCGCATAGTTGTATACGGTGACCTCCATTTGTTGTAAAGAAAAAATGAGGGGAGAAATGAAAAGATTAAACAGAAGCGGTGAAAGGGAGGAGCCTTGGGGAACCCCGCACAGGACCTTCCGAAAGTCCGCAGTGAAGTCACCCAGGCGAACTGCCTGGGTGCGGTCCCTCAGGAAGGAGGACAACCAAACCAAGGCCGTACCCCCGATCCCCGCCGCCGCGACACGGGAAAGTAAGATGGTATGATCCACCGTGTCGAAGGCGGCAGAGAGATCGAGGAGGACCAGAGCTTGGAATTGATTGGTGTCCCTCCCCTCCCTGAGGTTGTCAAGGACCGAGAGGACTACGGACTCCGTAGAGTGTGCGGGGCGAAAGCCAGCCTGGCGGGAAGCCAATACCCCATTTTCTTCCACAAAGGTGCCCAGCGACCTGGTGACATGGCGCTCGAGCACCTTTGCCAAAAATGGTAGGAGAGAAATGGGGCGAAAGTTGGCTGGGATCGAGGGGTCTGCGCCAGGTTTTTTTAAAATGGGTAAAATAATAGCTGATTTCAAGGGGTTGGGGACAACCCCCTGAGAGAGTGAACTGTTTAGTAAGTGAAGGGGAGGATCAGAGCAAGAGATGTAAATGTGACGGAGTATATGAGCGGGACAGGTGTCCAGGGGAGAGCCAGATTTTACAAGGGGGATTAAAGATGTGAAAGATTCCTTGGTCAGAAGGGGGAGAGAGTTTAATTGTCCTTGGGAAGGGGGGCACTGAGGATCAACAAAAGACGGGGAGGGTGCAGGGATATTAGCTTTAATGGCAGCAATTTTCTCAATGAAAAAACTATTCAGAGAGTGACAGAGGGCAAGGGAAGGAGAAGGCTTGAGAGAGGTACGATCTGAGAAGGCTAGGTTCTGAACAATTGAGAAGATTTCCCTTGATTGGTTCTCGGCTGTGAGGATCCTGGAGGAGAAATAGGTCGTTTTAGCGGCCAAGATGGCATTCTTATATTGAGCTAATAGGGTGGTAAAATCAGCTCTTAAGATGGGACAGTAGTTTCTCCTCCAGGCCCTCTCAGCACGGCGTACCGATAATTTGATGGTTTTCAGGTCATCGGTAAACCACAGGTTAGCATCTTTCTCCCGCTTGGAGGTCAGACGTTTCAAGGGGGCAATGGACTCACTGGCTGAGGAGAGCCATTGTTCAATGCTGTTAACCTGAGCCGAGGTGGAGAGCCCGTGTAGGGCGGGATAAGAAGCACTTAAAAGAGCTGATAAGTTTGCCGGGTCAACTCTACTCCACGAGCGGACCCAGACATTTTTGGGAAGGGGGGCCCTAACTGGAGAGCTGATAGAAAGAACAAAAGAAATCAGGTGATGATCAGACCAGGTGCAGGGAGAAATAAGAAGGGAGTCGACAGGGCAGTTCAAGGACCAGATCTGGTCCAAGATATGCCCCTTGACGTGAGTTGGGGAAGATACGTGAGAAACAAAATTAAGAGATAAAAGTGTGTCTGAAAACTCTCTAGAAGATGGACACTCTGCTGGGTCAGAGGGCCAAAAATTAAAATCACCCAGTAATAACACCGAAGAGTTGTTGACCGAGAGGGTGGCTAACACCTCCTGGAAGTCAGGGAGAAATCGTAGAGGCGACTGGGGGGGTCGATAAATGAGAAGACAGGTGAGAGGGGGGGATGTGGACGTGGTTCGAATGGCAAGATACTCTGTGGTGGCAATATCGGGGAGAGAAAGCAGTTGAAATGGAAGATCAGACCGGGCAATGACCGCGACGCCACCCCCCGCTCTGCCGGATGAATGATCGGCCCGAAGTGCATAGTAGGGGGCGGGCAATGTAGCTAGCAAGATGGGTAGGGAGTCATCACAGAACCATGTCTCGGTTAAAAGGAGAAGATCAGGTGCATGCTGATCTAACAACACTGATAGTTCATGTGAGTGAGCCACCGCCGATCTGGTATTCAGATAATACGCCTTAAGGGTCTTAACTGGGGCAGTATTGACGGCTTCTATGGGAGGGGGGACCGGAGTAGGAGAAGTAAATGAACAGGAACAGTGAGAAGGAGGGGATAAATCTAGCTGGGATATCCGTGAGTGTATAGAAGCAGATAGCACCCACGGACCCTGTAGCCTGTGAAGCTGGGAAGAGGTGTAAGAAATGATTTGGGCAGAGGATTGTGCCCCTAGCCCCGGGCGGCCGCGGACGGGCGCAGACGGGCTTAACTTAGGCGCAACTTCGGCGCGCCTTCGTCGCGCCCGCTGCGCCGTCGGTGAGGGGAAGTGATTATATAGGGACACATGTGGGGGGAGTTTTGAGTGGGGCGTGGCAGGGGGTGGAGGAGCCAGAGTAGTGCACGCCCAGCCCAGACCCGCCCAAGGTGTACTGGCCGCCCGTCCCACTCCCCACGCGAGGCAAGGAGGGGGCGATCAGCGGAGGCGGTCTGGCTGTCTGGGTCGTGAAAGCAGGCGAAGGGGCAGCCAAGAAGTTGCTGGCGCTGGTTCCGGAGCGCTGAGTGAAATGCGCAAGTAGGCACAAGTCAATAAAAACAAGACGTCAGGGAAGTAAAAGAAACACCGTTGCTCCCGGCGAAGCCTCGGGAGATCTGCAATCACTGCAGGTAGCCCACTGTCAGCCTTTTTGAGCCGTTAGCCAGGGGGGGAGGAGCCAGAGTAGTGCACGCCCAGCCCAGACCCGCCCAAGGTGTACTGGCCGCCCGTCCCACTCCCCCTAGTGGGTGGCAGAACGAAGGTGATCAGGAAGGGAGTTCCAAAACGTGGGGGCTAAGGTAGAAAAGTTGGTTCCACCCCACTTTTTACGTTTGAAACGTGGGATTTGGAGGAGAGATTTGGAAGAGGAGCGAAGCTCTCTAATGGGGACGTAATCTTTTATTAACGAGGAAATGAAGGCAGGGGCAGTGCCTTGGCGGGCCTGGAAGACCATGCAGCCGGTCTTTAAAAGGGAACATTCCTTGACAGGAAGCCAATGAAGCTCCCTGAGGAGCGGTGTGGAGTGATGATATCGTGGGAGACCAAAGACCAACCGGGCCGCCTGGTTCTGGACCATCTGGAGCCTCCGCAGGCTGTATGCCGGGATGCCGTTGTAGAGGGCATTGGCATAGTCCAGCCGCGATATCACCAGTGCGGCCATGATCAACTTGAGTGCCTGGGGGGGAAAAAAATGGGAGACAGTGCGGATGGTTCGGAGGGTGAGGAAGCAGGAGGAGACTACAGAGCTGATTTGTGAATGAAGGGTGAGCTGGTTGTTCATTTTAACACCCAGTGTTTTGACCGAGGTTGAAGGAGTGGGGGAGGGACCAAGAGTGGGGGGCCAGAAGAGAGAATTCCAGGG
This sequence comes from Lissotriton helveticus, assembly GCF_964261635.1. Classification (NCBI taxonomy): domain Eukaryota; kingdom Metazoa; phylum Chordata; class Amphibia; order Caudata; family Salamandridae; genus Lissotriton; species Lissotriton helveticus. The sequence goes on from NC_136065.1 coordinate 1,763,907,274, forward strand.
ACTGGAAGAACCACCGGTGAGAACCAACTCGGTTTTATCCGGGTTCAATTTGAGATGGTTGTGGTTCATCCAGTCCCTGATGAATGTCATGGAAGACTGGAAGTTAGAAACAGAGAGAGGAGAAGAAGACAGATCAAAGATGAGCTGGAGGTCATCGGCATAATTGTACACGGTGACCTCCAGCTGCTGAAGAGTGAAAATAAGAGGAGAGATATAAAGATTGAATAGTAGAGGGGAAAGAGAGGAGCCCTGGGGAACACCACAGGTGACAGGGAGTGGGGTGGTCGTGAAGTCTCCTAGCCGAACCGCCTGGGTGCGGTCCCTCAAGATGTGTCACTTTCTTGTAAATCTGCCCCTTTATTTTTGTAACCTGGTGTGGTGTCCATTTGTGGTGTTATCACTGTATTACTGTGTGCAAGACTGGCACCAAGTATAAATTTTGGACCCGCAGTCCCGACTCTTCAGTACACCTCTGGACCTCTGTGAAGAATCAGAAGGACTGCTGTGCTGCAAGAAGGACTGCTAGACAGCCCTGCAGCAATTCGAAACCATTGCCCGGCACAAATCTTTGCCCTGCAGCCGCAGAAACTCCTTGGAATCTCTGCTGTGCAATGCATCCTCAATGTGGGATCTGACATTGCAGCTCCCTGGAATCGGCGCTGCTTGAAACATGCTCAACACAGGATCTCACATTGCAGCCCACAGCTCCTTAGAACCGCTGCTGCGTGACGCATCCTCAAAATGGAATCTCTCATCTCGCCGCAACCAGGATTTAATGTACTATGTTCCACAGGCTTAGCTTGGTTCCTGTATCCGGCCTGTGCTCCATTATGGTAATTCTGAGCTTGTGCCTTTGTCTCGACCCGGCACAACCAGATAAACACACGTGGCGCTTTCTCCTTTTAAGCACCATTTCCACTTATATCTTTCAAATTGCTTATCTCCGGTTCTACTGATTGGATTTTTTGTCCTTTTGGTGTCAAATATTGTATTGAATTTTAGTCTCTTCTTCTAAACTCGTGAGGGTTTTTGTGTTCTGTTTTTACTGTATTACTGTCTTTATGCTGCATAAATACTTTACACGTTGCTTTTAAGTTAAGTCTGAGTGCTTTTGTGACAAGCTAACAGAGGGTTAAGCACCGGTTAATTTGGGGTTTGCTTGTGATTCACCTTGACAGGAATTGCATTTGCTGCTTCAGTAGGGTTTTACCCCACTCAACCAGTAACTCAATTTCCTACAGTCCCTTCTGGGGTGCAGTCCTTGAGGTATTGGAGTCCATAATGGGAGTCAAGATCCTGAAATTACGGGATGCATGGTTCTCTTCTTGTACAGGCCTGAGGGGAGGGCTGGGGTAGAGGTAAAACTGAAGGAGGCTAAGGTGGGGCTATGGGGTTTGTTTCTGTTACCTTCTTGTCTTTATTTTTCTCTTCAAAAATCTCAATAAAACTCTCTGAAACTTAATAGTAATAGTAATACGTTTGACACTTAATGTGATTGTCGCTCTGCATAACTTTCGTAGTTCTTTCTGAATTAACCAAATAAGTTGATTTGTTTTTCCAGGCTAGATACATAGATCTTGGTTGACGGCTATATGTTTCTGTAAAAAGCATTTCTTTCGGCGTCTTTCTAAGCCCATTGCTTCTTAATAGAGATGACAATTCCTTAGTCCTGCTGCAGGCAATGTGCACCTTTCCTGAAGGCTGACAGGATAACTGCTAAATAATGCAGGCCCATAAATTGCTCCTTTGCCGCCTGATTTCATAGACATAAAAGGCCCTTGTCGCGCGCCACCCTATCCGCCTACGCACTGACTGTCATCCTTGAAAGACAGCCACTTCAGCTGCGCGCCAGCATCATTCAGGAATGGGTCGCGTGACGCTGGAGGCCGCGGACGGCCGAGAGGCAGGGAGTCAACAAAAAGGTTTTTTTTATTCCTTAAGTATCTCTTACTCTTGGAAAGTGTGAAGTACAACTCAATTACTTACTTACACACCTTACCATGACCTGAGATCTTGTAAGGCAAGCCTTATTGCACCTGCCAGGCTCAAGGGCAAGTAGCATGGAGGCAGGTCGGTGCACACAGCTCTGCAACTCGCTGCAATCTAACTACAAGAGCCTTCCCAGCCTGTCAAGAAAAAAAGCAAAAGCAATCAGAATGATCGAGTTATTCCGTAACTATCAATAGTGCTTAGAAGTGGATCCCCTCACGAGGCTCTCAAATCATATTTCCATCTGATCTCACAACATGTTTGTCAAGAGAGTTTTCTTCAGTTTTTATTACTAAGGGAAGTTTCCACTGCATCGTATTTTGTTAATGCAAATCCCTGCATTTCCAAAGCTCATCACCCTTGAACTGTCTGCCACTTCCTAGTTGTGCTGCACCTGACCGGCTGAAGTTAAGAAAAACTCTAAAGAACCATAGGTTCTCCTCAGCCTCAAGATCCAAGCTTTCTGAAATAGTCATCGTACACCCATGACTCCCTGGTGCACCTTCCCATAGAACCTTCAATTGGACAGTTTGAGCTCTGTGTACTAATGAACAATAAAACAACAGCCAGGGAGCAGCAGCTGTATTGATCTCAAATTAAGGCAAGGTAGGCGAGGAATGAGTGGCCCTGGAACTGAATGACACGTCATTAATGCATGCATATGGCCTTGCATCAATTAGACAACGTTGCGCACAAGTGGCAGATGTATTCTAGTGTGCAGCCGTAGAACCCACCAGCCCCAGGAACTGAAGGGAGTACACCCTCCCGTAGGTTAATACTGTGTCACAAAAGGTACTCCCTATACGGCCTAGTTTGCTACAGAAGAATTAATTGGCTAACTAGAACAGTCTGTATCTTTTTTAGGTAGGTGGTATGCCCTATATGAAGTGTCAACACCACTGTTGCGTGGGGAAGGAAGCACTTCCTTTTGTTATTTTATTCCGTCACACACCCTAGTGGTGTCATGCTTCATCATCGGGACACCCTAACGCCTAGAAGTCAGGGTGGGCTCGACCATATTTCAGGGAGCACTTAGTGAGTTGGTTTTTGGCCAGGGGGATAAAGATTAAAAATCACTGTCAGACCCCAGTGTCCCTTTATTCTTGGGTCTGGCAATGATGATAAAAATGATTTCCAGGGTCTCTCGGGATATTATGGTCCTATGACCGTATTGCCAACATGTTTCTGTCCTTTGCTTGCCCATGAAGGGTGCGCAGACTTTCTTCAGGGCGTGACTCCCTGGAAATAAGACAGTTAGGAGAATTTCCCTACACTGTACCGCGATACGGGCAGGTAGCTGCTCCTTATTTAAACTTGACCTTAGTCGCAATTATTCACTCCATCCCGTTTTGGGAGAGGATCCACTTCACGTAGGACCTCTAGTGAATGGGGTAGCCCTGTAGTCAAACCGCCATCAAGGGTCCTGCCCCGTGTTATCACCTAGTAAGTAGAGGATCCCGCTGCTTGGAGTCGTACACCCATGACTCCCTGCTGCACCTTCCCGTAGAAGTTTCCATTGGACAGCTTGAGCTCTGTGTCCTAATGAACAATAAAACAACAGCAAGGGAGCAGCAGCTGTATTGATCTCAAATTAAGGCAAGGCAGGCGAGGAATGAGTGGCCCTGGAACTGAATGACACGTCATTAATGCAATTAGACAATGTTGCGCACAGGTGGCAGATGTATTCTAGTGTGCAGCAGTAGAACCCAACAATCCTTTTGTATCTGACTCCCTTGAGCCTGCCAATGTCCTTGAGATCCCCGACCTTCTCCCTGGGCGTCAGTAGGAGGTGAAGACGTGAGTCTGCACCGATGACTGCGCACTCTGGATGGTGAGTAGAACATGTTTCTCAATTTGTTTCAGGTCATGAATGTCTCATATGATTGCTGCCTGGTCTGGTCTGTAGGTTGGCCCACAATGCCTTGTTTCTGGGATGGTGGAGAGTGGTCTAGTTAAGTAATATTCCTAATAAATAAGCAAGACACTTATGCAGCTCTCCCTCTGGAACATCTGCCTGTCAGCATTCCAGCTGCTGTTCTATCCCACCCCATTGCTGTGTGAGTTTCCCTGATGTTGCATGGACACCACCAGTGAATAAGTTCTACTAGGACACCAGTGATGGCTCGCACAGGTAACACTGTGGGGCGGTGAGGCAGGGCTGGGCGGGCTGGGTGGGGGTAGTGGAGTTCAACATATGACGGGAAAGTGGAGAGCAAATAAATAAATAAAAGCACTTACCTTGTGCTCGCAGCATCGCCAAGTCGGCGATGCTGTGAGCACAACGTAAGCGCTTTTATTTATTTATTTTGTTACTTTCCCGTCGTATATCGAACTCCACTACACCCCCACCCAGCCCGGCCCCGCCTCACTGCCCCACAGCGTTACCGATGCGAGCTGCCACTGAAAGACACCTAATAGCAAACATTGAAACATGGCTAGCACTATTATTTTATAAACAGCTCCATGCTTAAGTAGTCAGTTGGCAGCATTTGCCCACCTGCTGAATGTTAACTTCAGGGAATCAGTATATTTTAAATCTCCAGTACATACCTCTAGTTTCAGTGGCAGTATTTGGCAGCTTGTCTGTCTTTTCAGTTATCCTAAACATATAGCTTAATGATATGCTGAGTAACAGATACATGTAGAAACAAAAGCATTGCTTTGTGAAGGGGAAGACATATTTTCCCATTGGAATCTACACACACCAGCATTCCAACAGCATCAAGGAAGAAACTGTGCTCACTTCATAGTTATGACAGTTATGGCATAAACTGTGGATATGCAAATTCTCACTGGGTGTAAAAACACATTAAATCTCTTGACACTTTTTCTATAAAGATAAGGAGTCTGATTCTCAGAGCATTTTGTTAATCTAAGTTCAACTCAGTTTAATGGGGGTTGTGCCACCAATCTGGAAACAGGCTAAAATCTTACCTCTCTTGAAGAAACCAAATGCAGAATGGTGGAAAAACATGTCAACAAAGTACTCATGGAGTACGCGGAGGTACACAATCTCCTACACCCCACGCAATCCGGCTTTAGGGCCAACTATAGCACTGAGTCTGTGTTGTAATTAATCAGGAAGCATTTGTAGAAATAAGTAGATTTAATGTCCAGCACAGCATCAGCAAGTACACAGATCAAAATCCAAGGTACAACTGCTTCATTACTCTTAGACCTTCTAGAATACAGGTGAGTTTGGAATCATAACATAACATGCAGGGAAGACATCAGTAGAACATAGTGATGTCATACAAGCATAAATAAATTATTAATAAGAAAAGGAAAGACAGGATGTAACACATCCCCCTTTTCCATAATAAAGATACACTAAACATAGTCTCTATATTTCAACGGTCTATTGGTAAACCGCACATCACGTTTGATTCTTGAGGCGATGTTGTCTTGATTACCCTGCCCTGAAATATCAGAACTCGGTAAATTCTTAGCACAGGCATCATGAGCAATATGGTTACATTTCGCAATTCTTTTAGTGTTCCATAACTTACCATCCTGAGTAATAACAGAATTAGAGAACACTTTTTTAACTTGTATAGGTCTACTAAACTTAGAGGAACCTTTAGTCATTAAACCAGGTTTCTTAATTTGCACCCAATCACCTACAACAAAATCATGCATTTTGACATTCCATTTTTTGTTGTACCAACACATGGTCTTATTCTGTTTCTCTTCGACTCTCTTAGCTGTATCATGTACACATTCCCTAGTTGATAATTTGTCTTGACATTTATCCATAAGCCACCATGGACAAATTTTGGAGGCTGGATCTCTACCCTTCAATAATTTGAAAGGACTAATTCCAGTCGTGGAATGGGGTGTTATTCGATAAACCCACAACCTCTCTCTCAACTCACTCAACCATTCTCCACGTGTATTAATGACATCAGCGACATAAGATTTCAACACCCTGTTGAACCTTTCTACTTGACCATTCTCATGCGGTTCATACAAAGATGTACATTTGTGCACAATACCATGTCCCTTCAGAAAGTTTTCCATCTCTAATGATTTCAACTGGACACCATTGTCCGTTACAAGAACAGAAGGGCAGCCTTCTCGAGCAAAAATCTCTTTGAAAAACAAAATAACAGCATTAGTGGTGGCAGAGGGAACAAATTTCACCTCTGGCCATTTGGAATGGAAATCGATTAACACTAATGCAAAGCGTGAATTCTCTGGTAAGTTCTTGAAAGGTCCTGCAATGTCGAAAGCTAATTTTTTCCAAGGCACTTCTGGCCATTTTGTCACTTTTAAAGGTGGAACATTAGTTCTAAGCATCTTTTCACTAGATATACACTCAGTACATTCCCTTACAGTTCTGTCAATGAACGCATCCATTCCTGGCCACCAAAAAAAAGTCCTTATCAATCTTTTCATGGACGATATACCTGGGTGTGTCTTGTGAGCCAATTTGAGAATCATGTCATGTATACCCTGTGGTGGAACACATTTGCCAGCTTTAAACAAAAATTCATTCTCCATTTCTAACTCATCTGCAACTTTAGCAAAAGGCAATAGTTCTTCCTTAATCACATTTTTCTTGGGCCAACCCTCTATCACAATTTTTTTTAGAGTGCTCCACTTATCGTCTTCACTAATGCACTTATTCCACATCTCCTCAGTAATCTCTTGAAACTGATCACCCAATACATCAGTGATAGATACAGAAAAGTCAAACTCTCTAATAACATCAACACCATTTTGTTTACATGGAAGTCGAGAAAGAAAATCCGCTGTGACATTTTTTTTTTCTGGGACATATTCTGTACTGAAATTATACTCCTGTAACTTGGATGACAATCTTGCAATTCTGGCAGTTGAATTCCATCCACCACCAGTAGAAAGGATATTTACTAACGGCTTATGATCCGTTCGCAGAATAAATCTACAGCCCCAGACATACAAACGGAAATGTTCCACAGCCCACACACATGCAAGAAGTTCCCTCTCGATTACTGCATACCTCCTTTCACAGTCATTTAGTGTGCGAGAAGCAAAGGCTACGTTCCACTCCTCTTTTCCTTCTCTCTGTGACAGAACACCCCCTAGACCATATAGACTCGCATCCACAGTTATAACACACTCTTTCTTCATCCTGAAAGGTTTCAATGTGGGGGCATTGACGATATCCCTTTTTATTGACTCAAAAGCTTCCTGTTGTTCCTTAGACCAAATATATGTTACATTTTGTCTCAACAAACTTCGCAGTGGTTCCATTTTGGTAGCAAAGCCCTGCACAAATTTACTATAGTATTCACACATTCCTGTGAATGACAGTAATTGATCTCTATTAACAGGTGATGGTGCTTTGAGTATGGCATCAACATTATTTTTCTTGGGAATAATACCATCTCCAGATAAGGTATGTCCTAGATATTCAACTGAACGTTGGAACAGTTTACATTTGTGGGCTTTTAATGTAAGACCATGATCTTCTAACCTTTTGCAAACTTCATAGAGATGTCCTATATGGTCATTTTCATTCTTTGAAAAAATCAGAATATCGTCCTGAAAGCACTTAACGTATTCATCCAAATCTCTGAAAATCATAAACATGACTCTTTGGAAAACTGACGCGGCTGAAGCCAACCCAAAAGGCATTCTAGTGTATTGATATAAACCAAGTGGTGTAATAAATGCTGTCAGTTTCTTAGATTCCTCTTTAAGTTCAATTTGGTGGTACGCTGAACGCAAATCTAACGTTGAAAATATTTTTGCACCTTCAAACATTGATACTACTTCGTTGATATTGGGTAAAGGGTGGCAGTCTATGACAATATTAGCATTTAGAGCCCTGAGGTCTACACACACTCTTAATTTTTGATCCGACTTGCGGACTAAAACTATGGGGGAAACCCACTCTGCTGACTCAATAGTTTCAATTATTCCTTCATCTGACAATTCTTTTAACATGTCTTTTAGTTCTTGTCTCACACTGATAGGTACACCCCTTAATTTTTGTTTCACCGGTATAGCATTGTCTTTTAAGACGATTTTGTGTGAGAAACTCTTTAGTCTCCCCAATTTGTCACAAAAAACATTTTTAAAAGAGTTGACAAGTTTTTGTTTTTCATTATCAATCTTAAAATTATCTTCCACTGTGGCTACTTCATTATAAAGTGCATCATCACATAACATAACTGGATCTTTAGCTCTTGGATTAAGTATAATACCTAGCTTATATTGGTCACGCCAACCCAGGACATTAATACCTTTTTTTGCAATGTAAAGCTTTATGTCAGCAGATCTGTGTTTAAATTGTATGGACACTTCAAAATAACCTTCAACTTCGATATGGTGTCCTTCAAAACTAACAGCCATAATGTCTGGTTGTTCCAACTTACTAATACTAAGATGGTCACTTAACTTTTCAAACAAATACTGTTCTGTCATAATGGTCCATGGTGAACCTGAGTCTACCATTAAAGATAACTTAACTTGACATATAATGAAATCAGCATTTGGTGACTTTTTAATGTGCGCCGGAACCATATCAATAATTGAGACAACAAAACCCTTGTCTATCATGTCTGTCACTTGTAATGAATTTTGTGAATTGCTATTGTGAGTAGTTTCATTACAAGTGAGAACAGAAACTGATCCTTTAGAGGATGTGGTGATCCGTTTGACGTCTTTGCAAACACTGGTGAAATGTCCTATTCTACCACAATTTCTACATTCTTTATTGCGAGCAGGACATCCAGGGAAGGAAGCTAAATGTGATTTATTTCCACATCTATAACATACAGATGTACTACCAAAAGTTCCCTGAAAATTTCTATTAAAACCTCCTCTGTAATTTTGTTGAAAATGTGAAGGTTGAGGACGTTGATAGGTTTGTTGCATATGATTATCGTTCCTGAGTTTAACATTGCATATTTCCTCTTCTGTAGCTTTCTTATTAGCATTATCTTTAACAACCTCCATCCATTTCTCAGATTGTTCTAAAGCTTTAGCTTCTGAAATGGCCTCAGCTAACGTGGGATTACCCAATACCCACAATCTTTCCTGTATTTTTTTGTTTTTAACATGCACTATGATTTGATCTCTGATCATTTCATCTGTTAACATCCCAAAATTACAATGTATAGATAGTGATCTTAAACCTGTAAGAAAATCATCAAAGTTTTCATCAGACTTTTGTTCTCTTGTATAAAATTTAAATCGATTAAGGGCAATGCTGGTGACAGGTTTAAATCTTTTCTCTATACGTAATAAGGCTTCATTATATACATTTAAATTGTCACCACTACCATCGTTTTGTACTGTAACTTGAGGTAAGGACCTAAAAACAACCTGACCTTCTGATCCTAAACAATGAAGGAATATACTTTTCTTTCTTTCTGCTCCCATGCGTTCCCCATCAATTGCCTTCATATAAGTAATAAACTCCTCTTTCCATCTTACCCATGGTATAGGAGGGTCACCTTTAGTTTGAAGGAATTTTGCTGGAGGGTCGAACTGCATAATAAATTTAGATATATAAGTAATAAATATGAATAAAATACTGTATAAACAACACTGTAGTAAATGTAGTTCAATTGGTTAATATCCAGCGAATTGAGTAATTGTAAATAACTGTAAAAAACGATAAATGAAAATATTTGTTCTTATATAAGTCAGCTATATTGTGAATGAGATAAAAGTTAATGATCTTGCCGTGTAAAATTTTTGTCCAAAACGATCGAAATCAAGCTTTGTTGACAGAGCTCCGTGTAAAGTTGGTTTCTGTTGTCCTGGCAACTTAAAATGGCCGCCGACGTAATGACGATGCACCACGTGATGATGCGCTGCGTGAAGACGGTGAAAGACAACTCGCGTAGGAAGTCGTGCGAGGTTTGTCTTGACAACCAGAATGATGTTTGGCAACTACTTAGTAATGATAATGACGTAGTGTAACCTTGGTAACAGTTAGCTACGACGCTCGAGATGACACGTGAAATGGCAGCGGATGGTAGCGGATGCTCGAGCACAATTCAAATAATGCAGATGACGGTGACTGTTTCAAAGTAGACAAAAGGTACAAAAATAGGCAATTCAAAGTGGGAAAGTCACAGGAACATGACGTTTGAAGGGGTAGTAGTCTAAAACGGCAACATGTTGAGTAAAGCGTTGTTTTTCTTTACGAAGTGAACATAAGCATAGAAAATTGAGAAAAGGCGTAATCCAAGGTAATCCACAGTAACAAAGAAAGAATACAGCCGCAGGTGCTATCCAGACACATATAATGAATTTAGAAATCAGAAAACTGCCGCTGGTGCAATCAGAGCACATATAGAATAAATTTTTTTTTTTTTTTTTTTAAGTTTTTAGACACTCCGTACCTGTGCTGGTGAGATGACAGGAGTGTAGGATGATTTTTCCCTCGTCGCCAAAATATGTTGTAATTAATCAGGAAGCATTTGTAGAAATAAGTAGATTTAATGTCCAGCACAGCATCAGCAAGTACACAGATCAAAATCCAAGGTACAACTGCTTCATTACTCTTAGACCTTCTAGAATACAGGTGAGTTTGGAATCATAACATAACATGCAGGGAAGACATCAGTAGAACATAGTGATGTCATACAAGCATAAATAAATTATTAATAAGAAAAGGAAAGACAGGATGTAACAGTCTGCCCTACTGGAAGTGATGGAACACCTTAGAGATCAGCTTGATCGTGGGGGAAGAGCAATGCTCATCCTGCTTGATATGTCAGCGGCATTCGATGCAGTGCCCCACAGGATGCTCCTAGGCAAATTAAGCAATATGGGCATAGAAGGGAAAGCATTGGCATGGATTACATCCTTTCTGGATAACAGGGGATAGGTCATCTGGACCCCTCCGTTTATAGCCAAGCACACAAGGCACAATGTTGTATACCTGCTTAAATATCCGTGTGGACTACCCTGCGTGGGAAAGACCGAACGTTAAATTAAAACCTGTCTTATTGAACACAAAAGCAACATACGCAAGAAGAATTTGATATTGACCGTTGCGACTCACTTTACAGACATGAACCATAATATCAGTCAATTAAGGTACATGATTTTGGAGAAATAATGAAAATCAAAGAAGGAAGAGATAATAAGAAATTTCTTCTACAACGTGAACTACATTCATGTAACTCACAATAGAGGCCAATTACTGGACCACATTTACAGCAACATTGATGATCTCATAGCCAAACCCCCTGTTCCGCTACCCTGGACGGATCATTTTTTGATACCCTTCACCTGGCGTGCCAATCTCTCTCCCTCCACCTGCGGCCTCGTTAAGCATCGAGGTAGGAAGTGGTCCTCACTCCCCCTCTCTACTTGGGAAGCTGCCCTAGTCAAAGACATACCCGGGAAGACGCTGAACTCCAATACAGCAGCCAACAACTTTGATGATTAGATCTCTTCCACACTCGATACGGTCCTCCCTGTACAGGCTAGTAACCCTATGAAAAGATCTAAAGCCGCCCCATGGTATACCCCCACCCTCAAGGCCATGAAATTAACCTGTCGTAAACACGAAAGAGCCTGGAGACAGGACTATTCCAAAGCTAGGAAGGATGAATATAGAGCTGCTATTAGGCTCTATAAACAGGAGATAAAGACGGCACAAGCTTCCTTTTATTGCAGCAAAATCAATGAAGCCGCTAACGCTCCAAGGGAAATTTTTAAAATCGTCAAAACACTTATTTCTCCCCCCCACGGAACTCCCCTCTGCTGATGGTGCCCAAAATCGCTGCAATGAACTAGCTGTTTTCTTCTCTGAAAAAATACAGACTATATACTCTTCTTTTGGGGACGCCAACAATGACTTGGAACTTCCTACTCCCTCCACTTCTGGTGCCCCTGTCCTGTGTACGCTTGACACAATTCCATCTTTAGACATTCCGGCCCTAGACAGACTTATCCCCAAAGTTACCTCAGGCTCCCCTAATGACCCAGCACCTCCTCAGACCCTCATTAAGGCAATGGACATAATTCGCCCGGTCATATTGGACGTTCTCAACACCTCCATTTCCTCAAAAACCGTACCTCCCTCCTGGAAGTGCGCGATGGTGAGGGCCCTGTTGAAGAAGCCCAACCTTGAACAGTCCAATTTGGCGAATTGTCGTCCTATTTCCCTGCTCCCTTGGCTGAGTAAACTGCTCGAGAGGCACGTGAATAACATCTTGATGAACTATTTGGAGTCAAATGGCCTTCTACGTGCCTCCCAGACTGGGTTTCGGCCCTCACACGGGACCGAAACAGCCCTCCTAGCGGTAACAGAGGAAGCAAGAGCAGTGTTAGACCAGGGTGGCAAAGTCGCCATTATTTTGTTAGACCTCAGCGCCGCGTTCGACACGGTTAACCATGTCACGCTATTACAACGACTGGCAGACATGGGCGTGTCGGGCCCGGCGCTGGACTGGCTGACATCCTTCCTGGCTGACCGTTTCTTCCAGGTCTTTGAGGGCGAGGCAGTGTCATCCAAACATCCTCTCAGGTGTGGGGTTCCTCAGGGCTCATCCCTGAGCCCCACCCTGTTCAATGCCTACATGGAACCTCTAGACAGGATTGTCCATCCCTTCGGTGTGCGTATTGTCACCTACGCGGACGATACCCAACTGGTGGTCTCCTTAGACCATTCAGAGGTATCGTCCAACACCCTAGGCCCCTGTCTAGAGGCTGTTGCCAGATGGATGCAATCCTCCTGTCTAAAACTTAACGGGGAGAAGACAGATGTCATCTTACTGGGTAACCCCTCTCCCTCTGTCTTTGCATCCATCTGGCCACCATGTCTGGGCCCGCCTCCTGCTCCCAAGCCCCAAATAAAAAGCTTGGGAATTTGGCTTGACACTGCCTTGAACTTCTCAGCCCAAGCCACAAAGATCGCAGCCACCTGTTTCGGCCTGATGAGGATGCTGCGGAAGGTGCTCCCTCTGCTTCCATTTCAGGCAAGGAGGATACTAGTCCAGGCTCTTATACTATCTCGCCTGGACTACGGGAATGTCCTCTATATGGGAGCCCCCGCCTTTGTCATTCAGAAGCTCCAAGTCACCCAAAACAGTGCGGCTTGCTTGCTTTACAATCTCCCTCGCTGGCAGTCAGCAAGGACTGCCTTAAAGGAACTCCACTAGCTCCCCATAGCGGCCAAAGTACAATTCAAGGCTATGTGTACCCTACACAAAGCCTTTCACCACCTTGGTCCTGCAATCTTACAGCCCCTGATCACCCCCTATGTTCCGTCACGTTCCCTTCGATCCAGCACCCTCCAGCTGGCCTCCTCCATTAGAGTGAGGAAAGCCCGCTGGGGAGGCCGTTCCTTTTCACATACCGCGGCTAAGCTCTGGAACACCCTTCCCCTATCCCTCAGAGGAACTACCAATCATCTCTCCTTCAGAAAAGCCCTGAAAACTCACCTGTTTGCCAAATCCTGCTGATCTGCCCGAGCCCGCACTAAGTAATTTTTTAGTCCTAAGCGCTACGAGGCCTCCGGGTAGATGGCGCTATACAAGTGCAGTTTTCAATTCAATTCAATTCAATTCACATTGGATACACAGACTTCATTCGCTGCACCCAAAGGGACTCAATGAACGATTAGAATTTAGCTGCCACTTGTAAGCGATCTGAATTGCACTGAGACATTACACTGAGCAGCACTTATGACAGTAATCACTAGCTGGTTTTGCTTCGTTTACCGCTTCGCTAACGACCTGTATTGTACTGAGAGATCTCATTGAGTAGTATACATTGCAGTATTTGCTGACATGTTCTGCTTTACCTTGTGATTTGTTTATTGTTGGGACAACCTCGATTTTTAATGATTTATTGCCTACAATACCGTGATGTTGAGCTTCTACGACACGTGGCGGCATAGTGAAATTTACTCTTCAGAATTCACTTTCTTCTTTAATTTCCAGGTTGTATAATAATGTAAATTTGCTAACAAGCACATACTGTGAAAAGTGTTCACTATCATTTACTCTTTAGAATTACTTTGGGTGGCACTCCTTTATTAGCTGTGGACCTGCTGTATTTAACATGTTGGTTCTTTTTTCTAATCCACATGCGAATTTGAGCGTACTTGACACTTGATAGTCTTTTCTCACTGTAATTCTTGTACAGAGTTTCACTACCGGTTTCACATTGCATATACTTCCAGCTCACTGCAATTCTTGCATCTGAATGTATGCAGGAAGCGGCCAAAGACGGGCGCGCAGTGAATCTTTACAGGTTCGATACGCACTATAGACCAGTGGGGAATCACTCGCTAGGACTATTATGCGCACCCATGTTTGTTTATCCCCAGTTCTACTTAGAGCAGTCTGGCGGAATTTGGCTGCTCACAATGGCTTCAGCTACACCTTGGGTATCAGTCACATGTTTTAGCCACACCCTGTATTAGGCACATCGTTTTACATAGGCACTCGTGATCGTACGATCTTTGTTTAATCACATCTTCAAACTGGCATTAGTAACTGCACGTTTTCTGCACGGCACCGCGACTTTCCTATCCGGACGATTATGACACTTTTTACATTGTTTACTATGAGTACACCGCGTATAGCAACACTGGTAATGGCTTCTCTATTCATTTCTTCGCAATTTTAAATCACCGCTGAACGTTTCTTTCCAATATTCTTAAGTCACACATCACCGTTGAAACATTTCTTAGTGTCACACATTCAGACAGTTCTTAGTTCATAAAATGTAATACATTTTCTTTGTAGGAATTACCCCCTGGCAAAGGGCTAGATCCGAAATGCATTGGGGCTTTCAAATTTCCTGTGAAGTAAACAGTTTATATAACAACAAGCAACAATATCTCAATTGGTATCAATGGCGGACACACTTAACTTAATATATAGCTGTTAGACCTGGCATCTTTGGCATGGTTTCCCCCTATCTTTTTGCCTCTACCTCCTGTATTTTTGATGCTCTGCTGGATTTCGTTTTTGCTGGTGCTCCCTGTGTAAATTGTTATGGTGATTAATATTCATGATTGGCATATTTCTGTCACCAAGAAGTCCTTAGTAAAGTTTACCAAGTGTGCCAGGGCTGGTGATAACAAATGCTACTTGTGGGCCTGCTGCACTGATTGTGCCACCCACATGAGTAGCCCTAAAAAAAGGTGTCTCAGGCCTGCCACCGCAGTGCCTGTGTGTAGTCTGTGAACTGCCATGTCCTCCTGATCGGTGTCCCCAATGGCCAGGCCTAACCCTTCCCTTTCTGTACCCCTATGGAAGGCCCAAGGTACCCTCTTTGGCAGGGTGCAGTGTATGTGAAAGGTAGAGCATGTACTAGTGCAGGTGACATGCTCTGGTAGTGAATTACAGCCATTTTCGTTTTTCACTATTGTAAGGCTATCTTGCTCCATAGGCTATCATGGGGAATGCTGGCTACAGTGGCTACCAGCATATCTTCCCATAGGAGCAAGATGGGACATAAAAGTCTGGTATCCCTGAACTCAGAATTTAATAACAAGTATTTTAGGAGAGGTTGTTTTTAAATCCTGTGTTTGAGAACATCACTTTTAGAAAGTTACTGTTCTCTTGTCTGACCTTTTTGTGTGCCTTGGCCTGTTTGTGAATTGTCTGTCTGGTTTGAGAGTGACAGAGGCTGGGAGCCCCCAGGAGAGCCCTAGGCTGAATGACTGCATCTGCATCTTGAGTGGTGGGAGGGGATAGCACCTGGGCCTGAATAGGGCTGTGCCTGCCTCCCACAATGTTGGCTCCACTTCCTGCTGGGCTGC
Organism: Lissotriton helveticus; assembly: GCF_964261635.1. Classification (NCBI taxonomy): domain Eukaryota; kingdom Metazoa; phylum Chordata; class Amphibia; order Caudata; family Salamandridae; genus Lissotriton; species Lissotriton helveticus. The sequence goes on from NC_136065.1 coordinate 1,763,922,995, forward strand.
TGACGACCCTGCCCCTCTCCCTGAAAGGAAAGGAGAGGCCAGGAAAACAAAGTGCTCAAGGAAAACCCAGAACTGGTTCAGACCGGGCTCAGAGCCCTCCTGCACAAAGGGATCAAAGACTTTTAGGGGTATAAGTACAGGACCCCTGACTACAGAAAATTATATCATTCTGGAATCAAGAAGGAATCTTTGCCAAGGAGAAAGCTGACACTGAAGAAGGAAGACTGTCTTGCTGTTGCTTTGCTGGACTGACCTGCTGTTGCTTTGCTGCCAAGGAGAGAGGAAGGGCTTTTCTTTGTGTTGTGTCCCCTTGCTTGAAGGAATCTCCAAGGGCCTGAGAAGAGCTGGCTCCCTGTTAAGAAGTCCCAGGAAAAAAAGGATTTCACCCCCAGCTTCCTTGAACTCTGCTGAGATTGTTATGTCCTTCCTAGAGTGCTTGGGCCAGTTGTTGTGCCTCTGGACGTTGTACCTGTGTTGGGAAGCTGGAAACCAAGATTTTAAAGACTTTCTGCAAGTTTTGTTGCATCGCTCTCTTACGGAGCGCATCCCCGTCAGTGCGAGGAAATTCCCGCCGCTACGCAGGCCGAGATCATCGCAGCGCCTGTTGCCGCTGCCAGAGTCATCGCATCCTTCGTTTGCGGGACGCACCAGTCCGGTGCGGGAAGATTACCATTGCTGCGAGCATCGTCGCAGAGCCTGTCGTCACTGGGTGAGATCATCGCACCGCTTGCTTGCGGACTGCAACACGTCGCTGCAAACATCGTCGCACAGCCATCGCATCGAGGAGCTGCGAGAGGAAGACTGCTGCTGGACCGTGCATCGTTGCCCCGGAGATCGTCGTAGCCCCAAAGATCGTCGCATCGTGCCTTTGCGAGCTTCTTCACTATGGAAGCACCGCACAGGAATCCATACAAGGTATCGCATCCCTCCCCATGCAGACCAGAGTCACCGCAGCAACACACCCACTACATCGAGCGGGGTTTCGCATTGCCTCCCCAAGGTCTCAGGAGTGACGCATCGCTTGTTTTCCACCGCACCAGCTCCTGTTTTGGAACTTTGTCGCATTTAAAGGTACTGTTGGCTAAACGTGATGCAACTGTGAACTTTTCACGCAACTGTGGATTTTTTTAACGCAACCTTAAGGACTAATTTGAAACCATATTCTTGAACTGTATATGTTGGATTTTTGTTGTTGTTTTGGTCTTGTGTAGTTTAGATTAAAATACCTTTATTTTTCTAAACTGTTGTGGAGTCGGTTTGTAGTGTTTTCAACGTGTTACTGTGTTACAGTCACTTGTACATATTTTCACCGTGTGTCTTTTCGCTGTTATTCCCTTTGTCACTTGCGTCGGCACTTAAGTCCAAATTGGGCTGTCTATACAATTTATGCCTACAGTGCTGATATAAATGTACCGCTTCCAAAATTTTCTTTCTAAATATATGATTTCATGTGCACATTTGAAAAACCTTTCGTGAGTCTCCCTTTTTCCTTCCTCGTAATGTATGCTACATACTAAGTTAACTGTCTCTGCCATTGATACCAATTGAGATATTGTTGCTTGTTGTTATATTATTACCCAGATCTCAATTGGTTTAGGGGTCATACTCCTGTGTTTTTTTCCGTAAACAGTTGATAAGCATGTTTTTTGATGTGCATATGAAACAAAGAATATGATGATGGAAAACAATGGGAATTCTACTATTAGATTATTTTGATGAATAAACTTATTCTGAAAACGATAAATTGAAAGTCGACTTTGTAAAAGCGACAACTTCGCTTAGAAGTGCTTACATGAGATTGTCCTTCCCGGTGAAGGACTTCCTACACTCTATCTGGGACTGCCTGACTACCTTCTCCAAGGACTCAAGGTAGTGCAAAATTCAGGAGCAAGGATGATTCTCAAACCGAAACTCAGATCACATATGATCCCCCATCTGACGTCCCTACACTAGCTCCCAGTGAGGGAAAGGATAACATGGTTATTTTCTTCAAAGCCTCCATGACACAGGCACCGCCCACTTTAGAAAGTGACTCAGCTGTTACATACATACCAGGACACTCAGATCGTCCTCCGCCGACCTGGCCTGTATTCCCAAAACACGTCTGGCACGCAGAGGCAGGAGATCGTTTGGCATCCTGGGAGCCCACACCTGGAACAAACTGCAGGTAGCTCTGAGAGCATTGACAGTTCTCTCCCATTTTAAAACACAACTGAAAAAATGGCTGTTTAAGAACTAAACCCCTGCATTACAGGAACTTGTGAACTGTTAGTGCCGGGACACTCTGGAGGGAGTAGCTGTTCGCTCTACAAATGCTGGTCATTTATTCATTCATTATACTTCCTGGTAGTTAGCCACCCGTAAACAAATGCAAATTGTTGTAGCAATGAGTTACTGGTTGAGGGGGGAAAAATCCTACTCAAGCATGGAATCAGAATCGTTGTCAGTGTGAAGTCACACGCAAACTTCAAATTAGCCTGTGCTCAGCCCTCGGGTAGCTTGGCACAGAGCAGCCAGGCTTAACTCAGAGGCAATGTGTAAAGTATTTGTGCAACACTTCAAACAGTAAAACAGTGAAAACACACTAACTAAGAATCCCGCACCAATTTAGAAAAATAGAGTAACTTAGAATACATAAAAATAGACCAACCTGACGAAAATCCAATCAAAGCAAGTTTAAAGATTTCAGTAAATATTGCCAGAAAGCAAAAAGCACCTGCTGTGAATATCTGGTTGCGCTGCACTGGGACAAAGTCACAAGTTCAGGTCAACTGCTATGGAACGTGGGCTGGCCGCTGGGACCCAGTTAGGCCCTCTGAATAAAGTACCTTAAATCCTGGTTTGCGGAGTATTGTGAGGGTCAGCATTGAAGATGCATAGCGCAGGCAATGTAAAGTGTCAGATTCAATATGCAGTGAGGCTGTAGTGTGAGGTCCAGTGTCGGCATTGACAATCCCGCCAACAATGGCATGTGATGCGAAGTCTGGCATCGAGAATGCTAGGCGCAGTCGGGGCGATGCATGAGCTCTGAGGAGCTGCGAGGCTGTGATGTGGAGTCCAGGATCATTGTTATAGAAGCGCTGCAGTCGACAAGGTATGTGGCCTGGGACAAGGATGAATCACGCAGCAGCAGTTCTAATGAGGTGATGGGCTGAGATGTGATGCATGTCTTTGCAACAGAACCAATCCATGCAGCAGCAGTGATACAGCAATTATGCTTGGGGTTGCACCAACAAAAAAAAAACCTGTTAAATAACATTTGCATTACTTTTACTGGTGCAGAATTTTCCACCTTGTAGTATCTCTGCTTCAATACATTTTTTGCACACAAGTATTCTTCGGAATTCTAGCCTGGCATACATTTCCGGAGTACTCCAGTAAATATTTGTGAATATCATAAATGAAAGATCTCTACTTCAGAATAGGCACAGTTATACGGGACCAAATTCAAATATTTCAAAAGTGTTCTTTATAAACTGGGTTGGTATTTTCCAACTTGCCCACACATCATATACAGCTTTCAAACACAGGAACTGACACTGTCAGAGAGAAAGCACAAAGATATGTATGACAGCAGAATACTCGCTCCTTCCCACCTAAGCAAACTAGAACGCTCATAGGTATAATTTCTGGTGTAGGCTGAAAATAATGAGACAGAATAGGGTTACAACCATATCTAGTGACAAAATATCGAAGGGTGAGTTTGTATACTTTTCCTATACTTTTCTCCACATATATGCAGCTTGGTGATATATAAATATATCTTTAAGGTACATAGATGTAGAGTTAAGAATAGTATGTCCTTACCTCCTTCTGTGTACTTATCTTTCAATATTTTGGTCCTTGATATTGTTGTTATGAAATTCTGAGCCGTCGATATTTATGATTTCGATTTTCCCTACTACAATCTCATTTCTCAAAAATGTTCTCACAAACATGTATGACTTCAACTTGTATAATAGTTCCTGTATAGGTCCAGCCTTTGCATACAAAGAAGAGCAACCAATCGATTGTGCCCAGGAAGGGTATTTGGCTTAGGCCTCAAGCTCAGAGCCAAAAGTCAATGCTCTAGTTCATTGCCATTATATGAGGCTAGAAAATCAGTGTTTATGGCTCAGAAGCGGGAAGCCTCCCTTGACCTTTGAGACCTACAGTACTGGCAGATTGGCTTCGAGCCCCATCTACCTTGCACACCTCACCTGCTCTCCTTACATGTCACCTCATATGCACACCCTCTGAGCAGGCTGCTGTGTGGAAAGAAGCTGTTGTTTCATGCGGATGGAGTGTACTTACCTGACCTTAGAGCGGCAGAGCGTGTAAGGGAAGCATCTTAGCAAGGGGGTGGCAGTGAGCTAGTAGGGACTGAGCAAGACCAGTTAATTAGCCAAGCCTCCATGTGAGGGCCTAAAATAGCTCACATTTCATAAACAGACTTATTACCATCCCATTAGGTGCGTTACAGGGAAATTTCCCTTTCCCTGCCATTTCTTTCTGCTTGCGTAATTATTGGCGTTAAACATCTGCTGTGACAAGCAGCTTTCCGTGGACTATTCAACCATGAAAATAAGCAAAGTGTTATTCAGCCTCGAGGCCTAAAGGTCTGCTCTGTGGAGTAAACATGGATTATGTTCCAAATAAACACGCATGTCTGTGTCCAGCTCTCAGCAGTGATTCTTCTGGGAGAAGTTTCTCCATTCTGTAAATGTATTTAAGCCTTTTTTCTTACAGCATGTGCTTTAAAATAAAGGGGCCATTTGAGGTTGCACAGATTATTTAGAATTGGTATTTTACTACTGTTTTTGTTCACACTTAATATAGTGAATAAACAACACGATTGTGATTGAACATCGACTGTTCTCATACCTTATAGGATGCCGAATGCATCAGAATCTCTGGCTACGCACCTGCCTCCACTGCAGGCAATCTAAGCGCCGAACACCCCTCTCTGTGCCTCCACTTAACCGAGCTCAAGCCCTGTGCACTGCAGATATATATCACTACTTTACCCCTATCTCTTTGAGGATGTGCCCTCAAGAACTGTACACATCTGCTCTGATGGAAACATCCCTCCCCCTGGGCTCTGACGTTGTCCAGGCTCTTCGCTCTGATGTCACTGCTTGGAAACCCTGCGTGTGACGTTAGTGGTTACCTGCTCGTTTAATTCGTTGTTATTTCTAAATCTAGTCCTGCAAGGAGGTGCCTTGGCAGGCTGCATATCTTTACCTCCTTTCATCATATATGTAAACCCGCGGGCAGAGATGGGTGCGAGGCAATTTCCAGCCGTCGCTCTACAGCCAGTTGTTTTTCATTCTCCAGTATCACCTTAAATATAGGAGTATTTTGTAATGCACCCCTTTCTTTGTTGACTCGCGCAGCTCAGACACCACAAACACGACTGACGATTGGGGAGTGTCAATTGATAGGATGAGAGGTCTCATCCCATGTTTTGAGTGAGCAGCATTACATAAAATGCACTCTTGGGTAGTGTCTTTTAGAGACCAGTGGGGTATAGATGACTCTTCCTCATCAGGGGGGAGTCAGATGTTTGTTTCTTATGTCTGCATGGTTAAAATAAACCCCCCTGCGCCATAACCTAATGTACCCTTCCTTAGATAGATGCTTATCAAGTCTTGCCCCCTTGGAGGTGACGCTCCGAGGTATAGTAATGGTGACAGACTGTATGTCCACATGTGCAGTCACAAGAGCCGTCCAGGCCTCACAAGTGAAGATGCCATGGGTCCCTTGAAGCAGCGCTTAGGGTATGGTGGTCTGTAAAAGAATGTTGGCCTCAAGAAGCCTCCTCAGTTGTCTGGGTAGACAGTGAAACTGTGACTCCATTTTTCAAAGGACGCGGACCAGCGCCATGTTCAAGAGGGGGGAAAGCTCCCCGGGCAGGCAGATGCTTTGTTGACTGCACCTGTCTGCAGGGTGATACCCAGGCATCTCTGAGACTCTTGTGACTCCTATCCAATGGGTGTGTGGCCTTGTATGTGATCAACAATCATTGTACTTCCCACTGGCTTAATTGTAATACAGCATTGAATCATGCATGTCAGAATTGCCACCGACTCAATCCCTATCATAGAAGAAGCTGCACAAGCGTCTGCTTCCGCTTCTGTAATACCAAAGAGGCCCAGGTGTAAGAGCCCATTGTACCCCCCAGGAAAATATGTTTTATAAGGCTCCAGCTTTCTAAACATTCAATTAACATACATATTTGCATATTCCTAAGCTATGCATTCGATATGAACACGTTAACACGTGGATGACAATTAAGTGAAAATTCTCGTAAAAAATGTAGAATTAAATTTTTTGAAGCATGTCAGGTGATTAATGTATGTCAGAAACTGAAGTTGAGAGTTCCACCCAAAACATCTCTTCACTCCCTGAGTTTAATAGAACTGCTTTCCTGTTATTTGCTCACAACCCCGATATTACACGACCTGTCTCCCTTTTGCAGAATGAGTGGTGTCTAAGCCTGTAGACTGCCTCCACTACAAATGCTCAGAATCTTGTATTCCCAGAGGTCTCAGAGGAAAGCGAAGGGACCTAATAAGTTCTCTCCCCTGGAGCTTACAAGCTGTTACAATTTTCTAATTCTAATTTCTATCAAACCCTTGGACATTTAGTTAATATGAGTGTATAGCCTCTGGTGCACTAGGATGGCTACTTTTATTGGTTATTGTAAAGGGGCCCATTCCTCCTTTGAAAACTGAATACTTTCACCGCTGAGTATATGGGCTAACTAGCATTGCACTCCACTTGCATGATGGCATTTTTGATCAACTTGATTCTTAACACTTGTGCGACATGTCTGACTGATAAAGAATGTCACAGATTAAAGTGGCAGTGGTTGCAGGTGGTGGGCAATGACACTCATTTTTGCAGACAGTGGCTTATTTTTAATCATTAGAGCTCCCGGAACAACAGAGTAAAACGCTTAAAAGAGAGAAAGATGGATGTTAGACCTGTCAGCCTTAGGGTGGTCGTCCCCCAAACTTCCCTTTTATTACATATGTCACCCCTAAGGTGGGACCTACGTAGCTCTTAGGGCAGAATCCTGTGTAATCAAAAGGAACAAAATGCACTTTAAAGTTTTCTGTGTCCTGGTAGTGAAAAAAAACCACATTTGTTTTTTCACTACACCTTCTCATAGGGTGACATTGGGAATTCCTTTTTTACACATATAAGCTGAAAGTCCTGATTTAGAAGGAGTAGATCTGTCATGTTTAATTTAAATGGAATGGTAATGATAAATCCTTTTTTCTGGTAAAGTTAAATGTATCATTACCTATTATTACATGTATTGGAGACAAACTGCAGGCACACATGCCTAAGAGCAGAAACATACCAGATTTCTAAAATTGGGATTTTAAAAAAAGGTAATGATAAATGTGCCACTTTTAGAAAGATGGCATTTTTCTGCTCTTACCCCTCTGGGTCTGCAGCCTGTCTCTAATATACGTCTGGGGTGGGAGAGAGATGGACTTTGTGCATTCCCTCTAGACAGCCACACAAAAAGGGAGCTTAGATGTGACTAAGTGGCCATCCACATCCTGATGGGTCATCTTGGGCAGTATGGGAGGGAGAAGCTGACACTCACATCTAAATAGGGTGTGTGCTCTCCCTTTCAAAGGGCTGCATACCCCCCTGGAGTGAGGCTGGAGCCAAAGATGGGAGGGAGGTCCTCAGTGCACTTCAAAGCCCCTCTTTGAAAAGTCACCCCCACTTCAAAGGCTCAACTGGGTATAAGTACTGGGTTTCTGACTCCACCAAATTAGATGCTACTGGACCTGTGAATAACTCTGCTAGGAGGAAGGACTGTTGTGCTGCTAAAAGGACTGCCACACTGCTGGACTGCTGCTTTGGAAAACTGCTTTTCCGCTGTGCAGACCTGCTGCCTGCTACCTCTGCTCTGCTGAGGAAGGACTGTACCAATCTCACTGGAATCCAGACTGACTCCAGGAGCATGCTGGCCTGCCTCCGGTTCTTAGTCTCAGGGACATTGCTAAAATTGGGGTCTCTAATTGGGAGAGGTATGCATCCTGTACAAGTAGAGACCCATGTCCTAGTCAGACTAAGTGTGGCACACCCTAAAGGTATACCTGTGCCCACCCTCTGTTAGCTTGGTACAGAGCAGTCAGGCTAAACAAAAGAGGCCATGTGTAAAGTATTTGTGCACACACACACACACACATAGTAAAACAGTGTAAAAACCACAAAAGTGCTCCACGCCAGTTTAGAACAATAACCAATATTTCCCTGATTAAAACCAGACCAAAACAATACAAATCCAACATACACAAGTCAAGATATGAGTTTTAAAAAATGTAATCAAAATGCAGTGCTTAGAAGTCTATAGCTCCATTTCGGGCTTTCAGGTTGCGCTTGACCGGAACAAATCCAAAAGTTCCGTTTGGCCATGATGCAGTGGGGCCCGGATACAGGAATCATGCAGACTCCCTTACACTATGTTGGATGCTTCAGTAATCAAAGACAATACATTGTGCATTGGGGTTGAGGTGTCGTGAATGCAGGTGATGCATTGGTTCCTTAAAGTGGTGCAAGGTTATTGAAGCTTTGCTGCTCCCTTAGAGTATGTTGCGCAGAGCAGGTGATGGATTGGTTGCAGTTGAGAGGCCTCGGTTCCTGAAGGTGATGGGGTGTCAAAGACGCATCAATGTCAAACCACGATGCATCGAGTCTACAGTGTTGAAGTCTAACTGCTGTTTGAAGGTGATGCGTCAACTGAAAGCCACGCAGGGCCAGGGCTGCATCGTAGTTGGAGCAGTAAGTCACAGACTTCGGTTAAGTTGTGCTCGAGACTCACGCCATGGTGGTTCTTCTGAGGTGCTGCAGCAAAGTTAGGGCTGCCTTTAAAGTCGTGGTTGTTGCGTCGGATACTTGACAAGTGGTGTCCACAGCTTCAGTGCAGGCAGCGGCGATGGGTACGTTTTGGAGAGATGCACTGGTTCTGAACTGATGTGTAGGAGTCGAAGCGCCGTTTTTTGGATACAACACTAAATTCACCTCCAAGGGCCCAGAACTGGATTTGGCACCACTTGGCAGGTCAGGACTCACAGCAGTGGAGCCCAAGTGCTGGTAGCAGGATGCAGGTGAAGTCTTTGATGTCCCTGAGACTTCAGCAACAGGAGGTAACTCAGTCAAGCCCTTGGAGAACCTTAGACAGCAGGATCACTCCCACCAGCAGCAGGCCAACACAGCAAATCAAGCAGCAAAGTGGCAGTCCCTCCTGGCAGCACAACAGCTCTTCTTCCTGGCAGAATGTCCTCAGTCCAGAAGTGTTTTGAGTATATGGTGTTATTTTAGCCTTTGAAGTAAGGAGACTTCAAAGAAAGGTCTTTGTAGTACACAAGACCCTGCCCTTCCTGGCCTTGGCTCGAGATACACTACAGGGGGTATGCAGCTTTTTGTGAGGGGACAGGCACAGCCCTATTCAGGTGCAAGTGTCAACTCCTCCCATCACTCTAGCTCAGGAAGACCCATCAGTCTGGTGATGGGCCATCAGGATATGCAGGGCACACCTCAGCTCCCTTTGTGTGTGACTGTCTAGTGTGAATTCACAAAGCCTAACTGTCATCCAACCCAGACATGTATTCTAGGGACAGGCATAGGCACTGATTGGTTAAAGTAAGAAAATGACAACTTTCTAAAAGTGGTATTTTCAGACCTGCAACTTAAAAACCAACTTCACTAAAATATGTGTTTTTAAATTGTGGGACTAGAGACATCCATCTCCAATTTTACATCTGCTCCCAATTGGAAGTTACCATTATAAAGAGTTGCAAGGCAGCTCCAATGCTCACCTATCAGAGAGAGAGGCAGTTTTTACTACCAGGACATGTAAAACTTAAAAAACAAATGTCCTACCTTTTAAATACACTGCACCTTGCCAATAGGGCTACCTTAGGGGTGTCTTACATGTAATGAAAGGGAAAGTTTGGGCCTGACAAGTAGGTTAACTTTCCAGGTTGACATAGCAGTTTAAAACTGCACACACAGGCTCTGCAGTGGCAGGCCTGAGACATGTTTGAAAGGGGTACTCATGTGGATGGCACAATTGGTGCTGCAGGCCCACTAGTAGCATTTGATTTACAGGCCCTGGGACATGTATTGCACTGTATTAGGGATTTTTTTTAGTAAATAAAATATGCCAATCATGGAGAAACCACATCTCATTACATTTTAGACACAGAACACATGCACTTTAGCAATGGTAATCGGTGGTAAGTTGCCTGAGTCTTAATATCAGCAAAAACGAAGTTTAGAAACAGGAGGTATGAAGCAAAAAGACAGGGGAAACCACGCCAAAAGATACCAGATCTAACAGACATCAAAGACTTTCCCATCAACCTTCAACAGCACCTAGACTTTGATTGCTTCAAGTCTTGCCCTGCCAAATGGTGCCAGACAGTCCTGAGCCCTTGAAAATGAGTATAAAGTGCAGCAACTACTAAAATTCACGCATCAACAACATTGCACAAATCTGAACTGGCGCACCTCCCTTGACTCTGATGCATCGCCGCTGCTGCATGGACCGAGGACATCGCATTGCTGACTGTGCCGCGCATTGTCTCCAGTTTCTGATACATCTCTGGCTTTGTGCGGCTCGCATCACCTTTGATCCAGCTGTTCTACGCCATTGCATCGCTTTGTTGCTTCTCGCATCTCCTTCCATTGAAGACCCATCCCAGGTATTTTTCAGCGGGCCAAGACTAGTGCCTGTATCCAATCCATGCCCCATTGCGGCGGCCTGAACCTTTGGAATTACCCCGGTCTAGCAGGACCAGATATCCCCGATTGGCGCTTTAAGCTTTTAAGCCCTACATTTTCATTTATTATTCAATAATTCATAACTCCCGTTATACTTATTGGATTTGAGTCTTTTTTATGGTGTTGTCACTGTATTACAGTTTGAAGTGTTGCACAAATACGTTGTACATTACCTTTTTTAAGTTAAGCCTGCCTATGCTGTGCCAAGCTACCAGAGAGTGAACACAGGTTAATTTACGGTGTGTATTCGACTCATCCTGATTCGGATTGTAGTTCTTGCTTTTAAGGGGTGCATACCTTTGCCAACCAGAAAACTCAATTGTTAGACCTGTCTTTTTCAGCAGGTTTATCCCCAAACTTTTTACTTTTGGCCTGCTGTATTTTACCCTGTGTTTGTTGATTTTAAGATGCTGGGCACTTTACTACTGCTGAGCAGTGTTAAAGTACATATGCTCTCTGTGTAAATTGTACGAGGGATTGGTGTTTCCATGATTAGCTTATATGATTTACTACTAACTCCCTAGTACAGTGCACTGTGTGTGCCCAGGGCCTGCAAATGAAATGCTGCAAGTGGGCCTGCAAAACTGATTGTGCCACCACACAAGCAGCCTTTCAAAGGGTTCTTAGACCTGCCACCTCAATAATGCCCCTTTGCTGTGTGCTGTCTGGGTTTAGCCTGCAGTGGCTGTTTCTACCAAGGTGAGGCCAAAGACTTTGCGGTGTGCTGTGTATCCTGTTTGAAGAAGATCTCCAAGGGCTTGGAGTAGAGCCTGCCTCCTGTTCTGAAGTCTCAGGGGGGACACAGAGACTTCACTACAAGATCTCCTGAACTTCCTTGCTTGGAGTTCCGACCTGCCAAGAGCTACCTGTTGCTGTGTTAGTCCTCTGGAGGTTGTTCTTGTTGTTGGAAGATGGAAAAGTGCCGCAACTAGGAGAAGTACAATGCACCCGCACCCGTTTCCAATGCATCGCCGCCGTGCCACTGAAGAAACCGACGCAGTGCCTGCCCACGGCTGAAGAAATCGGTGCACCCTGAATCCTGTGCACGATCTCTGAAGTCCGAGATCCCCTCAGCAATTCCAACGCACGCCCCGCTGTGTGGCTGCAAGAACCAATGCATTGTGGGACTGCAGCTGGGTAGACCAATGCTGCACCGTAGCTGCCGCCACCACATCGAGAACCGATGCATCCATGATCCCCACACATCGCAAAGGGGTGACAAGTCTACAAAAAAGCCGGGGCCGAAGTAAGAAACGTATGCATCACCTCCTGCATCACCTCCCCGCACAGTAAGAAACCGACACATCACCTTCCCTATAGCAAGGAACAGACCCATCACCTACCTCCCTTGCGTGGCAGTAAGGAACTGACGCATCACCTCCCCTAAAGTAAGGAACCAACGCATTACCTTCCATGGGCATAAGGAACCAACACATCACCTTTCCTGCGGCTGTTTTTGTTTATGATTGTGACGCATCCAAGGTACTTTGTGTTGAAAGTCTTGCATCTATAGTTTGCTATGGACGTAACTGTTTTTACATTCTGAGAATCAAATTATCATTATTGTGAGGTGGATTTTTGTTGTTTTGGTCTTGTTTGTTTTAGATAAAGATCACTTATTTTTGTTTGCTTTACACACTGCTTCTGAGATAAGCCTGTCTGCTCGTGCCAAGTTACCAAGTGGGTGAGCAGGGGATATTTTAGAAGTGCATCGCCCTTACCCTGACTAGGAAGATGGGTCCCTACTTGGACAAAAGTGCAAACCATTGCCACTAGAGACTCCCATTTCTAACACCAATCTTTAACAACAGACGAACAGAAAGATAACAAGTCAGTGAAAAGAAAAAAAGCAAAGATGAAAAAGAATCTGGAACAGTAATGTTATGCGACAATCAGTGGAGAGTGGTCAAAGGAAAAAGTGGAATCAAGGCTACGCAAACCTGGTGTTCAGCAACCCCTGGAGTTGACAGTGGGCTCTAATAAAAAATCTTAGGCTCCATTTAGAGTTTGATGGAAGAGAAGCAGTGATGTAAATTGATAGTGTTCCCAACATGCCAAACTCACAATTTCCTAGCCTTGTTTATAGTTGGGGAAGCACCAAGTTTGCATGGGGGGTATCCTCTGTTTGCCTTTGTAGACCTTTGACCTAATGACCCATCCATCATGGAACTTGTTTAGGGTAGTGTTCCTGCAATGCCAAACTTGCAGTTCACTTGCTCTATGTATATGTGGAGCCAGGGATTGTACCAGGTCTACGCCATTGACATTGTGGTCCATGCTTGATGGGGCCTCCCGTTCATTATAACAGACATCCTGAACGATTGAGGAGGGTACTATGTCACTCCTAATTTCTGCGAGGCTTGATGGCCGCAGGAAGGAAAACTTCAGATTGGGTCAATGTTCACTGACGCGCGTGTGGTGAGAGTGCTTGCCATTGTGTTGAAATTGTTACTTGCTTTTAAAACGTCCACAGCTTTTAAAGGAAATCACTCAAATCTTGCACAATTTGCCTCTTTGCACAGCAATTCTCCCTACCTTCACTCTGTCCTCTGACGCCCTTTTCGCCGAGCGCTTCCCGGTCCACCACGGGTTTCCCCGATCTGTTGTTGAGGGAGCGCTCGGCAGGTTTCACTTCTGGGCTAGAGGTGGGGGAGGTAGGTCTTAAAGCCAGGTGCTGGTAGACTCGCGCAGCGGATGCACGTGTGGTGAGAGCGCTTGCCATTACGTTGAAATTGTTACTTGCTTTTAAGACTTCCACTGCTTTTAAAAGAAATCGCTCAAATCTTGCACCATTTGCCTCTTTGCACAGCAATTCTCCCTACCTTCACTCTGTCCTCTGACGCCCTTTTCGCTGAGCGCTTCCTAGTCCACCGGGAGGGAGCGCTAGGCAGGTTTCACTTCCGGGCTAGAGGTGGGGGATGTAGGCTATGAATCCAAATGCTGACAGCTTCGCTCAGGGGACGCACAGAGCGGGCACGCCGGCGGCGCTCCGAAGGCGAAGGCAAGCCCGTTTGCGCCCGTCCACGCCAGACCGGGCCCTGGGCCCACAACCCCTGCCCTTTCTTCCTCCGCTTCCCTCCAATTTTTGCGGGATACACTCCTCAAATTAGGAATACACTAGTTACACCGTGTGAATATCCCATTGCCTTGGAGGAAAGGCAACAGAAATGCCTACATTGTGCATATGAGCTATCTCCAATACCGGGAAACCAACCTAAGAATGGGAATCAGCTTAACAAGGCAATGGTTAATTGCAGATCCTTGCCAAACCATGCCACAGAAATTTCTTTTATGTTACAGGATACCGCACTCGACGTGTTATTCCTTACAGAATCGGACCAAGCTCCGACCTAGATGTCGTCCAAGCTCTCCCCCCGGGATATCTGATCCAGCGTGTTGATAGAACAGGTAGGAAAGGGGGAGGGATCGCTAATCTCTATAAAGACCATCTAGTCTGTCGCATCCTGGGCAGCCCCCTCTCAGACTGTGAAAATGCCCATTTCTCCATTGCACTCACCCCTTCAATCACGTTTGTCGGCATTCTCCTACATCACCCCCTAGGAGCCCTGGGACAATTTCTGCAATTCACTACTTGAAGCAGTGGTAAACTTAGCCAGTACCGCATTTAATTTAAATCTTCTGGGGGACTTCAATTTGCACTTTGATAACCCCCAGGATATAATAGCCAATGATCTTGCCCATGGCCTTGCAGCATGTGAGATGCTTCTAAAGGTCCATCAAGCCACTCTCACACTAAAGGGCACCTCCTAGACCCGATTTTTTCAAACATAACAGAACTAAATGGAAAGGAGCCCGTCCCCTTCCCCTGGTTGGATCATTTCCCAATCCCTTTTGCACGGCAGCTATCGTCCTCTCACGTGATTGTGCCAACCTCCCTCACTCAAGCTCGCCACTGGCCTAAATTAAGTATAGAGGAATGGACCAAGGAATTGCTTTCTTCCATACCTCTACACCACCCTGATCCCGTAATAGCTAATGGCAAGTTCCACTCATGGATCGAGCAGACGTAGTACTTCCCAAGAGATCCATAATACAAAAAGCTGGCTCAAACAACATGCCATGATTCACTCCCGAACTCCGAAAACAAAAACAGGGGTGTAAAAGACTAGAAAGAGAATGGAGGAAAGACTTCTCAACAGAAAAAAAATCCAATTATAGGGCATCCATTAACTCCTATATAACCGCACTTAAATCAGCACAGGCAGCCTACTATGAAGAAAAAATATCATCCTCCTCCAATGCACCCAAAGAATTATTCAGGATAGTAAAAAAATGTATGAAAGTCCCAGATCCCCCCGTGGCTCCAGACTCTACGGGCCTCCGCTGTGAGGAACTAGCTGATTTTTTCTCCACCAAAATTCAGCGTATACTAAACCTCCTCCCAGCGGTCAATAATGATCACCTCTCCGCGCAGCCCAAAGCAGAATCTCAGAAGAATCCCCCAAGATTGAATCCTTTATCCCACTCACTGAGGAACTTCTTCCTCCTATCCTTAATATGATCAAGAGTGGTTCTCCACTGGACCCGGCCCCTTTTAACATTCTAAAATACGCCTCTCTTGTCATTATCCCTCCCATTGTCAATCTTGTTAATGCCTCCCTAGAATCTGGCTCAGTACCCCAAGACTGGAAGATTGCTATGGTGAAAGCATTATTGAAAAAAAAACATCTGGATCCCAGAGAGTTGTCCAATTATCGCCCTATCTCTCTTCTCCCTGGTATTAGTAAGGTTGCGGAAACATATGTGAACTGCTAACTTTCTGCATATCTTGAAACCTTCAAACGACTTCATCGCTCCCAGACGGGCTTTCGCCCAGGACAGGGCATGGAGACTGCACCAGTGGCGGTGGTGGAGGAGTCCAGAAAGATCTTGGACTCCAAAGGGTCCATAGCCATCATCCTCCTAGACCTTAGTGCAGCCTTCAACACGGTGAATCACCGTACCCTTGTACACAGGCTCAAAAAACTGGGAGTGACAGGCAGGGCCCTCTCCTGGCTGGAATCGTTCCTTGAAGGAAGATACTTCCAGGTGTTTGAAGGTAATACCCACTCACAACCACTACCTCTGCAGTGCAGGGTTCATCAGGGCTCCTCCCTAAGCCCCACACTTTTCAACGTGTATATGTCCCCACTGGCTGAGAAAGTTGCACCCTTCGGAACTCAATTTATCAGCTATGCGGACGATACACAGCTTATTGTGGCACTGAACCAGGCAGAGTAGGCCCCCACGAACCTGAGCTCCTGTCTTAAAGAAGTCACCAGTTGGATGAGTCAGTACCATCTCAAACTCAATGGCTACAAGACGGAGCTCATGCTGCTGGGGAACTAAGCAATTTTTAACCCACATACGCTATGGCCATCGTGTATGGGACCTGCCCCAATACCTAAAAAGAAAATAAGGAGTCTGGGCTTCTGTCTTGACCATGAGCTCACTTTTAGAGCCCAAGCTAGAAAAACAGCAGCCACTTGTTTTGGCCTGTTGAGATCAACACGAAAAATACTGCCTTTCCTACCTGATAACTCTAAAAACAATTTAATTCAATCCCTCATCCTATCGAGGCAGGACTACGGCAATGCCCTTTATCTGGGAGCCCCCACCTCCGTTATCTACAAACTCCAGGTTGTCCAGAACTCAGCAGCAATACTTCTTACAGGTACTAACAACCGTTCCTCAGTTAAACCGGCCCTAAAAACACTCCACTGGCTCCCGATACAAGAGCGAATACACTTCAAAGCTCTATGCATCGCACTCAAAAACTTGCAGGGCATAGGTCCCCCTATTCTTACCAACCTTATTACACCCTACAAAGAAACCAGGAGCCTTCGTTCAAATGACCTACTTCTAGCTGAGGTCCCCAGAATCAGGAGGGCGCCTTTTCTCTTTCATTGCATCCAGGCTATGGAACTCCCTGCCTTTCCCCATCTGTCAGGAAACCAACCACCTCGTCTTCTTCCATAGAAAACTGAAGACATGGCTTTTCCCATAAACCTCCATCTGCTCCCTACCGCATGTCCGCAGCGCTGGGATGCTTTCGGGTAGCCATGCGCTATATAAGAGCATATTCTTCTTCTTCTTCTTCTTCTTCTTCTTCTTCTTCTTCTTCTTCTACTGACAAAACTTCAAGTACGTCTGTCCAATTATTTTTTGTTCAAGGAAAACAAACTCCTGCTTTAGGATTTTCTTTTCTCCTGAAAAAAAGTATTCCTGAGCAGGTGCTTTAAATTTGGTGCCCACTTGGCAAACCTTAAGTGCTGTGAATACAGCGGTCCCAACAGCAGCTTCATTTACAGCACAGAGATCCCCACAAAGCAATCAAGGATCTCTAAATAGGTTTAGATGATTTTCCACTATGGTGGTGAGGGTCTTGGCCACTGCCCTCTGGATGACCAGTGGAGAAGCTGCCAGGGTCTATATAGGGTCCTCGCTTTATTTATGTATTTGTTTGTTTGTTTTACAAATTGAGTACTGAATGCAGGCCCCTTTGTATGTTCATGTAGAAATGGGGGTCTCTACTTGGCAATGGTTTGCACCTTTGTCCAAATAGGGACCTTTGCTTCTAGTCAGGGAAAGGGGGATACACTACTGAATAACCCCTGCTCACCCCCTTGGTAGCAAAGACCAAACAACAAAAATCCACAATACAGTAATCCGAAATATGACTTTAAAATGGTAGAAATAGCTTAATTCAATGTAGATGGTAAATACAACACTTTACACTCAAAGTACCTTGGATGTGTCACGCAAAACAGACAAAAGGGTTGCAGGGAAGGCGATGCGTATATTCCTTGCTTCGGGGGGTTCCTTAATGCAGCGCAGGGGAGGCGATGCGTCTGTTCCTTACCAGAGAGTAGGAAAAGCATCTGTTTCTTACTGTGATACGGTGCGATGTGCCAAAATGGCGTCTTGGATGCGATGCGACAATGTTGGATGCAATGCGTTCACTTCCAACTGCGGTGCAGTGAAATCAATGAACTTAGGAGCCACGACAGGCCCTGTAACACGCTTCTCCGGAAATGCAACAGCGTTCTCTGCAGCGGCGGCACACTTCTCTGGTGATGCGACACGCTTCGTCTGTGATGCGACGGCGAACAGCTGCGGCGGCACGCTTCTTCGGTGATGCAACGGCACCTGCTGCGGCGGCGGCACGCTTTGCCTTGTTGTGTCGCGCTTCCAGCTCCCAGCGACATGCAGTCTCTAAGAGGGCCCAAACAACAACAGGCACCTCACTGCAGGTAGGATTCCCAGCAAGGGATTTCAGGGGGAACTGGTGGTGAAGTCTTTGTGGCCCTGAGACTTCAGAACAAGAGGCAAGCTCAACCTCAATCCCTTGGAGATCTTCCTCAAGATGATAAAAGTACACACAAAGTTCCTTTTCTCCATTCCTTGGCAATATAGTAACCACTGCAGGGCAACCACAAACAGTCACTCCCGCAGGTGCAGTCTCCTCCTTCAGCTTCCTTGGTTCTTCTCCTTGGCAAAGGTTTGTCTTGATTTCCAGAAGTGATCTAAAGTTCTGGGGTATGGGCCCCAAAATTTATACTGCAAAATATTTTGTTCTCTGAAGGCAGAGAGTGTCTGTATCTAGGCAAGGCTGTTCTGTGCTCCTGAGTGCAGCTTCCTGGCAGGAGGTGGAGACAGCATTATTTGAGAGCAGACCTGGCCCAGGCAGCTGAAAGAAAATCTCCTCCCCCTACTCTCTATTCAATGAGGGCTCAGGTCAGTGAAGGTAAATGTCCACCTCCTACTCTCTATTCTATGAGGGCTGAGGTCAGTGAAAGGAAATCTCCTCCCCCTACTCTCTATTCAATGTAGATCCTATTCAGCCCAGCCCTGACCCATCAGACTGCTTGAGCCAAGGCCCACTCCAGCCCACTGTCACTCATAAACCAGACATGGAATACACACACCAAGCAGAGACATACTAGATGGTTAGGCAAGAAAACACCTACTTTCTAAAAGTGGTATTTTCAAACATAGAATGTAAAAATCACCCTCTCTAAAAGATGTATTTTAACATTCTGAGTTCAGGCAAACTAAACATGAATTTCGACCTTGTTCCCTGGGTCAGTTAGGATTATAAGATGTTATAATCAAACTGCCCATTCTGGCCTATGGGAACAGGTAGCCTTGCAATAGTGAAAAACGAAATTGGCTGTAATTCACTATCAGGACATGCCACACACACCAGGGCATGTCCTACCTTTTACATACAATGCACCCTGCCCATGGGGGTACCTTGGGTCTACCTTAGGGGTGACTAACATGTAGAAAATGGAAGGTTTAGGGACTGGCAAGTGGGTGCACTTGCCAAGTCAACATGGCGGTCCCAGACTGCACACAGGCTCTGCAATGGCAGGCCTGAACTATTTTTTAGAAGCTGCTCTTGATAGTGGCACAACCAGTGCTGCTAGCCCACCAGCAGCATTTGATTTACAGGCCATGGGCACACACGGTGCACTGTACTAGGGTCTGACAGGTAAATCAAATAGCCAATCATGGAGTCACTAATCCATTACAACAATTTACAAAAGGAGCACTTGCACTTTGGCACTGAAAAGCAGTGGCAAAGTGCCCAAAGCATCAAGACCAGCAAAAACATAGCAAAAAAACAGGAGACAACAGCAAAGAAAATAGAAGAGAGACCCACACCAATGGTGTTAGGTCTAACAGTTCTTAAAAGCCTTTCTTCAATACGTTACTTTAGTAGACCTTTTTATCCCAATGCACCCAAAACGTCCTTGAATATATTCTACCTACATTATACCGCAGTACTTGCTGACCAGGATCTCTTTGGAGCCCCAATACTGCTTCACAAGCAGAAACCACAGCAACAGAGCAGTCATGACAGTATCTATCAGTGGCTGGCAAGTCTGCACAAAAGCAACATCATACTGAGCATGAGCAGGATGAGGAAATTCTTTCCGTGTCATGGTCAGACCTTCAATTGTTATATGGGCCCTTAAGGACATTCCGGACATTGCTAAGTTAGCATGAGATTCACTGCCATTATGCTGCTTTTGCGCACGCTACTACATAACTTTCTCTTCGCAAAACTCTGTGCGTTTCACGTGAGAACGAGCTGCCTTCATGTTCTCTGCTTTTCCTGGAGTTTAGTCTGAACACGATGTGCAAGGTCGATCAACAATGCCCCTTGTTATTTGGTTCTGGTCAGTCCCTAGCATGTAGACATAACATGCTACACCCAGCTGCAGTACTAAAGACTCGTGCTTTGATATTACGTTGTTGAATGTTGTTTTAACACACTTGGAGAAAGTTGTTCCAATGAGAAGAGCTCTGCTGTTCCTATGATGTAAACCTTACATCCAGGCTTTAAGGTATGGGGACTGCTGTCAAAGCCCAGAGGTTGTCCTTTTTATAAAATAAACTTCTTCTAGTCAAGGGGAGGGTGGTTAGGTCTAAACGCCCATATTTCCACAGTCTTTTTATAAAATGACTTCTCTCTTTGTATTCTATGGAATTGTAACAATGCTAACTGTGCTGAGTTTATGCATTTTGCTTCTAGTAGTGGCACGTATACTGTATTGTAGAGCACAATAGTTAAACATTTTGAACTATTCTCATTGTAGACACATACGAGTGAGAGAGTGAAAGAGTAGGTATTGTTCCCGTGATTCCTGAGAGAGTCGGGAGTGTTGTGTTCTGGGTTGTCTAATCATTTGTAGCCCCGTGATCTTTGCAGGACAACGAAAAAGACACTATAGCTAGTCGGTTTGGGATTTTGGGTACTGATGTGGTAGGTTGGTACACCCCTATTCACTGAGGTCCTGTTTTCCTTTTTTTTTTGTTTACATTTTGTTTATTAACTTTTAACACTTTAGATGCAATGAAGCATAAAAAAGTGTTCCAATTTTGAGATACACGCACAGGTAGACTGAGACAATTTAGGCACTTGAGTGTACATTCGTAATTGCTATCCTTCTTAGCTGCCATTATGTGTTATCCCAATCCCGGTATTCCGCATGTGTTGAGGCTATCAGTGGCAGACTTATGTGTCCTGGGATGGGTCTATATGTCTATAGTTTGGTTATGGGGCTACACCTACCCATGGTTCTTTTGGGAATTTTAGCATTCCACTCAAGTGTGTGGGCGATGGTCCCTGTCCCCTGTTGACCTTATCTGAACTGCTGTTTTGTATCCTGAACTGAAAAAACTGAGTGTTGAACTGAGGTACTCGTTTGGGATCAGCGGGGAGGGAGGGTGTGTGCGCAAACGGGTGGGGAGTAAATAGGTCCTCTGTGTAGGTGTGTGGGGGTACTCTGGTGGCTGGCGACTGTCAGTTAGGGGGGGAAGGTGGGGACTTGGCTAATTCCTCTGTCGGGTTCTTGGGATATGCCCCACCGTGTGGACTGTGAGGGGGTATCTGCGATAGGTGTGCGCCCTGGCCCGTTACGTCTGCCAACTGGTTCTGTTGGTGTGACGGACGCATTCTGGGAATGAGGGGCCTCGGCTGGCTCTGCTCGTGTGGTTTGCTGACTGAACTGGAATAGGAGTTGAGCCCATTCCTTGAATATGTGGTGTTTGCACGTTCCCCTCGCTTCTTCCTCCCGGATCGCGTCTTCCTCCGCAGCACCCCACTTATTGACTGCTCCCACCCAAACTGAGGTCCTGTTTTCCTGCATATAATCCTGTGTTGGGACAGAATCCCTGCAACACAATTTATAACAGCAGAATCTTTGCTAAAGCCTTTGCTTTAAAAAAATAGCATGAGGCAATAAGACCGACACTGTGCCAAATGGAAAATATGTGTAGGTTGTAAAATTTCGAGATATCCTTGGACATAGGGATTGATTGTGGGCCTCAGCAGTCTGAGGAAGACTTTTACTCACAATAGTTACAAAGACAAAGGCAGTCTTACTTTTCAGGAGATGCTAAAAAATATTTGTGAAAGGTATGGAAAGATATTAGTCATATTTTCCACAATTTTGTAAATAAAAGCTATACTTTGCAACACTTGGATAAGGCTTTTCCCCAGTTGCCAAGAATAACCGCTATAGTGTCAAGCATCAAATGCCCTTCCTTTGTAACACAATACTGTCAAGCATAGCCTCTTCACCATCCTTAGCTCAGAACCAACTGTTAAAAAAAGCTAGGACTTTCATAAAACATGCATGTCCTGGCGCTAACTTTGCAATGCAAACAAGTTCCTATGTGGCCTATACATCGCATACCCTGCAAAAGGACTTTAAGGTGCTTTTTGAATGTCTACAGGATGGTTCTGACCCTATGTAATACTAAATTGTTGGTGAGAATTTCGTCTGACACAGATTTTGACTCAATGTGATTGTCTGCAACTTCTGCAGGAACATTCATGTCATGAAGAAAACATATTTGGCCCTGAGCTTGGAAGCTTGATATAGGACAAAGAACATCAATTCACCACCTTCCATATATCTGGCAAAAATTGTTTGGCTGGTACTCAACAATGTAATCCTAAAGACAGTGTGTTGGAACTGGCCCTTCTTGCAGGGTCATCCCCAAACTTTTTGCTTCTCCCTCCCCTATTTTTCCTGACCCGTGGCTGTTGGCAATAGGACTCTGCGCACTTTACCACTGCTGATCAGTGCTAAAGTGCATATGCTCCCTATATAAATTGTTATTCTGATTGAATATACATGTTTGGCATATTTGTATCACCATGAAGTCCCTAGTAAAGTGCACTGAGTGTGCCAGGGCTGGTGATGACAAATGCTACTAGTGGGCCTGCAGCACTGATTGTGCCACCCACAGGAGTAGCTCTAAAATGGTGTTTCAGGTCTGCCACTGCAGTGCCTATGGGCAGTTTAGAACTGCCATGTCCTCCTGGTCAGTGTCCCCACTGACCAGGCCTAACCCTTCCCTTTTCATGCACATCAGCCACCCCTAAGGAAGGCCCAAGGTACCCCCCTGGGCAGGGTGCAGTGTATGTAAAAGGTAGAGCATGTACTAGTGCAGGTGACATGCTCTGGTAGTGAATGGCAGCCATTTTCGTTTTCACTACTGTAAGGCTATCTTGCTCCATAGGTTAACATGGGGGATGCTGGCTACAGTGGTTAACAGCATTTCTTCCCATAGGAACAAGATAGGACATAAGTATCTAGTATCCCTGAACTCAGAATTTAATAACACATCTTTTGGGAAAGGTTGTTTTTAATCCTGTATTTGAGAACAGCACTTTTAGAAAGTTGCTGTTCTCTTGTCTGACCCTTCTGTGTGCCTGGTCCTGTTTGTGTATTGACTGTCTAGTTTGAGAGTGACAGGGGCTGGGGAATTCCCCAGGAGGGAATTCCCCTGGATGAGTCAGCACTAGGCTGAATGACTGCATTTGCAACTGGAGTAGTGGGAGGAGTTAGCACCTGGGCTGAATAGGGCTGTGCCTGCCTTCCACAATGCTGGCTCCACTCCCCTGCTGGGTGGCTGAGGACCCTGCCCCTCACTCTGAAAGGAAAGAAGCATCCAGCAAAACAAAGTACTCAGGAAACGCCAGAACTGGTTCAGACCGGGCTCAGGGCCCACATGCACAGAGAGAACAAAGACTTTAGGGGTATAAGTACAGGACCCCTGACAACAGAAAATTAGATCATCCTGGAAATCAAGAAGGAACCTCTGCCAAGGAGAAAGCTGAAACTGAAGAAGGAAGATTGTCCTGCTGTTGCTCTGCTGGACTGACCTGCTGTTGCTTTGCTGCCAAGGAGAGGGGAAGGACTTTGCTGTGTGCTGTGTCCCCTGTCTTGAAGGAATCTCCAAGAGCCTGAGAAGAGCTGGCTCCCTGTTTTGAAGTCCCAGGAACAAAAGGACTTCACCCCCAGCTTCCCTGAACTCTGCTGAGAGAGTTCTGTCCCTCCTAGAGTGCTTGATCCAGTTGTGGGGCCTCTGGAGGTTGTACCTGTGCTGGGAAGCTTGAAACTAAGCTTGAGAGACTTTTTTTGAATCTGAAAAGTGTCGCATCGCTCGCTTGCGGAGCGCATCCCCGACAGTGCGAGAAGTTTCCCGCCGCTACGAAGGTCAAGATCGTCGCAGCGCCTGACGCCGCTGCCAGAGCCGTCGCATCCTTCGTTTGCGGGACGCACCAGACCGGTGCGGGAGAATTGAACATCGCTGCGAGTATCGTCGCAGAGCCTGTCGTCGCTGGGTGAGATCGCCGCACCGCTTGCTTGCGGGTCGCATCACGTCGCTGCGAGTGTCGTCGCAGAATCAACGCATCGAGGAGCTGCGAGAGAGAGGATCCCCGCTGGACCGCTCATCGTCGCCCCGGAGATCGTCGCAGCCCCTACGAGATCGTCGCATCGTGCCTTTGCGAGAACAGACTTCCTACGGAACCTACGCACCGGAATCCATACAAGTGCCCTTCCTCCCCATACAGACCGGATTCGTCGCAACACGCCCGCTGCTGCAGCGGGGCTGTCGCATCGCCTCCCCAGGGTCTCAGGAGCAACGCATCGCTTGTTTTCCACCGCACCAGCTTCTGCTTTTGGAACTTTGTTGCAACTAAAGGTACTGTGAGTAGACGTGACGCAACTGTGAACTTTTCACGCATCTGTGGTTTATTGTACCGCAACTTGAAGAATTTTAACGCAACCTTAAGAACTCTTTTGAAACCATATTCTTGAACTGTGTATGTTGGATTTTTGTCGTTTTGGTCTTGTGTAGTTTAGATTAAAATACCTTTATTTTTCTAAACTGTTGTGGAGTCAGTTTGTGGTGTTTTCACTGTGTTACTGTGAGTGTTGGTACAAATACTTCACGCATTGCCTCTGGTTAGCCTAGACTGCTCGTGCCAAGCTACCTAGAGGGTGAGCAGGGGTTATCTCAGAGGGTTATCTCCTTGCCCTGACTAGAAGCAAGGGTCCCTATTTGGACAGTGGTACCTACCTCTGCCAACTAGAGACCCCCAGATCTAACACAGTGGAAGAGAACAAATATGTTGTGAACGTTCAAGACAAATCCAATGAAGAAGTATTTTATGCAAGGAAGATCTATCCAGGGCTTTCCAGAAATACCAGAAATACACAATGCCTTTCAAGGCGTGGCTCATGGTCGAGGAACTAGACTTGTCGGATAATCCCAGTCCCACCAGCCTCAACAACAGCCTCCAAAAGCATGACTGTCCCAAAGGGGTAGTCGAAATGAGTCTAGTGAACTTCTACAGCCAGTGTAAGAAGTAAAATAAAGATACGTAGGTCCACTGTAGTTCACTGAGGGATGGATTTGCTTGATCCTGTTCCTTGTTTCAAAACTGAATGTGAGGTACTCTCCAGTGTTAGATCTCAGGTTTGTAAATCAGTTTGTTAAATACTTGACTTTCAAGAGGATTACAATCAAAGAGGTAATACCCCTGATTGTGAGAGATTTTCTCATGACACCAGGATGGCTACTTTCATATTACAGACTATTGGAAGAGTCAGCCATATCTTTGTTTTGCAGTAGACAGAACTCACTATCAATTCAAAGCTCTTCCCTTCGGCCTATCCTCAGCATCAAGAGTGTTTACAAGGATATTTGCACCCCAGTAATTTAATTTGAATTTAAAAGTATTTGTTGAGCGCACGACTACCAAGCGGTTTCTTGGCGCTGAGGATACCAACCCTAGGCAGAGGAAGTGCTGAGGCTAAGGCGAGAAGGCTTGTGAAAAAAGAAAAGTTTTGAGTGTCCTACGAAGCTCTATGTAAGAGGCGGCCGATCTTACAGGTGGAGGGAGGGTGTTCCAGAAGATGGGAGCCAGGGTGGAAAATTTGATGCCTCCTGATTTTTTCTTCCTGAACCAAGGGACAGAGAGAAGTGACTGGGAGGAAGAGCGCAACTCCCTACTGGGAATATAAACTTTGATTGCAGAGTTGATAAAGGCGGGAGCAGTCCCGGCTCGTGCCTGAAAGGTCGTGCAGACCAGCTTAAAGAGGGCCTGCTCTCTAATGGGGAGCCAATGCAAGGCCTTGAGTAGGGGAGTGGCGTGGTGGGATTTGGGGAGACCATAGGTGAGGCGGGCAGCTTGATTTTGGACCAGTTGAAGGCGTCGGAGGGCATAGGCAGGGTTGCCATTATACAAGATGTTGCCATAATCTAAGCGTGAGAGTACCGTTGCCATGAGAATAAGTTTCAGGGCCGGGAAAGAAAAAAAGCGGGAAATCTTCCGAAGAGTGAAAAAGCAAGATAAGACTACTGAACTAATCTGAGAGTGCATCGTGAGGTGGTGATTCAGCGTTATCCCTAATGTTTTAACTGAGGAGGAAGGTGACGGAGGGGGGCCAAAAGAAAGGGGCCAGAACATGGGGGTCCAAGGACTGTGACCGCCTCCGGTGGGAACTAGCTCAGTTTTGTCCGGGTTAAGTTTGAGATGATTGCAGTTCTTCCAGTCCCTGATGAAGATCATGACTGATTGGAAATTATGGATAGAGCCTGGGGAATGGGAGAGATTAAAAATAAGTTGGAGGTCATCCGCATAGTTGAAAACAGTGACCTCCATCTTCTTTAAAGCAAAAATGAGGGGGAAGATGTATAGGTTAAATAAAAGGGGGGAAAGGGAAGAGCCTTGAGGAACACCACACTGCACCTTGCGTGGAGGGGCGGAGAAATCGGTAAGGTGGACGGCCTGGGTGCAGTCTCTTAAAAAAGAGTTTAGCCAGGCCAAAGCAGGCCCCCTAATGCCCGCCGCCTCGACACGGGTGAGAAGGATGGAATGATCAACCATGTCGAAAGCGGCGGACAGGTCGAGGAGGACCAGGGCTTGGGGGGAATTAACATCCATCCCTTCTCTAAGTTTGTCCATGACGGAGATATCAACCTTCTCAGTGGAATGTAGCGGGCGAAAGCCCGCCTAGCATGATGCTAAACAGCCACTATTTTCCACAAAGGTACTGAGAGCTTGGGTGACATGGCTCTCCAGGACTTTACCCAAAAAGGGGAGTAGGGAAATGGGTCGATAGTTGGACAGGGAGGAAGGATCAGATCTGGGATTTTTTAGCATGGGAATTATTGTTGCCGACTTGTGAAGTTTAGGAACAACACCCTGTTTAAGGGAGTCGTTTAAAAAAAACAAGAGGAGGCTGAGGACAGGCTAAAAAAATCTCTTTCAGAACATGGGCAGGACAAATATCAGAGGGGGAACCTGACTTAACTCGGACCAACAAAGGGAGGAGGGTTACCCTGGTCAGGAGAGGTATCTGGTCCAAGTAAGAAGTATTAGACGGTGGCTGAGGACTGAGGAAAGTGGGGGAAGGTGGTGATATATTGGCCTTGATAATCGCAATTTTATCGATAAAGAAATCATTAAGAGAGTCTCAGAGGGATTGGGAAGGGGAGGGTTTAAGGGTAACTCTATCGGAGGAGGCCAATTCACAGACCGTGGCAAAAATTTCCCTGGGTTGGTTTTTGGCTAAAATAATTCTTCCAGAGAAATAATCTGTTTTAGCAGCAAGGATGGATTTTTTATACTGATTGAGAATGGAGATATACTGAGATTTTTGCGATGGGCAGCAGGCGCGTCTCCAGGCGCGCTCGGCCCGTCGTACTTCGAGTTTTTTTACCTTTAAATCGCCATTAAACCATCTATTAGCGAGCGTCTGATAGTGACGCGCTTCAGGGGGGCCACTTGGTCACATGCTCTAGAGAGCCAACTGTTGATAGTGGATACTTGGGATGGCGTAGAGAGGTCGTCTAAGACCGGGCAGGAAACTGAGAGGGAGGAGCAAAGAGTGGACATATCCACTTTATTCCAATTGCGAGCCCAGGTGTTTTTGGGGAAAGAGGGTCTTTTAGCGAGACTTAAATCAAGGAAAAATGATATCAAAAAGTGGTCGGACCAACTGCAGGGCGTAACAATGGGAGTAGTGACAGGAACGTTAAGTGACCAGATCTGATCGAGGGTGTGACCTCGGATATGAGTGGAAGTGTGGACATGTGACACAAAGTTGAGGCTGAGAAGTTCAGTAAATTCTTTTGAGGTGGCATCTTCCGCAGGGTCAAAAGGCCAAAAGGTGAAGTCCCCCAGTACGAGGACAGAAGAGTTATTGACTGCCAGCGTGGCTAGCAGATCCTGAATATCAGAAATGAAGTTAGGCCTTGCCTGGGGAGGGCGGTAAATTAGTGTGCATGTCATAGGAACTTGGAAGGAGGCAGAGCGCACCACCAAGCAATCGACCGCCATGATAGGAGGGAATGACAGCAACTGAAAGTGAAGTCCGACAGGAACGATCAGGGCAACACCACCTCCTACCTTCCCCTTGGGCCGATCAGCACGTAGGGCATAGTAAGAGGAGGGGAGAGCTGCTAACACATTGGGCAGTGAATCAGGGCAAAACCAAGTTTCAGTCAAAAACAGGAGGTCGGGTTTGTAGGAGTCTAAAAATACAAACAGTTCTAGATGGTGCTTGACTGCCGACCTGGTGTTTAAGAGAAAGGCTGAAATAGTGGGTGCAGGGGTGGACGCTGGGGGGGTCCTAATGTGGCAGGGGAGGGATAGGGTAATAATGGCAGAGAAGCTGGGAGGGTCGACGTGGGATGAACTCGGGCGAGGCCAAGTGTGTCAATGTGGGCCAGAGTGGCTGGGCAAGCGGGCCAGGGGCCCTGAAATGAGCATACCTGTTCAGGGGAATAGGTGATAAAACGGGCATAGCAGGGTGCCCCTAACCCCGGCCGGCCGTGGACGGACGCAGACGGGTTTGCCTTTGGCCCGGCGTAGGCGCGTCCGCTGCGCTCGTCCGCTGCACGTGCGCATGAGGCTGTGCTTAAGTGGGGTTAGAAGCGCGATGTCTGCAGCGCTAACCCGTGTGGCCTCGACTGCCCTTCCCAAGATGGTGGCAACCAGCAACCACATCAGCCCTCTGGAACAACCGGCACTCAGCCGTGCCGGACGGGGGCTAGGGGAGCTGGAAGCAAACAGGGAAGGCAGCAGCGAATGTGAGCCACAAAATGAAAGGAGTACAAGAAAAGCAAACAGTATTAAAATCACAGTTTGTTTAAAAATAAGGCAGCCCACATGCAGCCACAGCGTCCGCGATCCCACTGCCACTGGGGTTTAGGCGTCCGCAGCGCGTGCGCATGAGGCTGTGCTTAAGTGGGGTTAGAAGCGCGATGTCTGCAGCGCTTACCCGTGTGGCCTCGACTGCCCTTCCCAAGGTGATGGCAACCAGCAACCAGGTCAGCCCTCCAGAACAAACGGCACTCAGCCGTGCCGGACCGGGACTAGGGGAGCTGGAAGCAAACAGGGAAAGCAGCAGCGAAGGTGAGCCACAAAATGAAAGGAGTACAAGAAAAGCAAACAGTATTAAAATCACAGTTTGTTTAAAAATAAGGCAGCCCACATGCAGCCACAGCGTCCACGATCCCACTGCCACTGGGGTTTGGGCGTCCGCTGCGGGTGCGCATGAGGCTGTGGCTGTGCTTAAGTGGGGTTAGAAGCGCGATGTCTGCAGCGCTAACCCGTGTGGCCTCGACTGCCCATCCCAATATGGTTGCAACCAGCAACCCCGTCAGCCCTCCGGAACAAACGGCACTCAGCCGTGCCGGACCGGGGCTAGGGGAGCTGGAAGCAAACCGGGAAGGCAGCAGCGAAGGTGAGCCACAAAATGAAAGGAGTACAAGAAAAGCAAACAATATTAAAATCACAGTTTGTTTAAAAATAAGGCAGCCCACATGCAGCCACAGCGTCCGCGATCCCACTGCCACTGGGGTTTAGGCATAATAGTAATAGTCTTATTACATTTGCACCCTGTAGAGAGAACCTCAGCATTTCGTTATAACTTTAATGTGTTGTTCAACATACTGGTGACAGCAAGAACATGCAGGCCAAAGAAGGATATTCAAATGAAGAGTTGGTCCTTTGATCACTTTTTTTGAATAATGAGAGACTTTCGATGGCTGTCATTTGTAGATGTTGATGGCTCGTTGTCTTTCAGGTCAGCTCTTGTACTGCAAGTAGGGGGAGAAACAAGATTTTCATCTAACATCTCTTTCTATTTGGAACCCTGTCCACGACAATTATTAACTGGATGTATCTTTTAACCGTAGATAAGACCCGTTGGAATTATGTGGCAGGGTGTCATGTCGTTATGCCTGACTTCCCAGAGAGACAGGTCAGGCAATGAGGAAAAGGAAATAGGGACAGGAAAAGGAGGAGCGAGTAGTCTGTCAGCCAGTAACTTCCTGGCAGGGAATAAAGAAGGTTGCCCCTGTCCAAGCTCCGTGTCTTGTGGTTATTTGGGCGGGCTAGAGCGCGACAATGGCGACGAGGGTGGGATAGGCCAACCCCACACACAACGTCGCGCAGCCCAGCCGAGTACCGGCCCCACCGACAAGCCAGCAGCTCCGGAAAGAGTGTGCAGCGGAGCGACGCCTGCGTCGGATCCTGGCTCACGGACGAGTGGAGCAAGGAAGAGCACGCGAGGAAGTGCCTGCGTGATAGCGCCTGGCCACGGAAGAAGTGGAGAGCCTGCCAAGCGGCGCTGAGGTGCGCGAGAGTGGAGAGCCTGCCAAGCGGCGCTGAGGTGCGCGAGTACCTGCCCCCTCTGAGGCCCGAGGACCGCGAGAAGTGAAGAGCCCTGCCGAGCGGCGCCGAGGTGAGCGCGGAGTCCCCGCACCCCTTTGAGGCCTGTAGACTGCGAGGGTGAGTCCCCCCCAGCACACGCGACCGCTGGATAAGCCAGAGCGGGGTCTACACGTGCGTCAGAGACTGCCGAGAGCAGGGGAACATGGCGGCCATCTTGAAGTCAGGCGCCGGCCCTCAGTAGACCCACGTGTCCCACACGGCGGCCATTTTAAAGTCAGGCGAATGACCCCGAGCACCTAAAAAGGCGGGAACAAAGATAATTACATCACGCATGAGCAACAGAAGATAACTATAAGTTAAAATATTCACAAGCACTGCCAAAGAATACAAGAAAAATCAAATACTGCCGACAATTAGTGCAAGTACCTACAACCTATTATACAGAACCACTATGTCTGATACCGACGCCCAAAGTACTTCCTCGACCGGAGGCGCACCCACGCAACCCACCACAACGGCGATGCCTCAAGTAGCGTCCGTAGGAGCACCTTTCATGCGACAACCACAGCCGCTGGTGCTGACGCCTGGCAACACCATGGGCCCTGCATGGAAAACCTGGAGCGAGGACTTTGAAGACTATATGGAAGGGTCCCTTGTACAAGACTCTAAGCGCAAACTGGTTGCGTTACGAAATCTTGCTGGCCAAGAAATAGCACAAATAATCAAAGAAATGCCCAACATTGCCACCGCCACTTATGACGAAGTGAAGCCTGCCCTTGATCGGCGATTCCTGCACAAGCGCAATGTCGATTACGAGCGCTATGTGTTCAACCTAGCGTCTCAGGAGAAAGGAGAGTGCATGGGCGATTTCATCACACGCATCAAAAGGATGACGCGTCACTGTGAATTCGAAAACTTCAAGACGGAAGACGCATTACGGCTCCGCATCATCGATGGTTGCCACTCAGAATCACTACGCAGACGCCTCCTAAAGAAGTCCTACACACTAGAACAAATCGAAGAACTTACAAGGATTAACGACCAAGCAGAAGACCATGCTATGAGGATGGAAACACACAAGCCTGAACACAAAGACAAAGACCACAAAGAGCAGGTCTTTCGAATACAGTCGCGTACAAACATCCGCCCAGGGTCGAGTGCGCATAGGACAAGCAAACATCACCGCAGCTCCCGGAAATCATCACCCCGCCGAGACTCACCACATACCAAGCACACCAAACCTGCACCTGCCTGTTATCGATGCGGTCAAGACTACCCCCACTCAGGGCAGTGTCCGGCCATCGGCCAACGATGTCACCGATGCGGAAAAGACAATCACTTCGAGATAGCTTGCCAAGCCAGACAATCTGCCCGAAGGTCACCCACTCCACGATCTGACACTCGACACCATGCCCGAGCTGTAACGAGAAGAGAGAGCCACTCATCAGACTCCTCAGGTTCTAGTACCCGCTCGGCATATTCTCACCAACGGCACAGCCGATCCACAAGTACGCCTCGCTCTCGTCATCACTCCACGAGGTCACGCCAGGCTCACCGCTCTTCATCCAACAGCTCATCGGCACTCACCACAGTGTCACAAGACAGTGATGAGTACGTCTGTAGAGTGTTTGACTCGTCAACAACGATGCAGGACAGTGACGAATACATATGCATGGTGGCCGACCCAGATCGGCTCAAACGATATCCAAAACTAGACATTCTGATAGGAGACCACCCAGCGAAATTCGTCCTGGACTCAGGTGCCTCGTTGAACTATATATGCGCGCTAGAGTACCAGAAGATGAAGAACCGACCCAAATTAGAGCCAGCGGCAGTCCGCATTTTCACATGGATGTGCCGGAAACCACTGCCATGCCTTGGTCGGTTTCATACCACACTGACTTTCAAGAATAGGAAAATTCCTGCATATGTCCACGTCGTGGAAGGACCCGACTTCGCCGACTGCTTGCTCAGTCTGCCAACAGCGGAACGACTGAAGCTGGTGGAGCTGTTATACATGTCGGAAGATGCCCCTGACATCGTGGCAAAATTCCCGAAACTCTTCAAAGGACTAGGCAAACTGAACCATTTCAAAGTAAAGCTCCACATCAACGAAAACATCACACCTGTTGCCCAGCATCACAGGAAAGTGCCCTTCCACCTGCAACAAGCCGTTGATGATGAACTACAGGACCTCTTACAATCAGACATCATAGAACGCACGTCTGGACCCACCCCATGGGTATCACCGGTCGTGGTGGTCCCGAAGAAAGGACAAGACAACAAAGTCCGGCTATGCGTGGACATGAGAGCGCCCAACACCGCCATCGAACGGGAGCGACACCCAGGGCCACACATCAGTGATATGATCACAAAACTGAATGGTGCCACAATATTCTCCAAACTCGACCTGAACAAAGGTTACCACCAACTAGAGCTCCATGAACAGTCACGTTATATCACGACATTTACCACGCATCAAGGCTTATTCCGATACAAGCGCCTGAATTTCGGCATTTCATCAGCCGCCGAAATCTTCCAGGAAACTATCCGAAAGGTCATACAAGGGATCCCGAATTCCTTCAACTACAGCGACGACCTGCTGGTCTTCGGCAAAGATCAAGTTGAACATGACACCGCGCTGGATAGAGTGTGCCATGCACTACTGCAGGCAAACCTGACACTGAATGCCAATAAGTGCGAATTCCACAAAAACACCCTCAAATTCTATGGACATACTTCCTCAAGTGAAGGCATGACGCCAGACCCCGACAAGGTGGCCGCACTTGCTGACACTCCGACACCCAAGGATGTAAGTGATCTCCGCTCCTTCCTGGGGATGGCGAGCTACTGCGCGCGATACATTCGTGACTACGCCACCATCAGCTACCCGCTCCGAGAACTGACACGTCAAGGACAACCCTTTGATTGGTCACGAGCGTGTGCCAAAGCCTTCACAGAAATAAAACAAGCTGTTGGGTCTGCCACTAACCTAGCATATTTTGACACAAACAAAAGGACAGAGATCACCGTCGACGCCAGTCCGGTGGGTTTGGGCGCCATTCTCGCCCAATACCGTGAACATTCTGATCAACGGCACATCATTGCCTACGCGAGTCGTAGCCTCACAGACACGGAAAGAGCATACTCCCAGCCGGAGAAGGAAAGCCTAGCCGTGGTGTGGGCGTGCGAACACTTTCACTTGTTTGTATATGGAAAACATTTTACCATCATTACTGATCATCAAGCCCTCCTCACAATCTTTGGCAATCCCAACGCTAAGATGCCACCCCGCATCGAACGATGGGGTTTGAGACTCCAAGATTATGTGTACACGATTGTTCACAAACCAGGCAAAGCTGAAAACCCTGCGGACTATATGTCCCGACAACCTTTGCCGAGTGACACGAAACCTGAATCCCTAGCTGACGATTACATCCATTTTGTCATTGATGCTGCGTGTCCTCCTGCAGTTCCCCTGGAAACCATCCAGAATGCATCTGCTTCTGACCCGCTGATTCAAACTGTCATGACCCACGTGCGCAACAACTCCTGGCGCAACGCAATGAACACCGCGCCTGGATCGGATCCTCCCCTGCACGACCTCACGGCGTTTCACCGTGTTCACGAGGAATTGTCCATCAGTGATAACGGCCTTCTTTTGCGAGGGGGAAGGATCGTGATTCCTCACAACCTGCGCCAAGGCATTATCAATCTAGCCCACGAAGGCCACAGAGGTCTGAACGCCACAAAGAAGACTTTGAGAGAACGAGTCTGGTTCCCCTCTCTCGACTCCATGGTAGAGACAACTCTAAAAGACTGCATGACGTGCCAACTAGTGAGTCGTGAAGAACCACCAGCACCTCTTCAAATGTCTGACCTGCCAGATGAGGTGTGGAAGCAAGTAGCGATTGACTTCTTTGGACCGCTCCAGTCTGGACAGTACATCATGGTTGTCATGGATGAATATTCAAGATTTCCCTTTGCACACATGATAGCATCCACCAGAGCAACAGCCGTCATTCCCGTACTGGATGACATCTTTGCAGCATGGGGTGTTCCCGCAAGAGTCAAGTCCGACAACGGGCCTCCGTTCAATGGCCATGAGTTCGCGGAATTTGCGAAGCATCTTGACTTCAAACATCACAAGATAACTCCACTGTGGCCACAAGCCAATGGCATGGTGGAGAGATTTATGGGTACATTAAAGAAAGCCATCCAACAAGCCGAGATAACACGCCGAGACGTCCAGCAAACCCTGAACGAAGTACTGAGGGCCTACCGGACCACTCCTCACAACACCACGAATCAGTGCCCGGCCACAATAATGTTGGGAAGGACACCGAGAACAAGAGTGCCCATGGTAAGCACCACGCCTCAATCAAGGACTGTCACCGTGGACCACGAAACACTAGTCGACATTGACAGAAAAAAGAAACAGAAAATGAAAACATATGCAGACAGTCGCCGGCACGCCAAAGAAGCTGATATCCGCGAAGGCGACTGGGTCATAGTGAGAGGAGACCGGCGAACGAAAGCAGACAGCCGATACCTGAACCTTCCCCTACAAGTCCACAAGAGGAAAGGAACCATGGTTACAGCCAAAGCTGTTCATAAGCAAATAACGAGAAATATATCTCACTTCAAAAGACACTATCCGGTGAACAGGCATGAATCATCCTCAGGCCACACGTCAAGTGACTCTACCAGTCAAAACGACAATGCCGAGATCCAACATTATCAACATCCAAGAATGACCAATAGTCCTGAGCGACGCAGACACACACCAGAGAGAGAGACTCGCCCCAAACGCCAGGTGAGGAAACCACGGCGACTCGTCGAAGAAATGTAGCACCACTTCTTTGTACAAAAGGGGGAGATGTCATGTCGTTATGCCTGACTTCCCAGAGAGACAGGTCAGGCAATGAGGAAAAGGAAATAGGGACAGGAAAAGGAGGAGCGAGTAGTCTGTCAGCCAGTAACTTCCTGGCAGGGAATAAAGAAGGTTGCCCCTGTCCAAGCTCCGTGTCTTGTGGTTATTTGGGCGGGCTAGAGCGCGACACAGGGGAGGAGTGAATTATGCCGTAGTCGGTAGAGAAGGACAATTCCCACCTGCTGTGATGATATAAAGTTGCCTCAGTTCCCTCAGTCTTCAGCACATTAACTCTTTATTTGCTCTAATCAATTTTCCCTCTAATTGTATTTCTCTGTGTGCAGCAAAGGACTGTCTGTGTGCGTACTTCCCTCAGCCATGTGCCACGACTAAGTACAGCTTGTGTCACTGTGTCAGCCACCTGTCTACATCTGGATAGAACTTCAAGTCATTGTGGTTTTTGCAATTAGCTTGTGGGAATTGTCATTGTGAAATGACTTTAGTATAAATGAGGTGCACTTCTTTGTTTGATGTAGCCCC
Organism: Lissotriton helveticus; assembly: GCF_964261635.1. Lineage (NCBI taxonomy): Eukaryota > Metazoa > Chordata > Amphibia > Caudata > Salamandridae > Lissotriton > Lissotriton helveticus. The sequence goes on from NC_136065.1 coordinate 1,763,958,700, forward strand.
TGACCTGCTGACTCTCCCATTCACTTGTTTTTCATAGCTATCAGGTTGTTGCAAATTCGTTTTGCTGTAAAGAAAGCGTACCCAGAAGGGCTTTGTGGGCCCTAGTTATGTATTGTATTTTTTTTAGATGTCTTTTTCTTTGTTGCAAGCGGTCTAGATTTTGTGAGATGAGGTAACAGAGGAAGATGTGACCTCAAATTTCCTCAATTTCGTGAAATGAAATTAAAGTAAATAACCATGATTTGAACTCAGGTGCCACAACTTAGCCTCCATTGATTTTAGGGGATGTGTTAAGTAAAACTGGAATGTGTTAGGTCACTGACCTTTCGGCGTTCCGTCCTACAATTCCTGTATTTGCTTTGTTCGCCCTAAGTTGGCAGGGTATGCCCAGACGTGGGCCCCATGCTCACTTTGCCACTGGATTTAAGCTAGTCTGGCTGTTGTGGGGTATTACCCTGAAACCCCTCTCGGGATGCTTATTTCCGGTCCAGTGAAGACCTGCCTTGGCATATCGGGCTGGACTGTTCCCATGAAGGACAGGGTCAAGACTGATTTGAATATGGCTGGGTCTGAATTCGGGTGTCAAAGTGAGCTAAAGAACGATGATGGATTCAACCCAGATCTGTGACTGGGGGTGAGTGTCTGAAAAGTTTCAGCACTCCGTCCATCATCTCCTTGTGTTTGCTTTGTTCGCCCTTAAGTTGGCAGGGTATGCCCAGACTTGGGTCCTGTGCTCACTTTGCCACTGGATTCAAGCTAGCCTGCTGATGAGGGGTGTTACTCCGAAACCAGTCCCAGGATGCTTCTTTCTGGTCCAGTGAAGACCTGGCTGGGCAGTTCGGGCTGGACTGTTCCCATGAGGCACAGGGTCAAGACTGATTTGCATATGGCTGGGTCTGAACTGGGGTGGCAAAGTGAGCTTAAGAATGATGATGGATTCAACCCACATGTGTGACTGAGGGTGAGCATCTGAAAAGTTACAGCGCTTCTTCCATCATCTCCGTGTGTTTGATGTGATAGGTCACTCCCATGATTAAATTTGTGAGGGCAAAAATTGACAGTTCGCTAATTTGAAGTGTTCTTACTATTCTTTTTAACTCTTGCTGGTAGAGAGTTGTTTCACTCTTGTGGTTATTGTGTCTGCCATAGGGGCATGCTAAATATTCAGATATTCAGTCTAACCATGTAGAGAGACAATATAACCATGATCAGCGCCTGGATACCCTGACGGGTGGTGAGCCATGCTCTACAAATTCACCTTACATCCAGGTGATCAGGAGTATCACAGTGTAGTGTGCCTATACACCTTCCTAAGGCCATCAATTATCTTAGGGTAGAAGACCAAAGCAAGCTGGCAGGAGGCTCTCAAAACCCTGTCACAGATTGCGAGTGATGGTAATTTGAGTGTTTTATTGTTATTATGTTGATGGTTTGCAAGCATAAGACAAAGTATGATTACTTTTGTGCCAAGTTGTCAGAAGGTTAAGCACACGTTAATTTGTATTTGCTTATGACTTCAATGACCGGAATTTTGGTGTTGCTTGAACGTAAACACATTTCCTCTCTTGTATTAGCAATGAGCAGTAGGACGTGTGTGTGTGCAGAGCAGTGTAACACTATAAATCCCAGATAAATAATTTGATACCTATTTTAGATTTTTTTTAAGTCTCCTTGATTGGCTCATTGGCTTTTTCCAAATGTATTCTCATTCTGTCTGAATGTCTGTGACCATACCTGCAAAAAGGAATTCAAGGTCATTAACCTGGAGAACAGCATCATGGTTAAGCTCATGCAGTTCTGTAAGGAAAGGAGACTGCCAACCAAAACGGAGCTTCAGAAAGCTCTGTGGGCTTGGGCAGAGGCTCCCCAGTTGCTGACATAAACAGATGACCAGGATGAGGAATATTACACGAAGGAGCAAGGAGAAGAATTGAGTGCAAGTCTTGAGATGCAGCACTCAGAAACGGGGGTCTCTGGTTGGCAGATTTCTACCCTGTTTAAATAGGGACTCTTCCTTCTAGTCAGGATAAGGAGGATTACACTTCTAAAATAACCTCTGCTCACCCCCTTGGTGCTTGGCTAAGAGCAGTCAGGCTTATCTCAGAAGCAATGTGTAAAACATTTGCTCATAACACACTGTATAATACAGTGAAAACGCTACAAAAGTACACCACTTCAGTTTTGAAAACAATACAAATCCAACATACAGTAATAAAGATTTGAATATTGCAAGAATAGACTTAAAATACAGTTCCTTGAAGTTGATAGCAAACAAATCCAACCGGGTTGCGGACCACCTCCGGTGTGGGGAAGACCCATACATATACCTTGGAAAAGAAGGGCATAGTGGACCTTGCAGTGACCTCCGAAGAGGTGGCGGTGTCTGTTCTGGAGGTCAGTGCAGGAGTCGTTGGCCCTTAGAAGTTACACCCATTGCAGATTGAACTTCGTGAAGTTGAAGTCAGGAGCGCTGACATTGGCAGGCATTGTGGCTGTGGTGCAAAGTGTAGCCATGCGGTGCCCCCAGGATGTGGTTCAGGCAGCGGCTCGGTGACGGCATCCAGTGGTGTTGGTGGGACCATTGCAGTGGTGCGATGGATGTGGTGCTCGTTCCAGTGCTGACAGGTCGTGGTGCAAGCAGTGTTGTCATCGTTGCTGAAGCGCTGGTGCTGGTAGATGATCTGGAGTCAGTGGCGCTGACATCAGTGGACCAAAGCTGCAGTGTGGGATGGTTAATATAGACAAAATGGTCCCAGCTACATACACAATTAACTCAACTATAACATTAATAAATTACATACACAAATATTCATAACAACATTGTTTTTAATCACAACGTGTATCGTAGATTCATTCATGAGAAGATACACAAAATATATAAAATATATAAAATATGTAATGCCCCGGAAGATTGGAAAAGGGAAGGGTAGTGATGGGATGGTGAAAGTAAAGAATGAGTCACAAAGAACTGAATACAGCAAAAATAATACTAAATTAACACAATGGAACAAATAATTCGTCAATTAATTAGACGATCATGCCTCAGATAAGATCACAAATGATAAATCAGGGAAGAGGCTGAACACAGGAGGGAGTGTCGACGTTTCGACCCAAATTGATGCAGGCGTGGTGTGGACCTTGCTAGAGGGTCTTCATAAGGACAGGAGTTGTTGAAAATGGGGCAATGATTCTTAGGGTTGTATAATAATGCAGTGATTTTAATTTGATAGTAGAGTCTTCGGAGTGAGGTTATGTCTATGTTTCTTCGTGATAACGAGAATTAGCAGTCTTTTCCCCCTGTCAAAGTCACCCATTAAATGATATTCCGTGTTTCTAAATAAGAACACTGGAGACTCTGAGAAGTGGCTGAACGCTGCCTGATAAAAACGGCCACAATCGGCGTCTGACGTCACCCTCTGATCTGGCCATCACCATTCCCTATTCCAATCTTCCGGGGCATTACATATTTTATATATTTTATATATTTTGTGTATCTTCTCAGGAATGAATCTACGATACACGATTAAAAACAATGTTGTTATGAATATTTGTGTATGTAATTTATTAATGTTATAGTTGAGTTAATTGTGTATGTAGCTGGGACCATTTTGTCTATATTAACCTTTCGCCCAGGTCCCAGTGACTCCTTGGGTTAACCTGTGTTTTACAGCACGCGGTGTGGGATGGGACGGTGCATTGTGTAACATACAAGCAGTGCCCCTATGTCATGGTACAAGCTGCAGCATCGAGGTCAGCTTGTAGCGTCATCGTTGATGAGACCAGGGCGGTAATGTGAAGCAAGGCGATGCAGCATGCTGTGCACCCAGGCCATGGTGCAAGCAATGGCACGGTGACTGCGTTGGAACGCGACAGTGAGACAATGATTATGGTGCAAATTGCAACAGTGCTTATTTCGGGGCCAACAGGTCTATGAGCCAGCAGTGGCACCGATGATGCCATTGGGTTGCTTTTGCCCCTCTTTGGCAGCTGAAAAGCTCAGGAGCAGGTTCCCAGAGGTTGGTGAAGTATTTGGTGTGTCTGAGACTACCAGTAGGAGGCAAGCTCTACTTCAAGCCCTTGGATAAACTTTAACAGCAGGATTTAAGAATGTTTAGTCCTTTGTTTTCATTGCCCAATACGGAATTAGCAACTGCAGGCCAACCTAACAAAGCAGCAAACAGCAAAGGGGTAGTAGTCCTCCTGGCAACTCTTCTAGCTCTTCTTCTTGGCAGGGTCTTAAGTCCAAAAGTGTTCAAAAGTTCTGGGTACAGAGCCCCAATATTTATACTATTTTTCTCTTTGAAGTCTTTAGAAGAAAGTACCTCATGTCAGTAAAAAACTGTTCTGTGCTCCCTGGTTCAGCTTCACTACAGGAGGTGGAGACAGCATTGTGCAGAGTAGCCACAGCGTATTCAGGTGTCGGTGATAAATCCTCCCAACACTGTAACCCAGGATGGCCGATTCGCATATGTGGGCCACACCTCAGCTCCCTTTGTGTGCATGCCTGGAGTAAATGCACAAACAGTCCCTGTCAGTCGAAAAACCAGGTGGTGAATCCACAAACAGGCAGAGGAAGACAGAATGGTTAAGCTAGAAAAATACCCACTTTCTAGAAGTAGCAATTTAAAACACACAATTTAAAACCCACCTTTACTAAAAGATGTGTTGTTAAATTCTAAACGCTGGAAACCTAAACTCAATTTCTCTATCTTTCTCAATTAGAAGTTACACTTATAAAATGTTACAAGGTAGTTCCAATAATCGTCTATGGGAAAGAAAGCCTCTCAATAGTGAAAAACGAAATGCATTGTATTTCACTATCAGGACATGTAAAACACACAAGTACATGCCCTACCTTTCACATAGACTGCACACTGCCCATGGGGCTGCCTTGGGCCAGCCATAGCGGTGATTTATATGTAATAAAAGGGAAGATTAGGGTCTGGGAAATGGGTACACTTGCAGGCCAACATGGCAGTTAAAACTGCGTGCAGACACTGCAGTTGCAGGCCTGAGACAACTTTGAAAGGCTACTTGCATGGGTGCACAACCAGTGCTGCAGGTCCACTAGTGCCATTTGATTTACAGGCCATGGGTACACATAGTACACTTTATTAGGGACTTACTAGTAAATCAAATATGCTAATCATGGAAAACTAACCATAGTACCATTTACCATAGGAGCACTTGCACTTTAGCACTGACTGGCAGTGAAAATGTGTGCAGAGACACTAAACCACCAAATAAGAAGTCCACCATACCACCACAAACAACCAGTGAGAAAGCAAAAAGACAGGAGAAACATGCCAAAAGATGCCAGGTCCAATACTCGAGAAATGGGTTAACTTGTCCACTGAATTGGAACTCCATACCACAGCAAGGACCAGTGTGTCTTCACAAGGTGTGTCCCTGGAGGAGCTTACAAACAGGAAAGCTGAGAGACCATTTCAGGTACATATAACAAAAATAAAAATGGAGAAAGAGCTAGCCCTGGAGGAAAGGAAACTGGCCATGGAGGAGAGGGAAATGGTTCATGAGCATAATTTAAGGGACCTTGAATTCAGAGACAAGCAAGCAGATTCCAACAGTAATGGTAACAGCATACCCACAAGTGTCTAAGGGAGATGGAACGTCCACATACCTACAGTTATGGTGCAAAGCTATGTGGTAGGGGGTGATATTGAAAAGTGTTTTTCTGCCTATAAGATGGACCTTAAATTGCACAGGGTCCCGTAAGAATATTGGGAGGCAGCGCTCTGGAAACACATGCCTTTGCATGAGGTTAAACATCAAAACAGGGTTACTGAAGCCACTAGCTAGGCCTTTTGAAGCTGAGGCCTATTGGTGTTGAAATTCTGATTCTCAGTACTCTGGCAGTGTCATCTGTCCCAGTTGGGCCTAGTAGGACCCATTGCCATTTTTACATATTCACGTCTTTTTCCTAAAGTTGCCTTCACTTTGCCACATCGACTTTTGAAACACTTTTGCACTTGTGACACTTGGGTTAGTTTCTTGGAAACACCGACCTTGCTAGCACAAATGAACTTCGCAAAAAACGATCACATTACCTTGGCATTGTGTACTTGGCCCTCATGTGCATTGTTCAAATGGGTTTCAGATTTACTTCCATATGGCAATACAGCTATCTGTGGAATACAAACGATGTCAGCCTGATCACAATCTCAGCCCAAGGCAAGGATGCCGTTTTCTAAACAAAATCTCTTGTTTCGAATATAATCAGAGGAGGCATTTTGGCTGATTTCGAGGAGTCCTTGCATGCTGAAGCTTTCACCCAGCAGCTGACTTACATCTCCGTGAAGGACGTCCAGTTCTTGACCAAGACGGGTTCCTATATTCTTACCCACCAGGTAATGGGGTTGGATCATCCAGTGGGGGTTTCTAGGTAGAACATACATTTAGACCCTAGACATGTAGGCTAGGGTTTGCATAGTAGGAGTATCCTAGATTGTTATATTGTTACATATACTTGCATATATACATTGTCTCACCAAGATGGTGGAACTCTTCATCCTGTTCACTGTCCTGACACTTATTGTAACTTTTGTTTGTTTCTGTTTATTGATCATTGCGGCACATATTTTCCATACAGGAATCACTTTGGTTCAATAAACATTGAAAATGCCCCTTTGTGCATTCTTTGTATATTTCTCTGAGCGAAAGGTTCTAGGTCTGTCACCACGGTTCCTTAGGCAACAGGGTTATCATGTTCAGTGGTTGCCAGAATGGCTCGCTCCCTGTCTAGGTTAGGGGGGCTTCTGGTGGCACTGTGAGCTAGCTGTTCTAAGGGACAATATATCTTGTGGGGGGCATGGAATCAGTCTGGCACCATCCTAAGTTTATGTCGTCCACAAATGCGCAGTTCCTACTGATTAGTGGAAACTACACGACAGCAGAAACATAGAATGTTACCACATTGAAAATGTTCCTTTTATCACAGCTATTTCCTCTATCAGAAGATAGTGTTACTGTAATTATTTAGACTAATTTGGCTCATTTCTCAGTTCTGTTTTCAAAGCCTCTTTGAGCGCAAGCTGCTCTGTATTTTTGTAGCACACTCCTCTTGCTTCACTGAGTGACTCTCTGGAGGTAAGTAACATAATCTGAGGCTTGTGCGTGATTAAGCCGCATTAGGTTAAGTGAATCTAGCAACAGTGCTGAGAAGCTATTAATGGAGCAGACTTCCTGCAGGCTCTGGGCTAATGCAGTCCCCGAAGAGAAGTGTTCCTTAGCACAAGAGTCACATGCATTTTCCTGGTTGAGCAGCTTTACAGTTGCTGGTGAACATTACTGAAACACAGTAGCCAGCCTAGCAAGGATGCCATGGACCCTGGTGGAAGCAAGGATAATGGACCTTTGACTGTTGTTGCTGTAGTAAAATACAACAAATACCAGGATTCAATGGACCCCTCATGGCTCTGTCCCTTACTCCCAGTGCTACTGCTGAACCAATGGTAACTACCCCAATGCCGAAAAGCATGCACTGCCTTTCCTTTTGTTTTTTCACCAGCTTCTTCATGAGCCAGACAGATGGCAGAGTTATCTCCCTGCACAGAGAGAGCACTGCATTTGGCTAGAAACATGTTCTTAGATAGCTCCCAGCCAGCGCTTTATAAAACAAACAAATAATAAATAAACAGAAAACGTTTCCAGCGATAAAACGGCATGATATCGGCAACAGTAAGTTCCCTCTTTTGAGAGCCCCCTAGGCAAGCAGAGCCTGTATTGCATTCTTTAGTAGTAAAGTCTGCTTTTCTGGCTCTTCTCACTTTTCTATTCAATTCATACCACTCATGGACACATGTCCGCCCACTCCAAATAACATCTCACATTTCTCCTTTACTGATCAACGCCAGTTACTCTTTTACTATTCACAACACAAGTGTAAATGTGTGATATCTCAAGAACACATGCCTAACATCCTTATCACAACTACTCTTCTAGAAAAAGGAAGTGCATATTAATATAGCCTTATAGCCCGCCGTAGCAGGCTATACCGGCTTTTAGAGGCCCTCTGCAGCGTTAAAGGCCAGAGCCTTTAACAAGGCAGAGGGACTTTAAAAGCCGGTATAGCCCTGCTACGATGGGCTATAAGGCTATTAGAACATTCTGCCACTAGACGGCAGAATGTTCTAACAAATAAAACAAAGCCTTAAGGGACCGCGAGGGGATTGAAATCCCTTTGTTCTCCCTGAAGCCTTTGTTCACAGCCAGAGCTGTGAACAAAGAAACATTGGAATGTTGGAGCTCCGGGCTTCTACCAGCCATTATAAGCCCAGAGCACTCCATTGTTTTCAATGGAGCTAGCAACATGCCAATGTTCTAATATAGCCTTATAGCCTGCCGTAGAGGGCTATACCGGCTAATAAAGGCCCTCTCCAGCGTTAAAGGCCCCGAGCCGATGGCTATTAGAACATTCTGTCACAAGAGGACAGATGTTCTAACAAAAAACACAAAGCCTTTTGGGAGCGTGAGGGGATTGGAATCCCCTCAGGTTCCCTGAAGCCTTTGTTCACAGCCAGAGCTGTGAACAAAGAAACATTGGAATGTTGGAGCTCCAGGCTTATACCAGCCATTATAAGCCCAGAGCACTCCATTGTTTTCAATGGAGCTCCCAACATTCCAATGTTCTAATAATCTATAACCTACCTAGTTACCTCTAACCTTGGGTTCCGTAGTAGCATACAACTCACCGCAAAGAAATTCAGTGCCTCATTAGGATTAGTAAGCTCTATATACATACAGTTTTAATGTATAAATATAGTTATAATGAAAACAATGAATAGCATCATGAGGAATGGTTTTCTAGCAGAAAGAGAGTGTACAACCTTTTGGATCAGTTATAACAATTAGAAGGTGCAACTGCATCTGTATTTTTAAATGGGTGAGATCAAACCTAAGTTTGGCATTGCACTTGCCTTCCACTTTTCCACTGCGGAACTTTTCAAATGCTGCCATAGATTTCAGGATACATCCTATGCACTACTTCCTTCCTCCAGCTACACCCCTCTTTCAACTCTCCCATTCTTCCTCACCATCTATTGAGCTAAAAAAAAATGGGTCTCAACACCCTGGATCCTTGGATAGGTATCTCAATCTGATGACAAAAAAAACTGTAACACAAAGGAAAACGGAGCACTGATCTGTGACCGTGGAGAAGTAATAAAAATGAGCTTGAGGGAGTGTGTGTGAGTGCCCTTGAATCCCCACTTCACATTGAAATAGCCTCTATTAACTCAGTACAGGCCACATGCTCAAATCCCTGCCCAACTTAACTCTACAATATACGGAGGAGTAATGAAAAACAGCTTTTAAGTGGGTGGCTTATTGAGTACTTTTGAATACCCACTGCACCTTGAAATCGCCTTTGAGGGTTGGTGTTAACATAGTACGGGTCTCACGCTGAAGTCAGTGCTAAACTGGATCACATATGTATGTTTCTAATTAATACCGCTAACTATTGATTCATCACCTTTAGAAATTCCCCAGGTGCCAGACTGAATCCAGATGTTTTTTCCAACATACCCTCTGCATGCCAGCTGGTTGCTCTGTGTGGCTCTGTATTGACCCTTCACCACCCCATAAGTGACACACCTTCACACGCATGAATCTGGAGCTAGTTCTTTATTTTTTCTCGTAGGTTGAGGAGCTTTTTCTCTCAAGAAAAAAAATCCCATGTGTGGAAGGAAATATATCCCCTCCTAAAACTACAGTCTTTAAGCCTTGTAGGGACTGCTGCAAATAGAGGTATGTGACAGATCCCCATGGGATATGTCTCTGGTGTTTGGGTTCAGACCACAACTCAAGATCATGCAAGGAGTGTTCCCTGAATCACCTAAAGGTGATCTGACACATTGAAGATAAATTGTGCATTGCAGAAAACTGCAGAAAGTCCTATAAGGCCCACTTTTGTTTGAAGCCAAGTACCGGGACCATTCCCGCGGTAGGTCGTGAATGTGCTCCAAATCTTCTGGTAAGTCCAAGTACAAAATGAAGCACAAGAACTTAGACCGAACCTTGTTCCAACCTTGTCACTCTCCTTCTGAGAGGTTGAAGGGACGTCAAGGTGCTCCTCGATTTCGCTTCTGGTCCCCTACTGAGGAGTGGATTCCACAGCTGATCCATGAATTTCCAGAGCTGTCAGCGACACAAAAACAGATTGAGGCATTTAAGGAGACAATGCTTTAAATATTCAGCACCCACCGGTGCCCTCTGGTGCGCCTTTGAACCGATGAAGCTGGAAAGTGCTCCAATCAGGTTACCACTGGCAGGTGCGCACTCAGCACCATCTGTGCCACCCAATCCATGGCAGTTTCTGCCACGTCAATGCCAACCATGAGGCAACTGACTTTAAAGAGTGCTGATCCCACTTCCCTGCCCAATTCTGAACTGAACTCATCTCAAGCTCATCCACAATTGTGCCCCAATTGCCTGGCCCCAGAACACTCTTACTCTTACAAAAGTGTGCCTTTGCCTAAGAGCCGCCCTCCAGAGCTCCCACAACTGTTCAGATCGGACTCAGAGGAGAGTAACCAACTTTTGGCAATGATCGTGATAATGGTGATGGTGGGGATGAATTATTCCTCATTATGATGATGACAATTTGTATCTGGACCTATAAGACTTCTGTTGCCATAGTCATCAAATCAGGGCCAGAAGTTCCTGATTTACAGTCACCTTCTGTTGAGGTAAAAACCAATTTCCTCACACATGTTTTACAAGCTAGGCCGGCATCATCTGAACCTTTACTGCCTTAACTGACACCCTCATAGGCATTTAGGCTAAGCCCTGCTCCTGGCCATTCATCAATTAACAGGTGGCACAATGCCACAGACCTACTCAGTCCTGAGAGCTTGGCAGTGCAGTGATCTACTAGCCAAGTAAATCTCATTCTTTTCCTACAACCCCACCACACAGAGAATCAAAATAAATTGAGGCATCTGGAAAGAGGATGTTTTCATCAGTTAGCCCTTAGGTCAATTAACACCAGCTCCTTTCTGGGTATGTACACCCATGCTTAATGAGACATGGTTGCAGAGATCTTGCCAGAGATCCCAGAAGAATTATTCACCAATTAGGCATGGATCATTTAAGATGGCAAGGTTGTGGCCATGTATGTTACGCAGTGGCGTCTGGACACGCCTGACTGTTTAGGTAGAGCAGTCAGAACTAGCTTGGTGCTCTGCACTATGAATGAATGAGATCCATGGTCTTTTCAGGTGATGTTTAAGCATTGGTCATAGAGTTCCATTTTGAAGGATCTCTCCTTTTTGACATGGAAGCCAACTACACCCAACTGTTTCAAAGAACTTAGAATCACTGTGCACTCCCTAGGTCTCCCCACACCAGCCAAGCAGTATTCCTAGAAATTCTGCCCTTTTTGAGGTATCTCTAGGGGTTCCATCTACAGGCAGCATCAAGGTCCACCATCCCAACAGCAGGTACCCTAGTCATTTTGAGGGCAAGGTGGCTCACCAGTCTAGGGCCACAGGGACAGCAATCTTTCCAGTTAATTGACCCTCTACCAGCAGCCTGTCGCCTACTTTACTGTTACCTTTAAAGCACACAACAACTCTGTAGAAGGTAGAATAGGTAATTTTCTCCACAGGTTGAAAGCCTTCATATCTGGCAGATGGGTCCTGCTGATAGTTGAGCAGGGCTACGCTCTGTCACTCCCTTCTGCCCTGCATATCTTCCACCCACATAAGAGTGGCATTCAGAGGACCATTTGTCTATTTTGCTGCACATTTGTTAGGAGAAAGGAGCCAAAGAAAGAGTCCCGACCTCTGGGATAGGACCTGGGTGTTGTTCCTGTTATTTCTGAGTGCAAAAAAAGGCAGAGGCCTCATTCCTATTCTAGATCTTTGACATCTCAATTTCTTCTTGTGGGAGGATAAATTCAAGATGTTTACGCGTACCCAGGCTATATCTACCCTGAATGAAGTAGACCGGGTGGTAGCGTTGGACCTCTTGGGCACCTATTTCCATATGGTCCTTGTGCAGGCTTACAGGTACTACATGCGGTTCAAGTTGGCCCGCGAGCATTTCCAAATTCCCCTTTTCTTTTTCTGCTTCAACAGTGTCCCTTGGTTGTTCAAGAAAGTGATGGCGGTGGTCGCAGCATTCCTCTGGAGGTCGGGGGTACCATTCTTCCGACACCTCGACAACTGGCTGTTGAAAGCGGGCTCTTCACAATCAATTGTAGACCACTTCCAGTTGAGGGTGAACCCCCTTACATCACTGCGGTTGATGATAAATGTCCTAAAGCGCATCACACTCCTTTGCAAAGGCTTCTTTTCATCAAAGCCATCCTGGATACAGTGTGTTTTTTTGGACATTCCCTTCTGATCAGTGGGCCTAGGACTTCCAGACTATGATCCGGATGTTTCAGTGTCAGTCCTTGCTCCCAGTGCACTGGACCATCTCCTGTAGTGGCCAAATTTGCTTCCTGCACTCTCTCATCATGAGGCTGGTCTGACAAAATTTACCAGGGCTGCTTTTGGCTTGGCCCTTATTGTTTTCCGCACAATGCAATGGTCTTCAAACGGTGCTTGAAAGGACTTAAAAGATGTAAAACAAGTGACAAAATAAAATGAGGTATGGTGCTCCATCATGAAGACAATGGTTGGTAAAATTTCATTTTTCGAACTTCAACTTAAAGGGTCTCTACATTTTTCAGCAATACTTTAGCTATTTTCTATTATTTTTCTTTTCCATTCAAAACATTTCCCGTTCCGACTTCCCTTGTACTTATGAATCGGCTCAGTTCCACAGCTGTGGAATCTTGTAGCCTTAGGGCTAGAGCGGTTGACCTCGAACCGGGTTTGAATCTCAGTAACGACACTCAACATGTTGTGATTCTCGACACATCACTTAATCAACCCTGTGCCGAACAAAAATGAATGTGTTCATCTGTTACGAAACTGGTGCTCATTTACAGCGCTCTGATACCTGATATCCCTAGAACTAGTTTGCGCCATATAAACCTCTAAAAAAAATATAAATAACAATCCTAAAGGTAGTTCAAGCAGTGGCGGCTCACCATAGAAGTGCTGCGGGGCGGTGAGGCGGGGGGAGGGGCAGGGTGGGGGTAGTGGAGTCCGACATACGATGGACAGCAGTAAGGTAAGTAATTAAATAAATGAAACAATTTACATTGCGAGCGTCGCATCGCCGAGCTGGCGATGCAGCGCACGCAAGGTAAATTGTTTTACCTACTGATGTAAACCATGCACCAGTTGAAAATTCGACCTCTGCACCAACAAGAGTTTGTGCAGAAGTGAGAAAGTTATACGCCACACATCAATCAGGGCCTTCAATAAACAAAGAAGCAAGCTTGCAAAGATATCACTTTGTAATGTCCATATTTGTGGTTGCAATCTTTCGAGGCTGCTCAGGTCACTTCCTTGAGCACAGCATTTAGTAGTAGGAAAGTTATGACTCCTAACATTACTACTACTAAATTGAGACAAAATCCTAACTTAACTACTACTAAATGCCTTCTGTGAATACCAAAAGTAGTAAGTTTAAGATTTTATCTCAGATTAGTTCTGTGAATTGGCCCCAGCGTGTTCATAATAAATGACGACTGGCAACAGACAGCTCTCTCTCTCTCTGTCACACGCTCTTTCTCCATTCACTATTGTACACACGCAATATGAATAGAAGCACACATTTTTATTTTATGCTTTGGCTAAAGCTCACGGGATGAAAGTGTTTTAGAACGAGACCTCTTTGGAGCCGGCACAGGAAAGATGATATCCCCATATTTTTCGGTTGCATTTATAGACCAACGTGTATCTTTTTCTCTTGCCCTTACCTGTCTCACTTTGGCGTGCTTTCGTTTCACTGAATGCCTGTTTGCCACTTTGCTGCCATTGTATACAGTTGTTAACCAATGTGGATAAAGGAACACGACCTCAGTGAAAAGAGTGATCGAAGCTGGAGAAGATGGGAGTTTGGCTGAGAGATTGGGGCGATGACAGACCCATGGTTCTGTGTTAAGATTGTTGATTGCTGCCTGAATTCTTTTATAATTGATTGTCTCTGCTATATTGCAAAATACCATGCTGCAATTCTTTGAATGTGCATTATCTTTATTCATGCCCTTAACTGTACTTTCGTAGTTCTTGTCTAGCTCTCTAAGTGATCCGATATTCCTCTGCGTCGAGCTCAACTATAAAGGAATTATTTCACTTTTTACACCGAAATTCCTAGTTTCGATTCATAAACTAGATTGGGTGGAGAGTTCCAATAAATATCGCATTTGCAAAAGTATAAAGTCCTACAGTGCTTAATTTGAGCTGGCGGTGTAATCATCAAAACCCGCGCTTTTCATTATCACCAAGTTCCAAATGAGTGCACAAGTGTCAGAGGGTTGCAAATAGTCCAATGTAAGTGAATCACCTGTTTTTGGTTTGCCTATCCAAGAAAATGTACTACGAGTCTATCTGATTACCAATATTGCAATCGCTTCTGTGATTGATTTGTTAATTCGGTTTGTCTCTTTTAAATGTGTAAAACATATTGCCAGGTGACTACGTTGCACTGCTCAGTGTGGGTGTGAGGTGTATCCCTCTGTCCTCAGCTGGGGTTAAGGTGTTTGTCCTGGGGGGGGGGGGGAAGTGTCTCACAGTACCTCACCAAATTATATAATTTGTGCCAAATTCTGAAAAAATGCCTCGATTCCATAAATTGTATTGATATCTAAACATAGACAGCACAATGTCACAGACAATGAATTGGAAGGATCGTCTGAGCCTGCCCTCAATGCCTGGCTTCGGTTTCTTCTTTGGTTCAGGGTGGGGTGAGCCATGTCATAGTCATGCACAGTGTAACTGTACGTGAAATCTTTCCCATGGCACGAGCCACAGCGCAGCCCACTGCAAGTCTGAGTACTGTAGACACCATTTTCTCCTTCTACTCTAGTCTCCACTTCTATCTATCTATCTATCTATCTATCTATCTATCTATCTATCTATCTATCTATCTATCTATCTATCTATCTATCTATCTATCTATCTATCTAGTACAGGAATGTCATTTAGGCGTCACCAGGTGTTGCAGCTGTGACCACTGGCTCTGGCTTGCTGTTTGTGATCCCTGGCCTCAGTGATGTCAAATAACAGTGCCAGGAACACAGGAGCTGCTTGTCCTTATGGCGTCAGTTGGGGCTTCACTCCCGGTTTTCTACCAATTTGTTTTCTACACTAATAGTGAATAACAATATGCTATTCACTAACAGTGTAATAAAAAATGGAGTGCAATTAGCTGGAATGGGACCTTCTCAGCACCTAAGGTAGGTAAACATGTTTTAAATGTATGTTGTGTAACTGCTTGTGGGTGAGAGTGTTTTGTGCGAGAGAGGGTGTGTGTGTATCTGTGTTTCTAAATATTAATGTGAGAGTGAGTGAATGTCAATGACAATGTGTGAGTTTGAGTGTCAGTGAGTATGTGTGAGTCAGACTGTATGAGTAAGAGTGAATGCAAGTGAGAGAATGAATAAACGAGGGAGTGCTAGAGAGTGTGAGAATCAATGTGAGTGAGAATGAGAAGAGAAACAATGAGCGAGTGAGTAAGAATGAACGATTTAGAATGTGTTAGTGAAAGTATGACTTAGTTAGAGAAAGTGAATTTGAGTGAGAATGTGTGAGTCAGTGAGTCAAAAGTGAAAGTGAATGAGAGTTATAAAGTAAGAGTAAGAGTGTGTGCAAGATACTGAGTGGCAACGAACAAGTGAGTACAATTTGGTGAAAATGAATAAGTGAGTGTGAGTGAGCATAAGTGGACGTAAGTGAGCATGAGTGAGATTGTGATAATATGCTTGTGACTCTGCTGTTTGCCAAGGCATACCAAAGATAATTGTTGATGGAGGCACCCCTGCCAAATGCTGGCACTGGCATACTGGAGCCAATTCTTAGCATGACAGGCATATGTGATAAAGTAGTGGCATGCTGGAGGTAAATGTTGGCATTACAGTATAATGCTGGAATTGATATGATCAAGGTAATTTGTTCTGAGGGTAGTTCTTGTCATAATGATAAAATACTGGTAATGGCATATGAGATGTCATTGGTGGCATATAGGGCACCTGCTGGCATACTTGAGGACATTCTTGAAAGGGGTAACCTTTAGAGAAATGCTGGCCTTGACATACTAATGTAATTTGTGACGTAAGTGTCACTCATGGTATATGGATGGAATTAATAGCAAAAATTCTGGCTCTGGTATATTGCTTGTAATGTTTGGCATAAGAGGGCATCCATGACAAAATGCTGGACCTGGCACAATGGAGGTATTTTTTGATATCTTGGAACACCCATAGCACATTTTGAAAAAATGGTGTCAACTCCAGGGGAGTGTCTGGTTCCATTGGCTTGGCACACCATTCGAGGACTTGGATATTTAAAGTGTCCTTTCGGAGACTATGGCTTTGTAGCAAAGTTATGTGAACATTTTTTTTTTTAATGCACTACTTGACCCTATTTTTTCCAAAAACTTCTCAGGGGCAGCCCCCGAACCATCTTAGAAGAAGTCTGGCTCACTTGCTTTACTTGGTCACTACTCTTCAAGGTTAATATTATGCCCCACAACTTTTAAAAGATCATGTCACCACCATATTATATGTGGTATCTAGAATAGACGTGTATGTGTTGCGTTGTTATATAGTCATGTAGCAATTATAGAACGTCAGTAATGTCACTTATTGTGATGTCACCAGGGTTAAGGTCATGTGACATGATCACCAGACACAAATGTTGTATGATATCACTACCTGTGATTTAATTAAGGCCAACTGGCGTTTCTCATTTCTCATCATGTATGGGTGACAGAGCCCTTTACGTCACATACATATTATACAAAGACAATACATCATACAAGTGTGTACAATTAACATAAAGGAAATTCTACATAAGACAATGAGGTCTAAAAGATGTCGGAGTCAGAGTCACTTGTTTGTCAGGGATACTCATAGATATCATATGTTAAGATCCGTTGGTCTAGAGAAACACCAAATCAGGTGTTAAAACTCAGGATTAAAAACACGGTGGTTGCTGAAGTCTATACTAATGAGAATTTATAGACTACTTTTAGAGATTTGGGAAGGATTGATGAAAAAAATGTAAATTTCTAAGCCAATGCTTCCAGTTTGCACATACCTCTTTCATACCACTTTATAGCTCTGTCAACCCTGAGTGCAGGGGGGGAGGGGCCTCCATGTACTTTGCAGGGGGGCCCCATCAGGTTTTGTTACGCCCATCGGAACTAAGGAAATCGTCAGATGTCTTTGAATTTGTGATACTAAATTTATTAATTTAGATACAGATTCAAAGAGCTATAATCACTCTCAAGAAGTCTCTATGCTGATAAATGGACATAATTAGATTATACCACAGTTAAAGGGGGATAACCACAGGCCTCGAGTTCTCTTATGACGGCATAACAATGTTTTTGACTTTTTCCTATGCCTAAGTAAGGTTGGCTCAGATCGTATAAGCAGAGTAATACTGTCCCATAGCTACACTATGAAATCTCTTCCATCAAAATTCTTATTTTTGGGGGGGGGGGGGCTTAGGAGGGATCAATGAATAGAGTTCGGAATTGTGTATAGTAATGACCCAAAGGGAGCGTCCTTCACATATTTCTTGTTCAGACACATCTGGTATTTTGTTAAATGTTCAAGACAGTCGTTCAAACCTTAACTGTGAGCTATTGGGTTTTCGCCTCATGCATCTTTCATTGAAAGTCAACACTGTTAGGCTTTTTATACAGAACAAAAAGTGTTTTATTCTACATTTTTGTAACCATTGATTGTAATGTCTTTACAGGTTCGTTCCGCAGTAAGGAAACGCTGGCACCGGTGGCAGGACAAGCACTCCATCCGTGCCCGCGTAGCCAGAGCAATGTCCATCCCAACATCTCCAACTCGGGTCAGTTTCCACAGCATCAAGCAGTCATCGGCTATCTGAGGAGCAGCAGCAGACTGAGGAGCCTCTCAGGTGGGGCAAAGAGTACAGACCAAGCCCAGGGACAAATAGAGTACACGAACAGGGTACAAAAAGATACACCAAGGAGGACAATCCGTGGAGGATTGAAAGGATGGCTAGGTACTGACCATCACCCCCAAAGACTTGTCAGTGTGCAAGTGGGCCACCTATGGTGTAACCTCAGTTCCAATAGCACTTAATCAGTACCCCAGATCAGCGGATTCCGAATCTCACTTCACGCTGGTATCGAATGCAACAACAAATAATCGAGTCATCTAAGTTCAGATATGGTTAATGAGCACTTCGATATTAGGACCGAGCGAGCAGAAGAGGCATTTGGCCAGACTGTTGGGATGAACCTGCCCTATGACTTTGGTGCCCGATTTGGGTTCATATCACATTTGTGTAACCTCCAGGACAGATTGAAAGATAAGAAAACACCTCAATCAAGACATAAAGTAGATTACAGTATCCATATAGTAATATCACTTTTCGTAATATGCCTGTTGTTACAGCCGACTCGCACAAAGAATGATCTTTCATGACAGTTTAGGACATAAGGACCACATTGGGACATATTGGCCAAGTACTTTCTGTGTACAATCTACATGAGTCCCGTTTCCTATAGGGTGCAACCCCATAGGAAGTCACAAGTCTCCCATGATACACCACAGGATTATCATGGGGTAACAGAGGTCTCCGCAAAAAAAGTGATGAGTGAGAGGATGCGTGATTGTCAATGCTGTTCAGTTGATCTCATAATTGGTGTAGCTGGAGTCACCTGTGGTTGTCCATTCTTTCCTATTGATGTAAGAATAGTTGGCTTTTCAGCACTTCAAGCCTACAGGAAATAACCCAAAGAAATGTGTCAGTATCAAGTGCTGACATTGAGTGCTGACGCTACTTTGGTTCCCATTCTCTAACGATATAATGACAGTCACAGCTTGGAGAGGAGAGTCATTGCTGCCAAATATAGATCATCGTTATTGCCAGTATTAGTAAAGTACTTGTCGCCAGATTCTCATCCGCCTTTATTTTGAGACCTAACTTGTGATCAAAAGTGTAAAACTGAACTCAAGCTCCTTCAGCAGACCTGGAGGATGTAGTACACTTAACTACATCTCAGGGTGTTCCAGAGGCTTTTGAGTGATAGCATAGAAAATAATCAGCAATGCCAACCCTTAGCGGCAACTGCTTGACTTGCTGATGGGTGGGGGCCATGGGCTCAGTTGCCAAATTCTGCTCCATTTCAAACAGTAAATATGCAAACTAGCAAACACAGTAGTGGGAAGTTTCAGGAGAAATGAAAAATCAAATGGAAATTCCAACTCTTACCACATCTCAAGGTTGAATTATTGATTAAAGGAATTACCTCGTTTAGCCTGGCTTTTCAAAAGTTAGGGAAAACGTCAGACATTTTCTACTAAAGGGGTTTCCTACATTTGGAGAAGATTTCTTACATTATTTGAATGTACAAAAATGTATAGGTATAATGAAGGAAAACAATGACAGTCTTAGAATTCATTGATGCTCAAAGTCATAAGTATTGCTTCATGCCAAATTGCAATAGGTGTACGATACATTCGCTTAATCGAGTACCAATGTGCATTGCACATTAATATTTTGGTGGCACCTTGAGAGAAACATTTGTGCAGGGAGAAGCCCCATCACTTACACCACCAGTAGTTGTGATGGTGTCTCTCCCAGTTCAGTTCTCACTCTTGAAATGCCCTTACTCGCAACCTTGCCAAGAGTAAATCTTAATGTATTTCCAAGATAGTGTCTATGTGCAAATTCGCTGGTGAATGCATTTTACTGACAGTTGCAGGAAGACACGCCTAGAAAGCCACTAATCTTGTATTTGTTATTTGTGAATTCATACATTTCACTGACAGAATTTACGTATTTTCAAATCCTCTTTGGATGGGTGGGGGGCAAATGTATGTCCTGATTCTCTGAATTAGGATTGTGGCTTTTCCGTTCACTTTTTACTTGCCTAAATTGAACTAAGGTCTAAGTTAAAATCTGGTTCCTGGAGTGGGTACATGGCGGACAGAGGCTGCTGGGCCACAACTGTAGGGGCTGGGGTATTTTGCCTTTGGTGTAGTTGGGTCCGTCTTTCTGTGGAGCTGAAATATGGACCAAGTAATCACATTCAGAACTAGACTCTCAACGTAATGAAGATGAGCTGTCCATGGAAGTAGTATGGGATGTTGAGACACGGTAGTAAAATAGTGAAGCAATAGACACAATAGGCACATTTCCAGCCCAATGGTTTTCGTATGAGAAAAGAGATGTATTTTAGAATTTCACAACTCTACACTTAAGAAATGTGCATCACTGCCGAAATGATATTCTAAGGACGCTATGGAGGTTGTTATACAGATAAACAGAATCTTTAGATGCAAGCACAGTTGGTGATATGGAGCTGCTTTCCTGAGATGCATAGATCAGTCCTTATACTTGGACAATGCATTTCTCTTAAGCACTTTGCGATAATCTCAGCAAAATCTGTTAGGCGCGTTCTCAGCCAGTGTGTTGTTCGGGTGTTAGTATTACCTGAGGTGAAGTGCATTCAGGTTCTCCAAATGTGGGTGATCAGTCTCATGGTGTGAGAAGTCATGCTTGCAGTCAGAAGGGCTTGGTTGGGCAGCCCAGGTGAAGGCACTCTTCTCCATCAGGTCTGGTAATCATGACATGTCAATTCCTTCCTCTGGTACAGTGTGCAGGGTCGCGGTCTTCAGATACAGCAAAGGCAGAGTCAGCGCAAGCCCTCTGGTCTTCCTCAATGGTGGTTGTTGAAGCACGCACACTAAAGTGTAGTCGGTTCTTGTTTGCTTATCTTGGCTACAGAGGGAGGCTTGGAGTCCCTCAGGCACAATCAAGTCAATTTCAGGCACACTCCCACAGCAATCTGCTTCTGCTCTCTGTGTATATGGGTGCTGAGCTTCTTCTCCTTTGGCAGACAACTCCTGTAGGACAGACAGGTTACTCCTTCTCTCCTCTCAGTAGGCAGACTTCCTAGTCTCAGGCAGACTCTCAATTCTCAAGCATGATGATCAGAGTTGATGTTGGTGATGTTCACTAACCTCTGAGTGACTAGCAATAAGCAACACCAGCCCTGATTCAAAGCAGCTCCTTGGTGGGTTAAGAAGCTTTGGTGCTGGAAGGATGTTTGAAGGTTTGGGTCCCACTAATATACATGATATCCAAACAGGGTATGTTGTTCCTCTGTCTTATGCTCACGAGTCGGTTGGGTGCAGTTCATCTTCACATTTCATTTTCTGGCTACAGGTGGTAATGAGGTTGGCTCTAAGTAGGAGTACCCAGAACATGAGCATAATAAGTGTGAATCATGCCCCGAGTTGTCATCAACATTCATGCATGTGGTTATCAATGGGAAGAGAAAAGGACCATCATTTTATGCAGTTCTTTTTTAGACAGATCTTTGTAAACTCCACTCTCATTCAAAGGAATATGCCTAGAGAGGGTTTACTTGGGATGTAGAAAATGTTCCGATGGGGGCTGGTATAAACGTGGGTAGCGGAGTGTGCATTGACTTTTTGGTCTTCTCATGTATTACATATATGAGACCCTCCTCAGGACTAGTTGCCTGTTGTGTTTATTCTAGAAGACCCCAATAAGGGACATCCTCCTAGATGAGGCATTTAATTGGGAATAATTAATCTGATTAGTGCCACAATTAGAGAACGATCCTGAATTGAGTTGAGGGGACCAAGCTATGGCGCTATCATTCATGAGTCCACCTCAATTGTAATACCATGACTAAAACATGGAGTCACATGATTAAGATCCACGTTTGAGTCTCAGAAAAGAATTGCATACAATTATGTACAACTAACACACTGAATAAGATATGTGTTTGTTGCTCTGCTTGAACCCATTGAAGCACCTTATTTCCGGGTGATTTAATCTTTCTTAAGTGTATGTAACATTAGTATTCTTGTTCTCCTCTTCCTTCATTTCCGTTGGTTTTCTTCATTACCCTGAAATTACTGGTCTTGATTAATTCCAATATGTTTTGATGTGTCACAAGTCACGGTACTCATAAATATTTACCAATAAGCATAATTTATGTTCTAAATAATTCCCTTGTAAACGATTCACTTTAGTTGATGTAAAACCAGGGGCCACTAAAAATGTATCTACTAGCTTCAGCATTGATGGCTCTGCAAACATGGAGTCCTCCTATCATTCGACATACATATGCACATACTCCACACACACGCATGTCACCAATGGGTCTGGGCACAACATGTAGGTGTAACGTACATGAGTAGGCTTATAAGCATTCTGTTTCTCACTTTAAACAAGGAGAAATGTCTGCCCAATGCTATTGATTCAAAAATGCCACTCACAGTGTATGTCCCAAATGTGACAGACTGTAGGCTCGTGTTCACTAGAGAGTATGCTTGAAGCACCCCATCTCACCTCGGAGTCAGTTCCACGACTCTTGGTCAATTTTGGGCCCTTGCTTCAGCATGCATGCAGGATTCTGTGAGTGCTGGAGCCAAAATAACATGAGGATACCAGTCGGGTTAGTGAGAGCAGAGGTACACGTCAGTTTACCCTGCAAGGGACCTTCCTGTCCTAACAAGGTCCTACAGGGCTTGCAGCACTGTTGCTTCTACTGGCAAACTACCAGTCCCAGAGTGCACTTGAGCAAAAGACAGCTGTTAAACTCAAGGTAGGCTGTGGTTCTCCTACAAATGAGACTAAACAGAGTCATATGTATTCCATTCTAATTTGTAAGGAGCACGCCAACTCTGCGCCCTTATCAGAAAGGGTGGATGTTTAATTGCTAAATGTTTTCTATTTAATAATTTGTTTCACGTATTGAGGCTGCTTTGAAAGTAAATGTTGAGGTGAAACTCTTTAGTTAGAGCTCATTTGATGTTGTATTTAGCTACGATTCTCTTTTTACACAAACTGATGAAAGACAATTATGACTTAAAATTCTGCTTCTCACTATTGCTCTATAATCTAATTTGGTATCTGTCCTCGAGCAAGTATTGTTTCTGGTCCTTTTCAGCAATTTCATATAACTTCTTTAAGGGCAATTCATGTTTATTTTTAAATGGGGCCTGCCAGCAAACGGTTCTTTGGTTCCATTTTTTTTTTGTCTGAGTCACAGAAGTTCCACATTTCTAGGAACCTGTGTCTCAGATGAGCACTATGACCATACCGAAATATGTTCTCTACAAGTCATGACAGAAAACGAAAGACTGTTCCTGGAAATTATTTTAATAGCCTCATATTTAGGAGGAAGTGTTATAGCTAGACCCTCTACATGGAAGATTTGGGGTGGTGGAATCCCGAACAATTAGGTCTGACTTACATCTCGCTATGACAGTCTCACAAGCATCATTTGATTAACAAGATCATACATAAACAAGCATTTACAATGCAACGGTTTCGCCTTTGACAAAGTTACAGCTATTGGCATTGTAAATGACACATTGTTTATTTATGTGTTGGTTTTGAAAACAGATAAATAAATGGCATTGTCATTTACAATGTCAATAGCTTAATCTTTCGCAAATGCGAGACCTATTGCATTTGCACCCACACACACACAGCCACACGCACACAGAGCCACACACAGAGCCCGCACCCCCCCCTACGTTCCTAAGAAAAGACCAAAACATGCCAGAGAAGTCTATAACATCACTGGTACTCGGTATTGGTAAGTGGTAACAAACCCAAATTTTAGGGTCAAAAGTAACAGAAGGCAGACAAATCACTGTTTTACTATGAATGTGTATAGTCGAAAAACACAGCGTGTAGTGAAATTTCAATGGTTAAGATGCGGTGTAGAGAGGACTAGGCAGAATGGGGTGCACACAAACTAAAACAAAGGTGCTTATTAGGGAAAGGTTGTGTGTGAACACATGTATAAATGTGCACTACAATTATTATAGGTGATAGCAGATGGCGCGCTGAAGAGCTCATGGGCGCCTATCAACTGTGGAGATAATGCGGATCCATAGGGCATGGGCACTCACTGGGTACGTCAGTTCATTAATGCCAGGAAGAAGGCAGGTTCCATATAGCAATTGCAGGACATCTTCCTGTGTGGTAATGCTCTTACACTAACCTCTGGAGGCAATGGTCAACTGAGAGCCAAGTACACCCCCTGAATTAATGATACACCCTAAAAACAGGGATTTCCCTGTGCCACCCACCCTTGGCTAACTCCGTACCCGAGGTAAACGGAACCATCGCTGGGCCTGAATTTATTTGGTACCGAGGACAGCAAGATTGCTGAATAATGCTTAAATGACCAGTCCAAACCAACTGTAAGCCTTCAGTCATTTTAGTTCCCTTATCCATTCTATCCACCATTCCAACCGACAAATGGTTACTACCAGGTTGCTGTTATCAATTCATATTTCTTGACATAGAGTATCATTTGTATTTGCTTGGGTCCTTTCACCCCCGAAGAGGAGGGCATCTTGGTGGTGAAAACCAGATGCTTATTCTTCTAACTGAATGGTGCTATTTGTCCCCCTCCGCAAGATGCAAGGCTAAGCGTACCCAGTGGGAATTGCACCTGTTGTATGGGTTATGTTGCACACTGCACCGACATATGTGGACGAGAACGCCAAAATTATATCAACCATGAAATGTTTTGCCTGAGGGCTGAAACCACCATCCCAACCGGTAAGGGGTCACTAAGAAATGTTTTGCCTGAGAGCTGAAACCACCATCCCAACTGGTAAGGGGTCACTCACTACCAGGTTGCCGAAGCCCATCTATATTCATGACATATTTACACTGTGCACTTTAAGCCCCAACGGGGCATGTTGGCGCTGAATAAATAAGGCCAACTGAATGGCGTTATATTGTCCGCCTCTGCCAAGTGGGAGGGCTAAGTGTACATGGCCGGGAAATGAATCCGTGAACAAGAGGTGAACCAGTGAGCAAGAGGATGATCCCCGGGCTGTGCCATGAATGCGTTACTCCACTAATCCCCCCAACCCAGCAACAGAACCAGTGTTTTAATTAATTTATTAGATAAAACGTGTTGATGGCTTGACTAGTACATTTGGAATCATTAGTGGACATACACTCGTACGTACCTTAGCCCATGCTCCAGATTTAAAAATTCCCCACACAGTAAAATATAGACAAAAAGGGGGATAAGCATTGTCGTATAATAACGCATCTTGTAAACTAGAATGATTTCTGAGCCCATGGGGAAGATTCATTATGCACTATAGAAGTGCCATTACATTTGTTGAAGTACTAACCCGGAACTGTGCTTCACACACCATTAAAATGAATAAACCCAGACTGCGCTTGAAACACACGGTTGGCTGCCCACAAAGTGCGGCGTGCCATTTAAAAATTCCAGGCATCTTACATAGGCCTAAAGAACCCACAGACCCATCCGTTCCGCACAAAATGGCCATTCCCTACGATGCCTAAAAGTACCTGTAATCGAAAAATCGTGGGCTACTTCTTGTGCCCCTAAATAACCAAGCTAGAAGTGGGGGAATGCAGATTGCGCAAACCGCTCCTCCCCTTTAGATGTTTGTGTCAGCACGCAAACTTAAGTACTCATCATACCGCAATAGCTGTGGGACACTGTGACCATAGTCCCCGAGTCTTAAAAAAAGAAATGTTCTAATCCCCCAGACCAGTGTAACCAGCCTCCCCAGTGAACACGTGACCCACTAGGTAAGAAGTCAAGCAACAAAATATCCTGCTCAGGTGCCAGTGCTAAATGGAGACTGACCCACGCTGAACTTTTGTTTCAAATTAGCGCAGAAAATTACCGAAACCCATTTTACAAGGAATCCACCTTGCCAACCATGTTCCCCTTCATCTTCACAGACAGGGAAACCTCCAGTAAGGCGCTATAACAATCTTCGTGAATGCAGTGGTTAAGCAAGTGAACGCACTGTGGAAACTTCAAAACTGTATATAAATGCTGTTTATACCGGAAGGCTAGAGGCTCATGTTGCTTTCACTTGCTATAAGTTCATTGAAGCAGTGTCAATACACATCTGCGTAGGTGTAGAATCGCATCCCAAAGTGTGCTTGAAAGCAACGTGTGGCCCAGAATGAAAGTTATTATGTATACACGAGTACGCTCTACGGAAACACCACCTGCTATTTACAAAGTGCAGAGGAGTTAAATGGGTAAAATATGGCTGTGAAACAAACCCCACCTTTCAAATAAATGTAGCGCACATTAGACAGTAACCAGACGCAACGGGGTATGAGAAAACATGTTTTTCAAAAGAGTTTCACCCGATGGCGCCCATGTGATCACACGGAATCCACAACACACTACCTCTGAAGTTACAGCGCAGAACAGCGAAAATATGATAGCAAGCGCTTCATTGAAAAGACCTCATTCTTCAAACTTCTGCCATTCTGGGTGAATCCTGACCCCGAGTATAGTAATGCCTACACCCCAGTGAGAATTAGGAGAAACATGATTTTATGTCCCTAGTCTTAGGTGAAGAGGCACCCCGCAAAAACATTTACCGCCCCTCCCACCAGCCAGTGCTCGGCTCCTCATTTTTGCAGCAACCTCAGATGAGCGAGGTGCCTCCCCCTCATGTGGCAGCTGGAGGCCTCACACCGCGAGCTGCATCTCTCCTGTAACGGCACAGCCCCCACTCCGGTGCGGCCCCTTAAACCACCGCGCGCTTTGGGACACGTTTAGACGGAATATTTTAAAGGTATTCTGTACATAATAGTTCGCTATGCGCCACATTCAGACGGAATATTTTAAAGTGTTCTGCACATATGAACCACCTTTAGCCATAAAGATAACAGTTAGCAACGCAGTGCTCATCAACTTTGTTTAATGCCTCGCACCGCTGTGGGAAAGAGGCGCGTCCCCCACCTATGGCAGCTGGATGCCTCGCCCACCCCGCCACATTTCTTCCAGAAAGGCGCGGCCCCTTAAACTTAAAAAGACATGATTCATATATATGTAAACCGACACGCACTCCATGGGGGAGCGTGCTCTGCGAACCAGGCGTGGCCTCCACTCCGGCGCGCAAACCTTCATCCTACCAAGACATTATTTAATCATCTATGTCGACCAGAACTCCATAATTGAACGCCGTGAGAATGAGGCGCGGCCCCGCCTATGGCAGCTGGATGACTCGCCTGCCGCACTGCAACTCTTCCAGCACGGAGCAGCCTCTTAAACTTCCAAAGTCATTTTTCATTTACATCTACCGACACGAACTCCACAGGGGAGCGCCGCTCTGTGAACCAGGCGTGTCCCCCGCATATGACTGCGAGACGCCTCGCACTGCGAGGTGCTCAATACAATTATTGTAAAGTAACCTCGATCTGAAAGAACGACTCGCACACAAACTCAGTCTAAAAAAAAAACCAAGATCATTTTGGGATTCGGGGGCGGGATTCGGGGGCGTGTTTGTGTGTTTTTCGTGCTCTCCCCTTCCCATTGGCTGGAAGGTAAAATTCCAGCCAATGGGATGAGAAGAGGGTGGGGCTTAAAAAAACACACGGAAACGCCCCCGAATCGCGTCAAGGCGGGCCCTGAACTCAGTGACGCTCCTCTCCTCCAATGGCTGGCCAGCATTTACGAGGCCAGCCAATTGAGAAGAGGGGCGTGTTCAGGCACCATACTAACAACAAAAGATTTCGGCTCCGCCCACCCACTGCTTACGCAGTGGGACGGTAGCCGAAACCTAAAAATGGATACATAAGAGAGATTTTCAGTCAGCTCTCTTCCCCTTTTGGTCTGTTCAGCTTCTGCCCACTAAACCAAACATCATATGCCATAGCATCAGTCCATTTCAGAAATGTGCTCTCTTCCACTGTAAGTTATGCCATTATTCCTGATCACATGTTCATATCCTCCTAATAAGAAGTGCACTTCAGTACCAAGGCTGGTGGAAAAATACTTTCATTTGCGCATTACTTAATTGTTTTAGTCATCCAGGCACGTTCAATCTATATCTTCGGATTGCAGTAATTTAGATCCAACAGTACCGTTTTTGTCAGTAAGAATCCTGCCAGGAAGCACCCATGCTATTCTATAAAAATGACATGCAGTGGGCATTTTTTAACTTAAACTTTTCATTTCAAACATTCTTACTTCTGTGTAATGCGCATGAAGTTAAAACTGTACTGTAAGTCCCCAAAATCACACCCTCAGCTTTGCTAATGATTTTAATGCGTGCCTGTAAAAAATGGCGGCTGCTTTCAGGGCTGGGTGAAATGCTGTGCACTGTGTATCCTTTTTTTTTTTTTTTTTTGTGAAACAACAACGGTCCATGCGAAAGTGTGTATCCAGCCTTTCAGGGCTGGGTGAAATGCTGTGCGCTGTGTATGCAGCCTTTCTGGGCTGGGAGAAATGCTGTGCGCTGTGTTTCCAGCCTTTCGGCTGGGTGAAATGCTGTGCGCTGTGTATCCAGCCTTTCAGGGCTGGGTGAAATGCTGTGCGCTGTGTTTCCAGCCTTTCAGGGCTGGGTGAAATGCTGTGCGCTGTGTATCCAGCCTTTCAGGGCTGGGTGAAATGCTGTGCGCTGTGTTTCCAGCCTTTCAGGGTTGGGTGAAAGGCTGTGCGCTGTGTATCCAGCCTTTCAGGGCTGGGTGAAATGCTGTGCGCTGTGTTTCCAGCCTTTCAGGGCTGGGTGAAATGCTGTGCGCTGTGTATCCAGCCTTTCAGGGCTGGGAGAAATGCTGTGCGCTGTGATCCAGCCTTTCTGGGCTGGGTGAAATGCTGTGCGCTGTGTATCCAGCCTTTCATAGCTGGGTGAAATGCTGTGCGCTGTGTATCCAGTCTTGAAAGCCACCACATACCTCCCACCCTCCAGGGTGAGACATCTCTCTGTGTTTTATGAGCAGTCCAACACTGGTCGCCTGACCCTATGGCTGACTTTGCATCAACTCTCTTGTGCTTTTTGTTACTATCTCTCAGATGTCTAGACAGGTGATGATGCTTTACATATCCATTTGCGACTCACATCACTTTGCCTGGTTTTTCATGCCAGTCTTGTCACATGGGCACTAGATGTGCTACCAAAACCATGCAGGACGTACAAGAAGCACGTGATAGATTGCAGACAAGGATGAGACTTCACTCTTCATAGAAACGCGTCTGTTATTGATGTGGGTAGAAAGGTGAAGCGTGCATCATTGCCCCTATTGCTTCACGGCAGAGGTGCCACGAGGAGAAATAAAACCTGTCTCGGCCCTCTCTCTGCTGGCATTGCAGATCTGTTGTAAGTACATCTGAGCATTCCGCAGTAGGGTAGCAAGGATGCCAGGGGCCCTGGTACAAGCAAAGGAAATGGCCCCTTCGACTGCTGTTGGGGTAGTAAAATACAGCAATTATCAGGGATAAATGGTCCCGCAGTGGCCCCAGTGCCACCGCACTTGCTGCACCAATGATAGCTATGCCCAAGTAGTGCATACTATTAAAATATTTTTTTCTAAGCACTTAGAATTGTGATATAGAAAAGGACTCAGACACTGGGTGATAAGGACTACAGTCACAAAATATATTCAAGCAGCAAAGCCAGTATTACCATCGGAGTGACCTGATTCCTGTCTACTTTTCATTTATTTGAACTGTTTCCTGTCCTTGATTTTAATCCCCTTTTTCAGCTGAGATTTTTTAGGACAGAGTAAATTCTGAATTTTTGCCATCTCAACTCTCCTACCTGTCATTTTTTAAATTAATTACCCTTTTTCCACTACTATCACTCCAGCTATCCCCAATACAACATTTGTGGGAGAAACTCTCATTTTCATTTCTCCTCTATAAATTTGCCGCTTTCAGCAGGAAATCCTTTAAACAGTATTGCACAATGCTTAATTAAAAAAAACATAAACATGTTTTTCTAAGGAGCTTACCTCCACCCCTGCCAAATGCCAGGGTTGCTGAATACCAAGGCTGTCTGCTTTAGACTTCAACTCATTTCTTTTATTCCTCCATCGTTCACTTCCTGTCTCTAAATATCACACTTTTCGCCTTGCCTTTTTTTACATGGGTTTCCTGTCTCTCACCTCCTTCTCTTTTCTCCTTTGTCTGTCTTTTTCTGGATTGATCTGTGTTAAAGTCTGATGATGGAAAATAAGTTCACAGTACATAATGGTAACCCAGGTTTCTGAGGATCGCTGGGACGGAGCCCGTCAAAACTTTATGAATGACACAAAGTGCTTTGAATCTGACTCTTTGCTCCACGGGAAGCCATATAAATAAACATTTGAATAGTAATTGTGGGACAGACAGAGGAGAGTGGTTGTAAAATAGGGCATACTTACTACAAAATGAGTGGGGCTAAGGGAGAACTAAGAAGGGCTTAAGAGAAGAGTATGAACTGGCTTAGGGACGGGCATGCATCCATTCACAAAAGAGTAATCCCATTCGTATTCACAAACTGCACTTCTGAAGTTACTATTGCCAAAATGACCCAAAACAGTCATAAATGTACTCTAGCTCAGAACTTGACTAGGTCCAGCACCATACATGACCTATGAGATATGGAGCACAGTGGCAAATAGGGCAAATCCGTACTGTGGTAACAGCATGGCTTAAGCAGATGGCAGTACACAGTGGTGATGTTTGTTAAGATGTGAACTGGTATTAGACATGATACCATAGTCTAAATTACTGAAAAACATTGGATGCTGTCTTCAAGGTAGGATGTTACATTACTGCATGAGGAGGTAGCAGTTGTAACTGGGTATATGCTGCCTGCATCTTTACCAACACACATAGGCACAAACGGATACTTGCCGCCCACCTCCTCTAAGGTTACACAAAAGTGGCTGTTATTGATCTTTCCTTTATCATCACACACGGATCAGCTGTTCCAGCCCCTTCTTACCATCATAGGCACCTTGCTCTCAATCGGAAGAGCATTATAAATATGGGAAATTATACTACAGGAGTCATCTTTTAGGTACTCTTATATGACTTTATTCCTGACACCCAACTCCCTTTTAGTAAAAGAGCAAAGAGCACAATGTCCTTTCTATTTGCACTAACTGTATATGAATGCACCCTGAATATTCCCATTTTAGACGTTTTGGGGCTAATTCAAGAAGTCATGTAACAGTATGTAGGGGTTAGCAAAAGAGTGCGACAGGAGTACTCCATTATGTACTCCTACATGCCTTTGTGGATCAGCTCTACCAACTGTCCTCTATCTGCTCCTTACGTTGCGCTAGTTAGAATTGCCTCCTGATTCTCTTTCTTTATGTATGCTTCAAGATATTTTTTCTTCCTTTTTTGCACTTCCTAATACCAACATGCAGAAATCAGGTTTACTTTCACCCCATTTAATATTTCACGTTGATTATCTCTTTTGCCATCACAAAAACACATGGGCATGATTCACTAAGGTAAATAGTCATTTGTACATTTACTGACGTGTATTACAGCTAGCTGTATCTCCACTTTTTTGTTATTCATTATTTCTGACTGGAGGTTTATATCAAGGATTTACACGTGTCTACTGACTCAAATTAGGAGTGAACCTTCTATAATAAAATTCACTAGTGCGAATGCACTACAAGTAGTATTTCACCTGTTGGTGAACATACCACAGAGGAGGAGATCACCATACGTGAAAGTATTGGAACATTCTTAAAGTTACTATTCTTTAATAAAAAAAGAAAATATATTGTAATATATCAAATTTATGTCAAACATGTAAAACATTTATTATCAACCAAAACTAATAAAATGAAATGTGACAGCACATTAACTCTTCAAATTAAATGTGTATTATTATGTGTAGTGTAATATTATTTAAACAATAATTTAATTTAAAATGGTTATTTATTATTTACTTAATTTTGGTAATTTATGTGTTTATTTAAAGTATTATTTACAAAAGGTTATAATTGTAATTTATTTTAAACTTAGTTCATTTTACAATTTTAAAATAAATTATTTTTATCACTATATATTGATCTACATATATATTATATAGTGTTATATATACAGTTTTATATTTATATATATATTTACATATGCGTATATTTATAAAAACACAATATGTGTGTGTATGTGTGTGTGTGTGTGTATTGCTGTAAAAGGCAAACGTTGACCTAATTTAAGTGATTTAACATTAATTGGTTATGGGTGTTATTTTATTTACCCTGAAACCAATATGTTCTATGAAAGGATAGTGCAGTAACAGTGGATGACCATGTGTGCTGTTTCAGTTACCCTAAGGATGGGGTGGTGCACATTTACACCTGTTTTGACAACTTTGAGGGTGTGGTAACTTTATAGGAGTAATTTGCGAAT
Organism: Lissotriton helveticus; assembly: GCF_964261635.1. Classification (NCBI taxonomy): domain Eukaryota; kingdom Metazoa; phylum Chordata; class Amphibia; order Caudata; family Salamandridae; genus Lissotriton; species Lissotriton helveticus. The sequence goes on from NC_136065.1 coordinate 1,763,990,989, forward strand.
ATGAATGGTCTTTCTCTTTTGAGGGCATTTATTTGTATTAGCATGTTCCTCATTATGTTTTCCTAAACTATTCCCATCTTCTAGTAGATATTCCCCATTTCCCACCATCCCCTCTCATCTCTACCACATTTGCTACTAAAAGATATACCTACATGTGCAGTAATCTATTCCATGGTGGCCTAAATCACTGCACAGAGAAAATAGGATAAGCAGAGATAGAAACCGCTAAACCGTAGGTTTGTGGATTACATTTTAAAATACATCGGTAGTACTACTTTACATACTACAAAATGGTTTGTGAATCAGGTACCACATCTTTGTTCCCCTTTTTTTCGTTGACATAAAGCAGACATCTGGGTTTCATTTCCCTACCTGCCTTTACAGTAACACATACTCTAGGTACTTACCCCACTTCTACATACTTCAAAGTTTTATCTTGTCTCCACTTATCCATCAAACAGACATTGTTTTTCATTTTCAGTATTCTCTTTTCAGAACACAGATATCGAGTGACTCACCCGTCTCCTTATTAGGTTGAGCTAGACAGCGCATGCGCTGTCTCTTTGAGACCTGCTGTACTCAGTCTGAATGCATCAAGTCCATCCCCTTTTTTGCCATTGCTTTTCATTTGTCTATGTCAGTGTCCTATAAAAATCCCTGCTTGCTAGTGGTCAGTTCTGCCTCCTTGTCCCTCCTTTCTCTCTTCTGTTCCTCCCACAGAGCAGGGACTTAGTACTGTCTCATTCCGCTATGGTTCTTTATCTGTTCTTTGGGGGACAATATTTTCCTTGGTTTCCTGCTCTGTTACTGTTTGTCGGTGTTTAGCTCCAGTGCCCTGCCCGAGCTGCTCACATTTGAATATAGCATTCTCCCTCCCACATCCTCTTAATGCCATAGTTGTGTTAATGCTGCTTTTTTTTTAATGCTGCCTCCCCCACCGTGGCTCCTACTCCATTGCTTGAATTTTATTAATTAGGCTTTTTGCACTTTTCGATCTCCACCTTCAGTTGGCCTTTTTCTAGTAGGACACTTGCTTGGTTTGGGCTTCCTATTCAGGGGGATTGGGCTTGTTATTAGTTGCTGCCTAAATGTAAGAGAAGAAAAACACTGAATTCTGCTCCGGCCCTTGTCAACAAGCGAGCTGATTGATCAATGTCAGCTGGTTCCGGCAAGACGTTTAATGGAGGGCAGTTTGCACGCTATTTTGATTTTATTTCCACCTCCATCGGAAACAGAAGTAAGGTCGATGTGCGCACTGGCCACGGTGGTGCTCCCATCCTCCTCGCTTCCACGGGGGTGTGGCTGCAGCGCATCGGTGCCAACAGACAGTTACCGAACTGTACGCATGAAAAGACAGTCTGTTACTTGTAGCCACACCAGGATACAAGTATCATAACATTTATCTTGCTAAAGGAAGTGAGCGTGCAAAAGCAATAGAAATGCTTGAGGATGCACAGTGAGGGAGCCAGGTAAGCAGGCCTTGCAGTGCCTCATCTCTTTGCTAGGGCACTGGTATTATAACATTTTCCATGCTAAAGGAAGTGAACATCCAAAAGCAATAGAAATGCTTGAGGATGCCCAGTTAGGGAGAAAAGTAAATAGGCCTTGTGATGCCTCATCTCTTTGCTAAAACACAGTCTTTCATTTTGACACATTGCATCCCTGACACACCAGGCCTTCGGTTTGACTTCAGTACACATATGATATTCCACTATTCGCTGCATTCCTGTGGGTACCACTAAAAATCTGTGGGATGATGCCATAGAACAGATTTTTGTGAGTTTGCAAACTCTAAAAGGTGAGATATGCAAATGAGCTACCCTGCCATTAGGGAAGTCTGAACTTTAGAGCAGGCTGAATTCGGATTTGCGAAGGATAACAAATCACTTGTGTGTGTTTCATTCTTACGGGCGCCATCAGTGAGGGTTCACTGCAGCCTATCAAACCAACGAGCATGTTGAAGATCTCGTCAGGTCTCCTGTTTTTGATGGTTTGTAAGTGTGCATCCATGGTTGTCCACTGACTGGCTGTCTTTAACTACTGATTTGATCGGGGTGGTGTAGATGTCTGGACACACCACTAACACTTAAAGAGATGCAAAATCACAAGACAGAGGCTTGAGATCGGTGAGTACAGAAAAGCATCCTCACGCATTGCATCGCGTGTTCTATTCTCTGTCGAGACTGCCTATCAAGAGAGGGCATGTCTGACTGTAACTCTACCAGTGGGTTTAATCTACACCCAATGGGGCAGTAACACATCTGTGGTCTGTCAGTCAAAATTGCTTGATCCAACTAATACTAACTATGAAATATTTCATAAAAACAAGCATTACATATTTATATAAAAATAGTAACAAGTATGAGTCTGAGTCTAAGATGTTAAAAACATAAAAGCAATATGACATAAGATTAACAGGTTTGCAAGTATTTTATTTTTTTCCTGATCCTTACAGTACAGTTAAAAAATGACAGCATTGAAACGCAAATTGATTTATGTTTCAATTGGTGTTAAAATAAAAAGGCAGGTTTCTTTTAAATGAAATGTTTGTAATGTAGACTATTTATACAGTTTACAAAACAGAACATAATGTATAAGAGTTTGTATGTAAATTAAAAAAACACAAGGACAAGGAGGAAGAACAGAAGACGATTCACCCATGATACAAAAAAGGCAACTTTAAAATGAATCGTTTTAAGCTTAACACAAGTCACTAAACGCTCTGGGCAGAGTTGGTGTAAGTTTAATGCATGTTCTAGGGTGACCAGGCCATACCTAAAACCATATAGAACTACAAAAAAAAAGGGATTTTGTTTCCAATCTTGCTAAAATAATACGATCCACAATGTTCATCATAGAATGAAGTAGAGCGATAGAGTGGAAAATCATCAGGTTATCCCTATTTTCCTTTTTATATATAGGCACAGTTACTGATTCAGTCCATGCACTAGGTGGCCCAAATGTAACTATAGATGTAAGTATGTTCGTAAGGAGCTGTGCCCACAAAGCCATATTATGTTTAAACAAATCAAGCGATATGGCATCGAACATGACATTTACCTCTTGCACTTTTATTTATGGCCCAGTGGACCTCTTTGAGTTCAAACTTTAAAGGTGATATGGCATACGCACCTGTCTTTTCCCTTATTTATTGATCTTGTAACATGGTCCGGTTACAGTATGTATTTGCATGATATTTGACTTAGCTATTTGTTGTGAAGTTTATGGCGATGGTAGGTGCTGAGATATCTTTAACATAATGAACCGCCTTTCAAAAAGTTGTATTATCCTTTCTATCGCCGCGACACCTCTTGTTGAGGTAGCTGTGTGATTTACAAATGTCTGTATTATTATTATTATTATCACTGGCATGTAGTAGAGCAGTCCATCCATTTCCGATTACCTTAGTTCAATAGCTCATTTATAAATAAATCTTGTTGTTGAACTTCCACCAGATTACTAGAGGCCATATGAATCAAGCAAATTCGCATTCGCAAAGGCCGAAATTTGCAGAATTTCGGCCTTTGCGAATGTGAATTTGCTAAAAGCAAAATCTGGTGCAAAACAAGGAATCGCAAAATTTGCAATTCCTTATTTTGCAATTGCATTTCAGGAATCGCAAAATTTTGTGATTCCTTAAATGCAATATATGAAGCAAAAAAATTTAGCAAAATGTCCTCAAGGAATCGCAAATTACCACCAAATTCTAGTTGGTGGAGTTGCGAATTCCTTGAAAAATGCAAATTTTTGCATTTTTCAAAGTGCCATGTGACAAACATACATGCCCGGAGGGCATGTATGTGTGCCACATGTGCACCCATGCATATTCTCAATTTGCGATTAGCAAATTGCGAATCGCAAATTGAGAATAACTTCCCATTCATTCCTATGACTCTCCTGGCCCATAGAAATGAATGGGAAAGTTTTCCATAATTGCGATTCACAATTTGCTAATCGCAATGAAGGAAATTTAAGAAATCGCAAAAAAAATGCGATTTTGTACATACATACCTATTTGCGATTCTCAAATAGCGATTTCTTAAAAATCGCTATTTGAGAATCGCAAATCAGGTTGATGATACATATGGCCCTAGGTGTATTGTTAAAGGTTGGCTCAGGTTCCTATTCTCTTCTGATCCTATGTGATTGTACCAGTCTGGAAGGATATGCTTAGTAGCAGAATTAATCACAGTTTACAGATTCCTAATTGTTGTTGCAATACAGTCAAAGGCAATCTTAATGTCACTAACATTACTCACCTCAAGTAAACATATACAGTTCAGGAGGCTAGCTTCTACAAGTTCTTTTAACATAATGTCCTGATCAAAGCGTAGCCAGCAAATTATTTTCCATCGTTCTCTGCTACCTCGATTTCTGCTGAACCAGTCTTAAGTGGAACTTTCTTCACGTTCAGTCGAGTAAGCCACTTCTTCCTTGTAAGATAGCCAAAGTTGTAAAATGCTGCAAGAAAACTGTTGTGCACATCTTTTTCCATTTTGAATAGTACACACAGCAGAGGTTGAAGAAATCATGGTATGTCTTTACAAACTCTAACGTTAAGGCACAGCAGTCTCTACCCCCGCTCTTCCCCACCATGCCTTCTTTCACTTTTTGTTCTCTTCCACTCTTGCCATCACTGTTAGATTTACTCCTTATTACGATTTGCGAATTGCGCCACCTCATGACTTACCTCACAAATCAACAAGCATCAATTATTATATAAAAGGTATTTACTCATTCTCTGTGGGGAAATCCATTTATATATTGGGCCCTAAGTCTCTTCCCACTGCAACAGAAATAGGCATTTGCAAGAGTTTGAGCTATTGGCATTGTAAGTGACAATGCCTTTTATTTATGTGTCTTGAATACCTTTAAGCTGTGCTTAAACACGCACTTTGTACTTACTTTGTACTTATAGTCGTTGCTTAAGAGAAGCATGGCTGGCAGCAAAGCACCGCTTGCAGGTTTTCAAAACACATAAATAAAAGGCACTGTTATTTACAATGCCAATAGGTCAAACTCTGGCAAATGCAAGAACATTAGCATTGCAAATGCTTATTTAGATTGCTGCCTACCAGACAATGTGATTGTCTGGTTTGGAAGAGACATCTTGGAGACTTTCAGGAAGTTCACCCAGGAATTCATTCCACCCGTTGATTACCATTGGCTTTGTGGTTTGTAACTCAAATCTTCTGACATTCCATTTGCTGGCTATATTTGCTTTAGATTCTCCAGGCTCAGTTTGTCACTACCATTGCCTACAGTGTGTTTACTGCATTCTTCCACAAACTCCTTTCTATAAACAAGCCTTTAAATCTTGTTCTTATCTTATCAGACCAAGGTCAAATGTGAGCCTGTCTTTCAAGGGTGCTTGTTTACTTTTCTTTCTCTGACTTCAAAGTGAAAAGATTTATGTTGGTTGGTTGGTTGATAGCTTTATTTCGATATGCAGATATCTAAAAAGCATTACATACATATTTAAAACTGCAAATCATCAATTTAAAAATACATTCGAAGATTAAAACAAGTACAAAATACCAATGCTACATACAAATAAATTAGTTTAAAAATGGATTAAATTAAAACAGACAGTCTTTTAGAGCGAATCAACCAAGCCCATCTTAAAAATTTAGAGACACCACAGACCATGGGAGGGGAGGTATCAGTTAATAAAATACGTAGCGCCACCAAATGCTGGCGTGTCCCTAATAGTCTAAAAAGAGGTTTCAGCCAACACCTCCTTGGTCGGGAATAGTCAGGGCATTCAAAAAGGATATGTGCCACAGTCTCAAGCCTTGTAGAACAGAGGGCACAAAATGGTGATAGCTGCAAAGATTTATGTGAAAATCATGCTGGATACTAGGGGGGAGGTAGGAAAAAGGTTTTTTCTAGCACTTGACCATAGTCAAATGAACTGTGAAAGTATTTCAGAATATATATCAGAATTAGGAACACAAATGAAGCATGTTTTTGTTATTTCTGAAGTGTGTTGGATATAATCAAAACAAATCATTAGATTAGAATTTGCATACATATTCATTTGTGAATTGCATAGTTTTATTAGTATTACTGTAGGACTGTGCAAATGTAATAGTCATTGAAAATGTGTTGTCTGTAATGACAGTGCACTATCATAACATTGATACTCTGCTCTATGCCACTCCACTCTACTCTGCACCACTGCTCACTTCTATGCACCATTTCACTTTGCACCACTCCATGCCACTGCACTTTGCACTACTCCACTCTATGCCACTGCACTCTATGCCACTTCACACTACACCTCTCTACTCTAGCCTGTACCACTCTACTGTATGCCAATGCACTCTTAGCGGCTCTACTCTACACCACTGTGCTCTTCACCACGGCACTCTACACCACTCCAGTCGAGGCTACACCAATCTACTCTGCACAAATCCACTATATACACTGTGCTCTATGCCACTCTGCAACACTGCAGTCTACGCCAATACACTCCAAGCCCATGCACTTTACTCTGTAACACTAAACTTTATGCCCCTGCACACTATGGAAATCCGCTGTATGCCACTCTTATCTACTCTACACCACTGCACTCTCCACCACTTTTCCTATGGCATTACACTCTATGCTACTCTATGCAAATGCAGTCCAACCTGCATCATCCACTCTACACCACTTCACTCTACTCTAAGCCACGGCACTCTACACCACTCTACTCCAGTCTGTGCCACTACACTCTACCCCACTCCACTCTTAACCATTGCACTCAGTGCCATTGCACTCTACAGAACTGCACTCTGTCACTGCACTCTATGCCACTACACTCTTCTCTGCATCATTGTACTCTGCGCCACTACTCTCTACACCACTACTTCCTATGCCACTCTCATACACGCTACACCACTGCACTCTGACACTCTACTCTGCAGAACTGCACTCTCTGCCAATGAACTCTATGCCACTGTACTCTGCACTACTCTACTCTGCACTACTCCACTCTACGCTATTCCAATCTACGCCACTGCTCTCTATGCCACAGCACTCTTTGGCACTATACTCTACTCTGTACCACTCTCTGCTACTCGACTCTGCACCACTCTAGGCGACTGTACTCTATGCCACTCAACCCTACTCTGCACTCGATACCACTGCACTCTATGCCACTCAACTCCACTCTGCGTCACTGCCCTCTGCATTACTCAACTCTACGCCAATCCACTCTGCACCACTCTACTCTTCGCCACTGCAGTCTGCCGCACTCTATTCTGCGCCACTCTACTCTGCGCCACTCTAATATACGCCACTGCATTCTACGATGCTGCATTGTATGCTGCTGAATTCAGTGCCACAGCACTCTATGCCATATGCCAATGCACTTTACACCAGTCGTCTCTACTCTATGTCACTCCAGTGTACACCACTCTAAGCGAATGTAAGTATCAAGGACCCCCTGTAGATTAGAATACAATTCCTAGGGCAGGGCAAATATGCAATTGAGAATAAAATTCCTAGGCAACATACAGTCTCTCACAATGGAACAGATTCAGTGCAAGAAAAGAGTTCAATGTGACTATCATGTATAATAAAATGAATTATTTTTAATTATAAAAAACAAACTTCACAATTAAATACAATTAATAATTGTTTAAAAAGACATCAATTTGATGATGTTACATAACCAGTGGATCAATACAATTTGACATTAAATTTACAATACAGTATAAAAGCGGAGGTGGCAGAAAAGTAATCTTCCCGTGTTTCCGCGCTAGTAGCGCCTTTGTCAGGAATTGCCACAGGTAATCTAAAAATAGTTAAAAATAAACTTAGAATTCATTTTCTTGTTTTTAACATTTTTATTTCTTATTTACAATTTAGTTAAAACCTGCCTGTGATATAGTTGCATTCATTAGCCACCCATGATTAATAGATTAAAACATAAAGTGCACCAATTTGTTAGTTGAAAAGAAAGACCTTTAGAAAAGCATAGAAAAAAATAGAGATGGATAGAATGGAATAAACCCTTTCCTCAATATCTATCTAAAAGGTGGTTACTAATATATGATAAAAAGAACGGTGTATCTTTATACATCTAGGGCCAGATGTAGGAGCCCTAATACCGGTCGGAAACGGCCGATTTTGGCCGTTTCCGACCGATGTTAGGGTTTTCAGATGTAGGTCATGCATTTACAGAATCGGTATTTTACCGATTCTGTATTTACCGATTCGGTAAAATTACCGAATCGGTAAATACAGACTCGGTAAAATACCGATTCTGTAAATGCAGATGTAGCTGGCACATGTCAGAGTGCCACAGGGCTTTAAGAATCGGTATTTTACCACCCAATCCAATTGGGTACTAAAATACCGAATCCAGGTGTGCATGCACATGTGTGCATGCACACCTGTGCCATGTGACACACAGACATGCCCTTAGGGCATGTCTGTGTGCCACATGGCGCACATGCCTATTTTTGGGGTGCCAGAGGGTGTCAAAGTGACACACCCTGCACCCTTGCTGAAATCGGTATTTACCGAATCTGTAAATACCGATTCGGTAATGCCCATTGATTCCTATGGGCTTCAATGCCCATAGGAATCAATGGGCATTCCCGATTTGGTATTTACAGAATCGCTAAATACCGAATCTTAACGATTCGGTATTTACCGAATCTGAAATACCTACATCTCCCCTCCTCTTTTTTACCACTTCTTAAATACCGATTCAGTATGAATCAGTATTTAAGAAGTGGTAAAAAAGATTTACCTACATCGGGCCCCTAATGTCTTACTTGTAAGTATGGGCGCATTTTGCGGATCTGTGGTCCGCGAATTCACGCGAAATCGCAAAAAAAAACGCAAATTAGCGGATTTTCCCGCAAACTCACAGATTTTTTTGCTATTTGCAACTATTCAACTGGAGTACTTTCTACTGGCTAAGCAGTAAGTGCTACCTCGTTGGGTAAATGTAAAGTGCTTTTCCTACACTGCAGCTGGGTGAAGGGCCAGAAGATTTGTCTCCACTGACCATGTGTGCCTGTAACTTTGCCACCACGCCAAAAGGCGCCGAGGTCCCTTGAGTGAGCTGTCCATCATAGTTGGGAAAGGGCGGGAAGACGTTTAATACCGCTAGTGTGTGGTGCGGGGCTTCTATGCATGTCAACATGCCTCTTGTGTATAAAGGGTCAGAGAGTGAGCAGGGCAGCAGGTAAGGAGAAAGCAGCCTCCTGGTCACAGGAACCACAGGGGGATTGCGCTCGAGAAACGCAGGGATTCAAGACCTCCCTCGGGTATTACAGCTAATTTTCGACTGCAGATATGGGGTTAAAGAACACTTGCCCAGCCTCGACCGTGCTCACTAATGTTTTGGGCTGATTAAAAACGTTACTGAATTTGAGCTTCAACTCGGGCACTTGCTATATCTGTAAGTGCTTCCTGTTGAGGTTTAATTTTTGTGACAGGAGCCTCGTGCCCGAATGAATCCTGCCCTGCATAGTTATCCACGAAGATGCCACCGTTTTGTGCAATACCTCTACTCAACTGGAGTACTTTCTACTGGCTAATCAGTAAGTGCTACCTCGTTGGGTAAATGTATGGTGCTTTTCCTACACTGCAGCTGCGTAAAGGGACAGAATATTTGCCTCCAGTGACCGTGTGTGCCAGTAACTTTGGTCCCTTGAGTGAGCTGACCATCAAAAAAAAAAATCCGTCCGCGAGCGAATTTGCAAATTTTGCGGCAATTTCGCGAGATTTGCGATCGGAACGGATTTTTGGCCTATACTTACTTACTTGTCACTATTTTATGCAATGTAATATTCTTAATTTCGAAGATGACACCAGGATAGTGGATACATTTCCCTCTGAAATAGTCCAAATATGTAATTAGGACACGATTTATATCCATATTTTCTAGCCATTATTGATCTATTGGTGGACCTACTTTATATTAAAGAAAGTCGTCAATAGTTTTCTGTAAACTGGAGGATATGCTGTAAAACGTTTCTTTATTTTGAATAAGGTCTAAAAGCACAAAATCGGAAAACATATGCTTATTAGAAACATTATTTATAGTCTATGAGATGAATATTATCTGACTATGTTATGTTCAAGGTTTGTACCACTTCCTTTTATTTGACTATGTTATGTTCAAGATTTTTACCACTTCTTTATACCAAAGAAAACATGACTGGACTCCATGATAGTAATTAATCCATACCTCATACAAAAATAAAACTTCAAATTTTGCAATGGATGAATCGTTGACCGAAACTCACACCTACTTGTTGTATGTAAAACATACACGTGTCTATGTAAAAAAAATAAGGTTCTCGAAATTACCCAACCTATTTAATTTTTAACATGAACATCTAATGTTGATTAAATAACATTCCTCAATATATAACTGTCTAACTTTCAGAGTTATAGCACTTCTTACAATATATTTATTAAATGGGGATAACGTAGCGAGACACTGCTGGATTGACAATCCTCTGTTATATATAAACCACGTTCCTATTTGAGGAATGATAAAAAAATGTTTTACTATCCGTTGCTTTTTTGTGGTTTATGTTACTAATGTGTCAAGTCAATTCAAGTCAAATAAGCTTTATTCGGTTTGTATAAAAAACAACCATAGAAGCACATAGGAAAAAAAGCATATCCATATACGTTTGACCTTCACTGTACATAATGATTAAAACCAGTAAGGATTACAATTAAAACATCATACTCTTCCTTGCATTAATTGATTTAAGGATAAAAGTTGCAGTGAAGAAACATATATCTGGTTCATGCATCATAAAAAGCAACCTCATCGCAGCGTCTGTGGTAAAAGTACCATATTTTTAAAACAGTTGTTTTAAAAATGCAATACGGAAATTCATATAAAGGTCACAAATAAGTAGAAAGTGCAAGGTGCTTTGTTTAGTGTGGCCGTCGCAGGGGCATGGGCAGGCCGGGCGCAGTTTGGGTCGAGGGAAGGCTACCAGATGATGGACCAAACCAAACCTTAATCTAGTTAAAATATATCTATGTGAATTTCTTGTCACCTGGCTTAGATATAACTGGAAACCTTGATAAACTGCGTAGCTATTATAAAACATGTATGTTGATAATTGCCTGTTATAACTCAGACGCCTCTTTATTCTGTATAGCAGAAACGTATTCCTCATTTCTGCTTTGGGCATCTCTGCTACAACGTTAGGGTCATCCAGAATATTTAAGTCAAAAACTTCCTTAAAACTGTGTACAATATACTTAAGCCAGGGGATCATAAGATAGTTATCCAATTGAAGGCAATCTTGAATAATTATTCTAATAAAAGCAGTCCCTACTTTTTGCCATATGGATTTCCAGATCAGTAAGGGTCTAAAAGCTATTAGGTCCGACAAGTAGCTAATCCCAACTTCCCTATGGATTAGCTCTGTAGGTGCCGAAGATGGTAACCAGAGCAACTTTTTGAGAAACGTATTCTCCACTATTTGTAGACTTTTATCAGGGTAATGCCCCCACACCCCCGCTCCATTCAGTGCGATAGAGGTGCATCTTAGCTGGTAGATGCGAGCCATATCCCTGACCCGTCTATCACCCAGCTTGGCTGCAAATCTAAAAACACCGTGGACACTTTTTGCCATTTTCGCCCGGACATTCTGCATCTCCTGTGATCATGTTCTGTCTCTGGAAAAAGGTAATCCCCAAATAACAAAATTTGTCCACCGATTGAACTTTCTGTCCATCTATAAAAAAAGAGTTCAATTTTTTACGGCCACTACCACAGACCATGGTGTAGGTTTCGCTCTTATTGATCTGCAGCTTCCTTTTGGATATAAAATCAGCGAACCTGTCTATCAGCCACTGAAGGTCTGTAGGTGTCCTGGATAGCAACACGGCGTCGTCTGCGTTTGGCAGTACCGGTACTCCAACGCCATTTGCCTGGGGGGGCATCAGAATTTACTGATTTAAGCGCTGCGTCCACCTCATTAATTAAAAGGGTAAAAAGCAAAGGGGCGAGGACACAGCCCTGTCGAATACCACATCTGACGTTAAATTTACATTCCCCCCTCATCCCAAACCGTACAGAAGTTTGTAATCTTTCATAGAGCCGTGGCAAAAAATTTATATTTGGCTCATAAAGTGGAATAGTCCACTAAATCAAATGCGCTACTTAAATCGGCAAAACATAAGTAAAGGGAGCCTTGCTTAGCGTAAGTGTATTTCCCAACTAATAAATCTAGATTAATACACTGTTCCAGCGTTCCTCGCCCCTTCCTGAACCCGTATTGAGCATTGGCTAAAATCCCGTTATCCTCCACCCACTCTTCTAGTCTAACAAGTAGATTCCTACTCATGATTTTTATGGATGAGTCTAGAAGGGAAATTGGGCGGTAATTTTTAGCGGCCAATCTATCCCCCTTCTTAAAAATAGAGGTAATAATAGATTCTCCCCATGTAGAGGGAGCTCCATCATTTACTGCAGCATTAAAAACAGGGGTTAGGAAAGGACCCCATAAAGCTGGTACAGCTTTATAAACATCAATTGGGACCCCGTCTGGGCCCGGGGCCTTACCTCCCTTGCTGGTTTTAATATCTTGTTCCACCTCTTCTAAAGTTATATTTAGGGGAACTATAGGCCAAATGCTGGGATTAGTAGGGTCATCACTTATATAAATACTAGATTTAAAGATACCATAAAAATGGGTGGTATGTTACTACATAGTGACTCTATATCTAGAATCACTAAAATATCGGTTTGTGGATTACATTTTAGATTCTCTACTCTGATAATCATTTCACCTGTATCTTTAATGTAAGAATTAGTCTGTGGTATAAAAGGTCTTAATATTTTGTCCACAAATTTAGATACGGGTTCTGTTGGAGTTCCAATAGTGGAAAACTATAGGTCGATATGGAGGGTTCTTTTCATTTTTATGTATTTTGGTAATACCGTAAATACATGATGTATTATTTTTAGAACTATTCAGATATTCATGTTCTTTGGAAGTGATACTACCTGCGTGAAGTGCATGATTAGTTAATATTTTAATCTTGTGCACTGTTTTAAGAATGGGATTAGATTTAACTTTTAAATAAAAAGTCTAATCGTTAAGCTTAGTCAACATCTTAAGTTCATAGTCGTCAGTATTGACGACTACGATCCCTCCACCTTTATCGCAACTCTTCACAGTTAGTGTTTGCTTCTGAGTTAAGGATTTTAATGGCATGAATTCCTCTCTATTCAGGTTATATATAGGTTTTGGAATAAACTGTAGTACTTGTTCAAGACGATTTAAAACTACACGTTCAAAGACCTCATCTCCACTCTGCGCCACTGCCCTCTGCATTACTCAACTCTACGCCAATCCACTCTGCACCACTCTACTCATCGCCACTGCACTCTGCTGCACTCTACACTGCGCCACTCTAATATACGTGATTGCATTCTATGATGCTGCATTGTATGCCGCTGAATTCAGTGCTACAGCACTCTATGCCACTATAATCTGAAACACTCAATGCCAATGCACTTTACACCGGTCGTCTCTACTCTATATCACTCCAGTGTACGCCACTCTAGGCGACTTCACACTATGCCATTCAAATACACCAGCATCTCTGCCTCTTCACTCTAAAACACTCTACTCCAATCTTTGCCATTCCACTCTTCAACAACCCATGCAACTCTCTTATACTCCACAAACTTTTAGCCGTGCTGCAGCACGCTGGTGTACAAAATGGCTAAAACACATTAGCATAGCCAATAGCTCTTGCATAGGCGAGACCTATTAGCTTCGCAAATGTTCGTGTTTATACAGGTATGAGAAACCGCTAATCCCACCCCACCCACCTACCGCTATTCCCTTTTCCATTCACGCAAGCTTCAGATCTTAATGTCTCATTCTTCTTCCATCATGCAGACATTAGATCTTTCTTTCTTCCCTTCCTTTTCCATCTTGACGACATCAGCTCTTTATTACCCCTGCTTTTCCTTCATGCAGAACCAGAGCTTTCTTTCTTCCTTCCACTTTCCATCACACATATCAGATCGGTGAGCCATTGTCCCGTCAGTATTGTTTCACAGTACCTATCATACGTTTTGCTGTTTCTCTATTATGGCTGTCACTCAAAGGAAGAACATCTCTATAAAACACATCTCGCCTTGATCCTTTATTCTTTCATCTCTGTATCTGATTATTTTGAGGTTGTAGTTCTTGTGTTCGACTCCCTTGTATGGTTATTTCCCTTGTGGGATAATATTAACATCATTGCTCGCTATCCCGACGCCATCAGTCACTCTTCGTAGGTTCGAGAAAGATGGCGCCCCCGGAGACAGCCTTGAGTGCGCGAGGTAATTACAAATGAACAGTCTGGGTGCGGCTGCTGCTGTACGGGACGGTAGCCGAGGAGGGCCAGGCAGGATTCAGACGTGCGTGACACATCCGTCATCCGTCACTGGACAGCACCTGTGCAGGCTGCGGATAGATGTACAGGAGATGAAGTACCTGATCTGGGAGGCCAACCTTTCCCGATTACATTGGCAGATGGGGCGAATTGGAGGCAGTGGGCACAAATTAACTAACTAAGGATGTTTGTGAGAATAATAAAAAATATAATATTAGAAATCCTGATAATTACCGCAATATTCGGTTTGTTCATATCGCTATTTAAATTGTTTTAATAGTAGCATTTACAATGTGATTGTTAATATTTAGTCATTCATTATACTTAGTTTTGGAGTAAACGATAGGAAAACAACACTATTATTAATTGTATTACTATTGTGATCATTATTACTATCATTATTATTAATTTTATCAGATTTAGTTAGTGGTTTTGTTTGGTGTCAACATAAAACTCCATAGCGTCTTTGAGCAGACTTTAAATCACTGTAAATATGCAGAACTACAAGGCAGTCAAACGTGTTCCCAATGTACGCAGATTATAAGAGAGACAGAAACTTTGCCCACTTTCCCACCAATTTTATCACAGAAAATATCCTCTTTGTTTCATTTTGACATGGTGAGCCCAAATGTTTCCACCTTTTTGTGAGTCAAATAATTTTTTACATAGTTTCCTCCCTTTTATACTTTGGCTCTTTTCTCCTCTTAAGAAACCTAAGAATGATTTTATCAGGATACAATGCAAATCTGACGCCATTCGACTGCTTTAAACTGAAGATATGGTGTGCAACATAACTTTTGGAAAATACCTTATCATAAAGATTGTTCTCTTGTGTGAGAGAACCACCTTCTAGATCAGGGGGTCTGCTGAGGAAGAATGCAGAATCTCTACAGATTTAAAAATAGCATTGATTCAGAAGAACACCAATTCTAAACCTGTGCTGAATGGGACTTCACGCTTGCAGACCTTCTGTAATGGAGTGGATAAGAACTCATGGGAGGAGCCCAGTTGAAAGGAACAGCGTTGCACGGACTGGTCTCAACAGCAACACTTCTGTCTTCAATAAACAGAGAAAAAGTATATTAGCTACCTTTTTCAGCTGATTGAGACAGCCAACAACTTAGCGGTCATGTCAGTCCCTTCTTGTATTGTCACATAGTTATTGAGACCGTCAGCATGTCCCACATCTTGTAATTAAGGAAGGAATCCTCATGGATACTCACATGTGCAGATGGTAAAGATTATCTGTGACCAGGGCTATCTTTGTGATGCACTGCAGGAGATGCGGTAGGGAGACGGTGGCAGTGTCTCCCAGACCCGCTGCTGTGCTAGAGAGTGTCCTTCACTTTTACTAAGAAGTGGTAAATATAGGGGGCTGCGAGAAGCGCTAATACGAGCGGACTGATTTTAAAGTCTGTTGTATTTTAATTTGTATAACTGTGTTTTTACTTGGACAGACTCACGTGTTCCATCAAAAACTGTTTCTCTCCCTCTAATCACCTGGGCTCGATCTTACCGCCTGCCCGCCTCGTTCCGACCCGGCAATAGTGCCGTTGTGCGGAGGGCGGACAGGCAAGAGCCAGGCAGACAGCACTTCCGGTTTTCCCGGAGTTGAGGTTAGCGCTCTAGTGGCTACCTCACTCCGGGCTATTTAGCCACGCCCTTCCCATAAGCGCGCAGCGGTTGCGCGCAGGGGGCGCCTTCGAGCGCGCCTAAGAAGCGCCGAAGAAAAGCCCGTCTGCGCCCGTCCGCGACAGGACGGGGCGTGGGGCGATGGACTCTGACCCTACCCAACGAGCTCTGACCGGTAAGGGCACACGGATAATTAGCTACTCGGCCCAAACGCTTCTGACCCTTAGACCATCACGGTCATGTAGCACTAAAATTCCATGGCACCGGGTAGAGGGAGGTTTCTCCTGTCTGCAATGTCGGCGTCTATCTGGAAACAGTATTCCCCCCTCGGTTCTTAAACCCCCTCCTTCGGGCCTTAGGAGCTTCTTTCTTAATGTACGGTCATTACCCAAACACCAACATCAAGTTTGGGATTTAATTTACTCTATGCAACCAGACATCTGCTTCCTGGCTGAAACATGGCTAAAACCACATACAGTTACTGCCATTGCCATGGGGATCCCTGCTGGGTATAAAATTAAACATCTAGACCGAGAAATAAAAACCGGAGGCGGTCTCGCTATTATACACAAAGATTGTATAAAAGTTACTATAAGTGAGCAACACATGCACCCTCAGTTAGAAATAATGGTTTTTAAATTCACTCTCACCAATCATATAACCTGGAAAGGTGCTTTGGTATACCGACCCCCAGGTCCCAATACGAATTTTGCTCTTCTTCTTCAAGAAATCTTAGCCCCTCACATTAAATCTAAAGAAGATTTTCTTCTTCTGGGAGACTTCAATACACATGTTGATCTACCTACACACTCTGATGCCACTGCCCTGATTACAGACCTTGCTAACTTAGGTCTGGAATTACAAAATCATGGACCCACCCATAAAGGAGGACATACGCTAGATCTACTCTTTTGTAATTGTGCTAAAGTAATTTGTTCCTCTGCAAAAGAAATAGCATGGACAGACCACTCCATGCTTGAATTTCTTTTGGTAACCCCTGTAAGAATTGTTAAGAGTGCTCCTCTTCCCCCTATTTGGCGACGAGAGTGGCATAAAGTCACTGCCAATAAAATCCAGGAATTCTGGACAAATCCGGAAATTTCAGCAACTGACACCGCTGATATGGCCTTAACTAAGCTCAATGTCTCTATCAAGCAAGCTATTGACATTGTAGCCCCATTAAAAAAACACAAACAGTATCCTGTGCTTAAACAAGATAGCTGGTATACCCATGAATTGAGGGTAGCTAAGCAAAACTGCAGACGAGCTGAGAAAGCTTGGAGAAAAGGGAAGACCGAGAGCAGTAGAGAAGCTTTCTTAGACACTCAATCCAAGTATTACAAAAACATCAAGCAAGCCAGGAAGCAACATCTAACGCAGCAGATAGCACAGGCTGGCAATTGCTCTAAGGAGCTTTTTAACATTCTGCAGAATTTTATTAAGCCGACTGCTTGTGACAGCTCTGAGGACTTCTCACAAGACTTATGTGATGAAGTCTCGAGATATTTTGAGGATAAAATAAAGAACATCTATGAAAAAATAGTAGCAGCCAATGACGCTATAAAAATTACTAACACAGGCCACCCCCATCCTCAAATATTGGTATCTAGCAACAAACCCACCCTTTCATCTTTTCCTCCGATCACCAACACAGAGCTCCTTTCCTTCTGCAGCCACATTAAATCTGGGTCGCCTAATGACCTTATTCCAACTAAAATGGTCGGCCCCATGATTTCTTTTTTGGGACCGCACATGTTGGATGTGATTAACATCTCCCTAACAAAAGGCCAGGTTCCTGCAGATTGGAAAAGGGCGGTGGTGAACCCGATTAGAAAAAAGGCATCTTCTCCTTGGACAGACCTCTCCAATTTACGACCTATCTCCCTCTTGCCTCACCTGGGCAAGGTTACAGAGAGGCACGTGAACACCTATCTTTCTCAACATCTGGAAGCGACGGATGGCCTGGACTATTCACAATCTGGTTTCAGGCCAAACCACAGCACAGAATCAGCCCTTCAGACAGTGACCAATAACATCAGAATGGCACTGGATGAGGGCAGCTCCATGATTCTGGTGCTGTTGGACCTTTCCGCCGCTTTCGATACGGTGTCTCACACGGTGCTTCTTGACCGCCTAGGTGAGGTGGGTGTGGAGGGAGAGGCTCTGACATGGATGAAGAGCTTTTTGACTGGTCGTGTCCAAGAAGTTAGGCTGGGCTCCCACAAATCCACGCTAAGGGAGCTCAATAAGGGAGTGCCACAAGGCTCATGCCTTAGCCCTACACTTTTCAATGTGTATGTGGCACCCCTAGCCAACTTAGCTAGATCTTTTGGGTTCACCCCGGTGTCGTATGCTGACGACACCCAACTCCTTTTCCCTTTTAAAACTCTCACATCTGCAATAAAAAGATCTTTTGCAGATGGTATGAGAGCCATTGCAGACTGGATGTCAACTAACTGTCTGCAGTGTAATGTGGGGAAAACGGAGGTCATGTGTTTTGGACAAGCGGCAACATATTGGTCATCTGACTGGTGGCCCGTGGAGCTAGGCCCTGTCCCCACCCCCAAGAGTTCTGTTAGGAACCTGGGAGTGCTCTTTGATCAGCAACTTACCTTTAAGGGACATGTTAATCAGGTTGCTGGTACCTGCTTCCGGGCTATTGGGATGTTGAGACGAGTCTTCCCCTACATACCAGACCATCACAGAAAAACGCTCGTGCAGGCTTTGGTCATCAGCAGGGTGGATTACTGCAATGGGCTGCTCCTCGGAGCTAACGAGGAGCAGCTCAGTAAATTGCAAGTAATCCAAAATACAGCAGCAAGGATTGTCCTGAATGTTCCAGCAAGGACTCCTTCCAGTCCCCTGCTGATGAGACTCCACTGGCTTCCAGTGAGGAAGCGAGTCCAATTCAAAACTTTATGCACTATTCACAAGAGCATGATAGGGGAGGGCCCGAAATACATGACTAAGATCTTTCAGTCCTACATCCCTGGGCGACTTCTGCGCTCCAGTCATCAGCAGCTCTTGCAGATACCAAGAGTAAAAAAGGCCAGACAAGGTGGCCGTGCATTAGCTTATGCCGGCCCAGCACTCTGGAATTCTTTGCCTCCAGAACTCAGATCAATTCCCAGTCATCTGAGTTTCCGGAAGACTTTAAAAACGTATTTGTATCCTGATAAATAATTGCTTTCCAGCTTCTGCACCCTATATTAGACACACTCTCGGAATTAGCACACTCTCTTGGTACAGCAATAGCGCGGAGATACCCCTTCGGGAGTCTAGTCTGGCGCTTTATAAGAATATAAAATAAATAAATAAATAAATAAATGCTGGTGGGAGCAGAAGAGAAGGATTTCGGATTTACATGGCAGGTGTCACTTGTCAGGCAGAGCCAGAACCATTTCAAAGCAGTTCCATCAATTCCACCAGTCATCAAAACACAACCTAGAAATTCATTGTGATGGAGAGGAGCAAATGCCACTGAAAGAACAATAAAATAAAGGCACACATCTGTCCATGATCGCAGGGCAAAATCAGTTAATTACTTTATTTTCTTTCAATTAGATTTTGGCCCCAAGAGAGAAGAAATATGATTGAATCTACCAAACATGTTCTGTTATTACAGGTGTTAGGAGAGCTGTGTTGCTATCATTTCAAGGGCCTGGCTACACATGGGAGTCATGGTATTGACCTGTAGACTCAGGATCTTCACTGGGCTCCTTCCTAGTGAGGCTAGTATGTTTGAGATGTCGGGGACTTCGTCTATTGTAAAGGGGGTGTTGAGCAATCTTGTTATAAAAAGTGCAATGGCCAAGCTGATACAACCAACAGTCTTATTTGTTTGCTCTATTGGTTGCCTAATACCTTCCAGAAGCTAATTTTCACTTCTACCTCGGGTACAACTATTTCAGGTCGTTTTTCACTTCTTATTTTGATCTTTATATGTAAGTAGCCTTTTGAGACATTACTCCTTCCTTACCTTTCAATATAACAGGATTCCATTCCAAATAGCTTCTTCATGTATGTGCCCTGGCAGTAGATGAAATATTTTGCCCTTTTGCATAATCTCTTGTTTGGTGGTCACCAGAATAGGTTACGGAACACATCACTTGTTAGCAGCCGCGGCCGGAGGAGGGAGCTCAGTGGGGCAGGGAGGTGGTGCGGGAGAGGGGCAGGGTGGGGGGTGGTAAACAACGGAATATATATAAATGCAGATAAGTAAACAATTTAATAAATACATCGAATTTCGTAGCGCGCCCTGCATCGCAAAATGCTTGTTAGATAATATTTCCAAAACTATCACTTTCTGTCCTGATAGGGTATTGGCTAATTGGTAAGGCCTCTTCCTTTTAAGGCAGTTTACTGGTTTCTACCAAAGCTAGTTCCTCAGGCGTACTCAGAAATTCTCGCAACTCCTCGCAAGGGCCTTAACTGGCTGCAGGAGTTGGTTGGGTTGCCACTTCTACAAATTGACTGCCAATGACCATCTCCACTGCCATGGTTTGTCTTCACTACTAAGAAATGATATGACCGTCGGCAGTCTCCCATCAATAGATACTCCCAGTATGGGCTTGAGGACACTTCAGCACTCCAAAACATATACATGAATTCCAAACAGGAATTCTGGTGAGCCTTAGAAGCAGAGACGTTCAGTGGCATTGGTGACTACCCCACTTTCAGCGGCATAAGTGTATCTCTCACAACATCTTGGTAACACAATTTTCTCAGTTATACACAGCAGTGAACTCCATATAGGGAGCCTATGGCAGTGCTTGCCCTCCTCTTGTTTGCATATTCTTTGAAGTAGCGATGTATACACCACAAACAATCTACGTTTGTTGACTTCAGCATCAGGATGTTCTACTTCAGCTATGTTTTTCGAAGAATGCAACAGTAGAATAGATTATGTCACAAACAAAACTCACTTTCCGAATATTGTTTGTCAATGGGAAGCAGCCATTAGACAGATAAAGCATGTTTGAAGCAATGACATGGCTCCTGCAAGAAAACGTTGACAGCTTGGCTTCCAACTTCAGGGAGGCCTTGAGATGTGACACCCCGACCTCAAGTGGATCATCGAGCTTCATCTCATTGTTTCTGTACGAATCCATAAGACATCCAATGCTCTGCTCCCTTTGTTGCGGTTATAGGGAGCGCAATCAGCATGCGGGGACTCTCTGTGCTGCGGTCGGCTTGATTTAATTATTCAGGATGTCATTTCCCATTTTACATATGTTGGAATCCTCGTTAATGAGAGTTGTCAGTCACCCATCTGCAACGGCTGTACCTCCACGGCACTTACCGAGAGCGTATGCTTATCAAATTGACTGATGCATCCCCTGTGGTGCAGGCTGGGTGAATGCAATCTTTACAAGATGTCATTAAATAACAGATGATTTGTTTTACAATGTGCATTTCTGAAAGTGTAATTTTAGTATGCATTGATGCATTCATTTCAACACATAGATAAATTAGTAAATTGGATACAGTTAATGATTTATAATATAGTACCGTTATAAAACATTAACTCTATGCTATTTGCAGAGCAAATAGTCTTAAACTACAAAGCATTGCATAGTGGTACCATCCGATAACAATTAAGCAAATA
The DNA here is from genome assembly GCF_964261635.1 of Lissotriton helveticus. Taxonomy (NCBI): domain Eukaryota; kingdom Metazoa; phylum Chordata; class Amphibia; order Caudata; family Salamandridae; genus Lissotriton; species Lissotriton helveticus. The sequence continues at coordinate 1,764,012,605 of NC_136065.1, forward strand.
TCAATGTTTGGTCACCTTAAGTGTTATCCATGGTCGGATGCTTCCTGCATTGGAGTGTTTCTTTCTCATTATGAATAAAAATTACCTATGATATTGTCTCACAATTGCACATTAAAATGGTAGTGTGAGACCTTTTTCATTTTGAAGCTATGACTGTTACTCCATTATAGCCTTTTTTCCTCGGGCTATACCAGCCATTAGAAGTAGGCCTGGGTGGGATGTTTAATTCCTCTGGTGGAATCGGTGGAATTTGGCAATTCCACATTACTCTTGTAACACAGAACTTCTTAAAAATTCACTAGAGATGAAAGTTTAATCTGCAGTGGTTTTTAGACATAGAGGGACTGCTCCCTCTTCCGCCCCTGTTTAAAAATCACTTCATTGCAGTGCATACCTCTTGGCACCCATACATACTCTGCAGTGTTTACTGCAGTGTGTGCAAGGGTGCCTAGGGGTATCCACTGCAGACTGAAATGCAGTGGTTCTAAAGTTCCGAAACCACTGCATACTACTTGGCTGCAGCCCTTACTTACTTACAGTAATCACTGCAGACTATGTAATGGCGCCAAGTGGTATTTTGCTACTCTACGCTATTTTAATGATGCAAAATGCAACCTCGTATTATTTTTTATTAATATATACATATGTATATTTTTTGTGCACATCTGCTTGTGACTCTTCAAAGATAATCCTGTCCCGTAGTGACCTATGGTGAAATAGCAAACACACAAAGAAATAACAGAAAAATATAAAACAAAAATCTGAAATACTCACGCACAGATTTAGTACCTTTCAAGGGTTCAGCTTTCGGAATTTCTGAATTTCACAAAGGTTCGCAGAGTAGGCATGAAAACCAGAAACAGTCACAGATTACCAGATGCACTCTCGTGAAACTTTGTGAATTCTCTTGCACCACTATGTGGAGATATTCTGCATTAATAATTGTACATAATTTACAATTACACAAGAGGGTGGGCCTTATAATGTGTGCAATTACACTTTATTAAATAGTTTTTTCTCCACAATAAAACATTTTTTCCTGAGAGGACAGCTCTATTCCTACACCCCCATCAATATCAAGGTTGGACTTTGGCTGAAACTAGTTTGAAAAAAGTAATTTGAGGGTGCGCACAAACTCTCGGGGTATTAGTTTCCTGGAAAACCCACTCTCCAGCCCACAAATCTTTAAGTGAGTAAATCGTAGTTTGGTGAATATGTCCTTGGCCTACAACCTTCGTTGCAGTACTAGTTTTTAGGTTTCGCCTGCGTAGGCTGCGCATGCACAATCTCGCTGGCGAGATCTAATGATTTTGAGGAGCTTTCACTAGCGGGCTTTAAGCCCCGCCAGTCTTTCCCATTGGCCAGCATCACCGTTTATGCTAAATGGTGGCCAGCCATTGGGAAAGAGCTCTTTGTGACGTACTCTTTCCTCTTTTTCTGCCATCCTACTTGGACGGCCTGGCCTGCCTTCCTTTTGGCGTAAAAGGTTTCTTATCTTTATGGGGCCAAACACATGGCCCCATAAATCTAAGAAACCAGAAGGAAAGCAGGCCGAGGCCGTCCAAGTGGGACAGCAATAAAAGAGAAAAGTCTATGGTGAGCGCTTGTTAAAGCCCTGCCCTTGGAACTACATGTGTGTTCACGCACACTGCCCCAGCAATTCCAGTTGAGCAACTATAAGTAAGCTAATGGTCTGATATCACTTCCTTGGATTCAAAAAGCATCTAACATGCCCTTTTCTTGTGGAACGACCTCTATCACTGGCAGTCATCAGCTACCTTATCCCAACAGCACATACTGCATGTGTGCTTCTCAGCTCTTTTCTGCACTTTTGGATTCCTGTCTCTGTTCCTTATGCCCCCCGCCCCCTTATGTTGTCACCACGTGTACCGGACACTCCTCCTTCCACCTGCCCATCCTTTTCCTGTGTGTCGACCCCTGTCCCCGGAGTGTACCCCCGGCTGCTCATGTGCCCCCTGACCTCCACCCATGCACACATAACAATTATGCTAAGTGCACGTCGCTTCCATTTCTTCCTCTGGACCCAATATTTATATTTTGGCCTCCAAACATCCCTTTAGGGTGTTTCGATTGTTTATCGACCCTTCTTATTTTCTTAGTTATATAGCCACGCACCTTGTAGTAGCTGACTGCTTCACCACACTTGCCTCCTGCTAAGCAATCAGTATCTCTAACTTGTAGGCAGGGTTATGCATGAGCGGGGGCACCGCGGTGTCCCACAGGTCCTGAAGCTGTTTACGGTGTTGCTGTCCCACCCATTTATGCTCTTCACACCACTATCCCCCCCCGTTAATCTGGTGATCTGTGTGAAGCCTTATTTTGTGGTGGTCTGGAACTGTATTCCACCTATATACATGAGTGGTGTTTATACTTCGTTACCACTAGAAATTAACGTTTTAGAATGTAGTGTGACACAGTGGCCCATTGCTAAACCCTGTTCGAAGAGTCACCTGTGGGTACATGCCTATTATTCGATCCATATCTGGCGTTCTGCCGAAAAGCCAGGGCCGTCACCTGTCCCTCTATTATTTTAAGCATCTCTACGGGCTGCCAGAGGTTGGTACTGACGCTGACTCCGAGTCGTGTCTTCACCAGGCTCCGATGCTCTGGATTGGGCCTCGGGTCCCGCCCCTTGGCAGTGTCAACACTGCACAGATGCTGAGCCGAGTCTCCAGGGGCAAGAGGGCAAACGGAGAAGGTAAACAAGCGCTCCAGCTGCCCTCGTCCCTCCCTCCCCATCAGGCGCTATCCTCCAAGCATGGTGTAAATACACCGATGGCCTTCTGTCCGACCCCTGAGGGTCAGTTCTTCGACGACCCAAGGCTCATCCCGCCGTTCGGTGCTTGTTGTCGCCGAAGCAAGCATATCGCATCCATTGGGGCTGCCGCCACTGTATCCTCAGCGCGGGCTGCGCTTGTTTTATTTTGAGAGGGAGAGTACCGACACTTTTCAAGAGAAATGTAATACTTTTGATTGGAGAGCACCGGCACTTCTCAGAAACAAGCAAGTATTCAAGTACAAAGTACCTACACTTCTATTTTTCCATTTCAAGCACTGTTCTAGCCCCTAGGAGACCCATGAACGGTGACAGAACACTTTTCAAGGAGTAAATTAACGTCATTGTAAATTAAAGGATGCAAATCAGGGGAAATCTCGGGGTCAAATTGCGCATTGCTTAATTACCACCCATGCTGAGGTCTGTCACTCCTGTGTGCACGGTTGGCACACAGTTAAGAGGTCTGCACCTAGGAATGGGCATAACACACAAATGTCATAACACATAAATGTCGCAACGTTTTACCGATCAACGAGGTGCGCAAGTGACATAATTGTAATGTAGATGACATAATGTGTCAATGAAATATCTATTGTGGCAGGGTGATAAAATATGACAGGTACATTTAATTGGGTATGAAAGCGCAGTACGGGCCGGCAGTGAGGATGGTCCCACCCACAGCACTCTTCTCTGAGAGAGAAAAATAAAATAATAATAAAATATTTGTATTTCATTTTATTTTGCAAGGTGGCATCTGCCGACAGTGGGACAATGCTCCTCTACCATAACAGAGGAGCCGCTGTTTAAATCTGGCTGCCTGGTTCAGCAATTATAGATTTCTTTTCATTATTATTTTTGGACGCCCTGTGTGTGTCATGGCACCATACTTTAGATGTGCCAGTAAGTTCCACATCCTTCCACTAAGTGAATTGCAGGAAGTATGGGGAAGATCTTTTAGAGGAAATATAACTAAATATTTACACCCTTGAACACAGAGTTATCAAACAATTATACAACGTCCTTGTATTGCTGGTGGTGGAGTTCCCACATTCTGTGGCAATCAAAAATGATGCATTTCTGGTCTGACAAGCACATGGATCAAAGGTGTATAGACACTCAAAGAAAGGACTCGTTGTTCCAACCAATGTTATATGTGGTTTAGGCAATGTGTGACTTTGTTTTAGTCTTTCTGGGTCTTCTCCAATCTATTTTAATATCTGTGTATTGATTTTCATGTAACAATACAACAAAAGCAAGGGACGTTCATAATGAGTGTAAAACAGTTCTCTACGAAGTGTAAGTTGATCAAAGTTTCAGCGTCATGCAGGTGTATATAATGACAACTGAGCAGCCACGGCCGGTGGTAGGTGTAACTGCAGGGCGGTGACGTAGGGAGGGGGAGGGGCAGGGTGGGGGGTTGTAATGTATGGATTACGGACATTAACAGGTAAGTAAACATATAAATAAATAAAACGAATTTCGTTGCGCGCACTGCATCGCATTTGGTGATGCAGTGCACACAACGAAATTCGTTTTATTTATTTATATATTTACTTACCTGTTAAAGTCCGTAATCCATAAATTACAACCCCCCACCCTGGTCCTCCCCCTCCCTACGTCACCGCCCTGCAGTTACACCTACCACCGGCCATGGCTGCAACTGAGCTGCCATATCTAGTTATAGTGTCAGCAAGCAAAGATGGAAAGGGAGGGGATCTGGCAGACAGGCACACTGTGGTAAATAAAATATTACCCTGGCATAATTTCTAGGCATTAACAATTATCATGCATCAATTGAGAGGCAGAGTCCGTGGTATCTGAGTTAAAATGGGCTTTATTCCAATAACTCGAGTCATGGGAGAAATTTGTTCCATCACCACTGAGGTTCAGGAAGGGTCTTCTAACATTTTAATAACAATGAACAGAATATATACATTTTACTCCTTGTACATAGGGCGGAGCGCTCCAGGCAGAGCAAGAAAGAAAGAGATAAGAGCATGTGGGCGTGCATGAGGGTGTACACTTTATGAGTCATAGGTAGGTGATAGGTAGGTGTCATAGGTGGGTGGTACACAGAGGAGGAGTTTGGATAGCTAGCTGGAACTATGCCCTAATTGTGCAACCTGAGCATGACGTGCAATTGACGTGTAACTGGGAGGAGAGCTGACTTTCAGTCTAGTAGAGAGATCTCTTGTGTCAAGGCGACCAGCACGCCTGGTACTAACTGATATCTTGAGTCAGGGGATGTATTATCTGAAGCAAAGGTTGCTCGTCACTAAATGACAGAAAGGGCATATTTATTCGTTCGTTGCATGAGCTTTCTATGGATGCAAGCACTGTAATCCACTTAAACAGAGACAGAATGGCTGGGCCCTATCTATGCAGATGGGTTCTGTGTACCTTCTTCACCAGACTGAAATGTGATTCTGTAAAGCAGACAGATAACTGTTATTCATAATACTGTCTTGGCAGGCCTCTTGCTGGGCTTCTCTCGGCTGAGCTAGAAGTATGCGAGGTCAGAGGGACGTAACTGCAGCTTCAGTGTGTCAGGAGTCATGAGAAACCCTTATTTCAGAATGTGGCTCAGCTGAACCACAAAATGGGTTCATTACGATATTTATTTAAAAGTGCACAATGCAATGCAAATACATGGGCCTTCATGTTAGCTTAACTTTTGGGAAACTTGATGACAGGCACCTTAATGTAGGACATGAATGCAGAGGCCTAGTGATTCAGGCCACTACAAGGAAATATGCATGGATGACATGCACACACATGTAACATAGGGTATACGTAGGGGGCATCTTGGTCAGGCAAAATGTCATTTTCCTCAACACCCCCAATTCTGAACATATTAACAAGGATTTCAAATAGAAAAGCCACACTGTAGCAAAAACGTGTATGGGTTAAAAATAGCTATATGTCTTATCATTGACTCAAAACAGTGCTAATAGGGGGGGTCTGATTTAATCAAATCATTTCTATAGGGTCGGGTCCTTGGGTGTCCCTAGATCTGGAAGTAATGAGCTGCAGTTTAGTAAATGCGACTATAAGGTCATTACATGTAGTAGCATCCCTGAACCAGTCTCTGGTCCTTGGGACAAGGCCGCTTGCCCATGTCATTGTGAGTCTATGCACAGCTAAAATCAACAATAGAGTGATTAGTCTTCAACTAGATTTAGGAACCTCAGCAACGTACCCCAAACGCATGATCAATAGGGAGCGAGCTCAGATTTAATGATGCAATGTCCTCAAGAATCCCAGCGATCTTCACCGAGAAGCAGCGAATTGGAAGGCACCTCCAGACCCCATGCATAAAATCTGTTGATCATCTAGAGCACTTAAGCAGTCTGGAGTGGTCAATATTGTGCCAGAATGTGGGTGTGTAATAAAATCTACATATAAAATTGAAGTGAATAAGCCTATGTCTGTAATTATTAGATGCTTGGCCTGCCTGCTGCAGCAGTGTCAAAAGGCATCCCAAACCCAAAATCAGTTTCTCACAGATTATTCGCTGGGCTCAAGTGGGGAGCTAATAATTCAGTCTGTAATTTCTACTGTTTAGCTATACAGCCTCTATTGTTCAAAGATATTAGCTTAAGTGTCAGTAGGCAAAAATTGTCAGGCTTCTGATGCAACGACTCCGATCGTGCCATGGCCGCTTGTCTCAAGCAATAGTAAGCCAAGATGTCTAACTCCATTACAGCACCTGCCCCAGAAAACTTGTCAATGGTGTGAAATGTGCCTTCCAGGAAAGCTGCCTCTTTTTGTGAAATTGCAATCAGGTGACTATAGCTTTCCCAGGCTTCTCAGTTCAAATGTCAGGGGAATGCCTATCAGCTATAGCCATTTTAGGAGAATATACTGTGGCTTTTTGAGGCTTCATGGCAACAGGCCCAACAAGTTCAGTTGGAGCATCTTTCTATTTCTATATACTTGCCAGGTTTGGGTAATTTAGCCATCAATACCATTCGAAATGTACAAAACCCCTTTTGTTATTTTTCTATGGACTGGTATGGGGCATTACACATAGCAAAGTGTGATTGGGCAGTGTTAGAAATAACTATCTTTTGCATGGTATTCCACCACATTTGTGCCCTGACTGTCTTTGTTGGCCCTAGTAGTCTGTACACTTTACCCCTGCTAACCATTGGTAAAGTGATTGTGCTCCCCTTCAAACATGATGAAGTTTGTTAACACCTGATTGACACATTGAACTTACATACAAGCCCCTAGTATATGGTACACAATGTACCTAGGGCCTGTAAGCTAAATGTCACCAGTTGGTTGCAGCACCCACTGTGTCACCCGCTGCAGTGACACATTAAACCCAGGTATAACTATGTAGCATGGCAGTGCAGTTTACATCTGATAATTCGACCTGTCAAAATAAATCCTTTGGACACGCCTAAACGTTTTGAATTACCTATGAATAAGTCACCTTTAAGGTAGCCCTTAGTACCCATAAAGCAGGGTACATGGTAGTTAAAAATAGGTCATGTAAAAGTTTAATGTTACAAATTGTCCTTAAAGGGAAATAGCCGAAGTGCTATTTTGACTGTAGCAGAGCTGTCTGCCTCAATAGGAAAACAGTGGATATCATTACTACACTTTATGATGTTAATTTCGGATTAGTAGAAGCTAGAAAAATATCTCAAGGTTTCTTTAAATAGCTCAACAAAATTCAATTAAAATTTAAAGTCAGATCTTGTCTAACTATTGGGCAAAAGAAGATTTTAGAAAATACCCTATTGCCTTTCTAAAGCCTTTAAGGCTTTTATGTGCTATTCCAGCTGTCAGCTGAAAGTGCATGCCCCCCTGCAGTGAGTGTGAATTGCCGCTGGGGCAGGGATAAAGAGCCTTGGGTGTGGGTAGGTGTTCTTTGTTTGACAGGATGGCCAGGGGCCTTTCCATTCTAACATGCGGCCAGTTGTTCAAAGCATCATGTATAGAAAAAACATTTTAGGATTCTTTTCCGGTTGCCTTTTTTGAGGTGAGGTCATTTTCAGTTTGTTAATTCTGTGGAATGTTGAGCGCTCCGAAGCTAAACTCAAAGCACATGGAATTGGTGACCAGCAAGTGTGCAATTACCTGCTGGTCCCCACTTATTTCCTAGCCTTGCGCTGATATCCTCTTCCAATAATGCAGCATTCTCTACCCACTGCACTACAGACTGCAGATGGACAGGACAGGAGCCCAGACTCTGCAGAGAGATTTATGTAGGGCAGCGTTTCCCAAACTGTGGCTGACAAGCCGATTTGTGGCAGGTCGCATAGGTCCAAGCAATACATAAAGATGCCTTAAAATTCTGTGTTTATCTTGTCACATTTGCTGCACTACAAAGACAGTGGTCAAGTGTCAGGCTATGTCTTCTGACAAACTGCTGCTTATTGTTTAACATGGAGATTGGTGTTTACAATCTCTTCTCACTTTGCAGTCAGAGAAAGCAATGCAAAATGAATTATTTGACAATCTTACTAGGGCACAGGGAGTGTGAAAGAAAGGAAAGGCTGTAGTATGTCATTTGTTTTGTGAAGCCCAACAACATTCAAATACCTGTAAATGAACTGCACACATTCAGCAGTTGCAAGCAAAAATGAAGTAAATTTTTTGTAAATCTGAAGTGTGAAGGAAACAAAGATTTTGACAAGAGAGGTATTAGAGGTTGCCACCATGGTGGCAGATACAAGGGTGCCATCACCGCAGCAATTTGGTAACATGTTCACTAAAAAGAAAATCAGTCTCAAAGATGGGAGATATTTAGCTCACGGAGGAAAACCCCTAAACTCTGTCTGACCACGACCTTCCTAATTCCCCACTGTTGTTCATAACAACATGTACGGAGTCATTCTGCCCCGTAGGAGTTACTAGTACCTGCTCTGTCATTATTTCGTGGGAAGAGTGAAATTGGCGTTTATTTTACAACCTAAAATGTAATATTTTTGAGATAGTTTAACTACTTGCCATCAGTTAACATTTGGTATCGCCAGCCATCTAGAAAAGTCTCTCTCTTTAACTTACTTTGGAAGAGGTAAAGCTATTTATTAGTCACTTTTTCATTTTTTAATTAGTCTTTTAAAGCACTTGTTTTTCCTCTATTTGTGTTTTTCTCTAATTCTGTTTTTCCTCTATTTCTGTTAACACACAAAGGCAGAGGGTCCAAAGGTGTTTAATAAACAAATTCCTTATTCATTTTCTTTTATCGATTTTTCTGTGAACCTTTTGTAATAGTTAGCTAACACCTTTTTATGAACTTGGGGCCAAATGTACAAATGATTTTCACAGTCTCAAACAGCCCGATTTGTAATCGGGCAGTTTGTGACCAGAAAAATACTTTTTCAGATATACAAAATGGGACTCGGTAACTTGATATACGATTCGGATTTTGGAAGGGACGTGTTTTGGGCGTCGATTCCAAATACTGAAATCCGTTTGATATGTATTACTGTTTTGCGATCAAATTCCAGTTGCAAAACAGTAATAATTTACCACCAGTTTAAAGTTGCGGTAACCCATTTGAAATTGCAAGGGACTCCCTTGGGGCTTCTTTCCCTTTCAGAATATTGACAAAATATGTTTTAAAAGCAGGCAGAGGTCACATGCACTACTGCCTGCTCTTAAAAAATATAACTTAAAGTTTCATTTTTTTTTCTTTTTAAACACATCCTCTTTTCCTTGAAGGAAAACGAGATGCATTTAAAAATGAATATTCCTTTATTTAAAAGCAATCACAGACGTGGTGGTCTACTGTCTCCAGCAGGCCACCATCCTTGTGATGGCTGCGATTCCTAATGGGTCACAAATTGCGACCTACCTCAGTAATATGCATGAGGCAAGTCTATTTGCGACCCAGTAGGATTTGCTAATGAAACTCAAGAGACTTTCATACATTAGGAATACTGATTTCCTAATTGTAATTCAGAGTTCATCGTAATTAGGAAATCGGTATTCCTAATGTTAGCACATATGACCCTTGGTTTGGAATTTGCATGCTTAATTTCCAGCATTGCCTTTTGATCTGTTGAGTGCTTTCAGACACCAGCACTTTCTTCAGTATAAGACTTGGGCTCAGGCCACGCTACCTAAGAGTGTTGCAAGATTATGTTGAAATGCCCAGCTCAAGTGAAACGACTCTTTCACCTAGCCTGCCAGGAAGATTTGCTGTACGGGAATTAAGAGATTTTATTTTTTTTACTACAAATGCCTCTATTTCACCTCTTCTTTTCATTGTTACTGTTATGTATTTGATTGGTAGTACTTGGAAAACAACATGTGACTGTCATTATGCAGGACCAGATAACACACTACACATGTGCTTTGTGTTACGAGGGGGTTCTACTCTTCCACCTCCGCACTCAAAGATGTTGTGCTGGGATAATGAACTAGTATTTGAGTGTTGCTTGAGACCACAGCGACAGTGACAGTGACTGCATAGCAGGCTTGAAGTAGAAATGTTGGAGAAGATTTACTAGGTTATATTGCAGTTCAATGCAGCACAGTGCAGCAACCAAAGTTGCTGTGCTGCGTTGTGTTAGGAGGAGAGAGCAGCGCAGGCTGTATCTAATAATATATGGCGCTGCTGCCCTCTTCCACAGCGCTGGCACTTGTTCAGGCTGCCTTGTGATAGTGATTGTGTAAGGTGTGTCTGTGTGATATCTTACAGGTTTTGTACTGGAAGAATATCTTGCTAGTACAAAAGGTTTTGCTTGGGCAAACTTCAAAACGTTTGCTGCATTTTTTGTGAGCCGTACAGTGCCACACACATTCAATGTGGGAAAAGTTAGGAATAGAAATATTTCTCCATCTTAGCGCCTGCCTTGAGGAGGTGTTATATTTTGGCACAAAGCTGTGCCTATCATTGTCAGTAGATAGGGCTCTGCATCAAAAACTATAGGTGGTAGCATGGGAATGCCTATAACACCCAGGGGATGCCTGTTTGACACAAGTTAATGCAAAGGAAGGGATAGAGTTATTTGCATTACTTTTGGGGCTACTTTCCAGCGCAAAAACAGTTTTGCAAAGTAAATAATTTATCTACACTTTGCGTAAGTTTGCATCACTTTTTGTAAGTCACGCTGGTGCAAAGTATTAATGTATCTGCGGCTTAAGTGCACGCATCGGGCAAAGCCCATTGTTGGTGAGATGCAGCTTGAGGTGGGACCTAAGGGCCCTTGGTGGTGTTTTACCACATAATTACAGTCAAAATATCAACCCACCCATGTAAAGGGACCATCATATCGTCTCCGGAAGGATCATAACAGAAAAGCTGCACTTACATTGATGATAGTTGGAGAAGTGATACACTGCATCCAATATATGTGTTATTTTGGGGTTGATAATGTGACATATATCCACCCATGAGTGTTGAATCCAGACCTACATTCAGGACATTACTGGGTAAGGACTGCCCACTAAACCTAGTCAAATGGAATCCAGAAGCCCTCTTTCAGTTCCTCAAAGCTGGAAGCTAAACCAAGTACTAAACCTAGAAGGAGGAAACAACATGCAACGCCAGCTTCATTATTCAGGCTGAGCAGTGTGGCAATGCTTGAATGAACCAATGTAGTCATCATGGATTCATGCATGCTTTGCCCGTACTAAAGTACCCCATGTCTTTGTGCAGAAGTTTTATCAAAGTTTGTAATGCTTTATTTATAAGTGCCAAACGCCTCCACCATAGAGCATAGGCCAAAATAGGAGCATGAAAACAAGGCTCTTTTGATTTGTATTTGGATATCCTTAGGGTGTAGAAGACCCTAAACTATCTATGCCCGTCGACGTGTTTTACACCGATACAGCCTTGCAGTACTCCTTACCACATCATTTCCCTGCCAGTGTTTAACTTGCCCAACGCTTTAAAGCACTTATTGATAATAGTAAGAAGGTATCCTTGTTCATTTCACCCCAGTAATGGCAGCCCTAGCGAAAGGGCGCCCACATCTCTTGAATAGAAGACCTGAGGCGAAGCCAGTCCTCGTTCCTAACCATGTTCTACTGCACCATGTGTGGATAAACTACCCTCCTTCTACAATCCACTTTTAGTTCAGATATACTTATCTTCTTTGGGCATGAAATGTCGACCCACTGCACACCTGACCTTCATGAAAACCCCAGCGCCATCACCACCTTCAGTTTACTGCTCAGCATCCAGCATCACTTGCTTTCTCTTACAGATTCTTGTGGTACCCAGCCCAAAACACTGCTCTAGAAAGATGATTCCCACTACCTCAGCCCCCCACTACATCAGGACCGCTACCTCGACTGCTGATACTGATACTGCACCATGGTAAACATATAATTACATTTACCACTACCTCAGCCTCACTACATTCACCTGCTTTTAAATCCACCTTTACAGTAAACCTAACCCGCACACGACCCCTACACTAAACTAACACCAATGGCAACACTAACCATAAACTAAATTATATGACAGCTTATTTAATTAAAGTATACCACATTAAAGTGCATGTGTTTAAATTTAATAGGAAAATTCAACCTAGCACTCATGCCAACTCTTATCCTAAATGAATGACTATTTCATTAAATTCTATTAAAGTAAATATATTAAATTAACTTTAATTACCTAACCCGAGAAATAACTCGACCCAAATATACATTAAATAAACTTACTTAGATGAGTAGCATTAGTAATAACTTTATTTTGATACATAGATATATCCATAAAAGTAAATTTAAAAAATACAGTTAGTGAAAACTCTAAGGCTTGCCGTTACCAGGGAAGCGTTTGTATAGAGTACTCCAATCTAGTTTTCTAAAAACCAAGGGTTAGCTTATTCAAGACAGTAAATGTTTACTAAAGTGACATGTGCTATCTCATCGTAGGAGAGATTCATCAAAGAACATATGTAAAAAGCTCTCTTAGTCATGACAGACTGTAGGGAGTGAGCAAAGTCAACCTGTGAAGGAGCAAGCATTACATGGACAATTACGTCGGAATCTATTGCATCACAATTGTCTTATTGCTGGCTGTGAAGGTAGGTTTGGGGACGGCAGTCGGTTTAAAACTTCTGGCCATCGGAGACAATACCCAATTTAGGAATCTTGAAGTCACAAAGACAGTTGGTTTGTGTTTCTCGTGACTAAGGATACGCAAAGAATCCAAGCAGTGGCCAACGCCTAGGTGGCGACAAATTGGAATGATCCACTTGGTGGGTGAAAAAGGGTACATTGGGCAAACAAATATAAAATGGGTCACAGTTTCCCGGGCCACTGGGTTGAAGGGACATTCCCCTTCATCACCTTCTCTCTTCATCCATCTGGCGGTCAGTGAGTTTAGGGGAGCGTGCACAATTCTGAAACAGAAATACAGAGATTTAGCAGCCTGGGGAATGATCCGTTCATAAATGTTTCATATTTTGGTAGACTCTTGTGTGCTAAAAACATATCAATCAGACCCTCTGGGCGAGGTGCGCACCAGACTACTGAAAGCATATGGCCCCACTAAAGAGACTTAATCTAGGTACCTAGATTTTTTGACATATTTTTGGGTGTTCCCACACCTAAGACGGATGTAAGCTAAGGCAGAGCTCTTTCACCACCTTAAGCCATGGTGTGGAGCAGTTATTATCAAGCGCAATCAACTCCTTAAGGGTAATTCTATAAAGGGCCAGCTCTGTGGTTGCCGAAAGTCTAATCCAGTACTATAGAATTCTAAGTTGAGCGATATAGTCCACCATCAGGATGATCAGTTCCTGTCTCAATGGAAGCATAGGACTACTACTAGGCAAATTTAGTAGTGACCTTAAAGAAACATTTCCATTCATGTTAAAAGACTAGTGTCACTATAGCCCGAGAGTTCCTCACCATAGAGAGCCCCACCTAATCCAACTGCCCTTTAGACCTCAAGTACCTGAAATAATGACCTACTTCAAGTTAGTCTAAACTTTTCAGAATTGCTGCGGAACTGTGATACAGTAGAGATTTACTTTTCTCAAGCTGAGGCTTACAGGAAAATTAGCCTGAAAATCTGACACGTAAATAATCAAATCTTCTGAATCGCTCTATCAGTATCCCATCTGCCTCCATTTTATTTTTAAAAGAATGGTGGTGTTTTAAGGCAATGATCTTTGTTTTGCCAGCATTTATTTCAATGCACCTCTATTTAAGCAAAACGTCTAAAATTCTCCCAGAAGAGCTTGGAGACCTATGGGGCGCGGGACAGGAGTAGCCTGTCATCGGCAAACACCAGTGCAGGAGTGCTGATGTTTGCTCATTTGGGGGCATCGTGTTGACAGCCACTCATCCACCCCACCAATCCATTAATAAAGAGACAAAGCAGTGTGGGGGCAAGAACACAGCCCTTTCCAACATCACAGTTCTTGGGAATCTTATTGGCTGTTCCACCTAACTTGGGCATAAGTGTTGGTATGTAATTTGATTACAATATGTAAAAGATCTTCGGGATATCCTATTGTCTGAGAATTTCCCATAGATGGTTCCTTGAAACTTGATCAAATTAGGCCTTCAGGTCCAAGACGGCCACATAGAGATGGTCTTTTTGTCTTTTTGCAGTAGAATGTATTTCCAACCTATTGTTAAAAACCAAAACACCTGGTGCTTTGTGCTTGGTTTATCGCATAAACGTTAATGGAAGTCAGATAACAACTAGTGGTGTTTCATCCAAGTCTGGAGGCGGACAAGAATATGCATTGCAAAGATTTTTTGTGATGTATCTATTAGACTAGTGGGCCTATAATTCCCCGGGTTATCTCTCTCTCCCTTCTTGTGTATGGGGATGACGATAGCTCCTCTCCATGACTCAGGGATTATTTTAGCCCCAACTACTGAGTTAGCAAGGCCTTCAAGTACGGTATCCAGATTGCCGTCTCATAAAGAAGCACGTCACCTGGGGCTGTATTATGCATTGGCACTGTTTGCGCCCGGCGCATCTATCAAAAGGTGCGCCAGGCGCAAACAATGCCTATGCACCCTGTTATGAAATGTGCGCTGCCCCCAGGGCAGCCACGACCTCGGGCTGCCCCCAGGGCAGCACATTCATGTGAAAACACGGAGCACCCGTTACGTGTTTTGACAGTGCATTCGGCACCCGCCTGCATTTTCAAAGGGGATTTATGATCCTGCTAGGGGATGTCTGGGGGCCCCTTTACCCTCTGCAGAGGGCTGCTGTCCGGAGGCGCACTGACAGTGTGCCACCTTTTTAATGGCACACTGTCAGTGCGCCTCCAGAGGGCTTCTTTGACTCTGAGCCCGCGTTGGTAATACGATGCAGGGGCAGAGCCGAAGGAATTCCCTCATTTGCATAGGGCACGCCCCTAGGCAAATAAGGGAACACCCTCTGAAGGTGGCCCTGGTGCATTAAAGTCACCAGCACTATCGTTATCATAGAAGGGGATGCACAAGCTTCTGCGTCCATTCTATAATACCAAGTGCCATGGGGGTGCGCAAAGCAGGCGCAAACGCCCGTTGCGACCCTGGGACTACTTCTGTAATACGGCCCCTGGTATGCTATCGGGCCAGCGGTATGCTATCGGGCCAGGAGCTTTACCCCAAGTAAACTAGTATATTAATTAAGCAACCTAAAGTAATCCTTAAACTTGCCTTAATCTCAACCCGGTCTAAAATGAAATCCAACTAAATGTAATAGGTTACCTTTAAGTAAGACTAATGCTATCCTCTATTCCTAACTTAAACATAATTATACATGTAAGTCCATTAATTCAAATAAAATAAATGCTCCCAGCTTAACTGCAATGCTAAACCTAACCATTAATTAATTTCAATTACATTAAATTAAAACACATAAATAACCTGAGCCTTGTGCTGACATCAAATCCTAATGACGTTACCTTTGGTTTAATTAAAAAAGAAAGTCATCTCAACCTCACCTAACTTAATGTAGGATCAAACTCTATCATATTAACTTAAAGTAAAACAAATTAAAAGAGTAATCTTTAGGTGAGTAAACAAATTAAAGTAAAACAAATTAAATTAGTAACCTTTCAGTAACCCTAACACTAAATTCTCCAGTACCGTGACCATCAGTAGTACCAGTGTCAATGTAGTGCCTCCGATGAAGTGGCACCTAGATGTAGTGCATTCGAGGTAGTTAAGGTGCCCCAAGACTTGGACATAACAAGATTAGTGGTCTCTCTTAAAAATGGGAATCCCAAAACTGACTCCTGCTTGTGCAAATATGTGTGTCTGAGTCTGAGTGTGTCTGTGCGATCCCCTCGTGATCATATCATCATTTTGACTGTTACCCTATCATCTGTTAAGGAGTTTCTCCCATATTAGCATACTAAAGTCAAACCTCTGCATTCGATTCTCACATTTGAACTGTTACTGCTCTGCAATCTATGCTGCCTCAAGTGAAGTTCTCAACTTCAAAGCTCATCTTAAGGCGGTTATGATGTATTGTTCCCCCTCTCACTCTTTGGTTAAATACCTCTACAGATGTTGGGTGTGCTGCCTAGAGACCCTAGACTGAGAAGGAAACTGGTGTCAGGTAACCAGGTCTGGTCAGGTGATCCCATTTGCCCAATATGATGCTTCTGTGTTCGCCTTCCTGATGTGTAATTACTGTACAGCACAGCCCAATAACATGTTGCTTACTTATAGCACCAATGGCCAGATGTGATTCATCAACAATCAAAGACTGGCCAGATTTGCTTCTTTTCACAACGTGACTTTCTGCACCTGATGGACACTTTATAAATGACTTGAACCGACCAGGTTATCTTTACATGTTACTTTTATGTGTCGTTTTGGGGACAGGCATATGAATTTCAGAAAATCCATGTGTAAGAAAATGCATAAGGAGCTATGTATTGCTACTTATTAAAATCAATGTCCTGTTCTTCTTCAAAATGTACATATTGTGATTTGCATACAAATCTATCTATAGATGTCTGTGTGTCACTGAACTGTCAAATGACTAAATATGCTTTCAATTATTTTACTACAGTGTCATGTGTGTTTTTTCCAAGGTAAATTTGGAATTTTCAGAGAGCCGAGTGTTCCCTTTTGCTGAATTTGACTTTTTGCACATATGGAGAAGCACTATTCTTATAAACCTGATTATTACATATTGACATATGGTGAAAAGAATGGAGAGCCTGGTTACAATTTACCAAAAGGTCAGTTTTTGTGTGTTAAGATTATGAAAGTAGTAGCCTCTCATGTCGGTAGAACTTCCAAACTAAGAGTCACTCTCCTGGAAGCAACAGGGCCGTGGCCAGGAGTATTTGTTTTGGAAATGACAGCATTATCAGGTTTGAATTGATGGGAGTTGTCTCTCCTTGTGAGTGATGGACCCCATCATTTATTGTTTGATCATAATTTTGTACAGCACTTTTACCTCTGCACTCTTTACTACATAAATTCCTCTACTCCTTCAGGACTAGCAAAACTAAGAACTGCACAATTCTTTAAGGGCCGTTATTCTCACCAACAGGGTCATTGGTAGGTATAGACCTGGATCGAGGTTTGATTTTAGAAGACCTTTGAAGACTACGGGATAGACAGTCATTCACAACTAAGTGACATCTCCAGGAGACACATTCAAAATGGCTGACCACAATGCATCTCTGCACCTAAAGCTGCACTGCAAATCATCTTACACAACGACTTGCGGAGAACGCCGGCTGCTCCATTAATCGCAGCATCAACAGGAGAACTGAACATATCATGATGGGACAGGTCAACCTCTCATATGGTACTCAGCTCAGTGTCTGACACAGATTATTTGAATACAACCATTAGTCTAAATGCAAGCGAAATGATTCATACATCTTCTAATTTTTTCTATGAATTTCCGTCATCACAAACTCAAGCCATATAACCACATGTCTGTTTCCAGTATGTTTGTAGGTATAATAAAAACAGCTGCTTTGTCCACATACAGGTTGACTAAAGCGTGAAGTTTTTCATCCATGTCCCTGAGGTAACATAACATTCAGGCCCCACGGCTTTACTGAGAGTTAAATCATTCTCCAGCAACTTTGTCACCTTGTATTCATGAGTGCCACAAACAGATAGTTCACTGCTGCATCAGTCATCCTTCCACACACAAAGAACAAATCCATGTACTGCACCGAAAGCCGGGAGAGGGGCCACGGTGTCCAATGTCGGTACCATAAGAATCAGAAATCAGAAGGTGGGTTTATTCTATCATCGAGTACTGTAATAAAGAACTTTTTGTGGTGTATCTGTCTGTAATGTCAGTACCTTCTATCAACCTGTGAAATGTTGTGGGGGTGAGTAATCGGAAACCAAGAATCCAAGGTATCTATAGATACATTTCTTTTTCAAGGTGCACATATTACTGTTGCAATTTGTGTAGCGATTGATCCAAATTATAGTGCATGCCCATGTCTGTTTATTTTGTGCGTTTGATTTCTTACAAAATATTTGCTGCACTCGCTGTGTTTGAGCAGGGAGTGTCTGCAGTCGTCATCCACTGTATCACCCTAATAGTCCAGACCAGATCAAGGCAGACTCACTGTTATTAAGCTGACCTGTCTGTCCTCTAACTGCACAGAGACAATCTGGAGAGAGAAGAGAGAGTGGAACGTGGAGAGGGCCATCGCATGCTTAACAGTGGTGCTTAAGGGGCAGGTGCAGACCTATGCAGTATCATCTGTGCTTCTGGGCGCTGTGTTTTGTTAGCATGCCTCCCCTGCCAGGCACCTGTGAGCCTATTATACCCCAGTCAAAGGCAGACAGTTGGATGCAGGGCAGGTGTTTAGCAAGTGCTGGTGTATGATGCAGCTGCCTGGCAAGCAGCATGTGAACGTGTCAGGGAGGCCAGGAAAAGTGGCCCAGGCGAGTTCAGTGGTGTTTGCTCCTTCGCAGGAAATGTGATACTGACTATGTTAAACACCAGGCTGAACATGGCTTGGCAAAAACCAGAGGTCAAAGTTGTGGAATATTGTAGGCCATTACGTTTCCACACTTTTGGAATTATGATTCAACAGTTCGCTTTTTGTTAAACAGTTTAATGTGGACCTGGAGTTGTCTCACGCTGGGAAGGAGGGAGGTCAAAAGCAAGAGAAGTGACAGACAACTAAAGAAGTAACAAACTTTCTCTCCAGAGCACACAGCTGCCTGAAATTTTTTTAAGTGTGTGCAATTAGCCACTTACCAAGTCCAATGGATACTTGGGAGCCAGTAAAGGTTTGAGTGATGGCGTCATTTAAAGCTTCATGGTAACAAGTTATTATTTCTGAGAAGCACTGCTTGATTGTGACTTGTTCTGGAGTACGTCCTTTAAATGGAAACCTATGGATGAAAGGTTTGCACAATGATATGATTCCCAGGATTTAACATTTACAGGGGGGCATCATTATCATGGTTTGGCTTCACCCTTGAACAACGCAAGGGGGCAGAAGTGCAACGCAACACCTAGAATGACATTTACCAAGCCACTCTAGGAAAGCGTGTGTGACCGTGTGCAGCTTGCTAAACGTGGAGTAAAGTGCAAGTCGCTGCCTTGCGTTACTCTGCCCCAGAGAGGCATTCCATGGGTGGAGCGTGGGTGCTCCTAAGCATCCACCCATGCAGTTTGGTGCTTTGCCAGATGTACACTGGTGATAGGCAGCAGTTGTGCACCAGAGAAGGAATGCACTGTATAATGTTAAATAAGGTGCATTCTTGCCCTCCCCTTTCATGCAAGACACCGAGGTGGCTTCCTGCGTTTCATGAATGTTTGATAAATATGCCCTTGATTCTTTTTGCCCATTTTATGCTAACGTATCTTATACTCTGTGCTGCCTATCTTATACTGCGCTTAATAGAGTCTTTCAAACTGCAACAGCGTATTTCATATTATGTGTAATTATGTTTCTTTTAAGCTATTGGCTTACAGTTACATATCTACAGTGTTATCTCTCACAGGCAGTGACATTATAGTTCTGAAAATAGTCATGTCACTATTTCCCAGTACTTTGATAACGATTTAAATCTGTGACCATTCAGACTGACCTAATTCCATCATAAATGATAGCATTGGCCAAGTGAACTTTTTTACTAGAATAATTAATTTCATACAGATAAGTTTAACTTGCATTTGGCTTTTCTTGAAGGTGCGTACATTATACTGCATTTCCTCATATTTAGCTCTTGTTGACAGGACCCAGAACCAGCTCAGACAACTGCAGCAGTATATTGCGATTTTACAAATGAAGGCTAAAATAAATGTACAGATTGAACCCGACTGGCCTGTCATGCTCCTCCCCTTCCCGAAAACAAGTGCTGCCTACTAAAGCTGTCTTTCCTCGGAGAGGTTGGTGAGCGTAAACCATTTTCAAGAAAGGTTTAAACAAGCATTGACAAAGCCAATAGATCTCACTTTTGCAAGAGTTAGAGCTATTGTCGTTGTAAATGACAATTTATTTTACCCATGTGTTATGGAGTGGAGTGGATGTATGGGGTGTGGAGTGGAATTATGTAGGTTGGATTGGAATTGTTAGTTGTGGAATTGTGTGACATGGAATTGTGTTGTGCGGAGTGGATTTGTGGAGTGGAATTATGTGGAATGGTGTGCAGTTAAATTATGTGGATAGTAATTATGTGGTATTGAGCGTACTGGAATTATGTAGAGTGGTGCCGATCCAGCACTTTTACTCTGCCGAACCCCGCAGGATATTGGAACCCTCTGCACTTTGTGTTCCACTTCCGGTGCAAGGAGGGTCCGAGATCCGAGGCACTGCTTGACTGCTGACTGCTGGCCCCTTGCAGGATTTCGCCGCAGGAGGGTTTTGAACACGACTGGCTGTGACATGGCTGTCTGGTAACGCGGCAGGAGCCACAGGAGGACTTTTGTACACGGCTGGCTGTGTTGTGGGTGACGGTTACCGCGGCGAGAACCGCAGGAGGCTGCCTGAGCTCGGCCTTGCCGTTAGAGACCGTCTGACCACCTGACCTTCTGGAGTTATCACGAGTGATTGCAGGTGAGGCTGGAACCAGGAGTGTTGATCTGAAGACCTGCTACAGACCCACAATAGTTTCCCACCCCTCCCATCTCCCCATAAAGGTGCACGTCCTGAGCCATCAGCTTAGTCTGCGGCCCTGGGGCTCCATGGTCGTGCTGAGTCTTCTGCTCACGAGAGGAGAGCTGTGATTCCTGGCCTGACCAGCGCCTGCACACCCGGCTTAGGTCTAAGGCAAGACGTGAGGTAATACAGGCCCCCGCCTACCGGCTGGTGCGAGGGGCTAACGTGAGGAGCTATTGTTAGCATTGCCCTCTTGGTGAGGAGGCAGAGGAGGAGCTGGGCGAGAGGTTGAAAAAGGGATCTCAACCTAGAAGCTTTGACATCTTTGACATTTTGTGACCTCGCCCTTAATTAACAGTCTATCTCCCCTGCCCTGTTTTTCATCACCACGACGCCACACATTCTCGTCACCTAAGGCCCAACGAGGCTCATAGGCTAGGAGACCACTAGGAGTCATAGCTCCTCGCAAATAAAAAAATAAATAAAATAAACTTCAGGTTAAAGGTATAGTGAAAAAGAAGAGTAAAGGGCTAAGGACCATAGAACCAAGGAAGCAAGGACAGAAATGAGATCGGGGAAAATTTGTCAAGCAGAGACAGGAAAAAAATCAAAAAAAGTTACATCTAAAAAATCCTTTGAAGATGGATCTCCCATAAACCAAAAGGGTAATGCTCTAAGAAAAAGAGAGAGGTTAGTCTCAGCGCCGACCCCTGATACAACAACGCCAAACCCGAGAAAGCAATGCAGGATTCAAAAAATTCTTTTTAAAGGACCCATTGGCGGCAATATACGCACCAACAGTCGAGTCCACTAAACTGCCCAGCCCTATTTTTCCTAGTAGAACAAACGCTCCGTCTGCACAGACCCGGATAAACATCAATAATGCTCCTACAGGGAAGCAAAGCCCTCAGAAATCAACGATAGATCAACCAGCATAATTGAGAAACTGGCAAGTCTCTCTGATATTTTAAAGGATATTCTCGGGCCATAAAACTAACTTTAAACAATAGGCAGAACATGGAAACCTCACATACGATGGATGCGAAGGCAATTCCAAATTGTAGCAAATCATTAACAAAGTTAAGTAGCAAGGCCAAAGACAAGCAAGAGCAAGCGGAAATCGAGGAGCAACCGGACATTACAGATAATCAAATGGAAGCTTTACGCAATTCCCTAGATAACTCGCCCCCTGCAAAACCGACAAAAAGGCTAAGAAAAAGGGCAAGAAATGCCAGGCTTAAATACAAAAAGCAACAAAGCGTAGACACAGAATTTTTTTTTCAATATTCACAATTAAAACATCACGTGGAGAAAACAATAAATCACTGAATGAACCTATGAGTGGGCCAACATCAACTTACGTAGCTCACCTGAAAAACATGCAAGAACCCAACCCAATGGGGGAAAGTTTACGCGCTGCGGGTAACGCTGTCCCCATCCCTAAAAAAAAATCAGATAAAGCAGTGTCTCCTTATAGATGGAGGAGGTACTCCAACAAAAGAAATAGATAAAAAATGCTTCTTGGAGCAAAACATGCACAAGGACACAAATAGGGGACACATCCTCACAACGGAAGGAGGAAAACAAAACACAGAAGGAAAAAGGAACCCAGAAAGATTCAGCATGTAAGAGGTGGCTGGAAGGAAAAAAATCAAACCTCAACTCCAACATAACTTGTTAAAGGTTACAACAACTGGAAACAAATGAAGATGTATGCTGCCCCCCACGGAATCGGATCCCGAACGAATAGGGTCAAGGACAATAGAAAACCAGGGGAAAATAGAAAAGGAAAAGGAGCATGAAGACCAATCAGAGCTACGAAAGATGTCATTTTACAATCACCCGACGGTGTTCATACCGACCCAGACGAGTTCGAATTAAAAGTGACTTTTGCACCGGAATATCCTACCAAGGGAAGGCAAGATATCCTGAACCGAGGGAACTTGTTAAAGCTGTTTAAAGCAATTCCAGAACTAAACAGAATTGTCTCACAAGAAGCTGTTGAATTTCAACAAAAAAGATCAAATCCTGACGTTGAAGATTCTGTGACAACTTGGTCCTCAAAGGAATTAGTGGACAAGATATTTGCAACAAGATCAAGATTCGAAATCTGGGGAATTATGCTGAAGTTACACAAACGTCCAAGATACCCTTACCCCCTTCTAAATAGTCCAAGACGTGCAAAAAAGGAAGACAGTTTTGGGATAATCCAGAATACATGTGTACGAGGAGCTCGATCAACTTTACCTATCATGTCAGTCATCGGAAACAGGCCTAGCAAATCAATAAACACATTAAATGCGGGAAGCCAAATCCTGGACAGGCTAGACTGGTCATGGGTGCCAAAGGTGTTAAGAAAAAAGCATATCTAACAAAGATTTAAATCGAAGAATAAGAGAAGAGATGCAGGCTCCGAATTTAGAGGGACAAAGGAGGGACAGTATGATGATCTGTTCATGGAATGTCCATGGGTTTAAAGACATGGAACAGGACCATGAAACCTTAGTCTTTTTCCAACAACAAGATATAATCCTGCTCCAAGAAACTTGGAATATGACTCCATCTTCAATTCCAGGATTTAGAGAACATCATATTCTCACAGAAAGACTTTTAACCTTTGGGCACAGAGAGGAGGTTTATCGATATACGCTGCCCAAAAACATGACTGGCTAACCTAAGAAATGGACGTAGGGGCTAATTGGGTACAAGCGATAAAAATCAGTGGAAAGTCTAGACCAAATAAATCAAAGTGGCAACTCCTACTGATTAATGTTTACATCTATCCAGAGAGAAAGGCAAAGAAAGAAAAATACTCTACCTTAATGACCCTGATCAAAACAATGCAAAGATCTCATGAGCAGCGCCCTATGGTCATATCAGGAGACTTCAACTGTAATCTTATAATTAAAGATCGGATAAAAGGAAAGAGTCTAGTAAATTGGGGAGGTCGATTAATAATGAACAAGTTAGAAGATTTGGGACTGACAATCTTGAATGGTAAGATTAAGGGTGATGCATCACTGGCAAAAACATATGTGTGCGGAAATGTTCGCTCAACCATAGATTTCACATTTATCAGCAATAAGTTACTCCCTTGTACTGAAATATTTGGGGCCAGATGTAGGTGGCCCAATACCGGTCGGGAACAGCCGAAATTACCGAATTTCTGCGGTTACGAACCGATATTGGGCATTTGCGATGTAGGAGCCGCATCGCTAAATTACCGAATTCTTAAAATACCGATTCGGTAAATTACCGAATCCGAAATGTAGGGAGCACTCAAGTGAGTGCTTTTAACATTTAAGGATTTGTTATTTACCACCAACTACAAGTTGGTGGTAAATATCGAAAACCTTAGAAAAAGCAATTATTTTGCTTTTCCAACAGTGCGATGTGGCAGGCATACATGCCCTTAGGCATGTATGTGTGCCACATGCGCACCCATGCACTATTCAGGGGTGCGACAGGGTGTCAATGTGACACCCTTCCACCCTTGACAATGTACCCCCTATTACCGATTCGGTATTTACCGAATTGGTAATACTGAATGGCTTTCCATTCCTTCCTATGGGCCTCCAGGCCCATAGGAATGAATGGGAATTACCGAATCGGTAAATACCGATTCCTAATTACCAAATCTTACCGATTCGGTAATTTTTACCGAAAAATGATCTACATCGCCTTTACCTATTCTTAAATACCGAATCGGTAAAATTTGGTATTTAAGAATAGGTAAATTGAGATTACCTACATCTGGCCCTTAGTATCGTCCAGCGGATAGAAAGTGATCACCTCCCTCAAATTACGAGAATGAATATTGCTATCTCCCAGGTCGAAAAAATCAACTCCCTTATAAGACATGCCGAAAAGGTTAACCTACGAAAATTAAAATGGCAAGGAGGGGACTTGAAGAGCATTCAGGAGACAGCAAGGGAGTATGTAAGCAAACGGGGGACACAAATAGATGAAGAACGTGTAAATAACTGGGAAGATTTGGCCCAGGTCCTCACCAGAAAATTCCCAGCCCAACTGGGTAGCCAAAGAAGAAAAAACACGAGGAAGGAACCCTGGTTCAGTATCGACCTACGAGAGCAAAAGATTAGGATCGCGTGAGAGGTACGTCTACAGTCACGGGCAATAAGATTGGGAAGAAAAGCAAATAAACAATAAATTGAAGGAATTAGGGGCAATCTACAGGAAGATGCTCAGGAATGCTAAAACAGCTTATAAAGAATTCATCTGGGCGAAACTATTCGGTGCTAGTAAATTGCCAAGCAGCAGGGACTTCTGGGGTATCATAAATAACCTAAATAAAGGAGCAACTCTACAGCAAGAACAAGGAATTGGAGCGGAATTGTGGGCTGAACATGTGTGGAACATGTACAGTAGTATGGAATTAGGGACCACTGAAGGTTCATGAGGGCTGTCAATGGAAGTAAAAAATATAAAAACAAAACTCAGCCAGGACAACGCGGAGGGTCAGGACCCAGAAAAAGAGAAAGATGGTAACAAACAAAAAACCCTGACCAATATTAGGCAACTGCGAGGTATAATACAAAAGCTTAAGACAGAAGGAGCGGCAGGCCGAATGGGCTACCCAATGTGCTTTTTAAGAATGATCCAGATTTCTGGTCCGAAAATGCCGCTCTTCAATTATATCGATACGCACACCGACGCCCCTGAATCTTGGAAAGGGAACATAATCCATCCAATATTTAAACACGGAGATCACCTTCAAACCAGGGAATTACAGGTTGATATCTCTAATTGATGTAGGAGCCAAGCTTTACGCTTCCTGCCTCCTTGTTCATCTGCGAGAATGGATGGATGATAAGAACATAATTCCCAAATTCCAAACAGGTTTTAGACAAGGGATGGGCACAACAACAAACTTGGCTATTCTGGCACTCTTAACTGAAAAAGCAGTATAAAAGAGAACACGACTGTATGCATGTTTTGTTGATATAAAATCCGCTTTTGATCGAGTGAGTAGAAAGCGGCTCTGGGAAAAGCTAAAGGCATGGGGATTGCCGAGCCAACGATTAAATGCAATATTTGCCATTTACAGTGACACCTGTGGAAGAGTGAAATTAGGCGATGGATGCAGTACAACCTCGAGCATTGACATGCAGCAAGGGCTAAAACTATGATGCGTGTTAGCACCAAGCCTATTTAATTTATTTCTCTCAGATATCGGCAAAAACATGGAAGCAGTAGATTGCCATCCGCCGAATATGGCCAACAAGCCGATTTCCGTTTTACAGTACGCGGATGATATCGTACGGCAACATTCTTTATCTGGGCTCAAATCAAGCAGTTATCAAACGTTTACAACTGGTCCAAAATTTGGTGGCAGATTACTTTGCCAAATTCCAAAAACTACCAGTCTAACGAAACATCTGAATGACCTACATTGGCTCAGGGTAGAAAACCGCATCAGGTTCAAAGCCCTGAGCTACATGTTTAGGATTAAACTCGGCACCGCATTAAGGTATCTTCAATCCCTAGCGACCCCTTACATCCCGGGTAGAGAAATGCGTTCTCAGACTGCAGCTAACTTTTCGACCCCGAGATTCAAATTAGCAAGAATGGGAGGTAGATCCTTCTCTGAAGGAAGAAAATTACACCAGATTCAGAAAGAACATAAAAACCTGGCTCTTCCAGAAATAAGTAGAATGCTTTTCACCTCTTGCTACTGTGCATCGACGAGTCATCGGCGCCGGGAAACCCTTTTTGGGTAGCTGTGCGCCATACAAATGTAAAAAATAAATAATAATAAATAAAGCCAAACCCCTATTGGTCCTCAAAGAGCGATGAACAATCTAGCATCGTACTTGGACCAGGAAAACTTGGAATTAAATAAAGAAAAAATAAAAGTTGTCCGCTTAATGGATTTAAATAAAATCAAGTTTAAATGGTAGGTAAAGGGGACAACGGTGGAAGAGCAAGGGTCCTACAAATACCTTGGCGTAATAGTTGGGCAGGGCATAATACACAAGGAGCACAAGCTGGCCATAAAAGCCAAAGCGCAATAGTTAATGTTTGCGTATAGACAACTAAAAACAAAATTGACTGCCCAAATCATAATCATCTCTTAAAAGTAATGGCTGCGCAAAGCCTGCCCACTTTATCATACGGTTTAACCACATGGTGAGGCAAGGAGGTTCAGCTATTAAATGACCTCCAGACGAAGATCTACAAGGCCGTTTTCAGTCTGCCAAAGTCTGCCTCCCAGTCGCAAGTCCGGCTTGAATTTGGTCTCCAAAACCAGAAATTCCGGGGCATGAGTGGCTTTGTAAAGCTATGCCAGAAATTTCGTTCCGCAGACCCAGAAACAATGGACAGCTTATGCTGGGAAGAAATTAAGCACCAGGCGGGCCAAGAAACCTCAAGTTCATGGGGAAGCTATCTGAGAACTTGTTTGGCGGTCTTGGAAATACAAGGAGTATGGGAAAATAGGGCAGATAAAGCAAGCATTAGTAAGGCAGCCAACGACGCAGCAAAAATAAATCTTTTTTGGAGGACGAAAATACAATTTCTAAACGCCGGCATGGGTGGACGGTCATTTCTTCTTACAATTTATTAAAACCACAAGCATACTTACTATCGCATTTCAGTCAGACTACCGGATGAGCTTGCACGAGGCAAAAGACCTTCAGCCGTCCTGGAAACATCCTAACCAATCACCGCAGTGCAGACTGTGTGGCTACCACAAGGAATCTCTAACCCATCTTCTATGTGTATGCCCAGCAGTCATGACCTTGAAGAAACAGTATTTAAAACACATTTTTAATGTACTGAGTATCCGTACGTGTAGGCAAGCGGTAATACGCTGGCTGGACGGTTCCTCCATAATTCTGGCCTGCGGGGGAGTAAAATACCTGGCAGAGGTCAGAAAACTTTTACAGCAAGTAGACCAGGAGGAGAACAGAGAGGCGTGACTGACAGGGCATGGTTCCAGCTGGGCCAGATGCGTAATAAATGGACTGGAAGAATAACATATTAATGAAGTCATTAGTAAGCATGATAATTGAAGTTTGATTTAATTTTATTTATTGTATTCATAACATTTTATGTGTTGGGAAAACACACACTTTTAAGCACTGGTACTTTAACAATGTTGTCTGGTTTTAACACTACATGTAAAGATATTTTATTGCATTTTTTTGGATATTTGTAACGATTTTAAGTAATCATACAATACATTTTTTAAATTGAATTGTAGAGTGGGAATGTGTCATGGAGTGTAATTATGTGAAATGGTATTTTGTTTTGTTGAGTGGTTTGTAGTGGAGTTTAATTCTGTGGTGTGCTCTTAGATTTTGTGGCATTATGTGGAATTCTGTGGTGCAGATTGGATGTATGTGGTGTGTTGTGTAATTGTGATGTTGAGTTGAATTATGTGGTGTTGAATCGAAAGGAGTAGAGTTGAGTTGTGTGGCATGGAATTGTGAGGTATTGAGTGAAATGATGCTGACTGGCTGGCTCTGCAGTGCCCCAACACCAACAACCGATGAGGATTAAGTAGCACAATGAAAAGATGCAATACAAATCCAAGCTTTGATTACCACTTTCTGTACACTTTGCATGCTTCATAAAAACTGATCCAGGGAGACACACTCTTCATTAATACCATTTAGTTCTAGAAGTAATGAGCATGTTTTTGCTGGTTAATCTGAAGAAGTGTGTGATTGCTAATCTGTAATCGCCCTTTAATTGAACTAAGACAGTGGCACTAAAACACAGTGGCAGTTTAGACAGACTCAGCTTTACCAATAATGTGAGTTTCCATAAATGAGACACTTCTAAAAAAATGCAATTTGTATCGAGAGATGGAAGATGCAGTGAACTCAAGGACTTGTGTTGGCCATGCTCATAAGTTTAAAGTTCAAATGATTTTAAATGAAAACTGTGTCCTATCAAAATGCCACATGAGCCAATAAGGACAATTGCCAATTAAATAAAGTGGCACTCATGCACAAACAAATGCACTTGCTCCTTCTGTAATTCAATGTACAACTCAAAAACACTTTTGGTACATTTCCCCCGTCACCAGGGCCTGTATATCAATTGCTGCATTTGGTGCCTCTGGTCTTGTGGCAGGTCCATTATGGGTTTTATGAAAACAGTATCATGATAGGATATGAACTTTGGCAGCCGGTCCGATGCCACCAGAGGCTCCCATAACATTTCAGTGTTGTGTCAAATACCAATGGAATTAGTGTGGCAGGGGGTTTAAAAACAAAAAAGAGATATACTGACCTGCCGGCTTGCCTGCTGGCCAGCCGCAGTCTCTCATCGGTCCTCTCTTCCTTCCACCTAACATGAGGCAGGGTTAGGAAGCACCCACCCAGACACCCTTGAACAATCACAACACTACAATATAGTGTTGTGATTGGTCTGAATACTGTTTTCCAGTGCTCAGCAGCCAGGACATGGGAGCCTGGGGCATGTTCTCCACCCAGGCTGTAATGCAGCCTGGATGGATAGCCTGCAAGAGGGCCGACCAAACAGTCACTGCACAGTTAAGCGTGGGCAAACTACTCCTACCCTGACCTGTCTGTGAGCAGGGAAGCTCAGCCCTGCCCACAAAGCTGCCAGAGCACGGAAAAAGAAAATGACAAGAACATCACTTTATTTTCATTTTATTTTTCCCTTTTTAGGTTGAGATAGACAGTGCATGCACTGTCACTTCGGGACCTGCTGTCACTTCGGGACCTGCTGTGATCATTCTGTGTGCTTCAAGTCCATCTCCTTTTTTGCCATTGCTTTTCATTTGTGTATGTCAGTGTCCTTTAAAAATCCTTGGTTGCTAGTGGCCAGTCCTGCCTCCTTGTCCCTCCTTTCTCTCTTCGGTTCCTCCCCCAGAGCAGGGGCTTAGTACTGTCTCATTCTGCTATGGTTCTTTATCTGTTCTTTGGGGGGACTATTTCCTTCTTGGTTTATGGCTCTGTTACTCTTTGTCTGTGTTTTGCTTCAGCGCCCTAGCTGCTTTCATTCAAACATAGCATTCTTCCTCCTGCCTCCTCTTAATGCCACAATTGTGTTACTGCTGCCTGTTCTACTGCTGCCTTCCCCACCGTGGCTTGTATTCTTTTTTTATTAAGCTTTCTTTTTGCACTTTTCGATCTCCACTATCAGTTGGGCTTTCTCTAGTAGGATATTTGCTTGGTTCGGGCTTCCTTTTAAGGGTATTGGTCTTGTTTTTAAGGTATGGCCTGAAAATGGTTTACATCCTGCCTCCTCTCTTTCCTGGCTTTTCAATGGTTCCTGTGCAGGCCACCTACCTACTTTTCCTCCAGTTCTATTTGCTGTAGCATATTTTCTTGCATTGACCAATGCTTGTTTTGAGTAGCTCATAACTATAGAATTCTGATTTTAGCAGATGAGGCATTTTAAGTTCGGGATCAGATGATGACATTCAGTAATTGCCTTTCTTAAATCATTAATATTGTGATTCACAGGACTCGAACCTGATTGGCCAGCTCCAATGTCGGCAGCTATGTCCATGACACCACTGGACATGCGTCTGCAGCTCGAGGCATAGGCTCCTGTTTATTCCTGATAACCAGCCCTGAGCCGGAGGTAAAAGATTCCTGGTTCTTGCCGTTCTTGCCTAAACCCTACAAAACTAGCCTCAGTCTTTTCTATTTCCAGAACTCTATATATGACGACTCCCCATTGCAACAGATTGAGACAAATGGGTGGTAATACAAAATAAAGAGGTGCACAAATCAACTCCAACATACAGTTACCACCTAAGTGCAACAGGCGCTGCCTTCAACATGTGACTAAATTAAATTTGAATGTGGTAAAGCAAACAACCTTTTATCATTCGGAGGACGATATGATTGAGTAAAAATAATTGTGTAAAACTAACACCTCTTTTTTACAGCGCTTAGGAGCAACAAAACAGTAACATGAAGCACTCTACTTGTTATTATACATATATTGAGCAAATTAATGATGCCTCTAAGAGATACACAAACGTCACTTTAAAGTCTTCATAGAACGTGGAATCCTCCCTTCACTCCCACCACCCACCTGTTGCCAATAGCCAATTCTGTAAACTTGCATAGCCATGGTCCGAACACCAAAAGAGATGACCACGTGGGAAGCTGATCTCAAACGCTTTCATAAATCACTGAAAGCTCGAAAGTGGCATACCTCCGGATTAAGTTGTGTAAAAAACAATAAATGTACAGAAACATTCATCACCAGTGCTCCTCATCATGCGCAGATCGTTCTTGAATGCCAGAGCCAGAATTTCCTATGTGTTAGGCTAGTGAGAGCCTGCCAGTCAGGTCTTGTGTCTCTTTAAACTGGAAGTCTGCCTCACAGGCTGTCTCCCTTCAGACACTGTCCAAACAGGCCAGTTAGCCTCAAGTGCGCACATTGCGTGCTGCATCCTGCCAACTTGGTGCCTTCACCCCCACCACTAAACCCAGGTCCGTTCAGAAGGCAACCGGCTCCTGGCACCGGATCTCAACAAGCCCCATCATAGATGGAAAGCGGGTCTTCCGGTCCAGTTCCTTACACTGCATTCTAGTACTTGCAGTCCTGGGTTTATAGCAGGGCGAATAGATCAAGTAGTACTGACTGCACTTGCATTTCCTAGGTCCATGTGAGTAGCCCACCCAGGCCAGATCTGTTTCTTTCCATTGTGGGATTTGCAGTCCCAGTATAATGGGGTGAAGAGCACTACAAACACCAGAAACAATGATCAAACCCCAAACTCGTGGAACTGGGAACTTCGAGGGCTCTGCAACGCAAACATACTAAACGCAACTGATTAAATCATTTTGAACCACCTGCAGCTCAAATTCAAAATATCTACAGGGATTTCGCGTTACCATGCGAGTCAACAGGAGTGTAAGCTTAGTAAATAAACACAGGTGCCTCTGCTAGATGCTGCAAGGCTTACCACAATCAGTGCATTTTAATAGGTGATTTCACCGCCGGCTGATCTGCCTCGTTCAGCTCTGCACAAACACTCAGCGCCGTTACTAGCAGGCATGTGACTGCTGCAATGACGTTCACTGCAACTCTGCCTTAAACTAGCGACTTTTGAATAGATCTCTTAGGGCCATATGTATCATAGTTCCGTTTTGCGAATTCTAAATAGCGATTTTTAAGGAATCGCTATTTAGAATTCACAAAACGGTATGTATGTAAAAAACGCATTTTTATAGCGATTCCTTAACATTTCTAATTTGCGAATAGCAAATTGCTAATCGCAAATTACCCATTCATTTCTATGGGCCAGGAGTCCCATAGGAATGAAGGGGAAATTTGCAATTAGCAATTTGCTAATCGCAAATTAGGAATATTTTCAAGGGTGCAGGGGTGTCTCAAGAACACCCTGCTGCACCCCTGAGAATTACATGTGGGGGCATATGGCACACATACCTGCCCTAAGGGCATGTATGAGCGTCATATGGCACCTTTGGTTTTTTTGAAAATAGCTTTTATTGAAGAATTCGCAACTTACAACAAACTAGAAGCTGGTGGTAATTTGCGAATCCTTATGGGCCTTTTTAAAATATTTTTTCTTTCATACATTGCATTTAAGGAATCGCAAAATTTGCGATTCCTTAAGTGCAATCGCAAAATAAGGAATAGCAAATTTTGCGATTCCTTATTTTGTAGCAGAAATGTTACATACATACCATTTAGCTAATTAGCATTCGCTAAGGCCGAAATTCAGCGAATTTCGGCCTTTGCGAATGCTAATTAGCTTGATACATATGGCCCTTAAAGACAAGCAGCCCTGATCCAGCTTTGCTGCAAGTAAGGAAGTGATTATTTTTCCGGCTGCCTGACAACCAGTTGATGATCGCTGCTCTTTTGGGGTCTGCTCAATAGCGGAAAAAGGCAGTCAGTATATCTGTAACTTTATTATACAGTATTGTATTTATATAGCGCGCAGACATTGTTAGAGATGATCTAGCTGCACAAACTGGCAAATTGTTACCTCATCTCTCTGTAGAAGAACA
This sequence comes from Lissotriton helveticus, assembly GCF_964261635.1. NCBI lineage: Eukaryota > Metazoa > Chordata > Amphibia > Caudata > Salamandridae > Lissotriton > Lissotriton helveticus. The sequence continues at coordinate 1,764,045,373 of NC_136065.1, forward strand.
AAGCTTGGTTTGCGGTCACAAAAAAATTAACATCTGTTTGAAAACTAAACCATTTTTCCTTGACATGATTTTACCGAAGCGTGCCAGCAGAGACAGCAGGGCTGAGACACAATCTGTGCACTGGGTTGGGCGTGGGGAGAGGATGGGTGAAGATGAAGTCTCACTCAATCTGTATACTAGTCCTGATCACCTTGTAATATTTCATGAATTAAAATATAACATATTTTTGGTTGGGCACCGTCGAAAGCAGAACAAAATCACCTCTTTGGCAGAGAAATGTGCACATTTAATTACGTCAAGGCAATATAAAAAAAACTTTTTACCCATGTCACTGCAGCTTGACCACAACAAACATTAAAAAAAAACGCAAACCAAAAAATGCCAATAAAAATATTGCTAACTTTTTCAAAGGATGCGGGTGGACAGACCTAAGTAAAGAAAGGGTGGGCCCTCTGTGACATGCGACTCGCAGACTTCACACGCATCCATTTCTTTTCTTTAATCATCCAGCACTAACAACTGGTCGACTTGGACCATAAGTATACCAAAACCCAGATTCAGTGCTGGGAAAGTGAATACTTACCAGGAGAGATCAGACTGTTAATAAAGCAAGACCTCTGCGACCAAGCAAACGCGTGAATGTCACATTTCTGGCTGTAGCACTTCAGACTAAAATCAGCATGTAAAACACGGACCTCTTAGAAGAGGCCATCAGCGTGGCAAATACAAATACAGAGGCTTGAAAGCTCGTGGTACCGTTAAAAATCCTCAAGATTACGTTGTTTTTAGCAGGCCAAACTTCACCTTGCTACATTGCTCCTCTTTCCCAGTCGCCGCTCCCGCTCTAATACTCTCATGGGGGGGATGGGGTGCGGGGGTCTGGCGCGGGGGACTTTAAAATAAAGCATACTAAACTTACCGGTTCGGCCCGCCTTTGCGAGTCCTCCTGGGCAGGGGTCCGACTCCTGCGTTGGCGCCTTGGCAAGTACAGTCTGCTCTCAGCCAACCCAGACGCTACTCCAGCAGCAGCGTCAGGATTGGCTTGAGCAGTATGGCACATGTTCTGTCTAGGGCTTCAAATTTTTTGGTACCAGGCCGAACATGCGCACTAGCCTGCTCATTAGAAGAGCAGCAAGGAAGAACCCTCGCTCTTCTAATGAGCAGCCTAGTGTGCGCATGTTCAGGGCTGGTCGCAAAATGTTTAAGCCCTAAACAGAACATGCACACTCTTGCTGTGCGCTCCGACGACCACCTGTAATGCTATGGTGGAGGATGTCAATCACTTGCATCTGAACTCTGTCCCGTAGTGCTGCCCGCCCCCTTCTAAGCTGACTCCCTCCAGCTCTGGCTTGGATACAGGGATTGATGAGAGAGTCCCGTCCAAATTAGAGAGGGATGGTAACGCTCAGTGGGGCAACGCCCACTCACCCTAATGGATGCACCGCCCCTGCCCTTCTCCCCCCAAACCTCTTGCGCTTCCTGGGGACAACTTCAAAATTGGCAGAGAAAAATGGCAATTTTCTGCATTTGAGGCAATGAAGATTTTTTGTCATGCTTTTGTAGAAGGACCAACTAGTCCGGTTAATCTTACTAATCTGTTCTTTCATGCCTCGCACTCCTGAACTACATGAACACAGTTTACAGGTAATATTAAAATGATGAAAAACACAGAGAACCCGGGGGTATAGAGGGCACCACTCTGGCAAGCAATCCTTAACTCCACTTGGTGAGTTAGTGCCCTAGTCACCTTAGAGTGTCTAAGAGTTGAAAGAAACCAATACGTGGGAACAGATGGCTACAGTTCAGGTAGACAAGATCCAAACCAACAGTGTGTGGATTGCCATCAAATGGACTTCGTGATCAGTCATATCATATGGTTATCCAGTAAATTATATGGTAAGTCCCTTGATCATCAAGACCAATTACCATTCAGTGATTTCTTGGACTGGATCATGCCCGCAAGCACGTATGGACCACCATAGAACAGCTATTCTTTGATGGCGAAATTATAATGAAAAAGCAGTGCAAAAGTAATAACAATAGTAGTGAGTTAAAATAGAGTGATGCGTCCAAAAAACACTATTTTAATTGAGGTAAGGGCACATCCCCTAATTTAAAAACAGAACAGTGCAAACAACAGTAAGACCAAATAACTGTCGGAAAAAAAGGCCAACATGTTTCAGCCTGTCGGGCTATCAGTCCCTCGGCTTTCGTCAGGGCCTCTGCTCTCAAAATATTGCTACTGCCACGATATATAAACTTAAGAAAAACGTGATGAACCAATGTGATAAATAAGTTCATAAAATATTTGGAATATAGGTTGGAATGAATACAACCTGCAAGATGCTAATCCTCTGTGTCAGTGAATGCAAATAACATCTACAAAGGATGTAAAGTGAAACAACATTAACACACTGCACTGTACATGAGTTCCCAACTATACAGTTCCTTCATACCACAATATTAAATATAAAATAAAACTTGATTAATTCTCACCCATCTGTACAGGGGACTAGGCCTCACCTCACCTGGACCGTGCTCAGGTTATCGAGGCCCCGCTCTGTGAAAGAAAGAAGGCAGACAAAGGGGAAATGGTGAGCTACTGCTCCGTAGGCTCCATTGTTCCCATAAACCTTTTTGTCACATACTCTTCTTAATCCACTCTCGGGTTAAACCAAGGAACAGCTCCTCAGCACTCTATTACACAGCATTGACACCACTATATCTAAAACAATAGCGCTACATCCAATAAATGTCTTAAACGCACCTCAGTCGGTGTCCCTGATGCAAGACCCATCCTTAAACTCAAGAGATGTATATAGCGTAATGAGGAGTGGTCCGCTCTATTGACTCATTGATATATCAGTCTCTAAACACAACACCCTCCCGACTGGTTGCTTAATTCTTCATAACATGACAAAGGGTAGGAAATCTTTACCCAACATTTCCAAGCGAGTTATAAATGAATGGAAAGTGTGGCATTCCCATTTTCAACTAAAAATCATGCCTGATATCCAGTCTGTCTATATTTACATGTATCAAAACCGGGAAAAACTGCAAAATGATATCATTACGTCCACATTTGTAGTTCCTTGTAGGGAGCGCGTTCTTGCAAGCCAAATAGGGTGGTGATGGACTACAAAATGAGATCATTCCGCCCTCAATCATAGTTCCGAATACGTTAAAACCCCATTTGAAGAGCTCAACCTGGTGTATCTAGATAACAACCTATTACCGCTCTAAGGTGGATGTAAATATCTAACCCTGTTAGTTAAATATTTATCTCTATGAGTAACCGAGTTACCTAATGACATCCTGCAGGTCACTTGTACGTTTCAACTACAAAATGACGTCATAACGTCCACATTTGTAGTTCCCTGAAGGGAACGCACCCTAACAAACCAAGTCGGGCGGTAATGGATAACCTGATGAACTACACAGTGTTGTCAGCCCGCCCTCAATTGTAGTACCGAAAATGCTAAACTTCATTTGATGGGCGCAACCCAGCGTATCTAGGAAACAACTTATTAACGGAGAATAATAGGTGTAAATATCTGGCCCTGTTAATTAAGTGCTTGTATCTCTAAGTATACGAGCTACATAATACCATCATGCAGGTCACTGCTGTAATTCAAGGAACCTCCAAATATAATTCAACTACCAGTGTGTGTTGTGTAAATGCCATCGAGATCAGGCAAATCTCTGTACTTCTTCCGTTCAGGAGAAAGATTAAAACATGGCTGTTTCCCAATGTAACTCTCTAAAACTCATGTTCCAGCTGCTAACGTCCGTTTTGAACCAGTCAGCGCCAGGATGCCTGCAAGGTGACAGTGCGCTTAATAAATGTTTTAAATTTAAATTAATCATCCTCACGCCTGGAGGTGCCGCATTTAAACACCAGCGGGCTCCCACAGTGTGGGACGCCCACTCAAGGAAACTTGCCGCCACCTTGCCCAGCAGTCCAGCAGGGGCCAGGACTCACAGCCCTACAACCCACCTCACTCCCTCCTTAGCCCGCACAGTCATCCTCGCGCCCGGAGGCGCCACATTCCAGCACCAGCGGGCTCCCGCAGCGCGGGACGCCCGCTCAAGGAAACTTGCCGCCACTTTGCCCAGCAGTCCAGCAGGGGCCAGGACTCACAGCCCCACAACCCACCATGCTTCCTTCTTAGTGCGTACCGTCATCTTTGCGGCTGGAGGCGCAACATTCAAATGCCAGCTGGCTCACGCAGCGCGGGACAAGCCCTGGCCAAGGGCGGGCCCGTCCTGCACCCGTCATCAACAGAAAGAGGTAGGGCAGGGCCAGAACACTTGTCTGTTGCAACCCGTGACATGGCAATATTAGAGGGTGAGACTTCCATTACCCCCTGTGCCCCATGTACCAAGCCTCTCCTATCGAGGATCTATTATCCTCACCACTGGCTTGAACTGTGTACTGTGGATCTCCAAGGACCAGTAGACTGAACTGACAACCCACTTATCAAGCGAACGAGTTGGGCAGGACAGTATAGGGAAGGCGACGGGATAGTCAGCATTTTGTTTTACCTGGTTATTTTCATCTGTTTTGTTTTTATCCTAAGTTGCTAAGCTAATCGCAGACACCAGACACTTGGCGTTTAGATTCAGGGCGGAGAGAGCTGGGGTGCTAGACCAGCAGGAGATTATAAAATGGGGAGGAGGGCAGGCCCAGCCAAAGCCAAAACCACAAGTGCACCCCCAATGCCGCCATCACCAACGGGTATAGACAAAATGTTGCGGAGGGCAAAAGGGGCGATGGATACTGAAATGGAGTTAACCGAAAGGCAGTTATCACTTACACCTGATTTATTTATGCCACTGCCTGATGTGGCCATGTTATCACATACCCCCCAAACACAGTTAGATGCCCAACCCCTGCTACCTCCTCTGGCTGTCCCTTACAAGAAAGCAGTGTGTGAGAGTAGAACTACCACGAGCATTCCCAGAACGAATAGCACAAGCTACCACCGGAGGCTTGTCCTAAAAAAATAAAAAATGCTGTGAGGGCAATTTAGTCCATTCGGAGGGGGGAGAAGAGCGAGAACAGACCCCTGGTAGAATGCTGACAGACAGCATAGACCCAACCTATCCGGCGTGGGCTTTGAATCTGATGATAGATCTGCAGAACAATTTGAGGGCTATTATCATAGAAGAAGTTACCCCCCCCCTTATTAAGCGTCTAGACAGATTATAGAAAGCACTGTCAACAGGGGAAGCTAGACTAACTAATTCTCAAAATCATTCTTCCAGTAAGCCGGGGAAAGGGATTGACATGGGCTGCCAAGTGGATAGTGTGGGCCCAACATCCCTGCCTGGGGTGGAGACGCATGCCCACGAGGGTCCCTCCAACAGACAAGAGTCAGGGGAACAAAGTGATCTTATGCACCAGAGAGGCAGGGGTGCTAGCATCGAGCCCAGAGCTAGAAATGGGTCTTCCCCTCCCAGGCTGCTTAGTAAATCCAGCACCCAAGATCAAGCTATTAATAGACAAGCTAGTGGGCAACAGGTACAAGAATCAAGTGAGGGGAGACAGGCCCATCCAAGCACAAACCTGCCCAACATAAATCTTCCCCAACCCCTGCTCCCGGTACGTAACTGTTTTGACAGGTTTCCCACCAATTGAATCCCAGCTAAAGGAAACCCAATTTGAGTTGAGAAACAAATGTCTGTTCTGGCTGGCTATATATAAGCACTTTGATTATGCCAGAGCAGGGCAGATATTAATGGTTAGAAGGGTTGGGTGGGTAGGTAACCGTAAAAAGAGCGAACTGGGTGAGTGTGTAGTCATTATTTTAATTACCCTAATACTGTCACCAATTAACTCAAAACCACCCCCAACTGCTATAATCCTCCAACAGGTATGAATCTCCGCACACTGGACTTCTTCTATCCACAACACCAATCATACCCTAGGAGTTGTGTACCACCTCTTCTCCCACTAAAGGGTTCAGGGTTTTTCCAGGAGGGATAGATATGGCTGCCTTGTGGAGGTAGGCAGGTCATGACCCGATGGGTAAAGAGGGCTGTGGCCCGAAATGCAAAAACAGGAGTAATAGTTCAAACCTCCCTCATTGGACTGATCCGGCAGGAGGTAGGATAGAATCAAGCGATACCCATAATGTTATTTCCCCCGTTTAGCCGGGTATTGCAAGAAGAGAAGGTCAATTGAGGGGGCACCAGGTATGCAGTGTGTGGTTTACAAGGGTGACCTTCCACCTCACCGTGCTAGTGTCCCTGAGGTTGTAAGTGGGAAAAGAGGGCAAGTCAGCAGGATGAGGATACTTTCGTGGAATTTGTCAGGTTTTAAAAACAAACTTCCCTACCCTGACTGGGGTGATTTTGTTGATGACCATGATATATGCTTCTTTCAGGAGACATTGGCGAGCGAAGACTTGCACCAGATGAATTTTGCCTCATTTAACATCCTGGCAACCATGGGGAGGAGGGGCAGACCCTCAGGCGGCCTTTCCATCTGGGTAGGCACTCACCTTGGTTGCAAGGCGGAGCAGATGATAACTCCTACAAATGACATCCAATATGTCCTGCTCTCCTTTCCCTCAAAGACGAAAATCGCCCTAATCAACGTGTATTCCCGCCCTGTTAACAACAGTCAAGAATCTGCCACAATTGACCACCTGGGACATTTTATTTCTACCTTGGACCCAGAGATATGATTGATCGTAGAGGGTGATTTTAATTGCCATTCCAAACCCCTCATTGACCCTAATCATTCCGCTTCCACTGAAGAAGATCTTTACTGGTCTATACCTGATCCCCTGACTACCCCTACTAATGCATGGTCACTATTGGTAATGCAGCTCAACTCATTTACCCTAGCTCTATTGCTTAGGACATGCAATGGACGGACTAAATCTGATCAGCCAAGTCAGCACACATTTAATAGAGCAAGTCAATCATCCTTAATTGATTATATCATGTTGGAAACAACATTTTGGGAATAAGGTCCTTGATTGTTATATTATGCAGCAGCAGGACAGAGACCACAATACCCTGAATTTGACCTTAAAACCATGGGACCTTGGCATTTCCAAACTCCCTTTTACCACCACAAACGGGACAGGTCCACTAAATTTAACAAATAACAGAAGAAATGTTAGATGGAGCCATATACAACAGTCTCCCTCCAAGCTGGCTAAAGTTTACCAGCTAGCAATCCCAATGATATCCAAAATGAGGGAGGCAACACAGGCAGATTGGCCCATTGTGGATCTAGAAAAGGCAGGGAAAATGCGCACTGAGCTAACCACGAAACTAGCGGATGTATTCTTCCCCGCTGTGCTCAGGTGGAAAACTAATCGAAATAAATGTTCTTGGTTTAACGACAAATTCTGCAAGGCCTAGAAGGACCTCCTGAATGCGGTGAAGGGGAAGGACAGGACACTAATTAAACTTTCTAGGGCCAGGTATAAAGGGACCACCTACCAGGAAAAAAACCCTGGGAATTAGAGAGGTGGGAAACTCTCAGGATTGCCCTTAAAGATAAAGATTTGGAAACCTTCTGGGCAATAGTAAGCTCCGGCGATAGGGAGGGGGGATCGCCTATTGAGCCCAACATAGTGCCTGAAGCTTGGGAGAATCACTTTGGGTCATTGTATGCCATTGGGGATGGTGGTTCTGTTAATTCCACTACCCCTAGTATGATAGCAGAGGTCCACTTGGTGGGGTTCCCGGAGATCACTATGAACGAAGTGGCAAATGCCTTTAATAAGTTACACCGCAATAAAGTACCAGGTCTAGATAAATTACCAGGGGACCTCTTCCGGAAGAACCCAAAATATGGGTACCATATTTGTGTGCCCTATTTAATGCCGTCCTGAAGGGTTTGGATGCCCCCAATACCTGGCGTGGGGCGTAGATAGTTCCCATATTTAAAAAAGGTTGTCCTCTTTCATACTCTAACTACAGGCTGATTAGTTTAATCGAAATCACCCAATAAAAATAAAACTTCTCAGCCGGGTGCCTTTGGACCGCTTCCAGGGCTGGTTGGAAGAAGAACAAATACTAAGTCCCTATCAGGCTGGCTTCAGATCGAACATGTCAACCGTAGACCAGATATTTAGATTACAATTATGTTTCTGGAAAACGGTCACTATAGAGGGTGGCAGCCTCTACCTTATACTGGTTGATCTGTAGTCAGCATTCAATCTTGTCCCTTGGGAGAAACTCTAGAAGGTGTCGAGTGATCTTGGAATTCCTCCCTGCCTTCTGAAAGTTATAGAGAGGCTCCACCTCGGAAATTTTGCCCAAGTACATTGTGGAAAATATGGGGAACTTACTTCCCATTTCCGGGTTCAAAAGGGGGTCTGCCATGGATGTGTTTTAGACCCTACCTTGTTTTGTCTTTTTATTAATGGTTTTGTTGACCACCTTATAAACATAAAGAACAACAGCGCTCCCAAGATAGTATCTGGGAGGGTGCCTGTGCTGATGTTTGCTGACACCCTGTTACTTTCAAAAACATCAATAGGTATCAAGAGCACTCTTGATGGCTTTGCCAATTTTTGTAAGTTGAGAGGGCTGGAGATCAACTTAACTAATACTAAATACATGGTCTTCAATCTCCCCAGCATGACTAGGCCAAACCCTTCTCTAAATGGTACTCCTCTAGAAAGACTAAAGATATCTGACTATCTGGGAGTTACCCTGTCAGAGCATTTTAAATGGGGGCACTCAATGGCAAAAACAAGACTCAGGCTAACCCAGACAGTGGGCGGTATAATGAAAACATACAGAAGCTCAGTTTTTAAACCAGCTGCCCCTGTGGTGGAAATCTACAAAGCACAAGCAAGGGGTGCCACGCTATACGGGGTGGAGTTGTGGGGGCATTGCTCTACCACCAACCTAACAAAGGTCAAGAATAACTTCTTGCAGCAGCTTATTGGCCTACCTCATAGTACCCCTCTTATTCCCCTCCATATACACATGGGCAGCAAGCCCCTTGATGAAGAGATTGCCCTAAGACCTTTAACATTCTGGAGGAGGCTATGGGTTACCCCAGAGTTGTCCATCTATAGGGCTGAGTTAAATGATCTCCTGACCATCTGTATCACCAAGAAATTCCCTTGGCTTTGGCACATAAGGGATCTTGCCTTTAAGTTAGGCAAGTCAGGCCTCTGGAGAACTCCCAAACTATCATGTGCTATGATTTCCAGGTTAGAATTAGTTAAATGCTACAGACAATTTAATGTCCCTAGAAGAAAGTGCCACATGTGGTCGTCTGACATTGGAGTTTTTGTTAGTTAAAAACACATATAGCAAGGAACATTTTCTGGATTTTATTCAACCCCCACTGGCCAGGAACTTGTATGTGCAATTTAGATTAGGGACCCTCCCATTACTAGCGATTACCAACAAATGGGTAAAAGATTAAAAGGGGATTGTCCTGCATGTAAATATAAGGTGGAGTCTGAAATACACGTCCTGTTCCTCTGCCCAGCCTATCGGTTGCCGCACAAGCAATGGTTAATCCAACTTTGTAAGAACCTGGGCTTTGTGCGCTGTGCAGAGGCCTACAGAGTTTTAAAGTATGACACCCATTCACCAATAGTCTTTGCTGTATCCCGATTTTTAAATTGCATGTGGCACATCCGACAAGCTATCTTAAAGTAGACCTTCGGGGAAGTAGAAATGCACTGAAATTAGACAGGTCTATCAGTTGTATCCATGTTTTGGGTTTATTGTTTTAGTCCCATATTTTTAGATTTGTAAAAAATTTACAGCCAGAACTCCTTTAATTAGCTGCTTTTTTCTTCTTTCAATGGGCTGAAGTTTGTATCACAAAGCATTTTACCTCTCTATGAGATTTTTAATTCTTGTGTGTCCAGCGGAGTTCCATTGTTCCAATATATGAATTTGAGAAATGCAATTTTTTTTATTACAAATGTACAATAGCTGTTTTACTGCTACCTGTACTTTGATGGCCCCAGTGCACTGCTTGTGCCCAGGGCTTGTAAATCCAACGCTGCTGGTGGGCTTGCAGCACTGATTGTGCCACCTACCGGAGCAACTTGTAAAGTGTGTCTCAGGTCTGCAATTGCAGAGCCTGTGAGCAGTCTGGTACCGCCACGCTGACTGGGCAAATGCACCCACTTGCCAGTCCCTAAACCTTCCCTTGTATACATATCAGTCACCCCTAAGGTAGGCCAATGGACAGGGTGCATTGTAGGTAAAAGGTAGGACATTCCCTGATGAGTGTGGCATGTCCTAATATCGAATCACTGCCTATTTATCACTATTACAAGGCTTCCTGTTCTCCATGGGCCAGAATGGGCAGTTTGATTATAACATCTTATAATCGTAACTGACTCAGGGAACTAGGTAGAAATTAGAGTTTAGTATGCCTGAACTCATAATGATGAAATACATCTTTTAGTTAAGTTGGTTTTAACATTCTGTGTTTGAAAATATCACTTTCAGAAAGTAGGTATTTTCTTATCTAACCATCCAAGCCTGCCTCTGCTAGGTTGTGTATTCCTTGTCTGGAGTTTGAGTGACAGGAGGCAGGCCGAGTCAGCACAGAGCTGAATAAAGAGATCTGCATGCAGATGGGAGGAAGGAGTTGCACCTGGGACCTGAAAAGGGCTGTGCCTTTCCTCCACAATGCTTGCTCCACCTCCTGTGGTGTGTCTGATGTCCCTGGTCTGCACTGTCAAAGGAAGAGAAGGAGTCCTGTAAACAAAGTGCTCCAGGACTGACCAAAACTGGTTTGGACTAGGTAAAGGGCTCTCTTCCTTCAGAGAACAAAAGGAAAATGAGTATAAATATTGGGACCCAGGCCTAATAACTTTGGATCACTTCTGGGAATCAAGACAAACCTTTGCTGAGGAGAATGAATACGAATGAGTGAATGAATGAATGAATGAATGAATTAATTAATTAATTAATTAATTAATACTCTTTTGTAGAGCGAATGGCTACCCTTAGGCATCCCAGCGCTATAAGACCAGAGTACTGATCAAAGACACTCAGTTGAATAAAAGTGTCTTCAATTGCTTCCTGAAAGCGAGGTGGTCACCTACATGCCTGATGTTATCTGGCAATTTGTTCCAGCATTTGGCAGCCAGGAAGGAGAGCTGACGTCCTCCCATACGGGCTCGCTTCACCCTAGGGACTACAAGCAGATTGCGCTGATTGGATCTTAACGATCTGCAGGAGTGATGACGACGAAACAGAGGGTGCAGGATAATGGGACCGTCATTCCAGATGGACTTGTGTGCCATACACATGATCTTAAACGTGATTCTCTCTTGAATCGGTAGCCAGTGGAGTAATCGCAAAGCAGCCTAAACAGAGCTACATCTCGGTACATTCATCAGCAACCGAGCTGCACAGTTCTGCACTGATTGCAGGGTTTGAATCGTGCTTGCAGGGGCCCCAAAGTAAACCGTGTTTGCGTAGTCCAGCCGTGAGAGGATCAACGACTGAACCAGTATGCGTCTTGCCTCAAAGGGAAGAAGGGGCAGAACCTTCCTAAGGATCCTAATCAGTCCGTAGCAGGTCGCGGCCACCTTCTTTGCCTGAACTTGAAAACAAAGGGCAGAATCAAGCCATACTCCCAGACTCTTTATTTGGGTCTTGGGGGGGGGGGGTGGAGGACCAAGACAGTTGGGCCACCAGGGATCCAGGTTGAGAGGGGCTTTATGGCCCAACAGCATGATGTCTGTTTTTGACCCATTAAGTTTTAGAAACGAGGAGGTCATCCACTCCATCACCTTGGCAAGACAGGGGGTTAGATTACTAGTCCCTTGTTCTGTGACTTCATCCCTAGTCAGATAGATGACCAACTGTGTATCATCGGCGTAGGTGACAAGCTGAATACCCCAGGGAAGCACCACTTCAGCCAATGGTCTCATGTAGATGTTAAACATGGTGGGGCTGAGTGAGGATCCCTGGGGAACGCCGTGATACAGTTGAAGTTGGCTTGATGACACTTCCTCTTCAAAAACTGAGAAGAATCTCTCCGACAGGAAGGAAGGGAGCCAATGAAGGGCCATTCCAGAGACTCCTGCAAGGCGGAGCCGGTGGAGTAGGAGGGGATGGTTGACCGTATCGAATGCTGCGCTGAGGTCCAGCAGGACCACCGCAGTGCAGCCTCCGGCATCAACGATGCTCCTAGTCAACTCCACCACCGCCACTAGCGCGGTCTCTGTCCCTTGTTTGGCTCTAAATCCCGTTTGAGAAAAATGGAGGGCTCCTGTGGTCTCTAAGATAGAGGATAAAACATGATTCACATGTTTTCAGCTATCTTGCTAAGTCCAGGTAGTAGGGAGATGGGCCTATAGTTGGCAAGATCATCAGGATCAAGGTTAGATTTTTTTAGGAGGGCCTTGACTTTTGCCAACTTCCAGGTGGGGACACTACTCCCGTCTCCAAAGAGGAATTAATGACCTGCATTATGGTGGGACATACCGTCCCCAGTACCTGTTTAAGAGCAGATGGTGGAGCAACATCCAAGGGTGAGCCTGGCTAAAGGTTTACAAGGAGGCGTTCAACGATGGCCAAATCCAACGGGGGGAAAACTTCAAGGCTATTACGGGGGTCCAAACTGACCTCCTCCGATGTTGACTCTATCTCCTTGATTCTGGCGGATTGCTCTTTAAAGCTAAAGCCAGAATAGATGTTTTCAACCTTAGCAACAAAGAAGGAGGCCAGGTCCTCACAGCGTTTCAGGGTATCAGATGAGGCCCTAGTGGCCAGGGTAGGATTAACCAATTGTTTAAATATTTTAAATATTTCCCTTGGCCTATTGGCTGCTTCCGAGATTTTATCCTGGAAGTAGGTTGCTTGCGCAGTTTTCAACTGATTTTTATAAGATCTAATCAGAGCCCTGTATTCTTCTTTAGCTGATAAAGAGAAATCTTTCCTCCAGTTTCTCTCGGCCCGCTTACATCGTTGTTTACATTCTTTTAACTCCCCCGTATACCAGGGTTTTTTATTAGGGCCAGTCCTATGACGGACTACTTTTTTGGGTAGGATGTTGTCCAAGGTGGATTCAAGCCATTTATTAAAGGCCTCATTGGCCTGGATGGGGTCATCATAGGGGGCCGGATCTCCTCAGTGCCGCCTCCCACTCCTCCGCCGAAAGCCTGGACCATGTTCGACTCAATCTCTTAGAGAGGCTAGGTGTTTGGTTTTGATCAGAAGGAGACCAAGCAAAAGAGAGTAGGGCATGGTCTGACCATGGAACAAAACTGGGCGAATTGCAGATAACATTACCCAAGTTAGTGAAGATATGATCCAGAAGATGGCCCGCTATGTGGGTGGACCCCAACACTATTTGTTCTAGTTGTACTACCCTCAAAGTGTCAATCAAAGACTGCGCTGGGATTGTCTCTATTTCGTCTAGCTGAAAATTAAGGTCCCCCAGGATAGAATAATTGGAGTAACTACTAATAGGAAGTGAAATCTCCTCTAAGAGATTATTATTAAAACTATGATAGTCTCCAGGGGGCCTATAAACAAGGATACCTGAGAAGGTACAAGTGGGAGAGAGGGAGATGGAAAAACCTAAACTCTCACAATCTAGGAGAGGATTCTCTGAAGTACGGCAGACAAAATTAGATTTATGAATAATCGCTACTCCCCCCCCTCGACCCCCTTGCCGGTCTTGCCTACAGATGCAGTAATCCGAGGGAAGCACCCGTACTATATCGGGGCCGGATGTTTCTGTGAAACCACGTTTCAGTAAGGAAAAGGGCGTCCGGTTCTAGTTCCTCCAGAAGTAAGCGAATTTCTATCGCGTGTCTCGGAAGGGAGCGACAGTTGAGCAGAGTAAAGGAGTATGATCTTGTTTTGTCTACTCTTAAGCCTATATGTTTACAAAGGGGACAGGGTATCCTTATCTCCTCTAACAGGGCTTTCGGAGGGCAGCAGATTTTTGCCATGTCTCTAAACTTCTGCAGCTGCTTACTGCTGTACTTCAGCAGTTCCCTGGGTGTGAATCCCATCATTGAAGTACCAGGCCCCGCCTGTCCCATCCTGCCCCGGTCTGGCACGGACGGGCACAGACGGGCTTTCCTTAGGCGCTCCTATGGCGCAGAAAGGCGCGTCGCTGTCGCGTACGCTGTTGCGTACGCTGTCGCATAGGGGGGGTGTCTGCTTTTAAGTGTTTGGGCACGATGTGCCAGGCGCCTCTTAGCAAACACTAGAGCAGCTACCTGCTCCTACACAATATGGCCACCAAAATGATCGGCCCCTCGGTGCCACGATTCAGCTCCTAATCGGGTGATAACGTGAGAGAAGCAGGTCTTAATGTGGCGCAAATCCAAGTGAGCCTAAGCGCTTGAATACCAATTAAATACACACTATGAGGTGAGAAAATTTCAGTTTCAAGTTAAGGGCCTAATATATTACAATAGCTCGGTATTTTAAAAGCAATTCAGTATTTTAAAAACAACAACAGCTCTGCAACACTAGCTCCCGGCTTTCTGCCTCAGGAGCAATTAGGAACTCAGGTCTCTGTTCTAGAAGAACCAAGAAGCTGAAGGAGGAGACTACGCCTGTGCTGTGTGTTTGGTGGTTGGCCTCCAGTGGTTACTTCATTGCTAAAGAAAGGAGAAAAGGACTGAGTGTGCTTTCTATCAACTTGAAGAAGAATCTCTAAGGGCTTGAACTAAAGCTTGCCTCCTGCCTGAAGTCTCAGGGATTTAAGACTTCACCAACCAGCTTCCCCCTGAGTTCCCTTGCTGGGAATTGAAGTGCCTGCTGTTGTGCTAGGCCTTCTGAGAGACTGCATGTCACTGGGAGTTGGAGGCGCGACGCAACAACGAGAAGCATGTCGCCGATAGCAGCCGCTGTCATCGCATCACCAAGGAAGCGAACCGCCGCTGCCATCATCGCATCGCCGAAGCCCAGCACATCGCCGTTGAAGCGGGACGCTGCCACAGAGGTCATCATCGGCCTGTCGCGGCACCCCAGATCATCGTGACGCTGCACGCCCATCGGGCGTGCACGCATCACACCAACGTTATTGCACCGCAACCAAGACGCCATTTTATCACATTGCACTGGAGAAGAGTATCGCATCGAGGTTGCATCGTACCAGAGAGCAGTAAGAAACCAACGCATCAACTTCCCTCACAATAAGGAAGTGAGCATCAACTCCCCTGCTCAGCAGTAAGGAACTCACGCATCCACTTCCCTGCGTGTGAGGAACCGACGCATCACCTTCCGTGCAACCCTCTTGTTTTCTTTGCGTTACGCATTCAAGGTACATTGAGAGTAAAGTGTCGCATTTACATCTTGAGAGAACTGAGCTATTTTATAACATTTTAAAGTCAAATTATGAGAACAGTATTGTGGATTTTTGTCATTTGGTCATGTGTTAAGTCTATTTAAAAATATTTTTTTTTATAATACAACCTGTGTGGTGTCCATCGGTAGTGTTGTCACTGTATTACTGTATGTGTTCACAAATGCTTTACACACTGCCTCTAAGATAAGCCTGCCTGCTCGTGCCAAGCTACCAAGGGGGTGAGCAGGGGTTAGGTTAGGAGTGTAGCCCCTTACCCTGACTAGACGCAAGGGTCCCTATTTGTCACGGGTACCTACCTATGCCAACTAGAGACCCCCAAATCTAACATTGGTGGTCAGCAGTGAGGATTTGGACTTGAATTTGTGATTCATATACAGTGATTGGTGTATACTACTAGTGAGTGCAGACCATAACACGACCACATACTTTGAGAAAAAACTTTCTTGGAACTTCTTTTCTATTTTTGATTCTTGAGAACTGCCAGTCTTCTAGCAACCATGTGCAAGTCAGCATCCATAGTATCTGTAGACATCCTTTTGGAGAAGAGAGAATTGATACCTACACTGTGCCCATTCTCAAAGCTTTGTGCAAGAAATGTATAATCTCTATGAAAGGCCTCACAAAGAAAGAGGAATAACAAAAGGTACTGAGGGCCTGGGTAGAATCTAGGAATAGAAAACGAAGGAGAGCCACCCTTAATCAACCACATGGGAACAGGGTAATAAATCAAGTAAAACAAATGGTTCCCTTGGTTGTCCTAATCTTCAATGAACAGTATAGTACTAGCCCTTACACTCTAAGCTCTATTTTCACGGGCATGTAAAATTATAAAACACTCTTTCCATCCATCCAACTATTAAGAGCCCTTCACTTCCAAGGGAACCATTTGTTTTACTAGAATCTAGGAATGCCAGTGAGCATCCGGAGGAGCCAGCAATGGAGGCAGAGGATTTAAATGGGCAGTTTGAGGGGTTAGTGGGCCTAACTGGAGGGACAGCACCTTCAGGGGTGGGCAGCAGTGTTTCTTCCAAGGGATTGTCCCCAGGAGAGCTGGAGGACAGAGCAAAGGAGACGATGCATAAGTTGGAGCTAGCTAGACTCAAAATGGATAGTCAGAAAGACATAGAGAGTACAAAAATAGAGCTTGGGACGGAATTAGAGACGAAGAAGTTAGCCTTAGAGGAAAAGAGAATGCATTTTGAGCATGAGAGAGGATTGAGGGAATAGGAACTCAAGGCCAACATTTTAGAGGTTCCTCCCTCTGGTGACAGCACACCGCCAGTGCATGTAGAAGCAAGAGCCTACATCCCCAAAGATGAAGTTAAAGATTTCCACAAGAATGAGGATATTGGTCAATGGTTTAGGGCTTATGAAGCTGCAATGTTGGACCACTTGGTCCCTGAGAAGGATTGGGGATCGGGGTTTTGGGGCTGCTTTGTTAGTGATGGGAGGGACACTTTGTTGGATTTGCCTACAGAGGAGTAAATGCCCTATATCCACATGAAGGGAGCCCTAATGTCCAGATTTGAATTGAGCCCAGAGTTATACAGGGACAGGTTTAGAAATTGTAGAAAACTGGAGTCTACCACTTGGGTGGAATATGTGTCTTTCTTTTGCAGAGCATTGGATGGTTGGATGAAGGGTAGCAAAGTGAATCATTTTGAGGCGCTCTATGATTTGCTTGCATGGGAGCACTTGTCTAATAACTGTTTTCCAGAGCTTCATCAGCATCTTATTGATAGCAAGCTGACTAACCCTAGGACGCTTGCTGAGGAGGTGGACCGCTGGGTGAGCACCCGGGTCCATAAGGGTCATGTGGGAGACTTCACCAAAGGTGGGCAGGGTCCCCAGCAGAAGAGTGGGGGGACAAGGGTAAACAGAGGGAGTTCCAGAAAGCATCCCAAAGTAATCCCCAAGGTAACCAAGGGAAGGTTCCCAGCATCCCCCTGAGAAAAAGGCAGCTGCCAGACAGATAAGCCTGTTCACAAGGGGCCCAAGACCTGTTTTAAGTGTGGTCCAGATGTCCCTTGTATGGGAAGACAGCACTCACGGGTGCACCACCCCGGCAGTTGGCTAGTGTAGCCCTGGGGGAGGAGATGGGTGCCCAAGGTGGGTGGGGTCCCGCAGAAATATCCCTTGTCTCTTTAGGAGACTGTGAGGAGGTCCCCAGGTCCCAGCTGCCTGATAACACTAAAATGTACAGGCAGTGGGTGACCATCAATGGCAAGAGGGTGGAAGCTCATAGAGACATTGGAGCCAGTATGACAGCTGTCAGTTGTCGGCTGGTGTCTGAAGAGCAGGTAGTCCCCAAAGCATTTTACCCATTTCTTGCAGAGAGCCACTGCAAGGTGGTACAGGTTCCCTTTGAGTGTGGGGGGGCTCAGGGACTCTTCAAGTAGCAGTTAGGCCAGCCATGCCTGTTGAATATCTGTTAGGTAATAATTTCAAGAACTCCCCTTGGGCTAAGGTGGAGCAGAGAGCTCATTTAGAGATGTTGGGTTTGCCTGAGTGGGCTTGCGTGACCACTCAGTTAATGGCAGCCAGAAAGGGTGTTCAAGAGGGCCTGGAGCCTGAGAAAATGGCCCTGGTGCCTTCCTTAAAGAGAAGAGGTAGAGGGCACGGGAAACCGGCCCCTGAGATTCCCACGGCCCAGGAGGAGAGGGATGCCTTGGAGCCTACCGGGGAACAGATTGCTGAATGGGAGACCTGACAGAGCTGACCCATTGGCAGCAGGAAGGAGGTCCCTCCAGGGAAGAGTTCTGTGAGGAGCAGAACAAGTGCCCTTCTCTTGTGGGTTGCAGGCTGCAGACCAGGCAGCAGGTGATCAGTCTGGATCACATTGGATCTAGGCGAGAATGGTCTCCTCTATAGTAAGCCTAGGGTTGCTGAGCCTGGGTCAGCCTGTGTGCTGGTGGTACCCTAGCGCTTCAGAGCCTTCCTACTGGGGCTGGCTCAAGATGTGCCTTTAGCAGGATATTTGGGGCAGGACAAGACCTTTGAAAGGCTTGTCACCCACTTTTATTGGCCCCAAATACACAAGAGTTCAGACACTCATTGCAGGACCTGTCAGACTTGCCAAGCAAGTGGAAAGAGTGGGAGGAAGTACAAGGCTCCTCTCCAGCCGTTCCCTGTGGTCAGCACCCCCTTTGAAAGGGTGGGCATTGACATAGTGGGACCTCTGGATCCCAAAACTGCCATGGGCAACAGGTTCTTCCTGGTTTCGGTGGACCATGCCACCCAGTACCCGGAAGCCATCCCTCTCAGGACAGTGACGGCCCCCATGGTGGGACGTGCACTGATGGGGATTTTCTCCCACATGGGGTTTCCCAGAGAGGTGGTGTCAGACCAAGGTACCAACTTCATTTCTAAGTTTTTGAAGTCCCTGTGGCAGGAGTGTGGTGTAATCTCTAAGATCACTACTCCTTACCACCCCCAAGGAAATGGGTTGGTTGTAAGATTCAGCCAAACCATAAAAGGCATGATTATGGGTCTTTAGGAATCTTTGAGGCGTAAGTGGGACGTCCTCTTACCATGCCTGCTGTTTGCATACCGTGAGGTGCCCCAGAAATCTCTAGGGTTCAGTACATTTGAGCTTCTCTATGGACATTCAGTGAGAGGACCTTTGAGTTTGGTCAAGGAAGGCTGGGAGCAATCTCCCAGGAAACCTCCCCAGGATGTATATAGCTACAAGCTGGCCTTCAGGAACCAAACTAGGCGATTCAGAAAACTCGCTGAGGCAGATCTGGAAGCCATCCAGGATGAGATGAAGCGGTGTACAACCAGAATGCCACTCTGGTTGAGCTTCAGCCTGGTCCAAAAGGGTGGGTCATGACCCCAGTGAAGTCCTTTGTGCTCCCGGATAAGTGGACCGGACCATTTGAGGTGGTGGAGCGCAAAAGTCCAGTTACCTACTTGGTGAACTTGCTGTCTCCCAGGAACCCCTTGCGGGTCCTGCATGTCAACCGCCTGAAGCCCCACTTGGAAAGGTCAGAAGTGGGCATGCTTCTAGCAAAAGATACTGGAACGGAGGAGGAGACTGAGCCTCTTCCTGACCTCCTGTGTGCAACAGAGCAAGATGGGTCAGTGGATGGAGTGAACCTCTCTGCCACCCTGACCCCTGAGCAACAGAATGACTGTCACCAGTTGCTGGGACAATTTTCTGACCTGTTCTCCCCGATTCCCAGTGTCACTGATTGGTGCGTTCATGATGTAGACACTGGGGACAGTCCTCCTGTCAAGCACAAAACTTACAGGGTGACTGACTGGGTGAGAGCTTACATCAAGGAGGAGGTCTCCAAAATGCTTGCATATGGGGTGATTGAGTCCTCTAATTGTCCTTGGGCCAGCCTAGTGGTCTTGGTCCCAAAGGCTGCCGCACCGGGTGTCACGCCAGAATTGCGGTTCTTTGTGGACTACTGAGGGCTCAATTCAGTCACCAAGACTGACGTGCTCCCCATCCCCAGAGCTGATGAGCTCATCTATAGGTTAGGGGCTGCCCGGTACCTCAGCATGTTTGACTTAATGTCTGGGTACTGGCAGGTCGCCTTGACTGATGGGGCAAGAGAGAGGTCAGCATTCTCCACACCAGATGGGCGCTACCAATTCTGGGTTATGCCCTTCGGGATGATTAATGTCCCTGCCACCTTTCAGAGGTTGGTCAACCAGGTGTTGGCTGGACTGGAAGAGTTCATTGCCGCCTACCTGGATGACATTGCAGTGTTCAGCACCAGTTGGGAAGACATTCTGCTCCACCTCTGGGAAGTGTTGATGGCACTGCAGAGAGCAGGCCTCACGATCAAGGTGAGTAAGTGCCAGATTGGGTAGGGTTCCGTGGTGTACTTGGGACACCAGGTTGGGAGGGACCAGGTGGCGCCCCTACAGCCCAAGATTGAGACCATCCTGGCTTGGAAACCCCCAAGACACAGACAGAGGTGAGAGCCTTTTTAGGACTCATCGGTTGTTACAGGAGGTTTATCGAGGGGCATGGCAGCATTATTGCACCCTTGACAGAGCTGACTTCCAGGAAGCAGCTCAAGAGAGTGATTTGGATCAACACCTGTCAGAGAGCTTTTGATGCCCTGAAGACTGCCATGTGCATGGCGCCCGTGCTTCTGGCACCCAACTTCTCAAAAGAGTTTATTGTTCAAACAGACTCTTCAGAGCATAGGGTAGGGATTGTTTTATCACAGATTAATGAAGTGGGCCTAGATCAACCTGTAGCCTTAATCAGTAGGAGGTTACCCCCATGGGAACAGAGGTGGAGTGCAATTGAGTGTGAGGCATTTGCTGTGGTCTGGGCACTGAAGAAGTTGAGACCACACTTGTTTGAGACTCACTTCCGGGTTCAGACAGACCACAGGCCCCTCAGATGGTTGATGCAGATGAGGGGTGAGAATTCAAAGCTATTGAGGTGGTCCATTTCCCTACAGGGAATCGATTTCACGGTAGAACAACACCGCCCTAGTACAGAACACAACAATGCTGATGGTCTGTCCAGATTTTTCCAACTTAGTGATGAGAACTGCCAGGAGGTAGGGTAGTTCTCCCCACATTTAAGTTGGAGGGGACATGTGTTAGACCTGGCACCATTGGCATGGGTCTCCCTTCCATTTTTTGCTTTTGCCTCTTATGATTTTGCTGGTTTTAGATGCTTTTGGGCACTGTGCCACTGCTGTTCAGTGCCACAGTGCAAGTGCTCCCTATGATAAATTGATGTATGGATTAGTGACTCCATGATTGACTTGATTGGTTTACTTGTCAGACCCTAGTACAGTGCACTGTGTGTGCCCAGGGCTTGTAAATCCAATGCTGCTGGTGGGCTTGCAGCACTGATTGTGCCACCCACCGGAGCAGCTTGTAAAGTGTGTCTCAGGTCTGCCATTGCAGAGCCTGTATGCAGTCTGGTACTGTCATGCTGACTGGGCAATTGCACCTGCTTGCCAATCCCTAAACCTTCCCTTTTATACATATTAGTCACCCCTAAGGTAGGCCCAAGGCCAGGGTGCATTGTAGGTAAAAGGTAGGGCATGCCCTGATGTGTGTGGTATGTCCTAATAGTGAATTACAGCCATTTTTGTTTTTCACTATTGCAAGGCTACCTGTTCCACATAGGCCAGAATGGGCAGTTTTATTAATCCTAACTGACTCAGGGAACTAGGTAGAAATTCGAGTTTAGTTTGACTGAACTCAGAATGATAAAATACATCTTTTAGTAAAGTTGGTTTTAACACTCTGTGTTTGAAAATACCACTTTTAGAAAGTAGGTATTTTCTTGTCTAACCATCCAAGCCTGCCTCTGCTAGGTTGTGTATTCCTTGTCTGGAGTTTGAGTGACAGGGGCAGGGGGATTTCAGGAGGCAGGGTGAGTCAGCACAGAGCTGAATAGAGAGATCTGCATGCAGATGGGAGGGAGGAGTTTCACCTGGGACCTGAATAGGGCTGTGCCTTTCCTCCATAACGCTGGCTCCACCTCCCGTGTTGTGTCTGATGTTCCTGGCCTGCATTGTCAAAGGAAGGGAAGGAGTCCTGTAAACAAAGTGCTCCAGGACTGACCAGAACTAATTTGGTCTAGGCAAAGGCCTCTCTGCCTTCAGAGAACAAAGGGAAAATGAGTATCACTATTGGGACCCAGGCCCAAGAACGTTAGATCACTTCTGGGAATCAAGATGAACCTTTGCTGAGGAGAAGAACCAGGAAGCTGAAGGAGGAGACTACCCCTGCGCTGTGTGTTTGGGGGTTGGCCTGCAGTGGTTGCTTCATTGCCAAAGAAAGGAGAAAAGGACTGAGTGTGCTTTCTATCAACTTGAAGAAGAATCTCCAAGGGCTTGAACTAGATTTTGCCTCCTGCCTGAAATCTAGGGAGACAAGACTACACTAACCAGCTCCCCCATGAGTTCCCTTGATGGGAATGGAAGTGCCTGCTGTTGTGCTGGGCCTTCTGAGAGACTGCGTGTCGCTGTGAGCTGGAAGCGTGATGCAACAACGAGAAGCGTGTCACTGCCGCAGCCGCAGTCATCACATTGCAGAGGAAGCAAGCCGCCCCTGCCACTGTCATCATCGTATCGCCGAATCGCGGCCCATCGCCGGAGAAGCGGGATGCTGCCACAGAGGTCATCGTCGCATCACCGGAGAAGCGCATCGCAGTGCCTGTCTCGGCTCCTTAGATTATTGAGTCGCCGCCGGGCGTGCACGCAGCACACCAACGTTGTTGCATCGCAACCAAGATGCTATTTTGTCGCATGGCACCGGAGAAGACTATGGCATTGAGGTGCCATCTTGTCGCATCGTACCGGAGAGCAGTAAGAAACCAACGCATCAACTCCCCACACAGTAAGGAAGCGAGCATCAACTCCCCTGCACAGCAGTAAGGAACCAACGCATCCACTCCCCTGCGTGTAAGGAACCGACGCATCAATTTCTCTGCGACCCTTTTGTTTTCTTTACATTACGCATTTAAGGTACATTGAGAGTAAAGTGTTGCATTTACAACTTGAGAGAACTGAGCTATTTCATAACATTTTAAAGTCTATTTTTGAGTACAGTATTGTGGATTTTTGTCGTTTGGTCTTGTGTTGTCTATATAAAAATACTTATTTTTATAATACAACCTGTGTGGTGTCCATCTGTATTGTTGTCACTGTAATATCCCTTTTCAAGGTTGCAGACCAACCCACAGTGCAGCTGTCTGGTATTCTAAAGACATCTTGGGGACATTCAAAATTCATTCCATTGCTTACCATTGGTTTTGTGATTTGTAACTCTCATTTTCTGGGTTTTTATTTGTCTTTTTTAAATTCTTTTATTGGTGCCAGTCAGGCCTTTAGTTAGGATGTCACATATTAACAACTCTGCACCATTCGGCGTGTTTAAACTCCACATAATACCACTTAAAGCCACATTATTACACTACACATATTTACACTCAACTCAATACAACATAAGTACACCTCACACAAATTCTCTCTATAATGCATATCAACAATCCACATAAATGCAATCCACACCATAAATATAATACCAATAAGCATAATATCGCTCAACGCCACACATTTTGACGCTACACAGTTCAACTCTACACATTTCCAATACATACCACATAATTCCACAGCAAGCCACATATTTCAAATGCGCAACTACATTCCATAACACACCTCATACCTCCAATACACACGAAACATTTACACATCATACCACAACTAACAATTGCAATACAACCCACATAATTTAACTCCACACTATATGCGTCCACTACGCTAGAAACCAAAACACATAGATAAAACACTTTGTAATTTACAACACCAATAGCTGTAACTCTTGGAAATGCGAGACCTATTGCATTGCAAATGCATGTTTGCAGTGCTGCAAGTAGTGGGGCACGCTCCTCCACCTTAGCAGGGGCGCCGCCACTGGATGTCAGCGCATTATCTAGCATCAAAGGCAGCTAAATCTACCAACAGCAAACAATTCGCACATTTTTCTAGGAGGGTATCACATAGTGGGGCATGCGGCAGAAGAAGGTGCTAATGCAGCACCTCTAGCTAAGGAGACAAACTCGCTATGAGATTGTACAAGTGGCAAGGTTGAAGGTGGGGGCGAGGGGGCTATGGCTAAAGGAGTTGATCACTTCAGTTACTTGAGGGTTCTCCAAAATAACAAAGCCCTTTGCTGGAGTTAAACTCTCACAGTCATCGGAGTTTGTGAACGGCAACTAACTCATAAAGCAAACCAAACCTGGTTCCACCTACTCCCCCCCCTTGCATGTGGTTTGCTGCTGTGTAATTGTATGCAATTTGATGGCGCATTCCACTGCAGAAACATCATTTACAAATATCTTGACAGGCGTAAATGAATACCTTTTTGGCTGTAAACCTACGTTAATGATCGAAAATGCGTATGTGAATAGGGCTTAGCGAGTTTGAGAAGTATTGCAGTTGTGCTTCAGGTAAACATGCTTATCAGTATGTGGGGCAAAGGATACCATTGGATAAAATAAATATTAGGCAGAGGTAGTGCATATATGCACATTAAAAAAGCGAGATTTGGAATGCATTTCAACTTGGAATGTGAAACAAGCTCCTTAAAGGGGGGGAGGTGGGCACGTTTCTGATAGAGGGTGAGATTTTCCAAACTCTAGACTAATTTCTAGGCCTGGGCAAAGCACTACGCTACGCTCATGTAGTTTGCGCTACTTCGCACTACGCGAACTGCACGTAGCACAGTGCAAACACGGGTAGCGCATAGGTACTTTTTTGCTGGCTCGCGGTCCTCAACATCAAGTTGCTGATCGCGAGCGTCGAAAATAAACCTCCCGGTGAGATTCTCAACGCGGGGAGGTCAGGTTTCTCATTGCGAGTTGTTGCGTATGCTTGCGACCGCTCGCGATGAGAAACTACCAGTCCGCTTTGAGAAAGCTGCCGCTCAAGTAAAAATCTACTCGAGCGGCAGACAACTAAAGCTCGCACTGTGCAAGATGCCATTTTCAATGATTGCACAGTGCCGGATGCTTGTTCGCACTGTGCAATCATTGAAAACGGCATCTTGCACAGTGCGAACATACTACTACACAGTACACGTAGTGCTACGCGTAGCTCACATAGTGCGAAGTGCACTTTGCGTAGCTTTGCGAAGCGCTACTTCGCAAACCGAGAATGTATCGTGAGCGCTTTTATTTTGTTTTAAGTAGAGTATCTGCTGGTATTTAGATTTAAAGCTTTAAAGTAAATACAAATGCACACTTTCTGCTTACTGTTTAAAAAGTTAATGCCATAGCTTTCTTAGCACCTGCAGTTTTTGGAAATAAAACTGAGGCAATTCGCCCAGGATGACACATTGCGCACATACAGACTCTGCCTGCATATTTTCCTCTGCTATGCTGCTCTGTTCCAAGATGTACGTTTTTTTATTATTTTTGCCCAAATACCAGCTCAAATGAAAAAACAATTATTAAGAAACATTGGCAATGCCACTAAGTGTGGTCTTTGGAAGCATGCTTTTCTTTTATTTTGCCAAGTTAATAGAAATCAAAAGTTTAAAAGTAATACAAGTACAAATGTCACTGTTGACAAATAAGTCAAAAGAAAATGCAGTTCTTTGTGGGCGGATGTGCGAAAAGTGAATAGGATAAGGTCTGTCACTCAAATGGGTAGCGTGGATGACATGACCCATTGCTCAACGCTGTACACCTGAACAGACCAATGGATGATGAGGGATGATCGAAAGCCTATCTTTGTATCTATTTAATTATATATACTATATATATATATATATATATATATATATACATATATATATATATATATATATGTGTGTGTGTGTGTACATATATATGAACACGTGCCTGGTGAGACAGATAAAGCTGTCTTTAGGACAAACCTATACATTGGGTGGGCCTGGGGCTGCTTTCAGTGCCTTCATTTATTAAGGAGGGCCAGTAGTGGCAAAACACAAACAGAATCTTTCTTTTCTTAGCAGATCTATTTATTTATGTCAGTGCAAGAGAGGTCCTCTGAGTGTACCTCAGCCTGGGGTGGTGGGGGGGGGAAGAATCAGGGAGATGGTAAACAGACAAGGTGAATCAACACCCCCTCTCCCCCCCCCCCCCCCCCCCCCCCCCCGCCCGCCACCCCCACTGCTTAAAGCCATCAGAGGCAAAGGACAACAATAAAGTGATAATAAAACATTTTTATTATCATTTTATTTTTCATCCCGCCGGCTGCGACTTCTGCAGAGGGAGGGGCGTGGTCACCCACACTGACGCTGCAGCTGCAGCACCAGGAAGGACGGTGGAGTGGTGAGCACTGCCAAGAGCACATGATGGTTTGGCCTGCCCTCTGAGGCCAGCCAAACCATCATGCGCACTTGGCCTTTCTCCACCTAGCTGTGTTGTATAGATGAGTGAAGAACCAACGCAGGCATCCAGTCTATGCCTGAGCGCTGAACTGAGGTGCTCGCACATACTCCCAGCATGTGAGCAGCACTGGGATCGGGAGCTGGGAGCCTGCGGGGTGTGCAGCAGTTCCCACAGGACGCGAGGATCGGGAGAAAGGTGGCAGCCATCGGAGCAAGGTAAGTGCAATTTTCTTTATTTATAATTTTCTTTTTTATGTTTGTGTTCAATCTCCCGCTCCCGCTCCCGCTCCCCCTCCACCTCCCGCCAACACTTCACAATATGAGTGGCCGATTGCTTGGTTTGGCAGTGTGCCACGAACAGAAAGGGAGGCCGCTGACAAATGAAAAGAAATTTAGGGCATTCCGAGAAAATAGCCATTCAGTCTGACTCTCCGAAACTGGACCACTGGCTGAGTTCCACAAAAAGAGTTGTGGACAAAACATGTGCATATTGCGATAAGCCAACAAGGCAACTGAGTGCGTGAATGTACCTGCTGAAGAAATTGATGTGAATATAAAAAGGTCACGATTCTGATGGTTTTTATTTCACCATAGTTGTTGATGTAACCAGAAAGTTTCATAGTCAGAATATAAATTCACGAATGAAAACAATTCCTTCAGCAAGCATACCATGTCTTTCTTAAGTAAGACTGCAGCTAGTGGCGCACGTGTGCTAGTTTTCTCATGCATACATTATGCACTTCTCTCAATCTATTTGCTAGTTGGAATACCTTTCATTGGCTCCAGGTGGATAAAATAAGAACCAACGGCTTGAATAGCAGAAACACTTATTATTTACAGCAGTAAAAAGTGGATAGGCTTGGCAGCAAGCACTGTGTAAATAAAAAACATTGCATTTGAGGAGCGGAGCTCTCTCTGGCAACTAGTGTAAAAACAGACAGCATTTTCTGTTTCTGCACATTCCTCTCAGTGAACAAGAAGCTTCAGGGTAAATGGTATTATACTGTAACTGTTAATAAATAAAGCACAGCTGTATTATATTTAAAGTATACACTGAATCGAATACAATATCCATTTGCAGGCACAAATTGGCTATTGTGATTGTCTTCTGTGGCTTTAGAAGGGTTTCTCTGTACTATTAAAATTGTGGAGTGGATGCTTAAGAAACAAGTTCCATGCATCTTGGTATTCTTAGTTCCACATGTCCAGCATCACACTCAAAAGAAGGTGGGAAAGCAAAAAATAACATGCATTAAAAAATATATGGTGCTGCTTTATAAAGTGCCCCCACATTTGCTCCCCCAAAATAAGCCCCTTAACATGTGCTACTAGCAATGCTATAACGTGCACTCCCGTCTAAGACTGCTCTTCTGCTATGGTGGATTTCTGATGTTAATTCCCATACTGGAGCATGGCGCCTGCCAAAAACAGGCAGACGGAGCAAGCTACCTAATGTGGGAGCGTCATGGAGGCGGACGCGGCAAAAATTGCAGTGAAGGAGGTGGGTGCTAGGGATGGGCCAACAGAAACAACATGGGTGGGAGAGGACGGGCAAACAATGAGAAGGAAGCAAGCAATGATGACAGGGTAAAGAGCAACAAAAAAAAGACAATCTCAGTCACTTCTTGCATGACATAAAATAGTCACTGTGCCTTAAAAGTGTCGGATTTAGAAGGTGAAAGTTAATTCCTTCACAACTGTTACTTTCGGTATTTTAGCTCACATGTGGAGTTGTGTCCCCAGTCTTCTTTCTTAAGTTATGACTCCAGAAAATCTTAATTTACAGAGGAAAATCATGAATAAATTAAATCAACCTGGTTTGTAGGCACACAGATTTAGGCGCTTTACCTTGCCCAATTAGCACCCACTGGTCATACTGAGTGTCCAACTGATGCCTCTTCTTGGACAGCATGTTAGTGTCCAAGTTGAGCGCTGTCTGCTTTGGCACGCATTGCTGTGGTGCTACTCCATAAAAGGAGAAGAGTAAGTCAAAGCTTGGTGGCAAATCATACAGCTGCAGCTGGGTTTAGAATTATGCATAAAATTTGTTATCTCCTATGTGTGACGAGTGGTTATAGCATAGCAATTTATTTATTTATTTAATTTATTTAATGGTTTTGTAAAGCGCGTAGTAACTCAGAGAGCATCCCAGCGCTGACCTGATTCTCCAAGGATTTCAGCTGTATGGTGAGCTTATGTCTGTGGGAAAAGGAGGGTCTTTAAGGTTTTTCTGAACTGGAGGTAGTTCGGTTCTGTCCTAAGTTTCCGTGGTAACTGGTTCCAATGTTTTGCCGTGTGAACCGAAAAGCGACGGCCACCGGTCTTGGCTTTTCTGACTCTCGGGACTATGATAAGATTTTCTGCACCGGACCGGAGGTCTCTCTCCGCTTTGTATGGGATGAGGAATTCTTTAAGAAGGGGGGGACCATTATTATTGATGGTTTTGTGGGCCAGGCAGAGGGCCTTGAAGACGACCCTTTCTCTGACTGGGAGCCAGTGGAGGGATTTAAGAGCCGGCCTGGCGGAAGATCTTCCTGGTGTGCCCGTGAGTAGACGGGCAGCAGCGTTTTGGACTTTTTGTAGTGAATTCAAGGTGGCTTCAGGGGCTCCCAGGTAAATGGGGTTACAGTAGTCTAACCTTGCCAGGATTAGACCCTGAATGAGGAGCCTCCTTGCAGTCTCAGGGAGCAGGGGGAAGACCTTCCTGCAGGCTCTGAGTAGCCCAAAACATGTCCCCGCCGTTTTTTTAGCCTGGGTTTTAAAGCTCATATCCTTCTCAATCCATACACCAAGGCTCTTGACCTCTTCCTTGGGTGTAGGAGGATCACCTAGGCAGCTAGGCCAAAGGTGAGATGGTAAAAAGAGCCCCTTGTGGCCCATCAAGAGGATCTCGGTCTTGGACCCATTCAGTTTGAGTGAAGAGAGGTTCATCCATCGGTGGACCTCGGAGAGGCAGCTGTGGAGATCCGATGGGGCATGGTGGGGATGTGAGAGGGTTACGACCAGTTGAGTATCGTCGGCGTAGTTGATAATTGACACGCCAAACGAACTGACCCTCTTCTCCAGTGGGGCCATGTACACGTTAAACAACGTGGGGCTCAAGGATGAGCCCTGTGGTACTCCGCACCGGAGGGGGAAGGTGGATGAGCAGCTGTCATTTTCCCGCACCTGAAAGGAGCGTCCTGATAAAAAGGATTCTAACCATTTCAGGGCTGTACCCTTTAGTCCGATCTCTCCCAGTCGATGGATTAGGGTTGGGTGGTCTACAGTGTCGAAGGCCAAACTGAGGTCCAGGAGGATCACTGCCACTGATCCTCCTGTGTCCAGAATGTTTCTGGCCTTCTCTACCACTGCCAGGAGGGCGATGTCCGTGCCCTGACCTGGGCGGAACCCTGTCTGGGAGACCGCTAAGAGGTTGTTGCTTTCTAGGTAAGATGACAATTGTTTGTTTACCAGCTTCTCTGCGATCTTGCTGTTTCCAGGAAGGAGGGATATGGGCCTGTAGTTGGTGAGGTCCAGCGGGTCTAAGGAAGGTTTTTTTAATAGACCTTTAACAGCTGCCGTTTTCCAGCTGGAGGGGACTATGCCCTCCATGAAAGAGGAGTTGATCAGGGCCGTAAGGGTGGGGATGATGGTGCTCGACACTTTTTTTAGGAAACGGAGGGGTACAGGGTCGAGGGGGGAACCACTTTTAATTGAAGCCAACGTTGCTCCTACTTCTTCCGTTGTAACGGGGCCGAAGGCATCCAGGAAGGGTTGAAGGTGATCTAGTGACAAAGGAGGATGGGTAGAGGTGGCAGTGAGATCCTGCTCTGTGTGGGTTTGATCGGGGGGAGGTATGGTGAGAAGAATTTTTTGAATCTTTTCGTCAAAGAAGGTGGCTAAGTTGTTACATTTAGTTTCAGCTTCTTTGGGGTCAAGGTATTTGAGTGGGGGGTCAGGGGCGTGGATGAGTTCTTTAAGAACCGAATAAGTTTCGTGGGCCGAACAAGCGGCGTTTTTAATTCTGTTCTCATAGAAACTGGTTTTGGTGTTACAGAGCTCTTTTTTATAAGTTTTTATAGAGGAACGGAATGACTCTTTTTGTTCCATGGTTTTTTCCTTCCTCCAGATACGTTCATTCCTTTTGCAAATCTTGCTAAGAAGGTTGAGTTCCGGGGTGTACCAGGGTGAGGGATTAACTCTCTTGATGTATTTCAGAGAGTGAGTTTTGGGCAGAATGGCATCGAGCGAATGGGTGATCCAGGTACTGAATTCTTTGTCCCCTGCTAAGGTGTCATGGGGGGGAGGCGGGGCGCTTTCCCTGAGTTTGGCTGCCCACACGTCTGGTTCCAGTCTCTGCCAACGTCTGGTATACGTTCTGGTTTTGGAAGGTGGAGGGGGCGGAGTGGAGATGTCCCATACTAGGGAGACCAAAAAGTGGTCCGTCCAGGGAAGGGGGATATGATCGAGCGTTCTCAGATTAGAGATATTCGAAAGAATCGGATCAAGCAGTTGCCCTCTTTCATGAGTGGCCCGTGGGTTTTTGAGATCCAGGCCCATTGAGGTGAGGTCCTGGAGTAATTCGCTGGCCTGCTTGTCATCAGGGTCCAAGAAATGTACATTCAAATCTCCTAGTAATAGGTAGTTAGTGGTGGTGGTACATTTGATGGACGTCTGGTCGATAATTTTGTTTGAAAAGTCTCCTAGATTGCCTGGTGGACGGTATATCAGTGTCCCTGACAGCGAAGTGACTGGGGATATTTGTATTGTATAATGGCAGCTTTCGTATCCCTTGATGTTGCCGTCAGATGTTCTGCAGGTGAGAGTATCCTTAAGAATTATCGCTAGTCCACCTCCCCTCCCTTCAGGTCTGTTCAGTGAGTGCATGACGTATCCGGGGGGGAGTGCTAGGACGATGTCTGGGCCACTGCTGGGGGTAAGCCAGGTTTCTGTTAAAAACAGAATATCTAGGGCATTGTTTATGATTAAAAGGTTCACTTCGTGTGAGTGTTTTACGAGCGACCTGCAGTTAAGTAGGCCTAGGAGCAAACCCTTGGGTGCCACCAATGTTTATGATTGACATAAACATACGCAATGTTTCACAGAGCTGCCCTCAGCACTTTCTTTGTTGTATGCTTGCATTGGTAAGGCCCAGTAGTTATATTTGTGGGAAACAAACCTTGAAGGTTGAATTGCATCTAAATACCACTGCAGAAGCTTTTACCTGTGATCAGATGAGCAATCGTTGCTTCTCTGCTGTATCAGGTTGTGCGCTTCAGGGCACATAAATAAACCATTTGACATTGTTTGCTTAGACAGCAGTTTGCAAAGAACAATGCAGCTGACTGTTATCTGGACATAGGCAAACAGTATGACTAGCTGGAAACCAAGAACAAAATAGTCCCCCAAACAACAGATAAATAACCGAGGCAAAAAGATACAGTAGTTGGTCCCTGCTCCATGGGAAGAAAGATAGACAAAGAAGCGGGTCAAAGATGAAGGATTGACCACTAGCAAGCAAGTATTTTTAAAGGACCCTGAGACAAACAAATAAAAAGCAGTGGGCGGGCTTTAAGCCCACAAACGAAATACAACAGGTCTCAAAGCTCATCCGAAAAACAGGGCTGCATTGGCAATTTTACAACACTGTTTTCAAATTAATTGATTAAAAGCTTGCATGTATAAATACATCAGAGTTTGTTGTGGTCTAAGACTTGTAAATTCCCCCACAAACAAAAGTGTAAGAAATGATAGAAAAAGAAACAAAAAAAGCATTTTTCAGTCCAATTACATAAATATTGTCTGAGTAGCTATGTATTTTACAAACACTTCAAATAACCTGGCATGCTATTGACATGGAGGAAAATATGAATTTACGATGACTCATTAGATAACAATGCTATTCCTTAGGTTAGACTGATATACCACTCAGATTACAGAGGGATTGCAGGACCAGACAGCAGGCAGATTCTTAAGCTTCCACTACTTTTGCTTCTACTGATGATAATGTCATAACAAATGTTTACCAAATAACTGGTGAAGTGCCTCCACATGAATCTTGAAATAACAGCCATAGCAGCAACACTGCACTTGCACCAAGGACCTCTTGTTGCCAAAGTATCATGAATTATCCCCAGGGCATCAGTTCTATATACCCAACCACCATTCTGTTTAAAAGGCTCCCATGAGCCAGCAAGCTGATGACCTTTGGAGATGCACCTGGGTGCCTGGAGTGGTACTGTGACCTTAGAGGAACTTGGCAGCATTTCCAGCAATCCCAGATGATTTTTCTCTGCTCTCTAATACTGCCGCTCTCTACTGATGAAGGGCTCAACCCAGAAACACTTGGCTAGAGATATACAGCAATGTCTGCACCAACTTTGGTGAAAAACTCCAGTTAATTTTGAAGTAAGCATGAACTGTGTACCGCATCTACCGGGATGCATAGGGGCAAACTGTGCTGGGATGTGAGGCAGTGTGCTCTGAACCCCTATTCTATCAGTTCTATACATATTGCGAAAGTAAAGGTGTTATACTTTTGTCCACAAACATCTACTTCACCTTATTGAAAATCTAAACATTTCTTTCCAAAAGCAAACTTTGTATTGACTAATAAATTGAATTCTTCCAAAAAAAAGCTTGTATGTTTAAAAAAATAAAACTAGCTTTTCATTTAATTAAGTACTTTAATCTTCTACAGGCCAATAAGGACAGCATCTACCCCACATGCAAATGCATCACAATCACTCACATGCCAGAAATGCTCATAATGTGAATGGTCATGACTAGGCCTGGGTTAATTATGAATTACACTGGCATAATTTGCGTAATTGTGAGGATTTTGCCTGCATTAGTTGGCATGATTACATAGCATTCATGGTATAAATGTACAGCGACTGGCACAATTTATGGTAAACATTTACTATAGAGGTAAGCAAAGAACATAATGTAAGCAGTTGTTAATTGTGGTGATTTTGTTCAAATTCAACATTGTTCAAAAACTGACATAAGGACACACTTTGCCATAAAATATAGCACAGAATGACGGATTTGCACATTACAAGTAATTTCATGCAGTTTTGCAGAAGTTTTGCATAATTACACGAGAGAAAAATTATGCAGATTTCTCACACCTCTAGTCATGGTCACCCGTCATGATCTGGGCCTCCA
The DNA here is from genome assembly GCF_964261635.1 of Lissotriton helveticus. NCBI lineage: Eukaryota > Metazoa > Chordata > Amphibia > Caudata > Salamandridae > Lissotriton > Lissotriton helveticus. Next base: position 1,764,078,665 of record NC_136065.1, read on the forward strand.
CTCCAAAAGCAAAAACAACAAATGAAAGGACAGAATGCTGAACAATGCATTCACCCTAGTACAGAGGTCTGGGCCTAAATCCATTGTTTGTTTGGTCTCCAAGGCCGCAAAAGCACCCACTTTTGCAAGTTCAATACATCAATACAAATTAGAAATCCAGTTGGACTGCGACCCATACACAACCAGGGATCCAATGGAACTCCAAACCCTCTTTTGTAAATGAACAATATACTCAAAGTAGCACCACAAAACAGGGGGTAAACGTATATAAAAATGTGAGCAGTAACCACACAGAATGAGAAAATAAATGTAGCTATACATGGCATGGCCAGTGAAAAGAATAGGAACATTACAAGCATGATTAGCAAGTTCACAGAATCCTAACACCCTATTGCTACTTCTAAGTTCTTTGATAAATTTTATCAGAAGCAACAAGGCCATTGCAACACTACTGCGCTGCCGTTGTGACACTTTTGCAATGCAGCAGCACCGTAAACAATGTGATCAATTTACAAGGTAACGCATCTAGGGAGATGAGTCACGTTGTAAAGCCATGCGTCACATTATATCTGCGTCTGGTATAATGTATGCAGGATGGGCGTTCCCACACAGGAAAACCTTACAGAAGTGACGCAGTGTAATGTACATGATTTCACTGTGCCACTTCTAGGATGACACTGCATCAAAACATTATGCCTGCTTGAAGCAGGTGTAAGGAGTGACGCAGTACAATGAGTTTAGGCCTCCCTATGCATTGCTGGAGTTGTGTCGTGCTTGCGAAATAACTCCAGCAATGCGTGACTTTTGGGCCAATAAATGTGTTAAAATTTCTGACGCGTCTGTCAATCCTTGCGCCATGGTGCGCTGTATTGTAAATACAGTGCATCCATGGTGGCACAAGGGTATCGCAGGTAGGCGCAGGAAAACTGACACATCTCTACAGATGCATCAGTTTCTTTAAAATTTGCCCCTGAGGTTCTTAAAATGTTCTCATAGCGCACCTTCTCTCAGTAAGAAATAGCTGTTTGTCTAATCTTTAACACTGCCCTTGCCTAAGAAAGATAAACAGTGCAAGGCTGAAGGCCATTTGTCTGCACCACTCCTGGAGCCGCCTCCAACCAGTGTGACCTCTGGCATGATCGTTCTAGCACAAAGCCCCTTACTAACGTTGTGTGAGATACCTAACTTTTTATAGTATCAGATTCCAAATTTGATCTCATATCCATACTAATATTATAAAGAGAGAGCCCAAACCTTTGAGGTGGGTAATCTCAGTAACCACAGCACCAATCACAACACCCAATACAGCGTTGGAAAGGGCAGTTGCAGCAGAAGGACTTAGGCTATGCAGACGGCCACCATATACATTTAAAAGGTAAAAGAACCGTGCCAGCAAAGTAGTCCCTTGTGGGCGTGTCTGCGTTGTGCTGTGGCCATGGGCTGGGGGCGTGACTAACGCTGGGGGCATGTGGTACGGCCATCACATCGTGGGCTGTGGGCGTGTGCTGGGGCGTGACAAATGCTGGGGGCGTGACAAACGCTGGGGGTGTGTGTCCGCCCTTCATGCCATGTGAGTCGTATGTACAAGCGCCAATTACGTTGCTGCGCAGCATCAAGGGTCACGCTGGGGGCATGACACGCTGGGGGCGTGAGAAACACTGGGGGCGTGAGAAACGCTGAGGGTGTGTGTCGGGCCTTCATGCCATGTGAACGCAATTGCGCCTCATCAAGGGGCACGCTGGGGGTGTGAGAAACGCTGGGGGCATCTGCTACATTCTGCCCTTCATGCCATGTGGGTCGTACATTAATCAGAAGATCGTCTGCTGTGGCTGTGTGCTGGGGGCGTGACAAACGCGTTCACCTGGAGGCCTGGTAAGTAACGTTACTGCAGCCTCTCCTGCGTGCTGTTACTGAACTCTCTCATTCGACGAAATTACACGCGCCTGCTACCATCAACCAGGGCACTAGCCGGGCTCAGGCGGCGGATCAGTACACTAATTACATGCTCCTGATAACATCAACCAGGGCTGCAGCTGGGCCTCAAGCGGGAGAACACACGCCTGCTAACATCAAACAGGCCTGCATCTGGGCCTCAAGCGGGGGAACACGCAAATGAGCCTGTCTGCCGGGACAATTACTGCAGCCTCTCCTACTCGCTGTCACTCAACTCTCTCATTAAACGGATTTACCCGCGGCTGATAACTCTCTCATTCAACGACATTACACGCGCCTACTAACATCAACCAGGGCTGTAGTCGGGCTCATGCGGCGGATCACGACACCAATTACATGCGCCTGCTAACATCAACCAGAGCTGAAGCTGGGCTTTCTCCGTCCCTATTCTAATGAAACAAAAAATGTTATCTACCGCGAGATTTTAAAATACATTGCCCTTGCCAAATACACATATTAGACACATTCTATTTCATACCCGGACAACGTCGGGACGGGCTGCTAGTTTATAAAATAAAACAGTACTTGCAAACACTAAATCATCAACAATACTAAACAAATATGGTGATAAATGTGTCATCTAAATGTACATGTAGATTATATGCCCTTTTAACTTAAAAAAAATTCAAATTCCACAATAAGCTTCCATGATGTCATGGCACTCCTCATAACAAAACAATATGCAAGCCTAGATTGGAGGCAGATATGATGCTAACATTTTGCAGGTCTAAAAGTTCACACCTTCTACTAAAAGAGATAAAAGAATCTGAAAACAAGCATATAACGAAAATAGAAAAGGTTTAAAAACAGGATGTCACAGAAGAAATAATTAGATCGACTACTCAAACAAGTTGGCTGAGCTCCTTGGACTTATGCTTGATCAACTTCCAGTGACAGCTGTTTGAAAGGTTTTGGAGGTTATCGTCTTCTTTGAGCTGACCTTTACCCCACAAGTCAACAGTGACATCAAGAACATCTTTCACCATTTACACCCACTTCCAAGTGTCATTCACGTGTCTATTTGCTCACTTTATCACTTCGCTGACCTACTTATGTATCATTGTTAGACTTCGGACATCTTCAGCATGATATTTATGCATTTATATATAGCTCAAACTTTACCCAAAGGTGTCAGAGAACTTTACAATAGAACTAGCTACATTACGTAAGGACTTCAGAGTACATGCATTACATAAGAGATACAAAACAGATAAACTCTAAACTCACATAAGAATGGTAGAAAGGACATATGTCTACTACAGATACTAGAGGTTAAAGTTACATATTTACAAGTTGCAAATTCACTCAAGATTACATTTTAAGAAAATTTGAAGTGATTATGGTTGGACAAAAATATATTAAATATTTACAGAGCATGATCTTCTCGCAATTGTTGGTGGTTCTTGCGGTGCTCGTTTAGCCAGGCCTTCAGGGTGTTGTTGCACCCAGGGGTAATGATCTTGGGACTGGAGGAATTCCCGAGCTGGTGATAGACATATGTCCTCCATGCTGGTTGTGCGGTTGCCTCAACATCTCAAAGACAGCAGCAGAGATCCACGGTAGCCATGCTCTTCTTAATCATCATTTCCTTCATCATTACATCGCTCAGCCACTCACGCTCCTCATGACAGCGCCGCTGTTGTTCCAGGACAGTCTCCATCACGTTACCCAGAGAATGTAGACCGAAATCAAAATGTTCGAGTCCACCATTCTCCGGAAGCGATCACTACGCTCCATCCACCGTGATGATACACTTACTGGAAGCCGAGACCAGTCAGGTATGAGTAATATATAACTAAACATTAACAATGATAAAATATTAAATATGATGACACATTCAAATTGGTAGATTTGCATTTTGTGTAATGTTTCTGAAATTTCACTTAATTACATAGAAGGAAACTATTCAAATTTCACACACCGCTAGTCAAACAGTGCTTATTGTGGCTTATGTTACCTCTGGCATTTTCATGAACCACTAATCATGGAAAGTGGAAATTTGAAAATGATTAGTAGGTTTTAGGATGTAATAGCAGTAAGCTTTTGCTAGCTGTAGCATAAGTTATAATTTGTGTTCTAACAAGGCATGCATTGCAATATTGAACATGCAAAGCACCTGGATACCCTCACTGGTGACAAGAATCGCTCTACAAATACACTGATTGATTGATTGATTGATTGAACTTGCACAAACAAAGTAGACTGCCATCCAGGAAGAGGAGAGAACCTATCTGTCACAAAAGTAGAGAAAAAAGACAAACTGCTACTTTTATTTATTTAATTATGAATCATCCAATTTCCACTTTTTATTTTTCACTGTTACTTATGGTCCAATAGGAAAGATAAAGGGTGACACCATTTTTTATTAATTCAACAATTATACTTGTGAATAGGATATCATTAAAAAATCTATTGAATCTGTATAGTGTGTTACCACTATGAATGTTGTGTTTGAGGTAAAGAAAAAAGCATTTATTATGGCAAATGTGAACTTATGAAACGTACAGTCATTAATCTTTCGCCTTGCAAATGAAAAAGCATGGTACAACAACAAACAACAAACTATTACAAAGATAACCTTAACCTTCCTTAATAACAAAAGTCATCAAAAAGATTTTTTGAAGTGCTCATTGGTGTAATGATGATTACAATCTAATGGCCTTCTCCTCCTAATCCTTCTGTTTTTTATTTGTCTAACCTAAGGGTCACTTATCCAACCTGATAGTCACATGTTTCTCATTAGCCCAAATGACCATCACGCTAACTAACCTGCCTGCTTCTGGGAATGGCTTCTGAATTCGACCAATGCCCCAAGTTTGACCACATAATTGATCTCATGTTAATTCTGGTGATGTTCAATTGGGAAATTTTCTTCAAGAAGTACCTTACAGGGCAATTGGTTGAACAATGTTGTAAACTGGAATGTTCAATGGAGAAAGATACAATGCAAAGATGATAGGCCAACTACAACGCGGACACGGAAAAGGTTTTTTCTCGTTTCTCTCGTTTTCTCAAGCTTGGGAAAATCACTGTAGCCGCACTTTTGAAATTTTGGCAGTCCTATGAGAGACCCGCGGTTCTAGCCCCACGATCGTGTAGTGTCTTAGCACTCTCGCCACATACACCAAGAGGGGTGTTTACTTCATTATAGATGTTTCCCCTGACAAAGGGACCCCATTTCAGTCCCCAAATGCATTGGGCCACCAGCATCTTGAAATGAAAATGTGTTATTTTGAATTTTGATTTTTTGAGCAAATTGTTGACTTATGCTTATACAATTTATATGTATAATCATTGTTTTGGAAATTGCAGAATTAATTGTATACTAATGAATAAACCTGTACGAATAAGGTGTTAACAATTCATGTTGTAATTTGTGAGATCGAATTAATTTTTGTTTAGTTGTACGCACCCGAGTCTGATAGGCATTTGGTGCCAACTAGCCCCTTCTTTTTAAGCCACATTGTAAGGCATATAGGAGAGGGTGCCAACATACCATATATTGTGCCTCAAAGTCTACGACCTCAGACGCATCAACAAAACATCAAACAAGCTAAAGACATCATCAACATCTATCTGGAAAATCAACTAATTGATGATCATATTACTCTCTAAAACAACCGCTCAATTTCAAATTGCACGTGTAAACATTAACTGTTACTGAAGAAACCCATAGCCAACCCATGTGACCTAAAGCTACTCGCGAGTATTCAGTGTTCTTTATCACAAATACATCTTAGCAAAAGAGGTGGCCAACAAACTTCAAGAATTCATTGAATATAACCATCTTCTGCTACATTGAGCCTTCACACCCATGCAGGGAAAGTTTACTGATCCTTTAAAACATTAGTGTAGAATTCCAAATGAGCCTGGATGATGCAACCCTTCAATTCATTGATCTTTCTGCAGCTGGCCGTACTGCGGAACTCTAAAGCATATTAAAAAAGACTACGCAAATTAATTGGGTATCTATCATGGCCTAGCAAAGCATGTGTTCATCCACAACAATAAAAAACGAACAAATCGGTGCTGGATCCTAGCAATCCTGAATAAGAAGCATGGCATGCAGTGCCTCTCATTAGTTCCTAGTCTTGGAGCTGATAATCGATAAATCTATACTACAGCTAGCAAATATATTAGACTACGTTGAAGGTATCGAATTAAACAACTATTTTGTGAGCCAAACAGGCAACATTGAGGGACTAAGCCACACACTAAACTGGAGAAATGAAAACATCCTCTACCTAAATGGAGCAACAATTGAGATTCTAGTGGTGGAAGTGTTAGGGAAAAACAAATATCTCGCAAATTAAAACTAGGGATGGTTTTTGATAAAGATCTACTGTTTGCTCCCCAGGTCAGTTGCGCAAACTTACCATTGCCTGTGCCCAGGAAAATCCTTATGCTAATGCACGTCAGTTATTGAGTGGAGCAGGCAAGATCGTAGTGATGAGACAACTGATTATACATGGCTCCCTGGAAACCACACAAATTGCGAGGCTTAAGGGCTAGAGCGGTACAACTTGAACCTGAGGAACTAGGTTCGAGCCTGGCAGGAGGCTCAAGCAACCTGAAATTCTGGGCAAATCACTTAATCTCCCCATGCATGAAAACAAAAATAATGAATGTGTCCATCTGTGATGCAATTGGCGCTAATGTAAAGCGCCCTGATACCTTTGGGCGAATATGCGCTATATAAAACTTCAACAAAAAACAACTACATATTATGCAGCCAAAGTCTGTGGAAAACTTTGAAAATGATACCCTGCAAACCCAGTTTTTATTGACTTCCAAGGATTCCTGCTGGAAGCAGGGGTTAAATGGACAGGGCCTGATTCACAAAGGGACTTAAATGTAGTAAAGTTACGAGTGCAGAGTCTTCACACTTATGACGGAGTCTCCTTACTTGTGACGAAATCTCTGCATGGCACACGCTGCTATGCACCGTGTAGAGATTCCACCCCAACTGTGGACCTGTACCACAGTTGTCTCAAGGCATGGGCAAAGTGCACAATTGCCAAGCGCAAGAGACCTTTTGATGAGCTGATTAGGACATTCAGAGTCCCTGCCTCTGCAAAGTGAGCATAAATATTCATTTTTAATTTGACAGCTGGGCAAGTCTGCTTTACAGAAACTCAATGCGTTTGCCAAAATGCTGAACATGAATCTTCCAGCTCTCAGGAAGTTAGTGGCAATTAAATTAATAAATATATTTTTGTCTCAAATCTCTGTTCTTTATATCATCTGTTCTGGCTCACTCCTCTCTCTTTACCTCTCCATCTCTTCCTGTCTCAGAATCTTAAAGTACCCACCTCCTCTCTCTCTTTCTCAGCCCTCTACTTCAACTCTATCTACCTCATCTATTTCAACGCCACTTCTCCATCTCACTTCTTCCATGACCTTATCTCTCTCTACCACTTTCTTTGCTTACCTCTGCATCACTATGTCCCTATTATTATTATGTTGTCGTGTAAACGTGTTCGACTTCAAATTAATTTCCACTTAAGGTTCAAATTCCACCAGAATAACCTCAGCTACCATTCCTGTTCTCCTTAGGTCCTCTGAAGGATCTTGTTCTGTGCTGAAAGGGACTAAAATATTTAGGGAATTAACTATTATCTTATGAGGAGCTGAAATAAGATAATAGTTAGCATTTATTCATTACCAAATGAAGGTGTTCAGGCATTCAATTTTCAGATCAAATGGATTTGGAAACAGATAACATGACCACAAGTAATAAATGAAACAGAATCAGCAGAATTATTATCTTATTTCACATTTTTATTGCGTATTAACGTAATTTTCATGCCAATTTGATTCACAACTTATAGAGTTTTAGTAAGTATTAATAAAGCTGTAAGAATCAAGTTTAAAGGAAATCCTTCCTCCGCAGAGAAAGATTATAGTACGAGAAAGGAGTCTTTTAGAGCATATAACCCTTATACAAGCCCTATAGATGTAAGGTCAGTCATCGACAAAATAATCAGTTCCAGTTCATTTACAGGTTTGTCAACCCCTGTCCTCACTGCAGCATTAAATGCCCCAGCTGTTGTCAAAAATCCTCCAGCCTGAAAGGTTCCAATTACGCAAGTATACCAGCTGGCAGCAAACACAGCAATTGTCGCAGTTCGCATTGGTTTCTGGAAGTCCAAATCATCAGTCTCTGTACCACAAGTTGTGCTAAAATTTGAAGTTCACATAATTGAATAGAGTACATTAGTGGTTCAATTAGGCAGGTTACTGACTAGCGATTACATCATGTAAGTATTAAGCACCCATGATAAAAAAAATTATAACATCTCATTATTATTTTGCATTTTAGTTTTGCAAAGTTCTCCTCACATTACAAGTTTAATACATCGTTCGTTATTTTGAAGCATAGCTAAAGTAAACCTTTACGAAGCATAAAATATTATGGTCATTTGTTTTTTCTCATCAATATCAGTGCGTACCTTTATTTATTTATTTATTTATTTGTTTTGACGCTTATAAAGCGCACGGCTACCCCCAATGGGGGTGGCCCGGCGCTGTAGACTGCATGCTAGAAAGGAAAGGAATGATTATGCAGAGGAGAATAACCAGGTCTTCAGTCGACTACGAAAAAGTGATTCAGACGGAGTGAACCTCAGGTCAAGAGGAAGGTTATTCCAGAGTTTGGCTGTCATAACTGTAAAACCTCTTCAGCCCATTCTGGAGCTGAGGCACTATGATACGACGTAGGTTGTTAGACCGTAGAGATCTAACAGATTGGGAGAGAACCAGTCTCTTTCGTAAGTAACTCGGTCCTGACCCATTAAGGGCCCGGAAGGCCATAGTCAGCATCTTAAACTGGATGCGACTGGAGATAGGGAGCCAGTGTAGCTCTTTTCGGTAGGATGCAACCGACTGACGGTGGGGGATATAGCCAATCAGCCTCGCCGCCGCGTTCTGAACGATCTGTAGTCGTTCAATTTGATACAGGGGGGCCCCGGCATAGAGACTGTTGCCATAATCAAGGTGAGATGTTATTAAGGCGCGAGTGACCGGTCTGCGGGCATCCACGGGCAGAAATGGAAAGATCTTTCTCATCATACGTAGTTTCCAGAAACAGGCTGCCGTAACCTTGTTTATTTGGGTTTTACACGAGAGGGCATCATCAAACTGAAAGCCCAAATTGCGAACAGTTTGAACAGGGATAGGAGGGGGATTGAGCACAGTCGGCCACCACAACATAGGAGGTATTGAGATTTTTTTATTAAAAAACAAGACCTCCGTCTTATCGGTGTTGAGCCTCAGATGGTTAGCAGTCATCCAGGAGCATATTTCGCCAGGACAGTGTCGAAAGCTGGCGAAGCTGGAGTCAGAGTGATCTCTAAAAGAAAACATTAGCTGTGTATCATCAGCATACGAGATCACTCTGACCCCCCACGACTCAACCACCTTAGCCAAAGGGGCCAAATAGACATTGAAAAACAATGGGCTCAACGCAGAGCCCTGCGGAACTCCACAGACAAGGGGCTTACTCTCAGATTGGAATGGTCTAAGGAGTATCCTCTGCGTTCGTCCTTTAAGAAAGGAGCTGATCCACGACAAAGCGGGACCACCCAATCCAATCTGCTGCAAGCGATCCAATAATATCTTATGGGACACCGTATCGAAAGCGGCGGATAGGTCGAGGAGGACCAACATGGCCTCCTCGCCCCTATCCACACACTCTCGAATGGTCTCAGAGACCTCCAGGAGCGCCGTCTCAGTATTGAAACCAGTTCGGAAACCCGACTGGGAATCGTGTAGTAAAGAATTAGTCTCCAAGTAGTCTGCAAGTTGTAATTGTACGGCCTTTTCCAGGACCTTCGCTGGTTTTGGAAGGAGGGAGATAGGGCGGTAGTTACAAAATTGTGCCGGGTCCGCATCCATCTTCTTCAAGATGGGGACCAGCATAGCCTCCTTCCAAGCCGTTGGAAATTGGCCCAGATGTAATGAGGAGTTCCAGATAGAAATGAGGGGCTCGATCAGAAGGGGAGCTAGGCTACCCATAACCTTGGGCGGGACCGTATCTAAAGGGGAGCCAGATTTGCACTGAATGAATAGTTTAAGTGCAGACTCAGTGGTGAGATCCTTAAAAGCTACCAGTGATGGTGAAGTATAATCCTTGTTCTCAACAGTAAGAGGGGATAATACAGATGATAGAGCAGGTGGGAAGGAGGAGGTAATTTTCTCAATTTTGTCTTGAAAGTAGTCAGACAAACCATTACATAAAGTCTGGCTAGAGAGGTTCTGGGGTGTCATAGCGGGCGGTTTGACAAAGTCTTTTACAATGTTAAAAAGAGTTTTAGCAGAATTCTCTGCATTTTGAATTTGTAAGGCAAAAAATTCTCTCATTGTAACCTTACACATTCTAATGTTAGTGTCCATTTTCTTAATACCTAAAATAACTTTACCTATACATATGTAAGGAAATTCATGTTATTGTTTGTCTGTTATTGTTAAAGTAAACATTTACCAATAGCTTTATTAAACTTCTCATTAGTTCATCTGTGGTTAGCTATCATCCCAAATCTACACCTAACATTCTGCATGCTTTTACAATGCAGTATCTAGATCAACTTCATTGCATGTTCTCAAAGCATGATAACTCAACACACAATTGTCATATCAGTAAATTATTTTCATCATCAATTTTTCCAGGGTTAATTCATAGAGATCAGATAAACAATAACATCCATGCTCCATAAATTTGTACCCAACTCTTTCTTTACCCTTTCTCTGCACCTAACTGTTGTTTACCTCTCACCTCTTTATATTTCAGGTAATTCATCTCTCTCTCAACCTTATCTCTTCCTTCACCTAACCTCTCTATACCTCTGTATCTCATTACTCTCTGCACTACCTCCATTTCAACTCATCCCCTATACATCATCTCTCTCTTTATACATCTCTCTACCTCACCTCTCCGGCACTACATTTCTTCCTCTATCTCTGTCACAACCTCAAGTCTTTATCCACCTCTTTCTCTACTTTATCTATCTTAGCTTTACACCTCGCTTTCTACCCTCTCTGCCTTTGCCTTCATACTCTCCTTATCTGACCTCTCTTTCTGGTTTGCCTCTCTCTCTCTCGCTTTCTCTTCCTCATCGCACCCATCTCCCTCTATCTACCTTTACATCGACCTTATATCGGGCGCTTTCCAACTCACACTCTACAATTTCATGTATTGCTCTTCTCATTCACTGCCCAATTCTTCTTCTTTCTATTACTCTGTTTTTGTTTCTGGCTACCTCTCCTTGTTTAGCTTTCACTTAAAGCTATCCCCATGTCATCTGTGTCTTTACCTCATCTCTACCTTCCATCTGACTACTTCCATTCTTGCTATGTCTTTCTCTTAAACCCCTTTCTCTTTTTTTCTATTACTCATAAAAGTAGGATATCATTGCCTGTATACATAGAGGAGGAAGACATGGCAGGAAAAGAAAATGATCATATTTTGTCTCCTGGAATGGTGAAAATCCTTGGAGCAGTGCTTTCCTTCTCTCTGCTGCAACAAAAATACCAGGTATGAAGGGGAATTTTTTTCTGACTACGAATAGCTAACGTTTTAAATGCTATGTTATAGGTACTGTGAAATAACAAGCTAAACAGCCATCAAATCACCCTTACTGTGTCGTTTCCACAGGGTGGTTAGACACTGAGGGCATATTTACGAAGGTCTTGTCTCATGTTTGCACTACGAAACGTGGTATAGGCGCGACGCAAAGCCCTAAGCCATATTTATGAAGCCGTCCAAAGCCACTTTGCACACATAGAGTAATGTAACGCAGCGAAAATCACTGTGTTGCCTTACGGTGCGCAAGGGAGGCCTTCCATGTTACTGTGCAACTTCCACTGTTTCCACCCATTTCCAGATTTGCAAGGACTTGTGAACCTGGGAATGCTTCAAAATCTTACTCCTCCCCAGGTGAGGCATAACAAGAAGATATGTTTATTTCTCCTTGTTTTTCCTCTTTCTATTGTGCTTCATTCAGCAGCACACATACAAAGAGGAAAATGTCGCTATGGATTGATTTTGTGCAGGAAGGTGTCCCTTCTTGCACAAATACAATCCTTCCTGTAATGCAGGCATGGTGCAAGGATGAATCTGTGTTGTTACTTCGCATACCATTAGTGCGCATACCATTAGTGCGCGAGTTTTACTTCGCAGATGACGTTACTATGCAATTTTCTACTTTGGATTATTTTACTTTGCTCTGCTTGTAATGCCCTTTTAAATGCAATCACTTCGCAAGAACTTACTTTGCATACCAATACATCGCAATTTAAGTTATTTAAATATTAATACTTATTAAAAAGTAGCATAACCACTGGAGCAGGATGCCAGGAAATCAGGGGTTTTAAATGTGGCTGCTCATAATTTTTTTTAATACATATTCAACATGCAATGCTCTAATTATGTGCTAATAAATGTTTTTCATGTTCTGCTCAATATATTTCATAAACAATGTGCCACGTGGGATGCTTTATTTTTTTTACTTTTTATTTTTTTCTATCTATTACTTCTTACCTGTACTTCCTGTAGTGTGGTAGGGGGATCACGAAAGTACGTCGCTTTCTACAGTGCCTTACAGTGTTCCTCAATACTTTTCTCCAGATTCGGTGAGCTGAGCAATGTACGCTTTGCACGTTTCTTTCCTTTCTCCATTCTTCGTCTCCAATGTGTCTGGTTCATTTTAATGACGTTCCTACGTTATCACGTCTACTTCCTTGTATTTCATAATAATTGTAAATGGACTATGACTGTAACATACATTTTCCAACCACGATAATGTGCCAACCACGTAAAACGCATGAACTCCTTTCCTACGTTATTAAGGGCCAGATGTAGGTAATTCTATTTTACCGATTCATAAATACCGAATTTTACCGATTCGGTATTTTATGAATTGGTAAAATAGAAGTACTGAGATGTAGGTAAATTTCTTTTTAAATTTACAGAATCGGTAAGAATCGGTATTTACCGAATCGGTAAATACCGATTCGGTAATGCCCATTGTTTCCTATGGGCCTTGAAGCCCATGGGAATCAATGGGCAATACCGAATCGGTATTTACGGATTCGGTAAATACCGATTTTTGCAAGGGTGCAGGGGGTGTCACTTTGACACCCTCTAGCACCCTAAATACAGGTATGTTTGCCATGTGGCACACAGACATGCCTTAAGGGCATGTCTGTCTGTCACATGGCATAGGTGTGCATGCACACATGTGCATGCACACCTGGATTCGGTATTTTACCACCCAATTGGATTGGGTGGTAAAATACCGAATCTGTAAGGCCTGTGGCACTCTCAGGAGTGCCACCTACATTTGGAAATACCGAATCGGTAAAAATACCGATTCGGTATTTTACAGAATCGGTAAATTTACCAATTCGGTAAATTTACCGAATCTGTAAAATATATGCCCCTACATCTGCAAACCCAAATACCGGTCGGTAACGGCCGAATTCGGCCGTTACCGACCGGTATTTTGGCTCCTAAATCTGGCCCTAAGTTCCTTAATTCTATTTCCTAAAAATAGAAGACGTACTTTGATACCACAATAATATTCTGCTTAACATGATATCCTGTTGGGTTTTGTAGTCGCTTTTCAAGTTACACTGCTTGGTGAGATTTTATTATATTTCTAAGTAGAATCATTCAAAATAAAAGCTTATGCATAATAATAGCATGCGTACTAAAACCATGCTAAGTAAAGGTTACTACGATGTAAAAAATGCATAGTAACGGTAGTTCAAAGAAGTCCCTGCGAAGTAATGGTAGATCGCCTGCAAGGATGCCTGCATTGGCGCTAGTCTGCAGAAAAAGCACTAGCATGGGGGAAAGGACAAGAATGCACTGTGGGGGATATTCTCAAGAACGTGCGATAATCATCGCCAAAATCGGTGAACTCAATGTTTCATATCGCCGTCTGTCGCGGGAAAATAACTGTGTTAAAGTCCTATTCACAACACAGCAATAACATGCGAAATGTTCCTGATAACGCGTCAAATGTCCGCGACAAAGTCACCTGGATGGCGCTAAAAATGTAAACCCCCAATGCGAAAAAAGTTGCGATGGGCCCAGCCACAATAAAAAAGTCTGCAATAAGCAGTGCCAGACCTGCAATTCACACGTCAGGTGGGAAAAATCACTATAAAAATAGAAAAAAAAACACAAACAAAAGCAAAACAACTGCGAAGCACAATGGAGGTAGCTGGAGCAAGTACAGAGGACAACCAGAACCCCACAAGCCCCCCTGAGGACCAGCCTGGGACCTCGAGGTCAGGGAAAGGCAAGGACAAGAAGAAGAAGAAGAGGAAGACGTGGTTTAGTCTGCAGGAAAACAGGAGCCTGATAATGGAGGCGATAGAACACCATCAACTACTGTTAGTCACCTCCACTGTGTCATTGGCATAAAAAAATGGAATATGGCAGTCCATCGTGGGCAAGGTGAAAGCAGTCGGAGTGCTGAAGAGGACAATGTAAGAGGTCGAGAGGCGCTGGAATGATGTGAAGCACAAAACCAAGCAGAAACGTGGCAATAACCAGAAGGCAGCAATGCAAACTGGAGGTGGAAGTCCAGCACCACAGGAGGAGCTGGGTGAGATGGAGAAATGGTGTCCACAGTGATCAGCGTGGAGACGGTGGCAGGAGTTGGAGGACTGGACACTGCTCAACATGACCTGACACAACAGCAACAAGGTGAGAAACAACCAGGGACTGGGGGGCCAGAGAGATGGCCACAATGACACACATGCACAATTAAGTATAGCACAGTGCACACCCACAATGACTCCGGAGCATGTCTCTAATCACCCTGGCACACTGCAGCACACCTAGAAACAGCAAGAAGACTCCGGTTGACTAGGTGCCCAGTGGGGGCCCTTCCCACACACCACCAATCTTACAACCAACCCATGCACATGTGTTAAACCCAGCAAAGCGGCGTGTCTGTGAGAAACCCTGACAATGCAAGGGACACTGCATGATGAATGGCATTGCTGCCGTCAATGTATCATGAAATGTTGCACACCACGACACAGAGGTGGCTGAGTGTGGATTACATCCGTAAAGGAGCAGGTCACACTCGGACACATCCACATGCACAAACAACCCCTGACATCAACAACACATCTGCACATAAACCATGCACCAGACTCCCAACTCCCACCAAGAGTCCAATGTACCCAAGTCTGCAACATCTCAGCACTGTATAAGCACAGAAGTCAAAGGCTCATCGATGAAATGGATAAAGGGCAGCAAAATCAGAGCTGCAGGGGCGATTCTCCCAAAATGCAGCACACACACATAACATGCAGGGCACATCAACATTGAAAATAATGTGGTACAAACCGCAAAACATCCGCAACAGAACACAGTTCACAATTGGTGCGGCTTGTGTGTAGAAACTGGCCAATCACATTTGGCATAGCAGGGAAATGTGAGTTGATAATGTGTAAGTACAAACACACATCCATGTTGTTGTCGAAATGTCCACTGTCCCGCATCAAATAGGCAGCTCCTCCCAAACAGTCAGAATGCACCAAGTCATGCAGTCTGTATGGAAACATATACAATGCGTCAACATACATGTGAACACAATGTTAAAATGCATCTCCCCTTCACATTGCAGAGGGAAAAACCAACACCTCCTGCAGAGCACACCGGACCTCTCTTCTCTGATGATGAAGAGGACCACCACACCTTCGACACTGACAGCTACGTCAACCCACCTCCAGGAGCAGGGCAGCCCAGCTGCATCGAGGATACCCCAACCCCTACACAAACCACACAGCAGGCAGCACCCACCACCACGGCTGCCTTCCAGGACCCCCACGAACAACACATGGCCTTCCAGTGCTGTGTGTTGGGGTGCCAGAAGCAGATGGCTGAACAGGTGCGGGTGGGGTTCGACCACATGGCAGCCAAACTAGATGCCATACGTGGGTGTCTAAGTCCCATCAGGGACCACTCACAGTCCCTAACGGACACCGACAGTCCGCTCCATGCTCTCCAACAACCATGGCTGACATTGTTAGAGTCCTGACTCTGAAAAAGGACAACTGTCTAGTCAGAGTGGCTCCAGTGATGTCACCCGGGAGTTGGGTCACATGCGGAAGATCATGGAGAACATGGAGCAAATACAGGCGGAAAGAGCGGCTGCCATGGCTGCACACCAGCGAGAGATAGTTGGGTTCTTCCATGCCCTGCAGGCCCTCCTCCTGGCATTGCTACCACAAGGCCTGACGCGGATGAATGCTGCTGCTACCACTCCATCCACATCTCCGCCCCCTGAAGTGTCTGTGCCACACAGTGTACAAAATACTAAAAAATGATGCCTAGGGAAAAATAATGAAAGCCTATAGGAGATAAAGATACAATTAATTATCTCTATCTGTTTGAATTTATTCCTTCTAGAACATATCTACATTTCTTTAAGTCTTCAACAAATGGCGACCAAGGGAGAGGGTTGAGGTTTCTTTTCTATTTATTACCCCCCCATTTTCTTAAAAAAACATTTTTTTTTTAAATTAAAAAGAAAATGAGGGGGTAATAAATAGAAAAGAAATCTCAACCCTCTCACTTGGTCACCATTTTTTGAAGACTTAAAGAAATGTAGATATGTTCTAGAAGAGAATAAATTCAAACAGATAGAGATAATTAATTGTATCTTTATCTCCTATAGGCTTTCATTATTTTTCCCTAGGTATCATTTTTTAGTATTTTGTGTATTATGACCCAGATGCCGTGTGGTTAATTGGGTTCTCCCTGTAGTATACAGTTGTGCCACACAGTGTGGCAGACATTCCACCTCCGGCCCCTGAGGTGTCACTGCCACACAGTGATGGAGACAGAACACCACCACCCACATGTGAGGCACATGAAACAGCAGAGGACGAAGATGCGGATAATTCTGGCTTACTGGTAAGAAGAAAGCTGTAGTATTCATCTCAGCCATATGGCCTGTTTCTGTTTGGTTCTGCTCTCTGCATCATCACCTTACACTGTCCACCGATACACTCTGCGACACTCACCTTGGACCTCGACATGGACTGCCATATTCTGTTTGGTTACCAATGACACACCAATCAGACTGCGGACTGATTTCTTCCCTTTCCGATTAACTTATCAATCCCTGAAGGACTCTGGCGGGACCTCCACGGGGCAACAATGTACAGTGGGGTTTGAATGGCCATGTACAGCTGCAGCTACAACACGCCACTGAATGTGCATTAAACATTCATATTCACACAGATGTGTCATGTCTATGATCATTCAAGTGTGGAAGTATGGATGAATGTAGTGTCAGTGATTCCCCCTTACTTCCAGGTTGCTAGTGTTGTGGGACTTGAGTCATAGAGTGCAACATTACCGATTGCGGTCCAGGTGGCGCCGACACTACAACAGAGACACATGCATTAGTTACTTCCTTGTCCAGCCCAAGATGGAACCATGCCCAGAGCCCCAGGGTCATTGTTCACACCCCTTCGCTGGACTGGCTTAACCAGGCCAGCCCGCTCGCTTACACTTAGAGAGGGGGATGACACCGCTACATGTCCCAGGTCTTCCCGGTAGTGATCTGCTGATTATAGATCTAGTTGTCAGCATGCCACAGCCACTCCCTCATGGCTGGTTTACACCCACACCACACCCACCCAGCACACGTGTCATAGGACATGTGACCCTGCCAATAAAAAAGGGAAGGGCGCAAGTACTGGAAGCCATTTCCACTCTCTATCTGGGTGTATCCGAGTGGTTGATATTTATGCATGAGGGTCTAGGGCCCTACCACATCACATCCCCATGGCCGGAGGTGGCATGATGGCGTCCGAACCACAAGACTCAATCATAAAGGGTACATGACTTGCATTGCACATATTTGGTGGCACCGGATTCACTGCGGCCGGCACGGACCTACCACCACAGGACAGTGACTTTCAGTGCACTGAGGTAGGGGCACCTTAAATGCTGAGTGTGTGGGCAGCCTGCGATGATGCCCTGTGTTGGCGGTCTGGACTGGTAAGGATTTGTATGAGCCCTGCTGGGACCACAGTGTAGGCATGAGCCAGCAGGCAGCACTGGCCTACTGCCACGTGGCGTTGCCTCCCGGTTCACAGAGTTAGTGGCACCTAAAGAGCTGAGCGGGTGTTCAGCCTGCGATGATGCCATGTGCACTGATATGATCTCTGCCATTGCAAAATCAAGACCCAGAATCAAGTGTGTGATCTGGTTGCCCATGGTGCGGGGCTGCATGATGTGGAGGCTGCCAAGGTCTTGGGCCCCGGGCTTAGAGCTTGCACCTGCACGTAGTGGGCCCTCTTGGAGACACGCCAGTGGCGGAAGGTGAGCAGTGAGGCTTGGGTGCGGTGGGAGGGGCTGGGGTGCAGCAGCCTGTGTGCACAGGGGCGGGCAAGCGATAATGGCATGTGCAATTGTATGAACTCTGGCATTCATAAATCTGGACTCTGTTTCAGATAAGGGACCTCTTGACTGTAGTGTATACTGGCACATGGTTAGATACACACTGGTGGCAGCAGGTGAGCAGTGAGGCCTGGGTCGGCAGTGTCGGCACTCTCTCTCCCTCTCCCTCTCTTCCTTTCACTGTCTCTCTCTCCCTCTATTTCTCTCTCCCTTTCCCTGTCTCTTTTTTTCCCTTTCTCTCTTTTTTCTCTATCTCCCGCCCTCTCTCTCTCTCTCTCTCTCTCTCTCTCTCTCTCTCTCTCTCTACCTCTCTCTCTCCCTCTCATTCTCTCTCTTTCTCTCTCTCTCTTCCTCTCGTTCTCTCTATCTCTTTCTCTCTCTCTCTCCCTTTCTTCCTTTCACTCTCTCTCTATCCCTCTCTCTCTCCCTCTCTTTCTCTCTCTCATTCTCTCTTTCTCTCTCTCTCTTTGACTTTCTCTCTCTTTCTCTCGCTCCCTCTCTTCCTTTCACTCTCTTTCCCTCTCCCTTTCTTTCTCTCTCTTAAATAGTTGTTTTGAGTTTAATTTGAATAAAATGATTTGTTTGGAAATTCAAAGATGAATGAATGATTCTCCTTTTTCTGACCACACATGAATGTTAAGTGTTGTAATTGTGCAACATCAGGCAAATTGTTTTGTTCATGATTTTGTAATGTTGATGTAACATATCTTTGTGCACTGGGGGATGGAGAGGTGGTGGCTTGCCTGGGGGTGGTGGCGGTGGGTGTTTGGCCCTCTTGGGTGTCCGAGCAGCATGATAAGTAGCTCTATGGCATCTATTGTTCTTCAGGTGTGGCTCTGGGCTGGGCTCCCTTTCATGGTGCATGTTGTCGTCCGACTTTACACCAGGTAAGAGCAGGTGTTAAATCCCTGCTGCTAACGCGCCTTATCGCATGTTTTGTGATCTTATCACCGATCTGGCTGGTCGTTGAGAATGTTGTGAAGTGGTGTTTTTGCTGGTTTTTTGCACGGGAACGCCTACTCTGCATCTCATTAGCGTTAGTTGCCGGGGTCATCTGTGGTGATGTTTTTTGCGGCTGCTATCGCAGGAAAACTGGTGATATTGGCTGTTAGCACCAGCTTGTGAATAGGGTGAAATATTTATCGCCACTTTGGCTGCGATAAAGTGCCGCTAACTCGGCGATAAGTCCTTGAGAATATGCCCCTGTATCGTTTAAATAGAGTGCATCCCTGCCCTTTCCCTGTGACGCAGGGCAGCACAACAAGGTAACTTGCTTAGATGCCCTGCGCCACCATTCTGGTAAATATGCCTCTGTATTCCATGTAAAATAATATTGTGGCAAGCCAAAAAACACAATGTTCAAGAAGCAATGGATTAATGAATGCTCGTTCAAAATTTCTCTTGGTATTATTTTGCAGACAGATGCTGGGAAGCTTGAGCCTTTGGATGTTTGTGTGCCCTTGTTTTAATATATATTACAATATTGTTTGTCATAATGAGTAATATCTTCAAACTTATTCCAAATTGAAAGCCCAGAATATGCCTTGCTTGGGGTCCCAAAATTCCTTAAGGCCACACGCCATCTGCAAGTCCAATTTGAAGCGTTCCTGGCCCCAGATTATGGAATACCTGAACTCCAATCTAAGAGCAGAGTCTGCCTATTTCAGTTCAGAAAACGTCTGAAGTCAGAATCTTTCACTTTCTTTTCCACTCAGCAATAGGAAAAACAAGAGCAGCAATACAAAATATTACCAGATACTGGTGACTCATCTTATTGATCAAACTCTGCCTACCCCTGACTTTTTCTGTGACATGTTTCGCCTCCATAGCATTCTTTAGCAATGACAGCAGGTAAGAGCGTGAGGTGGGGTGGGGCAAGGTGGGGCGGAGTTGGGGGGTTTGTCGAAAAATGACAATGAGGAAAAATAAAATGAAAAAAAGAAAACCATTTACATTGTGCTCACGGCATCGCTGAGTGCAAGATAAGTATTTTTTTTAAAATGTTATTTTCCCTCATCGTCTGTCGACTCCCCCACGCCCGCCCCACCTCGCCCCACAACCCCTCTGCTCTTACCTGCACTGGCCGTCACTGTTCTTTAAAGCACTGTTAATTGGCTACAAGATGACACGTCTGTGCTTTGCAAAATTCCTATTAAATAAATAATAAAAAGTAATTATGGATGTTTCTTATAAAATTTTGTTTTTACCATTTTATTTTTCAGACTTTACATTTTACTATCAGCCGCTCTACACACAACTGCACTCACAACCTCAACGAAAATGGTTAGACCCTGTCCAACACTGTTTCTTTTTTCCATCATCTTGACAACACTAACCCTGCAGTTCCATCTATCAGTAGCACTCCTTCACACAGTAGTACTGTATCAAAACAGCCATCTGTGGGGCATATCAGCAAGGCGGCGCTATGAAATTATCATCGCTTTTGCGTCCGTTTTCTGGTGAAAAGCTGCAATAATTTCATCGCCTTATGAGCAAAGATACGCTATCGCATGTTTTGCTGATTTAGCGCCAGTGACAACAACGCCCAGCTTTGCCTCTCTAATGAGACGCGGAGTGGGCGTTCCTCCCCGAAATAACTGGAGAAATGTTGCTAAGTGACATTTCTCCAATTATCAAGCTGCACGCGAAAACAGGCAGAGCAATAAGAAAAATAGTGCTAACCATGGTTATCGCTACTTTCCTTACACCTGCTTGTAATCTGACTTAAGAAAGGGAACAGGAATTCATTTCTGATCATATTACTAATTGTTTTTGATCTTCCCCTTGCATTAATCGGGTTGCTTTTTCTTGTTTTCATTCTCTGGTAATCACAAGTGAGAAATATTTCACAAAGAATCAATATTTGTGAACACGTAGCTTTTGTAAAAGAAGATTGTGCAATAATTGTTTATATTTGTATATATGTTTGTTGGTTAATTGTTGTAAATATGTATAAATGTGGTTCATAAGTACCTTTCTCTTCCATGAAAAAAACAAATTTGATAAAAAATTGAAACAGGTTTAAATAAAAAAACCTGCACGAGCAGAAGAATTCCTTTGTTTGTGCTTTTCTTGAAAATTCTTTATCTAACCATTTCCGTGGGGGCTAGCAAATTCTTTATTGTTCACATGTAAATTTGACTTAGACATGTAATCCAGGTGGTGGAGGTGGATTACATGGCTAAGAGCACCCTGCCCTATCAGCAAGGTATCGCTGGTCACAGTCCGATTATCGCTGGATTTCCAGCGATAATCACATTTTTTTCCAGCTAACACTTGGATTCCTATCGCATTGGAGATAGGAACCAGCGTTAGCTGGCGATAATTATCCTAGCGATATGTGCGCTTAGTGATAATTATCACCTGGCCTTGCTGATATGCCCCTTTGTTTCTAATCCTGGCCTCATGTCTTTACTTAAGATTCTTATCTGCTAGCTTCTTTGGGCAGAGAGACCTACAATGCAACCCCGATCACTTAAATCAGAATAATTTAATCAAACCATTCAAGGAGCAGTTCAGACAACCTGGGGGTGCACTCTTTGAGTGGGCTGTTGTACCTTGTGATGAAATCATTTTCTTGATGGCATAGCTCTTCGTGGTCATGCTACTGCTCAGAATTATAATGTGTGATACTTGACAGTTTTTATATTTGCATTACCAGGTTTAGTAATACATATTTACGATTTGTATACACTAGTTCTAGGAGCATGTTTCTCTGCTGATAGTTAGATTGCAATCTTACCCTGAATTGTGGTTTCATGTCATGTGATTCTTTTATTTATTTGTTTGTGGAGTTTTATATAGCGCAAACTAGACCTGAAGGAGCGCTTTACGTGAGCACCAGTTACATTACATTCATTTGTGTTAGGCATAGGAAGATTAAGTGATTTGCGCAGAATCACAGAACATTCAGCGTCCTTGCTGAGACTCGATCTCGGTTCCCCACACTTTTTAACAGGCAAAAACCTCCCTTTTAGATATTCGTAAGTCAGCCCTTTGTAAGTCTTGTAGCCCACAAGGTAGGGTGCATAATATTTAAATGTGGGATAAGTCGAAAATCAATGTTACAATGTATCTTCAGTGCCAAGTTTCTTATAGTTATTTTCATGGCAGGCCTGCGGATTAAAATACTAATGTATCACAGGAATGTGACCAGTTAGAAGAATAATTGAAGCACTATGGCCAATAGTTAATACAATTTAATTTGAGACGTGTCTTCAAAGATAAATTAAGATTGTGCATCCATCTTCTGCTGCTTCAAACTGCTTCTACCGAGCACACCCAAAGCACCTCCTTGTCACCAGAGGTTGGTGGGACTCAGGTGTCTCTGGCAATGATCAATAGGAGCCACAGCCTCCCCGAGCACAGCCTCGGTTGGCAGTCTCCTTCTCAGATGAGCCTCAGTCGCACCCAAGATATCACCTTCAAGGGACTCCAAGCCAACCATGGGCCTTTTTGTCTGAGGCCTTTTGTCTGAGGCACCCTCCGCTTCCAATCCGGAGGCCTCAGACTTGGACAACCTCATCCTCCGCTGTGATGACCTGCACTCTGATGGCAGTGCCCCTAAGGCTGAAGAGGAATCTTCTTCAGAGTAGTGGCAGGTAATACACAGTTTGGCTGGACCTGATAGACAGTCAGAGCCCTTGAGGCACTGGTCTAGCAGTGTACACTCCCCTGCTATTCCCCCTCTGTCAGTTGCAGGGAAACTTAGCTGCCGATCCAGGGGGGCATTGAGGGCAGGACTGTGAGAAACTGTGCAGCCGGTGACCCCAGACTACAATTAAACAACTGCTCAGGCCTATTCTGTTTGCTCACAACATCCTCCCCCCTAAAAAAATTAATACAGGCTGCAACCTGACACAGGTGAAGAGGGCACACAAAGCTGAGCAGTGGCTACCTGGCTGGAGCTGGGGACATACCGGTACCAGAGAGGGTCTCCCTCTCCTTCGGTCCCCCTTGGGGGAAGCAGGTCTTTTTGTTCTGTGGCGAGTGACCCCTTCAACCAGATCCAGTAGGAATTATAAGATGGCCTGCCCAGACCAGTGCTGATTGTTGCCAAGGACTCCTCCCTGACCCATTTGACCCCGCCTCACAGGACCACTGGACCACTACTACCTGTTACCAGTGCCCTGTCTGCTTGTGCTGCCTTTCCCTAGAGTAGCAAGCGGCTGGGCATTATGCACCACACTACACCTGCTGTTGCCTTGACAGAACCATGAGGAAGAAGAAGACCCATCAGGCCCACTCCTCCCAAATGTGCATAGGCCAGTTTACAAGTGGCCCGGTGGGAGACCCAGTGACCTAGGGGGATCCCTTGTGGGCATGGTCGACTCCAGAAACCAGAGACCTGTCCACAATATTACAGACCATTCATGCATCACAGACCCCAGTAGAAAATAGAATCACTGAGGTTCACATTGATAAGGTGCTGTTGCACCAAGACCTACAGAAGGTAGCCGGTAGAGTTACTGAAGCTGAAGGCTGTCTATCAAATGTAGAAGATGATGTCTCCCACTTGAAAACAAAGGTATCCCTGCTTATGTCTCAAAACGTTGAGATATGAGTCTGGGCTGTAAACACTGAAAACCTGTCCCACCGTAATAACTTCAGATTGGTCGGCTTACCTGAGGTCTCCGAGACACCAGACCCTGCAGAGTTTTTGGAAACATAGCTTAAATACTGGATGCCAGCAGGCATGATCTCAACCTGGTTTGTTGTGGAATGGTCACACAGAGCGTTAATATCCAATCCGCCTCCTGAGGCCCCATATTGATCAAATGATTCCAAGCATTCTAAATTTCTGTAACAAAGACTCCACAAAGGACCTGTATTGTTGAATCTCTGAAATAATGGTGTTCTCTGATTTCACCAGAGTGGTACAGGTTAAGAGGACATCCTACACAGAGGTCAGACAGAAACTGACTGCCATGAACCTGTCTTACATACTCCACCTGGGAATGGCTAACTAAAGAATGACATATCCATCAGCCGGCTTGATCTCCTTTGCCTTCTGGAAATGTTCCCCCTCAAGGCAGACAGATAGGTGGTCCTCGAAGGCAACGGTCCCGGACAAACTCCCATAGCAACCGGGGTCGGGCCTCGGCCGGGCCGTCTTCCTCACGATCAGATACATCTGTGCTGCTTTCAAAGGCTCCACTTCAGGCATCGCAAAGAGATTTGGCATCCATCAAGCCCACAATGCACACAGTGACCTCCAAGGATGAGGATTGTTCTCATGCAATCTCTGAAGAAAGGTCGATATACTTTCAAATTAACCAAGGCACTGGGCACTGTAGAGTCGGTTGGCACCTTATGGGTGGCATGCAAAGCTTCCTTCAGAGGGCACACCAAAAGCTTTATATCAAAGAGAGAAGCAGACAAGCTTCACCGTGTGACCCTGAGACTCCCAGATGAACCCTAGGGCAAGTTTTCTAACCAACCATTAGCCCATGCTGCATTAGGCAGCTATCGCTCGACGAGGTGCGCCAAATTTGGTGAGCTTCCACAGCGAGGGTGTATGAACATGGCAATAAAAATGGCAAGCTGGTTTACTGGCTTGCCACTAGACCCCTGGCATCCTGCGTAATCCCTGCAATTCTTGATGCTGACCCCACATCCCTCCACACTACTCCAACCATAGTCAGGCCTTCGCAAACATTTATCAGCAGTTGTATTCTGCCATACTAAGACCGGACACCAAACGTACCTCTCTACTACTGGATGATATCCTTTTGCCTGTGTTATCCCAGGCCCAACGGCATGAGTTATATCAGCCCATTACAGTCGGGTAGATAGCGTCACCATATCTTGCATGATGGAAAGACACTACACGCAGATGGCTATTGCATGGAACTCTATGACTCATACAGGGATATGCTATTGCTTCACCTAGTGGCACTGTATGCCGAAGCCGCTAAAGTGGACCATTTCCTGATGGAACTCGACAAGTCCACCATAGTTTTAATTCCAAAATCAAGCACTGCACCAACTGTTCAGCCTACCAACCCATCTCCTTCATCAAGGGGGAATTCCAAGATACAGGCCACCCAGCTGAAAATGTCCTTGACCACCCTTATTCCTCCAGAACTATGTGGCTTTATGTCGACTAGAGATATGAGGCACTGCCTCAGGAGGCTACACATTGCTCTGGCCCATTCACAGCTGCTGCCACCTTCCATGGCGCTACTACATTTTGTTGCAGGTCAGGTCTGGGCCCTCGCTTTTAGTATAATTCACTATTCCAACTCCAGCCTGTGCAGCAGTAGGGAAGGTGTTGGACTAGTAAATTGTACTATTCCTTATGTTAGAGCGCCCCCTACAGCAAGTCGATCTAATGACTTGCTATGTAAAGGCATCACGTTCTAACAACGCGCTCGTTGTAACACCCGAGTTGTAAAGAAACTACAATGTGAATACTGCGTTGTAAACGCTGTTTCCCTGCCAGAAAGGCTCCACACACCCTAACGATTTCCTGTAGGTTCCGACTCATATGAAAATAATACTTTCACCATCCTTACCTTTCCCCAAGCCACCTACACTGATCACATCTTCTCCCTAGCTCCATATGTTTCAGGTGTCCCCATGCCCTGGAGACTTCTATCATATGGTACTGACGTGTCTCTTTGTTGCCAGCTAATCAATGAGTTGATACGGATACTTTCATCAGGTGTTGGGTTGGGAGATGTTCCTGCAGGTTGTTCTCCTTGGGATATTTTATGAGGTGGGGAGTACAGGAGCCGACCAGACACTGATTGGAGTTCCCACTATGGTTGCAAAATGAGACAGAGCCTTGGGACAGAAATCACCCTTGCTGCCTTAACTGGGTTTACCATCCCCTTGGCAGATAAGGAGACACACCAACTGCATCTCTAAGCAAGTGGTATACATGATAACTTTGTGTGTAAGGAAGAAGGGGTATCCCCGACTAGAGTTCCTAATTCGGGATAGGTATACTATTTGTAAGAAAAGTAATTAGGAACTGGTTTGAAATAAAAGGTAAAAGAGGACAAATGACAGCAAGAACTATTGCAGAACAAAGTGTGTGATACAAAAATATGGCTTTTATTTTATTCAAATGTTATTCTATACACAATATCGTTATTTTGTTACAAGTAATTATCGTGTGCATGCCTCCACTATACATGTGACTGTCAGTCTACATATACATATACTTGTTGTTACATCCTATATACATTTCAAGGTAATTAATTTAGACTTGAGGGTTGTGTGGAAGATTGTTTCAGCACACTATACATAAAAACATGGCTAGATATGACATCTACGCGCGTTTCGGCTGGGGGCCTTCATCAGGGAGCCATGTGAGTATCCAAATGGACCTATACAAATAAAAAAATATATAAGCAATAGCAGTGCTTGTCAATGTCCGTGAATTGTCTTGAATATTTACATGTTAAAATACAGCGAAAGATCATTATGATACATTTATACAATAATACAAAACATGACAATAAAGTCTATGAAGATTCTTGAACCTGTCCTATTATTTACAATTATATACAGTTGGGTGCCCATATGGGCTGGTACATTTCTAGATTTATAGATACTAGAAATGTACCAGCCCATATGGGCACCCAACTGTATATAATTGTAAATAATAGGACAGGTTCAAGAATCTTCATAGACTTTATTGTCATGTTTTGTATTATTGTATAAATGTATCATAATGATCTTTCGCTGTATTTTAACATGTAAATATTCAAGACAATTCACGGACATTGACAAGCACTGCTATTGCTTATATATTTTTTTATTTGTATAGGTCCATTTGGATACTCACATGGCTCCCTGATGAAGGCCCCCAGCCGAAACGCGCGTAGATGTCATATCTAGCCATGTTTTTATGTATAGTGTGCTGAAACAATCTTCCACACAACCCTCAAGTCTAAATTAATTACCTTGAAATGTATATAGGATGTAACAACAAGTATATGTATATGTAGACTGACAGTCACATGTATAGTGGAGGCATGCACACGATAATTACTTGTAACAAAATAACGATATTGTGTATAGAATAACATTTGAATAAAATAAAAGCCATATTTTTGTATCACACACTTTGTTCTGCAATAGTTCTTGCTGTCATTTGTCCTCTTTTACCTTTTATTTCAAACCAGTTCCTAATTACTTTTCTTACAAATACATGATAACTTTCCCATGTGAGTACAGATACATTGGAATGATAACCTAGAATATAAAGACCAGAATATGCAAACACAGGAGCAATATACGTTGCTAGCAAAATACTCTGAAAATGCTGGAACACTTTATTTTCAAAGCTCACACTGTTCAAGACCTTAGATGGGTAATGATTGAGCAGATTTATGGAGATAACAAACACACAGAAAAGATTCTCTACAAAAAAGAACAACGTTGGAAATACAGATTACCCACTCACAAACAAGGTCTAAATAATGATATTCCCTGGTTGAATATCTTATAGGACACTCACACCAGATGGCCCAGATACACATGATAGAACTAAGGTTGTCTTAATATGCATTATAATTACGTACCATTTATCCCCGTTTTAGAGCACACATTTTTATCATTAGACACCCCAAGATCATACCCCTCCTTGACTGGATGCCCCCAACTAACAAATGTGCAACTGATTGAAACTGTATTAACCCTGGTCTTGGTGACAGATTTCATTGTATTTCATACTGATTCTTGGTTACCCTGAAAGTCACTCAGGGTGTATGGGTTATTGTTAGTCTTGGCAGCATATCTCACAAACCAATTTGCTGCTGGCTTAGCCTGTTAGTTACTTAGGGTTATGGAAATTATTTGATTACCCCAACGTTGCCTCATTCTCCCTGCAGCTGTATACAAGGGCACTTTCTAGACATGCAACTTGTCTGGGACTCTATTTTCCAGCAGACTTTACGTGCCGACACCTACGTGAGCACACACGATAGTCACCGGCTATGATAATAGAACAAATGGAACATCAGAGCATGCCAGTGTATGATCGTCCTCTGATCCAAGTGGGTGCTTTTGCACGCGCTGCAACTGGCTACTCTGGGAATACATTAATATTTCTCACAAGCTCACAAGAAGCAAGGCTCAGAGGCACCGATTAGGTAGTATGCAGCGATCCCACTCTTCACAAAGTAAGTCTCAGAGGCATTTCTTTTATGGGGAATCCCTCCCAAGATTACTTAGGCTTTGGAAAGGCATCATTTTATAACAGCATGTGTTTCTCTATTTTCAGTGTGTGACTACAGGGTCTGCCCCCCCTCCAGAGACCTAATGGAGCTTTGAATTACTTTTGGCACTGTAGGTCTTAATACTTGTTGCTCCTTCATTGCATATGTGAATGACACCTCAGGACACATGGCACGCATTTTTTTTGCAGTATGACACTTGAAGCTTGTCCTACTTACTATGGGCCATATTCTGAAGGAGCTATTGCTGAGTTATCGGCACCTTAACGCAGCCAAATTTGCGATAAACTTACCCCCATTCACAGGCTGGTGCAACAGTCCATATCACTAGTTTTCCAGTGATAGCAGCCGGAAAAAACATTGCCAAGGATGACCTCGGCAAGTATCGCTAATGAGATGCAGAATAGGCATTCCCGACCAAAAAGCTGCAACACCACCACACCACAACATTCTCAACGACTAGACAGATTGGCAATAAGATCACAAAACATGTGATAAGGTGCGTTAGCACCAGGAAACTAACACTTGCTCCAACCTGGTGAAAAGTCGGACTACAACCTGCACCACAAAAGCCTAGCCCAGAGCCACACCTGAAGAACAACAGATGTCATGGAGCCACAGAACATGCATCCCGGAGCACCAAGAGGGCAACAACACCCACCACCATCACACCCAGGACCCACCCTCCCCGAGGCCCCACTCCCGGCACCCTCCAACCACCCCCGGACAAAGATATGTCACATCAACCACATGAATTCATGTACCAAATAACTCGCATGATGTCACACAATCACATCTGGTGACATGCATGTGTGGTCACAAAAATGAGCATCACACATTCACCTTCAAAGAATCAAATGATAATTTATTAAAATAAACACAGAACAGAAATGAAGAGACATGGCGGCTCCCCTCGGGACAGTTCGTAGGTCACAGCCTGCAAGACAAAAATCATGATGAGAAGGTGTGTCTTGCGCACATCAAAGGACAGAGAGAGAGCGAAGGTGAGGGAGCGGGAGAAAGACGGACAGAGAGGGTGAGCAAGAGAAAGACGGACAGAGAGGGTGAGCAAGAGAAAGATGGACAAAGAAGGGGAGAGGGAGATAGAGAAAAGAAGAGAGGGACAGGAAGAGAAAGTGCCAACACTGCGCACCCAGGCCACACTGCTCACCTGCTGCCACCGGTGTGTTTCCAACCACGTGCCGGTGTGAAGTGCTGTTCACCAGGTCCCACATCTGAAACAGATCCATCACCAGAAACAGAGGCCAGATACCTTGTTGGCAAAGTAGATACAATTGCACGTAACTTCATCGCCTGTCCGCCCCTGCGCACCCAGGCAGCTGCACCCCAGCCCCACCTTCCGCCACCAGTGTTTAGAAATGAGGGCACACCACATGCCGCTGCAAGCCCCATGCCCGGGGCCTGCGGACTTGTCACCCTCCACATCATGCAGCTCCGCTCCGCAGGTCCGCAGGTCTCACATTTAGTGCTGGGACTTGATTTCTCCATAGAAGAGGACATACCAGTGCACCCGTCATCATCGCAGGCTGCACACCCGCTCAGCCTCATAGGTGCTACTAACTCTGTGATCCAGCAGGCGACACCACGTGGCTGTAGGCCCGGGCTGCCCGCTGGGTCAGGCCTACACTGCGGTCCAGCCGGGCACACAAAACCTGAGCTGTCCAGACTTCCGGGACGGGGCATCATCCAGGCGGCACACCCGCTCAGCACGTAAGGTGCCCCTACCTCAGTGCACCGAAAGCCACTGTCCCGTGTTGGTGTGCATGTGCCAGCCACAGTTCATCCGGTGCCACAAAGTCTGTGCCCCACTAGTCATGGACCCTCTATGATTGGGTATCGTGGTGGGATGCGTGTATCAAGAGGGAGAGAGAGGACCAGAAAGCTAGTCCATATCCCCCGGTTTATATATTGTAAATCAAAAAGAGACTAGCTTAATTGAACAAGGGAAAAACAAAAAAATGATTTAATTTATCAAGGACTCAAGTATGTTTCGTCACCGGTTAGTGGCACCTGGTAGGTGTGCTCATGAAGCCCTCACCCACCAACCTAGTTGGTGGCATGCTTCATCATCGGGCCCACCCAGTGACACCTAGCGTGTCCCGGGTGTGCTTCGACGCCTGATTACAGCGGAGCAGGTATGTCGCTGTGTGTGCGGTGAAGACTGTTATGAATAGTGGGTTTAAAAACGGCTTGGCGGGGATCCCAGTGCCCGGGGGCAAATTACACTTTAATGGCTGGGTCACCATCAGCGGTTAAAAATAAGGCTGTTGGATGTTAGAGGCGAGTTACGACCTCCCACATCCTGGGATGTGTCAACATGTTTCAGCCAGTGCCTTATGAATAAGCTGGCTTTCTTCAGGACGGATAAAAGGGTGTGTGCAGTTAAAACTAGTGGGTGTATATTCAGACTATGTGTATACACGCCCTAAAGTGTTTTTCTATGTGTGAGTGGGGGATTCCCATCTCAGAAAACACCTGTACATAGAACATATAGGACAAGGACAAAACATACAAGGAAAAAGTTAGAGTCACTTGACTGTATGACTTATATACAGTTGGTTGCCGGCTTTATAGCGGTGTAGGTGCTGGCTATAAGCGGCTATGGTGTAATGGTATTGGTGGTACCATTAGAGTGGGGTTCGCACTGGATTTCGAAGGTGGGGTGGCTAAAACACGAATTGTACAAGGTTAGTGCACAGTGGTACATGAGGAAACATAAGAGTTCATTCTTACGCTAGTTTTTCAATAGTGCTACTTCATGGTTTGAGAAGTGGCATGGGTTGACCCTGTGGAATAAAGACAATGGTTTTGCCACAAAGTTCAGAGAGAGAGAGAGAGACCTGTGGGAGAGAAAACGCTTACCAGAGGTGTTGGTCGGTCAATGTACTCACAGAATTCTTGGTCAGAGCCTGCCGTAGACCTGTACTGCCTCCTTCGCTGAACCGGTAAGGAATGGCCCTGAAGGTGAGCTTTTTATACTTCTAGTTGATTGCTTGATTGTTCTCACCTGTATGGTGGAGAAAGGGTAGAGAGACTCGAACTATCGAGTCATCGCGCTCGCGAGCGCTAGGCAGTGCAGTGGTGTGGTTCCGCGCATGCGCGTTGTAATGCGCCTTTACCGCGCATGCGCGGGGGAGTGCTGTTTCTGCGCATGCGCGCCTGCGGGAGCGTCAGCGCTACTCGCTCGCGCATGCGCGAGCAAGGCTATGCGAGGTAGCGCAATTTGAAAGCCATCTGGTGTAGGTGGTCGTCTGAAAGCCATCTGGTATGGGTGGCATAAAGAAAGTTTATCCGGCTTGAGGGTGCATAGAGTCTATGAGCTGGTAATGCTGGAATTAAGGAGAAATGGGACATGCCTCATTATAACCAGACATTGGTCTGTGAATGGGTGGCACAGTTGAAGGGTCAAGTGCATTTTACGTGTATGACAAAGAGTTCCAGGGAATGGCATCGTTAAGCCCATTGGTGGCTGTTGAAAGACGATAAATCCATCTTTGTTCTTTTCCTAGGAGTTTTTTGTCATTTTCAACAACACTTTCAGGGATTTGCTCAATTATTGTCCAATTGAAGTCATTGGGTGTGTGACAGTGGGTAATGAAATTGGTTTGTCAATTTGCTTACGTTTTTCTTGCATCGTATGGTGCTTCGATGCTCAGTGATTCTGGTTTTGATCTTCCGGGTGGTCATCCCCACATATCGGAGGCCACATGTGCACGTCAGAAGGTATACTACATTGCGTGAGTTGCAGTTGGTGTGATTTTGCTGCGTCCATACTTTGTTAGGCTCAAGGTTCAGTGTTTTGGTGTGTGTGGTCAGATGGCACACACTACAATCATTGCAGGGGTAGTGACCAATGACTTTGGGCAGTCCCCAGGCATTCAGAATGGTGTTCGCTGGTTGTTTCGGTGGTGGTCTGGGTCTGGTACTCACCAGCTGGTCCTTGAGGTTTTTGTTCCTTTTGTAAGCAAATCTTGGGGTTTCCCAATTCCTTTGTCCAGAATTAATGATCCTCCAATGTTTTTTTATGATTTTGGTCACTTCATTAGATGCCGTGTTGTAGGTAGTGACGCAAGTGATTGGTTACTCCTGGTCCTCCTTCACGTGGGTCTCCAAGAGGGCATCCCGGTTTTGATTTCTCGCCCTTTTCTGGGTTTTGCGGACGATGGTTTTGGGATAGCCACGGTTTTCTAGTTTGGTGGCTAGTTCAGCAGATTGTGCTTTGTAGTCGTTCACATCGGTGCAGTTTCTCCGGATGCGCAGGAACTGTCCAAATGGTAGGTTTTCCTTCAGGGGACGGGGGTGGAAGCTATTGAAGTGTAGTAGGGAATTCCTAGCCGTGGGTTTATAGTAAGTCGTTGTGGTTAGAGTTCCATCTTTTGCCCTGATGTCTAGGTCCAGGAAGGGCAAAGCTTCGTTACTAGCAGTGCTAGTGAACTTCAAGTATTGATCCCTGGTGTTGAGCCAAGTCATGAAGTTGTCCAGTTCAGTCTGCGAGCCTTGCCAGATGACCAGGATATCGTCAATGTACCTGTGCCATTTCAGGATGTGGTGGTTAAACGGGTTACTGGCCGTAGCAATGTGGGAGCATTCAAAATGGTGTACATACAAACCTGCCACACTGGGGGCAAAAACGCTGCCCATGGACGTGCCATTTGTTTGCAAGTAGAAGTTGCCTTCATACTCAAAAAAGTTTTGTTTGAGGGCCAGGGTGGCGCATGCCAGTATGAAGTCCCTGGGGGTGTGGTAGGGCCAGGGTGATGCCATTAGGACATCATGAAGGACTTTCAAAGTGGCGTCCTGGGGCAGGCTGGTGTATAGACTCTCCACGTCTAGCCTCATCAGGAGTTGGGTGTCGGGGTCGAAGTCAATTTTGTCTATGACTTGTAACAGGTGCTTAGTGTCCTTTATATACGTTGGGGTTCGTTGCACCAAGGGGTTTAGGAAAAAATCACAGCTGCAAGCCCCATGCCCGGGGCCTGCGGGCTTGTCACCCTCCACATCATGCAGCTCCGCTCCGCAGGTCCGCAGGTCTCACATTTAGTGCTGGGACTTGATTTCTCCAAAGAAGAGGACATACCAGTGCACCCGGCATCATCGCAGGCTGCACACCCGCTCAGCCTCATAGGTGCTACTAACTCTGTGATCCAGCAGGCGACACCACGTGGCTGTAGGCCCGGGCTGCCCGCTGGGTCAGGCCTACACTGCGGTCCAGCCGGGCACACAAAACCTGAGCTGTCCAGACTTCCGGGACGGGGCATCATCCAGGCGGCACACCCGCTCAGCACGTAAGGTGCCCCTACCTCAGTGCACCGAAAGCCACTGTCCCGTGTTGGTGTGCATGTGCCAGCCACAGTTCATCCGGTGCCACAAAGTCTGTGCCCCACTAGTCATGGACCCTCTATGATTGGGTATCGTGGTGGGATGCCATCATGTCGCCTTCAGAATGTGATGTCGCAGGCCCCTGGGCACCCATGCCTACATGCACACCACATGCATTTCCCCCTAGAGAGTAAGGAAATGGCATTGTGCACGTGCACACAGCCCATTTTATTGGCAGGGTCAAATGTCCCCCCAGCAGACCACTACAGGGGAGTCCTGGCACATGTGACATTGTCGCCCCCCCCTGGAGCGTAAGCGTAGTGGCTGTCTAGCGTATGCCAGTTCAGCATAAGGGTTTGAATGATGACCCCGGGGCTCTGTGTGTGGTTCCGCACAGGGCCGGACAAGGAAATAACAAATGCGTGTGTCGCTGTTGTTGCGTCTGCGCAACCTGGACGACAATCGGCAAAGTGTCACCCTGTGACCCAATTCCAATGACATGAGCCACATGGACGTAAGAGGAATTCACTGA
This sequence comes from Lissotriton helveticus, assembly GCF_964261635.1. Classification (NCBI taxonomy): domain Eukaryota; kingdom Metazoa; phylum Chordata; class Amphibia; order Caudata; family Salamandridae; genus Lissotriton; species Lissotriton helveticus. The sequence continues at coordinate 1,764,113,115 of NC_136065.1, forward strand.
CCCTACATTCATCCATACTTCCACATTTGAAAGACCAAAGACACAACACATCTGTGTGATCCGGAATGTTTAATGCACATTCAGTGGAGTGCTGCCTCTGGAGCAGTACAGGGCCATGCAAAGCCCACTTTCAAAGGTTGGGCCGTGGAGGGCCAGCCAGAGTCCTTCAGGGACTGAGAAGTCCAATGGAAGAGAAAGAGTTCCTTCCGCAGTCTGATGGCTGTGTCATTAACGAACAAACAGAATATGGCAGTCCAAGGTGAGTGTTGCAGAGTGTATTGGGGACAGTAGAAGGTGATGATGCAGAGGGCAGAACCAAGCTGAAACCGGCCATATGTCGGAGATGTATGCTACAGTTTCCTACGTACCAGTAAGGAGGTTTCATCTGCATCTTCGTCCTCTGCTGTTCCATGTGCCTCCCGTGTGGGTGGTGCTGGCCTTTCCCCAGCACTGTGTGGCAGTGACACCTTAGGGGCAGGAGGCGGGATGTCTGCCACACTCTGTGGCACTGACACCTCAGGGGGCGGAGATGTGGATGTAGTGGTAGCAGCAGCATGCATCTGCGCAAAGCCTTGTGGCAGCAATGCCATGAGGATGGTTTTGAGGTCATTATGGAACCCAGCTACCTCTCGCTGGTGTGCAGCCATGGCAGCCACTTTCTCCGCATTGGCCCGCTCCATGTTCTCCATGAGCCTTTGCATGAGTCCCAACTCCCGAACGAGCTTGCTGGAGCCCCCCTGACTAGACAGTCGTTCTTGTCGCACAGTCAGGACACTGGTGATGTCAGCCATGGTTTGTTGGAGGACATGGAGTGGACTGTCAATGTCCGTTAGGGACTGTGAGTGGTCCCTGATAGGACTTAGACACCCACGTATGGCATCTAGTTTGTCTGCCATGTGGTCGGAGCCCATTCGCACCTGTTCAACCAGCTGCTCCTGGAATCCCAACACACGGCACTGGAAGGCCATGTGTTCTTCGTGGGGGTCCTGGGAGTTAGCCGTGGTGGGGGATGCTGCCTGCTGTGTGGTCTGTGCAGGGGGTAGGGTGTCTTCGTTGCAGCTGGGCTGCCCTGCTCCTGGAGATGGGCTGTGGAGGCTGTCAATGAACTCTTGGAGGGCGTCGGAGTCGAAGCTGTGGTGGTGCTCTTCATCATCAGAGAAGAGAGGGTTGGGCTGCTCTGCAGGAGGTGTTGATTGTCCCTCTGCAATGTGAAGGGGAGATGCAATTTAAAAATGTATTCACAAGTGTGTTGTCGCATTTTACATGTTTACATACAGACTGTATGACTGTGTGCATCGTGGCTGTTTAGGAGTAAGTATGGGCGGAAAATTTGTTCCGCTCGCGGAATTTGCACATTTTTGGCAATTTCGCGATCCGCGAATTGCGCGAAATTGCCCAAAAATCCGCAATTTGCGAGTTGGCGGATTTTTTTTACTTGTTCGCGCTTCAAAAATACAATCTTGCGCGCGCGGCATTGACTTACCATGATTCTGCGTTCGCTGATGAGTTTTCCTCTCTGTTCGCGTGCGCTGTGAGATTTTGGTAGCTGGCCGAGCGACGCCGCGATCACGAACACGTCATTGCGACCCGAAACAGGAAATTGCAAACGTGAACACGTCATTGCGACAGGAAAAAGGCATCGCGAGCAGGCTGGTTAAGTGGAAACAAATGTTTGTGACCGTTGCAACCGCATGCTCAAGTTCTCGTTCCCGAACTGGTAAAAAAATCTCGCGAACTTACAAAAAAAAAAGAATTCGCAAGCTTGCAGAATTTGGCGGATTTTTGCGAATCACGATTACGAATTAGCGCAAATTCGTGTATCGCAAATTCGCAAATTCCACTCATGCTTATTTAGGAGGTGCTGCATATTTGATGGGGGACAGTGGACATTTCAACAACAGACATGTGTGTTTTTGTACTTGTACATTGGCATCTCACATTTCCCTGCAATGCCATATTTGCTTAGCCAGTGTCTACACCCAGTCGACACCAGTTGTGTCCTGTGTTCTGTTGTGGATGTGTTGTGGTTTGTGCCACATTGTTGTCAGTGTTGCTGTGCTTTGCAAGTTATGTTTGTGTGCTGCATTTCGGGGGGTGGCCCCTGCTACTCTGTTTTGAGGCCCCTTCTCCCTTTCCTGCGGTGTGCCTTTGCCTTCTGTGCTTATACAGTGCGGAGATGTGTCATACTTGGGTACATTGGTCTCTTGGTGAGTGTTGCGGGTCTATACATGGTTTGTCCGCAGATGTACTCTACTTAATTGCGCATGTGTGCCATTGTGGCCATCTCTCCACGTCCCTCCAGTCCCTGGTCGTTACTCACCCTGTTGCTGTTGTGTCCGGTCACGTTGAGCAGTGTGAGATCCCCCAACTCCAGTCACTACCTCCCCACTGATCACTGTGGACACCATTTCCTCCATTTCGTCCAGCTCCTCCTGTGGCGCAGGACTCCTACCTCCAGTCTCAATTGCTGCCTTCCGGTTGTGGGCGAGTTTCAGCTTGGTTTTGCGCTTGACGTCACTCCAGGACGTCTTCCATTGTCCTCTTCAGCACTCCCACTGCATTTACCTTGTCCACGATGGACTGCCATAGTCCATTTTTGGTTGCCAATGACACAGTGGAGGTGAGGAACAGTTGTGCATGGTGTTCAACCACCTTGTTATCGGGATCCTGCTTTCCTGCGGACTGAAGCGCTTCTTCCTACTCTTCTTCTCCATGGCCTTCCCTGACCCCGAGGTCCCAGGCAGGTCCTCCAGTGGGCTTGTGGGGTTCGGGTTCTTATCCGTCCTTGCTCCTGCAATGTCCATTGTACTTCGCTGTTGTTTGGCATTTATTTGTCAGTTTATTTTCTACTTTTATTATGGTTTTTCCCACCTGGCGCGTGTGACTTGCAGGCCTGTGGCTGGTTTTCTCTGATTTTAGTCAGTTGATGCGTTATCTGGGGACTATCGCATGGCACCGCCGTGTTGAGAATGCTTGGTTAACACAGCGTATTTTTCCCGCAATAGACTGCGATGTTGGAAGTTGCGTTAAGTAACTTTTGCAATGGTTACCACACGTTCTTCAGAATATGCCCCTACGAGTGTGAAATGCTGGAGATTTGCGTGTGTGCATGACTTGGTGCATCCATTTATCATGTTATTATACTTTATTAGTAATCATGATGGCACATTTTGGTGCCTGACGTAGGGTATGATAAATGCATCTCCCTTTCATTCCAGACAAATATTGGAAATCCCAGCAGTTTGGTTTGTACTAGAATGCATGTTTCTGCTTGTGAACTGTTGCACCATTATAGTTTATGATAAGTGAGTAAAAATACCACAATAAATTAGGGATTAGATGCAAAAATAGTCCTCAAGAAAGCCAGATGAACGGAATCGGCATTTAGTCATACTGAAACATGTCGAACTAAGTCTTGATGTTTGGGTCATTAACCCCAGTAACATAATTTCATTTCTGTTTTTAGGTCATGCCTAGGCAGTGGACATACACTGTTTGCAAGAGCTGTTGTATTGAACAAAACAACTTTATTCCCGCCTGCTATTTACCATTGGTTAACTCCTGCATCACTTTTCTCTGCTGCCTCCTAAGTCTTTCTGGCAGCAGATACCTCACTTCTGATCAAGGCTTAGGAGCACTGGTCAAGCACAGTCTCCTTACACTTACTTTCTTTATGTGTTGTTTTGAAGAACTTTTCTTTTAAAGGTTGCTTTATGCCTGACTCTACTTCCGCCCTCCCACCACCGACAGAAATGAGTCTCCCATAATCAGACGGCATGCCCGTTGCTGCTTTCACCCATCCCCCGATACACATGCAGTGGTTCCCTTTTAAGAAGCATTTTGACTATTTGCATATTGCCAGGTTCAGATCTTCATTAAACACACCACATTATTGCATTGGGGGACAGGTATAAATTGATACACTGTTGTGTAGTCGTAAACAGAGGGTATTTCAATATCCTAGTATGTCGGAATTTTTCTGGTCAATCAGCTCATTGTCCTGTGCAGTGACGAAGGACGACTCACATGTAAATCTTGCCTCGGTTGAAGGTTATCGCGAGAATAGGAAAGATCTGAAATCCCTGCGTTGGTCTTCCCCCTTTCTCTTTATGCCATATTTCAGGACTGATGAGTAGCTGATCTTGTTTGTTTTTGAGTTGCAGGTGAGGCTCTATCTCTAGGACCCCACACTTTCTCAGGCTATTTATGGTGTGATGGCTGCTGGGGCAAGTGAGACAGACCAGGAATCATAATCCTGAGGTGCCCACATTGCCAGAAGAGTCTGGGGTGCGGGTGCGGGTAGAAGAGGATACTGTCCTCCACATACATCTTGAGTTTGTATACAAATCTTAAAGTCTTGCTTCTGGCAGCCCCACTGTTAGGCACCCCTATCTTGTTTTGACCGTGTGTTACCTCTGGTACTCCAGAGCACAGCCAGTCTGTGTCACCAGAGCAACATTTGGTGCCCACCTCTCCACCCACACCTCCTTCCTACTGAAAGTGGGCTTCAATCAGCAAACAGGTTTGATGCGGTTTCTACCCTTAACACAGTCTATCAGCCCGTATCCACCGCTCTGCGGTTCGCCATGATTTGGTGGGGGTGCTAACAAAGCAGAAATAATTTCATGGGGTCAAATATTTCCCTCCTTGCCCTTTGAGGAACATTTATTTTCTGTTTTGGAAGCTATTATTGAAAAATGCTGTTAGAAATGGGGTTTCTGGTTAGGTAGGGTATATGCCTAAGCCATGCAGAATTCACCACTCTAGCCAGGGTAAGGGAGTTACACACCCAAGATAACCTCTGCTCACCCCCTTGATAGCTTGGCAGAGCAGGCAGGCAGGCGTATCCCAGAGGCAATATGTAAAGCATTGGCTCAAAACACACACACACCAGTGACGCTCCAGGCACACCACAAAAAATAGACCGCACACAAAGGTATATAAAAATATCCTTTGTTCTATACATAAAAACACATTAGATCACAATCACATATATTACTGGTCATGACTTCACAGGGATTACATAAATCACTTGGCCAATCGGGCCACTGTCATACACAATACAGTTAGGGATAACCAGTAACTACTGGTTGGACTGTACTGAGCATAACACCTTATGCATACACATAATCAGTAGTGCACTATGGTAGATACTTATAGAGTACACACATCATAGCAAGATCTGCCGGAACTGTTCATAAATACCACTAAGTGTATCACAAGTATCACCCATGTGGTGCCAGCATTACACACATACCGCCATCAGGGCGTAAGAGGCAGTATTTTGTACTGCGGCTACTGCACATTGGTTCTGGCAGCAAATATAGGAACACAGGGCACTGCGTCCCAACACCAATCCCCCCGGTGTTTCCAACACCTCAGTCAGACAAGGATCCTTTGTGGAGGCTTCCTTCCTGTCCGTTCTACTGAAGCTGAGATGCTCTCCCCGGCACAAGGCCTCCAAATCCACCCAAAGGCAGCCCCGGTGTAGCAGGCCAGGTCCACCCATACAAAGTACACCGAGAGAGTACACCCGAACCCTGGCTGCACGGGGGCATGATCAACTAAAACAATGCTCTGCAGAGGTCCCCAGACACAGTCCCAACTACTGGTGTGGGAGGGGTGGCTGGGCCATCCTCCATAAGCCCTACTCATTGGGACCGCTCTGTAGTGACCTCGCTGGGACCGCTCCAGTGCTCCCCTTGGTCTCCTCAACGAGACCTCAATGCCATCAGCCTCTCGCTTCTCCTGGCAGCCCACAGCTGATACGAGCCTGCGAGGCTCCCACTTTCAAGTGTGGCTGGAGGCAGCCCGCGAGTCTCCGGCTTCCTCCAGAGTACAACTGGGCCACACACCCCTTTCGTACGTTAGCAGGAACTCCTGGCTGAGGGATTTTGACCTGCAAAGATGCCATCTTGCAACCCAGGGCCACGTAACGGTGCCCGGCTGCCAAAACTGGAAGCGATGCAGGGAGCAAGATTGGGAGTGGAAGAGTGCTTCCCTCGATTTGGCTCTCCCCTCCCGTTCCTCAGGACCCTGAGGAGAGTGTGGTGCTGCCCACACTGCAGGGCGAAAATCGCTGCTCTCCAGGTCAGCACCGCCTAAGCCCCCTCTTTGGGCAGCAGGATTGCAAGCGCTCACCAAGCTTGCTTTGAGGGCAAAAGATAACGGAGCACTCGCCAGGGCTATGATTCAGAGTAGACCTCCTGGGAGATCACAGGGGTGCACCAGCAAGGAGCACACGGGTAGGCCAGTACAAGGGTTCTCTAGGTAAAGTGGTAGTCCTTCCCATAGCCCAACAAGCAGCAGCGCTATACTTCCAGAAGTCCAGTCCAATGGCAGTTTTCCTGGCAGTCCTCTGGCCAGGTGCAGTCCACGCAGTGTCTTCTTCTCTTTACGAGGGTCACAGCCCCTTTACTTGGAGTCACAAATGTCTTTGTTTTGGGGGCACTTTAAAATACAATTACATGTGCACAACACCCCCCTATTCACAGTGTAAGTCTTGGCCCCAGCCACACCACAGGAGAGCAGAGCCAGTATTGTGCCAGTATTGTGAAAGACAGGCACAGCCCTGTTCAGGTGCAGATGCTACTCCTCACACCCCTCCAAATGCAGACCAGTCCTAGTCAGGGGCAAGGGAAAACTCCTCCAGCTACTCTATCACCTTTGTCCAAATAGGGACCCTTACTTCAAGGGGATTACTTGGGTTCCCCAGGGTTCGTCACTATCACCTCTACTGTTTAACCTCTATCTACGCCCACTACTATATTCCCAAAAAACTACAATGTCACCATATTTAACTACGCGGACGACCTCCAGCTAATATTTCCTTTAAACACCACAGACTCAGTGACCGAGTTCCAAGCCACTATGACACACATACCGGGATGGATGAACCTCAATCACCTTAAACTGAACCCGGGCAAGACAGAACTGATCTTGCCCGGGAAAAGTGAACTGAGCTGGGGCCCCCACTTTTGGCCATCTGACATGGGTACCCCCCCACTAAAACCCCATCAGTCAAAAGCTTAGAGATCATGCTCAGTGCGGACCTCTCACTCAATGCGCAGGTAGGAGCCGTAGTATCTGCCAGTTTCTTCCAGCTCAGAAAGATTAAAAAAATCGCACACCTCTTGACACACTCCGCACTTATTCAAGTAGTCATTGCCCTGGTCCTTTCCCGCCTAGATTTTTCGAACAGCCTGTACTTAGGGCTCCCAGCAGGTTTGCTCAAGCGACTTCAGTTCGTCCAGAATCAGGTGGCCAGACTTATCTGGAATCTACCCAGACGGCAATCTATCAGGCCAGGTCTGGAAAAACTTCACTGGCTACCGGTGGCCCAAAAGATCACCTTTAAAACAGGTTGTATTACTTTTAAAGCCCTACATGACAAAGGCCCCAGATTCATCAGAAACCTGGTATCTAACTATGCCACCTCGCGCAACTTACGATCTGTGCATAAAGGTCCGTCCATTTAACGCCAAGGAGGTAGTTGCTTCCATCATTTGGCGGCCACCTTTTGGAACTCCCTACCACTTGTCTTAAGACAATGTCAGGACCTTCTGACTTTTAGACAATCTCTCAAAACTTGGCTTTTTAAAGAGGCGTATGCTTAGAGTAACTGTGTTTTGTGCCCCGTTTTACCAGTCAGCGCCAAGAAACCTACGAGTGTATGAGCGCTCAAGAAGTTTATTTTAACATAACATAACAAATAACCCCTGCTCACCCCCTTGGTAGCTTGGCACGAGCAGACAGGCTTATCTCAGAGGCAGTGTGTTAAGCATTTGTGAATATACACAGTAATACAGTGATAGCACTACAGATGGACACAACACAGGTTTTATAAAAATAGGTATTCTTTATATAGACTTAAACACAAGACCACAAACAACAAAAATCCACAATACTATACTAAAGGTTACTTAAAAGATGATAAAAGTCTCTTAATTCAAGTTGATGGTAAATGCGACAAAGTTCTCAACAAAGTTCTTGGATGCAGCACGCAAAGTGAACAAAAGGCTCGCAAAAGGGGGAGATACGTCGGTTCCCTGACCCGGGGGAACGGTTGCGTCCTTCCTCAATGCTTGCGCAGAGTAGGGGACTCGTCGGGAGCCTTACCGGTGCGGAGCTGATGCGTAGATTCTCGACCTGTTGCGGTGCGCAAGATGGCGCCTTGATGCGATGCGATGCGATGATCCAGTTGCGATGCGAGAAGATGGCGCCCTTGATGCGACGATGCGATGGCGATGCGACGACGCCCTGGCAGCCTTGTGACGACTCTGTACTTTGGAGCCGCGACAGGCCCTGCGATGCCCTTCTCCGGTGATGCGATGACAGCTCTCTTGATTGCGTCGCGCTTCTCCGGTGAAGCAACAGCATACAGCTTCGATGAACACACGCTTCCAGGGAGATGCGACGTACTCTCGCTTCCCCGGCATTGCGATGATTTCAGCTGCGGCGGCGACACGCTTTTTCTCGATGCATCGCGCTTCCAGCTCCCAGCTGCACGCAAGTGACTGGAGTAAGAATTCCCAGCAAGGAAATCCAGGAGGGGGCTGAAGGTGAAGTCTTTTGGCCCTGAGACTTCAGCAGGAGGCAAGCACAGTTCAAGCCCTTGGAGAATATTCTGTAGATGAAAGTCCTTACAAAGTTCCTTCTCCTTTCCCTTGGCAATGAAGCAACTACTGCAGGCCAACCCAGCAAACAGCACACTGGCAGAGGGGCAATCCAAACTCCTGCAGCTTCCTTGGTTCTTCTCCTTGGCAGAAAGGTTTCTTGTTCCAGAGTGATTAAAGTCTGTGGGACTGGGTCCAAATATTTATACCAAAAAATAAATCCTTTGTTCTCTGAAGGCAGAGAAGCCTCTGCCTAGTTTAAACTAGTTCCTGAGCACTGTGTTTACATGACTCTTCTCTTCCTTTCACTGTGCAGGGCAGAGACATCAGACGCCCCACAAGAGGTGGAGCCAGCACAGGGGAGGGAAGATGCAGCTCTGGAGTACTCTGTTGACATGATTCCCCTTCTCTTTTCACTGTGCAGGGCAGAGACATCAGACAAGCCGCAGGGGGTGGAGCCAGCATTGTGGAGGGAAGGCCCAGCCCTATTCAGGTCCCAGGTGCACTCTCCCCCTCCCATCTGGAGGTAAATCTCCCTAATCACCACTGGGCTGTCCCAGACTGTCTCCTGGAAGTTCCCCAGCCCTGCCACACACAAACCCAGACAAGGAATACATAAGTCAGCAGAGGCAGGCTCAAATGGTTAGGCAAGCAAATACCTACTTTCTAAAAGTGGTATTTGCAAACACAGAATATTAAAATAAACTTTACTAAAAGATGTATTTTATTATTCTGAGTTCAGGCATACTAAATTCGAATTTCTACCATGTTACCTGAGTCAGTTAGGATTGTAGGGATGTAACAAACTTCATTGCCCATTCTAATCTATGAGACCAGGTAGCCTTCAATAGTGAAAAACGAAAATGGCTGTGATTCACTACTAGAACATGCTACACACATCAGAGCATGTCCTACCTTATACTTACAATGCACCCTGCCCTTAGGCCTACCATAGGGGTGTCTAATATGAAGCAAAGGGAAGGTTTAGGGACTGGCAAGTGGGTGCACTTAGCCAAGTCGACATGGTAGTCACAGACTACACACAGGCCTTGCAATGGCAGGCCTGAGACACACTTTACAAGCTGCTTCTGTGGGTGACACAACCAGTGCTGCAAGCCCACCAGCAGCATTTGCTCTACAAGCCCTGGGCACATATGGTGCACTGTACTAGGGGCTGACAGTAGATCAAATAAGCCAATCATGGAATCCAATCAGTATATCAATATAACATAGGGAGCAATTGCACTGTGGCACTGATTAGCAGTGGCACAGGGCCCAAAACATACAACCAGCAAAAATATGTCAAAACAGAGGAGGCAATCCATCAAAAATGGAAGGGAGACTCACGCCAATGATGTCAGGTCTAACAGTCATGCTACCCCTTAATCTCATGAATTACCACTGAAGCACATATCAGGGAAGCCCCAATTCAAACCTATAAGACTGCAGCCTCACAGCAGTGAGAAACCAAATAGGCTGTTTGACACTACCAGAACATGTCACACGGTTAAGGCACATGTCCTACCTTTTACCTGCACCACATCCCTCCCTTAGGCGGTGACTGATAAGTAGTAAAAGGGGAGTTGCAGATGTGGCAACCACTTTATATGCCATGTCACAGCAGCAGTAAACTGTGTGTGCAGGCCCTGCAGTAGCAGAGGCCTGAGACATGTTTGAAAGGCTACTTCGGTGGGTGGTGCAAACAGTGCTGCAAGCCCACCAGTAACATTTAATTTTCAGGCCCTGGGTATATGGGATACCACTGTACAAGGGACTTATAGGTAAATTAAATATGCCAAACAGATGTAGACCAATCTCTTCAAGTTTACAAGAGAGAGCACATGCACTTTAGCATTGATCAGCAGTGATAAAGTGCCTAGAGTCATAAAACCATTAACAACAGGTCAGAAAAAATACAGGAGGAATGCAAAAAATTCTGGGTTGACCCTGTGAAAAGGGCCACGTCCAACAGGTACAAAGGAGAAAAAAAAGTGAAACCTGTTTACCTCTCTGGAAAGGGTACAGCTAGAAATAGAAAGACAGGCTCAGCAGAGTTTAAAAAGACAAAAACATTTCCACATATTTGGGTGCAGCTGCTTATATTTGGAAATAGATCGACAACGATCACTTCCCTGAACATAATTAAACACAGCGCCACATAATTCAGTGCCACACAATTCCACATGATGCCACATAATTCCACTCCACATAATGTCATTCAATGCCACACTGTGCCATTCCACAGTATTCAGCTCCACACAAATCCATTCCACACCACAGAACTCCACACAAAACCACAGAATTTCTCAACACAATTCCACTACACAACACATATATCCAAAGCACAAAATACAATCCAACATCATACCACAAACTTCAACAGCACACCACATAATTAAACTCCACTACATAACACTCCATAACACAAAATACCATTCAATATAATTACACTCAATGACTCACAATCCCACTCCACGTAATTCTAATACACTCAAAAATAAATAATATCCACATATTAATACTGCACACAATGCTACATAATACCATTACAGAAATCGACTCCATGCGACACAATTCCATGCCACATAATGCAACAAATAACAATTCCAATACAAACCACAGAATTCCAATACAAACCACATACATTCACTCCAGTCTATAACACATAAATAAGAGACATTTACATATACAACACCAAAAGCTCTAATTCTCTTTCTCTTTTTAACACCCAATCACAGAGGTCCAGAGCTTAGCTCCTACCTATTTGTTTTTTATCACCAAAAATGCAAAGCTATCCATACAGTTCCATGCCACAAAATTCAACTCCACAAATTTCCAATCCACACCACATAATTGTACACCAAAACCACATAATGCAACTTAAAAATACAATTACACAACACACTACATACATCCAATCCACACCACACACTTCCACATGATGCCACAAAATAGAACAGCACACCTCATAATTAAACTCCAATACATACCACTTGTTGGACTTGGCCCTTTTGGAAGGTTCACCCCTGAACTTTTTGCCTTAAGCTCTGACATAGTGGTAGTGATTTTTGGCCTCTGCGCTCTTTAGCACTGTGGCCCAGTGTAAAGTGTGTGCGCTCTCTGAGTCCGTGTGGTGGGATTGGCCTGCCCTCCCATAGGAATGCATGGGGGGTATGGGTGTACATGGTAATTCCTGATATGAGAGGAGTGCAGGGGCGAGTTTAGTATGTGTGAACTTGAGAGAATAAATGCTTTGCAATGGTGTGCGCAGATTTATGGTGACTGGTGGAGAAATGCCACTTTTAGAAGTTGGCATTTCTGTGTACTGTGTGTCTGCCTGCCTGATGTGAATTGCAAGTCTGGTTTGTGATTGACAGGTGCTGGATGATGTGGGTGGCTCCAGGAGCCAGGATGAGTCTGCCCAGTGGTGAATAGGGAGATCTGCATGTAGATGGGAAGGAGGAGTTGCACCTGGGACCTGAATAGGAATGTGCCTTCCCTCCACAGTGCCGGCTCCGCCCCCTGTGGTGCGTCAAATCACTGAGCCCCACCTGACAAAGGAGAGAGCAGTTGAGCAAAACAAAGTGCTCCAAAGGTCCCCTGAACCGGTTGCATCTGGTTCTCCCATGCCCTGCACCTTTACACAAAGGGTTTTACTAATATAAATATAGGGGCTGTGTCCCCATAAAATTGTTCAGTCTTGTTGTGCTGTTCCTGCTGGGGCATGCTGCTGCTGGGGCCAGGGGGGGGGGCTGCCAGGAGGGCTTGCCTCTGTGGGCCCTGCCTGGCCCCTGGAAATACTTTGTGGGACCCCTCTGCTTTTCTTTTTATTCCAGGACTTTACAAAGACGTTGTGCAGCCTCTCTGCGCACTGGGAGCGCTTTAACTTACTTTCCCCCCAAAGGAGGAGAGCCTTGGGACTGCGCAGCGCTGCGCTGCAGCCCTGGGTGAGGGAAACCCCATCGTAGGGATTCCCCCATGATGCCTCAATTGCGGGTGCCCACCCCTCTTTATATTTTAATTTAGGCGGGTGCCAACCCCGCCAATGCTTTCAAATTAATGCGGTTTCCCAACCCCGCATTTCCCTGCTGTGAAATATTCACCGCCGCTGGCTCGATCGAAAACCAGAAGTCAGGCAGCCCGATGCCTGGAGTGGGGCGGGACTCTAGCTTGAGGAAAGGAAGTCCCGCCTGCCAGAGAACGCGAGAAGGAGGGAGTGCGGCCTGGTGCCTCGGAAGCTCCATGACAATACCCCGGGTATGAGGAGGGGGCCCAGGTGAAGTAAGAAGTGGCAGCCGAGGCCGCCGATGCCAGTGCAGGGCTCCCGTGTGGGAGAGAAAGCCCTGCGTGGTGATGGCAGGCCACAAGAAGGAGACAGAGCCTGCCTTTGCCCCACGTGCAGGCTGGAGAAGACCGAGAGAGCGGCGCAAAGAGTCCTGCCTCCGGAGCCGGTGAGTTGGGGCTCTGTTGTGCTGGTGCCTGTTCGAGGCACATTGACGGTGCTGAGCGGCCCCCGTCTGGCAGAGGGCCACTCCAACGATGGGGCAAGTTTATTTAAAAGCCCCGTGGGGGCCAGAGGGCACTGGTTTCTCGGCCCCTTGTGTAATTTACAGCTGTGATACAAAAGGGGATGATGGACGGAGCGTTTGAACAAATCAAACACTCACCCCCAGTCAACTGATCTGGGTTTAATCCATCACCATTCTTTAGTTCACTCAGCCACCCCAGTTCAGACATGGCTATATGCAAATCAGTCTGACCCTGTGACTTGTGGGAACAGTCCAGCCCGAACTGCCAAGCCATGTCTTCCCTGGACCGGAAACAAGCATCCTGGGACCGGTTTCGGATTCATAATCCTCATCAGCCAGGCTATCTTGAATCCAGTGGCCAAGTGAACAAGGGACTCACGTCTGAGTATACCCTGCCACACTTAGGGCGAACAAAGCGATACAAAAGGGGATGATGGACGGAGCGTTTGAACAAATCAAACACTCACCCCCAGTCAACTGATCTGGGTTTAATCCATCACCATTCTTTAGTTCACTCAGCCACCCCAGTTCAGACATGGCTATATGCAAATCAGTCTGACCCTGTGCCTTGTGGGAACAGTCCAGCCCGAACTGCCAAGCCATGTCTTCCCTGGACCGGAAACAAGCATCCTGGGACCGGTTTCGGATTCATAATCCTCATCAGCCAGGCTATCTTGAATCCAGTGGCCAAGTGAACAAGGGACTCACGTCTGAGTATACCCTGCCACACTTACGGCGAACAAAGCGATACAAAAGGGGATGATGGACGGAGCGTTTGAACAAATCAAACACTCACCCCAAGTCAACTGATCTGGGTTTAATCCATCACCATTCTTTAGTTCACTCAGCCACCCCAGTTCAGACATGGCTATATGCAAATCAGTCTGACCCTGTGCCTTGTGGGAACAGTCCAGCCCGAACTGCCAAGCCATGTCTTCCCTGGACCGGAAACAAGCATCCTGGGACCGGTTTCGGATTCATAATCCTCATCAGCCAGGCTATCTTGAATCCAGTGGCCAAGTGAACAAGGGACTCACGTCTGAGTATACCCTGCCACACTTAGGGCGAACAAAGCGATACAAAAGGGGATGATGGACGGAGCGTTTGAACAAATCAAACACTCACCCCCAGTCAACTGATCTGGGTTTAATCCATCACCATTCTTTAGTTCACTCAGCCACCCCAGTTCAGACATGGCTATATGCAAATCAGTCTGACCCTGTGCCTTGTGGGAACAGTCCAGCCCGAACTGCCAAGCCATGTCTTCCCTGGACCGGAAACAAGCATCCTGGGACCGGTTTCGGATTCATAATCCTCATCAGCCAGGCTATCTTGAATCCAGTGGCCAAGTGAACAAGGGACTCACGTCTGAGTATACCCTGCCACACTTAGGGCGAACAAAGCGATACAAAAGGGGATGATGGACGGAGCGTTTGAACAAATCAAACACTCACCCCCAGTCAACTGATCTGGGTTTAATCCATCACCATTCTTTAGTTCACTCAGCCACCCCAGTTCAGACATGGCTATATGCAAATCAGTCTGACCCTGTGCCTTGTGGGAACAGTCCAGCCCGAACTGCCAAGCCATTTACAGCTGCCCCACTTGCTAGAGGGCAGCTGCCACGTTCCATGGGCATGTTTTGCTGTCGAGCCAGTGCACTATAACGGGGGGCACATTTTTAGTTTTAAGCCCCCGTGAGGCCCCAAGGGCACAGTTATGAGGGGCCCTTTTTCCCTTGATCCAAGCTGCCCTGCGAGAGCGCGGGCAGCTGCAAAGTTGGCACATTGTATTAAAGGGCACAGTGGTGCCAGGCCTCATTATAATTGATTCACAGCTGCCCAGCAAGTAGTGGGCAGCACCACCGTTTAGGCCTCAGTTCTTTGAGAACATGCCTGAGTTAGAAGTGAGATGCACTCCTTTGTCCCTTCTCTTCACAGCTGCGCAGCACTTAGTGCCAGCTGCACCATTTAGGTTTGCGCAGTGGCGCAATTGGATTCCGCTGCTAGGCAGCAGCCCTGACATTCTGAACACAGGGCATTTTGAGCCCCTTTCTGAGATGGCCAGTTGGCCAGGGGGACTGGGAGATAAATAGGACGCCAGGCCCTAATGTGATTACAGCCTCCACTATGGTCTTTGTAGGAGAATATGTGCTAAAATGTGAACTATGGGGTGCTAGGAAATGTGATGGATATAGTATGTTGTATGCACCCTGTTCTATACCTCTAAATGTGTTTTTATGATCAGGAGGTTGATTTGCATACTATGGTTTATGCTAGTTAGATGATGTTCCACTGATATTAATTCCTAATGTGAGTTATACTTATACAATGCGTTTAGACTTATGAGAGAATTCCATAATGCGTTTATGCTGGTGAGGTTGGCGCAGAATGTGATTCGCGCCTGATGTATTACTGTGCATAATGTAGTTTATGTTATAGGCTGATGCTAAGTACAGTGATTACCAGTGGTTACTGGTTGTACGTTTATGATCTGTTTTACTTTCACTAAATTTGCTTTGTGATGGTTCTGACAGTGGCCAGTTGGCCCTGTCAGGTGTATATAATTCCCTTGTAGATATGACCCGGTGCCAGGTGGCACCATGTATATTATGTGTTTACTATTCTAATGTGTTATGAGAATACAAACGCTATTTTTGATATAACCTTGTGTGGAGTTCCTTTTGTAGTGTGCCTGGGATGTTGTTGCTGTGTGGGTGCGCAAAAGCTTTACACATGGCCTCCGGGATAAGCCTGATTGCTCGTGCCAAGCTACCAAAGGGGTGAGCAGGGGTTATCTTTGGCTTGTCCCTCTCTTGCCCTGACTAGAGTGGTGGTCTCTGCTTGGCTTTGGCGCAAGCCTTAGCCAACCAGAGATTACATTTCTAACACCACTCCACAACACAAAATACTATTCCACATAATTACACACCATAGCACACAATCCCACTCCACATAATTCCAGTATACTCAATACCACATAATTATTCGCATATTGTTACAGCACATCATGCCACACAATTCCACTACACAAATACCACATAATTCCACGCCATACAACTCTACAACTAACTAATTCAATCCAGCCCACATAATTTCACTAATCACCAAATACATGTACTCCATAACACGTACGTAAAAGACATTGCCATTTATAATGCCAATACCTCTATCTCAAACGAATGCGAGACCTTTTGCATTTCCAATGCTTGTTAACTTTGCCGAAGGTTCTTTCCTTAAAGACTGACACAGACAAACCCACAAGCAATTTTAACTCTTATAATCCCTGCTTAGGAAGTGCTCCACTTACAAATTCCGTTGAGCCCACCCCCTCACACTAAGTGTAGTGGGTGAGTAATGATGAAGCAAGCCACCAGTTGTACCTGTGGTTGAAGAGCCTATTTAAAAAGTCTAAGAGATTCCAGGGTCTCAGATTCTACCAAAGTCAGTACGCTTTGGATGAATAGGTAGGATAACCCTCACGGATTGACTTGGTTTATGTTAATAGGAAGGCTGAGGGCATCCTTGTTTTCTTGGCTGTTCACTCCCCTAAATGTGAATAACTCATGGGAGTACCAACATTTGCGACACAATATTATTCACAGAGCCAAAAGCAAGACAGAAGGACCCTATGCTCAGAACTGTTTATTCCTTAAATGTTACCCCTTTAGTTAATTGATTATTTATCAGATCTAAACAAATGTGCAGTTTGGAAAATATGTAGAATATATGCTCAGCCCCAAGGCTAACATAGTCTAAAAAATTAATATAAAGCATTGGTGAACAAAAAAAGTAAAATAAGGGATGTAACATTTTGATCCAAAACTGACAATGCTTTCCATGGTTTTATTAAAAAGTATCGTGACCCTGGCCCTAATCATCACCCTAAACATAACTAACTCCCAGCTTGATTTATCCGTCCCTTACCTTAAACCTTTTCCTCCCTCTAAGCCCACCCTCGCCCCTACCACCTCCCCATCATCAATCATGAAGCCAGACCTTGGACCTCAATTAGGCAATGGCAAATGTAGAGGTAAAAATGATACAGCAATGTCAAGGTAAGGTAAACGAGGTAATGTTAGAACGCCCAGCCCACTTCATTTCATATGAGGCAAAAAGTTATTTTTTGTTAGTTTCCTTTCAGCAATGACAGTTTTTGAACGTCTCCCTTAGCAACTGGAATTGACAAAATGTAGGTCAACCTAATTTAAGTAATGCCTCAATAACGTACAATGGAGAATTATAAACGGGAGTAAGTCTAGGAAGTAATGAGTGGAATTAAAGTAATTAGCCAGTAGAAAACAAAATTGTTTGCAGAAAAGCCTCTGTCTCTCCCTACTGTGTCTGGACTTAAGCAAGGACGTGAGATAGGTGGTGTAGATGAGTGGCTTGTCTGTTCCCATCTGTCAGCTGGGGGAAGAGCTGCGAGCTTTTTGTGAGGAGTGAAAGTAGCTTCTCCATCACACAGGCAGCAACGTATGGCATCATAGCTGGCCAGCCCTGCTCCTCAGCGGTGAACTGTGACTCCAGACGGAGCAGCCTTCCGAGGCTGGCAAGCCAAGGTTACTATGCTGTTCATGCTGGCTGTGGGGAGCCAGAAGAAATTACCGATTTTTCTATTCATTATTCAAGGATTTTTTTTTTCGAATCAAAAAAGACTGTTCACTTCAGGATGTGCTAAACTGATATATGTTGGCCTTTACATAAAGTTTATAACAGGGTTGTAACCGTGTGGTTAGCTCTGCAAAGTGATGTGTTCCATTATAGGCTATGTCTGTTGGCCTCATCACCATGCCAAATGGGCAAGGTGCGGGATGCTTTAGCCTGCAGTGTTCCATGGGACCAAGCCTGAGAGAAGCAGCTTTGGGTAAATACTGGCAGTTGCGGACATTACAATCCCTCCCAGGGATGTAGCTTAGTCAGCGAAATTCTGTAGTGTGAATCTCAAATTTCCCAACTAAAAAAGCAGTGAGCTGAAGGGGATAGGGGTGAGATGACCAATGTTAACGATGGACTCTTTTCATGAGAAACAGGGATAATACTGATTTGCATTAGGTAGGCCTCTTTCTACGGTGGCAAGGTTGATGAAAAACGATGGATTAGAATGCAACTCCAAGCAATTGGCACTGCTTAGACTATTTGCAAACATTCATCCCATCACCTTTTGGGTGTTTGATGGCCACTAGTATGCTTGGAAACTTGAGACTGGTGCAGCTTGCCAAGCCTACTACTGCCACTTTTTGTAAATTCCAAACAGTAGTAAATATGTACCCATTCAAGGGGTGCTTCTATTGGTGGCTATTTACTACTTTTTTGATTAACCAGTCACTATACACATATTTAAGATCCTGATCTAAAAATAAAAAATTAAAACCTCTTAGTGAAATGAGAACAATGAGAAAATCTGACACAGACCCGACTCACGACCCCCAGACCCAGCTACTAAACCAAGAGTCCATCTGAGGGGTGTCACACCCCAAAATCCCAGGCTGAAGCTATATCTCTTCTCGTCTCACCTTAGCTTTGTAGTCCTCTCTGGGAACAAATGACTATAGTCATGTACAATAACAACAGCCTGGAATCCCTGCCCCTAATTAATGGCTCATATGCTACACCTGAGTCATAAATAGAGGACGTGCATGCAATTCAAGAGGGCGAGCCGAGCCATGGGAGTTGCTTCACTCTAAGAGTTCATGCACATGTCATGAAACCATTTGAAATGTATATTGTGCAGCAAACATAACGTAAAAATATGATATAATTTACAAAATTCAAAAAACTGTATTTCTTTAACAATTAAAAGTGACACTTTAGGAGCGATATTAGAGAATGTCTGTTCTCTTGCTTGTTTCGTGTATGTGTGGAATGTGAGAGAGTAAGTCCTGCATAGCAGAGATGTCTGTCTGACTGGTGGAAGGAGATGCAACTGTTAGTGGGGACCTAAATTGTGT
This sequence comes from Lissotriton helveticus, assembly GCF_964261635.1. Taxonomy (NCBI): domain Eukaryota; kingdom Metazoa; phylum Chordata; class Amphibia; order Caudata; family Salamandridae; genus Lissotriton; species Lissotriton helveticus. Next base: position 1,764,132,209 of record NC_136065.1, read on the forward strand.
AGTGCCTTGAATGTGTGCCTGAGGAGTTTGAAATTAGTCAATTTGTGTATACGGAGCCAGTGGAGCTTTCGGAGGTGTGGTGTGATGTTAGTTCTGTCTGGTTGAGGATGAGTCTGGCTGTCGAGTTCTGGATGGTTAGTCATCTTCTAGTGAGTTTCTTGGTGATCCCAGAGTAGAAGGTGTTCCCGTTGTCCAACCTGCAGGCAACTAGGGCATAAGAGACAATTTTTCTAATGTTGCTCGGGAGCTATTTGAAAATGTTTCTCAGCATTTTTTGGCGTATGAAGCAGGATTTAGTAGCGACGTTGACTTGTGTGGTTACGTCCAATTTGCTCGTGATGATTATTCCGAGGTTCCTGGTGTGGGTGCTGGGTGTGTATCCAAGTTCAGCTGGCCATCAGTTGGAGTCCAATGGCAAGGTGTTCTTGCTAAGGATCACTACTTCTGTCTTTTCTGTGTTGAGATTGAGTTTTCATCCTGTTGGCAACTTATGTCATGCAGGTGGAGAATTTGTTTCTTGCACTGGCAGTTTTGTGCGAGATGGAGAGTAGTAGTTGCATGCACTAGTGACATTAGCCAGAGGAATTATGTATAAGTTGAAGAGGGTGGGGCTGAGCAAAAACCATTGCTGGCCAGCTCGCTTCACTCTTTAGAAATACCAAAACATATATACAAACATACATAGGTGTTAGATCTGGGGGTCTATAGTTGGCTATGGTATTCACCTTTGTCCAAATAGGGACCCTTGCTTCTAAGTCAGATAACCCCTGCTCACCCCCTTGGTAGCTTGGCACGAGCAGACAGGCTTATCACAGAGGCAGTGTGTTAAGCATTTGTAAATTCACACAGTAATGCAGGGAAAACACTACAGATGGAGACAACACAGGTTTTATGAAAATAAGTATTCTTTATATAGACTTAACACAAGACCACAAATGACAAAACTCCACAATACTGTACTTATGATTGACTTAAAGATGGTAAAAGTTACTTAGTTCAAGTTGGTGATAAATGTTCCAAAGTTCTCAACCAAGTACCTGGATGCGTAACACAAAATGAACTTAAGGCTTGCAAAAGGGGAGATGCGTTGGTTCCATGATCCGGGGGAGATGATGGGTAGCACCTCAATGCTTGCGCAGAGTAGGGGATGTGTTGTGATCCTTACCGGTGCGGGGATGATGCGTAGCTTCTCGACTTGCAGGTCTGGTTGCAATGCGCAAGATGGTGCCTCGATGCGATGCGACAATCCTGGTGCGATGCGAGAAGATGGCGCCTTTGATGCGACGATGCGGCGATGATGCGTAGACGCCCTGGCAGCCTTGCGATGACTCTGTACTTTGCAGCCGCGACAGGCCATGCAACACGCATCTCCGGTGATGCGATGGGGACTCTCTCGATGGCCTCACGCTTCTCCGGTGATGCGACAGAAGGCAGCTTTGATGAAGACACGCTGCCTGGGAGATGCGGCGGCATCACGCTTCTTCTAATTGCGACGCGCTTCCACCTTCCAGCGACACGCAGGCTTCTGCAGTTAGAATTTCATGGGGGAGCTGGAGATTACGTTTTTTGTCACTGAGACTTCAGCAGGAGGCAAGCACAAATTCAAGTCCTTGGAGAATAAGATGTAAGATGGAGATTCTGTAAGATGATGACAGTCCTTAAAAAGTTCCTTCTCCTTTCCTTAGCAATAAAGAAACGACTGCAGGCCAACCCAGCAAACAGCACATTGGCAGAGAGGCAGTCCAAACTCCTGCAGCTTCCTTAGTTCTTCTCCTTGGCAAAAGGTTTCTTGTTCCCACTAGTGATCTACAGTTCTTGGGTCTGTGTCCCAATATTTATACCCCAAAATCCTTTGTTCTCTGAAGACATAGAGGCCTCTGCCTAGTCCAAACCAGTTCCTAAGCACTCTGTTTACAGGACTACTTCTTTCCTTTCACTGTGCAGGGCAGAAACAGCAGACTCCCTACAGGAATTGGAGCCAGCATTGTGGAGGGAAAACACAGCCCTGGAGCACTTTGTTGACATGATTCCTTCTCTTCTTTCACAGTGCAGGGCAGAGACATCAGCTGCAACCCAGGGGGTGGAGCCAGCATTGTGGAGGGAAGGCCCAGCCCTATTCAGGTCCCAGGTGCAACTTCTCCTTCCTATCTAGATGCAGATCCCCCCATTCACCACTGGGCTGACTCATTCTGTCACTTGGAATCCCCCAGCCCTGTCACTCAACCTCCAGACAAGGAATGTACAACCTAGCAGAGGCAGGTATTGGATAATTAGACAAGAAAATACCTACTTTCTAAAAGTGGTATTTTCAAACACAGAATGTTAAAACCAACTTTACTAAAATATGTATGTTATCATTCTGAGTTCAGGCATACTAAATTTGTATTTCTACCCTGTTCCCTGAGTGAGTTAGGATTATAAGATGTAATAATCTAACTGCCCATTCTGGCCTATGGAGAACAGGTAGCCTTGCAATAGTGAACAACTAAAATGGCGCTGTAATTCACTATTAGGACATGCTACACACACCAGAGCATGTCCTACCTTACACTTATAATGCACCCTGCCCTTGGGCCAGGGGCGTAACACAGGCCCCCGCAGCCCACGCGATGCGGGGGCGAAGCTCCAGGGGGCGCCCTCGGCACTGCACTCTGTCCGGAGAGCTCCTAATTAAGCCCGGAAGGGGCCCCTCTACATACCTCGCAGGAAGGCCCCCTCAATGTTCGTTACGCCAGTGCCTTGGGCCTACCATAGGGGTGGCTGGTATGAAGAAAAGGGAAGGTTTAGGGACTGGCAAGTGGGTGCATTTGCCATGTCGACATGGCAGTTATAGACTGCACACAGGCCTTGCAATGGCAGGCCTGAGACACACTTTGCAAGCTGCTTCTGTGGGTGGCAAAACCAGTGCTGCAAGCCCACCAGCAGAATTTGATTTACAAGCCCTGGGCACACATGGTGCACTGTACTAGGGTCTGACAAGTAAATCAAATAACCCAATCATGGAATCACTAATTAGTACATCAATTTAACATAGGGAGCACTTGCACTGTGGCACTGAATAGCAGTGGCACAGTGCCCAAAGCATATAACCAGCAAAAACATATCAGAAACAGAGGAGGCAATCCAACAAAAATGGAAGGGAGACTCACGTCAATGATGTCACTATTAGGACAATGCGTATCTTTACCCTATAACATTTTCCAACAATCTCATTTGTCCCATGGCCGGGATTATGTTGTATTAGTCCACCCTTGTTTTGGATGATGCATTTTCAGTAGACTAGCATCATCTCCCGAAACGGACATGGAAGAATAAGATAAAGCTGATTTAAAGACAGGCCGATGAACACTGGTTTACTGTTCCTCATATCATTCCAGCCAGTGTACATTTGTGTAAAACAATGAAATTATTGTCTCCTTATACTCTTCTATGAAATTTCCTTTTTCTTAATCACCTTGCACATGAGCAGTCTTTCTTTGCATCACCTTTTTATAGCAGCTGTTGATTAATATATCTTTCGCCTTTATATGTAATTCTTATTTTGTAATTTCATAAAATAAGGCAATATAAAGGAGATTTCTTCTCTAAAACTAACTGTCTGTGTCTTTCTCTTTGGTGTGTAGAGAAGATTATTTTTTCTCTCATGTATAACATTTTTTTGTTCAAGCAATTCAGTGACTGATCCAATTAATTTTGGAGGTCACAGCCTTCTTAGTCCATCCAAGACGGGATGTCAGGACCAACTTGTGTCTTTACCACATTCACATTTAGCTGGGTGCAACACAAAACATTGGTTTATTGTCGGTGGCACATCATAAACTCTGTATTACTTGTACATTTTACACATAGTGGATGACAGTTCACAGTTTTAATATAAGGATCATGGGCAACCTCGCCCCATTCCATCCGTAGACTGAGCCTTCACCTCCCATAATGGGGCTAATGTGAGACAGCATACACCTATTTTGCCATGAATTAGCAATATGGTTCCTCTGTTGTGCACGCCCCTGGTTTTGCGGATCCTGCTTGCCTCGACTCAGTCAGTAATATCTTTCAGACTGCTGAGGTCGATGATGGTCAGCCCCCTGTTCTTGCACGATTCATGGGTGGATTCTGAGCTGTAAAGCTGCCATACATGTGATGCACCAGCACGTCCCACATTCCCAGTTAAGATTGCTAGATCTTTTTAAATGTCTTCTACAACATGGAATGAGAGACAGCTAGATGATTTTCCATGATGATTCTGCTCTATACCCAGTACCTCTGTTCTAAAAGTGCAATGTCACTCTGCCTGGAAGTAAAGGTGATAATCCTGGAAGGTCACGACGACCAGATGACATCCATAGCAGGAGGATGGCCGCTGACTGAAAATGTATCCAACTGGCCTCCTCGTATATGCCCTCAGTCAGCGTCTCAGAGAAGCAGTCTACTTGGCCTGTTGGCATGGTATGGGTGTAAACCTCATGACTCATGAGGATGTCATCAGGCATCTCATGCACTTCTTTACTATGCATTGTCTTTAAAACAAAACTTCCTATTTTGCTGTGCCTTGACATGAGTAATGAAATATACCAGCACACAAAGAATAAGACCACTTGGGCAGCTGGAGGACAGGACACCGTCACACAAGTGCAGCATTTACAGGTGCAGTACTTCTGCACCTAATACTATAGAACTAGGGGACGCAATTATTGTCAAAATTGCATATCTGCAGTATGGGGCACCCCCGTGTTAACAATTTTACTCCATGTAATATTTCTGCACCTGTACAGTTCAAATTCATAATCTGGGCCTTTGTTCGATGAAGGGCCTTTCTCTCAATAGAAACATGTACTCTAGGAAGATCCCATTGTGTGGCGAGTGGCAGTCAAGAAGTAGTGATGACAGGCAGGGTGATACTAATAATTAATTACGACACGCCATTTCAGCTGCATAGATGAACCTGTAAGACTACAAAACGATTGTCACTTCTGAAGGCAGCTGCCTTGATTTGAATGTTAGATTGGCAACACTTTGTTTCATGAACAACACTAATCTTTCTCAGAGGGAATCAACTCTTGTAAAAGACAGTGCCACAAAGGTGTAGTTGGTTTATAATTCTTTTAGTGGGACAGTAGTCGCATTTTTAAGAAGTGTTGTATCTAAACTCAATTGAAGGACTAGCAAAGTCTGAATTTTATAAAAGACACAGAGACAAGTATTATGCATTTATCTCTTGCTTGGTATTTTGCATAGAAGCCCGTAACAGTATTAAATATCATAAAAATCAAATACACTACCCACAAGGCTAAGGAAACTACTAATGGAATTAGAATCATGGTCTGTATTATGTAACAGGTGCATTGTCCCTGTTGGCACCATAGCACACCGTTAAAAAGGGGTGCCCTATTTCAACCAATGCACTACCTTCAGGTCAACCACAAAGTCCTGTCCACTCTGTGGGCAGCACATAAATGAAAGACAAAGCAGCTGATTGACACACATGCTCCGCCGTTCACTGTGCACACAACACCCATCTGCACTTCAGAGGGGGACATAGATCCCCTGAAGGCAGATGCAGTGAATGACTGCACACCCCTGCGGGGGGATGTATGCGAGAGGTCCATGGGACCATCTTTCCCCCATCCAAAGGGGTGCCCTATTGGGTAGGAACAGTAGAATAATGAGGAAAAAACAAATGATGCAGAGAAAATTCACAGCGATGCACTCTTTATCATCCGATGATACCGAGGATTAGCCCAGACCCATATACTGTGGAACTACAGATAACAACAGATCAAGGAAACTAAACAAATGTTTCCCCGGGAGGGAAACAGTAGAATTTGTTTCAGAACTAAAACACTCAATCCCATAGAGGTGGGATAATACTCACCTCTATGTTTTTACTAAAATTTAAACTTTCCTACATGAGACACCAGAGAATTCACCATGACTGGAGGCACCTATTACACAATTCCAAACGGTTTTAACTAAAAGAAAATGTTGAAGCTGGTGTACAATAAAATTCTTTAAAAGTTGGTGCTGGCAAACAATTGGCCGCTCTAAGAAAGTCTATGCAGGCACCTACTCAAAATGCTTTGAAAGACATGGCTCCTCTAGAGGAATGAACACCAAAAACAGAAATGTCAGTATTAGCTTTGAATATTACCCATTTAACCCAAGTAGCAAAATCGGAGTAGAAAAACGAGGGAATGGGGTTTAATGCATGAAATCAGAAGTTGTCCTGAAAATGTTCTGAGAGAGGGTCATATTCTATGAAACATATTACAACACAAAGTTTAGGATGTTCAGAAGAACCAGGATACTCCATTGAAGATGAAAAAATCATAGTTCTCCTGGATAAAGAGAAAAAGGATCCAGGCGGAGTAAACCGTCGAACTGAAACATCCAAACCTTGGTGTCTCAAAATCTTTTTAAATGAACTAAGAATTACAGCATAGTCGAATTATCTGATAAAGCTTTCAAGGACAATGTGTCATTATCAGTCCATGGAGAAAATACATTCAGTACCAAATTGCCATGTCACAGTGAGAATATTTGTTAGAAGAAGGAATTCCTTAAAGCAGTTTGCAAATCAGTGGATGTTTTCCCACTGGGGTGCTGTGATATAATGTTGATTTTAAAGAAGTTGCTGATTTACAACTATTCACATTTCTAGAAATGTTACATTAGGAGGATAACTGGCTGGGAAAATTTGCTTTAGAATCAATAACTGAGAAAAGGAATTGGAATTTGATTTCAAACACCCACAAAACGTTGCTATCCATCCAGATGTTCAAAACCCTTGAGCTGGGTGCTTAAGCCTTCTCAATGAATTTGAAAGTCTTGTTTGAAACTTCTGAAACTGACCAGGAAGGCCTGAAATTTTCAGGCCTTCCTGGTCAGTTTCAGAAGTTTCAAACAAGACTTTCAAATTCATTGAGAAGGCTTAAGCACCCAGCTCAAGGGTTTTGAACATCTGGATGGATAGCAACGTTTTGTGGGTGTTTGAAATCAAATTCCAATTCCTTTTCTCAGTTATTGATTCTAAAGCAAATTTTCCCAGCCAGTTATCCTCCTAATGTAACATTTCTAGAAATGTGAATAGTTGTAAATCAGCAACTTCTTTAAAATCAACATTATATCACAGCACCCCAGTGGGAAAACAAGCTTCCACAATAGGATTAATTGTGGTAATGACTCTGTGGATCTTGAAGAAACTAGTTGACATTGGAAAGAGTATTGGAATGCCTACTGACGTTCAAAGAGATCTGGGAACCGAACTTAGAATGGCCCAAACAAAGTTACAATTACTAAAAGGGCTGTCTTTTTTCCTGATTTTCCAAAGACATCTGGAAATCATGAAGAGCAGAGGAAAAGCATAAGGAAGATCCTGATTCTAAGCATGGTGAAAGGAGTTTGCAGCCAATGAAAATGGATCTGGTTTCCAAATATCAGAGCGAAAAAGTTGTGCTTTGAGTCTGAAAGTGAAGAGGTCTAATGATGATGGACCTCAAGTTGCCTGGAGATGAAGAAATACTGGAGCATGTAGTTTTCAGTCGCTTTAATCTTGAGGTGAAGAGAGTGCCAATCTTTAGCTGCATTAAGTTAACCAGGAAGATATTCTGCTGTCAATTGAAACGTGATGGAAGAGGCAGTACTCCCAAAGTTGTTTTGCAAGGGTGAATAGTAACATTAAGCACATACCTACTAAATTATTGATGTATTTTACTGTGGTAAAAATGTCCATTCTCAACAGGAATGAAACTTACACTTATTTTTTGCAATGTGCAAAAAAGACTCTATCTGTGGCCATGTGCTGTCAGTCGAGATCTGTCTGCATCAAGCACCTCACTCTGACTATTTTCCATCTGATTCGAATTCAAGATAAGGTTTAGAATTTAAAATTGATATTCTGCCCCATGCATGAAGTTGCTGATGCCACCATTTTGTTTCTTCCTTTTTTCTATCTAACGGAATCACTTGTGAACAACTTAGACTTTCCGTAACTGAAGGATCTTTAGATGCTAAAGAGCTAGATAATAGAGGGCACCCTTAAAAACTATTGAATTGAAGAAGCTAAAAAGACCAACTAATTAAGATGGCTAAGAGAGATTTAGGAAAAAATCAAGAAATTATATATTGCTTCATGATCGTAATTAATTTGGACCCCGGAAGTTGAAGGGAAAATTATCTTGTGCTCCCATTCGAAATGGAGAAATTTTGGATTATGAGGAAAAATAAGAACAGATAAGTATCATCTAGATATCAATTTAAGTCAGTCTCTTCGATGAAGACGTTTTAGAAGTGACTAAATGATGAGAAATCAAGTGTATCTTGAACTTTTGAGTTCATCAGAGACCGGTCCTCAGAAAAATGAAAAGAGTGTGGCCAAAACGTTTGTATTGGTGTTCTAGAGGACTGTATTTGAATGCATATTACAGTTCCTAGGACCACTCATATGAAGTTATGAATTTTCAATTGAGCAGTATCATTAAAAAAGGACTCTTGGTTGTAATAGGATAAGCTGAATACTCGCCATTGTTGGTGGATATTCTTGTTTGCCCAAAGAATGAATGTTTCTGTATCCTCTCCATCTTTGAGGGAAGAAGACTGGTGTAAAATATTGGAATCCTTATTGACCCTTGTTGTTTGCTAAGGGGGACTGATTGTCACAGCAGCATCGACTGCCAAACTGGTCTCCTTTTCTTCCAGTCCTTGAAAAAACAGGGTGACCAAACACTTTACTTAATAAATACTGGACATTGTCTATAGAATTAAATCTATTAACACATTTAGAGAACTTTTTGAGTTTAGTCGTCATAAAAACAGCTTTCGTTGAGGGACTTACTTCAATGGAGGCCAGCTTTGGTAGCTATGATTCCAGCTTTAATAAAAAGTCCTTTGTGCCATTCAAGAGAAATAGTGGAATTCATATTGCCAATGAAACGTATGACTCATTGGATCCAATTTGAAAGCTTCGAATGGCCAATGATTTTGAAATTGCTATTTAGCTTGTTCAGCCATTGAAAAATGTTTGAGAGGACCCAAAGTGTCAATGCACAATCAACCTCCTTTTTTGTGACTTTTCGGGATTTGGTAAAAAAAGGAAGTAAGATTGGATCTATTACTGCAGAGTTTTAAACTTGGTTAACCACCATGGGCCTTGGGCTTCCTGACCTCACTTGTTCATTATAGTGTAAGAAAGTCATCCTTTTGCCCTGTTTTCCCCCATTCTTTGACTGATACTGATAGTAGCTGACTCTGACTGCACCCTGGGCTTTGGTAAACAGGTCCAGGGCCAGTGCTCTGATTCAAAAAGGTATGTGGTAATTTGGTATAATTACAATTGAGAATGACAGACTCTGTAAGTCCCTATTATAGAATAGGGCAAGGGGGTGCAAACTAGCTAAAAGTCTCTAGTATATAATAAGCCATGGGAGTTTAGAGGCCCTGCAGATTTCCTGCACTTGCATGTGTGCACTGATATGAGTACCTGCTGTTATTACCTTTAGCCTTGCTTTGCAGACTTCCATTAAAAGTAAATTGTATGTGGATTGACTTTTGTGGTATGTGCACTTTATAAGTGATAATCTACCTCAGTTTTATATATATTAGGCACCCCGAAGGTCTCCCCTAGGTATCCCAGAGGAGAGGAGATATGTAACTATAAGCAAGGACCTTTTAAAAGATGTTTTATATGCTCTTGTGAGTGAATAAGTACCCATTTCATTTTCCCCATTGTAGATACCTAGCTCCATAGACTAGCATTGCAATATTCTAATTAAATATAACTCTTGCTAGGAAAAAAGTTTGACAATGTCAATCAAAGACTTGAAATATTGGTTATGATACATCCAACAACTTGCACATGCTACTATTGAATTTATCATAACTAGTTGAGAAAGGAAGTTATAGAACGTTATTTTCTGTAATCCACAATCCAGCCTTAGAGAGGCCTCTCCTGATTGGTCAGCCATAAAATGCTTAGTCAAGCTGCTTTGATGAAATGATAAGTGGCCTCAGAGAGCAGATGCTAACTGATGGAGAGAGCTCTGCAGCTGCAGAGGATGGATCACAAAAGGGAGCTGGGCAAATCAAGCTGTGATTCACAGAGAGAGCAGAACAGAAAGAAATGCCAGGCTTACCTACCCCCACATTGTGTACCCCCAGCCAGATGGCAAGGGCATGAAAAGAATTTGTAGAAGGGCAAGTGGAGTTCTTATGTAAATGAGCCACACTAGTAGGTTGGTATAGCCATCTTGAACTTTTAAAGTGCAGTGCCTTGTGGGACAAGAATATGCCACACTTTGTAGGAGCTGTCATGCTTTTGGATGGCACCCTGCACCCCATAGGACAGGGGTGCACCCATGCTTGTTGCCACAGATCATTGAATAAAAATGTGAGCGCTGAAACAACTCCATTGTGAATTTGAATTTGCTGTCTGTAGCTACAAGAAGGAATATTGTCCTTTGGAACCCTGGTCTGAACCACAAAGGATTGCTCCTTGGAGGACTGCTCCTGTTTGCACACTTAGAACTACAGCCCTGAGGACTTTGCCGTGCTTCAAAAATTATTAAGGAGTGTACTCCCTGAAAGCAACAGGTTAAAAGAGCTTGCCTGCACAAACCCATCCAAAAAGTCCCCAGCCTGGAGTGAGTCCAGTGGACTTTTAAGAATTTGGCCGGGTGCATTATTTGATCTGTAGTCCAAACTTCCAAGAACCATGTTGGAGCTTCTAGACCCTTGGATTTGTGTTTTGGACCCTTTGGACCCTCAAGAGAAACTTCAGGAAGAAGTTCCAGAAGTTTGGAAACTTTTGTGAAAAAAATCCATGAAGTGACCGACTTGACATCAGGATTCGTGCCGACTACCTTCAACTGCAACCCGGCCAGGATTTCAGGTTTGTTCCGCTAAAAGCTTAGGAGCGCCAGACTTCCAGGATTTCACTGAGGCTTTGCAGAAATTCAAATCTTCGAAACTGCACCTAATCCAGCCTGCTGTAAAGGGTTGATTGACGTCAGAAGAAAAAGCTCCAGAAAAGTTTATAAGTGCGAAGGTAACATTTTGAGCAAAGCATCTGGCTAAGTTTATCTGACCCGGACTCCATTGGGGTCAGCCTCAAACTTTGACTTTGCCCTGGTTCAAGCGCAACCAGATGTCCCAAAGTTGCGCCTTAGGCTTTAAAGCTCTAGAAAGTGTTAACTCTTTAGAAATTCATCTCTCTGGTTCCCTATATTGGATTGTTGCCATTGTGGTATCATTTTAAAGATAAATATATTTCTATTTGTTATAAATTGGTGTGGGATATTTGTTGTGTGTGTGTCTTTCTTATTTAATGTATTGGTGTTTTTAAATGTGTTACATACCTGTCTACTGAGTTAAGCCAGCCTGCTCACAGCCAGCTAACGAGGGTTGAGCAGGGGCTAATGGTTTGACGCCTTGTCTAGACCTTATGTGGAGTGGGTGGCCTTGTTGCTAGTGTTAGGTGCATACCTACCCCTATCAGTACTCCATCCTCCAACATATAGACTTTTCAAGAGGAGTACAAATCCTTCCTCGAATATAACCCTCATTGTGGCAAAAAGTTGATCAATCTGTGGAAAGCAAGGGAAAAAATCAGAGATGGATCAAAAAGAAACTTTCCAGCCAAATAACTCTCCTGGGCAGATGTATTGTTACTTTTTTCAGCTAATTTTGAAACACTCTTAATTTGATTTTTGTTAGTGTAAAACCAAATTAAGTCTGAACATCCTGAGCATCAGAATTAGAGCCTAGTAATGTCAGACTTATCTTCAGACAAGTTATGTTGAATAACCTGAAAGGATCTCTTTCTTGAATTTGTTTCTTCTGCTTGACACAAGGGATTTTTTCTTGCTGACTGCCATTATCCATGGAGAGTGATACACCCTCAATGCCTGTACTGAAAGTGTCAGAAATTATTTTGTAAGGAACAGCTGAAATCTCTGAGGCTAGAAGTTCAAAGTAGCAAGGATGTTTGAAACTTTGGGGCATATTATCAAGGATTGGCGATAACATTCATTGCGCTTTAGAGTCCGTTTTTGGGCGAAAAGCGGCAATAATATTATCGATTTATTAACAAAGACATGCTAGCACGTGCTTCCTTGCCTTAGCGCCCGTTGTCAGTACGCCTCGCATCGCATCGGTAATAAGATGCAAAGGAGGCGTGCCTGACAAAACTCTTTGGGAAAATATCACTAACCCAGCTACGCGATATTATCAACGAGGGGTAGCGATATTTGAAATCGCGTTAACTATGCCTTAACGCAGGAATTTAACGTCTGTTAAATTCCTGATTGAGGCATACCTAACATGGGAGGTGGATTGTGGGGCTAAGGCCACGGGCCTTATCATCAAGTTATCGCTGTTTTCCATGGAATATCCCTGGAAAACCAGCGATGTTCCATGGAAAACACCGCTATCGCTGGAATATTTATTGCCATAGTGCTAAGCATTGATAATACAGCGATAGCTTGACTATATATATTCCAGCGACAGCCGGCGATAATTTAAAGTGCGCTAACCGTGCTCAGCGATAATTATTGCTGGGGCTTGATAATATGCCACTAAGTTTCTTAAATGTCGTTTGGGAATTATACCTCATGTGAATCAGAGTTACATTCTTCATACTGATTAATAGAAATAGTCTTCCTGCTACTACCAACAGGCTTGTTCTGTGCCTGTATATTATCTTTCACACTTTTTCCAATATCATTGATAATAGTTGCCAAAGAAGCTTTCATTGTGGATGAGGCATAGTTATTAATACATTGATACCCCTTCATTGGTATCCATATCCTACTCTCTGCAGAACATATGTGGTAAAGGGCCCTTGCATTATGAAGGGCCACAATGTATAATTGTCCTTGCTTGAAAACTAATATAGCCCTAGAGCCCGCCGTGGTGGCCATTAAAGGCCCACTCCAGCATTAAGGCCGGAACCAAATGTGGGGGCCTTTAACAAGGGAGTGGGTGGCCTTTAATATCCATTGGAGCCCACTACAGAGGGCTCGACGGCTTTTAGAACATTCTAATTTGTAATTTGTTGCTGTGAACAAACATTAGAATGTTGATGTTCTGGGCTTCTACCAGCCAATAAGAACCTCGAGCACTCCATTTATTTTCAATGGAGCGCTCAACCTTCCAATGTTCTAATGAAGTTTAGGCTTCTTTAATTACGGAACTAGGCTTAGTATTTCTGAAGCAAAAATAAGGGGGACTCACACTAAGTCAGACAAACAATTAAAGGCCCAGCACTCTGCACGAAAGGAAACTGATTAGTGTGTTTGTTCATAAGTGGCAGAAGTCAGGCAGATAAATAAATGAATAATTGTATAGAATGTGCCTGAACTGTAAGGCACACATGTTTAATGTTGCGAACGTCCTGAGAAGAAGTCGAGAGACACGTGTATGGCGGCCCAGCAGGACCCAACGTGAGCTTCTCTGCGTGGCGAGGCCCCAGGGCAAAAGCCAGCGGACCATGAGCTGAGTTAACTAAACGCAGCATGTTTAAAAGCAACAAATAATGGATGAGCAAATAGAAACAAGAACTATAAATGTGTAATGCACGATGATAAATGATAGAGTACTTCCTTGACATTGGAGCAACAAGAAAGAGGGCGTACTGCTCTAACAATTACTATTTATATATGGTTTATTTACTGCTACAGGCTGTTATGAAAAGTAAACAGCAAGAGAGAAATGCGTGATGGGAGCTGCGGTCTTGTCATAAAACAAATCCAACTCTCACTCTTGCTTATGAATTTGCAACAAAACATGTATCTCTTAAAAACACATACCATTCACACATTGTCTATGTTCAGTCAAATCCTCACTCTAGCTGTACCAGCCAAAGAGCACCCACAGCTTACATCACCTTTGATTTAAATGTTATTTTTTAATCGCTTCCAAGCCCAAGTAATTATTTATCTGGTAAAAATATTTCTAAACGCATTCACATTTCTCTTCCATAATATTCATTGTATTTATTATTTTTGTATATTGCTAAGGACATCGCAGAGTGCCATTAGAGCACTAATGAAAGCATAGGTTGGCCACAGTCCAGTATGTGAAACTGCATTCAGGGCTATCACGACCTGCTCTTCCTCAAGGTCACCATGCTGGGGTCCATGAGTGTAGATATCAATGGTGCAGCAGGTGCAGTGACACCAACGCCCAGAGCTATGGGGGAGTCTAATTCACTGAGATCGATTGTTACTGCCAAGCCAGAGGATGGGGTGCAGTTTTCTTGCTTGTCCTTTGCGGGGATATATTTGAATTAGTGCATCTTCCGACAACCACCCCCTCTGTTGGATGAGTGACGCTCCACCACATGGTCCTCGTCCTTGAAAAGTGTTATGATGAACCCGCCATTTCCTTGTATGCCTACAAGGAAATAGATCACTATATACTGGTTAAAAGTATGTTGCAAAAACCCCAAATAAATAAAAAAAACTGATTCAACAAAGAGAGCAAAATGAAAAAAAGTCAAATAGAGAAGAAACCACTCTTTTGCCTGCTCTCTCGACCCCTCTATATTGCTTCTGCACCCCCTTTATCTTAAACTGCAGCTATTAATCTTTTTCCATCATACAGTCTATCATCTTTTCCATCAAAAGTTTTAGATCACACTTTGGTCTGTGCTGCACTGATGGGAGGGTAATGCACTAACCAAATAGTAGAACTCTATGTTAAATGTTAGTTACTTATTAATATATTGACTGTCACTGTACGCCTCCTCGGGCTTTTCACCTATCCATAGAGATGTACAAAAACTGAATAAAGTTCTCCACTGCCTCATTTTTTTTTTTTTTAAATAATTTTTATTGTAAGCATACCTGTACAGGCCTTTACATATAGAAACAGCGTCATAAAAGCGAGCAGGTATACACTGCGGCACGTCAACCAGTACACAGCCGTTATGCCCACAACCCGGGGGTTGGGCGGCGATGATGTCTCCGCTCTTTCATGCCTGACGGTCTAGATAGAGGAGTGGCTGTCAAACGGATCACGTGCATGCTTACTTTTATAGTCCTACCCAACTGTGCGCTAATACCCCCAACTCCCACCCCCTGCGCTATTCCTACCCCTCCCCCCCCCCATGCCCCTCCCCCCCCACCACCTCCCAACTAAGGCGTCTCTAACGGACATGTCTGGGGTACTGGTAAGAGCCCCCCTGCATTACTGCTGCTACTGGGCGCTCAACTGGCCTCTACCACCCTGTCTACGTCGGGGGCCTCCTCCTCTTCGTTAGCCTCAGTATCCCTGAGTGCTTGAACCATCACTTCCCATGAGGTTGCAGTGTCTGCTGCAGTTTGGGTAGGGGTCCTGCGCGCCAGCTGGTACCTATGTGTGCTGTCAGCCGCAGCCCATTTTAGAAATTCCTGCCGCCACCTCCGTGGAGTTGGTCCCACCCTCGCCTTCCAGTTCCTAGTGATCTCCCTCTTAGCCACCATCAACCCCATATCGATGAATTTGCTCGTGAGTTTGGTCTTGGGGGTATGGGGGAACCAATGCAAGAGACATTCCGCCGGTCCATAGTCTATGGTCCTATCTGTCACCTCATTCAATACTTCCCCTATTTCCTGCCAGTAATCCCGAAGGGCCGGGCACGCCCATAGCATATGCACTAATTCCGCCCCTTCCTCCGGGCACCGGGGACAAGTTGCTGTTACCGCCCCGAAATACCGCCTGATCCTCCCCGGGGTCATGTACGCCCTGTGTAATGTGTAATAGTGGATTAATTGGAAGCGAGCGTTTCTCGTGCTGTTGCGAGCCCTACGGATTAGCTGTGCCCACGTTATGTCGGGTATGTCCCTACCCAGGTCCGCCTCCCACTTGGTTTTTAGGGCTGGAAGGGGGGGAGCAGCCTCTCTAACCATTCGGTTGTATAGGCACGTTACCGCCTTGATCGTGCCCGCCGCCATCATAGTGTACTGGCACGCTGCCGCCGTCCCAGGTTCCTCAAGGCCTGCCCCCCATTGGGCCTGTATTGCTCTGGTCACCGCCGCATGAAGCAAGAATCCCCCTCTCGGGACATCAAAGCGGTCCATGAACTCCTGGAACGGGAGCAGCGCGCCATTTTCGTAGAGGTCCCCGACCACCTGTACTCCCGCCTCTTTCCACCCCTGAAGCTGCGACCAGTCGCCCCCATGTGGCAAAGCCGTGAGCATGCCCAGAGGGATCTCCGGCGCGTATGGGCGCCGAACCCCTGCCCTCCTCTGCACTCTGTTCCAGCATTGTCGGTACGTGCGCTGTTCCAGCGATAAATCCCGACTGTCCAGCCGCTGCTGGAGGGTAATATACGCTAGGATGTGTCTGGGTGTTCCCCGCAAGCTGTCGTCCTCCGGGCCCCGATATACTCTCGCCACCTCTTGCGTGAAGATCTGTAGTTGGGCTGCAAGATAATAAAGTTCAAAGTCTGGCACCGCCAGTCCCCCCTCATCTTTCGGGCGAGAAAGCGTGGCGAGCGCCACTCTGCAGCGCCCCGCTCCCCAAATAAACGTTGTTACCAGAGATTTAAGCAGCCGAAAGAAGGAGCTGGGTAGCCAGATCGGGAGCGTCCGGAAGTAATATAACAGTCTCGGCAGGGCAACCATCTTTAGCAAAGAGATTCGGCCCGCCACCGATAGTGGCAGCGTGGCCCAAAAGGCCATGCAGCCCCGCAGTCCTCGCACGCATCTTCCCAGGTTGCCCTCAAACAGGGCCTCCGCCGTGTGGTAAATGTGGACCCCCAGGTACTTGATGCAGGCGGGTTCCCAGGCCGCCTCCGACCGGTGTCGTGGCTGGGCCGCGCCCTCCTGCAGCGGGAAAAGACTCGTCTTGGGCCAGTTGACCCTCAGGCCCGACAGTTCTCCAAAGCGTCCTAGCAACGCTTCCGCTCCCTGCAGGTCCTCATCGCCGTCGCGGAGGAATAGCAGTAAATCGTCGGCATACAGCGAAATAAAATGCTGTCCGTCTCTAGCTCGCACTCCCCGGAAATGCCGCCCCGTCCGGGCCTCAGCCGCCAATGGCTCTATGGCCAACGCAAATAAAAGCGGCGATAGGGAACAGCCCTGCCGAGTACCACGTTCTACCGGGTAGCGGAGGGACACCGTCGCCCCTACTCTCACCCTCGCTAATGCCTCCGCATACAGGACTTTCGTCCAATGAATATAGCCCGGACCCAGCCCAAACCGCTCCATCACAGCATAGAGGTAGTCCCACTCCAGGCTGTCGAAGGCTTTCTCAATGTCGACCGAGAGGACCAGCTCCGTCCCAGCCCCGCCGACCAGCCCGTCCATGAGGCGGACAAGCCTCCTGATGTTTATGGTGGTGTTGCGCGTCGGTATAAAACCGTTCTGGTCCTCATGTACCAGGCTCGTCATGTGAGGTAGGAGCCTCGCCGCTAGTATGGAGCTCAGGATCTTATAATCTGCGGTGAGCATGGAAAGTGGGCGATAGGACGCGGGGTCGCCACCCTCTCTGCCAGGCTTCAGCAGTGGGACCACTAACGCCTCCCGCATTGACTGAGGCAGCCGGCCCGCGTCCTTGGCCTCTTTATACACGATCAGTAGTCGTGGTGCCAGAACGTCTAGGTACTTACTATAGAACTCTATGGGGAGCCCGTCGATACCCGGCGATTTATTCCGTGCCATGCGCCGCACCGCCGCCTTGATCTCTGCTAGCGCGACGTCCGAGCCCAGATCCTTTGCCTGTTCCGCCTCCAGCCGTGGGAGGGGCAATCCAGATAAGAAGGGTTCCGCCAGCTCCATCCTGTCGCCTGGGGAGCTCCTGTAGAGGCCCTCGTAATACGTCTGGAAGCCGTCGACTATGCCCAGCTGAGTGTGTTGCACCGCGCCCGCCGCATCCCTTAGTTGGAGTATGGGGGAGCATCTTCGAGTGGGGTTCGAGAGCCACGCTAGGAGGGTGCCCGCCTTATCGCCCTCCACGTGGGAGCGCAGTACATAGCGCTTATGGTCGAAGGCTCGGAGCCGCTCCACTTCAACGGCTACTGCCTCCCTGGCCGTGCAGAGCGTCTCCTGGAGCTCAGGGCGCCCTGGCCGCTCCTTCTCCACCTCCCTCAGCCTGGTATCCGCCTTGGCCAAATCGCCCAACAACACCTTCCTCACGCCCACATAATCCCTAATGCAGATGCCCCTGACTACTACTTTAAAGGCGTCCCACTCCGTCGCCCTAGTGGATGCCGTACCTTCATTCTCCGCGAAGTATTGAGCCACCCCCTCCGCTAGGGCCGCTCCGAAGAGGGGGTCCTCTAGGGTCTCAGGCCGCAGTTTCCAGGTAGGGACCCTGGGTGGTTCTGCCACCCACGCTAGCCGGATCAATAGCGGATTATGGTCTGAAATCGTTCTCGTCAGGTACTCAGACCCCGTAACGTGCGGCAACACCCCTCTGGAGCAGAGTATCGTGTCCAGCCGGACATGTAAGTCGTGGAGCCCGGAGAAAAAGGAATAGTCCCGGTCAGTCGGGTGCTGTCCGCGCCAGACATCCACTAGTTCCCAACTTTCCTGCCACTCCCTTCTGCCCTTAGATAGCCTGTGGACCGGGGAATCGCGCAAGGGGGGGTGGGACCTATCCAAAGAGGGGTCCGCAATGGAGTTAAAGTCGCCCCCCAGAAGGATCGGGCCCACCAGGGAGTGAGCCAGTCGCCCCGAAAGCGACGTGAAGAAGGCCAGCTGGTCCACATTTGGGGCATATATACTAGCCAGGGTAACCTCTCTACCTTCCAGCTTCCCTTCCACCACCACATACCTCCCTTCCTGGTCTATCCACTGGCACGTTAGCTGGAAAGGTGTGCCTGCTCTAATCCATATTAGTACCCCCCTAGCATAGGCTGAATAGCTGGTGTGGTAAACCTGCCCCCGCCATCTCCTCTGTAGCGCCGCCCCCTCCTGCCGTGTGAGATGTGTCTCCTGAAGCATCGCGATGTGCACTCCCCGTCGTACTAAATAGGCATGCACCTTGTGTCTGCGCTGCATAGTATGTAGGCCCCGCACATTCCAGGTAATACAGTTCAACTTTTGCACATTAGCCATTGTCCCAGTGATCTGGTCGAAATCTTCCCTCCCGTCCGCGCCCGTCGGTGGTGGTGGTGCCCCCCCTGAACAAAACAAAACATTCCAACAGTCCTACCCACGGTGTACCCAGGGTCAACACCTGCAAGAAGAACAAACAATCCCCAACTGTGGAACCCCCCCCCACCCCCAGAATAGGCCCCAATATCATGATACTAGTTCCCATCCAAACTCCCACACCTGAGTGACCCAGGTCTCGACTACACAGCCGCAGCCGTGGGTGCCTTAAGGGCCTACGGAGCGCGGACTCGGCCCGAGGGGTGCTGCGCCACCCAACTCCCTGCCCCCTCCCCAGTTCCACATGTCCTCCCCGCTTTGAGCCCTCTGGCGTGCCCCGGTCCCCGCTATACTCGTGGGCATGGGTCCACTTCCCAGCACCCAAACTTTACCCATCGTGTCCTGCCAGTGTTTCAGACATTCAGGATCTCGTCCGCCGTTTGCGGTGTCACCAGCGGCCCTCCAGTCCGAAGAATCCCAGAAAGGTCCGATTCTGAGCCCGAGGCCGATGCAAGAGTGTCCGAGTCCGTGGCCCCTCTGGAGTCGGGGCCTTCCGCCCGAGCCTGCTTCTCCACTTCCTGTAATGCAGCCCGCCGTTCCGTTTCAGTCTGGGAGGCCGTCGGTCCTAGCTTCCCCCTCCCTCGCTTCCTCAGCCTCTGTGATTTCCGCAGCCGTGCCGGTGAGCGTTCTCGCTCCTTCTCCCGTTCCTCTCGCGCCTTGGCTCCGTCGGTGCCAGCTTTGTATGTCTCCCACCAGTCCCAGGCCTCTGCCGACGTGCTAAAGAAGACCGCCTTGTCGTCCACCACGACTCGCAGCCTGGCAGGGAAAAGTAAGGAGTAGGCAATCCCTTCAGTCCGCAGCTCTTTTTTGATTGTGAGGAAGGAGGCCCGCTGTTTCTGTGTCTCAAAAGTGAAATCCGGAAAAAGTGTAACTCTGCTGTTCGCAATTTGAAAGGGGCCATCCTCCCGAGCCCTCCGCAGGAGAAGATCTCTGTCCCTGTGGTGGAGCACCTTGGCTATTATCGGTCTGGGCGGAAGCCCGGGCTTGGGAGGACCCGAGGGGACCCTGTGGGCCCGCTCCAGAGTGAAAAATGGCGAAAGTCCCTCCGGTGCCACCACTGTTTTTAGCCATTCCTCCATGTAGGCAACCATGTCCATTGCTCCCTCCGTCTCCGGCACACCTACGACTCGCACATTGCCGCGCCGGCTCCTATTTTCAGCGTCTTCCGCCCGCCGTTCCAGGGTGCGTATGCGAACCAGGGCCTCCATTAGCTGTCTCTCGGTCGCCTTATGGGCCGGCGCTAGCTCCTTGATCACCGTCTCGGCCTCCTTGACCCTGTCTTTTAGCTTGTCGTGGTCCGCCCGGAGCAAGCCCAGCCCCGATGCCACCTGCGCTATATCATTGTGGAGTGCTTCTCGGGTGGCCGTTATGGCCTCCAGTATTCGATCTTGCAACCGCTGCAGGTCTGTCTGCTCGGTGGGGCCCCCCTCCGCCGCCCCAGAAGTTGCCGCCTCCTCCGCCTTGGTTTTTGGCTTCCCCATCGCAGTAGGCCTCGCCACTACCGACCTCCCCTGCAGTCCGCTGTGCTCCGGGCCCCTGCCACGTGGCCCTCTCCTGTGCGCTATGGGGTGGCTCTGCGCCGAGGTCGTGCACCAGAGGATCGTCCGCCTCGTGGCTCGTCCCCCGGGGCCTGTGGTTGCCCGCTCCTACCCCCCTGGGCTAGTGCGCTTGGTGTATGTCGCCACAGGGGATCAGCGCCGCCGAGGATCCTCCACTAGGTTTTGGGCACCCCCGCTATGCCCCTGCACACCTCCACAGCATCCGCAGCGAGGCGAGGGGGGGGGGGGAGGGGGGCCCCCAGTAATCCGCTCTGTGCACCGTTGCTCGTGGTGCACTGCTCAAAGTAGCCTCCCCTCACCTGCTGATGTGTCCTGGGCCCAGAGCTGGGGCGCCGGTCCACTGCCCGTCCTTGCCGCGGTGGGGGCCGTCTGCTCGCACCACCCGCTCCGGCTTCCTCGGGCGGATCTGCGCCTCCCGCGGTCGCGGTCTCCGCGCTCAGCTGCCGAGGGTGAAGGATCGGCCGCCACAGCAGGGGGATCGCCGCCCGGGGCCCCGAGCCGGCGATCGCGCTCAGCGCTCCAGCTCCGGCAGCGCGGATCCCCGCTTGTCCCCCGGAGTCCTAGATCTGCACCGCGGCCGCCATCTTTTGCGGCGCTCTCGGTCACTCCGCCCAGGTGGTCGCCGCAATCGGCGGTCTGTCTGCCCACTGCGTAGCCGTTAGCCGGTCAGATGCCGCCCAGCCAGTCTCCGTGAAGGGTCAGTGCGGCGCCGGGGCACACCTTGGCTCCGCGGCCCCTTTTACAGGATGAATGTAGGGAATAGGCACGGAGCTCCGGGCTCACGCCGCCATTTCCCTCGGCGCTCAAGCCACGCCCCCCGTTCTCCACTGCCTCATGGCCACAGTCTGTGTGCAGTAGTCGTGGTCCATGACGAGGGGCTAGAAAAGTCCCAGCATTCCACTAATTCTGGATAACATTTCACAGGTGCATGTTCATTTTTTTTTTACAGAAGGCGGTTTTGCATTCAACTTTAGAATTCAGAACATCGCCGTTGGTGCTTTTTCGTGGTCAGAAATTGATGGCGTTATCTGTGTGACAGGGACTCAAAACGAGTTTCTGAACAAAAATTATATATCAGCCACAGTTGAACTCTGCCGCGCGGCAGAATATTGAGTCTGAGAGACCTGGAGAAATAGAATTTTCACGTCTAATTTGTGATTTTTCTGCCTTCAAAGCAATAGGGAATGGCTTGTTGCTGAAACCGGCAGGATGGAAAAATGCACTCCCTTTACCATTAGAGCTCGCCTGTCCGGTTTCATGTTTCGGTTTGCGGTAAGGTTTCAAAGGCAATTTTCTCGAGCTCGTATTGCTACTAATATATAGAGTAAAATGAGGGATTTTTCAAAGCACTGCCAATGGGTTCACGCCGAGCGCTGCACAATGTTCTATGAAGCCAGATCCCCATTTTGTATTATGCCTCAGGCTTTCACAAATGGAAAACTATCCCGGGGGAGTGATGCACTGTGCAGGGTCATAGGCATAGACCTGGGAGTGAATCTAGGTGGGGTGCAGGTTTCTCAGAGCAAAGCTGGACTATTCACTGAGTCCTGATGTGGTGGTATTCACACAGGCTTGTTCTAAGAGCTACTGAACTGAACAAAAGTTGGTGGCCACCTGAGCTGGGGCCGGCCCCGGTACCAGTCCTGGAACTCAGGAATCTGGGAGTGTGGCTTGACCACACACTAAGTTTTGTGACCCACACCAAGAGAGTGGCGGCTGGCTGTTTCGGGGTATTACGCGGATTAAGACCGGTGCTCAAATTTTTTGACGCCCCGACAAGACAGCTGATCATTCAAGCGATGATCATTTCCCGGTTGGACTACGCTAGCTCACTCCTTCTTGGAGCGAACCAAGCTGAGATCCTTCGTCTACAACGGGTACAGAACTCAGCGGCAAGGGCGGTGGTCGGTTTGCCTCGGACCTGTCCTACCTCTAAAACTCTTCGGTCCTTGCACTGGCTACCGATTAAAAACAGAATCCACTTTAAGGCCCTTACCATGGTCTTTAAAATCCTACAAGGGTCGGCTCCTGAGATACTTAATAAACTTGTCTCTCCCTACGTTCCTACTCGCTCACTCAGATCTCTTGGTCAATCTCTTGTGGTTGTCCCCCGGTTCAGACTTAGTCGGATGGGTGGACGCTCCTTTCGAGTGAGAGCTGCGACTCTCTGGAATGCGCTCCCCTTGGAAATCCGCCTCCTGGACGATTTATTATCATTTCGTAGGGCCCTGAAAACCTTCCTGTTTTAATCTTTCTGGTTTATTATTTTTGTTTTCCTTGTTGCTGGTTTTATTGTTGTGTTGTGTTCACCTTTCCCTGCGCCAGGACGCTCCTTCGCTGGAGCATCTGTGCGCATTAAAAATAAAAATAACATAACATAACAACATAACAAAGGTAGGTGTAATCTTATGTATTAGTGAATGGTGTTCCTATTCTGCGTGCATTGATGACATAGGTCTGTTGCCAGGTGTTTTCTTCCTTGCACATCATCGTTTTCAGTTTAATGGCGCTTTTACTGTAAGTGTACGAAAAGTCACTAGAGATGGTGACCTTGCCAGTAAAAGACTGAAATACTTGCTTGATGGCTTTGTACATGATGTAGTTGACTTGAGTGTGGCGAGGGTAAGAATGAGACCCGGTGGAGTTCCATCAGAGAGGAGGTGATATGACTATAAGTCTTTGATGAGATGTGCTGTGATATGCAGATTGCTCGCAAGTGGTCAAATATGGAATCTGGGGGCCTTGGAGACCGTGAAGATGTTAGAGTATGATGGCTTCACAGATCTGAAGTTGCTTTCCAAAAGGAACACGTTCACTTACAGCTTCCTTAGAAGAGAGCTAGTACCAAGAAATCGGGGGCCTCATTTATGAGGCTGTGCGTCACTTTTACGCCGCTGGTGCTTCACTTTTTGTGATGCACCAGTGGCGTAAGAAATGCGCCTTGTTGCGCCATATTTACAAAGTGACACATCTAGGTAGATGCGTCACTTTGTAAACCCCTGCGCCACATTATATCTGCGAGAGGTGTAATGTATGCAAGGGGGGCGTATTGACGCAAGAAAGGGTCATAGAAGTGACGCAGTGAAATCTATGAGATTTCACTGCGCCACTTCTAGGACACAAATGCGTCAATTTCTTACGCCTGCCTCACAGCAGGCATAAGACTGACGCAGGCCCTTTCACATGGGGCTTGCCCAATGTGAAAGGATACATTGCTGGAGTTGCGTCACTTTTGTGACACACTCCAGCAATGCGTCACTTTTGAGCCATACAGATACATCAGAAATACTGACGTATCTGTAGCTCCTTGCGCATTGATGTGTCATACTGTAAATATGATGCATCATTGGTGTCGCAAGGATGGCGCAGTGAAAAGTGACGCATCACTGTTTTCACGCAGTGATGCGTCACTTTTCATAAATGAGGTCCCGGGATTTTATTTGGGGATGTGATCCTTTTACTATTATGCACTATGCACTATTTTCACTTCTAATGAAAATGATGGTGTTTGGAAGACAGGCAAGGGCAAAAGATTCACAGAAGAGGACTAGAGGAGGTTTTAAGACCAGCAAGAGTTGGCTCCCCTAATTCATATGACCAAACACAAAAGTGAACCCTTGGGTCTAAGAAACGTATGCCTACCTGGAAAAAGACACACCTACATAGGAGACATCCTTTTATTGCACAGTTTCCTTCACCCACCTTCATCATTGGGGAACCGCCTCGTATCATAATGCCTAGTCATGATAAAGGCTACAACTCCCTAACTGAGAGGGTGGAGCTCAAGGATATTTTTTGTCCTAAAAGAGGTATATACTGAATACCCAATGGAGGAGCCACGGGTGGTGAAGGGTGTAGTGCAATTGGAACAGAGAGGTTAAAACTAACAACAGGGTTCGCTGCAAACCCTTATTCTGGCGACCCTGGGCTAGGGTTAAAAACAGGATGGCACAGCAGAAAATATTATTAAACCCGCTCGTGATTCATAAAGGTCTTTGTGAAACATGAGCGGGTTTAATAATATAGGTTTGTAGCGAAACCTGTAGGTAGTTTCAACCACTCTGTTCCAATTGCACTGCACCCTTCTCCACCCCTAGCCCTGCTCAGTGAGGGAGTAGTAGCCTGTATTATGACTAGGCATCATGATATGAGGAGGTTCTCCAGTGATGAAGCATGCCACCTTTGGTGTCTGATTTTCTGCTTGTAGCCCTGCTGGTTGCTGCTCCCTGACTATGCTGGAAGGAGATCTAGACTTAGCTTTCCTTCCAAGTGATTTCCTAGGGTTTGTTGGCTTGCCTCCTGTTTTCTGAAATCTCAGGGACACAAATGGCTTCCTACAATTCTGCTCGTTCTGCTGGATTCTGCCTTCTGTGAGACCTACCCTTGACTGGTGTGCTTCAGAAGTGGGTTCTGCAGCTGATTTCTACAAAAACTGATGCATTGCATCGATTGTGTAAGAAATTCCGCCTCAGCGAGCTTTGATGCTAACGCAGAAGCTGGTCGACAGCAGCGGCTCCACAGCCTGCTCGCCTTGATGATGACGCTCGTCGCAGCTCGATGATGACGCATTGCATTCACTTCAACGGAGTTCAATGATGACGTGGTGACTCGACGACAATGAAGTAGGATCTCGACCTTGACCTTTGCTTCAGTCAAGGTATTTCTTCAACAGGACCTGTATGAGTCCTGTAGCTGACCTGCCCTCCATCACAGTTGGCCTGAATTTTGCATTTGTACCCGTTTCTCGTGACGTCAAGTAACCTTTTGACCCCTAGTGACTTCTAAGCACTATTTTTGGTTTATTATTTAAAAAATCATATCTCGACTTTTACTGATTAGATTTTTGCTGTTTCAGTCTTATTTTGCTCAGATAAGTATACCCTATCTTTCTAAACCTGTGTGGAATTTTTTGTGGTGTATTCATTGTGTTACTGTGTGTGTTGCACAAATACTTTACACAATTCATTTGTAGATAAGCTAACTGCTCTGTGTCAAGCTACCAGAGGATGAGCACAGGTTATTTTATTGTGAATCTAGCTTACCCTGACTAGAGTGATGGCTCCTGCCTGACCTGTAATCTACAACACATACCTCAGCTAATCAGGAAGCCCATTTGTAACACCATTAATTTCACTTGTCTGCACCTTACATGTGGAGCCTGGGGACACCTGAAGCTTGACGTGTACCCTGGAGTTCTTGAGGTGCCACCCTCCTGTGTACACCACTAGGAGTATGAAGACCACATGGGAGACCACAGGACTGGATCCACCTTAGATACATGATACAACAGAATGATGTCTGATTGTTTACACGAGGACTGAGTCTGTGCAGGTGCCAGTGCTTGGAGAAATGCTCATGTGCAGCACCATGTAGAGCACGCTGCACACAAGCTGCAGAGAGTAATTCATTACAATATATTTCTTGTCTGAACCCTAGGAAAATAGTATGCTCTCAAGCGAACTCTGCCATACAGCATTAAATCACCCTTCTCTTCCATTGATCCTTTCTTTCTTAGGAGAGCTCTGCTCGATTCACATTCACGGCATCAGGTATGAAGCCACTGGTTGACCAAGGGACTGCATTTGGACCTGCTTAAATATACCTTTGTAGTTAAGGACAGCTTAGTGTCTTTACTGGCTGGCAGCTGTCAACCTACAAATTAATAACAATTTCCTTAACAGATGAGAGAAACATGGACCTTGTATCTTACAGGAAGTGTGTCTGAGAAAATCTACGCTCCAACACACAAGGTTCCGTCTAGCCTACGTTCTACACTATGGCGGTCTTGCTTTCATGTCTGGATAGTCCAGCACCTTCCATTTGCCGGTCGCCTGACATTCTTATAGCTCTTCTGACTTCCATTCCTACCACATGACCACAATTTCCACTCATGCACTCTTTCACTCAGCTCTCTTGCCTGTTGTTTCTCTCCTAGATATGCGTATTCTTGCCCATTCTCTAATTGTCTCTCATGTCCTCTTACTTTCCCCTTCACCATTTTCTTTTTCTGTCATTGTGTTTGGCTGACTCCCTCTATTATCCATTCTTAATCTGTCCAATAGTCACACTCACCTACCCAACTGTCCACGCCCCCTCATTCTCCCTCACTACGATCTAACTCATATATTAGTACACAGATTTATTCACTGCAACTCAGTTTTTCTGTCTCAGCTTGTCTCACAATCTTTCTCATACCTTCTCAGTGTCCACTACCCGTTTTACCGTTTCACTCTTATCAGCTTTTTCAGTCTTTCGCCAACCATTCACCCATCTCACTCTATAAAAACGTATTTTTAGTGGTCTCCCCGACATACAACCTCTCATCATCTAACGGTCTCCCATTCCCTTTATTTCTCCCCGTTTAACGCTTTTTTCTAGCTCTCCCCTCTACAACCTTCGCACATTTTCACCATATCCCGTTGTCTCACCCTCTCTCTCCATATCTTCATATTCAGTCTGTCTGTCACTTTCACACCCTCGCCAATTCGCCTTCTTTGCGTGCATTACCATACTTTTCCATCTATCTTCCTCTTCACACGAGCAGCCTGGCATTGAAAGACCGATTCTGCCACAAGTCTGAATTATTATATACCCTGCCCCCCTCCCCGACCCCCTTCTGGTACCCTCATTCCTCCTCTCCTTAACAGGTGCACGGTGTGTTTTTACTGTGACTCTTCCAGCCTTTCTGAAAATGTAAAAACATTACAGCCCGCCCACGACAGGATGCACAGAAGCTCATCTGCAGCAAATTAATTTTTTTTAAAAAAACAATCACATTTCCACATCCTTCAAGATGCGTTTGTGTCCCCTGACAAAAGGAAGCAGAACGCCGCGCAGTGGAAATTGTACCGTGTTCGTTTGCAAGAGATTAAAGTTGTGCTGTTAGAGCTGAAAACAAAAGGCAGGGTTTTGTGCGATTTCCACCGAGTGCTGTTATATACCTACAGAGTCTCTAAGCACATTTATTTACACGTTCCATTGTGTTTCTCTTTCATTCTATTGCTGTACAGCACTCTGCGTGGGGTTTGTTCTACGAACCACATAACATAACATTATGATTTTCCCCAGAAAAGTAGACATTGTAATAGCCTCTACGGTGTCTGCTCCCACAGTCCTTAGCAGGCATATGCATCAAAGTAGGATTTTGCGAGTCCTTAATGGCAAATATTAAGGAATCGCTATTAAGGACTCGCAAAATCCTCTGCATATAAAAATAGCGATTCGTACATATTCCTTATTTGCGAGTCACAAATTGCGAGTCGCAAATAAGGAATGGCTTCCCATTCATAGGAATTAATGGGAAATTGCATGCGTAATTTCTGAGTACCAATAGGTACTCGCAAATTGCGCATGCAATTTCAAGGGTGTCAAAAGGACACCCTGCTGCAACCCTGAAATCTGCATATGAGTACATCTTGCACACACACATGCCCCAAGGGCAAGAGTGTGTGTAAAATGGAACTTTGAAAAATGCACTTTAGTGCATTTTCAAAGTTTTTGCAAATTACCATCAAGTACAAATTGATGGTCATTTGCTACACCTATTAGCGAAATAGCTATTTTTTTTACTTTAATGCATTGCATTTAATGAATCTCTGTTTGCAATTCCTTAAATGCAATCGCAATTTAAGTAATCACAATTTAGAGATTACTTAAATTGTGATTTTTGCATTTGGGATGATGAATCCCAAATGCAAAAATACCGGTCGCAAAGGGGGCGATTCTGAGAATCTGCCCGTTTGCGACCGTTTTTTCTTTTGATGCATGTGCCTGTAGGTGTGTAACAGAATGCATGGTCTTTCTCTCAGGATCAACAGGCACATAACATTCTTCAATGGGTTTCTGTTTAGACTCAGCAGGTATAAAGCACCAAGGGGCAGATTTACAAGCCCCTTGCAACACTTTTGCGCCGCCGTTGCATCACTTTTGTAACACAGTGGCAGCATAAAAAATGCAGCCAATTTACAACATGACGTATCTAGGGAGATGTGTCACGTTGTAAAGCCATGTGTCACATTATACCTGCGTCAGGTATAATGTATGAAGGGTGGGCGTTCCCACGTAGGAAAGCCTCATAAAAGTGACGCAATAAAAACTACAAGATTTGTGTTGTTGTTAACTTTCGAAGCCCCGTGGTCGCCCAAATGATCCTAAAGGCCCAGGATCAGTGCCCATTATCTGCCACTTCTATCTGGGCCCTGCCACTTGGCTATTTCTGTAAACCTCCACTGAGAACCCCGAAGGAGATAGTTTCCTTCATTCTGGTCCTAAATAGGTTTGAGACTTTGTCTGGCCTAGGCGCCCAAGACTGACTATCTGCCACCATTATAGTGGATATATTGAATCTAGGGGAAATGGCCGAGGAAGTAACACCAACTCCTATGTCTAGCCGTTCAACTTTAATAACCTCTCCTGCTGTAGAGCTCTGTCCCACTTCACCTCGTTCCCCCAATTTTAATTCCACTTCGCGTTCAACCAAGGGAGCTTATTTAAAAGTTTTATCATGGAATATAGCAGGCCTCAGCACCAAAAGGGGGGTACTAATTGGGAACACTTCCTTGCTAGCTTCCATATTATAGCCCTCCAGGAAACATGGGATTCTAAAGAATCCTATTTCTTGGATGGGTTCTCAACGTTCTGCAAACATGCCATACCATCTTGTATGGGGAGAGCTAGTGGGGGGCTTTTGCTGTTAATCAATCTTAAATTATCATATAAAGCTAAGCAAATAGACTCATGCTCACCCAACATCTTGGCAGTTGAATTAACAGGGAAGAACGTACCGACCTTATTAGTGGTCAATTTATATAATTCTTTTATGAGAGGTAACGACTTAGAGCATTTAAGATCCCTCACTGCCTTTTTGGCTGACTATGAGGCCATGGTTGGTATGTACTACCATGCATTAGTCCTGGGAGATTTTAATATCCATGAATGTCCTACTAACGATTTCTCAAAATTAGACGAGGAGTACGGTCCGCAGGGGTTAACACACTTTGAGCATACTGCCTCTGGGACCTTTCTAGAGAGCCTTTTATCGACCCATTACTTGATCTGCCCAATGCAGCCGGATAGGTCACCTCCCATACCCACATATATTGGCCAAGGCCACCAAAGCACCATTGACTATATTTTAGTCTCTGGTTCTTTGAGGGACTTTTTAGGCACACTTGGCTTAACACATAATTGCCTAAGTGACCGTAACCCACTGACACTGGACATTAATATTTCTGCTACCGACAAAGTCAGACCCATGGCTCACATAACTAACATTAATATTGCCCCAAAAGATCAAGCACGTAGGTTAAGATGGGAAGTAGTTACCCCTGACAGTTTTATTGAAAACTTAATTAGTGACTGTGCAGAGGAGTTTGGTATCTTTACGGACCAGTACGCCAATCCATTATTAGTCCTAGGTGCGTTTGACCGAATTGCAAGGCAAGTGGCGGTTAACTTGACTGTGCCCTGTAAATCAAGGCCTTCAAGACATAAAAAATGGTTTGATGAAACCTGCATGAGTGCCCATAGTGCTCTCATGGAGGAGCTCAATGGGAAACCTAGATCCGTTGATAGGGTTAAGCATGCCAGGAGGGCATATAAAGCCGCTGTGGAAAGTAGGAAGAAGCAGTTAAGAGAGATGGCATGGGATGAGCTCAGCCAAGTGAGTGTTCTGTCAAACAGCACTAGGTTTTGTAATGTGGTGAACAGTCCTACATTTGATGAATTATCTAATTCTGTCAAAGACTGTCTCATTCCCCTTGAGAGGTGGGTCCAACATTTTGGGGGCGTTTATAGTGATGTGAGTCACAGATCTCCTCTATGGTCAGCTGACAGCGGTTGTGTCTCGAATCCCCTGTCCTTTACCGTGGATGAAGTCACAGAGGCGATTAGGTCAACATCAAGGGGGAAGCCCCGGGCCCGATGGTGTTCCGGCTGATCTCTATAGAGCAGATCCTATTTTATGGGCAAAAATTTTAACTCATATTTTTAATGCTGCCAGCCAGGTCGGTTTTCCCCTGTCGTGGGCCAAAGCAGTCATTATTCCGATCTTTAAAAAGGGAGCCAGAGATGATCCGGCCTGTTATAGGCCAATTTCACTCTAAGACTCCGCGGCCAAAATTATGGGGAAAGTTGTCCTTGCTCGCCTAACCGATTGGTTAGATCAAAACAGTATCATTTCTGATCTCCAATATGGATTTAGGTAGGGAAAAGGTACATTGGGTCAATGTCTTAATCTTCATTTAGTAATTGGGAAGTACACGGTCGCAAAGCATGGGGATCTTCATCTGGCCTTTATGGGCCTAACCTCAGCTTTCGACCTTATCAACCGATCAAAGCTCTGGGCGACCCTGCATAGTATTGGTCTAGATGTAGATTTGATTTCCTTCTTGTCGGCCATTCATGAGAATACCACAGCTGCAGTGCATTACAATGAGGATGGTAGTCTTACAGATTCCTGGGCTGTCAAAAGAGGGGTTCGACAGGGGTGCATTTTAGCACCCCTGTTGTTTACACTCTACATTAACAAACTACTGACTTCCTGTTGTAAAGACATCCCAAGAGCCGGTACAAAAATGATTCCCGCATTGTTTATGCTGACGATGCGGTCTTGGTGGCAAGGACTTTGAGAAGGCTGCAAACTCTTTTAGATTGTTTTATTGATTTTATGGACTCTCTGGATTTGATTACAAATTTTTAAAAGTCACATTCTATGTCTATTGGCTCAGGTAGAGCAAGGAAGGCCAAATTCTATTGTAAGAACATGGAATTAATCAAGGTCCCCGCTTTCCCATATTTAGGGGTTCTTTTTGATGATAGGCGCTCCTGGCTTACGCAGCGCTTGCACAAAAAGAACACACTAGCTAGAGCATCGGGGGCTATTGTAGAGTTCACAAAAAGAATTGGTTCTAAACCACTCCCAGCCCTCATGAAGATTTATAATGCCAAGTGTCTCCCAATGGTGACCTACGTGAGTGATATATGGGGATATATAGAGACTGGATAAATCCAGGCGCTCGAAAACACTTTTTTCCACAGATTGCTGTCGGTCCCGGCCTCTACCCCAGTTTTTAATATTCATGAGGACCTAGGAGCTGGTTTCATTTCGGATCAAATTGCGGTTGCCCCCTTATTGTGCTGGCTGGGAATGTGGGCCCAACCGTCCCCCAATTTAAATCAGCTGATCATCCAAGACTGCATTTTACTAGATAAAGGGCTAGATATACCATGGGTACGCTACATTAAGTCTCAGATGGAATCTCTTGGTTGTCCCAACCAATTTCGTGCCCTAGAGCTCTGGGTAAGTCAGCCATTAGATTCCTGAAGCTGCAGTTTTTGGATCGATCGATGTCAATTAGGGAGGAAAGGGAATTAGTAAAACCTACTGTGAGAAGTTTTGTCACGTTGAGTCAAGGCAAACAGTTGCAACTGTATTTATCTTATATAAACAAACCCTAACATCTATTTGCTTTAGTTAGATTCAAGCATAATATGGTTCCCTGGCCACTAGCTTTCCCGAAAGGGTTTTTTAAAGAACCGTTGTTAAGTCCCTGTCCTTGTGACAACTTCTCTGAACAGAACACCCTCCACATGATATTCTTCTGCGACTTTTTTGTTTCGCTATGCAGGAAATTTATTATCCCCCTCCTAAGAGGCCAAAACTTTGAACAAGTTAGGCCAGCGCTGGCATACTTGCAAATGTTGGCATCACCAGTGGGGTGTTTTGGGGTTACAAGTTATATAATAGGAGCATTCAGGTGCAGGAATAGGTTCATAGAACCATAGAGTGGACTGTGTTTTAAATGAAGTTATTTAGTTATTATCCTGTGTTTTTTAACATTTTTATGTAAATGATTAACTCCTGATTAGTCCAGATTTTATTTTATATATTTATTCAACCTCTGAGGACCTATTGCGTTGGGTAGGAGTGCCTAATACATGATGGTTTATCAAATATTTTGTTAAGGTGTGAGATTCTGACTAAATTAAATTATGCATTAATGTTCTGTGCTTTGAATCATAATGCTCTGTGTCATGCACTTTGATGGTTTTAATCTAACTGAATAAAGTTAACTTTGACTCATTGCACCACTTCTAGGATGCCACTGCGTCAAAACCTTATGCCGGCTTGAAACAGGCGTATGGAGTGAAGCAGTGTAGTGAGAATAGGCCTCAACATGCATTTGCTGGAGTTGCGTCATGCTTGTGACACAATGCATGCGTGACTTTTGCACCAACATATGCGTCGGAATTTCTGACGTATCTGTCAATCCTTGGGCCAGGGTGTGCCATATTGTAAATACCAGTCAAGCTATCCTGGCTGAAGACGGCTGATAGCCAGAAACCGGT
Source organism: Lissotriton helveticus (assembly GCF_964261635.1). Lineage (NCBI taxonomy): Eukaryota > Metazoa > Chordata > Amphibia > Caudata > Salamandridae > Lissotriton > Lissotriton helveticus. The sequence continues at coordinate 1,764,165,246 of NC_136065.1, forward strand.
CCTAGGATGCTTGATTCCAGTCCAGGAAAGACATGGCTTGGCAGTTCGGGCTGGACTGTTCCCATGAGGCACAGGGTCCAGGCTGATTTGCATATGGCCATGTCTGAACTGGGGTGGTGTGGAGTGCAAAAAAACTATGGATTTAGGCCCAGATCTCTGTACTGGGGTTAATGTATGACATTGTTTTGCATTCTGTCCATCAACTGTTGTTTTGCATTTGTCACCCCGAGTGGGATGGGTATGCTCAGACGTGAGTCCCATGCTCTCCACACCACTGGAGTCAAGCTATCCTGGCTGAAGACGGCTGATAGCCAGAAACCGGTCCTAGGATGCTTGATTCCAGTCCAGGAAAGACATGGCTTGGCAGTTCGGGCTGGACTGTTTCCATGAGGCACAGGGTCCAGGCTGATTTGCATATGGCCATGTCTGAACTGGGGTGGTGTGGAGTGCAAAAAAACAATGGATTTAGGCCCAGATCTCTGTCCTGTGGTGAATGTATGACATTGTTCTGCATTCTTTCCATCAACTGTTGTTTTGCATTTGTCACCCCGAGTGGGATGGGTATGCTCAGACGTGAGTCCCATGCTCTCCACACCACTGGAGTCAAACTATCCTGGCTGAAGACTGCTGATAGACAGAAACCGGTCCTAGGATGCTTGATTCCAGTCCAGGAAAGACATGGCTTGGCAGTTCGGGTTGGACTGTTCCCATGAGGCACAGGGTCAAGGCTGATTTGCATATGGCCATGTCTGAACTGGTGTGGTGTGGAGTGCAAAAAAACTATGGATTTGGGGCCATGTCTCTGTACTGGGGTGAATGTATGACATTGTTCTGCATTCTGTCCATCAACTGTTGTTTTGTATTGTAAATACGGCGCATCTATGGTGGAGCAAGGGTTTCGCAGACTGGCGCAGGGAAACTGACGCATCTGGAGAGATGCTTCAGTTTCTTGTAAATCTGCCCCCAAGTGTGGTGAGTATTTTTAAACTGCATATATGAACAGCCTCCTTGGTGTTTCTGTCCACAAACTCTAGGAGGGCAGATTTACAAGGAACTGATGCATCTGTAAAGATGCGTCAGTTTCCCTGCGTCAGTATGCAAAACTCTAGCACCACCATGGATGAACTGTATTTACAATACGGTGCACCATGGCACAAGGATCGACAGATGCTTCAGAAGTCTGGGCAAGGTTTGGGGGTGGGGACTTTAACGTTCACCTATGTTCTCCAGCACTTCGAGATGCTAGTGGGGTTGTAGATGCAGATGGGTTTCCACGGTCTCACTTTATAATTATTAAGCAAAATCTGGGTTTTGCTAATGAATCTAGCAGAAATAATGTGCCTTTTTTTAATATGCTTGTGGGTAAAGGTTCCCTCATCAATTTCATTCTATTTTTCATCTAACTTAAATCATTGTATCAGCAATTCCACCAACCATGCTAGCCCTTTTAGTGATCACCTGCCACACAGTTCATCAATCCACCTCTCTTCTTGGCAGGCTATCAATCATCTAGATAGGCGTGTAGCTCGCATTTCTGTCCATGGTAAGAAGGGCTTGCGGATAAAGTAGGAAACAGTGAATGCTGAGGCTTACCTGTCTAAGATGGCCGAGGGCAACTGCTCCTTGATAAATAATTGTTGGACGAAATGGTGAACCCTACTCACATCATCAAGGCTTGTTCATCTCTTTCCGAGGCTAATAAAGCTGCACTCTAAAGGGTAATACATCTGCACTCAGGGAAGTGAAAAGGCTGGTTGGACAAACAATGTTCAAGTACACACAATGCACTCAAGTTTGCACTTCAAAAACCCCTTAGGATACTGCAAGAAGTGATTTATTCAAGCCTAAGGAAAATAAAAGCCTTGGAGGATCTTGAGGATGTTAGTCGAAAGAAAGATCTTAGGGGCATATTATCAAGTATGGCGTTAAAATTATAGCCGGTTTGGCGGCTGAAAACTGCCGCTAAAGCGGCGATAATGGGCTTGATAATATGCCATGGAGAATTCCAATAGAAGCTCATGTTCACACCAGAACATGGACTTCTATGGGAATTCACAAGGTCATACTATCAAGCCCATTATCGCCGCTTTAGCAGCAGTTTTCTGCCGCTAAACTGGCGATAATTTTTAACGCCGTTCTTGATAATATACCCCTTGGTGCTTTTTAGGGCATTTTGAATTGGCCCATTTTATGTGAGGCGGACAAGCCTTCTTTAGAAATTGCTATTTCTGGGCAGGAATGGGATTTATTTATTTTTTTAAGGGTCTGCTCTGCGGGACCAGGGGAGGAAGAGACAATTAAATTTAAGTTGACTCCCTGTGTAGATCCAAGTGACAACTTCCAGCACAAATATCTTCATACTTATGAGGAAGTCTTGAGGCTATTAGAACAAGCCCCAGCTGTAAAGCCCCCGGCCCCGATGAGGTCCCCTTGGATCTCTTCAAGAGCCAGCTGGAACTCTGTGCTCCATTGGTCACAAATGTTCTCTATGCAGCTTGCCGCTCCTGTAAATTACCAACTTGGTCACAATCAAACAGCATACCCATCTTTAAAAAGGGGGACCAAGGGGATGTGAGCTGTTACCGCCCAATCTCCCCCTGGACTCAACAGTGAAGATCTTGGGTCATGTTTGTTTAACACATCTTGAGTCCTGGGCTGAGGACTCTAGAACACTCTACGATGTTCATTATTGGTTCAGGAGGGGCTTGGAAGGGGGGAGCAATGCCATAATCTTTCTCTCTTGCTGGACAACTATACTATCGCTAAGTGGGGTTCCTTTAGGGACATGTCCAGTGCCTTTGATTGTGTTTTGCATAGATAACTATGGAATATAACGGAAGGTCTCGTGAGGAAAGGTCATTAATTAACCCAATCAGAGAGATGTATTAGAACTGTAGGGCCTCAATGAGGTTTGGCTTGGGAGGGGAATGCTCTCAATATTTCTGTGTCCACAGGGGGTTAAAGCAGGGTTATGTTCTTGCATCTTTCCTCTTTACACTATACATCAACAATACGGAGAGGGAATTGGTTCAAACGTTCATGGACTTGCCACAGATCAGACAGCATCCTACACCGGCTCTACTATATGCAGATGATGCTGTACTTATGGGGTGCACCCCCCCCTAGCGCTGCAACACCTTTTATATAATTTTTCAGCATTTGTTTAAGGATTGATATTGGATCTTAAAGTTAACATCAGCAAAACCTTTGTTATGTCCTGTGGTATCAAACGTGTGACCAAACCAACATTTCTTTTGCATTCTACACCCATTCACACCACAAAAAACGTAAGTTACTTGGGTATATTCTTTAATAACTCTGTCTTGGCACCAGCAGCTTTAAACCAGAAACTGTTAGTATGCGCTGACTTTTAATGACCTCTTTCGATTTTCCGTCAAATTAGGAAGGAGACCAGTGATGCTGCACTGCTCTGCTTCCGTCCGTCTCTCTGAGTGCCTACTTCTGCTTTTTGCTTCATCTTTTTACTGCTTTTTCCTTCCTTTCCCCCATTTTTCTAAGTGCACTCTCCTGATTTTCCCTAATTTCTTACTGCTTTTTCCTTCTTTTCCCCTATTTTTCCAAGTGCGTTCTCCTGCTTTCTGTCATTTTTTCACTCATTCTCCTTGTTTTCTTCATTTCCCGCTCCTGTCTGCCGCTTGTTTTCCTGACACCTGCCTAGCCTTAGCCCACTGCCTCCCAGTGCCCCTCTCTCCTCCCAGAACCTACTTAATGGTTCCCGCAGCGCAACCCCATTGAGCAGGTCCCTGGCCCTCCTCTCCCATGCTGCTGCACCGCTCTGCTTCCTCCCTGTCTCTGTGAGTGACGTCTTCTGCTTTTTGCTGCTTTTCCCTTTCTCCATTTTTTTATGTGCTCTCTCCTGCTCTTCTCTTGTTTTTTACTGCTTTTTTCGACCTTTCCCCGTTTTTCTAAGTGCTTTCTCCTGCTTTTCCGCTGTTTTTAGTGATATGTTCTTCCTTTACCCTTTTTTTTCAAAATATTTTCTCCGGCTTTTCCCTAGTTTTTTCACTGCTTTCCCTTGTTTTTCCTCATTTGATGCTTCCACTACTGCCCGTTTTCCCACCCACCTAGCCCCGCCCACCCCCTCCCAGTGCCCCCCTCCTCCCAGGACCTACTTAATGGAGGCCGCAGCAGGGTCGCACTGCTGGAACGTCAAGGGCGTACCAAAGGCAAGGCTTCTTCTATGCCTGTCCATGCTAGGCCTTGCCCGGTGTCAAACACCTTGGTTTTTCCACCCCACGAAGATACACCCCTACTGACCTCCGAAACCTGGACCCGAATGCACCGAAAAACAGTGCTGCCTCACATCCTCGCGCACCACCAGAAGACCATTCTCCTACTGACACTGCTGCTTCGTTTTCAGCACCGAAGCTAATAACACCAGAGACACTACGAATGCGTCCACATCCAGAACGTAGACTAACACCACCACAACAAAACTCCAGCGCATCCACTCAACATACGTTCATTCAGAAAACACGTCACAGAGGTCTGGGACATGGTCTCTTGCCTTATCCCAGGTGCTATCTTCCTCACAGAAACCTGGATAAACGCTACCTCCACTCCAGACATCTCTATCACCATCCCCGAAGGCTGCAAGATAGAAAAGCGGGACCGAATCAACAAACACAGAGGTAGAATTGCCATCATCTACAGGGACACCCTCCACTGAATGACATCCCCTGACAACCCAACACTAGTAATGGAAAACCTCAACTTCCAACTCCACACAGGTGGAAAAAGCACCATTAGAGGCACCCTTGCCTAAAGACCACCAGGACCACACTCCAGCTTCTGCAACACCATTCTGGATCTCATAATCCCACTTGCAATCAACTCTGAGCACTACATCTTCCTAGGGGACCCAACACCACCGACCTCCTGGAGAGCATGAGCAACATCAGCCTCAAGCAGCTCGTCACCGACCCTACCCATATCGCAGGTCACATGCTAGATCCCATCTTCACCTCCAGCAATGGAGTCAGGTACAATCAAACCACACAACTCACCTGGTCCGCCCACCACATTGTACACTACACCATCTTAAGACCCACCTACTCTGGCACCGTGCCCCCCAGATCAACGCAAAGAGACTGGAAAAAGGTATCAGAAGACCAGTGGAACAACATTCTCCACTCCCACCTCCCAGACTCTACATATGACCAGAACAAGCAACAAAGAACTTCTCCCAGTGGATTGCAGAATGCGCCAATGCCATCACCCCAGCCAAGACAGTCAAGGTCAAAGAACTAAGAAAAAGAGCAGGCTGGTTTATTGAGGAACTGCTCTTTACTAAATGCAACTGCCAACAACTTGACAGAAGTGGCACATAGCAAAAAAGACGGAAGACCGCACTGCCTTCAGGATCGCTCTCAACTCATACCACTGCCTCCTGAAAGATACCAAGAAGAATGCCCTAGCAGACAGCATTGAATCCAGCGCTAACTGCAGCAAAGACTGTTCACCATTGTGAAGGAGTTCACCAATACTGCAGCAACTAGGAACGGCATCACTCCCTCCCAAGAATTGTGCAGCAACTTCGCTGACTTCTTCCATTACAAGATCTAGGCCATCTACTAAAACCTCGAATGCCACCCCTCCGCTGCCGACAGCATCGACCTGCTCACACCCTCGAACACAAACCTAATTACCTTCTCACCCACTGGGACCTCCTCACCACACAAGACACTATCTCCATCATGAACTCCATGCACTCTGGAGCACCCAAGGACCCATGCCTCGACCACAGCTTCAAACTCGGAAGCAAGACACTCAGCAACAAATTCGGGAAGGTTCTAAACATCTCCATCACCACGGCCCCCTTCCCCAAGGACTGGAAAAAAAACATCCGCCGACCCAGCCGAACTAAAGACCCACCGGCCCATCAATCTGCTCCACTACTCAGCAAAAGTCCCTGAAAAAGCGATCTACCAGCAACTCACCTGACATCTAAAAGACCACAACCTCCTGGACCCCTCCCAATCTGAATGTCATGCTAACCACAGCACTGAGACAGCCCTGATTGCAGTCATCGAAGACATCAGAGCCCTCCTGGCTTATGGGGAAACTTCAGCCCTCATCCTCCTAGACCTGTCCACCACGTTTGCCACTATTTCCCACACATCTTGATCAACAAACTCCACCACATCAAGATCCAAGAAAATTCCCTGAAGTGGATCATCTTATACCTCACCAGCAGAAACTAAAGGATCCGTCTTCCACCGTTTACCTCAGAGCTCAAGAAGATCATCTGCAGAGTCTCCAAGGATCCTCCCTCAGCTGACCCTCTTCAAAACCTACATTACACCCATGGCCAACACTGTCAAATCACATGGTCTCAACATCATCTCCTATGCCAATGACACACAGCTCATCCTTTCACTGACAGAAGATCCCTCCACCACAAAAGTTAACTTCCACAGATGCATGAGGAACATCATGGACTGGATGAAGGACAAATTTGTCAAACTCAACACAGACAAGACAAAAGTCCTCATCTTGGGAACAAACCCTCACCATGGAATGACACATGGTGGCCTGCAGAGCTTGGCACCCCCCATCCATCCCAACAGACCACTCACACAACCTCGGCATCATCCTGGATAGCAAGTTATCCATGAAGAAATAAGTCATCGCAGTCTCATTTGCACGATCTTTTGGTGGCTCCCGGTAAACACCTGAAGGTCCGTCATGCTGGCCCTCATCCCCAGCAGACTGGAATACGGAGACATACAACACACTCTATGTAGGTATGACCGCACACCTCCTGAAGAGACTCAAGATAATACAAAATTCAGTGGCAAGACTCATACTCTACCTCCCCAGAAGGACCCACATCACAACCCATCTCAAGAAACGACACTGGCTTCCAATTCAGAAAATGTGCCAGTTCAGGATGCTGACCCACAACTACAAGGCCTTGCACAACAAAGTACCAGCATACATCAACAAATGATTGACCTTCCACCAACCAATCAGACACCTCTGATCAGCTTCCCTCTCCCTCACAGACACCTTTAGGATACGTCGAGCCAACAGCAGAGAACGCTCTTTCTCACACCTGACAGCCAAGGTTTGGAACAACCTCCCCCTGCACCTCAGCACCACCAAATCAATCTAGCAATTCAGATTTGCTGTGCTTTATCAATGTTGTTTGATTGAGTTTATCATATGTTAGAGATCTAGTTGGCGAAATGCCTTATAGGCCGAAAATAGGTTTGCCAGACTCCTGCTCTCCCATCCCAATGTACTTCTACTTTCATTTGTCTTAATGACAAATATGAACCCACCCACTTATGCTGTGGTGGAATGTTTCCACCAAATAGGCTTTGGTATTAAACAAAGCGACCATTGAAGACTGCCTGATATTGGACTGGTCCTTGATATCCCTTGACTGAGGAAGATAAAGGGCTTGACTCTAGCTCTGCCTAGACCAGAGCTGTTTGATAATCCTTCGTCCCTTTCCTCCCTCAGCAAATGGTAATTGAGGGACTTGTGTTATGCAAAGCATGGGGCATTGGGCAGCAAGGTGGGATAAAGTTAGCAACATGCCCTCGGTATTATCTTATATCTCGCTGCTACCCTTTGAGGGAACGCCGCCATATTTGCTACTCAATGCCAAGCAACATCAGAATTACCTTTTATCGAGGTTCAGACTCAACTTATTCCATTGACTTGTAGCTTTCCCCTACTGCAATATTTGGGATCGTAACCTTGATCTCTGCCCCTGGGATTCAATCTATCCACAAAGCACTTTACATGTTATGTTCTTTTGTAGATTTTATTCCAAATTCTTAAATACTCCTGAAGACATTGCATGCAGGCATTTACTTACTTCAACGCTTTAGCCTCGGATGAAGTAATTGCGACTTTCTACACCTATCTCAGACTGGTAATAAAGAATAGGAGGTCCCAGGGATTTAGTGGAAAGTTGCTGCTGGGCCATCAACGGTCAATGACCCACAACACTGTGATACGCTACCCTTATGTTGCTCCATTATGTGGATCTTTCTCCCTTCCTTTTATGTTTACATTACCATGACTGCAGGAAGGGTTTTGCTCGGGGGCCGGATTCTGATTATGCACTTTATAACATTATTTAAGAGATGACCATTTTTAAAATCTATTCATTTTATTGCAGAGAACTACCAGCACCTTAGTCGCCTGCCCCCTCTTCACCCTTTTTATACCTTCTACATCAAAGGGCTGTGGCTTCTTGTACTTGTTTACTTGTCTTGAGATGTGAGTACACAGTTTATGCTCTGGTTTTGTGGCCCCTATATTTTGCCACTAACGCAGGCTACCTTGGTCTAACCCGATACTCACTCCACCTAACATCGGTGGTGAGCCGGCCTACTGGCATTCTGCTTAGTTCATTTTGTTAACTGGAAGTGGCAATTAAGTAGGCAGGATCGCATAGCAGACCCTTCATTGAGCTTTTGCTGTCCTCCCTTTCTACTCAATTTCAATTCAAATATGTATCATCGCTATTTGAACGTCAGAGACAAGGCATGACAGTGCTTTATATGAACTGTTTTCATAATGTATTGAAAAAGAAAATGTTGGATATCAATTGTATTTTATTGGTCTATTTATTTAGATCGAATAAAGTTTACTCTGACTCTATCCCCAGAATCAGCAAATGCGTGAGAAATGTCACCTGCCAGTGTGCGCATCTTGTAGTGTTTGTGTTATAAGAGTGATGGTTGCAAAAGATTCTTATCCTTATGTACTCTGGTAAATGACTTTTGATTCCCAGTGGAGTCCATGGTACTGTGGGTTTCATTGGCTCTTTGTCAGGACACAAGGCTTACAGTGTGAATTGTCAAAAGATTACTAGACAACACTTTGGATGGAAGCTAGTAGCTATCGGCCACATGCATCAAAGTGCCCATTTGCGATTTCTTTAATTGCGAAAATTAAGGAATCGCAATTAAGAAATCGCAAATTGGTATGCATTAAAAAAATCGCATTTTTTTAGCGATTTCTTATTTTTCCTTAATTGCGATTCACAATTTGCGAATCGCATAGGAATCAATGGGAAGGCATTTACAATTTGCGATTTTCAATTTGCGAATCGCAATTTGAAAATGCAATTTCAAGGGTGCAGGGGGGGGGTCCAAAGAACCCCTCCCTGCACCCCTGAAATTAAACTTAAGTGCAATTTACACACACACATGTCCCAAGGACATGTGTGTGTGTAAAATGCAACTTTCAAAAATGCATTTTTGTGCATGTTTGAAGGTTTTCGGTAAATTAGCATGAGGTTCAACCTCGTGCTAATTTACCACTTACAAATTAACAATTCGCAAATGAAAAATGATCATGCATTGCATTTAAGAAATCTGAAATTGTGATTTCTTAAATGCAATCGCAATTTTAGAAATCGCAACATGATTGCGATTCCTAAAATTGCGAAATACATGATGCATTCCAATTTTGATAATTGCATTCGCAAACGGCCGAACAATGCGATTCGCACCGTTTGCGAATGCAATTATCGTTGATGCATGTGCCTGTATATGTATAGGCCTCCGTTTATTTACCTGTATGGGGGCTTTGGGCACTCTTGTGTAAGCTGGTTAAATACAATGCTCGAAAGTGCATCATGTTTCAGAAGGCACTGTCAGCCAGCAGCTGTCCCATAGGGGAATACACGATATTTCCCATAAATATGTGTTTGGTCCCATGGAAGTGACTGCACTGAAACATTTACCATATTGGGAACTAGAATGACAAGATTAAACCTGAATTCACTTTTGATTCCTTATTTTAATATTTAGCTATGAAACATGGAATACTGTAAGCCTTTGATAATCATTCTAACATGATGCTGAAATTACCTCCTTTGAGCTAGAAATAACATTCATTCACAGTTACGCAAGGGCCTGGTTCTCCAAGTGCCATACCGAGAAGGAAAGCTGGAGTTGGACTTGGCTATGGCACAGCCATTTGCCACTGAATATTTCTGATATTACCAAACCAGATTCTTTGCTATGAGCAACATCTTGCTGGAGTGAAACCAGAAAGTGATGACATATTTTTGAAGTAGATTATGGACCAGCTGTACTGGTCCATAGATAGGGGATTCAAAAGGTAGAAAAGAGCAGGAACCGGTTCTGGTAACATTGTATGTCACATGTCTTTCTCCCACAGCAGAAAACACAACCTCCTGTAGCACAAGTATGAGAGCATTTCAGGCACTGCGTCTGGGATACTTACTAATCGCAAATAAAATATGTGCTTGGGCCACCATATATGTTGGAGAAGATTGGTATCAAGAGACAAGAATACTCACCTGTCTGCTATGTTAAAAAAAAGACTGGCAAAGGGACATTGAAACCAGGTATATTATTGCATCTGCATGAATCTACATAGGAATTGCTTCCAAGAACTGCGAAAGAGTTATGGCATTGCCCACAGAGGAATTCAGACATTGAGGGGCAGATATACAAGAACGTGCCACAGTGCAGCACTTCAAGCCCTTTGGCTGAACCATGCTGCGGCACTTTCAGAGCAAAGGAATGCATTATATTTACAATGATATGTTGCATTCCTGTGCTCTCCCCTGGGCTGGAACACAAATAGCTGCCATGCTCCAGCGCAGGCACCCTTGCACCATGGTGCAAGGATGCCTCCGTGATGTGGATTGTTTTTGTGCTGGAAGGGGCACCTTCCTGCACAAAAACAATCACTACAGGCATTTTCCTCTTTCAATGCATGCTGTTGAATGCAGCACGCATTGAAAGAGGAAAAAACGAGGAGAAATGCAAACATTTCTCCTCGATGCACCTCGTTATGCCACCCCTAGGGTGGCGTAATATACTGATGCATTTCCAGGTTTACGATTCCTCGTAAATCTGGAAATGTGTCTGGTTCCATGGGTGTTGCGTGGGAACACCCACAGCAACACCCATGGAACGCCCCTTTCATGCAAAGTGCTGCGTATAAAGGGGCCATATTTACAAGGACAGGAAAAGCCACGCAGGGCGGCTTCTCCGATCCTTTTAAATATGGGGCAGAGTAATGCGCTGCCAATGCGCCACAAAAATTGATGTACTGGTAGCACAAGGGGCTTGTAAATCTGCCCCTGATTTTCAATCCATAGTCTGACTTCTGGGCTACCTAATATAGGAGGCCAAGGCGCAGAGGAGCAGCGAGGAACCTGGAACCAGAGGGAGTGGCCGAATAGAGGGAAAATAGCAGGGTTTGTGGGAGCTAGTGTTGAGTGTAGAAGAACTGAGTGGCATATTTATGAGATTTGTTATGCAGTGCAGCGCAGCGCAGCGCAGCGCAGCAAGTCACTTTGCTGTGCTGCACTGCGTGACAAGGAAAGAGTAGGAATGCACTGTATTTAAAGGAATACGGTGCATTCCTGTCTTTTGCCCTGCGCTGTCGCTATTTTGGCTGCCTTTGCCAACGTAAGCACCCTTCCACCATGGTGCAAGGGTGCCTGTGTTGCATGCAGGATTGATTCCGAGCTGGAAGGGGCACCTTTCTGCACAAAAACAATCCTGACAGGCATATTCCTCCATCTATGTGTGCTGCGCACATAGAAGGCACACATAGAAAGAGGAAGCAGCACGGAGAAATACAGATATTTCTCCTCGTTACACCCCTCCTGAATAGGCGTATCATTTTGACACATTGCCAGGTCTACCAGGGATGGTAAATCGGTGAATGAACCAAAAACCATGGGAGTTGCATGGGAACATCCATGCAAGGCCCTAGTGTGGAGTAAGGCAACAAAGTGATTTGTGCTGCTTTGCTTTACTCAAGATTTATGAAGCCACTCGGGCCATGCAAGGTGGCCTTGTGTGGCTTCAACAATCTTGTGCAGCACATGTACCACATTGCGTAGTGCAAGCACGAGGCAACTGTAGCCATCAAACCCATTTTGACCTGCATCTCCAGGGTTTTGATGAAATCATCATTTGAGCCAGATGCTCTGGGCTCGGAATACCCTAAATAAACACGATTTAGCTGTTTAACCTATTATATGTGAAGCTATGCTCATTTGAGGCAAGACAATCAAAAAAGGGATACTTTGATTTTAAACATTGTTGCAATCAAAGAAAAGACACTTGGTTTAGCTATAGGGGAGATGGGCCGTGGTTTCCCTCCTTGGTCGTCACCTACCCAGTCGGTCTTTAGGCAGACTTCTTTTCGTCTCTCCTTATTGTCTCTTCCATAGCTCCTATCCTCTCTCCCCTGAATCTCTCCCCTTGCCTGCTACTCTGCCTACCCCCTGTCCTTTGTGCCCTTTGACTAAGCACTCCTTCTCCCCTTGTTGGGGAAAGATCCAATATTTATACTCTGGAGTCTCAGCGAACCCGCAGAGTGAGTCCACTGTGCCAAGGGAGCCACTCACACTTGAGGTATGGTATGGCACCCCTTGCCAAAGCACTCCCTCTCCCCTTTTTGGGGAAGGATCCAGTATGTAGGCCTTGAAGTCTCAGAGACCCCTCTGAGAGAGTCCACTGTGTAAAGGGTGCCTCTCGCAATAGAGATAGGGAAGGGATACCACTTCCCCTGGGATCACAGCTTACTGGACTTTGGACGTTGCCTTGACTCGTCTACCGGTTTGTGTCCCCGTCACCCTTCCCCTCCTCTCCCTATGCTGTGTCTCTCACCCTCCCCTCCTCCTTCCCGCCTTCATTATCTGTCTACTTCCCCTACTCCAACCCCCCTCCCCTGAATCTCTCACCTTGCCTTCTTTTCCCCTTACGTATTTGTGCTTATTGTTTATCTCGACCTTACAAGTAACTATGTTGCCATGCTCTAAGAACTGTGTAACCTTTGTAACGATGTAACCTGTAACTATGATCCGATGCTCATGTAAAGCGCTCTGATACCTCCGGGTCTAGCTAGCGCTATATAAAACTTTTAAAATATAATAAAAAAATAAATAAATAGCCTTTCTTACAGGTAACAGATATAATGGAGATATAATATACATACCCCACCAGGAGCAGCCTCCTGCTGCTAAAGCCCACTTGCGCCAACTGATCTCTCAAGCAAACATAAACATTCTAAACCTATGACATCAAACACATACACACACACACACATGCACACACACTGGCTGAGCAGCAGAGAGAATGTATCACACCCAATGCAGGATGTAACACATTTCCTTCCTTAGAAGTAATAAACCAGCATTATGGGTATATTCCAAACCTCATCCCAAAATAACGCAATGGGTATCTTTCAACCCCCACTCATCCCAACTAGGGCATCTTGGGAACATTTAAAACGGTCTCTGTCACCCACACACACACACACAAATACTATAGGCCAAGGCGATATAAAAACCCCAGCTTATCTTGCAAACCAGACACAACATAGTCTATCACTGATATACACTAGCTATCTGACAACCCTCAATTGCAGACTACAACAGTAGGCATAGGGTATCTCACAACCTTCGCTCATCCTTACGGAGGACACTGCACAAACTCAGGTTGGTACTCACTGGGTATCTTACTACCCTCACCTGCACACTACAACAGAAGACATAGGGTATCTCACAACCTTCGCTCATCCTTACATAGGACACTACAAAAACTCAGAAGATGGGTCTCTTACAACCCACTCTCACCCCACCCAAGGGAATCATGTAAACACAGGCAAAGCAAAGGGTGTCTCTCAACCCACACTCATCCATCACAACAGTCGACAAACAACAATCACACATAGCAAAATGCTCACTACAGTAGTTGGCCAAGGGTAACTCTCAACCCTCACTCATCCTAACAGGATACTGCATAAAACTGAACTCAGCATAAGGAACTACACACAGTAGGTAACCTTGCTCATCCCCACTGGACACTACCTAGTTTCGAAGATAAAAGAACCAGGGAATACTACACTCACAAAAAAAACTACTTGCAACTAAAGGTGCTACGAAACAGGACCCTATCTACCTTATCACACTACACAGCATACACACATATCTGGGGACACGAATCACACACACACATTCTACAACAAACCTTGCAGGACCAAGGACATAAAGCCTCGCACTTGCCAATGCCAATAAATCGGTGCACAAATTCACTCTTGCGCCGCAGATAATGGCTCCTCGCTTCCATTAATATATAAACGAAGAGCCTAAATACTCAATGCAGCATACAACCCCTGCCCCATAAAGTACCTCAGTTTTGGTAGATTGTTTGGTACATACCTTATGAACATAGCACCTTCAATCTTCCGCGACGGTGATTTAGTGGGTACCAATCCACTCCTACCTGGTGTGTCCCATAAAATTCCTCTTTATAATCAAATTCCACATCATTGGCCCCAGTAATCAATCCCCAGTAAGGGGCTCACCACTGCACCTTAAAAGTGAACAGGTTAAACACTTAGGGGAATACTCTCAAGGACTTATCGCCGAGTTAGTAGCACTTTATAGCAGCCAAAGTCGCAATAAATTTATCGTTTCATTCGCAAGCTGTTGCTAATATCCGATATCACCAGTTTCCCTGCAATAGCAGCCCCAAAAAACATCGTCCCAGATGACACCGGCATATCGCTAATGAGATGCTGAGTAAGGCGTTCCTGTGCATAAAAGGGGACCCAGTCCAGGGCCACACCTGAAGAACACCAGGTGCCATGGAGCTACTGATCATGCAGTTTCGAGCCCCAAGAGGGCCACAACACCCACCGCCACCACTCCCAGGCCCACCACCCACCCTGGGCCCCCGCTCCCTCCCCGGACTACCACAAAGGCAGCGCAGACCAAGACAGTGGACCTTCAGAAAACGCACCAGCTTCACAGACCTAACACCAGAGGATGGCATTGCCCACTGCAGGCTCAAAAGGACAACCATCCTCCGCATCCTGAACATCATTGCCCACAGACTGATGGTACAAGCACAGCAGACAACCAACATCCCACCTCAGACAAAGCTGCTAGCTGTGCTGCACTTGTTGACCTCTGGTACCAACAACTGCAAGAGTCGGAGGAGTCTCACAGCCAGCCCTATCAAAGTTCATCACAACTGTCTTGGATGCCATCATCAGCCTGGTACCCCAGCAACTTTACTTCCCCCACACTGTGCAAGAACAGCTGGAGACCAAGCAAGGCTTCTATGCCATAGCTGGCTTCCCGCACGTGTTGCGGGCAATTGACTGCACACATGTTCTACTTGTGCCCCTTGCCGACAATGCACACAATTACCGCAACAGAAAGCACACGCGTTCCATCAATGTGCAGGCAATAGTGAACCACTGGGGACTCTTCACCAATGTCGCCAACTACCCAGGCAGTGTGCATGATTCCTACATCGTCCATCATCAACCAGCGCTTCCAGGATGGCACCTATGGGAATGCACTGCTCATTGGTAAGTACCAAATGAACACACCACACACCTCAACTCCACAATCATGCAACTCACAACTCTGGGGATGCACACTTTACAAACTGACATACAACATGCCAAACAACATGCCCACCTACCAGACACAACAGCACAACTTACTGTGGTAACCTGGGCTAGCCATGTACATATGCCATCAACGGCATGGCACCTCAGCTACACAATAGCAGCTTTTGGGAAGAAGTGGGAACCAGGCATGTGCGAAGGAGGCAAGTGACCCATGAATGAAAATGTACACAATGCCAAGTGTGGCATGGATGTGCTGGACAGACTGCAGTATGCCGACCACAGACATATCCATGTCGACATACACTTCTGGTGTTTGGAGTGTAGTGGACAGTGGACGCAACCATGTTACCTCAGCCAGTGGGGAAGATCACGGAAAAGTAGCTTGTTATGTCCCCCCCTGTAAGCGTGAGCGGAGGCGGCTGGCCAGGCGTATGCCAGGCTAGCGTAGGGGTGTGAATAAAAAGCATGTAGCTCTGGGCGGGGTTCTCTTCAGGAATGGCGAACATGCCTGCCAGGGCAGCACCTCTCACCCCCCCACGAGGCCGACTCCGTGAGCGGTGTTGCCTGGGCTTCTGTGCGCCTGCTGCACCCCCAGGCCGCTGGTCCCCAGACCTGTGGTGCCCACCCCTGATCACCCAGGCCTCAATGCTCTCTTGTCCACTGCAGCATGAGTCAAAGAGGGCCCACCACATGCCTGGGAAAGCTCCAAGGCCCGCGACATTGGCAGCCTCCTCAGACCATCATGGCCTCAGCGACACAGGCCCCCAGTACTCATGTTTCGTTGAAGTACTCCACCGCTGCCTCCGGCCTACACTGCGGTCTAGTAGGTCACACATTTGGAACTGAGTCTTGATTTCTTTGTGGTAGAGTTCATATGTCAAAGGGACGTTTGAAATCACTGTACTCCCTTTGATGTGGTGCCACCAACTCTGTGTATAGCATTCCAATGACATGTGTCTGTGGTCCTTTGCTGACTACTGCCTTCGGCCTACACTGCGATCAAGTAGGTTACACATTTGGACCTGAGTCCTGATTTCTCAATGGCAGAGTACATATCATTTTACACAAGGAGAGGAGTAAGAGGATGATGCGGTTCAGTCTAGATGAAAAAAGGATCATCGTTAAGGAGGTGATCGAACACTCCCAGCAACTGCTCTGGTGCCACTAACTCTGTGTTTTGCAAGCCAACGACAAATGGCTGTAGGCCCCTGCTGACCGCTGCATTCGGCCTACACTGCGGCCAAGTAGGTCACACATTTGGAACTGGGTCTTAATTTATTGATGTTCAGAGTTTATATCATCGTACAGGCCTCATCGCAGACTGCATCCCCTTTCAGCTCTGGTGTCACTGACTCTGTGCCCCGAAATTCATGAAAACTCTCTGGTTGAACTTTGGTGGCATCTGAGTCTATGGCCTCGGGGTTGTCTTCATCATTGTGTAGCTGATACTGGAAAAATGAGTCTGTAGCATTCATCTTCTCCATATTGCCTGCTTCTGCTTGGTTCTGCCTTCTGTATCATGCCCTGGAAGGACACCTTCCACTGCCCCCGAAACACTCCGCGACATTCTCCTTGGACATCAACGATGACCCGCTCAGCTCTCGTGGCCCTACCTCTGTGCACTGCATGTCACCGTCCCAGGGCGGTGGGCCTCTGTCAGCCGCAGTGCGTCTTGGGCCAATAACTCTGTGCAGCTCAAGTCATGGACCCTTGCTGTTTGAACTTTCAACTTCTGATTGTCTGGTCACTGTTGTAGTTGTTGCCAGCACCAACCACCCCCTGAGGGGTGGCCTACACTCACCCCACACCCATGCAGCCCTAGACATGTGACCCTGGTAATAATAGGAGCCAGGTGCACGTGCCTGTAGCCAGTCCCACAAACTATCTAAGTGTGTCCGTGTGGTCATTATGTGTGCATGAGGGCCCCAGACCCTACCTCATTACATTGTGCTGTGTACAGCGGACGCAACCATGTCACCTCAGGCAGTGGGGTAGACCTGGGCCATGTAGCTGTGTCATATGCCCCTGTAAGCGTAAGCGGAGTGGACTGGCATACGACAGTCCAGCGTAGGGATGCGGTTCATCAACCCGGAGCTCTGGATGTGGTTAACTTTTGGCCTTGCCAAGGAGGTAACTAATGGATGTGTCTCTGTTATAGTGTCGGCGCCACCTGTCCCGCAGTGGACAATGTGTACAATGTTGCAATGTAGCATGCCCCCGGAGTGCGGGCTCGTCCGAAGGGGTAAATGAAGGAGCGCAAGCCTGCTCAGGGTCCGGGATCATACTTGCCAATGTTGTGTGTGTCGCTATTACCGCAGCGTAAGCCAAAGGTCTACCCTCAACCGCATTGTGAGTTCAGCCAGCCATGAACTCTGAATCTGTTTCTGCCCTATCCTTACCATAGGCCTACACACATGTGGCCGCCCACCTTCAACACAAAACATCACAGTGTCGTCAGGCTTGTGGACATGTGCAGACAGGCATGACAATGGTGTGCCGTAGGAGTGCAAATGACACTAGTAAATGGGCTCAGGGGGAGGAGCAGCAGAGAGGCTTCGTAATAAACATTGATGCCGCTCATTTGCTACCGGCAGTACATGTCAAACAGGAATCACTCAGTCACACATATCACACACCAATGAACCAGTGAGCCTGCCAACCCATCATGCAGAACCAATTACTGACTCATGTCTCTCTGCACTGTCACAGGTGATCAAGGAGATGCACTCTGGCCTTGGATGATGACACCCCTACGAGACCCGAACACACAGGCCTAGAGGCAGTGCAATGCAGCCCACAAACGCACAAGGGGCATTGTGGAAAGCACAATTGGCATGTTGAAGTCACGTTTCAGGTGCGTGGACATCACAGGTGGAAGGCTCCGGTACAGCCCAGACATCGTGTGCAAGATGGTCGTTGCATGTTGTGTGTTGCACAACATATGTGTATGCACCAATGCCCCATGGATACAAGTGCTAGATGCACGATGATGAGGAAGATGAGGCAGGTGGACCACACCGCATGGCAGCCACAGCAAGAACAGTCCATAGGAACACCATCATTGACAATTTCTTCACATGAGCACGTCACATTGTCACAGTCCTAAGTAATCATGCAACAGTACAAAATGCCCACGAGCACAGCATGTGCAAATAAATTCATTACAACACATATTCCCTGAGTTCCCTCCTCTATACAAGAACATCACTCTGATAAGTGTAAGTGCAACATGTAGTGCTAACAATCTCATATTTTGAGGATTGATGGTGGATGTGTCACCTCTGTACAGAGAGGCTATATAGGGTGTCACATATTCGATATGCCATTTCTGTGTGTCACAAGTAGTACGGAATCCCACTCATCTGTTCAGCCAGCTCCTTCTGGCGGTCCAACACCCAGCGTTGGAATGCCACGTGTTCTTCAGTGAGGTACTGGGAGCCAGGCGTGGTGGTGGGTGCTTCCTGCTGTGTGGTCTCTGCAGAGGGTGGGCTCACCTCGATGGTGCTGGGCTGCCCTGCTACTGGAGGTGAGGTGCGGAGGTTGTCCATGAACCATTGGAGTTTGTCGTAGTCGTTGTCCTTGGGGTTGTCTCCATCATCACTGACATGATATCGGGTCTGCTCTGCAGGAGGTGTTGATTGTCCCTCTACAATGTAAAGGGGAATGCAGTTTCACAGTGTGTTCCATGTACGTTGACACATTGGCGAAGTTTACATTGTGACTGTTTGTGAGGAGAAGCCCATTTGATGCTGGACAGTGGACATTTGTACTACATCACAGATGTGAGGTTGTACTCGTACATTGTCATCTCACAGTTTTGTTTCTCTGCTTTTCTGGTGCAATTTCCCGCATGACACATGGGAATTTTAGGCCTGTTGTTGGTTATCGCTGATTTTTGTATCGTAGTTTGAGACATCGCCGCTTTTTTCACGTTCGTGTTTTGTATTTTTAAGGCATCGCGTTAATTTTAACGTGGTCATTTGACGTGTGATCGTGAGACTATCACATGATACTGCCGTGTTGAGAATTCCACTTTAACACAGCGTTATTTTCCCGCGATAGACTGCGATGTTGAAAGTTGCGTTAAGCTAATTTTGTAATAATTACCAAACGTTCTTGAGAATATCCCCTTTAAACTCCCTCCTCAAATGTTGCAGACACTGATGGGGCTTTTAAGGCATTCATCTTTCTTACAGGCATTCACTTATTTCCTATTAGTTTCAGTTATGAGTTCACTTAGTGTCTTGTAGACTTTGTCTTCCTTCTGTTTCACTTTCACTTCTTTCTTGTGGACTAGACATCTTCACTCATAGGTAGGTTTTCCACTTGTCACCATTGTTGCAAAGAAAAGTCCTATGTAGACAGGTAGCATAGGTTTATATAATGAAGTTTATTAGAAGATAATAGTCTTTGTTACAGGTTACAGATGTAATGGAGATGTAATATTCATGTCCCACCAGGAGCAGCCTCCTGCTGCTCACCCTGTTTATTTCAACTGATCTCTCAAGCAAACATAAACATTCTAATTCTGACATCACACATACACACAGACACACACTCACACACGCACAACCACGCACACAACCATACACACACACAACCACACACATAACCACAACCACACACACAACCACACACACAACCACACCCACAACCACATCCACATAACCACACACAACCACACACACACAACCACACACACACACACACAACCACACACACACATAACCACACACCCACACAACCACAAACAACCATACACACAACCACACACACAACTACACATAACCACACACACAACCACCCACATGACCACAACCACGCCCAACCACACAACCACACATAACTACACACACACAACCACAACCACACACAACCACGCTCCCAACCACACCCACACACAACCACACACACACACACAAAACCACACACTGACACACACACAACCACACACACAACTACAACCACACACACAACCACAAACACACAGACAACCACACACAACCACATACACAACCACACACACACAACCACACATGCAAACACACACAACCACACACAACCACACACACACAACAACACACACACACACAACCACACACACAAGCACACACAAGCACACACACAAACACACACACAAACTCACACAACCACACAACCACACACACAACCACACACATACACAACCACACACACACAACCACACACAACCACACACACAACCACACACACAAACAACCACACACGCAACCACACATAAGCACACACACAACCACACACATAACCACAACCACGCCCAACCACACACATAACCACAACCACACACACAACCACAAACACACAGACAACCACACACAACCACATACACAACCACACACACACAACCACACATGCAAACACACACAACCACACACAACCACACACACAAGCACACATACAAGCACACACACAAGCACACACACACAACCACACACACAAACACACAACCACACAACCACACACGCAACCACACACATACACAACCACACACACACAACCACACACACAAGCACACACACACAACCAAACACACAACCACACACGCAAACACACACAACCACCCAACAACACACATACACACACACAACCACACACACAACCACACACACAACCACACACACACAACCACACACACAACCACACACACAACCAAACACACAAACCACACACACAACCACACACACACAACCACAACCCCACACACAACCACACCCACATACACAACCACACACACAACCGCACACACACACACACACACTACACACAACCACACACACAACCACACACACAATCACACACACAACCGCACACACAATCACACACACAATCACACACACAATCACACACACACACAACCACAAACCACACACACCACACAACCACACACAACCACACACACAACCACACACAACCACACACAACCACACACACAACCACACACACAACCACACACACAACCACACACACAACAACACCCAAACACACAACCACACACACCCAACCATAACCAACCACACATACCCACAACCAAACCCACACACACATCCACACACACAACCACACCCAAATACACAACCACACATACACACACAACCACACACACACAACCACACACACAGAACCACACACACAACCTAACCACACCCAACCGCACACACAACCACACACACGACCACAACCACACACACACACACACAACCACACAAATAACCACAACCACACACAACCACACACACAACCACGCCCAACCACACACACACAGCCACACACACACATCACACACAACCACACACACACATCCACAAAACTACATACACAACCACACACACACAACCACACACACATAACCACACACTTAACCACACACACAAACCACACACACAACCACACACACAACCACACACACAACCACACCCACATACACAACCACACACACAATCGCAAATACATAAGCACATACACAACCACACACACAACCGCACACACACAACCACAACCACATATACAACCACGCACACAACCACACACAAAATCACACACATAACCACAAACACAAAAACCACACACCACACAACCACACACACACAACGACACACACACAACCACAACCACACACACACACAACCACACACACAACCACACACACACAACCACACACACAACCACACACAACCCCACACACCCAACCACACACACAGCAACACACACACCCACACAAATAACCACACACAACCACACACACACACACAACCGCACACACACAACCACAACCACATATACAACCACACACACAACCACAGACAAAATCACACGCACAACCACTACCAAGCCCAACTACACACACACAACACCACACACACTCGCAACCACCCACACACAACCACACACACAACCACACACTGCATATACACACCACACAACCACACACACACAACCACACACACAACCACAACCACCCACACAACCATGCTCACACAACCACACACACACACAACCACACACACACAACCACACCTACAACCACACACACAACCACACAACCACACACAACACCACACACACAACTACACACACAACCACACACAAACACAACCACACACACAACCACACACACAACCACACACACAACTACACACAACAACACCCAAACACACAACCACACACACACACAACCACACACACACACACAGCCACAACCACAACCACACACAACCACATGCACAACCACATGCACACACAACTATACACACAACCACACACTCAACCACACACGCAATCACAACCAGACACACACAACACCACACACACTCACAACCACCCACACACTGTAGTGTGTTTATCTAGGTACCTCAATTGATATTCCTATTCATTGCCCTTGTGTGGTTATAAATCAATGATATCCCTACAACGGCATAGAAACCCTTTTCATAATTCAGTCATAGCGCATGCTGTCCCATTAAGCAAGCCTATTCCTCCAGCCCCCTAGAAAGCACACCGAGTTCTTAAACAAATCCAAGCCTCCAGAAACCTGGGAAATCCCCGCTGCCGTTGTTTTGATTTCGTTCAAGAACTCATGTGAAAACACTTTAAGAACGACCAGTTCTTAGTGACATCTTTTATTGACGTCTTATGTCCAGCCTTACGTCAAACCCGGCACCTTTCAGGTATAAATATACCAACGTTGCCTTAAGCAAACACACGGTGGTGATGAATCTGGAGCAGCTACTACTTGCCAGAGAGCCCAGCTGATGCGAGCGCCCACGGACGCTGCCCCTCCCTTTTGATGCGCTGAGAAAGACGCTGTCTTTTCTCTTGCCGAGAAATCAAGCCTCCGGCGTTTCCAGCTTACCCTTGCGGGTGACTGGGATACAGAGTCCTGAGAGAGAGATACCAGCCCTCCTGCCTTCTAATACCCAGGTACTGAACTGACTAAACCCTTACAGAGAATTCTTGAGTCAGATCCTTGGCAAAACAAACTTAACTTAAACTGCTACTTACTTACTCCCTCCCACGTATTAGGCTTAGGTCAGGTACACCGGGGTAGGCATAGTTAGAAGCACCAGTTGAGTACGATTAGTCAATGTATATATGTATGTATCTATTTTATCCATTTTAAAGTATCATATGGCTAAGAAACCATATCAATGCTTTTACAGTATTATTTCATAATCCTGCTTTTACTGTATGCACTTTACTTAACTATAAGTATTGCAATTGTAGCAATTCATTTCTCTTGTATGAGGAAAGAGACTGCTCAATAAATAACACCTTTTATTGAAAACGCCCATCTCTCTTTTTCTCTGCAATCTGGTGAAACTAAGTACGCACTTATTGACTGAGTGAAATAGCTGCCTTTTGTTTTCACACGACTCTAGAGATATACTCTTATTCAGGGAGAGCAAAGTTGTCATGTTTTATGGTTGTCAGAAACTAAATCCCTTCTCGTCTATCCAGGGAGGTTAAACTCCTCCTCGCTTATTCGAGAAAGTTTCTAGTGAACTCTGAGCTAGCTGGCAAAAAACTTAAGTCTAATATAGTCAGTAGAGACCTAGTTAACCTCAGTCCTACGTCTACACTACTGAAGATATTATTCCAATGCGCAGAGCCTATTGGGACTATAGGAACTACACTACATGGCGCCCAACGTTTGGTAAGGCGATAAATCTAACGCAAGACATTAGAGTAACTCAGTCGTGCTTTTTCACACAGACCCTTTTCCCGTAAATACTCCAAAAGACGTCTGGAGTGGGTAAAAGGTTAAAAATCCGCCGGAACTTAGTAGGAAGAGATTTCTATGTATAGTTTTTGGTTTATTCAACGTTGAAGGATACAGTGTTCCAAAATATTGTGCACCTAATCTTTGTTTCCTTGAAACTTGATCTGCAACAAAAACCTTTCTGTCAGTAAAAATGTCAGAAACTGAGGAAGAGAGGGAGACAGCTAGAATAGCAGCTCGTCTCCTAGAGGATGACAATAGTCTCCTGCAGACCGACCCGGATGCAATACTCATTCCGGTCAACATAAGAAAAACTATAACTCTTAAACTTATAGAAAATGGACTGACATCGAGAGGTGGTACAGTCATATTTGTAATTGAGGCACATGAATATCAGCAGACAGAGGTATTCTATTCATGGATAAACTTTCCAGCAGCAAACGCTGTCACACATGAATTCCACTATTACAAAATAGAGGAACCTCCGGATGAGTACACCCCTTTCGAGGAGGTGGAAATCCCATTAAAATACCAAGAGCACCTGCTCTGGTTTAAAGGCGCCCTAAAACATAATAATCACATCACCAGGCTCGGTCCACTAGGTAGACCAGGAGCAACGTGGCCGGTTGTAGCCAGCTACACACCACATCCCGACATCGGAAAAATGTCAGTACCAGAACTTTTAGCACAGTTAAAACAACTGATTAAAATACATAGACAATTAGTCCAATATGAAATGCGGACTTCAACAGTTCAACCAGCTATTAACATTCCACAGCTGACCCCTCATCAGGGGAACACAAATAAAATTACACCACAGAACATACAGTCATGTCTGGGTAAAGTACCCATAAAACGGGAACAAATTCCATTCTGATTAGCACAAAAAATAACTCAAATAGAGGCAGTATTTCCGGATACTACCCCTGTTGAGAAACCCAGAATCCTGACTATCTGTCTTCCAATGGGGATCCCACCACATGTGGAGGACTATGACACTTGGGGCACAGTCTTTGCTTCCATTTACACGAAAACACATGGTATTCCGTCCATGGCGGTAATACCCGATGTGCTAAGACAGATTCAAAATGAATACGGTCCAGAACCTGCTTTAACTCTGGGTATGAAATTACTGAAAGACTTCAAGCAGGTCTCAGCTTTATTATTATCCAACATAAAAGGAGAAGCAGCATATGTGGCGATCCACCAGAAATTGAAAGAAACAGATATAGCAGAACAACCATTGAACTTGCCAGAATCATAGAAAAATCCTATGAAGAGCTAGGAAGAGATAGTTTGGGTGGGAAACCAGTAAAACCCCAACTAACTGAAAATCCTGAAAAGATATTTATTAAAAATAATCTAAACACTCCAAAAAAGAGCTGGGATGGAAATAAACAATCCACTCCCAAAGAAAAAAGATTCCAGTCCAGAGGAAGGTCTCCTCGGCGGAGAGAAAGATCTCCGGACCAAGGTCACAAGTCTCCCCAGAGGGAGCCCTTTGAGAAAAGATACAACCTTAGAAATAGGGATAATTTGAAGAAACCTGACAGATATCAAGATATTGATACACGTCCCTCTCGCTCTTTTCAGACTTCCTCGCAGAAATTGGAACGAAGAGGACGGTCAGAACACAGGGAAGAGCACGTCAAGTCCACAGACAAGGAACCTGCTCATCAAAGTAAAAAATTACAATTTCCAAAAAAGAAGGTAGCCAGTATTAAAATAATCAAACATGCCGAGGATCCTGAGGACACAGCTGAAAAACGGAGAGTGGGCTCAGACAATGCTAGACAGCGCAGCAGAAGTGAGCATAGCTCGCAAGATCCTGATGAATCATCTGGAGACAGTGGACACGAATGAATACATTCAGGTGGAAACTGCAGATACCAGAGTTAGCAAACCTCATAAAATATACTAAATAACATTACGTATAGAGGGTCTATTTTGGGATAACCTCTCCAAAGGCTATGACATCCTTTTAGCTGAAAAAGACTGGCCACCAGGGTTTGTCAGAGAGTGCCCTCATGGCGAAGAAATGATTATGCCTGCCTTCTCAAATCACATTCCAATTCATAAAAAATATACACTTGCAAGAAAGTGGGCAGTAGCCCAAGCATCTGCATTGTATAAAAACCATGTTGGATGGGATGAGGACTCTCCTCCTCACAAAATCCAGTTAAAATGTCAACCAACTGCACAGAGGCAGTACCCAATTAAGCAAGAAGCTAAAAAACAGGTCAGGGAGATCTTAGATCAACTTGAATACCAGGGGGTGATTGAAACTTGCACCTCACAAATGAACAATCCTTTGTTTCCTGTCTCCAAGCCAGACGATTCATATCGTCTAGTTTTGGACTACAGACATCTAAACTCATGTTGCAAAACTTTTGCAGTACAAAACTCACATAGTACAGCACTAATGAATAACATCGTGCGCAAAAAATACAAAACAACATTAGACATCTCTAATGGATTCTTTTGTCAAAACATAGCACCTGAAAGCAGGTATTTGACCGCTTTCTCAATAATGGGCTCGCAGAAAATTCTGTCGACTCCCACAGGGGTTCAAGAACAGCCCAGGATTATTCTCAGCAAGAGTAACAGAGTTACTACAAATGTATGATGATGAGGCATTATCTTATGTCGATGACATCTATCTAACAGATGATGACTTGGATACTCACTTGAAAAGAGTGAACACCATAATACTTGGGTTCGCAGCAGAGGTTTACAAATTCAACTTTAAAAAGTCACGAATTGCCCATCTAACTGTCCTGTTTTTAGGATATGAATTATCAAGTGAAGGCAAACACCTGGCAGACAATTTCTTAGAGAAATGTGCTGTAATCGAAGCACCAAGAACGCTGAAAAACTTACAATCAATTCTAGGTTTCCTGAATTTCGGAAGAACTTACATTCTAAATTATGCAGAGAGGGTTAAACCTCTCTATGAACTAATAAAACCAGATTTTAAAAAAATCAATTGGACTCAAAAATACACAGAAATTTTGAGATCATTGCAAACAGACATGTTAGCTAAAACAAAATTGCAAACACGCGATAACACACGCAACCTTGTGATCCGGGTCATCCCAGGAAGATGCGGATTCACATACCTAACCTCTAATGAGGGAGAAACGGTACCAATAGCATACAAATCACATTTGTACACAGAAGATGAAAAAACATTCAGGGGCAGATTTATGTTGGGAATGCGCCACGTTTGCGTCACGCAACTGCGGCGTAAACGTGCGCATCCCTACGACCCATTTACAACGTGACACATCTAGGCATATGCGTCACGTTGTAAAGCCCTGCGCCAATTGTGGGCCTTTCGGCGCAGGGTGGGCGTTCCGGGGCAGGTGCGCCTCGCAAAAGTGGCTGAGTGAAATCTATAAGATTTCACTCAGTCACTTTCAGGCCAATGCTGCGTCAAAACCCTGCGCCTGCTTGAAGCAGGCGTAGGTCTTGACGCAGCATTGTAAAGATGGGGCACCCCCGTGCCTTGCTGGAGCTGCGTCGTGCTTGCGACGCAACTCCAGCAATGCGCCACCTTTACGGCACAGATGCGTCACGCATCTGTGCCGTTTTTGCCCCATGGTGCGCCGCATTGTAAATGCGGCGCATCATGGGTGGCGGAGCAGCGGCGCAAAATAACTGGCGCATCCCTGGGGATGTGCCAGTTATCATAAATCTGCCCCTCAGTATTAAGGAAAACATTGTACATGCGGTTCAAACAGAGACCAAGCCGAAGGCAGACGGATTACTGTTATAACAGCAGAATCAGCCTTTGAGGCATTAACAAGCCCATGTAATTTAACTACCGTGGCATTAAATCCAAAATGGATACAATGGGATCATTCTCTTGCTACAGACAAAGTGAAATACTATTTTGGCCCAAACATGAAAAGATTAAAAAATCTAGAATATGAAAGAGAATATCCTCTGCCAATCGACATTCTGCCATACAACAGTACGCCTGTGTAATATATACAGACGGATATGCACAACCCTCAGTTTGGGGAAATATATAACGCCACATGCGAGATGGTTAAAAACGTGTGGCGCAGAGGTAAATTGAGACCTTTGGTAACAAAATCACACTCTGTAGAAAACAATTCAGATCAACAAACTGAAGTAACAGCGTTAAAAATGGCGCTAGCGAATTCCGACACTAATAGTGTGCGATTCGCATTACTGCGTCAAATCATACAATAACGACTTGCAGAAATGGGTTCAAAACGGTTACAAAGATGATACAGGTGCCACAATAAAGCAAAAATCGCTTTGGGAACAAGTAGTTCTTTTACAGAAAGAACTACCAAAGACTCACGTGATACATTCATTGAGTCATGAACGTGATGGCGTTCACGTTACAGGGAATTCATTGGCTGAGACAGCCACAGCGGAAGCAACTAAGCCGGCTTCCGTAGCTACAAAAAAGCGTTCAGGAAAATACATAGATGGGGAAACGATGCTGGCGGTAAAAACGTCATCAAAAGGCGACTGTGCAGCGCTACCCGTCAATTATCCACTCAATTATACATACATAATCGATGCAAACTCCGTTCCTTTTGCTCAAATCCCTGGAGTGGGGGATAGGGTAATTCCAAACACGAACAAGAGAGTATTGTTAATAGCAGACGCACATATGGGTGAGGGTCTAAGACACATTAAGATTAAGGAATCTCTGAAAGAATTACAATCAATATACTGGTGGCCAGGAATGAGCCTACAACATCACAAATTCGCAATAAACTGCCCAGACTGCAACAGAGAACGCAGTGGCGAACCGGCCGGTGTATTGCCATGGCCCTTCGCTTAGATAGGACAATGCTATCTATATGCAAAACCCAGAAAAAAATGCGTCCCATTAATATTATTTAAGACTAGTTTCACTTAAAATGTAGACCCCAGCTCTCGGCTGACGTCTGAACTGTTATTAAAGATTTGCGAGTCTATAGCGGCATAGACGCAATTGGCATGCTACATTCTGACCAGGATCCTGCTTTTAGCTCTCGAGCTTATAAGGAGGCCATGACCAGCATGGGCATTGCATTGCGGTAATCTTATCACTTCCTTCCTGAGGGAAATGGGATGGTGGAAAGAAAAAACCGAGACATATAGCAATCTATAACGGCAAAGGTATTAGGTTCGGGGGTTGGGTGGGTCAAACATTTAATAAGTGTCCATCGTAGTCTTAACAATCTGCCAAGAAATTCTCTAAAAGGTTTCAGTCCGTACAAACTATTGTTCGGGACTAGAATGCATATCCAGGACCTCGATAGTCAGACTTCAGTGGTAGAAGGAAAATGCTTTGATATCAAAGATCGTTTGGCTATTTTACAGGACTTAAATGAAACAAGAAAAGACCTGAGCAACATAAAGTTGAAACAACAGCCAACAGCCACTGAAGAGAAACCACCTGTCCCAGCAAGGCCTGTCTGGATTCCAAAAGATTGGGGATCTGGTCAGAGAGACAATCGCGGTGAAGAAGGAATTTGGGCCTTCTTACAGAAAAGCAGTACCTGTCTTAGCTGTCAACGGAACAAGATCAGTTGTACAACCACCCCTTGCTGGTAAAAAGGAGAACCGAGTTGTATCCATCGACCTGGTTAAACCACAATCATGTGGCCAATAATAAGTAGTAGGCCAAGTGGACTCCCAAGAAATAGCAGAACACCAAAGTTTGCTACAAATCAAGAGGTTCAAACTGAGAGACTAATCACATTTGATAAACCTACAGTGAATCAACGAGGACTATGCAACAAAGCCATGGAACTTATGCCTCTTAAAACCCAAATTGCAACAATTCGTCAAGAAACACCTGTCTACAACGATGTAGCCACAGACTATGCTAATGAAACAAAGAAAAATCCAGAAGCAATTCCAACAATTGGCAGAACTCTGCATCAGGCTACTTCATCAATTTCGTTGACTTTTCTGAGGATCCGAGCGAACGTGAGGAACAGCCAACAACAACAAAAACTTTTAAAGACAAAACTAAAGAACTCTTTCATCAACTACAAGAAACCTATCTGTTTTCCCCATGGATTGAATTTTGGGTGGTGCTAGGTGTACTTTGCTTGGGACACTTCATTGAGGGAAAATATATTACAATGGACACAACAAGCCAGAATATCAACCTGGTCCTAAAGCCACACAAGTCTTCACACATTGAGAAAAGAGAACTTTCTTCAGTAAACTTCACAGCCAATCCGATACCCGGTGGGGTAGCATGCGTCAAAACAGATTACGAAATATATGGCCCGGTCGAGCTCTTGAAGTATCCTCATCAATTTAAGGTTTCATTAAGTGACTTTGTAAAACCAAGCACATTCTCTGATGATTGGGACTTTGAAAGTATTAATGATATGATGTCAGACTTAGTTATGTCAGCAAAATTTACAGAACATGAATATTTACAGGGTTCATCAAATTATGAACAGATGTACTGCTATAATCACTATGCTAACCATTATTTGCATAAATCTGCTCAACCTAGAAATGTTTTAAATTATAATCAATGGGAACATTGTGCAACTCCACCAAAAGGTAGTTCAAAAACATTTTATGAGAAATTCCCATACTTCTCAGGGTTTAACACAAGTGAAGCAGAAACGTTTTATTTCAAACTGTTAAATAAGACAGGAATGAAAACCATGCTGACAAATACAAAATTAATCTATTCAGAAACATTTTTTGAAAAAATTAATACATTTGGTTTTGATTTTTGGAAAGATATCATTGAAACAAAAACCATCTGGGGTACCAAAGATTGGCAAGTCCAAGGAATAGAATCATTATTCAGAGCCTGCATGATCCCAGAACAAATTATATTTTTGAATGACACAATTCAACAAACAACCTGTCTTGGCCTAGCCAAAATTAAAGACTTATACAAACCGTCTATTCCAAAGCCAATACCTGACAGTAATAGCACTACAGATGTTGAGATAGACGTATCCCATATTTTAAACCAAAACAGAACAGATCCTGATTGGAAAAAATGGTTGATCTGGCCCACAGACACAAATAACTGTCAAGATAGATTCCTGAACCAAAACAGGGGTTCAAATTGACCAGGCCAGACCCTAGATACTCCCAGAGACAACATCCAGGGATAGTAACAACATACAGTGTAGGAAAACTCTGCCTTGAATGGCTACAGACATCCACACTGGCAGAAATTAAGCAACACTTAACTTTACTTAAAGAAGGTGCTGACTTGCGTGATTTCATTATGGGACCACGCAAACAGCGTCAAAAACGTTTCATAGCGGCCTCTATATATGCAGCTTATAACGAAGCTTGGAAAGAAACTCAACTTGAAACAGCAGAGAAAATACGGGAAATTGACCGTATTAATTTGGAAAAATCACTTTCTGTTGTGGACAATGGGTTAATGACTCTGTCTTCCAGAATATATTCACTGGACAGTATTGTATCATCTGCTATAGATATAATCGAACAGGACTTATTAATGTTACAACATGGTCAGTCCCAATTACGTTCTATTGTACAGCTTGGCTGGACGTTACAAAATCTGCGTTCAGGATACGTGCCCTGGCGTTTAATCAACACAACGTCATTATTCTCTATCTTTAACCTTACTGATACACAAATCAGCTTGGCACAGAAAGGAGCGGAATATACAATTCTGAGCATTGAAAAACTTGAGAGATTACCATTGACAAGGCGAGGCCTAAGTATTAATAACTCTAAGTCCTATGTTTTGAAAACAGGCCAGGGCTCTCGAAACATCAATTCCTTTAGTATAAATGGGGAAAAAATCCCTACCACTAAGACTTTTTCATACCTCGGGGTCCTCCTTGATCATAAGCTATCCTGGGGCCCCGCCGTTTGTAAAAAGAAGGGTGAGGTAACACGTGTCAATGCGGCTATACTTGGCTTTGCGAAAAAAATTGGCAATAGCCCGGCGGCCGCTTTACTTAAATTATATCAGGCAAAAAGTGTTGCCGTCGCTTGCTATGGAAGTGAGCTCTGGGGCTATAGCAAGATGATGGACCTGGAGGTCACAGAAAATAACTTTTTGAAGAAAATATTGAGGCTGCCAAGGGGAACTGTAAATTTTTCGGTACACGAGGAGCTGGGTGTACCTTATCTGAGTGATAGAATAGCAGCGAACCCCGTATTGTGCTGGCTGAATTGCTGGCTCAACAATGATATACCCCTCACTCACGAAATATTAAAAGAAGCCTTAACATTGGACGGAAGGTTCAAGGTCCCGTGGCTGAAGTATATAAATGATTGCCTGACTGCAATTGGTCGGCCTGATTTGTTTTTAATCCCAAACTCTATCACCAAATCTGATGTCATTTTTGTAAAAAATGCTATGATGACAATAAGGTATACTGCCAGGGAAGAGGTTGAGTTGCAGAAGGACAGTGTTAGGAAACACGCTTTACTTAAAACCTGTCCACAAATGGAACCATACCTATCATGGCCAATGACTGGCTATGAACGTTATTTGTTAACAAGGTTCCGTTTTGATCTGTTTCATCTCCTACTGGCGGTACCGAGCGGGGCCCATCGCGGGGAGATGTTGCCAGCTTGCGGCTGCGACGGAAAGTCTCCGCAAGACCTGGCACACTTTTTATTTATTTGTCCTTAATACATAACACCCCGGAGGCTATATTTAAAGCCATGCCTTAAAAAACTCAATTTTACACAGATAAAACCAGCACTCTATTACCTCCAATTATTGAAATGCGATTGCACTTTATTTGTTTGTAATTTCCTGAAACTGGCAATTACCTTCAGGAAAAGTATGGAGGGATAATTATGCTGTTAATGTTTTTAGGTAGTTTTAACCTTTTTTATTCCATTGTACAGAATTTATTTATATATTTTTAAAAAATGTTTATGCTGCCCGCTGCTTCTGTCTTTTACATTGTCTAAAGAAACTTATGTATTATAAATGAAATATCCGGAATGCTTTTTAACTATTTGTTGATGAACTGTGCTTTTATGACTGTAATGTTTACAATCGAATAAAGATACTTGACTGGCCATTGACAATGTCAGAACGACCTGTCATTGAATGGATAATACACGGAATAATAACTATTCCGATAACAACTTTCAAATTTAACTTCTGTCAAGAATATATACCAGCAGGCCAGTATGAAAGGTTGGGTAAAGAATACATTAAGTCATCATGGAAATTACCTTACACACACACATGTTATAGTGAAAAAGGACAGAATGTATTTCTTAGTGGTGATAATTGTAAAAGCTCACTAAGTGGTATACTTCTGTGTCAAGGTATTAATCTGCATGGGGCCTGTGAGGGGACTTCAAATAACCTTTCATGCCACCAGCATGGCACACCTGCAACTCGAATAGAGCCATTTTTTAGACGGCTTTCTAACGGGAGCTACATTCTAATAGTGGACCACAGATGTTGTGGCTTGGTGCCAGGAAAAGCTTATCTAGTAAGCGTTTCTTCCATGGTCACTTGTTGTATGCAAGTATTGTATCCAAACAGCACTCCAGACAGGGAGGAAAACATTTGGCCATTTTTGAATATCTCTTCTATTCCAATTGATACTTTAAGCAGAATAAAGTCTGTCCTTTTGCAGACAACTGTGCCCTTGGCTCATCAAAAGAAACGTATGATCTGCAAGTCGCAAGGACAACGGCAGAGATACATAGCCTTTTATCAGCAAATTGCCCCCTACATTTCACAGAAATGTTAAGCCAAATCCTAAATATGTCCGACACGGGAGGTATCCCACATGTATTTAAGACAATTTTTTCGGGACTGTTAACACCCTTCACAAAAGTTCTGGGCATTTTTCCTAATTTTGTCCATTCGATCTTTGGCGGCCTTCCACTACGGTTGGGACTCGTAGCAGGCATTTTATTTTTTATACTCCTGCTTCGTTATGGCTAGCCATGTCACAGACAAGACTCCAGCAACAATGGCAGAAACGATCCTAGCTATACGCTATCGGGACCGCATAACTAAAGTCCTTGGATTAGCCCGGCTAAGAGATCTGAATATGACCTGGTTTCTTTCATTCAGACCCATCTGGCAGAACTGTATCTTACCTGTGCTAAGATGTATGCTATGCGGAGAAGAATGCGTGTTGGACGTCTATCTTACACTAGAATCAGAAGTACCATTGGATACAGATACTTTGCTAAGTCCTGTAACGGCTCATGCATCGTGTTGTCCCCAGCGGTTACCCATCCTGATGACGGCATTCGTTGAGACTTCACCACTGCGATTAAAGGGTAGTGAAGTGCAAGATGAGAGCAGCATCAACCAGGTACGACCTTCTGTGAGCAATGCTGATCAATACATCGATGATAGCAATCATTCTCACGACTGCACAGTTGCGGCATTTTCCAACTTGGTCGAACATTCACCTGAAGCGGTAAACTGCTTTTTTGAAAGTCTGTCTGAAATGATGTTCTCCCCATAACAAAAAGAATAACTTTTAAGCAAACGAGCACTCAGCGTTCCCTGAACTCTGAATTTGGCCTTCAGCTTTGAAAACAAAAGCTTCTGGAAATATTTGGAACTGTTTTGGCTTCTTCCCCTGAAAAACGAAATTATATTTTTTTCCCCGATTTCCAAAATAATTTGGCACTCATCCTCTGCTTAAAGTAGAACTATTCTTAGAGAACAGAGCTTCTATTTTTAGGAACTCGAGAGACAATATATTAACTCAGACTCTAGCATATTTACAAATAACTGTATTTATATGTGATGAAATGGTCTCGCACTTTTCTTTTCTGTATTAAGAGCCATTTCATGTGTAATTTTCGCGAAATCATTCCGCTGATATATAGGCATCCTATTTTATGAATGATTACTCTGCTTGAAATACTGTACCTATAGTCATTTTTCGTGTATTTCGCATATGCCATTTCAGATGCAAAAAAAGTATTTTGGGGTTGATCCGTATACACATGCACCATTAGATATGTTTACTATTGCTTAGTTTAGTAATTATGGACATGAATTCGTGGAGTGGGTGTAGTATGTTTATCTAGGTACCTGAATCGATCTTCCTATTCATTGCCCTTGTGTGGTTATAAATCAATAATATTCCTACAACAGCATAGAAACCCTTTTTATAATTCAGTCATAGCGCATGCTGTCACATTAAGCAAGCCTATTGCTCCAGCCCCCTTGAAAGCACACCGAGTTCTTAAACAAATCCAAGCCTTCAGCAACCTGGGAAATCCCCGCTGCCGTTGTTTTGATTTCGTCCAAGAACTCATGTAAAACACCAGTTCTTAGTGACATCTTTTATTGACGTCTTATGTCCAGCCTTACGTCAAACCCGGCACCTTTCAGGTATAAATATACCACGGTGGTGATGAATCTGGAGCAGCTACTACTTGCCTGAGAGCCCAGCTGATGCGAGAGCCCACGGACGCTGCCCCTCCCTTTTGACGCGTTGAGAAAGACAGTATTATTTCATAATCCTGCTTTTACTGTATGCACTTTACTTAACTATAAGTATTGCAATTGTAGCAATTCATTTCTCTTGTATGAGGAAAGAGACTGCTCAATAAATAACACCTTTTATTGAAAACGCCCGTCTCTCTTTTTCTCTGCAATCTGGTGAAACTAAGTACGCACTTATTGACTGAGTGAAATAGCTGTCTTTTGTTTTCACACGACTCTAGAGATATACTCTTATTCAGGGAGAGCAAAGTTGTCATGTTTTATGGTTGTCAGAAACTAAATCCCTTCTTGTCTATCCAGGGAGGTTAAACTCCTCCTCGCTTATTCGAGAAAGTTTCTAGTGAACTCTGAGCTAGCTGGCAAAAAACTTAAGTCTAATATAGTCAGTAGAGACCTAGTTAACCTCAGTCCTACGTCTACACTACTGAAGATATTATTCCAATGCGCAGAGCCTATTGGGACTATAGGAACTACACTACAACACAACCACACACACACAACCACACATAACCACACACAAACCACACACACACACAGCTACACACACAACCACACACACGGACCACACACAACCACAACCACACACATACAACCATGCACACAACCACACACACATAACCACACACACAACCACACCCACAAGCACACACACAACCACACCCACAAGCACACACACAACCACACACACAACCACACCCAAATACACAACCACACATACACACACAACCACACACAACCACAACCACACACACAACCACACCCAACCACACACAACCACAAACACACACACAGCCACACACACGTCCACACACACAACCACACACACAACCACACACACAACCACACACACACAACCACAAAACCACACGCACAACCACTCACACTAACACAACCACGCACAACCACAACCACACACACAAACACCTACAACCACACACACAACCACACACACACACAAGCACACACACAATCACACCCACAACCACACCCACACACAACCACACACACGCACACATGCACACACACACTGGCTGAGCAGCAGGTAGTAGAGAACTAAGGATGGAATGTATCACACATAATTCAGGATATAACAACCAACCACATCTAGGCTAGGCATTCACAACTTCTTGGGTCAACCTATTGTGAATGATGGTTTAAAGATGTTGCACTCTTTGTCCCCATCATGGCAGTGGAGATTTGTTTCCAGCATATGTTTTTAGTCCGTTTGATAGAATTGGAGACAAAAACACCAGTGGGGGAGTCAATATATCATGGTTTTATTCCCATTGACTCTGCAGGATGAAGCAGACATGATGCTTTACAGGTTAGCTCTTTAGTCTTTTATTACCTCACAGAAGCTATGAATGAGCATTTTGATCCTGGCTGGCTTCACCATTTATAAACTGTATGATACATGGAAGCCTGGAATCGCTGTACAAAAGCCCACTTCTAATGTTCTTATTGCAGGGGATTCCTGCTGTCCCTAGTCGCCTGTAAAAAAGAAATGACAGAGCCATTCAACTGTAACAACATTTTTGAAATTGAGTTTTGACATTACAATGCTTTCTCCCAGAGCCAGTAGTCCAGGAGATAGTCAAGTTACAGAACATAATTACAGCTGTACTTTAAAAAAGGAAAACAAAACATGGCATTTTCTCGTCTGTTCTGTTATTCTAGATGAACAGATAAGCAGAAAGGAGATGTTCCTAGCAACTTGTTTTTTCCATGCTTCAGATAATTATAGGAAAGACAGAATATCTATGCATGTTTCTACACATTCTGAGCTGCAGCATATTTTTTTTTATCTGACTTGTATTAAACCGAGCCTATCTTTTTTGCAAAAATATCTATCTAACTGCTTTTTGGTTGTTTAACTTTGCTCTGGCAATTCTAATTTTACTTTTAATGTTTACAAACACCCTGTCTTTCATATATATGTGCATCACACCAAGGACTTAAGGGTTTGGGGGCAGCATAATAGTGTGACTATTTATTATTAGGAATAAACTACTGCCTGCTATGCATTATAAGGCTATTGCAAGTCACCTCACAATTGCATACCTTATAAAGGATGTTGGTCTTTAGCCTCACTCCTCTATGTGGTTATGGATTCCTCGGTGAATTGCAATATCCTTATATTGTACGTGGGGTATTTTATCCCATATAGTATTTTCAGTCCATTTAGCCCCCAAGATAGTCTTCATTGCATCCTCCAACTAGGACCTACTTTAACGCTGTATATAGTCCTAGTATGTTCCCAGTTGGACTCATCAGATTGTCCCCGTATTTGACATGGGGGTGCCAGTAGGTGCCAGCACTTCCCCCTAGCCAGTAGGGACCCATATACCTATGCTGGCTTACATAAAGTTCTCTTCTGTGCCCTGTAAAAACAAGGAGGTAGCAGAGCACCAATGAGGATCCCAGTGCATTCCATGCCCTAACTCCTTCCATCTCCCATCTCACACTGCTTGGGCCAACTTGACTATAAACACAATGTTGAGGTATCATAGCATAGTGCAGGACCAGAGGGTGTCTGCTGAGGAGCTCCTCGTTATACAATGATTCTCAATCAATCAATAACTCCATAAATAATGACATGTCTTCCATAGCAGCACTGGAGTGGGAGGAACTAGTTGCTACTTATACCCTCAAACCATCGGAAGGGAAACCATCCATCGACGCATCTCCAACATTAAAGAGGAGTAGTAACCCAGGGAAGCCAGCCCCCGAGTCTATATGGCTAACAATCTTGAACACCCTGCAACACTCGGCCACAGCCTTGGAATTTCAGTCTCATAAAATGGACCTACAGCTCTCAGTTCTGCAGACAATGGCCGATTCCATTCCAGGAATCAACTGGAAAATTTCGGAACTGAATGGTCTGATAAGGAGGGGGCAAG
Organism: Lissotriton helveticus; assembly: GCF_964261635.1. Lineage (NCBI taxonomy): Eukaryota > Metazoa > Chordata > Amphibia > Caudata > Salamandridae > Lissotriton > Lissotriton helveticus. Next base: position 1,764,203,761 of record NC_136065.1, read on the forward strand.
ACGCCGTTTCTGCTGCTCAACTAGCTCCATCACAATTACTAATGTGATCCAATCTTAGATAAACTATCATTCTTACCATCTATGTTAGGCGATTTGATATCCGACCTAAAATCGACAGTTCAACAAACCAGGATCCCGCAAACCTCGGATCTACTTCTAGAGCTCCCAGTGGCGTCAGCAGGCCTAGCGACGGAGCAGCGGGCTGAGCAGAGCTCAGCAACTGCCCTGCCCTTAGTCCAAACACCATCATCCAGACCTACAGAAACAGAGCTAATGACCACTTCTGAGACTATACTTGAACCATCGCCAGCAGAAAAGCAGGGCTCTAATAGGATCCGCAGAAAGAAAAAAGGTAAAGGAAGAAATCGATTACTAACGGACGCAAGATTAAATACAATTGAAATACAATCAATTTCTTCTCCTTCACCAGCCACCTATGGCAGGTCACCAAATTATAACGAGCAATCGCCTCCCACGTGCAAGATCGCTGAAAATACTTCACCAGAGTCCCCACCACATTGCGTAAAACTGACAGCTAGCGTCACCAAGAAACCCATACCAAAAAAACCAAAAAAACTCAAACAGAAACTCTTACAATTCAAACCAACTCAAATAGCACATAACGCTTCTAATGCTGAACCAACTCCAACCGAAAGTGTTCCAACAACAGGAAGAGATGAAAACGCCATGGCTATCAATGCGGAGCCAACTCAGCAATCTGTACGCAAGTTGAACACCAAAACCTGGGGATCAAGGATTGACAGCGATCAAAATGAACAACCAAATTATGTGGATATGGTACGCCCAAGTCACTCCCCTCAACCAACTCAACAGGGCTACGAGAGACCTCAAACCAACTCACCAACACCAGAGCATGTGAATAGCCCAACATCAATTTTATTCATCCCTTAATATACATCTCGAGGTAGGGATGACATACTAAATAGGAGCAATATACTAAGACTCCTACGTTCAGTGACCAACCTAGCAACCATCAGCTCAAACGACCTTATGCTAATAACGTTTCAGCCAAATACTGAGCCCTATCGCCAGACATAACAAAAGCAACATGGCACTCACAAGAAATAGCACACAAAATTATGGAAGAAGGAGCAATATTCCAGCAATGGGGGATTGAACTGAGGCTCGAACAGCGACCACGCTATCCGACACCTCTCTTACCATCGGCAAGACCCTCGGTTAAAAAAAACACTAACTCCATACTGAAGGGAGCAAGGAGCAGTTCGCCGAAGTTGCTACCACTAGACACAAAAAGTCCTCGGCCTGGGCATAAACAAACTCAAGGTAGCTATTTTTTGCCAAAAACCATCCATAACTGTAAATCAATACAACGTACATTCATTACAACGACTGTCGACAATTGACAAAAAAGGGAAGAATTCACCACCCATCCAGGCAAGCCCAGGGAACTCAGAATCTGCTCCTGGAACATCAACGGCTTAGCTAGTAAAAGCAACGACCCTGAGTTTCTTCAATACCTGAATGCATTCGACCTTCTATTGCTCCAAGAAACTTGGGAAGAAAAAGCATTCGAGCTCCAACGGTTTACTTCGTGCTGCATTCCAGCAAACAAAAACGCCATATTTGGGCGAAGGTCAGGAGGCTTAATGTTCTTCGCCTCCATACCTACAATAGGCGAATTTGAGATAATGGATTTCCACATAACTCCCCCAAGTGCTATACAGGTGGTAAAGATCTTGTTCCGGTTAAAAAAGCAGGTCAAGGGAGTAATCGTAATTAACACATACATCCACCCCAAGCAGAAACAAAAAGCGGTGGAAGACTTGGCAAAAACGCTGGAAAAAATAATGGAAGCAAGGGAGTTCGACTCAATCATCTTGGCCGGCGTTAATATGCACCTCATTAACAAAGACGAAGACAATGACCTCATCCAAGATTTGAATGCAGCATGGGGCATACCTATTACCTACACAAGGCCCAACAAAAAACCAGAAATCAACAAAGCACTCAAAAAATTTACTACGATCTTTAGAGCAACTTAATTTAAGGGCATTAAACGGTTGCTACGTTGAGGATGATCCACCAGTAGCTACCTTCCACTCCAACAAACAATCTACTTATCTATGTTTATATCTTTAACCTTGTTTTTCTGGGTAACAACTTTTAGAATAGGGACGAGCTACCTCAGTGACCACCTGCCTCTAGAAGCCAAATTAAGATCAAACTGTCAACTGATAACAGCACCATTTATAGGCCCTGACACAGAAGTCAGCTCAAACTTAAAGCGGCTATGGTGCAACACCGGCAATATTGACTCCGTAAGCTGCAGAGCGAAAATCCTCTTCAATGAAATTGCTTGCTCCTCAACCAAGGTGTCGGATGTTTGGCAAAACTTTATTCATGCCATCAGAGAGAAAATGGAAGAAATGATGCCTAAAAGCCCACGTTGAGGGAAGGGAAATTCGAATAAACTAACTTCAACAATGAAAATACAAAAACGACTAATAAATCAAAAACTGAGGCAATTGCGGAAGGATCAGACAAACCAGTGCCTACAAAGTGATCTACGGGCAGCAAAAAGCCAACTCAAACGGCTGAAATGGGAAAGGCAGAAACTAAGAAATGAAGACCTGAGGGTAAAACTCCCTATGAAGGGAAACAGAAAAACAGCTCCAAGTTTTGGCAAATGATCAAAAGACTAAAGAACCCTGATCATTAAGGTCAAAACTCAGATATCTCAGAGGAGGTATGGACAAATTACCTATCGACGCATTTTAATAATGACGACACCATGGAGGACGTCGCTATATACAGTTTTTGTCCAAAAGCCATAAGGTCAAAAACAAAAGGAAATTCGAACCGCACGGGCATAGAAATCGAGGGAAAGTGTACCCACGGAGCCACTAGCTCAATAATATTTTCTAAACCCAATACGGATGAAGGCCCTGCAAAGGCTATCGAGCTTGGCCCATTGTACGAAATCCTGCCAGTAGGCATCAAACAAAAAATATCGAGGGGGCGACCCTCTGGGGCAGCAGGGCCGAATGGCATACCACCGATACTGTATAAAAGAGACGTGGAGTTCTGGAGTGAATCGTTGGCGCCAATATTTAATAATATTGAACACACTCAGACTCTCCCAGAGTCTTGGCACGGGTCAGTCATCAGCCCGATTTACAAACACGGTAGCAAGAAGCATCCCAGCAGCTACCGGCTCATTGCCCTACTAGACGTGGAGGCTAAATACTTCGCTGGAGTCATCCTGGAGGAACTAGCTTCATGGGTATCCAAAAACTCACTTATCCCAATTAATCAAACGGGTTTCTCCAAAGGCCAAGGGACCACAACCAACATCATGGCATTGTCCTTGCTGATGGGAGCAGCAAAAGAGATCAAGTCATCTTTATACCTCTCGTTTATCGAATATACCGCGGCATTCGACCATGTGGAGCGCAACAAACTATGGCACAAACTGGACCACTGGGGAATACCGAAACGCCTCCTAGATGCGCTAATAATGCTCCATTCAAAAACCTGGATCAAAATTAAACTTGGGGAAGGCACGCACCTTTCGAACGCCATCAGGACAACAAAAGGGCTAAAACAGGGGTGCGTATTAGCACCACTACTATTTAATCTTTTTCTAGCCGACCTACCTGAGGTCCTCGACAAATGCCCTAACCACGCACCCAAATTGGTGAAAATCGTCTTCTCTAACCTCCTGTTTGAAGACGACTTGGTGCTGATAAGTCGGACACCAACGGGCCTCCAGCACCTCTTGAACGTAACCCACACTTTTTCAGTAAAAAACTCCCTCCAAATTAACTTCAGTAAATCAAAGGTCATAGCCATGAATTACAGGAAAAAAAGGAATCTCTGTTGGCATCTGAATGGGGAGCAGCTTTATCGGGTGACCTCTTACAAATATCTGGGAGTTATCCTGGACTCCAAAAACACGTCTAGGGCGCAACTTCACTCCTTACGAGGCAAGGCAACGGCGATCTACCTGGCATTAAAACCATTAAAGGTCAAACTACCTAATCTCACCTTTAAACCGCTCCTTGAAATCTTGCGTGCAAAACTACAGCCTACTCTCACATACGGCAGAGAATCGCTCCACGGGAAGGATGCCGCATTACTGGACACAGTCATAGCCAACACATACAGGGCTGTTTTCAATCTTCCAAAATACATCTCTCCAGCCCAAATTCGACTAGAGTTCGGCATCCTCAAACAAACCCTAGAAAGGCGGAGCGTGTGCATAGCCAGCTGGCACAAGATCTGCATAGCAGAGACGGGCTCCTTAAGCTCCAATGTATGGGAAGAGCTACTTCGGCACCGCAAATCCTCACCCAGAGACTACCTACTTGAATCACTTCAAGTTCTTGGCCTGACCGACACCTGGGAAACATCAATATACCTTTTGTCCTTAAAGAAAATTGCCAAATAATCGGCGCGCATTGTCTCTGTGATCGAAGACAAGCATGATCTAGCAAACAGGGCGCACGGCTGGATAACGTTGGGTGACTATGGGAAAATACAACCGCAAGCATACCTTAACATCGGTATGAAAAGGGAACTCAAAGAAAAGCTGCTAAAACTTCGCCTAGGGGTGATCCCCATACTCCCCCACCTCCCACCCTGGGAAAGAAACAACTCTTCACAGCAGTGTTGCCTGTGTAAAACCTCCAAGGAGGACATTGTCCATGTAATCTGCATCTGTCCTAGACTAAAGGACCTGAGGCATAACTTTTTACAACCATTCTGTAAACTACATGCCGTTCGGTCCTGCAGGCAGGCAGTCAAACTATGTTTTAACACCAATAACACTAAATTAAACTGCCAGGTCGTGAGGTTCTTTGATTCGACAAAGAAAAGACTAAACAGTGCTTGACGAAAACTACACGGCTCCGAGGATAAGCACGAACTGATCTCAATTAATTCTTCTTTTTTAATCTAATTTAACTTGATATGCCTAAGTACACACGTCTTTTAAAATGTATATATTGGTGTTTTTACAATTTTGTAAAGGTTTTAATTAACCATGTACAAATAATAAACATTACCTCACCTTACCTTACCTTACCCCGTTATACCAGTGAGGGAAAATGATTGGCTGATGTCTGGTCTGACTCCAATCAGCTTCTGCTAGGATTTAACCTAAAGGTCATGGGAGTCCATCGAGACGCGATCCATGACGGACTCTTAATTGGGAAAAGTAATTTTGGATTTAATTGAAAGTGTTCCTTGTCTATCACCGCCCGTAGTGATTCAAATAAAAGGGCTGGCATATTAAGTATCTAACTACAGCAGCGAGGCGAGCATAGATATTTTGAAAGCTGTCACAACATTATTGCAGATTGTTGAGGCCACTCTGCACTCCTTTTTTGTGAATAATCATCTGTATGACCTGTACATATGGTCACTTTCATTCATTGTCCTAGGGTCTTCAGTTCACATATGAACACTTCCTCCTGAAGATGGTCTTATAAACGTTAGCACGAGACAAGACCGAAAGGTCAACATTCCTACTCATTTTGATTTGTATATGTTTCTTTTGAATCTTTCATTGTATCATCAAAGATGTTTTCCTCATTTGTAAATATATGATATGGGTTATAACAAAAATGTTTGTGAGAAAATAGTTGCTGTAAAGAAAAATTGATTTCATTCACTTTTGTATTCTTGTGTATGATATTTTGGACCTTTTTTTGTAATAACATTTTCTACATAAAGTGGTACTCTAAACGTATACACCTGCGTTTGCACTGTTTAAAAACAATTTAGTTTTTCTGTGTTGATTAATTCGCCTTGCATGAATTAAATTAATTTTGTCAATTGATTTGATAGAAGTCACTAATAAGGGCTTTATAAATCCATTTGGTTGATTTTAAGAGACTGTTTTGGTTAAAAAGAAATCCTTTGTAGGCACTTTTATTGATTATTGCCTATGATTTACCCAAGCCTCCAAGGGTTTACTAGGTTGCCCAATTTTCTTGTTAATCCTGCTAGAAAGATGGCATTTTTTTGTCCCAACCATTTGGTGTCTGCAGCCTGTGTCCTGGGTCACATGGCTAGGTGCAGCTGGCAATTGCTCTTTGTATATTGCTCCCCGGCAGTGAGACGAAGGGGGAATAGGTTTTGGCAGGATGGGCCATCTCTGACTTGATAGGTGGAGAAAATATCACCTACCACACTTGCACATCCGAAAGGCATTGCTTCAGCACACTCACAAAGGATTTTGTTGTAACTTGCCCTTTAAGGGTGATGCACCTGTGGGAATGTTAGGTGCATCAACAGAACCTTGGGGGGAATGTGGCAACCGCATGGTAGCAAGCTCTGGACTTGTTGTTGGTGGTGCCACCCGCTGGGTGCTAATACACCATGATGTTACTGTAAACCAAGCATCTACTTTGTTGTATTACTAGGAAAGAGCTGTAGATGTGGTTAGCAACCACCAGAAAACTTAGCGTGCAGAGCACAAGATGCTGCTTTAAAGAATGAAAATATTGACACAGCTGAATCAACGTTAGTATTGTTTTTATTGAAAACGGAATGAAGATAATTTTTGTTACACCTAAAGTGCCAGTGCAGGGGAGCATTGGCCAGTCTGCGGGGGAAGACTGAGATGCGAACAACTTGCCTCTGAGGAATGGATGGCATGAACAATTTGCCTCAGTGAACGGTTGAGATGCGAGGAAGCTGATCTGGCAGATGTAGACAACTGCATGCAATGTTACATAGGAGCATGATGACATCAGCATAGGATCTGAGACAGCGTCATGAGAGACTGGAACGCTGACAGAAGTCCTTGTTTATATACGACATCGTTTTGGTGTGTGGAAAGCTTACATTGGTTACTGATGTGATCCTACGAAGGTGGGGAAGATTTCAGTATACAGTCAGAGCAGGAACACGTGTAAAGCAACGACGTGTGGACCGCAAGGAGGTTGCCAAATATTGACAATGAGGCAATGAGATTTTGACCACCAATATAGCGAACTCGATTTAAAAAGTCAGTTGGCTAGAAGGTGGTTACGGAGGCATAAGAAAACGTTGTGATTGGATGCAGTTTAAGCAAAATAAGGTTAGGCAAAAGCGGGTAAGTCCAGTTTAAAAAGGAAACCACTGCTTCACCAGGAGTCTAGATCCCTGACCTCATTTGTCACACCTGTGGGAATGTACAGTTTTATCAGGATGCAATTTTGACTGGCTTCTGCTGCTGTATACCTTCAGAGGTTGATGAAGGAAGTGTTAGCGGGATAAACTCAGTTCTGTTCTTCCAGGATGACATTTTAGTTTATGGAAAACACAGATTTAGTCATGATGATATTCTGAATAGTGTTCTTTCAAGGTTACAAGAGCGAGGCCTCAAACTTAAAAGTGCAAGTTCAGAGTAGGAGCAGTGTCTTATCTGGGATACATAATTTCAAGTGATGGCATGAGCCCCAAAATTGATTTGGCTGAAGTAGTAGTACAGGGTGAGTTGAGCATTGTGGAAGATGAGCTGTACCAAGGGGAAAGATTGGTTCCTCCTGATGAGGTGCATGAGAAAGCTATCAATTCGGCACATGAAAGTCATCTGGGACGGAGGTTGACAAAGTCATGAGTGAGAGAATCTTACTGGTGGCCTGAAGTGGACCGGCAGGTGGACAAGGTAGTTAAGAATTGTATCTGATGTGCGGGTAATGACAAATCTAGAAAGGTTAGGACTGCTCCATGATCACCGGTAGAGTTACCTGAACAACCTTGGTCCAAGTTAGCCATGGACATTGTGGGGCCTTTTAATGTATTGTCATCTAATGAGAGGTTTGTTGTTGTTTTGGTGGATTATACATCAAAATGGGTCTCTGATTGTTGTATGAATTCTGTGGTCTCGAGGAATATTATTGTGTTATATCCTCTATAATGCATTTGCATGCAAACCAGCCTGGGTCCTTCTAGCTGCTCACCGGAGTGTGAGTTGGTTATGGAATGTTGGTGTGACTGTGTTGCGTGGAATGCCTGGGTGCCTGAGTGGATGAGTGTTGGCAGTTAGAGATGGGCTGAGCAGCTAGGCAGGATGGTCCTGGTGGGGCTGGTACTTGACCAGATGTGGCTGGAGTTAATATAGTTGTTACTTTGACATGGAACTAATAAAGAAGTCATTGAAACTCTACATGGCTACCTGTGCTCTGGAAGGCTGGTTACTGGGCAGTAAAGTAAGTGACTATACAGGATTGTATAACCTTATCATGAGAGAACAGATTCTTAATAACTGTCAAAGCCAGCTATTGTATCATCACCTGGTTGACTCTGATTTGACCTCTCCCGAAGAATTGGGTAGGAAGCAGACAAATGGGTCAGAACCAGGGTGAAGCAGAAGGTACAAAACCAAGGTGGTGATCAGAAGAAGCAAGACCAAAAGGGTGGGGAGAAAGCCAAAGACCAGAAGTCTTCTCAAGGTCCCCAAAAAGCTTCTAATGGTGGGGGTTCCCAACAATCTAAAAAGAAAGAAGGCCCAAAGAAACTATGGTGCAAAGTTTGTAAAGTAAATACTCACTGGACCAGTGATTGCACCAAGAAGGAGGCAGCTCCAGCCACCATTGCTCCTAAGGCAATTGTTCCTCCTAGTTCAGCTTCAAGTGGTGGTTCTCAACAGAAGGGTATAGTAGGGTTAACCCTGGGCACTGAGATGAATTCTGGCCTAGTCAGAATACCAATTAAAGCTGTTTTTATCTGTGATAGGGACATAATTCTGTCCTCTACTGTGAGTCCCAATAACTTGGGCAAGTGCAGACAAACGTCTTTAATTAATGATAAAGTGCCTCAGGCCTACAGGGACAGATATGCTAGTGTCACAATGGTGACGCCCAGCTTTGTGAACCCTGGACAGATCCTACTAGGTAAAAATTACCTAGTGACCAATGCTAGCAATGTCACTACCACTCACAGTATGGCAATTGTTAATTTCTCCTGGGGAGGGGTAACTGGCCTCAAGGAGGTTGTGGTTAGCTCAGACCTCGCTGTAGAATGTTTGCTTGGCAATGACCTGGAAACTTCAGCCTGGTCTGAAGTGGAGTATAGGTCCCATGCAGAAATGTTAGGAATCTCAGCACATGTCCTTGCTGTGGCTAGGTCACAGGTCAGAAATTGCAGCACTGAACAGGCACTGGATTCTGGAATAATGGACCAGTTGCCTACCAGGAGGAGAAGCAGTAGGGTTAAGGCAGTGCCTTCCCCCTTGCCTCAGGGAGAGGATCAGCCTTCTGAGGAAGCTGATTGTGAGACCCAGGAAGGAACTGTCCTAGAAGAGCTTGAGCCTGATCAGGTTGAGTTTCTTGGGACAGTGGGACCTTCCAGGGCAGATCCGAGGCAGGAACAGTTGGACTGCCCGTCTCTTGAACCCCTCAGACTGCAAGCTGCTGCTGAGGCTGCAGAGAATGCTAGTGGGACCCATAAGACTTATTGGGATGAAGGGCTCCTGTATTCAGAGGCTAGAGGCCCCAAGCCTGGAGCTACCAGAAGGTTGGTCATACCTTTGGCATTCAGGGGCTTTCTTTTAAAACTAGCCCATGATATTTCCCTTGCAGGACATCTTGGCCAGAACAAGACTTGGGACAGGCTTGTCCCTCACTTTCACTGGCCTCACATGTCAGAGGATACCAAGGAGTTTTGTCTCTCCTGTGTCACCTGCCAAGCCAGTGGCAAATCAGGTGGCACCACAAAGGCCCCCCTTATACCACTACCTGTGGTGGGGGTTCCCTTTGAACGTGTAGGGATTGACATTGTTGGACCAATGGATCCCCAAAAAGCCTCTGGGCACAGATTTATTCTGGTGGTAGTGGATCATGCCACCATATACCCAGAAGCTATTCCACTTAGGACCACAACAGCACCTTTCTAAAGAGTGGGTTTTCCTAAGGAGGTTGTCTCAGACAGAGGTGCAAACTTCGTGTCTGGATACCTGACTGCAATGTGGAAGGAGTGTGGAGTGAACTACAAGTTCACCACACCCTATCACCCACAATGCAATGGTCTAGTTGAAAGATTCAACAGGACCTTAAAGGGCATGATTAAGGGTCTCTCTGTAAAGCTCAGGTGGAGATGGGACATCCTACTGCCCTGCCGTTTGTTTGCTTATAGAGAAGTCCCACAGAAGGTGGTTGGGTACAGCCCTTTTGAACTTTTGTTTGGACATCCTGTAAGGGGACCCCTTTGTCTGGTAAAGGAGGGATGGGAGTTACCTCTCGAACCTCCCAAACAAGTCATTGTGGACTATGTACTTGGTCTCCGCTACCGGATGGCTGAGTACATGAAAAAGGCATCCAAAAACTTCGAGGCTAGTCAGGAATTGCAAAAGGCCTGGCCTGACCAAAAGGCTGTACTGACTGTTTACCAGCCAGCACAGAAAGTGTGGGTGTTGGAGCCTGTGGCCCCAGCAGCTCTCCAAGACAAGTGGAGTGGACCCCCACACTATTGTTGAACAGAAGGGAGAAGTCACCTATTTGGTTGACCTTGGAATTCCCAGGAGCCCCCATCGGGTGCTTCATGTCAACAGACTGAAACCATATGTTGACAGGGCAGACATGGGCTTGCTCATGGCTACTGATGAAGGACAGGAGGAAGAGAGTGACCCTCTCCCAGACCTGCTCTCTCAGAACCCTGATGATGGTTCACTTGATGGTGTAGCCTTGGCAGGCAGTCTCACTGACTAACAGCAGCAGGACTGCAGACAAGTTCTGCAGGCCTACAGACATATGTTTTCACTGACTCCAAGTCAGACTACCTTGTGCACTCATGAAGTGGACACTGGGGACAGTCTGCCTGTTAAAAGTAAAATTTACAGGCAACCTGATTATGTCAGGGACTGTATCAGGACAGAGGTTCAAAAGATGTTGGAGTTGGGAGTCATTGAACCTTCGGGGAGCCCTTAGGCCAGTCCAGTAGTCCTTGTGCCTAAACCTCACACCCAAAATGGTAAGAGAGAGATGAAGTTTTGCGTGGATTACAGAGGTCTCAATGCTGTCACTAGGACAGATGCCCATCCAATACCCAGGGCAGATGAGCTCATTGACAGATTGGCATCTGCCAAGTTTTTGAGCACATTTGACCTGACAGCTGGCTACTAGCAGATCAGACTAACAGATGATGCAAAGCCAAAGATAGCATTTTCAACCCCTGGTGGACATTATCAGTTTCTGGTAATGCCCGTTGGTCTGAAAAATGCACTTGCCACATTACAAAGGTTGGTAAACCAAGTCCTCTCAGGTCTGGATGACTACTCTGCAGCTTATCTAGATGATATTGCTGTCTTTAGATCCACCTGGGAAGATCACCTGATCCACCTGAAAAATGTTTTGGAGGCCCTGCAAAAGGCAGGCCTATCAAGGCTACCCAGTGCCAGATAGGGCAGAGTCAGGTTGTATACCTGGGTCACCTTGTAGGTTGAGGCCAGGTTCAACCATTGCAGAGCAAGATCCAGACCATAATAGACTGGACTGCTCCAACCACCCAGACTCAGGTCAGAGCTTTCTTGGGCCTGACTGGGTATTACATGAAATTTGTGAAGGGGTATGGTTCCATAGTGACACCCCTTAATGACTTAACTTCCAAGAAAATGCCATGGAAAGTTCAGTGGACAGTCAGCTGTCAAAAGGCATTTGATCCCCTGTAGCAGGCCATGTGCACTGCACCAATTCTGCAAAGTCCAGACTACTCAAAAGAATTCATTGTTCAAACAGATGCTTCTGAGTTGGGGGTAGGTGCTGTGCTTTCACAACTGAATAAAGATGGTGAAGACTAGCCAATAGCTTTTATAAGCAGAAGGCTGACCCCTAGAGAGAAACGTTGGTCAGCTATTGAGAGAGAGGCCTTTGCTGTGGTTTGGGCACTGAAGAAGCTGAGGCCATAGTTGTTTGGTACTCACTTCAAGCTTCAGACAGACCATAAGCCCCTCTTGTGGCTAAAACAGATGAAGGGTGAAAATCCCAAATTGCTCAGGTGGTCCATTTCCCTACAGGGTATGGACTTTACAGTGGAACATAGACCTGGGAGTAACCATGCCAATGAAGATGGACTCTCCAGATATTTCCACTTAGAACATGAAGACTCAACTGGTCAAGGTTAGTTTAATGTCCCTGCGTTTGGGGGGGAGGGGTTGTGTAGGAGAGTAGGGTCTGCTTCCTATGGTGACCCCCGCTTTTTGCTGTGATTCTCTGGTTTTTCGACTTTAGTGTGGCTGTGGGCCTGCCAATCAGACCCACAGCCCAGTTGTTCTCTCTCTAAATTGATACCATGTACTTTAGGTACATACCAGATTGGTTACTGGGCCACCCTTGTGAGCCCCTGTATAGTGTACCATAGGTACCCAGGGCATAGGTGCACCTTAGGCCTACCAAGGGCTGCAGCATGTATTGTGCCACCCCTGGTTTGCCTTCCAAACTGACACCACAGGTCTGTTTACACAGCCTGGGTAAGGTGGTGTAATCACCCCTTACTTAGATATAGTATACCTATATCTATAGATATAGTATACCTATATCTGTATCTATCGATACCTATAGACACATAACACCTATAAGTCACTCCTATGGCAGGCCTTAACAATCCTGGAGGCAGAGTGCTTAGTTTTATGTGAGAGGGTGCCCTAGCATGAGCTGAGCCCCTCTGCAGCTCTCGGAACCATCTCCTTATAGCTGTTCTATGATATAGCCATACCATATACTCTTAAGTGCATTATAATCCTCGGTTAATGCTATCTTTGGTTTGGCTTTATCAAAACATGTCGTGTAAGGTGTCAAACACCTTGGAATACTATCCCCCCCCCCCGCCAGTCCTGGTGGTGGGGGTAGCATTCCACCCTTCTAGAGGGAGAAGACATGTAGTTACTGTTAAACCCGGTTAAAGTTAAACAGAGCCCCAGCATCACAAAATGGATGCTGCTGCCACAGACACGAGTCTGACCTCATACTGCTGGACGAAACTCCAGCAGGGGAGGTTTTGACAATAGGTTTCCTGTCCAGGGAGATGTCAGCACCTCCCTAGACAGGCTTGTAGTGTATTAGGGCAGGGAGGGCTGCATTCAGTGAATGCTTTCCAGACACTGCCTGGGGCACACAAGGTTCTCCATGCATAGCCCGGTTCAAACCAGTTGCTGGGGCACTCAGCCCTAGCTCTGGCACGACACTGGATAAAGGGAAGGGGGTGTAACTACCCCCTGCCCAGGTCCACCCATAGGAGGGACCTTTCCAGGTAGTCCAGCCCACAACCTTAGTATAAGGATGGGAGCTGTGTCCCTAGGAATTTAGATTACCCTGGACGAAACTTTGCTACAGAAATCCTGGACCTCCGACATTCCATTTCTACTGGAAGACGGAAGACATCTCCCTTGTGGTCAAGGAGTGACCACCCTTTTCAAACAGGCACCAACAGCAACTTTGCCGGTCTGCATTTTTGAGGCTCCCACCGGATCCCGAAGAATCTGCGACCCAGGACACAGACTTCCAGTTATCTTTGACCCCGACCCACACCCAAAGCAAAGCTGAGACACGTGGCAGACACGAGAGATGTGGGACCAGAACTCCTGGACATCCTGCAGTTTGCAAGCTGCACTCCTTCTACGAGGTATTTCGAAGTTGTGCTTTGGGGTGCTTGAAGCCCCAGCCCTGAGCACCATTTGCTCCGAAGCTCAGGCCCCCACATTCCGCAAGTGTCCCGTGAGCCTTTCTTTTGCATTTGAGCTCAACACGTCTTCCTGGTTCCTTGCCTGTTGGCTAGTGAGTCCCCTGAAGACTTTTCTTTACAACAAACTTGCTTTCCGGGTTGCTCCAGGCTTGCTCCAGCTGCCCTGCAAAGGAGATGCACTACAGACCTTGCTGGTCTGCAACAGAGCCAATCTTGACATCCTGCGCGGGTTGCGGTTGCCAAGGCTTGTTGGGTCCAATACGGATACCAACACCGCAGTCAACTAGATCCGTTGTGGTACAACTTGAATCCAGCTCCTGGTCATCATCGATGCCTCCTGGACCTTGTGGCTGAAGAGACAAACTCGACTTCTTCACCTGAAATCACCCGACATCGCCTGTTTCCTTCCTGGTACCTTCCTGGTCATTGGCTAGTGACCCAGACTCTGTCCCTTCTGCTTTCAGGTTCTTCAGATCTTCGATCCACCCTTGGATCCACCCGGACACTTTTCCTCTGGTCGCCTGCAGCACTTCTTTGCAGCTCTCCATTGAAAACGACGACGAAACCCGACACGAAAAGACACCTATGCACCCGGCTTCCCTGGGTGAGGTAACACGAGTACTCCGGTGCTCCTGTTGGTCTTGACTCCGAAGTGTCCTAGTTTAAAAGGGTTCTATCCTAGTCCATCCGGAAGTGTCCTTAAATTGTATATTTGTAACTTTTACGTTTCCCATAGAAAGTCAATGCTAAGCCGCGCCTGTGTTTAGACACTGCACGCGTCTCCCGTGGGCCTCCTACTTCCTAAACTTTGGTTGTTTAGAGGAGCCCCAGTGATTCCACAGGCCCCAGGCCTGCTTTCTAATTCTCTCGTGGGTCTTATACCGCTATTTTAGTATATGGTTTGTGAGGCCCCTAGGGCATAACGTATACTGTGCAACGTATCGTATATTAACTCATAAAGAGTGCAGAGGGGTTGTGTTTAAAATAAATACATATATATTTGATATATACCTTGTGTGGTGTCCTTTCATTTGGTACTCAAGGGATTATAATTGGTAAAACAACTTGCTTAATACGCTCTCTGAAGTCTTAGCATGACGACTGCTGATCCACACTACCACTAGGATAGCTTTCTATAAGGTTGACTTTACAACCACCATCAATAAGGGTCGATTAGGCCGGTGCAAGGTGCCCACTAGAACTAGTGGACATCATATGCCAGGCTTACTTCTCACAGTATGTTCTAGTGTTCCTTGCCCTATAAGTATGTCATCGAGTTGTAGAAGGAGCTATGCCTGCCAGAGTTTGGATCCTCCATTCTAGTTCCTGATTAAACTTTTAATTTGTAGTTTCACTGTATGCACTTTCTAAAAATTGGTGAGGAGGATGGCAAGCGTTAATTTGGGAGGCCTCTATACCGTTTCGCAAGCAATCCCTCAGAGTTACCCTCGCAACAACCTCGACCAACAATTAAAATAGAAAGAGCACTACATTCACTAAAGCATCAGTGAATACTAAAGAAGGACCAAAAATAACTAGTGCTACAAAAAGAGTACTTTTACTGATTTCCATACGCAGTAATGGAGTAATGTGATCATTGCTCTTGATCTGGCGCACCTCTCAATAATGGTTGGCTCTGGTGTATTCATCAAACAAGCTGCATTACTGGTCATATGACCTTTTAGATATCGACTAAAAGTGAGTGGTGGATGCTAACATCAGCACAGCAAATGTATTTACCGTGAAACCTGTTTGGTTTCACGAGAACAAGAGAGAGGAAGGTATTCAAGACATCAAGGTTTATTAGAAGATTGGTCGATGTTATAACCTTTAGTCATTTGTAAAATCAATTTATCAGATAAGTATATACATCAAAATATTGGTTAAATCTGAGGTTATATATTATGCAGATGGCAATGTAAATCATTACATGGTATGAGATGCAGAATAAAGGTAATATTGGTTTCATGAAGAAACGTCCCTAATCTAAATAAAGCATCCACGAATGGCAAGGGAAAATTGTAAGCAGGAGGTGTCCTCCTCCAATGAACCAAATTTATGTTCAAAGGAAGAAGGCCAAATGTTCAAGGGACAAGCTGAGACCCAAGTATGGGGGAAACTAGCAGTATTGGGAATGGTCTTCCCTCAGGAAACTCAGGATCTACTAACTATTCTTACACATACCAAAATCACGTAGACACACACTTGATTCACACAGAATCCTTCAGTAACTTTTTCCCACCAACTGTCTAAATGTAAATCCAGTATTTGTAAAGTGCGAACAGTTACCCAAAGGCATCCTGGCGCTGGGGGCCATTGGGAAGATTAGGCAAGCTATTGCCCAGAGTCACATGTTGCTGGGCTGACCTGCCGCCAGTGCCGGGGTTTGAGCCGCGAGCCCTAGATTCCAGCGTCAGTCGCCCTTGCCGCGGTGCCACACCTCTTCCCTACAGATAGGACCAATCTGTTTCTGGAAGCGGTAAACTCCCCTCATTCTCCTCATGAAAGAAAGGCACACACAGCTGCACAGCGTTGAGGATCTTACCAGCTCGGTCCACATGATACAGAAGGATCTTTCCTACTCCAACACACAGAGTAAATGATACCAAGTATCCAAATATTTTCCAAGCTAACATTTCTAAAGCAAACAATGATCTACTCTCCAAACACAAATCGTCAGACGCCTGCAATGGAAAGAAAAACATGAAATCACATTAAAAACAACATTACATTTTATAGTAGTAATGATTTTGGATATCTAAGGATTGCTCACAGTTAGGCCCATCTTTGAAATCCATTTTAATTATTCTGAATACACCATAAACAAATGATTATATTAAGAATATAATTTGTCGTTACTTAATATTGTAATGATGTCACTTGTTTCCTTGCTGGAATGCTCAGCGTGGAACCATGCCCTCTCTATGTTCTGTTCCACTGTGTTCCATATATTACAGTTGAGATGTACTGGCTGTTGGATGAGGTTGTATTAAATACCTCTTGCTCTAACTGCATCCTGTGTCTTCCCACTTTATTATACTGGCGACGTTTGGATGGGATCAGGAAAAAGATTCATGGATAGAGAATACAACCTCAACAACAACATCGAGAGGCGATAATTTGAATGAAGTGTAACGTAGGGACTGCGAAAAAACTCACTGTTTGCAGAGGAACCCTGTGCCTGCTGGATTGTGCCGTGTCTAGTTCGTGGAGACATCGGGTGGCGGTACGAGGCGGAGAATTGGTGGCAGAGCGTCTACAGCGCTTTTTCTGTGAAGAGGTGGTAGGCCCGTGTGTCTTTCTTCGTGCGACGTGACGTCATTGAAGAAAAGAGGAAAAGGTGCCCTTTCGCCTAAAGAAAAGCGTCTGTTTGTCTTGTGGCGGCCATCTTGGAAGAGTGAGGAACACAAAGGAGGAAAAGGAAGCTCAACTTACTGAAGAAAGAAACCTGAGCGTTTTGTGGTGGCCATCTTAAGCCGGGTTCGAAGTCACTGGCTGAAAACAAGCTCCAATTCCTAAAGAAAAAGGGAGGACGGTGTGTGACGTGTGTGTGGACGTCGGACAGCGGCCATTTTAAGAGTAAAAAGATCGTTTTTTTTGTTGAGAATCCTGATCTTGATTCCAGTCACAAACACTGTGAAATGGAAAACGATTTTGATTAAATTTATGGGAAACTGTTTACGTGGAGCACACCAAGCATAACGTGTTTGTCAAAAGGAGTGTGTTCACACGGTGACAGGCACACCTATTTATTTATTTTGCCTCATCTGCAGAAAGGATATCAGCGGTGACAGGCACACCTGGGGTAGGCTGCTTGTGACTAAAGCATTATTACAGCTATTCCTTTTGTTATTTATGTATTTTATTTAATTGCATTTAGGTGAAAAGTAAATAGTGTGAAGTATATGTATTTTTAGGAAATTTGGGGGGAAAACTGTGACGGGTATTGCTCCAGGTGGTCAATTTGAATTTAGAAGTTGTAATTTGTGTACTACTGCGATGCAGAATGTTACAGCACCACCGTTTTTCTTATCAGATCCTGGAGAACCTTCTGTCAAGTGGAAAAAGTGGAAAAAAATCTTTGAGAACTATGCAAGGGTTTGTGGTGCTAACTTGAGTGGGGAAAGAAAACATGCATTATTGATGCATTGTTTAGGCGGAGAAGGACAGGAGGTGTTGGAAAACTTACCGTTACTTACACAAGCTGATCAGAGGGGTTTGAATGAGTATGAAATTTGTGTAAGACAATTAGATTTACACTATCTACCAAAGGTAAGCACAATTATGGAGAGGTATTATTTTGGTCTGCATGAACAAGGGAAGGAGGAAAGTGTAGAGGAATTCATAACTTCGTTACGGAAATTAGCGTCAAGTTGTAAATTTGGTGGGTTGGTGGAAGAAAGAGTTAGAGATCAATTTGTTTTGAGGTGTGGAAGCAATAAGATCAGGGAGGAGCTCTGGCTTAAGGATGAGCCACCTTTGGATGAAGTTATTAGTATCGCCAAAAGGGTTGAGCACATGTTAAAGTGTGTTGGAGAACTGAGCAAAGTGAGTAAAGAAGATTCTACCAGTAGTAAGGTGCAGGAAGTAGAGTGTCAGGTGGTACAGAAAGATGTGAATAAAAAAAGTGAAGAACCAGTGCGTGGGAATAATACTGAGGAAGAAAATAGTACTGTGAAGTTACAGTCTGCTAGGAAATTTACAACACCTTTACAAGGCAATTGTTATAGGTGTGGAAGATTTGGACACATGGCTAATGCAAAGGAGTGTCCTGCAAATAGGTTCAGTTGCAATGTGTGTGGCAAAAAGGGTCACATTGGGAAAAATTGTAGATTAAGGAACAGGAGAGATTCTAGGACTGAGACTAAGTTGGTTAGCTTTCAAGTAAGTGAAAATGATGTGGAGCATCCTACAGATTGGGTTTTAGTGGGTGATGTAAGAGTCAAAATGAAATTTGATTCGTGTTCTCACATCACTTTTGTTGCAAAGGATGTTTACATAAAAAACTTTAAAGGGAGAAAGTTTCTTATGAAACCTGATATTAACCCCAGAGGTTACAATGAGTTACCCATTAAGTTGTTGGGTTACTTTGAAGATTGTATTGAGTTTAAAGGGAGATTTACTGACGCAAAAATCTATGTGGCTGAACGTGGTGACAGTTTGTTAAGCTGGTCACATCAGGCACGTTTAGGTGTCATTCTCAATCCAAATGGGCATCCTTCTGTACAAGTTCAATCTGTTGAAGGGGATGAAAACAAGTTTGTAAAAGAGTTTGGTGAGTTGTTTTCTGACAATTTGGGATGTTTAAAAGGTTATAATCACCATATAAAGTTGAAGCTAGGTGCTACTCCTGTTGCTGCAAGGGTCAGACATATTCCAATTTGTGTACA
This sequence comes from Lissotriton helveticus, assembly GCF_964261635.1. NCBI lineage: Eukaryota > Metazoa > Chordata > Amphibia > Caudata > Salamandridae > Lissotriton > Lissotriton helveticus. The sequence goes on from NC_136065.1 coordinate 1,764,222,798, forward strand.
AGAAGCTGTAAAAAAGGAGATAGAAAAATTGTTGTCCACAGGTGTAATTCAATCTGTTGAAGCGACAGAGTGGCTCGCTCCAATTGTGATAGCTCGCAAACCCAATAATGAGATTTGCTTATGTGTGGACCTTCGTGCACTGAATAGAGAAGTGATAATTGATAAATTTCCTCTTCCAAACATAGAGGAATTAGTTTCTATACTTGACGGAGCATGCTACTTCACCACCTTGGACATGGCCTCGGCTTATCACCAGGTTCCTTTGAGTGAGGAGTGTCAAGAGTTAACATCTTTCATTACTCCTATGGGGGCATTTAAGTTTCTGAGAATGCCATTCGGTCTGGTGTCAGCGGAATCAGTTTTTCAAAGGATTATGGAAGATTTATTTAAAGGGATACCAGGGGTTAGATGTTACCAAGATGATGTGTTGATTTGTGGGAAGGATGTAAATGAACATGATGGGAGAGTTCAAACTGTATTAAAAAGAATGTTGGATGCGGGTTTGTCTTTACGTAGAAGCAAATGTAAATTTGGTGTCACAGAACTTGATTACCTGGGTCATCATATTTCAAGACTAGGTATCAGACCAAAGAAAGAGTTAGTTGACACAATTGAAATGTTAAAAGAACCTTCCTCAAAAGAAGAAGTCTCCTCATTTTTGGGAATGGCGGAGTTCTATAATAAATTTGTGAGAAATGTTGCTGATAAAACTGTACATTTGAGGAAGCTTATGTGCAAAAATGTGGAGTTTGTGTGGTCCGATGAATGCAGTGTGGAGTTCAAACAAGTGAAGTCTGATCTTAGAAATGCACCAAACTTACAGGCATTTGTACCTGGAGATCCCACTTTCATTGTGACAGAAGCGAGTAATAAAAGACTGGGTTCTCTGTTAATTCAAGTGAGGAAGGGTCGTGAAGAATTGACTGCTTGTGCTTCAAGGTGTTTGAAAGGGGCTGAGCTAAGCTATTCGGTCATTGAAAAAGAAGCCTTGGCGATATTCTGGTCTGTAAACAAATTCAGGAAGTTTGTGTGGGGCTCATCATTTACAGTCAGATCTGATCATAAACCTCTAAAGGAAATATTTGAAAGGAAAGGTTTGGATTCTATATCTTCAAGAATAAGAAGGTGGGTCATCTCCTTGCAAGAGTATGACTTTAAGTTTGAGTACATTCCAGGGAAAACTAATGTTTCGGCGGATTGTTTGTCTAGATTGGTGAATGTCGTAGGCGAGGTTGGTTGTCAAGATGTTGGTGATCTAGTAGATCTTGAATGTGATTTAAGTGTTTGTGATGTTACTCTGGGAGCTGTAAAGGAAGATGAATGGAAGGATGAGTTGTTAAAGGATAATGAAATGATGAGTGTTATCAGCCTTTTACATCAGAATAAGTCTACTTCCCTTAACAAACCATGGTCTTTGGTGGCAAATGAATTAGCTGTTGTTGATGGCTTACTTATGAGAGGAACCAGATTGATTCCGCCTTTGAATCTTAGGAATGTTATTGTGAACATGGCCCATGAAGGACATATGGGAATTTCTAAGACAAAAGAACGCATCCGTCAGAATTTTTGGTGGCCGGGTTTGGATATAATGGTGGAACGTTTAGTAAGGGAGTGTACCCCTTGTCAGATCAGTGACAAAGTGCTTAAAACAAGAAGCCCACCCATGGTTTGTAGAAAATTGCCTAGATCACCCTGGGATGAATTGGCAATTGATATTGTAGGTCCTTTACATGGTGAAAGACAGACTCCTTACATGTTGGTTTTGTTAGATCTATATTCTCGTTGGGCGGAGGTAAGTTTGGTAAGGGAGGTCACAAGTCAATCCGTGATTACTTTCCTGGATTCTGTGTTCAAAAGGGAGAGTTTTACAAACTCAATTCTTTCAGACAACGGTCCTCAATTTTGTTCAGGTGTCATGGAGGACTATCTTGTCAAGTGTGGTGTTGTACATAAAAAAATTTCATTATATCATACTGAGGCAAATGGTGCTTTGGAGAGGTTTAACAGGACACTTAAGGAGTGTATTCAGTTGGCAAAGGTTAATTGTTTTGATTGGAGGAGGGAGTTACAGAACCGGATAACCGCTTACAGATTCACCCCGCATTCATCTACGGGTAAAACTCCGTTTGAACTTTTCAAGGGTAGAACTCCCAACACTTGTTTGTGCCCTGCATGGATGGTGTGTGACAAAGGTGTAAAAAACAATGAAATTGCAGCTTGGAGGGATAAAGAATTATCTTTGCAAATGAAAAGGAAAGTGTATGTTGACAAGAAAAAGTCTGCCAAGGTTATGAATTTTAAAGTTGGGGAAAAAATTAAGATAAAAGCACCTGTTGGATGTCAAAATTGGTCTACGTTTTCTGCTCCTAGAACCATTGTGAAACTTTTTAAAAATGCTGTTAAGACAGAGGATGGTCGTATATATGGAACCACAGTCGACTTTCTCACTTTGCTGGACGTGATTCTTCTATTCATGACAGGTCTTCTTCTGGAGGTCATTCTTCTGTTCCTGTTCTGGAGTCTGCTGGTTCTCGTAGGAGTGTGAGAGTTCGCAGGTTGCCTTTGCACTTGCGTGATTATGTTTAGTTGTTCTCAGCTATGTTGTTACTTATTTAAATGTCAAGAGGAAGAAGTGTAATGATGTCACTTGTTTCCTTGCTGGAATGCTCAGCGTGGAACCATGCCCTCTCTATGTTCTGTTCCACTGTGTTCCATATATTACAGTTGAGATGTACTGGCAGTTGGATGAGGTTGTATTAAATACCTCTTGCTCTAACTGCATCCTGTGTCTTCCCACTTTATTATAAATATGTGAAAACTGCCAAACAGTAACACGAAAATTAACATATTGACATGCGGATTTACATACAGATTAATAATAATAATGGAGCAAAAGGTTTTGGGGCTCCAATCTTTGAATTTATGCTATATAGTGAACTGAGCACACCTATGGGGAAGCACCTTGAATGCTTCATCACATCCTCATTGCCATTTTAGAAGGATTATTTAAACAATCACTCTTCAAAACGGTGACCAATGGTATTATTTTATATTCTGGAATTCATCAGGATGATGTTGTCTACTATTGTATCTTCTTTAACCAAATAACAATATTTGTTTGCTTATTATCTACCATCTTTAAGAAAATAGTGATAGCTCCTTCTGTGCTGTAAAAAAGTGGTAGGACACCAGCAATGGTAAAATGTAAATATAGTGCTTATATAGCGCACGTACCACCCCCGAAGGGGTCTCAAGTCGCTGTACACATACCGCTGTGGAACCCTTCCTGGCCTTTCCCTGTGAAGTTCCCACTCCTGGGCACCCCCGAAGTGAAGCCAGGCATCCTAGCGCTGTAGGGGCCATTGTGGAGATTAAGCAAGCTATTGCCCAGAGTTGCAGAGTGGGACCCATGCTTAGAATAGGCACCGAGGCGAGAATGATCAGGTCCGGGGAAATCGAGCCCAAGACCCGCCGAGGGGGGAATTGAACCCTCGTCCCGGCCAGACCTCTGCATCAGGGTCTGCCTCTCTAACCATTGAGTCAGAATGCTCCACTGGTGTGTGAGGATTGGATGGCATCTCTCACACCTTACTTAGAAGCAGTGAGCAGTGATGTATTTGTGGTGACAAGAAAATCATATTTCATGAAGCACAACTTGGGAGTAGAGGGTAAGAGAATTATGAAATCTTTGCCTGTCCCTAAAGGGCATGTTAGAGAAAATGCTAATGCAGCTGATATGGACGATGAATCAGATAATGAGGATGAAAGTGCCACACAAGCTTTAGAGGAGAATTTAAAGATGTTATGGCAAAATAATATACGAATTGTGGTTAAAAGGCACAGATTTATTTCCTGCATGCAATTATTAGACAAGCCCATTGAACAGTATGTAGCTGTTCTTCACACTTAAGCAGAAACATGCAGATTCAAGCATCTCCATGGCCAAATTATGACCAATTGATTAATTGGACATGCAAAATGGGAATTCATGAGAAGTTGCTAGGTTTAAAGGATCCCTCTTTGGATAAAGCTATAAAGATTCTTTGCTGCATGGAGAATACTTCCGATTACATTAAAGAACTCTACATTGGACAATGAAATATTGTAAGAAATTGGGTTACTGGTTCAGGGTGGTGAAACTCTAATCAAGCAGCGACCACAACCCTTGTCATGATGAAGTCACAAGCAAACGCTAAATCAACTTGTGTTCAACCATCGGATAGCTTGGCACAGAGCTGTCAGGCTTAACTCAGAGGCAATGTGTAAAGTATTTTTGCAACACTTCAAACAGTTATAATGAGAAAACACCACATAAGAAGGATCCCACACCATATTAGAAAAATTAGGTACATTTCAATAAACAAGACCAGAATGATAAAAATCAAAACAGTAGAACCGGAGATATACAATTTAAAATATTTAAGTGAAAATAGTGCAAAAAAGCACAAAGCACCAACTGTGGTTATCTGGTCGCGCAGGACCAGGACTAAGTCACAAGTTCAGGCTGAGTGTGAAGGAGTGTGCCCCGCATACACAAACCCACTTAGGCCACCTGAACAAGTCTACCTTAAATCCTGGTAGCAGAGCATTGCGTGGTCCTGCTTCGAGGATGCATTGTGCTGCCAAGGCGATGTGAGGTCTAAGTTGAAAATGTGTTGTGCAGCATCGGTTCCGGGGAGCTTCAAGGCTGCAATATGAGGCCCTACATCGTCGTCGTCCACCAACGAGATAACTTGAAATGCTATGTCCTGTGTCAAGGATGCGTCACACACCGGCGGGCTTGCAATGCAAAGTTTTGCATCGTCTTCCAGGCTGACAATAACAAGGGGCTTGCGTTGCAAGGGCCTGCATCGAGGATGCATTGTGCAGTGGCAGCTCCAGGACACAAAGGATATTCTGGGCAAGTTTGAGGGCTTCAATTGGTCTGATACTTTGACCTTTGTGACACTGGACGTCACTAGTCTCTATACATGCATCAAAAAGAGAATTTTGGGTAAAAGCCCTGCAATTCTCCCTGGGGCAAAGGACAGCGGACCATTACTCGCATTACTAGGTACTGCTGGAAATGACGGATATTATACTGTCAAAAAACTTCTTCCTCCACGACTCTGTATGGTTTCACCAAGTCCAGGGCATGGCAATGGGCTCCAGATTTGCTCCCGTCTATGCCGGGCTCTTTATGGGCTGGTTTGAGCGGGAGCCCGCCTGGGGCCGACATGCGGTAAGATGGATGGAGCATGTGATTTTCTGAGGCAGGTACATCGATGATGTCATCATGTTATGGGATGGGCCTGCCCTAGAACTTGCGGATTACTATACTTATCTGAATGATAATCCATTCAATGTAAAGTTCACCATCAATTACAGCAGGGAAGAGATTGACTTCTTGGAGTCACTCTTTTCGTAAAAGATAATCAGATCCATAGCCGCATACATAGAAAAAACACAGCCTTCAATAGCACTCTGCATTTCCAAGGCACACACCCCAACATGTGATCAACAATATCCCCTTTGGGGAAATGATCCGCATGAGACAGAACTGTAGTACAGATGAGAACTTCCCACTAAACCTATGAGAAACAGAGCAGCGTTTCCTTGAGAGAGGGTACCTGCAGGTCACTCTCAATAAAGCACGTAACAGAATGATAAAAGTCCCCAGAGAAGCAACCATGAAAGTAAACCAGAATGATAGGGCCAAGATAGCCCCTGTTGCTTTTAACACACAATACAATGAGTGAAGTAGCAGGGTTTACAACGTGCTCAGAAAACACTGGCCTTTATTAGCTGAAATACCTAGTCTATGTGAGATGCTGACAGCCAAACCAAAGGTAACATACAGGAGGGGATAAAATCTACGAAATATACTTTGCCCCAGCTATGTAACCACCCGCAAACCTCAAACATGGCTTACATCAACAGTTTTTTTTTTTTTTTTAAACAAATGTTATTAAGTTTCCACATAAAGTACATTCACAACTTACACATGCCTATCCGCCAACCAGTGACCCTTCAGTGCTGGAACAATACTAACGCCCCACCACAAGTCCGCCTCTCTGCGCCCATATTGTTTTAAGCCATTGAACTGTTCCACAGAAAGAGCAATGCTTTTCCGGCAGTAGAAATGATATCGCAGGTGACCCGTGACACAGTCGTAAGGGGCTTATGTGTGCTGCTCAGTAGTCCTTCCTGCAGTGTTAGCGGTTATGCTTCAGCACAAAAAACAGTAAACAAAAACAACAACATCGCCCCCCCAACTGAACCCCTCCTCCCCCAGTACCCTCCGACCAATACCTCCCCCCACCCTTCAGACATGCCGCTTCCCCTAACACCGCATACATCTACTCAGTATATGTACCATACACTCCAGTCGAGCCCTAGGCCAGTAAGCCAGATCTCCACTAAGAGGACACACCCACCTTCATGGCTTACATCAACAGTGACGGGCTTTTACACATGTAATGAGTGCAATGTTTGTAAGCTCGGCAAGAATAAAACCAAAAACTTTTGTTTCAATACCAAGTGCAGATATACAATCAATCATCTGATTAATTGCAACTCCAAATATGTGATTTATATTTTGGGCTGCCCATGCAACAAGATTTACGTGGGCAGCACAAAGAGCCCTGAAGACTAGGGTACAAGAACATTTACGGGCACATCGCAATGGGGATCTGAAATATCCCCTCACTTACCATATGCAGGAAAATCACACAGAGAACGAGGAGCTATGGTTCATGGGGATAGACCAAATCCCGGTACATTTAAGGGGTGGAAATAGGGAATTGGTCCTAAGAAAGAAAGAAGCAGGACGGATTTGTAGTCTGCGGTGTGTTGAACTAGGCCACAATAATGATGATGAAATGCAATATTTCTTGTTGGGAAGTTGCTGTGTTGAAATGTCTCTGTCTTTCTCCAGGATTCTGAATATTCCCTTAATTCTGCATACCAGATACTTGTTCTAGTACTAATATATGCAGTATGTTCTTTTGTTGCCCTCTACTTCCACTTTCTCTGGACTTTACAAGGGGTCACTACTATCATACCGGATGGGAATGGGCCCACAAGCTGTGTGGTCCCTAGTTATCTTCATATATGGCTTTCACTGCATTTTTCCTAACTTTACCCTCCAGATAATACTAACAAATGTATGCGTCTGCCCATTATTTCTCTAGAGATAGTTGGCAGAACTTGCCCCTACCGCATACAACACATTATAACATGGTGGAGTATCTGAGTATGTGGGGAGCATGGACTGGGTGGAGCTGACTATTTCCTGTAAACTAGAACTGGCTTTGCCTAGAGACATTTCTTTTATATGTTTATTTGCTTGACCTGTGCCACGATTGTCATTGGGATGTACCTTGCATCTCTCGTTGGACCACAACAAAATAATCAGCTACATGGTGACAGTTCGATTGAATAATTATATAGCAGTTCTTGGTGATAATTTTTAACTTTTATATAGCTCAGTTTGGCTAATTGGCCTTGTGTGAAAGAATGTTCTATTTGTATCTCTTTTTCATTACAAGATGGGTGCCGCATTTGGGTAGTTCACTAGACTTTGATCACGTGACAGTAATGCTCCGCTATATCGGGCCTTCAAGTTTTAATCAGGTGTTTTGGAACAGGTAAATCCTGTAGTGACGTACGTTGTTTTCAATTTGGTGAATTTATCATGGCATTTGTACTAACGATATTTGAAGCGTTAATACTATCCCCCTCATTGTATAAAATTACTGAATTATTATGGGACTCATCTCTGTAAAAACTTCATTTTTCCTCTACTTTTCACCCTTATAAGATGGCCGCCGCGATAGAAGGGCGGTCACAACGTGATTTTCAGTTTCCGGGTCACGTGATGCCGCTTATCTTGTTTGTTAGTCTCACGCGGCTTCATTTAAAAGCAGTCGCGGGGATCATGGAACTTTGATTGCCGGTTCGCTGACCCGTCCTGCTGCGTCCGTATGCACCGCAAGATTAGCGTTGTGGTAAGTGACTTGGAGGAACGTTTGGGTATTCTTATGGTTGTCTGGCAATTTTAATGTCGCAACCTTTTGCCGGACTGTGTGTTTACTACGAAGTGGGAGGGAAACCCCCCATACCTAGGTGCACTAATGGCTATGTTGACCCGTACCTTTAGGGCTGTGGGGGATATTGAGATATCGCAGTGTTGGGTATTGGGAGGGAGTCCTCCCACATATATGCTCAAATAATGTGTTAGACAATATGGGGGCATGTTTGTCACGTTTCGTTATTCGTACTAAATGATTTGTTACATGTATCCATTCACACTTAGCGCACTGCTTTCTATATTTCGTCTTTGTTTCCTATAAATCTGATTGGAGTTGGCCGTGGTTCAATGCAGGGATGTCTTGTTGAAAGATTAATGCACTATAAATTACAAAAAAAAATAGATTGGTGAATGTTGGCTATGCATATCTTTATATACTAGCTGGCCCACTTCCCTTGATCAATTATAATTGGGCTGACTACGGATGACTTTTTGTTAGTCAGCTACCTCTTAATTGTGAGTAGCAGGCTGACTTTCTTGTGTTTCGTTGGGCTAATCATGTTAATTTTACTCTTATAGGCCTTCTGTATATGCCATGCGGACTGACATTTATTGAGTTGGGCAGAAATGGGACGCCCGCATTTACTGGATTAGTTTTGGGTAAGGTGGTTGCTCTTATTGATTTTGACACGAACCAAGTGGAGTAACAGTGTATTTAGGATCTCGCATGACCTTTCCAAATAGAATATGATTTCTTTTTTTCAGGTGCAATATAATATTTTATATCACAAGGCGTTGACCCTGCATTTAGGGAATGCGGTCAGTGCTCGGGATGCAAATGTACCGTTTTTAAAGGTATGCCCTAGCTTATAGGTTTATGCTCAAACTCCATACTGGGCATTTGGCCATCTGTGACTATCTTTACATGCTAACTGGTATATAGCACAGGGAATTGTTACCAATATTGTCTTTCTTCTAATCCTGTTGAATCCAGAAAACTTTGGTTGAACTACCTATATTGAACTGTGGTTGAATCGGGCTACATACAGACGGTATTGTTGTGGGACGTGGATATACTGGTGGTTATTATTCGTTGTTGCCCAGATATACACAGTGCAACATTTCAAAAACAATGTAAGTGAATGAAATATGGGATGGATGACCTGACTCGCTCTTTATACTCTATATTCAGAAATTGTATTTGACTTCAATTTCATATCTTTTAGACCTCCGTGGATGGGGAACTGCTCTCTAAAGAGAAACCAACCCTCCCGTCTTCTACGAGTATTAGGAGGGGTTTGACTCCATCTCAAATTAATGGTGGGTACCGCCTTGACCCTACTAATGGTGTGTTTATATAGTCTATGTGGACTTTGTTACCTTACTCACTGCTGCTCTACTTCCCCGTCCCCCTACAACAGCAAAAAAAACCTTGTCTTCCTCCATTGTGTATGTATGTACCAATATTGTCTTTCTTCTAATCCTGTTGAATCCAGAAAACTTTGGTTGAACTACCTATATTGAACTGTGGTTGAATCGGGCTACATACAGATGGTATTGTTGTGGGACGTGGATATACTGGTGGTTATTATTCGTTGTTGCCCAGATATACACAGTGCAACATTTCAAAAACAATGTAAGTGAATGAAATATGGGATGGATGACCTGACTCGCTCTTTATACTCTATATTCAGAAATTGTATTTGACTTCAATTTCATATCTTTTAGACCTCCGTGGATGGGGAACTGCTCTCTAAAGAGAAACCAACCCTCCCGTCTTCTACGAGTATTAGGAAGGGTTTGACTCCATCTCAAATTAATGGTGGGTACCGCCTTGACCCTACTAATGGTGTGTTTATATAGTCTATGTGGACCTTGTTACCTTACTCACTGCTGCTCTACTTCCCCGTCCCCCTACAACAACAAAAAAACCCTAGTCTTCCTCCCTTGTGTATGTATGTGCTGTACCTGGCAATTAAATACCTGCCACTCTACTGCTCTGGCCAGTGCCCCCATCCATCTCCCCCACTCCTCCATCACTGGTGTTTTCGCACCCCTTGCTTTCCTACAGGGATCCTTGGGTGAGCTTCTTCAGTGTTTCTTCTTCTCTTTTCTTTTTCGTTATTTCCACTTTTTCTGGATCAATTGGTATCAGTTGAAACTGTATTTTTAATTAAGCACATAATCTATAGGAGACAGAGGGTCTCCAGGATAAATCAAGTCCCCGCTGGGACTTTCTTAAATCTTTTTTTTTGTGCATTACAGTATCAAGCACTGTTATGTCATTGATCCTTTGCAAATAAGGAAGTGTTATAATGGCTTAAGATAGTGTGCGTCTGTCTTTGATGTGTGTCTTGGGCAGTTAATTAAGCCCTGTTGTTTTTATACATGAATTGTCAAAAAAGAAATGTTTTCTATGTCGTAAAGTTTGTTCTTATATCTGTATATCTATGTGTTTGTAGTTAACGTGCCCTGAAGAAGTCCTGTATAAGGACGAAACGCGTCTGCTGTTTGCTGTGTTTCATCCTGAATGGAAATGAGACAAAAATAAAGAAAGAAAAAAGGAAATACCGAAGACTTTCTTTACTTTCTGGATATGGACAATTGATTTGTTTATGTTGATACAAGTGCTTCTTTAAGTAGTGCTCCTTTGCTTCTTTTGAAAAATATTTAATGGGCTACTTAAGTGGGTGGAACAATAAGAGCTGCAGACCCACTAGTAGCATTTAATTTACAGGCCCTGGTGCATGTAGTACCAACTTACTAAGGACTTACAGGTAAATACAATATGGCAATTGGGTGTAAGCCAATCCTACCATGAGGAACGGAGAGAGCACAAGAACTTTAGCACTGGTAGTAGTGATAAAGTGTACAGAGTCAAACAAAATGGGTTCAGAAAACAGGAGGGTGAAGACAAAAAGTTTGAGGTTGAACCTGTAGCAAAGGCCAAGTCCAACAGAATGAATGGGGTGATTTAAAAATTTTGCATCGCAAAATACTACATAGAGGAAGGAGAAAGGTGGTAACAGTTAAGTAGTGGGCAAAGTTAAAGGCAGCAAATTTACACATGTGGTAGTACTAAACATATAACATTGTCTGTATTGTGTCCTGGCTTAAATGTGAGATTTATCAAATGTAAGAAACAAGAGCATTTTCGACGGAATGTACATTTAACCAGATCAAAAAAGAGGATACAGATGATGAGGATGAGAATGAAGAGGAGAAGTTTATGCTCTTGTCGTGAGTGCCAAATAGGTTCAGAAGTGCAAAGCATATTTTCCACAAAGATGCTTTGTGAGATGGGTGGGCAGTTCATGCTCACCTTACACATTAATAGACAAATCAATTTGGAAAAAGTTGGCTAAATGTGATTTGATTTCTCCTGATATCGAACCTGAGGACTATTGTGGAGTCAAGTTGCCAAAGACAGGCTATTTTCATGTTGAGTTAAAGTATAAAGGGAGATGAATGTCTTGAACGGTATAAGTTGTGGAGAAAGGAAAGACCATATTCGGTTGGAGGCAGGAGCGTGCATTAGAAGAGATGCTCGATCCCAATCATTTAGATCAAGTGCTACTCACGGATGAGAATGAAGTAGAGAGATTGAGGAGTAAATAACTAAAGTGGGTGTTTGAAGACATTTGAGCATTGGATCGTATCAAAGAAGGGTGCTATGCCAAAGGTGCATAAAGTGAGACTTTACAGCTGTGTAGCAGTTGAAAGAAGAACCAGACAGGTTGTGCGCAAGGAAAGTCATAGGGCCAATAGAGTCTTTTGAGTAGCTTAGTCCGATTGTTCTAGCAAGGGAGGTTAATGGAAAACTACAATTATGTGTCTATCTATTAGATCTAAACAAGTGTATCAGGATTGATTTCCATCCATGTTTGTGTATTATTGAGGTGCTGTTGTATGTGAAAGGTGCCAAATATTTTTGTTCCCAATATCTTTCACTTTCAAGTGCTCTCTACCAAGTATGTGGGCATTTCAAAGCAAAACTCTAACATCATTTGTAACACCCAAAGGTGCCTATCAGGATGCGTGCATGCCCTTAGGGTTGGTCTAGGCATTCGTTGTTTTACAGCGAGTGATACAGTGTACTGAGTGCACTAAATAGTGCCACGTGCATCAAGTCAATATACTTAGAGCATGATAAAGAGCATTGCAAGATTTGAACATGCTGACCTGACAGTAGGCATAGACAAATGTCAATTCAGTGTGAGCAAGTGTGCCGAGTGAGGACACAAAACTGAAAGTGAAATAGTTGGAGACTATTGAGAAGGCACCCTTACCTGTAGACAAAGAGCAATGTTGATCTTTCTCTGGCTTTGCAGGATATTATGCCAAGGTTGTCAACCATTTCTCTGACCGAATCCATTGTGCAGAGGTCATTGATGAAAAAAGGGACGAACTTTGGTAGGGCAGAAGAGTGTCATCAAGTGTTTGAAGGGATAAAGAAATTTCGTTTTTAAAAGAAAATAATTCTTAAACCATTTGGCCCATGAGTTAAAACCATTGTATTTGTAAATGCGAGTGCCTATGGACTGGGAGCTGTTTTGATGCAAGTGAGGGAAAGGCATGAGAGTGGTTGCTTTTGCATCACAATTGATGAATGGGCAGAGTGGTGCTTAATTTGTAAAATATTAAGTGCAGGTGCTCACATTTTTTAAGGAGGCCACACCCACAAACCCCTACCTCCACCCATTCACTCCACTGACTCCACCCACTTCCTCTATTGGCTCCACCCACCCAAACCCAGAACTAGTATTGCTGAACGTGCCATACCAAGGGTTAGACCAAAATCTACAGGTTGAAAGGTCAGGAAATGAGCCATGTGCATCGCCATCAGGATGCACCACAGGACAGTCTTTACCCTGTACTGTGCACCTGTGGCTGAGGGTCAGTCACTAGCCACATGTCATCGAAGCACAGATGGGCCAAGCTGTGTCACAGCAAGATCCTGAGGAGGTGCTGTCACTCACAGGCTTGTAAGTCTGAAAACACCACACACGGGAGAAGTGTGGCTCACTGGTTAGAGGAGGCAGACCCTGAAGCAGAGGTCGGACCCGGGACCAGGGTTCAATTCCCGACGCGGCAGGGTCTTGAGCCCAAATGTCCACGGACTCGATAATTCTCGCTTCGGTGCCTACTTGAATCACGGTTTCACACTCTGCAACTCTGGGCAATAGCTTGCTTAATCTCCACTGCGGCCCCCCCGCGGCGGGATGCCTGGTTTTCACCTTGGGGATGCCCAGTAGGGATTATCTCACAGGGAAAAAGCCAGGACGGGTTCCCAAAGCAAGCGCCTTGAGACTTTGCGGTGATAAGGCGCTATATAATAACCTTTGACATGACATGACATCCACCCAGAGAGGTGGAAGACTGAGCACCACACACCCATGACATCTCACCTCCCCATCCCTATCCCACAGGAAGCCCATCAAGGCCCCATTAGCTTCTGTATAGACAGGCTGTCAAGATCTGACTTGCAGAACCCCTGCAGATGCTCGGCAGTGGGACAGAGCTCGGCAGTCGGACAGAGCTCCTGTCTGGAGTCCAGTGCTGCAGCGAGCAGACCCGGGTAAACTCTGAAATTAAAGCCCTGCTGTTCCACCCTACCCTTTCTCCCTAGCTGCAACCAGACCTGACCCTCCAAAACAGAAGCATCAATTAATGCAATGCGCTTGCAGGAACGCAGGCTCGCAGTCGCAATATCCGATCATAACGTAATGTCTTGCAACCGCTGTACCCTGAATACTGCAGCAGCCTTGGCCATATCACAGAGAACAAGACATGATTCTTTGTGATATTATATATGATATTTATACAATCTATGATTTTTAGGTGAGCCACACCAATACTTCATAGACAAAATTTACATTTGAGCTCTTTTTGCAATTGCTGTTCATATTTAATTTACTGCTTAATAAGGTCCTCTAAGTTGTTTATCGCAATGCAATGTCCGGTTTTGTTTAACATTACTCCATATGGACATAAACAACACATTCCAGTCTCCTCTAACCATTCCAAGCTTCAAATCGGGTAAACTGTGAGAAAAACTGGTGAGGAATGTTCAAGGCAACAGCAAACCAACCCTCTCCCTTCCAGCCTCCTGAGAAGTTCCCATGTTAAGCAGCTACAAATTACTTCAAATAGAAACAGTGCTAATTCATCCCTTTGCCGAACAATGATGTGGCCAGGCAGCCAGAAGATAACTGTGGGTGTGATAGTGTAAATTACGTGAAAGGGGCACAAAGTGTGTGCAAAAAATATGTGTGCGAGAGTGATAGTGGTATTTTTTTATTGGGCCAAAAAACAAATAATATAGTGTGCATTGTTTACATTCTGCTGTTTTAATTAGTTTCAAGCTCAAAAGAAATTTTTTTTAATGTGAAACTACCCTTGGTTTTTGGAAAAGTCAATCTCATTTTAACTCCATCAGTCGCCATGAGCCACGGAGCCTGGAGGTTCTCCAAGCAGCTTGCCTGAAGAGTGTAGTATTCATTTGATGTTGCCATGTGTTGGCGGGGAAGCAGTGCAGATGGAAACTGCCACATGAAACGTGGCACAGTCCTGGCCTTTAATATGAATGCGCAAATTTAAAATATCTGTGATTGTTCACACACAAGGCCTGTCTGATAATCGTTCTACTGCGTGATTTACATCTAAGGTTACTAAAAGAATGGAGATGCTAGAGTCAGGGGTCCTACAGTGGACCAATTTGCGCTAGAAACGCAAACATAGATGTTAATGTTTATGTTAATAAAATTTATACAGCGCAACGAATACCCTCAGGTGTCTTGGCGCTAGCGGACCAAATAGTGCTGTGCTCAACTATACTACTACTGGAATAACCAGGTTTTAAGCTGTTTCCTGAATTCTGGATGGGTAGTTTTTCTGAGATATAACGGGAGAGAGTTCCATTTTTTTATGGCATTAAAAGCTAAACTCCTCCCACCCCAATTCATTTTATGGATCCTGGCTGGCTCCATAAGGTAAGCATTTGCTGACCGCAGCACTCTGTTTGGGGAGTACCATCTAAACAAGTTCTGTAAGGACCCGATTCACAGAATGAACTTAAGACTAAATCCTAAACTTACTACTATTTGGTATTCACAGAATGCACTTATTACTTTTGGGATTCACAGAGTGAACTTACTACTTTTTGGATTCACAGAATGATCTTACTACTTTCGGGATTCACAGAATAGATTTAAGACTACTAACTTTACATCTGCACTCGGGCCAGAAATTCTGGCTCGGAGGCGGAGCTTCCAGCTTGGGGACGGAGCTTCCGGCCCGGAGGCGGATCTTGCGGCCTGGAGGTGGAGCTTGCGGCCCCGAGGCGGAGCTTGCGGCTTGGAGGCGGAGCTTCCGGCTCGGAGGTGGGGATTTAGCCATGACTGAAATGTCCACCTCTGGGCCGCAAGCTCTGCCTCCAGGCCGCAAGCTCCGCCCCCACGCCGGAAGCTCGGCCTCCGGGCCGGAATTTCCGGCCCGAGTGTGGACGTAAAGTTAGTAGTCTTAAATCTATTCTGTGAACCCCAAAAGTAGTAAGTTCACTCTGTGAATCCCGAAAGTAGTAAGTGCATTCTGTGAATACCAAATAGTAATAAGTTTAGGATTTAGTCTTAAGTTCATCCTGTGAATCGGGGCCTAAGAACCTTGGTCCTTCTCGATGTAGTGCCTTATGTGCAATGCAGAGAGTTTTAAATTGTATCCGCTGGCAGACTGGCAGCCAGTGGAGTTTTCTCAATTCAGCTCTAACCGATTGACATTTTGGAATATCCAGGATCAGTCTTGCAGCCGCAACCTGCAGGAACTTCTGTCCATATGTGTGTCACTGGGTTCTGCCTAAAACTTGCACTGCAGCTGCAGACAAGTGCTGTAACCTGCCCTTTTTCATTTGCAGATTCTACAAAAAGAAAAACATGCCGGTTTACATATGCAGAAAAGCATCGTCACTGGCAACTTACTCTGGTAACCCATAAATTGGGAGGTCAGGTGTGGTAAAGGAAAGGGGCCGTTGAGTCACGAGGTGCTGAGCTTGAAAAAGTAGAGTTGATAGTTAACTTATACATTTATTTGCTGCAAAGAAATTGGTGAAGAGGACACACTATAGTAAATCTGTTCCAGATTAATTAATAGCGACTTGTTGTAATACTATCAACTACTCTCTTACCTGTGACCTGCAGATTCCTTGGCACTGGCTCCGTTAGATCGCTGGAAAATAATGTGTTTTGGTGGGCCCCCGGCCCAGGCCAAGAGCATCAGCATGCAATGCAAATGACAAGTCAAAAGGAATAATTTATCGCCTGCTTCTGCCGGGTTTTCATTTCAGTGCATGCGAGTTGTTAACAGAAAGCAGCTACGCACTTTTTTATTACTTCAACAATGTTGTATTAAGGTTATTGCTGAGGCCCGAACTTTCCAGGACCCAGTCTGCCTTGCCCACAGCTCTCCCAGCAGCCTGCCCTCAACTGTAATAATTAACCAATGCGAAAGAAAATGGTCCTTGAAAGGCAGGCGTGCACTAATGACATCATAACGTGATGCAGTCATCATGCCTGGACCTGGGAGGGCCATCCTGCAGGAAGGAGGAGGACACAGGACACAAGACAGGAAGGTACATTTCTTTTTAATAAATATTGGGCTCATCTCACTGGTGGAAAAAGATCCAATAGCCCCGACCCTGTTAAACAAGCATTTGCAATGCAATAGGTGTCGCATTAGGAAAGTTTGAGCTATTGGTATAGTAAATGAGAATTTTTTTATTTATGTGTTGGTTTTGAAAATAGCAAAATTAATAGCTTTGTCATTTACAATGCCAATAGTTTTAACTTTCGCAAATGTGACACCTATAGCATTTGTAATGCAATATGTGTTGTATTTACGTTACTTAGATGTATTGAAATTACAAATAACAATGGCTTTTAATTTTTTTAATAATTATTACTTAAATAAAAGTTATTGTCATTTATAATGGCAATAGCTTAAACTTTTGTAAATAACTTTTGTGAAGATTATGTTCAGTGTATTTTATTGTGGCGAAAATCCAAGAACAGAAGTGATATATTAACGTCTTTTTGTGACATTTGTAATGAAGCTTGAAACATTGAGAGAACATATTTGAACGAGTTGTTGTTGAATGGTTGCACAGATTGATGCTGTGGTGGCGCTGAGTGATGTTGTGGTGGCAACGAGTGATGCTGTGGCGTTCAGTGATGCTGTGGTAGCGCATAGTGATGTTGTGGTGGCCCTGAGTGATGCTGTGGTGGTGCTGAGTGATGCCGGGGTGATGCGATAGATAGATAGATAGATAGATAGATAGAGGGCGATAGATAGAGGGAGGGCGATAGATAGATAGAGTGTGGAAAAGTAAATTTTGCCATGTTCTGTGTCACTACGTGTCATCCATCATATGTTATGTGTGCATGACCAATATGCATATGTATTCCCCATGTCCGATTAATGACGCAATTATAGTTGTGTCCACCTCTGGTATGCTAGTTTCCAGTCCTCGTGAATACTACGAATATCAGGCCTATGTAAAGTAATGTTGCCACGTTTCTCAGTGTGCACGTTATTTCATTATAAAGTCCCCGTTTCTAGGCCTCAACAGGGCCCGGACATCAGATTCAGCTCCTGTCTCCTGAGCCTCGCTGAGGAGCGATCCAGCCCCCACCTGTATCCTCGACCTTTCACTTACTTCCTGCCTCGCAGTGCCCGGTGCAGCTTGGCTCTGCCTCTGAGTCTGCCAAGACTATGTTATGATTCCAGCTATCAGTTTAGTCTTCCTTCTCTGCATTCCTAAGCTACTGAACTGCATCAATAGTTTCCGTCATTGTCTAGCCTATGCGGCCCCATGTTAAGAGAAATACTGTATTTAATGGTCATTTAATATTCTTCATCACGCACTACATGTAGAATAAATGCATGCTCTAGTCTTAGAGTCAATTAGCTTTTCCCCTCATGACTTCTAGTTTATATCAACATGTTCCCTAAACATTAGATACCAGATAGGGTTTAGGTACATGTCGCTCCGACCCTCCAGACTTTAGTCTCTGCTCCTAGCACAGAGTTCATAGCCCCCAGCTTCTCCTCGTAACACGTCATTGCCAGTTTGCGCGCACCACCAGGTTAGAGGTCCCGGCTCCTTAGGTAGCCCCCTCCTATGTTTCCGCCCATTCATGACATATTCTGTTACGTCTGCACCACATGTCTATGTATACGCCCAGTTACACCTCTTTTTACTCTTATCTTTCGCGACTGCTACGCGTCACGCCTTCTGCTCCACCCACTGCTACGCCTACTGCAATGTAATGCTATGTGTTCGCGCTATGTATATATGCTCATGTATTGTTATTAAAAGTTAGCGCGCTCATCCCAGATCCAGCCCCAGCAGCTGCTGGGCCCTGTCATCCTATTCCTATGCAGGTTGTCCTGTTCCTGTCCTTATGCTGTATTAAACCTGCAAAACTCCTACTACCTCGAATCTTGACTCTTATTTATTGAGCTATCTGTTATTCATTCATTCATTCAAAAATAGATCCGGTATTATTTATTTATATACCACATAATGGCGCCCGAATAGGGACTTGCCCTTTCCCCACGCGTCGGTGAAGCCACGCCGACCCCCTGACCCTCTGCAGTCGTGACGGAACTCTTCTGCGCAGTGGCAGATATTTCTGCTCAAGTATCCCTCAGGCCCACGGAGGAGACGGAGGAGGCGGTCCAGCATCCAGACGAGACGGTGGAGGAACGCGGCGAGTCCCGACCAGAGCCCAAGCCAAGAGTCCAAGGTCCGAGGTATCCGGAGGTCCACCCGTAACTGAAGTCCGAGGTCCGAAGTTCGTCGTCGTAGCAGTCCAGTCCAGTCCGAGGCCTTCCGTTCTTGCTGCCCGGTGAGTACCGTTACTGGGGTGGTATCTAGACAGGGTCAATTTAATTGACTCTGGTCTGTGGGTTGGTGGTACACAGTCCCACAAACGAAGTGTCCACTTCGGTGGATGCGGGTCCTGACGTGTCTCTTTATGAGACCGGTAAGTTTCGTACTGTTTCAGCAGTGCATCTAGTTTCTGTTCTAGTCAGTTTCTGTTCTCGAGAAAATTCACGTGTTCTGTTCTCAGTATTTTCAGGTAGTATTCTGTCCGAACTGTTATTTTAAATGTTTTTCATGTATTCTAATGTCGTGGTATGAATGGGAAATAAGTATCGTGTTTATTGTGTATTGTATTGTGTCTAGATTACAGTTCAGTCATGCCCATATTTTCCAAGTTACGTCAGTTAAAAACTAGAAAGGGTCTGCTGGAAGCAGCAGTTCCCGTCCCGCCCAGGGACAGTCCAGGTCACTTTATGTATCAGAAGCATGGCATAAGCGCCATATTGTATCTAGATTTATGGGTAGAGTATACCAAACAGTTAGAAGAAAAGTATAGATGGCCCGTATCGGGTACATGGGATGCCGAATGCATCATGCGAGTAGAGGAGGCATTATGGAAAAAGAAAGCCAGACAATCACAGAAAGACGCCATCGAGCTATGGCGCAAAGAAGCTCATAAAAGAACCGAAAAAGAAATCAGAAAGTCAGAATTAAGTAGAGAATCCCAAGAACGAGCCCAAGAAAGAGAATTAATCGAGATAGGTGAACGAGTTAGAACTGAGCAATCAGACAGACAGAGGAATGCCCTCATTAAGGGTATGTATCCTCTTCTTGCTGAGGGCTTGCCAAAAGCGACCCCGGAGGCATCCAGTAATTTCCCGCCACCGTTAGTTCCGACCAAGCTACGTCACAAACCGACCGCAGCTGATATTTTTATTTCGTCCTATCTGGACGACACAGTCCCCGAATATGCAAATCCTGTTCGCGCTCCGCCAGTCCCTGTAAACCAGGTAATTCCTGCTCCTCCAGATACCGGGGTGCCCTTAACAGCCCCCCTGGGTCAGCCCGCCATACAAGTCCAGCCCACGTTACAATTACCGACCCTGCCAGGACGAAAAGCATCAGTTGATGATTCTAGTTTAGGGGCCGCAGGAGGAGGTCTTCCTCAAACCCCGCCGCCATACAAACGCTTATCAGCACTCGAATTACATGCTCAAGCATCACAGCGTACTCCTAAGAGTAATAAGTCTGTCTCAGAAATCAGGCAAACCCTTGGCGAATGTGTCTATGACCCAGTTCCAGGCGAGTTTAATATGGTTTTATATTCCGTACGCGTAAGGAGAGTGACCGAGTATCTAGTCACCCTGCCGAATATGAAAGAAGATCTAGACAGGATATATCGTTTCATCCGTACAGGGGATGACCCACAAAGTATTAGTGATGCCATGTCTCAAAGGAAAGCCGAGATTCAGCGCATGATATTAAAGTTTTTAATTAACTGTCTAATAAGAGAACAAGATTACCCGTCTAAAGATCCGGAAGAAATGAAAACTCTAACAAAATGGAGTGATAATATAGCCGAAGGAAAGCACAATACCATTGGTGCCATGGAAAGTATGTACAAGAAAATCCGTAGAGAAATAATAAAGATACACGAACAGCGTAAAGCAGCACAAGTAAGCGAGAAAGAAAGTACCTCTGATCCTGAAGAGGAAGACGATGAGAATACTGCCAGAATAGCGTATGTAGGAAAATCTAGATTTCCAGATCGCCATTTACGTCTAGAACCCAAGTCTACTTTCCATCATTCAGCACCAGAACAAGGTTCCCTAGAACAAGTATTTCAAGCTACCGATCACATTCTGAAATCGCAAATCGGTTATAGTGAGTTAAGTACCATGCATGAACAAGAAATAGTTCGGTCAGCAGTCAGATGGATTACTGATTCTACCACTTTTCCAGACGAAATAGTGGCACAAATGTTCCTGAAAATGCCCCCAGCCGAGCAGCGACTGGTGGGTATGTATATGATCCAGCACCTCATTACTCTGTATGAGGGTCAACATTCTGATCCAGGCCCATTACATGATATCCTGAACGAGTTACTCCAGTACAGATGGAGAGGTCTAGGTACCGATTTAATTAGTGTTATTCTAGAACAGCGCCACAAATATAGAACATTCTTGAACCCGCATTTTGTCCATGTCTCACCCCCAGAAAGTAAATCATTCTACATAGACAGACAGAATCCGTTACGAGAAGTCCACCCAGTCAGAGGAACGGGTGGCGAAATGCAACGAGTGTTTGTATATACTCCGATAACAAAGATGGAACTTCTCGAGATGAAGAAATTAATTCCCTGTCATGATAAAGATCCAGCAGGGTTCCATAGAGAATTAAAAGACATGCTCCGTATGGGAGAATACACTTACCCAGATATCATTAAAATGTTAAAGGTTCTGCTACCCGCAGGGGTGTATGAAAAGCTAAAGGAAAAAGAATGGGAGGTGGGAGAGAAAAAGATAGATTGGGCAGTCCTAGAAGCAGAAGATAAGATACGTGTACCAGGTACTGGTCTTGGAGAGAAATGTAAAGAATTGCCAGAATTATTGATTCAAGTTTTACCCAGATTATTAACAACGAGAAAAGAAGACTGGGATGCAATCTCAGCCTGTAAACAGAAACAAGATGAAGATATTAGTGATTTTTATTCGAGGTTTGAAAAGTGCTTTAGTATCAACAGTGGCCTCAAGACAAGTAGTGAGTCATA
Organism: Lissotriton helveticus; assembly: GCF_964261635.1. Classification (NCBI taxonomy): domain Eukaryota; kingdom Metazoa; phylum Chordata; class Amphibia; order Caudata; family Salamandridae; genus Lissotriton; species Lissotriton helveticus. The sequence goes on from NC_136065.1 coordinate 1,764,244,458, forward strand.
CCCTCACCTTTTCGTTACCAAATTAGTCGAGAATTCAAGTCCACCAATTAAAAACCGAGTTCTGAAAGTCGAAAGCACCTGGCAAGCAAATACTCCGTCCCAGATGCTCCAGATGCTCCAGTACCACCAGAATAGAATCAGGGAAGAGCAAGAACACGAGAGAAAACGTATGAAAGACACGAAAATGAAAGTACTAGTTGCTCAATCTGTTCCTCAAGACAGTCAGAAGAGGGGTCCGAATCAAGCCAGTCATCCTGCAGCACCCGTTAAAGGGAACTGCAATTATTGTAAACAGCCAGGTCATTTTATAAATGAGTGTGCAGTTCTGAAACATAACATAGCTACTGGTAAGACTAAAGAAAGACCACGTCCGCCTAGACAGGAACAAGTTTCACAGACTCCTCAGCCACAGAATGCACAACAGACAGTTACAGCACCGCAGCCTATTGCTGCAACACAGCATGTTACATCGCAGATGTACCAGTATGCACAGTCTGAGTATCCAGAGTACCAGCCATATTCATGAAACAGCCTAGAGAGGGAGGTAGGCTTGCCTCTCATCGAGATACCTGTAGATCAAGAAGGTCCCTATGTTCACAGTCAAGTATTAGGGAAAGACAGAAAGTTTTTGATTGATACAGGGGCAAGTAGGACCACAATTAGTCACGCCGAAGTTCCAGGGGCTCCGCTCTCAGGCTCAAGAAATGTTTCCCTTGGATTTTCAGGAAAGCCTATCGTTAATGAGATTTCAAAGCCAGTCACTCTAGAAGTAGGTCCATTGTCCCGCACTACTGATCTGTTACTTACTAAGTCATGTCCAGAAAATCTATTAGGCATTAAAACACTGAAAGAGTTAGGTGCCGTTATATGTTGTTCCCCGGAGGGAATACGTCTGTTCCTACGTGACTTTAAGGGTCACTATGTATTACGAGATTTTGATTCCAGACTGTCTAAAGTTCCGCAGCATTTATGGGCGCAAGGTCCAACTGATGTAGGTTACATGCAAATCACACCCCATCGTGTGACTCTCAAACCAGGTGTAGTGTTACCACGAATCAGGCAGTATAGATTGCCACCTGAGGCTGTAGCGGCCTTATCCAAAATTATTGACGAGCTCATCGCTCAAGGAGTAGTTGTAGAAACTGACTCCAATGTATGTAACTCTCCGATCATTCCAGTTATGAAACGTACTGATCCAAATGCACCCCCAGTATATCGATTAGTGATTGATTTACGGGAACTTAACAAATGTATTATTCCTCAGTACCCAGTTGTCCCAGATATCTCTTCCCTATTGACAGCCATTGATTCCGAAGCCACGTTCTTCACTGTCATAGACCTCAAGAATGCATTTTTCAGTGTTCCTATTCATCCAGACAGCCAGTTTCTTTTCGGATTTTGTTTAAATGGAAGGAGCTATATGTTTACACGCGCTCCTCAAGGTTTCACAGAAAGTCCTAGTATTTACAGTCAAGCACTCAAGAGACAACTAGACAACATTCACATGCCAACTGACACTGCCCTGCTCCAGTATGTCGATGATCTACTGATCACAGCCCGTTCTGAACGTGACTGCGAGCGAGCGTCACTCACGGTTCTGTATTTCCTAGCCGAGATGGGGCACAAGGTATCCCCTTCGAAGCTTCAATTCTGTGTCCAGCAAGTGGTCTACTTAGGACACTTACTGTCCAAGAGGGGTAGGCAGTTGACACCAGACCGTATCCAGCTAATAGCGAGTCTTCCACAGCCCAAGACCCAGAAGGAGGTGCGTGCTTTTATCGGCCTTACTTCTTACTGCAGACAATGGATTCCTCAGTATGCATTTCTAGCCAGGCCACTGATACAGTTAACGACACAGGAGGCAGCCGTATCGACTGTCCTCCCTTGGACATCTGAACATACACTTAGTTTCAACGAGTTAAAGAAAGCTTTATGTCAAGCTCCAGTTCTAGCGACACCGAACTACAGTAAGCCTTTTACACTTTTCGTCACAGAACGTGAAGGTACAGCATTATCTGTTCTCACACAAGATCAAGCAGGACAAAACAAGCCTTGTGCTTATTTTTCTAGCACACTAGATCCAGTCGCCCAGGCGTTGCCTGCGTGCCTCAAGTCAGTTGCAGCCACAGCACTAGCTATCAGACAAAGTGATTCCATAGTTTTAGGACACTCCTTGACAGTACAAGTCCCACACTCCGTGGAAGTTCTTTTAAACCGAACACAAACTCAGCACTTGACAATTGCACGTCTAACAGGTTATGAATTGACACTGTTTCAGCCACACATAGAAATCAGACGCTGCAACGTTCTGAACCCTGCTACACTGTTACCATCAGTTAATTCAAATTCTGCCACACACGACTGTGTGGAAGTAGTCAACATTACGACAAAGCCAAGACAAGATCTGACAGACATTCCGTTACCAGATCCTGACCTGACACTTTATGTGGATGGTTCATGTATGAGAACTAGTACAGGAGAACTAGTCGCCGCGTATGCAGTGACTACTGACACCGAAGTTATTGAAACACACCGTATTGATACCCTGTCCGCTCAAGCAGCAGAGCTAGTTGCTCTGACACAAGCCTGTATACACGCCAAGAACCTGAAAGTTAATGTTTACACAGATTCACGTTACGCATTTGGAGTTGTACACGACTTTGGAGTGCTCTGGCAGGAGAGAGGTTTCATGACTTCTCATGGAACCAAGATTCAGCATGGTCTCCTTATTCAAGCTCTGTTAGATGCAATACATTTACCGACATCTATTGCTATCATGAAATGCAAGGCACATACGAAAGTTACTGACATTATTTCCCAAGGTAATGATCTAGCAGATCGCACAGCCAAGCTTACAGCACAGACTCTAGACAGTCCAGTTAACATGACACATACTCCAGATCCGACTACATGTATGACAGTTAAGGACCCTACTCAAGATGTCATAGATATCCAGTTACATGCTACTCCCGATAAAATCAAGAAATGGTCTGAACAAGGAGGGGTCCAGACAGATCAGGGATGGTTAACAAAGGGTAGGACCACATGGTTTCTCCCCGACTCTATGGTTCAAGTCATCATTAATACCGCACATAGTCCAGCACATTTAGGAGAAAAGGCAATGTTAGACAGTATCCAGAACATTTGGTTCAACAAGCATTTACGAGCTGCAGCCAAGCAGAAAGTCCGTACCTATATGATATGTTGTCAGTTTAATCCAGGTAAAAGTGTCCCGGTGGAACAAGGTGGTTTCCAGCCTCCTGATCACCCCTTTGAGGTCCTCCAGATGGATTATATTCAGATGGAGCGATGTCGAGGTTTCAAGTATGTCCTTGTAGTTGTATGCGCTTTGTCCAGATGGACAGAAGCATATCCAGTCCCAGATTACACAGCCGCGACCACTGCCAAGCAGTTGGTTCGTGAATTCTTCCCTCGATATGGACTCCCTAGAGTCGTATATTCTGATAACGGTCAGCCATTCTCATCTGAGTTGATGAAGCACGTCTCCCTGTTGTTAGGGTACCAGTGGAAGTTTCATTGTGTACGCCATCCTGAAGCAGCCGGTCTAGTCGAGAGACATAATCAGACTCTGAAAATTCGAATTGCCAAAGTATGTAAAGATAAGGGTGTGGACTGGCTAGTAGCTCTGCCAGTCGCTTTGTTTTATATGCGCATGGTCGCACATTCCAGATCAGGTCTGTCCCCGTATGAGGTCGTATTCGGCCGCCCCCCTAACATGTGGGGTACTCCTAGACCCCGAAGTATTACTGATGTTTCATGTAATATGCTGACAGATTACCTAGCTTCCTTGATGTCTGCCCTCAACTCATGTCGTTCACAGGTTGCCGCCGCATTTCCAGACAATACCGAGGTGGCACCGCATGAGATCGTTCCGGGTTCGATGGTGCTCGTCCGGAACTTTGACAGATCAAGTCCGCTGGAGCCACGTTGGAAGGAGCCCCGTCAGGTCCTCCTCACCACCCGTACAGCTGTGAAATTGGAAGGTCGCCGCGGCTGGGTGCACCTTTCGCACGTCAAGAAATTCTACGGATTAAAGCCGGTCTCTAAAAACATTTCCCAGGATATCAAGACTTGTCAAAACATTGTTCCTAAGGACTGTCCCGCAAATGACATTGATACAACCCCTCCCCTGTTAGAGAAAACTCCGCAGCAGGAGTATAAGCAAAAGCTAAGGTCTAGTAAAATAAGTCAGTCAGTTTGATTGTATAAGTCCTCCCCTAGGTGAAACGGTTAGACTGTTTCTGACATGTATAAAATAGACCCCCATAGTGAGAGAGTCAGTCATAACTCAATTCGATGTATCGTTTTTCTAAGTTTCATATCATTTCTCAGCCTTTTGATTTCCTGCACCAGTTACGCATTTTTCCTGTGTTTTCCAGTTCCTCATGTAAATAAGCCTTCTAATGTTACCGTAGAACACACGTTTAGTGATCTGCCTCCTCACGAATATTCCTACCGCCTCGCTATGCGTAATAACTCATTTATCCGCATGTTACATTACTCACACCAGACCAGCAATGCCACTAATTGTTGGGTGTGTGGTCGACTCCCCCCTTTCCAGACGTCGAAGGGAGTTCTGCCACTGTTTCCTTATCCTTTTTCACATAATGGTTCGTGTGGAGCATGGTCCACGTTAACGTCATCCTTAACAGATATGTCTTTTCTTAACAGCACATGTTTCCCAGACAAGCAAGGTTTCCCCCACAGAACAGGTTTAGATCTAGAAAATGAAGTGTATAATTTAGGTAACTATTCGTCGAATTTCATGGTCCTGAATGTTCAGTCTGATACTACTCCAGACTCACCTGCTATTTCAGTATTACCAGTCAAAGGCGAATTATGTGTCCGTAATTATGGTTCTGTACGCGTAGGATATAGTGATTGTACTACTATTATCAAGTATAATGACAGTGGGAAATCTATTTTTAAAGCTTCACGTCATTCTTATTTTGTTTGTGGTCAGACCGCATATGTTCGTCTGCCCCTCGATTGGGAGGGAACCTGTTACATTGCCTTCCTACTGCCACCTGTTTTCCTAGCCCCACCTGACTACCATAGGAATTCCTTCCTAGTACATACTAGACACAAGAGAAACCTCCCGATTGTCGATTATACTGAAACTGCTGCAGAGCAATTCATTGATATTGATAAAGGTGTGTTCCCTTATTTAGGTACAGTTGTAAACAGTAAGCTAATCCGTAGGTTAACAAGAACCCTTGAAGCTGTAGTAGATGAGACTGCCTCCGCTCTAGGTAACTTAACCGAAGAGCAATCCTTTATGAGATTTGTCGTTTTACAGAATCGTCTCGTCCTTGACGTCATACTGGCCGATAGGGGCGGGGCCTGTAGAGTCCTCGGATCCAGTTGTTGCATTTTCATTCCAAATAACGCGCCGTCTGTTTATTCAGCTATAACCAGACTTCATAAAATTGCCCATCTATTACACCAAGATCCAGGCACCTGGACATGGTCCGGTTGGTTCTGGAATATAATTTCTGCATGGGGATGGAAAATATTGTCCTTTCTAGGTATCGCAGTAGCGATCATATTAAGCTGCTGCCTCTGTATACAATGTGGCCCTGCGATTTGCGGCATTTGTGCTACCTCTTGTATTCCTAGTCCCAAGCCCCGTTCTAAATCCCGTTCCAAGACAATTCGAGATGAACAAATGGTACTGTATGAAATGATAGATGGTATCATGAGTATTGATGTTTCCTGATGGAAACGTAGTGACAAGGAGGGAATGTGGAAAAGTAAATTTTGCCATGTTCTGTGTCACTACGTGTCATCCATCATATGTTATGTGTGCATGACCAATATGCATATGTATTCCCCATGTCCGATTAATGACGCAATTATAGTTGTGTCCACCTCTGGTATGCTAGTTTCCAGTCCTCGTGAATACTACGAATATCAGGCCTATGTAAAGTAATGTTGCCACGTTTCTCAGTGTGCACGTTATTTCATTATAAAGTCCCCGTTTCTAGGCCTCAACAGGGCCCGGACATCAGATTCAGCTCCTGTCTCCTGAGCCTCGCTGAGGAGCGATCCAGCCCCCACCTGTATCCTCGACCTTTCACTTACTTCCTGCCTCGCAGTGCCCGGTGCAGCTTGGCTCTGCCTCTGAGTCTGCCAAGACTATGTTATGATTCCAGCTATCAGTTTAGTCTTCCTTCTCTGCATTCCTAAGCTACTGAACTGCATCAATAGTTTCCGTCATTGTCTAGCCTATGCGGCCCCATGTTAAGAGAAATACTGTATTTAATGGTCATTTAATATTCTTCATCACGCACTACATGTAGAATAAATGCATGCTCTAGTCTTAGAGTCAATTAGCTTTTCCCCTCATGACTTCTAGTTTATATCAACATGTTCCCTAAACATTAGATACCAGATAGGGTTTAGGTACATGTCGCTCCGACCCTCCAGACTTTAGTCTCTGCTCCTAGCACAGAGTTCATAGCCCCCAGCTTCTCCTCGTAACACGTCATTGCCAGTTTGCGCGCACCACCAGGTTAGAGGTCCCGGCTCCTTAGGTAGCCCCCTCCTATGTTTCCGCCCATTCATGACATATTCTGTTACGTCTGCACCACATGTCTATGTATACGCCCAGTTACACCTCTTTTTACTCTTATCTTTCGCGACTGCTACGCGTCACGCCTTCTGCTCCACCCACTGCTACGCCTACTGCAATGTAATGCTATGTGTTCGCGCTATGTATATATGCTCATGTATTGTTATTAAAAGTTAGCGCGCTCATCCCAGATCCAGCCCCAGCAGCTGCTGGGCCCTGTCATCCTATTCCTATGCAGGTTGTCCTGTTCCTGTCCTTATGCTGTATTAAACCTGCAAAACTCCTACTACCTCGAATCTTGACTCTTATTTATTGAGCTATCTGTTATTCATTCATTCATTCAAAAATAGATCCGGTATTATTTATTTATATACCACAAGAGGGAGGGCGATAGATAGAGGGAGGGCGATAGATAGAGTGAGGGAGATAGATAGATAGATAGATAGATGATAGATATATAGATAGATAGAGTGAGGGCGATAGATAGACAGATAGAGTGAGGGCAATCGATAGATAGAGTGATGGCGATAGATAGAGTGAGTGCGATAGATAGACAGATAGAGTGCGGGTGATAGATAGATAGTCAGATAGAGTGAGGGCTATAGATAGATAGAGTGAGGGAGATAGATAGATAGATAGATAGATAGATAGATAGATAGAGATATAGAGAGATAGAGTGAGGGTGATAGATAGATAGATAGATATTTAGATAGAGTGAGGGCGATAGATACATAGATAGATAGATATATAGATGTATAGATAGATAGATAATTAGATAGATAGGTAGATAGATAGATAGATAGATAGATAGATAGATAGATAGATAGATAGATAGATAGATAGATAGATAGATAGATAGATAGATAGATAGATAGATGTCTTGTCATTCCTGAAGGTTGTGGACAGGAGCCACCACTCACTAACCACAGCCATTACATAGTGAGATCACATCCTCTTGATGACGCAGTATTCCGGCCCCATGCTTTTCTGCTTTATCGAGACCGCCTCACATGCTAATGTGCCTTCCCAAAATGTCCTCGAAACGATCTCTGGGAAGGTGACATCTCTGCTTTAAGCACATGTTCTACTGTACCAATATTTGGAGCAATGTTATTTGGGGGACAGCAATGAAAAATAGACCAAACAAGTTTAATTCCCAGAAGAGGAACAGAGTGTCCTGCAGACTGCCTTTTGGGAGGCAGGCTTGGTTGCTCAGCGGAGAGAATTGCAAAACAATTTGCTTCATTTCTACTTTTCTAATTCTGATATATTCTGAAATATCAGCACATGTTATTTGCAGACATTTACATTTTGTTGTGTGCTAGAAAAAAAGCCTTTGCTTTCACAGCAAGATTGTCACATAAACCCTCTCACTTTGAAGTCAGAGAAAGAAAAGTAAAAACCAAGATCTTCAAGAAAATAGAGCCTGACTTTTGACCTTGGTCTTTGAATGCACAGCAAATGTGACATGTTAAGAACAAGGCAAGCCTGCTTACAGAGAGCGAGCACTGGTGGAAAAATACAGAGAACAGGCTATGCTTAATGGGAGGGACAGCCTAAAGGAAAAGAAGCCAGCTAATAGGAAGCAAGCAACTGCGAGTTAAAAGGTACAAAATTAGCCAGGGGCTATAAAAACCACCTATGGAGTCCCCCCCTCCAAATGAGGAATAGCATACAGATTGTCTTCCAGTATATTTTGGCATGTTTGATCTGCAGGAATTGACCAAGGTAAATTACAGGAATGCAATTTGAATGCACCCACAAACTCCCCAGGCACGATAGACCACATGACTGTGTGGTAACTGGAGTTAATGCACATATATGAATTCTGGGGGGCACTCAAAATCAGGTCCTGTGTGCAAGTAGAAGTGTGTGCACATATTGGGATTCTAAGTTGTGCAGTAACAACCTCATGTTGCAGTTTCCACACTCAAGTATTGCTATTAGCCATGGGATTTTCTCAGCACATTTTTCAGAACAGAACTTGGAAATTATATTGTGATGGGAAATGAAAAACAAGCGACAGAGAGTTGGTGTTGTGCTTCAGCAGGCTAAGCCTCATTATGCGGCGCAATACTCGGAATAGGATGCAATTTTCACACCTTGGGTACTAGTAATTATGGGATACAGTAATCATGATCGGACTGGGACTGAAACTAGGCCCGGTCACCAAAATAAAAGTGGCCTCCATTTCACAATTAAATACATAAAAACTTGAAAATTAAGGCAATTTTGAACTTGTATAGGCATGTTGTGTAAGTGGTTTGCAAGGTATGGAAGACTGCATGGACTTAAGCTTGATGCAGACATTGTTTGTTTTAATATCAGGGAAGACCTGATCAGCAGACAATAAAAGAAACAAAATCCCCATGCCTAAAAATAATAATGTTTAACAAAAAAATGAACGTGTCCATCTAAGTGCTGAATTTGTAAACTATTAAGTGCCAGGGCTCTGATCAGGAGGCCAATGCAGCTTGCACCACCCATGCCTTTGTCATCACTGCCTAAACAACTACTAACCATCAGCCAAAACAACTACTAACCATCTCTCTCGCATGTAAATGCGACAATTCAGATTATTCCAGGTCCTCAAAGCTAAAGGAATGGCTGGGGCGGCAGGTATTAGCAATTTTAATGTATATTGTAGTCCCAATCTACCCTTGTTCTGCTCATCTCTAAATTAGATGAGCAGCTGCCACCATGTGGTGGGCTGTTTTAAGAATGGTGTTGACAATTAGATGCCGTGCCCAGCACTGGAAACCAATGCTGGTGCTGAGCAAGGAAAGCACAGGCTCAAATTAAGCATGCAACTTTTGCTCATGTAAAGGCTCCGATACTTTCGGGTCCAGTTCCCGCAGTATAAAACTGCAACTAACACCAGCCTCTGGGACGCTGCCTATAGCCCAGTCCGACCCTGCCGGTAATTGCTACGCTTATTCCGCCATATCTGAAACAGAGGCTTAATGCGAGCACATTATCACGCCATTCGCCATAAACGATACAGCCTCGGTGGAATTGTCTGTCCGCATGCGCACGCAGATGACAGGCCACTCCCCCACACCCCGCGTGGTCCCCAGTGGCTTCTCGTCGAGCGGCACTTCGAAGAGCACATTGTTGTTTTATTGAGAGCGGCTGGCAGATGCGTCGCGCCTTAACCCCTTCGCTTCGGAGGTTATTCCTCCGCTGTGCTGGGGGGGAGGAGGGCGCGCACAGCGCCCCCATGCTCGTGACGAGCTCAGCTCATCATGAGCTACGGCGCTTCGGTGCTCATGACGAGCTCAGCTCGTCACAGGTGCATTGGCTCCCGTGGAACGCTCAGCACAGCGGGGTAATTCTCCCCACACCTGAGCGTTCCACCGGCCATGACGAGCTGAGGTCGTCTTGAGCACCGGAGCGCCGTGGCTCATGACGAGCACAGCTCGTCATGATCGTCAAAGGTGCTAACACAGCCCCAGGCGCACAGATGTGACAGACGTGAAGGTCTTCACTAATGAACGTATGCGTGACAAAGTGTGCTACCAGCTGCTTCCTGTTATTGGAACACTCGCACGAGTCCATGTGCGGCGTTGTACCGCTTTTTGGAAAATTAGACAGGCAGCACAATGCAAACCTTCGTGCTGAAAATCCATTCCCTGCCCAAGCGAAAATATGTCATGTTGTTTATATTATATAATGTGTATTTATGTTATTGTATGGTAGCTTTTGTACAGCGCTTTATAGCGCTAGTGTGGCATTCTTTATGTTATGCTGTGTCATGGTGTTGTGTTTTGCCGTTTGAACTGCACTTCTTACTACTGGCATTGTCCACAAAGTACTGTGTTATGTTATCTGGCAGTTGAATAGCACACAACTCCCACTGCTGTGAAATCTATTTTCGCATGTGCTCATCCTGAGTTCTGAGGCATGCGGATTCCCGATTCAGGCACCAGTGGAAATTGGCATGCGGCATTGGATTTCGAATTTTACGGGAAAAGAAGAAATTCTGAGATGTTCCTCCTATCGAGTTTCGCCAAGAAAGAAAAACACTAGTGAAATGTGTACAGAGGAGACTGGAGAGAAGGAAAAACATGCAATAATTGATGTGCAGAACTCCGGTTCCACATGCCACACCTTGCCCTGGACAGGAAAAAAAATGCCTTAATATTGATAGCGGGTATCACCGCACCTTGCGGAGTCATTAATGATGGGCGTGGTATTGCCCAGTCGTTTTACACTTGAACTTGAAATTAACCCCATAGTCAGAGAGAACCACTATAATTATGAAATTCTGCAGCTTTGCTGTTCTTCCTCATCGTTATGGATTTGCAATATTTATCACATAATCACAAATTGCAGATTTTACCCAAAAAATTCTGTTTAGATGACACGTATCACATGTTACTATTTGTTGCTGTATAGTGGAAGGTCCTTGGCAAAGTTGACTGGTCAATTGTACATTGTTTAGAGCTGTAGCGGGGTCTTAAACTGATACTAATGAAGTTAAACAGTGTTAACGTGTAAAAAAAGACACAATAATGAAATTACACCTTTACAAAATGTGCAACATTACGCCACATAACTTTCCATTTCTGGCAGCGTAATTTAGTCAATCCTGGCACTCAAATGTGTCTTCCCCTGCTGCATAATTCAAGTGGCCGCCCCCGTAGTGTATTTTTTAAGTCACTTATAATTGGCTATCTGTGTGCAGTACATTATGTGGCAAATAGTACTACTGAGTTCAGGGTGTTTGCCTCAGTGGCGTTGTCAAGTGCAACCTCCAGCATGTACAGTAGGGGAAACATCACTTACAATGAAACTTTTACAACGCACTACCATTACAACGCGGTCATTACAACGCAAACTATTACAACGCATTGCGCTGGAGGGCGCTCTAGGATAGGGAATAGGTTAATTTACTATCCAATAACCTTCCCTAGTGTCCACGGGGACTGGAGTTGGAATAGTAAAATAAACTATTCACTATCCAACACCCAAAAGCGCTATGCGTTGTAATGGTATGCGATGTAAAAACCGTGTTGTAACAGCATGCGTGGTAAAAGCATGCGTTGTAACGTCATACATCCGTACAGTAGGGGTTGCCACTTGCCCCTCAGGATCAGGCAGAGAAATGTAGATGTTCTAATTTGCACTCAGTCGTATCAGCATCAACACTGAGCACAGGCTGCATAGGGAAGCTAATTTATAACACCAATAAAAGGGCATGACAGCAGAGGGGTCAAGGTCAGAGGTGTAGGTGAACCAAAGAGAAAGAATGAACATAGGAACGGCAAAAGAAAAGGCAACTGGAAAACATCGTGAGGAAAGAAAGACAAAGGTAAGGAGTGGAAGAACGAAAAATAGGGTGAAAGAGAGTAAGGCGGGTGGAGAAGAAGAGAAAATAAAGGGGCACAGGAAAGGTGGAGGGAAAGACGGCAAAAGGTGAGAGAGAGAGTCTGGAAGGAGGCTAAGAGAGTGAGTCAGACAGCAGAAGATAGGCGGAAAAGAGACGAGGTAGTACAAAGATCTAGAGAAGAAATGGAAAGAAGGCATGAATAAAGGAGAGAGAGAAAAAAGATAAAGAAAGAAAGTGACGAAGGACAGAGCAAGGAAAGGACATAGAAATGAATGACAGAAGGAAGGAACAGATGGGAAAAGAAGGGCAGAAAAATGGGAGGAATGAAGTAAGATGAAATGGGAGAAGAATTAAATGTAACAAGCAGGAAGTGGGATAAGGGAGAAGGTGGCAAATGGTGAGCACTTTCGTGGCCGCTTTGATGTTCTCAGTGGCCGCGCGGCTCACTGAGAACATCAAAGCGGCCGCGAAAGTCCTCCCAAAGTCTGCAGGCGGACAAATGGTGCATGCGCCCGGTGCACATGCACTGTGCCCGATCCGCCTGCAGACTTTGGGAGCATTTTTTTGAGCCCCTTTTAAACACTCGGAGATCAACGCATGCGCATTGGATCAGCGAGCCCTAAAAGGTGCCGGCGCTTAGCACCTGAAAGTTCCTGCAAAAATCAAGCACTGGGGCAGAGAGTACATATTAAATGGCTGAGAAAGAGGCTTTGGCATGCTTTTGAAGTGTTTAGCACTTCGGGATGTATGTGTGGGGTATCTTCTTTGAGTTATGTACAGATCACAAACCACTGGTGGATATTTTTTCAACAAACGTGTGTAAAGTGATACCATATATATGTAAATGATGTACCGGATGACTCCTCTGTTGACAAATATGTTCCTGGTACTATGAATGTGAATGTGGACTGCTTATCTTAACTTCATTTCGTTGTAAACATGCCTAAAGAGGAGAATAAGTGGGTAGTTGCTGAGGTTGGGCAGTCTTGTAGGGCTGCCATTTCAGAAGATGAATGGAAACATGAATTAATAGAAGACAGGGTGTTTCCGTTTCTAATAAAGCTTTTTCCCCAAAGAGAGAACCTGAATGTAAGGAAGCATTGGAATTAAATGATTTCAAATCTGCATGGTCAGAATTGCCAATACTACTACCAGTATGAAGATGTCAGAGATTGCTGATTTCTACTGATTTGTGCTAAAGATTATTGAGCTTGTTGCATTAAGTATATGATGAAATGTATGCCATGAAACGGAGGTCCCATATTGATTTCTGGCGACCTGAAATTGATCGGGAGATTGAAAGGTTTGTTTGGGATGATGTGCTTTGCACATGTAGCAACAAATCACATATATACATGGAAATACAGTGAAGAGGAGTGGCGCCGCGGCTAGGGCTAGGGCGACTGACTCCAGAATCTGGGGTTCATGGTTCGATCCCTGGCACTGGTGGCAGATTAGCCCAGCACCATGTGACTCTGGGCAATAGCTTGCTTAATCTTCCCGATGGCCCCCAGCGCCTAGAGACCCAGAGACCCTTACGGGTGATTGTGCGCTTTACAAATGTGGATTATTATTATTATTATTGCACCAACAGAATGTCTCAAAAGAGGTTGGGGAAGGTGGAAATTGACATCTTTGGTCCATTTGGGTGTCCACGTGTATAGTGCAAGTATGTGGTGATATCATTGGATTACTTTTTCAAATGAACAGATGTAGCATTCTTAGGGAAAATCAAGGCTTCAAATGAGGTTAGGTTTTGTCAAGACATTTATAGGAGGGAAGGTTGTCCAGAGATGGTGGTATCTCTGACAATGAATTCCAGGTTGAGGGTGAAGAGCTTAAATATTTCTCTATTACTTTACCTTTGTGTTAGTTAGTCGCTATTGTCTACTATATATTTTTAATGTTCCTCATAATTTACTATGATTTCACAAGCAACATGCTACTGATCAAAGTCTGATTTCTTTACTTTGTCATGTCATTTATTTCATGTTAATATATCGAATGTTTGGTAAAAACGATATATTATGCTCTAGTGGCCTTTGGTGTATATAAGTATGTCATCAAGTCCTAGAACATTTGGAGAAGGAGTTTTGCCTTCTAGGAGTTGTACTCTAGTTCCTAGTTAAGCCTTTAATTTTTAATTTCACACCATGCACCTTCTTAAAAGTATGCTTAGTATGCCTGGGGGTTTAACAGAGTAGCTTTCAAACAAACTTATTACTAACAATATACAAACAGAGGGCTTTGGCTTTTTTCCCTTTCAACCTCTGGCTTTCTTCGATAACTTTCTTTGAAACATTGGCTTGAGACTTGGTCAATCAAGTGTTGGCACACCCAAGTGGAGTATTCATCTTTCGCCTAATAGCATTGGCTGTAGGGGTGTTTCCTACCGCCTCCACTAGAGTGGAAGCGCTGAACTGTATCAGAGAATATTTTACAACTATAGCCCCTATGTTTGATCCTGCAAGCTCCCTCCTGACTGTTGTTCTATTGTGCTAATGCTACATTACCACATTAAACCCAGACCTTCTGGCTCTGCCAAGACTTGTTTGGTACTGCCTGCAACGGTAAAATGCAACTGCGACTGTGGCAAACTCCTTTTTCCAGTATCTAGGAAGAAATGTGTATTTTAGATTTGAAAACCTCTTGCCTCCTCACTTCTACTCGCACCCTCATCGACAACTATTCACATTACCATAAATGTGATTGCCATTTTTAATCCCAATGAAAAGGGTCTGTAATGAGATGGACGTTTCAATCAATGTTCTGGCCTCTGGGCTGCAGCACTGCAGAGACAATTGGGATCACGAGGGAGCAAAAGATGGAAAAGTACAAAATGGGTTCGGAGCAGAGGATTCCGCGTGTCCCGGCCAGAGGCGGATATTTCCATTATGAATTAAGCTTTGATGTAAATATTGTCTTACAAAGAAAACAGCAAGAAGATATTCAAATGCGCCAGAGAGGCATATACTGAAAACATAAATAGAAATGCCCATTTCGAACAAGTGATAAACAGTGTAGGGGCGCTCCAACTTCTTTGCCTGTTTACACAAGCAAGAAATGCTTAATACACTGCACATTACCAGTGAAATCTTGAAAATATAACCCAGGTCACCAACACACAGCAAACCGAAAAAAAAACATGAAAGGTATTTGATTTGAAATATGATTACATTGTTATTACTATTACTCAGTCACATTAAATTGGGAGTGGTATTTGTGATATCTTCTATTTACAGCACTTAGTAACTGCAAGGGCGGTATGACAAACTATTTGAAAATGAGTTATTGTTATTAATATTATTATAATTATTATTATTTACATGTACAGTTCTCACTGAGTGTCACTAATGAGAATACCAGATTTTAAATCTAGCATTCACTGCAATAGCAGAGCAACAGTTGGAAACAACAGTTGTTTCTCAGTTGATTACTGCTGTTGCTACATCATAAATTCAGGGCAGGTTGCTCTGACAGGGCTCTCTGAGGAGTGATGATTTTGAGAGCTATGCACAACATAACATTATAGCTAGGTAAAAAGTGAATAGCAGCTCTGTTTTTCACCTCAAACTTCTAAGTTACATCATATAAACCTCGAGCTTCATTGAACCGTGATGATAAACAGAATTACCAGAACAATCTCTTATGAACAGTGTTCTTATAAATTCCTCAGAGGCCAGTGGGACTGAACTGATGACCAGTTTGTTAGAGTACTTCCAAGGATAACTTTGCTTTTGCTGCACTCATAAACCAGACAAGGCTACAGGCCAACCAGAAGTTGCTGCCCTTGTAGCAAGCCTTAGCCACCTCCCTGCATGATCGTAGCTGGCTTTCAATCAGGCGCGGCTTTAATAGCTGTCTTCGTTCCGCTCCCAAGCCATTGCAAATGCATAGTAGATGTAATACATCCTTGTTGATGTCTCCGCATAATCTACAATGGTTTGAAGTGTCTGTGCGTATCCATGGAGGAAGGTGGCACTTTGCGGGTAGAATCCCCAACCTCAGAAGCAAGAATCTTTCTTTTGTGATTCTCGAGAAACCTGTTCCTAGATATAATTGAGGCTTTGCCCTCGCGTAGCTCTGAATTACAAACCAGCCGTGGGCCCTCCTGCCAAGGGCAGCTTTGTCTTCTGCGTGGGATACATTCTTTACTGATTTATTTACCAGGGCCTTAAAACTTTTTGGAGATATGCTAGTTTCCCATATGTCCTGTAGAGCAAGCAGCCCAATTGCTGATTGAAGGTAACTTATGGCCGGGCTGTCATTTTTCCTTGTGATTTCCTTCCACAAGTATAAGTTCAATGTACCTGGCTCAGCTCCCTTTATTTTGAACCAGCATTTGGCATAGGCTCCCTTCTGTGAAATGTGGTGCTTTTGAAGCTCAAACTCTAGCCATATTTGAGCTGGCGAAGTGAACTGCGGGAGATTGAATATTATTCTCATTGCCTTGGCGACCACATTGTTCAAGGTAACCTCGTCTCACCCTCTCATTGGTTCACTACTGAGAGAGCGCAAATCGAAAAAAAAAATTAGAAGTGCACCATATTTACAAGCACGTTGCAGTAGTTTAGTAAAGATTACATAAGAGTGTCGAATTTATAGAGTGAAAATACATAAGAGTGTTTAACTAAAATAGAATGCATATATCTGTGTGAAAAGCTAATATAGAAGTGGGTAGAGATGTTAGAATGATGTTGAAATTCCATGTTATGTGGCTGTTGTAGAGGAGAATGTAATACTGCTAAACGTAGAAATGTGTAGGCCACATGGCAGTTCACAGAGAATGAAGGGTGCTGTTATACTTTCACATGATATGGATTTTAATGTTGTTATAATTCAAAATATTATTGATCATAGAACTGAAAAATATGTTTTATAGAAGTGTTTCATATAACCATTGTGTGTAATGAGTTAGAATACTGTTTAGACTAAGAAATTAAAGGTTTTTAGAGTGCACAGGCCCGTTTCATGTAATTCTAATAGGCCTGAATAGATAAGTTCATTTCTTTTGATCTGCATGTGTTAGTTAGAGGAATGTCATGTTAAGCTTAAATTGCAGAGACTGCTCGATGGTTTACGACTTAGAAGATATGGTGGAGGCCGGAATTTGGGGCCCACTGTACAAGTGTCTGTTTGCAGGTGCGAGGAGGTTCCAATCAAGAGAGTGATGAATAGGGTTTTGTTAAGAGAGCCAGGCACAGGCCTGGAGGAGGCTTCAGGAATTTCCTGGGGGGTACCGTCCTGCCGGAGAAGAGCCTGAGAAGCAAGGTCAACGCTAACGATGGGCCCAGAGGAGTATCAGCATGGAAAATGCCAGAGCAGACACCACGTGAGGGGCGTCTCTAAAGGGCGTTTCTATTGTAAATGTGATTTTTGTATTAGGGACAGCACCCCTGGGTGGAGTTAGAGCAGATGGTCTGAGGAACCTAAGAGACGGATGGGTAGGCAGATAGGATAACTGCGAGACACCGATTTACAACGAAGACTAAGGGAAGTGAGTGATCTTCTTTGGAAGTCACCACGGCTGACACCTTTTTAGGTTAAGATTTTACTAAGTAGGAATGTCACTTAGTCTAGTGTAGGGACAGTCTAATCTTGATTTTCTTCCTTTCTGTAAATGACTCATAAGCTACAGCTTGTGTCTATTCTTGCAACTCTGATGATTTTTGAATTGGTTTTGGTGATATTCTTCTGCCGACTAAGAGCATTTAGAAAATGTATGTTTGTATTGATACCAGTATATCTTTTGAACCTTATTTTGAGATGTTTGTATCTCCAGTTAACGTTGGCTTTATAAAACTTATTCGTAGTAAGTGGTTCTTTAGAGTGGTGTAAGTCCTTAACTGATTGACCTAGTAGTGGATTGCCTTTTACTCTATGACAGGTATCAACGGTTCAGTCGACCTGAGTTGGGATCTAGACCTATAGAAATAGATCAGAAATCCCGCCGTAACACTACCATAAGTGATCGTAGGTAAAAGTCTCGCTCTGAGCACTTCTAGTAGAGGAAGAAGACTGGGGCCAGTTATTTTTTGCATGATATTTTTTAGTGCAACTGCCAATGCGGTCCCTCTACCTTTGATGGCTGCTTTCTGTTTGATGAATGAGTCGTTCCTATCATATATTACTCCCAAGTACTTGTATTCCTCAGCCGTCTCCAGCAACCTGCCCCCATCGTCCATCAGGGATGGCGTTTATTGTTCCGTTGGTTTAATACCATGACTTTGGATTTTTCAAGGTTATATACCCAATCTATTCTTGTCAGCAAAGTTACTTGTGGTGTTTATCAAATGCTGCAAGCCGACTGGAGTGCGACTGATAAGTATCAGGTCATATGCATACTGGAGGTTTGAAAGGATTAAGCCCCCCATTTTCGGGTCATGGTGATTGCAATTGTCCAGCTCGTTGGTGAGGTCTGACACAAAGAGTTTGAACAGGGTTGGGGCCAGGACACAGCCCTGCTTCAGCCCTTTGGTGGTTGGTATACTCCTTGACAAGCTGACCCCTGCTCCCACTTTAATTTGGACCCATGTTTTGGAGTGAAGCAAAATTAAGTGATTCAGGAGGTTTGTAGCTATTCCCCACCTTGAAAGTTTTGCCCAAAGTATCCCCCTGTCAATGCTATCGAAAGCGGCTTTATAATCAATAAAGCAGACAAATAGTGGATTGTTGATATTTTTAGTAGAGTCCATCAAAAGCGAAAGAGCAAAAATATTTGTTGTGGTCCCCATGCTTTTCTGAAAGGCGGTTTGGTTGATGGGGATTAGGGCTTTTTCCTGTGCCCAGTCCGTAAATTCGTTCAGTAGGAGGCCTGTGTAGAGTTTGGCTTTGATGTCTATTAATGCAATGATCCTGTAGATTTTTGGCTCAGTCATGCTGCCTTTTTTATGGATCGGTGAAATAATTGACCCCTTTCAGGAATAAGGAATCCTTGCGAGTTCCATAATATTATTGTAAAGGGGTAGTAGCGCTTCAGCCCAGTAATTTGGATCCTGCTTGTATATGATTGGCGGTAGGTCATTGGGCCCAGGGGCTCCATCCTTCCGGCTTTTCGAGATTCTATCCGCAAGCTGTTTATTTGAGAAGAAAGGGGCAAGTTCCGATCCTTGGGGTCTGGGGAACTGCCGGTAGCATTGATACACCGGCGTATCTTGTATGCTTTCACCAACTTCCGTATTGAAGTGGCGCTGTAGATACTTTACCCAGGTGTCCTCCGTTATGTGCGAATTTATTGCGTCACAAAGCTGATTTGCCCATGTTGTATCGGCACTTTCCTTTTTAGCAAGCCATATGATTTTGTTTCTGTGTGCCTTTAGCCACCTTAATTCGGTCTGAATGTTATCAACTCGGCCGTGTAGGTGGAGACTACGTAGTGCACTGATAGTATTGGTCTTTATTTGCCTTAGTTCGGCGTTCTGGTATCTTGAAAGATAAATTCTTTGGCTGCTTGCCAACTTACATGGTGCCTCCCAATCTTTATTTGGCTTTGCTTTTCCTTTTGTTGGCTCATTTTTAGACTTAGTTGGGTCGAAGCATTGCATGAAGTTCTCCCAGGCAGTTAAACTGTTCACACTCAGCTGTTTGCTTTCCTGCCATCTTTTTTCGATAGGGCCAGAAGTTTTTCTGGATCACCGGTATTGCATTTAATTCGCCGGTGGTTTAATGTGACCTTTAAGTTTTGTTTCTCAATTGGTTGAGTAATTGCTGTTCCATGGGCATCAAGTATGAACTCTTGAGGTTGATGGTCACTGTGATCCGGGGTTCCAATCCTAAACCCTTTTATTAGGCTAAAAAGCAATAGAGAAGGTAAAGTGTAGTCCATTGCAGTGTTTGTGAGGGCCGTGTGAAAAGTAGCAGCTTGTGGGTGATCTCCTGCGAATCCAGTTCGTTCAGAAGGTCCCTCGAGATTTTAGATTGCTTGCCCCACCTGCACTTGTCCTGGCGTGGGATCCCCCATGCTGCATGTCAATCTGCTTCTGGACTGTCCAAGTCAACACCCCCTGTGAGGCACATATTGAAGTCACCTGAAACAATGTAGTTTGGAGATGTTTCTTCGGTGACTAGCTTGGTTAGTTCATTAGTTTTGTGCCTATTTATTTATTGTGGGGGTGTATGTAGGTATTAACGAGTATTAACTGTTCTTTGCTTCTAGGGCCTGATATTTCTATCTATATTGTTTTTATTCCATTTGTTGGGGTGTTTTGATCTTCCAACCATGTTTCTTGTAGGAGGATTAGATCAAATTGTTGGAGGTACATCAATAAGCCTTTGCCAAAGGTTTTAGCACCAAGACCATTTATATTCCAGGAGCAAAGTTTTAGGTTCAAAGTGCTTTTTACCTTTTCTGCTCTCTGTCATTGATTCTCAGGTCTGCAGTTTATGGTTTTTGCTTTCCATGACCAGTTTTTTGGTGTTTATTTCTTCCTTTGTCCCGTCCATTCTGGGAAGTTGCTCCGCTGATCGCTGTGGCCTCAATGGAGGTACTGCATGCTCCTTTAAGCACGGAGTTGATAGGTCCAAAGTTAACCTTGTTGCTTGTCCTGCTGTCATTAGGCTCTTGATGATGTCGGAGTAGGGGTTCTGGATACCCGACTTCGTAGTGAACCTGTAGCCGATCCCCCAAGCTTGTAATTGGTGGTACTCTTTTTTTCTCTCTGCTATTTCCCGATTTGCCCAGGTTGTTTTTGTTGCTTCATGGTCCAAAAGGTGATTGAATGTTTCGAATTAAATAGATTCTAGGTCTTGTGAACCGATCCCGGACAGATTGCTGATGGTGGTTAATATTCTGAGAATGTTTCCTCTATTTAGGATGTCCCCCCGTCCTTTAGATTTGTATTCTGGGATGAACAGAATTTACTGGCTGGTTTCCCGTCGGAAGTTGTTTGGAGGAGTTGCACTGTGAGGGTCCGTTTCCCTTCCCCCTGAGGTTGGGGGTGGCTGTTTTTCAATTACCGCTCTGTCTACTGTTTCAGTGCTTAGCTCTTTTTTCCACCTCCCTGTGTTAGGACAGGTAGGTCCGACTGGGCCCATCTTTTTGGCTTTTTCTGCTTTTGGCTTGAAATATGCTATTCCTGTTTGCTTGAGGGAAACCTTTGCAGTGGCTGTTGTTGCTGAAGTGGTTCCCCCTGTAGTTGTTGGTGTCGGGTTGTTTTCCGACCGTTTAGTTGTGTTAATACTCTCTGGGAGTTTGTGTTCCCTTAAGTGTGCGTTTCGCGCATTTTCAGACCCTGTTGTGCATGGTGCAACGGGGGTGCTCGCCTCAGACTGAGGGATTGATGGCTCCCTCCATGCTCTTTGTTCTGGCTGGTGTCCACTCGAAGCTTTTGTAGATACTTGAAAGAAAGTTTTGATAGTTGCAATTTTGTTCCTCCCTTTCTTCCTCTATTTCCGACGTTGTTTGGATGATTGCCATTTATTCGGTGAAACTTCCCCTACGACCGATTGGCTTGACTGCTTGTTGCAGTTGCTGGGTCTCTGCTCAGCCCGCGGTTTTTCTGGATCATCCATGTTGCTTGTGGAGACAAAACTCAAGTGTATGCACTCGTTGGCCCTACCGTGGATTCCTGGTTCTTCTTGTTGTTCCGGGTTAATGGCCGCTTCTTCTCCTGATGATAGTTCAATTCTGGCCACAACTGAGGTAGAAACCGGAGCATTCATGTTCTTGTCAATTATGGGCTGCTCTTTATAGTCCTGGGCGAGCTGTGCCTTATTGTTTTTGAAGTCTCTTTTATGTTTGTTATTATTGGAATTTCATTTGCCTATGTTCATTGTGTTGGTTGTGTCACTGTTTTTTAGGTCCGTTAAGAGGTCAACCATCACTGCAGGTAATGTTGCAAGTTTATCAATGATTAAGTGGCAAGTACAGCTTAGAGGAATTGGAGGATAAGGTTGTTCAGATCCGACAATTTCCTATCAATGCTTGTGACATGCAGGGCTAGACGGTTAAGAAGGGTTAGCTGTATGTTCATCTTGTCTGAGTGGTATTCCATGGCCTTTGTTGTAAGTTGCATTGTATTGAGCAGAGATGCCCAGATTGTCTTCTAATTAATCAATCAATCATGCCATTTGTATAGCGCACTACTCACCCGGGAGGGTCTCAAGGCGCTTGGGGGGAGGGGTATGCTACTGCTCGAACAGCCAGGTCTTGAGTTGTTTCCTGAAGGCGAGAGGGTCCTGGGTCAGCCGAAGGTGGATGGGGAGGGAGTTCCAAGTCTTGGCAGCCAGGTAAGAGAAGGATCTTCCTCCGGCGGTGGCTCTTCGGATGCGTGGTACGGCTGCGAGGGCGAGGCTGGTGGACCGTAGCTGGCGGGTGGGCGTGTAGAAGGTCAGGCGGTCGTTGAGGTACTTGGTGCCCAGGTCGTGGAGAGACTTGTGTGCGTGGGTGAGGAGCCGGAACGTGATCCTCTTGTCGACGGAGAGCCAGTGGAGGTTCCTCAGGTGGCTGGAGATGTGGCTGCGTCGGGGGACATCCAGGATGAGTCGGGCGGAGGCGTTCTGGATGCGCTGGAGTCTCTTCTGTAGCTTGGCTGTGGTTCCGGCGTAGAGGGCGTTTCCGTAGTCCAGTCGGCTGGTGACGAGTGCCTGGGTGACAGTCTTCCTGGTCTCGGTCGGAATCCAGCGGAAGATCTTGCGAAGCATACGCAGGGTGTTGAAGCACGATGAGGAGACGGCGTTGACTTGTCTGGTCATCGAGAGGGAGGGGTCCAGGATGAAGCCCAGGTTGCGTGCGTGGTCGGTTGGCTTGGGTGCGGTGCCCAGGGCTGGGGGCCACCAGGAGTCGTCCCAGGCGGAGGGCGAAGATCCCAGGATGAGGACTTCCCTCTTGTCCGAGTTCAGTTTCAGGCGGCTGTCCTTCATCCACTCGGCGACGTCTTTCATCCCTTCGTGTAGGCAGGTTCTGGCGGTGTCGGGGTCTCTGGTGAGGGAGAGGATCAGCTGGGTGTCGTCGGCGTAAGAGATGATGTTGAGGTTGTGCTGGCGTGCGATGGCTGCGAGAGGTTTCATGTAGATGTTGAAGAGGGTGGGGCTGAGTGAAGATCCTTGCGGGACGCCGCAGATGACTTCGGTGGCCTCGGAGCGAAACGGGGGAGGCGGACACTTTGTGTTCTTCGGCGAGGAACGAGATGATCCACTCCAGTGCCTTCTCTTGGATACCGATGTTGCTGAGGCGCTGGACTAGGGTGCGGTGGCAGACCGTGTCGAACGCAGCGGAGAGGTCCAGGAGGATGAGGGCCACTGTTTCCCCCTTGTCGAGCAGGGTCCGGATGTCGTCGGTGGCTGCGATGAGGACGGTCTCGGTGCTGTGGTTGGCTCTGAAGCCGGACTGCGAGGGGTCGAGGGATCCATTCGTCTCGAGGAAGGCGGTCAGCTGTCTGTTGACGATCTTCTCGATGACTTTAGCAGGAAAAGGGAGGAGCGAGATGGGGCGGAAGTTTTTGAGATCGGTGGGGTCCGCTGTAGGTTTCTTCAGGAGGGCGCTGATCTCGGCGTGCTTCCAGCTCTCCAGGAAGGTGGCGGTGTTGAAGGAGGCGTTGATGATGTTCCGGAGTTGGGGTGCGATGGTGGAGTCGGCCTTGTTGAAGACGTGGTGTGGGCAGGGGTCGGTCGGTGATCCGGAGTGGATGGTGTTCATCGTGCGGGCTGTGTCTTCGGTGGTCACCGTGGTCCAGGTGCGAAGGGTGGCGGTGGGGGGCATTGGTCCGATGGTTGGGTGCGTGGGTGGGGCACCGAAGCTGTTGTGGATGTCGGCGATCTTGCGGTGGAAGAATGAGGCGAGGGAGTCGCAGAGGTCTTGTGACGGAGTGATGTCATTGGTGCCGGTGCTGGGGTTGGAGAACTCCTTGACGATAGTGAAGAGCTCTTTGCTGTCGTGGGCGTTGTTGTCCAGTCGTTCCTTCAGGGATTTCTTCTTGGTGGTGCGGATGAGCTGGTGGTGCTTGCAGGTAGCGTGTTTGAGGGCGGTCATGTTGTCGGTGGTCCGGTCGAGGAGCCAGGCTTTCTCGAGGGTGCGGCAGGTCTTCTTAGAGTCCTTGAGGTCGTCGGTGAACCAGGATGCCTTCTTGCTTCTGGGTCTGCTGGGAGGGTTCTTTAGTGGCGCGAGGTCGTCGGCGCAGGCGGTCAGCCACTGTGTGAAGTTGCGGGCTGCTTCGTTGGGGTCCGTTGTGTTGGCGGGTGGGCTCTGGCTGAGGGAGGTGGTGAGCTGGTCTGCGGTGATCTTGCTCCAATTCCTGTGAGGTACCTGTTGCGGGTGGTGGTGGGTCGTGGATCTTTTGAAGCTGAAGTGGACGCAGCTGTGGTCGGTCCAGTGGAGTCCGGTGGCGTGGCTGAAGGTGATGTACTTGCTGGAAGAGAAGACGGGATCAAGCGTGTGGCCGGCGTAGTGGGTGGGGGTGTTGACCAGTTGCTTGAGTCCGAGGTTGGTGAGGTTTTCCAGCAGGGCGGTGGTGTTGCGGTCCTTGTTGTTCTCCAGGTGGAAGTTGAGGTCCCCGAGGATGATGTAGTCAGTGGAGGGGAGGGCGTGCGGGCTGATGAAGTCTCTGATGTCTTCGCTGAATTGTGTGCGTGGTCCCGGGGGTCTGTAGACGAGGGTGCCTCTGAGGGTTGTCTTAGGGTCGGTGTGAATCTGGAAGTGGAGATGTTCGGCTGCGGCGAAGGAGTCGTTGGCGTCGGTCGTGATGCGGATGGTGTTCCTGTGGACGATGGCGATGCCACCTCCGGTCTGGTTGATGCGGTCCCTCCTGATGATCTTGTACCCGTCCGGGATGGCGATGGCGATGTCGGGTGCAGAGGAGGCGTTCATCCAGGTTTCCGTGAGGAAGGCGACGTCCGGTGATGTAGCGTCGAGGAGGTTCCAGAGTTCCACGGCGTGTCTGTGGACGGAGCGGGTGTTGATCAGGATGCACTTGAGGTGGTTGCTGCTGGTGTTTGTCTTGGCGGGTGCGGGGCAGGTTCGGAGGCAGGTGAACTTGCAGGTGCAGCAGGTGAAGGGTCCGTGGGTGCGTCTCGGGGTGGCTCGGCAGCAGGCACGGGTCCGGCCGGCATTGAGTGCGTTGAGAGTGGCGGCGTCGTAGGTCAGTCGGGTCGTCTTGCCTCGGCGGGGAGGACCATGGGTCATGGCGCTGGGCGCGGGCCAGGCGCGGACGGGCGCAGACGGGCTTACCTTTGGCGCACCTTCGGCACTCAATCGGCGCTCCCGCTGCGCGCGTCCGCTGCGCGGTTGCTCTGGGGGCGGGAGGGAGGAGCAGCTGGGTGGCGGGAGCGGGGCGGCGAATGGAATCACAGGGGGGTGGGGCCGCAGGGAGGCAGCGGCGGGAAATTCCAAGAAGCAGCGGGCAGCGGGAAATTCCCAGGAGCAGCGGGAAATTCCCAGGAGCAGCGGGCAGCCAGCGAAGGAATCTGCAGGCAGGAGGCGGCAAAGGCAGGCAGGAGCGGCAGCAGTGAGTGGGGCGACCAAGCCCTGTGGAGGGCTGAGCAGTCACACTCTGTGGTCCCCTACGGTCCCCTTAAGTAAGGAGCCGGGAGGGAGGAGCAGCTGGGTGGCGGGAGCGGGGCGGCGAATGGAATCACAGGGGGGCGGGGCCGCAGGGAGGCAGCGGCGGGAAATTCCAAGAAGCAGCGGGCAGCGGGAAATTCCCAGGAGCAGCGGGAAATTCCCAGGAGCAGCGGGCAGCGAGCGAAGGAATCTGCAGGCAGGAGGCGGCAAAGGCAGGCAGGAGCGGCAGCAGTGAGTGGGGTGACCAAGCCCTGTGGAGGGCTGAGCGGTCATACTCTGTGGTCCCTGACGGTCCCCTTAAGTAAGGAGCCGGGAGGGAGGAGCAGCTGGGTGGCGGGAGCGGGGCGGCGAATGGAATCACAGAGGGGCGGGGCCGCAGGGAGGCAGCGGCGGGAAATTCCAAGAAGCAGCGGGCAGCGGGAAATTCCCAGGAGCAGCGGGAAATTCCCAGGAGCAGCGGGCAGCGAGCGAAGGAATCTGCAGTCAGGAGGCGGCAAAGGCAGGCAGGAGCGGCAGCAGTGAGTGGGGCGACCAAGCCCTGTGGAGGGCTGAGCGGTCTTCTCTGCAATTGGCGTTTCCTCTATCGACTACCTTGTTGTACTTCCTGATTCTTGGGCGGCTGTGTCGCCTTTAGCCTCGGTGGAGTATGTTGTGACCAGATTTTCCCATTCTTCATTCGTAAGAGAGGACGCGTTACTGAGTGCGCAAACTGGTGTCTCTTCTTTTTCACCCCCAGTCTTCCCTATACTGCTGCCTAGTGTAGTAAATGCCGGATCTGACTGTAGTCTGGTGAATGCTGGAGTTAACAATTCCAGCTTGATGATGGTATTATTGTCGGTATTAACATCGGTGTTGATGGTTCCTGGAGCCTTTCCCTGGACCCCATTGTCCTGAGGAGTCTTATTGGGACTTCCATTTGCGTGAACGAGGGCGCTGGCACCCGGACTTAGTTGCAGGTTCTTGACTTCTGCTGGTTTGGCTGTGGAGTTATCTGAAATGAAAGTTCTAGTTGAGATGGTCTTGGGATTGACTGAGTGGGCTTGTGAGTCTATAGATCCTATGGGTGCTATGACTGTGTGAGTTGTTACAAGACCGTATTTTAATGTCTGGCTCCAATGGAATCGTTGAAGGTGTTTTTTGAGCGTCCCAGAGGGAGAAGGAAGACAAAGTTCTTAAGGGTATAGATTTTTCTTTGTTCCGTTTCCCGGAATTGCTGTTGCTGCTTTTATCATTTTGCGGGGCATCACATTCTGTCACTTTTGCCCAGTCTAAATATCTTTTGGCTTTTTTTCATAGTTGATATTTGTTCTAGATTGAACCTCACTCCTGCTTTCTGATGTAGTTTGTGGTGTAGTGCCTTTCCTTAGTAGTGGTTCCATTTCTTTTTCCTTTTCCGTTTCTGGGTGCAGTGGGGAAGGGAGGCCCAGCCGCTTACTAATACTGAGGTTTAACACTGCCCCAGGGAGACACTTGCTGTTTGCTGGCCGGAGGTGGGAGAGCCCTCTGCGTGCTGTTTGCCTTAAAGACTGCTCCCTCTTTCTTTCTTGGAGACCTCGCGGTACCCGCTGCGCGGGTCCCGCATCGCCCGTGTGCCTGGGCGGCTGCTTTGCTTTCCGGTCTATCACCCCCTGGATTGAAGGCGGACAACAGGGCTGCGAGCGCCAGGTGAGGTACAGGGACTCCATTGCCCAGGAGTCCCTGCGCTGTCATCACCTGCACCTGGTCGCTCTCCCTGTTTGTCCCGCCCCTGAGCGCCGAGTCAAAGGCGCCTGCGGATCACCGTCCTGTGGGAGACACTTGCTGTTTGCTGGCCGGAGGTGGGAGAGCCCTCTGCGTGCTGTTTGCCTTAAAGACTGCTCCCTCTTTCTTTCTTGGAGACCTCGCGGTACCCGCTGCGCGGGTCCCGCATCGCCCGTGTGCCTGGGCGGCTGCTTTGCTTTCCGGTCTATCACCCCCTGGATTGAAGGCGGACAACAGGGCTGCGAGCGCCAGGTGAGGTACAGGGACTCCATTGCCCAGGAGTCCCTGCGCTGTCATCACCTGCACCTGGTCGCTCTCCCTGTTTGTCCCGCCCCTGAGCGCCGAGTCAAAGGCGCCTGCGGATCACCGTCCTGTGGGAGACACTTGCTGTTTGCTGGCCGGAGGTGGGAGAGCCCTCTGCGTGCTGTTTGCCTTAAAGACTGCTCCCTCTTTCTTTCTTGGAGACCTCGCGGTACCCGCTGCGCGGGTCCCGCATCGCCCGTGTGCCTGGGCGGCTGCTTTGCTTTCCGGTCTATCACCCCCTGGATTGAAGGCGGACAACAGGGCTGCGAGCGCCAGGTGAGGTACAGGGACTCCATTGCCCAGGAGTCCCTGCGCTGTCATCACCTGCACCTGGTCGCTCTCCCTGTTTGTCCCGCCCCTGAGCACCTCTTCCCCATAACAGGAGTGGGAAGAGCCGCTGCGCGGGAGCGCGCGGGAGCGCGCCCGGGAGAAGCCCGGGACAAGGGCGGGACCGTCTGTGGCCGTCCGGGGCCGAAGGAGGCCGGGCTGGGCCCACTCTCTTGGATTGTGACCATTACCTTTTTAGCTCAATTATTGACTAAGAGCCCCCGGCTGAGCGGAACTTATTACGACCATCATGCCGTCCCCGGTAAGAGAGAGTACCCCATCGAAACCGGGTGTAGCTAAAAACAGGACTCTTGAAAACTATTTTACCCGGCAAGTAGGGGAGGGGGATAAAGAGTGCAATCTGTCCAGGCTAAGGGCCGAACGGAGACGCTCAATTGACAACATGAAAAACACCCTCCTTGGAGATCAAGTTCTCACACCCAGGGAAGAGTTGTCTAGAATTGATGATGTCCCATTATTACTGAGGGATTGCACCAATATTTCACCAGGGGCAGTTATGAGTTTAGCCCCAGCCAATAGCCCGAGTCCAACTAGGACGAGAATTGACTTAGTGTCTCAACTTCCCCCAGCGCCCAAACCTAGGAAAGCCACATCTAAGTCGTCTAACACTCAAGTAGTTTTTGGGCCCCCCCCCAATAAACGTAGGAGGAAATCTAAAGGTAAGCAAGGAAAGAGTCAACCCAAGGTTCTACATTCGGACTTTGGCAAGTCCCTAAAAATCCCAACGCTAGTAGGAAAACCACCGGTGGTTTCACACCCAAAACCCATTGTTTATAAGGATCCAGCTCCTGGTACGATAAAGGATACAGGAGCAGTCATTGCTAATATCCCCTTGTCTGTTGTCCCGCTTGGAAATGTAGAATTCCTGCTAAGGTCCCTGTTATTGCCGATCAGCGAGAGTATTAAAAAGATAGAGATCAGACTAACTATTCTGGAGGCGACATTAGGTAGTCTGAAAACTCAAGCTGGTCGACAGGGAGTGCAATCAGATCCCACTCTCCCTATCGTAGTGCCCCAACTGACGGCAAATAGTGTTGTCAATCCAGTCCCTTTACAAGCCGCGAATGTGGCACCCTCACAACAACAACTCTTAAGGCCAAAGCCTGTTGCATCTAAACCCCCCCCTACCAATATGCCCATCCAATCGCCAGGACCTGTACCCCTGGTACACCCGGTAGGTAACACCATCCCAACCCCTTTAATGAAGCTCAACCTGAGACCACGCAGACCTAACCTACCCCCAGAGACTAACGCTCTTACGGTAGTCATGGCGGGTGTCCCCCCACTTGAGGTAGGGGAAAGGGAGGACTTTTGTGCCCTGAAAAGTAGGGTAATTAAGTGGTTAAATATAAACAGACCCCTTCCGATACATTTCAATAGTGAAATCATAATGGTAAGAAGGGTACCATGGGTGGGGAGAACACAAAAATCCATAAAAGGGGACTGTATATTAGTGAGTTTCAGGGATACAGGTACGGTGGAGTTTATATGTCAGGGCAAAAATAGCTCTAGGGAATCCACCATCCAAACCCTACATGTGTCGTTCTTTTTCCCAATTAGCCCGGTCCCATTTCAGTTACCTCAAACTCATGACACTTGGGAGAGGGTTGGGAGGAGGGGGAGACATCAGGCCTCACACCCTAGACCGATAGCTGGTCGACCGGAACAACCCTTTTATACTCACAACCAGTTCAATTGTCTGTATGGACTAGAGGGGGTCGATTGACACACAGATAACACCCCCCAGGGCTGTACTGAAAAGGGCGAGCTGGCAGAAATATTGGAGGAGCCAAGTTTAAAGGCTGCACAAACCTTGGCGATTGGGGTGGGGGATTCAATGTGTGTTGAACCTGAGGCAATAGTTAAAAACAATATAGGAGTGGTACATGAACATGCAATGCAAAGGCCATTGTTGGAAATAAGATCAAGGGACCAGGAGGGAGTCGAATGGAGGGGTGAGGGGGTGAGATTTATCTCATGGAACATAGCCGGTATAGCGGGCAAATTTTATAACAAGGAGTGGGCTGAGTACATTAGGAAATTTAATATTATATGTGTACAGGAGACATGGGCTGTGGAGAATAACTATCATCTGCAGGGTTACAAGTGTTTTTTTGTTCCCGCCCGGAAGTCTAGTTCTGGGAGAGCTATGGGTGGCCTGTCCCTTTATGCAGATTTAGCTCTTCCAGGCACTTGGTCCTTCCCAGACTGGTCCTCAAATGGGATCCAGGCAGTTCGGTTCCATGGAAAGGGGCTACGGTTTTTGGTTTTTAATTTGTATAATACCGAGTCAGCTAATAACCTCACCCCGATATTGACTGAACTCGACCAAAGGCTGGGACAAGAAATCGGATCTCAGAACAAGGGCCCATCCCATGGGTTGGTGGTGGTGGGGGATTTTAATTGTCATCTCTGTCCGGCACTAATTAAAGCAAATACAGATTGGGAGCAATGCCCAATCCAGAAGGGGCCTCATTTTTCTCACTCATCGACTGGGGGCGCTCTCAGGTTGCTTCGGCTGAAGTATGACCTAGAGCATACCATCAATATGATAGGCCCACAGCCGGACGGCACACTCCCACCAACTTTTAAAGGCAGGGGCTGTTCATCTATTATAGATTACATTTTGGTCTCGAGATCCCTGGTTAACAAAGTAATTAGTGTAGGGATAGACTGGAACAGCTTCAGTGACCATAACCCGCTTGTTTTAACGCTTACATATAGGGCGGGACTAGGACCCAATGTACACCACTTAATAGGGGAAAGGGTCACTGACCAAGGCAGGAGACTGAAGTGGTCCAGAATAGATGGGGTAAAATTTTATAAAAACCTGAGCAATAAGGGCTTGCGGGCCATAAACGACTGCTTGGACCTGGAAGTACAGGGCGCAAGATTATTAGAAACGTTTGACCATATTGTAAATCTGATAGATGGGCTATTGAGGACCAATGTGCCCACACGTAACTTGGTCAATCCCCGGTGGTTTGATCAGAATTGCTCTAAAGCACTGAGGGAACTGAAATGCTCTCTTAAGTCAAAACCACGGGACCCACAAAAAATCAGGGCAAGCAGAGAGAAATACAGAATAGAGACCAAAAGGAGGAAACTCGCCTTGCAGGCAGAAGCCTGGGCAGATCTGAGAGAGGCTGGGGAAAGAAGGGACCTAGCGGGGTTCTGGAGAATCATTAATAATCCAACCTTTTTAGAAAATGATTCCCCGGAAATAGGGGCCAATATCCTTCCGGAGCAGTGGGTTACCCACTTTAGGAGTTTGTACAATCACGATCCTGGTACCTTTGTAGAGTTACCAGCAATTCAAAGCCATGCTCCCCCGGTAGCGTTTACTCTTAAAGAGATTATCGTAGGGATGGAAAGCCTAACCAAGAATAAAGCCCCGGGTCCGGATGGAATTCCCCCTGACCTCTTTCTTAGTAACATAGACCTATGGGCCCCCTTGATGACTAGGGTCTTAAATGCTGCTATTTCCTGTGGTCTCCCCCCATCATGGTCTAAAGCGATTATTGTGCCAATTTTTAAAAAGGGCAATAAGGACGAGCCTAGATGTTATCGGCCTATCTCCCTGATTGACGTTTCAGCTAAACTTTTGGGAAGGGCAATTTTGAACAGATTGTCAGAGTGGACCGAAGAGAATAACACCTTCTCGGATACCCAATATGGGTTCAGGGCAGGGAGGTCCACTAGCGATCAATGCCTGAACCTATATATGCTGACTGCCAAATACACTCTGGCCAGTGATGAACCCATCTATATGGGATTCATGGACCTGGCAGCAGCATTCGACCACGTCAATAGAGGGAAATTGTGGGACATGATGGCAGGTTTGGGGATCGAGAGTGGTCTAATTACTATTTTAAGAGAGCTGCACAGTGACACCACGGCTACAGTAAGATTTAACAGGGAGGGGGGATTGTCTGAGTCCTTTCCATGTAAAAGTGGAGTCAGACAGGGTTGTATCCTTGCCCCTTTTTTGTTCTCCCTTTATATTAATAATTTAGAACAGTCTCTCTTGGGTTTAAAAGCAGATTCTCCAAGGGTCGGGTCGCGGCATATCCCCGTCCTGCTCTATGCAGATGACGCGGTCTTGCTTGCGCGTACACCCCGAAGTTTGCAAATTTTGATAGATGGGTTCGTTCAGTTTATGAGCGATCTGGACCTATCTGTCAACTTAAGCAAGTCTTATGTGCTCCTGGCAGGGAAAAAACCCTCCTCTAAATCCGTCTACACAATAGGTACCCATCGCTTAGAGGAGGTTAAAACGTTCTCCTATCTCGGAGTAACCTTCGATGGTGCTCTACAATTCAAGCCCTTGGTGGAAGAACGCTGCAATAAAATGATCGCCTCCAAT
The DNA here is from genome assembly GCF_964261635.1 of Lissotriton helveticus. Classification (NCBI taxonomy): domain Eukaryota; kingdom Metazoa; phylum Chordata; class Amphibia; order Caudata; family Salamandridae; genus Lissotriton; species Lissotriton helveticus. Next base: position 1,764,276,637 of record NC_136065.1, read on the forward strand.
GGGGCTATAGCCGGTTATGGCAGGAGGCTGGGCAGGTGGAGCCCGGAACAGATGATGATTCTGTACGGCTCCATAACATGTTCCAAAGTAAGCTATGGGGCAGAAGTCTGGGGCTTCGTGAACACCGCTAGAATTGAACAGGAAGAAAACAGACACATGAAATCTATTCTGAGGGTACCACCCAGTACTGCTGGATATATAGCTCATAGGGAGCTAGGGAGGCCACATCTGGTGGACTCGCTAAAACTAAGGCCAATTGTAGCATGGCTAAAAATTTGGGCAAATCCAGACGCACATTTAAGCAGAAAAATTTTATTGGACTGCTTGGGTAGGACTCATTGTATGCGCATCCCCTGGCTCAAATATGTGAGAAACACTCTTGAAGAGTTAGGGTTCGGAAATTTTTTCAGGAACCCCACAACCATCTTAGCACAGCACAAGAAACAAGTAGGGGAAATTTTCCTAGAGCGGAAAACCCAACGTCGTGCGGAGGTTGAAGGAGAGAAAAAGTCCGTGAGGGCTTATAACTTGGTCAAGAGTGTGGAGGGTATGGAGCCCTATCTGTATCTTGTACATAACGCACAGGATAGATTTCATATGTGTCGTTTCAGACTGAATTTACTTCCTTTTATTCTGGCTTCTCCATCAGGTTTCACCATGTCAATTGAGCAGAAGGGACCCTGCGGCTGCGACAATCGGTCTCCGCAGGACTCCCTTCATCTCATTTTGCTTTGCCCCTATTTTTCTATGCCTAGGCGTAGATTTCTAGTAGACATATTAAAAAAAGCCCAATTGGAACATGCCAGGGATGCTTTAATCTATTTGCAACAAGCTTCCGATCCGCTAACCTTATGTTGTGTTATGAATTTTATCAAGGTGGCGGTTCGTTTAAGGATGACGAAGGGAGAGGAATGAACGACCTGGGATTTTATGTTTTAAATCTACGGCCCTGTATGTTGGGATTTTTACTGTATTATTCATGTACAAGGATCTTGACTAAGATTTAATGCTTTTCTTAGCGATGTATATATTTGTGTGTTTTTATGGTGTTATGATCTTGATTAAGATTTAATGTTTTTCCTATTTATGTATATATATGTGTGCTTTTATGGTGTTTTTTTAATCACCGAATAAAGATTCTTGAAATGAAATGAAACACTGCCCCAGCATCTTTTGAGTATATTTTGGGCTTGAGATAGTCATTTCCTGATTTGCTGGCGAGCTCGTTACATCCTCTATGTCCACCAGTGTGTGAGAGACTTTGTGGATTTTTATCACTTCTGAGCCCGGCATTATTGATGTTGTAGCCTGAGCTTTCTTTGGCTCTTTTAAAATCGCGTTTTTCCTTTTCCTTTTCCTGTTGTTAATGACTTTTGTGACAGACCGCCTTTCTTTACCTGATCTCATGTTTGCCCTTCGTCTTACGTCTGTTTTATTTTTGGTAATTGAGATGGTTATAGTTTGAATTTAAATCAGATTTTATTTTGTGAACTTTCTTATGTTTCTATTGTTTCTATTATGATGATTATTGTTTTTAATTGGTTAAATGATTGTTGGTTTGTTTATTAGTTTGGGATGTTTATGCTGTTTTGTAATGGAGGAACTTTTGGAGTGACCACCAGGTCAATGCTCTAGCACAGTGGTTCCCAAACTTTTGACTCCTGAGGACCCCCCCTGAGTCACCGCTGGAAGCCGGGGACCCCCAAGCAATTTCTATGATTTATATTTCAAACATTAAAACAGTAATTCCGAAAAAATAAACACGCGTGCACACAAAACAAATACTCGAATTACTAAGGATTTTAGGGGCATATTTAGAAGCCCCTATCTCCATGGGAACATCACTTTTTGCAACGGTCCCATGGCAATAGAGGCTTTGCCTTATTTACAAGGCAGCGTTAAGCCACTTAACATGGCTTAACGCTGCCTTGTAAATAAGGTCCCCTGTCACACAATGCCTAGCGTGAAAGGGGTGGGCAGTGGGTGTTGCGGTGGGCGTTCCACCGCAACACCCATTGATTTTGACGCTGCCCCTATTTACAAGGGCAGCATAACTAGGAGGTAGTGCCAAAATTAAGCCATGGAAAAACAGGTCTTAACTTGGGAAACCGAGGAGAAATCCTTTTATTTCTCCTCGTTTTTGTTTTTTCAATGTGTGCTGCTGTGTGCAGTACACATGGAAAAAGCAAAACGCCTTGGATTGTTTATGTTCAGGAAGGTGAACCTTCCTGCACATAAACAACCTTCTAAAGAAATTCAATTTTGTAACTTCCATGTGTGTTGCATTAAGCAGCACACATAGAAGTGACAAAACGGAATTTTAAGATTGAAGCGGGACCTTCCTGCACATAAACAATCTTCCACTGAATACACACACCCTTGCACTATGGTGCAAGGGTTCCCCGTTGGCGCTACACTGCTAAGTGTAGCGCCAGCACAGGGGGAAACAAAGGCTGCACCATATTCTTGTAAATATGGTGCAGCCTGCTATTTCTGAAGTGGCGGAGCGTGTCGTTAAGCCAATCAATCAATCAATACATTTATAAAGCGCGCTACTCACCCGCGAGGGTCTCAAGGCGCTGAAGGGGGGGGGCGCTATTGCTCGAATAGCCAGGTCTTGAGGTGTTTCCTGAAGGTGAGATGGTCCTGGGTCAGTCGTAGGTGTGCGGGGAGGGAGTTCCATGTCTTGGCGGCCAGGTAGGAGAATGATCTTCCTCCCGTGGTGGTTCTGCAAATCCGTGGGTCGGTGGCGAGGGCAAAGACAAGGAGGCTAACGACACTCTCTGCCACTTCTGTTATAAATATCCCCCTCAGTATTTTATGTTCAAAGAATTTGCAAAAAACTAAACATTTTAATGGGAAAGTTGGTGCTGCATCTCAGTGACTAACTTTTAAATGGTTGGTTTTATTTTGCAGTACAAGGCTCCTGCTCCTGCTACGGCCAGACTGGAAACCCAAAGCAGCCCTGGCAAATGTTTTCAGACCAGTCGCCATACGGTGCACACCAAGTGCAGTGAGTGAGCCTGACCACTACAAAGAGGGCTTTGGGAAGCTCTCCCTCCAAGAAATTTAGGAAACATTGGCGCAGTCTAAAACACATATATCATTATATATTAAATTGTATTGGCTTTTAACGAATAGTAAATGAAGACACTACTATACACCAGGATATGACAATCTTTGTTGGGGTTCTTCAATGATTCCCTTATTAACATCCTTCAGCAGTGCCTCTCATCTCACCATACCCTCTCTGTCACATGTATTTAATTTGTTTTATAGTATTTCTCATACCATTGTAGGATGTCGGAGCACTTTACATCACATACATATAGAGACAATGAATCATACTTGTAAATCGGTGTATAGATAATGTTGCATAAGGCAAAGGGTACTACAATGTGTAGGATTCACATGTCATTCATACTAGTAGGCAGGAGTGCTTGATCCGGAGAAGCGCAAACTTGGGATTCAGAACATCAGCTAGTGGTTAGCATTGACTTTAAAAAATAAAAATGTATTTCTGCCCATATAAACCTTTTTAGCAGCATCAGGATAATGAAAGACTTGGAAAAAACATAAGTTCCTAACTTGTACCATGCAGTTTGCAAGCAGTTCTTTGAAGACAGTTTATAGGTCACTGTGCTAGATTACGATTGTCACTTATGAACTGCAGAGTAACAAAAAAATCTGTGACAAAAGCAGCAACCCACTGACCAATGCACATAAAACACTGTTTTTTTTTTTAATTCATGGTACACGTTCTTTGCACCCTCTGTTCTGTGCTACATTAGATATCTCAAAGCTGCACTGGACAAAACTCTCATCTCTCCAGCATGTGCATTAATCACTGGCGTTATTTTGACACTTTTATTGTTGCTTTAAAACTGCTAATTAGACAAGGAACTTTGCATTCCTTTTAAAACTGCCTCTTGCGGACCCCCTGGGAATGTGTCACGGACCCCTGGGGGTCCGGGCCCACAGTTTGGGAAACACTGCTCTAGCAGATTTATATGGTTGGCTTTGTAGTGTTGTCCCCTGGCCAGCGCTGTTAAGTGTAGGATTAACGATACTTCTTTGCTTTTTTGGTAGAGGGACCCCCTTTGTAATGGCAAAAGGAGATAAATGGTGAATAAATATTGGTGGAAAATTGATAAATGATGGATGAATGAAAAAATTTGAGGTGGAGAGGACAACCTCTGGGCACTGGTCGCTAGTTTTTTTTTGCTAGCTTTTTAGCTCTCAGCACGGCCCGCCATTGAATCCCTGGGGCCCGTGGTCTGGGTGCTGTTCTAGAGACTGAGACAGAGCTGGCAAAGATGGAGTCAAGAGAGACCCTGGCTCCAAGGCTGCCCCCACAGGAGTCTCTCTCCTCGCTTTTACTCAGAGCACAGAGCGCAGAGCACAGAGCACATAGCCACCGCTTTGTCTCAGCTCCCGGTGCAGCTCTCACCTGTGGCCGTGCTCTTTCACAGGTGTTCCCCGCACTCTCAGCTGATCGTCGCTGGTCTCCGCTCGGCTCCCGTTGCTCGGCCGCATGTTCAGGCCCTGCCTGGATATCAGCGGTCTTTACATCGGTTTCCAGCGGTTTTCAGCGGGGCCTCAGCGGGTCCGCCAGACCCGGCAGGAAAAATAATCTGGTGCGACGATCGTTTTAACGCAGGTCCCGCTGCCGCTCAGCTCTGCGGCTCCGCACCTCCTCTCGACCGGATCTCCGATGCACAATCAGTGAGAGCGACCACGAGTGGCAAATCCCGACTCGTAGTTTAGATTCCTCATCATGTCATGTCATGTTATTTTTAGGACATTTGATGTGTTGGAGCTAAAAAGCATTTTTTTCTTTTGAAATATGCAAATTATGCAGCAGATGGTGGATTACCTCAGGAAGTGCAGATAATCAATAATTAAGAAAAATGCTACAGTTGTTGCATTGCATAATTTCAGTGGCACATCATGTCCTCTGTTGCCCAAAGGTCTGGGAGTTTAAGCACAGCGACGGATACTTTCCTGTAACGTGAACTATGTTGTTGCATAGTGATATTAGATTTTGCAGTGCTGTGGTGAGGGTGGAAGATGGAATGTTATCTCTCCATGATGCCCTGATACTCTATATGGGTCTGCACTTAAGCAGTGTTGGACTTGGCCCCTTATGCAAGGCCATCCCCAAGCTTGTTTCCTTCATCCTCTTGTCCCCTGAACCTGCTTTTGTTGGCATTTAGGAGTCTATGCACTTTACCACTGCTAATCAGTGCTAAAACGTGTATGCTCTCTCCCTAAAAAATGGTAGAACTGGCTTGCCCACAATTGGCCTATTTAATTTACTTGTAAGTTCCTAGTAAAGTTGTTCTACATGTACCTAGGGCCTGTAAATTAAATGCAACTAGTGGACCTGCAGCACCCATTGTGCCACCCACTTAGGTAGCCCTTTAAATATGTCTCAGGTCTGCCATTGCAGATTGTCTGCTCATTTCGACTTGAAAAAATAAACCTTTTGCCCAGACTAAACCTTCCTTTTTAGGTCGAGCATCAGCGCGCATGTGTGTCTGCCAGACCTCTTGTATTCACTATAGGACTGTAATCCCGCCTCCTGCATATCATAGGTTGATTGCAGCGTCTCTTTTCTTTGCAGCCTCCTAATTGGTTTCTGTTCCGAAACATCACTTCCGTTTTCTTGGTCAGGAGCAGCGCTCACCACACATTCATTTTCTTTGATAAGTGACCATCCACTTTTATAAGGTACTATTTCTCTTTCACCCTCCCATTCTCCCTGCCCTCCATGCATCCTGCAGCACACATAGAAAGATGGTAAAAAGCCTCTTGTGATTATTTTTTAACAGGAAGGTTTCCCTTCCTGTACAAAAATAATCTTCCCCGCAACGCAGGCACCTTTGCACCATGGTGCAAAGGTGCCTGCGTTGGCGCACAGGAGCCCATTGTGCGCTGGCGCTGGGGAAAAGGGACAGGAATGTGCTGTATCTTATAGATACAGCGCATTCCTGCCCTTTTCTTTTGCTGTAGGGCAGCGCAGCAGGGAGGCCTGCTGTGCTGCCCTACAGCAAAACCTCATAAATGAGGCCCATCTCTGTGGCCAAACCTGCAGTAGAGCACTGCGGGCATCATGCTTGGGCTACTTTTCCATTCTTGTAAATAAATAAAAAGCATTTCTTGTTTATCACTGTAGCAAGCACTGTATTCCGATGCTTCTTGCCCCGCACATGCCTTACAGCCCAGGTGCGGGGTACGTTCATCTCGGATCGAAGGATTGTGTTTCATCGGTCTCTGCGGGAGGCCCGCGGTGCCTGCAGGGGACCCCATAGGAGGGCAAACCCCGTAGTAGGGCGCAGGTAACCGCGGGCCCGCCAGGGGGAGGGACAGGGGGCGGGGTGGGACAAGGGTAGGCCACCCCCCCCCCTTTTTTGCAGGACTGATAAGGGGAACACTTCCGCCCGGGCGCCCTCTTTGTTCTGCCCTCCCTCACCGACGGTCGTCCCAGGCTGTCCTCGCCAGCCCCAGACACAGGCCCTAGCCCCCTTGCCCCTCACTTCCCCCCCACGACGCGGACGCGAGGCCCGCAATTTCACTCCCCTCCCTACCACTCACCCGCTGAAAGGGGGGAAGTGAGGAGGGGGGATTACTAATGATGTTGTTGTTTTTCAGGTTGCAGGAGGAGTTACAAGACGACCCCCATGCAGGACAGGCGCAGGAACAGGACCTGAAGCCACAGTGCGAGAGGCACAATAATGAGTCATACATAAGCCGAGGGGCCCTTCTTGGGGACTTGGTTCTACGGCACCCCGTTAGTCCTTAGGGCGGTTGTAAGCCTGAGCAACCGGGGGTTTGCTAATAAACGCCCCTCCTGACTGGGCAAGGTGTGAGTTAACTCTCCCTGGTCCAGAGGGGGTGGGGCAGGTGGACGATAGGTCCATCGGGGGGAGGCTTGCCTCCCAGGTTCGACACATGGCCAGGGCCACTAGTGTCTGCTTCATTGGCTCCACTTCAGGCGCCCTGCAACAAGGGGTTGCGGGGTGGGGGGTCGCCTGTCAGTGAACCCGCTCTGTTTTTTGTACCACAAATAAACCTGCAACTTTTTATTCCCAACATACTTGTCTGTGTATCATTTGGGCGGTGAGGGTTGTGGGACAAGGGTACCGATGCCACTACTATGTCAAACGGCCTCTACTTTCCTGGTGCGGTGGTTGTAATGTATTTCACTCAAATGATAGGTTTCTATATTTTGAAACTCCTTATGATTTAGAATGTATTTTTGTCGAGTTCTCCAGCTGAGTACTTGACCGAGAGGAGCAGGCACTGAGCCGCAGGCTCACAGGGTGTTTCGGAGCCTTTCTGCTGGTCTCCATAGCCACGGTGTTGACTAAGAAGTCACTGCGCTGCAGCAGAAGCTGGAAAACTGAAATATAGCATATTGCAGGAAAGGCTAAATATGCTGCAGCTCATAACAACTTTATACATCCCAAAGGGTTACCTACTTCACATAAATAACCTCATTGAGCAGTCGCCTTTCACCTTTACAGTGAGGGCCCCCTTTTTTTTACCTCCTTTCTCTTAATGCCCCCTGCTCCTTTCCAGTGCATGCCCCGCCCTAATCGCATATGCTAATTTTCCTTACCTCTTCTATTTCTGTTCAGTCCTCCTCTCTACAACTTCTTTCACCTCTCCCCCTTTGCGCCATTGAGTGCGATTTATTTTTTAGAGTGATAAATCTTTATTGTTTAAGGTAATTAAAACCATAACACTATATAAATATCTGCGAACAATTCTAGTTAATTTTTCTGATTTCAGGATGAAAGAAAATGTGCTTATGAAAGCCACCCAAATGAGACAAATTACTATTGATGCTATTATGAATTGGCATATTTCTTCTGACATGTCAGTGGGGGCGACAGGAAGGCGGAAAGGATTTGCAAAATTGCTACTATTATTTCAAGCTCAGGGGGGGCCCAGGCATCTATTGCAGCAGTCTAAACTTAAGGTGATGGTTAAAGGGAAGTTCCACTTGTTTACACAGGTAAAAGAAGCCCAGGAAATTCTGAAAGAAATCTCTGTGATAAGATGAAATTCCTTTCAACCTTTGTTCACTGTGAAAAATGTATCTGTCGGTATGGGTGGGGCCGGTCACTGAGGGTGCATGGTCAAGGCACCCCATTGAGAGAAAGGGGAAAATGTGGCTTGCGGGACTAGAGGAGACCACATTATGGAGGAGGGGAGGCTTGTGAGGGGGGGGGGGGTTCAAAGCAGTTGTAAAATGAGCAGTAGCAGGGTTTTGATTGGAAAAAGGGTCAGGAGTATGCGAAGTATTGATGTAATTGGTAAGGTTTACAGATATAGGGCCACAAATGATGAGTAAGTGTAGTATTCTTTCGCTCAACATAAATGGGATCTTGAACAAACAAAAATATGGAGCTCTAATAAGATGGCTAGCTTCCTTTTCACCCCAAGTACTATTTTTACAGGAGACACATTTAAAAACGAATTCTCCAAGAATATTTATCCCAAGATGGTATTCGGATGCCTTTTTTGCTTCTGCAGGACTGGCTAAGAGAGGAGTAGCGATATATTTTTGCAGGGGTCTTCCATGGGAATTTGGCCAAGGGGTAGATGGATAGGGGTTGAGGCTAAATTAAACGGCATGATATTGCATTTCATCAATTAGTATGGCCCCATTGTGGACAACACCACTGCCCTATGTAGAATTAGTGATATACTTAGGGGGGGTACCCGGGAAAATAATTATGGGAGGTGATTTTAACTTCATTCAGGATTTAAATAAAGGTACCTCGAACAAAAATAAAAAAAGATCTCAAACCCAAAACTAAAAAGGTGATCAAGGTTTTAAGACAGGAGCATATTTTGATGCATCCCTGGCGTGCTGCCAATCTATCGAAATTGGAATTTTCATGCTATCCAAATCAATTTCATACAGCTTCTCGAATTGATTTTTTTTTATATCACAATCCCTGGGCGGTACTACCTCTGACATAGATATTAATCCATTCTCTGATCATTCTCTTATTAAACTTAATATAGAAATAGGGTTAAGTAGGAGGCCAAGATCCAGGTGACAGATGGATCGGCTCCGTCTGCAGGACCCTCAATGGGTGGCTGACAAAAAGGACTGGATTGTTGAATTTTTTAACATCAATGAGAACACAGCAGAAATGTTCTCAGTTTGGGGGGAGTTTAAGGCTGCCCTTCGCGGGCCAATGATTGCATTATTCGCCTCTCAAGTTAAACTGAGGAAAGAGAATTTTTTTTAACTCCAGCAGGCTGTAGTAGAAGTAACAAAATTTAGATATGCACAGTCTGCGAGGATGGGGGACTCTAAAGCAAAGCTAGACAGGGCCAAATATGAGTTAAAGGAGTTTTCACTTTGGAAGAGATTGCCAGCTCCAGAACATATCTACAGCGAGTATATGAGGAGAGTCAGATGGTTGGCAAGATGCTCGCCGGTAATACCGAAACTAAACATGAGGCAGCCACCATCACGGAAATCATTGACATCAAAATAAGAATGTCTTTAATGGGTAAAGAGGATATAGCTCAAGTATTTCTAGATCATTACTCTCAGTTATACACTACTAGTGAATCAAATTAACAATTATTTTGACGGGTGGAGCTTACCACACTTTCAGGGTTCAATGGTGGAACAGCTCCTGCTAGACATTTCTGAAGAAGAAATTATAAATGTAATAAAGTCTATTACAGGAACGAAAGCCTGCGGAGCCGATGGTCTTCCAATTGAATTTTATAAAACCTTTTTTAGAGAGCTGACCCCTTTTTTGGTAAACCTTTTTAATAATATCACTCAGGAAGGCTGTGTTCCACCAAGTTTTAAGGAATCCATACTGGTTAGTTTTGTCAAAAAGGGGAAAAATGCCAAAGATATTTATTCATACAGGCCAATCAGTCTTCTTAATACGGATTTTAAAATATTAATGAAAATTTCGGCACAAAGCTTTACTCCCATCACCCAGGAGTTAATTCATTGTGATCAAACCGGGTTTGTCGCTGGAAGGTCCATGTCCACTAATACTGGGTTTTTAATTCAAGCTCTTGACTATGTGACAAATAATAAAATACCTACTTTTATTACGATGGTCAATGCTGAAAAAGCATTCTACCTGGTAAATTGGGACATACTTTTTTTGGTTTAGGTAAATTCATCCTCCCGGCTAAAGTTCTAAATATGCTGAAAAATATTTACCAAGGTGCTCAAGCCCTGGTGATAGTCAATGGAGACTCAATAGGGACCGTGGAAAAAAACCGCGGTACTAGACAAGGGTGTTCGATGTCACGCCTATTTTTTACTTTTTTCATCGAACCCCTAACTGTAAGAATCCGCGAAAATCCCCGAATTATAGCTCCATGCGAAGGGATGTCCAAGTTAAAATTATTTGCGGACAATATAATTATGTAGCTTAGCCCGGATAAACAGATCAAGGAATTTAGAACATTTGAACAAATATGAGGTTATAAAATAAATCAAAATAAAACGGAGATTTTAGTGCTTAACACGGATTGGTTCTTCTTACCCATGATTTTAGGAACCCAGGCCATGAAAGAAGACCCAATTAGATATCTGGGTATTTATGTCTCGAGCCATATAGAACAATTATTCAACTTGAATTACCTAGCTGTGCGAAAAAATTCAAACCCTATTGGACAAGTGGTCCCTCCTACCATTGACTTTGATCAGTTGTGAAGCACTTTTAAAAATGTAAATTCTTCCACTTTTAATATTTTTGTTTGTTAATGTACCCTTAAAAATCAATGCTAAATATTTCTAAGAAATTGACTCTATGTTCAGGGAATTTGTTTGAAATAAAAAGGCGTCAAGGGTTGAACTGCCCATATAACAACTAGAGATAAATCAAGGCGGTAGAGAGGACGGTGACAGTGTCTCTCCCGATCCGTTTTACGGTACGGCAGTTTGTGGCAGCATTCCCTATCTATTTCACTGAATTTTATTAATCAATGTGCGTTTTACACTACTGAATCTTTTTAAAACATTTAACTGTGCCCACTGGGAGTTTTAAAGGGGGGGCTTGGCACTTACTTGTTGAGGAAGCCTGGGCTCAGTGTCTGCTCCTGCCCGCCCCAGTCCGACGCGGTAGCTAGTACCGTTGCGCGGAGGGCTGGACAGGAAGAGCCAGGTACTTCCGCATTGTCCTTGGAGCGGTTAGCGCTCTAGTTGGAGGCAGAGAAGGGATATTTAGCCCTCATGCACCTGCGGACGCGCAGCGGACGCGCACAGCGGGAGCGCCATCAATGCGCCGAAGACGTGCCAAAGACAAGCCCGTCTGTGCCCGTCCGCGGCCGGCCAGGGCCTGGGGCCAAAGACCCTGGCTGTCGGTCTATAAAATCCAATCCCGTCAGGCATATAGGATATACTAGACAGAACTTAGTAAGTCTGCAGATAGCGCTATCTCCGAGTTGTGTATTAGAAACTTGGCCTTGCTTGGAGGGCCCGTTCTCCTGTCGGCATTGTCATTTTCAGGTTCCTCACTTCCACTCTGATCAGACAAAGTTGCCCCTTACTGATTCCGCACTTAAGGGGTGGAAGAATCTGCTTTGTAATATCCGTTAGTTGCCGAAGCATTCAGCGGTGGTATGGGATCTCATCTTCACAGTCAAACCGGAGCTGAGTTTCCTTACCGAAACATGGCTTAAGCCAAATTCGGTTCCGGCTATTACGCTGGGCATTCCTGAAGGATATACAATGTTTAGGCTGGATAGACCTTCTAAAATGGGAGGTGGTATTGCCAATATTTATGAGAGTGGGATTACCATTTCGATTCTAGACCAGTGCAGCACTGCCAGTATGGAAGTATTGGTTTTCAGGATTGATGCTCCTACTAGGGCTTGCTGGAAAGGGGCGTTGGTGTACCGTCCACCTGGTCCAATTACAAACTTTTCTATTTCATTAATTGAACTATTGGCCCGCATATTAAATCAGGTAATAATTTCCTATTGTTGGGTGATTTTAATGTGCATAGTGACCTTTCAGAGAATTGTGATGCTTGGACCCTTTTGGCGGACCTATCCCTTTTAGGACTAATACAGCATAACAAGGGTCCAACTCATATAGCTGGCCATACTTTGGATATGATACTCTCCAACTTGTGATCTGGTGATCTGGTCGGACCATTCGGTTATAGAATTTTCTATGCATGATATGACAAAATCTAAAAACCGGGTTCCGGGATCTTCCTTTTCACACACAGGGTTTCACTGGAAAATTTCCAAAATGTGTTTATAGATCCTCAATTTGGAGTATCAGATAACATCGAGGAGGCCTTATCCAAATATAATTCAGTGATTACCAGTGCTATTGATTCCATAGCCCCCATGAAAACCCGTATGAAACGTTCTACTCAGCGTCAGGAAGTTTGTTTCACCGATCAGCTGTGCTTGCAAAAGCAAGCGTGTAGAAAGCTAGGAAGGGTCTGGAGAAGTACACACGCTGAGGAGGATAACATTTGTTATCATGTCTCTTTGGCCAGCTATCATAAAAATATCAAACTTGCTCGGAAAACTCATATAGCTCTTCAACTAACACAGGCTGGTAACTCATCTAAACATTGTATCAGATTCTACAATCCTTTACTAAGCGTAAGGCTTGTGAAAGTCTTGACCTGCCTTCACAACAGCTATGTGACGACATCTCCTTGTATTTCTCTCACAAGATAGAGGTGATTTATGATAAGATCACTAGGACGGGTAGCCTAATGAGCAGCCATGTGTCATCACTGACCTCTAAGATAACCAACCCTACATTTTACACCGAATTCCCAGCCATTACCTTGACTGAGGTTGAAGCATTGATTCGCCAGGTTAAGTCCGGCTCCCATTCAGACCACATGCCTGCAAGAATGTTTCCATCCCTGGTCGAGCCGCTTGCTTTCACGATCCAATCTCCCCACCCACCTCCAACTAACACAGAACCACCTCTCCTTCAGAAAACAACTAAAAACTTGCATATTCGATAAGTAACGTACCCCCCTCCCTCAAGCGCCTTGAGACCCTCTGGGTGAGTAATGCGCTATACAAATTTTGACTTGACTTGACTTGACTGTCAATCTTTCCCTCACTGAGGGTCTGGGGCCGCAGGAGTGGAAAGCGGCCCAGGTAAGACCTATCTGCAAGAATTCCAACACCCCCTGGACAGAATTGTCGAATCTCCGGCCCATCTCTCTTCTTCCCTACCTGAGCAAGTTAATGGAGAAGCATGTTAACATTCATCTGTCGAAGTTCATTGAACAAACTGGAGGTTTAGATCATTCCCAGTCCGGATTTAGGTCCAACCATAACACCGAATCTGCTCTTCTTTCTGTGACTGATAACATCAGAATGTCCCTGGATAAAGGGCATTCTATGATTCTGGTGCTGTTGGACTTATCTGCGGCCTTCGACACGATCTCCCATGACATTATGCTCAGACGTTTGGAAGAGGTGGGGCTTGGGGGCTCGGCCCTGTCATGGATGAGAAGTTTTTTATCTGGCCGCACGCAAAGTGTTAACATCGGCTCGTTTCGTTCTGCACCTCTGGAACTGACCAAGGGGGTTCCTCAGGGCTTCTTGCCTGAGCCCCACTCTTTTCAACGTTTATGTTGCCCCCCCTCGCCAGTCTCATGAGGTCATACGGGTTTATTCCCGTGTCATATGCTGACGAAACGCAGCTCCTCTTTCCATTCAACATGTTAATCATGGCGGTCCAAAAGGCCTTCTCTGACGGAATGCGGGCTGTATCACAGTGGATGGTTACCAACTTCTTGCAGTGTAATGTAGGAAAAATGGAGGTGATGCTTTTTGGGGAGGCAGCGTTGCTATGGACGCCAGACTGGTGGCCATCAGATCTGGGCCCCGATCCTGTTCCAAAGCAGGTGGTGAAGAACTTAGGCATCCGATTAGATCAAGATCTATCGTTAAAAGAGCAAGTAAATCAGACAGCTGGCTCTAGTTTCCATGTGATCAGATTGCTCTGAAGAGTATTCCCACTACTTTCGGACTCAACCAGGAAAACATTGGGCCAGGCTTTAGTGCTTAGTCCCCTGGACTATTGTAATGGGCTACTGATCTCGGCAAATGACACTCTACTTAGCAGACTTAAAGTAGTCCAAAATACAGCAGCAAGGCTAGTCCTGAATGTCCCTCCCAGATCAACATCACGCCCTCTTTTGGAAAAACTAAACTGGTTGCCCATCCGCCAGCTGATTAAATTTAAAACATGCTGTGTCATTCCTAAAGCTCCCCAAAATATGGGCCCCCCTAATTTGGCGGAGAAGTTTATTCCTTATGTTCCAGCACGGGCTCTCCGTTCCAGTAATACATTTCTTCTCCAAGTTCCCTCCATTAGGATGGCTAGACTGGAAGGAAAAGCACTTTCGTATTGCGGCCCCCATCTCTGGACGAGCTTCCCGTTACTCTTAGATCATGTGCAGAACATATTACTTTTAGGAAACTGTTAAAAACTTTTCTGTTTCAAACTCAGTGAATATTTTAGGATTATCTTCTCTCCACCACCGTCCATTTTGAGCGCAGAGATACTCCTTCGGGAGTCGATTCTAGAGCTATATAAACCCATAAATAAGGGGGTCTAGCCTTAACAAATATCTGAACCTACTATGAGGCAGCATTATTAGATCTTACAGCATGTCGATTGGAACCTTACGACCGGATGGACACGTATTTTTTTGAAAGAATGTTCGATGAGTCTGGCACACAAATTCCAGTCTTTCTTAAAATATCTAAACTACCGAAAAAGTCCTGTTATAAGACTATTTGTGACTATTCCAATCGACTCCTGTTTTTTTATTAACAAGTAAACTCGTCTGGGTTTGCCTTTTTAAAATTGGTGGAATGTAGGGGACTTGGCCTGCAATTTCATTCCAATCATTTTAGGAGATGGATGGACATTGGCTTCGAGAATCTGGGCCATTTCTTTATTGTAAATACAGTGAATTCATGGGAAGGAGTACTAGGTAGAGCAGGGAATCAAATTAAGTCAGGGTCATTGGAATATATGCAGTACATAAATGTTATTAAAAAATATAATCTCCTGCCAAGCGGGGTTCCAATTGCCCTGGTTAATGCTCTATATAAAGTAAAATTAAAAGGTGTAGGAAATTCGTTCTCCTTAATTATGAAATACAAGGTGCTCCCCTTGGTTGATGAATTTTTGGGAAAAATAACTTGGGAGACCAACAGTTCCTTCTCTCATCAGGAATGGCAGGCTATTGCCCGGGTAGAAACAAGGCCCTGAGAGCAGCTAATTTTACAAGGATGGCCTACTTGTCATGTTGGTTGGCTTATTACACCCCAAAAAAGCTAAACAAATGTCATGCGGAAGTGGATAATAAATGCTTTCGATGTCTCTCCCATGCGAAGGAGACTGGCTTCTTATTTTTTTTTCATGCCCGCAGCTTGAAGCCTTTTGGAATAAAAATTTTTAGCTATTAAAGTTAGGCCAGATTTGTCCAAAGCCAAAGAGGCGTACATCTCAATCTGCTCCACAGTAGCACACTCGTTAATTCTCCAAAATTGGAGGTTGGAAGAGATTCCATATTATCCTAAATGGATAAATAAAATGTCAAGAATAAGGAGATTTGAGGAAGTATATGCTAAACGGGTTGGGGCAACAAAAAACTTTGCAGTGGTTTGGAAGTTTTTTGACAATTTGGCTGTATTATTGGAACCTTAGCACTTTAGCACATTGCACTTTAGAAAACTTAGCACTTTAACACGTTGCACTTTAAGCCCCTAACAGGGGAAAAAAACGTTGTGTATCGTAATAATACTAATATTTTGCACATGAAAAAGGTTGTAGACAACCTAATTGATTTTTGTTTTCATTTCGATGATCATTAGGCACAAGACACTTTAGGGTATTTTAGGATGTGGAAGGTGCAATTGCTTTTTGATGTATGTTTATGAATATATGGTGCTTCGGCCTCTGTGTTTCGTTTTACTTTAGGATGTGTCCATCCCTGTTCTAAGGGTTTTAGCTGTTAAATGTGTATATTGTGTATTTACCTCAAATTCGGATGTACTTTCTTTGCTGTTATTTATTTTTTCTCCTGATGACCTATGTTATGCTATTTTTGTTCTCTGCTCAGCAAAATATTAAATTAAAATAAAACACTGTACCAATAAACTAAATGTGTTACAACAGATAAAATATACATATTAAAAATGTTGATTTGCCAGTGATACCTTTAAAAGAAAGGAAGAGGTATGTAGTCGGGTTTGTGCAGAATGATCTTAAATTGCTATTGTGCTTTTCTAATCAGTCTGTTTATTAGTAATTTCTCGTACAAAAGTAAAAATGTTACCAAGTTACAATTAAACCGCGGGTCATTCAGATAGAGACATTTTAGTATTGCAGATCTACAGGTGCAAATGCCCCTAATTAAAAAAAAAAAATGTAATAGTAAAATCTGGTATGATTTTAAAACTGGCCCAATGCATATTAGGTGGATGAAGTCCTGCTTTGAGGTGCAGCAAAGACTGCATAACTTTGTTCCATTATATTTCCAGCCTGGTTGGTCTGCGTTGGATAGTAATGATCCAAGACGTATTGTTAATAGCTTTGGTTTTAAGTAGGGGTAGTAGGTCAAGCCCAAGTATGTTGCAGGTTGCAGTTTTGTATACTAAGGCAGGACCATCCATGCATGGGCATGCTTACTTAATGTGATTTTGTCTTCCATTAGCGAGTGCGTTTTTCCTGCTTTCTTCAATGTTTGTTGAATAAACGAGAACAGTAAATTCTGTTGCCAACGACCTCCACGTTTGTGAGCTTTAAAGATAATTGTAAATACTTGGTATAAGTAGACTGAGGGTCATGTTCTTGTGCCCTCCAGAGGGGGTTGTTGAGTGGGCTTTACACCATTGTTCCCTCTCTTCCCTGCCCTATGCCGTCCACCTCACATCCTACTTCTCTCCATGACCTTCTCCTTTTTCTTTACTATTCCTTCCTTATTCCAATCTATCTCCCTCACCTGACCCACCCACCCTAATATAACTTTCTCTCCACTCAACTTTTTCTCAATTCATCTTCCTCTCTTACTCATTTTCACCCTGTTGCATTGTTAACTTTTACTCCTCTCTTCCACTCGCCATTCGCTCTACATTACCCATTCATATTTGAAATCTTTATTCATCCTGTGTTGACTCCTGACAGAAAGTCTTGTAAGACATTCTGAATCCAATATACAAAGGTCCTCCACGCTCATGTAGACTGTGCCCCACAGATCACAGGAGGAGCGCACACCTCTTTTTTTGTCCTAGGCTCTCCTTCCTGCAAGGTCCAAATTCATCGCCCGGAATTACTGGTAGAGCCCACCTCCTTGCCTCCTCAGATTCAGGAAAGCCACTCTTCCTTTTCCCACCTTTTGCACTCCCCTGCCATTTTTGATCAACCAATGTGGGAATTCATCCTGATCTGCATCAGCATTTGGTTCTTAGATATACCTGCTCAGACACGCTCCTGCCACATAAACCTTTAACGTGCAATAATATATCCGAAAGACTGTGTTCTGGTTCCATTTGAGTACACTGTAAATAGTGTATCTTTCTTGCGTGTAGCACCCATCTTCAAATATCACTTACACGAGTTAACAGTAGGGTGAAGTTACAGTTTGTATTGCGTGCTAGCTTTTTGCATTTTAATAGTACATACCTCAGGGAGTTAATGCAAGGCGGCCAATCTACCTGTGATATGCAGTTGACACACTGGAGCCCCTTAAGGCCGAACCAGCTTTTCATGTGCCTGTGGTCAATAAAATGCATGCAGAAAAGTTGAGAACTGTTCTGCTCTCTTTTAAAAGCACTGCAAAGTTATGATGTATGGCCCCGAATCTCAATATCCAAGCTATGCCCCTGATGCACCGTATCCCGCTTTTGACTATCTGTAAAGCTCTAAAATAAAGATAATTAGAGAGGTTACTTAGGAAGGTAACTAAAAGAGAGCATCAAACCGAAGGCACAAGATTCCACCTTACCGTGAACATGTTATGGTCCTACAGAATGTATCTCCACATATTTTCATGAAATCCCGAAAAATATAATTACACTTCATAAAGTAAATTCACATTTGCAACATGCCACATAAATCCAAACCTTATAATACTACTCCATACCATGCCACATGCCACTTCAAACCATCCCACATAATTCCACAACCAACCAAACCCACAATTCAATGCCACACAGTTCTAAACCACACAACATATTTACACTCCACATACCACTCAGTGCCACATAATAACACGTCACATAATTACTCTCTATACAACATAAAACACCCCACATAAATACACTATATGCCATATACCAGTAATCCACATAAATGCACTACACACCATGACACATAATTCCAATAAACATAATTTCATGCAACATCACACAGTTCCAAGCCACACAAATGCATCTTTGGTCTACTCTCCCCTTCTTTCTCGCACACTCTTTCTGCTCCTCTGCCTGCAGGTCATGCACCACTTTGTGCACAAACTACCTATCCCTCTCTCTCTTCCTTTCTATCTATTCTGTGCAGCTCTCACGACTATCTATTCACCAACACCACAGAATTTCACTACACAAATACACTACACACCACACAATTCCTCCGACACAGGTCCACAACCACAATTACCGTTTCCAATTCAACACACAACTCCACTCCAAACCATATACATCTACTCCACTACAATCCAAACCATATTAGTAAAGACATTGTCATTTACAACAACAAAAGCTATAACTCTCGCAAATGCAAGACCGATTGCATTGCAAATGCTTGTTAATACATATGCCATCTCTAGGGCTGCCCCTGCACAGTCCAGAGAGCAGGGTGCAGTGTATTTAAAAGGTTGGACATGTTAGTTTTACATGTTTTGGTAGTGAACACCTCTCACATTCTTTTTTCACTACAGTGCCCCACAGATCACAGCAGGAGCGCACACCTCTTTTTTCTGTCCTAGGATTTCCTTCCTGCAAGGTGCAAATTCATCTACCTCTCCCATATAATAACATGGGGGTTACCTTATTACATTTAGTAAGTGCTAACTTTCAGATTAGACTAATCTCTCTCAGGGCGGCCATCCTGGACTAGTCATTTTCATCATTACCTGATCTCACACTAAGAACTTATGATCTTTGACTAAGCTCAGCTACCGGGTAATGCGCTCAGTTATGTATCTAGACACTCTTGTGAAAGAATGTTGGCCTAGTATTGCAGTATTATATTTCTACTTAAATTGTGAACATTTGCAACGCACAGATTCCTACCTCACATATGTAAGAATGTCTGCTTATTATCGCAGTATTATGTTTATACCTGTATTTTGAACTTTTGTACCTATACCTATTATTGCAGTATTATTCTGCTACCTGTATTTTGAATGATATTAGCAGTAATTTGTTTGCACATATATTGGATTCTTTAATTCATTAGTAGTTTAGCCCGATTTTTATACTGTATATGTGGTTAGATGCACCTATCTCACCTTTATCCCTATCCCTCACTGTTCGCTACCTCATTTATTTGGTTCATCGATGTAAGCTACTTCACGTTGTTGCATTGATTATTACTACCTCATTCACTTCGTTTAGTCTTGTAAGCTGCACCCTGCCACTTTCTACACCTAGACTACACAGCTGCTACCTCTTACATTCAGATTTGTAATTTGTTTCCACCTAACCGGTTCTACCTCTCATATTTTGTACATGGTGTAAGCTAACTGCTACCACGCATATAGGATACATGATGTAACTGCACCTACGCACTGTTTGTTCCTGGATTGCACTGACTTCTACCTCTTATTCTTTTGGTCACACACTAGTGTCACCCCTTTGCCCTGTAACTAACGGCTGACAGTCTTTACTGTCGTCCTATCTCCTACACCCAACATCACAGCCTTTCTAAAATGGAGCTCAACGGCAAGCACACTTTTAGAATCAACTACCCTTCCACCCTCACCAAAAAAGCCACTAAACGTTTTAAACATAACTTCTTGAGGTCGCACCCTGAAACACCCTTTGCCGACACCTACTTCTCACCGGGCAATGGTGCCCTGAATACTGATATCATCTTCCACACCTCACGCAGAGCCCAATGGAGAAAAGCGTTCCTAACCCTACTCACCGTCTCCACCACCAGGAAAACAACTCATGGCCTAACTCTCTCTATCACACCTTCCCACCTCCTCCCTGGCAGGACTACCATTACTATCTACAACAACGGGATGGTCCTAATTCAATCCACGGACAAGAACCTGGAACTACTAGACAACCTGTTCCCCAAGTTTAAAGAGCACCTTTCCAAGCTGCAGACCCACACCCAGAACTCCACCAGCACTATCACCCCTGACGTCGCAGCCCCCGCCTACAACACCTCTACCCCCAGCACCCCAGTAAATGGCCCACCGGCTGTTAACGCCCCACACTCCCCAAGCACAGTCACAAATCTCTCCACCTCAAATACTAGCCGCCCCTCTAACATGACCCCTATTACACCCACTCATACCCCCCCATCCCTCTCCCCCCTGACATAACAACACCCACCCACAACTCGCCACCACCTGAACACACCACTGCCCGGAGTTTATCCACCCCCCCTCCCATCCCCCCCACGGCAGACCCCTCTCACTCCCCAGCACCCTCCCCACTCTTCTCACCCACCACGACACTCTCACACCTGACACAACAACTCTCACCCACAACACGTCACCATCTGAACACACCACCATTCGGAGTTTATCCACCCCCCCTCCCAGCCCCCCCACGGCGGACACCTCTCCCTCCCCACTTCCACCCACGACACTCTCACCCTCCCAACAAAACATACAGAACATACCGCCTCCCCTACCTTAGCATCCCCCTCTTTCCCACCTCCTATTCTCAGCCCTCACTGCCCACGTGTCTCCCCCACTGTATTCAGCCTTCACTCACTCTTCTACTCTCCGGCACCGTCTCCCACTGACGGCACTACCTATGCCTCCCACCCACCGCCTTCACCTACCTCACCCACACCCTTCGCCCACAATAACTCCCACACTTTGAATGCCATCCCATTTACTAGCACCACAGAACCTTCCAACAACGCTAGTCTATCCCCCCCTCGATACCCTGCCCGCTTTCCAGCTCACTACTCAACCATTCACCAATGGCTCTCACCACCAACCCTATCCCCAATACACCTCCTGACCTGACTATATCCACCCTCCAACAATTCAAAGAGGATATTCTACAAATCAAAAAAGATGTCCACGCAATCAAAGACCTTCTCTCCTCACAGCCCAGTCTACCTCCCACCATCCCTCTACCCTACAAACGACGCACCCTCCCTACATACCCTCGCCTCCAACGACACCCGCGCTGGCCGACTATCCCCGTTCGCAATAACTCCCACCGCCCCCGTCGTGTCCTCAACGCACTGTCGGACCGCGACCTATGCTCTCTCCTACGCTCTTATGGCCCAGGTCCGGTAAAACACTTATCCAACACACACACCCCCATACCCACAATTCTTACAGACCCTCTGAGGCTCCCAACCCTCAACAACAGAGGTTCCGTCCCTAACAACCTCAGAAAAATTTCCCTCACACTAGAAAGCTCGACCACCCTTCTCTCTCCCAAACTCAAATGCATCCTACTCAATTGCAGATCGGCCCAGAGACACTCCACCGACATCGCTGATCTAGTCTCAGCTAGGGATCTCGAGCTAGCCATTCTAACGGAAACATGGCTTACTGAAGCCTCTACCCCGATTATGGACATACTAGTCCCCCCCAATTATCACATCATCAGGCTGGACAGGTCTCCAGGCAAGACGGGCGGGGGAATTGAATGCATTTTTAGGAGCAACCTCTCCGTTACCAAAGTCAACTCCCCCTCCCTTTCCTCCTGTGAACTCCTCTACCTCGACATCACCAGCGAGGGCAAACAAGTTTGTGCTTTACATCTCATCTACCACCCGCCTGGTGAGAACATCATATTCACCCAACAACTCATGGACATGATCACCTCCAATGCCGGTCGGCAGACCACCCAAGTCTACCTGGGTGACTTCAATCTCCACTGGAACGACCAGAAAGACACAGTGGTGAATAGTCTCAAAACTTTCCTTAATGCTCTTGACCTCACCCAAATATGCGATAGACCAACACACGACAAAGGCTCGATACTCGATCTCATCATTGCCAAAGAGAACTCTACACAACTGGAGGCGATACAACCATGCGACTGGTCAGATCACCACATTATCCCCTTCTTTATCAATGAAAAAGTTAAACCTAACCCGGTTCAACCAATCAAATCCAAAACATGGAAAAGGGACATGAAGAATCTTAACCCCTCTACCCTGCCTCCCCACATCGGCAATTGCCTCCTTCCCCCTTCAGGTACCTCGGATGTTCACTCACTGATAGACCACTACCTTGACTCTATGAATACAATAGTCAATGAAGTCGCCCCACTGCAACTGAAGAGAGTCTCCACCAAAATTTCTAACCCCTGATATGATGACAGACTCAATGACGACAGGCGTACTATGCGAATGGCAGAGCACACATGGAGATCGGACCCTTCAGCATTGCACCTCAAAAGGCTTAGGAACAAGAGAAATGCCTACCTCAGGAAAATAAAGCGCACAAAATCGGACTTCTTTAGCCGCCAGTTGGACCAAGCAAAAAACAGGCCAAGAAAGCTGTTCGAACTAATCAAGACCCAAACGAAGACACAACCCTTACAATCAAACAGTGCAACAAGCGACACCCCACACTGTGAAGCCTTCTCTGCTTTCTTTAAGCTAAAGACTGACAACATAAGAAATGACCTCATCATGGATGTAAGCCGATTCCCCAGTCACACCAGAATGTCTAACACTCAACCTAAAAACAAGGCATCATGGCTGTACTTCGATACCTACTCAGAAGAAGCAATACACAAACTGCTCTGCACCTTGAAGCCCTCTAATCACCTCACAGACCCTCTACCTGCTAATGCTGTAAAAGACTTCATCCCCTTGCTCCTCCCTCTCTGGACCAAAATCATCAACAGCTCCCTACAACAAGGCCTCATCCCAGACTCCCTTAAGGTGGGGCAAGTCACGCCTACACTCAAGAAACCTACAGCTGACCCGTCTGACCTAAACAATTACCGGCCCATCACCAATATCCCCACCCTGGCCAAACTGCTGGAGAAATGTGTCCAACTCCAACTAACAAAACACATTGATCAATTTGACCTCCTCAACCCTCATCAATCAGGCTTCCGAGCGAAACATAGCACAGAAACAGCTATGACACACATAATTGATGACACCCTCCAAATTCTTGATCGCAATGAGTCCTGCCTCCTCATCCTTCTTGACCTCTCTTCAGCATTTGACACGGTCAAACATGAGAACTTGCTGGAACTGCTAAGCACTAGAATGGGTCTATCGGGAACTGTTCTCAAATGGTTTTCGTCCTTCCTTCACAACCGATCTCAGAAGTTCAAGATCAACAATGTGCTATCTACACCCGTGCCTGCAGATCTAGGTGTTCCACAAGGATCCTCCCTCTCCCCCACACTGTTCAACATCGTCATGGAACCGCTCGCCACCCTGCTCCAAGCCTCCAATGTCCAATTCCATATGTACGCCGACGACACACAACTTTACCTAAAGCTACAATCCCCGGAAGATATCAAACATCTGAATTCCACGCTTATCAACACTCAATCTTGGCTGGCCGATAATCACCTCAAACTAAATGCTCTGAAAACTGAGTTCCTACTCATCTCACCCCCGGAGAAAATTTCCACCACCCAAATGTGGCTCAATAACCTAACAGCACTCAATGTCCAACCTACCATTGTGGACTCGGCGAAATCCCTAGGCATCACACTCGACGCCAAGCTCAACATGCAGCAGCACGTTAGCAAAGCCACAAAAGGAGCTAATTTCCAAATCAACACACTGAGGAAAATCAAACCCTTCCTCCCTGCCGAAGACTTCCGAACTGCTGTGCAAGCTTTAGTCATCCCTCGAATAGACTACGGAATTGTGGCCCTCAGCGGACTCCCGCTATCCACAACAGCACCCTTAAGAGCCTCCCTGAACGCTGCCGCGAGACTCATTACTGGCTCAAGAAAACATTCGTATATATCCCCAGACTTAAAGTCCCTAAAATGGCTGCCTTTTGAAGCCAGAATACAGCTAAAAATTGCAGTTATGACACACACGGCCGTGCACCACAATGCACCCAACTACCTTGCTCAAAAGTTGTCTATATCAGGAGGTTCGAGATCCAATAGAAGTGCTAAAAATCTACTCCTGAAACCCCGTAGATTCCGGAAAGAGAAAACATACAAGCGCTCCTTCTCGGGAATGGCACCCAGGATCTGGAATGCGCTCCCTCCTGAAACTAGGCTTATCTCCTCCACTGCACTCTTCAAGAAAGAAGTGAAAACCATCCTTCTGGCCAAGATCTCCTGAACCTTATAGGTGCTGGATCAGAGACTCTGCATTGCTCTGTACCACTGTTCACTTTGTCCTTTGGCACTATACTTCTACTTGGTGGGGATACCACTACGTTACGCTCTCACTACCGACCAATATATTTTACACTTGGTTTACTGATTCACTCTCCCGATGCCCCCACTCAGTGTTCTCTCTATACTAGGGCATTGGTATAAGCCATCCACGCACCCAAGGTGTACCTGAACACCTAGGTAGTGGGATCAATGACTTGTGCCGTCCTATATTATTTTGTTTACCTGATTGTATTTTGATATGTTTTATGTATGTTATTATTATCCTACCATGTTTGTGACTATTATACTGCTCCCACTATCTCTGTTCACCCCTACTGCCCTCTCTCCGTGTGAAGCGCTCTGATATCTGTAAGGATCTTGTTCGTGCTATATAAAACTTTGAATAAATAAACAAATAAATAAATTGGGACAAAAAGAGTTGGGCGTCTAAAGAATTCAACTAAAAGCCCTCTTTAATGGTAGGGTGTTGTCCGTGTGGTCATTGAGTGGGCCGAGGGCGCAGCGAGTGGAGGGTCATGTTGTGGCTGCTTATGAGTGTGGGTATAGGGAAGTAGATGGGGGTCTTGGACTGTGTGTTGCGTCAATCATAGTAGTTTGAGGAGGGTAGTAGGCAGGGGTGGTCGCAGAGACGGTTGGATGGGGGAGGGGGAGCTGTGTTCTTGGTGGCAGCAGTGGGGGTGGTGTAAATCTGTATTTGTAAAGCACAAACGACTGACCCTTACGGGTCTCAAGACGCTGGGGGACGTTGTGGAAATTAAGTGAGCTATTGCCCAGAGTCACATGGTGCTGGGCTGATCTGAGCTGCCGCTGGAGCCGGGGATCGAACCGTAAACCCTGTGCTCTGAAGGCAGCTGCCCTGGCCGCTGCACCACACCTCTCCACGTAGTGTCACATGCCAGAAGGCTAGTGTTGTTAATGGGGGGCGCGTGTGCCTACTCATATGATTGATAAGGCCACGATCAACAACAAGAGCCACCTAAAATGGCTAATTAGAGAAGGACTGGCCAATCTCATTGAAACTGTAAAATCTTTATACTCAACTAATTTATATTTTTTTATCACAATTATACCTTTCATGTCCTCACTCACTGCTGCGTAGTATCTATTGGATGCAATATTCTATATTCATAGTAACAATACGTAGTCGGTGGGTCATGGCTGGGTTGATATTAGTTCCAGAGATGATAGGCTCCTCAGTTCGATGAACTCCAATGAAAATAGGGCTGATGCAATTGAAAAGTGATTTGATTACGAAAAAGGTCTGAGGAGAAGAAATGGACCAGTCCAGATAGATTATAGTTATATTAACGGAGGCTGTGGGGAGAAGGGACTTTATTCAATGAACTTGTTGCAAACAAGTCCACTGGGTCATTTCCCACCCAAAAAATGAAAATTGGTGAATCCCTCAGTTGGTACTTAGGTTTTATATGAATATTTTCAAAGACTGCTTATTGCATGTGTGAAATTGGATTGTTAGTTGAGGGGGTGAAAGTGAAACCCTACTCAAGCCACAGGCACAATCCTTGTTAGGGTGAACCGCAAAAAGTCACTAAATTAACCTGTGCTTAATCCTCTGGTAACTTGGCACAAAAGTAGTCAAGCTTACCTTAGAGGCGGGAGGCGCTAGAGGGCGCACAAGCAGAATGGCCGCACTTACGTGAGGCTCCTGCTGCATGGCTCATTAATCCTTTAATTATTTGCTGAAACCAACTCCATGTCTGTCGAAAATGCGATGGGAGGCTGAGAACACTTTATTGCAGCAGCGGTGCAACTTTGAAGGCTCTACGACCAAGTGCGGTGAGACTGGAAGCAGGGTTTCCCCTGCCGTGACCTGTGCTGGAAGGTGGTGGAGCTGACTGCGGGAGCTGGGACCCTACTCCAGACCGCGGCGCACCTCGAGGCGAGCAGGCCCCACACAGAGAAACACCAGGAGAAGCGGCTGCCCTTGGAATCACGGCCTCGCGGGGGAAGCGGTGCTTTTTTCTGACCTGGGAGACAACGGCCTGGCACACGGAGA
Source organism: Lissotriton helveticus (assembly GCF_964261635.1). Taxonomy (NCBI): domain Eukaryota; kingdom Metazoa; phylum Chordata; class Amphibia; order Caudata; family Salamandridae; genus Lissotriton; species Lissotriton helveticus. The sequence goes on from NC_136065.1 coordinate 1,764,303,203, forward strand.
TGACCGGGGAGTTGCGTCTGGGGAGACGACGAACTGAACCGGGACACATTCGAGGCTGAGGTGAGGAGCTGGGGCCCGGGAAGACCGACGTCCTCTCTCAACCGTTTCGGCCGGCTGGGGGATTGTGAAGGGCTGACTCCCCACTGCGGACATAAAGGGGTCCAGACTCGACTCCCTCCTCCGCCCCCCCTACGATAATAGCCGGGGACGCTTTCGACGCGGCGGCAGTGCTTGACATCCGCTAAGCCTGCCATCCATGACATTTGTGTCTTGCCGAGCCTGAGTGGCGGAGTGACTAGATGCCCGGGTTTCAGACCGGGCAATAGCTGACCCAATCCAGTACTTCGCGCCACAACGGCAGCTCCTCGGCCACTACGAGAATCAGGCGACAGATAAAGGAACAGGCGCTGCAGGCGCGTTGACGGCTGTAGATTCACATACCACACTAGGGGGCAGGCGCGCAGACCTACAGAACCGCCAGACCAGCGCTATACCACTGGACCTTCCCCTTTGTCTCAGCGGCGTACTTCATAGTGCGGGACAGTACTGTGACACGTTGGCGCCATGTGGACCCATTGACGCACCGGGGGGCCGCGCTCCACAAGGGCCGCTATTTATGCTTGGATCAGGTGTAATGCCCTACAGCGATGCAGATGCTTTAATGCAGAGAATGCAAACCTGATTAAGGGGCCCCTTCCCTGACCGTCCACCTCGGAGTGCAGTGAGGACGTGAATCATATACTGTCTGCACGCTCGACCTGAATCGTGGACACGTGGCACGCGTTGCCCCTTTGGGAGTCCCGGGCTGCTGCACTCACCCGCACCAACAACATCATACCTGACAAGCCTAGTGTTGCGCACTCACCATTGTCGTCCTTTGGACCTGCACGGGACATACGCTGGTCTAGTGGAAGCGGTGTGGTTGCCCATTTTCCCACGCCAGCGAGGTGCCTCTGGGATCTAGCTATCTGGTAACAAACTGCTACTTAGATCATCCGCTCGCACTGCGCCATAAACAGGCTGACGAATACTTACATTACCGAGTTCTACAAGAACCGCGGCATTCATCTGTCGCAGCTGGCCCACTCACACAGCCTAAAATGGGGAACCAGACAACAAGTAGCCTAAGCTTACATTCGAAACTACAGGCAGCAAGAAAGGGCTGCGCAATTCGCAAGATGCAGCATATTCACTGAGCCCCTCGACAGCCGGGACGAGTCTCGCCTCCTCGGACTCGGCAATACAGCAATTGATGCAGGAAATGAGGCAGGGGTTCGCTACGATAGTGGACAAAGTGGATCGGATTTCATCCAGAATGGACGCCATAGCACAAAAGATGGATGTACACGAGGAACGCATCACAGAAGCTGAACGGCGCATATCTGATCACGACGACACGACGGCCTCACACTCCACACAACTCTCGCGAATGGACAACGTCCTTAGAATCATTGCAGCTAAGAACGAAGAGTTGGAGGCCCAAAGCCGCAGAAACAACATTCGCGTGATAGGCGTGCCGGAGTCCACCAACACAGGCCGTATGGAGGACTATGTCGAAAAGATATTGCTTGCTGCGGTCGGCAGTGAAGCCTTTTCCAAGCAATTCATTGTCGAACGAACACACCGATCACCTGGGCCGCAGCCTAAACCAGGTGCCCCACCAAGGCCTATAATTGCGCGTCTCCTCAACTACGGCGACCGCGACACGGCACTGAGGGCAGCGCGCACCAACCGCAATCTCTCCTGTGATGGTGTCAGCTTCTCCATTTACCCTGACTTTACGCCTGTGGTGCAGGAACAACGGCGGAAATTCCTGGATGTAAAGAAAAAACTCCGTGCTCTACAGATTGACTATGCGTTATTATACCCTGCTAAGTTAAGAGTAACCCACCAAGCCAAACAACGCTTTTTCACCAATCCACAACAAGTGGAAGAATTCTTGAAACATCTACGGCGTGCAAGAGCTGATCACAACAATGCTGACGACAGAGAGCGAGATGACGAGCAAGCGCTACAAGACGACCTATGAATCCAAGGCCCGATGTAGTTCGCATCGGACTGTTTTTGTGACTATTGTTTTGGTAGCCTACCAGCTCACTGACTGAGAAGAAGACACCGCTGCTGCGCGACTATAACATGGACAGATATTGGACTGTTGGTGGTAATGTACTCCTGGCCCCCCCCCCCTTCCTCTTGGCTATGCCCACTAGTAGCGGCACGGGATGCTGGGTGAGGTGGAGGGGGTGGCTTTTTGTGCTTACCTCTTGATGTTCCCCATAGGGTATACCCCATTGGCCTTGTTGCTTATTTTGCAAAGCTCGAGTTGTTTGGATGTTATGGGGGGTGGGAGCGGGATGGGGATTCTGGCAAGTTGGGGATGCTTCAGTGGGTGGTGGGTGGATTGACGATCTATTTGAATGATTCAATTAGCAGCACTGTCGCAGGTAGAATCGATGCATATCTGATAAAGATGGTTAGTGTTTACTGCCTCAATAGACAGATCTGTAAAAGGGGTGGGGGGTTGGAAGAAGATGCTGGCATGTTGGGGTTGCTTCAGTGGGAGGGGGGAGGCGCGCTAGGGGAGGGGCTGGGCTGTGCTGTTATACAACCTGGCGCTGCTTGTTGGTCGTTGGATGTTCGATTCCCGGGTGGGGATGGGGGAGAGGGAGGGTGAGGTGGAGGGATCAGTTGGGGCTCTTCAACAGTGATTAATGACGGGGGTTGTTGTTATGCTCCCAGGACTGGGTGGTCGGGAGACCGATTAGCATCTAGATGTTATACTGGGATTGGGAAGGAGATGCGGGTGCTGTCACATTGGCTGTTAATGACTCATGCAACTGAAGCAATGTTAAATATTATCCTCTTGATACGAAATGAAATTGCCACTTATGATGGTGACTAATGGGCTGCTGTCAAGGATATCTGTGTTGACTTGGAATATACGGGGCTTGAACGATGCCAGAAAAGGTCGAAATGTGTTAGCTTATTTGGACAGACATAGTATACAGATCGCCCTCTTGCAGGAAACACACTTGAGCCCCCGCACCAACCACACATTTGCTAGCAAGTGGGCGTCCCACCGTAGCTTCTCTTCATATTCTGCATATGCTAGAGGGACGGCTATTTTAATCAAAAAGTCAATACCCTTTGTGTTGCTCGGAAATCTGCTAGACTCAGAGGGTCGCTTTGTCTTACTATGGGGCAGGCTTGGCATGGACACGGTCATGATAGTAAATTGCTATGCTCCTAACACTGATACGCCTGAGTTCTTTGCCAGACTATGGGGCAAGGTGATCGATGTAGGCTCCATGCATGTTATATGGGGGGGAGATTTTAATGTAGCCCTGGTCCCAGGAATGGATAGATCAGAAGGCAGTCCCCAATACAATAGACGAGCAGGGGATGTGTTGAAAGGCATAATGGCGGAAGGGGGCTTGATAGACAGTTGGAGATTTACTCATGCTTCACATAGAGAAGGTACGCATTTCACTACACATTCCAACACGTGGGCTAGGCTGGATTATTGCCTCTTGTCTCGCGGGCTAAGTGTGGGTCTGGGTAAGGTGTGCCACCTGCCGAGGACATTATCGGATCATTGTCCACTACTGATTCAAATTAACATGCCCGGCTATGACAGGCCGAGGGCCTCCTGGCGTCTTCAACCTACAGCGCTCTTAGATGAGGTCTTTAAAACCGAATTGGGTGATGAAATCAAAGCCTTTTTTACTAGTAATTGGGGATCTGTGAAGGATGTGGAGGCGATCTGGGAGGCGTTTAAGGTCACGGTCAGGGGCCACTGTATCTCCAAAAGCTGTGGTGTTCTGAGAGACATTTGTGGTACCATCAGGAAACTAGAACAGGAATTGAAAGAGTTAGAGGTGAAAATGGTGCGGGAACCCCAGGGGCAGCTCTATAAAGACTTTCGAGGTAAACGTACACAATATGAAGAAGAGGCAGCTAGGGAGGTTAAGTTCAGGGGTAAACACTGGACTGCTAGGAGGTATTGTGAGGGAGAGAGGCCGGGACGAGCACTGGCAGGCCTCATACAAAATCCCCGATACAACACACACATACTTGAAGTCATTACACCTGAGGGCGAGAAATGTCGAGACACTAAGAGTATCCTACAACTCTTTACATCACATTACAGTGGACTATATCGTACACAACGATCAGGAGATGCGCGCTTTGACGATTTCCTCGGCGAGGTGGCACTGTGCTGGCTTAGCGACACCCACAGACAATTTCTTAGTGCCCCTTTAGACCTAGACGAAGTGCGGGATGCTGTAATGTCATTACCGAATGGTAAAGCTCCCGGATTGGACGGCCTCCCAGCAGAATTTTATAAATGCTACGTAGACATAATGGCACCAGTATTGAAGGAGGTTTTCGAAGACGCACTAGAGACAGGAATATTGCCACGATCCATGCGAGAGGTGGTGATTACCTCCCTTCTGAAACCTGGGAAGGATCCATCAGACTGTGACTCTTACCGGCCACTCTCCCTCATAAATTGTGATGCGAAGATTTTAGCCAAAGTCTTAGCGACTAGGTTGTCCCTCTTGATGACCATGATAGTGCTACCAGATCAGGCCGGTTTTGTGCCTGGTAGGTCTACCACCCATAACTTACGTACCCTTTTCTCACTGGTGCGCACCATAGCACCAGAGGTTCCAGTGGCTTCCGTGTTTTTGGACGCCACGAAAGCGTTTGATTCAGTTGAATGGGACTATATGGTAACTGTATTAAACAGGATGGGCTTTCCAAGGTTGTTTGTAGACTGGATCAGATTGCTTTACACTAAGCCTACAGCAAGGGTGCTGATTAATGGCGTGGTATCGGACCCGATTTTTATCACCAGAGGCACTAGGCAGGGCTGCCCGCTCTCTCCTTTGCTTTTTGCTATTGTGATTGAGCCCCTAGCATGTCGCATCCGACAATTCCATAAGCAGAGTGCATTTAAATGTCTCCAACGGCAGATTGATGTGTCCCTTTATGCGGATGATTTGACACTCTATGTTTCTGATCCCCAAACTAATCTCAACCCATTACTACGTGAATTCATAGTGTTTGGACGCATGGCAGGCGTCCAGATTAATTGGAAGAAGTTACAGTTCTTTCCACTCACTTCAGCAGTGTCTCGATTTCAATTAGATTACCCCTTAGATTGGTGTAGCACGGATCTTCGTTACCTTGGCATACAAGTAGCCATAGACAAGGAAGATACCATTAGGTTGAATTATGGCACTGCGATCACGAAATTGACTGATGATGTCACTCGCTGGTTGTCCCTGCCGTTATCCATGGCTGGAAGGGCATCACTATAAAAATGGTTATCCTTCCAAAGTTTTTATACCTCTTTCAGAATATACCATACTTCCCAGGGGCTTTTTTTTTTAAAACACTAAGATCGGAACTACTGAGACTATTCTGGGGTGGCAAGCAGCCGCGACTGGCATGGTCTGTTATCACTCAACCATATATTAACGGAGGGTTTGACTTTCCAGACTTCCTCGTCTATTACCTGAGCGCTTAGGCACAATACGCATACCACTGTTTTACACCGACCCCTTTTATGCTGCAGCTGGCTGTCGAGGACTGGATAGCGCGACCCTTGCCCCTGAAAGGAATCATACACGCCCCTGTGGAAACCATTGAAATGCCTTACACAACAGTGACCTGCACAATAGACGCGTGGCGTCGTATCCGAAAAATACTACAACTTCCGATGCTCTACTCCCCAGAATTACCTCTTATATACCACCCCCAACTGACCGTGTTGCAGGAAGGCGGATTCCAAAAGTTGTGCCGCCGACTTGGCATACACAAGTGGGGAGACCTCTTCGGGACCGGTCAATTTAAGAGTAGGGATCAGCTGTTTCATGATCTTCCACTCACTCCTCTCGAACTCTTCTACTATGTCAGACTGCGGCAGGGAATGAGGAGTATTTTACCGCAGTTTCCTGAGGAGCCAGAGATAATGCTTCCTCTACACACTGTATTAACATCACCGGATGGGCGTCACATAGTATCCCACATATATAGGAACATTGGCAACAAAAAGTGACCACACAGTGTAGAGCTCGAGCACAGTGGAGCGAAGAACTGGGGACTGACATTGATGATCAACAGTGGGCCTATTGCTGCGACATCACTTCTAGCATTTCCTCTAGCTGTAGACTCAGGATTATACATTTTAAATTTCTGCAGAGACTATACTATACACCAGTAAAAAAGCTGAGATTCCACCTAGCCAACTATGACAGATGTGATAGGTGCAGAGCGGAGGGTGCAGGCTTCTTGCATTTAGCATGGAGATGCCCAAGAATATCTGACTACTGGACGGAGGTTCATATGGCGCTCCAGGAGATGGTGGGAGGTGTGGTAAAGAGAGATCCACTCATAATGTTACTGGGTTACACGTTGAAGGTGCCCAAGCCCGTTAGGAAATTTGTCAGCATTGCCTTACTGCTAGCGAAACGCAGGGTTGCATGTCGATGGGGGAGGGGTAGAGCCCCCAAATTTAAGGAATGGTTGAATGATATTATTCACTGTCAGGATCAAAATCAAATCTACGCTGAGACACAGCCAGCCCGCAACAGGCCTAAGGATATATGGGATCCTCTACGTAGCTACCTGGTGAAATGCAATGGCGAATCGAATGATGGGGATCCAATGGACATTGATTCCTCTGCTGAGATGTAACTCGTGCTACTAATCGGGTGGCTGGGTTACAGCTCTTGCTCTTTGTTATTGCACACTCTGAGCAATGGTAGCTATTGTGCAACAGCGATGTGTCTACGTGACCTATTGCTAGTGAAACATTCTCTAAGCCTTGATATTGGCGTGGTGATGAAAAATGTATAAGGTCGCTCTAGTTTACTGGAATTCTTATTGATGGCTGTTCTGTAAAATGTTATGTTTGCCAAGTCCGAAGAACAATGCTGAATATGGACTCCACCCTGAGGTTACCATCGATACTGCTGAACTAATGTATATAATGTATATATTGCTGAGCCTATTACCTGTGATATTGCACCTGTATTGTAACTGAAAAGAAATCCCACTAAATAAAGTTTTTAAAAAGGAAAAAAAAAAAAAAAGCTTACCTTAGAGGCCATGTATAAAGTATTCATGTAACACAGAAACAGCAAAAAAGAAAAAACACAACGTAAGAAAAATCCCGACCCAATTTTGAATAATAGAGTAAAAGGTATTACATTATTTGACACAAATGTAACAAATATCCAATCAGTAGAACCAGAGACGTAATTTTAGACATATAGGTCAAAATAGTGCCTAAAAGCCACAAAGGGTCAGTTGTATATTCTGGTTGCACCGGATCAGGACAAAGTCACGAGTCCAGGCTGATACCGATGGAGCATGGGCCAGATGCAGGGACCAGGCTAGGCCTGCTGAGAATTGTACCTTATGTACTTGATGCCAGGATTTGTGTTGCAGTGATTCCAAAGATCAATGCAGGGTCTTTGTCAAGTTGCACCGCATTGCGTCGGTTCCCATAAGAAGGTGCAAGGGCTGCAAGGAGAGGTCCTCATTGAGTTACGTCTCTCTGCGTCAGTTCCAATAGAGAGCTGTGAGGCATGCAATACAAGATCCTGTGTCGAGTTGCATCATGCTACGTCGGTTCCAGTGATGAGTTACAATATCTGCATCAGGTTGCATCATGCTGCATCGGTTCCGCTGGGAGCCACAGCTTGACTGGAAAAACTCCTTTATACCCACTTTCAGGGGTTCAGGATTGTGGAGGCATCACTTGGGGGGGGGTTAGGACTCATGGTAATCAGAGTCTGGGTACAAGGTTCCAGGGTGTTGGTGCCACTCTGGAGGTCCTGGGTTCAAAGTGCAGATCCAGTCATTCTTCCTCATGCAGCAGGACAGCAGTACAGTCCTTCTTGAAGGTAAAACAGCAGAGCGTCAGGTCAGCAGAGTAGTCATTCTTCTGAGTCTTTCACAGGTCCAAAGTTTATCTGACGAGTTGAGTCTGGGGGTCCAGTATTTAAATTTGGTGCCAGGTATCTTCAAAGTGGGAGACGCTTATGGAGTTTCTCCGTGCAGAGGTGTCTGAAGTCTCCTGCCTCCCTGTCCTGGTCCCAGTCTGTCTGGAGGCACAAAAGAATAGTATGAAGTCCTTTGAGTGTAAGCTGAGCCAGTGCCTTTGAAGAACAAGTGTGGTAGGTGACAGCTCTGCCCCCTATTAAGTCAGAGATTCAGGGGTGTGGAATTTAGTAAAATATCTACTTGTCCATGGGGCAGGTTGCTTCATAAATCTACTTGTCCTGGAACAAAATCCACTTGTCCCTTTAGCGCCATGTAGTGCGGCGACAAATTCTGGCAGCAAGCTGTTATATAGTCTCTCCGATTATGCCAGGGCTCATACCATAGAAGTGTTTAAATACTAGCAATCCCTTTGTTACCACGTTTCCACAGATACACAAACTGGGACTGAAGGTAGTGGTAAGCAATAGCTCCAGGGTTGGAATGCACTTTTGATCTGTGCAAACATACTAACTTGCATGTTTTAAGGGTTTTCAACAACTCTTCTCTAATCTTTTCCCATACTGAGAAATGTTGGAAATTCACTCCTGACAACGGCAGATGTAAACCTTCTTCCAGAGTTGGGAAAAAAGTGGTTGGAGGGAAAATGAACTTTCAAACACTCAGGTTTTCGCGTGAGCAAATCTACACATGCAAATTTGCTCATGCTAAAATGCAGTTCACAAATATTTTCTAGGAGTACTATTTATTGCCCTACTTCTGGAAATTCTTGTAAATTCACGAAAGCTATATAGCTGCACTTAATGCAAGGACATATACCAACGTTGCACTTTTGAGACTTTCTTTAATAATTGGGCCCCACATTTTGGTCTGGCGTCAACCATGATCTTTTGTGTGTATTAAAATTCTCTCTCACTCTCTGTATCGGCTGGCTTCACTGAGAGTGACAGCAGTCTGCTCTTTCACAAGTAGTTTTGTTCAGTGCTAGTAGCTAATTTGGCAGCGTGTGCTTTTTTGAGATCAAAAATCATTTTTGCTTTTGCCAATGTTTGTTACAATGGTGAGGGCGCGGTAGCTCTCACATCAATAAGGTTTTACAAAAACCATGCCAAAACAAGTCACGCATTGCCAAATAAAAAACTGACCACCAATTTCAGATCTACTGGCTTTGCCAATGCTTGTTTAATTTTATGTTTCCCATATTCTTATTGAAATTGGTTACACTGATTTTCCAATATGAATATTTTTGGGAAATAAGAGCATGCATCAACACAATAATAAATGATGCTGCAAAGAAATGGTACCTGAAATTTGATAGTAGTTTAGCAAATTGTCTACTTTTCCTACTTTCATTTTTTGGGGAACATTTTATATTGAAAGCAAAGAATCCTTAATCTTGCTTTAAAGCTTCTGCAAATAATTCCTTCTCATCAGAGGGCATTCTGGGAGCAATATGCATAGCCTCATATTGCCAAACTTTGAAATCGTGTGTACACATTTTTATATTGGAACCTCTGTCAGCAGTGCATCAGAACTTACATTTACTTAGAGCGCTCACTCTAAAAATAAAGGCTTTCAATTAATAAACCATAAACACAACTATGAACAGCATTAACATATGCACACAAACATTAACTTAACTGCAGGCAGTGTCCTTCCCTGATCCTTAATGTGGTACTGCAAACTTGGCAGCCAAAGAGTTTGTGCTGCAAGGGGTTGGGCCTACTTGTCCCAAGGACAAAATACACATTAAAACGTGATGCCCTTGACCCCACACAATATGTCCTGGGCGTCGGGCTATAGGAATTCCACATCCCTGAGAGATTGCCCATCCTGCCAAGAACCAGACCCTCTATTGGTATGCTGTCTGGGAGGAATACAGAAAGGCCAACTTCGAACTACACCTTGTCATGTGACTCAGGAACATCCTGCAAGCACCGAATATTTATGATAAGAACATTTCTAAAAGTGATATCAACAACAATGTGCTAACGGTACCATTAATTCATCTAATAATACATATGATACCATATTAGAATATTCATTTCATATTGCCATAGATTTACCAAAAGGGAAAGAAGAGATATGGCCATGTATATTTAATGACAATTGGAATTTAGCAGCATCAAAAATTGCCTGAAGCACAACGTATTCTTATTATCTCATGATTACAATCTTAACTCATGACCACAGTACCGATCCTCCAGCAATCCTAATTTTGGGTGCTCCTCTAATAATTTTGTACTGATGATGATCTGCTGAATTATGGGAAGTTGAAACGTCGTCAACATTATACAGGCTGAAAAAGTTGTAGACTACTATATACAGATATGAACAATGGAATCATTATGAATTTTCAATTTTTCCGTGCACATAATTGAAATTGTTACTTCTTTTTGCATTTTTTACTTTCTTTTCCCAGCAATCTGAGTGGCCTGCACAATACTGAGCACTTCTTATACTGATTACACTTTGACGCCTTCCACTTGTTATGTATCTTTAATGCTGTTCAGTTCCAATTGGCATCCCAATTGTCTACAGCGTCTGCCTTGCAGTGGGGACATGAAGTCTGTGCCCCTGGGTACATTTTCCATATTCGCTCTTGAGTCAGATAGATATGATGGAGAAAATATAATGGATAAACATTCGGTATTGCTCATATAGCGAGACTTTGAGCATGAGGTCTTATCTTGTTGCGCACTTAAAGGAAGTGCCTCCAACACCACATAGCCAGTCATGAGAGAATGTTACCTGAGTTGCTGAGTGAAGTAGAGCCCAGCTACCAGTGTAGGAGGAAGCCTCCCCAGGTCCTTTAGTATCTCACTGCTCGCTCCATTCCGCATCGACCATTGCAGCAAAATATAGTTCATAGTTAGGGGCCCCTAGACCACCCTCTTCCAGCGGGATATAGAGCTTATCAAGTGCAATGAGATGCCTACCATCGCCAGTACTAGTGCAGCAAGTAGCTGTCGCAGGTCTTGGACAAAAGACCTTAGGAGATAGTCGAGCTTTAAGTGCTGTATTTTGAAGGTGGTCGGTAGATGATTTAGAACAGTCTGAGCTGCAATTCTTCCAAAACAGAGATCTTACTTTTTGGTCATGTGGCTAAGTCATGGTCTAATAACTGGTGGCCAACGCAACTAGGCCCTGCCCCAACACTGGCATCAGTGGTCAAAAATCTTGGGGTAAGCTTTGATGATAGACTTTCCTTTTGTCCTCACATCACTTCATTGACTTGGATGTGTTTTGCTTTGTGTACTGAAATATTAGGCGTTGTTCCAGTTAAAGCGCAGAAACCTATTGTTCATTTGGTTATTACCTCCAGACTGGATCACTCCAGAATGGATCACGCGAATACTTTATTTTGGGTATGCAGGCCTTTTTGATTACGCATTTGCAGGTAATTCATAATGCCTTGCTAAATTGATCCTGTGATCCACTCAATAGTTGGCCTTTTTAATGAATTACTCCGACTACCTATTGAGAAGCGAATGGCACTTAGGGCACCTCAGTTCAGTGCTATATGCAAATCAGTCTTGACTCTGTGCCTCATGGGAACAGTCAAGTCCGAACTGCCAGGCCAGGTCTTCCCAGAACCGGAAACAAGCATCCTAGGACCGGTGGCATATATACTGGGTCTGAACTGATGTGGCGAAGTGAGCTAAAGAATGATGATGGATTCAACCCAGATCTGTGAATGGGGGTGAGTGTCTGAAAAGTTTCATCACTCCATTCTGTCATCTCCTTGTGTTTGCTTTACAGAAACCTGACTCAGGACGCTGATGCCATTGCCATCATAGAGTAGATACTGCCGACGCTAGTGCCTAAGGGTATTGCCCTCTGTCATGCTGCTCATGGCCAAGCTAGTGCTGCCAGGGTTCTAGGGTTTCTCGCCTGAGCCTCGTCCTTCTTTTGAGAACAGAGAGACCACAAACTCGACAGGTCTTGGGATGCCATCCCAGTCATTGATGGTGAATTGGGTTAATCAATCAATCAATGAACTTGTAAAGCGCACTACTTACCTGTGTGGGTCTCAAGGTGCTGAGGGGAGGGGGTGCTGCTACTGCTCGAGGAGCCAGGTCTTGAGGAGCTTTCTGAAGGTGAGCAGGTCTTGGGTCTGCTGCAGATGGGTGCGGAGGGTGTTCCAGGTCTTGGCGGCGAGAAAGGAGAAGGATCTGCCGCCAGAGGTTGTTCGTTGGATGCGTGGGGCGGTGGCGAGGGTGAGGCTGGTGGAGCGGAGCTGACGGGCGGGGTGTAGAAGTTGAGTCTGTTGTTCAGGTAGGCTGGTCTGGTGTTGTGGAGTGCTTTGTGTGCGTGGGTGAGGAGTTTGAAGGTGATCCTCTTGTTGACAGGGAGCCAGTGCAGGTCTCTTAGGTGGGAGGTGATGTGGCTGCGGTGGGGGACGTTGAGGATCAGTTAGGCGGAGGCGTTTTGGATGCGTTGTAGTCGTCGCAGGTGTTTGGGCGGCATTCCTGCATAGAGTGCATAGCCGTAGTCCAGCCTGCTGCAGACGAGGGCTTGGGTCACCGTTCTTCTGGTTTCGGTCGGGATCCACTTATAGATCCTGTGAAGCATGCGGAGGGTGTTGTAGCAGGAGGAGGAGATGGCTTTGACCTGCTTTGACATGGAGAGGGAGGAGTCGAGGATGAATCCTAGGTTGCGTGCATGGTACGTGGGTGTTGGAGTTGTTCCCAGTGTGGTCGGCCACCAGGAGTCATCCCAGGTGCAGGGGGTGGGGCCGAGCATGAGGACTTCCGTTTTTTCCGAGTTTAGCTTCAGGCGGCTGTTCCTCATCCACTTGGCGACAACCTTCATTCCCTCGTGGAGTTTGGTTTTGGCGGTGTGTGGGTCCTTGGTGAGGGAGAGGGTGAGCTGGGTGTCGTCGGCGTAGGAGATGATGTTCAAGTTCTGCTGGTGGGCCACTTGTGCGAGGGGGGCCATGTAGACTTTGAACAGGGTCAGGCTGAGGGATGAGCCCTGGGGTATGCCGCAGATGATGTCAGTGGCTTTGGATCGGAAGGGTGGGAGGCTGACTCTCTGGGTTCTTCCCGGAGAGGAAGGAAGTGGTCCAGTCCAGGGCCTTCTTCTTGATTCCTGCTTCTTGGAGGTGTGTTCTTAGTGTGCGGTGGCAGACCGTGTCGAAGGCGGCTGACAGGTCAAGGAGGATAAGGGCTGAAGTTTTGTCATTGTCTAGGTGGTGCCTGATGTCGTCTGTGGCTGAGATGAGGGCTGTCTCAGTGCTGTGGTTTCGTCTGAATCCGGACTGGGATGGGTCTAGGATGTTGTCCTTGAGGTGGCGGGTCAGCTGCATGATGGCAATTTTCTCGATGACCTTCGCTGGGAAAGGGAGATGGGAGATGGGCCGAAAGCTCTTGAGGTCTTTGGGGTCTGTCTTGGGCTTCTTGAGCAGGGCGTTGATTTTGGCGTTCTTCCAGCTTTCCGGGAAAATCGCTGTGTTGAAGGAGACGTTAGATCAGATGAGACTCTTCTCTGGCTGTTTTGTTTATGTTAGCTTTGCTTTAAGGGTACATGTATCACCCCAGATAGGGTCTCTCTGCTCTATTGCAGCTCCAAAGTTTCTGAAGGCCCAGAGTGAAAAGAATGTCAGAGACTAGAAAAGCCAGGTCTTAAGAGATTTTTTGAACTGTTTAAAATCCGTGCATGCACCTCGATGCAATGGAAGCTGATTCCAGTGCTGGGGGTAAATGTGAAAATGAACGCTCACCATGCCTGGTGGAGTGAATACGGAAAGGAAGTAACAGGGATTTCGTACTGGATCTAAGACTCAGAGCGGGGGCATACCACTGCAGTTTGCCCCACAGATAAGGTGACCCTCTTCCATAGAGGGATTTATGGACCAAACAGAGACAGCCAATGAAGGGTCCTGGGAATGAGTTCTGAGGGCGAGTGAGGAGGAAGATGACTGATTGGCTGTTTACAGTTTGTTTCTGTCATGCTTGGATAAATATGCCCCACGCAATCACTCTCTTTAGCACAGGACTGCTGCTCTGCCTCAAAATTGCTTGCCAGATGAAATGAAAAACAAATCTCTCTCCCTTTTCTTTTAGCCTCAGCCTGAAGAATCAATCACGGCCCTCGTTACAAAGCTCCGAAGAAACCAAAATCAAATTGCACATATTCAATACAATGCATTCTACACGCTGAGACCTCCATCTTTAGGAGACTGTGCGAGCTCATCACCCTTTAGAAGGGTCGTCACAAGCTCACACCTGGCCATTAGAAGATTTAATTAAATCTCATAGTAAATTGCACTGCAAATGGTCTCCTATGCAGTAATCACCATTCAAAGGATCCTTCAATTAAATCCCCCCAAGAAAATCCGCTTACTCGTCTGCATCTTGTTCCATCTGTCAATCTTGTCATTAGAGTATCTTCCATTCCCATCAGTTCCTCCCATCAGCCTCTGCCTCTCTAACAACATCACTTCCTTTATTCCTCCATCCACACACTCTACAATCCATGTGAGAGTTGTGCGCAAAAGAGGACACGTGCATACTACTGTGCTCGTTATAGCATTTTTGCTTGAGTCTATGTTGTAGAATGCACAATTGAGATTGGTTTTCTCAGAATTTGGTTAGCATTGCTAACTCACGTTTTGTCATTGGGTAAAGACATGGCGCCCAGTCCTTTTCAACTGTACCAACCGCAACTTATATCTATTTTGTCGAGATATTTTGTAATATGATATGCCAAGCTTATGAGTGCCCATACGTGGCTACTTTCGCCTGTGGTTAACAAAGATTTGCTGCAGGTTCTAAGGCAAGCCAAGGATTGCTAGCTACATGGACCGCCATTACCTGGAAGAATTGAGTGTGGCTGCTGCTACAATCAAACAAGTATTCAAAATAAATGCAAACACACGCATCACTATGCATGTGAATGCAAACAGATGCATGGCTGGCCATCTTGGATTTTTTTTATTTTAAAGAAAAGCCAATCAAAGATGGCAGCAGATGTGTTTGCATATATAATGACGTCGTTGAGCACGCGCATCATGATAGAACAGCAGTAATTTTGTTATTTTAAGCTGCCATTCTAGCATGGAGAATTGCCATTTTTAAACGTCAAAAGCAATTAAAAACGGAAATGTTGTATCTCAAAAAACAGAAAGCAAGTGGCCCATAGCACTTTGCAGCTGCTTGGCGCTTGTAAAATAAATAAGTAAGTAAGTAAGTATTTGAAGTCATGGAGCAGGATTGGAAGCATATGCAAGTGGGGGTCGTGGCAGTAAATAGAGATTGTGCAGAGGGACAAGGAGGGGGGGAGACAACGAAACACACACATCCCCATGGAGGGCTGAAACCCCAAACAACGTAAGAATATCCTAAAGTCAGCACTTGAAATATGCAATTCATACATTCGTAACACATGAGAGAGCGCAAACTGACCTAAATGTATGAGTGCATCACACTTACCTGTAGTAAGCACAAATCATGAGGAGAAATGCCATGAGTGCTAGTAGTACCTGCAATTATATTCTGAATGTATAGCTAATGTAGAGATTTAAGTAGAAGTGGAACTAATACAGAAATGTTTGACACTATATGATTTTATTAGATGTGATTATTCCTGAATTCATGTTGTGTAGCTGTTAAAATGTAAGATGGCATGTGGTTAAACGCAGAATGTGGTAGGCCTCAGGGCCAGAGCTAGAAGGGAAGGGGAAGGTGTTTCTTTTCACGACATAGATTGAACTAATGTTTTGGTCATTGCATTAATGGGCCATGATTTATAGATGTGTTTACTGAATAATAGAATAAGAGTTTTAACATGCTTTAATTAATGAAGAAGTTGAATGCTATAATCATTATGAGAAATGCTGTAGGCCTGAAATGTTTTAACATTGATTTACACGTACATGTCTGGGCCGAGAAATGTTGCAAACCTTTTTGGAAGTCTATGAGAGTTGGGTTCTTGGCTGCAGATGTCTGTCTGCAAGAGAAAGGGAGGATCCGATTATAAATGAATGAATAGAGGTCTGTTCAGTAGACGGCCCAGACATGGAGGAGGGTTCTGGAATGTTTAAGGGGTATCAGCGGGCCGGAGAAGAGTCTGAGAAGCAAGGTCAACTCCAACGTATGAGGCCCAATACAAAGCAGCATGGAAAAAGCCAGAAGCTACACCACGTGAGGGGCGTCTCATGAGGGGCGTCTCAAATGTTGTTGACTGTTTTGTATTAGGGACAGCACCCCTGGGTGGAGTTAGAGCAGATGCCTGAGGACCCTTTAGAGAGCGGATGGGTAGGCAGAGAGGGGTCATGACTGGAGAACTATAGGTTTTCACCAAGAGACTAAGAGTGAGTGACTTCCCTTGGGGGTCATTCACTGCTGACACCTTTGTTAGGTTGGGATTTGGTTAAGTAGGGATACCATCTAGAGCAGGGTAGGGACAGCCTAACCTGTGTGTTTTCCTCCAACTTAAATGAAGGAGAGATATGCGTCAATGCTGATAGCGTTATTATTCTTAGAACTTGTGTTAGTAATTTCCGTTGCTCGTCTGAGGGCTTTCAGAGAGCACATGTATGTAGTTGGACCTGTGTATCTCGTGAATCTCATTCTGAGATGCCTGTATTTGCAGCTTATCATATCTTTACAATAAACTTTTGAAAGCTAGAAGTTGTTTGTGATCTTTTGGAGCGGGGTCCTTTATTGGGTGAACTAACTTGGGGAGAGAGGCACTTTCTTCCTTCAATGACAGGCAACAAAGGTTCAGTCGACCAGATCGGGGTTTAGATCAATAGTGATAAGGTATCGATCAAAATCTCGCCCTTCCAGTTGGTAGCAGAGGATGGTTGCCTTCTTGAGGACGGTGACCTAGGCCAGGTTAGCTTACCCCAAGGCCCCTAGAGATCGATGATCGGAAGAACCGCCCGCCGAAGAACATCCGGATGACGTGAGACAGAAAAAGCAGCAGTATCGGTCGAGAGTGAGTATAAAGGGTCATGCGTGTTAGATTGCGGTGTTTTTGTATTGTATCTATGTTGTAATGTCTGGCGGAGTTGAATGTCTGTAGAGTGACTGTGGAACAGGTTGTGAGCGCGCGCAACCGGTGGAAATCTTAAGTGAGAGCTTAAGTGGTTCGGGTGTATCGGACACCCAGAGTAATTGTCAAATAGTGTGAAGGGGGTCATGAGGTACCATTGATCACCCGAAAGACCGAGATAGGGGGAACGTAAGAGTGAGTGCGTGAGTAACGGACGCTGGTCGGAGGTTACTGTGTGTGTAAGCAACCTATCAGAGAGACGATAGACATTTCGTCAGTTGTGTTGACAATTACATATAGACTGTGGACGTACAGTCGAGGGAAGTGACCGCTTGGTCGGAAGTAGTCATTTTTCGGTGTATGAATGGGACGCATGCATGACCGGGAGACGAGTTGAGAAAGGAGGGGTGCTGCTGCGAAGCGGAGAAAAGTGACGTCAGGAAGTGTCGCGCAGTGATTGGCTGACCGGAGAAAGACCGCGCTGTGATAGGCCAGCTAGCAAGGACGTCAGAAAGTGTCGCTCTGTGATTGGCCGACCGGAGAAAGACCGCGCTGCGATAGGCCAAGTTAGCAAAGCCGCGACAGGATTGGTGGATTGTCATCAGGAAGTAAACAGAGTAGCGAGGCTGGATATTGTGCGCATAATTATGAAGTGTTTTAAATGGCTGAGAGCGGCGTTTAAAAAAGAGAAGCGAAGATCGGATGAAGGGGAAGAAGCCCCGCCGGAGGGTACGCCAGCTCGTTACATGGCAGTGAATGTTGGGCTGCATACGATCCTTTGGATATCAGAGTGGAGTAAGATCACGGAAGGAAATGAGGAACTGACGTTCCCGAAGTACGGGACGTTCAGATTAGAGGTGTTACATCGATTAAAATCAGTCATGACCTCAATGAGACCCTTGCCTAGACCGACCCAGTTTGAAGCCCTTGATGCATGGATTAGGGCAGCGCATGAAAAGAATATGAACAGACGACAAGAAAGGGTGAAACGATCGGTAAGGGCAGTGCAGGATGCCAGGTGGGATGCGGATGCTAAAAGATGGAGAGTGCATAACATGGAAGTAAATAAACTGTACCCAGTGTTAGAGGTGCCCGGTAATAAAAGCCCCCTAGAAGAAGATGATGAGAGCGAAACAGAGGACAGCCTGATAAACAGATTACTGACAGACAGGCCACCCCCGTATAATAGAGCAGGGGGAGAGGTCGAGCATAGTGAAGGAGAAAAGGGGGGCAATGCAGGGGAGCATGGACCGCTTCCCAGTTCAGAGTGGGATCCTGAGGCAAAGAAAGAGCTGTCCCAGCCTAGTCAGGTGCAACAGGTAGTCGGGAGGTTTGTGGTACAAAGAGCGCCGGAAACGGAGAGCGCCACATCCTACGCATTACCAGATGCACTACAGGTACCTGTTACCATAGGTCCTATAATATCGATATATGACCAAGAGAGAGCAAGAGGGGAAGAACGGGTACGGAAGGACAGAGAAAGAGCAGGGACGGCAAGGAGGAACGATATGATTAATTCCCCAAGTCAGATGCCGATACCCAGAGAGTGGAGCACCCCGATGCACACAGCAGGGGATCCAGGAGGGGATCCTGGGGGCCCTAGATGGCCAGCGGATCTGAGGGGAACTGGACGAAAATCCTTTCAAGAGCTAAATGAGTACATGAAGAAGTGGGATGAGGCAGTGGAGGCTCACAAGAGCATCATAGCTGCAGAAGCTGAAAGGGAAAGTCAGGACAGCAGAGCTCGGACTCACTGCGGGGCTGGGGAGAGCAGCCCGGAGTGGGACTGTAGAGAGAGGGATAGTAGGGGAGTCACCCATTGGGCCCGGAGTGGGAATAGAACAGACCTGGAAAACGGGGGCCCCGGGAGTGGAGGGGTGGCGTGCCCAATACTCAGTGAAGGGGAGAGGAGAGCGCAAGAGTACAGAAACAGCTTTAAGTGTCCACACTGTGTGCCCGGCACCCGAGAACAGAATGGGAGTTGTGAGAGGTCGCACCATAGTCCCTGTGATGACGGAAATGAGCGCAGCCCAGGGAATATGGGGAACCAGGAAGGATCGTATCGGATACTGAGCGATACTAGGCAAAGGGAGAGTAGCGACCAGAGGGAAAATAACAGAGAGGCGTACGGTGAAAAGAGAGAAGAAGAAGAGAGTGGGCAGAGCAAGAGTGGGGGTAACAGGCCCGTGTTCCATCACCTTCCAAGATCGGATGGCCGAGCATGGGACCTGGAGAGATGGGAGCAAGGGAGAGCACTCATTAACTCTCCCGAGCCCAAACGTAGAGCTCGGAGTTGGGATGGTAGGGAGACCAGTGAGCCCCCTTCGAAAGACATATTGCGAGCTGAGATAAAAGCTAAGAGACTCGATGTCGCCAGCTTAAGGTCAGACCTGGATGACATGATAGATGGTACCCTGCCTTTAGAAAGAATGGAAATGTATGAGCAGGATGAAATACTGTATATGGCAAAGGACATCACTCGAAAGGCGAGAGCAATCCATGAGAAGTTAGTCGAACTAGCAGGCAAATATATGGTGGACCTGTCAAGAACCAAAGCATTACAGGGTAACCACAGGCTACATTACACAGATCGAGACCTAGATGAGAGGAGAACGATTGGGCTGAAAACGCACATAAGGGAACTGATCACTGGAATAAGGACATGGAGGGCACTAGATAAGTGGGAAGAGAGGTGGTCCAAGAAAGGGACTGTCAGGAGAAGCACGCTTGGGACGACACCAGGAAGGCTGCAGGGAATAGAAGCATACCCTTTGCGTGAAGTCGCCAATGGGAACTATGTGCATGTCCCTTGGAGTAGGGGAGATTTAGCTGCTTTTACCACCTCCTTCCCCAAATTGCGGGAAAACCCAGTGGAGTGGTACAAGCAAGTCGAGAGATTTGTAAAAATCTCAAAGGTCCTATGGATAGATCTGAACACGCTGTTCGACATTGTAGTACCAGGAGATCTGTGGACAGCATGCAAGGTTAGCGCTGAGTGGCCCACAACGGAGCCGGAGAGAGATGCTAAGACTAATGGGCCGTCCGAGATTGTGATGGCAAAATTCGAGAGAGTGATGACTTGGCTGAAAGAGAAAGTGCCAATGCAAGACATAGATTGGGTCAGAATAGACCGAACCAGACAGGAACCCAAAGAGACCGTCCACGAATATTACGAGAGATTGCTGAAGGCGTTTAAACAGTATAGCGGCCTGGATGTAATGGATCCAAAAGACATAGGGCAATTCGTGTCCAAGTTCGTCCTGGGACTGAGACCGGATATTAGTTTAATGATTCAGCAACACTCGATTTGTTGGCAAAGTAAACCCCTAGACGAAATACTGAGGTATGCCAGGTACTGCTGTGATGAGATAGACTCCAAGGCTAAGAAACTAAAAGAAAAGTTGATGGTGGTACAGATGCAGGCAGCAGGGAAGGGGGGACAGCAGCAACAGCAGCAAGGAACAGGTACAGGAGGAAAGAAGCAGTACAGTCAGAACAAGGGCAATGAGGAGAGTTCCACCTTTAGACCCAGAATAGACATAGCTGCCTTGAAGAAAACGACTAGGTGCCACCAGTGTAACGAGGTGGGGCATTGGAAACGCGAGTGTCCCTACAATGTAGAGATATAGGAGATGCAGAAATGGTTGGAGATGTCTTTGGAGCTATGTTCCCTCTTTTGGGAGTAATCCTTAATGATGTTAAAATTAGACGACTGGCAACAGTCGTCGACAGGTTGTCTGCCAGCACTGCTCAGTCCTTAATGCTGGTAGAAGGAGAGATGCAATCGATAAGGGCTATGGTTCTTCAGAACCGTCTTGCGTTAGATGTCCTACTGGCAAAAGAGGGCGGAGTCTGTAAGGCTTTGAAGGTCCAGGAATGTTGTACTTACATTCCAGACAATTCGAAGCCCCTTGAGAAAGTTATTAGGAACATAACTGATATTCACAAGGAGATCGAAGACTTGAGTAGAGAAAATGTCTGGGAAAAGGTGGGCCACGGAATGAGTGAAGTTGGAGGGTGGATTTCCACCTTAGGGAAAAGCTTTGTGTGGTATATACTAAAACCTATCATCATAATATTGATCTGTGGGATCATATTGTGGGGATTGGTGAGGGTATTCAAATGGTACAGAGCAAGAAGGTCAGAAAGGGCTCAAAGAGAGCAGCTGCAGAGATTGGCTGCCATACAAGATAATCAGTACAGGAGTCTGAGGGCTCTGGAAGCGCAGAGACAAGTTATGCTAGCAATAACTGCAGTTTAAATGTTAGTGATGACCCCGAGAGGTCATCAAAGGGGGGAACTGAGAGAGCGCAAACTGACCTAAATGTATGAGTGCATCACACTTACCTGTAGTAAGCACAAATCATGAGGAGAAATGCCATGAGTGCTAGTAGTACCTGCAATTATATTCTGAATGTATAGCTAATGTAGAGATTTAAGTAGAAGTGGAACTAATACAGAAATGTTTGACACTATATGATTTTATTAGATGTGATTATTCCTGAATTCATGTCGTGTAGCTGTTAAAATGTAAGATGGCATGTGGTTAAACGCAGAATGTGGTAGGCCTCAGGGCCAGAGCTAGAAGGGAAGGGGAAGGTGTTTCTTTTCACGACATAGATTGAACTAATGTTTTGGTCATTGCATTAATGGGCCATGATTTATAGATGTGTTTACTGAATAATAGAATAAGAGTATTAACATGCTTTAATTAATGAAGAAGTTGAATGCTATAATCATTATGAGAAATGCTGTAGGCCTGAAATGTTTTAACATTGATTTACACGTACATGTCTGGGCCGAGAAATGTTGCAAACCTTTTTGGAAGTCTATGAGAGTTGGGTTCTTGGCTGCAGATGTCTGTCTGCAAGAGAAAGGGAGGATCCGATTATAAATGAATGAATAGAGGTCTGTTCAGTAGACGGCCCAGACATGGAGGAGGGTTCTGGAATGTTTAAGGGGTATCAGCGGGCCGGAGAAGAGTCTGAGAAGCAAGGTCAACTCCAACGTATGAGGCCCAATACAAAGCAGCATGGAAAAAGCCAGAAGCTACACCACGTGAGGGGCGTCTCATGAGGGGCGTCTCAAATGTTGTTGACTGTTTTGTATTAGGGACAGCACCCCTGGGTGGAGTTAGAGCAGATGCCTGAGGACCCTTTAGAGAGCGGATGGGTAGGCAGAGAGGGGTCATGACTGGAGAACTATAGGTTTTCACCAAGAGACTAAGAGTGAGTGACTTCCCTTGGGGGTCATTCACTGCTGACACCTTTGTTAGGTTGGGATTTGGTTAAGTAGGGATACCATCTAGAGCAGGGTAGGGACAGCCTAACCTGTGTGTTTTCCTCCAACTTAAATGAAGGAGCGATATGCGTCAATGCTGATAGCGTTATTATTCTTAGAACTTGTGTTAGTAATTTCCGTTGCTCGTCTGAGGGCTTTCAGAGAGCACATGTATGTAGTTGGACCTGTGTATCTCGTGAATCTCATTCTGAGATGCCTGTATTTGCAGCTTATCATATCTTTACAATAAACTTTTGAAAGCTAGAAGTTGTTTGTGATCTTTTGGAGCGGGGTCCTTTATTGGGTGAACTAACTTGGGGAGAGAGGCACTTTCTTCCTTCAATGACAGGCAACAAAGGTTCAGTCGACCAGATCGGGGTTTAGATCAATAGTGATAAGGTATCGATCAAAATCTCGCCCTTCCACACAGAACAAAATGGTTGTGGATGGAATAACTAAACGTGTTGGGACTAAAGCCGTCAAACCAAGAGCACGCATGTGAGTGGGACGAACAAGCCTTCAGGTCATGAGCAAAGGTGACCCAATGTCCACTCTAAATATATGCTATATATTTGAAACAACAGGCCTACCAACAGACAGCCAAAGCATTGACAAACCAAAAAGTGTGTCCTGTAACTTCAAGTGCAGAGACCTATCGACCTTGGAATAAGTTTTCTTAAAATGAAATAAAAAGTAACCCAAGGTGGCTGCAGAGTGTGCAAGTGCTTGTGTGCATACTCATTGCAGTAATCTTGGAATAAGTTTTCTTAAAATCACAGCCAAGCACAATCCAAGATTGGTATAAACATGGAACGTGCAGTGGTGATCAGGCAAAAAAATCTAAAAAAAACACAGCATTGGCAAAGCCAATGGGTGTGCCCTATGCCTAGGCATAATCCAAATTAGGGGAGCATTACCTCGCCTACATGAGAGGCACAAAATGCGATGAGCCAACATCACTGGTGACGTTTTGTGCCTGAAATTAATAAACAAAACATGCAATTCCCTTTATGTGACCCAGTGTCCTGGAAGTCAGAATAAGGGCACATTTGAGGCTTCAATCATGTAAGGGCTACAGGAGGGCGGCTATATTCTCTCAAATGTCCCCCTCTGTCACTTTGTGTGCATGGATTGCAAGAATGGGTAGTGCTCCGGCAGGCTCAGGGTGAGGACCCGGGCACCTGGTGTCTATGTGTGCCAAGTGGACAGAATGGGGACCTACAGGCCTGGGTAGGCCTCCCCTGCTTGACTGGGATAGGAACCTCTGACTGCGCCCTGGGACAAAGCCCTGGAGGATTGTAGGTGGAAGCCCGCAGTCCTGGGCTCTGTCCCATGGCCTGATTTGTCACTTGGAGCCCAGAGTGGAGACCACAGGCCCAGAAGGGCCTCCCCTGCTTGCCCAGGATAAGAAGCTCTGACCAGGCCCGGGGTCAGAGCCCCAGCTGGCACAGGGTGAAAACCCCCAGCCTTGATATTCCTTCTCTGGCCTACCGTGTCACAAAGTGACCAGGACATGGTTTTCTCTAGTTGTCCGGGATTAAAAGCTCTGACCGGACCCTGGGTCAGAGCCCCAGATAGCCGTGGAGTGGAAGACCCTGGCCCTGGGCTCCGTTCATTGCCCACCGTGTCTTAGAGTTCCACCAATGGAGATCAGCAATCCTGGGAAAGCCTTCCCTGCTTGCCTGGGTTCAGAAGTTCTCACCTGGCCCTAGGACAGAGCCCCAGTCTACAATGGGGTGCAAGCCCCAGGTCCTAGGCTTCCTTCTCTAGCCCGCTGTTTCGCAAAGTGCCCAGGACAGGATCCCGAAGGCTCTGGGTTCCGAACCTCTGACCGGGTTCCTGGTCACAGCGTAAGCAGGCCCAGAGTTTGAAGCTCCGCGCCCTGTGCTCCCTTCTTCAGCATGCTGTGTCACAAACTGCCCAGAACGGTGCACCACAGGCCTGGGGAGGCCTCCCCTGCTTGTTTGGGGTAAGACGCTCTGACCGGACCCCAGGTCAGAACCCCAGTGGGTATTTTGTTTGAAGTCCCTGGGCTCCCTTTGCCAGCCCGCAGTGCGTCTATGTGCACAAGACAGGGTCTCAGAGGACGAGGGAGGCTGCCCCTTCTTGTCTGAGTTCAAAAGCTCTGAACAGACCCCAGGACTGAGCCCAGCATACCCAGAGGTGGAAGCCCCAGGCCTTTAGCTCCATTCTCCAGCCCACCGTGTCTCAAAATGCTCGGGGCAGAGTCCAGCAGGCCCAGGGAGGCCTCCCCAGCTTGTCCAGATTCAGAAACTCTAACCCAGTGTCCTAATGAGGGCTCGTTTGAGGCTTCAAGCCCGGACAGGATTCCATGAAGACAGGTGCATTTTCTCTGACAGCTTCCTCTGTCACTTGGCATGCATAGACTGCAAGAAAAGGTGGTAGTCTTTCTCTGGCTTTATAGGGACAAGGGATGAGGGACCCATTGTCCTCCGGTCTTTCTCCCCAGCTCCGGAGAGGGCCTGGACGGAGAGCACCTTGTTATCTGGTCCTTCTTACCCAGGTGCTACCAGACCCTCAGGGGCCTGTGTCTGCAGCTGCCTTCCAGCCCTGTCCAATGTGATTTTTCTCCAAGCCTTGCTTCCTGGAAAGCAGGCTGGTATGCAAAGCTGACATTGAGATGCAGGACAGCTTACCCAAGGGGGAGGAGGACAGTTTAGCCAGCCCTGCACTGTGATTCTGATGGCTGGGCTGACTTGGAAGTACAGATGACGGCTTATTTGAATACGCAAGCCCAGTCAGGGCTCCAAGAGGTCAGATGTATTCGCTCCGATGGCCCCCTTTCACTTGGTGTGCATAGATTACAAGAAAGCCAGGTAGCCTTCCTCTGAATTATTAGAGGCAAGGTAAGAGGGACCCCATTGACTTCTGAGGTGTCACCCCAGGTGCATGCAAAGGCCTGGGCTGGCCAGACCTGGGGTCCCAGGAGCCTGAGTCACTAGCAGTCTTCCAGCTCTGTCTGATTGACTTTTCCTGATAAAGGCTCGGGCGACTCTCCAAGTCCGGCCAGGGCTCTATGTGGTCAGATGCGTTTGCTCAATTGGGTCCATTTCACTGGGTGTGTATGGATTACAAGAAAGTAAGGTGGCCTTCCTCTGGATTATTAGGGACAATGTATCAGGGACCCGCATTATCCTCCAGTCTGTTTCCCGAGGGCCTACGAGGGCCAGGGCTGACCTGCCCTAGGATCCCAGCGGCATGAGTCTGTGGCTGCTTTGCAGCCCTGTCTGATGGCTCTTTTCTCCGAGCCTTGCTTCTCATAGAGCAGACAGGGATGCAAAGCTTGCATCCCCGTACAGGGAGGCCTAATTGGGTCTGGTTTATTGAGCACTGTACATTGATTGATTGGGCACACTTGGTCCACTTGGGGATGGACTGCTTGACCAGCCCTGGCTGTTTTTCCAAGCAAAGAGCTTCCATCCTGCCTAGAATGTCTGACTCAAGGCTCTACCTTTTGTGAAGGCCACTCAGTAGAGCATATGCCAAGCATATTGACAGCTTGTAAAGTGGTCTGATCAGAGTGTATAGGGTTGGGTGATGATACTCCCAGGTGCTGCCTGGTGGTCCGAGTCTCGTGTGCCTGTACATTGCCCTTTTCCACCCAGTGCATTACACAGCAGGATCACTGACAGAATATCGACAGTCAAAATATCGACTTACCAAAATATCGAGGTAAAAATATAGAATGCCAGAATATCGACTTCCTATCTACAAACAGGTAAGTACAAAAATATCGACTCCATAATATCGATAGGAAAAAATATAGACAGTCAAAATATCGATTTTTAAAAATATCTTAAAAGTAATTTTAAAGTACTATAATAATAAATATAATTAATTTAAACATATTTAAAATACCTAAGTAAACTTAAAATTAATAAATATTTATTGTAACTTAAAATATTATTTTTTATTTTAAAACATATATATATATATATATATATATATATATATATATATATATATATATATATATATATATA
This sequence comes from Lissotriton helveticus, assembly GCF_964261635.1. Taxonomy (NCBI): domain Eukaryota; kingdom Metazoa; phylum Chordata; class Amphibia; order Caudata; family Salamandridae; genus Lissotriton; species Lissotriton helveticus. Next base: position 1,764,329,506 of record NC_136065.1, read on the forward strand.
TATATATATATATATATATATATATATATATATATATATATATATATATATACACATATTAACAAAACATATACAATATTTTGTCCTTAGGATAGCGAGAGGTTTACATTTACTATTCCCACTCCAGTGAGTGCAACAGTAGGGAAAGCGTTGGATAGTGTAGGGGTTTAAAATAACTATTCCTACTCCAGAGAGTGCAACAGTAGGGAAAGCGTTGGATAGGGTTGGGGTAAAAATTACTATTCCCACTCCAGAGAGTGCAACAGTAGGGAAAGCGTTGGATAGCGTAGGGGTAAAAATTACTATTCCCACTCCAGCGAGTGCAACAGTAGGGAAAGCGTTGGATAGCGTAGGGATACAAATTACTATTCCCACTCCAAAGAGTGCAACAGTAGGGAAAGGGTTGGGTAGCGTAGGGGTAAAAATTACTATTCCCACTCCAGCGAGTGCAACAGTAGGGAAAGCGTTGGATAGCGTAGGGGTAAAAATTACTATTCCAACTTCAGCGAGTGCAATAGTAGGGAAAGCGTTGGATAGCGTATGGGTAAAAATTACTATTCCCACTACAAAGAGTGCAACAGTAGGGAAAGCGTTGGATACCGTAGGGGTAAAAATTACTATTCCCATTCCAGCAAGTGCAACAGTAGGGAAAGTGTTGGATAGCGTAGGGGTAAAAATTACTATTCCAACTCCAGCGAGTGCAACGGTAGGAAAAGCGTTGGATAGCGTAGGGGTAAAAATTACTATTCCCACTCACTCCAGCGAGTGCAACAGTAGGGAAAGGGTTGGATAGCGTAGGGGTAAAAATTACTATTCCCACTCCAGGGAGTGCAACAGTAGGGAAAGCGTTGGATAGCGTAGGGCTAAAATTACTATTCCCACTCCAGAGAATGCAACAGTAGGGAAAGCGTTGGATAGCGTAAGGGTAAAAATGACTATTCCCACTCCAGTGAGTGCAACAGTAGGGAAAGCGTTGGATAGCGTAGGGGTAAAAATTACTATTCCCACTCCAGAGAGTGCAACAGTAGGGAAAGCGTTGGATAGCATAGGGGTAAATTTTAATATCCCCACTCTAGTGAAAATAAATTAATATAAATCACATAATTATAAATTAATCAATTAATAAATTTTAATTACCAATTAAGAATTAATTAATTACGAATTAAAAATTAATTAACAATATATTTAAAATAAATACCAATTAATTAATTATCATGTTTAATTAATTATATAAAATTACTTCCCACCCTATTCCCCTATAAACCCACAACCCGCTACTAAAAAGAAAATAATATTATTCACTTAATTATCAATTAATCAAATAATAAAAATGAATTATCAATTAACAATTAATTAATTGCCAATTAAAACTCAATTGACAATGTATTCAAAATAAATACCAATCAATTAATTAATTAACATATTTAATTAATTATAATTAAATTACTTCCCACCCTATTCCCCTATAAACCCACAACCTGCTACAGAAAATAAAATATTATTCACATAATTGTCAATTAAACAATTAATTAAAATTAATTATCAATTAACAATTAATTAATTATCAATTAAAAATGAATTACCAATTAATTCAAAATAAATACCAATTAATTAATTAACATATTTAATTAATTATAATTAAATTACTTCCCACCCTATTCCCCTATAAACCCACAACCCGCTACAGAAAATAAATTACTAAAACTAAAATATTTAACAATTAATCAATTAAAATTATTTACCAATTATATTTTAATTAATTACCAATTAATAATAATTAACAATTAATTCTAAATAAATAACAATAAATAAACTAATATATTTAATTAATTATAATTAAATTACTTCCCACCCTATTCCCCTATAAACCCACAACCCGCTATAGAATTATATTACACAAAAAATAAAAATTAATATTGACTTACCTAAAATTCGATATTTTTGTTGTCTATATTATGTCTAGTCGATATTATGTCCATTCTATATTTTTGATTCGATATTATGTCCATTCTATTCGATATTAAAATTTTCTAGTCGATATTTTGGTAGTCTATATTATGTCTAGTCGATATTATGTCCACTCTATATTTTTTACTCGATATTATGTCTAGTCGATATTAAAAACTCAATATTTTGACTCTACACCTACACAGCATCTCAGAATGGCCAATCCGCGGGGTGTCCCAACTGCCCAGGATAGGACACAGGTCCCCTGTGTCTCACTCAGACTGCACCTTGGCCCGCCTTTTCCTTTGTTGCCACAGAGCAGGCCGTGCCTGGCTGTGCCTGTGTGACTGCCCTGTCCGCCTAATCCCTTGCTGGTAAGCAGGAGCTTACAAAGCAGGCTTCTGAGGGATGTGAAGTTCAGGGCAGAATGGGCATGCCGATCCTTCTCCTATCCAGCAGGTGGGGCTACCTGGTTGATCCTGCCTATAGCATATGCTTGTCTCAAAGATTAAGCCATGCATGTGTAGGTACACACGACCGGTGCAGTGAAACTGCAAATGGCTCATTAAATCAGTTATGGTTGAACGCTCTATCTGTTACTTGGATAACTGTGCTCATTTTAGAGCTAATGCATGCAGAAGAGAGATGACCTCCTGGGATGTGTGCATTCATCAGACCAAGACACATCTGGGCTCGCCTGACTGCTTTGATGACTCTAGATAATCTCTGGCTGATCGCATTACCCCCTAATGGAGATGATACAAACAGATGTCCTCTGAAACAAATTTTGATAGACTTTTCTGTGCCTACCAAAGTGACCACGGGTAACGGGGAATACAGTTTCTATTCTGGAGAGTGAGCCTGAGAAAAGGCTACCACATCTAAGGTTAGGCAGCAGACCGTCAAATTACCCTCTCTTGACTCGGGAAGGTAGTGACAAAATGTAATACAGGACTCCTTTGAGGCCATGTAATTGGAATGACTACACTTTAAATCCTTTACCAAGGATTCACAGGAGGGCAAGTCTGGTGCCAACAGCCATGGTAATTCCCGCTACAATAGAGGATATTAACGTTGCTGAAATAAATTAAAAAGCTTGTAATTGGATCATGAGATTGAGCTGGCTGTCCATGATGATGTGAGCATCGCCTGTCCCAGACCCTGTCTTTCATGCCCCCCTTGATGCTCTTGACTGAGTGTCATGGGGGTCCGAAGCATTTACTTTTTTTTAAATTAGTGTTCAAAGCAGGCCTATTGTCTGAATACTTCATCTAAGAATAATGGAATAGAACTCTGACTCTATTTTGTTGTTTTTCAGAACTGGGGACATGATTAAGAGGGATGTCTGGGGCCATTCGCACTGCACCACTAGAGGTGAAATTCTTGGACTGGTGCCAAGATTGTTTTAATTAATCATGAACAAAAGTCAGCGGGTCAAAGACAATCAGATACAGTCATAGTTCTGATCATAAACGATGCCAACTAGTGATCCAGTGGCGTTAGTCCCATAACCTGTGGAGCCGCTTATGGCAAACCAAAGTCTTTGGGCTCCAGGGGATGTATGGTTGCAAAGCTGAAACTTAGAGGAATCAATGGAAGGGCACCACCAGGAGGAGAGGCCATGGCTTAATTTGACTTAACACAGGAAACCTCACCCAGGCTGTGCAATGAAAGAATTGACAGACTGATAGCTCTTTCTCGATTCTGTGGGTGGTGGTGCATGGCCGTTCTTAGTTGGTGGGGCTATTTGTCAGGTTAATTTTGATGACAAATGAGACTCCCCATGCTAACTAGTTACATGACCCCCAGTTGCTGATGTTCAACTTCATAGAGGGACAAGTGAAGTTCAGCCACACGAGATCGGGCAATAAAAGGTCTGTAATGCCCTTAGATCTTTGTGGCTGCACTCATGCTATGCTGGATGGATCAGTATGTGTCTACCCTTTGCTGATGGGTGCAGGAAACCTGCTGAACGTTCATGATAGGGATTGGATTTATTTCCCAAGAAAGAAAAATTCCCAGTAAATGTGGGTCATAAGATTGGGTTGATTGAGTCTCTGCCCTTTGTATACACCGCCTGTCACTACAACCGATTCGATGCTTAATTACAGTCATGACTCATGGGTGGGGGTCCGGGGTTCTTCACAGGTGGGGTAATTTTAAATACATTTTAAAAAAGTTAACTTACCTTTACCGGCCCGGTCCAGCGTTGTCACTGCTTCTCTGCTCCACCTAGGAAGCAGGCAGCCTCCCTCCCCTCCCCTATGCCAATCATAATGCTGCAATGGCAGCATTGTGATTGGTTGGGGTGCTGACCACACAGGTGTCTATGGAGAGGCCATTTCCTCCATGTAGGCTGCATGCAGCCTACATGGAGAAAATGGAGAGTGCTTATGATTGGTTTGGTCAGCCCTGGGGCGGACCATACAGTAAGTGATCTCAGAGTGTGCAAGCCACGCCATAGAGCAGGACTGCCCGCCCGCCCACAACCAAACCCTTCTGCTTTCTCGCAGTGCGAGACGAAGAATCATAAAATGGTATTTATAACAATTTTATGTTTCTGCTTCTAGCACTGAGAGAAAGCAGTTGGGCGACGCTCCTCCACCCACATGGAGGTTGGCAATTGCTCTGGGGGAGGGTCGAGAAGACGATCAAACTTGACTATCTAGAGGAAGTAAAAGTTATAATCAGGTTTTTGTAGGTGAGCCTGCATAAGAATCATTAACGATGAGATGGCCAGAGTGACTGACACTGACAGCCCGAACACTCGGGCGTCTCCTGACGGAACCCAAGGCACAGGGCCCTGCCCTCCCCTGGTGCATTCTGGCCAGCAGAGTGGTCGGTGGTTGCTGAGTGCTTAGGTGAGGTCTGGGCACGTGGCGGGTTCCTTCACCCGAGAGGACCCAATTGACAAGTGAAGGACCATGGCGGGCAATGCCCTGTACCATATGCGAGGAGCACAATATGAGAGCTAGCCCTCCCAAGAGGGGATAACTGAAGGGCAGTGCCTCCCAAAGCTGGGACCCCCTGAAGGTCCTGCTGCCCGGGACCTCTTAAACCCAAACCCAGCCTGCTCAGTCTCAAGTGACTGAGGAGTGGCCTGCACTGTATAGCAGGGGAGCCTGAGTGAGAAGGACAAGAGTCATGAGGAAATCTCTGGCTTCCCTTGGTGGTATCCCCTTGAAGACAGTGTGAACTGCACTTATCAGTGGGAAGAGATGCTGCCTCTAGTCGCTTGAGCATCCATGCATGTATTGGAAGCGGGTGAGTTGCTTTGATGCTGTGGGGAAACCAGGCTCTTCTGCCCTCAATGCCTTCATCAGGACAAGGGAATCCCAGCCCCCTGGTATGACTTTGTGATACTGCCTAAGCTGTGGGCTCTCAACCTGCATGGATCGAGCACTGGCTCCCACCGGCATGGTGGTTGGCAAAGGGCTGATGTGCAGTTGGGGCAACCCAAACTCACTGATAAGTATCTGGTTGACTTGTCCCATGTGACTAGGCTGGGGTTTAAAGATTCGTGAGGCTCTGTGCGGGAGGGTTGTTGGTGGAGCTTCCTGCGTCGGCTACAGTGGTATCCTCTTACTCACCTGCCTGCTTTGGTGTTGGGGTGGGGCTGCTGGTCCGAGTGCCTGGAAACACTTTTTTAAATGTTGGAGTGTGACTTCCAGAGGGGAAGCGTGATGAGGTGCTGGGCTGTTTCACTGCCCGGGTGGTGGATGGCTGGTGCTGTCTTCATGCAAAAACAGTAAAAGAAGGCCCCTGAAAATAGATAAGGGGTGCGGAACAGGGAAAACACCTGTGGCGCAATTGGCTTGTAAATGAGATCCCGTGAATACACGTTGTGGCCCTGGGTTCCTGCTGGGGCTATGTCTATCTGAGGGTAGCTTAAACGTCAATCGCCCTGGGGCTCTACCTACGTGCAGTTGTAGCTGTTGCAGGGGGATCTGCTCCCTTTGTCCTACCTTGGTCAGACCGCTGATTGCCCATGCAGGGCCCCCCTTTCCAATGCAGAGGTACAACGCTGGTGTGCCTAGTCTTCCTTGCTTTATCGGATGGGTGCCCAGTCTGTCCCAGCCTAAAAACCATGGTGCCTGGCTGTGGGCTGCTTGTGGTTTTCTGTGGTGTTCCACAGCTGCCTGCGTGCACCATCTCGGATGCCCACTTCTGTGTCTTGGACTGGGAAGGTTCCCCTGTCTGTTTGCTTGTGCTGGTTTCCATGCTAGCCTCGCTGGGTTTGGTCTCCGATGTTTGAAAAGGTGTGCTGCTGTGACCCTCTTGTGCAAAAGAGGTTCCCCTATTCTTGCGATTATGGAATTGGTCCGACTCCCCATGCTTTGGCATCTAAGTCAGAAAAACCCCTGAACCGCAATGATACCTCAGTACTGTGGAGCCTCTGTTGGCCTAGAAAAGCTGGCCTCTAGGCCGGTGGGTTGCTCGCTCGGAGAGTGGAATGCTAATGGGAGGCACCCTTAGTGCACCGCAAGTTTGTGGGGAACCAGATGCTAAATCCATTGTAGACAACCTGATTGGCTGGGGACTTAACCCTCCTTAGCTCCCCAGGCTCGAACAGCAGGAAGGTGGATAGTCAGTGGACTGGGGTAACAGTTTATACCCAGGGCATGGTGAGAGCAGACTGGGATGATCCACATGCCCTTCTGGGATGTAGAGCGGAGACAGGACCCAACACGTAGGTCAAGGCCTATATCGGGGTAGGGTGACATCAGACTGGAGAGGAGTCTGGGACTCAAGTGGGCTGAACACCTTCTTTAATCCCACATAAGAGGTGGGCAAAACAATGGCTTTTGCGTGGAAAACCAGGGCTCCAGGCGCCAGGCAGGGTTACCTTCCCTACCCTGGTTAGGGTGGCAATGGACCGGGGAGGAGTCTGTGGCTCTTGCAGACTGAAGAACTTCCGTAATGCCCCGTTGGAAACCGATGGTACTACCCAGCAGGCAGGGCATCCTACACTGCCCAGGGCAGGTGGAGCCCCATTGCAAGGGTAAAAGGTTTCAAGATGTCCACAGTTAGCTTGTCAGTTTTGTGTGGACAAAAACGTCACAGGTGACAGTTCATTCTCAAAGCAAATCCAACCAATGGATGAGTATGGGTGTGCCAACTAAGTGAAACATGCCGCTCTAAGTGTACTGGGGATGCTCAGACGTGAGTCCCAGGCACTCCACACCACTGGAATCAAGCTAGCCGGGCTGATGAGAGGTGTTACCTCGAAACCGGGCCGGTCCTCGGATGCTTGTTTCCGTTCTGGGAAGGACATGGCTTTTGTAGTTCGGACTGGACTTTTCCCATGGGGCACAGGGTCAGCGCTGATTTGCATATCGCCATTGTCTAACCCAGGGTGGTGTGGAGTGGAAAAACGATGGATTTGGGCCCAGATCTTTGGACTGGGGTGAATGTGTGACATTGATCCACATTCTGTCCATCATTGTTGTGTTTGCAGTTACCGCTCTAAGTGTACTGGGGATGCTCAGACGTGAGTCCCAGGCACTCCACACCACTGGAATCAAGCTAGCCGGGCTGATGAGAGGTGTTACCTCGAAACCGGGCCGGTCCTCGGATGCTTGTTTCCGTTCTGGGAAGGACATGGCTTTTGTAGTTCGGACTGGACTGTTCCCATGGGGCACAGGGTCAGCGCTGATTTGCATATCGCCATTGTCTAACCCAGGGTGGTGTGGAGTGGAAAAACGATGGATTTGGGCCCAGATCTTTGGACTGGGGTGAATGTGTGACATTGATCCACATTCTGTCCATCATTGTTGTGTTTGCAGTTACCGAACTAAGTGAAACATGTCACCAGTCCAGCCTTCATCATTTGAATTACGCCCAGGCCTAGTCTGCACCCAGAGGCACATGGAGAGGCACCACCCACCTAGATTTCCAAGTTATGTGGATGGTAATTGTCATAAGCAATTACCATCCACATAATTTTCTTTTTTTTGTATTTAAATAAGGGCTTTAAGCCCATGCCGGGTGCTGCCCTTAGTGCATGGCTGCCTCTAGTCCTTGCTGAGGTGAGTGTCAGGCAGCCTATCACTCTTGAGAGGGACACATACTATATAGTGAGCATATGTCACACAGCATTTTCATTTTCTAATGTAATCCCTAAGCAGGCTAACAGATAGTCCCAGGCTTGCGCCATATCCGTAGGTCCCCGCCCTCATTTTGCCTCATTCATCAGTACACCGCTCTCATACTCCACCCATCTGACAAGGTCTTTTCTCCATTTTTCTATACTCGGTCCCTTGATGGCCTGCCAATGTAGTGTTATCCGGCGCTAAGCTAGCATCAAAGCAAGGTCAATAAATCTGGTTGTGACCTTACATCCGGCTGGACATTGGTATAATCAGCAGTGCTGTAAAACGTATTGAACTTACCTGACATAAGTTATGCTCTATGCAGGAAGTAAAAGATGATTAACTTAAATCTAATGTTTCAAGAAATCTTGTGTACCTGCTCCAATATTTTCACCTAGTCCACATGCGCAATTGGCCCACCCATATCTGCTGGCCATTTATACTGCAGCCCTACTAGTGTAGAAATAATATCTGCTCGAAGCGCCCTTAACAACCCTGAGATTGCCTTATGAGTACCTGTGGTGCTGCAGATTATATGACAGTTGTGGTGTCTGGGTGGTTCATTCTGTCCGGACCACCAGTGTTTTCTGATTGTCGCTACTATCAAGTCATTTTTGGGTGCTGGAAATGCTCCCCAAAGTCTTCTTCTACACAGCACAGGCTACAACTGAAGTAAGTGTTTATATGCGCTGCATTTAATATGATGTATTGAGAGTAAAATTGAGTGCTGGGATGTATAGCCCCCTCAATTCTAGGGGCCTCATTTATGAGGCTGTGCGTCACTTTTACGCCGCCGGTGAGTCACTTTTTGTGACGCATCGGCGGCGTAAAACATGCCTCCTGTTGCACACTATTTACAAAGTGACGCATCTAAGCAGATGCGTCACTTTGTAAACCCCTGCGCTACATTATACCTGCGTCAGGTATAATGTATGCAGAGGGGGCGTTCCCCCGCAAAAAGCCTCATAATAGTGACGCAGTGAAATCTATGAGATTTCACGGCGTCACTTTTAGGACGCTGTTGCGTCAAAATCTTGCACCTGCCTCACAGCAGGCGTAAGACTGACGCAAGCCCTTTCACATGGGGCTTTCCCCATGTGAAAGGACGCATTGCTGGAGTTGCAAGTCCTTGCGCAATGATGCGTCATATTGTAAATATGACGCATCATTGGGGTCGCAAGGAGGTCGCAATGAAAAGTGACGCATCGCTGTTTTCTCGCAGCGATGCGTCACTTTTCATAAATGAGGCCCGTGGTCTTCTAAATGACCCTTGGGCCATACACCACACGCCAAAGGTTCCACTGCCAAAGCAAATGACAGCAGCAACAGTGGGGAACCCTGCCACAGTCCTCGACCTCCTGTATACACCTTTGAGATCAAGCCACCCGTCTTGACCTGGGCCATGGGGTTCGAGTACACAATTTTAGTCCAGCACGCAAATCCTCTCCCTAGTTTCATTCTCACCTTGTAAAGGGACTGCCAGTCCAGGCTATCAAAGGCTTTCTCGATATCTGTCACTATCACCACTGCAGGGCTGTTACCAACTGTGTCCTCCATCAGAATATTTAAAAGCTGCCTTATATTATTGGCCATACTATGGCCTGGAATAATGCCTGCCTGGTCCTGATGTATCAGTCGTGGCATGTGGGGCAGGAGCCGGGTGGCCAGTATGAGGCTAAAGATTTTATAATGGACATTTAGTTGAAACAGCCATTACATCGCACGCGTTACTATGCATGTGATTACAACGCAGTCGTTACAACGACCGCGTTGTTACATCGCAGTACATTACAACGCAAGTCGTTACATCGACTTGCTTTAGGGGGTGCGCTAACATAAGGAATAGTATAATTTACTATTTCAGCACCTACCCTACTGTAGCACACACTGTAGTTGGAATGGTAAACAGGTGGGGTGGTGTGAGAGGCTACCCCCCTGTCCTTGTAACAACACAGCCCAACAAAATACTATGCACCTTATGTTATTTTGCACATTATATAAAGACCCTAGGGTGTGTTTTCTTAACCAATTTTAAACGAAAATTGTTTCTGATCCCATAGAGAGGGTTTTAATTACTTACATTCCCTAGCAAATGCTTCCATATGTAGCTCTGTGCTTAGTTTTATACAAATTGTTTTTATAATAAGGAAACGATATGCAATGTAAAAGTACGTAATTGGGTGTTTTATTGTCTGCAAAAGATATTATTTATGTTTTTTTTGTAAATATTGTCTTATTTTATGATTGTATGTCTTCATTGTGAACTTTTATGATTCATCTGGAATCGAATAAAGGCTTCTGACTGACTGGTAAAATATACTATTCCTAAGTCCAAGGCGCCCCCTACAGCAAATCGATTTAACAAATTGCATTGTAATGTACAGCGATGTCACAACACGGTCGTTGTAACAACCGTGTTGTAATCGCATGCGTTGTAAATGCATACGATGTAAAGTGTCCTATTCACATTTAGCATTTACAAAGGTCTATAGTCCCCTATATCATGTGGATGACCCTGCGTATGCAGTGGGATCAACGTACCTCTTGTGCATGCAGGTAGGCATTTGAGTTCCTTCACCACTTATGAACCCTCCACAAATTTAGGGTCTAAGTTATGAATATAAGTGACGTAGGACTGTACAGGGAGTCCATCGGACCCTGGCACCTTCCCTCAGGCCATATTTTTCACTGCTGCTTTATTTCATCTACTGTAATATATTCACCCAGCTTCTTTGCCTCCTCTTCTAAATTAATAACTGGAAGGGGCATGGGTTAAAAAAATTGTCACCCTCTTCTGGTTTCTGATAGGGATCATCTGTGTATAGGGGAGCATAGCACTGCTCGAACTGGTCGCTAATGTCCTCCTGCTTACATAACCTTATATACCCTTCCCCCTGTGTCATGTTTCAAGCTCTAATATCATCAAACCATGTTTTGTGGAATTTGACAACCAGGCAAACAGGGTGCCATACCTGTCCTGCTCATCGTATGGCTGAACCATATACTCCCGACAATCAAAACAGCAACGTTTTTCAATATACTCTGCAAGTTTCTCTTTCGCCGCTAGCAGTGTTTGTTGCAGTATAGGCTTCCCTGGTCACTCCCTCTCTACAGAACAGAGTGACATTTCCTGGACTTCAACATCTCGCACCAGAGTCTTATGCACCACCACCATTGCATTGCCCCCCTAATTATAGTTTTAATGGCATCCCACTCCAACTGTGTTGTTGTGACTGTATTCTAATTTTTGGCAAAATAATTTCTATCCCCTCCCTGATAGTATGTTGACAGTCCTGGTCCTTGAGGGACTCGATCTTCAGTATTCAGTTAGGAATGCATGAGCGTTCCAACACCCACACAAATGGCACCAGAGTCTTATGCACCACCACCATTGCATTGCCCCCCTAATTATAGTTTTAATGGCATCCCACTCCAACTGTGTTGTTGTGACTGTATTCTAATTTTTGGCAAAATAATTTCTATCCCCTCCCTGATAGTATGTTGACAGTCCTGGTCCTTGAGGGACTCGATCTTCAGTATTCAGTTAGGAATGCATGAGCGTTCCAACACCCACACAAATGACATAAGGGTAGGATTGTGATCTGATATCGTTCGAGTCACATAATCAACATTTTGAAGTGTTATATGAACATCTGGTGTGCAGAGAAAAGTGTCTAGGTGAACATGCTGCTCATGCATCCCTGAGAAGGAGTAGTCTCCATCTATTGGATGAGATTACCTACATGAATCCATGACCCCCCACAGTGGGCCTGCCAGTTGCAGAACTGGGGAGTTGTGCAAAGGCAGATGGGATCTATGTAACGCAGGGTCTTCTACACTATTAAAATTCCATCCAAAGATCATCAACTACAAATACAGAGAGCAATGACACTTGACAGTCCATCTAAAAAAAACGTGCTCCGTTTTAGGGGCATAGACATTCACTATGGTTGCATGCTGGACGTATGTTTATGTGAATGCTTTTATATGTGCTCATTTGTGGATGGTAAGTGATGTATGGAGTGCAATATGGTGGACCCCGTATGAGGACAGCAAACCACCATCTACATGCAATGAGTTTCAGAGAGGTTGGAAATGACATGACGTGGGCACGTGATGTTGGTGGCCCCAGGGCTGTCATTTCCCTATAAGAGCACTCGTGCTCAGTGGAAAATGATCATTTTCCCCTGAATCACAAAATGGATTGGGCAGCCATAATCTAGCTCCAAACATCAGAGAAAGTGTAAGCCTTCAGGAAAATAGATGGCAATAACTTAGGTAAACTGAGATGTGTTGTTGCAGGGGGTGCCAGAGACCTAGGTCGGAAACTTCTGTTCCCCGGCCTCCGAGTGAGGAGTGGGAGGGATGGAAGTAGAGGGCAGGAGAAAGTAAGAGAGGGCGCAAGCTAGAGAAAGGAGGGTTGGAAAAGCTGGAAATGAGAACGGTGAAAGAGAAAAGGTGTAAGACTAGGGAGAGACAGGAAGGTTGACTGCGAGGCAGATGAGAGAGAAGACGCGCCAAGGGTTGGCTTGCAATATTAGAACTTTTAAAGGCCCGTCTGCACCTGAATCTTGGGGGTTCGTCACAAATCGAGATTGAAACAAACATTGTAAATAACCCATGAGCCATTTATTGAACCTCCTACTGCCTACCAATGGGCAGGCATTTTCCTTCATTTTTTTTGAGCGTGTAACCTCTGTCCTCTGTTTTACACCCGATTCTGGACACCCTGATTATCTTAACAGTCAGTAAAATGGCTCAGTGGGTTAAAGCAGCCACCTTAGGGATCTTTGCTTAACTTAAGTTTGATTCCCAACCTCGCCTATTTGCTTTCCTAGCCAATGAACTAAGCACAGTCAGGGGGAGGTACAGTGGTTTTAGCCATAATAACAAGCATTGGAATAGCCAATAGGTCTCGCTTTTGGGACCTTATAAGTGTTTAGCCATGCGACAGTTGATGTTGTTGCACCAAGGATATTGTGCTGCATAACGGCGAGCTGTGAACCTGATAAGTGTTAGGACAGTGCGTGGGGCAGGTGGGTAAGTACGGCCAGCTTTGAACCTGATGATAAGTGTTAGGACAGAGTGGGGGGCAAGGGAGTAAGCACGGCGAGCTTTGAACCTGATGATCACTGTTAGGACAGAGCGGGGGCAGGGAGGTAAGCACGGCGAGCTTTGAACCTGATGATAAAAGTTTTAGGACAGAGCGGGGGCAGGGGAGTAAGCACGGCGAGCTTTGAACCTGATGGTAAGTGTTAGGACAGAGCGGGGGGCAGGGGATAAGCACGGCGAGCTTTGAACCTGATGATCAGTTTTAGGACAGAGCTGGGGGATAAGCACGGCGAGCTTTGAACCTGATGATCAGTGTTAGGACAGAGCAGGGGGCAGGGGGATAATCACGGCGAGCTTTGAACCTGATGATAAGTGTTAGGACAGAGTGGCGGGCAGGGGGGTAAGCACGGCGAGCTTTGAACCTGATGATAAGTGTTAGGACAGAGCGGGGGCAGGGGGGGTAAGCATGGCAAGCTTTGAACTTGATGATAATTGTTAGGACAGAGCGTGGGGCAGGGGGGTAAGCACGGCGAGCTTTGAATCTGCTGATAAGTGTTAGGCAGGGGGTAAGCACAGTGAGCTTTGAACCTGATGATAAGTGTTAGGACAGAGCGGGGGGCAGAGGGGGTAAGCAAGGCGAGCTTTGAACCTGATGATAAATGTTAGGATAGAGCAGTGGCAGGGGGTAAGCACGGCAAGCTTTGAACCTGCTGATAAGTGTTAGGACAGAGCGTGGGGCAAGGGGGTAAGCAAGGCGAGCTTTGAACCTGCTGATAAGTGTTAGGCAGTGGGTAAGCACAGTGAGCTTTGAACCTTGATGATAAGTGTTAGGACAGAGCGGGGGGCAGAGGGGGTAAGCAAGGCGAGCTTTGAACTTGATGATAATTGTTAGGACAGAGCGCAGGGCAGGGGGGTAAGCACGGCGAGCTTTGAACCTGCTGATAAGTGTTAGGCAGGGGGTAAGCAAAGTGAGCTTTGAACCTGATGATAAGTGTTAGGACAGAGCGGGGGGCAGAGGGGGTAAGCAAGGCGAGCTTTGAACCTGATGATAAATGTTAGGATAGAGCAGTGGCAGGGGGTAAGCACGGCGAGCTTTGAACCTGAGGATAAGTGCTAGGACAAAGCGGAGGGCAGGGGGGTAAGCAGGCGAGCTTTGAACCTGATGATATGTGTTAGGACAGAGCGGGGGCAGGGGGGTAAGCACGGCAAGCTTTGAACCTGATGCTAAGTGTTAGGACAGAGCGGGGGGCAAGGGGGTAAGCACGGCGAGCTTTGAACCTGATGATCAGTGTTAGGACAGAGCAGGGGCAGGGGGGTAAACACGGCGAGCTTTGAACCTAATGATAAGTGTTAAGATAGAGCGGGGCAGAGGGGGTAAGCCGGCGAGCTTTGAACCTGATGATAACTGTTAGGACAGAGCAGGGGCAGAGGGGGTAAGCACTATGTATTAAGGGTAAAGTGACCGCTTCTATGACATACCTAAAGCTGCTGGTTGAGAAGCTTGCAATTGACCCAGCTTCTCTTCCCCTCCCCTCTGAAAAAGGGGGGAGAAGGAGGAGAGAAGAGCTGCAGAGTGAAGCTGCTCGAAGACTCTGACCTTGAAGCCTAGAGGTGGGGGCCAGAGGAGCGAGCAGCCCAGAGTGGAAAGGGAGACAGGGACTCTTGTTTTCAAGAAATGAAATGCACTGTTCATGCCCTATTGACAAACTTCCATGGCATGATTAGTGGTGAGGCTTGCAAACAGGAGTAGTTTCCCTCCTCCCTATCCAAAATGAGCCTGACTGCAGCATTTTGTACATGCTGAAGTTGAGACAGCAGATTATGGGTAGCACCTAGAACAAGTACATTGGCATAATACAATCTGGAGGTGGTTAGTGGTTCTACAATCCCCTTGCGAGTTTCTATTTGGAGATGTTTTCCTTAGGGATTTTAACAAACCAAAGCAGGTAGCTCCAGGGGTCTTAATGTGTGGGTTTGAAGGGCAGAACCATTTCAATCAGACCCCCCAGATTAATGACCATTGTAGATGGGATGGGAGCAGGCCCTAAATCAGAAGACCAAAGTTGCATTGCATCGAGAGGGAAGACATCAGGATTTCGGATTTATCAGAATTGAGTTGTAGGCAGTTGTTATGCATCCACTGAGCAATGGGCGCAAGACAGCCCTCAAAGTCCCCAATTACAGTATTGTTGAGCTGATGAAAGGCTAGCATAAGTTGCATATTATCAGCGTACGAGATGATGTTCATACCCAGTCTTTGCGCAATTGAAGCTAATGGGGCAAGATAGAAATTGATAACGGTATGGCTTGATGATGATCCCTGAGGAACACCACAGTTTGACTCAAGACTGGGAGGTGAAGGGAGAGAAGAATACCGCATGTTGGCTATCGGCTAGAGAGGAGCACAGCCATTCCAGACAGCAGCCATGATTCCTGCCTGATCCAGCTTTGTAAAAGGATCTTCTGCGAGACAGTGTCGAAAGTGTCTGAAAGATCTAATAAGATGAACACCGCTTTCACGCGTCAAGGTTGCCTCTGATGTATTCTGTGACTTCAAGCAATTCCTTGCTGAAACCAGCATGGAAGCCCGACTGGGTGGGATGTAGAATCTTGTATTGTACCACATACTTGTGATTGAACAATTCACCAAGGATTCTTACATCTTGCCAAGATGCAAAAAGAGAGAGACATGGGTCTATCATTCCTCAGAATGCGTGGTCGGCATTGACCTTTTTTAAAAGAGGGATTACAAGTGCCTTTTTACAATTAAGAGGCTCAGTACCACATTCTAAAGACAGATTACAAAGAGCATTGCTTCGAGGATTAATCGATGAGGCTGCCTTGGTGAGCATAAAAGGGGGACAGGGAACAAGTGTTGAGCCAGATTTGGTTCTATGGTTTGTGTGCTCTGATTCAGCTAAAGAGAATGGTTCGAATGACTCAAGTCACAGCATCATCTTGACTCGAGACGCAATGTGTGATCTTAGCCTACCCCAATTAGTTGCGGGTGCCACGTCATAACCTGGATCAGATATTCTCTAACTACCCCCACGGTTGGCTCTCCCCTTCCACTGGTCTGACCATTTCTTAGTGCATTTCCAGGTATCCATCTCTATGGCCTACTGGGCTGTAATGTTTCCTTGCTTAAAGAGGTCAGAAGAGCTCTAATAGCCCTGCCCAACCTTAGACACTAGTGCATTGACTGGAGCACAATTCAGCAGTGTTCTCAAATGATGGAATTCCCACCAACTAACAAGAATTTACCCAAGACTAAAAGTGGTTTGCAGCAATTAAAAATGAAGATTAAAAAGAGTAGCAAAAATAGCACCAACAAGACTAATTAGGTAACCCTACCTCCTGGCTGATTACACTATTCATGTCATCAGTGTGTAGGATTACAATTAAATATAAAAGAATCACTCAGTCCTGTAATGAGGTTGACATGTTTCCGCCCTACATAAATTCTCTTCAAGAACAAAGCTGTCTCCATGTTCGACTTATCACCTAACTGTGAACTTTAGTCAACCTTTAACAAGTCTTCGAAATAAAGACAAATGTCCTACTAAATTTAAATAAAATAATAGACCAGGTAAGTAGATGGTTGGGTCAACTTTCCACCATCCGAATAGAACATATGGAGATAGAAATGGATTAAAGTAATGAAATATACTACAACCTATACAACTCGGTAGATCTAAAAATACTTATCTTTGCAAAGTATTAAAGCTCAATTTTTTCAAATGATCTGTTGTTATCCCCGTTGTAATAACTCAGCACAAATAAAAAGTAAAGTAAACCATGCAGCGCCCTACCCTTGCTCTTGCATTACTCTTAGTCAATTGCTAATATATTCTTACCCATTCTAGGTTGGTATTGCTCTTAGCACGCAGGTTAGGAACCTGCCAATTCTGTAAATAATGCAGAGCTCATATCCATATTAGCTAGGGCCTTTTGTATATGTGCAGGCTATGGCGTTTTTTTCTCCAATAAAGCTTGGAAGCTGCATATAAGAAACTCCTTTAGAGTCGTATATTTATGTGTTAAGGTTTCATTAGTTTGTTATGAAGCGTACATTGTATATCTGAGAAGGTGTACTCTAGGATTAGCCTTCCCTCTACTATTAGTTGGTAATGGGTACCAAGAGGATAAGGAGGTACTCGGCCTCAAGGAAATTTGCCCTCAAATTTTGAAAGACAAATGGAAGGGTTCCTACATCCTACAAGGTGATTAAGAAGATTTCTGATACTTGGTTGGCACAGATGCACAAGGGAACTAATGAGGGTGTGCGATGTGAACCTCCTTGAGCCATAACTCAGGCCAGACCACAAGGTTAACACCCTGGCAATTTGCAGAAGAGGTCAAGCAGGAGCGTTAGCACCTCCCCATCGATTGCACAGTGATGAGAACGATGGTTCAACAGAAGAGATGAAGACTGCCTCTGATCTGACTCATGACCAAAAGATGGTTCAACAGAAGAGATGAAGACTGCCTCTGATCTGACTCATGAGCAAAAGATGGTTCAACAGAAGAGATGAAGACTGCCTCTGATCTGACTCGTGACCAAAGGGTACAGTATGCAGTTGGCTCCTTCTTCTCACACACCTCAGGGTTAACTCCAGTATGTGACCATGGCTTAGGTATGCACACTGAGACATGAGACAGAGACTTGGATATAGTTTGCCTGTGAGAAGGAATGGATGTCAAACCAGGTACAGGAATACATCAATGCATAGGTGGGCAACATGTTGGATTGCGGAGAGATTGAACACTCCTGTGGGCCATGACTAGTCCAGTTTACTAGTAACTAATTAAGGGTTAAGGGAGCTCTGCTTTAGGCGATCAATACCGCCATGAAGGACACCCGTCCTATCCCTATGCATTTAGTATGTGTGCAGAATAATTGTATTGGATTCTTGAGCGCTAAATAAGATGTTAATGTAATAAATGTCAACCTTAATAAGATGTAAAGAAAATACAGTTTATTAGGACATTAAATGACATGCTTTGAAAGTGTTTGATATTTTCTTTATATGTTGTGTGCTGGCCATTTTGGTTTCCTTTACTTTTCTAACCAAAGAGCACATTCATGGTGGGCTATTTTCAGGAATCTCCTAATTCACCATAATGAAGGTAAAGAAAATTACATCAGGCATAGGAGGATGGGAAATAGGCGCTAACGGTATGTGTGAGTAAAGTTGTAGCAGGTTTAACATCTTCGAGAAAGGAGAAAAAGAAGTCCTGCCTCAAGGTGAACAAATGCACATACGATAAAAGTACTGCTATAAATGCAAACATTAAAGCCTTGGGGCCTCATTTATGAAAAGTGACGCCTCGCTGCGTGAAAACAGCGATGTGTAACTTTTCATTGCGCCCTCCTTGCGACATGCTGGATGCGTCATATTTACAGTATGATGCCTCATGTCACAAGGAGTTACAGATACGTCAGTATTTCTGATGTATCTGTAGGCGCAAAAATTATGCATTGCTGGAGTGTGTCACTAAAGTGACACAACCCCAACAATGTGTCCTTTCACATGGGGCAAGCCCCATGAGAAAGGGCCTGCATCAGTCTTTCGCCTGCTAGGGCCTGCGTCAGTCTTTCGCCTGCTGTGAGGCAGGCGTAAGATATTGACGCAATGGCGTCCTAGAATGGACGCAGTGAAATATCATAGATTTCACTGCGTCACTTCTATAAGGCTTACTTGTGTGAGAATGCCCCCCTGCATACATTATACCTGACGCAGGCATAATGTAGCGCAGGGGTTTACAAAATGTAAATAGAACGCAACAGGGGGCTTGTTTTACGCTGCAGTTGCATCACAAAAATTGACGCAACAGCAACGCAAAACTGACGCATGGCCTTATAAATAAGGCCCTTGGAGTCTAACAAGAACATTTTACAAAAAGGAAAAGCTTTTGGGGAAATAGTCTTTGCTATGGCGACATGCTTAAGTATATGTGTGTCACTTGCCTACCCAACCATGAAACCTCTTAATATGGTTAATTTAGTAACAATACATTATTTTCAAGGAAGTGGCCAGAGGCTGGTGAATGTGCTGTGGGTGTACAGGGGAAAAGTGCCCATTTGGATACTGTGGGCCTCATTTATGAAAATTGTTGCATCGCTGTGGGAAAACAGCGCTGCTACACTTTTCAGTGAGCCATCATTGCGACACCATGGATGCGCCGTATTTTCTGTACGGTGTTCCGTGTTGCAAGGATTTACATATACTTCAGTGTCCTGACGTATCTGTAGGAGCAAAATTGGCGCATTGCTGGAGTGTATCCGAAAACAGACGCAACTCCAGCAATGTGTCTTTTTACATGGGACAAGCCCTATGTGAAAAGCCCTGTGTCACTCCTTACGCCTGCTTTAAGCAGGTGTAATGATTTGACATAGTGATGCCCTAGAAGTGGCAGTGAAATCTATGAGATTTCACTGTGTCATTTCTACATGGGTTTCCTGCATTGGAACGCCCACCCTGCGTACATTATACCTGGTGCAGGTATAATGTAGCGCAGGGGTATACAAAGTGACACATCTGCCTAGATGCACTGAAAGCAAGAGACAGATGTGTCATAAAGTCAAGAAACACAACACAGCAAGACAACTTACTGTGCTGCGTCACAGGGAGAGAGAAGAAATGTGCCATATCTACTAAAATATGACACATTCTGGCTGTCTTTCTGTGCTGGCTCACAGAGTGCTACCTAATGTCAACGCAGGCACCCTTGCGCCATAGTGCATTACTGAGAGGTGTCCTTCCTGCACAAAAACAATCCTTTGAGGTATTTTTCTCTTTATATGCGTGATGCCGAAATCTGGCCCCAAGAGCTTCATTTGAGCTGGTAGTTGTCCGTGGGGTGCACAACACTCTTTTTTGGGGACCAACCCTTACTGTTCCTCATCGGAAATTTAGACAAGACAGGGAAAATCAAACAATGGGTAGAGAAGGTAAAACATGGAAAACTGTCAAAAAGGGGAAAAAGCAGAAAGGACCCCTTCCTGCACATAAATAAGCATTCCCACAACGTAGGCACCCTTGCCTGCATTGGCGGTAGGCAGCTTCATTTAGCGCCAGCGCAGGGAGGAAAGCAGGGGTGCACCGTATTATTGTAAATACGGTGCATTCTTGCATTTCTAAAGCGACGAGCGCGGCGTTAGCTATTTTGGGGCTAAGCCTCGCTCCGCCATTTTTATGTAAATATACCCCAATGGTATTTAAAATAACGGGAAAATAATCATGCAAATGTATTGCAATGAGAAAAAGCCCTCAATGCTCTGCGAGCAAATTACTTCCAAAAGAAATTCCTGTTGGGCTGCCTAGATTGGGAGAAAGAGCGAAAGCAAGAGATTTCACCTCCTTCTATAAACCACAATTCTCACTAATATCTCTGTGGTGTAGGAAGTCCCTGAGATAAAAACTCCAGCACATGTAAGAGACATGGTGGCTTGTCTCGTAGCTCCTCACTGCCCTGGGCAGCTGCAGAGCACAGAAGGCAGTTGTGTGCTGCAGATCATCTCAGCGTAATGGAGAGACACAGATACTGCTTCTGCACCAGTACCTAGAAAGGTAGTATAGTATCTTGTACCACAATGGGTTTCCCTGCCACACCACTTGCATCACACAAAGAGGTTACTTGTAGTGGGCGGCATAGAAAAAGACAAGATTAACAAAGTAACAGGGGGAGAAAATAAAGAAAAATCAGTAAATAGAAAGAGGGAAAGAAGAAGAGATAAAGGCAGGAAGGATTTGTGGAAACAAGGTGAAAGAAAGGAATGGCAAAAGGAAAAAAGGATTGGCAACACCAATAGGTCATGCCCTGGTTTTTAGCAAAACTGTACAGAATCCCTTTGTTGTTAAGCTTGTCTGAAGATTAATTAAAAAAAAAGCCTACAATGTGCCTACATGCATCATTTTATATACTCACACACCACGCTGCTTGCTCCTCCTAAATGAAAATAGCTCTTTTTTTTCTTATTTACCAATCCACGCTTGATTGGTAAATAAAAAGAAAGAAAACATGCATGTCCATGCAGGTTGATGGAAGTGACATGGTTAGAGGTTGAGGAGCCAATAAAAGCTTGAGCCTGACGCCTGGCTCAGCTGAGGTCCTGTTGAAACCTCGAGCCAACAACAAGCTGAGCTTTCATGTTGCTTCTGCCTGCGTCCATCCCTCCCTCCCTCCACCCAGGATCAGGGCTGGACTGGAAACTCAAAGTAGCCCTGGCAATTTTGTCGGAACTGCCCCAGGGGGAAACAGGGGCACAAGTGTGAAGGCCTTCTGCTTTTGTTACTGGGGGCCGAAATGGCAACACTGCTGCAAAACCAGCCCCAGTAACAAAACCGGCCCTCAGCACTGCAAAACTGGCCCCCTCCCTTCCAGCCTCCCTGGAAAAAGCCCAATGCCTGCTACGGCCAATCTAGCCCTGCCCAGGATCTTGCATAATGGTCAAAATGGCAAATTGTGAAACTGGGGAATCCATGTTTGAGTCTCGGTTTTGACTCAACATTCTGTGATTCAGGGCAGATCACTTAATATCCTCATACTTATAAACAATGCATGTGTCCCGATGTAATTGTTGCTCATGTAAACAACTCGGTCATCGAGGCTGCAAAAAAATGAACCACAAATTGCAGCAAAATGAACTAAAAGCAGTCATTAATTTGAGTCTGTGGTTTCCGGTGGTCAACACCGGCCCTTTATTGTCAATGCTGGCATTTATGACAGGCTGCCATATGGTGGCACTGTTTATATAATTTGGAGATGAGCACAACAGCAGTGTATTAGTTCAATATACATTTAAAATGACTAATACATGCCACCCGAGTCGTTCTTATAGCTTTGGGGGGCTGTATAGTCTGAATTGCCACACCTATCGGAGTGTGATGGCTGATAGTTGTGTTGTTACTGGCACTGGCTGCACTGGCGGTGGCAATGGGTGGTGCAAGCTGCAGTGGCCTCCTGATAAAGGCCTTGGCACTTATATTTTTACAAATTAAGCACTGAAAGAAGTAAAAACAAAGCCTTAACATAAGGAAAGGCAAATAGATATGCATTCCTGATGATTTGTACAAAGTGAAACTAAAAAACCTGGATAAATTGTGGCTTCCCCACTAAAATTGTATATCTGAGGCAAATATTTTATTCAAACAATACTCTTTTTTCTTCAATTGTTGCACATAAAAGCACGTTCAAATTTGTGAGTTAAGACTACCAGTTACACAAAACTATCACTTTTAATAAATAATTTTCAGTGCAAGGATATAATGTGCCTAATTAATGTCAATACGACCACGTGTTAAAGAAATACACTTTTTTGAATTTGAAGAGGCTTTATCATGATTCACTTGATGTTGGTTGTATGATATACATGGCAAACATTTTTAGGGCTCGGGAATTTAAATCTCATTTCGTTTTTGCACAGTTTTTGCTTCTTTCGATTTTGGTTTCCTTTGTTTTTGTTCAGTTTGTTTGCTTCCTATGGAAGTAGCCCTCTGCCGACCCAGCAGATCTCAACAACTACCAGTCCATCTCTCTGCACCCCTATCCAGCAAAAATCCTTGAGAAAACGATCAACCAGCAACTCACCCAACACCTATAAGACCACAAACTCCCGGACCCCTCCCAATCTGGATTTAGGGCTAACCACAGCACCTGAACAGTGGGGAAACAGCAGCCCTTATCCTCCCGGACCTGTCTGCTGCATTTGACACCATCACCTACCACATACTGATCAACAAACTCCACCACATCGGGATCCAAGGAAACACCCTCAAATAGATCTCCTTGCCTCGCACCAAAGGACACGTCTCTCACCATTCACCTCAGAGCACAGTTCATTTACAGACATTTCAATTTTGCTGTGTGCTAAAAAGAAATAACAGCCTTCTTCCACTGCACCTAGAGTACCAGCAAGATTGGCAACATAAATCCTCCAACTTTGAAGTCAGAGAAAAAAAAAGTAAAAACCAAGCTCCCTTGAAGTTAGAGCCTGACATTTAACCTCTGTCTTTGAATGCACAGAAAATGTGTCAAGATACAAGCAAGATTTAAAGGCCTGTTTACAGAAAGTGAACACTTGTGAAAGAATACAAGAAGCAGTGGCAAACAGGCTTTGCTCCAAGGAAGGGACAAAGACATGCCAGACAGCCTCAAACAAATAAAGTCAGCAAATGGAAAGCAAGCAACTGTGAGTTACAAACCACAAAGCAAGTGGTGAGCTGTAGTCAGAATGCATTCCTAGAGAAGCTTTCAGAATGTCCCTGTTAGAACTGGGGGTCTCTAGTTGGCAGAGGTACGCACCACTGTCCAAATAGGGACCCTTGCTTCTAGTCAGGGTAAGGAGGAACCACTCTTTAGATAACCCCTGCTCACCCCATTGGTAGCTTGGTACGAGCAGACAGGCTTATCAAAGTATGTGTACCAACACTCACAGTAACACAGTGAAAACACCACAAACTAACTCCACAACAGTTTAGAAAAATTAAGGTATTCAATCTAAACTACACAAGACAAAAACTACAAAATTCCAACATACACAGTTCAAGATTATGGTTTCAAAAGACTTCTTAAGGTTGCGTTAAAATAATCTACAGTTGCGTGAAAATAGTTCACTGTTGCGTCACGTTTAGCCAACAGTACCTTTAGATGCGACAAAGTTCCAAAACAGAAACTGGTGCGGTGGAAAACAAGCGATGGGTCACTCCTGAGACCCTGGGGAGGCAATGCGACAGCCCCGCTGAACGTAGCGGGTGTGTTGCGATGAATCCAGTCTGTATGGGGTGGGAGGTGATACCTTGAATGGTTTCCAGTGCGTATATTCCGTAGGGAGCCTCTCACAAAGGCACGATGAGACGATCTTCGGGATGGCGATGATCTCAGGTGTGGCGGTGATGCGTGGCGCAGAGTTGATCTTCTCCTTTTGCGGCCCCTCGATGCGATGGCTGGGCGTCAATACTCGTAGCGACGTGATGCGGTCCTCAAGCAAGCGGTGCAGCGATCTCATACAGCGAAGACAGGCTCTGCGACGATACTCGCAGCGATGGTACTTTTCCGGTACCGGAGTGATGCGTTCCGGAAGCGAAGGAGGCGTAGGTTCTTGCAGCGGCAACAGGCGCTGCGACGATCTCGATCTTCGCGGTGGCGGGAATTTCCTGGCACTGATGGGGATGCGCTCCGCAAGCGAGCGATGCGTGAAAATTTGCAGATAGTCTTAGCTTCTTGTTCTCCAGCTTTACAAACACCAGGCCACAACTTCCAGATGCCCCTCAGTCGGATTCAGCACTCAGGAAGGGCAGAACACTCTCAGCAGAGTTCAGGGAAAGCTGGGGTGAAGTCCTTTTGTTCCTGGGACTTCTTAACAGGAGGCCAGCTCACAACAGGCCCTTGGAGATCTCTTCAAGCAAGGGGGCAAAGCAACAACAAAGTCCTTCCCCTCTCCTTGGCAGCAAAGCAACTGCAGGTCAGTCCAGCCAGCAAAGCAACAGCAGGACAGTCTTCCTTCTTCAGTCTTCCAGCTTTCTCCTTGGCAGAGGTTCCTTATTGATTCCAGGATGCTCTAATTTTCTGTAGTCTGGGGTCCTATACTTATACCCCTAAAAATCTTAGTTCCCTTTGTGCAGGAGGGCTCTGAGCCCGGTCTGAACCAGTTCTGGGTGTTCCTTGAGCACTTTGTTTTCCTGGCTTCTCCTTTCCTTTCAGAAAGAGGGGCAGGGTCGTCAACCGCCCAGCAGGAGGTAGATCCAGCATTGTGGAAGGCAGGCACAGCCCTATTCAGGCCCAGGTGCTATCCCCTCCCACCACTCTAGCTGCAGATGGAGCTATTCAGCCCAGGGATGGCCCACTCAGCCTCTGGGAGCCACCCAGCCCCTGTCACTCACAAACCAGACAGTCAATTCACAAACAGGCCAAGGCACACAGAAAGGTCAGACAAGAGAACAGCCACTTTCTAAAAGTGCTGTTCTCAAACACAGGATTTAAAAACAACCTTTCCTAAAAGTTGTGTTATTAAATTCTGAGTTCAGGGATACCAGACTTTTAGGCCTTGGTAAAATTTGTATTACGCTGCCAGAGCCAATACATCCTTTGTTTGCGGGATGCACCAGACCGGGGCGGGAAGATTAACATCGCTGCGAGTATCGTCGCAGAACCTGTTGTCGCTGGGTGAGATCGCTGCACCGCTTGCTTGCGGACCGCATCACGTCACTGCGAGTGTCGTCGCAGAAGCCATCGCATCGAGGAGCTGCGAGACAGAGATCACCGCTGGTCCGTGCATCATTGCCCCGCAGATCGTCGCAACTCCAAAGATCATTGCATCGTGCCTTTGCGAGAGAAAACTTCCTACGGAACATACGCACTGGAATCCATACAAGTCCGCCTTCCTTCCCATACAGACCAGATTTGTCGCAACACGCCCGTTGCTGCAGCGGGGTTGTCGCATCGCCTCCCTAGGGTCTCAGGAGCAACGCATCACTTGTTTTCCACCGCACCAGCTTCTGCTTTGGAACTTTGTCGCATTTAAAAGGTACTGTTGGCTAAACGTGACGCAACTGTGAACTTTTCACGCAACTGTGGATTATTTTATCGCTAAACCTAAGAACTCTTTTGCAACCATATTCTTGAACTGTGTATATTAGATTTTTGTTGTTTTGGTCATGTGTAGTTTAGATTAAATACCTTTATTTTTCTAAACAGTTGTGGAGTCAGTTTGTGGTGTTTTCACTGTGTTACTGTGAGTTTTGGTACAAATACTTTACACATTGCCTTTGATAAGCCTTGACTGCTCGTGCCAAGCTACCAAGGGGGTGAGCAGGGGTTATCTCAGAGGGTTTCCTCCTTACCCTGACTAGAAGCAAGGGTCCCTATTTCGACAGTGGTACCTACCTCTGCCAACTAGAGACCCCCAGTTCTAACAATGTCCTTAAGTGAAGATGCAGAGGCAGTTCCAATGACCTGCGTCGAGCGTGGTGATGCCCTTGCGTGAAGATGAGTTGGCTCCGATAGACTGGGATGGGTGAAGCAAAGTACTTGCGTCGAGGAACAGGTGATGTGCAGTTCTCAGAATGATTTGTCGAGCAGCAAAGATGATGCACTGGTTCGGTGGGAGATGTGCCGTGCCGTGGAGTAGATGCTTCTGTTCTACTTTAACCAAATATGGACTGGCTGACAAAGAGTGTGGTGGCACCACTTGGAGGGCAGTACTCACAGCTGGCAAAGTCCAGGCATTGGGTTCAAGGTTTCTGGAAGCCTATTATGTCGCTGAGGCTTCTGATCAGGAGGCCAACCAGCTAAACCTTGGAGTCACTCTGATGTCTTGGGTTTGCATGTTTGATCCAGTCCTTTTCACCCAGGCAACAGGATAGCAGAGCAGCGGTTCAGCACAGTAGGGCAGCAGTCCAGCAGAGTGGAAGTTCTTTCAGCAGCTCGGCAGTCCTTCTTCCTGGCAGTGTCCACAGGTCCAGAAGTGTACTGAAGAATTGAGGTAGGTGACAGCTACTCCCCCTCGTTAACTTAGAGTGGCACATGCTGCCAATACCTATCTTTCCTTGTCTTACTGTCTAGGAGCAATACACAAAAATCAACTGCCGGCTACACCTATCCATATGACCCAGTATCAGGCTACATGCACCAAATGATTAGGACAAGAAAATGCTAACTTTCTAAAAGTATCATTGGTTTAATTGTCATTATAATTCTGACTTAACCATTAAAAAGGTCTTTTAATTACAATTCTTTAGACACCAAAGCCAATCTGTATTCCTATTCCTAATTGGAAGTTACAGCTTATGAGGTAACTCCAATGTTTTCTGTTTGGCGAGGCAAGCCTTGCAGTAGTAAAAAATATATTTAGGTGTTCTCCACTACTAGGACATGTTTAAATACACTACACCCTGCCACGTTGGCTGCTCAGGGCCCACCCTAGGGTTGGCTTATATGTAGTAAAAAGGAAGGTTTGGGCCTGGTAAAAGGTTCATCATCCAAGGTCGAAATTGCTGTTTATACCTGCACACACAGGCTGCAATGACTGGCATAAACAGGTTTACAGGGCTACTTAAGAGAGAGACACAATGAGTGCTGCAGACCCACTATTATCATTTAATGTACAGGCCCTGGGTACATGTAGTACACAGAGGCTTACATGTAAATTAAATATGCCAATTGTGTGTTACCCAATTCTACCACTCTTAAAGGAGAGAGCACCAGCACTTTAGCTCTGGTTAGCAGTGGTAAAGTACGCAGAGTCCTAAAAGTCAACAAAAATAGATTTAGAAAACAGTGAAGGCAAAATGTTTGGTAATAACCCTGCGAAAAGGGCCAGGCCCATCATCCTTTATCAATGGATTGGACAACCAAGCCTCTCTGTCTTGGTTACACTTTTAGAGCAGTCTACTGTTAGTTAAACAGTGGATGACCAGCAAAATACTAAGCTAAATGCCAGAAAAATAGATTTTTCCTCATTTGAATGAATAGAGGCTGATGGAACATTTCATTGTGGCTGCCTAGTATGGGAGTAGCTTTAGTCCCTCCATCTAAGGTTAAGTCTGGGCATTTTGGGCCACTATTTGTCTATCACTGTTCAAATAAATGCAGCATCATTTGCTTTCTGCTACTCTAGTTAGACATGTCCTTCCATTGCTTCCAGAAGATCAGCACAGCTCAGAGCTAGCTGCTTGTGTACTGCCAAAATTGGACAATGTTAGCAGTTTATTTCAGGGGTTACTGTGATTTACTTGAAATACAGAAAGTCTGACTTCTCTGTCAACTGAGAAAGATTTATCATACCTCGCAGGCTTCTGTAATTGCAGGGTTAAAGTTGCATAACTGACATTGGTCAGGAATTGAGCAGAGAATAAAATGAAAATGCCTTTGCCTGATGCAGAAGGCTATTTACTATCAGGCTCAATCTCTCCTGGCCCACTTGTGCCACAATTCTTACTGACATGGCCCCTCTTATCGGATACCCTGGTCCCGAATCACTAACTGTATTTTGAAGTATTAAAAGTAGTAATCCAGTAGTACTACTTCCGGTACAACAAAATGCAATTCAGAAACCTATGGTCGGAGTTGCCTCCACTGCCTCGCTTAGATTTTGTGTACTGTGAGCTCCACCCAGTGACAAAGACCTCTTGACACGTAAGTATAGGATTTAGTAGTAAATGTGGGAGGAACAAGAGTGACTAGGGAGAAAACATGGACTAATTAACTACAAAATGGGTAGGGTTAAAGGAAGTTTAAGGAGGAGGCTAGGGAGAGGTGTGCTAATTCAAAATGCACACTCATATTAATGTAGACAATAGTTCTACACAAAATTCACTTCAAATTCTACTACATCCCTAACAATGGAAACATGCATTGGCACAGCCAATAGGTTGTGTCATTGCCTTTTACTTTTGTTCTTAATGTACAGCATGAGCATTGCTGACTTTGGCAATGATTTATAGCCATGATGTATAGCAGTATGGCTAAATATATTGATAATAAGGGACCATGATGCATCCAGCTGTAATGCACTTTTAAAATAAGAATTGCAGTAGCCCTGACTGTGTCATAGCAGTTTTTAAAATTAGTTTTAGCCACACTGCACAGTATCCGCAGTGCAGTACTAGCATTACTAACGCCCTGTGGCTACACCGAGATGCAGAGGCGTCACTAGGATTGGTGTCACCCAGTGCGGGTAACTCATGGTGTCACCCCCTCTTGACTTACCGCATTGAAGCACACAGGAACATCCCCAGGGTTCATTAACTAAAACAAATTAAACTGTTGGGCAGAGAAGCATATTGCCTGCACCGGAACTCCCAAGGCATTATGCTAAATGCAGTCCTCAATAGTGTTGATACTCACTGTCTCTCAAGCGTTTGTGGCCTAGTGTTGGTATAGCCAGTGCTCGATATTCTTGGACATGTGTTTCATGCTTAGTTGGTATTTGTCCAGTTTGGTTGTGCTTAACAGGCTTCTTCCCAATAGGAATTTCCTTCACCTCACAGTCAAGCAGTGTGTGCTCGATAAAGGACGTAGGTCAGTGCCAAGCACTTTTATATGATGATAAATACTCAGGGCCTCATGTATGAAAACGGTCACATCGCTGGGTGAAAACAGCGATGCAACAGTTTTCAGTGTGCCCTCCTTGCAACACCGTGGATGTGCCACATTAAATATACACCACTACACATCGCAAGGAGTTACAAATATGTCAGTATTACTGTCGTATCTGTAGGTGCAAAAGTGATGCATTGCTGGGGTGTGTATGAAAACAGACACAACTCTAGCAATGTGTCCTTTCACATGGGGGAAGCCCCATGTGAAAGGGCCTGTGTCAGTCTTATGCCTGCTGTAGGGCAGGCATAAGATATTGACACAGTAGTGTCCTAGAAGTGATGTAGTGAAAATTCATAGATTTCACAGCACCACTTTTACAACCCTTTATTGCGGGGGAATGCACACCCTGCATACATTATACCTGACGCAGATATAATGTAGTGCAGGCCTTTACAAAGTGACGCATCTGCTTAGATGCATCACTTTGTAAACGTGGAGCATTTTGTATGCTGCAGCAGTGTCACAAACTGTGGTGCAACAGCAGCATAAAAAGTGTCACAGGCCTTTGTAAATAGGGCCCTCAGTTGTCAGTGTGTCACATACTATCCTTTTATGCTGGACATAAAATACCATCAAATATCCTTGCAAGCTCTTGTTAGGAAAGAGTATGCACCCTAATTTGCAACAGTAATTCAAAATCCTCGTTAATAATTCAATAATCTGAATCAGTTTCACTATCTCTGATTCAATTAAATGTAACATCCCAATGATACTAAGAATGTACTAAAATGTTTTATGGTGATTTCCCATTGAGTAAAGAAATAGTGTCTGTGCGCACCAAATGGCTTACTCTGTTGAAATATTAAATAGGATTGGGCTAAACTCAAAGAAGCAGAATAAATATAATATTCAGTGGTACACACCTCCACCCTGCCCACAAAACATTAAATGTAATTAGTGCCCAACAGTGAATACACCAGGCAACAGCAGCAGTGGAAACTTACATCACACATACTGAAAAGACACAGAACAGCCAGAAGCAGTGGAAGCTTCCCTCATACCCACAGAACAGGTACAGAATGTTAGCTTAAATGCACCCTTTCCACAAAACACAACACAGAGCAGGTACAGATAAGTAGCTGTGCATGATGCGCTCAGACACAAAACAGGCAGAGGAAAAGCAGCAGAAAAGCAAGCTAACCTCACAGAGCGAACAGGTGGAAGTTGGAACACAACAAGAAGCTAGACAAATATGGGGATACTGGTCTCCTCTGGTCGGCAGGGACATGTTAATGATCCTTTCTTCTAATTGTAAAAAAGGTACCCGACTTGTCATTACAAATTGTGCCATGGCTCTCTAGCCCTTAGCTGGTATCAGCAGCACCCCAGCAAGTTCTCAGAAACCATCAACTGGGCACCATAAATACTCAGCTAACACTAAGAGTTCACAAGCTATACTTCAGCCAACTAAATGCTAGCACTCATCCACCCTAAGAGGCCCTCTGCTTGTCCTGAGGCACCATCAGCCTACCTTCAACTCTCATCACAAACTCTCAGCTGGTTGTTACATTTCCAAGTGTCTATCAGCACCCTTAGTTGATCCTCAGACAGTGTTCAAGCCCACTCTACCACGGCTCATTACACAGATCCATTTACTCTGTACCCATCTTCTCACAGACCCTGTCACCATGGTCTCAGGCCATCATTTTTCACTCTCTACTGACAACAGACGACCCAAAGAGACCCTCAGCAGACTTCAGTCAACCCGTAACTAACTCTCGGATGCCCTTGCTGGCCCTCACATTTAATTCCAGCTTTGTAAAACGTATCACCCTTAAGGGTATCCAGGTGCTGGGGGTCATCACGTAGACTAAATGAGCTATTGTCCACAATCACATGATGCTGAGCTGAGCTGCCTCAGGCGTTGGGTATTGAGCCACGAGCCTCTCTCCCTGGAGTAAGCCGCTCAAGCTGCTGCGCCACACTTCTCCCAATTTAACCCACCCCTACTTTCAGCAAGATTTAACTGACCTTTAGCCCCACTGTACCAGTCTCCAAAGCCTCTGGGAGGCCCCCACCTGTGTTTGAAGCCTATCACATAGAAAGATCACCTCAGCGTGCCTTCTGTCCCTCCCGGTCGACAGTCAGATATTTCCAAAGTACCTCTGCTAGCCCTCAATTCCTCTCTTGATTCATAAAATAACCTTAGGCTTCTAAGCCCATAAAACACACCCATTAGAACCCCGAGCCCCTCACTGCCCATGAAGACCCTTGGCAGTCTGCCCTCATCTACTCAGTCGATGTTGTCCCCAGGCACCTGTACTCAGTGTGCTCCAAGGCAATTCCCTAATCTGCTCCTAATGTACCCCTGTCACACTTTCTTAAGCGCTTTTCTTTAATTGGCCCCTTTACAACACTGTGCAAAAGACATACTAATATTGGAACTAAACTGCAAGGCTTTGGTAACCGATTACATGTACAAAATTACATAGATGTATGCATGTTTTGGGTGTGCACGTAGTACATACACATGTGTGTACACACAAAACTTCACTTGCATGCATCTTGTGATAAGAGCATTGCAGTTTAGCAGCAATTTTAAAGTGTATTCTGTACAGCACTGTTCTGCAGATTTCTGGTACAAATCGTAGTAAGATTGTTCAGTTAGTTAACGCAGCTGTTGCGTATGGCCTTGTGCAAAAGGTAGATAACAAGACCCGACCCTGGAGAATAATTAAGTTGGTTGTCCCTCTGCTGTAAAGATATGCCCTTGACCTGCATATCGTAAATCGGAATCCTTCCCAGCCTAAATCAAACTGCAATTGTAACGAACCAGATATTATGGATGTCCTTTGGCTTGATGATAATACTATGAAGTCAACAAATTATGCAGCTTTTTATTGTGCTTTGAAAAAAGTCATCGTTAAGTTATGTATCAATATTCATTTCCGTACATAATAAAAGTAATATTATCTAAAATTCACACGTTGTCCTTGCCTCTAACGAAGTCAAGATACGAAAATAACTGCTCCCTCTCTTTGTTCTTGTGGCTCAGGACACACATTTCCAGATTTTGTTTTATCTCTTCATCATCACGCATACATCACATGGCCCCGCTTGTTGCCACCTGGTCATACTTATACAACCCTCTCCCAGTCATCACCGCTCCGACACAATTGCCAAAATGCGTTTCAGTTTGAAGGTTTCAGAGGCTGATATGACCTGACTTGCTCCCGATGTTTTCCGAAAGACGTCCTTATTCCACCGTGATATCGTCATACAATTCCTGCTGGACTTCAGTGCACTACCGTGCCTGGGGTAGCAAAAAGTGACATCATCTACCCATCGTCCTCACAGAGCAGAGGCGAGGCTGCAGAGCTGTGTTACACAGCGTAACCTTGGTGTAACCCCGTGTGGGTGGTGTCACCCGATGTGGTCCGCACCCCCTGCACACCCCTAGTGACGCCACTGGGCCCAGCAAGAAAAACGAGAATGACACCTCTGGTCGTTGATAAAAGGGAGGTAATGGGCGCCCATCTGCCTCCAGAAAGGCCACTCAGGCGGCCACTGGCGGTATCCGAACAAAGCAGAAACCACCCAAATCGGACCCCCAGACTGCTCAAAAAAGCAGCCCACAGCTGGAACTGGACACCGGCCCCTTGGGCATTGCCCAAGGGCCCGCGTTACCATTCCGACCCCGGTTAGCATGAACACCACCCTTTCACATCAACATCTAATTTCATTTTTGTTTTTGGTCAATTTAAAGTGATTTGCTTGCAGGTGGTGGATGCAGTACCTTAACCCTCTATCTGCAGATTACTTGTAGTTTTTTGGGCCTTGTTCAAGCGCTACCTAGTGAATCAATAGGTGTTTCTATCTCAAGCAGATGCCTTTCTTTTTCACACAGCGACTGGGACAATGGAGGGGGCATCTAGCAAGCTCCCCAGGCTCAAGTTCTCTTCAAAACACTTTTTTCGTTGTGTGAAAATTAAAAGAAAGGTAACTAGTAAAACGGTCTACCAAATGCAAGGCATAACTGCATCAACTTGCTCCCCAGCTCTGTATGTTTAGGTTAAATATACATGACCACTAAGTTTTGTGGAAAATGTTTGTCTTTGCCGCTTGCCTAAAAATAAATAGTTACTGCACTTCATTTTAAAGCTCAGCATCGTTTTGTAGAGGACGCAGGCTTACAATCTGTGTTTGAGGCAAACTTAATAGCTGGATATATCCAGCGTCAATGAAGTGGGCAAGACAAATACTTTGACAGTTACATTTCCCAAGACCCTGAAATAGACAAGCCACATCTGAAGGTGTCTAGCACGCAAATCAAAGAATAAACGTGCGACGGAAAAAAAGTACTACGTGTATTGAGATTATTAGCTGAAAAGTGAGAGTATATTGCAACTTTCATTTCATTTAGTGTCTTTACAGGCACCACCTTAAAAGAGCAGATTCGGAAGAAGATGCATATAACAGATAATGAATATGATCACGAGGCCCAAAAGAAATCCGAAGAGGAGCGTTAATCCTAAAGTAAATACAACACTGTTTTAATAACAAAGAGTACTTCATTAAATGCAAAAAACACTTTATTCCACACATTTTACGACCACATACAAATGTAAATAGCCATAATTGTATGCAACATAACCACAATGAGAAATGAGAAAACAATAGAAGAAACGAAGAAGTGACCGATCAGTAGATCTGTAGTAGCAAAATAAATCTGTTTTTGAGACTCTTCAGAGGAAAACTCAGTAGTATGCAGTACCGTGCCTCGGGTAGCAAAAAGACGTGACATCATCTACCCATCGTCCCCACAGAGCAGAGGCGAGGCTGCACTGCAGAGCTGTGTTACACAGCTTAACCTTGGTGTCACCCCATGTGGGTGGTGTCACCCGGTGCGGTCCGCACCCCCCCCGCACCCCCCTAGTGACGCCACTGCCGAGATGGCAATGCACATCATCATCATGAAAACAGAGAGAGACCTATTGTCTTTGTCAGTGCCCAGCCTCTCCGTGCAAACGTACACACAGTGAAAGGAGAAGATTATATTGTAGTAAAATATTTACAGTCACATATCCAGGAGGGGCACGTGTCTTGTTAAACTGAGGAAGTAGTGAGTTGTGTCTGTGAGAGCAAAGACGGGGGAACCAGGAGGAGCTTGTGTTTGTGTGCCTTGAAATGCCAAGTTGGGCGCAGCTGGGCATTACAATGGACAGACTGTATGAGCCCAGAAGCTAAATCTGTCTTCAGCGTCTGCATTCATTGCTATAAAACAATGCTGCATAAAACAGACTGCAGCACACATAGAAAGAGCAAATCACCACTAGTGAGTGTTCATGTGCAGGAGAATTTCTCTTTCTGCACATAAATAGTTATTAAATAATGATGAGTTGCAACTTCTATGTGTGCTGCACAAAGCAGCACACATAGAAGTTACAAATCACCATTAGTGATTGTTTATGTGCAGGAAGGGATACCTTCCTGCACATAAACAATCATTCCCTGCAACGCTGACACCCTTGCACTGTGGTGCAAGGCTGCCCGTGTTGGTGCTAGGCAGCTAGATTCAGCGCCAGTGCTAGGGGAAATGCGCTGTATTCTTGTGAATACGGCGTATTCCTGCATTTTTAAACTGATGGAGCGTGGCGTTTAGCAATTTTGGAGCTATACTGCGCTTCGCCTGTTTGTTGTAAATATGCTCCTCTGTGCCATAGTTTCAAACTGTATCAGGTTCAGTAAAACCTTGTATGCTTCTGAGGTCAGTAAAATGTGCACCAGAGGCATCCGTGCTTGCAATACTTGGGTATATATCTTAGGATCGGACAGCTAAATAAAAATATACAATCATTGGTAGAAGCACAAGCATGAGGGGAGACATGTGGACAGCGGCGCAGATAAATGAGATCAGGGGCCGTATTAAGTATTGCCATTGTTTGCGTCGGGCGCACCTTTGAAAAGTTGCGCGTGGTGCAAATAATGCCAATGAGCCCCATTATGGTGAATGCGCACAGCAGCGCATTCATGTGAAAACACAGAGCAGCTGCTCCGTGTTTTCACAGTGCAAGTGACAGCTGCCTGCACTTTTAAAGGGGATTAGAGATCCCGTTGCAGGTGGGTGCAGTCAGTGACTGTACCCCCTGCAGAGGGGTGCTCTCAGGGGTCGCACTGACAATGAGCCACCTTTTAAATGGCGCACTGTCATTGTGCCTTCTGAGGCCTTCTTTGATTCTGTGCCCTTGTCTGTAATATGTCACGGTCACAGAGTCAAAGGAATTCCCTCATTTGCATAGGGCACACCCATATGCCAATCAGGAAGCACCCTCTGTTGATAGCACTAGCGCATTAAGAGCGCCAGCGCTATTATAAAAAGGTAGGCACAAGAGTCTGCGCCCCTTTCTATAATACCAAAGTGCCCCAGGGCAAAAACACCTGTTGTGCCTCCGGGGCACCTTATGTAATACGGCTGTAGGTTTTTGAAAGCATGCAGCAGTATTTCTGCTGAAAGTCATTTTCCCCAGCGCCCCCTGAAGACATAGTCCCAGTATCCCTTCCTTTGACAGATCAATCAACATTACACAGTGGGTTTAATGTGGGTACTGCAGAGATTGTTGTGTGTTCTCAGAGGTCACGCCAGCCTAAAATTGAAAACACTACCAAACAGGTGACGTGTGTGGATATTCTTCTGTGCCCCTGGCTAGATTCTGTGGCTGTACTGGGATTTTCACGGGACCAGTGTAAATACTAGATACAGATTTATAGTGCTTTATACAAGCTTTCCCGCACCCGAAGCACCCTGTTTCAGATGTAGTGCTTCGATGAACCATCACAAAAAACTTTTACGGCCATTCTGGCGTTAAACCCGTTAGCCCTCCTTTTTGAGAGTGGATTGTGTGTGGTGCTGCATTAAGGAGCACTTTTCTTGTGCAACAACACCTTGGAAATCCTTTACTCACAATTGTGTGGCCTGTGTAATAGAGAATTGAACACATTTAGATGCAGCTTTAGTACCTACCGCTGGAAGAATCTGGCACCAGTGCAGCAATTTAATAGCTCGATTATGAAAGCATTATAAGGCAGCTTTTTTGCACCCCTACACAAATGCAGATACGCAGATGTCGAAAGTCGGGCTCCTCGCTTTATTCTCAGCATGATCTCATTCATTCATCCTTCATTCAGGCACGTTTTAAGGCATGGGCAAAGTAGCTTCTGGCCCAGGGCCCCAGCCTTTCGGGGGAGAGGGGGGGATACTAGATCGGGCTCTATTCGTCACACAGTCTCTTGCCCTGATGACCTTGAATTATTCTTAAACATAGATTTTTTGAAATACCATTTTCCTTTATTTTATTTTTAATATGGGTGATATGTAGGTGTCTTTTACAGACATTTGGCAGATAAATGTTATGTTTGTTTTTCAGCACCATGCAACATCCATAAGAAGTTCCATTTTGAGCGAAACAGGCCCTCACACACGAAATGGAAGCGGGGCACAGATTATTTGCAAAACTATTAGTGAGCTGGTGCTAAATTACAGTATTGAAAACATACATCACTGCCCCTGAATATTAATGGAAACCATTTAGAATGCGATCAGTGAGCCTGTGCAGCGTCAGTGACCTGGCCAACGGCCAAAGAGGGCTTGAAAACACTGAAATTGGATCATAAATTCAAAGCTGTTGGATACAGGGGCCCCCAAATTACGTTTGTCCCAGGGCCCCCAAAATCCTTAAGATGTCCCTGCCTTCATTCGAGCCGCACCCTCTCAAATACTGTACCACGCGGAAAATAACTTTCTTCAAAATTAGGTTTATCGGCCCAAAGAGAACCGCTGGTTTGTGAATTATGAGCAGACCTGGAAAATGAATACTCTGCAGCCCAATGTCTAGCTATGTGGTGAGCAAGCCCTCTTCTTCAAGGGGTGTCGGCAGAGAGAGTGGGCGGGGGGGAGAAAGAGTACCTCATTCACTTCGGGGGCACCTCGACGCTGATTAACTTGAGTCACTGTGTGCTTGGTGCCTGATCCACAGAAAGGATCCGAAGTGACCTTTGGACAGCATTGGACAATTAAGTAGCTGCAAAGAAGAGGGACACTGAACCCACCAAATGGTAAGCAATGGGCGGGCTCCAAGACCTTTTTGTAAACAATAGCATCTCATAAGTGGGAGCGCATTCTCTCGCAGGCTTGACCCTAAATACAGCATTTTGTTTATTCGAGCCCAGCTTTGGAGTAAGTCAAGCACTACCCAATGGCCAACCACTAGCACTTTACCACACTCCCATAGAAAACAGTGGACGGGGTCTGATCGGCACAGAGCAATAAACGGACTAGGTAACATAGATGGGTGCTCCTTTTGACGAATATATGACTATAAAGGACACCCCCCCTCTGTGACCATGATGCTGGTATCCCCTATAAACTAGGGTTTCAAGTCCCCACCAACGAATGAACAGGTAGGACTGACGTGTAGGGCCCGAATTAGGTAGCCTCCCTGACCAACTAAACTAGTCTAGAGGTTAGATTGTTTTGAAACATATCACCACTAGGGATCCACATGCCCTGATGAATGCCCTAGACCTTTTAAGCTATTTGCCAATGGGCAGAAACATGTTGGCAGGTAGGGGATGGGTGTGAGTCATTGTACTAGATACCCACCCAACTTTGATTTTTAATCATACCTAGTGTTGTTCCATAGAATAAAGGTATTACCCAAGGTACACTAGGGTATTTTTAAGTGTACATCTGGATCCCCATTTCTGTCAGTGTTGTCCAGTAATATTTATGTAAGAACTCCCTCCTGTCTAGTCAGTCTTCGAGGAGGTCAAGTCTGCCTTGGTGGCACTGTTACCGGAGTGGGGAGAGGACTTCTATCATGACGCATGACACTAAAAAGTGTGTGAGGTGTCCTCTTCACTAAGTCTATACACATGTAAGAGCCCAAAGTGTTGCAGCATCGAATACACAACCAAAAAATGACAGTCCAAGAAATCAGCTAACTGTATAAAATCAATGAAAACAGACACAAATATTTAGGTAAAAAGTACTGCTAATTGGTATGACAGTTCAAAACCAGTCTGACCAAATAAATCAGTCAGCAGCTAATCATGTGCTAAAAGCTTAAGGGGCAAAGATGTGAGAAGTAAAAAGAGGGGGGGGGGGCAAAAAATGAAAAGATGGCTATTCTCTGAAATTAATAAAAATGAGTCTTGGACTAAAACTTAATGCCCTAGTTACTTACCGGTAATCTTCATTACTCCGAGAGTCTTCCTCGTCACATAACTAACAAAGTGATTATCAGCTCCACGCCAGATTCCTTCAAAGCAAAAAGTTAGCCTCCCATGCCTCCCCTCCCTTCCCAACATGGCCGACTCTTATCACCCTTGACCTCTATAAGAGTTGAGCCGACCTAACCCACAGCCTGACAACTACCAAGCATGAACATGAAGACGATAGCAACACAAAGAGGGAGGGAAGGGAACTCATGTGGCGAAGAAGACTATACTCGGAGTAATGAAGATTACAGGTAAGTAACCGGGCCATTACCTCCTCGTAAGTCTTCCTCGCCACATGACTAACAAAGTGAGCACATACCCAAGCCAGGCAGCTTCATGGAAACTCACAAGAAGCCATGGAGAGGAAGGAAATGTCAAAGAAGTCTGACAAAACCAAACACAGAGGAATGGACAAAACCACCCAACAGACCGGCAAATACAAGCCAGAAGAACCAGCCCGAGAACGGCAACAGCGAAACCTCTACGCAGAAGGCCCATCCAAGAACACAGGCAAAGAGCCAAGCACAGGAGCGGAGAGAACCAGGCCACAGCTCGACAACCACATCGAAAGAAACCCCTGTGAACGGAGCCCAAAACACAGAGATAACCCAGGCGGACTGACCCCTAACTAGAGCCCACCACCCAAGACCCCCGAAGGCCAGCAAGAAAACCCACCGAAGCGGACCGAGAGAGCACGCAACCAGACCGCAAGGAGCCAAAAGCAGCAAACAAAAAGGCCCAACCGAAAGAAGCAGCCTGGGCCAAAGACCCCAAGACCGCCCAGCCGACACCGAAGGAAAAGAGGGCACCACCATCAAGGTGACAACAAGATGGGACAGCGGCAAAAAAGACGCTGACCGACCCAAACACAGCAACACTGCATGTCGGGCCACCAACAGCGAGAGAGCAGAATCCGCCCCAAAACCACCGACTGGAGGGAAGCAGGAAATAAAACCCACTGGGCCCAGCGGCAACCAAGGGGACTGAGGGCAGAAGCCACACAAAACGGTTCGGCAAGAACCTAAAGACCGGGGTAGAGTGCAAAAAGAACCTAGCACCCCAATCCGACCATAAACAAGACGACCACCCAAACCCCACCAACAAGGCTAGAAACAGGCAGGATACTGACCCAGTGGTACAAACGGAATGCAACCCAATGGAAGAATCCAGGATGGCTCAAGGAAAACAGCCACAGGGGGCCATTGGAAACCACTCCGAAGCAACCCAGCCTCCAAAGGACCCAAACTGAAAGCAAGCGGAAAGCCTGCAAGGCCATCCAATGACCTGGAAGAACCGAAGGGACCAGGAAGGAACGTGAACACCGACCACAGGGCCACAGAAACACCCCAATGGCGAGACAAAACAGAAGAGCCAGGCAAAAGGAGCCCCACAGCAATGCCATCACCACCCACAGGGAGCAAGAACAAGTCAGCAGACACACACCCAAGAGCTAGGGCTGAAGAAGAAGAGGACATAGAAAACCCCACCGAAAGCAGAGGGCCTCGTAAATGGGAAGTAAGAACCGAGACGTCCAGCACCCCTGGGTAACAAACTCCCACAGCAGCGGAAAGCACAGGAGATGGACCCAGGCAAGCACCACCAACAGAACAAACACCCCGTCCAGGTACAACAAGCCCAGAACCCGCTCGAGCAAAGGAAACAGAGGAAAAGCGCAAAGCCGTAGCCCGGCCAACGCAGGGAAGCCAACACCACTACCCCAAGGAAACAAACTGGGCCCGGAACAAGGGGGCACAGCCACCCACAGGGAAACGGATGCCAAAGGGGAAAAACCCAGCACCAGAGACACCCCATGCAGCACCCCGACCTCTGGAGAGAAAACACCAGGATCTCAGCCCCGGCACCCCAGCCAAGAACAGAACAACCGTGACAATAAGCCCAAGGGAGCGAACCAATCAACCTCCAGGAGAAGAAGGCAGGGGAGAAACTGACCGGCCCAGAAACCCCCGCAGGGCTGGGCAAACCCCGGACAAGCCAAAGGAAACGGGCATCAAAATGGAGGGATGAGAAACCCGCTAGCAGGAGGACCAACCGACCCTGCACAAACCAGGAACTCAAGCCTGTGCCTCAGTACCATCAGCCGGCAAAGGGCACAACCACCCGGAAAGGGGACAACAGGAAAGGAAGAATGCAGGCTGCATCTGCAGACAGGGCAGGACAAGAGCCGTGCGACCGACCTGCGACCCAGGAGAAGGGGAAGAAAGAGGGCACCAGCAATCCAGAACGGATCAACTCATCGGACGAACAGAAACTGAGGGACAAGGAGACCATCGGGACAACCAAAGACACCCATAAAGGAATAGATGAAGGCGAGCCCAGGGGAGCAACAGGCATAAGCAGAAAGCAACACCAGCACCCCCAACCACAGTACCCAGATGGGATCCGAAAATCAGTGGGGCAGAGGACAAACCGGGGGGGGGCGCCCAGCACCAGAAGAGCACAACTCCACACTGAAACAGGCAGAGACACTGAGAGGAAAAGGAAAAGAGGCCCACAGCCAAACACGAGAAGACCCGAAAGACAGCAAACAGCGCCACAGCAAGCCCAAGTAAAATGAACAACAATAGCAAAGGTTGCGAGTCGAAACCCAGACTAGACAAAGTTGATGCCAACCAGCGAACAACCACCTTCGGGCACGAGCAGGCGAGCCCAACAACCGAAAACAGGCTGCAGGAGAGTGACAAGAGTGTAGGTAGGATCCACGGACCCAAAACCAAGGCCCCCCAGGACGTGGGGAGAGGCAAAAGACAGCCCCCAAAGCACTGCATGAACAAATACCACCAAGTGCCACAGAGAAAGCACAAGCGGGAGACAAGATCAAACACGATCAGGGTGGTATGGCCACAGGCACAAAGACCACCGACCTGGGGGACTGCAGCATATCTCTGAACCCTTAACCCATGAGAGCCTGCGTCACCCGAGGCACAAGACAGACCAGCGAGCCGTAGCTCCACGGTATCCCAACGAAAAACAGGAGCGGGACAAAAGGCCACGCACTAAAGCCCGCCTGCCAGCCAACAGGGCCCACAAGGAGGCGAGGCAGAGGACAGGAGCTGGAGACCAGGAACCACGCACCCCATCCTGTTGGAAAACCAAACCACCCAGGCACCAAAAGCCCATATGGGAGCCCCACAGGGATCCACAGGCAAGCACAATGGACGGAGGAACAGGCGCAGAGAGATGGACAGTCAGGGGGCTGGAGGAGGGTGCCGGTGACCACAGTGGGGCAGATGGATAGCCAACAGGATCAAGCCCCAGGGAAAAACATGTGCCAGGACCTGACTCCACCAAGACAGCCCGAGATGCCGGGAAGCCACTGTGTGGGGGTATGCTCACTGACCCAGAGCCAGCACTGAGACCCGGGGCCAAAGGCAGGCCCAGAAAAGCTTTCGGGGACAGACACCGGCCCAGAAACAGAGAGACAGAGACAGAAAGGCCTATAACTGAGATGACTCAATGTCAAACTTGCCAACATAAGACAAATCAGCAATGATATGTCCATAACGCCGACACAGAAGCATACGACGCCCACCTAGACATGGAAGCCACACTCAACACGTTTGCACGCCGGCCTAATAACCTAAATAAACTAATGAACAGGAACACAACTGGGCCAGGAGTGACCGTCCACCAAACCCTGGTAGAGGAAAGGAAGGCAGAAGCGTAAGATGAGGATGGAAGCGCTCCGGAAACACGGAGACAAGCAAACACAACGGAAACCCGGCCCCAAACAGGGAGGCCAGCCGTAAGCAACTCTGAAAAGGCAAACAAGCTGTGACTACCCTCCCAGGTCTCAAACCCAGGAACTGCATTTGGCAGAGACAGACATTAGCAGCAAGCCCACAGCCCACCGAGCCAACCCGCCGGCCGCACAGAGAACCCTGAGTCAAAATAACCAGAGCCAACAGAGCGCACACCCAGTTAAACCAGCACTCTGAGCCCGTACCTGAGAGAAAACAGCCACGTGGGAAGCCAGACAAGCCCATCCCTGCCCCACAGATGGGGACTAGAAACACGGCCTCTAGTTGCACCTCACCCCCTCGTGATATCCAGGAGAAACACCCACAGGTGGAACGATCCTGCGCCGGGAGCTGCACCCATCCCGGTGACAAGCAGGTAAGCCCTTCTGAGATCCAAGGAGCACGGAAAACAAAAACCCAAAGGAAGTGGGTCTCCAATGCTGCCTGTGCCAAACGCCAGTAACCAGGACTGAAACAGCGTTGGCCGCAGTGTAGGAAAGTAACCAGGAGCATATCCCGCTGTCATCATGAAAACGGGGGCCTGGCCGGAGACCGTAGAATGGTCCACCGGGCCCCCCTGCCCAACGACCAAGACACAAGTCTCGCCGACCCCCCTCCCCAGTGTATTAAACTGGGGACTCGGGGAGAGCCGACCCGCTCGTACGCTCAGAAGATTTGAAAAACAAACACAGAAAACAGGAGCAGGGTACAGGAGGCCTGGGTACAAACAATGTTCTCCTGCAATAAGGCAGGACAAAAACAAATGTCTACACGGACAGGGGTCAGAATGAGCCTCGAGGCAGAGCCCCAGACTACCCCAGCCACCCCCCTGGAAACCCTTGGGTCGCTAAGGAGGAGCCTAACCGGACCTGGCAGGATACTGGAGGAAGGAAGAGGGGAGGGTCCTAGATCCCACGGGCCTGCTAGAGCAGGACCACCAACCATGGACCCAAGTACCTGCTACAGCAGGAATCACTTACCTGAAACACGCCCTGGAGAATCTGCAGCGCAGAACCAAAAAACACCGGCTGTGGGTTGGGCCGGCCCTCCTTTTATAGAGGTCAAGGGTGATAGGGGGCGGCCATATTGGGAAGGGAGGGGAGGCATGGGAGGCTAACTTTTTGCTTTGGAGGATTCTGGTGTGAAGCTGAAGCTCACTTTGTTAGTCATGTGGTGAGGAAGACTTACGAGGAGGTAATGCAATATTGGAAATAAAACGTGTGACCATGATGATGAACAGGGAATTGTCTCCGCTGATCCCATTTTCAAAACCAAGGTGAATAAGGAGGTTGGGAGTAAAGGCAATGGTGAAATGAATAAACTAACAAGCAAGGAACCAACTAAAAGGCTAAAAAAAGTAGAGAAACGGAAGCGCCTTTTCAAAAAGCAAGAAACGCTTGTCATCACTAACAGAGACCGTGTTTAATGGACCTCGTACACTGGTGAGGAAGCATCTGTGCAGAATCAATGTCCAGGACCAATAAGTGTGGATATGGTCGGAACGGTGCAAACATGAAATCCACAAGCCATACCCTTTTTCATGGTTAAAGCAGGGGTGGAGAACAAAAAATGCAACTATTGAGAGTAGCATGGAAAGGCGAAAAAAGCAAATTAAGCACTGCCACTTGTCACTTAGAGTTCATCGCTCTATTCTCTGATGCAGGTTCTGTTCACTCCTTGAATAGATCTCAGCAGTTACCCTTCTGCTATGCAGTGTCAGAATTAAGGGTAGTGTCATCACAGGATATAAAAAGATTAGCTTTGGATGAGCACACAGGCATGTATGTGCACGGAAAGAAGGTGTCAAATAATAAAAGAGGAGTTTGCATCAGTTAGTGTAAGCAGTTTTTTTAAATCCATTTGGATGAATTCCACATCATAGGAGTAGCTGTCCTGCTGTGCCACCAATAACCATTAAAGGGCAATAACCAACCACCACGTAATCAACCTCTGAAGGAAGCCACTAAGATGTCTTGCCTAGTGGACCCATGCCCGTCGAGGAACAAACAACTGCCTCGCGTCAATGGGGTCCGTTTTGACACCCTTCGTATTACAGCAAGTGACCATTCAAGGTCAATCAAACTACCTGCCACTGAAAAAATGGTGGACAAGGAAGGAGGTCAAGGTTGGGCTTGGTTGGAAGGAAGTCCGACAAGCA
The DNA here is from genome assembly GCF_964261635.1 of Lissotriton helveticus. Classification (NCBI taxonomy): domain Eukaryota; kingdom Metazoa; phylum Chordata; class Amphibia; order Caudata; family Salamandridae; genus Lissotriton; species Lissotriton helveticus. The sequence continues at coordinate 1,764,373,833 of NC_136065.1, forward strand.
GCAGTAGGAGCAGGCAAATGACGAGAAAATCGAGAATGTAAAATATTATGATTATATGGGGATACAATTTACTAAACAGCTTAACTGCAAGGTACAGATATTTAAGGCTAGTACTGTTCTATAGAAGACTTTTGGGGCGGTATTAAAATTCAGACCACAAGCAGGTGCAGAATGTATTAGTACCGTAATCCAAATCTACAAGAGCAGAAGGCAGTAGTGGCCAAACTTTATGGGGCAAAGCTTTTGGGGAATGGTAACTGTTAGAAATTGGTTGGTAGACGTATGTACTTTGTCCATGTATGGACCACAATCCTCGCATAGGTAAGTCACAACACAATCTAAATTATCCTGTGCTCACCTTCTGGTAGCTTTGCACAGAGAAGGCAATGTGTAAAGTATTTGTGCAATAACTCATACAGTAACACAGTGAAAACAACACAAAAAGACTCCACTACAGTTTGGAAAATAAAGTATGACTTTATGAAGAAAACAAGACCAAAAAACAAAAATCCAATGTGCAAAAGTTGAGATATTGAATTTTAAAGAAATAAATGCAATAAAGCACTTAGAAGCAAGTAGCGCTAGAAAATGTACCTGATGTCACATTGGACTGGGGCAAAGTCAAACTTTGAGTTGACTGCAATAGAGCGCCAGCCGCCTACAGGACCCACATAGTCCTTTCCTGGTCACAAGCCGCAAGATGTGTCAATATTCTCCATGCAGTGAAGGCAATGTGTCAGTTTCAAAAACGGGTGCCGGACTCGAGAAGAGTCGAGCAATATGCTGATTTCTGCCATGGATTCGAGGGAATGTGTCACTCTCACCAAGCTGCAGTGGCGGTGATATGCTGTCCAATACATCGATCTCTGGAGGCAAATCACTGGTTCTGCAGCGGTGCGCAAATTTTATTCAAGCAACCGGGTCGGTATGCCTGTTCTTCTACACGCAGACAGGAGATGCGTCAAAATCAGTGTTGCAAGTATCTGGGCCACTTCCAGTGAGCTGGGCACAGGATCAAGGATAGAGACGTTGATATTCCTGAGTCTCATGCACCTGGAGCCAAGCTAACAAGCCCTTGTAGATCACTTGGAAGAAGGAACAGTTCAGTTATCCTTCAGCAGAGTCAAAGAGCAGCAGGCAGCAGGGCAATAAACAGAAAAGCAGGCCTTCCAGATAGGAGTCCAGTTGTGTCTTTTGAGCAGCACAGCAGTTCTTCTAACAGAGGTTCAGGTGTAGGTCCAGAAGGGTCTGATTTGCTAGGCTCAGTATTTACACCCAAATATGCCTTTGAAGTGGGGAAGACTTCAAAGAATGGCTTTGAAGTGCACCAGCATCCCTTTCAACCCAGTCCTGTCTTCCTCCCCCTGTAGGGGGTAATCAGTCTTTTGTGTGGGGCAAGGTCACTACACTTTGAAGTGAAAGTGTGAGCCCCTGCCTCCCTTCCTGCCCAGGAAAGGCCATCAGAATGCAGATGTACACAGATGGGTAAACAGCTACACCTAGCTTTCCTGTGTTTGTGGCTGTCTGGAGGAAATGCAAAAAGTGTAACTGTCACCCAGCTCAGACGTGTATTGGAGACAAACTACAAGGCACACCGAGCAGTAAGAGCAGAAAAATGTTCACTTTCTAAAAGTGGCATTTCTAAAATAATAATGTTAAATCACACTTTAGCAGAAAAGCGAATTTATCATTACCTTTCCAAAGAAATGAAACATGATGCAGCTACTCCTTTCTAATCAGGAATTACATCTTAAAGGTATTTTAAGGAATTCCCAATGTTAGCTAATGGCAGTGGAGTGGTGTGGCTCACTGGTTAGAGGCGGCAGACCTGGAAGCAGAGGACGGCCCGGGACCAGGGTTCTATCCCCGACGTGGCAGGGTCGTCGACCAGGGTCAGCGGACTCGATAATTCTCGCCTCGGTGCCTACTCTAACCAGGAATCACACTCGGCAACTCTGGGCATTAGCTTGCCTCATCTCCACAACGGCCCCCCACATACGCCGGGGATGCCTGGTTTCACCTTGGAGATACCCAGTAGGGACCATCTCACAGGGAAAGCCAGGACGGGTTCCCCAGCGGTCTGCAGCGCAGAGATACTCCTTCGGGAGTCGATTCTAGCGCTTTAGAAACCCACAATTAATTAATTAATGAGAGGAGTAGGTGTCACAACACCAACCAACAGTGCATGTCCTACCTTTTAGTTACACAGCACCCTGCCCTCAGGCCTTCCTAGGTCCTATTATAGGGGTGACTTAGGGTTAATAAAGTGGGAGTTTAAGGCTTTGCAAGTAGTTTTAAATGCCAAGTCATAGTAGTAAGCTGGCAGGGTAGTCTATATACTAATGGCAAACCTGACATCTCCTAGTCAATTTTAGCTCACTACCAACACATCTCAAAAATCACCCCACTTGGACACCCTCGCATTCATCAGACAGCAACAAAACTAAAACATCCCTGCCAAAGTGACCCTTCAGTGGACCTGTTGGGCATTACAGCGCCAGTCCGACAAGGAGCATCTGCCCGATGATGAAGCATGATATCTCTAGGGATCTGTGAAGGCAACAAGAAACAGTCTTGTTGATAGCCCCCTTTCTGATATGTCCTAAACATACACTCTTTTCTTAGGAACAGTGACTCCCCGACTTTGATTTGATATGAACCAATGTTTTGGGAGACAGCACATGCCCTTTAGCACAGGTTAGCAGTGGCAAAGTGTGCACAGTCCAAAAGCCAGCAAAAACAAAGTCAGAAAAAGGGGAGGGAGAAGGCAAAAAGTTTGGGGATGACCCTGCAGAAAGGACTGGGCCAACAGTAACCAACATATGATGCAAGTAGTTGAAAATAATGTTCTAAGATCATAGCTAAGGTTGAGACTAAGTACCCCCCAGCTGGCACTTTATTTGGAACTTTACCTTGTGCCAATCTATAATATGGCTTGAATAATTCCAGTGTCATATTGGATCAGGCTGGTTAGGAACCCAAAAACATCAATATACTTACAATCACTGGGGGGTGCAGATAGATGTGGCATACCAGGACAAAGTAACTGGCTGGTCCATGTAAGGAGATTATTAATCAACTAACAATTGGGATCTCTTTGGATGAAAGGAGCGTTAGCACATGCTTAAGTACGGAGCAAAGTTTGCCATGATAAGACCTGCTTTTTTGCACATTTTCTACAGCACGTTAAAGATGGCTCTTGCCCCAATTTATCAAGGGAAAACAATGGTTCCTGCGGTATAATATTTGTATATTTGCAAAGTCAATACAAAGCATAATAGCAATTTTCAAAAAACATTAGGGGGTTTAGCAAGGGATGGCAAAGGGAGAAGCAAGGCACAACTCATAATACATGTAGTTTATATCAAGGTTTTTGTATTTTCAAAACATTGATTCCATCAATAATATACAATTTATACACATAGTAAAGTGAAATAAGTGCAGTGTGTCCCAAGTGTTTTTAGTGAGAACCAAATAGTAATTAAGTGACAATAAGTGAGTATCTACAGGTTTCTACTGGGTATATATACAGACAAGGGAATTTGACCAAAAGCAGTAATACACTAAATATCTAGTACAGTGGCCATCTATGTTTCTAGGCACTGTCTTGCGTGGTTCATTCCCACTTGCGTCGACGGCGTTTCGACCCGGAAGAATAAGGGTCTCGTCAGGACTGGTCATTAGGGGGCATCTAAGGGAATTGAAAAGGGAGTGAGTGAGGGCATATACTATGTACAGATAAGGGTAAATGGTAGAATGTGGAATATGTTTAGTTACCTCTCAGTGTGTAAATACACAACTAGCAGCCCATGCGTGATAAGGAAGGATAAAACAACTTACAGTGTGCCCGGCCGGGTACTGTATAGTGGGAGAGAAATGGACGCAAGTAAGGTCAAGGTAGATTCCTTGTACATGACAATACTCACAGGGAGCAGGCTAACGGTGGTACTTACCACTGTAGACAGAATCAAATTGTGGAAGTCTATGTATAACAACTTCACCACTGGTCGTGACAGGATTTCAATACTGGCGGACGGTGCCGGCAGACTGTGGTTATCGGTATTTTGCTAGTGGATTTTCGGACGGCAAGCGGTCGATGCCGCCTGGATAATTGCCCTTCAGCCGGAACAATGCCTACATGGAAAGTGAGCTTATGTAAATTCTGCCCACAGCGTAAGGGACATACATATTGGTAAGAAAAGCGCTAGGGGAGTCCTACCTGAGCTGGAAAAGGATAGCGCGATCGCTTCTCTCAATGCGTCACCCGAACGTTTGGGGATCTGCCGGTGACGTAGGCCAGCGTCCTTGCAGTATGTACCGTACTGCGCGTACTGAATGCGCAGACCTAACTAGAGGAGCAGGAGTTGTGTAATTTCATCAGACAGTGCTAGAAGATAACTACATCCTTGCACTTCTACGAGGGTGTGTGCCTTATCCCTTTAGACAACGTACCAAACGCAGCATTCCAAAGAAGTACAAGTGTACCATATATAATAATACATTCTCTGAATGCAGAATACAGTTGAGAATTTCGGGGCTATACATGTTATTAAAGTACACCTTAAAATACAACATTCTACACATTAAAAACAAATTACATGGTATGTACAGTGCGTGCATTCACAAAGCCTTACATTTGCATGGCATAGGTGTGCAGATTGAACAATTGAAATGCTAAACACTCCCTCTCATTACTGGACTAGTTGAGGACATGGTGGCTATGTGTGCACGGGCAATGCGTAATCTGCGCAATTCATGTAGCAAGATTAGACACAAAACCTCTCCATTCATCAGCAGAGTTAAGCCCTTCGCTGATAGAATTGATTTTATCGATCCAGTGGCATTCTCGGCGCTGTAATATTTGGGCAATATCACCTCCTCTTTCAGGTAATGTCACAGTGTCGATGACTTGCCACTTAAGTTCGTCCGCGCTATGGTTAATTTCTTTATAGTGTGATACCAAAGGCGCAGTCATAACACACTTACGGATGCGACTACGGTGTTGTCCAATCCTAGCTTTAACAGGCTGTTGTGTTTGTCCAATATAGGGAAGCCCACACGGGCACCAGATACAGTACACGACATTGCGTGTATTACAGTTCGAAAATGATTCCAAAGTGTGTGTGTAATAGCCATGTTTGAATATGGTGGTTTTCTCAGTATAGGGACATATCACACAATTGCCACACGGATGATGGCCTAGAACCGGTGGTAGACCCCAGGCTGATTCCAATGTACCACTTCTCTTCTGCGATGTTTCTGTGGAGGATTTCACTAATTGATCTTTTAGATTCTTTGCCCTCTTATAGGCAAAAAGGGGTACTTCCATTAGAGGATCAATGCTATTGATAATATGCCAATTTTTAATAATCATGTTACGGATTTTGTTGGTATGTATACCAAATGTAGTCACACAAATTATTTTTTGCATGTCTTTTTTGGCCCTTGTAACAAGAAGTTCCTCTCGTGGACAGTACCACGCACGTTTCAGTGATCTTTTTACTATCTTATTGGGGTATCCTCTGTTCAGTAATTTCTTTTTTAATATCTCAGCCCCTTTCATATAGTCCACCTTACGGGCACAATTGCGACGGATGCGCAAAAACTGCCCGAAAGGTAGGCCGTCCCTCAGAGCTCTTGGATGTTGACTATTATAAGACAGTAAGGTATTTCTTTCTGTCGGTTTTCTGTGCAGTGAGGTGAATAATTTGTCCTCTTCACTTTGGATGTTGAGGTCCAAAAACGCAATGGTGGTTTTGTGTAGCGTGGACGTAAAAGTGAGATGAGTTTGGACCCGGTTGAGATATGTGACAAATGCATTGAAATCACCCTCATCACCTCTCCAAATGAGGAAGATATCGTCTATGTATCGGTACCAGCACTTAATGCTGGTACGATAGGGATTCTGGTCACCTAATGCGAAAGCATGCTCAATTTGGTTCATGTAGATATTCGCCAGATTGGGAGCAAAAATTGCTCCCATACTCATCCCACAGCATTGTTGAAAATATTGACCATCAGATACAAAATAATTCCTCTGAAGTGCCACCTGTAAAAGAGAAATTATAAACGAGGTTGGAACAACAACTGGTCTGGGTCTCGTGTCTAGAAGATGTTCTATACTCTGAATGCTGTCAAGTTGTGGGATGTTGGTATAGAGTGACGAAATATCGAGAGTTGCCAACCAGTCAGTCCCTCTATCATAGGGTAATCCCTCCACCAAGTTAATCATGTGCATAGTGTCACGGACATAACTCTGTTGTAAGGGGACATACTCCCTGATAAAAAAGTCAACATATCTTCCAATGGGTTCTAAGATAGACCCGCATCCAGATAAGATAGGTCTACCGGGTGGATGTGTTGTACTTTTGTGTATTTTGGGGAGGGTATACAGAACAGGTGTTCTGGGGTTTTCTGAGTTTAGATATTCAAATTCTTTCTTGTCTAGGAAACCTAGCTCGAGACCCTCCTTAGTAATGCGCTGGATTTCCTCCCGAATTTCTGTTAGTGGATTGTAGTTGAGTCTTTTGTAGTGTTTATCTTCACCAATTTGTTTTTTTATTTCCGTATCATAGTCTTTTCTGTCTTGAATGACTATCCCACCTCCCTTATCTGCTGGTTTAAGTATTATAGAAGTGTCTTGTTTTAAGCTGTTCAATGCTTGACGTTCAAGGAGTGTTATATTGTACGGTGTAAACTGTTTACTAGTTTTCATGGTGTCCACACTTTGTAAAATTAGTTTTTCAAAAGTTAGTAACTCAGGGGGCATCATGCCATTGATAAACTAAGCGCCCTGGTTCCGTTGCGAGTAGGGTTCCCTTGTTTTTTCCCTTGCCCCAATTTAAGCAGTATGGAATAAGCTCGACGAGGATTGCACTAGCCTTATGCTACAGGACAGATGCTAAATCATTTTTAATTCTGTAGCTTCCTATTTATGGGCAGTAAGGCCACTTGTAAGAGATATACCAGCCGCTGTGAAAACAGGACCTGAAGATAGTGAGAATATTTAAGTGAGTAGTAAACTTTAATGACATTGTTTTAGAGGTGATGTGTCTTGAATTGCCCAAGCACTTGTGCTTTGTTAAATGATTTTGAATACTAGTTGTGTGCCGATAGCATCTTCCAATTCATGAACATTTTATTTTAGTGCTTGCTGTCAACAAAATAAATGCAAATAGTAATTGCTTTTTCTGCTTTGCGACCTGTTAGAGATGTATCTGCCACTTGCAGAAACAAGATGCAACTTGAAGAATAGAGAGAATATCGCACTGAATAATAGATACTAACGTTTTTATGACATCAGTTTAGATGTAATGTAAATTGCTATTTCTTGAACTGTATATGCACTTGCACTTTGTTAAAATATTTGGTACATAGATATGGACTGATTTGACCATATAGTGCTCACAATTCTGGCAAAATGTGAATATTTTAAATGGCAGTGTGTTAGAAGGCGGTTCTGACACTATTGGCTGCCAGGATCTTTCGCTTTTTGAGCACCTAATTGTTGAGCTTTTACTGTGGGGGAGCCTCATGAGTTTAGACTCACCCACAGTAAACTCATAATAAAAGAGACCGCATGGGGATTTCACTGGTGTCCCCATGGCTTGACCAGGCCACTGTTCAGCAGCTGGAGTAAGGGACACCAGGCTGGTTACATGCAGACACAGGTGTACATGCGTGTGCACACATGTAAGGGCTGTGCAGGGGAGATTCCTAGCGTGTGCAGTCCCAGAGCAGCTACTAAGCGACATGGAATAGGCTTTATACACTGGGAAGGAACAGGGCAGGGAAAGTCAGTGTGTTTTACTGTTTTTCACTTCATTATTCCCCTATGGGGATGTGGAGCCTATGGGCTAGAGTAGCTTTCATAAGGCCTACAGGTTCCAGACACGCTCTAAAGTCCACTGTAACGGATGTGAGAAAGAGTATTCTTCAGAGTCCAAAGTCATATTTGTACTGCTTTTGGGTCATCCAGACCTGTCATATTACTCTGAGCCAGCCATAACCAGGCCCTGGCTGGAGGCTGACCTCAGTAGCCTGGATTGATGACCTTTCTTCCCAGAGTGAAGACTTCCTCTCCACAAAGAGAAGATGGGTGGGGCTACAAGCTCATCCATCAGCAGCTATCACTGGGTGCCAGGCACCAGGCTGCACCAAGGAGAGAAGGCAGCGAGGTGGGAAGGGGCTTTTTCAGAGAGACCCTGGACGACGCCATTTTGAACAAACCCAGAGGCTGGGCAGGAAGGAGGGAGCAGGGGCAGTGAAGTGAAGTGATGTGTCACTGTTTGATAGGACAAACAGAGACTTCCTGCCAGCCCCTACTCAACTTTTAAAAAGTGCTTGCACAGGAAGAGAAGCTCTCTCTGGGGTGTGGTCTGCTGAGACAGAAGGTGCTGGAGCCTGGTGCAATGGGCAGTGGGAAAGAGGAATCCCCTGACTGCCCCCAGGATCCTGAACAGTGCCAGGAGAAGAGTCCAGGACCAGTGCGCAGAAGCAGGGGCCTCTGCGCAGGGAGAGGAGAGGCCCAGGAGGTGAGCAGGCGAAAGGCTGGTGCAGGGCGCAAGTGAAGGCAGCTCCCTGCTGAATTCCCCCACTGAGAGGCCCAGAGGGCGAAGGAAAGTGCTCCCAGTGGCTGGTGAGCGCCACCAGGAGCAAGAAGAGGAGAGGAGAAGAGATGAGGAGAGTGCAGTTCAGTACCCTGGGGGCCAAGATACGCCCCCCAATAGGTAGGTGACCTTTGACCCCTGCCCGGACCAATGACATAGCACGTGGGGCTCCGCCACTGATCCCAGATGAGCCCCCAGGGTGGGTCAGGTCCCGGGGGCTGCCCCCAAGAGAAGTAAAGTTGGGGTGCGCCGTCGCGCTCCCCGTGAAGAGGTGTAGGAGAGGGGCCCAGGATCTCAACTCCGGGCCCCGTGTAAGAAAGGAGGTGGGGGAGCGCTGTCATGCCCCTCGCGAAGATGAACGCCGGGGTAGCGCCATCACGCCCCCCACAAAGCTGACCATCGGGATTATGCCCAAGGGGATGGGACCCCATCCTCGGGCCCCGAAGAAGAGGAGGAAGCTCATGCGGGGTGCCAGGAGCCCACTCTGGCCCCCGCAGAAGTGGCTTGGGGAGTGCAGTCGCGCTCCCCGTGAAGCTGGCCGAGGACCCGGGACCCCATACCCGGGCCCCGATGTCAGAGAGAAGGAGGAGGGAGTGCCGTCGCACTCCGCAGAGGCCCAGGAGACCAGCGCGGAACTTCACGTCTGCCCGCCGGAGCAGGGAGATAGAACTGTGGTGCCAGCTCCTGAAGCAGCACGCGAGGGTGCTGGCCGGGCGGGAAGCCGGCGAGGGCAGCAGGGGATAGGCTCCCCGGGCTGCCTTCCAACAATTTGGCAACACCGGGGCCCGGGTGAGACCGGACCCAAAGAGAAGAAGAGAGGCCGGAGGTGGGCTCCCCGAGCCACCACAAAAACTCACTGCGGCAGGAGCAGCTGGGGGTGGGCTCCCCGAGCTGTGCGTCGTCCCCTGGGGGTCCAGGTGGGGACGGGCCCCCGAATGAAACCTGATGGGATGTGGCAAAGCAGCCGACAGCGCGATCATGGCTCCCCCCGTAGCAGCGGGGGACCGCTACTATAATATGCACAAGCGCCAGTAATGCCTTTCAGGCCTGGACCGGCCTACAAGGGAAAAACAGCGGGTTTTTTTATTGTGGTGGTCCCAGGAGGATGGGGTCACCACCCAGTGAGTGCAGAAGTGCAGGGGGGGGCTGCTGGAGAAGCGCAGTCTCCCCCAGCACGCAGAGGAAAGTCCCCCCCTAAGTTTCTAGGGGACCTACAAGAATAACCCCTCAAGGGTTCAGCACAAGCCTTTACACCTCCTGGACTAGAACCTTCGTTCTACACCTGGGGGTGTACTGAGAAGTTCCTCAAGGAGTCAAAGGCTGAGCTGGGGATGTCTGGAGAAGGGCAGCACCTGGAGGTGAAGAGGTGTAATTGCACCAGAAAGGCTTTTACTAACGTTATTTCTTTAAGAGGGACTGAAGGTCAAATGTGTAATGTGAAGTACCTCTGTAAAGTGATATCATATGCAAAGTGGGGTTATGTTGCCAGACATTCCTGCTAGGGTGTCTGGCTGTATATTCGTAATCCTGTGATTTCATCTGAGATGCCTTTAGGGACTGTAATTGCAATGCATTCTAATGATCCACAAGTGTGATGAGTAATGTCATTCTAAAGTAATGCTTTAACATGTATTCTTGCTGCTGGGCTTAGGTGAAGAACCCAGGCTGCCAGCCCTTAAGATATAGAGGTGCATACTTTATGGTCAGTGGGAAATGCTCAGTCAGGGTTATGTGTCACCACGGCAGGGTTACCTATTTTAAATGCTGGTTGAGATAATGGGGTGGGTCGCCACAGGTCTGGTGCCAGTGCGCAGGGCCCTCGCTCCAGTTCAACTAACTGCATTGGGGCAAGATGATGATGTGCATACATGGGAGTGGTGGTACTAGACCCCACACCCCTGCGGGAGGGGTGGTGATGTTATGCAGTGTCACAAAGTAATTCCAACAGCTTATGTATATTTGTAAATTGGTGCATAGTATTGAGTAGAGTGTGTGTTTAATATATGTACTCCTACTTTTATGAAGCAAAGTACAGACTGGACAATCAATTATTGAGTGTTATTGCTGCGCACCTGTAATGGCGATTACTAGCCCACACCACCTCCCTTAAGTAAGCCTCAGACTGCTCTGCAACCCTACCCTCTGAGAGTCAGGCGCTACAATTGGGTGTTTGGTTCCCAGTGAAGGACAAATGTAGTCATGTTATTTGTGCAAGCCTCACAGATGCTGCCTCGTTTTCCAACACAGAGTATGTGTTTTTAGGTTATGAATCGTTGTTATATGTGTACTTTTAATCGTATTTATAAACAGTAAATATATTATGTGATGAAATTGTAAGGCGAATAGCTGAAACAATAAAGATATTCTGATTCTGATAATACAATGTTAATTTAAAGAGATTGTGGTTATCGCATTTCCTTTAGGTAGCCCTAGAAATTGCCCTCGAATCTGTTTAGAAGTATTTTACAATTTTATTTTGAAATAGATTAATATGACTTAAAAAGACAACCATAATAAATAATCCTATATTTTCCTATAGGACAATCTTCATCCCGGTGGCAGGGCTCTCCACAAAAAGGTAAAAAGTTGCTAATAATTCAGTTGTAAAAGTCTTCTTGCCCTCATTTGAGTTGGTGAAAACTCTTAAATCTACATCCAGGTGTACATCTCCACTTAGAAATGGTAGTGAAAAAGTGGAGATTTACACCTAAGTGTGGGGGTAGATCTACACAGTAAACATAGGGGCTTATTTACAAGCCTATTGCGGCCTCGGTGCGTCACTTTTAATTTGAGAAAAAGTTTCACACCAGCAGCACAAGGGGCTTGTAAATAACCCCCTTCTTGGAATTGGGTATTGGGAGAGCTTCCTGAGCCATTTCTAGTGAAATATTTTAAAACTATTAAATTGTGAATGTGCTCTCTATGGCCTGGTTCTGCTCAACTCACTTTAGCACCTCGCTTTGTGATTAGCAGAATCATAAGACAATTCTGTAGTGCTTTCCTGCCATTTTCATAACTCAGGGTCCCTTTTCCATTTTTCCTTTACTATGTTTTCACTTCAACAGATTTTACTAAGATTTATTTCCTACTGAAGGTTTTGTTGTATACAAGTATACAGGAGCAGCCCGTGCAGGTAAGAGCGGTAGGGCCGGGATGGGGGAGGATTTGAGTGAAAATTAAATAAATAGTTAATTTTCCCACATCGTCGTCTGTCGAAATATGTCCACCCCCACCCGACCACCCCACCCCACTGCTCTTACCTTCATGGCCGCTGCTGCAATTATAGTTTACTTTTAGTAGTGGTCGGTTTGAGTAAAGTAGTCACTCTATGGTTAAATTCCTTATAGGGCAGAATTTGTTAGTTAAGGTCTTCTTAGTTTTCTGACTTTTTTGTGTCTGACTAACTTCTCGGGTTAACTTCCACCAGTTTTGCAAATTTCTCAAATTAGGCATTCTGGTAAGTGCTGATGATATTTCTGTGCTCTCAAGTTCTGTGTGTGATAGTTCCTGTGCATTCTGGTACTTGCAGATATCTTAAAATAAATTCAGGACTACAAGATACAAAATGCAATTACAAAAACTGAGCTTCTCTCTTATATAATCTGGAAATGTCAGATGCTAGGATTAGACAGTAGTATCCCTAGCCCTATGGACGAGGATTAATCAAAATGCCTGAAGCGGCAGAAGTGCAAAAAGAACAGTTGATGGTAGGAATGCTGAATTAATCCAACATTCACCCCCAGTCACAGATCTGCGTTAAATACGTCATTTTTTTTGCACGCCACAACATTCCAGTTTAGACCCTGCCATATGCAAATCAATCTAGACCTTGTTCCCCTTGGAAACAGTCCAGCTTGAACTGCCAGTCCTTGCCTTCCCTGGACCAGAAACAAGTATTTTGGGACCGGTGGCATTAAAAACTCTTTACTGCTGACGTCCTTACAGGATATTTCCTTGTCTCACACTAAGCAAACGAGTAAACATCAATTGGCTGCTAATGGGTTAGGGGAAAGGAAAGGACTGGACATGACTGAATGGAATCAAGGGCATTAAATGGCAAGTGGGGATAGAGCAGCTTCCTTTAGTGCAATGTTAACATTAGTCTGCATGAACAAAAGCTGCAGACCGCAGGCTGGAAGTAATCGGTACAGGGAGCGGAATGGAATGGAAACGTCGCTTGAAATGCTTATGCCATGCTTACCACTTGCAGATGCGCGGGGGCGCTGGAAGAGAGCAGGGGTAGGTGTCTGCCATTCTATGCATTTAGCAGTTAGTGCATTATTGCCTGATTCTAAGCAATTGCAAGATACCCCTGAGGCCAAACTATCTCTCCCAGGGCCACAGCTCGTGCGGCATCTCCTCGCGCGCGCACGTGACTCCAGTCCGGCTCTTGCTGTCCTGCAGTCGAGCCGAGGAATTCATCATATCAAGCCCGCAAATGAAAGTAATGGCCTCGGTTGCCAATTCGCGCCACGAGCAACACCGGCCTGATAAATGGAGCATGGATGCACAGCGACTGACAGCTGCAGCCTGTCATTTAGTCTTCGGGCATCGCTCTGCAGTCGGTGTTGGGTAAAAGGCAGCGGGGATGTTGTACATAAAAGGCCATGTTGGCCTCGTTTCCTTGCCCGTTGGAAACCGATGCTTCATTCAATGGCATTGTACATTTCTCTAGAAAAACAATGACCGCGATCGCAAAAGGCAAAACAATATTTTGCCAACCAATTACAGTCTGCAGAAACGTAAAAATAGAGCAAAGCGCGCATGCCACCATTCAAAGGACACAAAGATAGTAATAGCCTGTCAGAAAACTCATTCTGTTTTAGCACCATCATTCCGTGCAGAATGCGCTACACCACCCCAGTGTCTCATTCCGCGTGCGCAAATCAGAGTCTTCCCTCGGATTACAGCCAGATCCCCACACCCAATCCGACCAGCAGTTGAGTTTGAATGGAGTGATTAGATTTTATATGTCCTAGTGGTATTAACTGCTTCACGAAGCAGGGAGGCGTCTTGAGGGCGCATTGGGAGACGAAAAGACAGCACCGCAGATATTCCATGCATTAAACGAATAAAAAACAGAACAGATCTAATAAAACTCTGGGAGCAAAATTATGTTCAATCAGATTTAACGATAGAACTTGTTTTGTAAACACTCGAGACACTATCTATATAGAATACAGCTCTGTAGTTGAATCACAAACACATCCCTGGCCCTCAACTCCAGTTTTAGACAATAAGGTCGAGATGTTCTATCTGCAGCCGCAAAAGACACCATCAATCAATTTGCGCCGGAAAATTGGCACACGCGCAGAGACGAATGGTTGCGTGGCTTCAACCATTCATACTGAATGAAAAGGGGGGGCCCTCGGCCCCCCCGCACGCATGGCGGCGCGGCGACCGTCTCACCTCCTCTCCCCTCGGGTCCTTCGACGGTGGGGGCGTGCCCTGGGGGCGCGGCCCACCGCCGATTGGCCGGCGCCCCTCCTGACCCGGATTCAATGGACTGGTTCCGGGTCGGGGGGGGCGGGCGATAGGAGGGGCCACCCGGCCCCTCGGGAATAAGAGGTAGGGAGCGCCCAGGAGACCCCCTTGTCCCTGGACGCTCCCTCGCTGAACGTTGTGCCCCGCGTTCGGGGCTTCTTTGTTTTTTAACCTTTCTTTGGTTTATATTGCAGGAACTTGGCCGAAGCAAGTGGACAGGCGGGAGAGAGCGGTTTTTCCGGAGTCCTGGTTGGAGCCCAGCAGTGCCGGAACAATTTAAATTGTGTTCCTCTTTCCGCAGGTTTTTGTCGTCCAGGGTTCTGGTGCCGGGCGCCGTATTCCCGATCCCGACAAGGGCCGCGTGGAGCCAGCGTGATCGGCCAGGAGGAGCTGGAGGAGCCGCGTCGGAACAACGTCTGAGCTCGGGGCACCACCGGGATAGCGAGAGGAGAACTCGTGGCGCCGGTGTAGGGCAGGCAAGAGCGGCGGAAGAGAGTGGTGCGGGCCGCCCCAGGCTCAGTGAGGTATTGTGCGTGGGTGGGGGTAACAGCGTCGGCGCAACGGCCGGCCAGTGTGTTTTGTGAACAGCCGGTTGCGGGGGAAAGCCGACTCAAGGGTAAGACCAGTGGATTCGGCATTTAGCTGCCAGTTAATTCTGTGTTGCCCAAGGCTAATTTTATCCAAAGTAAAACCGCGGTTTGCCTTGATTAACGCCGCCGGGTGGTGCGAGCTGTGTGTGGGGCAGGGATTAACTGGGCGATCGGTTGAGGTACAAGGTTTCCCGCCAATTTAGAACAGAGCGGGTAGGTTGGTCGAGCGCTAACGAAATAAGCGAAGCAGGCTCAAACAGGGCAGTACTTGGAAGGGTGACCCTGTTACATTTATTACAAATTACGACTTTAAAATGGCAATGCATTGTGTGATGTGGGATTAATGGTGCACTCTCAGGTACCAAAGACAATTTTATTTCAGGAGTTATCCAGTTGCAGTACCGCTGGTTTATTGGGAATTACAATATAATATTGGTGGAATTCAACTGTTGACTGGGGTGGAGTACAAGAAGTGGGGGTTAACTGAAAGGGAATACACTGCAGGGTGGGTAATTGACGGTGTTCTTCCCAGTTATTATTAACAAGTCGTTTTAGGAATTAATGTGAACGGTTTGAATTCTATTGTTTATATTGTTTATATAATTAAACGAAGTGTACAGTACAGGGCAGTTACAGATGCAGTATTGGTGGCCAAAGACGTTTTCCTGCTTTATTACATGGTATTAATACCTGTTTTCAATTCCAGGCAATCTTAACTACATTATTGGCACGTTTTACTCGCAGACAGGGCACACGACGTGTTGAGGGCTGTGACCACTGATCATCACCGCCGGCGAGTGCACGGGACTGGTCGGTAAGAGGGGTACGGGGGGCTAGCACTCATCGCTCCTGGTGACCGCCGGGTGGGTCTACATTAGGTTTACTCACCCCTTACATAAGCGGACAAGCCGCTAGTGTTGCGGTCGCCGTTGCATGGTGCTGAAAGCCCCCTGGTGACCCTCCATCTGAAAGGTACACACAGTTGACCTGTTGGGAACTACGTAGGCAGCGGGTAAGCGTCATGCCAGGTCCAAGGGGTGGAAAGAGGGGGTCCAACATGGAGGCTATGATGCGGGCTATGATGCGGGAGATGAGCGACATTAAGCAACAGCTAGGACAAATTAAGGAGCGGGAAGCTCGGTTGGAGGACAGAGAGGGCGAGGCACCGGGCCCGTCCGGGAGACCGATCCGCAAGAGGGTGGCACCAGTGCCAAGAGGGGAATTTGTCACCCCGCAAGGGAAACCTAGGTCCAAAAGACCCAAGGAGGCGGTCCCCACCCCAGGCCCGGTGGATCCGTTACCCGCCGCACCGCCCGCGGTGGTCCCACCCCCGCAGGTGCCTACACCCATTGCCCCTGTGGTGCCGGTGCCGGCAGGTCAACCAGTAGACGCTGGGTCTGCTCCCGCACCGGTGCCCACAATCCCGGGTACAGGCTGGCCACACCCGGCGCCCGCCCTGCCAGCTGTGCCAGGACCACTGGGCATAACCCCAGTGGTACCTGTTGTCCCGGGGGGTAATGTAGATTCAATGCCACCCGAATTGTTATCTCAGTTAACGGCCATGATGCCATGGCTCCAAAAAGGGGGAGCCTTCCCGAATTCTGCAGACCATGCGGCAGAGGCGGCAAGGTTTGTAGAAAAAATCAGATCGGCACCGGTCGCCGACAGTGTTGCATTGCCAATTTCTTCTCCCCTTGCAGGTCCAAGTGTTCCCCAGCTGGACGGAGTAAAAGGGCAGCCGCCCCCGGTGCCCGCACTTGGTAAGGAAGTGGCATTGCCGCTCTTGGGGGACGGTGTGATACCTTCCAGGAGCGAAAATCTAGCTCAGCATGTGTCATTAGCTGTGAAAGAAATGATTTGGGCTGATAAATACGTGTACATTTATTCTTTATTGTTGGATAATAGGGAAATGGAGCAGGCAAAAGCACTGAAAGAGTGGATGCTCCCAAGTGAATGGAGGGCGCAGTGTACTAGATTCAGGGTTGAGGAAAATCTCAATAATTGGATGCAAGCATGGGCTGTTTTCACTGCAATTAAGGCTGAGCGTCCTCCAGATCTGCAGGCTGCATTGGCTTGCTACTCGAGCAGGATTGTGGGGTGGAGTCAACAGTATTCTGGGGAAGCATGGAAGGGTTATGATGTCAATTTTAGGAAGGCATTGGAATTCAATAGATCGTTGCCATGGGACTCGGTAGATTCCATGGCTTGGCACAAACAGTTCTCTGACACTGCACCGCCCCCTCAGTTCGGTGCGGTCAAGGTGTTCACTAGACCGCAGCAGCCCTTTCGGCCCCCCCAAACGAGTGAAATACCTGGGAAATTTAGGGCAGGTGGGCCAGAGAAGAAAGGGGTGTGCTGGGATTTTAATAGGCGTACCTGCACAAGGGCCGCGTGTAAGTTTAGGCATGCATGTTCCTCCTGTGGGCACCCCTCTCATCCAGAAACTACCTGTAGGTCCAAGCAAGGTAACACAGGACAGAGGGGTAGGGGAAAGCCACTATAAGTCAGACAGGTTACGCCCCCCCACTCCAGTGGATGTGGTGGCAATGATTCCATTGTTGAACAGATACCCTGACCACAAAGCGGCCACCCTACTCCAGGAAGGTTTTTCTAAAGGTTTTAGGATCCCGGCCGGGGGATACACAGGCAGTGCGCACTGTAGAAATCAATTATCAGTCAAACACAATCCGGCTGTTGTGGCCGCCAAAATTGACAAGGAGCTTTCCTTAGGCAGGATAACTGGCCCTTTTCCCGCAGTGCCAGTACCCAATTTTGTGTGTTCCCCACTGGGAGTTGTCCCCAAGAAAGAGAAGGGGCAATTCAGATTGATTCATAACCTGTCAGCGCCAAAGGGGGCGTCACTGAATGATGCCATTGACGAAGGTATCTGTAGTGTTAAGTACGCCTCTTTTGATCAGGCTGTTACCTTATTGCAGGCCACTGGACCCGGGGCGCTGATGGCGAAATCAGACATAGAATCCGCCTTCCGCCTCCTCCCAGTCCACCCGGCGGACCAGCATCTTTTAGGTTTCACCTTTAGGGATAGGTTCTACATGGACAAATGCATGCCTATGGGTTGTTCTATTTCTTGCGCCTACTTTGAGATGTTTAGTTCATTTCTTGAATGGGCCATGAGACAAGTGACGGGCCATCAAAGGGTCATGCATTACTTAGATGATTTCCTCTTCCTCGGTACAGCGGGTTCTCAAGAGTGCGCACTGGCATTGCAGGAATTTTGCGTGCTCATGCGGGCTTTTGGGGTCCCGCTTGCGCCTGGGAAGACGGTGGGCCCGACCACCTGCTTGGAATTTCTGGGCATCGAGATTGACTCAATGGAGAGATGTTTTAGACTACCTAGGGACAAGGTGTGCAAATTCAAGACATCGCTACAGTTATGCCTCCGGAAGGAGAAGGTCACTTTGCAGCAATTACAGGAGGTGGTAGGGCAATTGAATTTCGCACTAAGAATCATCCCAATGGCTCGCCCCTTCTCTCGCTCCATCGCGCACGCGATGAGGGGGCTGAAGGAAAAGCACCACCGCACGCGCCTATCGTCTGAAATTCGCCAGGATATGCTCATTTGGATGGCATTCCTGGAGGATTTTAACGGTAGGGTGGTCTGGCCCGGCCCGCTCACGACATCGGCGGAGTTGGGACTATGGACTGATGCGGCCGGTAGTGTGGGCTTTGGTGCCATCCTAGGGAATAGGTGGGTCGCTCAACAATGGCCAGAAGAATGGAACACATGGGGTTTGCTCAGCAACATTGGCTTCCTGGAACTTTTTCCAATATGGGTGGCACTGATGGTTTGGCCCGAACACCTATGTAACCAATCAGTGGTGTTTTGGTCAGATAACATGACAGTGGTGGAATGTATCAATCAGCAGGGGGCGCGGTGTCCTTTCATACTTCGTCTGATCAAAGAAATTGTTCTGCGGTGCCTTAGACTGAATGCTAATTTTAGAGCCAAACATGTCCCTGGTGTTTTAAACAATGCTGCTGACTCCCTTTCTCGCTTCAAAATGCAGGTTTTCAGGGAACATCTCCCCACAGCAGACCCCTCGCCAGCACACTTCCCAGCAGTACTTTGGCAGATTGGTGCCCCAGATTACAGGACCTCGTGGTCGCTAGCCTAGCCCCCAGGACCAAGACGGCTTACGAAGGGGCGTTTCTGTCTTATTGTTCTTTCTTGGGGCCACAGTGGGAAGTGCTTTGGGCGAAGGAGGATGGGTTTGCAGCCTATTTAGAATGGATGCACAAAGAGGGGCGCTCAGTGGCAGCGGCGACCAGACATAGGGCAGCAGTGTCATTCTTCGCTCAAGCTAGGGGCTTCCGGGATCCCACTAATACCTTTATGATACGCAAGGCTTTAAGGGGATGGCGCCGTATTCAGGGACACCAGAAGGATAAGAGGAAGCCCATGGGGTTGGCCCGGCTAACAGCCTTACTGGGCACGCTGGAGATTGTGTGTAACTCGGAGTGGGAAGTGCTTCTTTTTAAGGCGGCATTCTCCCTGGCATTTTATGGGGCGCTGAGAATTAGTGAACTTGTGGCAGGATCCAAGTCTGACATATTAGGTGGCTTGCAGAAGGCAGGGGTGACGATAAGGGGTGACACCATGTGGGTGATTATCCAGAAATCAAAGACCGATCAAGAAGCTAGGGGTCACACCATAGTTCTGCAACGGGCCCCCGCCAACCCGTGCTGCCCGGTGAGGCACGTAGAAGCACTCAGGGGACTGATGGTCGGTTCAGCAGGCAGGGCGTTGCTCTGTCACGCCGACGGGAGCCCCTTGACCAGGTATCAATTCAGGAGAGTGTTCGAAATAGGGGTTACAAAAGCAGGTCTTGATCCTAGAGATTTTGGATCTCATTCCTTCAGGATTGGGGCAGCAACTGAGGCGGTGGCGGGGGGCCTCCCGGTGGAAAGAGTGAAGACAATTGGGAGGTGGTCGTCAGACTGCTATAAACGTTATGTTCGGATTGACATGCTATGATTACTTGTCACTCACGCTTGGTCTCTTTCCGCTCTCTTACAGTTTCTCAGACCTGTTACGCAGGGGAGGAATTTGTCGTCGGGCACCGCCAATATTCATCGGCACGGAGCGGCGAACAGGAAACAACAAAAAACAATGTCTGGATTGTCGGTCATTCATATGTGAAGCGAGCGGAATGTGTCTTCCTGTCAGGTGACAAGAAAGAAAGGGCGGCACAACTAGGGTTGAATATCACGTTCTTTGGCAGAGGAGGGTTGTGTCTTCACGAGTTTAGGGGATTCTTCCAAGGGCTGTTAGCACGCCAGCGGTCTCCACCGTCAGTGGTGATACTTCACCTTGGGGAGAACGACTTGGCAACACTGGGCAGGCGCATCTTGATTGAAGAGATTATCTCAACAGCGGGTTGGATAGCTAGGACCTGCCCCGGGTGCACGCTAGTATGGTCACAACTCATACCTCGACTTCAGTGGCGGGGGGGTCATTCGGTCAGGGCGCTGAATCACTCGGTAAAGAGGATCAACACACGGTTGGATAGGTTGTTTCGAACCCCCGTGTTACAGTCAATACCTCATGGGTGCATCTGGGGTCACAAGTATTACTTGAAGGACGGGGTTCATTTGACAGAAGAGGGTAATGTCATATGGTCTGACAATATCTGGGCTTGGCTAGAGGGCTGGGATAGGAGGAGTGTGTCCTTAGGCAGGGGCTAGAGGGGGAGGCCAGATCGTCGGTTAACAATACTGGCCTGTGGCGGTAAGGTCATTATCGGTGAGCACATATTTGAGGTCTGAGGGGGCGGGCATCATCCTATGGAGGTTCCCGCCCGGGGGGAGGGGCCTGCGGGCCACTCCCAGTACTCCAGGGGCAAGGTAATATGCAAAGGAGCGCGGGTAGGAGTAGTTCACGCTTTCCTTAGGCTGGTAGCCACCCCGCGCGCGTGGACTCATGACGCCACCGGCGCAGAGTAAGGGCCCTCCTTTAGTGGGTAAATGGAGTTTGGGGCGTAGACCGGGCAATTCCCGGGGTAACACTGCGCATGCGCACTTCTAGGGGGGAGGCGCAGCTTGTAGGACCTGACACCGGTAGTGACCCTGCCATATGGCCAGAAATGTACAAAAATCAAGGTAGGATGTTTAGTTTAAGCTAGGAACAACTTGTATTAGAGTTTTGTTAAGGTCAGGCTCTCAAACTTGTTGATAACAATTGTATAACTGAATGTCCTGCTGATTTTTGTATTCATTGTTGATTATGCAATTAAAACCTTTTTTAATTTCATACTTTAATAAATACGGCCGGGCGACTAGCGCCCGCCTTCCAAAAAGTAAAACACGTCTCGTGTCCACGTTCCTGGGTGTTGGGTGCCGGATTGGGGGGGAGGCGGCAGCTAGTCGCTGACCATGTGAAAAGGGGGGGCCCTCGGCCCCCCCGCACGCATGGCGGCGCGGCGACCGTCTCACCTCCTCTCCCCTCGGGTCCTTCGACGGTGGGGGCGTGCCCTGGGGGCCCGGCCCACCGCCGATTGGCCGGCGCCCCTCCTGACCCGGATTCAATGGACTGGTTCCGGGTCGGGGGGGGCGGGCGATAGGAGGGGCCACCCGGCCCCTCGGGAATAAGAGGTAGGGAGCGCCCAGGAGACCCCCTTGTCCCTGGACGCTCCCTCGCTGAACGTTGTGCCCCGCGTTCGGGGCTTCTTTGTTTCCCACCCACCATCCCTTGGTACAAAGTTTAAGCAGCGTTATGTCCGGTTTAATGGTAAGTTTCAAAGGTATGGACCGCGGGAGAGAGTAGGCTGTTGTTGTGTTTTGTGATCTGTTGTTAGGACTTTTTCCCCTTTGTAGAAAAGTGATGTGTGAAGTGAACTGTATTTGAAGATATGTGTCTTTAGGCCTTTTTTCCCTTTGTAGCTATACGTTGATATTGTAATTTTGAGTAACACGAGTGAACCGAATTGTAATGTTATGCCATGTGTCGTTAGGCCTTTTTTCCCCTTTTAGCTATGCGTGGATACTGTTATTTATTAGCCAGTGTAGTTGTCCTTTAGAATTTTTCCATAGGTCGTCGTATTTATTAGGTATGGGACATGCGGTAAGGTCATTATCGGTGAGCACATATTTGAGGTCTGAGGGGGCGGGCATCATCCTATGGAGGTTCCCGCCCGGGGGGAGGGGCCTGCGGGCCACTCCCAGTACTCCAGGGGCAAGGTAATATGCAAAGGAGCGCGGGTAGGAGTAGTTCACGCTTTCCTTAGGCTGGTAGCCACCCCGCGCGCGTGGACTCATGACGCCACCGGCGCAGAGTAAGGGCCCTCCTTTAGTGGGTAAATGGAGTTTGGGGCGTAGACCGGGCAATTCCCGGGGTAACACTGCGCATGCGCACTTCTAGGGGGGAGGCGCAGCTTGTAGGACCTGACACCGGTAGTGACCCTGCCATATGGCCAGAAATGTACAAAAATCAAGGTAGGATGTTTAGTTTAAGCTAGGAACAACTTGTATTAGAGTTTTGTTAAGGTCAGGCTCTCAAACTTGT
The DNA here is from genome assembly GCF_964261635.1 of Lissotriton helveticus. Classification (NCBI taxonomy): domain Eukaryota; kingdom Metazoa; phylum Chordata; class Amphibia; order Caudata; family Salamandridae; genus Lissotriton; species Lissotriton helveticus. The sequence goes on from NC_136065.1 coordinate 1,764,396,038, forward strand.
TGATAACAATTGTATAACTGAATGTCCTGCTGATTTTTGTATTCATTGTTGATTATGCAATTAAAACCTTTTTTAATTTCATACTTTAATAAATACGGCCGGGCGACTAGCGCCCGCCTTCCAAAAAGTAAAACACGTCTCGTGTCCACGTTCCTGGGTGTTGGGTGCCGGATTGGGGGGGAGGCGGCAGCTAGTCGCTGACCATGTGAAAATGGATGTAACGGGGTGGGGAAAATGCAGACACCTAGAATTAATCGCAAAGCCAGAATTACTAAAACAGTATGACCGAACCCTGCATGAAATCCTAGTGCAAAATGGAAACAGACGCAACAATGGGCGAGCGGAATATCACGTGATGTTTGCACGGTATTTCAGTCAAATTACACGTTGTATTTGTCTCACCCGGGGTGTTTTTCAGCGCATGTTAATCTGTACAGGAGAGAGTGACTGTACCACACCCCGTAGAAATCAGTGGCCATGTCTGAACTGGGGTGGCGGAGTGAGCTAAAGAACGGTGATGGATTAAACCCAGATCAGTTGACTGGGGGTGAGTGTTTGTATTGTCAACGCTCCGTCCATCACCACCTTTGGTTTTTCCAGGAGAGAGTGTATCACACCCCGTAGAAATCAGTGGTGGCCTAAAACGTTTACCAGGGAGGAGCGGGGCACACACACGCACACTCATTCATTGCCTGGCATTCACACACGACACACGTGCCTCATTCATACCCATGCATCCACACACGACACAAAGGCAAGGCGCGCGCACACACGCACTGTGTGAGTGTGTGTGTGTGTGTGTGTGTGTGTGTGCACGCCTGTGTCGTGTGTGAATGCATGGGTATGAATAAGGCATGTGTGTTGTGTGTGAGTGCAAGGTCTGTTTTCATTTTGCACTAGGATGTCATGCAAAGCTCAGTCATGATACTTTAGTAATTCTGGCTTTGCAATGAATCCTAGGTATTTGCATTTTTTCCACCTGTTACATCCCATTTTCATTCAGTATGAGTGGTTGAAGGCAGTGGCGGTGCCTAAGCTAAGGCAGACAAACGTCGCCCCAACCGCTCACTGAGAAATTAAAAACGGAAAAATAAAACATTGCTGACTTAATGTTATCATTTTATTTAAGGGTTCTGGCTCAGTTGGATAAGGCTGGGCTGTTTAGAGGCTGGGGGAGCAGTGATAGCAGTGCTTAATTTGTAAAATGAAGTCCAGGTGCTCAAATGTTTGTTAGAGTCCACACCCACTTTACCCGGCTCCACCCACTTCCTCCCCAGGCTCCACCCACATACTCTATCAACTCCACCCATATCCTCAACTGGCACTGCTGAAAGTCAGATGTAACACCCGATCTGAATTTCAGCAAAGGTTCTTTCCTCCTAGTAAGGTTTTGATAGGAGGTTCCCATGCCCAGTAAACATTTTGAAAAAGATTAAATCAAAAGCGCATTTACAGCACAGTTTTGCAATAAATTAGCTAAAATGGCTAATGCATTGAAAAGGGACATGTACAGTAGTATGGCATTTTTAACAGAGTCTAATTGTGCGGCATGAGACAATTGTGGGCAAACGTACACTGCAGGTTCTCAGGGTGCCCTCAGAAAAGTGTATGTGCTTTAGGGTTTAGAATATTCAGCAATTCTGTAGAAGTAGATTCCCTTTAAGAGTCTAATCTTATCAATAGCCTCACCCCCCACAGATGCAGTCACAAATAATCTTATTTTGTCTGATCTCTTTGAGTGTTTTCAGTTGTGTCTAATGTTACAGTGAAAGTTGTGACGGGTAAGTAAGGCACAGGGCCCTGATTAGTAGAAGGAAAACACTTTTCTTGTCATTTGGAAGTGCAGGAGACTATTGCAGGTTTGATACACTGAACAGTCTGACTGGCAGAGCTTGTCAATGCCAATCATGGCTCAAGGAAAAGAAGCAAAACCCAGACTTTCTAATATTCCATGATTGTTGGTGAGGGGTTTCCTGGGGGCAAATTGCTCCTCATTAGTCCTCTAAAAGGATGTTGGAATTGGGGATGATTTTCCCTGTATTGGAATTCCTGTATTGCTTTGTAGGATACCGGTTGTTTAATTGGTATAGGGAACAGTGGTTCATTTGTGGTAGAATAAGTGCTGGGGCTCTTGTCAGGAGGTAGTTGCACCAGCCCATTGCTCCTATTTATGCCGCCTTTAACAGAACCAACCAGTAACTATGAAACCCTACAAGTGGGCAGACAATGTGGCATAACAGCCAGTGCTGCAAACTTTGGAACTGGGGAATAAAGTTTGAGTCTCAGCATAGGCTCACCATCCTGTGATTCTGGGCAAATCACTTAGGGCCAGATGTAGGTAATCTCGATTTACCTACTCTTAAACACCGAATCATACCGATTCGGTATTTAAGAGTATGTAAATGGGATGTAGGTGATTTCTCTTTTTAAATTACCGAATCGGTAAGATTCGGTAATTACCGAATCGGTATTTACCGATTCAGTAATTGCCATTAATTCCTATGGGCCTGGAGGCCCATAGGAATGAATGTCAATTACCAAATCGGTAAATACCGATTCGGTAATTGGGGGAAACATTGAAGGGTGGCAGGGTGTCACTTTGACACCCTGTTGCACCCCTCAATCGTGTATGGGTGCACATGTTGCAGACATACATGCCCTAAGGGCATGTATGTCTGCAACATGGCAGTGTTTGAAAAGCAAAAAAAATGCTTTTTCAGGGCTTTTCATTATTTACCACCAACTTCTAGTTGGTGGTAAATAACGCATTTTTAAAGGCCTGTAGCACTGATTACAGTGCTATCTACATCTCATAATACAGATTCGGTAATTTTACAGAATCGGTAATTTTACCGAATCTGTAAAATTACCGAATCTGTATTTTAGGTGGCCCTACATCTCAGTATCCAAATACCGGTCGGAAACGGACGAAAATCGGTATTTTCGGCCGTTACCGACCGGTATTTGGATACCTACTTCTGGCCCTTAATCTCCCTGTGCTGATCAAAAATGAATGTGTTCTTAACTGGTGCACATGAAAAGCGCTCCAATACTTTTGATCGAGAGCGCTGGTGTTGACGATTAAGTGCTGGTGCAGAGCACTGGAAACCACCGGCTCAAATTAAGTAGTGGTTAAGCCTCAAACCGGAACTAAAGGTCCACTACTCAAGTACTGCTTGCACTTGAGTTTTCGCCTAGGATCTACATAGTGTAAATCCCATCCCTTCAACACTGGATACCTATCAAAAGCTAATCCTTAGAGAAGCGTGCAATAGTCTCTAATCTTTGCTGCTCTGGCTATGTCTCTGCCTTGTGCCTTCATGTCTAATAAAAAGTTGTAGTTTAGACTAGTGTGAAAGGAAGAATGTGTGTTTTGCTGCTAAAGTGGATGAGGTATGGGTGTCAAATTGAGTCCTAATGTAATGTTGAAGGTATATGAAGGTATAATTGTGAGCTTTGTATGAGTCTGTCAAGTGTCAGTATGCGGGATTTATTTGTGATGTTAATTATGGTAAATATTGTTGAGTAATCCATTTAACTAATATTTTGGATCAATACATTTTAAAAAGCAAAAACACTGACAAACAAATAGGTCTAGCGGTCACTTATGTTTTGGTCACTGACGCGTTCAAAATAAGGTAAAAGATTTTATTAGTATTGACTTTCTATTGTTTATTGTTCCTTTCACAGCTGATGAAAAAGGGTTCAGGCAGATCAGGTCGTTTTACCCCTTTTCTAGGTTTGCCCGGCGTTAGCCGCTTCTCACCCAACTCACGATTACCAAATAAAGAGGCAGGCGCTGGAGGCTGGAAAGCGGGAAACAGGAGTTTATTTCCGACGGAAACAGAACACGTCAAATCAGACAACAGGGTATCTTGTCGAGGTGCTCTAACCGCATCTCCGAGGCCTGGCCTCTTATACACATGTTTATGGCTTTATTACATTTATGACATCCGTGGTATTGCTTTGAAGTTCACAAAGGCATCTTTGGAATCCCTGGTTCAGGCCCGTTCTCACACATATCTACAGTAGAGGTCCCCACCCAAATCACAGCATGATGGCTATCGCGCAGCTGGACATTCCGCTGAGAACAGGAATGTGGGCGATCGGTCGGATCTAGGGGGAGGGTGGAGGCATTGATTAATCCCCGCTCCTTTGATGTGGGGCGAGGTCCTACTGTAGGGGGCAATAAACTGCATCTGCTGAGCTAAGTGATGGCCTGGGGTCAGGCCGGACAATCGGGCAGGGAGGAAGAGGTTATCAAAAGGGCCTGCTCTATGAATTAGATGAAACAGTGAGGGGGGGGGGTTCAGCACAGGATGTGGCTCGGAGGCAGGGTCGCGCTGGAGGTGCGTTTATGACCCAAGCAGGAGAGACCGGGGGTTGTCGGGGATGCTTGCGAGGCTGGGAAGTGAGAGGGAGAGAGAGACGCTGGCTATCGGGAGTGGGCAGAGAGGCCATGGCAATCAAAATGGTTGCTGCTTACGCGCACGTATGGATCTGAAAAGGACAAGATGGCGCCAATAATGTTTACGCCACAATCCAGATTTTAACAGTCCTCCCTTTTCAACATATCTAGCCAGCTTGTCAATTTATGTCTATCCCCATTATATTACGTATTTCGATATCATACAAAGCGTTCATACGTTCAGTGTCGAGATTCGGAGTCTTAGGGCACATGCAGTTAGCGATGAGTGAGCACAAAGGTGGCAAGCATTGAATACCTAGGCAACACCCACACAGTACCCCGACCGGTATCAATATAAATGTAAACAACCTCCATCCCCAGTCCTTCAAAGTACCCCAAAACCAGCTCCCAAGCGACCATCCTTCTTGCTCCTGGTGAACCTCTGAGGAAAGTCTGTGGAGGTGCTCGATTGCTTTGTAGACTGAGGGCGAGTTATCTGGCACGTAGGTGCAACAGCTGGATTCGATGATGCGGCATGCTCCTCCACGGTCAGCTGGAACCACATCTAGAACAAGGCGGTTCTGAAGAGCCACCAGGCGGACTGCCTGAAGCTCGGCTGTATTGTTAGTGAGGATGCCAGCCGTGATGTTCATGGTCGTTTCTACTGCCTGGGTCAGGTGTCGGATGGCGCGGCTGTTTGCCATTGGGCCCCACAGAGGAACAAGTCCCTTCACTGCATCCAGGAACTGTGCTCCGGTGGAGTCGGCTTGCTCAATGTCTCTTGCGTGCTTCTGCCGGTGATGGTTTGCTGGAGCCACGTACGTTGGAGGGAGAACGAAGGCGACGTAGCAGGTACCCTCCCCAACTTTTTGGAAGCCAAGTGTAAGCTTTGGTGCCACAAACAAAGTACATATTCGGAGAAGCAACAAAGGAGGGGGGGTCGATGGAGTCCAATGTTCTGGTGATGTGGCAGGAACTGTTACCCACCGGCTGTGTTCCCAAGCCTTCGAGGCACACAAGGCCCGTGACATTGATAACAGACAGAGCCACCGTCAGAGTGGCAGCAGTTCGTTTCCGTAAGTAGGAGAAGGTGGGTCTGGCTGGATTATGGAACACCTGCATTTCGACTCGCTCCTTGGCAGGGATATCCATCTGGAAAGAGGAGCCAGAGGTCAAAGGACAAAAGGGAGCAGAAGTCCTTCCGGTTTTGTTCAGCCAGAACCCGTGGTAGAAGTGCGACACTGTTTGACCAGAAGTGGCGTTGTCCTTGTAGCTCTCTTGCAAGAGGGTCAACCAGGCAAGGCAAGAACCGTGAACCGAGAAAAGGGAAGGGATGAAAGAGATGGAGTGTCCAGTGGCATGCGGGAGCAACCCACAGATCCAGCAGTTTGTGGCATTGGCGGCAAGGTTGTGCTGGTGCAACAGTTGTACGAAGGAATTGTTCCAGAACTCTTTACGCCTTTCTCGGAGCTGAGGTGAAAGGGAGATCAGGTGATGTTCTTTCATAGTGGTTGGCTGTGCAGTGGTCAGCAATATCTGATGAGCGGGTGCGCTCTCTTCCATGATCCAGAAGGAAGTCATGAGGAGGAGGCAAAAGAGGAGGACAATGAAAAGAGCAATTGTCTTCGATTTGTGTATACTGTCAGTCTTTGGGTTTCAATAACGGGTATTTCCTGTTGCTTCCGTCGTCTTCTTATCTGGCGCTTCCATCATCTTCTTATCTGGCGCTTCCATCATCTTCAAGGTGCTCGGTAGTGGGCAGAACCGCTGACTTCGTTTAGCCTCTCTTCGGGTAACCCTTGGTTGTGTTTAGGCTACCGTTCTGAGATTCAACTTAGTCTGTGGTCTACTTAGCCGAAGCTCCCTCCTTTCGACGCAGGAAATACCCTTCCCTGGATGGCACAGTGGGATCAGAGAATTTTGCAAGTTCGAGTGCCTCGGTATCAGGATAACAGTTCAATGATGGCCGGTCTTTGTTCAGCAGTTCTTCTTGGGTGCTGACGTTTTCTGTCGTGGTCAGGGTCGAGGAGACCTTCTTACAGTGGTGTGCGTGCAGCCAGTGTCGCTTAACCTCCACTCGAAGAGCCGTTCGGATGGTAATCAGTACTTGCCAGGGGCCCGTCCACCGGGGTTCCAGACTCTTTGTCCGTTGGAAATTCCAGATCAGCACATAATCTCCCGGTTGGATATCGTGACCCGGACCCCTGGAAGCATCGGGGATGGCCTGCTGCACCTGCTGATGAATGACAGACAACGTTTTAGTCAATTTGCACAAGTAATCAGACAGTAGGACGTCCGGGACGTCGTGAATGGAGGTCGGTTTAGGGGCAGTCCAGAGGTTCATCGGTCGCCCAAATACAACCTTGCAGGGGGTCAAATGGTGCTTAGTGGGAGTGGAGCGCATCAATAGCAATGCCAGTGGGAGGGCATCTGGCCATTTAAGTCCTGTGGTGGCCACTATCTTTGACAGTTTTAGTTTCAGTGTGGCGTTGTGACGCTCGACTAAGCCAGCAGATTGGGGGTGAAAAACTGCATGAAACCTCTGTTTTACACCCAACCCTTTCAAGATTAGTTGGATAACTTCAGCTATGAAGTGGGGGCCGTTGTCACTCCATAGAATTTGACAAAGACCGTAGCGAGGGAAAAACTCTTTCAGCAGTACCTTGGCAGTGGTCATGGCAGTGTTATCACGGGTTGGATAGGCTTCTACCCATTTGCTGAAAGCACACACAATGACTAATACATACTTCAGGCTTTGGCATCTTTCTAGTTGGATGTAGTCCATCTGGAGGACCTCAAAAGGATGGTCGGGGACCCCAAACCCTCCCCGGGGTACCACAGTTCCTTTCCCAGGGTTGTGTTGCAAACAGATAAGGCATTGCTGGACCAGGCATCTGGCTGAGTCGGGGATTTTGTCGTTGTGCCAGACCTTGGAGATGAGTTCGATCATGGGGGCTGATCCTATGTGTGCAGGGGAGTGAGCCATAGTCAGTATGGGGATCAGGTATGAATTGGGTAGCAACCATTTATTTGTGTCCTTTGTCCGCCAGCAGCCTTCCTCGTCTTTCAATCCCACCCGTGCCCATTCAGTCAATTCGTGTGGTGAGCTGGCCATCTGGATGTCCCTAATCGTTTCCCTAGCGTCAGTCCATTTTTCTGCTTGTGACCTGGTCACATACATGCGGGTCGTCGTCCTATTCTCAGCTGTGGTTCGGGCAGTGATGTCGGCCAGCGCGTTTCCCTGTCCGACTAAGTCTGTCACCTTCTTGTGTGCCTGACATTTGATTACCGCTAATCGTTTGGGAAGGAGAACTGCTTCAATCAGGGCGGAGACTAAATCTCCGTGGAGGATGGGCGTGCCGTGGGACGTCAAGAATCCCCTTTCCCTCCATAAGAGTCCAAAATGGTGAACCACTCCGAAGGCGTACTGGCTGTCTGTGTAAATGTTTGCAGTAGTCCCTGTCGCTATAATACATGCTCGTGTGAGGGCAATCAGTTCTGCCGCCTGTGCGGATCGCTGCGCGATGCGGGCAGTTTCAACTACGGTTTGGGTTGTGGTAACTGCATAGGCAGCTGAGGTGGTGCCGTCGGGGAGTTTTATGCAAGAACCGTCTACCCATAGCTCTCCGTCAGGGTCTGTGAAGGCGGTGTCCCGGAGGTCAACTCTACTCCTAGTCTGTTCGTCTGTGAGGGTCACACAGTCATGTATAGGGGGGACGTTCGGGTCGTTTTCGGGCAGGGGCAACAAGGTGGCTGGGTTCAGTGTGGTGCATCTTTTCAGCGTAATGTGGGGTGCAAGCAGGGTTAGTTCGTACCCGGTCAGTCGTGCGCTGGTCAGGTGTTGCGTCTTAGTTTGGTTTAGGAGGGTGTCAACAGCATGGGGCACTAATACCGTGAGGGAATTCGAGAGTACGATCCCCTCACTTTGTCGGATAGAGACAGCAGCGGCAGCTACGGCTCGAAGGCAGGCAGGCAAGGCTCTCGCTACGGGGTCAAGGGTGGCAGAGAAATAGGCACATGGTCGTTGCTTGGGGCCAATAGTTTGCGTCAGGACAGACAAAGCGCACCCCTCCCTTTCGTGAGTGTAGAGAGAGAAGGGTTTGGTGTAATCGGGGGTTCCTAGGAATGGCGCAGAACAAAGGGCGTCTCGAAGCTCTTTGAAGGAGGATTGGCATTCGGGGGTCCAAGGGAGTGGGAAGGGGATATCTTTGGCTAGTAGGGAAAGTAGTGGCTTTACAATAAGGCTAAAATTTGGCAACCACTGCCGGCAGAAGGAGGTGAGGCCTACCAGGGAGCGGACTTGTTTCTGGGTCTTTGGGACAGGGGTTTCTAGAATGGCCTGAATTCGATCGGGTGTAAGCTTTCTCCCGTCTTTGGACAAGAGGTGGCCTAGGTAGGTGACCTGGGGTTGGCAGAATTGCAACTTCTTCTTGGAGACCTTGTGGCCATTTTCCGCAAGGAAGTGCAAGAGTTGGATGGTGGCTGTGACCGCAAGTGGATTGGTGTCGGCCGCCAAAAGGATGTCATCGACGTACTGTACCAACACCACTCCTTCCGGTAGCTGAACGGCGTCCAGATGCCTCTTGAGGGCCTGACTATAGATGCTGGGGCTTTCTGTGTAACCTTGGGGAGCTCTACAAAATCTATATGAGCGGGATTTTAACGTGAAGCCGAAAAGGTAGCGGCTGTCCGGGTGGATGGGGATGGAGAAGAAAGCGTTTCTGAGGTCTATTACAGTGAAGGTTGTGGCTGTGGAAGGAATCAGGGTCAGAATGGTGGCGATATCTGAGACTACAGGGTACTGAGGTACAACTACCTTGTTGACCTCTCGAAGGTCGATGATGAAGCGGTACGCTTTCTCATCTCCTTCGCCCTGCTTCTTCACAATGGGTAGGATAGGGCTGTTGCAAATATTGCTGACTACTTCCTCTACCACTCCTGCCTCTACCAGGGACTGGATTATCATCACCAATGCCTTCTCACCTTCGGGCGATATCCGATATTGTGGGAGTTTTGGGAGCATCGCATCTTGGCGGACAGTTATGCGCACAGGGTCGATCATCATTCGTCCTATATCAGCGTCAGTTTTAGCCCATAGATACAGAGGTAGAGAGTCAAGTAAGGATGCGTCAGTGTCAGAGATGGAGAGCATGTGTTGTGCATGATGATGTCTGAGCAGAGTCGGGTTATCGTACAGAATGACTCGAACCCCGTCCTGTGAACACCTGATAGTAGCTCGGAAATGCTTTATCAATTTAATCAAGTCCCATAATGGCATCGGGGGTGTTGGAGGAAAGCAGAAACGTCGTGTCAGTGGGGTTACTGTCCAAGTCGAAGGAAACCGGTGCGGATAAAGGGTTAGTGGAGGGCGTTCCATCAAAGCCTATTGATGTTATGTGTGAGCCAGACAAGGGTGCCCTTGGAATCAGTCGTTTAGATAACGCACTACGTGTCGTGCCAGTGTCTACCAGAAATGGAGACTTCGTACCTAGGACCTTAGCGGTGACGTAAGGACCTTGCTGGTCAACATAGAGCTCGACTGGATCCCTTCCTTGCCCTTGGCAGTCCTATGCAAAGTCGTGAGTGTTGTCGCAGTCAGACTGTTGGCACTGATTCTGTCGGGGGCGGTCAAATGTGTTCGGTCTGCCAGATCTGTCATTGTTGGTGTCGTAGGTGTGCCCTCGTCCCTGCCCTCTAGTCTTGGGGCCATTTGCCATGTCCCTTGTCTCTTTATTTTTAATCATTTCCAGGAGGACCGGGCATTGAGACTTCCAATGGCCAAATCCTTTGCAAAACGCACACTGGTTCTCATCGAGGTCTGTTCGTGGAGCGCCGGGTGTAGGTGTGCGGTCTCTAGGGGGTGCATTTGGTTGGTAGTTTCCTCTATACCGTTCCCTTCCTGTCGTCACTCCCTGCAATTGAGCAATCATCACTCGTTCTTTCAAGTCCTTTTTCTTTTTCTCAGTCGCCCTCTCGTTCTCGTTCTTTTGGTGTTCGTAATACTGAGCCATCTGAAGGATAGCTGCAGGTTTGGAGGCCCCCCAACTACTCTCGCTCGTCTGTAACTTTTGGGAGACCTCTTGCGATAGACCCTTTACGTAATTTTGCACGAATAGGTGTTGTCCCGTTGCAGTGGTCATGTCTTGGCCACTGTAGTCGGAGAACACCGTCTCAAATCGGGAGAAGTATTCTGATACGTCTTCCTGGGGTTTCTGACGGCAAGCCGTGACTACCGACCAGTCTACCTTCTTCTCTGGGATCAATGTCTTTAGCTTCTGAACTATTTTGTCCGGGAGTTCCAGTATGTCTTTTACAGGTTTCTTTCCGGGCTCCCGTTGCCTATCTAGTTCACTGAGTTGATTCCAGGTATGTCCGAACAGACCTGTGTGGTCGGTTTTCCGGATTTGCTTCCACACGTCAGCCGGCACACATAACCCGAAAAACAAGTCAATGTCCGCTAGAGTCATTATGGTTGAGCCCAAGGCTGTACCTAGTTCGGTATAAAATGCTGTCGGGTTCTTTCTTAAATCGGGTAGGGTTTGCCTAAAAGTTAAAATATCTTGCAGATCCCATGGTTGATAAACCCAGTTGTACACAACCCTCCCCTTTGCATCTGCATGGTTGATATCGTCGTTCGTTCCCTGACCTCGTGGGGGAACCCAGTAGGGGGCGGCTTCTCTGATAGGCATCATAGTGTTGCCTACTTCTGATGGGGACCCCGTCGTCTCGGGAGCTGTACTCTTAACTTCTGGTTTCTGTTCCGTGAGGTGGCGGAAAACCTCAAGCGTTTGCATGAAGAGGTCCGCAGCGTCACGCTCGGCCTCGTCTCCAATATCGACTTTTCTATATAACGCTGTCAGTTTAGCAGGACCCCGATTCTGATACCTGTCCTCATATGCGTTCAGAGTGTGGTAACTAAACCGTAAAATGAAATGCCGTCTGTGGCTACCGGCATGTGAATTGTGCATATCCATCGTGTATTCTTCGCTCTCCTTCCGGTCTACCAGTGCCTTTACTATCTTGTCAATTCCCTCCCGTCCATCTTTGCTCAATCTATTCGGTCTAGCCGGTGGCTGCTTGTTAGTCTCGGGTTCATCTGATGTTGTTACTAATGTGGCCGGAGCGGAGGCCGTGAGGGCTGGGGCACTAGCTTCAAGGTTATTCTCATTTGCACTCGGAGCTGGCAAGTGCTGTACTAGGGGTTGGGAGGGGGCATATGGGGGGGGCATATAGATGATCGGAGGACCTAGCAGCAGCTCATCGTTCGCCCGTTGTTTGGAGGTCAGCTCAGGGTAGAGCGTAGAGGGGGTCCTAACAGGACACTGGCCTGTCGACTCAGATTCCTGTTTTTGTCTGGCTTCCTCCCTTTCTTTTATCTCTTCTTCTAGTTTCTTAGCGACCAGGTGGGCTGCCTTTCGTAACTCTTTTCCTATTCTCGCTTCTTCTCTTTTCTTTCGTTGCGCTGCTTGTTTGCGCCACATGCCGAAACTATCAAGCATAGTGGGCGTGGTTTTATTGTTACAAAGGGCTGTTTCCAGCATGCTTATTTTTGTGTCATCGAAGGATCCTATCAGTGGCCACTGACTTTCCTGATCATTTTTAGTATATTTATTCCATAACTTACTATAAGCTACGGCGACTAGTCCATATTTTAAAAACATATCCTTATTAGGGGTGCCCTCCAGAGGAGCCGGATGATCCACCTCTAATAAGCGGTCCGGGCTGAACCAACTACTGACCAATGGGGAGAAGATAGGCATGACGGGTTACAACGGGGACAAAAGTCTGCACTACCTATCCTTCACTACTTTGTGAAGACTGGACAGACTATTTCTATTCTGCAGTATTCGCAAATAGGGAATACCCAAAGAGAGAACCAATATCGAACAATTAATGTCCGTTCAATCAAACAATCAGTGGCGAGAAAGAAATAGGCACGACGGGTTACAATGGGGGCAAAAGCCTGCGTTACCTATTCTTCACTATCTGCAAAGGAGGACAGAATACTTTTATCCTTCCCCGTTTGTAGACAGAAAATTCTCGAGAAAACAATCCTCGAACAAACAATGTTCGGGCAAACAATCAATCAGTGGGGGAGAAAGATAGGCACGATGGATTACAACGGGGGCAAAGGCCTGCGTTACCTACCCTTCACTACCTGCAAAGGAAGAGAGAATGCTTTTATCCCTCTCAGTTTGCAGACAGAGAATCTCCAAGAGAACCAACAATTCGGAGAGTAATACTAGTATTTTCCAATCAAACAATCATATATTTCCCAGTTTGTCGTGTTACACGACCTTACCCGGACCGTATGGACAGTTTCTCGTCTTCCGCTTCCAGCGCCCGATCGTCCTCTGTTCTCCGTAATTGCTGTGGCACTCCTGATGGTTCCCAGTCAGGACCGTAGATCACTCGAGAGAGGTCTGCTCGGAACCAGTGAAGTTCGGATGATCGGCTGCCAGACGAGGGTCTATCGGGCAGGTGCACTTCCCGATCGTTGCAGTCGTTCACTCCGTCGTCGGGACTTTTCCCACTGGATCCACGTGTCGCTGATGGGCCCCACGGGGGCGCCAATTGAAGAAAAAGGGTTCAGGCAGATCAGGTCGTTTTACCCCTTTTCTAGGTTTGCCCGGCGTTAGCCGCTTCTCACCCAACTCACGATTACCAAATAAAGAGGCAGGCGCTGGAGGCTGGAAAGCGGGAAACAGGGGTTTATTTCCGACGGAAACAGAACACGTCAAATCAGACAACAGGGTATCTTCTCGAGGTGCTCTAACCGCATCTCTGAGGCCTGGCCTCTTATACACATGTTTATGGCTTTATTACATTTATGACATCCGTGGTATTGCTTTGAAGTTCACAAAGGCATCTTTGGAATCCCTGGTTCAGGCCCGTTCTCACACATATCTACAGTAGAGGTCCCCACCCAAATCACAGCATGATGGCTATCGCGCAGCTGGACATTCCGCTGAGAACAGGAATGTGGGCGATCGGTCGGATCTAGGGGGAGGGTGGAGGCATCGATTATTCCCCGCTCCTTTGATGTGGGGCGAGGTCCTACTGTAGGGGGCAATAAACTGCATCTGCTGAGCTAAGTGATGGCCTGGGGTCAGGCCGGACAATCGGGCAGGGAGGAAGAGGTTATCAAAAGGGCCTGTTCTATGAATGAGATGAAACAGTGAGGGGGGGTTCAGCACGGGATGTGGCTCGGAGGCAGGGTCGCGCTGGAGGTGCGTTTATGACCCAAGCAGGAGAGACCGGGGGTTGTCGGGGATGCTTGCGAGGCTGGGAAGTGAGGGGGAGAGAGAGACGCTGGCTATCGGGAGTGGGCAGAGAGGCCATGGCAATCAAAATGGTTGCTGCTTACGCGCACGTATGGATCTGAAAAGGACAAGATGGCGCCGATAATGTTTACGCCACAATCCAGATTTTAACAGAGCGGTTGAAGCAGCGTGAGCAATTTAAAAATCTTTTGTGCCTCAAACCATAGGACTGGCCATGTGTTTCTGTCCAATCGCCCTATTACTTACTTCATGGAAATGTCCCTGAGCTCTGAGGGTTAGTTACTCGTCTTAAGTGGACCCTTTATAGCAACAGGTTTTTATGAGTTTTGGACCCCTACCTCTGGCACTGGCTATTACTTGCCACATCATGAACTTTGCGCAGTGCATTGTTGCTCTTTAACTGCCATCAGTGCTCCTAGCGTGTCCGCGAATAGCGCTCCAGAAAAACCATAAACAACGGATAGTAGCGTTATGCCGCCAAAATTAGAGTAGAGGAAAAAGGATGTGGGCAACTGCCAGAGCTGACGACTTTGCAGCTGGGGGACCCCGGATGGAGGCACCAGGTTCAAGTCTCGGTGTCAGCTCAACATCCTTGGATTCTGGTCAAATCTTAATCTACCTTTCCCATGACAACCAAAAATGAATGTGTTAGTGTAAAAGCACTCCAGTACCTTCGGATTGAGTTCGCGCTATATAAAAAAATATAAAAATACATGCACTTTGACCTCTAATACCACCCAGGAACTGACCCGTACGAAATGTCTCCCTGCTTCTTTTTCAGAATCAGAACAATCTTATAAACAGTGAATCATAATGGGATTCATGAAGGTTTTGGGCACAGACATACATGTCACATGTATGCCCAGTTAACCATATAATGCGCAGGATTTTTAAGCAGTTGAACGAATTATTGCCTCATTAGGCATCTCAGACTCCGTAAATAGTGACATTGCCACAATCTACTAATTCTGCAGAGAGCAGACATCCTGGCCCTCGAGACATCCAGCAAAACAACCACAGACAAAACGTGGCCTGCAGCGAACATCACTGAAGGCTTGAAGCTAAACGTGCACAATGAATGAAGTCAAGTTAAATAAACCTCGACCACATCAGCAGAAACAGATGGCATAGCCCACCGCCCAACAAGTCCGTGTGACATCAGAAACAGCGACCACCACGGCACTGCTGCATGCAGAAACAACCACGAGGCTTGACAGTGACGGTAGGCTAGAAATAAACTTTCTTTTTTAAAGTTTTAAAGTAGTTTATTAAACAGAAAAGTGCAATGAAAGAAAATAACATGGTACAATAGCAATATATAGCACATTGCAAAAAATGACAATGATATAATAAACTCAATCAATCAATCAATCAAATAATTTATATAGCGCGCTACTCACCCAGTGGGTCTCAAGGCGCTGGGGGGGAGGGGTCCGTTACTGCTCGAAAAGCCAGGTCTTGAGTTGCTTCCTGAAGGAGAGATGGTCCTGAGTCAGCCATAGGTGGATTGGGAGGGAGTTCCATGTCTTGGCCGCCAGGTAGGAGAAGGATATTCCTCCGGCGGTGGCTCTGCGAATGCGTGGTACGGTGGCGAGGCTGGTCGATCGCAGCTGGTGGGTGGGCGTGTAGAAAGAGAGGCGGTTGTTGAGGTACTTGGGGCCCAGGTCGTGGAGAGCATTGTGTGCGTGGGTGAGGAGTCTGAACGTGATCCTCTTGCTGACGGGGAGCCAGTGCAGGTCTCTCAGGTGGGCGGACATGTGGTTGTGGCGGGGGATGTCCAGGACGAGTGGTGCGGAGGCGGTCTGTATGCGCTGGAGTATTTTCTGTAGTTTGGCAGTGGTTCCCGCGTAGAGGGTGTTCCCGTAGTCTAGTCTGCTGGTGACGAGTGCCTGGGTGACTGTCATCCTGGTTTCGGTGGGGATCCATCGGAAGATCCTACGGAGCATGCGCAGGGTGTGGTAAACAACCTTTAGAACGCAACTTTTACCACGCAGTGCATTTACAACGCAACTTTTATAATGCAAACCATTACAATGCATTGCGCTGGGGGGCGCTCTAGGATAGGGAATAGGTTTAATGTACTATCCAACACCTTCCCTACTAACCACGGGGACTGGAGTTGGAATAGTAAATTAAACAATTCACTATCCAGCGCCTAAAAGCACTATGCGTTGTAATGGTATGCGTTGTAAAAACCGCGTTGTAAAAGCATGCGATGTAAAAGCATGCGTTGTAATGTCATACATCCGCAGGGTGTTGAAGCAGGATGACGAGACGGCGTTGACTTGTCTAGTCATCGAGAGGGAGGAGTCCAGGATGAAGCCCAGGTTTCGTGCGTGGTCCGTTGGCTTGGGGGTGGTGCCCAGGGCAGGGGGCCACCAGGAGTCGTCCCAGGCGGAGGGGGATGATCCCAGGATGAGGACTTCCGTCTTGTCTGAGTTCAGTTTCAGACGGCTGAGCTTCATCCATTCTGCGACGTCTTTCATTCCTTCCTGGAGGCTAGCTCTGGCGGTGGCGGGGTCGTTGGTGAGGGAGAGGATCAGCTGGGTCTCGTCCGCGTAGGCGATGATGTTAAGGTTGTGTTGCCGTGCGATGGCTGCGAGGGGGCTCATGCAGACGTTGAAGAGGGTGGGGCTGAGTGAGGATCCTTGTGGTACGCCGCAGATGACTTCGGTGGCCTCGGATCTGAACGGGGGGAGGCGGACTCTCTGGGTTCTTCCGGCGAGGAACGAGATGATCCACTCCTGTGCCTTCTCCTGGATTCTGATGTTGCTGAGTCGCTGTATTAACTGTAGAATCATTAAGGGCAGTTTGTAAAGTTTTCAAATTAAGAGCAACCGTATCTTTAAGTGAGGGGGTACACCAAAGACCTAGGTACTTGATTTTAGATGAACTCCAATGAAAGGAAGAGGTAAAAAAATCAGCATGAAAACAAAACTTATTAAGAGGAAGAATTTCACATTTGTCAACATTAAGTTTATAACCCGATACTAACGCAAAAGCCGAAACCTCTGAGAGAAAAGTGGGAATAGAAATCCGAGGATTAGAAATGAATAGAAGAATATCGTCTGCATAAGCAGAGAGTTTCAAATGTTTATCGCCATATTGGAAACCCGTGATATCTTTATTCAGTCTGATTTTTGTTAGAAAAAGCTCCAAAGCAAGAATAAAAAGAAGAGGAGAAAGAGGACAACCTCTACAAACACCACAAAATAGAGGAAACGAAGAAGATACAAGACCTTTGGCAAAGATAAAGGAGCGAGGAAAAGAATATAATAACGATATGTAAGAAAGAAATTTGGGACCGAATCCAAACCAGGTAAGGGTTGAGAATATAAATTGCCAATTGACCCTGTCAAAAGCTTTTTCAGCATCTAATGCAACAGCGGCCAAGGAATGAGTACAAGAGTGGGACTTACTAGGAACATTAAAGAAAAGGCGTGTATTATCAGAAAGATGACGACCCTTAATGAAACCACATTGTTCTCTACCGATTAAAAGGGGTAAGAATGTATCTAAACGGAGTGCAAGAATTTTCGTGAAAATCTTATAGTCAAGATTATTCAAGGAAATCAGTCTATAATTTTTACATAGAGTATGGTCTTTGTTGTCCTTGGGAAGAAGGCAAATCAAGGCTTCCTGGAAAGATCCTTCGCATTTCTTAGAGGTTATAAAAAACGAAAATAATTGATGAAGCTTGGGGACTAATAAATTAGAGAAATGGAGGTAAAATTCTATTGTAAAGCCATCTGGGCCAGGAGCTTTACCCTTTTTAAGCTTATGGATGGCTTCTAGAATGTCTTTCGGAAGGATGTCTCCATCCAAAGATGAAAAATCCGCATTTGGTAAGGAGGGAGAGGGAATGGAAGATAAATAATCATCAATATCGGTCGGCAAAGGCGAAAGTTCCGGGGTATATACATTTTGATAAAAATCAGTAAATTCAGATAAAATATCTTCATCCTTATGTAGTATAATGTTGGAGGAAGATGTAATAGACTCTATTTTCGTCCGCTCCTTTTTAACTTTAAGATATTTAGCAAGGAGATTACCTGCTTTATTCTGTGCAGAGTAATACTTAATGCTAGCTTTAAGGAGACATAAATTCACAGACTCCGTAGACACCTTATTAAAGGAAAGTTTCGCTTTAATAAGGTTATTCAGGTCGGATGGACTCTTAGTTGAATAATACACATATTCCAATTGTTTAATCTGGGAAACTAATTTATCCAATGATCGAGCAGCTAAACATCTCTTCTTGGCTACATAAGAAATAGTGAAGTCTCTAGAGGCAGCTTTAAAAGTGTCCCATATCAATTGAGGGGAAGTTTGAGAGGATTCATTTTCTGCAAAAAATAGGGATGCAAAATCAAGAAAGGAGGCCATGAATGATGCATCTAAGAGGAGCGAATTATTAAATCTCCATCGCCTAGTACCTTTGTTGGGAGGGAGCAAATCTAGAAGTAAGGAGACAGGGGCATGATCTGAAAGTAACATTGAACCTATGTCTGAATGAATGATGTGTTGAGTGAGAGCTTTAGAAATGAAAAGATAATCAATCCGTGATTGGGAGGAATGAGCAGGAGAAAAATATGTGTATTCTTGTAATGTGGGGTGGCAAAGACTCCAAGAGTCAACAAGAGACCTCCGAGATATAGTGGAGGTAAACTGAGTGTGTACGTGTGAGGGAGAAAAACGAGAGTTGGATTTCCTGTCAAGAAAGGGGTCCATAATCATGTTACAATCAGCACCAAAAATGAGATAATCATCAGTATATTGCATGAGGGAAGAAAGAATCTGAGGCCAAAACAATTTATCACAAACAGTGGGAGCATACAAATTAAAAATAGTTAGTGGAATTTTGTTAACCAACAGAGAAACAGCAACCCACCTGTCATCAGTGTCAATATCTTGCTTTATAAGTTGGATATCCAGTCGTTTATGACAGAGAATTGCAACACCATTATGTTTCCCTGAACCAGGAGATGCAAAACGTGGCCTACAAAATTGCGACGCAATTTAGAAATTTCAACATCTGTAATATGAATTTCCTGTAACAGCACTATATCTCCTTTAAGGTGAGCAAGATGAGATAAGACACGTTGACGTTTAATGGGGGAACCCAAACCTTTAACATTCCAGGAAACTACGTTAATTGACATCTAAAACTCTAAAATGTGAAGAAATACTAAATAATCAATAAACAGTATAAACTGATCAATGGAAGGACCAAGAGAAATATATGGGAAGAGTAGTAAAAGGAAGTAAGGATGAGGAAAATGACGAAAAAGAAAAAAGCAAATGTAGTGAAAGAAAAGGCAAATAGAAAAGTAGAAGTAAGAAGAGAAACGGAAGACAGAACTGAAGTAAAGGCAAATGAAGATAAAAAAGAAAGAGAGAAAGTACAGGAAAAGGAAAAACGAAACATATTCATTGAAGAAATACTGAACAAAAGACATACCACAGGAAAACAGGAAAAACAGGGATGGTGTAACCACATGAGGGAGATGAAACCCTGAACGGAAGACTTCCGGATGTGACGACGAGGAGGGAGATAACCCCCAGGAAGAAATGCAGGGGATAAAACGATGAGGGACCACAAATTGCCACCTAAAAGGAAATAAGAAAGAAGGGACAAGTCATTTACCCAAAAAACATAACGAGAAGTGAGAGGATACACAAACTGTCATATGGTACATGAACATACAAGAAGAGATAATATCAAAAATCACAAACAAAATATGAAGACAGACAGAGCAAATAACAAACAATGTCCAATTAGGAAGCATAAGTCTTCATGGTCGATGTGTATCCATGGATTCTACTCTGAAGCTGTGAAGGAATTGTTGGAGGAGCGCAGGATCGTCATAAGTGGTGGTTTTATTATTGTAAGTCACTTTAAAAAGGCAAGGATGGAACAGGCCATTTCGTGCATTCAGATTACACAAAGCAGGTCTAATTTCCAAGAACTTCTTCCGGTGTTCTACAGTGGTCTTGGCATAGTCCTGAGCAAAAAAGAGAGTAGAGCAGTTCCAAATAATCTTTCCACGTTGTTTAGCAGCTTCAAGAACCTTAAGTAATTCAGTGTATTCAAGGAAATACAAAATGACTCCTCTAGGTTTGTCAGAAGACGATGAAGATTGCGAACTTGGACCAAGTCTGTGTGCACATTGAATATTCAAAGTTGGAGTGTCAGGAAGACCCAAAAGAGTTGGTAAAAAAGTTTGAAAAAAAGATATCCGATTACGGCCCTCAAGACCTTCAGCCAAGCCATGAATGCGTAAATTGTTACGCCTATTACGATTTTCCAAATTTTCAATCTGTTGTTTAAGTTGTACTATCTCTCTGGACAGGAGTGGAACCTGATCGGTGAGTCCTTCAACAATATCAATACGACTTTCCACATCTCCCACTCTTTGCTCAGTGAGTGACCAGTTGGTTTCCAAATTCTGTAAATGAACGTTCATCTCCTCCATATGAGTCTTAAGAGTACGAAGTTCCTTAAGAATAAGTTCCATAGAAATCAAGGAAGAGGAATTCGTAGGTGAAGGAGGATTTACTTTTACTTGCTTGCCTGGCAAAGTCATCGAAGTTGTTGAATCAGAGGGTAGTTTAGAGCCTTGTTTAGTATTCAAGTGAGAAACTGAAGTGGCAGACCCCTTAGAACTGGCTAGAATTAGTGATGTGCTCATCTTTGGAGTCTTGCAAAACATTGAAAGGGTTGAAATCATCCAAAACCAAATCGTTGGACTGAAGAGACCCATTACGAGTATTGCGTGACTTCGTCATGACAAAGCAGGAGAAAAACCACCAAATGTATGAGGAGAAAAATAAACTACGTAGGTTCCAATTGACATGAGCAGAATGAGGAAGTAATAAGGCAGGAGATAGTCACCCAATAAAACAAAATGTGGCAGAAAATAGGAGAGAAGTAGGTCAAAAATAGAGAAAAAACAATGGCAAGGCAAGCAAAGCCGGTCCCATATGAGGAAAGAAAGTCTCACATCGAGTTAGGCGGGAAAATGCGTAAACGCCGAAAACAAAATGGCGAGCGCAACGCTGCACTGAAGCGCGGTAGGAAAAAACATCAAAATAAATACACTAGCCTCATCTTAAGTCGCCGTCTTCATGCCATGAAGAGCAGTGATGGTTCCGACTCCAGTAACAAGTCAAGTCTGGGTCCAAAACGGGAAATTGCTTCCTGGAAACAGCCAGATCCCTCACGTCTTGGCGGAGCTCCCGAACACCGCGGCCATCTCCTTAGGCTCCGAACCCACGCCCCCAGAAATAAACTTTCTAACTGCAGCATACCACCATTTAGCAATGCACACACACTGTGGAGAAGTGAAGTTAAGAGATGATGAAACTCACTGAAAAAAAATTTTTTTTGTATGAGTCAATGACAGGGGTTAAGTTAAAGGCCGTACCCTTTCAGCCTCCTCCTGGCCGTGACATTGTACTTTGAGAGGACACCCCCGTGGCTAGGGGAGGGGGGCCTTTAGTGGGAATTCCGTGCCTGGCAAGAGAGTTTCGATTCTCCAGGCTTTTGTCATGGGGAGGGTCTCTCAGTAATGTGGGATGCCAGGTGGGCGTCTGAGAGCCCTCCCCCCAAGTTAATAAAATTACAGCTCCGCATGGAGTAGCCCTCTTTCGTCTCTCGCCTCGAGCACAGGAAAGGCTAGCCGGATCAACAGCTGCAGGACAGGCCCGGCGGGGCTGGTGGCGATCTGTTGACGGACTGGCCCGGCGGTGTTTGGTGTCAAGCTGTGGAAGGACAGGCCTGGCGGCACTGGTGCGATCTGCGAGGTGGGAGGCCATAGCGTAGCGGGGGTGTAGCTTGCGGCATGATGATGAAGGCCGCTGGGGGCACGATGAGCTTTCGCTGGAGTTAGGGGTGTGGCGTAAGAAACAAAGCGGCAGCCTTTGTGCGGGAGACTCGGGTTCGAGCCTCGGCGTACGCCTCCCTGAAAATGTATGCTGGCGTTATTAAATTTCCGTGATAATGTGCAGTCGCTAATCAAGGGAGCTCCGGGATATAAGGGGGTGTTGCCTTTGCGGGGGGGGGGGAGTGACAATGCGGACATGGGAGGCGCAGCTAGTTAATTGCGACGTGAGGAGAAAAGCGGTCGATGGCGGACCGCGTGGCATTATGAGTGAGGCGTCGGACTTCGGGGCAGAAGGGAGTAGGGTTCGAGGCCCGTCTATTACATCCTGTAAATGGGTGCATTATGGAAATCAGCAATTATACCGGCCACGTCTATCAGGCTGTAGCTAATGAGAGTGATTAAGCTGGGGAAGCGCGGCCCGGTTACGCAGAGGTGGCGCTGTCTTCAATTTTATATAGCGCTGACTTTACCCGAAGGTGTCAGAGCTCTTCACAATAGGAATAGTAATGACACATGAGGAGAAAATTACAAAAGAACAAATTGCAAAAGCAAAAGTTAAGTTACATGAGCCAAAAGTGACAATAGTGAGCAACCAAAATAGTAGCGAAGCGGGGAAAGAGGTTGAAAGGAAGGGTGTGGCCAGGCCTTTATCCCGGGCAAAGTGGGGGGCATTTTTCAGAAATTACGTCATAATATCGCTATGGAGTTAACGTTTAATGTTAATAAATAAAAAGGCGCGTTCTTGCAATAAATTATGTTAACGACAGGGGGGCCTATTGGGGGCATAAACTAAGGAAAGGAGCTCGACAATGGTTAATATGTGTTCAGGTAGGCGATCAAGCGCATAGCGCAGGCAAGCATGCTAGCCTGAGATCGGGGGCATGAATGCAAATTGGATATGCGGGCACGCCAAAAAGGGGAATGAT
The DNA here is from genome assembly GCF_964261635.1 of Lissotriton helveticus. NCBI lineage: Eukaryota > Metazoa > Chordata > Amphibia > Caudata > Salamandridae > Lissotriton > Lissotriton helveticus. Next base: position 1,764,418,542 of record NC_136065.1, read on the forward strand.
GGGCATGGCATGTTACGTCATTGACTTGGCGGGGGGGGCGCGATACCCCGAGGTACTCAACCAGTAGGTATGTTGAGCATCCCGTGGAGAAGGCAACGCTTTTGTTTGTAGATGCATGTGGCATGGGATATGGTGGGGACGGTGCAGGTGGCATGGTGTATGTATTATAGAAAGCTTTATTCGATTTTTAAAAATTAAAAAATCATAAAAGCATGAACATCAGAAATCAATACATGTAAAAAACTGTACGATGCAAGAAATAAGTAACAATATTTACAATGACTTTAGGAGCTTAATAGGCCAAAGTACAAAAATAAAATCCCAATACTAAAAAATTCTTTTTCCACTCAGAGTTGATACAATATCAGCAGAATTCGTGGATAGTCATTATTACATGTCCATTTTGGGAGAGGAAGAGAACACGGGATGTTGAGGATAGAAATCGTGTAAGTCCCATATGGATATTGGGCCGTCTCTTAATTGAGGCGGCCTGGTTTTCAGATAGGGGACAATGTTGGAGTCTCTAAATCTCACGAGTACCAAATCCCCAGAGAGATCTTTGGGAAGGGAGCCCAACCAGTCCACCCTTCTGACGCTCCTGATTGCTCCGTATAAATTACGAGGCAGAGGCCTATTTTTTGACAGCCAGAATTTGGTTTTGTTAACTAGATCTTGTTGTCTCTCAGATTTTCCAGGTGGAAGAGCAGGTACACCCGCAAGGATGCACACGTATGGGGCTGCTTCCGGTGGTAAATGAATAGAATTAGCCTTCTTGTGTGATACTGTAGGTACGGTCAGCTGGGAGAGGGAAGCTGTAGCGGGGTATTTCGCTATTTTATTTTTACCTGATGCACTAGGGCCAGCATGTTGTTTTTGACGTCTTGTATCCTGTACTAGAGGTTTGGTGCCTAGGTGGATAGGAGGTGGGTTTGAGCAACTGAGTGAATCACTACAATCACTAACCAGCGTGTTTAACTTAGTGGCTTTTTCTATATCGGAAAGCCTATCCCCTAACATGTTAATTTTTTCTATCAAAGGGGCTATCATTGAGCTAACCAGTTGTTCAATAAGGGGTAGTATAGACAAGTGAGGAGGAGATGTTATGGGCTCTGGGTACTCAACAGTCGGGGGGATCAGAGAGGAATTAAAAATGAGTGGACTTAGGCACAGTTTTTGATTTTTGGGGTCGTTCCCTCCTTGATTGACACCGTTATGTTTCCCTCTCACAGCTGGGACCTGGGAGGGTTCAATACGTTGAGTGTTCGGGCTGCAGGTTAAGTTGGATGATATGAAGGGATCTAGAAGTGTAACCTTGTCTGGGAGTATAATAACGCTTTTGGGCGGAGGGGGGGTTAGCAATGTAACATAAGTTGTTTTGCATAGGAGGTTTAGCTCGTCTAGCAGAGAAAACATTTGTCCATTGGCAGCTACACTATTTGAAAAGTCCCCTTTGGAAGTCATGGTGATAAAGGGACAAAGGGCGGCGATGTAAAGAAAAGACCACGAATATGGGGACAAATCAATTAAAAGGGGGTCATTACCTTCATGGTAGAAGGCATTCAATGAGGCGGCCAAGGGGGGTAGCCCGTCCCATCCTTATCCGGCCTTTGAGGGCCCGCCCTTTGCCCGGGCTTCGCCCGGCGAGTCCCGCGACGCGGGAGATGGTCGATGTTAAATATTGGCACAGAGGTTGTGGGCGGATCCAAACACAGGTGGTGACCCGCACGGACTCCTGGTCAGTGGAGTCCCGTGCAATCCGAAATGTTGACCCCACAGCGCTTGCAGCGCAAGTTCAGTTGCACAGACCCCCCTCCTGGGGCAGCGGTCAGACCAGAGGGCAGCAGGCTGACACGGCGAAGCGGGACGGTGGCATGGTGTGAGATAGAGACATATGTTATACGGGGGCATTAGGGAGGTAAGTATCTCTGGTGATCAGGTGAAAGGGGCGTGGCCGGCGCAGGAAAAAGGAGGTGCGCCGGTGCATGACCTGTCGAAGGGGCATAAAGGTATTGACCAGTTAGTAATTTTGCTTTCTTTTCTTAGTAGACGGGATGCTGCCCAAACGGACACGAGGGGGCAAGGAGGCCCCAGCGTCAACAGAGGAATTCCACTCGTTGGCGGCATTGTGGGAGGTCGCAAAGAAAGGAGGTATCGATTGGGCCCTGAAGACTCTATCTCAGGATGAGGGAACAAGCGGGCAGCAGGAGCCTCCCTTGCCAAAACGCATACGGCGGACGCCTATTCGCTTTAAGGACATGCATCAGGAGAAGACCAAGCCGGTCTCGGAACCGCGAGCGACCCTTCCAGGTGAGGCGATGGCAGTGGGCCAGCCCCTGGTGGTCACAGACAACATGCAGGTGACTGGCGTTGGCGCGCAAACAGGCTCAGCAGAAGGCGGGTTGTCCCTTATGGGAGAGCCTACACAGAGTGCGGTAATGCCAACAGGGCCAGTGGGGGGCTGGTAGTCAGGCAAATACGGTGCTACAGGGGGAGGGGGAGCCACGTCTGGTACGGCAGCGTGGGCTCCGGTGGAAACAATACAGGCCCCGGTGGTGGTGACTCAAGGTGGTGGGGTGGCTCAGGTGTCGGTCCAGTCAAGGGGAGTATTGCAATCGCCTATGGTGGTGGCTACCACGGCTCAGGGCCTGGTGAGTAACTCAGGGGCTGCGGGGGCGGGGCTAGTTATGGTGACACCAGCGCCCCCCCCCGGTGATGGTGGCGTCGGCACACGCTCCTCTACTACACAGCCCAGTGTTATACGGTTCAGCATCATTGATAGTGTCACTGTCAGCAAGTATAACTTGGCATGTGCCTGCGGATACAAGGGAGAAGATCTTTAAGGGGGAGTTTGTGGACATTTTTGATTTGATTAATGCGGGTGTGATCCCGGGGAAGACCAGGTCGCGTAAAGATGGGGAACTGAAACCAAAAAAGGTTTGGGTGGAATGGTCGTTGAAGAACTGGGTGACTGGGTTTGCTATCTATGCAGCAATTATGGTTGAGCGGTTCCCTCAGTTGATAAGCTACATGTCATTGATTCATGGGGCAGCTTCATAATTTCAGGGGACGGCCTGGTTGCAATATGACACAAAGTTCAGGCAGATGAAAGTAGTGAGGCCTGAAGTAGCATGTGACCAGCGGGAGATTAATATATGGCATGGGGAGTTTTATTCGGCGGTGCCAGTTAGCAAACCGACACATTCCATTCGGGGAGACAGGGGAGCCGGGGACAAGAAGCAAGCATGTTGGCAATTCAACAAGAATGAATGTAATAGAGGAACAGCATGTAAGTTCAAGCACATTTGTTCCTTCTGCGGGATGCTCGGGCACCCAGAGATTAATTGTTTCAAGAAAGGGGGAAAGCCCAAGGAACACCGCCCTCCCACAGCTACTGCTTAACCAAAAGCCCGCCCTACCCAATAAAGCTCAGAACTTACCCACTCCCATACACCTTCCAGTATTAGCCCATCTGCTCGCCAGATATGAGAGGGGGGCAGAAGCGCAATTTTTGTATGAAGGTTTTAAATCTGATTTTCACATCCCATCTGCCGCAGTGCCAAGTGCAGTTCCCCCTCGTAATCAACTGTCAGTGCTAAGAAACCCAGAAGTGACTTGGGAAAAAATTGAAAAGGAGATAGCGTTGGGGAGGGTGGCGGGTCCTTTCCAGACATTGCCAAGGCAGGACCTGGTCTGTTCACCATTGGGGCTGGTACCAAAGAAGGAAGTGGGAAAATATCGTCTCATACACAACTTGTCGAGTCCATCAGGCAAGTCAGTCAATGAGGGGCTGGATCCCAATTTGTGTACGGTTAGCTGCACCACTTTTGACTCTGTGATTAAAAAACTGCAGAGCCTGGGTTGGGGGGGGGCACTGATGGCTAAAGCAGATATTGAGTCGGCCTTTCGCCTCTTGCCGGTGCATCCGGATGACACTAGGTTGCTAGGCTTCACTTTTGATGGCAATTTCTATGTGGACCTATGTATGCCTATGGGTTGTTCCGTTGCATGTGCAATATTCAAAACATTCAGTTGTTTTTTGGAATGGACAGTGCGGGAAGTGGTGGGCACACAAGAGGTCGTGCATTACTTGGATGATTTCCTCTTTATGGGGCCAGCAGGATCGTCACATTGACAGGAAGCATTGGAGGGTTTTCAGCGGATGGCGGAGGCATCAGGGGTGCCGCTGGCGGCAGGGAAGACAGAGGGACCAACGACCCAATTGACTTTCTTGGGTATTGAGATAGACACGGTGGAAGGCGTGTGCAGATTACTGCAGGACAAAATTAAAGCTTTTCAAGGGTCTCTGGACCAATGCTTAAGGGCACGCAAGGTTACACTGCATCAGTTGTAGGTGTTGGTGGGGCAACTTAATTTTGCACTGCGGGTGATACCTATGGGCAGGGTCTTTTCAAAGAATATAGCCAGGGCAATGTCAGGTTTGAGGGAAAAACACCACCACACTAGGCTGACAGCTGAAGTAAAGGATGATTTGGTCACATGGAGGGATTTCTTGGAGCACTTCAATGGATTAGTGATATGGCAACAACCGGCACAGGACAATAGAGAATTAGAGCTTTATACGGATGCAGCGGGCAGTGTCGGTTTCGGAGCAGTGCTAGGAGCAAGGTGGTGTATGCAGCATTGGCCGGCGACTTGGTTCAGGAGGGGGTTGGTCCGCAATATCACATTCCTGGAGTTATTTCTCATAATAGTAGCGCTTCAGATATGGGGTACATTGTTGGAAAATAAACAAATTGTGTTTTGGTCAGACAGTATGTCGGTGGTCCTGGTGGTGAACAACCCAAGGGCAAAATGCCAGTGGGTACTCCGTTTGCTGAAAGTGTTGGTGCGGGAGTGCCTCAGGTGTAATGTGCATTTTACTGCCAAGCATGTGCCAGGTGTGGTAAACACAGTAGCTGACTCTCTGTCTCGTTTTAAGTTGACAGAATTCAGAGCGCGATGGCCACAAGCTCACGGTCAGATGACGGCCTTCCCGGAAAGCATGTGGAAGCTTGGTGCCCCATTGCTTCCGACCTCATAGCGGCTTCAGTTGCACCCAAGACTAAGAGTAGGTATGAAAGGGCATGGCAGGTTTACATAGCAGTCTTACAGAACAAAGGGGGTGCCGGGGAGTTTACACCGCAGGGGGTTCTCATGTTCATAGTTAGCAGAGAGAGGAGGGAAGGTCCTTGACTCTGGTGCGCAGACAATTGTCGGCAATAGCCTTCTTTGCAGGGATAAAAGGAGTAACGGATCCCACTAAGGACCTCAGAGTTAGAAGGGCTATGAGAGGTTGGGAACGACTGGCTCCAAGGGAGAAGGATACCAGGAGACCTATAGATTCCAACAGGTTGATGAATATCTTGGGGGTGTTACCGCAGGTATGTTGGTCGCATTATGAGGTGCAATTGTTGCGATTAGCCTATTCTTTAGCATTCTTTGGGGCGTTCCGGATATCAGAGCTAGGGCCACGCTCCAAGATGGACAGACAAGGGGGAATGGCTGTGGGGGATGTGGTGGTTGCCGTGGAATTACTGCAGGTGAGAGTGCGGAGGTCAAAAACAGACCCGCTGGGGAAAGGGGTATGGGTGCAACTTAGAGCAGTTCAGGGGGCGGGTTACTGCCCGGTGATGTTGATGGGGAGGTTCTTGCAGATTAGGCCGGGATGTGGTGATGATAGGCTATTGGTGCACGCAGATGGTACACCTTTGACCAGATTCCAGTTCACACGATTATGTAAGCGGGCTCTGGAACTGTTGGGTGAGAACATAGCTCATTTCACATCACATTCGTTCCGTATTGGGGCTGCCACTACAGCAGCGGAATTGGGACTCTCATCGAGTGCAATTAAGAAGGTGGGCAGGTAGAGTTCATCGAGTTTTGAGCGCTATGTGCGACCACAGCTGGTGTAGGTGGTCGGTATTGGCGGCAGATTGGTATTTATGCACCTCTTTCTTTTTCTATTCTCTTTTGGTCTCACATGCAGTGTTGGCAAGTCAGCGGATGCAAGTATGCTGGTGTGGAGATTCGGTCATACTCAGAGCAGGGCAATGGTTCGGAGAGTCCGGGGTGGACAAGACCCAAAGGGCCATGGGAGTTGTTCATAATTGGTTAGGGATTGAGGGGCAACGGGCCGAGGATGTCTCAGCTCATTTGCGGAGTGCGCTCAACAAAGGTTTGCCTATTCCAGACGTGCTGGTTATTCACTCGGGGGCGGAAAGCATGATCCCTGGGGGAAGGAGGGGAGCCAAGGAGGCCTTATTCTCTCTACTTACATGGGTTAGGAGGGTATTGCCGGACACTACGATTATTTGGTCAGAGGTGCTCACTCGGAGAGTGTGGGGGGTGACGTTCCATCAGCCACAGTGAACACGTCGGTGAGGAAGATGAATAGGGAGGTAGAAAAACTGTTGAAGGGGTCACAGATATGTGATATCAGACATAGCCTGCTGCAGACATTGACCTCAGATGAGTACCGGGCAGGGATGGATGCACCTGTCCAGGGCAGGGTTGCAAGTGTTTGTGCAAACCATTCTGGGAGCCATTGTCTTACACCTTGGAAGAGTGGCAGGGCATTAGTGAGGGGGGAGGGCAAGAGCGCCAGTGGGGCTTCTTGCCCTGTGGCGGGGTCCCGGATAAGAGAAAAGGCCGGGGGACTCTTTTTGGGCGGAAAATGGATGTCCCTGCAGCAGGGGAGGCAGGTATGGCGGCTCTGGGCTGGCGGGAGAGGGGCCCGTCCTGCTGGTGGTCCTGGACACTCTGGCCCTACCCTAGTAGCTGGTGCTTGGAAAAGGGGGTGGTGTTGTGTCCTGCTGGTACAACACACCTCTAGAGATTCCGAATTGTAAATACATGTTAACCTGTGGCGCATATGTATGGAGCGCATCATTTATGTGTGAATTTAATAAAATGGTCAATGTGGGAGGTTTTACCCACAAATGGTGCTTTGGTATAATAATTAAGCTAAGCAGTGGACACCAGTCACTTGTAAGCGTTTCACTGGGGGGGGTGATCAAATGGTGGTGAGCGAATGGCACAAGATACCGCCACTATGAGAGGCCACCCCCACGGCTAGGGGAGGGGGGCCTTTAGTGGGAATTCCGTGCCTGGCAAGAGAGTTTCGATTCTCCAGGCTTTTGTCGTGGGGAGGGTCTCTCAGTAATGTGTAATGCCAGGTGGGCGTCTGAGAGCCCTCCCCCCAAGTTAATAAAATTACAGCTCTCCAGGGAGTAGCCCTCTTTCGTCTCTCGCCTCGAGCACAGGAAAGGCTAGCCAGATCAACAGTTGCCCACCCACCCATCCCTAAGTTCAATAGTGAGTGGCGGGGTCCCGGATAAGAGAAACGGCCAGGGGACTCTTTTTGGGTGGAAAATGGATGACCCTGCAGCAGGAGAGGCAGTTATGGCGGCTCTGGGCTGGCGGGAGAGGGGGCCTTCCTGCTGGTGGTCCTGGACTCTCTGGCCCTACCCTAGTAGCTGGTGCTTGGAAAAGGGGTGGTGTTGAGTCCTGCTGGTACAACACGCCTCTAGAGATGCTGAGTTGTAAATACATGTTAATCTGTGGCGCATATGTATGGAGCGCATAATTTATGTGTGAATTTAATAAAATGGTCAATGTGGGAGGTTTTACCCACAAATGGTGTTTTGGTATAATAATAAAGCTGCGCAGTGGACACCAGTCACTTGTAAGCGTTTCACCCGGGTGGGTGATCAAAGGGTGATGAGCGAATGGCACAAGATATCCCCACTAGAACACGGTGCCCCGCACTGGAGGAATGATTGCTTACGGCAGGCCTCCGACTCAGTTCACTCACACTGCATACCAAGTCAGTCTGTGTATTAGCAAGCAGCGTTGGTTTGGCTACTTACAGTTCCTGGTGGGTGTCACTGCCTTTATTAATAGGCCTGCTGCTGCCTGCCCTCGACGTTGAGTTGTACTGCTGGTGGGTGACTCGTCGGGTGCGTGTGTCATTTTTGAAAAAATCTAAGCACGCTGCGCTGCCGCACGCACAGCCGTAGAACCAAATAGAGCCCAATCAGTGTCACACCCACTGACAACACTGAACAAAGGGCGTAAGGTAAACTTGCATCATGGATATCTATGGTTGGAATCTTTGTTTGGCTCTCACAGCCACAATACTCTTCACAGAGATGGTGAGAAGAACAACACTGTCTGCGATGAATCAGTGAGGTAATTACATTTCCCTTGCACATCGTATGGCATTGTGGCAGACGCGTACTGTAGACCCGGCACTGATGAATAAGTGCCGGTGCTAAGCACCGGAAAGCACCGGCACAAATTAAGCACTGAATGGTAGGCACTTCCTAAGTGCACATGACATTTTGGACAGCTGTCTCGAGCTGTCCAAAATGTCATATGTACTCTGCATGTTCTCCACCCAGGCTGCATTACAGCCTGGGGGAAGAAGATGCCTAGCCTCCCAGCCCCTGTCTGAGCCCTGAACTACAGCACTCAGAGCAATCAAAACGCCTCTTTAAGGCAGCATTGTGATTGGTCAGAGGGGTCTCACAAACACTTTTCTTTTCAGAGGGAAAAGGTGGGGGGGTGGATCCCCAGCCCATATGGCCAGGAGGCAGCTGTCACACAAGACTCCACCTCATCGCTTGGGCCCATGCACATAGTTGTAAGGATAGGCGTTCCCATAGCAAACTATGCTATGCATCTAGACAGTGAAAAATACTGTGTAGCTCTAAAGAAAATGTAAGTTGAAATCTGAATGAAATTAACATGTCATGCAAAACATGACATAAACAATTTAAATCAAACGGTAGGGACAGAGAGCTGGGTTAGGAGGTCCTGCACATAGGCTATGGGGTAAGGCTAAAAAATAGAAAGTAGTGTGCAGTTCCTATAAAGATGTGCAGGGAAGACAGGTCTTTCTTCGTGATACCCTCACACACCCCGAGAGGTGTCATGCTAGGGGTCTACAGAATGCAACAGTACACATCTACTAGGGCTTCCCTACCGCCCCAGGTAATTTACGTCACTATACTGAATACCAGGCGGTAGTGCACTTCTTCACACTTTACCGGTGCTGACAAAGTGCCAATTGACCTGTTAGGGGCAAATCAGACACAAAACATGCTGATCATTCACACATCCTCCTGTGATTCTGGGCAAATCACTTAATCTCCCCGTGCCTAAAAATGAAAGTGTGTCCTCATGTAACGTAACTGGTGCTATGTAAAGCGCTCTGATACCTGATTCGGGTCGGGTCTAGTTCGTGCTATATAAAACTCTGCAAAATAAAAAAACTAAAAAAACTTGAGGAACATTATTTCCCACACGGGGCACACACACAGTTTTTAATTAGGCTAGAGCTACCTAGTTTATTACGATTTGACACAATAGGACTGCTCTATACCTATTTTAACTACCTCACCCCCTTGTGCACTACCTATCCCCCACACCCGCAGGCACCTTACGGCTTCTTCTTCAAAAGATCCCTGCCAAAGAGTCCCGTCAGGCACTGCAGCGCCGGCCTGACGACGGGCAAACGCCCAATGATGAAGCATGACACCTCTCGGGGTGTGTGAGGGCATCATGAAGAAAGACCTGTCTTCCCCGCACATATTTATAGGAACTGCACACTCCATAAAAAATGTAAATACACAATAAAAATATAATGATAGTACATGAGGTAAAGATTTGGTTAATCTTCTTTGTATAACATGCTAAAATACATTATTCCTGTGATTGACTTCTTTGAAAGATCACTTCAAACACAAATTATGCTTGTGATAAAAGATTAACTTCGATACTGTTAACACAGATAAAATGTAGTCTGCAGCCAGGACTACCAGGGACCATACAACAGAGAGTGCCCTTGGGGCACAGCAGACATATGCATGCCCTTTGTGGGCCCCTGGGCCACTTTGGTATTACAGAAGGGGGCACAGACGCTTGTGCTGCCCTTGCTGGTATACAGGTAGCGCTAGTGCACATTTAGCACCAGTGCTATCATTGGAGGGTTTTCCCTTATTTGCATGGGAGAGTGGCCTCATGCAAATGAGGAAAATACTTTGCCTCTGCTTTGCCGCCGTATTATAGACATGGGCGTAGAGCCAAACACACCTTTAGGAAGCGCATTGAAAGTGCGCTACCAAAAGGTGGCACACTTTCAGTCCGCCTCGAAAAGGCAACCCTCCAGGGAAAAGAAAGGGGCACCCATAAACCCCAGAGACATCCCCTTGCAGGCGGGTGCAGTCACTCACTGCACTCACCTCCAAGGGGATCTCTATCCCCTCTTTAAAGTGCAGGTGGATTGCCGCATGCACAGTGACACACAGAGCGGCTTTGAAGTATCTGGTCCGTATTTCACTTGAATGCGTTGACCCCAGGGCAGCATGAATTCACAGCTGCCCTGGGGGCAGCGCAAGCATGTAATAGGCTCACCTTTACTGTTTGTGCATAGCACACCTATGTTTTTATTTATATGTAATACAGTCCCAGATCTACCCATATGCACTACACACCATCAGCCTACACATCTTTGTGAGAGTCAAAACCCAAATCGCAAAGTATTCAAAGGACAATGTTAATCAAAAAAGTCTTTGCAACTCACAGTGGCAACATTGTGATTCTTTGCCAATCACAAAGAAAGGGGCCGGAAGGAGGAGACGTTCTCCCTTTCTTGTATCTCCTAAGTGAATGTGTCAACGTTTTGTGACTGCTCATGTAATTGTGAAGCATTGAAACACCATTAACTTCCCTTGTCTTTTGGTAATGATTTGCACAGTGGAAGCTGTCCTTATGGGATAGATGCCACTGTGCGAATTACTATTGTCAGCATAGGGGGAGCAAACCCCAGTTACATTATCCATGATGTGGTTCCTTAACTTCCTTTTCACTAATTTTCCTTTGCAGCCCTATCCCTTTAGGGCTCTTTCCAAATGCAGAAATAGCGTTCTGCTGTTATTGGATTCTTCCTTTTCCGCATTTGCATCCAGTCCCACAGATCTGCAGAAGAAATGTTGCTATAGGACTTTTCCGTGTCTCTTTGTGCCCAAGCTCTTTGTAATTGCCTGATCAGGTCGTGTAGTAGATGGTGTGCAAACATAACGTGAAGCTGACAGAGAACCTAAGGCCCACTTCCAAGGCTGCAGTCTTGGGGTAGCACCACTTGTTACTCATAGATGGCAGAGTTCTTGTGCAGGTGCAAGGTTGTTGGAAGTCGGTGGTGTTCCTCAGGCTTCAGATCAGGAGGTCATCCAACTAGCCCCTGGAATCACTCTGGGGTTCTGATTTCAAGAAATCAAGGTCTAGTCTTTCCCACTCAGGCAAGAGGGCAGCAGGTCAGCACAGTAGTGCAGTAGTTCTTCATAGCAGAGCCCAGCAGACTGGCATTCCTTTCAGCAGCACAGTAGTCCTTCTTCCTAGCAGAGTATCCATAGGTCGAGAAGTGTACTTAAGGGTTAGTGTCTGAGGTGCAATATTGTTACCTTGTGCCCTTCCTCTGGAAGGTGAAAGTAGCTTCTATAGTTTCCTTTGAAATGCCCAGACATCCTGCCTTCCATGTCCTGGCACCAGACTAACAACAAGGGGTATTCAGCCCTTTGTATGATGGCAGGACACAACCCTTTCAAGTGTAAGTAGGGTGAGCCCAGCTCCATCTTCCTACCCTGCCAGTGATGGCTCATCCATGCACACCTACACTCTCTATTGTGGTGTGTGAATGTCTAGGAGGAATCCACAAAGCCAAACTGTCAACTACACCCAATCATGTGTCCAAGGGACAAGTTACAGGCACTCAAAGGATAAGCAGGAAAATGCCAACTTTCTAAAAGACTATCAAAGAGATGGTTGATTCGCTTGCATCTTATTATCAAAGGACAAAATATGCAATAAACTTGGCCTGTGTTTTTTAATTTCACAATGATTTATGTAGTTGTTTACATTCTTATCAAGACATGAAAAGGATAAGCACTCTCCTTTAACATGAGTTATGCTACATAGACAAAATTCAAACATAAGGCAATTGTGCTACATTAGCCAAAATGAAACAAAAAAGATCAAGCACAATGGCATTGACATGTGATGACATATTAATATATCAAAATCATTCAAGTGTTTCAACAACACACAAAAACACAAGATTAAGTGGTCCATTAAAAGCACACAAAGGGAGTATATTCTCTTTAACCAGTCCAAAAAGTTTTTTTGAAGCTGAAGGGGTTAGTTTGTGCCTACTCTGAGGAAGCAAAATCATCATAAAACTATTATCTGGGTTTAAAGGTCATTAATATGGGTAAGTTATGATCCATATAATTCCTTTTGGGAAGCCATTTTGGTCAGTACTTTTGTGTATCTTTTGAAGACAAAAGAGGAAGAGGGGGACAACGTTCCCGTGACGTGTCAACGATGAATCCAAGAGTTTCAATTAGTGCACATCATACAAAGTTGCTGGGATAGTATTTAAACCTCCAAACGACACACTGGTGGACAGCAATCTCCAGTTTGTTTGCAATAGCATGAGGCCCATGGTGGTTGTTACAAGGGTCCAACCCCTCTAAGTTTTGAACTTTCTAATAGAGTCATTTTCAAAATTGTAATCTAAAATCACACTCTACCATCAAAGAGGATTTTGTATTACAATTCCAAAGGCACCAAACACGAACTAGGACCTGCCCCCATTTAAAAACTACAGCTTATTAAATGCAATAAGGTAACTCCAATGTTATCCTTTAGGAGAGGTAGGCCTTGCATTAGTGAAAAACATATTTACGAGTTTTTCACTACCAAGACATATAAAACTTAAAACTACATGTCCTACATGTTACATACACTGCACCCTGCCCTCTGGGCTGTCAAGGGTCTCTCCTAGTAGTGACTTTTACATATGAAAAAGGAAGGTTTGGGCCTGGCAAAAGGTTTATACTGCCAAGTCAAAATGTCTGTTTAGAAATTGCACACACAGGTTGTAATGGCAGGCCAGAGACATATTTGAAAGGGCTACTTGAATGGGTGGCAAACCGGTGCTGCTGTCGCACTAGAAGCATTTAATTTCCAGACCCCAGGGTACATGTAGTACCATTTTACCAGGGACCTGTGTGAGCACATGCATGTTTGCACTGGTCAGCAGTGGTAAAGTACAGAGTCCTAAGGCCAGCAAAAACAAGATTAGCAAACATGGATGCGGAAGGCAACATGTTTGGGGGAAGACAACCCTCTGGCTAAGAACCAGCCTGCAAGTCTTAGAGGTATGCACTTTGTCTTTCATAGGCCTATATCCCTTTCTGTTCTCCAACTCTGACTCCTATAGTTGTATATTTCAGAGTCCATCTTTGACCTCACAGTTGCATGTTTAATTTCCCATATTTTCATTTCCTAAAGGATTATGGTCATTGTAGATATTTTGTGATGATACATTTCCTCACATTTTGCTCCTGAAGAGCATGTTGCTCTGTTTGGGGTTTACAAGAGAAGTGTTGCAATGCCATTTTATACCCAGTTAAATATAAGAATTCAGTTTCTATTCAACCACAAGTATTTGCTGCTAGGTAGTAGCTTACAGGCTGCTCCTTCTCTGGAGTGTCACATTAAGCAACAAACACAAAGGACTGCAATGTGATCCACAGTAAATACCTATGCATTCCTTGACCTTTTTGTTCTTTAGGTCTGACATTAGCCAAGCCTCTCAATTTTGTTTGTATACTCTTTTGTTAATAAATTTGTATACGGAAACATACATTATTATACAAATGAGTATAATCGCAAACATTATAGGCCAGTGCCTATTTTAAGTAAGATGCTGGAAGGAGGGTCGGTAGAGCATAAGAGGTGCTAAAGAAGAGGTGTACAGCATCATTATATGAACTCGTGTATATCCCAAATTACAAACTCTCAGCACATATAATTCTACAATTGTCTGTTGAAAGAAACCACTATGGAAGACATGTTGGTATATTTTCAAACATATATGCCTGATCATTCAGTTTCTAATTCACTCTTTCACAGGTCACAGCTGAAGTCATGTATTCAGTCCATTCCTCAGAGGTCAGAGGCATTTTATTCCCAGTGTTTCAATATACATAGTTTTGCCACCACTAGAATCGTGTCTATCTTTTCATGTGATTGTTCATATCTTCCAACTCCGCAGTTTCATGTAGAAGTGTCCGTTCAATAGAGGGAGTTAGGGTTAGACCACTCTTTGCTGGTATTGTCTCGTAAACTAACAGCCTGATTCATGTACATGCCGTTTTGCGTGTCCCTAATAGCGAATCATAGCGATTCGCTATTGAGGACACGCAAAACGGCATTCATGTAGGAATTGCTACTTAAATAGCGATTCCTACATGTTCTTTATTTGCGAGTAGCAATTTGCTACTCGCAAATACTCCCCATTCATTCCTATGGGCCAAGAGGCCCATAGGAATGAATGGGGATTTGCGAGTAGCAATTTGCTACTCGCAACTGAGATAGCGATTTTAAGGGTGCCAGGGGTGTCCAAAGGACGCCCTGTAGCACCCCTAAAATGCACTTTTGGACAGGTGTTGCGCACACACATGTCCAAAGGACATGTGTGTGTGCTACATGCAACTTTGAAAAATGCTTTTAAAAGCATTTTTCTGAGTTTTTGCTATTTACCGACAGGTCTGACCTGTCGGTAAATAGCGGCCCCAAAAGTCCAAAATCGCTATTTTGTTTTGTGTCATGAATAGCATTTGAGGAATCTCTATTAGAGATTCCTTAAATGCCATTCCACGCAAATATGCGAATTCTTACATAGCGATTTTTGCATTTGGTATCATGAATACCAAATGCAAAAATCGCACTCGCAAAGGGCAATCTGGCCCTTTGCGAGTGCAATTTACCTACATGAATCAGGCTGTAAGACTCTGGTTTGGCTCTAAAAAGTTTGCTTTCACGCCAATGGATGCCTGAGTTTAGTTCAGTGCACAAACGCTTGAATGTGAAAGTGCTGATTATTGTAGCCCCACACAACACCGCTCCATACATAGCTAATGTGGTGTCTGCGGTTTCTGTGTTACTAACAGTCCCTTACAATGGTGTCAAGGGTGCAGTGGTAATTCATAACCAACTTCATTATTCATAGTATCACACACATACACTTTACTAAGAAAAAGACACTTTATGCTTAAAAGTGTTTTATTTCAACAGCCTTATCCTGTTGCTTAGTACATGTAAAATACCCACACACAGCCCTATTAAAACAACACCCAAGCATGCTACTAACAAGGAAAATAATGTGAACATTTCTACCAGAGTGGAAATATCATCTGTCAACCTAACACCCTAAAGCCTATTTTTATGCGCTATGCTATGAGGGCATGGAGGGCATATCATACATCCAGAGTTTCTCAGGAGGGCTCAGTGTTCTGAATACCTGTTTACAGCAACAAGCTGCAGTGACCAGAAGCCGGGTGAGAGTGTTCCCTCGAAGGGCAGGCAAACACCAGCTGGGCTTATCTCCTCTCCTTTTGGACGTGACTCAGTATCAGCTCTTCGTGTAAAACGGGATGCTGTGGCAGTATAGCAATCTGGCAGTCTCTTTCAGGATCATCTGGCAGCATCTTGTGTGATAATCTGGGGCGAAGAACCTCTCTAATCCAATGGACACTTGATGAGCCTCTTATACTGTTGATCACTGATATTAAATGGGTAATTTTTGAGCAGTTTCTGATGTAACCTGTGTGCATCAATATGCTAGTCTTAGACTCATAAGTATAAAACAAATTGGTAAACATACGTCAATAAAGACTACATTGTTTGTGTTCTAATTGTTAGCTGACCTTGAAACACAGATAACAAGAATCTTCTCCCAACACATTATGTGTTCATATCAATGCCATTGCCGGGATGGGACGAAACCTTCACAAGTTCTTAGAAAGATAAGAACACACAGCCTATACATCAAAAGTAGACATGCCGATGATCAGGTAGACAATTGAGTGTTGGCCTGCTTAAAATGGAGTTTACCCTTATAGACTTTACATCAGTAGGTGTGCCCAAATTCCAGCCAGTAAGTCTGCAAGGCAGGGCACAACTATAGAAAATACAGCATATCTCCTAAAGGATGATAGCTTCTCCAGCATCAAGTGTCAGGAGACATACCGGCTCCATGTAGCCCGAGAGGGGGCAAATGCCAGTCATGAAGGATTTCATAAATGCCAAGGGCGAATGTAGGATTGAAGACTGGGGCAATTTCATCAGGTATCATTGCGAGAGCCTCTCCCATCGGGTCATCATTATGGGGGACTTTAATGTGCACCCTTGTGGGAACCCCATGAACACTGCAATTGGTTCATTGGGCTGCCACAGGACGGGGGGGCTTCACTTTGAACATTCTGGCCGGGGAGACATGTTGAATCAACTCCTGAACGAATTTGATCTAATTTCTGCCATGTCCCTGGCGGACGTTAGTAGTTATCAGCCTGTCCCTACATTTAAAGGTTATTCAGGGGGTTCTTTTATTGACCACATCCTTCTTTCCAATAGCCGCCTTCATAAAATTTTGTCGGGTTTCAAAATCCTGGAGAACGCACATAGTGATCATAACCCCGTCTGCATCTCATTGGTTGGCAACCTCCTACAATCACGAGGAAAGACGCCAAATTACGGTGTCCTGAAATGTACGGATGGAAGGCGTCGCCTGAAATGATCCAAGGTGAACTCGGACCAACTTTACGACAAGATACATAAATCCTGTGCCAATGAGTTATCACTGTGCGTGTCTCCTGTATCTCTTTCCCCGGACATTATGCGTGCTTTTGATGGCATCGTGTCAAAGGTAGGTGTCATGTTAACTGTACCCTCATCGGGCCCTGCACCCAAGGACCCTAAATGGTTTGACCATTCTTGCTCAAAATGAGGCCGTGATTTAAAAGCGGCTTTGAAGTTAAGTCCTAGGAACCCCGCTTTGATCAGGTCATCACGCCTGGCCTATAAAAAGGCCTTGGCCCAACGTAAGGCAGAAGTAAAGGACAAAATTTGGCAAGACCTGCTAGACCCCGACACTCTCAGTAACAGTGAAAGATTCTGGGGTATCATTAACAAACCTTTATTTGACATGGTAAATTACAACCTAGTCAGCACCAACATTACTGAAGATGAGTGGGTATTCCACTATAGTCTCATTTTTAATAGTAACAATCCGCAGTTAGATTTTGACAGAGGCGCACAAAGAGCAAGCTTGCCTATAAAGCTTCCCGTAAATTAGGGCCCCTTTTTCTCATGAAATCCTTGGCATTCTATGCCCCCATAGAGCACTACGTTCTACGAATGCCTTGTTGATGACCGTGTCCCGGACCAAAACTGCCTCATGGGGTGACCGCCGTTTTACTGTCGCCACAGCCAAACTGTGGAACTCACTTGATATGGACATCAGATCCTGCCCCACTCTTACTGTTTTCAGAAGAAAAATAAAAACCTGGTTATTTAACCAATAATTCCCATTACCTTTTCTCTGGTCTGCCTCCGTCCATAGCGCCGAGACGCCCTCGGGCATTTGCTTGCGCTTAACAAATTTCATGAATAAATAAATAAATAAATAAATGAGGTTGAGAAAGGCATTCTGGGGCTGTCAAGCAGGAAAGCACCAGGCCCGGACGGTATGCCCCCGGATTTATTTAAATCAAAGGTATCGCTTTGGGCGCCAGTCCTTACTGCTGTGATTAACGCAGCCGCAGAACATGGCTGCCCGAGGTCCTGGGGGACTTCCACAATAGTGCCAGTATTTAAGAAAGGGGACCGGAACAGTACATCCTGTTATAGGCCAATATCACTAATTGACTCTGTGGTCAAAGTAGTGGGTGGTGTCATCCTGAATAGATTAACAGCCTGGGCCGATGAACATGGGATAATCTCTAAAATCCAGTATGGATTCCGGCCCGGTCACTCAACAATAGCGCAGTGCGTTAATCTGTATACGATCTTAGGGAAGTATACTTTGACCCGGCAGGGCACCATCCACATGGCGTTCATGGACCTCTCCTCTGCATTCGATTGTGTTAATCGGGAAAAGCTCTGGGAGGCCATGGGAGTGGAGTCGAACCTGGTTAACTTCCTGCGGGATATGCATCAGGACACTAAGGCTAATGTGAGGTACTCGCAGGACCTTAAAGTGTCTAGGGATTTTTGCGTCCACAGGGGTGTTAGGCAGGGCTGGCTCCTAGCCCCCTTTCTTTTTAATTTATATATTAATAATTTGGAGGAATTCTTAATAAATACTGGTGCGGACTATCCCTATGTTGGCCGTAAGGGCTTGCCTGTTTTACTATATGCGGATGACGCCGTTCTTCTGGCCAGGACCCCAAGAGGTCTTCAAACCCTGTTGAATGCTTTTTACAGCAGCTTCATGAATGCCCGCGACTTATCGATTAACAACACTAAATCGTTTATAATGCAGGTGGGTCAGCGTAACAAGAAGTTGGTTACATTTAGGGTTAATGGGGAGAAGGTCCCTATTACCAGAACATTCTCATATCTGGGAGTTCTGTTTGACGATCAGCTAAAATGGGGAGCCTTACTCCAAATGAAAAGGGGGGAGATAACTCGGTCTAATGCTGCTATCTTCAACTTTGCCTGGAAAATGGGTAAAAGACCTATCGCCGCACTACTAAAGATTTATCAGGCAAAGAGTGTGGCAATAGGAAGTTATGGTAGTGAACTCTGGGGGTATGTGGATGCTAATGATATCGTGGTCGCAGAGAACAATTTTCTGAAACAGATTCTGGGGGTTCCGAAGGGTACTCCCAACTTAATAGTGCATGAAGAAACTGGTATTCCCTTCATAAGTGACACCTTAGCACTACGGCCATTAATCTACTGGTTAAAATGTTGGTTAAATAAAGATCTGACCTTAAACCATCTACTCCTGAGGGAAGCTCTATCTATAGACAATTTGCTCAAAATTCCGTGGTTAAAATATTTGAAAGATTGCTTTTCTGGTATAGGGTGTTTAGAACGTTTTCTAAATCCTGATTCAATCATGTGCGCTGACGTAGAGTTTGTGAGGAAAACTTTCCTCCTATCAAAAGAAATGCAACGTGAAGAGGTGGAATTGAATAAACCTAGTATCAGAAAGTATGTTATATTGAAAACTACACCCCAAATGGAGCCTTATCTATCTTGGCCCATGGCGGGCTTCGATCAGTATTGGCTAACAAGGTTCAGACTGGGCTTTTATCATCTTTTGTTATCAGTCCCAAGGGGCTCTAATCGAGGCCAAGTGCTACCTCCCTGCGGCTGCGACAATGAGTCTCCGCAGGATTTGGTGCACTTTTTATTCATTTGCCCTTTTTATGATTTACCTCGAAGGTTTTACCTAAAGCCCCTTTTTAAAAAACTGAACTTCGCCCAGGTCAGACCAGCCCTTTGTTATCTTCAACTTTTACACTCTGAATGTACATTATTTGTGATTGGTTTCTTAAAATCCGCCTTAAAATTCAGAAATAGCATGGAGGGTTAATTGTCTAGTATTGCTGCTACTTTCATACTCGCCCAAATGTGATTGTTACTTTTTAACATGCGTTTTAATATTCAGGTTGTTCTTTTTACCTTTGTACATCAAGTCTTATTGTGTTATTTATTAAGTGATATTGTGCTTTTCTGTTTTTTTTCTGTTTGAATAACCGAATAAAGATTTCTGACTGACTGACTACCTCGGAGCCCAGGTAGAGTAAATGGTTGTGTTTACCGCTGACCTGTCTTGGAATGAACAGGAATAGTTGGCAGAATAAAAGGCAGCTTTAGCTCTATCTCTTTTGACATAAATATGCCAAATAAAGCTTCTCCTATTTATTCCCTGAATCCTCCAAGACAGCCCAGGTAGAGTCACATTATAGAAGATCTAGTACGACCATGTCAGATGTAAGGAGAATACATCCAAACAGGGAAGCAGCTGAGGAGCTGAAGACAGACCTGCATGCTGGCAGCTGGGTTTGGCCATCTACTGGGGAATTTTACAATAAGGAAAAGAGAAAGGAATGCAAATAGGAGTGAGGGCTGAAATAAAATAGTTAGGATTGGAGGACAGAATGTATTCAATAACTGGCTAATGTGCAGGAAACCTCTGGCACCACAACCTCATTTACCTGAAAACATTCTTGGACATGAAAAGACACCACCTGAAGAAATTCTTGCAGAAATCGGAATCCTGACTTCTGCTGGAAGATAAGGACTCATTCAAGGACTCAAGGACTCCTGAAACCTGTTGGAACCCAGGCACTGGTCCCACTCTCCAGGTGTCAAGTGGTTGACCTACTGTTTACCTTCTTCAAGGACACAAAGAGCAGAAGGACACTTAACTCCAAACGTTTCCAGCAAACCACAGGGAAATGGACCATGCAGGTGCCTAGGTCTGGATGCTAACCCATAATCCAGTTGGGTCTTCCACTGTCCGATGTATAGGTGAGTCTTTCCAAAACACACAAGGTCACTATACACAGGAATATTCACAGGAATATGTGGTAGGCAAGCGCTCTTGAGAAGCTGTCATCTTCTCAGGAGGAAAAGGGGAAAGGTGTAAAAAAAAATCCTTGTTGGAAGAGGTCTTCAAAGGATTGAAGAAAATCAGGAATCCAAAATCCGTTAGTGAAATTCTTCAGGAGTGAGAAATAAGGATCAGCAAGTGGAAGGAGCCTTTATCTAGTAAAATAACAGAAAAAGCAAACAACATCAAACATCACATCAAATGACAATAAACATAAAGGATTGGATTAACCAAAAAGGTATCAAGGAAGAAACAGCCATTACAGAAACGAGAAAGATACAGGAATGAAAACCTAACCAGACTCGATGTGGAGTAGCTTTAAAAGGCAGCTGCAACACCTCGGGTAGTTGATTGCTATTTACTGGCTATTTTGGAGCGGGAGAAGCAAGGAGCAGCTGCTAGTATCCCAGAAGCATTAGGTAATTCTGCCCCAGGTGCGTGAAGCTCACAGCCAATTCTTGCAGGCTTCATAGGGAGTTTTTTGAGATCCAGGAACTACAGAACCAGGAAAGCTACAGAGGATATCGGGCCCCCAGGCAGCCAAGACTTCATGCTTGCAACAGTGTACCCAATTCTAAAGGCTCCATGCTTGTCAGGAAATGCCATAAAAAATTGACACACCTATCTATGGGCATGGGCTGAAGAGACAGGAACACAGGAATGCTCACTAGCAGGATAGCCCTTCCAGTGAATGAAGAACTGCAAGTGGTCTATGAAATCCCCAGAATTAAAGAGCTCATTAACCATACTTTGATTCTTCATATGTCATAGTAAGAGGAGGAAAACTATCAGACACAAGGAGCTTCATCTGGGACACAAGAACATTGTGTTAACCTTCCAAGAGTAAGAAACTGAACTGGTAACTTTTGGGTGAGCAAGAACTTGTAAGACAGACAAACCTCTCTCCCACTTTAAAGTATGAGACCGTTTTTTTTAATCTGTTGGTTCTTACCTTCATAGCAGTTTTAGAATCTTGTAAATTCCAGATAAGCACTTTTCTTTCAGAGTCACGTGTCTCTCAGATGTCAGCAGCAGGCACAAGAGGATTGGATACAATATCAGATGTCAGCAGTAGGCACAAGAGGAGTGGATACAATATAAAGGAAAACCTTTAGTAGTAGATTGTACAGAGTTGTAATAAGAGAACTCCTCTAAGGAAAATTATTTTGCCCGGTTGCTTTAAGGGGCATTGCAGAAACACCTCAGGTTCTCTGCACAACTTTGGTTGATCTTCTCAGTCTGTCCATTAGATTGTGGATGGACTACGTTTGATAGACATCCAAGTTAGAGCAAATTGAATGCCAGAACACAGAAATGTACTGAGTCTCTCTCTAAGATTATAATGTTGGGGATCTTATGCAGGCGGAATATATCAGCCAGAAATTTAAGTTTTCTTGCCATCATGCTGGCAGATAGAAGGTTCTTGAACAAAGAAAAGTGAGCCATTTCAAGAAAGAGGTCTACTGTGACCGCTCAGTTTCCTGCCAAAGGGGGTAAGTCCACAATAAAGTCTGTGTAAATCATGTAATATGGAGGGAGGGACAGACAAGGGCTGGAGAAAAGTCAGAAGGCTGACCATGGACTACCTTGGATTGTGCACAAACAGAACAAGAGTACTTGACTCCGCAGAGTATCAAGGTCTTTTTCAGCATGAGGGTCTCTCACATGCAAGAAGGACCTTGCAAGACAGACAACTTTGTCAGGGCAAAATTACAGGAGTCTTAGAATCATCATTAAAATGTACCATCTTGACAATGCATCTCACGACATTCTGTGTGCTAGGGATTTGAATAAAATAAAAATCTTTGAGAAACAAAATTGGCCCAGCAAGTTTGTCTTCTCTTTCTATATTGCATGCTGTCGAAAAACTGGACAATTCGATGGTGTGTACGACCCTCAAAAGGTTTGACTGTTCCCATTAAAAGATGCCTTCACTCCATAAAAGAATGCTTGATGGGCAAGATCTCACAATGCAGAATCAAATACCTTTGCTCACATGAATTGAGGACATAAGAGAGATGAAAAAAAATGGGATGCTCCAAGTTGTCCTCCTCCAAGAGCTGACATATCACTGCTCCTACAGAAACATTTGGAGCATCACTAATAAACTTCCTGGATAATCAGGGTGTCTGAGAATAGGAGCTTGGGTGAAAGTCTTCTTGAGATCGATAACGTTCTTAATGTACTATCTTTAAAAAGTTATCCAGCACAAAGAAACTCTGGACTCTCCTTGATGTACTTAGGATTCGGTGAGTTCAGAATAGTAGAGATCTTAAAAGGGTCCATAGATAACCAACTATCAGAGAGGCATTGTTATAAATACTCCACTTCTGTTCTTTCCAAATTTCATGCCTTCACATTCCAGGATAGTTAGTTTTCCCTGAGTGGTAGAAGGATGGAACAAACATGGACTCGGTTCTCAGGAAGGGAAGCAGTGAAGATCAGGATGTTGTCCAGCTGCAACACAAGAAACTGGTTCAGGGCATCATCGGGTGATTGTTAGAAATGGGGGTTTCTAGTTGGCAGAGGTAGATACCTAGTCTCCCTTCCCCTGACTATGAAGAAAGTAGGGACCTTTCTTCCTAGTCAGGGGAAGGGAGATACACTTCTAAAATAACCCCTGCTCACCCCCTTGGTAGATTGGCACGGGCAGACAGACTTATCTCAGAGGCAATGTGTTAAGCATCTGTAAACACATACAGTAATACAGTGAAAACACTACAAATGTACACCACACCAGTTTAGAAAAATAAGTAATCTTTATCTAAACCAAACAAGACCAAACAACACAAATCCACAATACAGTAAAAAAGAATAAGACTTCCAAATGGTAGCAATAGTTCAGTTCAAAGCAAATTGCAGATGGGACACTTTTCACAGAAAGTACCTTGGATGCGTCGCTCACACAAACAAAAAGGGTCTAGGGAAAGTGATGCGTCGATTCCTTACACTCAGGGAAGGTGATGCGTTGGTTCCTTGATCTGGGGGAGATGATGATTTGGTTCCTTACTGCTGCGCTGGGGAGGTGATGCGTCTGTTCCTTACCGGAGAGGAGGTGATGCGTCGGTTTCTTACTTCGTGGGGAGGTGATGCATCGGTTTCTTACTGCAGCGACGCGATGTGACGATCCGGGATGATGCGTGGGTTCTTGCAACCGCAAATCCGGGCTTGCGTCGGAATCAGTGCGGTGATCTTGGACTTCGGAGACCGGTGCACTCGATGCAGCGTGGGACGATTTGTCAAGCTGTGGGCAGGTGCTGCATCGGTTTCTTCAGCGATGCGCCGGAAACAGGTATGGATGCGGCATGCTTCTCGTTGTTGCATTGCTTTTCCAGCTCCCAACAGCAAGATCAACCTCCAGAGGCGCAGAACAGCTAAAGGCACCTCGTGGCAGGTCAGAACTCCCAGCAAGTAAGTTCAGGGGAGCTGGGAAGTGACGTCTTTGTGTACCCGAGACTTCCAAGCAGGAGGAAAGCTGTACTTGAAGCCCTCGGAGATCTTCCTCAAGCAAGGGACACAGCACGGAGCAAAGTCCTTGTCCTTTCCTTGGAAGAAACAGCCACTGCAAGCCAACACCAGACAGCAAACTGCACAGGGGCAGTATTCTTCCTCAGTTTCTCCAGGTCTTCTCCTTGACAAAGGGTCCTCTTGATTTCCCAGAAGTGATCTAAAAGTCTGGGGTCTGTGCCCCTCTTTTTATACAGCAAAATCAGTTTTTCTCTGGTGGCAGAGAAGCCCTATGCTCAGTCAAAACCAGTTCTGTCCTCTCCGGTGCAGCTTCCTGGCAGTAGGTGGAGACTGCATTGTGGAAGGCAGACCAGGCCCATTCTGGTAAAAGGAAATCTCCGCACCCTACTCTAAATACAGCCCAGATCTACTCAGTCCGGCCCTGACTCATCCAGACTCTCTGGAGCCACTGCACATCCCCAGCCCCTGTCACTCCAAAGCCAGACAGTCAATAGTCAAGAAAATACCTACTTTCTAAAAGTGGTATTTTCAAACACAGATGTAAAAATCACCCTCACTAAAAGAGCATTTTAACATTCTAAGTTCAGGCATGCTAAACATTATTTTCCTACCTTGTTGCCAGGAGTAGTTATGTTTATAAGATGGTATAGGCAAACTTCACATTCTATCTTATGGGAACAGGTAGCCTTGCAATAGTGAAAAACTAAATTGGCAGTATTTCACTAACATGACATGCCACACACACCAGCGCATGTCCTACCTTTCCCATACACTACACCCTGCCAACAGCAGTACCCAGGGACTACCTTAGGGGTGACTAACAGGTAAGAAAAGGGAAGATTAGGGCCTGGCAAGTGGGCTCACTTGCCAAGTTGACATGGCAGTACCAGACGCACACAGGCTGTGCAATGGCAGGCCTGAGTTTAATTTACAGACTGCTATGTGGGTGGCACAATCTGTGCTGCAACCCACTAGCAACATTTGATTTAAAGGCCTCGGGGACACATACTGCACTGTACTAGGGACTGACTAGTAAATCAAATATGCCAATCATGGAAACACTAATCCATAACAACAATTTACAAAGAGAGCACTTGCGCTTTGGCACTGAACAGCAGTAGCAAAGTGCCCAAAGCATCTCGACTAACAAAAAAGTCCAGCACACAGCAACAACACAGGAGGTAAAGGCAAAAATACAGGGGAAACTCACGCCAATTATGCCAGGTCTAAAACTGGTCCCCTCCAGCTGAAATGTGGGAAGAACTACACACCCTCTTGGGTGTTCTCTTCACTAAGGCAGAGAACTCTAGACAGACCATCAGCATTGGCGTGTTCTGTAAGAGCGTGGTGTTCCACTCTGAAGTAGATACCCTCAAGAGAAATGGACCACCTCAACAACTTTGGGTGCTCACCTCTCATCTGCATCAACCATCAGAGGGGCCTGTGGTCGATCTGAACCCAGAAGTGAACCCCATACAAGTAGGGCCTCAGCCTCTTCAGCACCCAGACCACAGC
Organism: Lissotriton helveticus; assembly: GCF_964261635.1. NCBI lineage: Eukaryota > Metazoa > Chordata > Amphibia > Caudata > Salamandridae > Lissotriton > Lissotriton helveticus. The sequence goes on from NC_136065.1 coordinate 1,764,443,998, forward strand.
AACAGCTTCACGCTCAGTCGTACTCTACCTCTGTTTCCATGGAAGTAACCCCCTACTAAAGAAGGCTATGGGTTGGTCTAGGCCCTCCTCATTTAGCTGTGAGGGCACAGCTCCCACTCCAAGATCTGAAGCATCTGTCCAGCTACGAATTCCTGGGAGAAGTTAGGTGCCTTGAGTACAGGCGCAGTGCATGTGGCAGTTTTTAGGGCATCAAAAGCTTTTTTGGCAGGCGTTAGTCCAGTTCACTTTCCTGGGCTGCTTCCTGGAAGTCAGCTCTGTCAAGGGGGCAACAATAGAGCCATAACGGGGAACATCCTTTACGACGCGGATGTTACCCCGCAGTACCTTTACAACGCGTATTTTAGAATGCTGGAGGGCTCTAAAGGACAAGGAATAGTAGATTTACTATTCCAACACCTTCCCTACTGTACGTAGGCTGGTGTTGGAATAGTAAATTAAACTATTACCAAGTCCGCACCCCTACAGCGCAAGTCGTGGTAACGACTTGCGTTGTAAAATACGCGTTGTAACGGTATGCGTGGTAATACCACGCGTCGTAACAACGTACATCCAGCCATAACCCTTGACAAATCTCCTGTAATACTCAGTGAGTCCTAATTAGGCCCTCTGTCTGGGTCTTGGGGGGTTTTAAAAAGCCAGAATTGTATCAATGTTGGGCTGTAGGGGTGCCACCTGGCCCCTCCCTACCTGGTGTTCCAAGTAAACCACTGAGCCCTACTCGATCTGGCACTTGCTTGCCTTGATCATGAGGCCTGCCCACTGAAGAGCTTTTAACACTTCCCAGAGGTGGTGCAGATGTTCCTCCCAAGTGACACTGAACACTGCAATGTCATCCAAGAAGGCGGCACTGAAATCTTCCAAGTCCAGCCAACACCTGGGTAACCAACCTCTGAAAGGTGGCAGCAGCATTCTTCAACCCAAAGAGCATCACCCAGAATTGGTAGTGCCCCTCTGGAGTTGAAAATGCAGACCTCTCCTTTGCCCCATCAGTTAAGGCAATCTGCCAGTATCCAGACATTAAGTCAAACGTACTTAGGTACTTGGCAGTTCCCAACCGATCGATGAGCTCATCAGCCCTGGGGATGGGATGTACATCAGTCCTGGTGACTGAATTGAGCCCTGGGTAATCCACACAGAACTGGAGTTGTGGCATGGCACTGGGTGCAGCCGCCTTTGGGACCAAGACCAATGGGCTGGCCCAAGGGCCATTTGAGGGCTCAATCACCACTAGTGCTAACATCCTGGAGACCTCCTCCTTGATGCAGACCTGGACCCCGTCAGTCACTCTGTAAGTTTTGTGCTTCACAGGAGGACTGTCCCCAGTGTCAACATAATGGACACACCATTGAGTGACACCAGGGGTCAGGGAGAACAGAGCAGCAAACTGTCCCAACAGTTGACAGCAGTCACTCTGCTGTTGAGGAGTCAGGGCAGGGGAGAATGTTACACCATCCACTGACCCATCATTTTCCTTAGCAGACAGGAGGTCAGGAAGAGGCTCAGTCTCCTCCTCCATTCCAGCATCTGTCGCTAGGAGCATGCCCACTTTGGACCTCTCCAAGTGGGGCTTAGGGCGGTTCACATGCAGGTCCCGCAAACGGCCCCTTGGAGACTGCAAGCCCACCAGGTTGGTGACTTTGCTCTTGCGCTCCACCACTTAAAATGACCCAGTCCACTTATCTTGGAGCACACAAGGCTCCACTGGGGCCATGATCCACACTTTCTGACCAGGCTGAAAATCGAACAGAGTGGCATTCTGATCATACAACTGTTTCATCTCTTCCTGGCTGGCTTCCAGATTTGCCTGAGCGAGTTGCCTGAAGCGCTTAGTCTGGTTTCTGAAGGCCAGCATGTAGCTATATATATATATGTATATATATATATCCTTGTGAGGTTTACTGTGAGCTTTCTCCCAGCCTTCTTTGACCAGACTTAGAGGTCCTCTTAAAGGATGCTCACACAGGAGCTCAAAGGAACTGAACCCTAAGGACTTTTGAGGTACCTCCATGTAAGCAAACAACTGGCATAGTAAGAGGACTTCCCACTTCTGCTTTATGGGTTCATCAAGACTCATAATAATGCCCTTCAGGGTCCGGTTGAACCTCTCAACCAGCACATTTCCTTGGGGATGTTAAGGAGTGGTGAACGTGTAGGTAACACTGTACTCCTGCCACAGGGACTTCATATACTTGGATATGAAGTTGTTACCCACCTCTCTGGGGAACCCAAAATGGGAGAAAATCCACATCAATGCACGGCCCACCACGGGGGCCATCACAGTCTGGAGGGGGATGGTTTCTAGGTACCGGATGGCATGGTCCACCAAGACCAGGATGAATCTGTTGTCCATGGCTGTCTTGGGATCCAGAGGCCCCACAATGTCAATACCCACCCTCTCAAAGGGAGAGCTGAATACAGGTAAAGGTTGGAGAGGAACCTTAGACTTTTTCCCACTCTTGCCACTTGCTTGGTAAGTCTGGCAAGACCTGAAACATGTGTCAGAGTTCTTATGTGTCAGAGTTCTTATGCATTTGGGGCCAGTAAAAGTGGGTGACAAGCCTTTCAAAGGTCTTGTTTTGCCCCAAATGCTCTGCCAATGGCACATCATGAGCCAGACCGAGTAGAAAGGCTCTAAAGTGCCAGGGTACCACTAGCACACGGGCTGACCCAAGCTCAGCCACCTTAGGCTCACTATACAGGAAGTATTGGTTGAGGGTGCACTGCTGGTGATTTATTTCGAAGGTTTCGTGAAGAAACAGGTTCGGGGCAAGTTTTTTGTAGGTCGGGTGCTCTTTCAGGTGGCGCCTCCATCCGGTGGGCGCATGTGTGATGCTATGAAAGACGTGCACGCATGGATTGCAAGTGCATCCCTGTATGGAAGGCACACCTTCGGGTTCAAAATGAATTCCAAACTTTGTTTTTGAAGTTTCTTTTTTAATGATGTTTTCAATTTTACTTTCAAAAGTTCATATGTCTATCGATTAATCACGTTTTCTTTCCAACAAGGTTATACTCCGGTGCATTTTGGGCTTTACTAGCCCTTTATCAAGGAGTGCTAAAAAATAAAGGAAGATATGACAGACCGTCACTGTAATGAACATAAATGGATGTTGGAAATTAGTCAAAGTGGTGCTCGTGGTAAGCAAGTAAATGAAAAGATCCAAATGTCACCAACCCATTAGACGTGGGGGAAACAGATAAAAAGTGGGTTAACACGTGTTAACGGGTGTGTAGAGGATTGAAATATGGTGCTCAGAAGGGGGGTAAAAAAAATAAGCTTAATCTCACGAGTCGCCGACCTCCATGAAGAGCGAGGCGATCTAAAGAAATGTAGTCAGCGGTTATTTTGTGACCAAAACGTGTCAAAAAGAAACATGCTATCAGCGGGTATCGGAACACCAGTGTGGCGACAAGACTTACTTGAGAGCGCGAACGCTGTGCTCGTTAGTTGTGCCCGTCGGTTCAATGAAAAGTTTGAATGCGGAAGTGCGGGATGAACTATGTAACGTGTGTTCGTGATTGAAAAAGCAAGAGGTAGAAAGCAGACTTAAGTTCAAGCGAGGTGCTCGCGACTTGGTGTGTTTACGAACGCTGTAGCGTTGGTGGAGAAATACGATGCGAATAGAAATGGGGTTAAAAGAAAAACTACTATAAACAACATACATGAAAAATGTAAATGAAACATGAAAAATATAAATGAAACAGAGCATAAATGCGAAAGGCGCATTATGGGAGCAATGCATATGTCATATTTATAAAAAACAGCTGAGTTCGATACGATCATTTAGTCCAAATGGTTTCAGTGTTTGAAGACGATAAATCCATTCTGTTTCGCGTTGTAGAAGGAATTTGTTATTGTCTCTACCTTCAATTTTTATGACAGTTTCCAAAATGATGAACTTTAATTGGGCAATGGTGTGTTTACATTCAGCGAAATGGCTGGCAACGTTGGATTTATCATTTTTCGTGCAAATGTTAGACTTGTGTTCGTTAATGCACACCTTTATTTTTCTTTCCGTCTTCCCTACATACAATTTCCCGCAGGGACATTTGATGGCGTAGATAAGGTTATTGGTATCGCAGGTGGCAGTGACGTTGAGCCTGATGACATGACCTTTCATGGGATGGGTGATGCTATTCCCTTTGATGATACAGTTACAATTGCTGCAATTCATACAGGGCTGGGTTCCTTTATGGTCTCTGGTGGTGGTAGATTTATTTTCCAGAATTTCTTTGATGTTGTTGCCACGTGTGTAAGCAAATAAAGGTTGAATTTCAAAAATGTAATTGAAATCTGGCTCCATCTGTAAGATGGGCCAGTGTCTGAGTATGACTTTCTTGAATTTGGTGCTGGATGTGGAAAATTTGGAAACTAATACAATGCGAGAATCTTTTGGGGTGGTGACTTTTGTTAGCGCCGCTTGTCGGCTGATGTTTGCGATGCGTTCAGTGGCGTCCTTCAGAATAGTTTCAGGATATCCCCTTTCGGCGAACCTGTCATGCATTTCAATGATTCTTTTCTTGAAGGTGTCTTCATCAGATACAATGCGTTTTATTCTTAACATTTGCGAGAATGGCAAATGTTTTTTCAGTGATCCCTGGTGGAAGCTTGTATAATGTAAGGTGTTATTACGATCCGTGTGCTTGCGGAAGATATCAGTTACAAATCCTTGGTCGGTAATTTTGATGTTTACATCCAGAAAGGAGAGGGAGGTTTCACTAACTTGCCAAGTTAATTGTATGCGATCGTTTTTGGTGCTCAGTGCATTGAGTGCGTCAAGTAGAGAGTTCTTTGTGTCTTTCCAAATTATAAAAAGATCGTCAATGTATCTTACATATAAATAGATCTTATCGTAGATTTCGCTGTTGCCATAAATATGAGTCTCTTCAAAGTTTTGCATGTAAATATTCGCGTACGTGGGAGCCGCACAGTTCCCCATCGACATTCCCGATAGTTGTAGATACCAATTATTTTCATGTCTGAAGTAGCTATGGTAGAGTGTATATAACATCAGTTCAATAAGGAATTTTTGCAATGGTGTATCGATGTCGCTATAGAGGATGGCTTTTTCAAATGCTTCAATACCTCCTTGATGAGGGATGGATGTATAAAGTGAGCTGACATCGGCTGTGCATAGCACTATGGATTCTGATTCGTCGATTTCAACTTCTGCGAGTTTTAGTAAAAAATCGGTGGTGTCCTTGATGTAGCTTTGCATTTTGGTGACCAATGGTTGCAAGTATCGGTCAATGTATTTGCCTATAGGTTCATGTAAAGATCCTCTCGTGGAGACTAAAGTCTGAAAAGTGGGTCGTTAAGGTCTTTATGTATTTTTGGTGAAATTTGGATCGAAGGGCTTTTTGGATGTTCACAAAGTAGGTACTTCTTAGTACGATCTTCGATGATGCCTGTTTCGTGAGCTTTATGTACAAATGTGTGTAAGATGGTTTTAAATTCATTAGTGGGATTGTAATCCAATCTCATGTATGTAGTTGCATCATTGATGTGTTCTTCCAATTTCCTATTGTACATGTCAGTGTTGAGTATCACAAGGGCGCCGCCCTTGTCGGCTTTTATGCATCTGATCTCCGGGTTGTTTGCCAAGTTTTTCAATGTGTCTTTGTCTTTTTGAGTGATGTTACTTTGCGTTGTTTTTCTCTTGAAATTGATTTTTGTTAGGTCCTTTTTGACTAATTTTTCAAATGTATCAATACTTTTGTGGCTGCATGGTGGTTGATAGTTGCTGGAGGGTCGCAAGCCTTTAAATTGATCTTGTTTTTCCTCGGTGTTCAGAGGTAGTATGTTATCAAAAAAATGACGGAGTCTCAGTTTCCTTGTTAGCTTATATGTGCTCACTTCTAATTCCAACAGGTTGGTTTGAGTGAAATCCACGATAAGATCAAATTTTATGTAAGATACATTGACGATCTTTTTATAATTTGGAAAGACACAAAGAACTCTCTGCTTGACGCACTAAATGCACTGAACACCAAAAACGATCGCATACAATTAACTTGGCAAGTTAGTGAAACCTCCCTCTCCTTTCTGGATGTAAACATCAAAATTACCGACCAAGGATTTGTAACTGATATCTTCCGCAAGCCCACGGATCGTAATAACACCTTACATTATACAAGCTTCCACCAGGGATCAATGAAAAAACTTTTGCCATTCTCGCAAATGTTAAGAATAAAACGCATTGTATCTGATGAAGACACCTTCAAGAAAAGAATCATTGAAATGCATGACAGGTTCGCCGAAAGGGGATATCCTGAAACTATTCCGAAGGACGCCACTGAACGCATCGCAAACATCAGTCGACAAGCGGCGCTAACAAAAGTCACCACCCCAAAAGATTCTCGCATTGTATTAGTTTCCAAATTTTCCACATCCAGCACCAAATTCAAGAAAGTCATACTCAGACACTGGCCCATCTTACAGATGGAGCCAGATTTCAATAACATTTTTGAAATTCAACCTTTATTTGCTTACACACGTGGCAACAACATCAAAGAAATTCTGGAAAAGAAATCTACCACCACCAGAGACCATAAAGGAACCCAGCCCTGTATGAATTGCAGCAATTGTAACTGTATCATCAAAGGGAATAGCATCACTCATCCCATGAAAGGTCATGTCATCAGGCTCAACGTCACTGCCACCTGCGATACCAATAACCTTATCTACGCCATCAAATGTCCCTGCGGGAAATTGTATGTAGGGAAGACGGAAAGAAAAATAAAGGTGCGCATTAACGAACACAAGTCTAACATTCGCACGAAAAATGAGAAATCCAACGTTGCCAGCCATTTCGCTGAATGTAAACACACCATTGCCCAATTAAAGTTCATCATTTTGGAAACTGTCATAAAAATTGAAGGTAGAGACAATAACAAATTCCTTCTACAACGCGAAACAGAATGGATTTATCGTCTTCAAACACTGAAACCATTTGGACTAAATGATCGTATCGAACTCAGCTGTTTTTTTTATAAATATGACATATGCATTGCTCCCATAATGCGCCTTTCGCATTTATGCTCTGTTTCATTTATATTTTTCATGTTTCATTGACATTTTTCATGTATGTTGTTTATAGTAGTTTTTCTTTTAACCCCATTTCTATTCGCATCGTATTACTCCACCAACGCTACAGCGTTCGTAAACACACCAAGTCGCGAGCACCTCGCTTGAACTTAAGTCCGCTTTCTACCTCTTGCTTTTTCAATCACGAACACACGTTACATAGTTCATCCCGCACTTCCGCATTCAAACTTTTCATTGAACCGACGGGCACAACTAACGAGCACAGCGTTCGCGCTCTCAAGTAAGTCTTGTCGCCACACTGGTGTTCCGATACCCGCTGATAGCATGTTTCTTTTTGACACGTTTTGGTCACGAAATAACCGCTGACTACATTTCTTTAGATCGCCTCGCTCTTCATGGAGGTCGGCGACTCGTGAGTTTAAGCTTATTTTTTTACCCCCTTCTGAGCACCATATTTCAATCCTCTACACACCCGTTAACACGTGTTAACCCACTTTTTATCTGTTTCCCCCACGTCTAATGGGTTGGTGACATTTGGATCTTTTCATTTACTTGCTTACCACGAGCACCATTTTGACTAATTTCCAACATCCATTTATGTTCATTACAGTGACGGTCTGTCATATCTTCCTTTATTTTTTAGCACACCTTGATAAAGGGCTAGTAAAGCCCAAAATGCATCGGAGTTTAACCTTGTTGGAAAGAAAACGTGATTAATCGATAGACATATGAACTTTTGAAAGTAAAATTGAAAACATCATTAAAAAAGAAACTTCAAAAACAAAGTTTGGAATTCATTTTGAACCCGAAGGTGTGCCTTCCATATAGGGATGCACTTGCAATCCATGCGTGCACGTCTTTCATAGCATCACACACGCGCCCACCGGACGGAGGCGCCACCTGAAAGAGCACCCGACCTACAAAAAAACTTGCCCCGAACCTGTTTCTTCACGAAACCTTCGTAAATAAATCACCAGCAGTGCACCCTCAACCAATACTTTAGTCATTACTTCTCTTCCGCCCAACTGTGGGTTAGCACGCAAATATGCAATTTGATGAAATCAGTAAATCTACTGAAGCCAAAGCCAACATTCTCGCCTACAGCGAAGAAGAACGCCAACGCATCTATGCATTAATAGAGGAAGATATTAGTCAAACATCGACTGGACGCACTAAAGAACAATGCTATAAACAACTCCTATATCTCTCAAAGCGACACAACAATCAAAAGCTCCAAGTGAGCACTTTATTGAAATACCATAGAGCCCTAAGAATCCCCCGCGGCCTACGAATAGCCCTCAAGCCTTCCCTCTGTAAAAATTCAAAAACATTTAAAGAAAAATGGAATGGAATTCTAAATAAATGTAGCCTTGACCTGATTCTCCTAATAGTTGAAGAATTATCTGGAATTTTGAAAGACCTGGATAAAGAGATCAAAGAAGTTGAAAAAGAACTAACCGAGTTACTTACATCTGATGAACTAGTAAAGACCTTAAAAGACATCAACCTCATCCTAGATAAACACAATAAGGAGATCAACGAAAGAAAGGTGAGGAAGTTCAGGAGGGATACTCTTGACTATAAGCTCGACGAGGTTTATACTTGGGCTGAGGTATACGCCCAAAGACGTCGCAACAAACCTTACAACGCACAAACGGACACCTCATCTTCAGGAAGTGATTCCTCTTATCGCTCAAAAAAGACTTCAACCCAGATATCTGCAAGTCTAATAACCGACTCACATCCTAACGATCAAACATCCTCATCAAGGGATAGACAACAACCTACCCCGGTTCATTTTTTAGAACCCGGCCAAGAGGACATAGAAGACTCAGGAGGAGCAAGAAGAAAGGAAAAAGAGAAAAGTCCACCAACTACACGCAGCACGGTAACCAAGAAAGACCAGAGACCCAAGAAAAACAATTAGTTATTAACATTTCGGATATCAACCTCACCGCACATCAAATGCACCTCCTCGAGAAAGGAACATCATTTATACCTACCACTCAAACCAACCTGTTGGAATTAGAAGTGAGCACATTTAAGCTAACAAGGAAACTGAGACTCCGTCATTTTTTTGATAACGTACTACCTCTGAACACCGAGGAAAAACAAGATCAACTTAAAGGCTTGCGACCCTCCAGCAACTATCAACCACCATGCAGCCACAAAAGTATTGATACATTTGAAAAATTAGTCAAAAAGGACCTAACAAAAATCAATTTCAAGAGAAAAACAACGCAAAGTAACATCACTCAAAACGACAAATACACATTGAAAAACTTGGCAAACAACCCGGAGATCAGATGCATAAAAGCCGACAAGGGCGGCGCCCTTGTGATACTCAACACTGACATGTACAATAGGAAATTGGAAGAACACATCAATGATGCAACTACATACATGAGATTGGATTACAATCCCACTAATGAATTTAAAACCATCTTACAAACATTTGTACATAAAGCTCACGAAACAGGCATCATCGAAGATCGTACTAAGAAGTACCTACTTTGTGAACATCCAAAAAGCCCTTCGATCCAAATTTCACCAAAAATACATAAAGACCTTAACGACCCACCTTTCAGACCTATAGTCTCCACTAGAGGATCTTTTACATGAACCTGTAGGCAAATACAGTGACCGATACTTGCAACCATTGGTCACCAAAATGCAAAGCTACATCAAGGACACCACCGATTTTTTACTAAAACTCGCAGAAGTTGAAATCGACGAATCAGAATCCATAGTGCTATGCACAGCCGACGTCAGCTCACTTTATACATCCATCCCTCATCAAGGAGGTATTGAAGCATTTGAAAAAGCCATCCTCTATAGCGACATCGATACACCAATGCAAAAATTCCTTATGGAACTGATGTTATATACACTCTACCATTGCTACTTCAGACATGAAAATAATTGGTATCTACAACTATCGGGAATGTCGATTGGGAACTGTGCGGCTCCCACATACGCTAATATTTACATGCAAAACTTTGAAGAGACTCAAATCAAATCAAATCAAAGTTTCTTTATTCGACTGACAGGAAAGCAGTCATAAAAGCACACAATACAATAAAATACAGTTCATTCATAGAAGGAAAAATTTATCTTCCAATAGTCTTAAAAGAAAAAAGTAATAAGCGATTATTAAAAAGACATGATACAGTGGTCCTATGTGCATATACTTAATCAAGACGGAATTGTATCTGTATTATAATTCAGTTTGGGGTCATCCTTCCATACTTGATCTATACTTTAAGGCTGTTTTTAAAAACTTGCAGATAAAAAAAGTACTGTCTTCATGCAACATTTGAAGGTATAGAAGTGCGGGCTTAATTTGTGTAAAATTCATCTTTTTAAGCAACGGTTTTAAAAACATATTGCGTGGACTTGAGTAATAAGGACATAGGAATAAAAATTGAGCCAAGTCTTGCGGAGACTTGTTGTCGCAGCCGCAAGCTGGCAACACTTGACCTCTATGGGCTCCACTTGGTACAGCTAAAAGCAGATGATAGAGATCAAATCGAAATCTGCTCAGCAGGAAGCGTTCGTATCTGGATATATTCCACGATAGATAAGGTTCAGAGAACACACAGGTCTTTGTTAGTGCATGGCTCCTTACGCTGGGCTTTTTGAGCTCAGTTTCTTCCCTGTAGAGTTGTCGCTTCAAGTAAAAGGTGTTTTTTACAAAGTTGACATCTTGCTTGGTGGCATTCTGGGGTGTTAAGTAAAGATCTAATCTGCCCAGATCTTTACAGCAATTACGAATGTATTTCATCCAGGGTAACTTAAGTTGTCCTTCCCAAGTAAGGGCTTCAGCTAGGATGTTATGAGTTAATGGAATCGCTGTATTGCGCCAACAGCTTAACCAGCAAAGCAGAGGGTTTGCAGCAATTTTGTCAGCTAGGTACGGGGTGCCCAATTCCTCATGTATAGAGAAGTTTGCGGTACTCTTTGGTAAGCTCATGACCTGTTTCAGAAAGTTATTTTCGAGAGCTACTAGGGTATCTACTGGTAAAAACCCCCACAGTTCACTTCCGTAACATGCCACCGCAACACTTTTTGCCTGATAAAGCTTCAACACGGCAGACACTGGAGTGTTACCCAATTTGCGAGCGAAATCCATTATACCAGAGTTGGTCCTCAGTATTTCGCCTTTCTTTTTAGTTATGGCAGGGCCCCATTTAAGTTTATGGTCGAAAAGTACACCCAGATACGAGAATGTTTTTGTAAGTGGAATGTTTTCCCCGTTGACTGAGAAGGGGTATTGTTTTTTGGGAGTTAAACCAACCGTCATGACAAAAGATTTGGAATTGTTAATATTTAGGCCACGTAAGGACATGAATTGAAGAAAAGAATCCAGTAATTTTTGGAGTCCGAGTGCGGTTCTGGATAAAAGAACAGCGTCGTCCGCATACAGCAGGACCGGTACGCCTGTTTTGCCAATTCGAGGGTAATCCGTGTCTGTTTTTATCAGGTGATCTTCAAGTCCATTAATATATAAGTTAAAAAGAAAAGGTGCTAATATACAGCCCTGCCTGACTCCTCGGTTGATTTTAAAATCTCTTGTTACTTTCATGTCTCTTGTAAAACGCACATTAGCACGGGTGTCGTTGTGTAGATCAGCCAGAAAATTGATCAAATTATTTTCTACGCCCATTTTTTGCAGGACTTCCCATAGTTTGCTCCTATCGACACAGTCAAAAGCAGAGGAAAGGTCCATAAAGGCCATATACAAAGTTCCCTCTCTTGCTTGGGTGTATTTACCACTAATTAGATACAGATTCAGACACTGTGTGGTTGTTGCGTGTCCTGGTCTGAATCCATATTGTGCAGGGGTCATTATGTTGTGTTGATTGGCCCATGCATTCAGCCTCTTTAGTAGAATCCCACCCACTACCTTCGCAACAGAGTTTATCAAGGAGATTGGTCTATAGCAGGCCGCTTTTGTTCTGTCCCCCTTTTTGTAAACAGGGACGATAGTAGAAGCTCCCCAAGATTTAGGAGCCCCTACTTCGACCCCGGCATTGATGACAGATGTAAGAATGGGAGCCCATAAAGTGATGTTAGATTTGAATAGGTCAGGTGGAAGACCGTCAGGGCCCGGGGCTTTGTTACTGGAGAGACCAAGTATCCCTAATTCAATTTCTTTAGTCGAGAATTGTAGCGGGTTGCTTACAGGTAGATGAAATGGTTCTGGAGACTGTGGGGCGTCGCTCTTGAAGATAGCTCCAAAGTGAGTGATCCAGTCATCCTCCGGTATAACTGAACCGAGACTCTCATCATTTGGGTTGTCAAAAAGTGGTTTATTTATTATGCTCCAGAATTTTGAACTGTTGCCCAAAGTAGAGGGGTCGAGCAAAGATTCCCATGTTTTAGTTTTAATTGACTTCTTGCGTGAGGCAAGGGCCTTTTTGTAGTCTGTTCGAAGGGCCTTAATAAGTGCAGAGTCTCTCGGTTTGTTTTTAAGAGCAGCTTTTAATTTGCGGTTTGCAGAGGAACAAGCATGATCAAACCAGCGAGGGTGTTGAGCAAAAGATCCTTTGGTTGTTACCGTCAGTAGTTGCTCTATTCTTTTGGACACAACCGCAAAGGCGGATAAAATAGATTCTGGAGAAGCGGAATTTGAGGCACAGAGCTTAAGTTCATGTTCACAATATAAAGCAACATCCTCATACAAGTTGTTGCTGTTTACCAGGTTCCACTTTAAGCGGCGGTTATTGTTGACCAACTTAAGAGCCCCAGGGTCCTTAATGTTTTTATGGAGCACTGAGGGGCCGCATTGCAATTCAAGGTGCAAAGGATTGTGATCACTATGGATGCTCTCAATAATGTCAAAGTTTAAAACCTGTTGGGCAACACCAGCAGAAAGAAGAATATGATCTATAAAAGACCCTGACTCAGATCCTTTGTAGGTTGGAACTTTGAAGGAGAAAGAGTCGTCTTTCATAGATAGTGCCATGGTCAAGTTCATGGTATCCGTTAGAGTGTTTAGTTTAGTTCCTCGCTGGCAGTGTGTGAAGTGGGGACCTGTTCTGAGTCCGCAGCCCAAGGATCCCAAGATGGTTGAGAGAGGATTACCGCAAATGTGTGTATTAAAGTCACCAAGAAGGATTTTATCCTGTGGTAGTTTTGAACCTAATTCATTTAGGTAACTTTCAAGTCTAACAAGGTTACAATCGTTTGAATTTGCGACAGAATTGTAGAAGTTTATTAGAGTTATAGCTTTCTTGCCCCTTCTGAGAGACAGTACCTGCATGTTCCTGTTATCCAGCTGTGCTTGGTTGATCTGCATTTTAAGAGACAGACTAATGAATATTGCCAATCCCCCCTTTGCTCTGCCGCTGGTGGAGGGAGATGCGGGAACAAAGAAACTTTGGTAGCCCTCAATAAAGATGTTGTTTTCTATTAGCCATGTTTCTTGGAAGCACAGTATGGTGTAATTTTTGACAAAAATTTCCCACGACGGGTCAATAATTTTTGAGGCCAAACCTGCGAGATTCCAGGACAGTATCTTGATTGTGTTAGGGGCATAGTGTGCTAAGTTTGATGTAGGTGTTATAGCAAATGGAGAGCACAGATCTAGGTTGTCCCTTAACACAGAGTTCGTTCTTGGAGTTACAGGTGATACATGAGGTTTACAAGCTGTTGATAAGCAAGAGATACCTGCCTCGTCTACTAGGGAGGACAGAGCATGGCTTGCTTTAGGGCTGACTAAGTATTTTAAGTTCGTTGTGCAAGTGATATTAGGAGAAATGACCACTAGGGGATTAGAAGTTTTAAGTGGAGTCTTCATATTTCCTACCAGGCAGATTGTTTTAGCAGAGAGTGAAACAGGGAACAGGTCAGATTGCAGTCAGTCTACCTCCTCCAGTAGGTCGTAGCTGAGGAAAGCATCGTAACGATTGGCTGTAGGGAACCCGTAGTCATTATATTGTGAGGTTGTGTGGTTAAAGGCCCGGTGGTAACCATGCCCGTGGCGTTCAGCTGTTTCAATTGGTTGATAGTTATGGACTTTGTTTCCCCATAAGTGAGAATATGGATGTTGGTCTAGGCCCATTGGCGCATCTGGGCAGGGTGGGACAAAGGCCAGCCAGGGTTGATTATTCTGCTGTGTCCTGTAAGATCCTTCTTGGGTATAGTGATAATTTGTTTTATTCCTATAGGGATCTGAACGGACTGGGTAGAAGTAGCTAAGTCCCATGGTTCGAATCAAGCTTTTTGTCCCTGTGCTTCTCCATCCTGCGATGAATTTCGCCGGTCCTAGATATTTGAAGGTGACCACAATACAATACAATGAAGAGACTCATATTTATGGCAACAGCGAAATCTACGATAAGATAAAATTATATGTAAGATACATTGACCATCTTTTTATAATTTGGAAAGACACAAAGAACTCTCTACTTGACGCACTCAATGCACTGAACACCAAAAACGATCGCATACAATTAACTTGGCAAGTTAGTGAAACCTCCCTCTCCTTTCTGGATGTAAACATCAAAATTACCGACCAAGGATTTGTAACTGATATCTTCCGCAAGCCCACGGACCGTAATAACACCTTACATTATACAAGCTTCCACCAGGGATCACTTAAAAAACATTTGCCATTCTCGCAAATGTTAAGAATAAAACGCATTGTATCTGATGAAGACACCTTCAAGAAAAGAATAATTGAAATGCATGAAAGGTTCGCCGAAAGGGGATATCCTGAAACTATTCTGAAGGACGCCACTGAACGCATCGCAAACATCAGCCGACAAGCGGCGCTAACAAAAGTCACCACCCCAAAAGATTCTCGCATTGTATTAGTTTCCAAATTTTCCACATCCAGCACCAAATTCAAGAAAGTCATACTCAGACACTGGCCCATCTTACAGATGGAGCTAGATTTCAATAACCTTTTTGAAATTCAACCTTTATTTGCTTACACACGTGGCAACAACATCAAAGAAATTCTGGAAAAGAAATCTACCACCACCAGAGACCATAAAGGAACCCAGCCCTGTATGAATTGCAGCAATTGTAACTGTATCATCAAAGGGAATAGCATCACCCATCCCATGAAAGGTCATGTCATCAGGCTCAACGTCACTGCCACCTGCAATACCAATAACCTTATCTACTCCATCAAATGTCCCTGCGGGAAATTGTATGTAGGGAAGACGGAAAGAAAAATAAAGGTGCGCATCAACGAACACAAGTCTAAAATTCGCACGAAAAATGAGAAATCCAACGTTGCCAGCCATTTCGCTGAATGTAAACACACCATTGCCCAATTAAAGTTCATCATTTTGGAAACTGTCATAAAAATTGAAGGTAGAGACAATAACAAATTCCTTCTACAACGCGAAACAGAATGGATTTATCATCTTCAAACACTGAAACCATTTGGACTAAATGATCGTATCGAACTCAGCTGTTTTTTATAAATATGACATATGCATTGCTCCCATAATGCGCCTTTCGCATTTATGCTCTGTTTCATTTATATTTTTCATGTTTCATTTACATTTTTCATGTATGTTGTTTATAGTAGTTTTTCTTTTAACCCCATTTCTATTCGCATCGTATTTCTCCACCAACGCTACAGCGTTCGTAAACACACCAAGTCGCAAGCACCTCGCTTGAACTTAAGTCCGCTTTCTACCTCTTGCTTTTTCAATCACGAACACACGTTACATAGTTCATCCCGCACTTCCGCATTCAAACTTTTCATTGAACCAACGGGCACAACTAACGAGCACAGCGATCGCGCTCTCAAGTAAGTCTTGTCGCCACACTGGTGTTCTGATACCCGCTGATAGCATGTTTCTTTTTGACACGTTTTGGTCACGAAATAACCGCTGACTACATTTCTTTAGATCGCCTCGCTCTTCATGGAGGTCGGCTACTCGTGAGTTTAAGCTTATTTTTTTACCCCCTTCTGAGCACCATATTTCAATCCTCTACACATCCGTTAACACGTGTTAACCCACTTTTTATCTGTTTCCCCCACGTCTAATGGGTTGGTGACATTTGGATCTTTTCATTTACTTGCTTACCACGAGCACCACTTTGACTAATTTCCAACATCCATTTATGTTCAGTACAGTGACGGTCTGTCATATCTTCCTTTATTTTTTAGCACTCCTTGATAAAGGGCTAGTAAAGCCCGAAATGCATCGGAGTTTAACCTTGTTGGAAAGAAAACGTGATTAATCGATAGACATATGAACTTTTGAAAGTAAAATTGAAAACATCATTAAAAAAGAAACTTCAAAAACAAAGTTTGGAATTCATTTTGAACCCGAAGGTGTGCCTTCCATACAGGGATGCACCTGCAATCCATGCGTGCACGTCTTTCATAGCATCACTATACAGGAAGCCATTCTCCCATTAAATCCAATGTGACCCAGACTGATTACTTGCCGCCTGGTTTGCAGCCTGCTGCTACAAACCAACAAGAGAAGGGCATTTCTGCTGCTCCTGGCAGAGCTCCTCCCTGGTGGGTCCCCCTTCCTGCTGCCATTGAGTCAGCTCAGAAAGGTCCCCCATTTTGGCCACTTGCTCCCCTGTAGGTTCCTGAGTAACCCTCTCAAGGTTTGCCTCCTCCTGGACTGTGGGGACTTTGGGGGCCAGTTGCCAGTGTGCCCTGCCTCTTCTCTTTCTGCCAAGCACCTGGGCCACTGTTTCAGGCTTCATGTCCTCTTGATTGCCCTTTCCGGCTGCCTTAGACGGAGTGGTCAAACATGCCCACTCAGGCAGACCCAACATCTCCAAATGGGAAATCCGCTCCACCTTTGCCCAATGTGAACTCTCCAAATCGTTGCATAGCAGACAGTCAACAGTCATAGGTGGCCTCAAAGCTAATTTCAAGGTACCTGAGACCCCCCCACACACACTCAAAGGAAACCTGTGCCACTTTACAGTGGCACTCAGAGTTGTGAGCTGCAACTACTAGGTAGAATGTGCTGGGGACCACCTGCTCCTCAGACACTAGCCGACAACTGACAGCTCTCACACTGGCTCCAGTGTCTCTCTGAGCTTCCACACTATTATCAATTATGGTCACCCATAGTGTTATCAGGCTGATGAGCTCTTGGGACCATCCCACTGTCTCCTAAAGAGACCAGGGTCATCTCTTCGGGTCCCCAACCACTCTTGGGCACCTGCCTCCTTCCGCAAGGCTATACTAGCCATCTCCCCCGGTGGTGCACCAGTGGGTGCAGTGGTAATCTTTTTGGGACACCCAGGGTCCCCTGGAAGTGACCCACTTGACCACAACCATAACATGCCCTGGGACCCTTCTGACCAGGCTTACCTGTAGGGATCGATAGCTTCTTCTCAGTGGGAGGCTGGGCACCTTTGCCTTGGTTCCCTTGGTACTTACTTTGTGACCCTTTCTGGAAATCCTTTTGTTTACCCTTGTCCCCCCCACTCTTCTGCTGGGGACTCTGCCCACTTTTGGTGGAGTCTCCCATACAACCTTTTTTGACCCTGGTACTGACCCATTGGTCTGCCTCCACAGCAAGCTTCTTGGGGTCAGTCAGCTTACTGTCAATCAGGTGCTGGCATAGCTCTGGAAGACAATGATCTGAAAGTGCTCCCATGCAAACAAATCATAGAGCCCCTGAAAATCATTTACCTTGCTACCCTTCACCCATCCATCCAGTGCTCTGCAAAAATAGGAGACATACTCCACCCAAGTGCTTCACTCCAGCTTCTTACAAGCCCGTTATTTCTGCCTGTATGATTCTGAGAGAGACTGGGGAGCGAGGTTATGGAGTGGCGACGAAGCAGCTCTGTTAGATTTGGGGGTCTCTAGGTGGCACAGGTAGGTACTTGTGACAAATATGAACCCTTGCCTCTAGACAGGGTAAAGAGGTACACTCCTAAAATAACCCCTGCTTACCCCCTTGGTAGCTTGGCACGAGCAGACAGGCTTATCTCAGAGGCAGTGTGTAAAGCATTTGTGACCACATACAGTAATCCAGTGACAACATTACAGATGGACACCACACAGTTGTATATTAAAAATAAGTATTCTTTATATAAACTTAACACAAGACCACAAATGGCAAAAATCCACAATACTATACTTAAAAATGGTAGTTTTAGCTTAGTTCAGTTCAGTTCTTACGATGCAACACTTTGCGTCAATGTACCTTACGATGCGTTGTGCTTCCACAACAAGTAATGTTGCAGCAATGGAAATGCAGCAAAGTTCCGGTGCAAAGAAATATAGACTTGAAGATCTTCCAGATGCGGCACGCTTCTCCGAGGATGCGAGAAGTCTCGGTTTGATGCGTCAGCTGCAGTGGGGACACCCTTGTTCAGTGATGCAACGGCAACAGCCTCAGATCCGAGGTTGCGAGAAGCTTCCGCACAATGCAACAACTACAGCGGCGACATCCAAGATGCGACAACAGCAGCTCCGATGGCGGTGCGCTCCGGGGATGCGAGGTGCTTTTCTCGATGCGGTGCAATACGACAGTTACAGCGCTGACATTCACAATACGACGGCAGCAACAGCAAAGGCGACACGCTTCTCCCTCATTGCGAGAGTCTTCTCCTGATGCCGTGCAATACGACAGCGCCTGGGCACTGCACTAGGGTCTGACAGATAAACCAAACCAGCCAATCATGGAATCATGCGACGGCAGCAGCAGCAACAGCGACACGCTTCTTCCTCATTGAGTCGCGCTTCCAGCTCCTTGTGGCACGCAGTCCCTCAGAAGGCTCAAAACAGCAGCAGGCATTTCCAAAGAACTCTGGGGAGCTGGGGTTTGAAGTCTGTTGTCCCTGAGACTTCAGCAGGAGGCAAGCTCTGTTCCAAGCCCTTGGAGATCCTTCACACGTTGAAAATAAAGCACCCAAAGTTCTTTCTCCTTTCTTTGGCAGTCAGGCAAGCACTGAAGGCCAATCCCCTAAACAGCACTTCAGCATGGGGATAGTCTCTCCTCAGTTTCTTCAGGTTCCTCTCCTCAGCAAAGGTTTTGTCTTGTAGTCCAAACAGGTTCTAATTTCTTGGGATCAGGGTTCCAATATTTATACCCTAAAATCCTTTGTCCTCTGAGAGCAGAAGGGCCTTTGCCTA
Organism: Lissotriton helveticus; assembly: GCF_964261635.1. Lineage (NCBI taxonomy): Eukaryota > Metazoa > Chordata > Amphibia > Caudata > Salamandridae > Lissotriton > Lissotriton helveticus. The sequence continues at coordinate 1,764,463,155 of NC_136065.1, forward strand.
GTCCAAACCAGTTCTGGAGCACCCTGTTTACATGACTCCTTCTTTCCTTTCACAGTGCAGGGCAGAAATATCAGACGCCCCACAGGAGGTGGAGCCAGCATTGTGGAGGGAAAGCACAGCCCTTGAGCAATTTGTTGACATGATTCCTTCTCTTCTTTCAGAGTGCAGGGCGGAGACATCAAATTCACCACAGGGGGTGGAGCCAGCACTGTGGGGGTCAGGCACTGTCCTATTTAGGTCCCAGGTGCAACCCTTCCCTCCCATCTAGATGCAGATCTCTCTATTCACCACTGGGCTGACTCATTCTGTCTCCTGGAACCCACCCAGCCCTGTCACTCAAACTCCAGACAAGGAATACACAACCTAGCAGAGCCAGGCCTGGATAGTTGGACAAGAAAATACCTACTTTCTAAAAGTGGTGTTTTCAAACACAGAATGTTAAAACCAACTTCACTAAAAGATGTATTTTATCATTCTGAGTTCAGGCATACTAAACTCTAATTTCCACCATGTTCCCTTGGTCAGTTAGAATTATAAAATGTAATAATCTAACTGCCCATTCTGGCCTATGGAGAACGGTAGCCTTGCAATAGTGAAAAACGAAAAATGGCTGTAATTCACTATTAGGACATGACACACACATCAGGGCATGTCCTACCTTATACTTACAATGCACCCTGTCCTTGGGCCCTTGGGCCTACCATATGGGTGTCTGATATGAAGAAAAGGGAAGGTTTAGGAACTGGCAAATGGGCGCACTTGCCCAGTCAGCATGACAGTACCAGACTGCACACCGGCTCTGCAATGGCAGGCCTTAGACACACTTTTACCGGCTGCTTCTGTGGGTGGCACAACCAGTGCTGCAAGCCCACTAGCAGCATTTGGATTACCAACCCTGGGCGCTGTACTAGTGTCTGACAGGTAAACCAAACCAGCCAATCATGGAATCACTAATTCATACATTAATTTATAATAGGAAGAGCATATGCACTTTAGCACTGATAAGCAGCGGTAAAGTGCCCAGAGTCATAAAACCAATAAAAACAGGTCAGAAAAAATACAGGAGGAAGACAAAAAGTTCAGGGATAACCCTGCAAAAAGGGTCAAGTCCAACAGGTTCCATAACCCCACTCCCCAGTCTCTCTCAGCGATTCTGTAGGACCCCATTGTTACCTCATATGCTTTAAACCACTGACCAATGTCCTCATGCATCATACAATCCTTAATGACCTCCGTGGGGATGTATACCTTCCCTTCTACAGGCACTGATGGTGCACTGCCACCATTGGGATTGGACTCTAGACTTTTTGCTTTTAGATCTAGTTCCCTCAAACCTCTTTCATGCTCCAAGAGCATATTTTTCTCCCCCGGGGCTAAAGTCTCCATCTGAAATGCCAATTCATTATCCTCTTTCCCCAGCCTGAGCTTCATGAGCTCCAATTCATTCTACCTGTTTGTCTCTCTGTCCTCCAGCTCTTCTTTTGGAGACAGCTCCTTTGAAGAGACACTGATGCCCCCAGGTAAGGTAACCTCCCCCAAGGCAGACCCAATAGCCTATTATGTGGTTCATCTATATCCTCCACCTCTTCAACAGGTTAGTCACCATGCCCGCTGGCATCCCTTGACTCCAACAAGGCCCTCAGCGCCTTTTGGAATTCCTCCTTTCTGGAGATGCCTCTAACAAAGATTTTACACTTTTTGCAGATAGCTTTTAGCTGTGGCACAGTGGAGGTTTCAACCTTATCCTCTGCAAACTCTATATCCACAGATGCAAATGATGCTGGCTTTGACATAATGAAGATTGGCAGTTCTCAGTTGCAACAAAAATAGTCTCAAAGAAAAGTTCTACCAATTGTATGTACTCTGCATTCTACTGGTAGTGTACACCAATCACTGCGCCTTGACACCCTCGGGTAATTGTTCGCACCTTAAAAATAGTGTATTTCATTTAATTTCATTACTGTATGTAGGACACAAATGCAAGTCCAGATCATCACCGCTGACCACAAATGTTAGAAATGTGGGTCTCTAGTTGCCAGAGGTAAGTACCTTTGTCCAAGTAGGGACCCTTCTTCCTAGTCAGGGTAAGGGGGATACACTTCTAAAATAACCCCTGCTTTCCCCCTTCGTAGCTTGGCATGAGCAGACAGGCTAATCTCAGAGGCATTGTGTAAAGCAATTGTGAACAAATACAGTAATAGAGTGAGAACACTACAAATGAACACCACACCAGTTAAGAAAAATAAGTAATATTTATCTAAACCAAACAAGACCAAAATGACAAAAATCCACACTACATTAATAAAAATATGATTCTCAAATGGTAGAAATAGTTTAGTTCAAAGCAAATTGCTGATGCAACACTTTACACACAAAGTACCTTGGAAGCGTTGCTCATAAAAACAAAAAGGGTCACAGGGAAGGTGATGCGTCGGTTCCTTACACTCAGGGAAGGTGATACGTTGGTTCCTTGCTCTGGGGAAGGTGATGCGTTGGTTCCTTACTGCTGAGCAGGGGAGATGATGCGTTGGTTCCTTACTGGAGAGGAGGTGATGCGTCGGTTTCTTACTATGTGGGGAGGTAATGCATCAATTTCTTACTTCGTCCCCCAACAATGCGACAGACCTGGCACCGCGATACGATGATCGGGAATGATGCGTGGGTTCTTGTAGCCGCATAGCAGGGCTTGCGTTGGAATCGTTCTCGGACTTCGATTATCGGTGCACTTGATGCGGCGCGGTGGTGCCTCATGCTGCTGGCAGGCGCTGTGACGATTTCCTTGGTGATGCATTGGAAACCGGTGTGGATGTGTCACGCTTCCCCGTGTTGTGTTGATTTTCCAGCTACCAACAGACAGATCAACCTTCAGATGGCCCAGAACAGCTACAGGCACCTCTTGGCAGGTCAGAACTCCCAGCAAGGGAGTTCAGGGGAGCCTGGGGTGAAGTTGTTGTGTCCCTGAGAATTCAGACCAGGAGGCAAGCTCAGTTTCAAGCCCTTGGGGTCTTCCTCAAGCAGGGGACACAGCAAATAGCAAAGTCCTTTTCCCTTTCCTTGGCAGGAAGTAACCACTGCAGGCCAACCCCGGACAGCAAACAGTACAGGTGCAGTATTCCTCCTCAGTTTCTCTAGCTCTTCTCCTTGCAAAGGTCCTCTTGATTTCCCAGAAGTGATCTAACAGTCTGGGGTCTAGGTCCCTCTTTTTATACAGCAAAATCATTTGTTCTCTGGTGGCAGAGAAGCCCTGTGCTCAGTCAAAACCAGTTCTGTCCTTTCTGGTTCAGCTTCTTGGAAGGAGGTGTAAACACGTGTGTACAATGCATGCCTTTACAATGCGGGCTATACAACAAACGCACTATTACCACGTGCGCCATTACAACGGACGTCTTTACAACGACTTGCTTTAAGGAAGTGAGGGAGTTTGGAATAGTTTATTTCACTGTTCCAATACCAGGTGTGCAACAGTAGGGAAGGTGTTGGACTTAAAATCCAACACTGAGTTCCCTAAAGCAAGTCATTGTAATGACTTGAGTGTAATGTAACACATGGTAACAACGCATACGTTGTAGTGCCTGCGTTATAATGACACTGCGTTGTCACTGACAGCATTGTAAATGCTCTCTCCTCATCGGGATTCATGCCAGAAGCAGGCAGGCATTATTTGGCGTAGGTACCTATTCAAGTCTGACTGAGACGCCACAGTTGCAACAGCAGGTGATCTAGAAACAGTAAGACCTAGTGCCCAGAAATCTACTCTCAGGATCTAGCTGCAAAGGATATTTCTAACTGTTGAAGTCTAAGACCCTCATTCAGAGTTTGGTGAACAGAACAAAGAACACCCTGTCTGTCAAACTGACGGTCTGCCAATTTTATTTAAAAATAGGTGGATCGTCATGTTTCCATTGGCAGTGCCCCCGCCGGATCTGCGAATACAATTCTATTCTAGCATCAAATAAATTATTTCTTTGTACAAATGAAAGGCCTGAACTTAATGCCGAGGTTTCCAGGTCCTACAAAGCATAGCTGAAGAGGTTAAAGATGGGAATTGACAATTTTTCAGAGTTCACCATTTGTAAAATTAGTTTAACATCTGTTGTTGCCCCAAGATGTACTGGTTCTTATACCATTACCTGCCACCCCTCCCTCTTGTGGGTGTTGAGAGGACCCCCGCGGACCATGGTCTAAAAAAGTTGACACAATGTGGGGGTTCAGTGTAACTAAAATTGTGATTGGGTAATTAACTATAATCACTGTCAGAATCGGAACCAGGGACTGAATGTTACTCTTTTTCATGTCAGAAAAGAGCCAGTTCATTTGTAAAAATCTTTTTCTGAGATCGGGAGAGCTCCTTTCTTTATTAGAGCCCTTAATATCTTTCGGTAAGTTTTCATTTTTTTTTTAAATATTGATCTTCAAATTCTTTGATAGTCACGTCTAAATTTTCAAGAGTTGTTTTTGCATTGGTAATCAATTCATCACCTAGGATTTTCTTCTATAAATCTTCAGTTTCAGTTTTCAGTAATCATGCATTTTTAGAGTTGTTTCTATGCTCAGGTCCATCCACTTGAGAATTTGTTCTAGCAAAACAAAATTGTTTGCTAATAAGCTGCATGAACCATGGTGGCTAGTAGGCAATTTATAAACCCTTAAGAGTACCATGGTGGTGGCTGCTCTGAAGGCATATAGATCTCTGAAGGCACAATGAGCATTGCCGATGCCGCCAGACTTTCCAGTTCCACCCGGCAGTCTTTCCTGATCTTGCTGAATTGGCCCAACGCCTGCACTCCTCCCACTCTCCAAGGTCCTACTTAATGGAGGCTACAAGTCTGTCTGCGCCCGTCCAATCCTAGACCACACCCAGCGCCGGGAATCCTGGTCCAAATGCCTGCAGCTACACCGCCAACAAACTCCACCTGCTCAACCCTGGACGCCTCCACAAATGCTGTCGCTGAACCGCACCTCAGTACATAGTGGGCCTCTTTACCTGCTGTCATTGTGACTTCACATGCCTCCACACACCCGCTCCCACCACCCTTACACATACTGCACCCTCACCAAATCAGAACTCATACAGCACCATAGACCCACCACACACATCAACACTCTCTCGAAGTCTTACTCCTCAACACACGCTTACTCAGCAAGCCCTCTACCGTGATTTGGGACGTCATTGTCTCTAAAGCACGGACTTCCTTTTGCTCATTGAAATTTTGCTCAACCCCACATGGGCACCAGAGATTTCCACAGCCATCCTTACTGGTTACAAAATCCTGCACCAGGATCAACGCCCATTCAACGCCAGAAGGAGGAATGCCCATCATCCACAGAGACATTATCAAGTGTAACTCTTACATTGACCCAGAAATCATTGTAATTGAGCAAATGCACTTCAAGCTTCAGACAGACATTAGAACCACTATCAAGGTCCTGGCCTACTATTTTCCAGGACTTCGCACCCACTTTGGCAACCACCTCACCTGCTTCATCGCACCCCTCACAATGGGCAACAAATACTTCATACTCTTAGGCAATCTCAACTTTCAACTGGATGACCCCAGGGACTCCAACTCCATAGACTTGCTTGAAATTCTACAGAACATCGGTCTCACCCATCTCTTTCAGGGCCCTACCCCTACCCCATCGCCAGAACCTGGACCCCATCTTCTCCTTCAGTGACAAGGTTAAAGCTAGTTACATCACTCCACTCACATGAATAGACCACTCCATCATCCACTTCCATATAACCGGGCCACTAACCACCCTTATGGAGTCTAGCAAACACCCTAATCAGCTGCTAGAAGAAAGTTACAGAAATGGAATGACTCAACTCCCTCCAACTAAACTACCCAGACCCTACCAATATCCTCACCAACAACACACAGCTTCAAAAGCGGGATCATCTCCTGCACTAATACCCTGGCGCCCCTAAAAAATACCAAGCCCAAATGATCCAACAAAAATGCTTGCTGGTACAATGCTGACCATAGAGAATCATCCAAGAGAGTTTGCAAACAATCCAAAAGGAGATGGAGAACTGCCAGATGAACCATTGCACGAAACAATTACAAGGCCATACTTAGACACTATCGCCATCTAGTATAAGAGACCAAGAAAAAGGCACTGATCCTGATAATCAAATCTAGCTACAATAACTGCAAGGAACCTTGCTCTCGTCAAAGAATCCACCAACCCAACAACTGCAACCATCACCCCTACAGAAGTATTTAGCAACATCCTAAAAAAAAGACACCAAAAATTACAGCGAGTTTGAACCTCAGCCACTGCCCCACCAGCCTGCTAACCTCATCAACCAAAGACTGCTGACTGTCAGCATCATAAACAAAACAGGTAGTAGTGTTCCCTCACAGGGAAATTTCTGCACATTCACTGAATATACCGTAACTTATTATCAATAAGCGTGATCATTTCGAAACATATTGCTTATTTGGCAAATGGGTGCTATGTCAGCCTCAAACACCTACTACCTAAAGGTGTTGTTAGCACAAACAAATGTGCGACAAATTATAGACACAAAAAGAAGCTTTTTGCAGCACACCTTAAAATGTCATCAATATCCATAAATAGTAATGGTCAAGTCCAGAAACCCATAGATACGTGACAATATAATGAGAACGAAAAAGAAATAACAATTTCAATTAATCAAAACAGATCCGGTCATCTTTTCGTTATTCGTGCTTTCTTGCATCCTTTATTCTTATTCAACAAGATTTTAAATTCCCAGCACACGATCAGCCAAAACATGTTTCTTGTGTACTCAGACTTTTTCAAAGGTGGAATAACAAGCATTATACAATAAATACACTATATACAATAAAGTGTTACTGTACACAAAAACACCACAATAATACAAATGAAGGAAGATAAACATACACCCTAAAATCAACACTATTTACTGAACTACTGTATGAAGCAAAAAGAATACATTGATAGAGACACGATCCCAAAGCACCAGAAATGTGAAAACGAAAAAACAAGAGACACCTAATAAGCTTCCAAGAAGACAAGAGAATAGTCACGTGAACAGAATGTCCAAACTAAGGGGCCTATTACGATGGAGGATTTTCCGCATCCTCCGGGCCGGCGGAAGCCACCGCCGGCCCGGAGGATGCTGAAAATCCTCTGCGGACCCACCAAAGACCCACCACCACATTAGGATGGCTGGTGGGTCCTGGTTTCCGTCCGCAGCTTTTCCGCCGCGGTTGGCTTACAACCGCGGCCGAAAAGCACTAATATGGTGACGGTGTCTCTCAGACACCGTCAGCCAGATTAGGATGGGCTCAGAAACATGCTTTTCCGCGTTGGGTTTTCCGCCGTGGAAAAGCATGTGTAACTTCACTGCAGGGGCCCGTTGCGGGCCCCCTAGGTGAAGGGGGGGTGCACATGGGGGGTACCTATGGTACCCCCCTGCATTTGTATGCAGAAAGCGGCAGGCACCGCACGGTGCCTGCCACTTTCTACATACAAATGCAATGCGTGCATTTTTAACATTGCTGCGGGTGCAGCTTGAAGCCGCACCCGCCGCAATGTTAAAAATAGAGGATGTGACCGCCAGTGTGGCGGTCACATCCTAATTGCACAGGAGGGAACTCCGCAGCCCATGCGGAGGTTCCCTCCTACTCTATGATGGCGGACTGACTCAGGTCCGTCCGCCATCATAATGTGCCCCTAAATACAGACAACCCCCTACCCAGTGCAAGAGTCAAGAAAGAGCATAGAAAAGGAATTAAAAACCCACCATGAAATGTAAACTTGGAAGAACTGGGATTTCAGCGCCAAGGTCCGTCCTCACAGTATGTTGTATTAGGAAGAACCCCTGTATGAATGTCATGAAAGTGGGGTCAATACTAAAAAACAAAACACAAGCAGCGATAGTCAAAGCAAATGCAACATCCTGTCGTTCTCAACCCAAAAGATAATCCAAACGTGTAACATGGTAGTAACATCAGTCATAGATTACTAATAGTCCGGATGATAACGTATTGTCAACAGTGTGGTAAAGTTGACAGAAATACAGGTTACCACCATTGCACAGTATTAAACTTGCAAAATCCTGCAGCAACCAATTGATCAAGGCGAGTAGCATGCTATCTCATGTAAGTACTAGGGGGACACCAATATTTTACATGAAACAGGCCCATTCGATACCAAGACATCACATGACCCTTGTACCCACACGGTGACATCCCCACACTAAGCTGTCCCAAAGTGAACCACTCACATGGAACACATTATGCATGGAGCATGTCTTGCTAATTGTTACTTGCTACGCGTGTAAAAGCAAAAGCTTAACAGTCACCAAAAACTTTGATAAGAAGGCGACCCTGACATTCAACAATAAATCTACAATCCAAAGATCAGCAAAGTTGTACACAAGCATAAGCGATGCCTAGATTGAAAGGAAAGCATATAGATTTGCATGGCCCATAAATGAAATTACAAGATCACCATGCTATATAGGAAGACTAGATGCAATATCACTGATATACTCACCTATAAAAACCGTCCCACGGTGTCTCAATAGTGATAGCCTGTTCCTATCAATCGCAATACAATATTCCACACTGGGATAAATGAATGGCACAATTCTTTTTAACAGTTCAAAAGATCTTCTTTGATGCGCATCCTAAGTAATCACTGCGCCTGAATCCAGAAGCCACACAATGTAAGTAACTGTCAATGTCCGCAACCCATTAAAATCAACCACAAACCAAACCCAACAGTAACTCAAAGAACACCTATTAATCCCGCAAGAACGCGTCTCTGACACCAGGCGTGCATGCTGAAAAGCTACACCTTGTAAGTCTCAAGAAGTAAAAACTTGGAGATTCCAAGGACGGTAATCTCTTCCGGAACCCCCGAGGCACAACCCTGATACGTTGCCACCTAAAACTAAAGAAAATACAGGGCTGAAGTGGTTACACATTGGACTCCAGCCAAAGGGAACTCACCCCAAAACTGTCAGCATCAAACCCTCCATCCATGAAGGACACTGCAGCAATAATAAAGAAAGTCCACTCATGGCCACCCACGGACCCCACCCCCCCCACCCACCATGATCAGTGCTGCACTCACTTCCATCATCAACACCTCTTTCAAGACAGCCACCTTACAAGATAGCTAGAAACATGCCAAGGTCAGCGCCCTCCTCAAAATACCCTGAGCCTCAACAGAAAATCGCAGTGATTAAGTCCAGTCATCCAATTATAGTCATTGCAGTAGGGAGACAGCCGAGAAATATCAAAGTCATAGAGCCAAAAGCTATGAGTGTGATGAAAGCGTTGGAAACGCTTTTGGCTCTGCGTACAAGGCAAAAGGAGACAGAATGGGACATAGATGCTATATTGGACCGAGGGGGATATCAGTTTAACATCCCGGAAGAGATGATTAGAGTTTCCAAGGAATACTAAAAGGAAATTTATAAAGACATATTGCCTTTTCCAAGCAGATATAGACGTTTCTAGATACAACAGGCAAAGGGGTTTTAGGGGGAGAAGACAAGGCCTCGTTGGAATCACAGAAAACCCCTGAGGGAGTAAAAAAGGCATTAAAATCCCTAGCCCTGGGAAAAAGCAACTGGACCACATAGAATACCCCTAGAGTGTTATCAAATATTTTATTTTATTCTGCACTAGGTAGGGATATGGTCTTAACCTTCCTTGGGGCTAAGAAGGATGAGAGTGTAACAGCCTCTTGGGAGCCTACCAACATAGTCATCCTTAAGAAAAAGGGAAAATCCCCTCTGAATCCAGGGTCTCGCAGTTTTGTTGATAAATAGCGATACTAAAATGTATTAAAAAAAAATCGCAATGCGCTTGGGCAAGGTCATAGCTAGCCTGGTCTCACCTCGACAGAATGACTTCATTCCCAGCTGTGGCACCACTGATCACATTAGGAGAGTAATTATGTTGATTCAAGTCGTAAGCACACCTAGGGGTTTGATCTCACAAGACAGAAAAAGCCTACAACCAGATCTCCTGGGATTTCCAAAGGGAGATCTTAAGGCAAAACAGGTTAGGATCTGGTTTAATTAAGGCAACAAGGGCATTATATCACAATCCAAGTGCCAGACTTCAGGTAATGGGGAAGGAGTCATATACAATCTCAATAACAAGGGGTACCAGACAGGGGTATCCATGCTCACCACTTCTAGTTGCGCTTTCTATAGATCATTTTATCATTCGGTTAGAGAAGAGCTCCCTAGTAAAACTAATGAGAGTAAACAGCATAGACACCAAAGTTCTGGCTTATGGGGATGATATGACCGTTGTAACACCAGTCTACAATATGGGGCTCTGTTGGGTAAGGTCCGAGTTTTCTAGAGGATGGGTTCTGCGGAACATCAGGACATGAGTGCCTTTGTTAAGTATTCTTCATAACAGGGAGAACAAAGGCGATCCCGCTTCTCTATAGATCGCTGTTGAAGGGAGCGCAGGTTGATTCATCCCAGTTACACCAACTCTGGACGGCGGATTTGGAACACATGTTTGGTGGCACGGTCATAGAAGAAAACTTTGGTGTTCACCCCCAAAGTGACTGTAATGCTAGATTTAAACATATTCAGCTTTACTTCTTACACAAATGCAAAACAACAGTTGATGGACAGAATGCAGAACAATGTCATACATTCACCCCAGTACAGAGATCTGGGCCTAAATCCATCGTTTTTTTGCACTCCACACCACCCCAGTTCAGACATGGCCATATGCAAATCAGCCTTGACCCTGTGCCTCATGGGAACAGTCCAGCCCGAACTGCCAAGCCATGTCTTTCCTGGACTGGAATCAAGCATCCTAGGACCGGTTTCTGGCTATCAGCCGTCTTCAGCCAGGATAGCTTGACTCCAGTGGTGTGGAGTGCATGGGACTCACGTCTGAGCATACCCATCTCACTCGGGGTGACAAAAAAAATCAAAAAAATTGGGATAGTTATTTATGGTTGGAGCCACACAATGATATCACTGTGTATAATTGTATATCTCTCAGGGATAACCAGTTAGCTAGTTAGGTGTAAATAATGGTGTGTATAATGATGATAACAATACATTTCTTTGTAGTTAAGTGCATTCAGATAATGATCTGTCTCTGCTGTCCTGTGTGAACCATTAAAAAAGGAATTTTGTTCAAAGCCTTATTTATATGCATCGCGGCTTCTACAGTCGTAACCATCATTATATGACTAACAGAATCTTTCACTATACCCCATCCAGAGTTTTGAGGTCTGCCACATCCTCATCCATTCAGATTCCTAAATGCCACTTGGCTAGATCTGGAGGTCGTTCCATTTCTGTGCTGGCAGGCAAGGTTTGGAACAAGCTCCGACTATACCTGCATTACATTCAATATGAGAGAAATTTCAGAAAAGAACTGAAAAAGCATCTATTTGAGCTAAACTCATAGCAAGTAGCTGGTTGCTCTTTACAAAGTAGAACCAATATACTCCTTCGGAGTAGCTGCACATTCTATAATTGGTTTCATTCATTTATTCAATCATTAATTCATCCATTCAATTAAGTCTTAAAGCACTTGGGGTGTAGATAAAATATGGAACTAATGTAGTCCTATTTAGCAGGTATAGCTATTGCATGAGGCAAGTTGCTGATGCAGCCATCACTTTTTTCACTCAAAGGAAAAGTTATGTTGATATTTTATGATACATTTAGGTTGCCTAGTAATTTATAGTTGGGACAAGCTTAAACTTTGAGAGAAGGCAGGCTCAAGAACTTCTCTTTAGGGCATGAGATAGCAAAGTGCCAGTATGGCTGTTAATAGACACATAGGGCAAGAAATGGGTAGCTAACATAGGACCAACAGAATTGAGGAAGATACCAGACAGGGGATACTAGAATCAAATACCTGGGGTTGAATTGTATTACTCTCACACTTAGGGTTATATTTTGTTTGGAGAGCAAAAAACAGAGGTTGCATTTTTCTTAGCCTCATCCTTCCTCAGCATCTAAGCGACGTTTTAATAAACTTTAAACCATTGCAGTGAAATTCTGGCCTCCTCTCAAAGGCTTCCTAACAATTACATTCAGCCTCAGATTTATAGTTGGTGCAGTAATAAAAGGTGAGGGCTTTAACTACCTTGGTATTTGGGGACAGATTTAGAATTGCTGCAATAATAGGAGGCAGGTGGCTGAGATTGCACTGCAGTGGTATTCTGGTGGGGTGCCCAATAAGCCATATTTTCTATCCGTGTCCTTCTGTGCTGTGTTTGCCTAATTGTTTCTTCGAATTTCTCTTCCTTCTATTCTCACTGCAGGGCTTCTACGCGTGTGTGTCTTTGTGTTCACATATCAATGAAGCCATGTCTGCAGCATGGTTACCAGAGGGAACATTAGCCGGATGGTTAACAGAGTGACCTGCATTTGTAATGCCCAGCTGCTGGGCAGGCAGGCTGTGCTGGAAGAAAGTGGCAGTTGCACGCACAGAAACAAATTTCTTGTGTGGAGTACTGTCAGAATTGGGTTGTTAATTTAAGAGTGGCGTTGCCCCTTCCAACTAAATAACCATAATCTGGTTGGGTCAAAACACATTTCTGAGACAATCTCTGTTCAACTCGTGGTGGTAATCACGAGCAGCAGGAAATCCCCAGAGAAGTGTGCCTAAGTTCAAATAGTGTCCACAATGTTAAAGTCAACAAACACTAAAATAAAAATGTAGAAAAATATTTAAGGGGCATCAGAGATATGAATTTGTGAGGTTTTAAGTTGAAAGTAAAGTAAAGTAAGTGCAATGGAAAAACAACAGTTTGTGTGGATGGGGGCCATGTGAACAATTTTAGGCTAACTGTGATGGAGCGGAGATAAGAAAACACCAAGTGGATCGAACCTGTCAAAAAAGTACCTTCAGACCTAAGCCCTCACTTAGGCTTTGGTGGCTTAGTAGAGCTTTAAGGTGAATTTGTAAAGTGCTGCTTGTCACCCGTGAGGGTATTTAGGTGCTGAGTAGTGTAGGCGGGTGGTGAGGCTGAGTCTGATAACATGCAGTCTCAATGGCTCACACAAGAAGACTAATTGGAAAGCCAGGTCTTCAGCATGTAGAATTCAAGAAGTGAGGAGGAGGCCCTATTGTGTTGAGGGAGGATGTTTGAGGATTTGAAGGTTTGGCAGGAGAAATGTTGAGCTCCCGTTCTTCTTCTGTGGATGTGGGGTGTGTGTGCAAGTGAGAGTGCTGCTGAGCGAAGATGTTTGGTGGGTTGGTGGAAGTGAAGCCATTGATTGAGGTATGCTGCACCAGTGTTGTGTAGTGACTTGAATGCACGTGTGAGAAGTTTTAACTGGCAGCTCACCTGGATGGAGAGCCAGCAGATCTCTCCAAGGAGCAGTGTGGTGTGAGCTCAGTGCCGGAGGTCAAGAACAAGTCTGGCAGCCGTGTTTTGGATGGTTTGAAGTCTGCAAAGAAGATAGGTTTGAATGATGGCATATATGTGTGTTGCCATAGTCCAATCTGCTTATGGACAGGATGGTACGCCTGGCATCCAGTGGGAGCCACTTGAAAATTTTACATAACATGAGGACAATATGTAAGCATGAGGAGGTGACGCATTGACCTGAAACGTCATGGTGAGGTTGGTGCCGAGGATGAAGCCTAGGTTCCTAGCTTGGTCAGTTGGGATGGGTGTGGGTCTAAGTTTAGCGGGCAGCCAGGTCGAGCCCCAAGGTTAGATCTTATTCCCGAAAATCAGCAGTGAACTTTTATCAGTGTTGAGCTTGAGGCAATTTTCTTTCCTCCAATTGTCCACGCTGGTCATGCAATGTTTGAACTTTGTCTTGGCGGTGACGGTATCATCTGAGAGGGAAAAAGTTAGCCTGGTGTTATCAATTTATGATCTGATGATGCCAGCCAGAGGAGTCATATACATGTTGAAAACTGTGAGGCTGAGTGAGGCCCTTGGGTTCTGATGAGAATGGCATTAGCCTGACTCATTGTGTTCTTCTGGAGAAGAAGGAGGACATCCTTGTATCCCTGCTGAATGTAGTCTGACAATGAGTTTCTGGTGGGAGACAGTGTCAAAAGCAGCAGAAAGGTTCAGGAGGAAGAAGGTGGCGGTCTGTCAACAGCTGAGAATGGTGCAGATGTTGTCTATGGCAGTGATCACAAAAGAACATCTTAATTTCTAGTAATTGAATTATTACAGTGCTGATTATGCCCCCATTCCATCTAAGAGAAAGAAAAAAATATAAACACTTCTTTCCCACTGAGCCCCCCTCTTATTTTCCGTCCCCTTTACTGCATATCCATTTGGCCAGCATGGCCTGTATCGCTGCTCTGCGCTTCCTTGCTTCTTGACCTTTACATTCATACAAGCTTCTCTCCAGACTACGCATTGATAAGAGCCTCGCCATCCATTCATGCACATACGGGCCATCACCATGGCTAGAAAGATAAAATACATCTGCTGTTTTGTGCAGGTGAAACAGTCATCTGTTCCAAACTATATCAGTTGGGGTGAGATCTTAACATGGACCCTCAAAACCATATTTATAAAAACCCAAACACCTTCAATGAAAACTTTTAATTTCATGCATGTTCAAAACATGTGAACTATATCTGCATGGGCCTCTCCACCTCTATGACAGCTAACATCAGGTCTCCCACCCCATCTGAACAGTTAACGGAGGTGTAATACAAATTAAATATAGATTTAAAATGTTGACTCCTGAGCCCAGCTGTTAATAATGTCTGTGCTAACACATATGGGGGCATATTTACAAGCAAGCCCCTATTTCCACCAGAGCATAATTTGTTTTTAACTTTGTGGTGGCGATACAGGCTTCACCTTATTATACTTAATGTGGCTTAACGCTGCCTTGTAAATATGGCAAACTTTCACGTTATAAAAGGGGTGGGCAATGGGTGAGGTGGGCATTCCGCTGCAACACCCATTGATGTTGAGGCAGCCTCTTATTTATATTATATTGTTAGAGGGGGTAAATATGGGGCAGCGCCAAAATTAACACCTGGTCTTAACAGGGTGCAACGAGGAGTAATGCTTTATTTCTCCTAGTTTTTGGCATTTTTATGTGTGCTGCATAGCGCAGCACACATTAAAATAGCAAAACGCCATGCATGATTGATTATGTGCAGGAAGGTGTCCCTTCCTGCACATAAACAATCAATTTGAAACTGACAAGTTACAACTTCTATGTGCGCTGCACAAAGCAGCACACATAGAAGTTACAAATCACCATTTAAGGGACACCTTCCTGCACATAAACAATCATTCCCCACAACACAGTCAACTATGCACTTTGGTGCAAGGGTGCCTGCGTTGGCGCAAAAGACACACAGATGATGGATGGGATGCAGAGCAAATCAAAAGTCACCCCCAGTCAATAGATCTGGGTTAAATCCATCGTTCTTTTGCTCAACAAGCCACCCCAGTTTGGACCCAGCCATATGCAAATCAGGCTCGACCCTGTGCCTCATGGGAACAGTCCAGCTGGATCTGCCAAGTCAGTTCCTCCCTGGACCAGAAACAAGCATCCTGGGACCTGCAAGGCAGAAAAATTTAGCGCCCGTACAGGCCGAAATGCAGGACTGCACCCTATTGTTGTGAATACGGTGTAGCTCTGCGTTTCAGAAGTGGCGGAGCGCAGCGTTAAGCCAAGAAGCCTACCTCTGCGCTCTGTCACCTCTGTAAATTTGTCACATAGTGACTTCTGAAAGTTCAGGCCCCCACCCCCAACCTTGTCTCCCACTTGATCCCATGAACCTCCAAGTTGTCCGGCACGATGTCAACCAGTTGTTTATAGATTTGCCCGATTCTGGCTCCACCATTGATGACTTCAATAATTGGAATTTTGAAATTGGAAAGTTAATTGTTGACTATCTTGCCTTTAAAGTCCCTTATCTGTAGATATTTGAAAAATGTATCCCTAGAGAGGTCAGATTTTTCTTGCAGTTTATTGAATGAGAGCAGCTGTCCCTGATCTAGGAAATCTGCCACTTTAAGAATTCACCTCTGTTGCCATCTTTTCCAAACATTGTCGTGAAATATTGGTGAAAAAATAGGTGATCTCCGTAACAGAGTATACTTATTATATTTCGTTACTCTAATTCTGGCCTTCATCTGACTCCACCCCTTATATGCCCCTATCACTGTCATGAATCGGACCTTTTTATAATAGCTGTTTTCAAATGTTCCTCAGAAAGCATCCTTTGGCCTCCGAACCCATTGTTATTTCATATATAGATTGCAACACTATGGCGTTTAAGGACTCATATTGCCCTTTCAGTGATTAAAGTCCCCATCGGCTGCAACATACAAGACCAGCAATACAATCTAAAACTGGAAACAGCCAACTGCCCCTATTTCTAGGAAGTAGCATCTAGCTGCTCTCCTTGCCCTTTTGTAACGCCACAAAAACTAGAGCAAACACTCACAAGTTAGGAGAACCATTGTTTGGTGATTTCCAGTGGGATGGCTCTAAACAGATATACAATTCTGGGGTGTATTATCATTTTTTGGACGCTGCACCTCACAACAAGCGTCAAGTCTTGCCTGACCTTGACCAGCATTGGTGTGAGATATGTACCAATAATTGATCCACTCTAACCATGATCTCCCCCCCGAAATAAGTAGTGCTGTCCACTCTTCACTGATGGTGCCCCAGATTAATATTGCTAGTAAAGTATTTTCCTAGTTTAGATGATAGCCTGCTATCTCCCGAATCTTTTGGCCTCCTGTTCTACTTCTGCCAGATCACTTGCAGGATCTGAAAAATGTTGCAAGCAAGTCATCAACCTAACCACTACATTGAAAGGGACATATGGGTAGTAACATCTCTACTTACATTGACAATATAGTAGTAGTGGTCGATGTGGTGAGCACAATGGTGTGTATGTTGATAATACTGACCTCAATATAGTGTCATACAACCAACAGCAAAGACAAATCTCCTAAAGCCATACGTACATGATACCACCCTCAGAACACAAGGGCATTCTCAGCGATTCCCATTGCTAAAAGGAAATAATTGGAAATGTATTTCATCTAAAACCAGGTAATAGGATTAATTCATGGTGCCAGTCAGTAGGGCACAGCTTTAAGGAAAACAAGCATTTGCAATGCAATAGGTCTTGCATTTGCAAGAGTTTGAGCGTTTGGCATTGTAAATGATAATGCCTTTTAATTATTTGTTTTAAAAACGTACAAGCGGAACGGAAACATTATAAGCTAAAGCGCGTCTGTCGCCCCAAAAGTAAAAAAATAGAAAACAACTTTTTTCTATTTCTTTACTTTTGCAGCAATCGCCACACCTTATCTTTAGTTTAAGTTGCTTAACACCTTCCATGCTCATGACGAGCTGAGCTCGCCATGAGGCACGGTGCTCCGGTGCTCATGAAGTGCTCAGCTCGTCATGACCCGTGGAGCGCTCACACGCGGGGATAATTCCCCTGCTGTGCTGAGCGTTCCACGTGAACGGGTGCAGCTGTGACGAGCTCAGCTCGTCATGAGCACCGGAGCGCTGTGCCTCATGACGAGCTGAGCTCATCATGAGCATGGAGGCGCTGTGCATGCACCCAGCCCCCAAGCACAGTGGGGGAATAACCCCCGCAGCGAAGGGGTTAAAACTAAAGCACGGGTGCTTCGATTGTAACATAAGTAAGCAAATAGAAAAAATAGCATCTGCTCGCTTCCTTTTTTTCTATTTCCATAATTTTGTTACAATGGTGACACCTGCACCTAGTCTTTGAACATCTTGAGCTAAAGCGCGGGTGAAGCGATTGCTTCAAAAGTAAAGAAATGGAAAAACAGACACTTTTTTCTTTCTTTTTCATTTCGGAAGTAATCGCAGCACCCGCGTTTTAGCTTAAGATGTTTAAAGCTAAAGCGAGTGCGCCGTCATTGTAAAAAAAAAAAAACCTTTTAAAAAAAGGCATGCAGCCACGTTTGGTGAACGGAAAGAACAAAAGGAAAGAGCGGGCACCATTATTAGTGCTAAGGTGTGCCGCGTTAGATACATTTTTATAAAAAAAAGTTGCAGGAGAGCGTGTCAGGCAGGAGAAAGTCTTTAAGAATCTAGTTCTTGGAGGCTGTGAGGTAAACATACTGAGTAACAGTACATGTAACTGTGGGTGTGCTCATGGGAGGTTAGAAGAAGGGAAAAGGTAGAAGTAAGGAGGGACTGCCACGCCTATTGACTAATTGAAAAGCCACCATTTACAAAGGACAAAGACGGGAGCCAATTAAAAAGATGGGAGGAAATTGGACGGAGTTTCATGCCCCTATCGCGAAAACAGGATGTAGAGACAGCGCTAGGCGTGGGTGTAGTTTGCAGATTTTCACTACACAGAATTCCGGGGAGTCATTGGAAAACTCTGTGCAATTCCACGTGGTTCAGCGGGCAGCCAAGTATTATTCCCCACCCATCCAAAATGTATTTTAAAAGCCTTTTCAGCATCTGAAACAAGGTCTCAACCTTAAATACCCTTGCAGGGGGCTGGGGTGCCAGAGGAGGGGTCAGAGCCCCGTCTATGCTCCTGGAAGGGCGAGATTTTGATCGATACCTTATCACTATTGATCCAAACCTCGATCTGGTCGACTGAACCTTTGTTGCCTGTCTTTGAGGAAGAAAGTGCCCCTGTTACCAAGCCAGTTCACCCAATAAAGGACCCCGCTCCAAAAGATCACAAACAACTCCTAGCTTTCAAAAGTTTATTGTAAGGATAGGATAAGCTGCAAATACAGGCATCTCAGAATGAGATTCACGAGATACACAGGTCCAACTACATACATGTGCTCTCTGAAAGCCCTCAGACGAGCAACGGAAATTACTAACACAAGTTCTAAAAATAATAAAGCTATCAGCATTGACGCATATCTCTCCTTCATTTAAGTTGGAGGAAAACGCACAGGTTAGGCTGTCCCTACCCTGCTCTAGATGGTATCCCTACTTAACCAAATCCCAACCTAACAAAGGTGTCAGCAGTGAATGACCCCCAAGGGAAGTCACTCACTCTTAGTCTCTTGGTGAAAACCTATAGTTCTCCAGTCATGACCCCTCTCTGCCTACCCATCCGCTCTCTAAGGGTCCTCAGGCATCTGCTCTAACTCCACCCAGGGGTGCTGTCCCTAATACAAAACAGTCAACAACATTTGAGACGCCCCTCGCGAGACGCCCCTCACGTGGTGTAGCTTCTGGCTTTTTCCATGCTGCTTTGTATTGGGCCTCATACGTTGGAGTTGACCTTGCTTCTCAGACTCTTCTCCGGCCCGCTGATACCCCTTAAACATTCCAGAACCCTCCTCCATGTCTGGGCCGTCTACTGAACAGACCTCTATTCATTCATTTATAATTGGATCCCCCCTTTCCTTGCAGACAGACATCTGCAGCCAAGAACCCAACTCTCATAGACTTCCAAAAAGGTTTGCAACATTTCTTGGCCCAGACATGTACGTGTAAATCAATGTTAAAACATTTCAGGCCTACAGCATTTCTCATAATAATTATAGCATTCAACTTCTTCATTAATTAAAGCATGTTAATACTCTTATTCTATTATTCAGTAAACACATCTATAAATCATGGCCCATTAATGCAATGACCAAAACATTAGTACAATCTATGTCGTGAAAAGAAACACCTTCCCCTTCCCTTCTAGCACTGGCCCTGAGGCCTACCACATTCTGCGTTTAACCACATGCCATCTTACATTTTAACAGCTACACGACATGGATTCAGGAATAATCACATCTAATAAAATCATATAGTGTCACACATTTCTGTATTAGTTCCACTTCTACTTAAATCTCTACATTAGCTATACATTCAGAATATAATTGCAGATACTACTAGCACTCATGGCATTTCTCCTCATGATTTGTGCTTACTACAGGTAAGTGTGATGTACTCATACATTTAGGTCAGTTTGCGCTCTCTCAGTTCCCCCCTTTGATGACCTCTCGGGGTCATCACTAACATTTAAACTGCAGTTATTGCTGGCATAACTTGTCTCTGCGCTTCCAGAGCCCTCAGACTCCTGTACTGATTATCTTGTATGGCAGCCAATCTCTGCAGCTGCTCTCTTTGGGCTCTTTCTGACCTTCTTGCTCGGTACCATTTGAATACCCTCACCAATCCCCACAATATGATCCCACAGATCAATATTATGATGATAGGTTTTAGTATATACCACACAAAGCTTTTGCCTAAGGTGGAAATCCACCCTCCAACTTCA
Source organism: Lissotriton helveticus (assembly GCF_964261635.1). Classification (NCBI taxonomy): domain Eukaryota; kingdom Metazoa; phylum Chordata; class Amphibia; order Caudata; family Salamandridae; genus Lissotriton; species Lissotriton helveticus. The sequence goes on from NC_136065.1 coordinate 1,764,483,362, forward strand.
CTCATTCCGTGGCCCACCTTTTCCCAGACATTTTCTCTACTCAAGTCTTCGATCTCCTTGTGAATATCAGTTATGTTCCTAATAACTTTCTCAAGGGGCTTTGAATTGTCTGGAATGTAAGTACAACATTCCTGGACCTTCAAAGCCTTACAGACTCCGCCCTCTTTTGCTAGTAGGACATCTAACGCAAGACGGTTCTGAAGAACCATAGCCCTTATCGATTGCATCTCTCCTTCTACCAGCATTAAGGACTGAGCAGTGCTGGCAGACAACCTGTCGACGACTGTTGCCAGTCGTCTAATTTTAACATCATTAAGGATTAGTCCCAAAAGAGGGAACATAGCTCCAAAGACATCTCCAACCATTTCTGCATCTCCTACATCTCTCCTTCCCCTCGATGATGTCTTGCCCTCGATGATCACTAAGTCTTGTGCATGATATATTTTGGGGAAGACAATTGCTAGGTAACATGATCCATACCAGTTGTCAGGTAGTCTCACGTAGGCATTTCTTCCACATACAAAATACACATTTGGAATCACTTGCATTCCCTTCAGGAAATCTTTAGTATAGTACTCTATATTGAAAGCATGTTCACAGTCGACTTCTCCCACGTATACATTTTCATAATACGTTTTGGCTCGGTGAAGACATAGCTTTCCTCTCTGCGTCTTATCTAAAGCTATTGGACCACTACTACCCTTTCTCTTGTGTGCCTTCTCTTCCTCGGTCCAATCTGTTTTCCATTGTCCTGATTTTTTCAAAATCTTTTGTCTCCTGTAACGATCATCCACCTGCCCTATGAACTTCTTCTCGACTTCTGACACCTTGCATGTCAGGTTATTTCTACGGGCATGTGAAGTATCTAAGGTAATCCAAGGAATGAAGAACTTGGCCAATCTGTCTTCACTCTTCCAGTAGTCCCATTTGTTCATCTGCTTATAATTTGGGACTTCCGGCAACACTGAATCATAGTTGGAGAAATAGTATTCAAAACTATCTCTCTCATAAAATATACTAAGCAATAAGCTACATGTAATGCCATATGTCAGCGGGAGGTGATGGTATCTAATGCCTTCATCTACAGACGCCGGCAACTGCATGCAGACGTAACAGTCCTTAACCTCCATGGCATCCACGTATTCATATAAGAGTTTAGCATAAGCATTTGACCTAAAGTCTCCTTGGGACTCATCTACGTGTAACCTGCGGGCTTCTGCAGCTAATAACGCTTTCTCTTGAGTGTTTTCCCTTTTCTCACCAGCAACAGTGGGTGTAAGCGTTTCTACAGATTTCACATCAGTTACCTTTGCCTCTTCCTCATGTCCCTTTACATAAGAAATTGTTACCACTAAAGCTATTAATATTATCACTCCTACTATTAGTGTACCTATTATACATTTAGCTCTGCGGTTCTGGGTGCCGGCTTCCATTTCGTCAGACAATATGGCTCTCTCTTATCTTAGCAAAAAGTTCCTTTCTTCTCGTTCCTTTACAGTCTCTTTTTACTCTTTTCGTCTTTTAGAATCCACACAACTGGAAGCTGACAACCTTCTTCGCAAAAGTCCTTTAACAGTTCAATAAAGACAACCCTAGCCCTTCTCCATCAACTCAAGGGAAGTTCCCTAAAATTCTCTGCTTCCTGGGCGCTAGGTAATCTTCTTTTTCTGCTCGCTTTATTTACAAAGTCCTTTAACAGTCTACTATCAAGTTTGTACCTGCAGCTTCGATAGCAAAGTTCAGTATTTCCAAACGAAGATTGTGCTCTTCATGGGCTGTTATCGTTGTACCAAAGTCGGGGAATTGCAATTCTGAGAGAAACATGTGTTTTAACTTGCTGAGGCGGGGAGGTCTGGGGAGCATGAATGTTAGTGACCCTTCTTGTTCGACTCCGGGTACCAACAGTCGTATTTCCACGGTGACGATGGGCTCAGAACTGGACACCACCACCGCTCGGATCCTCCCTGTCTCCTGTTTCACAGACATTTGTCGCCAGATATGTCCACTCAGGTGTGGAGTATCTTCTGTTAGGCACACGCACTCTTCTTGACCTTCTTCGGTCCGGTGCTTCAGCGCCCTGAGCACCTTCTTCCGGGTCTGAGTCTTCTGATATCGGAGGAAGGGTTACCTCTGGAGTTGACCTCAGGCTAGAGCTCCTTCTTTGCGGCCAATTAGCTTCTCCACGTGCCCTTCTACTCCTTCTCCTTCTTGTCTGTTCTCGCTCTCTGTCAGACCTGTCAGTGTCTGACTCGTACTCCCAGCTACTTTCTCCTTCTGTAGCGTCGTCTGTTTCGCTGTTGTACTGACCGTCCTCAGCTTGGTCAGACTCGTTCCCTGCTTCCGCTGGCACCTCTACAGCTTGGCTAGCCCCCTCTATGGCTTCTCGGTCCTCTACTGGACGTCTATCCGAGAGAGGAGCTGTTTCTTCCCGAGGTGCTGGAACCCTTCGCGTATGTGACGCGTGGATCCAATTGGGCAGGCCTCCCACCTTCACAGCCGTGTTCGTGATCAGGATGATCTGGAAGGGCCCACGCCAACGAATATCCAAACAGCTTCTTCTCACATGTTTTTTCACCAGGACCCAGTCCCCAGGATACAGGTCATGACACGGGCCCTGGCACGATGGAACCTCGGCAGCCTGCACCTGAAGGGACACAGAACGAATGGCGTCAGACAGCCCCTTACAATAGTCCAGGATCATATCATCTGTGATATTTAACAGTGCAGTAGTTGGGACAGATGGCAGCCTCATTGCTCTCCCCATTAACACCTCATGTGGTGACAACCCCGTTCTTCTGTCTGGGGTACTACGAAGGCTCATGAGGACCAATGGCAGGGCGTCAGGCCAACTCAGGGTCGTTGAGGAGCACACCTTTGCAATTCGGGCTTTGATCGTGCCATTGATCTGCTCCACAATTCCTGAGGCTTCTGGTCGGTAACTACAATGCAACTTCTGATCGATATTCAGAGCTGCACAAATCATCTTCACAAGCTCGCTGTTGAAATGCGTTCCCCTATCTGATTCCAAAAAGGCCGGCACCCCGAAGCGCGGAATGAGTTCCCTAAGCAGTAACTTGGCCACTGTGAGGGTGTCGCACCTACGTGTAGGGTATGCCTCAACCCATCTGGAGAATACACAAACAACCACCAGGACATAGCGGAGGCGGTTGCATCTCGGCATTTCAATGAAATCTATCTGCATTCGATTGAATGGACCTCCAGACCTTCCTATGTGACTCAGTGCAACTGGTGTTCTTTTTCCTACGTTCAGCTGCTGACAGGTCACACAACGCTGGCACACTGCTTCTGCTGCTATTCTAAACTTAGGATTGTACCAAGTCTGTCTAAACACTCTCAGCATAGCATCTCTCCCTAAGTGTACGGGACCATGTATGAGTCTGGCCATTGGACTCACCATCTCATTGGGCAACACTGCTCTGCCGTCTGCTGAGACCCAAAAATGGGACTCACCCATTACACATCCTGCCTTTTCCCATGTTTCTTTTTCAAAATCAGGAGCATTTTCTTGCATGTTTGCCAATTCGTCCCAAGTATCAACAGTTTCCAGTATCATGGCTAATTCAGTCCTTACATTTATTCCACCCACTTCCACCTCTGTGAAAGAGTACCCTTGTTCCGCGCAATACCGCGCAACTTCATCAGCATATCTATTGCCTTTCGAAACGAAGTCCTCATTTCTGGTATGTGCGGTGCACTTTACAACTGCTATACCTGCTGGGCATTGCAACGCCTCTAACAACAGGCGCACAAACTCTCCATTGCGAATGGGAGAGCCTGAAGAGGTCATGAACCCTCTTTGAGACCATAACTGCCCGTAATCATGTACCACCCCATAACCATATTGGCTGTCGGTGTATATGGTGACTCGAATTTGATTGCTTGCCAAGCAAGCACGTGTCAAGGCAATAATCTCGGCTACCTGAGCGGAATGTACTCCTTCCAGGCACCCAGCTTCCACAACTCCAGCAATTGTACAAACAGCATAAGCTGCTCTCAACTGCCCAACTTCGTCTCTTACACATGAGCCATCGACAAAGAAAATTTCATCTGGGTCGGTCAGTGGCTCATCTACGATGTCGGGTCTGGGTTTGGTGCATAGTTCAGTCACATCGAGGCAGTCATGGTCTGTACATTCATCATCATCCTCGATATCATTTGGGAGTGGCATCAAGGTGGCAGGGTTCAAAACAGAGCATCTCTTGAGGGTCACATTCTCTGCAGCAAGAATAACTTGCTCATAGCGCGTGAGCCTGCTATTAGTCAGATGCTGTGTTTTGGTCCTGGTCATCAACAGTTCAACAGAATGGGGCACGCACACCTCTAACGGGTGCCCCATGACGATATTTTCACATCTCTCAATGCTGACACCCGTTGCAGCAACGGATTTGAGACATCCGGGCAACGCTGCGGCTACTGGGTCTAAAGTAGCCGAGAAATAAGCAACTGGTCTACGGGCATTCCCATGGATTTGGACTAACACAGACAACGCGCAACCTTCTCTCTCACAACAGTAAAGCGAAAATGGTTTATTGTAATCAGGCATTCCCAATGCCGGAGCACGACACAGGTCCTCTCGCAGCTGTAAGAATGCCATCAAACAGTCTTTGTCCCATGGTACCGGATCGCTCACCTCCTTGTGCGTCAGTTTTTGCAAGGGCTTTGCTTTCAGTGAAAAGTTCGCGATCCACTGTCGGCAATAACCCACCATCCCTAGGAACATCCTGACCTCTCTCTGTGTCTTAGGCGCATTCATTTTCATGATCGCCTCTATCCTGTCTGGTGACACCTTTCGTTTGCCTTTCTCTATTCTGTGTCCCAAGTACTGCACTTCTGTCAGGCAGTACTGCAACTTTCCCGGGGACACCTTGTGCCCATTGGCAGCTAGGTGATTTAACAAAGCAATGGAGTCCTCCCTGGAAGCTTCTTCTGTTTCTGACGCCACGAGGAGGTCGTCTATGTACTGGACCAGAACTGACTTCTGGGGCAGCACTAGACTTTCAAGATTTTTCTTCAAAAGCTGGTTAAAGATCGATGGGCTCTCTGTATACCCCTGAGGAATTCGACACCATGTTAGGACGCGACCTTCCAGCTTAAATGCGAAAAGAAAATGGCTTTCTTCGTCCAGAGGGATCGAAAAGAAAGCCTGACAAAGATCGATCACAGTGAACCACTCAGCTTGGAATGGAATCTGAAACAGTATCACTGATGGGTTCGGTACCACTGGACAACACGAAACGACTATGTTATTAATCTTTCGAAGGTCCTGCACTATCCGAAATTTCCCATTTGGTTTCTGCAGACCCATAATCGGGGAGTTGCATGGACTACCCACGATTTCTTTCAGTATTCCCTGTTTAATCATGGACTCGATCACGGGTTTTATGCCTGCAATCGTTTCTGGAGTCAATTTATATTGGGGTGTTCTTGGGAACTCAGCATGCGGTTTCACTACAATTTTCACTGGGTCCACCCCTTTGACCAATCCTATCTCTTCCCCAGTGAAATCCCATACTTCTGGTGCCACTGTCTCTCTCAAGTCCCAGGGGAGCTCATCTACTGTCAAAGTAGGGTACAGCTCCACGCATATTCTTGAGTTTGCAACTTTGAAATCTGCGTCATCATCATTGGTCAATACCTCCACTCCCTGAGGTGTACAGTATATAGTACAATTCAATTTACACAACAGGTCTCTCCCTAGCAGACACACAGGACTTGAATCGCAAACCACAAACTGGTGCTCATCGCTGTACTTCCCTATTTTCACCTGTACCGGTTCTGTCAATTGGCTGGTTATTCTCCTGTTTGCGACCCCTACCACTTGTATGGTCTCTCCAGACATGGGCAGGTCTGGAACTGCAGCTGATCTGATCGTGGATCTAGTGGCTCCTGTGTCCACCAGAAATGTCGTAGGGCACCCTGCTACTTCTGCTTCGACATAGGGTCCCCTCTGGTCCACCTCCAAGGCTGCCCCGAGGGTGCAGTCTTCTCTTTCCACTCTCTGTCCGGTTAATGGGTCCACATAATAGCACTCTTCTCCTTCTACAAACAGGGGCATCTGTCTATAGGTCTTACCCATAGTCCCTACTCGAGGAGGTTGCGGGAACTGGGCTCGGGGAGGAGCCCCCCCCCCTTTGAGCACCTTTCCCTGGTATGGCGTCACCCCTCTTGTAGGCGCGTTCTGGACCTCTTCCTCCTCTATCTCTTGTTCTCCTATCTCTACATTGTAGGGACACTCGCGTTTCCAATGCCCCACCTCGTTACACTGGTGGCACCTAGTCGTTTTCTTCAAGGCAGCTATGTCTATTCTGGGTCTAAAGGTGGAACTCTCCTCATTGCCCTTGTTCTGACTGTACTGCTTCTTTCCTCCTGTACCTGTTCCTTGCTGCTGTTGCTGCTGTCCCCCCTTCCCTGCTGCCTGCATCTGTACCACCATCAACTTTTCTTTTAGTTTCTTAGCCTTGGAGTCTATCTCATCACAGCAGTACCTGGCATATCTCAGTATTTCGTCTAGGGGTTTACTTTGCCAACAAATCGAGTGTTGCTGAATCATTAAACTAATATCCGGTCTCAGTCCCAGGACGAACTTGGACACGAATTGCCCTAGGTCTTTTGGATCCATTACATCCAGGCCGCTATACTGTTTAAACGCCTTCAGCAATCTCTCGTAATATTCGTGGACGGTCTCTTTGGGTTCCTGTCTGGTTCGGTCTATTCTGACCCAATCTATGTCTTGCATTGGCACTCTCTCTTTCAGCCAAGTCATCACTCTCTCGAATTTTGCCATCACAATCTCGGACGGCCCATTAGTCTTAGCATCTCTCTCCGGCTCCGTTGTGGGCCACTCAGCGCTAACCTTGCATGCTGTCCACAGATCTCCTGGTACTACAATGTCAAACAGCGTGTTCAGATCTATCCATAGGACCTTTGAGATTTTTACAAATCTCTCGACTTGCTTGTACCACTCCACTGGGTTTTCCCGCAATTTGGGGAAGGAGGTGGTAAAAGCAGCTAAATCTCCCCTACTCCAAGGGACATGCACATAGTTCCCATTGGCGACTTCACGCAAAGGGTATGCTTCTATTCCCTGCAGTCCTCCTGGTGTCATACCAAGCGTGCTTCTCCTGACGGTCCCTTTCTTGGACCACCTCTCTTCCCACTTATCTAGTGCCCTCCATGTCCTTATTCCAGTGATCAGTTCCCTTATGTGCGTTTTCAGCCCAATCGTTCTCCTCTCATCTAGGTCTCGATCTGTGTAATGTAGCCTGTGGTTACCCTGTAATGCTTTGGTTCTTGACAGGTCCACCATATATTTGCCTGCTAGTTCGACTAACTTCTCATGGATTGATCTCGCTTTTCGAGTGATGTCCTTTGCCATATACAGTATTTCATCCTGCTCATACATTTCCATTCTTTCTAAAGGCAGGGTACCATCTATCATGTCATCCAGGTCTGACCTTAAGCTGGCGACATCGAGTCTCTTGGCTTTTATCTCAGCTCGCAATATGTCTTTCGAAGGGGGCTCACTAGTCTCCCTACCATCCCAACTTCGAGCTCTACGTTTGGGCTCGGGAGAGTTAATGAGTGCCTTCCCTTGCTCCCATCTCTCCAGGTCCCATGCTCGGCCATCCGATCTTGGAAGGTGATGGAACACGGGCCTGTTACCCCCACTCTTGCTCTGCCCACTCTCTTCTTCTTCTCTCCTTTCACCGTACGCCTCTCTGTTATTTTCCCTCTGGTCGCTACTCTCCCTTTGCCTAGTATCGCTCAGTATCCGATACGATCCTTCCTGGTTCCCCATATTCCCTGGGCTGCGCTCATTTCCGTCATCACAGGGACTATGGTGCGACCTCTCACAACTCCCATTCAGTTCTCTGGTGCCGGGCACACAGTGTGGACACTTAAAGCTGTTTCTGTACTCTTGCGCTCTCCTCTCCTCTTCACTGAGTATTGGGCGCGCCACCCTCCCATTCCCGGGGCCCCCGTTTTCCAGGTCTGTTCTACCTCCACTCCGGGCCCAATGGGTGACTCCCCTACTATCTCTCTCTCTACAGTCCCACTCCGGGCTGCTCTCCCCAGCCCCGCAGTGAGTCCGAGCTCTGCTGTCCTGACTTTCCCTTTCAGCTTCTGCAGCTATGATGCTCTTGTGAGCCTCCACTGCCTCATCCCACTTCTTCATGTACTCATTTAGCTCTTGAAAGGATTTTCGTCCAGATCCCCTCAGATCCACTGGCCATCTAGGGCCCCCAGGATCCCCTCCTGGGTCCCCTGCTGTGTGCATCGGGGTGCTCCACTCTCTTGGTATCGGCATCTGACTTGGGGAATTAATCGTATCGTTCCTCCTTGCCGTCCCTGCTCTTTCTCTGTCCTTCCGTACCCGTTCTTCCCCTCTTGCTCTCTCTTGGTCATATATCGATATTATAGGACCTATGGTAACAGGTACCTGTAGTGCATCTGGTAATGCGTAGGATGTGGCGCTCTCCGTTTCCGGCGCTCTTTGTACCACAAACCTCCCGACTACCTGTTGCACCTGACTAGGCTGGGACAGCTCTTTCTTTGCCTCAGGATCCCACTCTGAACTGGGAAGCGGTCCATGCTCTCCTGCATTGCCCCCCTTTTCTCCTTCACTATGCTCGACCTCTCCCCCTGCTCTATTATACGGGGGTGGCCTGTCTGTCAATAATCTGTTTATCAGGCTATCCTCTGTTTCGCTCTCATCATCTTCTTCTAGGGGGCTTTTATTTCCGGGCACCTCTAACACTGGGTACAGTTTATTTACTTCCATGTTATGCACTCTCCATCTTTTAGCATCCGCATCCCACCTGGCATCCTGCACTGCCCTTACCGATCGTTTCACCCTTTCTTGTCGTCTGTTCATATTCTTTTCATGCGCTGCCCTAATCCATGCATCAAGGGCTTCAAACTGGGTCGGTCTAGGCAAGGGTCTCATTGAGGTCATGACTGATTTTAATCGATGTAACACCTCTAATCTGAACGTCCCGTACTTCGGGAACGTCAGTTCCTCATTTCCTTCCGTAATCTTACTCCACTCTGATATCCAAAGGATCGTATGCAACCCAACATTCACTGCCATGTAACGAGCCGGCGTACCCTCCGGCGGGGCTTCTTCCCCTTCATACGATCCCCGCTTCTCTTTTTTAAACACCGCTCTCAGCCATTTAAAACACTTCATAATTATGCGCACAATATCCAGCCTCGCTACTCTGTTTACTTCCTGATGACAATCCACCAATCCTGTCGCGGCTTTGCTAACTTGGCCTATCGCAGCGCGGTCTTTCTCCGGTCGGCCAATCACGTCGCGACACTTTCTGACGTCTTTGCTAGCTGGCCTATCACAGCGCGGTCTTTCTCCGGTCGGCCAATCACGTCGCGACACTTTCTGACGTCACTTTTCTCCGCTTCGCAGCAGCACCCCTCCTTTCTCAACTCGTCTCCCGGTCATGCATGCGTCCCATTCATACACCGAAAAATGACTACTTCCGACCAAGCGGTCACTTCCCTCGACTGTACGTCCACAGTCTATATGTAATTGTCAACACAACTGACGAAATGTCTATCGTCTCTCTGATAGGTTGCTTACACACACAGTAACTTCCGACCAGCGTCCGTTACTCACGCACTCACTCTTACGTTCCCCCTATCTCGGTCTTTCGGGTGATCAATGGTACCTCATGACCCCCTTCACACTAGTTAACAATTACTCTGGGTGTCCGATACACCCGAACCACTTAAGCTCTCCTTGAACTTAAGATTTCCACCGGTTGCGCGCGCTCACAACCTGCTCCACAGTCACTCTACAGACATTCAACTCCGCCAGACATTACAACATAGATACAATACAAAAACACCGCAATCTAACACGCATGACCCTTTATACTCACTCTCGACCGATACTGCTGCTTTTTCTGTCTCACGTCATCCGGATCTTCTTCGGCGGGCGGTTCTTCCGATCATCGATTTCTAGGGGCCTTGGGGTAAGCTAACCTGGCCTAGGTCACCGTCCTCAAGAAGGCAACCATCCTCTATAGCTACCAACTGGAAGGGCGAGATTTTGATCGATACCTTATCACTATTGATCCAAACCTCGATCTGGTCGACTGAACCTTTGTTGCCTGTCTTTGAGGAAGAAAGTGCCCCTGTTACCAAGCCAGTTCACCCAATAAAGGACCCCGCTCCAAAAGATCACAAACAACTCCTAGCTTTCAAAAGTTTATTGTAAGGATAGGATAAGCTGCAAATACAGGCATCTCAGAATGAGATTCACGAGATACACAGGTCCAACTACATACATGTGCTCTCTGAAAGCCCTCAGACGAGCAACGGAAATTACTAACACAAGTTCTAAAAATAATAAAGCTATCAGCATTGACGCATATCTCTCCTTCATTTAAGTTGGAGGAAAACGCACAGGTTAGGCTGTCCCTACCCTGCTCTAGATGGTATCCCTACTTAACCAAATCCCAACCTAACAAAGGTGTCAGCAGTGAATGACCCCCAAGGGAAGTCACTCACTCTTAGTCTCTTGGTGAAAACCTATAGTTCTCCAGTCATGACCCCTCTCTGCCTACCCATCCGCTCTCTAAGGGTCCTCAGGCATCTGCTCTAACTCCACCCAGGGGTGCTGTCCCTAATACAAAACAGTCAACAACATTTGAGACGCCCCTCGCGAGACGCCCCTCACGTGGTGTAGCTTCTGGCTTTTTCCATGCTGCTTTGTATTGGGCCTCATACGTTGGAGTTGACCTTGCTTCTCAGACTCTTCTCCGGCCCGCTGATACCCCTTAAACATTCCAGAACCCTCCTCCATGTCTGGGCCGTCTACTGAACAGACCTCTATTCATTCATTTATAATTGGATCCCCCCTTTCCTTGCAGACAGACATCTGCAGCCAAGAACCCAACTCTCATAGACTTCCAAAAAGGTTTGCAACATTTCTTGGCCCAGACATGTACGTGTAAATCAATGTTAAAACATTTCAGGCCTACAGCATTTCTCATAATAATTATAGCATTCAACTTCTTCATTAATTAAAGCATGTTAATACTCTTATTCTATTATTCAGTAAACACATCTATAAATCATGGCCCATTAATGCAATGACCAAAACATTAGTACAATCTATGTCGTGAAAAGAAACACCTTCCCCTTCCCTTCTAGCACTGGCCCTGAGGCCTACCACATTCTGCGTTTAACCACATGCCATCTTACATTTTAACAGCTACACGACATGGATTCAGGAATAATCACATCTAATAAAATCATATAGTGTCACACATTTCTGTATTAGTTCCACTTCTACTTAAATCTCTACATTAGCTATACATTCAGAATATAATTGCAGATACTACTAGCACTCATGGCATTTCTCCTCATGATTTGTGCTTACTACAGGTAAGTGTGATGTACTCATACATTTAGGTCAGTTTGCGCTCTCTCACTCCCCATCAGCAGCTCATATTCTGCACCGGCAGATGGGTGAGCTCACAGAGACATCAGAGAGAGCAGCGATACTAATTCTGGATGGCGACGGGGCACTAGGCCAGTGATCCAGCCTCGACTGTGGACTTAGATAAAGTAAAGAAAACTCACACGACTGTATTGACACACAACTCACCTCTCTCAAATCACAGCCTGCTGTTGACCGTTGGCGTGTCCCTTTCTCTCAGCCGATCACGCGCCTCACAAACGAGTCAAGTACGAAGGCCTAGTATTCTGTTTGCTGACACATCTCTCTTGTGCAAGACTAACTGTCTCTTTCTCTACTGGTGACAGCCTGAATCAGAGACCGAACAGCATGAGCGCTGAGGCACGTGCAGCTGGGCAATCACTTCCTAGTTGTGATGACGTTTGCCCAAAAGCTGCAACGGTAATTCCTTATGCAGGGCAGATCATGTTTAACGAATTGCAGATCACAGGGGAGGCCTTAGGCATGTGCAAGGTGTGCACCTGCACAGGGCCACCAAACCCCAGGGGCCACCACGCCAATATATATCCTTAATATAATCCTCTGAGGATGGATACATATTTGCGTGGCTGCCCCTGGCAGGGATTTGGCGGCCTCCGGCTCTGTTCCACATACAAACACCCTGACCGCCCCCCCCACGCCCCCCTCTTCACTGGCCTCCGCCTCCGCCCCGCCCGGACCCCTCTTCCGGGGCCCCCTACCTACACTCCCTGCCCAGGGCCACCATGAGCCTAGAGCCGCCCCTGCAGATCATTGTACAAAAACAATGGCTTGGGTCCTCCTACTTCATCCTCTTAGCCTGTCGATCAGTATAAAATCTATTGCCAAACCTTGTCCTTTACTGAAGCTAGGGGTGAGCAGCAGATAGCGTGCCAGGAAACTCCCCTCCGCCAGGGGTAGGTGGAGTTTTGCAGAACTTTGTGATCCAAGCTGAGCGCAGAGTGTCAAAAGCTCCATGAACTCTGCCGGTGGAACAGAGCTTGCCGCCCACCCCTAGACAGTGCTGCCTAGGAAAGAGACCTAAAATTGTAAGTGTCTTGGGCTAAGAGAAACCCCGCCAGGAATGGTGTTGAAAGACCATCGGAATGGTGGGAAAGGTTACAGCACACAAAATAAGTAGTTGCACCTACCTCACTTTATGTTTACTTCACATCTGTGCATTACTACCTCACAATAACTATGTGGGAGAATACATCTGGCATAGGTAACCATTTGTAGGGCGAAAACCTGTAAACGTATTAAAGTCCCCTTAGCTGATCCAGGGGTTGCATACACAGAAACGCATTTATATGTAGTGATTTATAATATGTACTAACGAACCATGGGGAAACAGGTTCAAAGTCAACTAAATGTCCTGTGGGTCCATACATGGAACAAAGACCGATATCATTCAATTCAAAACAACACACTGGTGCATATTTACAAGGGGTTATCTCCACCAGTATGACACTTTTTTGACGTTCGGGTGATGATAACCCCTTTGCCTTATTTACAAGTTGGAGTTAAGCCTGCCTTGTAAATAATGCCCATATTTGCGCACCTCTTAGCGTGATAGGGGTGGGCAATGGGTGTTGCAGTGGACATTCCGCCGCTATACACATTGCTTTTTGATGGTGCTCCCTATTTACAAGGCTGGCGTAAATATGAGGCAGTGGCAAAAACAACACCAGGGAAACCCTGCTCTTACACTGGCACAACGAGGACAAATTATTAATTTCTCCTATTTTTTTCTGTTTCTATTAGAAGTTACAAATCGCAATTAGTCATTTTTTATGTGCAGGAAGGGTCACCTTCCTGCACATTACCAATTATTCCCTGCAACGCTGGCACCCTTGCACTATGGTGCATTGGTGCTAGGCAGCTACATTTAAAGCCAGTGCTAGGGGAAACGCTGGGGTGCACCGTATTAATGTAAATATGGCGCATCCCTACGTTTTCAGAATGTCAGACCTCGGCATTTCCAATTGTGGCGTAACACCATGCTCTGCCATTCTGTTGTCAATATGTCCTACTAACTCCAATGAAATAGCACAGCAGGTGAAGGTAGTCAAGCCGCAAATATGCACAAGCCCAAGCGTTCACCATCATTATTTTGCCAACCACAAAGCTATTAAAAAGAGGACAGATAAAGTCAGATTCTGGTATGTAAAGCTACATAATGTGTACAAAGAATAAGGTGACAACACTCACAAGGTTAAGAGAAATGCTAGAAGATCAGAGTGACCAAACCAAGCAGTATGACATCAGGCGCCACCTCAGAGAGGCGCTCTATAGACCTGTCTGCATGTACTCAGGATAACGCCTTACGTCAATCAAGAAAATCAGAATAAAACATTGTTTCCTCTCAATAATAACTTTAGGTTTTATTGCAACATATATGAATAAATAAGCTTTTTATCAGTTTGACTACTTAAAGAATATTTCTTTGGAAGAATTCTTGTTCGATTCTTTCCTGAATTAGAGGTCAGTGCTTAATTTGAGCCAGTGGTTGGCGAGAACACTCATTTTTTGGGGAGCGGCACGTATTTTACCTCTTCACATATTGACCACAAGCAAGAGGTTGAAAAACACCACAAAGGGGAAAGGAGGAGGAAGTGTAAGATAAAAGGAAAATCACAAAGGTAGAATTCAGGGACGGACAAAAGTTGGATAAAAGGGCAGCAGTGTCTGGTAATGGATTGAAGAGGCCTTTGTTGAGTCCAAGGCTAGGTATTCAGGGCAGCAATTTTTAATACCACCACCAGAGCAGAGATTTGGCACCGGCATTCATTATTTACAAAATAAGCACTGGTTGGGGCTGTCCTAATGAATACAGGGTTGTTGTCCCAGATCCTGGATAAATAAATGGAGGAATGTTGCCTTGGTTTTTTTCTTTTTTCACTTCTTTGTCTCAATTCTGATGATGTTCTGCTGAAGGTGTGCTAAAAGGCCCTCTCACGATCTCTGCCCACCATCTCTCTCTCTCTCTCTATCACTACTAAACCTCTCAATTTAGGGCACCATTCATTTTCTACCACCTTACTTCCCCTTGTTACTCTACCTCGCCTTTCCTAGTACCTTACTCATTTCTTGCTACCTGTATTTCTGTACATTTACCTCTCTTTATCATTACTTCCGATGGTCTTCCTGCACCTCCTTCTGTATTCAACTCATAATCGTGCCCTAATCTATCTTTATCTATATACATCTCTCTACTCACACTATACCACTATCTCGTTCTCTACCGCAGCCGTTTCTCTACTCCACCTCTTTCTCAGTCTACGCCTCATCTCTCTCTTCCCTTTATCCCTCTGTCTATGTTTTTATATGCTTCACTACTCAATTTGCCTGACCTGTCGCTGTACCTTACCACTCTCTACCTCATCACTCTGTACTTCATTGCTCTGTATACCTCCATTTCCCCTTTCTCTCCTGTGTCTCTGTAGCATATTTTTTATTACAACTCCCCCTCACTTGCCTCTCTGACTCTCTACCTATATGCATCTCTCTGCCTCAGCTCTGTCTCTGCCTCTCTCTATGACACCACTCTTTCTCTTTCTCGTCTCTCTCTCTCTCTGCCACTGTATCTATCAGTCAATCAATCAAACATTTATAGAGCGCAGCAAATCACCTGTGATGGTCTTGAGGCGCTGGAGCTGTTTGCTGCTGCGTGGAGGTTTGATCATTCAAAAATCCAGGTCTTTAGCTCTCTTCTGAATTGCTGGAGTGACGATGCAGTCCTGTGGTGCAGGGGAGCTTGTTCCAAGCCTTGGCTGCCTGGTGCAAGAAGAAGTGCCCTCCACTGTTGGCTCGACAGTTACGCGGGGTGTCAGTATCAACCTCACATCACGTTCTTCAACTCAAATGTCTCCCAACTTTCCTTTTCTCTCTCAATCTTTGTAAACCTCACCTCATTTTCTAAAGTTCACCCCTCTCTACACCTTTTACTCTGGTGCAATACACTTTTTACCTGACCTATCTTTGTACAACTCAAAACGAATTTGGCCCGCTAAACCATATCACTCTCTCTCTCTGCCATGAATCTCTCTGTCCATCTCTCCCTTACCCTAACTCCCTACCTTTCTAACTTAACTCCTCTCTGCCTCCATCTCTCCCTAACACACCTCATACCTTTATATCCCTGCCTCACCCTGGGTGCACCCTCTCATTCTATCTATATTTCAATATTTCTATCTCTAGCTTTCTCTCCATCACTCTCATATGAGACCTACCTCTCCTTTTCTATTTACCTGAACCTCTCGCTACCTCTCTGCATCTCTATCTCTGGCTACCTTGCCTTTCTCACTTTGCCTTACATCCCTCTTACTTACCTATTCCTCTACCTCATCTGTTTGTTCCTCACTTCTCTGTCTACTGCAGTTGCCTCGCTGTGCCATTCTTTTTCACCACTGTCCTCCTCCCTTTGGTCTTACTCAGCAGAGCCGGGAGCCTCAGTCTGGCAAGAGAAGTGCACACATACAATATGAGAGGAGGCTCAAGGCAGGGGTAGAGACTTCCTTTTCAGTGCCTTGATATTCACTGCTGCAGTGCGAATACCAGTTGTAGAGATGAAATTATTGGTTAATATGAATACTGACAACTAAAGGCACAGTGTGTAGTTTTTTATTTTAATGTTCTGCAGCAGTCCACTAAGCTTCCACCAAATCTCCTTTACTGTCTGCCTTATGGTAAGAGGAATAGACTTTTTGACAGTGAATTTCCCCCTAAAATATTATTGCAAGACAAGAAATCTAGATCTCCTTCACGCAAAAATGGGTGTATCCATGCTTGCTCAGACTTTCTTTTATGGTATTTGGCTGGATGGCAGGCAACTTGGCCTTTCCTCGGTTTTTGTGAACCTCTGTTTCTGAAAGTTTGAGATATAATTCAATTCAATTTGGCCAGATGGGGCATGAATTTGCTGAAATTCGGCAATAAAATGGAATTTTATTCCGAATAGGGGGCCTCAAAATACGTTTAATCTGTGGCCTTGTTCTGTTAGAAAACGTATCAGGGCCAAAGCTCGTCTGATCTCGATGTACAGCCGTCAATGGAAACTGTTTACGGACCTCGACAAGAGAGTGTGCTTGGAAACGTAAAGAGTTAGTCAGTGGATATACCTATTCCCAAAGCCACTGCAACCACTGACATAGACAACCAGCAGAGAGACACTTCGTTCGAGATGATCCATCTCAAACGCGCCGACCTCTGACCCCGAGTGACAAGCTCACGCATGTCTGCTTGCAGCAGTGACAGCACAGATGAAAATCCCATTGCATCCTTCGAGCCTGCGCCGCGAGGGCACAGCTGCGGTACTCCGTGGAAAAGACACGTCACAGAAATAGACAGCTTTCGTGTGTGAAGGTCGGACAGCCGTGAAGAGCGGAAACCGTCTCGTCACGCGCTGACGTGGATGTGAACTCTGTTTTTAGCAAGGATCCCCAAGGCGGGTGAGCAGTTAACACAGGCCTCTGCCAGTGGGGAAGCGGAATGATGTGTAATCACGTCTACTTCTTGAACATCTTCAGATGACCACCGGATGCCCTCTGGCTGTTTTTGCCCATCCTGCCTTAACATTGGTCCTAAAGTTTTCATGATAAGTTACATGCTGGTTGTTGGAACTGGCCCTTTTTTGTAGGGTTATCCTATCACTTTTAGCCTTCCTCCTGTATTTTTTCTAACCTGTTTTTGTTGGTTTCATGACTTGTTTAACATATTTAATTTATCTGTAAGTCCCTTGTATAGTGGTATCTTATATACCCACGGCCTGTAAATTAAATGCTACTAGTGGGCCTGCAGCTCTGCTTGCACCACCCACCGTAGTAGCCTGTTATACCTGTCTCAGGCCTCTGCCGGTGCAGGGCCTATGCGCGCAGTTTACTGCCCCAGTGACGTGGCACTTAAAGTGTTTGCCATGTCTTAAACTCCCTTTTTACTACATACAGGTCACCCCTAGGTTAGGCCCAAGGTAGCCCTATGGACATGGTGCTGTGTAAGTAAAAGGTAGGATGTGCCTTTGCTGTGAGGCATGTCCTGGTAGTGACAAACAGCCTATTTGGTTTCTCACTGCTGTAATGCTGCCCTCTCACAGGTTTGCAATGGGAACTCTCTGATGTGTGCTTCAGTGATAATTTCTGATATGAAAGGGGTAGCGTGGCTATGTTTGGTAAGTTTGGAATACAAGTGATTCATCCTGCTCCTCATAAGGGAAAGCAGATTTGTCATTACTATCTTAGAAATATCACTTCTAGAAGTGTCACATTTCTGTGTTCGTACCAATCTTTGTGACCCTGCCTGGTTGTGTATTCACTGTCTAGTTTAGACTTACAGGAGAAGGGGATACGATTTCACTCTAGACTATCACTGTCTTTCCTGGGTAACTCGGCACTGGGTTGAACTTGGCTGTATTTAGAGTTGTGAGAGGAGTTGCACCTGCACCTGAATAGGGCTGACTTTCACAATGCTGCCTCTGCCTCCCTGTAGTGTGACTGGAGTCAGGGCTTGGGTTTGAATAAGTGTGTTGTGCACTTTAAAAAAATTGCTTGAAGTGCCCCCAGTTTGTTTACAGAACACAAGGGTACCCAAAGGTGCAGTAAGCTAGGGACCTTGGGTGCTTATATATTAACCAAAACAATGTCCCTAGGCCAGAGACCAATAGATTCAAATAAATATAGACTAGATAGTTCTATATCCAATGTCCAGGCGGACAGTTTAATTACACAATGTATAAAGTGCATAAAAGTTAGGTATGATACAAGTGGGACACCAGCCGGTGCCCGACTAACACAACCAGGGAAGGAACAAACAGGGAATTATAGGCAATTTTACGGCAGTCTGGATATCATAAATTATACACAGACAATCCAAAATACACATATGCAAATAATAATATCAATGGATAAAAAAGCATTTCGTGTATAAGAGTCGACGACGTTTCGAACCCTAGTATAATTCAAGGTTCATCTTCAGGACAACACATGATTGCCTAGCAGTTATATATACAGAATGCCCACACCGGGAGCGCCGGAGTAGGCTCAATGTGTCGTCAATTACTGTTCGAATGGCCACTCCCGATAGCCGCAAGTGCAGGGCAAGGATAAGCAGGCAATTCAGTGGAAAAGGGAAATACGGGTCCTCAATGGGGGTCCTCGCAGTGCGTGGGGAAACCTCACTTGTATCACACCTAACTTTTATGCACTTTATACATTATGTAATTAAACTGTCCGGCTGAACATTGGATATAGAACAATGAAGTGCCCCCAGAACAAAGACTTTTTGAGTATAAGTACAGGGGCTGGGACCCCATATTTTTTTGATACTGCGTGAAACTTGTAACCAGACGCTGCTGGCTCTACATGCTGCACCAGAGGATTGCTGTGCTGCCAGGGAACCGCCAAGTTGACTATGCCTTGTTGTGCAGGCCAGCTGGAAGGTCTGCATATTTGCCCCAAGGACCCTGTGTGCTGGCCTGCTGCCTGATTTCATAAAGCTGTGTGAACAAAAGTGCTCTTAAAGGACATCAGCGCGAAGTGTGCACTGTGGACTGCTCTTGGTTGTTTGCCCTGTGCTGGTAAAAACGTAGCGCTGGAAAGGGCTTTATGTTTCATTTATCCTACCTTGTGTTTGGTGGTGAGCTCTTTATTGATTGAAGACTTTGCAATGCTTTTGCCTTCCTGGAAGTTCCTGGTGCTTACAGGAACTGCTGTGTGTTTCATGTCCTCGTGCTGTGCAGGAATAGAAGCTATGTGTGCTTGCTGGGAGCTCCGTGTGTTCTCACCAATGGAGAGGCTACCGTGCACTCCCCCGGCATGCTACTCGCTGGGGGTGCTGCCTGCTGCACCACCGTGGGCCCGAGTTTGAGGCTGAGCCCCTATTTACCATAGCACGAGAGGTAAGTGAAAGGCAAGAGCAGCCCCTGGCCAGCGAAGTGGGTGCTGCAGGAGTCTAGGCGTTGCCTTGCAACCGAGCAGCCAAACTAGAGAAGAACCAAAGGAGAAAAACTGCACGCCGCCACCCCACCCCTCTAAAAGTTCTGACAACAAGGGAAGGCAAGGCCCATCCACGAGGGTAAGTTGGAGACTCATGGGCTCCCAATAGCACCACCGGGAAGGTACCAGAACCTTGTGGGTTCCAATATGCAGCCTCCGGCCTGGAAAGTGCAAGAGGAGGGCACTCGGCAGTGGTGGGTCTCATAGAGGAGACTGTTTCTGAATGGTCCTGGTGAGTGGGGAGCTACAGAGAAGGGCCTGATCTGTGCTGGACGGTGGCAGTTGCTCTTTCATGCCCTGACACACGGGGGACCCAGCGATGTCTCCCCGCAGTATTTCGCATTGTGCGCCCCCACCTCGTGTTGGTGCATACCTTGGGGGGCACCTGGTTGTCATGGTGGTAGCAACACTGGATCTTGTCCCAAGGACAGGGGGAGATCTCAACGGAGGCCCCCACTCCATTTAGGAAGACTCATTTAAGTTACTGCATTCTCTGTGGTAGGTGGGCCGTTGGCCCCGGAGCCAATGCTGGGGAACACCATTACTGTAGAGGTTGTGTTAGAGGCACAGAAGCACTGTGCTCTAAGAATATATGGTAATACTGTTTTTTAACTCATGAAATATAGGGATTTATGTACTCTGATGTTTTGTAAACCCTGCATACCCTCTTCCTGACCTACCTGCAGGATTTTGTGCACTAATTTACGATGTATGTCATTTGATACCCTCCAGTAACAGGATAACAAGTACTATTTCCGAGTTTACATTGTATGCTTTACAACAAGTACAACCTAGTGTTTACTGGGTTGCACTAACTTGCAATGTTATTACAATTCCCTGGTTGGAAAATTATTTTAGGATCTAAATGATGTCATGCCAATTGCCTGATTGGCAAAGTGATTTATGTGATTATGGTCTAAAGTTTTTTATGTACAATAGAAAGAATATTTTTATGTGGCTTGTGTGGAGTCTCTTTTTGAGGTGTGCCTAGTGTGTCACTGGGGTGTATGTGTTGTGCAACTGTTTTACATATTGCCTTTGCGATAAGCCTGACTGCTCTGCCAAGCTACCAAGGGAGGGTGAGCAAGGGTTATCTTCGGTATATAACTCCCTTACCCTGACTAGAGTGGTGGTTTTTGCCTGCCTTAGAAGCATACCCTAGCCAACCAGGAACCCCATTTCTAGCACTGGTGAGCCCAACTCCAGTACACAGCATCCTAGGGTGGCACCACCCCTGAAGACGATCCTACGAAAGAAATTGACATTAATAAAGCTGTTGTAAGAGAGAGGGAGAGAGAGAGAGAGAGAGAGAGAGAGAGAGAGAAATAGACAAAGTGTAATGAACAATGAAGTGCTTTACTCTGATTCCTCTGGCACCCACTGCAGCACCCAGCTCATCTTATGAATATTTACCAGCCATATGGGTCTCATTGGTCTTGGTTGCGTAAGTATTAGGTAGGGCTGAAATTCTAAATGGGTCTACAGATTGCACTGCTGGAAATGAATTGCAACTCAGGGGTCTCACTGCTGCACACGGTCGGACTGGGAGAGAAAATAGGCCCTGGCACCAAAATAAAAGTGGCCCCTTATTAGTGAATTAGAAACTTTAAAAAGTGACCCAAGTTTGTAAATTGGCGTAGTTCGAACTAGTAAATACACGAAGGAGAAGCTACTTTGTCATTATATATTGATTGGGCCTATTTAATGGTTAATTTTAAATTGATATGTATAATAAAAAAGTAATGTGTTGAGTGTTTATGTCAAGGCTGTGCCCAACTGAGGGGAGGAAGACGGGAATAACTGCAAGCCTGCCATCAATGAAGTGCTATCAATCAACAGTTGGATGGGACAGGGGGTACGGCGATTTACAGATAGTTTTGAAATCACACGGGCCCCTGTACATATATAATGAAATTGACGGCACGCAACGGTTTTGCTGTGTGGCATCCTTGCACCGCTAAAACGCAATACGACCCGTACTGAAATACAGCCCTAAACCCAGGGGCGGCTCCTCCATTATTGTGGAGGAGCGTCACCCTACTGCTTTCTCGCAGTGCGAGAAGCAGAAACATAAAATGGTAAAACTAGCATTTTATGTTTCTGCTTCTCGCACTGTGAGAAAGCAGAAGGGTTTGGTTGGGGGCGGGCAGGTCTGCTGGAAGGCAGGCGAGGAGTGGCTAGCCCAATGCTGTGAGCCCTCACTGTTTGGTCAGCCCTCTGGGGTTACAAATTTGATGATAACTACTCCAATACGGGTAAAATACCGTGTTTCATTTACATGCACCTGGAAGGCGCTGCCTTCCTCGTGTCCAACCCCTGAGCTGCTATCTGGTTCAGCAAGAGCGAGCCCTCTCCTGTGAGGGGCGTATTTCAATTTGCATGAAACTGGAGTGCATTCCTCCTGCAAACAGTATAGCTCTGCCCCCACAGTGTGTGCAATCCGCTGGTTAGTCGTTTCGCCAGCTTCCTTCTATTTTTCCTCCATCCCCTGCTCTCTCGTATGGATTTTCTTTGCCGTACACCAGCCCCCTTCCCGTACCTGGGTTTCGGTAGAGCCCAGCGCTGCTAATCTTGCTGTCTCTACGAGCCGCCAGAACATATGAGTAGATAATCTTTTTAAGGTTAGAATGATGGAGCTAATCCTTTCTGTCTAATAATGCGAAATGTGGGGTCAGTTCAGTTCAAAAGCTTTATTCGATTTGTAAAACAAACCATACAAGCAGAATAAATTTACATATGTAACATACATTGCTAAAAATACATCAAAATCACTGAGTCTAAAAACATTCTAAAAACCATCGTGGATATAATATATAATGTTCTAAAAACATAATTTGACCCGAAAAATTCGTTTTTTGGACAATACACATTCTGTTGCCTGATAAAACTAAATTCATTTATAATACATTACAAATACACAGACAAATATGCAGACAGGAAGCCAAAGTTAAAACAAAACACAGTCAGATGTATCAAATGACTATGGCTTTCCTGGCAGCTGTACATTTTAGTATATATGACGCTATGAAAAAACAGCTTTACCCTATAAAAGTGATAGAATTTGCAAAACAATAAAAAGTGACAGCAACTCTGGCGTGAAATGTTATCACAGGGGCATATGGTATCAGATCTGGCTTTCATTACGGGGAATGCAACAAGGTGGTGTATGATTCCCAACCGTAAGCGGGTTAAAACAAACCGGTGGGAATTACGAGTGACGCCAGAAAGATAAGGTTGGAAACTGGTAATTAAATTGCAATCCCGATAAAACATCACAGATTGTAGCGTTCCAGACACCCTTGCACGACATTCTTTTTTATAGTTTAAAAACCTTTGTTTTATGTCTTTTTTGGGGATAGAAACAACAGATTTGGGGTCAAGAAAAATGTCAAACTGAAATAGGAGATAAAACCAAAAGTGTATATACTTGAGCCACATGATACGTGAGGAGTGGTCTAACCTGAGACAGTCAAGAATTATCTCCTGGGTAAATTGAGTTTCGGTCTTGGCCCAGATTGAGCGCCATAGCAGCAGGGGACGTAGTGCTGCTAAATCCGAGATAAATTCGATTCCGACTTCTTCGTGGATCAGTTCTACTGATGCTGAGGGTGGTACACATAGCAACTTTCGGAGGAACTTGTTTTCATCTCTCTGCACATTTGGACCAATGCAATGTCCCCACACCCCTGCACCATACAGTGCTGATGTAACACATCTTACATTATAAATGTTCATCATATCTTTGATACTCCTCACCCCAAGTTTGGATGAAAATTTGAAAATACTATTGGTGGACCTCATCATTTTGAAAATGATGTTGTCAAACTCGGGTTGCCATGTCCCATTGTTTGCATAGGTGATTCCTAAGTAGCAGAAGGTTTTAACTTGTGACATCTTGACCTTTTCAATAAAGAAGCTGGAATTAGCTTTCTTAGCTTTCATCCCACAAGACATTACAAAGGTTTTGGATTTGTTTACTAGTAGTTTCCTACTTTCGATGAACAACATAAATCTGTCAGTAAGGCGCTGTAGAGCAATCTGTGTGCGGGACAATAGCACAGCGTCGTCCGCATACAATAAAATTGGGACCGGTTTCCCTCCTATCAGTGGTGCATCTGCGGGAATCTGGCACAGAATGGAATCAATTTGGTTGATAAAAAGGGAAAATAAAAGGGGGGCCAGTACACAGCCCTGGCGAATGCCTCTTGAGACTTTAAAGAAGGAGGTGCATTCGCCTAGGGACCCATAGCGCACCTTACATGACAATCTCTCGTAGAGCCTGGCCAAAAAGTGTACAATCTCCTTAGGTGCTCCCGACTCTATCAGGACCTGCCATAATATAGAGTGGTCAGCCAAGTCGAACGTGCTGCTCAGGTCCGCGAAACAGAGAAACAGGCTCCCTTTTTTGACTTCCGTACATTTGTTGATTAAAAGATCTAAATTAACGCATTGTTCTAGTGTCCCCATGCCTTTCCTGAAACCATCTTGAACCTTGGTTAAAATGTCCTTTTCATTTGCCCAGGTTTCCAGTCTCTTCAGCATGATTCGACTCATTACCTTAACTGAAGCATCCAGCAAGGAAATGGGGCGATAATTACACGCCTCCGATTTACTACCTTTCTTGAATATTGGTATGATGACCGACTGGCCCCAAGATGGTGGAGAGCATCCCTCTGCTGCTGCATTGAAGACCCTTACTAGAATGGGCGCCCACAGGTTCATTTTGGTTTTAAGTAGGTCTATAGGTACTCCGTCAGGGCCCGGAGCCTTACCTCCTTTACTGTTGGACAGGCCTTCATAAACCTCATCCAGGTTTATTCCCAATGGTAAGGGCAACCAAACAGAAACCTCATGGGCTGGGGCTTCTAGGGACTTCCCTTCCGGATTGAAAATATTTGTATAGTGATCTACCCATGCATTGCAGGCTACATAAGATGTTAATTCCGGAATACCCTCTGTATTTAAAAAGGGGCTGTTAATAGTCTCCCAATAGAGTTTGCTGTTTTGTGTTTCCGCTGCTAGATTTAAATTATCCCAAGCTTCTTCTTGCAGGACCTTTTTCCTATTGGAGAGGGCCACCTTGTAGTTAGCACGCAAAATTTTGATGTTAATATTATTGCGTGGTTTATGACTTAGTGCCTTTTTAAGTTCACGTAGGGACAGGGTGCAGTGTTTGTCAAACCAACCCAACCTGGCCGCTCTAATTTTGAATTGCTTCTTTGTGAATATACCTTCAATAGTTGTGTTTATCCTGATAAAGCTTGAAAGCAGGGTTGCAGAATTGGTGACATCTCCAAGACAACAAGTAATCTCATTTCTACATTTTTCTACTACCTCCTTATGTTTTTTCGCTGGATCGATTCCGGCCCATTTGATCCTTGGGCCGTTCGGTCTCGTGGGGGCTATGTCCGTGGAGCAGGTTTCCTTATTGGATGACTTTATTCCCCAGTCCAATAGAGTCAAAGAAATTCTGTTATGGTCACTAAGGGTTTCTTCCCTAACCCACAGGTTAGTATATTCGCTATTGTTAGACATCAAAATATGATCTATGTTGGTGTTGGCATTCCTGCCTGTGAAAGTAGGACAAGTAAGATTGGACTTATTTTTGTTACAACTAAGTAAATCTAGGTCGAATTTGACTAACAGGTTGTTTAATATCGTGCCATAGTTACAGTGTGGAAAGTGTAAGCAATCAACACTGTCTGCCACGCCACTATTGCCCAACTCTTTTCTGAAACCGCATGGATTACCCATTGCTAAAGGGCATGGCTGGATATTAAAATCAACGACCCACAGGATGGCTGCCATTCTGCGTGAAGATGCCAATACACTTTTGATTTCGTTTTCCAGGGGGAATAGAATATTTCCCCTAGAAGCATCAAAATTGTTGTTATAAAACTTTACAAGAATTAGGTCTTTACTTTTATTGGTTTCCATCCGTAACACCTGACTATGTGTTCCAACAGTAGAGTATCTTTTGGTTTTAAAGTTAATCAATTTGTTGGAAATCAGTAGCAATAAGCCTCCCTTAGCTCTACCTGATGAAGAATTAGAGGCGTTTAGAGAGTGGGATGAGTAACCTTCTACATAAATAGGTTCTTGACACCACGTTTCCTGAAGACAAATAATGTCATGGCCAGCCCCAATAAACTCCTTCCAAAATGGGGTATTCAATTTACCTGAGATACCGGCTATATTCCAGGTAATAATTGTGTGCCCCGCAGATGCAGCTGCAATTAAAATAGCACATTCTCGTTGGGGGGCAGGCGTTGTATCAGGGGCAACCAGCTTGACACCTGTGGACACTACAAATGACTCCTGTTGGACCGCTGGTATATCTACTTGAATATCAGAGATCCTACCTGGGGTGGGAATACCCACTATCTGTATAGTGATGTTTGGGTCATTAAGTAAATCTAATGCTATAGGGGTTTCAGAGTGAGTAACTAAGGCGCTACCTGGCTTCTCATCTGACCCTGGGGCCCCCTGAATCGGGTTACTACTATATAGAATGGCCGACGGTCAATCGACCATATCCAGGCAATCATAGGCAAGGTGGTAAGTGGACTGTGGCAGCGTCCCTACCGCTTTTATTACTTAGCGCATCTGCGTGCAGCTCGCATGCTTTGAGGCGCGTGAGCGTTTTATGCGTTTTATGCTTTTAAAAATTCACTCTGCACATTATTCTCTTCTTACCTGGCTGGGAAGCACTGCGTGTGACAGCGCGTTGCGTGTGCCCCTCGCATTTTGCTCAGCTGAGCTCTGGTAGGTGGATCACGGAGTGCTGGTCTCGTCCCTCCCTCCCGCCTCGGTCTGACGCCGGCGATTAGCGTCGTTTGAGCAGAGGGCGTGGAGGGTCCGAGCCAGGCACTTCCGGTAGGAGCAGCAGCGCTCTAGTTGTTGGAACGCTGGGGGGGATATAAGGCACTGGACACAGGAGCCTTGCGTGGTAAGTGGACTGTGGCAGCGTCCCTACCGCTTTTATTACTTAGCGCATCTGCGTGCAGCTCGCATGCTTTGAGGCGCGTGAGCGTTTTATGCGTTTTATGCTTTTAAAAATTCACTCTGCACATTATTCTCTTCTTACCTGGCTGGGAAGCACTGCGTGTGACAGCGCGTTGCGTGTGCCCCTCGCATTTTGCTCAGCTGAGCTCTGGTAGGTGGATCACGGAGTGCTGGTCTCGTCCCTCCCTCCCGCCTCGGTCTGACGCCGGCGATTAGCGTCGTTTGAGCAGAGGGCGTGGAGGGTCCGAGCCAGGCACTTCCGGTAGGAGCAGCAGCGCTCTAGTTGTTGGAACGCTGGGGGGGATATAAGGCGGATGTGCTGCCGTCAGCGCAGCGGACGAGCGCAGCGGGCGCGACGAAGGCGCGCCGGAGTTGCGCCTGAGTTAAGCCCGTCTGCGCCCGTCCGCGGCCGACTGCGGCCCAGGGCCAGACCTCTTGGGTCTTCTTCCTGTCAAGTCTGCTGGAGTCGAGATGATTTACTTCTCCTCCGCAGAGAGCTGCGCGGGCTTTGTCCTCACAGCATTGATGCAGGGACTAATACGGGCTGCAGTCACTGTGATTATTCCTTCAACACAGATAGGGCGCTCACCACAGGCCAACACACTTTGTTATGTGGTCTACTAAATGTACGCTCTCTACGTAAACACTCCCTCGACATCCATGACCTTCTTACTGGGAAAAACTGGGATCTGTTCTTCCTTACGGAAACCTGGCTCGACCAAGACTCCATGCCGGAGATCATTGAGGCCGTCCCTGAAGGTTACTGCCTGCAAAGGCTAGACAGGCCACGAGGGAGAGGGGGCGGCATAGCCATTGTTGCCCGGCAAGAATATCAATGCCAGCTGGATCGCACTGTGATTGACGACAGTGAGGCCGGCGCCTTTTCTATTTCTATTAACGGCCGTTTCACCTTGAAAGGTCTGTTAATTTACCGTCCTCCAGGTTCCTCCACAGCCTTTGTTGAAAAATTAGTGGAAGGCGTCACTGAAGCGGCCTTACGTTCGGATAAATATCTGGTCCTAGGGGATCTTAATCTACATCTCGATACCCCTACGGACAGGGTGGCGAGTGAGTTATGCCACACGATGGCCAACTTACAATTCGAACAGAAGGTATCGCAACCTACCCATAAGCTGGGCCATCTTCTGGACCCAGTTTTTGCTAACTGGAGTCAGGTTGATGCCCAAGCCCCGATTCCCATCGCATGGTCCGACCATCTCCTCGTCCCGTTCACAATTGAAATACAGGGACCTTGCCCCAACGACCCTCCCGCTGACAAATATCTGAGGCGCAGATGGACAGCGTTCTCGCAGGCCAAATTCAATCGGGCACTTACCGAGAAAGGTCATTTGGGGGGCGACGGGGTTGATGAAATTAATTCCAACCTGGACCAGCGTATTTTGGAAGCCCTGAATCAAGTAGCACCACTGGGAATGGCGAAATCAGGCGGCCGCGCGCAACGTTCGGCGCCCTGGTACAATGATAACTTGCGAACGGCCAAAGCTGCATGTAAACGCGCCGAAAGGCAATGGAGGATTACATACTCCCTGCAGGCTAAAACTGCTTACACGGACAGCAGACGCGCTTATCATGCTCTAATTAGGAAGGCCAAATCATTGTATTACTGCAATAAAATTGAGGAAGCAAAGCAGTCTACCAAGGAGCTTTTCTCCATCTATAAATCTATTGCAATAGGCAAATCCGCCACAGTTCCTAAGAAACTTTGCACTACGGAGGGCTGCAATCGAATCGCGGAGTATTTTGCAACCAAGGTCTCCAACATCTATAACTCCTTCCCCCAGAGGGCAGACAATGGCCTTGCCTCCCTGGAATCCACAAGAACGGAAGGGGAACATCGGCTAACC
Source organism: Lissotriton helveticus (assembly GCF_964261635.1). Taxonomy (NCBI): domain Eukaryota; kingdom Metazoa; phylum Chordata; class Amphibia; order Caudata; family Salamandridae; genus Lissotriton; species Lissotriton helveticus. The sequence goes on from NC_136065.1 coordinate 1,764,511,702, forward strand.
AGGTTTGTCACTCCTTCCACTACGGAGCTTCTCCGCATTTGTGGATCTATAAAATCTGGTTCCCCTAGAGACCCGACCACTCCTAGTCGGTTAAAGGATAGTTTGCCAGTTCTAGAGCCCCATGTACGTCAGCTGCTGGATATCTCCTTTGAGTCTCAAGTGGTGCCTAAGGCCTGGAAACAGGCTGTGGTCCTTCCCCTGCAAAAAAAGGCCAACGTTAGCTTTGAAAAGCTGGATAACCTCCGTCCTATTTCCCTTCTTCCTTATATGGCAAAGGTGGCGGAAAAAACAGCCAACATACAGCTCATGCAGTTCGTGGAGACGGCGTCGCTACTCCACGACTCGCAATTTGGTTTCCGCCCCCGTCATTCGACGGAGTCCGCTCTCCTTGTGGCGGTGGAAGCACTCAGACAGGGAGCTGACGAGGGCCAGACGATGGCACTGATTTTACTAGACTTAAGTGCAGCATTCGACACTGTAGCACATTCCACCTTGCTACAGTGTCTGAATGGAGGAGGGGTGACAGGAGCTGCGCTTGGCTGGATTAAGTCCTTCCTCACGGAGAGGTGTTTCCAGGTCAGATTGGGTGATTACTACTCCAGGGAGATTGAGTTGGGCCAGGGCGTACCGCAGGGTTCGTCCCTGAGCCCAACTCTATTTAACATCTATGTCTCCCCCCTGGCAGCCATCGTGGAGGGGTATGGTCTCCGCCTGGTGTCCTACGCCGACGACACGCAGCTGGTTATCTCCCTATCGCGCGCGCCCGGACTTGCGGCAGACATCTTCAGGAACTGCATGAACGACCTTGCTGCCTGGATGTCTGCCAACTGTTTAAAGTTAAACGGGAGCAAGACCGAGGTGCTCGTGGTGGGGGGAGTGCCGTCTGCGTGGTCGTCGGCGTGGTGGCCACCGTGTCTGGGGGAGGTTCCTGCTCCCTGCCGCGAGGCCAGAAACCTTGGCGTATGGTTGGATAAGGACCTCACCTTTGGCCCACATGTCGGTCGAGTGGCAGGGATCTGTTTCGGTGTTCTGAGAGCTCTCAGGAAAGTATTAGATCTGCTTCCCACTCCTGCTCGTCAGACACTGGTGCATGCCCTGGTTACCTCCCGACTCGATTATGGGAATCTGCTCTACCTGGGGGCCTCAGGCAGGGTCCTCGGCCGCCTGCAGGTTCTACAAAACGCAGCGGCGCGGCTGGTCCTCAGACTCCCCAGGAGGTCATCCGCCAAACTGGCCTTGCGGGCGCTTCATTGGCTCCCCATAGAGAGGAGAGTGGAGTTTAAGGCTCTTGCCACTTGCCATCGTATCCTGAGTGGCAAAGCACCTCTCCCGCTCCAGAGCCTTATAGCCCATTATGAGCCTGCACGCAGTCTCCGGTCTTCGCAGACCGGGCTGTTAAAAGTCCCAAGAATATTTAAAGCTCGCATGGGAGGCAGATCTTTCAGATACCTTGCTCCCAAGCGCTGGAACAATCTGCCACTGGAACTTCGGTTGGAACCCTGCGAAGTCCAGTTTAGAAAAAAACTTAAAACGCACCTGTTTCAGTAGATAGCTTGGTTGGGAGGAGGGGGGGACAGCCACACCACTTGCCATAGCGCGGAGACACGCCAGTGGCGTAATCAGGCGCTTAATAAATTTCCAATAATAATAATAATATCTGTTACTGACGGGAATGCCTCGCCATCCCCCCGTTATATGATGATCACTACTAGGATACCACGGCCGGTGTTCCCACTCTCTACTCCTATTCCTCTGTGTATACCAGGGGCCTGTGAGGTTCCAAGAGCGCTCGGGTGGTTGCACCCAATTTGGGGCTATCGGGTGCTGGTGCTCAGCTGGTTGCACCCAGTTTGGAATTATCGGGTGCTGGCGCTCAGGTAGTTGCACCCAGTTTGGGGCTATCGGGTTCTGGTGACTACGCACATAGGGGTAAAAGGAGGAGAGGCGATGAGCATCGATCCCCCCTTTCTTGGCCAAAACAGGCCAAGAGCAAATATAATCCACCATGTCTGGGTCATCACAGGTTACTATGATGCAGTCTCCCTGTATGCTTTTGGGTTCACCCCCAATCCACGAAACTCTACGCACCGCTGAGATTCGACTTGTGTGGGGGGGTTGTAGGGACCTATTCATACTGAGCCACTGTGAGACCTTATTGCAAAGGGACCAGGACGGCTCCTCTTTACTTATAGGCAGTTCAGGGACCCCCGTAAGAATGATGGTATAGGGGGACACTTCTGGTGATAGATGAACGGGACGTTTGGACCTGAAACCCCTCTTTCCCTCGTCTGGTCGATTCGATGGTGGGTGCTGGGGCATTAATGGGAGGATGGGCCTTTTATTCGATAGCTGAGAAGGTCCCTTGTTGGGGATAGACTGAGTGGACTGAGTGGGGGTGGGCTGGGAAGAAATAGTAGCCAAAGTTTCAGCCATACGCCCACTCCCAAGAGAGGTTGAGGAGATTAAGGAGGGGGTTTCTGGCTTTTTAGGCTTGGTTAAATTAGGTTGGGCTTTTGTCGTCATAGAGGGCTTAGCTCCACTGTCCAAGTGGGCCCCTTGAATTTCTGTTCTAGGAGGATTCGTTATACCCACCCCAGGGTTTGCTTGACCCAAGCTAAGCTGAGTCGACGGCTTCTGGGTAAGTATTGCAAGTTGTTTTTCTATCGACATTAAGCTCCGTTCTAAGGGTTGCAAAAGGTGCTTTAATAGTTCCCTAAAATTCGCTAAGAGCTGGAAATTAGCATTACATGAGCTACAAATACCCCCCTCCTTGCCCGTGGTCAATAAGTTTACTGTAGGTTCCAATAAGTTAGTAAGTGAGATATTGGGATCACTTGGAGCACCCTGCAGTGGGGGGGTGGTTGCCCCCTTCTTGTTAGTAGTAACAACTTTGGGTTTCTTTGAATTGCCCTTCTTTTGATCTTTTCCCTGTTTAGGAACAGCGCCCTCCTTTGCCCCCTTAAGCTGATTCTCGAGGCCTTGGTCTTGGGTTAAAAGCAGCTGAAGGTCTGGAGTATTCTCAAGGTTCCCCGTAGAGTCGAAATCAGAGGTAAGATTGGTAGCTGACAAATCGACTGTTTTCGGGATGGAGTGAACCTCTACTAAGACATTTGGTTGCAGTAGGACCGGAATAGACGTGGTTAATTGGAGTGGGGATTGCGCTGAAGCTAAGGGGCCCAGAGAGGACCTCCTAGCAATAGCCAGATCTTGTGACACCCTTCGCTCCAATAGGGAAATGCTTAGATTGATGGCCTCATTGGTTCTGGTAATAAATTGGTCAAGTGGACCAGTGATCAAAGCAGTTTTCATTGCGTCTTACTTCTGGACCCTCTGGTCATGATGGAAAGACAGATTTCTTGACTCAGAGAATATGGGATACAAATATCTAACTGTTTAAGGAGCAAAACAAATGTACCTTACGTACGGAGCATGCAGGCCAGATCGTAAGGCCAAGGGGGGTGGCCCAGCCCAGCCTAGCTCAGTCTAGAACGGGCTAAAACGGGCCCGCCCTTGGCCCGGGCTTCGCCCGGCGTCCCGCGAGACGGGGCTGATGCCGATTTTAAGCGCCTCCTGGTGCTTCCCGGTAACGCGGAGCACCGCAAGGGCTGATGGATGTTGAAGTCCGCCCCTCGCCCGTCTCCTCTCGGCGGCCCCCGCTCCAGATGACAGGTGAGCAGTCGGGCGGCGGGAGACAGGCGGGCGGGTCCGCAGTGGATTCTTTAAGGCAGCAGAGGGTTCGTGGCACAGAGAACTGCAAGCAGCAGGCAAACACAGTCAAAAAAGGAAGGTTCCCCCGCTCAATGGGGCTGATGCAGATTTTAAGCGCCTCCTGGCGCTTCCCGGTAACGCGGAGCACCGCAAGGGCTGATGGATGTTGAAGTCCGCCCCTCGCCCGTCTCCTCTCGGCGGCCCCCGCTCCAGATGACAGTTGAGCAGTCGGGCGGCGGGAGACAGGCGGGCGGGTCCGCAGTGGATTCTTTAAGGCAGCAGAGGGTTTGTGGCACAGAGAACTGCAAGCAGCAGGCAAACGCAGTCAAAAAAGGAAGGTGCCCCCGCTCAATGGGGCCGATGCCGATTTTAAGCGCCTCCTGGCGCTTCCCGGTAACGCGGAGCACCGCAAGGGCTGATGGATGTTGAAGTCCGCCCCTCGCCTGTCTCCTCTCGGCGGCCCCGCTCCAGATGACAGGTGAGCAGTCGGGCGGCGGGAGACATGCGGGCGGGTCCGCAGTGGACTCTTTAAGGCAGCAGAGGGTTCGTGGCACAGAGAACTGCAAGCAGCAGGCAAACGCAGTCAAAAAAGGAAGGTTCCCCCGCTCAATGGGGCTGATGCCGATTTTAAGCGCCTCCTGGCGCTTCCCGGTAACGCGGAGCACCGCAAGGGCTGATGGATGTTGAAGTCCGCCCCTCGCCCGTCTCCTCTCGGCGGCCTCCGCTCCAGATGACAGGTGAGCAGTCGGGCGGCGGGAGACAGGCGGGCGGGTCCGCAGTGGATTCTTTAAGGCAGCAGAGGGTTCGTGGCACAGAGAACTGCAAGCAGCAGGCAAACGCAGTCAAAAAAGGAAGGTTCCCTAATGTGGGGTCAAATTCAACTGAGCTCTCCATAGTTAAAGCTTCACTCCACGCACAGCCGTTGGGTCTGCCCTACACAGAAGAGGTGCAGATAACCTCAAATTCCCACATAGTAGGTGGTAATGTACTCATTTTTCTCTGACATCTCGAGCGAGTTGTGTTATTGATTAATCCCAATGAATATAAATGTGACCAGTGATAGCATATCCTGTGTTGCCCGTTCAGCCTTATCAGTCTAAGGAGGACTGCATCATCGCTAGTTCTCGTGGATGCATTAATGCATCCTGCCAGCCCTCATCTTCTATTTGCCCATCTTCAGCACACCAGTTTTCTCCCAATCCCTGAATGCTGGTTGTAAGGTTATTTATTATTGCTTGATACCACTCCTTCCCATGTCTCCTCCGGCATTACCTTGCATTCAGAAAGGAATGATCTGGGACTTCCGGCTAGCTAACATTGTTCTGGGTCTGTAAGTATTTGAAGCTAGTTTGCTAGCTCGCATTCTGTTTGCAATTCAAAACAAGCATTAGCAAAGCCAGTAGGTCTAGATCATTTTTGATGACTGGGTTCCCAATTTTAATGGATGTGCATACGATGGAAGAAAGGCTATTTAGCACAATGAAGATTTGAAGAGCCAGGGAACCCTCGCTGCAGAATGTGTTGAGCAAGAAAAAGAGTTTCAAAAAACCTATTGCTGACAAAGGACAGTATGGCATGGAGACAGGCGGAGTAAAGTAAAGGCTAATAACCTCTGGGTGCTGCAGTAGCTGACTTGGTGAATCTGTTTCTGCTTCAACCATTTCCACATCTATGGAAAATACAGAACTGTCTGAGCACACAGAAATGGCATGTAGGCGGCATTTGCAGGGAAACTTCACCATTGATGCAATAGAAGCTCTCTTCAGGTAAATTAATCCGTCTGCTGCAGAAGTGAAATGGCCATTCAGGCTGCCAGAAAGCAATTTCAGATGACAAGACACAAGGGCATTGCTTCTGGAATCCACAACAAATAAATAGGAGACAAAATAGCCGAAAATTGAGACTCTGTCAACAGTTTCAAATCCGACCTAAGAGATCACTGCCTGCAAAGAGGCCTGGGAAGGCAGCTGCCATAACGCTAATCCCCATTTCATTCCTTGCAAATGTTTACATTAAAGCTTTAAACAAGTGCAAGTTGCTTTTGAAGAGCACTCCTAGATGCCTACACTCAAAATGCAAGACCCCATGTCTTCAGGTGAGCGTTGTTTTCATAATTCTGCATAGAAAATAACCAGAAGAAAAAGTTATTTCAGATGGTTCACCATCTTGGAAAAACAAATTTGGAGCTGGAAGTAAGAGACGCCTCATTTGCACGCACAATAATCTATTACATGCATTTTCATAGATACTAAATTTTTAGGTCTTGCGCCTAGCATTGCACTGTGCAGCACGAGGCATTTAGTAACTGAAAAACGGAATTTCAGCAGTGACCTAGGAATCGCACACGCTCGTGCATGTTCGGTTCCTTATCAGCTCCCCCATTGGCCGTTGCATGCGTGTTATTGTAAAAGACTGCACACCATTGGCCCAAAGCATGCGCATAGCTCCTCCCATGGCCTATTGGTGTCTATTACGCGCACCCAGCGCGTAATCGACACCAATAGGCCGTGGGAGGAGCTATGATTGTGCCCACACTGGCTGACGTGCACGCTACTTGTTTAGTTTGCCTCCTCCCGTTTAGTCATGTAAAATGATGGGTCCTTTCTGTGCGAGACAGACGAAGCGCTCATTACTGAATAAAGGTTGCACCGTCAACAGATGATAGGATGTGGCGCAGTGGTCAGAACTGTCAACTCTGGAGTTGGGGATCCGGGTTCGAGCCTCGGCGGCACTCTCCCCTGTGCCTATGGACAGTTTCCTGGATAAGCATCCCTATATAAATCAACAAACTTAGCTTAACCTAACAATTGCCCAAACCTCTTATTTTGAGTGCAGAAATAAAAATAACATTTTATTTAACATTAACCAACAACTGATCATGCGGGTCACAAACTTCACTTTGGGCGTTTGAACGTTGCTGTCGGCACTGATACGGCCTCACCCCAGTTTACATACTTGCACCTGTCCTTGTTCTCTCACATAGCAGCAACTGATCTGACTGGGTCATCCGGGCATTCCTGCCAGGTGCTAAGGGTCTGGGTGTTTGATTTGTGTTTTGGGGCCTCGGACACTTTTCCGCAAGCCGTTCTGCGCGTGGAGCTCAGCGTGCACACCAGCCAGTTGCTGCACCTGCCGCGGACCAGTGAGGAAGCTGTAGAGTGGTTTTTCATGTCCAGTACTACCCATGAATCGATTGCATGAGGGTGCATGGGCGTAGCTATCATTAATGCAGCAGGTGCAGTGCCCCCGCCGCCAACTGGCGAAAGGGCACCACTTTTCGTCAGTTATCCCAAAAGTGAGCTTGGAGTGTCCATATTTTGCCTTGCTTGCATTAGGATTTTACTATGACTCTGTGAGTGTGTTAACACCCTGTTATAATCCAGACCGCCTCTCACAGTCTCTGTTGCGAGGACATTCTCTACTTTTGTTTTGCTCTCTATGGTTTTTTAAAATGAAACTGAGCTGCTATGGGGAGTAGTAACATTAAAGGGTTAATGTTCTATGCTAGTCTCCGCTTTGAAATAAAGTTTTTTTTTTTTGTTTGCCTCCTCCCGTTTAGTCATGTAAAATGATGTGTCCTTTCAGTGCGAGACAGACGAAGCGATCATTACTATATAAAGGTTGCACCGTCAACAGACAATAGGTTTGGCGCAGTGGTCAGAACTGTCGACTCGGGAGCTGGGGATCTGGGTTCGAGCCTCGTTGGCACTCTTCCTACGTGCCTAATGACAGTTTCGTGGATAAGCATCCCTATATAAATCTACGAACTTAGCTTAACCTAACAATTACCCAGACCCCTTATTTTTTTTTTTTAATAAATCTTTTTATTAACATTTTAAACAACATAAGACGCATTGGGTGAGGGGAATGCGAGCATAACATTTACATATACTTTTCCATTTCCAGCATACTATCTAGGATTTTACACCAGGTCAGGTGACTCCAGCTCAGCTTCTTCCACAGTAGGCGGAGGAGTACAAATATCCCCCCTATATGAATTCCACGCACCCCAGATTTCCCCCCATTTTTTAGGTCGACCCCTAGCCACAAACACAGATCGCTCTCTAAACATGCACCAATCAAGATCTTCCATCCATTTCCCTATCTGTGGTACCTGGTTAGCCCCCCATAATTGTGCAATATTGTGCTTAGCTATCATGCATGCTAGTGTCACCCATTGTTTCCTGTGTGTGTTTAGGTCGGTCGGCTCCCATACATAAAGGATACATCTTCGAGCTTCTATCTGCATGTCCACCCCATCACCTCACATATCTTGCCATGTATTTGGACCCAATAGTACTGTATTTTTGTGCAATGCCATAGGATATGTATGAAGGTACCCGTCTCCCAACAACCTCTATGACACCCCCCATCCGTCGCTAAACCCATCTTTACTAGCCAGGGACCCGTTACATAGGAACGGTGCAGGATCTTCAATTGAACTAGCCTTAGCCTCATTGGGACCGCTACCACCCTGGGGGAAGACACCGCCTCTCTCCAATCCTCATCTTCCAGCACAAAGCCATCCTCACTCCATTGACCTCTAAGTTGAATGGGTCCTCTGTGTGGTTAATCAGCTTTTTGTAGATCAATGAGATAGTCTTAGTAGGGAGGTGACCATCCAACACTCGATCCTCCAATGGGTAGGCCTCTGGGAGCTCAGTCCCCGGGGGGATCCTTGCCCCCAAAGCATGCCTAATCTGTAAATAACAGAATATTTCGCTCTCCCGTAACTGGTGCCTGTCTCGCAGTGCTTCAAACATGAGAATTCCATCCTTTCCCCACATATCTTTAACCTGAGAGATCCCAATAAGATCCCATCTATCGAACCCCTTCGATTTCCACAGACTCCCAAGGTCCTCCGAACTCCAGAGCGGGGTGGCAAGCGTGATCTTATTATTCCACTTGAGGTGCCAGTTGGCTGAGTGCTGCTGGTCCCACTAAGCAAGGCCGTTTCTTTCTGGCATACAGGGCCCTCGTATAATCTCCACCAGGTAGCTGGCCCCTGTTCATCGTGTACCCAGGTTCTTCCGGTAATCCGTAAACCACATGATTGATCGCCGCTAGCTGGGAGGCCCAATAATACTTCCTGAGGTCCGGAAGTCCGATCCCTCCATCATACAAGGGCAGGGTAAGTTTGTTGAATGCGATCTGTGGTCTGCCTTCCCAAAGGAGCTGCCTCTGGAGAGACTTCATTTCTCTAAAATACGAGGGAGGCACTGGGTCCAGTGCATTCTGGGGAACATATAGAAAGCGGGGAAGCGCCATCATCTTGAACAATACAGCGCGACCTAGCAGGGAAAGCGGCAACGTCCTCCACCTTGCTACATCTCTACGGAGCCTGTCCAGCGGTGGCCTAAGGTTGTTATCAAATCGCAGCCCTGAGTCCTCAGTTACATAAATGCCTAGATACCGAAATCCCACGACTCCACCTGCAAGGAGCAGGATTCCGGGACCTCCGGAGGTTTTCAGCTGAGGACAGACAATACCGATTTCCCCCAATTGATGGCAAAGCCTGAATATCTACCAAATATAGCTAATATATCAAGAAAACCAATCAAGGACTCCCTGGGGGACGTAAGGTAGAGCAGAACATCATCCGCATAGAGAGAGATTTTAACCTCCCAATCGGGGGTCCATCTCAATCCGCGAATCGTCCTATCCCAGCGAACCCATGTCGCAAGAGGCTCAAGTGCCAATGCGAACAAAAGCGGGGAGAGGGGACATCCCTGCCGCGTGCCCCTTCCCAAAGGGAAATCCTCCGATCTATGATTGTTCACCACCACTCTGGCAAGGGGGCCCGAGTACAGAAGGCGGACCCAATCGATGAATTCTAGCCCTATACCCATCTTGCCCAAGACCGCGTATAAATAGGGCCATTCCACTCTGTCAAACGCCATGGTGGTGTCTAACGAGAGCAAGACCGCTGGTTCATGTATCTGGGCCACTCCAGCTATCATTCCATGCAACCTCCGAATGTTAAGGGCTGTATTGCTCCGGGGCATAAAGCCTGATTGATCCGGATGCACAATGGTCATGATCACCTTGACCAACCGTGTAGCCAGCAATTTAGCCAGTATATTCGGCTCGGCATTTAACAGGGAGATCGGCCGATAGGAAGAGCACAGAGTACGGGGCTTACCATCCTTGTATATGACAACTATGTTGGCGACTCGTTGATCATATGGGAGGCAGCCTTTCTCCTGACTTTCTTCATACATCTCTCGGAGAAACAGCGCCAGTCTATTGGCATTCAATTTATAAAGTTCTATAGGGATCCCGTTAGGGCCCGTGGCCTTCCCGGAACGCACCGCTCTGATGGCCTGGGCAACATCATCATTAGTAAAAGGAGAGTCCAGGTACTTCCTATCATCCTAAGAGAGTGCGGGCATTTGTTTGTCTCGCAGCATGGCCTCGTTATCCACCTCAGTGTATTCACCCATGGCCGTGTATACCGAACCGTAGTAAGTTGCGAACTACTCCGCTATCTGCTGCAGTTCCGTAAAACTTCCCGAATTCTCCGTCTGCAATTCTGGCACCAATCTGGACCCCACTCTCCCCTCTCCAACCACGCGATCAACTTCCCCGCCCTATCTCTGCGTTCATACACCCTACTTTGGGTGTCCGCATGCTGCTCACGGGTCCTCCCACGTGCCAGGTTCCTTGACTCATCTCTCAGGAGACTCAGACGGTGTTTCTCCTCCGGACTCCTCCACTTCCAGTGTGGTCAACTCTGTCTCGATTCTGTCCACCTCTGCGGGGCCCCTCCTCCTCTTTTCGGCAATTAACGATAGCACCTCTCCCCGGATCACGGTCTTATATGCTTCCCACAGGGAACTAACGGACTCTACAGTTCCTACATTATTTTGAAAATACTGTTCCGTGGTCTGCACTATTTCCTTTTTGGTGGCGGGGTCTCTTAAATTCCATGCGCTTTTAGGAGCTATCCGACCAACGTCACTCCGACACACCTCTATTCGAAGCCAAAGCGGTGAATGATCCGATATCCCTCTGCCCAGGTGTCTCACCTTCCAAATGTCGGCCAGCTGCGACGTTGGCACCAGGATATAATCCAGCCTTGATAAGGAATGATGGGCGGCAGAGGCATGAGTGTAGTATCTTTCTCCCGGGTGACGCTGGCGCCATCCGTCCGTGAGCCCTGTGGTTTCCAGGAGATCGGACAACCACCGTTGCGACATCGGGAGGGTCCTAGCAGGGTGTCTATCCAATTCGCCATCTACCACTGAATTAAAGTCGCCTCCCACTAAAACCCCTTATTTTTAGTGCAGAAAAAAAAGAACATTTTATTTAACATTAACCAACAACTGATCATGCGGGTCAAAGACTTCACTTTGCGGGAGTCTCTCCTCACGCTGGTTTACTGTCATTATGAAGCAGGCCTGCCGTACATCTGAAGGTAGAATTAGTTTTGTGCGCCCCAAAAAGCCTTTGATGCACCAGGATTCTGGCTGTCTCCAAACTTTCGCGACTCCCCAAATTTACCCCCAATGGCTCTGCTTCCCGGTTGAGGGCAGGCGCATGCGGTCTGTGTCGCATTATTTTCTGTGCATTGGGGTATGTTTGCCGGATGTAGTTCTGTATAGGGGTTGTCTATTTGTCTGGCCTGCCTGCTTCTGTCTGCCTGTCTGCTGCCACCCTGTCTGGGTGCTCTGCATCTAGAGTCTCTGCCTGACTGCTTTTCTGTCACCCCGTCTTTCTGGGAAGCAGATTGAATGTGACCCTGTCTGCAACTCTGTGACCCTTCCACTGCCAGTCTGTGTGTCTGTCTGCGAGTGTTTCCTAGTGTGGACCTGTGGACCTGTCACTGTGTCTGCTTGCTTGGCAACAAGTCTGTCTGCCTGTAATGGTGCCTGTGACCCGGCCTGCTTTTCTAAGATGCCGTAAATGTGTGTGGGTGCTTGCAGTGAGTGTGCCTCACTGCCTCAGTGTTTCGCCGTGAGTCCGTCTATGTCTGTTTGTGTGTGTGTCTACGCACTGTTTGTATCCGCTTGTGTCTGTCTGTGAGGCTCTCTGCTATAAGCCTGTCTCGGAACAGGCATGTTCACCCCCAGTGCTTGTTTGATTTGTGTTCCGGGCACAATCTGTCCGCCTTCGGGTTCCGTGGAAGTGCGCCGCCGTGTTCGGCTGTGAGTCTGTGTGTCTTTGGACCCTGGTGTGCCACCCACGCCGAGGTGTGTGTTTATTTAGGGCTGTCTTGCTTGTGTCTGTGCGCGTGTGTTTACATCCACCCCTGCACCTGTATGTGCGTGCTTGCACTGATCCCCCCACCTTGCAATGTTGCTGTCACGCATAGCAGTATGTGCGTCTGTTTCTGTATGTTCGTGTGTGCCTGTGCTTATGTGCACGTGTTCAGATCCCTCTGGCCCGTTAGTTATGTCATGCCTTCCAGTGTGCGTGTATTTACACCCCTTAACCGTCGTGTGCGAGTCTGTGCAGGTGTGTGTGCCTACAGCAACCCGATGGCGTCATACTCCACATATCCCATGCCATACAGAAAGTGTGTATGAGTGCGTGAGTGTGACAATGTGTGTAGCAAGGTGTGCACTGCCCGAAGTGTACAGGTACAGCTCTCCCAGGGCCTTGTTTTTCCTTTGTGGTCTTCTAAAAGTTGTCTGGCTACTAACTCAAGTAGAGGGAGAAATCTGTGTGGAATCTGCAGAGTCCCCAGCGCCTGTTGGCGTTGGGGACTCCTCGCCCAGGATTGGGATTCCCAGAGAGCCAATGTGTCCTAACCCAAAGCTGTGCCGTTTTCACCAAGAGGTGTCCTTCCTAGCTGTACCTGTCGTGCACCCACACTCACTTCTCCTCGGCACTGGCAGTCTCAAACACCAGTGTGCCATTCTTGCCCCAGCTCCCAGGGTATCCCCGCTCTCAGGCTTTTCCCTAAGCAGCCTCCCTGCAGCTGTCATGCTGATCACCAGCCCTGGCTCTATTGCACCCAGTCCCACCGCCCTGAGTCACTCAACTTCTTCACTACTGGGCGACACCCCCACCGACCCCCAAACTCCGTCCTGCAAACTCAATGTAACTGTTCCTTTGAAATACCCCTGTGCGGTTTCTCTCAGCACCACACTGTTTAATTTTTCACTTCAGAAATACCACCCCGTTTACTCCTGTGCCCCAGCAACACCAGCCCGTTTGCTCCTGTGACACAGCAATGCCACCCAGTTTACTTCTGTGCCCCAGCAATACCACCTGTTTACTCCTCTGCCACATCAATACCACCCGTTTACTCCTGGCTACAGCAATACCACCAAGTTTAGTCCTGTGTCCCAGCAATACCAGCCCTTTTATTCCTGTAGCAACACCAGCCCGTTTACTCCTGTAGCAACACCAGCCCGTTTACTCCTGTGCCCCAGCAACACCAGCCCGTTTACTCCTGTAGCAACACAATCCCGTTTACTCCTGTGCCCCAGCAACACCAGCCCGTTTAATCCTGTGCCTCAGCAACACCAGCCCGTTTATTCCTGTACCGCAGAAATACTACCGATTTACTTCTGTGCCCCAGCAATCCCAGCCCGTTTACTCCTGTACCAACACCAGCCCGTTTACTCCTGTGACACAGCAATGCCACCCAGTTTACTCGGTGCGTAAACAAGCACTTTGTACTTATAGTCCATGCTCATGAGAAGCAAGGCTGGCAGTCTCTTTTACTGCCAGCCTTGCTCATCGTAAGCAAAGACTATACATTCAAAGTGCGTGTTTATGTACCGATTGCAGGTTTTAAAAACAAAATAATAAAAGGCATTGTCATTTACAATGCCAATAGCTAAAACTTTAATAATGCGAGACCCATTGCATTGGAAATGCTTGTTCTCTTTTGTAACTGAGCTGCGTCACTTTCTCTTCCTGTCAATTTAAAAGACAGTTGTTTAGTAACAAGCCCTATGCAAGCAGCAGCAGGCACCTTAAAGCAGGATTCAGAAGCCTTGAAGTAAGTGGCTTTGTCAAGAAGCACCTTCTAAATCTGAAATCGCTCCAGCACAGAGACACTTTCATAATCGAGTTATAGTTAAGCTGGGCAATGAGAGGGGAGTGTCTAGGCCAGGGATATTAAAAGTACTACCTGGGGGCATTTTGCATACCTCCTGACCTTTACAGGTGCCCCCTCCACCCCCCCCCGAACTGCAGCACAGCTATTTACTTGACTAAGAACCAACAAGATGATGAAGGGCAAGCATTTATTTACATGTCAACTGATGCAATGCAAAAGAGAAAGTGTTCTTCACTACTTACCCTTAAGAACACCTTCATTTTTAAAAACGTACAACAAATATGTAAAAATACAATAAAGTCTCTTCTTAACCCCTTCCATGCGGGGCTGTTTCCCCCGCTGTGCTGGGGGGGGGGGGGGTGCGCACAGCGCCCCCATGCTCATGACGAGGTCAGCTCGTCATGAGCTACAGCGCTCCGGTGCTCATGACGAGCTGAGCTCGTCATGGCAACACCCGTTCCAATGGAACGCTCAGCACTGCAGGGGAATCAGCCCAGCATGCGAGCGTTCCACGGAACGGGCGCGGTCATGACAAGCTCAGCTCGTCATGAGCACCGGAGCGCCGTAGCTCATGACGCGCTGAACTCGTCATGAGCGCTGAAGGGGTTAAATCAAAAAGGTGTGTTTCTTTAATATGTGTAAGCATTTCACCTTGGTACAGCAGATTATCTCACTACAATGAAATGCATTTATTGAAAGTGATACTTTTCAAACATGAACTTAGAAACATTCATGCACATCTCCGGGTTTTATGACACAATCATGCTTGCCTAAACCAAACGCTTCTTAACACCGTGTCGGAATAACAAATGTGTCCCAACCATGAACATCTTTATCACGTATGTCTTTACAACAGCTTGCCTTAGGGAAAGCACTGGACTTTGGAACAGTATAATTTACTATTCCAACTCCATTCAGTGTAAGAGTAAGCAAAGCATTGGACTTTAAAGTCCAGCGCCGCTTTACCTAATGCATGTTGTTGTAACGACATACGTGGCAAAGGAATGCATTATGCATTCGTTATTCCGATCGCATTGCAAAGGCAATGCGTGGTTCAGCTGTCGTTGTAATTGCTGTTTCCCCTACCTCTGCCATGAAAACAATGCCATTTGTGAATGAAGAGGCTAGTCATCTGTCATTTACACCCTCTGTGTGGCCTAGGTTGTTATTATACATGTAACAACATTATGATTTTTTTAAATCGAACAAATGAGAAGGTGTTGGACAATACATAACCTGTACTCCTGTATATTAAGATGCTCTCATATGTGATCATGAGGAAAAAGAAGGCAAAGTGAAATAAAACAATTGCCTTAGATCAAATAATTTGGTCAAGTGAGGAAGCTGGGATTCATCCCAGATTTTCTGGTTTCACATTCTGCAATTCAGTCAAATTGTGATTCCTTAAATGCAATCGCAATTTTAGAACTCGCAATTATTTGCGAATTCTTAAATTGTGAGTGCATGAACCCTTGATACATCTCAAATGCCATTTTTGCGGGCGCAAACGTCCGAATTTTGCGATTCGCACCGCTTGTGCTCGCAAAAATGCTTGATGCATCTACCTGTAAGTGTTCTTTTCCCCCATGTGTACGACCAAACGATTGCTGTGTTACTGCACGGCTTTTCTATCACATACTTACTACCAATCTTTAGGTTGATCAAATGTTTCCTACCTCTGTTATTATAAAAAGGAGCAAATAAATAGGTTCAGAAAACGATTACTCAAAAGTGAAAAATTGGTCCTCAAGGGGAGGCTGAGATTAATTTAAAAATAAACCATGTTTTGGGTTCCATAGTTTCCATCTTGCGCATTACACAACAACCGGATTAGAATGATTCAGATGGTGAAACTCAGTGTCTGCTTTCAACAAAGAAATGCCACGGCTGTAGAACTTGCCCAGACTTTAAATGCAAAGGGACCACTTCTAAATTGTTTCCTTGCCGTTTAGCGACCCAGAGGGAGCTGTGAAGTTTCACCACCAAGGACTACCAAGGACTTTGCTGACCTCGCCGGACCCGCTTCATGGGTCCCGCAGCGCCTCGTGTCTTAGGGGCTGCATTTGTTAGTGGGAGCTAGCATCGAGGAGCGGGCAGGTTAAGAAGCCGGCGGGGCTGCGAGCACAGGCAGGGACTCCAGTCTCCAGGAGCCCCTGCGCGCCCATTTCACACACCTGGGCTGCTCTCCCTGCTGGCCACGCCCCCCGCTTCATTGCTGTAAAGCCGGCTGTTTGCCCGGACCACTCGGACCACTTCTAAATTGTTTCCTTGCCGTTTAGCGACCCAGAGGGAGCTGTGAAGTTTCACCACCAAGGACTACCAAGGACTTTGCTGACCTCGCCTGACCCGCTTCGCGGGTCCCGCAGCGCCTCGTGTCTTAGAGGCTGCATTTGTTAGTGGGAGCTAGCATCGAGGAGCGGGCAGGTTAAGAAGCTGGCGGGGCTGGGAGCACAGGCAGGGACTCCAGTCTCCAGGAGCCCCTGCGCGCCTATTTCACACACCTGGGCTGCTCTCCCCGCTGGCCACGCCCCCCGCTTCATTGCTGTAAAGCCGGCTGTTTGCCCGGACCACTCGGACCACTTCTAAATTGTTTCCTTGCCGTTTAGCGACCCAGAGGGAGCTGTGAAGTTTCACCACCAAGGACTACCAAGGACTTTGCTGACCTCGCCGGACCCGCTTCGCGGGTCCCGCAGCGCCTCGTGTCTTAGAGGCTGCATTTGTTAGTGGGAGCTAGCATCGAGGAGTGGGCAGGTTAAGAAGCCGGCGGGGCTGCGAGCACAGGCAGGGACTCCAGTCTCCAGGAGCCCCTGCGCGCCCATTTCACACACCTGGGCTGCTCTCCCCGCTGGCCACGCCCCCCGCTTCATTGCTGTAAAGCCGGCTGTTTGCCCGGACCACTCGGACCACTTCTAAATTGTTTCCTTGCCATTTAGCGACCCAGAGGGAGCTGTGAAGTTTCACCACCAAGGACTACCAAGGACTTTGCTGACCTCGCCGGACCCGCTTCGCGGGTCCCGCAGCGCCTCGTGTCTTAGAGGCTGCATTTGTTAGTGGGAGCTAGCATCGAGGAGCGGGCAGGTTAAGAAGCCGGCGGGGCTGCGAGCACAGGCAGGGACTCCAGTCTCCAGGAGCCCCTGCGCGCCCATTTCACACACCTGGGCTGCTCTCCCTGCTGGCCACGCCCCCCGCTTCATTGCTGTAAAGCCGGCTGTTTGCCCGGACCACTCGGACCACTTCTAAATTGTTTCCTTGCCGTTTAGCGACCCAGAGGGAGCTGTGAAGTTTCACCACCAAGGACTACCAAGGACTTTGCTGACCTCGCCGGACCCGCTTCGCGGGTCCCGCAGCGCCTCGTGTCTTAGAGGCTGCATTTGTTAGTGGGAGCTAGCATCGAGGAGCGGGCAGGTTAAGAAGCCGCCGCGGCTGCGAGCACAGGCAGGGACTCCAGTCTCCAGGAGCCCCTGCGCGCCCATTTCACACACCTGGGCTGCTCTCCCCGCTGGCCACGCCCCCCGCTTCATTGCTGTAAAGCCGGCTGTTTGCCCGGACCACTCGGACCACTTCTAAATTGTTTCCTTGCCGTTTAGCGACCCAGAGGGAGCTGTGAAGTTTCACCACCAAGGACTACCAAGGACTTTGCTGACCTCGCCGGACCCGCTTCGCGGGTCCCGCAGCCCCTCGTGTCTTAGAGGCTGCATTTGTTAGTGGGAGCTAGCATCGAGGAGCGGGCAGGTTAAGAAGCCGGCGGGGCTGCGAGCACAGGCAGGGACTCCAGTCTCCAGGAGCCCCTGCGTGCCCATTTCACACACCTGGGCTGCTCTCCCCGCTGGCCACGCCCCCCGCAGCATTGCTGTAAAGCCGGCTGTTTGCCCGGACCACTCGGACCACTTCTAAATTGTTTCCTTGCCGTTTAGCGACCCAGAGGGAGCTGTGAAGTTTCACCACCAAGGACTACCAAGGACTTTGCTGACCTCGCCGGACCCGCTTCGCGGGTCCCGCAGCGCCTCGTGTCTTAGAGGCTGCATTTGTTAGTGGGAGCTAGCATCGAGGAGCGGGCAGGTTAAGAAGCCGGCGGGGCTGCGAGCACAGGCAGGGACTCCAGTCTCCAGGAGCCCCTGCGCGCCCATTTCACACACCTGGGCTGCTCTCCCCGCTGGCCACGCCCCCCTGTCCACTAACCAATGTCAGGCACTGACAGTGAATATATCTGAACATATTTCCCGCCTCGCGGGAGCGCGCGGGAGGGCGCCGGGAGAAGCCCAAGACAAGGGCGAGACCGTCTGTGGCCGTCCGGGGCCGCAGGAGGCCGGGCTGGGCCAGGGTATTGACATTTCCTCTTTTTATGCTGATGTTATTTTTAATTATTTATTCTCTTGTTGGCTGCTCACTGTTTCGCTGCTTAGCATTGTATTAAGGTTTTAGTAACGGGTTAGATAACACATCTTGTTTTTCTTCTTTTGATATGAGTCACTCAGCCCCCCCTGGTGTGGGCATCTTTGCACATGGCCCACTCGATAATTTTTTTTAAAAAACCACCAAAGAAGTAGATAGGGATCTCCTCCTTGCTGAGAGAAGAGCTGAGCGACGACGCTCAATTGAGCAACTGAAGAAAATCCAACTGCCCACCTCCTCAGACTCAAACCTCACTCAGGTTACGGATGCCCGAGGGTTGAGTTCCATTGAGGATGATGGTACAGATATTAACCAAATTCCCAGTATATTTAGGTTTCCCATTATGTCGCCGCCATGTGTTAGTGCAACTAGTGGAGACCAGTTAGTTTGCATTCCCATTGATCATTCGAGCTTTGTTGATACAAACATCCCCGTTAGCCAATCCAAGGGCCCCGATCCTTGTCCCATGTTGCCCAACTCATCACTGGTTTGCATTGAACCCGGTGAGAACTTACCCTCGAGGAGTGTGTGTGACGTCGCTACTAAGTCTGATGATGTAAAGAGGGTGGTGCGTTCTCCACCGAGAAAAAGAAGGAGAAAGGGTGGGGTAAAAAGGAAAGGCCAAAATCGCCAGATATTATTATCACCCCCACCCATTGTTATTCCTGACCAACTGATCCCACCTCATGTAGAGTTACCGACGCCAGAATTACAAAACTTGCCTACTCCTGATTTAGTTACTGAAGGGTTCAATGAGGTGTCTTGTGCCATTATAGAGAAGCTCATTAAATCATATATGCTACCTTTGCTGGAGCGTGTTAGGATTATGAGTGACAAATTGGATCGCCTACTGGTGTCCTCTGAGTTATCACAACCCTCTACCTCAGTAAAGGGCAAGGGTCTATCCACCAATCCACAAAGTACCATAAACACGGCAGGTAATATTAATACCACTACCAGTCATCA
Organism: Lissotriton helveticus; assembly: GCF_964261635.1. Lineage (NCBI taxonomy): Eukaryota > Metazoa > Chordata > Amphibia > Caudata > Salamandridae > Lissotriton > Lissotriton helveticus. Next base: position 1,764,530,783 of record NC_136065.1, read on the forward strand.
TTCTAATAGTACAACCAATGTAGCCACCATTTCAAATAAAGTATCGGCTCTGGCTGTTAAACCCCCGAGACCAGCTAGTACGGCCAATGCGAATCCCAGGGTGGTTGTTAACAAACCCCCCCTACAGGGAGCAGTGCAACAACTAAAGAAAGGGGATGGCAAATCTGCTACCTCTAATAGTATTCCCCACAAACCCCCATCATGGAGGCATAATGTGGACTTACCACCGGATTCCATGAACTTCGTTATAGTAATGACGGGTGTGCCACCAGTCTCGGAAGGGGATCGGGAAAACAATGAAAGCTTAAAAAATAAAGTCATCTTCTGGCTAAAAACAAATAGACCCCTTCCAGAACATCTCAATGGGGACATTGTTTCGGTCAGAAGATGTCAATGGGTGGGGGTTTGCCCAAAGGATATAGAGGGAGACATAGTGATAATCAATTTTAGGGACAATAGGGTAGTATTCCACATCTCAGATTGGTTTGTAGGAAAACATGAGGGAGGGGTTTCCACCAGGAACCTTAGTTATTTTTATCCTGAGACCCTGATTAATCCAACTGAACAACCCCATGTTAAAAATACCAAAAGTTTCCTCAAATGGTCCAACTTTACATCTAGCTTTCATGGACCCCAAATCAACCCTGAGGAACGGTACCGATCCTACACCCAATCTAGCTACAACTGTCCTTCTCAAACACCAGGCTGGGCTAAAATTAAACTCCAACCTCCTGGCCCCCCAGCCGTACTGAACTATTCTGTTCCTAATAAACCTCCGTACCCCATAGTTCCTATCACCCCTGTTTTTCCTCAACTCCAACAGCCCCCAAACTTTTACCCAGCATATCATTATCCACCTAGCCTAAACCCTAAAGACCACTGGAGCATCCCGTTGAGAAACTTTTATGACCCCTTATCAGGGTTATCGACAAATGATTGACCAGTAGTGTCGACAAGGGATGATGATTCTAATTCTGATTATATGGGTGGGGGGGTTGATCAGATTAATGCACCAATCATTACTGGAAGTGTTGACGAACAACCTTGTAATTGTATGGAGGGGGTATGGTTAACACAGTGGTTATAGTCACACTGGACATAGCATCAACCCCTTTGCCTATAATGAACGTCACCACAGTGGGTGCAAACCCAGAGTTAAGTTTTCAGGCCGGGCCAGTGGGTACGATAATGCCAGGTATGATCTTAGCTGCCCCTGTGCCTATAGCACCCCTTCCCCAGGTTAACGATCCCCACCCTATTGTGATTACTAATTTGTGTGATCAAGTGTACAACAAGGGTACTGTTATGGGATGTTGGAACATCGCAGGTATTGAATCTCGTACATGTATTCCTGATTGGGTTGAGTTCATCTCTCAAGGAGATATTTGGTGTTTTCAGGAGACTTGGGCAATCCTTCCAGTGTATCTCCAAGGTTTCCTGAATTTTAACAAACCTGCGACCAAAGGTATAAGAGGTCGGGCTATGGGTGGCCTCACAACATGGGTTCGCCAAGCTGCAGGTGTAACTGTTAAAGAAATTTTTATTGATTGTCCTGACTTATTAATAGTTAGTATTCGAACATGCAGTGGGTTGGATATAATGTTGATCAATGTATATGCTAGGGGAATCACGGGTGGCAGAGTTTCACACACCCTTACTTGTTTAGATGATTTTTTAAGCTCCACCATAAATTCCGGTCATGTAGTGGTGATGGGTGACCTTAATACCTGCTTTGAACCGCTAAGTAATGATGATGGTTTATTAACCGAAGCAGAGGATCTGACCTGGGGGATCCCACAACTCGACCTACCCCCGATTAATAAATGGTCTCAAGCAGCTACTTATATCAAAGGTCTCTGTTTGAACTGGGGGCTTCGTGCACTCAATGGTCGTGCCAGCTCGGACAGGATGGGCAAACATATTTTTTTTAATGGTAGACACAGTAGTCGCATTGACTACATTTTAGTTGATATCAAAATGTGGCCTGTGGTTTTGGATATGACTGTTAAACCACGCCAAGAAAGTGACCATGAACCCTTGGTGGCAGAATTGAAGGATTTTAGCTTTGTAGGGACGGTTGTACGACAGCCTAATCCAATTCAGGAGGTAGTACTGACGAACGATATGAGGAGGGTGCGCTGGCCAAAGGTTTCGGTAGACGTGGAAGCACGAAAAAAGATCAGAGCTTTGGTCTCAAACTCTCTGGTAGAAATTGAAAAGTGTGATAACCAGGAAGTGTTGAATTTAAATATCACAGACATACATGCTAGCCTGTTTTTGTCCCTAAAAACTTTGTTTTTAAAGTATGTTGCAAACAAAGGGAGAGGGAAGGGCAAGAAACCATTAAATTGGTTTAATGAAGCCTGTAGAAAGTCCCATGCAGATCTGTTTAAGGCTTTAAAATCAAAGAACCCTGCTCTAATTAAAGCAAGTAGGAAGGCTTTTAATGAAGCCAAACGTCATGCCAAAGCTGCTTGGGATGACGAGCGCTGGACATCTCTAGCTGAGGCCTGTGGCTCCAGGAACTTACAGCAGTTCTGGCACCTCCTTAGGTGGGGTAGCTCACAGGATGATCGCCCAAGCCCCGCTTCTGTTGAACCTCAAAAATGGGTGTCCCACTTTGTGGAACAATTTAGATGTCGCAATACAGCGCATATTTCTATCAGCTGGCCATTATCTCTTGACACACTTGTGTTTTCGGCTAATGAAGTCGAAGCAGTCCTGAAAGCCATCCCTAGGGGAAAAGCACCTGGTCCAGACTGTATCCCTGCGGATATATTCCAGCAGGATCATGACCTCTGGGTACCTTACCTGGTGCGTTTGGTAAATGCACTGGCAATGGACGCCAGAGTACCCGATTCCTGGGCCGGCACTGAAATATTGCCTATTTTTAAGAAGGGCGATCGGTCGGTTCCATCCAACTACCGGCCGATCAGTCTAATAGACGCGGTACAGAAGATCATAACCCGTCTTGTGCTCACTAGGATCCAGGCATGGATAGAGGAGTATGATATCCTCACCCCCCTACAAGCTGGATTTAGATCCCACGTAAGCACCTTGGATCAGGCATTCCGATTTATGCTTCTGTTTTGGAAGACAGTCACCCTGGGTAAAGGCAACCTGTACGCGGCCTTCGTGGATTTAAGGTCAGCGTTTGACCTGGTCCCGAGGGCAGGCCTATGGAAATCCTTATTGGATATGGGTATGCCCCCCACCTTGGTACGTCTCATTGTGAACCTTCATGCCCAGACCTTTGCATATGTGCGATGGGGAAAACCGGGTGAGGTGACGGAGAACTTTCCAGTGGCTAAAGGTGTCAGGCAAGGCTGTGTCTTGGCACCCACCTTGTTTTCCCTATATATCAACGGGGTTACTAAATACTATGACAACTTTTCCACGGATGCCCCAAGTTTGGCTGGAGCGAAAATCCCCCTGCTCATGTTCGCTGATGATACTCTTCTGATTTCACGAACAAGGCAGGGTTTGCAGAAAGCTCTGTCAAGATTCGAGGAGTTCTGCAGCGAACATGAGCTGGAGGTGAACGTCTCCAAAACCAAATTTATGGTTTTAAGAGGGCACAGACAAGTAAATGCCAGGGTCTCCATGGGGGATATCCCCCTGGAGCAGACAAAACATTTCACCTACCTGGGAGTCACCTTTAGTGAGACTTTGAGCTGGACACATCAGATCGAGCTCATGACCTTGAAGCATCAGCAGTTGGGTGGGGCCTTGATTAAGGAACACAAAGGATCATTTACAAGGCCAATGTCCCCCCTCCTTAAGATCTACGGTGGCAAGATTCTATCAGCAGTTTTATACGGAGCGGAACTGTGGGGTGGTAGTAACTTGGACCCACTAAGACATGCTCAAAATAAATTCATAAGAATGTCAACGGGTCTGCCCCAGTCAACTCCATTAATTCCCCTTCTTTACGATCTGGGGTGCCAACCGGTAGTGGACCTAGCAAGACTTCGCCCCCTAACATTCTGGCGTCGTCTCTGGACAACGCCGGAACTCCATCACTATGCTAAAGCTTGCTTGGAGGTAAGAAACAGCCCCGGTGCCACAAATATTAGCTGGTTCAGAGACCTCAAGGCTACCCTAACAGCTTTGGGGTATGGTGACCTGTGGTCTACACCGGAAACAGCTAAATTCCCTCCAAAAAAGGTTTTCAAACATAGCTACTGGGAATGGGTGCTACATAACAGGCTTTCTAAAACGAGTTCTAATAGCCTCACAGGCCTGTTCATGGTATTTAAGGATAAGCCCAAGTTGGAAGGGTATTGGGATCTAATAACAAAACCCGCGGATCGCAAATTATTCTTCCAATTTAGATGTGGCTCACTTCCTCTTGGGGATTTTACCAAAAAGTGGGGTGCAGAAAGGTCGGGGTTCTGTCCCAAGTGTCATGGTACTGGGGAAAACCTGAGCCATTTTTTATATGTGTGCCCACTTTATTCCGCCCCCAGAGCCAAATGGCTTAGGCCGGTATGCAGAAATTTGGGCACAAGATCGGCGGGGGAAGCAAATAGATTGTTAATGACCAATTTGGATCCTCTGATAGTTGTGGGTGTGGCCAAATTTTTGAGGTGGGCCTGGCTGATTAGAAGTAGGCTCATTAAAAGTAATCTAATGGGGTCTTAAGGTTGTGACTCCTGATATGGAGTCCTGTATTTTGTTGCATTATGTTGCATTTATGTGTCTCTGTAATTTTGTATATATATGCAAGAAGCTGATTAGCTCGTTAATGCTTTAATATTTGTTTTAACTGTTCATATGTTTAAATGTATTTTATGTCTTTTATGATGAACTAATCGAATAAAGACTTCTTGAACTGAACTGAACTGCAAAGCTCACAGCCAGCATATTTTGGCACAATGGTAAAGCAGGGATTAAAAGTCAAGTCTCCGAGTGGCATGGCTTTACATTTTTTCACTGTCCAATATCTAAAGGAGGAGGTTTGGTGTTTGTGGCTGCCCACCTCATTGAAATGAGCACCTTTTTGGGGGGTCTTCTTCAAGGATTTTTATAGCACTATTTTAACAGAGCCTATGTCTAAACATTCCTAATATTATCAGATAGGAGACTAGCAGCCTGATTCATCAAGCCGAATTGCGCTCGCAAAGGGCCAGAATCTGAGAATCTGGCCCTTTGCGAGCGCAATTTTTGCATTTGGGATTCATCATCCCAAATGCAAAAATCGGTAATTGCTAATTCGCTAAATTGCGAGGAATTACAGTTAAGGAATCTCTATTTGAGATTCTTTAAATGCAATTCATCAACCATTTTTAAAATGCTAATTCGCAATTTCGGGCCGCTATTTACCGAGAGGTCAGACCTCTCGGTAAATAGCAAAAACTTGGAAAAATGCTTTTAAAAGCATTTTTCTAAGTTGCATGTTGCACACACACGTCCTTTGGACATGTGTGTGCGCAACACCTGTTTCAATTTGCATTTAAGGGGTGCTACAGGGTGTCCTTTGGACACCCCTGGCACCCTTTAAATCGCTATCTTATTTGCGAGTAGCAAATTGCTAATCGCAAATAAGGAATACTCCCCATTCATTCCTATGGGCCTTTTGGCCTATAGGAATGAATGGGGAGTTATTCCTTATTTGCGATTAGCAATTTGCTACTCGCAAATAAGGAATGTGTAGGAATCGCTATTTATTTAGCAATTCCTACATGAATACCATTTTGCGAGTCCTTAATAGCGATTCGCTATGAATCGCTATTAGGGGCTCGCAAAACGGCCCGTTGATGAATAAGGCTGTAGATGCATAGGGAAATTGAGAGGCCTAAGATTCTACTTCATTTCAATTCAATAATCAAGTCACTTCCTTTATACACCTGACTTGCCAAAGGTAGCAATAGCAGGCACCAAAGGCTTACCATAGGGTGCGGTACAGGAATAGTGTCTCAGCTACAGCATAACACGCTACTGTCAACTCTATAACTATTCTAGAGACTAGTATCTTAATTTAGAGGGCAATATGGGCGTACACCCTCAAAATAACTCCACAACTCACTGTCAACACCATGGACATGCTTCGCTTCTCCAACGCCCATCTCACACCACCACTCACCCAGCTTCACCCTGCTGGCATCAATGCAGCCCTAAGTCACACTGCAGTCCATACTTTCCTCAGGGAAATGTTTGCAAGAACCTATCTTCTAAGTGTTGTATTGGATATAGGATAGGCAAAGCCCATGAGACTGATCTTTTGGGAGACATGTCTGAATGCGAAAAAAGCACAAGTTTCCATAAATGGTTATCATACACTGCCTTTGGAAACTCGCTTTCAGACTGTAATGGTGCTGCAATGAACTTTAGCATGGGGGTACCGATCAATAACATCACCCTACTAAAGGCAAAGTGCATGTGGGAAAGTCTCTTTTTGAAAAGACAACACATGCTGCCATAGGAAAAACACTTGAAGTGTACCTTTTTTGTTCATTCTTTATCTGCACTCAAGTTTTATAGGGGTGCTGCAGAAGCTCCTGCACCCCTAGTTCCAGCGCCACTGCCTGCTTGGATTACTGTACTGTAATTCTTCCTAAAATTACATTTTCTGTTGGAACAGGTAGGATTTACATGCCATGTAGTCTCAATATCATTTTAAGTGAACATTTGTTTGTTTAGTGACTAGCATGGAACAGCCCATAAAATCTTTATTTTACAGCATCACGTGATGTCACCATCAATTCATTTTTTTTGTTTACACTAAGTAATCACTTCGAACTGTCTTCGAATGAAAGTGTTTGCTTCAATACCGGGTCCTTTAAAATCGTAAACAAAACTGTTTATGGCATCAACACGAAATCCTACTTTAGGCAAAGCAGAAATATGGTCAATGCTACATTTTAGAATTGAATACTTTCTTTACTCAGTTCTTGAATGGGGAGGAGGGATACTGTGACTAGGAGGTGTGGCGCCGCGGCCAGGGCGACGGAAGCTGGGGATCAGGGTTCGATCCCCGGCTCCGGCGGCAGGTTAGCCCAGCACGATGCGACTCTGGGCAATAGCTTGCTTAATGTTCCCGACGGCCCCCAGCGCCTAGAGACCCTAACGGGTGATTGTGCGCTATACAAATGTGGATTATTATTAAGTGGTTTCCATACCTTGGATAAATGTCGCCCATAGCCGTGTGGTAATGTGATTTTTTTCCTGAGTTTCTGCGAGTTGAATAATGGTTTGCTGTGTCTGGCAGGCTGAGAATGTTAAACTGTTGGTCGGCTTACGGTATTTGAGCAAAAGTATGCATAGTTTCAGAGAATATCTAAATAAACTGTCACTTTCTCACTTTCTGCTGCAAGTAACTACTTCTTGTTGAAAGGTTACCCATAATAAATTATATGTGCTTCACTGACTTTGAAAGGGGATGAGTCATGTTATAATGGCCTCAAAATACTTTTTCTACAGCATGGATTTTACCTTTTAAATGAATAAATATTAGAACATTGGAATATTGGTAGCTCCATTGAAAACAATGGAGTGCTCCGGGCTTATAATGGCTGCTATAAGCCTGGAGCTCCAACATTCCAATGTTTCTTTGTTCACAGCTCTGGCTGTGAACAAAGGCTTCAGGGAACCTGAGGGGATTCCAATCCCCTCACGCTCCCAAAAGGCTTTGTTTTTTTTTGTTAGAACATTCTGTCCACTAGTGACAGAATGTTCTAATAGCCTTATAGCCCTTCGTAGATGGGCTATACAGCTATTAAAGTCCCTCTCCCTTGTTAAAGGCCCTCGCCTTCGGCTCAGGGCCTTTAACGCTGGAGAGGGCCTTTAATAGCCAGTATAGCCCTCTACCGCGGGCTATAAGGCTATATTAGAACATTGAAATATTGGTAGCTCCATTGAAAACAATGGAGTGCTCCGGGCTTATAATGGCTGGTAAAAGCTCAGAGCTCCAACATTCCAGTGTTTCTTTGTTCACAGCTCTGGCTTGTGAACAAAGGCTACAAGGAGCCTGTGGGGATGTCGATCCCCTCGCGCTCCCTGATTGCTTAGTTTCATTTGTTAGAACATTCTGCCCTCCAGTGGCAGAATGTTCTAATAGCCTTATAGCCCTTCGTAGCAGGGCTATAATGGCAATTAAAGTCCCACTGCTTTGTTAAAGTCCCTCGCCTTCGGCTCAAGCCTTTAACGCTGCTGTGGGCCTTTAATAGCTGGTATAGCCTGCTACAGCGGGCTATAAGGCTATATTAAAAGCACCTACATGCAGGGAGGCACACATAGGTGGGCACGCAGGCAGAGACACACAACAAACAGACATAAGCAGACACATGCTAACATGCACATTTGAGGCTCATATACTGTTCTTAAAGGGTGCTTCACTGATCTGCTGACACAAGCCTAATGTTGCAATTCACACGCACACGCTTCAAACATTCTTCTGCAGAGCGGCTGACCCAAGAGTGATTGGGGATGAGGTGAGGTACTGAAGCAACACAGCCTTCCTCAGTGTTGTGATGCCGTTATGCCCCAGGTGGTGTGCGGTGCCACGAAGCACCTCGGATTCTTCTGCTCTGGAAAAACTAGCTCATTCCCATGAGTAGACAGGAAACTATCTTAAAACAGATTGCAGAGGTAGCAATTAAGTCGTTGTAAGCACTCAAAAAACATGCATAGAGTCTTGCCTGGTGTATCCGAAATACAACTCTTTCCTTCGTCACAACTTCTAGCCCCATTGTGTTTCATCCGGCATCATCGCTTGGACTTCCCAGGGTTAGAAAATACATACAAAATAAACCTACCATAACCATGTTGACTCAAACTCACTGAAAATCCATCACTAACAGAAGAAGAATATTAAATATGTGTCTCATGCTGCACATTTTCAGTGCCTACAAATCTCCACAGTCCTTTCCACCATAGTCTCTATAGATATACTAGGTAAGTTCATGCTGATTTATTTTCATAATCTTTCATCACTTGTGTGGTTAAAAGTCCATTAGCATATCACTTATTCTGCACATCATGCAATCAAATTGACTGTGAAGATTGCGGGCGGGTCTGAGGCACAGGTTTAAGACTGATTTGCAGATAGCTGGGTCCAAAGTCAAACCGTGGTGGCATAGTGAGCAAAGGAAAGATTTAACTCAGATCTCTTGACTGAAAATGAATGTTTGCTTTATTCAGCATTGCGATGATTATTTGTTGCCGCAGCACTGTGGAGATTTGTAGGCACTGAAAATTTGCTGCATTAGTCAAATTCTGTATTCTTCTTTCGGTGATGGATTCTGATTGTTTACAAAATAGAAAAACATTTCAAAATTCAAAATAAAAAACAATTCATTATTAATCAAAAATCCTGTACCTTCTATCCCTCACTACTCCCATTCTCCCATTCATAATCATATCTGACATCACATTAAAAAGGTGTAATCCCGGACTTCCAGCATACTCCATTATTACACTGCATGTGCCTTGGATCAGTTATTGCATGGCACCATGTGGATATCACTGACTAGAGCCAGTCCTACGAAACACCAGAATATCAATATATACTATATTATATTAAACATTCTGACATTTTGATCTATGGCCTGTAAAAATTGTGGTTTCAGACAGCGATAAAGCCTCAAGCCTCATGTGGTTTGATCTCTTGACCAATGAAGCTTGGCCCTGAGGAAGATGGAATTATAAAAGCAATAGCCACCGAAATGTGGGACTACAGTTTTTAGACTCATCAGATGCTAAACAACAGTGCAGAAATGATTGATCCAAACAAGGCAATGAAACTACCAACTTGTTTCCTATGGTTATAGATATGTGATTACTTGTAAGGATATGCAATCATTTAAGGTGATGAGAAAAATTGTTGCCAAAATATGAAAAAAAAAAAATATTAAACATCATGATTCCTGTTAGTCCATAGATAGTGCTGATTAAATACTAACCTAGAAATAATACGCATTTAGAGGTAGTTTTTTTTTTGTTTTGAACAAAAGGTATCACTTCAAGTTCCAGTAGGAGAAGTCTCTTTGGGGAGGGGTAGTAGAGATCAATGCATCTACTTCTGTCTGCTGATCCTTCTATGGGACATAAAATTGTGGTTACCTTTATGTGACCGTCCATGATTGTCATGTGCCAAAGTTAGCCCTGGTAGGCAAATTGCCAATTTATATGTACACTGTACTTTCTTAAAGTTGCTTTCCCTTTGTCACATCAACTTTTGACACATATTTGCATTTTTGACAGTTGGGTAAGTTTCTAAGAAACACCGAACTTGTTGACACAAAAGAACTATGTGGGAACTATCTCACTGTCTTGGCTTTACGTGAAAGGCCTTCACGTGGATGGCTCAAATGTGTTTGTTATAACGTCAATATGACAACACAGTTATCTGTGGAAAACAAACAATAGGCAGCCTGATCACAACCACGGCCCAATGCAAAGATGCCTTTTTCTATATATTTCCTTTTCTTTTTTTTTTAAATACAATCAGGGAAGATGCTTCTGCTGACTTAGAGGGGTGCCTGCATACTGAAGCTTTTACCTAGCAGCTGACTGACATCTCTGTGAGGGGTGTCCAGTTTGTGACCAAGACGGGGGTCCTACAATTATTACCCACCAGGTGAAGAGGTTAAATCATCCAGATGTTTTTTTTGACAGACCATACACTCACACCCTAGACACATAGGTTAGGGTTTCCATCATAGGAGCATGTTAAGTCGTTATTTTATGTGTAAGCATATATCAGGTGTCTCAATAAGATGGTGGAACTCTTCATTTTATTCACTGTTTTGACACTCATTGTAACTTTTGTCTGCTTCTGTGAATTAATTATTGTCATACACATTTTCTATTCAAGAATCAGTATGGTTAAATAAAACTGTCCCTTAGTGTATTCTTTGCATATTTCTCTGAGCAAAAGAGAGCACGAGTGACTAGGCAAAATGTTCTAGGTCTGTCACCATAGTTCCTGAGGGAACAGGGTTGTCATGTTCAATAGTTGCCAGAACTGGTTGTCCCCTCTCTAGGTTTAGAGGGGCTAATGGTGGCACTGTGAACTAGCCAGTCCAAGGGACAACATATCCTGCAGGGGTGCATGGAATCAGTCTGGCACCATCCAAAGTTTATGTCATCCACTAACACACAATTTCTACTAATTAGTGGAAATTACACGACATGATAAGATAAGATGGCAGGGATATAATTCATCATCATCTGTATAGGGTTTGACCACCTGGCAGAAATGTCTGGGTATCTCTGTTTCTCTATAGGCAGCTATTGTGCAATGAGATTAGCATTCCATTGATGTCAATGATTACCATTCATGGAGTTTCCATTACTCTGGTTCCCTCTAGCTTTGTTTTCTCACTTAGCATCTACACTTTGTATATTGTGGATGTGTTGTTTCTCCCTTTTGTTTATATTATCTTGCCTTACTGAGTGAAGTTTTTGCTTCTTATCCTTTGGGAGATTCCCTCGAGCCAATAGATTTCACTTTAGCCAATGGATACTGAGGGCTCTCTGTGATTACTCTCAGCCATATGTTATCAGGAAATGAAACAATGACCATGGATTGGATAATAACTCATGGGAAGTGAAAGAAGGTTATTGGGAACTGTACATTGTGAAATAGCATTTCTGTTGCCTTTCTCTGCTGGGGCACCTTACCATGTGTTCAAATCTGTTAGACAGGGGGGGCGTGGCAAACAGCCAAGCAAAATGGCTGCAGCTTAGAGGAGCTTCGGGGAAGGCGCAAGTTCTCCCAACAATCCGACACACAATCCATCCATAAATCCGGCCTCAAAGATGCCCACTAGTATCGGAGTATGCGTGGCACCTTCCGACCCCACTTCTGGCCATAAAACTGCATTCCACACGAATCTGGGGCTGAGGCAACAGACGCGTCCGAGCTGCATGGCTGAAGCCGGGGCCTCGATTGGTGAAGGGGCCTGGCCGGGGTGAGAGCAAATCGGCGAGACCAAGGAAGTAAGGGAGGGGGCTGCAGACAACGCACAGAGCCTGAGTGAAATGGAGATCGCTCCGGCTGAACAGCCCTGCCATTGGTGGAGGAGAGACAGCGATGCGGGACCCCGGTAGGGGTCCGGGGTGCTAGAGGACCGCTGGTGATGAGCTGAGCTGGGCAGCAATTGTGAAGGCGCCCGGCGAAATTTTCTTCTGCAGATCGAAGGCAAGTAAGGGGAAGCGATACCCTTGCCTTGCGGGCTCAATCACTGGCGTCTTCATTGGCGGTACATCCAGGCATAGAAGACACTCCCGCTCACACGCTTCGAAGCAAGGAGTCCGTTAACTTGCTGGCATTGGCCCGGAGAACCAGAGAAAGTCCCGGGAGAGAATACATGCAATACCAGTACCCGTGTTTCCCCGTATTGGGCCATTTTCAATAAGGCGCTGCCCACCTACATATTGCCCTGCCAACCACAAACTTACGGCACAGCGAGAAAACTGACAGGCAGCGCGTGGCATGAAGACACGCAGCAGGCGTCGGTGAGTGCCGTCTAGTGCCCCAACAACCAGCCACAGATGGGGAGCAGAGGTCCATGCACGACCCCCCAGGTCAAGCTGGACAAATATGCATATTCTAAAGACTTTCCAGCTCTATCTGAATGGCAGGACCCATCGGAAATGGCCCCAACACCGGAAGGTTCGGTCAATGTCACACTGGAGGATATGATGTGCGCCCTGAACAACGTACATACAACGGTGGGGTTGATCTCATCTGATGTTTCCTTCCTGAGGGCGAACTTTCAAAAAATGGCCACCAGAGTCACAGAGGTAGAAAAGGTGATGACGACCCTCACTAAAGACACCACCACCCTGCAACAGAAGCTCAGTCAATTGGAAGCCAAAAACAAGCTCATGGCGGCCAAGCTTGATGATCAGGATAGGCGCTCCTGGCACCACAATGTCAGAATTACTGGTGTTCCGGAGAGCGAAGGAGGCCCAGCAAAGGATCTTTATATAGAAGACCTTATCAAGTCTAGGCTTCAGCCCAAGGGGCTCTCTGCATTTTTCTCAGTGGAAAGAGCACACAGGGAACAGGGGGGGCAGGCCAAAGCCGTGGACTCCCCCCAGACCCATCCTGGCCCGCATCTTTAATTTCCGAGAGGTCATACTGCAAACAGCACAGATGGCTTCTTCACTACGTCTACAGAACTCTGTGGTCTCATTTTTTCCGGATTACATGGCGGCAGTCACAAAGCGACGAAGGAGCTTCCTTGAGGTAAAAAAGGAACTCAGGAGCAGAGAGCTAGCCTATTCAATGTTGTTTCCAGCAAAACTATGAGTGGTGCAGACGGAAAAACTTGGTTCTTTGATACGACAGAGGAGGCCAAGTAGTGGCTCGAGGGCTGGAGACAGGTGGGAGGATCCCGACGGACAGGGAGACATCAACAGCGACTCAGGGAGGGAGACAACTCCCAGGACCACAGACACAAGAACGGGGAGGAGGATTCTCGTAGGCGGAGGCTGGGATGTGAAACTAGGTGACATTCCATAGTCGGACCTGTCCCCAACACGGAGGCACGTACGCAGCTGGTGCCACATCATGAAGTGCACACTTGGATGAAGTCGGATGGTGTGACCGGACTGGTCTTCCCAGACACCGAACTGAGACAGCACAATGGGACTCTGGAAATGCACAGAAAAGTTACGATCCACAGATGAATAGTTGTCTTTGAGTAGGGGATGACCAAGGCGCCTCTCGGACTTACACCCCTCCACACGCAAGTACTGTTTAATGTGATTGAAGCACTCTGCATTGTTGGGGTGGCGGGTAGTTGAGAATCCGTCTGGCAGGGGAGCAAGGAGGGGGTTGGTGGGGGGGTTGTTTCTTGTTCATGGTTGTTGACTTCACATTTTACATTCAAGCTCAAGTATAGCAGACACAGTTAGTCACGCGACCATTGCTACACACACTTAGCATTCCACTGGTGAAGACCCACTGCTGTGTCATTGTCAATAAATTCCCAAGACTATGGCATCTGAGGCCACAAGCTTGCGGTTAGATAACACACATACACGGGGCTCTCCCTTGACCATGATATCCTGGAATGTGAACGGACTCAGAAACAAGATAAAGCGGGGTCTAGTTTTACAGTATCTTAAGAGACACACCCGATCAGTCATCCTTATGCAAGAAACACACCTGGTGGGCACGGCCGTTAAAGCACTGGACAGATGGCGTTTTAAAATGGTAGCCCACTCTGAATTTACATCTGATTCTAGGGGGGGTCGGGATCCTGATCCTAAAGAGCTGCCCTCTGGTAATGACCGGGTCATGGACAGATGATCAAGAGTGCTTTGCAGTGGCCTCCTGTCAATGGGAGGGGAAGGTATTTAACTTTGTCTCGGTGTACATCCCTCCGGCACTACACAAGGTCGCTTTCCCAGCCCTGAGTAGGTTCCTGCTCGATCTGCCCCCGGGGAACTTGTAATAGGGGGCGACTTCAATGTCACAATGAATGATGCATGGGACAGACATCCTCTGAGGGTGCGGGGAGCGGGCACATAGACCTTGCAGGACTTCACCAATGCACTGGGTTTGGTGGATGTTTGGCGCATGCAAAACCCAACAGAACATCAGTATACGCTTCACTCAAGCACGCATAACTGTCTTTCCCGGATAGACTTTTTTCTCACTGCACCAATGGGTTTAGATAAAATACAAGAGATCAAACACCTCCCTAGAGGCATCTCAGATCATTCTCCAATACTATTGGCACACACATCGCACCTCCCGGGTCGGAGCCGTATTTTCCCCATTAACCCTGGATATCTCAAGGTCCCAAACATAAGAAAGGCCATTCATAAGACCTCGAAACAATACTTTCAGGAAAACACGCATTCAGTTTCCTCTCCAATCGTTCTCTGGGAGGCATACAAGACAGTCCTGTGCGGACAAGCTATCTCTGTGATCTCTGCTCACAAACACGACGGAAAGCAACAGGTATGGGAGCTAGAGCGAGCGGTTGACCATGCGGAGGGCGTACATGCTACAGACGCCAACAATGCCAATACCCATGCTCTTGGTCTTGCTAAACAAGCCTATAGGGACCACATTTGGGAGGCGACCAGGGCTCAAATCACGAACGTGCAGCACACGATCTATGAAGTGGGGGACCAGGCTGGCAAACTGCTAGCGTGGTTAAACAAAAAAGAAAGGGCAAACCGGTGGGTAGTGCAACTCAGATTAACGGGGAGACAATTACAGATTCCAACGACATCGTCATGGCATTTGCACGCCATTACGAAACAGTTTATACTCCTGTTGCCACAACAACAGTTGATGACAACTTAGACTTCCTTAGAGCCGGAAACCCTTTTTGGGTAGCAGCGCGTGTTACAAAACTAATTTAATAATAATAATAGAGACATGCATCTCCCAAAACTGACATTGCAAGATGTACAACTACTAGAAGCGGACCACACTTGTGCCAAACCTGCTGAGAATGTACCTAGGCAGCTTGGCAGCGGGAACAATTCCTCGATATCAGAGGGTGGCGACATTTATAGCAATACTCAAACCCGGCAGCCCCCCCAGGAGTACAACTCCTACGACCGATCTCGCTCCTTAACGCGGAAGCGAAAATACTGGCAAAGGCGCTAGCGGCCAGGATGCAGCCCCATCTCGCGGTACTCATACACCCAGACCAATCCGGCTTTATGCCAGGCAGAAACATGGCAATGAACCTGCGACGGCTACATGGTGTACTGGCTCGAGGGCCCTATATCCAAGAGGAAGCGGTTATTCTCTCACATGATGCCAGTATGGCCTTTGACCGGGTGTAGTGGCCCTTCCTTTTTGCAGTGCTGCGACATTTTGATTCTGGACCAAAATTCTGCACCTGGATACAACTGCTCTACATACAGCCACTGGCACAAGTAGTGATAAATGGGCGATTGTCAGAGGACTTTCCGCTGGGGCGTGGAACTAGGCAGGGCTGTCCCCTCTCCCCACTGCTGTTGCCCCTGGTGTTAGAGCCGCTGGCGGGGTGGATACAGAGAGACCCAGTGATTCAGGGAATGAAATGGACAGAGGGATGGGAGGACCGTATCTCCCTATATGCAGATGACATATTATTACACTTGACACACCCGAGATGGTCCCTTAATTGCTTACTTGACATTTGTGCGTCCTATGGTAGGGTCTCCGGCTACTCAATAAACTGGGCCAAGTCTGTGCTATATATACTTAAAGGACCTTCCCTACACTTGCCTTGGGAAGCTGCGATACAGATAGCACAGGACGGTTTTAAATATCTCGGTATGAACATCACGCCCCACCATACGCAATTCATAGAACGTAATTTACTCCCACCTCTGAGGAGGTTGAAGAGTGATGTTGAAAGCTGGCACTCCCTCCCACTGACACTGCTTGCTGGGTAGGGCTGCGTTGTTTAAAATGATGGCTCTCCCTAGGTTCCTATACACACACTTCAAAATACACCCATGCCAGTTCCCCATTCATACATTAAAGCCATCGAGGCGGAGGTGGGCCACCTCCTATGGGAAGGAAAGCCTCACCGAATAGCAATGTGTAAACTAATACGGAGCTGGTGCAATGGCGGCATCGCCCTGCCTAACGTTCAGTTATACTATTGGGCATCCCAGCTCATAGTGATTAATCAATGATTCATGGTGCAATGAGCGCTGGCATGGGAAGGGGTGATAACTCAGCATTCACCGCTGTGGGACTCCCCCAGGTTTGGCAAGCTACGCTTGAGCAAGGGTTTTAGAAGATTGGACCTTATAGGAATATCCAGGGTTGGCGACCTATGGAAAAAGGGCGAGGTGGTTCCTTTCGCACATCTACAGGCAATGTATCAGATGGCAGGGAGGGAACAATACCGATATACTCAAATTAAGCATGCCCTGATGAAGACCATACCTCCAGGAGCCTATCTGCCCAGGTCCTCTCCACTCAAGGATCGTTTGTTAACAGACTCACTATCCAAAAGGCAATCTCATTAACATATCGAAAGTTGATCAACAATCAGAAAGATCTCACACATACCCTAAAGGAGAGATGGCAGGTGGAGGTGGGAGGGATGGACGAACAAGAATGGCAGGAGGCCCTGGCATCCTCACGGGAGGTGGCGACCCCTTCCAAATTAAAACTCGTGCAACTTAGAATACTGCACCGAGCGTACTTCACGAGAATGACACTACACATAATAGGGAGGGCAGACATGCCATTTTGCCTGAGGGGTTGTGAGTTCACAGGTAATTTCTACCACACAATATGGGACTCTCCCCACATTACACAACATTGGAGGGTGGTTATGGCTACGATCACCCAGGTGTGTGGTTTCAAGGTCCCCCCTGAACTTCAGCGATGCCTGCTTAATGTATGGGAGCCCACAAATCTCAACTATGCGGCACAGGATTGGGCAACCCACAGTATAACACTAGCCAAAAGAAATATTGCACAGCACTGGGGAGCCCCAACGATACCCTCCCATCAGCAGTGGTGTTGTGACCTTGATAGCGCCATGGTTGCGGAAAAGGCAGTCTTTATTAATAGGCAAGGCCCCCGAAAATGGACATGAGTATGGGGGAAATGCAAAACTTATCGGGGAAACATATGTGCCCTTCCACCCGAAGACTCAGATCCGGACTTGAGTGACTGACAAACTGAAAGCAGGCACACCATGAGAAGTCTCCCACCTGAGTCAAAGAAATTCAAAAATTGTACGGCGGTGGGATGGGCACAACTGTATTTATATTTATACTTATTGTATACAGTGGTATTGCTTGTTATATCATGTCAACAAATATCTGTAACTGTCAATGATTGTGTACTGCTCTGCTCGATGTGTATAATATTAACAATAAAATGTTTATTAAAAAAAAATCTGTTAGACAGGAGAGAATGAGCAATATGACATAGCAATACTCTTTTGACAAAACAGAAACAGGGAATCATAGTAGTTGTATTCATTTCAAAGACAACTTTCCAAAACTTGCAAAATGGTTAGTGGAACATACCTGTGGAAATTATGCAGTTGAAATGGGACAGACACTTACAATATGACACACATATGTGTAATGGGTTATTGGGTGTTGGAACACTTACAGCCACCATACATACCATCATGGGCCATGTAATGGAGATTGACACCTGTAATCTTACATACAACAAAATACATTCCCACAAACATTCCAAACTATCTGATACTGATAGTTTGACGTTTCTCTGTTATTAACATATGTCCAGAACACATCGGCAACAGCTGAGTTGAGAACAAACTATATACTTTGAATTTTTTATTTTTTAGTCCTATGCCAGCACATGTAATTCACTTTAACAGGAGCAAAGACCAAGGTTTATGTCCTATAAATCAGCTAAGTGCTTGTATTTGGTTTTATTACTACTACACTCATGAATTGAACCAGACAACAGGCTAGCTGGATGTCCCCTCCTTCAAAGCATGCTTTCACTGCCAGTCTGCATGTTGTTATCTTTTTTCTGTTCAGGGCAAGTTTTATTATCATTCTTCGTTCTTTGTCTAATATCTTACACAAGCACACTAGGTGTAGCACATCTTTTTTTGCCTCCCCGCATAATCTGCACGATGTTGTTGATTGTGTTCGTTTCCATGGAGGGAGATGCAGAATTGATGGCAAGATGCCCATCCTCAGCTTCAGGTATTTTTCCTTTTCTACTCACCTAAATAAGGTTGGGGGAAGCATCTAGAATAGCTCTGTATAGCAAACCAGCTGTGAGCCCTCTCCTTTAATGCAGCCTTGTCCTCCATAAGGGACATTATTTTTACAGTTTTATTTATCAGCTCTTTAAAGCATTTTTGTGACCCAACTGCGACCCAGGGGTCCCGTAAGCTTGTAAATAGGTCATGGCTGTGCTGTCTTTTTTTCTGACTTAGCTCATTCCATAAGTACGTGCTCAAAGACCCCCAGTCTGCTCCCTTTATTTTATGCCAGCATTTAACATAGGCAGGCTTGCTTGCTATTTGTTGTTTTTGCAGATCAAACTCTAATCTTATTTGTGCCAGCAAAATGTACTGTGGGAGAATAAATATTATTCTCATTGTCCTGGAGACCATGCTGTCCAGAATGCCTGCATCTCTTCCTCTTAGGCACTCACTTCCATAAGTGGTGGTAGGGCGAAGCCTTGCTCGGATCACCTGTAGTTAAGGGGTGAGGATTGGGACAGTTATTTTATGTTTGATGTTCTTAAATGCAACCGCCAATGCAGTCCCTTTTCCTGTTATGGCTGCTTTTTGCTGGCGGGACATGCCTTTACAGTCCAATATAATCCCCAGATATTTAAATTCTTCTACTATGTCGAGGCTGAGTCACTCCAAAGTCCAGCAAAAATGGTGTGTAACCTTTTTCTGGTTTATTACCATCACTTTGGTTTTGTTTAAAGTGTATACTTACTCCATTCCTGGCAGAGAAGTTGCTTGTACAATTTATCAAGTGCTGCAGGCCTATCAGCGTACGGCTGATGAGTACGAGGTCATCGGCATAGAATAAATTTGAGAGGGTAAATCCTCCCAGATGGTGATTGCAGTTATCTAGTTCTGTCGAAAGATCTGACCTGAATAAATAGAACAGCGTCGGCACCAGGACGCAACCCTGCTTCAGCGCCCTAGTTGTTGGTATTCTCCTGGATAGACAGTCACCGGCGCCCAGCTTTATTTGTGCTCATGTAGCAGTATGGAGCAAAATCAACAAAGACAAGTGTTTTGGTGGAATTTTCATTTTAGAGAAATTTGACCAAAGTGTCTTACAGTCAATGTTGTCAAAGGCAGATGTGTAATTTATGAAGCAAACAAAAAGCGGTTTATTGATGCTTTTGATGGCATACATTAGTAGCAATATGGCAACGATATTTGTCTATGTCCCCATAAGTTTTTGGAATCCCGTTTGATTGATTGGGATTGTTGCCGATTCAGATGCCCAATCTGTGTGTTCTTCCAATAAGAGGCCCACAAAATGGTTGGCGTCATTATCTAATAAAGCACCGAGCCTATAATTTCTGCTTCATTTTTGCTGCCTTTCCTATAAATAGGTGAGATAATTGAACCCTTCCAGGAATCTGGTATTCTTTCTACTTCCAGGATATGGTGGTGGTGGTGAGTGGGCAGTGGCAGTGTCCACAGCCACTGTGCTCGGCGCTGAGTTTTTAAATAGCGTGTGTGCGCTTTTACTCTTTATTGCTTTGCGGAAACAAAACTTTTAATCTGTGGGGTCAATTGCAGGCTTACCTGCCTTAGCGGACGCCGGGGCTGTTCTCTCCTCTCCTTCCCGCCCCGTTCCGACGCAGTGACTAGCACCGTTGCGCGGAGGGCGTGGAAGGTCGAGACTGCCACTTCCGGTGAGCGGGGGAGACCGGTTAGCGGGCTAGTCATCCTGAGGCACTCGCTCTGGGGTATATAAGGCACTGGAGGAGCCGGCTCGCGTGGTGGTGAGTGGGCAGTGGCAGTGTCCACAGCCACTGTGCTCGGCGCTGAGTTTTTAAATAGCGTGTGTGCGCTTTTACTCTTTATTGCTTTGCGGAAACAAAACTTTTAATCTGTGGGGTCAATTGCAGGCTTACCTGCCTTAGCGGACGCCGGGGCTGTTCTCTCCTCTCCTTCCCGCCCCGTTCCGACGCGGTGACTAGCACCGTTGCGCGGAGGGCGTGGAAGGTCGAGACTGCCACTTCCGGTGAGCGGGGGAGACCGGTTAGCGGGCTAGTCATCCTGAGGCACTCGCTCTGGGGTATATAAGGCACTGGAGGAGCCGGCTCGCGTGGTGGTGAGTGGGCAGTGGCAGTGTCCACAGCCACTGTGCTCGGCGCTGAGTTTTTAAATAGCGTGTGTGCGCTTTTACTCTTTATTGCTTTGCGGAAACAAAACTTTTAATCTGTGGGGTCAATTGCAGGCTTACCTGCCTTAGCGGACGCCGGGGCTGTTCTCTCCTCTCCTTCCCGCCCCGTTCCGACGCGGTGACTAGCACCGTTGCGCGGAGGGCGTGGAAGGTCGAGACTGCCACTTCCGGTGAGCGGGGGAGACCGGTTAGCGGGCTAGTCATCCTGAGGCACTCGCTCTGGGGTATATAAGGCAGATGTTAACAAGGCAGCGCAGCGGACGAGCGCAGCGGGCGCGTCGAAGGCGCGCCGAAGTGTCGCCAAAGTCGAGCCCGTCTGCGCCCGTCCGCGGCCGACTGCGGGCAAGGCGACAACCCCTGGTCGTAGGATCTCCTGGACTAGGGATCAACTCCTTGGCTTCCGCCCTCGCACTGCTTCCATATGTATGCACGGATTGATGGGCAGCGACAGGGTATGCCCTCACTGTGGTTTCCGTGTTACTACCATGCCGCGGGTAACCACGGAGCAGGCATTGCCCTGTGGCCTCCTGAATGTGAGGTCATTACGTAAACACAGGCTTGATGTGTTCGAGCTGATTACTGATAAGAAGATCGACCTACTGTTTCTAACGGAAACGTGGTTAGACCAGTTTTCCGACTCTGACATGATCGAGGCCACACCGGAGAATTACTCCTGGGTCAGGCAGGATAGGTCAGAGGGGGTGGGAGGGGGGATTGCGATTATTTTTAGGAAAACTTTGGGCTGCTGCTTAGAGCGCACGCCGATCGTGGAGAGTGAGGCGGGCCTTTTCACGATCAAAATCAACGGGGGCACGACGATTAATGGCTGTTTGGTATATCGGCCGCCAGGGGCTTGCACTAAGTTCCGGGAGAGCCTGCTAGAAAGCCTCATGGAGGCGACCCTGCGCAGGGACAAATTCCTCCTATTAGGAGACCTGAACTTGCACCTAAATTGCCCAGAGGACACAGGGGTCAAGGAGTTCTGTCGGGACATGCTTGCCCTTCAACTGGATCTGAAGCTACTTGACCCCACGCATCGACAGGGACACCTTTTGGACCCGGTCTATGCTAACTGGGGAGGTGTGGAGGTGTCAGGTATAGAGCCCATCCCCTGGACCGACCACTATCTGGTGGCATTCTCCATACAAAACATAAAACCCAAAAAAGCCAGCCAGGCACCCCCTAATTATCTTAGGAGGAAGTGGGCCAAATTCTCGGTGGAGGATTTTAATCAAGCCCTAAGTAGGGATGGTCAGCCTGGGGGCGAAGACATAGAAACAGCGGTCTTCAACCTGAATCAGCGCATCACTGAAGCGCTTGACCAGACAGCCCCACTCTGCCGCACATCCACATGTGATCGGAAAGACCGTTCAGCCCCATGGTTCAGTGCTGAGCTGAGGTTAACAAAGGCGGATTGTAGGCGGGCAGAAAAAGTCTGGAGGGTGTCTTATGATAACATGGCTAGGGAATTGTTTCTGGAAAAAAGGCGCCTTCACCATAGGCTGATAAAAAAGTCTAAGGCAGCCTACTATGCTGGACAAATCCAGGGGGCGGAAAATTCCGCCAAGGAACTCTTCGGCATCTATAAATCCTTGACCTCGGTTAATGTACCTACAGAGCTGGAGAGTTGTTCAACGGAGTCATGTGATCGGATCGCCGAATATTTCTCCGCTAAAGTAGAGAAGATCTACTCGACTTTCCCTAATCCACCGACAGGGTCTGACCTTGAGGTAGCACTGGGGGACACGGAGACGGCGGGGCATATCACATACTTCCGCACTCCTCCTCTGGAGGAATTAGTAGTGATGTGCCGCTCTGTCAAATCAGGGTCCCCGTGGGACCCGGTGTCGCCAAAACGCTTGGCAGATAGTCTGGTAGTCCTGGAGCCTTATATAAGGCACGTCCTCGACGTCTCTTTCGGATCAGGAAAGCTGCCTGAGGGGTGGAAACAGGCGGTGGTGCTCCCGCTCCGGAAGAAACCCCACTTAGGCTTCGAGGTACTAGAGAATCTGAGGCCCATCTCCCTCCTGCCTTTTCTGTCCAAAGTGGCGGAAAAGGTGGTCAATACCCAAATAATGAAGCACGTGGAAGAGAGGGGACTGCTCCATGCGACGCAGTTTGGTTTTAGGCCACGACACTCTACCGAGTCCGCCCTTCTTATGGCTACGGAACATCTGAGAGAGGGTGTGGATGCAGGCCAAACTATGGCCTTGATCCTGCTGGACCTCAGCGCGGCGTTCGACACTGTAGCGCATAACATCTTGCTACAGTGTCTGAACAGAGGTGGCATCTCTGGCACCGCGCTGAGATGGATCCATGATTTCCTCAATGGGAGAAGCTTTCGAGTCAGGCAGGGAGACTGCTATTCAAGGGGGGTGCCTCTGGGCCAGGGCATACCGCAGGGCTCGTCATTGAGCCCAACCCTCTTTAATATGTATGTCGCGCCTGTTGCCTCGATTGTGGAGAGCCATGGCCTCCAACTGGTCTCTTACGCCGACGATACGCAGTTGGTGATCTCCCTGTCGCACGCGCCCTGTCTTGCCGCCGATGGCTTCCGTTCGTGCATGAAAGATCTTGCCGAATGGATGGCCATCAATTGTCTGAAGCTGAACGGCAGCAAGACAGAGGTGCTGGTGGTGGGGAGAGCCCAGTCTGCCTGGTCGTCGGCATGGTGGCCATCCTGCCTTGGACCAACCCCAACCCCCTGCCAAGAGGCACGCAATTTGGGGGTGTGGTTTGATGCGGGTCTTACTTTTGGCCCCCAGATAAATAGGGTGGTGGGAGTCTGTTTCGGGATTCTGAAGAAGTTGAGGAAAGTCCTTGACTTACTCCCGATTGAAGCCCGTCAAACCCTGGTTCATGCTCTGGTGACAGCCAGGGCGGACTATGGGAACCTGTTGTACCTGGGGGCTCCAGAAAAAAGCATGGCTCGCCTGCAAGTGCTGCAGAATGCGGCAGCGCGCTTGATTCTTAGACTGCCTAAAAGGGCGCCTTCTAAGGCGGCCCTTCAGCAGCTACACTGGCTCCCTGTGAGGAGGAGAGTGGAATACAAAGCCCTCTGCACCTGTCATCGCATCTTGAATGGTAGGGCACCCGACCCTCTGACTAATTTGATCGAAGTGTACAAACCTACACGTGCGCTTAGATCCACAGGGGGCGGCCTACTGAGGATCCCGAGAATCAAGAAAGCCCGCATGGGAGGTAGGTCCTTTAGATGCCTAGCGGCAACTAACTGGAATAAACTGCCAATGGACCTGCGCCTGGAACCGGAGGAGGCTAGGTTCCGAGCGAAACTTAAAACATTTCTCTATACTAAATAATTGTCCGCTCAGTTTCTGTGTCCCCTGTTAGCTGCCTCTCCCACTTTTAGCGCGTGGACACGCCGGTGTGCGTAATCGCAGCGCTCTACAAATGTCCCAATAAATAAAATAAATAAATAAATGTGTAAAGAGTGGCAATAGTGCCGCCACCCAATAACCTGGGTCTTGCTGATAAAAGATTAGTGGGCTGCATTAGGGCCTGGTGCCCCCTCAGCTCCACCTTTCATGATTCTATTCACGATCCTTCTAGTCGAGAAAGAATGGTTAGTCTCCCAGGCTTGCTTTTCTTGACCTGACCAGTGCTTTCTGCTCCCTTGTGCCTCAGATAATGTGTCATCTTGTTCGTAGTTAAAATGATGCCAAAGATGGTTGGTCCAGGCATCCGCGGTCAAGTGAGAGTTGATTCCCTGGGCCCTTGGGTTCTGTAACTTATCCACTGTGCGTCATAACATGGCAATGTTGTTGGCTTTCGCGTCAAATAGCAATTTTGCCCATGTCTTATCTGCATTTCCTCTATTTTTTGACCAAATAAGTTTCTTCTTGCTCATTTTTAGAAGCATTGCTGGCACATGCAGCAAAAATGCCATTTGCGATTCCTTATCAGCGAAAAATAAGGATTCGCTAATACGGATCGCAAAAGCCTATGCATGTAGGAATTTGTTAAAAAAATATCGATTCCTACAAATTCCTTAATTGCACTCACAAATTGCAAGTCACAATTAAGGAATGGCTTCCCATTCATTCCTATGGGCCTATAGGCCCATAGGACCATAGGAATGAATGGGAATTGCATGTGCAATTTGCAAATACCCATTAGGTACTCGCAAATTGCACATGCAATTTCAAGGGGGCAAAGGTGTCAAAAGGACACCCTGTTGCACTCCTGAAATTCATATGTGCACCCATTTAGTGCAGACACATGCCCCAAGGGCATGTGTGTGTAACCCGTAGCTTTGAAAAATGCACTTTAGTTTTCGCTAAATACCATCAGGTTTAATTTTTCGGTATTTAGCGGACTCTAATAGCGAAATCGCTATTTTAAATGCCATCTTGCATTGCATTTAAGGCATCGCCGTTTGCGATTCCTTAAATGCCATTGCAATTTGCGATGTTTGCATTTGGGATGATGCATCCCAAATGCAAAAATACCGGTCGCAAAGGGGCAGATTCTGAGAAGCTGCCCGTTTGCGACCGGTTTTTCCTTTGATGCATGTGCCCCTTAGTTCCTTTTCAGTGTTCTCATCTGGACGTGTTTGATGAAGAATTTGTACTACTCTATTTATTTCTCTCTTTATACGCTTTAGTTGGGTCACTTGTATTGTTGAGAGTTGCTTTCCTTGCATCCTCGGTAACCTGTTGTATGTCTGCTGTTGGGTTTTTGCTCCTGCATTTCTTAGAAAGGGGTGTATTTTAGACTTGAGCTCCAAAAAATTGTCGCTCTACTCATAATTTCATCCACCATGACTGACAATTCTACTTCAGTAAAACGTGAATTTTTGGGGCCTGGCATTGTGCAAAGAAATATGATTAAATAAAAAATTAACCACTAGGTAATAAATGAAAGGAGATTTTGAGACAAGAAACAGGAAAAAGGGAAAACATAACCACATTTAACTGGCAAAATCTCTGGCAGAGAATGTTGTAGTGCAGTCGAATAGCAAAGGATCACAATCTGAAATGGGATGTGTTTTATTGTGTGGTATTCCGTTGTTTCCATTTGGCCAATGAGCATTAGGTGTGTTCCACTAGCATCCAATGGCCACAATGATGGTATATTGTTGAGCGCGTACCGCTACGGACTCCCTCCATCAGGGAACCTCTGCTAGGAGCGTGCCAGCACAACTGTGAAATATAAATCTGCTCATCAGGAACCAGCCGGCCTGATGGAGATGGAGTACTATTCGCCAGCATTGGAGTCTGCCACGTTGGTGCCGGTGTGCTGCGACCGCAGCGGGAAGCACTCTGTCGACGCAGACGGTGAGTCAGCCTGAATGCATCTAAATATGGCAGGTGAAAGACCGTCGACTTGGCGGAGTACTTGGGACTGCCGCCGCAGCGGGACAGCCATAAGACCATCAAGATCTATATCAGACCCTTAACTTAATTCAAGTACCATCGAGTTAATTATATTGTTTAGCCAGTTGCCCCTGACAGTTCTGGATGTCACAAGTCTTCCTCGTCCCATGCATTCCTCGCTGCACACAATGAGAAATTCTCATGGTGCAGGGAATACTGCCAGCATTCTGCCATTTTTAGGGTAAAGCCGGCCAGAGCCTGCTACAGCATGCGCTAGCAGATGCGTCTCACTTTTGAGACACTGTTCTTAACAAAGAAGGGTTTGGAGCCCGACCATTGCTTACCATTTGTTGGTTTGTGTGGCACTCTTTGTACAGCCTCATAATTCGTCACTGCAGGCCTAGCATCATTTCAGTTCCTCTCTGTGGAGCAGAGGCCAAGCACTGATTGATTCAACGTAATCTGTGCCCATCCACTGCTCCCGAACTGATTGAGGTACTAATTTGTTCTTTTTAACTTCTAGTGGCCAGCAAACAGAAGGCGTGTCATTTGCAAAAACGTGCCCAGCAGGACAAACAAAATTGCAAAGATTTATTTGCTATAGTTAACTTTCTTTTATTTTTCCAAGTCTTCTTTTTTATACTCATGTTTTTTTTGTTTTTTTAACATGGGCACTGCTCTCAATAGATGAGGATTACCTTGTTCTAAGTAATGCAAAGAGACATTTTTTTTCTTATGTGTAATTCCTGAAATGATGCTTTAACACATATCCGTGCAGTACACCGCAATCTACACAACTATAATTCAGCACTTTCCAATCCATGCTAATCCACACTGCCTCACCCCACTCCAATCCACCCCACTCTAATCTGCTCCACTCCAGTCCAAAACAATCTGCCCCCCCTCCAATTTACCCCACTCCAATGCAAAACAGTCGGCCCCACTCCAATCCATTACACTCCAAACTTTGGCACTCCTACCCAAAACAATCTGCCCCACTCCAATTCAAAACAATCTGCCCCACTCCAATTTGCTTCACTCCAATCCAATTGCCTCATTCCAATCTGCTCCACTCCAATCCAATCCCCCCACTCAAATCTGCCACACTCCAATCCAATCCACATCCACAATTCACCCACTCCATTCCAAATCACTCCACTCCAAGCCACCACAATCCACCACATTCCAATCCAATCCACCCCAGACCCAGCCAATCCAATTTACCCTACTCCAATCTAAACCACCCCCTCCCTCCCTAACCCGCCCAACTCCAATCCAATCAACCAGCAATCCACCCCACTCCAATCCTAAACAATCTGCCAAACACCAATCTAAAACAATCTGCCCCACTACAATCCAAAACAATGAGCCCCACTACAATCAGACCTACTTCAATACAAAACATTCATTCATTCAAAGATCTTTATTTCGGCACTCTATACTAATATAATAAAGAGAGAGCCCAAACAGGGTAATCTCAGGAACCACAGCACCAATCACAACACCCAATACAGCGTTGGAAAGGGCAGTTGCAGCAGAAGGACATAGGCTATGCAGACACCCACCATATACATTTAAAAGGTAAAAGAACTGTGCCAGCAAAGTAGTCCCTTGTGGGCGTGTCTGAGTTGTGCTGTGGGCGTGTGCTGGGGACGTGACAAACGCTGGGGGGCATGTGGAACGTTCCGCCCTTCATGCCATGTCTCATAATGTGTGCTGTGGGCGTGTGCTGGGGGCGTGGGCATGTGCGGGGCGCGGGATTACGGGGAAAAAAGCGAGCGTTGTGCCCAATATTTCATTGTTTTTTCTTCCCAGGTTCTGTACATTCCAGCTCCGGGTGTCCACCCTGCTCACTTTAAATACCACTGAACCCCATAATCATAACCCACCCTTACTCCTTAAAATACCCCAATACCCTTAAACACCAACCCATCTTAACCCTATAAATATACCCTGTACCCCAAAACCCAAACGTATCCCTAAACCCTAAAAATTCCCCTGTACCCCAAAACCCAAACCTAGCCCTGAACCCTATAAATACCCCTGTACCTCAAAACCCAAACCTACCCCTAAACCCTAAAATTACCCCTGTACCCCAAAACCCAACCCTGGCCCTGAACCCTAAAAATACCCCTGTACTCCAAAACCCAAACCTACCCCTGAACACTAAAATACCCCTGTACCCCAAAACCCAAATCTAGCCCTGAACCCTTAAAATACCCCTGTACCCCAAAACCCAAACCTACCCCTGAACTCTAAAAATACCCCTGTACCCCAAAACCCAAACCTAGCCGTGAACCATAAAAATAACCCTATACCCCAAAACCCAAACCTACCCCTGAACCCTAAAATACCCCTGTACCCCAAAACCCAAACCTAGCCCTGAACCCTAAAAATACCCCTGTACCCCAAAACCCAAAACTAGCCCTGAACCCTTAAAATACCCCTGTACCCCAAAACCCAAACCTACCCCTGAAGCCTAAAAATACCCTCTATACCCCAAAAACCAAACCTAGCCCAGAACCCTAAAAATACCCCTGTACTACAAAACCCATACCTATCCCTAAACCCTAAAACTACCCCTGTACCCCATAACCCAAAACTATATCTGAACCCTTAAAATGCCCAAACACCCCAAAACATATACCTCAGTATCCCAAAACATATACCGCTATACCCATACTTACCTTATCCAAACATTTAAAAAAAACATGCTTTTACCATTCATGCATTTACAACGAATTTCGTGGTATATGTATGCGTGGTAAAAGCATATAAAATGTAATGCCATGCGTTATAATGGCATTGCGGAGTCATGGTACTTTCGTAATGAAAGTATGCGGAGTGTTGGTATGCGGAAAGAAAGTTGCGGAATAATGGGTGTTTACCCTCCCCTGGTAAGTACATTGGTGGCACGGTGGCCCACATCTCCGGCAACATACTCATATTTTTTCACCACCGATTTGAATAATGCACAGATCTCTCTCATTGATGGCCAGCACCGACATACACTTTTAGACACACCTCCCGCCACAAGTTCTAGAATTGCGAACTTTAGAGCTGGGGAGCTACGTTCGAATCTCGGCATCAGCTCAACATCCTGTGATTCCAGGCAAATCGCTTTGTCTCCCCGTGCCTACCACAAATGAATGTGTTCTTCTGTAATGTAAATTGTGCTCATGCCATGTTGTCGAGTTCGCGCTATATAATATTGCAAGGAAAAATAAAGTAGGGAAATTCGAGTTCACACACTACTGAACGCGCACTCTTAAGTGCATCAGCAGTGCACTGTGAATCGGAGCGTTTCACAGGCCTGTCACAGATAAGAAATGCTATCAAAACGAAATCCTACAAAACAATATACTACTGGCCGGCAGCAATTCATACCCGGACAACGTCGGGACGGGCTGCTAGTATACCATAAAAGAGAACAATAATATATAAGAACAGTGCAGATAGATGACAGTATAAATTACTGTGGCAAAAGTAGTTTCAGCAGATTTTACCGCAGACACATTTGGTCAGAATTCATAGATATTAAACACAATTTAGTTAAAATAATAAATAGATTTCATATAGCAGTTTAAGAACAAATAAAAGGACAATATATGACCGTGAGCTGCCGGTCCAGGCTTAAGTTCACGCAATTAGGAGCCTACACTTATGCCACAAGGCAGCCAAACATTTTGAGACGGCACATACAATCGGACCAGTTGTGTCAGATTATAATATTCTAAATGCCTGCATGCATTGTCGAAAGGCTAGATTTTTGCATAGAGGAACAAGCCAATAATTCCTAGCCTTGTGATACCCCGGACAGAAAAACAGCACGTGAAGTTCGGTTTCAGTATCAGATTTGCATGCTGGGCAGTTTTTCGGGGCAGAGGGTAAAAGCTTGCAACGGTAGAATACCATGCCTCCACTGAACATATCGTTTTTTTGCTAGAAGAGGATAAATGTCATCAAGGAATTGCTCAAATAAGTAGCAGTCTTTGACCAGCAAGAAGGAAGCTGTAGTAGAGCCAGTTTGGGGGTTGCATAGTGCGGTATTGAGTCTATCAGCACAAAATATGTTCGTGAGCTGGGTGCGCGACAACTTTTTGCAGCACCGCTCTGGGTCAGACCATAAGTCAGAGACTTCTAACCTTGTGAATTCTTTTCGTATGTAAGCAAGCCAGGGAATTTTTCCTGAACCTGTAAAGGTCAGTATTTCCTTGAGTTCTTCTCTGTAATGTATCAACTCCGGAGTTACCCAGAGCCTGCGCCAAAATCTCAAGGGTTTTAGCTCTAACTCTACGTCGATCGGTCTGATTCCCAGATCGAACCTTAAGGGAAGGAATGGGGTACTAGACGGTAGTGCCAGCAACCCTCTTAGAAATTTGTTTTTGGTCCTGATAATTTCGGACCTCTTGCCGTAGCCCCAAAGTTCGCCCCCGTACATAATGGCACCCCTGGCTTGTGTTTTGTACACCTCCAATGGTGGTCCCACAGGTTTGATGGTGGATTTATTGGATAGTTTAAGAATTCCACCCGAGAGATGGGCCAGTTTTAACTGTGACTTAATCTGCTGGGGGCCCCACATCAGGTTTTTGTTAATTGTGACCCCCAGGTAGTCAAAGGTAGTTACCCTTTCTAATATTGTTGCCCCTAAGCTTGGGTTTGGCCGAGTTGATCTCGGGGGATTGAAGATCATAAACTTTGTCTTCAAAGAATTGATCTCCAATCCTCGAGCGGTGCAGAATTCCTGGAAACCATTCAATATTCGCTGTACTCCCATGGGGGATTTAGAAAGCAAAAGGGTGTCATCGGCGAAGATGATTGCAGGGACCCTGTTACCTGCCAAATTAGGCGCATCATTATTCTGGACTCCATTCAGGTGCGAGATTACTCCGTTGACATAGAGGCAGAACAGGGTCGGTGCGAGCACGCAACCCTGCCTAACCCCCTGCCAAAAGGTAATCCAGATGACAGCGTGCCGTTTTTCCCACATCTGACTTGGCCAAAGTTGGCCTCATGTAGCCTCATCAGAACAGACAGAAGGTGAGTGGGAATACCGAGCTCGAGAAGAACAGCCCAGAGTTTCCCCCGGGGAACAAGGTCAAAAGTGGAGCGGAGGTCAACGAATACCATATAGAGGCTGCCACCCTCTAGTCTCACCGTTTTCCAGTACAAAAGTTGTAAACTAAAAATTTGGTCCACGGTGGAGGTATTCTTCCTGAACGCCGCCTGGTAGGGACTAAGGCTTGCGGACTCCTCTATCCAGTCCTGCAACCGATCCAGAATGAGTCTTGCAAAGATCTTCCGAGGGACATCAATGAGGCTGATGGGTCTGTAGTTGGATGGGAGCAGAGGAGAGCCCTTTTTAAATATAGGCACTATCTCTGCGCCCAGCCAAGTACAGGGAACCGTCATGCCTCTCAGGACCGCGTTGAACAAAATCTGAAAGAATGGGCCCCAGATTTTCGGTTCCTGCTTAAAAAGATCCCCCGGTAATTTATCCAAACCTGGGGCTTTACCTGAAGCTAGTTTGGAAATAGCATTACAAACTTCTGGCACCGTAAACTCAATCACCTCAGGGTGCAAGGTTAATGCAGATGGGGTGACCCGGTCCTCGGTGTCGTCAGTAAGTCCCTCAGTAGAGTATAGGGCCCGATAGTGACCTTCCCAGGCTTCTGGTGCTATATTAGATTTTATAGCTGCATTCGGCTCACTACTGCCATTATTGATTATAGACCAAAATTTACGGGAATCTTTAGTTGCAAGTGCCAAAGAAAGGTTGGTCCACTTTTCGTGATCCCACTCTTCCTTGGCGCAGTTGGTCAGACATTTATAATGTGCCCTCCTAGTTTTAATTGCAGATCGGTCATTCTCTTTTATAGCCTGCAATAGCTCAGTTTTAGCCTTCCTACATGCTGGATTGTACCATGAGCGATGGGGCACCCTTTTGACCCTCCCAGACACCCGAGGGTTAAGTAGCTCAGCCAAGATTAGCAGTAAGCCCTCATGAAGGAACTCCAACTTAGTTAGATATTCATGAGATGGTGGTTGGTTGATTAGTACTGCAACCTCAATAAGCAAAGGAATTATTGAGCTATAAAGTTTCCCTAGTTGTTCAGGGTGTTCCACTAATTTATGCCTACTGACTCTACGCCTGTCGTTAGAGACGATAAGATTACTATCATTGGCATCAAGAGCTGGGGGACCCTTCCTGCTGTTATAAGGTAAACCCAGTTCTAGAAATAGGGCGTTGTGGTTACTGTCCGCTCTTATGGCAACATTAAAATCAATGACCAGTGGCCATAACCTTGTCTCAGCCAAAATGTAAACTAGAAGAGACATCTGTCCTGGTTTGTTATAAGTACATTTGGCTCGGATGTCAGAGGGGGTTCGGCCATTACAGGCTCGTAAGGAATGGTTTAAGATGAATGCCGTAATTTGTACGGCTAACGGCGTCCATGCCTTGGGAAATGGAGCCTGAGTCAAAGGTATGGACCAGTGGTCATCCTCTGCAGTTTGTGCTTCATCGTTTAAGCCCTTAAGAGGTTCAAAATGGCAGTGCAGGTCGCCGCCCACCAACAGGCGAGTATCGCTCTGGATTGTATAAATAAAGATGGATAAGTCCTCAATAGTGCTAGACTCGCTAGCTAGACTGACAGGGCGAGAATAGACATTAATCAACACAAGTTTGAATGCAAAACAATATGCTCCACTCCAATCTGCCCCACTCCAACCTGCACCACTCCAATCTAAAACAATCTGCCCCACTCAAATCCACCTCACTCCCACCCAATCTACCTCACCCCATCCAATCCACCCCACAGCAATCCAATCCACCCCAATCCAGCGAAATCCAATCTATCCCACTTCAATCCACCCCACCACAATCCATCCACCTCAATCAAATCCACACCACCCAAATCCAGTTCACCCGACCCCCAATCTATTCCACCTCACCCCAATCCATTCCACCCCATTGCAATCCAATCTACTCAACTACAGACTTCCCCACCCCACGCCAATCCAATTCACCCCATTCCACTACATTCCATCTCACTCCAGTCCACCCAATGCCAATCCACCCCACTCCACCCCAGTCAAATCCACAACACCCCACTTAAATCCACTTCACTCCAGTCCATCCCAATCCAATCCACCCACCCCTTTGCTTTTCAGTCCATCCCACTTTAATGGAATTCACCCCATCCAGTCTACCCCACTTCAATCCATCCCACTACAATACACCCAACTCCACTGCAGTCCAAACCACCCCGCTCTACTGCAGTCAACCCCTCTCCACCACAATACAATCTACCCCATCCCAGTTCAGATCACCCAACTCAATCCAATCCATCTAGCCCACCACACTCCAATCCACCCCACTCCAATAAATCCCACTCCAATCCAACGTAGTAGAATGTAATCCACTCCACTTCAGTACAGTCCACCCCACCCCACTCTAGTCCAATCCACCCTTCCACAATGCAATCCACCCCACTCCAATTCAATGCACCTCACTCCAATCCAAGCAACCCCATCCAGTCCAGCCTAATTCACTCCACTCTAGTATAGCCTAGTTCACCCACTCCAGTCTAATTCACCTCATTACAAACCACCCTACTCTAATCCAATCCAGCCCACATCAATCCACTGCACTCCACCCAGTCCTATCACTCCAATCCACCTACCTCAAACCACTCTAATCCACCCCACTCCAACACTCCCCACCCCAATTCACCCCTCTCAATCCACCTCACCCCATTTCAAACCACCCCACTCCAATCCAATCCACCCCATCCAGTCCACTCACTCCAGTTCCCCCACTCCACTCAATCCAACCCACACTACCCCAATCCAATTCACCCCAATCTACTCCAATCCACCCCACTACCTGAATTCCCGCCAACCCACTCTACCCTATTTCACCCCACTCCACGCCACTTCACTCTATGACACTGCACTCTATGACACTCTCTGTCGCTGATCCACTGAACTCTACTCCCCTCTACTCAACTCCACCGCTCTCTATTCTCCCCATTCCACTCTGGGTCACTGTACTCCAACAAATTCAGTCTATGACACTCTGCTCCCTTCCACTCTACTCCAGGACATTCCACGCCACTAACTTTTAGACATGCAGCCACACTGGTATATAACTTGAAAAAAAACATTACCAAAGCCAATAGCACTTTTATAGGTGAGACCTATTTGCTTTGCCAAATGCTTGTTTCAATCTTGAGCAGATGGATGCGGAGCCAAGGTAGTGGGTGGAATTGCTTGAAGTTTCGTGTGTCCCATGATTAAAAAAAGCTAATTTTGCCTAGT
Organism: Lissotriton helveticus; assembly: GCF_964261635.1. NCBI lineage: Eukaryota > Metazoa > Chordata > Amphibia > Caudata > Salamandridae > Lissotriton > Lissotriton helveticus. The sequence goes on from NC_136065.1 coordinate 1,764,565,252, forward strand.
CCAGCTACTCAGCAGGTTTGTGAGAGCTTCACGAACTAAGAAACCCGTATCACCCCCAGCTTAACCGAGTCGTTCAATACATAAATGACCATGGAATGGATAATACCGCCTGGGAAGTGAAAGAAGGTTATTTGGAACAGCACATTGTGAAATAGAATTTCTGTTTCCGTTCTCTGCTGATCTCATTTAGTAACGGGCCTTCGATATGCTGCGAAGAGACATGCATCACATATCGTAGGTGATTACTAGTCTTGCTGACCACATGGCGGATGGACTTGTTTTTAACTGCACTGGTTGGGGCACTCTTAACTCTGCTTGATAGTTGGTATTTATACAGAAAGAGGTGAGTTTGCATGACCACGTTGGTACAAATGTTTGTTCTACAAATGTACTAACCTTTTTAAATCTTTTCCAGTGGCTAAGTTGTTGACTTCGGAATCGGGAGACCTGAGCTTTGATCACAGGTCCCCCAGCTCCACCAAACTAGGTAATTATTGTCAAATCAGTTTATTTCATGATGCTTAAGATTCCCGCCCTATAAGCAAGAGCTGAGTGTTTGTTTACAAACCACGTAACTGACAGTTTAAGACCTATGTAATGCAAATATTGACAAAGCCAATTTTTTATGGTGCATGCACACATCATATCTCGGACACATCATGTACAGATGCACACATTTTACAAAGCACAGCAATCATACAAGCATCAATGCACACAGACCTTTGAAAGGTTTATCCCACGGCTACTTTTAGCAGATTTTAATCTGTATTCTCTGACTACTTTGCACTTGCTGAGTGAGATTTTGCTTCGGGAAATGTAACGGAAGAAAGTTGTGTTCATTCTCTGCCCTCTTATACCCTGCCCGCCTTCTTACTAGTGGTACCTGTCTGTATTCCGTCCAATCCGAGACATACTTCTATAACACTCCCCTTACTCAGCTCGACCAGAAAGCCCTGCAAAGTCAACCAGGATTGGGCACTTCATGTCACTCCGGCACTTCACGGTGCTCTGCTTAAGCTGGGTGCAAGCGACAGCAGAATCCTGGGTCTTTCGAACAGGTAACATAACACCGAGGTGAGCACTGGTCTCACTGGTACCCAGACTGCCAGTGTCTCAGGGCGTCATCACCAAATACAGTTTCAGGACACCTCACTGGTCTCCATTCAGCATGGATTTCTAGCTGACCTCATGGCAATGCTTGTGCTGATAATGATATGCTCATGACAGATGTAAGTCCTGTCCTAGCCAGACGCAGCCACGGTATAAGTAGATGTTGTTTTGCGCTGTCTGTATCACTATCACTGGAAGAGTAAAAATGCGTTTGTGTATTTTCGCTAATGTATGGGCAGATGGTCGAAATGTGAAAGAACTGTTATTATGTTTGAAATGTTCAAATACAGAGTTTTTTGGTGCATTCTCTTGAGAGTGACAAAGCGTGGAACGTGCCCCGTCACGTGACTAGTTACAAATACCAGGTTGCACCTGTGCCGACCAAATCAAGTGCAGATTGCACCTGCGCCACTGATTGGGGCTGCACCATATCATAGAAGGAGGACCGCCGCCTGCATTTGGCTGCACCTGAGGGCAGATAGTAGTGATGCTAGTACCAAAAAAACATAAGGTCTGGTGCTCTGAGGTTCCAGTGCAAATACAGGTGAGTTAATATGCTGCATACTATTAATCACTGTTTAGCCCAAATACGTGTGTCTTTTTCAGTATGTTAATCGCCAACTAGTCTGGTGTAGAGGTGCCTCGAGGGATGATTTGGTCTTATGCGTGATGTCTTCATGTGTTATTTTTAACTTTAAGCCAGTTGCTCAGAAAGGTTTTATCTTGGCAACATGAACATTTAAAGCAACTTGACGATGTCAACATCTGCTCTGTCTAGAATTGTTTAATGGGGGCAGTGGAAGAAGTGCATACCCGTCACCAGGCTTTTTGATACCGAATTGAGGGTGGAATTTGCATTGCAGTATGGATTCAGCACCATTCTTGCCTGGTGAATGCTTGCAATGAACCCCGTGCACAGCAGCAGCATGTGACGAGGGGAAAGTTTACATTTTTGGTTCATTGTACACTATCACGTGACTTTAGATCCTTCACCTGTATATCATCTTTTTTTCAGTTTCATCACATGACCTCTATTGGAGCCCTATATATTAAAACGCATACATTTATTTCTTTTTCTATGTGCTCTCCTCTGGTCACCCGACTCCGTGATTCACAGACAAATTTTTTTTTGTTAATAAACCCTTGCAGACTTCATGTGTGGGCAGATTGTATTTATCAACTGTTAAAAGTCAGTTTAGAAGAGATCATCTGGGCAGGTATTGAGGGACAAACCAGTTATGGGTAGCCATGGGGACCATCCCACGATAATAGGAGTTAGATGCGAGAGCAACATCCATGGTAAAAAGAAGGAGGCTCTAGAAAGGTGCAGGAATGGGGGAAATGATAAAGGAAGGGCTAAAGCCGCATCTCAGACCCTAGCGGATGAATGTGTGAGTGAAAATGTTTGCTGATCAATCTGCACGAGGACATCTATGAGAATGGACAGGCTGTGACTGGTGTGGAAGAATGTTCCTATGCTTCTCGCTCCTCAGTGAAAAACAGGCAGGAAAAGAGCTGTACGCCCCGCCCTTACCCTTAATTTCCTTGTACCCCACCGCCTCCCAGGAATGAGCTGCAGTTCATGCTGACAGATACCGTACTGTTATCTTGGTAATGAATGAAGATGTAGTTATGGCAGTGTTTCCAATGCCCTAGGTCGCAGCCCAAGGGTGGGTTGCCAGCTGGTTTCTGGTGGGTCCTGAAAGAGCAATAAATAAAGATGACTTTACATATTACATTTATGTTGGTACATTTGCTGTGCTCCAAATACAGGGGTCCAATGTCAGGATCTGTCCTCTAAAAAATAACTACTTATTCTTTGAGCATGGGAATGGTGTTTACTTTATTTTCTCTACCTGCAAGGCGAGACCATTGTTTTTAGTGATCTATTAATCAATCAATCAATGTGCATTTATAAAGCGCAACAGCTACCTCAGCGGGGGTGTCCCGGCGCTAATGCGGACTAACAGCAAAAATCAACATAATGATACTACTTCTGAGAAAAGACCTGAGTCTTTAAGACTTTTCTGAACTCTTGTTCTGACTTGATCAGACATATATGAGGAGGCAAGGCATTCCAGAGTTTAGCTGCCTTGACCGAAAAAGACCTTCCCTCTTGACACTCTTTGACATATTGTGGCACATGAAGGAGACACAAGTGCCTAGATCGCAGTGTGCGATCCTGATAAAGGCTGAGTCTCTGCTTGAGATAGCAGGGAACAAGGCCTCTTGTGGCCCTTAGGCCATAGTCAGGGCCTTATACTCAATCCTCTTGACCACAGGGAGCCAATGTAGCCGTCTCAAATGAGGGGAAATGTGATCTATGTCACAATCATTCTCGGTTGACAGGAAAGGCTGTAGGATGTCATGTTTTGTAACCTTCGACAAAATGTAAAATGCCTGTGAATGAACTGTACACATATTTCAGAATATATTGGAATTTAGGAAAGCAAAAATGAAGCACATTTCTTTATTATTCTGAGGTGTGATAGAAAAAAGATTTTATCGGATCAAAACAAATCAAGAGACCTTTACTTGGAGATGTACAAATGATAAATATTCACTAAATCCCAATTTCCCCCACATTATCATGTGTGTGCTATATGGTTTTATCAGTTGCTCCAGAGGGGAATGCAAACATTGGTAAATAATTTGTTATTTTGGTAATTCACAGCATTTTGAAAGCATGTCCACCATTACATTTAAAATCCTCCCTGCCTCATATGCATTAAAGCTACATAGGTCACAAAACCTTTTCATTCAAAAATTGGGTCCTGGTTCTAGAAAGTTTGAGAAAAACTGAGTAAGGGAGATGGAGGCAAAGGCGAAAAAGCTCCAGCAAAAGGCACCTATGTAATGCGCCACCAGCTTGGAAAACACATGTAGTGGTATATAGGCCATGAATTAAACTCATTAATCATAAAGGGAAGAAGTCCTTTTTAGAGGAAGGTACGTTTGATCTAGAGCTCTTAAACAATCTGAGAAAAGGACAAAGGAACAAAAAAATCAAGCCAGATGCAAATCTATGAATGGTTTTCATGAACTCATACGAGAAAGCCACAAAATGCAAGCAAGAGTCTAAAATTCTGGTTATAAAAGAGAACCATAGGAGACATGGCCAGACTGGGGAAAGCAGCTCTGCTAAAAATGCTCAAACCAGCCCCGCTCCCTTCTCCTCGCACAATCTCAAAATCTGACTCTTTCCATCCATCCAGTCCCTCCCTCTCTGTTTCGTTGCTTTCTCTCTACCTTCCCCCTTCTCTTTCTCTCTTTCTTGAAGTTTCCCCGTGCATACTACAAGTTACCTTGGGGAGCTATGAAAAGTGACAGAGGCGCCAGGAGTAGCCCAAATGTTTCTAAACCAGTCTCCAAGGGCTCCAGGCCTCTGGGAAATGCCGGGTGGAATAAATGCCTGTCTGGCTCTGACAAGAGACTAAGGGCCAGATGTAGGTCGCCTAATACCGGTCGGTAACGGCCGAAATTTCCGAATTTCTGCAGTTACCGACCGGTATTAGGCTACTGAGATGTAGGTGGCCTAAATTGTAAATTCGGTAATTTACCGATTCGGTATTTTAAGGAATTGGTAAATTATCAATTCTTTTAAATACCGAATTGGTAAATTACCGAATTTGCAATGTAGGGAGCACTCAAATGAGTGCTTTTCCCATTTTAGGATTCGTTATTTACCACCAACTATAAGTTGGTGGTAAATAACGAATACCTTTGAAAATGCAAATCTGTGCATTTTCAACTGTGCCATGTGGCAGCCACATGTGCACCCATGCACTATACAGGGGTGCAACAGGGTGCCAATGTGACACCCTGCCACCCTTGTAGGTCTACCCCTATTACCGATTCGGTATTTACCGAATCAGTAATTCTCATTCATTTCTAGGGGCCTCCAGGCTCATAGGAATGAATGGGGAATACCGATTCGGTAAATACGGAATCAGTATTTACCGAATTTTACCGATTCGGTAACATTTACCAAATGATTAGCTACATATCATTTACCGATTCTAAAATACCGAATCGGTAAAATTCGGTATTTTAGAATCTGTAAATGATATTTACCTACATCTGGCCCTAGATTACCAAACTAACAATTTAAGAGACAAGGTTAGGGCTTGTATCCCTATGTCTTCTCCCCTACCCCACCCTCCATAATTCATTACCCAAGTTATACCTGATATGACATGTATGACTTGGCCTTTTTGGCTAAAGTTCCTTAAACTTTTTGCTTTCCCCCTAGACTGTTTTCCTGACATAGAGTTGCCAATTTAGATGCTTTGGGTACTTTGCCACTGCTGATCAGTGTCAAAGTACAAGTGTTCCCTGTGAAAAAGTGTAATGGTAATTAGTGCCCATGATTGGTATGTTTGCCTTACCAGTAAAGTCCCTAGTGATGTGCCAGGGCTAGTAATGCAAAGGTGTGCGGAGAAGGGAACTCAGGCCTACAGTGGAGGGCCTGCACTCAGTTTGCTAAGTTAGCATGTTGTCCTAACAAGTGCAACCACTTGTCAGGCCTTACTTTCCCTTTTTACGTACACAGCGGGCACCCCTGTGGGTGGTCCTAGGTAACTCCTGGGCAGGATGCAGTGTAAGTAAAAGGCAGGACATATACTAAGGTGTGTGCTATGCCCTGACAGTGAAAAACACTCCATTTAATTTTTCACTATTGAAAGGCCATCCTGCCCATATGACGGAATGGGGGAGGCTGGGTATTGTGTTTGTTAGCCTAGTTTCCCAAAAGTTTAAAATGGAGAGGTGAAGGTTAGTATATATGAACTCACAGTGTCATAACACATCTTTCAATGAAAGTGGTTTTGTCACTGTGTGTTTAGAAACCACTCTTTTAGAAAGTGGCTGAGTTTTATGCTTTAAGCATTTCTGTGTGCCTCTGCTGAATGTGCATTGACTGTCTGGATCTGAGAGGTTAGAGGAGCTGGTGGAGTTCTTGACCCAGGGAGGGGTTGAGATGGCACCAGGCTGACCTGCATCTGGAGAGTAGGTGGAGGAGAAGCCCCGGGTGGTGAAGAGGCCGGGGTTGCTGTTATAAAACAATTGACCCATCTCCTACTGAGTGATTAAGGATCCAGACCCCCAATATCAAAGGGATAAAGGTGACACTGGGAGGGAGACACACAGAACGGATTTAGGCAGTTGCTAGGGACCCATGAGCACAACGAACTTCACAGACATTTAGGTGTATAACTATGAGAGCTAAAACCCCTGAAAGTTGGAATAGAAATGGATTGAGACTGAAAAGGCTTGGACCCATTTCATGGTCAAGAGGAATCTCTGCTAAGGAAAGAACAACTGAAGAGACTGCTGGGAAGGACTAACCCTTGTTTCGTGATCTGGGGCGGGTCTGCAGTTTGCTGTTTTAACCAAAGAAGAGGCTTTTGGGACTGTGCTTAGTGCGCTGGGTCCCCCTGCTTGTAGAAGAGTGTGCTTTGTGCTGTGTCTTGTTACCCCAAGGGCCCGAGGTGAGCTGGCTCCCTGCTTGGAAACACAGGAACATAAAAGTTTCCGGAGAAGTTTCAAGCAACACAGTGGGTGCTTGTTGTGGCAGCTTGAGACAGGAAACATCCTTTACATCGAGGTAATTACAGTCCAATGCATTTAGAATGCTGCCATTACAATGCAAGCGTTACATCGACTTGCACTGGAGGGCGCTATATCCTAAGGAATAGTAAGATTTACTATTCCAACACCTTCCCTAATGTATGTAGACTGGTGTTGGAATAGTAAATCTTACTACTCCTAAGTCCAGCGCCCTCCATTGCAAGTAGTTGTAACGACTTCTGTTGTAAAAACTGCGATGTGACATATTGCGATCATTTTGATCGCGTTGTAACATCCATATTCACTTGAGACCCTCGGATGGTGTGCCCTGTGATCTTGGCGGCTGAATGGAGTTGAAGTAAGTCTCAGTGAAGCAGTGTGCATGCTTCAGTGCAACCTGGGACTGTGGAGGTGATCGGCTACTCATCGTGTACACCGGAAGAAAGTGAGTCTCTGCAGCACAGTGTGCATGTCTTGCTGCCAAGTGAGACCACAGGAAGGAGTGTCTGGTGAATGTGCACTCAGAGTCGACGTGAAGTCCCATCAGCGTTGTGTGTGTGGCTTCGTGCCAGAGGAGACCCGGAGGGTGCTGTGGTGAATGTGCACCCGGAGTAATGTAATCTCAGAGGCGTGTGGTACGTGTGCCCTGCGGCTGCCTGAGACCTTCCTAACGGTCGCGGCCCGGACCGGCAGCCCCAAAGGAGTTGAGCTTCCAGGCTGAGCCGCTGAGGTCCATTGAGAAACTTCTACAGGGAAGGCCCAGTTCACTGAAGGAGGAGAGGAGAGTGGGGTTGCACCCCCAGGTAACATGGATCACTGCCTGGGCAGAGTGCAGGCTTGGAGGGGCACTATTTCGGCCTCCTAGTCCTTCCGGCGATGTGAGCCTTTGCTTCTGCTCAGATTGGGGCCTGTACTGACCAAAGGAGTGGCAGTACTGGGGCCAGAGTGAGAAGCTGTACTTTATGTCATCGTTGATAAGTGAGGTGGGGGGCAACTGTTATCAAAGAGGCTGACTTTCATATTACACATTGCCAAAATTCCAGCTAATGAACTGCCGGACTGTCTTATGATGCCTGAAATTATTTCTGCATAACATTCACAATTGTAGCGCTACGTATTGCATTATTTCTCCATTGCAAAGTACAGATTGTAGAGGCCCGCATTCCATTGATTCTTCATTGCACAGTACATGATTGTAGCTACGCATTTCATTATTCCTTAATTGCAAGGTACATTATTGTGGCGGTGCACATCGCAATATTTCTTCATTGCGAAGTAAGTGATTGGGTTGCGACGCATTGCATTATTCCTTCATTGCACAGTACATGATTGTAGCGGTACGCATTGCATTATTTCTCCCATTGCAAGGTACTGGAGTCTATCGTTATGCATTGTGTTATTTCTCTTTTGCCCAGCACAGGACTGTATCGTTACGCAGCGCACTATTGTTTGTCCATTGCAACATGTGTGATTCTAGCATTGCGACCAGCATAGCATTTTGAAAGCGGTGGTTGGAACTTGAACCTACCAGCCAGCCAGAATAAATATTACCCTTTATTATATGTTGGCTTTTGTATCATGTGGTCTAATCGTATATCTTTTTATATAAAGTTTATACTCGTTTTATCAAACTCATGTGGAGTCCATTTGTGATGTCACCAGTGGGTTGCTGTGAGTGTGGTTGCACATACTGTGCACTTGTGCCTTGGAGATAGGCCTAGCTGCTCGTGCCAAGCTACTAAGGGAGTGAGCAGGGCTATCTCAAACGGTGTCCTTACTTGGCCTAACGTTGAGTGAGGAGTCCCAGGTCTCGCATGTAGTGACAGTGGTGCAGGACTGGCACTCTGGCTTCCAACAAGACAGAACTTTTTATAAAAAGTGGAGGAAAACCCGTCCGGATCTGGCGACTTATTGAGTTTCAAACGGGAGATTGCGGAGATGCCTTCCTCCAATCTGATGGGGGCCTCAAGCTCCTCCGCCTGGTTTGGTAAAAGTTTAGCCGTGGAGACTCCCTGAAGATAGTGGGCTGGGCCAATCTCAGGCAGGGATGGGGCCGCATATAGTGTCTCGTGGAATTGACGGAACTCGTCTATGATCTCAGGATCGTTATCACAGTCCCTTCCCGAATCACAGAGACTCGGGACGCTTGTCGCTGCGCACGTAGTCGATTAGCAAAAGGTGCACGCATCTATAGCCCCGCACATAGAAGGCATGTTTCAGGCGGAGGGCTGCGTATTCAGCCAGGTCAACGTCCAGTCCTGCCAACTGTGCCCTGGCTGCCTTAAGTAATTTCCAAACTCTGGGCGCCCCGGTCCTCTGATGAATGCGCTCCAACTCCGCCACCTCCCCCATTAGACGCTCCTGTTTCTCTCTCCTGTCTTTGTTATCGGCCGCCACAATGCCGAGAAACTCCTCCCGAATCACCGCTTTCAATGCTGCCCATAAAGTCGTCGTAGAAATGGCACGGGAGTTGTTAAGATCTAAGTAATCAGTCATGTACTTTTGGATTTGTTGTATTACAGAGGTATGCTGCAACATGGTTTCACGTAGTCGCCAGAATTGACGAGTAGGTCGCCGATGACGTAAAGACAGGGATATCCTCACTGCCGATTGGTCAGATAAAGGGCAGGGAAGTATCTCAACATCCCATGTCTATTGCGTTAGGGAATCTGAGGTGAGGACATAGTCAATTCTGACGTATGTCTTGTGAGGATATGAATAAAAGGTGTATTCCCTGGACCGTGGGTGGTGCAATCTCCAAATGTCAGTGAGTCCAGCTTCTGCCAGAAGCCGCTTCCCATCCCCAGAGAGAGCCCCAGTCTGCCCCCAGTGATGCCCCAATCGGTCTGTCACTCCATTGAAAGCCAAGTTAAAATCCCCCCCCAGGAGCACAGTTTTATATGGGAGACCAGCGAGCTCATGTATTACCTCCCTAATAAAGCCTTCTTGTCCTCCATTGCGAACGTACACTGTAGCAATCGTAAATGTGTGTGTGTCCAGGATAAAAGTGTGTGCCAGGAGTCTCCCCCTAATCTCTGCCTGTTTGCTACCTATTTGGCCTGGAAATTTAGTAGAAACCAGAATCGCTACTCCCGCCTTCTTGGAGGAGAAAATCTGATAAAGAAATGCCCTGGACCTCAGTATGGGCATATCAGTGGATAGTAGATGTGTTTCTTGAAGCAGGCAGATATGAACATCTGACCTCTCGAGATAAGACAAGACGGCTCGCCATTTGGTGGGATTGTTTAGCCCCTTGGCGTTAGGAGACACAACATTAATATCAGAAGCCATAAGAGAGAGTCCCTGCATGTGCTACATATGAGTGCCCCCGATCTGTATAAGCAGAGAGTAGGTGGGAGTAATGCGTATCATCATCCCCGACAAGTTAGGAGGTGGAGGAGAGAATTCAAAGACCCACAACAAAAAAAACAACAGGAAACATGTACTTGCAAAGTCCTCAAATGTCCCGGTCAACCTGCCCTGAGGAGAGGTGCAAAATGGATAGCAGGAGCTTCCCACTGACCCCACCCCACACAGGGCCCAGCCAAAGAAATCAAAACGAATCCCAGTAAGGTTGCGAATGACATCACCTCAGCCAATGCATTTAAGTCTGCGATGTTCAAATCTTCTCTCAAGGATTGCAAGACGGCCGTGCATTCTTTGGCGATGGTCTCAGAGTTTGGACGTAGACCCAGAGGAGAGTTGCCAACCTGTTGCCATTGTGTGGGATCAGCTCTTCACCCAGTGGAAGAATCGCTCTCCGGAGTAGTGCTGTCGTCCTACGGAAGGTGAAGCAGGATCGAGGACTCCTTAAACGAGTGAAACTAGTGGAGCTTGCCCTCCCATTTCAAAATAAGCTATATATATATTGAGCACAAAAATGCTAAGCTAAGGGGAGTATCTGTTTTTCAGAATGATGTCTTGTTCAGTTTGCCAGTTTAACTTCACAGGTGGAATATTTGGGTCATATAATTTCTGATGTTGTTTTTTCATCAAAGAAAGTTTTACTTGAAGCAATTAAGTCTAGTCAAATCTCCCATGTATAGGGATCAACTCGGATATTTCTTGGGAACGTGTGAGTACTATTCTAAGGTTTGTACATTATTTTAGTGACATTGCTTTGCTTTTACGGCTGCTATCAAAAACGGTGTCAAACATGTGCGGTGTCAAGAGCAAGAACAAGCTTTTGCTGCATATTCTTACACAGTATGCAATGTTTGACTGTTGATGCCAGTGTCACTGGTCTGGGTACTGTTTTGAGTCAGTTTAAAGGTGATGTTGAATTTACCCTTCCTTTTGCCTCCATGCCTTTATATGTTGTGGAATGTAAGTATTCAGCTATTGTACATTGTGCTTTAAGTTGTGTATGGGCTGTAGAGCATTTCACAACTTACCCTTGGAGTAAATCATTTTAACTGAAAACAGATATTAAGCCTCTAATTTCTTTACTGTCCAAGAATGATTCTGGGAAAACGTTTTCACGACTTAAAAGAATTTTAACTACATTATATGACTATAATTTGTATTTTGCATATTTGACAGGTTTTCAAAATGTAAGACTGTTTATCAAGTGTATTGAAGATTCAAGACAAACCAATTTTTGACAAACCAACTGTTGAAGATGATGCAGAAGAGGGTATTGTAGCATCCATTGATGATGCTGTTTTATGTGTTGGTCATGTTCTTACTAAAATCGAGTGGATTGAAGGTTCATGGGAAGATGAAGAGCTTAATTCTGTTAGAAAATACACTGTGGAAGGTTGGCCTGTAGAAAAACATTTATCCAAGGAACTACAAGTATTTTTGAACATCAAGGATGATATATCTATTGCAGATAAAATAGTAATGAAAGTGTTTTATTCCACCTAAAACTATCAGACATTGCATTATTTCTATTGCACATTTAGGCCATCTATGGTAATCTTGTACAATCAGAAACTTTAGAGAGTTGCTTTGGTGGTCAATGATGGATGCTGACATTGTACGTTTTGTTAAAAATGGTTCTTTGTGCTAGAAGTCTGTTAAAATTTGAAGACATTTAGTTCAGACCATAATAGGAGGACAATGCCTGATGAGCCAAGAAAGGACCATGCTATTGATATGATAGGCCCAGATGAGGGTATTGCTCCAGGGAAATTGTATGCTTTAGTAGTTATTGACTATTTTTAAAAATTGGCAGAACTCAAATGTGTATTTACACCTAATACTGATGAAGTCATTGACTTTTTGCAAGAATGTTTGAGATGGGAAGGAGCCCCTGAGCCAATGACGTCTGATAATGGTGTTCAGTCACATCATTAGCATAACAGAATTAGATTTCTGATGTAGGTGTCAAGCATTGACAGGAGGTTTTGTATTCAACTAACATGAATGATTTAGTGGAATGGTTCAATAGATTGTTTGTGCAAGGTATTCAGTTGACCAATAAGTCCTGAACTGATACAAAGAAACATATTGCTGAATTAATCTGGTCATACTGTTCTACCTCTCATACATCCACCATTTTTTGCTTGTTCTTGTTCTTGTTCTTGAAGGGAAGAACGCTGAGACAAGGCCGGAACCTAGTTGGCTTACGTGACATAATATTGAACTCTGTATGGAGAAAATCTATACCAAGTCAGGCAAAATATATTGTTATTTCTTCTTGTAACAAATCAGTTAATAATCAATGTAATCCTGGACATGTCATCAAGGGGGACTCAAAGGTTTGGATTGAAAAGTTGTCAAACCTGCAAAAACGTCAGCTATTCTTAACAATGGATCATGATAAAGCTATTCAAGATTGATTGCCTGATTGGATGACTTTGTAGGGGTGTGAGTAACTGTAAAAGTGAATAATTAAGTGTCTCAGTGAATGTATGGGTGAGTGACTTGTTGTGTGAATGTCTGTATCTGTCTGCCAGTTGGTGTCTAAGTGGTTGTATAAGTGTGTGAGTGGGTATGTGAGTTTCTCTATGGGTGAGTGATTGGTTGTCTGAGTACATGTATAGGTGTCTCAATGTCTGTGTCGGTTGGTGAGGATGTGTGTAACTGCCTGTATGGATGAGTGCGTGGGTGAGTCAGTGGTTCTATGGGTTAGTGAGAGTGTGTGTGTAAGGGGCTGTATAGGGAAGTGAGAGTGCATATGACTGTGTCAATGAGTGTATGGATGTTTCAGAGGTTTATGGGTGAGTTACTGCATATGTGAAAGGCAGTACAGGTGAGTGCTGGAGTATATGAGTGATTGCGAGAGTGGCCATATGGGTATGTTCTTGTGTCAGTGACTGTATAGGTGAGTATGTGTTAGTATCTGTATTACTAAATGAGTGGCTGTGTGTATATGGCTGTGTGATTGACTCTATAGGTGAGTGAGTAGGTACGTGAGTAGCTCTACAAGTGACTGTTTATGTGTGAGTTTCTGTATGGGTCTATGAATGGATATATCAGTGGCTGTAGTAGTGAGTGAGTTGGTGTATGAGTGGTTGTATGGATGTGTGTAGACATATGAATCAGTGAGTGGTTATGTAAGTAGTGGTATGGGTGTCTCAATAGTTTTGAGAATGCTAGTGTAGATGCTGGAATGGGTGTATGAAAGGTTATATTGGGTGCATCTGAAATTCTGGGGGTCATGTCATCAGTGATGTCATTTGAGATGTCATGAGTGATGTAATCAGTGATGTCACTGAACATGTCATGAGTGATGTAATATGTGAAGTCATAAGCAGTGCATTGCAGGGGTGTGAGTTATAGTTAGCTTGGCTAACTATAACTGCTGAATTTCTCTGGTTTTGTACGAGTGAAATGTCAGCCTAATTATAACGTCCCTGTAACCTTTGTTTTTTCATGAATTTTTAACGTTTTTTTAATTCTATTTCCTAACTATAACACCCCTGTAACCTTTATTTTTTCCCATGAATTTCAATGGTTTTGTAAATGCTAATTCCTAACTATAATGTCCATGTAACCCTTGGTTTTTTCAGTGAATTTCAAAGGTTTTAAAAAAAAAAATATTTTTTAATTGTAACATCGAATTTTCTTCCTATAATTGGATCTTGCATAATATATTTATATTATTTACCGCTAATTTTTTGATTTGGTATATGCTGATCAGAAAATACATTAATAACAGGTTCTATTTTTATCAATTTTGTGAGTCAGCCCAACATTGTCGCATTTACTGTGTAGAATCTGTGATCAGTAAATGTATTTTGCATACTGAAAAATACACCTAAAGAGATTTTTTAAATAAAGTTTAGGTTTAAATATTTAGTAAGATATTGTTTTAAGTTTTCTTCGTGTGATCAATATAGGAATAAAATACCTGTAAAAAAAAAAGTATAATCGCGACTACCGACATCATCGCAGTGACATCTCTAATCGAGATCCCTGAGGACATGTAGCGAAAATGCAAACCAAAAGCAGGATTTAATGGCTACCACCACTTTCAACAAATATAACTATCTCACTAATTCTAACCATCACACTAGATAAATCACTATCTTATTAACTCTATAAAAACATTTATCAATATCTCTAAAACAGTCTGTATTATTGATTCACTCGGTTATGTGAGTACCTGCATAAATCTTGAGTGGGTCTGTCATTGCATATATAAGTCTATCAGTGAATATCAGAGTAGACTGAGTCTTTCAGTAAGTGAGTCACTGGCTGCATAAATCTCTCAGTGCATCTCTCTATCAGTGAATGTATGAGTGGAAGTAGAAGTCTCTCAGTGGCTCTGAGTCAATACGTAATGGTCAGACTGGCTCTTCAACTGAGTCAATCAATGTCTCAGTGGGTGTGTGAGTGGAATTTTAAGGCTCTCAGTGGGTCTGTGAGTCGATGCACGAATAGCTGAGTGAGTCTCTGACTGAATGTGTGAGTGTCTGAGTGGATCTCTGAGTGGGTGCATGAGTTTCTGAATATGTATCTGAGTGGGTGTATGATTCTCAAGCTACATATGTGAATGGGTGCATGAGCCTGTAACTGGATCTATGAGTTGGTGAATAGGTGTCTGAGTGGGTCTGTCTATCAGTGAGCAGCTCAGCGGAAGCTAAAGTCCCATACTGGGTCTGAAAGTGGGTGTATGAGTGTCTTATTGGGTCCGTACATGCATGCGTCACTCTCCAACTGACTTTGAAAGTGCGTGCATAAGTACCTGAATGGGTATGACAGTTGGTACATCAAAATCTGAGTGGGTATGTGACTGGCTATATAAGTGTGTGAGTGGGTACATGAATGGGTGTATAAGTGTCTGAATGAATATGTGAAAATCATTTACGGACACATAATTTGTGTCACTAACACCCCCATTTCTCAAACATGGTGTCAGAGTACCTCTGCTCTGACCCGTTATGGTAGCTTTTTCAGAAATTTTCACCGGCAGGAAATGTTCCTGATCAATAAAATGGCTACCGCAACTTTCTGTTCAGGCCCTGACCGCCCATTCAGAGCATTCTCTTTGGCGTGATTTGCGATTCATCGCAGAACCTCTGCAAAATATCCGTGACCAGTGAAATCACCATAATTTAGGCTCAAGTTTCTCATAACCTGCTGAATAGATTTACACCAAATATGCAAAAGGCCTTTCCCTGAGCCAATATCTACCTCCCTGCCAAATTTGGTATGAGTCTGTTCAGCGCTT
Organism: Lissotriton helveticus; assembly: GCF_964261635.1. NCBI lineage: Eukaryota > Metazoa > Chordata > Amphibia > Caudata > Salamandridae > Lissotriton > Lissotriton helveticus. The sequence goes on from NC_136065.1 coordinate 1,764,580,553, forward strand.
CAGGCTGTAAGTTTGGCTAAAGTTTCCTACAGGAATTACCATTAAAAGGTCTCTTATTTCGCACCACAAATTCTCAGACCCCACTGTATGAATCACCCCCAAACTTTCCATGACAACCAGAACTTACCTTGACACATTTTGGGGAAAATGTCATGAAAATTGATCAAACAACGCCAAAGTTATAGCCAAGTCAAAAAATGCTTTTCCTATGCCATCTAGGTCCTAACTGTTAGATTTGGGGGTCTCTAGTTGGCACAGGTAGGTACTTGTGACGAATAAGGACCCTTGCCTCTAGTCAGGATAAGGGCATTACACTCCTAAATAACCCCTGCTCACCCCCTTGGTAGCTTGGCACAACGAGACAGGCTTATCTCAGAGACAGTGTGTAAAGCATTTGCGACCACATACAGTAACCCAGTGACAACACTACAAATGGACACCACACAAGGTTTTATATAACAAATAAGTATACTTTATATAGATTTACCAAACGACCATAAATGACAAAAATACACAATACTGTTACTGGTAGATTTAGCTTAGTTCAGTTCAATTCTTAAGATGCGACACTTTGCGTCAATGTACCTTACGATGCGCTGCCCTTCCATGACAAACAATGTCGCAGCGAGGGAAATGCGGCAAAGTTCAGGTGCAAAGAAATAAAGACGTGAAGATCTTCCAGATGCAGCACGCTTCTCCAGGGATGCGAGAAGTTCTCGGTTTGATGTGTGGACAGCAGCGGCGACACCCTTGTTCAGCGATGCAACGGCAACAGATCCGACTGCTACAGTGGCGACATCCATGATGCGAGGGCAGCAGCTCCGACCTCGCCGCGCTTCTCAGGGATGCGAGGCGCTTTCCTTGATGCTGTGCAATGCGACAGTTCCAGCGGCGACACCCTTATTCATAAGTGCGACGGCAGGCACAGCGACGGCGACACGCTCCTACCTCGTTGTGAGACTCATCTCTCGACGCGGTGCAGTGCGACAACTCCAGCAGCGACACCCTTGTTCAGAAGTGCGACGGCAGCAGCAGCGACGATGACACGCTTCTTTCTGGTTGAGTCGCACTTCCATCTCCTTGCGACACGCAGTCCCTCAAAAGGCCCAAAACAGCAGCAGGAACTTCCACAAGAACTCTGGGGAGCTGGGGGTTGTCCCTGAAACTTCAGCAGGAGGCAAGCTCTTTGCCAAGCCCTTGGAGATCCTTCACAAGCAAAGTACACAAAGTTCCTTTCTCCTTCCTTTGGCACTAAGGCAACCACGGCAGGCCAATCCCCCAAGCAGCACTTCAGCTTGAAAATAGTCTCTCCTCAGTTTCTTCAGGTTCCTCTCCTCAGTAAAGGTTTCTTCTTGTAGTCCAAAAGTTATCTAATTTCATGGGATCAGGGTCCCAATATTTATACCTCAAAATCCTTTTTTCTCCGAGGAGACAGGGGCCTTTGCCCAGTCCAAACCAGTTCTGAAGCACTCTGCTTATGAGGCTTCTCCTTTCCTTTCACAGTGCAGGGTAGAAACATCAGAGGCGCCACAGGAGGTGGAGCCAGCATTGTGGAAGGCAAGTACAGCCCTGGAGCACTTTGTTGACAGGACTCCTTCTTTTCTTTCAGTGTGCAAGGCAGAGACATCAGCCGCTCCCCAGGAGGTGGAGCCAGCGTTGTGGAAGGCAGGCACAGCCGTATTCAAGGTTCAGGTGCAACTCCTCCCTCCCATCTAGATGCAGATCTCTCTATTCACCACTGGGCTGACTCATCCTGTCTCTTGGAATCCCCCAGCCCTGTCACTCACAAAACCAGACAAGGTAATACACAACCTAGCAGAGGCAGGCTTGAAAGGTTAGACAAGCAAAGACCTACTTTCTAAAAGTGGTATTTGCAAACACAGAATATTAAAACTAACTTCACTAAAAGATGTATTTTATCATTCTGAGTTCAGGCATACTAAACTCTATTTCTATTATGTTCTCTGAATCAGTTAGGATTATAAAATGTAATAATTCTAACAGCCCATTCTGGCCTATGGAGAACAGGTAGCCTTGCAATAGTGAAAAAAGAAAATGGCTGTAATTCACTATTAGGACATGCCACACACATCAGGGCTTGTCCTACCTTATACTTACAATGCACCCTGCCCTTGGGCCTACCATAGGGGTGACTGTTATGAAGAAAAGGGAAGGTTTAGGGTCTGGCAAGTGGGTGCACTTTCCCAGTCAGCATGACAGTACCAGACTGCAAGCAGGCTCTGCAATGGCAGACCTTAGACATATTTTACAAGCCTGCTTCTGTGGGTGACACAACCAGTGCTGCAAGCCCACCAGCAGCATTTGGAGTTACACGCCCTGGGCACACTCAGTGCAATGTACTAGGGTCTGACAAGTACACCAAATAGCCAAACATGGAACCACTGATTAATACATCAATTTACAATAGGGAGAGCATATGTACTTTAGCACTGATCAGCAGTGGTAAAGTGCCCAGAGTCATAAAACAGCCAACAACAGGTCAGAAAAAATATAGGATGAAGGCAAAAAGTTCAGGGATTACCCTGCAAAAATGGCCAAGTCCAACACTAACTATACCTTTAACTGCCTACCAGCAACCACCTGCAAGTAAGATACTTCTGTTTTCATTGTAATGCATGCGTGGTAAAGGTTTGCGTAGAAACAGCCGCGTTGTAGTGGCCGTTTCCCCTGCAGGTTGTATGTCGTTACAACGCATTCCGTTGCAACGCATGCCTTTACCACGCATGCGTTACAACGGAATGCTTTTTGTTCACATAACCGTTTCCACGAATATTCCTTTACCACGCATAGATTTACACTGATTTTCATTGTAAATGAATTGATGTTAAAGGCATACTCGTGCAAAAGGTTATACCCCTCCCCCCAATCCTTCTTATAGTTACCCCTGCCCTTAACCCTCAATCTTTTTTTTAATTAAAATTTCCCTTACCTCTTCACGTCGTCTCTTGTCCTTCATCTTCCTTTTTGATGTTGGACGTCGTAAAGAGGAAGCGGAAGTTTCTTTCAGTTTCCTCTCTAACGACGCTGATTGCCTCCACTTCGCTTCACATCAGGTGCGTTTTTTTTTGGGGGGGGAATACCCCTCAACCCCCCTTTTTATTCCCTCGCTTTTTAAAAAAAAAATGTGTGTGGAGACGCCCCTAGCCCCCTTTTTTCAAATATTCGCCTTTACCAAACATGCCTTTACTACGTATCTCGTAGTAAAGGTATGCGTGGTAAAGGCTTTCATGGTAAACACGCATGCGTTGTAGTGCATGCGCGGTAAAGGTTTCCAGAGTTGGCCAACAGCATTGGCGCAATGAGACTGTAAACCCACCACTTATTAAAAGTACAGGTACAAGTCACAGAAAGCTAAAAAGCCAGGTGTAGTCGAAGCTGCCACGAAATGAGCCTTTTGTTTGCCATGTTCATGGAGGGATGGATTGATGGAAAAAGTCACCTTTAATATGTTTGTGGTTGACTTTTGTAAAATGCTGTCTGTTGTTCAGTGCCCGCATTTAATTTCTGAACAAATGTGTCTAGAGTAACAACATCCGATACATCCTGCTCCTCTCGCTTATTTTCACAGGCAGTGTTTGGATTTCAATTCAGCCACCACGAATCCCACACAATATTTCGTCGCTATGAAATATGCAAAAGAGATAAAAGAGCCGCTGAACCTTGGCCATGCATTGAGTTCTGTGAACACGAGTTGTCTTACTAATGATGCGCAAATGAAAGCATTGTATGCTGCAGGATTGATATCTTGAAGAAAATACACTTGATTCCTGTGGCATGATGCTGGCGGCTCAACCAATCCCAAAGCCAGCAATTCCACTTATCCCATCACAGCCCTTATTACATCCATTAGGTATTAGCATATGAATGCCACAAGAGGCGTTTATAAAGCCAAACTGTGCGATTCTAGTGCAATGGAGAAATATGTTTATCTTATTTTTGAGAGAACATAATTAAGCGTGAAACTATTATTTTCGACCTTGTGACTATATTGTTAGAAAAATAACAATTTCTAACTTTCCAAAAATAGCAAGATCATTTTACAAAATTTCTACAAGAGGAAACACCCTTGGGAACGCCTGAAAAAGTAGGTAGTTTAGGGGAAATTAGAAGTATGTGTTACTTCTTTTATATTTATTCGAGCATAGATTACAAAGCCAATCAGCAAAACATCGATAGTTGGTAGCATATTTCTGCATTGCAGATGTATTTAATACAATTATTCCTTTGATAAATACATATTTTATTGAATTACATGCTATTAGAGTCTGTGTCGTTCTGTTTAATTCTATTCAATGTGTTTTATTATAACAAACACCCTTGTATTTTCACATTAAAATATGTGGGCGATATCAGGCTGGCACAGGTGGATAACAGAGTCTTCATCTTTTTCCTTCAAGCCTTCAGAGATTGTTCATGACATAGATAGGTCCTTCTTTAGAACCTGGCAGGGGGTGCAGAACTGAAGGCTTGCTGAGCGGGAGCCATGTTTAAAGTGCTATCTCTCCAAACTTTCCCTCTTCTGGATATCTAGCTATTTAGTTTATGCAATGTAATTATCCATATCGTTGCGACATTGGTTAACCAACGGCCCCATAAAGATTGTGACTAATTTGGAAGAGTTTCTTTTGTTTGTTAAGGTCTTTCTCTAGGCGGGACATAAATCATATGATTCATGGGGATATGCCGCCTAACTTTATAATTTTAATAAGCAACAGAATACGCTGTTATCATTTCCATTCTTGCTCGTTTCACGGTGGACTTTGATTGTGCTGGTCAGTAATATAGCAAATCGATAGTTTATGCCTTTCAACATTTAAATTCATCTTAAGAGCTGCTATTCATTCTGAATTTGTTTAGGTGCATGGTGGGCGTTATAAAAAGAACAAATCAAAGTTCGCACTTTTTTACAGAATTGATGAGCACTTGACTGCATTTATCACTCGTAGGCTTACGTTCTTCTTAGGGAAGATAGTGACCCAATCCAATCTTCTTCAGTCAATACCACCCAGAGTGTAGCCTTAAGACTCCTGGCGCCTCGTTTCGATGCTTTATACTTTTGAATGCTTGTAGGGTGATCAGGTATTCTGTTGCTGGATGTGAGTTCCTGCTTGGTGCACTAAGGGCGCTAGGTTCTGGAGATTTCACAGGCCTTTGCTTCACCATGACGCAATGAACTCTGAACTCATCTCTTTCACAAACCACAAGTTGAACACTTTCAGAAGTAGTTTTATCTGATCCCACTAACGCAGGTTAAGGCCGAATCTCCCTGCCTGTATTTCAAAGGTAAAAAGTCGAAAAGTTTGAGATTTTTTCTGCCTATTGTAAAAGATGTTGCAGTAGTCGAAGCATTCCCTCACCTTGTCAGCACCAACTGATTATTTGTTGATTGATTCCATACTAGTCTAGCTCCAGAGTGCTGTGCCACATCCAGTCCTGGTTTTCGTGAGAGCTCCAGAGTTTTCGGCAAGCGGGAGAGCTGCAGGCAGTGGAGGCAGCGGGCAGACGAGTACCGCGAGCCACTTTTAATTACGGCCTGCGTACTGAACCGTGAAGCCACCTTGGGAGGTTTTTGCGGGAAGGCTGAAGGCTGAAGGCAGCACCGGTACTGGCACTAGCGAGCGGAGGGGTTAACACCACAAACCCGCCATCCTTGACCCGCGACTCGCAAGGAACCCACAAAGAACCTTAATGGGAGACGAGAGCTGAGAGCCGCAAGTCGCAAACCCATGAGGACAGCTAGGAGCCGCTGCCGCCAACAAAGTGCCTCTAATGCTGGCTTTTGACAACATTCCCCAACAAAGCCCCCGGAGGTGAGGTGCCCAGAGAGCAGGTGCAGGGAGGGGAGGAGAGGAGAGTCGACACCGTGTGTTGAGGCAGCTAAGGCCGAGTCTGATACTGGGGAGTCACAAGATCCAGAATCCACACTCCGTGCTTTCGCTGCTGCTCTCCGGGGAACCTGCGACCGGAGCTGCCCTCTCTCTTTCCGCCCACCGGGGCTGGTACCACGGAGCACCCTGCTGCCACTGGAGTCACTGGGGGATCCTATTGAGAGACCGGAGTTGTTTTCCTGCTGAGGCCGGTGCCGCGGAGTAGCACGCTGCGGTAGGAACAGCCAGGACCGCCTGTCAAAGCTGCATAACAGTGCAAACAGCCAACTTGCCTCAATTCAAGTTACATGCTGGTCACTACAGCCTTCTATTCTAGAACGGTGTGATTTTACCCCAACGGATCGGGATATAGTAAATCCACAGATTGTTACCCTAAGGCTGTGAGAGGATAAGCAAAGGAGTGAGAGCTTTGAAAGAAGGCCAAAATTCGCTCCTACACTAAACGTCATTTATCTCCAGTATAGTGCGAGAGACTCATAATAAGCCCATCTCTTGCAGTATGGCATACAAAAAATTGAGAACACGCACAATTTACATGAAAAGATTAGGGACCAAGCAAGCGATAAGAAGGAGTGCCGGAAAGATGATTCGCCCTCAAAATTCTGAATCACCGACTGGAATAACGAAATATTTTTAAAACAAAAAAACATGGCCTCGGAGCAATCCCAACAAAATCAAACAAAAGAAGGACAAAACAAAGACATACTGTAGGTCACCAACAACACAGGGCAAGAAGAATTAGCAAACAACAAAAGCTCGGAGTATCCTAATATTAAAAACGTAACAACAGCAACCGAAAAAGAAGAAGACCAACAGAGGAAGGAAAACACGGAATACGATAGCACTTGCCCCGACATAAACTTGAAAGATCTTGTTTTTAATATACTTCAACAAAAGGAGCATTCCAAAATCTCGAACAGCACGCCACTAAAACAATTTGACCCACAAGATTCTTTCTCACAAACCCCAAATTTTCTATTTTTAAAATCCATTGATTCTTCCCATGAAAAAACGCCGGTGTCCAAAGCCTTAGTTACATTGGAAAACATTTTGGAATCCGTTCTTTCTCAATTAGGGAACATCTTGGAAAACTCTGACCAGATGCTGGACACGCAAATAGGAATGTTAAAACATATGGTCGAGAAAAAAAAGGAGAAAACAGCATCTAAAAATTCCGCAAACTGGAGCATCCGAAGAAAGACCAATTGAGGGCAAATTCGCTGCAACACAATTATCATCACCAATAGTAGATCTCCCGATAAAGGTCGACATGGCCACTCAAACTGGTCGCTGCAAACAAAAAGGAAAAAACGAAAAGAACACAAGTATCCAAATTTATTCATTAAGGAAACTTTTCAAGGACTCAAACTCTAATACAAAAATACAGACTATATCATACTATCCAATTTTTTATAAATTAAAGTCAAAAAGCCCATCAAAGGGGTTAGACACGACCAAACAAAAAACAAAAGAAATCTCAATAAACATGTCACTAGGCTCCTCTCCTCGTCAAACAATAGTTAAGAAAAGGAGAACAAATATCAATAGCCGGAAGCGGACAAACAAAAGAGAAAACAGAAGGATTGCAAAGCAGAAGGCCCGAAAATAAGATTTCCAGGAACATCTCCACCAATTTAAATTACCTCAGAAAAGAAGGAAAGAGAAGCAACTAATAACACTATGAAAAAAAGCAATCAGCCTTCAACCTCAAAGACCCAATCGGTAAATCTAGCAACGTTAAATCCTATCACCCCAAATTTTATTCCTCGATTCTCAGAAACCGAACCATGCATACAAAAGGAAATCCAACAACAAGCTATACCGATAAGGAAGATGTCTATTCAAGAGCAGAAAAATTCCACATGTAGACTGGAGTTCTCTGATTTATTTCCTTCCGGCAAAGACCCCCTAAACCGAGCCAGAATAATAAACCTGCTGCAAAGGATACAGCCATTACAAGCACTAGTAAGTAATAACATCAAACGAGTACGTTTTCCAGATAAGACCAAAACAACAACAGCGATAGCCGAATTCTGGTCACCCATTATCCCTGCAATCTGCAATCAATACTTAAAGAAATAGAGAGTCTCCACAAATGCGGTTTCGATATGGCCCCAGAAAAAGGAAACAAACGGGAAACACCGGAAAGTCTATCAAATAGATACCATCAAGTATGGGTTAGGCGCTTACATGAGGATAACTTTGCCCGTGTAAGATGGGGGAAGCAGGGCCAGGTGACCGCTAGCTTCCCTGTCGAACGGGGGGTCCGGCAGGGTTGCGTGCTGGCCCCCACCCTGTTTCTCCTGTTTATTAATCGGGTGGTTGCTTTCTTTAGCGAAACACAAACAGACGCTCCCACCCTGGGGGGATCAAAGTACCCCATGTTAATATTCGCCGATGATACCCTGCTCCTCTCCAAGACTCGGAGTGGCTTACAAGCAGCTCTAAATAGATTTGCAGAATTTTGCACAGAAAATGACCTTCAGATTAATGCTGAAAAAACTAAATTTATGGTTTTTAACAAAAATAAACAAATTAAAAGTTCATTTTTATTAGGAGGTGTCCCAATCGAACAGGTCAAAGTCATGACCTATTTGGGCGTGACCCTTGACCATCAACTTACTTGGAACCCCCAGTTGGAGGTTTTAATTCTTAAATTTGTTCGCCTCACAGGATGCTTGCTGAAGGAACAGAAAAAAACCTTGACCAAACGCATTACACCAGCGTTAAAAATCTATGAGGCCAAGGTTAATGCAGCTACCCTGTATGGTGCGGACATATGGGGCTACAAAGGCTTGTCAGCACTAACCACAGCACAGAACAGGTTCTTTCGGAACTTAGTGGGGCTACCTCAATCGACACCCATAAAACCATTGCTTTTGGACTTAGGCTGCAGACCCCTGGATGAGATGGCACAGTATCGTCTTGTTGCTTTTTGGCGACGCCTCTGGACGACCCAAGAGCTTAGTCTTTTCGCTCACGAACTGGGCGAGATTAGATCATTGTGGGGTGCCCAGAAAATTCCTTGGTTGCGGGAGGTCAAACAAATCTTGTACTCTATGGGCCTCCCCGAATTATGGCTACATCCCGAATGTTCTGGGTTCCCTTCTAAAGCGGAATTTAAAGAGCTATTTTGGGCTGCAAAGAAATCTGCACTGGTCTCCCTCTCATCAGAAAATAGCCTAACTGGACTGTTTTTAACACACAAGATAATACCGTCCCTTGAGCCCTATTGGGATTTGATATGCAAAACCCTAGACCGTAAGCTGTATCATCAGTTTCGGGTGGGCACTTTGCCGATCAATTCCTTTACTGCAAAGTGGGCAAAGAACTCAAGCATTAAATGCCCTTATTGTCCTGACCAGGTTGAAAGTATTGGTCATCTGTTTTTTGCTTGCCCAGCATATCGATTGCCCCGACTAAAATGGTTGAGACCAATTTGTAAAACCTTAAATTGTGATGGGAATCGTACAGCCCTGTTGAAATTACGTGACATGCGTACTGAAAAATCTGTGATCTGTGTTGCTAAATTTTTGGGGTGGATGTGGCTGATTCGCGCAAGGAACCTGTAACCCTTTTTTGATTAACTTGTCTTTTAATGTTTGTATATTGCCTGATGGCAAATTTTTTTATACCTGGGGTTCCACTGTAAAATGTAAAAATGTTGATATATTGAAAATGTTTTTATTTTGTGGTCTTTTATGAATTTTATTCGAAATAAAGACTAAATGAACTGAACTGATACCATCAAGTAGTAGCAATACAACAAGCCAATAACAACTTGACAAATATGCATAAAGAAGCCATCTCAGTATCAATAACCAACGGAATTAGGCGAAGCTGGACCAAGAGTCCTCCGGAGCAGGATAAACTACCTAACGATAGCACATGGGCATGGATTGCAGAGAATCTCAACTGCAAAAAACAGGGTCATGTAATTAAGCGCCCCTTTTAGCAAAGGCCTATCCATCTACTCCTGGAATATCGCAGGGAAAACCCAAGATAAATTAGCATGCATTAGCATCCAGGGATAGTGGCACTACAAGAAACATGGGCTACTACAAATTTCGATCATCCTGATTACTTTGTTTACGATATTCCAGCTGAGCCAGTTACTCATGGGCACGCAAAAGGAGGAATAGCAATTCTTCTATCCGAAGAATACTATTGGGCACAGGAAATCATACCCACATATTCTAAGAACTTCCAATGTTTAAAGATCAAAATTGGGGCAGAAAAGACCAAAAGTACAGACAAATGCTCATTTTTAATGTCTATATACCCTCGGGAGCAAAAATGGACGCACTAGGGTTAAATATTCTAGAGGCCATAGAAAAGGTGGTCGAAGAACAGGATTACCCGTTAATATTCCTAACAGGCGATTTAAATGGGCAAATCTCTAACGATCTTTTGGAAAAACGGGAATCGGGAGAAAAGGAACAAGCATTGGCAATACCTATACCACAATTTCCCTCAGGAAGTAAATCAAATAAGAGAGGGAAAATCATTCTATCAATACTTGCAAACTTGAATGGAGTCATACTAAACGGTAATGTCGAAGGCGATATCCAGGCTTCCTACACAAGAAAAGGTGGCCTGAAAGCATCAATTCTTGACTACATGATCTGTAGCTTAGGCCTCTTTGGATCTGCCCACCAACTTAACATAAAATTTGAGAAAGGAAGCGATCATGCAATTCTACAATTAACAACTGGTTTAATATTGAAACAAACTTCTCCAGTGCACATAATGGAATTGCAGAACACGGCACTGGTAAATCCTATTCAAGGTCGGGTAACGTGGAACTCTAGATCCTTTGATAAAATCACTCAACTAATCAAGAACTTAAATCTACTAACAACAATCCACTCTACAGACCCAATAATAAACTTTGAGGCAGTGCTTAAGAAACTAGCCCAAATACTACAGGAAAAAGTAAAACAACGATTAATAAAATAACAAAGTTTTAAAAGATGGAATACTGAACCCAGGACAAAGGAAATAAATAAATTAATCAGGGAACAATTCCTTCATTCTTCTGAGGTAAGAAAAATGGAAATTAACAAGCAAAAAAACTTTCGTAGAAGAAAAAAAGCAAAAGAAAAACAAAAGATCCAAGACAAAAAATTGATAGATTTACAAATAGCAGCTACACAAAAGGACAAACGCTCCTATTGGACCATAATAGCGCTAGAAACAGGAACAAAAAAACAGCTAAAAGCAAACCCTGTACCACCCTCAGAATGGGAAATATACATAACCAACTTATACAAAATAAATCAAACCTCCAACTGCGACTTTTTATTGCAAACTAATAGAGGGCAGGAAAAAAGCGTATACATCGTGGCTCCAGTACCATCTCAAATAGAATACTACATAAAAAAGGCAAGACCATCGGCTGCAATGGGTCCAGACCAAATTCCAATTATGGTCCTAAAAAACAACCCAAAGGAATGGAGTCAGCTTTTAGCATGCCTCTGTAAATACATATATAGAACAGGAAAAACTCCAAAGTCCTGGAAAGGAAGTATTGATTCCAAGACACAAGAAAGACTCCAGGCTGCTCCCAAGCAATTACCGCTAGATCGCTCTCCTGAACGCAACCGGGAAGATTTTTTCTGCTGCTGTTCTAGACCATCTAAAAGAGTGGGCCTTCTCTACCGGCTCTATTCCACTTAACCAAGCCGGGTTTAGATCCAAACATTCGGTGACAGATAACATCGCAGTACTTCAAACACTACTAGAAAAATACGTGATCAGAAAGTCGCAAGCAGTGTATGCAGCTTTCGTTGATTTTACAACCGTATTGGATAGGGTTGACCGAGACACACTTTGGAAAAAACTGCAGCAAATGGGAATCCCTCAAAATCTTCTTCACCTCATAATCTCATTGCACTCTGGGACATAGTGCCAAGTCCAAATGGGGAGAGAGAACGGCCTTACAAGTCCAATACCAACTCTAAATGGTCTGCGTCAAGGATGCCTATTAGCGCCCCTGCTGTTTTCCTTATATCTGAGCGACCTACCGGAAAACCTTAATCAGGTAAATAATTTTCCACCTAAGATCGCAAATTTTAAAATCCACTGTTTGATGTACGCAGATGATGTAGTGATTCTAGACCTGACCCCATTTGGGCTTCAAAGAAATCTGTTGGTACTTACCAAATATACTGGAGAAAATCATTTAATTCCAAATGTCACCAAAACAAAAATAGTACCATTCACAGGAAAGAAGAATCATGTCAAATATAACTGGACACTAGGGGGAAATCCATTGGAAATTGTAAAAGAATATATATATCTCGGGAGAATTTTCACCCAGTCCCTGCACAACCTGCCTCACTTGCAAAAATTGGGTCGAAAAGCAGACGTCCATCTAGGAGCCCTCCAAAGATTATATACCTCCACCGGTCAAAGACACCTCTCTTCTTTGGTACAGGTCTATAGCTCTAAAATTCCAGCCGTTCTATCATATGCAATAGAACATATTCCAATCAATGAATGGAAACAAATTGATATCAAAGAAGGGAAAATCCTGCGGAAACTAATCAGGATGCCGCAAGCTGTGCCGGTTCAAGCTCTTCGGCTCGAACTATCATTAGTCAGCTCTTTTTCCAGAGGGATCACAAATATAATTATATGGGCATATAACCTGGTCCATGCTGATCGAGGAACTTTACGAAATCTGTTAAAAACTGAAACATTAGACCCTGACTCTCCGAAGTATGTGTTTTTTAAAAACTTATGCAGAGCTTTCAAATTATCATCTGTGACTTTGGTTATGCTAAAATCTTGGTCACCAGCCCAACTGAAACTATGCCTGAAGCATCTTACCCCCAGGTTAAGCATGACCCTCGACAAGCAATATTGCTCTGTCCTCTCAACATGTTATGTTATGTTATACTAGTTTTATAGAGCGCACAGCTACTAACAGTATCCCGGCGCTGCTACCAAAGAGCCTACCACAGAACCGGCTGTAGACTCAGCAAATCAGGAGGGAAAAAGGCATCAGCACAGCAGCGTTTTTAGTTTCTTCTTAAAAACTGCCGGGTCAGAGACCATCCTGAGGTCAAGAGGGAGCTCATTCCAAGCTGAACCAGCTTTGCGAGTGAAGGAACAGCCGCCCAGCCGATGGCGTTTAAACCGGGGAGTCTGTATGAGGAGTTTGTCCGAAGAACGCAATTGTCTAGAGGGCGTGTAAAAGGCAAAGCGCTTCTGAAGGTAGAGTGGGCCCAGCCCATACAAGGCCCGTTTAACAATAGACAGCATTTTAAATTTAAACCGAGACTCAACTGGGAGCCAGTGAAGGAAGCGAAGATGTGCCCGCACACACTGCCTGGGAGAAAGTCCCAGCAGAAGTCTAGCTGCCGCATTTTGTACTACCTGCAGCTTCCTGGTAAGATACCCCGGACATCCCACCAGGAGAGCATTAGAATAGTCGAGCCGGGAAAGAATAAGTGCACGGACAACCGTTTCTTTGGCACCGGCTGGCAGGAGAGGGAGGAATTTTCGCAACGTTTTTAAGATACCAAAGCAGGTCCCTGCAAGTTTCTTAACGTGAGTCGCAAAATTAAGGTTTTCCTCAAACCAGACCCCTAGATTTTTTGCTAGACCCTTGTTAGACTGGGGGGGGGGGCGGAAAGTCAGATGGCCAGAGGGTGACTCTAAAATCCGCAGGGAACCAGCCAAACAGGAGCACCTCCGGTTTCTCTTCATTGCACTTAAGCTGTGCATTAGACATCCAATGGAACACCGAAGAGAGACACTGCTGCACGGAGCTGACCGAGTCCTCACCCCTTTTCCAGGTGAACAATAACTGCGTATCGTCCACATAAGCCATCACCTTAGCCCCCAATGACTCCGCCAGATAAATCAGGGGAGTCATGTAGATGTTGAACAAACGGGGGCTAAGGGAAGAGCCCTGCGGGACGCCAGTGGAAAGAGGAGTGGGTTCAGAAGCGCACGGGGGCAGCCAGACCTGTTGAAACCGGTCTTCCGGTGTCTCCAACATACAATCAGTACGCGGACACAATCGTTTAAAAAAAAACGCAACAATATATTTTTTTTAATCTAAATCATAGAGTCAGGCGAAGTATTATTCTACTACGACTTGGGATACTACCCCTGAAATCATACACAATTAAATGGTTGCCAAAAGGAGGAGGGTCTAACCTCTGTGACTTATGTAAAGGTGGGGTGCAAGATCTGGAACATGTTCTCTTTGCCTGTCCAAATCCGACTATTGTCGCTGCCAGGAACAGATACATAACACCGATCAAAATCAAATGTAATATAAACTCTGTTCAGAATATGATTACCCTTTGCAACGCTCCACCCAATGAATTTGTGTATATCAAAGTGTATAACTTTTTAAAATCATTTTTAAAATTGTATTAGATAGATCATTTTAAAACTAAAATTGTAATTTTATTGCTAAAAATGTGTTGTTCTCGAAAGAGAACTGAATCAAATAAACTACTAGTCTAGACTAGTCTTGTTGATAGAAGTAAGATTTAACACAGCAGGAAGATTTGTAGATTCATGCGCTTGTCCATTGTATGGATCTGACCACTGGATGAGTGCTCCTAACGACATTGGACTCTGTGGTCCCTTACTCTCCATGGCTGTGGGTGCTCCAAGGCGAGAAATCCAATGATGCCAGATTTATCTCCACTTAGCACTACAACCTCTGTTGTGACTTTGCTCACGCATAGTGAGTTTTTCATCCAGTACAACATGTGATCCAGGTATGTAGTGATGCTTTTGTAGTTCACTGGCATGTCTTTCAACTGGAAAAGGTTTTAGGGGTATGTAGTATGTCTAAATATGGAGGTATGCCCCAAATTGTTTAGAAGCATTGCCAAAGGGTGCACTTGTAAATTGAAGAGCAAGCAGAAACAGAATGACCCCTGTGGAAAACTGCATGTTACCCTATGTGATGGCCAAGCAAATGACCCAATATAATCTGAGTTTGTTGACTGTGGCTAGTAAAACAGGAACAGATCAAATCAAGGGAAGATTAGGATAGTCGAACCAATTTCTCAAGTCTTTCCATCAGTACCTCATGGTTTGAAGTGTCATGGACAGCTAACAGAAGGAAATGCTTGATGATGTATTTCTTGTTTCATCCTAGGAGAGTAAGAGATTTTCTTTTAACCCCTTTCATGCGTCGGACGACCGGCGGCCGTCCGACGTCACGGTGGGCGTGTGCGGAGGACGGCCGGGGGCCGTCCGAACCACGCCCACGCCGTAAATCACCCGCACCGCGGCGGAATTTTCGCCGCGGTCAAGGGGTTAAAACAGACAGGGTCCGTTCGGTTCTCCTCAAAAGCCTGAACAGACATTGATAGTCACGCAGTAGGTGATTCAATAAAGTCAGCAAAATGGGAACCTTCACCAACCATTAATTAGAATCAGCATTCTTCAACAATTTCACAAAAACAAAACAGACTTTGAGAGGTGAGCAAACACTAGATGCCCCCTAATGGGACTACATTGATTGCTTTGTTCACGCAAGCTTTTTTTCATGTGAACGTTATTTATATGTCAGGAGAGAACTAATGTTTGGTTCCATTCAGATATATAGGGAATTTGTAAATAATTAAAATTTGTAAACAGTTTTTTAAATTTTGTGTTTCTTGTCTGAAACTGATAACTGGTTCATAATGGCAATTTGAAATACATCTCTGAAATAATAAGTACCAACATGGTGAATAAAGGCAGCATGTTGTGGTTGTTGAAGAATAATGATTGTAATTTATGATTTGTGACCCCTCCCCCACTATATTTGGAATTTATGTATTGGATCCATTCTCTCACTATTCTTAACAGCGCCTTTCCCCATCTATTGACCAGTATGTGATTTAATGCCACATAACATTGAAAGTGTCCAGTGATCTCCCTTTGAAAGCTTTTACAGGTTAGAGCACTTTGGCGATCAGGCAGCAGGCAATCTAGGTCTTTGGGCCAACTATTTTTTCAGTGCAGGTCTGATGATAGCATGTTCCAGCGAGACCGGAATTAATCCTATAAAGATGGGGTTGCCAAGGGTCATAATGTATACCCCATGTGACTACCCCGCAAGTTTTGGAGACTGTATGGTGGGTGCAGGGCTTCACAGTCTAAAGTGCCTCTTAGGGCATGACCCCTGCCAAGCAGCTTAATGTATTTTAAAGGCTGAGCACTAAGCATGGGCGTAAAATCCGTTCCGCTCGCGGATTTTTCGGATTTTCGGCAAATTCGCAATCCGCGAACTCTCGCGAATTTGTCGAAAATCCGTGAATTCGCTCGCGGCGGATTTTTTGCTTGGTGATACAATATTGCGGCGCGTGGCGTGGTGCACGGCGTTCACTTTCCGTCATTCAGCGTTTGCCGAGTTGTTTTTCTCGATCATATTTTGCGAGTGCTGCGCCATTTTGGATCTTGCTGCGGGATCCCGCGGGAGTTTGGCGCCCGCAAATACGTAATCGCGGCCTGCCACCTTGCACAGCACGCCTCGCGAGAGTTCTCAATTGCGAACACGTAGTTGCGGGGGAAAGGAACAATCTCGCACTCGTGAAATAGAGATTTAGCACTTCTGCAGAAGAAATCCACCAGCAAACAGGATAAACCTTCAGAAAATGATGATTTTTATCAGAATCACTCCTCAGGTTGACATTTGCATGGCCTTTTTTTTTGCAAGGAGTCCATTTTGGGGGGGGGGGAGGAAGTGCCCCACAGTCTCCAACTTCCTGTTCCTGTCCAGCAGGCTCCTCCCAGTGCTTTCTTCATGTGCTGGTCACTTTCATTTGGACCTTGACCTGGAAGGATTACTTTTTGTGGGTGCTGCTGGATATTTGGATTTAAGGCCTTTTTGACTTTCTTTGGATCACTTTTGGATTAGAAATCAACTTTTACAAGTAAGTTTGTTTGGGGCATTACAGTTGTTGCAACTACAATTTTTGAACTTTTTCAAAACATTAAATAAAATATATTGTGGGTAGCCACAGTATCCAGTAGGACCAGTGTTGGTTATGGGTGCATGATACAACTGTTTTGTTGAATTTAAACACCATTGAGGCCATGGATGGGCTGGGATTGTGCTGATTTTTGTTGTTTTTGTCGTTTTTGGGGGGCTGCTGGTGGGGCCCTTTGCCCAGGGGTGGTGAGTGTTGCATGGGCCTAGTCTTTCTGTGGGGTGTCTTCTTGAATGTAAACACAATTGAGGCCATGGATGGGCTGGGATTGTGCTGATTTTTGTGTTTTTGTCATTTTTTCTGGGGCTGCTGGTGTGGCCTTTTGCCCAGGGGTAGTGGTGCTTGAACTGAGTGTGCCTGTGGTGTGGTCTCACTCTCTTTAATGTAAACATCCTGGATGGCATTGGATTGTGGTGATTTTTGGGTGTTTTTCTGTTTTTTTGGGGTGTACTGTTGATGTGGCCTGGCCATGTGGGTGGTGATGGTGGCCATCTTGAGTGCTGGCTGGTACAGGCAACATGTGCTTGGGGTGCAAGGGGCCATTTTGAAGAGAGGCAGTGTCTGAGGCCTGCACTTATTTTGCCTACTTTTCATCCATTATCCCCAGGGGTAGTGAGTGTTGCATGGGCCTAGTCTTTCTGTGGGGTGTCTTCTTGAATTTAAACACCATTGAGGGCATGGATGGGCCAGGATTGTGCTGAATTTTGTTGTTTTTGTCGTTTTTTGGCGCTGCTGGTGGGGCCCTTTGCCCAGGGGTGGTGAGTGTTGCATGGGCCTAGTCTTTCTGTGGGGTGTCCTCTTGAATTTAAACACCATTGAGGCCATGGATGGGCTGGGATTGTGCTGTTTTTTGTGTTTTTTGTCGTTTTTTTGGGGGCTGCTGGTGTGGCCTTTTGCCCAGGGGTAGTGGTGCATGGACTGAGTGTGCCTGTGGGGTCTCACTCTCTTTAATGTAAACATCCTGGATGGCATTGGATTGTGGTGATTATTGGGTGTTTTTCTGTTTTTTTGGGGTGTACTGTTGATGTGGACTGGCCATGTGGGTGGTGGTGGTGGCCATCTTGAGTGCTGGCTGGTACAGGCAACATGTGCTTGGGGTGCAAGGGGCCATTTTGAAGAGAGGCAGTGTCTGAGGCCTGCACTTATTTAGCCTACTTTTCATCCATTATCCCCAGGGGTAGTGAGTGTTGCATGGGCCTAGTCTTTATGTGTGGTGTCTTGAATGTAAACATCATGGATGGCATGGGATTGTGCTTATTTTTCTGTGTTTTTCCATTTTTTGGGGTGTATAACTGAACTGATGTTCCTCTGTCTTCCATTGCTTTTAGGTGCACAAGACTCTAGAGAACCACCAGTGCCAGGAAGAAGTCCTGCAGCGGTGTGTGTGTGCAGCATAACGTCACGCGACGTCACGTCTGGACACAGACAACTCTGCAACTCGTGCAACTGCTGCCTGCTGTTCTGAAGAAGATGGCCCCAAAAAAGTTACCCGTAGCTCCTCTAGCAAGAAAGTTGCCAGTAAGGAGCAGAAGAAGCAAGTTACCAAGGAGACTGGTGTGCCGGCCGCCCCTTTTTTTGGGAGTAAAAAAAAAAGTATGCCTGCAGCAGCAGCGGGATCTGCTGGGGACCAAGCTGGGAGCAGCACCCCCGCTCCATTGGGCTCAGTGCCACCACCACCACCACGCCAACTTAAGTCCAAGCCCTTCAGTGCTGCAGAGGCACTTAGTCTAGTTGTTCAATCACCATCGACCAGTGATGTTGGCTCATCGCAAGAAAGTAGCAGCAATGTCCCTCAATCAACACAGGTTGTTGTAACTCATCTGACGAGTGTTGAACAACCACAGCCGCAACAAAAACCACATGTGGAAGTACAAGCCCAAGTACATGTGGAAGGAGAGGCAGCGCAAGGAGATGCGCAAGCAGAGGTGCATGGAGGGTCACAAGTGCCCACAATAGTTGTTCCTCCCGAAGTAGGGGCACATCAGGAAATCGACAATCAAGGCGAGGTATCATTTGAGGAAGACATTCCTCCTGATGATCATTCATTGTCTTCCACACCCCTAGCAAGGAAGAGATCAAGGGTGGTGTCTACATCTTCTTCAAGCACACCTCCTTCTGATGATACGGATCAAAATTGGGAACCAGCACCACTGCCGTCTGAGAGTGAGGCACATGATCTGACAAAGGTAGTTAAGCGTAAAAGGAAGCTCGTCCAAAGTCTCAGAGTTATGGAGTGTGATGATGAGGCTCAACAAGAAGTGGCGGATACTGCTGCTGATGAAGACTCTGACAACGACGACCCAGTCATCATAAAGGTCACTGCAGCCCCAGCGGGCATGCAGCAAACAGACATTTTGACCCTAGACCGAAAAGCTGCTGAGTGTGATGATGATGATGTTGTCGACGAGGAGGCAGTGGAAACACCACAATCATTGGAGTTAAGTACACCAACTCGTACCGCTTCCATATTTCTTTCTCACAAGAAGGGACCTCCATCCACCTCGACCTTAATTAGTGGCGGTGAAAGTGCACAACGTACAAAAGTTGGGCAATCCAGATCCTCCACTTCATCTGGCATTAGCAGCATGACCACCACCACCAGTATCGCCGCCTCCTCCAGGCCCCACAGACACTTTAAGTCCCCAGTTTGGGACTTCTTTACTGTTTGCCCAAAAAGGGAAAAGTTCGCCATTTGTACCCTTTGTAAGCTTTCAGTTAGTCGTGGTAAGTCAGGTACAAACTATGGTACCGGAGGCCAGAGAGGTCATCTTGAGAGACAGCACACTGTCCTATGGTTTGCGCACCTAAATGCGATCAAGGAAGCCCGAATTGGAAGTCAAGAAAACATTGATGTTGCATCTGATGATGACGAGGAGGAAGAAGACGTGTCAAACACTTCACTTACACCCAGTACCCCTGTCAGCAGCACACCCCATGTGAGGCATACTAAGAGTGTTGGAGCGAGTGAGACACCAACGCGCAAAAGTTCACCAGCGAGCATAATTGGGTCAACGAAGTCATTATCATCCCGTAAATGCTTGGTCCAGGGCAACATTAGAACCATGTTTTCTTCAGACGCGCCATATGAACGCAACCACCCACTGACGCGTCTGTATAACACTACGCTGGCTAAAATGCTAGCTGTGGACCTCCTCCCTTTTTCTTTTGTAGAAGCGGTAGGTTTTCTAGAATTAGTGGCAACGCTCTGCCCTAAATGGAAGGTTCCTAGCCGGTTCTATTTTGCCAGAGTTGCGGTTCCAGCACTACATGAAGATGTGCTGGAGGCGATTGGGGCAGCTTTGCAGAAGAGTGCTGTTCACACAATACATCTGACAACAGACATGTGGACCAGTGGCGCAGGCGCTGATTACATGTGCATCACTGTACACTGGGTCTCTTTTTCAGGTGTTAAAGCAAAGCTAAACGCAGGTGTTGACCCGGACCAAGTTTTTAAAGCTGCTCGTAAACATGCAACACTAGCCATGTTTGGCTTGGAGAAAAGTCACACATCACAAAACATTTTGGACGAGTTTAACAAAAAGGTCTTTCACTGGCTGTCCCCAAAAAAACGCCAGATTGGTTATGTTTCCACGGATAATGGCGCCAATGTAGTTAAGGCCATGGCGCTGGGTGACTATTTCAGAGTACCGTGTTTGGCGCACTGTATCAACCTGGTAGTTCAAAAATTCTTGAGTGATAAAGACAGTCCAGCTTGCGAGGTAATGGCCACCTGCCGCAAAATGTGCAACCATTTCAGCCATTCTTTTAAGGCCCGGAAGCATCTGAGGAGCCTGCTACTTGAACGTCGAATGCCAGTGAAAGCACTCATCCAGGAGGTGGCAACACGTTGGAACTCAACCTTCTACATGCTTGAGCCTCTGTATGAGCAGTATACGTACTCGATCACTATTTCTTAAAAGAGGGTACAGCTCAGAAGGACCTGCGGATGGGTGCGGCGCAATGGGACATAGTTAAAAGCCTGACAGACATGCTTCGTCCTTTTGAGTACTTCACGCGTGCAGTCAGCCAGGAGGACTGTAATTTGGGAAAAGCTATCCCATTGTTGTGCATGCTGGAGCACCAACTGAAGGCGGTGTCTTCTGAGTTAGAAAAAGATGAAAAAAACAAAGACCCTTTTCTTTTGTCGGAGAAATTATTAGAGCGCCTACGTGGTGATGAACGTCTTAAAAAGATCAACTCAGAACAGCATTACATTTGTGCTACTATTCTGGATCCACGCTACAAAAAGGCGCTGGCAGGCCAAGCATTCTTTCCTTTTGCTGATGAAGATGTTAAAAAGTACAAACGTTGGCTAGCCTGGTCAGCCAAGAGGTTTGAAAAAGAAGGCAGGATATTGTAGGAGAAGGCAGTACATCAGCATCAGCATCAGCAGGCCATCCCCAGTCAAAAGAATCTACTTCTGCACCTGTGGCTGTGGCACAAGTGACCTCTCAGCCGTTAAAGACACCGGCAACCGGATCATCTGCACCACACACAAGAGTAACAGTGGCTGCTGAAGAGGATTGGCTAACTTTGCTTGGGTATGGTTCTCGAAAAAAGGTCACAGGCACAGCAAAAAGTAAGCAAAGTGGAGGAACCGTTGAGGACCTTGACTCGATGGTGCAGGACTATCTGAATGACTCAACAGAGGTCTTTCTTAATGATGAGCCATTGCAGTATTGGCATGGGAAAAAACAATTGTGGCCACAGCTATCCAACCTGGCTATAAACTATTTGTCTTGCCCACTCGCAAGTGTGTCTTCTGAACGTGTTTTCAGTGCTGCTGGTGGCATTGTAACTCCCAAACGGAGCCGCCTCTCGCCCAAAAATGTGGAGAGGCTAACAATGATCAAGATGAATCAGCACCTCATACCACCAGATTACAAAGTACGAGAAAGCACGCCGCATGAAGACGAGGAGGACGGCAACGTAGATGAGGGGATTTGTTCTCTGTTCGGTGACGCTGACCTCATCCTGCCTGAATTCGCAGAGTATGATGACGAAATCTTCTTCTTATTCCCTGACACCGAGCCCTGAAAATGAGACAATGAATCAATAACTTTCTTTTTCGTCCTTATTCACTTTTATTCCTGTGTGTCTGTCTTTCTTTGTTTTGCACAGTTAATTTAATTCAAACTTTAATCACCTAATCCCAAAAACAAGCCCATCAGCAGAACTGTCTTCACTTGTTTGCTTATTGATTTGAAGGTGCCACAGTCTACATGCCTCAGGTTCACAAGTTCAGAAGAACATGCTCCTCTATCCTCCTCCTCCTATTTCCCTCAAAGCAGAGGGCTGGATTACGCCCAATGAAGAAAGAATCAGCACTTGTGGGGGTGTTCTACTTCTTTGCGGGTGAGTTGACGGCTCTGGGCCCATTGCTGTGAAGCTCTAATAACGGATAAAAGTGTTTTGGACCAAATATGAGGCGGAAATTTCTTGCCGTTTTTGCTGACTTTCTTGCCTTTGAGGTGCTCTTTGGCGGGGTTCCGGGTGTTTGTGGGTGAGTTTTGGGGTCTGGGAGCACTACTGCGACAGTCTAATCTTGATTGCATTTGCTTTTCAGGAAATCCGTGGTAGAAAACAGGAGTTATGATGATGACCTAGCTGCACAGCGCGTTTGGACCGAAGGCCGAGAGATATTGTAAGTATGAGATTTTGCTTTTTGGCTGTTTGGGGGTGTTGTCGCGTGCTTTTTTGCGGGTGGGTTGGCGGGTCTCTTGGGGCATTCCTGGGAAGGTCTAATACCGGATAGAAGTGGTTTGGACAAAATCCATAAGGAAAAGCCTTTTTTTTGCTATTTCTTCTGACATCTTGCTCAATGTAGCGTTTTCGGGGGCCTGTTTGGGGGGCTTCCTGGTGTTTGTGGGTGGGTTGCGGGGTCTCTGTCGAAGCACTGCTGCGACAGTCTAATCTTGATTGCATTTGCTTTTCAGGAAATCCGTGGTGGAAAACAGGAGTTATGATGATGACCTAGCTGCACAGCGCGTTTGGACCGAAGGCCGAGAGATATTGTAAGTATGAGATTTTGCTTTTTGGCTGTTTGGGGGTGTTGTTGCGTGCTTTTTTGCGGGTGGGTTGGCGGGTCTCTTGGGGCATGCCTGGGAAGGTCTAATACCGGATAGAAGTGGTTTGGACAAAATCCATAAAGAAAAGCCTTTTTTTTGCTATTTCTTCTGACATCTTGCTCAATGTAGCGTTTTCGGGGGCCTGTTTGGGGGGCTTCCTGGTGTTTGTGGGTGGGTTGCGGGGTCTCTGTCGAAGCACTGCTGCGACAGTCTAATCTTGACTGCATTTGCTTTTCAGGAAATCCGTGGTGGAAAACAGGAGTTATGATGATGACCTAGCTGCACAGCGCGTTTGGACCGAAGGCTGAGAGATATTGTAAGTATGAGATTTTGCTTTTTGGCTGTTTGGGGGTGTTGTCGCGTGCTTTTTTGCGGGTGGGTTGGCGGGTCTCTTGGGGCATTCCTGGGAAGGTCTAATACCGGATAGAAGTGGTTTGGACAAAATCCATAAGGAAAAGCCTTTTGGCACTTTTTGTAACTTAGGGTTCGTTAGGGTTAGCCCTAGCAGCAGGATTGCATGTGTTTCGGGGTGTTCTAGATTTTTGCAACTGAGTTCTGGGGTCTTAGAGCACTCTTGGAGTGATGCTGGCTATGGATACTTTTGCTTGCTTGCAAGTGGTTTGAATACAATACACGGTGGGTAAGGGTGTATTTGGGCCTACTTTTACTTTCAAAGTACGTTTTGTCACCATTTTTCTGCTAGGCCTTGTTTTTTGAGATCTGATTGGGGGTCTTCTACATTTTTGCAACTGGCTTTAGTAAGGGTCTTGGTGGGAGCATTGCTGGGAAGGTCTAATTTTGTTCTAAAACACAGTTTACAGTACACCTAGCTTGAGGGGAAAGATCCGCTAAATTAATTTGGCCATACTTATTTATCCTTAAAAAGGTGACTCAGACAGATTACGCAATTTCAAAAATATTGTACTGTCTATTAGGAAAATCAAAGTGTGACTTTTTGCACCACACAGCGTACATACCTTATATTTATTTATCAGTGGTATTGTAATAGCACTTCCTGTTTTCCGTTCAATAATTACAGGCCGGGTTTCAGTCAACATCCGCCAGGCAGGCAGTGGACAGGGTGTCTTCTGTCAGTGGTCACTGGTCACCAACATTGATGGACGAAGCGTCAGCTGGAATGGAGGAGTGCCGCTAATAAGAGGAATTGTTTGCTGCATGCAACTTACTTACCAAATTCAACAGGACAACTCCAACAACATACAGAATACAGATACAGTATCCATTGTTTTCTTCTATGAGTGTGACTGCATGTGGTTAGCTTTAGTTTGTACCCAAAGATTTCTTTATCTTCAATTATTGTTTGTCCATGCTGTGCTTTTTTTTTCTTCTCTCAACAAAACCTACCCAAAAAGAAACCCCCATTCCCATCCATTTTCCAAACCCTAACCCTCTTCCCCCGGGCTGTGTGGTTTTGCTTGATGTCTGACTAAATGACATCAATAATTCCACACACTTGCTGGGGAGGATAAGGTCATAGCAACAGGCTGGTGAAGGAATACGAGGATATATTCTAGACTTACTCAGCTTCAGTACTATTTCTTGTAGTAGTAGGAGCCAATGTCAAATAAATTCAACGCAAGTACTAGTTATACTTGCAATACTTTACCATTTGTTAGGCTACATTGTAGCACTGTTCTAGTGTACTGTCACCTGCTATATTCTCTATCGTACCGTAACCGTTGTAATGCTACAGTAAGGACAAACCAGGTTTCGTTTTCTTTTTTTCCATAGGCATGCAACTGCCACTGTGTCACACCACTAGTACCACCGCAACGAGGAAATTTCATCCGCCCAGGATTGCCAACCTTAATCCCCATTTCCCGTGGAGCCAGCCCTGGGCCTAGCCCGAATTTCTAACACAAATTACAGGTAAGATAAGCGTTTGGTGGGAGGTAGTATAATGGAGTATTAGGACTAGACGAGAGATTGATGGTAGTACTACTAAAGTCCTAGGACTCTTCAGGAAAACAAACTTACTGTTAAACCCCCACCCACCAGACTGAAAAGCATTAAAAAACAGGTATGGTCAGATAAAGTTTAAAAAAGTATATTTATGTAGCCCTAACAAAATAATCTCCCTCAAGACCCTCCCTAACCCCAACGATTGTCTTTGAAAAGTCCCAAAAAGAACCCAACTCCCAAATCCCACCCCCCAAAAGTCTCTAAAAAAAGGGCAAGGGACACTCCACTACTGGAGGGTGCTGGTGAATTTTGCGGCCAGGGCATCATACTCCTTGCGGAGGGTGGCATGGTCGAAGCGGAGGCCCTCCACCAAGTTCTTGTACCTAAGGTCCTCCTGCTCCAGGTAGGACATTCTGACTCCTAGGCGGTGCTGGCGTGCCTTGCAACTCCTGTGGGGGGCAGCTGGTCTTTTTGCTGCTTGGCGGTGGCGGTTGGCTTTGTTAGCCCGGCTCCGTACCGCTGGAGCACTGCGCTGGCTGGCAGCCCGTGGGGGCACGGAGGAGGATGCAGCTGTCCCAGTGGAGGATGTTGTGATTCCACCGGTTGACTGCGTGTCCTCCTCCTCCTCCAGGGCCACCAGCCGCCGATATTCGGCGACAGTGGCATCCAGCCTCCGTTGCCGGGCCATTCGAGCCTGCTCCCTCCGTGATGTCGATTTGGAAGGAGCAACTATATGAAGAAAGAAAGACATAGTCTGTAACCAATGCTCCTTAACATTAATAACACAAAGTGATTGAGCCGAAAGTTGTGTCACAGTACAAGTAGCAAATTGAAAGCACAGTACATAACTATTGAGGACAGTATCTATCTAACCTCCCACTTCTGCATCCTTGCTCTAACATTAGTGGGAGTTTAATGAACAAATTCTACGACCACTATGGACTTCCATTACAGTCGACTATGACAGTACACCAGTCTTATTCTTCTTCTTCTCTCTTGTTTAGGAAAATTGGTATGTTATCTTATGCAAGCCGGCAGAATGCCAGCGCAGTGAACTTGCACCCGAGAAAAACAGACGCACACCATGATGAGTGAGACAGACTTGCGTTACTGTACCGGTCCAGTACATGCAGGTGGTGAAGCTATTACTTTTCTATTACGGGTGGCACTGAGAATACTCTGTTACAAGGGCTACTGCTTAATTAATTTACCTTTCACCCTACAGTGCAAATGAGTACTAGAAAAGGAAAATGAAGAAGCTAAATAATTTGATTATCTATCACTTCACATGGGATGTATTTGATGACATATGGGATGACTTTAGGTGCTTTGCTTATTATTGAGTGAACAGTGATACACCCACACATGAATGACGTACTACTACTAAACTAAAGTTATTAAGAGAGGTACGGAGTGCCCACCGTAATAACCGGATATATGCTGTGCTTGCAGTTGCAATACAAACTACTGCTACTATTCATGGTAGTATTGGACAAATTTACAATTTATTTTCCTTGCCTTCCCTACACTGGAACGGACGTGCGGGTGCGGTGTTACAAGCTCTTCAAGGTAACACTTAGTTCATCCAGTGACCATCTACTCTCTCTAGATACACATGTGCTATCTAAGAGTCAGATAATACCATGCTCCAGGCATCCATCCATTCAAAGTATATGCACACATACAGTTTCTGTTTCACCCACCCAGGCTGTTGTCCTTCCACCCATCCTTGCTTCATCATTGACCCAGCCATGCACCATTCCATATTCTTTCCTTCCCAGCCACCTCGGGGGCCAAGCAAACAAATATCATTCTTCTTTGCCAGCCATCATAAAATTTCTCGTCCTTCCACACTTACTTACACCCTTCTTTCGCTTTTCGTTCATCCCATCCATCAAGTTCATCTAAGATCTTATTGGGATTCTTCTCACCAAAAACTTCACTGCTAAGTCGAAGTACATTTAGAGGAGGCTACTACCTGGTTGATTTATAATACACCCGCGCAGAAAGCACACTATGCAGTCTTCAATCTCAATAAGTAAGGAATATATAGCTTACCTCTTCCCGCCACCACCGTGCGAACCCTCACAGGAACGTCCGGCACTTGCACCGCCTCCTCCCCAGAGTCCTCGCCCAACACCACCACCTCCGCGCTGGCCCCGCCACCAGATGTTCCACCTACAAAGTACATTTAAGAATGTTAGAATACACCACTCACTACTATATAATATTTGGTCTAGGAGGAATAAAAAAAATACAATGTAATAATTTGTAACTGTCTACTCTAAAGTAAAAATGTCCCTTTTTCCACAAGAAATGTGTCCAATTAATCGTTAGCACTAAGCACTTTTCCATTTTCAGTTAAACGTTTACTTTTATGACAAATTTGATTTTAATAAATGTGTTTACTTTTAATAAAGCTTTTAAACCTAAATAGACTCTGTGGTTTTTGGTCCTCCAGACTAGAGTGGATGAGCTAAAGGTGTTGGAATTTTTGCAAGCATGAGTGCCTTTGGCATTTCTTGACTCTGACTCCGTACACTTGTCCTGCGTTGGATAATCTAACGATCATTGGGGATCAATCATCGGTGACTTTGGGAGCTAAATGACTCTGCCACACTATCTAGTCATTAAGGAGATTGGGGGTTCTTCAAAGTCTGATATCACTGAGGTATGTGGAAAGAAAGTCTACCTGCGCCTATTATAATTGATAAACAATGCACTATTTAGTGTTCATAGTTCGGTTTGTGCAGATTTGTCCCTGCAACAGTAGTAGAATGGATTGTCCTCCTATCCAAACCAAAAGTAAAGTAGTATCTTATTCTTTCTTGGTGGTCATTCACCTTTTTATTGTTGGCAATTGTCAAAGCATAAACATTTAGAAGACTTGAAAAGACATTATGGACAATCCCAGAGGACTGCACTCAGTGCATAGAGCTATTGCTGACTAGAATGGGAGTCCAATGGAATTGCCAAATGTGCAATCTTAGTTAGCTACACAGACAGACTAATAAGAATAATCTAGTAATACCACAGGGAGTCATAGTCGAGGCAGGATAAGAATTTAGATCCAGTCTACAAGAAGATCAAAGACGATTTAGAAAAAATCGAATGAGGAACGCTAGGAAAAAATAGGTACTCTATATTAAAATTAAAACTTACTGGGGCCAGCAAAGGAGCCCTCGCCTGCCCGATCCTGGCCTGCATCCTCCTGAACAGCACCCTCCTCCTCCTCCTCCTGTGTCCTCTTGCCCTTGGGGGGAGCTGATGTACAACATGAAAGAAAGAAAGACCAGAAAACATGGATGAGATTTGTCAACCAAATCAAACATTTCAAAAGAACAATAACAAAATATTTTGGAGAAATAGCAAATAGATAGACAACTATTCCACGGGATATATTGACCTATCTCATGTGGTATACTACGTTATTCGTATTGCCTGATTTGCGGACCGTTGACTTTGAAAGTTCCTATGTAACTCACTAAACAGACTACTAAAAAGGTTTGCCTAGGCCTGGCAGGCAGCAGTCCGCAGCACGCGAAGTGACAGACAAAGTCCATCCTGCTTGCAGATCAGTGAATACTCAAACTATCAATCCACCGACCACCACCACTATTTCTTCTTATAGCCATGTGTCTAAAGGAAGGACTGGACTTCAGTCTGTTGGGGCTGATTTAGAAGTCCCTTGCGGCTCATTTTCCTCCATTGTTGCGTGACTTTTGTGACACAGCGGCAGAACAAAAGAGTCGCCATGGTGCGGCGTATATATAAAAAAAAACGCATATGGGAGATGCATCACGTTGTAAAGCCCTGCGCCATCAGGGAGCGTTCCGGCGCAAGGGAGGGCGTTCCTGCGCAGGAACGAATCCTAAAAGTGGCTGAGGGAAATCTACAAGATGTCAATCAGTCACTTTTAGGACAATGATGCGTGACTCAAACCCTGCGCCTGCTTGAAGCCGACGTACGGCTTGATGCAGCTTTGGGGAGATAGGGCACCCCAGAGCATTGCTGGAGCTGCGCCATCGTTGGCACGCAACTCCAGCAATGCGCCGCCTTTACGGCACAGATGCGTAAGGCTTCTGTGACGTTTTGGGCCAATGGGTGGTGGTGGCATGGCGCACAATTACTGCCGCATCCCTGCTACTTTGCAGGGATGCGCCGGTAATTGAACATATGACCCTTAGTGTCTAGCATTACGCAGTTCTTTACACTACACTCATACATAATTTCTCAGGCCAATTAAATGAACACAAAATACAAAACAAATAAGCATAGTAGCAAGCAAGGCTACTGAGAAGGAGAGCAGTGCACCTGAAATGCATAGAAGATTTTGAAATATAATTTACCTACAATGTAATCGGCAGCATTATTGCTCTTGGTAAAGAACAAAGATTTGCAAATAACAGAGCCGGATAAAACAGATTAGTGATGAAATAGCTAGAAATAGCTACTACTACTCACCAAGCCCGGGGACCTCTACGCCGAGCACGTCCAGCAAGTCCCGTTCCCGGTCCATGACATCCGTCCAGCGGTGGGTGGCCTGGTTATAGGTGCGCCGGACCCCAGAGAGCTTAAACATGGCCCGGCACACCTTCTCCCACCGCTTCCGGCGCTCCCGGATGCCATAGCGGTTGCGATCTTGCCCCCTCCCAGGATGGTCTTGGGGAGGCGGCGCTGGACGTGTAAGATGAGTGCGGCCACCTCCTCCGCGCTAAAGTTCTCCCGTGGCATCACTAGCTGCCCACTCAAACGCCCGCACGGGTGCCGGGCACGGGGTGCGGGACCCTTCCCCTTCTCAGGGTGCTTCCCGGCTCCCTTTACCATGGTCTGGGCAGAAATGAGTTAAATAATAAAGAAGAAATAGAATAGGGAAGAAGAAAAGAAAAGAGTTTAAAAAAGTAGTTTAAAAGTAACAAAAAGTAGCAGAAAACACAAAAATATAGAGCTAGAAAAATAGAGGGATAGATAATAAGTAAAATAGATCAAATAAACTTCAAACAAGCAAAGGATGGCAGAGATTCAGAGAGGATACAGAAAGCATGCCCAGAACCATAGCAATGAATGAGAAACAAGATGGCCGCGCCCATTCACGACCGCGTGGGTAAGTTCGCGCGAGATTTTCCTCGCGATCACGCGCGAAATTGTACTAGCGAGCAGCACACTTTGCGAGATTACACATAGCGGCCGGAAACGGAATTACGTCACGCAAACAAGATGGCCGCGCCCGTGTACGACCGCTAGGGTAACTTCGCAAACGTATAGCTACAAGCGCCTTGCGAACACGCAAAAAATCACGCGAACATACACGCCGCAAAAAAAAAATAGTGTATTCGCACGCATTCGCGGCTTCCGAAATCGATCTCGCATGGATTCGCGCCCCGCAAATCGCGCGAAATTGCAGAAAAACGATTTTTGCTAAACTGAAAGCAATCAGCAGGTGCAAAAGTTCAAACTTAACATTAGTAACCATTCACTCTAGTGCTTCCTGAGGGGCCCCTCCAGAGTTCAATTGCCTATTTGCAACTATTCCATGACCCTGCTATGACCCAAACAGCAGGCTCATAGAATAGCTACAAGTAGACCACAAAGGTCCTGTGAAAAAAAATTGCACTGCAACAGAAAGCAAATTACAGATAAGGAAGGAAGCAGGTGCCAGCCAGACTGGAAGTTTCAAAATTACTGACACATTAATCACCCCCTAATTAATTCATGGCAGTTGAAGAAGGGCAGGTGTGCTTGCTTTCACTGCAACAGAAAGCAAATTACAGATAAGGAAGGGAGCAGGTGCCAGCCAGACTGGAAGTTTAAAAATAAGTGACACATTAATCAACCCCAAATTAATTCATGGCAGTTGAAGCAGGGCAGGTGTGCTTGCTTTTTTTCACCCCCATAATCTACAGTGATAAACAAACCTAATGGGTGGCAGTGAGGATGTACCAGAGGGTGGCATGGGTGTACCAGAGGGTGGCAGTGGTGAAACAGAGGGTGCTGTGAACCTGTGATGATAAACCAGACGTAGAAACAACATAGTCGCGGCTGTTGCGAGCCGAAAAGTAAGTTCGCAATTGCGAAATGGTCCACAAATCCTCGCGAACGCTCGCCAACACAAAAAAACTTAAAAATCCGCTAATCCGCGAGAGTTCGCGGATTTTGCGTATTGCGAATCCGTAAATTCTCAAATTCGCGTACGCGAGATCCGCTAGATCCGCCCATGCTTACTGAGCACTAATCAAGATTGCCCGGCATCTGAAGGCATGACACATGGCATGCAGCTAATGTTTTACATTTGTGCTAAATCTCATTTGTGTTAAAAACACAAGCGCTTAATGCTTAGATTTTTATACATGCTTCATTATTTAGCGAAGGAAGCTTGTTTCCTTCACAGTATAAGAATTGGCTTGGTAGTTTGGTTTGCCCTGTTCCCATCATGCACTGGGACAGGAACAGACTAATTTGCATATAGCCAAATTCTGAGCTGGGATGGTGCAGTGAGCTAAAAAACGGTGATGGATCAAGCCCTGATCTTTGGACTGGGTAAGAGTGGTCTGCTTAATTCAGGCACTCTGTTCATCACCACCCCCTTTTCTGAATCATTATTTAGCGAAGCCCTTTCTGGCCCTGACCCGGTATGCTACAATGTGGCAGCAAAATTAAAACTAGTCATTTTCCAGTGATTTTTTTGCCTGTGTGCTCCATGCCTAGACCAGTTCGCGGTAATTGTGGCATTGCTCCCCTGTGAAGCATGATTGCAAGCCGCGATACTAGAAGGCAAGTAGACAATGACTGGTAAAACAAGCACACCATTGTCTTATTTCTTTGCAAATGTGCAATGCGGTGCTCACTTATACTTGATTCTTTCATTCTAGCCAATTATAGGACTCATTTACCACTTTGCTCCCACCTACACATGAGGACATATTGCCTCAGCACTCACAGGCCCACTTATAAAACACACACTGAACTATGATTCACTGTTAGAAGGAGGTTCTGACCATCTGAGCAGCACTGATTTTTTGCTTTTTGAACACCTAATTGTTGAGCTTTTACTGTGGGAGAGCCTCATAAGCTGGGACTCACCCACAGTGAACTCATGATGAAACAGACTGCATCTGGATTGTACCGGTTTCCCCCATGTCCCCCTTGTGAGAGAAGGGCACTGCGCTGGAGCTGGGGTAAGGGTCACCGGACTGGTTACAGGTAGACACGTGTGCCCATACGTGGGCACCCGTGTAAGGGCTGCATGGGGGAGATTCCTGTTGTGTGCAGCCCAGGAGCAGATACAGATAGAATGGAGTGGCAGGAATTATGCAGAGTTGGGTGGTGACATGGAATAGGCTTAATAGTATGGTAAGACACATGTAAAGGAAAGTCAGTGTGCTTTACTGTTTTCACTGTAGGAACACTCCATTACTCTCCTATGAAGATGGGGACAATGTAGTTTCTCTTCCCTAGGGCCTACAAATTCCAGACACGCACCAAAGTACATTGTAAATTGTGTAAAAAGAAGCATTCTGCTGAGTCCAATGCCATATCTGTACTGCTTATGGGTCATCCAGAAATTTCATATTCTTCTGACTCAGCTTACCAGAACCTGGCTGGATGTGACCTTGCCAGGCTGGATTAATTACCTTCCTTCCCAAGCTGTAGCATCAGAGGCCTAGGCCTCCACTGCAAGCATTGCAAGGGCGAAGGCCTTCTCTTCAAAAGTGAGAGATGGGGGTGGAGCTGCAGGTTATCCATCAGCAGCTGTCACCATGGTGTCAGGCAACAGGCCTGCCCCTGGCCTGGGCCATGAAGGCAACAAGAAAGGAAGGGGGCTTTTCAGAGACTATGTGGCATGAGACCCCAAATGACGCCATTTTGAACTATCCCAGAGGCCTATGCAGGAAGGAGGGAGCAGAGAGGTGATGTGTCGCAGCAGGATAGGGCAGAAGTGCCTTTCTACCAGCCCCCTCAAAATTCTTCTAAAAGGTCTTGCACAGGAACAGGAGCTCACTCTGGGGTGTGGTCTGGCTGAGGAAGACTGGTGCTGGAGCCTGGCGCTATGGGCAGTTGGAAGGAGGAACCCCCTGACTGTCCCAGGAATCTGGACTGCGCCAGTGCCAGCGAGTAAAAGCCTGGATCTCTGCGCAAGGAGAAGAGGCCCAGAAGAAGAGCCAGGTGAAAGGCTGGTGCAGGGAGCCAGTGAAGCCAGCTCCTTGCCAAGCACTCCCTCCTGGAGGCCAGGAGGGTGGTGGGAAGAGCTCCTGATTGCTAGGGCTGGCCGCCAGGAGCAAGAAGAGGCCAAAATGGTGAGAATTGGTCCCCTGGGGGCTGAGATATGCCCCCCCAGAAGGTAGGTGACCTTTGACCACTACCGTGACCGACGACGAAGCGCATGGGGCTCTGCCGCTGGTCTTGGATGTGCTCCCGGGGTGGGTCAGGTCCGGGGGCTGCCCCAGAAGGAAGTAAAGTCTTGCCGCAAGGGGGGGTTCCAGGAGCCCAACCTGGCCCCGATGACTATAAGTCACAGAGCACTGTCACGCCCCCCAAAAAGAGACCTCTGGGGCCAGGGATCCCCAACTCTGGGCCCAAGTGACTGCGGTGAGAAGGAGAAGGGAATGCCATGCACTTCCCCCCTGGCGGGAGAAGACAAGCCGGGAAGCGATGTCACGCTCCCTGCGTAGGTTTCCCTGGTGCCCAGGACCCCAGCTCCGGGCCCTGAAGACAAGGCGCAAGTCAGGGAGCGCCGTCAAGCTCCCCATGAAGATTGCCCTATGAGGCCCGGAATCCCCAACTCTGGGCCCTGCCATGAATCGGGAGGTGGGGGGAGTGTTGCCTCACTTCCCTACAGCAGCAGCAAGGAGGGGGGAGTGCCATTGCACTCCCTTGAGGCTCCTTCTGACCGGCGGCATCATCCGTGTCTGCCCGCGGGAGGGGGCAGACAAGAATAATAGGACAGATCCTGCGGCAGCAGGAGAGGGTGCTGGCCAGTTGGGGAGCCAGTGAGAGCAGCCAGGGTTGGGCTCCCTGAGCAGGTCTCCAACATACATGCAGCCACGGGGGTCTGGGTGGGACCGGGCCCCCAAAAAAGAGCAGATGCGGCATGTGGCAGCCAATGCCAGCATGGCTCTCCACGGATCAGCGCGAGAGCTGCTACTCTAATATGCACCAGTTGAGAAAAGTGACCCATAATACCTAGCAGGGTAGGCGTAAACCTGCAGGAAAACCTGTGTTTTCAGTGTTTGGTGGCGCCAGGAGGATGGATGACAAGGTGCAGGGGAGCTGCAGGAGCAACACAGACTCCCCCCCAGCAGAAGAGAGGAAAGTCCCCCCCCAACCTCTCAAGGGCTCAGCCATTCTTCAAAAACCAACCTGTGGCTGGAACTTCAGTTCTGCAGCTGGTTGTGGGTGGTTGTGACTGTACCAAGGTATGAAAGGGTGAACTGGGGATGCCTTGTAGAGACATCCCTTAGAGGTGGTACTTTTGCAGGGTGTTGTTTCTTTTGGAGACTGGAAATCAAATGTGTAATGTGAAATCATAAGCAAAGTGGGGCTCGGTTGCTAGGTATTCCTGCTAGGGTGCCTGGTTATACATCCCTAATCCTGTGATTATAACTGTGGTGCCTTTTAGGGGCTTTAATTGCATAGTATTATAAATGTTACCGGATGTCATAAGTAGTGTCCTTCTAAGTGATGCCTAAACATGTATTCTTGCTACTGCCTTAGGTGAAAAACAACCCAGACTGTTAGCCAGTGAAATGTAGAGGTGTATACTGTATGGTCAGTTTGAGATGCTCAGTCAAGGGGTATGTGTCACCATGGCAGGTGTTCCCATTTTAAATGCTTGTTGGTTGTGGTAGTGGGGAGGGCCACCCAAGGGATGGTGTCAGTGAAAGGGGCCCTCGCTCCAGGTTATGGTTAACTCACTGCATTTGAGGGCAAGATGATGTGCATACATGGGAGTGTAGACCCCCCCCACAGTCCCTTTTCCGGAGGGGTGTAAATGTTATGCAAAGTTACAAAGTAATTTCAACAGCTTATGTGTATTTGTAAATTGTTGCATGGTATTGAGTAGTGTGTGTGTGTAATAAATATACTCTACCTTTTTATAAAGAAAAGTATAGACTGGACAATCAATTATTGAGTGTTTGCCCACACCACCTCCCTTGAGTAAGCCTTGGACTGCTCTGCAACGCTACCCCCTGAGAGTCAAGCGCTACAATGGGGTGTTTGGCTCCCAGTGAAGCCAAATGTAGGAATTTTATTTGTGCAGGCCTCACAGATACAGCCTCATTTTCCACTCACACGTCACATCTTTATTAACTCTTGTTGGCGCTTTCATACAGCTCCACAGCAGCAGATGCCAAAGGCCCACAACCACCTGCCACCACACAAAGGAGGCAGCCCCCTTGCAGCTCTGCGGCAAACAGGAGTGCCACAATTCACACAAAGGACTGAACTCCATCTTCAACCCAGGTGCCTCCACTCTATATGGTGAGTGATTCGAGTCGAGTTGGAAGAAAGACACTTTGGGCTCTTTTCCCGTCCCATCATAACTGTTATCACATATGTTCAAGACTTAATTGTTGAGCTGTGATAATTGCAGATAGATATGAAGAAATATTTTCCAAAGAAAATCTTGCAGCACCTTCCACTGCAAGGAATTCCATGCTGTGCTTTTAAGAGACCCCCCTGGAGGGCACATGGTTTTTGCCACTCTGGAACCATTACAGTGCTCAGGCTTCAGTAGTGAAGAGTGCTGCTGCAACCAACCGGAAACAGCTATGTCACTTAGCAGCCACTTGTCTATCAGATCTGCCAGTTATAACTTGATTTACTCCTTATAAGAAGGAAGCACTGTGTCCAGACCTATTTTTCCTTTCATCCTGATTATTCTTTGCTTTCCCAGTTAAAAATGTCTATTGGTTGTCAGGTGAAGAAAAGAAAGCTGGAGTCCCACCACTGCCATCAATCTTTCATAGACCACCGCTGTAAGGGGAAAGCAGCTGTCAG
This sequence comes from Lissotriton helveticus, assembly GCF_964261635.1. NCBI lineage: Eukaryota > Metazoa > Chordata > Amphibia > Caudata > Salamandridae > Lissotriton > Lissotriton helveticus. The sequence continues at coordinate 1,764,616,406 of NC_136065.1, forward strand.
AGGGCAGTAAAGACAAATTCACCGCCGTCGGATTTACAAGTTGGCTTTCCGTTGAGCCGACCGTGGTGGGAAGATAGCCTGCTTCGAGTAGGCGGAATTGAAGAAATTGAAGTGCATACTCACCCATTTCTTGTTCTTCCCTTCAGTCTCCCATGTGGATCCCTTCCTCCAGGGCCCCCCTTCACAGCAGAAGCTTGACCCCGAAGAAAACAATACTGCTGGCACCAAAATCCAGCAATGGGAAAGTACTCGTAGTGAGTATTTTTTCTTGTGTCATGCATTTGTGTACATTTAGCACGTGTGCAGTCAAAATATACACACCTGCATCGATACATATGAAAAAATATTTCCCCCGTCAGAAACACCACCACTGGTCCAGCAGTGACGGCAGGTGGGTGTTCACGGCCGTATGGCAGTAAGACCGCCAAACTCAGAATCAGGCCCTCAATGATTCAGTCCCCAAGCAGGACAACTTTCCAATAGGGCACTGAAGAAATGGTGCAGCAACAGCAGTGGCACGTGCTCCGGCTCTTATGGGTTTTTATTTTATTTTATTTTTATTTAAACACTGTAATTTCTAATTTGTTTGTTCTTCTCATGACTGAGGATGTCTTTCATCTTGCAGCCTAAGGCATGAAGATAATGGGCAGTAGACAAAAGCTGAGAATGCTGTCAAATATCTGCTCCCAGCCTCTATATTTTGGCAGAAAAATCCATTTGAGATGTCTAGTGTTATTTTGTATTTCTTCTGCACTATGTTATTCATTTGCGCGGCACTGTGTGCATTCTGTGCAGCAAATGTGCATGTGGATGCGTATAAATGTCTATAATCTAAGTCTAGGACTTACGGTATGGCTTGCCGCCATACCGCCGTGAACTCCCACCTGTCGCACTGCTTGGCCAGTGACGGTGACATTTTTTTTCATTTTTCATATGTGTCGATGCAGGTGTGTATATTTTGACCGCACACGTGCTAAATGTAAACATATGCATGACACATGAAAAAATACTTACTAAGATTACTTTCCCATTGCTGTATTTCGGTGCCACTTTTGTTCATTACCCCAGTGGTATAAGAATTGCCCCGGGTTGTTTTCAGCCAGGGTAACAGAGTTACTTAACATTTATTATGAAGATTCATTGTCCTATGTCGACGACATTTATTTGATGGACAATGAATTAATGGAACACTTGTCTAGGGTGAACCACATAATTCTTGGGTTCACCCACCTCTGATACAAATTTAATTTAAAACATTCAAAAATTGCTGGCAAAATTTCTAGTAATATGTGCACTGCTCCAACCGACAACGACTCTGAAAAGACTACAATCCATTTTAGGATGCTTGCATTTTGGCAGGACATACATTTTGGATTACGCAGGAAGGGTGAAACATTTCTACGACTTAATTAGACCTGATTTTTTTAGTGCACCGTTGGATACAGGAATGTACTATTATCCTACATTCCGTATAAGCTGACATGATAGCTTCCAAACATTTTCACACATGTGTCAACACAACTTAACTGGTGATCCGCATAGTCGCTGGACCAACCGGGTACACCTACAGTACCCGTTGCATACAATCACATTTGTACATGATCGGTGAAAGGCGGTTTGCACAAACTTAAAACATACTCACAGCATGCTGTAGTGAGAGAGAGAGCAATAGCTCAGGTTAAACGCATAATTGTCATAATCCCTGTACCGAACTTAGAGGCCGGTACAAAAGCAAGCATTCCAAATGCTGAAGCATTACATCCACGATGGGTTCAATGGGTTAACTCTCTCACTGCAACAGACGTAGATTACAGATTTGACTCTATGTTGCAAACACAAGCATTCTTGCAGTACGAACAAGAATATACTCTGCTGAATTAAATTATGACAACATGAATGCCTCATTTATATTGATGTATCTGCCCAGCTGGCCGTAGGAATCAAACAGCAATGTTCTGCGGCATGCACAATTGTAAAAAGGCACATGCAGGACGGAAAGTGTCTTCCTGGGAAAACACACACTTGGGTCCAGATGTAGGTAGCCTAATTCCGGTCGGTAATGGGCGAAATTACCGAATTTCGGCCGTTACCGACCGGAATTAGGCTACTGAGACGTAGGTGCCCAAATTGCTAATTCGGTAATTTACAACTACAAGTTGGTGGTAAATAACGAAAAAAAACAAAAAGCAATTTCATGCAAAGTGCTTCAGTGCCATGTTGCAGACATACATACCCTTAGGGCATGTATGTCTGCAACATGTGCACCCATACACAATTGAGGGGTGCAACAGTAACCCTGGGCGAAGCACTACGCTACGCTCGTGTAGTTTGCGAAGTTTGCGCAAGTTCGCACTACGCGAGCTGCACGTAGCACAGTGCGAACATGCGTAGCGCAGCGTAGCATAGTGCAGCGGTCATTTTTTGCTTGTTCGCGGTCCTCAAGGTCATGTTCACGACCGCGAGCAAGCAATATGACATCCCGGCGAGACTCTCAACGCGGGGAGGTCAGATTTCTCAATGCGAGTGGTCGTGCATGCTCGCGACCGCTCGCGATGAGAAACTACCCGTTCGCGTTGAGAAAGCTGCCGCTCGAGTAAAAATCCACCTGAGTGGCAGAAAACTACAGCTCGCACTGTGCAAGAGGCCATTTTCAATGATTACACAGTGCCGGATGCTTGTTCGCACTGTGCAATCATTGAAAATGCATCTTGCACAGTGCGAACATGCTACTACGCAGCTCGCGTAGTGCTACATGAAGTTCGCGTAGTGCGAAGTGCACTTCGCATAGCTCCGCGTAGCGCTACTTCGGGAACTACGCCCACCCTTATGCAACAGGGTGTCAAAGTGACACCCTGCCACCCTTCAATGTATTCCCCCTTTTACCGAATCGGTATTTACCGATTCGGTAATTTACATTCATTCCTATGGGCCTCCAGGCACATAGGAATCAATGGCAATTACCGAATCGGTAAATACCGATTCGGTAATTACCGAATCATAACGATTCGTTAATTATTATCGCATTATTAGCTACATCCAATTTACCTATTCTTAAATACCAAATCGGTATGATTCGGTATTTAAGAATAGGTAAATTGAGATTACCTACATCTGGCCCTTAGTCTCTAAGAGACTGTACGGTGCAAGTGGCAGAACTGAAAGCCTTAATACTGGCACTACAACATACGGATCATGAATTCCCTACATTCATAGTGTGTGAATAATTTTACCTTGTCCAGTCCTATAATGAATATTAACATTAGTGGGGCCAGATGGATTTAGGAATTCCAAAGGTTGCACAGTAAAGCACAAGGTGCTCTGGGAACAAGTGGCAACGCTGAAAGAAGGCCTGCCACAGGCTCATGTTATTCATACATTGAGTCCTCAATGTGTTAGCGTTCATGTTGAAGGGAATTTGATGGCAGACTAAGCCGCCAAGGCAACAATGCGCACTGCTGCCCTTGCTGCAAAAACTCACTCTAGCACAAGAATAGACGAAGCTACTATGATAGCTCTTAATGCCACGCTCAACAGCTCAGTCCTGACAAAAGGCTTTCCACTCAAGTACTCCTACAAATTAGATGTGGAAAACATTCTGTATGCTCAAATTTCAGGAGTGGGGGACAGAGTAATACCAAACACTTATCGTAGATTGGAATTAATACTAGCTGTGTATGAGGGTCTGGGTTCAGCTCATGCAGGGATTACTGCTACTGTTTCACTGCTAAAGCAGCGCTATTGGTGGCGAGGACTTACTAAGTCGACCAAAGACTTTGCCCTCAAATGCAACACCAGACTGTATTGAGCCCATTGGCTCACAAATTTTAATTTCCAATTTCTAAATTCTTTCACTCCGCTTGAAGGCACTCCCTTGGTGTATTTATTTATTTTTCACTTAGGATTTCTTGTGGCAACACATGGGAATATGTATATATCAGTAATATATCCCGAAACTCAGTGTGTTTTTAGAATGATATGCTTATAAGTTTTTTATTTTTTAGTACAAAATCGTGGCTCTCTTGATGAAGGCACTTTTACCGTTGAAACGCGCATTGAGAAGATTCATCACATAGCCACCTTTTCTCATTATGTATATATGTATCTGTGTCTGTAGTTTTTCATGTGTTTGATATCAACCACCAGCTTTTGTGACCTTTGTAATTTAATTTCTGTGTTAGTTTGAAATAATGTTGTATTGTATATATAATGTGCCACTTATTCTTTTAACAATAATTTGAATAAAATATATACATGTTTTATACAGCTATTTTGCTACTGCATTGAGTTTCTACAATAATGTTGCTGTGATGAGCCACTAGATGATTTAAGCCTAGGGTGTTGCACACAATTATACTCAAATGCAACATCTGCCAGCAGATGAAGGGCTCTACTGTGGCACGACCACCGTAAACAGCTTTATTGATCTCAGACAAACCTCTGGCATGTGTCTATTTGGATCACTGCAGCCCCTTACACTTTGACGTGGTTTACAAGTACATATCGGTGGCAGTGGATTCATGCTCTAGATTTCTGTGGGTTTGGCCCCAGCCCTTGGCTGACACTCGAAGTGTTAAAAAGGATTTTTGAGTCTTTATTGGGACATACACAATTGGCAAACTAAATTTCGACCAGGGCCCAGCATCTAGCCCTCGGGTGTACAAAGAAGCCATTGGAAGTTTGGATGTGGGCTTGAGGTACTCCTTCCCCTATCACTCTTAGGGAAATTCGGTAGTCGAGAGAAAAATGTGACTTAAAGCAATCCTGAACAGCAAGGGTGTTAGGCTCGGGCAACAGTTGGGTCAATCACCTATATGGGGTCCCGAGGGCACTTAACAACATGCCAAGAAAATCCCTGGGGGGGACATACACCTTATGAACTCCTGTTTGGAGTAATGATGTGGGGACCCGACCTCAATAGTGCTAGCACGGTGGTGGCTGAAACGCCATTTGACCTCAATGATCGTTTGGATCTTAAGAACTACACAACAGCTCAGTATAGAATGGTTGGTCAAGACTTGTTGATTTTTCTCCTTCTCTAGTTCCACTTTCATTTCTGTGCTTCAATGTTTCTCAAGAGGATACTACAGCTCTACAGGCAGTGATAGCGAGTTGCTTGCTTGTCGCTCATTTCATTTGCAGTGCACTGCATTCTATGTGGGCACTTCTTGTGAATCAGAAAATCCTCATGGAATGCTGTTGTCAATAGTGTATCATTGTGTTATCATTCAAAAATGGCAAAAATGTTGGCTCTAAATGTGGCTGCCATGCTCAAACCTTAAAATAAGAAAGATTATTTGCAATACTTTGCAAGACTGTCATCAGCTTCTCTGTAGTTTCTTTATTACAAATGTGCCTGCTGTGTTTAGAAGGCAGCATGCTTTCCTTTTTCTACATTTATTGTTTTAATTTATCTTACATATATATATTGTTGCATTTGTGTGTGTTTAATTGATTTGTGTCAGAGAGTAAATGGAAGGATGAGCCAGTGGATTTATGAAATGAGACATGAATGCAAACATGAGTGACACAGTGTGTGTATGAAGACTTATTGAGACCCATCATTGACACAAATAAACCTTTATCCATAAGCCAGCATCATTCAGCAATAGTTTCTTTGTTCTTAGGCTTCAACCTCAACTCTTGTTCTCTCATTAGTGAGGCGGTGTTTGTCCTTTTAAATTAATAACATCATTGTACTTCATAGTAACAGAGGGCCAGATTCAAAGTTTCCCAGACAAGTTTCTTGTCACAAATGTAATGGCTATCCCATCTGAGCTATTACAAGTGCCATAGGATATAATGTATTTTAAAAAAGTAAATCTTTATCAGTGTCTATCATCAGACATATGTAAGATTCAGTAATCGGTGAACAGTATACTGGAATAGTGCTTAGTACATATTAATAAGCAGAGTTGCCAAACTTTACATTATTAAAGTCTTAATAGGTAACTCCCCACGCACACCTCTGAAATGAACAACATATGTCACCCATCCACTACCCTAACCTGTTCCTTCCAATTGCAGTACTGAAATACGCGCTAGAAGCTTTTAATCTCTGCTGCACTAGAATTACCAAACTTCTCTACTTTACTGCCACTGTGCGCGACAAAGGGAAAGCTCGAACCCTCTTTTTAAAAATTACTTGCACTGTTTTTTCATTTATTTTTAAAACTCATTGTGTGCTAAGCTGCCCCAAAACATACCTGGTGACTTCCTTGCGTGTTCCCCGGTCCACCGCGGTTGTTACCGTTTGAGTGGAGGGAACGTTGCGCACACAGAAAGCACCAGGGGGAACTTCCGGCAGGGGTACACGAGAGGTCAGCGCTCTAGTGGCTGAGCTTGACCTATAAAAACAGGATGCCTTCCTTGACGGGCAGCGGACGCGCTAGAGGTTTTTAACTTACTTCAACCAAAGGCAAAGGTGGTCAGTACTGAAATACGCGCTACAAGCTTTTAATCTCTGCTGCACTAGAATTACCGAACTTCTCTACTTAACTGCCACTGTGCGTGACAAAGGGAAAACACAAACCCTCATTTTAAAAATCAGTTGCACTGTTTTTTCATTTACCTTTAAAACTCATTGTGTGCTAAGCTGCCCCAAAACATACCTGGTGACTTCCTTGCGTGTTCCCCGGTCCACCACGGTTGTTACCGTTTGAGTGGAGGGAGGGAGTTGAGGGAACGTTGCGCACACAGGAAGCACCAGGGAGAACTTCTGGCAGGGGCACACGAGAGGTCAGCGCTCTAGTGGCTGAGCTCTACCTATAAAAACAGGATGCCTGCCTTGACGCGCAGCGGATGTGCGCAGCGGGCGCGCCAAAGGCAAGCCCGTGTGTGCCCATCCGCGGCCCTCCGGGGCCGGGGGCCAGACCCCATGGCCAAATTCTAACATACTCCAAAGCTACGCTGCTCTCTCTTGTACCTGGCAGTCAAACCATCAATGAAAGTGTGGCAGATAAACTGCGTGCAGAAAATCTGCTAAGGACCTCTCACGAAAACATACCGAACCCCTCCCCTACTGACAATCCCTTACCCAAATCCCCCACGGCCTTAAAATAGCAGTTTTAAACACTCGATCCCTATAGAAGCACCATCTAGAAATTCTCACACTCCTCCAAGATGATGAGGTAGACATCCTAGCCCTCACTGAAACCTGGCTTGAGGACTCTTCTGCCCCAAACATCATTGCCTCACTTCCAGAGAACTATGATGCCCTTTGGCACAATAGACAAGGAACCACCCGTCTACTCCCCCTCCCCTCTGGGGAGGGGGAGTAGCCATCTTTCAGGCTGTAGGTCAGCAAAGTAGTGTCTGAAAGCATTGACCAAGCTGACTTCCTAGGGGTCAAAATTTCACCCAAATCTTCCTGCTTCTTAATGGCTGTAGTCTATCGCCCCCCGAGGTCAACCCCCAGTTTTAACGAACTGCTCCTGGAAATTGTCACAGATCTCTGCTCTCGCTACAAAAGGCTCCTTATCACAGGAGATTTCAACTACCACTGGGACTCCGCCCGAAAGAATCTCACGCGAGGCAATTCGAAATAAGAATGGAAGCTATGGGGCTCCACCAGATCGTAGATGCCCTCACCCACCAGATAGGGCACACCCTCGACCTAATCTGGACCTCACAACCCTGGGCTAGCCTAAGTGAGATTAGTCCCTGTACCTGGTCGGACCACGCACCCCTAAAATGCTGGGCCCCCATGAAGTGCGCAATAACTCAACCACCCCCAGATGAGATTAGGGCACGCAACTGGAAGCAAATTAATGCCACCAACCTGACACAAGCTCTTCTTAGCTTACCCCAGGCCCCCACTTTCACTTCAGGAAACTTGGACCTAGAAAGTGAAATCCTGACAAACACCCTGCGCCAAGCCATAGATAAAATAGCACCAGAGAGTACAATCAGAGTTAGAAACAAAGGGAAGGGAGCACCCTGGTTTAATGAGTCTCTAAGAGCCCAAAAACAAAACCTCCACCAGGCCGAACGGCAATGGCGGAAAACCTTCGAACCAGAACAGCTGGCACTCTTCAAAATCAAAGTAAACCTCTACAAAAAATCTATAATTGATAGTAAGGCGGCATACTACAAGGCTAGGATTACCACGGCCACAAATAAACAGAAAGAGGCTTTTAAAATACTGAGAGAACTCAGCCAAAAAGCCGAAGTTAAAGCCACCGACGTCTCCTTAAACTGTAACTCCTTCCAGTCCTACTTTCTGCAAAAAGTCAAAGACATCATTACTGAGATTGACAACACCTCAATCAACCAAACTGAGCCAACCGACTCTCAGACACCCCGCCCCATGGGCCATCAACTTTCGGCTTTCCCCCCTCTGAACCATAGCTCTCTAACTCAATTAATGAACAGTATTAAATCAGGCTCCCCGGCGGACCCTTGCTCCCCAAGGATCTTCCAGCTGGCGGCGCCTGGGCTGGAACACCAGATACTAGCGCTTTTAAACTGCTCATTAGAGACCGGCTACCTGCCCACTAACCTAAAGGAAGCACGAGTTACCCCCCTCCTAATACAATCTGGAGCAGACACCACTAACCCAAAGAACTACAGGCCGATCTCCCAAATACCCTTCCTGGCTAAAGTATTCGAGCAACGTGTTCTAAAAACAATTTCATCTTTCCTGGAGGATCACCAACTCCTACAAATGCAACAAGCTGGGTTCAGAGCACACCACAGCACCGAACTTGTGATGCTCATGGTCCTTGATGACCTAAGAATTATGGCTGATAAAAAACAACCGAGCGCCCTGATTTTATGATATCTATCAGCGGCGTTCGATACGGTCAACCACCTCCAACTGTTAAACCGCCTAAAAGCTCTGGGTCTCCAAGGTCCGGTCCATCAGTGGCTGAGCTCTTTCCTCACTGGAAGATCCCAAAAAATCCAGCTGGGGAAACAGGTATAAAATAGGGGAGCCCTTACCTGCGGGGTCTCCCAGGGATCCACCCTTTCCCCACTCCTATTTAACATCTACCTACATCCCCTGGTAACAGCCCTGGCCCACATGGACTGCCGTGTCTTCAACTATGCCGATGACACCCAGCTCATTCTTCAGATTGACAACACCGCCCGAGCCCAGGAAACGGCTTAAAAGATCCTCAGATTTACCATAAACTGAATGAATAAAAGCTCCCTGAAAATCAACCTGGAGAAAACTGAAGTCCTTGTGCTACCCACAAAAAGCAACTCATGGAATGACTGCTTCTGGCCCCAGGAGTTGGGCACCACTCCCTCCCCCGCCGCCACCGTAAAAAGCCTAGGCATTAAATTGGACCAAGAGCTTTCCATGACCAACCAAATAACCACGGTAGCAGGCACCTGCACTGGACTTCTAAGACAACTACGTAAACTGGCCCCTTGCTCTCTTCGGCTTCCCTACAAATGATCATCCAAGCCACAATCCTTTCCAGGCTGGACTACGGTAATGTGCTATACCTTGGCCTCCCTCAAAACCTCACTAGCAAACTTCAGGTGGTACAGAATGATGCAGCCAGGCTGATCTTTAGGCTGCCTAGAAGATCCCATGCCCCCCCTCTGCTTAACAAACTTCACTGGCCCCCATCAGGCAAAGAGCGAAGTTCAAAGTCCTTTGAATTGCCCATAAAGCGATATACGGCAAAGCCCCAGCATATATAAAGAAACGCCTCAAGATCTATGTACCAGGGTGCTCACTTCGATCTACAAAGGCTTGTAACCTGGCGACTCGCCAATACACCCTGGCTTCGAAAGGGGGGAGAACTTTCTCTGTCATACTTCCTAAACTCTGGAATCAGCTGCCAGGCCACCTTCGCAAAGAACCTTCACTCCTCGAATTCAGGAAACAATGAAAAACACTATTGTTCAAGGAAGCAGTGACCACCGGCTAAACCACCCATCACTGTCGGTTTTCCTGATCTGTCCACATTGTTTTAAGCCTCGCCTTCAAAGCGCTTAGAGACCTGTTGGTGAATAGCACTATACAAATACAAAGTACAAAATACAAATATTGTGGGTTGTCCCTGTTTTAAATATATAAGTACTAACCATTTCCGACTGAAGCTAATACTTTGGACTCTAAGCTACTCAGCATTTTCGGTTCAATCAGTTTCAAACAGGGTGAGAAACTGGTGAGATAGTGTGAGTGTAATGGGACCCTCAGGGGGGACATGTATGGTCTTTGGTTGCATGTGAAAATTTCTCAGGTGGAGAATCCCATTCATGGCCAATGGGGTGCTTATATAAACCCGCTCTCTCTCCTCTCTGCAGGTGGACACTTTCAGATGTCAACCAGGGGGCTGTTGCCTTGCCACCGGACTGTATTGTCTGTGGTGTGTGGTTCTTCCACCTCATTGTAATATGGTGCATCAACAATATTAGAGCCAGGTCAATTAATTTAATTGAAGGCCTGTCCCAGTGTGGGTGAGGAAAAAGGTCTACTATGAGCACCTCAAAGAATTGCCCAGACAAAGCCCTGAAACTCGATGAATCATGGCAATAATTCCAGTCCAGTAAGCCATCAGAAGCCCACACAACTATAGCATATGGGGGAGATCTGCGTCAAGGGAATGACAGCGGGGGCAAAATGAGGGAGACTCCAGTTAAATCTTGGAAAAGTGATGAAGGTAAGGTAGGACTGTTTAGAATATTGAATTGACTATATTGAATGAATGTAATACTTTATTCGATAACAAAGTATCATGAAAGTAGAATATATTTAAAACATGAACTGCAAGAGATCATATTGGTTTAAGAAAAGGATTTAATGCATTTGTAAGAGGGTGAACAAGATTTCCTTCCTGTTTGTGACATTGTAACATGTCCACCAAGCTCTAACTAAAGCCCATAGTTTCTTTTAACAAGGGCCTTACATTAGAAACTTTTCTGGAAACAAGCACAGTTGCATTTTCTCATTCAACTGGCTGTTAGACCCTTCATACTTCTGATCTGTGATGCTCAGTCTGTTCATTCCCTTCTTGTCAGGCTGCAGCCAGCAGACATCATGATCCCACAGCCCCTCTTAGAGGCCACTGCAGAGAGGGGATTCCTTTGTTTCCCACTCACTTAACCTAGTTTCACAGATCTTCCAGGATGTATATTGATAGTTGTGAGAAATTGGGTTGTTGGTTGAGAAGAGTTGTGAGGCCTTCTCAAGCAACAGCCACAATCCTTCTCAGATTGAACCATAAAAAGACACTAACTTAACCTGGCCAAAAGCAGTCAGACCTAACTTTGAGAAAACGTGTAAAGAATTAACGCAGCACTTAAACAGTACTAAAGTGGAAGCACAAGAACATTTCCACACCAATTTAGAAAAATAAAGTAAATCTAATCAATTATTTGACACCAAAATGACAAAAATCTAATCAGTAGAACCGGAGATATGCAATTTCAAAGATTTAGGATAAGTATAGCACAAAAAATCACAAAGGGCCACTTACGGTTATCTGGATGTGCGAGACTGGGTGTAAGTCACAAGTTGTCCCGCTGAAAAAATGTAATTCTAAAATCCATTGCGAATAGTTCCATTTGTGGTGGAGGAGACTGCCAGGAGCAGCAAGAGCCTCACTGCTGGTCTTCGCTGTTGCGCGAAGAGCAGACCAGGCACCATGGATGGGCATCACTGTAGAACACAGATTTTGTTGGGCACTGCGGATAGTCGTTGCTGGAGTTTTCAGTTGGTGGGCAATGTGGGCTGTCAATGCTGTAGCCCAAAATGGAGAACTTGTGTTATCAGTCGTTGCTGATGGCTGCTGTATCTCGAAGATTCGATTTCACTTAGAGCTTTGCTTTGGTGTGTCCACTAAGATCGGAGCGGGAACTGACCAGTTCACAGTCACAAACAGCCCAAAACTTCGGTATTTCTTCTTTTTTTCATGAGGAACACGACTAATGCCACACCAAGGGTCCATGATCCGAGGGGCACCTCTTGGAGATCAATAACTCACTCCAGCAGAGGCCTGAGGGCTCAGGCAGGTCCAGTCCAGTAAAAAACAAGTACCCCCTGAAAAATTGGTAAGACAATTCCTAGGACAAGGTAACTGTATAATGGAAAGAAAAACTCCTAGGCAACTGAACAGTTCAAAATATCACTCAATAATATTAAGTTTAATGTAACAGATCAAGAAATGCTCAGATATATTTCAAAATATTTAATAATCAAATGTTAAAATCATCTTCATTCTTTAAAAATATTAAAAAACAATATTATTCAAAACATAATTTCTCTTCATGAAAATACATTAAAAACCAAAACGTGGCAATGGTTAAGTCTTTGCGAGCATTTCGGCGTAAAAAAACGCCTTTGTCAGGAGTAGGCACAACTTTATCTGAAAATGATAAAGAATATATACTCAGTGCCAGTATTTAATATAACAATGGACAACACATTATTGATCATCAAGATTTTTTTTTTACAAATGGTGAACATTTTATAATAAGACATATTATTATAATCACAATCTGTTACATTGTAAATCTGTTACCGTTTTTTATAAACATTCATTTATATATATGTGCCCTCATTTTGATAGACCTTGTATTTACAATTATCTAGAACGATTTAGTGCATATAGAATGAGAAAAAAGAAAAGAGAAAAAAAGAGAAGACAAGAAAGAAAAGAGTAAGCAAGATAAAAGCACAGAGAGATACCATTCTTGACTTGCTATCGTCTGAGGTTTTTTTGTAGTTTCTATTATTATGAGCTTAAATTTTGTTGTTTAATTGATAGTGTGAAGCTGGATGGTAATAATATACCACATTTCTTATTTCTGGTGCGTAACATCTATAACGGTTCATGTATCAGTATTAGATTCTGGTTTTCTCATAGATTTTCATAATTGTGTTATTTTAAAGTAAAAAACGAATTAGTTAAGATTATACCTTCAAATTTCTTGTGGATCGGTGTGGTGACAAGTTGTTTCAGTCCGATGTTGGTGAGGTTGTCACGGAGGGTGGCAGATTTGGGGTCAATGAGGTTGTCGAGGTGGAAGTTCAAGCCTCCGATGAGTATATGGTCCATGGCGGTGATGGCGTGGGGTGCAATGAGGTCGGTGATGGTGTCGGCGAAAGGTGCTCGGGCCCGGGGGGTCTGTAGGTGAGGGTGCCGCGTAGGGTGGAGTTGGGGCTGGTCTGGACCTGGAAGTGCAGGTGTTCGGCATCAGGGAAGTTTTCCCTAAAAGGTGGCGAAGCAGAGGGTGCTTTTGTGCAGGATGCCTCCTCCTGGGTGGTGGGGCGGTCCTTCCTCTGGATTTTGTACCCATCCGGGATGGCAATAACGTTGTTCGTGGCCAAAGAGGCGTTGGTCCATGTTTCTGTGAAAAACTACGTCGGGTGGGAGCGAATCCAGGAGGTTCCAGATTCCCATGATGGGCGATGGCTAAGGGCTGCAAAAAGAAAAAAAGTTGAAATTAAAATCACGGAGGTGAGAGAACAGGTAAGGCTGAGGACTGCAGGTGAGGGCAGGACGTGGAGTGGGCAGGCAGGATCGGACAGCAGAGGGGGCAGCAGGCGCAAACCTCAACAGGAAAGGGTGAGGAGTACTGACGACCGGCAAGGGCACAGCGGAGCTACTGGGGAGAGAGCCGAACTAGACCTGAGGTCAGAGGTCTTACACAACAGTTGTGATACATACAACAGCATCCACACGAGGCACAATACTCAATATGCACAACCCTCACAAAAGTGACAAAGTTTACAAACACCACACCCAGAATAAAATCCAAGTCTTTAACACAGACCCTTTGTTAGACCTGGCATCTTTTGGTGTGTTTCCCCTGTCTTTTTATTTTCTGACCTCCTGGTTTTGACTCTGTTTTTGCTGGTTTAGTGCCTCTGCTCACTTTCTCACTGGTGTCCAGTGTTAAAGTGCAAGTGCTCCTTTTGTAAATTGTATAATGGGTTGGTGTTTCTAACTGATTTACTGGTAAGTCCCTAGTAAAGTGCACTGAGGCTGACAGGGCCTGTAAATCAAATGCTGCTAGTAGGCCTGCAACACTGATTGTGCCAGCAACCCGCGCAGCCTTTCAGAGGGTTCTCAGACTTGCCACTGCAGTGTCTGCACGCAGTATCTACTGCCGGGTCGACCTGGAAAGGGCACCCACTTGCCAGACCCTAACCTTCCTTTTTGTTACATGTGAGTTACCCCTAAGGTAGGCCCAAGGTACCCCTGTGGGCAGGGTGCAGTGTATGTGAAAGGCAGAACATGTACTGTATCTCTCCCATAGAATAGAATGAAGAATACTTTGTACCATCTTATAGGTATAACTTCCCATTGGGATAAGATAGAGAAAATGGAGTTTAGTAAGTCTGAACTCAGAATAAAAATGCATCTTTTAGTAAGGATGATTTTTATATTGTGTGTTTGAAAATACCACTTTTAGAAAGTGGGTATTTTCCTGCTTAGCCATATGTTTCACAGGTCTATAATGAGTACATTTGAGCGCATTACAAGATTTAACCAATTCGATTTTGCAATGCGGTTTTGCCAAAATATTGACGCATCCCCAAAGCAATATCTGGGCCTCAACTTATAATATATATATATTTTAAACCCTGGCACAAAGAAATTAGCAACAAGGAGAAACATGGCAGTAAATATGTTCTGCTTAATTGGTTGCAATGCCTATATTTTAAAACATGTTATAGCGTTAAGGCACCTGCTGCAGAGTTCTTTGTGTGCCAGCTAAATCTCAGGGAGTAATAATGACTCTAGAGGATAACACATTTGCTGGAGAGATCTGTGTTTAGCCTTGACCTAGTTTTGAATCAAAGTAGCATTAAGGGCAGGGCCGGACAGGGAACAGAAACCATTCCTGGCAATTCCACTCAACTGCCCATCGGGGAGAGTGGGGGGTGCTGTTAAGAAGCACCAGCCCGAGCCGGGGTAGGGATTGGGCTAGTGTCAAGCACCGCTCCTGCTTTTGTAACAGGGGGCCAATATTTCAGTACTCCTGCAAAACCGGCCCCCAGTAACAAAACCAACCCCCACGGGTCAAACGACGGCCCACTAGAGAAAAACGACCTGTACCTGCTATGGCCAGTTGTTAGACCTGGCATCATTGGCGTGGGTCTCCCTTCCCCTTTTACTCTTCCTGTTTTGTATGTTGGCTGGATGTAAATGTTCTGGGCGCCGTGCCACTGCTAATTTATTATAACACTTATAAAGCGCACTAATACCAACCGGTGTCCTGGCTAATCAGTGCCACAGCACGAATGTTCCCTTTATATAAATGACTGAGTGAATAAGGATAACTCTAATGCTTACATCTGTGTAGCCGGTTGGTTAAGGATTACTTTCTATCACCCTATCCGGCCCTAGGAACCCGATAGCCGCTGAACTGCTGAGCAGCTGAGCACCTGCCTGAATCTGCACCTCCGGACCTTCTGCCGAATCTGTGTGGACCGTTGCAGTTGGGAGAGAGCTGTGGCCGCTGAGCGTCCACGGTGGTGCCCGCCTGGTTGAGACCATCCTTTGTCGTGTGGGCCACCGCAGCTGAGAGAGAGCTGCTGCCCGCACCCTTTGCCACTTTGCCTCATCGTGATTTGTTCCATGGGCCACCACAGCCAAGAGAGAGCTGTAGCCACTGAGTGCCCACACCCTTTGCTACTGTGCATCACCGTGATTTGTCGTGTGGGCCACCGCAGCCAAGAGAGAGCTGTAGCCACTGAGTGCCCACACCCTTTGCTACTGTGCATCATCGGGATTTGTCCCCTGGGCCGCCGCAGCCCAGAGAGAGCTGTAGCCGCTGAGTGCCTACACCCTATGCTTCATTGCATCCTCGTAATGTGCCCTGCGGGCTGCCACAGCTAAGAGGGAGCTGTGGCCACTGAGCGCCCGCACCATTGACAACTTTGCATCCTTGGGATTTGTCCTGTGGGCCACCGCAGCTAAGAGAGAGCTGCTGCCGCTGTGATCTCACCACGGAGTTGCACGACGAAAGTCATCGCCACCACCAGCCCGGTCTGCCGTATCTGCGCGCTGCTGCCACTGAGCGCCCGCCTGTCCCTGAGTGCCCAAATCACTGTGAGTGCACGCTGCAGACCTCAGCCTCCAAGACTTGTCGTCACTGCGAGTCCACCTGTCACCGTCTCCGCTTCTTCAAGAAGCTGCGTACTGTATCCTCTTCCAACAACAGGTATCTAGTGCGCAATGGGTCATGTAGGCCCCGGCCCTGAACTCAGTCAGTGTCACGCTTTGGTGAATACGTTGTTGTCTCTTTGAGTCCCCACGGGTTGACGTGAATTGTAGTTATTGAAACGCTTTGAGAGTTTTGAGTTAAACTGTTAGATAAAGATATTATTTTTCTATATATACCTGAGTTGTGTCCTTTTGTGGTGTCATTACTGCCTTATTGTACGTGGCCATAAACGCTTGACACACTGCCTATGAGATAGGCCTAACTGCTCGTGCTACGTTACCACAGGGTTGAACAGGGGTTGTCAAAGGGGGTGACCTACTTGCCCTGACTTAGGAATAAGAGTCCCTATTTGGACAGTGGCGCCAGCCAGTGCCTACTAGAGTCCCCCATTTCTAACACCAGTCCAGTCCTATTAGAGAGAGGGTTAATGTGTCTCCTGCAAAGCACATTATATAACACCTAGATGACAGATATTTTTTTTATGTAAATGGGTAAGTGGGTTACTGCTTTGAAGACAGAGATTCTCTTTAGGGGCGTGCCGCAACTGCCACCAAAACGGCCGCTTCTGTGTGAGGCTCCGACATTGGCAGCCCTTATCTGCCTGCAACTTTCTTAAAAATCGCCTGCGTCACACAGCACAGACCAAGATGCAATAGGGTGGAAACTGGAGACACCCCTACACTGAGAGGCAGGGGGATCCGAGGCTTGGCTGATACATATGGTGGGGGGAGTGAGGCACAGCTGACACTGCCTCGGAGGCCACCCAGCAACATGTGCCGCGGGCGAGCCTGAAGCTGGAATCACCCGATCCCATCGGGCAGAGCGCCGGCTTCTCTCCTCTCTCTACCCCTGCTTCTCTGCCATTTCACATTCCCTGTGATTAAAACACTGGACGGAGGCCCATGCCCGGGGACAACAATAGCTGACTACGCCGGGCTGCCAGAGATGGCTAACCCAGTGGGCGGGGCCCAGCGCGAGTCACATCCGGTTGTGACGGAGCTGGCCTCACAGAGATCGGAATGTGGAACGAGCCGAGAACCCAGCCCGGAAACCATATTGCAGGATATCACTGAACCCCCCCTGCCATGGCAAGTTATACACAGGAATGCATGCTATGCGGTAAGCCAATTACTCATGCACCATCCCCCCAACTGCCCGGCTCCTTAACCTCACCGCCGAATGGCCGAAGGCGACACACTTTATATGAAGGAGATGCTAAAAATAACGTACTGGCCATGAGTTGGACACCATGAGGAGTGGGAGAGGGGTGCAGATATACATCAGGGCGCCACCCCAACAACTTGCCATTAATGAGTGGGCTGCTGATACTACTCACCCCCCCGTACAGCCTGAGCAAGCATACTGCCATTGGAGAGATGTAGTTCTGCCCCTCCCCAGTAAAGACATGAGCTACATTTAGATGAGATCAAGGTTTCTCGTGGACATCCCGTTTTAAACCCACCAGTCTGCCACAAATACAGATAGACACGACTGCAGCACTACCACCCCCATAATATCAGCCTATGTCATCCTAACACAGCATATTGAGCCCGTGATATGGGTCGCACAGACCCCAAACAGAGAAGGCTCACATTGGACTGTTTAAAGCCCCCAGAAGGCCATGGGGCAAACTCTAACTTGGACAAACCTGCAGATGGTGGCCCAGAAGCCGCCTCCTATAACAGTATGGCAACTATAAGGGCTGAACTTAAGGCAGGCTTTACCGCTATGGACGCCTGCTTCGACAAGCTGACGGGCTGCATCAAATGGCTGGAAGAACGACTGGATGGCGATGGGGTGCGCCTTTATGGTGCAGAGAAATGGATAACTGATCTGGAGGACACCACCAATACAACGTTGAAGCGAATGGAAAAAATGGAATGCATACTTAAGCAGGTGGCTATAAAAAACAAGGACCTTAAGGCCAGATCCCTCCAGAATAATATTCACATTGCAGGCACAATGGAAACCATCAACATAGGCCACCCAGAGGTATATGTGGAGCAGCTCCTAACAGAACTCTTTGAGCGTTCCAGCTTTTCTGCCACATTTGTGGTGGGGAGAGCACACCTCTCATTGGGCACCCGACTGCCAGAGGGCACTCCGCCATGCTACATAATAGCACGCCTGCTCAACTACAGGATAGAGATATCACACCGGTAAGAAGGCGCATTCAACTACCAGGGTGCTAAAATCTCGTTGTTCCCCGACTTCACTCACATGGTGGAGGAGGCTTCCTCCGCAAACTGGTCGTTCAGTATGCCATGCTCTAACCGGCACATGGAACACAAAAGTTGTATCAAAAGCATGTCCACGTCTGCAGACGTGGCTGCTTTCTGAAAGGAGATTCATGCAGAGTCCCTCCATCTCACCGTTCAACATCTGCCAACTCAGGAGCAAAATGTTTGGGGTGCTTGTCCCCTGCGGCCCGCAACAACACAAATTAGAACTGGTCGAACCTGGAGATTTTCAAATTCACGGATGGCAGTGCCGGGATCCCAGACCCTATCTGAGCAGTACACAAGTCTCTGAAGCTGTCTCAAGTTGTTACACACTCCTAGCAGTTTCATGTCCAATGTATAGTAAGCACCCATTCCAGATGGGCTGCCTAGGCCGAAATGCAGTCAAGCCCTCATGGTGATCACCGCTTGTTTTGTATTGGAAATGTTCTTGTTTCTTAGTGTTAGTAGTTTGAAAGGATTTGCTGGATGAAATTCAATCTAGTGTGGGTGGGGGGAAGGTATGTGGGATTTTATTAGCATGCATTAGTAAGTTAATTGTTTTATGCTGGAGAATGTCCCACCACATAATATGGTACACAAACCGTTATGCAACATTCTCAACCAGGCCATTTCCCACAATAGCCGGCTAAAACTCTAAGGTGTATATTCACTAGAATGTGTGATAACTACCGCAAGATTAGGGTAGCGCAACTTTCACCATCACAGAGTATCACTGCAAAACAACCTTGTGTCAACGTGGAATTCACAACAAGGCGGTAGCATGCGATAGACACCAGATAACGTGGCAAAAATCAGCGTGAAAACCTACAATGCGCCGCAAAAATGCAAAACGAGAACGCAAAAAAAATACAATGAGGCCAATCGCGGTTCAAAAATCAAAGTAACCCAGCCACAGGCCTGCTAATCCCATGCATTAGGCAGAAAAATGCACTATAAAAGAAAGAGAAAAAAAAACCATTTCAAACTGGTAGCACCATGGATGCACCCGGACCGAGTGCAGAGGACAAACCGAACCCCACGGAGGACCAACAAGGAACCCCGTGTTCGGAAAAGGGCAAGGACAAGAGGAAGACAGGGTTTAGTCCGCAGGAACACCAGGCCATCGTCACGGAGGTCACAGGACACTACCAACAACTGTTCGGAACCTCCACTGAGGCACTGGAAACCCAGACTGAAATATGGCAGGCCATCATCAACAACATCAAGGCAGTTGGAGTGCCGAGGAGGACACTGGAGGAAATGGTGGCCTGGACCCAGCACGATATGATCTGACCCAACAACAACAGGGTGAGTAATGACCAGGGACGGGGGAGATGGGCACAAGGGCACACATGCACAAATACGTGTAGCACACTGCACCCCCACAATGATCGTGGAACATGTCACTGAGAGCCTTGACACACTGCAGCACACATAGAAACACCAAGTAGGCCCATGTCCACAATGTGCACAGAGGGGCCCCCTCCAGACCCCCAACATCACAATGCAGCACACACATAGCAACCACAGAACAACAGCAATGACAGCAATAAGGTACAAAGTACAACACCAGCACCATAGTACACGACTCACAACAGGTCCGGTATGTGCGTAGTAACGGTCCACTCCAATCTCACATTGCATGACTCTGTGTGATGACAAAGCACGGGAACTACCACACATCCTTCATGAAGTCAAACAAATACATTGACTGCCATCAAATAGGCAGCTACCCAAAAACAGCCACAATGCACATTGGCATGAAGTCAGAACGTATACATCAGCAAATCTCCAACATACATGTACGACTCTGTAACCCTGCTTCTCTCCTTACACATTGCAGAGGGAGAACCAACACCTCCTGCGGAGCAGACCAGACACATCTCCAGGGACAATGAAGAGGACCCCTGCTCATCTGCACCGACACCTTCCAACGGATCATAGATAGCCTCCGCACCCCATCCCAAGAAGCAGGGCAAGCCAGCTGCCGTGAGGTGAGCCCACCACCTGCACAGACCACACTGCAGGAAACACACACCACCACAGCTGTCTCCCAGCACCCTCTGACCAATTGATGGAGTTCCAAAAACGTATGTGGCATTGCTAGGCGGAGTTGGCTGATCAGTTGCGGGTGTGTTTCGAACTTGTGGCAGCCAAACTCGATGCCATTTCTGGGTGTCTGAGTCCCATCAGGGACCACGTACAGTCCCTATCGGACACCGCTCTACGCATCATGCGCCAGCACAGACCTTTGCTGACCTCGCTGGGGCAGTGAACATCATACAAGAGCTGTGTGGTCAGACAGGCAACAGCGATCAGAGCACAGAGTTGGCACAGATGCAGAGGTCAATGGAGACCATGGAGCAGATGCAGGCTAGAAGTCTGTCTGCCAGTAGTAACTGGGAACCTCAATGCCCTGCAGTACTTCATATTGCCATTGCTGCCACTGAGCCATTTCCAGATGACTGCAGTGGGAACTTCGACACACACAGCTCCGAGCCCTGATGTGTCCGTGGAACATAGTGATACTGCCCCATCTCCTTCGCAGTCTGTTGTGTCAGTGGCACACAGTGAAGCAGCCATCACCTTGCCATACATCCGGAGACACAAGACACAGAACCTGTATCAGGAGAGTAAGAAGGGGAGGACAATTACTGTGTGAGGAGTTGGCAGTAGCATTCATCACCGCCATGTGCACTGGCTGGTGATGACCTATGCAGCACGCCCTGGGTAAAACCTCCTACTGATCCCCGGAACACTCTGCGACATTCACTGGGACCCCGACACGGACGACCATTTATCACTGCTGAGCAATTACACAGCAATCCTCCTGCGGAATGCACTCTTCCACTTCCTAATCACTGCTCAATCCCCAAAGGACTGTGCTTGGCCCACCACTGGGCTGCCATGTGATGTGGGCTTGGATGGCCATGTACAGCACCAGCTCTGTCATTCACCTGAATGTGAATAAAACATTCTGAATCACACAGATGTGGCATTAGTATGTTCTCTCACGCATGGGAGTATGGCTGGATGTGGGGACAATGATTTCACATTAAGGTATACCATGGTAACTTATGTCTATACACATGTGTATCCGTGAGACACATGGCAAATTGAATGACTTTGAAGGTGAGTATTAGCTGTTTCCCCATTGCAAATCGTCAATAATCTCACGACCCCCCACACTATAGCCCCACATCCATGTGTTGAATGGGGCTGTGGGTAGGAGTGACCAAATCTGTAGCAGCTGAGGAGTGACAACAGCACTGCACATCGCAAACCCACGTACACACATTGGTGTGGCCACATTTCATTATGATGTATAACAGTGCTCAACATGGTCAGGGGTTGCACACCATACTCACATTATTGTAGTCGCGATGTGCACATGTCGGCCAGCACCTATCCCCTGACAATGTCTGGCTCACAGAGAATGAACTTGCAAAAGGGACACACCACCATTGCACATGCGTCAATCAGTTCCTCCCTGTGTAGGGACGGTGCTCATTGTGGCACACGAGTGGACAATCAAATGAACACACCACACACTTAGACACCAGTGGGGTGACATTGACTTTATTGGGATGTGTGTGTCAGTACAGATGAGGCAACGGCCACAACAGGCAGGGACATGCTTACGACACTTGCACGCAGCATGGGTACATGTCGAAGTTCAAACATTGTTTGTTTTTTTAATGACGAAGATCATCATGGATGGCAATGCTCCCAGTCCACCTTGCCATGCTGGATGAGTCAAGTGTTGTTTGGCGTCTGCCCATTGTCCCGTGTGAGGGGTGGAACGACTCACTGCCCATGGGATCCGCATGGTGCTTTGCCACTGGGGTTCGCATTTTGTCTGCCTTCTGACAATGCTTAGGTGAAAGGGTCCAACGTGTTCACATGTCGTGCCACAGTGCTGTGTGTGTGCTGTCCCCCAGAAATGTGTCCGCATTGGCAACGTTGCCAAACGAAGCTGTGTTGCTACGACCATGGACCTTCCCTTACCTTGCACAGGTGTGTGTAGGCAGACGTGTCCTCTGTTGTGGTGGTACATGTGACCAATCCCCACATAGAAACATGTCGTTGGGAGCTGTGTTGTGGGTGACAGTCGGATGTGGCTGCAGGGATGTAGTTACTAGTCCATGGATGCCCGCACAGCTTCATAGGCAATGTGTTCCAATAGTACTTTGTTGTTGTGTTCAAGGAACACTAGTGTGAGCCAATCCATTAACTGGTCCTGGCAGGTGTGCTCAGCACACTCGGTTTCGCCAATCCACATACAGCCCAATAGGGTAGAGCCTGAATGGGGTCACTGCACATGAGGAATTGTGCAATCTCCCATGCACAATTGCCAATGCATATGCAGGATGTCAAGGCATCCCATGCTGGGCTGTCTCGGTTACACTCCTGTTCATGTTCCAACAGGGGGCGCACACTCAAGTCATAGTCCAATTCATCTACAGTTGTGTTGGATAGGCAAACTTCCAAATGTGCATGTTCGTCAGTGGAACCAGGGCTGGATGCAGGAGATCTAGGCAATGCGGAAGCTGAGCCAGTAACTGATACACAGCACTGCCAGTGGCACTACGCCCAGTAATTGCAGCATGCATGCACGGTAGTGTCCCACAGGACGGGGATTGTGCATGTGCCCGGTATGGCCTGCCATTGTCTTGGTGCGTCTTGTGGAACCCGCACTCTTCTGTGCTGCGGCAGTTGTGTGGCGGATATGCCACGGCCATGAGCAATGGTTTGAATGTTTCTGCAACGATGGGCAGCATGGGGTGCTGTTACCGTGTGTGTCAAGGCCATCCCATGCGGGGGTACCTCAGGCAGGGGCTTCGGTGTGTGGGGTGTGGATGAGTCGGATAATTCTTTTGTGCATTGTGTGGTGTGGGAGTCGTCTGCATCTGCCATGGCATCTCTCTCAGGGTATACCAGGTGCATTCTAGACCAAGGTCAGAGGTGCAGGTGTCCTCCCACCTTCTGCATTGGGATAATGGAGCTTTCATCCTGGAGGATTGTCTGACTACTACTTGCGTTTTCGGAATGTGATGTGGCTTTGTGGCTGCAATTGGGACACAGCCTTGGGCTCATGATGTACTGATGGCCATACACACACACATTGGGATATGGTGCCAGATGCCCTGCAAGGCCCTGCGCTGCTTGTGCAGTCTCACTCCGTCTCTCTCCCTCGCTCTCTCCCTCTCTTTCCTTTGTTGGGCGCATGGCACACCTTCTTCTGTTGTATTTCATCTTCCAGGCTGTGTCCTACGGATTGTCGAGTGTTGACCCGCTAGGACTCATCCGAATGGTTGTGTATTATTTTTGTTTGTATGGTGTTTTGTGTTGGTGATTGCAAAGATGTATGACTGGTTCTCCATTTTCTTGCCAGGCATGTATGTTGACTTTCCTGCTTGTGCGACCTGATGCAACATATTGGTTTTGTGATTCATTGTGTTGGTGTGCAGTTTCTTGGTCCGGGTTTGGAGGTGGGCCCGGGGGGGATATTGCGGGCATGGGTGTGGTGTTGTTGGGTGTTGTGGCTCTCTTGGGTTTCGTGCTGCATGTTCAGTTGCTCCATGGCATCTGTTTGTCTTCAGGTGTGGCTGTGGGCTGTGCTCCCTTTTGTGGTGCAGCCTATGGTGCGACTTTGCACCAGGTCAGAAGAGGTGTAAAATTCCTGCCACTAACGCGCCTTATCGGGTGTTTTGTGTTCTTATTGCCGATCTGTCTGGTCGTTGTAAATGTTGAGGTGTTGTCGCTGCTTTTGTCACGGGAATGCTTACTCTACATCTCATTAGCGATAGTTGCGGGGGTCCTCTGTTGCAATGATTTTTGCGGCTGCTATTGAGGGTAAACTGGTGCTGTGGGCTGTTAGCCCCAGCTTGTGAATAGTGGGATAAATTTATCCAGACTTTGGCTGCGGTAAATTGCAGTTAATTCCACAATGGCTCCTTGTGAATATGCCCCTAAAACTCTCTGCTATGTCATGGAACATCTGAGGCATCAATAACCCACGAAAAGGCAAGCTGGTGCTGTCCTACCTACAGAGGCATGATATCAAAACCGCTTTACAGGAGACCCACCTATCCCCTCGAAGTGATCATGTCTTTGCTAAGCCATGGGGCTCCCACCAATATTTCTCCTGTTACAGATCCTATTCGCAGAGCACCTGCATCCTGATCCATAAAAGCATCCCATTCCTGCAACATGCCCACTACGCTACCCGAACGGCAGCTACCTATTGCTGCAAGGCACCCTAGCATCTAAGAAGCTACTATTAATCTACATCAACGCCCCCAACATAGAGAACCCAACTTTTTCCAAGACTTACCTGCCCACATGGACAGTTTTGAGATGAAACACATAGTGGTGGGGGAGACCTCAATATGCCACTTTGCCTATGGACAAATTCAACTAGTGCACAACCCACTGACAAACCTTGATCTAGAGGCATGTTCCGACACATTACCACCACATGCTCTCTGTTGTGTGCCTGGCCCACACAACATCCACATACACCTGGTTACCGGTTCTATTCCTCCCGCCATTCCACCTGGACCAGACTAGACTACTGCTTCCTGTCAGCTAGTTCCCTTCTGTGGGTTTCCGAAGTTACAGTCCTTCCCCAGATGTTCTCACACCACAGTGCTGTCCTCCTCAAATTAGGAATCCCATTTGGTTGCCTGGCAGCATACAGCTAGTGATTTCAAGGAGACACCCTGCAAGACCCGGTATTTCGTGATGAGCTATTGACTGTCATCACATAATACTTCACACTCAATACAGGCTAGGTGTCCACACAAGCCACCCTTTGGAAGGCCTTCAAGGGATATATTTGTGAAATATGTATCCCTAAGCACGCAAGTGTTTTGCAAGACATACGCACTCAATAACAACATTTTGAGAATGCACTAAAAGATCTGAAACAAACACCTGCCATGAATAGAGCGACCCGCCTGCAGCAGTGGACAGATCTACTGGCAGAGTTCAGGGATCTAGCAAACAGGGAGATAGTAAATATGGGCAAACATGCCAGTGCCTGCCGATACGGGAGGGGGATTGACCTGGACGAACACTGGTACGCCTACTATGCCCAGATAGGCAACTATATAGCAGAACTCCGCTCCACTACAAGAGATGCAGTTGTAGGAGGGAAAATATCCTTAATGGATTTAAAAGATATTATCAAGACTTGTATACAGTGCATGTCGTTGGCCACCCTCCTGAGATCACCTCGTACCTTGAGGACTTTGCAATGGTATGGCTAACGAATGGACAACTGGAGTTTCTCAGTAAGCCCCTGACTCTAGAAGAGGTGACACAAGCTGTCACGGCCTTGGATGGGGCCAAGGCACCAGGATTGGATGGAATGACTGAAGCCTTTTACAAAGCCTTTAAACAACAGCTAGCCCCACGACTCCTTGCAGTATACAATGAGGTGCTTGATACACGTGAGCTACCACCTACGCTTCATGAGGCTGTCCTGACAGTACTAGTAAAACCAGGCAAGGATCCCAGTAGTTGCACCTCCTATTGACCCCTTTGCTTGCTAAACCTGGAAAACAAAATATTAGCAAAGATACTCAATAGTAGACTAGCCTTATTGATGGAGCAGATCATCTCACCGGCTCAAACTGGCATTGCGCCGGATAGGTTGACCTCCCTAAACCTTCGCACTATATTTGCGGAGCTCAAAAAAAATCTCCCTTACTACACAAGCAGCCATGGCTCTATTAGATGAGGAGAAGGGAATCAACTTTCTCAAATGGCAGTTTCTACGTGCCTTCCTATGTAAACTGGGCATACCCACAGCTTCCTCGCATGGATTATGGTTTTATGTACCAGACCCACAGCCCGTCTTTGGGTGAATGGCGCACTCACAGACACCTTTCCCATATTCTGGGGCACCAGACAGGTATGCCCACTTTCCCCTCTTCTTTTCATAGATGCAATGGACCCACTGGTCCACATCCTCCACTACCATCATTCACACTGTAGGCCACAACTAACACACAGTCCCTGTTAGATCTGGGGGTCTCTAGTTGGCAATGGTGTTCACCTTTGTCCAAATAGGGACCCTTACTTCTAAGTCAGGATAAGGGGATTACACTCCTAATAACCCCTGCTCACCCCCTTGGTAGCTTGGCACGAGCAGACAGGCTTATCTCAGAGGCAGTGTGTTAAGCATTTGTGAATATACACAGTAATACAGTGAAAACACTACAGATGGACACAACACAGGTTTTATAAAAATAAGTATTCTTTATATAGACTTGAACACAAGACCACAAATGACAAAAATCCACAATACTACACTTAAGATTACTTAAAAGATGATTAAAGTCCCTTCGTTCAAGTTGTTGGCAAATGCGACAATGTTCTCAACAAAGTACCTGGATGCGTAACGCAAAGTGAACAAAAGGCTCACAAAAGGGGAGATGCGTCGATTCTGTGACCCGGGGGAACGGTTGCGTCCTGCCTCAATGCTTGCGCAGAGTAGGGGACTCATCGTCAGCCTTACGGTGTGGA
Organism: Lissotriton helveticus; assembly: GCF_964261635.1. Lineage (NCBI taxonomy): Eukaryota > Metazoa > Chordata > Amphibia > Caudata > Salamandridae > Lissotriton > Lissotriton helveticus. Next base: position 1,764,643,297 of record NC_136065.1, read on the forward strand.
GGTGATGTGTAGATTCTCGGCCTGCGGGTCCGTTGCAGTGCGCAAGATGGCGCCTTGATGTTATGCGATTGTCTGGTTGCAATGCGAGAAGATGGCGCCCTTGATGCGGCGATGAGATGACGATGCGATGACACCCTGGCAGCCTTGCGACGGCTCTGTACTTTGGAGCCGTGACAGGCCCTGTGACACGCCTCTCCGCTGATGCGATGGCGACTCTCTCGATGACGTCACGCTTCTCTGGTGATGCGACAGCAGGCAGCTTCAATAAACACACGCTTCTAGGGAGATTCGACAAAGGCTCACTTCTCCGGCGTTGCGATGATTTCAGCTGCGGTGGCGACGCGCTTCTTCTCGATGCGACGCGCTTCCAGCTCCCAGCGGCACACAAGTGACTGGAGTCAGAATTCCCAGCAAGGAAATTCAGGAGGGAGCTGGAGGTGAAGTCTTTTGGCCCTGAGACTTCAGCAGGAGGCAAGCACAGTTCAAGCCCTTGGAGAATATTCTGTAGATGAAAGTCCTTACAGAGTTCCTTCTCCTTTCCCTTGGCAATGAAGCAACCACTGCAGGCCAACCCAGCAAACAGCACACTGGCAGAGAAGCAGTACAACTCCTGCAGCTTCCTTGGTTCTTCTCCTTGGCAGAAAGGTTTCTTGTTCCAGAAGTGATCTAATTTCTTGGGATCAGGGTCCCAATATTTATACCCCAATATCCTTTGTTCTCTGAAGGCAGAGAGGCCTCTGCCTAGTCCAAACCAGATCCTGAGCACTTTGTTTACATGACTTTCTTCTTCCTTTCACTGTTCCTGGCAGAGACATCAGCCGCCCCACAGGAGGTGGAGCCAGCACAGGGGAGGAAAGATACAGCTCTGGAGTACTCTGTTGACATGATTCTTCCTCTCCGTTCACAGTGCAGGGAAGAGACATCAGACACGCCACTGGGGGTGGAGCCAGCATTGTAGAGGGAAGGCCCAGCCCTATTCAGGTCCCAGGTGCAACTCCACCCTCCCATCTAGATGCAGATCTCTCTATTCACCACCGGGCTGCCCCAGCCTGTCTCCTATAATACCCCAGCCCTGCCACTCACAAACCCAGACAAGGAATACACAACCCAGCAGAGGCAGGCTCAAATGGTTAGGCAAGCAGATACCTACTTTCTAAAAGTGGTATTTGCAAACACAGAATATTAAAATAAACTTTACTAAAAGATGTATCTTATTATTCTGAGTTCAGGCATACTAAATTCAAATTTCTACCGTGTTCCCTGAGTCAGTTAGGATTATAAGAATGTAATAATCTTACTGCCCATTCTGGCCTATGAGAACAGGCAGCCTTCAATAGTGAAAAACAAAAATGGCTGTAATTCACTATTAGAACATGCTACACACATCAGAGCATGTCCTACCTTATACTTACAATGCACCCTGCCGTAGGGCCTACCATAGGGGTGTCTAATATGAAGTAAAGGGAGGGTTTAGGGACTGCCAAGTGGGTGCACTTGGCCAAATCGACAGGGCAGTGCTAGACTGCACACAGGCCTTGCAATGGCAGGCCTGAGACACACTTTACAAGCTGCTTCTGTGGGTGGCACAACCAGTGCTGCAAGCCCACCAGCAGCATTTGATTTACACGCCCTAGGCACACATGGTGCACTGTACTAGGGGCTGACAGATAAATCAAATAACGCAATCATGGAATAACCAATTAGTACATAAATTTAACATAGGGAGCACTTGCACTGTGGCACTGGTTATCAGTGGCCCAGTCCCCAAAGCATAAATCCAGCAAAAACATATCAAAACAGAGGAGGCAATCCGTCTAAATGGAAGGGAGACTCACGCCAATGATTCCAGGTCTAACAGTCCCCTATTGCTTTATCTATACGCAGACAATATTCCGCTTTTTTCAGACACCCACAGGATAATCTACCTCCAATTATGCAAGAAATAGCTAGATATGGAGACTTCTCAGTTTTACGCATTCATTTTTTCAAAATCCGAGCTCTTCCCATTGACAGATGCCATTCAAGCATCACCTGCAGACTCCCCCCCTCCGATTGGCGGAAGACGACATTATATACCTCGGTATTCATCTTCATAAAAACAGAGATCAGACCCTACAGCACAATTACAGCCCGGGTATGGCATCGCTCACACTACAAGTGGACAGATGGACCAACCTACCACTCTCCATGGTGGGTCAAGTGGCTATAATTAGGATGGTGGTGCTGCCCAGGTTTCTATATCTATTCACAAATATTCCTCTTCTGCTGCTGAAGACTTTCTTCTGCATGCTACGTAGCACCCTACAGTTCCTGGTAGGGGTGAGAGGCAACCCAAGGATCTTTTGGGACACCATTACACTTGCTTGCTAGCGCGTGGGCCTCAGGGTACCAGATTTCTGTTTTTACTATCTTGCTGCCCAATGCCACTGTACCTGCTGGTGGTACCATCCTGATGCCCGCATTCTATATATCCTCCCTGAACGTGCACAACTAGAAAGTCTTTCACATTCACAGATCCTGCACAACAGTGTATCATTGGAGATTCAGGATATTCAAACGGTCTCCACGACATGCTGGGATGCGACAATTACTAGGCGGGTTCCGCTCTTTTCGGGTCCTCTCCTAGACAACCCGTGGTTTCGGCTCATGTGGGAGGCACTGGTTAGGTGCATGATCGGGTGATACTCCCTGTCCACCATGGGTGCCTTATTCCCCAACGGCCACGCTTTACACCTGATAGACATTGCGACAGCATGCGATATTCCCTACATGGATCTCTTCATTTTAAGGAGAATACAGAACACTCTGCAATCTCTTTTGCCCTCATATCCACTATAAATCAATGACTTCCTACCCTTGACACTGGTGATCATGTCATCCAGACTCTAGCATTCATACATCACCCAGAGACAAGATACTACCATATGAGTCCGGGGAACGGGGGAACGAGAGCTGGGGATACCACCCACAGACCAGATATGGAGCTACGGTTGCGCACAAATAAAAACAAAATTCTATTAATCAGAGACACAAGCTCCTACACTTTAAGTACCTACACTGATATTATCTCTCCCTAGTAGATATTGACAAATTTGACCATTCCAGATCAGATAACTGCTTAAAATGTTACGCCCAAGAGCAGACTTTGCGCATCTAACCTGGACATGCCTGGCAATAACTTCCTACTGGTTGGCTATATTCACACACATATCCGCTGTCTGAACATGCTATGACCCCGGTCCCTAGTGGCCCTGCTGGGCTACACAAACAATGTGCCACATGGTTTCTATGGCACTGCTGTTGGGTAAGAGAGAGATAGCACTACATTGGGGAAGTGCCAGATCACCCATTTCTTTAGACTGGCTGGAGACTATGGTCCGCTGCAAGAGCTTGGTGGGAGAATATGCCAACCTACAGCCCCCTGGATCCTTCCCCAGAGATGTCTGGGTGTCTTTCTGCACTTATCTCCACAATCTGACACATGACTCTACTGATCAACCCCGGATCACCCGCCGACAGGTACTGCCCCGCCTAGTCTGTCTGTGGGTCAGATTCACATTTAATGGTCCCGCTATATTGACAATAGGAGGAATGCCTCAAATAGCATGTGTTAATAATTAGTCTATGAAGCCTAGTGTTGTACGGTTGATAATCTGCAACTGTCTAATATCTCTTGTTTGCATTCAAAATTCAATAAAGACAATTATTTTTAAAAAGATAGAGATCCTTTTGTTACTTGCAGTTCATAAATTGTAATCCTTCTAATATAGAACAGTAAGGTATGAAGGATATATGGCTTCTACACCTGGTAACGCTCACTGTCTTATGTAACACATCTTCTATATGGATGTGCACACATATGATTTATGTAAAATCTGTAGGTGTGATGTAAAGCGCTCTGACACCCGGCACTGGGATGAGCTGTACTAGAGCACTATAAAAGAAATAAAACAAAATAGATGGAATTAAATTGTAATTTGTGTAAATGCTGGGGTGACCAGCACATCTGACATTCTTACAGTTTATGCATATCTTATATACAGGGATTGAACAAAGTCAAAAGCATTTCTTTCTTAAATACCTCCATTACACCTGTGAGGGGCGGATTACGAGGCTTGCAGGGCTCCTTACCTGCGGACTTCACTGCTGGGTGCCTGACGCTGTGGTTCCCCCGCAGCCGTGCCGAATACATCGCTCGGCCGTGGAGAGGGGAAAACCACAGCCCCCAGCCTGCCTCGGGGGACTGTACCGCCCACTTCCCTTCCAGCACGCTCGGAGGCGCTTAAACTCACGCAGCTTCGCCGGGTGGAGCCTGGGCAGAGGGCGTCTGTGGCCATCCGGGGACGGTAAGGGACGGGACGGGCCACCAAACTATCTTCTCTCCCGTCTAAGCATGGGTAAGCGCAAACTGTTTAATTCACAGGATCTGGGTGGTAGTGAGGCCAAGGTGGCCAGAAAGTCATCCTCTAACATCTCATACTTTACGTCTGCTGTGGGGGTTCTATCATCCCAAATTGAATCAGCTGAACGAGAACTGGGCCTCCCTACCAATGCTGTACAAAAGGAGGGACCAGAAGCTATGCAACCAGTACAACAAGCAATCATTCCGCTGGAGCCCATTGTAACTGTTACACATAAGCCCCTGCCCCAACTAGTGCAAGAGGGGGGAACTGAGACAACCGCCCAAACTGAGGTTATTACCCTTGCTGCACCTCCAATGGCTAATAATGGTGCTCCTAACACTGCGGGCTTTGACCCAAAAGAGGTATGCAAGAAATCACGGAAAAAGGATCCCAAACATGCTGGTATAAACAGTGCGTCCCAATCCACTCAATCTACGAGTCTTTCGGACCCAAAAGTGCGAGACCTGATTGAAGAAATTTTAACAACACGGGTGGAACAGGCACTATCGATTATTGTTAAGGACATATTTTTTTTTTTTTTTTAAAACCTTTATTGTACAGAAGGCGCGCACAGATACGGGCCTACAACCCACCGGGCCGGCCACCACAATTAAGAGACATACGAGACAATACAGAAGAGACAACAGGATTTCTAAGTAGCTCATATGAAAGGCAAAGGCAACAAGTCTCTAAGTCGCCATCACGGACAGGATAAAAGTAGGTTAATTTTATAATAGAAATAAGGGTGTCACAGGATAATGACAATCTGTAAAGTCCGGAGGGCCGTGGCGGGCCGTGAGCAAGCCGAAGTCTCGAATACAGGAAAAAACCAACAGAGCAATACATTTTGGCAAAGGCAGAACGTGAGTCCCACATCAAGAACAATCGCAATCGCTGCTCAGCACCCACCCACCACTACCAGGGCACATAATAATAAAACAGCGAAAAATACGCTTACAAAACTAAAAGCCCTCCGTCACAACAACCCAAGGGAGGAAAAGAAAATGGGGTGGGGAAAGGGAAAGGGAAAAAAGGGGAGGAGGAGGACATCAAAAAAGGGGAGGGGGAAAGTGAGGGCGCAGCGTCAGTGCACGCCCCCCACGGTTAACAAAGCACCCAATCCTAATTCGGCACATGGAACTAGTGGCAAAAGGAGAAATAAGTGCGTAGTAAACCGGGAAAGCAGACATATCCAAAGGGCCATGCCAGCACAAACACCCCGGGGGGCTACGTGCCGACACCGCGCCACGAAATTAGGGGATACATAAGAGCCATAGAACCAAAAAGAGGAACAAGGAAAGATACAATAAAGAGACCCCCCCACCACCCCGCACAGCCCACCCTGCACCCCTGCAGAAGGCTATGGCCTACCCCCCAGCAGCGTGCCTGTCGCCCTAATTAGAACCCGAAATATAGAGAAATATAAGAAAGAAAGAATCACTTAGATTAAAAAAGGGGGGGAAGGGAAAACAGGGAAAAACAGCGGGAGAGGAGCCACATAATCAAAACCCCTTCAGCTCCCACCCCCCCGCCCAAAAATACTCAGAGCCCACGGGAAGATAATAAACACACGGATAAGCTCCAGGAACGTAAAGACGTATCAAACATAATCATACAATTATGAACGGATCCCCCAACCATACCACAAAATAACAGTCCACAGAGGCAAGATCAGCTCAACCCTGTCCTCGTTTTTTGCAAACTGTAATCGTCCAGCGCACCAGGAACCAGATCACATAAAACAGGAGGTGAATAACCGGGAGTCGAATCAAAAATACACTCAAGTTGTAGCGATCGTGACCCGGATGATCCAGAAAGTACAGTAACCACTTCAGGCAAAGCAGGCAAAGTTCCGATGAGAATACGGAGAAAGCCGGTCCAGCGGCACCGTCACAGGATCTTCGTACGGCCATGTGAGGCAAAAGAGGCAAAGGAGACCCATCGAGGTCGGTCCAGACGGGATCCAGCCGGGGAACCTCCGGAGCAGAAGGAGGCACAGGACGAAGAAGGGCAGCGGACCCCCGTACATCCACACCAACAGCAGCCTCCAGGTCCACGACCCCAAGGAAAGTTCCAGCAGCACACAACAGAGATGAAGCCGCACAAACCGAGGGGGGTCCGGCAGGCCCAACAAAGGGACCCCCCTCCAGGATAGCGGTCGGTGCGGTCATGGGTGCCCCCCAGGAGCGCAGGGCGGCGAGGATGTCGCGAAGCGTAGGCTCACCTTTACAGTATTCAGCAAACGTGCCGCGCGGCGGACCCGCATCGTCGGTCCCCGCAAGGCCGAGAATCATGGGGCCGGCCGCCATCCCAGGAGCCCGGCGGGGCTGCCGCGAACACCGACCCCCGCCCGGGTATCAGCGGGGCAAACCAGGACACCGGCAACCACCAGCGGAAGTGCCACCAGGGCAGGAAGGGGAGCCACCAGAAGAAGGCGATGCGCCGGCACCCCACACGCCGCCGGCACCGCTCTCCGAGTCCGGGCGGAGGAACTCAAAATGGCCGGGCCGGAGAACAAAGGGGAGACGAGCCAGATGTACGGTTAACCCCGTCCATGGAAGTCAGCTCCCCAACACCGGGCCGCAGGACCGCCGGACCAGGCCCGGGAGGCCGCAATCGGTCTATTAGCACATCGGCCCCTCCGACCGACTCCACACCACCACCAAGGGCCGGCCACTGCGCCTCGTCCAGCCCGGGCGCCGCCAAGGAGTGCGAGGCCCGGCCGCTCCGGAGGCCCCGAAGCAGACAGGGGCGTAACTCAGGATCCGTGACACTCAGGAATCACCGGAGCAAACGGTAAGTGCCTGTAAGTTATCGTCGTTCCACTGCACATCGTGGAATACTTCCCGGGGCAGGATAAAGTACAGGATATTTGTGGCAGTCAGGAGAGTGATCGGAGCCGAGCTAAAACGCGGCCATCTCAGACGCAAGCTTGGCTCCTCCCCCCCATTAAGGACATTATTGATACTCTTAACAGTTGTGTTGCTGACTTACTATCCAAATGTGATCGACTAAACTCATTTTTGATTCGGCATGATGTTTCTGTATCACAAAGGCAGCTAGGGCCTAATCTTACCGTTGCCCCCATGCCCCCTGAGTCTCAGGTAACGTCCACTCTAACTCAAGGGCCCCTTGTAAATTATGATCACCAGGTGAAACTTCTACTTCCTCAGATGGGGCCAACTCAGTCTCCCTGTATTCCAACAGGGGGCCCTGCTTCTCACTCGAACATTGACAGTCAGCAGAGGCCCCATTGTTGTCACGGGGTTGTGGGACGCTGAGACTGTGACACAGAAAGGAGTAAAAGCACTGCAACAACCCCATATCAACTTACCCCCTGATGCTAGTCCTTTTGTGATTGTTTTAGTTGGTGTCCCACCCCTAGACACAGGAGTGGTAGAGTCCTATGGGAATGCTACGAAGAGATGGTGTGACCAAAACTGTTCGGGGTGTGACAATATCTCAAAAAATGTAATTATGGTAAGGCGGGTTGGTTGGATTGGAAAAACTGTTAAAAGAACCAAAAGGGACTGTGTGATAGTTAATTTTGATAGTTCCCTCTTACCTCCAAGAATGCTATAGGATGGTTCTGCCCTGAAAAGCGGGGAGGGAAAAGTGAGAGCAGTGCCCCAAGGCTTTTTCTATCCTGACCTAGGCCTCCGTCACCCAACTGCTAACTCGAGTCCTTTTGCTACTAGTGGTCCATTAAGGTGGCATTCAAGTATACACGACAATAGGCCAGTGAGGAAGAACGGGACTGTCATAGGTGTAACAAGTAGACTTACATGCCCGGACCCAGTGGCTACGGGGCTAGGTAGACCTCTGGTACTGGCAAATAGGTTCTCTCCTTTATCTGACCTAAATAGCAATGACTGACTAGGGGGAGGCAATGTGAGTTCCCTACTATGTACAAACGATCCTACTCCTGTACTAGTGACAGACCCCTCCTATAGAATAGTCAGCTGGAATATTGCCGGGATAAGGTGCAAGAGGGAGGACCAGAATTGGCTCAAATTTATCAAACGTAATGATGTGATAGCACTACAGGAGACCTGGGAGACACATAATACCTTCTGGCTGGATGGATACAAATCATACTTTCAACCAGCACGACCATCAGTGTCAGGACGAGCTAGGGGTGGTTTGGTGACACTGATTTCCGTGAATCTAAAGGGGGTAGTTAGACTTCTAGAGTCTGCCTCCCCAAATTGCTTAATGGTAGAAATTAGTGACCAACCCAGAGGGAAGTTGCTGTTAATTGATTTTTATAATTCTAGAGAGGGTACTAACTTTAACGAACACCTTCTTTTTTTAGAACAATTTATTGGAAACTATAAAAAAGAGTCTAACACTTTAATCAATATTATATTGATGGGAGATTTTAACACACATCTGTGTAATTTTAATTGCCAAACTAATGATAAACATAGTATACCCTCAGTAGCATCTCCACATTTTGAACATAACCAGAGGGGGGCGGCTCTTGAGGATTTCCTGGCAAGTGAGAATCTCTATGAACCTTTTTTTGTCGAAGAGAGAGAAAGAGTAGTAACCTTTAAGTCTAGAGACAGTATCTCAATCATTGACTATATTTTTCTGACACCTATACTTTTGGACCATGTAATCTTCTATAATGCTACAGAGTCCCCCTTCAGTGATCATAATCCGGTCTGCCTGAAATTGAATGCAGGTTTTACTAGAACTGATAATCTAAGTCCCACAGGGGGAACCTTAAGACTAGCCATTAGAGATCAAGGCAGACGGTTGAAATGGTCGAAAATATTTCATGAGCAATTTCAGAGTGACCTCAAGGCGAAAATGGGAGTGGATATCCAGAAATGTTTGGTGGATATTAACTATCCAGAGGAAACGATTTTGACATTTGAGGCAATTTGTAAACAAGTGGCAACAGATCTAAGAGCTCCATCTAAACCAAGAAGAAAAGAAACGAATAGATGGTTTGATACTAAATGCTCAAAAGCTTACCGTAATTTGAAGTCAGCCTTAAAAACCCATCCTAGGGATAAAGCACTTATTGCCACACTCAGAAGGGACTATAAAATTACACTACAGACCCGTAAAAACGACATCAAAAACGCAACATGGGACAGTTTGACATCTGCTGCTGTCCTGAAAGATAGCGCCAAATTGTTAACTGGGGAAAACAATGGGTTATTAGAAAGAAATATCACTGAATCTGAGTGGCTGGGACACTTTGAGATATTCTATGCCAGCAATGAAACTTTTGATCTGCCTCTACGGACTTATTACAGGAAGCAGATGTGGAAAAGGCGATATTAGATACTGCCGCCAATAAAGCCCCGGGTCCAGATGGGGTCCCATCTGACTTGTTTAAGGTTGACCCCAAACTATGGGCTGCAGTTCTGACAAATGTTTTTAAGTCCACAGTAAACTCTGGCTTTCCCGCCTCTTGGTCCCGCTCAACCATTATACCAGTCTGTAAAAAAGGCCTTCGAGGGGACCCGAGATGTTACAGACCAATTTCATTGATTGATTCCTCTGTAAAAATCCTAGGGAAAGTTTTGCTGTCCAAACTAAATGATAGGGTTAAGGAAAAGGGGTTATTAGCTGAAATACAGCACGGATTTAGAGCCGGGAGGAGTACTGTGGATCAGAGCCTAAACCTGTACCTTTTAGTCAACAAGTATACAGCAGCTAGAAAGGGTTCTATGCATCTTGCTTTTATGGATTTGTCCACAGCTTTTGACCTAGTTAATAGGTCAAAGCTGTGGACAATCCTGCTGGACATGGGGATTGATTCTGGCTTGGTGCTCTATATGGCGGATCTTCATCGGGAACTTTATGCCAATGTACGAATGACGCATGAGGGCTCCTGTAGTAGATTTTTTAAATCTTGGAGAGGGGTGAGGCAAGGGTGTATCCTTGCCCCTCTCCTTTTTACACTGTACAGCAAATTGGCCCAGCGCACGCTAAGTTATAGGTAACAGTCACGCGATGCACCCACATAATTTACTTAACTTAGCGTGCGCTGGGCCAATTTGCTGAGATACCGGTTGAATAAACATACAATGAGTTCTTTTTGTTTGTTTGTTTACCTTTTCGAGCAACGAGAATACTTCACCTCTATTGGTTTAAAATCAAGCCAATCATGCCTCACGCATTAACCCACGTGATGTGCATCTGACCAATAACGCTCTTCATTATATACGGCAGCTTAGGCGGACTCCCCCACCTCCCCGATCGGCTCAGACGCCGACACGAAGTACCGACGGAGAGGTGAGATGTTTGTCCGTGCGATACTAGCGCTGCGAGGAACATATATCTGCTTTTACATACAGCGGTGAGACTCTTTTGCAGGAATGAGGGTCTTTCAAAATACTAGAACTAGCTCTAGTACTACAGCTCATAACAGGATTGCGGCGCTCAATTAACTTTCTGCTCCCCAGCAAGCTTTAACATCTAGTCTCTGTTAGGGCGCGCAGTATGATCAAGTAATGCTGCAGTAGAGAGTTATTTTGTGGTGACAAACCACGATAGCTCAGTAGAATTCTTTATAAGGCTAATTACGGCATGTGAGTGGAATATTAGCTAGCACTTCCGGCGCTTCTATGTGACTGTCTGTCAACACAAGATATAAGTGGCTTTTTCAGCTGTGCTGTTTTTTGCCCCTTTTACAGAGCTGTGCTTCCCCTTTACCCTGAGCCGTGGCCAGGTGGGGTGAGGTCTATACATCTTCCAAGTGGGGTAAGATGTTAATCTCCTTTGGTTATTTTGACAATTCGATCTAAGGTAGAGATTCTGGCACTATATAAGATGGCTCTATGATTGTGCCTGTAAGAATGTTACTTCCCACTAGGATTATATAAGTGAAACCTAGTATGTTTGTACAAGTACAGGAATGCTGTGTTTCGTCTATAAGACTACAATCTAACACCTTCATGTTTTCACTATTTCTAGCAATACCCAACTTGGAATGGTGAAACCACCGATACAGACATCTAGTGGATACAGGTGATCCAAGTATCGGGTTTGAAATTTATTCATAACTTTTAGCACTTTTTTCTTTAAGAGCACTAGTTCGTAGTAGCAAATAGTGTATAGCGGTTCTGATGAAAGCAATGACAACTCATGTCAACTATTGCAGAAACATGTTGACCCTAGAATACATCAGATGATCCAAGATTAATTGGGTTATCCCTGTCTACTTTTTAACATTGGTAGAGTGGGTAGGAACAGAATAAAGCTACGTTCAGCACCCCCTCATCCAATTTTATTTCACACACATTTCTTCTTGTTTTTTCACTATTCTTTGCACTACGATATCAGTCCCCTTTCTTAACATCCTCTCTGTTGAGAAGCAAGACCACGTTAATCTATCTGACCATGAGAGGGTCTTTACAATCATAGCCCTCCATGAGAAAGAGAATAGAAAACACCATCAGTGGTCTTAAGAGGAACCCAAATGATGAAGGGCGGTTCCGTGTGGTGACTGATGGGCATCCTCATATGATCACCAGCTGGGTTTAATATAAGGGTGACCCTTGTCTTTATACTTTCTTATGAAGTATGTTATTGGAAGTCCTCTGTAGATGTACATTTAGCGCTCTTCTTCTAGTTACCTCAGACCCTCTTACGTCAAGTTAAACCTGCTTTAATGTTCCTGCAATTGTTGCACAATGTCTGGGTCATTTTTAATATTGGTAGCCACTTGGTGGCAGCTGTAAGATTGAAAAAGCTAAGACCTATTAACATCGCTGAAGTATGATGCTCTATGTTTTAATGCAGTCCATTGTATCTGGTTATGCATTTTGCACCATAGGAAGTAGTATTTGGCTTTCAAAATGTATGAATGAATTTTATTGATTTTATATTGTGTTCACCCATCGATAGAATGTATTTATATTGTATGTTGAATGTGTCCTTTTATGATTTTTATTTAATCGAATAAAGTGAACTGAACTGAACTGAACTACCTGTGAAGTGATAACATGTGAGCCTCTGTTTCCCCTCCAATGCATCTAGGTGTGAGGCTCCTGATAGCTCCCGGCCAGGATAATCCGACAAAAAACGGGCTGGTGGCCCATAAATTCCAGCTTTCGTAATTGGCGAACCTGATGAGACCTTTCCCCTCCTGGACATTGCTGATCAGAACAAAAGCAGACAATGTGTAAGCACTGCTGAAAGTGTCCCGGTGTCAGAAAATGTCACCAGGACGAGTTCAGCATATTTCTGTGAATTCCGGGAGAAGTAGGAAAGTAATGTGGCCCTCTGCAGCAGGGTAGAGGGCATCTATCCGCTAAAAATAGTGGTTAGACTGCATCTACCCTCGACTTGAGCCCTGCTCAGTCCTCCCTAGGTCAGTCTGACACTGCTTAAGGGACACTATCAGCAGGACAAGTGAGTGAGGACAGGGTTGAGGTCAGCAAGGGAGCCTCATAATGATGTCAGAAGAATATTCTCTTTATATCAGTAAGAAGATTCCGCTCATAAAGAATTAAGCTAATAATTATTCCTTGAATTAACGAGACAGAATGGTACACCAAACTGCCTGGTTAAATGCCAATTAAATACTTAACCACGCTGTCCAGCTATTAGCGCTTTTAATAGGAATGAAATTGCCCATCTGCCCTGTGTAATTTTGAGTTAATCACGTCGACGTGGCACCTGAATGACCCCTTTTGGGTACCACCATTAGCACAGAGGGTTCTTTACAGCCATCAATAACTATAATATGACTACATTAATACTTGCGAAATATTGGCTGGAGGGCATTTTCTCTGAATCTCAGAAAGGTTGACCTTTATGAATTTTGAAGGGTTTAGACAAGGCTGATGCTGCTCAGCAATGACGTTTTAACAGGCAAAGCAATGAGTTGAGCTCTGTCACACAGTAAAAATGAGATTGATCCGTGTCGACTGGAGAGGCATGGGAAGAGGCATGGGAAGCAATTTGTCAACACCAACAAAAGCACAGTGGTTGACGGTAACTGCTCGAATAGACACACAGAGGAAGTGGGAGTAAGGCCTTCCCTCATTCTTGCAGTTCACCCAGGGCAGGATTGACAGTACTAAGCATCAGGCATTTCCCCAGGAGGCTGGAAGGGTGGGGGCAGTTTCGTTACTGGGGGAGGTTTTGCAGCGGTGCTTTAATATCGCCCCCAGTAACAAAAGCAGCAGGCAAGCATTTCCAGCCTCCCGAGGTCAGGCAGTGCTTCCCCAAGGGCTGGTCCCAGAAAGGTGCCATGTCTGCTTTGGGATCCAGTCTGGCCCTGATACCACCTGCATACTTTTCTTTTCCAGAAGGGCCTCTGACTGTATCTGTTGTAAGTGTGGAATTCACCAATGTGAATGACAATATTATAGTCCATACAGTCACCATGGAATACACCACTTACCCGCAAACAACATTTCAGAGGTTGAGAAATCATGGTCACACACTACATCATAAGTATGAATGCCGCAAACAATACCCTAGACTAGACTTCAGTGGATATAAGTTCTCTACTGGTGTCACCAACCTTTTTGCTTGCACTGTCTGTTCCGTATTTTGGTCTCCTGGTGATGGTCTGACCCCTTAGGCATAGTCCCTCCACTTACTTTAGCAGGCGATGCAGATAGCACATGTTTGAGAATTGCACCCTGTGGGTATGTATGTGTTTTTCTTTAGATTCTTGTTGCACCTTTTGAGATTCCCCAGTTATTTTGCCATGGAGGGACCCCTGGGGAACCAGAGCGCTAGTCCCTTTTTCTTAATTTTTTCCATTGCTTTTGGGACTCAACTGAGGCCATGTCCCAAAATGGCAGCCAACACTTTCTGGTTGAAGGGTTGGCAGCCAATCAGATCTCAGCCCGAGATCATCAATATTCGTGAATTATTTACGAAACTAGATATATAAATTAGAATTTTCTTTAATATCTCCAAAACTACTGAACAGAATTACACCAATTAACAAAAAGTGTACTTTCTGAACCAAAAGCTACCTTTCTGCTAAATATGGTGTAATTCCGTCCAGAGATTCAGCTGTAGTCTTGCTCAAAATCCCTGTGTGAATTAACATGGGAAATACAATTTTTTGACTCCCCTTTTACTCTGCGCCTGTTTGACGGATCTCCCCAAGCCTTTCTATGTATAGCAAGATCTTGGAACATGTCATGAAGATTCATTAGACACACCAAAGATAATGTTAAAAAACGCTTTTCGTATGGAAACTAGGTCTTAACTATAACTACGTACTGGCGACATGCCCCCTCCCTCTTTTTTCACTTCGACTGGGCCCTGGGTGATAGTATCCCTGGTGCCGAAATCAGCCCAGGAGGGGGACCTCCTGCCCCCCTTCCACTTTATATGAAAGCCGGGCCCTGGGTGATGAGATTCCCGGGGCCGAAAACAGCTTGGAAGCAGCCGCAGCCCATGGTGGGAGTTCCGTGGGGCAGAGAGACGGGGCGGGGGAGGGGCAGGGTGGGGGTTACTAAAAACTGGAATATGGATAATTGGAGGTAAATAAAATGAATTTCGTAGCGCGCCCTGCATCGCATTTTGCGATGCTCGGTGCGCTACGAAATTCGTTTTATTCATGTGTGTAAGTAGAGTCATGGTCCACCCAGCGTGTGTGTGTAAAGTTTGCACTTCTACAAGACCAGTTCACAGAAGTCTAAGAGGAATCCTCCCCGGTTCCCCTAGCAGATACATTTACCCAGTGGTTCCTCAGTTGCATAAAAGGGCCAGCACCACTGGGCCAGAAGAGACCCATCCTAGATGTGGATGCCAATTGGAGTCAAAGTCCTTCTGTCCTTCAGATAAGGTACTATCTTAGGACATTCATTAAGAAGATTGGAGTCGTCAACCAATTCAAAATATGTTGATCATCATTAAAACATAAGAAAAAAGGGCATTAGTTGAGAGGGGTGAGAGGCCCACTGAAGCAATAAACGCAAACCGTGTCAGGTTAAACCCTAAAAGCCATTAAACAAACATGTGTTTTAGCCTCTGGTAGCTTGGTATTAGAGCAGTTAGGTTTACCTGAGAGGCAATATGTAAAGCATGAAGCACATGAACAGTAATAGTGTGTAAACACACCACAAGAAAACCCGCAAACTAATTTGGGAAACAAAAAAATAAAATGACACCAAAATAGCTATAACCCAATAAGCACAACCAAATTTATGAATTTTTAAAGCTTCAAGTGAAGAGATGTGTGTGGCCACTGTTTGGCACGTCGCTGTCAGACCTTCGCATTGGCTGGACACTCAGTGATCGGTGCAGACGCAAAGAGCACCCTTGCATTAATGTAGACACCCCAGTCCTCTGGATTTTGACCTGGACCTGAAACAGGAGGCGTGAAGTCTGAAGCCAGCCAAGGGTGTAGGACCTAGGGTGCACCTCTTGGGAATCAGGGCTTTCTCCAACAGAAGCCTGTAGCAGGGCTCAGGCAAAACCAGGTGATGCTGGTCAGCTGGGCAGTTGCAGAGAGGACTCGTTCTGTACCTGACGCTCAAACAGGAGGTCATTCAACTGTCCTTTGGTGTCACCTTTTAGGGTTCTGGGTTCCAGGCAAGCAGATCCAGCCTAACACTTCAGACAGCACAGCATACTTTCTTCTGAATCTTCCACAGATTCAGAAGTGTTCTGATGAGAGGTTTTGAGGGTGCAATTGAAGTTATCACTTATGAAATGTAATAAGGTAAACCAATAAAAAAACTACTTAAGAAGTTTTTCACTTTTTCATTGTCAGGAACTGTAAAACTTAAATACACATGTCATAATTGTTAATTACCTTTCACCCTGCCTCCATCCATGAACCTGTAGAGCCTATCTTATAAGTACTAAAAAGGAAGGTATAGGCCTGGCAAAAGGTTTATTTTGCCAGGTTAAAATGATAGTTTAAAACTGCATTACAGACTACAGTGGCAGGCATGAGACATGTTTTACAGTACTACTTTAGTGGGTGGCACAATTAGTGCTGTAGCCCACTAGTAGGACTTAATTTTTAGGCCCTGGGTACATGTTGTACCATATACTGGGGACTTCTAAGTGTATTGAATGTACCAACCTGGTGTAGGCCAATTTTACCATGTTTTTAAATTAAAGCACAAGCCATTTACCCCTGACCAGCAGAAGTACATTGTGCAGACTCCAACAAAAATGGGTTCAGGAAAGGAAGGTAAAAATCTGGGGTGACCCTACAGAAAGGGCCTGGTTCATCTTCACAGGGGGGTCAGGTGGCTTCTCCTTCCAGCTAGGCATTATTCAAGTATTTCAGCCCCAGGTCCAGGGGCTTCTCAAATGTCGCCCACTTGTTTAGGGTTTTTTAAATGGAGGTGGAAAGTTCTGGAAGGTAAGCACCTCTGCCCAATCCTAAGGTGCCACATCCTCACTCCCCCCCTGCCCCAATCCTACTGTACAGCTTTCTGGGAGAGATCATGTGGTTAACATGGCAGCTTCAATTGTATGAAGCGCTTAAATTGAACCAGTGGTTGCCTGCAGGGAGCCATCAGCACTCATTTCTCGAGACAGCACTTATTTTTCTGCTTTTAACATTTCCAAAGAGCAAGAGGAAAACACTCAAATGGGAGAGAAGAAGGAAGAGAAAGATAGAAAAACCATTAATAATGGAGAAAGCAGGCACCTGCAATTTATCCCACCAAACCTTCATACAGGAGCCCACTCCACCTATGACTCTAGAGGACTGGCCCACCTCCTTTGTTTCTGTGGGTGTGGGCCTGCCCAGGCCAGGCAAAGGCTGAAAAGGTAATTACCACATGTGTATTTCCTCTGACCCCTTAATTCCCCAGGAATTAGGCCAAGCACTGTCAAATGTATCTATAGTGTGAACGGGCCTTTGATCCTCCTGCTGGTCAGCAGTGTAATTAACTTGACCCAGTATGAGGGACAAAGGGCTGGATCTGGTTATAAGCTGAGCCAGCAAATATCACAGTCCTCCATGTGCAAGTTTATCTGTACCTATTTACCATAAAATTGGAACTGGAATAGTATCTCTCTGCCTAATCATGGTGAAATTGAGCAGCAGTGCATATTTCACCTTTATGGTATAATGCAGTGAGCACTTCCGACCTCAACTGTGAATTGCCACTCACATTATAAAGCATACAAATGGTCGGCACCAGTCCCTAAAGCCCCCCCCCCCCCTTCTGTGGCAGGCTACCCCAGTGTGCAGATGCCAGGCTGAGCTAGAAGATAGTATCACTCATCAGCCTGCCCAGGTGTGCATGCACATGTGCTTATGTGTTCAAGTGGGACCAGACCAGAGTCTCCTACCAAGTTGCGCAACAGTAGACCTTATCTTAACCCCTAGCATGCAGGTTGATTTCCCGCGCTGTGCAGGAGAAATAAACGGCGGGCAGGATTCGGACGGCTCCCGGCCTTCGTGCGCACACGCCCACCGTGACGCATGATGGCTGGGAGCCGTCATGAGCATGCAAGGGTTTAAGAAGCAAGTACTGGTGATTAGTACTGTCAGTCCACTTTTACAGAATTTACCATGAGTGAGACACAGATATTGAGACTCACTCACAGTAAAAGTCCGAAAAATTCAGAGTGATTAAATGGGTGGAATCCAATTCTACCACAGGGTTACTCAGTTTTGGCAAGAAAATTGTGTATTGATCATTGTCATCTAGTGATTGTGATCGTTATATGGTTACAAACATTGCATAAACTTTTTAATGTCCCTGTAACGGCGTATTTGAGGTATTGCTCCTTTGATGCCAGGATTGTGTGGCATTCACATTCATTTAGTGACAGTTGAAAAGATAAAGTGTATTTGCCAGAAGCCGAAGTTGTTTTACTATGCTATGTTATATAACAGATTTGTTTTTATTACCTATTGTGTAAGACTGTAGCATTTGAATCAACATTTGTATTGTAAATATATTTTAATAGTTTAATACATTATGCAAATGTTGTGCACTTACCATTCTGGCTGGGCTTCTGTTTCTTTATTTCCCGTCATTGCTTTCAGCTTTGTTGGTGCAAAACATCCACAATTTTGGGACTGATTAGTACACTACTTGTAAGGTGCAACACAACCACACATTGGGGTCCCTAGCTGCTGACTTGTTTAAATACAGGGCTGTCACTATATCCGCCCTCGCCCTATCGGAAACATCGAGGAACGGACACAAGTGATAGTGATTGAGTAGTCACTGTAATAATTGTGGTGTACTCTACCTACATTGCCCTTCATTGATTCCTCTGAATTGATTTTTTGAATGACTTCTCTCTACGCAGAGAATCAGGCAGCCTAAGTGATGCTAACTAGCCATCGCCAACCATCTACTAAGTGATGTGGTTGGTAGGGGCCTTGTTGGTAGCTGCATGCACCAGAGCCTGATCCTACATTTCTGCCTGTACCTCCTCTCACCATATCCTACCCTGTAGGTAGCTTGAGGCTTCCCTTGAGTAATCTTTGCCCTTCTATAAGTTTGGGATTTCACTCACCGCTGCATGCCCGTATACAAACACACACTTTTTGTGACGCACCGGCGGTGTAAAAAGATCAATCAATCAATCACTGCTTTTCTAAAGCGTGCTACATACCCGTGAGGGTCTCAAGGTGCTGGGGGGAGGGGGAGGGGAGGTGGGGCCACTACTGATGGAAGATCCAGGTCTTGAGAAGTCTTCTGAAGGCCAGCAGGTCCTGGGTCTGTCGTAGGCTGGTGGGGAGAGCGTTCCAGGTTTTAGCGGCGAGGTAGGAGAAGGATCTGCCGCCGGTGGTGGCTTTCCGGATACGAGTAACCGTGGCGAGGGCGAGGTTGGCAGAGCGGAGGCTTCGGGTGGGGGTGTGGAAGCTGAGTCGGTTGTTGAGGTATGTAGGTCCAGTGTTGTGTAGTGCTTTGTGTGCGTGGATGAGGGGTTTGAAGGGGGAAACATCCTTTACAACACAACTTTTTCCACACAGTGCTTTTACATCGCAACTTTTACAATGCAAACCATTACATTGCATTGCGCTGGGGGGCGCTCCAGGATAGGGAATAGATTTAAGTTACTATCCAACACCTTCCCTAGTGTCCACGGGGACTGGAGTTGGTATAGTAAATTAGACTATTCACTATCCAGCACCCAAAATGGTATGCGTTGTAAAAACTGCGATGTAAAAGCATGCGATGTAAAAGCAAGCGTTGTAATGTCATACGGGGAGCCAGTGCAGGCCTCTCAGGTGGGGTGTGATGTGGCTGCGTCGGGGGACGTTGAGGATCAGGCGTGCCGAGGCATTCTGGATTCGTTGTAGTCGTCTCAGGAGCTTGGTTGTTGTTCCTGAGTAGAGGGCGTTCCTGTAGTCGAGTCTGCTGGTGATGAGGGCCTCGGTGACAGTTTTTCTCGTGTCGGGAGGGATCCATATAAATATCCTGCGGAGCATTCGGAGGGTGTTGAAGCAGGACGCAGAGACGGCCTTGACTTGTCTGGTCATGGAGAGGATGGAGTCGAGGATGACCCCCAGGTTGCGTGCGTGGTCTGTGGGTTCAGGGGCTGTGCCTAGCGATGTGGGCCACCACAAGTCATCCCAGGCTGATGGGGTGGGTCCGAGAATGAGGACCTCCGTCTTGTCTGAATTCAGCTTCAGCCTGCTGTCCTTTATCCAGTCGGCTACGGCCTTCATTCCTCTGTGGAGGTTGGCTTTGGCGGTGTGGGGTCTTCAGTGAGGGATATGATCAGCTGGGTGTCGTCGGCGTAGGAGATGATGTTGAGGTTATGTTGTCGTGCGACGTGGGCGAGCAGTGCCATGTAGATATTGAACTATTTTAAAGAACAATGGTCCCTATTTTGGAAGTAAAAATAGAGAAACACAATAATCATTTGCTTAAATGTATCGTATGTCTTTTGTCCAGCCGGACAAGAATTTTTTTTCATATAAGTTCAATTAATTGTTATTCAAAACATTAAATAACAAGTGGGCACAGCCGTGACCCACAGAACACAAGACAAACCAACGAAAAACAGAGTGGCCAAAGGCAGGGTATAAAATGTGTCTGTATGTTTGTAATCACTTATGACAGACTTAGATAACCAGTTACACACCATTGATCATTACAATATTATAAAATCATATTGCATATGGTGTTTTTAGTGTCGACGACATTTCGATGCTATTCACAACAGTATAAAGCATCATCTTCAGGAAAAAAGATAAATCATTGTTGTCTTAAACTTAATCACATGTATAGCCTATATCGCATTACTGTATCAACATTGACAAGGGAATAAACAAGGGGAAGGAAAGGTACAAAAAATTAGAAATAAGTAAAACTGAATTGCTAGGCATCTGATAGGTGACTTTAGTGAGGGTGAAGGATATCTGCTTTTGAACTGGGACCTAATCATGCAGCCCTCGAGTGGCTTTTGAACTGAGATAAAATCGCACAGTACTCGTGTGGCGCAGTGGTTTGTAGTGGAGATTGAGGCCGTAATAGCAGTGAAGGCGGCGAGTTTTAAAAGGTGCAGGAACTAGTTGGCTAGTAGCGTATCATTCAAGGGTGGTGAATCACAAGTGGCGCAGCGGTGTCTGGGTCGGTTGGGTCGGCGGGTGGTCTCAGGGCGAGGATAGTGGTCAGTTGGTCTTCGGTGACCTTGCCCCAGCAGCGGCGTGGCATCTGTTGGGGGCGATGGTGTGTGTTGGGTTTCCTGAAGGTGAAGTGGACGCATCTGTGGTCGATCCAGTGGGGTTCGCTGGTGTGGTTGAAGGAGACGTGGGGGCTTGCAGAGAAGATGGGGTCCAGCCTTTGTCCAGCGGCGTGGGTGGGTGTCGTCACGAGCTGTTTGAGTCCGAGGTTGGCGGGGTTGTCGATCAGGGCTGTGGTGTTGGCGTTGTTGTTGTTCTCGAGGTGGAAGTTCAGGTCCCTGAAGAGGATGTAGTCCATGGAGGCGAGGGCGTGGGTGCTGACGAGGTCGGCGATGGTGTCGCTGAACTGTGGTTGTGGTCCTGGGGGTCTGTAGACGAGTGTTCCTCTGAGGGTGGTGTTAGGGTCGGTGTGGATCTGGAAGTGCATGTGCTCGGCGGTGGTGAGGGTGTCGTCGGTGTTGGTCGAGACTCTGAGGGTGTCCTTGTGGATGATGGCGATTCCCCGTCCAATTCCGTTGGTGCGGTCTCTGCGGGAGATCTTGTAGCCCTGTGGGATGGCTATGGCGATGTCTGGTGCTGAGGTGGCGTTCAGCCAGGTCTCCGCCAGGAAGGCGACGTCGGGGGCGGTGGAGTCTAGGAGGTCCCAGAGTTCGATGGCGTGTTTGCGAGCGGAGCGAGTGTTGAGGAGGATGCAACGGAGGTGGTTGGGTTATCTGGTTGGTGGTTTGGTGGGCTGGATGCTGGAGAATCTGCAGTTCCGGCAGGCGAAGGGCCCTTGGGTGCGCTTCGGGGTGGCCTGGTAGCAGGGGTGGTCTCGTCCGGTGTTGAGTGCGTGGAGGGTGCTCGAGTCGTAGTGCAGTCTGGTGTTGCGGGGGTAGCGGGGTCCAGTTCTCCTGGTGCTGGGCACGGTCCTGGCGCGGACGGGCACAGACGGGCTTGCCTTTGGCACGCCTGCGGTGCGCCGCTGGCGCGCCAGCGGCGCAGCCGCGCGGCGACCTCCATAAGAGGCGAAGTGGGAGGGAGGAGCAGCTGGGAGGCGGGAGCGGGGCGGCCAATGGGCAAGGAACACAAAAGGAAAAAACAGGGCGGGCTGCAGGGGAGCAGCGGCGGGAAGCCGGGGGCAGGGGGGGCACAGAGGGCAGTGGCGCAAAAAGGAGTGCCTCTGGACAGACAGTCAAAGGAAAGTACAAATGGCAAGATGGGGAAAAAGTACAAATTACAAGATGGGGAAAGAAAACAAGATTAACAGTCCAGTACAGTACAGCGTAAATGACAGTCACCAGGGGCGGCGAACCCTCGGCAGCGGCAAGAGACACGGGCACTCAGGAGGAGCCGTGCGGGTTGGGGAGCGACCCGAGGTCAGGTCGCACTCACTCCTGCGCGGCGACCTCCATAAGAGGCGAAGAGGGAGGGAGGAGCAGCTGGGAGGCGGGAGCGGGCGGCCAATGGGCGAGGGACACAAAAGGAAAAAAGGGGGCGGGCCACAGGGGAGTAGCGGCGGGAAGCCGGGGGTGGGGGAGGGCACAGAGGGCAGTGGCGCGAAAAGGAGCGCCTCGGGACAGACAGTCAAAAGAAAGTACAAATGGCAAGATGGGAAAAAAGTACAAATTACAAGATGGGGAAAGACAACAAGATTAACAGTGCAGTACAGTACAGCGTAAATGACAGTCACCAGGGGCGGTGAACCCTCGGCAGCGGCAAGAGACACAGGCACCTAGGAGGAGCCGTGCGGCGCGGGGAGCGACCCGAGGTCAGGTCGCACTCACTGCCGCGCGGCGACCTTCATAAGAGGCCAAGTGGGAGGGAGGAGCAGCTGGGAGGCGGGAGCCGGGCGGCCAATGGGCGAGAGACACAAAAGGAAAAAAGGGGGCGGGCCCCATGGGAGCAGCGGCGGGAAGCCGGGGGCGGGGGGGCACAAAGGGCAGTGGCGCCAAAAGGAGCGCCTCGGGACAGACAGTCAAAAGAAAGTACAAATGGCAAGATGGGGAAAAAGTACAAATTACAAGATGGGGAAAGAAAATAAGATTAACAGTGCAGTACAGTACAGCGTAAATGACAGTCACCAGGGGCGGCGAACCCTCAGCAGCGGCAAGAGACACGGGCACCCAGGAGGAGCCGTGGAGCGTCGGTAGTGACCCACGGTCAGTTCGCAGGCCGCAGGAAAGATGCGGATGGTGTGATTTATTTACAAAGTGAAGCATTGAAGCAGATTCGTCACTTTGTAGAGCCCTGCGCTACATTATACCTGTGTCAGGTATAATGTATGCAGGGTGAGCTTTCCCCCGCAAAAAGCCTCGTAGAAGTGTTGCAGTGAAATCTATCATATTTCACTGTGCCATTTCTAGGTTGCTACTGCATCAATATCTTATGCCTGCCTCACAGCAGGCGTAAGACTGACACAGGCCCTTTCACATGGGGGTTTGCCCCATGTGAAAGGACACATTGCTGGAGTTGCGCCTGTTTTTAGACACACCACAGCAATGCGTCACTTTTGAGCTGACAGATACGTCAGTAATACCAAGCATTCCATGCGACATGATGCGTCATACTGTAAATATAACACATTCATCATGTCGCAAGGAGGACGCAGTGAAATCTGTTGCATCACTGTTTTCATGCAGTGATGGGACAGTTTACATTAATAAGTCCCTTAATATTTTATAAGCTCTTCTGTGGCCTTGATTAGAACTGGCCTAGTAAGTCACGTTTTGTCACGTCATTGCTTTCAGCTTTCTTGATGCGGAACAGCCACACTTTCGGAGCTGATTATCGCAGTGCTTGCAAGCTGCAACACAACCGCACATTGGGGAAAAGCTGATGACTTGTTTAAATACAGAGTTGTCACATTATCCGCCCTCCCATATCGGAAACACTGGCAGAATGGACACACATGAGTAGTAATAGTGGCAGTGGAGGCTCTTCCGCTAAGGCGGGGGAGCGTTGCTCCACTACCTTGAAGCAGTAAAAAAAGGACAACAATAAATAATAATAATGTAATGTTATTATTATTTTATTTTGGCCTCCTGCTGCAACAGCTTTGCGCGACGGGACTGCAGAACAGGGGAGGAATGGTAGAACTCTCCAAAGTGCACAATGACTGTTTGGCCGCCACTCTTCTCTGCCCAAAATAGTCATGCGCACTTTCCCTGTTGCAGCCTGCATTGAGAACATGCCCAGGCCCCAAGTCCCTGGATGAGTGTTGAACCACGACGCTCAGACCATGCTGCATTGCAGCATTGTGATTGGTCAGGGGAGCCTGGTTGTGCTTCTTGGAGTGCAAGACAGAGGAGCGAATAAGTAGAGACACGGGACCCAGAGACAAGGTAATTTTTTTTTATTTTATTTTTTTTACCCCATGCACGCTCCCCTCACTGCCCCCACACCCACCCCACAACCCGCGAGCTGTGCTGGCCGCCACTTAATAGCCGCACAGCAGCTCGACATTTTTTTTTTAATACATTTTATTTTTCAATTTGCAGTGAAAAAAATTGAGTACAGAACAACAAGTAGAGAAAGGGATCATCAAAGAGTAGCGGCTCCCCTCTCCCCCCCACAGGAAGAATATGAATATAGAAGGCCGTTTTTAGGGAAGCAAGACAGTAATGTAATCCTACATTATCACAGGTATTCCGTACAGCAATACATCGAGATCAAAAAGTTCTTTTTAAGCAATTTTGACCAACAGCAGGATTAACTTTAAGAAGTAAAGAAAAACTTGTTTTACAAACATAAAAGCATTCAGTAAAGTGAAGAGTGTAACATAATCATAGTAAAAAATTGAAATATACATATATGTAAAGAGCGATAGCTTAGTCTGTGGGTTATCCCATGATTAGCCTTGGTGCGTTAGCCAGTGAGAAAGTGGATCCCAGATTACTAGTCCCCTTTTTTTAGCTCTGAGTCCCTTTTTCGAGTATATTGCCTTCTCTAATGTGTGAATTGAGTAAAGGTGGACTAACTAGTGCGCAAAGACTGGAGGAACATGATCCAGCCAGGAAGAAGCTATGAAAAGCCTAAGAACGGCCATACCGATGAAAATTAATGCTCCTCCCTTTCTTCGATCAACCGAGCCCGCTATACCCAACATTATCGTAGAGGGGGCCAGCACCAGATTATAAAATAGCACCTGTCTCAAAAAGTGTTGAATTTTATTTAATAAAGGTTCTAATTTTATACATGTGGCTTGAATCAGCTTTGAACTCAGAGCAACGAGGACAGTATGTTCCTTTGCCTGAGCCCCGTTTTGCGATCTTACTAGGAGTGTAGTATAGGAAAAACAGGTCTTGTAGAGCTGTGCCTGAAGGTTAGAAAATAGCAAATTGCTTTGTGCGGATTCGAGTGCAATTAAAAGAGTATTATTAGTGATGTCCAATTTCTGTTGCCACTTAGAGGATGTTGAAAGCAGATCATTAGGCATCAAGATGTTAAATATGTTATACATAACTCCGATACGTGGTGTCGAGTCCCCACATAGCTTCTCTATCAGACTCCATTTAGTGAAACCCGATGGACCCCCAATCTTTCGTATGAAGAAATAATTCACAGCAAAGTACTTCAGAGAATCCCTCTTGTCTAAATTATATAATAACCGAAGATCTTCAAACGCCAAGATCTTGCCGGCTGAACAGAGGTCTTCTAGTTTAGGTACACCTTTTTCTATCCCATTTTGGAAATAGAATGATCTAAAAATATCTGGTAGGTTAGTGTTATTTCTAATAGGGGTGTAAAAATGTAGTCTACCTATACCGAGAAATTTACGTACGGCTGAGAAGACTTTAAATGCCCCCAAAAGAGACTTAAATTTCACCCTTTTGTAGTAACCCAGTTCTAGATGCCGCCACAGGCAACCCCAGGCATCGGGTCCTAGCAAAAGTTCAAAAAGTGAGGGCAAGCCCAAAGCGGGCAAGGGGGGGGGCGATCTTGTAATAATATAGGGCACGTTTGCAGCACTGCGGCCCAATAATAGAGTTTTAAATTGGGAAGGGCCCACCCCCCTCTATCCCGAGGTAGGGACAGAAATTAGAATGCCCTTATGGGCTGAGAATATGCCCATACAAATTGAGAAAACAATATTTCAACCTTTGCGAGAGTCAGTTTGTTAAACTCCAAGGGTATAGCTCTAAAAAGATATAGTATTTTTGGGAAGAAGATCATTTTTAGCAAATTACAGCCCCCAACGATGGAGATATGTAAGTTATTAGGGCGATTCAGAGCTTTCCTTGAGTCAGCAATGAGAGGGTCGATGTTGTAATTTAGTATGAGGTCAGTATTGGCTAAGATGTTGATGCCCAGATATTTGGCTTTAGCCACTACCCTTTCGTCGACCCAGCTGACCTTACTATTGATTATTATTTGAGTTTTTCCCTAATTTAATTTATACCCTGATAAGGAGCCAACTAGACGAGCCTCAGATTCAATTACAGGGATCCGGTGTAACCAAGGCCAGATCATTGGCATAGGCCATGATTTTAGTTTCTATGCCGAATCTACTCACAGATGGTATAGCCTGGTTGATTTCTAGTTTTTTTAATAAAAGGATCAATATAGTTGGCGAAGAGCAATGGGGAGCTGGGACAACCTTGGCGGGTCACCCGCTTGATGTTAATCAGCTCTGTCAGTCCCCCATTGATGGATACTCTAGCCATGGGGGTAATGTATAATGCCCTAATTGCTTGGATGTCTTTGGACCCAAAGTTCATTCTCTGCATGACGCCCCACAGATAGTTCCAGGAGACCCGATCAAATGCTTTTTCAGTATCTAAAAAGATTGCTGCCATTGGGTCCCCCAATATCTGTGAGGCATCAAGCAGTGTAATGAGCCTGCGAGTATTTTCAGTGGTACCCTTCGCAGGGATGAAACCATGTTGCCAACTGGATACTAGCCCTTCAATTGTAGCCGAAAGCCACGAGGCAAGAATTTTAGAGTATGCTTTAGAATCATCATTAATTAGGGTGATCGACCGATATGAGCCCATCTCTATTGGTGGTTTATCTTTTTTGGGGAACACTATGATCTTGGCGTTAGACCAGGACTGAGGAGGAGAAACACCCGAAAGATTTGAATCACATCGTCATTTAGAATAATTTTGATTTGTGGGAGGAAAACCTTATAAAATTCTACTGGGATGCAGTCTGGCCCAACAGCTTTCCCATCTGGCAGGCTGTTCAGAGCTTTAACTATCTCATCCCAGGAAGGAGCAAGTTCAAATAACTCACACTCTTCTCTACTCAGTGTCGCTAGAGATATTGAATCTAGGTAGGTATCTAGGTGGCAGCTAAGGTCTAATTGATCGTTCACATATTCAGAGTACAGGTCTTGAAAGAATTTAGAGAACGCTGCGCGGATTTCTACAAGGTTGTTGGTGATAGTTCCTGCAGGTGTTTTAATTCTTTGAATTTCATTAGCAGGATCCTGTAAACTAGTTCTCATACCTAGTTGGTGGCCAATTCTTTTGCTTCATTCGTATGTTTTCTCGCGAGCCGCCGCCCATTTGGAAGAGGCTTTATCGGCCAGTAATGAACAAATCTCAGCCCTAGCAGCCGCGACCGACAATTGTGCCGAATCGATCTCACCATTTGACTGAATGGCTGAGATAAGGTTCTCCTCAGTTTAGCTAGTTTTGTTTGTAAATCCGTCAGTTTGGCTTTCTCCAGTTTGTTTTTCTTAAGTGAGTATTGTAAAGCTTCCCCACGGACACAGGCTTTTAAAGTGTCCCACACTATCATAGTAGGGCTGTACCAAGATCGGTGTCAAGAAAAGATTTTATCCACTGTTTCATATGGGACTGAGAGCCTTCGTCCTGTAAGAGTACCCATTTAAAGCTCCAGGAAGAAGTTCCCTTGTGTGTGATCAGCCCCCGGATGTTGAGACTTAGGGGATTATGATCAGAAAGAATGCTGGGAAATAATTCAATTTTGCTGCAATGAATTAGAGAGGAAGAAACCAGAGAAAAATGTAACCGTGCAAAAGATTTATGGGGAGCAGAAAAAAATGTGTAACCCGGTATGTTAGGGTACAAATAGGACCAAATATCAACCAGCCCGTGGGTGTACAGAAGATTCTTGAAAGCCAAAAGCACTTTAGGTTTGCGAGAGGTCTGAGGGAATTGTGGGTTATTTCCCCAGTTCGCCGATACGTTAATATTGAGATCCACACATAGGATGATAGGCATAGGCCAATGACCCAATTCAGCGGAGATTTGATTAAGCACCGTAGGGTCATCTAGAACACTCCCATAGATGGAGCATAAAGTAAACAGGAAAGTAGGCGTAATACGGCATTAGGTGAGCATCCATCTCCCTTGAGAGTCTGCTTTAGTTCTAATAATTTGAGGGAGCTAGTTATACTGGATTAGAATAGCTTCACCCCTGGTGCGGGTCCCTTCTGTAGTTCCCCCAATAACCTTATATCCTAAGCTGTTTATTATGTATAGTTGTGACCCTTCTATGTGTGTCTCTTGGAGACATACTAGATTGGCACCTGACAGTTGTAAGCTTTGGGTTACTTTTTGCCTTTTTCGGGTATCTTTAAGCCCACAAATGTTCATGGATAAAATTTTAAGGTTTGTGATGCTCATCGAAAGGTAAAAACATTAAGCCAAAGATTGGACATTCCTGAGAATAGGGAAAATAAAAAGCATATTGACAACCCCCAGAGAGTGAGTCTTTGGGACGCACAAGTCACATTGTTGAAGTATAGGTCAATTAATGAAATGTTACCAGTTATCGTGGAATCGGCCTTCCATTCGTGAGAAACCAACACCCCCATCCCACCCAAACATGGGGTTTGCCCCATGTGAAAGGACACATTGCTGGAGTTGCGCCTGTTTTCAGACACACCTCAGCAATGCGTCACTTTTAAGCTGACAGATACGTCAGTAATACCTAGCATTTCATGCAACATGATGCGTCATACTGTAAATATAACACATTCATCATGTCGCAAGGAGGACGCAGTGAAAAACTTTGCATCGCTGTTTTCACGCAGCGATGGGACAGTTTACATTAATGAGGCCCTCAATATTTTATAAGCTCTTCTGTGGCCTTGATTAGAACTGGCCTGGTTAGTCACGTTTTGTCACGTCATTGCTTTCAGCTTTTCTGATGCGTAACATCCACACTTTCGGAGTTGATTAGCGTAGTGCTTGCAAGCACATTGGGGAAAAGCTGAGGACTTGTTTAAATACAGAGCTGTCACATTATCCGCCCTCCCATATCGGAAACACCGGCAGAGTGGACACACATGAGTAGTAATAGCGGCAGTGGAGGCTCTTCCGCTAAGGCGGGGGAGCGTCCCTCCACTGCCTTGAAGCAGTAAAAAAAGGACAACATTAAATGATAATAATGTAATGTTAATATTATTTTATTTTGTCCTCCTGCTGCAGCAGCTTTGCATGATGGAACTCCAGAACAGGGGAGGAATGGTAGAACTCTCCTAAGTGCGCAATGACTGTTTGGCCGGCACTCTTCTATGCCCAAAATAGTCATGCGCACTTTCCCTGTTGCAGCCTGCATTGAGAACATGACCAGGCCCCAAATCCCTGAATGAGTGCCGAACCACGACGCTGGGACCATGCTGCCTTGCAGCATTGTGATTGGACAAGGGAGCCTGGCTGTGCTTCTTGGAGTGCGAGACAGAGGAGAGAATAAGTAGAGACACGGGACCCCGCCGCAAGGTAAGTGTATGTTTTGTGTTTTATTTTACCCCGTGCACCATCCCCTCACTGCCCCCACTCTCACCCCACAACCCGCGAGCTGTGCTGGCTGCCACTTAATAGCGGCACAGCAGCCCGAATTTAAATGAGGTTGAGAGGTGTTAAGAATTGTACAAAGGTTTTCCACTCCCCCAAGACTGCAGAAGGTACTGCGTGAAACTCGAAATACTTAATCTGTTTAAAGATTTCCCCAAGAGAGCACAGACGGGCAGATAGGCCATTTTATGAATATAGGAGTTTAATTCAACCCTAGTAGGCTTAGGCCAAAGAGAGCATTATTTTTTGCAGATGAATAACTTACATAATCTTTCATACGCATATTGAAAAATAAATGACACAATAACAATGTTTATCAATATACCCAGAGGCTGCAGTTGCGGTTTAGCTCTGTTCACGCTCTTCGCTTGATATGCGGCCCGTCGATGACAGAGGTGAAGTAACAACTCCCGGGCGGAAGATGAACCTGTCAAAGAAAAAAAAAAAAAGATGACGCGTCTCCCTCTTCCCAGAGAATGCCAGGGAGTCTCGCAGGGGCTGCTTTGTATTCCACTGATAGTAGGAGTGGGTGAGAGGTCCGGGCGGCTCCTCTGCCGCTCACCAAACACAGACTCGTTTATATGCAGTTCTTTCAAGCCGCATCTCATTGAGCTTCCACATGCCAGTCGGATGGATTGGAGGAAATAAGAGCCCTGAGAGTGGGAACAAAGGTGCCCGCTTCTGGAGAGGGGTGTGCGTGCCAGGATGATGCTCGCCGGAGTCCTGCTGTTTAGCATTCACTATAATATTTGTATCATGATGTTTATTACCTCTTGGTTTGTTCACTTTCATTTACATCTGGTTTAATATTGAGTGAGCGTGCTAGGGGTAATCAGTCTTCAATGAGCTTCTCCTTTAATACTGAGTGCGCATGCTGTGGCTACTCTGCTGGTTTATGACTGAGTGTGCTTGCTGTGACCTCCTTGTCTTCAGTGATCTGCAACTTTAATATTGATTGTGCGTGCTGAGGCTTCCCTGTCCTCAGTAAGCTGTTGCTTTACTATTGAGAGTGCATGTTTGTGTCTCCTCTCTCCTCTGTTAACTGCTGCATTTCATGGCAAAGATTGCAGTGCTATTATCAATGATGTCATAGAAGATGTCATTTGTGTGATAAGTAGCAGTGCATGGAGAGGGCGCAAATTATAGTTACCTTAGGCTACGGGTTATAGTTACCAGAGATAAAAATAAGTGGTGAATTTCAGCGGTTTTGTACATTGAAATATTAAGTTGTCACTGAAATTGCGACCTAACTATAACATTACTTTATCCTTTGTCTTTTTTCACTGAAATACTGGATGTTTATTTAAATAAAGTAGCCTGTTATCATATATAAAAACAACAACCCCACCCTCCCGCCGCCGGAGGCAGTTGAATGCCGCACACTGTCTTCAGTCGTACGCAGCGCAAGGTTGGCTGCAGGGCCTGGCTAGAAGACAGGGGCCTGAGTCCAACCCCTGCAGGCAACCAACCCCACGCTGTACACAGCCAAAGTGGGGAGTTGGTCACAGAGCCAGTACCCACCCACCAAACCGAAGCCAACCGCACACTGTGCAGGGCCTTTGGATTTGCACAGCAGGGTTCTGGCTGCATAGACTGACCTGTGACCAACACCCCTGCAGGCAGCCAACCCCACACTGCACACGTCCTTCGCCAATGAGTGGTCTTGGGTTGGCCACAGGGCTGACTTGCACCCAGGCCCTATGTTCTAACCCCTGCAGACTGCTACGCCATGCTGCCCAGCCCCTCTCCCAAGCCAATTTGAGTCCCAGGAACTCCTTCCCTGAGGCTTTTTTAAAAGGAGAGGGGGCATGTAGCCCCTTTCCCTGAGCCACTTCTGGCCCCCGGGATCCCCATACCCCTGGGCCAAAAGACAATTGTAAAGAGAAGGGGGAGTTTAAGGCTCTCCACCTCGAATGCCATAATAAAGGGGAGGGGCACCCTTTTTTGAGCCTTTGTAGGCCCCTCCCCCTGTAGAAAATGGGGATGGGCCACACTGTTCCTCCTCCCCGAGTCTTCTTGGCCGTCATATACCCCATCCCCCCAGTCTGCATGACACTAAAAAGGGGATTGGGCCACAAAAAGCTTGGGGAGGGGGCCCCAAGCTTATTGGGACCCCATCCCCCTTGGAGTGTGTTAATTATTGGTGTGTGCCCTAGTGCCCACCCCGGTCACCCACCAAGCATAAAGTTGGGGGCCGCAGGGGGAGCCCCAGGGCCCCCACTGTCTCAACTGGCTCCCAGCACAGTGTGGGAGTGGGCTTTGCTCCTGCCCAACAGGGGCAGCTGTTTATGCATGCTCCCTTCGGCAGGAGCAATTTCTGTTTCCCTACCCACAAGAGTACCAATAGGAAGAAAGATGTCTGCGCTCACTTGGTGGGAGCCTTTTAAAATCAATGGAGTGGGAGCAGACATGCCTTCCCTGCCCGCACTGATTCAGGGTCGGAAGGCTTGTTTGCTCCTTCCCAGCGGGAGATTTAAAAATGCTCCCTCCTGGCAGTAGCAAAGACATGTTTCCTTGCCAGTGTTGGTGCGGGCAGGGAAACTACTGTGTCTTGGGGGATGCACCCTAGGACACAGTGACTGAGCCGGCACCAGGAGATGGGGTCCCAGGGGCTGTTTAAGGCTTTTTGTTGAATTCGGCACCAGGGATGGTTTCTGAGGGGAGTTTTCAGGCTGGGGGAGAAGTGCCATATAGCTCCCCTCCCCTTCATTTAAAACTCAGCCCGGTTGATGGGGTCTCCACGGCCCCTCAGAGGCCTGGGGTGGTGGGGCCATGCGCCCACTCACCGTTTAAACATGTTGGGCCCAGGGGATGGGGACTCTGGGTCCTTTTTATTTATTTATTTTATTTATTTAGTTTCTTGTATAGCGCAGGAATCGACCCCGGTCGGGGTATCTCCGCGCTTTGCTCGCCAAGATGGGGAAAGGAGGACTTTGCAAGTGAGCTATAGTCTTGGTAGCTAACCAAGGCCAGTTATTCCTCTTGGAACAGGTTGGTTTTAAGCATTTTCCTAAAGGATAGATGGTTGGAAATTTGCCTGAGACTGAAGGGCAGTTTTAGGCTTGGTGATGGAGAAAACCCGCCCCCTCCCGCTAAATAGAAAATGTGCTGTCTGCTGGACCCGGCCCCAACCTGTGGTGGTATTTTATTTTTACACACACAGGCGCCTGTGCTTTTGAATTTTTTTTACAGCAAATGCATACATCCTTCACAAATTTGCTCTAACAGTTTTTTGCCCCAGGCCGGGTCCCACTGGGACCCCCTACTAGAAGTCCATGCCCACCCTGCTCCCTTATGTCTTTTTTTGCATTTTCTTTAAGACTCTGGACTGAGTCTATAGTCCTAAGATGACTGCCATCTCATCTTGCATTTGGCCCTGTTGGATGGTGTTCATGTTGCATGTTGAGGTCAAGGGTGGGGGTTGCGTGGGCCCTCCTCTTAATTGCATTTGGCACTGAGTGTTGGGGTTCTTAGGGCCTAATGAGGCTCAGGTAGGGGGGAATGTGGCCCCCTTCCCCTTTTTAATTACACATGGCCACTGGGGGATGGGGTCTTTGTGTTCTATTGAGGCTCAAGAAGCGGCACTTGCCCCCTTCCATTTACATAAAATATGGCCCGGGATGGGGTCTCTGGGGCCCAATTCGGCTTGGTGAGGGGGGGGCCACGTGCCTCCTCACCAAATTATATTATTTATATATTAATTATTTAGCTGCAGGGGATAAGATCTGTGGGGCCCCTTAAGGCACAGAGAGGGGGCCCACGTGTCCCCTCCACTATAATTAAAATGTGGCATCTGGGATGGAATCCTGGGGCCTCTTAAGGCCTGGGGAGGGGCACCACACTCCCCCTCCCCTAATGTAAAAATTCTGGCCCATGGATAGGGTCCCTGGGGTCTCTTAAAGCTCAAGGAGGGGGCTATGCACCCTCCTCCTGTACAATTAAGGTATGGTCGCGGAGATGGGATTCCCAGGGCCCATTTTGGATGGGGGAATGGGTTCCACATGCCCCTTCCTCTAATGTTAATGTATTTGGCCTGGGGGATGGATTTTCTGGGCCCTCCTAAGGCTTGGGGAGAGGTACTATGTGTCCCCCTCTCCTGATAATATATTTGATGGAGTCCTGGGGGCCAAAAGTAGCTTGAAGAGGGAGTTTGCTTGTATTCCCTCTTCTTTATGAAAACAAAGGACCCAGGGTCCCTGGGGCATATAGTAGCTAGAGGAGGGGGCTGCGTGACCCTGTCTAATGATAGGGTTGGATGCGGCCAAACCAATGCCACGCATGTTGAACAGCCGTGTATGGTTTGGGATTGCTTAGCTGTGAGGAATTGGTCTCAAGGTATGTCAGCAGGCCATGCTGTGCAGCCAACCACGCGCAGCATATGGCCAAAGTACTTGTGTGGCAAAGGTTGGCTTTACATATGGTAATAAAATGTAACTTTACATTAAAAAGCCCTAGAAATTCACTGAAGAAAGCAAAGGCTAAAGTGACATAATAGTTAGGTGTGATAAACTACCAGATTTTTTTTTTTTAACTTAGAAATTCACAGAAAAAAACAGCATTACTGCTACCGCCAAACCATAGCAAATTGTGCCCAGCTTTGAGCAATGAGAACATTTTGCTCTCGCCTGCTCAAAGTAGAGCACAATTTTCTTTTACACACAGGGAGCTGCATGTTAGCAGCTCCCTATGTGCAAAAGCAATGTCGGCTCCCGTAGGAGGCCTGGTCCCACAGGGACTTTGGGGGCCTTTACATCGTAACTATAACTGCTGAATTTCTCTGGTTTTGTACGAATAAAATGTCAGTCTAGCTCTAACGTCCCTGTAACCTTTGTTTTCTTCAGTGAATTTCTAAGTTTTTTAAAAAGTCTTTTTACTATCTATAACGTCCCTGTAGCCTTTGTTTTTTTCCATGAATATTCGTGAATAATAATATACAGGAATCGCAAGTAAGTTTGAGGACTCAAACCGTAGAGAAAAAATACTTGGTTGTGAACATATCATCAATAACATTGAAAGCCATCCAGTTGCAATTACTCAACCTGGATTTAACATTTTGCTCATTAGCCCATCCGTATTTTGTGGTTTCTAGAATTTACATTAGGACATTAAAACTACAGAAATACTAACAGATGAGAACTATGCGACAAAAATGTGAAATGACCGAACACCGTACACTCTCCTCTTAAAAAATTACCGACATACCAGATCTAGTGAGTACTCATGATTTAACAATGGAACAGTCAATACATGTTGTGAACCAGGAAGAAAGCCGGCAAGATGATCAGAGAAATTATCTGGGAGCACCGGAACCTGCAACTGTTACTCCCGCAAGAGCTCTATGGAGCATGGGCTTCATGACGGATCAACAGGTCGGAAGTGGCTTGAAACCACCAAGTAAGTTCTGTCCACAACTTCCACTAGGGAATCGTATTCTCTCTTCCAAGAACTGGTTGTGGACAAGTTGGATACTTTCTGACGGAAATGGTGGAATAATTCTAAAAAAGGAAACTTCTCAAAAGGAATGGAAAGATTTTAATTAGTTAAGGCAAAATCCATCATTGATTATAAAGCTGTCCAACAAAGG
The DNA here is from genome assembly GCF_964261635.1 of Lissotriton helveticus. NCBI lineage: Eukaryota > Metazoa > Chordata > Amphibia > Caudata > Salamandridae > Lissotriton > Lissotriton helveticus. The sequence goes on from NC_136065.1 coordinate 1,764,678,592, forward strand.
AGGGAACATAGTCCGGATCAGAGGACCTATGTAGCAGTATACACGAAGACAATTAAGCAATTCCCCACACCATTCACGCCTCAAAACAAACCTAGAAAAGGAATACAATTAAATACTGAAGGCATGGTTTGAACTAGAACATTCCACAGCAGATTGGCAGTAGGGAACAGTTGCGCAAAATAGTATACAATATTTTCATGCAATTATATTTTAAGCTAGTGAATGCTCTAAAGGAAGGGATACAACCCCTACCACAGGTTGTAATAATAGATAGAGTTCCTATAATAAATTATGAATACAAGATCTCAACCTGAGCAAAGACTAGTAAATCACAAGTGTCCAAATTAATAACAATTTATGACAAAAAATTGCGGATTCCGTATCTTCTTATGTTTTTCAATCCTTTTTTAAATTTTTCCAATCCAAATTCATGTTTCAATCAGTCCAATCCATGGGTACAAATCATAAGGGTTTTCATTAACTTTACAAATAGCCAACACGTGTTTCGTCTGGCTTCTCAGCCAATGACTTCGTCAGTTCTAGAAGTAAACAGAATAAATCCTTAATTCACATGAATCATATAATTTCTCAATCCTAATCTAATGGAGAAGGAACCTGCAGAACAGACCTACAAGTGCAAAAAGGAAAGCCATGAAAAAGAAGAATAGAAATCATAATTATAAGTGCTACACCTATTTTGTGAGATAAAAAGAATTTATAAAAATAATTTATAAATTCTCCCACCATCCGGTTTAACACTTTAACTCTCCGTAGTCACTCGGTTCTAGGTTGGCAAGCCTGAAGCGTTTCGAGGCAAGTATGCCTCTTCCTCATAGGCTTTGCAGTGACAGAAGTGCAGGTAAGGCCTTTTTTTCTTTCCACGCCTTACTTAATCATTTCATCAACCTCTAGTGGGTCTTGCCAGGTGATTACAGCGCTTTGCATGATGGGACACGTAGTCCATGATTATATAACAATAATCCCAGAGTGGGGTCTGGTCACTTTTGTCAATATTCTTCAGCATTAAAATCCTTAAGTAGGATCCAAAGGAAAACAGTGAGTCGTCTTCACTTTAGGGTTCACTTTGCTGATTGCTTCAGACACAGTTCCGTGCACAGCCTTTCATTTGCCTTAAGATGGTGCTCTTCTTCACGGCGGGGCATGCCGTGCAGTAATTGGATCAACAAAGTCCCTTGAGCAGCAAGAAGGAACACAGAAGTTCACCCACCGTCCGGTTTAACACTATATCTCTCCGTAGTCGCTCGGTTCTAGGTTGGCAAGCCTGACGCGTTTCGAGGCATGAATACCTTTTCCTCAAAGGCTTTGCTGTGACAGAAGTGCAGGTAAGGCCTTCTTTATTTCCACGCCTTACTTAATAATTTCATCAACCTCTAGTGGGTCTCACCAGGTGATTACGTTGCTTTGCATGATAGGACACATAGTCCATGATTATATAACAATAATCCCTGAGTGGGATCCAATCACTTTTGTCAATATTCTTGCCCCAAGGGACCCTCAGGATTCAAGGGGAATGAATCCCCCAAAGTAAAGCCCGCCAGGCACAGTGGTGAAGGGAAGGGGCGGGGCCTGATGTGACATGTGTGTACTTATGCAATCACTCCACCAAAACCCAAACATTTATAAATTCACCATGCACTCTCCTACCAGAACACTAATAATCCAGTCACTACCCATGCACTCATGCAATGACCCATGCACTAACTCATGCACTGCTACAATAGCCTGAGCAGTACCCATGCAGTCCAGCCATTGTCCTGTCCCTACCCATGCATTCCCCCAATCAGGCAGCGAGCACCATGTACTTATCCAATCACTCCGCCAAAACCCAGGCACTTATAAATTCACCATCCACTCTCCTTGCAGTACTCTAATCTTCCAGTCAGTACACATGTACTCATGGAGTGACCCGGGAACTAACACATGCCCTGCTAAAATCCCCTGTGCACTACCCATGTAGACCTCTAACCACCTACACAGTACTGATTCACTCCTTCAATTACCCAGGTTGTACCCATGCACTCCAGAAATCCATCTGTCACCACTCATGCACTCCTCCAATCACCCATTCAGCATCATGTACTTATCCAATTGCTCCACCAAAACCCAAGCAATTATAAAATCACCATGCACTGTCCTTGCAGCACTCTAATCATCCAGTCACTACCCATGTACTCATGCAATGACCCAGGCACTAACTCATGGCAAAAACAGAGGAGGTCATGCTTATTACAGGGGTACCCCAACACATAGTGTTCCCTAGTTTATGTAGGTGTTTTCACTGTATTCTAAGTGTCTTTTAGCATAGCACTGGCTCCGGTCCTGGTTAGTCAGAGTCAGTTGGTATGTAACGTTTACAATGCAATTTTTACAACGCACTACCATTACAACAAAACTTTTACAATGCAAAATCCATTACAACGCATACATTTACAACGCAGTCATTACAACGCATGACACTACAATGCACACCACTACAACGCATACCATTACAACGCAGTCATTACAACGCATACCATTACAACGCATAACTTACCATCCAACACTTACCCTACTATTGCACCCCCTGGAGTTAGAATAGTAATTTTAACCCCTACACTATCCAACACTTACCTTATATGCAAAGTAGTGTAATGCGTTGTAATGGTATGCGTTGTAAATGTACTATGCGTTGTAGTGGAATGCGTTGTAAAGGTAGTTTTAAAGTATGCGTTGTAATGGTATGCGTTGTAATGGTATGCGTTGTAATGGATGTTGCGTTGTAAAAAATGCGTTATAATGGTATGCGTTGTAAAAATGTGCGTTGTAACGTCATACATCCGAGTCAGTTACCACCAGTACCCATCACTAAAAAGTTGGGGGCACAGATGGACTTTCTGCTCCTCTGTTGGTTCTTTCTGCAAATCTCTTGCTTCGTCCTGCACTTTTCTTCGTCTCTGTGGACTTCTGTTGCCTCGTTCTCCATTTGTCTTGCTTCTTGCTACCCTTTTCTTCCTCTTTCTTTACATGTCTTAACTTTGTAGGCATAGTCAGAATTTAACATTTAAAAACCATTGAAATTCACTGAAAAAAACATAGGTGTCAGGCACGTTATAGTTAGAAACTAGCATTTAAAAAAACATTGAAATTCACTGAAAAAACCATAGGTTTCAGGCATGTTATAGTTAGAAATGAGCATTTAAAAAACCTTAGAAATTCACTGAAAAAAAACATAGGTTTCAGGGACGTTATAGTTAGTTGGACATTTCACTCATACAAAACCATGAAAATTCCCCAGTTATAGTTAGTTCAGCTAACTAGAACTTGTGTCCCCGTAATGCACTGCTGATGACGTCACATATTACACCATTCATGACATGGTCAGTGACATCACTGATGACATCACTGATGACATCTCTAATGACATCACGGATGACATCACTGATGACATCAACCACGTCAAAATCTGATGCACCTCCTCACACTCTAATATAATCTTTGATACACCCACTGTAAAATACAGACTACCATTTTCGAAACCATCGACACACCAATACCAGTTACTACATTTGCACTCACTGATTCCTAGGTCTACACACACATCCACTCATTCACCCACACAATCACTCAAACATACAGTCACTCATCAATACAACACTATTATATGCACTGATACACCTATACAGATACTCACACACCGCCACTCATCCATGGAGTTACATGGGGGCTGATTCACAGAACTAACTTATGACAAACTCCTAAACTTACTACTTTTGGTATTCACAGAAGGCATTAGGTAGTCTTAAGTTAGGAACATTCCCCTCCAAGAGCCCCTAGAGCCCCAGCTCACCTAACCTTCCTATCCAAAGCCCAACCTACCAAGATCGAGAACGAGGAAGGTCCCCCCATTAAATGCATGCTCATAAACAGTAGATCTGCCTCTAAACATGCATCAGAACTAGCAGAAGCCATTCACTCCCATGACTTAGACATAGCTTTCATCATGGAGACCTGGCTAAACAATCTCTCTTACCCTATCATGGATATGCTGGTGCCTCCCGGATTCACTATGATCAACAAAGATAAACAAGTGCATAGGGGCGGGGGCATGGCAATTATTCACATCTCCATCACGGAAATTACCTCTTGCCTGTATAGCTCCTTTGAATGTCTCTCAGTCAACATCAAGACATGTGCTAACAGGCCATTACTTTCTCATCTCCTATACCACCCCCCAGGTAACTCCAACGAAGTCGGGGAACACCTCTCTGACCTGATTGCCCACTGCACACTTGGCAACTCTAAGAACATCATTCTGGGTGACCTCAATCTAAGATGGAATGAAACAAAAAACCCGCACATTCAATCTCTAAATAACCTCCTACTAGAAAATAATCTGACCCAACATTGCTCAGAAGAAACACACAATAGAGGAGCAATCCTGGACACAATCATTACAGAAAATAACGTAATCACCATTGACCACATCATTCCCGTAGACTGGTTAGACCACCTCATTGTTCTCTTCCTCATCAATCAAATGGTCCAAACTCAACCCCCCAAGCAGGACCCTCCCAAATGGGTCAGGAACACAGTTCAGATCCCCCGGTCTGACCTAGAAGAAAGAATAAGCTCGCTCTTCCCTAGCTCTACTGATCACCTCTCAACTACTGAACTTACCTCTCTCTACAATGCCAATCTGACGCTCACCCTGGACCACCTTGCCCCCCTGAAATAAATAAAAAACAAGATCATCCCTTCCAGATCATGGTTCACCACTGACATGAATGAATAAAGAAGACAACTTAGAGCCTCAGAAAGAATCTGGAGAAACAATCCTTCCACCCTCCATCGTGATCAACTTAATGCAGCCCGCAGGAATTACAAAAAGCACATTAAGAATAAAAAGACAGCTTTCTTCTGTTCTGCTCTAAACACGACCCAAAGAACTCTTCAATATCATCAGGAATCCAACATCCAAGTCTACGACATCCTCAATATTGGCATCCAAAGGACTATGTGACAACTTTGCCATCTTTTTGAACGACAAAATCGCCAAGATCGATTTCTCGCTTGGCTCTAATCTCTCTCCCGCCACTGAGATCAAGGCGCCTGAAACGAAGGAGAGAGCTCCCATGAACCCCCCAAAACACTGGTCCTCCTTCATCCCCATTCAGGAAGCAGAGATAGTCAATCTAATCTCCATTGCTAAACCCTCATCCCACGCTCAAGACCAGCTGCCCCCGCGTCTGGCCAAGGACCTGAAGCTCGTCCTAGCCCCGCTGTGGTGCAAGATCATTAACAGCTCACTGAGCTCTGGAATTGTACCAGACTGCCTCAAAGTAGGCCATGTCACACCACTACTGAAAAAACTAGGGCTTGACACTGAGGACATGAACAACTTTAGACCTGAATCGAACTTACCCCTTCTGTCCAAAATCCTGAAAAATGTGTACTCCCTCAGCTGACCCAACACTTGGATAACATCAATCTCCTAGATGCCCATCAATCGGGCTTCAGAAAAGGCTGCAGCACCGAAACCACAATCCTCAATGTCTTAGACGATCTACGCAAGTCACTGGACTCGGATCATTGCTGCCTTCTCATCCTCCTAGACTTATCGGCCACTTTCGATACAGTCGATCACTCTCTGCTCCTTAAGTTCCTCCAAGAAAGGGCTGGTCTTGAAGAGACAGTCCTCCACTGGTTCTCTTCCTTTCTTCACAACCGCTCACAAAGAATAAAAATTAAAAACTTTGAGTCTAACCTCCAACCAGTCAATAGAGGTGTTCCACAAAGGTCAGTGCTCTCCCCTCAGCTTTTCAACATTTACATGGAACCCCTTTCCACGCTACTCAGGAATTCTAACATCCCTTTCCACTTATATGCGGATGATACACAGCTATATCTGGAAACCACCTCCATCGGCGGCATCCGGAGATTAAATGTCACGCTCAAAGGGGTTCAACACTGGCTCACAACCAACCACCTAAAACCCAATCAAGAGAAAACGGAAGTACTCCTTATCTCCAACAGAGACTAAAACCCCCAAATTGAAGAATGGCTCAAAGCCATTGACACCCTCAATGGTACCCTCACCCCGGCAGACTCGTTAAAATCTCTAGGTATCACCCTAGACCCGAAACTGGACTTGAAAAATCACATTAAAAGATTGGCCAAAAGTGCTTTTCTCAACCTGAAACTCCTGTACAAAATAAAACCCTTCCTTCCCCCTAAGGACCTCCAACAAGCCACTCAAGCACTGGTGCTCTCCAAAATTGACTATGGGATCGCAGTCCTGACCGGAACAGCAACATCTCACCTAGCCCCCTTAAAAGCAAATTTCAAAGCTGCAGCAAGAATGGTAAGAGGAACTAAGAAATTCGACCACATCTCCCCTGCACTAAGGGAACTTAAATGGCTCCCAATTGAACTGCGAGCCAGCTTTAGAACAGCCTGCCTCATGCATAAAGCCCTGCACAGAGGCAAACTGGAATACTTAGCCACCAAACTCAAAAGGACCGGCCAGTCCAGGAACCTCAGGAGCTCCAACACTCATCCCACTGAAAACTCGTAAGCAAAAAAACGCAGCTAATTCTTTCGCTGGAAACGCCCCAAAAATCTGGAACTCCACCCCCCACACATCAGAACAATCCCATCATTCTCTAAATTCAAGAACCTGCTCAAAGTCCTCTTCCTAGACCGTTCTCAGGCGAAACAATAAGAACCAAGGAAGAAGCTTAGATGGCTCTCCATCTTTCTGTAATCCTTTGACTGTGGACACTGACTCAGACCCAGAAAACCTCTTGGTCTCCAGTCCTGGTTGAACATAGAATCCTATTGGATGCTCGTCTTGAATGATCGACACCCTAACCACTCCATCCTCGCTCGCTCCCGTGTCTGATCTTTACCCGGCTCGATCCTGCATGCTCAACCATAATATTTGTATCCTATATCTGCACATAACTATACATGCTGTGAAGCGCTCTGATACCCTCGGGTCCAGCTAGCGCTATATAAAACTCCTAAAATAAATAAAAATAAATCAACTATAACGGGGAAATTTCTAAGGTTTTGTACGAGTGAAATCTCCAACTAACTATAACGTCCCTGAAACCTATTTTTTTTTCAGTGAATATACATATGTATAAATGTATATACATATATATTTATTTATATGTATGAATATATATGTATACTAAAATAGTGTATGCGCTTACCTGTCCATTTTTTTACCAGGATATGCCTTCATCATGTATGCCTTTACCACAAAAATGTAAGTATTTTACAGAAAGATATTAACCCTTTATGTATATACATAAAAAGGCTTTATACTTACCTGCAAAACCTTAACCTCTCATGGTTTCACAATAAAACCTGTTGTAAAGGCATGCATGATTAAGGCATAATTATTGTAAGAGCTTGCGTGGTAAAGGTAATGCGTGGTAACAGCATTCCTGTTGCAATGGCCACATTGTAACAGCATGCGTTATAACAGAATGCGTGGTTCTGTCATACATCCATATTATTGCAGTCTATCTTTGGTGTGTATTCACTAAACAAGATGACACTTTTTGAGAATAGAAGAAAAAATATGCTCTGTTCATGTGACTAAGTCACAAGTGAGCCTTCTGCCAACCTTATATCAGGCTTCTGGCCGTAGATTGGGACTGGGGTTGAGTAACCCAGTTACCCAATCAGGGTCCCTGAACATCACCAAAAATATTATATGAGCGGGAATGGATGAGGAAGAGAGCATGGATATTGGAGGACCAGAAAAGGGCTTGTCCCCTTTAGCATTCAGGTGAAAAGAGCTCAAAATACTACAGATTGAAAGCCATACTGAGTAACATTTTGGACAATTTCGCAGCACTAATGGATTTATGCATCTAAAATGTGAGATGCACAGAAACAGATACATACACAAACAAGCCTGCAAACTCCAATTGTTACTTTACCAAGACTCTCAGGACAGTGTTTCCAATAAGTAGGGCAAGGAGTACAAAGGTATACAGAGGAAAACTAGACTGTGCTGAGAGAAGGGCCTGGTAGATGTATGGACTAGATTCTACTCCCAAACAGTAATGGCTCCTCTGCTAAGGTGGAGAAGCATCACACCATTGCTCTCGGAACAGTGTAAAAAAAGAAAAGAAAAAAGAAAATGATAATAACACAAAGTTATTATCATTTTATTTTTTGTATGGGCTACGGTTCTAGGTTAGTGTTAGGCAGGGCTGGGGTCTCAGGGAGTAAGAGTGGCTGGTGCACCATAAGTGCACATGACAGTTTGGCCGGACGTCTTGGTCCGGCCAAATAGAGATGCTTACTTAGCACCATTTGACTGTGTTGCACAACCGGGTGGAGAACTGTCCCAGGCACTGCCTGAGAAGCCAAACAGTTGGCTCAGACCAATCACAAAGCTGCTGTCATGCTGGTAATAGCAGTGTTGTGATTGGCTTGGATTGGCCTGTGTGCTTCCGTGCTGCTGAGATTTAGGACGAGAAGAGGACGGAGGAGAGGCGGTGGCCGTTCAGGTAAGTGATCTTTTTTATTTTTTCAACCTCCCACCCCACCATCTCCGTTCCGTCGCAGCTGCCACTGCTCCCAAAAGTAAATACAACACATTGCATTTATATTTACAATAAACCTTAATGTAAATTATGTCTCAGGGTCACACAGTTACAATTCCAAAGCTCTAATGAATGTATGCCCAGCATTTTGAAATATACACACAGACAAGAACACCCCAGACATCAGATCCGCATCTTTGCTATTAGAAAAACTCCAAGGACAGTGCTGTCACTCAACAGGCAATTACTTCCAAAGGTGGAGAGATGAGCAGCAAAAAGGGGTGATCGGGTTAATGTGATGATTGTATTTCACATCCAAAATGTATTACTTTAAAATCATATTTGCATTTACTTATGGAGTTAAAAATAAATGTGAAGGACAATTAATTTTTATGTGGAGCGAGCATTGTTGATCTCTGTTCAGTGAGAGGCTTCTGAAAAGCTCTCACAGTATGTGCCTGTCTGTCAACATGATAACTTGGTTGGGTTTCAAATCTAAACCTAATATTTGAATGTATTCTGCATATAAATTAAAAACTAATATCAGGTAAATCAGCTATTAATCTTTGTTACAGAAAAGTTATTATTATTATTATTATTATTATTATTATTTATTTTTATAAAGCGCGATAGTCACCCGGAGGTATCCCAGCGCTAAAGAACCATGAATTCACCAGGTCGAAGGGGGAGAACTAAGCAGAGAAAAAAAGGGAGGGGGAGTACAGATTTAGGGAAAAAGATGGGTTTTTAACAGTTTCCTGAAGCGCAGGTATTGAGGTTCAAGACGTAAATTACGGGGAAGTGAGTTCCAAAGGCGGGAGGCTTGTACTGAGAAACGTCTACCTCCTGCTCGGGTTTTCCTGAATCTAGGGATGTTGGAAAAATTTTCTGCATTGGAGCGGAGGGACCTAGAGTTCCTATAGGGAGTGATGATGTTACTGAGAACAGGAGGGCCTTGATTCTGCAGCGTTTTATGAACAAGACATAGGGCTTTGAATTTGACTCTCTCCCTTATGGGGAGCCAATGGAGGAGTTTAAGAGCGGGCTTGGCAGATGATCTAGCCGGGGTGTTAGTGATGATCCGGGCAGCCGTGTTCTGAATTATCTGCAGTCTGGTGAGGGTCGCTTCGGGGGCACCCATGTAAATCACATTGCTATAGTCCAATCTCGATATGATGAGACCTTGGACTAAAAGTTTTTGGGATTTAGGGGGAAGAAGGGGCAGAACTTTCCTCAGAGATTTTAAGAGGCCGAAGCAGGTCCCTGCCACCTTCTTTGATTGTGAGGTAAAGGAGAGATCGGAATCGATCCACACACCCAAACTTTTCACCTCTTTTTTTGGATCAGGGGGTGGACCCAAACAGGCTGGCCAGCTGTCCAGGGGAAGTGAGGCTCCTTCCGGGCCTAGTATAAGGACCTCGGTTTTTGTCCCGTTGAGTTTTAAGGCTGATCTGTTCATCCAATGATGGACCTGCATAAGGCAGTTGAACAGATCAGCTTTCTGTTGCTTGGGATGGGATAGAGACACCACAAGTTGAGTGTCGTCGGCGTAGCTGACGACGCTCACTCCGAAAGGGATGATAACCTCCTCCAATGTGGACATATAGATATTAAATAAAGTGGGACTCAGGGAGGAGCCCTGAGGCACACCACATTGGAGGGGCATTTCGGAGGAGCGGGCGTTCTTTTCCCAGATCTGGTAGGACCGTTGGGCCAGGAAGGATGAAAGCCAGGATAGGGCTGTACCTTTCACTCCCACCCCAGCCAATCTTTTGATAAGAAGTTGGTGGTCAACTGTATCGAACGCTGCACTAAGGTCGAGGAGGATCACTGCCACTGATCCTCCCCCATCCAATAGTGCTCTTGCCTCCTCTACAGCAGCCAAAAGGGCGATATCCGTGCCCTGTCCAGGTCGGAAACCTGTCTGGGAGCTTTTTAATTTATTATTGGCCTCTAGGAACTGAGAAAGTCTCCTATTGACCAATTTTTCTGCGACCTTGCTCACCCCCGGCAGTAGGGAGATAGGTCGGTAATTAGTTAGGTTCTCGGGGTCCAGTGTAGGTTTCTTCAGCAGGGCTTTCACCACCGCCTTCTTCCAACTTAAGGGTACGGTTCCTTGTTGGAGTGAGGTGTTAATCAGGTGGGTAAGGGAGGGGATGATGGTGGGGGCTACCTCTTTAAGGATACGGAGGGGAGCAGGGTCGCTAGGGGAGCCGCTCTTCATAGAGTTGAACACATTACTCACCTCGTCTACCGTGACCTGGCCCCACGTGGACAGGCAGGTGGTGGTGTGTGGACAAGTGATATTTTCCTCAGGGCTGGAGGGGGGAATAGATTCCAGAATTAGTCTAATTTTGTCGTGGAAGAAATTGGCTAGTTTCTGGCATTTCTCCAGATCGGCTTTAGGATCGGCCGTGGGTCCCGTTCCTTGTCCTTGGGGTTTAGACAGCTCTTTAAGGATTGCGTATGCTTCCTTACTGGAGCAGCCTGCTTTCTCTATTCTCTCCTGAAAAAACATGCTTTTGGTTTTATGAATGGCAGTTTTATAGTTCAGGAGAGAAATAGAGTAGAGGTTCTTGTTGGTCGATGTTTTGTCGCGCCTCCAGGAGCGTTCGGTTTTTTTACACTCTTGACGTAGAGTTTTAAGCTCAGTAGTGTACCATAGAGCTGGTGATATTCTTTTAGGTTGTTTCCGAGTGGTAGTTATCGGGAGCAATGTATCCAGAGAAGAAGTGATCCAGTTGCTGAATTGACTGTCAGCTATATTAGGATCAGATGAGAGCGCAGGGGTGGACTCTGCAAGAGAGGTGGCCCAAGTCTCCGGGGATAGTTTGCGCCATTGTCGGTCGGTGACTTGGATTTTAGGGATCGAGTCAGTGGGAGTGGGGATTTCCCAAGAAAAGGGTACCAAAAAGTGGTCAGTCCAGGGTAAGGTCACCGGTGGGTTAGTAGTCATAGTTGCTATGTTGGTGAGGATCGGGTCCAGTAGATGGCCTTTCTCATGGGTGGGCTCTTTATTCACTAGACGGATGTCTAGAGATGTTAAGTCGCTCCTAATGTCCGATGCTGCTCGATCCGTGGGGTCCAAGAAATGAAAATTCAGGTCACCTAATATAAGGAAATTGGGGGCAGAGGAAGCTAGTTGTGAACCGGATTCAACAACAGCATTGATGAAATTACCCGGGGCCCCTGGCGGGCGGTAAATAAGAAGCCCTGCCAGGGTAAGGGCTGGGGCGACTTGGATGGAAAATTGGCCGCTCTCACAGTCCTCAATACCAGCATTGGTCATACGGCAGGTAAATTGTTCCCTGTGGATTATGGCTATCCCGCCTCCTCTCCCTCTGGGTCTATTAAGTGTTTGACAGATATACCCGGTGGGAAGGGCCGTGACAACATCCGAATCGGTATTGTCAGAAAGCCATGTTTCTGTTATGAACAAAAGGTCAAGCTCCTGGTTCTGAATTAGGAGGTTCATTTCGGTGGCATGTTTGGGGAGGGAACGGCAATTAAGAAGTCCTAGTCTCAGGACGATGGTGGGTGGTTTCAGGATAGAAGTCAGATTGCATTGTGAACAGGTCAAGAATGTCTTACCTGCAGTCAGTGAGTGGTGGCAGGCCAAGGTATTCTTAGGTCGTAAGTTGTATAAGGTATCAGCTGTATACATTATTCGATCCTGAGGGGTACCGGACATAGTAACCGGGCCTAGGGCCTTCTGGGCCCGGACGGGCCCAGACGGGCTTGCCTTTGGCGCGCCTTCGGCGCGCAAACGGCGCGCCCGCTGCGCCCGTCCGCTGCGCGTACGGTATTGACACATCCCTTATAGGAGGGAGAAGGGGGAGGAAGGGGGGCGTGGCCTCCAAGGGGGCGTGGCCTATCAGCACGTCGGCAATGGCGCCGTGGACGATTTTCGTGAGCCCGCTGACAGCGTGAGGCAGCTGTGCGGTGTGCTTTCCAGGACCGAGTCCCGTGAAGCCAGGTGAGTAGTGCTTAAAAACAACAAGTTATTCAGTGACACAAAATTTTTAAAATCAATTAGCGTCTAGCTCCCGGCTTTTCGCCTCAGGAGGTTCCAAGGTTCTGGCAGGTGTGCGCTATAGGTCAGCGTTTTATACCTGCTCGGAAGGGGGCGTGGCCTCCAAGGGGGCGTGGCCTATCAGCACGCCGGCAATGGCGCCGTGGACGATTTTCGTGAGCCCGCTGACAGCGCGAGGCAGCTGTGCGGTGTGCTTTCCAGGACCGAGTCCCGTGAAGCCAGGTGAGTAGTGCTTAAAAACAACAAGTTATTCAGTGACACAAAATTTTTAAAATCAATTAGCGTCTAGCTCCCGGCTTTTCGCCTCAGGAGGTTCCAAGGTTCTGGCAGGTGTGCGCTATAGGTCAGCGCTTTATACCTGCTCGGAAGGGGGCGTGGCCTCCAAGGGGGCGTGGCCTATCAGCACGCCGGCAATGGCGCCGTGGACGATTTTCGTGAGCCCGCTGACAGCGTGAGGCAGCTGTGCGGTGTGCTTTCCAGGACCGAGTCCCGTGAAGCCAGGTGAGTAGTGCTTAAAAACAACAAGTTATTCAGTGACACAAAATTTTTAAAATCAATTAGCGTCTAGCTCCCGGCTTTTCGCCTCAGGAGGTTCCAAGGTGCTGGCAGGTGTGCGCTATAGGTCAGCGTTTTATACCTGCTCGGAAGGGGGCGTGGCCTCCAAGGGGGCGTGGCCTATCAGCACGCCGGCAATGGCGCCGTGGACGATTTTCGTGAGCCCGCTGACAGCGCGAGGCAGCTGTGCGGTGTGCTTTCCAGGACCGAGTCCCGTGAAGCCAGGTGAGTAGTGCTTAAAAACAACAAGTTATTCAGTGACACAAAATTTTTAAAATCAATTAGCGTCTAGCTCCCGGCTTTTCGCCTCAGGAGGTTCCAAGGTTCTGTTGGATGCATGATTTAAATGATATGTCCCCTGGATCGCCTTGGATATTTTCAGGGATAACATTAAGCAGCTGGCATGGTATCATTTGAGAATGCAGCACCTTTCTATCATAGGCCCGCAGTGTTTGAAGGTCTTATTTTTCTAACCTTGGATTGGAACTTCACAGAAAGTCAAAAATAATTGGTAAATATATATTGATGATTGGACGGTTTTCTTTGCTATCTCAGTTCTCTGGTCTTTATTCGATAGCTTTCCTGAGTGTTTTTGAGGTGGCCTGGGGTATTGCAGCTTTACCTACTTACTGATTGGATGGGTTGTATGTGTCCATTGCTCACCTGAGGGGACTCCTTTCACTTTTTGAAAACTCTGGGGCAGATTTACAAGTCCCTTGCAACGCTTTTGCTCTGCCTTTGCATCACTTTTTGTGACATAACGGCGGCATAAACAATGCTGGAGTTGCGTCGTGCTTGCGACACAACTATAGCAATGTGTGACTTCTGCAACAACAGATACATCAACATTTCTGACACATCGGTCAATCCTTGCGCCATGGTGCTCCGTATTGTGTGATGATGCAAGGGTTTTGCAAGGAGGTGCAGGGAAACTGACGCTTCAGTTTCTTGTAAATTTGCCCCTCAACGGGAGTGAATGTGTTTCCTTGTTCTCTGCCACGTCTGCTTACCTACTCTTGCTCCCTGTCCCTGCTGCACTCTTTTTCTGCTTTCACTTCCTCAGTGGTTTCCAGTTCTTCCCCCCTTTTTGTATTTATTTATTTATTCATTTAATTATTTTATTTATTTATTATATACCATTAGATAATATTTCTTGACCACCTAGGCCTCCAAGCTCTTTCTGTCTACTACTCTCACGCCCAGCTGATCATTTGCTCCAAGGTGCTCCTCATCCTTGTCAATCTCCTATTTTTCTATTTTTTCTTTTCTTTTTTCTTTCTTTATTTATGTAGGGCCGAGCAGCCAGAAAGTAGCATTTTATTTTCAATTTACAATTCTAAAATTGTTGTCGGCTATGTTTTAATGCAAATTAAAAATGCCAAAATGGCCACTGGTGCATCACATTGCATGCACATGAATGCACAACGATCAGCATCCATTTTGAATGATTTTTCCTTTTATATAACAGTTCCAAGATGAATGGTTGTTCAAGCATTCTCGTGACTGCGCACGTATCATCCTGCATTGGTGACTGTTTTGATGTCAACAAGTACTGGCAAATCCACTAGTTCAGCTTTTTAATGCCAAGACCTATTTGCTTTCCCAATGATTCTAAGGTGTGTAAACGCATCTGTTTGCTAGAAGGAACTCTGACAAACCTTCATCCAATTCGCTGTTTGGAGTATTACTACACCTTCCAGGAAATGTTTTCATTGCAATATACTGGTGCATTGTTTTCAGCATGTGTTATGGACTAGAGGTGAATGCAGAAGTCATCTAAAAGCAACATGTTCTGCATTCTAAGAAAATTGTTTATTCAGCCCGACCCTCTTCAACACCTACATGGCCCCCCTCACAGCCATCGTCTGACAACATGGCTTCAACATCGTATCCTACGTGGACGACACCCAGCTCATTCTCTCCCTCACCAAAGACCCCATCACCGCCAAACTCAACTTCCTGAAAGAAATGCAAGGTGTCACAGTTTGGATGACCAACAGCTACCTGAATCTCAATGCTGAAAAGACAGAAGTCCTCGTCCTTGGAACAACCCCTTCAGAATGGGACAAAACCTGGTGGGCGACCGCTCTCAGAAACCCACCAACCCCCTCAGACCACGCAAAAAACTTCAGCATCGTACTCGACTCATCGTCTCACCTCAAGCTGCTTCAACAACCTCCGCATCCTTCGCAAGACCTTCAAATGGATCCCCCCTGAGTCAAGAAAGACAGTCACCCACGCACTCATCACCAGCAGACTAGACTATGGAAACACACTCTACGCCGGCATAAACAAGCCCCTACTCCACAAACTACAGACAGTACAGAACACATCCGCCAGGCTCGTCCTCGGCATCCCCGGCACACACAAGTCAGCCAACACCTATGAAGACACCACGGGCTCCCTGTGGATAAAAAAATCACCTTCAAAATCCTCACCCACGCCTACAAATGCCTACACAACAACGGATCTAAATACCTCAACAACAGAATCAACATACATTTTTTCTTTTTGGTAGGGCCCAGCAGGTGCAAATTGCTAAGGGGTTGCTCTATTATCTTTCATTTGCTTTTGGAATATTTTATTAAGTTCTTACTCTAAGATCTGGGAAAGCAAATTTTTAAACACTAAGGGCATGATTTGTAATTCAGCGGTCCATAGGACCACTGAACCCATTTGTGTATAAACCTCACATGCACCACACATAGGCAAATAATAAAAGTGCTCCCACGTAGTCGTCGGTTAGCAGCACGCCGCATCCCGTAGAGGAGTGCTAAGACCCCAATAATGAAGCATGACACCAAGGGTCCTTTTGGTGTGTGAGGGGTATTGAAAGAACACTGTGTGCTCCCCACCTTCGTAGGGACCACTCTAATAACATCTTGATGTGGATTCTTTTTGTTTAACTAAATCTGTAGAGGGAGAACAAATCCACTTTTTCTCTCCTCTCCCCTGTTATTATATTTAGTTTTTTGACTGCGGCAATTGGACCGCCACGAGACCGCCCAGACCACTGGGATCAAGGATCGAGTGTGACGGAGGCGGTGCAAGTTGAGTAAGGCGGCAATATGCAGACGGTGCCACTAAGGCTCTGCTGACCATTTTACGAGTTGCCAAACTGCCAGCCTTCCCATGGCAGTGAGCCTGCCATGGAAAGGCTGGCAGTAAGGCAACTAGGGTCCCCCTTGTGCCTCTGGGTCTGGAGGTTCATACAGGGGAGCATATGTTGTGCGCCCCAGTAGATTTGCACCCCTGTTCCTGCATGTTGCAGCATGCACCAAAGGGTTCATGCCACACCATGCAGGAAGGTGCTGCAGCAGTGTCACAATGGTGTCTGTCTGAGGCCCACCTATGGGCATTTAGACAGGCACCACCGTGACACAGCTGCAGCACCGACCAAGGATTACAACTATAATCCAGTGGGAGGTGTGAGTACGGTTTTGGAGGTCCTCCCGTGGGGCATTGGTGTGACAGCCCGAGGGAGGACCGCCAAAGTCATAACTAGGCCCAAAATCACTGCCTCATAATAATGCATGCATGTGTGCTTTTCATAATGCAGCAGTCACAAAATAAAACATTTTGATGATGCTTTTTAGCAGGGACAACAACCACTTTTTCTCTCTTTTTTAACACCACTGGTAAATCCATGAGCGAGACCGATTGGATTTGCCCCAATGCTTGTTTCTGAAGAACTTTCAATTATTATGCCATGTGACTTCCCCTGATGGGTCAAATTTCATGTCACATAATTGCTCCAGTCCAGATAGGAAGTTTTCTTATACAGTGATTGTTTTAATCTTTTCGAAATATATTATGCCAGTCAGTCAATAAACTTGAATTCGATGTTACATAAAACTCATACAAGTGTACATGTCATAAAATAGAACCACTATGACAAAATAAACATACATAAGTTGTTTTGGATTTTACCTGGCCTCTCAATTGAGCGCCGTATGCTCCGCATACACCAGAAGCAGCCATTCACCTACAGCTTCACAAGACTGCTAGGAATGTGGGACAGCTCTTAGACAGACTGGAGAGGATGACCGCTGCAGTGGAGGAAAATACCCAGGCCATGTTGACCCAGCGGGACGTCAACCGGCGCCGCCACTGCCAGCTGCTCACCTGCCTGTCTGCGTACACGCGGTCGAACCACAGCATAGGGAATGCCACCTCGCAACTCTCACGACGCTCGTTGGCCATGCAAGTACAAATGGTCCAATGCTGCCAGGATGTCGCAAGGGCACTGGAGCAAGTTACCACTGCAGTGCAGGGTCTGCAGGCAAGTGGCCATGGCCAGCCAGGTGGGGGGGATGACACAAGTGATGGAAATTCAAGCCACAGCAGCCAATCAGTGCCACTGGTGATAGTACCCCGCCGCAGCACCAGGCCCTCTGCTGCCTCACGGGCAAATGCTGAGGAAGATGTGGAAAGGCGACTGGGAGCGTCCGCCCGGAAGCGCCATTGACTATTTATTTTGTACCAGGAAGGGCCATGCTGCTGAGACAAGCATGCCCTCCTCACATACATGGAGACGTATGACTCTGTAGTGTAGTTCCTATCATCCCAATAGGCTCTGCGCATTGGAATAATACCTACAGCAGTAAAGGCCTAGACCAGACGTTAACTAGGTCTACTACTGTCGATACTAGACTTAAAGTTTTGGGTTTGCCAGCTTAGCTCAGAGTTCACTAGAAACTTTCTCGAATGTTCAAGGAGGACTTAACTTCCCTGATTAGACAAGAAGGGATTTAGTTTCTGACAACCATAGAACATGACAACTTTGCTCTCCCCTAATCAAGAGTAAATCTCGAGAGTCGTGTGAACAAAAGGCAATTTATTTTACTCAGTCAGTACGTGCATTCTTAGTCTCATCAGATTGTAGAGAAAAGGAAGAGACGGGCGTGTTCAATAAAAAGGTGTTATTTATTGATCAGTCTCTTTTCTCATACAAGAGAAATGGATCGATATTATTGCAATACTTATAGTTAAGTAAAGTGCATACATTAAAAGCAATAGTATAAAATAATACTGTAAAAACATTGATATGGTTTCTAAGCCATAAGATTTTTTTAAATGAATAAAATATATTATATACACATATACATTTGACTAAACGTACTCAACTGGTGTTTCTAAATACGCCTACCCCGTGTACCTGACCTAAGCCTAATACGTGGGCGGGAATAGAAAGTTACAGTTTAAGTTAAGTTTGTTTTTGCCAAGTGAATAACTAAAGAATTCTCTGTGAGGGGTTATTCAGTTCTGTACCTGGAATCTAGGTTGAATGAGGGATGGTATCTCTCGTCTCTGGTCTCGATATTCCAGGCTGCCTGCGAGGGCTACCCAGAAACGCCGGTGCTGGATTTCTCGGCAGGAGAAAGCAGCTTCTCTCAGCGCGCCAGGAAGGCGGGGCTGCGCCAGCGGGGTCTGCTCTGCTCTTCGCTTCGGCAAGTATGGCTGCTCCGTCTCGTCACCACGCGTGTGTTTGCATAGGGCAATATCGGTAATATTTATACCTTTAAGGTGCCGAGATTGACGTAAGGATGGACATAGATACGTCAATAAGGATGTCATACGACTTGCTCGTTAGCACATTCTTTTACTGAAGTTCTCGGTGAAATCAAAACAATGGCCGCAGGGTTTTGCCCAGGTTGTCATAGGTTTGATTTGTTATGAGAACTCCGTATGCCTTATCAGGGGCTGGAGGATTATCGCTTGTCTAATTAGATCGCAAGCGTTATGACCTAATCTGATAACACGTTCCTGTGCCGTAGTGTGACTGCGTCAGATAACGGTATCTGCATCATGGGGGTTTTCTGCCTCATGGGCTGACTGCTAGTTAACTTGTTGGTTTGTTTAACCAGAATAGGGTCAGGAATAGGGGGATCGATTCAGAACCTATAGGAATACATCACACCCACTCCACGCTAACTATGGTCATATTTACTAATCTATGCATAGTATAACATAGTACAACATACTATAGAGTATAGTGTATACCTTACCACCCCAAAATACATAAATGCATTTTGAAATTTTCAAATATACGGAAAAATTGCAGTCATATGTATTGTATGCACTCAAGCTGTAGAATAATGCCAAAGTAATCACGCATTTGTATACATTATTGCTATTCGGTATATGAGAATTTACACATGAAATGGCTCTTAATACAGAAAAAAAGTTCGAGACCATTCCATCACAGAATAAAATATATATATGTGAACATACCAGCGGGCAGCTAATGTCTATAAGCTATCTAAAATTTAGAAACCTTAGTTCTCTAAGAATAGTTCTTACTTTAAGCAGAAGATAGTGTCCCGGAAAATATGCAAAAATATTTTGGGGCTGCTGAAAAACTTGCTGTCCGTGAACTGGAGGGAAAATTGTTCATGTGACTTTATTTTTAAAGTTGAAGGCCGAATTCAGGGAACGTCGTGTGCGAGCTTGCTCAAAAGTCTCTATTTCTGCTCTGGTGAGAACATCATATCATTTAGGCTTTCGAAAAAGCTGTCAACAGCTTCCTGGGAAAGTTCCACTAACTCGGAAATAGGTGTAATCATGCATTCGTGCGCATGATTGTCTCCATTGACATTCTGATTTGCATTGCTGACAGAAGGTCGTACCTGATCGATGCTGCTTTCATCTTGAACTTCACTACCCATCAATCGTAGTGGTGAAGCTTCCACGAATGCCGTCATCAGGATTGGTAGCCTTTGAGGGCAGCACAAAGCATGAACCTTGATCGGGCTCAACAATGTTTCTGCATCCATTGGCGCATCCGATTGTAGCGTCAGACAGGTGTCTAACACGCATTCTTCTCCGCATAGCAGACACCTTAATACAGGTAAAACACATCTTTGCCACATTGGTCGAAATGATAGAAACCAAGTCATGTTCAGGTCTCTAAGCCGGGAGAGTCCCAGGATTTTTGATATCCGGTCCCGGTATCCAATGGCTAGGATTGTTTCTTCCCTTGTCGCAAGAGTTTTGTCTGTGACATGGGTTGCCATAACGAAAAATAAGGACTAAGAATAGGATTCCTGCAATTAGTCCCAAGATTAGGGGAAGTCCGCCAAAAATCGAATGGACGAAATCTGGAAAAATACCCAGTATGGCTTTGAATGGTGTTAATGCCATCGAAAATACTGTCTTAAATACCTTTGAGACCCCATTGGTATCAGAAATATTTAAGATTTCATTCAGGATTTCTGCGAAATGTATGGGGGAATTAGTTGATAACAATGAATGTATCTCTGCAGTCGTCCTTGCGACTTGTAGATCATACGTTTCTTTTGATGACGTGAGCCTTGTAGGCGTCTGAAGAAGCACTGTTTTCATTCTGCTTAAAGTATCTATTCGAATAGAAGTAATTTTCAAATTGGGCCATGCCCTTGCCTCCCTGTCTGGAAAGGAGCTGGGGAACAACGAGCGTCCACAGCACTTGACCTTCGCAGTCGTAGTTACTAGATAAGGAGTCCCGGGCATAAGACTACAACATCTGCGGTCTACAATTAGAATGTAACTCCCATTATAGAGTCTTTGAAAGAATGGTTCTATTTCTGTCGCAGGTGCGCCTTGCTGGTGACATGAAAGGTTGTATGAATTCCCTTCACAGGCTCCATGCAAACTAATTCCGTTACACAGAAGTGTGCCACTTAGTGACATCGCACAATTGTTGCCACTAAGAAACACTTTCTGTCCTTTATTACTGACACATGCATGTGAATAGGGCAGGTTCCATGTTGTTTTAAGGTACCCCTTTCCCAATTTCTCGTACATGCCAGCCTGTATATATTTTTGGCAGTATTGAAACCTGAAGGTTGAGATTGGAATATTTATTATCCCATGTATTATCCATTCACTGACAGGTCGTTCTGACATTGTCACTGGTAATCTTTCGAGTTTCTCAATGCTCAGGATTGTATAATCTCAATAACAATAGAGGGTCTTGACTCAAAACTCAGCAAGGCTGAGCCAATAATAACTTGAAAAACAACACACCTGCCTATGCTGAGCAATTTTTCAAAAACAATACTTATAGAAATGTGCATGAAAAATAAACATGAACAACAGCTTTAGAAATTGCAATGTTTCTTTTAATTCTTTTGCAGACTATTTACTTTTTAGTCTTTGCTTGTTTTTTATGGCATGAGAATACAAAAATTGTGAAAACAACTACTATACATTTACATACAAACAAACGGAAGCAAACTTTGGTATGTACATAATTCATTCAAAATCACACTCAACACATTCTTGGCCATCCAATCATACAAAAAACATTCATACTGGTCCCATGATCATAAACACAGTTTGTGATAATGCAAAGAAATATCTATATATGCATTTGTAAATTTCAAACGATAATCAAACTTTTTACACAGTTCTTTGGAAAAAGTAATAATCCATCAATTGAATGACACAACCATGAAAAAAATGATGATGACACGGGACCGAGTCAGGTCGACGCGTTTCGAACCCTATCCTTTCGGGGGTTCTCTTCAGGACCACAGTTTACTACAAGGGGAAGAGGAAAGCAACAATCACTAGACCGAACCTGAGAGATCACCATCTCAACCAATGCACCGCTAGACTCAGCCTACCTCAATACGTGGGTCAAAGCTCCTCAAGTGGAATAAGAAGACAGAAGTATTCCCAGCAAAAGGGAGCGAAGAAGTGCTGCGAAAGAGAACAAGTATACTCAATCATACGGCATTCTGTCTAGGCTGGTGGAATCAGGCTAGTGTATACATAGGATCAATGCGTGTGCTCACCTTGCATGTAGCGCGTGTGCGCTCAGCCAATGCTTGTCAATTTTGGTGACGCTCGGTCCGTGAATTGTATGGATCCGGCGTCTCTGGAGATTAAAAAAGTGAAGGTATTCGTTAAAATCCGCAATGTGGAGGGAAGCGCAAAGGTGGCCGCTACAGAACCGCGCTGAGAAATCCCGGTGTCCGCTTACCGTGAAAACTAATTCAACCAGGCGAAACAGTATCTCAAACGTCCTCGCTCCTCGCTCCTCGCGGTCACTAGCGAGTTACTGAGGCCTCCCTGCAGCTAGGCTCAAGAGAATGGTCGCATCCTACGGGGTGTAGGGGGTTGTAGTTTCATGTAATATGCGCCAAGGAGGGTTCTGGGAGATGAAGTCCTATGGGCAGTATCATTGGAAAGTTTTGTAAATTTCCGAGATTTCGTTCAATCCATTGACTGCTGTGTCATATTTCATGATTAATAGGGCCTCTCTTTGATTCAGTCGTAGTTCCAAATCACCTCCTCTTGGATCTTTCTCGATTTTGGACAAGACTGTCCATTTGAGATTATTTTTATCATGTTTCTTCGTCACCCAGTGGTGTACCAATGGCGCATTCTCAACTTCTCTGCGCAGTCTGGATTTATGCTGCGTAATGCGTTGTCTGACCTCTTGGGATGTTTTCCCAATGTATAGTTTTGGGCAGGGGCATAGGATCGCGTAAACGACATTCCTTGTTTTACAATTAGTAAAAGCTTCATGCTTCCAGTGAATGTTGTTAAAGGAAAATACTGTTTCTTCCATGGTGTCATGACAACAAACGCAGGTGCCACATTTGTGATGTCCTTTAGTCTGGGGGAAGCCGAAAAGGCTTCTCAACGTTGGTGGTTGTTTACTTGGTAAAGCAGCCCTCACAATGTGATTTGCAACGCTCTTCTCCTTCTTGAAAGCAAATAGTGGTGGATTCATCAAGTCCTCATGCAAGTCTTTCACTAGATGCCAATTGAGATTTATCAGCCTCTTGAGTTGATTTGCAGCAGGGCAAAAGGTTGTTACACACACCACTCGGTTTTGCTCAACCTTAGCTTTCTTGTGCATTAGTGTTTCGCGGGGCGTCCACCATGCTCGCTTAAGGGATTGCTTTAGAAGTTTTCTTGGATATCCTCTTTGGAGAAGCCTCTCCATGAGTGAATTGGCATGGTCGAAATAGTCCTCTTTTCCTGAGCAATTCCTTCGGATCCTCAGGAATTGTCCGAATGGTAAATTCTGTCTTAGACTTCGTGGGTGATTGCTGGTGAATAACAATGCCTTGTTCCTATCCGTAGATTTTCTAAACAAGGTTGTTTCCAGGCTTCCATTACGAGGGACAACTTTGACGTCCAAAAATGTAATTGATTGGCTAGATGATGTACAATTAAATTTTATGTCGCTCGAGCGCCCATTAAGCCATTCAACAAACCCATTGAGGGTTTCTGGAGTCCCAGTCCAGATGAAAAAGACGTCATCTATGTAACGCATATAATGCGAGATCTGATGACTGTAGGGATTATCATTGTAAATGAATTTTTTCTCATAGAGGCCCATGAACATGATCGCTAATTCCGGGGCAAATGGACACCCCATGGCTACTCCCTTCACCTGAAGGAAGTAGTCGGAGTCAAAAGTAAAAAAATTCTTTCTCAATGCGAAGGATGCCAGCTGTACAATGAAATCAGAAGGACAATTCCTGAGGATCCGAAGGAATTGCTCAGGAAAAGAGGACTATTTCGACCATGCCAATTCACTCATGGAGAGGCTTCTCCAAAGAGGATATCCAAGAAAACTTCTAAAGCAATCCCTTAAGCGAGCATGGTGGACGCCCCGCGAAACACTAATGCACAAGAAAGCTAAGGTTGAGCAAAACCGAGTGGTGTGTGTATCAACCTTTTGCCCTGCTGCAAATCAACTCAAGAGGCTGATAAATCTCAATTGGCATCTAGTGAAAGACTTGCATGAGGACTTGATGAATCCACCACTATTTGCTTTCAAGAAGGAGAAGAGCGTTGCAAATCACATTGTGAGGGCTGCTTTACCAAGTAAACAACCACCAACGTTGAGAAGCCTTTTCGGCTTCCCCCAGACTAAAGGACATCACAAATGTGGCACCTGCGTTTGTTGTCATGACACCATGGAAGAAACAGTATTTTCCTTTAACAACATTCACTGGAAGCATGAAGCTTTTACTAATTGTAAAACAAGGAATGTCGTTTACGTGATCCTATGCCCCTGCCCAAAACTATACATTGGGAAAACATCCCAAGAGGTCAGACAACGCATTACGCAGCATAAATCCAGACTGCGCAGAGAAGTTGAGAATGCGCCATTGGTACACCACTGGGTGACGAAGAAACATGATAAAAATAATCTCAAATGGACAGTCTTGTCCAAAATCGAGAAAGATCCAAGAGGAGGTGATTTGGAACTACGACTGAATCAAAGAGAGGCCCTATTAATCATGAAATATGACACAGCAGTCAATGGATTGAACGAAATCTCGGAAATTTACAAAACTTTCCAATGATACTGCCCATAGGACTTCATCTCCCAGAACCCTCCTTGGCGCATATTACATGAAACTACAACCCCCTACACCCCGTAGGATGCGACCATTCTCTTGAGCCTAGCTGCAGGGAGGCCTCAGTAACTCGCTAGTGACCGCGAGGAGCGAGGAGCGAGGACGTTTGAGATACTGTTTCGCCTGGTTGAATTAGTTTTCACGGTAAGCGGACACCGGGATTTCTCAGCGCGGTTCTGTAGCGGCCACCTTTGCGCTTCCCTCCACATTGCGGATTTTAACGAATACCTTCACTTTTTTAATCTCCAGAGACGCCGGATCCATACAATTCACGGACCGAGCGTCACCAAAATTGACAAGCATTGGCTGAGCGCACACGCGCTACATGCAAGGTGAGCACACGCATTGATCCTATGTATACACTAGCCTGATTCCACCAGCCTAGACAGAATGCCGTAAGATTGAGTATACTTGTTCTCTTTCGCAGCACTTCTTCGCTCCCTTTTGCTGGGAATACTTCTGTCTTCTTATTCCACTTGAGGAGCTTTGACCCACGTATTGAGGTAGGCTGAGTCTAGCGGTGCATTGGTTGAGATGGTGATCTCTCAGGTTCGGTCTAGTGATTGTTGCTTTCCTCTTCCCCTTGTAGTAAACTGTGGTCCTGAAGAGAACCCCCGAAAGGATAGGGTTCGAAACGCGTCGACCTGACTCGGTCCCGTGTCATCATCATTTTTTTCATGGTTGTGTCATTCAATTGATGGATTATTACTTTTTCCAAAGAACTGTGTAAAAAGTTTGATTATCGTTTGAAATTTACAAATGCTATATATAGATATTTCTTTGCATTATCACAAACTGTGTTTATGATCATGGGACCAGTATGAATGTTTTTTGTATGATTGGATGGCCAAGAATGTGTTGAGTGTGATTTTGAATGAATTATGTACATACCAAAGTTTGCTTCCGTTTGTTTGTATGTAAATGTATAGTAGTTGTTTTCACAATTTTTGTATTCTCATGCCATAAAAAACAAGCAAAGACTAAAAAGTAAATAGTCTGCAAAAGAATTAAAAGAAACATTGCAATTTCTAAAGCTGTTGTTCATGTTTATTTTTCATGCACATTTCTATAAGTATTGTTTTTGAAAAATTGCTTAGCATAGGCAGGTGTGTTGTTTTTCCAGGATTGTATAATCAGCACCCTTTTGTGCCATACTGATTTGTCTATCAGTAAGGTTAAAGATTTGGAATAGTGACGTTGTGTTGATTAAACGCCAAGGCACATAGCCTGAACGCAGATTTTGTAACGTCCAGCCAAGCTGTACAATAGAGCGCAATTGTGACTGACCGTGTTGTAATAACAGTAAGTCTTGCGACAATATGTCGATTGCTGAAGACACAATGCTGTCCAAAGAAAAAATTCTGGAGGACAGAGTCATTAACCCATTGTCCACTACAGAAAGTGATTTTTCCAAATTAATACGGTCAATTTCCCGTATTCTCTCTGCTGTTTCAATTTGAGTAACCTTCCAGGCCTCATTGTATGCTGCATATACAGAGGCTGCTATGAAACGTTTTTGACGCTGTTTGTGTGGTCCCATTATGAAATCACGCAAGTCAGCACCATCAGTAAGTAAAGTTAGGTGTTGTTTAATTTCTGCCAGTGTGGAAGTTTGTAGCCATTGAAGGCATAATTTGCCCACACTGTAGGTGGTTATTATCCCTGGGTGATGTCTTTGGGGATATCTAGGGTCTGGCCTGGTCATTTTGAACCCCTGTGTTTTATTCAGGAATCTGTCTTGACAGTTATTAGTATCTGTGGGCCAGATCAACCATTGTTTCCAATCAGGATGTGTTCTGTTTTGGTTTAATACATAATTTACGTCTATCTCTTCATCTGTAGAGCTATTGCTGAGCAGTGTTGGCTTTGGAATAGACGGTTTATTTAAGTCTTTGATTTTGGCTAAGCCAAGACAGGTGGTTTGTTGAACAGTGTCATTTAAAAATATCATTTGTTCTGGGATCATGCAGGCTCTAAACAAAGATTCTATACCCTGCACTTGCCATTCTTTTGTACCCCAAACACTTTTCAATTCAACATTTTTGTCCCAATAATCAAAACCAAAAGTATTCATTTGTTCAAAGAATGAGTCTGAATATATCAATTTTGTGTTGGTTATCATGGTCTTTGTCCCTGTCTTGTTTGACAATTTAAAATAGAATGCTTCAGCATTGCTTGTGTTAAAACCTGAAAAGTATGAATATTTGTCATAGAAGGTCCTTGAGCTTCCTTTTGGAGGGGTTGCACAATGTTCCCATTGATTATAATTTAAAACATTTCTAGGTTGTGCAGATCTATGTAAAAAATGGTTACCATAGTGGTTATAACAGTACATACTATCATAATTTGTAGAACCCTGCAAATAATCATGTTTGGTAAATTTAGCAGACATTACTAAGTCAGACATCATATTATTAATGCTTTCGAAGTCCCAATCATCAGCAAATGAGCTTGGTTTTACAAAGTCACTCAAGGAGATCTTAATTTGGTGTGGATATTTCAGGATTTCGACCGGACCATAAATTTCATAGTCAGTGTTGTCCCAGGCTACCCCACCCGGTATCGGATTGGCTGTGAAGTTGACTGAAGAAAGTTCTCTTTTCTCGATGTGTGAAGATGTGTGTGGTTTGAGGATCAAGTTGATTTTCTGACTTGCTGTGTCCATTTTTGCATATTTTCCCTCAATGAAGCGTCCCAAAGTTAGTATCATGATGAGCCAAAGTATGAGGATAAATGCACCAAAACCCACCCAAAATTCAATCCATGGGGAAATCAGATATGTTTCTTTCAGTTGTTTCAAAAGTTCTTTAGCTTTATCTTTAAAGGTTTTTGATGATGGCTGTGTCTTTGATTCACTGAAGCCTTCAGAGGAATCATCGAAGTTTATGAAGTAGCCGGATGCAGTTCTGTCAATTGTTCCAATTGGTTCAGGATTTCTGTTTCTTGCATTTTCACTTGGTACTTCATTATAGATTGGTGTGTCTCTGCTAAATGTTTTTATTTGGGTTTTCAGAGGTCTGAGTTCTATTGCATTGTTGCATAGTCCTTGTTGTTCTTCTGTAGGCGTTTCGAATGTGATGAGCCTCTTCGTTAGGACCTCTGTACTGGTAGCAAACCTTGGTGTTCTGCTACTTATTGGGAGTCCACTTGGCCTACTGTTTGTTATCGGCCACATGTTGTGGTTTTACCAGGTCGATGGATACAACTCGGTTCTCCTTTTTTCCAGCAAGTGGCGGTAGCACAACTGATCTTGTCCCGTTGACAGACAAGACAGGAACTGCTTTTCTGTAAGAAGGCCCAAATTCCTTCTTTACCGCGATCTTTTCCCTGACTAGATCCCCGACTTTTGGAATCCAGACAGGTCTTGCTGGGACAGGTGGTGGTTCTTCAGTGGTTGTTGGCTGTTGTTTCAACTTTATGTTGCTCAGGTCTTTTCTTGTTTTGTTTAAGTCCTGCAAAATAGCCAAACGGTCTTTGATATCAAAGCTTTTTTCTTCTACCACTGAAGTCTGACTATCAATGTCAGAGATCAACATTCTAGTTCCAAATAATAATTCGTACGCACTGAATCCCTTCAGAGAATTTCTTGGCAAGTTATTTAGACTACGTTGGACACTTATTAGATGTTTGACCCACCCAGCTCCCGAACCTAATATCCTTTCCGCTATAGATTGCTTTATGCCTTGGTTTTTTCTTTACACCATCCCGTACCCTCAGGAAGGAAGTGAGAAGATTCCCGTTGGGCTATGCTCATTTGGTCATGTTTCCCCTCAGGCTGTTGGGCTAGAGTGGAGACAATGGTCAAACGTAGCATGCTCTTAGCGTATATGCCATTTAGACTCGCAAATCTTTGTATAACAGTCCAGACGTCAGCCGAGTGCTGGTGATCTACATTATAAGTGGAACTAGCCTGTATATGTTAATCGCAACCCTTCCTTTTTACTCCTGATTTTTCCTGGAGTAAACCGACGAGGTATTAAACTGTTTCTCTCCCCACTGCGATCTCTGTTGCAGTTTGGGCAGTTTTTTACAAACATGGTGTGACGCAGGCTCATGCCTGGCCACCAGTACCGTGATTGTAATTCTTCCAGAGAATCTTTTAGTGTTAGGTGTCTGAGACCCTCGCCCATATGTGCGTCTGCGATTAACAAGTTTCTCCTGTCCATGTTTGGAATCACCCTATCCCCCACTCCAGGGATTCGAGCAAAAGGGACGGAGTTTGCATCGATTATGTATGTATAATTGAGTGGATAGTTGATCGGTAACGCTGAGCAGTCGCCTTTTGATGACGTTTTCACTGCCAGTACTGTTTCACCGTCAATGTATTTTAATGTACGCTTTTTTCGAACTACGGGAGCCGTTTTAGTTGCTGCCGCTGTGGCTGTTTCAGCCAATGAATTCCCTGCAACGTGAACGCCATCACGCTGATGACTCAGTGAGTGTGTCACGTGAGTCTTTGGTAGTTCTTTTTGTAAAAGAGCTATTTGTTCCCAGAGCAGTTTCTGCTTTATTGGTGCATCTGTGTCATCTTTGTAACCTTTTTGAATCCATGTCTGCAAATCCTTGTTATATGATTTGACGCAGTAATATGAATCTGACACTATAAGTGTCGGGAATTCGCGATCCGCATTATCTAGCGCCATTTTCAAAGCTAATATTTCAGTTTGTTGTTCTGAATTAGTTTCTACTGAGTGTGTTTTTGTTAATAGAGGTTTTAGTTTACCTCCGCGCCACACTTCTTTTGTAATCCCACATGTGGGGTTGTATGCCTGTTCGCCCCAAACGGGGGGTTGAGCATGTCCGTCTGTATAAATTACACAGGCGTAATGTCGTAAAGGCAGAATATCGATTGGCAGAGGATATGTTTTTTCATATTCTAGATTTTTTAATTCTTCTAGTTCTGGATCAAAGTAGTAGTACACTTTGTCCGTTGTGATTGAATTCACCCATTGTATCCATTCCGGATTCAATGTTGTTGTTGGTAAATTACACGGTGTTGTTAGTGCCTCAAAGGCAGATTCTGCTGTCCTGACTGTGATATGTCTACCGTCCGCTTGATCTTTTTCTCTAGCTATTGCGGTTTGAACTGCATGAACAATTTTTTCTTTGTTGCTGAATTTCTGTTCAGCTTCTGTGTACAAGTGTGATTTGAATGCAATTGGTACCTTTTCACCCTCATTAGAGGTCAGGTATGTGAATCCGCATCTTCCTGGGATGACTCGAATCACAAGATT
Source organism: Lissotriton helveticus (assembly GCF_964261635.1). Lineage (NCBI taxonomy): Eukaryota > Metazoa > Chordata > Amphibia > Caudata > Salamandridae > Lissotriton > Lissotriton helveticus. Next base: position 1,764,708,350 of record NC_136065.1, read on the forward strand.
GCGTGTGTTATCACGTGTTTCTAATTTTGTTTTAATTAGCATGTCTGTTTGTAGGGATCTCAAAATTTCTGTGTGTATTTGAGTCCAATTGGATCTTTTAAAATCTGGTTTTATCAGATCATAAAGGGGTTTGACCCTTTCTGCGTAATTTGCAATGTATGTTCTTCCGAAATTTAGGAAGCCTAGAATCGACTGTAGGTTTTTTAGTGTTCTAGGTGCTTGGATTACGGCACATTTCTCTAGGAAATTGTCAGCCAGGCTTTTGCCTTCACTTGATAATTCATATCCTAAGAACAGGACTGTCAGATGGGCAATTCTGGATTTTTTAAAGTTGAATTTGTAACCCTCTGCAGCGAACCCAAGTATTATGGTGTTCACTCTTTTCAAGTGAGTCTCCAAGTCATCATCTGTTAAGTAAATGTCATCGACATAAGATAATGCTTCATCATCATATATTTGTAGTAATTCTGTTACTCTCGCTGAGAATACTCCCGGGCTGTTCTTGTACCCCTGGGCTAACCGACAGAATTGTTTTTGAGTGCCATTTATTGAGAATGCAGTTAAATATCTGCTCTCTGGTGCTATGTTTTGACAAAAGAATCCATTAGAGATGTCTAATGTTGTTTTGTATTTTTTGCGCACTATGTTATTCATTAGTGCAGCACTATGTGAGTTTTGCACTGCAAAAGTTTTGCAACATGTGTTAAGGTGTCGGTAATCCAAAACTAGACGATATGAATTGTCTGGTTTGGAGACCGGAAACAAAGGGTTGTTCATTTGTGAGGTGCAAGTTTCAATCACCCCCTGGTATTCTAGCTGATCTAGTATTTCATTTACCTGTTTTTTAGCTTCTTGCTTAATTGGGTACTGCCTTTGTGCAGTAGGTTGTGATTTTAACTGGATTTTGTGAGGAGGAGAGTCCTCATCCCATCCCACGTGATTTTTATATAAAGCAGGAGCTAGAGCTACTGCCCACTTTCTGGCAAGTGTGTATTTTTTATGAATTGGGATATGATTTGAGAAGGCAGGCATAATTACTTCTTCGCCATGAGGGCAATCCCTGACAAACTCTGGTGGCCAGTCTTTTTCAGCTAGAAGGATATCATAGCCCTTGGAGAGATTATCCCAAAATAGTCCCCTTATTTTTCTAGTCTTATCTCCCTCTATACGTAATGTTATTTCGTATATTTTGTGAGGTTTGCTAACTCTGGTGTCCGCAGTTTCCACTTGAAGATATTCATTCGTGTCCACTGTCTCCAGATGATTCATAAGGACTTTGCGAGCTATGCTCACTTCTGCTGCGCTGTCTAGCATTGTCTGAGCCCATTCCCCGTTTTTCAGTTGTGTCCTCAGAATTCTCGGCATTGTTAACTATTTTAATGCTGGCTACCTTCTTCTTTGGAAATTGTAATTTCTTTTTTAGCTGAGCAGGTTCCTTGTCTTTGGACTTGGCGTGCTCTTCTCTTTGTTCTGATCGTCCTCTTCTTTCTGATTTCTGCGAGGAAGTCTGAAAAGATTGAGAGGGACGTGTATCAATGTCTTGATATCTATCAGGCTTTTTAATATTATCCCTATTTCTAAGGTTATATCTTTTCCCAGAGGGGTCACTCTGTGGTGACCTGTGTCTTTGGTTCGGAGATTTTTCTCTTCGCCTAGGAGACCTTCCTCGGGACTGGAATTTCTTTTCTTTAGGATTGGATTGTTTGTTTCCATCCCAGTTCTTTTTTGGTGATGTAGAATTATTATTAAAAAACATTTTTTCAGGACTTTCAATTAGTTGCGGTTTTACTGGTATTCCACCTAAACTATCTCTACCTAGTTCCTCATAGGATTTTTCTATGATTCTGGCAATTTCAGCTGGTTGGTCTGCTATATCTGTCTCTTTTAACCTCTGGTGGATCGCCACGTTTGCTGCTTCTCCTTTTATGTTGGCTAATAGTATAGCCGAGACCTGCTTGAAGTCTTTTAGTAATTTCATACCAAGAGTTAAAGCGGGTTCAGGACCATATTCATCTTGAATTTGTTTTAGCACATCTGGTATTACCAAAATGGATGGAACACCGTGCGTTTTTGTGTAGATGGAAGCAAAGACTGTACCCCAAGTGTCACAGTCCTTAATGTGTGGTGCGATTCACATTGGAAGACAGATAGTCAGAATCCTGTGCTTTTCTAGCGGGGTGGTGTCTGGAAACACCGCCTCTATTTGGGTGATTTTCTGCGCTAGCCAGAATGGTATTTGTTCCCGTTTAGCCGGTACTTTACCTAGGCAGGACTGGATGTTCTGTGGTGTAATTTTATTTGTGTTCCCCTGGTGAGGGGTCAGCTGTGGGAGTTTAATCGCTGGCTGAATTGTTGAAGTCCGCATCACATATTGGACTAATTGTCTGTGTATTTTTATTAGTTGTTTTAGCTGTGTTAACAGCTCTGCTGCACACATCCCATTGATGTCTGGATGTGGTGTGTATCCGGCTAGGACCGGCCACGTTGCTCCTGGTCTACCTAAAGGACCGAGCCTGGTGATGTGATTATTGTGTTTTAGGGCGCCATCAAATAAGAGCAAATGCTCTTGAAATTTGAGTGGTACTTCCACCTCCTCGAAAGGAGTGTACGTTTCAGGAGGTTCCTCTATTTTGTAATAGTGGAAGTACTTTGTTACAGGATTTGCTGCTGGAAAATTTATCCATGAATAGTATACCTCTGTCTGCCGATATTCGTGTGCCTCAATTACGAATATGACTGTGCCACCTCTAGGTGTCAGTCCATTTTCTATAAGTTTTATGGTTATAGATTTCCTTTTGATGACCGGGATGAGTATTATATCCGGGTCTGCGTCTTGCATGGTAGCATCAGCTGCTGCGAGTTCAGTTGCTAATCTAACTGCCTCTCTTTCATCCTCATTGTCTGACATTTTACTGTCCAAAAGGTTATTTTATTTGTTTGCAGATCAGGTTTCTTATGGAAACAAAGATTAGATGCACAATATTTTGGAACTGTTTTTATCCTTCAACGTTGACTAAACCAAGTACCATACATAGGAGTTTCTTCCTGCGAGGTTTGGCGGATATTACCTTTCACCCACTCCAGACGTCTTTGGAGTATTTGGGAAAAGGGGTCTGAGTGAGAAAGCACGACTGAGTTACTCTAAATGTCTTACGTTAGTTTTATCGCCCTTTCCAAACGCGTTGGGCGCCATGTAGTGTAGTTCCTATCATCCCAATAGGCTCTGCGCATTGGAATAATACCTACAGCAGTAAAGGCCTAGACCAGACGTTAACTAGGTCTACTACTGTCGATACTAGACTTAAAGTTTTGGGTTTGCCAGCTTAGCTCAGAGTTCACTAGAAACTTTCTCGAATGTTCAAGGAGGACTTAACTTCCCTGATTAGACAAGAAGGGATTTAGTTTCTGACAACCATAGAACATGACAACTTTGCTCTCCCCTAATCAAGAGTAAATCTCGAGAGTCGTGTGAACAAAAGGCAATTTATTTTACTCAGTCAGTACGTGCATTCTTAGTCTCATCAGATTGTAGAGAAAAGGAAGAGACGGGCGTGTTCAATAAAAAGGTGTTATTTATTGATCAGTCTCTTTTCTCATACAAGAGAAATGGATCGATATTATTGCAATACTTATAGTTAAGTAAAGTGCATACATTAAAAGCAATAGTATAAAATAATACTGTAAAAACATTGATATGGTTTCTAAGCCATAAGATGTTTTAAAATGAATAAAATATATTATATACACATATACATTTGACTAAACGTACTCAACTGGTGTTTCTAAATACGCCTACCCCGTGTACCTGACCTAAGCCTAATACGTGGGCGGGAATAGAAAGTTACAGTTTAAGTTAAGTTTGTTTTTGCCAAGTGAATAACTAAAGAATTCTCTGTGAGGGGTTATTCAGTTCTGTACCTGGAATCTAGGTTGAATGAGGGATGGTATCTCTCGTCTCTGGTCTCGATATTCCAGGCTGCCTGCGAGGGCTACCCAGAAACGCCGGTGCTGGATTTCTCGGCAGGAGAAAGCAGCTTCTCTCAGCGCGTCAGGAAGGCGGGGCTGCGCCAGCGGGGTCTGCTCTGCTCTTCGCTTCGGCAAGTATGGCTGCTCCGTCTCGTCACCACGCGTGTGTTTGCATAGGGCAATATCGGTAATATTTATACCTTTAAGGTGCCGAGATTGACGTAAGGATGGACATAGATACGTCAATAAGGATGTCATACGACTTGCTCGTTAGCACATTCTTTTACTGAAGTTCTCGGTGAAATCAAAACAATGGCCGCAGGGTTTTGCCCAGGTTGTCATAGGTTTGATTTGTTATGAGAACTCCGTATGCCTTATCAGGGGCTGGAGGAATATCGCTTGTCTAATTAGATCGCAAGCGTTATGACCTAATCAGATAACACGTTCCTGTGCCGTAGTGTGACTGTGTCAGATAACGGTATCTGCATCATGGGGGTTTTCTGCCTCATGGGCTGACTGCTAGTTAACTTGTTGGTTTGTTCAACCAGAATAGGGTCAGGAATAGGGGGATCGATTCAGAACCTATAGGAATACATCACAACTCAATATAGCTCTCATGTAACTGTGAGAATAAATGCCACTTTATAGTGAAAAAAACAATAATATATATTCAGTACCAGTTAATCTGACTCATGTCATTATTTCAATTGTCATGCATGAGTGAAGTGTTGGGTGAGGGGAGTGGGTGCACTAGAAACAGTTATTAGTGATTTGGTTGCGTGCCTGTGTCCTTCTGCAGGATTCTCCCCGCGTGCATGACGCACATGTGCAGGTGGGCGGTTGTCCCCTTCCGACTCACTGCCAGAGATCTCTACAGGTATCCTGCGCTTGGTAGCAATGTTGTGGAGTATTGCACACACGGCCACGATGCGGCAGCAGACCTCAGGCTCGTATTTGAGGGCCCCACCAGTCTTGTGAAGTATGCGGAATCAGCTCTTCAAAAGCCCAAATGTCCTCTCAATGCAATTTCTTGTGCATATGTGTGCAGCATTGTAACGCCGTTGCTGTGGTGTTGCAGGGTTGAGGTATGGGGTGAGGAGGTACTCACAGAGACCGTAGGCGCTGTCAGCTGAATGAAAGGAGCAGAGGGTGAGTGCCTGTTATGCGCAGCTACATGGTCACAGTGTACTATTTGGTGGCATGTGTACTTAGCTAATAGGTGTCCTTCGCCAAAGTCTCCCCTGTCCAGTCGTGTGTGCATGCCGCTGTGCCGGAATATGAAGGAGTCATGTGTGCTCCCCGGGTATTGTGCCACTATGTCCGTGATGATTGTCTTAGCGTTGCACACCATCTGGATATTCAGGGAGTGGTAAGACTTGCGGTTCCAGTACATGTATTCTGTTTGTGCAGGTGGGCAGATGTGGATGTGGGTACAGTCAATGCATCCTATTACATGTGGGAATTGCGCAATGTTGTAGAAATGAAGCTTGGTTTGATTCAAGTCCTGTTGGGTGGTCAGAAATGTGATGTAATGGTGTAGCATTTCCTCCAGGAAACTCCTTAGGCAGCGGGACATGGTGCTCTGGGAGATCCCCCCCTGCAACAGCGACTATCCCCTGGAAGCTTCCAGAGGCCAGGAGGTGCAGGCTGCACAAGACCTGGACATGGGTGGGCACGGCATTGGTCCTCCTTGTTGGGTGCTGCATCAGGGCGTCTAGGTCCCGGATCAGCTTAGTGATCATTGCCCCATTCAGGCGGTACTTGGAGTAGATTTGCTCCGCAGTTTGGCCCAGAAGGGTGATCCGCTGGTGGAATATTCGCTCCTGGATCCTGCGTCTGTTCCTTGCTGCAGCCTGGAGCCTTCGCCGCCTGACCACCATGTAGATTCCTGGCATTGTGAGAGTCATCATGCTCCTACTGTGTCTCCTTAAGTGTGTTTGATCAGGCCTGCACCTGCGGCTAGTTAATTTTTTTAAACATTTTTTTTTCTTCATGGTTACCACCTGGTTTGGGTTCTCCTTAAATTGCGCGTCGCAAATAGCGATTTTCTGATTTTTCGCTGTTTGCGAGTTTTCATGAATTGCGTTAGCGATTATTTAGCGGGTTCGCAATATATTTCGCAGAATCCATGGATTCTCGCTAAATCCGATTCGCAATAGGGGTTCCTCCTAGATTCTGCAAATTATTTTGCGATTTCGCAATTTATTTTTTGCGATTTCGCAAATTTTAATTTTTTCTAATCATGAATTGCTTTTCTTTTAATTGCGATCGCAATAGCTTATTCGCAGCTATTGCGATCGCAATTTTGATTTTTGAATCTGGCTGTAAGTTCAGTAACTATCCCAAGTAGGAAAAATATTCCACTCTCATAAAAACCTGTCCCTGTGCTGTCAGACTGCAGGATTTTTTGTTCTTAGGCCTACCACCATAAAATATGATTTTTGTACATTTGTAGATTAATCTAAACTATTCATAAGAACAATAAATGAGTCTAAAAGTCATTGAAGGCTTCTGGCTGTACGGGAATTTAATACTGCATCATCGGTGTATAAAAGTACTGGGATATCCAATTCTAGGGACATCAGGGCTAACATTTGATAGCACCCCCTCCAATCAATTTACATACATAATAAACAAAAAAGGCTCAAAAAGTAACCCTGGCGGACTCCTCTTTTTAAATTAATTAAATACATTTTTCGGACTGTGTGTTACGGGTGCACACGTGGGAAGTTTACCTTTTGTGTAGTTTCTCCTATTTGGTTTTAAACCCTGTATGTGGTTAATGCCTTTAGTAGGTGTTTGGACTGTGCTATTTGGTGGTGCACATTAAATTGGTGATTCAAATTGCTTTGGGTTTAAGCTGACCATTATAATGGTTGCTTTGGGTTAAGGGATACCCGAATTGGTTTTTGAATATATTTGGGGTTTTATTACCCTGTCATAGTTTGGGCTGTGGTTTTCCATTTCTTTTGGGTAGACCTGTTTTTTTCTTTGGTTGTGCAGTTGGGGGTTGTAGATCCCTCTTCTGCCACTGTTGTGTGCCTTAGTTTGTGGTGCACTTGGCTACTCATGATTGTGCCCATAGTTTGGGACATGAGTTTTGTGGATAGTTTCCACTGGATTTAATGTATGTTTTTAATTAACTTGCTTTCTTTTGTTTGTGATCATTATGAAATGGAAATGAGTGTAGCATTATAGTTCTCATCCATCTTCCTTTATCCTCATATGTATGTTTGGCAACTTTCATACATTTGTTGTTGTGATCATTTTTAGCATGGAGATGATGTATAATTTTTCTTATTATTACATCCTCTTTTATAGCAACGTGTATATTATCATCTTCACATATGTTAATTGTTTTCTATCATTATGAAAGGGGGATGTGTTATAATGTACCTTTACTTAATACACCCTCCCTGCAGAAGTTCTCTCCCTGCTGCTCAACCACTAATGATGTCAGATAGAATGTTGATAGTGCTTGGTTTAGAAGAGTGTGTCAGTTAGTACTTCTGCAGGGAGGATGTATTAAGTAAAGGTACATTATAACACATCCCCCTTTCATAATGATAGAAAACAAATAACACATGTGAAGATGATAAAATACATGTTTCTACAAAAGAGGATGTAATAATAAGAGAAAGTACATATCATCCCCATGCTAAAGATGATCACAATAACAAATGTATGAAAGTTGGTAAACATACATATGAGGACAAAGGAAGATGGATAAGAACTCAAATACTACACCCATCTCCCTTTCATAAAGATCACAAACAAAAAGAAAGCAAGTTAATTAAAACATACTTCAAAACCAGTGGAAACTATCCACAAAACTCATGTCCCAAACTATGGGCACAATCATGAGTAGCCAAGTGCACCACAAACTAAGGCACACAACATTGGCAGAAGAGGGATCTACAACCCCCAACTGCACAACCAAAGAAAAAAAACAGGTCTACCCAAAAGAAATGGAAAGACACAGCCCAAACTAAGACAGGGTAATAAAACCCCAAAAACATTCAAAAACCAATACGGGTATTCCTTAACCCAAAGCAACCATTATAATGGTCAGCTTAAACTCAAAGCAAATGAATCAGCAATTTAATGTGCACAACCAAATAGCACAGTCCAAACACCTACTAAAGGCATTAACCACATACAGGGTTTAAAACCAAATAGGAGAAGCTACACAAAAGGTAAACTTCCCACGTGTGCACCAGTAACACACAGTCCGAAAAACACACTAGGTGCGTAACAATGACGCACAGTCCAAAAAATTTTCTCTTTTTAAATTGAAAGGCTGAATGCATTCACTGTCAGGCCATTATGGAGGTCTCTCATTAAAGAAACAAGTGCCTGATCCACCCCCATGGACCCTAGCTCAGACCAGAGCTTATCTCTATTAACTTTGTCAGAGGCTGAGCTGAGATCTATAAAGGCCAGATGAACTGAACCCCCTCTGGCCTAAGTGTATTTGTAAATCAGGAGTTGTAAATGTAGGTTCTGTTCAGCCGGTTCCCTACCGGGCCTAACGCCATATTGTACATCAGAAAGAATTTCTTTCTCATTTGCCCACTTATTCAATATCTCGAAGACCACTCTCCTTTTAATCTTAACTTCAACATCAACTTCGGAGATTGGTCTACAACAGGCAGGGTCTGCTCTGGCTCCTTTTTTTTATTTTATATATGGGCACTATTACTAATCGTTCCCAGGCCTCTGAAAAAGGGCCTCTCATGGCTGTGTTTACCTGAAGTGTGCTGCTTCCTATTGGCAAGTGCAACTGTATAGTCAGTTCTACTTCTTTTGACCTCCTCTCTCTTATGGTGTGCTTTTTAAAGACATCAGGAACTCATTCTTAGCCTGGTCACAATTATCGTCAAACCATTTGGAGGACTTGGGGGGACCTGCTAATCCTGTCTTGATAAGGGCTGAGTAAAAGGCTTTGAGGATGTGAGCAACTGTGGCCTGAACATCAAGACAGATCCTAAAATCCTCCTGACATGACTGCAACATGTCCATGTTAGATTCCTCAGGAGTAATAATACCCCATTTTATCCTGCATCCCTTATCTTTGCTGGTGACTACCACTTTGTAAAGTTCACTTATACCCAGACTCTTTGTTTCCCACAAAACAGTAGTTATTAGAGGATGATGCTCATTATAAGGATTCCATTCAGGTTAAAAACTTTATAGCGAGGGAAAAAAGCCCTGTACACAAAAATGTAACTAATAATAGATCCTGACCCAGGGCCCTTACAAGTAGGTACACCAACCGTCTGCTCAAGTGCTCTTTTCGGGGACTATTATATTATGCTAGTCATTGATCATTATTATCTGATTTGAAAGGTATGCTGGCGTCATGCCACTTTTGAATGCCACTTTTGAAGGACCAGGGCCAGAAGTCCTGGTCCTTCTTTCATAAATCCTTGGCCTTTTTGTGCCTAGCCACTAGATACAAAGGGACAAACTAGCAGACTCAAGTATGCTCCTGAGCAATTACAGGCTTTTCGAGTACCTGTGTCCTCAAACTGCATAGGAGCACATTTACTAGAAAAAATAAACCATGCTCTAACTGTGGTTTCCGCTTCACTCCCAGAATGGAAGCTAAGAAGAAAATTCAATCACCTAGTTCCAACCCATCAACCTCTCAGAACAACATTTTCTCTTTGATTAGCCTAAACTGTCGCTCTCTACCAAAACACAAATGTGATATCTTTGATTTATTATTTAATGACTAACCTGATTGCGGTCTTTCTTACAGAGACCTGGCTCCATGAGAGTTCAGGTCCAGATGTTGCTGCGGCGTTACCTACAAATTACACTATAGTCAGGAATTATCGCATTGCGGAAATGGGTGGAGGGATAGCAACTATCTTTAAGAAAGTCTTCAAATGCAACTTTGAACATCTCCCTTTCCCCAACTAAGGCAGCCTCTTTCAAGTTTACTCTCTCCCCTAATTTTACCTTTTCAGGTATACTCGTCTATCGCCCCCCCTTCTCCTCCTCCTGGATTTCGACTTTTGCTGAACTCATAGCTCCTTTTGCTACGAAAACAGCCAACTTCTCCCTTTTAGGAGAACTAAATCTCCATTTAGAAAATACAGCATTTAAAAATAGTTCCAATCTCATAGCAGATTTGGCCTCTTTGAATATCCATCTACTAAATTATTGGCCTACACATGAAGCAGGTCATTTTTTGGACCCCATTCTTTCTAATCTGACAGAGATCACTTGTTTTCCGGCTCTTCCTACAAGCTGGTCTGATCACTATGTAATTAAATTCAACTTAACACTTTCAGCATACTCTTCATCTACTTTTAGTACACCCGATTCGCAATTCAGAAATTGGAAAAAATTAGACATCATTGCCTTAAATACATTCCTCAGTCCCATAGACCCTGTTCCTCGCAGCAAGTAATCCCCCTGTCATCCTCAGTGCAAATTTGGCTTTTAGATGCCATAAACACCAGTCTACCCCTTGCAAATAAAAAAACAAATAACCATCGACCACCAGCTCCTTGGTTTAATGAGTCACTGAAACTCGAAAAAGCAAATTGTAAAGTCATGGACAGAAAGTGGAGAAAGAACTACACTCTTAAATCTAAATCTGCCTATAAAAACACTTAAAAAAATATCATAACTCTGCAAATCTGCTCAAGCAGACTATGTCTCCACTACCATTGCAAATGCTGTAAATTGTTCCAAGACTCTTTTCAATACAGTTAATGAACCCGCTGGCTCTAATACCCAAGCTTTGTTTCCTGCACTAAATTAACCAAAATGTGAGGCTTTGGCCTCCTTTCTCATTCAAAAAGTAGATAAGATATACCAAGATATTGTGCTGGAGCAGGTGAGAAATCCCTCTGCTTCTCCATTACAGCATCCGTCTCTTGAAACAATTGACTCACTCCCAAATCAAGCAGAGCAACCTGACCTCCCTGACCACCTTCTTGAGTCCTGGCCTCTGCTAAAAACAAATAGCTTAGTCAAACTTCTTAATAATACGAAATCTGAATCTCCTAATGATCCATTGCCTATTTCAGTATTTTGTGTGGAGTTCCGAAGGCCACCTCCATCTCCCTCTATAGACGTAAGCTGCACTGGCTTAGGGTGGAAAACTGGGTAAAATTCAAGGCACTGAGCTATATGCATAAAATAAAAACTGGTCATGCTCCTCATTATCTTCAGTCTCTGGTCAGTCGGTACTTTCCCTCCCGAAACCTTCGCTCCGCCACCCAAGGGAGGTTCATCTTCCCTAAATGTACATTTTTTTGGATGGGCGGTAGGTCTTTTTTTTATCTTGGACCTCGCTCTGGAATGTTTTACCCACAGCTCTCTGTAACGAGACAAACTACTTTCAATTTCGCAAGTCCTTAACCCCTTCGCTGCTAGGCCTTTTCCACTCCAGTGATAAGCCTTTTTATGGCTATTTGGGGTAGAGCGTGCTTAGGCCCCTGTAACTTTTTGGCCACATAAGGTATCCACGCCAATTTTGCGTCCTTTTCTTCCAACATCATGGGGATTCTAAAGGTACCCACGGTTTGTGGACTCCCTTGGAGGGGTCCCAGAAATTAAGCAAAATACAGTAAAATTTTTGTTTTTTTCAGAAAAATGGGATAAACGGGCTGCAAAGGAAGACCTCTGGGTTTTTCCCTGCAAATGTTATCAAAAAGGGTTTGTGGGGCTGGTATTACCATTTTCCCAGCTTTTAGGGAATGACAGTCTTTTGTCAGAGAACCAACATTTTTCACACAGTTTTGGCAGTTTTCTGGGACATAGCCTATTTTTGCTATTTTTAGTGCTTCCAACCTCCTTCCAGTTCATGGTAAAAATGAGTATGATAGCAATAATGGATTCTGGAAAGCTATACATTGTATTAAAGTAGGCAAAACTCTAAATTCAGAAAGGGGTCATTTGTCTAAATCCATGAAGGTTTCTTTATAGAAACTAACAGTTAAATATTGGAAAAAATGAAAATTAGTTGAAAAAAACAGCCTTTTGTGTCAACGTTTTCACCTGTAACTTCTTATAATTATGACAGCTCTTTGCAAGCAATATACCGTTACATTTGCTGGACCTTCCTGATTGGGGGGATATATGTGAGTTGTAGGCTCACCAAGAACCCGACGAACCCAGAGCCAAATACTGCGCAGCAACTTTCAATTGAATTTTATTACGTACCAGGTTTAGAGCAATTATTCTTCGAAAATGTATACATGGAAAAATCGGTATGAAAGACACCTATGTATTTCTGAAATGGGTACAAATTATAGAGTTTAGAAACAGTACATATTTGCACATTTTCAAAATTGGGAATACTCATACTAGCATGAGAATTATTGGTCATTTTTCAAAATGACTTCTTTTTTACACCATGTCTTTCATTTGGAAGGCAGAAATGTATCACAACTCAACAGGTAACAACAGTTGCTTTACAAATCTGAATTACCCTAAGTCTCCCGATAAAAATGGTACCTCACTTGTGTGGGTTGGCCTTGTGCCTGCGACAGGAAATGGCGCAAAACACAACGTGGTCACACCTCAATTTTGGCAGTGAAAAATGACCCTTTTTTGTCCTAGTTGTAGTTTTTAAACCCTAGCTCGGCCCGCACCTAGGGAAACCTAGCAAACCTATACATTTTTGAAAATTATATACCCTGGGGAATCCAGGATGGGGTGACTTGACTGCTTCCCACCAGGTTCTGTTACCCAGAATCCCTTGCAAACCTAAAACATTGACTAAAAAAAGCCTTTGCTTCACATTTCTGTGGTGGAAAGTTCTGGAATCTGCGTAGTTCAACAAATTTCCACCAACCCAGCGTTCCCCAAAGTCTCATGAGAAAAATGGTACCTCACTTTCGTGGGTCAGCGACAGGAAACGGCGCAAAACGCAACGTGGTCGCACCTCAATTTCGCAGTGAAAAATGACCCTTTTTTTGCAAAGTGCTTACCTGTAGTTTTTTAACCCTAGCTCTACCGGCATCTATGGAAACATAGCAAACCTTTACATTTTTTTAAACTATTCAGGATGTGGTGACTCGACTGCCTCCCACCAGGTTCTGTTACCCAGAATCCCTTGCAAACATAAAAAATTGACAAAAAAACAAATTTTCCTCACATTTCTGTGGTGGAAAGTTCTGGAATCTTCGTGGATCAACAAATTTCTACCCTCTCCGCGTTCCCCAAAGTCTTCTGAGAAAAATGGTACCTCACTTGCGTGGCTGCGACAGGAAATGGCGCAAAACGCAACGTGGTTGCACCTCAATTTCGCAGTGAAAAATGGCCCTTTTTTGGCAAAGTGCCTACCTTTAGTTTTTTAACCCTAGCTCTGCCGGCACCTAGGTAAACCTAGCAAACCTATACATTTTTGAAAACTAGACACCCAGGGGAATTCAGGATGGGGTGACTCGACTGCCTCCCACCAGGTTCTGTTACCCAGATTCCCCTGCAAACCTAACAATTTGGGAAACAAAACGCATTTCCCTCACATTTCTGTGGTGGAAAGTTCTGGAATCTGCGTAGATCAACACATTTCCTCCCACCCAGCGTTCCCCCAGGTCTCCCGATAAAAATGGAACCTCATTTGCGTGGGTGGCTTAAGGACTCAAAATGTGAGGTTTGCATGGAATTCTGGGTAGGAAAACGTTGGGGGACCCACGCATGCCATACCTCGCTGGACTCCCCCGAGTGTCTAGTTTTCAGAAATGTTTGGGTTTGGTAGTTTCCCAAGATGGCCACTGAGCCCGGGGCAAAAAACTCAGGTGCCTCCCCAAAAAAAACAGGTGGATTTGCTATAGGTAATTTTAAAGTCTCCACCGTACGATTTGGGCCTTTTCCTGTTGCAGCCACTATGCCTACCCACGCAAGTGAGGTACCATTGTCATCGGGAGACCTGGGAGAACGCTTGGTGGGAGGAAATTTGAGGATCCACGCAAATTTCACAACTTCAGCACACAGAAATGTGAGAAAAAAGTGAATTGTTTTGCAAAATTTGAGGTTTGCAGTGGAATCTGGGTAGGAGAATGGTGAAGGACCCACGCAAGCCATACCTCGCTGGACTCCCCCGGGTGTCTAGTTTCCAGAAATGTGTGGGTTAGGTAGGTTTCCATAGATGGCCGCCGAGCCGCGGGCCAAAAACTCATGGGAACCCCCTTGCAAAACCAGGTTGGTTTGTGATAGGTAATTTTGATGTCGCCTCATTAGGTTTTGGGCCCTTGCCTGTTGCGGGTCCTTGAGCCACCCACACAAGTGAGGTACCATTTTTATCAGGAGACCATGGGGAAAGCTAGGTGGGAGGAAATTTGTGTGAGCCCAGTGATGCCACGCTTTCCCACACAAAAATGTGTGAAAAAACAGATTTTTTCCCAGCTAAAATTGAGGCTTGCAAGGGATTCTGGGTAAAGGAATGTTGGAGGATCCACGCAAGCCATATCTCCTGAGAAGCCCCCGGGTGTCTACTTTTCAGAAATGTGTGAGTTTGGTAGGTTTCCCTAGATGGTCATCTAGCACGGGGCCAAAAACCCAGATGACCCCCCTTGCAAAAGCTGGTGGTTTTGAATCTCTACCAGTGTACACACGAAAATTAAAAACATATCCTGTCTTTCTCTCAGACAACATATTGTAGAATCTAGGTTGCGGGGACAATCGATATTTGCCCGGCGGTATCGCCTCTTAAACCCATGAAATATTAATCAATGAAGAGGCAGGCGCTGGAGACGGGAAGGCAGGAAACAAGGTTTATTCTCTCCGGAGGAGAACACATCAGTTAGACAGCAGGTATCGTTCTGAGGTGCTCTAACTGCATCTCTGAGGCCTGGCCTCTTATATACAGGTTTTATTGCTTTATTACAGATTACATGTTCATGGCAATGCTTTGATGTACGGAAAGACATTCCCGGAATCTCCCCTTCGGGCCCGTTCCCACACACATTTACAGTAGAAGTCCCCACCCCGGTCACAACAGGTGATGATTATCGCGCAGCTGGATATTCCGCCGATTCATGGAATGTGGGGGGTTCGATCGGATCTCATGGGGTGGGGGCTTTGATCAACTCGGGGGTCCTTTGATGAGGGAAGCTTTCTACTGTACGGGGAGGGGCGAGGAATAGTATCGGCAGAGCTGGGTGTCGGCCTGGGAACGAGGAAGACAAACGGGCACACGGGGAAAAAGGGGTTTGCATCAAAGGGCCTGGGACCATGAAAAGGAATGAAGGGAGGTGTCGCGCTGGGAACAGGATGGGGTTCTGAGGCAGAGCTGCGCTGAAGAGGGGTTTATGGCTCAAGGCAAGTGCGAGCAGGGGGGGGTTGGTCAGCGTGCAGGCTTGGTGAGGGCGAAGGGCTATGTCGGGGGCCAGTGGCATGCAAAAGGGCTGTTCTGATCGAGGCACCTAAAATGGCGGGCGCGCACGACAAAAAGTGTGGCATCAGGGGGAAAGGCAAGATGGCGCAGATAATGTTTACCAAAATCGTACTCATTTTCCACAGTCCTCCCTTTAACATATTCAAGACATCTTGCTGGTCTATTTCCTATTCATGTCTATTGTGGTGGTCATAGGTAAAAAGTAGGAACCCAGGTGAAGGAGCTATAAACATTACATTTCAAAATCGCTCATCTTAGGAGGCGGGTCCATCGATAAAACTCGTTTTGCAGGAAAGTTATAGTAATGCAGACAAAAATGATTCTGTAGTGAGAGCATTGCGTACATTTCATAGCTACTTATAGTCGGTTGGAATGTAAACTGATAGGTTATTACATATCCGAGTTCTGTTCATTGTTGGTTGCTGTTTAATCAATACATTGGTGGCTGGGAGAGAAATGAGACATAGTAGAAACGATAATTAAGGAATGTTCGAAGTTCGCGAGTTCTCAGCATGTTGGTTTCCGTCTTCCGTTGGCACTGTGGAGCACCGGCGGTGGAGCTTATGGGTCCAGCTCTATTCTAGATTCCGCGTTGCAGGGCACGACCTTTTTCTTGCTTTCCCGGTCAAAAAGGTCCTTTTCGCCCCGTGTCCTTTGGAGTCGATAGTCAAAGAGTTCAGGTGGAAGAAGAGTGTGTAAGTAGTCCATAGGGTAGGTCGGAGAAAAAGGGGGATGGAGCAGGGCCAGATCGGGAACAGACCAGGGGGCGGAGAATTCCAAGTAGGCGGGCTCATGACTGAGTTCAGAGAGCGGGGACTTTTCGGCACACATTTGAACATTGAGCAGGGGCATCAGGTCAGCCCTTTCCTCTCATTTTGTCGGAAATAGCGCCTCGTCCTGCAGCTCTTTTCTGTCGCGGTCTCGCCTTGGCCAATGTCGCAGATGTTCCATAGTCTGTAGTCAGGCCACGTGCTCCCACATCCGGTCCTTCTTTCCTCCGACAGTCGTACCCTTAAAATGGGTTTGAAAAGACAGTCTTTAGAGAATTGGTAGAGGAAGGTAATCACATAAGTCTATTTCTCTCCCAGCTCCAGGCACAAAATGAAAACGTCCGTTATATTAGGGTTCACAACTAACATATAAATGACCGATGATGGGCCTGTTGGATTTACTATGACTTTCCTTCACAACTATTTATTACAGTTACGACAGTTCATCTGATGGAGACCCACCTTCGTAATACGAGCCTGACAAAGCTATACCATTCTCTAGGGCTTTATATTCATAAAGGGTGCTGTGAGCTATCAACATGGTACTAATAGGTATCTTGCTGAGGGACGAACATAGGCTAAACATTTTTCATTCTATCAATGCATCTTGCCTTTCAACTAAACATTTTCGCTTTCATCAGTGTTCATTGCAATGATTTTCTTCGCTTCGGTCTAATCCTGTAACTTTGTAAAACATCATTCTGGTTCCTATGTAGCCTCTTATGGCCTGATTACTAAATTAGAAAAGACAGGGGTCTTATGGGAAACAACTAGGGACATAGAAAAACTGTGGTAAGGGCGTAAGTAGACCCATCTCTTATGACCGGGGGTGAGGGACAGTTTTATAACTCTCGTCTGGGGCAGCTGATACGAAACAGGGGCGTTCCTGGAATATGAGGATGTTTTGATCATTTTTACTGTTTTGGGTATTGCGACAATTCGGGACGGGGAAGGTCGCGTATTCTGAGGCATTTTATTTCATCATAGGAGCCGCTGACATGTAGTTCCCTTATTACGGGTCAGATTAGGGAACCTCAGTCGTCTTACCTGTCCTTTCCCTCATCGCCAACTCTCGGTTTCGTCAATTTAGCAGAAAGGAGAGGCAATGACACGGTCTCAGGGTGATTGTATTAAAGACAAGTTTTGTGCAAATACTGGCGGTATTTGAAGCCAATTGGGTGGTGTGCTAGGGGTGGCGGTTTGCCAATTTAGGTGCTAGTCGTTCGGAAGAGTGAGAGTGTGGAGAGAGAGAGAGAGAGAGAGAGAGAGAGAGAGAGAGAGAGAGAGAGAGAGAGAGAGAGAGAGAGAGAGAGAGAGATGTGCAACAATAGGCTAGATAGTACATGTGCAACATAGGGAGCGGCCGTGTATTTAAGATAGATTATTCAGCGCATTACTCGATACAAGACATCGCAGGTCTGTGTTAGTATTTTGAAAGCATGCGGTTCAGGACGGACGAGCATTAAGTCGGGTACGGGGGACATGCATTGAGAAAAAGGAAAAGGGCACTATTGTGTCGCACTCCTTGCATTCTTGGTCCTTTGACCAGTTGAGTCGACGCTTCAGTCACGCACAAACATTCTTTCATAGTTTCAGACATACGTGGCATGTGTCCACTCGCGCAACCTGGATTAAGGGTGATCATTTCTCATCAAGTCATACTATTTATTGGCTCGTTTGTTACATGAGCAGTTGGTGGGTGTGCTTAGGTGCCACCTTGCGGCGCTAGTCCGCTTCGCGTATCAGACATGGCAAGGCTTCAGATCTTCGCCACACCTCGGTTGTGATCTCTGATGTAACCTGCAGAGGGAGGGAAAAGAGGGGAAGGGAGGGGGACAACATTCGCGCATATCAAATGCATGGATTCAAGAGTCCTTTACTTACCTCATACCCGTCTTATCTCCCCGGGATAGAATCCCTGAGGTTGTGGTTTCTGGAGCCGGGGGGGGGGGGGGGGCAGTGTGTCCTTATAGGCCGTGAGTAGGAAAACGTTAGAGAATCAGAAGTACTTAGCGCGAAGTTTCTAGTTGGTAGGTGTATTTAACTATCGGGGTCCTTAAATCTCTTTCAACGCTGTGATGTTTTAAGGTTTTTCAGCTCTTCGGTCAACTCTGTTCCCTAGTACCTTTGAGTGTCGTATCTTTATAATATTCTATCATTTACATCGTTTCACTTTACCCATCCTTTATATTCCATTTTTCACACCATTTCGCTTTTACCCATCCCCGGAAATCGAGGTCTTCCTCCATGTGCGAGTCCCTGAGTCAGTCGCATATTTGACGGTAGGGTGTCGTGTCTCAGATTCGATCCTCCATCCGGGGCTGGGCAACCATCTTCTATTAACCTTAAAGAGAGAGCAGAGTAGGGTGCACAGAAAAGAATTCTCCCGCCGATCCCACATTTTTAAATAAAGCATGCAATACCCGTTCATAGTTTCGAAAACCTTTATTTTGCAGAATCATTTCAGCACGTGGATTATGAGGGTGCAGTCGTATTTGGCCGGACACGGCAATGGCTAAAGTGCGTACAGTAGGGGGGTTGTTTTGCAACAAAAAAACATTTAGAAAGGTTTATCCATTCATTCGTAGGAAACTAAAACATCTATCAATTGGTTGGGGGGAATCGGGGGCATTTATTTCATAATTTAGAAGCATAGTCAGGCTAGTTGCAATCAGATTTCCTATATGCATACCGCGTGCGTGCGTCATAAGCGAGGTTATACATTAGCTATATATAAAAAAAATATATATAATACATCGTACATTTGTAATCAACATTTTTAACGGGATCCTTTTACATGTTCGTTGAGTGAGCTCTCCTTCTTTCTTGTCAAGTGGACAAAGGATCATATATGTCTCAGAACATCAAGTTTTGTATTAGTAAAAAGGAACACCACGAGGTGTTCGTAAGTTCCTATTGATACCGGCGCCATTTTGGGCGGGGCCGGGTTAGTCCGGAAGTAGCATCAGGGAAAAATGTTTCCTACAACCGGCAGTTGGACCAGAGTCCTTTTCGGCAGTTCTAGAATTCCTGCTAACAGAAAGAGTGGCAATGTCATGCTTGTTTCGTTAGTGATCAAGGCAGTCGTCCCTTACCGGAAGCCTGCAGGGGCCGAGGGCTCCGCCGGGGACCTTTGTAGACTCTTCAAGGCTGTGGAGATGCTGTCGGAGGTGGGGGCTCATGCTCCGGTGGGCGAGCGACCGAGTTACATTGCTGTTCAAAGTTACTCTAGCGGCCGAGACCCGCCTTCCAGCGGGCCCAGACGCCATTTTGAGGCCCTGCAGCAGTCCCCTCTCGTCGAGCCTGCAAGAGTGGAAGAGACCTTTCTGAAGACAAATAGGGAATGGAACTCTGTGTTGTGGAAGCGGGACGTTCGGCTGGGGTGCAGCTGTGATGCCCCCACCTGGGGGGCGAGGGAGACTCGTTCGCGCCGTCTCCTTCTCCCGGTGCACTCCAGGCCGCTCTCTTTCATGGGCATGCACGATGGTCTCTCCACACCCTGTGCTCCACAAGGCCCATGCCCAGTGCTGTGGAAGTATGGCCACCTGCGGCGCACATCCGGTGCTGCACAAGTATCGGTGCAGCCATTGCATATTCGGTGCTCCGAAAATATGGGCACCGTTGCATGTTCGGTACTGCGCAAGTACTGGGGCGCCACCATGGTATGTTCGGTGCTACGCAGGTATTGGCACCACCGCCTGGCTGGGGGAGTTCGGCGCTGGGCCGGGGGCTGGGAAACCTCCTATCCGTGGAGGTGGGAGAGGCTCGTCCGCGTCGCCTCTCCCTCCCAGCCCGACCAGGACTAACTTTCGTGGAGGTATGTACAAGACATCCCGCCGCCCAGAGTTGTCGCGGCCATTGTTCATGACCGAAGTGGCGCCTGGCGTGTTGCTGCGGCTATCACGGAGGAGAAAAGGAAGAAGTGTCCTGTCCGTTTCTGGGCCGGGCTTCCTTAGGTTATCGGCTGCAGCCGGATCCAGTTGGCTCCGGTCCCTGGCCATTGGTGGCCGGACCGGGAGGACATGTGGCGGGACTACCTGAAACTCCCATGCGCCACCGTGGCCGGGCCGGGAAGGCATGTGGCGGGACTGCCTGCAACTATCCAGGGCCGCTGCGGCCGGACTCCGCTGGCCCCTGCCTCTCCTCCGGCTCCCCCCTATGTTATGATTTCCTGACCGATTGTTGGCAGCAGGGCCCGCCTTATATGGGTTGCTGCTGGTTGGGCGTAGCCGTAACCCTGCCCTACTTTGGAAGGTTCCAGAGCGTGGGGGGGCGAATGTTCTGTTGACTTTCATTTTCTAGGTTTTACCGTTCTTGTTTCAAACGTTTTCTGTTGTTAGGGTATTAATAGGTGTTTATTATTACGTATTGTTATTTATTTCTTGTTCGTTATGTTAAATAAAAGTTCAAGTTCATCAGTGGCCTACGGATTTCGTTTTCCCATTTCTTTCTTTTCAGGTTGTTTCATGCTAAAGTTTCTGTTAACAGAGTTTAAGTAACACGGAAGCACATGCAGAGGGATGACGTAGATTCATGCCTCACATACACATAGACTCAGACGGGAGACAGTACAAGTATGACATACAAAGACCCAAGACAAATATAAAACAATTATTGGCCATAATTATCCTTCTCCGTCTGTTAATTTAGAGCTAGACTGGGTTCCCGTCTTAACATTGTCCGATCTATGAAAACTCGAACATGTCGCTGAAATCGGTCTGGCGAAATCTGTGCCATTGGGCATAATCAAACGTGGTGGTTCTATCTGGTCTGACCATGTCAGTCTGATTCTTCTTTGTCTGGCGCTTTTTCCCTTTCTTCCGGGCTGCTATTCCTGTCGGTCCTCTGTTCCTACTCTCGCTCAGTAAAGTCGGGCATTGGGCTTTCCAGTGTCCGATACATTTACAAAAAGCACATTGGTCTTGCCCTAAGTCTGGCCGTCCTGTGCGTAGTGTCGGGGGATAACTTTCGGGTCGTGGTGTCCAGGGGTTGTCCTGTTGATATATTCCTCTACCTGCTCTGTCCTCGTCTCTTCTCTTTCGTTGCATTGCTTCTTTTCGCCACATACCGAGACTGTCGAGCATAATAGGCGTTGTCTTATTATTACGAAGGGCTATTTCTAACGTTTCTATTTTATCAAGACCGAAGGATCCTACCAGTGGCCACTGTTTGTCTTGACTTTCTTTGGTATACCTGTGCCACAATTTATTATAGGCTATGGTAACTAATCCATAGTTTATGAACATGTCCTTATTAGGGGTGCCTTCCAGCGGAGCTAGATGATCCACCTCTAATAAACGGTCCGGGCTGAACCAGCTATCAATCAGTGGGGAGAAGACAGACATGACGGCTCGCAACGAGGGACAAAAAGTCAGCACTGCCTATCTTATCACTGTGTGCAAAGACTAGACAGAATATTTCTATTCTACGTTGTTTGCAGGCAGTGAATACCTCATGAACCAATAACAAAAAACAACCAATAAAAATAAAATAAAATCAGTGGGGAGAATAAGTAGGGGCGCAAAAGTCTGCGTCCTCTACCCTTTCACTATCCGTAAAGAGGAATCTGTTATTTCCTGTTTGCAGACAGAGAATCTCCAGAAAACAATCCGTGAACAGTAGTTCGGGGTCAAAGAACCCAGTTAATCAGTGTGGGAGAGGGAATCTCCCGAAAACCGTTAATAAATAATAGGATTCAGTGGGGGAGAAAAATAGGCACGACGGCTGCGTTACCTATCCTTCACTGTTTGCAAAAGGGAAAGAGCCTACTGTTTCTCCGCGTGCAGACAGTGAATCTCCAAATAAGTTAACAAAGAGTAATACTAGTATTTTCTGAACAATCGATCAATTATTTTGCAGTTTGTCGTGTTTACACGACCTTACCCGGACCGTATGGACAGTTTCTTGTCTTCCGAATCCAGCGCCCGATCGTCCTCTTTTTCTCATATTCCTCGCAGCACTCCTAATGGTTCCCAGTCAGGACCGTAGATCACTCGAGAGAGGTCTGTTCGGAACTAGTGAAGTTCGGATGATCGGCTGCCAGACGAGGGTCTATTGGGCAAGAGCTCTCCCGATCGTTGCAGTCGTTCACTCTGTCGTCAGGACCTCTCCCACTGGATCCACAAGTCGCTGATGGGCCCCACGCTTGGGACGCCAATTGTAGAATCTAGGTTGCGGGGACAATCGATATTTGCCCGGCGGTATCGCCTCTTAAACCCATGAAATATTAATCAATGAAGAGGCAGGCGCTGGAGACGGGAAGGCAGGAAACAAGGTTTATTCTCTCCGGAGGAGAACACATCAGTTAGACAGCAGGTATCGTTCTGAGGTGCTCTAACTGCATCTCTGAGGCCTGGCCTCTAATATACAGGTATTATTGCTTTATTACAGATTACATGTTCATGGCAATGCTTTGATGTACGGAAAGACATTCCCGGAATCTCCCCTTCGGTCCCGTTCCCACACACATTTACAGTAGAAGTCCCCACCCCGGTCACAACAGGTGATGATTATCGCGCAGCTGGATATTCCGCCGATTCATGGAATGTGGGGGGTTCGATCGGATCTCATGGGGTGGGGGCTTTGATCAACTCGGGGGTCCTTTGATGAGGGAAGCTTTCTACTGTACGGGGAGGGGCGAGGAATAGTATCGGCAGAGCTGGGTGTCGGCCTGGGAACGAGGAAGACAAACGGGCACACGGGGAAAAAGGGGTTTGCATCAAAGGGCCTGGGACCATGAAAAGGAATGAAGGGAGGTGTCGCGCTGGGAACAGGATGGGGTTCTGAGGCAGAGCTGCGCTGAAGAGGGGTTTATGGCTCAAGGCAAGTGCGAGCAGGGGGGGGTTGGTCAGCGTGCAGGCTTGGTGAGGGCGAAGGGCTATGTCGGGGGCCAGTGGCATGCAAAAGGGCTGTTCTGATCGAGGCACCTAAAATGGCGGGCGCGCACGACAAAAAGTGTGGCATCAGGGGGAAAGGCAAGATGGCGCAGATAATGTTTACCAAAATCGTACTAATTTTCAAAAATGTGTGAAAAAACAGATTTTTTCCCAGCTAAAATTGAGGCTTGCAAGGGATTCTGGGTAAAGGAATGTTGGAGGATCCACGCAAGCCATATCTCCTGAGAAGCCCCCGGGTGTCTACTTTTCAGAAATGTGTGAGTTTGGTAGGTTTCCCTAGATGGTCATCTAGCACGGGGCCAAAAACCCAGGTGACCCCCCTTGCAAAAGCTGGTGGTTTTGAATCTCTACCAGTGTACACACGAAAATTACAAACATATCCTGTCTTACTCTCAGACAACATATACAGTTTAATTCCATAGCGTGCCCTCTTGCTAGGGATGTATTGCCTAAAACCCAAACAACCCTTGAACAAAACCAAAGACTCATCAATAGATATTTCTTTCCCTGGAATGTAAATCTCTGAAAAACGATCAACAAAGTGATCAAGAACAGGCCGAATCTTAAAAAGACGGTCACAGTCAGGCTGACTACGTGGCAACGCCAAAGAATTATCCACAAAATGCAGCATGCGTAGCAAAAGTAAATACCGATCACGAGTCATAACTGCTGGAAATATGGCTGTTGCCATCAAGGGACTGGAAGGGACTGGAAGACCAATATGAAGCCAGGTTCGGCTTCCTTGCCAAACCCATCAATAAAGTAAAACCCAAAAACTTCTTCAGCTCTTCCAAATTTGTAGGAGTCCACCGGGTAGCTCTAGAGTGGGGCCTAAGTTTGTCACTGTTGTCACTCAAAAACTGTTCAGCATACAAATTAGTCTGCTCAACAATCTCAGCCAAAAACACATCAACCATAAATAACTGAAAATACTGTATAGGCAAAAAAAATTCACAATCCACTCTACACTCTGCATCACCGCTAAAGGCAGGCAACACCGGCTGCACCATGTTAGGATCAACCCAGAGTCCAGCACTTCCAGTAGGAAGACCAGCAGCATCAGGCTGCAAACTAGATGCCTCTTACACCATCGGCACAGCAGTATCCTCCTCTAAAACAGACCCTTCATCTGCACTGAGAGTACCTTCATCATCCGATGATTCCATGTGGAGAGAAAACTCACTGCCAGAATCTTCCCCTCCCTCCTGCCCTCAGACACACTGTCAGTGTCATAATCCGTGTCAGAGGAAGATTCAAGAAGCATACCAACCACCTGCGGAGCAGTCATTCTACGGCTTGCCATAATGATTACTAATAAAGGTAACTTGTCACACAAGTCAACAACCACAAACACTATGTAAAATAAGCAATGACCAAAAATCTCCTTTTTCAAAAATACCTATACACTGCAAAACAATACCACTTACTTGCCAGAAGCAGCTAAACTCACCACCACGTAGTCTGCTGAGACACAGTATGGATCAACAATATCCCACTAAAAAAGAAAGAGAAAAAAAATAGGCATAAGACAATGCAAAACACATCACAAAGATTTTGCTCAAAACACTAACTAAATGCCACTATGACACCACTTACAAAAAAAGTATTCATACATTGCAATATTACTGATTTGGAGTACATACAACAAAAATGTATTTCTTACCTAAAAAATGCAACTACACAAAACTGCATAACAAGCCACTGTCGAAACCGCAAACAGGAAGCAAAAGCTTTAGACTAGATTTAAAAAGAAGAAAAAAACATTAGAATCACATATAAAAAAAATGCACCAGTCCAACCTGCCAAGCTAAGGGGTAGGTGGGCCTAACAGTATAGCATCAATAGGGGAGAAACCCTTGCCCTTGAGGCCACCCCCCACCAAGACAAAAATTAAAACAATTCTGGTGTCTTCTGGCTTCTGCCCCCCTTGTGGACAGATGGGACTAAACACATACTGCTACTCTGCCACTCAAAGAGGGCAGAAAAGGCCACAATATCCCTCCTATAAAGGGGAACGACCCATGTCCAAGGGGCGGATCCCCAACATAAAAATAAACCCTGGTGCCCTAGTGGCCCTACAAAAAAACTGCCCTTCAAGGTGATACCAAAGGGGATGATGGACAGAGCGCTTGAGCAAATCTAACGCTCACTCCCTGTCAACGGATCTTGGTTTAATCCATCATCATTGCTTAGCTCTCTTCACTACCAGCATGCGTAGCAAAAGTAAATACCGATCACGAGTCATAACTGCTGGAAATATGGCTGTTGCCATCAAGGGACTGGAAGGGACTGGAAGACCAATATGAAGCCAGGTTCGGCTTCCTTGCCAAACCCATCAATAAAGTCAAACCCAAAAACTTCTTCAGCTCTTCCAAATTTGTGGGAGTCCACCGGGTAGCTCTAGAGTGGGGCCTGAGTTTGTCACTGTTGTCACTCAAAAACTGTTCAGCATACAAATTAGTCTGCTCAACAATCTCAGCCAAAAACACATCAACCATAAATAACTGAAAATACTGTATAGGCAAAAAAAATTCACAATCCACTCTACACTCTGCATCACCGCTAAAGGCAGGCAACACCGGCTGCACCATGTTAGGATCAACCCAGAGTCCAGCACTTCCAGTAGGAAGACCAGCAGCATCAGGCTGCAAACTAGATGCCTCTTACACCATCGGCACAGCAGTATCCTCCTCTAAAACAGACCCTTCATCTGCACTGAGAGTACCTTCATCATCCGATGATTCCATGTGGAGAGAAAACTCACTGCCAGAATCTTCCCCTCCCTCCTGCCCTCAGACACACTGTCAGTGTCATAATCCGTGTCAGAGGAAGATTCAAGAAGCATACCAACCACCTGCGGAGCAGTCATTCTACGGCTTGCCATAATGATTACTAATAAAGGTAACTTGTCACACAAGTCAACAACCACAAACACTATGTAAAATAAGCAATGACCAAAAATCTCCTTTTTCAAAAATACCTATACACTGCAAAACAATACCACTTACTTGCCAGAAGCAGCTAAACTCACCACCACGTAGTCTGCTGAGACACAGTATGGATCAACAATATCCCACTAAAAAAGAAAGAGAAAAAAAATAGGCATAAGACAATGCAAAACACATCACAAAGATTTTGCTCAAAACACTAACTAAATGCCACTATGACACCACTTACAAAAAAATTATTCATACATTGCAATATTACTGATTTGGAGTACATACAACAAAAATGTATTTCTTACCTAAAAAATGCAACTACACAAAACTGCATAACAAGCCACTGTCGAAACCGCAAACAGGAAGCAAAAGCTTTAGACTAGATTTAAAAAGAAGAAAAAAACATTAGAATCACATATAAAAAAAAATGCACCAGTCCAACCTGCCAAGCTAAGGGGTAGGTGGGCCTAACAGTATAGCATCAATAGGGGAGAAACCCTTGCCCTTGAGGCCACCCCCCACCAAGACAAAAATTAAAACAATTCTGGTGTCTTCTGGCTTCTGCCCCCCTTGTGGACAGATGGGACTAAACACATACTGCTACTCTGCCACTCAAAGAGGGCAGAAAAGGCCACAATATCCCTCCTATAAAGGGGAACGACCCATGTCCAAGGGGCGGATCCCCAACATAAAAATAAACCCTGGTGCCCTAGTGGCCCTACAAAAAAACTGCCCTTCAAGGTGATACCAAAGGGGATGATGGACAGAGCGCTTGAGCAAATCTAACGCTCACTCCCTGTCAACGGATCTTGGTTTAATCCATCATCATTGCTTAGCTCTCTTCACTACCAGCATGCGTAGCAAAAGTAAATACCGATCACGAGTCATAACTGCTGGAAATATGGCTGTTGCCATCAAGGGACTGGAAGGGACTGGAAGACCAATATGAAGCCAGGTTCGGCTTCCTTGCCAAACCCATCAATAAAGTCAAACCCAAAA
The DNA here is from genome assembly GCF_964261635.1 of Lissotriton helveticus. NCBI lineage: Eukaryota > Metazoa > Chordata > Amphibia > Caudata > Salamandridae > Lissotriton > Lissotriton helveticus. The sequence goes on from NC_136065.1 coordinate 1,764,735,282, forward strand.
ACTTCTTCAGCTCTTCCAAATTTGTGGGAGTCCACCGGGTAGCTCTAGAGTGGGGCCTGAGTTTGTCACTGTTGTCACTCAAAAACTGTTCAGCATACAAATTAGTCTGCTCAACAATCTCAGCCAAAAACACATCAACCATAAATAACTGAAAATACTGTATAGGCAAAAAAAATTCACAATCCACTCTACACTCTGCATCACCGCTAAAGGCAGGCAACACCGGCTGCACCATGTTAGGATCAACCCAGAGTCCAGCACTTCCAGTAGGAAGACCAGCAGCATCAGGCTGCAAACTAGATGCCTCTTACACCATCGGCACAGCAGTATCCTCCTCTAAAACAGACCCTTCATCTGCACTGAGAGTACCTTCATCATCCGATGATTCCATGTGGAGAGAAAACTCACTGCCAGAATCTTCCCCTCCCTCCTGCCCTCAGACACACTGTCAGTGTCATAATCCGTGTCAGAGGAAGATTCAAGAAGCATACCAACCACCTGCGGAGCAGTCATTCTACGGCTTGCCATAATGATTACTAATAAAGGTAACTTGTCACACAAGTCAACAACCACAAACACTATGTAAAATAAGCAATGACCAAAAATCTCCTTTTTCAAAAATACCTATACACTGCAAAACAATACCACTTACTTGCCAGAAGCAGCTAAACTCACCACCACGTAGTCTGCTGAGACACAGTATGGATCAACAATATCCCACTAAAAAAGAAAGAGAAAAAAAATAGGCATAAGACAATGCAAAACACATCACAAAGATTTTGCTCAAAACACTAACTAAATGCCACTATGACACCACTTACAAAAAAATTATTCATACATTGCAATATTACTGATTTGGAGTACATACAACAAAAATGTATTTCTTACCTAAAAAATGCAACTACACAAAACTGCATAACAAGCCACTGTCGAAACCGCAAACAGGAAGCAAAAGCTTTAGACTAGATTTAAAAAGAAGAAAAAAACATTAGAATCACATATAAAAAAAAATGCACCAGTCCAACCTGCCAAGCTAAGGGGTAGGTGGGCCTAACAGTATAGCATCAATAGGGGAGAAACCCTTGCCCTTGAGGCCACCCCCCACCAAGACAAAAATTAAAACAATTCTGGTGTCTTCTGGCTTCTGCCCCCCTTGTGGACAGATGGGACTAAACACATACTGCTACTCTGCCACTCAAAGAGGGCAGAAAAGGCCACAATATCCCTCCTATAAAGGGGAACGACCCATGTCCAAGGGGCGGATCCCCAACATAAAAATAAACCCTGGTGCCCTAGTGGCCCTACAAAAAAACTGCCCTTCAAGGTGATACCAAAGGGGATGATGGACAGAGCGCTTGAGCAAATCTAACGCTCACTCCCTGTCAACGGATCTTGGTTTAATCCATCATCATTGCTTAGCTCTCTTCACCACCCCAGTTCAGACATGGCCATATGCAAATCAGACTGAGCCTGTGAACTCAAAGCAAAAAAACAATAGGGCTGTGCAAAATGGCCCCCAAAAGGAGAGTGACCCTTGCCCAAGGGGCCACTCCCCTGCGCATTGCCCCAGTGCCTCAATTTTAAAATCTGTATTCAAAGTCTGCACCCCCCAAGGGGGCAGAGAAAGCCAGCACAATCGCCCCCAAAAGGGGGAGCGACCCTTGCCCAAGGGGCCGCTCCCCAAACCAACATACATTGCCATTTAAAAAAAAAAATCCCTGGCGTCTAGCACGATCGTGCAGCAGGAATGCTCAAAAGAGGCATTGAGGGAAAGGAAAACCCTTTCCTTTAGCCCTTGCCTCTTTAGTTTGAATGCCCCCTAGCCCCCAAACTTACCTCTTTCTCCTCCGATGCGCAGGAAGCAAATGGCTTCCCTGCGTGTCGGAGGAGAAAGGGAACCTCGAATGACGTCTGCGCGCCTCGCGTGCTGATGTCATTGATGACACGGGCGGGGTAGTGGGGGGAGGCAGCGGAAGGTCTTCCCCTGCCTTCCCAGTAAAAACAAAGTAGATCGGGCACCCACGGCACCCCGTGGGTGGGACTCATGACGAGCTGAGCTCGGCATGAGCACCCGAGCACTGTATGCCATGACGAGCTGAAGGGGTTAAAACATGGCTCTTTGACAGATAAACTGCCTTTCTTGTTTTATCTAAGCCTTGGACTTACCGCTTGCGCCGGGAATCCCTTTTTGGGTAGCAGTTGCGCATTATAAATTTAATAATAGATAGAGAAGGCTTGGTTCCTCCGCTTTGGTGACTCACAATGGCAGTCACTCTGTTCCTCCATGTGATGAGGTGATCTCACAGTCTTTGTCTCAAGGAAATTTACCAGCTTTGAGGCAGTGTGATTGGGCATGAAGGTGTCTAGCGCCACAGCAGCCAGGTAGTGCTTTGACACAGAGTGCCCGAAGGCAGCAGTTCTTACTTTGGAGCAGCATAGTCTGCTTGGCATACATTGGATCAGTGTGGTTCAAGCCACTCAGTCTGGTTACTGGGGTGCCCTTGGCTGGCACCACAGGTTGCAGGCTTCTTTTCTGAAGAAGCTAGAGTTGCTCAGACACAGAGCAGATAGTGGTGCAGTTACACCAGCCTCAATCATATGAACTTAGAGGGTGCCATGGAGCAACTTTGATCAGACAGATCAGGTGCACTTCGCATGTGCTATGACTACAATGATGAGCATGTTGTTGTTATGTTATGTTAATGAACTCTTTTATCGCGCATGACTCACCCAGGGGCATCTCAGCGCTCACCAGAGAGAGGGGGGCAGCCTATGGTTAGGAAGGTTCAGAACAGCCAGGTTTTTAGTTGTTTCCTAAAGGTTTGGTAGGTTGGGGATTTTCACAGCGTCACTGGGAGGGAGTTCCAGTATTTTAGTGCTATGAATGAGAATGCTCTACCACCTGTGCGGGTTAGCCGTATCCGGGGAATGTTCAGGAGGGCTAGATCATTGATCTTAGGTTGCACTCACTTGTGTGCTTGAAAAGTTTATCCCTGAGATAAGCTGGACCTTCACCTCTTAAAGCCTTGAAAGACAGGCAACAGATCTTGAAGATGGCGCGTTTTTGGATTGGCAGCCAGTGCAGTTGTCTAAACAAGGGGAGGGAAGGGGTTCCTGGGGGGCAGTTCAGGGCCATTCTGGCCGCGGTGTTCTGAATTACTTGCAGCTTTGATAGGGTAGTGATTCCTACCTCTGTCAAAAGGGCATTACCATAATCTAGCCTGCTTCCTATCATTGCCTGTACCACAGTTCTATGGTGGTCCAGGGTAGATAGGGAATGATTCTGCGTAGTAGGCGTAGATTGTAATAGCATGATCCTGCAATGTTTTTCACATTTTCCTTCATGTCTAGTTTGGCATCCAGTTGGATTCCTAGGCTTTTTACTGAGGTCGAAGGTGTTGGTGCTGAGCCCAGTTGGAGGGGCCACCAGTCTGGAGTCCAAAGGACTGCGGACTTCCCTAACAACATTAGCTATGTTTTCCCCGGATTGAGTTGTAGGCATTGCTCCCCCATCCAATTTGCGATCGCCAGCATACCATCCATAAAACGTTGTTTCTCTTCAGTGATGTTTTTACCGATTGGGAATAGTAGCTGCGTGTCGTCGGCATAAGAGATAATCTCAAAGCCGAAGGATTGTATCAACTTGGCTAGGGGAGCTAGATAAATGTTAAATAGGGTGGGGCTGAGACATGAGCCCTGTGGTACCCCCTTATCCTGTAGGAACTTCTTTTTGGACACGAAGGGGCCAAGCATGATGGTTTGCCATCTATCCTTTAAGAAGTTTCTCAGCCACTGTAGGGCAGTGCCACTGATACCACACTCACTTAGTCTCTCTGCTAGCCTCTGATGAGATATCGTATCAAAGGCAGCGGAGAGATCTAAAAGAATCAAGATGGAGGAGCCCCCGGCATCGAGGGTACGTCTTAGTGAGTCGGTGACCGCCAGCGTAGCTGTTTCAGTGCTGAAACCCCATCGAAACCCTGATTGGGATGGGTCAAGGAATGTTATTTGCTTCCAGGTATTGGCTAAGTTGGGTATCTATGTTTGCTTCCAGTAGTTTCCCTAATAAGGGTAGCAGGGATATTGGCCTATAGTTACTTAAATCTAGTGGGTCTGCGAATGGCTTCTTCAGGATTGGCCGCACGACGGCTTCTTTCCATGCCCTCGGGATGAGACCAGTCTCAATTGAGGCATTAAAAATACGTTGGATCATTGGAGCACATAATGGAGAGACAAGGGCCATTGTACTAGGTGGACATAGATCCTGAGGGGACCCGGATTTGGCGGCTAGTAACAGTTTTCTAGTCTCTGCCAATGAGACATGATTGAATTGACTGAGCATAGCACTATTCGTTATTGGGGGAGTTTCCGACTCATTGTTTAATTGAATATTTTTTATATCCACGACTGGGAAGTTAGCGTAGATTTTGGCATTTTTTTCATGAAAGAAGCATGCAATGGAGTCACATAATTCCTGGGATTCCTGGGATTCTGATGACAACCGAGACTGCTCTGACACACTACAGAAGTACCATGGTTCCTCAAAGAAACTCATAGTTTAGCTCCCAAACTAGAGAATGCCAATCACACAGGTTGTGAGTCGCTGGTATAAGGAACAAAGCATTAGGGTCAACCAGTTCAGTTCACACCATCAGTCACTCTCTACTGTAGTGTTTGCTTGTTCCTTACCTCTTTATAAGGCAAAACTACTTATGCTTCAAAGACAAGGCAGGCTGTTCTTCCTCAAGATCAGACTCCAGGTGATGTCCACTGACCTCTGGAAGCTGACTGGCAGTTCTAGTTGTGTAGTAGTTCGATGGGTACTCTGTGGGGCACCCCTGCTTAGTCAGAGAGAACTTGGAACTAGAACAATAAGTGGGCCAACCACTCCCGCTCTTATACAGGGATGGGAGACAGGGATTGTGAATAACTGTCTGTCCTCCCCAAACTGGCTTGGGTCGGTATTCTTTCAATTTGTCCTTCTCAGGTGGTCTTTCAGACTCAGCCTTTGTCTCAAGTGATGACATTACAGCAAGGTCATCTCCAGGCTAGTGCACACACATGAGAGGAACAAAGAGTTGTGAGCGGTCTGTATCTGATGATCATCAGCCACACCTGACAGTGATCAGGAAAAGACAAAAGACTGCTCTCCTTCTAAAAGACCCTTCAAACACTAACAACAGGACCTGAAGTCCCACACTTCACCCTTGTCATCAAACCAATGACTGTTTCAGGAATACTAATCAGTAGCCCACTGTATCAGAAGTGACCTAATCAAATTTCTAAGGTGAAACTTATCTCCACTGTCACTACTGAGGAATTATTTTGTACAGCACTGTCACATGGTCAGGATAGGCCCAGCAAGAAACACCATCATTCACATGCACGTGTTTCTTAAGTTGCCTTCTCTTTTACATGATGACTGTTGACAGACATTTGCATGCATAAATTTGCAGAACAACATTCTCTGATTCGGCATTTCTTACATTTCCATTTCCTGGGCACACTATCATGACACCTTCAACATTCAGTACAAGGGATAAAGTTCCCTGCGCAAATCTCATTGTTGGTATTATCCAGTAGGCGATGAAGCTATCAACCTAGAATAAACAATTGGGCCCTAACTAGGGTTACAACATGGCCACATGGGTGCTGGTTATTATAAATACAGAACAACTTCCTTTTTTAATGGAGAGGAGTGCTCAGCTGACACTGTGAGGTCACTGCATGCCGGATTTCCAGTTCAGGTGATTCATGTCCACCAACACGAGGGATGTCCAGCTCTACACCAAGCCGGACACCTGATGACACTTACCCACAGGTAAAGTCTAGTTAGACCACACAGCACGGATTTGGCATATCACCCACCCTAGGCAAGACTAGGTTAGGGAGCGCTAGGTTAGAGTACATTATACACATAAGGCAACATGTATTCACCGCTTCAGCACAACAGTGGAATTATTAATCTTTTTCACTATTCCCATAATGCTAAGAGCGCTACTCTGTTGCTTTCTTTTCATTCCCGCAGTGCACATATTTCATACAAGAATCACAATGCTTCAATAAATACTGAAACGCTTTGCTGAGTATTTCTTGTGTATTTATTTGGGCATGAGAGTCCAAACAATAAGGCTTAGATCTGTTATCACAATTTCATTGTGGGTTCAGGGTTGTCATGTTCTAACGTTGCACACATTTTTTACCCTGTAAGGTTAGTAGTGTGGATGGTGCACTGTGGACTAGCAGGATTATAGGCAACGTATCTTGAGGGTGTGCACGAATCAGTCTGGCACAATTTTTACGTTTATGTTGTTCAGCAAATGCACAGCTTACTGGAAAGGTGCAAGCCAGAACAAACTTGAGGGGGCCCGTCTGCAAAGTACATGGATAGAGCCCCCCATGCTCCTGACCCAGTCAGGAGCTCTCAGACCTGCCCGAGCACACTGCTGCAGGGTACCCCTGTAGCTTGGCGCCCCCTGCACTGTGGGGGCTGTGGGGGCTATTGTTACACTGCTGGTACAAGCAGTACAACAGAGCTCCAGGTCCTGGATAGGTACAGGATCAATTGCCGGTCAAAAACATTCCTAGGCCTTAATGCACACACTAGGTTAGCATGAAGCTTGAGCCAAAACATCCAGAAAGTGAAATACCAGATACTTGCAGCCTTGTACACAGGACATGGGACTCACTCACCTGAATACCATGCATAGGACTTTTTGTCCCAACTTATATTGATAAAGTGTATGAAGTAAATATATTCATTATTTAGTATGTGAGCCAATATATATATATATATATATATATATATATATGTATATATATATATATTTCCAAAGGTGCCTCTCAAGACAAGGACGCCACTCCGTGGGCAGTAAGTTCACAAAACCTTTATTTTTGAAAAGTTGAAAATCACGGCTGTTTTACCAGTCCCCGACGCGTTTCAAAGCTAACAAGCCTCTTATTCATGGGGTGACAAATGGCAAAACACGGTACTGCTCCAACTATTTATCCCCAAACTGCACGCAATCTCCAGTGATGCATGCTGGTAGTTGCAAGCCAATTCTTCCCCACCATTAGGGTCCGTGTACAATTTGCCAAACACTGTTTCGTTTGTCTTTATTTTCATTTTGCAGTCCTCCAGTGGACTCCAGGCGTGAGGTGCAGCTTTTCCAATTCAAAATTGTCCACGCTGTGTTCACGATCACCTTAGTTGTAACCGTGCAGACCTGCCACCACAGTTCAAGCAGGCAGTGCATCCTCCGCGGCTGAGGCCGCCGCGCAATTCATTTCCAAAGGTGCCTCTCAAGACAAGGACGCCATTCCGTGGGCAGTAAGTTCACAAAACCTTTATTTTTGAAAAGTTGAAAATCACGGCTGTTTTACCAGTCCCCGACGCGTTTCAAAGCTAACAAGCCTCTTATTCATGGGGTGACAAATGGCAAAACACGGTACTGCTTCAACTATTTATCCCCAAACTGCACGCAATCTCCAGTGATGCATGCTGGTAGTTGCAAGCCAATTCTTCCCCACCATTAGGGTCCGTGTACAATTTGCCAAACACTGTTTCGTTTGTCTTTATTTTCATTTTGCAGTCCTCCAGTGGACTCCAGGCGTGAGGTGCAGCTTTTCCAATTCAAAATTGTCCACGCTGTGTTCACGATCACCTTAGTTGTAACCGTGCAGACCTGCCACCACAGTTCAAGCAGGCGGTGCATCCTCCGCGGCTGAGGCCGCCGCGCAATTCATTTCCAAAGGTGCCTCTCAAGACAAGGACGCCACTCCGTGGGCAGTAAGTTCACAAAACCTTTATTTTTGAAAAGTTGAAAATCACGGCTGTTTTACCAGTCCCCGACGCGTTTCAAAGCTAACAAGCCTCTTATTCATGGGGTGACAAATGGCAAAACACGGTACTGCTCCAACTATTTATCCCCAAACTGCACGCAATCTCCAGTGATGCATGCTGGTAGTTGCAAGCCAATTCTTCCCCACCATTAGGGTCCGTGTACAATTTGCCAAACACTTTTGCGTTTGTCTTTATTTTCATTTTGCAGTCCTCCAGTGGACTCCAGGCGTGAGGTGCAGCTTTTCCAATTCAAAATTGTCCACGCTGTGTTCACGATCACCTTAGTTGTAACCGTGCAGACCTGCCACCACAGTTCAAGCAGGCGGTGCATCCTCCGCGGCTGAGGCCGCCGCGCAATTCATTTCCAAAGGTGCCTCTCAAGACAAGGACGCCACTCCGTGGGCAGTAAGTTCACAAAACCTTTATTTTTGAAAAGTTGAAAATCACGGCTGTTTTACCAGTCCCCGACGCGTTTCAAAGCTAACAAGCCTCTTATTCATGGGGTGACAAATGGCAAAACACGGTACTGCTCCAACTATTTATCCCCAAACTGCACGCAATCTCCAGTGATGCATGCTGGTAGTTGCAAGCCAATTCTTCCCCACCATTAGGGTCCGTGTACAATTTGCCAAACACTGTTTCGTTTGTCTTTATTTTCATTTTGCAGTCCTCCAGTGGACTCCAGGCGTGAGGTGCAGCTTTTCCAATTCAGAATTGTCCACGCTGTGTTCACGATCACCTTAGTTGTAACCGTGCAGACCTGCCACCACAGTTCAAGCAGGCGGTGCATCCTCCGCGGCTGAGGCCGCCGCGCAATTCATTTCCAAAGGTGCCTCTCAAGACAAGGACGCCACTCCGTGGGCAGTAGGTTCACAAAACCTTTATTTTTGAAAAGTTGAAAATCACGGCTGTTTTACCAGTCCCCGACGCGTTTCAAAGCTAACAAGCCTCTTATTCATGGGGTGACAAATGGCAAAACACGGTACTGCTCCAACTATTTATCCCCAAACTGCACGCAATCTCCAGTGATGCATGCTGGTAGTTGCAAGCCAATTCTTCCCCACCATTAGGGTCCGTGTACAATTTGCCAAACACTGTTTCGTTTGTCTTTATTTTCATTTTGCAGTCCTCCAGTGGACTCCAGGCGTGAGGTGCAGCTTTTCCAATTCAAAATTGTCCACGCTGTGTTCACGATCACCTTAGTTGTAACCGTGCAGACCTGCCACCACAGTTCAAGCAGGCGGTGCATCCTCCGCGGCTGAGGCCGCCGCGCAATTCATTTCCAAAGGTGCCTCTCAAGACAAGGACGCCACTCCGTGGGCAGTAAGTTCACAAAACCTTTATTTTTGAAAAGTTGAAAATCACGGCTGTTTTACCAGTCCCCGGCGCGTTTCAAAGCTAACAAGCCTCTTATTCATGGGGTGACAAATGGCAAAACACGGTACTGCTCCAACTATTTATCCCCAAACTGCACGCAATCTCCAGTGATGCATGCTGGTAGTTGCAAGCCAATTCTTCCCCACCATTAGGGTCCGTGTACAATTTGCCAAACACTGTTTCCTTTGTCTTTATTTTCATTTCACTTCTATAAGAGACTTGAAAACCGTCAGCAATTGCTATTAGTGACTGCAATATGATGCTATGTTACGTCTGTTTGGTATTGTGCCCACTGGGGCTAAACTACATTCAAATTACTATGTATTAATTTGTTTGAATCAGGCCTGTTGATGCATCGCCCACATGGGCGGAATATTCTTTATTAATATCAGTTGCAATGATATGTTTATTTACTTTTCAAATGCTTTATCATGTTTACATTTGAGTTTAAAATTCACGGAACTTCCCTGTTTTAAGATTGCTTTAAACTTGTAATGGAGTCTTTTCACTATTTCTATTGATTGGAGGTGGAACTAGTCTCTTTCACTTTAAATGAAACATTGTATCGGTAAATCTCTACCCGTGAACAAGCAGTGACTGTAACAGCGAAACACGTTGGGCACCCGTTGCAAAATGAAATAAAAGCGTTTATGAATAGAGGCCACGGCACCAGTGTGAGTTTATTCGTATTAAACTGGACGAGTTTGGATATATATATATATATATATATATATATATATATATATATATGTATAATTTAATGGGTCACTGAGTGCATTCAGGTATGTGTGGGTGTGTGCATGCAAGCTTGAGAGTGATCAATGATTACTTTATTCGAAGGCAACATAGAGAAAATTGGACCTAAATTTAATTCTGATTTGTAAAATCTAGTACATCGACAACTAGATTAACTCCAATAATGGTACACTGGAAATTTCTGAACCTGTCACACCTATTATGGTAGCCAAACAAATACTGAAAAGAAGTAGTGGCTCTCTGTTGGATTCTTGTAAAATGAAGATTATCCACTTATCCAGTGGATCTATAGGTCACAATTTAATCTGAAAGTGTAGCCTGCTTTCGACTCTGTTTCCCTTGATGTTCTTCTGCAGCGTCTCAGTAAAGTTTGCCTGTGAGGCAGTGTCTTAAAATGATTCAAATATTTCTTCATGAAAGTACACAGTCAGTTCTCCTTTGCAGCTAAAACGTTATGTGTGAAAATGTGATGTTTAGTGCTCCACAAGGCCCTTCTAGCAGCTCTATAATGTTCAATATTATGAGATACCATTGGCAGAACGTATCAGCTCTTCTGGCTTTACCATTAATGTCTAAGCTAATGATACTCAATGGGTAGTGAGGTTAGATGGGGATTTGGAACAGGTGCAGAAGACCTTTCAGAACTTTATGAAAGCTGTTGCAGAATGGATGAAAAACAATGAATTTCAACTGAATGCTAAGAAGACTGAGATTGATGCATGATATTTGGCACAGAAACTTAGGACAACGTCTGGTTTCTGATGAGAAAGTTAGACATCTAGGAGATTGTGGTAAATAAAATATTACCCTGTCATAATTTCTAGGCATAAACATGCATCATGCAGTAAATGAGAGGCAGAGTCCGTGGTATCCGAGGGAAAGGGCTTTATTCCAATAACTCGAGTTAAGGGAGAATCTGTTCCATCACCTCTAAGGTTCAGGAAGGGTCTTCTAACATTATTTACAGAGAACAACACATATATACATTTTTCCTTGTACATAGGGAGGAGCGCTCCAGGCAGAGCAAGAGAAAGAGAGATAAGAGCATGTGGGCGTGCATGAGGGTGTACACTTGATGAGTCACAGGTGGGTGATAGGTGGGTGGCTACATGGAGGAGGGGTTACATGGCAGGCTGGAACTTTGCCCTCCTTGTGCACGCAATTTGAGCATGACGTGCAATTGACGTGTAACTGGGAGGAGAGCTGACTTTCAGTCTAGTAGAGAGATCTTTAGTGTCAAGGAGACCAGTACGTCTGGTACTAACTGATATCTTAAGTCAGGGGATGTATTATCTGAAGCAAAGGTTGCTCATCGCTAAGAATCAGAAGAAGCATATATTTCTTCGTTCATTGCGTGGGGGCTGTGAGCTTTCTATGGATGCAAGCACTGTGATTTACTTCAATGGAGACAGAGAGGATAGGCCCTAACTTCCGCGGACGGGTTCTGTTTACCTTCCTCACTGGGCAGGAATGTGACTCTGTACAGCAGGCAGATAACTGTTATTCATAATACTATCTTGGCAACCCTTGCTGGGTCTCTTTCGGCTGAGCTAGAAGTATGCGAGGTCAGAGATACGTAACTGCAGCTTTCAGTGTGTCAGGAGTCATGAAAACCCTAATTCAGAAAGTGGCTCAGACTGAACCACAAAAAGGGTTCATTACGATATTTATTTAAAAGTGCACAATGCAAATACATGGACCTTCATGTTAGCTTAACGTTTGGGAAACTTGATGGCAGGCACCTTAATGCAGGACGTGATTGCAGAGGCCTTGTGATTCAGGCCACTGAGAGAAATATGCATGGGTGACATGCACATACATGTAACATAGGGTACACGTAGGGGGCATCTTGGTCAGGCAAAATTTCATTTTCCACATTCCCTCCTTGTCCCCTACTTAACCCTTCAGGATACATCTATATTCATGAGACCGTATAGTTGATCATACAGCATCATTTGTTCGTCCTTAACCCTTTGTATACTTGGATGTGGAACACATGCAGTTGCACACAGGCCGCAAATGGCCGGGCCACACTGCAGACAGAGACAGCAACCAAATATCATAAGTAGGACCATTCCTAGGAAGGACAACACTTTCCATCCCCAAGCAGATATCACACCCCAGAGCCAACTGGACCAAGTCCATGTGCCTGGGTCTTGATGTATGACATGAGCAATCTTGTGGAGCCTTGTTATTGCTGCATACACAGATGGCGCGTTATTTGGGATGAAAACGCAACAACTAGATCGGATCACGCTACAAGCTCCGCCCCTATCCGCCAAGATGACGTCTAGAACGAGGCGATTTTGAAGAACAACAAGTCTCATAGCAGACTGTTCCTGGGTCAAGTTCGCCAGGGCAGATGCAGTCACATTCACTACTGCCTCAAGAGTCCTTGTTAACTTGCGTATCAGTTTACTGTTTTGGACGGGACCTATGAAGAAGAAGAATCCTTTGTTGAAATCTGTATGTTGCTCCCAAGCTGTTTCAGTCTGATCAATCCCAGAGGCATCTGTCTCTCTCTTTACTCTAACATGTTCTAGTCGTGAATCTCTATGATAATGGGATGGAGCCAAGAATACAGGTGGTAATAAGAATGCTATATAACAAGTCCCACCCCAGTCTAAGGGCAGATGTACATAGGCTGTCTGACCGCAAATGAAATAGGTATGGCGTGATGTTTTGAAAGAAGAAAGTCCTTTATCATTAAACTCTACTACAACTTTACACTCGCTGTGTCCCATATGTACTGAGCCTTTCTTATTAACACATAAATCACCTTTTGGTGGTAGAACTGAAATAAACGGTGGACCTGTATTTTGCTTGGGCTGAACATTTAACATTATAAAATTAACGGATGCATTTCCCTGCTCGTACTCTTCATTCTCTAGATCGGTTCCCTTCCTTTGGGGAAATCCGTCTTTGTCTGGAAAACATGCTTCATTCATTACTTTATTCAGGTTTCCATATATCCAGCCACCTGGATAAGCTATGTACTTTCTATCTATTGAGGTCATTAAGGCAAACCATGCTCCACATGAACCATTGTGTGAGAACGGCAGAGGATAGAAGGGCAGAACTCCCTTCGCCTTTTGATAAGGTGGCAGTTGGCCACATACGCAGCAATCAGTCGCATTGCTGGTCTGATGAGAATGGTGTAACATTCGAATAAAAGTATTGTTACGCAATGCAAGTCGATATGACAATTCATGAGGTGGCAGTTCACTAAATGTATGCTCTATGGTGCTGTTACTGGAAGAGTGTATATGTGAGGAAATAGGAAAGAAAACATGTAGTAATAAACTGACACAGATTATAACAATACACAGAATAAAAAGAATGATCAAAGTAACTATACATCTACTGCGTAATAGCTTGCAGTATTTTGCTTTCATGTTTTTTTTCTTACTATTCTCGTATGTGATCTTATACATGTCAGAAATCTAGTCTAACCGATTCACCACCGAGTGGACTTAGGCAATTAAACTACGTCTGATTTACTAGATCTTAACTTAGATTTATACTCCTGTTGTGGAGTCTTTTCTAGTAAAGGCGGCGCAGGCGGCGCAAGCGGCGCAAAGTCTGTATTGTCTTTAATGTCTTTAGTGTCTGTATCTTTTACTAAAGTACCAGATTGTCCAAAGTGTCTTTTACAGTGCTGAGCGTGGATCCATCCTTTGCGTCCCTCCACCTTCAGCGCGGTCCTTGTTGTAAGAAGCACTAATTTCGGGGTCTTCCGGCGAGGCTCGAGGGGGCTTGAACGATCAAAATTCCGGACACAAATGTAATCCCCAGGGACAATGGCGTGTTCCTTGACCTGGGTGTTGTCAGGGAAGGCAGCAGCAACCTGTGAACGACAAGAAAGTAGTGCAGACATCAAGGAAGCCAGGTAATCTGTCAGCATGTTACTGTCGACATCAGTTATTCTTTTAGGCATAGGCGTACCCCACATATTTGGCGGTCTACCGAAAACTACTTCATACGGGGATAGGCCTGTTCTGGAATGAGCTACCATACGCATGTAAAAGAGGGCAACCGGCAAGGCTACCATCCAATCCACGCCTTTTTCTGCACAAATCTTAGCAAGTTTTGTCTTAATTGTCTGATTATGTCTTTCTACAAGGCCTGCTGCTTCAGGGTGTCGTACACAATGGAACTTCCAATTATATCCTAACAGAAGAGACACTTGTTTCATTAATTCAGAGGAAAATGGCTGACCATTGTCTGAGTAGATGAAAGAATTCGCGCACCAATTGCCTGGCAGTTGTCACAGCAGTTTAATCTGGAACTGGATATGCTTCTGTCCATCTAGTTAGTGCACACACAACTACCAAGACATACTTGTAACCTCTACATCTGTCCATTTGGATGTAATCCATCTGGAGGACCTCAAAAGGGTGGTCAGGAGGATGAAATCCGCCTTGTTCCACCGGGATGCCTTTACCTGGATTGAACTGGCAACAGATCATACATGTTCGTACTTTCTGTTTCGCTGCTGCACGCAGGTGCTTGTTAAACCAGATATTCTGTAAACTGTCTATCATTGCCTTTTCTTCCAAGTGTGCTGGACTATGTGTTGTGTTTATGATTACTTGTACCATGGAATCTGGAAGAAACCATGTGCCTTTTCCCTTAGTCATCCAACCTTGGTCAGTCTGGACCCCTCCTTGTTCAGTCCATTTCTTTATTTCATCTGTAGTGGCATGCGTCTGTATGTCAAGTACATCTTGAGAAGGATCCCTGACTGTCATACTTTTTGTCAGTAATGGTACCTCTGTCCTTGTCGTGTCTGTTGGTGTCTGGGCTGTAAGTTTAGCAGTTCGGTCTGCCAGGTCATTACCCTGGGAAATGGTGTCTGTGACTTCGGTGTGAGCTTTGCATTTCAGGATAGAAATGGCTGTAGGTAAATGTATTGCTTCCAACAGGGCTTGAATGAGCTGGCCGTGCTGAATTTTGGCTCCATGAGAGGTCAAGAAACCTCTCTCCCTCCATAGTACTCCGAAATCATGAACTACGCCAAAAGCATATTGTGAGTCAGTATAAATGTTTACTTTCAAGTGCTTAGCTCTTATGCAGGCTTTTGGCAGGGCGATGAGCTCTGCTGCTTGTGCTGATAGTGTGTCTATTTTCTGTGTCTCTATGACTTTAGTAGCAGTGGTCACAGCATATGCTGCTACTAACTCTCCTTTACTTGTTCTCAAGCATGATCCGTCTACATAGAGTGTTAGGTCAGGGTCTGGAAGTGCAATATCTGTCAGGTCTGGTCTTGGTTTTGTCACTATATTCATTATTTCCACACAGTCATGTGGCGGTGCATTTACTGTACTTGAGGGCAAAAGTGTTGCAGGGTTTAGAATATTACATCGTCTGATCTCTATGTGTGGTTGAAATAATGTCAGTTCATATCCTGTCAGTCTTGCTATAGTCAAATGTTGTGTCTGTGTCCTGTTTAAGAGAACTTCCACTGCATGTGGTACCTGTACTGTCAGAGGATGTCCAAGCACTATTGAGTCACTTTGTCTTATAGCTAGGGCTGTTGCTGCAACCGATTTCAGGCACGCACATGGCTTGTGTTGTCCTGCTTGATCTTGTGTGAGGACAGATAATGCTGTTCCATCCTGTTCAGTTATGAAAAGCATAAAAGGTTTACTGTAACATGGAGTCGCTAAAACTGGCGCTTGACATAATGCTCTTTTTAATTCCTCAAATGCCAAGGTATGTTCTTGTGTCCAAGGGAGGACAGTCGAAGTGGCTGCCTCCTGTGTTGTCAATTGTATGAGTGGTTTGGCTAGATAGGCATACTAGGGAATCCATTGCCTACAGTATGAAGTGAGGCCAATGAAGGCACGTACTTCCTTTTGTGTCTTGGGCTGTGAAAGGCTAGAAATGAGCTATGTATACGTTCTTGTGTTAGCTGTCACCCATCCTTGGACAGCAAGTGTACAAGGAACACCACTTGCTGTTCACAGAACTGTAACTTTGAAGGGGACACCTTGTGCCCCTTGTCAGCCAGAAAGTGTAAAACTGTCAGTGATGCATTTGCGCATTCTGGTTCTGAACGTGCTGTAATTAGGATGTCATCTACGTACTGTAGTAGAGCTGTGTTGGGAGGCATATAAATACTGTCCAGCTGTCTTTTTAATGCCTGACTGTAAATGCTAGGACTCATTGCAAGAGCGAAATCCCTGCCAATTATTCTGTTTACACTACGAGGGAAAAACTATTCATTTGCAAGCATGCTCTTATCTGAAGTCAATGAAGCTTTCTGTGCTGGCTGTAAGGAAGAGCAACTTGACCCCCTCCTTATATAAACATTACTGGAGAGAGAACTTGGTCTAATTGCAAGCATCCTTTATCTGCATGCGAAGGAAGCCTGAGTCAGTTGGAGGACTGCCAACAACTTGTCCGCGGAAAAGAATTGGAGTATGGCCAATAATAACAAGACAGGCACTGCTCGGTGCTCCAAGAGGGAAAAGCCCTCCCTTTACAAAATATCTTTCCCCGGGAGTCAGGCCACCTCAAGGTCGAAAAACACATTCTCTGTAATTCAAAACATATCTGTACCCAGGTCAGAGAGCTAACCAACATTCTCTAACTTAACTGAAGTAAATTTAAAACGTGATAAAAAGCATCCTAAAATCAGTAATTAATAAGGACATATTTTATTTCGTAACCTAGACACATGCTAGCATTTTAAAATAATTATATCATAAAATATTGTTACTAGCTGCAAAGTAAAAAAAGAAACAGAACAACATGACATGGAAACACATCACATTTTACTTTTTGAAAATAACATGTGAAACTCCATAATTTTGCATTGCAGAACCAAGATTTTCATAATTAAATGTGCAAGCTCTTCTATTCTACCTATTAAAAGGGCCAGATTCATCATTTCCAAAAAAACATGTTTTCTAATTGAGGTTTAAAAAACCATGTTGTCTAATTGAGTGGATTAACTGTCACACGCTATACTAAAGGGCAGCTTGTATTGGGAACAATAACAATGTATATTTTGTAGAACACATTTTAATTTTAAAAAACAACACACGGTTGCATTATACTAATTAAAAGCACATTCTAAGATGGGTCTGTTTTATATTTCCTTCTCAACCGTGAAAACATTAAAGCACCCTTCGTGCAAACCCTTATCTCAATCCGACTGGTTTATTTACAGCTTACCGACCTCTGAGTCAAACACATTAAATCAAGTGTTCCAAGGCAAACCCACACAAATACACGGACGCATTTGAAATAGAATGTTAAATGAACACTTCTTTACTCTCCATGCAAGATGTTACCATTTAGTCAGCAAACTGACAAAGCACATAGGCAGACCCAACAACCAATGAAAAAATTAAATCAAACCATCATTCATCTAAAACACTCACTGACTTTTAGTGTCAGCTCACATAACCATGCATGTTAAACAGCATGTTAAAACAAATACTGCCTTCTCAATACAAGATATTAACTCTTTGGCAGCTGAAGCACAATCTTTCCCCAATGACTGCAGTACATGGGAAAGTCATGAACTCATCTCTCCACGTTATCACATAACACGTACGCACATCTCCAAAACGTTTTCTCCAAGCACTTGAAAAAGATCCAGCTCTCTCCTGCCTAACGTAATGATAACATGCTCTGCACAAACCATAACCACATGGCGCTATTCACAAGCCATATTCACAAGAAACTCAACAAGTTATAATAATGACATGCTCTTCATAAACCATATTTACAAGGAGCTATTTACAAGGAACTACACAGTAAACTTATATGGCCGATGGGGGAGGGCTCTTCTAGATAGGAGGAAATAAAAGCCTCTGATGCTGTCGGCTTCTTTCTACATACTCCAAAGGGTACAGGTGGTGGCGTTCGCGACCTACTGGGTGTTTCTGAGGTGGTCACTCTAGCTAGTTCTTCTGAGAGGATGGGATAAATACCAGTAACGACGGCATTTCTTTCTCTATCAACCTGTTCTAATTTGACCCGTTCCCCCTCCTCTCGCAGTTCTTTTTCTTTGGCTTTTTCCCCTGCTTGTTTAGTTCTCTCTACCTTGTTCAATTCTTTTTCTGTTCTCCTATGTGACTCTTTGCGCCATAATTCAATGGCATCTTTCTGAGAGGGTCTTGATTTCTTTTTCCATAGCGCTTCCTCTACTCTCATAATGCATTCAGGATCCCATGTTCCCGAGACAGGCCATCTATACTTCTCCTCTAAATCTTTCATGTAATCTACCCATAAGTCTAAAAACAAAGTGGCGTCTAACCCATGCTTATTATACATAAAATGACCAGGTGTGTCTCTAGGCGGGATGTTAACTGACTCTTCTAGTATACCTTTTCTGGTCCCTATCTGACGTAATTTTGAAAACAGTGGCATGTTGAAACCAACACAATGGAAACACAATACACATAGAATAGACTGAAACAATCAACAATCATTCATACTACAACATTAAAACACTAAAACAGATACAGTCTAACCTGATACATGGAATAAAACATGTACTTGAAAACAGTTAACTATATGCACTGGAATACAGTACAACCATACCGGTCCCAAAAATTAGACACGTCTTTACCGTGCCCACGTTTTACCGTGGACCCGTCTTTACCGTGTTCAAATAAATGAACCCGTCTTGAACTTTATGCGTTCCCCATAGTGGTACTCACCGGGAAGCAGAACTTGAAGGCCTCGGAAACTTGATACTTGATACTACGTCTACTTCTACTTCCACGCATGCGCCTCGGAACAGGTGGGCCTCCGGAACCTCGAACCTTGCTCTCTCACGGGTTGGGCTCTGGTTGGGATGATCCGCGATCCCCATCGCCTCGTGTGGACGCCTGGTCGCAGTCCGTCTCCTCCGTGGGCCTGAGGGAGTAAGCAGGAAGTCCCGCTGCGTGTACACTTCGAAGTCCGTCACGGCTGTAGAAGGGGGCAAAAGCTGGACCTACGTCACCGGCGTGTGGGGAAAGGGATTAGTTCCTGTTCGGGCGCCAGATTAATGTGGTAAATAAAATATTACCCTGTCATAATTTCTAGGCATAAACATGCATCATGCAGTAAATGAGAGGCAGAGTCCGTGGTATCCGAGTGAAAGGGCTTTATTCCAATAACTCGAGTTAAGGGAGAATCTGTTCCATCACCTCTAAGGTTCAGGAAGGGTCTTCTAACATTATTTACAGAGAACAACACATATATACATTTTTCCTTGTACATAGGGAGGAGCGCTCCGGGCAGAGCAAGAGAAAGAGAGATAAGAGCATGTGGGTGTGCATGAGGGTGTACACTTGATGAGTCACAGGTGGGTGATAGGTGGGTGGCTACATAGAGGAGGGGTTACATGGCAGGCTGGAACTTTGCCCTCCTTGTGCACGCAATTTGAGCATGACGTGCAATTGACGTGTAACTGGGAGGAGAGCTGACTTTCAGTCTAGTAGAGAGATCTTTAGTGTCAAGGCGACCAGTACGTCTGGTACTAACTGATATCTTAAGTCAGGGGATGTATTATCTGAAGCAAAGGTTGCTCATCGCTAAGAATCAGAAGAAGCATATATTTCTTCATTCATTGCGTGGGGGCTGTGAGCTTTCTATGGATGCAAGCACTGTGATTTACTTCAATGGAGACAGGGAGGCTAGGCCCTATCTTCCGCGGACGGGTTCTGTTTACCTTCCTCACTGGGCAGGAATGTGACTCTGTACAGCAGGCAGATAACTGTTATTCATAATACTATCTTGGCAACCCTTGCTGGGTCTCTTTCGGCTGAGCTAGAAGTATGCGAGGTCAGAGATACGTAACTGCAGCTTTCAGTGTGTCAGGAGTCATGAAAACCCTAATTCAGAGAGTGGCTCAGACTGAACCACAAAAAGGGTTCATTACGATATTTATTTAAAAGTGCACAATGCAAATACATGGACCTTCATGTTAGCTTAACGTTTGGGAAACTTGATGGCAGGCACCTTAATGCAGGACGTGATTGCAGAGGCCTTGTGATTCAGGCCACTGAGAGAAATATGCATGGGTGACATGCACATACATGTAACATAGGGTACACGTAGGGGGCATCTTGGTCAGGCAAAATTTCATTTTCCACAAGATATTATGGATTTTAGGCTTACACTTGAAGTTCAAGTAGCAGAGGTTACCACTTCTTGTTTTGCAGTACAGAAAAGCTTAAAGTAAAATGTACCACTCGTCCTTACCAACTCTCGTAGGTCCGTCATTCATGCAGCCATAACATCTTGCCTGGATTTCAGAAATTCTTTGTCTGCCAGACTCCCTTCATATCTATTAGATAGACTTGAACTGATTTTGAGTCTCAGCAGAAAAGTGTTAGTCGCATGCCATCTGGAGAACTGTTACTGACTTTATGGAGGTCGAGGGCATTTACTATTGTTTCATGTAATTTGGCACAACAAGTTTACTTGCTGTGCTGAGTTACTAGAAAGGTATATCACAGAAATGCTCCATATTTATAAAGATTTGGAACATTTCTGCTCTCTCCTGGCCCACTCTGTGCTGCCTAGCACCAATGCAGGCAGCCTTGTATCATAGTGCAAAGGGGACTCTGTTATTGGTAAAATTGTTTTTGCGCTCAAAAACTATCCTTAGTAGCATTTTCCAATTTGCAGCACATATGGAAAGTGAAAGGAGAGATAAAGATATTTCTCCTAGTTATGCCTCTGTTTAGCTGGTTGGATCATTTTGGCGCAAAACCAGGTTTACAAGTCTTTGTAAATCTGAGTTGGCTTCAAAATGCATGGATTGATGCAGGGTAACACCCATGCTTCACCCATTGTTTGAACAAAATATCCAATAAAAATATTGGGAAACAGAAATAATGGAAATTAAATATTGTGACACACAAATATCATGATGGACAAATATCATTGACAAGAATATAGGAGCTGATAATGGCAGTGCTGCGGCTGCTCTCCACTGACACAGCATCACCAAGTACGTGCAAGGACTGCCCACCTTATTACGAGATGAACTGGTGTAAGGCAGACGGTCCTTTGCCTTTCCCATGGCAGTGCCTGGAAAACAGGCACCACAATGATAAAAGCAAAAAAAAGTTCCAGCACAGCATGGACAGTGACATTCATGCTGTGATGGAACTTTGGGGGGAATACAGACAAGGGGCAGATGTTTTGACCCCTGAATATATCCCCATGGAAGGCTGCATAGAAATTCGTAATATGCTCAGAGGGACTAGCGCCGTCCCTCTGAGCATTTTATATTGTGGAGCAACTCTGCCACCACAAGGGAACATCTGTCCCCTGGGGCAGCCGGTGGTCCACCGCCAGCACGATGGTGAGAGTTGTAATCCAGCAGAAAGTGGATCGCCACTGCTGCACCACTACACTCGTAATCAGGTCCATAGTTTTTGTGGTAAGTAATATTGTTCTAAATGATATTAATGTTTTTACCATAATTTTCACAAATGTAGTGGTCACAAAGATTGTTTTTTAATTATTTTCATATTAATTTTATGTGATACTATTATTTATATAACTTATACTAATTGTTTTTAAAATATAGCACATCGTTTTAGGATGATTTCGAACATTTTGTTAATTTTTAAAGTAATTTATGGTGATGTAGCAGGTTGTTAGGTTTGTAGGGGGATGGGTGGGAAGTTAATTAGGTGTTCATTAATTTAGAATTATTAATATATTTAGTTTAATTATATAATTGATATTTTTTATTTAATTTATGAAATGTTGATTTATTTTCGTTGAATATTATTTGCAGGCTAAAGGGCCTATTATGATGGTGGGTGGATCGCTACCGGCGGCACGGTGGTGGCAATCCACCCGCCATCTGTACCTGATTTACCACCCGCCATGTTTATATGGCGGGAGTACCGCGGCGGATGGAAAGACCGTCTGCCGCTTTTCCGCCTGCAGGCAATCGTTACGATTGCCTTTTGTGCGGATCTGGGGCATAATATTGTGGCGGTGCCGAGCAGGCACCGGCATCCATATTATGATTTGCAAATATAAAGGCCTTTTCACAGCGGCGATGCCGCCATGGAAAGGCCGGTGGAAATTGCTTTCGTGGCCCGTTACAAGCCCCCTTGGGAGTGGGGGGCTGGGAGGCTGCACTTGGAGGGGTACCACATTGGGGGGTACCTATGGTACCCCCTAGATTGCCATATACAAGGTGGCAGGCACCGTGTGGCAATGCATACCATGCACTTTTAACATCACGGAATGAGCTGCACCCAGCAGGATTGTCCGCAAGGCAAGAATGAGCCCGCCAGTGTGGCGGGCGCATCCTAATTGGCCTCATGGGACGTCTGCACCTCCTCTGGCAGTAGGTCCCATTTTCCGTTACGGTGGCGGGCAGTGGACAAAGTCCGCCCGCCATCGTAATGAGACCCAATGTAATTATTTAATGGATTTTTAATTATGTAACATATGGAATACTAATGTATTTCACTTATATTTTGCTCATATTTTAGTTTTGAGATGCTAGGTTTGCGCGGAAATTGGGTGGGAAGTTAATTAAGTAATAATTAAGTAATATTTATTTTTTGTAAATTAACCATTTAATTGAAGTTTAAATAGCGAAATTGGGAAATACTTATTTTCATGTTTTGTTAGTTGTGGGATGCAAGGTTTGTACTGGTCTAGGTGGGAAGTTAATTAAGTAATAATTAGTTAACAATCAATTATTGTTAGACCAGGCCCTTTTGACATGTTTATCCCCATACGTTTTGCTTTTTGCCTCTTATTTTTCAGACCCTGTTTCTGTTGGCTACGGTATTCTGGACTCTTTACCACTGCTGAGCAGTGCTAAAGTGCATATGCTCTCTGTATAAATTGTGACAATGATTGGTTATCCATGATTATTTCAGAAAACAAAGGTCCTGAGCAATTTAGAAAAAATAAGAAAATAATGAAATATAGCCCGCAGGGGGATACTATATATATCCGATGTCCAGCCGGACATGGAGTTTTATTCACACAATAGAAAAAATGAGATCAAATATTGTTTTTTTGACAACACAAGCCTGTACCCTGGTACATAAGGGAAAGCATGGGGGAATGGGAAAAAATACAAACAGTAAAACATTCAATACAGGCAAAGATTTTGAGCTGAGGTAACTTGCATTCAGAGGTAAGTAACAGCAAGTTTGAATAAAATAGCAGCCACAATAATTAGACACAATGGATAGTTGTGGCTCTATTTAGAAATGTTGCCGTTTCGATCTCATGCTCATAAATAAAAACGGGATCATCATCAGGACTACAATATTACATTTGCCTGGTTTAGAACATTAGTGCCTGTACTCTCACATGTCGGAATGAGGGCATCCGCCCGGGAGTTCTGAAGGCAGGGTGGACAAGGCGTCCGCCTTTCTCCTTGTGTGGCTCGGATTGTCACAATGCCGATGTTGGTCGAGTGCCGTACCAGAATTAATTAGTAGGCACGCTAGAGGAGCGTGATGTCGGGATCCTTACAGGTGCGTGATGGCGGGGTCCTTGGACAGCAGCAGTGTGCTGTTCGATACTGGGCTCGATGGCTGGTAATTGATTTGCCTATTTGATTGACCTATTTGATCTACTGGTAAGTCCCTAGTGAAGTGCACAGTGTGTGCCAGGGCCTGTAAATCAAATGCTACTATTGAGTTTGCAGCACTGGTTGTGCCACCCACATGAGTAGCCCTGTAAATGTATGTCAGACCTACCACTGTGGTGTCTGTGTACGCAGTTGTGAACTGCCATGGTGTCCGGGAAAGTGCACCCACTGGCCAGGCCCAAACCTTCCCTTTCTTTACATGGAAGGCGCCCCTAAGGTAGGGCCATGGTACCCTCATGGGCAAGGTGAAGTGTATGTGAAAGGTAGGACATGTACTAATGTGTGTGACATGTCCGGATAGTGAAATACAGTTTATTTCATTTTTCACTGATGAAAGGCTATCTGTCCCATCAGCTTATAATTGGGATTGCACTGTACCATGTTCACATGTGTAACGTTCCATAGGGACAGTCTGATCAATCCCAGAGGCATCTGTCTCTCTCTTTACTCTAACATGTTCTAGTCGTGAATCTCTATGATAATGGGATGGAGCCAAGAATACAGGTGGTAATAAGAATGCTATATAACAAGTCCCACCCCAGTCTAAGGGCAGATGTACATAGGCTGTCTGACCGCAAATGAAATAGGTATGGCGTGATGTTTTGAAAGAAGAAAGTCCTTTATCATTAAACTCTACTACAACTTTACACTCGCTGTGTCCCATATGTACTGAGCCTTTCTTATTAACACATAAATCACCTTTTGGTGGTAGAACTGAAATAAACGGTGGACCTGTATTTTGCTTGGGCTGAACATTTAACATTATAAAATTAACGGATGCATTTCCCTGCTCGTACTCTTCATTCTCTAGATCGGTTCCCTTCCTTTGGGGAAATCCGTCTTTGTCTGGAAAACATGCTTCATTCATTACTTTATTCAGGTTTCCATATATCCAGCCACCTGGATAAGCTATGTACTTTCTATCTATTGAGGTCATTAAGGCAAACCATGCTCCACATGAACCATTGTGTGAGAACGGCAGAGGATAGAAGGGCAGAACTCCCTTCGCCTTTTGATAAGGTGGCAGTTGGCCACATACGCAGCAATCAGTCGCATTGCTGGTCTGATGAGAATGGTGTAACATTCGAATAAAAGTATTGTTACGCAATGCAAGTCGATATGACAATTCATGAGGTGGCAGTTCACTAAATGTATGCTCTATGGTGCTGTTACTGGAAGAGTGTATATGTGAGGAAATAGGAAAGAAAACATGTAGTAATAAACTGACACAGATTATAACAATACACAGAATAAAAAGAATGATCAAAGTAACTATACATCTACTGCGTAATAGCTTGCAGTATTTTGCTTTCATGTTTTTTTTCTTACTATTCTCGTATGTGATCTTATACATGTCAGAAATCTAGTCTAACCGATTCACCACCGAGTGGACTTAGGCAATTAAACTACGTCTGATTTACTAGATCTTAACTTAGATTTATACTCCTGTTGTGGAGTCTTTTCTAGTAAAGGCGGCGCAGGCGGCGCAAGCGGCGCAAAGTCTGTATTGTCTTTAATGTCTTTAGTGTCTGTATCTTTTACTAAAGTACCAGATTGTCCAAAGTGTCTTTTACAGTGCTGAGCGTGGATCCATCCTTTGCGTCCCTCCACCTTCAGCGCGGTCCTTGTTGTAAGAAGCACTAATTTCGGGGTCTTCCGGCGAGGCTCGAGGGGGCTTGAACGATCAAAATTCCGGACACAAATGTAATCCCCAGGGACAATGGCGTGTTCCTTGACCTGGGTGTTGTCAGGGAAGGCAGCAGCAACCTGTGAACGACAAGAAAGTAGTGCAGACATCAAGGAAGCCAGGTAATCTGTCAGCATGTTACTGTCGACATCAGTTATTCTTTTAGGCATAGGCGTACCCCACATATTTGGCGGTCTACCGAAAACTACTTCATACGGGGATAGGCCTGTTCTGGAATGAGCTACCATACGCATGTAAAAGAGGGCAACCGGCAAGGCTACCATCCAATCCACGCCTTTTTCTGCACAAATCTTAGCAAGTTTTGTCTTAATTGTCTGATTATGTCTTTCTACAAGGCCTGCTGCTTCAGGGTGTCGTACACAATGGAACTTCCAATTATATCCTAACAGAAGAGACACTTGTTTCATTAATTCAGAGGAAAATGGCTGACCATTGTCTGAGTAGATGAAAGAATTCGCGCACCAATTGCCTGGCAGTTGTCACAGCAGTTTAATCTGGAACTGGATATGCTTCTGTCCATCTAGTTAGTGCACACACAACTACCAAGACATACTTGTAACCTCTACATCTGTCCATTTGGATGTAATCCATCTGGAGGACCTCAAAAGGGTGGTCAGGAGGATGAAATCCGCCTTGTTCCACCGGGATGCCTTTACCTGGATTGAACTGGCAACAGATCATACATGTTCGTACTTTCTGTTTCGCTGCTGCACGCAGGTGCTTGTTAAACCAGA
Source organism: Lissotriton helveticus (assembly GCF_964261635.1). Lineage (NCBI taxonomy): Eukaryota > Metazoa > Chordata > Amphibia > Caudata > Salamandridae > Lissotriton > Lissotriton helveticus. The sequence goes on from NC_136065.1 coordinate 1,764,761,294, forward strand.
TATTCTGTAAACTGTCTATCATTGCCTTTTCTTCCAAGTGTGCTGGACTATGTGTTGTGTTTATGATTACTTGTACCATGGAATCTGGAAGAAACCATGTGCCTTTTCCCTTAGTCATCCAACCTTGGTCAGTCTGGACCCCTCCTTGTTCAGTCCATTTCTTTATTTCATCTGTAGTGGCATGCGTCTGTATGTCAAGTACATCTTGAGAAGGATCCCTGACTGTCATACTTTTTGTCAGTAATGGTACCTCTGTCCTTGTCGTGTCTGTTGGTGTCTGGGCTGTAAGTTTAGCAGTTCGGTCTGCCAGGTCATTACCCTGGGAAATGGTGTCTGTGACTTCGGTGTGAGCTTTGCATTTCAGGATAGAAATGGCTGTAGGTAAATGTATTGCTTCCAACAGGGCTTGAATGAGCTGGCCGTGCTGAATTTTGGCTCCATGAGAGGTCAAGAAACCTCTCTCCCTCCATAGTACTCCGAAATCATGAACTACGCCAAAAGCATATTGTGAGTCAGTATAAATGTTTACTTTCAAGTGCTTAGCTCTTATGCAGGCTTTTGGCAGGGCGATGAGCTCTGCTGCTTGTGCTGATAGTGTGTCTATTTTCTGTGTCTCTATGACTTTAGTAGCAGTGGTCACAGCATATGCTGCTACTAACTCTCCTTTACTTGTTCTCAAGCATGATCCGTCTACATAGAGTGTTAGGTCAGGGTCTGGAAGTGCAATATCTGTCAGGTCTGGTCTTGGTTTTGTCACTATATTCATTATTTCCACACAGTCATGTGGCGGTGCATTTACTGTACTTGAGGGCAAAAGTGTTGCAGGGTTTAGAATATTACATCGTCTGATCTCTATGTGTGGTTGAAATAATGTCAGTTCATATCCTGTCAGTCTTGCTATAGTCAAATGTTGTGTCTGTGTCCTGTTTAAGAGAACTTCCACTGCATGTGGTACCTGTACTGTCAGAGGATGTCCAAGCACTATTGAGTCACTTTGTCTTATAGCTAGGGCTGTTGCTGCAACCGATTTCAGGCACGCACATGGCTTGTGTTGTCCTGCTTGATCTTGTGTGAGGACAGATAATGCTGTTCCATCCTGTTCAGTTATGAAAAGCATAAAAGGTTTACTGTAACATGGAGTCGCTAAAACTGGCGCTTGACATAATGCTCTTTTTAATTCCTCAAATGCCAAGGTATGTTCTTGTGTCCAAGGGAGGACAGTCGAAGTGGCTGCCTCCTGTGTTGTCAATTGTATGAGTGGTTTGGCTAGATAGGCATACTAGGGAATCCATTGCCTACAGTATGAAGTGAGGCCAATGAAGGCACGTACTTCCTTTTGTGTCTTGGGCTGTGAAAGGCTAGAAATGAGCTATGTATACGTTCTTGTGTTAGCTGTCACCCATCCTTGGACAGCAAGTGTACAAGGAACACCACTTGCTGTTCACAGAACTGTAACTTTGAAGGGGACACCTTGTGCCCCTTGTCAGCCAGAAAGTGTAAAACTGTCAGTGATGCATTTGCGCATTCTGGTTCTGAACGTGCTGTAATTAGGATGTCATCTACGTACTGTAGTAGAGCTGTGTTGGGAGGCATATAAATACTGTCCAGCTGTCTTTTTAATGCCTGACTGTAAATGCTAGGACTCATTGCAAGAGCGAAATCCCTGCCAATTATTCTGTTTACACTACGAGGGAAAAACTATTCATTTGCAAGCATGCTCTTATCTGAAGTCAATGAAGCTTTCTGTGCTGGCTGTAAGGAAGAGCAACTTGACCCCCTCCTTATATAAACATTACTGGAGAGAGAACTTGGTCTAATTGCAAGCATCCTTTATCTGCATGCGAAGGAAGCCTGAGTCAGTTGGAGGACTGCCAACAACTTGTCCGCGGAAAAGAATTGGAGTATGGCCAATAATAACAAGACAGGCACTGCTCGGTGCTCCAAGAGGGAAAAGCCCTCCCTTTACAAAATATCTTTCCCCGGGAGTCAGGCCACCTCAAGGTCGAAAAACACATTCTCTGTAATTCAAAACATATCTGTACCCAGGTCAGAGAGCTAACCAACATTCTCTAACTTAACTGAAGTAAATTTAAAACGTGATAAAAAGCATCCTAAAATCAGTAATTAATAAGGACATATTTTATTTCGTAACCTAGACACATGCTAGCATTTTAAAATAATTATATCATAAAATATTGTTACTAGCTGCAAAGTAAAAAAAGAAACAGAACAACATGACATGGAAACACATCACATTTTACTTTTTGAAAATAACATGTGAAACTCCATAATTTTGCATTGCAGAACCAAGATTTTCATAATTAAATGTGCAAGCTCTTCTATTCTACCTATTAAAAGGGCCAGATTCATCATTTCCAAAAAAACATGTTTTCTAATTGAGGTTTAAAAAACCATGTTGTCTAATTGAGTGGATTAACTGTCACACGCTATACTAAAGGGCAGCTTGTATTGGGAACAATAACAATGTATATTTTGTAGAACACATTTTAATTTTAAAAAACAACACACGGTTGCATTATACTAATTAAAAGCACATTCTAAGATGGGTCTGTTTTATATTTCCTTCTCAACCGTGAAAACATTAAAGCACCCTTCGTGCAAACCCTTATCTCAATCCGACTGGTTTATTTACAGCTTACCGACCTCTGAGTCAAACACATTAAATCAAGTGTTCCAAGGCAAACCCACACAAATACACGGACGCATTTGAAATAGAATGTTAAATGAACACTTCTTTACTCTCCATGCAAGATGTTACCATTTAGTCAGCAAACTGACAAAGCACATAGGCAGACCCAACAACCAATGAAAAAATTAAATCAAACCATCATTCATCTAAAACACTCACTGACTTTTAGTGTCAGCTCACATAACCATGCATGTTAAACAGCATGTTAAAACAAATACTGCCTTCTCAATACAAGATATTAACTCTTTGGCAGCTGAAGCACAATCTTTCCCCAATGACTGCAGTACATGGGAAAGTCATGAACTCATCTCTCCACGTTATCACATAACACGTACGCACATCTCCAAAACGTTTTCTCCAAGCACTTGAAAAAGATCCAGCTCTCTCCTGCCTAACGTAATGATAACATGCTCTGCACAAACCATAACCACATGGCGCTATTCACAAGCCATATTCACAAGAAACTCAACAAGTTATAATAATGACATGCTCTTCATAAACCATATTTACAAGGAGCTATTTACAAGGAACTACACAGTAAACTTATATGGCCGATGGGGGAGGGCTCTTCTAGATAGGAGGAAATAAAAGCCTCTGATGCTGTCGGCTTCTTTCTACATACTCCAAAGGGTACAGGTGGTGGCGTTCGCGACCTACTGGGTGTTTCTGAGGTGGTCACTCTAGCTAGTTCTTCTGAGAGGATGGGATAAATACCAGTAACGACGGCATTTCTTTCTCTATCAACCTGTTCTAATTTGACCCGTTCCCCCTCCTCTCGCAGTTCTTTTTCTTTGGCTTTTTCCCCTGCTTGTTTAGTTCTCTCTACCTTGTTCAATTCTTTTTCTGTTCTCCTATGTGACTCTTTGCGCCATAATTCAATGGCATCTTTCTGAGAGGGTCTTGATTTCTTTTTCCATAGCGCTTCCTCTACTCTCATAATGCATTCAGGATCCCATGTTCCCGAGACAGGCCATCTATACTTCTCCTCTAAATCTTTCATGTAATCTACCCATAAGTCTAAAAACAAAGTGGCGTCTAACCCATGCTTATTATACATAAAATGACCAGGTGTGTCTCTAGGCGGGATGTTAACTGACTCTTCTAGTATACCTTTTCTGGTCCCTATCTGACGTAATTTTGAAAACAGTGGCATGTTGAAACCAACACAATGGAAACACAATACACATAGAATAGACTGAAACAATCAACAATCATTCATACTACAACATTAAAACACTAAAACAGATACAGTCTAACCTGATACATGGAATAAAACATGTACTTGAAAACAGTTAACTATATGCACTGGAATACAGTACAACCATACCGGTCCCAAAAATTAGACACGTCTTTACCGTGCCCACGTTTTACCGTGGACCCGTCTTTACCGTGTTCAAATAAATGAACCCGTCTTGAACTTTATGCGTTCCCCATAGTGGTACTCACCGGGAAGCAGAACTTGAAGGCCTCGGAAACTTGATACTTGATACTACGTCTACTTCTACTTCCACGCATGCGCCTCGGAACAGGTGGGCCTCCGGAACCTCGAACCTTGCTCTCTCACGGGTTGGGCTCTGGTTGGGATGATCCGCGATCCCCATCGCCTCGTGTGGACGCCTGGTCGCAGTCCGTCTCCTCCGTGGGCCTGAGGGAGTAAGCAGGAAGTCCCGCTGCGTGTACACTTCGAAGTCCGTCACGGCTGTAGAAGGGGGCAAAAGCTGGACCTACGTCACCGGCGTGTGGGGAAAGGGATTAGTTCCTGTTCGGGCGCCAGATTAATGTGGTAAATAAAATATTACCCTGTCATAATTTCTAGGCATAAACATGCATCATGCAGTAAATGAGAGGCAGAGTCCGTGGTATCCGAGTGAAAGGGCTTTATTCCAATAACTCGAGTTAAGGGAGAATCTGTTCCATCACCTCTAAGGTTCAGGAAGGGTCTTCTAACATTATTTACAGAGAACAACACATATATACATTTTTCCTTGTACATAGGGAGGAGCGCTCCGGGCAGAGCAAGAGAAAGAGAGATAAGAGCATGTGGGTGTGCATGAGGGTGTACACTTGATGAGTCACAGGTGGGTGATAGGTGGGTGGCTACATAGAGGAGGGGTTACATGGCAGGCTGGAACTTTGCCCTCCTTGTGCACGCAATTTGAGCATGACGTGCAATTGACGTGTAACTGGGAGGAGAGCTGACTTTCAGTCTAGTAGAGAGATCTTTAGTGTCAAGGCGACCAGTACGTCTGGTACTAACTGATATCTTAAGTCAGGGGATGTATTATCTGAAGCAAAGGTTGCTCATCGCTAAGAATCAGAAGAAGCATATATTTCTTCATTCATTGCGTGGGGGCTGTGAGCTTTCTATGGATGCAAGCACTGTGATTTACTTCAATGGAGACAGGGAGGCTAGGCCCTATCTTCCGCGGACGGGTTCTGTTTACCTTCCTCACTGGGCAGGAATGTGACTCTGTACAGCAGGCAGATAACTGTTATTCATAATACTATCTTGGCAACCCTTGCTGGGTCTCTTTCGGCTGAGCTAGAAGTATGCGAGGTCAGAGATACGTAACTGCAGCTTTCAGTGTGTCAGGAGTCATGAAAACCCTAATTCAGAGAGTGGCTCAGACTGAACCACAAAAAGGGTTCATTACGATATTTATTTAAAAGTGCACAATGCAAATACATGGACCTTCATGTTAGCTTAACGTTTGGGAAACTTGATGGCAGGCACCTTAATGCAGGACGTGATTGCAGAGGCCTTGTGATTCAGGCCACTGAGAGAAATATGCATGGGTGACATGCACATACATGTAACATAGGGTACACGTAGGGGGCATCTTGGTCAGGCAAAATTTCATTTTCCACAAGATATTATGGATTTTAGGCTTACACTTGAAGTTCAAGTAGCAGAGGTTACCACTTCTTGTTTTGCAGTACAGAAAAGCTTAAAGTAAAATGTACCACTCGTCCTTACCAACTCTCGTAGGTCCGTCATTCATGCAGCCATAACATCTTGCCTGGATTTCAGAAATTCTTTGTCTGCCAGACTCCCTTCATATCTATTAGATAGACTTGAACTGATTTTGAGTCTCAGCAGAAAAGTGTTAGTCGCATGCCATCTGGAGAACTGTTACTGACTTTATGGAGGTCGAGGGCATTTACTATTGTTTCATGTAATTTGGCACAACAAGTTTACTTGCTGTGCTGAGTTACTAGAAAGGTATATCACAGAAATGCTCCATATTTATAAAGATTTGGAACATTTCTGCTCTCTCCTGGCCCACTCTGTGCTGCCTAGCACCAATGCAGGCAGCCTTGTATCATAGTGCAAAGGGGACTCTGTTATTGGTAAAATTGTTTTTGCGCTCAAAAACTATCCTTAGTAGCATTTTCCAATTTGCAGCACATATGGAAAGTGAAAGGAGAGATAAAGATATTTCTCCTAGTTATGCCTCTGTTTAGCTGGTTGGATCATTTTGGCGCAAAACCAGGTTTACAAGTCTTTGTAAATCTGAGTTGGCTTCAAAATGCATGGATTGATGCAGGGTAACACCCATGCTTCACCCATTGTTTGAACAAAATATCCAATAAAAATATTGGGAAACAGAAATAATGGAAATTAAATATTGTGACACACAAATATCATGATGGACAAATATCATTGACAAGAATATAGGAGCTGATAATGGCAGTGCTGCGGCTGCTCTCCACTGACACAGCATCACCAAGTACGTGCAAGGACTGCCCACCTTATTACGAGATGAACTGGTGTAAGGCAGACGGTCCTTTGCCTTTCCCATGGCAGTGCCTGGAAAACAGGCACCACAATGATAAAAGCAAAAAAAAGTTCCAGCACAGCATGGACAGTGACATTCATGCTGTGATGGAACTTTGGGGGGAATACAGACAAGGGGCAGATGTTTTGACCCCTGAATATATCCCCATGGAAGGCTGCATAGAAATTCGTAATATGCTCAGAGGGACTAGCGCCGTCCCTCTGAGCATTTTATATTGTGGAGCAACTCTGCCACCACAAGGGAACATCTGTCCCCTGGGGCAGCCGGTGGTCCACCGCCAGCACGATGGTGAGAGTTGTAATCCAGCAGAAAGTGGATCGCCACTGCTGCACCACTACACTCGTAATCAGGTCCATAGTTTTTGTGGTAAGTAATATTGTTCTAAATGATATTAATGTTTTTACCATAATTTTCACAAATGTAGTGGTCACAAAGATTGTTTTTTAATTATTTTCATATTAATTTTATGTGATACTATTATTTATATAACTTATACTAATTGTTTTTAAAATATAGCACATCGTTTTAGGATGATTTCGAACATTTTGTTAATTTTTAAAGTAATTTATGGTGATGTAGCAGGTTGTTAGGTTTGTAGGGGGATGGGTGGGAAGTTAATTAGGTGTTCATTAATTTAGAATTATTAATATATTTAGTTTAATTATATAATTGATATTTTTTATTTAATTTATGAAATGTTGATTTATTTTCGTTGAATATTATTTGCAGGCTAAAGGGCCTATTATGATGGTGGGTGGATCGCTACCGGCGGCACGGTGGTGGCAATCCACCCGCCATCTGTACCTGATTTACCACCCGCCATGTTTATATGGCGGGAGTACCGCGGCGGATGGAAAGACCGTCTGCCGCTTTTCCGCCTGCAGGCAATCGTTACGATTGCCTTTTGTGCGGATCTGGGGCATAATATTGTGGCGGTGCCGAGCAGGCACCGGCATCCATATTATGATTTGCAAATATAAAGGCCTTTTCACAGCGGCGATGCCGCCATGGAAAGGCCGGTGGAAATTGCTTTCGTGGCCCGTTACAAGCCCCCTTGGGAGTGGGGGGCTGGGAGGCTGCACTTGGAGGGGTACCACATTGGGGGGTACCTATGGTACCCCCTAGATTGCCATATACAAGGTGGCAGGCACCGTGTGGCAATGCATACCATGCACTTTTAACATCACGGAATGAGCTGCACCCAGCAGGATTGTCCGCAAGGCAAGAATGAGCCCGCCAGTGTGGCGGGCGCATCCTAATTGGCCTCATGGGACGTCTGCACCTCCTCTGGCAGTAGGTCCCATTTTCCGTTACGGTGGCGGGCAGTGGACAAAGTCCGCCCGCCATCGTAATGAGACCCAATGTAATTATTTAATGGATTTTTAATTATGTAACATATGGAATACTAATGTATTTCACTTATATTTTGCTCATATTTTAGTTTTGAGATGCTAGGTTTGCGCGGAAATTGGGTGGGAAGTTAATTAAGTAATAATTAAGTAATATTTATTTTTTGTAAATTAACCATTTAATTGAAGTTTAAATAGCGAAATTGGGAAATACTTATTTTCATGTTTTGTTAGTTGTGGGATGCAAGGTTTGTACTGGTCTAGGTGGGAAGTTAATTAAGTAATAATTAGTTAACAATCAATTATTGTTAGACCAGGCCCTTTTGACATGTTTATCCCCATACGTTTTGCTTTTTGCCTCTTATTTTTCAGACCCTGTTTCTGTTGGCTACGGTATTCTGGACTCTTTACCACTGCTGAGCAGTGCTAAAGTGCATATGCTCTCTGTATAAATTGTGACAATGATTGGTTATCCATGATTATTTCAGAAAACAAAGGTCCTGAGCAATTTAGAAAAAATAAGAAAATAATGAAATATAGCCCGCAGGGGGATACTATATATATCCGATGTCCAGCCGGACATGGAGTTTTATTCACACAATAGAAAAAATGAGATCAAATATTGTTTTTTTGACAACACAAGCCTGTACCCTGGTACATAAGGGAAAGCATGGGGGAATGGGAAAAAATACAAACAGTAAAACATTCAATACAGGCAAAGATTTTGAGCTGAGGTAACTTGCATTCAGAGGTAAGTAACAGCAAGTTTGAATAAAATAGCAGCCACAATAATTAGACACAATGGATAGTTGTGGCTCTATTTAGAAATGTTGCCGTTTCGATCTCATGCTCATAAATAAAAACGGGATCATCATCAGGACTACAATATTACATTTGCCTGGTTTAGAACATTAGTGCCTGTACTCTCACATGTCGGAATGAGGGCATCCGCCCGGGAGTTCTGAAGGCAGGGTGGACAAGGCGTCCGCCTTTCTCCTTGTGTGGCTCGGATTGTCACAATGCCGATGTTGGTCGAGTGCCGTACCAGAATTAATTAGTAGGCACGCTAGAGGAGCGTGATGTCGGGATCCTTACAGGTGCGTGATGGCGGGGTCCTTGGACAGCAGCAGTGTGCTGTTCGATACTGGGCTCGATGGCTGGTAATTGATTTGCCTATTTGATTGACCTATTTGATCTACTGGTAAGTCCCTAGTGAAGTGCACAGTGTGTGCCAGGGCCTGTAAATCAAATGCTACTATTGAGTTTGCAGCACTGGTTGTGCCACCCACATGAGTAGCCCTGTAAATGTATGTCAGACCTACCACTGTGGTGTCTGTGTACGCAGTTGTGAACTGCCATGGTGTCCGGGAAAGTGCACCCACTGGCCAGGCCCAAACCTTCCCTTTCTTTACATGGAAGGCGCCCCTAAGGTAGGGCCATGGTACCCTCATGGGCAAGGTGAAGTGTATGTGAAAGGTAGGACATGTACTAATGTGTGTGACATGTCCGGATAGTGAAATACAGTTTATTTCATTTTTCACTGATGAAAGGCTATCTGTCCCATCAGCTTATAATTGGGATTGCACTGTACCATGTTCACATGTGTAACGTTCCATAGGGACAAGATAGGAAAACTATGTTTAGACTCACTGAACTAAGAATTTAATAATGCACCTTTTGGTAAATGTGTTTTTTTAAATCCTTTGTTTGAAAATGCCCCTTTTAGAGAGTGGTATAGAAAACAAGGTGGTCCTAGACATAACTTAGTCATAACATTAAATGAAACACGTATTTGATTTAGTACGAGATTCAATCCTGTAAATGAAAAAGGGAAAAACAGAAAAAGCCAAATGCATGTTTAATTTTACAGTACCCAAAGTAATTTTGAAAACAGAATTGTCTGGGGCAACATAATTTGCAATTTATTTACATTGTATATATATAAATGGAGACAGTAAAGGCTGGGGGTTACTGCCAGGTGCAGTAAGAAGAAGTGCAAAGGTAGATGCTCAAGTGAAAAGGGAAAGGAATTCAAGAAAGTTTTAAAGAAAAGAAAACCAATAATTTGTATTGGGCTCAGGTTCAATTCTCTTAGCAGAATAGAAGGCCTGCCCCGAAAAGTATTTTCATATGATTTACTGTAGTTATCTATCACAGTGTCACAGCATCTGTGCAGATGATCAATAGGAGGGGGCAGTAAGGGTGCAGGCCCCAGATGGGGGGAGATCGTCGACGTTTCGACCCTGGCGTAGTTGAGGGAGGATCAACACCTCAGCTATGGGTCTTCCTCAGGACGGGGTGAAGGGGAGGGGACCTAGGTTGCAGTGAAACAACGCCCCCAGCAAAGAGGTAGGCAACCCGTCAATGATGTGCCAATATATATTCCAAAAAGCTCTGATTTCTTTGCAGGACTTATTGAAGAAGTTCCAGATAGGAAATGAATTCCAAGTAGTTCCGCTCACAGAAATCGGAATGAGAAATACGTGGGGGAAGACAAATTCATACACAGCCAGTCGATCCAATCTAAATGTTGTTCTGCCGGACAAATGTGACACGTCCTCCTCGGGTTCCGTTGGTCTGTGAGACAGAACCCATCGCGGCCATGCGTTGCTGTATCGTTACATTCTCTGTCCTGAGAATGCAAAAATATTATTCTCTAAGCAGAATCTAACCAGATCCAGAAGCATTTGATTGTGTTTCTGGTATTTCAATGGTATTATGTTTAGAAACCATTCTACTGCAGTGATACCCTGTGCATGAATAATACAAGTATACAAACTTGTGATGTCAAAAGTGATTAGTAGCATATCCTCCTCCCATGCTTTGCATTCAATAAGTCTTAAAAATTCCTGTGTGTCACGCACATATGAAGCTAAATCTTTAACAAGAGGTGATAAAAAAGAGTCGATGTAAATGGAAGTATTTTCCAGGAGGATCTTGAGGGAGGTCCACAATTGGTCTTACTGGAGGGTTTAGCTGTCTTTATGGACTTTTGGGAGGTGATAAAAAGTAGGAAGAACCGGATGCTTATAGAAGAGAAACAAATATTCATCCTGCGTTAGCATGCCATCATCTTTCCATTTCTGTAACCATTGATAAAAAGTTTGAATACAATCAGAATATTCCACTCTTTTGATGGGCAAGTAGCATTGCATATCATCATGTTGTCTTTTTGCCTCCTTGTAATACTGTTCTTTGTCAAAAACCACTACATTCCCTCCCTGATCCGAAGGTTTAAACACTAAACAATCATCCTTCTTGAGTGTCTGTATGGATTGCCATTGTTTCCTAGAAAGGTTATACTGGCGTTCTCTGTATTTTTCCTTTCTTGGCCAGACTCTTCAGGTCTGAGATAATTGTTTCCTGAAAACATCAATGGCATCTTAGGGGATGAGTGGCATTATCCTCGATTTTCTTTTCAGTTTGCTTCTTTAACCAGTTTGTATAGTGCCTGCTTCTACTCAATAGGTGTTCATGTCCTGCATGCTCTCTGGTTCACTGCTCTCACTAGTAGAATTCAGATTGTGGTATCATTAGTGTTTTAAGGTTGTGCCACTAAGAAGATCCGTGTTGTGCGGTATATTAGCTGCATCATCTTGTGTCTTGTTGGGGTGTAGCAGGTGTTCAGTTTTCAAATGTATTTTAAAAAGTCTATGCGAGTCTATGCATAATCAAATTCTGCTGTTGGGCAGAATGTCAGGCCCAATGGTAGTACCTTTATTTTGTCATGTGCAAGTGTTCTTTTTTACAGGCTGACCACTGTCATCGCTCCTGTGGGGTCTACCATTTCCCTCTTTTCCCCCTTCTGCGGGTGACTCTCTGAGTGGGGACCTCCCCTCCTTCCTTTCTTACTCCTCCTTGTTTTTTGTTTCTTAGTTGATTTTGTTCTGGAGGGTGGGTCCTTAACGCTGGCCTTTGTCTGGTTTTCCTGACCAGCTTGTATTCCCGAAAATAACTTAGCTCCCCAATATTGGCTCTTTCCTCAATGAAGTCGACTGTTCTCCCTCTGAGGACTACACCTTCAATGTCTCCCTATTCGGTGGCGTAGCGCCACTTTGTTGGCCCAACTTCTTTCTGCGGGCATCATATTTCCGGGCAAACGTGAGAATTTAGCCTGTTGCATAGTCTTGCTCTGCTCTATGAAATGTTGTTTTTTTACGTCATCTAATCACCGTTTCATATTTCTTTAGGTGTTTCATCACGGTTTCCTTAAGTTCTTCATTCTGTTTGGTGTCTTTGAGTGCTTGCATTGTTCAACACTCCGTCCATCATCCCCTTTGGTTTTGCTCTGTTCGCCCTAAGTTGGCAGGGTATGCCCAGACGTGGGTCCCTTGCTCACTTTGCCACTGGATTCAAGCTAGCCTGGCTGACGACGGCTGATTAGCCAGAAACCGTTCCCAGGATGCTTTTTTCCGGTCCAGGGAAGACATGGCTTGGCAGTTCGGGCTGGACTGTTCCCATGAGGCACAGGGTCAGACTGATTTGCATATGGCCATGTCTGAACTGTGGTGGCGGAGTGAGCTAAAGAATGATGATGGATTAAACCCAGATCAGTTAACTGGGAGTGAGTGCATGCATTGTTCAACACTCCGTCCATCATCCCCTTTGGTTTTGCTCTGTTCGCCCTAAGTTGGCAGGGTATGCCCAGACGTGGGTCTCTTGCTCACTGTGCCACTGAATTCAAGCTAGCCTGGCTGACGACGGCTGATTAGCCAGAAACCGGTCCCAGGATGCTTGTTTCCGGTTCAGGGAAGACATGGCTTGGCAGTTCAGGCTGGACTGTTCCCATGAGGCACAGGGTCAGGCTGATTTGCATATGGCCATGTCTGAACGGGGTGGCGGAGTGAGCTAAAGAATGATGATGGATTAAACCCAGATCAGTTAACTGAGGGTGAGTGCTTGCATTGTTCAACACTCCGTCCATCATCCCCTTTGGTTTTGCTTTGTTCGCCCTAAGTTGGCAGGGTATGCCCAGATGAGGGTCCCTTGCTCACTTTGCCACTGGATTCAAGTCAGCCTGGCTGATGAGGGCTGATTAGCGGGTCCCAGGATGCTTGTTTCCGGTCCAGGGAAGACATGGCTTGCCAATTCGGGCTGGACTGTTCCCATGAGGAACAGGGTCAGACTGATTTGCATATGGCCATGTCTGAACTGGGGTAGTGGAGTGAGCTAAATAATGATGATGGATTAAACCCAGATCAGTTGACTGAGGGTGAGTGCTTGCATTGTTCAACACTCCGTCTATCATCCCCTTTGGTTTTGCTTTGGTCAATACCAAACCAGAAGGCCCCCTGTTATGGGGTGGTGCGTGCTCGACGGAGAGGACAGCCCCCCAATATCACATGCTGAAAAGGTTTCCTAAACAGTGAGCCGCACTCTGACACATACTCGAAGCATCTAGCCTTCTTAAGGTATGACCAGCATTCCGTCCTAGATACGCATGACAGCTGTTCCACCGGCTCCTGCCTGACGTGTCCCCTTTCCTAACCACTCTGCAAATGCACCTTCTGGTACACTACTGGTTGGGAAATGATGTTTCCATGGCTGCTGAGGGTCCTTGGGGGCCAAGAACTCCTACTGTTGCCACCAATAGGTCCCCCACAGCGGGATTGCTGAGACCTTGTTGGAGACCCCACCTCCTTTCTCAGCCACTCTGCATACGCGGCCCCTGGTACACTCCTGGTTGGGAGATGTAGTCCCCCTTTGCTGCTGAGGGTCATTGAGGGCCTCTTTCTGCTGATTTCCGATATCTATTTTGTCTCTTACTGCTCATTTCTGACCTTTACTCTGCCTCTTTCTGCTAGTTTCTCACCTTTATTTTGCCTCTTTCTGCTCATTGCTGACCTTTATTCTGCCTCATTCTGCTAGTTTCTGACCTTTTTATGCCTCATTCTTCTTGGTTCTTACCTTTATTTTGTCTCTTTCTTCTCGTTGCTGACCTTTTTTCTGCCTCTTTTTGCTTGACCCTATGGGCGGTCACATCGTGCTCCTGCGATCAGAACAACCGACCTAAGGTCAGGTGGTTCCAGACCGATACTGTGTTGGGCGTTCGCAAGTTGGCCCTACATTGTAATTAGGCCTAAAGTGTGGGAGTAAGCACACAGAATGTTTAAGGCCATTCTCTATTTTGATGTTTTTTGTGCTTATGTCCTATGTCACTAAATCAGCTTTCACCAAGTAATCTTCATGAGATCTCCATATCAGCATTAGGAGTCCTGCCTCTATAATCAGTGCTATGAAACTGTTTATTATTTGTTAATTCAAGTGTATGTTGTTATTTTTAATGTATATTTTATTTTTCTATATTTTCATTACTAATTTATAATTTAGTAGTGGGCTGTTGCGGTTGTAGAAGTAAGAAAGTTATTTAAATGATAAATGTTTGTTTATTTTATACAAATTGCTTGATGTCAGGCGGAATTCCTTCCGTCCAACACCGACTCTACACTGTTCGGTCGCATTCCTACATTTTCATATGGCATTATGCATTACAGCTGTAAACCGCCAGTAATACATGCTCCCATAGCGAAAAAGAAGGTTCAGTTCATCCCTGCACCTCGTGGCAGGTATCTCAGGGTGTCAGCCACAAGGTGCAGGGATCAACAAGAGAACACCATGGTTTCCATGTCAGACAGACTGTCATAGAAACCATGTTTGAAACCGTGTATTGTAATCTCAAGGATGGAAAATTCTGACTGGCCGACGGGCTCTCCAAACCCATGGGAAGCCAGCCAGAATGACCGGCCGGTTTACTTTCCGACCGCCTCCATCATAATGAGGCGGTCATAAAGTAAACCGAGTGGCCCATTAAGATGCGGCCCTAAAGGCTCTGATCGTCAGTCGGAGCCTTTGTGGGCAACATCGAAATCGACCCCTTAATGTAATTTAAATACTTGATGGTAAAGTAATTACCTAAATTAGTTAATTGATTTCTTGCTACTTCATTTTTTGGTATTTTAATTAATTGCTAATTTATTGATATTTGTATTTAATAATACACTTTGCAAAATTCATGTTATAATATTGATGTAATTTTTTTATGAAATTACTATTATAATGTTATTAAAGTTGTATGTATAGTTCATATTCTGAAAAAGTTGGGTTGGGTATTTTTTGGGTAATACAGAGGAAATGGTTCACAGACAAAATATCGACCACCAAAATATAAACATACAACATTATTGTGGCCAAAATATCAATGTAAAAAATATTGTCATTCTATACTTATAATGGTAAGTATAAATAAATATCCCCCAAAAATATTGATGTCATTAATATCATTGCATTAAATATTGTTTTTTAAATGTATATTACATTATAACATAATAAATATTATATATTAAATAGTAACATTAATAAGAAAAATAGATGTAATATATTTTTAGCAAATATAACAAATAAACTTAACTTAAACAGTTAAACACATATATATAATAATTGATATATGTGTATATATATATATATATATATATATATATATATATATACACATATATCAACTTAAAACAACAATTATTAAACAAATAATTTACATTTATATTGCCAATTCAAAATAATATAAAAATATAACAAATAAATGTATATATATATACATATACCAGTAACACAAAGGGCTTATTTATGATGACTGTTTCACACACCGAATTAGGATGCAACCACACACCCATTTCTCTATGGGAGCGTGCGCAGTGGGTGGAACCGCCCGCAGCGCAAGCTCCCATTGAAAAATGGGAGTTTGTGGAAATCGCTGCACCGTGTGGCAAGCCCCTCATGGTGACTGCCACACGATACAGGGATTGTGGAGGAGGCAAATGCAGTTCAACAGTAGGGAAAGTATTGGATAGCAGAGGGGTAACATTTACTCTTCTCACTCCCGTCATTACAAAAGTATGGAAGGTGTTGGACTGTGAAGGGGCAAACTTTACTATTCCCACTCCAATGAGTGCAACAGTAGGAAAAATGTGGGATAGCACAGGGATACAATTTACTATTCCCACTCCAGTCAGTGCAACATTAAAAAAAAACAAATATCTTGAACAAAATAAAATTATTTCAAAAATAAAGTAAATAAAGAAAAATATAAACGTACTGAAAAATGAACTACAAATATATTTAATATAAAAAAATCATATTACAATGTTAAATAATTATATAAAATACCTTCAAATATTATTTACAAAAAATAATTTTCATACAAATAAACATTTTTATTTTAAAAGTATATATTAACAAAAAATATTTATTACATAAATGTAATTTAGTTCCTTCCGACCCTATATTCACAACATGCACCTAAAGCTTAACTTAAAAAAAATATATTAATATAAATATTTACTTACTCACTAATTAGAATAAATTAAATGCTGATTATTAATTCATTATAATTAATGTACTTCCCACAATATACCCCCACAAAACACACAACACACTCAAAAAAGTAAACAGAAAATTATTTACACAATTAACATAATTGTCAAGTTAATAATTAACATTAATTAAAAAACAATGATTAACTACTTAAATGTAATTTACTTCCCATCCCATTCTCATACAAAACCAACAACCCACAACTAAAATCTAGATTAAAAAATGTATTGCACAATTAACACAATTAATTATTATTAAAACAAATATTATTCATTAAAAACTACATTTAATTCATTAAAATTCATTATATTCCCACCCTTGACCCCTATAAGCCACACAACCCTCACTTACATTTTGAACCTAAAAAAAATCAATTACATAATGAAAATTGTATATTGTCAATTAAATAATTCATGTATTTAACAACTAATTATTGATTGATTAAAATGAATTTTCTCCCCTCCGTTTACCTCTATAACCCAATAACCCACACCTAAAAAATGTTTATTAAACAATCAATATAAGTAGATATCAAATAATTAGATAATACTAATTAACAACTAATTATTAATTCATTGAAAATACATTACTTCCCACCCTTTCCACCATAAACCTACAACCCACACCTAAAAAAATGAAATAAATACACAATAAACAAAATTAATGGTCAATAAATGAAATAATATTTACAGGTAATTATTAATTAATTTAAAATAAATGTGTTCCCACCCTTTACCTCTATAAACTGCACAACCTGCACCTGAAATTTACATTACAAAAAGGAATAGCACAATTTACATAATTAAATATCAATTAAATAAATGATATTAAATACAAAATATTCAGTAATAAAAAAAAAACATTTAATTAAAGGACAGGTTACTTATCTTCGTTAATGCCTTATCAGGTAGGACATAGGACCTGATTACGATGCTGGTAGGACTCTCGTTCGACCGGCACCATGGCAGAAGCAGGACTGCCCTACTAGAAGTCGGCAGTCCCACTTCCCACATTACGATGCAACCGCCTTCACTGCGATTGCAAAGCGTGTATTTTGTATTGGAGCATATGCTGCGGGCTGCAGCACACACCCCAATAGACAATAAAAACATTTAAAACATCCTTGCACTAAGTGGCAGGCACCATGCATGGCTTGCCGTATGGTGCATGGATGTTTAGGGTAGCACCATAGGTGCACCCCAGGCCCCATAGCAGAGGGCCAGGGGGAAAGGGGGCTCTGCTAAGGGCCCCCAAAGTCACTTTCCACCTGCCTTTTCATGGCAGGTGAACCGCCATGAAAGGGCAGGCGGGAAGGGACATTGTAATCAATACAGCGGTGCATGAGCAGGCACCGCCCTCATTGTAGGGATTAAGGGCCCTCCAAGCAATGATGGGCTCCTTGAAGCGCCACGGACAGTCCCTCCGCCAGATGACTACGCCCGCTGCATCGTGATGCGGAGGGTGGACCGCAGGGACCAATGTCAGTGGGTCTGCCACTTACGAGCCATTGGTGTCGTACTCACCAACATCGTAAACAGACCCATAGTCTAGGTAGATGGTGTCAGTCGATTCCGTGTGACTGCCGCTTCATCAATATAGCTGCCACTCTGGTGCGCTGACAACAGTACTTTTCAAGACTTTCCACGCCAGAAACATGGGGCCATGAAGTGACTATGGTGTGTTAAAAAGGACAACTAGGGCCCTGAAGGAGAGCAGTCCTGACAATAAAAACTTTCGCAGTGTGGGGAGGATGGGATTGACGGTAAGGAATATGTGGCTTGACTATGCCTCTGCCAGATAAGGCATTACCGAAGGTAAGTAATTTGTCCATCTGATAGAGACATCTAGCCGCAAATTCCATACCTTTGAACAGATAGCTCAGTAATAAGTGGAACAGCAGAAAAGCTTTGGACCAGAAAGTCCTGTAAGACAGAGCAGCCAAACAGGCTGCTTGGCAGATATCATCAATTGGACCACCATGCTGGAGTGCTGTGGTAGTGGCCTTCACCCTGGTGGAATGGGCCTTAAAGGCCTTTAAGAAGATTGTTTCTTTGCTAAGTCATATTTTAATACAGAGTATACCCCAGTGTGATGTGGTCCTCTTCAGAGCAGCATGCCCCTTCTTTGAATTGGTAATCCACCCAGAACTCTTTGGTGCGATCAAGGTAGAATGATAATGATCTTTTGGGGTCCAGACTGTGGAGGCGCTTCTCTTCCTAAGAACGATGCGGAGCTGCATAGACAGTGGAGAGAGTAACAGACTGTCCCAGATGGAAGGGTGTTACCACCTTGGGCAGAAAAAATGCCCTAGTCCAGAAAGACAGTCAGGTAAGGAGGCTGTGATGACAGTGCCTGCAGTTTGCTCACCCTCCTGGCATTGCTAATTGCCCCCAAAATGGCAGTTTTAATAGTGAGCAGCTGCAGAAGACAGTTGTGCAACAACTCAAATGGTGTGCACATTAAAAAGGTAAGGACCAAATTAAGGTCCCACTGTAGCATAATAAAAGAGGAAGGGGTAAAAAAGTGGGTTAACTCATTCAAAAATCTAAGCATAAGAGGGGATTTGAAAAGTGAAGGCAGATCTAGCAACCGAAGTAAAGCGGACAAGGCTGAAAGGTAGCCCTTCAGAGTGCCGAGAGCAGAGCCCTGCTGGGCCAAGGAAGGAATAAACAGGAGAACATTTGATGAGGAGGCAGATAAGGGGTCGATAGACCTTTCTATACATTTGTTCCATCAGCAGGAGCATACCAACTTCATGGAGGGATGCCTGGCTGCCAGGATAACTTCGCAGAATTCAGCAGGAAGGTCAAAAGCTGTCAACTGTCACCACCAAATTTCCACGCAAGGTGGCGGAGAGTGGACAGGTTCGGGTGGAGAACCTTCTTCTGCTGCTGTGACAGAAGATCCTTCCAAAAAGGGAACCTTGATCGGAGAATCGATGTTCATTGCCAGAAGCTCGTGATACCAGACTCTCTGTGCCCAGTCCGGAGCCACAAGAATGACTTGTGCCTGGTCGCTCCTTATCTTCCTGAGCACTCTCGGCTGGAGTGGTATGGGCAGAAAGGCATAAAGGAGCATAAAGGAGGCCTGAGCTCCACTCGCAACAAAAAGCGTCACCAAGCGATATCCGTCTTGGAAAATCCAACGCGCAAAACTGCTGACATTGCATGTTCTCTTCGGAAGCAAACAGATAAACCAAGGCTCTCCCCACCGCTGAAAGAGTGCTTGCACCACCTCAGGATGGAGATGCCACTCATGATCTGCAAGGCACCATCAGCTGAGTTTGTCCCCTCTGGCATTCAGAAAACCATCCAGATGTTGAACCACCAGGGAAAAACCCTGTTGTTCCAGTCAAGTCCAGAGACACAGGGCCTCTTGACAGATGGTCCACGACCCCACACCGCCCTGTTTGATGCAGTACCATATGGCAGTGGTGTTGCCTATGAACACCTGAACTATCCTTCCCTTGATGGATAGTGAAAAGGCTTTCAGTGCAAATCGGATCGCCTGAAGTTCCAAAAGGTTGACATGAAACCTGGCTTTCGCCAGAGACCAGAGTCCTCTGATCTCCACCTCTCCCAGATGGTAAACCCTATCGCAGCAGAGACGCATCCATAACTACTATGAGATCAGGGTGGGGAATGGGACAGGGGTCTGCCTCTAACCCAATCACTGTTTGTTAGCCACCGCTAAAGGGTCTTTTGCAGTGCCCTCCGATATATGAACCAGTTAAGTGACAGTACCCCAATGCTATGCCCATTGTAACGTCGGGTCCCACTGCAGAGCCTGCATGTGCCATCTGGCATGGTCCACAAGCAGGACTCAGGAGGCCATGAGGCCCAACACCTTCAGAGTCATTTTCACTAAAATCCAGGATAGAGGCAGAAACATGGGTATCATAGCCTTAATATCCCGGACTCACCACTTGGGAGGATTAACCAGAAACTGCACTGTGCCTACAAATTTTCCGACAAAAGTGAGTGTGTGAGAGTGAGTCAGATGTGACTTTGGCACATTGCTAGTGAACCCCAGCAAGTGCAGGAGGTTCGCTGCAGTCTGGAAGTGGAAGACTGCTTGAGATGAGCCCGCCTTCAGCAACCAGTCATCGAGATAGGGGAAGACTGGAATCCCTGATCTTTTCAGATGGACTACGGCCACCGCCAACACCTTTGTGAACACCCGAGGGACACTGGTGAGGCCAAAGAGGAGCACGGCAAACTGAAAATGCTTGTGGCCCACTGAAACCACAGGTAGTGATGATGGTCAGGCAGAACTGGAATACTGAAATAGGCGTCCTAAAAGTCCAACGCTACCAGCCAGTCTCCCGGGTCCAGGGCAGATAAGACCTGAGCTTTGGTGAGCATCTTGAACTTCTCCTTCTTTTTGTGCTGAACAAGGACATGATTGTTAATTAAAATGTAGCAAGTGAATTTTTGGGACTTCTGCTGTATAGATACTACAATGTATAACTGTACAAGATTTTGCAGATACGATGTTATACCACAAAAACTGGTAAATACATTTTTTTTTTTAAACTTCTCCTTCTTGAGGAAGCAGTTGAGGGCTCTGAGGTCAAGGATAGGACGAAGGCCTCCCTCTTTCTTTGGAACCAGAAAATAGAGGGAATAACAACCAAAGACTATTTCTGGCCTGGGAAACTTCTCTGTTGCTCTCTTGGCCAGGAGAGGGACTATTTGCAACACCCACCTGTCCAAGGTGATGTCCCGGCAGTGGTGAAGGTGATGGTATCTCCTGCCACCAACTGGACGTGTATGATTGGGGTGATGAAACTAGGAAGATTTGGCTTGGCTCGACTTCTGGCGGCCTGACCCTTGGGATCAGGGTGAACAGCATCCATGGCCTGCAGAGGTTGCTGAACTTGTGGGGCTGTCTGGCTGGAGCAAGGTTGGCACGGTTGAAAGCCCCTTCTGTAGCAACAAAAGTTGCAAAAAGCAGACACAGGCCAAGACGTGGTGGTGAGGCCTAAGAACTTGGCCGGAGCCTGTGAGTCCTTAAAATGCTCAAGCCCTGCATCTGCTTTGTCTCCAAAGAGACAGGAGCCATCAAAGGACATGTCCGTAACATTAGCTTGGACAACCCCCGAAAATCCAGACGTCCTCAGCCAGGCGCAGCGTTGAATGCTCACTGTTGAGGAAATCACTCAGCCTACCGAGTCTGTCATGTCCAAACCACAGCGGATGGTAAACTTCGCTGCATCACTATCATCTGAAATTGCCTGGTGGAGCAGAACCGGGTCCTCTTCCGAGACTCTGGGAAGCACAAGCGCAACCATATTCCATATTGAAAGGGAATAACGGGCCAAAGGGTATGCGGTGTTCATCAACCGCAATGCTAGACTGGCAAAAGAGAAAATGTTCTTCCCAAAGCTTTCCAGTCTTTTGAATTCCCTGTCTGGGGGTGCGGAAGAAAATGCGCCATGTAAAGTGGAAGCTTGGAACACCAAGCTTTGTGGGGTGGGGTGGGCAGTGAGGAAAGCTGGGTCACCTGGTGCAAGGTGATGGCAGCGGGCAAATATTCTGTTCACAGAATGCCCAAGCTGCCCAAACGAATGTCTGTCAAGGTCTCATTGAAAGGCAGCAAGGGTTCTGAGGAGGAGATGCCAGGCTGCAGGACATCTGTCAAGACCTTAGTCTTGACTTCCACCATAGGTAGCTGCATGCCCAAGATCTCCACAGCCCTACACACCACCATTGCAAAGTTTG
This sequence comes from Lissotriton helveticus, assembly GCF_964261635.1. Lineage (NCBI taxonomy): Eukaryota > Metazoa > Chordata > Amphibia > Caudata > Salamandridae > Lissotriton > Lissotriton helveticus. Next base: position 1,764,783,243 of record NC_136065.1, read on the forward strand.
CCCCCTCCTCCATCACGAGGCTAGGGGGAAACAACATGGCAGAACCTGGGGAAGTGTCCAGGCCACTGGCATCACCCAGTTACTCATACCAGTCCATATCCTGAGGTTGCAGGATTTCCAATGGTTCCTGCTCCCCCTCCCAATCCTCCTCATCCATTCCTAACCGTTCAGAATAGGGCAGGTTAAATGGCATGGAGCTGTATGACTCTGTTGGCGCCAGTCTTGGCGTAGGTGGATGCTAGACATGGTGTCAGGTGAAGTTCACTGAGGAGTTAACGGTGCCCGTCTGAAACTGGGAATGGGTCCAGTAGGAGGCCATAGCACCAGGGCCCTGGGCACACAACCCTTGGGGACTCCTACATCTGAGCCTATGGGGCCTAAGGGACTGCCAGCAGGGTCAGGCTGCCCAAACATGGTGCACATGGTGTCATAAAATTCCTTTAGTTGGTTGGAGGGGTCGCTCCTGGCCCCGGGATGGGAGGGAAACACGGAGCTGACCCAGGCACTCGCTCTGCAGAGCGGGGCCTTGAATGCAGAGGTTCCTCCGTCTCGTGAGACAGACTGGGCAAAATTGAAGCACACTTTAACTTATTGTGCTTCTTGTGGCGCCTCTTACTTGACCGCAACAACTTCTAGGAAGAGGACTTTGATCCTCAAGAGCGGTGCTTGGACCTTCCTCTTAATAGGGAACGAGATTGACTAGGCGGCCTCCGTGGCACAGGGCTGCGAACAGCTTTAGGGACCACTCCCTCAAAGCCTTTGTTGCCATGGACCGGCAATCGAAGCACAACTTTGTGTCATGGTTGCGCTCCAGGCACTAGAGACACACTAGGTGGGGGTCCGTGACTGACATGGCTTGAACCTCGTGGTCTTCTTGCTAGACATCCCGAGCACACCAAAAGGAGTTGACAAAAAGTCTAAAAAATTCTGTCATAAAATGAAAGGGGATAAGCTCTCTTCTACAGATCTTCACTGGCTAATGCCAAAAGAAAAGAACTGATGTCAGAACGCCGGAGTGGAGGTTATATTGATGTAGACGTCACGACAACGATGAACACGACACCTCAGACGTCACAAGGAGTTGACCGATGTCGTCTACCGACTCGCAGGGGTACTTCTATCAAAAATCTTCCAGATCCAGCCCGACGCCTGGATGTTCAAAGGTAAGGAATCTCTGGCTATATGTCTCTATCAGATATAAATGTTATAACCACTAAAAAACTAACAAACATAAAAAATATATAAATAATAATTATACAAAAAATGATATCACGCACATTTAAAATATATACTAAGGGGTCTATTAGTATGTTGGGCGGATCGCCCCCACCCGCATGGCGATCTGCCTGACAGTTCCCTCAGCCCGCATCCCATTTCCCCCTGCCATATTAAGATGGGCAGAAGAGGGGCTGTATATGGTGGCGGTGTCTGCAAGACACTGCCATCCATATTACAAATCCTGCGGAGAAGTGCCTTTCTATGGCGGCATTGCCATGTTGTGCATGCTGCCCTCCACAAGGTTGTGGATGGGGGATGCAACCGCTACCGTGGCGGTAGCATCCTAATTGCCGGTGCGGGACCGCCGCAACACTGGTGGCGGGTCCCAGCACTGCTAGGGTGGCGGGTGGACGAAAATCCGCCCGCCATCCTAATAGGCCCCTTAGATACATAGCAACAATTTTAAAAAATGATATTTTAAACAACTATATTTTGTAAACAACATTAATGACTTTGATATTTTAAAAATGGATATTATTTACCTTAAAATTGATATTCTTGACTTCGATATTCTTGCTGCCGTTATTTCTAGGCCTGGGCGGTAAATGTTGTTCCGCTCGTAGAATCTGCGGAATTTGGGTAACGCAAAATTGCCCAAAACTTTGCGTTCTGCGACTTCGCAAAATTTTTTGCTTGTTCGCGTACTCAAAATGCATGTTTGCGAGATATTTCCCCCCGGGCAGGCAAACAGCAATTGCGAACAGGAAAAAACCATCGCGAACAAGCAATTGCACGTGTTCGTGGAATTTTTGCGTGTTCGCAGAGATTTTTTACCATTTCGTAGAGATTTACGAAACACGATTACGCAAATTCCTCCCACCCCTAGTTATTTCCATATCACAATATTTTTGACTCAATATTCTGGTATGGGTATTTTTTACTCGATATTTTGTCGGAATGCAGGAGGAAATTGTATTTATTTTAAATATTTTATTGTTTATTATTTGTGAAATCTTTTTGTATTATTTTCAATTACATTTCATTTTATTTATTTTTTATTTCTAAAGCATAATATTTTGAATATATATTTGATTCATTTCATTTTGTTAGCTATTAAGATGTCTTCTTTTTTCTTTATTAGTAATTGAAATGATATATCTAACTCTTTCCAAGTCCTAGGGGCTGATTACAAGTTTGACGATCTTCCTGCGGGACTGCCGCTGCAGTCCCAGGAAGACCGCCAAGCCGCTGCATTCCGATTTTCCCTCAGGGCTGGTATGGTTGGGGCGGCAGTAGGACAGTGGCAACATACTTTGGCTCATAGAAAGAGCCTGGAAACATGCTGCCTTTGTGCAGCGCCTATTGCATATTGGCTGCACTGAATGCCATGCATCATGTCGAGCATGGCACACAGTGCACGCATGATGGTGACAACTGAGGTTGGCATAACATGTGGCCCCATGCACAGTGGGCAATCTGCAGATTCGCCCTGAGGCCTCTTCACTGCCTTCCGGCCTATCTTTTCATGGCGGCGTCCCATCAAAAGGTAGGCGGAAATACAACTCCTAATCAGTTCCCCTTTCAACACCGCCGCAGAATCCAAGATGGCGGTGAGACAACCAGGACGGCTATGGTCCGACCTCCATACGAGGTTACGGCGGTCTTGCGGCCAGCGGTATCATAATCAGACCCCAACATGTTCCCTCCTTTTCCTTACATTGGAGCAGTACTAGTAAATCTAACCCTTCCAAGGTCCAACACTTTACCTGTTGTTGCTTAGATTGTAGTGGGAATAGTAAATCTAACCCTTACAACTTCCAACACCTTCCTTGATTGTGCTTTCGTATTTATAGTAAATCCCTCCAAACTCCAACACCTTCTTACTGTTGCTTCGATTTAAGTGGGAATAGTAAATCTAACCCCTTCAATGTCCAACACTTTCCATACTATTGTTCAGAATAGAGTGGGAAAAGTAAACCCTTTGAAAGTCCAACACTTTCCCTGCTTTTGCTTAAGTTGGAGTGGGAGTAGAAAATCTAAATCATCCAAAGCCCAAAACATATCCTACTTTTTTTTAAACTGGAGTTAATATTGTCAATTTGACTCCTTTGAAGTCTTGCACTTTTGCTATTGTTGTTAATCTCATACAAACATCTCTACCAATCTTTTCTTAGGTTATAGTGTAGTTCCTATATTCCCAATAGGCTCTGCGCATTGGAATAACATAAACAATAGTTTAGACGTAGGACTTAGGTCGACTAGGTCTCTATTGAATATGTTAGACTTAAATATGAATGCCAGCTAGCCAGAGGTCACTAGAAACTTTCTCGAGTACACAAGAAGGGATTAGTTTCTGACAACTGCATAAACATGACAACTTTGCTCCCTCCAGAATAAGGAGTATACCTCCAGAGTCGCGGAAACAATAGATAACTATTTTACTCAGTCAATCGTGCATGCTTAGTTTCACCAGAAGTGCAGAGAAACAGAGAGACGGGCGTTTTCAATAAAAGAGGTTATTTATTGAACAGTCTTCTTTCTCATACAAGAGAAGTGAGTTGCTACAATTGCAATACTTGTCATAAAGTAAAGTGCGTACAGTAAAAGGAGTATTATGAAATAATACTGTAAAAGCATGGTATGGTTTCTGAGCCATACGGTGTTTAAAATAGATCAAATATATACATTGATAAACTCATGACTAAACGTACTCAACTGGTGCTTCTAAGATACGCCTACCCCGGTGTACCTAACCTAAGTCTGGTACGTGGGAAGGAGTAAGTGAGCTGCAGTTTGAGTTTAGATAGTTTCTGCCAAGAATCTGAATTAAGAATTCTCTAAGGGTCTAATCAGCTCCCTACCTTGGTTATAGAATGAAGGAGGTCTTGTATCTCTCTCTCAGGACTCGATCTCCCAGCAACCAGAAAGGGTGACAGGGAAACACTGGAGCTGGATTTCTTGGCAGGAGAAAAGACAGCGTCTCTCTCAGTCCGTCAATGGGAGGGTCGGCTTCCTTCAGCACTCGCAACAGCAGGGCGTCGGGCAAGTAGATAGCCGATCTGCTCCAAACCACCGTGTGTTTTGCTAGGGCAGATGCTGGTATATTTATACCTGGAAGGTGCCAAATTTGACGTAAGGTTGGACATAAGACGTCACTAAGAACTCTCAGTTCTTTCAGGACTCCAGGAGTTCTAGGACAAATCAATACAGAAGCAGGGGGAATTCCCGGGCTGCTGGAGGCTTGGTTTGTTTAAGAACGCGTTGTGCTCTCTAGGAGTCTGTGGGAGTAGCCTTGCCGTATTTGGACTGCATTGGCTATGACTTAATATGGGTATGATTCTTATGCCTTTATACGGATATGATTTGATATAACCACATGAGGGCATAAATCAGGAATATTTAAATAGGGTCCTAGATTCGTTTACAACACCCACTCCACTTATAATGTCCATACTAAATACTAAGCAATTTTAAACATATAACAATGCATGTGTTTTCCATCCCACCCCAAAATACATCAAATGCATTTGAAACGGTATATACACGAAAATGAGTAGTATACTGTACGTTTTTGTAAGCAGTGGTATCATTCAGATAATGCATATATTGTACATTGGAATGTAGACTGAATGAATCACGAAAATTACATTTATGAAATGGCTCTTAATACAGAAGAGAGGGTCGAGACCATTTCATCACATATTTATACAAGACTGTACATGTGCTAGAGGCTAAGTCAAAATATAGTCTCTAGAGTTTTCAAAAATAGAAATCTTGTTCTCTAAGAATAGTTCTACTTTAAGCAGAGTATCATGTGCCAAAAAAGGTAAATATTTTGGGAACGGGGAAAAAATAATTTCGCTTTCAGGGAAAAATAGTTCCACAGTTTTTTAGAAGTTCTGTTTATCAAAACTGAAGGTCGAATTCAGAGTTCAGGGAACGCTGTGTGCTCGTGTTTTCAAAAGCTATTCTCATTGTTAGGGAAGAACATTAACTCAGATAGGCTGGCAAAAAATGTGTCTACAACAGTAGGTGAAAGTTGGACCATGTCCAAAAAAGTAGAAATAGTGCATATGTGAGAAGCATTGCCGTCATCGGTGTCTAGATCAGCAATGGTCACGGAAGGTTGTACCTGTGTGCCGCTTTCATCTCGTACGTCACCGCCACCTAATCGTAATGTTGAGGTCTCAACGAATGCCGTCATCAGAATAGGTAGCCGCTGGGGACAACACGTTGCATGAGCCGTTACCGAACCAAGCAAAGTATCGACATCCATAGGTACTCCTGATGGGAGTGTGAGACAGACGTCTAGCACGCATTCTTCTCCGCAGAGCAGGCATCGTAGAACAGGGAGGAGGCAATCTTGCCAGATTGGCCTGAATGAAAGAAACCAGGTGGTATTCAGATCCCTTAGCCGAGCCAAGCCGAGGACTTTAGTAATCCGATCTCGGTATCGCATTGCTAGGATCGTTTCTTCCATGGTAGCCTGAGTTTTGTCTGTGACTTGACTTGCCATATCGGAGCAGAAGGAACAAAAATAAGATTCCTGCTACGAGTCCCAAGGTGAGAGGCAGGCCGCCGAACACAGAGTGCACGAAATTCAGGAAGATGCTCAGGACTGCTTCAAAGGGTGCTAACAGTCCCGAAAAAATTGGCTTAAGTACATGCGCAATACCACTGGTATCAGACATGTTTAAGATTTGACTTAACATTTCTACGAAATGTACGGGGCAATTTGTTGATAATAATGCATGTATCTCTGCTGCTGTCCTTGCGACTTGCAGATCATACGTTTCTTTAGACGAGGTTAAAGGCACAGTTGCTTGTAAAAGAATAGACTTCATTCTGCTTAAAGTATCAATTCGAATAGAAGAGATATTCAGAGAAGGCCATATCGTTGCCTCCTTGTCTGGTTTGCTGTTTGGATACAATACTTGCATACAGCAAGTGACCCTGGAAGTTACACTGAAGAGATAGGCCGTTCCTGGCACCATGCCACAACAGCTGCGGTCACTTAACTTAACGTAACTGCCGTTGGAAAGTTGTCTGAAAAAAGGCTCTATTAGTGTAGCAGGGGTGCCGTGCAGGTGGCATGAAAGGTTATTTGATGAACCTTCGCAGGCTCCATGCAAGTTAATTCCTTGACACAGAAGTGTACCACTCAGTGAGTTTTTACAGTTGTTACCACTATGAAATACCTCTTTTTTTCCCCCCACTCCAACATCTATATATGTAAGGTAGTTTCCAGGTTGATTTGATGTAACCTTTACCCAACCTTTCATACAGGCCCGCTGGTATGTGCTTTTGGCAATTTTGAAACTGAAAAGTTGTTATCGGAATTGTAATTGTGCCATGTATTATCCATTCAATGACAGGTCTTTCGGAGACTGTCAATGGCAATCTTTCTAGTTTTTCAATGCTCAGCACCGTATAGTCTGCTCCTCTTTGTGCCAAAGAGATTTGTTTATCTGTAAGTTTAAAGATAGAAAATAATGATGTTGTGTTGATTAGACACCATGGCACGTAGCCTGAACGGAGGTTTTGTAACTTCCAGCCTAACTGTACAATAGAACGTAATTGGGACTGGCCGTGTTGTAACATTAGCATATCCTGTTCTATTATATCAATAGCAGATGATACAATGCTGTCCAGTGAATACATTCTGGAGGAAAGAGTCGTTAACCCATTGTCCACTACAGACAGTGATTTTTCCAAATTAATACGATCAATTTCTCGTGTTTTTTCAGCAGTTTCAATTTACGTTACTTTCCAAGCTTCGCTGTAAGCAGCGTATATACCGGCGTATATGAAACGATTTTGACGCTGTTTGCGAGGTCCCAATAAGAAATCTCGCAAGTCAGCACCTTCTTTAAGTAAAGTCAAGTGTTGCTTAATTTCAGGTAGTGTAGATTTCTGTAGCCATTCGAGGCATAGTTTTCCTACACTGTATGTTGTTATTATCCCTGGATGTTGTCTCTGGGAATATCTTCGGTCTGGCCTGTTCTGTTTGAACCCATGTATTTTGTTGAAGAATCTATCTTGACAGTTATTAGTGTCTGTGGGCCAGATCAACCATTTTCTCCAATCAGGATTAGTTCTGTTTTGGTGTAAAATATGGGATACGTCTATCTCCACATCTGTAGTGCTATTACTATCAGGTATGGGCTTTGGTATAGACGGTTTGTTTAAGTCCTTTATCCTGGCTAGGCCAAGACAGGTTGTTTGTTGAATGGTGTCATTCAGGAACATTATCTGTTCTGGGATCATGCAGGCTGTGAATAATGATTCTAAACCTTGAACCTGCCAGTCTTTTGTACCCCAGACTGTTTTTGTCTCAATGTTGTTTTTCCAAAATTCAAAACCAAATGTAGACATTTTTTCATAAACTTTTGTAGAATATATCAATTTAGTATTTGTCAACATGTTTTTCATTCCTGTCTTATTGTGAATCTTAAAATAAAACGTCAGGATCAGTGATATTAAACCCTGAGAAGTATGGGAATTTCTCATAAAATGTTTTCGAGCTGCCTTTTGGTGGTGTTGGACAATGTTCCCATTGATTATAAGTGAAAACGTTTCTAGGATTAGCAGATTTATGCAAATACTTGTGCCCATAATGATTAAAGGGATGTATGACGTTATAACGCATACTATTACTCCGCAGACCATTACAACGCGACTTTTACTCCGCATACCGTTACAACGCATAGCGCCTTGGGGCGCTGGATAGTGGTAAGTATAATTTACTATTCTAACTCCAGTCCCCGTGGACCCTAGGGAAGGTGTTGGATAGTAAATTATACCTATTCCCTATCCTAGAGCGCCCCCCAGCGCAATGCGTTGTAATGGTATGCGGAGTAAAAGTCGCGTTGTAATGGTAGTGCGGAGTAAAAGATGCGTTGTAACGGGTGTATACCTGATTAAAGCAATACATTTCTTCATAATCTGATGAACCTCCTAAATAATCATGTTCTGTAAATTTTGCTGACATTTCTAAATCTGACATCATAATATTAATATTTTCAAAGTCCCAATCATCAGAGAAAGTACTAGGTGATACAAAGTCACTTAAAGAAACCTTGAACTGGTGTGGATATTTCAAGAGTTCAACCGGGCCATAGATGTCGTAATCAGTAGCGTTCCATGCTACACCACCAGGTATAGGAATGGCTGTGATGTTTACTGATGATAGTTCTCTTTTTTCAACGTGAGAAGATCTGTGAGGCTTTAGAACCAAGTTGATGTTCTGACTTGCTGTGTCCATTGTACTGTATTTTCCATCAATCATTCTTCTCAAGCTTAAAACCAAAATGAGCCAGAGTAGGAGGAAAAGTACACCTAACACAATCCACAATTCAATCCATGGTGAAATCAGATATGTTTCTCCAAGTTGATGAAAGAGTTCAGTTATTTTTTCTTTGAAAGTTTTCTTTGCTGGCTTTTCTTCATGTTCACTTGGATCTTCAGAAAAGTCATCAAAATTGATAAAGTAGCCAGATGCAGTTCTATCAATTGTTGGAATTGCTTCAGGATTTTTATTAATCTTTGTAGTTTCTTCTTCTTTTGTCATATTAGTATAGTCAGAGGCTACATCATTGTAGACAGGTGTTTCTTGACGTACTGTTGCAATTTGGGTATCAAGAGGCACAAGTGCCATGGCTTTGTTGCATAGTCCTTCTTTATTCACTGCAGGTTTATCAAATGTGATTAGTCTCTCAGTTTGAACCTCTTGAATTGTAGCAAAGTTTGGTCTTCTGCTACATCTTGGGAGTCCACTGGGCCTACTACTTATTATTGTCCACATGATGGTGGTTTTACCAGGTCGATTGATACAACTCTGTTCTCCTTTTTACCAGCAAGGGGCGGTAGTACTACTGATCTTGTTCCGCTGATAGCTAAGACAGGTACTTCTTTTCTGTAAGAAGGCCCAAATTCCTTCTTCACTGCGATCTTTTCTCTGACCAGATCCCCAATCTTTGGAATCCAGACAGGTCTTGCTGGGACAGGTGGTTTTTCTTCAGTGGCCGTTGGCTTTAGCTTTGTGTTACTTAGACTTCTTCTTGTTTCATTTAAGTCCTGTAAAACAGCCAAACGATCTTTGATATCAAAGGTTTTTTGTTCCACCACTGAAGTCTGACTATCGAGGTCTTCGATTATCATTCTAGTACCAAACAAAAGTTCATACGGAGTGATCCCACCCAGAGAATGTCTTGGCAGATTATTAAGACTACGTTGGACACTTATTAGATGTTTGACCCACCCATCACCCGAACCTAATACCCTCGCTGTTATAGATTGCTTTATGTCACGGTTTTTTCTTTCCACTACCGCATTTCCCTCAGGATGGAATGGACTAGAGTACCGCAATGCAATGCCCAAGCTGGCCATGGCATCCTTGTAAGCTCGACAGCTAAACGCAGGACCCTGGTCAGAATGTAGCATGCCAATTGCGTACGTGCCAATAAAGACTTATACCAGTTCTGGCGTCAGCCGAGTGCTGGGGCCACATCCAAATGAATCTCGTGCAGGAATCCACTGCGACCATGATATATTTATAGTTGCCATCCCTTTGTAAGGGACCACAGTGGTCCAGGTAAACACATGCTAATGGTTTAGCTGAGATTAGAAGGGGCGTCTGTGCAGGTCGTTTCACTGTTGATACCTTCATTTTTTGGCATATTTCACATTCTAAAACATAGTTTCTAGTCTGTTTTCTCATGCGTGGCCACCAATATCTCTGTTTTAATAACGATACTGTGGCGGAAACACCAGCATGTGCAGAAGCGAGCCCTTCATGTGCCGCTAAAATTAGTCCTAACCTGTGTTCCATGTTTGGAATTGCCCTATCCCCCACTCCAGGGATTACAGCAAAAGGAACATTATTTGCATCAATTTTGTATGAGTACTTTTTTTTTTAATTCTCTTTATTGTTTTTTAAAAACAAACAAAGAAACAATGGTCACAGAAACGGGCCACGAGGGCGCACAGTAGAGCACCGACAGCACTGTCAAATACATACATGTTATCGCAATGGGATTAAGCAACAATAGACAGATATTAATCTACCTCAGGCGCCGCCCGTCTTGGCTGGGGGATCGCATATGTTACCTCTATAATCATTCCATTTGCTCCATACCTCCCCCATTTTTGGGGGCACCCCCGGGCAACATATACAGTCCTTTCTTGTAGCATGCACCAGTCCATGTCACGCTTCCACTCCACTAGACGCGGAGACGTGGCCGCCCCTCAAAGTCTCGCAATGTTCCGTTTTGCCACCATGTGGCCAAGCGTGACCCACAATTTACCTCTGCCTGCAAGATCCGTTGGTTCCCAGATGTTCAAAATGCAACGCTTCGCTTCTGGGCGCAGTTCAGCCCCCCATACCTCCTGCATACATCTCACCACTCTCACCCAATAGGCCTGTAACACCGGACACTCCCATATCATGTGAAAAAAGGAGCTGCTCATTCCGCATCCCCTCCTACACCCGTCATCCACACTCCTGCCCATTCCCTTCAGTCTGGTGATGGAGATATAAACTCTAAGTAAAATTGTTATTTGAATGAGTCGTAGCCTGGACGAGATAGCAACCTCTCGTGGGGAGGCCAGAGCACATTTCCACTCCTCTTCATCAATTTCCAAACCATCAGCCTCCCAATGCCCTTTGAGGCCATGGAGCAAGTCGGGGAGGTTATTTATCAATTTCTTGTAGATGAGCGAGATTGCATGCTCAGGCAAAAGTCCGTCCAACAGTCTGTCCTCCAGGGGGGAGGCAGGTGGGGGCAGCGTACCTCGTGGGATGTTCTTTTGCAAGGAATGATGGACTTGTAGATAGCAAAAGTATTCAGTGCTCGCAAGCTCATAGGTAGTTTGGAGGGACGAAAAGGATTTAACCCCATCTTTGTCCCATAGGTCCCCAATCCGCGAGATACCTATGAGGTCCAAGTTGCAGAATCCCCGGGTGCGACCCAGGAGGCCCAATCGTTCAGACACCCATAGTGGGGTAGCCAGTGTGAGCACATCGTGCCATCCTATTTTCCGCTGAACAATGTACCAAACTTGAACGGAGTGGAGCGTCAGGCCCGTGAGGGCATGTTTAAGCGGCCGTGCGTAAAGCACGGCTTCGTAGTTCCCTCCCGGCAGGAGCCACCTATCCATACCTTACCCTGGGTCATTGCCGTCACAGTAGGTACCCTGATTATTTGCTGAGAGATGCGCTGCCCAATAGTACCTGCGGATGTCGGGCAGGGCTATACCACCATCGTACCAACCTAGAGTTCATTTTTGTAAGGCAATTTGTGGTGCACCGGCCCACAAGATATTCCTCTGTGCCGCCTCTATGGCTGTAAAATAGGAAGCCGGGACAAGATCGGGGTAGTTCTGTAGGGCATATAAGAACCGGGGCAAAGCCATCATTTTAAATAGCGCCGCCCTGCCCAACAAGGAGACCGGGAGCTTCTGCCAGGCGGCCGAGTCGCGTCCGAGCCTTCGAAGGGGCGGGAGCAAATTCCTATCATACATTGCTGCCTTGTCTTTGGATACAAAGATGCCCAAGTACGTAAAACCCTCGGTAACCACCCTAATGGGACAGTCCCGTGGTGGTGTGGGGGGACTACCCTGAAGGACATACAAAAGAGACTTACTCCAGTTGATAGTATATCCGGAGTTCTTCCTGAAATTAGTGAAAATGTCAAGAGCCACGATCAGCGATCTACGGGGTCGCGAGAGATAGAGCAGGATATCGTCGGCGTAGAGCGAGATCCTGTCCTCCCAGCCATCCGCCCATCGGATCCCCTTCAACGCAACATCCTGTCTGATCCAGTTGGCCAAAGGTTCCAGCGATAGGGCAAATAGGAGGGGAGAGAGCGGACACCCCTGGCGTGTTCCCCTCGTTAGGGGAAATGCCTCTGAGACCTTATTATTGACAACTACCTGTGCCAGAGGTTCCGAATAAAGGAGTCACACTCATGAAATGAAACCGGGGCCGAAGCCCAATTTATGGAGGACAGCCATCATGTACGGCCATTCAAGGGTGTCGAAGGCCATTGCGGCGTCCAACGACACCACTACCGCATCCTCTCTCAGTGTATGGCATCTGCCCAGTACCCCGTTCAAACGACAGAGGTTGAGGGCAGTGTTTCGGTGGGGCATAAACCCAGATTGGTCCGGGTGGACCAGCGTGGCAAGGACAGGTTGGAGTCTGTTAGCCAAGATTTTGGCTAGGTTCTTGGACTCCGCATTTAACAGGGAAATGGGCCTGTAGGAGGCACACAGCTCCCTGGGCTTATCTTCCTTCGGAATGACGACAATAGTTGCTAATCGTTGGTCTCGGGGTAGCACTCCCTTGGACCTACTCTCCTCAAACATTCTCTTGAGGTAGGGGCTGATGCCATCCGACTTGAGCTTGTAAAGCTCGATGGGCAGGCCGTTCAGCCCTAGCGCTTTACCAGGACGAAGGTCCCCGGCCGCACGTTCCACCTCCGCCGTTGTGAGCGGCGCGTCTAAGAGGTCGCGCTCTGTGTCAGAAAGGGTTGGCATCCGCAGATCCTTCAAGAGGGCAACTGAGTCTTCCTCCGGGCGGTCAGACCCACTGCTGTAAACTGTTCGGAAATGACGGGCAAATTCCGTGACGATATCACGTGGCTCAGTGAGTACAGTGCCATCGGTTGTACAAATCTCTGCCACTACTCTGCTTGCATTCTGCTTTTTATCGAGCCATGCAAGGAGCTTACCCGCCTTGTCGCCTTGGTCATAGATTTTACCCTCTCTAGTGGCCGCCATCTTTTTGGCCGCCTCCGTGACCATCGCCTGATATTCTGCGGTTTTTAAAGCCAGTCTGTGGCCCGCCTCGGAAGTTCCTTCCGAGCGTACCACCTCCTCCAGCCCCCAGAGGTCAGTCTTGATTTTGATCAGCTGCGCCTCCCTCTCCTTACGCCTACCAGCAACTGCCGATAGTGTCTCTCCTCTGAGGACTGTTTTGAAGGCCTCCCATAAAGTGACCGCCGAGGCCACCGAGCCATCATTGGTCTCGAAGTAGTTGGCAATCGAGAGAATCAGTGTCTTTCGGAGGTCCTCATTGCGCAGGTGCCATGCATTTATGGGCGCGACGCACCCCTCCCTCCTGGTCCCTACTGTAATGTGTACCAGGACTGGCGAGTGGTCAGAGATACCTCGCGTGAGATGAGTTGCGGTGCGTACCTCTGTGTCTCGGTGCAAGGGGGTGAGGATATGGTCCAGACGGGAGAAAGAATGGTGCGGTCCCGAAAAGAAAGTGTACTGTTTGTCCTCAGGATGTGCGAGATGCCACAAATCCGTGAGGCCAAACGTTTCCAAGAAGTGTCCCAGCCACCTCTGGCCCCTAGGGGTGTCCCTAGGAGGGTGTCTGTCCATTACCCCAGAAACCACCGCATTAAAGTCTCCTCTCAGAAACAGCTCCCCATCAGGGAGGGACAGGAGGAGAGTACCAAGATCAATAAACGCCTGCGATTGGAGGCCAGGCGGAACATATACAGGCACAAGCATTAGGCTGTGTCCCTCCCATTTCTCCGAGAGTGTGGCAAAGCGGCCCTGTGGGTCAGTTGCAGTCTGGTCCGGCAGGAATGGCAAGGAATGTTAGAGAAGGATCCCCACCCCCCGGGACCCCGTGGTAAAGCCGGAGTGTACCGCCAGGGTGTAACCGTATCTGTTCAGGGCATGGCAATTGTTACCTAGCAAATGAGTTTCTTGTAACATAACCACATCAGGCTGATGGCGCTTCACGAATTGCAACACAGCCGTGCATTTGAGCTTATTCCCCAGCCCATTAACGTTCCATCTCAACAACTTGAGGCACTTATCCCATCGCTCAGCCATAACCACGTTTCATTTTCTGTGTCACCCTCCATGTCCCTGCGTGCCCCCGAGTCCCCACGCGGTCCTTCAAGCGTGACCAATCAAACTGCTCCCCCCTCCCCAAAACGAATCCCCCCACCCCACAACAAACCTTCCCCACCATACGTGAACTCATCCCCACCGCCAGTCAAACACTGAACCCCCCACCCTGCTCCCTGCTCTGTAAGTTTCAAACTACCCACTGCCCAATCAGCAGAGCGCCTATCGCCCAACCCTTAAACACCGGAGAGAGGGAACTGCCCCCCGAGGGAATCTATGAGGGAGAACGTGAGCCGGCCCCAACTCCGGCCGCCTCCCTGAAGCTACCCCCAAACTGAAGGCCCTACTGCCTTGGAGCGGCCAACGTCCAGCAATAGTGTCACTAGGGCGGATATAGCGTCTTCCCCCCCTTCTTTTAGAAAAGATGTAAACATCACAAACACACAATACGTTACAGTTCAGCAAGGCCTGGCAACACAGTCATAGTCTTCAACGAGCTGCTGTATCCCGGGCCGGGTCCCCTCGAGGGCTGGCTGATCTGGAGCGCCAAGACCTTTGACTTCACGCCTCCCCTTCTGATTGCTCCGCAGCCACCCGGGAGATGGGGCCCAATTGTCTCTCCAGTCGCCGTGGTCCTGTCGCTCTTGAGTGGTCGGCGCCACCGTATCGAGCCGCTCCTGGACCACCAATGGTGATGTGAAAAAATTGGATTTTCCTCCTACAATTATCTTTAGCTTGGCGGGGAAGAACATCATATATTTAATGCCCCGCTCCCGGAGCGCCGCTTTCACTCCTAGAAATGAACGCCCTTCCTGCTGGACTTGCAGCACGAAGTCAGGAAAGAATCGGATAATGGCCCCTTTGAATTGCAGATCGCCCTGTTGCCTGGCCACTTGTAGGATGGCATCGCGATCTCTGTAGTTTAGTATTTTAGCAATTATTGTCCTGGACGGGGCCCCCGGTTTAGGCTTAGGGACTGGCGCCCGGTGGGTCCGTTTAATAGTAAAGAGCTAGGCAGTCTCTTAGGCTTCAAGTGGTTAAGGATGAGGTCCTCTAGAAACAGTTCCACACTGTGCCGCTCTGTTTCTTCCGGCACACCTACCACACGGATGTTTCTCCTTCGGGCCCTCCCTTCCTGGTCCTCGGGCCGTAGGGCCATTTGCCGGTGCTGGTGGACTAGGTCGTTGATCCAACTCTCGAGCTTCTTCTCCGAGGCCTTCAGCTCTTGTATGTCCGTGGCGTTGGATTTGGATCGCTCCGTGGTCTTCCCTAGGTCTGCGCGGAGGAGGTTCATTTCGATGGAGATTTTGTCCATCTTGGACTCAAGGTTAGTGCCCAGCGCCTGGATAGCGGCCATGATGGAAGCGAGGGAAGGCTCCGCCTGGCCCGATTGGTCCTCGGCCTTAGCAACCTTCTGTGCCTGACCCATTGGCACCGCATAATTGTCCAATTTGTTAGTTTGGGTAGCAGTTCCCCCTTTGGGTCGCATCTTGTATCTACAGCGCCCTGCGGTCCAACCACCGGGTCAGCCCTCTTCGGGAAAGTTCGTTGTGACGGAGACCACCTCCTCGTATGCTCTGAGTTTGTTGTATTTTAGCACCTTAATGAGCTCCCCTCTTAGGGTTCCAGTCTGTCAGCCACTGCCAAGGGCGTCCTCGTGACGATCCCAGGTGGTAGAGCAGCATGTATGATATGCACCAGACAGCACCACCACAGGGGGTATCGCCCTCAGGGCCCAGCCGTGTACCACTGCGCATGAATGTCCGGGACCCTTCCGGTTAGCCCCACTCCTTCCCGAGTCAACCAATCCTCCACTGACTCAGAGCCACCGGGGCCAGCGGGCAGACAACGTGCCCCAATAACTCAGGGTCATGCCTCACTTAGATGGTGCCACAAGTCACCAGCACTGCCAGTTCATGGCCACGCCTGCACCGTGGGCCCCCTCTCGGCCAGTCCCAGGTTGTGCCTCAACTCGCCCGGCCCAGAGTGCCCCCCGGGGCTCCCTGCACCCCGCCGGTCGCTGTATCGGGCTCCGCCTCACCGGGTCCTGCCGCGATCAAGAGGTGAGACTAGGGCCCCCCGGGGCCACCACATTGCCCCACCGGGGGGGGCTCCGCACTCCCTTAGCAGTCCGCCCAGTATTAGGTCCTCTGGAGTTCGGCGGCCACGCAGCTTGGGCCACACCACAGGCCAAGACACAGCAGAGGCTCCGCCCCACTCTTCGCGATCGACAATGTCAGGCCCAAGCCGGGGCCTCAATTTCAGTCGCTTGCCAGCCATGGAGCTCCGAGCCCAAGGCCCCCGGCCCGCCGCGGCAGAAAGGCGAGCGCGACTCCACCGCCGAAGGTGCTGCGGTTTCGGTTCCTTCACGCCGCAGTAGCTCCTGTGTTCAGGGCACCAGGGCGCCGATGGACGGGCGCCCCGGACAGGATATCTGGCCGGATTGTAGGGGACAGCTTCAGTCCCGGTGGAGCTCCGGTATTAGGCAGCCATCTTCGCAGGCGCCTGGCCACGCCCCCAGTTTTGTATGAGTACTTAACTGGAAAGCCTTTCGGGAGTGTCTTACCACTATTTTTTACTGAAGCACTGACAGCTTGCATTATCTCTCTGTCTATTTTTGTTTTTTGACCGGGTATTAGCAGCTACGGAAGCGGTTTGCACAGCTGCCTTCGCGGCCTCATCAGCCAATGAATTCCCTGCAACGTGAACGCCATCACGTTGATGATTCAGTGTATGTATCACGTTAGTCTTTTGTAGTTCTTTCTGTAAAAGAACTACTTGTTCCCAAAGCATTTTATGCTTGATTGTGCCCCCTTTTGCATCTTTGAAACTGTTTTGAACCCAGTTCTGCAAGTATTCATTGTAAGATTGGACGCAATAATACGAATCGCACACTATTAGTGTGGGGAATTCGCAATCGGTATTTTCAAGCGCCATCTTGAAAGCCTGTAGTTCAGCTCGCTGAGCTGTACAGTCTCTAAGTGATTGAGTTTTAGTGACCAGGGGTCTAAACTTTCCTTCGTGCCACCAACCTTTAACAATCACGCACGCAGCACTATATACTTGTTTACCCCCAACTGCGGGTTGTGCTGAACCGTCTGTATATATTATACAGCCGTAATGTTCGAGAGGCAGAATTTCAGTCGGCAGAGGACATTCATGTTCGTATTCTAGATGTTCTAGCTTTTTCATTTTGGGATCAAAAGTGTGTATCACGTCTGTTGCAGCAGGAGAATTAACCCATTGTATCCATTTTGGATCTAATGCCATAGCATTTCGAATGCTCGGTCTTGTTACTGTCTCAAGGGCTGATACTGTTGTTAAAACAGATATGCTCTTACCTTGGGCTAGGGACCTTTCTTTTGCTACAGCAGTTTGGACCGCAGTCAGAATTTATTCAGTAGAACTGAATTTCATTTCAGCTTGTGTGTACAAGTGTGATTTATAAGCTATTGGTGCCGTTTCTCCCTCATTAGAGGTCAGGTACGTAAATCCGCATCTTCCTGGGATGATTCGGATTACAAGGTTGCGTTCGTTTGCACGTGTTTGCAGTTTTGTTTTAGTTAACATGTCTGTTTGTATTGATCGTAAAATTTTTGTGTGTTTCTGAGTCCAATTAATTGGTTTGAAATCAGGTTTCTACGCAGAGAGGGGTTTAACCCTCTCTGCATAATTTAGAATGTAAGTTCTTCCGAAATTCAGGAAACCTAGAATTGATTGTAAGTTTTTCAGCATTTTTGGAGCTTGGAGTACTGCACACTTATCTAAGAAGTTGTCTGCTAGGGTTTTGCCTTCACTTGATAATTCATATCCTAAAAATAGGACAGTGAGGTGGGCAATTCGTGATTTTTTAAAGTTGAATTTGTACCCTTCAGATGCGAACCCAATATAATGGTGTTCACTCTTTTCAAGTGTGTCTCCAGGTCATTGTCTGTAAGATAGATGTCATCGACATAAGATAATGCCTCATCATCATACATTTGTAATATTTCTGTTACCCTGGCTGAAAATAATCCTGGGCTGTTCTTGAATCCCTGGGGGAGACGACAAAATTGCCCATTGGCCCCCATACTGGAGAAAGCGGTCAAATACCTGCTTTCTCGTGCAATGTTTTGACAGAAGAAACCATTTGAAATATCTAATGTCGTTTTATATTTTTTGCGCACAATGTTATTCATTAGTGCTGCACTGTGTGAGTTTTGTACTGCAAATGTTTTGCAACAAGAGTTTAGGTGTCTGTAGTCCAAAACTAGACGATATGAATCATCCGGTTTGGAGACAGGAAACAAAGGGTTGTTTATTTGTGATGTGCATGTTTCACTCACCCCCTGATATTCAAGTTGATCCAAGATCTCTCTGACTTGTTTTTTAGCTTCTTGCTTAACAGGATACTGCCTCTGTGCAGTAGGTTGATTTTTTAACTGAATTTTATGGTGAGGAGAATCCTCATCCCATCCTACATGATTTTTATATAATGCAGGGCCTTGGGCCACTGCCCATTTTCTAGCATATGTGTATTTTTTATTAATTGGAATGTGATTTGAGAAGGCAGGCATAATCATTTCTCTGCCATGTGGGCACTCCCTGACAAACTCTGGTGGCCAGTCTTTTTCTGCTAGAAGGATATCATAGCCTTTAGAAAGATTCTCCCAAAAGAGACCTCTTATTTTCCTAGTTTTGTCCCCTTCTCTACGTAATGTTATTTCATATAATTTATGGGGAACGCTAACTCTGGTGTCTGCAGTTTCCACCTGAATGTATTCATTCGTGTCCACTGTCTCCAGAAGATTCATTAGGATCTTGCGAGCTATGGTCACTTCTGCTGCGCTGTCTAGCATTGTCTGAGCCCATTCTCCGTTCTTGAGTTGTGTCCTCAGAATCCTCTGCATGTTTTATCCTAATACTAGCTACCTTCTTTTTTGGAAATTGTAATTTTTTACTTTGATGAGCAGGTTCCTTGTCTTTGGACTTGATGCGCTCGTCTTTATGTTCTGACAGTCCTCTTCTTTCTGATTTCTGTGAGGAAGTCTGAAAAGATCGAGAGGGACGTGTATCATTATCTTGATATCTGTCAGGTTTTCTTAAATTATCCCTATTTCTAAGGTTGTATCTTTTTTCAGAGTGCTCCCGTTGTGGAGACCTGTCCCCTCGTCCTGGAGATCTATTTCTCCGTTGGGGAGACCTTCCTCTGGACTGAAACTGTTTTTCTCTGGGAGTGGTTTGTTTATTACCCTCCCACTTCTTTTTTGGAGTAATGAGATTATTCGTAATAAAGCTTTTTTCAGGATTTTCAGTTAGTTGTGGTTTTAGTGGTTTCCCACCCAAACTATCTCTACCTAATTCTTCATAGCACTTTTCAATTATTCTGGCTAGTTCAAAAGGTTGTTCTGCTGTATGTGTTTCTTTTAATTTCTGGCGGATCGCCACAGATGCCGCTTCTCCTTTTATGTTGTCTAGTAGTATAGCCGAGACTTGCTCAAAGTCTTTCAGTAATTTCATACCTAGATTGAAAGCAGGCTCCGGACCGTATTCATTTTGAATCTGTCTCAGTACATCTTGTATAACCGCCATAGACGGAACACCATCGGGTCGATTCCGATTTGGGAAAAAGCGCTCCGAATAGCGGTTCGGAGCGTTTTTCGCCGTACGAGTCATATCCGTAGGCGTCCCCGTACGAATCAGCAAGTACGATCACAATCTAAAGCGTCACTCCGTACGGCTCATAAAAAATGCCGTACGAATCGAAAGTCCATACGAATTGCAGTCGGCTGACGCTCGACGCAACGTCCGACCGTAAAAAGAGTGCGTCTCCCAAACCAGGAAGTACGATCCGTGTAGAACACACTCCGTACGGCTCTTTGTCTACGAGAGCTCAAAACTACCGTAAAACCACACTCCGGCATGAACCGCACCCCGGTACGCGACAAGCAGGACATGAACGCCATCGTCCGTCTCATCCCTATCATGTACGGCCACCACCTCGTACTTAGAAACCGACGACGGCGCAGAAGGTGAGTACAACGAAATCCAACATACCTGTACGTGTTGCCACACGCGCACATCTCCATTGCACGACTGTCATCTCTGGGACGTTGGTCCACACACTCCCGCACTTCACCAGTTTAATACGTGCTGCATGTACGCCATCCAGCTGGGGTACGGTACGTCAACGACCTCGGGGTACGATACGTCACCGCACAACACCAGTGCAATACGGAGACGTGCCGCACCTACGTCATCAAAGTACGTCACCACACTTCACCAGTATAATACGTGCAGCATGTACGCCATCCAGCTGGGGTACGGTACGTCAACAACCTCGGGGTACGGTACGTCACCGCACAACACCAGTGCAATACGGAGAAGTGCCGCACCTACGTCATCGAAGTACGTCACCGCACTTCACCAGTGTAATACGTGCTGCATGTACGCCATCCAGCTGGGGTATGGTACGTCAATGACCTCGGGGTACGGTACGTCACCGCACAACACCAGTGCAATACGGAGAGGTGCCGCACCTACGTCATCGAAGTACGTCACCGCACTTCACCAGTGTAATACGTGCAGCATGTACGCCATCCAGCTGGGGTACGGTACGTCAACGACCTCGG
This sequence comes from Lissotriton helveticus, assembly GCF_964261635.1. NCBI lineage: Eukaryota > Metazoa > Chordata > Amphibia > Caudata > Salamandridae > Lissotriton > Lissotriton helveticus. The sequence continues at coordinate 1,764,803,942 of NC_136065.1, forward strand.
GGTACGGTACGTCACCGCACAACACCAGTGCAATACGGAGAAGTGCCGCACCTACGTCATCGAAGTACGTCACCGCACTTCACCAGTGTAATACGTGCTGCATGTACGCCATCCAGCTGGGGTACGGTACGTCAACGACCTCGGGGTACGGTATGTCACCGCACAACACCAGTGCAATACGGAGACGTGCCGCACCTACGTCATCAAAGTACGGCACCGCACTTCACCAGTGTAATACGTGCTGCATGTACGCCATCCAGCTGGGGTACGGTACGTCAATGACCTCGGGGTATGGTACGTCACCGCACAACACCAGTGCACTACGGAGACATGCCGCACCTACGTCATCGAAGTACGTCACCGCACTTCACCAGTGTAATACGTGCAGCATGTACGCCATCCAGCTGGGGTACGGTACGTCAACGACCTCGGGGTACGGTACGTCACCGCACAACACCAGTGCAATACGGAGACGTGCCGCACCTACGTCATCGAAGTACGTCACCGCACTTCACCAGTGTAATACGTGCAGCATGTACGCCATCCAGCTGGGGTACGGTACGTCAACGACCTCGGGGTACGGTACGTCACCGCACAACACCAGTGCAATACGGAGGCGTGCCGCACCTACGTCACCGAAGTACGTCACCGCACTTCACCAGTGTAATACGTGCAGCATGTACGCCATCCAGCTGGGGTACGGTACGTCAACGACCTCGGGGTACGGTACGTCACCGCACAACAGCAGTGCAATACGGAGGCGTGCCGCACCTACGTCATCGAAGTACGTCACCGCACTTCACCAGTGTAATACGTGCAGCATGTACGCCATCCAGCTGGGGTACGGTACGTCAACGACCTCGGGGTACGGTACGTCACCGCGCAACACCAGTGCAATACGGAGACGTGCCGCACCTACATCATCGAAGTACGTCACCGCACTTCACCAGTGTAATACGTGCAGCATGTACGCCATCCAGCTGGGGTACGGTACGTCAACGACCTTGGGGTACGGTACGTCACCGCACAACACCAGTGCAATACGGAGACGTGCCGCACCTACGTCATCGAAGTACGTCACCGCACTTCACCAGTGTAATACGTGCAGCATGTACGCCATCCAGCTGGGGTACGGTACGTCAACGACCTCGGGGTACGGGAAGTCACCGCACAACACCAGTGCCCAGCATCAGAGTGTGTGTGTGGCTAAGATGCCCACCACTGCCCACCAGTGCCCAGCATCAGAGTGTGTGTGTGGCTAAGACCCCCACCAGTGCCCAGCAGTGCCCAGCATCAGAGTGTGTGTGTGGCTAAGACCCCCACCAGTGCCCACCAGTGCCCAGCATCAGAGTGTGTGTGTGGCTGAGACCCCCACCAGTGCCCAGCATAAGAGTGTGTGTGTGGCTAAGACCCCCACCAGTGCCCACCAGTGCCCAGCATCAGAGTGTGTGTGTGGCTAAGACCCCCACCAGTGCCCACCAGTGCCCAGCATCAGAGTGTGTGTGGCTGAGACTCCCACCAGTGCCCACCAGTGCCCAGCATCAGAGTGTGTGTGTGGCTGAGACCCCCACCAGTGCCCACCAGTGCCCAGCATCAGAGTGTGTGTGTGGCTGAGATCCCCACCAGTGCCCAGCATCAGAGTGTGTGTGTGGCTAAGACCCCCGCCAGTGCCCAGCATCAGAGCGTGTGTGTGGCTAAGACCCCCACCAGTGCCCAGCATCAGAGTGTGTGTGTGGCTGAGACCCCCACCAGTGCCCAGCATAAGAGTGTATGTGTGGCTAAGACCCCCACCAGTGCCCACCAGTGCCTAGCATCAGAGTTTGTGTGTGGCTAAGACCCCCACCAGTGCCCACCAGTGCCCAGCATCAGAGTGTGTGTGGCTGAGACTCCCACCAGTGCCCACCAGTGACCAGCATCAGAGTGTGTGTGTGGCTGAGACCCCCACCAGTGCCCACCAGTGCCCAGCATCAGAGTGTGTGTGTGGCTGAGATCCCCACCAGTGCCCAGCATCAGAGTGTGTATGTGGCTAAGACCCCCACCAGTGCCCAGCATCAGAGTGTGTGTGTGGCTAAGACCCCCACCAGTGCTCACCAGTGCCCAGCATCAGAGTGTGTGTGTGGCTGAGACCCCCACCAATGCCCATCATCAGAGTGTGTGTGTGGCTAGGACCCCCGCCAGTGCCCAGCATCAGAGCGTGTGTGTGGCTAAGACCCCCACCAGTGCCCACCAGTGCCCAGCATCAGAGTGTGTGTGTGGCTGAGACCCCCACCAGTGCCCAGCATCAGAGTGTGTGTGTGGCTGAGACCCCCACCAGTGCCCACCAGTGCCCAGCATCAGAGTGTGTGTGTGGCTAAGACCCCCACCAGTGCCCACCAGTGCCCAGCATCAGAGTGTGTGTGTGGCTGAGACCCCCACCAGTGCCCAGCATCAGAGTGTGTGTGTGGCTGAGACCCCCACCAGTGCCCACCAGTGCCCAGCATCAGAGTGTGTGTGTGGCTAAGACCCCCACCAGTGCCCACCAGTGCCCAGCATCAGAGTGTGTGTGTGGCTAAGACCCCCACCAGTACCCAGCATCAGAGTGTGTGTGTGGCTAAGACTCCCACCAGTGCCCACCAGTGCCCAGCCTCAGAGTGTGTGTGTGGCTAAGACCCCCACCAGTGCCCAGCATCAGAGTGTGTGTGTGGCTGAGACCCCCACCAGTGCCCAGCATCAGAGTGTGTGTGTGGCTAAGACCCCCACCAGTGCCCACCAGTGCCCAGCATCAGAGTGTGTGTGTGGCTGAGACCCCCACCAGTGCCCAGCATCAGAGTGTGTGTGTGGCTAAGACCCCCACCAGTGCCCACCAGTGCCCAGCATCAGAGTGTGTGTGTGGCTGAGACCCCCACCAGTGCCCAGCATCAGAGTGTGTGTGTGGTAAGACCCCCACCAGTGCCCACCAGTGCCCAGCATCAGAGTGTGTGTGTGGCAGAGACCCCCACCAGTGCCCACCCGTGCCCAGCATCAGAGTGTGTGTGTGGCTGAGACCCCCACCAGTGCCCAGCATCAGAGTGTGTGTGGCTAATACGCCCACCACTGCCCACCACTGCCCACCAGTGCCCAGCATCAGAGTGTGTGTGTATAACACCCCCCACTGCCCAACAGTGGCCCGCCATTACAACAGAAACCTACCATTCTTAACCACATTACCACCAGGAGATTGACACATGTCAACATACCTATATTTTAACATCACACCACCTCCCAGGCACACAGCAATCACAGACATTTTCACACAAACTAAAGTTCAGAAAAGGAAAATAATAGCTTTATTCAGCTGGTTCCAAATATAAAAGCAAATAAGAGTCCTCGCTCATTAAAGGCCAATGGCCAGTCCAAAGATGTCTCTGCAACAGTCTGTGCCTCCATGGGTGTGCACACACCCAAACTTGCCTGCACATGGCGTTTAATCCGCTGTGGGAACTATGGGGGCACCATCTGTGGAATCCTCTGGCACCGCATGGACAGGAGAGGGAAGGACAGGTGGAGTGGGTGCAGGTGTAGTGGATTCATCCACACTGGTTGGGGCATCGCCAAATGTAGATTCAAAAACCTGGCTGCACACCGCAGCCAGTGCAGAAAAACTACCACCTGAACCCGGGGACACATTGGGGGTGGAGGTACAGGGCTGTGAGTCAGTTCTACTGGGTGTGTGGATGCGTGTGTGAGGTGTCTCCCTTCTCCCTGGGTGTGTGCCTACTTCCCCTTGAGAATGGGTGCGTGGAGCTTTGAGCTTCTTATGCTGTGTGTGTGCACTGGGTGTGTCTGACCTGTGGCGTGTGCGAGTATGCTGTGTAGGTATGTGAGAGGCAGAGGTGGATGGGTCTGAAGGATGGGGGGGGGGACAGATGCTGCTGGGTGTACAGAGCTGCCGTCAGTGTTGACTCCATGGCAGCCACACTCCGACGTAGATCAGACATGGCCGATGACATGCCCTCCATGAACTACACCACCTGTGTAAGCAGTTGTGTATGTCCATGGAGGACAGTCAGCATGGATATCTGACCTACTGCAATCTGCCGGAGTAGGTCCACAGTCTCAGCACTGAGGGCAGCAGGGACACGGGGGCAGGGGCTGAGGTGCCGGGAACAAAGGAGACACAAGGTCTAGCACGGACCCTAGGGACACTAACGACTGGGAGGGTGGAGACGGTACTGGAGGAGGGGAGGGCAGCCAAAGAAGAAGATGTGACCGTTGCTGCATATTCCCCCTCCTCCTGAGAGTCTGACTCGGAGTTGTCGGCATGGTAAGATGTGTCAGTCACATGTCGTCCGGCCTGCAGACTCTCCTCACCCTCAGTGCCACTGCCTCCCTCTGACTCCTCATAGCATGTGGCACTGTCGCTGGGTCCCTCTGCCTGGTCCGCGCCTGTGTCTCCTTCAGATTCAGATGCTGCTGCTGTGGGCAAGGAGAACAACAAAAACATATCAGTCACCTGTACACATCAGACATATAAGCTACAATACATTTTGCCTCATTTCTAAACATGGCATGCATCATGAGTCACATGACACAGAGCTCTGCACAATGCAAAGTCTAGTTGTGGCCAATTGTGAGAGACACAACGCTCAATGTATAGTAGGATACAAGCAACAGGCAACTAAAACACTAGTATGAGAGACACAATGATGATCCACTGCCTGACAACAGGATAGCTGATTATGCATCCCAGCTCATTTTCCCACCCTGCCACCCAAACCCAGACCTGGACATGTTTGAATTGCTTACACCTTGTGCCACATGGGAAAAGTCCTGCCTGAACTGAAATCTGATGCCATCCTGGGACATGAATCAAGTGTAACATCACCTCACACTGGCATCACAGCTGTTGACACCCAAAGCCACATTGTGTGGCTGACCATCATTATTAGTTAGAAACAACAATATAAGTATTTGGCGAATATGCACACACGCACTGCCCAGTGTGACTATGCATGAGCCCAAAATATTGCACATGTACATTGTGCACCTGTATCCAACACATGACAAATCGAAAGAGTACCATGGACAAAGGCTACTGAGGCTGACTCGTGCAGAAAACACATGTTGACACTCAGGATCCGTGCCAAAGTATTAAGAATGGCAGACACAGTGCACATGTGGTGCTACATGTAACAACAGGTGTCACAGACCCCCCTCCAACATGATGATGTGCAAAGGAAGATGCATACTGAGACATTGCACCATAGGAGTACATGTGAAAAACAAACCTCAGCCAAAGCGCAGGGCAAATGTGGAGTACGGCTAAAAGTTTAAAGAAGCAGCTGCAGAAACTGGGACATTCTAATGCCAATGCATGAAGTGCCTGTCTGACCACACCACTCAAACTATGGGAGTGTTACCATGCCTTGGAGCACTGCAGGGAGCATGTGACACACATGACAACAAACAGACATGTACCTACCCCCTACTTGCTGCTGTCCCTCCTGCAACTGCCTATGGAGGTCTGGGAACACCACTTCCAGGACCCGGAGCATGTGGGGGGTGAGGTGGCGGGTGCCGCCATGCCGGTGTGGAGCTTCCAGATGCAGCTGGACTCTGGTGATGCGGCGGGTCCAGCACCGGATGTCCTGCCACCTCTTCTTGATGTTTCTGAGCCTCCTGCGAGGCCCCCCTCACTCCTGACAGCCCTGGCGATGTCCAGCCAGATTTCACCCTTCTCATAGGTAGATACCTGTCACAAATGTAAAGTAAAAGAGCATCAGTACACCTGGTCCATGTCCAAAAGACACACATATGTGCACAAAATACTTGATGACAACAGGGCATCGTAGCCTCCACACATTTGCATCATTGTCCAGGAGTATGTGGCCTGTGAGCAAACACTGCTGCAGTACATGCCATTGAAAGGCTACAGATGACATGACGTGCGCTAAACACTCTTAGAGCATGGCACTCACAGAGCAATGTATGCTACATCTGGATGCACTGCAGCCCATGACACGCTGTCACACACCCCACTACAAGAAATAACCCTCTTGACACAACACTGTACACCCTGGCATTCACTCCCAACAACATTGCATCTAAACACCATACTTACACAGTGGCCATTATGTCACACACACAACAGGTGCACACTCCAAGGTATTGCACACATCACTCACCTGATACCCTGGTCTCCCATACAGCTTGCTGTAGTTTGGCAGGAGGGCATCCAGCAGGGCCTTGTTCTCAGCATCAGTGAATGCAGGTGCCCTCTCCATGCTCAGCAAATCAGGGTCCAGAGGATTCAGAGACAGCAGCTGTGGTTACCACACCAATGTTGTGCAGGCAAGTGCCCTCCCACAGCCACATGCTGCCTTATATCTGTGCTGCAGAGGGTCTGTGAGTCCAAGGAGTAGTGTGTGATAGGCCACCATAGTTAGCATCCTATGTTCCATCCAATCACATCACACGTAAGGCCATGACACACATATGCCTGGTTTGAAAACTGAGCCTGAGCTGAACAACAACATTTGCAACATTGTATACTTTTGCCCAACTGAATTTCCTACAACACCTGTAGGAGGCTCAAAAAACTCTGTATCCATGACAACCTGGTTGCATTTTGATCAGTACACTGTTCCCCTAGATGTTGGCTATGTATTTATTCAAATTCCCACACAAGTACGGTGACATTGCCGTTGCGTATGCAACCCATCCAATGGTGTTACGAGGCGTACACACGCACGTACCATTGGTGTACGCTTGGCTCGCGTATGGCTGAAATGCAGTAGGGAAACGAGGCGTACACACGCACGTACCATTGGTGTACGCTTGGCTCGCGTATGGCTGAAATGCAGTAGGGAAACAAGGCGTACACACGCACGTACCATTGGGGTACGATTGGCTCGCGTATGGCTGAAATGCAATACGGTAACAAGGCCTACACACGCACGTACCATTGGGGTATGCTTGGCTCGCGTATGGCTGAAATGCAATAGGGTAACGAGGCCTACACACGCACGTACCATTGGGATACGCTTGGCTCGCGTATGGCTGAAATGCAATAGGGTATTGAGGCCTATACACGCACGTACCATTGGGGTACGCTTGGCTCGCGTATGGCTGAAATGCAATAGGGTAACGAGGTGTACACACGCACGTACCATTGGGGTACGCTTGGCTCGCGTATGGCTGAAATGCAGTAGGGAAACGAGGCGTACACACGCACGTACCATTGGGGTACGCTTGGCTCGCGTATGGCTGAAATGCAATAGGGTAACTAGGCGTACACACGCACGTACCATTGGGGTACGCTTGGCTCGCGTATGGCTGAAATGCAGTAGGGAAACGAGGGGTACACACGCACGTACCATTGGGGTACGCTTGGATCACGTATGGCTGAAATGCAGTAGGGAAACGAGGCGTACACACGCACGTACCATTGGTGTACGCTTGGCTCACTTATGGCTGAAATGCAGTAGGGAAACGAGGCGTACACACGCACGTACCATTGGGGTACGCTTGGCTTGCGTATGGCTGAAATGCAATAGGGTAACGAGGCGTACACACGCACGTACCATTGGGGTACGCTTGGCTCGCGTATGGCTGAAATGCAGTAGGGAAATGAGGCGTACACACGCACGTACCATTGGTGTACGCTTGGCTCGCGTATGGCTGAAATGCAGTATGGAAACGAGGCGTACACACACACACGTACCATTGGGGTACGCTTGACTCGCGTATGGCTGAAATGCAATAGGGTAACGAGGTGTACACACGCACGTACCATTGGGGTACGCTTGGCTCGCGTATGGCTGAAATGCAGTAGGGAAACGAGGCGTACACACGCACGTACCATTGGGGTACGCTTGGCTCGCGTATGGCTGAAATGCAATAGGGTAACTAGGCGTACACACACGCGTACCATTGGGGTACGCTTGGCTCGCGTATGGCTGAAATGCAGTAGGGAAACGAGGGGTACACACGCACGTACCATTGGGGTACGCTTGGATCGCGTATGGCTGAAATGCAGTAGGGAAACGAGGCGTACACACGCACGTACCATTGGTGTACGCTTGGCTCACTTATGGCTGAAATGCAGTAGGGAAACGAGGCGTACACACGCACGTACCATTGGGGTACGCTTGGCTCGCGTATGGCTGAAATGCAATAGGGTAACGAGGCGTACACACGCACGTACCATTGGGGTACGCTTGGCTCGCGTATGGCTGAAATGCAGTAGGGAAATGAGGCGTACACACGCACGTACCATTGGTGTACGCTTGGCTCGCGTATGGCTGAAATGCAGTATGGAAACGAGGCGTACACACACACACGTACCATTGGGGTATGCTTGACTCGCGTATGGCTGAAATGCAATAGGGTAACGAGGTGTACACACGCACGTACCATTGGGGTACGCTTGGCTCGCGTATGGCTGAAATGCAGTAGGGAAACGAGGCATACACACGCACGTACCATTGGGGTACGCTTGGCTCGCGTATGGCTGAAATGCAATAGGGTAACTAGGCGTCACACGCACGTACCATTGGGGTACGCTTGGATCGCGTATGGCTGAAATGCAGTAGGGAAACGAGGCGTACACACGCACGTACCATTGGGGTACGCTTGGATCGCGTATGGCTGAAATGCAGTAGGGAAACGAGGCGTACACACGCACGTACCATTGGTGTACGCTTGGCTCACTTATGGCTGAAATGCAGTAGGGAAACGAGGCGTACACACGCACGTACCATTGGGGTACGCTTGGCTCGCGTATGGCTGAAATGCAATAGGGTAACGAGGCGTACACACGCACGTACCATTGGGGTACGCTTGGCTCGCGTATGGCTGAAATGCAGTAGGGAAATGAGGCGTACACACGCACGTACCATTGGTGTACGCTTGGCTCGCGTATGGCTGAAATGCAGTATGGAAACGAGGCGTACACACACACACGTACCATTGGGGTATGCTTGACTCGCGTATGGCTGAAATGCAATAGGGTAACGAGGTGTACACACGCACGTACCATTGGGGTACGCTTGGCTCGCGTATGGCTGAAATGCAGTAGGGAAACGAGGCATACACACGCACGTACCATTGGGGTACGCTTGGCTCGCGTATGGCTGAAATGCAATAGGGTAACTAGGCGTACACACGCACGTACCATTGGGGTACGCTTGGATCGCGTATGGCTGAAATGCAGTAGGGAAACGAGGCGTACACACGCACGTACCATTGGGGTACGCTTGGATCGCGTATGGCTGAAATGCAGTAGGGAAACGAGGCGTACACACGCACGTACCATTGGTGTACGCTTGGCTCACTTATGGCTGAAATGCAGTAGGGAAACGAGGCGTACACACGCACGTACCATTGGGGTACGCTTGGCTCGCGTATGGCTGAAATGCAATAGGGTAACGAGGCGTACACACGCACGTACCATTGGGGTACGCTTGGCTCGCGTATGGCTGAAATGCAGTAGGGAAATGAGGCGTACACACGCACGTACCATTGGTGTACGCTTGGCTCGTGTATGGCTGAAATGCAGTAGGGAAACGAGGCCTACACACGCACGTACCATTGGGGTACGCTTGGCTCGCGTATGGCTGAAATGCAATAGGGTAACGAGGCCTACACACGCACGTACCATTGGGGTACGCTTGGCTCGCGTATGGCTGAAATGCAATAGGGTAACGAGGCCTACACACGCACGTACCATTGGGGTACGCTTGGCTCGCGTATGGCTGAAATGCAATAGGGTAACGAGGCCTACACACGCACGTACCATTGGGGTACGCTTGGCTCGCGTATGGCTGAAATGCAATAGGGTAACGAGGCCTACACACGCACGTACCATTGGGGTACGCTTGGCTCGCGTATGGCTGAAATGCAGTAGGGAAACGAGGCGTACACACGCACGTACCATTGGGGTACGCTTTGATCGCGTATGGCTGAAATGCAGTAGGGAAACGAGGCGTACACACGCACGTACCATTGGTGTACGCTTGGCTCACTTATGGCTGAAATGCAGTAGGGAAACGAGGCGTACACACGCACGTACCATTGGGGTACGCTTGGCTCGCGTATGGCTGAAATGCAATAGGGTAACGAGGCGTACACACGCATGTACCATTGGGGTACGCTTGGCTCGCGTATGGCTGAAATGCAGTAGGGAAATGAGGCGTACACACGCACGTACCATTGGTGTACGCTTGGCTCGCGTATGGCTGAAATGCAGTAGGGAAACGAGGCGTACACACGCACGTACCATTGGGGTACGCTTGGCTCGCGTATGGCTGAAATGCAATAGGGTAACGAGGCCTACACACGCACGTACCATTGGGGTACGCTTGGCTCGCGTATGGCTGAAATGCAATAGGGTAACGAGGCCTACACACGCACGTACCATTGGGGTACGCTTGGCTCGCGTATGGCTGAAATGCAATAGGGTAACGAGGCCTACACACGCACGTACCATTGGGGTACGCTTGGCTCGCGTATGGCTGAAATGCAATAGGGTAACGAGGCCTACACACGCACGTACCATTGGGGTACGCTTGGCTCGCGTATGGCTGAAATGCAATAGGGTAACGAGGCCTACACACGCACGTACCATTGGGGTACGCTTGGCTCGCGTATGGCTGAAATGCAATAGGGTAACGAGGCCTACACACGCACGTACCATTGGGGTACGCTTGGCTCACGTATGGCTGAAATGCAATAGGGTAACGAGGCCTACACACGCACGTACCATTGGGGTACGCTTGGCTCGCGTATGGCTGAAATGCAGTAGGGTAACGAGGCGTACACACGCACGTACCATTGGGGTACGCTTGGCTCGCGTATGGCTGAAATGCAGTAGGGAAACGAGGCGTACACACGCACGTACCATTGGGGTACGCTTGGCTCGCGTATGGCTGAAATGCAATAGGGTAACCAGGCATACACACGCACGTACCATTGGGGTACGCTTGGCTCGCGTATGGCTGAAATGCAGTAGGGAAACGAGGCGTACACACGCGCGTACCATTGGGGTACGCTTGGCTCGCGTATGGCTGAAATGCAATAGGGTAATGAGGCGTACACACGCACGTACCATTGGGGTACGCTTGGCTCGCGTATGGCTAAAATGCAGTAGGGAAACAAGGCGTACACACGCACGTACCATTGGTGTACGCTTGGCTCGCGTATGGCTGAAATGCAGTAGGGAAACGAGGCGTACACACGCACGTACCATTGGGGTACGCTTGGCTCGCGTATGGCTGAAATGCAATAGGGTAACGAGGCGTACACACGCACGTACCATTGGGGTACGCTTGGCTCGCGTATGGCTGAAATGCAGTAGGGAAACAAGTCGTACACACGCAAGTACCATTGGTGTACGCTTGGCTCGCGTATGGCTGAAATGCAGTAGGGAAACGAGGCGTACACACGCACGTACCATTGGGGTACGCTTGGCTCGCGTATGGCTGAAATGCAATAGGGTAACGAGGCCTACACACGCACGTACCATTGGGGTACGCTTGGCTCGCGTATGGCTGAAATGCAATAGGGTAACGAGGCCTACACACGCACGTACCATTGGGGTACCCTTGGCTCGCGTATGGCTGAAATGCAATAGGGTAATGAGGCGTACACACGCACGTACCATTGGGGTACGCTTGGCTCGCGTATGGCTGAAATGCAGTAGGGAAACGAGGCGTACACACGCACGTACCATTGGGGTACGCTTGGCTCGCGTATGGCTGAAATGCAATAGGGTAACGAGGCCTACACACGCACGTACCATTGGGGTACGCTTGGCTCGCGTATGGCTGAAATGCAGTAGGGAAATGAGGCGTACACACGCACGTACCATTGGGGTACGCTTGGCTCGTGTATGGCTGAAATGCAATAGGGTAACGAGGCGTACACACGCACGTACCATTGGGGTACGCTTGGCTCGCATATGGCTGAAATGCAGTAGGGAAACGAGGTATACACACGCACGTACCATTGGGGTACGCTTGGCTCGCGTATGGCTGAAATGCAATAGGGTAACGAGGCGTGTCCATTGGGGTACGCTTGGCTCGCGTATGGCTGAAATGCAGTAGGGAAACGAGGCGTACACACGCACGTACCATTGGGGTACGTTTGGCTCGCGTATGGCTGAAATGCAATAGGGTAACGAGGCGTACACATGCACGTACCATTGGGATACTGTGCGTCAGACATGCTCAAGTGTACGATTGTGTAGGCTGCGTCCCTGTCCTACCCCATGTCACCATTGGGAGAGTGAGTCCAGGAAATCACATAGCAGGGATGTAGTCTACACTCATGTCTAGGATGTGGATGCATACATCAGCATGGCATCCATACATCAGCATGCCCAAGGTGTGGCAGACATAGAAGAAGCACTGGGACTGTGACTTTGTGACTCAGTTGATGTGTGAAGAGCTGGCGAGACATGTCATCAACCATATTTCACATGTGCATCACATGCATTCAACACTTCACACCGGAGTAAAGTCTGCAACATATTGTGATGCACATCAACACTGGCATGCCACACCATTCAGGACAGGGAACTGGCACATGATGACAGCAACATGCCCACTGTCACAGAGGTCTAATAGCCGCTCAGCATGACCCTGTGTGACCACGTCATATGTCTGCCATGTGCGACATTGTGCATGATGTTAGCATCTGACATTTACAGGTCAGTATCATATTACTCACCTTTGAATATCCCCAAGAGTCATCCTGGATATGGCAATTACCGCTCAGCACGACACTTGTGTGTCGGTAGGCATGGCCTGCGGCTCAGCATGTGTTGTTGGCGTTGTGTGTGCCGTGATGACGTTGTCTGAGTACTCAGATGTCACCTCTGCGTGCACACGTCAGGAACTTTATTTCACAACACAAGCGCTGGTCCTGTATGAGTGTAAGCTTAGTCATTTTTCAAGCAAAATCATAGTACGTTCACTTCTGACCATTTCACTTGGATTGTCTGACTCCGGACGGTGCCAGTATGGATGTCCGTTTCTAAGCCTGTTAGGAATGCCAACGACTCATGTTGGTGACTGACCCTCACCGTTTATTTATTTATTTGCACACTTGTACCGCGCTGGGAATCGACTCCCTAAGGAGTATCTCCGCGCCCTTGGCAGCATCTTAGAACACTATCCTATCATTTATTTATAAAATGTCCAACAGGAACTAATAGTTAAACAGAAAAGTTTTTAGTTTTTTCCTAAAGGGGAAAAGTTCTTTACATGATCTAAGTTCATAAGGAAGATCATTCCAGAACTTCGGGCCTGCTACTGATAGCGCCCTTCCCCCTTGTCTTGTCTTCCAGAACCTGGGGACAACCAACAGTTCACGATCTCCAGATCTCAAAGATCTTGAGGGAATGTAGGGGTGAAATTTTTGAGACAGGTAATTGGGACCATTACCCGAGATGCACTTGTGAATAATGCACCCGGTTTTAAACAACACTCTCTGTTTCACTGTAAGCCAGTGGAGTTTGTTTAACAGTGGTTTAGAGGGTGTGCGGGCTGGGGCATTAAGAACAAGGCGAGCAGCCGTGTTCTGCACCACTTGCAGTCTGGCAATAATCCCCTCATTTGCGGCTAGCAGCAAACCATTACAATAGTCCAGTCTGCTCAAAACGAGCGACTGAACTAGAGTTTTCCTGGTGGTATCTGGAAGCAATGGGAATACCCGTCGGAGAAGCCCAATTACATGGAAACAGGAACTCACCACTTGATTGGCATGATGTTTAAGATTGAGTTCCTGATCCAGTTTAGGTCCCAGATCTTTCACAACCGCCTTGGGTTCGGGGACTGGGCCTAGATCTTGAGGCCACCAGTCAGGGGTCCACAGACGTTTGGCTTCCCCAAAGAGCATCACCTCTGTCTTGGAGACGTTGCACTGGAGGAAGTTTGCTGCCATCCAGTATGCCACCTCTTTCATCCCTTGGGAAAAGGAGCTACGTACTTGCGGAGTCATTTTTTAAACGGGAAGAGGAGTTGGGTATCGTCTGCATACGATACAGGGATAAACCCATGGGATCTCATGATGTTCGCTAGGGGTGCCACGTAGATGTTAAATAACGTTGGGCTCAAGCAGGAGCCCTGTGGCACCCCTTTGGAGATCTCCACCTCCTCAGACTGGTAAGGACCCAGTATGACTCTTTGGGTACGTTCTATGAAAAAACTCCTTAACCAGGCCAGCGCCTTGCCTCCCAGACCGATGTCAACTAGTCTGGAGGTCATGATCTCGTGTGACACAGTGTCAAACGCTGCTGACAGATCTAAAAGCACCAGGATAACGGAGTAACCCTTATCCTGTAGCATGTGAAGATCGTCAGCGACGGACAGCAAGGCGGTCTCAGTGCTGTGCCTTGGCCTAAAGCCTGATTGAGAAGGATCTAGTCCCACCGTACTTTCAGTATATTTAGATAGATATTGATTTACAAACTTCTCAGTGAGCTTCCCCAAAAAAGGGAGGAGAGAAATAGGTCTTAGGTTAGTCAGGTCGGTCCACGGAATAGAGTTGTTTTTCCGTAAAGGCCGCACCAGGGCATGCTTCCAGTCAGGGGGAACTTCCCCTGTACTCAAGGATAAGTTAACAACCTGTTGAATTCCCACACCCAGATCGTCGCTTAAAAGCGACATGACCCGTGCTGGAATAACATCTGAAGGGCACCCACTTTTTATTTGAGTGGTTAGGGTGGTTATCTCCTTCAAAGATATTGGTGGGAATTCAGTGAGACTGTTATCCTTGATTCCTGCTATACTAAGGTGTGGCAGACTATCACCAGTTTCAGTGTTATGAGAGGTGGTATTTGAGGTCAAGATCTTAGTATAAATACCTTCAATTTTTCTAACAAAGAACTGTGAGATGTTATTGCAGAGTTCCTGGGACTCGATCCCCTCAGTTTCACATGCAGTGGGCTTAGTAAATGTTTGTAAAATTTGGTAGAGAATTTTAGCATTTTTCCCAGCTGCTGTTAATTGGGCCGCTATATGGTGTTTCCGAGCAGACCGGATAGCTTTATGGTAGCTTTTTAGGGAAAACCTGTGATTTTCTCTATCCTCAGCCCTGCGTGTGACTCTCCAACGTTTTTCTAGCTTCCTGGTGTCTCCACTGTTTTCACGTCAAGCACAACAACAAGAGCTGCTCCAACTGCTGGGAACACACCTATGAATCCAGGTGTGATTGGACCCACAAGCCGCTCAGACTCCAGCAGTTGGCCCTGCACGACTATAGCTCATGGTCTGGACGTAGGACGAGTGCCTGGGCGTGGGTGTTGAGACATCAGAGCCCCTGAATTACACATCAGTCCTCCAGGGCTGAGTCGTCACGTATCCCAAATGAGTCAAAGATATGTCATCGCACTTCCAAATCCCCACAATGCACGTGCAATGCTGCATGTGATCCGGGTGACACTGGCCATGCGGCTCTGTCAGATTAGCTGCCGTCGTAGCCTGCACCACGACTTCCGGGCCCTGCCCTGCATGTGAAGCAGGAGGAGTCAGTGCACTTCCTCATGTCCATGATGTCCCTCAACCCAACAACGGCCTCCGCGTCGGCTCCTGGCCCAGCGGACCCGTCTGGGGGCACGAGCGCGTCTGGTGAATTGCCCCTGACGCCATCACTCGCTTTGTCCCTGACGCAGGCGGCGCATACGTCCCGGAACCGCTGGGACAGACAGGATGTGAATGGTCACCCTGGTCCTCGCTGGTTCACCTCACAACCTCACTGGCAACAGTCCCCCAGGTGTCAGCCTTGGTGCCGTTCTTGGGTGGTGCTGTCCCCAATACCACACACTGTACGGCTCCAGCGTGGAGACTGTGCGGCTGAACACCGCTATTAATGCTGCATGGGGAGTAAAAATTCAATGAGCCTGCGACAGCTCATTACAATGGGTGTTAATGGGTATTTGTAGGGTCATGAAGACTCAGTGGCACGTGAGTGTCAGTCCCAAGACGACAGGACAGGTGGACTGGGGGATGCGAGTGGTCTGGACACCTAGCCTAACACTGGTGATGTCTCTACTCCAAACGTGTTTCTGGATGAGCGGGCAACGTATAGTGTAGTGTTTACGTGGGTGGCCGGAGCCTTGCCCCTTCATCTCCCCGTTGCCGCTGTGAGGGCCAACCTCCTCACTTAGGTCCTTCAACTCCACTCACGCTCTGCTGTGCCTCTGCAGGCCTATATTCAGGAATGTACTGTATCTATATTGGCCAGCATGTACAGGCATGCTGCATGTTTGGCTGTAGATAGGCACATTGTCAGACGCCCACTCCCCTCCCCGGACTGACCATGTTCCCTGTCCTCCCACCCCACCCCAGAGAGCATGGGCATCCAGGCCCCCAAATCACAGACCACATTCCTGTTAGCTACGCTGTAGAGGGCATCCAAGAGGTATGAGGACTACGGAAACATGTCTTCATCCTCCCTGAGTCTGGGAGTGGGCTCTTCCTACATCACATGCCTCTTTGTCTGGTACCCACACTCTCTGTGGGACATGGTTGTGTAACTGCTGGCAGAGTGTGCGTTGTAGGTACAGGTAATACTTGGCCACGCCCTTGTAGGATGCCAATCACCCACACTGTCTTTTTTCCGGTGTGGCCTGGATAGCCCCGACTCACTTCGCAGATTGATGGCATCCAGGGAGGCATATTTGTCAAAAGCTTGTCATGTATTCAAAGTCGGGATTATGCGAATAACTACGGTTCCTTACTGATATCTTGTTACAAAACGTAAGTAACTCGTCCATACAGTTCAGTACATGTGCTGTAGGAGCATCTATGTTGTGTCCTTGGCGTGATGACGTGGTTTGTAATGTACACACACCATGCCCCGTGTGTTAATTACCCACTCATATGTGTGATGGCAGCACAGACCATTTGTCACAAATCTAAGATTTATGATGTATGATGATGGTCATGTAATAGTTAGGGAATGTAAACACCGCAACATTACTAAGTCATAACTGTGCAAATGATGGCACATGTGGTGTGTGTGTGTGTATTGCTGTCAGCTGTCTGGATGTGCAGACAAGCTGCTACTCACATTCACATGACGTGTGTCACTGACATGATACATTGTCATGCCCACTAAGACCTTTCCATCAGATCATTTGTATGCATGTCATATCCATTCCACACACCACAGGTCTTTTACTTTTCACGGAGGAGTGGCTGGGAGCTGGCACATGTTACATTAGTGTGTATCCCACGCCACACTCCAAATTGTCTAGATTATTTGAAGCAGTGTTGCTTGTAAAAATAACCACAGAGAGAGTAAGGAATTTTTATGCGTGACTCAATTATGCTCACTCAAAGTGCAGTGAGAGAATAACGATGTGAAAGTAATTGTCCTTTAAAACATCACTGACAGACAGGACTCACAAACATGTAAACACACAAGAAGAGACCTAAGGGTGGCAAAACTCACTCCTTTGTCAGGGTCTCTGAGCTTCACGGGGTAGGGTGGGAGTTGGCCTCTGGTAGGGACATATTCTATATTTTTGGAAAAGGGTTAAAGATCGTCAGATGCCATTGAAGCGCCTTCGCGATAGAAATTGACTCAAAAGGTATAGTCAATCATATTTCTGAGCCGAAAAAGTACTTACAGTTTGCCAGAAAAGAGTGTAGCCGATTACCTACATGCCTCACATGCAGCCACCCCGCGCTGAAACTACGAGCGCCGTGGCTATTTCAAACAATGTTCGGCGTTTCCGGGGGGTGGAGTCACGTCATTGGGACAAGGCGTGAACCTCACTACGGAAGGTGTACGGGGCCAAACAAGGAGGTTGCTAAGCAACTGGTCAAAACAGCTATACTAGCTGGCAGGAGTTCGAGGCCCGGGACCGGAGGAAAAGGGGAAACACAATTCTTGGTTAGTTCCTCGTAGGGGCCATGTGATAGTACAAAATTAGATAGTTCTTGATTGGATTTGATCAAGTAAGATGTAAGGTCTTTATGTAGCCGAACGAGGATAAGGATTAACTTAGTGCATAGGGACAGAGAAGGAGAGGGGGGGAGAACTGGAATAATCCAGTCAGGTGGTTATGCGTGCGCTAGGCACAGGAACTAGATTAAGAGAAATAGTAGCATCACTCACTACATGTGTTGCACAAGGGTATGATATGGCTGATTTCTTTGGTAGTTTGCCAGTTCATGAGTATAGAGGTCAAAGGACTGTGGCCCATGGGATGTTATCGTTGAGCCCTACAATGTGGGTGGACAATCTGTAGACCCATTTTTGTTCCTTCTCGTACAGACATTTTTGTACGTTTGGTCCTGCTTTCACTTGCTCAATAATTGTCCATACCATATCATTAGGTGTATGGTTTTTTTCAATGAAATGGTCAGTCAACTTGGTCGCATTTTTCTTGCACCGGATGGTGCTACGATGCTCGCTGATTCGCTGTTTTATTTTCCTGGTGGTCATTCCGATATACTGTTTTTTGCAGGTACATTCGATCAAGTAGACCACATTACAGCTGTTACAGTTAGTGTGGGACATCTGTCTCCACACCTTTCCTGGTTCAATCTCAAGTGTCTTAGTATTCCTTGTTAGGTGACAGATGCTGCAGTTGCCGCACCGATAGTGTCCTATTACTTTTGGCATACCCCATGCTTCAGTAATAGTCATATTGGCATCTGTCTTTTTTGCTCTTGGTCTGGTATTTACCAAGCTGTCTTTCAGACTATGTTGTTTTTTGAAAGAGAATAGTGGTTTCTCCCAGTGCAGGTTGCCCGTATTTAGAATTGACCAATGCTCCTTGTTACTTGATTTGAGATGGCATTGTATGTGGTAACACAGGTCAAAGGTATGTTCTCCAGTTGCGGCGTAGTCTTAAGAACTGCCCATACGGGAGGTTTTCCCTGAGTGGGCGGGGATAAAAACTTTCAATGTCAAAGCTCAATAGAATTGTATCCTCATTCACAGTTATGTCCTGCAGTAGATTTAGCAGACTTTTTGTATCGTGTAAGTAAGTGGAGGTGTTCTGGACAATGGTTTTTAGAAAAAAGTCGCAGAATCTAGACAACGGTTCTAGTAAGGAACCAATGCCCGACACAATCGGACGTCCAGGAGGCGGTAATCTACCTTTGTGCATCTTCGGTAGGATGTAGAAATATGGTATTCTGTTGTCAGTAGTACATAAATAATCCGCCTCCTGTTTGGATATTCTTCCAGAAGCCTCTGCACTTTCAACCAGTTGCAAAATTTCTGATTTAAGTTCAGCTGTAGGGTCTGATGCCAGACTCTGATAATTCCTTGTGTCACTTAGCAGGCGTAGGCACTCCTCCCGGTATGTGTCAATATCCATTACCACTAGGCCGCCGCCTTTGTCAGCGGGTTTGATGATGATGTTATCACAAGCCCGGAGGTTCGATATTGCTACGATCTCCGCATGACTTGTGTTTCTGAACTGTGATGTGGCCTCCATCCTTTCAACGTCATTGTATATTGCCTGCTCAAAGGTAATCAGTTCTACAGGGATAGTGTGGGTCGGCGGAGTAAATGAGGATTTTGTTCTCAATCCACTCTCATTTGGTATTTCAGGTCCTTCTGATATTCCTTGCTTTTCAAAAAAGGCCTTGAGTCTCAATTTTCTAAAAAAAAACGGCAAGTTCACAATGCAGTTGGAATTTGTCCAAACGTGCTGTGGGGACAAAACCTAGGCCTTTGTTAAGAACACTTTCTTCAGTATTTGACAAAGGCCTCGAGGAGAGGTTTGTTACTAGGGTTTCGTGTTGCTTGTCCCTGCTTTGCTCCTGGTTTGTCCGCTCACTGGGTCTTCCTCCTCCCAGTGTACTTGATTTTGTTGTCTTCTTCTTCCTTTTCCCCGCCTGCCCCTGGCTAAAAAAGGGGGCCGAAATTGGTTTTGTTGATAAGGCGGTGGTTGGAAGTGTGGTTGGAAAGGTGGTTGCCATCCATACATTGGGAAGTGAGGTGGCGGTTGGTTGTAATGGCCTTGAAACATGGTTGGATCGAATTGTGGCCATTGATTTTGGCTTCTGTACCCGCCCCTTGATTTTTGTTTGGCACTGTTTGTGCTTGATCCACTACTATTATTGGATGAGTTGCTGGAAGCATCCGAGTCAGGTGTTGGTTTTGCTTGAATCACAAAATCTGGATCAGAGTATGGGTAAGTCTTGACGAAGGAAAAGCGTTTAAGGTCTTTTTGAAACTTTGTCACCTTTTGCTGCGTCAGATTTTCCCTATACTCGTTTATCTCTTTGTTAATTTCTTCAAGCTTTTTCTTGTATCCTGTGATACTTGTTTTTATGTGAGTCTCCGTTTTTTGGATTTCAATCAGTATTGCTTCAGACAGTCTCAGGGCAGTCTTCAGGATCAGCATGATCCAGTCATGTGTGCAATGCCATGCGATTAAGGCCCAGTCCTTTCTGAAGGTGGCATCATCAAGAAAGATGCGCTGTGCATTAGTAACCAAAAGACCCTTAGGGGCCATGTTATTCGTCACGTATTCCTTTAGGATAGTCCCATGCAATTTAGTCCTTATTCTGTTCCTCTTCATTTCAGACAGTTTCTCCCAGTCACTTGTCTGTGAGATGGTCTGTGATATGTTTGCATCGGCGAAGCCAGAGATTTCGCCTAGGATGGCATCAATTTCCTCAGTGGAATATGTAAGGCCTTGGTTTTCCCCCATTAAGAGACTTGTGTGTGAATCAGTTGTGTGGGTATAGTCAAGGATGAAGAAGGACTGCTCTCGCAGCTGTACGCTGCCAAGATATAAATAACCACAAGAGAGAGTAAGGGAATTTGTTCACAGAAACTGTGAACGGGGAGTACTCCTAGTCCCCAAGACTAACTATCAATAAACATAAGAGGAGTATCACCTGGAAAAGCTCAAGGAGCGATCTGAGTGGGAAGATTGGATGAGAAGCAAGTCCTTCTTGGATTATAATAAACCCCTCACTCACCAACCTAGTTGGTGACATGCTTCATCATCGGGGTCCACCCTGATAGCCGAATGCCATCTGGGTGTGCTTTGACACCTGAATTACAGTGGAGCGGGTTTATTTGTGTGTGAATAGTGCAAAAAAAGGGTGTTAAAAAATTGTCCTGGTATGACTATTGTTAATAAAGTTTATTTCTAGACTACTGGACAATATAAAAAATGTGTGAGCGATACAATTATAGTTTGTTATGACCATATGTATCTATGTGTTGGAGGTCTACATGTTTCAACCCGCTAACGGAAGTTGCCGGGTTTTCTTCAGGACCAACGGAAAATGGGTGGTCAGAGTACACTAACACTCTGCCAATCCTATATTCCTTCGAACTACTGCCAAAAATCTGCAGTAAAACAGTCTCTCAAGCACAAATAGGTGAGAGAGACAGAATAAAAGAGACCTGTGGAAGAAGAATGGAACAATTGTTACAAGCCTGTAACGTCGTGCAGTGCTGTCTCTCATGTGTCTTTTAAAATGTGCTGAACCCATTCAGATCTAAAAACGAGCTAGACGTGCACAATGGTGAAAAATACTACCAGTGGCGCTGGTGTAGTCAAATCGTGCTGGCGCACCTATCAAGTAGTGGTGTGCAGTGTGATCAAAGGAATATTATTACCTCGTACATTCCACGGATGCTGGTGCGTGACTCGACTGTGTTCACTTGTACACCTATCAAACAGTGGTAGTGCACCTATCAAATGGTAGTGTGCAAGGTGATCAAGATATCTTAATAGACAGGAGTCTCTCACACTCGACATTTATTGGTGCGTGACTGCAGCGTCTGTCACCTAACAAGGAATACTAAGACACTTGAGATTGAACCAGGAAAGGTGTGGAGACAGATGTCCCACACTAACTGTAACAGCTGTAATGTGGTCTACTTGATCGAATGTACCTGCAAAAAACAGTATATCGGAATGACGACCATGAAAATAAAACAGCGAATCAGCGAGCATCGTAGCACCATCCGGTGCAAGAAAAATGCGACCAAGTTGACTGACAATTTCATTGAAAAAAACCATACACCTAATGATATGGTATGGACAATTATTGAGCAAGTGACAGCAG
This sequence comes from Lissotriton helveticus, assembly GCF_964261635.1. Taxonomy (NCBI): domain Eukaryota; kingdom Metazoa; phylum Chordata; class Amphibia; order Caudata; family Salamandridae; genus Lissotriton; species Lissotriton helveticus. The sequence continues at coordinate 1,764,825,958 of NC_136065.1, forward strand.
GACCAAACGTACAAAAACGTCTGTACGAGAAGGAACAAAGATGGGTCTACAGATTGTCCACCCACATTGTAGGGCTCAACGATAACATCCCATGGGCCACAGTATTAAGATATCTTGATCACCTTGCACACTACCATTTGATAGGTGCACTACCACTGTTTGATAGGTGTACAAGTGAACACAGTCGAGTCACGCACCAGCATCCGTGGAATGTACGAGGTAATAATATTCCTTTGATCACACTGCACACCACTACTTGATAGGTGCGCCAGCACGATTTGACTACACCAGCGCCACTGGTAGTATTTTTCACCATTGTGCACGTCTAGCTCGTTTTTAGATCTGAATGGGTTCAGCACATTTTAAAAGACACATGAGAGACAGCACTGCACGACGTTACAGGCTTGTAACAATTGTTCCATTCTTCTTCCACAGGTCTCTTTTATTCTGTCTCTCTCACCTATTTGTGCTTGAGAGACTGGTCTACTGCAGATTTTTGGCAGTAGTTCGAAGGAATCTAGGATTGGCAGAGTGTTAGTGTACTCTGACCACCCATTTTCCGTTGGTCCTGAAGAAAACCCGGCAACTTCCGTTAGCGGGTTGAAACATGTAGACCTCCAACACATAGATACATATGGTCATAACAAACTATAATTGTATCGCTCACACTTTTTTAATATTGTCCAGTAGTCTAGAAATTAACTTTAACAATAGTCATACCAGGACAATTTTTAACACCCTTTTTTTGCACTATTCACACACAAATAAACCCGCTCCACTGTAATTCAGGTGTCGAAGCACACCCTGATGGCATTCGGCTATCAGGGTGGACCCCGATGATGAAGCATGTCACCAACTAGGTTGGTGAGTGAGGGGTTTATTATAATCCAAGAAGGACTTGCTTCTCATCCAATCTTCCCACTCAGATCGCTCCTTGAGCTTTTCCAGGTGATACTCCTCTTATGTTTATTGATAGTTAGTCTTGGGGACTAGGAGCACTCCCCGTTCACAGTTTCTGTGAACAAATTCCCTTACTCTCTCTTGTGGTTATTTATATCTTGGCTGCGTACAGCTGCGAGAGCAGTCCTTCTTCATCCTTGACTATACCCACACAACTGATTCACACACAAGTCTCACAATGGGGGAAAACCAAGGCCTTACATATTCCACTGAGGAAATTGATGCCATCCTAGGCGAAATCTCTGGCTTCGCCGATGCAAACATATCACAGACCATCTAACAGACAAGTGACTGGGAGAAATTGTCTGAAATGAAGAGGAACAGAATAAGGACTATATTGCATGGGACTATCCTAAAGGAATACATGATGAATAACATGGCCCCTAAGGGTCTTTTGGTTACTAATTCACCGCGCATCTTTCTTGATGATGCCACCTTCAGAAAGGACTGGGCCTTAATCGCATGGCATTGCACACATGACTGGATCATGCTGATCCTGAAGACTGCCCTGAGACTGTCTGAAGCAATACTGATTGAAATCCAAAAAACGGAGACTCACATAAAAACAAGTATCACAGGATACAAGAAAAAGCATGAAGAAATTAACAAAGAGATAAACGAGTATAGGGAAAATCTGACGCAGCAAAAGGTGACAAAGTTTCAAAAAGACCTTAAACGCTTCTCCTTCGTCAAGACTTACCCATACTCTGATCCAGATTTTGTGATTCAAGCAAAACCAACACCTGACTCGGATGCTTCCAGCAACTCATCCAATAATAGTAGTGGATCAAGCACAAACAGTGCCAAACAAAAATCAAGGGGCGGGTACAGAAGCCAAAATCAATGGCCACAATTCGATCCAACCATGTTTCAAGGCCATTACAACCAACCGCCACCTCACTTCCCAATGTATGGATGGCAACCATCTTTCCAACCACACTTCCAACCACCGCCTTATCAACAAAACTAATTTCGGCCTCCTTTTTTAGCCAGGGGCAGGCGGGGAAAAGGAAGAAGAAGACAACAAAATCAAGTACACTGGGAGGAGGAAGACCCAGTGAGCGGACAAACCAGGAGCAAAGCAGTGACAAGCAACACGAAACCCTAGTAACAAACCTCTCCTCGAGGCCTCTGTCAAATACTGAAGAAAGTGTTCTTAACAAAGGCCTAGGTTTTGACCCCACAGCACGTTTGGACAAATTCCAACTGCATTGTGAACTTGCCGTTTTTTTTAGAAAATTGAGACTCAAGGCCTTTTTTGAAAAGCAAGGAATATCAGAAGGACCTGAAATACCAAATGAGAGTGGATTGAGAACAAAATCCTCATTTACTCCGCCGACCCACACTATCCCTGTAGAACTGATTACCTTTGAGCAGGCAATATACAATGACGTTGAAAGGATGGAGGCCACATCACAGTTCAGAAACACAAGTCATGCGGAGATCGTAGCAATATCGAACCTCCGGGCTTGTGATGACATCATCATCAAACCCGCTGACAAAGGCGGCGGCCTAGTGGTAATGGATATTGACACATACCGGGAGGAGTGCCTACGCCTGCTAAGTGACACAAGGAATTATCAGAGTCTGGCATCAGACCCTACAGCTGAACTTAAATCAGAAATTGTGCAACTGGTTGAAAGTGCAGAGGCTTCTGGAAGAATATCCAAACAGGAGGCGGATTATTTATGTACTACTGACAACAGAATACCATATTTCTACATCCTACCAAAGATGCACAAAGGTAGATTACCGCCTCCTGGACGTCCGATTGTGTCGGGCATTGGTTCCTTACTAGAACCGTTGTCTAGATTCTGTGACTTTTTTCTAAAAACCATTGTCCAGAACACCTCTACTTACTTACAGGATACAAAAAGTCTGCTAAATCTACTGCAGGACATAACTGTGAATGAGGATACAATTCTATTGAGCTTTGACATTGAAAGCCTGTACACTAGTATACCACAGGATGATACAATAACAGTCCTGGAGGATACACTGAATAACACCAGCTGGACATTCAGTACACCCAGGGTATTCATTCTGTAGTGTGCCAAACTAGCACTAAAACGGAACTATTTTGAGTTCGAGGGTGCCCTCTACCTACAAGTAGGGGGCACTTCCATGGGAAGTGTCTTTGCTCCAAGCGTGGCAGGACTATACGTTTACAATTTTGAACGGAAATTCATCTTAGACCCTCAAAACCCATTTGCGGACAACATAAAATTCTGGCGACGCTATATTGACGACGTCCTTGCAATATGGGAAGGACCTACTGACAGGCTCCACGAATTTATCACTTGGATAAACACCTGTGATCAAAATCTCAAGTTCACCCACTGCTTTGATAGCAAGGAACTAGTATTCCTGGATGTGGTAATCACCAAGGAAAATGATCATCTGGAGACTCGAACGCATTATAAGCCCACCGCTAAGAATAATTTGTTAAAGTTCGAAAGTTTTCATCCCTGCCCACTCAGGGAAAACCTCCTGTATGGGCAGTTCTTAAGACTACGCCGCAACTGCAGCAGACTATCGGACTACAAGGAACAAGCCTCCGATCTTACTAACAAATTAATAACTCGCGGATATCCTACAAGGATTATCAATAAATGTCAAAAACGTGCCAGGAACCAGCCGAGAGAGGCCCTGCTGGAGAAGAAACCTACTTCTGAGGAGAACATACCTTTGACCTGTGTTACCACATACAATGCCATCTCAAATCAAGTAACAAGGAGCATTAATAAGCATTGGTCAATTCTAAATACGGGCAACCTGCACTGGGAGAAACCACTATTCTCTTTCAAAAAACAACATAGTCTGAAAGACAGCTTGGTAAATACCAGACCAAGAGCAAAAAAGACAGATGCCAATATGACTATTACTGAAGCATGGGGTATGCCAAAAGTAATAGGACACTATCGGTGCAGCAACTGCAGCGTCTGTCACCTAACAAGGAATACTAAGACACTTGAGATTGAACCAGGAAAGGTGTGGAGACAGATGTCCCACACTAACTGTAACAGCTGTAATGTGGTCTACTTGATCGAATGTACCTGCAAAAAACAGTATATCGGAATGACCACCAGGAAAATAAAACAGCGAATCAGCGAGCATCGTAGCACCATCCGGTGCAAGAAAAATGCGACCAAGTTGACTGACCATTTCATTGAAAAAAACCATACACCTAATGATATGGTATGGACAATTATTGAGCAAGTGACAGCAGGACCAAATGTACAAAAACGTCTGTACGAGAAGGAACAAAGATGGGTCTACAGATTGTCCACCCACATTGTAGGGCTCAACGATAACATCCCATGGGCCACAGTCCTTTGACCTCTATACTCATGAACTGGCAAACTACCAAAGAAATCAGCCATATCATACCCTTGTGCAACACATGTAGTGAGTGATGCTACTATTTCTCTTAATCTAGTTCCTGTGCCTAGCACACGTATAACCACCTAACTGGATTATTCCAGTTCTCCCCCCCTCTCCTTCTCTGTCCCTATGCACTAAGTTAATCCTTATCCTCGTTCGGCTACATAAAGACCTTACATGTTACTTGATCAAATCCAATCAAGAACTATCTAATTTTGTACTATCACATGGCCCCTACGAGGAACTAACCAAGAATTGTGTTTCCCCTTTTCCTCCGGTCCCGGGCCTCGAACTCCTGCCAGCTAGTATAGCTGTTTTGACCAGTTGCTTAGCAACCTCCTTGTTTGGCCCCGTACACTTTCCGTAGTGAGGTTCACGCCTTGTCCCAATGACGTGACTCCGCCCCCCGAAACGCCGAACATTGTTTGAAATAGCCACGGCGCTCGTAGTTTCAGCGCGGGGTGGCTGCATGAGAGGCATGTAGGTAATCGGCTACGCTCTTTTCTGGCAAACTGTAAGTACTTTTTCGGCTCAGAAATATGATTGACTATACCTTTTGAGTCAATTTCTATCGCGAAAGGCGCTTCAATGGCATCTGACGATCTTTAACCCTTTTGCAAAAATATAGAATATGTCCCTACCAGAGGCCAACTCCCACCCTACCCCGTGAAGCTCAGAGACCCTGACAAAGGAGTGAGTTTTGCCACCCTTAGGTCTCTTCTTGTGTGTTTACATGTTTGTGAGTCCTGTCTGTCAGTGATGTTTTAAAGGACAATTACTTTCACATCGTTATTCTCTCACTGCACTTTGAGTGAGCATAATTGAGTCACGCATAAAAATCATGGAGTGCAAGAGACCTATGTGTATAACGATATATTGATCATTGTGCACACCACTACTTGATAGGTGTGTAAATGAATACGGTCGAGTCACGCACCAATAAATGTCGAGTGTGAGAGACTCCTGTCTATTAAGATATCTTGATCACCTTGCACACTACCATTTGATAGGTGCACTACCACTGTTTGATAGGTGTACAAGTGAACACAGTCGAGTCACGCACCAGCATCCGTGGAATGTACGAGGTAATAATATTCCTTTGATCACACTGCACACCACTACTTGATAGGTGCGCCAGCACGATTTGACTACACCAGCGCCACTGGTAGTATTTTTCACCATTGTGCACGTCTAGCTCGTTTTTAGATCTGAATGGGTTCAGCACATTTTAAAAGACACATGAGAGACAGCACTGCACGACGTTACAGGCTTGTAACAATTGTTCCATTCTTCTTCCACAGGTCTCTTTTATTCTGTCTCTCTCACCTATTTGTGCTTGAGAGACTGTTCTACTGCAGATTTTTGGCAGTAGTTCGAAGGAATCTAGGATTGGCAGAGTGTTAGTGTACTCTGACCACCCATTTTCCGTTGGTCCTGAAGAAAACCCGGCAACTTCCGTTAGCGGGATGAAACATGTAGACCTCCAACACATAGATACATATGGTCATAACAAACTTTAATTGTATCGCTCACACATTTTTAATATTGTCCAGTAGTCTAGAAATAAACTTTATTAACAATAGTCATACCAGGACAATTTTTTAACACCCTTTTTTTGCACTATTCACACACAAATAAACCCGCTCCACTGTAATTCAGGTGTCGAAGAACACCCTGATGGCATTCGGCTATCAGGGTGGACCCCGATGATGAAGCATGTCACCAACTAGGTTGGTGAGTGAGGGGTTTATTATAATCCAAGAAGGACTTGCTTCTCATCCAATCTTCCCACTCAAATCGCTCCTTGAGCTTTTCTAGGTGATACTCCTCTTATGTTTATTGATAGTTAGTCTTGGGGACTAGGAGCACTCCCCGTTCACAGTTTCTGTGAACAAATTCCCTTACTCTCTCTTGTGGTTATTTATATCTTGGCTGCGTACAGCTGCGAGAGCAGTCCTTCTTCATCCTTGACTATACCCACACAACTGATTCACACACAAGTCTCACAATGGGGGAAAACCAAGGCCTTACATATTTCACTGAGGAAATTGATGCCATCCTAGGCGAAATCTCTGGCTTCGCCGATGCAAACATATCACAGACCATCTAACAGACAAGTGACTGGGAGAAATTGTCTGAAATGAAGAGGAACAGAATAAGGACTATATTGCATGGGACTATCCTAAAGGAATACGTGATGAATAACATGGCCCCTAAGGGTCTTTTGGTTACTAATGCACCGCGCATCTTTCTTGATGATGCCACCTTCAGAAAGGACTGGGCCTTAATCGCATGGCATTGCACACATGACTGGATCATGCTGATCCTGAAGACTGCCCTGAGACTGTCTGAAGCAATACTGATTGAAATCCAAAAAACGGAGACTCACATAAAAACAAGTATCACAGGATACAAGAAAAAGCTTGAAGAAATTAACAAAGAGATAAACGAGTATAGGGAAAATCTGACGCAGCAAAAGGTGACAAAGTTTCAAAAAGACCTTAAACGCTTCTCCTTCGTCAAGACTTACCCATACTCTGATCCAGATTTTGTGATTCAAGCAAAACCAACACCTGACTCGGATGCTTCCAGCAACTCATCCAATAATAGTAGTGGATCAAGCACAAACAGTGCCAAACAAAAATCAAGGGGCGGGTACAGAAGCCAAAATCAATGGCCACAATTCGATCCAACCATGTTTCAAGGCCATTACAACCAACCGCCACCTCACTTCCCAATGTATGGATGGCAACCACCTTTCCAACCACACTTCCAACCACCGCCTTATCAACAAAACCAATTTCGGCCTCCTTTTTTAGCCAGGGGCAGGCGGGGAAAAGAAAGAAGAAGACAACAAAATCAAGTACACTGGGAGGAGGAAGACCCAGTGAGCGGACAAACCAGGAGCAAAGCAGTGACAAGCAACACGAAACCCTAGTAACAAACCTCTCCTCGAGGCCTCTGTCAAATACTGAAGAAAGTGTTCTTAACAAAGGCCTAGGTTTTGACCCCACAGCACGTTTGGACAAATTCCAACTGCATTGTGAACTTGCCGTTTTTTTTAGAAAATTGAGACTCAAGGCCTTTTTTGAAAAGCAAGGAATATCAGAAGGACCTGAAATACCAAATGAGAGTGCATTGAGAACAAAATCCTCATTTACTCCGCCGACCCACACTATCCCTTTAGAACTGACTACCTTTGAGCAGGCAATATACAATGACGTTGAAAGGATGGAGGCCACATCACAGTTCAGAAACACAAGTCATGCGGAGATCGTAGCAATATCGAACCTCCGGGCTTGTGATAACATCATCATCAAACCCGCTGACAAAGGCGGCGGCCTAGTGGTAATGGATATTGACACATACCGGGAGGAGTGCCTACGCCTGCTAAGTGACACAAGGAATTATCAGAGTCTGGCATCAGACCCTACAGCTGAACTTAAATCAGAAATTTTGCAACTGGTTGAAAGTGCAGAGGCTTCTGGAAGAATATCCAAACAGGAGGCGGATTATTTATGTACTACTGACAACAGAATACCATATTTCTACATCCTACCGAAGATGCACAAAGGTAGATTACCGCCTCCTGGACGTCCGATTGTGTCGGGCATTGGTTCCTTACTAGAACCGTTGTCTAGATTCTGCGACTTTTTTCTAAAAACCATTGTCCAGAACACCTCTACTTACTTACAGGATACAAAAAGTCTGCTAAATCTACTGCAGGACATAACTGTGAATGAGGATACAATTCTATTGAGCTTTGACATTGAAAGCCTGTACACTAGTATACCACAGGATGATACAATAACAGTCCTGGAGGATACACTGAATAACACCAACTGGACATTCAGTACACCCAGGGTATTCATTCTGGAGTGTGCCAAACTAGCACTAAAACGGAACTATTTTGAGTTCGAGGGTGCCCTCTACCTACAAGTAGGGGGGCACTTCCATGGGAAGTGTCTTTGCTCCAAGCGTGGCAGGACTATACGTTTACAATTTTGAACGGAAATTCATCTTAGACCCTCAAAACCCATTTGCGGACAACATAAAATTCTGGCAACGCTATATTGACGACGTCCTTGCAATATGGGAAGGACCTACTGACAGGCTCCACGAATTTATCACTTGGATAAACACCTGTGATCAAAATCTCAAGTTCACCCACTGCTTTGATAGCAAGGAACTAGTATTCCTGGATGTGGTAATCACCAAGGAAAATGATCATCTGGAGACTCGAACGCATTATAAGCCCACCGCTAAGAATAATTTGTTAAAGTTCGAACGTTTTCATCCCCGCCCACTCAGGGAAAACCTCCCGTATGGGCAGTTCTTAAGACTACGCCGCAACTGCAGCAGACTATCGGACTACAAGGAACAAGCCTCTGATCTTACTAACAAATTAATAACTCGCGGATATCCTACAAGGATTATCAATAAATGTCAAAAACGTGCCAGGAACCAGCCGAGAGAGGCCCTGCTGGAGAAGAAACCTACTTCTGAGGAGAACATACCTTTGACCTGTGTTACCACATACAATGCCATCTCAAATCAAGTAACAAGGAGCATTAATAAGCATTGGTCAATTCTAAATACGGGCAACCTGCACTGGGAGAAACCACTATTCTCTTTCAAAAAACAACATAGTCTGAAAGACAGCTTGGTAAATACCAGACCAAGAGCAAAAAAGACAGATGCCAATATGACTATTACGGAAGCATGGGGTATGCCAAAAGTAATAGGACACTATCGGTGCGGCAACTGCAGCGTCTGTCACCTAACAAGGAATACTAAGACGCTTGAGATTGAACCAGGAAAGGTGTGGAGACAGATGTCCCACACTAACTGTAACAGCTGTAATGTGGTCTACTTGATCGAATGTACCTGCAAAAAACAGTATATCGGAATGACCACCAGGAAAATAAAACAGCGAATCAGCGAGCATCGTAGCACCATCCGGTGCAAGAAAAATGCGACCAAGTTGACTGACCATTTCATTGAAAAAAACCATACACCTAATGATATGGTATGGACAATTATTGAGCAAGTGACAGCAGGACCAAACGTACAAAAACGTCTGTACGAGAAGGAACAAAGATGGGTCTACAGATTGTCCACCCACATTGTAGGGCTCAACGATAACATCCCATGGGCCACAGTCCTTTGACCTCTATACTCATGAACTGGCAAACTACCAAAGAAATCAGCCATATCATACCCTTGTGCAACACATGTAGTGAGTGATGCTACTATTTCTCTTAATCTAGTTCCTGTGCCTAGCGCACGCATAACCACCTGACTGGATTATTCCAGTTCTCCCCCCCTCTCCTTCTCTGTCCCTATGCACTAAGTTAATCCTTATCCTCGTTCGGCTACATAAAGACCTTACATGTTACTTGATCAAATCCAATCAAGAACCCTCTAATTTTGTACTATCACATGGCCCCTACGAGGAACTAACCAAGAATTGTGTTTTCCCTTTTCCTCCGGTCCCGGGCCTCGAACTCCTGCCAGCTAGTATAGCTGTTTTGACCAGTTGCTTAGCAACCTCCTTGTTTGGCCCCGTACACTTTCCGTAGTGAGGTTCACGCCTTGTCCCAATGACGTGACTCCGCCCCCCGGAAACGCTGAACATTGTTTGAAATAGCCACGGCGCTCGTAGTTTCAGCGCGGGGTGGCTGCATGAGAGGCATGTAGGTAATCGGCTACGCTCTTTTCTGGCAAACTGTAAGTACTTTTTCGGCTCAGAAATATGATTGACTATACCTTTTGAGTCAATTTCTATCACGAAGGCGCTTCAATGGCATCTGACGATCTTTAACCCTTTTCCAAAAATATAGAATATGTCCCTACCAGAGGCCAACTCCCACCCTACCCCGTGAAGCTCAGAGACCCTGACAAAGGAGTGAGTCTTGCCACCCTTAGGTCTCTTCTTGTGTGTTTACATGTTTGTGAGTCCTGTCTGTCAGTGATGTTTTAAAGGACAATTACTTTCACATCGTTATTCTCTCACTGCACTTTGAGTGAGCATAATTGAGTCACGCATAAAAATCATGGAGTGCAAGAGACCTATGTGTATAACGATATATTGATCATTGTGCACACCACTACTTGATAGGTGTGTAAATGAATACGGTCGAGTCACGCACCAATAAATGTCGAGTGTGAGAGACCCCTGTCTATTAAGATATCTTGATCACCTTGCACACTACCATTTGATAGGTGCACTACCACTGTTTGATAGGTGTACAAGTGAACACAGTCGAGTCACGCACCAGCATCCGTGGAATGTACGAGGTAATAATATTCCTTTGATCACACTGCACACCACTACTTGATAGGTGCGCCAGCACGATTTGACTACACCAGCGCCACTGGTAGTATTTTTCACCATTGTGCACGTCTAGCTCGTTTTTAGATCTGAATGGGTTCAGCACATTTTAAAAGACACATGAGAGACAGCACTGCATGACGTTACAGGCTTGTAACAATTGTTCCATTCTTCTTCCACAGGTCTCTTTTATTCTGTCTCTCTCACCTATTTGTGCTTGAGAGACTGTTCTACTGCAGATTTTTGGCAGTAGTTCGAAGGAATCTAGGATTGGCAGAGTGTTAGTGTACTCTGACCACCCATTTTCCGTTGGTCCTGAAGAAAACCCGGCAACTTCCGTTAGCGGGTTGAAACATGTAGACCTCCAACACATAGATACATATGGTCATAACAAACTATAATTGTATCGCTCACACATTTTTAATATTGTCCAGTAGTCTAGAAATAAAGTTTATTAACAATAGTCATACCAGGACAATTTTTTAACACCCTTTTTTTGCACTATTCACACACAAATAAACCCGCTCCACTGTAATTCAGGTGTCGAAGCACACCCTGATGGCATTCGGCTATCAGGGTGGACCCCGATGATGAAGTATGTCACCAACTAGGTTGGTGAGTGAGGGGTTTATTATAATCCAAGAAGGACTTGCTTCTCATCCAATCTTCCCACTCAGTGTTGCTTGTGCCATGTACATTGTTATTGTCTTAGTCAGACCGTTGAAGACATTTTCTATAAATTGTGTATTGCAGGGCACCCCCTCTGGAAAGGCCGTTGCCTGACTTGGAAGCCATGAGGGAGCGCAATTGCATCCGTCGTTATCGCTTCAACAGACAGATGATCAAGGACCTTACGGACAGGCTGGAGGCTCACCTACAACCACGCCACAGGTATCCAACTGCGCTGACACCCAAGGTAAAGGTGATGGCAGCCCTCCATTTCTTTGCCACAGGTACGTTCCAAGTCACCATAGCTGATGTGGGAGGGATGTCTCAGACTACGTTTAGCCGGGTATTGGGTGATGTATTGGCAGCTATGTTGCTGCACCTGGATGAATTCATTACATTCCCTACTCCAGAAGAGTTGACAGATGTCAAGGGGGAATTCTATCCCCTCGGCCGCATGCCACATGTAATTGGTGCAATTGATGGTACACATGTTACTCTAGTGCCACCACAGGCTCAGGAGCAAGCGTATCGCAACAGGAAACACTACCACTCGATAAATGCCCTGGTGGTGTGTCTTGCCAACATGATTATCTCACATGTTTGTGCACGTTTTCCAGGATCGTGCCACGATGCTTTCATCATGAGGCGTAGCAGGGTACCACAGATGATGCTGCAGCTGCACAACCACCGGGCATGTCTTGTTGGTGAGTATACCCTGTCAGCTATGTATGTCAGTATGTCACAACTTCATGATCTGCATCATATTACACACTCATTTCTATGATGTCAATTTGCAGGAGATGCTGGATATCCAAACATGCCGTGGTTAATGACTCCACTACGCAACCCCAGGACAGCTGCAGACCAGCGGTACAACAATGCTCATGGGAAGACCAGGCGGGTGATCGAGCACACTTTTGGACTCCTGAAGAGCCGGTTCAGGTGCCTGGACAAGACAGGCGGAGCCCTACAATACAGCCCACGCAAGGTGTGTGACATCTTCACCGTGTGCTGCATGCTACACAACATGGCAGTGGAGAAGGCCATGCCACTCTACCTTGATCCTGATGAGCTGGAACATCCGCCCGTTGAGGATGAAGGCCTTGCCCAGGATGCCAGCGACGAGGAGGGTGAAGATGATATCCGGAGTCACCTCATCCGCAACTTCTTTTCATGATGGTGAGTCATAGCAGATGTTATCTGAAACATCTACAATAGAGTTGCATGGGTAGCATGCTGTGTATGCAACAGACTGTATGCAAGCTCACTTGGATGTTTGTTGTGCAGTGTCACACAGGTGCAGATGTAATACAATACACATTCGTGCTATGTGTGCATTTTGAATGTACAGGTGTACTACAACATCTGGATAATAAACAGGACATTGTCAAAATGACATGAAACAGAACTTGACCCCTTGTGTGCCACTCTCATCCACAGCTCGCCCTGCCTGTTGTCCGTTGGGGTCATCGTGGTCATCCTGCTATTGCTCATCATGATTGCAACGTCTGCCAAATCAACGGAGCATGCATGGACATGTGGAGAAGTCAATTTGGGTAAGGACTCAAATAAGGCAGTTTAGCGTTGGTATGTTTTGAAACGTGTGGTACATGTTCATGTGCATGTAGTGAGACCATGGATACATGCAACTACAAAATGTTACTTATTACATGTATGCCCACTCCCATGACAGGATAGTCACCCCATCTGACTGTCATCTGTTGTAGTTAGAGACTCCAGTGAAATCATCTATGTGTGTAGACATTGACACTGCTACATTGCATATACCATGGCTTTACATTGTGTCAGAGGTCACAACCACGGACTCTGTGGGGGATTGCAGCCTCACTGTGTGCATTAGAATGTGACTGGATCCTCTCCTCCAGCTTGTGGGCCAGTTCCGTTTGATTACCATCAAACCATGTGGTGTAGGTGTGGCACAGTCTATGTTCCACATGTTCAGATAACTGTCCTGTCATTCTGTTTACATGGATGCATTGCCCCTTGTTGCAGTATATCATGTCACTGTCATGTCGTTACCGCAGTGCAGCTCGAAAATACAGCTACACCAGCCTTCACAGTGAGTAGCAGTTCTGTTTTGATTCACATGATGCCATTAATGTTTAGCATGGGAAATGACAATGTTTGGGTGATGCATATGTGATTTATTGTGTAGCACCAGTGGAGTGCGGTCATTCCCATGAATCTCTAGTCCCGTGCAGCATTACTGGCCAATGCTAGGGTCTCATTATGTGGCTTGGATCAACATCACTTGCACTTTAAATCTTTTAAACCTGCATATCATGTTTAGCATAGTAATGCACACTTGACAGATCCAAAGACTGCCTACTGAGTGCCTTCATTGCATGTAGATCATTAGCTTCGTCATCATATGTGATACTTACAGCTGTTGTGGGTCAAGTCAAGTTGGGGTACATGGCCCTTATGGGTACCCATAATCACATGCAGACATTACAGTTAGCGTAAGTAGCATTGCCATATGTTTCCATGAGTTTGTAAGGTCAACCTCATCTGAGCCAGTGAATGATTTGTAACAACATAGATCTCATTGCATGGTAGCTCACTTGAGAGCGTAACACATGACTCAAATGGATGACAGACTGTCCTAGGTTTTATGTGTCTGTGTCATAGCATCGGATCTCATGTGATACCATGATTACTCATCTAAAATTGTCTACAGTCAGTAAACTTCACAGGTGTGACTGGTACAGTGTAGCTAATGATGTTTTTGTAGTGTCAGTGACATGAGAATGTACTCCTAATGGTTACTTACCTCTGTTTCAGGTCTCCCTCCCAGCAGTTCCCATCCTCTCCTTCCCTCGCCTGATTACCCTTTTGTGTCTGTCGTTTGTACTCAGACCAAGGGGCTCTTTGGAGGTGGAACCCTTTGAGCATCACACCACTCTGATGAAGTAAGGTACGGCCAGTCCTTGACAGGCTTGTAGCCAATTGTACTGCTGCATTACAGGTGACATCATTAATAGTGTTATTTGGAGTTCTTGCCAATGCTCATGTATGTTTGATAATGCTCTATGGGCTCACAATGTAAATAATCATGTTGTGCATGACGTCTGACTTCTACAGATACATGTGCCGCCTTGATGTCAACGCACATGTCCTTCTAATGTGCATGTATACTATTTAGCATGAAGTTAGCTTATGCTTGTTATGTGTTTACCTGTAAAGTGACCACACGCATGGTGTGGGGGAGGCTAGAATACTATGTTGTGTGTGAGGTAGATGGCTTTGTAGTTGCTGTTTGGCTTTGAACACACTAGCTGTAGTGTACACCTGCTGACGCTGTGTGTCTTGTGCCCCACTTGTCCGTAAGGGCCCTGATCCAGTGGCTGTGATCTTTGGTGATTATTGTGCCATTTTATTTGCTGTGACCCTGAGTGAGGCTGACACTCCTGCCTTCACATACACATGTCACTTGTGGCTTGCAAATGCCCTTGTGGTATGTGCTTGTTTTGCAAGTTGTCACACCCCTCCTGCCAGCCTGTCTTCACTCATTGCCGCTGCTGCATATACAGCCACCATGCCGCGCACATTATCCAGGGACACAGAGACCTACAGGATGACCCTCCTTCCATCCATTTAGAGAGCATGCTCCTGCCACCCTACACACAGACTACCCCAGACATTCACCCTCCTGGTATCACAATGCTTCTAACTCAGCCATTGCAGCCTATGTATGCCTGTGTGTGCAACACATACTGGCACGACTATGGCAGATTCACATTACATTGGGTCTATGTACAACCAGGTCATGTGCCGTGTACAGCACACACACACCTTCCATAGGCACAATATTGTACAGTGTTACCTTGTCAATGCCACAGCAGCAAAAACATAGCTGTCACTGTCAGTCAAGTAGCCACAGGGGAGACAAACCATGACCACGTCTCTTGGGTGTGGTGTGATTTCCCCATTCTGGTGTAGGTATTTGTCAGATGTGGGTAGTTGTTCTGTATGCATTGCTACCATTACAGTAGTATAGTACTTATAGCTACATAGGGGTAGGTCACCGGTATACACCCGTTACAACGCATCTTTTACTCCGCACTACCATTACAACGCGACTTTTACTCCGCATACCATTACAACGCATTGCGCTGGGGGGCGCTCTAGGATAGGGAATAAGTATAATTTACTATCCAACACCTTCCCTAGGGTCCACGGGGACTGGAGTTAGAATAGTAAATTATACTTACCACTATCCAGCGCCCCAAGGCGCTATGCGTTGTAACGGTATGCGGAGTAAAAGTCGCGTTGTAATGGTCTGCGGAGTAATAGTATGCGTTATAACGTCATACATCCAGGTCACCTATTCAGGTGTGCTTGTGTAGAGTGCTACAGCCCATTGCCCACAGTCTGTCCTGCCAACCTTGTCCTGTGCGCCATTCATCACATCCACAGTACTGCATCATGCAGACGATAGTTCACATACCTGAGGACACAGTTGTAGGTACTCCCTACGTGGGCAACTACTTTTGTCACACTGATCTGTACACCTCAAAGTGACTCTCCTGGACCTGCCTGTGATAGCAGTTTTGGGCTCCAAACCCCCCTCCAGCATTTACTATCCCACACAGGTGTGTCTTTCCATCCATGTATCTAGTTGTTAGGATTTTTCCCCCAATGTGTGTCCACACTCAGATTCTGATCCAAGTGTGTGATTGGCTGCTGTTTGTCGGATACCCTTGCATTTCATACATTTGCACACACATATCAATTTATGCTGTGGTTCAAAGATAACTCACCACATGCGTATGAGGATTAGTATATTTATTGGGAGATCTTGTGCAGGGAACGTGAATAAGTGCTGTACAGAAAGGGGTGGAATCCAAAGTTCACTGCCGGAGATGAGATGCCTTACAGTTTCAGTCAACAGAGTCCAGGTCACAGTGCTTGGCATCATTGGGCAGACTGTGACTAGCATGTCCATGTGGGAGAGTCTCATAGGGGATGCTGTTGCACCCAGGGGCAATATGCCAGGTCCAGTGTCCTGGGAGATGTGCATGGCCCACTGCCCCTCAACGTCTTAGCCGTGGACGACCCACCTTCCTTGGGGGACCCTCAGGTGCAGGCCTGGACGATGCATGGGATGCTACGTCAGAGAGTACCTCCTCCTCCTCCTCCTCCCTCCCTGTGGCTGGTGTCACACTTTGCCGTGATGTTGCTGGCCTTGTGACACAGGGAGGGTGCTGCATGTTGGCAGCTATCTGACGTAGCGATTGGCTCATTTCCCGATGCACCGTCAAGAGCTGAGCCAGACTTGCCTCCACCCGTCCATAATGTAGGTCTTGCCTGGCTATTTGCTCTGCCTGCTGTTCTTTCACCTGGTTGAGGGCCTCCGCAAGCTGGCCTATCTCCCTGGTGTCCCGCCGGTATGCCTCCAGGATGTTAGCGAGTTCAGGCATACCGGGTGCTGCAGCTGACTGGCCAGAATCTAGCCTCCGCCTTCCGCCACTCCCACCACCCTGACCCACACGAACACGGCCTGCGCTTGTGGGCACATCCAATCGACGGGCCCCCCGAGTGCTGCCAGGGTGGAGGTCGTCTGCAACCTCAGGGGCGCCCGACAAAGGGTGTCCCTCATTTTCAGACTGGCTCTCTTGTGGATCATGGGCAGGGCTGTGACCTGTCTGCTGGGATGTGGTGGGAATGGGTCCGGTGGTTGGCTGAGATGTAGCTGGTACAGTTGCTGCAGGCGTTTGGGATCCAGAGGAGCCAGGTTGGTTGGGGTCATCCACAGTGCGTTGAGTGGCGTCGCTGTCGGTGGGGTCTGGGTCCTGCTGAGCCTGGGACTGGGATCCTTCTCCCCCCTGGTTGGGGGGGGCACACGTTCCCCTGTGTGTGGGAGAGACAGACACTGTTAAGGCACTATCAAGTGACATCTTGTTTAGTTATCCATTATGAGCATCACAGTTCCACAAGCTTTACATTGTTGACATAGTTCTGTTGTGTATGTAGTGGTAGTAATTTGACATGTACTCTGGTGTATTTTCATTATTCCATTCTCTTGACAATGACTGACACAGCCATTGCTGTGTCTTGTATTGGCGGCACAACACATGTAAGGCATTGGTCATGTTCAGGCAACATCCAGGATACGGTGTAAATCCTTATGTCTGCATCAAGCATGCACAGAGTTTAGATACAGCATGTTGATGTAAGAGACAGAGCATCATTAATTTGCATGACATCTACTACTTTGGATGTCTTTTGCTGTACCGTGATGGCCAAACAATGCCAACACCCCTGGACCTGTACACACACTTATAGATCATGGATTTTGAACTTGGCACTTCTGTAAGACGCATTACCTTGTCAATACCCATGTCCATGTTGGTACTTCAGTGCATCCACAACGTTAATAAGATGGGGCACGTGCATTGTTTGAGCGGCACAATGGACTTGAGCATCTGAAATGTGCATGTATGAGTATGAGTATGAACAAGCACATGTATGAGTTATCATATGAGTGAGTGTTTTCTTATGGTACATGACAATTGGGACAGTGTTGCACTCCAAAGCCTGTCCCCAGGGGATGAGTTTCTGTAAGGCGGGTGTAGGATAGGCCATGGTAGTAGTATGTGTGTGATTTGCAAGCGTCCATTGTTTGTCTGCCCCCTGATGTTGCATGCTGGCATATTAGTGGTTTTGTCTTCATGCACAGGGTGTGTGACCTTGTCCTGGTGTTTGTGTTTGCTGTGATCACAGGAGGGACTTGTGCTGCCTACACCTGTGGCCATTGTGTAATACAGAGGTTTCCGATATGTGTGTCCTGACACAGTACAGTGTTGGCTGGAAATGGTGTGTGTGTTGCAGGCACTTAGTGGATGACTGCTGGTAATTAGGAGACATCCCTACACATTCTGCTCTATGGTGTTTGTAAGGCCTGTGCAGTGCTTGGGTGCAACTGTGTGTGTGCCCAGGGAGATGCGGTGAGGTGACAGTGGGAGGGAGGGCGACAGAGGGAGAGGGCGACAGAGGGATAGGGCGACAGAGGGAGAGGGCGACAGAGGGAGAGGGCGACAATGGCAGAGTGTGACAGTGGGAGGGAGGGCGACTGTGGGAGAGTGTGATAGTGGGAGGGAGGGCAACAGAGGGAGAGGGCAACAGAGGAAGAGGGCGACAGTGGGAGAGTGTGACAGTGGGAGGGAGGGTGACCGTGGGAGAGTGTAACAGTGGGAGGGAGGGCAACAGAGGGAGAGGGCAACAGAGGGAGAGGGCGACAGAGGGAGAGGGCGACAGTGGGAGAGGGCGACAGAGGGAGAGGGCAACAGTGGGAGAGGGCGACAGAGGGAGAGGGCAACAGTGGGAGAGGGCGACAGAGGGAGAGGGCGACAGTGAGAGAGGGCGACAGAGGGAGAGGGCGACAGTGGGAGAGGGCGACAGAGGGAGAGGGCAACAGTGGGAGAGGGCGACAGAGGGAGAGGGCAACAGTGGGAGAGGGCGACAGAGGGAGAGGGCGACAGAGGGAGAGTGTGACAGTGGGAGGGAGGGCGACCGTGGGAGAGTGTGACAGTGGGAGGGAGGGCAACAGAGGGAGAGGGCAACAGAGGGAGAGGGCGACAGTGGGAGAGTGTGACAGTGGGAGGGAGGGCGACCGTGGGAGAGTGTGACAGTGGGAGGGAGGGCAACTGAGGGAGAGGGCGACAGAGGGAGAGGGCAACAGAGGGAGAGGGCAACAGTGGGAGAGGGCGACAGAGGGAGAGGGCAACAGTGGGAGAGGGCGACAGAGGGAGAGGGCAACAGTGGGAGAGGGCAACAGAGGGAGAGGACGACAGTGGGAGAGGGCAACAGAGGGAGAGGGCAACAGTGGGAGAGGGCGACAGAGGGAGAGGGCAACAGTGGGAGAGGGCGACAGAGGGAGAGGGCGAAGGTTGGGAGAGGGCGACAGAGGGAGAGGGCAACAGTGGGAGAGGGCAACAGAGGGAGAGGGCAACAGTGGGAGAGGGCGACAGAGGGAGAGGGCGACAGTGGGAGAGTGTGACAGTGGGAGGGAGGGCGACAGTGGGAGAGGGCGACAGAGGGAGAGGGCGACAGTGGGAGGGGGAGACAGGGTTGGAGGCAGGTTGCTTGTGCTTGTTCACTTGCTACACTGCCTTACTGTGTCACAAAATATTGTATCTCTGGAAGGTGTGTCCACAACATGATATTGTTTACGAGCTGTGGTCTACTTTCTTGTGTGATATTTCCCTATCCCTGTACATTGGGCATGGTGCCTGGGTGAGGCCCTGGGGCATATGGGATGAGAGCAGCCTCCTATCCTCCACCTTCCACCCTTTGTGGGTCCCACTTGCAACAAACCACTTTTAGTTGTGTCCTGCTAGGACTCATGGCCACCCACCCCATGCTGCTGGGCACTGTTGTAAGTCCACCCATGTAACATGTATTTTTTGTACACTCACCAGACTCAACGGCTCCTTCTATTCCATATACTCCCACCGGTGGCAGCAGGGCCATGACTTTCTCCTCCCAGGGCTGATATACAGGAGGTCTGCGGGGACCACCACCTCCAGTGTGGTGTGCAGAGGTGTAGTCCTGGTCCATTTTCTTCTTGACCATCCTCCCCAGATCATACCACCTGGCCTGGCATTCCCCCTTGGTGCGCTGAATGGGTGCAACAGCATTGACCCGGTCTACGATCCTCTCCCACAGGTGTGTTTTTTCTGCCATGCTGGTCTGTCGGACCAATGCGCCAAACAGCTGTGGCTCGACTCTGATGACTTCATCTGTAAGTATCTCCATCTCCGGGTTAGTGGACTTTGGATTCTTGGGTGTGGTCATGGTGTGGGGTGTATGTAATTGAGGGGGTGATGGTGTGTATGGATGAGGGTGTGTGGTTGTGATTGTGAAGGGGTGGTGTGGGTGTAGATGTGATAGGGTGTATGTGTGAAGGTATGTGGCAGCAATAGTTGGTGTGCTCTCTGTTTCTTTGCAAGAATGGGTATGTTGCAAAGGATGATGGGTTGTATGTGTGGACCCTTTTATTGGTCAAATAGTGGGTGTGGCTTAATTTGAATTGGTTGTGTGTGTGTTATATGGGGTGGGTGTTAGTGTTGACCTCTGTTTGGCTGTGACCAGGACATTGATTCTGTATGGTGTGTACACAGGAGACATGTTCAGTGTTGTTGTGCCACTTGTTTGCAAAGTCCTTGTACTGGTTTGGGTGTTGGCGTTATGTGTGCATGTAGTACTTGTGCGTGCGATTGACTGGTACGGGCCGTTGGCGGGTGGGGGTGTTCGCGTAGGCTTGTTGGGAGGGTGTGCGGGTCGTACTTGTGCGTGCGATTGACTGGTACGGGCCGTTGGCGGGTGGGGGTGTTCGCGTAGGCTTGTTGGGGGGGTGTGCGTGTCGTACTTGTGCGTGCGATTGACTGGTACGGGCCGTTGGCGGGTGGGGATGTTCACGTAGGCTTGTTGGGGGGGTGTGCGTGTCGTACTTGGGCGTGCGATTGACTGGTACGGGCCGTTGGTGGGTGGGGGTGTTCGCATAGGCTTGTTGGGGGGGTGTGCGTGTCGTACTTGTGCGTGCGATTGACTGGTACGGGCCGTTGGCGGGTGGGGGTGTTCGCGTGGGGGGGTGTGCGTGTCATACTTGGGCGTGCGATTGACTGGTACGGGCCGTTGGCGGGTGGGGGTGTTCGCGTAGGGGGTGTGTGCGTGTCGTACTTGTGTGTGCGATTGACTGGTACAGGGCCATTGGCGGGTGGGGGTGTTCGCGTAGGCTTGTTGGGGGGGTGTGCGTGTCATACTTGTGCGTGCGATTGACTGGTACGGGCCATTGGCGGGTGGGGGTGTTCGCGTAGGGGCGCGTGCGCGTCGTACTTGTGCGTGCGATTGACTGGTACGGGCCGTTGGCGGGTGGGGGTGTTCACGTAGGCTTGTTTGGGGGGTGTGCGTGTTGTACTTGTGCGTGCGATTGACTGGTACGGGCCGTTGGCGGGTGGGGGTGTTCGCGTAGGCTTGTTGGGGGTGTGTGCGTGTCGTACTTGTGCGTGCGATTGACTGGTACGGGCCGTTGGCGGGTGGGGGTGTTCGCGTGGGGGGGTGTGCGTGTCGTACTTGTGCGTGCGATCGACTGGTACGGGCCGTTGGCGGGTGGGGGTGTTCGCGTGGGGGGGGTGTGCGTGTCGTACTTGTGCGTGCGATTGACTGGTACGGGCCGTTGGTGGGTGGGGGTGTTCACGTAGGGGGGTGTGCGTGTCGTACTTGTGCATGCGATTGACTGGTACGGGCCGTTGGCGGGTGGGGGTGTTCGCGTAGGCTTGTTGGGGGGGTGTGCGTGTCGTACTTGTGCGTGCGCTTGACTGGTACGGGCCGTTGGCGGGTGGGGTTGTTCGCGTAGGGGGGTGTGCGTGTCGTACTTGGGCGTGCGATTGACTGCTACGGGCCGTTGGCGGGTGGGGGTGTTCGCGTAGGGGGGTGTGCGTGTCATACTTGTGCGTGAGCGAGGGGTACGCGTGTGGTATGTGTTGACGCTGCTAGATGCGAGCCGCATATAGCCGTACGAATCATTATTCAAGTGCGATAACTTTGTTCCGTACGATTCGCTGTCAGGCTTCTCGTACAGGATCGTACTTGTGTGTTTGTACGGGCTGGTTACGAATCGTACAGTAGGATTCCCGATGCATGTTCGTACGGATCATCGACTGTGATTCGGACGGTTCGGTGATATTCGTACGGAAATAGACGGGAACGGATCGGAATTCGCAGGTCGGACGTAAAGATCCCATTCGTACGGATTCGGATACGGATGCGAGTCGTACGGCGGAATATTTTACCGGATCGGAATCGAGGCCCATGTGTTTTTGTGTATATCAAAGCAAAGACTGTTCCCCAAGTGTCACAGTCCTCCACATGTGGTGCAATCCCCATTGGTAGACAGATTGTCAGAATTCTGTGTTTTTCATTAGGTGTAGTATCAGGAAATACTGCCTCTATTTGAGTAATTTTTTGAGCTAACCAGAACGGAATTTGTTTGCCAATGACTGATTGTATAGTCTGTGGTGTAATTTTATTTGTGTTCCCCTGGTGAGGGGTGTGCTGTGGAATTTTTATTGCTGGTTGGACTGTTAAAGTCCGCATGACATATTGTACCAATTGTCTATGTATTTTAATTAGTTGTTTTAGCTGAATCTATGACAAAATATCGAATACAAAAATATCTACATACGAAAATATCGCAACAAAAATATAGATTACAACAATATCGAAATCACATCTCTAACAAGGTAACTACAAAAATATCGAAAAAAATATATAGATGTCAAAAATATCGTGTTTTGAAAAATATTGTTTTTTTAATAAAAAAAATGTAATATTAATAAAATAATACTTATAAATGTAATAAACATAGTTAAAAATATATTATAATATTTAAAATTAATAAATTATGTAATAAAAACAAATAATAATAAAGATATAATACATAGTATATACTTCATTAATAATATAATAAATTACAAATAAATGTATATACATAAAATATTAATATAAATAACTATTAATAAAAATGTACAACAAATTAAAAAAAGTAAGTAAATGTTGGATAGCGTAGGGGTAAAAATTACTATTCCCACTCCAAAGAGTGCAACAGCAGGGAAAGTGTTGGATAGCGTAGGGGTAACAATTACTGTTCCCACTCTAGAGAGTGCAACAGTAGGGAAAGTGTTGGATAGCGTAGGGGTAACAATTACTATTCCCACTCCAGAGAGTGCAGCAGTAGGGAAAGTGTTGGATAGCGAGGGGTAAAAATTACTATTTCAACTCCAGAGAGTGCAACAGTAGGGAAAGTGTTGGATAGCGTAGGGGTAAAAAAAACTATACCCACTCCAGAGAGTGCAACAGTAGGGAAAGTGTTGGATAGCGTAGGGGTAAAAATTACTATTCCCACTCCAAAGAGTGCAACAGTAGGGAAAGTGTTGGATAGCGTAGAGGTAAAAATAACATACTTATAAATAAAAAACAATTTTTAAATAATAAAAAACTTAACTATTAAATAAATATATACCATTTACAAATACCAATACAAACATGATTAGCAATAAATATTTAACTAAAAATATTAATAAAAAATACCATTTAATAATATTTAATTACCAATTAATAATTAATAAACAGGTATATAATGAACAAAATAATTCATTGAAAAACATTATTACTTAATTGCATTTAAATTACTTCCCACCCTATTCTCCTATGAACTCACAACCCGCTAAAGAACATATTTATCAATTAATCAATTAATTAAAATTAATTACCAATTAATTAAAATTAATTTATATTTCCTAATAATTAATAATTAATTTAGTATAATTAAATTACTTCCCACCCAATTCCCCTATAAACCCACAACCCGCTACAGAACATAATTATCAATTAATCAATTAATAAAATTTAATTACCAACTAATTAAAATTAATTACCAATTAATTAAAATTAATTTATATTTCCTAATATTTAATAATTAATTTAGTATAATTAAATTACTTTCCACCCTACTCCCCTATAAACCCACAACCCGCCACAGAACATAATTATCAATTAATCAATTAATACAATTTAATTACCAATTAATTAAAATTAATTACCAATTAATTAAAATCAAATTATAATTCCTACTAATTAATAATTAATTTAGTATAATTAAATTACTTCCCACCCTATTCCCCTATAAACCCACAGCCCGCTACAGAACATAATTATCAATTAATCAATTAAGAAAAATTAATTACCAATTAATTAAAATTAATTACCTAACAATTTAAAATCAATTTATAATTCCTACTAATTAATAATCAATTTAGTATAATTAAATTACTTCCCACCCTATTCCCCTATAAACCCACAACCCGCTACAGAACATAATTATTAATTAATCAATTATTTAAAATTAGTTACCAATTAATTAAAATTAATTTATAATTCCTATTAATTAATAATTAATATAATATAATTAAATTACTTCCCACCCTATTCCCCTATAAACCCACAACCCGCTACAGTACTAAAATACAAAAATGTATTAAATTACATAAAAATTAATTAAAAACATAATAAACACATAATTATATACAAAAAAATAATATAAACATCGATATTAGTAACATCGAAATTATTAACATCGATATTACTAACATCGATATTTAAAACAACGATATTAATAATTTCGATATTAATATCTATCGATATTACTTACCTTCTATATTATGTCCCTTCGATATTTAAACATCGATATTATTGTATATCGATATTTAAATTTCAATATTTTGTCTGCATACCGTTTTAGCTGAACTAAAAGTTCTCAGCTTGACATTTTTCCAATGTCAGGATGTGGTGTATAGCTGGCTAGAACCGGCCATGTGGCTCTTGGTCTACCTAGTGGACCGAGCCTGGTAATGTGATTTTGATGTTTTAGGACGCCATTAAACCAGAGCAGATGCTCTTGGTAGGTTAGTGGAATTTCAACGTCATCGAAAGGGACGTATTCCTCTGGAGGTTCCTCTGTTTTGTAGTAGTGGAACTCGTGTGTCACAGCATTTGCTGCTGGTAATGTTATCCATGAATAGAATACCTTTGTCTGCCGATATTCATGGGCCTCTACCACAAATATGACTGTACCACCTCTTGATGATACTCCATTTTCTATAAGTTTTATAGTTATGGTTTTCCTTATATTTGCCGCAATGAATATAGCATCCGGGTCATTTTATTGGAGAGCTGTGTCATCTAAGACCACTTGAGCTGCTATTCTAGCTCTCTCCCTTTCTTCGTCAGTTTCCGACATGTTTTCTGACAGAAAGTTTGCAGAGCAAGTTTCAAGGAAACAAAGATTAGGTGCACAATATTTTGGAACACTGTATCCTTCAACGTTGACTAAACCAAAAACTAATACATGAGGACTTTCCTCCTACTAATTTTTGGCGGATATTAACCTTTCACCCACTCCATACGTCTATTGGAGTTTTTACGGGAAAAGATACTGAGTTACTCTAGTATCTTGCGTTAAATTATCGCCTTACCAAACGTTGGGCACCATGTAGTGTAGTTTCTATATTCCCAATAGGCTCTGCGCATTGGAATAACATAAACGATAGTTTAGACGTAGGACTTAGGTCGACTGGGTCTCTATTGAATATGTTAGATTTAATTATGAATGCCAGCTAGCTCAGAGGTCACTAGAAACTTTCTCGAGTACACAAGAAGGGAATAGTTTCTGACAACCGCATAAACATGACAACTTTGCTCCCTCCAGAATAAGGAGTATACCTCCAGAGTCGCGGAAGCAATAGATAACTATTTTACTCAGTCAATTGTGCATGCTTAGTTTCACCAGAAGTGCAGAGAAACAGAGAGACGGGCATTTTCAATAAAAGAGGTTATTTATTGAACAGTCTTCTTTCTCATGCAAGAGAAGTGAGTTGCTACGATTGCAATACTTGTCATAAAATAAAGTGCGTACAGTAAAAGGAGTATTATGAAATAATACTGTAAAAGCATGGTATGGTTTCTGAGCCATACGGTGTTTAAAATAGATCAAATATATACATTGATAAAATCATGACTAAACGTACTCAACTGGTGCTTCTAAGATACACCTACCCTGGTGTACCTAACCTCAGCCTAGTACGTGGGAAGGACTAAGTGAGCTGCAGTTTGAGTTTAGAGATCTGAATTAAGATTTCTCTAAGGGTCTAATCAGCTCTGTACCTTGGTTATAGAATGAAGGAGGTCTTGTAACTCTCTCTCAGGGCTCGATCGCCCAGCAACCTGCAAGACTGGAGCTGGATTTCTCGGCAGGAGAAAAGACAGCGTCTCTCTCAGTGCGTCAATGGGAGGGTCGGCTTCCTTCGGCACTCGCTGCAGCAGGGCGTCGGGCAAGTAGATAGCCGATCTGCAATAAACCACTGTGTGTTTTGCTAGGGCAGATGCTGGTATATTTATACCTGGAAGGTGCCAAGTTTGACGTAAGGTTGGACATAAGACGTCACTAAGAACTCGCAGTTCTTTCAGGACTCCAGGAGTTCTAGGACAAATCAATAAAGAAGCAGGGGGAATTCCCGGGCCGCTGGAGGCTTGGTTTGTTTAAGGACGCGTTGTGCTTTCTAGGAGTCTATGGGAATAGCCTTGCCGTTTTTGGACTGCATTGGCTATGACTTAATATGGGTATGATTCTTATGCCTTTATAAGGATATGATTTGATATAACCACATAAGGGCATAAATCGGGAATATTTAAATAGGGTCCTAGATTCGTTTACAACAAGGTCAGGTAAATAAAGGCTAATAAATACTTAAATACTACACATCAAAAATGATGTGTGCTACTCAGTGAACATTCCAATGAGATCAAAATTGCTAATAAATTACTCTTTGAGATCACAGCAGTAGAGAAAAAACAAATCGCAATTTGGTTGCTACAGCAGTTAAAATTCCCATATTCCATCGACAATGGGTTGCAGCAATAGAGCAGCACTCATGTAGTGTAAACCTGTTAAGTGAGGCAAAAATCTCTCATCTATACTAATATAATAAAGAGAGAGACCAAACCTTTGAGGCGGGTAATCTCAGGAACCACAGCACCAATCACAGCACCCAATACAGCGTTGGAAAGGGCAGTTGCAGCAGAAGGACATAGGCTATGCAGACGCCCACCATATACATTTAAAAGGTAAAAGAACCGTGCCAGCAAAGTAGTCCCTTGTGGGTGTGTCTGCGTTGTGCTGTGGGCGTGTGCTGGGGGCGTGAAAAACGCTGGGGGCGTGTGGTGCGCTCCGCCCTTCATGCCATGTCTCATATCGTGTGCTGTGGGCGTGTGCTGGGGGCGTGGGCGTGTGTGAGGCGTGGGATTATGGAAAAAAAAAGCGAGGGTTGTGCCCAATATTTCATGGTTTTTTCTTCCCAGTTTCTGTACATTCCAGCTCCGGGTGTCCACCCTGCTCCCTTTAAATACCCCTGCACCCCATAATCATAACCCACCCTTACTCCATAAAATACCCCAACACCCTTAAACACTAACCCATCTTAACCCTATAAATATATCCTGTACCCCAAAACCCAAACCTATCCTTAAACCCTAAAAATACCCCAAAACCCAAACCTAGCCCTGAACCCTATAAATACCCCTGTACCTCAAAACCCAAACCTACCCCATATCCCTAAAAATACCCCTTTAGCCCAAAACCCAAACCTACCCCTGAACCCTAAAAATAGCACTGAACCCCAAAACCCACACCTACCCCCTGAACCCTAAAATACGCCTGTACCCCAAAACCCAAACCTAGCCCTGAACCCTTAAAATACCCCTATACCCCAAAACCCAAACCTACCCCTGAACCCTAAAAATACCCCTGTACCCCAAAACCCAAACCTAGCCCTGAATCATAAAAATAACTCTATACCCCAAAACCCAAACCTACCCCTGACCCTAAAATACCCCTGTGCCCCAAAACCCAAACCTAGCCCTGAACCCTAAAATTACCCCTGTACCCCTGAACCCAAACCTAGCCCTGAACCCTTAAAATACCC
The DNA here is from genome assembly GCF_964261635.1 of Lissotriton helveticus. NCBI lineage: Eukaryota > Metazoa > Chordata > Amphibia > Caudata > Salamandridae > Lissotriton > Lissotriton helveticus. The sequence continues at coordinate 1,764,853,867 of NC_136065.1, forward strand.
CTGTACCCCTGTACCCCAAAACCCAAACCTATCCCTAAACCCTAAAACTACCCCTCTACCCCATAACCCAAAACTATATCTGAACCCTTAAAATACCCAAACACCCCAAAACACATACCTCAGTACCCCAAAATATATACCCCTATACCCATACTTTCCTTATCCAAACATAAAAAAACATGCTTTTACTATTCATGCATTTACAACGAATTTCGTTGTAAATGTATGCGTGGTAAAAGCATATAAAATGTAATGCCATGCGTTATAATGGCATTGCGGAGTCATGCTACTTTCGTAATGAAAGTATGCGGAGTGATGGTATGCGGAAAGAAATTTGCGGAATAATGGGTGTTTACCCTCCCCCGGTAAGTACATTGGTGGCACGGCGGCCCACATCTCCAGCAACATACTCATATCTTTTCACCACCGATTAGAAAAATGCACAGGTCTCTCTCATTGATGGCCAGCACCGACATACACTTTTAGACACACCTCCCGCCACAAGTTCTAGAATTGGGAACTTTAGAGTGTAGTGTAGTTCCTATTATCCCAATAGGCTCTGCGCATTGGAATAATATCTTCAATAGTATAGATGTAGGACAGAGGTTAACTAGGTCTTCTACTGACGATATTAGACTTAAAGTTTAGTGTTTGCCAGCTAGCTCAGAGTTCACTAGAAACTTTCTCGAATAGACAAGGAGGAGTTTAACCTCCCTGGATAGACAAGAAGGGATTTAGTTTCTGACAACCATAGAACATGACAACTTTGCTCTCCCCTAATCAAGAGTGTATCTCTAGAGTCGTGTGAAAACAAAAGACAACTTATTTTACTCAGTCAGTTCAGTGCATTCTTAGTTTCACCAGATTGTAGAGAAAAGGAAGAGACGGGCGTGTTCAATAAAAAGATGTTATTTATTGATCAGTCTCTTTTCTCATACAAGAGAAATTAATCGCTATTATTGCAATACTTATAGTTAAGTAAAGTGCATACAGTAATAACAGAATTATAAAATAATACTGTAAAAGCATTGATATGGTTTCTTAGCCATATGATACTTAAAATGGATAAAATAGATACATACATATATACATTGACTAATCGTACTCAACTGGTGCTTCTAACTACGCCTACCCCAATGTACCTGACCTAAGCCTAATACGTGGGCGGGAGTAGATAAGTAGCAGTTTAAGTTAAGTTTGCTTTGCCAAGGGTCTGCTTCAAGAATTCTCTGCAAGGGGTTATTCAGTTCAGTACCTGGGATTTAGAAGGCTGGAGGGCTGGTATCTCTATCTCAGGGCTTGATATCCCAGCTGCCTGCGAGGGCGGCTTGGAAGCGCCGGAGCTGGATTTCTCGGCAGGAGAAAAGGCAGAGTCTCTCTCTCAGCGTGTCAGAAAGGAGGGGCAGCGTCTGTGGGCTTCGCTGTCAGCTGGGCTCCTCGGCAAGTCTTGCTGCTCCAATCTTGTCACCACCTCGTGTGCTTGCTTAAGGCAATGTCGGTATTATTTATACCTGAAAGGTGCCGAGATTGACGTAAGGATGGACATAAATACGTCAATAAGGATGTCATACGAACTGGTCGTTCGCACATTCTTTACTGAAGTTCTCGGCCAAATCAAAACAATGGCTGTGGGGATTTCCCAGGTCGTGGTAGGTTTGATTTGTTTTGAGAACACCGTATGCCTATTAGGGGGCTGGAGAAATAGTGCTTGCCTAATGAGATGGCATGCGCTATGACCTAATCAGATAACGGGCTTCTGTGCCGTTGTGTGGCTAATCAGATAACGGGTTTCTGTGCAGTTGAATGGCTGCTAGTTAATTATTAACCAGACAAGGGTCAGAAATAGGGGGATCGATACAGTACCCATAGTAAATACATCACAAGAGCTGGGGAGCTACGTTCGAATCTCGGCATCAGCTTAACATCCTGTGATTCCAGGCAAATCGCTTTGTCTCCCCGTGCCTACCACAAATGAATGTGTTCTTCTGTAATGTAAATTGTGCTCATGCCATGTTGTCGAGTTCGCGCTATAATATATTGCAAGGAAAAATAAAGTAGGGAAACTCGAGTTCACACACTACTGAACGCGCGCTCTTAAGTGCATCAGCAGTGCACTGTGAATCGGAGCGTCTCACAGGCCTGTCACAGATAAGAAATGCTATCAAAATGAAATCCTACAAAACAATATACTACTGGCCGGCAGCAATTCATACCCGGACAACGTCGGGACGGGCTGCTAGTAAATAAATACAATCGCTATCATTACAAACTTTCTGTAAAATTGAAACGCTGTGTGTTTAAAAATAAATTACGAATACCCACTACAAAGGAAAGGGGAAAACTCAAAAAAGTAAAAGACTGAGTTGTCTGAAGAAAGAAAAGGCCTACAATGTTTGGCACTCCATCCATCTGCCCCAACAGGAGAACAGCCTTGTAAGTCAACTTGACTTACTATCAATGTGCTGACTCCCCATGTCAGTGGTAGGCTTATTTATGTTAAAGGTGGTAAGGGTAGATGTTTTTGCATGGACCATTAAAAGAGTACTGGGTTGTAGGCCAGAAAGCCTCTTTGTCTTTGGTACTGGATAGACTAATCGTGTGTCCTTCCTTAGATATCCCTACTCTATTGGCCTTGTTAACCACCACAACCCTCAAGCTAGAAAGAAAGTTCTGAGTGCAAGATGTTATAGCAACAGTGGGGTGAGGTCTCACCGATATTGCTCAGCTTCTAAGTTAAATAGAGTTCAGCTTGTAAAAAATGTGAGGGCTGATTACGATGTCTTGCATTTGGTTTGACCAAACCCGTGTTGGAAGCCAAGTTTCCGACCTACTCGGAAACATTTCCGAGTGACCGATTACGATACAAGGTAACTGTTAGGTCCGTCTGACTCGGTTCCTACCGGCATTTGGAGAGTCTGAGTCGTTGGAGCCGAATCGTAGAGCTTACGATGTTGGATTCCGACAGCCATTCCGACTCAGTCTGGCATGGATTGGAGGTCGGAAACCGAATTTGGGGGTTTGTAGCAAGCCAAGGTCGTGGTTAGTAGCACCTTTGAAGGCGCTTCGTTGTCCATGTAGCGGCAAGAATGATGAAATAGCCTGACAGAGACTGTGACTGAATTTCATCAAAGTTCCATTTTCTATCAGTGCAGCGAGCAATGCATTGGTGCCGGATCGAAGTCGACGTTGAAAGTTCTGTCAAACAGTCAATGCTCTAACGCACCGAGGAAGTAGGATATAAACAGCGAAACCCAATAGGGAACCATATTACATTAGGAGAGTTGCCTCCAAGAGGTTTCTTAAGCAATTACACAAAGTAAACGAAGACTTTCGTTAATAAATGACAAGTTGGAGAAGAGGCTTGAAAACAGGCGAATCATCTCAAATACCTTTAGCTTCTCCTGGAAGGGGACCTTGGCAGCTGGCAAGGACTCTGTGGACAGAGTGCCTGGGGGACTTATTTAGCTCGGTGACTTTTGATGCATACTTCACGAGTCAGAAGTTGCTACCACTCTACCAGCTTCACTGCCTTCACAAAGAATTGTAGTGCTGGTTAGTCCCAGAGGCACAAGCCATCAAGCACAGGCCTGTCACTCATTTGCAAGTTTCTGCACAATAAAATGTGTCGTAATGACTTTACGGTAGTCAACGAGCCGTCATTTCTAGATACCCTGACTGATTATCATAAGTGCTAAGATCATTTCCGAATTAGTTGATCAAAGCACGTGCTGTTCTCGACTACGACTACTTTCACTAAGCATTTCCCCTTTAGAACAGGGTGACACAGAAGAATCAGAGGGCAACCTCCTAGTGATTCTATGTGGTTATGTCCGTGCTCGGAGTGATCGTCTGCTTCTAAATCCTGTCCTAAGCGCAGACTTCAATATACACCAGCTAAGTATGGTGCTTGGTCGATTGACTGATTAAGCCCTCCTCAAATCAAAGAGCCTACAACCTGACTGGTTAAAAGCAAGAGTTCCATGGTAATCAATACATTCATCCTTACTTCCAGGAAATTGGCCACTGCTTCACAAATGCTATACACTGTCCTTCAATTGATGACAGACTCCGGATTTCGCTTCGGGGATAATCGTACCGGGTCCATTTTTGCGATTTTGGCAAGGTGATTCTGATTCTGGTAATTGAGAGTATTTTCACGTGCATTAATTATCACGGAGCAAACAAATCAGAAACCATTAGGCCCTTTCCCTGGAAAAGGATGGAATGGAATATTCTCCCTTAGAGTGCGGCTCTGATTCCAGCCACTTTCTGATGTGGCATGTGGGTCCAGAGGCGCGCGCACGCATGCACGCACGCACTTCGCGTCGTTGATGTGCACGCCACTAAAAATATCTCATACTCATTCTGAGAGCGTCTCCATTTATCTCCTGGTCTTGCAATGCTACGTCTGAATAATATGAGTAATGGATTTTTTTTTCACAGTCTGTAAATTGAGTGGTTCATTTTTCACGGTTGAAACAGGGAGGAGGGTTTTGATTGCTTTCCCAGAATCCACTTCTTGAGGAGCTTCCAGCGTTGTCCCTTCGCCCTTTCAGTTGATAGAATCAGAAAGCCTACCCACCTGCTCCTTAGCCTACTGTCTTCGATCTCCAAGGCTCTACTTAATACTGTTTATAGTAAACTTTCACCCCACACTAGGACGTGCCTCAAAACTGCTCGTTCCTTTCAAGAAGCAGGTCTAGACAAGTATCAAAACATTTTAGTCTCTGCTAGAAATGCGATACCTGTCAAGTTGCTGCATTGCAAAGGTATTTTTATGTCTATGAATCAAAATAGTACAATGAGAAAATAATACCAGTTCGTCAGTTCCTAGGAACACTCATAATTTGAACCAAATTAAACAAAATATCACTGATACAGTAAAGGCTAATTAGTTCAATGTTATTTAATCACATTGAACATTCTGAGTGCTTGTCAATCAGCATATAATTAAAAAAGCTTTACACAACAAGTGCCCCACAGAAGTGAGAGAAAGGAAGGGGAAGGTAAGAGTGCATTAAGTGAGGGTTGTAAAGGTGTAAAGGAAAGGTGGTGACATCGTCTTCATCACAAAATTAATTTCAGTGAAAATTGCTTGTTTCAGCCGCAAAATGTAATGATCATTGTTAACATTGCCATGATAGGAAATACAGAATCACAGTTACAAATCACTGTTGATAGAGGCTGGCATAGAGCAGCAACACAGTCGACGTTTCAACCCCCATAGAGTGTAGGCTATTAGGATCCTTACGGCGGGGTCTTCCTCAGGACTAAGACAAAGAGTCAGACTCGGCAGAACGCAGGTTTTGAGCACAAGCTGGCCTAATGAAGAGGTGTTTTGACAAAAATATTTCTGACCATTCTACAAAAGTATGTGAACCTTTGGGGTCCATGTTGATCAAAATAGAGTAATCTTTCGCAGCGTCCACCAAATATATAGTGCCAACCTTCCGCTCATTGTCCTTGTGAGCCTACGGGTCCCATCTCAACTGTACCACTACCAGTCAAGTGTGGTCTATGGTGTCCTTTTGTCTTAGTCCCGAGGAAGACCCTGTCATTCACATTTTGCATTCCCCCCCTGCTGCATCATTGGGCGGTGGGTCAGCCCACTTCAACCATTGGTTCTCTTTCAATGTGGGTGACTGATCACATGTGCATCAAATGGGCAAATTCACATAATAAAAGTGCCCTTCAGTGCTAGGGCTGGTAGGCTATTACTTTACTAATGCTGTTTTCTTTCCATTTTTATATTTTTAGGAATCCTATTTTCACATGACAAGAATGACAACCCAAACGGTTTCTATACTTCTTCTGTGTACACCTGCCTGGTAGGAACTACCCTTAATATTGTATTAATATTTCAATAATGTGCCTTTTTATCTAACGTTTATGGCCCACATTTAGATGGCAGCATGTTTTTTTTTCTTTTTGTTTTTTGGTGGATATGTCCAACATAAAAAGTTAAAAAAAATAATAATTTCCCAGCTTGCCGAGATCAGGCAAATTAGCTTTCCAATATTTGTTTCTTGTATTCTATTGTTTTAATATTCACAACTGTCTGAGAAAAGCCTAGCAACTTAACACATTATAGAGTTTTTCGATTGTCAATCCCACTGAGGATGGATACATTTAGTAAAACATAGTCTTGCAGAGCAAGACGCCTGAGTCTCAAAGCCCCAGTTGGCCCTAAATGGTTGGATGATGCCCCAGGAAAAAGCTAGAGTAAGGTCCCTTCCAAATGGGAAGGAGAACAGAACACCACATACTTCGTGAGGTGTAGGGAAGGGTTTTTCCCAGAGAACCAGTGGCGGCTCGTCCGCTAAGGCAAAGGAGAGTCCTACTGCTCAAAAGGAATAGTAAAAAGACAATAACTTTTTTTATTATCCTTTTATTTTTTCCTATTGCAGTCAGTGGCTCTGTTTCATGTGGGGCGGGGCTGGTCAAAGCAGAGAGGAGAGGCAAAGTGGTGGCACTCTCGAAGTGTGCTTGACTGTTTTTCCGGTCGTCTTGGGCAGGCCAAACAGTCATGCGCACTTTGCATGCTCCTCACCATGCTGTAATGCACAGCCTGGTGACGAACATGCACAGCATCCCATTCCCCGTCTGAGCGACAAACCACAGCACTCAGACCAATCACAACGCTGCATTGCAGCATTGTGGTTCAATCCGGGGAGTCCGGGTGCTTTCTGCTGCTTCCTACTGCCAGGACTGGAGACAGGAAGAAGGCAGGTGAAGAGGACAGAGGAGGAGCGGCAGCCGACCGTTCTCAGGAAAGTGTTTGTTTTGGGAGGGTTTTCCACGCCACCTCCCCCGCTTGCCCCACGACCCCTGTGCAGTAGCAGCCACTGCTGCAGAGAACATATTTTTCCCTATGGCAAAAAATAACAATAAAAATGTATATATTCTTATGCCCAGCGTGGCTGCCGTTCTCTAATGTGTGATTGTACCCTGATTTTTTTACGAATTGGGAAAATAGCAACTCATTCAGATCTCTTATGACATTGATAATTCTGTGCCTAAAATCGTGTGACTGGTGCACTTTCTCTGCACAATATTAGCAATGTTTGTAAATAACCAAAAATAGTGAGTTGGTACCCCATCATTGTAGTACTACTACCAGTGCAGTTATACTGCGGGGACCACCCAGAACAACGCGGGCTGAGCCATGCATTCCAGAACACCACAAGTGTAAGCACACTTGCCTGAACAACGCATCTGCCTTAATCATGCATTTGCGTGGTTAAGGCAGATAGCGCTCTAGTGTTCAGGATGGGCGGGGAAGCATCGGAACCGGAAGTTCCGGATGCTCAATAGGTAAATGGGGCTGGGTCCGGGTTTGAGGGGGTATACTTTTGGGTTGGAGGTCGCTTTTATGGGCCAAGGCGGGGGTGTCAGGGTACTTTATGAAAGGGGTCTAGTTTTTAGGGTTCAGGGCAGGGGTGGGAGGGAGTTGTGGTTTTAAGGGCTGGGTCTAGGGGGAGTTTTTAGGAATAAAGAGCGGTTTTAGAGTTCAGGGCCGTGGGGATCGAAACTGGTATCCTTATGATGTTATAGCTGGCATCATCTGTGCTTTTGGGATTGCATCCATTATGGGATTAGAATTATTGCCCCTTGTTCTGCTGGAACTGCATGCCTTCTGCTAATGAGACTGGTATGTGCTATTCGGACAAGCATCCCTTGTGACATTTTGACTTTATTCCTTGTGCTAATGAGATTGATATCACTGATGATATTGCTACTGTATAGCTTATGCTGATGTTATTCTTATGTGTATCCTTGTGCTTACTGGGTGAATATTTTTTGTGCAACCGTGCTTTGCACGCCTTGGTTTATCGCTCATTCTTTTAGTGACGTTTTTTTCTTTGTACATTTAAGGCTCTTTTTTCTGCTATGTATGTTACTGGACCTACGAAACGTGTATTTATGCCTTCAAGCACTAGCCATTTTTATTTTCAGACCTATATCCAACTTCAGTTAACCTTCACCTTCAAGATGGAGGAGATGGAGGGGCTTCTCTGATACTAAATACATCAAATCAAAGATTACTCCATGATAGATACTCTGCAGCAACCCGAGATCTGTCTGGCATCCATCTTACACCAGAACATTGAAACTATCAGAGCTAACATTCAACAATACATTAGCTCATGTGCTACTCACTCACAACCAAACAAAATGTTCAACACCACACCACCAACCCACTTCTTCCATCTCCTCATTTGTTAACTCCCTCGCCATCTAAGCAGGATTATCTTTTCTAAGAACAGTAGTATTCCCGATGATGCTCTTTAAGCTCCTGACCCCACCTGCATCCATGTGTGAACAATCTTTAACTTTATTAATGCCTCACCTATGTGGAGTAAGTACCTATCAACCACAATATATCACTTTTAATAAGGAAAAAAAAACACAGTAAGCTCCTCCATACTCAGAATCTTTAAACCTTTAGTAGAATTCCCACAAAAGTCCAAGATGTTCAACAAGATGTTCATGACCTCATGCTTGGAACTCGCTGAGTTCTTCAGACTGGATGAGCTGCTTGAAATAGCCTTTTGCCAAAGACACAACAATATCATGAGATTATGGTCCTCCTATGTCCATTCCTCCTGGAGTACTGGTAACTCCAGGGGATTGGGAGAGTGGCGATAATGGGGATTGCAGGTGGAAACTTGAGATTACCCTGAGAAATGAGGAATTGGTCATTCCCGCTAGGTTTCCAATTGTAATTCTTCATTTCCTCCTACAATGTTTCATATAGAGGTTTCAACAACTGAAATCTCTGGGTGAAAGTAAACAGAGCCATGGTATTTCACCGGAAGATATAACTCTGATGGATTAGTATCTGCAGTTACTGGACCAATCCTAATTAAAAGGGTTCTCATAAAACCCTAAAGCAGCATTTCCTGCAAATTAATAACACCCATTCCCTTAGACATTTTAGCTGTCTTTGGCTCCTAGGATCACTTCTGTGTATGTTTTCAAAACACAGATGTGGCAGGGATTTCGATTTTTCCACCACAAAAGCCAATTCTTTTTTAAGATGCAGAACCTAGAAAGCTCAATTACAAACGTACACCTAACCAAATTTCCAAGTTCAAGGTGTTGTAAAACAAGGATCTATCCATCCTTTCCGTTATGTGTTCAAAGCCAGTGCTAACAATAATTCAACTACTTCAGTAACATCATCAACACTTTCAATCCTACCAATATACATATATACTGATAGTTTGACAAATTCACCACCCACGTAGATTCTCTGTCACACCTCCTTATTCACTTAAGAAGTGACTGCCAACTCAGCTGGGAAAATATGTTTCTCATCTCTCAAAAATGGCTACAGGACAGCATAATCTATTTAATATATGGAAGCTTGCAATCTGTGTATAAATGACAATCTATAATTTCCTTCTAATATATGGGCTTTTGCAATCCCTATAAAAAAATTGTCTCTAATTTCTTTATAATCAGCCACCTGTGACGCACCTAGTGACCTATTATAATGATTGCTCAGCTGAACTCATCATAAAGAAATTACTCAACTCAACTTATGACAGCTGAGTTCTGATGTTACAATGCCTGCTGCTGCCAGAACCAGCAGTCAAGGGGAAAGGCAGGTCAGGTCATGAAGCATAATTAAAGCAGCTGTTTAAGGGGAACAAAAATCATTGCATTTCTTTCTTCTGCTCTGTTTGTTTCGCTGTATTGTGCAAAGCAGAAATGCAATATTTATGGCAACATGTGTATTTTTGTCACTCCTTATGTAGTTATAGAAAGGTTAGAATCTTTCTGCATGTTTCTACACATTAGAAGTTACTGCTCCTTTTTAACCCCTTCGTTGCTAGGCCTCCCCCCCACCCCCCCCTGTGCTAAGCCTTTTTTTGGCTATTTGGGGTAGTTCACCCTTAGGCCCCTGTAACTATTTAACCACATAAGGTATCCACGCCAAATTTGCGTCCTTTTTTCCAACATCATGGGGATTCTAAAGGTACCCAGGGTTTAAGGATTCCCCTTGAGGTGACCCAGGAATTAGCCAAACTACAGCAACATCTTGGTTTTTTGGGTGGAAAAATTGGAATAAAGGGCTAGAGATGAAAGCGTTTGTTTTTTCCCTTGCAAATGGTATCAAAAATGGGTTGGGGTGCTGAAATCACCATCTTCCTAGCATTTAGGGACAAGCAGACTTTTGTGAAAAAAACAAAATATTACAGTTTTGGCATTTTTCTGGAACATAGCTTATTTTTGCTATTTTTTGTGCCATCAACCTCTTTGCAGTTAATGGTAGAAATGGGTATGAAAGCAATAATGGATCCTGGAAAGCTATACATTTTACAAGTAGACACAATTCTGAATTCAGCAAGGGGTCATTTGTGTAGATCCTTCAAGGGTTCTTTTATAGAAACTAACTGTTGAATATAGGAAAAATTGAAAAATTGTTGAAAAAACAGCCATTTGTGTCAATGTTTTCACCTGTAACTTCTTCTAATTATGACAGCTGTTTGAAAGCAATATAGCGTTACATCCACTGGACCTTTCTGGTTGTGGATATATATAGGACTTGTAGGTTCACAAAGAACCCGACGAACCCCGAGCCAATAACTGAGCAGCGACTTGCAATGGTTTTTTATTATGTACCGGGTATATAGCAATTATTCTAGGAAAATGTATACATGGAAAAATCGGTATGAAAGACACCTATGTATTTCTGAAATGGGAGCAAAATATAGAGTTTAGAAACAGAAGATATTTGCACATTTCCAGAACTATAGGCAGGGCCGGACTGACTACCAGCCGGTTTGGAATGCTGCCGAGCTGGGGGTTGATTTCACTGCGGTGGGGGTTGATTTAGTTCAGGGAGACCTGCGTGTACTTCAAAATACTTAAAGCAAAATTAATTTCGTTTAGCACACGCAGGTCTCCATGAACGAAATCAGCCCCCAGCTCAGCAGCATTCCAAATTGCCCGGTAGCCAGTCCGGCCCTGATTATAGGTCATTTTTCTAAATGACTTATTTTTTACACATTGTCTTTCATTTGGAAGGCAGAAATGCATCAAAAGTCAATAGGTAATAACAGTTGTTCTACAATACTGTGTTACCCTAAGTGTCCCGATAAAGATAGAAACTCACTTGTGTGGGTAGGCCTAGTGCCCACAACAGGAAACGGCTCAAAATGCAATGTGGACACACCACATTTTCACAACGAAAAATGACCCTTTTGTTTGCAAAGTGCCTAGCTGTAGTTATTGAACCCTAGCTCTGCCGGCACCCAGGGGAACCTAGCAAACCTATACATTTTTTAAAACTAGACACCCAGGGGAATCCAGGAAGGGTGACTGGACTGGCTCTCACCAGGTTCTGTTACCCAGAATCCCTTGCAAACTTACAAAAGTGTCAAAAAAACAAATTATCACCACATTTCTGTGATGGAAAGTTCTGTAATCTGCGTGGATCCACAAAATTCCACTTACCCCGTGTTCCCCAAAGTCTTCTGAGAAAAATGTCACCTAACTTGTGTGGGTAGGCCCAGTACCCTCAACAGGAAATGGCGCAAAACGTAATGTGGACACACCACATTTTCACAGTGAAAAATGACCCTTTTTTGCAAAGGGCCTAGCTGTAGTTTTTTAACCCTAGCTCTGCCGGCATCTGAGGGAACCTAGCAAATCTATACATTTTTTAAAACTAGACACCCAGGGAAATCCAGGATGTAGTGACTTGACTGGCTCTCACTGGGTTCTGTTACCCAGAATCCCTTACAAACCTAAAACATTGTCCAAAAAAAACACATTTTCCTAACATTTCTGTGGTGGAAAGTTCTGGAATCTGCGTGGATCCGCAAAATTCCACCCACCCCACGTCCCCCAAAGTGTTTAAAATAAAAAAGGTACCTTACTTGCATGGGTGGGTCATGTGCTCGCAACAGGCAAGGGCCCAAAACCTATTGAGGTGACATTAAAATTACCTATTATAAACCAACCTCGTTTTGCAAGGGGGGTCCCATGAGTTTTTGGCCCGAGGCTCGGTGGCCATCTAGGAAAACCCCCCAAACCCACACATTTCTAAAAACTAGACATCCGGGGGAGTTAAGAAAGGTATGGCTTGTGTGGAGCCCCCAACATTCTCCTACCCAGAGCCCCCTGCAAACCTCAAATTGTGCCGAAAAAATCACTTTTTTCTCAAATATCTGCGTGGGAAAGTTCTGGAATCTGCATGGATCCACAAATTTCCTCACACCAAGCATTCCCTCAGGTCTTCTGATCAAAATTGTACCTCACTCACATGGGTGGGTCGAGGCGACATCAAAATTACCTATCACAAACCAACCTGGTTTTGCAATGGAGGGGGTCCCATGAGTTTTTGGCCCGGGGCTCGGCGGTCATCGAGGGAAACATACCAAACCCACATATTTCTGGAAACTAGATACCCAGGGGAGTCCAGCGAGGTATGGCTTGCATGGGTCCCCCAACATCCTCCTACCCAGAATCCCCTGCAAAGCTCAAATTTAGCCCCAAAAAATCACTTTTTTCTCAAATTTCTGTGTGGAAAATTTCAGGAATATACGTGGATCCACACCTCGTGGATCCAAATCTCCTACCACCCATTGTTCCCCCTGGTCTCCCGATAAAAAAGATACCTCACTTGCGTGGGTAGGTCAAGTACCGGCGACAGACAAGGGCTCAAAACATATTGAGGAGACATCAAAATGAGATAAAACATCCTGATGAGTCCTGACCCCAAAAGACACCTTCCCTGGGTGACTTAACTTTGAGTACTCCGGTGCTCCCGTGGGTGTTGGCGCTAGAACCCCTTAGGTCTAAATGGGTTCGCACAAAGTCCTCTTCCAAGTGTCCTTTATCTTTAAATTTCCAACCGTGACTTTCCCCATAGAATCTAGGGGTCAGTTTTCACTGTGAAAATGTGCTGTGTCCACGTTGTGTTTTGGGCCCGTTTCCTGTTGCAGGCACTAAGCCTACCCACACAAGTGAGGTACCATTTTTCTCAGGAGACTTTGGGGAATGTGGGGTGAGTTACATTTTGTGGATCCATGCAGATTCCAGAACTTTCCAGAACAGAAATGTGAGGAAAATGTGTTCTTTTTACACATTTTCAGGTGTGCAAGTGATTCTGGGCAACAGAACCTGGTGAGAGCCAGACAAGTCACCCATCCGGGATTCCCCTGGTTGTCTAGTTTTAGTTTTAAAAAATGTGTAGATTTGCTAGGTTTCCCTAGGTGCAGAGCTAGGGTTAAAAATCGACAGCTAGGCACTTTGCAAAAAAGGGGTCAGTTTTTACTATGAAAATGTAGTGTGCCCATGTTGAGTTTTGGGCCGTTGCCTGTCGCGGGCACAAGGCCTACCCACCCAAGTGAGGTACCATTTTTCCCAGAAGACTTAGGGTAATGTGGGGTGGGTGGAATTTTGTGGATCCACGTAGATCCCAGAAAGTGTTTTTTTTTTTAACTAAGTTTGAGGTTTGCAAGGGACTCTGGGTAACAGAACCTGGTGAGAGGCATGCAAGTCACCCTATCATGGATTCTCCTTGGTGTCTAGTATTAAAAAAATGTACAGGTGTGCTAGGTTTACCTATGTGCTGGCTGCGCTAGGGCCCAAAACCCACAGGTAGGCATATTGCTTAAAACAAGTCTGTGCCTAGTGGGCTTTCTGCCATCCTGGGGGGTAGAATGACCGTGGCTATTTTTTTGGTGGTGGGGCATTGGTATGCCTATTCTGGGCAGCCCCCACCCCCACACATAAGAAAGCCAGCGTAATCACTGGTGCCTATTGGGCTTTCTGCCCCCCCCCCCCGGGGTCAGATCAGGGGCCACGGCCCCATCCACCACCCGGGGTGCAGAAAGACTGTGGCATTTTTGGGGGGGAGATTTGTGGGCATTAGCATGCTCATTCTGGGCTGACCTCACCCCTGAATAAAAAAAAATCCTGAGGCCTAGTGGGCTTTCTTGGCAGGTAAGGGGCTATTGCCCAAAGATGCCTCTGGGGAGGGGCAGCAAGACTGTGGTAATTGTTTTTGGGGTGGGGGCCTTATCATGCCCATTCTGGGCAGCCCCACCCCTACATTATTAGAAAAATAATTTCCTAGTTTCTACTGGGATTTCTGTCCCCCGGGGGGGCAGATTGGGGCTACAACCCCCATTTGCCCCCGAGGGGGGAGGAAAGACTGTTGTGCCCAAAAGAAAATGGGGGGAGCAAAGGCTCTTGCCCAAGGGGCCGCTCCCCCTCCCTGGTGCTAGTGGGTGGATTTCTGCTTGGGGAGCACCCTCCTGGGGTGATCCCAAAGCAGGGATCCACTAGCGAAGGGTGCTATTGGAAAGGGAGATTTTCCCCATTCCAACGATACCTCTCCCATCTTTTTCGGTGCTCAGGGGACTGAGATAGCCCCACAAGCACCAAAACTGAGAAACTGAAACTAAGTTTCAGTTTCGATTTCATTGTAATGACGATCACTGCATTCAGAACACAGGTTTTTCCATAGTTCGAAACTCATACATTATGCATACATTTAGAGCCAGAGCAGGAGGACGGTCGTTCTCGTACAATGTCTCCAAATTGTGGAACACCCTCCCTCTGCAGATACGAGATAACTTCAACCTAACTAGTTTCCGGAAACAACTCAAAACCTTTTTATTCAGTAAGTAGTAACCTCTGGAGGGCTTCTTCTGTTTGAGTTTCAGCGCCTGGACGCCTCAGGGCAACTGTAGCGCTCTACAAATCCCATTTTCATTTCATTTCATTTCATTTCATGAGGCTCCTTGGAAGCACAGCAGGACTGACAGCAGGACAAACATCTCCTGTATAATATCTCTGTATGAAGTTCAGGTCCGACGTCATCCTTTAGGCCAACACAGTAACACAGCAAGGTAGGACACCTGGGGAGACCTGTGGGTACATATACATCATGTCTTGCTTAGTAAGACAGAGGAGACTGTGACTTCCCGGCTGACACACTGACTAGAGACGCTGAGGTTCCTGCATGCAGTCACTCCAACTCGCAGTGGTCAATCGATCGATCAATCAGGGGTTTTATAAAGCACGCTACTCACCAGTGAGAGTCTCAAGGTGCAGGGAAAGGGGGAAAAGGGAGTTGCAGCTCCAGTTAAGTGAAAGAGCCAGGAAGGCGTGCAGGGTAGGGGAGCATCTGATGTTGACTGGGAGCTCGTTCCAGGCCTTGGCTGCGACGTAGGAGAAGGCTCTGCAAGGGGGAGGTCGCCAGAGGTTCCTTTTGGGCACGTAGAAGGAGACTTTCTTGTTGAGGTACTTGGGTCGGATGTTGTGGAGGGATTTGTAAGCGTGGGTGAGCAGTTTGAAGGTTACTCTGTTTTCGACGGGGAGCTAGTGGCGGTCTCGTAGGTGTTGGGTCATGTGTTTGTGCCATGGGGTCCCGAGTATGAGTCTGGCTGCGACGTTCTGTATGGTCTGGAGCTTGTCTAGGAGAGTTCTGTTGATTCCAGCATATAGGGCATTGCCGTAGTCCAGTTTGCTGGTTATGAATGCGTAGGTGATGGTCTTCCTGTATTTGGGGGGTATCCATTTGAAGGTCTTACGGAGGATGCGAAAGCAGTTAAAGTTGGTGGAGGTGACGGAGTTGATCTGGCGGGTGATAGTGAGGGAGGAGTCGAGGATGATGCCGAGGTTCCATACGTGATCTGTAAGAGAGGGTGGACTTCCGAGGGTAGAGGGCCACCAGGTGTTGTCCAATGCAGAAGTGGAGTGTCCGAGTATGAGGACCTCGGTTTACTCCGAGTTGATCGTCCACTGGCCTCTGTGTATTCACATAAATCTGCAACCACTCATTGCATTTCCAAAAGTGAGTTCTCTATTATACTTCAGTTAATATATATCTTCACAATATTCCATTAGAGAACACATTTCAATTCTCAATGTATTTCAGGTCCTGGAGACCCTTCGTCAGGGCAATACTGAAATAAAAAAGACAAACAAAATCCTTGGGTATCTATGGAACATAATTATTGCAATGAAAAATTAATGCAGTGCACTAGAACAGGTGATTGGTATTACACATGCTGTACCTTCTGGTTAACCATCTATCATAAAGTGGCCAGAGGATCACCTAATTCTTATACTGAGCTTGTACTTAGACAACAAAATTAAATGGGGGTACTTAATCCCATATATTACTGTCACCTGTGATAAAGAAATAATGTAGCTGCTCAACTGTAATAAATTAACACAGTTGAGTGCTGACATCACAATGTCTGCCACCAGAGCCAACAGCCAAGTTGAAAGACAGCCTACAGAGCATCTTTATAGCTGTAGTTTAAACTAGGAAAACGGAAATTGGCTTTTCCTTTTTCTCATATATTTGTTTGTAAAAATATAATGTGATCAATAGAATGGAGATATAAAGGCACAATGTTTATTTTTACCATGCTACAGGCTAATAACAGAAAGGTAGTACCTCCACAAGTTTCTACACAATCTGAGTTAAAGTATTTTTTTTCCGATTCACACTAAACCAATTCTAACATCCTTTTGCAAAAATTACAAACTGATTTTTGGTATGCTTAAATTCTCACTCCACATTCTGCTTTTATTCTTGAAGTCTGCAAAACACATAGGCGAGTAAGACAACAAGGATTTAAGGGGTTTGTGGGATAGGTGATGATGTTAATATGTATTATAAGAAATACAATACCCTTTTCCATACATCAAAAGGATATTGCAAGTTACCTCAACAGGAAATGGCGCAAAACGTAATGTGGACACACCACATTTTCACAGTGAAAAATGACCCTTTTTTGCAAAGGGCCTAGCTGTAGTTTTTTAACCCTAGCTCTGCCGGCATCTGAGGGAACCGAGCAAATCTATACATTTTTTAAAACTAGACACCCAGGGAAATCCAGGATGTAGTGACTTGACTGGCTCTCACTGGGTTCTGTTACCCAGAATCCCTTACAAACCTAAAACATTGTCCAAAAAAAACACATTTTCCTAACATTTCTGTGGTGGAAAGTTCTGGAATCTTCGTGGATCCGCAAAATTCCACCCACCCCACGTCCCCCAAAGTGTTTAAAATAAAAAAGGTACCTTACTTGCATGGGTGGGTCATGTGCTCGCAACAGGCAAGGGCCCAAAACCTATTGAGGTGACATTAAAATTACCTATTATAAACCAACCTCGTTTTGCAAGGGGGGTCCCATGAGTTTTTGGCCCGAGGCTCGGTGGCCATCTAGGAAAACCCCCCAAACCCACACATTTCTAAAAACTAGACATCCGGGGGAGTCCAGAAAGGTATGGCTTGTGTGGAGCCCGCAACATTCTCCTACCCAGAGCCCCCTGCAAACCTCAAATTGTGCCGAAAAAATCACTTTTTTCTCAAATATCTGCGTGGGAAAGTTCTGGAATCTGCATGGATCCACAAATTTCCTCACACCAAGCATTCCCTCAGGTCTTCTGATCAAAATTGTACCTCACTCACATGGGTGGGTCGAGGCGACATCAAAATTACCTATCACAAACCAACCTGGTTTTGCAATGGAGGGGGTCCCATGAGTTTTTGGCCCGGGGCTCGGCGGTCATCGAGGGAAACCTACCAAACCCACATATTTCTGGAAACTAGATACCCAGGGGAGTCCAGCGAGGTATGGCTTGCATGGGTCCCCCAACATCCTCCTACCCAGAATCCCCTGCAAAGCTCAAATTTAGCCCCAAAAAATCACTTTTTTCTCAAATTTCTGTGTGGAAAATTTCAGGAATATACGTGGATCCACACCTCGTGGATCCAAATCTCCTACCACCCATTGTTCCCCCTGGTCTCCCGATAAAAAAGATACCTCACTTGCGTGGGTAGGTCAAGTACCGGCGACAGACAAGGGCTCAAAACATATTGAGGAGACATCAAAATGAGATAAAACATCCTGATGAGTCCTGACCCCAAAAGACACCTTCCCTGGGTGACTTAACTTTGAGTACTCCGGTGCTCCCGTGGGTGTTGGCCCTAGAACCCCTTAGGTCTAAATGGGTTCGCACAAAGTCCTCTTCCAAGTGTCCTTTATCTTTAAATTTCCAACCGTGACTTTCCCCATAGAATCTAGGGGTCAGTTTTCACTGTG
The DNA here is from genome assembly GCF_964261635.1 of Lissotriton helveticus. Classification (NCBI taxonomy): domain Eukaryota; kingdom Metazoa; phylum Chordata; class Amphibia; order Caudata; family Salamandridae; genus Lissotriton; species Lissotriton helveticus. Next base: position 1,764,871,953 of record NC_136065.1, read on the forward strand.
AAAATGTGCTGTGTCCACGTTGTGTTTTGGGCCCGTTTCCTGTTGCAGGCACTAAGCCTACCCACACAAGTGAGGTACCATTTTTCTCAGGAGACTTTGGGGAATGTGGGGTGAGTTACATTTTGTGGATCCATGCAGATTCCAGAACTTTCCAGAACAGAAATGTGAGGAAAATGTGTTCTTTTTACAAATTTTCAGGTGTGCAAGTGATTCTGGGCAACAGAACCTGGTGAGAGCCAGACAAGTCACCCATCCGGGATTCCCCTGGTTGTCTAGTTTTAGTTTTAAAAAATGTGTAGATTTGCTAGGTTTCCCTAGGTGCAGAGCTAGGGTTAAAAATCGACAGCTAGGCACTTTGCAAAAAAGGGGTCAGTTTTTACTATGAAAATGTAGTGTGCCCATGTTGAGTTTTGGGCCGTTGCCTGTCGCGGGCACAAGGCCTACCCACCCAAGTGAGGTACCATTTTTCCCAGAAGACTTAGGGTAATGTGGGGTGGGTGGAATTTTGTGGATCCACGTAGATCCCAGAAAGTGTTTTTTTTTTAACTAAGTTTGAGGTTTGCAAGGGACTCTGGGTAACAGAACCTGGTGAGAGGCATGCAAGTCACCCTATCATGGATTCTCCTTGGTGTCTAGTATTAAAAAAATGTACAGGTGTGCTAGGTTTACCTATGTGCTGGCTGCGCTAGGGCCCAAAACCCACAGGTAGGCATATTGCTTAAAACAAGTCTGTGCCTAGTGGGCTGTCTGCCATCCTGGGGGGTAGAATGACCGTGGCTATTTTTTTGGTGGTGGGGCATTGGTATGCCTATTCTGGGCAGCCCCCACCCCCACACATAAGAAAGCCAGCGTAATCACTGGTGCCTATTGGGCTTTCTGCCCCCCCCCCCCGGGGTCAGATCAGGGGCCACGGCCCCATCCACCGCCCGGGGTGCAGAAAGACTGTGGCATTTTTGGGGGGGAGATTTGTGGGCATTAGCATGCTCATTCTGGGCTGACCTCACCCCTGAATAAAAAAAAAATCCTGAGGCCTAGTGGGCTTTCTTGGCAGGTAAGGGGCTATTGCCCAAAGATGCCTCTGGGGAGGGGCAGCAAGACTGTGGTAATTGTTTTTGGGGTGGGGGCCTTATCATGCCCATTCTGGGCAGCCCCACCCCTACATTATTAGAAAAATAATTTCCTAGTTTCTACTGGGATTTCTGTCCCCCGGGGGGGCAGATTGGGGCTACAACCCCCATTTGCCCCCGAGGGGGGAGGAAAGACTGTTGTGCCCAAAAGAAAATGGGGGGAGCAAAGGCTCTTGCCCAAGGGGCCGCTCCCCCTCCCTGGTGCTAGTGGGTGGATTTCTGCTTGGGGAGCACCCTCCTGGGGTGATCCCAAAGCAGGGATCCACTAGCGAAGGGTGCTATTGGAAAGGGAGATTTTCCCCATTCCAACGATACCTCTCCCATCTTTTTCGGTGCTCAGGGGACTGAGATAGCCCCACAAGCACCAAAACTGAGAAACTGAAACTAAGTTTCAGTTTCGATTTCATTGTAATGACGATCACTGCATTCAGAACACAGGTTTTTCCATAGTTCGAAACTCATACATTATGCATACATTTAGAGCCAGAGCAGGAGGACGGTCGTTCTCGTACAATGTCTCCAAATTGTGGAACACCCTCCCTCTGCAGATACGAGATAACTTCAACCTAACTAGTTTCCGGAAACAACTCAAAACCTTTTTATTCAGTAAGTAGTAACCTCTGGAGGGCTTCTTCTGTTTGAGTTTCAGCGCCTGGACGCCTCAGGGCAACTGTAGCGCTCTACAAATCCCATTTTCATTTCATTTCATTTCATTTCATGAGGCTCCTTGGAAGCACAGCAGGACTGACAGCAGGACAAACATCTCCTGTATAATATCTCTGTATGAAGTTCAGGTCCGACGTCATCCTTTAGGCCAACACAGTAACACAGCAAGGTAGGACACCTGGGGAGACCTGTGGGTACATATACATCATGTCTTGCTTAGTAAGACAGAGGAGACTGTGACTTCCCGGCTGACACACTGACTAGAGACGCTGAGGTTCCTGCATGCAGTCACTCCAACTCGCAGTGGTCAATCGATCGATCAATCAGGGGTTTTATAAAGCACGCTACTCACCAGTGAGAGTCTCAAGGTGCAGGGAAAGGGGGAAAAGGGAGTTGCAGCTCCAGTTAAGTGAAAGAGCCAGGAAGGCGTGCAGGGTAGGGGAGCATCTGATGTTGACTGGGAGCTCGTTCCAGGCCTTGGCTGCGACGTAGGAGAAGGCTCTGCAAGGGGGAGGTCGCCAGAGGTTCCTTTTGGGCACGTAGAAGGAGACTTTCTTGTTGAGGTACTTGGGTCGGATGTTGTGGAGGGATTTGTAAGCGTGGGTGAGCAGTTTGAAGGTTACTCTGTTTTCGACGGGGAGCTAGTGGCGGTCTCGTAGGTGTTGGGTCATGTGTTTGTGCCATGGGGTCCCGAGTATGAGTCTGGCTGCGACGTTCTGTATGGTCTGGAGCTTGTCTAGGAGAGTTCTGTTGATTCCAGCATATAGGGCATTGCCGTAGTCCAGTTTGCTGGTTATGAATGCGTAGGTGATGGTCTTCCTGTATTTGGGGGGTATCCATTTGAAGGTCTTACGGAGGATGCGAAAGCAGTTAAAGTTGGTGGAGGTGACGGAGTTGATCTGGCGGGTGATAGTGAGGGAGGAGTCGAGGATGATGCCGAGGTTCCATACGTGATCTGTAAGAGAGGGTGGACTTCCGAGGGTAGAGGGCCACCAGGTGTTGTCCAATGCAGAAGTGGAGTGTCCGAGTATGAGGACCTCGGTTTACTCCGAGTTGATCGTCCACTGGCCTCTGTGTATTCACATAAATCTGCAACCACTCATTGCATTTCCAAAAGTGAGTTCTCTATTATACTTCAGTTAATATATATCTTCACAATATTCCATTAGAGAACAAATTTCAATTCTCAATGTATTTCAGGTCCTGGAGACCCTTCGTCAGGGCAATACTGAAATAAAAAAGACAAACAAAATCCTTGGGTATCTATGGAACATAATTATTGCAATGAAAAATTAATGCAGTGCACTAGAACAGGTGATTGGTATTACACATGCTGTACCTTCTGGTTAACCATCTATCATAAAGTGGCCAGAGGATCACCTAATTCTTATACTGAGCTTGTACTTAGACAACAAAATTAAATGGGGGTACTTAATCCCATATATTACTGTCACCTGTGATAAAGAAATAATGTAGCTGCTCAACTGTAATAAATTAACACAGTTGAGTGCTGACATCACAATGTCTGCCACCAGAGCCAACAGCCAAGTTGAAAGACAGCCTACAGAGCATCTTTATAGCTGTAGTTTAAACTAGGAAAACGGAAATTGGCTTTTCCTTTTTCTCATATATTTGTTTGTAAAAATATAATGTGATCAATAGAATGGAGATATAAAGGCACAATGTTTATTTTTACCATGCTACAGGCTAATAACAGAAAGGTAGTACCTCCACAAGTTTCTACACAATCTGAGTTAAAGTATTTTTTTTCCGATTCACACTAAACCAATTCTAACATCCTTTTGCAAAAATTACAAACTGATTTTTGGTATGCTTAAATTCTCACTCCACATTCTGCTTTTATTCTTGAAGTCTGCAAAACACATAGGCGAGTAAGACAACAAGGATTTAAGGGGTTTGTGGGATAGGTGATGATGTTAATATGTATTATAAGAAATACAATACCCTTTTCCATACATCAAAAGGATATTGCAAGTTATCTTAGAAGCCTTTAGCCTCATTCCTCTATATGGGCATGGAACTCCTGGGTGAATTGCTATATTCATATTATACACAGCAAGGGGTACTTTAACCCATATGTAATACATAGGATGCTGCCATCCCTGCATAAAAAACTGTCTCTAATTTTCTTATTATATGGGACTTGTGAAACACACAGTCACCCGTAATAAACAAATGACATACATGCTCAACTGTAGCATAATTAAAGCTGCTATTTAAAAAACACAAAAAAGGAACGCACCTTTTTCTTTCTCTGCTCTGGTTTTGTATATGAAGAGTATTGAGCAGAAAGGAGATATTTAGGGCAACATGATTCGTTTTTTACAGGTCTTAGGTCACTATAAATATAATAGAACGTTTCTGCATGTTTCTACACATTCCAAGCTACATGCCTTTTTAAAATTTGGTATATTGAACTAATTCTAATATCTTTTTGCAACACATATATAACTGTTTTTTAGTGTATAATTTTGCAAGAGATTCTACTTTAAGTCTTCGTGTTTGCAGACATGCTAGCTCATTTATATGAAAGAGTAATCTACATTGTTGCATGTTGATATTTTTGTATGTGATATTTTGACAAACAGCATTCGAAAACTTCAGAGAGCTTTGAACAGGTGGTAAAACATCTTCTACAAGAATTCACACTGCAATATTTCAGAAAATAAAATGTTCTTGCAAGGGATGCAAATGGATCACCAGCCAACATCTTGCAATTGGGGATCACAAATTATGCCCATACTTTTCCATAGACACACTGTGGCCAGCACCACAATGCATAGTAGGCTTTACCCCTTCCAATTTTTGAAGATATACAATGGAACATTCTGTCATTATCCTTATCCATGACTGGGTGCTTAATATGAATCCATCCACGTCTCTATCCAAATGTGGTAGCAAAAAAAGAATATGTGAAACACTCCTTTCTATGTTCTAGCTTGACAGCGCCGTTGTTTCCAGACAATTATGTGAGAATCACCTGGCGAAGGGCCTTGGTTCTGCCCACATGTTGGGAGCCACAAGTTCATGTTTTGATTAGGCTTAAATGTATGCTTTCATAAAAAACGTACTTGCACTCCACATAGCTGTGATCATTTTGCTGATTTATCTAGCTGCCTGAGTTTGAACTTTCAGAGGCACACCTGACACTGTAATGCTAATAAAATGCCTTAGATATCTAGATCATTTATAGTGTTTGTCCCTGCCAGCAGTACGTGGGAAAGGATGGCAGTCATTATCCTACGTGGAAATTTTGGGCTAGCTTGACAGTGCAGCTATCACCTGACCTTTTAACCTACACCAATATTATTCTACAGTTTGTTGCTTCCACACAAATACATATCCATTCCCACGCTATCTACTTACACTGCTTCACATTACCCTACAACATTATTTTAAAGCCAGACCTATTGGCATTGCCAATTGCTACGCTTTTGCTTATTTTAAAATTGTCATACTCATTTTTTCCAATAGAACTTTCTTTTTTTCCATAGAATATCTTTCTGCTAACGTCGAAAAAACCAAACCTTGGTCCTGTGGAAGACATTTGCAACTGTTAAATTGGAATTTACACCATGGAGTGCACTCATTTTTATGTATTATGATCTGTACTAGGGTACCTCGGAAGGTACAGATGGAGGATGACAGACATGTCTCCAAAAATAACAATGACACAGATTACACATGATTTCGTATGGCATAGGGCTTCTGCACCGTTTCGCAAAGGCAGTGTGAGAATCAGTAATCTACCACCATCAGAGACCGTACCTTGGTAATAAGATAAGGAAGCTCTTCGCAAAGACTGTCACTGCAAACAGAGCTCAGCCGAACTAATAGGTAAGTATTTTACTTACAGCGTGCATGTCCTTGTCACATTGATTCTGTGCTGTAGAATTTGCTTTTATGTATAATTTAATCAATTTTTGATTCTGCGAACACAGCATACTTTCTCGAGTCACGGCATGCCAGTTACTGCAATGTTAGCAATTTGAGAAATCGTACTTTTCCAAAAGAAGCTGGAAGCGCATTGATTTGTAAACAGAAATATGAGCACTGTTGATGTTTCTCTTTTTGTAATAGCATAGTATTTTTTGGTTAGCTTGGAAATGCTTGATAAGTGGTTCATAAATAATAGACAAAAGTTGGCCCCATCACAGTTGAAATGGCACTTGGGAGGCATTAAGTGCTATTAGTCCATCTGGAGCTAAGTTCATTAGCCATAGAGGAAGCTGGACTAATTTTGAGTTGCCTAGCCCAGTCCTCCTTTAGACAGGTTCCATCATCCATTGACACAGGAAATTACATCACTGTATATCCCAGCATCCATCTGCACAGGAATGGACATCACTGGTTTCCCACAAACACTTTAGAAGAAGAAGCCAAGCAAGAGAACTCATTTAAGTCACCCGTCTGCACAGGAAGTGACATCACTGGATTTCCTATCAGCTATCTCCACAGGAAGTGACACCTCTGGTTTCCTGCTAAATTTGTCCTTAAAAGAAGAAGCCAAGGAAGAGGACTAATTTCCATCATTCATCTGAACAGGAAATAACATCACCGAATTTCCCAGCAGCCTTCGACACGGTCGATCATGCCACCCTGATCGACCGTGTCTCAGCAATAGGCATTCACAACAAGGCCAAAGAGCTTCTCGCCTCCTTCTTAACGGACCGTTCTCAGACAGTAAGAATGGGCCATTTCACCTCCCTTACCGTCACCCTTCCCTGCGGAGTCCCGCAGGGATCCTCGCTAAGTCCGACACTGTTTAACATTTATGTTGCGGACTTAGCGAGGGTGATAAAAACCTACGGTATCGCCTTCACGACCTACGCCGACGACACCCAATTGGTGCTATCAGTGCACAACGATGGCTCAGCAGTTGCTGCCAACTTTCAAGAAGGAATGCTGGCGATCAGTTCCTGGATGTCATCAAACTGTCTCAAACTGAACTCTGACAAAACAGAGGTGATGACATTCGGGAAACTGAAACCTACTTGGTCCCCTCTATGGTGGCCAACTAAGATGGGAGCCCCACCAGTACCTGTCACTAAGGTTCGCAACCTTGGAGTGACGTTTGACAACAAAATGACCTTCCACCATCATGTCAACTCTGTGGTTTCCTATAGATGTGTGAACACGGTCAGTGCGCACATCCCAGTGTTTGGGCACTCCCTCTAGTTCAAAACAACAGACTCCGTTGAATTTCCAGAATTTATTAGATTTAATCTGATCTTTTCATAAATGTTTCATTGATGGATTAATAGCATCCAAGTCATATGGCTTTACATAAAGTCATCGTTGCTCCAATGCATTTCGGGTGCATTACCCTTTCTCAAGGAGCTCTGAAAGTAAAAACGAACTGCATTTATGACAACGTTACATTCTCAAAACGTAAAAAGCAAATATGAACATTTCCCAGAAGTGAATTTAAAACAACAGGAGCAAGTGAAAAAAGTGAAAAAAGTAGGGAAAATGGTGACTTGCAGGGGAGGCGGTAAAGGCTGGTGAGTATGGATTAAAATGCCGGGGTACCACGATGATGTTGGAAAATTATGGGCTCACCCAGACGAAGTCAGAAGTGCCCATGGGTGGGTAACAAGTAACAGAGGTGAAAAGAAGTGAAAAGAAGTCTAAGGTGTGCTCACGTAGACTTGAAGCTGTAACGCGGTGCTGTGAAAAAAACGGAAGATTAGCATTTGACCAAACAAACTGTGTTTGAGTCTGCTAAACTTAGCGGAGGCTGGCTGGCAAGGGCGGAACTTGACTTACCTAGCGGGATTCTATGGGGGGACTGTCAAAGTCTCCAAACGGGTTAGCTGCAAGTCGGCTGCTGCGCGTTATCGCCCGGTGGGTGATGGGGCTTGTAAAGGAAACTGACTCGGTGATAACAGGAACCCGAGTTACCGGTGGTGGAGATCAAGGAAGCGTCGGCTATGGGGGCCATATTGGAATGGGTGAAAAAGGGAAACCTGAACGAGAGGGTGTGTCACTGAAAAATGGTGTAAAGGTGAAATGAACGGAGAGGGCAAGGTGAATAACACAAACCAATGAGGGTAGAAGGGGATAATGAACGATGTTACATAAAATGAAAAATGCAATAATGAGAAAGATAATAATTATGAAAAAATAATACAACAATGGCATTTCAAAAACTCGCAATAGATCAAAGTGTCCTTATATACCCGGCCGGGTATTTATAAAAAGCAACTTAGTTCGATCCGGTCATTCAGACCAAAAGGTTTACAGGCTTGCAAGCGATAAATCCATGACGTTTCTCTTTGCAGAAGGAACTTGTTGTTATCTCTTCCTTCCTTTTTATCAACAATTTCAAGGACCATGAACTTCAACTGTGCAATAGTGTGGTGACTTTCCATGAAGTGTGTTGCCACACTGGATTTTGTTTGCTTTGTCCGAATATTGGATTTGTGCTCATTCAATCTAACCTTTATTTTGCGTTCTGTTTTACCTATGTAGATCTTTCCACAAGGACATTTCAGTAAATAAATGAGATTAGATGAGTCGCATGTTGCATTAACGTGCACTTTGATTTCTGTACCTCTCATTGGGTGATTTATTTTACTGCCAGTGATGATGTTGTTGCAGTTATTGCAGTTGTGGCAAGGTTTTGTGCCTTTGTAGATGGTTGGACTTGGTGTTTCTTTAGAAAGAATCTCCTTTAGATTATTGGCTCTCGAGTACGCAAAGATGGGGGGATTTTTGAACATTTCATGAAAATCGGGTTCAGATGCCAAAATTCTCCAGTGCTCTAGGATGATTTTCTTGTATCTTCCGCTTAACGTGGAATATTTCGAGACAACTACCATACGGTTTGAGTCTTTCTTAGTTGTTTTCTTTAAGGCTGTTTCACGGTCAATAGTAGAAACTTTGTTAGTGGCCTCATTGGTAGTCTCTGGTGGGTATCCTCTAGCTGCAAATCTAAGGTTCATTTCATTAATCCTTTGGGCATATGTATCTGGGTTGGATACTATGCGTTTTAGTCGTAACATTTGACTGTAAGGGAGGTGACGTTTTAATGAGTGTTGATGGAAACTTGCAAAGTGCAACGTGTTATTCCGGTCGGTTGGTTTCCTATAAAGATCAGTGGTTAAGCCCATGTCAGATCTGGTGATTGACACGTCCAAGAAGTTGATTCGAGAATCATCCAAATTCCAAGTCAATTGGATTCTTTGGTCTTTGGTGTTGAGGTTGCTTAGTTCATCTTCCAGCATGATTCTGCTGCCTTTCCACAAGAAAAATAAATCGTCAATGTACCTGACGTACATTAACAAGTTGTTGGTCCAAGCTGGATTGTCGTAAATGTGCTGTTGTTCAAAATCAGACATATAGATATTGGCATACGCTGGCGCGGCGCAGTTGCCCATGGACATGCCAGAGGATTGTTGAAACCACTGTTTGTTATGGCAAAAGTAGCTGTGATAAAGAGTGTAAATCATCAGCTCCATGAGGAGAACTTGCATAGCTTCGGGGATGTTGCTGTGTGTGAGAGTTTTCTCAATAGCTTCAATACCCCCTCCATGTGGAATGGAGGTGTATAAACTATTCACATCCGCTGTGCAGAATATTAGATTGTCATTTTTGTTGATCACAATTTCAGATAGTTTGAGTATAAACTCGGTTGTGTCTTTCACATAACTTTTGAGTTCCTTAACGAGAGGTTGAAGATACCGGTCTAGAAATTTACCTATAGGTTCATGCAAAGATCCCTTGGTGGACACGATTGGCCGCATTGGCGGATCCATTAGGTTTTTGTGTATCTTTGGTAGTAGGGTCATAGTGGGACTTCTTGGGAAATCAACCAGTAGGAATTTTTTAGTTCGCTCATCAATGGTACCTTTGTCGTAAGCTTTATCGATAATCGCAACTAATGCGGTTTTGTATAAGTTGGTTGGATTGGATTCTAGAGGAATGTAGGTCTCAGTTTGGCCAATGTGGTCATTCATTTTTGCGTTGTACATACTAGAATTCATCACGACGAGGGCCCCGCCTTTGTCAGCCTTAATACATTTTATCGATTTGTTGTTAGCCAGCTTTCTCAAAGTGTCCTTATCCTTTTGTGTTAAATTTGTGGTTTTAGTTTTTTTCTTGAAGTTTATTTTTCCCAGGTCCTGCTTGACCAATGTCTCGAAAGTGTCTATACTTTTGTGGCTCACTGGTGGTATATACGAGCTTGTTGGACGAAGTCCACGTAGTTGATCTGGTTTTTGATCAGTTGGTGGTGGAATCACGTTTTCAAAAAAATGTCGTAACCTAAGTTTCCTGGTTAACTTAAATGTACTAGTCTCCAATTCAAGTAAGTTGGTAAATGAGGTTGGAATAAAGGAGGTGCCTTTTTGTAACAGATCAGTCTCATGTTCCGTTAATTCAATATCAGAGATGTTGATGACTAACGATTCGTCTTCTTTCTGTCCTTTTTGGAGCCTCTGGTATTTGGAACCTCTGGTTCCTTTTCTCTTACTTCGCCTGGGTCGTCGGTGTCTGGGGGGCCTTTCTCTAAAAAAGAGACACTGGCAGATGTGGAAGCATTCTCATCCACTTGATTTCTGGCTTGTTGTTGATTCCTGGGGTCCAAAGTTGTCTTTCTTGGTTGCCTATTCGAGGTATCGCTCCCGGAGGACGAGGTATCAGTGTGTTGGCTTGACGGTTTATTGCGGCGACGTTGGGCGTAGATGTCAGCCCAAGTGTAGACCTCATCAAGTTGGTAATCCAATGTGTCACGTCTGAATTTCCTGAGTTTCCTATCGTTGATATCCTTGGTGTGTTTTTCTAATTGCGTTTTCATGTCTTCTAACATTTGAGCAATGTCTTCAGTGGATTTAAAAGCTTCAAGCTCTTTCTCAACTTCCTTAATTTCATTGGTGAGTTCGGTCAGGATGTTAGAAAGTTCTTCAATAATAAGTAATATCAAGTCTAGGCTACACTTGTTAAGAATGGCGTTCCACTTGGCTTGAAAATTTTTAGAGTTCTTACATAGAGACGGCTTTAAGGCAATTCTGAGTCCACGGGGGATGCGAAGGGCTTGGTGATATTTCACTAATGTCTTAGCGTGTAATTGCTGGTTGATGCGACGTTTAGATAGATATAGAAGATGTTTGACACATTGTTCTCTAGTGCGAGTGCTGGATTCCTGTGAGACGTCATCTTGGATTAATGCATAAATGCGTTCTTTTTCATCATCTCCATATGCTAGGAGGTCAGCTCTGGCTTCTGTGGATTTTGAGATGGTCTCGTATTGCATTTTAAGGCGTGCTATTGCCTATTTGGGCCTCTGTGGTTTCCTCATCCTTTTTCATACTGAAAAGGATCAAAAAACTGTTACCCTATCTTCCCACTTCAGCTGGCAAAACCTTAATCAGCACGTTGGTTTTCTCGAAAATAGACTATTGCAATGCCCTTTTTCTGAACGCCCAGGAAAAAGTCCTTAACAGGCTGCAGTTAGTTCAGAATGCCTCAGCCAGAGTCTTACTGGGCATCCCTAAATTCTCTTCAATCTCCCCTTACATTCAACAACTGCACTGGCTCCCTGTCAAGAGCCGTACAAAATGTAAGGCACTGTGCATCGCCTATAAATCCATCAACAACTTAGGCCCACAGTTTCTCAAAGACGCCCTCTGCCCGCTTGAAAACTCAAGAACGCTTCGTTCCTCCTCTGCCCATCTGCTCAAAGTTCCACGAACTAAAAGAGCCAACTGGGGTGACAGATGCTTCACGATTTCTACAGCCAGACTCTGGAACACACTCCCCCTTTACATTAAAACGGCTCCTACTCTCATCAGCTTTAGGAAGAAACTGAAAACCTCGCTTTTCTCGCGGTAAATTTCTGCCACAGCATCATTCTGTATATTGAGCGCCGAGACACCTCCGGGTATTTGCGCGCTATAAAAATCGCAAAAAACATAAACATAAACATAAACTAGTGACATCTATAAAGCCCCCGACTTTAGCAAAAGTGGCAGGAAATTTGCTTCAAACTACTCTGGTTCTAGCTCTGATTCTAGTTGCGACCAAGATGTTACGAATCTTCCACCACAATTTACAAGAGGCCGTGGCAGGGGAGGGAGACATCAGAACTTTGCAGGCCCACAGAATTTCTCAGGACAACCCTGGTGGCCTCCTACGCCGTGGGGCACTCCTGGAATTTTCCAAACACCTTTTCAACCACCAATGGGCCCGTGTACTGGTTATCCCGGCTTTAACAACCAGCCTTTTTTAGGATTTGGTCCCCGCCGATCACGAGGAAAGAGAAGACCGGCACAAGCTCAAACACAGGTGCATTGGCAAGATACATCGGCACCCAGCACATCAGGACCCCATGCGGGCACACGGAGCCAAACGAGAAGGAGTGCCCAAGAATGAACACGGTACAGGAACCTTCTTTATGTGTGAATCTAAGTTGTAGAACTTTATCAGCTACTGCAGAAATAGTTCTTAATAAAGGTTTGGGTTTTGTCACAACAGATAACGGGCCCCTTTCCAATTCCAGATAGAGCTAGCACAGTTCTTTCGAAAATTAAGATTGTACTATTTCTTTAAAGATAAAGAACATGTTCCTAGTGATCTAACTACTGATACAAATACTGGGCTCAGGAACAAATCTACCTTTCGTTCACCGACAAGTGCCATACCCTCACAAGATATGACATTTGAAAAGGCAGTAAAAGATGACATTGAAAAGATCTGGACTTCCCCCACGACTGGATATAACAATCTATCTAGGCAAGAAAGTCTAGCCTTAAGAACTCTCACGCAGGATCCCATGATAACGATAAAACCCGCTGACAAAGGGGGATCCATTGTTATACAGGACACAGTTACATATAGGAATGAGTGTCTACATCAATTGAATGATAGATCTTCTTATCAGCCTCTTTTAGAAGATCCCACTGTTAGATTGACGAATGACATTAAGGTTTTGGTGGAAGAAGCTTCAGAAGAAGGTTGGATTACCCCTTCTGAGGCACAGTTCTTACAGGCAACACATCCAACTATGCCTTATTTCTACACCTTGCCTAATGTTCACAAGACCGAGAGACCCCCTCCAGGAAGGCCGATCATCTCTGGCCAGGGTTCACTTTTAGAGCCACTCTCGTCTTTTGTAGACTACTTTTTAAGACCAATTGTACATACCATGCCAACGTATCTGAAAGATACCACCGATGTCCTGAGAGTGTTACCTGAAATAGAGTTTAACCGCGAGACAGATTACCTAGTCTCCCTGGATGTTGTGTCATTATACACTTCCATCCCCAGGATGAGACTCTAGAAACCATCAGGTCCATCCTGGATGATGTAGATCTGGATTCCATTACTCCAGTTTCCTTCATAATGGCCTTAGCTAAAATTGCCATGAAGGATAACTACTTTAAATACGAGGATACCATCTATCTCCAGATTTCGGGGACCAGTATGGGCAGCATTTTTGCCCCATCGCTGGCAAGTCTGTATGTCCATGCTTTCGAACAAGAGTTGGTGCTCACACCTGGAAACCCGTTTTTTACGTCAACTGTATGGTGGAAGCGATACATTGACGATATCTTGGTCGTGTGGAGAGGCGACCTTGATTCTATTAATCTCTTCCATGAATGGCTCAACCTACAAAACAGGTTTCTTCGTTTTACCATTGAGACTAGTAAAGAGAAAATTTCCTTCCTAGATCTCTCTATTTATACTACCTCTACCGGGCTAGAAAGTGAACTCTTTCGTAAGCCTATGGCTAGGAATTCTCTTCTCTAATATGAAAGTCAGCACCCCAAGTCACTACGTGACAATTTACCATTCGGACAGTTCCTCCGTGTTAGGCGGAACTGTTCCACTCCTGAAACGTTTGCAAAACATGCTGCAGATCTTTCCAACCAACTGGTAGCTAGACACTAGCCTACCAAACTGGTTAGACGTTCATTAAAACGTGCCACTAATAACAATTGTGAGGCCCTCCTTAAATATCCAACAGTGAAACCACCTTTGACACATCTAACCTTTGTCAGCACCTTTAATTCCCAGTCCAATGCCGCAAAAAAGATCCTTAAACGACACTGGTGTATCCTGAATTGCACTAATGAGAAGATTGATTCTCCTTTATTTGCGTTCAAACGCTCCAACAATTTACGTGACCACCTAGTACACACACGCCCGAGAGAAGCCCCTAAAAATCCTTTGGGTACTCTATGGGATTTACCAGCTGTAACCAGCCACCACCCTTGTGGTGGTTGCTCGGTTTGCCCGCAGACATCCAAGGTGATGAATGTTGATATTGGTACCAATCGTCCTTGGGAGCTTAGGCAATTCACGAATTGCAACAGCTCTAATCTGATTTACCAACTGAAGTGTCCGTGCAATGAGCGTTATATTGGTATGACCACCAGCAAAGTCCGAACGCGTATGTTGGAACACAAGAGCACCTTCAGGTGCAAGAAAAGTGTCTCCAAGTTGACTACGCATTTTCTACAACATAACCATGGAGAATCAGATTTCACGTGGTTTGTTTTGGAAAAGCCTTTTATCCCTTCTCACATCAGTGATGTTTCCAAGTTTCTGCTTCACAAAGAACAAAAATGGGTGTACAAATTACACACCGACAGTCAAGGACTAAATGATGAAATACCGTGGTTCAGCTTAAAGTAAAAGAGACCATTCAACTTGAGTTTGTGGTGACGTTTGTTTCTTCACTCTGCCACAAATAACTTACTGTAGCCGAGGTGATTTACTATGCCCGCTGGTTCAGCCACATATGAAAGGGCGGTTTCTTGGCAATGACTCACTTTATATTATCAACTAATTATAGACAAGTACAATTTCAAGATATACACATTGCATTAATTTTCATTTTGATTTTTATTGTTCTGCTGTTGCAGCTATACGTGATATTTGTTAGTATTCGAATATTTCCTGCGCTTTTAATATGATATCACACTAGATTATAAACTTATATCGTTATTCCAACATGACATGGTATTTGAGGATGAATTCATTTTGTCGAGCGCGATATATATCACAATACAAACATTCACTATACTTCTAATACGATCCCGACATTGAACTACAAACGGGGAGCGTATAACGCACTTTCATAGTTCTTTACCGCTCCCGCGAGATTTCGGAGCATGGATGATGCCACTCTGTAGTCCATCTCTGATCTCGCGTTATTACGGAGGTAGTCCTTTGGAAACGAACGCGTCCTGGTTGGAAAAAGGCGTCTTCCCTATCATTTTTTGAGAAGTAAGTTTGTTTTTTTAAAACTACTTGGCCACTGATGCATTTGTACCGAAGTCTGTGGTAAAGGTTCACGAAATAACTTATACACTTTAGACCACAATGACGGTGCAAGCACACAATAGGTCGGCCACTAGACCATTCAAATTCGACCGGTCCGGTTGTTCTCGTTGCCTCCCCCAAACTCAGTACAGGCTCGAGACAACGACGGACAGGTAAGCTCAGGCAGGAGAAGTTATTACTCGATCTCCTGTGTGTTTTTGTTCCCCCCACCAATGCCTTTGTTTGCAAATAAATATTTTTGATGTATAGAGCTTTGCCTATACATGCATTATTATTTGACTGCTAATTATTATAAATTGCTAGTTTTGTCTAAAGCTCAGAGATTTAGACTCTGCTCTTTCGCCGTGGAGAGGTTGAGGGGTCTTTTGTCTAGAGTGGGGATATTTCTGATGCTAGTTCTAAAGTGAAGAGTTTGCCTCTGAAGGTAGATTATTTGTACGTGGGCCTTATTTATTAATATAACTCAGAATGGAACAGACAACTTCTTCCTTCTGGGTTGTTTTAAAGCCCGGTTTTTCTTGCCTTTACAGAGCAGGGCCTCACAGTTCCTGAGTTAGGTCCAGGAGAGGTGAGGTCTGTTCCCCGGACAAACTGGGTGAGTGAATATTATCTTAGAGGGCGTTTATAGATGCCACTGATGATACTTTTGCAAGCACAATGAGTATTCTAATTATGTATTCAATCTGGTTGTTATTATAGATGTATGAAACACCGGTTGACACGGAGAAGCACTTAACAGATGACGGAAACTATATCCTTTTTATGTCATTTTGATTTATTCTCACATGTTTTTGTTATCACATGCAGTAGCATCAATTAGTTAGAACAGAGGCCCTGAAGAAAGCCTAGGGTCCTATACCCAAGAGGCTGAAACATGTTGGCCCCATGCAGGTATTTGGTTAAACTGCATTTAGTTGTTGCACTGTTTTTGTTTTTAATAGGAAGAGGCTGTATCATTAATTAAATATTCTCTTATCGGTTCTCTATCCTATTTTAGATTCACCACTTTTTCACAGGTTTTTTGTTTGCACTGCACTTATTCTCATCAGATCTATACCATTTGGTCTATAAGTGATTGTGGTTTTGAAACCCTTCTTCCTGATATGGGTACGATCTTTGTCTCAATGATCTAGAGACATATGACCCTGGAAGGATGACCAAATGATCATATTGATCATACAATTATTTTGATGGGAATCCCGAATGTGTTTCCAACACAATCACTATTAGTTTACTCTTGTGTCTTTCATGTCTGAACTAGTGAGTCTTGACTTAACCTGGTTGTACTAATCTAGACATCCAGTTATTTGTTTGTTTGATATAGAGGTCCCCTTTCCCTCTCGTTAGACCCCTAGGTTCTTGTGTTGTTAATACAAGGTGGAATCGCCATCATCCACAAGAACGCCATCAGCTGCAACACTTTCATGGACATGTCATCCTCCAACTTCAAACACTTGTTGTTCAAGCTCACGTCACAGCCAATTTCACCATAAGTGGCACTCTTATCTACTGACCACCTGGACTGTGCACCACCTTCACCAACATGATGATGCACTTTGTTGAACCTCTCGTCCTAGACGCTAGCAATTGCATCCTACTTGGAAACTTCAACTTCCACCTGGAAGACTATGTTGACCCCAAAACAAAAGCAGTTGTTTAAAATCTTGGAAGCCTGGTACTCACCTAACGAGTAAAGGGACCTACCTGCTTTGCAGAACTCTGCATGGTTCCTATTTTCACCACTTTTGGCAATGTACGACTTGAACAGCCCACACCAATCACCTGCAATGACCATACCCTCATCAAGTTCAGGATTCGCATCCAAGTCCAATGCATACGCATTACCACCAGACCAGCCATGGAAACATTGGTGACAAAACTGGAACACTACTCTCCACACCCACATATGTAAACACAGGAACAGCCTTCCCAAAGCCATAGTGAATTTCAGTAATTGGATCACCTCCTGAGCCGACTCACTGGTCCCCCTCAAACACAGCAATAAAACAAGATCTAGACCCCATGCCAGTCGGTACACGTAGGAACTGTTGAAATGCCGCTGCAAACAATTGGAGTGTAAATGAAGGGTGAGCCTGGACAATGCAGACAGTAGCACCTTCATATCTGCCTTGAGATGTTCCCACCAAATGCTCCGGAGCACCAAATGCACCACTCCAGTAGACCACATCTATGACAGCACCAACAGAAGCAAAAAAAGTCTTCACCAGCGGCCCCTCCTACTCAATCACGCCCTCACTGGACCTCTGCAATAATCTCTCTCAATTCTTCAGCAAAGACAATCACAGCCGTTACAGCAATTTCAACCCACTATTGCCGCCAACCTTGCCAAATGTCTCCAGATCTTATCCAAAGAACCAATGCTGACCACATGGCTCACCATCACCCCAGGAGAAACTGCCGCCACCAGGAAGTCCATCCACTTAGGGGCCCGGACAGACCCCTGTCTTCACCATGCATCATGCTCACGATCACTCTGAATGCCTCCACCTCTTCTGCAACCTTCCCAGATGCTTAGAAACATGCAACTGTCCGCGGATTGCTGAAGAAACCTTCCACAAACACCTTTAACTTTCTCTAACTACAGACTGATCTCCCTGCAACCATTCCCAGCCAAGGTCTTGGGAAAAGTCATCCACAGACACCTCTCTAAGTACCTCAAAGACTACCAACTCCTCTGCACCACTCTCTCTGTTTTCAGACCCAACCACAATGTGGTGATGTCATTTCTTTTACATTCCAGAACTGTTTCTCTGGAATGTATGTGGTGATGCGCAAGCACGGAGAGGTCAGGCATCGATGATTCTACATCATCACGTTCAGTTCCTAATAACGCCAGCAGCCATTTTACAAGCGAGCGGCAGACACAGGCGCACTGATAAATAAAGCATCAGGAAATTACAAAGTTATCCTGTTTACTTCTCACTCCCGCCAGCGGCCATTTTGGAACGGGATTGTCAATATTTAGAGGGATGTATTAGTAGCGGATACCTCGATTACATTGTAAAACAACCTCCAACGCTTTTCCTAATCCAGTTTCAACGTTGTTTTTACCAAGCTGCTTTTACTGACTTTTGGTTTTTAAGCATATTTGCTTAAAACAAAACATCTGCTGCGTTTCACAGAATGTATCTAGAGCATTCATGATATGCACATGTCAACAAGCCTATGAAGTTCTGAAGATTGTGCATCCGTGACGTGCACATGCAGTCCAGAATATTATTCTTCAAGGTATCTATCATCTGTGATCCACACACAAACGTTGGATGGATCAGCTATTTCCAGTAACTTTGTTCTGTTTGGTTAAAGTTTTAGGTCTAATTTTGCACATTTTCTGTCCCAATAAATGTTTATTTTCATTTTCTCCTCATGGGTACTATGCAAAACGTCAATGCTCCTCCTCCATTTCTTCAATCGCCTGGTGATCCACCTGTTTCTCTGATGAATTGATACAGTGCTTTCACCAAGTATTTGGGAGCTATTGGGGGGAACAGATATCACCTCAAAGGTAAAAGATTTTTATTGAAACAAAATCTGGGGTTTGAGGGTCAATCTATTTATGAGCATTTGCCACCTTACCAATTACAGCAGGATTGAGATGAGTTAGATGACTATGAGTAAGCTGTGAAAAAATTTGAAAAACAATTTGATGTTCAGCCAAGCTTGATTGTAAACAGACACACATTTTTCACTAGGGAGCAATTACAGGACGGGTCAATAGACACATATGTAGCAGTGTTACGCATGTTGGCTGCAGAATGTGAGTTTGATCATTTCACAGATCAGCTTATTCATGACCAGATAGTAGTGCGCTGTTGGGAAAAAAAGGTCCAAGAGAATCTACTAACTATGAGAAATCCAAGTTTGATAAAAAAACTATTGATGTAGTGAAAGGCATCAAAGTTTCATTTAAGGCTTGCAAGGAACTTACACGTAGGGAAACCAGTGATGTATCTGTGGTGAATGACAAAAGCAGTCCCAAACAAAATATTGCTGGCAAAAAATGCTAAAAAAAAGAATACAAAGAGGTTTTATTTTGCACAGAAAAACATCTGTTTCAGGTGTGGTTACTCTAATCATGTTCTTGATGGTCGACCATGTCCTGCTAAGAATGTTAAATGCAGGTTATGTGGGAAAATTGGCCATCTTGTGAAAGCTTGTCAATCATCCAAGGATAAGGTCAACGCCATACCAGATGGTGATTTGTGTGACAGCTCTGAAGAGGAACAGAGCATTGAGAGTGATATTGTGGTTGTTGTAGAAGGTGGTGAGTCAAACTGTGCTGATCCTTATGAAGACATCTTGGTTGATGGTAAGGTGTTGAGACTTCTCATTGATTCAGGCGCAAGGGTGACAATGGTGACTGATGAGTTGTTCTTAGAGGTTTGGGTTAACCAGGAATTACTCCCACCAGACAGGAATCCTGTAACTTATGATGGGAGGAAGATTGAACTGTCTGGGTATTTTGAGTGTCATCTCAAGTTTTAAAACTTGCACTATTTTTGGTAAAGTGTACGTTGCTAAGAAAGGTTTAAACATCCTTGGTTGGTACCACCAAGGCCTTTTCGGAATGACACTTAGGCCTGGGAGGAGAGTTGAGGTTTCTTTGGTCACTGATGGAATTCTAACTGATAGTGGAGTGGTGTGGCTCACTGGTTAGAGGCGGCAGACCCAGAAGCAGAGAACGACCCGGGACCAGGGTTCAATTCCCGACGCGGCAGGGTCGTGGACCAGGGTCAGCGGACTCGATAATTCTCGCCTTGGTGCCTACTCTAACCAGGGATCACACTCGGCAACTCTGGGCATTAGCTTGCCTCATCTCTACAACGGCCCCCCACATTCGCCGGGGATGCTTGGTTTCACCTTGGAGATACCCAGTAGGGACCATCTCACAGGGATAGCCAGGACGGGTTCCCTAGCGGTCTACAGCGCCACGACGCCTCAGGGCAGCAGTGCGCTTTACAAGACACATACATACATACATAGTTCTTCGTATGCTATTGATCACGGTACAAAGTGGACTGGGCTGTTTGGTTCATTCTTTAGTGACAAGTTAGGTAAGATCGAAGGGTTCAAACACAGGATCAAAGTTCAAAGGGATGTCATCCCTGATAAGCACAAATAAAAAAAATGCACCTTTCAGTGTTTATGATGAGTTAGCCAACATACTGAAAAAAATGTGTGCGGGTGGTGTGATTGAAACGATTGAGTCATCTTTGTGGTTATCTCCATTAGTTATTGCCAGGAAAAAGAATGGCTAATTGAGAGTCGCATTGATCTTATGAGCCTTAACAAAGCTATTTGGGTGGATTCACATCTTCTACCCAGAATTGATGACATCATCAGCACTTTCTCTGGTACAAAGTTCTTTGCAAAAATTGACCTGGCGTCCGCCTACCATCAGGTTGTGCTTGATGAATCTTCACGTCACCTCACAGCTTTTGTGTCACCGGTGGAGACTTTTCAATTCAAGAGAATGCCTTTCGACTTATCATCGGTGGCTTCCATTTTTCAGCATGTGCCTGAGAATATTCTAAAAGGGATTGATGGTGTTGTGACATTCCAGGATGATATACTTGTATACAAAAGTTTGGGGTTGTCGCCAAGTATAGCAAATGTGAATTTGTGAAAAGAGACATTGAGTATCTGGGGCATGTAATCTCCGAAAAGGGGATTGAGCCCAGACTGGGTTTAGTCGATGCAATCACTAAGGCGCCTACTGCTAAGAGCAAGGAGAATGTAGTGTCTTTTCTAGGTCTCTGTGAATTTTATTCGAAGTTTATTCAGAATATTTCAGCAAAAACTGTTAAAAAACAAACATTTATGTGAGGTGAATTGTGTCAGGATGAATTTCAAGCTTTGAAGAATGAGATTGTGCTGGCAAGTGTTCTTGCACCATTTGACTCCTCCAAAGAGTGTATTATCACTGTTGATGCAAGCAACGATGGTTTAGGTGCCACCATCGCTCAGCTGAAGGGTTCATCTGAATTGACTGTTGGTTTTGTCTAGAGGTCTTTGACGGTAAACGAAAAAGGGTTTTCGGTAATTGAAAAAGAACTGTTGTGGTGTTGTTGGGCGGTTGAACGATTCAAATGCTTTATTTGGGGGCAGAAATTTACCCTCAAGACCGACCACAAGCCTTTTCTCAGCCTTCTGGGTGATTCTGTCATTAAAGATCACACACCCAGGTTGGCCAGGTTAAGCTCAAAACATTTGCAGTATAATTTCACTGTATAATACATTCCTAGTGGAAGAAACACAAGGGCAGATTATTTTTCTCGTTCTCCTCTACTGATTATCCTCTGAATGTTGCTAAAGAAGATGAAGAATGTTTAATTTCTAGTGTTGATGTATGTCATGATACTAATTTCATGGAACAGGAGTGGGTTGATGAATCTGCGAAAGATGAGGAACTTGAATGTGCCAGGAAATTTGTCATGGGTGGTTGGCCTAAGGAGAAAGCCTTACCGTATGGTTTGCAGGCTTATTTCAAGGTTGCTGATGAGCTTTCCATCAAGATAAAAGGGATGCTGGTACATGGTGATAAATGTGTTCCTCCTGTTGGTTTGAGAGATCGAATAATCATGTAGGTTCATGAGGGTCACTTAGGTCAGACTATCACCAAGAGGAAGATCAGAGACAGTTATTGGTGGCCTGGTATATATATTGCCATCATTGCCGGAGTTTAGGCGTGTATCATGTGTGCCACTAGTAATAAGGGCCTCAAAACTGAAGCTGTTCCCCTCCAACCCGTCAGTTTGCCTGAGAGTGTGTGGTCCAAACTGCCTATAGTAACGCCGTGATTTGCAAAGGAAGGTACTGTCTCTTCAACCTGGACCCCGTACTCGGAGGATCTATTAGGAGCTTCGGATTGGAAGGATATATGTTTTTGATCTGAGGACTGACTGTCCTTTACCTGGGACAATTGCCTTGTGCTAGATGCTGCAATTTGGAAACTTATTAATTGTTCTGCCTGAACAAATACGCCTACGCTTACCCATTGGAAGCTTGCTATTGATAAATTTTGCCCTGACGAAGTCTAGTGGTCTTAACGACCTAGACGAAACACGTGTTGGCGGTGGTTGTGGTTTTTCACTTGTAAATATATGAAGATTGGACTCCATCAATTGAATGAAAGAAAAATCTTTTCATGAAGAATAAAATGAGGAGCACCTAAAATATTGGGACTTGATTTCTTGAACTTATTTGAACTTTTTCCAGCTCAGGATCTTGTGCTTGTTCAAACTGCCTATTGATTTCATTGGTCCTTTCAGTACATTGCCATGGAAATTCAAATTTGCTATTGTAGTTGGGGACCAATGCAGTAAATGGTGGGAGGTGAAATTTGTGGAAGAACCCAACACCTCTGGTGTTGTCAAGTTTCTCAGTAATCTGGTTTTAAGACAAGGATGTCCCAAAGAGATTGTCTCTGACAATGGAGTGCAGTTTGAATCGAGAGCAATGAAAAATTCTCTGGGTAGCAATGCCATGCGACACAAACATGTTTCCTTATATCGCCCACAAGCAAAGTGGCTTGTAGAAAAAATAAACTGCACCCTGGTGGAATGCATACAATGGGCTGTACAGAACAAGGTAGAGTTGTGTCAAGCTGTGGAGGACATCTTATAGTCACACAGGTCCTGTGCCAATGCTGTTTCTGTTTTTTCATTGTTTGAAATCATGTGGGGGCGCACTCCTGCCTCCAGGTTGTGTCCTGCATGGTTGAGGGAGTATCAAGCTAAGAGTGATCGCATGTTGGGTGTGGATAATATTGTTATACCCAGAGTTGTGAAGTTTCAAGCAAAACTGAAAAGTCAGTGTGATGCAGTGCATAGGGAGCAAACCTATTAGGTCAGATCTGTGTGTTGGGGATTGGGTATGTTTCAAAGATCCCAATCATGTTGCAAAGGGGATGCCAAAATTCAAAGCACCCGTGTGAGTGTAAGTTGTGACCAGGAATGATGTTCGCATGGACAGAAATAAATGGTGGAACAAAGTTAGAGTCTTCATTTCCATCCTCCTCTTCTGATATGACTGATATCAGTTCTTCTTCTGGCTTTGTTCATCTTCCCAAACAGAGGAATAGTGGTTGTACTATCACCAAACCTTTCAGGTTTCGTGATTAACTCTTTCTTTTGACTTTAGCTTGTTTGCCGAATACCCTTAGTGATATTTATCAGTTTCTGTTTTATTTCTTTGTGCACATGTTGCTGTTTAATTGCAGCTGATTTTCATTTTGTTTTTCTTTATTTCTTTTCATTAATTTACTGTGATGTTTCTGCCCTTTTTGTATTTTGTATAAGAGAGGGAGATATTGTGGTGATGTAATTTCTTTTACATTCTAGAACTGTTTCTCTGGTATGTAGAATCTTTTTGTTGGTCTGGGGTAACAAAATTCCAGACGCTGTGACTAATACATCCAGCGCTTGAAGATCATACATTTTCTGCCTCTTCATTTACACTACGTTACTACACACAGCCCGAAAACTGCCCTTATTGATGCTACTGATGTCATCCGCATGACTGGATAGAGGAGACATAGCGGCTCTCATCCTCCCAGACCTCTCTGCAGCATTTGACGTGGTCTCCCACTTCATCCAACACTCCATCAGAATCCAAGGACAAGCGCTTCAATGGATCTGCTCCACCCTGATTGGAAGGACCAAGTCAGTTAGCCCAACACCATCTATCTCAGATGCCTGCAACCTCATCTGCGAGGTCCGGCAAAGAACCAGGGTCAGGTCTGCAAAACTACAACCACACCTTGACTTCCAGAAAACTAGCCACTGGTTTTCAAAAGAGGCGTTATGATGTGACATTAGTGCACAAGGCTAAACGCATTACATACGACAAGTCTCCCACTAAAACATGCGCACTGGGAATGTGCACTTGCACACTCTCACACACACACGCACACATACTCTCTTACTCACTGCCAAGAGGCTAGACATTACAAAATCAGTGGAAACTAGCCACCTGCACCCTTGCACGATTCTGAGTTAAAAGCCTACAGGCACAGAATTTGTAGCACCCCTTAAAATTAGGTATTCATGATACTCCTGCAAGACCCTTAGAAATACTAAGTCCACTATCAATGTGTCCTATCAGTGCATATGGAGAGATATGCGCCTAAGGACAGTAGAGTTGCCTGTTATGTATTAAGATTATGGGTATTATTTAGAGTTTGTTAGAAGTGGGACATTCACCAGAAATGGACAGATATCCCATCAACTCTATTCAGAGTGCATAGCCCTGTATATAGGGATCACTGACATAACCTCGACAGACCGAATATCGACTGCACAAAATATCGATGACAAATTATCGATAACAAAATTATCGATTGCCTATACTTAAACAACAAACCACAAAAATATCGAAACCACAATATCGACTACAAAAAACAACGACTACAACAATATCTACTAACAACAATATCGATTTCTAAAACATCGATAATCACATTTTTAAATGAAAAACAGTCAAAATATCGAATACAAAAATATAGATAGCAAATTGATCGAATTTTTAAAATATCGACATTACTACATCCTTGAATAAATCACTTTATTATTTAAAATTGAGTCATACTAATCATAATTATTCAAATATTGTTCATATAAATGTATAAAATATATTATATATTTTCCTAACATTTATAACACACAATAAATACAAACATACATTTTATAATACATAAACACAGTTTCAGACGACTAAACATTTCTTACTGGAAATTATATATATTTCTCCACTTTACAAATATAAAAATAACATTACCTATACTAAATAAGGCCTTACACATTAAAAAAACGTTAATTGGCGTCACCCATATAAGGAAAGCAATTAGCATAACAGATAAAAAAATTCTAATCCACAAATAACAACAGACTATCAATTTAAACACCCAATCCTATTTTTGAAACAATTAGACGAATACTATATAAACAAGATTACAGCAAACTAAAAATGCAGGCTACATCTCCTAACTAAAGGAAGACGAAACTCTGCAGGATTTCTGAAAGAAAACTGATTGACTTCAACATAAAGACAGCTACACCTATCTAAAGTAAGTACTACTACATTATTAGCCATCGAAAATATAACTCTCAAACCTCACACCTATGTTTAAAAGCCAAATACCTAAAATATGTTTTTTTTACTACTTATCCTACAGACAAAAAGAAAATACAGAAGACCTACACAACACCTGGACATCAAAAGTTAATTATAAATAAGTAAGTATATAATTGAAATGTAAATTCGACATTTAATAGATAGGTAACTAAATAGAAACTAGCTAAAACACCTCTATCAAAATATCATAAATAGTAATAAAATATTTGTACACATTTTCTCAACTTCCAAAGATACAAAAAGATATACACAGAAAATAACAGTTTGAAGAACATTAACACCTGAAAAGAACTACTTGAATTCATCAAAAGAATTACAGGTAAATTAAAAATGTATTAAACTGTATTATTAGAATACAACATTATTTTTTCTAAAATTGTAATGACATTCTCTTTTAATTACCTCCTAGAAGTACAATACTATCATGACTGAAGGAGCTAAATTCATTTATTCACAAAAAGGGAAAATGCTTCTTTGTTACATGGGATATGTCTACACTCAAGAGAAACAAAAAGATTTGAAAGTGTTTTGGAAGTGTACGAAATATTATGCCAACAAATGTTATGGTAGAGCTATAACTCAGGAAACTACTGTTACTTATACTAAAGAACATAAACACCCACCCAATGTAACAGAAATAGAGATTAGACAAATGCTAGATTCCCTTAAAGAAGCTAGTACTAGAACTGATCAACCAACAACTGCTATTCTGAAACACCATTTAAGTGTACTTCCCCAACATGCTTCTAGCCAATTACCATCTATCGAATCCCTTAAAAGAACTGTAGCTAGACAAAAAAGAGCAACATGCACTACTCCTCCCACACCAAAAACTTTTGAAGAAGTGCAAATTCCCCCTGAACTCTCTGTAACTCACAATAAAGATAATTGTATACTCTATGACAACAAATCTAAAGATAAAAGAATTATAGTGTTTGCCACAGCAAACAACATGACTAAACTTACCCAATGCCAAACTTGGATGATGGACGGTACTTTTTCTGTATGCCCCAAACCTTTTTATCAATTATACACCATCCATGGTCATTTCCAAAATGCTAATATTCCATTCTTTTATGCCCTTCTACCAAACAAACAGCAAGCTACCTATCAAGAAATACTAACTGAAGTCATTCAACATACTAACAACTATTTTCCACAAAAAATTATCATTGACTTTGAAAAAGCAATGATAAACAGCATCCTTAAAACATACCCACACACAGCAATACAAGGTTGTTATTACCATTTTAATCAATGTATCTGGCGACATCTACAAAAATCAACCTTGAGTATCCAATACGCCACTGATAGCACTTTTGCTTATCAAATAAAAAAACTCATCGCCCTAGCCTATGTTCCACTAAAAGATGTAACTGAGCACTATAACTTATTAATAGACAGCCCCTACTATAAAAGAAACGAAGAAAGACTAAGCCCTATGCTTGACTACTTCGAAGACACATGGGTAGGAAGGCTACACAGATCAGGCCATAGAAGACAACCCAAATACCAAATAGCTTGGTGGAATGTCTACCTTAGCACACTAAATAAGGAAGCTAAAACAAACAATGCAGTTGAAGGATGGCACAATGCCTTCCAAGCAACTACAGGCCGAGGAACGCCTACCCTTCACAAAGGGAAACCTTGAGCCTTTCAGCGTGTACTGGGAGCCTGCTTGTGAGCACCGACGACTTGCCGGACCCGCTGCGCGGGTCCCGCTGCGTGGAGAGACCCACTCTGGGACTTTGAGGGGGAGTCCTTTTGTGAACATCACCTTCTGGACACCGGCGGGGCTGCGAGCTGCCTAGCAGGGACTCCATTGACCAGGAGTCCCTGCGTGCAACACCTGTGGCCGCTCTCCCCGCCGGCAACGCCCCTGTCAAGTGGAGCTAAAGGCCAGTGCCTCCCTTGGCCAGCGGGAAACCTTGAGCCTTTCAGCGTGTACTGGGAGCCTGCTTGTGAACACCGACGACTTGCCGGACCCGCTGCGCGGGTCCCGCTGCGTGGAGAGACCCTCTCTGGGACTTTGAGGGGGAGCCCTTTTGTGAACATCACCTTCTGGACACCGGCGGGGCTGCGAGCTGCCTAGCAGGGACTCCATTGACCAGGAGTCCCTGCGTGCAACACCTGTGGCCGCTCTCCCCGCCGGCAACGCCCCTGTCAAGTGGAGCTAAAGGCTAGTGCCTCCCTTGGCCAGCGGGAAACCTTGAGCCTTTCAGCGTGTACTGGGAGCCTGCTTGTGAGCACCGACGACTTGCCGGACCTGCTGCGCGGGTCCCGCTGCGTGGAGAGACCCTCTCTGGGACTTTGAGGGGGAGCCCTTTTGTGAACATCACCTTCTGGACACCGGCGGGGCTGCGAGCTGCCTAGCAGGGACTCCATTGACCAGCAGTCCCTGCATGCAACACCTGTGGCCGCTCTCCCCGCCGGCAACGCCCCTGTCAAGTGGAGCTAAAGGCCAGTGCCTCCCTTGGCCAGCGGGAAACCTTGAGCCTTTCAGCGTGTACTGGGAGCCTGCTTGTGAGCACCGACGACTTGCCGGACCCGCTGCGCGGGTCCCGCTGCGTGGAGAGACCCTCTCTGGGACTTTGAGGGGGAGCCCTTTTGTGAACATCACCTTCTGGACACCGGCGGGGCTGCGAGCTGCCTAGCAGGGACTCCATTGACCAGGAGTCCCTGCGTGCAACACCTGTGGCCGCTCTCCCCGCCGGCAACGCCCCTGTCAAGTGGAGCTAAAGGCCAGTGCCTCCCTTGGCCAGCGGGAAACCTTGAGCCTTTCAGCGTGTACTGGGAGCCTGCTTGTGAGCACCGACGACTTGCCGGACCCGCTGCGCGGGTCCCGCTGCGTGAAGAGACCCTCTCTGGGACTTTGAGGGGGAGCCCTTTTGTGAACATCACCTTCTGGACACCGGCGGGGCTGCGAGCTGCCTAGCAGGGACTCCATTGACCAGGAGTCCCTGCGTGCAACACCTGTGGCCGCTCTCCCCGCCGGCAACGCCCCTGTCAAGTGGAGCTAAAGGCCAGTGCCTCCCTTGGCCAGCGGGAAACCTTGAGCCTTTCAGCGTGTACTGGGAGCCTGCCTGTGAGCACCGACGACTTGCCGGACCCGCTGCGCGGGTCCCGCTGCGTGGAGAGACCCTCTCTGGGACTTTGAGGGGGAGCCCTTTTGTGAACATCACCTTCTGGACACCGGCGGGGCTGCAAGCTGCCTAGCAGGGACTCCATTGACCAGGAGTCCCTGCGTGCAACACCTGTGGCCGCTCTCCCCGCCGGCAACGCCCTTTGCCTTCACCTACTTAGTAGACAGAGCACCCGCAGCGCGGGAGCGCGCGGGAGCGAAGACCGGGGGCGAAGACCGGGCAAAGAGCAGGCCGTTTGAGGCCGTTCGAGTACGGAGAGGACTGGACTGGCCCAACCCCCTGGCCCTTTGCCCGGTTACTTGGTAACTTGGATAGCACCACCGTCTCTTATTATTATTTATTTACTGAGGTGGGTTCTTGTTCCAGGTAACCATGTGTACCCGTGCTGCACGTAACAGGGCCATTAAAAGTGGATTGCAAACTAATGGCCCCATGGATGACTTCATTACCCGTACCAATTTAGCTGTTGATAATGAAATTTCCAAACTACAGACCCGTGTTTCCTTGGACTTGGCCGCTGCTCGAAGATTGTCCCAGGATTTTGCTAAATCCAAAAAATCCTCCCTAGGCCATCTAGCAGCTGCTGTAACTCCAGAGCGCCCGGCTATCATACCCTGTGGAATAATGCAGCCAACTGTGTATCATAGTACGATTCCACTGACCCCAGTTTTATCCTCTCATCTGGCTCACCAGCACGATGATCAGAATCTACATGTGGCTATATCCAGTCGGTCAGCCACTACCTCTCCCTTGGTAACTTCTGCAATTTTTGTATGTAACTCTACAGACAGTAATAGTCAGTCTACTGAGGGTGGTATACCTTTGATTAATGTCATAGGAGAGTGTGCATCCTTGCCCCAGGCCCATATAGAGGCAGTTGTAGAGGGAATAGCCTCTATTTCGGCTAATACAACTGCCTCTACATCTGCCAATATAACTGATGAGGGAGATAGCTCTCAGATAGAGGGACATGATGGGGTGGATGAGGAATTTATAGGTCTAGTCTGGGATTCTCTAAGGAAGCTTCTATCTCCTCTAGATTTGAGGCTGTCACGCATTGAAAATAACTTGCTAGAGATGGAAAAAAGCATTATTGCACTGGCTACCCTTGGCTTGCGTGGACTAGAAAATCAAGGTCTCATAGAGAGAGACCTAGCCCCGCAAGCCATACAAACCACTTCCCCACCCTTAGCCCAAGTCGTACAACCCATTCCCCCATCACCACCACCACCACCCATTGCACGGCCAGTCCCCAAACCTAGAACATTAGGTACAGAGCATAGTTTGGCTGCCCTTCCATCTAGACAATTGAAGCCCCCTGTTACCCAAATTTCTGCACGTTCTAGTGTTGGCGCCCATCGAAGAAATAACGACAGTAAAACCGCCTACCATCTGACCCAGGGCACACGTAATAAGAATAATTTTCAAGGGGGATATATTGATCTCCCTCCGGAGGCTAATGAATTTGTGGTCGTGTTGACGGGTGTCCCCCAGATTGAAAACGACCAGCACGAGAATCACTGGTCGTTGAAGAACAAGACCATGCACTGGCTCAACGTGAACAGACCGATTTCCAACGGTCGGAAAGGCAATGTCCTAATGGTCCGTCGAGTTCCCTGGGTGGGTCCCACAAAGAAATCTAGCCACGGGGACTGTATAGTGGTAACATTTGAAGATCCATACACAGCACACCACATTTGCTCATGGCCTACTGAGGGTGAATGCCTATCTATTGTACCCAGGCCACTGTCCTTTTTTTACCCCCCGCGCACAACGGATGGCGATTGGTCCTTGGTACGCCATCGGTCGTGGAGGGGGTACTCTAATAAAGACAAAAATCTGGAGCAATCAAGACGATGGCTCGGGCTCCCGACCACGAATAGGTTTGGCTGCCTCGAGGATGTCGATTGACTCCCAGCTCAAGCTGTTTTCCCTGTGTCAGTAAAGGTTTTAAATTCCTTAGTCCCGCTGCAAGACTACGAGGACATTAATTCTATTGCACCTTCACAATGCATAGCTCCACAACTGCCTAAAGTGGGGACTTTGAATCCCATAAACAAACCAGGACCCCAAGTAGTGGCGCATGCCTCAGATGTTACTCCAATGATTGTTGTGCCACGGGATGTCTCGCTGGATGGTAGTCAACCCTCTGTTTCTGGGGCCCTAATTCGATCACAGAGTGATCCCCTTCCAAGACAGATTATAGCTGCTGTAGAGGTGATAGGGATAGAGTCTGATTCCAACACACCAGGTAGTTTGCCTAGACAGGCTACCTTAGGTGGAACAAAGCTAAGGATTCTAAGCTGGAATGTGGCAGGGCTTGCCCGGAATTTTGACAATCCAGAATGGAATTTGTTTATTGATCCTTTTAGTTTGTGCCTATTACAGGAGACTTGGTGTATAGAACCTAGGCATAGGGTAGGCTTTACAACATATTTTGTTCCTGCCACCCAACAGCAGGGCAGTAAAGGTCGCCCCTCTGGCGGCCTTCTTATTTGGGTGAGCATTGCCTTGGGCTTAAGTGTAAAACATAAATCCACCCAATCCCCCGATCTCCAGAGAATATCAATATCTTGTAAAGGGGGGAGGAAACTAGAGGTGTTTAATTTATACTTAAGGGGGGCCAGAGGAGGGGTCTCAACGTTACCATCAACAGGATTAAACAGCGAACTTGAATCCTGTAACGCTGATTCCTATGTAATTCTCGCGGGCGATTTTAATTGCTGTTTTGAGCCTCTGGCAAGTGAGGACATCCTGGACAGCTGGGATGACGACACAAGAAGGGGTATTCCCAGGCTTGCCCTAGACCCGATCCATAAATGGACGCAGAGTGCTTTAGATATTAACTCACTCTGCATGGAACATGCCTTGAGAGCAACAAATGGTCGCTCAAACTCAGATTCTGGAGGAGCGCACACTTATAATAGGGTGGGACACACCTCCAGAATTGACTACATTATGCTGAATTTCAATCTATGGCCGTTCCACCAAGACATGGAAGTTATATCATCTTGTGATAGCGACCATAATCCCCTGTCTTTATCTCTCATCCCCCCATGGCAAGATAGGAAATTGGACAAGGTTTTCCCTGTTTGGAAAACATCTCATGAACTTGTTCCTTCAAACTGTGGCAGGAGGTTAAAATGGGCAAAAGTAGTAGCTGATGAGGCCAGGATGGAACAGGCGAAGTCTATAATGTCAGCAGTAGGGTCAAGTTTAGATGCTCTGGAAAATTCTGATGACACCGCTCTGGCGACATTTACACAAACCATTTCGGCCCTAAAAGAATTGTTTATTATTCCGCAAAAGAGGCCTAGGACCGCAACGAAAGGTGTCTCTAAGTCTA
This sequence comes from Lissotriton helveticus, assembly GCF_964261635.1. Taxonomy (NCBI): domain Eukaryota; kingdom Metazoa; phylum Chordata; class Amphibia; order Caudata; family Salamandridae; genus Lissotriton; species Lissotriton helveticus. Next base: position 1,764,903,701 of record NC_136065.1, read on the forward strand.
GAGACAAATGGTATTCTTCTGATTGTCGGGTTGCCAAATCTGAACTCATCCTTGCGGTGAAATCTAAGGATCCAGGGAAAATTAGACTTGCTAGGAATGTACATAGAAAAACCATAGCCTTGGCTAAGGAAGCACATGATTTTAACTTCTGGAGAGACTTAATGGAGGCTAGTTCCAACAAAGACTCTAAGGGGTTTTGGGACCTGTTGAGAGCCAGGGATAAGCCCATTGATGCACAATTGACTTGCAACATCCCAGGAGAGTCTTGGTTTGCCCATTTTCTAAATTATATTCTGTTCCTTCAGACGCCTTACAATCTAATATAGATTTGACACTCGGATCACCGGTTAGCTTATCTATTAATGACTGCCCTTTTACTGCATTGGAAGTAGAGGGGGCAATTAGGTGCCTTGTTTCCAACAAAGCTGCTGGCCCGGATGGCATTCCAGGCGATCTGCTGAAGGAAAATCCATGTGTGTGGAGTAGACTAATTGCATCACTTTTGAATGAGGCGGTTTTGGGTGGTTCCCTACCGGATTCCTGGAGGGGTGCTGAGGTCGTCCCGGTTTTTAAGAAAGGCTGTCGGGACGACCCAGCCAATTACCGCCCAATAAGTCTGTTTGACACAACCCAAAAGGTGGCGGGCAAAGTTATCTTAGGTAAGATTCTCCAATGGGCAGAAGAAAACCAGATAATATCGGATTTCCAGGCAGGATTCAGACCAGGAACAGGTACCATCGAACAGACATTTCGTCTGTTAATGTTATATTGGAAAGTGGTAGTATTGGGTAAGGGCAGTCTGTATTTAGTCTTTATAGATTTACGGACTGCTTTTGACCTGGTCCCACGAGCCCAATTATGGAATGTCCTAGAAGGGCTGAGAATCCCTCTCTATCTGCTGGGATTGCTTATTAAATTCCACGAACGCAGCTTTGCTATGATTAGGTGGGGTGACCAGGGGCAGAAAACAGCTCCCATTTCTGTAGATAGGGGCGTCCGCCAGGGTTGTGTGCTAGCGCCCACCCTGTTCACATTATATATGAACGGAGTGGTTGAGCATCTTCTTCAACATCCATCAGATGCTCCCTCCCTGGCTGGCAAAAAAATACCCACGCTCCTATTTGCTGATGATACCCTCCTAATCTCTAAGACCCCGGCAGGCATTCAAAAGCTGCTATCCAGCTTTAAGGACTTTTGTGACATCAAGGGCTTAGCCATAAACATAGGCAAAACTAAGTTCCTTGTTCTGAACCCTCCTAGGAAATCTGTAATCCCCCCTGTCCTAGACTTAGTTCCGCTAGAAAGGGTAACGGAGTTCGACTACTTGGGTATACGACTCTGTGACTCGATGAATTGGAAGCCCCACCATCAAAAAATCTTCCTGAATTGTAAGACGGTTACAGGGGCTCTGCTAAGAGAACAACGTGCCTCATCCTTAAAACCCATTGGGGCTCTGTTGGACATATATAGGGCAAGGGTGGTGAGTGCGGCATTGTATGGTGCAGAACTGTGCGGTGTACAGAGGGTTAATACTTTAACATACCTCGAAAACAACTTCCACAAAGATTTAATGAAGTTGCCTCATAGTACCCCTACACTCCCCCTGTTATTAGATACAGGCACACGTCCAATAAGTGACCAAGTCAGGTTACGCCCTCTTTTACTATGGGCTAGGATTTGGAATGTACCGCAACTGCGTAGCTATGCTGATGCCCTAAGAGAACTCCTTGCCTTACCAGGCTGGCACAAGGTCGCCTGGCTTAGGGAGGTTAAGCGCCTTCTCTATGATATAGGTTTGGGGGACGCTTGGGTTAGCAGAACGGCTCCATCAAAACAGCTGCTTAAGAAACTCTATTGGTCATGGGCGTCCAATGCAAGTCTGAGTAATCCTAATCTTTGCAGATCGGCTGCAGAGTTTTTACTAATTAAGGAGCTACCATGTAGAGAACCATATCTGGACTTGATCCTCAACGTGTGGGACAGATCGTTGTACTTTAGATTCAGGGTGGGAGTCCTTCCTCTAGGGCAGTTAACTTCTAGCTGGAAGCCTCCGCTACAAACTACTCCATACTGCCCATTTTGTGAAGAGAAAACTGAGTCCGTTGCTCACCTGTTGTTTGAGTGTCCTGCTTACAAAGCGCCCAGGTCCAGATGGTTGAAACAACTATGCAGGAGCCTTGGAACCAGATCGCATCTGGAGGCTTTAGGCATACTACGAGCTGATGCACATCCTGTGCTGGCCTGTTGCCTGGCGAAATTTCTGGTCTGGGCTTGGCGGATAAGAACTGCAAGGAAACTCCTGCTCCAATAAAATGACAGTGGATCTGGCTCCTAACCCGCTTTGTACGCCTGAGCAAAATGTCTTGTATTAATATTTTATAACTGTTTTTGTAGATTTTTTATTGCTAGATTTTAAATGTATTTTTAACCATTGTATTGTAATGCTTTTATGATATGTCAAAATATCGAAATAAAGCTATTCATTCATTCATTCAAATTAATACAATCCTTACAAAAAGAACAGAGTTACCAGGAGCTCCGAATGGAGCAATCAGTAACTTTGATCGGACCTAAACTCACCAAAGAAACTAAAAAAATGTATAACACACTCCAAAGTCAAGTTACCCTCTATCCAACTAGCAAAGGACTAGAATATCTATCAATGATTGCCAAAACTATTCTTTAAAAAAGTACATAACTATACACATTAAAAGAAGCATTTTTTTCTAAAATCCTTGATTTTAACATGTAACAATTTGCAATTAAATGATCAAATACATAATATTAACATATATAAAATGTATTTAGATAATTTATTTACAAAATGTTACATACAACGTAACTAAAGCAAAATTTAAAACAGTTTCCCCACCCATAAAATTATTAGAAAATACTTACATTTCTGTTGCAGCTTCAAACGTAATCCAATTCCAAAGAATCCATACGACACCATTGCAAAAACCCATACAATCCATGGAAGCCCAAAAAAAAATGCAAAAATACAAGCAAATCCATAGCGACTCCTTTCCAATGTAATAGACACGAGATACGATAGAAAACCCGAAAAAAGTAATGTTGAAAAAAAAACGCTCCAGGAAAACTTGAAATCCAAAAAAATTGTGTGCAAAAATAACAGTATATAATACTCGTCACACAACTCTGATCGAAAATGAAGGACCTCCTGAAAAACAGTAAAACGCGACGATAACCTGGAAAAAATAAAATACATACCCACCCACACAAAAACACCCATATATATATAAATACACATATTTGTACACCAAACATATTATCTTAGTAACATTTAAACATATTACCTCACCTCACACACCTACAACTAAAACGCGGTAAAAATCAAATATCGTACACTCTACCTAACACCGAACACACAATCTTCTCTTAATAACCCCATCTACATAAACCTAAACACACCACACATACACTAACAATAACTTCATTAACTTGTAAAATACAATTAAAACAAACTTACCCTCTCTAACGCGAAGCAGCATCCAACCGCGATCTGTTGAAGCACCAAATAAGCCTAAGTAACATTACGCGGTTAAAAAGTAGTCCCTGTATACAGCAAAATCCTCTTTAATTTCTATATTGCAACACTTAAAAAAATACAGTGAGTATTATATTAAGTATAAGTAATTATTTAAATAGTAGAAAATTATTTCTCAAATATTCATTCCTTTCAAATAATTATTCAACTGTTATCTGATACTTTAAATAATATTTGATGATTTATATATACATTTTGAAAATAATCTATATGTTAAAAAAAATTGCATCTCTAATTTTGTTACAAATAATTTGTTTATAAAAATAGCAAATATTAGTTGAAACATTATGTATGTATATAAAAATTTATTTTTGTGTTTATCTATGTAAAAATTAATATTATAAATATTTTCAATATTCATAATATTAATTAAAAAAAATATGATTTCTTTGTAAAAAACAAAAATGTAACTGTTACAAAAGAAATGTACATATTTATCTATGACAATATATTCAATGTGTATGTGAATAAAATAATTGTTATTAAATGAAAAGTACATATTACCAATTTGTTTCTTTAACTATTTAAATTACAATATATGTTAATAAACATAAAATTATGTTAATATCATTTATGTGTTAAAAACATATATATGCACTTCATATATATTTTTAGATAATAAAAACTGTTTATTTAAAAATTTCAATTGAAATAAAAAATAAATCTCTACTTACAATTTATTTTCTAAATGTTAATAAACTGTTTTTCATTTATTGCATTTAACCCTGTGTATGTTTCCTTCTTTATTATTGTATATAAATATAAATTGCATATGAAATATTCTATATAAAAATGCATTTTAAATTTTAATATTTGTAAAAATGTATTAATCTTTTCAGTACTACAATAACAATAATTATAATTAAAACAAAATTGTTCTATGTAATGTAAAACTTTATTATAGTATTCTACCAATAATAATTTTTTATATAAAAAATGTTTTCTTATTTCCACTGCACCAATTATAAACTTACAAAACCATACTACACATTAAAACCATACAAATTACAATTCCCATTTCACCAATTGTAAAGTCATGGAAGATGCTGGACACTGAACCCATACTAATTACTATTCCCACTCCAATGGGTGCAACAGTAGGGAAAGTAAATACTTCATATATTAATAAATAAATAACAAAATGTTATCAATATAATTTTGTTAACAACTGATTAACTATTTAATTTAACATAATAATTAATATATCAAAATTACTAAATAACTATCATTATTTCTATTACTTACCTATTAATACTAAATTACAACTAATGACCAATAATTATTTTGATAATTATAAATTAAATGTACATTTTTTTCAATAAAATGCAATAAAATAAAAGATGTATGACGTTTGAACACATACTTTTACAACGCATACCTTTACAACAAAACTTTAACAACGCAAATACCATTACAGCGCATTTATTTACAACGAATGTTTTTACAAAGCAAATACCTTTACAACGCATAGCATTACAACATAAGTATTTATAATTAAATAATATATTATTTAATGTAAATTAATACAAAAGAATTTAATAAAATATATTAAAATTTAATTAATTTAATGAAAATTTAAATTGACCTTATTTTTACCCTGTACCCCTCTACCCTAAAACCCCAAACTGACCCTGAACCCTAAAAACACCCCTTTACCCACAAACTGAAAACTGACCCTGAACCCAAAAAATACCCCTTTACCCACAAACTGAAAACTGACCCTGAACTCTAAAAATACCCCTTTAGCAAGAAACAGAAAACTGACCCTCACCCCTAAAAATACCCCTTTACCCACAAACTTAAAACTGACCCTGAACCCTAAAAATACCTCTTTACCCAAAAACAGAAAACTGACCCTGAACCCTAAAAATACCCCTTTAACCACAAACTGAAAACTGACCCTGAACCCTATAAATTCCCCTTTACGCACAAACTGAAAACTGACCCTGAACCCTAAAAATACCCCTTTAGCTAAAAACTAAAAACTGACCCTCACCCCTTAAAAGACCCCTTTACCCAAAAACAGAAAACTGACCCTGAACCCTAAAAATACCCCTTTAACCACAAACTGAAAACTGACCCTGAACCCTATAAATACCCCTTTACGCACAAACTGAAAACTGACCCTGAACCCTATAAATACCCCTTTACGCACAAACTGAAAACTGACCCTGAACCCTAAAAATACCCCTTTAGCTAAAAACTAAAAACTGACCCTCACCCCTTAAAAGACCCCTTTACCCACAAACTGAAAACTGACCCTGAACCCTAAAAATACCCCTTTACCCAAAAACTGAAAACTGACCCTGAACCCTAAAAATACCCCTTTAGCAAGAAACAGAAAACTGACCCTCACCCCTAAAAATACCCCTTTACCCACAAACTGAAAACTGACCCTGAACCCTAAAAATACCCCTTTACCCAAATACTGAAAACTGACCCTGAACCCTAAAAATACCCCTTTACCCACAAACTGAAAACTGACCCTGAACCCTAAAAATACCCCTTTACCCACAAACTGAAAACTGACCCTGAACCCTAAAAATACCCCTTTACCCAAATACTGAAAACTGACCCTGAACCCTAAAAATACCCCTTTACCCACAAATTGAAAACTGACCCTGAACCCTAAAAATACCCCTTTACCCACAAACTGAAAACTGACCCTGAACCCTAAAAATACCCCTTTAACGACAAACTGAAAACTGACCCTGACACCTAAAAATACCCCTTTGCCCACAAACAGAAAACTGACCCTAAACCCTAAAAATACCCCTTTAGCAAGAAACAGAAAACTGACCCTCATCCCTAAAAATACCCCTTTACCCACAAACTTAAAACTGACCCTGAACCCTAAAAATACCCCATTACCCAACTATCCAAAGCTATAAGATTTAAAATATAATTATATACTTACCAACACTTACGTTTTAATGGTATGCGTTGTAAAAATACCTGCATACTAAAAACATTAGATCAAAATACATGCGTTGCTATGGTTTTAGCGTAGTAAAAGTTTCATTGTAAAGGTATTGCATTTGAAACGTTGTGTGCTAAACGTTGTATACCTTAAGTAAATAATATTTTTTCCTTATTTATTATTATATTACTTCTCACTCTATTCCCATATAAACAGACAACCCACTACAGAAAAGTAAAAAATGTAATTTAACACAATTAGCTAATAATCAATTAGATTAAAGAATTAACCAATTATATTTTAATTAATGAACATTAATTTTTTAATTAACATTTAATTAAATATTACTACCAATAAATAATTGTACATATTTAATTGATTAAAATTAAATTACTTCCCACCCTATTCCCCTATAAACCCACAACCCGCTAGATGACATAAAATATTTACTTTAACATTATTAGCAATAATTCAATTAAATTAAAAATAATTACCAATTAATTTATATATAATGAACATATTTTAAATAATTAACAATTAATGTAATATTAATACCAATTAATGAATTTACATATTTAATGATTAATAAATTAAATTAATTACCAATTAAATTTTAATTGATTTAAATATATGATTTAAGTAACAATAATTTAAATTTTACTACCAAATAACAAATTTACATATTTAATTATTTAAAATTAAATTACTTCCCACCCTATTCCCCTATAAACCCACAACCCGCTACATGACATAAAATATTTACTTTTACATTATTAGCAATTATTCAATTAAATTAAATAAATTACCAAATAAATTATATATAATTTAAATATTTTAATTAATTAACAATTAATTTTATTATACCAATTAATTAATTTACATATTTAATTATTTATAATTAAATTACTTCCCACCCTATTCCCCTATAAACCCCAACCCGCTACATAACATAAATTATTTAAATGAGCATAATTAACAATTAAGGTATTAAATTTAATTAATTACCAATTAACTATTATATATTTACAATAAATCTAATTAACAATTAATTAAATATTAATACCAATTAATAAATTTACATATTTAATTAATTATATTTAAAATAAATTTAATAAACAATTAATTAAATATTAATACCAATTAATAAATTTACATATTTAATTAATTATATTTAAAACACTTCCCACCCTATTCCCCTAAAAACCCACTACCCGCTCCTAGAAATTATTATAGTATTTGAATTATTTTTTAAATGTATTAATTATTTTTTTAATTATTTCTATATAAATAAATAAATAAATAACATATATTTTAACAATAAATGTATTTATAAAACATAAAAACAGTGTACATTTAACTAATAGATATTATTTATATCCATATTATTAGTCGATATCATGACAATCAATATCATGACTGTCGATAACACAACTTTCGATATTTTTTAACTACTAAAAAATCGATATTTTTTACTAACGATATTACTTACTCGATATTTTAGCTATCGATATTTTTTAACATACATCAAAATCGATAAAAATAATTTCGATATTACTTACCTCGATATTAATGCCATGTCGATATTCTGAAGTCGATATTATGTCCATTCGAAATAAAAAAACTCGATATTTAGACTGCACAACGTATATAGAAGTAGGAGGATGGCTCAGGCATACACTGTAAATAAATCCGACTAGGCAACCCCCAATTTTTGGCTGGTTCCCGCATCCGCCACACTGTAAATTCCTCCCTCTCTCTTAGAGGATCAGTATCATGTGATGGTCAAAGAAAGATGCAGTCTGTTGCTCAACAGTTCATAAGAGTGATGTAACTATTTAGTAAAGATACGCCAATATGAAATATTTTGATTGTTTTCGGCAGTGGAGAAGGGCATGATGTGATGTGTGCTGCTGTTTCTTTAATAAGCTTAAGGCTTCTTTCTTGCGGGACATGATCTGGGTTGTGGGACAGTGCATCAGAGAAGGCAGTGTGAGCATCAAGTCCTCTTAAAGGCAGTTTCCATAATAATGACCTACTTTGGAATTCGGGAACCAGGATCAAGTCCTGGCGTCAGCTCAACATCCTGTGATTCTGGGCAAATTACTTAGGGCCTGATTAGGATCTTGGCAGACAGGGTTACTCTATGACAAACATGATGGAAATCTAATCTGCATTATTACAAGTTCATTAGGATATTTTGGAATAGTAATATGGCGAACAGGATGTAAGTCATGTTTGTGACGGAGTAACCGTGTCCACCAAGATCATAATCAGGCTCTTAATCTCTCTGAGCTTAAAATTCTACCTTACGTAATGTAACCTAGTGCTCATGGAAAGATCTCTGATGCCCTGGGCTCCAGTTTGTGCTATTTAAAACTGGAAAAATAGCACCAGGTTGCTTTGGGAATTTGTTGCACATTTATTTAGTTAATTATTTATGCAGTTTTACATGTGGGGACTCGATCCAAAGGCATTGGAGCACTTTACATAAACACCACCGATTTACCCGTTGATGGGTTTGAGGAAGACTCATTCAACTGGGTGGCTCTCTGGCCATCCATGGACATGGGGGACCCTTCCCCACCTCACTAATTCTTATTTATACACATGTATTCATGGTTCAACACTCTTTCTGTGGGGGAGCTAAGGAGGTCCTGTGAAGTACGGCAGGATTGTGAACTGTGGAATAGGTGTGCCAGGGGCCAGAGCTGCAACCCTAACAGTATTTTCATCGGGACCCACAAAATTCCCTTTGGAGGATGTGCCTGCCAACTCCATTTCTCAAGTAAATTAAAGAAGATGCACATTTGCAGCTATCATAACTAAAGTAAAGTGTTGGCCTAGGGCAGAACCACATAATCAATGCCTTTCTCCTGTTCAAGAGGTCAAAATGTGGGTGAAAGTAAATATGACCGGGAACTGACGACAATAATTACACTGGGCGTGCAGAAGCACCGGTTATAACATCTTACCTGGAGTTACGGCCTAATAATGTCTCAGAGTAGTCGCTCCTAACCTTTTCATATCTACAGACCCCAATGTACTACAACTGGAAGCCAAGGGTCACCTAGCACGTTCTACAAGTCACACCTCAACAATAATAAACAAAAAATACACAAATAAGTAATGTGGACTGAGCACATTAAATTTTCTGCTGCAACTGCATGTTTATTTATGAGAGTGACTACACATTGGTATAAGACCCAGTAAGTAAGTAAGTAATAGTTTATTGTTTGGTTAATTAAAACCTTTACAATTTCCACATAAAAAATGGCATAGCAGCAAAGTTCATATTCTAAGACAAATTTAAAAAAGACATATCTTAAAACTTTCATAGATTGTGTTAACATAAGTAGATCAGTTATCAGTAACGGTTGTCCCATACCATGATTTGGTAAAGACTTTTGCCCTCTCTGTATACAAATGGTTTACCAAGTGATATACTGTTTACTGTCCTTTTTTAGAACCTAAAACTTTTGTGGGGGATAAAAATCAAGAAAGCATTAAGTCTGTTTTTTTGAAAAGACGAAGCTTGGGTCTCGGTGGGAGGGTATCCGTGCAGTGATCATTTGGTTTATAAACAGCAACAATGCTGAGTTACTGTTCACTGTTCTGCTGGAACATGTGTCATCTGGGTTGGGGGCAACCTGAGTATGTGATATTCGCTGTAAAGTGACATTTTAAGAGACTTTTGGATGTAGTAATGAGGCCTCTGCCTCTTCCATGAATTGAACAAAGCGACACGCTAGCTGAACATTTCCACATCAAAGGCATGCCTTCACAGCTTGTCTGCAGGTTCTTATCCCCTTACTTACAAAGAATGGCTTCAGTATTGTCGCCGTTTAGCTTGTAGATCCCTGCAGATGCACAATAAGTGTAATACACTTTTGTTGGCTTCCTCACATAAGCGGCATCTTGTCTGATCCGGGGGACGTTTCCAAGGGGGAAGATGCGGCAATGAGGGTAAAGTGCCCAATCAAAAATGAAGGTATTTTTCTTTCTTCCTCCTATTAAAACCCACGCCTAGTAAAAGTTGCGGAGAGGACTTTATCTGTGTGTGCCGCCTTATCTTCTATTAGGGATAGTCTTTTCACTGTCCTATTTAAAATTTGTTTAAAACAATGATGAGTCTCTGAGGCTGCCCAGAGTTCCTCAAGTCCCAGGTGGTCTATTGATACTGTAAAATAGCTCCTTGCTGTATTTCGTTCCATAAATGAGTGTTCGGTGTTCCTGCTTCTGCCTTTTTTTATACTGTACCAGCTCTTGACTTAAGCTCATTTGCGGGTTATTTCTTAGCTTTGTAGGCCAGATTCAAGCCTTATTTGAGCTGGCGAGATGCAGGTCATATTCGCAAACCAACAGGCAATCATGTGAAATCAGAGCCCTCAGAAGGGGTGATGGGATAATAGTTGTAACTGAATTGATATTGACATCAGATAGACACATGGCAGAAAGCTTGCTATAGACAAAATTAGAGACTTTGCAGGGTCTTTGTGCAAAAACATGGCAAATACAGTGATTTCACAAAACTATGAGGCTAGGTGCTCAATATGCAGCATACGTGCTGCCTGATGAGAAGTGCAGGCATTCCCCTTTCTAATACAAGGAGAGTCTGTTACTGCCTGCTTATGGGAAGAAGTGGATGGGATAATGTGAATCCAGGAAGGGCCTTTTGGGCAGTGCGTCTGTGCATACATGGATAGATGATTGAGTACTTTGACCACTGGTTCTCTAAGTGTGCAGATGTACATGATATTCTAGGAACTCATCAGTAATTCAAAAGTATTTTTAATCAGAAGAGTTCAGATGGGAGTGTGGTTAAATTCATTCAGTGACTGTATGCATTCACACATGCTCAGTCCTGAACTAGCGTTGAGCTTCTGACTGAAGAAGTTTTTTAAATGCCAATAATTATACATCTTTACTGATTTTACTTTTACATAAGCCAAATACATATGTAGTGTAGGCAATTCAGGAAACCTCAAGTAAGTATTATTGTTACTTTCTGAAACTATTATCCTTGTAGGAGGAGCCATGATTATAAAGTTACTTAGCTCACAATTCTGATAATTATTGACAGAAAATAAAGGTGAGAGGTCATACCTTTGAGGCACCTGATTATGTGCTGCAGATTTAAAGTTAAGAACCAGTGATTTATGGGGGAGTTTTCCCCCATATATACATACCATCGTTTGTGTCACAGCATGGCAACCTTGGCAGTGGTCAATAAACGTCCACACCATCCACCATTCTCAGACATATCTTCCTTAAACCCTGAAAAACCAAGAACACATGAATTTTATTATCCCTTGAATCTGGTACTGAGCAAGAGTTTAACAGATTTTAATGCATCCTTGGAGGATGGCCTTCATTCTGAGCCGGGGTACAGTGATGAATACCAAACCTACTTCTTCATCAGTAAATCCTGGGCAATAGAAGATGGCAATGCTTCCTCGAGCTGGTACAGCACAAGTATGCCACAAGCTGGGTTGACAAGGCCATATGGCAATCCCGGATGATCTCCATGTAACATTACATTTGCAAGGGGATCACTCACAAATTGTGCAGAATTTATTTGCTTTAAGGCTCCCAGTAAATTTTCTAAACTGTGTGCACATGGGCAGAAACTCACCATGCCTCTCACTCTCAGTGCCATGCCGAAACACTGGTGAGAGGCTATGGCAGGTGTAAGAAATCAGGTTATTGTTTGGGCAGGTGGCACCACTCAGGCAACAATCACAATCCTTGTCGGGGTGAACCACAAAAGGTCACCAAATTAACCTGTTATTGGGACGGAAAAGTCCTCTACATTGTAAAAGATGTGTAGCTTTGCCCTAATTGCCCAACTGTACTGTTGTCTGGATCCATAAAGCTGATTTTTGTTGTCATAGGCAAACAGAGATCATGCATGTGGGTCATGACATATGCCTGTCTCATGAATTGCAGTCTTGTTGGACTGGGAGGGGCGCCCAAAGAGCTATCATCATACTAGTGAAAGGCTACTGAGGAGGTAGCAGCATATAATTGCAGTGATCAATAGCAGTCAGCAGGTCCTTTTTACCCTGTTTCACTGGAGTAAAGCCTCTAGGCTCCGTCACCTTCTAAAGTTCCACTGCTGTGTGCTTAACTCACCCTTGGCCTACATCAGGCAGAGATAGAGTGCTGGGCAGTGCACGTATAGTAACTCTGCATTGGATTTGTGTGTGCCTGGGAATGGTACATTACAGTACAAGGTCAGTCCAGTACTCTGCAGTAAATGTGTGGTTAGAGCATGTACAGGATGTATGTATACCTGTGAGGGATACATTACACGAGGGATATACTTTTGTGGAGGGAGTGCACAAGGAAAGCATGTGTTGGGTGTATGTATTTGTGAGAAGTTCAGTACGTTATGGGTGAAGTGTTGTGTGGCGCACATATGGAGAGTGGATATGCTGCCAGTGTGTGTTTGCAAACAGCACACCCGTGCACATAACAGAAAAGCTACAGTACCGAGCAGTGCACAAATATTGAGTGTGTGTGCTGAATGCATGTGTCTGTAGTGGCACAATGCTTGGAGATAACAGTACTGGAGAGTATTGTGCTGTGAAAGTATGCTGAGTGCTAGTTGGCCGGCACAATAAACAGGGGACTCTGGGTTCTATTTTGGGAAGCCCAGGGCTGCTTGGTGAAGACATTAGGAGTAGAGGAGTCCCCATAGACAGATTGTATTGTTTAATTCCTGTGAGTTGGATGGGACACAGACTAGAGGAAGGGAGGAAGGAACACCTTCTTTACACTTCAAAAGGGTGCTCTTTCCTTCAGTGATAAATCACAAAAAAGGGGCCTGGACACATACAGGTGAGAAATCTTGTTACCTCCATGAACTGTGTTGTGGGTCTATCAACTTCGGAGTCTTTCTGTCTGTGACAGACAGCCTTTCAATAGGGAAGAATAGAAGGAAAAATATACACTTCAAAAAAAAATGAACCCCCAACATAAATTTCACATTTGGAGTCGGGAAAAGGACCATAGGAAGGGGAGGTTAAGACCCCAAAATTTGTCATCTGAAATTCAGCCAGATGGGCTCTAAAAGACTTCCTTTTGCCGGTGACCAGAACTGTTGGCCAAGGCCTGCTAATCTCCCTGTTGGGTGAGGGATATTATCCACGGATACCAAGATCAACGGCCCTGGAACCTGGAGCACCAGTGCATCTGTGCTAGCAAAGATCAGTGTGTCCTGTGAAGAAAAAGAAAGGGAGTGAGGGCCAGAATGGAATCCTACTGTGAGGACTTCCTGTGCGAGGTGTGAGGATTCAGTGGGCTGTTGTTGCTGTAGAGTGGAGTGTAGATCTTAGGTTGCCTATTGTAGCTCAAAGAGCAGGTCTCACTGGAGTTTCATTGTGGGTGGCAGAGTCTTGCTACGAGGGAGACGTTCACAGTCACGAAGGGCCAAACTTTGGGATTTCAGTTTTTCTTCTTGGGAGGAGCTGAGACTGATGGTAGCTAAGTGTCTAGGATCTGGGAGGTACCTCTTGGAGATCAGGATAAAGTGGCCAGCAGGGCTCAGGCAGGTCCAGTTGCATGTCCAGGCACGTCTAGGTACAACAGGTCAGCTAAGCAATTAAAGGGTGGCCTATTGAGCTTGTTATATCCCAGTAGCTCAAACAGAAGGTCAGCCAACTGACCCTTTTAGTCACTCAGGTTAGCCTGTGATGAAGGTAAGCAAGTCCAATCTTTGGCTTCCGCCTGCTGCAGCTCTGGGCCTGTGGCCATGACATCTCCTTACTCGCCCTCCTCTTCCTCCACATCCATCTCTTCCTCCGCAGAGCCTGCCCTTCCGCTCTCTGGAGGAAGCATGCATCCTGCAAATCTCCTCATAGGCTCTGATGGCTATTTGAAATTCCACTTTTGTGGCCCCCTTCTCCAAGGTCAGCCCCCTCTCCTTGCAGAGGTTCCTCAACTGCGCCATCTTGAGGCTGTCAATGATGTTACGCTCTAACTCCAGCTTATCAAGTACTGGATCCCATCACTGAACACCAATGTAAGAAATCAGGTTACTGGTTGAGGAGGTTGAAAGCCCCACTCAGGCAACAACCACAAAAAGTCTCCAAATAAACTTGTGACTTTTAACCAGTTTAGGTGCTATTTTTACCTAAACCTTCAAAATGTAATATCTCCAGTTCTACTGATTGGATTTTTGTCATTCTGGTACCTTTTTATTTATAAAAATGTACTTCATGTTTCTGAATTGGTGTGGGAGTTTTCTTGTGCTGTGTTTTTACTTCATTACTGTTTGTGTGACACATAAATACTTTGCACATTGCCTCTAAGTTTAGCCTGACTACTTTAGAGTCAAGCTCCGAGAGGGTTAAGCACAGGTTAATTTAGTGACTTTTGAGGTTTACCATGACAAGGATTGTGGTTGTAGCCTGATTGGGGCTTCCATCTCCTCAACCAATAACCCAATTTATTACAGTACGACACTGCTAGGGGTAATAAGCACAGCTGGGAATTTACCCAGCAAAAGTTGACTAAGGAAGCATTAGGCCTTCGGAGATGTGTGGTAGCTGAGTGGTGGTTAAAGTGAAGGATCATATGTCCAGGGTTTCAACATTGCAATATTGGTTGAATGGTAGTTTTGTTATTCCATTTAATTTTGCCTACCAGGAGAGTGTTCTGAACATTACAATAACCGTGGTTCTTAGGGGAAAAGGCTGGTAAATGAGAAATGAATACTTATTCTTTTTCATTTATCAGTAAAACCTCTAGCTGGTCTTCCCTGTTGCATTATAGAAAACTGGCTGGCCTGTGCATTGTAATGTAACCTTCCCTACCATATGATTCACATGCGGTTGGCAGGAGAAGTTCTAAGATATTACCATCTCAAATTAAGTGTACCCTCAGGCTCGGGTGCCATTATGCATTCCAAATGTACTCTTTTATGATGCAAGGAAAACACAATAGTTAACTCTTCATGGAGTTTGTTTGCAAAAAAAATGTATTCTATGAATAACTGAACACATCTGGTAGATCCTGCTGCAGACCATTTGGGGCTGATTAAGATTCAGAAATCATCGTCATACAGTAGCTGAAAACCAGCAATAATTGTGGAAGTGTTCTGACCATATAAAATGCTACAGGTAAATCATAGATATGTAAAGAAAACTTGATACATTTTCTGGAATTCTTTTCCAGAACGCAGCCCATGCTCGAGACCTCTGGAGCTAACTACTTTGGGCCCATTTTGAGCTTTTCAGGAAGGGTAATCCACAAACGGGTTGGAGTACCCTGAATACCAGACTATCAGTCCTGTCACCTCTTTTCGAGTTGGGCAGACCATAAGTATTCAGTCAACAGAGCCCGGCTTGGCTCCATCATCGAAACTCTTCCTCAAAACGCCCAACAAAGAATGTGTCATTGGAGGAAGAACTTTGCATTTTCTTTTTACTCTCTGTTACTGTCAGGAAAAACCTGTGAGTTACATTCAGAAAAAACACAAGAATTACCCCAACTATGTGTGAGTTAAGCTCATGTTCTTACATTGTAGACACTGTACCTTCAACATTGATGCATCTAGAACACCGAATACAGTCTTGTGCTGACAACACTCAGGTGGTCTTTTCCTATGAGGGCAAAACTGACACTGGCAAGGATTCCTTCTCAAACTGCATCAAAGCAGTCTGAGGCTGGATCAAAGAAAACTAACTACATACAACCTGGAAAAAACAGAAATCATGCTTTTAGGGTCTAACCCTAATCCGGGTTGAGCTGGCGCTTGCCCCAAAGATGGCCCTACTCCACCTCTGCCCACACCGACAGCGAGAAACCTGGGAGTCATCTTCGCAACGACCATTCTTTTAAGACCCAGATTCACTGAGTCACCAGTAAATGTATGTGGACCCTTCATGCTCTCAGAAAATGTCTTCCCTCATTTCCCTGGGAGGGCCACAAAATGATAGTTTGTGTGTCACAATTCTCTCCTGTCTGAACTACGCCTTCTACCTGGGCCTACCCGCATACCTCATCCGTCGACTGCAAGTGGTTCAAAACACAGCAGTGCCATCTTTTCAACATGCAAAAAGGCACCCTTTCTCACCACACTGCACTGGCTTCCAGTTAACAAAAGGATCACTTTTAAAGAACTTACCCAAGCACACCAGGCACTGCACAATGCTGGCCCCAGGTACCTGGATAAAACAAATAATTTGTGTATTTTTTAACCCTATCCAGGGAGTCCAGGAACAAAGATAATTTAGGGCATTGCTTTGATAATTTTATTTTTGTTCTTGTGTTCTGCTGCATGGATCTCATAGTATATGTTTGTATTGTCTCTCCTTTTCCTCCATCCCAGGCGTTGGTCTGTGCAGGGATGTTGTAGCAGTCCTATGATAAAGCATGCCACTATTAATGGTTGAGAGCTTTACCTTGCGTTTTTCCTATGTGTTGATTCTGGCCACCCAGAACACTCATATATACTCCTTTTCCTCTTGTTGTGGATAAAAGTGATTATTTGTAGGGAGGATGGAAAAGTAGTTGTACCTCTCTCCTCTTCGTTATGTGCTTCAACTGGAATAAAACAATCAAAAGTACCAGCCTAGCAGAAATGTACGCTCCTGCAAAGCTCACCTTATAACTATTCCCTGTTTTTAAAAACCCAGACGTGGTGGGACTTCTTTCCCAGTTAGCACTGCCAAAATCTGGAACCGCCTACCCCTCCATTTCAGAAGCATAGAAACTGGATCTACCTACCACAAATCACTAAGGGGTATATGTATCAAAATCAGAATTTGCAATTACCAAATAGTGAGTTTTACCGAATGGCTCTTTGGTAATCGCAATTTCCGATGTATCATAAGAATTGATAATGATTTAGCAAATCCTTAAAATCCGCAATTTGCGATTACCAAACAGTGATTACCTAAATAGGGAATCACAATTAGGTAATCGCAAAATTGCAAATGTCGCATTTTGGAGCAGCTTGATGACCTCGCAGACAGGAAGTGAGTCCATCCATGCTGTTGCCGGACC
Source organism: Lissotriton helveticus (assembly GCF_964261635.1). Lineage (NCBI taxonomy): Eukaryota > Metazoa > Chordata > Amphibia > Caudata > Salamandridae > Lissotriton > Lissotriton helveticus. The sequence goes on from NC_136065.1 coordinate 1,764,921,199, forward strand.
CAGAGCCAGAGGAGGAGACAGAGTGTTGCTGCAGAGTGCTTTGGTGACAGTTTGGAGTGCTTTCTTGTGCACAGAACTTATCATGGCCACTGATGGCAATGGCAAGGAGGCGGGAGGGCACAATAGAAAATTAAAAATCAGTGAGGAAGACCTGGAGGTACTCACAAAGGAGGTGGTGAAGAGCCGTAATAAGCTCTTTGGAAAGAGTTCACTTCAGGTACCAGAGAGCGAAAAAAAGAAAATATGGAAGGACATCCAGGCCAAGATCAGCACGGCGGGTGTCATGCAGTGCTCAGTCGAGGCAATTTGCGAGCACTGCTATTACCTAGGGACACCAGCCAAGGAGAAGGTAGCAAGCAGGCTTGCGGAGGCAAGGCAAACTGGAAAAGGACTACCCACCCCTTTGAAGGAAATGGTAGAGGCAACTTTGCAGCCAGAAGCTATTGTTGGGTCCCAGACATTGACACATCAGCCACACTCAGTGCCAGCAAAGTTCAAATGTACAAATTGTGACATATAAAAATGTTTTTGTGTTAAATTTCAATCAAAATATATTCCAGGCCACATTTCATGTGCAACCCACCAATGCACTATGGAAGTAGTAGTTCATAATACAACAGTGAACATATTACAAATAATGAGGCACTGTAGCCCATACAAATGATAGTAGCAAATGACAAGTAGTAAGAACATGTCAGGGAAAAGTGTTGATTCCAGGCAATCCAATCCAATCCAAAAATTCTTTATTTCGGTCTTTTTAGACCATAAAAGATACATGCAAAATACATTAAAACAGCACGTTAAAAACAATTACATTTGTATAATACAATATTTAAAAACAATTGCCAAATTGATGCGGACATAATAAAGATAAAAAATAGTTCATGGTTGGGAAAAGCATTTCAAATCCTGATTGAGAGCACAATCCATACTTTTAGGAAACAGATTCCAGGCAATCAATGTTAACTGAGAAACACAAGTGCTTTCTTGAACTAAACTATGTCTTACTTATGTCACAGAAATACCTGCACCACATGCTGCAGAAACTGAACTTGCAGAAGCTGAGTAGACTCTGCCACTGTCGGAGTGTTAAAATATTGTGCCCTCACCACCCACGACACCCACACCAACCAGACACAGGGCAACAGTTTCTCCACTCCCTGATTTTGATGTAGAGGTTGATGATATTCCAACAGGCATGCCCATACACAACCATCTGACGATAGACCCTCCCACAGACATCAGCCCCTTGTCCAGCCCCCAAATAATCCCCTCATGAGGTGTAGAGTGCCTGTAAGACGGCCATTAGAGGAAAGTGACAGCTCAGCTGCATTCTTAGCTCTAGAGACATCCATGTTGAAGATGCAGTCCCACAATGTAAGAAGATTAGGTCAATGCACACACAGTTGGTGTCACTGAACTACAATATGTGTGATATCAAAGATGGTATCAGGCAGCTAAATATAACAGTGGAGAAAGGGCAAAAAGCCACAGCTGAAAATTTAAAGTAAATGACAAATGCCATCAAGGAACTTTGCATAGTCATGTAGCAGGCCCATGTCACACACCGTAGGCGTCATCACAAATTAATGGGGAGATTGGATAGGTTTACCAGATCTCTCTATCGCCTGACAATTGGAACTGCAGTGCTGTTGCAATGCACTGTGACCATCCAAGTGGAGGAGGCACATTGTAGTGGAAACGTTGCAAGAGGTTTGGTGCAAGTCACAAACGCAATTGAGAACTGCTAGGATTGCAAGAAACAGGGATTTAGGTGTAAGGGATAGAAAGTAGCTCTCCAGCGTCAGTAATGTCACTGCCCCTGTGATGGAAAATAGGCGTCACATTACTAGACACAGTGCAGCTTTAGAGGCCTCAACAAGACATAGTGTATAGTCCATTGAACAGCCTACTGGATTGCATGTCAGGAAAAAATAAAACGACATGTATCTATGTATATTGTTTGTGGAAATAACCGTACATTTGTATTGTCTGTGATGACACATTTGATTTTGCACAAATTGTGCATTATTTGCAACAACAATACAGTGTCGCAACAGGAATATCATGTAGAAAGACAATTTATGAAGAGGGTAAATCACATAGCATTTACCCTCTTCATAAATTGTCTTTCTACATGATATTCCTGTTGAGACACTGTATTGTTGTTGCAATTACTACCCGGTCTCAACTGGGTTAACGGATTTACTCCTGTCCTGTGTTTATTCCAAATTGTGCATTATGGCAACACTTTTTTTGGTGATAGCATATGTAACCTGAGGTTAAGGTAATGAAATGAAAAGGGGTTTTATTGAGCGCGACTGCTGCCCTTGGGCGTCCAAGCACTAGCAAAGAAGGGATAGTGCCTCAGGAAGCAACAGCTTGAAGATGAGTTTTCAGTTGGTGAAGAGGAAGGTTTTAAGCTGTTTGCAGAAGGATAGCAGATTGGAATTCGATTTTAGATGTACAGGGAGTGAATTCCACAGCTTAGCAGCGTTCAACGTAAAGGACCTTCCTCCTGCTCTTGACCTTTTGATTCGGGGGACTACAGCTAAAAAAGTGAAGAAGGGAATGGTTGATCTTGGGGCCGGTTCTCCAGAAGGTTTGATGGGACACGCACAAGGCTTTAAATTTTATTCTCTCCCTAAAGGGGAGCCAATGTAGAGTTCTCAACCCGGATTCCGTTGAGGCTCTACGTGGAATCTGAAGCAGCGTGCGTGCAGCGCAATTCTGGACCCGCTGGAGTTTTTGCAACACATATTCCGGTGCCCCCAGGTACAGGGCGTTGCTGAAATCGAGTCGGGATTGTATTAGGCCCTGTATCACAATCTGTTTGGCTTCAAAAGGCAAGAGTGGAAGGATGTTTTTGAGCATCCTGATGAGCCGAAAGCAGATTGCAGATGTTTTAGTTGCTTGAGTGTTGAGAGTTAGAGATTTGTCCAGCCAGACCCCTAGACTTTTTATATTATCTTTCGGGGTAGGCGGTGTACCCAAGCTGGTGGGCCATAAACGATTGATAGTGAACAGCGCTGGGGGACCGAGTAGCATAAGCTCGGTTTTATCCCCGTTGAGTTTAAGAGAGGATGTCGTCATCCACCTCCTGACCTCTTCCATGTATGCTGCCAGGTTGGTCTGTGCCAGCTCACTGTTCTTCTGTGCGAGGGATACCACTAACTGAGTATCGTCTGCATATATAATGATCTTAATGCCATATGGGTGGACAATCTCAGCCAGCGGTCCCATGTACACATTGAACAGCGTGGGGCTCAGCGACGAGCCCTGTGGTACCCCACAATCCAAAGGCTTGCTTGCGGAGGTGGAATCTCCTCAAAGACTTGGAAGGTCTTTCCACTCAGAAAGGATCCAAGCCAGGCCAGAGCATCCCCGGACACTCCTAAATAGGAGAGTCGATACAGCAGAGTTTTGTGACATACCGTGTCGAACGCGGCACTCAGATTGAGGAGGATAACTGCCACTGATCCCCCTCGATCCAGAATCCGCCTGGCTTCTTCCGTCACGGCTAACAAGGCCGTTTCCGTCCCATGTTTGGGACGGAACCCTGTCTGCGAGGCATCGAGTAGATGGTTGCACTCGAGAAACCTTGTTCGGTGGAGATTGATGTGTTTTTCCAAGATCTTACTCGCCCAAGGCAGCAGGGAGATGGGACGGTAGTTGTTGAGGTTATTGGGGTCCAGGTTGGGCTTTTTCAGGAGTGCTCTCACCATAGCTTTCTTCCAGGTGGGTGGAACACTGCTTTTTATTAGGGAGTTGTTGAGCAGCTCCATAAGAGTGGGGAGAATGACTTGGCTGGCGGCAACCATAGTGCTGGGTGGGGCTGGATCGCAAGGGGAGCCTGACTTTACTTGTAGTGTCAGGGGTTCCAGAGACTCTAGGTCTAGCAAAGGGAAGTGATCTAGAGTTATTCGTGGAGAGAGCTCTGCTTCCATTGGGAGCTGGGGAACATTAGTGGGGTGTTCCGGAGATGGGCTTGCGAATGTGACATAAATTGTATTTATTTTCTGATAGAAAAATTCAGCTCAGTCGTTACAGCGCACGGTAAAATTGTCATTTGGAGCTGTGGGCGGGGAGAGCTTGGTGAGGCTTTTAACTATTTGATAGATCTCTCTCGGTTTTGAACTAGCCATCATTATTTGTCCATTATAGTAAGTGGATTGTGACGTTTTTATTTCCAGTTTGTAGGCTCTAATAGCTTCCCTATAGATGACTTTGTCTGTGGTGGCATATTCCAGGCGCCACTTCCTCTCGAGCTTCTTACAGTGACTAAACATAACAATTAGCAGCAAGATCATGAAATGCATTCTGTCTTCATTACTTACTTGATAAAGAATTGCACGTTATTTCAGCATGTCTTTGTCTGCCTTCTGCTGCCCTTCATCTATCTGCAGGTTGACAAGGTGGACCTGACTCATCGTCATCATCTGAATTTGTATCAGACAGGTCCAGGGGCTTGCCTCTTGTTGTAGCTATGCTGTGCAACATGGCAAATGCAGCCACAAATGTACAGCGTATTTCAGGACTGTACAGTACGGCACCACCACTCTTGTGTAGACATCTGAAGCAACTCTTGAGCAGGCCAAAGGTCCTCTCTATCGAATGACATGTGCTTTTATATATTCTTATGTATTCATGACTGTAGTAAGATGGTAGAGCTATACCATTCATTTACTTTTATAGTACTGCTAACCATTTATATCTTATACTGCCTATCGGTTGTGCAGCTCATCTATTCTACACCAGAATAACAACTGTTCAATAAATTCTTATTGAAAACGCCCAGCCTGTGTATTCTGTGTATTTCTCTGAGACAGACTAAGTGAGCACGAGTGACTGAGCGAAAAGTAGTATATTGTTTCCACGGTCCTGAGGGATCAGGGTTGTCATGTTCGATGGTTGCCAGGAACTATTCTCTCCTTGGTAAGAGGAGATTATAGTGGCGCTGTGAGCTAGTTGGTACAAGAAGGTCAGCATACCCGATGGGGGTGATCAGAGTTTGTCTGACACCAATCCTACAGTGTACGTTGTCTAAACGCGCAGATCCTGTTTATTCTTTATAGGAACTACATGACAGTGGCAACTTTCCTGAATCTTAAAACTTTTATGCTTCCCTCCAGGTATGGAAATGGTTGTTTGCACATTCATGACTGTGGCTAAGACCAACTGGTACAGAAAGGTTGTGAAGCTCAGAATGGTATCTATTCAGGCACCTCAGATCCTGTGAATTGTCTAGTTCAGTATTCCAGGTCAGGTTAAACAACACCGGGCCCTATGTATTTTGAGTACAACTGACCCATCCTCTCTAGACCTTTGTCACTTGCAGCAAATCTTTGTTCTTGATGCAGGAGGATCAGCACCCTGCAGTGGGCCTCTCTGCTGCATGGCATAATGTGCTTCTTCTCAGCTTCTGCTCCTACTTCCTAGTAGACGGAGCATGAGATGTAAAGGTTTATTTGTGTCCTTGAATGGTTCTCCTCCTGTACATCTGCATACATTTTGCTTTCATTCTTAGTATTTTAGAAGGTAGTGTGAGAGAACAATTCTGGTAGTGTTAGTACTACCTTTCTGGTGATGAGTTGCTTAGTTCCCACTATTCAGACAACTAATCTCCAGGCCACTGCAAAAGTTTATTTTGAATTCCCATTAGGGTGCTTCCTTTGTCATAGCAGACAACTCAGCAGCACAATCTTCCACAATGAGCAGCAGGTAAGTACGTCGCCAGAATATAGGCTTATCTCATTTCTTGGCCAGCTTCATACTCCATGCCTTGTCTTCAACTCAGAAATGTTATGACCACAACTGAGCATTTTCCCAGCCCTGGTACCATAACAGATCAGTCCACATTTGGGCTAGAGAGGCTTTTCTGGTTTTTGAATTTGCCTCATGGGGAAAAACTTTGAAAGACCTGCCATCTGTTGAGGCTTATGTGCTTCAGTTCTTGAAGTACTTCTTTGTTTGGCCTGCCATTAAAACTACTCTCTCCTGTCACTACTCTGTTCACTTTTCAAGCTCTATTTTTGTGATTCTCAAGGGGTGTTCTTACAGCACCTTTCTTTGAACGATTAGAATGATCTCAGTCTGTCACCGAGACAGTTCGTCAACTTTAGGGTTACAATGAACGCCCTCTTGCTTTCCAAAACTACCCTTACATGGTAAATCATGATGGTAGGTGGTAAACTAAGATGGTACTATCAGTGGCTCAGATACTACAGATTGTCTTACAGACTTGCAAAAGTCAAATTGTCCAGTAGGTTCAGAGACATCCATCAAATTTATGGCTGCATGTGTGGCCAAAGCACACAGCGCCTTTCTGAACTATATTTGTTGGGCAGATACTTTCCCAGCTCATATGACATTTATTTACAGGCTCAAAAACCACCTACCAACTCCCCTTGATTTGTCGACCACATCCCATCATCATACGCCAATCACCTGTTAGGGCCCAGGACATCCCATGTCTTCTTTCTTGATCTGTGCTAGTCTAGCTCTTTGCTAACTACCCAGTGTGGACAGGCAACATATCCTATTTTATGCAGTTTTTCTGTTGCTCTCCTGGGGGCGCAGGAAGCCCTGGCATGCCTCCAGATGCTATTCCTATTTTTTTTTTTAAATCTTCCTTTTTCTGTTCAGACTGCAGATATAATTCTTTCAGAATTGTTGTAATCAAATGTTGGCATCTACATTTGGTTTGTCTTTATTTTTTCAAATGTTCAAGGTTACAACATATTGCTCTGGTGTTTGTTGAGCCTTCTGTTGTCTTTCAGAACCAATTCCCCACTTTTGCCCTGTAGGACCAGGTGCTTTACCTGGGCATCAGATGATATTACTGATTTACCATTGTTTTTAAATGTACTGCTACGGCTATCATTTTTCCAGAATTTTAATCGATATCTCAAGTCTCCATGTTGCTCTCCAGGAGGGAGGATGTGAGGGGCTCACAACTATTATTACTGGATGTCCTATTTTTCCCAACCTTTATTGCATAGTGTTCTGGTGTGTATGGGGCCTTGTTGTGTTTTGTGCAATACATTTAATTTCTTTGAAATATTGTTTTTAACTTCAAAGTCTCCATTTGTTCTCCTTGGGGCTCAAAGGACCTTGGCTGGCTTCTAGATATCATTAATGAGTTTCTCCAGAATTTACTTAGTTGTGGATGATGGATGATCCCCATGTGTCACTGCTCACCCTAGTACTTTATTAGTTTTCCCTTTTTGTCATAACAGAGCTATCTAGGTTTATTGAAATAGGCTTTTGTGTCTGTGGGAAAGGGGGTACTTTTAGACCTGTCATCCATAGGGTGGTCTTCTCCCAAACTGTTTGCCTTCCTCCTCCATTTTTTTCTGATCTCATTTTGTCTGGCCTTAGTATTTTACCACTGCTAACCAGTGCTAACGTGCATGTGCTCACTCCTTGAAAGATGGCAACATTGGCTTATCCCAAACTGGCATTTTGAATTTACTCATGAGTCCCTAACATAGTGGTTCCACATGTATCCAGGGCCTGTAAATTAAAGACTACTAGTGGGCTTGCAGTGTTTATTGTGCTGCAAGTTGCCCTTTAAACATGTCTCAGGTCTGCTATTGCAGCCTGTGTGCGCAGTTTTAAACTGCCATTTCAATCTGGCAAAATAACTCTTTTGAGAGGCCCAACCCTTCCTTTTTAATACATATAAGTCATCCCTATGGTAGGTCCTAGGCAGCCCATAGTGCAGGGTGCAATGAATTTAAAATGTAGGACCTGTAATTTTAAGTTTTACATGTCCTGGTAGTTTCACTACTGCAAAGCCTCCTACTCCCATAGGATAACATTTGAGTTACCTTGTTACTCTTATTAAGCTGTAATCTTGGAATGGGAGCATGTGCATAATTCATGTTTGGTGTCTTTGTAATTGTAATGAAAATACTTTTATGGTGAAGTTGGATTTTTGATTACAATTTTGAAGAAAAAAACACTTTTAGAGAGTTAGCATTCTCCTGCTTTGCCTGCCTGCCTGTGGGTCACATGACTGGGTGTAGTTGGCAGTTAGACTTTGTTCCATTCCTCCTAGTCAGCCACAGACAATAAAGAGCTCAGGTGTGCCTGACTAGGCAATTACTGGCAGGGTGGGAGTGAGGAGTTAGACATTGTCCCACTTACACCTGAATTGGCTGTGTTCTGCTTCTACACAAAGGAATTCATACCCCCTATAGGTAGTCTGGGGCCAAGGCAAGGGAGGTAGGAAACATGTGCCCTTCAAAGTGAAACCTCCAGAAGCTTCTCCCACGTCAAAGGAGCCACCAGGTAAAAATATTGGACCTAAGACACCAACTCTTCAGCACACCTCTAGAACGGTGGAAGATTCTGCCAGCAAAAAGAACTGCTGAGCTGCTGAATGGACTGCCACTCTGCTGGACTGCTGACCTGAAGTGCTGCTTTTTGCTGTGCTGACCTGCTGCTGTCTTGCCTGGGTGAGAAGGACTGTAAGTGTAACCTGAACCCAGCACCACCAGGTTGACTCCAAGTGCTAGTATAGGGAAACCAAAACCCTGACTCTGCCACTGTCCGTCCTGCCCTGCCAAGTGGTGCCACCCTAGTCCTGGACCCTTGGTAGTGGACCTAAAGGTGTTCTGCCAGTCCAAAAGTGGATCTAGCAGAACTGAGGCATCACCTCTGTTGAGCGGTGCAAGTCCAAAAAGAACCGACTCATCACCTCTGCTACGATGGTTCTTCTCAACAACAGAGTTGCCAATACTGATATTTTCTTTTAGCAACAACTAATAGTCGGTGCACAGACTTTAATCAATTTCAACTGAATATATTTTTATCAGAAATACTTTTTAATTTTATTTCCATAGGAAAAAACATTTATTTTTCATTAAAATGTGAATCTCTTTTTTTCTTTTGTAAACAACACATACAAAAAGCTTTACTTTAACATTTATACAAAACAAACAAAAAATGAAAAACTGATTAGCAATACACCTAGATAACAAATTCATGTGACAACATTCAGACAAAGACTAGGACAACATGAAACAAATAACATGGAACAACTTGACATTCATAAAATAGACAGTGATTTGATTACATATATTTCTTTATTGAAAATCACAATTTGATCAGCAAACAGTGTGAAATTTCGACAAACCGGATTCCTGCACTGAAAAGTTATACTAAATTTCACTAATTCTATATGCCAGGCAGAAACCTCAAATATACATTTATGACCACACGTGTTTGGAAAAAAATGGTCAACGTGTTCGAACCCCACGTGTGTCAGATAGGGGTTCTCTTCAGGACCACACACTAGTGATGGTACCTTCTGGAAGGATCCCCAAAGTGGAGGAAAATGCCAGAGGGCAGAAAACCTCCTAGATGGCAGCAATAATGCAGGTGAATGAATGAAGACAAGGAAGACTAGACTGCAACCTCCACGGAACAGGAGAGGACTGGATATACTTGAACCACCAGAAAGAGGAAACACAAGAGATAGACTATCCCAGGAATCACCAAGAGAAAGTGGGGAGCAATGAAACTCACTGACAGGACTGAAGTGTTGCAATGCAAGGAGCAAAGTAATTCCATCCTTTTATACCCTAGAAACAGGATGTTGCCTAAAGACAGAGGTGATGACATGTTGGATTGGGGAACATTCATATACCAAAATGGTGATCAAGCCATCTTGGATTGGGCAATATAGATCTCCCAGGAATCCACCCTAGAGGGCTCTGGGATGCAGAAAGAATGAAACGATGGAGGTGCAGAACGCATCTCCCAACAGGACCTCCCAGGGAGAACAGCAAATGTGCAGGAGACTGTAGTAACAGGCCAGCCACCAAAAGATAAGTTTGTTCAGGGAGCACTGGGGCCTGCTGGCACTACCAAGGCTCAGCTCATGCTGAAGCAGTTGCACACGCTGTCCACGGAAAACTTGGAAACTACTCTCTCTCGAAACCCCGGGATTGTCTTAGCACTGTCTGAAAAAGCTTTGAACAGAGGCGTGAATAAACGAAGCAACCTCCCAAGACCTTTCACTAGGTGGTTACCCCTTCCAATGAATTAAGAATTGTAATCTCTTCCTAAGAAAGCGTGAATCACAAATCTTTGGGACCTCAAAATGCAGAAATGCTATTAACAAAAATAGGAGGAGGTCTAGAAAAAAGAAGTTTGAAAGGATCCCTCGGGTAAAGTTTCAATTAGGAGGAATGAAACCCAAGTGGCATGAAACACAGGATGAATCCTTCAATTGAGTGATAATTGAACCTTGAAGGCCACTGGGTTCATGATTTGAACAATCCTGATAGGCCCATGAAATCGAGGTTTAAACTTTTTAAGGGAAAGATACGCAAGTTGAAATTTTGAGGAGAGCAATACCTTGTCTCAGACCCCATAGGCAGGAGTATGAGTTTGATGGATGACAGTAGATGTGATTGTCTTTTAAGATTCTTGGAGATTAGAAAAAATATTACATCTGATAGTTTGCAAAATCATAAGAAACCGGAGGCTGCAGGACCCAAGACAGGACAATGAGAAACAGAAGGAAATGTTCTAGGGTGATAACCATAAAGACAAAAAAAATTACAAATACCTTGTGGCACTATGAACAGAATTGTTGCAACAATCTGTGTAGAACTACAAAAGCCTTAAACATACTGTTCAAAACCCTGACTGAGCCATTTCATCTGACTATTGGTCTAGTGATGAAAACCAGAGGACAGGGGGAAACAACCTTTACAACGCAACTTTTACAACGCACTACCATTACAACAAAACTTTTACAACGCAACATCCATTACAATGCACGCATTTACAACGCAACCATTACAACGCATGACACTACAACGCACACCACTACAATGCATGCCATTACAACTCAGTCATTACAACGCATAACATTACCATCCACCACTTACCCTACTATTGCACCCCCTGGAATTAGAATAGTAATTTTTACCCCTACACTATCCAACACTTACCCTACTGTTGCACCCCCTGGAGTTAGAATAGTAATTTTTACCCCTACACTATCCAACACTTACCCTACTGTTGCACCCCCTGGAGTTAGAATAGTAATTTTTACCCCTACACTATCCAATAGTTACCAAACATGCAATGTAATGTAATGCGTTGTAATGGTATGCGTTGTAAAGGTATTATGCGTTGTAATGGAATGCGTTGTAAATGTAGTTTTTAAAATTTCGTTGTAATGGCATGCGTTGTAAGGGAAGGCGTTGTAATGGATGTTGCGTTGTAAAAAATGCGTTGTAAAGGTATGCGTTGTAAAAGTGTGCGTTGTAACGTCATACATCCGAGGACAGGGCAACCTCAGTCTGGCGGGATTTAAAAAACGATTTCCAAAAATGGCAGCTATACTAAGGACCTTGGTCTGATATAATAATTTGAGGTAGTCAGTATAAACTAAAGATTTCTTGCCAAAAAAGTTGTCCCATGGCCTTGGCCAAGTGTAATTTCTTCAAGGCAGTGAAGTGAGCCAATTTAGAAAAATAATCAATAGTAAACATAATGACTCGGTCAGACGGGATGCAAGGCAGTGTTGGTATGCAAAAGCTACGGTAAGACAACCAAAGATCAATGAACCTCGGAAAGTCAATATTGAGAAGTCTTATTCTGGGCACAAACTAGGCAATAATTGACATAACGTGCCATGTCCTGTCTAACAGAGGGCCACCAGAAGGAATAATATATTAGCTCCAAAGTGATGTAATACTCCTGTGGCCAGCAATAGGTGAATCACGACACATTTTAAACATTCAAGTCTTGGTGCCTTGGAGGGAATAAATAAAAGGGAATATTCTCAAGGAGTCATCGCCGAGTTAATGACACTTTATCACAGCCAAAGTCACGATAAATGTATTACCCCATTCACAAGCTGGTGCTAACAGCCCATGTCACCAGTTTACCCGGGATAGCAGCTGCAAAAAACATCACCACAGACGACCCTGGCGACTATCGCTAATGAAAAGTAGAGTAGGCATTCCCGTGCCAAAAGCTCAGCAACCCCACATCGCAACATTCTCAACGACCAGCCAGATTGGCAAAAAGACCACGAAACATGCGATAAGGCGCGTTAGCTGCAGGAAATTAACACCTGCTCTGACCTGGTGTAAAGACGGACGGCAGCCTGCACCACAAAAGGGAGCCCAGCCTAGAGCCAGACCTGAAGAACAACAGATGCCATGGAGCAACAGATCATGTGGGCCGGACACCCAAGAGGGCCACAACACCCCAACGATACCACCCCCAGGATTCCCCCACCCACCCGGACACCCACCGCTCCCCCGGACCAACACTGAGGAAGTGCAGACAAAGACAGCGACCCTCAGAAAATGCACCAACCTCAGAAACCCAACACCAGAGAATGTCATTGCCCACTACATGCTCAATGGGACAATCCTCCTCCGCATCCTGGCCACCATTGGCCACAGGCTGATGGTACCAACACAGTGGACAACTAACATCCCACCTCAGACAAAGCTCCAGGCCCGTGATGCACCTGTTGGCCTCTGGTACCCTCCAACCAACAACCACCTGAGAGGGAGGAGTCACACATCCAGGCCAATCCAAGTCCCTCACAACGGTCATGGATGACACCATCAGCTTGGTACCCCACTAGCAATACTTCCCACACACTGCGCAGGAACAGCCGGAGACAAAGCAAGGTATCTACAACACAGCTGGCTTTCCGCAAGTGTCATGGGGCAATTGACTGCACACATGTCCTACTGGTGGCCCCTGGCAACACTGCACACAATAAGCGCAACAGAAAGCGCATGTATCCCACCAATGTGCAGGCACTAGTGGACCACGGGGGAATCTCCGCCAACGTTGCCGCAACCACCCAGGCAGTGTGCATGATTCATACACCTCCAACTGTCCATCATCAACCTGCGCTACCAGGAAGGCACCCACGGAAATGCACTGCTCGTTGGCCAATATCAAATGCACACACCACACACCTCAACTCCACAATCATGCAACTCACAACACAGGAAATGCACACGTCACAAGCTCACATACAACATGCCAAACAACATGCACACCCACCAGACACGACAGCACAACTCACAGTGGGAACCTGGCCCAGCCATGTACATTAGCCATCAACGGCATGGCACCTCAGCCACACAAGAGCAGAATGTCGGAAAAGGTGGGGACCAGGCATGTGCGAAGGAGTCAAGTGACCAATGAATGAGAATGTACACAATGCCAAGTGTGGCGTGGATGTGATGGCCTGACTGCAGTATGCAGAACACACACATATCCATGACGACACACACCACTGGTGTTTGGAATGTAGTGGACAGTGGACGCAACCATGTCACCCCAGCCAGTGGGGAAGATCGTGGAAATGTAGCTTGTTACATTACCCCCATAAGAGTGAGCAGAGTGGGCTGGCTCGGCATATGCCAGGCCAGCATAGGGGTGTGAATAAAAGGCACGTAACTTTGGGCGTGGTCCGCTTCCAGAATGCCCAACGTCTCTGCCAGGGCGGCATCTCTCAACCCTGCCACGAGGCCGTCGCCGTGAGCAAGGTTGCCTGTGATCCTGTGCGCCTGCTGTACCCCGGGACGCTGGTCCCCAAACCTGTCTTACCCGCCCCTGCGCACCCAGGCCTCAATGCCCACCTGCCGACACTGGCGTGTGTCGAAGAGGGCCCACCACGTGCTGTTGCATGCTCCAAACCCAAGGCCCGCTACCCTGGCAACCTGCTACAGCCATCACGACCTCCGCGAGCAAGAGCCGCAGTACTCCTTTCTCATTTACGTACTCTACCGGCTGACACAGCGGACTAGTAGGTCACACATTTGGAACTGAGTCTTGATTACACCATGGCATAGCACATTATTTAAGGCAGAGTTTATGTCACTATACTCCCTTCGATATGGTGCCACCAGGTCTTATTAGTGCATCACAACTGCAAGATTCTGTGGGCCCACGCGGACTACTGCTCTCGGCCTATGCTGTGCTCGAGTAGGTCACACAATTGGAACTGAACATCGATTATACAAAGGCAGCGTACATATCATTGCACGCAAGTAGAGGCGTAAGAGGATGATGCTTTGCATTTGGGAGGTAAAAAGGATCATCATTACGGAGGTGACCGAACACTACCGATGACTGCTCTGGTGTCACAAACTCTGTGCATCGGGAGCCTACGACACATGACTGTAGGCCACTGCTGACTGCTGCCTACGGCCTACACTGTGGTCCAGTAGGTCACAGAGTCTTGATTTAGCTATAGAGGAGTTCATATCAGTGTACCAGCATCATCGCAGACTGCATCCCCTCTCAGCCCCGGAGCCACTAAGTCTGTTCGCCGACATTCATGGACACTCTCTGGTCATACCTTGGTGGCGTCTGAGTCTATGAACTAGGGGGTAATTTTCATCCTCATGCAGCTGATACCAAATTTGTAGTGGCAACAAGGCTGTCGCTTTCCACTTCTCCATTTGCTGCTTCCGGATAGCATCTGCCCTCTGCATCATGCCCTGGAGGACACCCTCCACTGTCCCCCGCAACCCTTCGCCACATTCACCTTCAACAACGATGAGGACTCGATCAGTCTGGGTGGCCCTACCTTAGTGGACCGCAAGTCACCGTCCCATGGCGGTGTGCCTGTGCGGCCGCTGTGCATCTGGAGCCACTAACTCTGTGCAGCTCAAGTCAGGGACCCTGTTTGATTCAATATTTGATGGCCTCTGAGATGATGGCCTTGCGGTCGTCAGCTCCATGTATCTGTGGCCCTGCACCCTCTGCTGCCTCCGGCCTCAACTGCGGTTCACCAGGGCTCACACATCCAAACGAGTCCTGACTGGCCCGGACGTCACTTCATCGCAGGAGGCACACGCCACCATCGCCAGGACCACCTCCAAACGCCATCTGCCAGAGTCGAAACAGTGGTACTGGCAGACTAACGGAGTTGCTCACACCTATCATGGATGCCATCATCTGCCTGTTACCCTCCTCAGCACTCCAGGTGCCACTGACTCAGTGCACCGCAGCCCATGGACCGTAGCTGATTGAGTTTTGTGCTGTGGAGACGTTGCGCAGCAATGCTACCTCAGGCAGTATGGGAGACCTGGGACGTTTATGTGGAAGATGAGGCAGGTCTAACACACCCCACTGCATCCGCATCATGGAATATCCCGAAGGGACACAATCCTAGTCATTTTCTTCACGTGAGCGTGCTCAGCTCTAGTGCCTCAACCTCAGTGCACTGCAACTCACTGACACTTCTATTTGTATGTTGGGTGACCTCTGTACTTGCTCCGGATCCCTCCATGTTGCTCAGCAGTTGACTCTGTTATGCAGGTGTTTTCTGTTGCACAGGTGTCCACTGTTCAGGATGTTGCCAGCACCAAGCACTCCATGCGGGCTGGCTTACACTTACCCCACACACATCCAGCACAGGCGTCACTGTATATGTGGCCCTGCCAATAAGGGGGCCATGCGCACGTGCCCGTAGCCAGTTCAACATGATATCTGCGTGTGTCCCTTTGGTCTTGCTGTATACATGAGGGCCCTGGGGCCTACCACATTACATTGTGCTGTGTACAGCGGACACAGACATGTCACTCCAGACAGCGGGTTTGAGCTTGGACATGTGGCTTTGTTGTCACCTACTCAATTCGTAAGGGAAGTGGACTGGGCCGTCATACGCAGTGCCAACGTGGGTGTGTGACTGATGTTTGAGATTCCGTGGGCGTGGTTCTATACTGGGAATGTGCATCTGCAAGTGTCTATGGCAGTGTGGGTCTCCTTTGTGGGGTGTAGGTGCTTCCTGAAGGATAATAGACACCCACGTATGTGATCTAGTTCGCCTTCAATGGGTTTGGATCCCACCCGCTCCTGTTCAGCCGCCTCCTTTTGGTGTTCTGACACCTGGCATTGGGGTGCCATGTTTGGGTCGGTGAAGTGTTGTGAGCCAGCTGTGCTTCCAGATGCTTCCTGCTGTGTGGTCTGTTGCAGGGTCTGTGTTTCTCTAAGTAACTTGGCTGCCCTGATCCTGGTGGTGGGTTGTGTGGGATGTCCATGGGCAGTTGTAGGGCGTCGGTGTCGAAGGTGTGGTGGTCCTATCCGGCATCACTGATGTGTGGTCTTCTGTGCTCTGCTGGAGGTGTTGTGTGTCCCTCTGCAATGTGGAAGGGAGATGCATGTTGACATTGTGCTGACATGTATGTTAGCGCATTGCTCTTGTTTACATGCAGACTGTATGACAATGTACATTGTGACTGTTTGGGAGGTGCAGGATTTTGATGCGGGACCGTGTACATTTGGACTACATGACGGATGTAAGGTTGTACACGTACATTCCCATTTCACAGTTTCCAGCTCTGTCAGATGTAGTAGGCCTGTTTCTGCGCGTGTGCGGACCCAGTTGTGTCCTCTGGTATGCAGAGTGGGGTGTGTGCATTGTACCACATTGTCGTCAATGTGGGTGTGCTGTTCTTGCTATGTGTGTGTGCTGGAGTTTGCCACAAGGATCAGGGGCATGATCCAGGGTAATTGTGAGTGTGCAGTGTGCTACACATTGTTGTGCATGTGTGCCATTGTGCATATCTCACCCCGTCCCCCCAGCCCCTGGTTGTTACTCACCCTGTTGATGTTGCGTCAGGTCCTCCCGAGCTGTGTCCTCATTCCCGACTCCTTGCATCTTCTCCACACTGATGACTATGGCCTCCATTTCCTCCAGCTCCTCCTGTGGCGCAGGACTCCCACCTCCTGTCGCCGTTGCTGCCTTCCTGTTGGCAGCGGCTTTGTGCCTGGTTTAGATTTTCACATCATGCCAGCGCCTCTTGGCCTCCTCAATTGGCCTCCTCAACACTCGGACTGCATTCCAGGTAGTCTAATTGTGGGTCAGTTGATGGTAGTGTTCTGTCACCTCCGCGACACTGATCTGGTTTTGCTGCAGACTGCACACTGTCTTCCTCTCCTTCTTCTACCTGGCCTTCCGAGACCCCATTGTTCCTTGCTGGTGGTCTGTGAGACTTGTGCGGTTTGCGTTGGCATCTGTGCTCGGTCAGGGTGCATCCATGTCGCTATGAACTTTGGATTGTTTCTGGTGTGTTGTTTTTGTAGCTTTTACAGTACATTTTCCTGCCAGACACGTGGGATTTGCAGGCCTGCCGCTGGTGTTCACTGCTTTTTGTATCGCGATTGGCCTCATCGCAGCTTTTTTTGCATTCGTGTTTCACATTTTTGCGGCGTGGTGCTGGATTTAACATGGTCATTTGACGCGTTATCTGGAGTTTAACGCATGGTACCTCGGTGTTGTGAATACTTGGTTAACACAGCGGAATTTTCCGCGATGGACTGCGATGTTGGGAGTTGCGTTAAGTTACTTTTGCTATGATTATCACACGTTCTTGAGAATATGCCCCAAAGTGTTTTCCTTTATCACTGAAACTCCAGGGCACATTACCAACAAATAGCGATATTTATCGCTAAGTAGGCTTAGCGGCAATATTTTTATTGCCGCGCATCACTGTTTTTTATCGCTGAGATAACTTGCTATTAGCAAGGTTTATCTCAAAAGCGATAAAAATCCAGGCGATAGCAGCGAAATGCGGGAATATCGCTGAGAATACAGCGATATTCACGCATTAGCGACAAAATGCTCTTAGCCATGTTATCCACCTCCCATTGGATAACATGGCTAAGAACTGGTCTGGGCAGGTGTTAGTATTTGGAGATATTCTCGCTTAGCGCGAATATTTCCATTGCTACGCCTGCCTTGCTAATAGGCGATAGCGTCGTTATTGACTGCTTTCAGTCGCTAACGGGTTGGGTACGCATACTTTGAAAGTCATTAGCGATAAATATCGCTGACATGCAAAGCGGGCCCCAAACCGCTCACTATCGCCTACAAGCTGTCGCTAACTGCTGTTAGCGACAGCTTGTAAATTGGGCGATAGAATTATCGCCGCTTAGTGGCCAAAATCGGCCGCTAACACAGTGATATTCACCTATCGCCCTCCTTGGTAATATTCCCCTTCTTGTTTTCAAATTAGTCCTTGTAAGAATTCCAATTTTTTTCTTACTGACCTTAGAAAAGCTAGCTGTCAAATTCTAAAGGTAGTATTGTGCACTCCAATGATTTGCTGTGGAGAAAAGATATTCTGACCAAACCTTGATGGAGACTCTGAAAATTTGAGTGAAAGAACATCCACTAAGGTGTTGGTTGAGCCAGAAATATAAGTGATTAAAAAGTGGTAATGGTTTAAAAATTAGGCCCAATGAGGCTGATGACTGTTCCTGCACTGAATATTCGTGAGACACTGGAGGTTATAATGGTCAGTTTGAATTTCGAAATGTATGTGTGTCCCTATAAAAGATGTTTCTCCACCCCTAATAGGCATTTTTCATGGCCCAAAGCTCTTTTCCAGGAGACAGTAATTTCTTCCAGAGTCAGATAAGATATGGGACAGATAAATAAAATGGAGTGTTCTAAAGCATCATCTTCCTTAAATTGCAGAAGCACCACTCCCAATGCCCAATCTGAAGTGTCAGGTTCAAAAGCTAACCTCTTAGTAGGAGCCATATCTCACCAAATTGGGCTTATGTGAAGGCGTTCTTTAACCCAATAAAGTCTTATTCAGCTTGAGTATCCCACTGGCAGAACATATCCTTCTTCAGGATCAGGCTATAATCACTAGTTAGCTGAGCTGAATTTCCAATAAACTGCTTGTAGGCATTGGCAAAACCAAGAAAACACTGGGTCTCCTTGATGTTGGAAGGGGTCAGACAATCTATAAACATTACATTGATTCATAGAGACTCCAGTACTGCTTCAGCGGACGCCTAGGTACTCCGCATCAGGCTGTTCAGATCCACATTTTTCCAGTTTACAAAACAACTTATTTTGGTGGAGACTGTTTAAAACTTGCCTGACATGTTCATGATGTGAAAAGGGATCTCTTGAAAAGACTAAGATATCATCAGGGTAAATGAAAGAACTGGGGGTCTCTAGTTGGCAATGGTTTGCACCCATGTCCAAATAGGGACCCTTGCTTCTAGTCAAAAGAACCCCTTGCTCAACCCAGTGGTAGCTTGGCACAAGCAGGAAGGCTTATCTCAGAGGCAGCTTGTAAACACATACAGTAATACAGTGGAAACACTAGAGATGGACACCACACAGGTTTTATAAAAATAAGTGTTTTTTATATAGACTAAACACAAGACCCAAACGACAAAAATCCACAATACAGTATTAAGAAAATGACTTTTAAATGGTAAAAATAGCTCACTTCATTTTAGATTGTAAATGCGAAATGTTTCTCACAAAGTACCTTTGGATGCGTAACGCAAGATAAACAAAAGGCTTGCAGGGAAAACGATACGTCGGTTCCTTGCTTCGGGGGAGGCGATGCTTCGGTTCCTCAGTGCTTGCGCAAAGTAGGCGATGAATCTGTTCCTTACCGGAGAGGAGGTGATGCGTCGATCTTGGGTTACGTTCTGGTTGCGATGCAACAAGATGGCGCCTCTATGCGGTGTGAGGATCCGGTGCGATACAAGATGGCATCTTTGATGTGATGCGATGACATGAAGGCGATGTGTGCACGCCTGACAGCCGTGCGGCGACTCTGCAACTTCTGAGCCGCAACAGGCCCGGCAACACGCTTCTCCTGTAATGCGACGGCGACCCTTGCAGTGGCTATGCGCTTCTCCGGTGAGTCGATGCAAACAGCTGCGACTAAACACTTCTCCGGTGATGCGAAGGCGAACCTTGTGGTGGCGACACACTTCTCCGATGATGCGATCGCAACAGCTGCGGATGCGACACGTTTCTTTTTGCTGAGTCACGCTTCCAGCTCCCAACAACACGCAAGCTTCTGCAGTCAGAATTCCCAGCAAGGAAATTCAGGGGGGAAACTGGGGGTGAAGTCTTGTATCCCTGAGTCTTCAACAGGAGGCAAGCTCAGTTCAAGCCCTTGGAGATTCTTCTTCAAGATGATGAAAGTTCAATAAAAGTTCCTTCTCCTTTCCTTGGCAAATAAACAATCACTGCAGGCCAACCCCAGATAACAGCCCACTGGCACAGAGGCAGTCAACTCCATCAGTTTCGTATGGTTCCTCTCCTTGGCAAAGGTGTGTCTTGATTCCCAGAAGTGATCTAAAGTCTTGGGGTCTGGGCCCCAATATTTATACTAGTAAATCCTTTGTCCTCTAAGGGCAGAGGGTGCCTGTACCTAGCCAAAACCAGTTCTGTGCAGCTTCCTGGCAGGAGGTGGAGACAGCATTGTTGAAGGTGACCTGGTCCAGGTAGCTGAAAGAAAATCTCCCCCTACTCTCTAGTCAGCCAATGTCCTATTCAGCCCAGCCTTGACTCATCAGACTGCTGAAGCCCAAGCCCTCTTGTCACTCACAAACCAGACATGCAATACACAACCGAGCAGAGGCAGGCTGGATGGTTAGGTACGAAAATACCTACTTTCTAAAAGTGGTATTTTCAAACACAGAATGTTAAAACCAGCTTCACTAAAATATGTCTTTTATCATTCTGAGTTCAGGCATACTAAATTCGTTTTACCACCCTGTTCACTGGGATAGTTAGGATTATAAGGTGTTATAATCAAACTGCCCATTGTGGCCTACGGGGACAGGTAGCCTTGCAATAGTGAAAAACAAAATTGGCTGTAATTCCCTGTCAGGACATGCCACACACACCAGGGCATGTCCTACCTTTTACTTACAATGCACCCTGCTCTTGGGCCTACCTTAGGAGTGGCTAACATGTAGAAAAGGGAAGGTTTAGGGAATGGTAAGTCAGTGCAGTTACCAAGTCGACATGGCAGTACTGGACGGCACACATGCTCTGCAATGGCAGGCCTGGGACACACTTTACAAGCTGCTTCAGTGGGTATCACAACCAGTGATGCAAGCCCACCAGCAGCATTTGATTTACAGGCCCTGGGCACACATGGTGCACTGTACTAGGGTCTGACTAGTAAATCAAATAAGCCAATCATGGCGTCACTAATCCATTACATCAATTTAACATAGGGAGCACTTCCATTGTGGCACTGAATAGCAGTGGCACAGTGCCCAGAGCATCTAAACCAGCAAAACATATCAAAATCAGAGGAGACAACCGCAAAAAATGGAAGGGAGACTCACGCCAATGGTACCAGGTCTAACAGTAAACAACAACAAATTGATTAAGCATGCCAGTGTAGACTTGATTCATAAAGCACTGAAAGACAGTTGGGGCTTCCTTGAATCACAAGCAGTGGTAAACCCTGCGAAGGTCTAACTTAGCGAAGATCTTAGAGTTTATCTGATTGATTCCAGTATATTCTTGATCAGGGGCAGAGGGTGCCTGTCTCTGAAGTCTACGCAGGGTCTTAATTCATTAGATTTGTTTTGGACAAAAAAAAACTGAAGTACTGGTAGGAGCTGAGGATTGGGTGATTAGACCATTCTGCAAATGTTCCTCCTGATATAGTCTTAGGGCCTCCTTTTCAGACTTAAAGGAAGAGTTCATTCTCCCAAAATGAACAATGGCCCATGGTGCAATGGGAATGGCAGTCAAACTCCCAATGAGTAGACAAGGACTGTTCTCTGGACTTCTTAAAGAGATCAGCAACATCTTAATATTGAGCCAGGATACCTTGAAGAAAGTTAAAAGTGCTTTTATCTACCACAGGGTTTTTGGGTGGAATCTTCAGTGCAATAACAAAATGTATGACAAATCTATGAGGACAGGGAAATTGTTTTGGTCTCCCAGTTAATGCATGGGTTGTTACACGCCAGTCATGGAACTCCTAAAATAACAGTATCATTGGGAGAGACAATAGGATCAAAAGAAACAGTTTTGTGGTGTTTTCAAAAATTCAGTCTCAAAGGTCATCTCTTTGACCGGTCCAGAAAGTAAGGGTGTTCCATCTACTGTCTGAACATGTTCAGCCGTTTCTTTGGGAATTCAAATAATGCTCTTTTCATGAACCCAAACTTTATCCAGATATAACCCACTGACCTCACTGTCTGAATCTTCTCCTTCTGATTAGGGAATTCCAACAGCACATGCAGGAGAAAAGTAAGGTTTCTAACTCTCCTGACATTCCAACGAAAGGGACTTGAGATGTTCTTGTCCATTCACCTTTCACCTGTTGTTTCCTGAGGGCTACCTAGTAGACACAAATTAAATGATCTGATGATCCATAGTACATACATAACCCATTTTATGTCAATGAGCAGAATCAGAAAGTGCTCCATGGGCCAGGCCAATCTGCATTGATTCTTCACCTGAGGAAATAGATGTATCTTCAGAAAAGGCTTCACCCTCGTGAACGGGTAATCAAGCACTCCCAAATGCAGAAGAGTATTGGGTCTTTCGGATCGGTATTTCTGGAGGCAATTCTCAATTAGTAACACCTGATTCATAAGCGTGGAGATAGATTTTGCCCGGACAGAATGGACTAACTCCTCCTTGACCTCATCCCTGAGACATCTGTGAAACAGGGTGACAAGGGTTTATTCTAACCAAGTGCTTTCTGCTGCCAGCTGGTGAAAACCAGTGATATAAGTCAAGGCATCTTGACATCCTTGCAGTATATCGCAGAGAGCTTCTTCCACAGAGAAGTCACGGTCTGGTCTCTCAAACATCTATTTGAATGTTGGCAGAAAAGTGGAATCATTTGACAGACATGCAACTTCTCCCAGACTGACAAGGTGCTGATCAAGTAACCAACCTTGTCTCTATCCTGTGAAAATCAAGCAGGGTGGAATGCAAAGAAGACCATCAGAAAATAAAAAAATTCCTTCAATTTGTTCTGATTCTTGGAAAACTGTGGAGTAGCCGAGGAGACTATTGGAAAATCAGTGGCCCTTACAGCAAGACCTTATCGTAGGGCTAAGTTCACATTGATCAGTTGTTGTAGCTCTTGTGTCTGTTCCTGGAGAGTCTGGACCAAGGCCTGGGCCTGATCAATCTGAGCTGCCTGGGCAATGGCTTGAGCTTGATCCATGTCTTCAGAGCCAGGACCAGATCTTGGGTGTTGCAAACTGTTAGGGGACTCACGCCTAGAGAGAGACTTCATGCCATGGGCAGATCAGGTATAGTCGGCCCCTTCCGGAAGCCACGATGCCGTCAACACTAGGTTGCACCTAAGCAGACAATGCTTTCCAGAGGAGCCTCAAAAAGCTGGAGGCAAAAAACCTCTTAGATTGCAGCAAGGCTTCAGGTGGTTAAATGAAGTCTCAATGAAGAATGGACTGAAAATTCCATAGAACAAGGTGAGGACTGGAGATATTTGAGCCACCAGAAACAGGATAAACTAGATACTGACTATACCAGGAATCGCTAAGAGAAAATCTAGAGTGAGCAAACACATTGACAGGACTGACGAAGTGTTGTGACGCAAGGAAAAAAGTAATCCCTTACTTTTATACCCTAAGAACAGGAAATTACCTCCAGACTGAGGTGCCACATGTTAGATTGGGAAATTCTCATAGACCATAATGCTGAGGCCGCCATCTTGGACTGGGCGATATATGTCTCCCATGTTTCCTGCCTAAAATATTCTGGGAAGCCGAAGTACTGGAATAATGGAGGCATCGTCCAACAAGACCCTCCCCCCCCTGGAGAAGAGCGAGGGCCCAGGAGATAGTAACGGTGGGTCAGCCGCCGTAGAGTAGTTTGATAGGGGAGTGCAAAGGCCCGTCTGCACTCCAAGGTTCTAGCTCATGTTGAAGCAGCTGTGCGCCTCACCCTAACGAGGGAAACACGAGAACTATCAATTACCCTTTCACTGTTTACGATGAGAATAGCAATGAGAAAATGATATCACATTTATTCAAACTGATATAGTACCATTATCTGCCTCTAGCTTCTTTGAAAACGTATTATAATGAGTTCATGAGTAATGAGTACAGATAGAGCACAGGTTTGGGCGCAATGTCTCCCTCCCTCTTTCAAGATGCAGAGGACTGCAGGGCTGTCAACCATCTGCATATTGAAATAAAAACAACCCACACCACAGAGTCAACCCACCCAAAGTTTATTGAGTCTAGCACCACAATATGTCCTGGAATAGATACCATCAAGAAGATCTCATCCTTGGTTTTGGATTTTATAACAATTTGGATGAACAAGAAACACATTACAGACTGCACCACTTTCTATGCTGCAGTGTGTTGTGGGAAATGAGGCCCACTATAACACTGAGGACACATTGGCCCATTTGAGACCCAAGCGTTCAAAAATAGACAGGCCCCAAATAAAATGTGACTGCCGACACTGCTCCAGAATCCCGAAATAGGGTTGCATGAGGATGTCCAGCTCCAGATGGGAGAACACCAATTCCTGCCTCTTATAGCCTGGATTCAGCATCAGTAACCTCGAGCTGGCACAAGGAACATACCAAACCCACTCTAAGGTTCCAAGCACCACAAATTAAAAGATGTTAATTTGGGGGGTTGGGGGGGAATTGTCCCAAGGGTACAAAACACTATCACAACTCTGTTCAGCAAAGAAACACCATAACCAAACCACACACTGGAACATTTACATAGTGGGTGTAGGAGAGTAGGGTCTGCTATCCTATGGTCACCCCAAATTTTTGCTTTTTGCTTCACTGGTTTATGACTTAATGTGGCTGTGGGCCTGCTAATCAGACCCACAGCCTACTGTTCTCTCTCTAAATTATTACCCATGTACTTTAGGTGCATAACGACATTGGAACTGGTTCACCTTATTGGCCCCTGTAACAGTGTACCCAGGTACCCAGGGCATAGGTGCTTCCAAGGCCTACCAGGGGCTGCAGCATGTATTGTGCCACCCCTGGACTGGCCTCCATATTTGACACAACTGGCTGATCACTCAGCTGGGGTAAGTCGGTGTAACCACCCCTTACTTGGGTGTAGTATGCCTATACCTAACCTAAAATGGACACATATGTTCCTATCAGTCACTCCTATGGAAGGCCTCATCAATCCTGGAGGCAGAGTGCTTGGAAATATGTGAGATGGTGCTCTGGCATGAGCTGAGCCTGTCTGCAGCTTTCGTAACCATGTCCTTTAGCTGTTTCATGATACTGCCATACCATATACTCTTAAGTGCATTATGAACCTCGCGGTTAAATGCTATCTTGGGTTTGGCTTTATCAAAACATGTCGAGTAAGGTGTCATACGAATTGGAATACTACCCCCTCGCCAGTTCTGGCGACGGGGGTAGCATTCCACCCTTCTAGAGGGACACGACATGTACCTAGCCTGAACCCCGGTTAAAGTTAAACAGAGCCTCAGCATCACAAAATGGATGCTGCCACCACAGACACAAGTCTGACCTCCTGCTGCTGGGAGTCCTTCCAGCGAGGGCAGCTTGGACAAAGGGTTTCCTGCCTGGGGAGGTGCTAGCACCACTCCAGACAGGATTTTGTGCATTGGGTAGGACAGGGCTGAATAGAATCAGACATGCCTGGGGCACACAAGGTGTCCCTGTGCATAGACCAGTTCAAACCGGTGCTGGGGCTTTCCAGCCCCAGTCCTGGCGCGAAACTGGACAAAGGAAAGGGGGTGTAACCACCCCCTTCCTGGTTCCACCCAGAGGAGGGACCTAGTAGGTGATCCGGCCCCCCAGATTCGAATAAGAGTGGGAGCTGTGTCCTGAGACTTCATATCATCCTGAATCAACTTGAAAAACAGAAGAAGACTGGACTTCGACATTCTGCTGCACAGAAGACGGAAGAGAATCTCCCTTGTGGCCAAGGAGTGACCACCCTGTGAATACAGGCACCAACCAGCAACTCAACGTCTGCTTTGCCGCTGCCTGCCGCCGGAGCCCGAGACCAGAGCCTGACAAGACCCAGACCCCCAGACTTCTCACAGCCCAATCCACAGTCCCTGCGAAGAAGGGACCCGTGGAGGCACCGAGAGACGTGGGACCGGACCTCTTGAAAGACCCCCGAGAAGCTGACTGTGCAGCACCTGAGGCACCCTTGACGCTGTGCTTTGGGGTTTAAGAAGCACCAACCTCGAGCAGCTCATGCACCAAAGATCAGCCCCCCAGCATCTCCACGATCTGCGTGGGGCCTTTTTGCACCGTGCCACTTGACACGCCATCCCGGCCACTTGCCACGTGGCTAGCGGCCATCTTGGCGACGAAAACGACAAACTACACTGCTGGTCTGGTTGCTCCAGATTGGCCCTCGCTCCCCTGAAAAGGAGCACCCGCTCTGACCTTGCTGGTCCGAGTGAGAAGCTTGAATCACTTTCTGCGTGGCTTGCTTTAGCCAAGGCCTGTTTGCTCCAATCAAGTTGCCGACACCGCCATCAGCGAGAGCCTATGTGGGACAGCTCGTGACCGACTCCTGGATGTCCTTGACCTCTTCGTGTCCACATGGCTGCAGAGACAATCTTCATGACATCACCTGTTTGCACCCGACATCGCCTGGTTCCGTCCTGGTTCCACGGTAGTCACTGGCTAGTGACTTTGAACATTGTCCCCTCTGCTTTCAGGTCTTCACCTCTTCAGATCTACCCTTGGATCCACCGGAACTCTTCACATCGAGCCGCCTGCAGCATCTTCAGCTCCAAGCACCATCGACCTGCGTGACGAAACCCGACACTACTTCGACCCTGTGCACCCGCTTCCTGTGGGTGAGGTAACTCAGCAACGCCGGTGTTCCCACACTGGTATACACCTCTAGTGTCTGTGTCTAAAGTTTCATCCTTCTAGGTCACTCGGAAGGTTCCTTAATAACTAACTTTGTAACTTTTACGCACCATTGACATTGCATTGGTAAAGCGTGCACTTTCCGCACTGCACCTGAGTCCCGCGGGCCTTTCCCGACTTCTTCACTGCTAGTACCGAACAGCTCCAGCGATTCCCCAGGCCCTAGGCCTCTTCACTTTCCCCATAGTGGTTCTTATACCACTATTTTAGTATATGGTTTAGGTGGCCCCTTGGGCTCATCCATAATTGTGCAACTTTTGTGTATTTAAACTGTGTTTTGTTTTAACGCATTTGCTTCTGTGCTCATAAAGAGTATCAGGGATATTTGTAGAAATAAATCTATATATATTTTCAATATATATCTGTGTGGTGTCCTTTCATTTGGTATTCAAGGGATTGTGTATGGTAAAACAGCTTGCTTCACATGCCTTTACAGAGTTTAGCCTAAGACTGCTTAGTCCATGCTACCCCTAGGATAGCTTGTCTATAAGGTTGACTTTACAACCTGCACCATAAGGGTTGCTTGGCATGGTACAAGGTGATCACTAGAACTAGTGAGTATCATATACCAGGCCAACTTCTCACAGTGGGACAGTGGAAAAACTGTTGGTGCTTGACCTTCTAGTGTTTTCTTTGATGGAAGAAGAAGAGGTATTCCTGGAATGTGTGGTGACAATTACTCATGAATATGGGAGGTCCTTGAAAGGATAGGGGTTGACTATAAAATGATTATGTTTTTAAAGCGGCTGTACAGTGGAGCCTCCGCAAGCATTCGGTTCGGTCTGTAGGGTGAATGGACTCAAGCCTTTCGGTCAGAAGAGGGGTCAGACAAGGATGTGTCTTGGCCCCTTTCCTATTTAATCTTTACATTAATGGCCTCGAAGCTGCACTCCTCCTCCAGGGCAAAGATTACCCCCAGGTAGAGGGCCGCCCTATTCCCGCATTATTGTATGCGGATGATGCCGTTTTGATGGCACGCACTCAAAACGGCCTTCAACACGCCCTGAATGGCTTTAGTATGTTTATGAGGGATCTAGGTCTCAAAACTAATATAGCTAAGACCTATGTCATGAGATGCAGGCAAGGGACACAGAGGACCCGTGAAATGTATATTGATGGCGAGAAGCTATCATCTATAAAATGTTTTTCCTATTTAGGCATACTTTTTAATCAGCACGATTCATGGGCAGCAGCTGTCTTTGCCAAAAAATTGGCATTCTCTAGACCCACAACAGCGTTGCTGTTGTTTGCTAAAGAATTAGGTAGGAAACCTCCCCCGGAATTACTATATAACTATATATATATATATATATATATATATATATATATATATATATATATATATATATATATATATATATATATATATATATATATATATATGTAGCGCAAAATTCGTGACTATGGCAATTTACGGGGCTGGGGTGTGGGGCTTCACAAATTCTACTTCCATACAAACAGTTGAAAATAATTTTTGGAGGCACATTCTCTCTGTACCACCTATTACCTCTTCCTTTATTTGCCATGATGAGCTAGCACAACATTACAGAGAGGATCTTATAAAAAATGAGCCTATATTGTTGTGACATAGAGTTTGGTGCAAGGACCAGACAAAGTTAAATAGGACAATTTTAAAAGATATTCTTAAATCAGTGAGGGCTCTTACAATACCTTGGCTCAAATTCGTTCATGATGTTATGAACAATCTGGGACACCCAGAATATTTCCTAAACCCTATATCTATGACGGAGATCCCAAGAAAGACTTTAAAGAAAGATGGTCTCCAGCTTCTGGAAGCAAATAGATTTGTGGGGGAAATTTCAGAAAAAACCACAGTGAGACATCACCTGTTATTACGAACCACTATGGGGATGGAGCCTTATTTATTATTTGTACCAGGCACTTTTGATAGATTTCTTTTAACTAGGTTCAGACTGGGAATCATACATAGACTTGTGTTGTTTC
The DNA here is from genome assembly GCF_964261635.1 of Lissotriton helveticus. Classification (NCBI taxonomy): domain Eukaryota; kingdom Metazoa; phylum Chordata; class Amphibia; order Caudata; family Salamandridae; genus Lissotriton; species Lissotriton helveticus. The sequence goes on from NC_136065.1 coordinate 1,764,949,854, forward strand.
CTAAACTGAATGATTGGTCACGTGAAGTAATACTGTGCCCCTGCGATAACATGTCTGTCCAGTCTACTATGCATGTTGTGCTGTTTTGTAAATTTTACCTGGAACAGAGGAAAGTCTGGATTATTCCACTTTTAAAAAACTCAGGTCTTAGACAATGCCGCCAAGCCATGTTCGTACTTCAGCTATTAGATAATGAACACATAGCGTGGAGACTAGGGCAATTTTTAAAAGCTGTGTTTTATATCAGGAAAAGAAATATTGCAGAATGCTAATGGCTGCAATTGGTTTCCTTTTTTTTTAACGGTAAATGAATTGTGTTTCTTTAAATTTTTTGTATTGAGCCTGTAATGAATTTTGTATATAATTGTGCTGTGCTTTTATCTCTGTTTTAAATAGCAGCCGAATAAAGCTTTTCTTGAACTTGAACTTGAAAGGATCTATACTTCAATCAGCGCCATGCAGCAGAGGCACAAGCAAAAGCTATGGCTGGCTGCTGAAGCACTGAAGATAGCCCTATGTACGCCATCCATCTCAAAACAAACGTGCATCACTGTAGGATGGGTCCCTTCCAAGGGGATTAACGAGAAGTCACATGTCACTGACACTGCTAATCAAGGCATTCGCCAGATGCAATGTTCTCCATGTAGAATCCCATAAAAATGGAATACCATAGCCTATGAATGGTTTTAACCTGGGAGGAGGGGGTCCATTAACTATACTTGCTGCCAGTTTTACTTCTATGCCACGTTAGAAGGTTTCCAGAACTGTTCTATTTGTCCGCTGCAACGATTTGATTGAGCAGGTCTGCCTCAGAAAGAAAAAAAACAGTTTATGGCATACTATTCATTTGGACCAAAAGCTGTACCCAGTTAAGCCATTTATTTAAAGCAAGAGGCAACAGAGACTCCCTCATTATATATTAATTGACTCCCAAGTAATGCCCCCATGCAGGAGATAATAACCTTCATGTCTTCGATGCCTGTTTGACCATTTCAAGCCTCTTAGCCACTATGTAATGCAAAAGAAAGGTCATGTGTCTGTCAAAAGCTATGTTGTAGTTCATTAAACAATGGAGCTAATACAGAGCATTATCAAATGCTTGTACCTTTTGATGTTTGGCAAAAAAATATCAGCAGAGATGATGCTACCATGAGGCAAGCCATCCTGCTGTAGAACTAGTTATAGACCTCAAGATAATCAGGACAATGAAGCTACAGGTTTTGCCAAAAGCTTGCTCTGTTATTTGGTGGAAAATAACAGGCTGTTACAAGATATAACATCCTCTGACAACTACTTATGTGCGACTGCTCTGGAACCGTAGCATACAGATTGGCCTCCTACTTGTATCCTCTTTCTAGCGCAAGAAATCAGTCAAAGATGCGGTCTAAGTCATCAATTGGAGGACTGTTGATGATGCTGGTCTTTGTTTTGATTTTGCACCTAATTTTGTCTTTTTTCATCAACTTGAAGAATCATTTTGGGGATTCGCATTCTTGAAAGGAACCTCGTTTTTTCTAATACTTGAAGAACTATTTTGCGGATTCATTCTTGAAAGGAACCTCGCTTTTTTATAAAGTTGAAGAATCATTTTGCGGACTTACATTCTGGAAAGGAACCTCGGTTCATGCTCTCCACTTGCTTACCTGGACAACCGGATTCACCCACCCTGACAACAGAAAGCACTTCCGTTGACCGCAACACCTTCACTGGCCCATCTGCACCATGTCCTTCCTCTCGATACTAAGGCCGGCCCATGTGCCATCTTCCCAACCCCAGCTTGTCTTAAACCCTATCCCTGATCATTTTTTAAGCATATCTCCCTCTGAACCATCACAAAGGGGTTGTAGCGGGACTAATTGCCCTGGGTGCCCTCTTGTCGGAGCTGCCCCATTCGGCTGACAATCCATGTAATTAATAGCTCACAATAAAGTGGACATAACAATGTCGAAATATGACCTTGTCATTTCAGTGTCAGCAGTGCAGCCAGTCAGTTCTATTTGTTGCCGGCTGGTGGGGGAAAGAGGAGGGGGGATGTTGTATGTGTTTCTCCGCCAGTTCAATAAACATTTATAAAATAAATATTTTCTATACCTAAAAGAATTCACTGCTCACACATAGACACCAAGGTACAGAGAAGGTGGAGTGTTTCACTTGAGAGGATTGCTAAACTGCAATGCACTCATGCAAATTGCCACAATAGAAAAAAAGAACATATTTATTGTACCCTTGGGCTTATGGTCCACTCGTTGCTAAGCACACTGAATATTTTATGCGGAATTGGCATGGGTTAAATGATTAATGCCCTTGTTATTGATATCGGTGTTCAATTTATGAATCATACATTTAAATCTTGGTGGACCTAAATCTTGGTGGACCTACTTAGCGTTTCATTCTTCTAAGGTCCAAATAAATTTCTGGGTAAAGGCCATATCAAAATGTTTTGTCCGGGACACACCCGTTCTACTGACAGCACCGCCACCATTCCCAGACCATCTAATAGTTGGAACTACATGACCACTCCTCCCCGGTATCGAGAAAAAGAGTGAAGAGGATAAGGGCATCTTATTGTGCTACCCTAACACCCACTCCTGTGGTTTGCACCACCTTCGCTCATTGGTGGACCCCAAAGTTCTATCTTTTTTTTGCAGAAGACAAGTGGGAAAGTATATGCCAAACTATTATAGATAAGATGTTCTTGAACCTGTGGCTGCAAAAAAGATATAGGCCCTCATCACAACTCAGGAGGAAAATACCACCTCCTGAGCCACTGTTTCACATACAGATTCTGTGGGGATTTGAACAACTTCATCAAATTGGTATATTAGGCATGTGTGGCAAATTTCAGTTGCGCTAAAGATTGTGTAGGATAAAAACCAAGTGATTTTTATATGTTTTGTGCATAGATTGTGGGTGAAAGTCATGGGGGTAGCCAATGGTAAGCTATGACAGTTTTCGTGATCAGGGGGCTAACCAGAGAGACGACTGCAATGTACTGGAGTTGGAAGTATGGCCCCCCTTTTATTAGACATTTAGGGTGCAGCATGTTACACTGGAAAGTAATCAAGTACCACTTCCTCAGCAATTATGAGGCAGGCAGTCTGATGAGGCAGGCACAGAGGGGGGAGTGATTTACCTTGGAGGGTTTACGTAACATGTATCCAGTGAATTAAAAGTTCAAATATTTTAAATCTAGTTGACTGGAATGTGAGTACTGGTTAAGCAGCAACCACAATCCTTGTCAGAGTGAGGCACAAGCCAACCATAAAATTAATTTGTGCTCGAGCCTCTGGTAGCTTGGCAAACAGCAGTCAGGCTTAACTTAGAAGCAGTGTGTAAAGTGCTTGTGCAACTCTTCAACCAGTAATAAAGAAACATTGAGCAAAATGTAATAAATAAAGCAAGACCAAAACGAGAAAAATCCCATCAGTACAACCGGAGTTCTGAATTTTTAAAGATTTTAGAGAAAAGAGTGCTCAAAAGCATAAAGCGGCAACTTGTGATATCTGGTCACGCTGGACCAGGTCAAAGCCATACTTTCAGGTCGACCTCCATGGACTGCAGGTCAGATGCAGTTAACAAGTTAGGGCTGCTGAAGTTTACCTTCTAAAATCTGTGCCACGAGTTCCATTTGCGGTGGAGGGGGCCATGAGGAGCAGAGCGAGCAAAGATCCTGGAGTCGTTGTGGATAGGCATCGTTGGAGCTTCGTGTTTGCGGTCGATGCTGAAGTGCAAAGAGGTAGCTGCCAGAGCTTTGCTCTTAATCATGGTGCAAGTGGCAAGGTCTTAATATGAACAGGCCTGTTTGTGGTTGAGACAAGCCCAAAAACTTAAATATACAGCTCTCTGAGCCACAACAAGGGTCAGGTACTGAGGGTTACCACTTGGGGGAGAGGAACTCACTTTGGCTGGTACAGGATGATGGGGAGCATTTTATGTCCCTGAGACTCAGATCAGGAGGCCAGCAGACTAGCCTTTGGGGTCACTCTGATATCCTGGGTGCAAGGGTGAATTTGCAGGTCCAGTTCTCTTTTTACCAACAAGAGGGCAGCAGGTCATCAGAAAAGGGCAGCAGCTCCTTTATAGGAACAGTCCAGCAGAGTGGCAGTCCTTCCAGCAGTACAGCATTCCTTCTTCCTCGTAGAGTATCCACAGGTCCAGAAGTGTACTGCAGTGGTGGTGTTTGTGGTCCAGTATTTACATCTAGTTATGCCTTTGAAGTTGGGAGAAGCTTCTAGAGGCATGCCTTCGAAGTGCACAGGTGCCCTGCCTTCCTGGCTCCAGACTAACTACAGAGGTATGCAGCCCTTTGTGTGGAGACAGGACACAGCCTATTCAAGTGTAAGTGGGGCTGGGCACATCACCTCCATCCCATTCTACCAGTGCAGTGATGGCCCTTTCAGTCACATCGAAGCTCCCCATTGTGTGTGACTGTCTAAGAGGCATACACAAAGCCCAAATGTCACCTACACCCAGTTAAGTGACAGGCTGAAGGCACCAAATGGCTACAGCAAAAACATGCCAACTTTCTAAATGTGTGAAAATAGGGGAAATTACCTGGCTACTGGTTTGTGAACCCACTTTTCACTTTAATAGGCACAGCAAACAATCCAGCACTACATTATGCTTGGATCACGTTATTTATTTACATTTTTTCTTTTTTAGAATTTTCAAAATTATTTTGATTCATAGAAAGTCCCAAAGTAAGGATTACACTTTTCCTTAGTGCATTCAAAAAACAAAGAAAACATTCAACATACAAATTGACAATAGACTATGAACTCAAACATGTGAATATTTACATATACAATAATGCTATACTGCACCAATTTCTTTCCACACTGTATTTACAATGAACTCTGAATTTTTTAGCTTCTCTAAATACTGTTCAAAAGTCAACCAATGGTCTGTTAGTTATTCTTTTAAAGAAACACTTTTCGGAAATGCCGACGCGTTTCGAGTTCCAATAACACTTGAGGAACTCTCATCAGGACTTCTTATTTTTCAATTGTGACTTTGTGTGTAGAAATTCTAAATGAAGAAGAACAAAAGAAGAAAACGCGTCAGTGTATTAAAAAACTCCTCACTTGCTCTCTGTGTGCAAAAAGTGCCATGCTGGAGTAATTACCTGTAGTGTTCTGTGTTACCCTCTCCTTCATAGGCTACATGGAGGTACAATTCTCATCAATTCGGGTGAGGACCCTGTTGGATTAGCAGGTCAATCCTACAAATAATCCTTACAATGCGTGAGGACATGTTATTAATAGGATGCCAATAAATGGGAAAGTTTTAAGGGGAAGGTACGCATATCGGCAAAGCGAACTGTTAAACTGTTATAATGTATCATCCAAGAAGTTGCTGACAAATATAACACTCCACATATTGCCCACAGGAAGGAACCACTACGAATATGCGGCTGTATTTCCAAACATTGAGAAATTGGTTAGCACAGTAAACAGGTACGCGGTTGCTAGAATACCCATGGAAAATAAAGAACCAGAAAGTAATTTTAGTGATGAAATAGTAGTGGCCAATGTAACTGATGGTATAAGTAAACAGGAATGGGAGGAAGCTTTGTGTAGCGATACTTTCTTTCCCAGAGTGAGGCAACTTATAATGAATGGATGGCCTAAAAAGTGCTCTGATCTCAAGAATGGTGAGGATGTGTTTTGGGAAGTCAGAAATTAATTGTACTTCCTTGGGAAGAACCTCTACATGGGGAGCAAACTAGTACCTCCTGAGAGTTAGAGAGATAAAAAAAGTTTTGGCTCATGAAGGTCATTTAGGATGCAGCATTACTAAGAGCAAGATTCAACTACATTACTGGTGGCCAACCATGGAAACTATGGTTGAGAGGAAGGTAAGACAGTGTGTGCCATGTGCGGTGAGTGACAAGAGTAAACATGTGAGTAAGCGCCAAATTTCAGCGGTAGAAGTCCCATCTGTCCCTTGGAACAAAGTAGTTATGGATATTATTTGACCTCTAAATATAGAGGGACTAAGTGGAAGATTTGTACTCACATAGGTGGACTACCACTCTAAATGGATCATCATTAAGGTTGTAGATAACATCACCACTAACACTGTAATTTTATTCCTACAAGAAGTTTTTCATACTGAAGGTGTCCCCCAAACCTTAGTAACGGACAATGGTGTCCAATTCACCTCTACATTAATGAAGGAGTTTGTACACCAATCTCTGTCAACCATCTACAAACTGCTTCATATTGTCCAAGGGCCAACGGTTTGGTGGAAAGCATCAATCGCATGATTAAGGATTGTATTCAGCTTAATGTACGCAGTGGAAGCAATGTGAAAAAAGCACTTGATCAAATAGTCTGGTCGTACCTTGTCACACCTCACTCTGTCACTGGAGTGTCTCCATTCAAGTCCCTCAAAGAAAGGGAACCTGGCACAAAGTTAAGCCCTATGTGGCTTGTTGGAAACAGGATGGAGGAGGTTGATAGGGAAAGGATCATGGAAAAAATACACGCACATCAAAAGAAATATGCGGACAGATACAATTGTAAAGTACAAAAACCTAATAAAATATGGGAAGAAGTAGATGTGGTAAGGATAAAACTACCAAGATCTGTATTGTCAGGTTGTTTGAAGTTCTCAGACAGAAAGGTGGTACGAAAGTGTTAAAAAATGTTGTACAACTTAATGATGGTCAATATTGGAGTGTAGACAGGTTTGTCAAAGATAACTGTGAAAGTGTACCTGATAATATCTGTGAACAAGGAGTCAATGTAAACAACAATTTTGTCACTCCCAACACTAGGGAATGTTTGAGAAATGTTCACCCCAAACCCTGTTGGCATAGAGACTATGTCATGTATTAACTTTTACCCCTCTGATTTTGCCTTTTTATTTTTCCCTCTTCCCCTGGGGAAGGAGATGTGTTGTATTCTCAATTATTATTTCCTCCTGGTTTCTTCCCCCACCCCTCATTACCTGGTTGGAATGTCCCTAGAATGTTGACAGGATTCTGACCTGCACTCCCAGTACCAACTGTCATGTACCACATCCATTTTCCTCTGTGGGTTATGGATGTCGGTTGTTTACTACCCATGCTAATAAAGTAATACTCAATTACTCATTTCCTTGAGTTATTTCAGCGCCCTGTGCTTTTTGGAGCGATTTGCACACACATCTTTAAAAATGCACATCTCTGGTTCGACTGAGTGGATTTTTGTCGTTTGGTCTTCTTTCATTTATTAAAAATGGCTCTATTTTCATAAACTGGTGAGGGATCCTTTTTGTGTGGTATTTTTCACTTTATTACTATTTGAAGTGTTGCACAAATACTTTAAACATTGCCTCTGAATTAAGCTTGACTGCTCTGCACCAAGCTACCAGGGGGTTGAGTGCAGGTTAATTTAGGGCTGGCTTGTGCCTCACCCTGACAAGGATTGTGGTTGCTGATTGAGTAGGGGGTTTATCCCGGTGACCCCCCCCCCACCCACACCCCACGAACCAACGGCCCAATATCCTACAAATAGTATCTATACTTTATTTCTTACACCTTCTTGTTTTTTGGAGCTTATGCGTTTCTCATTCTCACTTCTCCTACTTCAACCACATTCCACAATCTCCAGCTCTCTTTGTCTCCATAACTTTCTCTCCCATGCTTCTTCTTTCTCCCTCCCCTCTCTTTGCCTCGCTAGAATCATCCTCTCTCCATGTTTTCTCTTTCCCATCCCAGCCTCTCTCTGACTGCAGATCAGGCTGTCAGCAGTAAGATGAAAGGCTGGGGGAAATAATAACAGCTGCATCTCCTGTTCGGAGATGTAAGACTTGAATTGATTCAGCTTCAGAGCCCCTACCTGGGAACACTTAGCTGCCATTGGAAAGCATTTCCTTGTCAAGTCTAATTGCTTCACGAAAACATCTTAGGGAGCGACAGATCAGAGGCACAGAGAGAAGTCGGAAACATGTTCTACATCCTCTGGCAATTAGGGAACACGGTTTGTCAGGAGTTCCTTTGCTGGTATGGCCCGGGCACACTGGAGAGGATGGAGGAGAAATAGGACACACTGGTCCATTGGTCCATTGTCAAATTCTTTGGGCCTCATATATTGGACCCCGTTATAAACTCTAATTTCTGGGCGAACGAGGATGACAAGTCACTCAAAATTTGCGGGCGCATATCCACCTGCTCAAGGCAAGGGGAAATTGCCTGAAAAAGATGTCAGAATTGAGGGAAGCATGCAGAAATTAGTGTGGTAGAATGGCTTTCACCATGTTATTCCCCTTTCCAGATGTCAACCCTCGCAATGGCCCGGTAATAGTGCAGTAATACCCAGTATCAGTAGTACCGTCCACTTGTAATGTGCCCTTAGGGTGCTTGTCAAATCTGTGGTAAACGGCAAATATCGTATTTTAAGGAATGTGAAGTATTGGTGCATATTTAGCAATGTAGGTATATATGTGAGAATTGTTGTAAAGAAATGGTGCGTGATAAAGAGATCACGACCCTACCAAGCGCATAGCATAATGTTACATATGTCCCCCTGTTCTGGTTATTTGAATGACTTTCTGTTACACACTAATGGCAAGTTTTGCTGAATTCTCAAATTTATTTTGAATCATTGTTTGAGCTCCTCATAAACTATAAATCATCAATTTTTACAAGTGCGTGCATTGCATTTTAGCATTTCAATGAATCTGTAAATGCATTTGTTGTATTAGACATCATACAAACAGTATTTCATGTTTCGGCGATCGTTGAATTGATTGGCCCGATGCATCTTTATCACGCACCATTTCTTTACAATAATCTATATAAACTGAGGGACAGGCAGCCCTGAGCCACTGAGCAGCACGCCAAAGGAGGACTACAATAGCGTTTAAAAAACTTTCAACGTAGATAACATTGTTAAATAGGAGTGTCAATCCCAGTCACTGCCTACACAGGCCAGAGCACCCATCTTCACAAAACAATGGCATCATTTGATAGCATAGCAGGCACCACTGAAAATCGTGCTGATACAAAAACGTATACATCCGAACAAGCAACAGAGATTTATGATGTAATTAAAGCCACGAAATCTTTTGAGTCTCACCAAGGCTCCACCATCCAACAACTAAAACAACTGGAATTCACCATGGAATTTGAGAATTCAGCAAAACTTGCCATTAGTGTGTAACAGAAAGTCATTCAAATAACCTGAACAAGGGGACATATGTAACATTATGCTGTGCGCTTGGTAGGGTCGTGATCTCTTTATCACGCACCATTTCTTTACAATAATCTATATAAACTGAGGGACAGGCAGCCCTGAGCCACTGAGCCGCACGCCAAAGGAGGACTACAATAGCGTTTAAAAAACTTTCAACGTAGATAACATTGTTAAATAGGAGTGCCAAGGGCCTAATCTAACTTTGTGCATATATGTGAGAATACCTTGGGAACATGTCATTTCCTTATGTGTTTTTGAACATGTATTTGTGACGCGTTACCACTAGAAAACTATGTGGTTGGTACTAATTTTGTTTTTGCCATGCTGTAATGTGGGATTTTCAAATTTGAAATTCAAAAATACCACATGTGTGTCCCCCAAGCTTTTTTTAGCCCTTTAGACCTTGAGTGAACTGGGCATGTACTACGGAGCCAATTTTTGTAGATAGATATTTAGCCCATTGTGCAGATTCAAGATTGTACACAGAAGTTTAAACTTCATTCTGTGTGCTTCCTGTGACCAGTGAAGCTCTGTATGTGCTGGTTGCTGCGTTGAATTGTGTAGGGTTGGACAAAGACTAGCTGCACGATTCTGTAGTCTCTGAGGTTTTTAGATTTCTTTCTTAGGTGCCCTGGCATAGACCATATTCCATTAGTCTAACCTTGACAAGGCCACGTTAAATGCCAATAAGCTGGGGGAAATACTCATTCGATCAGGGCAGATATTTGTCAGGCGAGTTGATATGCTCATTTGAGTCATTATCTACTTGGATGTGGAGTGAAATATCATCTGCTGACATTTGATAGGGTATGTGGTAAAGGGAGATAGCGATAGATTGTGCTACAGGTCTCAACACAGAAATCGAAAGGAAATAGTTGTATTTACGAGCACTGGAGAATGCCACCAGTATCTGTTGCTGTAGAACACTTGAAAGGGCCCGTACTGATTGAAAAAAAAAATATATATATATATACATATTTATTTTAATCAACCAGGTGGTGAAAAGGCCACCAATCCATATACAGCGATGTGAGGCATACTGGTTTGAGTACAGTTATATTAATGGCAGGGCCACCTGCCCAGACCCCATGGCGTTAACCATCGGACCTACATACATATGTGACTAAATAACAATGTCACCGCCGTACCTTATTAAAGCTCCCCAGTGTATCCCCTCCCTCCTGTGGTTTACACTTGTTTCACCCATTAAGAGTCAACCTTGTCAGCCATTTTCCACAGGCCCCATATGCTCTCGAATTTTTGCGGGCAACCCCTTGCCTGGTACACTATTGTTTTCGTCTTCATACACCAGTCTATGTTGGACTCCCAAAACTGCAGTGACGGGATCTTATCTTGCCCTAACTGTCCGTCTCGCTAGCATCAGAGCAGTATTACAGAAGAGGAGGGTAAAGCAGTTCAAAATGTGTTCCCCCCAAATGTCCAGCGCTATTAATTGTGAGGTGAGCTCTAGTGTGAACTCCAGGACTCCTGACAACCTACATCCCATTTTCCCACAGAAAGGCTGGATCCTATGGCTAGTGGGGGCCACCATAAACAAAGGGTGGTAGGGCGGGTGGAGTGAATGCGGGAGGGGTCGCGCGGGGGTTGAAAATACTTTTGTTTTTTAAACGTACCTTTAGTCGCCGCCTGCCACCAGTGTTGCGTTGCACCACCTCTCCTCTTCCTGCCTCTTCCCAGCAGTCCCTGGGACAGATTCCCATCCAATTAGCACGTGGTCTGGCCTGAGCAGGGTAGAAAGATACTCTGTCCAGGGCAGGGCATCTGTGGGGTTTCTCCAGCCCGGCTTATCAATACGGCTGGGCTGGAGAAAACCTAAGTGTGCATGTGTCTTTTGGTCGGCCTGAGACCGACGGCCACAAACACATGAGCACTTAGGGAGTGGAGTGCATGTTGCACTCCTCTCTCCCATGCCTCAGCCCTTCCCTCTCTACAGCGCTGGCTCACCAGCAAATGCAAAATAAAATGATGCAACAACATTGTTTTATTATTCATTTGCTGTCTCTGAGCCAAGCAGTGTGGCGACGCTTCTCTGCCACTGCGGAGGAGCTGGCACTGCCTAAGGCACCCCCGAATAGTATCTAACAGGTTACCTTTCTGTCTGCAGCTCCTCAAACAGAGGTCTGTAGCAGGCTTCTTCATTCAAAACAGTCTCATCCTTCTGTAGTAGGCCGTGTGGAGTGCTTTCAGTTTAAGTAGCTGGAACCCAAGGTCTACCAAGGTCTTGTTCCCACTTGTCTCTGCGGCTATCCAGGGAGGGGAGGCGGTTGTGCAGGGGAGTGTAGTATAGGTGGGACACTGGGTGGCTGATCAAGGGAGCTCCCAAGACCCTGGATTCGAGAGGCGACTCATCTGGAGCCTGCTGTAAGGCGTCCGCATGCTCCCCCAGGAGGTACCCTAGTTGACAGTATCGCAGGTGCTGGTCCCCAGTGCTTTCCCTGTAATTCTACGAACAGTATGACCTTGTTTCCTCCCCAGATGTCACCCATTGTACATATTCCCAACAGGTCTCACTTTCTGTAGACACAGCCTCTCCAAAAATTCAGAGATCCATGGCAGACGCTCTAGGATCAGTTTACCCTTTCACCCTAGGGCCTTAGTTGCGGCATTCCATATCTTTATGACTACGGCCGTGGGGCCAGCAGAGGTGTCATCCCTTTCTTCCATATATGTGTCGGACATACCCCTCCGGGTCAATGCACCATTTGTCCGCCATCACGAAGGCTCCTGCTGGGAGGCGAAGGCCCAGTCATTGACTATTTGTAACTGCACCACCCTGTAACACAGGTGTAGATCAGGAAGGGCGAGTCCAACCTCCAGGGATTTTCTGGTGAGAGACGACCATGCAATCCACGGCGTCCCGTCTAGTGCTTAATTTGTAAAACAGTAAGTGCCAGGGTCCTTCTCAGGAGGCTCCTGCAGTCCGCACCAACCATTGCGACCAGCGCTGCTGTTAATGACAGTACTAACACAAGTACTAACATCGCACTCCTGCAAGTGTGACAATTCAAACTATCCCAGGCAACTTAAAGCTATAATAATGGTGTGAACGGCAGGTGGTATTCATTTTTAATGCATATTGACTTATTAAATGCAGTTGTGTTTATCTCGAAATTTGACAAACAGCGCCACCATGCGGTAGACTGTCACTAGAGCAGGTGCCTACAATTAAGTTCTGGTGCCGAGCACCAGAAAGAACTGACTCATATTAAGCATTGGTCCTGTCCCCTCATAGCAGACCCTGTGTTAATTTCACTACTACCCAGAAGAAGCCACCCGAAACCTGGAACGGGGTGTTCTTCAGACCATAAACAAATTTTGGCAGGTATATCAGGTTATAAAGAGCGGCCTTGCCCATAAAGGATAATGATAGTTTCTTTCAGCATTCTGTATTTGCTTTATAAGGCAAGGATTCTCCCTAGGTTCTTCTTAGCAAATTAATGTGGTCCCTCGTAATAAAGATCCTGAGATACTGTGAGGGCGGGGGTGGGGGTGGAGGTGAGGTGTAAGTCAAAGCCCCTGCCCCCACCTCCACTGACAGCAGAAATGCAATGGACTTCGGGCAAATAATTTTGAGGCCAGAGTAGGAGCCAAACACTGCCAGAATGTAGAATTTCCAGCAACCTGATGACTGAGATGTCAGGTTCGGGATACAACAATATATTGTTGGCATACAGGGAGATTTGGGTCCCACCTCGCTCCTTGCATCAGCGCATATGCCTGCAGCCAACTTAGTAAGGGTTCAACTGCCAGTGCAAAAAGTAGGGGACAGTGGGCATCCCTGACAAGTGCCTCTACCTAACCTGAACTCTGAAAAGGCCGAGTCTACCCTGACCCTGGCTACCAGATCGTTGTACAACAATGTCACATAGGACATAAACTCAGTGTCCATCCCTATTTTATGCAATATTGCCATTAAGTAGGGCCATTCCAAGGAGTCAAACGCCTTCTTGTAGTCCAGGGCAAGCAGAATGGCCAGCTCAGTCATCTGGGTGCATCGTGCCAGGCACCCGGCCAATCAATGTAGGTTGTGACGCATTGCCCTGTGCAGCATAAAGCCTGATTGAACTGAGTTCACCAACATGTCCACAATTTGTAGCAGGCAACTGGCGAATGCCAGGATTTTGGTTTTCAAATTTAGCAGGGATATTGGCTGGTATGAGGCACATTCCTCCATGATTTACCTAATTTATGAATCATCACAATTGTTGCCCTCCTCAGGTCTCGAGGCAGAATGCCCCCTCCCTGGCTCTCAGAAGCATAGATCTCAGTGGAACCGCAATTAGGGATTGTATGCATTTATAGAATTCAAGGGAGAAACCATTAGTGCTTGGAGATTTCACATATATTGATCTTTTGGCTGTGATTGGAAAGGAATAAAAGGCACCACTGAAGAGCTGCCCTACCCAAAGTTACCAGATGCTGCAAAGAAATGTAGTCCAGAATATGGCAGGCTACTGATAAGGTACGAAGGATGAGGCTATTCTAATGGAGCAGAGATGGTCTGTCTGAAGTCGAAGATTGCTACTTCTGTCCCATTGCCTAGTCTAAATCCTGATTGTCATGAATAATGATATTAGCCTCAACAAAGTCCTGGAGTTGCAACGACAACTATCTACCAAGGGGCAGATTTACAAGAAACTGACGCATCTGTATAGATGCATCAGTTTCCCTGCGCCTGAGTGAAAAACCCTTGCCCCACCATAGATGCGCCGTATTTACAATACGGCTCACTATGGTGCAAGGATTGGCAGATGCGTCTGAAATTCTGAAACATCTGTTAGTGGAAAAGTCAAGCATTGCTGCACTTGTGCCGCAAGCATGACGCAACTTCACCAATGCGTGTTGTGGCATATTTCCAATACACTGCGTCACTCCTTATGCCTGCTTCAAGCAGGCATAAGGTTTTGATACAGTGGTGTCCTAAAAGTCACGCAGTGAAATCTTGTAGATTTCACTGCGTCACTTTTACGAGGCTTTCCTGCGTGAGAACGCCTACCCTGTATACATTATACCTGATGCAGGTATAATGTTACGCAGGGCTTTACAACGTGATGCATCTCCCTAGAAGCGTTACATGGTAAATTTGCCGCTTTTTTACGCCCTCGTTGCATCACGGAAGTGGCGCAACAGCAGCATAAAAGTGACGCAAGGGGCTTGTAAATCTACCCCCTAATATTTTGCTTCAAAACAAGAGATTAGAGTAACAGTCAGACTCTAATAATATTGCTGTTGTTTTCTTTGAGGTGGAGGGTAACTATTTGTTTTAATGTTTTGATAACTTTCCTTGTTCGAACGAGGCATTTATGATAGTAAAGTTCAAGTGTCTGTAAGTGATCTCTGATTGTTGATGCAGAACAGGATTTGACTGGAAGGCTGTTGGTTTTATTTTTTCCTGCTACCTGTATATTAGGTATGGGCTCACCAGTGATTTGACAGGTATGTAGTGGTCAATGATGACTTGATCTCTTGATTTGACCGCTGATAGCTCCAGTTTGTTGAAGATGCTGGATCAATTACTTTAATGTCTTATTATTGTGAGGAAAGTACAAAGGTTTTCAATGAATTGTTTGTAGGTGGCCAAAGAACATTGTGGTCTATGGTTTCTTCGAAAACTCTGAATAGCTCCTCTGTTTGATTTGGATCCTAGTTGGTTTATGTTGTGTACTAACTTTCCATAGCCTTTTTTGACTACTTTGTGGTGAGCCCTGGTGTGGGTTTGCAGAGTTCGCTATTCTCAGATGAGCTGGCTTTTCTCCAATTTTGTTCCAGTTCTTGACCTTATCGTCTTTTTGAGATATTACATTCAGTATTATACTATTTATGAGTGCCTTATTGGCTGGTTTTGATTTTTTTGTGACACTACTGAGCAAATTGGGAAGGGGTTTATTTGTTGAAGTACAGTGATTCACTGAGTACTTCTGGGCCAGGTGGCCCAGTGGGGGGACACGATGTTTTATGAAGATGTTCTCCATGGTGAAACCTTCCTTCAAGATTTAAGTATGATGGCAATATCTGAGGTTTTGTGGCCACACGAGAAAACTACGTCCAAAGGGTGTCAAGTGGATGTCCAGAAATACTGGGGGAGTTTATAGAATAAAGTCTGGAAAAGATTTCTGACACCGTTTGTTCTCAGGACTAGTGCCCGGAAAATTAAAACTGGATCATGCAAAAACAGTCCTGGAGGCTGCAGGTTTCCTGGTGCTTCGATGGCCATAAAAGCCACATTCTGCTAGTTAAAAACATACATCCAAATATGCCGCATTAAATCGAATCCGTCCTTTGTTCCCTTTGTTCTAAAAAGGGATGGGCAAGACATGTCTGATTCAGATGCTCAATACTTGGACCCTGTTCCATATAGTCAGAGAGGTGTAAGGTAGCACTCAGTATATAAGGTAGCGGTCAGTATATTTATTATCTCCGTTGCCATTATTCCTGATGCAGTGTTTATGAGGGGCGAATCCCCGGTGTTGTTCCGACGGTGTGTCATTCTAGTCTTTCACAACCCCCAAACCACATCACGCCTCATCCCGGGGCATATTGTAGCCTACTACTGTTTGGCTGTAAGGTGTTCTCAATTAACACAATAGAAAATGTTTGGCATTTATATCTCCATAATCCCAAAGGATGCTTCCAATGGGTGAGAGAATAGGTTTAACCTGAGACACTGCACTGTAACTACTCTGATAGTAGGTAATGCACAGCGAGAACCCCATATTGCGCCTGTTGAGCAGCAATTTCCCTTAATCAAATCTATTGTGCAGTGGTTGCCTCCATCACAGTTACTGTGCAGTAATTGGCTCATCACATGTATTTTGCAGCAATTACATCATGGCATGCTATGCATAACAATTTCTTCCATCAAACTAATTTCAAAGTAATGAACCCCACGCACGTATCCTGTTTCAACTCTCTCTTTCCCTCTCCCTGTAGCTCTCTGCACATATTTTTCCCTCCACTTCCTCTATCACTTGTTCCTTCGCTCTGTTCTTCTCACTTACTTTGTATCTATTATTCTCTGTCTCCCGTCCTCCCTTCCATCCTCTCTAGTTGTCTGTTCTTCCTCTCTCCTTTCCCTTCTCTCTACCATGTTTGCCACTCCGGTATTTTCTCTCCCTTTTCATGTCTGTACTTTTATGTATTGCTGCCTCGACCCACTTCCACCGTTATTATGTGGCTTTCTATCTCCTTCCCTTCTCACGCTCTGTCTTTGTCCCTCTCTCTCCCATTCTCTGTTTCTTCCACTTCTTCTCTAACGCCCCATCTTTCTTTTCCACTGTTCTTTCTCTCTCATCACTCAAATGTTCTTCCTTCTCTCACTAATTGTCTCTCTTACACACTCTGCTTAAACTATATCACTCAATCTTTCTCTCTTTATATCTCTCTTGCACTCTGTCTATATAATTTTTGGTTTACATCCCCTGCACTCAATACCTCTCCTTGGGTTCATTTTGTCACCTCTCTTTCTTTTGTCTCACTTTCTCCTCCCTCTTTCTGTACCCGAGTCTTTTGATTATTTTTCACCTTCTCTTTCTCTCATTCTCTATCCTATTTCTCTACTCTCTCTTGCCTTCTTTGTTCCTTTTTCTGCATCTCACGCTTTGCATCTATGTTTCAATCTATCTTACTCTCTCTTACGTGCACCTTCTATGTCCCTTTCTCCACTCTCTCTTTCACTTGCTTTATTGTCTCAATCTCTTTTCACTTTCTCTCTCTCCATTACCTTTCTCTCTACCCTCTTTTTTTTCTCCTCACCTCTTTCTTCCTTTCGCTTTCCGTCTTGCTTTCCCTCCTCACTCTTTTCGTCACTCTCACATTATCTATGTATCCCATTCTCTTCAACTGCCTTTCTCTATATCGCTTTTCACATTTTTTCTTTTATTCTCTCCTCACTTGCTCTCTTTCTTTATTCCTGTTTTCTTTCCCATCTTCTGTGTCTCATTCTAACCTCTCTCGGTTTCTATATATGTTCCTACTTCTTTCTATCTAACCCTTTCAGTCTCTCTCTACCCCTTCCTCTCACACACACATTGTGGCTCTTCCTCTTTCTCACTCTCTCCTATCTTCCTCACTCTCACTTTCTCTTTATGCGTGTATTAATACCTGTCGATCTCCCTACACTGTATGTGCCTCTTTCTCTTTCACACTCTTTCACTCAGTGTTCTCTCTCTCTCCTTTCCTCTCTTTTCTTATGACTCATTTTATCTTTCATTCCCCCTTACTCTCTTTTCCGTCCTCTCTACTTCTCTTGGTTTTCCATGTCTGTCTCTCACTTCGGCTTTATCCCTCGCTCCTTCTATTATATCTCTCCCTGCATTTCTCCCCGCCTCCTTTCACGTGTTCTTTCTCTGTAAATCACACTGCCTTCCACACTGCCTCTCTCTCTTCTGCCCCCTCTCTTTCTCCACCCCATTTTTTTAATTGTTGCCTATCTTGTTCTCACTATTTCTCTCTCCAACTCGCGTTCGTTCATTCTCCTTTCTCCTCCCACCCTCTCTTTCCTCTGACTCTCGCTTACCTTTTCTGTCCCTTTTTCTCTGTTTGTCACTGTCATCATCTGCATAATCTATTGAGCGCTCCCTCTCATGTGCCCTCTTTCTTTCTCTCTTTCCCTTCTTTTGTACTGTTGCTCTCTCTGATTCTGTCTTTCCTTCTCACCTTCCCCTTCTCGCCTTCTCGCTTTCTTTTTCTCTCCCCTTTCACCCTCTCTATTCTTCTCTTTATTTCTCCCTCTCTATTTCTCTTCCTCTCGTTATCTCCTGCTCTCTTCACCTATCTTTTCACTCTATGTAACCCTTTCCTTCCCCCTCTCTCTCTCTCTCTCTCTCTTATCTATCTAGCTCTTCTCCACTCTACTTCTTTCTCTTTTCTCTGTCTATCTCAGTGGATTTATCTTTCCATCATCTCCTTCATCCTCTCTCTATTTACTTCGTTCTTTTGCTTTACCTTCCCTCCCCTTCCTTGCCTCTGTCTCATTTCCTTTTTTCAGTACCCCTTCGTTATTTCTTTCATTTCTCTGCCTCTCTCTCACTTTCTCAGTCACCCTCTCACTTTCTCTACTTCTCTCACTTTCGAAATTTGTTCCCATTTTCTGTCTCTCAATCTCTTCATCGTGAACTCTCTCTAAAAAAAATCTTGCTCCCTCTCCATCGATCTCTCTTTCTCTTTCTCCCTCTCCCTTTCCTCTTTGTCTGTGTCTCCCGCTCTTTCTTTAACCTCTCTTTAATGCTCTCTCTTTCTCGTCTCTGGTCCTCCTTTTTTAGCTTTTACTCCCTATATCACCTTCTCTATCCTAATATCTTTTTTTGGTCATTCTCTTGTACTGTCTCTCAACGTATCCTCTTTATCGCTCTCCTTCGTTCTCCGTCATCTACCCATTCATCCTCTTTGTCTCACTACCTTCCTTTTTTGCTCTTTCACTTTTCTGTTATTATCTCGTGTTACCTCTCTTTCTCTATCTCTTATTCTATGTGCCTATTTATTTCACATTCTCCCTCAATGACTGTCTTATTCTATCTTACTATTTCACTAGTTCTCATTCTCGCTGTATATCGCTCTCTCTCTCGATTTCACCTTCCTTCTCTCTCTTTCTCCTTCTCCAGCCTCTCTTTCTTCCCCATCCACCTCACTCTAGCTGTGTTTCCCTCCTTCATTGGGTCGGAGCATGCTTTTAAAAAATACCCGTCCAACAAATAGAATCCAACTTCGCGAATCGCCTCTAACCGTTTTATTTTCAAGTAATGACTCCCACCTGCTGCCCGGGTGGAATGCTAGTGCTTAGAAGTGGTCATTCGGCTCTAGAAATCTCGTAAGTAATAAGTAAATAAACAGAACAACACAAAGAGATGTGACATGATGTTTAAATTCTAAGTTCTGTTCGTTCGCATGGGCGCCACCTCTGCCCTGGCTTTGTACAAACTCAGGAAAATTCAGTGAAGACGGATCGAAGGGGAATGATGATAATATGAGGTTTATAGGATTAAAAGTTATTTTATACATAATGCATTCAGTGCACGAATAGCCTAGCTGTAGAATATCTTGCTGTGAAAATAATAACAAAAACTGTTTAGTATGGAAATGAGAGGCAGGCTTGTAAATCAACTGTATCGTCCTGACAGGCCAGGGAATGCTATCAGATTTATGCTCTATATTTGTCAAAATATTAGTGGTAGCACTGATGTGGAAGGAAGGCATCTTCAAACAGGGTGGCGAGAGTTAGACTCGCCTGAAGTGTGTGGGAGTCTGTGCTGAGGAAAACTAAAGTGTGTAGGAGTGTAACAATGAGGAAGACTGGGGCTCTATTTAAACACTTAAGGCTGACAGTGGGGAGGGGGGCATTGAAACTCCATCGAAATGTATGACTCCAACAAAGACTGGAAACTGAGGCCAACAATAGGGTGAGATTTGGGTGCTATTGAAATGTATGAGGCCAACAATGGGGGAAACAGAGGCACAATTGAAGTGTGTGAGACCAGTAATTTAGAGATTGAGACTTCATTGAAATAAATGATGCCAATTAAGGTAGAAATTGATGTCCCACTTAAACACATCAGGGCCCCCAATGGGGAGAGATTGAAAATAATGTTCTAAAGTGGGGAGATCATAAGACCCACTGAAAAATAAGAGGCCAGTGAATACATTTCCATTATAAATGTAAAGGGACAACAGCGGGGGTGATCAATGCCTAATGACATTTATGAAGCAAATAATGGGGTAAGATTGACACTTTATTGAAATGTGTGAGGCTACTAATGAGGGAGACTGCAAGAGAGAAACATATGAGGCAAATAAGGTATAGAAATTGCATACTACTAGCCTATCAAACCTCTTGCATCAACCCATCTTCCCACCTAGGTTCCAGACCTTGCAACCAATTATAGCCAGGCAGTTCAAAAACATAAATGCTGAGGAATCTGGAGCTGCCTACACCTTAACCAAATCACTCTCTGAGTGATTCTGATCTAAAAGACATGATTGAAATTCTCATTGTCAACATTTCATCCACTCTGAAGAGGCAGAAACCAGACACTGGATCAAATGTACAAATGGTTCAACTATGAGCTGGCTGACCGCAAACACTCCAGCCAACATGTGACACACCAATGACGGTAATCAAGATCGGACCAGGATAAACTTGTTTGACCCTGATTAGCAGGGCTTTAAGCAATTAAGAATTCCAAGATGGTCTCCCTGGCCAAATAAATCATTGAGGGCACAAATCAAAACAGGAGGCTTGTTAACATCTATCACATCTACCACAAAATCACTAATCAGGAATCTCTGAATGTAGTAAAGTGCCCCTTTTGGCATGGTTATCCCCACCTTTTCCGTGGTATCTGATGCAACTTTGACATAAAGTGTACTGGGCTCCTGCTAACCAGGTTCCCAGTACCAGTGTTCTTTCCATTATCTGTAACACTGTTCCACAATTGACACTACTTTAGGCTCCATCTATGTCCCTTGTTAGGGGTACCCCTGGTACCTAGAGCATTGGAACTAAAGAGGGTTCAAAGGACTGCAGCACAAAGTGTGCCACTCTAAGAGACCCATACCAAGCTCATGCAAACTGCTATTGCAGCCTGCGTGTCTTGGTGGAGAAAAAAATGAATAGTTGACATGGCACACATGCTTGTGTGCCATGCCTACCCAGCACTGCATGTGGTATAGGTAAGTCACCCCACAACAGGTCCAACAGCCCTAAGGCAGGGTCACTATTCCCATGTGTGGTTATATCTGCATGAGTGGATGTGTCCCTTTGATATTTAAGTTCACTCTTGGATACCACAAGTGCACAGCGAAGTCATACTGACTACATGGGCTGCACACCCTTGATTACGAGTTCCCCAGCTACATGATGGCTTCACTGTACCCCCAGATATTTGGTAGCAAACATCTCATCTTAATAAACCCATACTGATGCCAGTGATGGATTTATATAGAAATGCACATGGAGGGCACCTTAGAGGAGCCCCCTGAAAACCTACTGACTACTATTGTGTTCACTGACTGGCCCCGGCCAGCCAGCCAACCTAGACACGTTTCTGTCCCCTGGAGGTGAGGGCCTTTGCTCTTGGAGGTCAGGAACAAAGCCTGCTCTTGGCAGAGGTGTTTATAACTCCTCCCTGCAGGATAAGCCTTTCTAGGGTGGGAAGCTTCAAAGGCCCTACCGCCTTTGTTATGTGACCCAGGCCTCTCCAGATGGTGGAGATGCCAACCCCTTTTTCCTGGCCCCACTTTTTGGAAGCAGAGAGGTGGGGAAATTAGTAAGATTAGGAGGTGTGCCCACTTTCTGCCAGCACCGCCCCTAAGGTGGACCAGCTGATGTGGACCCCACTTTTCAGATACCCCATCTGGATTTGGGCAGTATTAGTATGCTAGGGTCAGGGTTATGCCCACTTCCCACAAGAAGTGGTCATATAGAGGGTGTAGACACCCTAAAGGTAGGTAGCCCACGGGCTACTACCTGTCACTCCCATATGATGCCCCTAAATTGAGTATATAGGTGGCACCCCTGAACTCAAGAACTCAGATTTGATGGATCAAGAGAAGAAGGATTGAGAAGAGTCCATTACCAGCGAGCCCTGCAGAAAAGATATAAACGTTTGGCGCAAAACCCTTCCTGCTCGCAAACTCTCTCGACAAACACAACAGAGTGACTCATCCTGCAAACTGGAGAACTATCAAAGCCTTGGGTAGACCTCCAGCACTTCGTTAATCACCTACAGTGTTCCTTGGAGTAGAGGAGCTACTCCCCTGAAGCCCACAGGCACCAACAATCAGAGTATGGTTCACCACCTTGCAGCCCACCAGCCCGCCAGATGTCGCAGACGACTAGGAGAAGGTACTCATGCTCTGGAAGGCCAGATCTGTCTCCCCACCGAGTATGAAGGCACCAGGACCAAATTGAGCTATGCAGCACCAATACACGGGGTACCGGATGCCCTGCACCAAACACCAACAGTGAGAGTCCAGTCAGGATCCTCACTGTACCACAATCAAGCAACATTAAGACCCACTTTGTGTGTAGCCCAGCTGACCTGATTTTGCCCCTGTCAGCTGTTTTTACCTGACCAAGAGAAGCCTCTTTGCGCATTAGTCTCGCTGCCTTAACCCCTCTGCACCAGAGATGCCCACCCCCTTGCTCCAAGATGCCTTGCAAACAAAGCCCCCATTTGGGAGCTCTTGGACATGTCCCCAAGTCCGCCTGTGCAGCCTGCTTCCAGGTGGCTCACATAAATGTAGCATGCCCAGCTACAACCTCTCCAGCACCCCTGCTCCCGGTAAAAACCCGGGCAGGTCCCGAAGAACTGCTGGTAGTATTTTAGACCTTGGCCTTCTACAACTGCAATCCCAGAAGGTGAACCCCTAAAATCAACTGTACCTACTTTTATTGCATTTGTGACTTTTTTCCCATAGTACTGCTTTGTGTGTAAAGTTGCACAACATTAAAAGAGTTACTCACTTGGAAAAATTGGTAACGCAAAAAGTACTTACCTTTGAACGAAGTTCTTGTTTTGAACCATATATAAAAAGAAGTGTTATTTTTTAATCTGGTCTCGGATTTATTAATGCAGTGTGTGTCTCGTTTATTGCCACTGTGAGTACTACAAATGCTTAGCGCTACCATCTGGTAAGCCTAACTGCTTGCCCACACTACCACAAAAGAGAGCGTTAGTATTATCTGCAGTTGGGGACCCATTGGCCTCTCTACACATTGTAGTTCTTTTTAGTACACTATATAGAGAGCCATCTTCCTAAACTGAAAAACACATTATTTCCAATTTACCAGCATTGTGAAGACATTTTACTGTTCTTTTAATCCAAAATGACCAAAATCAGGGACTCGATCTCCTTCTCCTCCTGGATTCATTCTTCCTTTATGTCCTTTCACCTATTGATAAATGAAGAAGCATCAATGTCATCTAAAGGGACTACTGCAGTCAGAATCCTGCACATCAGAATACATTAAACAGTTCCTCCTTTCTTTTGAGGCTGATGTCACAGTCATGATCAACTCACTTGTTTTTGAATGGAGATATTTGCCTCCATAGAAAATGCTGCCATCATGCATCTGATAAAGAAACCATTCTCCAGCCAACGTTCTTGCCCAATCAATGTTTAACCTACCTTAAGCCGCTAAGATCATGGAAAAGGAGGATAACTTCAATTCACCCTTCACCGCCACCAATGGGGTTTTAGGATAGGAAGAGGTACTGAAACCTATCTAAGAACATCAGAGACCAGCTATGGTTGTCCTTGTGTAGGAAGTTCCATCTTTACCTTTCTGGTGACACCATCATATATTTAGTATAACAGCACTAATAGTGTGTCAATGGCAGATGCAAACACTCTCATTAATTATAACATCTTGAGCCAGATGTAGGTGGCCAATTACCGGTCGGTAACGGCCGAATTTGGCCGTTACCGACCGGTAATTGGATTTTGAGATGTAGGGCATGCATTTACAGAATCTGTATTTTACCGATTCTGTATTTACCGATTCGGTAAAATTACCGAATCTGTAAATACAGACTCTGTAAAATACCGATTCTGTAAATGCAGATGTAGCTGGCACATGTCAGAGTGCCACAGGGCTTTAAGATTCGGTATTTTGCCACCCAATCCAATTGGGTGGTAAAATACCGAATCCAGGTGTGCATGCACATGTGTGCATGCACACCTGTGCCATGTGACACACAGACATGCCCTTAGGGCATGTCTGTGTGCCACATGGCGCACATGCCTATTTTTGGGGTGCCAGAGGGTGTCAAAGTGACACCCCCTGCACCCTTGCTAAAATCGGTATTTACCGATTCTGTAATTACAGAATCGGTATTGCCTATTGATTCCTATGGGCTGCAAGGCCCATAGGAATCAATGGGCAATACCGAATCGGTATTTACAGAATCGGTAAATACCGAATCTTAACAATTCGGTATTTACCGAATCTGAAATACCTACATCTCCCCCCCTCTATTTTACCACCTCTTAAATACCGATTCAGTATGAATCGGTATTTAAGAGGTGGTAAATTAAAATTACCTACATCTGGCCCCTTGAGTCTGTAAATACAATAGGATGGTTTCACCCTCTAGACAATTTGGTGAAGCTATGTCAACGTAAATCCTTTGGAAGCAGCAATGGTGATATTTAATTATATATAGACATGATGTCAGTGGCGGCTGGTGACATTTTAAAATGGTGAGGCATTGAAGTTCGGAGTGAGTGCCTGATGGCCAGTGAGCCCGGCCGCCAAAAGGGGGGTTTCGCAGAGTCCTCCTCGGCGTTTTTGTAATCAGCACCCTAGATTATGTGAGATGAGCAAATGGGGGTACAAAGGCAACAATGGAAAGGTGCGACATTTCACATCACGCCAGTGGGTGCCACATAACAGCCCTTTCAGTACCTTATCCCACCCGAAGAATGCTACCTTAGATTACTTCAAATACCAATGTCTACTGTGGCTTACAAACACGTAGCCTCCACCCCCACGCCACGAAATACGAACAAAAAAGTTGAACATGTTAGATCAACCCATTATCACATTCGACTAGCAAATCACTATTGCGCAGCAAAATATGTATCTGGCCCTTCTCTTGCAATATATCTAGGTGTGTGTTTTTTAAGAAACAGCTGTCAATGCATCACTTTACCTCAAATTGTTTTAGACCCTCAAGTCAGGTATTTTAGCCTGCGGTTGCTTACACGAACCGTGCGCCGTGTCTGTGTTTGTTTTAAACACAATCCTAGAGATTTTGAAAGATGGGCCGCTTTAAGCCCAGTCAGCACATTACAGCATGTTAGTATTCTTTGTAGGAGTAGAAGCCAAGCACATACCCTACGGGCTACAAATACATCAACTAAGTAAAAGCAGGTACCTTTGGCTAAAAATACCGTGGTACATCAGTATGCTTGCCTTACCAGGACGGGGGAGCGCGCAGAGCTGCCGAGTTTCAGATGAATTAACAGGTTGTGTAGCAGGGAGCTCTACCCTGAAAACTGGGCGTGTCACAAAAAACTATTCAAGGAACTTCCTCGCATTAAAACACGTTCTGTAAGAATAGAATCATTATCATTTGTTTTCCTATAGGGGAACGCTAGTTGTCGTCGAAGTTGCCCACAGTTTGTTACACATTCTTACATTGAGATTAGGTAATATGTGCAGTTTGTCAAGTGAGCAGTGTCGATTAAACGACCTGAGTCAACTGACTTATTTTGAGGTACTGTAAAAATCTGCAACAACAGTACGTCTTTCGTTCAACCAAAAGCAGCCCGTTGAGAACTTAGGTAACGTGGGGTTTAGTCAATCTGTTGTGGCTGAGTTAGATTGTAGAGTACGGGGCTGCACAAACACAACGACCTGGCTCCCCCCAAAGGCTCCACTATGAAACACGGCTGCACGTGCAACTGAACTACGTCAGGCCTCGTGCCCATTCAAATTTGTGTAGGGGGAAAGACGTAGTATGTCGACTTTTGTAGCTTGGAATGGGTAAATAATGTGATTTATTTTCACATTATCTCACATTTTGGCATGTGAAACTGACAATGGTGAGACAATTCAGCCCTAGGAAATACTGTACCAGTAGTAAATATGTGCAGTATTACGACACCCAGTCAAGGGGCATGACCTGTTATGGTCTGACTGTGGCCCAACGTTTTTGCTCCTCAGCATCACATCTCCCTCTAGCTACAAGTATAATGTGCCTGCGTCATTTCATTTGTTAAGAAGTGGAATAACAGTGAAGTCTACTCAATTCTCTCCTACTAAACTTGTGCTCTGAGCGGCTCGTGTAGAACAGGGCCGCAAGTCTCCTGCTGGGTCTTACAAGCTGAAGTGACCTGCTGAACCACCTGTAGGTGTCCAAACCACTCCACTGTCAACACAAGCAACCACTGGAACCTATGGCAAAACAGCTTGTAAAAATAACCAGCGCCGCAACTCCTGTCCAACAGTTGTGGCCCGTGGAGGGAGTTCCGTGGGGCGGAAAGGCGGGAAGGGGCAGGGTGGGGGTTAGTAAACACCAAAATATGGATGATTGGAGGTAAGTAAACCATTAAATAAATAAAACGAATTTCTTAGCTGCAACTGCTGGCCAATCCAGATGCTGATTTCTTGCGGTGAGCAGCACCAGGATTGGATCGGGCATGTGAACCCAGTGCTCATTCTGAGTGCAAAGAGCTGCGGCTGCCCACGCTCCTCCCTTCACTATATCCCAATGGTGTCAGGCCTCCAATGCCCATGTCAGACTGGCCATAGCCACAAACAGGCAGACGGCCAAGCTGACATGCGCACTTTGAAGTGCGAGTGTGCATCTAGATCAGCCTTCTTGTAATGAATTTCTTAGCCCCACCAACCGATCACCAAGCAACCTGGGGCCACTGCTCATGGCCAGAAAAAAATATACAGTGCAGCCAGAAAATAAATAATGGCCGGCCGTAATTCTATTTACACGAAACTCTGGGGCCTCTGTCAAACAGCATTACTCCTGATCCCCTCTGCTCTTACTCCTGTTTCTCCTCTCCTGAGTGTACTAAACTAATTATCCTCGCAGACTCCCTAAAGATAGGGCAAGTGTCTCCCATCCTTAAGAAACCCACAGCTGATCCCATGGACCTCAACAACTACCGCCCTATCTCCAATTTTCCCACCCTGGCCAAACTTATGGAAAAATGTGTGCATCACCAACTGACAAAACATATCGACCACTTCAACCTCCTAAATAAACATCCATCTGGCTTCCATGCATATGACAGCACGGAATCAGCCATGACTCACATCATTGATGACGCACTTCAAATCCTTGATCATAACGAAGCATGTCTCCTCATCCTACTAGACCTCTCCTCAGCATTCGACACGGTCAAACACGAACACCTAATAGATCTGTTGAAACACCGAATTGGTCTTTCAGGTCCGGTGCTTGACTGGTTCACCTCCTTTTTGCAAAACCGGACACAAAAAATCAAGATCAACAACACACTGTCCAAACCAGTTCCTGTTATGCTAGGAGTCCCACAAGGCTCCTCACTATCCCCTATACTCTTCAAACTCTTCATGGAACCACTTACAGATCTGTTACCAACATCCAACGTACAATTCCACATGTATGCAGACGATACCCAACTCTACCTCAAGATCAATACCCTGGACGACATTACTTTGCTCAACAATACTCTTAAGACCACCCAAACCTGGCTGGCATTGAATCACCTCAAACTGAATGCCTCAAAAACTGAATTCCTACTCAATGCTCCTCCCGCCAAAGTCCCCACAATGCACAATTTGCTAAAACACCTTACAGCACTAGATGTTCAACCAACCATTGTGGACTCGGCGAAATCACTGGGGATAACCTTGGACTGTAACCTTAATATGCAGAAGCATATTATTAATGCAACGAGGGGAGCAAACTTTCAGATCAACATACTAAGGAAGCTTAAGCCCTTCTTACCCCCAAATGGCTTCAAGTTAGCGGTGCAGGCCTTAGTTCTACCGCGGATGGACTATGGCAGTGTCTCGTTATGCGGTCTCCCCAAAATAGCGACAGCTCCTCTTAGAGCCTCTACCAATGCCGCAGCGAGACTCATCACTGGATCGAAAAAAGGGCCCACATCTCCCCGGATCTAAAATCGCTAAACTGGTTGCCATTCGAAGCCAGAATACACCTGAAAATAGTAAGTGTGGGCGAATTTTGCGAATTCGCAAAAAAAGTCAGCGGATTTTTGGTGCAATTGCACTATACTCGACTGGAGTACTTTCTAATCAGTAAGTGCTACCCCGTTGGGTAAATGTATCATGCTTTTCCGGCACTACAGCTGCTTAAAGGCCCAGAAGAGTTGTCTCCAGTGACCCCGTGTGTCTGTAACTTTGCCATCGAGCCCATAGGCGCCGAGGTCCCTCGAGTGAGCTGTCTATCACAGTGGGGGAAAGGACGGGAAGAGGTTGCATAGCATAGTGTGTGTAGGGCCGGGCTTCTGTGCGAGTTCACATGCCTCATGTTTATAAAGGGTTAGACACCGATCAGAGCAGCAGATGAGGGAAAAACAGTAAGTGCTACCTCGTTGGGTAAATGTATCTTGCTTTTCCGACACTACAGCTGCTTAAAGGCCCACCAGTGACCCCGTGTGTGTGTAACTTTGCCACCGCGCCCATAGGCCCATAGGTCCCTCGAGTGAGCTGTCCATCACAGTGGGGAAAGGGGAGGGAAGAGGTTGCATACCTTGTGCGTGTGGGGCCGGGCTTCTGTGCGAGTTCACATGCCTCTTGTTTATAAAGGTCAGAGGCCGATCAGCGCAGCAGATGAGGAAAAATCAGCCTCCTGGTCACTGGAAGTACAGGGGGATTGCGCTCGAGAAACTCGTGAATGCCTAGACCCCCATCACGGATTACATCTAATTATAGACGGTAGATCTGGGGAGAAAGCACACCTGCCTAGCATCGGTGCTCACTAGATTCTTGGGCTGATTATTATGCGTTAATGAAATTTAGCTTCAACCCGGGCACCTGCTTTTTTTATCTGTAAGTGCTTCTTGCTGAGGTTTAATTGTTGGGACAGGTGCCTCGTTGCCTAATTGTAACTAATCTCTGACCCTGCTTCGAGGGTCAGAGCAGGGTCAGAGAATAGTTGCAAGTAGGCAATGAGGCGCCTCAGGAAGCACTTACAGGGTAACAGCAGGTGGCCAAGTTGAAGTTAATTTCTTTGTAACCATTTTGTAAATGGTTACAAAGAAATTAGCTTCAACTTGGGCACCTGCTGTAACACTGTAAGTGCTTCCTGAGCAAAATTCGTCCCGCTCGCGGATTCACGGATCTGGAGTATCAAGATCAACAAGAAGTGCGGAAAACTTCCTTCTGAAACCACAAAAATTCAAGAAGATAAAAACTTATAATCGTTCCTTCTCAGGAATGGCACCCAGGATATGGAATGCCCTGCCACCAGAAATTAGATGAAACCCTTCCTCCCTATCCTTCAAAATGGAAGTAAAAGGCATCCTCATGACAAAATTTACATAAACACTGCTTGACTTGACAGCTTTATTCCACTCATTATGACTTGTTCATCATTTATGCTCTACCATCATCCTTCAATACCGACCGGTTTCGGTCCTGCACCTTATTTGACTTTCCCTTCCACCTATGTTTATCCTTGCTGCCAATCTACATGGTCCTGCTTACCCATATTGTTTGATTTACCCTGTGTCTCATGTATTAAGCTTTTTGACTTTTCTTTTACGTTCCTGCTGATATTTACTGTTTTGATATTCCTATACACATGTGTTGCAATGCGCTCTCTTATAGTCATAATGTCCGATCTGTGCCTTGTTCCTTTATTTAGCTTTTTGACTTGAGTCCTATAGTCCTGCTTATTTTTATTGAGTTGCTATACCGATACACATTTACTGTAAAGCGCTCTGATACCCGGAAGGGTCTTGTTCGCACTATATAAAACTGTCAAAATAAATAAAATAAATAAATAAATGAGTTAAACATGATTAAAATAAGAACATAGCTTTTATAATCCTTGGCCTCGTAGCAGCATTTAAATCCATGGACCACAACATACTCCTAAGCAGGCTCATTGAATTAGTCGGGGTTACAATCTCTGCTTCTGAATGGTTCTGGTCCTCCCTCTCCAACCTTATCCAACAAGTGTTTTTATTGTGGCAATGGAATCCTCAATGGGGAAGGTGCCCTGTGGAATACCCCTGGGACATCCCTTTCAAGCCTGCTCTTTAACAACTTGGTACGCTTGAATTGGCGTAGCTACTAGGACAGTATCATGTAAAACTCCAAATTTAGACTGACTAAACTCAAGTCCATGTTTTGCTAGACTCAAGCTGGCGCATGTGTCCAACCTCCCCAATTCATAAAACCATGCATTTGTCAGGATGAAAAATATCAAGACAGACATCCGATCTATGCAAGGAAAAAAATCACCTTAGTTCAGTTTCAGTGGTCACCAATCTAAAGATCACCACCATCCATTGCACTAAAAGTTTACCACCTGAAAGTTATGTTCAATATTGATATTTCCATTTCTCAAAATAAAGCAATAATCAAGGGCACCAATCTGCATCACTCCTTCTCAGGAGAATCCGGCCACGCCTTCATACTTTCCCACCGGTACAACTGAGACAAGGTCCTTGAGACAGCCCAATCTGATTACTGTAATATTGTTTACAATGAGCTTCCATAGAAGCCCTTGAGCTAAATTTATGAATTGAGAGATTCCAGAACCAAATATCAAGAATGTGTCCTACCATATGGCATCATGACCAGATAAACCTATCATTGCTGGCTCTCAACATAGTGAGCAATACATTTAAAATCTCTTTCACCATGCACAAGTCTTACAAGGGCTGAGGTCCAGGATACCTGGTGGGACCGACCTTCCACAACAAGCCTTTAGAGGGAGTAAACATGAAGACAGGTCTTTGGGAATTAATGAGCCTAGACAGTGGAAGTCACTGAACCCAAACCTCAGAACTAGGAGGGGCCACAGCGTTCAGGTATGTTTCGGAATAGATTAAATTTGCCCTTGATTACAGAACCAAATTAAGTTTGTCCAAGGTGGAAGGTGGAAGGTGGACAGAAAAAAAAGCCCACTCGGGCACTTTACCACGGCTGACCAGTGTTAAAGTGCATATGCTCCCTGTGTAATTGTTATTATGACTGGTTATCCATGATTGGTACATTTGATTTTTTGGGTAAGTCCCTAGTAAAGTGCACTGAGTGTGCCAAGGTCTGTAAAATCAAATGCTACAAGTGGACTTGCAGCACTGATTGTGCCACCTATACAAGTAGCCTTTTCAAATGTGACTTATTCCTGCCACTACTGTGTCAGACCCAAACCCTCCCTTTACTTACATGTAAGGCACCCCAAAATGTAGGCCCAAGATACCCCCATAGCAGGGCGCAGTGTAGGTAAAAGGTAGGACATGTGCTGGTGTGTTTTACATGTCTTGATAGTGAAATATTGCCAATTTCGTTTTTCACGATTGAAAGGCTATCTGTGCCATTGGCTAGCATGGGAGTTACTTTGCACCATCTTACAAGTATAGCTTTCCATTGGGACAAGATGGAGAAATGTAGTTTAGAATGTATGAACTCGGAATGTAAGAACATATCTTTTAGGGAGATGGTTTTTAAATTGTGTGTATGAAAATGTCACTTTTAGAAAGTAGACATTTTCTTATTTAACCATTCTGTGTGCCTCTGCTGGACTGACTGCTTGGTTTTGGAGTGACAGGGGCTGGGGATGTGCATTCGCTGTAGACAGCCACAATGGGGGTTGAGATGTGTCCTGCCTTTCCTGGGTGACTCAGAGCTGAGCTGAATAGACCTTGGCTGCATTTAGAGTGGTAGGATGAGTTTCACTTACACCTGAATAGGCAGTGTCTCCTCTGCACAATGCTGTCTCCACCTCCTGTAGTGATGCTGTACTAGAGAGGACAGAACTGGCTTCGACTGGGCTCAGAGACCCTTCCCACAAAGAGAACAAATACAAAATGGGGTATACGTAGTGGACCTCAAACCCCAGAGAATTAGAGTACTTCTGAACTCAAGACGAACCTTTTGCCAAGGAGAAGAGCAGGAGTGCTGTAAGGAGGAGTACTGCCCCTTTGCTGTGTGTTTTGTAGGTTGGCCCGCAGTTGCTGCTTCTGCCAAGTAAGAGGACAAAGACTGGAACTTTGCTGAGAACCTGCTTGAAGAAGAATCTCCAAGGGCTTATTTGTGCTGGGCTCCTGTTCTGGCCTACCAGGAGCCTATTCTAGTTTTGGGACTCTGGAGGTTATTCCTGCTGTTGGGAACTGGAAGAAACATAAAGTAAACAAGAAAAACAACCCTGACAGCATCAGCGCCACCACCAGTGATGCTGCGACCTGCACTGAGGGCACTGCTTGTGTTGGGCATGATGCACTGCCCTGGCTGCACCGCAGCTCCGACTGTCGACACCCTTCGATGCCTGCAGCTATCGGCCTTTCTCACACTGATGCTGTCACTGCCAGTGCCAGCATCCCATTATCACGGAGCTGATAACCGATGAGGGTGACTTCACAAACTCTTTGACTTCGCATTGCCTCATCGGATATGACGCCTCACTGTTGACGTCTCCGACTTCCCTTGTCCTGGACTCAACACATCACCTCCTCATGGACACAAGCACTCGCCTCCCCCGTTGCAAACAGGGAACCAGCTTCGACCTCTGCACCAATGCCTCACCTCCCTGATGCCATGCATCGTCCATAGACTTTGTTTTCCAAGCTACTGTGGTTTGGGGGTCCACGCGACTCCACGCCCGACGATGCACACCTTGCGGTCAAGGCCGTACACTGGATTTATACCTGCCATGACATTGTAATATACCCAGATGAAGCTATCTGTTTCTACAAGAGCTATTCCGGCAAGAAACTGTTTTTAAGTGCTATTTTGATATATGAATGTTGGATTTTTGTTGTTTTGGTCTTGTTTGGTTTAGATAAAGATATCTTATTTTTCTAAACTGGTGTGGTGTCTATTTGTGGCGTTTTCACTGTGTTTCTGTGTGTTTTGAGTACAAATACCTTACACATTACCTTTGGGCAAATCCTGTCTGCTCGTGCCAAGCTACCATGGGGATGAACAGGGGTTATCTAAAGTGTGTATCCCCCTTACCCTGACTAGAAGCAAGGGTCCCTACGTGGACAAAGGTACCTACCTCTGCCAATTAGAAACCTCCATTTCTAACAAATATTTTGCCAGGGTTCGTGACAATGTTCTTGAAAGCAACTTTGGGCCAAAGAGGGGTGCAGCACAGACCACAGACTAGCTTGTTGGTGTGGAAAAGGCCGCTTTATTGAAAACAGGTGCACCTTACATCAGCATTCCTTGGCCTGTACCGTACAAAACTAAACCTCACTAAATATTATCCTCCTACATTACCACCCTCCCCTAAAATTGTTCCCCCCTGCAAAACATTTATAAACCCCCAAAACTTGCAACTTCTTAACCTATCTTCACCTAGCTATCTATGTACACTTACTATGCTCTTTTCCCTTCCTGCGTGCTCCCGGAGTGACCTTCCCAACCAATAAACTGTAACTGTAAACCGCTGTACGAACTATACCAGGGAAAACGCCCCCATAAAACATTGTTAGCCACACCAGCACCTGTTTTAAGCGACAACCAAAGTACATGTTTCCCCCCCCGATGCACCTGTTCCCAACGAAACTACCCACATTTGCTCATAAAACTAAAGCTGTCTCTCCCCCACCCCCAGAGACTTCCAGAAAAAACCCTTTACTTTGGGGAGGGAGGGCGGGCCAAAAAGCTCCCACACTAACTCCTTCCCAGCTGGCTGTGGTGTCACCTCCACCGAAATGGTGGCCAGTGACCTAAGATGGCTGGCTAAATACAGCACCAGCCCAACGCCAGCCCAACCCTAGCCCAAGGAGCCCAAACCTAGCCCAGGGCAGCCCAACAAGCCCAACTGGCTGCCCCCCCTCCGTCCCAAAATCCCCCGGGAGGGACAGGCCTCCCGGTGGTCTGCCGCCCCCACAAAGCCCTATTCCCAACAGGCAGGCCTCTGTTTCTCCCCTGCCTGCAGGGCCCATATGGTGCTGTAGTGCTGGGGAATTTGTTTTTCTTTCCTGTCGGGGGCCTGGCATTGAAATGTACGTGATTCAATTACCAGTAAGGTAATTACATTGTCATGCCCCTGATTGTGCTAGACGGCACACTCATTTTGTGCATTCCACACTACATGTAGAAAATCAAATCTTGTACTGCAGGGCATATTACCTGCAATCACCTTTTTAGGTCTCGGCTAGACAGCACATGCCCTATTTCGAAGAGACATGTGATTTTTAGCCTGTGTGCTTCAGCCCGCCCATAGGCTTACCATTTGTTTGCTCCTTCATCGCTCTTGTCCCCTGCATTCCCACTTGTCCATAGCATGCACCCCTAGGCCTCTTCCACTGAACTTTTGGCCGTCGTCCTTTCAGGGTACCAGCTTACCAGCCGAAACAGTTCGTAACTTGGGGGTGATGTTTGACTCCAGCCTACAGTTAGATGTGACGATAAACAAAACAGTGGCCTCTTGCATGATCCTGCTGCGAATGCTGCGGAAGATATTACCTATGCTTCCTGTACATTCCAGGCCAGAGGTAGTGTGGAGTATCATCCTAAGTAGGCTCGGCTATTGTAACTCACTACTTCTGGGGGCACCTACGACCCTAGTTGGAAAACTGCAACGTGTTCAAAACTTCGCCGCCAAAGCGGCCCTTTCGCGCCGTCGCTCGGACTCACCCACAAAAGCATTCATGGATCTCCACTGGCTGCCAATCCCTCAGAGGATTGACTTTAAAGCCCTTTGCCTGGTACATAAGGCCCTTCACGGTCAGGGCCCTTCCTCTTTGCAGGAACTGTTTTCCTGGTATGTACCTTCTAGATCCCTCCGTTCGGCCTCAGCCCGTCTGGTGGTAGTCCCCAAGATCTTGAGGACCCGGATGGGAGGCCGCTCTTTCAGGTTTACCGCAGCGAGACGGTGGAATTCTCTACCAATATGCTTGCGCAGCATGGATGATTTTATCCCCTTTAAGAAGGCCCTAAAAACTCATCTGTTTCCAAAAACGCTGTCATTTCCTTCTGCAAGCTGTGCAACTGTTCAAACACGGTGTTGTAACATCCAAGTCGAAGCGCCAGGATACCCGACGGTGACAGTCATTGCGCTATACAAATGCACCATACATACATACATACATGCATGCGTCATGCCTCTTCCTGTGTTTAGCCATCCCCAGAGCATAGTACTTGTGTCCATTCACTACTCCAGTTTTAGCAGCTACTTTTTTTGTTTCATCTTTTAGCACTCCACACGAGTGCTCGTGTTTAACTTATCTCATTCATCTGCTAAATCGTTGTACGTCATCTGTCTCATTTTATTTATGTGGAGCACTCCATGAGTGCGCATGTCTTTTGCAGTGGTCTTTCTTGTATAGGTTGCTCTCTCCAATCCATGTCGCTCTGAAGCACTGTGTGCTTCTCTGCACGCCTGCTCATAATGTTAGGGTTCACCATCTGTTTTTGTCCCCCTCCCTCACCTGCCCCACTATTGCTCTCTCTACCCTGTGTGTTTCTCTGGGCCTAGCTCCCTCTTGTCCTGGCTCCTTTCATACCTGCAATATTTGCTGCTTGCCACTGCTCGTATTTATTTTCACCGGGCCATGCCTTTGTTATAGCTGTGTACAGTGAAAAAGCTGGCCTCCTAGTCTATTAAAAGTTGTCCTCTTAACTTCTCCCCTATGCTTCTATTTATAAACGCTAGGAGAAGATGGGGCTTAACTGCTGGAATGGCTGACTGAAGCTGGGGAACTGGGTTCAAGTCTCTGCGGGAGGCTCTACATTCTGTGAATCTGGGCAAATCAGCATTATCTCTCTGTTCCTAAAAATTAATGTGTCCGTCTGTAATGCAGCTAGTGCACAAGTACAGCGCTCAGAAACTGGACATAAAATGGTGGTTTATGGCGGAATCTGCTTTACTCCAGAAATCATTTTAAAATAGGCATGATCTTGTGTTTTATTTAATTTGTCACAACGATTTTGCAATTAAAAAATGATTATGCACAAGCTATAGCCATCTATACGTTGTCATTGCCTGTTACAAAGTTCACATCATACCTCTCCTCTGAAGCCCTCTATGAAAAGATTTCTCCACAGAATCAAGGGGAAAGTTATTTGGGTCTCATTGCTCACCGCCAGGTTTTAGCTGCCAAGTTAAACATTCTATTAAGCTTCACAATTTGCGTGGATTTCCTTTAATGAAATTATTATGTTACAAGTCCCTTAAAAACAGTTTCTTTAAAAACTGAGAAAGCCATTGGGTCTTTGTTAAATGGTTACCATACATCTTTATGCCATTACGTTTTCAGCCCTGTAGTTTCATTACATTCAAAGCAGAGCATTCTGGGGGTTGTAGTCTAGTTCCGGTGAAACAAATCATTTTGACTAAAGTTTATGAAAAGAATGGTTTGTAAAAGAAAAGCACACAGCTAGAGTAGCTTTGTTCAAATAATGTATAATTGACGGCTAACTTGTAAGTATTGGCTATCCTTTAATTTCTGGGTTTGACATCAGAGAAAAAGGTATAAATGGGCTTTAAGGCTAACACCCCCCTCTGGGATGTGACCCTGAATTCTCCCCTGCCCCAAAACTAGTGTGTATTTTACCCACATACCAGGAGTGGTATGCATGTATTTGGCTGTTTCTTAGCTCCTCACAATTAGTGGTGCCTCTTGCTACCCCATCCCAACACCAACCAGATCGCCATCACATCCGAATTGTTTACATTGCTCTATATAAATAAATAGGGTTTTTTTCTTTTTTTGTTTACTGGTTATGCAGTGATATCAAATAAAGAGTACACACTCCAGACAACACCAAATCATTGTTTCACTGTGCCAACCACGACTGTAGGGTGTTTTGATCCTTCTTTAAAGTAAAAGGTAAGTGCTGCAAGAAAAGAAAAAACATCTGAACTCGGGAGGGGCGAGCATGGTGTGTATTGGTAGAATGCTCTCTCGCTGAGCCCCATATCGCTGCTGCCGAGCAGCAGCTCTCCCTTGCACATTTGCATAATGCGAGTCCTGCTGTCAATCAGCAGTTTGTATACCCGCTAGCTAGTTCAGTCCCACCCACGCTCAGGCTACATGCTTTTTTACATGATTTTCAACCAAGCTAAACAGCAGACGTGCTGCTATTCAACATGGTGAAAAGACATTGACTAAGACAACAGTTCTCAGATTGCCAAGACCTATTGGCTTTGACACTGCTCGTTCAAATTTAGGGCCAGCACATGCACAACTAGTGGAATAGTGTGGAACTGTCCAGATTCTCGCATCAGTTTACAGCGGATTTAAAAAAAAATGTAAGGACTTCTACTCAGTACATAATCAATGACAACTTGTCAGCAAATGCATGAGAACCAAACTCTTGCAGTGCGCATTTAACTACACCCCACACCTGAAGCAGAGAGATTTGGGGATTATGACGCTCCTCTCACTCCATACTTGATGGTATCTATTACTCTCAAGTAACCAAAAGGAGCCATGTAGCACTTCAAGAAAATTGTAATGACCAAATTCTTCCTGAATGAAAAAGTCCCTGCTGAAGTATTAATGGTTATGCTCAGCTCAGAAACAGGGAGGCCAGATATATAGGGATGATTAGACAATGGATAGCAACGCGGAGCTCCAACATTCCAATGTTTGTTCACAGCTTTTGCAGTGAACAAAAGGCCTCAGGGAGCCAGAAGGAAATGAAATACCTTGGACTCCATGAGGCCTTTGTTTTACTAAGGAGAACATTCTGCCCTCTAGGGGCGGAATTTTCTAATTGCTTTAGAGCCCTATGTAGCAGGTTCTACCGGCCATTAAAGGCCCGAGCCGAACGCTGGAGTGGGTCTTTAATGGCCAGTAGAGACCGCTATGCCAAGATCTAAGGCTATATTAAAACTACACTGAGTTTATGCCACTGAGGGGAGGATGAGTGAGACTCCATGAATGCATAGGAGGCTACAGATGGGAGTATGAGTGAGCATAAGTGAGACTCCATTGAACCATATTAGATCAGCGATAGGAGCACAGTTGAGATTCCATGTGCAACTTTAAAGGGAATGACATTCAATGAAAGTCTTTGATGCTAACGAAGGCAGCATCCAAGAGACTCCATAAAAGCATTGGGAGGCAGTGACTAGAGAATGACTTGGGGATTCGCGTAGACCTCGTTCTTTTAGACATCAACACTATTTAGACATTTCCCCCTGCCTAGTGCCGATACCTGCCTGGTGCTTTGAAAGGAGCCACCGGAAAAAACAAAAAAGCGATGGGTGGAATGCTTGAATTAATTTCAGCCACTGATAACTATTCGGGGCTGCATCACAGCTGTTCTTTTTTCCCCATCATGCCAACTCAAATTAGACTCAGCCATATGCCAATCAGTTTGGGCTCTGCTTCAATAGAAACAGTCCAGCCAGAACTGCCAAGTCGGGTCCTCTCTAAACCAGAACACCAGCAACCCAAGACCGGCTTCACCAGTGGTGCTGGAACAGTTTTCAGAGTAGGGATGCTGCCATCTGTATTACATGACTAAAATCATCAGGATTCTGAAACAATCCAAGCATCACACAAATAACAAGTTTAGCAAATAAGCCAGGCCCATTCAGCAGCAGAGTGGTAAGGGTGTAGGGCGTAGTTGGTGTTGCATTTTGGAGCACTCTCTCAGAAACATATTACTGAAGCATGATGTGGGAGCCATTGTCATTTACAGACTTCAGAGTCTCCAATGAAACGACTACTAAATTAGCACAGATATATAGTGGACAAACAATAAGGTGTGGGGATTTGTTTTCAGCAAATAGCTATCATTTGTGCATCACCAAGTAAAGTGTCTGGATTTGTTTTTTCCTAATTAAATCTTTGGGTCATCACACTTCAGAGTTAGAAAAAGTGCTTTATTTGTGCTTTCCTGGTTTTAGTGTTTTGAAATTTGTGTACAGTTTATTTACAGGTATTTAAATTGTGTTGTGTGCTAGAAAAAAAGGACTTCCCACAGCAGCAAGATTCTTGCATAGTCCACTTTACAAAATCCCGCAAGCAGAGAATAAAAAGTTAACACCAGTCTCAATGCTGAAAGAGTGAGCACCAATTTGTCAGAAGGCAAGCCTATCAATTGACCTCTGTCTTTGAAAGCACAGTAATAATATAGAAACAACATTTTAAATCCTCTTTAAGCCACCTTCGGAACACCACATGGGTCTTTTGGGGGTGCTCCTGCACCCCCAGCACTCGAACTTCCAGCCTGGATGGGCTTAACAATAGTTGTCACTCTTCAATTAGGTGCAGCTTGGTTCTAGTGGCACAGTGAGCATTGGACCTAAATCCGTTCACAAACAAATGATGTATGGAATGCTTGAATTAATCTCGGCCACTGCATGTCATTATGTTGTTTCTTTGCCCACCATGCTACCTCAGATTATACACACCTATATACAAATCAGCTTTGGTCCTTCTCCAATAGGAGCAATCCAGCCACAACTGCCAAGCCAGGTCCTTGCTGAGCCAGAACACAAGCAACCAAGGAAAGATGTTGCCCTAATTGGAGCTCTTGAGTTAGGTGCAGCTTGCTTCCAGTGACACAGTCGGCATGTGACTCACATCTGGCCATATCGAACACACTCAGGGCGTCGCCCAGAAGTACACAAAAAAGTGACACCTGGAATTCATTCATTCATCTTAGCCCAGCCACTGGTAATTACTCCAGGCTGCATTTCAGTCCATCATTATGTTTTGCTCACCAGGTCACCTCAGATTATACCCAGTCCTGTGCAAATCAGCTTTGGACCTGCTCTAATAGGAACAGTACAGCCAGAACTGTCAAGTCAAGTCCTCTCTGAACTGGAACACAAGTAACCCACGATTAGTTTCATCCTAACTGTGGTTCTTCAGTTAGGTGCAGCTTGGTCCCAGTGGCACAGTGAGTGCTGGAACCACGTCTGGGCATACTCATTGCACTTAGGGCGTCACAGTGATTTAAACAATAAAGTGAAGCTAGCCATAGCAACCGCACAACACTTCACATCACTGAAGGTTTGCCATTTTTTTTAGCATATTAAAAGCAGGTGCTCAGCAAATATTTTGTTCAGAAAATATAAACTCCTAAAATGGTAGTTTGTTTCCTCTAAACAAAAACATGTTTCTAAAATGCAGTCACTTTTCTCCTTGCACATAAGGGCCTTGAAACATTTTCTGTGCTTGGGTCTGTCGCATGGCAGACACGGACAGGGAAAATTAATGTGGCTGCCCCACCCTCAATAGGGCAGGGCAACCTTCACTGTGCCTTTGGGCAGGTAGACTTCCGGGTCAAAAGTTCAAAGTAGCAGAGCCATTGGAGGCTCCACTGAAATGGAGCGGAAGACCTGTCAGTTTAGACAGGCAGGAGGCCTGCCAATTTATGTGGTGGTGCTCCCGCTCTGCCACACTCTAAATAATTCCCCGGCCCTGAGACTCCATTGAAGTGTATGATGCAATTAATGCTGGGAATAGCTAAAGTCAGTGAGGCCTGTGTGTTCTGTAATGTTCCGGGCATAAATGTCAGATTGAAGGTTCAGTTCCCAGCATCAGACATATATCATCAGAAATGGGGCTGCTCCAAAACATGTTTATTGAAAGTTAAATGAGTCACAACTAGGCATAGGTGATTTTTTTGTGTCATTTTCATCTGGGAGTTTGAGCAGAAAATATTTTGCCGAAACTGCTCCATCAAGTCTACCGTCGGTATCCTACATGATTTGCGTAGATGAGGTATGCCCTTCTGTACAATTCTCACATAGATGGCCATCGAAATGTATTTAAAAAAATGCATTTACTTTATGTGAAGATTACCATATTAATCAAGGCATAGTTACAGCTCAATACACGGCGAGCCCAGGCTCTCGACTGTGCACCTTCTTTAGGAATATCTCATTGCAGCAATTTGGCTATATTCGAGAACTGCGTCATGCCAACATTTTAGAAGAGGGAAGTTGGAGATTTTTTTTAAATAGTCGTGAGAATGTATTTTTCTCCATTGACTTCTATTGAGGCCTGAATCGGGTCCAGGGGCGTAACAAACGCCCCCGCGGTGCAGGGGGGCGGGGGCGCTCTCTTCAGTTAATGAAGGGGGCCCCAGGGGTCCCCTGCCCCCTCAGCTCTTCTGAGAGCTGCGAAAGAGGCTTGCGCTGAAGCAAGCCTCTCTCCGTCTGTGTCGGAAGCAGGTGCAGCCTGCTCAGAGCCCCGAGCCCCCTCCCTCTGACTGAAGAGAAACAAAGTATCAACATTGTTTCTCTTCAGTCAAAGCAGGAGGCAGGCCCAGGACAAGGGTGGGGGTGGGGGCCCCAGAGACAGCAGTCTCCACTGCTTCTCTGAGGCAGCACAGAGCCCGGCCCCCACTCTCTCCTCTCCATAAGCAAAGCAAGCCCACCCCACAAGAGAAGAGAAGAGACGGGGACAAGGGTGGGGGCCCCCAGAAAGCAGGAGGCAGCACAGAGCAGGGACCCTGACAAGGAGGGAGGAGGGCAGCACAGAGCAGGGACCCTGACAAGGAGGGGCCCAGAGAGAGAGGAGGAAGCACAGAGCAGGGGGCCTGACAAAGACGGGGGCAGAGAGCAGGAGGCAGCACAGAGCAGGGACCCTGACAAGGAGGGGGGGCAGAGAGCAGGAGGCAGCACAGAGCAGGGACCCTGACAAGGAGGGGGGGTCCAAAGAGCAGGAGGCAGCACAGAGCAGGGACCCTGACAAGGAGGCGGGGGGCAGAGAGCAGAAGGCAGCACAGAGCACTGCTCGGGACCCTGACAAGGAGGGTGGGGTTGGGGCCCCAGAGAAAGAGCAGGAGGCAGC
Organism: Lissotriton helveticus; assembly: GCF_964261635.1. Taxonomy (NCBI): domain Eukaryota; kingdom Metazoa; phylum Chordata; class Amphibia; order Caudata; family Salamandridae; genus Lissotriton; species Lissotriton helveticus. The sequence goes on from NC_136065.1 coordinate 1,764,991,466, forward strand.
ACAGAGCACTACTCAGGACCCTGACAAGGGTGGGGGTGGGGGTGGGGGCTCCCAGAGAGAGCATTCTCCAGGGCAAAGCTCATATGAGAAGGGATGAGGCAGCAAAATGGTGCCCTCAGGTAAGCACTCTTGTTAGAACACCATGAGGGCGTCCACGCGGGGTGGCAAGAAGGGTGCAAGGTAGAGAGGAGAAGGGTGCAAGGTAGAGAGTAGAAGGGTGCAAGGCGGAGAGGAGAAGGGTGCACGGCAGAGGGGTGAAGGGTGCAAGGCAGAGGGGAGAAGTATACAAGGTAGAGAGGAGAAGGGTGCAAGGGGGAGGGGAGAAGAGTGCAAGGCAGAGGGGAGAAGGGTGCAAGGTGGAGTGGGGAGGGTGCAAGGTGGGGAGGAGAAGATTGCAAGGTGTAGAGGAGAAGGGTGCAAGGTAGAGAGGACAAGGATGCAAGGTGGAGAGGAGAAGGGTGCAAGATAGAGAGGAGAAGGGTGCAAGGGGGAGGGGAGAAGGGTGCAAGGCAGAGGGGAGAAGGGTGCCAGGCTTAGTGGAGAAGGGTGCAGAGGGGAGAAGGGTGCAGGGGGGAGGGGGAGAAGGGTGCAAGGGGGAGTGGAGAAGGGTGAAAGACAGAGGGAAGAAGGGTGCACGGCAGAGAGGAGAAGGGTGCAAGGTAGAGAGGAGAAGGATGCATGACGTTACAACGCATACTTTCACAACGCATACCATTACAACGAAACTTTTACAACGCAGGCTCCATTACAACGCATGCCATTACAACGTAGCTGCTATTACAACGCATGCCATTACAACGTAAGTATGGGTAAGTATTTATTATTTTTTTAATTAATGGGAATGTAATAGTAGTGTAAGTGTTGGATAGTGTAGGGGTTAAAATTACTATTCTAACTCCAGGGGGGCGTAATAGTAGGGTAAGTGTTGGATAGTGTAGGGGTTAAAATTACTATTCTAACTCAAGGGGGGCGTAATTGTAGGGTAAGTGTTGAATGTTGTAGGGGTTAAAATTAAATTAAATACTTACCCATACTTACGTTGTAATGGCATGCGTTGTAATAGCAGCTGCGTTGTAATGGCATGCGTTGTAATGACATGTGTTGTAATGGGTCCTGCGTTGTAATAGTTTCGTTGTAATGGTAGTGCGTTGTTATAGTGGCGTTGTAAAGGATGTTTCCCGAGGAGAAGGGTGCATGACAGAGGGGAGAAGGGTGCAAGGTAGAGAGGAGAAGGGTGCAAGGTGGAGAGGAGAAGGGTGCAAGGTGGATAGGAGAAGGGTGCAAGGTGGAGAGGAGATGGGTGCAAGGTAGAGAGGAGAAGGGTGCAATGCGGACGGGAGAAGGGTGTAAGGCGGAGGGGAGAAGGGTTTAAGGCAGAGGGGAGAAGGGTGCAAGGCAGAGGGGAGAATGGTGCAAGGTAGAAAATGGTGCAAGGCGGAGGTGGAGTAGGGTGCAAGGCAGAGGGGAGAAGGGTGCAAGGCAGAGGGGAGAAGGGTGCAAGGTAGAGAAGGGTGCAAGGCGGAGGGGGAGAAGGGTGCAAGGTGGAGGGGGAGAAGGGTGCAAGGCAGAGGAGAGAAGGGTGCAAGGCAGAGGGGAGAAGGGTACAAGGCAGAGGTGAGAAGGGTGCAAGGCAGAGGGGAGAATGGTGCAAGGCAGAGGGGAGAATGGTGCAAGGTAGAAAAGGGTGCAAGGCGGAGGGGGAGAAGGGTGCAAGGGGGAGGGGGAGAAGGGTGCAAAGGGGAGGGCGAGAAGGGTGCAAGGCAGAGGGGAGAAGAGTGCAAGGGGGATGGTGATGAAGTTAAATATTTGCCCCCCACCCCCGGAAACATTTCTGTGGACGCCCATGGCAACGCACACTACTTTGTGAGAGAGAGTGGAGAGAGAGTGGAGTGAGAGAGAGAGTGGAGAGAGAGAGTGGAGTGAGAGAGAGAGTGGAGTGAGAGAGAGAGTGGAGTGAGAGGGAGTGGAGAAGGGGGAGTGGAGAAGGGTGAAAGACAGAGGGAAGAAGGGTGCACGGCAGAGAGGAGAAGGGTGCAAGGTAGAGAGGAGAAGGGTGCATGACGTTACAACGCATACTTTCACAACGCATACCATTACAACGAAACTTTTACAACGCAGGCTCCATTACAACGCATGCCATTACAACGTAGCTGCTATTACAACGCATGCCATTACAACGTAAGTATGGGTAAGTATTTATTATTTTTTTAATTAATGGGAATGTAATAGTAGTGTAAGTGTTGGATAGTGTAGGGGTTAAAATTACTATTCTAACTCCAGGGGGGCGTAATAGTAGGGTAAGTGTTGGATAGTGTAGGGGTTAAAATTACTATTCTAACTCAAGGGGGGCGTAATTGTAGGGTAAGTGTTGAATGTTGTAGGGGTTAAAATTAAATTAAATACTTACCCATACTTACGTTGTAATGGCATGCGTTGTAATAGCAGCTGCGTTGTAATGGCATGCGTTGTAATGACATGTGTTGTAATGGGTCCTGCGTTGTAATAGTTTCGTTGTAATGGTAGTGCGTTGTTATAGTGGCGTTGTAAAGGATGTTTCCCGAGGAGAAGGGTGCATGACAGAGGGGAGAAGGGTGCAAGGTAGAGAGGAGAAGGGTGCAAGGTGGAGAGGAGAAGGGTGCAAGGTGGATAGGAGAAGGGTGCAAGGTGGAGAGGAGATGGGTGCAAGGTAGAGAGGAGAAGGGTGCAATGCGGACGGGAGAAGGGTGTAAGGCGGAGGGGAGAAGGGTTTAAGGCAGAGGGGAGAAGGGTGCAAGGCAGAGGGGAGAATGGTGCAAGGTAGAAAATGGTGCAAGGCGGAGGTGGAGTAGGGTGCAAGGCAGAGGGGAGAAGGGTGCAAGGCAGAGGGGAGAAGGGTGCAAGGTAGAGAAGGGTGCAAGGCGGAGGGGGAGAAGGGTGCAAGGTGGAGGGGGAGAAGGGTGCAAGGCAGAGGAGAGAAGGGTGCAAGGCAGAGGGGAGAAGGGTACAAGGCAGAGGTGAGAAGGGTGCAAGGCAGAGGGGAGAATGGTGCAAGGCAGAGGGGAGAATGGTGCAAGGTAGAAAAGGGTGCAAGGCGGAGGGGGAGAAGGGTGCAAGGGGGAGGGGGAGAAGGGTGCAAAGGGGAGGGCGAGAAGGGTGCAAGGCAGAGGGGAGAAGAGTGCAAGGGGGATGGTGATGAAGTTAAATATTTGCCCCCCACCCCCGGAAACATTTCTGTGGACGCCCATGGCAACGCACACTACTTTGTGAGAGAGAGTGGAGAGAGAGTGGAGTGAGAGAGAGAGTGGAGAGAGAGAGTGGAGTGAGAGAGAGAGTGGAGTGAGAGAGAGAGTGGAGTGAGAGGGAGTGGAGAGAGAGAGTGGAGAGAAAGAATGGAGAGAGAGAGTGGAGAGAGAGAGTGGAGAGAGAGACAGTGGAGAGAGAGAGTGGAGCGAGAGAGAGAGAGAGAGTAGAGAGAGAGAGAGAGTGGAGAGAGAGAGGGAGAGAGAGAGAGATTGGAGAGAGAGAGTGGAGAGAGAGAGTGGAGAGAGAGAGTGGAGAGAGAGAGTGGAGAGATAGAGAGTGGAGAGAGAATAGAGAGAGTGGAGAGAGAGTAGAGAGAGAGAAGGGAGAGTAGAGGGAGAGAGAGAGAGAGGAGGGAGACAGTGAAGAGAGAGTGAGAGACAGTGGAGAGACAGTGGAGAGAGAGACAGTGGAGAGAGAGACAGTGGAGAGACAGTGGAGAGAGAGTAGAGAGAGAGTAGGGAGAGAGAGTGGAGAGAGAGATAGTGGAGAGAGAGACAGTGGAGATCGATAGACAGTGGAGGGAGAGACAGTGGAGGGAGGGACAGTGGAGATAGAGTGGACAGAGTTGAGAGAGAGAATGGAGAGAGAGCGATAGAGTGGAGAGAGAGTAGGGACTGACTGACGCAGAGACTGAATACTGACTGACGGAAAGACTGACTGGCTGAGAAACTGACAGAGAGAGAGAGACTGACTGACTGAGAGAGACTGGCTGACTGACTGACAGACTGACAGAAAGAGAGAGAGAGACTGACAGAGAGAGAGACCGACTGACTGACAGACTGACAGAGAGAGAGAGAGAGACTGACAGACTGACTGACTGACAGACTGACTGACTGACAGGCTGACTGACTGAGAGAGACTGAATGACAGAGAAAGAGAGAGACTGACTGACTGAGAGAGAGAGAGAGACTGTGATGGAATTGGGGTCACAGTGTGTATGAAGCTATGCAATGCCTCTTAAGATTGCTATTGTCTACTAATAAAAATGTATTATCAAATGTGCTCTTTGTAGTTACATCTGCTTTTGAAATACTGCATTGTCGCATTGTCTACTGTTTTAAAACAGAAACGAGAAGGAGCAGTGGATGCACTTTTGTCAAAACTGAAGAATGAGTGGGCCCGATGTTGAATATCATGACAGGAGTCTTTATCAGGAAACCCACCTAAAATTCGGCAAACTTCCCCGGCGTACTGATGGCAGGGACCCTGTAATGAATGGACCACCACCTATGATAGCCTGCTGGCAGACTAAGCCCAACCTTTAACTCCACCATCCAGTGTTACCTATAACGGCTGGATTGGGGACAGTGGCGTAACAATAGCCCCGCATCCCCTGCAGTATTGTGGGTCGCTGGCCTGAGAGCTCTAGACTGGCAAGGAGGATGGGAGGGGGGCCCCCTCCATGTAGTTTGCAGGGGGGCCCCCTCAAGTTTCGTTACGCCACTGATCGGGTCTATTGGCGTGTATGGGACTTGCAAGTGTGCTGTTGCAGGATCGAATAACTGAAATCCAAACATGTTTTGTTTTTTTATCCCTGTCAGGAGCGCAGAGAAAGCGTGAACGCAGGCAGAGAGAGCTTGACATACATGTAATGGTGCTGTGTGCTGGCCTGCAGGAGCAGGTTATTGGCGGTGCATACTCTGAATCAGACAAGACTGGTCTCTGTCAGCTGAAGCCCGCAGAGAAATCATGTTTTTGCATGCAGGAATCAGGAGGAGAGAGACTAGCCTTGAAATCGATAGTCTCCTATCTGAATCGGGAGGGTTGGCATGTATGGAACTGTTGACTGTTGTTTGGAGATGCAGAGGTGAGGGTGGAAAAATGAAGAACGGGAGAAGGAAAACACTCACCTGAGCTCACGTAAAATGACATGACGTCTCGAAGCCAATTTGTAACAAAACACTGCTTTACCTGTGTTATTTTCTCATGTACCTCTCTCTCGAGTTTGTTTCACTGAATCAAGACAGGGTTAAGTGCCAGTTGAAATTGTATTTGGAGATACCTTCATGGAGGCGCAGTGAAGAGCACTAAGCAAGGCAAATTTCACAGATGGGGGAAGGGGGCCTTTTAAACATAACCTCGAACTGCATTATCTTCCTCTGTGATGATTGACCTGCCATGGCTGAGAAGGTGCCCTAAATTATGCACCTTAGCCCCAGGTTCTGTAGTGAGCCCTTGTCTTGGGTCTCGTAGGGTGTCGTTGAATGGGATCTACTTGCTCTTCATTGACCATCACCCCGCAACGACGTCCTATGAGACCCAATACAAGTGGCTCACTACAGTGGCCATATTATCAAGAAAGGGCGATACATTGATAATATGCCCATGTGAATTCCCATAGAAGCCCAGGTTCTGGTTTTAACCTGAGCTTCTATTGGAATTCTCAAGGGCCTATTATCAAGCCCATTATCGCCGATTTAGCGGCAGTTTCCTGCCGATAAAAGCGGCGATAATGTATCGCCCTTTCTTGATAATATGGCCCCTGGTTCCTTTCAGCATTTCTTTGTGAATGTAATTCCAGAAAAACAAACTTTGTGCCCTGTATTTTTATTCTAAACACCTCTGTGCACCATTACAGCGGCCCCTGCACAGGAAGACTAAATCATGAGATGTCCCAAACAAAAATGTTCCTTCTTGAATTCACACGATGTTTTTAAGAAAAAGACATGAAATATTTACGCATTCGAATCTTATAGGTCAAAAAGTAAGGGCTGATTTGCTGAAGAGGGACAGCTGTGAAATGCAAACAAAGACACAAATGTACATTCTCTGCCACCTTCCTATTATGGAATCCAGGCATTTTTGTTATCACATCAGATAAATAACAATACCCTGGGATTCGTCATTTATTGGTTGAGATAAATACCGCCTATTACGATTTTGCAGGGAATAACATTCAGATTTTAGTGCTTACCACACCAAAGTTCTCATGCTATGTAAATAACATACACAGGGCCGGCTTTAGGGCAGTGCGACAAGTGCGGCCGCATTGGGCGCTGGCCTATGGAGGCAGGTGCTAATCTCAGGGGGGGCGCTGGGTTTAGCAATATATTATACTAGGAGAGATGAGGGAGACTTTTGCCCTGTAGTAGTGAGAGTATCCGAGGAGGCGGTCATGGGGCGTAGGGGCGACCAAACGTGATTGCCGCACGGGGCACCACTAGCGCTAAACCTGGCCCTGAACATACACTTTCCCTCTGTCAAATTACAGTAGGTTTGAGCTGCAGAAATGTAATGATGGCTGAGATATTATAAACCTCCCATAATTTCTGCCTGCATTAAATACTACCTAACTTGTAATTCTGACCCCTGTTCAAAAAGTTGGATTAACAGGGGTTGGAAGACATCGATCTACTCATAATCAGAACCCTAAGGTCTACCATTTCCGTATATGCGAGCAAAGAAACACACCGATTTGAAATCAAAACTCCTCTCTCTGCAGTGTCCTCAGATAGGCGCATATGTTTTGTGGGGCATGGCCCTCATATAACATAAAAGTGGCACCTGGAGTCATGGGTGTTACAGTGTGTTTTAGGTGGAAAAAAAACTACAATGTGGTAAGAATTCACTGCACAGTGCGTGTTTTGTTCTCCCCCTTGCAATTTTGGAAGTTTGGAGGTTCTTCCTAAGACATTTCTGGGTAAAACAATGTGTCAAAGTTTACACTTTAAAACAGAATGCCAGTAATACATATAACACCTTATTCAACATAAAACATGATTTTACGGGGTGGATTGAGGCCTCCCTCCAAATAAATAGTGCTGTGTAGGAGCATCAGTCGATGCACGTTGGTCAAAAATCTCTAAACGTTAAATACACATTTAGATTGGATTGAGCTATAGCTCAGGGATGAAATGAATGAAATGAAATGAAATGAATGAAATGAAATGAAATGAAAATGGGATTTGTAAAGCGCTACAGTTGCCCTGAGGCGTCCAGGCGCTGTAGGGCTAAGGATACATTTTAGGCACACTTGAACATAAGCATCAATGAAAAACGGATGTATCGGAGAAGATGCTAGGTGTACAGTGAGGATCAAGATAGCCATAGTGGGCTAAGGCTGCTAGGGGTAAAGGAGAGTGGCCAGAGAAGGATGGTGGTTGGGAGGAGGCAAGGTAGCATTCCTACTGCTGAACTAGGCCTCAAAATCCCTGAGGTTCTAGCAATGGCATAGTTTGATCCATTCAAGAGTTGTAGCTTTCATTGGTACAGCAGGTGCAGTGGAGCCAAAGTCTGAGGTGTCAGTGGATCCCTGATTATTGCTGTATCTTATCATTTCAACAACAGCCTTGGGCCTGTTCCCTTCCTCGCATCACGCCCAGGACACATACAGATCAAAATTTAGTGTCTCTGATTTGTTGCCTTCAGAGTACTTTCCTTTTGGCTAAGCGGACATGGGCAGTACAAAATAAATAATACATTTCAAGGCACCAGCCCTTGTGAACAAGAGTAAATAAGCAGGGGTCTCATTAAACATGCAGCACAGTTTTCTTCATTGCGCTGGGTGCACTTTAAACAAGCATTTACAATGCAATGGTCTCGGCATCATTAAAGGTAGAGTTATTGGCATTGCTTATGACATTTCTTTAAATCATAAATAAATTGCATTCTCATTTACATTGCCAATAGCTTAATCGTCAAATAAATGGCATTGTTATTTACAATGGGCAACTGCAAGACTTTGTTTGTAATGTAAGCCATGCTTTCGCAGTACTGTTGAATTTCATTATCCTCACCAAGGGCTATTTTTCAGCCGTATATAGCGTGAGTTTTGTGGAGGTGCACCCTGCATGCTCACACACTGCTCACCCTACACACTCACACTCTGCTCACCCTGCTTAATGCGAAAAGACCTAGCTCTGCCCTTCGGCCTGTGTTGTAATCATACAGTAGGTTGTGAGTAGCTGCGCTTGATTGGTTGACGCATCCCCTCCTTCCTGCTCCCTTCACAGAAGGCGGCTGCCTCAATGAAGCTCCCACGTGTTCAGCTGTTCTTTGTTTTAGCTCCTGTGCGTCAGTGCACCGTGTAAGCGCACAAGCATACCCTGCTCTCTCTGGAACTCACTACTCTGCACTCACTACTGTGCACTCACTACTCTGCACTGCCTACTCTGCACTCACCACTGTGCACTCATCACTCTGCACTCACCACTCTGCACTCACAACTCTGCACTCACAACTCTGCACTCTGCACACTCACTCTACACACTCACTCTACACTCTGCACTCACAACTCTGCACTCTGCACTCACCACTCTGCACTCTGCACTCACTACTCTGCACTCTGCACTCACTACTCTGCACTCTGCACTCACTACTCTGCACTCTGCACACTCACTACTCTGCACTCTGCACACTGCACTCTGCACTCTGCACTCACCACTCTGCACTCACAACTCTGCACTCACAACTCTGCACTCACAGCTCTGCACTCACAACTCTTCACTCTGCACACTCACTCTACACACTCACTCTACACTCTACACTCACAACTCTGCACTCTGCACACTCACTCTACACACTCACTCACCACTCTGCACTCTGCACGCTCACTATACACACTCACTCTGCACTCTGCACTCTGCACACTCACTCTACACACTCACTCTGCACTCTGCACACTCACTCTACACACTCACTCACCACTCTGCACTCTGCACTCACTACTCTGCACTCTGCACTCACTACTCTGCACTCTGCACTCACTACTCTGCACTCTGCACACTCACTACTCTGCACTCTGCACACTGCACTCTGCACTCACCACTCTGCACTCAAAACTCTGCACTCACAACTCTGCACTCACAACTCTGCACTCACAACTCTGCACTCACAACTCTGCACTCTGCACACTCACTCTACACACTCACTCTACACTCTGCACTCACAACTCTGCACTCTGCACTCTGCACTCACCACTCTGCACACTCACTCACCACTCTGCACACTCATTCTACACACTCACTCTGCACACTCGCTCTACACACTCACTCTGCACTCTGCACACTCACTCTACACACTCACTCTGCACACTCACTATGCACACTCACTCTAAACACTCACTCTACACTCTGCACTCTGCACACTCACTCTACACACTCACTCGTCACTCTGCACTCTGCACTCTGTATTCTGCACTCACCACTCTACACTCTGCACACTCACTCTACACACTCACTCACCACTCTACACACTCACTCTTCACACTCACTCACCACTCTGCACTTTGCACACTCACTCTACACACTCACTCACCACTCTGCACTCTGCATACTCACTCTACACACTCACTTTACACACTCACTCTGCACTCTGCACACTCACTCTGCACACTCACTCTACACACTCACTCACCACTCTGCACTCTGCACACTCACTATACACACTCACTCTGCACTCTGCACACTCACTCTACACACTCACTCTGCACTCTGCACATTCACTGTACACACTCACTCACCACTCTGCACTCTGCACTCACTACTCTGCACTCTGCACTCACTAGTCTGCACTCTGCACTCACTACTCTGCACTCTGCACACTCACTACCCTGCACTCTGCACACTGCACTCTGCACTCACCACTCTGCACTCACAACTCTGCACTCACAACTCTGCACTCACAACTCTGCACACTCACTCTACACACTCACTCTACACTCTGCACTCACAACTCTGCACTCTGCACTCTGCACTCTGCACTCACCACTCTGCACTCTGCACACTCACTCTACACACTCACTCACCACTCTGCACTCTGCACACTCACTCTACACACTCACTCTGCACTCTGCACACTCACTCTACACACTCACTCTGCACTCTGCACACTCACTCTACACACTCACTCTACACTCTGCACTCTGCACACTCACTCTAAACACTCACTCTACACTCTATAATAATAATCCACATTTGTAAAGCGCACAATCACCCGTAAGGGTCTCTAGGCGCTGGGGGCCGTCGGGAAGATTAAGCAAGATATTGCCCAGAGTCACATGGTGCTGGGCTAACCTGCCGCCGGAGCCGGGGATCGAACCCTGATCCCCAGATTCCAGCGTCAGTGGCCCTGGCTGCGGCGCCACACCTCTCCCACACTCACTCTACACACACTCACTCTGCACACTCCCTCTACACACTCACTCTACACTCTGCACTCTGCACTCACAACTCTGCACTCTGCATTCTGCACTCACCACTCTACACTCTGCACACTCACTCTACACACTCACTCACCACTCTACACACTCACTCACCACTCTGCACTCTGCACACTCACTCTACACACTCACTCACCACTTTGCACTCTGCACACTCACTCTACACACTCACTTTACACACTCACTCTGCACTCTGCACACTCACTCTACACACTCACTCACCACTCTGCACTCTGCACACTCACTCTACACACTCACTCACCACTCTGCACTCTACACACTCACTCTACACACTCACTCTACACACTCACTCTGCACTCTGCACACTCACTCTACACACTCACTCTGCATTTTGCACACTCACTCTACACACTCACTCTGCACTTTGCACACTCACTCTACACACTCACTCTGCACTCTGCACACTCACTCTACACACTCACTCTGCACTCTGCACACTCACTCTGCACTCTGCACTCACAACTCTGCACTCTGCACTCACAATTCTGCACTCTGCACACTCACTCTGCACTCTGCACTCACACTCTGCACTCACTACTCTGCACTCACTACTCTGCACTCACTACTCTGCACTCACTACTCTGCACTCTGCACTCACTACTCTGCACTCTGCACTCACTACTCTGCACTCTGTACACTCACTGCTCTGCACTCTGCACACTGCACTCTGCACTCTGCACTCACTACTCTGCACTCACTACTCTGTACACTCACACTGCACTCACTACTCTGCACTCACTACTCTGCACTCTGCACTCACTACTCTGCACTCTGCACTCACTACTCTGCACTCTGCACTCACTACTCTGCACACTCACACTGCACTCACTACTCTGCACTCACTACTCTGCACTCTGCACTCACTACTCTGCACTCACTACTCTGCACTCTGCACTCACTACTCTGCACTCTGCACTCACTACTCTGCACTCACTACTCTGCACTCACTACTCTGCACTCTGCACTCACTACTCTGCACTCTGCACTCACTACTCTGCACTCACTACTCTACACTCAGAATCTGAGCAGATGCATGACTGGGTATACACACTTGTTTTTTTAATTCCTACACTGGATAGTAGGTGCCTTTGGTTCTCGTATTTGGCATCATTGGCAGTGGCCTAAAGTAGGGCAAGCAGCAGTGGCGTCCTCAGAAATATCTTGGGCCCTGGCACCTATTATGGCACAAATTAAGCACTGCTAACAAGTGATTTTGCTTTCTAGCAACCACGTCACTGCCTCATTATTTACTGCCACAATACTTCATTTAAGTTGACTTTGTGACTCTTTTCTTTCCCCTTTTTTCGTTTTTCTTTCTTTCTTCTTTCTTTCTTCTTTCTCTTTTCTTCTTCTCTCTCGGTTTTTCCCCCTTCCGCTTCTCCCTCACCTATTCACACTTATTCCCAATCCTCCTCTGTCTACCTTATGGTCTTTGTCCCTCAATTTTATTACCACGCATTGATACTAATTTTTCACTCCGTTTCTTGACTTTCCTTCTATTTTCCTACATCTACACACTATCAGCCTTGAAAAAGCCCACGGCCAATAGGCCACTAGGGCGAAACACGTGTCTGCTGTTTTTCATTATTTCTGTCCTTATTTCATGTATGGAACAACAAAAAAAGACCACGCACGCAAAAACATCAAAGAACATTGGATAATCATTCTGCACTAACATTGACAAATCGAGAGGGCACAATCCTCCATCTCCCTCTATACTTAACCCCATAATGGCTCTTGGGTGAAGCCATTTTTGAGAAATGTGCCACAACAAAATTGGGCCCTGACAATTGTAGCACGAAAGCCCAGAAATTCCTCCCAAACAGTTACCTACACAATAATATCAAGATGTGGCAGACTTCATCTGGAGAACTTAAACAAAGTAAACATCACCATGTAAGCTCAAAAGAAGATTGTGATTTTATTTCATCACATGATTAAAAACACAAGAATAAATCCAGTTAATAAGATAATGCATTTCCTGGCTTAGCATAAAATTGGTGCAAGAAAAGGGAAGTGACACATGTTTGGGAAGCAATAGTGATAGTGATAAGGGAGTGGAAGATAGTGTACATTACATGCATCAACATTAAATTTACCTCTCCAGCCAGACTCCTGGCATTTGCACATATGGCAAATCATAACATATGAATATAGGTACAGATAAACATTCTCTGTCGCCTATGTTTGCACAATGGAAAAACTGTCGACGTTTCGACCATTGTCAACAAGAAGGTAGCTTGCACCTTAACGGGGGGTCTTCATCAGGACCATGTTGGACTTGTGAGGGGGAAGCACCTATGAACAAGGAATTATGGGATTAATCTGGTGATGTAGCATTGGGAATACATCAATAAGTGTAATAGTATATAGGTAATCACCAATGTGAGACAACAAGATTCATCAGGCTGTATATTGGCAAAAGGGCCCATAAGGCTCCTACAACAAGAGAAACAGAGACAACATCCGTAGGATAAGTGATCCAGCCAGCAGATGAATAGGCAGGTTCACAGTGAGAACTACAACAGACATTGATGGGACAAACCTACTAGGAAACTTTGAAGCATAGTGCGTCTCGTGGCTGGAAATGCTTGGTAGGCACAACGGTTGATAAGTAACCTATGGTATAAGTGGAGAGAGGCTCACTAATCAGCAGTATTGGCCAGTAAGATAATCCAAAATGCGAGCCACCTAAAGGTCGACATGCTAGAGTGAGTACCATTGCCAACATGATTTATGGCACTCTCTGACAGAAAATGACGAATCAAACCACCTTTAAACGTCAGATGCACATTTAAAATTACCCAAACTTGATTGGAAAACTGCACCTGTGACAACACAAAGATGTGCTGCCATGTTAATAAATTATCACACAAACGTAATGATAAAGCGCCTCGTAATGAGGGTGAAAGTGCAGGGAAATGTTCTCGCTGCGCTAAATGGGGTGTGCAGGTAAGCCACACTTAGGTAATGAGGCCTTCAACAACGTTAAAAAATAAAAAAAACAAGCATTTCTGAGGGGACCCCTTGCTATAATAAACCCAGATTATGTCCCTATGTTCTTCCAAATGATCGCACGTGCGGAGCCTTGCACGCACTGTGCACTGTTCACTGCGTCATCAGACCCCACCCCTTTCTTCAAAATCAGCCTGATACAAATAATAACTACAAAACAACAATAGGAGAGGCAGGGAGATATAAGGAACTCTCTCTTAGTCCCCGGTTTTATACGAATAAACAACAAAAGCGAGGTTTATATAAGTTTCAAAAGAACCACAGAAAGGAGCAAAGTACTGGGGGATCACACACCCAATTTGGGTGGTATAGAAGGCCCTCACACACCAACCTGGTCAGCGTCATGCTTCATCATCGGGCCCCACAAAAGAGGCCGAGTGCCTCTTTCATGTGCTGCGACGCCAGGAGACTGCGGAGCTGGTTGTGTGTAAGGGGCGTGCAGTGAGTTATATAGATAAGAAGTGCCTAAAGGGTATCAAAAAATTAATTTTAATGTGTGATCTCTAAGACACGGATAAAAAGAAATATGTGTCTGAATAGGTTGCCAAAGGTAATGGTTTGGTTAATTCAGATTTCTATTTAAGTCAGTCAACATGTTTCTGCCGTTAAATGGTTTTAGTTTACCTAGGCATTCGTCAGGACTAGTTAAACCCCGGCGGTATGGACTCTCTAATCATCCACCCTGACCTGGGGACGTGAAAGTGAAAAAGTCAAAAAGGTGATAAAGTGCATAAAAAGGTGGGGAAGAGCAAATGGCTCATTCCAAAAACACTCCAGGTTCAGGAGTATATCTGCACTTTATAGAATGGCGCAGTGGGTTTGCTTAGACAGTCAGGGTAGATGGAATATGCCCTAACACATGAAACGTTTAATTTGTGCTATGGAATATCCAACTGGCCTTTCTTTGTATTTTATGTTGATTCTTATAGCGCACTAATCATTGGAGAGGCTATCCAGGCGCTTGGGCATGGTGTGTGGTCCCAAGGTGTTTTATGAAGGGCTAGATTTTTCATTTTTTTGCTGAAGTCAAGAAGTTAGAAAGAGGCTCTAATGTGTTGAGGAAGGTAGTTCCATGTCTTGGGTGCGAACTGGGAGAATAAACGACCCCCAGTTTTGCTTTTGCGTATGTGGAGAGTGAGTCGATCGGAGCATAGGTGTCTGATGGTTTGATGAAAGTGTATGTGGCTGTTGAGGTATTCTGGTCCTGTGTTGTGTGGGGTATGGTATGTGTGTTTGAGAAGGTTAATTGGCTGCCATTGTGAATAGGGAGCCAGTGAAGCTTTCTGAGGTGCACTGTGATATGAGTGTGGCATCGGAGGCCGTGTATGAGTCTTGCAGCTGCTTTCTAGATGGTCTGGAGTCTATGTAGGAATTGTTTGGATGTGGAGGCATAGATAATGTTGCTGTAGTCCAGTCTGCTGGTGCCGAGTGCTTGCGTGATGGTTCATCTTAAGGACCCTTCTGAACTGGGGCAATGTGGGAGATTGCCGGAGGTGGAGGTGGACATGGAGGGGGAGGGTGATTAGAGAGCAAAAATCAAAAAAAGTGGTTGTGAAGGCACACTTACTTTCAATGAAGGTTTGGCTCAATGAGTTAGCAAAGGTGAAATGGGCCTTAATGTAGCAAGGGGAATAGGTAAAAATGGGCTGCACTGGAATCCACACTCCCCATTATCTAGGTGGCACTATATCTGCTTTATTAATGAAAGTGACACCCCTCATTTCTAGGGTACACATAAGCCCATGACAGTTTACAGCATTAAAGTAATATTTAAAAGGAACATAGCAGGTTTCGGTGAAAAGAATTCAATGCCCAGCTAGATGTATGATAAATAATGTTTGTCCCTGACTGTGTGGTTTTTAGCAGATTTGCCAGGAATTATGGGATCCAGACGCTTCAAGAGGACTGAGTGGCGAATGAATGTAACGCATCAGCCAGACTCATATTGGACATCCCACGCCAAGCTCACATTACCAGCCACCTGAAAGACCTCCACTGGCTTCCCGTCAACAAGAGAATAACGTTCCGTCTCCTCACCCACGCTCACAAGGCCCTCTACAATCTAGGTCCCGAATGCCTCAACACACGACTGTCCTTCTACTCACCGACCCGCCAACTAAGATCCTCCAATCAAGCCCTCGCTGCAGTCCCACGCATTCAAAGATCCACCATGGGTGGAAGATCTTTCTCCTATTTAGCGGCCAAAACCTGGAATTCTCTCCCCACACACCTCCGCCTCACCCAGAACCACATTTACTTCAGGAAGGAACTTAAAACCTGGCTATTCGATACATAACTCACCCCCTTCCCCAAGCGCCTTGAGACCCTCTGGGTGAGTAGTGCGCTATACAAATTCCTGAACTTGAACTTGAACTAGGGGTGGCAGGCAGTATTGAAGTGCTTATGAGTTGGAAGTTGTGGTCGAAGCAGGGTAGGACTGATTATTTTGCCACTAGGGGGCTACGGCTGCAGGCTACGGTTGGTTTTAGAAGTGGTTGGCTTGCCTTGACCCAACCAACATCATATTTTACAATTCTAGTCCACCCTCCCGCCAACCTCCTGCCATGTGTTGTTAGTTTGAAAATTTTTGCCAGGGGTGACTTTGGTTTCCAGTCTTTCATTGGTAAGGTAGGGTTGATTTGAGAAAAGAGGTATTGGTGCCATTTAGAGTAGTTCCTCTAAGATGTTCCTGAGAGACGTTGTAAGGACAAGGCGGATAGTCTAGCTGAAACATTGCCTTGTGTCAGGGTAGACACTCTAGCCAAAGTGGCTGCTCTGTTCCATAGTGTATGGGCTAGCCGTGAAGATAGTCTTGTTGGATGCTAAGGCCCGTGGACCCTCTTCATGTAATTTCCATTGAAATGAATGGGCACTCCATGACGAGCTGAGCTCGTCATGAGCGTCCAAGGGGTTAAGGATGGACAGCTTAGACAAAATGACAGCCTTATTTCAGGGCATAGAGGCTAGCTGGGGCCCATGAGGAAATAATTTGAATTAACAGGAAGTGAGCAGGGAAGAAGGGTCATACAGAGGCCCATGAGGTCTTAGAAAAGGGCAAGGAGTGCTTAAGAAGCCCCTACTAGTCACAAGAGGACCAAAAGATGGGTGGGATCTGTGGTCTTGAAAAGGGCCGGACTGGGGAACCAAAAGAAGTTCTGGCAAAAATTCTCAAACCGCTCCCTTTATCTCCTCTGGCAATCTTTGTCTTTCCATCAATTCTCTGTCTCTCTTTTTCTCTCCTCTCTCCTTTCTCCATCTCTGATTACTTTCTCTCTACCCTCCTCCTCCTTCACTCTATTTTTCTCTCTTGAAGGCTGCTGTTCCTGATGCAATTAACTTCACGGAGATAGGGAAAACTACACAGGCACCACAAGTGGCCCAGGACTTTCAAAACTGGTCTCCAAGGGCTCCAGTCCACCGGGGAAATGGCTGGTGTAATAAAAGGCCTGCTTGGCCTTGATCCTACTACTTAGGGGGACATATTTAATAAATGAGTGCCGGGGATGGAACATCCTGTGATAAAGTTGACCCATGTGGCACAATGTTTGCAAGCTATTGCCTGTCTCATTAAAATGAAATGGCTGGTCTGTTATATAGTCCCAAAGCACAGTAATAATTCTGGAAGAAATCAGCAGGTAGAAGAAACACGGTAGGTCTTTAGGGGAACAGGCTATAAAGACTTCCTTTTGAGGCAAAATGATTCACTTGCCTTTTCAGGCAAAATGATTCACTTGCACGTACATGGGAAAGGTATTGCCTAAATAATGCCACAAGCAACCCTTGTTCTGTTATTTTGCCCGTCTCGTAAAAAAATCGAAAATACTCAAATCGTAAGAGTACAAGAAAAGCAGCCTCTTAGTAGGGAAGACAGTTTGTTTTCCTATTTTCATGCAAAATGTCCTTCGAGCTCGCTCACCTCTGCGCTTTCGTCCAATTTACCTGCACAGTGATATTGCTCCTATTTCCTCTGCGGGGCGAGCCTGCCCTCTTCATGGGACATGTGGGAAGAAGGGAAGAATAAAAATACCTCGAGCCTAATGAGAAAATGACAAGATGGGGCGCCGTCTGGTCCTCGTGTCTCTTCCCGTCAAGGATGCCGCGTGCGGCTCCCCCGCCAGCATCCGTATGGCGCCCTGCAAGGCGGAAGTAATGTAGTTCTTCATAGCAGGCAATGTCTCACCTTCCTTGCGTTTCTTCTAATCTAGGATTCCGCCTACTTTAAAGCTGCGCTGTTTCCAAAACCGACCTAAAATACTGTGTGAAAGTTTGTAACGCGCGGCAAACTGCTTCAGGAAAGGACAGGAGACAGAAGAAGTAATTTTTTTTATCCACCCCAGTAAATGTATCTCCTACCTGTTCCAAAACTAAGGATGCGCATTGCCTGCTTCTGAACATAAAAAGGAATCCTCCATGCCCTAGAGATGATGTCAGCAGGCATGAACACGAGGAATCTGATTGAAGTAATTTAAATTGGGTATATACCCGACTGTAATTCAATTCCTTTAGGGATTATTTTTCAACAGTGGCTCCGATTGTAGAGCATTAGTACAAACATACAGTAACACGGTGAAAACACAACAAATGGACAAAACGCCAGTTTAGACAAATATGCAAACTTTATCTAAACCAAACAAGACCAAAGGGACAAAAATCCAACATAGTTATAAAAAATAGGACTTTTAAAAGGTAAACCAGTTCTGTCCATAGAAAATGAAGGACACTTTCAACACAAAGTACCTTAGATGCTCCAAAACCACAAGCAAAAAGGTTAGCAGGGAAGGTGATGCGTCTGTTCTTGGCACGGGCGGAGAGCTCCGCTCTGCCCGCGCATTGTGCAGAGATTTGCCAACTCCGGGTTCTGCGGAGAACGCGGATTAGGCAAATCTCCCCACACAGCGGAGTTGACCAGCCCCCGCCTCCCCCCCTATTAAGAATTAATAAAAAATACATTTAAAGGTAAAAGAAAAAATACTAACCTTGACTGCGGTGTCCCGGGGCTGCCGTCCTCCTGTTCCTCGCGTCTCAGGGTGATCTGTGCATGCACATGCGCGTGCGCCTGCGCATGTGCCTTGCTGGCAAGGCATGCGCAGACCACCCTGAGACACAAGGAAGGGAAGGAGGGCAGCCCGGGCACGCCGCAGTCAAGGTAAGTCTTTTTTCTTACCTTTAAATGTATTTTTAATTAATTCTTAATGGAGGGTGGAGGTGGGTGGCAGAGCGGAGTTTGTTCCCAACTCCGTGGTTCTCCGCGTAGTTCCGCTCCGCCACCTCCGCCCAGGGTTAGTCTGTTCCTTCCACACAGGGAAGGTGATGCGTTGGTTTCTAAAACACAGGGAAGGTGATGCGTTGGTTCCTATTCAGTCCAGACCTGATTTATCCAGGAAAAGCAGTACACACATCAACCCCCACAGTGGTTGTCTACAATGAATGCACACCCTCAGCCCCTGTCACTCCAAAGCCAGTCAATCCACAAACCAGCAGAGGCACACAGGATATCTAAGCAAGAAAATAGAAACTTTCTAAAAGTGGTATCTTCAAACACACAATATAAAAAATCATCTTTAATAAAACATGCATTTTTATATTCTGATTTCAGGCATACTAAACTCCATCTTTCTATTTTGTACCTATTGGGAAGTTATACTTATAAGATGCTATAAGTAAACTCCCATTCAGTCATATGGGACAGATAGCCTTACAATAGTGAAAAACGAAGTACCCTGTATTTCACTATCAGGATATGTCACACACATTAGTACATGTCCTACCTTTCAAATACACTGCACCTTGCCCACAGGGGTACCTTGGGCCTACCTTAGGGGCAACTCATGCAATAAAAGGTCAAATTAGCACCTGGAAGTCAGCTGGTGTGATAACCCTTGACAAATCTCCTGTAATATCTGGTGAGGCCTAAAAAAGCTGTTACCTCTGCGTGGGTCTTCGGGGCTTCCCAAGCCAGATTGCTGTCAATCTTAGGTTGTAGGGACGCCACCTGGCCGCTTCCTACCTGGTGCCCTAAGTACACCACTGATCCCTGCCCGATCTAGCACTTGCTGGCCTTGATCATAAGACCTGTTCTCTGCAGGGCCTTCAACACTTCCCAGAGATGTCGCACCAGGTCCAGGAACCTTCGGAACTAAGACCACTGGGCTGGCCCAAGGGCTAGTTGAGGGCTGAATCACTCCTAGAGCCAACATCTTGGAGTCTTCCTCCTTGATGCTAGCTTTGAACCTTTAGTCAACCTGTAGATTTTGTGTTTTACAGGAGCACTGTCCCCAGTGTCCACATCATGGACACTGGACACACCGTTGAGTGACACCAGGGGTCAGGGAGAACATAGTAGAAAACTGCCCCAACCATTGGTGTAAGTCCCTCTGCTGTTCAGGGGTAAGGGTGGGGGAGAGGTTTACACCATCCACTGACCCATTATGCTCCATAGCAGACAGGAGGTCAGGGATAGTCTGAGTCTCCTCCTCGATTCCATCATCTGTTGCTATGAACATGCCCACTTCGGACCTCTCCAAGTGGGGCTAGAGGCGGTTACGTGTAGGACCCTCAAAGGGTTCCTGGGAGACTGCAAGTCCACCAGGTAGGTAACTTTACTCTTGCACTCCACCACCTCAAGGGGCCCAGTCAACTTGTCCTGGAGCACACAAGGATCCACAGGGCCACAACGCACACTTTTTGGCCAGGCTGAAACTCGATCAGAGTGGAATTCTCTTTGTACCACCGCTTCATCTTTTCCTGGCTGGCTCTAGATTTGTATGAACGAGTTGTCTGAAGCACTTAGTCCAGTTCCTGAAGGCCAGCATGTAGCTATATACATCCTGGGGAGGTTTCTGGGAGCTTTCTCCAGCCCTCCTGGACCAGATTCAGAGGTCCCCTTACAGGATGCTTATACAGGAGTTCAAAGGGACTGAACCCTAAGGACATCTGTGGTACCTCCCTGTAAGCAAACAGCAGGCATGGTAAGAGGACATCCCACTTATGCCTCATGGGTTCTGTAAGACCGATAATCATGTATTTTAGGGTCCGGTTGAATCTCTCAACCAGCCCATTACCTCTGAGGTAGTAATAAGTGGTGAACTTATAAGTAACATCGCACTCCTGCAACAAGGACTTCATATACGTGAATATGAAGTTGGTCCCCAGTTGGATACCACCTCTATGGGGAGCCCCAACTGGGAAAAGATCCCCAACAATGCCTGGCCCACCATGGAGACCTTTGTAGTCTGGGGAGGGATAGCCTAGGGGTACAGGGTGACATGGTCTACCAAGACCAGGATTAACCTAATGCCCATGGCTGTCTTGGGGTCTCTCTAAGGGAGTGCTGACAACTAGAAAAGGTTGGAGACGGAGAGGAGCATTGCACTTCCTCTGACTCTAACCATTTGCCTGGCAAGTCTGGCTAGTCCTACAATGCGTGTCAGAGTCCTTGCACATTTGGGGCCAGTAAAAGTTGGTGACAAGCCTTCCAAAGGTCTTGTCCTGTCCCAAGGTATATCATGAGCCAGATCCAGTAGGAAGGCTCTGAAGCACTGGGGCACCACCAGCACACAGGCTGACCCATGCTCAGCAACCTTAGGCACGCTATACAGGAGCCCATTCTCCCAGTAAATCCAATGTAATCCAGACTGATCACCGGCTGCCTGGTTCGCAGCCTGTTGCCCCAAACCAACAAGAACAGGGTATTCCTGATGTGGCTTGCAGAATTTCTCCCTAGAGTGGTCCCCTTCCTGCTGGCAATGAAGTGACCCACCTGATCACAAGCATAACATTTATGGGGGCCCATCGCTGCAGGCTTCCTTGTAGAGACCCATAGTTTCTTACCAGAACCTTTCCCTTGGGAATTACTTTGGGGCTCTTTTTGGAACTCTTTTTGTTTACCCTTGTTCCCCCCCCCATTTTTCTGCTGGGGATCCTGCCCACCTTTGGCTGTGTTTTCCACATGACCCTTGTGACCCTTGTGGACCCTGCTGCTGACCCAGCAGTCTGCCTCCACAGAAAGCGTCCTGCTGGCATAGTTCTTAAAAACTATCAGCAGACATGTGCTACGATGCCATCAAATCATAGAGCCCCTGAAAATCATTTACCTGGCTACCTTTCACCCAAAATCCAGTGCTCTGCAAAAATAGACGACATACTCAACCCAAGTGTGTAATTCAAGTTTCTCACAGGCCCTATATAGTTCTGGGGTCAAGCCATATCTCCTAATTAACACTTCTTCATAGGAGCATAAACCATCTTATCCTCCTCTGGTAAGGCTAGCAAGGTATCCCTCCCTTCTGTCATGAAGCAGCTCCACACGCCTGCTCCCTAGTCTCTCTCAGGGACTATGTGGGCCTCATTGCTATCTCTTATCCCTTGAACCATTAACTAATGTCATCACTTTTCACATTATCCTCACTTCCTTAGGGATGTACACCCTCCCTTCCCAGGGCACTGAAGACAAGCTGCCGCCATTGGAACTGGACCCCACACTCTTGGCTTTGATGTCCAGCTCCTTCAAACTTCTCTCATGCTCTAAGCGCATACTCTTTTCCTCCATGGCAAGTTTCTGCCTCTCTAACTCCAATTTATTATCCTCCATGTCACTCTGTTTACCCAACCTGAGCATAGCATGCTCCATCTCAAGCACTCTGCTTCTCTCTCTGTCCTCCAGCTCCTCTTGAGATAGACCTCTTGAAGACACACTGCTGCCCTCCACTGGAAAGCACCCTCCCTCCAGGCAGAACCAATGGCCCATCCTGCGTCCCATCTAAATTCTCTGCATACACCATAGGCTCCTTGGTATGGTCACTAGCATTCTTTTATTCCAACCAGGCCCCCAACGCCTTTTGGTATTCCTCCTTTCTGGTGAGGCCTCTTACTGAGATTAAACATTTTTTGCAGATGGCTTTCAGTTGTGGCACAGTGTAGATATCCGCCCTCTCCTCTTCAAACTCAATATCCACAGATGCAATTCACACTGGTTTTGTCATGGTGAAAATTGACAGTTCACAAGTTGAAAAAAAGTCCAGAAAGAAAAATCACCAAATATTATGTGGTTGTGTAATGGTCTGCACTATACTAGTAGTGTACATCAATCACTGTATGTTAGGCACAAATGCAAGCCCTAATCATCACTGCTGACTGCTAATGTTAGAAGTGAGGGTTTCTTGTTGGTAATGGCTTGCACATTTGTCCAAGTAGGGACCCTTGCTTCTAGTCAGGGTAAGGGAGTTATGCCCTTAGACAACCCCTCCTCACCCCCTTGGAAGCTTGGCACGAGCAGGCAGGCTTATCTCAGAGGCAAAGTGTAGAGCATTTGTGCAAACATACTGTAACACAGTGAAAACACTACAGATTGACACCTCAAGTTGAGAAAAGTAAGCAAAGGTTATCTAAACTAAACAATACCTAAATGACAAAAATACAACATACAGTTATAAAAAATATGACTTCTAAAAGGTGAAACTGTTATGTCCATAGAAAATTAATGATGCAACACTTTCAACACAAAGTACCTTAGATGCATCAAAACCACAAGCAAAAAGGGTGGCAGGAAAGGTGATGCATTGGTTCCTTACATACAGGAATTGTGATGCATCGGTTCATTATACACAGGGAAAGTGATGCATCGATTCCTTGCTCCGGGGGAGGTGATGAGTCGTTTCCTCACTGCTGCGCAGGAGAGGTGATGTGTTGGTTCCTTACAGGAGAGGAGGTGATGCGGTGGTTCCCTACTACATGGGGGTGATGCGTCGGTTTCTTACTGCGTGGGGAGATGATGCGTCAGTTTCTTACTGTTTCTCCCAGCAATGCGACAGACCTGGTACCTTGATGCGATGCGTGACGATCCGGGACGGTGCGATGTGTGAAGATCCAGGATGTGCTCATGGTCGGGGTGGTGACAAACAGGCGCTGCGACGATTTCAACTGCGTCCTCTCGATGCATCGGTTCTTACACAGCATGGCCTGAGTCAGAGTCGGTGCGGTGATCTCGGAGGTCGGCGCAAAGGCTCGTGCACGGCAGACACTTCAGCCGTAGGCAGGCGCTGCGTGGGAAATTTATATCGCACCACTACGATGCGTCAGAACCATGCGATTCGTCAATTTTCACAGTTCTTCAATCTTATGCAGTTCCCAGCCCCAAAGGAAACTCCCGAGGCCCAGAACACTAGCAGGCAGGACATGGCATGTCAAAACTCCCAGCAGTGGAGTTCAGGGGCACTGGGGGTCAAGCCTTTGGGTCCCTGAGACTTCAGAACATGAGCTAAGCTGTACTTCATGCCCTTGGAGATCTTCCTCAAGCAGGGGACACAGCACACTGCACAGTCCTTGCCCTTTCCTTGGCATCAATAGCCACTGCAGGCCAAACGAAGACAGTACACAGCAAAGGGGCTGCACTTCTCCTTCAGTTTCTCCTGCTCTTTTCCTTGGAAAAGGTTCCTCTTGAATCCCAGAAATAATCTAATATTATGGGGTCTGGGCCCCCATTTTTGTTTATTGCTATTTGTTCTCTTGTGGCAGAGAGGCTTTGTGCTCAGTCAACACCAGTTCTGTCCTCTCTGGTCCAGCTTCCCGGCAGGAGGTGGAGACAGCATTGTCTAAGGCAGACAAGGCCTATTCAGATGCAAGGAAATCTCCTCCCCCTACTCTAAAAAGCAGCACTGGTCTATTCAGCCTAGCCCTGACTCATCCATAAAAGGCAGGACACACCTCAACCTCCCCAATGGCTGTCTATAGTGAATGCACATCCCCAGTCCCTGTCACTCCAAAGCCAGACAGTCAATCCACAAACCAGCGGAGCCACACAGGATGGCTAAGCAATTAAATACCCACTTTCTAAAAGTAGTATTTTCAAACAGACAATAAAAAAACCATCTTTACTAAAAGATGCATTTTTATATGCTTAGATCAGGCATACTAAACTCCATCTTTCTATCTTGTCCCAATGGGAAGTTATACTTATAAGATGTTATAAGTAACTCCCATTCCATCCTATGGAACAGATGGCCTTCCAATAGTGAAAAACAAAATACCCTGTATTTCACTATCAGGCAGTAGCGACCCGTCGTGAGAGTGCTGCCGGGCGGTGACGTGGGGCGGGGTAGGGTCAGGGTGGGAGGTAGTAAAGTATGGAATAAGGACAAATAGAGGTAAGTAAACAAATAAATAAATAAAACTAATTTTGTTGTCCGCGCTGCATCGCAAAATGCAATGCAGCACACACAACAAATTTTTTAAAATTTATTTATATGTTTACTTACCTCTATTCATCCATATTCCATACTTTACTACCCCCTACCCTGCCCCTCCCCCACCCCACGTCACCACCCGGCAGCACTCCCACCACGGGCAGCTACTGCTATCAGGACATGTCACACACATCAGTACATGTCACACCTTTCACATATACTGTACCCTGCCCACAGGGCTACCTTGGGCCTACGTTAGGGGTGACTCACATGTAATAAAAGGGAAGGTTAGGGCCTTGCAAGTGGGTGCACTTGCCAGGTCGACATGGCAGTGGCAGGTTTGACACCCTTTTGAAAGGCTGCTTGTGTGGGTGGCACAATCAGTGCTGCGACCCTTGACCCTACCAGGTAAATCGCTCCCCCTCCGCATAGCACCGCCTGTGTCTCTCTGCCCCAGCTGTCGCTGCCAGTGCTGAGGATGTTTGAGGTCCTCCACCACCCACAGGCTACCACCTGTGCCTCATCCCTGGTGGCCAGTGGTAGGCCATAGGTAGGTTTGTTTATCCTCCGCTTTATTGCTTTTATTGTATTGCCTGTATTTTCATTGTTGTGTCTGTGACTGCTGTTGTCTGTCTTCCCCCGCTGCCTGTACGTGGTCTGTGCCCCTTTTTCTTCCCTCTGTTCACCTCGCTGTCCCTGTGCTCTCTCTGCCAGGTCTTTCCTTCTGTACCCCTCGCTGCCCCCGTGCCTTTCTGCCCGTTCTGCCTTCTGTTCTTAGCTGCCCCAGTATTTCTGTATTTTGCCTCTGTGCCACTCGTTTTCCCGGTATTTCTGTGCCCTTTTTGCCTTCGTTTTTCCCTCGTTTTTGTGACTCTTTTGCCTTCCGTTCCACTCGTGTTTTGTGCCCTTCTGCCCTCTGTTCCACTTGTTTTTTGTTCCCTTCTGCCCTCTGTGCCACTTGTTTTTCCCTTGTTTTTGTGCCCTTCTGCCTTCTGTTCCACTCGTTTCTTGTTCCCTTCTGCTCTCTGTTCCACTTGTTTGTTTGTGCCCTTGGCCCTCTATGCCACTCGTTTTTCCCTCGTTCTGTGCCCCTTTTTCCTTCTGTTACCTTTTTTGTCCCTCACCGCCCTTGCTGCTGCGTCCCCTGTGGTCCCACCCCCCTGACTGCTCACTGCCCATTTGCTGCCATGCCTCCCGACTCCCAGCTGCTCTTCCCTCCCACCTCCCCATATATGCCTACCGCTGTGTGGCCACGCTGCTGGTGCGCCGAATGCGCGCCTAAGGCAAGCCCGTCTGTGCCCGTCTGTGCCAGGACCGTGCCCAGCACCAGAGCCCCTGGCCCCCATACCCGCCACGATGACAGCTGCCACTACGATGCCAGCACTCTGCTTCAAGCCTGCCCTGAAATGCACACACGGCCTCTTCACCTGCCAGAACTGCAGCTACACCAGCCTCAGAGCCGATGAACCACCCTCCAAGAAAGACCCCAACCACCTCAGATGCATACTACTGAACACCCGCTCCGCACGCAAGCATGCCGTCGAGCTCTGGACCTGCTCGACACAACAACCTGGGACGTCGCCTTTCTGACAGAGACCTGGTTTAACGACTCCTCCGCACCCAACATCACCATAGCCATCCCAGACAGCTACAAGATCACCCGCAGAGACTGCACCAACGGAGTCGGAGGAGGAATGGCCATTATCCATAAGAACAACATCAGGGTCTCGACTAGCACTGACGATGCACTCAGCACAGCTGAACACATGCATTTCCAGATCCACATAGACCCTAACTCCACCCTCAGAGACACCCTCGTCTCCCAACCCCCTGGATTCCACCCTCAGTTCAGCGACTCCATCGCCGACTTAATCAGCACGCACGCCCTGACCTCCACCGACTACATCCTCCACAGAGACCTGAACTTCCACCTTGAGAACAACAACGACAACAACTCCACAACCCTGATTGATAACCTTGCCAACCTCAGACTGAAGCAACTCATCACAACGCCCACCCACTCCGCCAGCCACACGCTCGACCCCGTCTTCTCCTCAAGCCTGCACGTCTCCGTCAACCACACCACCAAACTCTTCTGGACCGACCACCGCTGCATCCACTTCGCCTTCCATAAACCCACCACACACCACCGCACCCAACAGATCCCCTGCCGCTGCTGGAGCAAAATCACTGAAGACCAACTACACGCAAACCTCGCTCTCAGCCCACCCACCGAACCCTCCAACACCGACAACGATGCCCACAGCTTCAGACGCTGGATCGAGGACTGCGCCAACACCCTCACCCCGCAGAAGAAACCCCCCCACAGAGACACCAGCAAGAGGGCCAGCTGGTTCACCCCAGAACTCCTAGCCTCCAAGCAAGCCTGCCGGAAACTAGAAAAGAAATGGCACAGTCCGGACAGCCACAAAGTACACAAGGACGCCATCCACAACCACCACCACCTCATCAGGGCGGCCAAGAGGACCTCCTTCAAAGACCGCCTCGGCAACAACACACACCATAGCAAGGAGCTCTTCAACATTGTGAAGGAACTCTCCAACCCCAGCTCCAACACCAACGACATCCCGCCATCGCAAGCCCTTTGTGACTCCCTCACCACCTTCTTCCACCGCAAAATAGCAGACATCCACAACAGCTTCAACACCCAGACAGCCCCAACAGACAGCAACACAACAGACCCTTCGCACACCATCGACCACGGCCCCCTGCTAGCATGGGCCAGCGTGAGCCTCGATGACACCATCAAGACCATGCTCACAATCCACTCCGGCTCTCCGTCAGACCCATTCTCGCACCACGTCTTCAACAGAGCAATCAGCTCCATCGCACCCCACCTGTGCAATGTCATCAATCTCTCCCTCGAGACCGCGACCTTCCCAGAGATCTAGAAACACGCCGAGATCAACACCCTATTAAAAAAAAATAAGGCAGTCCGAAGAACCTCAAGATCTTCCGGCCCATCTCTCTGCTCCCCTTCCCGGCCAAGGTCATCGAGAAAACGGTCAACAGACAGCTAACCCGATACCTCAAAGAAAACAGAATCCTGGACCCTTCAAAGTCAGGGTTCCGCAGCAACCACAGAACCGAAACTGCCCTCATCGCTGCCACCAACGACATCAGGACCCTGCTGGACAACAGCGAGACCACAGCACTCATCCTCCTAGACCTCTCTGCCGCCTTCAACACCATCTGCCACCGCATACTACGCGCACACCTCCACGCCACAGGGATCCGAGACAAGGCTCTGGATTGGACCACCTCCTTCTGGTAGAACTCAGAGCGTCCGCCTCCCACCATTCCGTTCCAAAGCCTCTGAGATCATCTGCGGCATACCCCAGAGATCCTCCCTTAGCCCGATGCTGTTCAACATTTACATGGCCACGCTCGCACACGTAGACCGACATCACGACCTCAACATAATCTCCTACGCCAACACTCAGCTGATCCTCTCCCTCACCAAGGACCCCATCACTGCCATAGCCAAACCTCTACGAAGGAATGAAGGCCGTCGCCGACTGCATGAAGACCAGCCGTCTAAAGCTGACCTCAGACAAGATTGAGGTCCTCATCCTCGGCTCCAACCCTTCAGCCTGGGACGACTCCTGGTGGCTGATGGCACTGGGGGCAGCCCCGACACCCACGGACAACGCACGTAACCTGGGAATCATCCTCGACTCAACGCTCTCAATGACCAAGCAAGTCAACGCCATCTCCTCCTCCTGCTTCAACACCCTCCGCATGCTCCACAAGATCAACAGATGGATCCCGACAGATGCAAGAAAGACAGTCACCCAGGCCCTCGTCAGCAGCAGACTCGACTACGGAAACGCCCTCTACGTGGGAGCCCCAACCAAACTCATCAAACGACAACACATCCAAAACGCCTCAGCACAACGGATCCTCGATGTACCATGCCACGGCCACATCACCCCCTACCTGAGAAACCTGCACTGCCTCCCCGTCAACAAGAGGATATCCTTTAAGCTACTCACCCACGCACACAAGGCACTCCACAAGACCGGCCCAGCCTACCTCAACAGACCGCTCACCTTCTACATCCCGAACCACCAGCTATGCTTCGCCGACCTCTCACTCGCCACCGCCCCGCGCATCCGAAGAACAACCATCGGTGGGAGATCCTTCTCCCACCTTGCCGCCAAGACATGGAACATCCTCCCACTGAGCCTACGACAGACCTAAGACCTGCTGACCTTCAGGAGGATACTCAAGACCTGGCTGTTCGATAAGTAGTGCCCCCAATGCCTTGAGACCCTCGTGGTTATTGAGTGCACTTTACAAATGATTGATTGATTGATTGAGTGCTGCAAGCCAACTAGAAGCATTTGACTTACAGGCCCTTGGCACACACAGTGCACTGTACTAGGGACACAGTAGTAAGTCAAACAAGCCAATTATGGAAACACCAATCCATATCCGCAATCTACAGAGGGAGCACTTGCACTTTAGCACTGGTCAGCAGTGGCAAAGTGCTTTAAGCATCTAGACCAGCAAAAACTAAATTCAGCACGCAGCAAAAATACAGGAGAAAGAGGCAAAAAGATAGGGGAAAATCATGACAAGGTTGCCAGGTCTTGCACGTGGTTGGAAAAGCTACAGGAAAATGTAGGACTAATAGGAGGTGTGGCCACCTCTGCCAGGTCCACCCCTAAGGTGGGAGAGGCAAGCATAAGCACATCTATCAGTCTCCCCCATCTTGAAGATGGACCCCTCCAATCAGGGCTAGGACTTTGCCCCCTCCCACAGGAGGGTGACATAATTGAGGGTGTAGTCACCCCAGGTAAGATGCCTGTTGGCCCTACCTGCGACTCTCCTAAAATGCACCTAAAGTTAGTTTTTGGTAGCTCCTCCAGACCTGGAAACTAGTTTCTGCTGGCCTAAGAAGGACGAAGAACACGTCATGCAGCGAAGCGTGAAGACACCTACTGACTTAGCCCCAGCCCTACCAGCATATCTCCTGTTCCAAAGACACTGCAAAAGAAACGATGCCTGTCCTGCAGCCAGTGACTTCCAGACCCCGAGGAAGACTGCCTGCCCTTCAATAAAGACCAAAGACTCCTGAGGACAACAGTTCTGTCCCTAAGAACCTACACAAAGGGCTCCAGTACCCTCCGGATCTGCCATTCCTGCCCACTCTGCATCCGACACCTCCGGCCCATGTCTAGGTGGCCCACTGATCCAGATCAAGTTCCCAAGCAACCCTGACTTCAAGTCCAGCAGTGGCTGACCCCTCCTAGACTCCACAATGACACCTGCAGACTAAACTAGAGGCTCCCCCCGACCGGCTCCGGTAAGAAGAATCTCACGGTAAAGGACACCCCTGGCCCCTGAAGCGCCTGGGCCTTGGTGAGCTGACCCGACAGTGCCTCTATGACCCTAAACACCTCAACATACCTCTGCTGTCGCTGGTCTCCCTCCTGCAGCCTCCAGTGCAACTCCTGTGGCCTATTTCTCCAACCAAGTTTCTCTATTGAAGATCATTTGGTCCCTGACACTGTGTTTGCACTCTGCACATGTCCACCCATGTGCCACTGGTGGTGTATGTTTGGTGCTGCTTTGTAGACAGCCCTGTGTTTGCTCTTTCCCCAAAGCTAGGCCCCTGCAACCGATTTATCCACCTACAAGTAGTGTGGTTCCGAGTACTCAGAGTCTCCATTGAAACGCATTGGGCCAGTCACGGAAATTGACCTCTGCACCCGCTGCCCCTGTGCAGCTGGAGTAGCAAACTTTGTGCGTACCTAAACTTTGCCCTCTGCTGGCCTTAATCCCTGAAGCCTAGAGCAGTAAGTTGGGTACTTACCCGTAAAATCGCATTGTCGTTTTCAACTATAGGATAACATTGAACTGTTTGAAAATGGCACTGTTGAATTTTAAAAGACTGAAGTATTTTTCCTAAAAAACATACTTAAGTTTTTGCAAATATCTTCGTCTTAAAATAAAACTCAAGCAAAGCTTATTTTTGTAAAATTGGTGTGGATCTTCTTTTTGAGTCGTGTGTCACTCATTGGTCTATGTGTGCGGAATAAATGTCTGACAATCTTCTGTTCTAGACCTAAGGCTGCTCGCCCTTGCTACCACTAATAGAGCACTTCGGGTTTACATTGAGCCCTGTAGACTTCTGGGAAATCTCTGGACTCTGTGCACAGTATAACTACCTATTGGTATCCCATATATAGAGCCAGCTTCCAACACCATTTGAAGCACAGATAACACTAGTTTGGAGACCTTTAGATGCTCACAAGTTCCATTGCACCACTCTGTCAAACTGAGCCTGAAAAACAGCATAGCCACCTTGTGGTATACCATATACAAAGCCAAATTCCTACATTGGGGGTGCAGTAGTTGGGTACAAGACTTTGACATTTGTTGTACCATTTGATCAATAAATGATTTCACCAGAGGAAATCCAAAATTGTCTTTAGTTAAAATGTTTTTTTCAATTTTCGATTTTATCCCAAATTTATTTAAACTAGTACTAGGGCCTGGGTTAAGTCCCCCACTCCCCACTGTTTTGAAATTAAAATGTTTAAGGTATTTAGGCCTTAGTAGTGCCCAGCAGTGTTTAAAGTCCTTAATAAGACCCAAACTACTTTAAAAACCATGTCTGATGCTCCAGCCAGGAACTCAACCTGGCTCCCTATGCACATCTGAGAGTGACTGAACTCAAAGACCGGTAAAGAGCATGGAAAATCACCATTGGTCCTAAACCCACAAAAGCCCATCTCCAGAAGTTGCTGGCAAAAAATAACAAGGCCCTGGCATATCAAACGTCCCCCAAAAGGGAAGAAGATGATTATCAGGTAGTGGAAGAGGAGAACACTGACTCCCTCACTACCACATCAGATAGCAACACCACTGAGAATAAGTCCAGTAGTGTCCCGGATGAGGTCGATGCTGAAGATGCAGATCTTCAGAAACTGGCCAAAAGGATAACCTCAGAAGCTAAACGTTTGGTCATAGAGAAAGAATCCTTTGACTCTAAAAGCCCCAAAGAGACTGTACCTAAGTTCTTTGAGGATGATTGTTAGAAATGGGGGTCTCTAGTTGGCAATGGTTTACACCATTGTCCAAGTAGGGACCCTTCTTCCTAGTCAAGGTAAGGGAGATACACTTCTAAAATAACCCCTGCTCACCCCCTTGGTAGCTTGGCATGATTAGACAGGCTTATCTCAGATTCAGTGTGTAAAGCATTTGTGTGCACTTACAGTATTACAGTGAAAACACTACAAATGGACACCACACCAGTTTAGAAAATGAAGTAATCTTTATCCAAACCAAACAAGACTAAAAAGGCAAAAATCGAGAATACAATAATCAAAATATCACTTTTAAAAGTTATAAACAGTTCTGTCTATAGCAAACTATAGATGCAACACTTTCAACACAGAGTACCTTGAATACATCAAAATCATAGACAAAAACAGCCACAGGGAAGCTGATACCTTGGTTCCTTAAGCACAGGGAAGGTGATGTATTGGTTCCTTACTCCATAGGAGGTAATGAGTGGGTTCCTTACTGCCACGCAGGGGGGGGTGATGAGTCGGTTTCTTACTGAAGGGGAGGTGATGCGTCAGCTTCGTACTGTGCAGGGAGGTGATGCGTTGGTTTCTTACTGCGGCCCCAGCGTTGATGTCGACTTGGTGCCCCGGTGTGATGAGTGAGGATCGGGGATGCATCGGTTCTCAATACGGTGGTGGCAACGGAGCTGTGTTAATTTGGTTCTTGCAGCTGCACAGCAGAGCCTGTGTTGGAATTGGTGCGGTGATCTCGGCCTTCGTAGATCGATGCATTCAATGCCGCATGCGGTGATTTCTCGTGCCACTGGCAGGCGCTGCGTCAGTTTCTCCGGCGATGCGTCGGAAACAGGTAAGGTTGCATCGCGCTTCTCCTTGTGTTACTTTTCCAGCTCCCAACAGCAGGAACAACCTCCAGAGGCCCAGAACAACAGCAGGCCCCACTTGGCAGGCCATAACTCTCAGTAAGGGAGTTCATGGGAGCTGGGGGTGAGGTCTTTTTATCCCTGAGACTTCATAACAGGAGACAAGCTCTACTTCAAACCCTTGGAGATCATCCTCAAGCAGGGGACAAAGCGTACAGCAAAGTCTTTGTCCTTTCTTTGGCCGAAACAGCCACTGCAGGCCCAGACTGTACACAGCAAAGGGTCAGTACTTCTTGTAAGTTTCTCCAGCTCTTCTCCTTGGCAAAAGTTCCTCTTGAATTCCAGAAATGATCTAAAGTTCAGGGTTCTGGGCCCCACTCTTTATAGCACAAAATCCTTTGTTCTCTAGTGGCACAGAACCTCTTTGCCCAGCTGTACGAACCTGGCTCTGTATATACTATACCAAAGGGAGGTATAGTGTGCACAGAGTCCAGTGGAACCCCAAACGTAGGCAGAGGTAAAATTAGATAGAGCCTCACTCTCTATTTGTGGTAGTG
Source organism: Lissotriton helveticus (assembly GCF_964261635.1). Lineage (NCBI taxonomy): Eukaryota > Metazoa > Chordata > Amphibia > Caudata > Salamandridae > Lissotriton > Lissotriton helveticus. Next base: position 1,765,024,601 of record NC_136065.1, read on the forward strand.
TCGTCGAGCAGTAAGGCAGTGTCAGAGGACAGTGTTAAGCATTTATTGTACACACTCAGTCAGCAAATGAATTTACACACTCAAAGACTGAACTTCAGATCAATTGTTTTTGTATAAAAATATTCTTTTAGGTATTTTATTTCTAGAACCAAGCAAGCCTGGCACAGGTAAGCAATACATTTTTTACAGTAATAAATGCTGAATGTCATACAGTTGTATTGCAATTATAAATGTACGTTGGTTTGACTTAAAGTATTGTTTCAGAGAAATGCAATCACTTGTAAATACAGTACATAGACTTCAATGGGATATTCAGTAAAATATCAGATACGTTACTTTTGGATTACTTTTCTTACTCAGTGCTGTATGCCTGGATGCAGCACTGAGACATTTCCTGTAAACAGGTGAGTAAAAACGTTTTTGTTAAATCATACCATTTTAAAGAATTTCTTTAGGTTTCAAAACTCCACACAGAAACTTTTTCAAGAAAAACAGTCAATGTTATTGTTGGACCTGGCCCTTTTGGCAGGTTCACCCCTAAACTTTTTGCTTTTTCCTAGCCTGTTTCTGGAACCTGGTGTTGGTGATTTTAGGCCTCTGCGCACTTTTTCACTGTGGTACAGTGTAAAGTGTGTGAGCTCTCTGTGTATGTGTGGTGAGTGACCTGCCCTCCCATAGGAATGCATGAGGAATATGTGTGACCATGGTAGTTCCTGATGTGTGGGGAGTGCAGGGTCAAGTTTGGTATGTGCGAACTCGTGAGATTGAATGCTGCGTAATGATGTATGCTGCATGAATGTGTCTAGTGTGGAAGTGCCACTTCTAGAAATGGGTGTGCATGTGTAGTGAGTGTGCTGACACGTGATTGGCTGGAGCCTGGCTCCAGGATGTCTGGATGGGTCTGCCCAGTGGTGAGTGTTGAGATTAGCATGCTGATGTGAGGGGAGGAGTGCACCTGGGTCCTGAATGGGGCTGGGTTTTCCCCACACAATGCTGGCTCCGCCCCCTGTGGTGCGACTGAAGACCCTAGCCTGACAAGTGAATGGGTGGGGTGGCTGAGCTCATCAAGGGGGCTGCCAAACCAGCTGCGCCTGGTTTTTCCCCCACCCTGCACCTTTAGATAAAGGAATTCACTGTATAAAAAGGGGCTGTGTCCCCTTACAAAATGTTCTTGTTTCTGACTTGAATCCTGCCAGGGGCGTGCTGCTGCTTGGGCCCAGGGGAAGAACAGCTTGTTATGTTGGGTATGCTGGCCCAACGAACCGTGCACTATCCACTTGGAATTAAAACGCAACTGGGCCCAGGGGAAGGCTTGCCTCCCTGTGCCCTGCCCAGCCCCTGGATACCTGATAGACTGCTGATGTCCTGGACTCTGGAGACCTTTTTCTGGGTCCCCCTTTTTGCTTCACTTTGCTGCTGGACCTTGCTTGTAGCGCTGGGGGAGCGCTTCATTTTTAACAGAGACCTTCTTTTGCCTGCTAGCGCTTGGGAGCGCTTGATTAGTCTTTATAGCACCTGGAAGCGGTGTATTTCCCCCCCTGAGTGCCTGGGAGCGCTCTATCTGTTTTAACCACGCTGGGAGTGCTCTGTGTTGCCTTTAGCGCTTGAGAGCGCCTTATTTCACTTCTGCGGCTTCCCACACCGCGTAGGGCCGTGTCCTTGCCGATTTGTGAAGGAGAATCCTCCCGCTGCTCTCAACAGCGCGCCCCATAGCCTGAGGCTCGTTCGAGGGGCCGCGCTGCAATTGGCTGCCTGGAACAGGAAGTCAGGCGTCTTTTGCCGGGACGGGGGCGGGGCCTGCAATCCGGCAGGAAGTCCCACCCGCCGCCGCCGGCCGGAGAAAGAAGCAGCTGACCGAGGAATGGCCGCCCGGGGCCCCTGTGAGCTGGGAGGGAGCCCCGGAGGAGAAGTTGCCCTGGAGCCTGGCGGCTCCACTCTGAAGGCTCTGCAGCGGAAGAAGAGATGGTTCTAGTGCGGAGGGGGTCGGGTGGCACATTGACGGTGCCTGCCCGTCCGCGCTGGAATTGAGGAGACGCGCTGCACCCCACGTCCAGAAAGCCGGTGAGTGTAAGCCGGCTGGGCATGGGAGGTGCGAGGTCGCGTACCCAGCTGGTGCCTGGAACCGAGCAGCCCCCCTCTGCGGAGGGCTGCTCCTATGCTACTGTTGGTGTCTCGGGTGGCCTCGTTTGGCAGTGGGCCGCTCCCCCGCGATTTGGAGGCTCCTGGGGCATGTGTGCATTTAGAGCCAGTATGCTCCTGGGGGCAAAGGGATTTGTAGAGCCTGCGGGCATGTTTCCTTTCAGGGCCTGAGGGCTCCACCGATGGGCCGGTGTTGTGTCAGAGCCTGTGTGGCTCCAACATGTGGTGCAGTTTTATTCCCAGAGGGTCAGTGAGTGCCCTTGCCACAGTTTACAGACTCCCAGCTGCCCAGCAATTAGTGGGCAGCTGCACCGTTTAGGCACCAAGGGAGAGAGAGTCCCTGTGTGGGACAGAGATGGCACAGTGGTGCCAGGCCTGCTACAGCTGCGCAGCACTTAGTGACAGCTGCAACGTTTAGGCCCTTGAGATGGTTCTCACCTGCCCAGCAAGTAGTGGGCAGCTGCAACGTTTAGGTTTGCGCCGGTGGCGCACCCCTGACTGGCGCTGCATTGGCAGCGCGCCCTGACATTCTGGACACAGGGCTTTTTGAGTCCCCTTGTTGGATGGCCAGTTGGCCAGGGGGCTGGTATGTGGGTAGGGCGCAAGGCCCTAATGTGATTTTTGCGCAATGTGATTTTGCTATGTTTATGATAGTAATTGCCTAAGGTGATGTTTTGCGCCATTGTGTTTTCTTACACCTCTGAATGTGTTGGTTATACATCATGTGTTTTTCCTGTGTTGCACCTCTGAATGTTTTAGGCATCATGTGTTTTCCTTCCCTGCACCTCTGAATATGTTTTGATGCATCATGTGCCTTTTTCTTACACCGCTGAATGTATGTTTATGCATCATGTGTTTTCCTTCCCTGCACCTCTGAATGTATTTTGATGCATCATGTGCCTGGTTCTTACACCGCTGAATGTATGTTTATGCATCATGTGTTTTCCTTCCCTACACCTCTGAATGTTGTGATGCATCATGTGTAATGTGTTCTTGCCTATACCCCTAAATGTATGGTGATATTTAGGTGGTTGTTCTTTCTAGTACAGGTGTGCTAAAGTGATTATTATTCTATGATCTACAAAGTGCTATTTCTAACAGTATTTCTGCTAAGTGCTGATTCTGACTGTGGCCCATTTGGCCCTGTCCTGTAAATAATCCCTTGTGAATATTGCCCGTGCCAGTTGGCACAATGTACATGTGTGATTACTATCTGACGTGTTTTGACAATACAAAAGTTATTTTTATATAACCTTGTGTGGAGTTCCTTTTGTGGTGTGCCTAGGATGTTGTTGCTCTTGTGTGCGTGCGCAAATGCTTTACACATTGCATCCGGGATAAGCCTGTCTGCTCATGCCAAGCTACCAAGGGGGTGAGCAGGGGTTATCTTTGCGTGTGACTCCCTTGCCTTGACTAGAATGGTGGTTTCTGCCTGGCTTTGGCGTCAGCCTTAGCCTACCAGAAATTCCAGTTCTAACTGTTATCCTATAGAGGAAAATATGGTTATCGTTTTTTAGATAAGTATTTGGAAGTGGGAGTTAAGGTTCTGGGGGTAGACTCAGGGGTCCCCCGGGGTCAGTGATGCACTCTTGTTACACCCTCAGCGGCACTAGGGTGCCCGGGTACGGAGTGTTGAGGCCCAATGTTATCCAACGGGGGATGAGGGGCCTCCGGTTGGTGGCTGCTGGCAAGCAGGCCACTGGGGTGTCGGAGCAAAGCTTCTGGACTTTAGCTCACGGCAAACGGGGGAAAAAATTTGCACCAAATGTGCACCCTCAGAGGCACTAGGGCGGACAGGTGCAGAGTCCTTTTTTGACGTCAGATGCCCTGTTGTTTCCATTTGAGAACCTCTGGTTTGCTAAAGCACTGCAGGCAGGGAGAGAAAGGACTTCTGGGTGAGACCACCACTTAGAGAGGTAAGTTGGGAAGTTAGGGGTTTGGTTAGGCACTGTTGGTTTGGGCACACAAGGCCACGGGGCATCGGGTGCAGGGGTGCCTTTTGGGGTCGGATCTTCTTACTAGCTCCTGGTCGCGGTTAGGGGGGCCTTTTGGATTTAGACTACAGGCATCTGCTGGAGGCTTGAGGAAGGTCAGGGGTCACCGGATCCCGGTACAGGATCGCTGGGGTAACCTCCTTGCAGTGTTTGCCCACTTGAGCCCGGGCCTTGGACTGCCAGAGGTTGCAGTTTAACAAATCCGGTGTACACGGGAGAAGGAGTCTTTGGAAGTGAAGGTTTTTGAGGTTGCTGGCTGCAGGACACGCCGGAATTTCACAGGAGCAGGTTCGAGGGGTAGACAGGCCTGTGGGGATGGGGTCAAGTCAGTGGGCGTCTTCCTCTCGTTAGCTGCTGCACGGCTGTTCAGTCCTTCTTCTTTTCTTCTTGTTTCTTGTTTGGATCTTAGGAAGCAAGGCCAGAGGTGTCCCTGAATATTTTATTTAGGGGCTTTACAGGTAGGTAAAAGTCAGGGACCAATGGTCCCTTCTGTGGGGTGGATACACCCCTATTATGCCACCCTCCAGTGGGAGGGGAGCACGTGCCTGTCTATGGTTAGCTGAGTCCCCCCATTTTCAAGATGGAGTGGACTGAGAGTTGTGCTTCACCTCGCCTCCCCCACCTGAGGGGTGGAGTTGGCAGAGGTGGGCACACCTCTCTTCCTCACTTGTTTTTCCCACCGGCTCTCCCACCCAAGGTGGCGGTCAGAACCAGTGGTGACCAGTTGCTGAAAGCAGCAATTGGCCTGGGGAAGCTCACAAAGGCGGTACGCCTTTGAAGCTTTCCCTTCGTGAACCCTGCCCATCATGGGGGAGGAGGCTTGGCACCTGGTCCCAGGATGTGCATTGTTACAGGCCCCAGCAAGCAGCAGGCTCTCGACCCAGGGGTCCAGAAACATGTCTGGTGGTAGCAGCGGAAAGCAGTCACTCAGCCTACACACTAGTGGTGGGTTAGGTTTCAGGGGGAATCTCTAAAATGCACTCTGTGTTCATTTTTCATTAAATTCCACACTGGCATCAGTGTGGGTTTAATGTGCTGAGAAGTTTGATACCAAACATCTCAGTTTTCAGTGTAGCCATTATGGTGCTGTGGAGTTTGTAGTGACAAACTCCCAGCACCATATACTCTTAATGGCAGCACTGCACTTACAATGTCTAAGAATGAACTTAGACACTATAGGGGTACAGGGCTCATGTACCTGTACCCTCACCACTGGTATAGTGCACCCAGCTAGAGGGGAAACTGACCTATGCCAGTGCAGTGGGTTGTAGGCATGGCACACAGAGATGTGTACCATGTCGACTCTACACTTTGTTCTGCACCAAAACACGCAGCCTGCAAAAGCAGTGTGTGAGTGTAGTGGTACAGGGCCTCTAAGATGGCACAATAAGTACCACAAGCCCTTAGAGGCCTTCTCTGGTCACAGTGCCGGTGCTACCATTTACCAGGTCTTGACCTGTGGCCAGAAATGCCAATTGGGTTAGTTTTGGGGAAAAAACACAGGCCCTGGGTACCTGATTGGCAGGGACCCAGGGTACATCAAGTAAAAGTGCATCAGTAGTCTGGCAGAAAGTGGGGGGGTTACTGCAACAGAAACCCACTTTCCTACACCATCCAAAACCAGTTATGTCCTTTCCGGTGCAGCATCCTGCCAGGAGGTGGAGACAGCATTGTCCAAGGCAGGCCAGACCTATTCATGCGTGAAAGAAATCTCCTCCCCTACTCTGAATGCAACCCAGGTCTATTCAGCCCAGCCCTGACATACCTTGGAAAGGGAGAACACACCTCACTCCTGGGAAAATAGAGCTTCTTCTCCCTGGATTTAGCCCTACTTACTGGGGCCCGCAATTTTGGCCTGGGGAGTTAGGTTCTCCCCCAGTCCCAGCCAAATCTGTAAAAAGTTTGGGTGTGATCATCGATGGCGAGCTCTCCCTCAAAGCCCAAGTAAGTGCTGTGACCTCCTCCTGTATGTACCAACCCCGAAAAATTCGCAAAGTCAGCCACTTACTGTCTCACGCCGCACTGGTCCAGGACATCCTTTCCTTGGTACTATCCAGATTGGATTTCTCCAACTCCCTGTACTATGGACTTCCACAATCTCTGTTTCGCCGCCTTCAGGTAGTACAGAACCAGCCTCATTTACAAAATCCCCAAGTGGCAATCGGCCAAACCCATGCTCCACAGACTCCATTGGTTGCCGATGGAACAAAGGGCGGCCTTCAAACTGGGTTGTCTCACGTTTAAAGCCCTCCACTGCACCAGTCCCGTTTTCCTGAACACACTTATCACCCCACACCGACCCATGCGCAACCTCCGATCTGCCCATCTTCATTTGCTAGCCGCCCCTAAAATCGAAACCAAGAAATTTGGCGGTCGTCGCTTTGCCCATCTAGCCCCCGCTTACTGGAACTCTCTTCCTCTCACCATCAAGTCCAGCCTGACTCTGTTTCAATTCAGGAAACTGCTCAAAACTCATCTTTTCCCATCTTTAGGCTAATTCTTCCTCCTCCGACCTTACACTCACCTACTTACTCTGTCATGCAGCGCCAGGACACCTCCGGTGTCAGTGCCCTTTATAAGTGTCACCTAACATAACATAACATAACACCCCCAAGTGGCTGTCTGAACGGAATGCACATAACCAGCCCCTGTCACTCCAAAACCAGACAGTCAATAAACAACCTAGCAGAGGCACATAGGATAGCTAAGCAAGAAAATACCTACTTTCTAAAAGTGGTATTTTCAAACACAGAAAAATCATCCTCACTAAAAGATGCATCTTTATATTCTGAGTTCATGCATACTAAACTTTATCTTCCTATCTTGCTCCAATGGGAATTTATATTTCTAAGATATTATAAATAAACGCCCATTCTATCCCATGGGACAGATAGCCTTTCAATAGTAAAAAACGAAATTGGCAATGTTTCCCTATCAGGACATGCCACACATCAGGGCATATCCTACTTTTCACATATACTGCACCCTGCCCACAGGGGTACCTTGAGCTTCCCTTAGGGGTAACTCACACGTATTAAAAGGGAAGGTTAGGGCCTGGCAAATGGATTCACTTGCAAAATCGACATGGCAGTACCAAACTGTGCACAGACACTGCGTTGGCAGGTCTAAGTTACATTTACTGCTTATGTGGGTGGCACAATTAGTGCTGCAGGCCCATTAGTAGCATTTGATTTACAGGCCCTGGGCACACACAGTGCACTGTATTAGGGACTGACTAGTAAATCAAATATGCCAATCATGGGATCACCAATCCTTAACAACAATTTACAGGGAGCACTTGCACTTTGGAACTGAACAGCAGTGGCAAAGTGCCAAAAGCATCTAAACCAGCATTCATAATAAAATGGGAATTCATAAGAACTTGGAAATTGTACACAGTATTAACTAAACACAGTATTAACTGGCTGAAATTTCAGAAATGATTCAATTGTGTCAAAATTAGAAACGCTGGGCCTCATTTGAGTGTAGCAAGGTGGGAGCAAAGTAGGCTATTTTCCATCGCTGCCAAACTCACAGATTCTCGACTCTATTTAGAGTTGGGCACAGCACCATGTTTATACCGGAGAGCCTCTGGTAGCTTCACCGATGATACTCATTGACCTGGCATATTGTTCGACAAAGGGCTGTATTTGACAGTGAAGACCATACAGCTCTATTAAGGGTGCAACAACTGTCACGCGTGTTCTCTTCCAGTTTTTGCCTTGTCGTACAAGACCCTGAAAATTCAGATGATTCAAAGTTTCCCAAAAGCCCTTCACGTAGGTCTACTGACAAGGAAAAGTGTAGAATACATCTTTGATCTATTTAAGACCCTAACACAGTGCTTTTGATGTTTGAAAGGTTCCAGTAATGAACGACCCATCCCAGGGTGATGAGTCATAATGCGGGACAGTATACGGTTGGGATTAAAGCAGTTGTACTCAATGTAATCTTCCTAAATGATGTTGATGGCAAGAGCCTAATTATCCTCAGATCAGAAAATGCATGTACAAAACTAGTACAAGTGTCCACCATACTTTCATGTTCAAGGATATTGATGGCTGCTGCGGATGACTTGGCTCATTGATTTAATAATGAAGTATACAGATTAAAATGAACCCATACTGATGAGCTATAAAGCTACAAAGAAGCCCTACAATTTGATAGTAAGCACATTCATTCTTCGATTCTTTGATAGACATGCTCTCAGTAGTAGTAAACTTTATTGGTTAGTTAATTAAAACCATAACAAATATCCTTTACAGTAAGTATCCAATATTAAAAGAGAAAGTAAAGTTCATCAAAATACAGTTTAAAACAGAGGTTAGAGATAAAATGATGGTCTTATTCAAACTAAAAGGTGACCAATTGCTTTCAAGCGTTGTTCTAAGGCCATCAAAAACTTTATCAGCTAGCGGTTAAAAAGAGAAAAGTTAATAATAATAAGAGGCCTCATTAAATCTAACTATGACCAGTTGCTTTCAAGCGTTTATCAAAGGCTATCAAGAATTTTACCAGTTTGCAGCTAATTATAGGTGCCGTTGAGTCCAAACCACCAATAACAGCAGTCCTGCAGGTGCGTAGTCTCTTGACTCGAAAAATGTTCTTTAAAAAGAGCGTGCGCTCCCGGCTCAGATTCTTGCAATGACATATGATATGAATTATATCTTCTTTTGTGGTGCCACAGAGGCGACAGACGACTGTATCGTAGTAGTTCCAGGCGGGTTCGTCAGCCAAGGTTGGGTATTTACCTAGTCTCAGAGCCATCAGCTTTTTTTTTTATAAAGATGGAATAGGTTGTGTCTAAGTAGGCAGCCGGGGTAAGTTTTTTGTAACCGTTGATCACAGTCCAGGAATGGGTGCGGTCAGAAAAAATGGCTTTGTCAGTAATCAACGAATGAAATTTGGCCGCCTTATTTAATGCCTGTTTAAAGGAGATGAATGGCAAGTTTTTGTCCCACAGGTTAGCATTGCAAGTTTGCCCCAAAGCGCAAGTCAAGTATTTGTTAGTTTCTAAATTTTTTTGTAATTCCAGTTCCTGCCATAAAAATCTATTAAGATTATTATCAGTTGCATTCGTCTTAATTCGGTACCATACCCTGATGCTTGTATAGAGTCTTCCTAGTGTTTCATTCATGAGGCCAAATTCTAGGCGCATCTGAGCTGGTGAGGCTGAGCTAGGAAGACGGAGAGCCTTTTTATACATTTTTGTAATCTGGTTGTTTAGAATAATAGCGTCTTTACCCATCATAGCTACACTAGCATATGCTAAGGTTGGAAGTACTTTGCTGGCAATCACTGTCAGTAGTGGTTTAAACGAGGGGCCCTCCATTTTTTTTGACAGAGTGCTAAGTGCAAATATTAAAGCTCCAGCTCTTTGCGTTATATAGTTTTTCTGAGCTTTTAGGGTACATCTGTCGTCGATATAAAACCTAGGTATTTATAACTTGATACCCTTTCCAGGTGTTTTCCTACCAGCATGATATTAAGATGTGCTGATCGTCGATTGGTGATTAACATTGTTTTTGTTTTGGACAGGTTGAGAGCAAGGTGATTCGCAGACAGGAATTCTGATAGTTCTGTTAGTAATCTGGACAAACCAACTTTAGTTAGGCTCATAAACACAATGTCGTCGGCGTATGCCAGATGTGTAAGTTGTAAGTTGCCAAGTTTCGGCGAGTGAGAATTGCAGTTGTTTAGTTTACCTGAAGATCTGAAATAAATAAATTGAATAAATGTGGAGCCAAGACGCATCCCTGTTTTAAGCCAGTTGTTGTATAGACTTTTCTTGATAATAGTGAACCGTTCCCTAGTTTGACTTGTGTCCAGGTGTCAGAGTAGAATAACAGCAGGCCCCTTAATATGCTCTCTGGTATATTCCATGCTCTCAGCTTTGCCCATAGAAGATTCCGATCGACACTATCAAATGCCGCCTGCAAGTCGATAAAACACAGGTTCAGCTCCTGCTTAGTGCGCTGGCATTTTTCTGCAATCATAGTTATAGATAAAATGTTCGAGGTTGTTCCGATTCCTGCTCTAAATCCAGTTTGGTTAGTTGGGGTCATTGCTTTCTCTTCTGACCAGTTTGCCAGATCTTTTAGAAGGAGTGATGCGAAAGATTTGGCTTCGACGTCCTGTAATGTTATTAGTCGATAGTTAAGGGGGTTAGATCTATCTCCTTCTTTATATATGGGCGTGATGATAGAGCCTTGCCAACTTTCAGGGATAAGATTGCAAGTTTGCACATCTGCGAAGAGTTATTCAAGAGGTGGTCCCCAAAATTCTGGTGCATATTTAAAGGTGGCTTGCGGGATACCGTTCGGTCCTGGTGCCCCATTACTTTTGCCCTTTCTGATTATATTAATTATCTCCTCTGCAGAGTAGGTGCCACATGGTACAGAAAGGTGTGAGGTATTCCTTAGGTCAGTTGTTGATAACTAACAACAGCATTCTTCTTCGCTGCTGGTTTAATAAGATTAGCTGAAATGATTTGCTAGCCAAGTGCCTTTACTCGATTTTCTTTGAATTTTGGCGACAGGAAAGTTACCCATTCAGATTCCTGAACGTTCGATATCAAGGACGTTTAGCGGCCTTGATAGTTGGTTTATGATCTTCCAGAATTTACTTGAGTCACGGAGTTTAGAGCTGGCCAGCAGATTGATCCAGAAGTCTTCATTCATCCGTTTTTTATGCACCCAAACTCTTTTTTTATATAAATTTCTTTGTGCAAGAAAATTATCCAAGTGACGCCGATCTTTGTCATTCAGCTGCAACTTCTTTTGACTTCTGCGTAAATCCCTTCTTAAGTTTTGCAGTTCCTTCGGCAGTTTCTTTTTTGAGTTGACTCTTTTAACCCTTGTGTTGGATGATTTCATTTTTGTCTTTAATTTCTCTAGAAAACAAGTCCAAGCTTGTATCTTGTTTATTGTAGTGCGTCCTAACTCGTTCAGCATGACCTCTATTACTGACAACCACTCCTCTTTATTGGAGTTAGACCAATTTATTCGTTTTTGATTAATTGTGCCTAGTTGGCCCCCTAGCGAATACAAAGGATGAAGTCTTTCCATGCAGAAGTTTAATTTAAGGTGTTGCATTGCGTGATCGCTCATCGGTGTATATTCAATATAGAAGTTGATCAGTTGAGGGATCAATGAAAGACTAACAATAGTTAAGTCCAGTGTTGATTGGGCGTGCGTGCCGAAATACGTTTTTTTCGGTGGTCTATCTTCTTCAGTCCTTCCGTTCAGGACACGCATGCCTAGATACTCCAGCTCCGTTACCAAGTTTATGCCTATGAGGTCCTTTCGACTCCTTGTGGCGCCTTGTGTCTGCTGAGGAACGCTCCAGTGCATGTTCTCTGCAGCTAGTATTGCGTCTTCCTCTGGAATATATATCAGGTTGGAATTGAAATCTCCGGTTAGTATAATGTTCCATGATGGCTCAGTTCTTCGAAGACTCATTATTACCTTGCATAGCAAAGCATTTTTTTATCTTTTTCGCTTGTAGATTGAGTTGAATATAATAATTAATCAGGATTGTCGTTTTGTTATCGTTTGAATTTTGTCCTGATAATTTAATTAGCTGTATGCTTGGGTCTGGAGATTTAAGTTGTTCCGAATTGATTTTTAAAGCAGTAGCCACATAGACTGAGAGGCCTCCAATTGCTCGACCGCAGGATTAACATTTTTCTGCGGCTACTGTATAATGAATTAATCCAACCAGTGCTATGTCTTCCTGCAGCCATGTTTCTTGCAGGGCGATTATATCGCAGTTAACCCATTCATCTAAAGCTAGTCCATCCTCCAACAGTCTTTTCGCACCAGCGATATTCCATGATAGTATGTGTATATCGTTGTTTGCTGCTATGTTTGTCGCAGCTCCGTTCGGTCAGTTCTTCCGTTTATTGTTTAGCATATTGGGGAGCCATTTCCAGGTATCGCTTAATATTAACGAGTCCTCCTCCCTATCTGCATTAGGACCTTCCTGTGTGGTAGCTGTGTTGCTTCTGCCTGTGGTGTTGTATAAAATAGAGTAGACTGATTTTTTGGGAGCAAATTCAGCCAGTTTCCTAGTAATGTAACATGCTCTCAGTATAACAAACCAGGAAAAGTCGTGGGGTTCTCCGCTGTTATTCGACTATGGGTCAAATGTCACATGGATCTTGCTTCGTCTAGAGCTAAGTGTTTAACTTTAGCCAAATGAAGAGGAAGTGGCGAGAAAGTGAAAAAGAAAGGGGCTCAGAGCACTCTGTAGGGGAATGTGGATGTTGTATGTGTTCTGTGATGATGATAAAACTATCTGGAATAGGACCTTCTCATTTGTCTTACTGGGACACTGTCTCAATCCTTCACCGCTCAAATAAGAAATCAAACATCCAATGCATAAATTAACTTGAGATGTATACATGTTAAATATTAGAGGTGTGCACACACTTAGCTAAGTGCCAAAATTCAAGATAAGAGCCTACTTACCCTCACATCAGAATGCGTGCACATAGTCTGGACCAAATTCAATCACAACTGTAAATCAATTGATTCATAATAAACCAATCGCACATTAGCAAAGGCCTACATCAAACACCAGCTATGCCAAGCATAACTATGCATTTTCCTTTACTCAAAGAGATTTGGAGCACTGGTAATGTCCCATGTCTTCCTCCATGCCCAACCATTTCCATATCCAGACAGAAGATATTTCGGTGAGCATGTAGCACTTTCTTCACTTGCCACTGCTCCTGGCTAGACCCCTTCTACCTCACAAAGGGGATATTACAATTAAAATTTATTTTTAGTGTTTTCTTACTGGGTAAATGTTTGTGTTCAATTGTGGCAGATCTTTTAAAAGGCCCTATCAGCACATTTGCGCCACCAGAACTTTGCATTTTTTACGTTTTGGTGGCGCAATGTGCCTCAGCATATTTATAAGGCCATGTAAAGTCACTTTACGTGGATTTTCATAGCCTTATAAATATGTGCCCCTTTCACACAGAAAACTGCATGAAAGGGGTGTTCCATGGGTGTTGCTTTGAGGTTTCCCACGCAACACCCATAGAACTGGAAACATTCCCAGATTTACGAGAAATCGTAACCCTAGGAATGCGTCAGAACTTAATGCCACTGCAAGGGGCGCGTTAGGGAGGCGCAACCAGGAGAAATGTTTTAATTTCTCCTTGTGCTTTCCTTTTTAGGTCGAGCATTCAAGACCTCTTGTATATACTTTAGTATAAACTTATATGTGTATGTACTTTTTGGACTCTGGAGATCAGCCCTAGGACTTGCATGCTTCCACTTAGGGACTTTTTCTTCTGTTCAACTGCCTCTATTCTACTGTCTTGATGGAAAACGACCAGCAGAGTTCAGTAAAAATACCAGGATTGCTTTTTGCTGAGGGACTTTCTTTTTTTTTTATTTTTCTGGCAGCAGCCTCTCTTTAACTGTTTTGATAGGAAACGACCAGCATAGGTCAGCAAAACACCAGAATCACTTTAGCATTCTCTAGATTCCAATCCATAGCGATTGTCTTCCATGAGCACCCGTAGACAATAATATATATTTTGTCAAATCTTGTATTTTCAGTGAAATGACCACCGAAGGCCCTGATTTTATATTAAAAACAGAGCTTTGGACTATACCATTTGCCACTGAAAGACAATATTTCTCTCCATGTGTTCCCATACCTGGTGTGTCGCGTAGTCTGGAGCTTACTTTCCCTCCATGTTAAAGAACAGTAGATGTTTCAGCACCCAGGCTAATGTGCTGCATAGCTAAATTCATATATGGTCCCAAAGGTGAGCCTGATTGCATTGCAAATGCTTGTTCTATGTGTGCTGCAATTTTCAGCACACATAGAAAAGGGAAATCGCCTGAATCGATTTATTTAGTGCAGGAAGGTGTCCCTTCCTGTACAAAATCAATCAGGTCCACAATGCAGGCACCCTTGCATCATGGTGCAAAGGTGCCTGTGTTGGCGCATGGCAGCCCATTGTGCGCTGGGGAAAAGGACAGGAATGCATGGTACCACATAGATACCTAACCTTTTGTTTAGACATAGAGCAGCGCAGCAAGATTCCTCGTGCCGCTGCCCTTAGTCAAAACCCCATAAATTTGGCCCCTTGTTTCTGAGTTCTGAAAGCACCTCACTTATGTGCATATGATGAGGCTAGCCACCTTATCCCTGACACCTATTCCAAGGGTGACATTCTTATCTAGATATGCGCTGTTGTGCCTTTAAATGCTCTGTGAGCCGACACAAATTAACCCTGAAGGATCTACTTGTTTGTTAATTGGGCACATTTAGCTCCCACCGAGTTCCATCACGCTTCCCTGGGGTTTCCTCCACCCAAGATACCCCCTGTCAATTTTGAGAGAGACATTTCTACAATACATTCGGGAATTGGTCTAAAATGCAATTACAATTTAAGGCAATGTAACTGGGGCATTAATCCAAAAATGTCAGGTTTTGCTGACATCGCACAGGTGGGTAGAGGCCGCCAGAGCCTGTATTCATTCATGAACACCATGATCGCTTTTTCTGGCGCTGCAGAAAAATGAAAAGGAAAACTCCCGTGGCACAGCAACCTCATCCGAGCAGAGCTGAGTGCTGCATTAAAAGTGAATCAAGACATTTCGGCTTGATTCCATTACGGTAAATAGGACAGATATCTGAGGACCTATTAGGCTAATTAGTTTGAATATGCAGTCATTTCATCGCTCGCTGAGTTGCGCGAAGTCAATAGCAGACTCATTGTGAAATCTGCAAATATTGTGGATACAAAATGGGCTCCTTCCTAATGAATCCGTTTCCTTGGTAATTAACTCCTGAGCGCTGCTAACATGCATTCACCGTTCTCACTGGGTCCTCGCCTGGCCCTGACCCTGCAGGCCCTAAGGAAGCAACGTTTGTTGATGTTGTGCCTGCGTCAAGATGGCCGACACTATGACAGTCCTTGACAAACTAGCAGACGGGTTCAAAGGTGCCACCCTTCAAGGATGTATGTCCGTCTATTTATTGATAGACAGATTGTGAGAAGTGCGAATCGACAGCCCTGAGCCATCCCCGTGAAATATTCCACGCACTGCAGTGGAAGAACCGCGTGTGGAGGAGGTATGGGATTGAAAGAGGGGGCACATGCAGGTAGGTTGGTTTTATTTGATAGATGCACAGCTTCTAAATCGTTGCTGTAAAGTACGAGTTGGAAGCTCCCAAACTCCCAAAATAGGTAGACTCGAAATAAATTGCACAAAGCTGTCTCTTGCCTGAAGAGTTTCAAGGTAATGGCAGTTGTGAATTATACTGCTGTCAGCAGAAGGCTGGAACAATTTGACAAGAGATTTTTTTAAAATACTTTTTTCAGGCTTCTCAAAGTTGTATCTGTTATCATCTGTATTGCAGATGCTTCCAATAGCTCCCTTTCTGATTATGATTTTGTTGTGCTAGCTCCTAAAACTTTTAGGGCTGGGAAATATTCAAGGGTGTCTGCGTTGTAGGAGTGATTGTTTTTGTGCTGCAAGGGACACCTTCCTGCATAAAAACAATCACGAGAGGTGTTTTCCTCTTTCTATGTGTGCTGCAAAATGTAAATCAGATTCCATAGATGTTGCGTGGAAACACCCACAGCAATACCCATGGAACGCCCCTTTCATGCAGAGTTCTGTATGAAAGGGGCGCATATTTAAAAGGCCATTGACAGCCACGCCAAGAAAATATGCTGCTGCACATTTCGCCACCGGAGAGTCAAAAAAGGGAAGCTCTGGCGCAAGTTGCGCCACTGGAGTGTCACTTTTTTCATTCGCCAGTGGTGCAATGTGCCGCAGGAAATTTACAAGGCCACGCAAAGCCACTTTGCGTGGCTTTTCATGGCCTTGTAAATATGGTCCCATTCATGCAGAACCCTGCTTAAAAGGGGCATTCTATGGGTGTTGCTGTAGGTGTTCCCATGCAACACCCATGAAATCTGAAGCACTCCCAGATTTACGAGAAATAGTAAACCTGGGGAAGAGTCTGATTCTAACGCCACTCTTTGGATGTGCAACAAGGAAAAATACCCTTATTTCTCCTCGGTTTTTCCTCTTTCTATGTGTGCTGCATTCTGCAGCTCACATAGAAACAGGAAAACACCCCTTGTGATTGTTTTTGTGCAGGAAGGTGTCACTCCTTGTACATAGCGCAAGGGTGCCTGGGTGCAAGGGTGCCTGCGTTGGCGCATGGCAGCCCATTGTGTGCCAGTACAGTGGAAAAGGACAGGCATGTGCTGTATCTCATTGATACAGTGCATTCCTGCCCTTTTTAACATGTTTTTAAATATTTCTTTTTTTTAAACATAGTGCATCGACAAAGCGGTTTACATCAAAGAGGAATCAGCTCTACAGTCATCTTACAGGTACATAATCAATTTGGTACAGAGCAATGGTACAGTGGAATTACATTATTCATGGCGAGGGCAAATCATCATCAGCAAGACTGCGTAGGGGGTTACAGATATTCCCTCTGAAGGTGTTCCAGGGACTCCAAATCTGGGACCACTTTTTGGGGCAGACTATGCTGCATACACCTATTTGCCCTGAACATGCAGCAATCTAAGTCTGCTTTCCAGGCCTCTATTTTGGGTGGTTGTGAAGCTCCCACAACTACTCAATGTTTCTCTTCGCTAACATTAGACACAGGGTGACCTAATGTTTATTTTTACTATTCAGGTCCGTCGGCTCCCATACGTTCAGGAGGCATCTCTTTGCTTCAAGGTGGATGATAAATATTAGCACTTCATTAAGGATTTTGTGTATTTTGCGCCAGTAGGGCTGAATGAGACCACAATCCCATATTATGTGCATAAACGTGCGTTCCGGGCCACAGTTTCGTCTGTACTCTCCGCCCTCCACCCTCCCCATGCAAACCAGACAGGACCCAGTAATGTATATTCTGTGAAGGATTTTAAATTGCACTAATCTCAGTCTGGCGGAGATTGCCACTCCCCTTGGGGAGGCTGCTGCCTCCTGCCACTCTTCGTCATCTAATTCAATACCATCTCTTTCCCACCTCTCTCTCATTTGTCGTCTGCCATGTGGTTGATCAATTTCTTGTACATCAGGGATATGGCTTTCTCCGGCAGGTAGCGGTCCAGCCACCTGTCTTGAAGTGGTGAGGATTCTGGGGGTGAAGAACCCTTTGGCAGGTGCGCCTGTAGAGAGTGGTGGACCTGTATATATCTGAAGTACTCTGAGTTAGCCAGCTCGTGGTCTTGCTGGAGGGAGACAAACATAGACACATCGCCTTTCACCCATAGGTCTCCAATTTTTGAAATCCCGATTAGGTCCCATTTATCACACCCTTTTGACTTCCACAGACTGCCTAGTTTCTCTGCATCCCAAAGGGGGGTTGCCAAAGTAAGTGTTTGCTCCCACCCCAGACTTTCATTCGCAATGTGCCAGATCTGCACATGAGGGCTTAGTCGGCCCTATTAGGGGATATCGCTGAGGTTTCGAGAATAGCGCCGAGTTGTAGTTATCTCCTGGCAGAAGCCACTTATCCATGGCATATCCTGGTTCGTCTGCGTGGCCGTAGGTAGCATGATTGATGGCGCGAGATAAGTCGCCCTGTAGTACTTCTTGATATCCGGGAGACTTATCCCTCCATCATACCAATTGAGAGTGAGTTTGGCCAATGCTACAAGGGGTTTCCCGTCCCACAACAGATCTCTCTGTAGGTCTTCAATTTCTCTGAAATAGGATGCCGGAACTAGGTCCGATTAGTTCTGTAATGCATACAGAAAGCAGGGCAGAGGCATCATTTTAAAAAGAGGCGCTTTGCACAGCAGCAAGAGCAGAAACGCCTTCCAGCTGGCTATTTCTTACTTCAATCTTTGCAATGGTGGAAGCATATTGCGTTGGAATAGGAGTTTCTGGTCTGAGGTGACAAAAATCCCTAGTTATTTGAAGCCAACTGTGGAGATCTGTATAGGGCAACCCTGGGGTGGGGTGTGTGGGGCACCGCTGAGGACATACAGGAGGGACTTTCTCCAGTTAATGGAATATCCGGAGTATCTACCAAATATTGTGAAGATCTACAGGACACTTATAAGTGATGATTTTGGGGAGGCTAAAAACAGCAGAATGTTGCCCACATATAATGAGATGCAGTCCTCCCAGTCTGAGGACCAACGCAGTCCATGGATCACTGGATCTCTATGAATCCAAGCAGCCAGCAGTTCTAGGGAAAGGGCAAAGAGGAGAGAAGAAAGAGGGCAGCCCTGACAAGTTCCTCGACTCATTTTGAATACACCAGATGTTTTGTTGTTAACCACAACCTGAGCCAGGGGCTCCGAATAGAGGAGTCTGACCCACTGGATGAAGTTCGGTCCAAACCCCATCTTCACGAGGACTGCAAAAAGGTATGACCATTCAATGGTATCAAAAGCCATGGTCTCATCTAGTGACACAATTATCACAGCCTCCTGGATCGTGGCTACTCTCCGCAGAACACCATACCCTCTACGTAAGTTCAGGGCGGTGTTTCGGTGTGGCATGAAGCCTGATTGGCCAGGGGGAACAAAACCGTTGATTACTTTGACGAGGCGATTCGCCAAGAGTTTAGCTAGAATTTTAGATTCCGCATTGAGTAGGAAGATCGGCCTGTAGGAGGTGCAGGTAGTGTTTGGTTTACCCTCCTTATGAATGGTTATCAATGTAGCTATCCTTTAGTCCAGTGGGAGTATCCCCAGCTCCCTGCTCGCCTCAAACATGGCATGCAAGTGCGGAGCTTGTGTGTCTGGCCTGAGTTTGTACAGTTAGATAGGTAGTCTATAAGGGTCTTGCCTGATTGGAGATTCCTGATAGCGAGCGCTATTTCGTCGTTTGTAAAGTCGCTCTCTAGGAAACTCCGGTCATCTACAGTCACCGTGGGAAGCGCTATGCCTGGGAGTCATATTCAGTATATGGCATGCTTGTTCGGTGGACTTCACTATAGTGTGTAGCAAACTGATTTGAAATTGCCTGAGGGTCAGTCATGGACCTGCCATATTTATCTATCATTTCAGGTACCAGTCTACTAGCCCATTCCTTCCTATCAAGCCAAGCGATTAGCTTCCCTGCCTTGTCCCCCAGATCATATATTCTGCCCTGTGTCTCTCTCCCCAGGGTTTTAGCTCTGTCTGTGGCCAATGCTTTTTAGTCATCTCTTTTGAGCTTTAATCTGTGCCATTTCTCCTGAGTAACCCCTTCTTCTAAGTCTTCCTCCAGCCGGAGGACCTCATTTTCTGCTTCCACCAACTCTTTCAATCTCTCCTTTCGCATCCCTGCTATTAGTGACAGTGCTTGCCCCCGTATCACTGATTGAAATGCATTCCACAGGACCTGGGTGGATTCAACCGACCCTTCGTTTTCTCTGAAGTAGTGGTCAAAAGCTTGGAGTAGTGCTTTTCAGACTCCTGGAGATACCACGGATTTATGGGAGCAATTCTGCCCTCCCTCCTCTGTCCCAGAACTATTTGCGTCCACACCGGGAAGTGGTCGGAGATACCCCTTGCTTGCCATGTGTCTAATATTTTGGATATTTGCCAACTGGGATCCCGGAACCAGGAGATAGTCTACACAGGAGAGACTGTGATGTGTCCCAGAGTGAAAAGTGTGCTGGATACTATCTGGGTGGTAGGCTCTCCAGACATCCACTAGGCCCAAGGCCTCCAGAAAGTCAGGAAGCCATCGATATGAAGCCCCAAGATCCCTTGGGGGGTATCGGTCTAAGGAGCCTGAAACAACTGAATTGAAGTCACCTCCCACCACCAAAAGGCCCTCCGGAAGCGAGATTAGTATTGAGCTCAGATCTTTAAATTTACCGCTATGAAGGCCAGGTGGCACATAGACCTACATGAACGTTATTGTGGTCCCCTCCCATTGTCCTGTGATTCCTATGTACCTACCCTGGTCATCCGACCATGTGGAGGATATTGTGAGAGGAAAGGAGTTCCTCAACATTATACCGACTCCCCTGGAGCCAGTAGTGAAACCTGCGTGGGCCACAAACTTGTAGCCCCATCTGTTTAGTGCCTTACAGGAGTTACCCACCAGGTGCGTTTCTTGGAGCAGGATGACATCTGGGGCTTGCCGTCTAATCTATTGTAGGACTGCGCAGCGTTTGACCTTATCCCCAAGCCCGTTGACATTCCAGCTCAATAAAACACTTTTGTCCCATTGTGTACTCATTAGACTCTGCATAAGGCATGGAATCCTCTCGATAATTGCACATTGGTCCTGTCGATTCAATAACAACATACAAAAACTCTGAACCCCCAACCCAACAACCCCCCTCCCTACTTCCCTGCACTCTGGGCTTGAAATTGCCCATTTATAGAACTATGCCTGTCGCCCAAAGTATGACCCAAAAGTAGAAAAGTGGGGGATGAAGTGCCCCGCCCCATCATCCTCCCTCTACTATCACAGTGGAGGCGCACCCGAGAGGGCCAAGTCACAGGATTACCACTCCATTTACCATGTAATGTGACCCCAAACAGCCGTAGTCAGTTATTGTTCCTTGATACCAGTTCCTGTTGCAGATATGAACACTGCACACTGGGGAGGAGAGTTCTTGCAGTTAGAGCCCCGACCAGCCATTATGACTGTGGAGGTTATTTCCGTCCGCTCCTGTACAAATCTCCAACCACTCAGCTGCTGACTTGGGTAATCAAAGAACCAGGCTTTTCCGTTTGCTTCCACCCGGAGCTGAGCCAGGAATAGCATTGTGTACTTCATACCTTTGTCTCTGAGTTTCTTTTTGATGGCAAGAAAAGATCGGCTCTGTTTCTGTACCGCTTGCGTGAAGTCCGGGAAGAAGGTGATCTCAGCATTTTCGTAGCGGAGCGGTGGGGCTACCATGGTGTTTTGGACTATCACATCCCTGTCACAGAAGTTTAGTACCCTTGCCAATATTGGACGATGGGGGGTGCCTGGTTTTGGTCGACCCTCAGGAACTCTATGCGCCCGCTCAGTTACAAAAAACTTTCCCAGGCCTTTGGGTTGCAGATGATTGAGGATTAGGTCTTCCACGAAAATATCTGGGGTTTGCCCTTCCGCTTCCTCCGGCACTCCCAAAATGCTTACGTTATTCCTCCTGAAATGTCCTACTGAGACGTCCTTCATAATCATCTACCTTATTTTCAGCGAATTTTTTAAAAGTTTGCAGTTCCCGAATTTTTCTTTGTAGGTGGGAGGTGTCTTCCACTAGGCTCGCCGTTATCTCCATTTGCTTGACCTTTTCGTTGATTTTCGGGAGGTCAGCCCTGATGAGAGTCACTTCAGACGATATTGTGTAAATTATTTGCTCCAGCGATGTTTTGATCCCAGTTATTGCTGCCATGACATCTTTAAGAATGAGTTCCGGGAGGCCCCCCTCTGGTTTACCCGTCGATTTGTCCCTGGATTGTTGGTCTTGGAGTGTCGCTTTAGGAAATGTGTAGCGATCCAGTTTGTTTTGTTGGGTTAATTTGGGGCCACTCATTGACAACATTTTAGCCATTTCGAAGATGGTTACTGCAACGCTGTAGTGCGGCAATAGAAGTCGGGTCCAACCACTGCTCTTTCTGAGGAGACTGCGAGGGAGTATATCTCCTTATGCGTCCCAGTCCCTTGAGTGCTGCAGTATTGTGGGTCAGAGGGGAAGGGAGACAAGGGATGGAGATATTAGTCCCTCAGCAAAACTGCCCTTGATAGTGCTTGATAGGTGGGGGGGCGCTTCCAACGTCCCCACTGCTGCTGGCGTTGCAGCTTCTCCCTTGACGGTGCCCACAGAGCTCTTACTACCACTGCCACGTTGCAGAGGGGCTGTCACCCTCTCATGGGCTGTACAGTTGGGGATTGCCTCCTCCAGTTGTGCCTGTTAGCACTCAGGTTTGAGCCACTGGAGGGGCTCTCTCTCACTCTCTATGCGCCTGGTATGGAGTCGCTGCAGTTACAGGCCCCTTTTGGCGCGGGCGTCACCAGTAGGCCAGGGAAGTACTGCTGGAGCCTGGACAGGATTGCTACTGGGGGGGGAGGGTTCCTCCGCTTTACTACGCTCTTTCACCCCCCCAGCTGCACTTCTCCCTGCGTCGCAACACCACAATGCGTGCCACAACACAGGAATACCTCTTGTGGGCTTCCCCTACATTCCCCGGCGATTTAATGCTGGGCTCAAGCCCGACGCCTCCCTCTTGCCTCTGGCCTGGCACTATGACTCCGCTTGCGGTCTTGCAGTGCAAATGTTATCATCCTCAAAGTTCAGGTCAAGCGCCCGGGCTCGCACCAGACACCTGCTCCCTCTGCTCCAGTGTTCACTGCAGGGCCCGGCTTGGGCGTCAGTGCAGGTCAAAACTCAGCACGATCGGAACTCTGGCTACTGGAGGCCACCCGTTTTAATTCTTTCAACGCTGGGGTTGGTATTGATGGAGAAAGGACGTGTATAAAAGAGACTTGCTCGGACGCAATCCTCTCATATAAACCTGTAAAGAAAATAATTAATCCGTATTTATGTACTAATATGCATTAAATTTCACATATTTAGCGAAGAGGGGAAGCTTGTCTATGTGTTTTTCTAACAAGTAACCACTTGGCCTGGGTGCAATGTTGCTGTGCCACTTTTAGTGGCAGAAAATCCTTCCAATTTTAGTACCAATAGAGAAATGTATACATTCCATTAATCAAAACCCAATAAAACAAGATCAAAATAAATGCATAAACCATAGGCTGGTAATTTTTACTCAAATTAAATGATACATGAACATCGTATAAATTATAATTTTATCAATATTATTTGAAATCCATGACACGTTTAAAGAGTTGCCCTATGCATTTCGGGCCGGAAGGCCCTTCGTCCGGGGCTCAATCTGAAAAAATAAAAATGAATCAAATGTAACTACATTCATATTACAATGTCCAAGGCACAGACTAGTACAAAATTGTTCAAAATACTAGGTACTACATATCAAGATATAAACAACATGTAATACTGATAAAAAAAAACGGGGATTATAACATGGCAAGTAAATCCCTAGGGGATTAAGAATGTCCATCAAACCCATGCTTTTCGGGTTCCATCTAAAAAAAGACTTTATGGATCGTTGGTATGCTGTACTGAATAAATGTTCGCTAGATTTGATTCTGTTACTAATTGAGGAGTTGGCAGTGGTTATCAAGGAAATCACGGAGGAAATCACCCATATTCAGACGGATTTAAAGACAAGAATGGAAGCAGATGATTGGTCTAAGGTTTGGGAGAAATGAATGTAAGATTGGACGTTTACTCTAAAGATTTACAGGAGGGCAAACATAGGAAGTATAAAAGGGACACACTTGATTACAAGTTAAATGAGGTTTACACTTGGGTGGAGGTGTACGCCCAAAGGAGAACATACTTCAAGAAAACCCCGAATACTTCTTCAGAAGAAAGCATCGCCACCGAGGGCGACACCAACATAAACAGACCCCACCTAGACCAAGCAAACCCACCGACAATTCTAGTGATGTTACCAGCGAAGTGAGATCAGATACAGCTTCTTCATCAAAGTCTTTTTTACCTCAGGACGTGGATGTCAGTCAACCACCGGGCAAAAATTCAGCAAAACCAGGCGAAGTCAAAGAAAAAACAAAGCCAAATTTGAGGAGTCAGAAACAAATGCAGTCATAAATATTTCATCAGTTGAAATTAATAAACATCAACTTAACGTATTGAACAAAGGACTAGGATTTGTTCTTACTTATCACACTAATTCCTTGGAAACTGAAGTTGACATTTTCAAATTCATGAGAATATTAAGTTTGAAATACTTTTTTTCATCAATGCCCATGGAAATTACTGAGCAGATAGAACCAGAGTTCACAGAGTTCAAACCCAAATCTACGTTTCAAGCACCGACATCGCACAAAGTTTTAGACACCTTTGAGAACCTGGTTCTTAAAGATCTCATGAAAATTAAGACTCGCAAAGGTATTTCATCCAATCTAAATAGACATGAAAAGGCAACATTGCAATCCTTGTAAAGGGACACCCGGATTCTCATACAGCAAGCAGATAAAGGTGGCGCAATTGTTATCATGGATCGTCATTGAACATATTTCTGACACTGAGATTTATTTGAAATTAGATCAAGATCCGATTAATGAATTGCGGACCACTTTAGATCAGATTCTACAACACGCACAAGACATGGAGTGGATTTCACCAAAAACACAACGTTATCTCACAGTGCAGAACCCAAGAAGACCAGGGCTGTACATGCTGCCTAAGATCCATAAGGATCTCACCAATCCACCTTGCAGACCTATTGTCACCGGTTGCGGCACCATCTTTGAGCCCATTGGCCACTACATTGATTTTTTTCTTCAACCGTTTGTTCAGGCTTGATACTCATACACCAAGGATACCACACATTTTTTACAAAAATTGGCAGGTATCATGTTACAAGATGAGGTAATTCTATGTACCTTGGATGTCAAGCGTTGTATACGTCCATCCCCCAGGAGGGAGGAATGGAGGCAGTGGAATGGGCTCTCCTCAGACAAGATAACATGGGAGCAGATAAAGTCTTTATTCTGGAAATGTTGCATTTCTGTCTTCACCACAGTTATTTCGAATGGGATAACTCTTTCCATTTGCAGTTGAAGGGCACGTCAATGGGTTTCTCTGGAGCGCCGGCGTACGCCAACACCTACATGGCTAGATTCGAGGATAAGTACATGCTTAACAACCAAGATTGGTCCAACAATATTTTGCTTTACTGTCGATACATCGACGACATCTTCCTAATCTGGCACAACAGTATGGAACTGTTGGAGTTGAAAATTGCTGAACTCAATACCTATGATGATAATATTCAATTCACCAAATCCATTGATCGTAGAATGTTGCCTTTCTTGGATGTACTGGTAAAAATTGAGGACAATACCATTCAGCCTGAAGTTTACCATAAATCCATAGACCAAAATACAGCTTTACTGTATTCCAGCTTTCATTCAAAGAATCTTATTGATAATCTCCCTTACTCACAGATGTTAAGAGCTAAAAGAATCTGCTCAGATGAAACAACGCTACAGACTAATTTAAATGTGATCAAACAAAAATACAGTCAAAAGAAATACCCTACCGCACTTCTTGAAGAGGCAGTGAAAAAAGTACAAGCACACACACGGACAAGTTTGTTGGATACCAAAACTAAGACCAGTCTGAACAGACAAGTGTTTGTTTCAAAGTTTTATACCAGTTTTATACAGTTCATACAAAATTAAGAAATGTATCAATAAGCATTGAGACATACTAGCCGATGAAAGCGACTTTAAGGATCTATTTGTCAACAAACCTGTCGTGTCTTTGAGTATGATCCGAGAGGCCCGGTCATCATTTCAGACAACTTGTTTATTGGCATTTTGTTATTTTACAGTTTTGCATCTTCAATCCACGCAGTTGTTCATAGAGTTATCGGGCATTCTTCCGGGATTCCCGCGTTCGACGTGCAGTAGAGGTCAGTATTTCAGTCAGGTGTATTATTATTGTTTTTGGTAGGTTGGACCACAGTAATGTAATTCGGATTCCCCTCTAATACAGTGTCCACTAATTACAGTTACACTGTGTGACAGACTTTCATGGCCCTGAGGGCATGGTTTTTCTCAATTTGGAATCTTGTGGAGTAATTTTTGTCTTCATATTGTGTATGTGTTAGACATTGACAGTGCATTGTATCCACCATTTTGTTGATTGTTTTGCGTCTACACTTTCTTATATTTTTTCATTTGTCTCTCATTCTGTTGTTCTAAGGTGCATTTACTTGCCATGCTATAATCCCCGTTTTTTTGATCAGTATTACATGTTACGTATTGTTTATATCTTGATATGCAGTACCTAGTATTTTGAACAGTTTTGTACTCGTCTGTGCCTTGGACATTGTAATATGAATGTAGGTACATTTGATTCATTTTTATTTTTTCAGGTTGAGCCCCGGACGAAGGGCCTTCTGGCCCTAAATGCATAGGGCAACTCTTTAAACGTGCCATGGATTTCAAATGTTATTGATGAAATTATAATTTATACGATGTATCATTTAATTTGAGTAAAAATTACCAGCCTATGGTTTAATGCATTTATTTTGATCTTGTTTTATTGGGTTTTGATTAATGGAATGTATACATTTCTCTATTGGTACTAAAATTGGAAGGATTTTCTGCCACTAAAAGTGGCACAGCAACAGTGTGCCCAGGCCAAGTGGTTCCACTTGATTTTGTTTTCAGTTAGTTTACACACATAAGGGACATTGTGTATGCCCAGACAGCACGCTTTAGATTACCAAGATTTATGCGAGATTAATTTGTAAAAAATAGGAGTGCCCCTTCCTATCTAGTTCGCATTTCTAACAAGTAACCCAAATGCCATTAAAGATGGCTGCTAACGCGCGAAATTGTATTGCGCATGCGTCAACTGCATCTACGTAGGATGATGTCTTAACGCTTGGAGGGAAAAATCCACTTCTGCGCACTAGCATTTTAGATGGCCGTTTGAAACTTACATACTACGCATCTGCTTTGCTGAAACTATAATTTATTTATATACTAAGTGCTATTGAATAAAAAGTCTTTATAAATAAATGGGGTTAGAGTAGAAGTAGGTGGTATACAGTGGATTAATTTACTGTTGATTCTAATACTTTGTCTTTTGACCTCTCTAATAGTTCGTATTTGATCTTCGTAGAAATGCAAAGGTCTGCCACCCACGTGGGTCTTGGGCAGGTGCATGAGAGACAACTCCGAAGTAGTGAGCTCAAGTCTTGGGACCCGGCCAAGGACATTCTCCACTCAAGACCTGGGAACCAGTTGAACATCCTGAAGATTCAATGGACAACTGTGAAAATTTTATATAATGTTGTTAATAATATTTGCTTATTTGGGTGGGAAATGAAGCATGGGAGAACAAATTATTGGGTGGGAACTTAAAACAGTCAACTGTAAGAAAATATTGAAAACTTGGCATGGTGTGACGATCATCCCCTTAGTTTGTCCAATCAGAAACGGCAGTTTCATAAAAGCTGAAACATTTAGGGGTGCTACATGCCAAGTATAACTGGGGTAGTTTAGTTAGATTGGTGTGGTGGGGGTCGCATCCAAATGCTGAGAGACTGAGATGCTGTCCGAATGCTGATCGATTACCCAAAGAAGCAGACTTAGAATTTCATGAGCAAATAGAATTTGAAAGAAGATCACAGAAGAACCGAGGAAGTGATAGAAATTAGAAGAAGATCGCGGAAGAATCGAGGAGAAAATAGTGTCAGAGAGGGGTGAGACACAGGCGTCGAATACAGAAGAGGTCATCTATCCTGTCCTGTCCTGTAGTACCTGTCGACAGAAATTTATGGGCCCATAGACTCTTGATCAGAGGGGTCTGATTCTCGCACCATCCTAGGTAAATATAATCTATGTGGTGTCAATGGGCTTTTCTTTCTCTCTATCCTCTCTCTCTTGGGTACTTGTCATTGTGAATTTTCATAGAATACTGAGCATTAATCCGATCTTACTTCCTCAGGATATGATGGAGTTGACACTGTAATTTGTTTTGCTCATATGATTAATTAGATCAACTCTTTAACATTTTCTCGAGTCTGTTATTCATTTAAGAAGCAATAGGGTAAATACATTTTAGGTCATATCATCAGTACTTTCAACTAAAAGAAAGATCCATTGGTTATGAGAGGGGTTCGGATCAGTAAAGAATAGGGATTAGACAAAGCCCTTAAATAAAGTTGAACCCACGCCTTGCCCCCCTTGCCACCAGCGGTGTTGGCCAGCCTATGTGAGTGAGTGTGTTTTGTGGGTCCAGATGAATGTAAATGGTGTTAGGTTTCCGCAGCTTGGTAACTTCCGCTGGATCAGTATACTTTCCGACAGCTTCTGCGCTCAGGGGCCGGATTTCTGTGGTGGATAGTTGTGAGGGAGGCGGGTAGGGCGGAGCGGATCTAGCTCGCGGCCATCGTGCTACGCAGCGTAGCCAAGCCCCCATCGCTGCCCTTTTTTTGATGCAGAGTAACACATTAAGATTATTTGCTGCAATTCAGTGAGTCAAAACCTTGTAAATGAGGCCCTCAGTGTCTTGCCAGACTCTACTAGGCTTTGAGATTAGCTAGTCCTTAGGAGTATCCTTTTCTGCTTTCCTCCATGTTAACCATCAACTTTCTCATGAGAATAGGAGGCCATGTTGCTGTTTAGGGGAGTCTGAATAGAAAACACATTTATACAATAGCAGCCTGCATGGCTAGCGGGTGGTGAGGCCGGGGGAGCTGAAGGGGGAGTCTAGTTGTGATTGATCTGAGAGCCAGGGGCTGGAGGGGTGCAGGCTGTAATGCAGCCTGCATGGAGAACAGGGAAAGTGCGCATGACTGGTTTTGGTGACCAGAGAGGGCAAACCAAAAAGTAATTTCGCACTTGAGGGGCAAACCACTCCTCTCCTGCCCTGATCCCAGAGCACAGCAGACCTGCCCACCGTCCGGCCGCAAAGCAGCCGGAAAAATAAAATGATAATAAAGCAAAGTTATTATCATTTTATGTTTCATGCTTTGCACTGCTCAAAAGCAGAGGGACAACGCTCATCCGCCATAGCGGAGGAGCCACCACTGCATTTATATATCCAAAACATAAACCTTCTCAGTGCACTGATCATTCACATGTTACAGGTATTGGATATTAATTATTGAATCCCTCTTTGTGCATTGCAAGGAAAGTTGCATTTCCTTTGTAAGTTTAAGGGTCTACTGTATAATGGCCATAGCAACTTGTTCTTCGTGTCCTGTTAAAGCCTCGCCTCCGGGCTTCTCCCACTGCCCCATGGCTTCTCCCGCTGCTTGTTTGCCTTCCTCAGACCTGGGCATCTGCAGGCAACAGACACATATGGAACGCGAGTTTATCCCATGAAAAATGTGGGGATGTGCTCGGAAGCTCTGCAATGAACGCAAACGTAAAGTTGACTTTTATGTGCTTTACGTTGCAGTAACTTATTGAAATTGCTTTCCTATTGCTGTATAATCATGACAAGCAATGGGGTAACCCTATACCAGTTTGTGGACCTGGGTACAGTTCGATATAGAAAAACAATGGTCCTCAAACCTATCTTTTGCCAGTTATAAGTCAATTACTTTACTCAAACCTTTCAGAGCTCATGAAATGTCCCGCTCTTAGAGTTAAATAAATCCTAAGTAAGTAAGTTTAGAATTTTGTCTTAAGTTAATTCTGTGAATCGGGTTCTTAATATGTGAACCTGTGAACGTTGTGGCTGGCTTAATAAACATATCTGACTCCGGTTTAAAAATGTAACCCATGGCAAAAGTGGCTGAGACAAGGAAAGGTAGGTGAAATGGCGTAGTTTCCAACAGCCTCTTCCAGAACCTTCTTCGAGCAAAGGCGAGTGGTCTCCCACGCACTGGTTCACATATGGCTGAAAGCTGAGACCCTCTGCTTAGTCTCAGACAGACACTGGTGCTGTCGGTAGGATTCCTGTCCACTGTGCCAACAGCTGGCATGGGAGGGGCAGTGCTCCTTAGCAGACCAGCTAGAAGCAAGGAAATACACCAGTCACTCCTAAACTGGGATGACAGCCCTCCAATGGACGCCCCATCAGGAATGGAGCCACTTCTTTGCAACTGACAGGCGTGGGTGTCCTGCTGTGCAAGGAAGTGATTTAATACATGGGCGGCGGGTCTCCGGGTCTGGCTGTTGGACAGATAGACACATACAACCCTGGTTGACTTTTACCCACTCCAAGATCATGGCTCGACCACTCTGCACTAAGAATTTCATACAAATGGAGTAATTGGTTCCATACAACAGCTCTGAAAAGCGCCTTTTGAAAAGTGTGATCTTGCGAGTTTGAGCCGGGGTGTGATGATGATCTTCATATACATGCCTATTTATAAATGTGTGCAAAATCAGTGCTGTAGTGTAGATGCATTTTGGAAAAAAATCATTGCATCTGGGGAGACTGGGGTTGTCCAACCTAAGCCCAGGAGCGCTGGGTCCATCCTCGATTTTCAGGACAGTCATATAAACAAACGTGCTACGTAATTGACATTGTCAATAGTTATCCTGAAAACCTGGCTTGGACCTGCTTATTGAACACCCTTGACAGAGACTCCTGCAATACCACTTTCAAGTGAAATATTAGTAACGTGGCATACGCCCCCTGCATTATTCATTTTAAGTAAAAAAAATATATATATACAATGCGAAGAGAGCACAATTATTTCAATATTATTCGTTCACATTATTCAACATACGTAAAACGGATGTCTTGGGGAGATTTTGAAGTAGAAAAAGGTTACAAGGGACAATGAAGGGTGTAGGCTTGAGCCGGGATTTCAAATGAAATTCACATATCTTTTCTTTGTAGCTTTCCTTAGTACATGCGAGGCCTATACATGGGTCAAATAGCTGGGCAAGGAAAAAGGGCAACACATATGACTTACACATTGAAAAAAAGAAGGCTCTACAGGAACAAAATAACACTGTCGGCAAGGTACATTAGTAAACAAAATAACTGGGAATGTTCACAAATGACAGCAATGGTATACAAGCGTGCACACCTCGCGCTGAAACAAACAAAAAAAAAAGATGAGTAGAGGAGAGGAGGTTGCAGCAGGGGGAGTGGAGAGAGGAGCAGAATCATTATGATATGCTTATTTTCAGTTTGTCCAACCCATAATCAATTACCCGGCAAAGGCCAACATTTTTCATCAGATATCGACGGACTCCTAATAAAAACGGGCACCTCCTCCTCGTAAAGCAGGTCATAAAGTAGAAAACAGAGACAGGTGTGTGTAAGATTAGGCGTGGTTTGTGTGCGATGAAGGTTTATGGTATGCTGTGCCTTGATACTAATCTCGATCGGCCACTGGGAAAGGAACTGGCCGAACAGGTTTGGCTTCAGGCAGTGGAGTCAGCTTGCCCAGGTCACAGAGAAGTCAGCAAAGGTGTACGTGTCCTTCAGACTCGTTTTGGCCTTAGTCATCCGCCTATGTGAGGGCAACCACAAAATGGCTGCCGTATACAAAATGGAACCCAAGGGTTCAGGACGGAATCCCTGATTTACTGGTGATCTAGCCGTTCGAGTACGCCGAGAATGACTGTATATAGTATACTCGTCATTCTCGGTCTGCTGATACCAAAATCGTCATGTTTCGACGATATTTATGACACAGGTCCAGAATTTTCAGTACCACAAAAGGCGAATCCATTTATAAAGGTCTTTTTCCTAGGCAGCGCATGAGCGCTGGCTAGGTGAGACCTAAAAAAAGGGTGTAAAGGGAACAAGAAATACCCAGTGCAGATAAGAGCCATTAATCCTTTGGGAGACTCTGAAGGAACTAGTCTTGGGAAGAAGGATCAGCTTTAATGGAGGTGTGTCACTATACTGGAAATGTATTGCTATCAGATAAGCAAAGTCAAAAATAAAGACCAGTAGTCGAAGCAACAGATGGAATGTGACTTTAACCCATGAATAACGTGTGTATGGGCACGGAAGCCCTGCATTGATTGAAAATGTGAGGTCGACTTTTACTTGCTTTATGTTGCAGTAATAGACTGAAACTATTCTGTTATTGCTGTACAAATGCCATTCTGAAATGCAAGGCGTTTGCCTCAGTAACTTTCACTTGTGCTTTTTTTACTCTAAAACATTCAGACAGCACTGAAACCAGTCTTGGAAATGATTCATGGTGTGGGGCGGGTAGACCTTGTGGGAACAGAGGAAGTTACCATTTTATGGCAGTGCTTTTGCTCCGGTTTATTTGTTTTTCTCAATAAATAAAACTCCATCCTATCTATTTCACTTAAGGCATTTCATAAGGGACTCTCCAAGTATCAGAGAACCACTCTTTGTTATTTTATGTTAACTTATATTACCTGTTATCTGCATAATGGAACATTCTCCATTTACGTGGTCTCTTTTGGGGGAGCAGGGTTTATTTCCTAATGCAGGTTCTCACGTGGTGCAAAGAGGACACAAGCTTTGTGTCAACTGACACCATTAAATATATCCACAGGCACAGCAGAAAGTTGTGCACTGATGCTTAAGCTCCAATGCAGTTTTCAGCAAATCTAGGCACTAGTGCTTTCCGCCTGTTGTGATTCATCTGTGCGATTAGAGACCAATTGCATTGCAAACCCTGTGTTCGTTACTGAGATTTCCTGGTAGTTATTGTACTACTTTAATTCGCCACGCGCTGTATGTTTACAAAGGGGCATTGTTTATATGTCCCACCAACTGGGGCCAAAGGGTCACGATTATGTTTTTTTGGGCTGCTCAGAAAAAGAACATCAAGACTAACTAGCGACATTTTAATATATCCACCAGCACACCGAATTTACATTTCTGTGATGGCCATGTTTTAATGTTTTTTAAATTTTTTGTTATCACTTTCTTTCTCTTGTCGTATTTCTACTCCTATTTTTCATCCCCTTTTCTCTCCTTTTACCCATCCCTTCCCCAGAGCACGCCCCCTGCTCTAGCAATGTCTGAATTTCTCTTCCTGTGTGCACCTCAAACACTACAGAGGATACATGTTAATTTCATAAACGTACACACACTTCTTTGTAGGCTCCACTTATTTATACATTTAGTTACAGTGCATCAATAATTTAATGGATTAATCTTCAAACCACCCCCAACAGCTCAAATACCATGTTCACTGCCAAAACTACTGCCAAACAGTCCATTGCTGAAATATGCAATAATATACTGCATGGCTAAACACTTATAAGCTCCCAAAGGCGAGACCGATTGCATTGCAAGTGCTTGTTTTTACATGTACTGACAAGCACCATCCCATTCAATTTTTGTTTAAGTCAATGCCGTGTGCACAATCACGACCTGCCCTTGTGTTGTAAATGCTTTCTGATGAGCTAACTTGTTCAGAGATAGACAGTTATCTTAAAAGTGCAATGAAGCAAAGGAACAGCCTGCCATCCTAATGCATTTCCTCTCTTGTTTCTATGATTATTTTCTCCTGGAACATGAATTGGTTGATTTACTTGTTTTATGTGCTGTATTTGATTCCATAATATGATAATAATTTTATAGATTTTATACTGTTCCTAACTAAGTGGCTTTAATTTGCCAAATAAATAAATATTGATTGAATGAAGACCTATCTTTGTTAGAAACCAAAATCCTTGCATAAACAAAGAGCATTTGTAAACTTTTGAATAGAAAATTGACCAATTGATTAGTAAGCTTGCAAAAGTCCTCTCCAAATATCTCATGGTAGAAATAGTACAGAACTGTCTTGTTTATTCATATTCTTTATAGTATTCAATAATAGGTTCATCAGCAGTTACTGCTGAATGTTCCTTCACATATGATGTGTCTTACTTTTGGTCCTTTCCAGATGAGAGCAGCCTCCGTGACTACTCCTTTCTCGATCACTGAAACTTTTTTTTAAGACCCCCCTTCCCTACTCCTTTTTGGTATCAAATTAAAAGATATGCATCTATGATCTGATATCTCTTTTCTGGGAGGCTTGTCCCTTTGCAGTATCATAACTTTGAGACGACCTGATCACTTTCAGCACTTCAAGTTACACCACACATTCTTACCTGCCATTTTCACATTATCCTCAGTCCCAATTTCTTTCCTGTTGGATCATGTTGCCCACAACTGATCAATCAATGCCTATGTACTTAGAGCTCTGGGCAGATGCTCACACCTTGGGCCCTGTTTAGGTTTCGCCTGCACAGCACTTGCGAAATCTATTGTGTTTAATATAAATCTTAAAAGAGGCTTACATTCTGCCCTTACATTTTATTGGTTTGTGTGCTTACCACTTACTTTTCCTCCATTTCTATTGGCTGTCACACACTATTTCCTGTTGTTCCGCATGTGTTTGCACATATAAGTTTTCCGAGGCCCAAGTACTCCTTTTCATCTGCAGAACTTCTTTGTGAGGCTGCTTTCTTAGGCATGATTGTATAGGATGTTGAGCCAATGCCAAGATTTCGAACTCGGCTCCCAAGCTCCAAGGTGGCAGTTATGGATGTTACATCACAACCTCTGTCCTGCCCCTTCTCTTCTTAGTACTCTTGTTTAGCAATCGTAACTGGGTTACTTCGCCGCTGCTCCTTTCAAACCCTGCTAATGCAGCCCCCCTCTCAGTCTACAGCTCATGTTTTGCCTGCCCCCTCGCAACCGCGGCTGTTGTTACCGATAAACCCTATTGTATCTTTTATTGCTGTCTAAATCTCTCTTATACCTTAATGTTTGCTTGGCTGCAACGCAAAATAGTTAAAAAAAACATATACATCAATAAATATTAGAGCTCATTGTGTCTCGTTCTCTTCAGAGGAGGTACTGCAGTGAACTCTTTCACTGCGCCCACCTTCCTTACTTTAGCAATTGCGGCTGGGCCACTTTACCACCGTTCCTCGCAAATCCCCCCTCATTGCGGCCCCCTCTTCTTTCAGTCTACAGCTGCTCGAGGTGTCTCATTCTCCTCTGAAGAGGTACTGCCAGCCGAGGAGCAGGACCCACGAGCCTTCCTTTGGGGGCACCAGTCATTTGCAAGTGGTTTAACTTCGGTCTCATCTCCATGAAATGTCGCCAAGGCAGCCCCCTGGACAACCGTGTTGCATGTTGCAGCAGGTGCTGTGGCACAGGGGACAAAAGCTCCATGAAACCCACTGAACAGATTTGTTAACTATGGAGTAACATTGGATTACAATTGTGATTAATGAACGTTTACCGATGTAAAGAAACCCACAGTTTCATGATAAATGAGCGCATGCTTTAGTGATAAGGGGACTCTTGTCACATGGATTTTCACTACTAAATAGGCTGTCACAATCGCAGTTACCATGCAGGCACCAGGGGTATGATTTGGATGGTACAGCAGGTGCAGAGGCACAAGGCCCAAAAGCTCGAGGAAATCCACTGAACACCGAATATTATTGTATTTTGCTACTAAACAAGCAGTGACAAGTGCAGTTACCTTGCAGGCACCAGGGCCATGATAAGGATGGTGCAGCAAGTGCAGTGGCACAGGGGCCAAACGCTCTTGGAAGCCACTGAACACAAAGTATTGCTACATTTGACTACTAAACAAGCAGTGACAATTGCAGTTAACTTGCAGGCACCAGGGCCATGATAAGGATGGTGCAGCAAGTGCAGTGGCACAAGGGCCAAACGCTCTTGGAAGCCACTGAACACACATTATTGCTACATTTGACTACTAAACAAGCAGTTACCTTGCAGGCACCTAGGGCCATGATCTGAATTATGCTGCAGGGTCAGTTTTACAGGGAACAAAAGGTCTAGGAAACCCACTGAACACTGATGAGTATTGCTATATTTTACTTCTAAACAAGCAGTCTCAATGCAGTTACCTTGCAGGTTCAGGGCATCAGGGCCATGATTTTAATGCTGCAGCAGGTGCAGTGGTACAGGGGCCAAAAGCTTCAAGAAACCCACTGAACACCAATGCTTATTGCTATATCTTACTACTAAGCAGTCTCAAGTGCAGTTACCTTGCAGGCTCAAGGGCCATGATTTAAATGGTGCAGCAGGTGCAGTGGAGTGGCACAGGGGACAAAAGCTCCATGAAACCCACTGAACAGATTTGTTAACTATGGAGTAACATTGGATTACAATTGTGATTAATGAACGTTTACCGATGTAAAGAAACCCACAGTTTCATGATAAATGAGCGCATGCTTTAGTGATAAGGGGACTCTTGTCACATGGATTTTCACTACTAAATAGGCTG
Organism: Lissotriton helveticus; assembly: GCF_964261635.1. Taxonomy (NCBI): domain Eukaryota; kingdom Metazoa; phylum Chordata; class Amphibia; order Caudata; family Salamandridae; genus Lissotriton; species Lissotriton helveticus. Next base: position 1,765,060,478 of record NC_136065.1, read on the forward strand.
TCACAATCGCAGTTACCATGCAGGCACCAGGGGTATGATTTGGATGTGTTAGACCTAGGGGATCCTAGACTACATAGGGTAGCCTGGCACAGTAGTGGATATAGCTAAACTCTCAGGCGTTGGTTAAGTGCTTACAAAACTCACTCACAGTAATCCAATGATTGACCACTAAAATAAAAGACACTACACCAGTCTTAGGAAAATACCAGTACCGTTTATAAAAATAATATTCTCTCTTGTTCTTGTTTTAAATAAAAGCAGTACACGAATAATTTACACAGTTCTTATAGTTCTCAAATCACATCCAATACTTTTCCTAGTCAGTACATAAGATTCAAAGGTACATTACATTTGAGATTAGTTACTGTTACTTCCACAAGTTTACTTCTTCAATCACTGGTTACAGAAGGGAAAATTCACATTACAGATTCAATGCGCCACTTGGCATGTACATTACCCTCTCCTCTCAGACTTCAGTGCAGCTCAATAGGTTTTAACCCCCAGCCGAACTTCTCTCAATTCAGGCAGCCAGCTAGATGGCTAGAAAAGATAAGGCACGTTAATAGTGTTGCCCTATATACCATCTATAACTACACCTTCCTGAAGGGAACTGTTGCTAGGCATAAGTCTAACTAGTCGGTTAGATGCGACTGGCCCTGTTAGTTACTGACACCCTTTTGCCCAATCTTGCGCTATTATTCTGTCAGGTATAGGAGTTTAACACTTTATTCCCCTTGTTTGCTGTTTTCCCCCTTTTCTGGTCGGACTAGGTAATTTCAATGCCAGTTTACTATGTGAGTCAGAGGCCGAGTTCTTGTGTCTTAATCCCCAGCAGCAACTCAATTATCCAGTTATTCGGTGTATAGAGGCCGCTTCTGGGCTCCTGGCGAGCTGGCACTGCCGCCTCCCGCTTCCCCTTTATCCCTGCTTACTTGTGCTGGGCAGCGATCCTTCTGTAGCCACCCCTTTGCTCAGTTCTCCTCACTCCGCGCCGACGATGAAGCCTCAGCAGTGTCGACTTCGGGATGGGGAATCGGGAGAGCTTACTTGCTGACTGAACGCTCCGCTGGCGGAACCATGGCGGCGCTTTCCTACTTCCCGCGTCGCTTCAGATGGGAGCTCCGCCTCGGGCGCACCTCCTGTGACGCGGTCGGGTTCTTCCTCACAGCTTCGGATACCGCCTCTGGGCACACCTCTTCCGACGCGCCGAGTCCTCCCACACAGCTTCAGATACCGCCTCTCCTTTCCACAACAGTCGGGTCAGCTGGACACTCTGCACACGTGTGGGTCAGTCAGGCAGAAGGCGCTTCACGCAGGTAGGAGACTCTGCCGGCGTCACTGCCTTATTTCACGGGTAGAGAGCCAGTCACCAGGTTAATGAAGCTGACAAACGCCCCTCAGCCGTGCAGCACAGCTCAGTTCCGATGCTCACTTAGGATGCCCACAGCCTTCAGGGCACGTGAGCAGGACGCTTACAAGGGTCGATTTGGGTTGTAGATTATCAAGGTCTCCTTACAACACGACCCGGGCTCTCCAAATTAATTACAAAGTCTCTGGTCACACTTTAGGGCTGGTGTGACAGTGGGGTTCGGTCAGCCTGAAAGGGGGCACTTCCCAACACGCGACAGCCGGCCCACAGGTCGATCTGGTCACCTCTGGTGCGCAATCCTCCTCCGCAAGTCGCCTCTCTCCTCACTGGTCACTCCTGAGACTACTACAAAATGGCTGCTGGTCACTGGCCTTTTATAGGGTGGCCCGAGACCTGCAGAAGTCACTGGATGCGTCTAGAAAGTTCCTCATGTTAGCCTATAGGCCTGTTCTCCAGTAGTGTCCGTTATGGCAGTTGGTGGACACCATTTTAGGTTTCTGGGTGTCCCTAGATTTTCAAGGGGCATAACTAGGCCTCACAAGTTATGAGGGGAAAATGGCGTCATAACCAAGGAACACCTAGCCCCCTGACAGCACTGAAAAATCCTGGTGGACATATATAAAAAAATAAAAACCGAAACCCTGGGAGGCTAAGGGGGACAAAAATAAATAATATTGGTTAGAGTATCCCCAGATGCAGTCAGGTCTAACACGCGTCCCCCCCAGCTGAAAGTGGGGAGAACTACCCAATCCCGTGGGAGTTCTCATCACTAAGGCGGAAATACCTGGATAGACCGTCTGCATTGGCATGGTCCGATCCAGGCCGGTGTTCCACCCTAAAGTCCATTCCCTGTAGGGAGATGGACCACCTTAACAACTTGGGATTCTCCCCCTTCATTTGCATCAGCCAACGAAGGGGGCGGTGGTCAGTCTGAACCAGGAAGTGCGAGCCAAACAAGTATGGCCGCAGCTTCTTCAGAGCCCAAACCACCGCAAAGGCTTCTCGCTCAATTGTACTCCACCTCCTTTCCCTGGGGAGTAGTCTTCTAGACAGGAAGACCACGGGTTGATCCAAGCCCTCATCATTTAGCTGCGATAACACTGCCCCAATGCCATGTTCTGACGCATCTGTTTGGACAATGAATTCTCTAGCAAAATCAGGGGCCTTGAGAATTGGAGCGGAACACAATGCTTGCTTCAAGGTCATGAAGGCTCGCTGGCAAGCCTCCGTCCAGACTACCCGTCGGGGTTGTTTCTTGGAAGTAAGTTCAGTGAGGGGGGCCACAATGGTGCCATACCCCTTCACGAAGCGACGGTAGTATCCAGTGAGGCCCAGGAAGGCTCGGATCTCAGTTTGAGTCTTGGGGGGCTCCCAGGCTATGATAGCCTCAATCTTCGCCTGGAGGGGCTGCACCGTCCCTCTGCCCACCAAGTGGCCTAGGTACACCACCGACCCCTGTCCGATCTGGCACTTGCTGGCCTTGATTGTCAAGCCAGCCTGTTGCAGGGCATGCAGAACAGCTTGCAAGTGTTGCAAGTGGTCCTCCCAGCTGCTACTGAAGACAGCAATGTCGTCCAGGTAAGCAGCAGAAAAAGCTTCCATACCAGAAAGGACCCTGTTCACCAGCCGCTGAAAAGTGGCAGGGGCGTTCTTGAGCCCAAAGGGCATCACACGAAATTGGTAGTGTCCCTGAGGTGTCGAGAAGGCTGACCTTTCCTTCGCCCCCTCGGTAAGGGAAATCTGCCAGTACCCTGAAGTTAGGTCAAAGGTACTTAAGTATTGGGCAGGTCCAAGCCGGTCGATAAGCTCATCCGCCCGTGGGATGGGATGTGCATCAGTCTTGGTTACTGAATTTAAGCCTCGGTAGTCCACACAGAATCTCAATTCTGGTGTGGTGCCTGGTGGGGCAGCTTTTGGTACCAAAACCACCGGGCTAGACCAAGGACTACTAGAAGGTTCAATCACTCCTAGCTCCAGCATCTTGGCGACTTCACTTTTGATGCTGGCCTTCACCTTGTCTGACAGCCGGTAGATCTTAGACTTCACAGGTGGGCTGTCTCCTGTGTCCACGTCATGGGTATACAGGTGGGTCCTACCCGGGACAAGGGAGAACAGAGAAGAAAATTGCTCCAGGATCTGGCGGCAATCACTCTGCTGTTCAGGAGTCAGGGATGGCGAGAGAATCACTCCCTCCACCGACCCATCCTTTTCTTGGGACGAGAGAAGATCAGGGAGAGGTTCGCTTTCCTCTTCCTCTGCTCCATCGGTCACCATCATTAAGACAACCTCGGGCCTCTCATGATGTGGCTTGAGGCGATTGGCATGCAGCACCCTGTGGGGCTGCCTCGGGGTCTTAAGATCCACCAGGTAGGTGGATTTACCCTTTTTCTCCAATACCTCAAAGGGGCCTGTCCAACGGTCCTGGAGGGCATTTAGCTCTCCAGGTTCCATCACCCACACTTTTTGTCCAGGCTCCAGTTCCACCGGATGAGCGTTGTGGTCATACCACTCCTTCATAACTGCTTGGCTGGCCTCCAAGTTGTCTGAAGCTTGCTTCCACAACTTAGCCATTTGGCTCCGGAAGGCCAGCATGTAGCTCACCACGTCCTGGGGAAGCTTCCTGGGCGTTTGTTCCCATCCAGCTTTCACCAGGCTGAGAGGTCCCCGTACAGGGTGCCCGTACAAAAGTTCGAAGGGGCTGAAACCCACTCCCTTCTGTGGCACTTCCCTGTAGGAAAACAAGAGACAGGGTAGGAGGACGTCCCATTTCCTCCGCAGGCTCTCAGGTAGACTCCTTATCATACCTTTCAAGGTTTTGTTAAACCTTTCCACAAGACCATTGGTTTGTGGGTGGTAAGGAGTGGTAAACCGATAGGTAACGCCGCACTCCTTCCACATAGCCCGCATGTATGCTGAAAGGAAGTTAGTCCCCCTGTCGGACACAACCTCCTTGGGGAAACCCACTCGGGTGAAGATCCCCATCAGGGCTCTTGCCACTGCAGGTGCAGTGATGGTCCTCAGAGGTATTGCCTCTGGGTACCGGGTGGCATGATCCACCAAAACCAGGATGAACCGGTGACCAGCTGAAGTTGGTGGATCCAATGGCCCTACAATGTCGATGCCCACCCTCTCAAAGGGGGTGCTAACGACAGGTAGTGGTTCCAGGGGAGCTTTTAGCTTCACCCCTGTTTTCCCACTGGCTTGGCAAGACACACACGTCCGACAATATGTATCAGACGCCACTTCCATTCGAGGCCAGTAGAAGTGGGGGACAAGCCGTGCAAAGGTCTTGTCCTGTCCTAGGTGTCCTGCCAATGGTATCTCATGAGCCAGTTCCAAAAGAAAGGCTCTAAAGCATTGAGGGACCACCAAGGCCCTGGATGAACCATGTCCAGGTGCCTTGGGCTCACTGTAGAGGAGTCCATCCTCCCAGTAAATCTGGTAGCTCCCTACAATGTTCCCTGCTGCCTGGGCTTTGGCCTGTTGCCGCAGCCCCTCGAGAGTAGGACACTCCTTCTGAGCTTTGCAGAACTCTTCCCGGGAAGGACCTCCCTCCACATGCCATTCAGTAGGGATGAGTAGGTTCTCCAGGGAAGCAACATTCTCCCCTGTGGACTCCAGATCCTCCTCCGCAGGTGGCCCGTCTGTCTCACGAGGTGAAGATGTCGAGGCAGGGTCCTCCGGCCTCCTGTCCTTCTCCTCTCTGGCAGCCGGCTGGGCCATTGTTCCAGGCTCCAGCGTAAGTGAACTCCCCCTTCGGGCAGTCGCGGACCTTGTGCTGACACAAGTCCAGTCAGGGGGTCCCAGCATCTCAGAGTGAGTCTGGTACTCCACCCTCCTCCAAGCATTGTGCTCCATATCATTCCCCAACAGGCAGTCAACAGGCACGGCAGGGCTTACGGCAACTCGAAGTGGACCTGCAACCCCTCCCCACTCAAAGGGAACCTCGGCCACAGGGTAGTGGCCCAATCTGCCGTCAGCCATCACGGCGGGATGGAGTACATCTGGGATGACCTGCTCTGGAGACACCAGCTGACTCCTTACCATAGTCATACTGGCTCCTGTGTCTCTCAGAGCCTCCCCTCTACGGCCGTTGATGGTGACCCACTGCTCATACTTAGTAGTATTAGAGGGCAGTTGGGTCTTTGGAACCATCTCCTTATCTCCCAGGGACACTAAAGTGACACCCGCCCGCTCCCCTCCGTTACCCAAAGGCATCTCCTCCCCGAGCACTACACTAGTTATTCCCGGGGTTTTTCCTCCAGTGGGAGGGGGTGGTCTTTTTGGGCATCTCACATCTCCTTTATAGTGTCCCACACCACCACACTCAAAACAATGAACAACCCTTGGCTGCTGGCTTGGGCCAGGATTAGGGTTGCGAGGGGGGTTACTCTTAGGGATGAATCCTCTGCCCCTTCCTTGTGAAGTATTTTGTGGACCTTTTGAGAACTCCCTCCTATTATCCCCGCCCTCTTTCTTCTGGGGGGCGCCCTGTCCAGACTTCTGGGAATCCCCTCCAGTCCCCCTAGTTGACACCCGGGTACTAACCCAGATGTCCGCCTCCTCAGCAAGCTTCCTGGGGCTGGTCAGCTTGCTGTCCACCAGATGCTGTCGTAGCTCGGGAAGACATTTCTCGAGTAGGTGTTCCTTGAGTATGAGGTCATATAAACCTTCATAGTCCCCTACCTCGCTGCCTTTCACCCAACCCTCTAAGGCCTTTCGGGCATAGTCCAAAAAGTCCACCCAGTTCTGCGTGCCCAGTTTGTGGCTTCCCCGGAACTTCTGCCTATACTTCTCAGGGGTTAGCCCAAACTTCCTTATCAGCGCCACCTTCATGGCAGGGTAGTAGGTTTGCTCACTCTGCTCCAGGGCCAATAAGGTATCCCTGCCAGCAGGTGGCATGTATTTGTATAACCCACCCCCCCAGTGGGCTTCCAAGATCCCATGGGCCCTCATTGAGACCTCATAGGCGGCTAGCCATTTTGCAATATCATCACCTGGTACATAGTTTGCCATGACATCTTTGGGTAAATAGGGTCTGGGTTCTCTGGTGTTCACCTTGGTTTCGCTGCCACCATTTGGAGTGATGTTAGGGGCCTGGAATTCGAGCTCTCGTAGCTTGAACTCGTGTTCCAACCTCCTCCCCTCCCTCCTTTCTTCCAACTCCATTTTTGCTATTTCCCACCTTAACAGTCTTTCCTCTCTCCTGTCAGCTAACTCGGTTTCTGACAACCCTCTCGATGACACACTGCTGCCCTCCCTTGAGGTTGCCTTGGGGCTGATTGACATCTCACCCACCCCCGGGGGACATTCCGCAGTCCTATCAATGACAGTACCTCTGTCCGATTCCTCCTCCTCTACCGTTCCCTCCGTGTGCGCTTCCACCCAGGCTCGCAGACTAGTATGGAGCTCTTCTCTTTTGGCCCCTCGCCTAACGAACACTCCCCTTTCCTGACAGAAATCCTTGAGCTGTGCCACAGTGTAGGTCTCCAGCTCTGACATTTCGAATTCCATCTTGACAGTGAAGAGTGTGGACAGCCACCCCGAAGTAAGTTACAAGGATAGGAAACTCTGAGGGTCACCTCCACCCACCACCAGGAGTAAATTTAGAAAAAACAAAATTCAGATTAGGAGGGCCGCAGGGAGAAAACTCCAGGTGTAGTCCCGTGGTAAGCACTGCGTTACTACTAAGTGAGTGTAAGCACAAATCCGCAATCCCACCGCTGAAACACCAATTATGTTAGACCTAGGGGATCCTAGACTACATAGGGTAGCCTGGCACAGTAGTGGATATAGCTAAACTCTCAGGCGTTGGTTAAGTGCTTACAAAACTCACTCACAGTAATCCAATGATTGACCACTAAAATAAAAGACACTACACCAGTCTTAGGAAAATACCAGTACCGTTTATAAAAATAATATTCTCTCTTGTTCTTGTTTTAAATAAAAGCAGTACACGAATAATTTACACAGTTCTTATAGTTCTCAAATCACATCCAATACTTTTCCTAGTCAGTACATAAGATTCAAAGGTACATTACATTTGAGATTAGTTACTGTTACTTCCACAAGTTTACTTCTTCAATCACTGGTTACAGAAGGGAAAATTCACATTACAGATTCAATGCGCCACTTGGCATGTACATTACCCTCTCCTCTCAGACTTCAGTGCAGCTCAATAGGTTTTAACCCCCAGCCGAACTTCTCTCAATTCAGGCAGCCAGCTAGATGGCTAGAAAAGATAAGGCACGTTAATAGTGTTGCCCTATATACCATCTATAACTACACCTTCCTGAAGGGAACTGTTGCTAGGCATAAGTCTAACTAGTCGGTTAGATGCGACTGGCCCTGTTAGTTACTGACACCCTTTTGCCCAATCTTGCGCTATTATTCTGTCAGGTATAGGAGTTTAACACTTTATTCCCCTTGTTTGCTGTTTTCCCCCTTTTCTGGTCGGACTTGGTAATTTCAATGCCAGTTTACTATGTGAGTCAGAGGCCGAGTTCTTGTGTCTTAATCCCCAGCAGCAACTCAATTATCCAGTTATTCGGTGTATAGAGGCCGCTTCTGGGCTCCTGGCGAGCTGGCACTGCCGCCTCCCGCTTCCCCTTTATCCCTGCTTACTTGTGCTGGGCAGCGATCCTTCTGTAGCCACCCCTTTGCTCAGTTCTCCTCACTCCGCGCCGACGATGAAGCCTCAGCAGTGTCGACTTCGGGATGGGGAATCGGGAGAGCTTACTTGCTGACTGAACGCTCCGCTGGCGGAACCATGGCGGCGCTTTCCTACTTCCCGCGTCGCTTCAGATGGGAGCTCCGCCTCGGGCGCACCTCCTGTGACGCGGTCGGGTTCTTCCTCACAGCTCCGGATACCGCCTCTGGGCACACCTCTTCCGACGCGCCGAGTCCTCCCACACAGCTTCAGATACCGCCTCTCCTTTCCACAACAGTCGGGTCAGCTGGACACTCTGCACACGTGTGGGTCAGTCAGGCAGACGGCGCTTCACGCAGGTAGGAGACTCTGCCGGCGTCACTGCCTTATTTCACGGGTAGAGAGCCAGTCACCAGGTTAATGAAGCTGACAAACGCCCCTCAGCCGTGCAGCACAGCTCAGTTCCGATGCTCACTTAGGATGCCCACAGCCTTCAGGGCACGTGAGCAGGACGCTTACAAGGGTCGATTTGGGTTGTAGATTATCAAGGTCTCCTTACAACACGACCCGGGCTCTCCAAATTAATTACAAAGTCTCTGGTCACACTTTAGGGCTGGTGTGACAGTGGGGTTCGGTCAGCCTGAAAGGGGGCACTTCCCAACACGCGACAGCCGGCCCACAGGTCGATCTGGTCACCTCTGGTGCGCAATCCTCCTCCGCAAGTCGCCTCTCTCCTCACTGGTCACTCCTGAGACTACTACAAAATGGCTGCTGGTCACTGGCCTTTTATAGGGTGGCCTGAGACCTGCAGAAGTCACTGGATGCGTCTAGAAAGTTCCTCATGTTAGCCTATAGGCCTGTTCTCCAGTAGTGTCCGTTATGGCAGTTGGTGGACACCATTTTAGGTTTCTGGGTGTCCCTAGATTTTCAAGGGGCATAACTAGGCCTCACAGGTTATGAGGGGAAAATGGCATCATAACCAAGGAACACCTAGCCCCCTGACAGCACTGAAAAATCCTGGTGGACATATATAAAAAAATAAAAACCGAAACCCTGGGAGGCTAAGGGGGACAAAAATAAATAATATTGGTTAGAGTATCCCCAGATGCAGTCAGGTCTAACACGCGTCCCCCCCAGCTGAAAGTGGGGAGAACTACCCAATCCCTTGGGAGTTCTCATCACTAAGGCGGAAATACCTGGATAGACCGTCTGCATTGGCATGGTCCGATCCAGGCCGGTGTTCCACCCTAAAGTCCATTCCCTGTAGGGAGATGGACCACCTTAACAACTTGGGATTCTCCCCCTTCATTTGCATCAGCCAACGAAGGGGGCGGTGGTCAGTCTGAACCAGGAAGTGCGAGCCAAACAAGTATGGCCGCAGCTTCTTCAGAGCCCAAACCACCGCAAAGGCTTCTCGCTCAATTGTACTCCACCTCCTTTCCCTGGGGAGTAGTCTTCTAGACAGGAAGACCACGGGTTGATCCAAGCCCTCATCATTTAGCTGCGATAACACTGCTCCAATGCCATGTTCTGACGCATCTGTTTGGACAAGAATTCTCTAGCAAAATCAGGGGCCTTGAGAATTGGAGCGGAACACAATGCTTGCTTCAAGGTCATGAAGGCTCGCTGGCAAGCCTCCGTCCAGACTACCCGTCGGGGTTGTTTCTTGGAAGTAAGTTCAGTGAGGGGGGCCACAATGGTGCCATACCCCTTCACGAAGCGACGGTAGTATCCAGTGAGGCCCAGGAAGGCTCGGACCTCAGTTTGAGGCTTGGGGGGCTCCCAGGCTATGATAGCCTCAATCTTCGCCTGGAGGGGCTGCACCGTCCCTCTGCCCACCAAGTGGCCTAGGTACACCACCGACCCCTGTCCGATCTGGCACTTGCTGGCCTTGATTGTCAAGCCAGCCTGTTGCAGGGCATGCAGAACAGCTTGCAAGTGTTGCAAGTGGTCCTCCCAGCTGCTACTGAAGACAGCAATGTCGTCCAGGTAAGCAGCAGAAAAAGCTTCCATACCAGAAAGGACCCTGTTCACCAGCCGCTGAAAAGTGGCAGGGGCGTTCTTGAGCCCAAAGGGCATCACACGAAATTGGTAGTGTCCCTGAGGTGTCGAGAAGGCTGACCTTTCCTTCGCCCCCTCGGTAAGGGAAATCTGCCAGTACCCTGAAGTTAGGTCAAAGGTACTTAAGTATTGGGCAGCTCCCAGCCGGTCGATAAGCTCATCCGCCCGTGGGATGGGATGTGCATCAGTCTTGGTTACTGAATTTAAGCCTCGGTAGTCCACACAGAATCTCAATTCTGGTGTGGTGCCTGGTGGGGCAGCTTTTGGTACCAAAACCACCGGGCTAGACCAAGGACTACTAGAAGGTTCAATCACTCCTAGCTCCAGCATCTTGGCGACTTCACTTTTGATGCTGGCCTTCACCTTGTCTGACAGCCGGTAGATCTTAGACTTCACAGGTGGGCTGTCTCCTGTGTCCACGTCATGGGTACACAGGTGGGTCCTACCCGGGACAAGGGAGAACAGAGAAGAAAATTGCTCCAGGATCTGGCGGCAATCACTCTGCTGTTCAGGAGTCAGGGATGGCGAGAGAATCACTCCCTCCACCGACCCATCCTTTTCTTGGGACGAGAGAAGATCAGGGAGAGGTTCGCTTTCCTCTTCCTCTGCTCCATCGGTCACCATCATTAAGACAACCTCGGGCCTCTCATGATGTGGCTTGAGGCGATTGGCATGCAGCACCCTGTGGGGCTGCCTCGGGGTCTTAAGATCCACCAGGTAGGTGGATTTACCCTTTTTCTCCAATACCTCAAAGGGGCCTGTCCAACGGTCCTGGAGGGCATTTAGCTCTCCAGGTTCCATCACCCACACTTTTTGTCCAGGCTCCAGTTCCACCGGATGAGCGTTGTGGTCATACCACTCCTTCATAACTGCTTGGCTGGCCTCCAAGTTGTCTGAAGCTTGCTTCCACAACTTAGCCATTTGGCTCCGGAAGGCCAGCATGTAGCTCACCACGTCCTGGGGAAGCTTCCTGGGAGTTTGTTCCCATCCAGCTTTCACCAGGCTGAGAGGTCCCCGTACAGGGTGCCCGTACAAAAGTTCGAAGGGGCTGAAACCCACTCCCTTCTGTGGCACTTCCCTGTAGGAAAACAAGAGACAGGGTAGGAGGACGTCCCATTTCCTCCGCAGGCTCTCAGGTAGACTCCTTATCATACCTTTCAAGGTTTTGTTAAACCTTTCCACAAGACCATTGGTTTGTGGGTGGTAAGGAGTGGTAAACCGATAGGTAACGCCGCACTCCTTCCACATAGCCCGCATGTATGCTGAAAGGAAGTTAGTCCCCCTGTCGGACACAACCTCCTTGGGGAAACCCACTCGGGTGAAGATCCCCATCAGGGCTCTTGCCACTGCAGGTGCAGTGATGGTCCTCAGAGGTATTGCCTCTGGGTACCGGGTGGCATGATCCACCAAAACCAGGATGAACCGGTGACCAGCTGAAGTTGGTGGATCCAATGGCCCTACAATGTCGATGCCCACCCTCTCAAAGGGGGTGCTAACGACAGGTAGTGGTTCCAGGGGAGCTTTTAGCTTCACCCCTGTTTTCCCACTGGCTTGGCAAGACACACACGTCCGACAATATGTATCAGACGCCACTTCCATTCGAGGCCAGTAGAAGTGAGGGACAAGCCGTGCAAAGGTCTTGTCCTGTCCTAGGTGTCCTGCCAATGGTATCTCATGAGCCAGTTCCAAAAGAAAGGCTCTAAAGCATTGAGGGACCACCAAGGCCCTGGATGAACCATGTCCAGGTGCCTTGGGCTCACTGTAGAGGAGTCCATCCTCCCAGTAAATCTGGTAGCTCCCTACAATGTTCCCTGCTGCCTGGGCTTTGGCCTGTTGCCGCAGCCCCTCGAGAGTAGGACACTCCTTCTGAGCTTTGCAGAACTCTTCCCGGGAAGGACCTCCCTCCACATGCCATTCAGTAGGGATGAGTAGGTTCTCCAGGGAAGCAACATTCTCCCCTGTGGACTCCAGATCCTCCTCCGCAGGTGGCCCGTCTGTCTCACGAGGTGAAGATGTCGAGGCAGGGTCCTCCGGCCTCCTGTCCTTCTCCTCTCTGGCAGCTGGCTGGGCCATTGTTCCAGGCTCCAGCGTAAGTGAACTCCCCCTTCGGGCAGTCGCGGACCTTGTGCTGACACAAGTCCAGTCAGGGGGTCCCAGCATCTCAGAGTGAGTCTGGTACTCCACCCTCCTCCAAGCATTGTGCTCCATATCATTCCCCAACAGGCAGTCAACAGGCACGGCAGGGCTTACGGCAACTCGAAGTGGACCTGCAACCCCTCCCCACTCAAAGGGAACCTCGGCCACAGGGTAGTGGCCCAATCTGCCGTCAGCCATCATGGCGGGATGGAGTACATCTGGGATGACCTGCTCTGGAGACACCAGCTGACTCCTTACCATAGTCATACTGGCTCCTGTGTCTCTCAGAGCCTCCCCTCTACGGCCGTTGATGGTGACCCACTGCTCATACTTAGTAGTATTAGAGGGCAGTTGGGTCTTTGGAACCATCTCCTTATCTCCCAGGGACACTAAAGTGACACCCGCCCGCTCCCCTCCGTTACCCAAAGGCATCTCCTCCCCGAGCACTACACTAGTTATTCCCGGGGTTTTTCCTCCAGTGGGAGGGGGTGGTCTTTTTGGGCATCTCACATCTCCTTTATAGTGTCCCACACCACCACACTCAAAACAATGAACAACCCTTGGCTGCTGGCTTGGGCCAGGATTAGGGTTGCGAGGGGGGTTACTCTTAGGGATGAATCCTCTGCCCCTTCCTTGTGAAGTATTTTGTGGACCTTTTGAGAACTCCCTCCTATTATCCCCGCCCTCTTTCTTCTGGGGGACGCCCTGTCCAGACTTCTGGGAATCCCCTCCAGTCCCCCTAGTTGACACCCGGGTACTAACCCAGATGTCCGCCTCCTCAGCAAGCTTCCTGGGGCTGGTCAGCTTGCTGTCCACCAGATGCTGTCGTAGCTCGGGAAGACATTTCTCGAGTAGGTGTTCCTTGAGTATGAGGTCATATAAACCTTCATAGTCCCCTACCTCGCTGCCTTTCACCCAACCCTCTAAGGCCTTTCGGGCATAGTCCAAAAAGTCCACCCAGTTCTGCGTGCCCAGTTTGTGGCTTCCCCGGAACTTCTGCCTATACTTCTCAGGGGTTAGCCCAAACTTCCTTATCAGCGCCACCTTCATGGCAGGGTAGTAGGTTTGCTCACTCTGCTCCAGGGCCAATAAGGTATCCCTGCCAGCAGGTGGCATGTATTTGTATAACCCACCCCCCCAGTGGGCTTCCAAGATCCCATGGGCCCTCATTGAGACCTCATAGGCGGCTAGCCATTTTGCAATATCATCACCTGGTACATAGTTTGCCATGACATCTTTGGGTAAATAGGGTCTGGGTTCTCTGGTGTTCACCTTGGTTTCGCTGCCACCATTTGGAGTGATGTTAGGGGCCTGGAATTCGAGCTCTCGTAGCTTGAACTCGTGTTCCAACCTCCTCCCCTCCCTCCTTTCTTCCAACTCCATTTTTGCTATTTCCCACCTTAACAGTCTTTCCTCTCTCCTGTCAGCTAACTCGGTTTCTGACAACCCTCTCGATGACACACTGCTGCCCTCCCTTGAGGTTGCCTTGGGGCTGATTGACATCTCACCCACCCCCGGGGGACATTCCGCAGTCCTATCAATGACAGTACCTCTGTCCGATTCCTCCTCCTCTACCGTTCCCTCCGTGTGCGCTTCCACCCAGGCTCGCACACTAGTATGGAGCTCTTCTCTTTTGGCCCCTCGCCTAACGAACACTCCCCTTTCCTGACAGAAATCCTTGAGCTGTGCCACAGTGTAGGTCTCCAGCTCTGACATTTCGAATTCCATCTTGACAGTGAAGAGTGTGGACAGCCACCCCGAAGTAAGTTACAAGGATAGGAAACTCTGAGGGTCACCTCCACCCACCACCAGGAGTAAATTTAGAAAAAACAAAATTCAGATTAGGAGGGCCGCAGGGAGAAAACTCCAGGTGTAGTCCCGTGGTAAGCACTGCGTTACTACTAAGTGAGTGTAAGCACAAATCCGCAATCCCACCGCTGAAACACCAATTATGTTAGACCTAGGGGATCCTAGACTACATAGGGTAGCCTGGCACAGTAGTGGATATAGCTAAACTCTCAGGCGTTGGTTAAGTGCTTACAAAACTCACTCACAGTAATCCAATGATTGACCACTAAAATAAAAGACACTACACCAGTCTTAGGAAAATACCAGTACCGTTTATAAAAATAATATTCTCTCTTGTTCTTGTTTTAAATAAAAGCAGTACACGAATAATTTACACAGTTCTTATAGTTCTCAAATCACATCCAATACTTTTCCTAGTCAGTACATAAGATTCAAAGGTACATTACATTTGAGATTAGTTACTGTTACTTCCACAAGTTTACTTCTTCAATCACTGGTTACAGAAGGGAAAATTCACATTACAGATTCAATGCGCCACTTGGCATGTACATTACCCTCTCCTCTCAGACTTCAGTGCAGCTCAATAGGTTTTAACCCCCAGCCGAACTTCTCTCAATTCAGGCAGCCAGCTAGATGGCTAGAAAAGATAAGGCACGTTAATAGTGTTGCCCTATATACCATCTATAACTACACCTTCCTGAAGGGAACTGTTGCTAGGCATAAGTCTAACTAGTCGGTTAGATGCGACTGGCCCTGTTAGTTACTGACACCCTTTTGCCCAATCTTGCGCTATTATTCTGTCAGGTATAGGAGTTTAACACTTTATTCCCCTTGTTTGCTGTTTTCCCCCTTTTCTGGTCGGACTTGGTAATTTCAATGCCAGTTTACTATGTGAGTCAGAGGCCGAGTTCTTGTGTCTTAATCCCCAGCAGCAACTCAATTATCCAGTTATTCGGTGTATAGAGGCCGCTTCTGGGCTCCTGGCGAGCTGGCACTGCCGCCTCCCGCTTCCCCTTTATCCCTGCTTACTTGTGCTGGGCAGCGATCCTTCTGTAGCCACCCCTTTGCTCAGTTCTCCTCACTCCGCGCCGACGATGAAGCCTCAGCAGTGTCGACTTCGGGATGGGGAATCGGGAGAGCTTACTTGCTGACTGAACGCTCCGCTGGCGGAACCATGGCGGCGCTTTCCTACTTCCCGCGTCGCTTCAGATGGGAGCTCCGCCTCGGGCGCACCTCCTGTGACGCGGTCGGGTTCTTCCTCACAGCTCCGGATACCGCCTCTGGGCACACCTCTTCCGACGCGCCGAGTCCTCCCACACAGCTTCAGATACCGCCTCTCCTTTCCACAACAGTCGGGTCAGCTGGACACTCTGCACACGTGTGGGTCAGTCAGGCAGACGGAGCTTCACGCAGGTAGGAGACTCTGCCGGCGTCACTGCCTTATTTCACGGGTAGAGAGCCAGTCACCAGGTTAATGAAGCTGACAAACGCCCCTCAGCCGTGCAGCACAGCTCAGTTCCGATGCTCACTTAGGATGCCCACAGCCTTCAGGGCACGTGAGCAGGACGCTTACAAGGGTCGATTTGGGTTGTAGATTATCAAGGTCTCCTTACAACACGACCCGGGCTCTCCAAATTAATTACAAAGTCTCTGGTCACACTTTAGGGCTGGTGTGACAGTGGGGTTCGGTCAGCCTGAAAGGGGGCACTTCCCAACACGCGACAGCCGGCCCACAGGTCGATCTGGTCACCTCTGGTGCGCAATCCTCCTCCGCAAGTCGCCTCTCTCCTCACTGGTCACTCCTGAGACTACTACAAAATGGCTGCTGGTCACTGGCCTTTTATAGGGTGGCCTGAGACCTGCAGAAGTCACTGGATGCGTCTAGAAAGTTCCTCATGTTAGCCTATAGGCCTGTTCTCCAGTAGTGTCCGTTATGGCAGTTGGTGGACACCATTTTAGGTTTCTGGGTGTCCCTAGATTTTCAAGGGGCATAACTAGGCCTCACAGGTTATGAGGGGAAAATGGCGTCATAACCAAGGAACACCTAGCCCCCTGACAGCACTGAAAAATCCTGGTGGACATATATAAAAAAATAAAAACCGAAACCCTGGGAGGCTAAGGGGGACAAAAATAAATAATATTGGTTAGAGTATCCCCAGATGCAGTCAGGTCTAACAGGATGGTACAGCAGGTGCAGAGGCACAAGGCCCAAAAGCTCCAAGAAATCCACTGAACACCGAATATTATTGTATTTTGCTACTAAACAAGCAGTGCCAATTGCAGTTAACTTGCAGGCACCAGGGCCATGATAAGGATGGTGCAGCAAGTGCAGTGGCACAAGGGCCAAACGCTCTTGGAAGCCACTGAACACACATTATTGCTACATTTGACTACTAAACAAGCAGTTACCTTGCAGGCACCTAGGGCCATGATCTGAATTATGCTGCAGGGTCAGTTTTACAGGGACAAAAGGTCTAGGAAACCCACTGAACACTGATGAGTATTGCTATATTTTACTTCTAAACAAGCAGTCTCAATGCAGTTACCTTGCAGGTTCAGGGCATCAGGGCCATGATTTTAATGCTGCGGCAGGTGCAGTGGTACAGGGGCCAAAAGCTTCAAGAAACCCACTGAACACCAATGCTTATTGCTATATTTTACTACTAAGCAGTCTCAAGTGCAGTTACCTTGCAGGCTCAAGGGCCATGATTTAAATGGTGCAGCAGGTGCAGTGGAGTGGCACAGGGGACAAAAGCTCCATGAAACCCACTGAACAGATTTGTTAACTATGGAGTAACATTGGATTACAATTGTGATTAATGAACGTTTACCGATGTAAAGAAACCCACAGTTTCATGATAAATGAGCGCATGCTTTAGTGATAAGGGGACTCTTGTCACATGGATTTTCACTACTAAATAGGCTGTCACAATCGCAGTTACCATGCAGGCACCAGGGGTATGATTTGGATGTGTTAGACCTAGGGGATCCTAGACTACATAGGGTAGCCTGGCACAGTAGTGGATATAGCTAAACTCTCAGGCGTTGGTTAAGTGCTTACAAAACTCACTCACAGTAATCCAATGATTGACCACTAAAATGAAAGACACTACACCAGTCTTAGGAAAATACCAGTACCGTTTATAAAAATAATATTCTCTCTTGTTCTTGTTTTAAATAAAAGCAGTACACGAATAATTTACACAGTTCTTATAGTTCTCAAATCACATCCAATACTTTTCCTAGTCAGTACATAAGATTCAAAGGTACATTACATTTGAGATTAGTTACTGTTACTTCCACAAGTTTACTTCTTCAATCACTGGTTACAGAAGGGAAAATTCACATTACAGATTCAATGCGCCACTTGGCATGTACATTACCCTCTCCTCTCAGACTTCAGTGCAGCTCAATAGGTTTTAACCCCCAGCCGAACTTCTCTCAATTCAGGCAGCCAGCTAGATGGCTAGAAAAGATAAGGCACGTTAATAGTGTTGCCCTATATACCATCTATAACTACACCTTCCTGAAGGGAACTGTTGCTAGGCATAAGTCTAACTAGTCGGTTAGATGCGACTGGCCCTGTTAGTTACTGACACCCTTTTGCCCAATCTTGCGCTATTATTCTGTCAGGTATAGGAGTTTAACACTTTATTCCCCTTGTTTGCTGTTTTCCCCCTTTTCTGGTCGGACTTGGTAATTTCAATGCCAGTTTACTATGTGAGTCAGAGGCCGAGTTCTTGTGTCTTAATCCCCAGCAGCAACTCAATTATCCAGTTATTCGGTGTATAGAGGCCGCTTCTGGGCTCCTGGCTCCTGGCGAGCTGGCACTGCCGCCTCCCGCTTCCCCTTTATCCCTGCTTACTTGTGCTGGGCAGCGATCCTTCTGTAGCCACCCCTTTGCTCAGTTCTCCTCACTCCGCGGTAAATGGTGCAGCAGGTGCAGGGGAGTGGCACAGGGGCCAAAAGCTCCACAGGAAGCCCACTGAACACCGATTATTGCTATATGTTGCCACTAAACAGCAGTCACATGCTGTCTCTAGGGGTATGAATTGCATGGAGCATCAGGTGCAGTGGCACAGGGGCCTAAAGCTCAAGAAAACCCACTGAACACTGAATATTGCTGTACGTTGCTAGTAAACGAACAGTCACAAGTGCAGTTACCTTGCAGGCACAAGGGCCATGATTTGGATGGTGCAACAGTTTCAGTGGCACATGGGCCAAAAGGTCCAGGAAACACACTGAACACTGATAATTGCTATATGTTGCCACTAAACAGTCACAAGTGCAGTTGCCTTGCAGGCATCAGGGTCATGATTTGAATGGTGCAGCAGGTGCAGTGGCACAAGGGTTAAAAACTTCAGTGTGATTGTCCACTGCATTTGTTTTTTTTCTGTGCCCTTCACCCTTTACCTAATCTCCCCACATTATATTAGTACCAGTTACTGCAAAATATATTGGTTTCTCAATAAACAAGTCAAAACACTTTTATGGCGTGTCAGTAACTTATACTGCACAACTGCTCACCAATCTACAACTTGCAACAAAAAACATCTCATTATTTATCACATAGACGAAACTAATGCATTTCCCATTGCTTGTTTTTATTTTGTACCATTCCCTATCTTTTGAGAAGGGTGACTCTTCGTTTTCCTTGGTTAAGATATACAGGCCTCCGTAGGGCCCACCAGCCCATGATAATCTGCCTGTCCAACTGGCTTGCATGCTGCCAACCTCAACATATCATTTGTCCCATCACTTTACTGGCCAAATCATTCTTCCGGTTGTGGCGTCCATTAACCCCTTCCGTGCTGCCGTCAGACTTTGGCCGACGGCAACGCTACCTCGCTGGTGCTGCCTTCAGCCAATGGCCGACGCGGCCCCACCCGTTTTGCAGAAGTGCCGCACTTCCGCAAAATCTGCGGCGCAGCCAAGGTGTTAAAGCCCCTAGGCCTAATTTATGAAAGCCTTGCGCCACCGGTGCTTCACTTTTCCCCATGTTAAAAGTGACGCACCGGCGTCGCAAGTCCTTCATAAATAAGGCCCCCTGTCTTTTTGTTTTGTTTTACGATTCTGTAGGCCAACAGGTCACAATTGCTTACAGCTTCCCAAGAAGCCTTCCCTACTTTATTTTCCATTGGCTGTATGATCTTCACCCTTCCTTTCAAACAAGCCCTTCTCTCCTTGCAAACCACGCAGCACTCTCCCTTAATGCACAACATCAGCGGCCTCTCTTCCTGCTCAACTCCTCAGCCTGTTAAATCCCTGACAACATTTATTTCTGCCTCCTTTCTGCCTGTATGGCCATAAACCTACAGAGAGTCGCTGGGGAACACAAAGGACTGCCCTGGATCACTGCTCGTGCTTACCCCTCTGGAGCCAGAAATCAAGGATGCCTCACTCTTCTCTCTATCAACCTGTACCGGCCAAAGTAGATTCCAGTTCCTAATATCTGACTTTAGTTTCAACTTTGAGAAAGACAACATTTTTCACACACCTGTTGGGCAAGACTCTCATCCCATTTTTCTGCTTGTAATTGAATGAAGTCATAATTGGTAAACTCCAAGGAATCAAGACTTTATATTTTCTCTTGCTGTTCTATCTTTTTTTTCTTCCATTTCACACTTTCATTTTCCTTCTCTCGAGGGTAACACACAAGAACATTAAAGGCAGCAAACGCCACAGGTCGTGAGTGCATACCTATAGTATAAGTGTCCCATCACATCTATTGTATGCCAAGTGTAACACCAACGGCGTCATAACTAGACCAGTATTGCCTTCACTATCTCTGTACAAGCATCTCTATAGTTAATTCGATCATTCTTGAACTGGCCCACAGGCACATATGAAACCGGTATTATGAGGTGCAACGGAGCCTTCGGCCGAACCGTTGTTGCCCTCTGGGACAGTCAGCACCGCTGAACAGGCCACTTTGAATTCATCATTAATGTCCTGAACACCACTGAATTGCCAGCGTCACAGAGGTGTGTGCAATACGGCATATCTTTCTTCATCGTGATCGCCTTCACATCCCTCTTCTCTACATCGTAGTCACTTACACCCATTTTCTCCCTGTAGCCCTCTTTCTGAAGTCTCTACATCTGCATTCCTTGCATTTTATGTCCGGCTTCTTCATCACTACCTTTTTGATCTCTCATTCTGGGTGTTCTTTCTTATGTCTTCTTCACTTCACCGTCCTTTCTCTATCCCTCTCTCACGCACACAAGCCTTCACTACCTATAAACACTACATTTCGATTTCATTTGCAAGATCAGTATTTTGACAGATGTGCGCATCTTTCATACACTTCTCCATTGAATTGTTATTACAATTTGTTAATATTGCTCTGTGCCCTCGGCGGAGAGAACTAGATGAGCTTGTAATGTGAATGCCTTTATGACACAGTGGCAAGCACTGTGGGAAAATTGCATTACCTACAGTCTCAGCTCTGGAGCTCTTGATCGTGCCCCATCATGAACCTCCATTCACGCCAAGAACACAGGTCGACACTTAAAAGCGACTCTACTCACAGTGAGCGCTATGCTAGACTGATAGGTTGCACAGAAAACAAAACGACAGAAACATAATGCCTAGAAGCGGGTATTAATTTGAGGTAGAGGAACCCTCTCCAACTTAATTAACATACCGATTTTAGGCTAAAATATAGCTATCAGAGAGCCTTGGCTTTATCACTGTGGCACAAGCAGCAGTCAATTTTACTGAAACATTTATGTTGTGTTCAAGAAGTACCAACAATTGTAAAGACATGAAAACAGCACAATGATATTCTGTTAGACCTGTCAGCCTTAGGATGGTCTTCCCCTAAACATTTTCCTTCCTCCTCCATTTTTATCAACCTCGTTTTTGCTGGCCTTAAGACTCTGTGCACTTTACTACTGCTAACCAGTACTAAAGTGCTTGTGCTCTCTCCTCTAAACATGGTAATATCGGCTTACCCCCAATTGGCATATTTAGTTCACTTATAAGTCCCTAGTAAAGAAGTAATATGTGTACCCGGGGGCTAGTATACTAAATGCTACCAGTAGGACTGCAGCGCTGATTGTGCCACCCACTTAAGTAGCACTTTAAACATGTCTCAGAACTCCCATTGGTGTGTGCAGTTTTAAACTGCCAATCCGGCCTGGCAAAATACACTTTTTCGCCATGCCCAAACCTTCCTTTTATTAAATACATATGTCACCCTCTGGGTAGGCCCTGAACAGCCCAGAGGGCAGGGTGCATTGTATTTAAAAAGTAGGACATGCAATCTTAAGTTTTGCGTGTCGTTGTGAAAAACTCTTAAATGTGTTTTTTACTACTACAAAGCCCATCTCTCCTATAGGATAACATTGGGGTTGCCTTTTTACATTTTATAAGTGTAATTTCCGAAAGGGAAGAGATGAGCAGATCATATTTGGTGTCTCTGCAATTGCAATTTAAAATCCTAATTCATGGTAAAGTCAGATTTCAAATTGCAAATCTGACAATGCCACTTTTAGAAAGTTGGCAATTTCTTGCCTTAGCCATTTAGTTTCTGCAGTGTGTCTTTTGTCACTTGACTAGGTGCAGCTGACAGTTGAGCTTTGTGTATTCCTTCTAGATAGCCACAGGCAATAGGGTGTTTAGGTGTGCCTGGAAGGGCCATCACTGGCAGAATGGAAGGGAGGAGCTGGGCATAGCCTCACTTACACTTCAATAGGCTGTGTCCTGCCTGCACACAAAGGGCAGCATACCCCCTGTAGTTAGTCTAAAGCCAGGGTAGTAAAGGTTGGATGCCTCGGGACTTCAAAAGGAAACCTGTAGAAACTTCTCCCCCACTTCAAAGGCACAATTAGGTATAAATTCTGGACCTCAACCACAACCTAAGGCATATTAAAGACTCCACTACCAGCTTTTGGGCCCATCTGCAGCGAGTTCCTGTCACCCAAGGGGTGCCTCTCAGGTCTTGGAGCCTAGGTGTGGCTCACGGGCACTTAAATCAAGTGTCTGGACTCTTTGCAACAGCAAACTGGACTGTTCAAGATGTTCGCACTGCAATCCAGCACAAGCTGCCTCCGCCAGCCAGCCTCTTCGCACAGCAGAGTCGTCAGCCTGCGGGGGACCAGCAATAGGATGCTCCATTGGGACTGTTGGCAAAAAATTTGAGAAGGTAAAATTCAGCTGGACTAATCTGGGACTGTACCTGATTAGCACTCCATTGTGGTCAGCCTGAACTTTTGACTTTGACCTGGTACAGCCTGACTAGGTAGACGCAGATGACACTTTATGCTTTAAGGATCAGTATTACACTTTATTCCTTAAAAATTCATAACTTCTGCTCTGCTGATTGGACGTTTGCCATTTTGATCTTGATTTATTTAATAAATTAAGTTCTATTTCACTAACTTGGGGGCCGATTAGGATCGCGGTTTTCCTGCATCCTCCGGTCCGGCGGAAGCCACCGCCGGCCCGGAGGATGCGGGAAAACCGCTGGGTAGGCACAAAAGACCCACCGCCAAATTAGGATGGCGGTGGTTCTCAAAATCGGTCCGCAGCTTTTCCGCCGCGGTCGCCTTCCGACCGCGGTGGAAAAGCTCTAACATGGCTGGCGGTGTCTATCAGACACCGTTGAGTAAAAAAGTTTTTTTCCGTTGGGAAGACAATACGTCACAGGTTACAGGTTACACACATTCACTAGACTCTTTCATTCGTTCTTCACACTTATAACCAATATATTGAGGTTTTGGCAAACACTTAACAATGAAAAAAGGTCAAATAATGTACATTTATTTATAATTAAAACTATGAATCCATTTACAAATACATTAAAATTCATTAAAAACACAAAGAGACACCTAATGTGAAAGGTGGAGAAGAGAAAACGAGACAACACACTTTGTCTTGTTATATGGTCAATTCAAATCATTTGTTGGCAACAATGGGGAGGCTTTCCCTTCCTATACCCAATACTCTGTTGACAACTTAGAATTTTAACCCTTTTGTAATGCGTCGACGCGTTTCGGAAGCTTTAGATGATTATGGCTTCCTTCTTCAGGACAGTTTCAATATATTTCTCCACAGCCAAATTGTCACTTAATACATAAATAAAACATTCTTTACTAATCACGATTTAGTTGGATCTATACATAATCCAATTAGACATTTTTAAACCGAACTCCTTATTACATCGGTAATAATTTGTTAAAAAACTTATTAAACACCATGATGTCTAAACAGTCAGTGTTTTCCCCTTTTTTTCATAAATTTTTTTTTTTTCATCACCAATGCTTCCTGCCTTTTTCAAAACGTTTTTTCAAACCATGGTAAGTGTTATGCCAACATGCCACTGATCTCACAACCACTCTTACTCAATCCATACGCACATCATTTTACCATTCCATGTAACTCACCAGTGTAATAACATCTTGGTGAATACGTTTATAATTAAACTTATTATCCTTGCGGTGAGACGATCTCCCCCACAACTGTAAGGCATAAATAGGTACAGCTTTTTAAAAAACATGGTTACAGATAGGTGTGGATGACCTTTTATTAATAACCGGTTTGCAGGTACCTGTATTGATCTAAACTTAAATTCTATTATTCACTTCAAAGGTCCTCCCGGAATAGTTCGTAGGTACCTGATAATAGATGGAGACGTATTATTTTATCTCCCTGCATTTGTTCAAAACTGGATTAGTATTCAATTAGCTAAGAATAATTACCTCAGTAGCTTTCTTATGTATCTCACTACCGAGTAATTATTTAGTCATTGCAGTTGTCGCCCTTTATTTCTGTAAAACATAAACATGATATGGCTGCTAAGTGTTTTTAAATCACCATGAACCTATTTTGTATTCTTATCACTAGAGCATTTTTATGGCCGCTCAACTTATTTAAAACCAGCTTTTCAGTCCAATGTTTATCTTCATCGGCCCGGGTACTCCACGTTTATGGCTGCATGATTAATACAAAATAGGAAGTTAAGTTCACTATTTTATATTTTATACCGACTAACTTTTTGGTTATCGCTAAATATAGGATACAAGTTGTGTTCATATCCTTAAGAATGCTATTGCGTGCATACGGCACTGCTCTATTGCCGAGCAGTCTCTGTTTTCCATAATAACGACTTAAGTTAAACTATTTTCTTTGCAGAGAGTGGTATTATTTAGAGTTTAAGTTTAACTCTAACCCTTCGTTTTAAGCTTAAATCTTTTTGGGCGTTTAGTTAAACATACCTTATTGATTTCGCCAGCAGAGTTTCCCGGGACGTTATGACCGCGTCCTTCTGATCACGGTAACTTTTGGCAAAGAACTCGCTCTTGCTCTCGGCGATTTTTAAATGCGTCCCCTCTGACGTCACTCTAGTCGGCGCCCGTTTTTTTAGATCTCTATTGAAAATACGGCTTTATTAATCTGTGTGCGGGTCAGTCTGCACCCATTTCTATATCCTCACCGAAAATCCAACTTTATTATTCTGTGAGCGGATAAGATCCACCCGCACAACATTACAGTGAAGGGATTGGCTTTCTTGATAACATTTTACCGAAAGCAAAATCCCCATAGTTCTTATGCCTTTCTATTACTGCTTGTTCATTCGATCATTACAATTATTTGTGGCATTAAGGTTAACTCCGTTATATTAAGTATCGATGTTTAAGTTAGTGGATAAAACCCAGGGGGTCACGTAACCATCAGTATGTTTAAATATCAATGTGCTTATGTTCAATCTCACACACAAGGTGAATATATCCACCAGTTATCTACTGTATATACCCCAATTCATAGTAGCTTCTGGTTTCTACCTGACTCGGTTCAGTCTATTTAACACAAGGTAATAACTGGATTCTAATCCAGAGTATTTGACCTCGAGCATTTTAACTACAGGATTTATTTGTTATCTAGACTGTAATCCTCATCCAATCTTCCTTAGTGTTAAGGCCCTTGTTCACTGTATCCAACATTGAAATGTACCACTGTTCTCTATTTTTGCGTTTCATTTCTACATTGCCGACTCTTTTAGAGGAGAACATTTTTTCCACTACAAACCAGGAAAATTCAGTACATTTATGTTTTAACCTAGTAAAATGATCGACCATTGGTGCATTTACTTTGCATGTTTTCAGGGCTCATCTGTGCTCTAGTAGGCGTAGCCTGATCTCTCTTCCAGTCTCGCCCACGTAGGCTAACCCGCATGGGCACATTATGATATATATTAGGTTGCTACTTCTACAGTTGTTAAGAGTCCTAGATGTTATGGAATAATTATTATAGGTTAATGTTTTGGAAACAATGCAGTTGTCGCAGGCCGAACAACTGCTGCATTTGTAGTTGCCAACTGCTCTTGTTCCATCTATCGTCATCTGGTTATTTGAGTTGTTCTCTCTGTAGGTGTGAACCAAGTTATGACGTATATTTTCATTTCGCCTGAAAGCAAAGATAGGTTTCGGGATTTTTTCTTCCTTGCCATCATTTAAAATGTTCCAGTTGGAGTTAATGACGTTTTTCAATTTATTGCTAATGTTGGAAAATTGGCTCACAAAAACCAACTTGGAGTCAATTTCAGAATTTGTTTGCTTAGGTTCAGGATGTATCATAATTTCTCGGTTATAAAACCGCGCTCTTTTATAGGTATTCTTGATTAGTTTCCTCGGATATCCTCTATCTTTTAGCTTCTCAGCCAATTTATCTGCATGTTTCAGGTAGTCAGTCATATTTGAACAATTTCTCCTCAGGCGGAGAAACTGTCCAAACGGGACATTATCTCGCTGAGATCGCGGATGGTAACTGTTATAGTGTAGTAGGGTATTTTTATCGGTGGCTTTGGTATATAATTCCACCTCTAATACTCCTGCTCTGTTTTTTATGGTAATGTCCAAAAAATTGACTGCTTGTCTATCATAGGCGGCAGTAAATCTGAGATTGCTATCTCCCAGATTTAACCATATCAGAAATTCTTCTAAGGTTTCAGATGAACCTTCCCAAATGAAGAGAATGTCGTCAATAAAGCGACGCCACATCTTTATATTCTCAAAGAATGGCGCCGCCTCATTGAAGACGTGCCTCTCCTCAAATTCTGCTACATAGAGGCACGCCAAGCTTGGGGCACAAGTGGAGTTCTGGACTTTTTTAGTTCTGTCCAGAGGTGTCAGGGACAACACCCGAAGACCCCGGAGTTCAACCTGTCTTGGTACACAAACAAACAGAAACACGGGCTTCTCGATGGTGGCGTCAAAGACCAAAGGTTTATTACTGCAGGGACACAGAAGTCACAGAAACTACACATGGGCAGTATCTAGGAGCCTGTTCGATTTGTACAAAGAGGATTGCTCCTTATATACTAAATATTGGGCTTCAGGCAAATTCTTTACATGTTACCACAGTTCTAAACATTCGTGTCTTAAACAATAAATATTTGGCGTTGCACAGGAATCGTCAACAGTATCTGATGTCAAAACATTACGAATGAGGGGTTCCCACTAGTCCATCATAATCCCATGTCAATTCTTCATTCAAGACCCGGACCGCCTCATCGTAAATTTCGTTACCTCCCCCTAATAAAGGCCCAGAAGGAAAGGAGCAGAGCCAGGTGTAGAAGATAGAAAGACAGGATAAGAAATGTTTGTGGGTCGTAAATGGGCACGGTTACCAGTTTCGGCCGCCTAATCATGATCAGGCCAACGAACACAAGAACCAGTATAGCAGGACTGGCCTCAGGCTGGGGAGGCAGTTCTTGCCGAGTCATGCTGCTACAGCGTTGCTGGCCTAAGGTGCACGTGTCACTAGCAAGGTGAATTGTCGGTTAAAGCCTACTTGTCCTTTAATGGAAAGAGATCATTGCGTGTCCATTGACTATGTGAGGGCAAGGAATACAAAATGGCTTCCGTGTTCTAAAATGGATGCCACGGGTAGAACAGAAATGTGTTTGTAACTGGAGTGCTCTTGCTCGTAGCATAGCGAAAACACCAGGATGGACTAAATGGATCATTTGCGGTTCACTGATACCAAAATTATGTATTTACGACAATGTTATAAACACGAGTAAAATCGTCACGGAACCTCAGACCCTCCTTTTGCCCTTACATAGGCAATTACTCAGTCTATATCAGAGTCAGAGTCTAATTCTATGCTCATTAGGTCAGTGACATGTTGTTGTATCATCATCCTGTCTCGTGTCTTTTCTCCTAATGTAGGTGGTTTTCTGAAACAGGTTGCAGCACAGAGGCTACACAGAGCGGGACCACATTGGATAATAAGACAGCACGAGAACAGACATACTAGGATGACACCAATGACCATCAGAACCTTCCATCCCCACTCTGATACCAGAGTCCAAAACCACTCCATGAAGGACCAGTTTCCCTTATCTACGTGTATAGAGTCGGAAATCTTATGTAGCTTAGAGATTGCTTCATAGACTGTTGGAGCATTATTTGGAATAAAGACACAGCAGCTCGATTGGATCATTCTGCATACCCCACCTCGATCTGCAAGTATTACGTCTAGAACCATACGGTTCTGCAACGTCATGAGACGATCCGCTTGAAGCTCAGCTGTTAAGTTACTAAGGGCACCAGCAGTTTCTGTAATAGTAGATTCAACTACCCGTGTTAGTTGACGAAGGTTTCTACTATTGGCCATAGGCCCCCAAAACGGAAGGAAACCTTTGAAAAAGTCTCCAGCTTCTTGACCAGCGGTATCTTCCTTGCTGAAGACACCTCTTGCTACTCTGGTTTTGTGATAATCTGAAGAAGCAGTGTATGTCGGAGGTAACAATCGAGCAATATAACATGAACCTGAAAAGTCAGCAGGCAGCCATGTATATGCTCTGTCCTGACAAATGAAGTAGGTACCCCTAGCAGTCAGAAAGGCAGGGGAGGAGTCAGACGGAAATACGTAAGTCTCAACGCACTCACTGCTCCCTAGCTGAGCTCTCGGATTTCTCCCATTTCCTTGCAAACAGACCTGACCTCGGTGAGGCACGACCCAAACTGAAGTGGAGCTTTTACGCTTGCTTTCTCCCAAACCAAGGCGATACTCTGTAGAGTTCCAACTCAAATACACCAGTAATTCATCTCTAGGATAAGATGGAGTATTATTGACGTCTTTAATCATATCAATAATTCCCTGGACTAAAGCTTTGTTGGCTGAGTTGTATTTAGTGGACCGTGGTGGACGCGGAGGATAGGTCTCAAGGGCATATGAAAAAATGGTCTGAAAGGCCTGAAATGATCCATTATAGCTAAAAGGCAAGACTAGATAGGGAATGCCTTTATCCATAGTGTGAGGTATCAACCCACATACCCAGCAGTCTGTAGTATTAACTATCAGTTGGTGTTGATGCAAGAGCTGTACAAATGTATTGTTAATAAATTCTGAGCGTCGAGCTTGTTCGTGTTCAGGAAATGAGTGAAAAGAATGCATAGAAGAAACCGTAGAAGTAGCAGGATCAAGGGAAGGTACTGTAGTTACTGGCATAAAAATCAAATGTACACCAAAGACGATTCCACCCACCAACGTTATTAAAACAATTAAAAATGTAACTGTACATTGCATTAGAAAGCATTTGCTGTGTAGTATTCTGTTCAGTCTATTTCTGCGAACATAAATTACATTTTCTCGTTGTAGCTCAGGAAGCTCCATCTTCTACGACCGTTCGCGACCACTGATGATGTGCACGTAGATGAAAATGCCTCTATCAGCCCTGGGAGTTCCCAGAACTAACAGAAAGATCGACCTTGTGTCAGACCCCCGCAGATTCAACTAGGCACACAGCCACGACCCTACGGCTACCCAGACGGCAAGGCAATTTTAAAACAAAAAGAAACAATACATAGTATTAGCAAACTTCCTGGCTGGAGGCAATGTATAGCAAATTCAAATCTGAAAATAGGCAGTTTCCTGCTTTATTTGTCCATATTGCAAGAACGTAAGTTGTATCTCAGTTTTGCAGGAGCTGTCTGATCTGGGAACAATGTATTTTCAGCTGACGTTGCAATGTTCACGTTCGCAGATGACAAATGTTCTTTTGGTACAGATGACAAATGTTCAGGGTTCAAAAGAGCAGTTTCAGGAGGAGAGTCAGAATTTGGTGAATCCGTGATCAGTTCTGCATCGCTGAAAGGTATGAACCTGGGGATTTGTTCCGTTTCAGAGGCACCGATTCCTTTCTTTACCCAGTTGTCGTAAGGAAGTGGCAGAGGCACACGTTTAGCATGAGTCGTATGGATCCAATTTCTTCTTCCGGCCACACGAATAGCAGTTCTCGTTGCTAGCAGGACTTGGAACGGGCCAATAAATCTGGGCTGAAGATTTTTCGTTCTTGCAAAATTTCGGATGACCACCTGATCACCCGGTTTCAGCTGATGGCCTGGACTCTCCGATGGCTTTGGCAATGCGTCGAAAACCTGTTGGTGAATAAGACTCAATTTAGCAGTCAAGTCGAAAAGGTAATCAATTAACATTGGGTATTCCAGCTGCTTAAATTCTTTCGGTCTAGGTACCCCCCAAACATTTGCAGGACGACCGAAAACTATTTCGTAGGGACTAAGCCCTACTCTAGAATGTACAGTTGCTCTTGTTGATAGCAAAGCCAAAGGCAATGCGTCTGGCCAGGACAAACCCGTGGATGCTTGTATCTTAGCGAGTTTCAGTTTAAGGGTACCATTGTAACCCTCGACTAAACCCGCGGACTGGGGATGATTCGCACTATGAACTTTCTGTCTAATCCCTAGGCCGGCACACACACTCTGCATAACTTTCCCTATGAACTCACTTCCGTTGTCTGACCATACAATCCGTGGCATTCCGTATCTGGGGAAGTATTCTTTAAGAAGAATTTTGGCAGTGGATAAGGCAGTATTGTCCTTCAGTGGGTATGCTTCGATCCATCTGGAGAAAGCACAAACTACCACTAGGACGTATTTCAGGTTATTACAACGATCCATGTGAATGAAGTCTAGCTGGATCACTTCAAAGGGGCAGGAAGGAGGAGCGAAGTGACCTGCAGGTGTGGGGATTCCCTTGCCAGGATTATGCATCAAGCATACCATACAATTCCTCACCACTCTCTCTGCACATCTACTAATCCCGTCATTCTTCCAGACCGGAGCCAACATCTTACAAATCCCTTTTGAACTGATGTGCGCTGTTCCATGTGCCATCGTCACTACTGCAAGCACATACGCATCAGGCAACATCCAACGCTGTTGTTCCGACAAGTCAATCCAACACCCACTCGAGTCCAATTTACCCGTGCTCTCTTTCCATGCAAGTTTTTCCTCCTCAGTCGCTTCTTTCTGAATTTCTTTCACGCTTTCCACTGTGTCTTCACACATCCCAGACTCAGAAATCCATCTTGCAGACGTTGCAACATACATTCTACTCATCATATTTCTGGCTGTCTGTTTTGCAGTCTCATCAGCAAAAGCATTCCCACGACCAACATCATCCGTGATTGCTTTATGAGCACTGCATTTCACAATCGCAACTTCAGTCGGTAAGGTTAGAGATTCCAACAAGTCATTAACTAGCTGACCATGTTGAATCTTAGTCCCATGGGACGTAATGAAACCTCTCTCTTTCCACAAACGGCCAAAACTATGGGCCACGCCGAACGCGTACTGACTATCTGTGAACACATTCACTCTCTTTCCCTTAGCTAAAACGCACGCTCTTGTTAGCGCGATCAATTCTGCAGCCTGGGCAGAATTCTGACTCACTCTTGCAGTCTCCACAATCGTACTCAAAGTCGTTACTGCATAAGCAGCAGTCACATCACCATTCTCCAATTTGAAGCAAGACCCGTCAACATACAACGTGCCATCTGGTTCTGACAACGGAGTGTCTTTTAGGTCGATTCGTCCTTTTGTTTCTTCCTCAGTTCTGAAACAACAGTCGTGTGGTTCGGAATCACTCGACTCTTCGCTAGTCGGCAACAATGTTGCTGGATTCAATACATTGCATCTTTTGATCTGAATATGACTAGCTAACAGTGTCAGTTCATAACCTGATAATCTAGCACTGGTAAGGTGTTGCGTCTTGGTTCGGTTCATGAGTGTATCCACAGCATGAGGAACCATGACTACTAGCATGTTGTTCATTACTAAACCAGCAGATTGTCGAATGGAAGCTGCAGCTGCGGCTGTAGCTCTCAAGCAACTAGGCAATGCTCTAGCTACTGGATCTAATGTTGATGAAAAATACGCACAAGGGCGTTGTTTATCACCGAATTTCTGCGTCAAAACACTCAATGCACAACCTTCTCTCTCGTGGACATAGAGCGTGAATGGCTTACTGTAGTCGGGTGTCCCCAATACAGGTGCTGAACACAGTGCATTTCGTAACTCAGAAAAACTCTGCTGACATTCAGCAGACCATGGTACCGGACTCGGGACACCTTTCCCAGTCAAGGCTACCAATGGTTTTGCTAGAAGAGAAAAATTTGGGATCCATTGCCTACAATATGAGGTAATACCCAAAAAGGCACGTACTTCTCTCTGCGTGCTAGGAACGTTCATCTGTGTAATTGCTTTTATTCTCTCTGGGGTCAACTTCCTTCCCTCCTTTGATAAGAGATGACCTAGGTAGGTCACTTCTTGGCAGCAGTATTGCATTTTTGAAGGTGACACCTTGTGATTCAAATCTGACAAGTGATGCAATAAAGAAATCGTAGCTGTTTTGCAAGTTTCCTTGTCATCGGCAGCCACTAGAAGATCATCGACATACTGTACTAAAGCAGAACCACGAGGAAGTACGAAGGAATCTAACTGGCTTTTTAATGCTTGACTGTAAATGGATGGGCTTTCACAATAACCTTGTGGAGCGCGTTTAAATCTAAAACTTCGTCCTCCTAGAGAGAAACCGAAGATATCTCTGCTTTCCTCGGCTATCGGAATGCTGAAAAAGGCATTTTTCAAGTCGACAACCGAAAACCATGCTGCTGTAGCAGGAATCAACGTTAACAATGCAGTAATGTCTGGAACCACAGGAAACTGTGGGATCACAATTTTATTAACCTCTCTAAGATCAATTACGAACCTATATACTGGAGGCTTTGTAGGGTCAGTTCGTTTCAAAATAGGCAGTACAGGACTATTACAGACATTACCTCTAGTCTCTTCTACAACATCTTTCTTGATCAGGTCTTTTACTATCAGTAGGAGCGCACGCTCACCTTCACTAGAGATTCTGTATTGTGGAATTCGTGGAAGTTTGACATTTGCTTTCAAAGTTACTACATAGGGTGGAATTTCCAATAGACCTACATCATTAGGACCAGTCGCCCAAAGAGTATCAGGGAGTGAACGCAGCTCTGGTGGGATCGCATCCATCGACAAGTACATCGGGGAGATTATTCTTTTACCCAACGTAAGCTGTACACCTGCTGGAGAACAGTACAATGTCGCGTACAGGCGTTTTAACAAGTCTAAACCAAGCAGATTTTCGTTACAACCTGTCGTCAAAATCAGGGGTGCTTTCAATTGACGGGGTCCAACAGAAATAGACAAAGGACCCGAAACAGGGTTGTGAACAGGGGCGCCCGAAAAACCTACTGAAACGTTTGTTGAGCCAGACAAAGGTGCGCCAGGGAGTTTCGCATGTATGATAGAACTTTTTGCTGCACCAGTATCCAACAGAAACGGTTCGACTATACCTGATGTTGCTACCGCGACATAAGGCCCACTCTGATCTACTGGTACTGATACTACTCCCTCTCTTTGTCCATGGCTGTCCTAGTATTCACTTTGCTGACCTTCCTCACTAGCTTCATAATAGTCTTCAACATGATACTGTGGAGACCTATTCTGTTGGGCAGATTGTCCATTACGCTGGTCGAAATAATTAGAGGGGCGGTCACTTGTCTGTGGAGGCATAGCACCTCGTCCTCGACCTCTAGAGTTTTGCATGGAACTACCACGACCTCTCTGAGCGGCCGCATCATTATTTTGCGCCCGAACTGGACAATCACTTTTGTAATGACCTTCCTTTTTGCAATAAGCACATTGATTCCATTGGTATTGTGGCCTTTGAAAATTATAATCCGTTCTTTGATATGACCCTTGCTGCATATTAGTTTGATTCATGCGAGGCGGATAAGCTTGCTGTAAAAGTACTTTAGTTTTTAAATCTTTCGTCTTTTTATCTGATTTTTCCTTCTCTTCTTTATCCCTATTTTCGTAGTACTGAGCAGTCGCAAGTATTTGCGCAGTCGTAGAGACAGCCCACGCACTTTCAGAATTCTTTAATTTACCACTAAGTTCTGGCAACAGATTGTGCACAAATTTATCAACAAATAATCTCTGGCCTCCTTCTGTGCTCATATCCTGACCACTATGATCTACGAAAGTCTCTTCGAATCTTGTGAAAAAGTCGGAGACGCTTTCGTCTTTCTTTTGTTTGCATGCGGACAATTTATCCCAGTTAACGCGTAATGCAGGCATTAAGGTTTTCATTAAATCGATTATTCTACCAGGCAAGTTAGCAATTAAAGGTTCAGGTTTGGAACCACCTATTTGTTGACCATCCGCTGCAGTTATAGCTGCCCAGTCACCACCTAGGGCAACTGGATGATTCTCTTTACGAATTTTAGCCCAAATTGGTTGCGGTACTACGTTACCAAATAGCAGATCTATGTCAGCAAGATTCAATACACAAGCGTCAACTGTTTGAGCCAACTCTTTGTAGTACCCTGCAGGATTTTTACGCGGATCTGGCAAGGCCTGTTTTACTGCTAACACTTCAGCTCGTTTCCATGGAATATGTATCCAGACTCTCTGGAATTGGGCCGGAGCGGCTGCAATACCAAGCGGTGCATTAGCTTGCACAGCTTTGCGCCAAATTGGTGGAACCTCTCTCATTGGATATTGACGATTTCGTTTCGTACTACGTTTCTCTAACTCTCTCGGTGAAAGAAGGGATGAGTCGGATCTATAACTTAAAATTAGTTCCATCGCTTCTTTTATATTTTGACCAACTATCATACCTGTAGCAAACTCTTTCTGAACATTAATTAATTCTCCTAAATTTGATTCAGGGTCATCCTCTTCCAATTCCTCACGTAGAAGGAAACACATTTCGTCGAACACATATCGTTGTGTCGGTTCGTTCCATTGCATAAATGTATCTAATACATTTTGTACATTATATCTTCCAACTTTCGAAACCCATCTAAGGGCAGTGGAATCTAATATTCCTCTTTCTTCAGTACTGGGAAGCTGACTACGTCTCTGCACAGAGTCAGAGGTAGGAGTCTTAATCAGAGTTTTATAGAAGGGAGATAGAATATTAGAGACAGAATCAGTGATTCTTCGTCGAACAGAAAGCGGAGTCATAATACTTGCAGAGGCAGTGAATAGAGTAGTAGTTGGAATAGATAGATCAGGAATAGTAGGAGTAGCAGGCAAAATAGCTTGTGAAGTGGCAGGTGTGAGTGACACAGGCATAGGAAAAGAAGCCGGCAACCCTAGAAGAGAGGTTGTCGAAGGAACATTAATATTGACCACAGGAGGTACAGGAACTAGATTCAGGGGAGCGGGAACAGGGACACCAGGTTGTCCAGCAACCGGTAATTGAACATTCGGTATAGGTGGAGCCGTAGCACCCTGTGCATACGGTGGGGGTGATCGTAACAAGTAAGACAATAGGGGATCCTTTTCAGGGTCCTCTACTGTCTTAGCCGTACTCGATGGCAAAGCAGGATAGCACTTGTCTATCGCTAAATTACGCTCTCTATCGGCCACCTCCATCGCTTTCTCAGACTCGTTGAGTTGCAGCTGCCTAGTAGATTGTTCTAAAGTCAACTCTTGCTCTTTCTGTTCTTTCTTCAACTTTTTAATTTCTCTCTGTTTAGATTCTTTTCGCCAATAACGGAAAGAATCAAACATTGCCGGCCGGGCTTTCTTCTTAAACAACCTTCTTTCTAAATTATCAAGAACTTCAGGTTCAAAACTACCATGTAGTGGCCAACTAAGGACACCGTCTTTCTCTGTGAAGCGGATCCATACCTCATTATAAGAGATAGGGCCCACACCAAATTTGCAATATAGATCATAAAGGGGAGTTCCAATCGGAGGAACCAAACACGAGTCCTCCAACCGGGAATCACTGTTGCAACTAAAACAAGACAACATACAATTTTTCCGACTTACCATTTTATAATCCGGAACACAAGACAAACAAGACACAAACAGAAAAGATGCGCACTCGAACCACGAACTTAGGCCTACCAGAACTGACAAATGTATCGATACCTGAACTGAACAGAATGATTATCGTAACCAGAATAACCAGTGATAATCTTACAGAACTGAACTGAACTGAGAACTAAAAGGATTATCCAAACAGGAGCAATCCTCACAAAATATTTAACTAGCAACCACTGAATACTTAACTGAGGCACTGAAGACGTCACCAAGGAGAAACCCGTCACGTTTCGCCGTACTGAGGACTGCACCTCGGGTCCAAGACAGGGCGACGGTCAAGGCAACGGAGCACTGCAGCCGTCTGAACGGGAACCCTCGTGGAAGAGGACGTCGGGGCCACTTTTGCGATATGCCGGGATCGATGAAGTGGGGCGCCTCCCTCTGAAATCTTCACACGAAGCTCCTCGAACTCTTCAGGCTTTTGGACCGATACCGAATGACGTCGCCCCACGTTGGGCGCCAATTGGAGTTCTGGACTTTTTTAGTTCTGTCCAGAGGTGTCAGGGACAACACCCGAAGACCCCGGAGTTCAACCTGTCTTGGTACACAAACAAACAGAAACACGGGCTTCTCGATGGTGGCGTCAAAGACCAAAGGTTTATTACTGCAGGGACACAGAAGTCACAGAAACTACACATGGGCAGTATCTAGGAGCCTGTTCGATTTGTACAAAGAGGATTGCTCCTTATATACTAAATATTGGGCTTCAGGCAAATTCTTTACATGTTACCACAGTTCTAAACATTCGTGTCTTAAACAATAAATATTTGGCGTTGCACAGGAATCGTCAACAGTATCTGATGTCAAAACATTACGAATGAGGGGTTCCCACTAGTCCATCATAATCCCATGTCAATTCTTCATTCAAGACCCGGACCGCCTCATCGTAAATTTCGTTACCTCCCCCTAATAAAGGCCCAGAAGGAAAGGAGCAGAGCCAGGTGTAGAAGATAGAAAGACAGGATAAGAAATGTTTGTGGGTCGTAAATGGGCACGGTTACCAGTTTCGGCCGCCTAATCATGATCAGGCCAACGAACACAAGAACCAGTATAGCAGGACTGGCCTCAGGCTGGGGAGGCAGTTCTTGCCGAGTCATGCTGCTACAGCGTTGCTGGCCTAAGGTGCACGTGTCACTAGCAAGGTGAATTGTCGGTTAAAGCCTACTTGTCCTTTAATGGAAAGAGATCATTGCGTGTCCATTGACTATGTGAGGGCAAGGAATACAAAATGGCTTCCGTGTTCTAAAATGGATGCCACGGGTAGAACAGAAATGTGTTTGTAACTGGAGTGCTCTTGCTCGTAGCATAGCGAAAACACCAGGATGGACTAAATGGATCATTTGCGGTTCACTGATACCAAAATTATGTATTTACGACAATGTTATAAACACGAGTAAAATCGTCACGGAACCTCACAAGTAGCGCTCATGCTGGTGCCCTTGCATTGGAGAAACAAATCCTCCTTGAATAAGAACATATTGTTCTTCAACACTAATGTAATACATTGCATAATGAACTCTATGCTGGCTCCTCTTAGGTCTGCATTTTTGAGGACCTCACCAATTACAACCAAGGTGTTGTCTAGTGGTATATTGATGTACAACGCCTCTATATCGAGGGTCACTAGGATCTGGCTATCACAATTGTATAACACACCAAGGTGTCCGGTGGTCTGACAAAAAACCTACGAATCTACTACTATACCATTTTATTATGTGATGTGACTATGTGTCTTACCGCACTCAAATCCTTATATTAGGAAAAAAGTGCCCATCAGTTCCCGCCTGATTCCGCCCTGCATCATTTGGGCTCTCCTTACCCAGGAGAAGGTGCAGTATGTCTATCAGTGTAATTATGATAGATCAACTTCCAGAGAAGTTTATGGGGCTTATTAGGTCGTGTACTGCGGGTAACTGAGTTACAGTGCCAACGTAAATGTGAAAAAATAATGATAATGTGATGTTTAAAAATAGGTAGTTGTTGAGTGGAAAACAACTATATTTTATTCAATTCCCT
The DNA here is from genome assembly GCF_964261635.1 of Lissotriton helveticus. NCBI lineage: Eukaryota > Metazoa > Chordata > Amphibia > Caudata > Salamandridae > Lissotriton > Lissotriton helveticus. The sequence goes on from NC_136065.1 coordinate 1,765,097,703, forward strand.
CAAAAACTCCCAATATTAAAAAGTGAAAAGACTATCAGATTTAACATAATATCTGATATTCAGTAGGGTCAACATGTTTCAGCAAACGTGACGCTAAATATGTCACTGCTTTCATCAGGACCTGGATCTTAATAGCTACTGTATATGGAAAAAGGAAAAATATCACCTGTATATTTTACTCGAATTCATTCAATCTTCTCCACTAAATGTAGTTGGAGGAATAGTTGGCCCCCCCAGATTGCCCAGAGGGACGCTCGGAGCACCGACAGGACGAGCGGGGCTCCTCTTACCTGAGCAGCGGCCAGGTGGGGTGATGTCACATCCTAATTGCACTGGAGGGACCGCCGCTGCCCCTGCGGATGGTCCCTCCTCCTCTAGGGTGGCGGACGGACGCAGGTCCGTACGCCTTCCTAATGAGCCCCTTGGTGTGGGATTCTTATTGTGTAGTGTTTTCACTGTTTTACTGTTTGAAGTGTTGCACAAATATTTTACACACTACCTCTAAGTTAAGCCTGGCTTCTCTGTACTAATCAACCAGGGCTCTGAGCACAGGATACTTTGGGGTTTGCTTGTGCCTTACCCTGATAAGGAATGTGGTTATTGTTTAACCACGGCTCACACCCCAGTCAACCAACAATCCAATTTCTTATATATTCCCAAACCAATATTGAAAAATAGAGAAAATGTTAATGAGCAGAAAGATGCTAAAGCAATTTAGATCAGATTAGGAGAGCCAGAATTATGATATTTTTAAACATATATGTTGATTGCATTTTGAAACACTTGAAACAGGAAGAACAAAACCAAAAGGTCCTTGTGTAGAACAAGAAAGCAGCACTGCATAGGCACAGATCGGTTGGAACAGCTGCTTTTGCCATGTCTGCTTACCTCTCAGCTCCCAGTTTTACGTGCAGACCATAGATTTCCTGTCATTAGCTGCTTCCTCTGCCGCTCTGTGTCACCTCTCTCTGGTGGACCATTCTCATACAATGACCATAATAACAGTGAGTGGCATTCATTGGCTCACCACAAGTGCATATAAAGTAATTTTGAAACTGTGTCAACACTGAATGTGTGAATTGTCATTCAGAGGATTAAATGATGTGCATGCTGTGCACGTCATACATATACAGGTGAGCTGAGTGTACTGACCTCAATCCTACTTCATAAAGGGGTCTGATCTACTGATGATCTTTGAAACATAGGAAAATACTAGATATATTGCTCATTACCCTTCAGAGAGGGTTTATCCAACCCAGTGATTGTCTTCGACAAAGCTGCAAGCCACAGCAGTGGCTTAATATCCTTTGGGTATGTCCCACTTCCTCATCCTCTTTCGTGTGCCCACAACAGAGACTGGGATGGAAAGGCTAGAAATCATCTCTATGATAAAGGGCTTGCTTATGAGTGGCTTGGAGAGGTACACAACATTTATCACATCTGATAAATACAGAAACACCAGTGATCACAATTTATCGGGCTCATAACTGTCAACTTTTAAGTTAAGCCAAAAAAATGGGACATAACATGCATATTTTAGTGCTTTCTCTATCAAAAATCTAAATGTAGTGGCATTTATTGGGCCCAAATGTTACTGGGGAAAAATCTAAATGTTGTCAACATATCAGCTTCATCATGGACAACCTCTCAAGATAAAATGTAGTATAACAAAAGGCAAAAAATGGTAGTGCCTCTGTCTAGCAGCATTACAGAAAACAGTTCACTAGAATGTTCTCCTACAGCAATAACTATCAGCAGGGTCACTGGAATTATGCACTTCTGTGGGCTTTGCATTTTTGGCCTGATCGCTTTTAACACATAATCCAGTATCTGCTGCATAATAATTTGAAGATTTTACTAAAAGAAATTGTTTCTAGCTCAAATGGATTAAAAATTATTAAACAAAAAGTGACACTGATCCTTTTCAAAGGTGAACAGATGGCCTTTCAGCTGCTGATGGCTTTCAATCAATCAATATTTGTTAAGTGCGACTACTCACCCGCTAGGATCTCAAGGCACTCGGGGGGTGAAGCTGCAGATCCTACTTTGCGCTGAGGTTCAGTCGAAGAGCCAGGTCTTGAGATACTTCCTGAACTGGGTTAGCGACGGGTATAGCCTGAGGTGGAGATGCAGGGTGTTCCAGGTCTTGGCAACAAAGTAGGAGAAGGATCTTCCTCTGGTCCTGGTCTTGCGGATCCAAATGACTGTGGTGAGGGCCAGTTCGGTAGAGCGGAGGTGTCTGGTGAATATGTGGAATGAGAGGCGGTGGTTCAGGTATGTTGGTCCAGCATCGTGGAGGGCTTTATATGCATGTGTGATGATATTGAACGTTCAACTTTCAAGCTGATACTGCAGGGGTGCAACTCTGCCTAGCATGTATTAATATTAACATTGTAAAAATGATAAAATAATACTGCAACAGATTGTGCCACAATATGTGGCATAATTTGCCATTTCTTGTCTCATAACTGTCTAAACCCTGTTGCACAATTTGGTTCTCCATGGCTGCATAATTTCAGGGGGCCCTAGCTACAGCCCAGTTTCACAATCACAACAAAATACACTGTGTGCACCAACATCCCTTGCAACACAGCAACAATGCTAATACAAATGGCATTGTGTCTTTCATGACTGCAGTAACTATTCTGACGAATTCATCCCCCTATTTCACATCTATCATTGTGTCAACACCCATGAGATGGTGTGGTACTGGTTATGTACCACCCAACAAAACTGATCCCATGGAATACAATTCTGCATTTAATTTCCACCACAAAATATCTTGTATTGTTCTAGATTCAGATCAGTCATTAGGCACAACTACCAACTAAACAGGCAAGTGACTACAGGCACACCTAACAGATAATATCTGAATAGGCCACACTGTCCACACGTCAACTTCTAAGCAATTACTCATAAGACACAACTCACAACACACGTTTGTATCCCAACCCAAACTCCAGTCTGCATAAGCCCAGAGCAATAAAGGAACGCACATTGCAGACATCACTTGGCATAAGGAGGCAGATCTGTCTGCACAGTGCAAATACTATATAGGGCGACAATAACACAACATTGCTCTTCACTGAACAGCAACGGCTACAAAGCTGTACAGTTGGGCTTTGGGGTGGCAATCAACCAAAGGCAGATGTGCGCCCTGGGGATATTGGGAGAATGGAACAGCCCAGTATTACACACAGCCCAACATATAAAACCGGCTATTTTAAGTTATGTGTCACCTTAATATATTTCCTCTCCCTCCCAACCCACAGGTTTTTGGGGTTTTCATTGGTTCAATTTTATTGACTTGCTTGGGTTGTTTTTGTTGATCACAGGTGTGCAGGGTTGTGTTATGGCTGTATTGTCGCTTGGAGCAGGTACAAGGCGGTTGGCAGTTAAGTTGGCATGGTTATACATTAACATTATTGCTGTGAACAATTGGTGAATCAGGACAATGGGGTGTGGCAATAAATTAACAACTGGATGAAACAAGAAATTTAAAGTTAAGACTTAGATAGATATGGGGCGGCAATCTTAGAGGTGAGGAGTAAGTGACACTAGGTGACTCAATGTATAGTGAGGTTAACGCCTAGGTGTATATAGTGATGTGCACCCAATATCAATAAAGTAGCCTTTTTCACTCAATAAAGCGAAGCTGGGTTCTGTGCTGCTCCCCTTTCGCCCAAGGAGCACAGCGATTGTGAATCAACAACAGAAAAATATATGATGTAACATCTCTGCGTTGTCCTTCATGACATAATTGAAGATGACTTTATAGAAGAATCAATTTTTGGAAACCAATTGAAGACCGCAAAAAGTTCCTCCAGACAGACTGCTAGATATGAGGTGTAGAAATCATTCAACCATATGAAATTAATCAGGCTGTCTGCCCACTAATTTAGATTTTTTTTTAGAAAGCACAAGTTATAAGGTATACAATTAAAATTTTGTGTTACTAAATCTCAAAGTACGTTTTTAAAAGCTTGAGTTGTACTAAAGATCAGTGATCAGCTTGGTTTGAGCAACCTTGATAAACTAAAATATCCATTTGTCACTGTGAAAGTATTAAAGCTCAAAAATACAAATGATTGTGGTTGAAATTCCACTTGAAAGCAAGTTACCTGTCTTGCCAGACATTCTTTCTAGGGGTTCACTCAAAGGCACCACTAGTCCTTGATGATAGGTGATTCACTCATATAATAAATTGACAAATCTGTTCACATAAAAGGTCAGGGCATAATTGCAGCTCTAGCAATGTGAGGCCCCAGCAGGGCAGTTCCAAGCAATCATACGGAGCAAACTGACCCATCATTCTGCTCTTAATGAGCCGAGCTCCTAATTTCAGGAGCAGGCACCTGTCAGGATGAACAGACTCAATACTGTTTGAAAATATACACCAATGGTCATGTTAACTAAGCAGACAGCCACTTAACCCTAATTGAACTGAAGCATAGGTAGGGAAAGTCTTCCCAACGGAGAGGGAGGCAGTTCCAGTCCTTGGGAAGGGAGAGAAATTGATCTATGATGAGTGATAATATACTTCTTGGCGGGTGGAAATGGGAGCAACGTTTAACCAATATATCCCACTCCTGGGTCCCCACTACGAAGTCACTGCATAGGATCTGTATTTTACAAACAATGCAGGGTTGGCTTTTCTGTCTGAGCAGAGGAGCATCACCCAACTTACAAACCCCCCAAGGCCCCAGAGATGAAAAATAAAATGGTGAACAATTACCATTTTATTTGTCATCCCCCATGCTGAGCGTCAGGACGGGGGCGGCGCTGCAGCTAAGTGACAGCAGCAGGGAGGAGGGTGGGCTGGCATTGCACTTTTTAAAGTATGCATGTCTTTTGGCTGGCCATCTTGCAGCGGCCAACCACACATGCACACTTTAAACATCTCTAACCCAGCTGTTTCAAGACAGCGGGGTTAGAGCAAGCCGAAGCCTCTAGAGTAGAGGTCTTCAAACTATTTTGCTCTGAGCTCCCCCTAAGCAAAATGTTTTGAGGTCGGGCCCCGCTCCAAAACTTTATGGCACAGATTGAGAGAGCAGGAAGGACATGGCTGCATGCAGGAGGAGTGGCTAATGAGAATATTTCAGCAGTACGTGTTCTATAGTTCATAAACCACACTGACTATGAGACTTATAAAACAGCAAATGCATCAAATGTAAACATGTTTTTCCCCCAAAAATGCTCCCCAGAATTGGGTTTGTTTGTGAGCCCCTCACACCCTTGGACCCCAATGAAACTACACCTACTGTACTAATGATAACTGTAATCCTGAGTAGCAGGCTATCTCCTCTGCATCTTTCACCTCTTCCCCATCATGCCTGACCATGACTCTAATCTTGAAACAGGCTCTCTGTTCCGTTCGGAAAAAAAGAGCTCCCATGTTGTATCCCTTTCTTCTGCAAGGGTGCCCTTGGTCATAATGTGCCTCTCGAGGCCGGGTCACCCCCCTCACTCGCCTGCTGCCCTGCTAGCCAGCCTCCTTGCCCTGCCTGCCTGCCTGCCGCCTGCCTGCCGCCACCGCCGCCCCCCCAGCACCCCCGAGCGGCCCAGCCACAGCGGAGCCGGCCGCTCGCCACTTTTCCCGCCGCTGGCCCCTGCGGCCCCGCCCACCACCGGCCCATTGGCCCGGACGCTCGCCCAGCCCAGCAGACCCGCCCTCCCGTCCCCCTTCTTATGACGCCCCCTGAGCGACCGCGCAGCGGACGCGCGCAGCGGGAGCACCGATTGAGCGCCGAAGGTGCGCCAAAGGTAAGCCCGTCTGCGCCCGTCCGCGCCTGGACCGCGCCCAGCGCCAGGACCCCTGGCCCTCGCAGACCCCAGCCCACCCGCCGGACGTACGACGCCGCCACCCTCAACGCACTCAACGCCGGCCGAACCCCTGGATGCTACCGAGCCACCCCGAGACGCACCCACGGACCCTTCATCTGCCAGGCCTGCAAGTTCTCCTGCATCCGGACCTGCACTGCACCAGCGTCGACCAAGCAGAACACCAGCAGCAACCACCTGAAGTGCATCCTGCTCAACACCCGCTCCGTCCACAGACACGCCGTCGAGCTCTGGAACCTGCTCGACACCACCGACCCAGACGTCGCCTTCCTCACGGAAACCTGGATGAACGCCTCCTCAGCGCCCGACATCGCCATCGCCATCCCGGACGGCTACAAGATCATCCGGAGGGACCGCGTCAACCAGACAGGAGGAGGCATCACCATCATCCACAGGAACACCATCCGCATCACGACCAACACCGATGACACCATCGCACCCGCCGAACACCTGCACTTCCAGATCCACGTCAACCCCAAGACCACCCTCAGAGGCACCCTCATCTACAGACCCCCGGGACCACGCACACAATTCAGCGAGGACATCGCCGACTTCATCAGCCCGCTCGCCCTCCCCTCAGCCGACTACATCCTCCTCGGGGACCTCAACTTCCACCTGGAGAACAACAACGACCGCAACACCACCACCCTGCTGGACAACCTCGCAAACCTGGGACTCAAGCAGCTGGTGACCACCCCCACCCACTACGCCGGACACACACTCGACCCGATCTTCTCTTCCAGCAAGGACATCGCCTTCAGCCACGCCACGGGACTCCCATGGACGGACCACAGCTGCGTCCACTTCAGCTTCAGAAGGACCACGCTCCACCATCACCAGCAACAGGCTCCCCGCAGAAGCTGGAACAAGATCACTGCAGACCAGCTCACTACGTCCTTGAGCAAGAACCCTCCCACCAGCACAACGAACCCCAGTCAAGCAGCCACCAACCTCACGAAATGGATCAGCGACTGCGCAGACGAACTCGCCCCGCTGAAGACCCCGCCGAGCAGACCCGGCAGCAAGAAAGCCCCATGGTTCAACGACGAACTCAAGAGCTCCAAGAAGAACTGCAGAGCACTCGAGAAAACCTGGCGCACAGACCCAACACCGGACAACATGACTGCCCTCAAGCTCGCCACCCGAAAACACCACCAGCTGATCCGCGCCACCAAGAAAACTGCATTCAAGGAACGACTGGACAACAACGCACACAACAGCAAGGAACTCTTCAACATCGTGAAAGAGCTCTCCAACCCCAACGCCGGAAACATCGACATCACCCCTTCGCAAGACCTCTGCAACTCCCTCGCCTCCTACTTCCACAACAAGATCGCGGACATACACAACAGCTTCAGCACTGAACCAACGCACGCCACGACCGAACCACCGCCCCCCACCATCACCCTCCGCGCCTGGACCCCGATCAGCACCGAAGACACCATCCGCACGATGAACTCCATCCACTCCGGATCTCCGACAGACCCCTGCCCCCACCACGTCTTCAACAAGGCCGACGCTGTCATCGCACCCCACCTGCGGGACATCATCAACACCTCCTTCAACATCGCCACCTTCCCGGAGAGCTGGAAGCACGCCGAACTCAGCGCTCTACTCAAGAAACCATCAGCAGACCCTACCGACCTCAAGAATTACCGCCCCATCTCGCTGCTCCCGTTTCCGGCCAAAGTCATCGAGAAGACCGTCAACAAGCAACTGGCCGCCTTCCTCGAGACGAACGGCTCCCTCGACCTCTCGCAGTCTGGCTTCCGGGCCAACCACAGCACCGAGACCGCCCTGAACGCAGCCACAGACGACATCCGAGCCCTGCTCGACAACGGAGAAACAGCGGCCCTCATCCTCCTGGACCTCTCCGCGGCCTTCGACACTGTCTGCCACCGCACCCTAGTACAGCGCCTCAGCAACGTCGGAATCCAGGAGAAGGCACTGGAGTGGATCACCTCCTTCCTCACCGGAAGGACACAGAGAGTCCGCCTCCCCCCGTTCAGATCGGAGGCCACCGAAGTCATCTGCGGCGTTCCTCAAGGCTCCTCGCTCAGCCCAACTCTCTTCAACGTCTACATGAGCCCCCTCGCAGCCATCGCACGCCAGCACAACCTGAACATCATCTCCTATGCCGACGACACCCAGCTGATCCTCTCCCTCACTAACGACCCCGCCACCGCCAGAGCCAACCTGCACGAAGGGATGACAGAAGTAGCCAAATGGATGTCGAACAGCCGCCTGAAACTGAACTCAGACAAGACGGAAGTCCTCATCCTGGGATCCTCACCCTCCGCCTGGGACGACTCCTGGTGGCCCCCCGCCCTGGGCAGCGCACCCAAACCAACTGACCACGCACGCAACCTGGGCTTCATCCTGGACTCCTCCCTCTCCATGACCAGACAAGTCAACGCCGTCTCCTCGTCGTGCTTCCACATCCTGCGAATGCTACGCAAGATCTTCCGATGGATCCCCACCGAGACCAGGAAGACGGTCACCCAGGCCCTCGTCACCAGCCGTCTGGACTACGGCAACTCCCTCTACGCCGGAACCACCGCCAAACTCCAGAAGAGACTCCAGCGGATCCAGAACACCTCAGCACGACTCATCCTGGACATCCCCCGCCGCAGCCACATCTCCGGACACCTGAGAGACCTGCACTGGCTCCCGGTCAACAAGAGAATCACCTTCCGGCTCCTCACCCACGCACACAAAGCCTTACACAACCAAGGACCAGGATACCTCAACAGCCGCCTCAACTTCTACGCTCCCACGCGCCAGCTTCGATCGACCAGCCACGCCCTCGCCGCCGTCCCCCGCATCCGAAGAGCCACCACAGGAGGAAGGTCCTTCTCCTACCTGGCCGCCAAGACTTGGAACTCCCTTCCGACCCACCTCCGCCTGACCCAGGACCACCTCGCCTTCAGGAAGCAGCTCAAGACCTGGCTATTCGAGCAGTAGCGAACCCCCCCCCCCAGCGCCTTGAGACCCTACGGGTGAGTAGTGCGCTATACAAATGCTCTGATTGATTGATTGATTGAATGCTAGAAAGGAAAATAATCTCCCATGCCCCTTTTTTAAAGGTAGACAGTCATAATTGTGAAGCAGTGGGCCTCTCAAAACCCTGGGCTACAGTTTTTCTGCATCTGCTTGATTAATGATAACCAAGAGTGGCCACTTACACACCTGGCAGCAGTATCTGCTGCACTGATGAATGGCCCTTAAAAAGAAAAGGACACATATTGCCCCTTTCTTGGGGGTATCGCTCTGAAGAAGCTGCCTCTGGCCATTTGTAAACATAAACATTAATCCCCATACAGTGCTCTCTATCTGGATCTTCTATTTGACAACACCCATGAATCTCGCTCCTTTCCTTGGTCTCCTTGATCATTACTGTGAGGCCCCAGAGATCGAGAGGATTAGGGCTCTGCATCTGAATGGAACCCTGCTGACCTTCTACCTGCCCCCTTCCCCCCATGGATTTAGCTATCAGAATAAAAACTGTTTCTGAACAGTTAATGCTGACTCTGAGGTGCTTCTGCCTGAAAGTGAACGGTGTGGTGGTACTGCAGAAAGTTAAAGAAGAAGCCAGCCTTAATTGACTGAGTCACTTAAAGCCAGTGCCACTGGATTTATGAGTTTCTGCAGCAGCAGTGTTTTCCACCTGATTATGAATTTACCACATTTGCTACATAATCCATCATCTGCTGCATAATCTGCAGAATTAAGCACCCAAAAAATTGATTCCAGCTCAAATGGAACAAAAGTTACTTAAAACGTGACAAAGTGTTCCGGAGCAGTGCAAGACCTTTTGCAAAGATTGACGGGTAATCTTGTAGCTGTTTATTGCTGTATTTGGGTGTTGAACTGGTACTAATGAGGTTACATATTGTTCCTAACAGCATAACCATGAGTTAAAATGTCAAAATAATGAAGTAATGCTAGCCACAAAATGTGCGGCATTGTACCGCATAATTTATCTTTTCTTGCTGCATAATTTAGTTAACGCTGAAGCAGAACATGGTCCTCTCGTGCTGAATAATGCCAGCGGCTCTGCTTAAAGCTTAATGTTGGCAAAGGTTTATTCTTTTTGAGATGTAATGTAGGGGTGTTATCAGCAGAGTTCTGGAATAACGGAGACACATATAAATGTCTGCATTTGATACAGTTTCATTACTAATTACTAAAAAGTGTATTTTGTAAAAACTTCTTTTATTTCAAACAATGCATCAATTTGCAGCAGCCTATCTTAGACTATGGGAAATACTATTTTAAAATAATGACTTACATATTTACAGTGCTTTCTGCCACAGACTTGGACGTCATAGCACTATAAACAGGAACACTGGAATTATGTGGCAGGAGAAGGCCAAATTATGCAGCAGGGTTAACAACATTTTGCAGCAAGCAAAGGCGACTTATGCTAAATAATGCTGAATATTTTGTGATTGCATTAATGTATTATTTTGCCATTTTAACACTTGTGAAGCACTTTCCTGGCATATTTCCCTTCATAAGTACCAGTTTAATACCCACATATAGCATAATGCACTTAAATTACTGTGAATACACAAAACAAAGACTTTGTTTTTAGCAACATCTTTAACCCTGCCAGCACACTCAGTGACCTCTGACCCCAAGGCACTCCGATCACAGTTTTGACAACTAGGGCACAGAGAAAATGAAGACAGCCTGGGAATGCAGAAAATACACGCTGTACTCCCAGCCCATCTACATTTACATGTCTTTGCTCAGGCATTTGCGCCCCCTTGGGAACCCATATATGTCCCCCCAGGGGGCGCACCCCATAGTTTGAAGAATTCTGCTCTAGAGTGCTCTGGAGCTCCAAGTGCGGCTGCTACCACCAATCCTAGTGCTGCTCTCAAGCTGGTGAGAGCAGCACCAGGATTAGCCAAGGGAGTTCCATCATCCGGTTCCTGTGTCGGCTAAAATAGAGGTCTATAGCAAGGACGTCTCCGAGTTCAGTACATTTTATTTTATTATATTACTTTACACATGTGTGCGCCCGCCCCTTCATAGATGCCAACTGCCACTAACACAATGGTAATGCTTTTCGTACAGTGATATTGACTAGTATTGAGATGCAATGCCCCGCACCCTGACTGCAGACTTAATCACATGGGACTGGGAGGGTGAGGTAGTTAATGCCAGAGGAACATGGGGAATTATAGAGTCATTGTGCAGTACCTGCTTTGCCACAAGAGCCCCAGTCATGGCACATCTGCACCAGTCTGTGTGCATATGATTTCTGTAACCAATATAGGTATGCACAAGCCCAACCACAATAAGCACACTAGCCCTGACACAGCAAGAAAGCCACCTGGTTCACCGAAGAGCTCCAGAACTCCAAACGAGCATGCCGAAAACTGGAGTAGAAATGGCTCCACGGACAAACACCAGTCAGCCACGCAGCCAACAAGGACGCTACCCGCAGACATCATCACCTCATCAGACTCGCCAAGAGATCTTCCTTCAAAGCCCGCCTAGACAACAACGCACACAACAGCAAAGAGCTTTTCAGCATCGTGAAGGAACTCTCCAACCCCAGCACCAACGCCAATGACAACCCACCCTCACAAGAACTGTGCAGCGCACTAGCCACCTTCTTCCACCGCAAGATCTTGGACATCCACGACAGCTTCAACACCCCGACTGCCCCAATAACGACAGGCCGCACCCACCCGACAAACACCACCCGCATCAAGGGCCTGACCTCCTGGACTAACGTTAGGTCGCAAGGTCATGAACTCCATCCACTCAGGATCACCATCAGACCCCTGTCCACACCACGTATTCAACAAAGCAGACGCAGCCATCGCACCCCAACTACGGAAAGTCATCAACATCTCCTTTGAGACAGCCCTCATCGCCACCACAGACGACATCTGGAGCCAACTAGACAACAGCGAAACATCAGTCCTCATCCTCCTGGACCTGCCAGCAGTCTTCGACACGGTTTGTCCCCACACACTAAAGACACGCCTCCAAGAAGCCGGAATCCAAGAGAAGGCCCACAACTGGACCTCGTCCTTCCTCACCGGCAGAACCCAGAGCGTCCGCCTCCCACCTTTCCGTTCTGAAGCCACCGACATCATCTGCGGCGTACCACAGGGCTCTTCCCTCAGCCCGACACTGTTCAACGTCTACATGGCCCCCCTCGCACAAGTGACCCACCAGCATGACCTCAACATCATCTCCTATGCCGACGACATCCTGCTCATCCTCTCCCTCACCAAGGACCCGCTCACCGCCAAAACCAACCTCCACAAGGGTATGAAGGCTGTCGCTGAATGGATGAAGAGCAGCCGACTGAAACTGAACTCAGACAAGACAGAAATCCTCATCTCGGACCAACCTCATCAGCTTGGGACGACTCCTGGTGGCCAACCATGCTGGGAGCAGCACCAACACCCACTGTCCACGCACGCAACCTAGGAATCATCCTCGACTCCTCCCTCTCCATGTCGAAGCAGGTCAGCGCCGTCTCCACCTCCTGCTACAACACCCTCCGCATGCTCCACAGGATCTACAAGTGGATTCCTACCGAAACAAGAAGAACAGTGACACAGGCCCTCGTCAGCAGTAGACTAGACTACGGCAACGCACTCTATGCAGGAATATCAGCCAAACTCCTACGACAACTACAACGCATCCAAAACGCCTCCCCCGTCTGATCCTCAACATCCCTCGCTGCAGCCACATTACCCCCCACCTGAGAGACCTACACTGGCTCCCCGTCGACAAAAGGATCACCTTCAGACTCCTCATCCACGCACACAAAGCACCACACAACACCGGACCAGCCTACCTTAACAGCAGACTCAGCTTCCACACCCCGGCCCACCAACTCCGCTCTGCCAATTCGCCCTCGCCGCTGTTCCTCACATCCAAAGAGCAAGCTCCGGCGGCAGATCCTTCTCCTTCCTCGCTACCAAGACCTGGAACACCCTGCCCACCCTCCTGCGGCAGACCCAAGACCTGCTCACCTTCAGAAGACTCCTCAAGACCTGGCTCTTCGAGAAGTAGCAGCACCTTCCCCCCTCTCAGTGCCTTGAGACCCCCGCGGGTGGGTAGCGTGCTTTACAAGTAGATTTATTGATTGATTGATGGAAGGAGAATCACTATGCCGTAGGGGAGGCCAAAGCGCTCAATGTGCTAGACACCCTGGACGATCTGTATGCCACAAAAAAAATCCAGCAACTCCCTTACTTTATCATTTAATTCTTTGACGTTGACACAAGAAGTACCTATTTTTATATATTTCTACAGGACTGACATCAAGACTCTTTTGATTGTTTTTCAGTCTGAAAATTGACACACAAAGGCTTTACATCTCCCTTCACTTATGAGAATGCGGGCATAACCTTAGATAGATGTCTAAATACCTGTGATTAACTCTTGATGTGTCTAAAAAGGGCATTGATGTGTATGTAGGAATTTCATATATGTGTTAGGCAGTGAAGTAGTATAACCATGAACATTGACTCTATAAGCACAAACCCTAGTACGCTGATAAGACCCTGGGCATAGAAAATCAAATCATGGTAGGTTGGCAGCCTCCTAACACATAGTACATATAGTAGTACTGTAAGGAGTCCCTAGCAAAATAAAACTAAGGTATGTGGACCGCAGCTAAACACATATAGAAGCAGCATGATAGCATATGTAGCCAGCACCCTGCCTTTTGTGATTATAAATGTTCACATTCTGGCACATTCATAATAGGTTGTATGACATTACAACAAATGCCTTTACAGTACATGCTTTTACCAAGCAGTGCCTTTATCACGCATTACCTTTACCAAACAAGTATTTACCTTGCATATACCTTTACCACTGATGCCTTTACATCAAAATAGTAAGAATATACCATGTAAGTTAAGCCCATATGCATATATGTATGTATGTGTGTATGTGTGTATCTAAATATGTGTTCTCACGCTCCTTGTGACCAAAAAGAACAGAAGCACTCTCTTGGGCGGGTGCAGTTTGCGGTCATGGTCCGACCGCTTTATATCGCGCTCACACCTCTTCCACTTTCAAAGATGCTGCACTCACGGGGATGCTTTTAGAGATTCTTTATTGAAGGCAAAACATATGTGTATATATATATATATATATATATATATATATATATATATATTAATATATATATATATATTCCGCTCCATCTTGTCGTCATGCACTCATGGGCGGGTGCTTTGTACATGAGGGCAAAACAAATATCAAAGCTCCAAGGTAAAGAAATACCAGCACTCAAGGGAGCAGGATAACCCAGATTTTAATAGGGTACAAGTATGCACAGACGCGTTTCGGCAACCGCCTTTCTCAATGATGGCGGGTGCCGTGAGATGACATCAATAAATACGCAATCCATTGGTTATTTACACAATTCATCAACACCAAAATTGCTTATCCACCTAATCATTGTGGTTCGACCATCTTATAGCATGCATTTAAATCACCTTGTATCATCATTCTAATACTATGTATGTATTGTGATCCAAGCATACATACATAGTATTAGAATGTGCTTCAGAATACAGCACACTTAGAAAGAGGAAACAAAAAAGAGAAATAAAGGTATTTCTCCGTGTTCTCACCTCAGATTCTGATGCATTCCTAGGTTTACGAAATGTTGTAAATATGGGAATGCGGCAGAATCCATGAGTGTTGCGTAGCAACACCCACAGCAACACCCATGGAGTGCCCCTTTCATGTTAAGTGCTGCGTGAAAAGGGGCTGTATTTACAAGGACACGAAAAACTTCGCAGGGTGGCTTTATGTGTCCTTGAAAATATGGTGTATCACAGTGACCCATGATATTTATTTCCATTTGTTACACAGTATATTAATAAAAAATTAGTCTTGCTGAAGGATTATTTAAAAAAAGCTAGACCCTGTACATTTCAAGTTGCTATACATTCTGCATGGTACAGTCTAATCGAACAGTGACCCTATCTCATACTACCCTGTTACAGCAGTCTCTCTAAGAGACAGCCCAAAAGAGAGTTAATGCTTTTGTATAGAACACCTTATAGAACTAGTACCTCCTGTGTACCATGGCTTTATTCACAGAAACTGCCTAGTGATATCTCTGAACAGGTTAAAGTGTGTGTGCACAAGGCATTACACAAACACTAGCCCATGTGCTAATACATTTTATCAGAGGGGGATGGAGGATAGTAACATTTGATGTAAAATTAGAGGTTTGTAGTAGACTTATTTACAGACTGGTTGGCTCACTTCTGTCAGAACATTCCCACTCTACGAAGTCTATAGAGGTTATAGGTTGGGTTTAAAAGGCTTTAGTGAGTAATCCACCCCTATAGAGAGGCACATTTTCTGAGAGTACATGGTGTATGAATGGGTTTACAAACATCAAGGTTTCTACTGATACCACTGAAGAAAGTAATGGGTTACTGTACAAGGTTTTAGTCAAACGCTAGGCCCTCTCCTACCTGATTTAAACAGGACAGAGTTTGGCTGTGGTAGTGTTTATAAAAGAGTTACTCCTTTTCATACAAGTCCATACAGAGTTAATAATTCGCTTTTATTACTGGACAACATCTCTACTGACACCCCTGTACTGGTTGAACAGTGGGTGTGAAGGGATTTACTAGTGAAGCCATCAATTTCTACAGACATTTAATAAGAGTGAAGAGGGTGTTTGGTTGAGGTGAGACTGTCTACTGACACTTCTGGAGAGGATAAAGGATTTGTGTAGAAGGATTCATGGAAACACTAGGCGTTTTATTATCACAGTTTAACAGGGCGCAGATTCTGTATGTTCGAGTTTGATGAGAGAGGTGCTACTTTCCTTATAAGTGTATACAGGCTAAATGCTTCTTTTTTTATTAAAAAAAACAGCATAGCCTATCTGTTGAGATATCTATTCACAGTGAAGGCTGACGGTTGTGAAAGGCTTTACAGGGAAAGTCATCCCTCTCTAAAGATGTTTTCTCTGAGTGAATAGGGTGTTTAGTTCAGTACTGTAAGGCCGCCTTTTGTAATGATTCCTCTGAGCTGAATAGACAGTCTGTGTAGAAGGATTGAGAGACTAAGTAGGCCCTGTGCTAGTACATTTCAGCATACTATACTTTCTTCCTGGTACAGTTTAATTATACAGTGATCCTCTGTCTCAGGAGATTTAAAGAGCTAGAATCTTAGTAATAAGCATCCACTGAGTCATACAGCTTGTATTAGACTAACCCAATTAAGGGAGTTTGGGAATTACTGCAGGATTCAAGATTACTCCAGCAAGTCACAGGAGATGAGCTGCTTGCTTTTTATTTTTAAAACAATTTGAAGCAGTCTCTCTAAGTGACAGCTAAACAGAGAGCTGATTCCTTTTTGTAGACGACCTTAGAAAATTAGTACCTCCTGTGTTACAGAACTTTATAAACAGCAATGTCTCTACTGATATATGTACACAGAGTAAAGGGTTATGTAGAGGGCCTGAGACAAGCACTACCCCCTACGACATTTCATCACAGAAGAGATGGGGGTCGTAAACTTTGATGTAAAATTTGAGGTTTCTAATACAATTCAATACAGAGTGAATGGCTCACTTCAATAAAACATTCTGGGGCTTATTTACAAGTTCCTTCAGTCGCCGGTGCATCACTTTTGTGACGCACCAGCGGCACATTTTGCTGCCCCCATATTTACAAGGATACGAAAAGTCACCCTGCGTGGCTTTTACTGTCCTTGTAAATGAGGCCCCTTTACATGCAGCATTTTGGGTGGAAGGGGCATTCCATGGGTGTTGCTGTTGGTGTTCCCATGTAACACCCATGGAACCTGACACGTTTCCAGATATACGAGAAATCGTAAGCCTGGAAATGCCTCTGAATGCTATTCCTTTCCCAGGGGAGGCCTAGGGAGGCACAATGAGGAGTAATGTATTCTCCAGCACATAGAACGAGGGAATCACCTCTTGTGATTGTTTATGTGCAGGAAGGTATCCCTTCCTATACATGAACAATCATCCCCTGATGCAGACATCCTTGCACCTTGGTGCAAGGTTGCCTGAATTGGCACATGGCAGCTAATTGTGCACCAGCACAGGGAAGAGAAAAGGGATCCTTCACAGGGCCGGACTGGCTCCCGGGCATTTTAGCATTCTGCAGAGCTGGGGGCTGATCTCACTGCGGTGGGTGCTAATTTCGTAGAGGGAGACCTGCGCGTGCTTCGAAATCAACAATGCAAAACGAATTTCGTTTTGCACACACAGGTCCCCATCAACGAAATCGGCCCCAGCTCTGCAGAATGCTAACATGCCTGGTAGCCAGTCCGGCCCTGATCCTTCATATCGTTGTAGATATGACGCATCCCAGTGCTTTGGAATTTACGCAGCGTGGCACAGCCAAATGGATGGCGGCACCGCGTTGCATTATTTCTTTGCAAATAGGGCCCTTCATCTCTAGTAAGAGGTCCGTAGAGGTTAAGGATTGGGTGTAGAAGGGATTAGTGATTCATTCAGCCCTGCACAAAGCCATTTCTTTTGAGAGAACATGATGTATGAATGGGTTTACAGACACGTAGGTCTACACTGATACATTGGAAGAGAGTAAAGGGTTAGTATACAAGGTTTTAGATAAACTATAGAGCCGCCTCCTACCCTATAAGATTTCAAACGGGTACAATTTGGTTCTGGTATTTTTTTGTCAAAGAGTAACTGCTTCTTATACAAGTCCATACAGCGTGAATGATTCAATTTTATAAGAGAATACCTTCTCTCCCTACACGCCTCTACGAGTTAAACAGTAGCTGTGAAGGGCTTTACTAACGACATGGCCTCTCTGCTGAGACCTCTCCACCTGTTAAATACTGGGCGTAAAAGGTTTTTGTTAGCAACCCATCCCTTTAAAAAGCTTTTTCTGGGAGTAATCCCCATGTATAATTGCTTTAGGAATGAGAACTTTATAATTACAGCACTGAACACAAAGCATTTTTGCAGGCTGAAGATTAGATAATGTGCTTTTTCATAAAGCTTTGAGTGTATCTCATACACTATTATATAGCATAAATGCATCCGTTTAATGTCAATATGCACTCTTCACAACACACCTCTGTACAGAGTGATACCTGAGCGTTAAAAAGTTTAGTAAGGAACTCATTCCTTTCACAAAAATATTTCCTCTGAGTGAACTGTATCAATGATTCAATTAAATAGGTGCGCACTACCTAGTGTGAAAACACTCTTGTTTATGTCTAAAACCATTAAGCTCTTTCCACACACCTTACTTTCAGTGAACATGGTTAATAATGTGAAAAACAGCCTCAACACTAACACATCGCTACAATGTAAAAATCCATGTAGATTGTATAACAGAACCATTATGCCTTGTTTTCCAAATTATACCAGGGTGTACAGTCTCTACAGTATACATTTTCATACATTAGATTCTTATTTTAGTAATCTATGCAGGGTGAATACATCATTTGTATGACAACATATCCTCTGACACTTCTCTACTGACTGATGCCTAGGTACTATAACCTTCATTGAGAAAGTCCTTCCCCTTCAAACACCTTTTATGTTAGTGAACACAGTTTCTTACTGTCTTTATTACACCCACTGTCCAAAATAATATATTCGTAGGCACAGTAGTTAGGATGTACATTAGCTATTCATGAGAGACACCTAGTTCTCCACAGCCACCTATGAACTCAACATTATATAAAAAATAGAATGAGCTAAGGATCAATAGCAAGTACTCTTAATTTATATTTGGCATTTTAAATATCCAATTCATTAGTACTCTTGTAATGAACAAACATATTGAAATTGGTTTCTAAATATATTATATTATTTAAATATTTATTAACAGTCTTCATATTCAAATTACACTACATTGTTTTATTATCTGCAAATAAAGCTGTATGTTGAAGGTAGCCATATTCACTAAACTCCTTTAATCAAAAATCAGTCTCATGTGTCAGAGGATATGCAACAGATATAGGTATTTAAACCCTCAAGCCTTGCATCTAATCACAGTGTAGTTTAAAAAAATTGTAGAGAGAATCTCAACTATTGGTTGACCCCAATATAACCTCACACTTGCAATCTTCACACAAAATATATGTCTCTTTCACAGTACAGGTAGTACATGTACCATACTCCCCTTTATTGGACTTTCTAAGCTTTTATTTTATCTTAATTATTAACATTGACAACCTCTGCTTTAATTGTGTTGCTTAATGGTTGTTTTAACCAGATAATAGCACTTGTATTGCGGTAGTACACACTCTTTACTTTCCCTGTACAATCAAGCTTGTGGGTCCCTTGCAAGATCATACAAAGGCCTCATGGTAAAGTTGCTCAGTATATTTTCTTGTGGGAATATGCGAGGACTCCCCACAGGGAACTTTACCTGGAAAAGATTGTAAATGACTCTCATGAAACTCTTGCGGGATCGTAGCAAAATTTCAAATTCGCCCTATAGAAATGCCCATATTGTTTAACAAGTAATTATGCACCTTGAAACAGAAGTTGGTCACAGCCTAAACTACTTTTGTAACTGCCAACAATCTACCAATGACATTTATATTTTTGCAACCCTCCCATTTTTTTCTCTTCTCTTGTATTCCTCCTGAAGCTTACTGATTTAACTGATGACTGCCATCTCTATACTTCACCAAGGAGTGCCTCTGAATTGTGGGACACAGCTGCATCCACTAAGCTAGAGAATATGCCATTAATTGTGCTATTGACAAGAAACTTGGATTTCCCAACATGGACATTGCCTGGCTTTGCCATAGTTTATGAAGTGGCATCTATTGTTACTAATGGTTGAGAGCATTTTGGATCGTGAGCACTCAGACCTGATGATACTGCACTGTGGTGGCAATGGCCTAGGCACAATCACAGGGGTTGAATTTTGATTGTGAGCCCCCAGAGCTGATGATACTGCACTGTGGTGCAATGGCCTAGGTACAATCACTGAGATTGTTCTAAAATCCAAATGAAGGAAACCTTTTCACAATGGCTGTCTCTTTTTCCTCACACAGCCTTTGTATATTATAATATATGTCAAAGGCAAATATGGCAATGGTCAAAAGAGTTCTAAGATTGAGAAATCCCAGAAGCATGTCAATAAAACAGTTTCTGCATTTCTTCGTGACCATGACATGGCCTCTACATATTATAACAATATCCGTTTTGATATTACAGGTGTCTATAGGTGGAATGAAGTACACTTCACTGCAGAAGAGGAGAGGATCTTCCTTAATAACATTAAGGAATGTATCCTGTTCTGTGTGTAACTGTACACTGCACACTATAAACACAATGGGGCACATGCATCGTTGGAAATTGCGGTTGCAAAGGGGAAGATTTGCCGAATCTGCCCCTTTGCGACAGCAATTTTTGCATTAGGGAATGGGAAGCCATTCCTTAATTGTAACTCGCAATTTGTGACTCGCAATTAAGGAATGCTTAGGAATCACTATTTTCAGAGCGATTCCTACATGCATAGGCTTTTGCGATTCCTTAATAATCGCAATTAAGGAATCGCAAAAGCCAACCTTGATGCATGTGCCAGAAGGGCTCTTGCCAGAGCTAACGTACTCCTACATTATAAATATTTCTTGTTATAACTCCCTTTTTAGGGATATTGACACCCGTTTCACTCTTGTGAGAGTGGGAGCACCCAAACGGCTGCCCCCACTCATATATTTGTCCAACTCTTGCAAGAGTCTTGCAAGCTCAAACACTTAGCATATATCTCACGGATAACAGTCTTGTATTTATGGGTGTGGGTAGTAGAGTGTGCAAACACATAAGCTTCTGCTGAGACTTCTCTCTTCAGATAGGTTTTCCCTACCTCTTTCTAATTTTTAACAAACCACGAGAGTCTCACAAAATCAATTTTGGGCGAGGATAGAATTTACACTCTCCTTGATTAGAGTACTTATACTTTATAGTTCACTACTTGGATATGGGGAGAAACTGGCCTCTCCACTTACAGATTTCCACAGTATTAGAGGACTGGCCTCTCCGCTAACACTTCTTCCAAGGGTAACCAGTATGAATAGTAGGGTGTGGGATGGACTGGCCTCTCTGCTGAAACTTCTCTCTTAGGTGATGGTTAACCATCGTAGGGTGTGTTCTGAGACTTCTCGCTCTCCCCTGAGACCCATCTCTTGGATGGCGGGTGTGCATAGCAGGGTGTGGGGAGAGATTGGCCTCTCGTCTGAGACCTGTCTGTCTGATGACAAATATGTATAGTAGGATGTGGAGAGGGACTGGCCTGTCTTTTAAGGACCTCTTTGTCGGATGACAAGTGTGTACAGTAGGGTATTTAAAGGGACATCCTTCTCCACTGAGACCCCTCTCTTGGATGACGGGTCTATATAGTAGGGTGTGGGGAGGGACTGGCCTCTCCACTGAGACAGCGCTGTTAGATTACGAAGATGCATAGTAGGATGTGGAGAGGAGCTAGCCTCTCATTTGAGTCCTCTCTGTCAAATGACAAGTATGCATACTGGGGTGTGTCTTTGTAATGATGGGTATGCATAGTAGTGTGAGGAGAGAGACTACCCTCTCTTTTAATGACATCTCTCTGGGGTGACAGTAGGGCGTAGTAGGGTGTGGAGAAAGACTAGCCTCTCTGTTGAGACCTCTCTCTGGGATGATGGGTGTGCATGGTAGAGTGTGTGGAGGGCCTGGCCTCTCCTCTGAGATCTCTGTCTCAGATGATGGGTTAGAATAGCACAATTTATGGAGGGACAGGCCTCTCCACTGAGACCCCTCTCTTGAATGACTGATGTTTATAGTAGATTGTGAAGTTTGGCTGACCTCTACACTGACATCTGTGCTTATGCCTCTTCCCACAGTGACAGGTATGTATATGCATAGTGGGGTGTTGGGATGAACTGGCCTCTCTGATAACATTCCTGTCTTGGATGATGGGTACATGTAGTAGGGTGTGCAGAGAAACTTGTCCCTATGCTGAGAACTCTCTCTAGGATAATGGGTGTGCATAGTATGGTGTGAGGAGGGGCTTAACTATCTGCTAACATCTATTCCCAGGATGGCAGATATACAACTATGGTGTGTAGAACAAATTGCCTCTCTGCGGAGACGTCTCTCCTGGATGACAAGCATACAGTAGATGATGGAGAGAGACTATTCTGTCAGCTCAGACCTCTCCCCAGAGTAGCTCATGTGTGTAGCAGACGGTGGATTGAGACTGCTCTCTCTGCGCCTGCCTCTGTTTTTGGTGATGAATGTGCATAGTAGGGAATAGAAAGGGAGTATCCTCTCTGCTGAGAATTGTATCTTATGTTGATTGGTGTGAATAGTTGAAATTGGGGACTCACTCACCTCTCCCCCAGATCTCTTCCCATGGGGACAGGCATGTGTTGTAGGGAGTACACAGAGACAGACCTCTCCACTGAAATGTCTCTCCAGAGTCACAAACAAATATAGTAATAAATGCAAAAGAACTGCCATCTCCACTGTCACAACTCTACCAACTGATAGCAGTGCATAGTAGAGTAAGAGGAAGCACTGGCTTATTTGCCAAATCGTCTCTATTGTATGAGAGGTCTCTATACTACTGTGTGGTCAAGGACTGATCTCTCTTCAATCACTATAGTTCAGTATTCGAATAATTGGCTTCTCCATTAACATTTCTCTGTAGCATAAAATATGTGCATTGCACTTTATAGATACATATACATGAAGCAGCACTGTAGTCCCTGAAGATGGAACTACGAGTTCCAGCCAACATTACAAAACTATAATAATATTCAAATCTATAATAACTCTGAAACAAAAAAAAACACTAGTAACTTTAAACTTTTCATTACAATAAAATAATTTAACAACATTACAAAACTACAACAACTATATTAAACTATATAAGCAACTGTAAAACTGTTAGGGTTTGTGCACAGCAAAGAGCATGTCCCCTCTCATTGCACTAGTGGTCTCTGTAATAGCTCTCTTTTAAACATACTATTGAAAGCCTTTATTGTTATCTCAGCCCCCCCCCCTTAGGCTTCTGTGTATGTTGCTCAATGTACTCACAAGTTTGGACATTGCTGTCTTGTTTACACATTGGATCTTGCTTTTACCAAGGCTTCTTTAGAGCACCCCTCCCTAGGCCATGTGTTAATTCAACTCATTTGCATATTAACTGAAGCTCTGCACACCTTTCAAGAACATGTGCAGCATGTGAGAACCACACCCAGCTCTTCGAACCACACCCAGCCCTGTCTATAAAAGGCAGCCCCGGAGCCTCACCCAGTGCTTGTGCTCGTCTACCTCCCACTTACCTGAGAACAGATCCTTCGGCACTGGCACTCCTGCTCTCTACAGACCTTCATCGGCTTCAATGGGCACGGCTGCTGGCTCTTCCTTCTTCCGGTTTCCGGCTCCTCCTTGCCTCAGCCCCTCTCCTGTCCAATACAATCGACCTGCAAAAGAGAAAGAGGACAAGGTTAGACTGATCAGTATCCCTTTCCAGCAACAAGTAAGTGCAAAACTTTTTATTACCTGAAAGAACTTTGACAGTGATTTCTGGATTCGTGTATAGACAATTTAGAACAAGATACCTCCCACGAACATTGTGATTCAAACCCTTTGTTACAAGAATACTTTGTGGAACTTTGTGAAATAAACATTGTTTTACATGGAACTTTTAAGAATCGAACAGTGGAAACCGTTGACTGCAAGGCAAACAGTAAATCAAGAACTTGCACAAATTACCTGCTGTATTTTGATGTAAAAGTACAGTATTAATTTTATAAAAATTCTGGAAATGTGTGAAAAGTGAGTTTGCTTTTAAAAATTTCTGCTTTAGTTATATTAAGGTGAATGTTTGATATTGGTAATTCTGATAATGGTATTCGTTTAATTTTATAGAAGCTTTACAGTAATAGAAAGCACATCCCAGAACAGTAACACATTCCAAACCTGGAAGCTAGAGACCAGGATCCAAGAGGTACTTTTAGAAGAGAATTTCTAATAGATAAAGGGATAGTCAGGAACACATTTAGGAATAGGTTGCACTTTCCTGTTCTTTGTTTATGTTTCATTAGGCACCAGTTTCTACAGAAGTCAGAGAGGGCCGCAGATTTTAGCAGCACTTCAACAGTGGAAACGCAAGAACGGTGTTGTCTCTTTTTTTATTTAATCCACTTCCCCCCTTCCCTTGAGCTTCTGGTTCTTAGTGTACTGTCTAAAACTAGTGTGTTGGAACAAGCAGTTTCAGGGTGGGGTCGGACTGTCTTCAACCTCCATCAGAACTGAACAGAAACTCAGGTGAGCTGGGCTTTGACAAAAACAAGCACAACAACCAATTTCACTAATTTATAATGTCTTCATCTGACTCAGCAAAAGACAGCCTCCATCCTGTTTGCTTTATTTCTTAATTTGATTTTGGTGTGGGTAGACCTACTTGGCTTGCTCTGATTCCCTTTTGATATTTTTTCATAGAAAAATTTGTTAATTAGATTGTAATTAGCAGCCTTGTTCAATTGCAGCAACTAAGCCACATCAGCCTCCCAAAGAATCATTGGTGTGGCAGTTTTTTGGCCAGGTAAAAAAAAATCTCAGCCAAGTTTGCGATATGCAAAGTTTGTAAAAAGCAGTGGAGTATCAATACTACGGGCATGTAGAGCTATTTAAGATCCATGCATCCACAAAGGCTAGCTCGAGCAAAGTTACCTCATGCAGCTGAACTAGAGAGCTCTTCAGGTGCTTCCACATCCTTTCAACCCGGAGACACTATGCCTCATCAGGTACTTAATGTTGAACAAGACAATAATCCTGCTTACCTTAACAAGCCACTTTTTGCTGCTTATTTAAGCACACAATGTTTCTTCAAGCTTGTGCAAGGCCACAAATGCCCCACTAGGCAATAGGTTTTCAAAACCACAAGGGCACAAGAATCACAAGGGCAACCCAAGAATCGATGGGGACCAATGGTACAATGTAGTGAAATGAACAATGGTCCCTAGGTAATAAATGTACATACAATACTTGGAGAAACTTGATAGTTCCTTACGGTTGTTCCAAGGACAATAAACAAGGATTTTTTTCCCGCCCGGGTTGTTCTAAAACAAGTGTTAAAAAACAGACAAAACAATAAACATACAGGCAAGTAAAATGGAAAGATAAGTAAAATTCATTAACCGTTCAATTATTTAAAATCTCTACTGAAAAACTTAAAGGCAAAAAGACAAGGCGTGCCCAGTAAAAGTATGAAGAATGAGGTTCACTTATTTCAAGAACACAGCTCTTCTGCACCCAAATGAAAAGTTTATACTACGTCAAATGGGTCAGAGTATGGGTCGACGGCGTTTCAATCTCTTAGCAATATAGGATCATCATCAGGACAAGACATAGTTTGCCTTTGACATACCTCAATAGTACAATACGGATTGTAACTCCTGCTGAGTTAAAAAAGAAGGGGGAAGAGAAAAAAAGAAGAGAGTTATTTTAAGCTATAAGTTCATTTCAAGTCCAAGAATTATTGGATCAAGTCACTTTCTAGAGCATGCAGAACATACGGAGCAGCAAAGCTAAACTCATGGTCATTAACCTAAATGAGATTATGCATGTATTATCTATGAAAGTGGTCCCTATCCAGGAATGCCGACATGGTAGTGAGTGGAATGTGATGCGTGGGCAATACTCTAATATATGCATGCTTTAATAAGCCATGTTATAACACATGCGTTTAAAACGCATGCCATTACAACGCGGTCATTACAACGACTTGCTGTAGGGGGCGCTGGATGTTGGAATAGTATAATTTACTATTCCAACTCCAGTCTGTGCAACAGTAGGGAAGGTGTTGGATTTAAAATCCGAAACCTTCTGCCCCCCTACAGCAAGCCGTTGTAATGACTTGTGCTGCAATGGCATGCGATGTAACAGTGCGGTCATCGTAATGACCGCGTTGTAATGGCATGAGTTGTTTTGCATGTGAGTAAATTATGTTTCCCTTATAGAGAAATGTCCATTGCACATAAAGTGATTTGTGATTGTAGAACCAAGGGATTTGTGATTGGGCATATTTAATGAATGTGAACCTCCATGCTACGTTAAATTGAATAAGAAACATCCACTAACCTTATAATGAAATACTCAAGGAAATAGTAGAGAACCAGCGTAGCTGAATATGGAGTTACCTATGAGCACAAAACCTGAAATAAGGGATTCTGGGTCTCAGATGTGCAAGGCGGAGAAAGAAACAAGATATTCATGCTCCAGACAACAATGGGAATGTCTCTAATTAGTCATCCATCTATTGAATGCGGGTCCAGCTGCAGTTTTGTAGTGTAGTTCCTATATTCCCAATAGTCTCTGTGCATTGGAATAATATATCCTGCAGCTTAGACGTAGGACTGAAGTCGACTAGGTCTCTGCCGAATAGATTAGACTTAATTGTGAGTGCCAGCTAGCTCAGAGGTCACTAGAAACTTTCGCGAATAAACAAGAAGGGATTAATCTCTGACAACCATATAACATGACAACTTTGTTTCCCCAGAATGAAACGTATCTCTAGAGTCGCGTAAACAATAGATGGCTATTTCACTCAGTCAAATGTGCATGCTTCGTTTCACCAGAGTTGCTTAGAAATAGAGAGATGGCGTTTTCAATAAAAGTATTTATTCAACAGTCTTATTTATTAAGCATAGGAAATGCATAGCTACAATTGAAATGCTAGTTAAGAAGTACACTGCATATAATACGAATAGTATTATAAAATAGTACTGTAAAAGCATTATATGGTTTCTGAGCCATATATATAAAATACATAGAATGCATAAAATACATACAATGATAAAATAGTGGCTAAAAGTACTCAACTGGTGCTTCTAACATACGCCTACCCTGGTGTACCTAACCTAAGCCTAGTACGAGGGAGGAAGAAGTGAGGAGTAGTTTAGATTTTAGTATTTCTCTGCCAAGAATCTATTCAAGAATTCTCTAGGGATCTAATCAGCTCCATACCTTGGTTTTTAGAATGATAGAGGTCTTGAATCTCTCTCATCGGGACTCGATCTCCCAGTAACCCGCAAGGGTAGCCTGGAAACACTGGAGCTGGATTTCTCGGCAGGAGAAAAGACAGCGTCTTTTCAGTGCGTCAGTTGGAGGGTCGGCTTCCTTCAGCACTTGCAGCAGCAGGGCGCCGGGCAAGTAGTTTGTCGATCTGCTCCGGAACCACCGTGTGTTTGATTGGGCAAATGTAGGCATATTAATACCCCTGAAGGTGCAGAGTCTGACGTAAGATTGGACATAATATCGTCACTAGTGCCTTAGGGCCAGATGTAGGTAGGGTTTTACCGGTCGGTAACGGCCGAATTCGGCCGTTACCGACCGGTATTTGGCATTTGATATGTAGGGGCAGGTAAACAGGGAAAATCGGTAATTTTACCGATTCGGTAAATATACCGGTCGGTAAATTTACCGACCGGTATATTTACAGAATCGGTAAAATTGATATGTAGGTGGGACTCTTCTGAGTCCCACAAGGCCTACAAAATCGGTATTTTACCAACAAATTGTATTTGATGTTAAAATACCGATTCAGGTGTGCATGCACACCTGTGCCATATGACAGGCAGACCTGCCCTTAGGGCAGGTATGCCTGCCATATGGCCCCTGAACCTTTTGTGGGGGTGCTAGAGGGTGTCAAAGTGACACCCCCTGCACCCTTGTCAAAATCGGTATTTACCGAATCGGTAAATACCGACCGGTAATGCCCCATTCATTCCTATGGGCTTCAATGCCCATAGGAATGAATGGAGCATTACCGGTCGGTATTTACCGAATCGGTAAATACCGATTCTTAACGATTCGGTAAATGGAACATCTGGATGTTCCTACATACCCCCACTTCTTATTTACCGATTCTTAATTACCGAATCGGTAAAATTCGGTAATTAAGAATCGGTAAATAAGTTTTACCTACATCTGGCCCTTAGTTCCTTGAAAACTACCGGATTTCTTGGATAAATTAGTATTCAAGCAGGGGGAGGTTCCTGACTGCTGAAGGCTGGTTTTACCACGAAATCAATGTGGATTCTCGGAGTTTAGTGGAAGTAGCCATGCCGTATTAGGGCTGCGCAGGCTATAACTAAATAAGGCAATGATTCTTTATGCCTATATAAGGACTGGATGGTTCACACCTATGTATGGGCATGAATCGGGACAAATTACACTAGGGTCCTAGATTCCTGCATAACAGTTCAATGGAGAATCACAAATCGTCTGAAAAACTTGAAGGGAAACTGATTCTAAACCATACTGCTTGGCGCTTGGGATAAAATTTACCCAATAAAGCAAAACCATACAAGACTAAGAGCAGAGTGTAATTGCTGCCTGCGCCTAAAGAAGTGGGGGTAATGTATACTCTACCACATAGCCTTTAACTGGAACGAGTTAAACAAGAAGGTATTCCATAGTCATGCCAGAAACCAATGATCTCCCTTAAGGATCATACATGTATATCGTCTCAAGTCCCTTTTTCAGAGGTCTAAGTTGACCATGCTCCTTGTCACGGACGATGGGGAGAAGGAAAGACAACCTCCTTTCTTCCAACGAGCAGTGTGCGTCAGTGGAAGGTATCAGCCTCTTCTCTACACTGACCCTAAACAACAAAGAGACTGCCGCCAGTTACTGGGGCAGTTTCATCTTTATTCTCCCTTACCACAGAACTCACTACAAGGTGTACACATGACGTTGATATTAGGGACAGCATGTCACTGAACAGTAAAGGTTTTCTGATAAGCCCACATAAAGGAGGAGGTATCCAAGGTGGTGGAGTTAAGCTTTATTGAGCCCTCAAACAGTCCTTGGTCCATTGCAGTGGTGTTGGGCCCACAGGCTACCCCACCAGATGTCACTCCAGAACTTAGGTTCTGTGTGGCCTACAGTGTGTTCAATGCAGTCAATAAGACTGAGGCACGCCCCATGCCCTGAGGTGATGAGCTCATAGATAGGCTAGAAGCTGACAAGTTCCTCAGCACACTTCACACCTGGGCATTGACAGATTGCCTTGACCTAGGAGACCAAAGAGAGGTCTGCATTCTCTACCCCAGAGGGGCACTTCCGGTTCCAGGTAATACCCTTCAAGTTGAAGAGCACCCTGCCACCTACCAGAGGTTGGTCAACCAGGTCCTGGTTGGGTTGGAGAACTTCAGTGCCACCTGTCTGGACAACATTGTGGACATCAGTTTTACCTGGGAAGACCACCTGTGCCACCGCAGAGAAGTGCTTCAGGCTCTGCAGAGGGCAGGCATGACTATCCAGCCAGCAAGTGCCAGATGTGGCTGGGATCAGTGGTCTACTCTGGTCACCAGGTGGGAGGAGGAAAGGTTCAGCCCCTCTGGGACAATATTTAAACCATTGTGTTTTGGGAACCTCCCAAGACCCAAACAGAGGTTGGGAGACGTCCATTACAAAGCAAGCATTACATCGTAATGCCTTTACAATGCAACATTTACAAGGCTGGTGACTTTAAAATGCATGCCATTACAACGCATGCCATCACAATGCATTGTAAGGTTAGTAATGGAGGTAAGTGAGGTAAGTATTTATTTTGTAATATTTAAGAATGAATGAATGAAAAAATATCTTTATTTGAATGTATTTTTTAAAAATATTTCAATTTTGAAAAAAATGGCTTAGGCACTTATTCCTCTGAGACGGGATGCATGGGAAACAGGGGTTTTGGGTCAGAAGTGTATTAATACTCAGGTATTAATTTTAATACTTGTGTATTATTTATAACTTCAATTATAATTTATTTTATTGTAAATGTGTTAAATTCATTTTAATTAATAAAAGTGATATATACACAAACTCTGTGTGTTTTTGGGTTGGGTGGTCATTTGCTATCAAAGTATAATTATAACATATCAAAAAAATTATAAAATGAATAAACTATTACAAGTGTATTAATATATTTTAACATTTTAAAAAAGCAACATTAGTTTGCATAAATAGACATAAACAGCCTGATTCATGTACGGGCCGTATTGCGTGGCCCTAATAGCGAATCATAGCGACTCGCTATTGAGGACACGCAAAACGGCATTCATGTACATTACGGGAAAAAAATAGCGACTCGCACGCGGGCGCTAAATCCGTTAGCGACTAACTCAAATCGCAGAAAAATCGCTATTCCCGGCTACCTGCGTCGGGAATGCGACTCGCAATCTCGTGCGATCGGGAATGCGACTCGCAATCTCGTGCGATCGGGAATGCGACTCGCAATCTCGCGCGATCGGGAAAACGGGAAGTCGCTTTTCGAGCACAGTGATGACATCACAACCAGGAAGCAGGCAGTTCCCACCCCCAAACACCACAGTGAGGCAAACCTTCGAGGGAGCAAGTCGGAAAGCAGCAGCTAAACTAGTGATAGCGACTTCACTAACGACTTTACTAGCGACCTAACTGCTGCCATGTCTGAGGAACCTGTTCCTGGCCCCAGCAACAGCGCAGGGCGTAAGAGGAAACTGAAGTTCTCAGAGCAGGAGCTCGAGAACCTGATAGAAGGGGTGGTGGCCAACCACGACAGACTCTTCGGGATCAACTCCAGGAAGGTCCCAGAGCAAGACAAACGGAGGATCTGGCTGGGAATAGCCTCCAGCGTGAACTCCGTGGGTGTGGCCGATAGGTCATTGGAGGAGCTCAAAAAGCGATGATATGACCTCCGAGGTCGTGCCAAGGAGAGGGTGGCGGAGCGCCTTGGAGAGGCATCGGGCACTGGAGGTGGCGGACCGACAGTCCCTCCCAACACACCCTTGGAGGACCAGGTCGAGAACACCCTTGAGAGGGAGGCGTGCGTTGGCGTCACACCTCTGGACTCCTCCCGCCCCACCCAAGACACCCAAGGTAAGTGGCATGCGACTGCGACCCTGTCCCCTATGACCGTCCCTGACCAAATAGGCTCACTTATTGGCCCTTAGTCATGCCTTTGTTGCGCATCAGGGAATTCCCTGAAGCATTGTGGGAGATGTAGTATGTCCACAATGTAGTAGTACCACAATGCAGCCAGACAGGTTCCAAAGTACGCAAATCCACAGCCATCCAGGGAATGTCACCCAGCATGCATGTAACATCAGCACGTCTGGCAGTCACATGCAACTAATGAGTATCCACTTACCCTCACAGGTGGCGCAGAAAGCAGTGACAGCGAGAGGCTGCAGATAGATGAGGAGGCCCAGGAGGAGGATTCACAACCGGAAACCCAGGCACCTGCCCCTGCCGCTGCAACAACACCAGCAGCCAGGCCCCCCACCGTTGTGGCCTCTGCATCTGCCATCCCACCCGCAGCCAAAGCCAGGCCCCCCACCGTTGTGGCCTCTGCATCTGCCATCCCACCCGCAGCCAAAGCCAGGCCCCCCACCGTTGTGGCCTCTGCATCTGCCATCCCACCCGCAGCCAACGCCAGGCCCCCCACCGTTGTGGCCTCTGCATCTGCCATCCCACCCGCAGCCAGAGCCAGGCACCCCACTAATGTGCCTCCAGTCCCTGCCGCACCAGCAACGCCTGCTGTGACAGCACCTGCAGCTGGTGCTACGTCATCTGGGCCTGCGACAGCGGCAACACAGCGGCCAGCCACTGTGACAGGCCAGCAGAGCAGGCGTGGGAGTTCTCACCGTCACACCACAGCTCCAATCAGCAGGAGGGGCAATGGACAGCGCCATGCCTGTTTGAGCGTAGAGAGGCGCATGCTCAGGATCCATCAGCGCCAGTCACAGCAGCAAGGAGCCATACAGCTCCAGCTGCACAAAATTGGGCGCAATGTGGCGGGAGTGGGAGACCGCATGGACCGCATGACGGCGGCCATGGGCCGCATGACTGCAGCCATGGAGGCAAACACTGCAGCGATGAGCAAGCAGCGCAGGGCAGCAAGCCGGCGCCACCACCAGCTCATGAACCGGCTGGCCTCCTACAGCCGGTCAAATTATGTGGCTGCAAATGCCACCTCCCAGTTGTCACGCCGGTCACTCACACAGCAGCACCAACTAGTTCAGTGCTGTGAGGACATCACCAGGGTCCTGGAGCACCTAACCACCGCGGTGACGGCACTACACCCTCCAGCTCTACCTGCCACTGTAGGGGGTGACGATGGCAGTGAGGGGGCTTCAAGCGTCAGCAGCCAATCTGCAACATTAGTCCCGCCACTTAGGCGCAGCACCAGGGCAACGCCTGGTACAGGTGCCCCGGAGGAGGATGAGCCTCAGAGGCGGCTGGGCATAACGCGCAGGTGGCGCACTTGACTCTGTCCGAAAAACACTGGCACAGGCTGACTATAAGCCTGCCATGTACTTGCACACTGCAGTATGAAGGAATACTGTTGGTTGTAAATAGTTGTACAGATTACCTTTTTCTTGTGAATGAAACAAATATATTTATTTTGCTGCACACATTAGCCTTGTGTGATCATTACATTCTGCATGCAATTATGATATGTGGGGTGGGGGTAGAGGGTGGGCTAGAATTTGTTCGCTGTGATGTGGTTGCGACGTCTGTGGCCTTCAGCTGGGTTCTCCCCGCGTGCATGGTGCGCATGTGCTGGTGGCCGGTCGTCCCCTTCTGATTCACTGCCTGAGATCTCAACAGGTATCCGGCGCTTGGTTGCAATGTTATGAAGCATTGCACAGACAGCCACAATGCGGCAGCAGGCAGCAGGACTGTAATACATGGCCCCACCTGTCTTGTGCAGTATACGGAACCTGCTCTTGAGCAGGCCAAATGTCCTTTCTATACATTTCCTTGTCCGGATGTGCGCAACATTGTAGCGCCGTTGCTGAGGTGTGGCAGGGTTGAGGTAAGGGGTCAGGAGGTATTCCCGTAGGGCGTAGCCACTGTCACCTGAATGAGAGGAGCAGATGTTGATTGCCTGTGCAGCGCAGTGACTTCATTGCAATGTGACATTGTCGACAAAGTGTACTTACCAAGTAGGTGTCCTTCCCCAAACTCTCCCCTGAGCAGTCGTGTGTGGAGTCCGCTGTGCCTGAAGATAAAGGAGTCATGGGTACTCCCTGGGTACTGGGCGACAATGTCAGTGATGATGGTCTTGGCATTGCAGACCATCTGTATGTTGAGGGAGTGGTAGGACTTCCTGTTGCGGTACATATACTCCGTGGCAGCTGGTGGGCAGATGGCGACGTGGGTACAGTCTATGCAGCCGAGGACATGGGGAAAATGGGCTACATTGTAAAATTGAAGTTTTGTCAGGTCCAATTCCTGTTGGCTCGTGGGAAATGTGATGTGGCGGTGGAGCTGGGTGAGCATGGCGTCAACGAAAGTGTGGAGGCAGCGTGACATGGTGGGCTGGGATATTCCCCCAGGAGCCGCTACTATGCCCTGGAAACTGCCGGAGGCCAGGAGGTGCAGGCTGCACAATACCTGCACATGTGTAGGCACCGAATTGTTCCGCCTTGTTGGGTGCTGCATGAGGGGGTCAAGTTCATGTATCAGCCAGATAATCATTTCCCCATTCAGCCTGTATTTAGCATATATCTGTTCTCTGGTTTGGCCCAGCAAGGTGACCCGCTGCCGGTAAATCCTTTCCTGCCTCATGCGTCTCCTCCGTGCTGCTCGCTGTAGCCTTCGCCGCCTCACCCCCATGTACATTCCTGGCATTGTGGAACGCCTAATGCTGCTGCTGAATGTCCTTATGTGTGATTGGTCAGGCCTGGACCTGTTGGTGATTGGCCAACTGTTTTTCAAATTTTTCTTAATCATGGCTTTTATGGTTACCACCTGCTTTGAGTTGTCCTTAATTTGGCCCGCGCAAAATTGCGATTTTGGGGTTTTCCGCTATTGTATATTTTTCATGAATGCCGATTGAGAATATATTGCGTTTCGCTATTCATTTCGCAGATTCCGTGGTTGGTCGCTATTTCCGTATCGCTAATGCTCGACTACCGGGACTCTGCGACTATTATAGCGTAATCGCTATTATAATCGCTATTCTGTGTTTGCGAATTCGCTATTTTGTTCATGAATGCCGATTCCGTATTTTGCACCCGCAATTGCATTTTCGCAGCCATTGCGGGCGCTATTTCGCTTCATGAATCAGGCTGAAAATCTTTTAAAATATAAATGTAAGCAATACAAAATGTAATAGCTAACAAAACAATCAATTGCCACTTTATTGTTATTGTCGGTTATTGTATTACATTTATAGTAAATATAATACAGTTACAAAAATATTCAAAAAATATTTAATATAAAGTTTATTAGCTGTATTTTTTTTTAAATAAACTGATTTTTTTAAGGTATTGTAACATATAATTTTTATTTTCTTTGTAGATTTTCCCACGGTTTCTCATTGAAGTCAATGAGAGAAATTTTTCTTTTTCCCTTTTTATGGAAAGAGATGACGTTGCCGCTTCGTCATTGGGAGGATCGTTGCGCTCCTGATTAGAAACATGGAAGAGCTGCGTCCAGGTAAGGCAAATTTGACTTATTAAAAATAGATTAAAGGGGGCATTGTTTATTGTAAGGAGAGAGGAGGGAGGTTGTAAGAACTAGGGTAGTTGTATTGTGATATTTTTGTTTGTTTTAACTTAAAAAAGTTTTCCAAAACAGGTGGCAGTTGTAGGTCCACATCAGGTTGATTGTTTCGTAACACTTTATGTTTAATAGAATAATTTACAAAAATGATTACTTTTTCTCTTAAATAATAATGTTATAAAAGCAATATTTTTAGTTTTTTTATGCGACTGGTTTTTGGAATGAAGTTATTGCATTGTTGCGGTTTTACGGATAGGTGGAAGGAACATGGACACAGACTTCATGGTTTGCACAAACATTTTTGGGGACATTTTGAAAACATGGATTTTCGCTTTGTGGGATTTAGGCTGGATTTTGTTCGTGAGAAGAATTAATCGATGGATGTTTTCCAGCATTTTGTTTTTAAAAAGGTTATTTATTCTTGTGCTCTTTTAATCAGTTTTTGATCAAGAGAGGATTGCAAAGATTGATTTTTCTTGTTGTGTTTTTTGCCAAATAGGTACAGTTTCTAGCAACATTTTTTGCTGCAATAAATAGATTTTCCAAACTGTGTCCATATTGGTTAGTTTAACTCGGGTCATGGTTTACATCAAGGATTATGGATTATTTGCTAAGGCTTGAAGAAATGCCCAATACTCTTGGTGAATAGTGGGATTGTACACAAGTCCAAGAGTTGAAAAAAGAAGACAACTGAAGGTAGGAAACCCAACTTTAATTTATTTAAAAAAAAAAATTCAATGCCAATTGAATTAGGGGAATTCATTTTCAAAACAGGCAAGTAAAGTTGCTTTTGGTGTCAGTGTAGATTAGAAATGTAGGATGTGTGAAATATTATCTGGGTAGTCTGACCTCAAAACGGAGCCACATAGTTCATTGGAGGTGGATGCTAGGGCTTAAATTTCATTCATATTTTCTCGTACCTCTATCTCTATTGCAGAGGCAGAGTGGTTATGCTAAGTGGTCCTTTCAACAGTGTCACTAAGAGTAACTGCTCTACCTGTGCAATGGGTTGAGTAATATTGCACACACCTCCAATGACATGGGACTCAGTTAATCTCTACTTACAATAAACGTAGCCACTGTGACTAAGTAGTCTTTTTCCCCGGCTGGAATGTATGTATTTAGCTTCTTTTCTTGCTGCAATTATCTGTACAAAGACAAAAAGAGGAAACATTATTTTAGTGATTTTAAGTGTGGTTGCTTTTAATTTAAAAATTTGCCTGAAAGTGAAAAGTTAGTGCACATTCTTTATTTTACAGATGTATTCTCTTGCACATTGTACCCGGATTTCTTAACATTTGCTTGATGATGGTTGTTTGGAATAATTTTTTGCTGCTTTTATACATTAAATTGAAAAAAACGTAACTTTGTATATACTTGAGTGAATTTTAAAGGTTACCTTTTGGAGTGTTTCTTGTTGTTTTGTTAGAAAGTCTTGTTGTAGATGGTGGTTGATTTTCTATTTTAAAGGCAGTTTCTCAATTTGATCTGTTTTGTGATTTTGATTTGATTGGTTCTGGAAAAAGTGATGAAATGTTACAAATTATTTGTTTGGAAATTTTCAGTTTTCCTATTAGCCTGCAATGAAATAGATTAGTGTTTTTTATTTGGAAAAAATAAATGTTGCTTTTGTTTGTTTTCTTCTGTGGTGATGGCCTTTTTATTCTCTGCTTGAGGGTGTGTCCTATACTGTCCTCTACTGTTGTTGGTGTACATGCTTAAATCTTTGGAGGAGGTTAAATAAAAAAAAAAGTTTGATTGTATGCTTTACAAATAAGAGAAATTACAACAGGAATAAAACAGTTAAACCATTTAAATCTTGATTTTAAGTACTACCAATTTGCCCCCACCACCATCAAGCACTTTCCCTTAGGAAAACACTGCTCGGAGCAGGAATAGTAAATTTGTCCCCACCACCATTCTGTCCCTTCCTTGAGGCAAGCACCGGTCAGAGTAGGAATAGTAAATTTGCCCCAACACCATCCAGCACTTTCTTTGAGGCAAGCACCAGTCAAGTAGGAATAGTAAATTTGCCCCCACCACCATCCATCACTTTCCCTGAGTCAAGCACCGGTCAGAGTAGGAATAGAAAATTTGCCCCCACCACCATCCATCACTTTCCCTGAGTCAAGCACCTGTCGGAGGAGGAATAGTAAATTTGCCCCACCACCATCTTTCACCTTCCCTGAGTACAGCACTGGTTAAGTTAGGAATAGTAAATTTGCTCCCACCATCATCAAGCACTTTCCCTGAGGTCAGCACTGGTCAGAGTAGGAATAGTAAATTTGCCCCCACCACCATCCAACAATTTCCCTGAGGCAAGCACCGGTCAGAGTAGGAATAGTAAATTTGCCCCACCACAATCCAACACTTTCACTGAGGCAAGCACCAGTCGGAATAGGAATAGTAAATTAGCCCCCACCACCATCCAACAGTTTCCCTGAGTCAAGCACCGGTCGGAGTAGGAATAGTTAATTTGCTACCACCACCATCCAGCTCTTTCCCTGAGGCAAGCACTGGTCAGAGTAGGAATAGTAAATGTACCCCCACCACCATCCAACACTTTCCCTGAGTCAAGAATCGGTTGCAGTAGGAATAGTAAATTTGCCCCACCACCATCGAGCACCTTCCCTGAGTCATGCACCTGTTGGAGTAAAATTAGTAAATTTGCCCCCAACACAATCCAACACTTTCTCTGACCCTGTTATAACATATCTCTGATCTGTGTCTGTTAATGCTTTTTTTCCTCTTCTTAATAAAGTTTTATTTTAGTTTTTATAACACTGTTAACAATTTATTTACATTTGATTTTTTTAAAGATTTGTTTCTTTCTGCTTGGATTTTGATGTTGATTTTTTTCAATATCTCTTAATAACCAAAGTATATTATTATAAATATTTATTTATGGATAATGGGATGTATTGCTCTTAACATTTTGAAGTTTAATTCACTTACTTTCAAAAGGAAATGTTAGCTTGATAACATCTCCTTAAATTTGCTTGCAGCTTTACAAACTCAGTAAATACTGTAAATAAGTAAAAAATATTATTGTAAGTACTTGTGATGTAAGTGTTATTATTGTGATGCTGTTTTACTTTAAATGTACACTTACTTCTGTCTGTAGATGGCAGTGTTAAATTTCTGAAATACACAAATTTCTTCTGGTACTTTTTCGGCATGTGGTCACTGTGGAAGTCAGTTTACCACTGAGCACAAAATGGTGGGCGGGTTCTTTTATACATTTTTTGAGGGTAAACGATAATTTAAAAGAAAATATGGTTTGTTTGCGTGATTCAGAACCTGACAGAATGTATATTTATTTTGTTCTGTCTCAAAATGTTCTTTTAAACGTTTATTCATGTAATGTCAGCCATTTTGACTAGTTGCTGGATAAGGCCCTGTAATAAAAATAGTAGAATGACTCCAGTTTTATGTGCTTAAAAATGATTGTTTTAATTATCTCTTTTAAACCCTCATTGTTGTGTGTATTTATTAAATAATGTGGAAATTCAGTGTTTTATTTTCCCCATTTTTTAGAACATTGGTTTACATTTTAATATTAATACTCAGGTATTTTGATGGATTGGTACATTAAAAAGTACCTGCTTCCCGTTCCAGGGGTTGGCTATACCAACAAAAAAAATGTACGTAAAAAAAAAAGTAAAAATATTATGCGTTGTAATAGATTTTGTTGTAATGGTAGTTTAAGGTATCTCTATGAACATGTGTTGTAATGGTATGCGTTGTAAAAGCATGTGATGTAATGGTAGTTGCGTTGTAAAAACTGCAATGTAAAAGAATGAGTTGTATTGGTATGCGTTGTAACATTATATATTCCACCTGAATCTACAGGAGATTTGCCAAGGGGTATGGCACCATTGTTGCGTTCTTAACAGAGCTTACTTCTAAGAAGCAGCCACATCAAGTGATCTGGATGGAGGTGTGCCAGAAGGCTTTTGACACCCTGAAGGAAGCCATGTGTACAGCACCCCTGCTCCACGGCCCTTACTTCTCCAAATAATTAATTGTGCAGACAGACCCTGAGAGCATGGCACAGGGTCAGTGCTCTCCCAGTTAAATGAAGAGGGCCTGGATCAGCTAGTAGCCTTCATAAGTAGGAGGTTACTTTCCTGGGGAAAAAAGAGGTGCAATAGAGCATTTGCAGTGGTGGGGGAACTAAAGGAGCTGAACCGATACCTGTTTAGTGTTCACATTCGGGTTTAGACAGACCACAGGCCCCTCAGATGGTTAATGCAAATGAGAGGTGAGAACCCCAAACTGTTGAGGTGGTCCATCTCCCTACAGTGAACGGACTTTACGGTGTAACACCATTCTGAAATAGACCACCCCAATCCTGATGTTCTCTCCTGATGCTTCCACCTTAGTGAAGAGAAGTTTGGTAATTCTCCTACTTTCAACTGTGGGGGACATGTGTTAGACCTGGCATCCTGGGCATGGCTTCCCCCTAACGTTTTGCCTTCAGGCCTCCTGTTTTTGCTGACTTTGTTTTTGCTGGCCTTAGGTTTTTATCACTGCTAACCAATGGTAAAGTGCTTGTGCTCTCTCCTTAAAACATGGTAGAATTGTCTTATACCTCATTGGCATTTTAATTTACGTATAATCTCCAAATACAGTGCACTACATGTGCCAGGGCCTTTAAACTAAATGGTACTATTGGGCCAATGCTCTGGCAAAATAAACCTTTTGCCAGGCCCAAGCGTTCCTTTTAAATACATATAAGTCACCCCTAAGGTAGGCTCTAGACAGCCCCAAGGGCTAGTTTATTTAAAAAGTTGGGCATGTACTTTTAAGGTTTACATGTCCTGATCGTGAAAATGTCTGATTTTATTTTTCACTACTGCAAGGTCCATCTTTCCCATAGGATGACATTGGAGTTACCTTTTTACATTGCATAATTGTAATTTCCAAATGGGAAGAGAAAACTGGTTCATGTTTGGTGTCGCTGGAATTCTAATTTGAAATCATTGCGATAAAGTCAGATTTTTTATTACAATTCTGAAAATGGACCGTTTTATAAAGCTGACATTTTCTTGCCTATGTCATGTGGTGCCTGCAGCCTGTGCATTTTAAAAATATGCCTCTGGGAGCTTCTCCCTACTTTAAAGGCACAATTGTGTATGAAGAAGGACCTCAGATATTACCACTTCAGTACACAACTGGACCTGTGGATTCTCTGCCATGAAGAAGGACTGCCACTCTACTGCACTCATGCTTTTCTGTGTTGACCTGCTGCCCACTTTCCAGGGTGAGAAAAAATGGACCAGCATCTCTAGAGCCCAAAACCCAGAGTGGCTCCAAAGGCTAGTTGGCTGACCTCCTGATCTGAACCCTCAGGAACATAACAGGCTTCCAACAACCTTGCATCTGCACCTGGTCTCTGCCATCTGTGAGTCTACCCTGCCAAGTGGTGCCACCCCAATCCCAGACCCTTGCTAGTGGGCTGAAGGTGCTTTAGCAGCCTCCGTAGATCCAGTGGAACAGACACATCGGTTCTGCTGCATGGTTCAACCCCGAGCAGAACCGATGTGTCTCCCCTGCTGCGTGGATTGGACCCGTCACAAAGACTTGCATTGCCCCTGTGAGCACAACTCCTTCAGAGCAGCCTCTGCCTGACGCATCCTTGGTGTAGGTTCTTCCATCTCTCATCAGTGGCAGCCTCAATGATGACACCGGACTCTGCATCGCAGACCCAAGGCTTATCAGAACCGACGCATCGCCTGACTGCGTGCTGCATCCTCAGCACAGTGTTTCGCATCACAAGCCCTGTCAATGGTATCCTCGACAATGACACAGGCCCTTGCATTGCAGCCTCCCGCATCTCAGAACGGATGCATCACTTTGGCTGCGCAACGCATCTTCAACGTGGGTGGACGCAGCACTCCGCAACCAGGAGTTAAGGTACTTTGTTCAGCAGATCTAACTGGGTCCCTGTAGCCAGCCTGCACTCCAATGCAGTTTGCATGAAATTGTCACTTTGTCCAGCATCAGCAGATATCCACAGTTGGTGCTTTGTGCTTTTGGTATTGTTTTTCTAAAAACTTTAAAATTCAGTATCTCCATTTCTACTAATTGGATTTAGGTCATTTTAGTCTTGTTGTATTTAATAAATTAAGTTCTATTGTCCTAACCTGGTGTGGGATCCTTTATGTGTGGTGTTTACACTGCCTTACAGTTTGGAATGTTGTACACATACTGTATGCATTGCCTTTAAGTTAAGCATCACTGCTATTTGCCATCACACCAGGAGTTTGAGCACAAGTTAATTTGGGGTTTGCTTGTACCTTACCCTGACTAGGATTGTGGTTGCTGCTTGGCCAGGGCTCACATTCCTGGCAACCACTAATCCAGTTTCAAACAGCATCACATTTTTGCTCCTCCTTACAACACATGCATGCCACAGTCACCATGCTAGTGCTTGTAAGTCAAAGTAGTGTGAAAAATGTTGAAAATCCTTGCAGTAGAGGGCACGGATACAATATCCCCTTCGATATTTGCAAATGATTTCCCCATTGATGGTTGCCTCTGTGCTCGCAAGCAATAGAATAATCTGACCTTTTATTTACATCCCCAAGCTATTTTAATGAGGCTGTCACTCTAGTGCAGCACACTGCTCTTTCCCTATAAGATGTGGCCACTTGATTTGTGTTTTCTTGGTAAAAGCATCTGCTTGATGAGTTTATTTTGACCTCCAGTCTCCTGGCTATGGGCTTCGACTCGTGGGTATGCCTGGATCCAGCTACATTTTACTTATTCAAGGTTGCAGTGGAGGAGCGAGGCTCATCAATTCTCTTACCCTTGTCAGATCTAAGCACATATTTGAATATTGCCATTGTTCACAAAGAGATGACATTTGTGAAATATTGTGTGTAATTCACCTACATGTGGAATATCAAATCTGCACCAATAATAATAATTTTGGAGCGACTGCTTTGCTGATGATGGTGTTTGACACTGAAGTTTTTCAGTTTCTCCAGTCCAGTTTTCATACTCATCCATGATGTCTTGCTAGTTGTCGTATACATGGCACATGAAATCATCAGGATCCCTCTAACATCTGAGGTTTTCGGTATTCAGACAGAATATCAAGTTGGAAATGTCAATTTACACAAATATTGAGTTGAAAATACAGTCACATAGAAATATTGACAGAAAGAATATCGAATTTAAGGTACAAAATATGGTTAAAAAAATATAGAAGTCATTAATATAATTTGCAATAATATAGGTGTTTAAAACATCTCTTTTTTATTTAGTGTTATGTATTTTAGTTTAGATTTTAAATCTATGTGATGTAATTTGTTTTGTATAAGTATTGTTTAGGTTTTTTAATATATGTGTTACATTTTTAGTAGTTATCAATTTTATTTTAAGTAAATTTCATGTTTCTTAGTTCCGTAGAGGTTTGTGGGTTTGTAGGGGAATAGGGTGGGAAGTAATTTAATTATAATGAAGTACATGTAAAAAAACAAATTAGATGTGGGTTGTGAATGGTGTGGTTTTATAGGGTAGGAAATAAAAAAGTAAATTTATGTAATAATTAATGTT
This sequence comes from Lissotriton helveticus, assembly GCF_964261635.1. Classification (NCBI taxonomy): domain Eukaryota; kingdom Metazoa; phylum Chordata; class Amphibia; order Caudata; family Salamandridae; genus Lissotriton; species Lissotriton helveticus. The sequence continues at coordinate 1,765,139,635 of NC_136065.1, forward strand.
TTTGTTTTTAAATCACTTCTAATTAAAATATGTACTTGTTTGGAAATTATTTTTGATTTTATTTAATTTAATATTAGTAGATATTTGTCATGTTTATTTAACATTATAATATGTTTTTTTAAATGTCAATAACAAATGTATATGTATTCTAATTTTTTACATATTTATATATTTCTTAATTTATTTTGTTTTTTAAACATTTTTGTTGTTAATATTTTGTTTGTTTTTAATTTTGAACTGACTGGAGTGGGAATAATAATTGTTACCCTTATGCAATCCAAAACGTTCCCTACTGTTGCACTCACTAGAGTGAGAATACTAATTTTTACCCCTTCCCTATCCAACACTTTCCCTACTGCTGCACTGACTGGAGTGGGAATAGTAATTTTTACCCCTCAACTATCCAACACTTTCCCTACTGTTAGGCTCACTGGAGTGGGAATAGTAATTTGTACCCCTCCATTATTCAACACTTTCCTTACTGTTACACTCACTGGAGTGGGAAAAGTAATTTTTACCCCTCCGCTATCCAACACTTTGCCTAATGTTGCACTGATTAGAGTGGGAAAAGTAAATTTTATCCCGCCACTAGCCAACGCTTACCCTACTGTTGCACTCACTGGAGTGGAAATAGCCATTTGTACCCCTCTACTAGCCAACACTTTACCTACTGTTGCACTCACTGGAGTGGGCATAGTAATTTTTACCCCTCTGCTATCCAACACTTTGCCTAATGTTGCACTGATTAGAGTGGGAAAAGTACATTTTATCCCGCCACTAGCCAACGCTTACCCTACTGTTGCACTCACTGGAGTGGAAATAGCCATTTTTACCCCTCTACTAGCCAACACTTTACCTACTGTTGCACTCACTTGAGTGGGAATAGTAATTTTTACCCCTCTGCTAGCCAACATTTTCCCTACTGTTGCACTCACTGGAGTGGGAAATTTAAGTTTGAAGATTTTTAAATAGTTTAATGTTTTACTTTATAATAGAATGTGTTTTTTATTAGATGTTATGTTATTGTATATATATATATATATATATATATATATATATATATAATATGTAGACATATATATATATGTATATATATATATATATATATATATGTATATATATATATATATACATATGAAACAACAAACCCCTCTGATGCAGAGAAGCAAGAAGCCACACAGGGAATCCTTATGGAAGCCTTTTATTGGACACTGGGCACAATGCATTTCGGTGACCATTCGCCTCGTCAGATGCCTCCATAAACGAAGCACTAATCCATCTCCCCCTATGAATCTCCTACCGCTCTCCCATTGGTTTGAGAGCTACTTCCCACAGTCGTTGATTTGCATTCCTGCTGTAGTCTGTAGATCTGGACTACAGTACCCAGAGTTCACCATTGTGGGAAAGGCAAAGCGTGGGGGAGACAACGTGAATGTCAATGTCCACGGGGAAAAAAGGTGACTACAGTTGTGATGGCTGGCCCCGCTTAGAAATGGTGTCCTCTGACTTCCTCAGGTACCCACTGACGTTCCAGCCTCTCTTACAGGAACCGGGTGGGCCGCGAGTCGAGATACAATGATCCCGGCTTCTCGTACAGTGACGAGCTGCTTCTGGAAGCAGCCCTATCCCTTCTCTGCAGTCCAAGGCGGGCCAAAGCTGCCAATCCCTTGTCACGTGAAAACTAGCAGCAGCTGTACCAGTAATGCTCCGGCCTCTGAATGGAACGGGGCCTCTTAAACACGCTACTGGCCAGCGTGTGCAAACATAAAACAAGAAAACCCTCCAATGCAGAGAAGCAAGAGGCCACACGGGGAAATCCTTATGGAAGCCTTCTATTGGACACTGGGCATGATGCATTTTGGTGACCATTCGCCTCGTCAGATGCCTCAATAAATGAAGCACTAATCCATCTTCACCTATGAATCTCCTATCGCTCTCCCCTTGGTTGGAGAGCTACTCCCCACAGTCGTTGACTTGCACACCTGCTGTAGTCTGTAAATCTTGACTACAGTCCCCAGAGTTCACCATTGTGGGAAAGGCAATGCGTGGGGGAGACACTGTGAATGTCATTGTCCATGGGGAAAAAAGGTGAGTACTGGTGTGATGGCTGGCCCGTTTAGAAATGGTGTCCTCTGACTTCCTCGGGTCCCCACTGACGTTCCAGCATCTCTCACAGGAACCTGGTGGTCTGCGAATCGAGATACAATGATCCCGGCTCCTCGTACAGTGACGAGCTGCTCCTGGCAGCAGCCCTATCCCATCTCTGCAGTCCGAGGCGGGCCGAAGCTACCAATCCCTTGGTCACGTGAAAATCTGCAGCAGCTGTACCCGTAATGCTTCGGCCTCTGAATGGAACGGGGCCTCTTAAACACGCTACTGGCCAGCGTGTACAAACATCATACAACAAACCCCTCCGATGCAGAGAAGCAAGAGGCCACATGGGGGAATCCTTATGGAAGCCTTTTATTGGACGCTGGGCAATATGCATTTCGGCGACCATTCGCCTCGTCAGAAGCCTCCATAAACGAAGCACTAATCCATCTCCACCTATGAATCTCCTACAGCTCTCCCATTGGTTGAAGAGCTACGCCCCCACAGTCGTTGACTTGCATGCCTGCTGTAGTTCGTAGATCTTGACTACAGTACCAAGAGTACACCATTGTGGGAAAGGCAATGCGTGGGGGAGACATTGTGAATGTCATTGTCCACGGGGAAAAAAGGTGAGTACTGTTGTGATGGCTGGCTCCATTTAGAAATGGTGCCCTCTGACTTGCTTGGGTCCCCACTGACGTTCCAGCCTCTCTTACAGGAACAGGGTGGGCCGCAAGTTGAGATACAATGATCCTGGCTCCTCTTCCAGTGACGAGCTGCTCCTGGCAGCCGCCCTATCCCTTCTCTGCAGTCCAAGGTAGGCCGAAGCTACCAATCCCTTGGTCACATGAAAATCAGCAGCAGCTGTACCAGTAATGCTCCGGCCTCTGAATGGAACGGGGCCTCTTAAACAGGCTACTGGCCAGCGTGTACAAACATCATACAACAAACCCCTCCGATGCAGAGAAGCAAGAGGCCACATGGGGGAATCCTTATGGAAGCCTTTTATTGGACGCTGGGCAATATGCATTTCGGCGACCATTCGTCTCGTCAGAAGCCTCCATAAACGAAGCACTAATCCATCTCCACCTATGAATCTCCTACAGCTCTCCAATTGGTTGGAGAGCTATGCCCCCACAGTCGTTGACTTGCATGCCTGCTGTAGTCTGTAGATCTTGACTACAGTACCCAGAGTACACCATTGTGGGAAAGGCAATGCGTGGGGGAGACATTGTGAATGTCATTGTCCACGGGGAAAAAAGGTGAGTACTGTTGTGATGGCTGGCCCCATTTAGAAATGGTGTCCTCTGACAAATGCAGCATCGTACTCCGTCGTTTGGGAATGGCGCCTTAAGAGATGCACAATTCTGCTCCATTCGGCTCGGTCATTCCAAATGCTGTTGGGATTGGATTAGGATATTCCTTACACTTAACTCGCATCGTAATCAGTCGGTTGGAAACCTTTCCGAGTCGGTTGGAAAGACACATTCCCGATCCAATTTGGATAGAGCAAATGCCGGTAGGAGGCCTTCCTAACCGCATCAGGATCTGGCCCTAAGAGTCCACTTGAACCATTTGGTCATACAGTAATGACCAGGAATCAGTAACTAAAGTTAGATGGGTTTATTATACCTTAATAATCAATCCAGTGAAAAGGCAAAATACGGATGTATTATGAACGAGAAGCATTTTTAAAAGTATGTTAATGCATCAATATGGATTCTGGCTTGACAATTGAAGGCTGCAGTCAGAATAATCCAGAGACAGAAGAATATGATTTGGTGTTCCTCTGAGAAATGGGGCATAACAGGGACTTTTGCTGAGCTCTAGGAATGCAGCCAAACAGCTGCTAATCCAAGGAACCCAATCAGACACATCCCTGTGTGTCAGCCTCTGTAAAGGCTTGACCTCTAGGGAAAAGTTAGGTATCAACTGACAACAGTAGCCCACTCTTTCCAAGAACATCCTGACTTCCTTCTGAATAGATGATGGATTCATTTTGAGTATCACCAAGATTCTTTCTTGTGATACTGTCCATGCTCCCTTCTCAATACGATATCCAAGATACCGGGCCTCATTTTGACAATACTGAAACTTACTTGGGGACACTTTGGGGTCTATTAGTATGTCGGGCAGATCTCCACCCCCAGCAACATAGTGGCGATCCGCCCGACATTTTCCTCTGCCCTCATCCCATTTCCTCCCACCATATTACAATGCTGGGGGGAACCCGGCGAATGGAAAGACCGCCCGCTGTTTTTTTGCCGGTCGACGAGTTGACCAGGTGAAATAGTGGCTTTATATGGTGGGGGTGTCTGCAAGACATCGCCATCCATATTACAATTTAGGCAGTGATGTGCCTTTCCAAAGGCATGCGGTTACTGCCTGCGGTGGCCCGTTGCGGGCCCCCAGGGTATTGGGGGTGACGGGGGTGCACATGGGGGGTACTTTTGCTGTGTGCACCGCCCGCCACAATGTTGTGGAGGGGGGATGTCACCACCACCGTGGCTGTGGCCTCCTAATTGCCGGTTTGGGACCGCTGCACCACTGGCAGCCGGTCCCAGCACCGCTATGGCCTGCCCGCCATCCTATTAGGCCCCTTGTATGTTCATTCTGGGCCAACTGGTTCAACAGGGCAATTTTGTTTTGTTTGCAAGCTTCCTGAGTGTTCGATGCAACCAGCAGGTCATTGATATACTGCACTAAAACTGAGTTACAGGGCATGACTAAAGACTTGAGATTCTTTTTGAGAAACTGATTAAAGATCAACGGACTCTCTGTATACTCTTGTGGGACTTAGCAGCATGCCAAAACAAGGTTCTGGAACTGAAATGCAAAGAGGAACTGGAGGTCCTCCTGCAACAGTATGGAAAAGAATGCTTTGCACAAACCACTAACAGTGAGCCACTCAGCCTCACATAGAATTTGAAATAAAATCACAGCTAGATTCATTACCACAGGACAAGAAGGAACAACTATAGTTTTTAACTTTTGCAGATCTTGGACCGGTGCGGTACTTACAGCTAGGTTTCTGCAAACCCATAATGGATGATGTACATGGCCTCCCCATTATCTCTTTCAAAAGGCCTTGCTGTATCATTGAGTCAATCACTTGAGTAATCCCAGCAAGGGTTTCTGGAGTCAAATTATATTGTGGGGTTCTTGGGTACTCAAAATTGCGTTTTACTTTTATGCTAACAAGCTCAACTCATTTGATGAGCCTTATGTCCTTTCCTGAAAAATCCAAGACTTCTAATTTTACAGTATCTGGTGGGAATTTGCCAGTTGTCATCAGGTGGTACAATCTAATGTCCGGACAATGCTGTGGCAATTTGAAGGCAATCTCTTCATCATGTGTCTGGAAAGCCACACCCTTTGGGGAAATTCAATGGTGCAGTTCAGTTTGCATAGTAAGTCACTGCCTAATAGATTGACAGGGCTCAAATCAAACATCACAACTTGTTGATTCTCCTTAAAGGGCCCTATTTTAACAGGTACTTCCTCTGTCACTGAGCTTTTCATTTGCTTGCTTGCAATTTCTACTACTTGTATTCTTTTTCAAGAGAGGTGTAGGTTTGGAGCTTTCACTGTAGAGCGGGTAGCACAAGTATCAATCAAACATGATACAGGTTGCCATTGACCTCCACTTTCACTTTCCACAAATAGACCTCTCTAGTCTACTTCTAACATTGCGCCAAGAATGCAATCTTCCTCCCCCCTTGGGCACTGTCAGAACAGTAATCCTCAAACACTTCATTCATAGAACACCTTGATTTTGGAAAGAATTCAGGTTTTCATTTGGCACTTGATCTGAAATAAATCTGGGGTCATTTGTATTTTGCTAGGGCATTGGGACTTGTTCAACCTGCTTCACTGGAGCTTAGGGCACATTAAAATGTTGCATTCCTGGTCTCTGTACATTCTGTTACTGTGCGTGGTTATTACCCTGGGGCTGTGTAATGCCTGAATTCTGAATCTGGTTATTCTGATTAATACGAGATTCCCACTACCAATGCCCAAGACGTTTACAATAATGCCCCAAATTTTACAATAAGGACAAGGATTCGTTCCCTTCAAAGTTGCCATATCAATCCCAGTACTCGGAAAATTTGAAACGCTATGACCTCTATCTTGTTTTGAGAACCCCTTCCCACCTTGCATCATAGGAGCTGCTTGCTGATACACTCCTTGCATAGATCCAATGTTCCCTACAAAAGGCTAACTCCGATTCCCTCTCTGTGTAGCCCTCATCTGTTCCACCATCAGTTTCTCTTTCAATCTGCTCTGCTTTATTTCCAAATTGTCACTACAATATTTTGCATATCTCAAAATGTCATCAAATGACTTATTCTGCCAACAAATCAAGTGCTGCTGAATCATCATGCTAATTTCGGGTCTCAAACCCGTCACAAACCTAGACACAAAGTGTCCCATGTATTTGGGTTCAAGAGTCTTCATCCAACGGTACTGCTTAAACACCTTCAACAATCTCTCATAAAAGGCACGCACTATCTATTTAGGCTCTTGAGTTGTCCTGTCAATTTTAACCCAATCAGTATCTTTAGCTGGTATTTTTCCTTTTTAAAAGGTCATCACCTGTTAAAACTTTTTCATCACTAATTGTGACGGTGCACTGGACACTAGATTTCTCTGAGGCTTCTTCTCTGCCCACTGCAAAACCAACTTACCTTGTGCTCACAAATCACTCTGTACCACAAGTCGAACAGTGTGTTAAAATCCACCCACAAAAACTTGAGAAATCTTTACAAATCACTCATTCTGAGTATATCATTTCACTGATTTTTCTCTCAACTTTGGTACTCATTTTTGAATGACGCAAATTAGTTTTTGCTCCAAGGCACTTGGACAAAACCTTCACCAGCACTTCTCTCAATGGAAAAGTCGAGGTTCCCTGTGCCTCTACTCTGGACAGAGGCGGTACTCCTCTAGGTTTCTTCTGTTCTTTCTTCTTTGCCAATCTGCCTTTCTATTCATCTAGCTCACTCCACTTTCAAATATTACTAGTTATTTAATCTTCAATGTCATTCCTGATGTTCTAATGCTAGTGATATAATTTTCATCAAAGCACACACTGTACCTTTTCTGTAGTGACTTGGTCCTGTTCAGATCTACCTCATACTTTTGAGCTAATTCAGACAGTTTTTCATGAGCTTGTCCAAAACGTTTGGTAACATCTTTACACAAGTTCATTCTCTTGATAGCTATCTAATCGAGACAATTCAAAGTTTTTGAGTATCATTTCATCCAGCTATATTTTTAATCTTGCAACGTCCCGCATTCTTTCTTACTGGGGACTGACTTGTTTCTTTGCTTAATCCTTAGCCTGCACTCTTCTCTCGAGGTTCAACTAGTTTAAGCCAGTCGTCAAATTGTTTAGAACTAAGGCCTGTCTGTGTTACAGGAGCATTAGACAATATCCCTTCTCTGGGAGCACTATGATTAACTCTTGGAGGTGAATTACGAATAGAAATGTCAGAATTTGGTGATCTTTGGGCAAACCCTCCTGTCGGGGAAAATCCTGTCTGGTTCAGGGTTGGATCTGCACTTGCAGCACAGGGAGAATTCATCTGAGTAGGAACTAAAAGAAATTGAGGAAATCCTCCCATTCATGGGCCTACAGGTGTGTTAGTGGAAGAACATTTATGGCGGGCTTTCATTATATACTGTGCATATAATGACCTTTTTTATCTTCGGGTGGTGCCTCTACTCCCTCTTGAACAGGTATGCTCATGTGTCCAATCATTACAATTTGTATTGTCTTAAAGAGTTTAATTTTTCCAACAATATTTTCGGGAATCAAAAATAAATATTGTCTCAAACCAGTGAATAATTGTTCTCCGACAATTCACGTATGACGTCAACAATCAATATTCGGTGGCACTCTATGACGTAGTCAACCAATAACAGCATGGCTCAACACCAACCAGTCAATACCAGTGCGATACACTGTGACATCAGTCTCACTCCTCGCAGCGGCTAACACTCCTTTACAAATTTCACTTATGTAATTTTCTCGGCACCAAGAACGCAAAACAAAAATGCAAAGCTATATCAACAAATAACTTTGTCAGCACCACTAAAGAAAACAAAGTATTCAATCGCACAAGAAACAGTTCTCAACAACCATTTCCGACCTATTCTGACACACTCGAGTGAAACCTCGTCCAGTGGGTAAATGCCCGGCTTAATGAAGCTTCTCCCTGCGGAAAGGATTTGCTATACCAACCACACCTCATACTCACACAAAGAAAAATGTCTCTATCTCATGACAAGCACCACACAACATTGCAGACAATTTCAATATAGTCTTCTACACTTTTTAATATCATCTCGGAATCTTAGGCTACATTGAGCCTAATAACAATATCAACTTCTCAACACACTCACATAACAACTCAAAACATTACTACATTGCACCATGCAATCTCTGCAAAACACTGCAAGCTAGACATAAGCAATTGCAATGTGCATCTAATTAATGTTCACTTCTCTGCTGTTACAAGTGTCTCCGGAACTGCTGGAGTGCCACTGGTTCTCCGACGCAAGACATGGGCTGAGTTTAAATCGTTACCCCTTCAGGACTTCTAGAAGGTAGGAACATTTCTTCAAATAACACTCACCCACCAGGCTTACCCCTTGGTGGCATGTTGCATCATTGGGTTGTTCCCATCCCGCTGTGGGACAGGACGTACTAAGACCACAGATACGAAGAAACATTGTAAGTGTTGGCTAAACTAAATGTGAGAGATAGGAGTGAGAGGTTTAGTTATTAGCTGTTAAAAATACCTGGCTAGTAGGAAAAATTTAAAATGAATTAATGTCCTCGAGTCTCACTAGTCAACATGTTTCAAGCCCTACCCAAAGGCTATTCTTAAGGACCAAGAATAAGAGAATGTACTCCCTGATGCCACTCCTGTTAGTAACCAATCAAATACGTGATTATTTAGAAATAAATGTTAAATACCGATATATTCTGCACCTATTTGGCAAAGTGTGTATTGAAATCGATATATTCTGAACATATTTTGGCAAAGTATTTATTGAAATCTGCAAGGAAATGAAGGGGATAAAATTAATAGGACATGGCAAAATCGTGTAATTTATTTAAATTATACCATTACTTACTACACTTTTGTGGATTGTGTGATATATTTTTCACGAATACATGTGGTGAGCGCTTCTAGTGATTTGAAAATTTGTACACTACGAAAATGACATACAACATAGAACACACACACACACTGCTGTCTGTTACATATAGTAGACAGTATTTGTTCATCTGTTGTGAGGTTTCCTGCGCAGAAGCCAGAATTATGGGAAAAAGGGGGATATTATACTTACTCTGTCAAGGCTACTCCCTTATTTGATAACCGGCACCCACCTACACTTATAGTGCTCCTGCATCTCCGTAGGTCATAGCACTCCCAATCCCACAGCAGCACGGGACGAACTCAAAGATGCAGCATGCCACCAAGGGGTAACCCTGGTGGGTGAGGGTTATTTGAAGAAATGTTTCTACCTTCTAGAAGTCCTGAAGGGGAAACGCCTTTGGACGGAGTGACTCTTTGTGTTTTCTAATAAAACTAACAGGAGGACGAGTCCCTCCTACCTGCTCTACCTCCTCTCTTTATTTTTTTCTAATGGGCTGAGTTTAGACAGGTCTGGAATATGGTATACTAACTCCCTTTGCTTCAGTAGCCAACCATCAGACCTGCTACCATCTTGGGAGCGTGCAGGAAGCGGTTGACAATTTTCACCTGATACATCATTCTGGCTGACTGAGACGCAGACAGAAGTTGGCATTCAGACACACAATTCAGAGGTCATGTGACCCATGTAAGGACTAGGAATCAGTTACTGAAGTTAAGTAGGTGTATTACACATTAATAATTAGTCCAGTGGAGGAGGAGCTTGGCGGGCATCCGTGATGGCCGCTTGAGCACAGCGCTCTCCGGACCCTCGCCGCTCCCGGCGATTTATCCTGACTAGATCCTGATTTCTTGTAAGAATTCAAGTAGAGGACGTTTGGCTGATTACCCTGGCACTTTCCGGAATTTGCTTTGGATCTCGTACTCCTGAGCTACGGTGATCTGAACTTTTGGGCTCCGCCCTTGAGGTGCGCCCGGGACGGGGTGCAGATCTGTGGCCGTCCTGGAATTGAACAACAACGGCAGGAGATCTGGCCTTGTGAGACCCCCTTCCTGAGTTTCGGTTTCGATTCTGTCTCGACCTGTGCCACGAGTGTGCGTATCGCGCTTGGCTGAGACTTGGAGACAGTTCGGACACGGGGCTTTCCTCTTGTCTATTTGCTGGTTTGGTGGCCTCCTCCCGAGTTGAACCCTTCTTTTTGGTGTACTTTTGATCCTGAGTTTTGGGTGTTTGGCCCGTCGACCCTGGTGGCTTGTCCCGTGACGCATCTTCAAAATGGCGGGCAGAGGGGACAGAGAAACGCGCAAGACGAAAACACCTTTGCGCGGAGCGCCGGTTCAGACGAACGTCATGGACCGTTATACTCAATCTAAGGGGTCCCCCGGAGCTGCCCTACCTGGCCACAGTACGGCGTCTGAACGAATTTTGGAAGAGTCGGCGGAGCCTTCCCTACAGGATATCATGGGCGCCATCTCGGGAGTGAGGGAATCCACCGGCCTTCAGTACGAGGCCTTGGCCCACAAACTTGACACCGTGGCCATTGAGGTGAACCTGATTCGTGCTGATCTCGGCAAGACGAATGAGAGGGTCCAGTCATTGGATATTAAATCATCTAGCCTCACGAAGGACGTCTCGGAGCTCCAGACAGAGGTTGGGAATCTTCGTCGGGTGAACGACTTCATGACCCGACGCCTGGAGGATTTTGAAAACAGGGCGCGTCGCTGCAATGTTCGCCTGGTTGGTGTACCGGAAAACCCTGAACCCCACTCTGTTGATCTCCTGGTTGAGGGTCTGATTTTAAACCATCTTGCCCCCTCCGGGCTTACCAAATTTTTCACGGTTGAACGCGCACATCGTGTCCCGGGGGGCAAAGTTAAGCCGGGTGCTCCGCCAAGGCCTATTGTGGCTAAACTGTTTCATTATAGGGATCGGGACGCTATCCTGCAGGCCTCACGGGTGAAGGGCCCGGTGGCCTTCGAGAATGCCACAGTGAACTTCTACCCGGACTTCTCCCAACAGGTTCAAAGACAACGGATGGAGTTTCGTGGTGCTAAGAAACGTCTTCGAGATCGGGGTCTACGCTATGCTATGCTTTTCCCCACCAGACTTCGTGTCGAGTATAATGAGCGTACTCTGTTCTTTGATAGACCGGATGCTGTTAATGACTGGCTGGACTCCTTGCCTGACCGTTCTCCTGATACTGAGTCTGCCGCTCACCCTGGTGGTGCCGAAGGTGGTGTGGAGATCTGATTGTTTGACTCTGATGTCTCGTTTTGAATATGTTCCCAGGGGTGGTGGCCGGCGTACCTCTGCAATGTGATTATTTATTTTTTGTGTGTTGTTTCTTGCTCTTACTGTAGTCTGGGGGCGGGTGGAACGGAGACCTTTCCTCCTCCGGGGTCTTTGTGTAGACTAGGGGTTATGGGGCGACAGGCACACTGCAGGTTGGGGTGGCTCTTTAGCTTTTTGCAGGGGTGCAGGGTGGGGGGTGTTTCCTTTCAGCTTGGGGGAGGGGGGATGGGAAGTTCTTATTTTTTTGTGTGTTGTTCTCAAGGCGAATTGCTTCTGTCTTTACTGATGTTTCTGATGTCTAGCTCTTGGATGGGGGGTCCTGGCTCGGGTGGGTGGGATGGGGGGTAGGGGGTTGAAATTTGTTTCCTGGAACGTTAATGGCCTGGGAGATCGCATCAAGCGCAGTGTGGTGTTGAAATATATAAGACGTTTGTCACCGGACATTGTTTTCCTGCAAGAGACCCATTTGATTGGGAATGTATGTAATGCAATGAATAGATGGGGCTACAGCCTTGTGGCACACTCGGGGTTTACTTCAGGATCCAGGGGTGTGGGTATCCTTGTTCGTAACTCCCTCCCTCTGGCGATAGATGAGGTGATTCGGGATGATCGTGGGAGATATATTGTTCTGGTGGGTAGGTATGAGGGCCGCACCCTGTCCCTCTTTAATGTTTATGTCCCCCCAGGCTTGCAAACTGCTACTTTCACTGATTTAGGCCGTGTCTTGTTGGACCTTCCTGATAGTGTACTCTTTCTTGCCGGTGACTTTAATTCAGTGCTTTCTGGCCTTCACGATCGCCATCCCCCCAGGGATACCCCGCATGCCCAGCGCTGGTTGGGTGGGTTTTTGGATACTTTTGGCCTTGTGGACTGCTGGCGATTGTTACATCCTACTCAGCTTCAATACACTTTTCACTCTGGTGCCCATGGTAGCCTATCTCGGCTAGATTATTTCCTGATGCCCGCTGCCCAGTCGTCGGCGGTCCGTGAGATTATACATTTGCCAAGGGGCATCTCTGACCACTCGCCGCTCTGGCTTCGTTTTGAGGTTGGGATAGAGGCAGTGGGCCGAGTGGCTCCCATTAACCCATGGTATCTCTCCTCCCCTGAGACTCGTGCCCTCTTGCTCAAGTCCATAGATGCTTATTTCCTGGAAAACGAGGGGTCGGTCCCTTCGGCGGTGTCCCTGTGGGAAGCCTTCAAAACTGTGATTCGTGGACAGGCCCTTTCTTTGATTGTTGAAGCTAAGAAAGCCGGGAAGAGGGAGGTAGTGGACCTCGAGGGGGAAATTTCTGCCTTGGAGGACGAGTTGGGATCTGGTGTCACGCCTGAGAAACTTCATGCCCTGGGTCTAAAACAGTTTGCATATAAATCCCTAGTTACTGACGCTGCAAAAGTGATGTTTCGTGAGCAACAAGGCAGATTGTATGATGTTGGTGATAAGGCGGGTAAACTCCTGGCGTGGTTGGACAAGAAAGAAAGAGCTAATCGTGTGGTGCCTGTGATTCAGTCTGCGAGTGGTGAGAATGTGATTGATCCGATCGCCATTGTAGATCGTTTTGCGGAACATTTCCGTGTTGTGTATGCTCCTGTGTCTGTGAGGGATGTGGCTGACTCTCGCCTCCTTTTGCGTGATATTGCATTGCCCTGTGTCTCTGATTTGGACCGTATCGCTTTGGACTCCCCCTTTACGGTCGATGAAATAGCTACTGCCATTCGTTCGCTCCGTTCGGGCAAGGCGTTGGGTCCAAATGGTTTGCCTATTGAGTTGTACAAGTTGCGACCCGATAAAATGGCGCCATATCTCCGCGATATGTTTTTGGAATCACGTGAGCGTAACCTCCTTCCCTATGATCAGCGTTTGGCGACGATAGTCATCATCCCTAAAGACGGTAAACCTCGCGACCTTTGTTCCTCATATAGACCCATCTCCCTGTTAAATGTTGAACCCAAGGTTCTGGCGAAACTTTTGGCGACCCGACTCCTATCGGTTCTTGGGGACTTAGTTCATCCGGATCAATCTGGTTTTATCCCGCATCGCAATACTGCTTTGAATCTACGTCGTCTTCACGGCGTGATAGCGAGGGCGGGGCTACTGACTGAACCGGCCATTTTGGCGTCCTTGGATGCCTCCATGGCCTTTGATACTGTGGAGTGGCCTTATTTATGGGCGACTCTTGAGAAATTCGGTTTCGGGTGCGAGTTTATTAGCTGGATTAAGTTATTGTATGCGGAACCTTTGGCGCAGGTGGTTGTGAATGGTAGGGTGTCTGCTCCCTTCCCCCTGGGCAGGGGCACCCGCCAGGGTTGCCCCTTGTCCCCGCTACTGTTTGCGCTCGCCCTTGAGCCGTTGGCGGCCTGGCTCCGCTGGGAACCGTCCCTTAAAGGGATCCGCTGGGCCCCGGGCTTCGAGGACCGAGTCTCGCTCTATGCGGACGATATCCTCTTGTATCTTACCTCCCCTCGTAAGTCTTTATCTGTTCTATTTGACGTTCTTGTGTCCTTTGGTGCTAACTCGGGCCTCGTAATCAATTGGACCAAGTCCTGTGTGTATGTTTTGTCTGGTGTCTTGCCTCCATTACCGAGCAGGCTCCCTCTTCAGGTGGCCCGGGATGGTTTCAAATACTTGGGAGTTTTCGTTACTCTGGACTCGTCTCTTCGCTTTGATCGTAATCTCCTTCCTCCGTTGCTTCGCCTGCGTTTGAACGTTGCTCGTTGGCGCAGGCTTCCCTTGTCTCCCCTTGGTCGGGCAGCCCTGTTTAAGATGATGTCGTTACCGAGATTTCTTTACGCTCTCCAGAATTATTATGATCCTGTCCCTCAGTCCTATTTTCGGGAGATTGAGACCCTTCAGAGACAACTTGTCTGGGATGGACGCCCGCGTATTGCTCTTGCTAAGCTTTCCATTCCTTGGTATGACGGTGGCATTGCACTCCCCGATATTAAGAGGTATTATTGGGCCTCACACTTGTCCGCTATCAACCACATCATGTTCTCGCCGGGTAGTAATCCGGCGTTTGAGATGGATAGACTTCAGCTTCCGGGAGGTGACTTTAACAGAGTGCTTTACTCTCGCCCTGCTGGGCGCCATCTTGTGGGTCCTACGTCGATTGCTTTGGCGGTGTGGCGGGCCGCGACTCGGAGCCTGGGCTGGGAGGATCGCTTGACGTTAGCCACGCCGCTTTATGCTTCCGAACGTCTGGGCGGTCTTTGGTCTACCAAGGGTTTCGATCGCTGGGACATGATTGGAATTTCTAAAGTGGGAGATGTGTATTCCAAGGGCTCTGTGCGAACATTTCAGGCCCTCCAGGCTGAATATGGCTTGAGTGGTCGGGAATTCTTTCGATACCTACAGGTTAGGCACGCCTTGACCGCTGTATTTGCTCCTGGTGAGATTCCGCCTGATTCTTCCCCCCTTGAGGACCGTGTCCTTGACGGACATCTTCCTGACAGCACTATCTCCCTGATTTATAAGAAACTGATTAATAATCGGACTGATCTGTTGGTCCGACTCCGAGAGGCGTGGGTTCGTGATGGTTTGGAGCTTGATGACGAGGATTGGCAGTCGGCCCTCTCTTCTCCTAAAGAGGTGGCTATCCCGGCTCGTCTCCGTTTGGTCCAATTGAAGATCCTTCATCGGGTGTATGTTACGGGACCTCGTTTGCTTGTGATGGGTTTTTCTTCCGATGGGTTGTGTAAGCGTGGATGTGGTTTGAGTGCGACTTTCCTACATATTCTTTGGGAATGCCCGATGGTGGTTGCTTACTGGACGGCTGTGCTTGAGGTTATGGCTGCGGTGACAGGGGTGTCCTTGTGTCCGGAACCTCGTCGTTGTCTTTTGAATGTTTGGGAGCCCACTGACTGCTCGGTGGCCCAGACTAGGTGGGCCACCCTGGGTTATATGGTTGCGAAGCGGGATATTGCTCAACTTTGGGGGGCCTCCAAGCCCCCTGAACTATCGAAATGGGAAGACAACATGGATTGGTCTATGTTCCGTGAGAAGACTGTCTACGTGGCTAGGGGCAGACCCAGGGCATGGACTAGGGTGTGGGGTCAATGGAATGAATATCGTGGTGCCATCTGTACTCCTCCCCTTGTGGATGACATTGAGCTTTCCCGGTCTCCTTAGGCGAGCGTTCTTGGAACCTTGCATATAGGGGTTGTGCTGGTTTTCCGGCTCCCCCCCCCCCTTCTTTTTCTCCTTCGTGCCCCGTCCCCCCCCCCCATCCGGGCTCTTTGGAGCTTATAGCTTTGATTCCATTTTTGTTGCTGTCCCCTCCCGTCCTTTGGGCTGACCTTCAGTAATACACTTTCGCCTTTTTTGTGTGTCTGTTCTTTTTTATAAAACAAAATCTGTTTTTGTCCTGTATATTATATGGAGTACTGCATTGACGATTGATCGTTACCGCTACGGAAGTGTATATTGTGTATTTTCTCCTCTTTAGCGGCTGGCCCGTGTGGTTGTAGGCCCATCCTTGTATTTTACTGCATACTCAAATAAAGGTTTTTAAAAAAAAAAAAAAAAAAAAAAAAAAAATAATTAGTCCAGTGAATAAGCAAAATAAGAACATATTATAAACATGAAGCATTACAAAAAGTATGTTAGTGCATCAATACGGATTCTGACTTGACAACAGAAGGCCAATAAAGAATGCATTCAGAATAATCGAGATACAGAAGCATATGATTCGGTGTTCCTCTGAGAAACTCTGGGGCATATTACCAACGATTAGCGATATTTATCGCTAACGAGGCTTAGCAACACATTTTTTAACGCTAAGCATCGCCGGAAATTATCGCAGAGATAACTTGCTATTAGCAAGGTTTATCTCAGAAGTGATAAAAATCCTCACGCTAACTGCCAAAGGAGAGATTATCGCTGGAAAATCAACAATAATCTCTCGAAGTTTGGAGTTAGCTTGATGATAGGGGCTCCCAAACTTAGCCATGATATCCACCTTCCATAGGATATCATGGCTAAGTCAGGAAAATTACGTAATAAACATCATAGAAAATAGGGGATGCACACCCGTTTTTTCTTGTAGATCCATCATTTTTGTCCAAAATTCACTCCATGTTGCGTGCTCACTGGTAATGTGCCTTGCCCTATTGGCCCATGTGACATAAGATACTTCGTTTATGGGGTGGAGTTCCGTCCCAAAACCAATGGCACAGCCCTATACTGTCTCTTCAATTACATCCAATACATTATACTCCATTTTTCACATTGTACTCATATTTAATCCGCTCTGAGGAGAGGTCCGGATGGACACAACTTGAACATGAGAAACCTTTGAAAATAGCATCACCTTCTGTGTGGCAAAAACGGAACCAATTGTGTTGAACACCACATTGTGTAATGGCAAAATGTCCAGATTTTCTCATCTCACAAAACCTGGACACTCACAATGACCTTGAGTATCCCACCGTTCCTGATACATGATGAATAGGAAGCTTCTTCAGCTCATTAGCTCTCCACACCCCTGCCAAGATTTTCTGTCTCAGGCCTCCCTATCACTGACAGGGAGGCCTCTGTTATCTAGCTAAGGAAGCCTTGAAACTGCACCTCCAGGGGAGAGAGCATGCAAGACAACAAAAAATAAATTTCGATATTTAGGACTAGTCACATTAGATTGGTTAAACACTACAAGGTGCACTTTAACTACATGATTATATGCACACGTATAACTTCAAAATGAATGCAACAAAAATAAATGCAAACAGATAAATTAACTAATGGTTACATAAGCAAAGCACTTTCAACAAATGCAGCACGACTTGAAACATGAGTGTAAATATAAGTGAGAACTACATTTCTTCATTATTAATCAAAACATTAATATGCACACGTTTATACATTTCTAGTATCTACAGTGAATGCTCTTCAGAAGTACATTTGGATGCTTCACTCCACGTTAATAGTGTTAAGACATACATACTTTATTGTGCTAAGTGCTGTTAAATATTGTGCTTCTGTAATGTATGAGGGTAGAGCCTAAACTGTGCTGCTCCAATAGTAAAAGTAATGGTATTGCTGGGGTGGAGGGTAGCAGCTGTGGAGGGAATGTGGTGGACTGCGGTCCGAGTTGCAGCAGGTTCGCAGGAGGAGATGGTTGTTATGGGACGAGGGCAGACATAGGTGAGTCAGGAGTGCACTTTAAGATGAAGACAGTGTGTCAGCAAGAGCTGAAGTTGAAAAAAAGGCAACGTTCTCTCATCCATCCATCTGCAGTGACAGGAAGCTGACTGCAGACATAGCAAGCGGCCTAGTGATATAGACGATATGTCAGCACACGGCCTGGTAAACTGTGCAGAGTAAAATATAATGTGTCTGAAAGAACCAGCTAGCACATAAATAGTTTTATACCGCATAGCGATGCAGTCCAGGTGACTGGTCTTCAAACAACAGGTAATAATAAATCGGAGCCTAGTGAGACACCACGGGACGCCAGAAACGGAGCTTGAAGTGACAGGTGATGAGAAATGAGCAGGTGCAGAAAGAACAGGATGAAAGAGCATCAGAGAAACTTGGAAAAAGAATGAACATGCTGTGTGAAGAGAGGAGGAAGGTGTGAAAGAGTGTTGCAAGGAAAGGGTTCACTTTGCAATGAAGGTGAGTACAAAGGACCTTTCAAAGATGCTGAGAGAATACTGTTTGTAAAAGAGAAACGCTCAGAGGAGTATGCTAGTGAGTACTGCAGTGAGGGAGTACAGCATGGAAAATAGCCAAACTAAACACAAGAGGTGAGTGGGTACTGCATGGAGAAGTGCTAACCACAGAGGAGGAGGTGATTGAGTGCTGCATGTGAAAGAGCTAACCTCAGAGCAGGAATGATTGATGCCTGGACAGAGCTAACCTCAGAATAGAAGGTGAGTGAGTACTGCAATGAGGGAACGTTGGAAAAGGGGTACCCTCAGAGGAGGAGGCAAGTGCGTATTAAATGTAAACAAGCTAACCTTAAAAGAGGATGCTAGTGAGTACTACATTGGGCAGTACTGCATAGAACAGAGCTAATCTCAGAAGAGGAAGCAAGTGAGTACTGCGTGGCAAAGATCTAAACTAAGACAACAGGTGAGTGGTTACTGCATGCAAAAGAGCTAATCTCAGAGGAGGAGATGAGTGAGTATTGCAGTGAAGAAATACTGAATAGAGTAAAGGTGACCTCAGAGGAAGAGGCAAGTGAGTAGTGCATGGAAAAGATCTAATGTCAAAGCAAGAGGCAGGTGGGTAATGCATGGACAGCTTACCTTAGAGGAAGAGACGAGTTTGTATTGCATGTAAAAGAGCTAACCTCAAAAGTGCTAACCTCAGAGCATGAGGGGAGGAATGCATGGATAGAGCTAACCTCAGGGGAGGAGGAGAGTGAGTACTACATCTAAAAGAGCTAACCTCGGATTTGGAAGTGAGTGATGAATGGATTAGAAGAGGAAGTGGGTGAGCACTGCATAGAAAATAGCTAACCTCAGAACGAGGTAAGTGGGTACTGCATGGAACAAGCTAACCCCAGTGGAGAAGGAGGGGGAGAGGGAGTACTGCAGTGAAGAAGTACTACATAGAAACAAGCTAACCTCAGAAAAGGAGGTGACTGAGTACTGCTTGGAAAAGAGGTAATATCGGAGCAAGAGGTAAGTGGGTACTGCATGGAACAAGCTAACCCCAGTGGAGGAGGAGGGGGAGAGGGAGTACTGCAGTGAGGCTAACCTCAGAAAAGGAGGTGACTGATTACTGCTTGGAAAAGAGGTAATATCGGAGCAAGAGGTAAGTGGGTACTGCATGGGAAAGAGCTAACCTCAGAGGAGAAGATGAGTGAGTGCTGCATGAAAAAAAGATGAAACCCAGAAGAGAAGGTGAGTGAGTACTACATGGAAAGAGCTAACTTCAGAGAAGGAGAGGAGGAGGCGACTGAGTAATACATAGAAACGTTTAGCCACATGCTAAGGAGCAGGGGTGCAACTAGAGAGAAACTTCATGGGGGGCTAATACTTCTAGCAATGGGGCAGGATAAGCATTTCTAGAAGTGGGGTCGTAGCTATCCTTAAAGGCAGTATGAGAAAAACAAGTGACAAACTGTGCAATTTAGACATTTTGGACAAACTTGATATTATAGCAAGCATGTTTTTGTAGATTTGACACTGTTCCTAGGCTACTCACAGTGATCTTTGAAAAATAGATTAAGTGCACTGACAGCTAAAAAATGGCTTCTATAAATTTGAATCCAAAGCACATAAGACATGTTTTCACAAAATTATTTCAAGACAACACCTTCTTTGCCAATTCACTGTTCAGGACAATTTGATTGTGAAATATTTATAATTGCAAGTCCAGAAATATGCTCCTGACCCATTAATGACTGACTGTTCAATTTAGTTTACCCAATTAGATGTTGCAAAATATCTATGGATGAGGCTGCCCTTACATACAGGTCTCAAAATATTAGGCTTAGAAGCAGGGCATCTTTTTAGCTGACGGTTACAGGTGTAGCCCACTT
This sequence comes from Lissotriton helveticus, assembly GCF_964261635.1. Classification (NCBI taxonomy): domain Eukaryota; kingdom Metazoa; phylum Chordata; class Amphibia; order Caudata; family Salamandridae; genus Lissotriton; species Lissotriton helveticus. The sequence goes on from NC_136065.1 coordinate 1,765,159,677, forward strand.
GCACAAATATTTGGGTTGCTGCACTAGTTTTTTTCTCAACAGACTTTGCTCCAGAACAAGAGTAAGAAAACACAACAGGGGGAAAGGTGAAAAAGAAAAAAGGAAAAATTATGACAAAGCGAGAAAACCAAAAGGAAAAATAGCTTGCAAGAGTGATATAAAGGGAACAGAAGTGCCTGAAAGTGGCACACAGTAGAATCACAACTACACAGTCTTAGTGTTTGGCTGTACCAACATTTAAAATTGCAGGGCACAGGCTCCTTAGAAAAACACACCAGAATCTATTTTGGTAATCTAAGAGAAGGTTACTTACTTTGATGAATGCAGCTATTTGTCTTGATGCCAAGCATTCAGTCTTCTTGTATAGAAACAGTTTGTTACTGTCTGGAAGTTAGAAGAAGACCTTGTATGAAGGCTGCCTAGTTTTAGGGTGTTCTCTTTAGAAGAGAACTTTATCCAAGGACTTGCTAATAGTTCTGGCTAGATTAGATACAGAGATATTAATGAGGATATTCTTGCATATATGAGCAGGACTCGAGTCTACTGGTGATCTACTGGTCTACAAGCTGTTGAAGCCTTAATGAAGTTGTGTGTGTTCAGGAGGTTAAAGGTGAGTAACTGGTGGTTGCTTTCATAATTTGTTTTCTAGTGAACAGTGCAGCACTGCTGCATTGTCATTGGGTAGTGTAGAGGGAACGAGGCAGCCTAAAATAATTTGGAGGGTTGAAGAAATGTAGGTGTGTCAGGCATATAGCAAGGGTAAATATAGAGGCCTTTGACTATATTGCCAAGGCATCAGGATTTCCTATGGTAATACGACTTCCGGCACTATGGTTATAGGGCCCTTTTACCTGAGATCTCTTCATGTGGTTCTGTCAATTCAATTCAATATATACTTTATTCGGCATCAAAGAAAACAACATCATAAAAGCACAGGCTAAAAACATTTCATACATAGACGATCTCAAAACCAGGGGCACATATATATAAAGGAGTGTTACTAATCCCACTAACATCATATTACTAACCTAAAACTCCCTCCTCCACGAGATTCATTAATCATGCTTCTTATCTCACCGGGGGGGGGCAGGCAATGGGCGATTCACACATTCCCTCTGGTGTTCCTAAGGCACATTGCCACTCTTAAAAAATGTACAGTACAACACAAGGTTAAAATCTCCGTGGAGAGTTTAAAATATAATAAGGCCACTTTTGCCTGCCTAAACCCTGCTTTTTAAAAAATTCTTTAAAAAAAATGCTTCCTTGGGTGCATATAAAACGGGCATAGCAATACAAAATGAAGGGTGTCCTGTGGAGATCGTTGATCGCAGCCGCAGGGACCCTTCTGCTCCACAGTCCTGGTAAAACCTGCTGGCACCGCTAGGCTATGATGTAAGGAGTCCAACCTAAAACGCGTCATTAAAAATCTATCTTGGGCATTGTGAATGAGGTACAGATAAGGTTCAATGCCCAAGCAGGATTTAGTCAAAATGTGCATTCTCACTGCAGGTTTTCTTATCTCATGCTCTTCCCTACTGGAACCCAGAAGTTTCGAAAGCTCCCCCTTGACCACAACCTTGTCCTTGGCCAGCAATTTCGTTGGGTGAGTAAAAAATTCTAGACAACCCAGGACCTCAAAGGATTCCCTGACACAGTTAAGCCATGGGATGTTCATCCCGTTATCACGTGCCATGCAATCCTTTATAAGTTCTCTGGTCAATATGGCCTCTGGATTTGTCCAGATTTTGACCCAATAATTAATGGGTTTTAGTTTTAACCTATCATTAATATAAGCAGCACCCAATTCCTCATGGACAATAGAGCCCGGTGTGCTTTGTGGCACTTTCAATAATCTTCTAAAAAATGTATTCTCTTCAATGTGAAGGGATTTGGCATCCACAAAGCCCCACACTTCACTGCCGTAGAGTACTTTAGCACAACAGATTGAATTATAAAGTTTCAGGATCTGGTCAGGGGTCCAGCGACCCAACCGGTGTGCGTAATTCATGATCGCACCCGTGCTTCTAGTTAGGGTGCAACATTTTATCTCCAGCAAAGGTTTAAAGTTAGGCCTAGAATCAACTAATATCCCCAAATATGAAAAAGACTGGACTTTTTCTATACAATGTGTCCCGATCGTGAATTTCTTTTTCTTTTTGGGCACCTTCCCTACCTCCATTATATACGATATGGCAAGGTTTGCTGACAGCTCCAGCCTCTCCATAAAATGGACAAACCCATCTAGCAATCTTTGGCGGCCCGAGGGGTTCGAACCAGAAGTACTGCATCGTCTGCATAAAGCAGAACCGGAACCCCCCTGGCACCTACCCTTGGTGAGTCAACTCCCAGACCGGCCAGTGCTTTCTCTAGACCGTTAATGTACAAGGTGAATAGAAAGGGTGCCAAAATGCAACCCTGTCTAACTCCCCTTGTGCATGGGAACTGGTCAGTCATGCTGCCCTCATCGTTATACCTGATCTGGGCAAGGGTGTTCCAGTGTAAGGATCTCAGGATGTTTACTAGACCCTGGTCCACTCCCAGGTCCTCCATGAGTTCCCATAAATTTTTTCGGTTCGCCCGATCGATGGCCGCCGTCAGGTCCATAAAGGCCAAGTACACGGTCTCTTGACTAGCGACCGTGTACTTGGAAGTCAGGAGGTACAGGTTGCAGAATTGGTCAGTTGTAGAGCGTCCGACCCTAAACCTGTACTGCGTGTCGGTAACAATCTTATATTCCTCTGCCCAATCTAGTAAACGGTTGGGGATGGCCCTGCCAAGAACTTTCAAGGTCACATCAATAAGGGAGATAGGTCGATAACAAGACGGACTCTCCCTATCTCCCTTTTTGAAGATTGGTACAATTGTTGCTGTTGACCAAGTTGCAGGCATGCCCGAACTTACTGCAGCGTTTATGACCCTGGTCAGTATGGGGACCCACAGATCAACTTGAGCCAAAAACAGGTCCGGTGGGACCCCGTCTGGTCCCGTCACTTTATTCCTTGTCAGTCCCTCCACACCCGCTTTGATTTCATTCAGCGAAAAGATTATATGTTCTTCCCTTCCTTCCCCCTCCTTAATTACTGGACAATCCTCCAAGGTACTGTAATTATATAGGCCATTAAAATACCCGAACCATAACTCCAGCAAGATATGGTTTACAATCTTAGGCTTATCCCTATCTTCGAAGCATGGTTCATTGATGACCTTCCAGAAATTAGAATGCCGTCATATTTTTGGTGTCTGCTGCTTCCCTCAAGTTCTCCCAAGCCTGCTGTTGCATAGAAGTTGTACATCGCTTGACAGCCTCTTTGTATAAGCCTCGACATGCAGTAACCCTACTTTTGTCCCTAGGGCAAGTTTTCAGTGCCAATTTCAGCTCTCTCAGGGCCCTGGAGCAGGCCTGCTCAAACCACCCATGTTCTGGCGTACCTTTTTTCCCGGGCTTGGCCCTGAGGAGTCTATCGATATCCATTGTGACCCCTTCATAGGCCTTGACTAAATCGGCCCCTTTTACTGCAGGATTCAGACACTTCCATACATAATGGTGTTTGTCTGACATTAATGCTCCAAAAAAGGCATCGACGTTCGTCTCGGACCATCTCAGCCTTCTTCCTTGGTCAACCGCTGTTAACACCCCATTCACACCCCTCTTTTCCTGGGATCCAGTCATGTTGGTGTCCGTTAACACAATAACTAGTAGGTTATGATCACTAAATGCACTCAGTTGTATATCAAACCCCAGGACCTCGTGTTTCAATGTATTTGATACAAAAATAAAATCTATGAATGAATCGCAGCCTCTACCTTTAAAGGTTTGGTGCACCCGGCCGAGATCCCCACTTTTCAATAAGTCCATGGTGTGTTGGAGAGCATAAATTCCCAGCACCTTATTGAGCTCTTTTCCCTCTGTAGTATGCTCTAGGGGGGGGCCCTTTTCCAGTGGGCAAGAAGACCAGTCGCCCCAGCTATTTTTCACATTAGGACAGAAGTGACAATTAAAATCTCCTCCAAGCACCAGCTGGTACATGTTTCCCCCCTGGTCAACCTCCCTCACCAGCCTTTTTTCCAGTTCTTTAAGTCTAATCAATGGGGACCCCGCTGATATCGCATTATAAAAATTCACAAAAAGTATCTTCTGCTCCCTCATGCATAGTTTTAACCCCTGTAGAACATCAGAGTCCCAGCTCAAATCTTCCCATGTCCCTTTTAGTTTTAAATCCACATACATGACCAGCCCTCCCCTGGCTCTTCCCACCAGCCCTTTCAATGCAGGAACAAAGAACATTTTGAATCCTTCCAGTGCTAGCTGGTCCCTATTCCATTCCCATGTCTCCTGAAGACATATGACCTGGAAGTTTTTTATGTAAGCCAACCAGTCGTTATTTGTTAATTTGGCCGAGAGACCCGCTATATTCAAAGATATAATCTTTATAGTGCCTTGGCCGAGAATGACTGGACTGGGCAATATCTGACCACCTGTGAGCGGGGACTGGACTTGCAATAACTGCGCTTTCACATTTTTAATGTGACTATCATGGGCTCTCTCCGGGGGAGCAGTAGTTGGTATGCTCCCTAGTGCAACTAGGGGGCCTCCGACTGCATAACTGAGAGGAGCAGTGGCCTCGCTCGAACCATCCCCAAGGCCAGAGCTCCCTTCGCGTCAATCAATGTCTTCTAGACCCTGGTTATTTGAAAGTGGGGCATAACAATTTTTTATGGATAGCGAGAGCCCCACTCCAGCACCTCCACTGTGTTCTCGCCAATCAATCTCACTTGGGGGTCTTGTCCTTGGGTCCCGATAAAAAAAAAAAACAGCGGTAACAACTGGATGGATACACCACTCTCCCCCAGAAAGCCACCCCGGGAATGGGCAAGAAGGTCCTGTACCAGCCCCGGAAATCTAAAATTTAAAATCACTGTGTCTCCTGCGAAACACTTCCTGCTGCGACCTATCCAGGACACCCTTCTTGCCACATAGGATGTGCCTCTAATACTTGAGCTTAAACTGGGCATTTTTGCTTAACCAATGGGCTTCCTTATTAATTAGCATTTGAGGGGTTTCTTCTCGAGTTTCAGTTGCGGCAGGGACCCCTGTCAACACTATTGAATATGGACTAGCTGCTGGCAGGAGGTCTAATACGGGCAAATCCTCCGAGCACCTGGCGTACTCCCCCCTAGCAAGCACAACAGGCTTCTGTGCACCAGCGCCGTCCCCTCTACCCCCCTGTGCCCTCGAGCTTGTTGACCAACTCAAAGGTTGCACTATCTGCCCTTCCTTCCTTTGAGTCAAGTCTCTCTAATCCCCTCTATATCTTCCATCTTTGTCAGGCCTCAGAGGCTCCACTCGTGCATTATCCATGTCGTTCTTCCTTTCTCTTTGTTGTGAGTCCACCTGTGATGCTCCCCCAACCCATCGGTGCGCCGGACTGCCCTGTCTTGCACTTCTGTAAGTTGGAAAAACTTAGAGGTGACTATACTGGGTAAATCTCTCTTTAGTTCTAGCAGTAGGGTCACTTTCTCTTTGATTGCGGTGATTTTCATGCTAATTGGCTGGTGAGTAAAGTTTCCAGCCTTAGCCATAATGCCGAGTCCACCCGTCCCCCTTTTCCATCCCTCTACAATTAGTGCAGTGTGGAGTACCCGCCACCCCCTGGATGCCTTTAGTCCTACCCTCCTTTGGTGTCTCTTTCTTATTCGCTTTACTGTTGACCATATTGCCCCCCCCCCCCTTGTGGGCACTTAGCTATAACTGGAGAAACGCTTGCAGGCACACCTGCCCTGCTGGTCATGTGTCTATCTAGGAGCGCCCTTCTAGACCAGGTTACCACCTCCGCAGTTTCCCTCTGTGCTGGTTCACTAATCTCCAAAACTTCAACCCACGCCAACCCCTCTTCCACAGCTCCCTCCCCACATGGTGATGACATATCTACATACATCGGGCGACCCTCCTCCCTCTCCCCCATAGTGAGGTCATTCTGTTCATGAATATATTGTGGCAGCTCCACTCTGTGTTTTACCACTAAATCTGAACTCACCCCGTGGGGCGACAACACAGTTGCTGTTGCATCAACTTCAGCAATCTCAATCACCCTCTGGGCATATTCTCACCATCTGAAGATCTCGGGGTTACTGCCTTCGGTGTCCCTGCCTTGGCTGAAGCCCCCATTGATGACCTTTTCTGTACCATAATCGAGTCCAAAGAAAGTCTTTTTTCAGCTGAAAGAATTTCTTGGGCCAGAGCAGACTCGGCACTAACAAAAAAGTTATCAAGTGTCCCTTTTAGGCTCCCTCCCCCATTATCTGTCTTAGACCTCCCTTTATTCATGACAGAGGTACTGTTCAATAACCTACCAGAGGGAACCTGAAACCATCCTCCTTACTGTTTACACATTAATATATGTCCAAATCAACAGTCCCGGTGGGTACTTTAGTCCTCGCTCGTGTATGCTGATCAAACTTTACCGTTCTGTATATCCAAGCTAATCAGCAACAAAACAGGACTTCCTTGGTTAGTGATGACAGTGGCACCCGATATTCCTCACCTCCTCTCATTGGCGACGGGTAAACACAAAATCAATAAGGTCGTGCCGTTGAACAGGCAATGTTAGAGCCCTGGCCCAGCCCTGCCTCCTGGCTACGACGGGCTTAGACGGGCCCGCCCTTGGCCCGGGCTTTGCCCGGCGCGGGCCTGCACGCGTACCGTGCAGCGGAGGCCACGAGGATTTAAGTAGCGCAGTAGGCGAGCCAACACAGGTGAGGGAGATTGCCGGGGCTCCTGGTCCTTGGATTCCCGTACAAGTGCAGGCAACAAACAGCAAGCGTGGACCCTTCCACGAGCGGCACCCACGCAGCTGGGGCCGCGAGGATTCAAGTAGCGCAGTAGGTGGCCCAACACAGGTGAGGGAGATTGCCGGGGCTCCTGGTCCTTGGAGTCCCGTACTAGTGCAGGCAACAAACAGCAAGCGTGGACCCTTCCACGAGCGGCTTCCGCGCAGCGGGGGCCGCGAGGATTCAAGTAGCGCAGTAGGTGGGCCAATACAGGTGAGGGAGATTGCCGGGGCTCCTGGTCCTTGGAGTCCCGTACAAGTGCAGGCAACAAACAGCAAGCGAGGACCCTTCCACGAGCGGTTCTGTCATCTAGAGGCCCATCGTCATCTGTAATTGTTCAGATCTCCTGTCTCATGTTTAGGTGTCTTGACCATGGTCCACTCTTCAGGTCACAGGTCATCTCTACAGAACATAGGGCAGGTTCCTCTGAAGCAAGGCAGGCTTCATGTATCTTGGCTCCAGTCAACTTTCTCTGCTACCTACTCGTAGTTCTAATACATATTCCAACAGTACAACTGTGCATCGTGCACTACCTAGCTCCATGGACTCTTTCAATCAATTAATCAATACTCTTATTTCGACAATACGCTCTAAAAGAACACACACACACACATATATATATATATATATATATATATATATATATATATATATATATATATATATATATATATATATACAAAAAAAGAAGGAGAGAACTCTGGGTAGTTATTTAACACAACAGTGGAGAGGCAAAGCGTATTAGTACTTATTTGTGGCTTTAAATGCCATACATATAAATCAAATCCAGCTTTGAAGCTACTGTGGTACCGAAATACGATACCAAGCCCTGAAGAAGCCCGTGTTGGGCGAAACGCGTAGGCTGTGGATTTTGGCTGTGGATTTTATAACACAATAAAAGCACTTGAAAATCACGTCATCGTTTGGAAAACCATTACTCCTGTCATCCATGTTGATTTATATGTATGGCATTTAAAGCCACAAATAAGTACTAATACGCTTTGCCTCTCCACTGTTGTGTTAAATAAGTTTATATGTTAAGACCATTTTTGGTGGCTGGTCTTAGGAGGTGGGCAAGAGTGGAAACTATAGCGTGAACCAAAGAACGGTTGTAACAACTGTCAGTTAGTGCAGCAACAGTACCTGCCACCTTCTCTGTGCTACAAACTCTGGGTAGTTCTCAAGTTTAGGTGCAAAGCAGCTCCTGTTAGAGCACTCTCAACACCAGCGACACTCTAGATCTGCTCACTTCAAATGTCTGTTTTTCTATCAAAGTCTTTAGGCATAGGAATAGCACAGTGCCATCCACGCCGCCGAGATAGAAAAGGACAAAGTCTTTTGTCATTTCTACAGCAAAGTATTTAAGCATAGGTGTAGCACAGCGCTGTCCTTGCCGAGCTGTAAAATGACAAAAGCCATTTATCACTCCAGGCACAGTATTACAGCTTTGAAATGGTAAAATACCAACTCAAGCCAACCTGAAATGAGTAAAAGCAACCCCTGACACAGTGTTTCGCTCTAATTAGAGCTCTTCAGAGAGGTATTGCTTTGTCCAGACACAAGGGAACACCCAGTATAAGTCAAAACAAAACCCTGTCAGGCATAGAGTGATGCATAAATTATGCAATATATATATATATGGAAAGCTGGTCAGTGACATCACTGATGACATCTCAAATTACATCACTGATGACATGAGTGATGTAATGTGTGAGGTCATAAGCAGTGCATTGCGTGGGGCGTGAGTTATAGCTAACTATAACTGCTGAATTTCTCTGGCTGTGTATGAGTGAAATGTCAGCCTAACTATAATGTCCCTGTAACTTTTGTTTTTTTCATTGAATTTCAATGGTTTTTTAATTTTATTTCCTAACTATAACTTCTGTGTAACCTCTGTTTTTTCAGTGAATTTCTATGGTTTTTCAAAATCTATTTCATAACTATAACGTCCCTGTAGCCTTTGTTTTTTTCAGTAAAGTTCTAGTTTTTTTTACAATCTCTTTCATATCTATAACGTCCTTGTTTTTTCTATAATAAATAGTAAGCATTGTATATGCATGGTGCAGCACTTCTGGTATTTCTCATCTGTTTATCTAAAAAAGACATTAATCATCATCTTATTTCAATATATTTTTGGTGTTTGCGACCGCGTAGCAATCGTCTCAGACACTTTTTGAATGTTGTGTGTTTTTGACAAAGTGTAGAATAACACGTATATAAATATATTTTACACAAACTTTGAGTCTAGCTGTTAAGTGAGATATTTATTTAACTTCCCCTTTTGTATTTTTTTGGGGAAAAAACGACTTCTGAAATACATTTTCCTCTTAATCATATATGAACATTTCTCTCTTCTTGATTTTTCCAGGTACTGGCTGGTTCATTTTAGGAGCTCCCTCAAATACATATGGGATATTGCGCTGTTTTTTTAATTGTTTTGGCAATTTTCAGAATAATAAAATGGCCTCTGCGCAATCAGAGAAAGACCTTCAAGTGGGTGAAATTGTTCAAGAGCAAGAAGTCCAATTTGCACAAGAAGACTCTTCAGATGAAGAACAACCAATGAAAAAACAAAGCACAGCTTCGTTTTTTTTATTCATTCCATCAGGTGAATCCAAGACTACAGCTAAATTGGTGAGGTGCAGCTTGTGTGAGAAGACATTATCTCGAGACCCAACATAAAAATATTCATGTGGTACAGTACCACTTAAAAACATATCACAAGAGGGAGCGAAGGAGAGGGTTCATCGACCTCCAGACCTCCAGCCCCGGTGTTGGCGACAAAGTTCCACCTGCAGTGCAAAAGAGATGCAGTGAAATGTCAGCAGAACTTAAACATTTGGTACTTTCTTGCATTGACTGTAACACCATCGTAGCAGCCGGAGATAAGTCTCTAGAAGTAATTTTACAGAATGTGAAAAGGAAAAATTGTTAATGTTCGTAATGCTTTTTTATTACAGCACTTCAAAGATATTTTTTTGTCAGTGCTTACAGTTATGTTATTTTTGTTGCCATTTTATTTTTCAAAATTAAAAATGAAGTCAAACTAAAAAACAAAGCAAAATTTGTTTTAAGAAAAACAAAAAGGTTATTTTCAGAACCACCTTTTCTGGTTAAAAAAGGTGTGTTGATTGAATGAATGAGTGCATCAGAGCTTCATGTATGTTAGAATGAGTACAGGTGTAATGCATTAATGATTGAATGAGTGCATAAGTGGTGTGTGGATGTTACAATTAATGTTAGAGGGGTGTCTGTGTGGTTCTATTAATGTATGGGTAGTGCCTGGGTAATTGTATGTCTACATCGGTTGTACTCGGATGATTGGATGAGTGCATAGGTACTGCCTGTGTAATTAGATGGCTGCATGGTTAGTGCCTGGATGTTTGGATGATTGTACGGGTGCTATTTGGGTGATTGGATGAGTGCAGGGGTAGCGCCTGCTCGATTGTGTGAGTGCATGGGTAGTGCGAGGGTTATTGTATGAGTGCATGGGTAGTGCCTAGTTGATTCGATGACTGAATGTGTAGTACCTGGGTGATTGGATAAGTGCATGGGTACTGCCTGGGTGATTAGATTAGGGTATGGGTAGTGCTTAGATGATTAAATGAGTGTATGTGTAGTGCCAGGATGATTGGATGAGTGCATGGGAAGTGCCTGTGTGGTTGGATGAGTGTACAGGTAGTGCCTGGATGAATGGAGTGTATGGATAGTCCTTGAGTGTGTGGATGAGAGCATGAGTAGGACCTGGGTGATTGTATGAGCACATGAGTACTGCTTGGATGATTGCATGAGTGCATGGGTAGTGCTTCAGTGATTGAATGAGTATATGAATAGTGCCTAGCTGATTTCATGAGTGCATAAGTAGTGTCTGGGTGATTGGATTAGTGTAAGGGCAGTGCTAATATAATTGTATGAATGTATGGGAAGAGGCTGGATGATTGAATGAGTGTACGCATACTGCCAAAGTGATTGGATAAGTACATGGGCAGTGCCTGGGTGATTGGATTAGTATATGGGTAGTGCCTGGGCGATTGCATGAGTACATTGGTGGTGGCTTGGTGATTGAATGAGTGTATTTGTAGTGCCAGAATGTCTGGATAAGTGTATACGTAGTGCCAGGATGATTGGATCAGTGTGTGGGTAGTGCCACGGTGATTGAGTAAGTGCATAGGTAGTGTATTTATGATTGGTTGAGTGCAAGAATACTGCCTGGGTGGCTGAATGAGTGTATGGGTACTGCCTGGGTGATTGGATCTGTGCATAGTTACTGTGTGGATGATTGTGTTAGTATATGGGTACTACCTGAGTCATTCAATGAGTGCAAGCGTAGTTTCTGGATGATGGGATGAGTATATGGATAGTGACTCAATGAATCCATCAGCAGATTAGTGATTTCATACATGGAGTATATCTCAATCTGGAGCCACTGTGAAAAAATATAAACAAAGAACACTATATTAGGATATCCTTTTAACTCGTTCCGTGCTCATGACGGCTCCCGGCTGTCATGAGTCACGGTAGGCGTGTGCTCATGGTACAAAATATCCAACAATTATGAAGTGGTCTTCTTTTTGGATATCCTTTTGTAAACATCATCTTTGTAAGGCCAAATGATGTCTAAAATGCTTTGGTCCATGAACAAAAAACATAATACATTGTAGTACATAGACGTTGTTGCAGAAAAAAGGGGTCATTTTTTTGTGATGAAGAGACTTTTTATATACAACTTAAGGCTGCTGGTATTATAGTACCTCCAGTTACTTTTTTTCTGTATTAACAGAATGTAGTCCTTAAATGTTTTATAAATTCCTTTCCCACAGTTTAAAAGAGCCTTTTATTTCTAATAGGTTACTGTAGACAATACCCCTAATAGGCTGAATAATGTCTCAGAAACATATAACTGTATCATAAAAGAGATTTCCTTTGGACTGTACTTCAGGACTTGTAATAGTATTAACTCTCTATACCAGTGTTCACCTTACTCACACCCGTTCAAGCTCACACCACTCATAAAAAGGGAAATATAACATTATACCCAAGGATGACCATGTAAACAACATTTCTGATAAAAAAGTACAAATCTATTTATTGATCAAACTATCATAAAATACATAAATCTTTGAGTGTGAAACAATCAATTATACTGTTCCATGAAATAGATTCTGGAATTGATTCAAAGTAATGTACATATTATAGACACATCAAGATAAAAAAATTCACATTAAAAACCTGTTACAAATTAAAAAAAGAGGACATAAAAAGGACAAAAAAATATGTTATTCAAGTGGCACACATCCGTGATCTCATAATACTTATGGCTGAAACCCGGTACTATAGTGTCGGTAAGTACTCAGTGGTTCCAGTCTCTTCACGGATTGTGTTTCAATTAGAGGGCGTCAACGCATTTCGATGGAAAAACTTTTAATACCATCTTTATCAAGACTGAAATTGTGATTCTCAAGGAAAACCTGGTTTAACTGGAATCATTAAAAGCACCTGCATAATAAAACATGTATCACCATATGTGTCTAAAAGGTGTTTCACCATAAATTCTCAAAGCAGTAAAAAAATCAACATCACATCAATCTGTTATTCATGATAATACAACTGAAATAATGTTACACATTGTTACGTAGCATATCAAAAACAAGAGGCTAACACAAAAAGAACATGATACATTAGTCCAAATCTGACCGAAACAGTGTCATCTATGGCGGTGTCTAAATTAATGATCACCAAACCATTGTCCCCTTGGCATACCCGTTGTTGTTCCCTTCACTCATACATACACTTCCTAAAATCCCACTGGGCATACCATTCTTCTTTCATACCAGTATATACGCTCATCCTAGGTAACCACATCCTAGTGTTGTTGTGCTTCTAAATCTTTCATTCTAGACCACAATTCCTCACCTCTTAATAATTGTAGGAGGATACAAGGATGTCCAATAAAAATGGAATTGCAGTGGTGGTCCAGGACAGATACCTCTGTCCTCTTCACTGATGTCCTGATTATAGTTGTGGGATATATCTAAAATGTATTTATATCCTAACTCGGATGGCCTCAGGCAAAGTGGCATATATAATTCCATGATTATTGTTATCTCACCTTATTGATACCCCTTGCAAACCCCAGTACTGGGTGGTTGACGTGAAGCTTCCCTATATCATTGGCATTGTAATCACCAGACTAGTTGGTACAGCGGTTCTACAAAGAAATTTAGGGATTACCTACACCATTCTCTCTGTACTGGGGGGTAGTTATTAACATACCTTCCTGATAGGAGCTGTTTTATTTTCCTTCAGACGTGTTACTTTCTTATTAAAGCCTCGATGATCCCTTGTATAATTAGGGTCTAGAAGAATAAGAAAAATATATATATATATATATATGTATGTGTTATGATCTTCTCTTAAAATCCAACTCAGAAACAAATAAACCATATATATGTCAACACAGTATTAGATTTTCTTATCTCAAATAGTCCTTGAAACTTCGGTTCTAGAGTAAGAAGATACGTGTTTGGTAATTATTTAGGTAGTCTTGCTTTTAGTGTCATTTGTATGTCATTGCACTCTGTCCATCCTCTTTCACATCGTAAATATACTGTGTAGTTTCCAGACGTTATATTAACTCCTTCATGAAATATGATTGCTATAGTACTGAAAGTTCTTTTTGAAATATAAATTTGTCCAGCTATGAAGTTTGTTATTTCAGTTTCTAGTTTAGTACCATCCACTCTGCAAAGTTGTAGAATAGCTATGATATATTTTCCATACCTTTTTAGTAACTACATAGACCTAAGTTCTGATCTGCAGTTTGGAGAGATCATATCCCGATGGGTGTTTTTGGTTAAATGTTCAAAGGTCTCAGCTTTACAATCTGGTAACGTCAAGTAGAGGAATAACTCTAAATTGATTTCAGTACTAGAGATGAATTCACAATCTTCATAGTTATGGTTCCCTTTACAACTTAAATCAAATAATTCATTGATATTCACATTGTCATCCTCTAATGTTCCTAGCATTCAGGGGCGGTTCCTCCCTTAGGGTAGAGGAGCACCACCCGCCTGCTGAGAGCACAGGAGCAAATGTAAATTAATAAAATGGTATTTACCATTTTATCCTCAAGTACTGTGCTGTGCTGTGCGCATGCTGTTCTCATCGAGTGAGAGCCAGGGAGGGTGGGGACAAATCCTGTGATGATTGGCAGCAGAGAATCAGCAACAACTAAAGTCTAAAGTGCAGAGGGTGCATGTCAGATTGGCCGGCTGTCCTTTGAAGGCCATCCCAACATGCGCACTTCAGCCCATACCAACCCGAGCTGTTTAAAACAGCTCGGTGGATTGCAGGAACAAGCTCCCAGTCTGCAGAGGAGCGCTAGGTTAACCTGCTCTAACCAATCCTGTTGATTCTCTGACAGAAGCTCCAGGATTGCTTAGTTAGTTTGTTCAAGCTCCAGTTCATGCTGCCATTATTATTTGAGCTCTCGAGCGGAGAGTGTAGGCCCTGCAAGTTCCTCTCAGTGCCAGTTTTCAGTGTCTACAACTGCTGTTAGGTAAGGCAAATATTACACACATTCTGTGGAGCTGTAAAAAGTACAGTAAATAAAGTTATACATTTTAAATGTTTTGCCTGCAATATTGCATCCATGCATTTTACAGTATTTTCAATCAATCCTTGATAAGAGGAAGAGAGCAGGCTCACTCTGTTCTATAGGGCCCTTCATGCACACTATCACTCACTGCTTCGCTTAGGCACACACCTGGGCTTAGCAGCACTGCAAATCCCTATGCCCACCGGCAGTCACGGTGCACGTTGCCATGTGCTTGTGAAGGCAGCCCCCGGGACAGACACCACACCAGGGCCCTGATCACACACCGCTTGGAATTCAAGTTTCCATGAGACACTATTTTTGAGGTTAATAAAACATTGAAGAGTCTGTCCTTGCTTTGGAAATCAGCAGCTTCATCATACGAGAATATTCTACAAAGTATAATTCTACAGCGAATCAAATAAACCTGTTTACTTCAAATATCTGCATCTATTTAAGGAAAACTAAAAACTTAAAAATTGCTGTTATGCTGGCCAATTCCTATTCTGCCTGCGCTCCTGCTCTCACTTTACCACTGACCTCCACCCCCCAAAAATCGCACACAGTACTGCTTCTGCACACAACGGACCTCCGCGGCAAGTCGATGTGTGGCTGACACATAAATGTGTATATTTAATATTGAATCACCAGTGTGGCCTCCGCTTACCGTGGCTATCTATAAAATCTCAGACATTTTACACATAGCCTTTGAAGCTGTTTGTACTATGTCTTTTTTAACTTCGATAACTTCCACAATGGTGCAGAAAAAGGAGTCTGTGCTGTTTGTCTCTTTGAGTCATCTGGTTTTTGTCACTTCATAACTTAGAAAGGAAGCACAGCTCATGCTGCTCTTGCTTTCCACTGCTAATTTATTAAACCAATGAAATTGCCCTCACGCGTTGTCACTTAATATCCTTTTGCTCAAAATCAATTCACTGGGAAGACGGGAAGGATATGTGTAATATGGTCTAAATAATGTGAATGAAACACACCTGATAGGACCCAGAAATTGGGCCTATATGTGGACCAGAGACGTGTTTATTTTAAAGAGGTATTTTGCTTTAAATGTGCCTTCGCTGCTGCATTGAAGGGGAACATGAGGACAAAATTGTTTTATTAATGGCCACATATGGCTGACCAGACAAAAGAATGCCTACTAGAAGAGAGCTAATGGGGAGCTCATTCGAGTGAGGTAATTAGCTAGCCAGGTGGGTGACATCAAACTCTCCCTTGCCTACTTTGGGTTCATCAAAACACACACAAAAATACCCCCTTCTCACACTACTTACAATATGACTTTAACAGCGACCAAATAAACAATTTCATTAGATCTGGTCTGGTACATTTATTTATACCTAATATTCATATATTCTCTGTGGAAACTAGTATACTCTAGAATTTTTTTTTTTATAAAAAAGGCAGTGAAAGAATACACATATCAAAAAAACACTTACATTCTTATTCAATCAACAAAGTACATTTCCAATTAACATGAAACATTACAAAAACACCCAAGGAAATGACATAAAAAAAATCAAAAAAGACATCCAACAAACATTTACAAAATCCAATTCGTCAATTTGAAATACACTAAATCATTTCATTAGTCACAATCCTAAAAAGACATAATTCATAACAAGAGCGACAAAGCTTGTATCACTTAATCAAAAACACTAGATGTAATAATTGGCTCTTGATGGGTTTGCCGACGTGTTTCAGGTTCGGGTCATTGATCCCCAAACCCTCATCAGGGCTCTGTTAATCATCTGTTTAGGATGCAAAAAAACATGAAGTTTTAATGACAACCTGTTTTCCTCTTCCCTAGCTATCATAGCGTTTGGACAAAGTATATTTGTGCCTGTATCTTCCTATGCAGGTGACCATTGGTCACTTCTGTCGATAGATGCACTCTTTTCTTCAGATCTTGAATGGCGCACTTTATAATATAGAAATCAACCACATATTACCTCTATATATGGGTTATGTATTTTGCAATTGGTCGAAAAACTAGGTAGAGTTAACAATAAAATCCATTCCTCTGTTTGCGCGAACTGGCGCTGTGGGAGGGGCGGGTTCATGGCAATTTAAAGTAATTGTGGTAAAAAGTCACCTATTGCCCTGGTGTGGTATGTACTGCAGTTCTTCACGAGCTCATTGTGGAACTGTTGGTACTGACTACTTCTTATGATGGTTCAACTGTCCTTTAAGATATTTGTTGAGATGTTGGAGCATTTTTGCACAGCTCTTCTAACAAACATTCACGTGTGGTAAAACAGTGTTTTGCTGTGTAAGCAGCTGAAAGGGGAATGTGCACTTATGAGTTGACTATGTCACGTTATTGCATACATTTGGTTAAAGGCACCATGGTTAGGTAGGCCTCTGTTCAGGTAATCCATTAAAGCAATGGGGAACGTGTAGAGGTGTCACCGGCCTAGGGATGTATTCAGACCCTGAAGTCGACACTTCACTCTTTACATCCTTGCGGTGACTTCCAGGATTCGATGGTGGTTTGAGGAATTGCTTTGGGCACTCAAGCCACACAAACAATAAGGGAGAGGCCCCAATCTCCTTAACTTACCCCACCACTTTCAAATGTCACTACCGGTATTACCATTAAAATTTCTTGAGCATCCTGATGAAGATTTGGAGAAAACATTACTGATCCAGTAGGATCATCTGTAAGTTTTCTTAAAGCAGAAGCAGAATGTATTACACTTCTGTCACTGCTTAGTTCTTCAAGTAAAATATTCAGGGCCCGATTCCGATGTTGGATGGAACGGAGTCCATCCGACATCGGTCAGTAACACCCCAAGGTGCCTGCCACTGGGTGCAGGGATCAACCCAGAAGGTTCTACATCCATGATAACTCAATAGGATGCCTTTAAGGGACATCAATTTCTCCTATGGCTCATGAAAATAAATTGTTCAGTTCTAAAATTAAAGAATTGGATAAACAAATTGCAAAATTTGAAAGGCTTTTCATAGCATCTAGTGATCCCCAAATTAAAATGAAATTGCAAAAGCTGTGTTATGAGTTTAATCCAATATTCCGCTCATATGTTTACCTATTCATCGTCGGAGCTTTTGGCTCTACGCTGTCAGTCCCCTGCTTGCCACTAAGTTTTGCCATGCAGCCGCTCCCTTAAGAGGGGCTGCGTGGCTTGTGGCTGGCGGGTTTCAGCTTTGAGGGATGCCATCAAGGAACCCTCTCCTACACGCCATCAATGCTCCCTGCTTAACACCAGATCTCTTAGCAGACATGCCAATGACATTTGGAATCTGCTATCCGGCACTAAAACAACTTGCCTCTTTCTTACGGAGACATGGCTCGGAGAGTCCTCGGGTCCTGATCTGGCGACTGCTATTCCCTCCAACTACAATATTTTTAGGAGAGATAGAGTGGGAGGAAGAGGCGGGGGCGTGGCCTTGATTGTGGATAAGAGTGTCCCCTGTTCGATCTTTGCCGTAGAGAACATCACCGGTTGTGAAGCCTTAGGTTTTACCCTTGGGCTCTCTTCCTGTCACACGTGTACCGGGATCCTTATCTACAGAGCTCCAGGGCCATTTGGCTCTTTTTTCGAGGATCTGCAGGCGGCACTTGCGGTGCCTTGCCTCAGATCGGAGCACTGTATCCTGCTGGGGGATCTGAATGTCCATATGGACGATGTAGTGAACCCCGATACCATTAAATTGCAGGAGACGGTTGGCCCTTTAGGGATGATCTCTTATATTACCAGCCCCACCCACATCAAAGGTCATACAATTGATCAGGTTCTTTCGACCAGGCCGATTGAAGTATCTCTGCCGCGTCCTGTGCTATGGACTGACCACTTTTTAATTGACTTCTGCATCCTTTCTTCCGCCTCCACTGGTTTCAGATCATTGAAGGAGGTGAAACGGATGGGGCGGTCGTTTTATAAGGTCACGGCGGAAATGCTGTCTGACGCCCTTCAGCGTCATCCCTGTCCGCTCTCTGGTAACTTGGAGGAAAATCTAGATTCTGTCCAGAAGTGGTTGGCAGTTAGATTTGACGAGCTCGCACCGGGGAAACCAGTCAAATCTGTGGCCAGACATGTATCGGCCCCCTGGCTCACCCCGGCGCTTGGGTTAATGCGCCAAGACTGCAAGAAAGCCAGGGGAGATTGTGGCGACGTTAGTATGACCTTGATGATAAAACTAAATATCGGGATGCGATCAGGAGCTACCACAAGCATATATCTGAGGGAAAAAAAGTGTATCTGGAGCGCAGAATCAATGAGGCGGAAAATAGGAGCAAAGAACTCTTTCGGATTGTAAAGGAGTTCGTTTCCCCCTCCTCGAGCTCGCCCGCCCACTCGCACTCCGCAGTCTGGATTAGCCAGCTTGGGGACTTTTTTATAAACAAAATCAAGCCCATTCAGGACACCTTCCCTGGTATAGACGCTGGGGCATCCACAGGCCTGCAGGTCACCCTCCCTTTGCCATCGGAAGAGAAGAGGCCAGTCCTTTCGGACTTTCCTTCGTTATCCGTCACCTCCTCTCTTGATCTTCTCTCCCGGCTCCAGTCAGGTTCACCGTTGGACCCGTGCCCAGCAAAATGCCTAGGAAAAATAGCCCCTGCAATTAACAGCTTGCTTAATCCGCTGCTTAATCTCTCCTTGACACTGAGCGAAGTGCCATCGGCCTGGAAGCATGCTCTGATCCTGCCGCTACTCAAAAAGCCTCGAGAAGCATGTACAGCTCACTATTTCCAGCTTTATAAAGAGCAATAACATCTTACATGATTCTCAGTCGGGCTTCCGTGCGAATTATAGCACGGAGACAGCTTTGCTCGAGATCATCGACGCCATCAGGGAGACTTTAGATCTGGGAGGGAAGGCGATCTTGGTTATGCTGGACTTGTCGGCGGCGTTTGACACCGTTCCCCATATCGGTCTCCTTTCCAGACTCTGGGAGATCGGTTTCCGTGGGACGGTGTGGAACTGGTTTAAATCCTTTCTGACCGGCCGTCGACAAGTGGTCTGGGCACCACTGTTTTCCGCAGAAATGCCGCCGCTGGAGGTGGGGGTTCCGCAGGGTTCTATCCTGAGCCCCACCCTCTTCAATATCTACGTGGCCCCTCTGGCGGCGGTTGCGGAATCTTTTGGTGCCCGAATCATATCCTATGCTGATGACACCCAGCTCCTTTTTACTTGTAAGAAGGGAGAGGCTTTTGATGGTGGTTTGATCAGGGAATGTCTGGGTGCGGTCTTTGACTGGTTTCGGCGGAACAGTCTGAAGTGCAATTCCGACAAGTCGGAATTGCTCTTCTTCGGATGTCCGCCGGATCCTAGCTGGAAGACCTGGTGGCCGCAGGACATGTTTCCTCCTAATGTGCCCTCTGTGAAAGCGAAAAACCTTGGAGTGCAGTGTGATGACGGCCTTTCTTTCGGACCGCAAATTGTTGGTCTGACGGGGAAATGTTTTGGCATTTTAAAAATGCTTCAGAAGTTTCTCCCTTTGCAGTCCTTGCAACACAAGAAAATCATTGTGCAGTCTCTAATTGGCTCGCGACTCGACTACGCGAATGCCCTGTATCTAGGGCTGCCTAAATATCTGCTGGCCCGCTTGCAGATTGTACAGAACTCGGCTGCAAGAGCCATTTTTGGTCTTCCACGCAGGGCAAGAGCCTCGGAACTCCTAAAGAGACTGCATTGGTTGCCCATTGCTCAAAGAATCACCTTCAAGGTTTTGACCCTGGCTTTCAAGGCCCTCCATTTGATCGGTCCTAAGTATCTGGGGAAGCGACTGGCTTTTTATGTTCCGAGGAGGACTCTGCGGTCCGCCTTGTTGGCTAAAGCCGAGGTTCCCCCTATTAAACTTGCCCGGATCGGAGGGCGTTCCTTCCGCTACTTGGTCCCGCGCTGCTGGAATGAGCTACCGGTTTCCTTAAGAAAGTCAACCAGTCTGGCTCTTTTCAGTATGATTTTTTTTCTCATGACCTTCGTGAGCAGCTGTGTTGTGTTCTCCACTGTAGCTCTCTTTGCCAAAGCGCCGGGACACCCATCTGGGTAGCCGTGCACTATAGAAGAGACCTTAACATAACATAACATAACATTAAGTAAAAGAGCTGGTATACACCTTTCTAACACTAAAGCCAAGTTTAGCTTTAATGCTAATAGATCTGAAAGGCTCTTGGCAAGCTATTTACATATTAAAAAAGAACAACCTCAAAATAATTCAATTCATGGTTCTAATGGAAAGATTGCATTACCCCAAATGGATATTGTTAATGAATTTTTTAATTATTACTCAACCTTATATAATGAACCTAATTTTGAAGGCCCTTCCCTGATTGATCATTTTTTATATAAATGTGGATTACCTAAAGTTTCACAGTCAACCAAAGATAAATTAGACTCGCCAATTACTTTGGAAGAAATTGAATTGGCTATTAAATCCCTTAAGCAGGGTAAATCTCCAGTCCTGATGGTATTGCAGCGGAATTTTATAAAGAATTTGCCCCGCAACTCATTCCTCCTTTATTTAAACTTTTTACCTTTTTTGGTTCTTCAGGTTCAACTTCTGGTTCCTTTACTGAAGCTTTGATTATATTTCTTCCAAAACCTAACATAAGTGTCGATTAGGATGGCGGACGGACCTGCATCCGTCTGCCACCCCTGAGGTGGAGGGACCGTCCGCAGGGGCAGCGGCGTTCCCTCCATAGGAATTAGGATGTGACCGCCACCCAGGACCTCCCCTATCTATAATATGTATAAAATGTATCACCTGATATGTTACCCATAAAATAAATAATTTGGCAAAGGGATAACATTAAATATCTTGGTATTGGAGGGGCGTGGCTAGCCGAGCTGCGAAATGGCCGCTCTGTGAGTGAGCTCCGCCGGCTACGATCCGTGATCCTGAAATAATCCTTGTCCTGGCACTTGCAGAACCCCGATTCCCCAGGATTCGGCAGCGGACACCTTCCAGACCGCTGCATGGAAATTTGGGGCACGCAGCTACTGTGGCTGGGCACCTAGCACCATCTGCGGGACCGGCGGCCCGATAGCCCACGCGACTTCTGGGCGGAAGTGCTGTGCCCTGGGCGGCGTCAATTAACATAGCCCGCGGCTTTGCGGGCCTCTGATGGTCCGGCGGCCGGAAACGTGCCTCATTGTTGGAGGCGGCGGCGGCACTGGAGTCGATCCTAGAAGCACCCCTGCTGAGTCCCCGGGGCCGCCCTGATCGCAGCGGACGGACAGAGCGCGAAAGGGCGGCTGGAACCCCTGCACTGTGGAGGACGCGGAGGTGAGGCCCGCCTACACTGCGGAGCGGCCGTGCGGTGTCGGAGAGGGCTGCGACCGGGTCGGAGCCTGGCCCTGCGTCTCTCCGGTCAAAGAACCAAGGCTACGGTGGTCGGCGGTGAGAGTGGTGGAGAGACCTGCTGCTGATCCCCGGACCGCGCCGCTCGGCCTGTGGGGTGCTAAGGCACTTCATTAATGTGCCCCGGGCGCTACGTGCATTGCTGTGTCACACGGAGTCTGGAGCCTGACTGTCATCTACCGACCCCCTGGTCTGCTGCCTTGCCGGATACAGTGCTGAGCCGCTACGGTAAGACACGCAAGTAGCCCGCCATTTTGGGTCGTGCGTTGGGCCTGCGTTGCTGATAAAGCAAGAGTTGTGCTGCACTACCTTTGCGACCTGACAACGCGGATTGCCCGTCCAGAGCCCCCCCGGACTAACTTGCGCGGAGGAACCACCCCTCCGATAGGCATCCTTATAACCTGCGGGGTACTATTGCTGCTTTGCTGTTGAGGTGCTCTCACCGCCGTGATGGGGAAAAATGAAGCCCGGCAGCCCAAAATCAGCTTTGACCCTAAGCGTCTTCAGAGGAACACGGCCACGGATGCAGCTGAGGACACTGCGGCATCGCAAGGGACGCCTACAGATATTGACTTTGGTGCACTCATAATGGAGGTGAGGTCCAGCCTAAAAAGTATTGATACCAAACTAGACGCCATGTCTGCGCAGCTTGAATCTGTGAAATCCAAAGTTGACGCACATGAAACTCGGCTAGATTGCTTGGAAAACAGACAGACTGAATGTTGTGAATTTCAGCAGCAGGCCAAGCAGCACATCACGTCCCTGGAACGAGAACTGGACGCTCTGAGAACGAAGTCAGATGATTTGGAGGCGCGTTCCCGTAGATCCAATATACGCATCACGGGTATTCCGGAAACGACCAACATTGACAAGATGGAGACGTATGTGACGGGCCTACTGCATGAACTATTCGATCCGCACTTATCCACAGTGTTCACGGTCGAGAGAGCGCACAGATCTCTGGGGAAGAAGCCACCGCTGGGAACTCCACCCCGTCCTATCCTCGCCAAGCTGCTCAACTACCAAGACAGAGACTTGATATTACGGATGGCAAGAGAGAAAGGTAAAATCGTCCATAAAGGGAACAACATCTCCTTTTACCCGGACTTTACCCCCCTGGTGCAAACGGCCCGCAAAGAATTCCTACCGGCAAAGAAGTTACTCTTACAGGCTGGCGTGCCGTACTCCCTCCTGTACCCAGCGAAATTGAAGGTGCTTCATGACAACACCACGCACTTTTTCACTGATGCGAAATCAGCACTAAAGTTTGCCAAACACATCGGAGGTGCGGGTGCCAGGAGGAAGTCGCCCAGACACGAAGACGCTGCTGACCAGCTAAGTGACAATGACTAGCTACTCGGAAGTTGTCTTCTTTGCGATATTATAGCTTTGCCCCCTCCTGTCCTACGTGAGTACATGAAGACTCCCTAGGACCACTGCTGTTACACTACACCTAGGCCAGAGTGGGGGTTTCATATGACTCTTCCCTGGGCGCATAGCTGGGATTTATGGAGCCCTACTGCCTATATGGATGTTGCTATGTTTCACCTGAATGGACCTGGGGCGGGAGACCTGCTAAGTCCATGGAATCTTATACCTAACTGTAGCCACCCCGTTCACACGGGGGCGGACGCTGGGCACACCACGCCCCATGGGGTGCCTCCCATTGTTTTCTATGTTGGTTTTCTGTCACGCCTTGCGTGTCTTGATATGGGGTTTATCGCGTGTTTTTCTGTGGGGTATGTCACCACCTGTTTGGGGGGTTGGTGAGGGAGGCGGGGAGCGGGGGGGGTTGAAGAGTTTGTTGTTTGTAGTTTTGGTCTGGTGCACTGAGAGATATCTTCTATTTTCATGTCTCGGCGCAGGGACATTATGTGTGCTGTGTGCAGGGATGGGTGGCTATGGGGATTGGCTGCCGTTCGGGGTTCTGTTGCCTCTACTGTACTTCTATGATGGGGGGGGTTAAATTGTGGACATGGAACATTAGAGGCCTTGGAGACTACAAGAAGGCCCGGTTGATGCATGGTATGCTAGCCAGACATAATGTGGACATATGTTTCCTGCAAGAAACTCACCTTAACGCTGTTCCTTCACCTAGACTGCGTAACTCTAGATGGTCTAATGTGTATTCTGCTATATTCTCCAATTATGCGAGGGGGGTGGCTATCCTTGTACGAAGAGGGCTGGACTGGCGGGAACGCACCTGCGAGCAGGACAAAGATGGGAGGTATGTGCTCTTGCATGGTTCTTTGCAGGGCAAACCGGTTGTGCTGGCTGCCATCTACGGCCCAAACGTGGATGATCCTGGCTTCTTTCTGTCTTTATGGGCGCGCATTGCACTGCTTGATTGCCAATCAATTATTGTTGGAGGGGATTTCAATGTGGTGCTGGATGATGCTATTGATAGGAGGGGTGTGGGCAGGCCAACCCATGCTAGAGCGCGTCAGGCTATATTTGATGTAATGGGGGAAGGGTTGCTTTCAGACGTGTGGAGAGTTCGGCACCCCGGGGAAACGTTGGGCACCTGCTACACATGTCATCAGTCTGCCTGGTCTCGCTTAGATTACTGGCTGGTGTCGCCTGAGGTGGCGACGTGGGTGAGGAACGTTGACATACAGGCCAGATCACTGTCAGATCATGCTCCGTGTGAGTTGGTGTTATGTGTGCCTGATGCGATGCATAGGAGTTTCCAGTGGCGTCTACCTCCACATGCTCTCACGGACCCGGTATTTGTTGAGGAGATCAGGACAGATATTATTACATACTTTGCAGAAAATACTGGATCGGTTTCGTCCGAGGCCATAGTGTGGGACGCCTTTAAGGCGGTGATCCGGGGCCAGTGCATAGCGCGCCAAGCGGGTGTGCTGCAATCCATTCGTGGAACACTGGCCCGACTAGAAAGGGAGTTGAGAGATCTAGATGGGGCCTTCAGTCGCACTCTGTCATTGGAAGCCGCTGGTCAATTTAAAGCCAAGCTTCTTGCATTCAATGAGGAGGCAGACCGTGAAGTTAAATTCCTAGGGAGGCAAGCAGAGGCTCGCAGATACGGGGAGGGAGATAGGCCAAGCAGGACCCTAGCTAGATTGATAGCTTCACGTACGCATTCACACTACATACACGCCATCCATGACAGTAGTGGATCCCTGGTTGTGGGCCAAAACGAGGTTCTGCGAGCCTTCACTGACTTCTACACGACCCTGTATACCTCCAGACAACCTGTCGCTCCGGCTTCTTTGGAGGCCTTTCTAGATTCCATTGCCCTAGTGTGGTTTAACGACAACCACAGGCAATACATGGATCTCCCGGTGACCGTGCAGGATATTATTCAGGTCATCAAAAGCATGCCGGCCAACAAGGCTCCGGGCCCTGACGGTCTGACTACGTCCTTCTACAAGGCATATGCTGACGAGCTGGCACTGAAACTCCATGCGGTGTTCGTGGAGGCCCTCGAATCGAACTCCCTCCCAGATTCCATGCATGAAGCCTTAATTATTACGCTTCTGAAACCGGACAAGGACGAACAGTCCCTGGACTCCTATAGGCCCCTCTCCCTGATCAATGTAGATGCGAAAATCTACGCCAAAATCATTGCAGATAAACTTCAGCCGATGCTACCGATCATCGCACTCCCTGATCAATCCGGTTTTGTTCCTGGGCGAGCTACATCGCATAACCTCAGAACTATCTTTTCTGTCTTGCACTATTTACACCCTTCTGTACAGGCGGCGGTGGTGTTCCTTGACGCCACCAAGGCGTTCGACTCCCTGGAGTGGCCGTATCTCTTCCGGATATTGGAAAGAATGGGATTCAGTCGCAATTTCATAACCCTTATTAAGTTGCTGTACACTGCACCCAGGGCGAGAGTGAGCGTTAATGGCCTCGTTTCCCAGCCCTTTGAGATCTCTAGGGGAACCAGGCAGGGTTGCCCGCTGTCCCCGCTCCTATTTGCTATAGCAATGGAGCCGCTTGCGGCCAGAATACGGCAACACCACACCGCGAGAGGGATCGGGTTCAGCTCCCGTAGTCTGCTGATTTCATTATACGCGGACGATGTCACTCTGTACATTGTGAACCCCAGTGACAACATGAATCCATTACTCCGTGAGTTCGTGAGGTTTGAGGGACTCGCGGGAGTGTCCGTGAATTGGACTAAATCGGTCGCGTTCCCCCTCACTGATGAGACAAGCCAACCGTCATCGGAGTACCCCTTGCGTTGGGAAACTGACGCAGTTAAATATCTAGGTATCTGGATCAGTCGTGACACGCAGGAGTTGTGGTCTCTTAATTTTGGCAGAGCGGTGGACTGGCTCGAGAGGAAAATCGAAGTCTGGAACAAGTTACCCCTTTCCCTGGTGGCGCGCATAGCGCTGGTGAAAATGGTGGTCCTACCCAAATTCCTATACCTGTTCGTTAATATTCCATTGCCCCTGACGGCGCACTTTCATGCGCGGGTCCGCTCATTACTCTTGACTCTGGTTTGGGCTGGGAAACAGGCGCGTGTATCCTGGAACCTGCTAACGCTCCCACTGAGACAGGGCGGCCTCGGAGCCCCTGACCTCAAGCTATACTCCCTATGCGCACAGGCACAGTTTCTTCATTTCTGGGCCTTCCCTACCCCTTACCAACCGCACGTGGCGGTGGAGCTCGCTGCTGCTGCCCCGTTACCGCTGCGAGTGGCGCTTTATGGCAAGGTCAAACGCCCCTCGAAGGATGTGGACACGGTAGAGATGATTCGCTGGGCTTGGCGTGAACTGCAAAACAGAGCAGGACTCTCCGTATTGTATGCGCCGGCTGTCCCCTTACGGGGCAATCCAATGCTACCTTGCCTGTGCGCCAGAGGAGGTACCCTTATGCTCCACGGGCGGCGACTGACTACATTTGCCGATATCTATCCTGAGGGCACTTTTGTTGATTTGCCAGCGGAGACGGACGATCAGCCCGTGTCTTTCGCGGACGCGTTGCTGTACCACTCCCTCAGGGAATCCTGTAAGGGATTGGGACCCCAGTTTCCTGAAGAGCCACAGCCCCTGGATGCCCTTCAGAACCTGCTTTCGAGGCCGACCCCCAAAAAACTGGTTTCTAGACTATATAACTGCATGCAGGAGCAGGCCCCGATTACGGTGTCCAAAGCCAAACTGGCTTGGGATGCTGACCTCCCAGAACCACTGTCAGATGACATGTGGGAATACTGCTGCAGACAACTCACGGCGCTATCCCCGAATTATCGTCTTAGGCTCATTCACTTTAAATTTCTGCAGCGCTACTACCGCACGCCAGTTCTGCTACACCGAATGGGAGTCCGTGAGGACACTGCTTGCTGGAAATGTGGGGGAGGAGATGCGTCCTTCATTCATGTGGCGTGGAGCTGTCCAAACCTGGAGGAGTATTGGTCAGCGGTTTTTGCTGCTATTAACCAAATTCTTCACAGGGCCGACGCCCCTTCACCGCTGTTGGGTTTGTTAGGCTACGTCAAAGACACGGAGCCTTGCGATAGAAAGTTGCATGCTATGCTCCTCCTATATGCCAAACGACAGATATCGCTGCACTGGGGTAGGAGGGCCCTTCCATTGTACGCAGACTGGATTAGAGATGTGACATACGGACACACGCAACTGACCAATTATTGGGAAACGATGCCGGCGGCCTCTAGACCCAAAGATATCTGGGAACCCTTCCTACAGTGGACCAGAGAGCAGTTGGGATCGGTAGCCTCCGATGATCTGTCTGATGTAGGTGTGTCAGATGATATGGGTTGAGAGCTCTGTGCAAGGGGTATGATGTGACTGTCTGGATGCGCGGAGCTGATGTGATCCTCCTTGTTGACAGGACTTGTCCCATCTCTTCCACCCTTAATGTTCCCTATATGCGACCCTTCGGGCCTGCCCTGTTCCACCCCTGAGACCATGTGCCCCTCTGGCTTGTCCTACCACGACCCCCTCCAAGTCCCCCCCCCTCCTTCCCCTTTCTCCCCCCCCTCCCCTGGCTCAGCGCTTGGACCCTGACACATGCGCGACTACAGATACTGCCGCTGTTAGACACTCATTCGCGGCTACATGGCACACATGCGTAGGGCCATACACGAGGGTGGATATTGCATGCTCGATGTCTCTCGACTGCACCGATGGTTACTGTTCATGTTGTTTCGTTTGTATGTTGGGACAAGTTGGGTGTAAACAGTGCTTGTGGACGATTTCTTTTATTCTGCCGCTTCAGCAGGCGGTGTCCTGTTGCTGTGCTTGAGGCAGACCTGTTACCCTTAGATTCAATTGTCGCCTGCGGCACTGATAAAATGTAAGATCATTATCGTGCGCGATCTGCACTGCTCATTTCCATGGTGATCCTGTTCCTTATATAATGTTTTTGATGATCCAGTGCCCGTTGAGGCAGGACTGACCCATTGCTTTCCTTGCTGACGTGTGATGTGAACACCATAGCGGCCTGCCTCCGGGTTGTTGGCGTGACGCAGTGTACAAACTATGATTCCTCTGTGTTATACATGTCTTGCACAATAAATAAAACAAAAAAAAAAAATATCTTGGTATTGTTTTCTATTAAAAAAACAATTAACTAAATTGCAAATCTATTATAAGATATATTTAAGATAAATCCTCTAAATGGTCTGCATTACATCTGTCATGGTGGGGAAAAATTGATTAAATAAAAATGGTAATAGCCCCTAACATCTTTTATTCCATAGCTATGATTCCTAGTCAGTTTCCTATGCAGGGTTGTAACACTATTAATCAGCATTTTTCTACATTTCTTTGGAATAAATAAACACCTCATATAGCCTGTACAAAATTAAAAATGGGTAAACGTAATGGAGGTTTTGGCTGCCAGATTTTTGTAACTATCAGAAAGCGTATATAATAAAACAAAGTTCTCCTTTTTTAAATCATTCCCACCTAAATAATCCCCCTACATGGATGCTTATAGAAAATAGTTTAATATCGCCATTTCCTTTACCTACTTTGCTAACTATGTCTAACACTTCAATGTTAATTAAGAAATCTATTATTCTGAAATCTACAAAGCTAATATTTTAATATTTCCCATTCCTTCTATATGTCTTTGTGGCATAATCCGAAATCGAAACTATGTCAAACTGTAAAATGTTGGCATTCCAGGATTAATGCAGGCATTTTTTATGTAAAAGACATATACCATACTAATACCTTTTTTATACAACAGACATTTTGCTTACCTCCTTCTGATTTTTTAAATATGAGCTTTTATGTAATTCTATTCTAGACTCCTTTCCTAATAATTTCCCCTCTAATATTAATTCAGATTCAACAATTAATATTCATGCATTATCTTCATTTCACACTGTTTCATTAACTTGTAAAAAATTAAATAATTTTCAAGGAAACAATATTGGGACGATTTCAGCATTTTGGAATAACAAACTTTCAACATCTTTTTCATATGAAACATGGAAGAAAATCTGGTTAAATATTATTTCACAATGCTTACCTGTATCACTATATCAAACAAATTATTTTATTCTTTTTTACCTGCTTATGGACTCTGTTAAAGTTATTTCAAGCTAAGCTTCTATCTACTTTGAATTTTGGCACTGTAATTTACATCCAGGTTAGTTAAAATATATGCTTTTTGATTGTAATTTTGTCCTTGAATTTTGGAGTCAAGTTTGGGATGTTATAAAAAATGTTTAACATTTTCTGAATTACTTTCATTTAACATTTTGATTTGCAAATCCACTGCTCTTTCTACGAATCTGTCTGACATAAAATGCAAATTGTTAAATTTTTTATTGTCCGCTGCTATAAAATCTATGACTGCATGTTGGAAAGATTAGTCCCTATTATCTTTTCCTGCTAGGTGGTCATTGATTATTTTTACTAGAAGAGGTGCTAATTTATCCTTGTCAGGTATTTTTCTAATAGTACCCCTTATCATTCATTATTAGTATATGGTAATTATAAGTAGCTCTATTGAAAATAGAAATCGTTTTACAGAATAATAATATTTTGTTTTTCTTCCCTTCTCCTTTTAATGTATTATTCTTCGCACTATATTGTACCTGTTAAATATTTATATATATTGTTCTTAATAGAAAGGTTTTTCAGGGTACTTACTAGGGTCCCCTTTTTTGTATTGCCTTTGCTTATCATAAAATTCAATAAACTCTTTTGAATAAAGCAATGAACCTAAACCTCTCCAATTTGTAAAAATTAAAACCTGTTTCTTTAACACACTTTCGCCAATAAGCGCTCTGCACATTCTCCATAGAAACTGATTAGAACCTGTAGGTCACAAGTTCATAACACATTCCAGAAGGTCCATACTAGTTACAATATGAACTACAGCAGGTACATTTTACTGCTCATACTCTAAAGCATATCCAACTCTATTTTGCATTTTTTCTATTTACCAGAGCCAAAGAAACATCTATTTCCTAATCATTTTCAAATTCACCTGCATATTCCCTTCATCCAATCAAATGTTGAGTTTTTAAAAACCATCAGCACACGTGTATTTTCACTGTATTTTCACTGTCTTTCATACCTACTGTAAAATTCAGCTGCAGACATGTTCTGTGTGCTACTCCTTCTTCCTACAAAATTAGAGTGTGAATTGTAGGCCACAACTATGTCTATGGGGCTACAGAGTCTGCAAAAAGCACATTTATTGACAAGGAGTTGGGTTTGCCAAATGTGGAGATTAGCTGGCCAGAGATAGTTAAAGTTTCATCAGCTGTTGCCTTTGGTTAAAACCATTGTGGATTGCCAAGCTCCTCAGCTGATGATTGTGCACTGTGGCGGCAATGACCTAGGTACATTGACTGGGGTAGGGCAGAAAATCCTCATGAAAGATGCTTTTTCAGAACTGATGTTGCTTTTCCCTCACACTATCATGATGTATACTCTAATATATTCTAAAGACAGAAATATAGGTGGTCAAATCAATTCTGTCCACAGATTGACAAAGCAAGGAAACATTAACTTAGTATGGGGCTCTAATGGACACAGCAAGTTAATGCAATAATTTACGATTTACCCAGTCCTAAGAATGGTATGGAAGGTAATTGTGCCCAGTTCCTGGTGGGAATGAAGAGTGAGTTTGGCATAAAACCAACTTAACAGCTACAACCCTTTCTATAGAAGTGGTTGAACATTTTTCCTCCTCTGTCACCACTTAGCAAATAGGTTCCTTGATACTGCAAACACAATGTGTTTGCTAGTGGCTGTTTGTAAAATTCTATGACCCTCCACATGTTGTCTCGTTTTTAGATTCCTGCAGATTGGGGTTAGCCAATTGGCCCTGACTTTACTATAATCAGGACAAAAAAGAGGGCATGGGCCATAGTTTCCTCTCCATAACCACAGGACGCACAAGCCATCTGGACTGGGATAACAGAGCGCGCACATTTCGACATATAGGTACAGATTAGAAGGGACCCATGCCTGAAGTGAACATATAGCCTTCTGGCCAAAACTGGTTACATTTCATCTAGAAACTATTTAGTTTTATCAAAATCTTTTACGCTTAGAAAAGAGTTAGGGGGTTTAGAATTTAATCTATATCGCATTAAATTTAGAATTTAATCTATATCGCATTAAATCAATTGTGAAAAAGCGCAGAGGATACAAAATATGGCAGACTTTGATAGATTATTTAGATCACTAGTGATTACTATTCCTGTTATCAAATGAGATTGTCTGCTTAGACGTTATTCACTTTATGTTAAACCATTTTTTACTGCGTATAAGTTTATCTATTTATGTTGAATATGTAAACCATAAAGCTAATATATGGATATGTTGTTCGTGATATGATATAATCTCTTCATATGTTTTTTTTTCTTTTTCTGTATATATGGCCTTGAACTGAATCAATAAAAAAAAAAAAGAAAGAAAAGAGTTAGGGAGCGTGCCCAGGGATAGGTTAGGTGAGCATGCCTAGTTTGAAGTTTCTATACCACCGTTTCAGCTCCTATTTGCTGGTTAATGGGTTAATGGGCTTTGACCCAGGATCTTCCCAAAGTCTTTCTTTCCCTATGTTGAGCAGGGTATCTCCTATATATTTGAACCAGGGGAGATCACCCTCCCCTGGAAGGCTCAGTATCTCTTCCAGCCCTTTGTGATAACTAAGCAATTTGAGGGTGGCCCAAACTCTTCCACACTACAGTAGTGGTCTGATTGCAATTCTTTGCGAAATATTTGACTCAGAAACCGATTCTCAACTCTTCTTAGTGGCTTGTCATTCACTGACTAAGATTTCAATGAGAGTCCAAGGCACAATGGGTGCAGATAAGAACTGGGTAAGATTATTGGCAATACATGCATGAAAGGAAAGAAATGGAAACTGTGATTTTGAATAAAACTGAGAGGATTAAAAAACCCCTGCACTGCTTCTGGATAATGAGCTACCCATGCGCAACCCATGACATAACTCCATGCGGTAGTCTAGAAAAGTTAGAATACTTATATAGTGCAGTAATGCACTTTTTTTAAAACACTATCACAGCATTATACAATTAGTAACACTATTGGAAACAAATCCACTTTAACAAAAATTATATCAAAGCATCCAATTGATCTTATGATAATCCTGACTCCTTTGGTAAACATGTTTTTTTATCCAGTAACTCTTTGCATATTGGGATTTTCAGACCCAACATAAAACGTTAAAAAAACCACACGTTTCATAATGAACCATTGTGGTGAATGGACATCCAGGAATGGCTGAAGATGTCTCACGGTACAATGGGAAACTATGGAAAAAGTATAAAAACAAGTTTCATTTTGTGATTTTCAGCCTAATTGTCTTTTAACCAATCAAAGATTAAGGGGACTATTACGATGTCGTTCGGAATTAGTATCAAAATCGTTTCCGAACTAATCAGGTTCGGCGAGTCCGAACGACCGATCACAATGCTTTCCAACATTGTTAGGTCGGACTCCCATTGACTTCAATGGGAGCCTGTGTTCCGAACGAGAACACAGGCTCCCATTGAGTGGTTAGGGAAAACCTTGCACCCTGTGGCAGGAACACCACAGTGCCTGCCACATTGTGCATGGTTGGAAAGAGGGGTCCATTGGGTACCCCCACGATCCCCAACCTGATGCCTCCAGGTGAAGAGGGGTCTGCTACAGGCCCCCAAAGACAGATTCCGACCGCCGTTTCGTATCGGGCACACCGAATAGGAATGGCTGTCTGAATCGGTCATCGTAATCGCTTGCTCAGAAAGCTTGTCCATAGAGCTGTACAATTCACTCCAAAAGGTCTCTGCCTGTATGAATGCCTCTTGGAACTGATTTGGACAGCCCGAACGGTTTCCGGGCATCGTAATCAGTCATTGGGAAATGTGTATGATTCAGTCGGAAACAAGGGTTCTGAATCGGATTCTGGGATACCTAATGCGATTCAGAGCCTTTGCGAACAGCATTGTAATCGACCCCTAAGCAGTGAAGTATTGGAAGCGCAAAGATTCCATGTCACATGCAGATGTTTAGTGAAGCTTGCTAAAAATGGACAGCCTACCATAGTGCCTGCTCCAAGGGGCTATAGGGACAGAGCAATAGCATCACCTGCAACCCTTTGGTAACTCTGTGTAGTAGCAGCAACTGAACATGTCTGAACTGAGAAGATGGACAGAAAACAAACCCCAATGCTAGTGCCTGTGTTTCCAAGCAGACACAAAGCTTTGGTGTGTTTTCACAAGCAGGAATATTGTTGGTACTTAAACACAAGTGCCCCACTGAAGCTGGTGCTGGTTAAAACAGCTTCTGACAGTTTTCCACTGTGGTACCTGCCTCCACAGAGCACTGCCATCATATAGGCCAACAGGTCCAAATGCCGATCTACGTTGTGGCTTCAGCCGCAGTGAAAACACTAGGCCCCTTTCAGGCCAAGGGAGCTCAGATGAAGGATTACAAATTTACTCTGGACCCTGTGCTACTTCTCCCACCTGCAATGCACTATTGGCCTAAGTCCCCACTCTAGTCCCTCACCAGCATACAGCCTCTGTCTTATTGCTTCATCCTTAGCGTGTTGTGCCTGCTTCCCCCTTCTGCAGCCTTTGCCTGCTTTCTCCTCCTGTTCCAAATAAACATGCACTCCCAGCTTAACCCCACAGCCTCAGATTGATCCTCAATCTCTCACCATCCCCCAAAGCCTCAGCTCTGATCTCCCTCCTTTCACAATCACTCTCCACTTTTGCACCGGCCACATAGTTACAGATGGAACAGACTAGGTATCTAGTTCTGCTGCAAGAACAGGTATTCTGCTGGTGCCTTTGTAGGAATGTGCATATTCATGACAGTTGGTAAATTTGTAGGTCTCGCCTGTGAAAGAACATGCGCTGCATGCAGATGCACTCTCGCTTGCAAGACATATTTTATACAACAAAGGGCTTTGCCAATGCTTGTTATGTAAACAACATAAGAGGTGTGCTCATGTAAGTGTGGAGTGATTGCAAATAGTGTGAGTGAATGTTGCGTGAGTGTTGTGAGTGCAAGGTTAAAGGAGGGCCGATGTGAGTGCACGGCAAGCTACAGGAGTGCAAGGTGAGAGAAGGGCCCATGTGAGTGCCGGGTGAGAGGAATTCATATAGAGTGAGAGGAATGAGTGCAGGGTGGGTGGTGTGAGCAGTGTAAATGCAGAGTGAGTTGTGTGCCTGTGTGTGTGTTAGGTGACCTGTGCTAGGTGACCAGTGTGCCTGTGTGAGTGCAGGGTGGGTAGTGAGAGTGAAGAGTGAGCTGTTGGAGTGACCAGTGAGCGTAAGGCGAGAGACATTAGCGCAGCGTGAGTGGGGTGTCATTGTTATTTCTGGAAGACTATTGTGTCTTTGTGCAAGATTGTGCGCTGCATGAGTGAGTGATGGGTGAATGGAGTGCCTGTGTGAGTGCAGGTTAAGCAGTGTGCCTGCAGAGTGCAGGGTGAGAGAAGGGAGTGCATGGTGAATGGTGTGCCTGTTTGAGTGGTGTGAGTGCACAGTGAGTGGTTTGCCCATGTGAGTAAAGGGTCATCTGTGTGAGTGACTCAGAGTGCCTACATAAGTGCAGGATGAGTGATGGGCCTGTGTGAAAGTAGGAGGAAAGGACTGAGTGCAGGTGATTGATGTGCCCATTTGATTTTGGGTGCGGGAGAAAGTGCAGAGGGGGATGAATGAATGCATGGTGACTGATATGTTTGTTTGAGAATGAGTGCAGGATGAGTGGTGAGACTGCAGGTTGAACAGTAAGAGTGACAGGTGAGTGGAGTGTCATGTGAATGCGGGGTAAACAATATGTGCAGGGTGAAGAGATTGTGTGCATAGTGAGTGGTGTAAGTACAGTGTGAGCACTTTGAGTGCAGGGTGAGTGATGAGACTTCAAGGTGAGAGTGACAGGTGAGTGGAGTGTTGATATTGATAAAAACGATGCTAGTGCTCATGATGGTACACTTGCATGAACGAATGAAAGCACATCGCTATTGTCAAATTCACTAGTCATGAACTCTCCATCAACCCTGACTTGAAAATACGTGATCAGACGGGGTCTGCAACCCAGGCCTGCGGTAACTGATTGGCAGGTCATTGTGGGGTGGCATGACAAACGCATGAACAGGAAACTCAGGTCCAACCCCCAGATAAGTGCAGTGACACCACAATTGTCCAGGAACATTAGCCCCACTTAAGCACGCCTTCCCAAAACACCATAAAATCAGACGCCACATCAAGATAGGAACACACAGACAATCAAGACACAACACACACAGTACACACAGTGATCTTGTGTCCCTCATGCCAGACATCTGTACACACTACCCACTGGCCCACATTGTGTCCATGCAACTTCCAGGCCCACCTTCATTTGGTATCAGGGACCTTTTATTTATGACTCCACAGACAGGACAACATTCCTTTTCCAAACAAGGATCACCAGATGTACTTTTATTGCTCTCAAAACTGTATAAAAATTGCTTGGATTGATTGTAGTTTGAGACAGTCCTCAGACTCGTTTCTGCAAGCTGTACTCACTGGCTCAGTGTTTAATTAAACTAACTGTTCCTGTTTTGCCAAACGCCTCTTGTCTTTTGTTTTTTTCAAGGTAGATTTATTTTCGAGCAACAGGAGAGTCATCTGAGTGCAGTCTGAGTGGGGTACTCCTGTGGGTGCAGGGTAAGAGGAGGTTAAATGGCGTGAGTGTATGGTGATTGTTGTAATTATAATGTGATCGCTCTGAATGCATGGTGAGCGTTGAGAATGATGGGTGAGTTGTCTGAATGCAGACCAGACACTCAGAGACACAACATTTGTGTTATCCATGGTAGCGAGTGGGGTGTCAGATATAATTTCGACTATGGTATTGATCAAGGATGGAGGGAGGAGGAAATAAATAATATGTGGGTCCTGCAACAAACTTTCAGAATATTGATATACCTTGATATGTGATATATAGATATGCCTTAAAATTGCAAAGATGTGGCATGCCTGCCAGTGCCTCTGGCTTTGAGTTGGTGAACCAGGATTGAGTCTCTGTGCAGCTCGACATCCTGTGATTCTGGACAAAAACATGTAATCTCCCAGGGCCTACAAAAGTGAATGTGTTCTTGTATAATGTAACTGGTGATCATGTAAAGTGCCTCAATAACTTTGGGTCAAGTTTGAGCTATATAAAACTTCAACAATAAAAAAACAAAGCCTAAGGTTACTCTCAGGAAATGAATTCTCACTCTGTGGCAGTTGTTAGAAGAAGATCACACAGGAAGATATATTAATTCGTTTCAGGTTTTATTCTCACAGACTTCTCCAGCATAATGCCACTCACCTTTACTTCACCCTTTACCAACATTCGAATGTGAGCTTCCATATGAACATTCTAACTCGAAATTAAGCATGACAAAGGCGGGGAGAAGAGTGGGGAAAGGAGAGGGAAGAGGGACAAGGGCAAATACCATTTCAAATATAGATTACACACATCTCCCTTTGAAAGAAAAGATAGAGATATGCGGAAAGAAAATGTAAACGGATAACTTATGTACAGTACTGAGTAGAAAACATACGGGTATAGGCTATTGTTAAAAAAAGGTAATGTAATGATATGCTAACATAAGATTCTTACATCTTAAAGAATTGCTACACAACACCCTGGGGAGTAAAAAAGGTGCGGGAAATTGAATTGATATCTGTGCATAGGTATCCTTAAATCAACAGTAGGAAAGATTACCCCATAATCGGATTGCCAGCTAGGTGGACGAAGAGCGCTGGCAGTCTTCTGACCTATAGTTTAAGCAGACTCTTCCTCTTTTTCACTGACTGTATCTTTCAGAGGAACAAGAGCTTTTAGACAGAGAGCTATCTTGTCCTTACTCCTGACATGGCCATCCTCCAGAATCACAGTGTAGCGTTCCACTCATTGTTTCAAGTTTATAAAATGATGTGGTATACATGCTTCATGACCACCCATTGTCCCTTGTACCATTCACGTCTCACTGTTCCCAATTTGTTGTCATACCTTTTTTTGTACTTTTCTGGGTGATGTTATGGTATGTTAACAGGGATTTGTAGAGAGCATAATCACCGGCAGGTCTCTTAGCACTTCGAGAGAGTGGCCAAAACTCACAACTCTTTCTGTGACTCGATTTTGTCATCCCAGACAGGACCTCCCCTATCTAACAAATTGGGAGTAAGTTTGGTTCCAGAATTTCCACCATTAAGAGATACAAAAAGAGATACTCCTAAAATCGTTTTGGGTGTATTATGGTAGGAACATAGCCTTTTTCTCGCAGCTTTGTCAATTCGTTCTCCTGAGTTAAGAGCTAATTAAATGGCCTCTTTAATCATCCTATTTACTCTTTCCACAAGGCCATTAGCCTTTGAATAATGAAGTTTTTATATGTCTGAAGGATAAACTTCCCAAAAATAGTTATCTCTGTGGAAGTGAACTGTACCCCATTATCTGTCATTATAGTACTGGGAATGCCTTCCTAGGAGAAAGTATTGGATAGGATTTCTATCAATGTGGCGGTATTAATGTTGTTCACTGCTTTGGTAGTTACCCAATGAGAGTGATGATCCACTAATACAAACATGTGTTTGAATTGTGCATTTAGATAACTCATAGGTCCAATCAAGCTTCTCCCAAGGTTTGGTAGGTCCTCGACTGGAACAAGGGGTACTTTATGTGTGATCTTAGATTGATTACTAGCACAGCAGGCTAAGCATTCCTTAGCTTTTCCTTCCACAATGGAATCCATGCATGGAAACCAGTAATCCTTCCTGATCTTTCTTTTGGTCATGGTACAAGGTGATCCTTGTGAGCATTATTAATAATGTAATTCCTCATGTTGCTGGAAGGTACAATTTTTTTGGACCTCAGAACCATATTACCTACAACGGATAATTAGCTTCTTACATTCCAATATGGTTGTAAGTGGTCACATAATTCCTTTCATTTGGCTGGCCAACCATTGATTATTTGATCTAGTGCAGCAGCCAGGACAGTATCATCTCTCTCACTTTGCTCCCATTCCTTTTTATGTATAGCTGGAATTTCTATAGGCAATATCGCCTCAGCTGGAGATTTTATCAGGACATCCTCGCAGGTTAGGGGTAGCTTAGACAAGCAATTGGCTACTTGATTTCGTATACCAGGAACATACGCAATATCAAAGTTGTAGCCATGTAAAGCTAGTATCCATTTAGCAATGCGAGGGGTTGTTTTCTCAATGCATTAAGAAGAAAACATAGGGATGAGTGGTTTATGGACTGTTCTAAGACAGAATGTAATCCCCAGAGGTAGAATTTAAAATGATGCACAGCCCAGAAACACACCAGTGCTTCTTTCTCTATAATAGAGTAGATTTCAGCTTCCTTGAGAGTCCTAGATGCAAATGCTATGATCCTCTCCTTTCCATCAATAATTTTTTTTAAAGACGCGCCCAAAGCTCTTATATTGGTGTCCTTTGTCAAAATGGTCTGAGCATTTAGGTTAAACATGCCTAAATGAAGTGAACTAGAGACAGCTTATTTTACTTGGTTAAAGTCACTTTAGCACATAGAAGTTTACTCAAAAGGAGCTCCTGTTTCTGAGTAAAGTTCTCAGTAAGTGGGCCTGCTCTGAGAAATTGGGGACATATTTGGACATGGACTCTACCAACCCCAGAAAAGATCTGAGTTCCTCCTTGCAAGTGGGTGTAGGTTCAAATTTTACAGAGTTTACCAAACTATACTTAGGTTGAATACCTTCTTCTGAAATGTTATGTCCCAGGTATGCAACTGATATAACACCTATTTTGCATTTTCCATCTGTATGGTAAATGCAGATTTACTTAGTTTATCAAGCACTTCTAGGATTTAATTGTGTTCCTCTTTGGAGGTGTCATACATTAAAATTTCATCCTGAAAACAGGGTACCTCACAGGTCCCCCGGAGTATGTGCTGCATTATCATTATCATTTGAAACGCTGCAACTGCAGATGTTAGGCCAAATAGCATCCTGCAGAATTGGTATGCACCAAAAGGAGTTATAAATGAAGTCAAAGCCTTAGAAACTGGGTGAAAAGCCGCTTGGTGGCAGGCCGAGGATAGGTCTATAACGCTGAAGTAGCTCGCACCTTGGATGTTGCTCAACATTTTGTTAATGTTAGGTAGTGGGCGCCTGTCTATCCAAATATTAGCATTGAGATTACTTAAATCAATACCTGTTATGATTTGTCTCTCTAAAGGTACATTCATTTATCAAGGTGTAAGGGGAGCAGGAATCCACAACAACCCGGAATGCAATTCCATCTAAAGCTATGTCACACATGGAATATGTTAATTCGGAGTTGTGATTTTCATTACAAACTTGAAATACAATATCTTTCTTTCCTACCTCATCCTCATTGACCCCATGAGTGACCTTGTTACTAATATCCTTACAAACTTCCAAAGTGTCCTCTCTTGTTGAACTTTCTACTTGTTACCCCTTTAGCAGGACACAGGACTATTCACTAAGTGATTTGTGTTGCCATATCTATAACATCTCAATCTTTCACTCTCCAATCTCTGTGTAGGTACTACAGAAGAGTTTACATTAGTTTTGTCACCCTTCTCTGCAATTTTATAAACATTGTGGTCTTTCACCTCATTTGCATCTAGAGATACTTTCATTTCTTTCATACATAACGTAGTATGTTCTATGTTTTTAGAAATGCTTATGGTTTGGTTCAAATCTGGATTTTCAGCCAGCAGTTTCTCTTGAACCTTGGTTTCCATTGTGCACCTTACAAGTTGATCTCTTATACAGAATCAGTAAGTGACTCAAATTCACATGTATCAGGTAACCCTCTAAGAGCAGCAATGTAATTAACTACCTTTTCGTTCTTTCCTTGTGTTCTAGAAAATATTTTATGTTTTTCTAAAACTACCTTGATTTTTTTTCAAAGTTGCTTTTCCAGTTTATTCATCGTGTTTTGATGCACATCTAGTTGTAAATCACCTTGCGCATATTCTTCCCCCTGTTGCTCCCCCACATTTAATTCTGGTAAATCATCAAAAACTTTCCTTGCAGGAGCACCTAGATTGTGTAAAAGAACTTGCTGTTTACACACCGAGGAGAATCTATCTTCTCCAATTGCAATCAGGTAAGATTCAAATATCATTATCATCCTCTTCTTCAAGATTAATGGTTCACTGAGGTAATTTAGGAACGGTGGAGTTTGAGACATTGCAAAGGAAGCCATGATGAGATATAATGTAATAGAGAGAAATTCAGAACACATGCCTAATATTAAATAAATGTACGTAACCCAAAAGGAAAAGAAGCTTGAATGCCAAAGGTACTATTGCTATAAATACAAAAAGTCAACCTAGAGAAAGAATGTTATGCTAACTGCAAGGTACCTTCATCAATCGGGCATGTAATACTGATATAATTGGTATATGTGGAAAGAAAACACCAGATTCACTAAAATTCTCTATGCAAATTTCCCACTAAACATTAATATGAAGAAAGTGTTACGACACGCGTACCTAAATGTGAGGATGATGAGGAGAAAGTACTTAATTTGATGGGGAAATCGAAGTTGCCGAGGTGGAACACTACTCCAAACTGCTACCCAACACTGATCACCACAGGTCAAGGTCCACAATGAATTGAAGCGTTAAGTACGCTTATGCCTCCATGAAGTCTCTTCTTGTTGTGGAATGCTGAGAAGTAATGCCACATCTCTCCTGTTCCAGCGCGGACATGGCACTCACCAGTCGATGCTTCCGTTTTGCGGGAAGCGAAGATGCTTGGTGGCTCCTCCTGCGGGGACAGGATTGAAACTAGTCTTGCCAATGGTTCCCACACAC
The DNA here is from genome assembly GCF_964261635.1 of Lissotriton helveticus. NCBI lineage: Eukaryota > Metazoa > Chordata > Amphibia > Caudata > Salamandridae > Lissotriton > Lissotriton helveticus. The sequence continues at coordinate 1,765,200,734 of NC_136065.1, forward strand.
ACCAGAGCTCACCACTCATAGATGCAGCTCCTCCTTCGTGTGGGCGGTCCTAAAGTTGACAGCTGAGGTGGAAAAGTGGCTAAATGTCTTGGATGAACTGAACTTCTCCTCTCCGCACCTCCCTAGTGTCAAGGGACACCTCCAAAGACTCGAACAACTGGGTTAACTTCCCAGAAGGGGCAATCGCAGCAGCAGTGAGCATAACTCTGATCCAGAAGAAGTAGTAAATGCTGTGGCAGGGAACAGGACTTCAGCAGCAGACTTTGGCAGCAGATTAGGATTAGGAAAAGGACTCGTAGAGATGAAGATGAGGCACTCCTTCAGGGGTCTGTAACAAGTGTAGCACCCCTTAGAAATCAAATGACTGGAATGTATTCCAGTTGATGAAGGCAAGATAGGCTGGGGGAGAACTCCAGGCTGCCCCAGCGCAGCTTTCTCCAGATCGTTGCCAATTTGTTAGAGGAAGATTACACAGAGACAACATATTAATCTGTTTCAGTTTTCATTCTCACGGAGTTCTCCAGCACAACTCAACTCGCCTACACTGTGCCCTTCACCAACAATCTAATGTAAGCTTCCATATGAATATTCTAACTCAGAATGGAGCATGACAAAGGTGGAGAGGTGGTGGGGAAGGACAGGGAAGAGGCACAGGGGAATATACCATTTCAAATGTAGATTACAACAGCAGCAAAAGAAATTTGCAAATGTAAGGAATAGGAAGAGTGGAGACGCAGGGACTCCAGGAACCTGTGACAAATCAATAAAGCCTCATTAACATGTAAATGTTTTTTTAAAGACCTGTGAAATACTCAAGTGAATCTGAGATACGACGCCAGCCACACACACACACAATGGGGGCAGGAGGTGGCTAAAACCCTTTCAGCCCCATGGGCGTTGAGCGCCTGATAAGGAGGGCAGAAAGATATTGCATGAAATGGGACAGTTTCCTAGTAGAGAAGGAGAAGGATAGTGCTGCATGAAAAGTTCCAGCCCCATAAAGAAGAAAAACGAGGAGTGCTATGTCAAAAGTTCCATCTTATTACAGGAAAGCAGGAGAATACTATATGTACACACTCATCTTTAAAAAGAAGGTAAAGAGAGTGAGTGTGAGATGGCCAGCATTATGAAGAAGAGGACTATAGTGCTGCATGAAAGTCTGCAGCTTAATACAGTAAGAGAGGAAGGTGGGGCTACATAAACAGAGAAAGTGTTATGAGGAGATAAACATGATAGATAACACTACATGAAAAGGGGTACCTTGATAAAAGAGGAGTGGTAGAGAGTCCAACATGTAAACACCAAAAAATGTAAAGAGGGGGAAGAGGAGAGTACTACATGACAACGCACAAACTAATATAGAAAGGTAAGAGGAAAACATTATAAGAAAAGGACAAGGCTTATGGATAAGAAGGGGAGTACTGCAAGTAAAGAATCAGTCTAATAAAGAAGGAGAAGAGGACAAAACTGCCAGGCAAGGACAAACCTTATCAAGAGAGGAGAGTGATGTGAAAAGTCAACCTTACGAAGAACAAACATAGAAGAGCAGTCAAGTAAAAGGAAATAGCACATGACAAGTGTTGTCTAACATCTATGAGGAGCAGCCAACTGCTACATTTAAACAGTCAGCCTAAAAAAGGAGTAAACAAGTTTAGAGTATGAAAAAGCATACAACAGTATGGGGAGTAGGAGGAGAAGTTAATGTGTGACTCAAATGATCCAACTAATGGACAGTGTGCATACTAAGCTATTGGGGCCTCTGTGTTCCAATGTGATGGCATAAAAGTAACTCTTTGTTATTGATGTTCAGTCTATTGAGCAATACTATCTACTGCCAGTAAAAAAAAAGATGTCTAACACTAACCTACAGTTTGTGGCATACTTCATCATTTTGTTTGGTCCTCTCCATGAAGCAAATGTTCCTACCAACAGAATGCTGATTGTCTGCAGCAGCTAAACAGGTCTATAAAACTGAAAAAAAACTTTTTGCAAAGTTTGACATAAATTGTAAGAAAAATATGGGTAAGTTCAAGAAATTACATTTTGCGGTATCTTGCATGAAAAATGAACTGGCGATCATTCCTCACATTATAATGTCATTCAACTCATAATTCTAAACTCTTCTTGAAAGAGGCCTATAATTTTCTCCATACAATTCCAAATATTGAAAATTCTGATGTTGACATGCAAGTATTCCCTGATGAGAAACAGCCGTATGCATGCATACCACATAAGGATAGCAAAGAAAAAGAGAAGAGCTACTAACCAGGAATTAGATAGCTTCACAAATTGATCTTGGAAAAGAACACATCCATGTCGAATTGCTAGTTTGTGTTCGATCTGGAATATACAACCAATATTAAGCAGCTTAGATATGGTTATGAGGACACACTTTATATTTTATAGTAAAATACAATATTACGGGTTTACTAATCAATGTTCAACATGGTACCCATGGCTCACTTCTGTAATGAAACAACACACAATCATAAAAGACTGACTATCTTTTGTTGAAGATACTCATCAACATTTTTTACAGTTGGAGAGGATAAAAACCAATAAGCCAACAGCAAAAAAGTGAAGATAACTCACAGATTAACTCATGGAAATAAAACAGGTTTATCAAAGTATTTATGGCAAAATCAACAAACATTGTGTAAGCCTATAATATAGGTTAGGTTTAGTACAAAAACATTAAATAAAACGTTACAAAAATATTCAAAGATGGCATCCTCTGCATATCAATGCGTGCATGAGCACAGGCCAAAGTCTTTGATTTTTCTCGTAATACAGTTTTATAAAAACATTCAAAGATGACCACCCTTTTCGAATGCCCATTCAAAGTTAGCCACACATGCATGTACATGCTTGCACATGTGGACGTAAAGGGGGCCATTTCAGAATGTGCTTAAAAATGAGTAGCCACAATAAAAGCATGCCTGGGATCAGTAGCGGTATCTGGGAAGTCACTGGGTCCTCGGCAAGTATAAAGTAAGTGAAATAGAAAATAAAAATGAAAATACCTCAAACAATGTCCCACCACAATTCCTTGACTCTGAAAGGGGCTACTTTCTCTTGGTGACAACATTGTATCTTTCATGTTGTCATACTATCTCTGTCTTTATAGTCGACCGAAATCTTCCTCTTAGGTCCTACACAATAGTCTCACCTGTCGTACCTTGAGTTTGTTTAGTACTTGCTCTTGACACTTCACTAGAGTTTGCACTTTAAATTAAAGAATTAAGGGGTTATTAGTGATCCCTGCCTTCCATCTATCTGTCTGTCATCATTAGCGGTAACCAACGCATCTCATTATTATCTTTTACATTTTTCTAAAGCAAGGCTTTTTTGAGTGCTGCCGCCCAATCACCATTCGTTCAAACATTAAGGATCTCAAGGCATATATTTATCTACATTATATGTTTAATAGTGCTGAGTATTTTCTGATGAAGGAACTGCAAGCCACTCACAACCAGGGGATTCAACATTATTTCTTCATAGGCAATGCCGCCATATTTTCAGAAGGCGTACTGATATTGGATGGTTTAAGTCAAGGATTAGATCAAAATGACAGCAAGCTGTGTGATCTGAAAAGCTGCCTGGGTGTGGGTCTGTGATATTTAACCATCCTTTCTGCTTTGTCAGCCAAAATGTAATTATTTTGGTCAGCAATGAATCCTAAATAAACTGTTCTCATGTGGCGCATCACAAAAAGTGAAGGAAACCTGCGAATTCCTTAAGTCACATTGTGGAAATGTTAGCAGCTTACATCCACTCTCATAATATACACAATATCATTAATCTACAATCGAACATATTTACTAAACCCACCTCCATAAGTGTTTGGTGATTGTACTCTGCTGACGGTAGGGCATTGTAATATTGATGTGGGTATATTTTTAAAAAATGTTCTGTCTCTTTTGTGTGGGTATAATTATATGTATGTAGTATTGTTTTATTTATGAGCATGTGAGAGATAGACATGTTACGTCACTTTTGTGCATTCTAAATAAAATAAATACAGGTAAGTGCGGCTGTCACAGAATACTGGCACTTCACCCTGCAAAACTCAGGCACAGTTTTATTTTGAAATAATGCACTCCAATTGTACAATGGCTGTGATGGTTTTGCTCGCACCGAAGTGAATAGCGCAGAGACTCGAGGGCTGGCATTATAAATCCGGTTTACCAACAGCGCCATCTCGAGATTTAAATAATCGGCTTAACATGAAACTGGCAAACCCACAGGTAGCGAACGTGAACATAAAATGTCAGCACGCAAGTGAACTTGTGGTTCCTACCTTTATTGTAATCTAGCTCTTTGATCTGTTTTAATACCTTAAGTCCAAGACGCCACTTGTTTGCCAGGCAATTTAAAAGAACACCACTTTTCGAATCATAGTGCAGGCCTGAATTTTTATTTTCAAAGGTCAGCAATAGTTTTAAGCCTCATGCTGTGCTGCAAGGTGTATTGTTTACGATTCAGTGGGTTGTAAGAAGCATACCATTTGTTGTTTTCTTTGTCACTCTCATTAGCAATCTTTCCATTGATCAGCTTCCGTAGGCTTTCCTTGCTTTCTTGTGTTAGCGCCTCCCTGGATCATGCACAAAGTACATATGTTCTTCCTGATATTTGTTCTACGTCGTCTTTTTGCAAAACACTATTTTTTCTTTTATTTGATAAGGGTCTCAATATTATTCCTAGATGTGCAATCTGTTTTCCTGCTTTTAACACAGACATACGGCTTCTTATTTATGTTTCTTTCACCACAACTGCTGTATCTATTGACGCTTTAGTAACTTGCACCCACAACTGCACTACTCTACACTGCTCTAACCCATGCTACTCCACTCTACGACACTCCACTCTACTCTACGCCACTTTACTCTACACCACTCTACACCGCTCTATGGCGCTCCACTCTGTTCTCTGCCACTCTAGACCATTCTACATCACTCTGCTCTACGCCATTCTACTCTTCGCCACTTAACTCTGATCTATGACACTTCTCTCTGCTCTAGGCCATTTAACTCATCCTTACTTTACATCAGTGTACTCCACACCACTCTACTTGACCCTACTCTATGCCACTCTACTCAATGCCACTCTATGCCATTGCGATCTAACCAACTTCACTTTATTCTATGCCTCTCCACTCTACTCTTCATCCACTTGACACATTGTCACTCTGTGCCACTCTACTTTACGCCACTCTACTCCATTCTACACCAGTCCACTCTAAGCCACTCTGCTCTACGTCACTCCACTCTACCCCACTCAATGCCACTCCATACTAAGTAGCTCTAAGCTCCTCCATATCACTCCACTCCACTCTACGCCACTCTACACTACTCCACACCATCTCTACTCTATGCTACTCCGCTCTATGCCATGCTACTCCACTCTGTGCCACACCACTCTGCACCACTCCACTCCACTCTACGCTACTCAACTCTACTGTAAGCCACTCCACTCTACTCTAAGCCACTTTACTCTATGCTGCTCCACTTTATGCCACTCAACTCCACAAAATGTCACTCTACAGCATTCCACTCAACGCCATTACAATGTACTGCGTGCCACTCTATTCCACACACTCTACTCCATGTCACCATCCTCCATGCCACTCTACTCCACTCCAGTCCATTCTGCTCAATGACACTCTAGTGCACTCTACCATACTCCACTCTATGCCATGCCACACTTCTCCACTTCATACCACCCTACACTCCTCCACCCTTACCCCACTCCACTCGTGCCACTCTTTTCCTGTCCACCCCACTCTACTGTACGATACTCTACTTTATGCCTCTTTACTATATGCCACTCCACTCCATGCCACTCTACTCTCAGGGCCACTGGAATCTTGTGGCAGAGGAGGACCAAGTTATGCAGCACGTTTGAACAAGTTATGGTGCAAGAAAAGCCAAATAATGCAGCATAATGCAGCACATTTTCTGATAGTATTACTTCATTATTTTGTCATTTTATGACCTGGTAATAGCATCTGGGAATATAGTTCACATTATTAGTGGATACTTTAACACCCAAATACAGCAATAGGCAACTTAATGATGACCAGTCTAAGTTTGCGAAAAGCATTCCAGTGCGCAGGAACCTGAGCTGCCATACGTTTTGTAATTTATAATCCGTTTGAGGTGGAATTCAATTTTTTTTGTTAAAATCTGCAGATTATGCAGCAAATGATGGAGTACATAAAAAATTTGGCAAATACATAATTATGCAGAATTGCATAATTCCAGTGGCCCTGTGTATTCTATGTCACTTTAATCTATGTACTGTATGCCATCCTACTCCAATCTACAGCACTCTACTCCACTCTAAGCCACCCTCCACTGCTCTACTCTGCTTCACTCTACTCTATGCCACTCCACTCCAAACAAGGCCATGCAATACCACTTCACCCCACTCTACGATACTCTATGCAACTCTACTCTACACCACTTCATGCCACTCTAATCCACTCCACTCAATGCTACTCTACTCTATTACGCTCCATACCACTCCACTCTAATCTATGCCACTCTGCACTGGGCCACTCCACTGTACTCTACACCAGTTCCCTCTACTCTACGCCACTCCATTCCACACAATGCCACTCCAATCTACTCTACACCATTCCACTCTACTCTAGGCCACTCTATTCCACACAATGCCACTCTAATCTATGCCACTCCACTCAATGCCACTCCACTCTACCCTATGCCACTCTAATCTACACTCTACAGCACTTCACTCCACACCACTCTACTCTATGCCACTGCACGCCATGCTACTCTGTGCCACTTCACTCCACTTCACTCTCCTTTATGCCCCTCTACTCTATGCCACTAACTTTTAGCCATGTTGAAAAGCAGCAACGCTGCTGTACAACATGATTAAAAGATATTGGCAAAGTTAATAGCTCGCACATTGGCAAGATCTTTTAGCTTTGCAAATGCTTGTTTTTGGTCTGACTTGTTTCAGTCAACATATCTTAGACACAGATCAGAGTCTTTGACAGTCATATTATAGTGCAGTCCAGAGTAGTGTACATCTTTCAATGCATGTGCATGTTGTATCATTCGCTTCCTTGGAAGTTGCTCCTTGCACCACATAAGGGACTTTTTAATATCGGAAAAATACACTTAATCAAAATAAATTCACACTTGCTTTGTATACAGAAAGCAATATTGTTTGGTATTTTTTCCACTGCATCAGTCTTTTTAGTTCCCGCCTGCATCTTTAGATAGTGCTTGTCAAAGACTTATTGATAATATACATAGAGTGTGCTTTGGGTCAGCCCCTTACTGCAATTGTTTTTCTCCATTCAATGGTTTTGCTGTCCATTTCTGTGTTGCCCACCCTCTCTAGAGTTTGCTTTCTTACTAATTTTCATGTGTGATGTCAGAGATTTTCTACGTCCTGATTATTTGTTTTCTGTCGTTAATTGGAATCAATGCTGAAATCTTAGTGTATGAGCTCTGTTTTAATGTTTGCTTTCTGATATCTTCCTTTACTTTCCCTGGTGCGTACGTTTCCTCCTATCTTTCCCACCCTTGCTTTCACTATGCTAGTTCTTCCCCTCATCTGATGTTCTTTAACAATTTCCCCTTTCACCCTCATATTCTTTGCTTTTTACAAGGGTTCATCGGTCATTGTTGAATGATAAATTAGTAAAAAAAAGTATAATAACAAAAAATTGCAAGATGGTCACCATGCATGCGCACAAATATATGCACACGCATGGATAGATTTTTATTACACTTTCATAAAAGACATTCTAAGAAAGGCCAACCATTTTGGAAATGTTTCTCATAATTCATGGCAAACGCATAGGAAGCCATGTTTAAATGTTGTATAGCACAAAGTATGGAAAAGCCACCAAGCATTGGTAAAGCATCAGCTGCTGCATAATAAAGGAGAGACATATTTTCTTTGTTGTTCTATGTTTTTAATGTTTTTGCCAGGACGTGAATGTGAGACTTACTTTAGGATAGACACCAATTCGCTTTTTTGTGTTAACACATTTGGATGGCCTGACTCAAAAACACTGACTTGAAGATCCTGTAAAAAACATTAAATCTCCCACTCTTATTGACATTCCCAGTTAGGGCTACAAATACTCTTTTTTCCATTGATTAGCAGCCAGGAACATACGCCACCTGAGCTATTTTTAACGGAAGAGACCCAGAGACTTTTGTGTATTAGGGTGGTCTGCAATTTTTCACTACTGTGTACTGTGTATCCCTCATTGACTGAAGCTTTGAAACACAAGAGCAGCCTAGAAGCTCCAAGCCCTTTGTGGAGTGCTAAAAAACAAGTCCATTAGCATTATAATGAGATGCAGTTTCCTTACCATGAAAAAGCATTTAGCAAGTTCGGAGTAATAATCCCTGAACTGTAAGAGCTCAGCACTATCGACTTTTTGCCTTTGCCATATGTATTAACTATTTGATTTTCTGCTGTAATATTAAAGGAAGATTCTTTAACAATTAAAAACCTCTGGCCTGATATTTCGCTTTTGTTGTGATGGTTGTGTCATATGTTTTAAGCATGGCCCAGTGTAGTGTTCCCTATGTTAGCCTAACTATAAACGTTGTAAGCCTCATTTTCATTTCCACACGTTACTATATAAACATGCTAGCCTTTGTGCCTTATTGTACTTTCATACAGACACATGTTTTTGTGCTCTGTTCTTTTCCTGGGATTTAGTCTGAGCAACACCTGGAAGGACAAACATCAATGTCCCTTGTTATTCTTTCTGGCAAGGCACTAGCACCTAGACATAACACAAGAATGCAGCTTTTGTTCATGTGCACACATGTCCTATCCTATAGATGAGTACATGAGCCCAACAAACAGACATATGGAAGGAGAGTTCTGAGACAAGAGCACTGGGTCTACTGTGATGTATAGCATCCATCTGTGTATACTAAGGTATGGGGTCTGCCACTAATCCCAGTTATCTTTCATATATAGTCACTTAGCTTTAGTAGCAGGAGAGGTGGGTTTAGGTCACTCTGTCATATATTATGACAGGGCTTTTCATTGTATATGGGTTATTAACTATGCTAAAAGTATTTGTATTATGCATTTGTCTTCTAATTGTGGCTCGTATACTGCATTTCAGACCACGATAGTCTTGTGCTCTGCAGGTGCCAATTCATTTGCTTCTCTGGTAAGGTTAGGAGGGCAAGTGATTCACTATAGATAGTCGGACTCAGGTTCAAGGATACTGAGGCAGTATGGTGCCTCAGTCCTTACACACTGATGTTCTGTGATCCTAAGCATAGTTCTGTTCCAGAGCAGAATCCCAGCAACATGGTGCCACTAATGTTTGGTCTGGTATTTACTTGCGGGAACCCTGAGCAGTGCTTGTCCACAATATATTGGCACATTTGTTCCAGAGAAGTCCGTGGTGTTAGGGCTTTCTCCTCCTCAGTTGTTAGGCAGCACCTAGTATTTCTGTTTTTTCAAGCTTGAATATTAATGCCCTGTCTGTGCTACACTTTGAATTGTTTTCTAGTTAGCTATTGCTCAACCTGTAGCTAATAATGTTAATTGCCATCCAGTAGTTACTCAACATTTGCTTCAACATGGAGTCCCTAATGCAGGGGATCCTGCGATTTTTGTAATAGAAGCGGATGCAGCATTCCACTTTAAGGTTTTTTATTCATGGGCCACTTTCCCAGCTGTCGACACAAATGAAAATACTTTTTATGACTATACTGGGACACAAGCACTTGCTGCATATTGTCCCTATACACTTCTTGAAATTAAGCTTACTGTTTGGGAACACCAAACTTGTTTTAATGGACCCCTTTCCTATGTCCTTGGTACTGTTCAATTAGGCCCCTTAAGTAATGATGGGACCACATGGCCGACACTTGTGGGTTGTACCCCGTACCCAAATTTGAATGCACTCAATTTATTTCAGTAACATGCTTTATATAATATTCAAGTTAGTCTATATAGACGTCTTACACAATTAATTTCTTGTACTTTGTTGGCTGGTCCAGCCAGGATTGGCCTGCAAGCCCAGGCACAGCTGCCTGATGGGCCTGTAATAAGTCCTGTAGCTGTTCATTTAGTTATGGGCAAATGACCCACAAATTGAGAAGAAACCCCCTTTTGGATTGCCCAGAAAATATATCAGCTCGAGGCTGTGTTACCCCTTACTGGACCACATGACAAGCATAAAATTCTAGCTTTATGCTTACCACATGGACTGGTTCTCCCTCTCGCAGACTGCAATACCTGGGTGACTATTTCTGCCAAAGTTTACACTCTTTGTCATGGCCCTTTTCTTAATTGCAGTTCTACTGAACATCCTAAAAAAAATACGAAATGAGCATAGGTCAGATCCTGCTCTCGATTTGGTAATAAAATTAGTAGGACATTTTCCTGTTGTTTTCTAAATGATTCTTTTGAATGTTAAAGGTGAAGCTGAGTCTTTGGCCATACGCCTGAGACTTGCAGTAGTGGCTGAAGCCCTTGCATACATGAGTTGTAATTTTCGCTAATGTATACATCTTTAGGACGTAATAGTTTGGAAACCAGACCTTCAGTAACACCACTTAGCAAGCCTAGTTTCGACAAGGATGCTAGGCCAGCTGATGAGTTTCCTAAGAAACCATGGGACTAATCTAAACAACAGAAACCTAGACAAAACAGAGGCTCTCCACCCCCTGAATCATCTGAGAGGTGTTAAGATTTTTGTGATCGCATGTTAGATCTGGCATCCTTGGCATGGTTTTCCTGAACATTTGACTCTACTGACTGTGTTTTTGATGCTTTGCTGGATTTTGTTTTTGCTGGCTTAGATGCTTTGGGCACTTTGCCACTGCTGATCAGTGTCAAAGTGCAAGTGCTCCCTGTGTAAATTGGTATTGTGATTGGTTCTCCCCAATTGGCATATATGATTTACCAGTAGTTCCCTAGTAAAGTGCACTGAGTGTGCTAAAGCTGGTAAATCAAATGCTACTAGTGGGCCTGCAGCACTGACTGTGCCACCCAGAAGAGTAGCCCTGAAAAGGTGTCTCAAGCCTCCCATCGTGGTGCCTCTGTGCAGTTTGTTAACTGCCATATCGACTTGGCAAGTGCACCCACTTGCCAGGCTCAACCCTTTCCTTTACTTACATATAGGATCCCCCTATGGTAGGCCCAGGGTAATCCACTAGGCAGGGTGCAGTGTATGTGAAAGGAATGATATGTCCTGATAGTGAAAATACTGGCAATTTAGTTTTTCACAATTGGAAGGCTATCTTGCCCCATAAGACAGAATGGGGAATTCTTTGTAACATTTTACAAGCATATTATTTTCCCATAGGGATAATGGAGTTTGGCATCCCTGAACTCAGAATTTGATAACACAACTTTTAGTAAAGATGGGGTTTGAATTGTGTGTTTGAAAATACCACTTTTAGTCAGTGGCTATTTTCTTGTTCAACCATCCTCTGTGCCTCTGCCTGTTTGTGAATTGACTGTCTGGTTTCAGTGTGACAGAGACAGAGGATGTGCTTTCCCTGTAGATAGCCTCTGGGGGAGTTGAGGTGTGCCAGGCCCTTCCTGGAGGACCCAGCCCTGAGCTGAATAGACCCTGGCTGCATATAGAGTGGTGGAAGGAGATTTACTTTGCACCAGAAAGGAGCCTGTCTCCCTTGCACAATGCTGTCTCCACCTCCTGTGGTCATGCTGCACCAGTGAAGGCAAGACTGGTTTGAACTGAGCTCAGAGCCCCTTGCACAAAGAGAACAAAGACATTTTAGGGTATACGTATCAGTCCCAAAACCCCAGACTTTTAGATCATTTCTAGAATTCAAGAGGAACATTTGCCAAGAAGAAGAGCTGGAAAGACTGAGGAGAAGAACTGCCTCTTTGCTGTGTGCTGTGTGGGGTTGGACTGCATTTGATGTTTCTGCCAAGGAAAGGAGAAGGGCTTTGATGTGTGCTGTGTCCCCTGCTTGAAGGAGATCTCCAAGGGCCTGTGTGTGCTGGCCTCCTGTTCTGAAGTCTCAGGGACACAAATACTTCACCCTAGCCCTCCTGAACTCTGCTGTTGTGAGTTCTGACTTGCCAAGAGGTGCCTGTGCCAGTTTTGGGCCTCCGGAGGGTTGTTGCTGCTGTTTGGGAGCTGGAAGAAAGAAGAAACTTAAAGAACTACAGAAATTGACGCATCGATCTTCGTGCGGCGTTTTTTCCGATGCATTTTCATGGCGTGAAAGAATTTCCACGCATCGCTGCGCCACTGCAAAAACTGACGCAGTGCCTGTCGCAGCTACAAGAATCGACGCATCGAGGGATCACGGCTGAAGTGGACCGATGCAGATCCTCTTGACCCCGCGGCATCAATCGCCGACGCATCCCAGATTTCCACACATCGTACCTGTGCAGCAAGTTCTTCCGACGCATCACCTGTGGCCCAGAACCGTCTAAGAATCGACACATCACTTCCCATACAGACCAGATTTGACACCACTTGTCCTCTGTGTGCTGCAGAATTGTTGCATTGCCTCCCCAAGGTCTCAGCAGTGTCGCATCTCTTTATTTTCCTACTCTGTGGATGTTTGGCCTGTGAACTTTGACGCATCTCAGGTACTTTGTTGTAAAATCACGCCTCCATAGTTTTCTATGGTACAAGTTCTCGAAACCTTTTGAAAGTCATATTTTTAACTGTGTATGTTGGATTTTTGTCGTTTTGGTCTTGATTAGTTAAGATAAAGATGCTTTATTTTTCTAAACTAGTGTGGTGTCCTTTTGTGGTGTTTCCACAGTGTTACTGTGTGTGTTGGTACAAATACTTAACACATTGCCTTTGGGATCAGCCTGTATGCTTGTGCCAAGCTACCAAAGGGGTGAGCAGGGTTTATCTAGAGTGCGTATCCCCCTTACCTTGACTAGAAGCATGGGTCCCTATTTCGACAAAGATATCTACTTCTGCCAACTAGAGACCCCCAGATCTAACAACGCACAAAAATGAAAACTCCTCATAGGTATCAGATTCCTGATCCCCATTCTCCATGTTCCTTTCAGGAATTGTCTGACCAACAGTATGACAGAGGAGTGCGGCTGATGACAGAGTACATGCAAATGAAAAAGGAAACACAATGATCATCTGACGTGAACAATAAGAAAGAAGATAGACCTCCCCTATATAAAGGCTCTTTCCAGAAAACAAAGTTGCAGCATTAACAGTTAAAATGCCACAGACAGTGAGAACCCTAGTCCTGACCAGGAGTTGGTTGGTGACTCTCCTTGGCTGTGGGCAGAGGTAACCATAGTACACCGGAGACTCCACCAATTTCTGGTGGCGAAAGCAACTAAAACATTTATTACAGCTGAAACCCCAGACACCCACGCAGCCCCAATTGACAGACCATATGACTTGGAAATTCAAATTGAAGGTGACGTTAAGCGAACCATTAAAGCAATATTTTGGGTCAATTTAACTACAGCTTATGACACTCTCTTGGCGGCATTCAACTGGCCCCCACCTTTTGTTCTTGCATGCCCTCAAGGTAAGGATGTAGTTCTCCCTTCTTTTTCACACCATGTTCCCGACGAAGTCAAACAGGCTTACAATTCAGAATAAGCCCTTGGATTGGCCCCCTGCAATTGATCATAATCATACAGGTTGGGATAGGGAACTCCTTACCACATTATTCCTATATAGTCCACCCCTCAAGTCCAATCACATCCAATTAAACAAGATGCTAAAGCACCCGTCAAAGAACTTCTTTCCCAACTGGAGTACCAGGGAGTTATTGAACCCTGTGTATTTCAAATGAATAATTCTCTTTTTCCTGTTTTTAACCCAGATCATTCCTATCTCATTGTCTTAGGTTACAGACATTTGAATAGTCATACATGCACCTTTGCGGTAAAAAAACACACATAGTACACCACTTTGGATATTTCCAATAGTTTCTTCAGTCATATTTTTGGCTCCAGAGAGCCATAACTGGTCTGCGTTTAGTGCTCTCAGTTTCCCTACAAGAATATTGCTGGAGTCTTTGTGGCACAGATTATGTTGAATATTCATGATATCGACCCTGATATGTTTCCCTACATAGATGATAGCTACCTAACTGATGATAAATTAAACCCCCAATTGCAAGAGTAGACTCCAAAATTTTGCGATTTGCTGAATTTGATTACAAGTTTTACTTCAAAAAGTCTTGCAAAGCTTTTCTCAGTGTCATTTTCTTGGGATATAACCTTACAAATGAGGGAAAAAAGTCATACCCTATATATTTGGGAAAAGTGTGCATAGTTGCAACCACAGAGTACACTTAAAAAATTGCACTCTCAGCTGGGATTCCTGGGAATTACATGCCTGTTTATGCCCAACGTATTAAACCACTTTATGCCTTAATACATCCAAAGTTTTATGCTTCCAGCTGATCGTCGGAACCCACTGCCACTCTCAGATCTTTACAGTTTGACTTACTTGAAACATGGCAATTACATGCACATGATAATACTACGAACTTAGTCATCCGGGTCTTACCGGGTGTTATTGGATTTACTTATGTGAGCTTTAACGTCGGTGAAACAGTACTCATTGCACATAAATTGCATTTGTATTCCTCTGCGGAAATGCGTTTTGCTTCTATTGAAAAAATTCTAAGTGCTGAACAGGTGGCTGTCCTAAAAGTGCGCCCACTTGCTCAAGGTAAACACATCATTATCCTTTCACCAGTGCCTGCTTTGGAGGCTGTCATGAAAGCCCATGTTCAAAATGCAAAAGCTATCCACCCTCCGTTGGATACCGTGGGCTATGTCATTAACAGCTGTTGTAGTAGACTTCGTCTTTTACCCTTCTTGGCAGTCACAACAATTTTTGTAATATGAACATGTTTATCCTTTCCCATTGTAAATTCTGCCTCTTGACCAATATAAGTCCATCATTCATACTGTGGGATCTGCACAACAGGCTATAGGTTCTAAGCAGCAATATTCTGCAGTATGAACCATCATTCTAGACACTATTTCCGATGTCTTTTTTTACCCTCAAATTACTCACACGCAGTTTCTTAGAGACTGCACTGTGCAGGTGGCTGAATTAAAGGCTTTACTTCTTGCATTTAAAAGTTGGGATCTTAAATTCCCTACTAGTATTGTCTTAGATTTGTATTACTGCGTACCATCATGTAATGATAATTTACATTTTTGGAAACAAAATGATTACAGAGATTTCAAGGGTAGCACAATAAAGCACAAGTTGCCTTGTGTTAAAGTGGCAGATATCAGGGATCGGTTGCCACACATTCATGTTATACATACATTGAGCCATCAACATGTGGGAGCCCACATCATAGGGAATTCTTTGGGCGATTAGGCTGCCAAATCTGCAGTAAACCCAGCAGAAATTGCGGCAATTACTTGATCTCAAACCCATATCGACAATGATATCTTGGCTGTCGTAAATACTATTTAAAGTGGCACCCCTTTTACCAAAGGGCTTCCCTTCTAAATATTCCTATAATTTAAATGGCCGGCATGTTCCTTTTGTACCTATTCGTGGCATTGGTGATCTTGCGATACCCAATGCAGACCACAGACGTGATTTAATTGTGACATTGAAGGTATAGCTTCTGCGCATGCCGGTGTGGCTGGCACCATTTCACTCATATAGTAAAGATATTGGTGGCAAGGTTTATACCAACAAAATATGTTTTATGTTGGGACATATGTCAACAGATTAAATGTTCTACTTTGTCTCATTCACCGCAGACACAACTGTTTATTTCTAACCAGTCTTTTGGCTGCATATATTTAGATCACTGCGGTCCTCTAATTTCAGATACTGCGTTAAAATTTATTTTGGTTGCAGTTGATTCTTGCTCTAGGTTCCTCTGGGTTTGGCCACAGAGCTCTGCTGATGCTTGAACTGTTATTAAAGACTTGCAAGTCTTTATCAGGAAATATGCCTGCTGTGCATTCTACTCAGACCAATGTCCGGCTTTTGCTTCTAAGGCGTTGCATGATTCAATGAAGTCCATGGGTGTGCAAGTGCATTTTTCTTATCCGTATAGTCCTGAGGGTAATTCTGTTGTGGAGAGAATGAACCATTACTTAAAGAAGTCTTTAACAGCTAGAGTATTAGGTACAGGGCGTGGTTGGTTGAACCATCTATATGGGGTTCAACAAGCATTAAATATCCTCCCAAAAATATCAATGGGTGGGTGGACCCCATGCAAAGTGCTTTTTGGCAACAATGTATGTTCCAGACCTTGAGGGTCCAGATGTTGTGGTCCTTTGCCATAGATAACCATTGTGCTGTTTTACAAGACCTACAAGAGTTCCGTGATGCTAACTCACACAAACATTTGCCTGCATCTCATGCTTCTGAAGTTTCTCTACCAGTTTCCATCTAAATTCTGAAAATTGGAGTGCTGTTTCAAGAAAAAGTGGCCATCAAAAAGGAATTCGGCCCAACGTACTGTGCTCCTGTTCTGATCCTTGGTCATCAATATACAAGAACTGATTGGGCCATCCCTTCCAGTTTGTAAAGACAAGTGGTTTGTCTGCATTGAACATGTCAAACGAAACCACGTGGCCGATACTTCAAAGTATGCCACTGAATAGCTGTTCTTTTTCCCAAGACTTTTCTCTGCAGCCTGTGAGCACCAACACAGCAACAAACTATCTGAGAGTGGGAAATAGCATTACATCGACAGCGCTGCATGCAGTCATATGATTGTGATGTTTCGCCCTTCTTCATTGTGGCTAAACCATTTAGGCGTACATCCACTATGGCTTCACCAGAATGCGTCAAAAGTGTGCAACTTCGGAGGAGGAGCGTTGCGCGCATCCAAGATGGCCGCGTGAGCTAGGGGCTCCAGAGACCCTCGTACGCTCCCGCATATATCCTGTCAGTTATCCTGTTTGCTGTTGATGTCTCCGAGTGCATTAACCACGTGAGAAGTGAAAGCTGAAAACCGCGTCCCGATCGGACCCCGGGGGCCGGAGTTGTGGTGTGGAGAAGTTTACGGCCCTCATCTCCTGGATGCCCGGTGCTTGGGTTGGCAGAGTCCCCGAGGTGTAATTGAACAACATCGGCACAAGTTCGCGGAGGAGGCCAGTCCAGTCTCACTTTCACTTTCGGTTTTGGTACTTGGACTGGTCTTGGAATCGGAAAATGCCTTATTGTGGTGGCAGCTCATACCCCTGTTGGTGCTTAATCGTATTGGACAAATATACGATGTGTCTGACTTTAGCCTAGGGGGCTCGCCGTCCTTCTTCGGGCTAATTCGTGTGCGTGGTCCGAGGGACGTCTTGTACTTTCCGGATCCTCTCTATTGCCACCTAACCCGGAGACTGGTTCCCCCTTCTCCCAACTTAAGATTGTCCTGAAATGGCGAGCAAACCGGAGGGGGACAAGCAGAAGTTGAAAACCACCAGAAGGGGTGGATGCACCCAATCCAATGGCATGGATAGATATACCCAAGTAAAAGGATCGCTCAGTGGCCCGGGCAGGTCCCAGGATAAGGCGAAGGATTCCTCTGCTTCGGCAACCGAACCAACGTTGCAGGATGTTATGGGCACAGTTGAAGGTATCAGGTCAACCCTCGGGAAGCAGATGGAGGCCCTGGCACATAAATTGGACACGCTGGCTATTGATGTGAATATCATTCGCACGGACCTTACAAAGACAAACGAGAAGGTTAAATAGCTAGATATTAAGACGTCGAGTCTAACAAAAGACGTCGTTGAGTTGCAGACTGAGGTCCAAAATTTGAGGGCCGTGAATGACACTGTTGTCCGTCGCCTGGAGGACTTTGAAGGGAGGGCCCGAAGGAATAATGTCCGTATAATCGGAGTTCAGGAAAAGGCAGAGGATCAAGCGGCTGACCTTTTTGTTGAAGACCTTATCACTAACCAACTACAGCCCAGAGGACTTAGTAAGTTCTTTACCGTGGAGCGAGCACATAGGGTCCCTGGTGGAAGATCGAAAGTGGGCGCCCCGCCGAGGCCTATTATAGCACGGATCTTTACCTTTCGAGACAGAGACGCTATTCTTGAGGATTCTCGTGCGGGTGGGCCCTTGCATTTCGACGACTCATCTATCAGCTTTTATCCAGACGTCACTCAAGCGGTTCAAAGACAAAGACTCAGTTTCAGTGGGGTGAAGAGGCGGCTTCGGGACATGGGTCTCAAATATGCCATGCTTTTTCCGGCCAAGTTGAGGATCGAACGTGATGAACGGACCTATTTCTTCGACAAGCCCGAAGTGGTGGCCGATTGGTTGGACACGTTGCCGGCCCGGCAAGATCTGGATGGACAATCTGGTGGGGCTGAGGGTGGACGTATGGAACAGGAATAGGTCTCACTCATCTGACTCCTGGGGTCGCTAGGGTATTTCCTATTGTTGTGGTTCTAATCGCTATGTGCAGTTTCGCGCAGCTGGAATGGGGGGTTCACTGAGCTACCGGAGGGTCTCTCTCCTCCTCAGCTTAACTTTTTGTAGTTTAGTTTAGATGTGGGGGTGACAGGCACACTGCGAGTTGGGTTGGCTCTATAGTCGGAAGCAGGGGTGCAGGGTGGGGGGTATTGTAACTGGTTGTTTGGGAGGGGGTGGTGGGGGAGTGTTGGTTTTTTGTTTCCTTTCTCAGGAAGGCGCTATATTGCAAGACATTTTTATTGATGTGCTGGACTTGGAGGGGGGGTTGGTTCTTCTTTCTGTTTCATGATGGGGGTAGGGAGTTGAGGTTGATGAGCTGGAATGTCAATGGGTTGGGGGACAAGATTAAGCGCGGGGGTGGTGTTGCAACTCCTGAAGCGGCACTCTCCGGACGTGGTTTTACTACAAGAAACCCACTTGGTTGGTAATACATGTTACGCCATGAATAGAAAGGGATATCGTTTAGTTGCTCATGCTGGGTTTTCATCCGGATCCTGTGGGGTTGGAATCCTCCTTAGGAACTCTCTTCCGATCGAAGTGGAATCAATGATCCTTGATGAGAGAGGACGCTATCTGGCTATATCGGGACGGTGGGAGGGCCGCATACTTTCCCTGGTGTCTGTTTATGTTCCTCCTGGCCTACAATCTTCTACCTTTGCCGACCTGGGGCGGGTTCTACTCGATCTCCCTGGGGGGTTTATGATTCTGGGTGGTGACTTTAATTCAGTGGTATCTGGTGTGTTGGATAGGTATCCACCTAGGGATCTAAGGGGGGCTCAGGGCTGGCTGCCTGACTTCATTGATACGATGGGCATGGTAGACTGCTGGAGATTGCTTAATACTACTCAACGGCAGTATACGTTTCTTTCCGGCGTCCATGGTAGTCTCTCCAGGATAGACTATGTACAGGCATCCTATGTTGCGGACGTCAGGCATATGGCTCGGGGTATTTCCGATCACTCCCCGCTTTGGTTTCGGTTTGAATTGGCACCGGGCGCTGAGGGGAGGATAGCTCCTATTAACCCTTGGTATTTTCGTAAATCCCAAGACTCGCAGTGCACTAGTAAAGGCATTAGAACATTATTTCTCTGAAAATGAGGGTTCGGTTTCTTCCTCGATATCGCTGCGGGAGGCTTTCAAAACTGTAATCAGAGGTTAGGCTCTCTCTTTAATTGCTGGTGTTAAAAAACAGAAGGAAGAGGCTGTGGTGAGAATAGAGACAGAGATAGCTGATTTGGAATTAGAATTGGAGCAAGAAGTTACCCGCTCTAGACTGCATGTCCTACGCTTGAAGCAGCTGGACTATAGAACGTTGGTAACGGATGGTGCGAAGGCCCTTAGTCGGGAACAACAGGGGCGTCTCTATGATGTTGGGGACAAGGCGAGCAAATTGATTGCATGGTTGGACAGAAAAGACAGAGCCAGTCGTGTGGTACCGGAAATCGAGGTAGAGGGTGGGGTCATGGTCACCGACCCGCGGGAGATATTGGCATGCTTCGCTGATCATTTTAGATCTGTGTACTCTTCCGTGTCAGATAGACCGGAGGAGGACTCATGTTTGTTGTTTCGAGATATTGCGATCCCGTGCCTGTCTGTGGTGGACAGGGACCTTATGGATGGTAAGATCACTGCAGATGAGGTGGCGTTGGCAATGCGTTCCCTGAATTCTGGTAAGGCGATGGGTCCCAACGGTCTCCCGATTGAGCTCTATAAGCTTCGCCCGGATAGGATTGCTCCGTATTTGAGAGACATGTTCTTGGAGTCCCGGGATCGTGGTCTCCTCCCTCGTGAACAGAGATTGGCATCGATAGTAGTGATTCATAAGGAAGGAAAACCTAGGAATAGGTGTGTTTCGTATCGGTCGATCTCATTGTTAAATGCTGAACCTAAGATTCTCGCTAAGTTGTTGGCTAATAGACTGATAAAGGTTATTGGCGATCTGGCTCACCCAGATCAATCGGGCTTTATCCCGCACAGGAATACGGCGCTGAACCTTAGGCGCTTGCACGGAGCACTTGCGAGGGCCTCGACACTGCGTGAACCAGCCATTTTGGCATCATTAGATGCCACAATGGCGTTTGATACTGTTGAATGGCCGTATTTGTGGGCGGTGCTAGCTAAATTCGGTTTCGGTTCAGATTTCATTAGCTGGGTGCGTCTTCTCTATGCAGACCCTCTCGCCCAGATTGTAGTTAATGGTCGCGTCTCGGAACCATTTTGTCTCGGGCGGGGTACTCGCCAGGGTTGCCCGCTGTCACCTCTTTTATTTGCGTTGGCCCTCGAGCCTCTCGCGGATTGGATCCGCTGGGAGCCCTCGATGAGGGAAATTAACTGGTCTCTGCAGTTTGAGGACCGTATCTCATTATATGCAGACGACATTTTGCTGTATTTGACCTCCCCCAGGAAATCTTTAATAGTACTCTGTGATGTTCTGACCTCCTTCGGCAGAAACTCTGGCTTGGTCATTAACTGGGCGAAATCCTATTTGTATGTTCTCAGTGGCGAGATACCAACCCTACCGCGTAACTGTCCTATCCAAATTGCTCCGGATGGGTTCCAGTATCTCGGAATTTATATTTGTATGGATCCTGGGGTTCGATACGAGAGAAACCTTCTCCCTCCTTTGACTCGGCTAAAGCGAGATGTTGCGAGCTGGCGGAAACTTCCATTGTCAATGCTTGGGCGGGCGGCCCTTTTTAAAATGATGTCTCTCCCTCGTTTTCTATATGCCCTTCAAAACACGTTTGATATCATCCCAGCTAGTTACTTTCGTTCTGTGGAGGAGCTACAGCGTACGCTGTTGTGGGATGGAAGACCGCGTATTGCGCTGGCCAAACTAACGCTCCCGTGGTATAACAGAGGTATCGCTCTCCCTGATATTAAGAGATATTACTGGGCTTCGCAGTTGGATGCCATCGATCCCGGTATGTACGGCCCTGAGTTAAACCCTGGTTTTGCCATGGATAGGTGGTTACTTCCTGTCGGCAATTATTATAGAGCGTTGTACTCTGGTTCAGTGATGAAAGCTTTGACAGGGCCGACCAAGCGGATGTGCGGATCTGGCGCGATGCCACTAGTTTGTTAGGGTGGAAGGACGGTCTGACTTTGGCTACCGCTTTTTGGCTCTGACAAGTTTGGTAAACTGTGGAACACTAAGGGGTTTGACAAATGGGACCTTATTGGCATTTCCAAGGTGGGAGGCCTATGGGTGAAGGGACAGGTGAAATCGTTCGTGGACTTGCAGATCGAGTTTGAATTGGGAAGGACGGAGTACTTTCGTTATGTTCAGATTCGGCATGCGCTAATGTCTGTTTTGACGGAAGGGGAGGTGATACCGGAATCTACCCCCTTAGAGGATCGTATTTTGGATGGCCATATGCCTGACAGTACTATTTCCCTGGTGTACAAGAAACTGATTAATCAGAGGGCGGACCTTCTATTGCAGCTGCGTGATCAATGGACCCGTGACGGCCTTGAGCTTGATGATGATGACTGGCAATCGGCGATCTCCTCACCAAAGGAGGTAGCGATTCCAGCACGATTGAGATTAGTCCAGCTCAAAATATTACATAGGATATATGCCACAGGTCCCTGTCTGGTCCGTATGGGCTTTTCTGAAGAGGGTCTGTGTCGGCGGGGTTGCGGTCAGTTAGGGACGTTCCTCCATGTCATCTGGGAATGTCGGGAGGTGTTAGATTATTGGAGTAGGGTCCATATAACGATGCAGGAGGTCAGGGGCGTGGCTCTCTTACTGGAGCCCAGACGCTGCTTATTAAATGTTTGGGAGCCCACTGATCATAATGTGGCACAGACTCAATGGGTGACTCTAGGGGCCATGATAGCTAAAAGGAACATTATCCAGTTGTGGGGGTCCCAGAGACCTCCTACACTTGATGTATGGGTAGAAAACATGGATTGGTGCATGTTCAGAGAGAAAACAGTGTACTTGGCTCGGGGTCGACCCCGGAAATGGCATAAGATTTGGGGCCCTTGGAACCGATATAGAGGAGATATATGTGCTCCACCTGTGCCTGCGGTCCCTGATGTTCTGCTTTCCCCCTGACCCCTTATTGTTATTGATACTTTCGTAGGATTTCTGTGCTCCTTTCTCCTCCCCCTTCCCTCGTCCATGTAATGTTTATTGTAATGTTGGAAGATATGATGCTCAACCCTCGTAGAGTCACTGCAATTTTATATCCTGTAAATGCCTTGCTTTGTTTTTCTTCAATAAAAAGAAATATAAAAAAAGAAGTGTGCAACTTCAGCACCAAAGGCATTAACAACCTCCCCCAGGCTTCTCAGAAAGAGGGAGTGGACGGAAGAGCATTTCACATATTCTGTCCTTCTTCGTCCCTCAATGGTTAATAGACAAAGCACTTTGGCCATTCGGAATATAATTATAGCACTGGGGAAATGAGAGTTAGGAATGAAGGGAAAATAGAGGCGGAGGAAGAAACAGGAAGATGCGGAGAACATGATACAGAGGAAAAAGGAGGCATAAAATATGGATGAGATGCAAAGGCATTAGAGAGGTGGGTGTTCTAATGTGGTGTTCAGTAGTTGGTGTGTGGGAATGTATTTCTTACTTTCCCTAGACCCCATGACACTCTTGTTATGACACCCTCACTGACATTTCATTAATAGTTAAGTTTGCAGTTACAGCTGTAGATTGGCATATGCCTTTCATCACTGAATATATGGTTAGATTATCCTGCCAACTTGTTCAGACAAGACTTAACTAAGAACTTGACATGCTGGCTTCTGTTAACGCATCAATATCCAAATTCACACATGAGCACATTGTCTTTACTTATTTGCCAACTTTACTGAACTCCTGATCAACTTTGAGCAGTTATTGTGCAGAGACCATAGTTTAAATTACTTCTCTGATGAAAGTGAGTTCTGTAAAAACTAGCCTTTCTTCCACACGGAGAACACTACATACTGTAAAAATATAAACCCTAACCTGCTGATTGCAAAAGTGCCTCTGAACTTATCAGAACCTTGAGCAGCTTCAGACTGTCATTAAGCTGATATACAGACAATTGCAATTTAATAAATTGTGGATAGTTACTGAACCTCTCTAGGGCCCATATGTATGAGCACATTTTCCCATAGACACAGAATGGGTGGAACCCTTTGATACAGCTGGCCCTTAGTGTGGTATTTTCAACAGAAGGACTGCATCAACCATGTATGCTGATAGGTGACAAAAACTTGGAGAAAGGTTTGCAGGGTGAAGGGGTGGAAACTGATATAATGCATCTGACCAACAGGCTATGGATAGAAGGAGAATAGAGGTAGTCAGAGGTAGGGCTAGCTAGACAGACATCTACTTGAATAAATGTGTGTTTGGCAATTCTCTCATTAGACAAAGCCAGAATCTATGCAAAGAGGAAGAGAGCTCCACAGGCATGAGCCATGTATAAGGAAGGTCAAGTTTTTTAAAAAATGTTGGAACAACTCAGTGCGATATATTGTAAATTAGTCCTGAAAACTTTAGATGCCTGGTGGGAAGATGAGGGACAAACAACTTTGTAATTTGTAGCTCGGCCATGTAAGACTTTGTGCTTTGAGGAAGATGAATTTGAAATGTTCTCTTTATTTTACAAGGAGTCAGTGGAGCATTTTAACTGTAGGTGTGATGTGGCTAAGTTATTTCATGCTGAACAGAAGGGTAGGTTAGTTCAGGTACGTGTTTAGAAGGGCAACGTTTCTCTTTCACTAAACAGAGCAGAATATTTTTTTTTAAATTTAAACGCATATGCTACAAAATGAACAAAATGTATGTCATACAATATATTACTTGTGTGCCTGACTTAGCAACTCCACTGCCACTATGTCAGCACTGAATGAAGGAAACACCATGCAGTGAGCACTTCTCCTCTCATGCCAATGAAGAGTTTGTACTACACAACCAAGTGACCATTATCCACCTGTCAGCTGGCTCCACCCATCCATGTCCAGGCTACAAGCTACTACTTGCTCTTCTGGTGAGATTTTGCACTGGGCCTTTATTGGCAAATTCAGCACCCTTGCAACCAATGGGCAGGGTAGAGTAGGTGCATGGGGAACTTGAGAAATACATGTGTACACCAGCCATTGAGGGTCAAGTGGTAGCCGATCTATTTTGAAATTAGAATTGCACCATATGCTACAGCACAACCGAAATGACAAGATGCAGCTCATTCCATACTATGTGAAACACCCACTGAGCTCTGCTCTGTGTGCCCTGTGCAACCTACCATCGCCTTCACAATGCTGCTTGCTATGGTGTTATATCAGAATAATTCTATCTGGCAAAAATATTGTGTCCTAAATGTGGTCTACAAAATTATGACCCCATTAGACTTAATAATACAAAATATACACACATTGGAACAATATTTTGTAAACTATATTGTGAACACAATATTTATGTCAGAGAATATTTCTGCATTACTGTATGTGACTGGGATCTCCAGTCTCGAAGATTTGCGCAATATTTTATTTGAAACACAATTGTTTCTTCACAATCTTGTCCGTAGATTCAATAATAGTTGCAAATAATCAGGTTACCTTAGATTTTTCTTTATTTATATTATTCTCAATATCATTACTTCATAATTCAATTAGATCAAATGTTTCTCCACATTGTAACTCGAATCGATAAATGCTTTAAACAACACCCAATGCATTTCGGGTCGTAAGGGAGACCCTTCTTCAGGGGTTTGTAAAGGAAAGATACAGGACCAATTCAGTCATTATAAATTAAACTAACCGACATAACCATCATACAGTTAGCAATAACCAATGTACATTGTCTATAATGCATCTTATATACATCTGTGATCGTGTTGCTATCGTGATAACCTTGTGGCCTTCCTTAACATAGCGGATTGATGGGGCAAGCAAAAAAATGCTTATTAGCAAAAAGTATTGAGTTACGGAAAGGATGCTGTCTTATGGATGAGGGCTTTGTACGATATTTAAATGTTCAGCGACACTTAGGGGGTCATTAGGATGGCGGATTTCCCGCATACTCCGGGCCGGCGGAAGCCACCGCCGGCCCGGAGTATGCGGGAAATCCGCCGAGGAGGCCTGAAAGACCCACCGCCAAATCAGGATGGCTGGTGGGTCTCCCAATCCGTCCGCCGCTTTTCCGCCGCGGTCGGAAGGCGACCACGGCGGAAAAGCAATAACATGGCTGGCGGTGTCTGTCAGACACCACCAGCCATATTAGGATGCAGGGTGAGTCATGCTTTTCCGCGGCGGCTTTTCCGCCGTGGAAAAGCATACGGACAGTCACTTTGGGGGCCCGTTGCGGGCCCCCTGGGTGAAGGTTGCGTGGGGGGTGCACATGGGGAGTACCTATGGTACCCCCCTGCCCTTGCGTGCACGAAGCGGCAGGCACCACGCGGTGCCTGCCGCTTTGTGCATGCAAATGCACACCTTTCGTTTTTTGCATTGCGGCGGATGCTGCTTCAAGCAGCATCCGCCGCAATGTAAAACATACAGGATGTGACCGCCAGGGTGGCGGTCACATCCTAATTGCTATGGAGGGACCGCCGCTGCCCATGCGGACGGTCCCTCCAACTCAGGGGTGGCGGACGGACGCAAGTCCGTCCGCCATCCTAATCGGCCCCTTAGTATGTGGTCATCATTGCCTTAGAGAAATACTCGCATTAGTGAAGAGAAATAGCTAAGCGGAAGACATTCATATTTACACGGAGCACGTTCATGTTAGTATAATATGAGCATCGTGCCAGGCTAGTACGCTGCGATGCGATATAACTAGTGTTTGTATTTACTAATGGTTGTTTGTTAAAGCGTTCGCGTTCACCATATTATTTCTACGCTTCCTGATGCGGAATTCTGGAAAACTGTGAAAACCAATGACGTGCGTCTATAATGAACCTTCCGCGATCATGTGATACGAGTGTTTGGCTTCATTGTAGGTCACATGATGAGTGTGTCCAATGGAAATACTCAAATTTCTCGGAATCAATGCGAGAACCTTAAATATGAATTTTAAGTATTAGGTTCATGTTTTAATTAAAATTTTTGTTATAAATGAAACAAGGCAAAAACGTCCTACGTACTGTGTTAACTTTCCCAGTCCAAAATACTGGGAAGATTCTAAAAACTAAAGCCCGTAGTCATGTGATAGGAGGATGAGGCTTCACCATAGGTTACGGGTGTGCGACACCATTCAGTTGAATGTGATTAAATCTACAATGCAGGAGGTCAGCATAGGATGTTGAGATAAAATTAAGAGTTGCGTCACAAATGGCATTCAAAATATATTCACTGTGTGACATGTGAGTACATATTCACCATATATGAAAATCATGTCTATTCGGGAATTAAGAGTAAATGAAGACATTGATTTGCAAAACTATGACAATTAGAGAAAACATGCATATTCCACCCTGTCATTCATCCCAAAAGGTTATAATGAGTTCAATTTTTAATCCAATAAAATTCCGCTCTTAAGCTTGATTTATGTGGGTCCATGTCACAGCGTTGTTGTACTACTTCCAGTATGGTGAATATTATCTGTGATATCTGGTGTTTCGCCTCTTGCCAATGTACTGCTAGTGTTGATTTCATATTTTTCAATCTTATCCTACTCTCATCCTCAGTCATTCTTATTTTGATTTTCCTCTCCGTTTGACCTACGTATATCTTGCCACATGGACATTTAATGGCATATAAATGTTTTTAGTATTCCAGGTGCTTGAATGGCGTAAAGGTATTTTATTGCCTTTCATGGGGTGCAAGAATTCTTTTCCTATCATCACATTATTGCAATGCACACAATTTTCACATTTATTCATTCCCTTATAGTCTTTGATTGTATCTTTCTTATGGTTGAGTAATTCTTTTAAGTATTTTGATCTTTGGAATGCGAATGTGATGCAATCGTTGAATAAACCTTGTAGATCTGGTTCCGTGATGATTAAAGGCCAATGATTCATGATGATATTCTTGATTTTTTTAGCCTGAGTGGAAAATTTCAAGACGCAGATGGTTTTGTTTCCTACACTGGGTGTTTTAGGTGTTAATAAAGTTTCTCTTGACATCTGACTGACTCTCTTAATGGATTCATTTAAAATGCTTTCAGGGTAGCCTCGTGCTTGATATTTTGATGCTTGGCTCTGAATGGTTTCAGATAAATCTGTAGAATCCGAGGTGATGCGCTTCAACCTGATAAACTGTGAAGTAGGCAAATGTTTTTTCAAGGCTTCTTGATGGAAACTTTGGAACAGTAGACATGTGTTTTTGACAGTTTTCTTAGTGTACACTTTGGTGGTTATCTTGTTGTTCTCCAGAGTGACTAAAACATCGAGGAATGCTATTTGTTTTTTGGAATGGAATAAGTGAACTTGATTCTCTCCTGGTAAGAATTCATTATTTCAATGTTTCTTTGCAACTTTGCTTTCTCGACGTTCCATATGATAAATGTATCATCAATGTATCCTTTGAATACGATTAAGAGGTTTGTCCATTCGGGATTCTCCAGTATACATTGTGTTTCAAACTTTGACATAAAGATATTAGCATAAGATGGTGCTCCGGCAAATCCCATTGATGTTCCGTTGCATTGGCCAGAGAATCTTTCTTGCCATTGAAAGTAGCTGTGGTAAAGTGGAAAGTGCTCAAGCTCCATGAGGAAAATTGTATTCACTTCTTCATTTTCATCTTTTAATAGGCACCATTCCAAGGCTTCAAGGCCTTCGTTGTGTGGGATGGAGGTGTATAGCGCAGTGACATCCACTGTACATAGACAACCACTCTGCAGAATCATTCGTGTTAATGCCATTGAGGGTGTTCAAAAAGGATGTGGTGTCCTTTATGTACATGTTACAACTTTGGACCAAGGGCTGTAGATACCAATCAACATATTTCCCGAGAGGTTCCGAAATAGAGCCACAAGCTGAGACTATGGGTCTGAAGGGGGGCTTCATTGCGTCTTTGTGTACTTTTGGTAACATATACAGTTGTGGTCTTCGTGGACATTTAGTCTCAAGATATTTGTAAGTTTTGTCATTTATCCATTTCAATTCAAGAGCATGATCTAGAATTTTCTTCAATGTAATTTGGTAAGTTTGTGTGGGGTCATTTTCCAATGGTATGTAGATTCCTTCAGTGCTCAAGTGATCTTTAACGCTGGTGATGTAAAACTATGTATCCATTACAATAAGAGCACCACCTTTGTCTGCTCTTTGGAAGGTCAGGTTTGGATCTTTTATGAGGCTTTGCAAGGTGCTCCATTAATTTTTTGAGAAGTTGCTATATTTTGTCTTTGAGAAATCAATTTTTGGGATGTCAGACAGAACCACTCTTTTAAATGAGTCGATCATTTTGTGTGATGTTGGTGCACTGTAGTGTAGTTCCTATTATCCCAATAGGCTCTGCGCATTGGAATAATACCTTCAATCGTATAGACCTAGGACGGAGGTTAACTAGGTCTTCTACTGACGATATTAGACTTAAAGTTTTGGGTTTGCCAGCTAGCTCAGAGTTCACTAGAAACTTTCTCGAATAGGCAAGGAGGAGTTTAACCTCCCTGGATAGACAAGAAGGGATTTAGTTTCTGACAACCATAGAACATGACAACTTTGCTCTCCCCTAATCAAGAGTGTATCTCTAGAGTCGTGTGAAAACAAAAGACAACTTATTTTACTCAGTCAGTTCAGTGCATTCTTAGTTTCACCAGATTGTAGAGAAAAGGAAGAGACGGGCGTGTTCAATAAAAGATGTTATTTATTGATCAGTCTCTTTTCTCGTACAAGAGAAATTAATCGATATTATTGCAATACTTATGGTTAAGTAAAGTGCATACAATAAAAGCAGAAGTATAAAATAATACTGTAAAAGCATTGATATGGTTTCTAAGCCATATGATATTTAAAATTGATAAAATAGATACATACATATATACATTTGACTAATCGTACTCAACTGGTGCTTCTAACCACGCCTACCCCAGTGTACCTGACCTAAGCCTAATACGTGGGCGGGAGTAGATAAGTAGCAGTTTAAGTTAAGTTTGTTTTGCCAAGTGCCTGACTCAAGAATTCTCTGCAAGGGGTTATTCAGTTCTGTACCTGAGATCTAGAATGGTTGAGGGCTGGTATCTCTCGTCTCTGGTCTTGATATTCCAGCTGCCTGCGAGGGCCGCTTGGAAGCGCCGGAGCTGGATTTCTCGGCAGGAGAAAAAGCAGCGTCTCGTTCTCAGCGCGTCAGGAAGGCGGGGCAGCGCCAGCGGGGTCCGCTCTGTGCTGGCCTCTTCGGCAAGTCTCGCTGCTCCGATCTCGTCACCACCGCGTGTGTTTGCTTAAGGCAATGTCGGTAATATTTATACCTGTAAGGTGCCGAGATTGACGTAAGGATGGACATAGATACATCAATAAGGATGTCATACGAACTGGTCGTTAGCACATTCTTTACTGAAGTTCTCTGTGAAATCAAAACAATGGCCGTAGGGATTTTCCCAGGTTGTCATAGGTTTGATTTGTTTTGAGAACTCCGTATGCCTTATCAGGGGTTGGAGGAATAGCGCTTGTCTAATTAGATGGCATGCGTTATGACCTAATCAGATAACACGTTTCTGTGCCGTGGTGTGGCTTAATCAGATAACGGTTTTTGCACCGTGGGATGGCTGCTAGGTAATTATTAACCAGAACAGGGTCAGAAAAAGGGGGATCGATACAGAACCTATAGGAATACATGACACCCACTCCACGCAGACTATGTCCATATTTACAAGATCTAGGCATAGTAAATATACAGTAGTGTATGTGTATACCGTACCACCCCAAAATACATTTATATGCATTTCGAAAGTATGTAATATACGAGAAAAAAATAATCATATGCACCATATGCACTCAAGCAGTAGAGAAATGTTAAATTAATCACGCATATTCATACATCATTATTAATAAAATGTGAAAATAACACATGAAATGGCTCTTAATACAGAAGAAAAAAAATGCGAGACCATTTCATCACAAAATAAAATTTCCATGAACATGTAATAGGGCAGCTAATGTCTCTAAAGTTCCTAAAATAGAAATTCAGTTCTCTAAGAATAGTTTCTACTTTAAGCAGAAGATAAGTGTCCCGAAAAATTGCAAAAAAATATTTTGGGGATTGTGAAAAAATCTGCTGTCCATGCTGGAGAGAAAAATTGTTCATGTTACTTTATCATTAAAGTTGAAGGCCAAATTCAGGGTGATGGGAACGCCGTGTGCTAGCTTGCTCAAAAGTCATTATTTCTGCTCTGGTGAGAACATCATATTATTTAGACTGTCGAAAAAGCTGTCAACAGCTTCCTGTGAGAGTTCCACTAACTCGGAAAAAGATGTTACCATGCATTCATGAGCATGATTGCCTCCATTGATGTTTTGATCAGCATAGCTGACAGAAGGTCGTACCTGATCGATGCTGCTTTCATCTTGAACCTCACTACCCCTCAATCGTAGTGGTGAAGTCTCTACGAATGCCGTCATCAGGATTGGTAGCCGCTGGGGACAGCACAATGCATGAGCCGTGACCGGACCCAACAAAGTTTCTGCATCCATTGGCGCATCCGATTGTAGCGTCAGACAGGTGTCCAACACGCATTCTTCTCCGCATAGCAAGCACCTTAATACAGGTAAAACACAGCTTTGCCACATTGGTCTAAATGAAAGAAACCAAGTCATGTTCAGGTCTCTAAGCCGGGATAGTCCCAATATTTTAGATATCCGGTCCCGGTATCCAATGGCTAGGATTGTTTCTTCCCTTGTCGCAGGTGTTTTGTCTGTGACACGGTTTGCCATAGCGAAATAACAGGATCAAAAATAGGATTCCTGCCACTAGTCCCAAAAGGAGAGGAAGTCCACCAAAGATGGAATGGACGAACTCCGGAAAAATACCCAGAATGGCTTTAAATGGTGTTAAAGCCCCCGAAAACACTGTCTTAAATACATTTGAGACTCCACTGGTATCAGAAATATTTAAGATTTCGTTCAGGATTTCTGCGAAATGTATGGGGGAATTAGTTGATAACAATGAATGAATCTCTGCCGTTGTCCTTGCAACTTGGAGATCATACGTTTCTTTTGATGACGTGAGCCTGGTCGGCGTCTGAAGGAGCACTGTTTTCATTCTGCTTAAAGTATCAATTCGAATAGAAGCAATTTTCAAATTCGGCCATAACCTTGCCTCCCTGTCTGGCATTGCGCTGGGGAACAATACTCGTTCACAGCACATGACCTTCGCAGTCGTAGTTATGAGATAAGGTATTCCGGGCACCAAACTACAACATCTGCGGTCTACAATCATAATGTAACTCCCGTTCGATAGTCTCCTAAAGAATGGTTCTATTTGTGTCGCAGGTGTGCCTAGCTGGTGACATGAAAGGTTATTTGAGGACCCTTCACAGGCTCCGTGTAAACTAATACCATTACACAGAAGTGTACCGCTTAGTGACATCGCACAATTATTGCCACTAAGAAACACTTTCCGGCCTTTATTACTGACACATGCATGTGAATAGGGCAAGTTCCATGTTGACTTAATGTACCCTTTACCCAATTTTTCGTACATGCCGGCCTGTATATATTTTTGGCAGTATTGAAACCTGAAAGTAGATATTGGAATATTAATTATCCCATGTATTATCCATTCACTGACAGGTCGTTCTGACATTGTCAATGGTAATCTCTAGAGTTTCTCAATGCTCAGGATTGTATAATCAGCACCCTTCTGTGCCATACTGATTTGTTTATCAGTAAGGTTAAAGATATTGAATAGTGACGTTGTGTTGATTAAACGCCAAGGCACATAGCCTGAACGCAGATTTTGTAACGTCCAGCCAAGCTGTACAATAGAACGCAATTGGGACTGACCGTGTTGTAACAACAGTAAGTCTTGCGATATTATGTCGATTGCTGAAGACACAATGCTGTCCAAAGAGTATATTCTGGAGGACAGAGTCATTAACCCATTGTCCACTACAGAAAGTGATTTTTCCAAATTAATACGGTCAATTTCCCGTATTCTCTCTGACGTTTCAATTTGACTTATTTTCCAGGCTTCGTTATAAGCTGCATATATAGAGGCTGCTATGAAGCGTTTCTGATGCTGTTTGCGCGGTCCCATAATGAAATCACGCAAGTCAGCACCATCAGTAAGTAAAGTTAGGTGTTGCTTAATTTCTGCCAGTGTGGATGTTTGTAGCCATTGAAGGCAGAGCTTGCCCACACTGTACGTGGTAATTATCCCTGGGTGTTGTCTTTGGGAATATCTAGGGTCTGGCCTGGTCAATGTGAACCCCTGGATTTTGTTCAGGAATCTGTCTTGACAGTTATTAGTATCTGTGGGCCAGATCAACCACTGTTTCCAATCAGGATGTGTTCTGTTTTGGCTTAATATATGGTTTACGTCTATCTCCTCATCTATAGATATATTACTGTTCATTGTTGGCTTTGGAATAGACGGTTTGTTTTAAGTCTTTGATTTTGGCTAGGCCAAGACAGGTAGTTTGTTGAACAGTGTCATTCAAAAATATAATTTGTTCTGGGATCATGCAGGCTCTAAACAATGCTTCTATACCTTGTACTTGCCATTCTTTTGTACCCCAAACACTTTTTACTTCAACATTTTTGTCCCAGTAATCAAAACCAAATGTACTCATTTGCACAAAAAATGAGTCTGAATATATCAATTTAGTATTTGTAAGCATGGTCTTTGTACCTGTCTTATTCGATAATTTGAAATAAAATGTTTCTGCATTACTTGTGTTGAACCCTGAAAAATATGAATATTTGTCATAAAAAGTTCTTGAGCTACCTTTTGGAGGGGTTGCACAGTGTTCCCATTGATTATAATTTAAGACATTTATAGGTTGTGCAGATTTATGCAGATAATGATTACTATAGTGATTATAGCAGAACTTTTTATCATAATTAGACGAACCCTGCAAATAATCATGTTTTGTAAATTTAGCAGACATCACTAGGTCAGACATCATATTATTAATGCTTTCAACGTCCCAATCATCTGCAACTGAGCTTGGTTTTACAAAGTCACTCAATGAGATCTTGATTTGATGTGGATACTTCAGGATTTCAACCGGACCATAGATTTCATAATCAGTATTGTCCCATGCTACCCCACCGGGTATAGGATTGGCTGTGAAGTTGACTGAAGAAAGTTCTCTTTTCTCGACGTGTGAAGACGTGTGTGGTTTGAGGACCAAGTTGATTTTCTGGCTTGCTGTGTCCATTTTAGCATATTTTCCCTCAATGAAATGTCCCAAACATAGTACCATGATGAGCCAAAGTATGAGGATAAGTGCACCTAAAGCCACCCAGAATTCAATCCATGGAGAAATCAGATAGGTTTCTTTCAGATGTTGAAAAAGTTCCTTAGCTTTGTCTTTAAAGGTTTTTGTTGATGTTTGTTCCTTTGATTCACTCAGGTTTTCAGATGAATCATTGAAGTTGATGAAGTAACCAGATGCCGTTCTGTCTATTGTTCCTATTGCTTCAGGATTACTGTTTGCTTTATTAGCGTGTTTTGTTGCAGCAGCATAGTCATTTGTTACTTCATTGTAGATTGGTGTGTCTCTGCTAAATGTTTTTATTTGGGTTTTTAGAGGTTTAAGTTCCATAGCATTGTTGCATAGTCCTTGTTGTTGTTCTGTTGGCATTTCAAATGTGAGTAGCCTCTTAGATTGAACCTCTGTGTTTGTAGCAAATCTTGGTGTTCTACTACTTATCGGGAGTCCACTTGGCCTACTGTTTGTTATCGGCCACATGATTGTGGTTTTACCAGGTCGATTGATACAACTCTGTTCTCCTTTTTACCAGCAAGGGGCGGTAGTACTACTGATCTTGTCCCGTTGATAGACAAGACAGGAACTGCTTTTCTGTAGGAAGGCCCAAATTCCTTCTTTACCGCGATCTTTTCTCTGACTAGATCCCCGACTTTTGGAATCCAGACAGGTCTTGCTGGGACAGGTGGTTTTTCTTCAGTGGTTGTTGGCTGTTGTTTCAACTTTATGTTGCTCAGGTCTTTCCTTGTTTCGTTTAAGTCCTGCAAAATAGCCAAACGATCTTTGATATCAAAGCTTTTTTCTTTAACCACTGAAGTCTGACTGTCAAGATCTAAGACCATCATTCTAGTTCCAAACAATAATTCGTACGGACTGAATCCCCTCAGAGAATTTCTTGGCAGGTTGTTTAGACTACGTTGGACACTTATTAGATGTTTGACCCACCCAGCTCCCGAACCTAATACCTTCGCTGTTATAGATTACTTTATGCCTTTGGTTTTTTCTTTACACCATCCCGTTCCCTCAGGTAGGAAGTGAGAAGAGTCCCGCTATGCTATGCTCATTTGGCCATGTTTTTCCACACGCTTTAGGGCAAGAGGAAAAAACATTTAGCCAAACATAGCATGCTTCTAGCGTATATGCCATTATAGACTCGCAAATCTTTTTATAACAGTCCAGACGTCAGCCGAGTGCTGGGGTCTACATCACAAGTGGAAAATAGTCTTTATATGTTAATTGGACGCATTAATTTTTATTGTTGATCCATTCTGGAGTGAAACGCCATGGTAGTATACCGTTTCTCTCGCCACTGCGATCTCTATTGCAGTCTGGGCAGTTCTTTACAAAGATGTGATGATGCAGGCTCATACCTGGCCACCAGTACACTGATTGTAATTCTTCCAGGGAATCTTTTAGTTTGAGGTGTCTGAGACCCTCACCCATATGTGCGTCTGCTATTAACAATCCTCTCCTGTCCGTGTTTGGAATCACTCTGTCCCCCACTCCAGGGATTCGAGCAAAAGGAACGGAGTTTGCATCGATTATGTATGTATAATTGAGTGGATAGTTGATCGGTAGTGCTGAGCAGTCGCCTTTTGATGACGTTTTCACCGCCAGCACTGTTTCACCGTCAATGTATTTTACTGTACGCTTTTTTCTAACTACGGAAGCCGATTCAGTTGCTACTGTTGTGGCTGTCTCAGCCAATGAATTCTCTGCAACGTGAACGCCATCACGCTGATGACTCAGTGAGTGTATCACGTGAGTTTTTGGTAGTTCTTTCTGCAAAAGAACTATTTGTTTCCAAAGCACTTTTTGCTTTATTGTTGCACCTGTGTCATCTTTGTAACCGTTTTGAATCCATTTCTGCAAATTGTTGTTATATGATTTGACGCAGTAATATGAATCGGACACTATAAGTGTCGGGAATTCGCGATCTGCATTATCTAGCGCCATTTTCAATGCTATTATTTCAGTTTGTTCTTCTGAATTTGTTTCTACTGAGTGTGTTTTTACTAGCAGAGGTCTCAGTTTCCCTCCGTGCCACACTTCTTTTCTGATTTCACATGTGGGGTTATATGCTTGTTCTCCCCACCCTGGGGGTTGAGCATGGCCGTCTGTATAGATTACACAGGCGTACTGTCGTACGGGCCGAATGTCGATTGGCAGAGGGTATGTCATTTCATATTCTAGATATTTTAATTCCTTTAATTTTGGATCAAAGTAGTATTTTACTCTGTCCGTTGTAATTGAATTCACCCATTGTATCCATTCTGGATTCAACGCTGTTGTTGGTAAATTACATGGGGTTGTTAATGCCTCAAAGGCTGACTCCGCTGTTCTGACTGTGATACGTCTACCATCAGCGTTGTCTTTTTCTCTTGCTATAGCCGTTTGAACTGCATGAACAATGTTTTCTTTAATACTGAATTTCTTTTCAGCTTCTGTGTACAAGTGTGATTTGTATGCAATTGGTACCTTTTCTCCCTCATTAGAGGTCAGGTATGTGGATCCGCATCTTCCTGGGATGACTCGAATCACAAGATTGCGTGTGTTATCACGTGTTTCTAATTTTGTTTTAATTAACATGTCTGTTTGTAAAGATCTCAAAATTTCTGTGTGTTTTTGAGTCCAATTGATTCTTTTAAAATCTGGTTTTATTAGATCATAAAGGGGTTTGACCCTTTCTGCGTAATTTGCAATGTATGTTCTTCCGAAAATTTAGGAAGCCTAGAATTGATTGTAAGTTTTTTAGTGTTCTAGGAGCTTGGAGTACAGCACATTTCTCTAGGAAATTGTCAGCCAGGCTTTTGCCTTCACTTGATAATTCATATCCTAAAAACAGGACTGTTAGATGGGCAATTCTTGATTTTTTAAAGTTGAATTTGTAACCCTCTGCTGCGAACCCAAGTATTATGGTGTTCACTCTCTTCAAGTGAGTATCCAAGTCATCATCTGTTAGGTAAATGTCGTCGACATATGATAATGCCTCGTCATCGTATGTTTGTAGTAATTCTGTTACTCTCGTTGAGAATAATCCTGGGCTGTTCTTGTGCCCCTGGGGTAAACGGCAGAAACTTTTTTGCGAGCCATTTACCGAGAACGCAGTCAAATATCTGCTCTCTGGTGCTATATTTTTACAAAAGAATCCATTAGAGATGTCTAATGTTGTTTTGTATTTTTTGCGCACTATGTTATTCATTAGTGCAGCACTATGCGAGTTTTGCACTGCAAAAGTTTTGCAACATGAGTTAAGATGTCTGTAATCCAAAACTAGACGATATGAGTTGTCTGGTTTGGAGACAGGAAACAAAGGGTTGTTCATTTGTGAGGTGCAAGTTTCAATCACCCCCTGGTATTCAAGTTGATCTAGGATCTCTTTTACCTGTTTTTTAGCTTCTTGCTTAATTGGGTACTGCCTCTGTGCAGTAGGTTGTGATTTTAACTGGATTTTGTGAGGAGGAGAGTCCTCATCCCATCCTACATGATTTTTATATAAAGCAGGAGCTAGAGCTACTGCCCACTTTCTTGCAAGTGTATATTTTTTATGAATTGGAATATGATTTGAGAAGGCAGGCATAATTATTTCTTCGCCATGAGGGCACTCCCTGACAAACTCGGGTGGCCAGTCTCGTTCAGCTAGAAGGATGTCATAGCCCTTGGAGAGATTATCCCAAAATAAACCCCTTATTTTTCTAGTCTTATCCCCCTCTATACGTAATGTTATTTCATATATTTTGTGAGGTTTGCTAACTCTGGTGTCTGCAGTTTCCACTTGAATATATTCATTCGTGTCCACTGTCTCCAGATGATTCATAAGGACTTTGCGAGCTATGCTCACTTCTGCTGCGCTGTCTAGCATTGTCTGAGCCCATTCTCCGTTTTTCAGCTGTGTCCTCAGTATTCTCGGCATTATTGATTACTTTATTACTGGCTACCTTCTTTTTTGGAAATTGTAATTTTTTATTAAGATGAGCAGGTTCTTTGTCTTTGGACTTGACGTGCTCTTTCCTTTGTTCTGATCGTCCTCTTCTTTCCGATTTCTGCGAGGAAGTCTGAAAAGATTGAGAGGGACGAGTATCAATATCTTGATATCTATCAGGTTTCTTTATATTATCCCTATTTCTAAGGTTGTATTTTTTCCCAGAGGGCTCACTTTGGGGAGACCTGCGTCCTTGGTTCGGAGATCTTTCTCTTCGCCAAGGAGACCTTCCTCTGGACTGGAATATTTGATTGTTTGTTTCCATCCCAGCTCTTTTTTTTGAGTGTTTAAATTATTTTTAATAAATACCTTTTCAGGACTTTCAATCAGTTGAGGTTTTACCGGTATTCCACCCAGACTATCTCTTCCTAGTTCTTCATAGGATTTCTCTATGATTCTGGCAATTTCAGTTGGTTGGTCTGCTATATCTGTCTCTTTTAACCTTTGGCGGATCGCCACGTTTGCTGCTTCTCCCTTTATGTTGGCTAATAATATAGCCGAGACCTGCTTGAAGTCTTTCAGTAATTTCATACCAAGAGTTAAAGCGGGTTCTGGACCGTATTCATCTTGAATTTGTTTTAGCACATCTGGTATTACTGACATGGATGGTACACCATGTGTTTTTGTGTAAATGGAAGCAAAGACTGTACCCCAAGTGTCACAATCCTCCACGTGTGGTGCGATTCCCATTGGAAGACAGATAGTCAGAATCCTGTGTTTTTCTACCGGGGTGGTGTCTGGAAACACCGCCTCTATTTGGGTGATTTTTTGTGCTAACCAGAATGGTATTTGTTCCCGTTTAGCTAGTACTTTACCCAGGCAGGACTGTATGTTCTGTGGTGTAATTTTATTTGTGTTCCCCTGATGAGGGGTCAGCTGTGGAATTTTGATTGCTGATTGGATTGTTGAAGTCCGCATTACATATTGGACTAATTGTCTATGTACTTTTATTAATTGTTTTAGTTGTACTAGAAGAGCTGCTGCAGACATTCCTTCGATGTCTGGATGTGGTGTGTATCCGGCTAGGACCGGCCACGTTGCTCCTGGTCTACCTAGTGGACCGAGCCTGGTGATGTGATTATTATGTTTTAGGGCGCCATTAAACAAGAGCAGGTGCTCTTGGAATTTGAGTGGTACTTCCACCTCCTCGAAAGGAGTATACTCATCAGGAGGTTCCTCTGTTTTATAATAGTGGAAGTCCTTTGTTACAGCGTTTGCTGCTGGAAAGTTTATCCATGAATAGAATACCTCTGTCTGCCGATATTCGTGTGCCTCTATTACGAATATGACTGTGCCACCTCTAGGTGTCAGTCCATTTTCTATAAGTTTTAAAGTTACAGATTTCCTTTTGTTGACCGGGATGAGTATTATATCCGGGTCATTTTCCTGCAGAGTAGTATCAGCTGCTAGGAGTTCAGCTGCTATTCTAGCTGTCTCTCTTTCTTCTTCATTTTCTGACATTTTATCGACTGGAAGGTTATTCTGTTTGTTTGCAGATCAGGTCTCTTATGGAAACAAAGATTAGATGCACAATATTTTGGAACAGTGTATCCTTCAACGTTGACTAAACCAAGAACCATACATAGGAGTCTCCTCCTGCGAGGTTTGGCGGATATGACCTTTCACCCACTCCAGACGTCTTTGGAGTATTATGGGAAAAAAGGGGTTCTGTGTGAAAAAGCACGACTGAGTTACTCTAATGTCTTGCGTTAGTTTTATCGCCTATCCAAACGTTGGGCGCCATGTAGTGTAGTTCCTATTATCCCAATAGGCTCTGCGCATTGGAATAATACCTTCAATAGTATAGACCTAGGACGGAGGTTAACTAGGTCTTCTACTGACGATATTAGACTTAAAGTTTTGGGTTTGCCAGCTAGCTCAGAGTTCACTAGAAACTTTCTCGAATAGGCAAGGAGGAGTTTAACCTCCCTGGATAGACAAGAAGGGATCTAGTTTCTGACAACCATAGAACATGACAACTTTGCTCTCCCCTAATCAAGAGTGTATCTCTAGAGTCGTGTGAAAACAAAAGACAACTCTAAAAAAACAGTTGAAGGAATAACATTTTTTGCTAGACCTGACTTCTGCCATGTAACAGTGGAGAGGCGTTGGCGTCTCAGGCAATTGATTACAGCATTTCAGACGCAGGGGGCGGAGGCCTATCTAATGTTCCCAGCAAAGCTAAAGGTTATCTCTGGAGGCCGCACAAGAATGTTTTTTTCGGAAATTAAAGCAGGGGAATTTCTGACAGAGTTAAAAGAGCAAGGGGGGGCCAGAAGGAAATAGATAGGGAGGAAAGGGGGCACTAGGGAACATTAGACACATAAAATGCACGCAATGGATGTATAAGTTCTGGGTAAAAATATAAGCCTGATAGCTAAAGACAGCAGTAAGTGAGAGGGGAGGAGGGGGGTCGCGACGCTACATCGCACAGCGGACACGCATAGGTCAGGAGTGACCTATTTGCCTGTCGCAGGGGGGGTGGGGCAGCAGTCGGGGTGGTGGGGGGTTAAGGGGGGGTGGGGTGGAGTGAAAGACACTGGTGAAAGTTGGTGGTTTAACACGGTGCAGATTTGTAAAGTTTATAAGGAAACAGCAAGAAATTGTTTTGGTAAATTTAAGCTGGCTGCAGAGGTGTCGGTAAAAGCCAAATCTAACGCATGGCACTTAGGATAATGACGATCAATGTCTGTGGTTTAAACAATAAGGAGAAAAGACAGAAGCTCTCCGCATTGCTGCGATACTGGAGAATCGATATAACATGCTTACAGGAAACACATGTGGCAGTTAAGGACAAATTTATTTTGGACCAAATGGGGTTTGAGGTTCTGGCTTATACGGGACAAGAGGGGAGAAACAAGGGAGTGGCTATCTTGGCTAGAAAAGGTATTGCAAAAATCATAAAGAAAAAGGGAGATCATGATGGGAGATGGTTATTGTTAGATATAGAGACCACCGCAGGAAGATGTACACTGGCTTCTCTGTATGGACCAAACGAGGATGAGCCTGATCTATTTGAATTTATTGACAATGAACTAGCGGTGTGGCCAGAGCCTGTGATTTGCTGCGGGGACTTTAATATTAATGGATTCAATGGTCTAATAAATGGGAGGGGGGGCAGATATCAAGGGAGGAAAAAGAAGGTGTTCAAAGCTGTACAAAATCTGGCTCTCCATAATGCATTGGTGGACGCATGGGCGGAATTCAATCCTGTAGGTACAGGCAGCACTTTTTACTCAGCTCCTCACCAAACAATAGCCAGGCTGGATTATTTTTTTATCTCCAGTTCACTTGTTGGCAGAGTTAAGATAGAATGTTTTCCCAGAATAGGGTCAGACCACAATCCGTTGGTTTTAAACTTAGCAGCGCTCCAAAAAACAGAAAAGGTAAATTCAACATGGACGTTTGAGAGAGGGTTGCTGAAGGAGGAGGAATATATTACTAGAATGAAAGAATGGATAACGCAATTCTGGGACATAAATAGATACTCAGCCTCAGCAGATATGGTGTGGGACAGTTTCAAGGCAGGGGTGAGGGGAGAGACACTAAGTTATACTCTGGTAAGACGCAAGCAGGAAAAAGAGAAGGTGGAAGAGGAGATTAGAACTCTGATGGGTCTGGAAAGAGCATTAGTGGAAGCAATTGATAGGAAAGATCCCATTGATCAGATTTTGGTGGCCATGGAAGTACAGAAGGCAGAAACGGGGGTGTCCCTGGCACAGAAAACAGCAAGGAATTACTTAGCAAAAAAAGAGAAATGTTATGAATTCAACGAGAGGGTCGGCCACTTGCTCGCAGTTAGAACTAGGCAAACGTTAGCAGCAGGGGAGATAAAAGAAATTAAGGATTCTACAGGGGCAATTGTCAATAAAGGGGGGGAGATACAGGAGGTATTCAGAAGATTTTATGAGGTGTTATATGAGCAAGACACAACTAACGACAACATAGAGGTAGAAAGCTGGGAATATCTTAGGCAAGGTACACAGGAGGGGTTGAGTATTGAAGAAAGGGACAAGCTAGATGCTCAATTAACAGTTCAGGAGATAAAAGAGGCGATTTTCAGCTTACCATCCGGGAAAGCATCCGGTCAAGATCAAATTCCTGTAGAATTCTATAAAACATTTTGGGACGTGTTGGCTAAGGATATTTGGGTAATCTGTTGCTTGGCACAGGGGGGCAGAATAGTCCCTCAGTCATGGGCGGGCGCGGATATAATCGTGATCCTGAAGAAAGACAAACCCCCCATTGAACCAGGCTCCTATAGGCCAATAACATTGTTGAACGCTGATGCAAAAATATTTTCCAAAGCTCTGGCTAATAGGTTGAGCAAGGTAATAGAAAAAGTGGTCTCTTCTTCACAACATGGCTTCATACCGGGGAAAGGAACTACCCAACACACTAGGCAGCTAATCACTATTTTAGACGCTGCAGAGGCCGCAGGAGACCCTGTCGCGGCTATATTTTTGGATGCCGAGAAGGCTTTTGACAGGGTCTCCTGGGCATACCTATGGAAGGCTCTAGAGTGGGCTGGTATAGGCGGAGGATACATAACAGCAATCCAGGCACTTTATAAACATCCTAGTGCGCGGATACGTATCAATAGATCCTATACCAATACAGTACAGATTAGACGGGGGACTAGGCAGGGATGCCCAGCCTCACCCTTATTGTTTGCGATATATTTGGACCCCTTTTTAAGAAGACTCACGCAAAATAGGGGGATTACTCCAGTTATATTGCACGAGGAAGAATATAAATTATTTGCGTATGCAGATGACGTAGCTGTCATTACTCCAACACCAGAGGAATCACTGAAAGAAATAGAACAGGAGGCAAAGAAGTTTGGTAAGGTTTCCGGGTACCTAATAAATAGGGGAAAGACACAAATTGTCCAGAACAGATTCACTGTATTTACAGACACAAGAGTAACTCCGGAGGCAAGGTATTTGGGGGTCAGGGTGACTGCAGAGCTAGAGAAATTAGTGGAGATAAATATGGAACCTCTATTGGGAAAGGTTAAAAGTAATATGGAGAGGGTAAATAATCTACACTTGACTCTCATGGGACGAATTAATTATATCAAAATGGTGACTTTTCCTAGATTTTTATATTTGTTTAGAGCAATTCCGCTATATTTTGAAGCGATATGGTTTAATAGAATAGAATCAACAATAAATAAACTAATCTGGGCACAGGGGAAAACACGCAGGGCATACCGCTTTTTGACACTACCACGACAGAGGGGAGGCTGGGGTGCACCCGATTTTAAATTTTACTACTGGGCATCAGCACTCCAATATTCCAAAGGTTTACTAGGTGGAAGTATACAACAAGGGGAGAGAGCACACTTAAGCAATGTTTATGAAGCACTCCTGGGAAAGGCAGCAGAGAATGCCTTAGTAACAACTGTAGACTACGCCTACTTCAAACACACAAGATTTAAGACCCTGAGTGCAATCTACAAAGTTTGGAGAGCAGTAAAGAAAAAATTGGGGCTTGGGAGATATAACAGATACCTCAGGCTGTATTTGAATCAGGATCTCCCATCAGAAATCTTCAGGGACACAGTCATGAAAGAATGGGACGAAAAAGGGATTAAGAAACTGGGAGACTTAATGGATTTAGGAGGAGGGCTTCTAATGTTTCAAGATATACAGCATAAATATAAA
The DNA here is from genome assembly GCF_964261635.1 of Lissotriton helveticus. NCBI lineage: Eukaryota > Metazoa > Chordata > Amphibia > Caudata > Salamandridae > Lissotriton > Lissotriton helveticus. The sequence goes on from NC_136065.1 coordinate 1,765,244,107, forward strand.
ATAACAGGGAACAGCTTTTTTAAATACTTGCAAGTGCGGAGCTTCTTTCACACAAAAATAGGGGGTACAGGAGGGATGACAAGCTGTAGGATAATGGAATTTATGGGAAGCAGCTTAAAGTGTTCAATTAGGCAGCTGTATGCGGAGCTGCAGGCTCTTAAAACAGACGATAGAGAGAGGTATAGTAACAAATGGGGCGAGCAAGTGAGAGCCCGTCCAGAAGATCTGCAAACCTCATTAGACCTTGGCCGCTCCATTCTATGCTCAGCTACACTATAAACTCAACATTATAAAACCATCTATTCATTATATCATACACCTGCTAAGATCGCTCAATGGGGGGGAACCACGGGGATAACATGTCCGCGCTGCAATGCAACAGGGGCCAACATCACACACATGTTTGCACAATGCCCGCAATTATACACCTTAAAATTGGCAATAGAGGAGTTTTTGGGAAAGTCATTAGGAATTGAAACCAAACTTACTGATGAACTGATAATGTTGGGTATAAGTGTAGGAGAGAATATTGTATACTCAGAATTTCTATTTATTGCGACAGCAGTATTTAGGATAATTGTAGCCAAAGCTTGGAAAGAGAAGGCAGCACCGTCGTTTCAAATCTGGATGGCAAGGTTACTTTCTACTTATAATCTAGAGAGGGCTATATACGACAGGAAAGGCAAAAAGGCAAGAGCCCTGGGGGGTAGGATATGGCTTCCCATTGATCAATGGAAGAGTGGGAAGAGTTAAAAAAAAAAAAAAAAAAAATATATATGTTTTCTTTGTTTATTTGGTTTGATTTGTGAAATTTGCACAGGCGATAAGCATGTACCACATGATGTATTTTATTTATGCTGCTTCTATCTTTTGTATATGTATAACCGTCTAAAAAACAAATCTGTACAGGGGTGGAAAAACTCGTTGTAACATTCAAAAGACTATGGTTGTAATAGAAAAAAGGGGGGAAAATCGAATAAAAATGAAAAAAAAAAAAAAAAAAAAAAAAAAAAAAGGAGTATACTCATCAGGAGGTTCCTCTGTTTTATAATAGTGGAAGTCCTTTGTTACAGCGTTTGCTGCTGGAAAGTTTATCCATGAATAGAATACCTCTGTCTGCCGATATTCGTGTGCCTCTATTACGAATATGACTGTGCCACCTCTAGGTGTCAGTCCATTTTCTATAAGTTTTAAAGTTACAGATTTCCTTTTGTTGACCGGGATGAGTATTATATCCGGGTCATTTTCCTGCAGAGTAGTATCAGCTGCTAGGAGTTCAGCTGCTATTCTAGCTGTCTCTCTTTCTTCTTCATTTTCTGACATTTTATCGACTGGAAGGTTATTCTGTTTGTTTGCAGATCAGGTCTCTTATGGAAACAAAGATTAGATGCACAATATTTTGGAACAGTGTATCCTTCAACGTTGACTAAACCAAGAACCATACATAGGAGTCTCCTCCTGCGAGGTTTGGCGGATATGACCTTTCACCCACTCCAGACGTCTTTGGAGTATTATGGGAAAAAAAGGGGTTCTGTGTGAAAAAGCACGACTGAGTTACTCTAATGTCTTGCGTTAGTTTTATCGCCTATCCAAACGTTGGGCGCCATGTAGTGTAGTTCCTATTATCCCAATAGGCTCTGCGCATTGGAATAATACCTTCAATAGTATAGACCTAGGACGGAGGTTAACTAGGTCTTCTACTGACGATATTAGACTTAAAGTTTTGGGTTTGCCAGCTAGCTCAGAGTTCACTAGAAACTTTCTCGAATAGGCAAGGAGGAGTTTAACCTCCCTGGATAGACAAGAAGGGATTTAGTTTCTGACAACCATAGAACATGACAACTTTGCTCTCCCCTAATCAAGAGTGTATCTCTAGAGTCGTGTGAAAACAAAAGACAACTTATTTTACTCAGTCAGTTCAGTGCATTCTTAGTTTCACCAGATTGTAGAGAAAAGAAAGAGACGGGCGTGTTCAATAAAAGATGTTATTTATTGATCAGTCTCTTTTCTCGTACAAGAGAAATGAATCGATATTATTGCAATACTTATGGTTAAGTAAAGTGCATACAATAAAAGCAGAAGTATAAAATAATACTGTAAAAGCATTGATATGGTTTCTAAGCCATATGATATTTAAAATTGATAAAATAGATACATACATATATACATTTGACTAATCGTACTCAACTGGTGCTTCTAACCACGCCTACCCCAGTGTACCTGACCTAAGCCTAATACGTGGGCGGGAGTAGATAAGTAGCAGTTTAAGTTAAGTTTGTTTTGCCAAGTGCCTGACTCAAGAATTCTCTGCAAGGGGTTATTCAGTTCTGTACCTGAGATCTAGAATGGTTGAGGGCTGGTATCTCTCGTCTCTGGTCTTGATATTCCAGCTGCCTGCGAGGGCCGCTTGGAAACGCCGGAGCTGGATTTCTCGGCAGGAAAAAAAGCAGCGTCTCGTTCTCAGCGCGTCAGGAAGGCAGGGCAGCGCCAGCGGGGTCCGCTCTGTGCTGGCTTCTTCGGCAAGTCTCACTGCTCCGATCTCGTCACCACCGCGTGTGTTTGCTTAAGGCAATGTCGGTAATATTTATACCTGTAAGGTGCCGAGATTGACGTAAGGATGGACATAGATACGTCAATAAGGATGTCATACGAACTGGTCGTTAGCACATTCTTTACTGAAGTTCTCTGTGAAATCAAAACAATGGCCGTAGGGATTTTCCCAGGTTGTCATAGGTTTGATTTGTTTTGAGAACTCCGTATGCCTTATCAGGGGCTGGAGGAATAGCGCTTGTCTAATTAGATGGCATGCGTTATGACCTAATCAGATAACACGTTTCTGTGCCGTGGTGTGGCTTAATCAGATAACGGTTTTTGCACCGTGGGATGGCTGCTAGTTAATTATTAACCAGAACAGGGTCAGGAATAGGGGGATCGATACAGAACCTATAGGAATACATGACAGCACAAAAATTACTTTTAGGTTTAAATACCTTTAGAACTGTTTCTTCCTCGTTAGTGGATGTACTCTGAAAATCTTTACAAAAAAATATTTCAGTCTGAGTGTTCTGAAAAATTTAAATAGGGCGACTTCTGTTTCTGATAGATTAGATTTGTATACCGGGACAAAAGATGTCCCTTTATTTAACAACGTGGTTTGTGCCTTTGTCAATGGTTTGCTTGAAATGTTCATGACTAAGTTGTTTTCGTTTTGCTCCTTGTAACTCTCTTTTCTCTTTCTTCCTCTGTTTCTTTTGCCCCTCCTTGTTCTTCTGTCTGCGGTGGATCGTTGGCTGCTGGGCTTATATCTAAAAAAGCAGTTTTCTGTATTTTGTTTGTTTGTGGGTGTTTCATTACTTGACCCAATGTGCTTGCAATTGGTGTTCTGGTTTGGGCTACATCTGCATCTGTTGCTACACTCTCTTGTCAAGAGCTGTTATTGGATTTAGGTTGCTGCCATTTCTTTTGATTGTAAATTTCCGCCCATGTATATACTTCTTCCAATTTGTAATCTATCGTATCACATCGGTATTTTCTATTTTACGTTCATTCACTTCCTTAGCGTACCGTTCAAGTTTGTTGTTGATGTCATCTAAAGTTGATTGTAAATCTGAATGTTTATCAAGTTCTTTCTTAATTCCAGCACTTTCTTCCTCTAGATTTTTGAGAATGTTTGAGAGTTCTTCAACAATTAAAAGAATTAGATCTAATGAACATTTGTTCAATATTTGATACCATCGTTCTATAAATTTCTTGTTGTTTCGGCACAGCATTTGCTTCAATGCTAGTCTTAATCCCCTAGGGATTCTTTTATTTGTGTTGTAATGTATCAATGTTGTGGCATGTAGCCTTTGGTTGATCTGTCTTTTGCTAACATATTCAAATTGTCTTAATAGTTGAGCCACAGTGGTGACTTGTGGACTGAATTCTCTGGTCTCCTGTATCAAACCATATATTTGTTCTGCTGATTCTGTTGAGAAAGCTAGTGTTTCAGCTTTGTTGGTAGTAATCTAAGCAATGTCGTCAAATTACATGTTTACAAGTTGGTGCACTTCGGGATGAGGTAGACAGTATTGTAATAAGTGGTTTGATATCCCTGTGCACTCAATTTTCTCTGTGTTTTGTATTGTTCAACAATTTACTTTAAAAAGTTCTTGTTATGCTCCACAATTCAGTTGAATTTGCCCTCCTCATTGAAGATCTTAAACCTGATGCCCTTTTCCTGACAGAAGCCTGGCTGCAGGATGAAGCGGATCCAGCCATCTTTCAGATCCTGCAATCAGGGTATTTAATACATAGAGCTGACCGCAATACAGGTAGAGGTGGCGGACTAGCTATTATCTTTAAAGACAACTATTGCTGCCAGTCCTCCGTGGAAGATCTACCTGATACAGAAAGCATGTATTTTTCCCTGGAATTTTCACCTACTCACACCTTTACCGGCCTGCTTCTCTATCGCCCCCCTGGACCTATCGGCCAGTTTCTTCATTCACTTCCCACCTTCATTGCTGAATTGGCTCTAACCTCCGCCAATTTCACAGTACTGGGTGACCTTAACATCCACCTGGATGACCCATCTGACCATCTGGCATCTGATTTGTTAGCGAACCTTGCCGCGCTTCAAATCATGCAGAAAGGTTTCGTCCCAATGAATATTAAGGGTCATCTTCTTGATCCAGTGCTTAGCAATAACCAGGCTCTCTTTGCTAGATCTCCTATCCTGCTCCCATGGACTGATCATCTACTTGTCCCTTTGGTCTGGAAAATTGCTGTTTCTCCCCCTGTTCAGAATTTCTTTCCCCGGATGGAAAGCAAATGGGCAAATTTGTCATCTAGTACTTGGTCCTCAACCTTGGCCGCTACAACCCCTGCACCGACTTAGACCCGGAAAAGGCAAACAATAACTTTAACTCCTGGATCCAAAGTTCACCTGATACTTTACTCCCAAAAAAAACTCTCCAGCAAGACTCCTAAACCTAAGTTGGCTCCCTGGTACTCCCTTAAATTAAAAGAACTTAAACAAACCTGCAGGAGACTGGAAAGGAGATGGAGACAGAACTTGGCAACCAATAGGAAAAATGAGTACAGAGAGGTAATAAGAACTTATAAGGCTAAAATCATCACTGCTCAATCCTCCTTCTACAAGGAAAAGATCAGCACAGCAGCAAATTCTCCTAATGAAATCTTTCGTATTGCTAAATCTCTCATCTCCCCACCGCACAAAATCCACAATGCAGAAGATGCCCAAGCCCGTTGTGATAATCTGGCTAAATTTTTTCAGGTATTTAAAGAACAAATTTCTCCTGGGTAAAGTTGCACCACACTGAAATCAGTGATATCAATTAGTCTCGACCACATCCCCTGATTCTTTCAATCAAACAAAAGCACCCACACCAGCTGTAGTTTCACCAGTCACAACCCACCGGGATCCCCACAGTCAATTATATACAACAACACAAATGAAAAACTGATGTGCAAAAATAAACAGATTTTTAATAAAATTACATATAATTTGCAAAAAAGTTACGTATCTATGATGTTTTTATGATTACACACTGTCTTTTGTGGTTCTCTCATTTTTAATTGTTTTTCTCAATTGATAAGCAGATTTGTTCTTGTTCTATGTACACACCATGAATTTGCTTACATGAGTTTTTTTAACTTTTTTGTAAATTATATGTAATTTTATAAAAAATCTGTTTATTTTTGCACATCAGTTTTTCATTTGAGTAGTTTTATGTAATTGACTGTGGGGATCCTGGTGGGTCGTGACTGGTGAACTACAGCTGGTGTGGGTGTTTTTGTTTGATTGAAAGAATCAGGGGATATGGTCGAGACTAATTTATATCACTGATTTCAGTGTGGTGCAACTTTCCCCAGGAGAAATGTGTTCTTTAAATACCTGTGGTACCCCTTTTCTTAGGTGTGGGGTCGCTCCCATCCTCTCTTTTGAACTACATTTTTTCATCCAAAAATTTATTTAATTTCCCAATCCTTCCCTTCCCGCCAGAGAGATCCATTAGTCTCCAGCATTAAAAGTTCCCGCCCCAATTCACAGTGCTCCTTAGCTGAGTTCCCTCTGCTAGACGAGGCAACATTGAGCACACCTATTCCTAAGGTCACCTCTGGCTCACGTGTGGATCCAGCTTCCCCACACTGCCTCTCTCCAGTTACAGAAGTCATCTCTCCAGTAATTTTGAAGGTTTTAAATGCCTCCATTACTACGGGAAGGGTACCTTTAACCTGGAAATGCGCTCAATCAGGTTCAACACTGTACCCTGCTCTCAAGCGGGGTGTGGGGGATCTGACTCGCCTTAGACACTAAATTGATTAGCCAGTTAAAAAGACAATCATTCGCCTGCTCGTGTGGACAATCTGAGTAATACGTCTCAAAAAACAGGATCATCGAAAGTCCCAGCCCTGCTGCTTGCTGATGAAACGCTTCTTATGTGCAAAACTCAATTGGGCCTACAGGCCCTATTGAATCATGTTATGGACGTCTGCAAGCATCGTGGGCTGGAATTAAATGCAACCAAAACAAAGTACATGTCACTCAACTCTTCTGAATCCTATTAGGACACTTTAAAGGCTGAGGACGCAAAGTTTGCTCGAGTTGCTCATTTTGAATATCTGGGTGTAGGATTGACTAATAATATGAAGTGGCTATCCCACATACACTAGAGCACTTTAAATCACAACACCAGACATTCACTAACCCGGGAGTGTACAAAAGAAATATACTCAACAAACTAACTCCCCCCGCCATAGAAATGTATAGGATAAATGCTTTATCTTCACAGATGTGCATGTACACAGGAATTCGTTAATTACCATGACATAGTATGTCATGGTAAATAATGAATTCTTAAGGGCCTGTGGCACTGTTTCCAGTGCCATCTACATATAGTTTTACCGATTCGGTAAATTTACCGAATCGGTATTTTACAGAATCGGTAAATTTACAGAATCGGTAAATTTACAGAGTCTGTAAAATATAGGCCCCCTACATCTCAATCACCAAATACCGGTCAGTAACGGCCGTTACCGACCGGTATTTGGTGACCTACATGTCTTGCTGCATTCTAAACCTATGGAACAATTCGTAAAGTTTGTGACAAAAATTACATTATCGACATTCTCCATTAAAATAACTACCTGAGAATAAATAAAATGTTCTGTAGTTCTTGTCTATTCTAGTTGCATTTACAGTCTATAGTGATTCGCACCCCTGATGTAGAGCTAAAACGCTCTGCTGACGAGCAGCATGCTTCTCCGTTGGTTGTACTTGCCTGGCAGGGTGTGGATTTGTGGTGTGGCCTGTGTATTAGTGTTAAAGTGGCGTGTCTGATGAGGGCCGTAGATGCCATGCACAATTTCTGAAACTAAAGAAATGGTCTCAACTGTGCCCGTTAAGGAATGTTTTACCAGTTTTAGCACCACAAATCTACACCAGTGGGTCCTATCGGTTTTCTTCTGTCTCTCGTTTAACTTTTGATTTGGGTGGCACCTACGTCCCCAATGTCCTTCTTCTGTCTCTACTATACGTTTGAGCGTACACTGCACCTCTTCTGTATTTTCGTACATCTGTTTGGGGGGGTGGAGGGACCTGCGTTTTCAAAGTCCTTCTTCTGGCTCCGATGTATGCATGAGCTCACACTTGTGCTCCCTCTGCGACCTCGTCTATATGTGTGTGGAGGGCCTTTGCACTCCCGCTGCACTGCTTCTGTGAGGGGCGCGTGCACGGCACCTATTCGATTTCCGCAGTCAAAAAGAGCACTTCGGGCTACAGCGCTGTAAAAAAACACCAAATGGCTCAAAAGCAACATACTAACCCTTAACTCCTTTCGGATTCTTTAATGAGCTTGGTGGCACCCCTCCGTTTGTCAATCTGTCTCTCTGACAAGAAAACATGCCGAGGTCTCTCCATCCACTTCTGCCCATGCACAGTTTGGCAGCGCCCAGCCAACAGGTGCGAAGGAGCAGTCAGAAGACGAAGAGCTGCGCGAGAAGGGTCTGAGGGAGAGAGACGGCGGCGCGCGTCTCATTACGGAGACCGCCGTCCTAGGGCTTGACAAGGCAGGCAGCAGCGCCCAGCTTGCTAATTACAGAGCACAACGCCAGTCTGTTTGGCAGGAGCGGGGGCGACCAAGCATTAATGAGTGACTGATGATGAGGGCGCGAGAGCAAGGCCGCCCTTCAGGGGCGGGGGCCGCCATAACTCAGCGTGCGCAGGAGTGTAAAAAGGCAGACCTGGGGACGTCATTAGAACAGCACAGCGTGGCACAGGTGTGCTTTATACAGACCTGGAAGGTGGGATCAGAACAGGCCTGGCTCTAAAAGGGTGCGGGGCAGGTGGGCAAGGTTCCCTAAGGTAGACCTGTGGTGCGCCTAAGGCTTACTTAGTTAGAAAACCATCTTTTGTTGTTATTCTTTTTTTCCCTGAACAAGACCTGAGACATCGGGGAATCCGAGCGCTTTACATAGCACCAGTTTCTTTACAGAAGGACACATCTTTTTTAGGCACGGGGAGATTAGTTGATTTGCCCAGAATCACAGGATGTTGAGCGTCGTTATCGAGACTCGAACCCGGTTCCCCAGCTTTTAGGTCGACCGCTCTAGCCGTAAGGATACATTCTCTCTCCGCCTATGCTTATTGAATCATGTGGGCCCGTAGCCTCACTTTCTCGGTTTAATTGTTTAACGATTTTTGAATAACACCATTGCCTTGGGCTACAGTAAGGGCTTGGGACAGGTGTGAGTCACTGGGGTTGGTGGCGGTGACCATACACATGTTAACAGCAGGAGTACCTGTGACGCTGCCTAGAATCATGATATATATTGTCAAGGCTTATCCCGAAACATGTAGGTCTGTTTGTTTCTGATGCATGAGCACTTTGCAAAATGAGCAAAAACATATAAATTAAATAAAATACCAATGTGTGTGCCGTCTTCCTGTGTTGTTCGTAGTGGAATGGTCAGAAGGATTGCGAGCAGTGGCTGAAAGTGAGTATCCCATATATATATTTTCACAAAAAATAACCACAGGTTAAAGTAACGTTATAGTAAGGCAACTTTGTCAGTGACAACATTGACGTTCGAAATTTGAAAAAACACAAAAATACACGATAGAGTTAGCAATGCTAACTATAACTTGGGCTCTGCCGTGCACTGCACATTTGACTTCACATATGAAATCACTCATGACATGTTCTATGACATAATTGATGACATCACTAGTAACATCTCCAGTGACATCACTGATGACATCACTAATGGCATCACTGATGACACCATCCATGCTTCCCCAAGAGAGAGCAAACACAGAAGGCATTTTTCTTATGTTCCTGGCAGGCAATCAAAGCGTTCACTCTCAAGGAAGTCAGCGAGATGGCCCAAGGGATATAAAGCTCCTTGGGCCAAACAGAATGCTCCATCTTTAAAATGGAGATCCTGCGAGAGTCTCATAGACTCGTGAGCCCAACTGCCAAAATATACAATTATTTTTGACCCATATTTTCTCAAAAACGACTTAACTGATTTACACCAAATCGTAAAAAGCACAATCTGTGGACCAAGATCTTGCTTCCTGCCGAAATTTGTGTAATTCTGTTCAGCAGTTTTACCTTAACCTGTTTTAAGAAGTTATGCAAAATGCAATTGGAGTTTATGTTTTGGGACAACCCTTTTTCCTCTGCCTCCTCTTAACAGGTCACCCCAAAACCTTTCAGCCAGGAGCTAATGTGGATGACTTTATTTATGGAAAGTTTCAGTAAGATTCTGCAAATAAGGACAAAGTTATTAGCAAAACAAAAAAGCACTCCATCTAATGAAAAATAAACCTGAATATGCTATCTAGTGGCAATCTCCACAAGGTTTTGAGTGTATATGTATGAATATAAATAGTGGTTTGTGATTTGGTTTATTTTCTATCTGCTGGGATTCTATTCTTAACTTGCAGTTTTTACATTTCTCAAGTGAAAAAACTTTTCCCCCAAGTTTCACAAACACAATAACTAGATAAAGATTGAGCAGGAGCAGTCTTATTTCCCATAATAGAAAGAGCAGCACAGTTGGCTTTCTTGTGGTAACACTAGCGATACGTTCTACAGCTGTGCAGCACTACTCTCAAACTCCTGAGGTGCTTGTAGAAGCCTGAACCTGCTAATATAATTAGAATGAACTTAAGGCACCAACACCACATTTTGGGGCACTGGTGATTGTGCATTTATTCTCTCTCAACAAATTCTCTCTTCAGAGTACATGAGTAGATAGAGATGGATATTAACCCCTTGGGTCCTAAACTGATAATATAGTGGGCTAATCCATGTATTGCTTAAATGTTTCTATAATATGGAGCTTCACACATTCATATCTTAGTACTCAATCTTTCATTTCTGAAACAAGAGTGTGACAGGGAGCACTCTAAAAAAGTTCATGTCCTGTCATCAACATAACAGTTCTATGCCTCTAGATGTTCTAGAGCTAGATAAACAATACAATTATTGGAGCTTCAAATGTATGGGATATTTTGGAGCGTTTTGAAAGGCAGAGTACATAAGCCACTTAGACCACTAAATGCCAGACCACAAAATTAGCTGTTTAACTCACAGATGTGGATATAGGGGTGTCCTTTCATATGAAGTCTTGAGATATCCAGGGCTACAGATTTCACTGCTGTGATGTTAAGGGGTAGCGAATATGATAACAAGAATCTAGAATCTTGAGTAGAGGAAATGGTACAGAGATAATACATGGAAGGTGATTAGAGGAGAACATGAGGATAATCAAGATGAGGGTAAGAAAACATAAGAGGAAGGATACGACTGAAGAATGGTACAGAAAGAGGTGGATGAAATAAAAGTAAAGGAGTGAGTAGAAGGAAAGAGAAGAAGTATGACAGAGGGTGTAGGAGTATGATAAAGTAACGAAGTGGAGAAAGTAATGAAGAGGTGTGTGAGGTGAATGAAAGATGAGCCTGAGGATGTAGGATGGAGAAAGAGAAGGATAAACAAAATAGGTATTGGTTAGAATGATGGATATGCTTGTAGTGAGAGGGGGCAATGAGAGGTGAATAGAGGGAGAGGAGAATGGAAGGGTGAAGGTGGAGGATAAGGTTGATGAAGGATGAGGATGATGAGAAATGAAAGTTGAACAAAGAGAAGGGTAATGAGCAAATGATGAGCTTTGGTAGAGGGGCCAGAGAAAGAGGATGAACAGATTGGTAGAGAGTGGTAGAATACCGGGGAGAGGCAAGTGATGGATGAAAAGAGCAATGGTGAAAAAGAGGGTGATGAAAACTGGAGTGACTTGTGGGAGAGACTTAGAGAATGAGAAAAAGGCGGGAACATGCCAGACATAATTTAGAAGAGACAGTTCTATTTTGAAGCATTCATATGAGCTATATATTTCCTTTTTGTTCCCCTTAATATACAGTTTGCTCAAGAAACTGACAACCAAATATATTTTTTAGAAACTAGCCAGCAAATGAGTCTGGCTGTTAACCTCAGAAATTGTAGCCTTCGCACAATGGGCAGCTACGGGTAGAAACACATCCACATTTGATGTTTGATCAGTTCAGCTCATGCTGCCAACTCTGATTATTCTTCCAATTATTATCACTCTTACTTGCAGTAATTGTAGGCACTATCCACAACTTTAAATAGCAGTACAGCTCCTTATTTTTCCTTTAAAATACATAATACATATGGTCCCCAAATCTTTATAGGTCTTGTGCATGCCCATGAGCATGCGCTATATAATCCAGACCTCTGTGCTGCTTCTGTTCAAGTTAGTGAGAGCTGCTAATGAAGAGTACATAAAGGCAAGGAGCGGGCATGCACACCCGTGTACCCATACACACACGGTAGCAGTTTAAATGGGCTTTACATTCACAAAATTGTTTAAAAAAATTTCAATAGCATAAAGGTGAGGCTGAAAGAAGAGGGGGAGTGGAGAGAGTCATGGGATGAGGTGGAGAGAAAGGAGGGTGAGGTGGTGGGAAAGGAAAGGAAGATGAGGAGGAGAGAAAGGAGGGTGAGGAGGAGAGAAAGGAGGGTGAGGAGGAAAGAAGGGAGGGTGTTAGGAGCTCAAGGATTAGGCAGACAAGGACGAGGCAGAGAGAAGAAAGATATTGAGGAAGAAAAAATTATGAAAGTGAGATGGAGAGAAAAAGGACCATTAGTTGGTGTTAGGCTTGTCAGTCTTAGGGTGGTCTTCTCCCAAACTTTTTGCCATCACCCCTCCTATTTTTCTGACTTTGTTTTTGTTGGAATTAAGACTCTCTGCACTTTAACGATGCTAACCAGTGCTAAAGTGATTGTGCTCACTCCCTAAAACATGGTAAACTTGCCTTATACCTTATTGGTACAGTTAATTTGCTTAAAAATCCCTAGTACAGTGGTACACCATATACCCAGGACTGGTGATTTAAATGCTACTAGTGGGGCTGTAGCACTTAATGTGCCAGCCACTTAAGTAGCCATTAAAACATACCCCAGGTCTGCCATTACAGCCTGTTGGCACTTTAAACTGCAGATTCGACATAGGAAAATAGGCCCCTTAAACTTCCTTTTTATAGCATATACGTCACCCCTAAAGTAGGCCATAGACAGTCCATAGGGCAGATTGTATTCTAATTAAAACATTGGAGATGTGCTTTTAAGTTTGACATATCCTGGTACTGAAACACTCACAAATTCGTTTTTTCACTACTGTGAGGCCTACCTCGCCCATAGGATAACATTTGGTTACCTCTAAAACATGGTAGATGGCGGAACCTTGATACAAATGCACCTGATAAACAAATTGCCAATATTGTAAACAATTCCCCTTATCTAAACCCTTAGGTGGGGATCATGTGCACACCGATACGACACCCGCCAACACAATGCCAGTTCTAAACAGAACTAAAACATGAGTTAAATGAAAGCACAGGTGCACCATAGAATGAACAAGTTTTCAAATTCAATTATAATAACTTCACAAATATGAATGTCCAAAAAGTCCGTTTTGTTTAGATGATTTATTTTTCAACAGAGTGAAAATAGGACAGCCGACGCGTTTCGTCCCTGCCGGGACTTCTTCAGGGCAAGAGTTAAATCAATGTCCAGGATAAGGTGTAAATACCAATTGGGTTGCAGTCCGCTCTGTCAGTCTCTATTTCCAATATAAATAGTAAGTATCCACGTGGATGTTCATGAGACAGTTCAATCATGAAGTATCATATATACACGGGGTCTTGGCAAACGTACTATAAAAAAGCTATCAACGTTTAATAGGGGAAATATTTTGAAATCCAAGTATCACGTAAGAATTAATATATGGTGCACCATCAATACGATGTGCAATGCAGTCTAAGGATAACCAAGTGCCCCTTGTAGCGGAGATCCTGACATCAAAAGTGGTTGTTCATGATTCCTCCTCCTAAGTTCTCGGAGAAGCTGGAAAAAGCGGGAAATAACCGCCCAGACGTAGGGTCCCCTCAGTCTGAATAACGCCTGATGGTGATGGAACATTTGGTTACCTTATTATATTTATTAAGTGCTAATGTTTAATTTGGAACAGGTAGAAAGTTCATGATTGGTGTCTAAGGAATTGTAATTGAAAATCCTCTTGAACGGTAAACTCAAATTTTAATTCGCAAATCCAAAAATGCCACTTTTAGAAAGTTGAAGACACAAAAAGGTGGGACCTGGTTCCGTTATGCCTTAGGCTCCTATAACTTTAGAGCAACAACAGACCGCTGCCCTATCTGTTTGAATGACATTTTTATGAGACTATTCTTTTTTTTCTAATTTTCTTGTTATATTTACCAAAAAGAATTTAATCGCATTTTTCAAATTAACATACAAAACATAAGAGGGGGCGCTAGAGGGTGCCAAGCAAGATGGCCGCACTTACGTGAGGCTCTTGCTGTTCGGGCCATCATCCCCCTGGTATTTGAGTCGTATCGTGCTGAGACAGGCAACAGAATACTGGGAAAAAAGTGAGAAGGTGCAGCAGTGGGCGAGAGACGATATATCTGAGTAGATGCAGCAGCGGCCTGAGATTTCCATGATTTGACTCGGAGCTGGGAGCCACAAAACGGCGGTGACCATGGCGGATTGATGAGTGCAGCAGGACGAGGCGGGCTCTAAGAGCAGCAGAGATATTGTTGACTGTGGCGGTCGGGGGATGCGGCTGCTCTCCGCCGCCCCGGCTTGTGGTCGGAGCCTCGTCCTGGGGCCTGGGACATCGGCAGCTGCGGGAAAGGAGGAGGACGCCGCGAGGGAAGCTCCGGTAGGCCGCGCGACGCTGCCCGGGAGCGGCCTTGTGGATGTGGGAGACCTCCTGGGCGGCCCGACTCGGAGCGCAGGGAGCGGTAAGAAGTCTTCCTGTGCTTGGCGGCTGAAGAGGGCCCGGTGCGGAGGAGCGGGAGCTGCGGACGGAGGGGACGGCTGCGGCGCCCTCCCTCCCCCCGAGGCATAGAGTGCACTGCGTAATACAGCCGAACCACTGAAGAGCCCTGGAGTGGCGGAAATAGCAGCGCTGCAGAACCCATGTGAGGATTACCTGGGCCCTGATAATTGCTGGGGGATTAATGAAAAAAAGTCCCCACTGAAGCATTACGGGCCGGGACGCCTGGACCTGGCTCTGTGGGCCCCCCCTTTTTTTTGCAGTGAGCCTGGCCCTGTGGAGACCTTGGAGAGGTGTGGTGCCTATTTCGGCCTGGAGGTGCCTGTTTGAGTGGTTATCTTCCCCACTGCAGCGCAGGGAAGCTGCACAGGTACCGTCGCCACTGAGGGGCTGGAAACTGAGTGGGAGCCCCCCCACCTGCTGGTGCTCCTCATGAGACCCTACCAGAGCTACAAGCTGCTGGGAACTATGCCGGTGTTGAAAGCGCGTGGGCTGGACGCAGGCCTAGGAGAGGAGGTAACCTTTCTAGGCGGTCACTGCTGGAACATTGCACCTACTGAATCCTCTGGCCCTTGGGGTCTTTTCAGGGATTGCACATCACATAAAGAACCTTCACACGCAATACACGCGGAAGCGACAGAACCAGCGATTAAGGACGGGCCCCATCCCCCTCGCTTCAACATAGTATCGCGAATCCCAGCGCTCGGAGATGGGGAAGCCGGACGGATGCCAACTGAAGCTGAATTTTGATGCGCGAAAAGCCACCCGCTCACAGGCAGAACAGGAAGATG
Source organism: Lissotriton helveticus (assembly GCF_964261635.1). Taxonomy (NCBI): domain Eukaryota; kingdom Metazoa; phylum Chordata; class Amphibia; order Caudata; family Salamandridae; genus Lissotriton; species Lissotriton helveticus. The sequence goes on from NC_136065.1 coordinate 1,765,259,289, forward strand.
ACCATGCGGAGCCTATGCCCCCCCTTCACTGCGGATTTAAAGGAACTCCTGCTCATCATGCAGTGCAGCTTGACCTTCATCAAATCCAAGATGGACTCCATGAATGCACGGCTGGACGGGAGTCACGCATAGGGTAGACAAACATGAAGACCGGCTGACGGAGACGGAGCGCCGTATCTCGGATCTAGAGGACACCGCCACTGCTACCACGTCTCGAACATCTGAAATGGAGAGGGTCCTCAGGGTAATAGCAGCCAAGAATGAGGATTTGGAATCCCGGTCTCGCCGCAACAACCTCCGGATTCTTGGCGTATCTGAGACAACATCTACTGGGCGAATGGAGGACTTTGTTGAGCGTCTCCTTATTACGCTGTTTGGACGGGAGGCCTTCTCGCCTGCCTTGGTGGTGGAGCGGGCGCACTGCTCCCTTTCTGCACGACCTGTCCCGGGAGCTACTCCCTGGCCAATCATAGCCAGGATGCTAAATTATCGGGACCGTGACACTGCCCTAGGTCTGTCCAGAGAACATGGGCAGCTCCGTTTTGAGGGTATGGATATCTCGCTTTACCCGGATTTGACCATGGCAGTGCAGGAGCAGAGGAGAAAGTTTATCCCAGTCAAGAAGAAACTGCAGCAGCTCTATATGCCCTCGCTATGCTCTCTCCAGCGCGGCTCAAAATCACGCACTCTGGGAAACAGATGTTCTGCGCTACCCCACAACAGGCACAGGACTTTCTGAAAAGCTTGCCAAAGCAGCCGGCGGGCCGCGCCTCTCCTCCCCACCTCCCGGAAGAACAGGGGGGCACCTCTGACATAGAGTGAAGAAATGCCGCACAGGCCCTAAACCAATCATTGTATGGCGGACAGGGACTTGCTGTAATGATATACCCTCTACTGGTTGCACCCTCTTTGGCATAACCGATGGGTGCGAAGGGAAAAGCCTACGACACAGATGCTAACCGTGTGGTATGTATGAGAACGCCTATATCCTTGCACCTGGTCACCCAGTAAGCCATAGACTTAATATACGAATAGGCACGAAATGACCTTAAAATGTCGCCCGAACACCCTCGCTCATGCGAGGAGGCCTTGGTTGCCCTCTGTAACCCACCCATTAGGTGAACCCTACCTCTTGTTAGAATACTTGGGCGAGGAGGAACAGTTTTGGTTGTTTGATTTTCTCCCTCAGTATTTCTGTTTGGAAGGAAGTTATGGTGTCTCTCGAGGCACGGGAATGCGGGGCGGGAGGGAGCGAAGGGGACCACGGCAGGATTGGGCTGCTGATGTGGGAGGGGGGAGGGGAAGTTTTAATTCTTACTACAGACCTGTACAGTTTAACGTCATGCCACATGACACTGACCGGCAGTTCCTGGGTGCGAAACCGATCTCTGACCGCCACCCGACATCTATTGCTGATCATTATTTGCTGCCATATATGCCGCCGTGACTGAACCCCCGACTCACCCAACATACCGGTTCCTTACATGGAACGTGCAAATGCCGACATATCCTAGCATATCTAGATCGCCACAATATACATTGCGCGATGCTGTAGGAAACACATTTTAATCCCAGTGCTACCCCCACATTTGCATCTCGATGGGCCAGCTATGTCAGATTCTCTTCATACTCATCGTATGCCCAAGGTACGTGCATTCTCGTGAGGAAAACCCTCCCGTACACCCCTATAGGCTCCCTGGAAGACAAGCAGGGTCGTTACTCCATAGCTTGGGGGACAATAGCCACACAGACCTTTACGTTTGTCTCCTGCTATGGGCCCAACTCTGATGACCCAGAGTTTTTCAGGATACTTTGGGGGAAAATACTGGAAATAGGCTCCACACACTTGCTATGGGGAGGAGACCCGAATGTCACTATTGAGCCTGCTCTCGACCGCTCACACCCGCGACCACACCACTGGTCCACATCCCAATCTACTTTGAAAGGGATTGTAGCTGATCATGAGATCGTTGATGCATGGAGACAAATGCACCCACTGCAGAGGGCGGGGACTTGCTCCACCACGGCTGGGGCTTCCTGGTCCAGAATTGACATGTGGCTTATCACTAAAGGGCTTATCCCGTGGTTGGCACATGCCCCCCATCTCCCGTGCACTTACTCCGATCACTCCCCAGTGCTCATCACTCTTACTCCCGCACATGAAGGCTCTCCATATATGAATTGGCGCCTCAATCCTCTTTCCCTGCTTGACCCAGTTTTTAAACAGGAGCTCGAACAGGAGATTGCAGACTTCTTCCCGCACAACAAAGACTCGATCGAACACTATTCCACGATCTGGGAGGCATTTAAAGTAACCATCCGCGGCCTGTGTATAGCCAAAGTGGGGGAATCCTGAAAGACATTTGGGCCCGACTGCGTAGGTTAGAAGATGACCTCAAACATATCGACACTCAACTACAGATAGCCCCGACACCCGAGCTGCAGGAACGGTTTCGGAGTACACTAGATGAGTTTCAGGAAACTGCTGAAAGCGAGTGTAAATTCAAGGGAAAATACTATAGGACACGCCAGTATGGAGAGGGGGACAGGCCGGGTAAGGCGCTGGCATCCCTGATTCGACCCCCACGGTTCTCGAATACAGTACTGGAGGTAGAAGATGAGGATGGCCAGACCCATAGGGATACGGCGCCGATAGTGGCGACCTTCGGAAGCTTCTACAAACGTCTGTATAGGACCCAAAAAGACCACTCTACTGAGTTTGAATCCTTTTTCGAGGACACACCGATCGCGTGGTTGGGGGATGGCCAACGGAAATTCCTTCTACGACATCATGAAGATGAGGAGATGGTGACAGCGATAATGCAACTATCATCTGGAAAGGCGCCGGGGCCGGATGGCCTCCCGGCGGAATTCTATAAAACCTTTCATCACTTACTCATCCCGATCTTGCGACACCTATTTGAAGAGGCCAGGGAGTCTGGAGTTCTCCCCTCCTCTATGCGAGACGCGCACATTATCTCCATATCCAAGCCAGGTAAAGATGCTAAATATTGTGATTCATACAGGCCCCTCTCCTTAATAAACGTGGATGCGAAGATCCTAGCTAAATTAATTGCTAACCGTATTAGCCCTCTGATGACCGCATTGGTCCTCCCGGACCAGTCTGGCTTTGTACCTACCAGAGGCACTTCCCACAATTTGCGCACAATGTTCGCACTACTGCAGGACATGGACCCGGAAACAAATGCTGCAGCAATATTTCTCGACGCCACTAAGGCGTTCGATTCCCTGGAATGGGAATACCTTGCCTTCGTGCTGCAGTGCATGGGGTTTCCGCCCCCCTTTCTGGCCTGGATCAACCTGCTGTATTCAGGGCTGCAGGCACGGATCCTTATTAACGGTGTACAATCGGCCCCCTATGCGATCACATGCGGATGATCTAACCCTATATCTGACAGACCCCGACATAAGCCTAAACCCAATCCTCCGTATACTGATACTGTTTGGTAGGCTATCGGGAATAAAGGTTAACTGGGCACTATCTTCGAACCCCTGGGAAAGTATTTGGATCACTTTTTACAACCGTTTGTACAATCATGGTATTCATACACAAAGGACACTACCCATTTCTTACAGAAACTAGCAGCTGTTGAAACTAATGAGGACATGACATTGTGCACATTGGATGTAAAAGCATTGTATACCTCCATTCCACATACTGGAGGCATTGAAGCGGTAGAATGGGCACTACTGAAACAAGAAAAACTTGGAGCAGATAAAGTTTTTCTACTTGAACTACTTCATTTTTGTCTCCATCATGGATATTTTAAGCACGAAAATGAATTCTTTTTACAAAACAGAGGCACATCCATGGGATTTTCTGGGGCACCTGCATACGCCAATACTTATATGGCGAGATTTGAAGAGTCATTTCTACTATCAGATAATGAATGGATCGATAATCTAACCATATATTGTCGATATATAGATGACATTTTTCTGATATGGCATAACAACAAAGAACTCCTAAAACAGAAGATCCAACAACTCAACACATACGATGAGAATTTACAGTTCACACAAACCATAGAGAGCAAGATGATACCTTTCCTGGATGTGTTAGTACAAATAGATGGAACCCAAATCAAGACAGAGGTATACCATAAATCCACAGACAAAAACACAGCACTGATGTACAAAAGCTTTCACCCCAGGAACCTTATTGAAAACTTACCATACTCACAGATGCTGCGAGCTAAAAGGATATGTACAGACACACAATCTCTGAAGACCAATATAGAAATAATCACCGAGAAATATTTGGAAAAACAATATCCTGAAACATTACTGGAGGATACTAAACTCAGGATCGCTAACAAAACCAGAGAATCATTACTATCCCCTGCTGATAAGCCACAAACGAAACGACAAGTCTTTGTATCCAAATATTCTACGAGTTCTAAACAGATAAAGAAGAGCATTAATCAACACTGGGATCTATTGAGCAATGAAAATGACTTTCAAGGAGAATTCAAAGAAAAACCAATCTTCGCATATAAAAGATCTAGGAACATCAAAGAAATGTTGAAATCATCATCCAAGCGCACAGAGGAAAATTTCAGAGGAACTAGAAAATGCCAAAATTGTGTACAGTGTAACAATGTCATCGTGAGTGATAATGTTAAGCATCCATACACAGGCCAAACCATCAAAACAAGACACAATGCAGATTGCAACTCCATGAATCTGATATACGCTATAAAATGCCCCTGCGGACTAATGTACGTAGGTAAAACCGAGCGAAAAATCAAAACTCGCATATCAGAACACAAAAGCACAATACGCAATAACAATCCCAATAGCAGTCTTGCCGTACACTGGGCCAATCACAGACACACCATAGCGCAGTTAAAATTCCAGGTACTAGAGGTAGTTAAGCCCACCCCAGGAAAAGACCTAACTAAGATGTTATTGCAGAGGGAAATCTTTTGGATCAGGAAACTAGATTCTCAGGATCCGAAAGGGATCAATGACAGAGTGGATCTAGGATGTTATTTATGAATATTGTTCAAGAGTCGCCTGCGTGCGACAGCGGGTTCAGAGCACATTGATACAACTGTAAATAGATATGAAAATGTACCCACCATATGTGCATACACATCCAAGATTTATTTTCATTTTTTCATTTTTTTCACACACTTTATTGCTCTACATAATCTCCTACACGTTCTCCACATTTCTTCTATTCATTATTCTATCCGTTTACCACTCGGGCAGTCCCCCTAATATGGCGCTCGTATCCTTCTATCCTTTCACCATTTGGCAGTCCGTTTTTAGTATCTACTCCCTGATGATAGATCGCGCATGCGCGACCTCATACACGGAAGCCGATCAGAACACAGGCGTTTGAATTGCACACGAGAGTACCTCTCACGACTCCCGGTAAGCCTAATTTCCCAAACGCTTGTATTTTTGGTATTTTTTAGTAACGTTCGTATACAAAGCATGCTAACCGCGGTTCCTCATTGTTTATAGTATGAGGAATTTCCTTGCCGCAACTCCACGGAGACAGCGGTCTACAGCGGTCTACATGAGTAACGAGCCCATTCATCTTGAGTGAACTGCAAGGTATGACTTGACCAGTTCTTACATATTAGTCGTCTTCCGGTAAAATTTCTTGTTCTAACGAAGTACCGGTGTATTTTATGATATAGGACGTATCATCCCATTTTCTGAATTGGTGTAATTACTCAACAGCAAGGTCAGTACAGAAGCCACTAGCTTCTCCTTAAGTATTACACCAGGGTGTTTTTTCTATTTCTATTTCTTTTGGCACATAGGTTATGTCGAGAGCTTTTGAGCCCTTTTGGGTAATTTCCACTGTTCATTTTATTTTACTCGCCATTTCACTCTTCACTTGCACTGGTATTTTCATTTTTCGAAAATTTACATTTACTCACTAGAGTCCACCCACACAAGGTTCACTTATTATTGGTTCTAATAACAATTATATAGTAACACAGTGGTAACTGTTGTGAGGTTGCTCACTCTGCATGTATGAAGGACCGCTACATTACAACAAAATGTTTGATTATTTTTATTTTTTAGATACAGCCCCTGAAGAAGGGCCTGGAGGCCCGAAATGCATTGGGCGGGCAATGTAAAATGAGATATATATGAATGTCATTGTCATAATCATGAAAAATGAAATGTTTATGATGTAACGTCATGTAATTGAAAACTTTGTTTCATGTTTATAAACAGACACAGTAAATTACAACATAAGTCAACATAGAGTGATGGTTTGCTGATTGTTACAATTTGAAATTGTTTAATGAAATTGTATTATATTATACCGTTTAAAAGTATTCCAGATGGAATTGCAACAGTGCGCGTCAGGTCAAGCAGTTTGCGCTTGAATTTGTTGTGTAACTGGGGGAAGTCCCAGATATTAACTGATGAGAGACAATTATGGCCGGGTACTGGATCAATTGATGGACAAAATAACTAGATGGATAGCGATGCCCTTATCCATGGCTGTCAGAGTGTCTTTGATTAAGATGGTGATCTTACCTAAGCTTCTCTACCTGTTTACTAACATACCCTACGCTCCGGGCCGCCACTTTTTTAATAGTATTAAATCACAGCTGATCAGGCTGACATGGGGCGGGAAGCAGCCCAGACTGGCTTGGGAAGTCCTTACGCGCCCCTTTGATGCCGGGGGCCTGGAGATCCCTGACATGGAATTATATTTTATCTGCGCTCAGGCTCACTTTGTGGCCTACTGAATACACCCCCCGTACATGCCTCATCTCGCAGTAGAAGATGGACACATGGCTCCCACTCCTTATTCGGCATATTTGAGCGCACCCATGGTGCCTAGACACCTGGCATCCAATACCGTCCAATGCACCACCCGTGTTTGGCGGGATCTGGCGCAGAAGCTCCAGAGCCCCTTACTATATTCTCCTTTGGCACCTCTGCGAGGAAGGAAGGCACGACTTGCCTGTTACAGGAGGGAGGATGCTGTCGGATGTTACAGAGGTTGTCTCGGCTCAATTGGGGGCAGTTGTATACACAAGGGACTTTTTGCACCAGTGACGAGTTTTTTGGTACCTCCTCCCCGACCCCGCTAGAACGTTTCTACTATGTGTGACTCAGGCAGGATGTTCGGGCCCTCACGCCTTGCTTCCCACTTGAACCGCCCATCATGGCCCCCCTACATGTCCTACTACAGCAGGAAGCTCTAGAGCATGTAGTATCGCGACTATATTTCACTACACATAGGGAACGGGAGAGGGACCCTGCCCAGGCCAGGACCAGGTGGGAGGAGGACCTGGGACACCCCCTCATGGAAGAACAGTGGTCCTTTTGCTGTCAGCAGCCTGGAGAAATCTCAGCTAACAGCAGATTACGACTCATACATTATAGATATTTACACCAACTTTACTATACACCTGCCCGCCTGCACAGTCTCCGGCTGCGCGTTACTGACCGCTGTGACCGATGCGGAGCGGAAGTAGCAGGGTTTGGACACCTGGCCTGGGATTGCCCACTGATCCGGAAATACTGGGGGGAGGTCCTTAGTGCATTGGGCGAGATGACTGGGGTGCACGTGCCTGACCCCCCCCTTGTGGTGCTCTTGGGATACACTGAGCAGCTGCCTGTTAAGATCCGAAGATACACTTCTCTGGCCCTGCTATTAGCAAAAAGAAGGATCGCCTGCCATTGGGGGAGAGGTAGAGCCCCAAAATTTAAGGAGTGGCTGAACGATCTTATACACTTTCAAGACCAGCTACACACTTACGCTGAACTGATGCCACCTACATCTCGCCCACATGATATTTGGGCCCCTCTGCAAACTTACCTCCTGAAACATACTGATACTGATGACATGCACCCAGACCAGCTGCCTAGGGATTCGGTCGTACGGGAGGGGGAGGAACACCGAGCAGAGGGCAGCTCATGAGATATTGGCGGTGGCGGGCTGTCGTGGGATTTGGGTGCGGTAACGGAGCGGGATGGTGATGCACGGGCGACTGGGGCGGGGATGGTCCACCCAGATACAGACTAATGGCAGGAGAACTGTGGCTTTTTACGTTTCTAGGGGTAGTTACATTTGTTAAGGACCTGAATAGTTGGCTGAATAAATTGGTTGCCCTCCTAACGCTGCCGGCCCGATGGGTTGTAGGCGGCTTGCTGTGTTTATTACCACACCCGCCTCCGTTGTGAACTCATATGGGACGCATCTAGCGCTGGGATGGGATGTAGGCACCCTGCTGTGTCAACTTTTCGATCAGTCAATAAAGGTCTTGTTAAAAAAAACATACAAGACATGAAAAATAATGATGACAATTCACAATAGACAACATATGCAATAATTATATACAATAACATTTATATAAAAAAATATTTAACGTTTGCATCATAACATAGAAACAACTAGAGCAATTTTATCGCTATCTTGCTTTTTGGGCCAAGCATGTGCCAAACACGCGGAAATGCTTAGGGTGCGTTTGTGGGGCATACTATTCAATACAATTCCCTCACATACTACAATAAACTTATTCCAACTCTTCTGTGTCGAAAAGTGCCGAAGCGTTTCAAGACTCAGTCCGCTGGTACTGGGACTCTCATCAGGGCTTAATGTTAATGGTCAGCATTTTCTAAAAAACAAATAAATGAATGATGCAAACTCTGCATCAATAAGATGTAGCCTCTCTCATTAATTACGCTTGGTATATATTGTGTACCTGATCACCTGATTTCCAAACAGACCTGCTGCTCTAACTTGTATTTTCGGAGTAACCAAAAATGGCCCTCAAGGATAATTGCTGCGGGGCGCCTTGTGTTTATTTAGTGATCATGGAAAATTGATTTTAACTAATCACATTGTCACTCCAGTCACTGTCTATAGATAGACATCGATATCCCTTTGCTACAAAAAGAAGCTTAACTCATTTTAAGGTTTAATAGTGCATTGACTGAATTGAATGGGATGACAGAACTTTCAAGAGCATAGCGCTGAACCACATGTCCCACAATGCACCTTTCCAGTTCCGACAACAATGGGGCCTGAGTGATAATGTGGTTGGTTAAAATCAATTTTCCATGATCACTAGGGCAAAAATACAGCAAGTGTTCTTACTGGGAATGCCCTCCATGACAGTGAGCGGTTCACATCGGTTACAGATTACGGATGTGTTGAGAGTCAAAGAAAGTAAATGCGCCTCATGTTTCTTTCCAGCATGCTTGCAATAATGTCGGCAAGTTTGCGGCTCATGTAACGTGTCCCCCATTCGTTTGTAGGGAGACAATACCACAGCGACAGATGCCGCATCTGAATGATTTGAGACGACTTGGAAGGTACACTTTTGACCTTTCCCGTTTATTTGCCCAATGTTTATGTATTTAAACAAACTGAAATAGACACGACCATGAATTGGTTGTTCCGTTTTAATGTTTTGTAGAAACCATAAACATGAGGCGCACACAGTAATTATCTTTGAGGACCATTTTTGGTTACTCTGAAAATACAAGTTAGAGCAGCAGCTCTGTTTGGAAATCAGGTAATCAGGTACACAATATATAGTAAGCATACTTAATGAGAGACGTTACATCTTATTGATGTGGAGTTTGCATCATTCATTTATTTGTTTTTTAGAAAATGCTGACCATTAACATGAAGCCCTGACGAGAGTCCCAGTACCAGCGGACTGGGTCTTGAAACGTGCCGGCACTTTTCGACACGGAGGAATTGGAATAAGTTTGTTGTAGTATGTGAGGGAATTGTATTGAATAGTATGCCCCACAGACACACCCTAAGCATTTCCCCGTGTTTGGCACATGTTTGGCTCAAAAAGTAAGATAGCGATAAGATTGCTCTTGTTGTTTCACCGTTACGATGCAAACGTTAAATGTTTTTGTATATAAATGTTTTTGTATATAATTATTGCATATGTTGTCTATTGTGAATTGTCATCAGTATTTTTTATGCTTTGTATGTTAATTTGAGAAATGTGTGTCTCTCTACTTCTCATGCAATTAAATTCTTTTTGGTAAATATAACAAGAAATTTTGAAAAACAGCCGTCTGTTTGTGGCTCTAACGTAATAGGAGCCGAAGGCATAACAGAGCCAGGTCCCCCCCTTTTTTGTGTCTTCAATTTAGCACATCCCTACCTTGCCCCGGTCCTTTGGGCCTAGCCCCTTCAGTTTTTTTACTTATAGAAAGTTAGCATTTTCTTGTCCTAACCATTTGGTACTTGCATCCTGTTCCTGGGTCACATGACTGGATGTAGCTAGCAGTGGGCTTTTGTGTATTCCTCCCCAACAGCCATACAATAGAGGGACTAGGTGACTAGGTGTGCCTGGATGGATCATCTCAGGCAGGATGGGCTCAGAGCTGTGCACAGCCCTATTTTCACTGTAAAAGACCGTGCCCCACTCTCATACAAAGAACTTCATACTTGCCTATTATGCCTGCAGACAGACTGGGACCAAGGCAGGGAAGCAGGAAATTCCAGACACTTCTTTGAGGAGAAGCCTCTAGAAGTTTTGTCCATTTCCAAGGAGGCACCAGGTATCAAAAAAAGGACCCTCAGACTCACTCTTTAGTTTTCTTTCTGTACCTGTGGAAGGACTTTCAGGTGACTGCCTACTGCTGTGACCTACTGTGTACTTCAGAAGACTGCCTTGCTGCTCCAAGAAGGACTGCCCTGCTGTCTTAAGCATGCACAAGGCCCCACAGTTCAAACCTGTGCTTGAGTCCTGCTCTTCTACTTGAACACAGGACTTTCAGAGTGATCCAAGGGTTAGTTGGCTGGCCTCCCGATTAGAGCCTACGGGACAGGAAATGCTTCAACCATCTCAAAATTGCACCTGGACCCTTTTCAGTGAGTCCTGACCCTATGAGTGATGCTTCTCCTGTACTGAAACCTTGGAAGAGGTGCTAAAAGTGCTCTGAGAACTGGGGGAGACTGGAAACTACCTGCTCTTTGATGAGCATTGCCGGTTGGCCTAACTTTATGGCATATCCCGCTATGTTTTTTGTGCAGCAGCAAATCCTGTTCAACAGCTCCTCGCAGAAGGGATATCCGGCCACATGGAGCCCTCTTTGGTCACAACCAGTGGCTTCGTCCTGCTGGAGATTTTCTACTTCCAAAAAAGAGACTAAATCCAAACATAGGAATCTTCACTGTGACTGTGTCCAGCGGCTCTCCGACGAGAAGGCCTCCTCCTACTTAGACATCGCCAGTTGCCTTGCCCTGCTGAACTTTACCTTTTCAGATATTTTCTTCTATAATTTCTTCTAAGTCCAAGGGAAAGCAAAGACTGGGCCCCCATCCACTTTGTGTGTCTGACCTGCGTTCCATGGAGTTCAGCCACAACTTTCGACTTTGCTCCTGGCTGGCACTACCGGATGTCCCGAGTTGTGGCTTTGATCATTTAGACTTTATTTTCCACTTTAAAATGTCATAACTCTAGTTCTACTGACTAGATTTTTGTCATTTTGGTGTCAAATGCAACTCAATTTATTTTTCTAAATTGGTGAAAGAATTTTCATGAGTTATGTTTTCGCTTTATTACTGTTTAAGTACTGCATACATACTTTACACATTGCCTCTAAGTTAAGCCTGACTGCTTTTGTGCCAAGGTACCACAGGGTTAAGCACAGATTACATTGGTGACTTTTTGAGGTTTACTGTGACAAGGATTGTGGTTGTTGCTTGAAAAGGGTTCACACACCCCTCCTCCAACAACCCAATTTCTCACAGCCAGTATGACAGGTGTGTAGGCAGAGAGCGAAGGGTGAGGTAGAGAAAGAAAGATGATGTGTAAAGAGAGGGGGGTTAGACAAAAATAGAGGAGGGTAAGGTGGGTGAAATATGGGGGTGAGAAAGAAAGAGAGATGGCTGTGGCCGGAAGAGAGGAGGATGAAGTGGGTGAGGCAGAGAGAGAAGTGGATGGGATTGGGATAGGGAAAGAAGAGGATGAAGCAAGAAGAAGCATTGAAGGAGATGAGCAGGAGAGCAGGATGAGGAAGAGAGAAATGAAGGTGAAGAAAAAATAGCAGAAGAGATAAAGAGTTTAGGCACCCTCCAGAAATAAAGAGTAAAACTAGTAGGTGCAGCTCCTGCAGTCGGTAGAGTATGCTGCGCATCCCTCTACAAGACACTCCAGCATGCCCAGAGCCAGCTTTTATACAACTGGTAAAAGCTAGATAACCCCATTCATCTTCATGGCCCACCCAAGCTTCTTCACTACCCTCAGTGATCCTGAATCCAGAAGCTGAACCTGAATCAAAAGTGGAGGGACTGAATGTATAACTCTTAGGAAAAAATGAAAATTATGAACTTCTAGATGAGGAGATTGCATCAAAGGTCAGTATTTATAGCAGAAATGCATCTCTTAAAAAGTACTCTCCTTGAATTCACTTTCTAGGACCTGGTAAACATTTTCTTTGCTTTTAATGGAAAACATATTGTAGGAAGTTAGGATCTTTCTACCATGGTTACCCCCACTTTTTGATTGGGTCAGTGTGTTTTTGACCTAGCTAGTCCGACTGGGATCTTACTAATCAGGAACCCAGTCACTGTGCTTTAAACCCAAATCAGACCCCCCAGGATATAGTGGCATGGATTAGCAAATTTAGTGGCACAAAAATGGAAATTTAGCGGCACAAATATGGAAATTTAGCGGCAATTTAGTGGAATTTTATTTGGCCATTTTTCCTACAAAAAAGGGCTCAATGGCGTGGAGAGTGAGTAGCTGTCAAGCAGGGCATAGATCGGAGATTAGCAGAATGGCAAAAGGGTAAATAATGATAAGCCCTTAACAGTACAGTTAACATATCTCTCAATGCGCCTCCTGCAGAAAATTCCGGCCTGTAATTGCTAGCGTCTAGGATGCAATTATATTGGATCGCATTAAATAGGGAGAATTAAATTCATCTGATTTTGTACAACTGCCGGCTGAACCTCGGGGCTGCAGAGCACGGTATTCTTATTTCATGTGTTACGCTTTAAAGAAAATAAGGCATCTATTTTAATGTTGGAGCCGGGAGATGCGCATTTTTATAAAGAAGTGCTTCATCAGGAGGTTACACATTCTCTGAGCGCAGAATAACGAAACATATGTTGAAATGTTTTCTTTTTCAAGTTTGTAGTTTTGGACATGTGTGTCTCAGTTGCAATGCAGAACTACCGCATGTCCTAACAGAACAGTTCAGTTCTGTGATCCTGCTGTAAGTGAAGTAGTGTAATTAAAGCGCTCTGATACCTACAGGTCAAGCTAGCGCTATATAAAACTTTTAAAATAAATTAAAATAAATAAAAGGGTGAGTGACAGTGTACTGCGAAGGACTCTGGGCGCCAGTTCTGCAGCTGCGAGCGAGCAGCAGCACCAGCTTTTATCGAAGTTGCACAGCAGGCTTGGCAGTAGGAGACACACCCGAAGGTGCCACCGGAGAGGGGGGTGTGTGGAGCAGCCGCCACTGGTGTTTCTGGGTTTGCCACCTATGCATTAAATTCCCCTTGGGACACCATGGTCTGGGTTTTCTATGTTGGTGAGCAATGTCGATGAAAACATTCCGTTCTCCTCGGACAATGCAAAAATGCAGTCCTCGCTCTATTTTAGCCTTCAGTTTATCTTTAAATATGATCACCCTAATTAAAAGAACTCATTCAGATATTAGTAAAATCATTGTTCATCCAAATATTCCAATACACAATATTAACCCCCTTTCTGCAACTGAAGATAGACCCTTAATTACGCTTGCTGCCACATCTTGTGGCAGGGCTGTAAATGTCTCAAACTGTGTCGATCGGGCCCCTCCAGTCACCTTGCAAAGAAAGATAATGTAGCAAAACAACAAACAGGACAATAGTGCTCCAATCTCTTGAAGGATAAAAATAAAAGTGAAATGCAAGGGCGGGGGTACCATTGTAACAGTATCCCAAGCAGAATTAATACATTTCGAACAGACCGTATGCATTTTATTAATAACTACCAAGGAACTAGAATAAACACTAGTCCCATCAACCAGCCCTTGTGCGTGATTAATAACCCGAGTTTTGACCGTCCGAAGCAGGTGAAAAGCATTCAACATTTTTCTGTTTTAAATGAGTATTTAATTAAACAACAGACAATGCTTGCACTTACTGCCAGGAAAAACACACCAAGCAAATTGTATTTTAACACCGAAAGTATGAGTGGTTATCAGTTTTCTGCATTTCACCTTTTACCCATCAGAAAAGTTCCCAATTTAAGAAATGCGACATAGTTTAACATGAACATCTTTAAATCTCAATTGTAACACTTCCCACCTGAAAGGAGTCATTCAGTGGATGGAAGCGAGTAAATCTCGAGAGCAGCATATGTAAAGTCAGTATCCACAAGACTGTGAAATAAGTGCGAAGATTACCTGAAAACTACTGGGAATGTCCATTTTAGTTCGTAGAAACTTTCGTAGATGCATGACAGTCATGGCTGCCGGGCAGCAAAGGTATCTTTTGTCGGTCACCTAATAATGCATTGAAAGAGACGCCTCAGTGAGAGATGACAATGCTTCAAAGGAAAAGGTAACAAGACTGGACAATGTGCAAGAAGCAAAGAATGCATTCAGCAGACCCCCCAGGATATAGCGGCTTTTGTAAAAATGCCGCGCCATTTCTACAAAAGTGCGGATTTCGCGGGCACTTTTGTAAAAATCGCGGCATTTTTACAAAAGTGCCGATTTCGCGGCAAACCGCGAAATCGCGAAATCCTGGAGGGTCTGCTAAATTAACATGGTAAGCACTTCTGTACATCCACAATTGCCTATTGTAGTAACCTTGTAAGTCCCTAGTATATGGTACTAAGGTACCCAGGGCATACGTACACCAGGGGTCTCCCCAGAGGTGCAGAATGTATTGTTTTACAAAGAAAGGGTTCTATATAGGCAGCACAATCAGAAAATGGGTGAGGCATCAGATACAGAGACACCAGATATCCCACAGCAGTACACATAAATTAATGCACTGCACAAGGTGTACATAAAACATTCACCTTCTGTGGAATAGACGGGGTTGAAACAGACCCTAGAAGTGGTAACAAGGAACTATACCTTAGACGTAGGGAAGCTATGTGGATCATGAAAATGCGAGCAGTAGACTGTGGTTTAAATTTAGACCAAGAACTACATTACTTCCTAGGTGATTGAATCTGACTAGACATTGTTTTGACACACAGCAAGGGATAGTCTGGACTTTGATTCATGACTAAAGTACTGCTCGCCTATTTAATCTCACCACAATATGTGGGTGCAGCATATAATGACACCACTGTGAACGTGAGACAAACGTGTTCACTCCATATATCACCAATACCTGTACTATGTGAAAAAGTGTCTGATATCTGCAACTGCAATGTATAATGTCTTTTTTTCTTTTCATGACAAATTTTGTACAATGTGGAAATAACTGTTAGCCCAATCCTTAAATCTATATATTTATTAGTCTAATGCTGATACAAATTTTATTGTATAATTTGGGATTTAACTTGTTTCCCAATTCTACATACATGTTTTGTCTGATTGTGACTGCTGAATTCTTTTAGTTTTATTATAGTCTCAAGTTATGGTTTTACTTTAGTGATGTTCTTAAGGGATTAATTTGTCTCCACTTTTATTATGCATACATTGTTCATGCAGAATTAGGGTCTAAACACGAATTAATACAGGCATTCTTGACACTATTCTGCTTCAACTCACTCAACTTTTTTATCACTTGGGTGTGAGACGTTTTTTTCCTTGGTTCGTTGTATATTTAGCGCTTTTATTCTCTCAATACTACCGTGAAATACGGGCAATATCGTACGTGCTTTCTTGATGATTTCAGCGTCCTTGCCATCAATGGGGTACTCTTTTGTTCTTGGTTCGATATGAGATTTATTTTCCTGAATTTTCCCAATGACAACCCGTAATAATGGTCATCATCGTCCAGGTTCATCAGGATTTCCAATAATCTCGCCATGAACTATAGTAGTATGATTCGTGCCATTTACTTATTCATTATTATTTGGCCAACTTAGCATTTGCTCTCATTGTTAGTACTTTCTTGTCTCCTGGGGCCTATAATATTTGCATCCTCCAACTGAACACTGTCACACATGATCAGTTTTGTATACTCCAAGATGGCGTCCGTGTAGAGCTTTTCTGTGGGCTACACTTTGTAGCCTTTATCGTCTTTGCCGGGTACATAAGTATGCCTACCTTCGGTTGCACATTACTCAACGGCCATACTAGGTGCCGGTGAGAGGCGCGGAAACACGTCCTAGCACGAAAGGTAAGAGACGATATAGCAATGCATCTCCACACTTTATAACAACGGGCAAAGGCATACTCTTTGATGATGATATTCTTTCATTTGCAGTGCGTATTTTCTTTAATCTGAAGTCGGAACTGACTCAGACCGACAGGTGACGGTTAAATGAGCTGATATAGCGTAAATCCTGCTCTTCCTCTGTGTGTATATTATTCATGCAGTCAGGCATATATTGCTATCACATATATCGATGGTGCTCATTTATAAAATCATACAGTCAGGCGCACATTGCTATTTACAGATATACAGATCTAGCTGTGGCGCGCAGTAAGTTACACCATTTTGGCTTTGCTGCATAATATGAGGTGTACTTCTTTTGCCACACTTTGTTCAAACATATTTTATTCAATAGAAGTTACTGGGAAAATTCATGCGATCAGTCATACATCATAACCAGATAGACAGATCAAGTTGTGGCGCGCACAATGTTACACTATTTCGGCTGTGATGCATGACAGAGGTGTATTTCTTTGAAGGCCCCTTGTCCTAATATATTTCATTTAATAGAAGCTACTGGGAAGGCAATATGGACATCGATTACCCTAATTTTTAAGCTGTGTAGTATAATTATAATTCCTCCTGTTTGGCCTAAATTAGTGAACTAATTCTGTATATTGTTTAGCACAGGAATGAGAAATCATTTAAAACTACGTCCCATTAGCTTTTACTTTTAGATTCATTGATGAGACTGCAATTACACGTGAACTGAGATAACCAATTTTCCCTGCCCTCTTTGCCGGGACGAAATTGTAACCGGTCAAAAGGTAGGAGTTATACTGATAGAGCTCTGATCAGCGCATCGTAGATAATCTTAACTTTGACCATCTACACATGTGAATATTTATTCATAGGTTTAACGCTCGCCTTCAATGTCAATTAGGTATGCTTCGTCCATTCTTGCCACAAACGCTAAATTGAGAAGACAGACACAAAATAAGTTACGCTATGAGCACCTGTACTTGGTCTTACAGTTAATCACTTCACAGCACTGGCACCAATAAGGATATTAGTTATGTGCACTAATGTCAGATAAATATAGGGTTTTTGACGTTTAAAATTCCCCACTCTTCAACAGCTATGAATAGTCTGGACACAATGCAGTAATTTTCTACAAACTCTGTCCTTTGTCCAACATAAGGGTGACTATTGATAACATCTATAATGTGGGTTCCACTACTTCAATTATGTAATAGAAGTTATACTTTGAAGCATTTCATTACAATTTGTTTTCCATCCCTGAGGAAGAGGTGGGTTACTCTGGGTGACAAAACACGTGTTGGCTGTACTAACGGAAGAAAGAAAATTAAAAGACAAACAATTGTATACTGTTGTTGTGCATCATATTGTTTTGCCTAAACTTTGAATGATATTGTGTGCGTGCTCAAGCCTGCAGAAATGGTTGTGTGATCCCCTTGGGTCACTAATGTTGAGGGGTGGATGACCCCTCTTCCCTTGAGCACCAACAAATAGATATACCATATATAACTCTATACCGGAATTAGTAAGCGCCACAACCACACTGGGGCAACTCATCATATATAGTTATCAACAATGTAGTTATATGCTAACATAAGATTATTACATCTTAAAAAATTGCTACACAACACCCTTGGGGGGGGAAAAACATGCAGGAAATTGAATTGATATCTATGCATAGGTATCCTAAATCAACAGTAGGAAAGATTACCCCGTAATCGGATTGCCAGCTAGGTGCACGACGAGTGCTGGCAGTCTTATGACCTATCTTTAAGCAGACACTTCCTCTTTTTCACTGACTGTATCTTTTAGAGGAACAAGAGCCTCCGGACAGAGAGCTATCTTGTCCTTACTCCAAGTATGCCCATCCTCCAGAATCACAGTGTACCACTCATTGTTTCAGGCTTATAAAATGATGTGGTATGCATGCTTCACGACCACCCATTGTCCCTTGTTCCATTCACATCTCACTGTTCCCAATTTGTTGTCATACCTTTTTGTGTACCTTTCTGGGTTGTTATTTTATTTTATGTTTACTGGGATTCGTAGAGGGCATAATCAACAGCAGGTCTCTTACGCTTAGAGAGAATGGCCAAAACTCACCACTCTTTCTGTGACTAGATTTCTGTCATCCCCGACAGGACCTCCCCTATCTAACAAATTGGGAGTGAGTTTGGTTCCATAATTTCTACCTTTAAGAGATACTAAAGGAGATATTCCTGAAACCGTGTTGGGTGTTTTATGGTAAGACCATAGCCTTTTTCTCACAGCTTTGTCAATTTGTTCTCCTGATTTAAGCGCTAATTGAATGGCCTCTTTAATCATCCTATTTACTCTTTCCACAAGGCCATTAGCCTATGAACAATAAAGAGGAGTTTTTATAAGGCTTTCCAAAAATAGTCATCTCTGTGGAACTGAACTGTACCCAGTTACCTGTGATTATAGTCCTGGGAATGCCTTCCTTGGAGAAAGTATTGGATAGGAATTCTATCGATGTGCTTTGGTAGTTACCCAATGAGAGTGATGATTCGCTAATACAAACATGTATTTGAACTGTGCACTTAGATAACTCATAGGTCCTATCAAGCTTTTCCCAAGATTTGGTGGGGACCTCGACTGGAATAAGGGGTACTTTCCGTGTGATCTTAGATTTGTCACTAACACAGCAGGCTAAGCAGTCCTTACCTTTTCCTTCCATAATGGAATACATGCATGGAAACCAGTAATTCTTCCTGATCTTGCTTTTGATCATGCAACATCCCAGGGGACCCTTGTGAGCACTATTAATAATGTGATTTCTCATGTTGCTGGGAGGTGCAATTTTGTTGGACCTCAGAACCATATTACCTACAATGGATAATTAGTTTCTTACATTCCAATATGGCTGTGAATCGTCAGATAATTCCTTTCATTTGGCTGGCCAACCATTGATTATTTGATCTATTACAGCAGCCAGGACAGCATCATCTCTCTCACTTTGTTCCCGTTCCTTTTTATTTATAGCTGGAATTTCTGTAGGCAATATTGCCTCAGCCGGAGATTTTAACAGGGCATCCTTGCAGGCTAGGGGTAGCCGAGACAAGCAATTGGCAACTTGATTTGTTATACCTGGAACATATGTAATATCAAAGTTGGAACCATATAAAGATAGCATTTAGCGATGCGAGGGATTGTTTTCTCAGTGCATTTAGAAGAAAACATAGGGATGAGTGGTTTATGGCCTGTTCTTAAACTGAATAAAATCCCCAGAGGTAGAATTTAAAATGACGTATAGCCCAGAAACACACCAATGCTACTTTCTCTATAATAGAGCAGTTGATTTCAGCTTCCTTGAGAGTCTTAGAAGCTCCTGTTTCTGAGTAAAGTTCTAATTCAGTGGACCAGCTCTGAGAAATTGGGGTCATATTTGGAAATGGACTCTACCAATCCCAGAACAGATCTGAGTTCCTCTTTGCAAGTGGGTGTAGGTGCAAATTTTACAGAGTTTCCCAAACTATACTTAGGCTTAATGCCTTCTTCTGAAATGGTGTGTCCCAGGTATGCAACTAATTTAACACCTATTTTGCATTTTTCCATCTGTATGGTAAATGCAGATTTACATAGTTTATCAAGCACTTCTAGGATTTATTTGTGTTCCTCTTTGGAGGTGTCAAACGTTAAAATGCCATCCTGAGTATGTGCTTGTTAGACCTGTCAGCCCTAGGGTGGTCTTAACCAGTTTTTTATTTTTGCCTTTTCGTCTCATTTTAACCACTATCTTTTTGTTGGACCTATGTCTCTGGGCGTCTTACCCCTGCCAAACAGTGCTGATGTGCAGGTGCTCTCTCCTAATAACATGGCTGCCACAGGCCCCTGCTACTGAGGAGTGGCCATTGAACACACACGCACCAGTAGTTGGGAGCAGGCTGGGACATCCTGATACTGTATCTCTGCCGTTCCGCTTTTTTGTCCCATAGCCAAGATGTGGAAGCTCCTGGTACCTTCCAGCCCTGGGAGGGGTTATGCTTTGCCGCCTTTACAAGAGGGCCACCTGGCCTATGGGTATAGGAGGAAAGGAGGGAAAGCTGACTAGTTGGTTGGGGCACCACTGGACCTGGGGGAACCTCTGCCGGAGTATAGGTGGTTGGGCCTAGGGGAGGAACTTACACTACTGGGACTGACTGAGCTTAGGCCCTGTTGTACTCAAGTTAGATGAGGGACTCTGCCAGCCTGCTGATCTTGCCCAGTGAGGGGGAACCCAGGAGACCAACTCCAGTGTGGTAGATGGAACCATCCTGCCTCTGATGCCTGCCAACTCCACTCCCTTCATCCCCCAAGAACCTGCACTGAGACCTGCTGTATAATCTTCTCCCCAAGGCAAGCGCTGTGTTGAAGGAGTTGACTGCCTGCTGTGAGAGCTGTGGCTGGGGGATCGACGGGTAAATCGCTGTGCCCACCTAGCGCTATCCTGCCAGAACTTTGCCTCTTTCCTATAGCGCTGTGTCCCGCCCCCAAGCACTGGACTGCTAAAGACTGTCCTCGTTTACTAGCACAGTGCCGGCCAAGCGCTTTACTGTAAAGACTTGCCCCTCTTGATAGTGCTGTGTCCTCCAAGTGCTACAGTGCTATATTCTGTCACTGACTGTCACGCTGACCCCCGAAAAACACCTGCTGCCCTCCTGCTGATGCTGTGCCCCCTCCGCGCTGAGCAGCGCGGGCTGCCCAAGATTACCACCGCTGCCATGGTACCTGTCAAGAGCGCTGTCTGCCCTGATCACCGCCAGCCACAGCCCGGGAGATGTGCGGAGGAACTGCACCGTCCATGTTGCCTTGAGGAAGGAGGAAGCACACTGGCCCTGTTCCCTGCCTCGGCCCCCGAAGTCCAGAGAGGGCCGCCGTGGCTGCAGCAAGGGCCACAGTGGGCCCAGGAGGCGGGGACACACGTCGCATTGAGAATCAAGGCCGTGTGGGCCTGGAGTGTACGGTGAGGCGTTGTCATCAGCCGCACCCCCCCCATGAAAGCCACGCACCGATTGGCCCACGCGACCAAGCCCCCCGGAAGCTGTGAGCCTATTGGCCCCCAGGCCTACAGGCACACCGAGGCCCGCTGCGAGTGTCGATTGTCAATGCAGCGGCTCCGCTGCCTGTGGGAGCCCCTGCGTTCTGCTTCCCTGCCTCCAGGTTCCCCACGGATAACTGCGGAGAGGACGCGCCTCACCCGAGGGAACTCCGCCTCATTTCCCCCTCGACACCAGGTAACACTACCAACCCGGGGAGGGAGGCAAACCTACTGTCAGCTGCGGGGCTGCCGGGGAGCACATTAAGGGCGGAGTGGCAGCACCATGAGTACCCAGGGAAAGAAAGGATTAGGCCAAGTGGTGGGGGGTCGTGGTAATCCCCCCCTGCTGGCCAGAACTGACTCTGCGGCCCAAGGCTGCCATCCTAAAGGGGACCTAGACTGAATATCTGCCTACATTGTGTGGCCTGCATCGAGTAACTCTCTACATAGGGGGCAGGACACTCATCCTGAACTTACATCTTCCCAAAGTTGGTGTCTGCGAGGTATAGATACCCCTCCCTGTGAAGAACCGGGTTATTTAAGACCCAGCGGCGCCAGGGGAAATGCCCTAGTCTCCGGGTCCACCTGTCTTAGAGTACAGAGACACGGGTGATTCTTTGTGACGTCAAAGATCAATTTTATGAGCTGCAGCTTGTAACAGAGATCCTAGCAGTACAACACGGTGTATGTTCTCAGGAGACTGCTCGCTCACAAAAACTAGTCATCCCTTTTAATACCAAATATTATGCTTCAGGCAAATATCCCTAATTTACAGTTGACCACTCACATGTTTTCACAGAAAGAAAAAGGCAGGATCATGATGACAAGCCCATTTTTCAGTTTGTCCAGCCCATAATCAATTATTGGTCAAACCCAACATTCTTGATCAGACAGGTCGATCGAACCCACCATAAAACCGGGCACATCCCCATCGTAAACGGATCATAAAGAAAAGAGTAGAGACAGGTGTGAGCAAGATAAGACATAGTTATGCGCAATAAAAGGTTTGATGGTGTTTCGTGTCTCGATCCGTAATCTCTATCAGCCACTGGGGAAGGGACTGGTTAAACCAGTTTGGCTTCAGGCAAGAGGGTCGCTCGTTCAGGTCATTCAGAAGACAGCTAAAGTGTACGTGTGTTTGGAGACTCGTTCGGCCACTGTCACCGGCCTATGTGAGGGCAACCACAAAATGGCTGCTGTACGCAAGATGGAACCCGAGGGTTCAGAACGGACTCCCTGATTTCATGGTGATCTCGTCACTCGAATAGGACGAAAATACTCACACATCTAGCACTCACCATATTCGGTCTGCTGATACCAAAATCGTCATGATACGATGACTTTTATAACAAGGTTCAGAATTGCAATACCTCAGCCCCTCCTTTTGCCCTTACATAGGCAATAACCTAAACCCATGTCAGTCTGAGTCCAGGTCTATACTCATCAGATCATCAAGATGTTGCTGTAACATCATCCTACTACTTAGCACGTCTCTTGATAGGGGTTTCCTTACACACGATGTAGCACAGAGACCACATATAGCGGGAGTACACTGTGACAGAGCAGGAAAAGGATGGCTAAGATCACCCCAATTACCATCAGAGTCTTCCATCCCCACGTGGATAACAGTTCCCAGAACCATCCCATCAACGACCAACCTCCTTTATCCACGTGTATAGATTCGGAGATTTTATGCAGTTTGGAAATGGCCTGGTACACTGTCAGAGCATTGTCTGGAATGAAAACACAGCAACTTGATTGGATCACTTTACATACCCCACCTCGATCTGCAAGTATGACATCTAACGCAACTCTGTTCTGGAGAGTCATAAGACGATCCGACAGGAGCTCAGCAGTCAAGTTACTAAGGTCACCGGCAGTTTCAACTACGGTGGACTCAACCACTCTCGTCAGTTGTCGTATGTTCCTGCTGTTCACCATAGGTCCCCAAAACGTCAGAAAACGCTTCAAGAAATCTCCCAATTCTTGTCCTGCAGTATCTTCCTCACTGAAGACACCTCTGACTACTCTTGTCTTGTGGTAATCTGCCGCGGCCGTGTAGGTGGGAGGCAACAGGAACGAGACAAAACATGTGCCCGAGAAATCAGGGGGCAGCCATGTGTATGCTCTATCATAACAGATGAAATAGGTACCCTTAGCTGCTAGAAACGATAGGGAAGTCTGGGACGAAAAAACATACGTCTCAGTGAAGATACTACTCCTTAACTGAGCTCTCGGATTCTTGCCATTCCCTTGCAGACAAAGATGACCCTGATGGGGTACAATCCAAATCGGAGACGATCTTTTCGTTTGCTGGTTCTTACTCAGACTAGCTCCATATCCGTTCACGTTCCATCCAATATACGCTAGTGTCTCATCTCTCGGGATAGTCTCATAGGAACTAGGGGCCAGATGTAGGTAGCCAAATACCGGTCGGTAACGGCCGAATTCGGCCGTTACCGACCGGTATTTGGCTTTCGACATGTAGGGGGATTGCAACAGGGCATTTCGGTAATTTTACCGATTCGGTAAATATACCGGTCAGTAAACTTACCGACCGGTATTTTTACAGAATCGGTAAAATTGAGATGTAGGTGGGACTCTTCAGAGTCCCACAAGCCCTACAAATTCGGTATTTTACCATCAAATTCAATTTGATGGTAAAATACCGATTCAGGTGTGCATGCGCATGCACACCTGTGCCATATGACAGGCAGACCTGCCCTTAGGGCAGGTATGCCTGCCACATGGCCCCCGAACCTTTTTTGGGGGTGCTAGAGGGTGTCAAAATGACACCCCCTGCACCCTTGTCAAAATCGGTATTTACTGATTCGGTAAATACCGACCGGTAATGCCCCATTCATTCCTATGGGCTTCAAAGCCCATAGGAATGAATGGAGCATTACCGGTCGGTATTTACCGAATCGGTAAATACAGATATTTACCGATTCGGTAAATGGAACATCTGGATGTTCCTACATACCCCCCTTCTTATTTACCGATTCTTAATTACCGAATCGGTAAAATTCGGTAATTAAGAATCGGTAAATAAGTTCTACCTAAATCTGGCCCTAGCTCCTTTAATCATATCGACTATTCCCTTAACTAGAGCACTATTCTTTGGATTATCCTTCACAGAACGTAGGGGGTGGACTTCGCGAGCGTAGATGAACATCGTTCGGTACGCCCATACAGAATCATTGTAGCTAAATGGCAGGACTAGATAAGGAATACCTCAATCAGTAGTATGAGGCATAAGACCACACACCCAACAGTTAGCCGTGTTCACTACTAATTGGTGTTGGTGCAGAAGCTGAACGAAAGAGTTATTAACAAACTCCAATCTTCTAACGGTCTCATGTTCAGGCAGAGGATGAAAAGAATGCGAGGAAACAGTAGAAGAAGGTATGGGTTGTGTAGTGGATGCAAACGTCACTTGAAAAGAGAATATAACGTATCCCATTAAAAACATCATTAAGCTAAGCAACATAAAAATGCACAATATTAAAAAACATTTTCTACTCATTATTTCACATATTTTGGCTCTAAAGTTTGTTTCTTCAACAGGTCTCTCCATCTCGAAAAACTCCATCCTCTAACCTTGCTGCTCGCGGAGGTAGGGTGTTCCGTGCTAAGGAATGCGTCTGTCAGTCCAGGGAACGCCCTAGGACCAACCAGAACCGTCGACCTTGTGTCTTCGGCTTGCACTCCAAAGACTTGACGCCGCGACCCTACAGCTGAACCCGGATGGCGGTTCGAAAAACAAAAATCGGTCAAAACAGTTTCTCAGATGGGAGAGCTGATCTTTCAAAAATAGTAAAGAAAAGGATTATTATTTTATTAGTCCCATGACTCTTGGTCGCAAATTATTACGGTTTTTACCGGGCGTTGTGTGGTCGCAGAATAAGAGTTCAGGTTCGGTGGTGTCCAGCCGCACTGGTGGTTGCACGGCTTCTTGCAAAAGATCATCACTTTCACGCTCAGAACATGTCCCAATTAAACGTGCATCGCTAAAAGGCAGAAAACGAGGCACAGTTTCGGTCTCAGAATCAGGAATGCCCTCCTGGACCCACCATTCGTACGGTAGAGGCAGAGGAACCCTCTTACAATGTACGCCGTGGATCCAGTTTTTCTTCCCTTGCACTCGCACTGCAGTTCTCGAAGATAAAAGCACCAAGTATGGACCGGTCCAGCGGAGCTGATCGTTCTTTGTCCGTTGAAAATTCTTGATCAGCACCCACGATCCGGGATCGATTGCATGCCCTAGATCTTCAGAAGCCTGAGGCAGTGTATCATGAACCTGTTGGTGTAAGACACGCAATTTAGCCGTCAAATCATGCAGATAGTCAAGCAATACAGGGTGTTCAATCTCGCTAAATTTCGACGGCCTCGGTACTCCCCATATGTTTGCCGGGCGACCAAAAATTATTTCATAAAGACTAAGTCCCACTCGTGAATGCACAGTCATCCTAGTCGACAAGAGTGCTAATGGCAAAGCATCAGGCCATCTAAGACCAGAGCTCGCTTGTATCTTGGCCAGCTTCAATTTGAGGGTGCCATTCTAGCACTCCACTAGACCAGCTGATTGGGGGTGATTTGCAGCGTGGAATTTTTGGCGGATTCCTTACCCTTCACACACTCTCTTCATCACTTGACCCACAAATTCGCTCCCATTATCACTCCAGACCATTCTCGGCAAACCATACCTAGGGAAAAACTCCTTGACAAGTGCTTTAGCTGTGGACAATTGAGAACCAAAAGGTGGACAAGGCAGTATTATCTTTTAGGGGATATGCTTCTACCCATCTTGAGAAGGCACAAACAACCACAAGTACGTATTTGAGGTTGTTGCATCTCTCCATGTGGATGAAATCTAGCTGCAAAACCTCGAACGGATACGTCGGAGGCACAAAATGACCAGCTGGAGTTGGAGTTCCCTTACCAGGATTGTATTTCAGGCAAACCATACAATTCTTGACCACATTCTCTGCACACTTAGGATTTCCAGTATTTTGCCATACTGGAGCCAACGACTTACAGATCCCTTTCACACTGATATGAGCCATTCCATGCGCCATTGTAACCACTGCAAGCACGTACGCATCGGGTAACAACCATCGCTGATGCTCTGACAACTCAACCCAGCAACCATTCGTATCCAATTTACCCGTACTCTCTCTCCATACGCTCAACTCTTTCTCTGTTGCTTCAGCTTGGATAGACTTCACACTTTCTATCGTATCCTCACACATTCCAACATCACCAATCCATCTGGCAGGGCCCGCAACATACATTCGACTCATCACATCCCTCGCTGTTTCTTTCGCAACTTCGTCAGCAAACGCATTACCGCGACCAACGTCATCAATAACCTTCTTATGTGCACTGCATTTCACAATCGCAACTTGCAATGGCAAGGTAAGTGATTCAAGAAGCTCATTCACCAACTGACCATTCTGAATCTTTGTTCCATGAGACGTGAGGAACCCACGTTCCTTCCACAAGCATCCAAAGCTATGAGCCACACCAAACGCATACTGGCTGTCGGTATATATGGTCACTCTCTTTCCTTTCGATAACACACACGCTCTCATAAGTGCAATCAACTCTGCTGCTTGAGCTGAATTATGTGGGATACGTGCAGCTTCAACAATCGTCTGTAAAGTCGTGACAGCATATGCCGCAGTCGCATCACCATTTGGAAGCTTGAAGCATGAACCATCCACCCATAAGGTACCATCACACTTCTCCAGAGGAGTATCCCTAAGATCCACTCTCCCTTTCGTTTCCTCCTCTGTCCTGAGAAAGCAATCATGCTGTTCAGAAACATTTGTCTCTGCTACAATCGGCAACAACGTAGCTGGATACAACGTATTGCATCTCTTTATGTGCGCATGACTCGCTAAGAGTGTCAACTCATAACCTGACAATCGAGCACTAGTTAAGTGCTGTGTCTTAGTCTTATTTAACAAGGTATCCACTGCATGTGGAACCATTACAATCAACATATTATTCATCACTAACCCAGCAGACTGTCGAATAGAAACAGCTGCTGCCGCTGTGGCTCTCAAACAACTCGGCAACGCTCTAGCTACCGGATCCAAGGTCGCCGAGAAATACGCGCATGGACGTTGCTTGTCCCCAAAAGACTGTGTCAACACTGACAACGCGCATCCCTCTCTCTCGTGGACATAAAGCGTAAAAGGCTTACTGTAGTCGGGAGTACCCAACACAGGAGACGAACACAATGCATCGCGTAATTCAGAAAAACTTTTCTGACAGTCGTCAGACCACGGGAGGGGATTCGGTGTATCTTTACAAGTCAATGCTACCAGAGGTTTGGCCAGCAAAGAAAAATTCGGTATCCATTGTCTGCAATATGACGTAATAACCAAGAAAGCACGCACTTCTCTTTGTGTAGTAGGCACACTCATTTTCGCAATTGCTTGAATTCGTTCTGGAGTCAGTCTTCTTCCCTCCTTCGATAAGAGATGACCTAAGTAGGTCACTTCTTGTCGACAATACTGCAACTTCGAAAGAGACACTTTGTGATGGAAATCACACAAATAACGCAACAACAGCAAGGTAGCTTCCTTACAAATCTCCTCAGTATCGGCAGCGACTAATAAATCGTCAACGTACTGGAGAAGAGCAGCACCATTAGGTAAAGCAATCGTATCAAGCTGTGTTTTTAAAGCCTGACTATAGATAGAAGGACTCTCGCAATAGCCTTGAGGAGCTCTCTTAAACCGGAAGCTTCGGCCTCCTAAAGAGAAGCCAAAGATATCCCTACTCTCCTCGGCAATCGGGATGCTGAAGAAAGCTTTCTTCAAATCAATCACCGAAAACCAAGTGGGTGAAGCTGGAATCATGGTCAGTAACGCAGTAATGTCTGGAACAGCAGGAAATTGCGGAACTACAATCTTATACACCTCGCGAAGATCGATCACAAACCTATATACAGGTGGTTGTGATGAATCAGTCCTTTTTAGAACAGGAAAAACCGGACTATTGCACACATTAACTCTCGTTTCTTAGATTACATCTTTCTCAATCAGGTCATGAATGATCGCTAGCAACGCTCTTTCACCTTCACTAGAGATCTTGTATTGGGGAATACGTGGCATTTTAACATTTGCTTTCAACGTCACAACATATGGCGGTATCTCCAACAGACCCACATCATTAGGACCAGTAGCCCAAAGAATATCAGGAAGAGAAGACAATTCTGTCGGAAGTTTATCCTTTGACAAATACATCGGGGAGACCAATTTCTTACCTAATGTAAGTTGTACTCCCGAGGGAGAGCAATACAATGTCGCGTACAATCTTTTCAACAGATCCAGTCTCAACAAGTTCTCACCACAACCTGTCGTCAGAATAAGGGGTGCTTCGAATTCACAAGGTCCAACAGAAAGAGATATAGGACTAGAAATCGGGTTCCTAACCGGGGCGCCAGAAAAACCTACTGAAACATTTATCTCGCCAGACAAAGGTGCGCCAGGGAGTTTAGAGTGCATAATAGAACTCTTTGTAGCACCAGTATTAAACAGAAAAGGCTCTGACACACCTGATGTAATCACCTCAACATAAGGTCCATTCTGATCTACTGGAACTAAAATGACTCCCTCTCTTTGTCTATGGCTGTCCTAGCAATCATTACCTTCCATATTCCCACCTTCGACATAGTAGTCGTCAGCATAGTACTGAGTCATCCTACCAGACGTGTGATTCTGCTGATCAAAACTATTCATTGAATTTTGTGGAGGAAAGGGACGTGCGTTCTGGGGGAACCCTCCACGTCCTCTACCTCTAGGAGCTTGTGGAACATTCCGACCTCTTACGCTAGTAACACCATTCATACACTGCGACAAAACAGGGCAACTACTCTTAAAATGGCCCTCTTCTTTGCAATATGCACACTGATTAGGGCCTACAGGAAAACGCGGCTGAGAAGGCTCGAACCTTTGCGAGTTTCTCTGAAACTGCGGAGGCTGCTGATAGTCACGCTGGTTACTACGGGGCGGATACGCTTGCTGTAAAAGAACCTTCGTCTTTAGCTCTTTAGTCTTTTTGTCTGCCCTATCCTTCTCATCCTTATCCCTATTTTCATAGTATTGTGCAGTAGCCAATATCTGTGCCGATGAGAAAACAGCCCACGAACTCTCGGAATCCTTCAACTTGGTACATAACTCGGGATGCAAATTATGCACGAACTTATCAACAAACAACCGTTGACCACCTTCAGTACTCATGTCTTGACCACTGTGGTCAATAAATGTTTCTTCAAACCTAGTGAAGAAATCGGACACAGTTTCATCTTTCTTTTGCTTACATGCAGACAATTTGTCCCAGTTTACTCGCATAGCAGGCATTAAAGTCTTCATGTAAGTAATGATCCTACCAGGAAGTTCTGCAACTACAGGCTCCGGTTTAGCACCACCAACTTGTCGTACATCCGCAGCACTAATATTGACCCAGGTATCACCTAACTCCTGCGCATGGTCCGTGTGCCGAATCAAACCCCATAAAGGTTGTGGAACCACATTTCCAAACAACATGTCTATATCAGCTAGATTCATGACACAGGTGTCTGCAGTCTGTGATAATTCTTTATAGTACCCTGCGGGATTTTTACGGGGGTCAGGCAAAGTCTGCTTAAGAGCCAAAACTTCAGCTTGCTTCCACGGAACATGGACCCAAACACGTTGAAAATGTGCTGGCACAGCTGGGGGGTTATTATTTGCACCAGCAAGTACTTCTTCCTTCCATACCGGAGGAACCTCTCTCATTGGATATTGTCACACTTTTTTCCTAACAGAAGGATCAGGCTCAAACAAGGACTGAGAAGGAAACTCGTCCCTAAACGAGAGTAGCGTCGCTACCGCTCTTTCAACGTCGGGACCCACACTCGTGCCTTTTGCAAACTCGAACCGTACACGGCACAACTCAGGCGGAGTTTGTCCCCGATCACCATCTTCCAATTCTTCATAAAGAAAATCACACATTCTGTCAAAAACTTACCTCTGCTTTGGTGCTTCCCATTGGCGGAAGACATCCATAACAGACTCTAACTCATATCTTGTAGGGCCAGTAACCCATTTATGCACCAAATGATCCAATACTCGCTTCTCTCTAGAATCAGGCAGTTGGCTACGCAACTGTTTACGCTCTGAATTGGGGGTCGTGCTCAATGACCCAAAGAAAGGAGAAAAGACACTAGTAACAGTATCCGTCATTCTCTGTCGGACAGAAGGAGAAGTTGACAGAACAGGAGATAGAGCGGACTGAGTAAGAGCCAATGTAGGAGCAATAGCAGAAGGGGCAGCGAGAACAGGCAAAAAACTCGTAGGAATTAGAGACGGAGCAAGTAGCAAAGTCAGCGGCCTTGAGAAGGCTGCGCCAGAGGAGTAGGAGCCAACTGAAGAGGAGCTGGCGGCTGTGCAATAGCAAGAGGCAAAGCAGCCAGAGGTTGCTGCGCAACTAAAGGTTGCGGAGGTGCTGTAGCACTCTGCGCATAAGGGGGTGGCGAGCTCAACAAATGTGACATTAAAGGGTCTTTCTCAAGCTCCTTCGCTGCATCTTGCTGAAGAAGCGTCAAAACTGGATAGCATTTATCGATCGCCATTTTACGTTGCCTGTGCAACTGCTCACTCGCTTGTTCTTCTTCGTTATCTTTATACTGCATTGCAGCTTGCATTATCGAGATACCCCTTTCTCTTTTATTTTTCTTTGCTAATTTGATTTCTTTCTGTTTGGCTTCCTTTCGCCATAGGGGGAAAGAGTCAAACATCGCCGGCCGGGCTTTCTTCTTAAAAAGTCTAACCTCTAGATTGTTTAAAATTTCCGTGTCAAAACTACCATATTGGGGCCATTGTAGGACACCGTCCTTTTTCGTGTAACGAATCCATACTTCGTTATATGTGATGGGGCCCACGCCATGTTTCGCATAGAGCTCATAGGTTGGAGTTCCAATCGGAGGAACCGGACACAAGTCCTCCAATCGGGAATCCCTATTTCGACCACAACAAAATATTCTTCCAAGTCTGCTAAGACCAGGCATCTTCGCTCACTAGTCTAGCTTTAAACTTCAAGGGAATATCGAATACGATAGTCTCGTGAATACACAAGTCCCTCAGCTTTGGTACTTGCAAGCCCCAAATCAAAGATCACGAGTTCCAAATCAAAGATCCCAAGGGATACCCAAAAACTAAACTAAGGACTGGGAGACGCTCCACTCATACTTAACTGAGGTATCGATGTCGGCACCAGGAGACCCGTCTATCGTCTCGCTTTACAATCATCGAAGGCTCCAAGACAGGGCGCAGCAAAGACTTTCGGACCACGACGACATACAGGGGTCGATGAAGGGGCTGGCCTTCCTCCAGAATTTTCACACGAAGCTCCTCACGAACCTCAGGCATGGACCGGTACCGCTGAAGTCGCCCCGCGTTGGGCGCCAAATGAAGAACCGGGTTATTTAAGACCCAGCGGCGCCAGGGGAAACGCCCTAGTCTCCGGGTCCACCTGTCTTAGAGTACAGAGACACGGGTGATTCTTGGTGATGTCAAAGATCAATTTTATTAGCTGCAGCTTGTAACAGAGATCCTAGAAGTACAACACGGTGTATGTTCTCAGGAGACTGCTCGCTCACAAAAACTAGTCATCCCTTTTTATACCAAATATTATGCTTCAGGCAAATATCCCTAATTTACAGTTGACCACTCACATGTTTTCACAGAAAGAAAAAGGCAGGATCATGACAAGCCCATTTTTCAGTTTGTCCAGCCCATAATCAATTATTGGTCAAACCCAACATTCTTGATCAGACAAGTCGATCGAACCCACCATAAAACCGGGCACATCCCCATCGTAAACGGAACATAAAGAAAAGAGTGGAGACAGGTGTGAGCAAGATAAGACATAGTTATGCGCAATAAAAGGTTTGATGGTGTTTCGTGTCTCGATCCGTAATCTCGATCAGCTACTGGGGAAGGGACTGGTTAAACCAGTTTGGCTTCAGGCAAGAGGGTCGCTCGTTCAGGTCATTCAGAAGACAGCTAAAGTGTACGTGTGTTTGGAGACTCGTTCGGCCACTGTCACCGGCCTATGTGAGGGCAACCACAAAATGGCTGCCCTACGCAAGATGGAACCCAAGGGTTCAGAACGGACTCCCTGATTTCATGGTGATCTCGTCACTCGAATAGGACGAAAATACTCACACATCTAGCACTCGCCATATTCGGTCTGCCGATACCAAAATCGTCATGATACGACGACTTTTATAACAAGGTTCAGAATTGCAATACCTCACCTGAGAGGTGTTTTGGGTGCTAAACCTCTGCCTGAGGGGTACTGCCTATATCAACCAACTGCATAGGAAATGTCCCGGATGGGGATACATGCCTACACAGTGTTGCATTACGTGAATGTGTCCCTTAGAAAATGTAGCCTAGGTAGATCAATCATACAGGGACGGTTACCTGTATTGAATATAAGCCTGTATAAGAAGTGTTGATGGTATTGACCAGGGATATAAGAAATGTTGCCTGTAGAGGCCTGATGTTCTGAAAACTGTTTTTCCTGTTTAAAAGTGAAACCCTTGTGTTACCTAACTGAACCAAAATGAGATAAAGAGACATGGTTTAAAAAGAAACCTGGTGTGGTGTCATTTTATTGTGTGTGCATTCTTGGATCAGTGTGAGTGTGTGCTGCACCACTGCTTTACACATTGCCTTCGGGTGCCTTCCTGCCTCGCGCCAAGCTACCGTGTCGGAATTGGTGACCCCACTACTAACAGTGCTGCATTATCATATGAAACACCACAGCTGCAGATGCTAGGCCAAGTGGCATCCTTCACAATTGGTATGCACCAAAAGGAGTTATAAGTGAAGTCAAAGCCTTAGAAACTGGGTGAAAAGCTACTTGGTGGTAGGTCGGGGAAAGGTCTATAATGCTGAAATAGCTTGCACCTTGGATGTTTCTCAACATTTTGTTAATGTTAGGTGGTGGGTGCCTATCTATCCAAATATTAGCATTGAGATTACTTAAATCAAAACCTTGTTATGACATTTCTCTCTAAGGGCCAGATGTAGGTCGCCAATTACCGGTCGGTAACGGCCGAAAATCGGTACATTCGGCCGTCACCGACCGGTATCCATGAAATGAGATGTAGGAGCCCAAAATTTACCAATTTGGAAAACACGTGTCGGGTTAATTCCGACTCGGTAAATATGAGTCGGTATAATTCCGACTCTGTAAATATGAGTCGGTATAATTACCGAGGCGGAATATACCGAATCCATATCTACCGAATTCTTATTTTCCGAATCGGTAAATAAGAAACGGTAAAAAATGGCCATGGAGATGTAGGAAAGCCCAAAAATACCGAATTTGCGGAAATTCGGTATTTATGAGTCGGTATTTACCATGGATTGAATGCAGGTGGTAACCAGGGGAGGTCCATAAAAAGAGTCCCAAAATGCATCTGTGGAACCATAATGGCGGCTTTCTACGTCATAGCAAGGCGGCAAAGACTACAGGCAGCAGAAGAGAGAGAATGGCAAAGGGAGGAACAAGTCTACAGGCAGAGGATAACACTGTTCCAACTGACAGAGCCAGAAATACTCCAGAGGTACAGGCTACACCCCAACACCATCAAGGACTTGATCAGGGACCTACACCCACTCCTGGAGCACCCAACACCCAGGGCCCACGCCATCCCACCCCATGTCCAGGTGCTATGTAGCTTACACCTGCTGGCCTCTGGGAGCTACCAGAGTGTGATAGCTGCAGTGGCTGGTGTGTCCCAGGGCTGCCTGTCCCGCTTCTTCAGGAGGTTTCTTGATTTCATGATGCAGAGGATGGAGCATTACATTTCATTCCCTGCTACACCAGCAGAACTAGCAAAAACCAAGACAGACTTCAATCACCTGGCACACTTCCCTCACGTCATAGGCTGCATCGATGGTACCCACGTACCACTCTGTCCACCTGCAGCCACAGAGCACATATACAGAAACCGCAAGTCAACGCACTCCATCAACGTACAGGTCATATGTAATGCAGGGAACCTCATCACAGACATCGTTGCGAAGTTCCCCGGAAGTACCCATGATTCTTGCATATTCCAGAATAGTGGAATATACACACGCCTACTTGCCGGAGAATTTGGAAATGGATACCTGCTAGGTAAATCACATTGACACACCATGACACTCACAGCAGATCTACGTCTCATGTACATGCAATTAATGTCATTCTTTCTCCCCCTAGGCGACAGTGCATATGCCCTGCGGTCCTTTGTGCTCACCCCCTACCTCAACCCATCCACCAGGAGTGAAAGGCGATACAATGTGGCTCACAGATCTACACAAAATGTTGTGGAGCGCACATTTGGACTCCTTAAGAGCAGGTTTCGCTGCCTCCACAAGAGGGGAGGGGCACGGCAGTACACCCCAATCATCTGCTGCAAAATCATAGCGACCTGTGCAATGTTACATAATCTCACTACAAAGGAAGGCACAGAGGTGGAGATCACACATCATGAGGACATTGATGACGACACAGAGGAGTCAGAGCCCCATGGTACAGTGGCAGCAGCAGCTACAGATGGGAGACTGAGACGGGAAGAGGCCACACAGCTATATTTCTGAGTGAGTAATGAGACACAGGCAGGCAAAGTTATTGGTGTATGTAGTTTATTAATCACTACGCTACTGCATTGATAGCACACATTGGGCACACAATATCAAACTGTCCATGACTGTGTTGTCACGGTTAACACCACCGTGACCTCTTCCTCGGGTGGAGGGCAAAGTCAATGTTTGTGGCCACGGACCACAGGGCGGGACTGCTGTGGCTGTGTGTCAATGTTCTCGGTGTGGCCTGTCTCATTTCCCCGACGCCTGCCGCTCCTACGTAAGTCTTGCACAGGAGTGCTTGCGCCACTCCTGCTGGTGGACCCCTCACTTTCCAACACACAAGTGTCGCCTCCAGTGCCAGTCTGTTGAGCGAGCACAAGCTCCATTGCAGAGGTCATCCTGGCCATTCCTACAGATACATTTGTGCAGCACTGCACAATGGCATCCTGCATCGCCACTGACCGTCTGCACAGCATGGTGGTAGCAGTAGCAAACCTGTTCAGGGCTTTTGTCTGCTGCCGCACGTCAACACGAGCCTTGCGTCTCTCCAAATGGTCCCTGTCCAACTTGTCACACAGGACAGTCATGCACTGTGTTATGTCAGAAATGCCAGACGCCATTGACTGCATGCTCTCTGATATTTCCCCTATGCCCTTGCCTACTGCATCGAACTTTTTGTTTGTTGTGCGTGCCTGCCTCTGAACCCCCATCATTGCTTTTGCCTGCAGGCGCTGTACTTTGACCATGGTGGCCTCCAGTCCGCAGAAGACCCCCTGATCCTGATGCACATTCTCTGCCTCACGTGGCCTTCGCCCTCGGACACTGGCCCGCAAAACTCTGGGAGTGGCCAGCTGCTCGGTGTTGGCTGTTTCCTGTGTGTCACCCTCCACCTCCTCCTCCTCCTCAGATGTTTCCTGTATTCTGCGAGGGGGCACATCAAGGCGCCTTGCCCTTCCCAGCACTGGGGATGGTGTTGTGGAGGTTGGGGACTGTGTAGCCGCTCCTGTCTCCTGACTCCCAAATAACAAAGGGGACTGTGGATGGGGTGCTGTTGGCTCCTCAGGTGACTGGGCTGCCTGCTCTTGGTCCTTCCCTCCGTGTGATATGCTTGGTCCAGCTCCTTCCCTCCTCTTCTCTCTATCCTCTGCTGTGCTGCGCATTGACTCTCCTGTGGACAGACATGGACATTGTGTCAGTGGAGTTGTTCACCTGTGTCTCATGATAAAACACACTACTATTGCACTTTGCCTGTCTCTCAATTTGCCTATGCTAGTTGTCTGTTGCTCCCCTTGCTGCAAGGCATGCTGACTGCTCAGAGGTATCTACCCATGACTACATTTCCCAGGATGCATTGCAGGACATTAGAACAACCTGTTCTGGAGTATGATTTGGGCACACAGAGTGTGTGAGGGGAATAGGTAAATGGGTTATTGACAATGTACTTGCATCTTACCTTGTTTCTTTGCACCTCTGGTGAGCTGTCAGCGTCCCCGATGCCCTGGATGCATTCCTGCTCAAGGGTGGATGCCACCATCTCCTCGATGTCGGTGAGTCGTGGGGCTCGGTTTCTTCCTCCCCCTGTTAAAGCACATTCCTTGCGGTGGGCAGCAAGTTTCTTCTTGGTGATGATGCGGATGTCATACCACCGTTTTTTAAGATCTTCAAGGTCACGGTGGGTGACACCGATGGCATTTACCTTGCCTTGTATTTCTATCCAGGTGCTGCGCTTGATGGATTCTGCTACATGCAGTGATAGCTTCCCAAATATCTTGCTGTAATTTCTTGCCACCTCTGCTACAAGCACCTGCAGTTCTTCTTGGCTGAACTTCTGCTTCCTTTTGCGCTCTGCAGCATCCCTCTGTGCATCCTGACTCTCCATGGCGCTGTGTTGGTTAGCTCAGGGAAGCCTGCTCCACACTCTGTCCTCCTGCTCTCCTGACTGTTGGTTTCTGCACCTGCATGGGCGTGGCCAGTCCCAGGTACTGGGGAGCGGTGCTTGAATCTGATTGGTTGATTCCCCAGTGCCTTTGGAATTGGGTGTGGTTGGAGTTCCTGATTGGTTCACCGGCTCACATGTTTGTCAGTTTCAAATTTCCGATTCGGAATTTACCGACTCTGTATTTACCGAATCGGTATTTACCGACTCAGTATATTCCGATTCGGTACTACCCATTCATTCCTATGGGCCATGGACCCGTTGGTATGTATGGGTTTTACCGATTCGGATTTTACCGAGTAGGTAAATACCGAATCGGTAAATACCGATTTCAGATACCGAGTGATTCCGAATTGGTAATTTTTTCCGATTTTTTATCCACATCTCATTTTCCGATTCTGAAATACCGATTCGGTATGACTCGGTATTTTAGAATCGGTAAATTAGATTTACCTACATCTGGCCCTAAATGTAGATTCTTTTTTCAAGGTGTAAGGGGAGCAGGAATCCATAACAACCCGGAATGCACCTCCATCTAAAGCTATGTCACACATGGAATAAGTTAATTCAGAGTTGAGAATCTTATTACAGACTTGAAATACAATTTCTTTCTTTCTTACCTCATCCTCATTGACCACAATGCTGATTGTTACTGTTGTATGTACTGCCAATGAAGTCCATTTCTCCAATACAACATAAACAGACTGCAGCAGCTAAACAGGTCTATAAAAATGGAAAAAAAACATTTAGCAAAGTTTGACAAAAATTAAATGAAAAATATGGGTAACTTCAAGAAATTACATATTGCGGTATCGTGCATGAAAAATGAACAGGCGATCATTCCTCACATTATAATGTCATTCAACTCATAATTCTAAACTCTTCCTGAAAGAGGCCTATAATTTTCTCAATACAATTCCAAATATTGAAAATTCTGATGTTGACATACATGTATCCTTGATGAGCAACAGCTGTATGCATGCATACCACATAAATATAGCAAAGAGAAAGAGAAGAGCTACTTTACTAAATAACCAGGAATTATACAGCTTCACAAATTGATCTTGGATAAGAACGCATCCATGAAAAATTATTAGTTTGAGTTCGATCTGGAAAATACAACCAAAGTTAAGCAGCTTAGATAGGGTTATGATGACACACTATATTTTATAGTCAAACTCAATATTACGAGTTTACTAAACAATGTTCAACAAGGTTCCCTTGGCTCACCTCTGTAATGAAACAACACACAATCATAAAAGACTGACAACCTTTTGTTGAAGATACTCATCGAAATTTTTTACAGTTGGAGAGGATACAAATCAATAAGTCAACTGCGAAAAAGTGAAGATAACACAGATTAACTCATGGATATAAAACAGGTTCATCAAAGTATTTATGGCAAAATCAACAAGCATTGTCAAAGCCTATACTATAGTTTTAGTTTAGTACAAAAACATTTCAAGAGGCTCCTGCATGCACCTATTGTGGTCACATGGGCCGTTTATCAATGATTTTTAAATAACATTTTACAAAAATATTCAAAGATGGCGTCCTCTGCATGCCAATGTGTGAATAAGCACAGGCTAAAGTCTTTGAATTGTTTTGTAATACAGTTTTACAAAAATATTCAAAGATGGCCACCCTTGTATGTCCATGCACATTAATGGGCAGCCGTTTGCAATGGGTCGAAATCCCATTCAAAGTTAGCCACTCATTCATGTACATGCTTGCACATGTGGGCGTAAAGGTGGCCATTTCAGAATGTGTTTAAAAATGAGTAGCCACAATAAAAGCATGCCTGAGATCGATCCATGCAACCGGTGAAGAGGTGTCCGGGAAGCTGCTGGGTCCTCGGCCAGCAGAAAAAAACTAAAATAGAGAATAAAAATTTAAAAAATTCAAACAATGGCCCACAATTCCTTGACTCTGAAAGGAGCTACTTTCTCTTGGTAACAACATTGTATCTTTCATGTTGTCAAACTATCTCTGCCTTTATAGTCGACAGACAGAAATCTTCCTCTTAGGCCCTGTACAATAGTCTCTCACCTGTCGTACCTGGAGTGTGTACAGTCGATGCTCTTGGCACTTAACTAGAGTTTTCACTTTAAGTTAAGGAATTAAGGGGTTATTAGTGATTCCTGCTTTCCATCTATCTGTATGTCATCATTAGCGGTAACCAACGAATCTCATTATTATCTTTTACATTTTTCTAAAGCAAGGCTTTTTTGAGGGCTGCCGCCCAAACATCACTCGTTCAAACAGTAAAAATCTCAAGGCATCTATTTTTCTACATTTTATGGTTAATAGTGCTCCGTGTTTTTTTATGAAATGCGGTCCCTTCGATGCTAATAAAACATGAAAATGAAACCATTTCCTTAAAATGGGAAGAATAAACACGACTTCTGAAGTATCTTTTTGTGTGCGCTCAAAGCTTCTTACTGTACGGCATGTGAAGGGTGGCTGGGCGGGCAAGATGTACCTACCTCTGATTCTTCTAACCTTGCACCCGACCCCAAGGAGTGTGTGAAACCACATCTTTTCACTCTTGGTGTGGTGGATGACGCTATCCCAACTCCCAGTCAGAAGATACCAACCTCAAGATACTCACCGTCATTCTTCTTAATAGTAATTACACAGAGAAAAACTAGAGAACTACTTATAAATAATATATACTGTGAATAAAGGAGCAAACATTGATAAGCATATCAAGCCTCATAGCTTCAATTTCCGCCCATCCCTCCCACACAGTACATTTTATGCATATTTAATGTCCCAAAGGGAGTTGAGGGACTGAGCTGCCATCTTTTCTTAGAAAATCAGCTGGCAAATCTCCTAAATATCACATTTTCAGAGCGGTTTGAAATTGTAAAAGCTCATAGAATTGCCCTCTCTTCGGAAACCTCATCAGTCTAAATCACGACAAATCATATTTAAGGTTTTGAGACATCATCATCTCCTTATCATTAGGAAGGCTGCACAAGAGATCCCAACTCTCTTGATAGAGGGAAATCAAGTCTTTATCCATCTGAACTTTGCCAAAGGGACAGTCCAAATACAACACCATTTTTTCGGATTTGCGGCCTCGTCTGCGGGAAGCTGGATATAAGTATGGCCTCTTCCACCCTTCTATTATGCATATTTGGAAGAATGATGTTTCTAAGTCCTTCCCTTCACCTTCAGACGTGATATGATTTTTGGACACCATGATCCCATTCTCATGGACTCTCAACCTTCTGGCTCTACTGTCTAATGTCTATTCCTCTTTACAGTTCATGTTATTTTGTTTTTATAGCAGGTGCATCCAGGGTGGTTACTCTTGCTTTGTACCTCCGTCTCCACTGTTCTATTTGATATGAGGTCTTGGTGGTTGACCTCTTTATATGTTGTATGTTATGTTTTGTCTTTTTTATACAGGCTACTTTCCTTTCCTTTTATAACAGATTTTATATAATTTCATAACTTGCTAGGGCTCCACCACACAAGTTGGTTGTTGTTTCTTAAAATGTTAAAGGTTTGAGGCATTTTACATTCCATGTCTCCCGCAACACCCATTTACATCTATTGACTTACCATCATGGATTATATAGTAGGTATGTTGATGGTCAAGTTAAAGTTGATAAACATATCCTAAACTTTGTTAATATATATTCCCTTTCATTAGATGATCTTTCTTTTTGGACATACATTAATGCTAAAACAATAAAACTAGATAACCAGTCCCTTGTTATGGGTGGTGATTTTATTCTCATTTGAAATCCTTTGTTGAACCGCTCCTCTACATTTAAAGTTTGGCCTAACAAATCCTTTTCTCTTCTAATATTAGTTTCTCTACTACTAGGTGAGTTGATTTCTAGAGATTAGTACATCCAACACACCAAGAATTTATTTTTTATTCTAATGCACACTCTACTTTCTCCAGGATTAGCCACCTATTGGCCTCAAGTAATTTATGATTAATAAATCCATTATACAGCCTATTACAATCTCTGATCATGCTTTAATCTCCTTTTCCTTATCTCTAACAGATGTTTGCTATTCTTGTAAGAGGTGGAGAATGAATTCTGATAAGTTCTTAATCCAAAAACCTTGCCTCGGCCATTAATGAGTATTTTTTACATAATGATTCTCATGATACCTCTAAACGTATCCATTGTTTTGCATTCAATGCACATATTCAAGGAATCACAATTTTCATTATGGCTCAGGACAATAAAACATGTTATACTCATCTCTCAAAATTAGTAGAACATATAGCAAGTCTTGAAAGGCTTTTCATTTCATCGCAAGATCCACAATATAAATGCCAAAAACAGAAGTATATATGTGACTATAATTGTATGCTTAGTAAAAGAGCAGGGTTAATTTTTTCAAAAGAAAAATCAAACTTTCACTTTATCTCAAACAAATATGGCCAACTTTTAGCTAATTATTTACGTATTAGCCTAATAAAATTCAAGTACCTGGCATCAAAACAAATAATTGTACTTTGCTCACTGGTGTGGAGGAGATATCAAGAAAGTTTTTATCCTTTTATACCTCTTTGTATCTTATGTCTCCCATTTTTCAAAACAAGGTCATAATTGACTTCCTTACCTCACATTTCTGATACTGATAGACGTGCATTAGAAAACCCTATGGCCATTCAAGAAGTAATCCCTTCTATCAAAGCATTAAACTCCAATAAATCACCTGGTCCGCATGGTATCCCAGCTGAATTTTAAAAAGGTTTCCAGGACCAATTGTCTCCTATTCTGCTTGCTTATTTACAGAATTTCAGCACATTTCTATGATTGGTGGCTCTTTTAAAGAAGCCACTATCCTTGTCCTCCCTAAATCAACTAAATACCCTACTTCTGTTTCAAATTATCTTCCCATATCTCTAATTAATCAGGATTGTTAAATATATGCCCAACCTTTAGCAACTAGGTTATCACCCCATCTTTCCTGAATAATCTAACCTGCCCAGACTGGCTCTATGAATGGTAGATTGTCAGCTCATATCAATCATCTATTATGCGATGTTCTTTTTTTTGCTAAGGACTTTTTGCTGAGCACTTTAATTATCCAGCATTTGATAAAGTAAATTGGTCATTTTTATTTAACGCATTGGAAGTTTTTCGTTTTGGCTCCACATTTCTCAACATGGTTAAAACACTATATTCAGCACCTTTTGCTTCTATTTATGTTAATGGTGCCTGCTCTACTCCATTCCCTTTATATAGAGGTACATGCCAAGGTTGCCCACTTTCGGATTTGTTATTTCTTATTGACGCTGAACCCCTCTAGTGCTCTCTACTCTTTAGTAATCAATATGCAGGTGTTGTTTTCAAAAATACTATTATAAAGGTTTCTGTATATGTCAATGATGCTTTGTTATATGTTAATGAGCCTCTGATTTCTTTACCTATTATTCTCAATATTATTCATCAGTAAGCTGCAGTTTCTGGTTACTCTTTGAACGTCAATAAAACAGAGTTTTTTCCCCTAAATGTTCTCTATAATTCCACAATGTTGACAAACACCAACATATTATAGTCCCCTAAGATACTAAAATATTTGTGCATAAAATTTGCCGATTCTCTTAAAAGTACAATTGAAATCTATTGTTCCACAATATTAGCCAACACCAAAGAGAAACTTGATAAATGGTCCACATTTCATTTAAATTGGTGGGGGCCTATCGAGGCACGTGAAATGACTATTACTCCACAAATTATTTATTTGTTGTCCATGCTGCACCTATCTTTTCCTTCTACTTTCTTTCCAAATCTTTCCAAATTGTTTACTAAGTTTATTTGGAACAGCTAGCTTGCACGCCTTAGTCTTAAAACGTTACAAATCCCCAGGTGTGAGGGAAGGGTTGGCCTTCCTGATTTTGAGAGATACAATGTATCGTTTCTTGTGGCACAATATTCATTATGGTTCCACAAGATTTTTCTTTCTAACTCACCCAAATGGTTTACCTTAGAAAAAAATATATACCAGCGCCATATCCACTACCTGCATTCCTTACCATGGCTAATAGTACATTTGGCAAAGGTTCACCTATTATTGCAGCATTGAAGCTTGCCCTTTTATATTTTGATCAAAAATGGTCTATCACTGTTATGTCTACTAAAAATGTTTATCCTTGGTTTAACCCCAAACTCCAATTTCATGAACATATTTCCTTCTGGGCTTCATGGATTACTGCTGGTATTTATTATATTGCTGATATATGTCAAGATTTTTTTTTTTATTCATTTGATGAACTTAAAGCCAAATATAATTTGCCTTTTTCTGAATTTCCTAAATATGCATTACTCTGTAACACCATTCTTAATACGTATCCTGAATTGTTACCTGCTGCTCAGTTATCTAGTATGGAGTTTTGTATCAGCATGTTTAGCCACTTGGAAAGGGTCGATTATAACTTCCATCTTTAAAGGAGGGGGCATATCTCTTCCAGCAAATTACTGTTTTATAACTTTAATCTAGAGGAGGGGTATTTTTTTTTTGTAAAAGAGGAGGGGTATTTTAGTGTATCAGAATGTTACAGGGCGCTCTACCAGAGGTGGACGCTAAAGTAGTCGAAAGAATTGAGTAGGTCAGAGGCAAACAGGCAAGCGGAGAAAACCCCTTAACCACTCAACCGTGTGTCAACAGAAGTAAACACACAAAACAAATTACTGCAGTATTGCCTGTGCACACAATAACAAAATATATTTCAGTCGTGTACAGTTATAACACACAATTTTTAGAGAAAGCCAAAGTCAACAAACAACAAGCCCAGTGTTTGATTCAGAGGTGCTTTTGGGAAGGTTTTAATGATTCCACACCAGGGTGGTGTGTGTGTTATAACTGTACACAACTGAAATATATTTTGTTATTGTGTGCATAGGCAATAC
Organism: Lissotriton helveticus; assembly: GCF_964261635.1. Taxonomy (NCBI): domain Eukaryota; kingdom Metazoa; phylum Chordata; class Amphibia; order Caudata; family Salamandridae; genus Lissotriton; species Lissotriton helveticus. Next base: position 1,765,303,096 of record NC_136065.1, read on the forward strand.
TGCAGTAATTTGTTTTATAACTTTAATGGACGAGAAAGCTAAATACTGTGCCATAATTGTGCTTGATGAGGTAACATCATAGTCCTCTAGTAATACTATCATACCATATAATCAGACTGGATTTGTAAAGTAATAGCATGATTACGAACATCTTAGCAATCGCTTTACTTATGGATGCTGTCCATGCTTTCAAAATACCACTATACTTCTGTTAATGTTGATTTTGAAGCAGCTTTTGACTGCGTGGACTGAGGGATGTTATGGCGGAAGTTAGAGAACTGGAATATGCTGAAATAACATTTAAATATGTTGATAATGTTGCTTAGCGATACATGGGCTCAAATCAAGATAGGAGCAGGCATGCATCTCTCTCGAAAAATACAAACTACTCGAGGTTTAAAACAAGGATGCGTTCTGGCACCAATTTTATTCAAACTCTCTCTGGTGGTTTGATTGAACCACTACAATCATGTAATCCTCACGCTCCTAAACTAGGCGGAAAAACAATTTCAAGTTTTTTATGCCGATGACGTGGTACTGATTAGCCGCACTCGGGTGAGACTTCAATGACTACTCGACACAATGATTATTTACGCATAAGCCAATGACCTATCGATCAACTTGGGCAAAACAAAAACCATGAGTTATAGCATCAAGAGCGCCCGAACACAGACTTGGTTTGTGGGCAAAACGTGGCTGGAAAGCTTGAATGAATACACGTATCTTAGTGTAATTATTGATAACAAAGGGAGTTTTTCAACACAGAAAGCAACAATACAGAATAAAGGCCTGGTCCTGGCCTTAGCATTTAAAAATGTGAAGAAAAAGTTAGCTGGTCCCTCTCTGAAGCCACTCCTGGAAGTTGTAAGAGCAAAGCTTCTTCCAACAATCTCATATGGAAGTGAATCATTAAGAGGGCAGGATGCCAGCACCCTAGACACTGCAGTTACTTGTACTTATAGAATTATATTCTTCTTACAAGTTATACCACTCCTGCACTGATACGATTAGAATTCGGGTTGCTAAAGGAGTCATTATTTAGACTTGTGCATACATAATATGCTGAAACATGATTAGGAAGGCCGAACCAACTTACTGAATCATATGTTATGGGACTAGCTACAGCAACGCAATACATCACCGGTAAGAGTTTACCTGCAAGAGTGTCTCGTCCTTACCGGCCTCACATAACTGTGGGAAACTCCAACCAATCTACTTACCTTTAAGCGCTTCATCAAGAAGTCACTTAAAACTTCAATCTGTCATGGAGGATAAAGCTACACTAGCAAAAAGGATACATGGGTGTATGACATTAAATAACTATAAGTCTATTGCCTTTCAAGATTACTTTGCCGTTAGTTACAAAGCTTTTATCAAGCAGCAGTTTCTAAAATACCAGTTGGGGTTATTACCAGTTAAAGATCACATGGCACCCTGGCTAAGTGGAAATCTCCCTGCTACCTGCCGACTCTGTGAGACCAATAAGAAAAATCTGTTGCACTTAGTCTGTCCCTGCAACACGGTACAGACAGAAAGGAAACAACTATTAATGAGGCATTTAGCCAAAAGGGAAATTCGAACAAGAAGGCAGACTATTGTAGCCTGTTTTGGTCCAGGGTACCCTCAGCTAAACTGCCGCTTTCTCACATTTTTGCTAAAGGTGGAGCAAAGATTACTGAAAATGTAATTTGTTCTGCGCTGCAGACATAAACTACAACTTAAATGGTTACATCATTCTTAAGGAACAACCAAGCAACACTGGGGCAAACCTGTTTTATTCTTGAGGTAAATCTCCTCAATGAAAATCCCTGAGCTGTAAATATTCCTGACATTAAACTATAAACAGTTTCCCCTTATATGTGACATTGTCCCACGTGAAAACAACTAATCTGCTATAATAATACCTCCAGTTCACTAAAAGCATTTTTTTAACCTTTTTCTTATCACTCGACAATCTTAAATTCAAATGTAAAGATTCTAATTTAGAATTACCAATTTTCTCCACATCATTTACTTGTGTATTTCTATCATTTATAATTTTCATTGCAACAGTTTCAAGTAACTTAGCAATTATTTAAATAAACTAAACTAAACACGTGGGACATATAGCCTCTAAAGTATATACTCATACTTCCCCTTTTAAGATTCTCACTCAACAATGGTCGTCATACATAAATATACTACTCTCAACTGTATAATGGAAGGAATCCTCATTTCTACGTACTCGTAAAGACTTTTCTACTTTTAGGCCCAACATGTGATCTAGATTAGATTCCTATATTACAGCATGTACTTCAATATGAAATATATACTATGGTATTTATGCTCTGTTATACTTTCACTGTAGCTCTTTTTGTTTTTTTGTTTTCTTTGCTCTGAATCTTATTCTTATAGGTCCATATGTGGATGTAATTTGATGTTCTATATTTACTTGACATACTATTTAATTCCTTACAGTACGGTGTTATTTTTTTGTACTGTGTTTATTGTATGAAATGCTTACATTTAATAAAAAATGTTGGCCTTAAAAAGAAATGCAAGAATACAACCCTTGGCGGGTTGTGTGTTTATAGGGGAATAGGGTGGGAAGTAATATAATGATATAAAATGTATTGATTATTTTAGTAGTTTTTAATATTTTTTTATTAGAATTTTGTGTTTTAGTTCCATAGCGGTTTGGGGTTTACAGGGGAATAGGACGGTAAGTAATTTAATTATATTGAATATTTTTTATTTATTAATATTTGTTTAACTGAGATGCTATAGTTTTAAATGTGTAAAGTAATTTATTATTAGTTAATTATTAACAGGTTGTTAATTAATTTTAATTAGGTAATTGGTAATTAATTATGGTAATTGTGTAATTAATTTTAGGTGTGTGTTGTGGTGTTTATAGGTGTAAATGGTGGTAAGTAATTTGTGTTTAATTAATTATTATATAGTTTTTAATTAATGTTAATTATTTGATATTTATTTTGTGTAATTGTCTAGTATTTTTTTTTTAAAACATATTTTATTGAGTTTCAACATATCTCACAATACAACGCAATCATGTCATATCATTTCAAACATCACATCTCCCTATTCCCCCTCCTCCCCCCGCTGAAGCTTCCAGTATTGACGTCACTTTGCAATCTTGGTGGGGAATATGTGAAAATAACATTTGCGTTGTTTTGTGGTCTCAATTATCACCCAATCTATTCCCAACTAACCCCTAGTCTATCCCTCCCCCCCCCACCGGTGCGTCCGACTGCAATCATCAATTCTGTCTCTTATCGTGATTCAGCTGTTAGTACTCGCCTTGCTCAAGGTACCTGGTAATGCGGCGGCTCTTCCCAAATCTCATCCATCTGGGCCTATTCTTCCTCCGCATGGTGACCCAACAGTGCCTGAACCAGTGCTTCCCACGCATTAGCGTAGTCTAATGCCTTATCGTTATTTAGCCGTCTTGCCTGTTGATATCTAATCGTGCTCTCTTTTCTTGCCCATTTGATAAACTCAGCCTTCCATCTCTCATCACTGGGGCCGCCTCTTGCCTTCCAATGTCTCGTAATCTCTCTCTTCGCTAGTAAGAGCCCCATGTCGATAAATTTGCTAGTTACCTTAGCCTTGGAGGTATGAGGGACCCAGTGTAATATGCATGTTGCAATGTCATAATTTAACTGCCTTTCTGTGATCGTGGTCAAGATATCTCCTATTTCCTCCCAATAGTCTCCCAGGTTAGGGCATTCCCATAACATATGCTCTAGCTCTACTCCGGCTCTCAAACATCTGGGGCACGCTGCGTCCTCCACATGGAAATACTTCCTGATCTTACCCGGTGTTAGATATGCTCTATGCAGGATATAGAAATGTATCAATTGAAATATTGCATTTCTCGTGCTTTTCCACGCCCTGCGTATTATCTGATCCCACGCTGTCTCCGGTATAGGCCTCCCTATTCCTTCTTCCCTTTTCACTCTTAAGGTATCTAATGGTTTCAGTTCCTCATTCAGCAGTCTAGAGAACAAGCATGTTACCGCTTTATAAGTCCCAGCCACCATCGTCACGTATTGGCATGCTCTCGTCGTCTTTGGTTCCTCTGTACCCCCTTTCCAGTGCATTCTCAACGCACGAGCCAGGGCAGCGTGCAGCAGAACCCCCCCCCCCGGGCAAATCGTATCTTTCGATGAATGTGTGGTAAGGCAGCAGTGCCCCATCTTCATATAGATCCCCGAGTACCTGGATTCCTGCACACTCCCAATCCTGTAATGACAATCCTGTAATGATGTCCAGTCTCCCCAATGGGGAAGCGCAGTCACTATGCCCAGCGGAATTTCAGGCACATAAGGGTGCAGCACCCCTGCCCGCCGCTGCGAACGATTCCTACACAATCTCAAGGTCGTCTCTTCCATAGATAGTTCCCCAAGGGCAAATCTCTGCTCTGACGTGGTATTCCTCTGTTTCTCAGGTGTTCCGGGCCCCGAAACTCCCTCACTATCGCCTGTGTCAATACTTGGAATTGGGCCGCTAAGTAGTACAGTTCAAAATCAGGGACCGCTAGTCCACCCTCCGCTTTTGGTCGTATTAATGTTGTTTGGGCTACTCTTCTCCTCCTAGAACCCCATAGAACTCCACTATCAGGGATTTTAATGCTTTAAACGTTGAACACGGTATCCAAATAGGCAGTGTCCTAGAAAAATATAATAGCCTAGGTAGTGCTACCATTTTTAATAGGGCTATTCGGCCCATGATCGATAGCGGGAGCGTCGCCCAAAAAGCCATGCTTCCCTTTAACGCTCTGATACACCTCCCTATGTTCCCTTCCAGCATGTCATTAGCTCCATGATAGACATGAACCCCTAGGTATGCCAGACATGTCAGTTACCACCGCAGCTCTCGAGTCATCGCAGGTGCCACCTCTTCCGGCCTCACCGGAAACAGACATGTTTTGGACCAGTTCACTTGCAGGCCTGAGATATCTCCAAAATCCGATAGCAACCCGAGACACCTTCTAGTGCCCCTTCTGCATCCTCCAGATACATTAACAAGTCGTCCGCATATAGCGAAAAATATTGTCGGTCTCCCTTATAAATCAAACCTCCGTATCTCTCTCCTAACCTGGCGTGCGCCGCCAGTGGTTCTATTGCTAAGGCAAACAACAGGGGCGAGAGCGAGCACCCCTGTCTGGTCCCACATGCCACCGGGCATTGGGCTGATATCAATGTTCCTACCCGGACTCTCAAAATCGCAGACGCATAAAGCACCTTTATCCAAGACACAAAATCTTCCCCCACTCCAAACCGTCGCAGCGTCTTGTAGAGGTACATCCACTCTAAACTGTCAACGGCTTTTTCAATATCTACTGAGAGGATCACAGGTTGTCGCGCCCCCGACTGATCTTCCTCCAATATCCTCACCAGGCGTCGCACATTAGCAGCTGAGTTTCTCGTCGGGATAAAACCCGCTTGATCCTCATGAACCAGTGCGGTCATATGCTGCTGGAGGCGAGTTGCCAGAATCCTGCTCAGGATCTTGTAGTCAGTAGTTAGCATTGCTAACGGCCGATATGAGGCCATATCTGTCCCTACCCGACCAGCCTTCAGCAGTGGGATTATCAGTGCCTCTCGCATGGAGCCTGGAAGTTGCCCTAATTCCTTCGCCTCGCTATACTCCTCCAACAGCCTAGGAGCCAGTAGGTCCACGTACTTCCAGTAAAATTCCACAGGCAGCCCGTCTACTCCCGGTGTCTTGTTGCAGGCTATGTGTTTAATAGCGCTCCTAATTTCTTCCGTTATTGCACGGCCCAAATCTATCGCCTGCTCCTCCTCTAACTCCGGAAGCAATACCCCACCTAAAAAGTCATCAATGTCCGCTCCCCCTGCCTCCAATGTACTGCTGTATAGCGTCTCATAGTACTGTAAGAAGCTATGAACTATCGCACTCTGGGAGTATACCACCTCTCCGTCTCTATTTTCCAGTGCTAATATGGGTGACCCTCTCTTCGTCGGATTGGCCAACCAAGCAAGCAATGTCCCTGCCTTATCCCCTTCCGCATGCGTTTTCGTTAAATAGGTTTTGTAATCAAAGCACCGCAATCTCTCTATTTCAGTTGCCATCCTCTCTTTAGCCGCAACTAAGTCTGCTTGCCCATCCGGGTGACCAGGTCTATCTAATTCCGCCTTCCATAGCCTTTCCTCAGCTCGGTCTACATCTTGTAGAAGTACTTTCCTCACTCCTACATGCTTGCCAATGCAGAGCCCTCGCATCACCACCATAAAGGCATCCCATTCCGTCGCTCTAGTGGAAGCCGAACCCGTATTTTCAGTGAAATAATGTGTTATGCCCTCAGCAATTGCCCTATGAAACAGTGGGTCCTCTAATGCTTCAGGTCGCAGTCGCCACGTGGGGATAGCAGTCGTCGCCTTCACCCATCGCATTGCAAACAGTAGCGGGTTATGATCCGACAGTGTCCTGGCCAGGTATTCAGTGTGCACTATGGTGGAAGCTATCCCAGTGGAGCATAGGACTGCATCTAATCTAACATGTATGTCGTGCACCGCCGAGAAGTAGGAGTAATCACGGTCATATGGATGGTGAGTGCGCCATATGTCTACTAAGTCCCAACTAGCCTGCCAGTCCGATCTACTCTTGGCTAACCTATATAAAGGTGAGTCTGCCAGTGGTGGGTGCAATCTATCCTGCGATACCTCCGTTATGGAATTAAAATCTCCTCCCACCACCAAGGAACCTGCAAAATAGTGTGCTAACGTGCTTGACATCCGCTCAAAAAAGCATGCTTGGTCAGTATTTGGCGCATATACACTACAGAGTGCAACATCTCTACCGTGCAGCCTTTCTTCTATCGCCACAAACCTGCCCTCAGGATCTATTGTGTGCCTTGTGACCTGAAAAGGAACCCCAGCTCTAATCCATATCAGTGTTCCTCGAGCGAACACAGAGTATGCCGTGCTGAATACCTGTCCTCTCCACCGTCGCTGTAGCGCAATATCCTCTGCTTTTGTGAGGTGCGTTTCCTGAAGCAATGCTATGTGTACCCCCCTTCTCACTAGATAGGCATGGATCTTGTGGCGACGCATCATAGTATGTAGGCCTCTCACATTCCAGGTAATACATCTTATATCAGGTAATGTCCCCATCGCTGTCCCTTTGTATGCACATTTTAGACTTTGCCGCAGTTTCCACACCGGTGAGTACCAAACCCCTCTATCTTCCCAACCTCTCAACATTCCCTCCCCCCCAAGAACAGGACCTAGAACAAACCAGCTAGTTCCCATCCAAACCCCTAGCACACACAACACACAACTAAGCCCGCCACCAGTAACTGAGGGCATGCCTTATGGGCCTCGAGGGGGACTCAGCGCCAACGGGCTGTCGCTGTTTCCTTGCATCCATTCCGCTCTATGTACCTGAAACATAACATCTCCTGCTTCTCCCCCACCCACCCGCCACCCTCATCTCAATAAATAACATCCCTCTGTACGACCAGTCTCGCTGATCCCAGCTCACCTGATGCGGTAGCATCTCCCGCCCCCCTCTCCCCACCACACAGCCCAGAACCCGAGCATGGCAGTTCCGCATGTCCGCAATATACTCTGCCCCTCTCACCCCTCCCAACAACTCCACATCTTTCTTCCACCATTTTTTCTTCACTCATCCAACAGCCCATCTGCTGTCGCCGGAGTTACTGATGGCATCTGCACACTGTCCGCCTCCGAGACTTCGGTGTCTGAACGCTCCTTGTCCTTCTCCGAGTCCGTGCCCTCCTGGGAGTGCAGCCCCTGCTCTCCCGATAAGGCAGTTACCGCCTCTAGGGCTGCCTGTCGCTCCGTTGCTGTTTGCGAGGTTGTGGGCCCCAGTAATCTTCGTCATCTTTGCCGCAACCGTTGAGATTTGCATTGTGGTAAGCCCTCCCAGGAGGTCTGTTTCCCTTTCTCTGGGCCTATCTTTTCCAGCTCTGTATGATTCTAGCCAGGTCCATGCTTCCGCCGGAGTGTCATAGAAGCTGGTCGTTCCATCCACAATTACTCTTAATTTGGCGGGGAAAAACAATGAGTACTAAAGACCCTCCTCTCTCAGTTCTCTTTTAATAGACAAGAAGGATGAGCGGCGTCACTGAATCTCAAAGGTAATATATTGACCTTGCTATTCCCAACATGATAGGGTCCATCAGCACGGGCCCTTTGTAGCAACAGGTCCCTGTCCCGGAAGTGCAACAGTCGGGCTACCACCGGCCTCGGGGCCTCCCCTGCTGCGGCGGTCTTGCCGGTACTCTGTGGGCTCGTTCTAATGTGTAGAAGGCTGAGAGTCCCTCCGGTGCTACTGTCGTTTTCAACCAGCTCTCCAAGTATTGGACCATACCTGCCCCTTCGGCTTTTCCCGGCAGTCCCACTATCCGGATGTTATTCCTTCAATTTCTACTTTCGGCATCCTTGGCTCATTTTTCAAGAGCCACAATGCAGTCCAAGGCGTCTGTCGCCGTAGCCCTCTGCGCCTCCTGGGTCAGTTCCACGTCTCGGAGCACTCTTCCACCTGCTTCACTCGTTCTGCTAATGTAGAATGGTCGGCCGGCAGGAGCCCCAGGCCTGTCGCTACCTGCGCTTTATCCTCTTGCAGTGCAGCACGAGATTTTGCTATCGCTTCTAGGATTTTATCAAACTGCTGGTTCATGGTGGGGTTCTGCTGACGTTCCTGCACCACAGACTCCGACGCGCCCGGGGGTTCACTGTCCGATCGTTGCTGCGCACCGTCTTTCTTCCCCTTTGGTTTCCCCATCAGGCCACTCTATATCCTTAATTCTGTTGGGGAGTCCTGCAATCGCCGTCCTCTATGCTCTATGTGTCCAATGCGCTCCCAGGCGCAGAAGGCCACTGCGCCACCATCACAGCTGTTATGTCTGGTCCGTCTGCCACCCCTCCTCTCCACTACGTCGCCAATCCAGGCCCCGGATCCCACCGCCACGGATGTCAGCAGATCGCAAATGTCTCTATGCGCCGGGGGTCAGGGCAGGGACCAGTCGCTCCTCCGGTCTTATATCTCCAGCGCTCTCCCTGCTGCTGAGTCGATTGTCAGAGCCCCAGTAGGACCAAGCCACTACGGACCCCCAGGGCGAGTCCCAGATCAGAGCGCACGTGTTGCAATGCAGCGGTGGCCGCTAGTCTCGCCGCGGCCCTCTATCACAGCAGCCCAGGTGCACCTCAGGCCTCCCCCACTGTCCAGGCCCCCACGTGTCAGTCCTCTGCCGCCGACCTCCCTTTCAGGTGATTCTCCGGTCAGGGGTCAGCAGCCCCCGCCGTATACTGCCACATCCCCCTACCTCGGCTCGCAGACCGCCGCTAGCCTGGACGCCGCGCCCACCTCCGCAGTTTGTGGACCCAGGCCACCTTGCGCTCCACTCACCAGTGTAGAGAGACGGCTCCTCCATCCACGGGCAGGCTGTGGCCCCCACTCATCCGCTCCGTCCTTCTCTCAGTGCCTCGGGTGCACTCCGGGAGCCCCACGCCTGAGTCGCGCTCGATACTCTTCAGCGCCCACACACTCCATCCAGTGCGTCAGCGGCCGTTCACACGGCTCGTTCAATTTCAATGTTTGCTGCCGCAGGGGGGCGGGGGAAGGGGGTCGGGGGTCCGGAGGCTCCCCTACACTTCTATTCCTTAATATCGGCTGTACTCAAGGCCGGGAACGGCGGTCCCCGTCATCGGCAGCCCCGGGTCGCTGCCATTTTGTTGTTGATCGCGGAGCTCTCCTCCGAGCTCAATCGCCGCCAAGATCCTCAATGAATCACCCGGGTTCTGCCTCGGAGCTGCACCAATTCAAGTGCGCTCTGTCCCATCTGCTTCGGGGCGCCAGCCGGGGGGGGGGTTCTGCATCATTTCAACAGGATGAGTGCGGGTTCCTGGCGGAGCTCGCCGCTTACACGGCTTCCTCCATCGGCTGCTAAGCCACGCCCCAAATTTTGTGTGTTGTTTTTACCTTCAAATGGATTCACCATAGGTGTTAAATAATGTTTTAATATTTAATTATTAGTTGTTAATAGTATTAGTTTAAAACAAAATATTTAATCGTGTTTTATAATGTTATAGTCTAATTTAGGTGTATGTTGTGGATATTATAGTGTTAAAACATGTGTACTCAATGAATGTTTAATATTTTTTTAATTAATTAGATTTTTTTAATTGATTGTACACTATGTTAATTATGGAAATTCATTTAACTTAAAATGCTGAAGTGCTTTGTTATTGGTTATGTGAATAATATTTTTGTTTGTTAATATTTGCTACTTTTAAATAATTATTGTTTATAAATGTATTTAATAATTTATTTTATATGTTATTTATAAATCGATATATTTTAAATCTATATTTTTTACTGCAATATTTTTAATTTGATATTTTTGTACTTGTTTAAGTATAGGAAGTCGATATTTTTGCAACCTATATTTTTTCTTCTATTTTTGACATCTATATTTTTTTAATCAATATTTTGTCAGCAAACTCCTGGGTGGAGAACATGCACAGGCTCCCATTCCATGTCTGAGCGCCGAACAACGGTGCTCAGCACAATCACAACGCTGCATTGTAGCATTGTGATTGGCTTAGGGGAGCCTGGGTCTGCTTCCTGGTTCCTGCTTGCACAGAAGCCAGGAGGAGGCTAGAGGAGAGGAGGCGGCTGGCCGTCCGGCAGGTAAGTGTTTTTTTAAACTTTTCAACCCTCCTTCCACACTCCCCGCACCACTGCTGCTTTACGGAACCAGCCGCTCCTTTTCAAATGTGCTATAATCTACATCATAATCAATCCTACCCTGAAACCAAATTCACTGCTGCTACTTTCATTTCAATCAAGCCCCTTTGTGTCACTTACAAAAAGGTACAATATGGGGCTGAGTCACAAGTGCAAATTCAGTTTTGAAACATATGACCGACATTGCCATACTTACTTACACCTGTCAGAAATTCACAAAGGGAGTCCTGCCAGACATAAGCTCATTTGTGGGTAGATCCATCTATGCCATGAGTGTGGCAACTTTATGCACCTGTGGATCTCATTCAAGAATGGGCATATTGGGGATCCCGGAGTGGCTGACCTTGGACGTTTGGGAACACCTACAAACTGCGTGTCCCAGCATGTAAAGAAAAACAAATATACTCAGATTACTAAATAATTGACAATCACAAATTATGAACTGTTGCACATATGTGCCATAGTCTGGACGATAGATCAGAGAAAGCATGGCTAAGCATTTGAGCATTTTTTATAAGAAAAACCATCAACACTATTTAGGAATATTACCTGAGCATGCCTGGGGGAAGGTAATCAGTGAATTTCTTCCTGCGATATGAGGGACCAGAATTATGAATAGCCCAGCGAGGTAGCTACAGGTCTTTAACTATTTCGCTATTAAAGATAGATATTATTACCTGAGTGTCATCAGCGTATGAGACCAGATCAAGGCCAAAAGATTTTACAAAAGCAGCTAAAGGTGAGATGAAATGTGAATATTAAAAAGTGACAGACTAAGAAAAGAAACCTGATGGACACCCCAAGATAGAGATGAGGGATTGGAATTGAACGGGGACATAAAAAATGATTGTAACTTGTCTGCAATAAAGGATCTTATCTACCTGAAGGTATTTTTGCAGACTTCCATCTGAAAAAGTCACTGAATCAAGATAGTACAAGATACTGTATCAACTGCTTCCGAAAGGTCTAATAACTTGAGGGCAACTGGGTTTCCTTTGTAGAGTAACATATGAAAATCGTATCTAACAGAATGAGAGCTATGTCTACTGTGATGCAGGTGGAAAGCAGACAGAAAAATGAAGCATATGGTTATTTTCAAGGTTTTCAGAGAGTTGATGTTGATGTGTAGTATGCACCGCAATTGACAGGTGCAATTTCTACCAACGGAAACAGAACAGCGGAGAATGGATAGATGAGTATGTAGCAGCGCTACAGAAGCTGGTTGTGACATGCAAGTTCGGCGCACTTCACGACGAACTCATCAGAGACCAGATCATAATGCACACAGTAAACACATCATTCTAAGAAAAGTTATGGGTCAACGGAGAAGCCCCTCTCAAGGAGGTTGTGGCGCTCGTGAAGAAAGCGTAACTGTCTAAGAGGTGCGTGAAAGTAGCAAGGAGATAAAGCATCAACAAGACCCCAGTGTACAAGATCTCGGACAGGAGCAAATGAGAAGTAATGCAGCAACATACAACGCAAAGTGCGAGGCCAAAAGAAATACCCAGCCAGGTTTCCCAAACGCCGAAGACCGCAAGGGGACAGCAGAAATACCTGCTATAGGTGTGGGAGCCAGACACATGCAGGCAATGATAAAGGATGCCCAGCCTTCAGGGCCAAGTGCTCATACTGTGGTATAATGGGGCACTATGAGAAGGTATCCCGACGCAAGCCCAGAAAAACGGAAGTGAAATACGTCACTCAAGAGTCGGACAGAGAACACGAGACCCCAGATGAAGAAAGAGAAGATGAAGTCTTGTGCATAGATGACCTAGTACTAGGAATAGACTGCACCAAATCCAAGAAGCCTGCCTTAGAAATGTCGATAGGAGGAGTACGGGTGCTCATGGTAGCGGATTCAGGCTCTCCGTATACCATAATCCAACGCAATGTATGGGAGCGAGACTTCGAACCCAGAGTAGGTGCCCACCTGGTTCCCACAGACATACACCCAGTCACGTTCACAGGTGAACCCATACCCATGGTAGGTTATCGCCAACTGATGTTCGAGTTCAAAGAGCGGACAGCTGAAGGGAAATTGTACGTCGCAGAGAAAGGACCCTCAGTACGAGGGTGGATGGACCAAGGGGCCCTCGGCATCCCACTGAACCCAGGTGGAACGACCCAAGTGCTCATGACAGACACAGTCCAAACCTATAAAGAAAACATGTGGAAGGAGGAATATTGTGAGGTCTTCAAAGGGACTATAGGTCGGCTGACAAAATTCACCGACAAAAATCAGCCTCAAGGAGGGAGCGAAACCAGTGAGCCACAAGGTTCAAAATATTCCGTGCAGTGTAGGAAGAACTATATCGACTGGAAAGAAATGTCATCGAAGCCATTGAAAGCGCAGATTGGCTTGCACCACTGGTAGTCGCACAGAAACCGAATGGCAAAGTGCGCCTCTGTGTGGACTTGAGAGAGCTTAACAAGAACATAGTGGTAGATAAGTTTCCACTATCCAGAATAAACGAGATGTTGGCAAGGACAAAGGGAGTCAAGTGGTTCTCCACTGGGGACCTTACCTCAGCATACCACCAAATTGCCCTACACCCTTCGTGCAATCATCTGACATCATTCATCACGCCGTTTGGGTGCTACAAGTTCCTAAGGATGCCGTTAAGCTTAGCGTCTGCTGCCGCAGTATTCCAAAAACTCATGCACCGGTTGTTCCGGAAAATAGAAGGGGTGCAATACTTTCAAGACGACATCCTCATCATGGGTAAATCAAAACACGATCACGATGCAAAACTGAAGGCAGTACTGACGGTATTAGCCCAAAATTTACTCACTGCTGAGTGAGAAAAGTGCAAATTTGGAGTAGGATCAGTGACGTACTTAGGCCATGAGATAAGTGAAAGGGAGATAGAGCCAAAACGAGCAAATGTAGCAGCAATCAAAGAAGCACCCACACCGAAGCAGAAAGAAGACATCCGCTCCTTCCTAGGGATTTCGGAGTTTTACAGTAAATTTGTTCCCCACTTCGCGTCCAAGACTCCCCACCTGCGACAACTTTTGAAGGAGAAGAATTCCTTCAGATGGTCAGAGGAAAATCAAAAGGAATTTGACCTCTTAAAACCTGACATCTGCGCTGCAGTGCCGCTCAGCGGGTTTGATCAGACAGCCCTGTCCATTCTAACCAAAGATGCCAGTGACAAGGAGCTAGGCGCAGTGCTAATGCAAAGGTCTCAAGAAGGAGAAGTCACCACTATCAGCTTCGCATCACGGTCACTGGGAAACAACATTTACAACGCAACTTTTACAACGCACTACCATTACAACAAAACTTTTACAACGCAACATCCATTACATCGCATGCCATTACAACGCAAGCATTACAACGAATGACATTACAACGCATACCACTACAACACATGTCATTACACCGCATGCCATTACAACGCATAACATTACAACGCATAGTACCCTTACACTATCCAACACTTACCCTACTTTTGCAACCCCTGGAGTTAGAATAGTAATTTTTACCCCTACACTATCCAACACTTACCCTACTGTTGCACCCCCCTGGAGTAAGAATAGTAATTTTTACCCCTACACTATCCAATACTTACCATACATGCAATGTAATGTTATGGGTTGTAATGGAATGCGTTGTAAAGGTAGTTTTTAAAAATTCGTTGTAATGGCATGCGTTGTAATGGAATGCGTTGTAATGGATGTTGCGTTGTAAAAAATGCGTTGTAAAGGTATGCGTTGTAAAAGTATGCGTTGTAACGTCATACATCCCGGTCACTAGCACCCAATGAGGAGAAATTCAGCGTGATAGTGAAAGAAATGTTGGCTGCAGTCTGGGCCATGGAGCGGTTCAGACAATTCCTATGGGGCTCAAACGTCCTGCTCCGCATGGATCACAAACCACTGGTGAGAGTCCTGACCTCCTGCGGGCATGCACATGCAACTCCCCGAATCGCGAAGATGACTCTTGGGCTACTCGATTACGTATACGAAGTGGAGTACCTCCCCAGAACCAGAAACAAGGTTGCAGATTTCCTAAGCAGGGCCGAGGCAATGGAACCAGCGGCGGACCAAGAGCCCACGGAATGGGAAGAATACAGGGTTGCACTCACGCAAGACCATGAGGCGGTTATAAGCGAGCATGAGTGGGAGGAGGCCTACGCAGGCAATGACATCCTTAAGGCAGTAAAGACATATGTAACACAAGGGTGGCCAGACAAGAAACACTTTGACAGCAATCTGAGAAAGTTTTGGGAAGTCCGAGAAGAATTATCCATTGGAGACAACACAGTGTTCCTACTAAGAGTAGACAAAGTGGTTCCCCTGCAACCCTTAGTAAATCATCTTCTTACCATTCTGCATGAAGGACACCTGGTAAATGTAGAAACTAAGGCCAGGGTAAAGCAGGCGTATTGGTGGCCTGCCATGGACAGTCAAGTAGAACAACATGTCCGGATGTGTGAACAATGCAATAATGCAGACAAAGCACAGGTCCTGCTGCGCCCCCACTAGGGAGATTTGCCTGCCCCTCCAGTCCTTGGGAAGTGTTGTCGGTGGACATCCTGGGCCCCATCTTGGATACCAACGGGGTACCCAAATATGCAATAGTACTAGTGGATAGATACTCCAAGTGGCCGGAAGTGGACGTATGTGAAGTGGCCGATACAGATGTGGTGTTGTCCTTCCTCACCAACACGTTCTTAAGTGAAGGCATCCCAAAGATCGTGACCTGTGATAATGGGCCACAATTCGTCTCAGCAAAATGGAAGGCATTCATGGACCGCAACGGGATAGAAGTCAAACACACACCGGTGTACCACCCAGCAGGGAATGGACAAGCAGAGAGGTTCAATCGTGTCATCATGGGGTCGGTACAGTCAGCGATAAGCGCGGGAAAGTACTGGGAGAAGGATCTAAAACATATGGTATGGGCCTATCGCATCCCCCCGGCGAACACCGGGTACAGCCCATTCAAAATATTGCGCAGATGTGATCCCTTCACCGGAGATAATCTAGCTTCGAAACAACTCATCGTTCAAAGCAAATGGTCCCCGGCAGTACTGCGCCGCAACATCGACAAAGCGCAGGCCTTATACACTGAACATTACAACAAAAGACACAATGCCAAGGAAGTCACCCTGGAAAAGGGCGAGTGGGTAAGGGTGAAACAAGCTGTGTTAAAGAAGAAAGGAGACAGTAAGTTTAGTCCACCCTTACAAGTCGTGGAGCCATATGCCAGGTCAGCCCTTCTGAGTTATGGCAAGATATGGTCACAGGACAGGATGGCAAAATGAAATCGAATCATGAAGTGGGGAAACCCTGCAGAAATGAATCCAACTGTCCCGGAAGAAATCAATCCATCAGAAACGACACGGACATCTGAAGGAGCAGCTCAAGGTCCAACCGTGCCCAACCAAGGTAGTGAAGAACTGAACAACCCTGGAGGAAATGAGGGCATGGAAGAACCAGGTCAGCCAACACCACAGAGCCCCAGCATCCGTGGAAGAGAAAGGTCGTGGAAGAGCGACACGACATGGGACAGAGAATCCCCAGAAATTTGAGGACTCTGACATGAAGGTCAAGTAAGACTCTTGGGTATTGTACATCCTTTCTTTCCCTTGCCCCCCCCTGCTTGTCTTTACCTTCTGTTGCAAAAGGGGGAGATATGTGGTGTCGCGCTCTAGTGTTTCGAGTGCCAACGCCCAGGGCATGCCGGGAAATAGGCGGGCGGCCATCTTAGAGGCCAAACGCGAATGCCAGAGAGCGGTTGTGTTAATAAAATTCTTAAAACCACTCAACCATGGCTGTAGTAGTCATTACCTACGCCGCGGTTACTATAAGCAGGACACCGTATGGTATCTAGGAATCGCTGTTTACCGCTCCCCGGTGCTCATCCTTCCCTTGTGGTGTCTGAGACACCGCTGGGGGACTGTGCTGCTTTTTAAGATCTTGCTGGGAAAGCTATTGCCTCTAAGTGTACAATTACTGTATTAACTGATTGTGAATGCCCTGGCTCTATGCTACACCTGCTGGCACTATTTATGTTTTTTTAAAGTATTACTCAGTTGTTCTTCGTTATAAACGTCAATAAACATATTTTTAAAAACCTAAAAACAACACCTTAATGGGATCATCCTATAACTATCATTTTCCATATTATTTATCATCATTGAACACCTAACAAAACATATCTTTGTTTAAAAAAACAAAAAAACATTTCAAATACACCACTAATGCTAACTATATTAAATGCACAATATTTTAGTCATCATTATTTTTAACAAACGATATTAATGAGAACAAAAAATATATGTTTTACTTCATCATTAATGTTGCACGTTATTTTCCAGTGACTGAACGTTCACCATGATATTGTGGTTCAACAATATTTAATACCTAATACTCAATAGAGGGCAATTACTTTATTAGGTGCAAGAAGACATGCGACTGGTGTAAAATGTGGGAAATGTATGCTGGCAATACAGCGAAGGTGAACAATGTCGTTAAAAATAAAATAGTACAAGCTAAATGTATGCTAGTTAAGCATGGCAGTAATATCATTTTGATTTTACATAATTTACATTGAATATGTACATTATGACTTAAAAACGTTGAATATAAGTGTGCTGTGCACGTGCCCCAGAAGGGTAGTAATTTGTTTGTTATTTTCTAAATATAATTAAATGGCACCCTTCCGAACAAAATGTTTTGCGCACAAAAAACACACACTAAAAATATAACTCTCTAAAATAGTCAATGAGCAGACAAGAATTCTGTTCTATAATTGTGCTTTAAAATGCATTTTTGACCCCATTCTCAGGTCAGAAATCCCCTAGAAATGTTGTGGTTCACCCGCTTTGCTCACTCACTGCAATTCAGAGCAAGTATTACCCCCCCTCCCTGAACATTCAAAGATCAAGTCAGCACCATAATAATGGTGGTAGCTAAAATATACATTTGTCTTTGTTATGCTGTTATACTAATCATGCAGTTATTAAGGAACTTCGGCAATGTAAATTGTTGCAATGTTAGGGTCATGTGATATGGCTTCCTGGAAAAAAATGAGGTTCAAGGGTCATTTGATGTCACTTCCTGTCATGTCATTAAGGTCAATGGTTTGCAATGTCACTTATGCTACCCCAGGCATTTTGGTGAATCAACCCCCCCTCCCCGTGTTGGCTCTGCACACAGAAAGGATGCTCTGCACATGGACGCATTACTGTGTGATTGCCACATTTGATTCACAGCCAAGGCAAATGGCCTGACACACTCTCAGGTACATGATGCCATGTTGTGAACTTGACAAATGACTTTGAATAGACAATTTTCACATAAATATGCTAAAATGCCATAGGCACTGAAAGTGCACTCATTAAATATTCAAATCGTTTCATGGAGTGCTAAGCCACTGACTCCTAACATTCCCCAGGAGTTGACCTAATTTTTCGGAAAATGTCTTAATACCTTCAGGTGGAGTTCGAGCGGTATAAAACTGCAAAAAAACAAAGCCTAAGGTTACTTTTCAGGAAATGCATTCTCTCACTGTGACAGCAATAATAATTTGCACAATAGAAATGGAATAGGCAGAGAGAAAATGCAGGGGCTCTAATAAGGGGTGAAAAAACAAGAAAACCTTGTTATCAAGTAAATGGTCTTTTAAAGACCTGTGAAATACTCGGGTGCGCTGTGATAAGACGCCAGAGCAGCCAGCCCACAGCATCTTTAGAAGTGTCTGTGTATGTGTGTGTGTTGGAAAACGAGGCAGTATCTGTGAGGCCTGCACAAATAACATGACTACATTTGTCCTTCACTGGGAACCAACCACCCAATTGTAGCGCCTGACTCTCAGAGGGTGGTGTTGCAGAGCAGTCTGAGGCTTACTCAAGGGAGTTGGTGTGGGCTAGGGATCTCCATTTGCAGGTGTGCAGAAATAACACTCAATAATTGATTGTCCAGTCTGTACTTTGCTTTATAAAAGTAAGAGTACATTTATTAAACACACACACTACTCAATACTATGCACCAATTTACAAATATACATAAGATGTTGGAATTACTTTGTGACATTGCATAACATCTCCATCCCTCCCGCAGGAGGTGGGGTCTAGTACCAACACTCCTGTGTATGCGCATTATCTTGCCCTCAATGCAGTTAGTTGAAAATAACCCGGAGCGAGGGCCGTTAGCACTGGCACCATCCCAGTGGCGACCCACCCCACTATCTCAACAAGCATTTAAAATAGGTAACCCTGCCTTGGTGACACACAACCCTGACTGAGCATCTCCTACTGACCATGAAGTATACACCTTGACATCTTAAGGGCTAGAAGTCTGAGTTCTTCACTTAAATGCAGCAACAAGACTACGGGCCAGATGTAGGTGGCCCAATACGGGTCGGTAACGGCCGAAATTACCGAATTTCGGCCGTTACCAACCGGTATTGGGCATTTGGGATGTAGGCGGCCTAAATAGGGAGCACTCAAATGAGTGGTTTTCCCATTTTAGGATTCGGTATTTACCACCAACTATAAGTTGGTTGTAAATAAGGAATACCTTTGAAAATGCAAATCAATGCATTTTCAACTGTGCCATGTGGCAGACATACATGCCCTTAGGGCACAAGCACGATTCAGGGGTGCAACAGGGTGTCAAAGTGACACCCTGGCACCCTTGAATGTGTCCCCCATTTTACCGGATCGGTATTTACCGATTCGGTAATTGCCATTCATTCCTATGGGCCTCCAGGCCCATAGGAATGAATGGCAATTACCGAATCCGAATCCGAATCTTACCCATTCGGTAATTTTAACCGATTTTTTTGCTACTTAGCATTTACCGATTCTAAAATACCGAATCGGTAAAATTCGGTTTTTTAGAATCGGTAAATGTACTTTACCTACATATGGCCCAACATGTTC
The DNA here is from genome assembly GCF_964261635.1 of Lissotriton helveticus. Classification (NCBI taxonomy): domain Eukaryota; kingdom Metazoa; phylum Chordata; class Amphibia; order Caudata; family Salamandridae; genus Lissotriton; species Lissotriton helveticus. The sequence continues at coordinate 1,765,322,733 of NC_136065.1, forward strand.
AAGCATCACTTTAGAATGACAGTACTAATCAATTTGTGGATCATTAGAATGCATTGCAATTACAGACTCTAAAGGCATCACAGATGAAATCACAGGATTACGCATATACAGCCAGACACCCTAGCAGGAATGTCTGGCAACATAACCCCACTTTGCTTATGACATCATCTTACACAGGTACTTCACATTACACATGTGACCTTCAGTCGCTCCAGAAAAAAAAACATTTATGGGTGCAATCACACCTCTTCGCTTCCAGGGGATGTCCTTCTCCAACTCAGCTCTTCATCCCTAGATGCACTTCCCTATACACCCTCAGCTGTGGAACAAAAGTTCCAGCCCAGAAGGTGTTAAAAGGCTGGCCGAGTCCCCATGGGGAGGGACTTCCATTTCGTGCTGGGGGAGACTGCGCTTCTTAAGCAGTTTCCCCTGCAACTTTGCACCTGTGTGGTGATGACCCCGTTCTCCTGGGGCCACCACAAGCAGACAAAACCGCCATTTGCCCTTGCATGCCGGTCCTGACCTGCAAGGCATTATGGCAACTTTCGAATATTAGAACAGCGGCTCTCCCGGTGCTTTGGGGAGAGCCAGAAAGTGGGCCGTCCGTGCAGCACTGGAGGGTTTGGTCCCACCTGGACCCCCTGGTGAGTCATTCCGCTCGGGGAGACCACATCCGGCCGATCGACTGATTTTCGGGGGCCCAGTCGGACCTAGGCCCCTAGCACCATTTATCTTCTCTGGGGCCCCCGTCTCCCGCTGGCTCCCCGCTAGGCCCTGAACCTCTCTGGTGTGGCCGCGGGAGCCCAGTTATCCTTTTCGGTCTGCCCACTCCGGCGGGCAGAAATGGAGCCTCCTGCCAGTCCATTGGGGCTGTGGGGGAGTGCGGCGGCACTCCTCCGTCCTCCTCTTTCTCTTCGGGGGATGGGGTCCCCGGCCCCTGGGCCTAATTTCACAGGGGGCATGACGGTGCCCCCCGGCTTGTCTTCGCTCTGCAGGGGAAATGCCATGACACGTCCCCCCATCACCACGCTGCGTCATCGGGGCCAGGGGATGGGGTCCCGGGCCCTGTCTCCTCTCCTCATGGTGGAGCGCGCTGGCGCTCCCCGACTGACGCATCTTCGCCGGGGGCCAGGGTGGGCTCCTGGCCCCCCTTTGGAAACTTGGTTTTGCTTCGGGGCCCAGGGATGGGGTCCCGGGCCCCCATAGACCTCGTCGTAGGGGTGTGATGGCGCCCCCTGCCCTCCGCTATTGTCGGGGGTCAGTGTGGGCTCCTGGCCACCTGTTTTGGGTGTCACTTTACGGGGAGCACAACGGCGCTCCCTGACTTTACTTCGTGTTGGGGGCAGCCCCCGGGACCTGACACACCCCGGGGGCATCTTCTAGACTGGCAGCGGAGCCCTGGGGACCTGATCTCAGCCCCCAGGAGACCGATCTTGTCGATTTTGGCCTCTTCTTGCTCCTGGTGGTGCTCCCCAGCCACTGAGAGCACTCTCCTTCGCCCTCTGGGTCTCTGAGAGGGGGGTTCAGCAGGAAGCTGTCTTCACTGGCTCCCTGTGCCAGCCTTTTGCCTGCTCTCCTCCTGGACCTCTCTTCTCCCTGTGCAGAGGCCCTTGCGCACTGGTCCTCGGCTATTCTCCTGGAGCTGTTCAGGATCCTGGGGAAGTCAGGGGGTTCCTCCTTCCGACTGCCCATTGCGCCAGGCTCCAGCACCCTCTGCCTCCGCAGACCACACCCCAGAGAGAGCTTCTCTTCCTGTGCAAGTTATTTTAAGAAGTTGGGGAGGGGGCTGGCAGGAAGTCTCTGTTAGCCTAATCACACAGTGACACATCACTTCTCTGCCCCTGCTCCCTCCTTCCTGCCCAGGCATCTGGGTTTGTTCAAAATGACGTCGTCCAGGATCTCCTGCCACATGGTCTCTGAGAGCCCCTTCCCCCAGGCTGCATTCCCTCCAGAGGGGCCTAGAGCCTGGCAGCAGGTGTCAGCTACTGATGAATGAACCTGTAGCTCCACCCATCTTCTCTCCTTGGCGTGGAGGTCTTAGCTCTTGGAAGAAAGGTTATCAATCCAGCCTGCTGAGGTCATCCCCCAGCCAGGCCCTGGTTATGAATGACTCAGAGAAATATGACATCTCTGGATCTCTTATCTTATCTTAGGTGGCATTTGTAGAGCGCACTAACGCCGAAGCTTCCTGGCGCTGGTAGACCGAGTGAGTGAGGAGGGAGCGCTGGAAGCAAAAGCCTAACCTAGGGAGGGGAAAAGGTGGGTTTTTAACAATTTTCTGAAGTTAAAGAGGGAGGAAGAAGATTTGATTGGAAGAGGAAGAAGGTTCCAGAGCACAGGAGCGAGATAGGAGAAACAGCGACCGCCGAATTTCTTAGTTTTGTTTTTTGGAGTGACTAGTAAGTCACGGTGAGCTGATCGGAGGTTGCGTATTGGACAGTGAGGATGGATGAGGGATTTAAGGAATCCAGGGCCAGAACAGTGAAGGGCTTTAAAGGTGAGACATGCCACCTTGAAGGCAGCCCTTGGTCTATTGGAAGCCAATGAAGGCTATGGAATAGGGGCTTGGCTGATTGCCATCTAAGGGTTCCATGAATCAAGCGGGCCGCTTGGTTCTGGACGACTTGGAGGCAGTGTGTCAAAAATTGTGGAAGACCGTGGTAAATAGAGTTAGAAAAGTCCAAGCGGGAGAGCACAAGTGAGATAACAGTTTGAGTGAGTGCCACAGGGGGGAGAAGGTGACGGACTTTGCGAATCCTCCGAAGTTGGTGCATGCAAGATGAGACTACCGCTCCGACTTGGGCTTTGAGGGAAAGTTCGGCGTCAATGATTACGCCTAAGCTTTTCACTGTTTTTGCTGGAATAGGGGGGGAGCCGAGCTCTGGAGGCCAGAACTGCGGGCCCCAAGGGGCGTGACTGAGTCCAGGGAGAAGGAGCTTGGTTTTTCCGGGGTTCAGCTTTAATTGATTCTGGTTCATCCAGAGTTGAATATGGATCATGACTGCGTGGAAAGTATTGATGGCATGTGGTGAGTTAAGTGAAAGGATGAGTTGCAAGTCGTCGGCGTAATTATAGACTATGATGTCCCATTTCAGAAGAGATTGAATCAGTGGCCGGAGATATAAATTGTATAGAAGCGGGGAAAGGGAGGAGCCCTGGGGGACTCCGCAGGACGTGGGGGATTTTTTGGCGGTGTAAGGGCCCAGGCGGACCGCCTGTGTTCTTCCAGTGAGGAAGGACTTGACCCACTCAAGAGCGATGCCCTGGATGCCTGCCTGCTCGACACGGCGGAGAAGGATGTTGTGATCCACCGTGTCGAATGCGGCCGACATATCCAGGAGGACGAGGGCTTGAGGAAGCCCCACGTCCGCGTTGCTCCTGAGTGTGTCCAGGACTGCCAGGATGACGGCCTCAGTGGAATGGGCAGGTCTGAAGCCAGCCTGATTAGGCTCGAAATGACCGGAAGATTCAATAAAGTTTGACAGGCACCGAGTGACATGGGCCTCTATGAGTTTGGAGAAGTAGGGAAGGTGGGAAATGGGTTGATAATTCGATGGCTCCGCAGGATCGGCGCCGGGTTTTTTAAGGAGGGGTACCAAAATGGCCTCCTTGAAAGAGGCAGGAACAGTGCCACTGCTGAGGGAACTGTTGAGTAAGTGTAGAATGCAGTCTGGCAGATTGAGACATATGCTCCGTAGGACAGATGGTGGACAACAGTCGTTCGGGGAGCCAGTTTTCACACGGGTGGCAAGTTCCGCTAGGGAGGTAGGATCCAGAGCAGGGAAGGTGGTGAGAATCAAGGGATTGTTAGAGGAGAAGTCCAGTGGGGATGACTGGGGGAGGGGGGGATGGACTTTTTGATTTTTATGATTTTTAGAGTATCGCAGGCCTCCTGAGTGGGGGTCTGAGCTGGAAGGGTTCTGTCATCTGTAGTTAACTCATTCAGGACTCTGAATACCTCCTTGTGTTTGTCTGCTGCCGATGAGATCCTTTTAGAGAAGTGTTCCATTTTAGCTGACCTGATGGCTGCTTTATAGTCTTTACATGCGGCCAGATAGGACTGTCTGGCGGAGTCAGAATAGTCACGTCTCCAAGTGCGTTCCAACTGGCGCGTTTTTAATTTGTGGGCCTTGAGATCGTCCGAGAACCACCTATGGGAATTCCTATGCCTGGTGCGAGAGAATTTAACTAAGGGAGAAAACAGGTCGCTGTACAAATATGACTTTGGGCTCTGCTGAATAATTCTTCTCACACCCGTTACAGTGGAATTTAGCGTGTGTCTGGAATCTGTAGGCCTTGGGAAAGTAAAACAAGCCCATGTGCTCCCTACCCCCATAAGAGAATAATGGAATACACTCTGTAAAGCACACTGACTTTCCTTGGCATGTTTCTTCTCACTGTATAAAGCCTATCCATGTCACCACCCAATTCCGCATAAGTCCTGCCACACCATTTACTTTGTAGCTGCTCCTGGACTGCGCACGCCAGGAATCTCCCCCTGCGCAACCCGTACACGTGCACTCACGTATGTACACATGTGTCTGCATGTAACCAGCCTGGTGTCCTTTACTGCAGCTGCTGCGCAGCGGCCTGGTCAAGCCAGGAGGACACCAGTAAAATCCCCATGCATTCTCTTTCATTATGCTTTCACTGTGGGCGAGTCCCCATTTATGAGGCTCCACCACAGTAAAAGCTCAAAAATTAAGTGCTCGAAAAGCAAAACATCCGGTGGACCATTTTGTCAGAACAACCTTCTAACAGTGTGGGAAGCTGACACACACGACTGGGCCTTTGAGCCCTATGGCATTGCGCCTGGTCAGTGCGCATATGAAAAAAATTAGCTCCATTGCAGCAGGGGCAGCATTTTGTCATGGGTGCCCCTATATTTCATGGGTACCTCTTTATATCAAATATGACATAAAATATGCCAGTGCCAGAATTCTGCAAACTATGGCATTCATACAACATAGGAAACTCTTGTGTCAACAATACCTCAGTATGCCAGAGCAAGCATTTTGTCATGATTGCCACCCTTACATATGCCAGGTTGTCCACGTATACTCCACGAATTGCCTCTATTGTGCTTGCATTCTGTAACTTGTGTTTGCATGCCACATATTTCCTCAAGAATACCAATATTTTTCAATAGGTGCCCTACATGACATGAATTACATCTAGTATGCCAGTACTAGTATTTAACCATTGGTACCCTTTATGCTAAGAATTGCCCTCAGTGTGTCAGTATTTTGTTACAGGTATCTGTTACGCTTATAATTGCTGCATGCATGCCAGTAATCATCTATCTTATTTACCTTCAGCATGCCAGGGCCAACTAAAAACTGACAAGCATCACATCACATTCTCGCTCCCACTCACATTCACTCACTCACACTCATTCACATTCTCTCTCATTCATTCGTACGCTCACTCTCATACACCTCCTTACACTTATTTCTATTCATTCTCACTCATTCGCTTGCATTCATTCATAATATCACTCATTTTCACTCACTCATACTTACTGAGACTCAGTCCCACTCATACAAATGCTTTGCGCTAGGTTTGCATCACATTTGTGACACAAACCCAATGCCATGTTAGGGTGGGATTTACTATTCAATGGAAATCAGAATTTCCATTGGATAGTACCACAAAGCAATGCTAAGTTGCGCTGTGCTCTGCTCTGCGTTACTTTGTAGCAAGCAGCTGTTCCATGGGTGGTGCAATGACATTCCCAAGCAACCACCAACAGGTTTTGATGCAAATCCCTATCTACAAACAATGGTATACAGGAATTTACGCCAAAATCTTAAGCCTCCTTGAGCCAGGCAATACAAAGATAAATGTTTTCATTTGTCCTTGTTTTTCCAACTTTGCACATGAGCTGCATAGTACAGCACACATACAAGTATAGTTTATGTACTGGAAGGTTCCCCCTCCATTAGAAAACCTATTTTTCAGAGAACACACACACCCTTGCACTATGGAGCAGAGGTGTGGGCGTTAGTTCATGAATGTCAAAAGTGCACGAGAGCAAGGGGAGAGAAAAACAGCATCATATCTCCGTCTATTGGCCCATTTTTATTCTCTCCCTTGAATGCAGTGTTGCCTTGCATCAAAGAGGAGTAAATCTGGGCCTTCATCTCACCCAATCTCACTCACTACCTGTCACTCACTCACACACACATACTTACACATAGTCACACATGCTTATACTTACACAAGCTGTCTCGCACATAAACACACCCTTACTCGCATGCAGACAACATACATTTAAAACCATTTCTACTTACCACAGCTGGCACCAAATATTCTGTTCCAGCTAAGTGTGCTCAATTCTTCTTACACTAGTAGGGAATAATAGAAAATTATTGAATGTTAGTGTAATGAAGGCAACAAATAAGCTATGCAGAGCCACTCCTGTATTCTTGGCACTGATTATGCCACCTCTGTGGTCATGGTCGCAAGGGGCACTCCAGCTGCTAACCCTTGTGACCCAAAATAACATCCATGAGCCAACGGTTCCTCAGTGAGCTGTTCCATGTAGGAATTTTATCTTGGGTTTAAGTTGAGAGATGATATTGGAAATTACAGCAAAAAGGACCTCCTGCATCCAGCCCATAGTCATGCCAGACCCCTAGACCTGACTTTCATTGGAATTAAACCAAGTAGGCATATCCTAATCATATGGAGTCATTTAAAAATTTGGTTACCCCTATTTTTGCCTATGTTATAAGGTTGTAAGAGGTGTCACTATGAAGGAGTGAGTAGAGCGTGACCCCCGACCAAAAATAAATTAATGAATTCTTGGCTTGTTAATTGGGTCTGGGGCCCTGAGTCAGCTCTGCTATCTCTGTACTTGTTTTTCTAGTCCTGATCCAAGAATGAAAGACAAAACAGTAACCTATGATGTAAACAGGTGAGAGAGACAGAGATAGCCATGTGGTGGCTCAGGTTCAAAATGTGAATCCATTTAACCTGTAGTCAATACTGGCTTCCCTGCCTGTCCAAACTGTATGATCCTAGGCAAATATTTTACTTCACAGAGTCTCCTTTTTTCCTCATTAACACATGAGCACACTTTTAAATACTTGAGTTCAGGATGTGCACTGTGCAAGCACCTCCTATGTTTGATTTAATAGACTATAATATAGCTCCATCTTTAAAAAGAGCCTAGGCCACGTTTAGGATTTACATAACTATTGACTTACCTCTTGGTTCACTAATGGCATTGTCATCGGCGAACAAGCCATGAATGTTTCTAAAAACCTCGCTTTTAATTAATTTCTGTCTATGCAGTGATATCATCTAATGTACAAGGCGAAAACGCTTATGAATGTTAAAGAAATACAGTTTTGAATTTTGAGATCACACACAAGTGTGGGTGGTGTTGCCGGAGTGGTGGGGAGGGAAATTTGGCCATTTTGCCTGCAGCGCCCACTTTTGGTCTTCAGACCTAATGTTTATTGGGTGGGCCAAACAGTTATCATTCTTCGAGGAGAGAGAAGGAGCCTCATTGCACACCAGTTCTTGGAACTGTGTGAGCATGGTATCCCAGGCCACTGCTTTGGGTTTCTTTCGGAGGTGTTGAGCTTCCTCCTTGTGCAAGTTAACACACTCAGCTTCTCCCCATCTGAGAAACGTCTTATGCCATTGTGTTACAGTGGGGGTTGGTCAGCCTTCCACCGCAGTGAGAGAGGCCTTTTGGCCAACAGAAGGACAAGTTCCCAAATTGGGCACCGTACCTTGTGATCTCTTCCCCTTACATAGATGTCCAAGGTAGTTGCCACCCACGTGTTCAGATTGGGGAGATCAGAGACAGTGGTAAGAGTGTTGTGTATCACGCGCCAATAGTGTGCTGGAGTGGGACAGGGCCAGAGCATATGTTTCAGGGGGGGATCGTTGGAGTGACATCTATAACACTTGAGGTATGTTTCCGGGATCATCCGGTTTAGTTTAATGGGTGTTAAATAAGTTCTGTGGAGGATAGTGTTATGTATAGTTTTTAATCTTGCCTTGCAGGAGACTTTATGCTGGCTGTGGTCCATTCAGAATGATGTAACAGACGTACAATGTCTTCTTCCCATATTGTTCTGAGGGATGCTAGAGATGTCCCTTTTCTCTGATAGCTGTATAGAGCCATGTGACCAGGTGGCACCCAGTATCCATGGGTTACCAGGTTTGTATAGCGGCATGCAGTGGAGGTTCTTTGTCCACCGTGTGCATGAGACGGCGACACATGGCTAGTAATTGACCATGGAGGAGGAACTGACCTGGCATAAGCCGTAGTCTTGGCGGAGTTGATCAAATTTGTATATGTTGTGGTCCTGTAGTAAATCACATGTACATATTCAGTGGGTCAAGTTTTACAGCTGCAAGTGTTTATTTCTGTTTAAAACAGGGATAAATATTCTCCAGCTGCTGCTTGTTTTGTCTTTAGACACATTTGTTTAAGGAACAACACGTAATCCTGTAGGGATGAGCCGGTTTCTTGCAGGTGGCTTAATGCACCTGAAGAACTAACTAGGTGACATGGTGGGGATGTTAAAGATCATTGCAAGAATCTTCTCCTTTGGGAGTGGGCTTTGTGCCCTCCTGGCTCCTGATTCTCATGCATTTGTCTGCTAACATAATACTTCTAAACTTTGAAACCTATGTTAACTTCATGATCATTTTGTAAGATTTCACAAAGTTTTATGGGGAACTCATGAGCAACTTTGCACACACATCCAGAGCGGTGAGGCACAGTTTCTTGTTTATTGTGAATTCTGACCAGTTAGATCATGATACGCTTAAGGAATTTACAGGCCCAGAAAAGGTCAGCTTAATTTTAAGTTCATATTTTTTCAGTTAGAGCTTTGTTCTCGGGTTATCTAGATCAAGTACACAGGTAATAGGAGAATCTGGGAAGTGTACTCGAGGTAAATGACGGCAGCCTGGAGTTCCATGATTTGAAGTAAAGTATGGGCTTCAGGCTCCAGGAAGACTTGGAGAAGTGCAAGATCATATCGTTGTTTGTGGCCAAAATTGGATATAATGCCAGGAAAAAAAGGTGACATTGCATGTAAATTATCCAAAATGCAATTTGAGGTATCTTTATTGAATAATATATATATTTAAAAAAAAAAAAAAAATTATATCCTCATTAGCCTAGGTCAGCGCAAAGGCATAGATAATAGTCTCTCGTTTGCTTGACCTAAGTTGGATCTCTCTAAGCCTTGCTTCTTCATACTTCGACCATAGGTAGCCTTGTCCAACGACCAGACCCTCTCGTCTGCCACCACCGGAATAACCAAGCAATGAACGGTATAGAGGCCTAATCATCGGACAGTTACTAAGAATTTTCAATACCATTTATCCAATTTTCGAGGGGAACCCAGAACTCGTTTCGTCTTGTTATTAGGACTCTGTCTAATGCGAGTATATATTTAATGGAGAACAACCACTCGGCTTTACTAGGGGGTATAGCATTAATCAATTTTTTACAAATTTCCCTGCGAGCCAACAGTATTAAGTAGAAAATTAGTTTTTTAACATTTAGAGTAAGAGAGTCGTGATTCTCTGGTAACCCAAGAAATACATGAGAGATGCTTACTTGGAGCTGTACTCCAATTATTGTACACAGTGAATTACTTACATCCCTCCAAAAAGTTTGCAAAGCCGGGCATTCCAGAAACATGTGCACATTATTGCTTCTTACTTCCCCACATTTGGGACATTTCGGGGTAACACCTTTTGTGCATTTTGATAACTTGTGGGGTGTCCTGTAAACTCTGTGAATACAAAAGAGGTGGTTCCGCCTTGATTGAATAATATTGTGCATGATGGCATACCTCTCCTGTGACACACCTCTACTCAAACCTGTCTCCCACAAGACAGTTTTTGCTTCAACCAGTCCTCCACAGCAAAACTATTTTTAATAAGTTAAGTAATGGGAAATTGTGTAAACAGCATAAAATACCAAAGTGAAAACAACATTGTCCCTAGGTCTAAGATCTAAAATAACCAAGCAGGAGAGCTTCACCCATTGTCACGATTCATAGTTTAGCCATGACCGGCTGAAAAATTGAGATACATTTTAGGTTAATGTCTGATAGCCAGATACTGAATGTTGAGTTAAGAGGCCCGATGTCAGGGTACGGGGAGTGCCACTTACCGTCATGTTGGGTTTGTGTCCCTGGAATCAGAACCTTGAGATAATTTTGGCTGAGGACCTTCCAGCAAAGAAATACGAGTGGCCAATACAGAGTGTGGATTCAAGTTGCAGGAGTGTTGGGAATGTGCCACACAATAGAGAATCTGCACTGAACCCCTTTTCCCATTGGGCCACAGACTCTTGCACAACATTTCTCTCACAGTTCTTGGCATCTTGCCAGAAGATTTGTGATACAATGTTGCTGCAGCTGGACCTCGCAACATGAGCTTTACTTTTCAAGCATCAAGGTTCCCTAAGGATTAGACAATGAACATTTTGTGTATCAGGGAAGTATCCTGAAGCTATTTGTGATTTGAAAACAAAATTTGAACTATTTATGCACATTTGTTCAAACTCTTAAGACTAGGATTATATGTTCAGCTAAAGACCCTGTGACAGGACAGAACTACATCTAAAAGGGCATTCTATATGAATGCAAATGTCAATGCTTAGTGTAAATGTTCTTGTTTTCAGTTTACAGCAGTCAAGTAAGAACTATATCCACCTTCCACAAAATAAATATCATGATACAGCTTGAGGTATTGAGGAAGTGGTAGGTATTGTAACGTGGTGTGGGTAAATATATCTCTTCTTCAGGCCTTAGAGCCAACCGATTAATAATGTAATTTCATTATTTCCAAAGTTTTGAATCATGAAACATGTGTTGGAGGTATATTTTTAGGAGTTATGCTATGCTTTTGAATAAGATTGAAAGAATAGTATCAGCAAGAGGAATGGTATCAAGATTTGGAGAATCAAATAAAAGAATTGTCCCTTGAAGCAGAAAGAGTGATGAACTTTTTTATTTCAATTCTCTCAGAAAGCTTTGGTTTATGTACTAGTAGAAAAAATAAACTGGAAGATGAACAGTGTTCTGGAGAGAGCACCAAGCAGTTAAATGTGTTTAGTGTGCTGCTGGAGAGAGTGCCAGGCGTGTGTGTGTGTTTGTGTATATATATATATATATATATATATATATATATATATATATATATATATATATATAAGACAACACTAAGAAACTACTAGCAGAATTGGAAAAACTCCGAAAGAAAGAGGTAGCAAAATGGTGGGAAATGAAATCGCTCACCAGATATCTCGATGTTGGGCGAGTACCCAGGGGGCTTAGAGGGCTAGTGGCCCCGACATACGAAGACCCCGACCCTTAAATGCTCCAGATGTGGGCGGATAACAGTGCACAGTCGTCCCAAAAATAGGCTTAAAATCCTGATGAAGTTTGCGGCAAGCGACAGGGACAAAATGATAACACGAATTGAAGAAATACTAAAAGAACTTGACACAAAAGAGAATAAAGATGAAATTGCGAATGGCATGAAAGAAATAAAGGCAAGAATACTAAAACATGAAAATGATATCAAAGAAAGAAAGGCTATAAAATTTCAGAGGGACCGAAATGACTACATGAACGGGAGAATATATACGTTTGCAAGAAAATATGATCAAATAAGGCGCCAACTACCGGTGACAGCTACTGGGGATCAGAATGCTATAACAGAGCAAAGCGAAAGCGGAGCCAGCTCCGAATACGAGACTGATGCAGAAAGTAACCACAGCGCAGGAGCCACAGACCCCGCACCTACCCCAGTACAAGAACTAGCTTTTTTACGGATACAGCGCCTCATGACGCTACAACTGCGACTCCCGTCGAGACAGGATTGGGGAGGAGGCCAACAAAACCAAAATCAACGACAAAAAGCTGGCGGAGAAAAGACAGACGGTGGGGAAAAGCAAGTACAAAAGCAAACCAAAGCGCAATACAGATGCAACAAACGACGATGATGGAAGGTGACAACACAGTAATCAATCTGACCAACATGGAGCTATCACCACAGGAACTTGAAATTTTATCATTGGACCTCACTTACTGTAGCACCACTAACTTTGACTACGCCCAAACACGCATAGATTTATTCTTTTATGTCCGTAAACTGAAATTACAAAAGTATTTTTTTAATCATAGCCAGCACGCAACAGAGACATCAGCTTTGTGTGAAAAGGGCCAGATGCTTAGCGTGGCAAACATGGAGGCACTACAGGACATGATAGCCCTTGAACAGCAAAGGGAAACTGACTTGATCACACCGAGCGGGACGGCTGCAAACTCAGAGATAAATATCTACCAAACGGTAAAAACCAGATTCAGACCCAAATCGGTATTTATGCCAATGATGCCGAAAGATGGACTGGACCTCTTCTCGGATTGCGTGATAAAAGACCTAAAAGAACTGTCTATCCGGAGTACTATGGAGGGTATGACACAAAATGACGATCAAAGGAGGAAGTATAACAACTTGATGGAGAAAATCAAGGCAAGATCTGACGTCGTGGTGAGATGGTCAGACAAGGGGGGCAACATTGTCCTATGGCCACTCGAATTGTACAATCAGAAAGCACTTACACAGCTCCAAGACCATGAATGCTACATGAGAATAAGTCCAACACACATCATAGGTATACAGGAAAAATACCATAGCGAACTATACAAGTGGAAAGGAATGGGATTGTTAAGTAAACACGAGTTTGAGTTCCTGAAGAATGACTACCCGGTAACTCCCCAACTTTACTTAATTCCCAAAATTCACAAGAATGACAAAGTACCCCCAGGCAGGCCGATCATATCAGCAATAGGGAGCCTTTTCGAAAATACCAGTGTCTTTATAGACCACTTCTTACAGTCCGAAGTGAAGGAACTACCTGCGTACATTAAAGACACTGGGGATTTCCTAGCCAAAATCTACGATGTGGAATGGAAAGAGAACTATTTATTCATGACTTTGGATGTACAATCATTGTACACAAGCATCAGGCACAAGGATGGCCTCCATGCCCTTAGACACTACCTTGGAAAAAGGCCAATCAACCTGTACAAACACACCTGCATGCTGCTTGAAATGACTGAGTGGTGCTTAACAAACAACACTTTCATGTTCGACAGACTACATTACAAACAAATGCAGGGGTCAGCCATGGGAACTTGCTTCTCCCCCAGCTATGCGAATCTGCATATGGGCTGGTGGGAGGAGCAGGTGTTGCAAGTAACTCATTCAGAAACCATGACCAACAGTTCATTGATGATATTTTTATCCTGTGGCAGGGCAGCCCTGAGAGTGCAGAACAATTCGCATGTGAGTTGAATGAAAATGCTCTAAATTTAAAATTCACATGTAACACCAGCACCACCACCATCCAGTTCCTTGATTTAGAGCTATTTGTCCACAACAATACAATACAGAAACGTGCGTACCGCAAACCAACAGCAGGCAATGCCCTCCTGCACGCGCAAAGCTTTCACCCCACACCACTTAAGCAGTCCATCCCATATGCTGAATGCTTAAGGATGACCCGGAATTGCAGTACCACAGAAGGACTGACAATGGCCAAAAAGAACCTGTTTTCCAGACTCAAGAATAGGGGATACACTGACAAAACCTGCAGGAGTGCAGAACTTAAATGCAGCACCAAATCTAGGCAGGAACTCCTCTTTTCCCCAAAAGAAAGCACCAGCGCTGACAATAGGGAACGGCAACCACCCAGATTGATCACGGGGTTCAACAGGTACCACACGAACCTCCAGAAGATCCTTAGGAGGCACTGGCCGTTGGTACGTAATGATCCAACCATCGGCCAGGCGGTGGGTAAAACACCACTTGTAACCTTCAGGAAAGCCAAATCAATGCGCAGCCAGTTGGTTTGCAATGCCCCTGCCATTAAAAAGCCCAACAACTGGTTACAAACCCAGAAAGGGTTTAAAAAATGCAGCAAATGCAAAGTGTGTAACCATGGCATTAACACGACCGATGTCAATGTACCCTTTAGGCAAAAACCGTACACCATCAGAGCACAATATCCGTGCAAAACAGAATACGCGGTATACGTGTTGGTGTGTGTATGTGTCAAAAGGTACGTGGGGTCCACCATCCACCCAGCACATGTCAGAATCCTGCAACATTTGAGGGCAATAGCGAACAAAGACCCAACATACCCAGTAGCTAGGCACAGCAACCAGCTACATGAAGGGAATGCCCAGAACCTATCCTACTTCGTCATTGACAGGGTACCCAGAAACATAAGAGGAGGGAATCGCAAACTGGCTTTACGCCGCCTAGAGTCCAGATACATAATCCTTCTGAACTCTAAAATCCCGTTCGGTTTGAACGCGGATGAAGCCCTTAATGTACATCTGTAAACCAGTCTGTACTGTCTCTTTCCTGTGTACCATTCTTAAAACATCTGCAGTTCATCTACTACATACTAAGTAACTTAGATCACATGTACATAAGGACACCACATTCACTTTTTCCTAGAATTCACCACTTCACCTCACTCTTTATGTCCACCTTTTTCACCACTCACTTTAAACACTCACTACACAAGTCCCCAGTCATTAACTCCACTTGGAGACGAGACTACCATGCGCAGTGGTTGTGGTGTTCAAACACAAGCGAGGGAAGCCTTCAAGGCAACTGAACGGGTTTTGTTATACACGAGCAGCACCATGTGAGTTACCATTAGGGTATAACGTTGTGCGCAGCACCGTCAGTATGAATGGGAATACTGCAGATGTACATGCCCTAGTCTGATGATATAGTTTGCATATCTAACGAATGCCGAACTGAGCTAATTACTTAAGTAGTATTGACTACATGCAGCATCACTGATGTCTACCTGTCATTTAAGGCATATATTCCGGAGTTCTTGCTAGTACGCGATTGATAGTTTAGTCACTTACATCGCTTTCCAATAACATTAATGTTAGAAAATCGACTGCAATGTTACGACCAGCCACACAAAAACCCAGCACACACGAGTGTGTTACGAGCAGTGTAGCACGTATTGAGTTTGATTTGTGATAATAGTGGTAATGCACTTTCCACCTAACGTAGGGTGTTCTTTTCAAATATGCGTGTGTGAATGTTAACATCAAGCATATTAGGGACGAATTCGAAAAACTGCAATCATTGTGTTTTTAATTTTCAGGCAAGAGTGTAAAAAGACTGCCATGAGTTTGTAATGTGCAAGTCATGAACTCTTCTATGTCCGTCCATGAGTGTCACGACCCTGTAACCATAACAACCACTAGCTAGTTGAAACCTGTAATGCAATCGCATGCTCATGTGATTATGTATGTGTGTATATATAGCTTAACAAAATGTTTATGCAGATGTAGCGAACAAGACGGGAGCAAGCCGCCGAAACGTGTCTAAGCAGCAACTGAGTAATTAAATATCGTTTGGATTTTGATTCACGGAGTCAGCGCCTTCTTTTGATTAAAAGCTTGGTTTGGTCACAATACAAAGGGTTCTTTGTCCTGGAAACCCAACGCTGACCCTCCTCGATCTGGATGCGCTGTGTCTACAAGGACATTTGTGTGGTTTGACTTTTTGAAAAAGACACCCAGCGCCCCCCGGAACCGTCACCAAAGGCTCCGAGTAACCTGTGAAATAAGCACGAAGCGGACTGTCTGGGAGTCTGCGATCGCTGGAGAGTAGTCGGAGACTGTCAGGTAAGACGGCGCGTGCTGGGAATAGCAGGGAGCGGGCTAACAACGTGGTTCATGGGAGAGGTAGCCCGGCTGTGAGAGGCGATAAGACACACAGGCAGTGAATCTTTGCAAATAATAAATAATTAGGAAAGACGCTCAGTATGGCTGCGGAATGGGAAAAGGAAAGAGAAGAGGCAGCACTGGATGTGTTCACAGACACAGACACGGGCAAAGGCAGCAAAAACAAAGCGACAGCCCAACTACAAGTGACAGAGAACGACGACACTAAGAAACTACTAGCAGAATTGGAAAAACTCCGAAAGAAAGAGGTAGCGAAATGGTGGGAAATGAAATCGCTCACCAGATATCTCGATGTTGGGCGAGTACCCAGGGGGCTTAGAGTTCTAGTGGCCCCGAGATACGAAGACCCCGAACCTGAAATGCTCCGGATGTGATTCAGAAAAGGGGGTCGTGATGAACAGAGTGCCTGAATTAAGCAGACCACTCTTACCCAGTCCAAAGATCAGGGCTTGATCCATCACCGTTTTTTAGCTCACTGCACCATCCCAGCTCAGAACTTGGCTATATGCTAATTAGTCTGTTCCTGTCCCAGTGCATGATGGGAACAGGGCAAACCAAACTACCAAGCCAATTCTTGTACTGGGAAGGAAACAAGCTTCCGGGGACCGGTTTCTGCCATTTCAGGCGTCGTCGGCCCGGCTTGCTTGAATCCTGATGGTGCAATGAGCAAGGGACTCACATCTGAGTATACCCTTCCACGCTTATGGTGGACAAAATGATTCAGAAAAGGGGGTGGTGATGAACAGAGTGCCTGAATTAAGCAGACCACTCTTACCCAGTCCAAAGATATGGGCTTGATCCATCACCGTTTTTTAGCTCACTGCACCATCCCAGCTCAGAACTTGGCTATATGCAAATTAGTCTGTTCCTGTCCCAGTGCATGATGGGAACAGGGCAAACCAAACTACCAAGCCAATTCTTGTACTGGGAAGGAAGCAAGCTTCCGGGGACCGGTTTCTGCCATTTCAGGCGTCGTCGGCCCGGCTTGCTTGAATCCTGATGGTGCAATGAGCAAGGGACTCACATCTGAGTATACCCTTCCACGCTTATGGTGGACAAAATGATTCAGAAAAGGGGGTGGTGATGAACAGAGTGCCTGAATTAAGCAGACCACTCTTACCCAGTCCAAAGATCAGGGCTTGATCCATCACCGTTTTTTAGCTCACTGCACCATCCCAGCTCAGAACTTGGCTATATGCAAATTAGTCTGTTCCTGTCCCAGTGCATGATGGGAACAGGGCAAACCAAACTACCAAGCCAATTCTTGTACTGGGAAGGAAGCAAGCTTCCGGGGACCGGTTTCTGCCATTTCAGGCGTCGTCGGCCCGGCTTGCTTGAATCCTGATGGTGCAATGAGCAAGGGACTCACATCTGAGTATACCCTTCCACGCTTATGGTGGACAAAATGATTCAGAAAAGGGGGTGGTGATGAACAGAGTGCCTGAATTAAGCAGACCACTCTTACCCAGTCCAAAGATCAGGGCTTGATCCATCACCGTTTTTTAGCTCACTGCACCATCCCAGCTCAGAACTTGGCTATATGCAAATTAGTCTGTTCCTGTCCCAGTGCATGATGGGAACAGGGCAAACCAAACTACCAAGCCAATTCTTGTACTGGGAAGGAAACAAGCTTCCGGGGACCGATTTCTGCCATTTCAGGCGTCGTCGGCCCGGCTTGCTTGTATCCTGATGGTGCAATGAGCAAGGGACTCACATCTGAGTATACCCTTCCACGCTTATGGTGGACAAAATGATTCAGAAAAGGGGGTGGTGATGAACAGAGTGCCTGAATTAAGCAGACCAATCTTACCCAGTCCAAAGATCAGGGCTTGATCCATCACGTTTTTTAGCTCACTGCACCATCCCACCTCAGAACTTGGCTATATGCAAATTAGTCTGTTCCTGTCCCAGTGCATGATGGCAACAGGGCAAACCAAACTACCAAGCCAATTCTTGTACTGGGAAGGAAACAAGCTTCCGGGGACCGGTTTCTGCCATTTCAGGCGTCGTCGGCCCGGCTTGCTTGAATCCTGATGGTGCAATGAGCAAGGGACTCAAATCTGAGTATACCCTTCCACGCTTATGGTGGACAAAATGATTCAGAAAAGGGGGTGGTGATGAACAGAGTGCCTGAATTAAGCAGACCACTCTTACCCAGTCCAAAGATCAGGGCTTGATCCATCACCGTTTTTTAGCTCACTGCACCATCCCAGCTCAGAACTTGGCTATATGCAAATTAGTCTGTTCCTGTCCCAGTGCATGATGGGAACAGGGCAAACCAAACTACCAAGCCAATTCTTGTACTGGGAAGGAAGCAAGCTTCCGGGGACCGGTTTCTGCCATTTCAGGCGTCGTCGGCCCGGCTTGCTTGAATCCTGATGGTGCAATGAGCAAGGGACTCACATCTGAGTATACCCTTCCACGCTTATGGTGGACAAAATGATTCAGAAAAGGGGGTGGTGATGAACAGAGTGCCTGAATTAAGCAGACCACTCTTACCCAGTCCAAAGATCAGGGCTTGATCCATCACCGTTTTTTAGCTCACTGCACCATCCCAGCTCAGAACTTGGCTATATGCAAATTAGTCTGTTCCTGTCCCAGTGCATGATGGGAACAGGGCAAACCAAACTACCAAGCCAATTCTTGTACTGGGAAGGAAACAAGCTTCCGGGGACCGATTTCTGCCATTTCAGGCGTCGTCGGCCCGGCTTGCTTGTATCCTGATGGTGCAATGAGCAAGGGACTCACATCTGAGTATACCCTTCCACGCTTATGGTGGACAAAATGATTCAGAAAAGGGGGTGGTGATGAACAGAGTGCCTGAATTAAGCAGACCAATCTTACCCAGTCCAAAGATCAGGGCTTGATCCATCACCGTTTTTTAGCTCACTGCACCATCCCAGCTCAGAACTTGGCTATATGCAAATTAGTCTGTTCCTGTCCCAGTGCATGATGGGAACAGGGCAAACCAAACTACCAAGCCAATTCTTGTACTGGGAAGGAAACAAGCTTCCGGGGACCGGTTTCTGCCATTTCAGGCGTCGTCGGCCCGGCTTGCTTGAATCCTGATGGTGCAATGAGCAAGGGACTCAAATCTGAGTATACCCTTCCACGCTTATGGTGGACAAAATGATTCAGAAAAGGGGGTGGTGATGAACAGAGTGCCTGAATTAAGCAGACCACTCTTACCCAGTCCAAAGATCAGGGCTTGATCCATCACCGTTTTTTAGCTCACTGCACCATCCCAGCTCAGAACTTGGCTATATGCAAATTAGTCTGTTCCTGTCCCAGTGCATGATGGGAACAGGGCAAACCAAACTACCAAGCCAATTCTTGTACTGGGAAGGAAACAAGCTTCCGGGGACCGGTTTCTGCCATTTCAGGCGTCGTCGGCCCGGCTTGCTTGAATCCTGATGGTGCAATGAGCAAGGGACTCACATCTGAGTATACCCTTCCACGCTTATGGTGGACAAAATGATTCAGAAAAGGGGGTGGTGATGAACAGAGTGCCTGAATTAAGCAGACCACTCTTACCCAGTCCAAAGATCAGGGCTTGATCCATCACCGTTTTTTAGCTCACTGCACCATCCCAGCTCAGAACTTGGCTATATGCAAATTAGTCTGTTGCTGTCCCAGTGCATGATGGGAACAGGGCAAACCAAACTACCAAGCCAATTCTTGTACTGGGAAGGAAACAAGCTTCCGGGGACCGGTTTCTGCCATTTCAGGCGTCGTCGGCCCGGCTTGCTTGAATCCTGATGGTGCAATGAGCAAGGGACTCACATCTGAGTATACCCTTCCACGCTTATGGTGGACAAAATGTTTCAGAAAAGGGGATGGTGATGAACAGAGTGCCTGAATTAAGCAGACCACTCTTACCCAGTCCAAAGATCAGGGCTTGATCCATCACCGTTTTTTAGCTCACTGCACCATCCCAGCTCAGAACTTGGCTATATGCAAATTAGTCTGTTCCTGTCCCAGTGCATGATGGGAACAGGGCAAACCAAACTACCAAGCCAATTCTTGTACTGGGAAGGAAACAAGCTTCCGGGGACCGGTTTCTGCCATTTCAGGCGTCGTCGGCCCGGCTTGCTTGAATCCTGATGGTGCAATGAGCAAGGGACTCACATCTGAGTATACCCTTACACGCTTATGGTGGACAAAATGATTCAGAAAAGGGGGTGGTGATGAACAGAGTGCCTGAATTAAGCAGACCACTCTTACCCAGTCCAAAGATCAGGGCTTGATCCATCACCATTTTTTAGCTCACTGCACCATCCCAGCTCAGAACTTAGCTATATGCAAATTAGTCTGTTCCTGACCCAGTGCATGATGGGAACAGGGCAAACCAAACTACCAAGCCAATTCTTGTACTGGGAAGGAAACAAGCTTCCGGGGACCGGTTTCTGCCATTTCAGGCGTCGTCGGCCCAGGTTGCTTGAATCCTGATGGTGCAATGAGCAAGGGACTCACATCTGAGTATACCCTTCCACGCTTATGGTGGACAAAATGATTCAGAAAAGGGGGTGGTGATGAACAGAGTGCCTGAATTAAGCAGACCACTCTTACCCAGTCCAAAGATCAGGGCTTGATCCATCACCGTTTTTTAGCTCACTGCACCATCCCAGCTCAGAACTTGGCTATATGCAAATTAGTCTGTTCCTGTCCCAGTGCATGATGGGAACAGGGCAAACCAAACTACCAAGCCAATTCTTGTACTGGGAAGGAAACAAGCTTCCGGGGACCGGTTTCTGCCATTTCAGGCGTTGTCGGCCCGGCTTGCTTGAATCCTGATGGTGCAATGAGCAAGGGACTCACATCTGAGTATACCCTTCCACGCTTATGGTGGACAAAATGATTCAGAAAAGGGGGTGGTGATGAACAGAGTGCCTGAATTAAGCAGACCACTCTTACCCAGTCCAAAGATCAGGGCTTGATCCATCACCGTTTTTTAGCTCACTGCACCATCCCAGCTCAGAACTTGGCTATATGCAAATTAGTCTGTTCCTGTCCCAGTGCATGATGGGAACAGGGCAAACCAAACTACCAAGCCAATTCTTGTACTGGGAAGGAAACAAGCTTCCGGGGACCGATTTCTGCCATTTCAGGCGTCGTCCGCCCGGCTTGCTTGAATCCTGATGGTGCAATGAGCAAGGGACTCACATCTGAGTATACCCTTCCACGCTTATGGTGGACAAAATGATTCAGAAAAGGGGGTGGTGATGAACAGAGTGCCTGAATTAAGCAGACCACTCTTACCCAGTCCAAAGATCAGGGCTTGATCCATCAATGGGGCTTGTAAATATGCCTCTCTTTTTTGTATATTCTATCTCAATGTATGCAATTAGTAAAATCCTTTACGGATCTCTCAAAGCATTTCATATTCTTGTCTGTGTGCCAATTTTATTACTCTGCATGCATTTTCTGCTTGCACCCATGTCAAACATTGCGCAAAGGGCTTGTAAATATGCCTCTCTTTTTTTGTATATTCTATCTCAATTTATGCCATTAGAAAAACCCTTTAAGCATCTCTCATGGCATTTCATATTCTTGTCTGTGTGCCAATTTTATTACTCTGCATGCATTTTCTACTTGCACCCATGTCAAACATTGTGCAAGGGGCTTGTAAATATGCCCCTCTTTATCTTATATTCCATCTCAATTGATGCCTTTAGTGAAATCCTTTATGCATCTCTCACACCATTTTATATGGTTTTCCATCTGCTATTCCTATCCCTCTCCATACATTCACTGCTTCCACCCATGTTAAAGGTTGCACAAGGCGCTTCTAAAAAAGGAGCATATTTACAAGTCCAATGAAACCATTACACTATCTCTATACCAGCATTGAATCCAAGCATAAAAAACAATTTAAAAATAAGTCTACCTTATAAACTAAAAAATACAAACTGTAAGCACACACAGCTAACATTATGGAAAAAGGTAAAAATATAATTCCTTAATTCACACAGACACTCACTGTGATACTTGTCAAAAATCTTTAAGCCACACATGTTATCAAAAAACATTTAGCATGGTAAATCATTATACGCACAGAGCACAACCCATTTAAATGAACACTACACTACAATGCAGAAACCTGACTCATTTTCAAAATACAACAGGAATGAAGCCCAATATGCTTGTTATGCTTCCCAATACTGCAAACAGCACTCTCTCTATATTACTCACCTTTAAAATCGCTTTTGAAAATATAGAACAGTGTCAAACATACAGCAGATTTTCTTAAGCAGAATCTCTGAAATGCACCTCAGACACTGAAACCAGAAATGGCACACTTTCCCACTCATTCTTCACACATATTTAAGGTCTTAACCAATGAAATCTCTTCCCACACTATTTCAAAACTAAACTAACATTTCAATTGGTTCTACATTCCCACACTTTCAAACTCACATAATATTCACCCATCCCCCTAGTGCTCATTCAACCTGTCACCATGGTAACTCCCACCTAAGGAAGAACAGAGTTTAAAAGTTCATTATACTATGTTGCAAATGAATCCAGCAAGGTTGTTAGAGCTTTCAAAATAACAGCTAATAATGTGCAATGTTCCTTTCAATGACCTTTTCTGAACCAATAGAATTGCTTCTTTTAAAAAACAAAACTATGCACCCTAATATGCTCTTTTCCATTTTCAGAAAGCACCAATCATTTCTTAAGCTTCAAGTGCAGTGAATGTCCTCCTCTTTTTTTTCTAAACGGCAAGCTTTCCAACTGCCATTTCATTTACAGCCCTCATCTTAGTACAACCAGACCTGCCTTGAAGATGCCTTCAGTATGGTTTGTAGGACACAGTTTTGTATTCTGGTCTAAAAGGTATGCAACAAACAGAGGAATTTTAAACCTTAATTTACCAAATGTGGATATTTTATGGATTGGCCAGAGATGATTGAGATGTTACCAATTGATACCATTGGTGCAATCCTTCATGCATCTCCCACATCCTGACCTCATAATTGTGCACTGTGGTGGAAATGACTTATGCACTTTGACTGGGGTTGGTCTGGAAATGCTATTGAAGGACATCTTTGCACAATTGATGTCACTTTTTCCTCAAACTGCCTTTGTCAAATCCAATATATGCCAAAGGCAAAAATGGAATTGGTCCAATCAATTCTGTCCACAGATTGAGAAAGCAAGGAAACATGTAAATAAATCTGTTTCTGCATACATGAGAGACTATGGAATGGGTTGTATATACCACAACAACTTGCGTTACAACATGCAAGGCATCTATAGAACAGATGGTGTACATTTCACTGATGAAGGGAACAGAGTCTCTCTCTGTAATATCAGACTCTGCATTGGTACTTACTTGTAGGTACCAAAAAAAACATAATGAACACAACGGCTCTTTTTAGAGCCAACTAACATGTAAAGACTCAAATATAATTTTTAACTTTATTTTTTTTATTACGTTTTTTACCGAGGTCCACTCACCGAGCACTCCCCGTGCGCGGACCTATCGTGTTTTCTGTTATTTTTTTAAAAAAAACATTATTTTTAACCTTAGAAGTCCTTGAACGACCCCTTGAGAAGGCCTAAGGGGTCAGGGACACTCTACCCTACCCCCTTCCCATGTTTCTAAGTTATATTTTTCACTCTCTTCTGAAACCACAAAATGGCGGCGAAAGTGTTCGCGCACCGTGCATTCACCGAGCACTCACGGGGCGCGGACCCATTGGAATTTAAAAAAAAACTAAATGGAAATGGACATCGTCTCCTCTGTAGATACCTTGTATGTTATAATGCAAGTTATTGTGGTATATTGAATCCATACTGTAGTCTTTCAGGAGGAAAGCAGAAACAGATTTGTTCACATGATTCCTTCCTTTCTCAATGTGTGGTCAGAATTGGCGTAGGGGGTCATGAGTTCCTACTCTGGTGAAACACACTTGCTGTTCTATATACTTACTTATGTTGTAAACTAGTGTATCAGAGACAGTCAGTGACAGAATGGATACAGGACATGAAGAACACAAAATTGTATCAATTTGCTACTACCTCATAAATGACATCTAAATAAGTATAATTTTCAAAACAATTTTTCTTTACTAAATTAAAATTTATTTATCAGAATTTTCAAAATCTAAAAGAACTTGTAGCATTTCTTCATCAGAAATTTCATCCATCAAAGTGTCTGAAAATGATTCGTCAAACTCAACAATGTCTACACATTCCATTAATTCCATATCTAGTGTTTCATCAAAAAAATCTGCCATGGTATCTCCTTCATGTTCTTCATGATTTGTTTCATCTATAGGATCAATATACACCACAGAATAAGTTGCCTAAATAAACGTTGCTGTTATTTCAAAGAAGATGTTGGTAGGCTCCTCATTTTCATTCATCATTTTATGTTAGTGTACTATTAAAAGAAAGAGAAACAGCGCTTACTGCATGATTTCCTGCTCTGGTGAGACACACTTGCTGTTCTTTAAACTTACTTATGTTGCAATCTTCTGCATCAGACACAGACAGTGAGAGAAAGGATGCAGGACATGAAGAAGAGATGTCAAATACACATTTAAGAACATTTTGGGGGAGAAGGGAAGTATTTATGAGTAAACCTACTATGTAACACAAACAATTATCAGTTTGCTACTACCTCATAAATTACATTTAGTCAAGTATAAATTCTCATGCAATATTTATTTACTAAATTTAAATTTATTGTTGGGAATTTCCAAAATTTAAATGATCATCTAAGATTGCATCATCAGCAATGTCAATATTGAAAATCTCCCAAAAAGAATCCTCAAACTCAATAAACTCCAAAGCTTCCATTAAATCTGAATCCAAGGATTCATCATAGAAATCGTCCATGCCATCTCCTCCATCATATAGCTCTCCTTCAGGATTACTCTCATCAACCGGAACATCCTCAATAACAGTCACAAAAATGTCTATAACGATGTCAAATGACTCTTCATTTTCAAACATTATTGATGTTAGTGTACTATTAAAAGAAAGAGAAAGACAGTGAGATGTTGCAGGGTAAGAGTGAGATAGGGCAGAGAAAAACTATTAACTTCTATAAGAAGAGTTACTACTGTGTAAATCTCACACCAGAAATTGAATACCAAAATTTCCACACAAAAGTACCTCAGACACTATAGTCACAAAACGGCCGTGTTTCCCTGGACAGTGTATAGTATCAAGCAAGAATTAGAAATATAAAGCACTGCATCTGATGTTGCCCTACTCAATCCATAAGTATAACAGAAAAACATTAAATAACTAACAGAAAACATTTTTCCTATTAACTTAAAGTGAACAACAGAGTTCTCCTTACAAATTAACAACTCACCTTCTAGAAAACTGTTGTACAGTAAATTCTGTCTCAATCTCACACCTCAGAAATATACCTCAAACACTAAAATCGCAAAATGGCTGTGTTTCCCTCTCATTTTTCATACATATTCAAATACCCAGCCAATCACATTTCATCACACACAAAATCAAAACCAAAGTAACATTTTAATTGGTTCAAATTATCAACACATTCAAACTCACATAATCTTCAACCTACCCCCAATGCTCTCTACCAATTACCTTACTAACTCTCCACAAAACACCTACCTAAACCCAAAGGTGAAAGAGTCTTACTCGAGTGAGTAGCCTGCCCCCAAGCACTTCGATAATGTCACGATAAAACCCGAGTGGGGTGTGCTGTTATGCTTCTCAATTCAAAGCTGTCCATAGTCTGCCAACAAGTGCCCCATTGCTTCCATACCGGTGGCGTTTTTAAGCGTCTCCATGGGGGGCCAGCAAGCCCCAGGGCCTCCCTCCGCGGCTCAGGCTCACCGCTCAAACATAAACACATTATCGAAGTGCTTAGGGGCAGGCTACTCACTCGAGTAAGACAGGTGACTACCAAGACCACAAGGCCATCTGATTGGCAACGCCCACTGAGGCGGGA
Organism: Lissotriton helveticus; assembly: GCF_964261635.1. Taxonomy (NCBI): domain Eukaryota; kingdom Metazoa; phylum Chordata; class Amphibia; order Caudata; family Salamandridae; genus Lissotriton; species Lissotriton helveticus. The sequence continues at coordinate 1,765,348,458 of NC_136065.1, forward strand.
AGTATGTTGCTGCCTGATAAAAATGCTTGCCTCCGAGTACAAGCCCAAGCCTCTGATGAAGTAAGGCTACGAAACGCGTCAGGCTGGACTTTGATGCTTGTTGCTGGAAATTTGCATCCATTTCACTGCTGCTCCCAACAGGAATAAAAAGCCGTGATTTCACCTTGCTTGTGGGCTCCTTCCTTTTTGCAGGCAAACTTCGTGTTTATATATATATATATATATATATATATATATATATATATATGCAGAACTTCATCTCCAAAACACCAAATCTTGACGGAAAGACGAACACAGACCCAGGAAGTTGAGTGCATGAATATATTTATTTTCTTTCAGACACCATGCACCGTCATGACGCGTTTCGGCTTCCCAAGAAGCCTTGATCACATATATATATATATATATATATATATATATAGATATATTCAAGACAACATGCCTCCGGGCACAGGATCCCCAGACTCTACAGAGCGGCCTCACATCAATGGTCCCGAGAGACCCATCGATTAACACACCATCAAGAAAAACGGTGAGGCCCAATACCGAAGACAAGCCTTTTAATTGCAGACACAGCAGCGCAATATCTACTCCATTTCCTTACGCGTTTCAGCAAATTCATGCCTTGTTCATAGGTGGAGTGTGTCAGTGCAAAATGCCAAGTGCCACAGTGCGCGCCTTTTAAAATGCAAATCATGTGACAGTTTATCATACTTCAGTTCCCATGATGCACTGTAGTGGGCTTTATACTGCGTGGAATTTTGTAACATCCATCCGCCTTTCAATTAAGTTCTTTTATCCTCCCTGCATCAAAATAGTGGAATAATAAATTCAAACTGTCCAATGTTCATTTTACTTGCCAGTGCTCCGTGTTTTAAAGCCTCTGCAAACAAAGCCTGGCCCCGGCACGATCACAGTGGGAGTCACCACACTTAGAATCCCTTCCTGCACAGCCACAACTTTGCAAATGAGCATTTCCGTCAGTTGGTACGTGGCGATGAGTGAGTCAGGCCCCAGATAAATATTCAAGACAACATGCCTCCGGGCACAGGAGCCCCAGACTCTACAGGGTGGCCTCACAACAATGGATAGATAGATAGACAGACAGACAGACAGACGGACGGACGGACGGACGGACGGACGGACGGACGGATATTCCAAAAGTGCCCTGCATTTAAGAAACGCACTCCTCCAGCTGAAGGTTAACAAACCCTTTATTTTCAGGAAACAGGAATGCAACTCCGAAAGTTTTCTGTCCATTTGCCTAATGCATTTCGGAGCAATCGTGCTCCTTCGTCAGAGGCAGATTGTCAGTACACCATATCCAGGTTCCCACAGTTCCTTGCGTTAACTGCATCATTGTATAGGCCTCCGGTGTGCCAAGTTCATTAGGATGCACGCTGGGACTCGTGGTTTCATCCAATCCGCTTTTTACCGCAAGTGGCTGTGTGCTTCACAATTTTTATATGGACCAGTCTTGCCCTCCAGTGGGCCTTAGGGTTGAATTCCTGCTTAATAATGAAAGAAACAGCTGCGCCATCTGTTCCTGAACATAGCAGGTAAGACGATCCCCCAACAGGTCAAGGGGCGGTGCATCTCTCCGCGGCTGGACCTGCCGCATAATATCTTCTTCCAAAAGTGCCCTGCATTTAAGAAACGCACTCCTCCAGCTGAAGTTTAACAAACCCTTTATTTTCAGGAAACAGGAATGCAACTCCGAAAGTTTTCTGTCCAGTTGCCTAATGCATTTCAAAGCAATCGTGCTCCATCGTCAGAGGCAGATTGTCAGTACACCATATCCAGGTTCCCACAGTTCCTTGCGTTAACTGCATCCTTTTATAGGCCTGCGGTGTGCCAAGTTCATTAGGATGCATGCTGGGACCACGAGTCCCAGCGTGCATCCTAATGAACTTGGCACATTTATAAATATATAGTCCTAGTTTTTAATCAAAGTAGCACAGAGGGTCAATATGTCTCCTTTAAAGCACATTATGTAACTTGCAGATGACAGATTTGTATTTTATGTAAATGGGTGAAGTGGGTTACGGGTTTTAGCACAGAGCTCTTTTTATTATTTGTAGTTCATAAATTATCACTGTCTTATATAACACATCCTGCACATTGAGTTACAGGGATGTTATAGTTAGGCTCAGATTTCACTTGTACAAACAATAGAAATTCAGTAGTTATACTTAACTGAGCTAATTATAACTTATGCCCCTTTTATTGTAAATAATTATGTTTTAACTGTACTACATGGATGAAGGGATTTTTTACCTAAAAATAATGATGTTTTAAATGAACTTTATTTATATTGCTTAGTTTGCACAAATATTTTCTGCTTGGCCTTGTAGCCAGTTGGAGGCTGTTTATCGATTGAGACACTGTGTCATTCATTGTAAACAATAAGTTTTTATCAAAAAATGTCCTCTTGTATAAGATATTGTGTTACAAAGTATGTAGTATGTCTAATTTAATTTACGTATTGCGTAATCTGCACAGTTTTGCTCTAGTGGTTGTCAATATTGTCATATTGTTACTGAATTATAACACTATGTCAATAATTGTGTGAAGGACAACAGATTATTTAGCCACCGCAGGTCACATGCAAACAAAGGGCTAAATGGGTAGGCTGTATACATCGGAAGGGCCACCCTCTGTTTCCAGCTCTATAAGTACCCTCTTCACTTGCAGCAGCATATCATGTTCATCAAGCCTCTGGCTAGAGGCGAAACGCGTCATGCGGACTTGCTGGGTATTATTCTTTTCTATGCAATAAAGCACTGATGTTTTGCACTATACCTGGGTTTGGCTTGTTCGTCCTTGTAAAAGTCCGGAGATTGGGGCTGAGACGTGTTGGCGTCGGATGAAGTGAGTTGGATTTTGATACACCGTGACTAGCTTCTACGGTGGAAGCGAAACCCCTCCCCTGTGGTTTGGCACGGTGGAAGGAAGCAGCTGGTTCTCTAACCCAGAACTACACTACACGGCTTCGGCGAGAAGCGTACTGCGAAGGGCCCCTGGAAACCGCAAGAAACGTCCACCTTGTAGCGGGAGTCAAGACCATCAGGTGAAGCAAAATCTGACGGCAGGAAGACAGCCTGACAAGGGTAGGACCTGTACGGAGGTTCCAGTGGGGAGTTGTGCAGCTACTTTGAGCGCGAGCTAGCTTGGGGCTCCACGAAGAAGGACGCTCTTGTAGATACAGTGCTATAATTCAAGTTAATTCACCGGTGATACATTACAGCAAATTATGTCCGCGGATTTGTTGCGCAGTAGGGAAGAGGTAGCTGACATGATGTTTGATGCATCCCCGGCTGGGGAACCGAACACGCAGAGACATTTAACCTCCACTACAACCGCTAACCCCACACTGAAAGACATGAGTTTAAGTTAACTGAAAATCGTTTACAATTCTATATAAAAGGAATACTAGATGATAAGACCTATGAAAACTTAATCGTGTACGCATAATATAATTTAATTCGGATCCTGTCCGTTACTATACAACCAAAGATTGTTAATATCCTGTTCCAAGATGGCGTTGGTTGTTATTGTGGCTTCTCTCTAGAAACGCGATACACAGCAGTCCGTTCTTCATTTCTAGTTATGGAAAATCAAAGGCGGAGCATTTGGCATTTAAACCCCTACTATCAGGCACTCGGTTTACTAACTTATGACGTTCGAATATGGCGGGAGCACTCTCCGGGACCTGGTAAGCACTAGACCCAATTACTAGTTTGTGATTGTGGTTATTTGAGGGAATGTGATGACATGAATTTTCTCGATACTCGTACGCTGAGTCTACGAGTCTGGCGTTTATTACCTCGCCATGCCCTTTGACTTGGGATGGCGTTTATAACTCTGCCGAAAATAAAATGAGACAAAATTAATGTGCCACTGGATTAATGGTACAGAAAAGGGGGTGGTGATGAACAGAGTGCCTGAATTAAGCAGACCACTCTTACCCAGTCCAAAGATCAGGGCTTGATCCATCACCGTTTTTTAGCTCACTGCACCATCCCAGCTCAGAACTTGGCTATATGCAAATTAGTCTGTTCCTGTCCCAGTGCATGATGGGAACAGGGCAAACCAAACTACCAAGCCAATTCTTACACTGGGAAGGAAACAAGCTACCGGGGACCGGTTTCTGGCATTTCAGCCTCATCGGCCCGGCTTGCTTGAATCCTGATGGTGCAATGAGCAAGGGACTCACATCTGAGTATACCCTTCCACGCTTATGGTGGACAAAATGATTCAGATAAATAACGGTGATGGATCAAGCCCTGATCTTTGGACTGGGTAAGAGTGGTCTGCTTAATTCAGACACTCTGTTCATCACCACCCCCTTTTCTGAATCGTTTTTGGCCACTATAGGTGTGGCAGGGTATACTCAGACATGAGTCCCTCTCTCACTGCTCCATCAGGATTCAAGCAAGCCGGGCCGAAGAGGCTGAAATGCCAGAAACCGGTCCCCGGTAGCTTGTCTCCTTTCTGGTGAAGAATTGGCTTGGTAGTTTGGTCTGCCCTGTTCCCATGATGCACTGGGCCAGGGACAGACTAATTTGCATATAGCCAGGTTCTGAGCTGGGATGGGGCAGTGAGATAAATAACGGTGATGGATCAAGCCCTGATCTTTGGACTGGGTAAGAGTGGTCTGCTTAATTCAGACACTCTGTTCATCACCACCCCCTTTTCTGAATCGTTTTTGGCCACTATAGGTGTGGCAGGGTATACTCAGACATGAGTCCCTCTCTCACTGCTCCATCAGGATTCAAGCAAGCCGGGCCGAAGAGGCTGAAATGCCAGAAACCGGTCCCCGGTAGCTTGTCTCCTTTCTGGTGAAGAATTGGCTTGGTAGTTTGGTCTGCCCTGTTCCCATGATGCACTGGGCCAGGGACAGACTAATTTGCATATAGCCAGGTTCTGAGCTGGGATGGGGCAGTGAGATAAATAACGGTGATGGATCAAGCCCTGATCTTTGGACTGGGTAAGAGTGGTCTGCTTAATTCAGACACTCTGTTCATCACCACCCCCTTTTCTGAATCGTTTTTGGCCACTATAGGTGTGGCAGGGTATACTCAGACATGAGTCCCTCTCTCACTGCTCCATCAGGATTCAAGCAAGCCGGGCCGAAGAGGCTGAAATGCCAGAAACCGGTCCCCGGTAGCTTGTCTCCTTTCTGGTGAAGAATTGGCTTGGTAGTTTGGTCTGCCCTGTTCCCATGATGCACTGGGCCAGGGACAGACTAATTTGCATATAGCCAGGTTCTGAGCTGGGATGGGGCAGTGAGATAAATAACGGTGATGGATCAAGCCCTGATCTTTGGACTGGGTAAGAGTGGTCTGCTTAATTCAGACACTCTGTTCATCACCACCCCCTTTTCTGAATCGTTTTTGGCCACTATAGGTGTGGCAGGGTATACTCAGACATGAGTCCCTCTCTCACTGCTCCATCAGGATTCAAGCAAGCCGGGCCGAAGAGGCTGAAATGCCAGAAACCGGTCCCCGGTAGCTTGTCTCCTTTCTGGTGAAGAATTGGCTTGGTAGTTTGGTCTGCCCTGTTCCCATGATGCACTGGGCCAGGGACAGACTAATTTGCATATAGCCAGGTTCTGAGCTGGGATGGGGCAGTGAGATAAATAACGGTGATGGATCAAGCCCTGATCTTTGGACTGGGTAAGAGTGGTCTGCTTAATTCAGACACTCTGTTCATCACCACCCCCTTTTCTGAATCGTTTTTGGCCACTATAGGTGTGGCAGGGTATACTCAGACATGAGTCCCTCTCTCACTGCTCCATCAGGATTCAAGCAAGCCGGGCCGAAGAGGCTGAAATGCCAGAAACCGGTCCCCGGTAGCTTGTCTCCTTTCTGGTGAAGAATTGGCTTGGTAGTTTGGTCTGCCCTGTTCCCATGATGCACTGGGCCAGGGACAGACTAATTTGCATATAGCCAGGTTCTGAGCTGGGATGGGGCAGTGAGATAAATAACGGTGATGGATCAAGCCCTGATCTTTGGACTGGGTAAGAGTGGTCTGCTTAATTCAGACACTCTGTTCATCACCACCCCCTTTTCTGAATCGTTTTTGGCCACTATAGGTGTGGCAGGGTATACTCAGACATGAGTCCCTCTCTCACTGCTCCATCAGGATTCAAGCAAGCCGGGCCGAAGAGGCTGAAATGCCAGAAACCGGTCCCCGGTAGCTTGTCTCCTTTCTGGTGAAGAATTGGCTTGGTAGTTTGGTCTGCCCTGTTCCCATGATGCACTGGGCCAGGGACAGACTAATTTGCATATAGCCAGGTTCTGAGCTGGGATGGGGCAGTGAGATAAATAACGGTGATGGATCAAGCCCTGATCTTTGGACTGGGTAAGAGTGGTCTGCTTAATTCAGACACTCTGTTCATCACCACCCCCTTTTCTGAATCGTTTTTGGCCACTATAGGTGTGGCAGGGTATACTCAGACATGAGTCCCTCTCTCACTGCTCCATCAGGATTCAAGCAAGCCGGGCCGAAGAGGCTGAAATGCCAGAAACCGGTCCCCGGTAGCTTGTCTCCTTTCTGGTGAAGAATTGGCTTGGTAGTTTGGTCTGCCCTGTTCCCATGATGCACTGGGCCAGGGACAGACTAATTTGCATATAGCCAGGTTCTGAGCTGGGATGGGGCAGTGAGATAAATAACGGTGATGGATCAAGCCCTGATCTTTGGACTGGGTAAGAGTGGTCTGCTTAATTCAGACACTCTGTTCATCACCACCCCCTTTTCTGAATCGTTTTTGGCCACTATAGGTGTGGCAGGGTATACTCAGACATGAGTCCCTCTCTCACTGCTCCATCAGGATTCAAGCAAGCCGGGCCGAAGAGGCTGAAATGCCAGAAACCGGTCCCCGGTAGCTTGTCTCCTTTCTGGTGAAGAATTGGCTTGGTAGTTTGGTCTGCCCTGTTCCCATGATGCACTGGGCCAGGGACAGACTAATTTGCATATAGCCAGGTTCTGAGCTGGGATGGGGCAGTGAGATAAATAACGGTGATGGATAAAGCCGTGATCTTTGGACTGGGTAAGAGTGGTCTGCTTAATTCAGACACTCTGTTCATCACCACCCCCTTTTCTGAATCGTTTTTGGCCACTATAGGTGTGGCAGGGTATACTCAGACATGAGTCCCTCTCTCACTGCTCCATCAGGATTCAAGCAAGCCGGGCCGAAGAGGCTGAAATGCCAGAAACCGGTCCCCGGTAGCTTGTCTCCTTTCTGGTGAAGAATTGGCTTGGTAGTTTGGTCTGCCCTGTTCCCATGATGCACTGGGCCAGGGACAGACTAATTTGCATATAGCCAGGTTCTGAGCTGGGATGGGGCAGTGAGATAAATAACGGTGATGGATCAAGCCCTGATCTTTGGACTGGGTAAGAGTGGTCTGCTTAATTCAGACACTCTGTTCATCACCACCCCCTTTTCTGAATCGTTTTTGGCCACTATAGGTGTGGCAGGGTATACTCAGACATGAGTCCCTCTCTCACTGCTCCATCAGGATTCAAGCAAGCCGGGCCGAAGAGGCTGAAATGCCAGAAACCGGTCCCCGGTAGCTTGTCTCCTTTCTGTTGAAGAATTGGCTTGGTAGTTTGGTCTGCCCTGTTCCCATGATGCACTGGGCCAGGGACAGACTAATTTGCATATAGCCAGGTTCTGAGCTGGGATGGGGCAGTGAGATAAATAACGGTGATGGATCAAGCCCTGATCTTTGGACTGGGTAAGAGTGGTCTGCTTAATTCAGACACTCTGTTCATCACCACCCCCTTTTCTGAATCGTTTTTGGCCACTATAGGTGTGGCAGGGTATACTCAGACATGAGTCCCTCTCTCACTGCTCCATCAGGATTCAAGCAAGCCGGGCCGAAGAGGCTGAAATGCCAGAAACCGGTCCCCGGTAGCTTGTCTCCTTTCTGGTGAAGAATTGGCTTGGTAGTTTGGTCTGCCCTGTTCCCATGATGCACTGGGCCAGGGACAGACTAATTTGCATATAGCCAGGTTCTGAGCTGGGATGGGGCAGTGAGATAAATAACGGTGATGGATCAAGCCCTGATCTTTGGACTGGGTAAGAGTGGTCTGCTTAATTCAGACACTCTGTTCATCACCACCCCCTTTTCTGAATCGTTTTTGGCCACTATAGGTGTGGCAGGGTATACTCAGACATGAGTCCCTCTCTCACTGCTCCATCAGGATTCAAGCAAGCCGGGCCGAAGAGGCTGAAATGCCAGAAACCGGTCCCCGGTAGCTTGTCTCCTTTCTGGTGAAGAATTGGCTTGGTAGTTTGGTCTGCCCTGTTCCCATGATGCACTGGGCCAGGGACAGACTAATTTGCATATAGCCAGGTTCTGAGCTGGGATGGGGCAGTGAGATAAATAACGGTGATGGATCAAGCCCTGATCTTTGGACTGGGTAAGAGTGGTCTGCTTAATTCAGACACTCTGTTCATCACCACCCCCTTTTCTGAATCGTTTTTGGCCACTATAGGTGTGGCAGGGTATACTCAGACATGAGTCCCTCTCTCACTGCTCCATCAGGATTCAAGCAAGCCGGGCCGAAGAGGCTGAAATGCCAGAAACCGGTCCCCGGTAGCTTGTCTCCTTTCTGGTGAAGAATTGGCTTGGTAGTTTGGTCTGCCCTGTTCCCATGATGCACTGGGCCAGGGACAGACTAATTTGCATATAGCCAGGTTCTGAGCTGGGATGGGGCAGTGAGATAAATAACGGTGATGGATCAAGCCCTGATCTTTGGACTGGGTAAGAGTGGTCTGCTTAATTCAGACACTCTGTTCATCACCACCCCCTTTTCTGAACTGGATTAATGGTGGCGAGATTGCTGCTTTTCTTTAAATGGGGTGAACTCTTATTAGAAGATGCCCATGTGCTTATAAAAATGACGAAATTGTTTGGGACATTTTTTATATTTATTAATGTAAATGGTTTAATTTATTTGTGAGCTATAAGTCTTATATTATATTTTGTTTTAGATTTAGAATCTATATCAACGACTTACTTTGGACCAGTTCTTTCAGTCCTTCCATGGTGAATATAACGACTGGGTGAGATTATCCTCGAAATGGGATTGTACTGCTGTATTTAATCGATGGTTATAGCAGAATTTACTAAGAGGGTGGTATATTAACAATCTAAATGATTGTTTGTTTAAACTGTTGGACTCAACTTTTGGTCTAAATATATTCTGACTAATCTTTAGACCTAGAATATCGCCTAGTAAGCACCGTTATATGTAGTGCAGGATGTCTCTGGATATTAATATTTAAACCTTTTCATATGTTGCTTTATTCTAGAAACCTTTTTACTCTGGCCTAAACTAGATGTTATATGGAATGCGCTATATACGATGGAACTATACTGCTAATTTGAGCTACATGCTATTATGAGTGAACATATGTACTCGAGAGGTACATCATGATGTTCCTCTTGCCACCCATTTTGCCTCTGCGAAAAATTTATTCAAATAATAAACTTGGGTTATGTGTTAATGAGGTTGCCCAATACACTACCATTATTGGACTAGCCTCAATGTACCTTTATTGTTCGCTGTATTCCCCCTCTTTTTTCAGCGCATTATTACTATATGGGATTGAATACTAATATATTGTGCCTCATGTGAAAACAAATATGCCCCTTGGCATAATGAGGCAACTCGTTTTAGAAACTTAAAAAAAAAACTAAAAACTCAAAATCTTAAAAATTATTTTTGAATCAATGTAAAGTTGATTATGTATCTTATTGTTTGTTGCACTTTTTCATTCCTTTAGAATATCATTATATGAGATTATACAATAATACGGTGAAGCCATTTCTGATGTCATCTTGATAGAATTTTTTGGGTGAGTCTTATAGATCTTTTGACTAACCCATCTTGCGCAACCTTTAAAGACTATGGGATTTACTTTATCTTTGAATAAGATTCCCGAATTACCCGTATGCTACGTTAACACAACTTACTATGTAGGGTAACCCTATGACTTTGGGATGGCCGTAGAATTGGACAACGAGACATTATGGTGGCCGATGGTCTCTAACCTATTTCTGCTTTCTCTGGTGATCTTTATCTTTACCTGCGTTTCCTTTTCACTTTTAGCTCTTTTTGTACTGATCACTTTTTCTTACGTTATTTGCAATCACATTTGGTGTGTGTTTCTGTGGTGTTTTTCAGTTTACCAATGGATTATAACTTACACTGGATACAACTTATGTGGTATTCTCCTTTTTTTGTAGCCCTGAGGAAGTCATTGGGTATCTTCCCAAGACGAAACACGTGTTGGCTGTTTTTCTGTTTGGCTACTTTGGATGATCCCAACTACGCAGGATCACCGACTGAAATCTGTGTCTTGAAAATAAAGACTTTCACTGAAAGATACGATCTGGAGAACTTTCTTTGGACTAATATTTCTCTTTAAATATTGTATTTTACTGCTCGGGAACTAAGTTTGTTTCACATTGAAGGACATGTTTAGAAAAATGGAAAAACTAATGAAAAAGGAGCAACCCAAATGGTGGGAGAATAAATCCCTGTCCCGTTATTTGCATGTTGGAAGAGTACCAAGGGTTCTGCGAATCACACTTGCCCCAAGTTATGAAACACCGGATACTGCAATGCTCACGGAATGAGTGGAAACAAACTTGGAGTCCTCGAGCCGATTGATGGCAATCCTGGTTCGGTATGCGGAAAGTGACCGCTTAAAGTTACAGGCTGAAATAGAGCTGCTGGATACCGAGATCAGTGGAATGGGGGCGAGTGAACAGGCGGACAAATTAAGGAATGAAATGATGATAAGAGTGAAAAAGGATGAGGAAATAATAATAAAACGTAAGGCTTTTAAGTTTGAACGTGACCGCATTGACTATCTAAATGGCCAGATATTCACGTTTGCTAAGAGGTACGACAACGTGAAAGCGCGTGCCAGGAAAACGCGACAAGGCAATGAGGGCAACACTGTTTCTGTCTCCTCTACGGATGTAAGCTCAGCAGCGGAGAGCGAACCGGAAAACGAGGCAGCAGGACCCTCCACGGTGGGGTTTGCGAAGCTCTCATTGGCATAGGAGGTGAGTTGCCTGTGTCAAGACCGGCGCGACACTTTAAGACCAAGAGTCCAAAGTGCTACACAAGCAGGCAACACAGGGCCAATCAAAAGCGGTCCGCACGGCGGAAATGCCACAAATATAAAGCAAACCAACATAAAGAAAACAACAAAGGGGAAGTGGAACAAAACAAACCGCAAGGCGGCCCCAGTCCAAAAGCCAAATCAGTAATCAACCTGACGAATATCACATTATCAGCCAAAGATGAAATGATCCTAGGCCTAGGATTGTCATATTGTCGGCCCTCAGATTTTAACTACGCAGACACAAGAATGGACTCATCGATTTGTCAGAAAGTTAAAATTGAATACGTTCTTTCTCCTCCATCCGAAAAGAAAAAAACAGGTAGAGGCACTGGATAGTCCCTCTTTGTTGGAGGCTGGGGATCGGAGTATGTTTGATGAGATTTGGGGGTTACAGAATGAGGGTGAAACATCTACAGACTTACCTTTAATCACCTCTAGAGAGGACCAGGCAGTCAGCAATACCCCATTCAAACCGAAATCAACTTTTCAACCAATTTTAACCCACGACAATCTTGATGTGTATCAGGAATTAGTCACGAAGGAACTTAAACAACTTTACATAACCACGAACAGAAAGTACAATGCCATTAATAGAAAGAATCAATGTTACCAAAATCTAATTAAAAAATTAGAAACCAACAAAAATGTTATCGTCAGGCAGGCCGATAAAGGCGGTAACATTATACTATGGCCACGTGATATGTATGTTGCTGTGGAGAAGTGTGGCTAAGGGGTTAGAGGCAGCAGACCCGGAAGCTGAGATCGGTCCTGGACCAGGGTTCAATTCCCCGCCTCGGCGGGTCTTGGGCTAAAAATTCCACGGACTCGCGGGTCTTGGGCTAAAAATTCCACGGACTCGATAATTCTCGCCCCGGTGCCTCCTCGACTCACGGGTTCACACTCTGCGACTCTGGGCAATAGCTTGCTTAATCTCCACAACGGCCCCTCGCGGCGGGATGCCTGACTTTCACCTTGTGGATACCCTCCTATCTCACAGGGGAATACCAGGAAGGGTTCCCTAAGCAAGCGCCGGGAAAACCACTGCGGGTAGCTGTGCGCTATATAAGCTCAACTACATTTACATTTACAAGCTGAAAGTCAGTTGTTGGACCCCGTATGCAATAGAAAGAGTAACCTAACAGCCATCAAGGTAGCATGGCAAGAACAAAATTTAAGGCTAATGGCATGGAGGAGTGCTAAACTGATATCCAATGAAGAATATGGCTTCTTGAAAAATGATCATCCTGTTATACCGACTTTTTATCTGATACCAAAAATTCATGAGGATGCAAACATTCCACCTGGACTCCCGATCATATCGGCTATTAACAGCTCCACTGAGAACATTTCAAGATATATAGACTTCTTTCTCCAGGAATGGGTAAAGCGCTTATGGTCTTATGTTCAGGATACTTCGGACTTTATCAGGAAATGTAATGTTGCCTGGAGTACAGATTGCCTACTTATGACGCTAGATGTAGCTTCACGATATACATCAATTAAACACTCAGATGGAACTAAGGCAGTAGAATACTATCCTAATAAAAGGGCGATGAACTTTTCGGCACACAATAAGATGTTATTGTCAATGATCCAGATCTGCTTGGAACAGAACTTTTTTCTGTTCAACAATCAGATATATCAGCAGGTCAGGGGGGTCGCTATGGGGGCCTGCTTTTCTCCGAGTCTGGCATGTTTGCACATGGGACTCTGGGAGGAGCAGGTCCTCGGCGGGCCCTTGCGTGCAGTCATGCAGGAACATGTACTCATCTATTTAAGGTATATAGATGACTTATTTATGGTGTGGCGAGGTTCATTAACAGAGGCACAAGAATTTGTGGAAGGCCTGAACAGAAACAGCCTCAACCTTAAATTCACGTCCAATATAGATGCAAGAGCTGTGGTATTTCTAGATACTGAGGTTTATGTAACGGACCTAGGTCTGGCAACTAGGATGCATAGAAAACCTACGGTTGGAAAAAAAGTATTACATGCGTCCAGCCAGCACCCTCGTCACCTGATAAGTAGCATACCTTTCGGGGAGATGCTACGGATCAGGCGAATAAGTAGCACAGACCGAGATTGTCAGAAGGCCCAGGAGGAGAGTAAGGAGCGATTTTTGTCCCGAGGTTACTCAGCCAAAGTCATTCAAAGGGCAATAAATCGCTCAATGTCTATAACTAGAGAAGAGGCCCTAACAGTTAAGGAAAAAACCAGCAGTCTACCGGCTGATAGCCTGAAAATTGTCCCTAGAGTGATTACCACTTATAGTAGGCAACACAAGGAAATACGGCGGGTTTTCTATAAGAATTGGAACTTGGTAACAGGGGATCCTGTTATCGGTAATTACATCACCAAAAAGCCAGAGATCACGTTCCGAAAATCCACCTCTATGGCTGACAGGTTAGTGAGCAACATACTTGAGAAACCGATGTCAGATACCTGGATGGCCCTTAGTGGTGGGTTTAAAAAGTGCACAGTCTGCAAAGCTTGCAGACACGGATGCAATAAAACCCAAAATATGGTACCATTTAAGGAGAAGCCTGTACAGATTAAAAAGCGCTTGACCTGCAAGACTGAATTTGCGGTCTATGTGTTGCAATGCCCTTGTGAACTCAGGTATGTGGGTAGCACTCGCCTACCGGTACACAAGCGGGTATTGCAACACCTAAGGGCCATTACGGGCAAGGACCAAACCTACCCGGTGGCCCGACATTTTGAGAAAGTTCATGGAAGTGACCCATCACATTTACAGTATTATGCCATTGATTGCATTATGCCACTAAAGAGAGGGGGCAATAGAGATGCATTGCTTCACCTACTAGAAACCAGATATATAATAGAACTAGATAGTAAGACCCCAGGTGGTCTTAATGCGAGTGAGGACCTTCACACTTGTCTGTAGTTTTCTATATGAGACAGATAAATCTTCTATCTGAGTTTTCCATTGCGTTACCCTCTTAGACATTATTACATCGAGATTTTGGTCACTTAAACATTGATCCAGCAGTGAGGCTTTTAGCGGATTAGAACAACGTGGTGTGAGAAGCAACAGAAACAATATTAACCTCCTCCCGTATTCCCCAAGATTTTAGAAGATTCACTTTATGATTTAGTAATATAAAATTTGCACTAATTGAGCACTTTATGGTAGGGGTTAGAATTGGGTACTATTTTAATATTAGAGCTTGTATTATGCAGATCAAAAGATGGGAGTCTTACACCCTTTTCATGTGATCTTTGTTTTAACTGTGCTGTATGGATTAAGGATTTTTTTGTTTTTTTTTGTTTTGGATTGAAGATTTAAATGAACTTTATTTATATTGCTTAGTTTGCACATATAATTGCTGCTAGGCTGGGTAGCCAGTTAGAGGGTTTTCATCAATTGAGACACTGTCTTTTATTGTAAATAATTATTTTTTAACTGTACTACATGGATGAAGGGATTTTTTACCTAAAAATAGTGAGGTTTTAAATTAACTTTATTTATATTGCTTAGTTTGCACAAATATTTGCTGCTAGGCTTTGTAGCCAGTTGGAGGCTGTTTATCGATTGAGGCAGTGTGTCATTCATTGTAAACAAAACGTTTTTAACAAAAAATTTCCTCTTGTATAAGATATTGTGTTACAAAGTATGTAGTATGTCTAATTTAATTTACGTATTGCGTCATCTGCACAGTTTTGCTCTGGTGGTTGTCAATATTGTCATATTGTTACTGAATTATGACACTATGTCAATAATTGTGTGAAGGACAACAGATTAATTAGCCACCGCAGGTCACATGCAAACAAAGGGCTAAATGGGTAGGCTGTATACATCGGAAGGGCCACCCTCTGTTTCCAGCTCTATAAGTACCCTCTTCACTTGCAGCAGCAGTGAAGTCATGCGGACTTGCTGGGTGTTATTCTTTTTTATGGAATAAAGCACTGATTTTTTGCACTATACCTGGGTTTGGCTTGTTCGTCCTTATAAAAGTCTGGAGATTGGGGCTGAGACGTGTTGACGTCGGACGAAGTGAGTTGGATATATATATATATATATATATATATATATAGAGAGAGAGAGAGAGAGAGAGATAGAGAGAGAGAGAGAGAGAGAGAGAGAGAGATATGCAGAAGAAAATCAATTTCCAAAGGTCCTGGGAAAAGAGACAGCCACTCCGTAATTGTTGCAAGTAAATGTGATAGTTTAATGTCGGTTGACAAACTATGACGCGTTTCAACTCTTCCAAGTCACATTTATAAATATATAGTCCTAGTTTTTAATCAAAGTAGCACAGAGGGTCAATATGTCTCCTTTAAAGCACATTATGTACCATGCAGATGACAGATTTGTATTTTATGTAAATGGGTGAAGTGGGTTAGGGTTTTTAGCACAGAGCTCTTTTTATTATTTGTAGTTCATAAATTATCACTGTCTTATGTAATACATCCTGCACATTGAGTTACAGGGATGGTATAGTTAGGCTCAGATTTCACTTGTACAAACTGTCAGGCGCTGACCGGAACCTGCAGGGTCCAAAGCGCCTACATTGCCTAGTTTATCGCCCCTGAACTACATCTCCCAGAATGCCTGATGGGGAGGAGCAACGTCTATATTGCCCAGTCAGGTATGGGGAGAGGTGCGCGTAATCTGCTGATTTTTGCAGTTGTCTTCCGTGCTTCGAGTCTCACGCTGGCTGCATGGAGACTCTCTCTCTCTACAGTGTGGTATCCTGCTGCGAGGTGTGCTTCTTCGGACTTCCTTTGCGTGGAAGAAGCGTTCAGCACATCGCCGTTTCCAGCCTGTTTCTTTCCTTTGGGCGCTGAGTTATGAACCTGGATTGTTCTGTAGTTCCTGGTCAGGGAGAAGGGTGGAGCTGAAAGACTACAGTGGTGCTGGTATCGTTCGCACTGCAGGAAGCGCTGCTCCTCTCATCGATCTTTCCCCTGTCGGGAATCCTCAAGGAAACCTCCTGTTTGGTGCGATCATCGGAGAGGAGTTTTGTTTATGTTCGTAGCGCTGTGGAAGCGCTTATCCCCATGGGAGCCAAACCAATGCCTACAGCGAGCCTAACATTTGTCCATTGAAATTACTCGGACCAATTAGGTGGTAACTGTGTCTGTGGCTCGGATCTCTTCCCTCATAACTGCTGCGCTGAAGGAAGCGTGGTTGGATTGTACAGTCCTGTGGAATTTCTTTCACTTTAATGGACCCTGAGTTTATTATTTTTTTGTTCTCTGAACTTGGCTCCGAACGGGCGGAGCACTTTTGTTTAGGGGCTCGTTCTAATCTCATTCCAGATTGAGAAGAAAGCCTCAATTCTGGGAGCAGTGTTTATGTTGAATCCGGATACTTGAAAGTTGGTATGTATGATCGAATACTGCAGTTTGGGTATAAGTGGTGGTAGTGGAATAGATGTTTTATCTTTGTGGTATTTTGTTGTAGGTACTTTAAGTTGAAGCTGAAGTCCCTGCCTGTGAGAAGTTCACCACAGGAATTCAATGCCAGTGGAAAGGTATTAGCGAGTTCTAGTGAGAATAATATGAGAGTAGTAAGCTTTGCTTGCCTATGTATTAAGTCTTAGTTTTATGTTGCAGGTTCTCCCGCCTTCCCCTGGTCCCGGCCTTCTCCATTATTTCCCTCACCTGACTACCTCACTACTCTGAGTTGTTTCTTTCCAGAGTTGGGGAAGTCTGGAGGTGGACCCCTTTTTGGCATCACACAGAAACCCGAGGAGTGGCTAGACGCTGACACAAACAATAGAAATTCAGTAGTTATAATTAACTGAGCTTAATATAACTTATGCCCCTGCAATGCACTGCCTATGACCTCACATAGTACATCACTCATGACATGGTCAGTGACATCACTGACACTCACTAACACAACCACTCAGACCCCCATATAACCTCTCAGTGAATTTCTAAGATTTTTAAATTCTATTTCCTAACTATAATTCCTTGTAACCTTTGTTTTTTTCAGTGAATTTGTAAGGTTTTAAAAAGAAATTATTTCCCAACTTAAACCTGTTACCTTTCAAAATGAGTGTGTGAGTGAGTGCAAGAGTGATTCGGGTGTGTGACTATGTCTGTGTGTGTCTCAGAGTGCTTGCATACGTGTCTCACTGGGTGTGTGAGTGGGTATGTGAGTGTGCGTGAGTCTGGGAGTAGATGCATGAGTGTCTGAGTGGGTCAGGGAGTGGTTGTGTGAGTATCTGAGAGCATCTGTGAATTGTTGTGTGAGTGTCTAAGTGAATCTGTGAGTGAGTGCGTGGGTGTCTGAGTGAGTTTGTGAATGGGTGTGTGAGTCTCTGAGTGGGTCTGTGTGTGAGTGTGTGACTCACTGAGTGGGTCTTTAAGTGGTAGCATGTGTGTCTAAATGTGTCTGTGAGTGAGTGCATGAGTGTCTGAGTTGGTCTGTGAATGAGTGCATGAGTCTCTGAATGGTCTGTGAGTGGTTGCATGAGTCTCTGAGTGGGTTTGTGAGTGGGTGTGTGACTGTCTGTATGGGTCTGTGAGTGGGTATGTAAGCCTGTGAGTGGGCATGTGAGTTTCCAGGCCACAGCTGATTTTGGCCCTGGGGACCGTATTCCCCATAATTCAATGGAAGAGAGGGGCCATGAAGCCCCCAAGCAAATTTCAGCTCCCCCCGCTAATTTTAACCCCAGCGACCTCATTCCCCCAGGTCCAGCCAAAAAACACTGGGGGAAGTGGGATGCATGGCTCCGTTCCCCAAGCCGATTTCATGCCGGGGACAGCATCAACATGGGCTGGCCATAAGCATATGCGGAATGCTGGGTGCACTGGGACCAGCCAGGGCACCCAGTCACCATCATTGGGGACCATGGGGGGAGCCAGAATGCCCCGGCGGTCCCTCCTGACTCCTTGCCTCCTGCGGAAGCTGGCATTGCTGCAGCACAGAAGTGGCTGAAAAGGCAGCTCCCTCCACGCATGAGCAATCATTTCATCTCCTTCCCTACCCGCATGTCTGTGGGCAGGGAAAGAGAGGAAATCTTAGTTTTCCGTGGGCGGCTGCACTTTGACAGCTCCACCGACTGGAACTGAAGTGTTTGCTTTTGCTTGGTGGGAGCTGTCCATGCAAAAGCAAACAGCTATGTCCCGCGGGTGGGCATCCCAGGCCATTGCAGTAGATGGCCTTGGGTTGTGGCGATCCCCAGGGTCATGCATGGCTCTAGGAGGGGGCCTCATGGCCCCCTACTTCAGATCGGAAGGCCTGCCCAGGGAGGTAGTGGTCCCCAGGGCAGAGAATGACCCAGGAGGGGACCTACCCACCCCGCACTACTTAATAAAAAAGGAAAAACACAGGGTAGTAGTGGTACC
The DNA here is from genome assembly GCF_964261635.1 of Lissotriton helveticus. NCBI lineage: Eukaryota > Metazoa > Chordata > Amphibia > Caudata > Salamandridae > Lissotriton > Lissotriton helveticus. The sequence continues at coordinate 1,765,366,933 of NC_136065.1, forward strand.
CATGGTTTGGGGGTCCCACCCTGCCCCCCTAAGCATTCTATTTCTAGCCCTGGAGAGGTGGCGGGCCCCAGGACTCAGGGAGTTCATACTCACCCCAATCTCCTTTTATATTTGTTGCCCCAGGAAGGTGGTAGTCCCCAGGGAATTATTATTTCCTGACAATTGCTGTAAATAAAAAACATTGGAAAAAAATGTTTTTGTGCTGTGGCCGGGTACCAGGGAGACTCTAAGACCATGGCTTGGGAGTTTGGCTATTCCTATCCTGCCCCTTATGTATTTTCCTTTTCTTTGAGGGACTCGGCTGAAGCAGTGTCATAAAGAAGCAACAAGCCAACCTCCTAAGCTCACAGCAACCCACTGTGGTATAATTATGCATATAAGGAGTAAGTTGAGCGGCGTCCACTATGGATGAATTGAAATTAAACTATCTAGACCCAAATGCACTTTGTGCATACGCCCACTTATGAGTGGGATGTGAATGGGCGGAGGACTGCCCGAAATGTGTTTGACAAAGAATTGGTGAACTATTGGCTGGAACTGAGATGTTGGTTGCTTTGAAAGACTTGCAAATAAAGGGAGGTAAACGTGCTGTGTGTGGCACTTTCAATTTGGGAGCACCTTGCATTTGGAATATATATATAAACTTCTGGATAACCCACTGGGGGGTCATTGAAGTCCTGATATTTAACGGGTAATTTTGGGAATTACGCAGGCCACAATAGGACTGTCAAAAACGCACATGCAGTTGGGAATTATAATTCTTTTTATATGTAAATATATGAATTGTTGTTGTTTTAATGACATTTTTATTATTTTTTCATAATGAAAGTATTTAAATATTGAAGCAACATGAAATATTTATATTTCCCTTTTTTCCCCTTCATGCCAGTATATTATTAGATACAACATGTCTCATTCCCAGTATGTAAAGGACATTATGTCCTATATTACTAAAATAATGTCCGTTTAAATTCTGTGAAACTTCTTTTGAAATTGTATCAGTCTACCATTGGTTACCTGCACTATAAATGCCGTTTTCTATCTCCTTGACATGACATGTGATCAAGCCTCGGCTGAGGTGAAACGCGTCATGGCGACTTGTGGGCTTATATTTATGCACAAATAAACGCACTGAAAAGATCAGCACGGAGTTGGTGGTTCCATTCTATTTTTCGTCTTTCCTTGGCTCACCTAGGCTTTTCGAAACTCTTGGAATACAAATTGTACCTGGCGGCCTCCGGGGTACGAGTGGAACCCCTCCTCATCAGTGGCGAGAAACGGCAGGAAGCAACAGGTTCCGTGACCCGGAGCCGGATATCGTACTCCGGTAGGAGGAAGCCGTGAGAAGCCCCTGCGAGTAAGCACACGCCCGACCGGGACTGAAGGAGCCAGGTATCTAAACGATATTGGGATACAGCGGCAACCGTGTTAAGGTAGGGTGGCGTACGCATAGCGCAGTGAGGAGAGTGCATGGGGTAGCGTCAGGACTGCTTGTAAACGCTGAGCCCAGGATCGATCAGTGCAGCATTAACTTAGCCATATACAGCAATGTCTGCCGCCTTGTTAAGGAGTAGAGCACAGGCTGCCCAATCTGTGTTTGTCACCCCGGCTGGGGGGGCCACGGCACCGACTCCACATGGACAAGTTGAAGGCAATACAAGTCCCACAGCCAGGTATTTGTTTCGTAAACTGGAAAAACTGACAAAAAAAGAAACAGCGAAATGGTGGGAACATGAATCGTTAACACGCTATCTTGAAGTAGGGCGTGTTCCGAGAGGTCTTCGGAGTTCCCTTGCACCCAGCTATGAGGATCCTGATCCATGTATGCTCGAAGATTGGGCCACTGCAAACCTGGAATACTCTGCGAGATTACTAACGATTTTGATCCAATATGCAGAGGACAGGAATAAATTGCAAGCCGAAATCGAGAATGTAGAATCAGAATTACAAAATCTGGGGGCGGATGAAAACATGAAAAAGATGCGTGAGGAGATGGAAGCCCGCCTTAATAAAGAAGAGGAAATAATAAAAAAGCGGAAAGCTTTCAAATTCGAAAGGGACAGACTTGATTATTTAAACGGGCACATTTTCACTTTCGCCTGAAGATTTGATAATGTCAACACTCGGGTAAAGGCTGGGAAACAGGGACAAGGTGCGCAGGGGGGCCAGAGCTCGGCATCTTCTGTAGAATTAAGTTCCACTGAGGGCAGTGACCTGGAAGGTGACACGAGAAACGCGCCGGCATTGGGGTTTACCGCACTTACCCCCGCACAGGAAGCGAGCCGCCTGTGCGAGGCTCGCCGAGATACCCCGAGGCCAAGAGTCAAGTTTACAATGGCAAACAAAGGGCCACTCGCAAACGGCTCGAGCGGAGGAAACGTCACAAAGCAAAGTGGCGACAAAAAGAACAACCAAAGAAGATGGAACAGCAGGAAACGGGGACAACAACCGGGACCCTTTCAATAATCAATTTGACTACCACAGTCCTAACGGCGAAGGAAATGAACATCTTGGGCCTAGGACTGTCTTTCTGTCCTCCTAGAAATTTTGATTATAGCAGTACAAGGTTGGACGTTTATCGTTTTGTAAGAAAGCTTAAACTAACAAAATTCCATCGACTCCAACCACGTAGAAAGGACACAACAATGGAAACACAAAGTCCTTCCCTTTTGAACGCGGGGGATGGTCCAACTTTTGAAGAGATTTGGAACTTATGCAATGAAGGGCAAGATACTATAACAAGGCCAACACAAATTAACACCTTGGGTGCTGGGATCAGTACCACACCCTTCAAACCAAAATCTACGTTCAACCCCATTTCAACACATGACAATTTGGATATTTATCAGGATCTAATTGTGGAAGACCTGAAGAAACTCTATGTTGCGACCAATAAGAGGAGCCAAGCGATTGCAAGACAAAACCAAAACTACAACAATTTGATTAAAAAACTAAAATCAAATGAAAAGGTGGTAGTCAAACAGGCGGACAAGGGGGGCAACATTGTCCTCTGGGAGCGGGATCTCTACATCAAAGAGGCAGAAAAACAGCTGGGGGACACCGCATGTTATCGCAAGACCAACATCTCTGTCATTAAAGAAGCTTGGAAGGATCAAAATTCCAAACCTATGGCCTGGCGCAGCAGTGGTCTGATTTCACAGGATGAATTTAAGTTCCTGAAAAAGGATTTTCCAGTCATTCCTACATTTTACCTTCTACCGAAGGTTCACAAGGATGCTTCATCTCCACCTGGCAGACCAATTATATCCGCTATTGACAGCTCAACCGAGAATGTCTCGAGATATATTGATTACTTTCTCCAGGAGTGGGTAAAAGAACTAAACTCATATGTGAGGGATACTACGGACTTTTTATGCAAGCTGTCTGAAATAACTTGGAATGAAGAGTATTTACTCATAACTCTAGACATTTGTTCTCTATACACATCCATTAGACACATTGATGGATTGAGAGCTGCAGAGTTCTATTTGAACAAACGCCCATTACACAATGTACATCACAATAAAATGATCATGGGGATGTTACGAATGTGCTTAGAGCAAAATTTCTTTACATTCAATGGGCAGGCTTACCAACAATTGAGAGGTGTTGCCATGGGGTCCTGCTTCTCCCCCAGCTTCGCGTGTCTACACATGGGGCTGTGGGAGGAGCGGGTCCTCATGGGTCAACACAGGGAGATTGTGGAACAACATGTAATAATGTACCTACGATATATAGACGATCTCTTTTTTGTTTGGAGAGGTTCTGAGGAAAGTGCCATGAACTTCATCGAACAATTGAACGTGAATGATATGAATCTGCAGCTCACCTCCAACATCAGTAAAAACACAGTCAATTTTCTGGATGTAGAAGTGTATACTAGTGGAAATTGTATAGAGACCAGATTGCACAGGAAAAGTACTCCGGGTAATACGCTATTACATGCATCCAGTCATCACCCCCGTCATCTCATCCGCAGCATCCCCTATGGGGAGATGTTGCGGTTGAAGCGCCTCTGTAGCACTGCAACTGAATGTGCGCATGCTCAAGATATGTGTAAGAAGAGGTTTTTGGCGAGGGGATATAGCAACAAATTGATTGATGATGCTATAACAAAAACTGCTAAATTAACACGAAATCAAGCACTGGAGTCTTCCCAAAAATCTATTATGACTAGTAAGGTAGAGGAACAAGTGCAATGCAGAGCAATAGTGACCTACAGCCAGCAGCATGCAGATATCCATAAAATTTTCACCAAAAATTGGAACTTGGTGCAGGGAGATCCAATCATTGGCAAACTGGTAAAGGATAGACCAGACATAACTTTTCGCAACTCTCCCTCCATGGCTAATGTATTGGTTAGTAACACTTTGGACACCCCCAAAAAATGGTGGGATTGCATCACTGGTTTCAAGAAATGCCAAACATGCAAGGCTTGCAAACATGGCATTAATAAAACCCACTATAGTAGCCCATTCCAGGAAAAACCCATTATGATCAACAAACAACTGGGGTGCAAAACCGAATTTGTGGTGTACGTACTGCAGTGCCCATGTGGATTGCAGTACGTGGGAAGTACTCGACTTCCTGCCCATAGACGTATTTTACAGCATCTACGGGCTATCACGGGGAAGGACCAGTCATACCTAGTTGCGAGACATTTTGAAAGCTGTCACAAAAGCGACCCAAGCCTGCTTCGATACTATTTAATAGACTCCATTTTACCACTGAGAAGGGGAGGAGACAGAGACGGAAAACTCCGTCTTCTGGAAACACGTTACATCTTAGAACTCAATAGTAAGCAGCCTGGGGGACTCAATGTTAGTGAGGACTTGTACACTTGCCTTTAACCATTAGAATTGTTCTTGAATGATGATAGCAAACAAGTGAATACATCATTATACAAAGAAAATAGGAAATAGATGAACAACATAAAATAGAAATGATGCCTTTGTGGCCTGATATAACAGATTGGGCAGCTTGTAACAACAGATTTTAATATGTATATTTTTTTACATTATGTAATGTTTATCACTTGCACTTTAAATTTGGTACAAACCCTTGTTTTTCCCATATAGAGGCATTTGGGCAGAATGTTACCATAACGAGATGAGTAGGCTGGTATTTAACTTCTGGATAACCCACTGGGGGGTCATTGAAGTCCTGATATTTAACGGGTAATTTTGGGAATTACGCAGGCCACAATAGGACTGTCAAAAACGCACATGCAGTTGGGAATTATAATTCTTTTTATATGTAAATATATGAATTGTTGTTGTTTTAATTACATTTTTATTATTTTTTCATAATGAAAGTATTTAAATATTGAAGCAACATGAAATATTTATATTTCCCTTTTTTCCCCTTCATGCCAGTATATTATTAGATACAACATTTCTCATTCCCAGTATGTAAAGGACATTATGTCCTATATTACTAAAATAATGTCCGTTTAAATTCTGTGAAACTTCTTTTGAAATTGTATCAGTCTACCATTGGTTACCTGCACTATAAATGTCGTTTTCTATCTCCTTGACATGACATGTGATCAAGCCTCGGCTGAGGTGAAACGCGTCATGGCGACTTGTGGGCTTATATTTATGCACAAATAAACGCACTGAAAAGATCAGCACGGAGTTGGTGGTTCCATTCTATTTTTCGTCTTTCCTTGGCTCGCCTAGGCTTTTCGAAACTTTTGGAATATATATATATATATATATATATATATATATATATATATTACCTACTGGCGGTCGCCAGTAGGTATATATAGTTAGGATTTTTTTCCAATGGGATTTTTGAAAATTCTATGTTGAATAACTTTGGCGTTTGAGGACGGAATTGGCTGAAATTTTCTGGAAAATGGAACATTTTGTTTCTGAGCAGCCCCTGAAAATTTGGGGGGGTTTCGTCAAGCGGGGGCCGAGAAAAAAGGGGGGTCCCAAAACGTGTTTTTAACATTGAGTTTTCCATAGGGCGGTTGGACTCACTTTTAGCTCGAACGGCTGAATGGATTTCCACGAAACTTGGCAAAATTGTAGGGACTGGTAGCCCGATGTGCCTTTGCTATGTCTCAAGATATATGCTCCAGTGGTTTTTACGAAAATTAACTTTGAAAAATATATATTGGGCTACATTGGGCTATATATATGTTGGAGCCCAAATGTAGCCCAATGTAGCCCAATGAAGCCCAATGAAGCCCAATGTAGCCCAAAGATGGCCGCCAGAGACAAAAAAAACCAAATGTAGCCCAAATATCAGCCAGATGTAGCCCAACTATAGCCCAGTGACAGAATGTCCCAGAGTGTTTTAAAGAACAACTAGAACGCTAACAGTCTTACTTATGACAAAAGTATGGCACACCTGAAGTCATCTTGATTGGAATAAAGTGGTAACACTTAATACATTTAATTTGAAAAGGAACAAAATAAGGGGTTTCATTTTGCCATAGAAATGTTATATATATATATATTCACTGAAAAAACCATAGGTTATAGACCATATATAGTTAGGAATTAGCATTTACAAAACCTTGAAAATTCACTGAAAAAACCATAGGTTATAGACCATATATAGTTAGGAATTAGCATTTAAAAAACCTTATTTTACTCACACAAAACCATTGAAATTCCATATATAGTTAGTTGCACTAACTATATATCGCGCACCCGCAATCCACTGCTGATCATGTCACATATTACATCATTCATGACATGGTCAGTGACATCACTGATGACATCACTGATGACATCTCAAATGACATCACTGATGATATCACTGATGACAACATCCAGTGACTGTATGTTTCTGTAAAGTTAAAATATGTCTTACATATTGAAGAATGAGTGGATGTATAAGTGTCTGGATGAAGGATTTAGTAGGTGCGTGACTGACTGTATGAGTGAGTGATTAAATGTGTCTCACTGAATGCATGGGTTAGTGACTAAATTGTCTTAATTTGTGCATCATTATGTCTGTTGTTCTGTAAACTGCTGCATGTGTTGATCATTAGCTATACGAGAGGCTATATGTGTTATTAATTGGTTGCCCAAGTATTTATATGGGAGATTGAGTTTGTGTGGGGGTGGCTGGAAGGTGTGTGACTCTATGCATAGATGTGTGAGCAGTTTATTCACTAGGTGTATGAGTTCAAGAGTGCATGTGGAAACAGCTACATAGGCAGTTGACTGTGTGCATGAGTGAATGGATATCTCAATGCTACATGTCATAGTAAGTACATATGTAAAACACAGTACATGTGAGAGTTGGCATATATAAATAACTGTGCATGAGAGCCACTGAATGAGTGAGTGGTTGTATCGATCATTGTGAACTTGTATCAGGGATTGTATAAGAGAGTAAATATGTGTTAGTATATGTTTCAATAAGTATGGTGTGTTTAACTGTATAGTTGAAGAAATGGAGGTGAGATTGTTTCTTTGCATGACTGACTGGGTGTGTGAGTAACTCCATGGATGAGTGGCAGTGTGTGAGTGTCTGTATACACTGAGTGTATCTAAGGTTATATTAGAGTCTGAAGAGGTTTATCGTATTAGCACAAGAATGATGTCATTTGAGATGTCATCAGTGATGTCACTGACCATGTCATGAATGATGTAATATGTGACATGATCAGCAGTGGATTGCGGGTGCGCGATATATAGTTAGTGCAACTAACTATATATGGAATTTCAATGGTTTTGTGTGAGTAAAATAAGGTTTTTTAAATGCTAATTCCTAACTATATATGGTCTATAACCTATGGTTTTTTCAGTGAATATATATAGATATAAACACACAGTTTTGCCTGCTGTAGAAAAAGCCGCAACACAGGTAAGTATTCGCCAAGACTTTAATAGGAGGTTGCTGCTCGGACTGAAAACGAAACTCCACCAAATAAATGTCCAGCTTAGCCTGACGCGTTTCGTGATGGGTCACTTCATCAGAGGCTTGAGCATGAGTGTCTTTGCACGTTAATTTCGGTACTCTTTAAATGTTCTCAACACCGCCCATGTGGGTGCGGCCACTGCTGTGGCATGCTGGATGTTGCAGTACCATCTCTTACTCCAGTGAGCTAACGTGTGCAGACTTCAATATCGGTACAAGTATTACCCTCGTGGGCTGTGATGTCCGTCTCTGGCCCTCGCTTACACTCTTGTTCCTCCAATATTGTGGCACCTGTGATCCAAAAAACCGGCGTCGTTAGGCGTCGATCAGGAAATGCTTCGCAGCATCCGGGCTTTTTCCGCGGCTCAGGCGGGGCCACTCTCAATACAAACACACAGTTTTGCCTGCTGTAGAAAAAGCCGCAACACAGGTAAGTATTCGCCAAGACTTTAATAGGAGGTTGCTGCTCGGACTGAAAACGAAACTCCACCAAATAAATGTCCAGCTTAGCCTGACGAATTTCGTGATGGGTCACTTCATCAGAGGCTTGAGCATGAGTGTCTTTGCACGTTAATTTCGGTACTCTTTAAATGTTCTCAACACCGCCCATGTGGGTGCGGCCACTGCTGTGGCATGCTGGATGTTGCAGTACCATCACTTACTCCAGTGAGCTAACGTGTGCAGACTTCAATATCGGTACAAGTATTACCCTCGTGGGCTGTGATGTCCGTCTCTGGCCCTCGCTTACACTCTTGTTCCTCCAATATTGTGGCACCTGTGATCCAAAAAAACGGCGTTGTTAGGCGTCGATCAGGAAATGCTTCGCAGCATCCGGGCTTTTTCCGCAGCTCAGGCGGGGCCGCTCTCAATACAAACACACAGTTTTGCCTGCTGTAGAAAAAGCCGCAACACAGGTAAGTATTCGCCAAGACTTTAATAGGAGGTTGCTGCTCGGACTGAAAACGAAACTCCACCAAATAAATGTCCAGCTTAGACTGACGCGTTTCGTGATGGGTCACTTCATCAGAGGCTTGAGCATGAGTGTCTTTGCACGTTAATTTCGGTACTCTTTAAATGTTCTCAACCCCGCCCATGTGGGTGCGGCCACTGCTGTGGCATGCTGGATGTTGCAGTACCATCTCTTACTCCAGTGAGCTAACGTGTGCAGACTTCAATATCGGTACAAGTATTATCCTCGTGGGCTGTGATGTCCGTCTCTGGCCCTCGCTTACACTCTTGTTCCTCCAATATTGTGGCACCTGTGATCCAAATCATCGAAACGCGTCAGGCTAAGCAGGACAATTATTTGGTGGAGTTTCGTTTTCAGTCCGAGCAGCAACCTCCTATTAAAGTCTTGGCGAATACTTACCTGTGTTGCGGCTTTTTCTACAGCAGGCAAAACTGTGTGTTTGTATTGAGAGCGGCCCCGCCTGAGGCGCGGAAAAAGCCCGGATGCTGCGAAGCATTTCCTGATCGACGCCTAACGACGCCGTTTTTTTGGATCACAGGTGCCACAATATTGGAGGAACAAGAGTGTAAGCGAGGGCCAGAGACGGACATCACAGCCCACGAGGGTAATACTTGTACCGATATTGAAGTCTGCACACGTTAGCTCACTGGAGTAAGAGATGGTACTGCAACATCCAGCATGCCACAGCAGTGGCCGCACCCACATGGGCGGTGTTGAGAACATTTAAAGAGTACCGAAATTAACGTGCAAAGACACTCATGCTCAAGCCTCTGATGAAGTGACCCATCACGAAACGCGTCAGGCTAAGCTGGACAATTATTTGGTGGAGTTTCGTTTTCAGTCCGAGCAGCAACCTCCTATTAAAGTCTTGGCGAATACTTACCTGTGTTGCGGCTTTTTCTACAGCAGGCAAAACTGTGTGTTTGTATTGAGAGCGGCCCCGCCTGAGCCGCGGAAAAAGCCCGGATGCTGCGAAGCATTTCCTGATCGACGCCTAACGACGCCGGTTTTTTGGATCACAGGTGCCACAATATTGGAGGAACAAGAGTGTAAGCGATGGCCAGAGACGGACATCACAGCCCACGAGGGTAATACTTGTACCGATATTGAAGTCTGCACACGTTAGCTCACTGGAGTAAGAGATGGTACTGCAACATCCAGCATGCCACAGCAGTGGCCACACCCACATGGGCGGTGTTGAGAACATTTAAAGAGTACCGAAATTAACGTGCAAAGACACTCATGCTCAAGCCTCTGATGAAGTGACCCATCACGAAACGCGTCAGGCTAAGCTGGACAATTATTTGGTGGAGTTTCGTTTTCAGTCCGAGCAGCAACCTCCTAATAAAGTCTTGGCGAATACTTACCTGTGTTGCGGCTTTTTCTACAGCAGGCAAAACTGTGTGTTTATATATATATATATATATATATATAACCTTAGAAAATCACTGAAAAAACCATAGGTTTCAGGGACGTTATAGTTAGTTGGACATTTCAATCGTACAAAACCATGGACGTGCCTCCCTTATAGTTAGTTTAACTAACTATAACTTGCACCCCCGCAATGCTCTGCTGATGACGTCACATTTTACATCATTCATGACATGGTCAGTGATATCACTGATGACATCACTGATGACATAATCCACGTGAAAATCTCACGCTCTAATATAACATTTGATACACCCACTGTAAAATACAGACTACCATTTTCGAAAACCATCAACAAACCAATACCAGTTACTACATACATACTCACTGATTCCTAGGTCTACACACACATCCACTCATTCACCCATACAGTCACTCATACATGCAGTCACTCATCAATACAGCACTATCATTTGCACTCATACACCTATACAGACACTCACACATCGCCACTCATCCATAGGGTTAGTCACACCTAGTCAATCATGCAAAGAATCATGCACACTCCCATTTACTCACCTATACAGTTATACACACACCACCTCACTTATTCATACAGATTCTAACACATACTTACACAGAGAGCTGTGGCGAGCAGTCCGGTGCTTTCAGTTTGGCGTTTTTCGTAGTGGAGCAGAGGAGCAGCAGAGGGGCTGCGTGATTCGCGTGGTCCACGAAGGCTTTCAAAGCTTTCAAAAGCTGACTGCCAGAAAAACTCGGGTTGCCACGAGCCTCGAGCTTGAGCTCCGTGTGAGCGCCGAGAGCAGAGCAGAGCAGAGCTCCGACAGAGCACCAAAAGAAGCTGCGGGGGTCCGGCCGCAGCCAGCGGGTGCTCTGGACCTGCAAAGGAGCGGAGACGGAGGCGGCAGTCAACAGAGGCGGCAACCGCACCGGGGGGGTCTGGCACACGTGGCTGAAAACGCTCGCAGAGGAAGACCGTGTGCAAATTTAAATTCTGCTTCTCCGGTACCAGCCTTGAGCGTGGGGGAAACAACCACTTCTACAGTCCACGCCGAAGAGAGGCAAACAGAGCAGTGAGAGCTCACCCGTGCATCTCCCGCCGCCGCAGCCCACGAGGAGAGATCTGCCAGAAGCAGAAGCAGCTTCAGTGCACCCAGCGGTTGGCCGCAGGCAGCAGGGTCTTGCACGCAGTACGCAGAATAAAGCAGCAATAAAGCAGGTTGGTGCAACCCCCCTTCCCTCTCCCCAACCCGTGGTGCCCCCGGTCCCGGTCCTCTCACCCTGCACATCCTGGTTCGACCCTGCCAGCATCTACACTCATACCGGCCCATACTTGCCCATACTTGCCAGTGTGCCCACAAAAAAAACAAGAAACTGCAATACAGCAGGTAGCATCAGCACGAGCACACTGCAAGGAAGAAGGGGGCAGACCCCTGGAGCGCAGAGAAGCCGTGGGGAGGTTTTCCTTGGCAGCATCGGGAGCCAGGGAGTTTGGAACCGGAATTGGGCTTATTCTCACAAGGCTAAGCATCACCAAGCTTAAATCAGAGCGCACAGAGTAGAGCCCCGAGCAGAACAGAACAGAGAGTAACAAAGTACCAAACCAATCCAAAAGACCACATCAAGGGAATCTTGAGTCAGTGTGGCAGCCGAGCACCCTGATAGCAACGGAACAACTCCTCGCCCACCCCACTGACCACGGCTAATCAACTCCATTCCACAGCAACCCGTACCAAGTGGACCCCCCAAGAGAAGACAAATCAAGATAAGAAAAGAGTTTGTTGCAGTACTCTAATGAGCCGAAACCCTACCATTTTGGTGGTGGCGAAGCAATTGGGCGTCTGAAAGGCCGCAAGGGAGCAGGGGGCAAGCCCCTTCAAAACCACATCACAGCTCACCATGAGATCAGGGAGACTCAGAACAGACCCCATAGTTAAATCAAGTAAAAGTAAACAACTCGCATGTCGGAAAAAGAGCGAAGAGGCCATCCACTCATCTGACGAGGACACAACAGAGGACATTCTAGAGGCAAAAGATATTTCTTCCAGGGCCCTCACGGTTAAAACACCCCTGAAGACTGCATGCCTAAACACAAAGATCACCGATTTTCTACTCTCTGCCCCATTATCCGCTCCGCCAGCCTTGCTGGAACTGAACATAAAGACAGCACTCAGTATCAAAAGAATGTCTCAATCGGCATCCTCTCTAACCAAAGCTCCGCAGACCCCCAACAACACTCAAAGCAATAAAACTTATGAGAACAAACATTATCCCTGGGATACTCCCCAAAAGAATCCATACAAGACGACGAATCAACACACGGTGAACGCCCAAATAAATACAAGGGAGGAAGCTGGCGACACCAACCCAGACATTACTCCAAGTGACGAGCGCATGGAGTACACAAAGGATCCTCAAATGGATCCCACCATCCCGGAAAAGCGACGCTCACTAAGCTTAGGATCTTATTTCGGCCCTAGGGTTTATGAAAATGACCTCGGGGTCGGTAAGAGAACAGTTTCAAGAAAGGATAACGAGGCCTCATTGGACACACCGGATAAGGACACCAAAGAAACCGATACTAAGGTCCTATCTCCAAGTGCAAGGATGACATCCTACGGCTCAACACAGCCAAAGGATGATCCATCAGGCACAGATGCTCAAATTAAACATCATATTACTCCAAATTTCACCGCAGGTAAAAACGCGCAGGAGCCCTACAGTCCGACTAATGTTGGCACCACTCCTATCAGCCAAATGACCTCAAATCGTCCGTCAGGGCTATTCCCGCTCCACTTCAACATCGTTTCACCAAGTCGAACAATTTCTTTCAAGGGCCAAGAGCAGAGTATTAGAACATCCTACCACACGCCCACCCCTGACAAGGCTCGGGGTGGAGACCAACGAGACCTATCAGACTCCGGAGACCCACGAGCCTTAGGCGTAATAAGATCCAAAACAAGGGACAAAGCCTGTAGCAGCCCTCAAGACCCAAGACATCTAGCAGATGACAGATTACCATTCCACGCTCCACTGTGGCCTCCGTTCATAAACATGATGGAAACAATCTCCTCAGCCCTCCTTCAACACTCAGAAAAGTTAGAGGCTCAGATAGACATCTTGCAAATTTTAGCCTCACACGTGGCGGGGATAGATAAAAAGATTCTCGAGCTGAATTCCTTCATCGAACGGGCACAGAAAGACCCACGCACAACATACCATGAATGTCAGTGCTCAGAAACAATTGACCAACTCAAAGTATTACCAGCAATTCTAACAGACATTCTGGCAGAGGTACAGAATAAATCAAATGACGTCCATAACTCCTCTGAAACCATCGGGACCGAAAGCTCGCCCGTAGACACGACAAGCTCAGTCAGCAGTGCCACTTCATATAGCGAGGACACAAGGCCAGTCAAAATGGAAGGCAGCCCAATACTCCTCCCCCAGGCCTCCCAGTTGTTAATCTCTAAAGACTTAATATCTCCTCAAAAAGGCATTGCGGACACAGCCAATATAGGGAAGGATGCTCCCGGGCAATCGCAAAATAACGGGAACCAATCCCACACACTCACGGAAGAACCAGAATATGCGAGTAGAGAAGAGCTGGGAATAACACAAAACGGGCAAATAAAACAGACACTCCATCTCACAAAGCGCGAACGAAAGCGACTAAGGAAAGCAAAACAAAACAAACTGCAGGGGAAAAAAGACTCCACAAGAATCACTAAGCCAGATACAAACGTAGGAATAACTGTGCAAGGCCCCAACCACAAAGAGTCGCCAAAGGAGAACCTGACAAAGCAATTGGACTGCGGGATGACTCTTTCAGCAGCGAATCAGCCCCCGGAAGCCAAACCAACAGCTGACACAATGTCACTAAGTGCTTTAAATAGACCACAAGCCCATATCACAATGCAACAGGCGGACGGCCCTCCCGCATTGAAGCGGCAGGGAGAACAGAAAGATATCTCACACTACTTCCCGAAAATGGTGATGGCACTCAAAGAAAACCGCCCCGTAACAGAGCAACAACAGATTTTCGCTCCGCAAGTTTTAGCGGACTCAAGCTCAAAGCAGGCGGTCTCCGATATCGAACCAGGATCTCAGTTGATCGCCCCAAACCAGGGGAGTCCTTCTAGACAACCCAAACCAAAATATCATATCCATTTATCAAATCAGAATGAGAAGTTAGACATAACTTACCCGGTGGGATCACTAGTGCAGGAATTAACACCGCACTACAACTCAAGGGGATATCATGATATTCTTAACCGGAGTGCCATTATAAAACTCACCAACCAGTTCGAGACGTGGAAATATGTGAACACAACCCACATAGACAGCATCGAATTTAAAACAATTCCCAACACAAATGGGAGAGAAATGACTGTGGTAACATGGAAGGACCCGGAAATAGCCAAAGAAGTTTGGCGTTATAGAGAAGATTTCGCCAACTGGGGAATTGAAATAAGACCAGTGCCACCAGAAAGATATCCAGGCCCACTATCCATGCGGGCGGAAGAAAGACCAAAACCAGAAGGCGGAATTCTTCGGGGCGCCGTCGGGGGCATGGACATCAACAAGGGGGGTTGGGCCAACTTACGCATCATTCATCAAGGCCAGCGGGGGGTAGACAATGAATGTCGGAAAATTTTACAACCAATTCTAAACACATCCACAGCAAGGATGGCTGAAGCATGAAAACCGACTCTGAAAGTCTGCTCGTGGAACATCAATGGCCTGGGGGTCAAAACCAATGATGCAGAATTAATGTCATTTTAAAAACTTTTTGACATTATCCTATTTCAAGAAACCTGGTCAACGGCTTCCCAGCATATTGACGGCTTTAAGGAAATCCAATTAGAAGCGACCAAAAAAGGCCCTTCAGGAAGGGCTGCTGGAGGCCTTTCAATCTACCTGAACACCGGGATCACTTGGTTATATGATAACATCGACACAGGACAAAAATGGATCCAGTGTATCAAAATTGAGCTGACGCCAGTTCCCGGCAATGGCAGGCAGTGGGCCCATAACACCTCGCCAATAATAATTTGTAACACCTATCTTCACCCAAACCCCAAGAACAAAGTGGAGAAAATCTTGACCTTAAAAGCCTTTATAAAATCAATTCAAACCATGTACCCGCAGGCGGGGCTGGTCGTGTCTGGCGACCTGAACATGTTCCTGCTTCAAACAGACTACGCCCAACTTATGAATCAACACAAACGGATTGGCGGACCAATCCCAAGCATAATTACAAATCACCAAAAAAGGGATAAGATCGGTCAACAGTGTGCACGCATGTTCGCTGAGGTCGGGATGATCGCATTGAATGGCCGCTTTCCACAAGACCAACCAGCATCTTCAACTAGAATATCTAAACAGGCCCAATCAGTGCTGGACTATACCGTCGTGGATCTAGATGTTTTGCAAACAATCGTTAGTTACAAAATCATCCACAAATTGGAGAGCGACCACAGCGTGCAATCATTTGAAATCAACATCCAACATAAAAGGGCCTCACCGACCAAAGACCTGACAGAACTCCCAAGCCTCTACAACCTTAAGAGACTGGTTTGGAATGATAACAACTTCAAAGACATAATGATATTCGTGAAAAACATCGACACTGAAGTGATCGGAGAAGAGTCATCCGCACATCAGGAAAATTGGGAAAGACTGACCTCATCTCTAACCGAGAGATTCGGCAACCACAGCAACATAAAGAAACCAAGTAACACTCCTCATGCGTCTTTGGGCAATATAGTGCGCAAGAAAAGGATCTTTAATCAAGAAATCAGGAAGCTGCAAGCAACAGCCAGGTCAAAGGGTGATGATATAACCATTAAAATTTATAGTTTAAGGCAAAATTATAAAAAAGAAGTGTGGTTAGAAAAATCAAAATATCAAACCAACATCTGGCAATCGCTATTAGCATCCATTCAATAACCACGGGAAATTTTGGGCTGAAATCAATAAAGTTGCAAACGGGACGGCACAGGTTTTCAGCGCCAATATTCTGGAGGATGACTGGATACAGTACTTAGAGCAAACTCAAATCACCAACTATCCAGTGGGGAGCCCACCGTTGCAGACTCTGCAATTAGAAAACAACCACGAAGCAGACCAGCTTTCGGATGAAAACAGGATAACGCCATCCCAGGTAGAAAAGGTATTAAAAAACTTGAGATCTAAGGGAGCCCCAGGTCCAAACGGCTTACCGAATGGTCTGTTCAAACAAGACCAACAATTCTGGGCAGCTCATCTCTCCCTACTATTCAACAGTGCATTCCAGACTGGAAGCATTCCCCAGTCATGGAGAGGCAGTATTCTTCATCCAATCTTTAAGGCAGGCCAAAGAACCGATCCAGCCAATTACCGCCTCATCGCACTCATAGATGTCGAGGCTAAAATATATGCCTCGAATCTTTTGATGGCCTTGGAAGACTGGGTTTGTGCGAACAAGATCTTGCCAATCACGCAGACTGGCTTTAGGCCCGGAACCAATACCTCATGTAACCTGCTGGCGCCAAACCTCCTGGTGGACAAAGCCAGGGAAAAGTCAACCAAGCTGTACACGTGCTTTGTCGACCTGAAAGCGGCGTTCGATACAGTCCCGAGGGAGGCTCTATGGAATAAAATGGCCACCTGGGGAATACCATCAAAGCTGTTGCAGGCCATCATGAACTTGTATTCATCCACTTGGGTTCGAATAAAATTAGGCAATGGCGACCGAACTACACGAAAAATTTACACCCATGTGGGCCTCAAGCAGGGCTGTGTACTGGCCCCAACACTTTTCAATATTTTCACAGCGGACCTAGACAAGCAAATTGCGAAGACAGAAAGTGATCCGCCAAAGCTAGCCCATTATAAGATCAGGAGCATTCAGTATGCGGATGACATTGTACTCAGTTGGGCTTACAACGTTCCATCATGAAACTCCACGAGTACATCAGTGCGCAGGGCCTGCAAATTAATTACAAAAAGACGAAGATCGTCTGTTTTGCTTCTCGTCCAGGGAGGAAATCTTTCAAATGGCACATCGCAGGCAACAAAATAGAGCAGACTTGCTCGTACAAATATCTGGGAGTAGTTGTAGATGCCAGGTGGACTCGGAAAGATCACCAACAGTATTGAAAGGCACAGGCAAATAAACTTCGTTTTGCCCTAAACACATTAAAAACGAAATTGAACTGTCCATCCAAAGCGCACTTGCTGAAGGTGATAGCCGCCAAGTTCTTACCCTCCATCACGTATGGTTCGGAATTGTATAGGGGTAAAGATGCAAATTTTCTGAACACACAGCAATCAGAGCTGTTCAAATACATCTTTAAGATACTGAGGTTTGTATCTCAATCTCTGATTCGACTGGAATTTGGTCTATCAAATCAGCATCAAGTCAGACAAGCGGCAATTCTAAAAACATGTTGGAAACTAAGAGCAGCCCAAGAAGATACGCTCATGGGCCTCTGTTGGATTGAGATGAACAACCACACCAAGTCAAAAAATGCTTGGAAACCAGTATGGGAGAATGCCCTTGCAAGCCTTAAATTGGAGAAGGCTTGGAATACAAATCTAACCTTCGCGGCCTTCAAAAAAGTAACTAACGGAGCAGCAAAGCAAAGATCTTGGCTAACAGACAAAGCCGCAACAGCACAGAAAAAACACAGTTGGACGGTTCTGGCCACGTATGTGAAAATGGAGCCTCAACCGTACCTAGTAAATCACATATCCAATGCCGCCCAAAAAACACTATTACAATTACGGCTGGGCATTACCATTTTATTAGATCATACACCTCCATGGAAACAAACATGGCCGTCCCCTGTCTGCAGACTATGTGGGCAAATGGAAGAATCAATGTTGCACATATTGTGCATCTGCCCATCCTTGAAAATTTTGAGACGATATTATTTACTGCATGTATTTCGACTTTTTCAGATCAGATCATGCCGCCCAGCTGTCATGCTAGCACTGAATAGTCATCATCTGCAGACAGCTTGTAGGGCCGCCAGATTCTGCCAAAAGGCATTGCTGCTAGTAACGAAGACTGAGAAAAAAGATCGCTGAACGCTTGAATATGAACGCCCGAAGGGTTACGAACAGACTCTGAATCCCCTTTTTACAAATATACCAAAAACATAGACATTTTAGTAAGATATCTTTTTGCTTTCAGCCAAAGTCGTACACTTTATTTTTAAAACATGTGTTTTTATGTAACCATATTGTTAAGGTTTTAATTAACTATATACAATAAAAATGTACTTGACTACTTGACTTGACATACTTACTCTCTTATACAATCACTGATACAAACATAAACTCATCCATACTGCCACTCGCACAATCACTCACTCTCACATATAGTGATTTATATACTATAACACTTACATATACTGCCTTCTACAGATGTAGTTACTCACACATGTACCACTAAAACACCCATTCACTCATCAACACACCCATAAACACACTCACCCACCCAGACAGCCCTTCATAGATGCACTCTTGAACCCATACACAGTGAATTACCCACTCACACATCTATGCACTGATACACACAACCTCCACCCACCCCCACAGACTCAGTCACCCATACAGATACTCAGACAAAGACACTCATGTAGTTACTCACTAACCAATGCAGCTACTTACCCACCAACTGACACACTGATACAGACATTTACACACTTTACGCACAAAAACCATGCATTCAGTAAGACATATTTAATGGTTGAGTTATACAGTCAGTCACACACCTACAAAATCATCTATTCAGACACTCACACATCCACTCATACTTCAAAACACCTTGCCATATATATATATATATATATATATACATATATATATATATATATATATATATATATAACATATTTGAAGTTTACAGACACACATAGTCACTGGGTGATGTCATCAGTGATGTCATTTGAGATATCATCAGTGATGTCATCAGTGATGTCACTGACCATGTTGTGAATGATGTAATATGTGACATCATCAGCAGTGCATTGCGGGGACACGAGTTATAGTTAGCTCAACTAACTATAACGGCTGAATTTCTCTGGTTTTGTATGAGTGAAATGTCCAACTAACTTTAACGTCCCTGAAACATGTTTTTTTCAATGAATTTCAAAGGTTTTTTTAAATGCTAATTTCTAACTAGAAAGTCCCTGAAACAGGCCACGCCCCCTTTCTTCACCACACTGCAAACGCGCCCCCTGGCGCGTTCTAAGTTGGAGGATTAATTCCGCTTTAATACCGAGGGTCCCTGGGGCCAAATTGCTCACCAGGTACCTCCAGTAAGCTCCACAGAGCTTGATTACAGAGAGGTGGACACAGGCCATGCCCCCTTTCTCCACCACTCTGCAAACATGCCCCTTGGTGCGTTCTAAGGTGGGGGATTAAGTCCACTTGAATACTGAGGGTCCCTGGGGGGCATCTAGCCCACCAGGTACCTCCAGTAAGCGCCACACAGCTGGATTGCAGAAAAGTGGTCTCAGGCCACGCCCCTTTTTACACCACTCTGCAAACGCACCTCTTGGTGCACTGGTGGTGGGGCGATGAGGTCCTCTTGTGTCCTGAGGACCTCAGGACACAAATGGACTTCATCCCCCGAGCAGCGTGGGGGTGTTGGGACCCACCATGCATTCATTAAAAAAAAAAAGCCCCGGGGAGGGGGCCATCCCCAGGGATGCAGGGGCCCCCGCGGGCCCCCGCTATTTCAGTTTGACATTGCCCCCGGCATCTGGCCCACCCAGAGGCGTCATTAAAATGAAGCGCTGGAGCCCGCGCTTCATTTTTTTTTTCGGTAGGATTTGCGCACCCAGCGCAAATTCTGCAGGTTTTCTTTTTTTTAGAAAAGTGCTTTTTGGGGCCCTGGGGGTCCCTGCGTGACCCCCTGAGCAGGCCTGGGAGTCAGGGTGTTTCTACCCTGCCCCCTTTTCTTGGTTTTCACCTTTTATTTACTCTTTTCTTGTGACTCTGTTACCAATCAGAGTGAAGTTCATGCCCAGAAGGGTTCGCTAACCCTCCTCGGTGCGCAGATATCGATATTTTTCTTTTTCTAATTTCTCAGGAACTACTGAAAGGATTTACACCCTTTAAAAAAAGGTCTCATTCTGAACCAAGGGCTATCTTCTTGCCACATTTGGTGTAATTCCGTTCAGCAGTTCGGGCTGTAGCCTGTTCCAATTTTTCCAATGGAAATTAACATGGGGAAAACGCCACCACCATGTAGTTATATATAAGTCTATTCACAAAACTTACCCAAAAAACAATCATCCCCCTCATCTACTTCCTGGAAAGTTTTGGGATGATCAATCAAGCAGTGGTTGTGAAAAATGTTGAACAGTGATTTAGAGAAAATGCCTGATATCTAGCAGTTGTGTATGTAGTGGGTTCCAAAAAGAACCTTTCCAGTGGGCGAAATGTAAAACACAATTGCAAGGTGGTCATGGTCCTGCAGGACTCTCTTGTGGGCCAGCATGGGCCCTGTGTTCTCCCAAATCACCAGAAGAAAAAAAATTAAAAAAGGACCAACAAGGGGTGTAGATTTGTGGGACGTTGTCTGCCAGAACGCACATACCTGAAAGCTGTGTACGGTGAGATGTTAGTCACCCCTGGGAGGGTAGAGCGCAGGGCCTTGTTGCTCGCATAGGACTAAATGGGTTTGTAAACAAAAATAACCACAAATTGCATTGGAAAAAACTTTAGAAAATATTTAGTTATGGTTAATGATGAGCTACTACCTCAACAGCCACAAAATAAAACAGTTATAGTACTAACTTTATCTTCACTGCCAGTCCCAGTGCATCCTCTATGATATTAATATTGATATCACTAAGTTTTCACTATGTTAACGCATAGACACACTTGGTTACAATTTGATACATGTTCCTGTTGAACATTCATTTACATCCATTTTTTAACATATGATAACACGTCATCAGTAGTGCAACACACACATTCCTCATGTCCTCAGATAGGACACTTTTACTAAATAACAGCACTATCCCTGAGAAAATGATAAATGCTCAATTGCAAGTCCATTTCGTGTCTCACTCAATCACATTTGAGAGTGAATCGTTCCAACTCACACCCTCAGCTGCACCTTTATTCTGTATTTTATTCACACATCTGTTTAATTTTTCTCATGAATATAGGAGTGAGAGTTAAGATCAGTGCTGGACTGGGATTGCAAACCAGCCCTGGCAATTATGGTTGACCTGCTCCAGGGGGGATGCGTGGGGGAGGGTTTTTAAGGGGGTGATATCGGTCGGACGAAATTGCCAGGGCTGGAACACTGCTTCTGAGCTTTAGTTACAAGGGACTGATTTTGCAGAAAAACCGGGCCCAAGCAACAAAAAAAGGCCCCTACCAGTACAAAACCACCCACCCACCCTTCTCGCCAACCGAGAAAATGACCGGTGGCAGTTACAGCCAGCCCTGTTTAAGATCATGTACTGAACCTGCTCTATTGCACATTTTTGGAGGGTTTGTAAGCAGAGTCACAAAAGGTGTCAGGTGAGCTTCAATTGGTTACACCTTTGCATATTTCTACTGAAATGTTTCAGTTTTAATAGAAATATGGCTCTGAGGAGGAGCAGAAAGACTTGATTTTTGTTTCCATTACTCAGAGGCAATCGCTTTTTATAGATCTTGTGTTGCAGTGACTTAAAAGGTATTTTAGTTGAGTTGTCCCTCATAGTAGGTGAATTTCAGTGATTATTAGGATTTTTATCATAACCATAAAGTCCCTGAAACTGTAGCTTTTAAAGAGAATTTCAGTGTTTTCTATAACATACATGTTCTTCTGAATAAAGAAACAGACTAGCTTTTAACAGCTTTTTAAAGATACTTTTTCAGTTTTATATATTTTGAGGTGCATTTAGTGTTTTAACTGGTGTTCAAACTATCCACGATCTCTGGAAATGACAATCAGATGCTACACTAGAATGACACATTCAAGAATGGATAATCTGAACTATCTCAGTCAAAATAAAGATAGCTTAAAAGTGAGTTTTGGTTGTGAGTTCATGCTTCAAAGGAAGGAATAATAAGATTAACTAACCCAATTTTAAGGTCGGTGGCAAGAAAATATCACCAAAGGATAATGTGATGAATGCAGGAGTCATCTTTGATTACAGAATGTAATTAAAAACCCAAATAAACATGTATTTAATCCACTAATTGTCATCTTAAGATAATGACAAGAATAAAGTTCCACTGGAGGAAAAATATAGGACCATCAATTCCAGACCAGTAATCAATAATGAAGGAGATTATTGTAATGCAATATGTGATGTAACTTCTAAAAAACTCAGTAAACTACAAGTGGGATATAACTCTTCAACTTGGGCAGACACTGGCATATCTTGGAGAAATTACTTTTTTTTTTTTTTTTTTTTTTTTTATTGACAAATTCATAGTTAATACATAAAATTCAAAAAGAAGCAGGAGTAAGTATAACAGTTGATCGCATAGCTTAATTAACAAAACAATTTATACAATATCAGGTGGGATAATAACACCAAAGAGAGAAAAAAAAAAAAAAGAAAGAGAAAAAAAAAAATATAAAAAAAATAAAATAAATAACAACAGAAAAATATAAGCACATTGAGCGAACAAGAATCTGAGAAGCAAAAGAAGTGTCCATTAATCATTGGCAGAACCTAATTGGCGAACCTCATTTGTGTACCATCTTGTAATCGGGTCCCAAATCTGTGCTCCTATTACTTTCATTCTTCTCCCCCTAGTAGCATATATTGCAATTTCTTGTTTATAGATTGCAAGAAAGCGACTAAGCCACATATGAAAAGTAGGGGGGTCTTGGTCTTTCCAGCGAGCTGCCAAAATGATACGAAATACGGCATACCCCAGAAAGACTACCGCTTGTTCCTCTTTATTATGACCCAGTGAGTCATCATGGCCTAGTATACAGAGAGTTAGTGAGTCCCTTATCTGACGTCCAAAGACCTGGGCCCAGAACTCCAAAATCATGGTCTTTAACCTCATCAATTCCGAGCATTCTGAGAACATGTGAAGTAGATTGGCCAGTGGCTGTTTGCATCTTGGGCAGTTGTCGTCGGCCCGAAGACCCCAAGCAAATAATTTTGCGGGTGTATAGTATAGGTTGTATACTGTTTTATAATATTGTGCTCTTAAATTTGAGGCTATAAAGTATTTTGCAGATAGCGCTAGTGAAAGATCGATATCGACATTAGGATTTGCCAGTTTTACAGCCCAAGATTGTTCTGTTTGTTCGATATCATCAGGGAGATTACCCATAAAAATCTGATACAAAGCCCCTATTCTTGTCGTTTTCTTACCAATAGCTTCAAGAAGTGGGAGTTTGTCTCGTATTATTATTGGTAAAGCATTGCGGATACACGACAGTATTTGAAAATATTTAAGAAAATCCTGCGTAGGGACACGATATTTTTCTTGAAAATATTCAAAAGATATAGGGATATTATGTCCTAATATGTCGCTAACTGTATTGATACCTAGATGTTCCCACCTCTGCGAGGTAGAAGGGATGAGGGGATGATCTTACTATGCCAAAGAGGAGTATATCTTGTAAAAGTGGGAATTGATAGGTATTTAGAGATTGCTTTCCAACCCACCCATGCGTCTAAGACTGTCTTCAATTTGATTTTTTTTATAATACGAAGGCTCTACCTGTCTTAAAAAAAGCCCTTTACATTTATCACCGAGACTAAGTTCGTAGATCGAGGGAATATATAGGTCTGGGGACGTATAGGTATTAGTTTTTTTATCCGTAAGCAGGGGATCCATAGTTTGCATCAGTGTTGCCCAGAGATATAATTTTAGATTAGGGATAGCTAGTCCCCCTCTATCCTGTGGAAGCGACATTAAGCGGAAGGATCTTCTTATCTTTCCGTAGCTCCATATAAATTTAGATATAGCAGACTCGATAGTCTTAATGAAGTTATCTCCCGCTAACAACGGGATCGCTCTAAAAAGGTAGAGGACCCTCAGAAAAATATTCATTTTAATATAGTTAGCCCTCCCAATTATAGATAGATGTAAGTTGTCTATTCTTTTGAGATCTATTTTGATTTTATCAATGAGGGGAGTGTAATTCAAATGGATAATTTTCTCCACTTTGGTAGTAAGGCGTATGCCTAAGTATGTAGCTTCTTCAACTTTGAGAGCACTTTCATAATGGATATTATCAGTAGCTAACACCATGGTTTTGTCCCTATTTAACGAGTATCCTGAATATGTACCAAAGGCCTGGGTAATTGATTCGATTTCCAGGATTGCCACCGTAGGGTTGTTAGTTACAACGGCAATGTCATCCGCATATGCCATGACTTTGGTGAAATATGGCCCTATTTTAATAGGCTGTATTAAAGGGGTCAGAAGTAGTTTCTGAATAAGGGGATCTACGTATAGTGCGAACAGGATCGGGGAGCATGGGCATCCCTGTCTTGTACCTCTGTGCACCTTGATAAGCTCTGACTCATTGCCACATATAGAGATTTTTGCGCTAGGATCGATATATAGGGCTTTAATGGCTCTGATAAATTTGTTTCCAAAATTCTTTCGTTCTAATATATTCCAGAGAAACTGCCATGCTACTCGATCAAAAGCCTTTTCGGCATCAAGGAGAATCATCGCCATCTCGCCCGTGGTTCCCATGATTCCCATGATATCAAAAAGGGTAGTGGCTCTCCGGGTATGATCTGTAGTGCCCTTTCCGGGTATAAAGCCGTGTTGCCAGGGGGATACGAGATGTTTGATAACCCCATTCAATCGGTTGGCTAGTATTTTTGAGTAGAGCTTTGAGTCAGAGTTTATCAGGGATATCGGTCTGTAAGATGAGGGAAGCTGAGATGGTTTACCTTTTTTGTGGAAAATTATAATATTCGTTAGTTTCCAGGAGTCCGGTGGGGCAGAGTGATACTGCACTCCGAGAAACAGATCTAACAATAGCGGGATTATTTGTTTACCTAGGATTTTATACAGTTCTAGGGGGATTTTGTCGGGGCCTGCCGCCTTACCGTTGGAAAGTTCGGATAAGGCAGTCTCTACCTCAGTATAGGTGATTTCTCTATCCAGAATTATTTTAATCCTGTCATCTATCCTAGTATTTATTTCTTGATCTGGGAGCCAGTTGTTCAAAAATGATGTGATATCCGAATCCGAATTTGTCAAATCGCTGTGATACAATTTCTTATAATATTTTTGAAATACGTTTAGGATATCCTGCTTGGATGTATATTCCTTGGCTTCATATTCAATCATCTTTATATTGCCTTGTGATTGTTTTTGGCGTGTTCGTAATGCTAAGTGTTTACCAACATTCTCCCCTGATTCATATAGCTTATTTTTGTTAGCTTGATAGGTCTCGGCTGCTTTTTGGATCAAGGTGTTATTAATTTCATTTTTTAATATCAGTATTTTTTTAGGGGTTTCAGATGTTGCAACCCCCTGGACTATCTGAGTGGCATGGAGTGTCTCAAGATCAGAAAGTTCTTGCATGAGCTGTGTATTAATATTGTCTTCCCTCTTCTTTTTATTGGCTACAAATGAGATAGTTTCTCCCCTTATTGCCGCTTTAAAACAGTCCCAGACCGTTACTCGTGACGCACTAAAGCGGTTACAATCGAAAAAGCCCTGTGCCCAATTTTTCATATGTGTTATGAATTCCTGATTGATCAAGAGTCTTCTGTCAAAGGTCCAGTTACACTTTGGTTTAACCAATTCGGGGAAATCGAAGACAAAGGTGAGCGCATTGTGGTCCGAAATTGTTTTAGGGGACTTAATCATATCAATCATTGCCAAGCCCTCTAACGATGACATGATATAGTCGATCCGAGAATATTTATTGTGAGGGTGAGAAAAGAATGTATAACCGTCTGTCTTTTTGCCTGACTGAACCCATATATCCAGTAAATTATGGCTTTCCATTAATTGCCTAAGTGCGCTAAATACTTTTGGTTTGCGTCCTTTATAATTCAGAGTAAAACTGTTGTTGATAAGTACGCCTATATCAATGTTGAAATCTCCACAGAAAATTAAGGAGCCTGTCCAGGAGGCCAGTTCTATCTCTAACTCTTGGAAAATAGTAGGATCATCCATATTTGAGCCATAGATTGCGCATATTGTAAGACCGCATTTTAGTTGGACTATCGCCCATCTGCCATTTTTGTCCGCTGATCTGCGAGTCGGGGGGCCTATAATAGGTTTAGCTAGAATAGCTATCCCTCTAGTTTTAGAGGATTGGGTTGTGGCTACCAGCAGGTTATATCCAGGTAATTTAAGTAGTTCCCTATCAGCAGTTACAATATGAGTTTCTTGCAGGCAAAGTATGTCTACTGGATTCTGGCGTGTTAGTTGGAATAGTTGAGCCCTTTTACTTTTATCGTTTAAGCCTGCCACATTCCATGAACATAGACTCACTCTCCCCATTTTAAAAAAAATACGTTCAACCTGGTTTTAATATAACGACCAACTGAGTCGTAACTAGCATCAAAAATTATAATGTCTCTTGTTTCTCTGCCATATTTGTTGTAATCCACAAATAATATTTGCATATACTTTTCTTTACGAATGAATTTGTACATTTTTTTGCATTTTTCCCTACCCCCTTTCCCCCCCCCCCCTCCCACCCCTTAACTGCCCTCCCCCACCCCCCCCCGCCTCTCACCCAATGAGGCATTTAGACTCTAGCTAGAGTCTGTTGTGATGGAGAGACATCCCTACCCAGTGCCACACATATAACCTTATATCTTATAATGTCCTTTTGGAGGGCATAAGATAGGAGAAAATACATGGTGAGAATAGAAGAGAGAAAAAAAAAGAGAGAAAGAAGAAAAAAAAGAAACAACAGTGAGCAAAATAGAGCCAAGAGAACTAAGAGAGCTAACAGTATGACCCATTATAGAACTTTATATAGAGGGCTAAGAGATCCTGTCTGGAGAGAGCAATATAAATCAGTTCTATGTATATATTGGTTATCTTTTGGTTAGGAGAACTAAATAGCCCAAAAGCTGGCACCCTAGGGATATCAAGTTGTTAGAGTTTTTTTTTTTTTTTTTAAGAATATTTAGTAGCTAATTAGTGGCTATCTCACAAAGACGTTATCTAATTCAGAGCCTTAACTAGGTGTGCTGTTTCCCTCTGGTTCCCTCTAGTTCCCTCTAGTCCCCCCCTCTTTTTAAAGCAATAGGGCCTAACGTCATAGTGATAAAATACAACTCTAGTTCATGCTGTCAAGGAAGTCTTTTGCTTTAATTTCTGATGTGAAAAACTTAGCATGGCCCTTATAGATGACTTTCAGGGTTGCCGGGTTATTCAAGTACACCTGGGCCTTTTTCTCCAGGAAAGGCTTAATCAGTTGTCGGAGACGCCACCTCCGCTCCACCGTGGTGTGGCAAAAGTCAGGTCTAACAAAATAGGAAATTTCACCTCTTGTCCGATGAGCATCTGGTCTTGCTTTCTCGGCAATAGCTTGACGGAGGAGGAAATTTCCAAAGTACACTAAGATAGCCCTTGGATATTTAGTCTGTTCCTTTGTGGCCATTAATGTAAATGGGGTTCTGTGGGCGCGTTGCACCTCTAGCTCCCAGTTCCAGGTGGAAAGTTCGGGGAGCGTATCCTTGAAGAGCTGGATTACAAACATACGCACATTTTCACCCTCAATTTTTTCCGGAACACCAAGTACTCGGAGGTTGTTGCGCCGCATGCGGTTTTCCATTTCCTCCAGTTTCCACCTGACGTCTTTTAGTTCAGCATCATGAGCATCTACTTGTTCTTTTACGGCAGTGGCTTCAGCCTCATTTACCACTATGCGGTCCTCCATGTCGGTCATTCTTGCATTTGATGCAGCCACTGATTTAGAAAGTTTGCGTACAACGCCCTGGACTTTGTGAAGTGCTTGTTGAGCCCTGCGCCCATCTTTTGAAGTCTGTTCCCTATGGGAGGCTATTGCCTGAAGCACTGTGTCCATGACAGATGTCAAGGTGGCATTTTGCTGTTCAAAAAAAGGGGAACTATCGCTATGGGGTCTGGAGGGAGGGTCCTGCACGCTAGTATGAGGAGATTGGACCCTAGGGCGACCACTAGAGCCAAGGTGGCTTTTTTTCTTTTTTAGCACTGTGTGCCTCCTGTGTCTGCCCATAACTGCGTCAGGATCACTATCTTGTGAGCTTGCATCCGTATTTGTACAAATATCTGAGTCAGATTGGGAATCAGAAAGAGAGTAGGAGTCTGAGTCAATGTCTTGGTCCTGAAGCAGTATAGACTCCTCCGCACCTTCAGAGATGGTAAAAAACTCTGATGGTTCCTTGTCTGTATCTGACGCTAAGCCTGTCCCCAATTTGAAATCAGTTGAGCACTTCCCATCGTTTAGATGCTGCCGAGCGATGGTAATCTCCTTACCCAAGCTGGAAGTAACAGTCTCGAGGGGGGTTATGTATGCCTGGGGATGCACTGGAGCTGATTCAAGAGAGTTGGGCTCGACAGAAGAAACAGAAGAAACATCACTATGGAGGGTGTGCGTAGCCTGTGCTGGTTGAGATACTGGTGTGGGTGCAGATGCAGGCCTTACCTCCTTTTGGATCGGTGCCGACCCTTGCTGTGATGATACCAGCCCCGCCGATGTAGGTACTATTTGCATTGTAGATTTTGATGCTATTACCTCTGTGCCAGGCGTCCCAGGTGATCCCCCATCCATTTGGGCCTGTGTGTCACATTGTTGCTGTGCGGTGGTATCAGCTGCCTCTCTAGCTTCAGTTGCTTCAGTAGAGGTCGGATCTGCCGATTTTCTGGCTTCTGTTGCCTCAGTCGGTTTTGAGCATTGTGGAGCCTCAGGGACTTCAATGGGAACCTCTGCACCGGGCCCCAAAGCTACCTCTGCCTGAGGAGAGAGCAGCGAATCAGGGCCGGCGGGAACTGCGGGAGCGGCAGCAATCACCGCTCCGCTTGTTGCGTGGTGAACAGGGGAGGAAGAAACAGCCGCTCCGGCGGGTAATTTCCGCAATAGGTCCACCACAGATGGCCCCGGGCCGGGCCCCGGTGTAACGGGAGTCTTTACCAGCTTGGACTGACCTCGCTCTCTCTTGTGTGGTTGCTGGTCAGGGCAGGCTCCTTCCTCTGATACAGATCCGCAAGCGCGCCTTGCCGCAAGCTTCTGTTCTCGAATAGCCTGTTTAGCCGCTCGGGCTTTGGAAGCGGCAGTACCCGATGCAGCATTTTTTGGTGCCATCTTTGCAGGAATACAGGCGCCGTCCGTCCCCAGTCCGGATGGAAAGTTTCTCTGTCCCCCGCTGCCTTCGCTCAGAGCGCTCGGAGCATTTGGAAGGCGGTGCCAGGAAAGAAGTCTCAACAGCGCATAGCCGAGCACCGAGGCCACCAGGTGCAGAGATGGATGGGGCCGGTCTGTTATTGAGGGAGGATCAGATGCCAGGTAAGCTCCACGCATATTACTTCGCTCCACCCGCATGTAAGAGTTCTTGCTTATATCTTTCTACCGCCAACACGGATACATGTCATTCTCCAAGAAAAAAGGAGCCCTTTGATTTTCCCAGGCACTGGGCAGAGGGTGTCTCACAGCGGTCTAGGGAGCCGCCGCCATCTTGCCTTGGAGAAATTACATCCTATATCTAATTTTAAAAGTGATCACTGGCTGCAAGTACAAGATAACCATCATTCAGCCCTGACCTGCAAGATAAGCAATCTATGAAGAATTGTAAGATATAGAGGAAAAATGATTCCAAAACAAAATTAGAATTGCAAGAGCATGTAGACGTAGTGTCCCCCAACCAAGTGAGGACCACTTTGTCCTAATCTGTGCTCAATCAGAAAACTAATAAATCGCATCTGTTTTACACTGTCATGGTCGAATCAGACCAGTGCTTGCATATCCATGGGGAAGAAAGAGCTATATAAATGCAGATGATGATTATGATGTTGATGGTGATGATGATATTGATGATGATGAAGATGGCCCAGATACTTGCTCTCTGCCATATTGGATTGGGTGATTTGTGATATCTTTCTGGCTGATACAGGGTCCTAGAAATTTAAAGGATCAAATAAACCCTTATAACTTCCAGAGAAGCCTGACCTATTGTCAGTGGGAGATCCTCATTTGATTCCCACAGGAAACAGCATCTACACCCGCCCTTGCACCTTAGTGTCAAACAGGCATTCTGGCCCTATAAACACATCAAGTCCATCAGATAGAGATGCATTCCTGTAAAGTTTAATGGAACCTCCTGCACAACTGACAGAGCTGCATAAGACAACTCTCTCTCTCATCAATGGATTTGTTCTGCACTAGAGGCCTTTTAATTCACTCCAAAAATTACACTTTTGTCAGATAGCCTTAATGTTGGAAATTGCCATAATTTGCATTATATTCCCTACAATTATTGTCTTCATTACCCTATTGCTTTGCTCAACCAATTTGTTTTGGCATTGGGCCCCTGGACACACTCTACTCCTGCTAACCAGTGGTAAAGTGCTTATGCTTTCCCTTCTGAACATGGTCAAATTAGAATACACCCAAGTGGCACATTATATTTAAAGTCCCTTGTAAATGGTACTACATGTACCCATGGTCTGAAAGTTAAGTGCTACTAGTGGACAGCAGCATTCATTGTGCTTCCCACTAAAGTAGCACTGTAAGACATGTCTCAGGCCTACCACTGCAGTCTGATAAGGTAACCCAAGCTAGCTTTGGGTTACCTTATAACACGTAATATGCGATAATGTTAAGGAGCAGATAGAGATATACTTCTTCCTCTTATTGAAATTTTAATTTGAAATCCTCTTGAAATTATATGTTGGATTTTAAATTAAGATACTATTCTGAAAATTACACTTTAAGAAAGTTGTACAGTGTCAGGTGACTGCTAATGGCTCTCCTGTGATGTGGTGTGCATTCCTTCCTCACAGGGAACAAAAGAGCATGGGGTCTTGTACTGTCCTTCCTGAGATTCCACCACTTTCCTGACTCCTGCAGCTGCCTTCCCTGCCATTTTCAAATACAATTCACACCTAGACCTGCCCGCCCTGAGCCCCCTAGAAAGATAAGCAAAATCCTTCCCAAACCCAGGGGAAGAACTGACCAGAATCAATTTAGGTTTATACAATGGTTGTGTCCTTCTTCCCCCCACACACGCAGGCTGTCACCAGGTATACAAGTGGCACCTTCAGAATCTCTCATTAGAACACTCCTGGACCTGAGAAGAAGCACTGTCCTGCTGTCTGATGAAGGAAGACTGGACCTAATTGCCTTAAACCCAGGACCCCAGAAGTGACTCCAAGGGTCAGTTACCTGACCTTTTGTTTGAGATACAGGCACACAATAAGCTTCCAGAGGCCCTTCTTGCTTTTCAGCTGACATGTACTATATAAACCTGACCTGGTTCCCTATGCTGGCCCCTTTGGGAGTGAGTCCTGAACCTTTGAGTGCTGTCCTCCAGTTCCTTGACCCTTGGCCGGAGTCAGTGTGTACTCATTGCTGTTTAACTGAAGGTTCCATCAGCTCCACGAAGCCACGCAGCTCCGAACCAAAGGTTTTATTGGAACTGACGCAGAGCCCTTCAGAGCATTGCACACAGCTTCACCAGATGATACGTCGAGTGAGGCAAAGCCTCGCAGAGCCACCCAGCACAGATTCTTTCTGAAAGTTGAACCAGGTCCAACACTGAGCGACGCTGTGCCCACAGAGCCACTCAGCTCCTACTCTAAAGCTTCATCAGATCTGGCGGTGAGTGACATGAAGCTCCGTCAAGCTTCACCGGGCAGGTGCAAGCTTCACCAGATGTGACGGCGATCCACACAGAGCTCCGCAAAGCAATGCAGCACAGACCCCGCATCAAGTATTGAAGGTACAACTCTCAGCATGGCAAACTCTGTCCCGAATTCAGGCCAAGCGCCATCATGGTCAGCCTGAATTTGTGACTTTGTCCCGGTCTGGCGTGACCAGCTATCAGCAGCTGGCAATTCGTACTTTTTGCTGCTATTTTCACCTTGAATTTTCAAAATGCATTGCTCAGGTTCTACTTATTGGTGTCACTTTATTTATTACAATATCCTCTATTTTTCTAAATTGGTATGGCACTATTCTTGTGTTGTGTTCTCACTTTATTACTGTTTGAATGCTGCATAAATACATTACAGATTGCCTTTAAGTTAAGCCTAGCTGCTTTTGAGCCAAGTTACCAGAGGTTTATTTAGTGACTTTTGCGGTTCACCTTGAGGAGAATAGTGTTTAATATTTGACTGGGGCTCTCATCCGACTCAACTACTAACCCAGTTTCTTACAATAAGTGATTCAACTTTACATAAATAGACTTCATGAGCTGGCTCCATACAGTTATCTGAGGCAAGAGACAATATTTTATTGTGAAATTAGATATATTTTTAATTAAAAATGAATCAATGACCCTTTCATACCCAGAATGGAAATCTATGAAATTGTTCTGAATTTGTTATTGTTTTGCATGCTCACAGAAGTGCCAGAGGCAGAAAAAAGAACACTGTCCTGTTCTGAATATTTCATGGCGCTGAACGCAATAGTAGGTAGAGTGCACTGGTTGTCTATATGAATCGTGCTTTTTTTTAGCTTTGCAATATACTTGGATCACATTATTCTTGTTAATGGCTAAAAGGTTTCACAAAGTATGCATTTAACCAATGTACCCCCAGGCGGCGGAGTTAGGGCATTTCATCCATTTGAACTGAAATTGGCCCTGAAGCCATGTGGACCCCACCTCCACGAATGATCATAGAGTGCCTGCAGGCCTGGGATAAAAGGCTTTAGGGCAGTGTTTCCCAAACTGTGAGTAGCAATGAGCGGATTTGTAGTGGGTCGTGAAAGTCTAAGAAATAAATACAAATGTCTTTAACTTCAAAGACAGAGGTCAAATGTTAGGCCATGTCTTCTGACAACATGATGCTTATTTTTTTAACACTTTAGTGTTTACAAACTGCTCTCACTTTGCAGTCAGAGAAAGGCATATAAAGTGAAGTATGTGACAATCTTTTGGGGGTACAGAGAGTGTAAACAGTGGGGCTGTAGCACACAACATAATGTAAATGAACCGTACATATTCAGCAATTAATAAAGCAAACAATAATGCAAGTAGTGTAGTTCTGAAGTGTTATGGAAGCACATTTTTTAATAGGATCAAAACAATTTAAGACACTTTACTTGATGAGGTACAAATGATAATATTTCACTGTAGCACGATATCCACACATTATCAGTTGTGTGCCATATAGTTTTAATGTGCAAAGTTAGTGGCCATTTCAGTGAAAAATGTGCTGTCTGTAAATGACAGTGCGCTACGACACGATGCTTTAAAATACATTAAAAATCTCCCCCCAACCCCTTTGACATTAAAGCTAGGTGAGCCATGCAAGTTTGTCGTTCTAAAAAAAAGGTTGCGGTTCGAAAAAGATTGGTACCCAACGCTCTAGAGTCCATTCGTCCACAGGTGACAACTCCGTCAGAGGCTGCAGTGGTGCTGGAACAATTTTCAGAGTATGGGTTCTGCCATCAATGTTACATCCCTGAACACACAGGAATTGTGAAAAATTCAAGTGTTACACAAAGAACAGGTATAGCAAATGATCCATGCCCATTCATGGTGAGGGTGTAGTATGT
The DNA here is from genome assembly GCF_964261635.1 of Lissotriton helveticus. Classification (NCBI taxonomy): domain Eukaryota; kingdom Metazoa; phylum Chordata; class Amphibia; order Caudata; family Salamandridae; genus Lissotriton; species Lissotriton helveticus. Next base: position 1,765,400,844 of record NC_136065.1, read on the forward strand.
AGATGGTGGTGCATTGTGGAGCACCCTCTTGAAAGTATATTTCTAAAGCATGGTGTGGTACTGCACTGTCATATATGGACAGTGCATTCTCCATTGAAATTGCCATCAAATTTTCAAAGACATCCAGTTTTACTGATAACCCTATATAGTGCGCAAACACCAATCTATGGAAATCAGGTTTCAGTGAATATGTGTCATACAGACATTTATTAAAAGTGATAGTTTTAAACCTGATCTTCCAAGCATTAATGTCTTACCCCACAAGGACAATAAGCAAAAAAATTTGGAGGTACCCCTGGTTTTGTGCAACAGGGAGGGGGATTCAAACAGTAGAAATATGAAGGAAACCCTGTCTGAAAAGACAGCCAATAGCTGGTGTAAGAACTACTGGGGGTGGTCTGGGTAAGGGGGGGATTAATTATCCACCAATCTGTAAATGGTACAGGCGTACCTACTAAGTAGCACAGTTACAAACCATTTAAATGAACTTGTGAACACACTCGAATATACCAAACAGAAAAGTTTTGTGTCTTTAAAAAAATAATCAAGAATGATTTATTTACCTCCCAATGGGGTTACAATCTAACATATTATCACAATATTAAAAAGAATTTAAAAAAAACTCATAACATGGTTATACAGTCATATATAAAAAGTCAAAATTTAATCAAAAACAGTCGACGCAGCGTTTCGGTGCTTTTTTCTTTTTTCACACCTTCTTCAGGACTTTACAACATTTTGACTCCATTGTTTCTAAAAATAAATAAAAACATTTAAGTATTTGTGCTGGAAAAATGGGAAGGATGATTGATGACTGATAAATCCCCCCCTTACCCAGACCACCCCCAGTAGTTCTTACACCAGCTATTGGCTGTCTTTTCAGACAGGGTTTCCTTCATATTCCCACAAGGACAATGCCATTAGTGAACTAACAGGAAAGTCAGGAGCCATGTAAACCTGAAACATGGCCTACATTCTTCTTATAAAAACAGCAGCATTATAGAATATTAAATCAAACTTTAGAGGTGCTTGTACAGTGCAGAATCAAAACTCATCTATTCAAAAGAGCTCTCACATGTGATGATAAAGAAAATCAGGACCTATGAAATAAAGTGTTCCCTAGGACCACACAATTTGGAGAAGCAGGTAAGCCAGCATTGATTCCTGGTTATCTGATTTAACATTTGGAACACAGCCTCCAGATTCCACAGAGATATATATCTGTCTCCCTCTCCCGTTGAACATCAAAAGTCACCGTTTTGTCTTTTAATTTTTGACTCAGACTTAGCAGACCCAACTTTGGGCTCCCAGACACAACTGCCAATCCAAAAATGCACTTATTTTAGAGGATGTCAGACCCCAAACAGCCCTCTGAAGCTAAACTCCTGGTCACAAAGTCATTAGGTATGGGGGTTGTATTAAGCTTGAATTAACTTTAAAACTTTGCAGTCTTGACGCTCACAAGGAATGGGTTTAGGCAAGTATACAATATGGTTTCTTTTTATATCAGACCCCAAAAGCCTTTGATAACAAATGCTGATTAGCAAAACAGTCTCTTACTTCTGAACCATGGAATTATCATTTTCTAGAAAGTGAAGAATGGAGGTAAAGCCTTGTTGCAGGAGTTGCTCGAAGTGAATTTCCTTAAAACGCAGAAGGTAAGAGGCATTTGGCAAAACAGGAACAGTTTGAATAATTAAACATTCCGGTTAGGAGAATAGTTACAGGTTCTAGGTCTGAGGACTGTCTCAATTTACATTGAGTGTGAGGTCTCTTTATAGACAATATTACAAGAAGCAATAAAGGTTTCTGGAGTACTATGTCTGGTCAATGGTTAATACAGGTGGGTCTTGACCTGTGGGGACACAGTGTGGCCAGTGGTGAATGTGTCTAGATGTCCAGCATGGGGAGCGTGTGATCACTCAGTGTACTAGGCCCTGATTGGCTATATGTTCCTAACTCATGTGTCATCTGACAATATGGTGTTTTTAGGAGCGCATACCCCCACCAACTGTGCGTGCTTTATTGGGGCAATCTCCCATGACCATTTTAGTGTTGCTGCACCTATTGGTGGACTTGATCAAGGCTTTGCCTTCCAGCCATGTACCCTTCTGCCTGTGACCCACCAATCAGTATCACGGGCCTAGGTTGCAGGGCCTGCTTGACCACATTCTTGCGTGTCGAGGTAGATGTGAAGGTCAGAACGGGTACTTCTTTCAATGAGGACTATAGTTCCTTTTTTGAGGATATACGCACCAGTATCCATATTAACATCCCCCTAGTTGATTGTCCATATAATTACCTGGGATCAATGTGCAGCAGGCAGTGCCTATCTTGGTGCAGACCTGTCCCTCACTTGCGGTCATTAAGTCCAGCACATATTGGTCCTGCGGGCGGATAGCTCGTATTTCCATCTTGATCAAATTAAGGTCAATCTCAGTGTTGTTCATCATCTTGAGCATCTGCAACTGGGTAATCTGGAGCCAGCAGGTTCTAGCCTTTGTCTGCAATATGAAGAAGGGTATCTCCCTCTGTTCTCAACTGTGCTTCTGTGAACAATCTGAACTCTTCTGGAATGTCTTTGAACTGAGCCCTGCAAAAAGAACAATTGATGGACAGATTGCAGAACAATGTCGTACATTCACCCCAGTACAGAGATCTGGGCCTAAATCTTTTTTTTATTTCTCACCATGCCATTCCAGTTTAGACCCAGCCATATGCAAATCAGTCTTGACCCTGCGCCCAATGGGAACAGTACATCCCGATCTGACAGGCCAGGTCCTCCCTGGACTGGAAACAAGCATACTAGAACCGGTTTTGGGCTTTCAGCCCTCATCAGCCAGGATAGCTTGACTCCAGTGGCATGGCGAGTATGGAACCTACGTCTGGGCCTCCCACTCAGGTTGACAAATGCAAAAAGAACAATTGAAGGACAGAATGCATAACAATGTCGTAGTCCGCCGCTCTCTTTTGGTGAGATTGATGCAGCAAGGTGGTCATTTTCTTTAACAGTTGCTGGTACACCTCTGTTATGTATTCCCTGGAACAACAAGGGTCAGGGTGTGCAGTACCCTCTAACCAGGAACAAGTTGGGTGTAAGCGTGTTCTCCTCACTACCAGTAAAATCCATCAGCATCGAGGTGCTCCATTGGATATCCATAATGTGTAGAATCACTCTGCAGGTAGAATGTGAACCCATTGGAAGCTTTCCTTTGAAACATAAGGAATACAGTGTAAGTTTCCATACAATCAAGGGTTGATCGATCCCTTCTAGCCAAGTGTATCCACCCACCTCACTGTCCCATATTTCCTGACATGGGTTAGCCATACTTTCATTGAACCCTCCCCCATGTAACCATTCCCCTTTTTATCCCAGAGCATGTGAATTCTATGAGACCACTTGTTGTTAAAGAAGACTGCCCCAGATATGCTAATGACAACCTTCGGTCCACAGATGGATGCTGGAGCGGACGTGTTTGTGCACTAAGTTGGGGGTTTTGCTACATCTAGGGATCTCTTCTCTGGGAAATCTCAGGGCCATAGTACCTTTCCCTATGGGGCCCTTCCTACACATCCTGTCCAGCTCTGTTTGGATATCAGTAAGTTCAGTGAAAAGGTATAATGCTGGTGGGGTGGTGTTGTATGCTGGCAGGTTTACAACTACCCTGTGTGGTTCTATCTTGCTGGGTTGGATCTTGACCCTTCTCCTACATAAGTAAAGGTTAATAAGGCACTTTGCTTTGGGGACAACCGTTTGGGACAGGTAAAGCCTACAGGGAAGGATAGAAATAGGGCCTTTTGTAGGTGTACTATGGGTGACGCTAGTCTTGCCGAAACATTGTAGCTCAGCATGGTTATAGGTGCGCGGAAATGTAAGAAGGTGGGGCATGTTGTCATTTGGTTTTGCTGGTGTCTGCCATGTGCCCCATGAATGTGTTTTAATGCTGGTGCATCTCCCTATTCCTGCCACATAGTGAATAACATGGCTGTCCCTCGTGGCCTCAGATACCTAGGTTTGCTATCTCAACCTCGTCTTTGATTTAGAATCTTCCTTTTGGGCTGTTTTTGGGTGTTTTTTACTTTTAATTCATATCATTTTCCTTGAACTGTCCCATTCATTGTTTCCCTTGCCCCACAGACAGAGAGGGTGCGAGGCTGCTCTGTGGTACCCCCCCCCATATACTGCTCCATTGTGGGTGTCAGTAGTTATATCTGACTGTTTCCTGAATGTAGGGTTAGAGCAAAGTTTGCAGACTTTGCTTGGAAGAGGGTTGAATCTAGACAGGGGTGAACCCGATTGCCCTGCAATCCCTCTAGATTGTGGGGGGTAGAGACTTAGGGGCCTCCGACCCTGGCACCCTCTTTCCCTCAAGCCATACCCCTCCTTGGAAGGTGTAGGGAGCCCCCGACTGGAGTCTCGGTCTCATCATTACGCTGAGGTAGGGTAACCAAAATTTTTCCTAAGCCTTGAAAATTGGGACATTTTCACAAAAATGCAAGCAGAAGTACTGTGGGTTCGGTGGGGCTTCCTATAACCCCTTGTAACATGGATTCTGCTCCTACACAGAACTGTGCATGGAGACTTGGAACCTCAGTGAATTAGGGTGTGCCAAAACTCACCTTAGTAACCAAAATCCCCTGCCAGACTAGCAATCAGTGTCTCATTGGTTCTTCCATACCCCCAATGATTATACAACTCAGAACATGGAACTTAGAATACCTCAGGCAATGTGGAACACATGAACACTCTTTCGTTATGCACTCATGCTAGTCCAAAACGGGGAGTAAATGAAGACACGTGCAAGTTTGAAATATTTCTTTATAATGCCGTGTTTTCAGGTGCAGTATCTTAGCTAATACAAGCAGACATATTATAAGCAACAAGATTATGAGCATAGTTACTATTCCATAAAATACAAAAGGAGAAAGCATGTTAAAATGCTAAATGGAAATAGAATAGATTACACCTGGATTTCACACTCCCTTGCTATTAGGTTATTTTATATCTACAGAAGGTCTCTTGGGTTTACAAGGGCGGCCCCATACCTCTGGTCCTAGTAGAAATAGATCACATCATTTTCTACACCAGCTCTCTGCATGTAAATGTTCTCCAAAGTGTGTGCGAGCAGGCCCGTGCAGTGCATTATTAAGCGTGCCAAAATCGGAGGTGGCCACAGCTGCATATATGTTATGTCTAGAACGTGCGCTGATCAGACCGAACAACAACCACTGTGTTGAAATAACCTTGAAGGCCTTGGCACTTACTGTTCAGACAAAGCTTACCAAGCCAAGCTGTTAGTATAGAAAAACATATTATTCTCGTGTGAAGCAAAACAGTCCTCTAGACTTTTGTAATAATGTGTGCCGTGTGCAAAGGCAGCAGAAAGGAAAAATGGCGCTTAAACTCCCCCACCTATCCCTTGTTATCCCCCTTTCCAATAATACTCTCTCTTCTACTCACCGCCCTCTCTCTGACCTCCATTCCACTTCTCCTTCTGACTCACCCGATACGCTAACTCTTACTGCCTTTACGCAACTTTCATCTAACTGTCTGCCCACAAATGATGCCTTTCCTATTTCCACCTCCTGTACACCCTCGCTTTCCAAAAGTGATCCTCCCCCACACTATAATTCCTCCCTTCACCCCCCCCCAGGTTTTCCCCCGTCCTACACACATATGCAACCCCCTCTGTAACCCTTACTCAACCAACTTCCTATTAACTACGGATCCACCACACTCATCAATTCACACGCAATCACTCCTTAATATTGAACTTCTCCTTTCATCCCTCGTTTTAGAACTCTCTTCACTCAGAAACGAGATATCACTCCTTTCTAAAGCCCACTCCCTAGCTCACGCTCACACACTGATCCCCAATAATACACCTTCCCATCACACATCAACATTCATATCAATCCACCCACAAACTGCCCAACTAGTGTTATCACCAACATCAACACTCCTCCTCTCCCTATTAATCACACGACCAGTTCCTTACCCGCTCAACCTTCCTTAAGCGTCCCACCCTACTCCAACCCTACTTTCCCGCCCCTACCAGATACTTACCCGATAACCTCGGGAGTTAAGTTTTTCACGAATTTACCTACCTCTCCCTCACCATCCTCGTCCTCTATCCCCCTTACTCATCAGTCCCGGTTCTCCTAGGAACGAGCAGACTCCCCCTTCATCCACCCTCACTTAGGCCACCCCAACAACTTAGACCCATCCCCCCCTGTCCCCCACCCAACTACCAGACCCCACTCCCCTCTGTTGCATGTTGATCAACTGCCGATCCGCCTCCTGCCACGCAACTGAGATTGCGGAAACCATTCTCAGCGAAAACATAGACATCGCATTCCTAACTGAAACCTGGCTCACTGCCCACTCCACCCCTATCCTCGACTTGCTTATTCCCCCATGTTATTCTATCATTAAGAAAGATTGAGTTGAGCAAACAGGAGGAGGCCTTGCCCTAATCTTTACAGTTGAACTTAACATCTCGCTTATACAGCTGCAAGACCCCTCATCCTTTGAATACCTCTGCGCCGATCTCATTATTCCTAGCTCCCCCTCCATTCGGTTGCACACTATTTACCACCCCCCTGGGAATAGTATCTCTTTTACTGAAGAGATGTCTGATCTTATTATTCAATCATCGCTCTCCCACTCCAAGAATCTCTTCCTTGGTGACTTCAACATCCACTGGCACAAAAATGATGAACCTGCTGTCATCCTATTTAAGGATGCCATGGACATCACCAACATGACACAACTCTGCAATTCCCCTACTCATACCAAAGGTGCCACCCTTGATGCTATTTTGACTAGCAAGGATCTGGCCTCTATCTCTAATATACTTCCTGTCGACTGGTCTGATCACCACCTTATCCTCTTCACCTTGAATAGCTCCATTACAAACCCTGCCCCCATCAACACGTTACCTTTGAAACTAACATGCAACCTTCACCGTATCCCACCTGGCGAATTGGAATCCTCAATTAAAACATGCCTACTTCTCCCCCCTCTCTCTGACAGCACCAATGACTTAACCAAGCATTATAATAATTCTATTCTTAAAGCCCTCGGTCAAATTGCTCCAATTAAACTCAAGCAACAAAAAATCAACCCTCCTGAGTCATGGTTCAATTCCGAACTCAATAATGAAAGACGGGCCCTCAGACAAACTGAACGTGTTTGGAGGAATCATCCCTCCTCTGATAATCTGGCTCTCCTTAGAACTGCAAGAGTCCATTACAAAAAACACATCTTCAACGAAAACGCCTCCTTTCTCCGATCACAACTTGTCCAGGCTAGAAACCGCCCCAGAGAACTCTTTAACATCGTTAAAAAACAAACGTCTTCTGGCCCTCCTAAAATATTAGTCTCTAAGGAAAGATACAAAGAAATTGCCAGCTTCTTCACGAACAAAGTCAACAAGATAGAACTATCATTCTCCTCCCCCTCCTTCTCACTCCAACCTCCCCTCAACCAACACACACTCACCAACACTCCTAACTCACTCTCCTCCTCCTCCTCCCTTCCCACCCCCCCTCAATCCATCCCCGCTCTCCCCCAACTGACTCTTCTTCTAAGGTCCACCCTGCTGAAAATAACGCTTCATGGAGTGAATTTAGTCCAGTTTCTGTAACCACGATTATCAACATCATTTCCAAACTTAAACCTTCCTCCCATACCAAAGATCCTCTCCCCGCCCATCTGGTTCAAGAACTCAAATACATCATTGCCCCTATCTTGACCAATATTATCAACTCCTCTTTTTCCTCTGGCGTTGTCCCTGCCTCCCTTCAGCTTGGCCAAATCTCCCCCATTCTTAAAAACAACTCGGCTGACCCTAATGACCTTAACAACCTACGCCCTATCTCCAACTTTCCTTTCCTCTCTAAGGCCCTTGAAAAATGTGTCCTGTCCCAATTAGAGAACCATATCTTCTCCTTTAATCGCCTGGACGTTTTCCAATCAGGTTTTAGAAAGGGATGCAGCACCGAAACTGCTATGTTAAATATCACAGATGATATCCATCGCTCCCTAGACAAAGGTGAATCATCACTACTAATCCTACTTGACCTCTCGGCTGCTTTTGATACTGTCCACCATCCCACCCTTCTCAACACTCTCAAAAATCGATTTGGCTTTGTAGGCACTGTATTCAATTGGTTCTCCTCGTTCCTTCAAAACAGATCACAGCAAATCAAGCTCAACCACTACCTCTCTAATCCAAAACCTGTCTCACTCAGTGTCCCTCAAGGATCCATTTTCTCCCCAACCCTATTTAATCTTTTCATGGAACCACTCACTCTCATTCTCAAACAAGCCAAAATCAGTTACCACCTTTATGCTGACGACACCCAGCTATACTACAAGATCAAATCACACAATGACATTCTTCACCTTAATGACACCTTGACTAGAGTTCAAGCATGGTTCCATCTGAATTAATCTAAAACTGAATCCGAAAAAAACTGAAATCATCCCTTTCACTCCCAAAAACAATTCCCTTCCCATTCACCTCTGGATCAACGACATCAAAGCACTTAATTACTCCCTCTCCACCTCTAATTTTGTTAAATCCCTAGGCATCAGCATCGACCAGAATCTTAACCTCATCCCCCAAATTAAAAATGCAGCCAAAAGTGCTCTTTTCACCTTTCACCACCTCAAAAAAATCACACCTTTTATTCCAGCTGATGATTTTAAAACCGTTGTCCAATCGCTTGTCCTTTCCAGGATTGACTATGGTAACGCCACACTTGCCGGCACCCCTAAAGTCCATCTTGCACCGATTAAATCTGTTCTCAATCTAGCCGCTGGACTTATCTACGATTGTAAAAGATTTGACCACATCTCCCCCGTCCTCAAAAATCTCAACTGGCTCCCAATAGAAGGAAGATCCACCTACAAGATTGCCTGTATCACTCACAAAGCTCTTCACCAAAACACCCACTCTTACCTTGCAGTCAAACTACAGAAAGCAGGGTGCTCCAGGTCCCCGAGGAGTACTAACTCCCTTGTCCTAATCCCTCCCAGACTCAAATGTAAAAAGACCCAAGCCCAGGTATTCTCTGGTAACGCTCCTACGATTTGGAACTCTCTCCCCAAAGATCTTCGCTGCAACCTCTCTTACCCTCTCTTCAAAAAGGAACTCAAAGTACTTCTTCTCAACAAATATTGGGGTATCTAATGCTTTTGATTCTGAACTTGCTCACTCTTTACTCTTCCCCTGCCCACTCCTTCCCCACACCCTCTCCCCCGTTTCATTCTCCCTAACCTCCACAACAGCCCCTTCTCTCTGATCTTTAAACCTTCATCTTCCCCTTTAATTATCTCTGTTTCTTTGCTCTCATTGCTCTTCTAAATGCATTGCTATATCCCTTGTAAATTCTCTGCACATTGTTAATTGTTTTTTATTATTATGTTTTACCTTCCCTGAAAAGCGCTCTGATACTCTTGGGTCCAGCAGCGCTATATAAAACCTTTGAAATAAATAAATAAATAAATAAATTAAATAAGCTCATGCTAACTTAACACAGTGTAAATGCAGGGCTCAACCCCATGACACCCCCCCTTGATCCGAACACGGATAAGACAAAGGGCAAATTTGGAAAGCAGAGTTCAAGAATGACTGTCAGAACCAAGTTTAAATTGCCACAAGGAAAAACCGGAACAATAAACACCATCATTTGAATACACTTCAAATCGAACAATTCTAGCCTTGGACATAATGAAGTCAATAGGTTTGGTCCAAAAATTGAAACTGAGAGAAGAGAAAAAATAAATAAAATAAAAAAAAAATCCGATGTCCAACTCGTGACCTCGGTCATGGAAGAAAGAGAGAAGCCATTCAATCCATCTATGTATATGCAAAAAATGTAGCAACAGCCTCCAATAGGAAGTCACTGTTCTCATCCGAAAACATGTCAGCCATCCAATTCAACAAAGGGAAAGAACATACATGTTCCTCAATTACCGGAGCCTCTAGTACCATCAGAGGGAAACTCGGTGTTTCTTCAATGAAGCTGCGTGCCAAGAAATCTTGCGCCGCTGCAAAAACATTCCAACATTCCAGGACACCATGCATCGCTGCAAAGGGCATAATCCCTCCGCCAGAACAGAGCAATTCATGAGCAACTAAGGGGCTCATAAGCTGATCATAATCATGGACAGCTTGGTATTATTATCCCAACCAGAATATTCTTCTAGTTCAGGAAAAGAAGGAGCATTCAATTTTTTAGTAGTAGCCAATCCAAAGCAAGTAGTTTGTGAAATTGTAGAAGTAAAAAACAACATATGGTTCGGAATGAGGCATGCACTGTGCAAAGCCTCAGTGCCTTGCACTTGCCAATTTTTAGAAACCCAAACTGATTTAAGATCAATAGTATCTTTCCACAGCTCGTAACCCCAAACTGCTAATTTGTCTAAAAAGGACTTCGAATACAATAATTTTGTGTGGGTAAGTCTAACCTTGGAAGTGGACTTTTCGGTCATTTTAAAATAAAACGCATTGGGATTTGACTGGTTAAAATCAGTAAAGTAAGTGAACCTCTTTAAAAGAGTAGTGGAACTGCCTTGTACAGGAGCGGAACAATGCTCCCACTGGGTATAATAAACAGTATTCCTCCTGGTATTTGCTTTATGCAGGTAGTGATTGCCAAAATGTTGATAACAAAACAAATCACCATAATTTGCGGAATCCAGATGCAAATCTTCAGCATCAAAGGCAGCATAGTATTTCAAATCAGAAAACAAAGCTTCAACGGCCTGAACATCCCAATCATCAGAATGTATATTTTGTTTAATTATATCCCCCATTGAAACCCTTAGGACATTTGGGACATTTATAACCTCAGTGGGCCCATGGATTTGAAATCTAATAGCATCCTACACAATCCCATCTAAGATGGGCCAAGCAGTAATGTTAACAAAAGCCAAGTCCCTTTTCAATCTGTGCGATAAGCAATGGGGAGCCAATGTTCCATAAATATGTTGAACGCATGTTCTCTCTTCAACATAATGTCCGTTGACAAGGCAGAAAAAATACACTACAAATCCAATAGACATGAACAGGTAAATCGAAAAAAGTACCAACCAAATGTAGGTCCAAGGAGGAATCAAAAAATGTTTTTTAAACAGGGCTGCAAGAACTGAAACCTTGGAAGGGGTCTTCGATGTGTGAGAGTCAGTGTCAAATGAAAATCTGGATTCTGTAGCCAAACAAGTTTGCAAATCAGGCATCGATAAGTCAGTGGGGGAAGTATATTTAGTCTGATCAAGGTGAGCACCAGGTAGTGTGCTCAATAAAGGACTTGAAACTGCAGGAATGCCGAGGGCAACATCAGGCCTGGGATTAGGATCCGGGGCCAAAACAGAATTTCTCAAAATCGATGGACATGAGACTGCCGGAGTCATACTAAGAAGAATCGGCCACTCTGTGTAGTTTGACATTGTCAATGGAGATGTACCTTTGTTCCTTACGACCTGTTCTTGTGCCCTTCACTCCAAGCACTGGAACTGGAGCTCGATATGAGGGACCAAATTCTTTCTTGTTTTCGATCTTCTCTCAAGCCAGTTCACCAACTTGGGGTAGCCAGCCAAGTACCAGAATCTGCAACGCAGCTTCAGATGTGCAGGGCAAGTGTTCCTTTGCAAGACTGTCTCTTGTCTTTTGTAGATCCAGTAAAACATTGCAATGTTCATCTACTGCCGCCTGGTCTAGACCGTCAAGGTCCGGGACAAACATCTTGATACCAAAGAGAATTTCGTAAGGGGTCCGCCCACCTAGAGACCTTCTAGGGAGATTATTAAGAGCACGCTGCATGCTATTGAGGTGGGCTAGCCAGTTCCTGCCAGTGCCTATAACTCTAGCTGTCAAAGACTGCTTTAAATCTCAGTTCATTCGTTCCACAACACTATTACCCTCAGGTCTGTATGGAGACGAAAACTTGACTTGGACCCCCATCGAAGTCATGGCATCCTTATATGCCTTAGAGGCGAAAGCAGGACCCTGATCCGAACGGAAGGTACCACAGGCAAAAATCCCTTCAAGGTCATGCAAGTCTCTTATGGCAGTTCGCGAATCAGCGCTGCGATGTGGCCAGACCCACACAAAGCGTGTGCATGAATCAACTGCTACTGAGATGTACTTATACGCAGTATCAGAAGAAAAAGGACCGCAGTGATCTAAGTAAACCCAACCAAGTGGCTTATTAGAAATGTACAACTGTGTCTGGGGCGGACGCAGAGCAGTCGAAGGTTTAATCTGCTGGCAAATGTCACATTGCAGGACATGATCAAACGTCTGTTTGTACAGTCCCCGCCACCAGAAACGTTGTTGTAACTGAGATACAGTAGCCGAAACGCCCGCATGCGCAGACGCAACACCTTCATAGGCAGCTGTAAACAGTATGGACCTGCAGTCCGCGTTGGGAATTAATCTTTCAACAACGTCCGGTATTTTCACATAAGGAACTTTATCAGGACTTAAGTGATATGAATACTTCGAAGAGAACCCCTTAGGATATTTACTTTCCTTCTCAGTCGCGGCTACAGCCGCCAAGATATCCTCATCAATCTTACTTTTGGAACGTGTAACTGCTGCAACCAAATATGTCGATACTGCTGATTTTGCGGCCTCATCGGCCAAAGAATTGCCAACAGCGTGAACTTCCACGCGCTGATGACCGAGAGTGTGAATTACATACATGAGTGGCAACTGCTCTTTAAGCTCAGCCACTCGGGCCCAGATCATTTTATGTTTTATTGTGCTACCTTTGGAGTCACGAAAATCATTCTGAATCCAGGTTTTCATTGTAAGACTGGCCACAGTAGTAAGAATCACTCACAATAAGAGTCGTCACACCAGGATCAGCATACTCCAACGCAAGCATCAGAGCATGGAACTCTGCCAACTGTGTGGTACAGCCACCTAAAGTCTGCGTGTGCACGACTTTGGACTTGAATTCATCATGGTACCTACCATTATGGCGCAATCTGAAACGTATGCGTGCTTAGACCCATGCTCAACTTGCGCTGAACCATCAGTGTATATGATACAATAGAAATTCTCCAAAGGTCGCACAGTTAATGGCTCAGGATGAAGAAACTCATACTGCAAACACTCCTGTGACTGTAAGGAGGCATCAAAAATAAATGTGACATCTGGAGACGTCAAAGATGCTGCCCATTGTATCCACCGTGGGTGCAAAGCTTTAGAATTTGGTACACTGGCCTTCGTCAGTGCCTCTAGTGCAGGATACGGGGTAACAACCAACATGCGTTTTCCCTGCGACAGTGCACGTTCCTTAGAAATCGCCATTTGCACTGCTGCTGTCAAAACCTTTTCCACAGTGGAAAACCGCATTTCAGCCGAAGTGTACAAGTGTGACTTGTAAGCAATAGGTACTGTGTCTCCTTCGTTAAAAGTAAGGTAAGTGAAACCCACCGCCCCAGGGATGATTCTTATCACCAGGTTGGTGTGGTTATCACAAGTCAGTAAGAATTTAGATTCTAGATGATCAGCCTGCAAAGATTGCAAAATGGCTGAATGTTCAGGCAGCCAGCACGATTTGCTGAAAGTTGGTTGTATCAAAGCATACAAAGGCTTGATACGCTGGGCATATTCGGGAATGTAAGTACGCCCGAAATTCAAAAATCCCAGCAAGGACTGTAATTTTTTCAGAGTTGTAGGAGCACGCAGCTGTGCGCATTTCTCCAAGAAGTGAGGAGTCAATCCTCGACCTTCATTGTTGAGCTCGTAGCCCAGGAACAACACTGTGTACTCTGTGTACATTGTGCAACGTGAGACTTTGCAAAGTTAAATTTGTAACAGAAGTCCGCAAAGTTACAAATTATGCAGTCAGCACAACACAGATGCGCCCAAATTTCGTCATCTGTGAGATAGATGTCATGCACATACAAACACGCATCTGGGTCAACTCTCTCCAAGAGAGACGATACGGGCAGCACACACACCTGGACTATTCTTATAGCCCATAGCCAGGCGTTTAAATTGGCGTTGTTGGCCGCCACAGGTAAAACTGGTCCATTGGGAACTTAGATCATCCAAATTATGGGCAAAAAAAACGTTAGATATGTCAAAAGTGGTTTTAAAAAGTTTTCGCACAAGGCCATCCACGAGAGCAGAGCCGTGGGTATCCTGTACTGCACAGGTATGGCAATGCGAGTTTAAATGACAGTAATCCAATACCAAACAGTACGAACCGTCTGGCTTGGTTACAGTAAAAAGTGGGTTTTTCATCGGTGACACGCAAGTTCCAATTACACCTTGATATTCCAATTGTTCAAGGATTTCCGCAACAGAAGCCTTAGCTTCACGCCGGATGGGATATTGAGGTTGAGGCTGTGGCATAGACCGTAACGGAATCTTGCGGTGCGGGGAAAATTTATCCCAACCACAGTGTGTACGGTACAGAGCCGGCGCAAGGGCTTTAGCCCCCTCTTCTGCAAAATTCACCGCATGCTCCTTCGAGACTGTGTGCACAAAACTAGGGAGGATCGCCTCCTCCCCTCTCGGAGCCGCGAGAACAAAAGGTGGGGGCCAGTCTGCTTCCGCTAATAAAATGTCATAGGTAGTTGTAAGATTTTCCCAAAATACCCCTTTTATGGTACGTTGTATGTCACCTTCAATTAAAAGGACTATTTCATAAAGTCGATCAGGGGGAGCTACTCTGGTATCAGCTGTCTCTACAACAACATATTGGTCAGTCGCTGTCACCTTCAGTAGTGGATGCAGGGCCTCTCGCACAATGGTAATCTCGGCCGTGCTGTCCAACAACGTCAGCGCCCAAGTCTGATTCCAAAGCTGCGTTCTCACTATCTGTGGCATATCTCGCTGTTAAAGGGGCAACTTTCTTTTTCTGAAACTGGGGTCTTTTCTGTGAAGAATCGCCCTGCTTGCCTTTTCCGTCTTTCGGGCGAGGTTGGTCGCGACTTTGCTGGCCACCCGACCTCTGCTGCCGCCTCCACCACCGGACGATGAGGCCGATGAGTCCTGTAAAGAACGAGGAGAGTGTTGATCAGGAACCTGAAATCTATCAGGCGACCTAATCGTACTGCGGTCGTGCAAATCATAAACACGCTCAGTAGACGCAGGCACTGGTGACGGGGGACGGGACTCCTGATTCTGTTGCTGTTTACCCTGTTTCTTATTTCTGTTCCAATTTTACTTTGGAGCTTTGGGTTGTACGTCTGTTTCAGACTTTGCACCCTGGGTTTGCTTCTTATCTTTAGCAGTAAAGGGCTTGACACCTAAACTATTGCGGTGAATAGTTTTTTATGCAGCCGTAATAATCCTCGGTAACTGTCGGGGTTTGTCGGCATCGGGGACATCGCGTAAGGCATTAGCCACTTCAAAGTTCATCGCATCTCCCTTTATATTAGAAAGGACTGGATCGGAAACTATATCAAATGAGCCCACGAGTCTCATTCCCAATTCCACCACAGCGTCAGGTCCGTGTTCATTGTGAACACGCTTAATGACTGTTGGAAGGACAGCCATTGACGGAGTGCCGAAGCACCTAGTATACACCGCCGCAAAATTTCTACCCCATGACTCACAGTCACCGGCTTCCGGTACCAAATCCTTTGGTAAACTAATTGTAAGAATCCTGTGTTTTTCTACGGGACTCGAATTAGGAAAAACTGCCTCCAGCTGGTCAATTTTTTCGGCAAGCCAAAAAGGCATATCATCCTTATCTTGGGGACGCTTGCCCATCACTGCATTGACCATCACAGGACTAAGCTTCATTCCGCTCGGTCCAGCTGGAGGGGCCGCAACATCATTGGCCCTGCCCTGGAAATTGTGGGTAATATATTGAACTAGGGCCCAAATTACACTAATAGAAGAGTCATATAGGGTCCGTAACTCAGCAACGGGGACACAGAGAAGAAAAAAACACAATGTAAAACTTAGTAGCACAACTGGGTAGCAAATCGAAAGGAAACCGTTTGAAAAGATTCAAGCTTGAAAAGACCTATGTAACTTTAGGTAGGTTTGTCCGGCACCACTGTTATCCGGAAACAATAGCGAAGGGGTTAAGGACTGAGTGAAGTACTACTCAAGTGGCATGTAATAAGACCACCATTGTTGGGCGCCATGTAGCAGGGATTCTGCTCCTACACAGAACTGTGCATAGAGACTTGGAACCTCAGTGAATTAGGGTGTACCAAAACTCACTTTAGTAACCAAAATCCCCTACCAGACTAGAAATCAGAGTCTCATTGGTTCCTCCATACCCCCAATTATTAGACAACCAGGAACTTAGAATACCTCAGGTAATGTGGAACACATGAGCACTCTTTCATTATACACTCATGCTAGTCCAAAACGGGGAGTAAATGAAGACACGTGCAAGTTTGAAATATTTATTTCTAATGCCATGTTCTCAGGCGGAGTATGTTAGCTAATACAAGCAGACATATTATGAGCAACAAGAATATCAGCATAGTTACTATTCCATAAAATACAAAAGGAGAAAGCATGTTAAAATGCTAAATGGAAATAGACTAGATTACACCTAGATTTCACGCTCCCTTGCTATTAGGTTATTTTATATCTACAGAAGGTCTCTTGGGTTTACAAGGGCGGCCCCATACCTCGGCCCATACCTCTGGTCCTAGTAGAAATGGATCCCATCATTTTTTACACCAGCTCTCTGCATGCGAATGTTCTCCGAAGTGTGTGTGAGCATGCCCGTGCAGTGCATTATTAAACGCCAAAATCAGAGGTGGCCACAGCTGCATATATGTTATGTCTAGAACGTGCGCTGATCAGACTGAACAACAGCCACTGTGTTGAAATAACCTTGAAGACCTCGGCACTTACTGTTCAGACAAAGCTTACCAAGCCAAGCTGCTAGAAGAGAAAAGCATATTATTCTCGTGTGAAGCAAAACAGTCCTCTAGACTCTAAACATTTTTAATAATGTGTGCCGTGTGCAAAGGCAGCAGAAAGAAAAAATGGCGCTTAAACTTCTAATAAGCTCATGCTAACTTAACACAGTGTAAATGCAGGGCTCAACCCCATGGCACCCTGAAAGATCAGCCAGGATGGATGACCCAAAAATAGAAACCTGGACTGTCCGATTGGAGACCCTACACCAAGGGGCACCTAGGATTATCAACTCTGCGTGTGGAGAGGGCTAAGAAGTTTTAAGAACTTACCATCCTAGGTGCGAGAAGAACATTGGTTCCTGACTCTGAGGATAGCTTCACTGATAACTGAAAGAGAGGCTCCCAGCATTGATTTGGAGCCGAAGGAAATGGGGAACTATTGACTTGGTAATTGGAGCACATCCCACTAGACTTAGGCTGTAGGACCTAGGTGTTGGCCTTTTAAGCAGATTTCTTTTCCTGCCCTCTCGTCAACTGCCCTGGGACATGGCCAGCAAGCCTTGCCCTGGGGAGTCAGCCAGCAGAGTGGACACTAGTTTTCTGTGGGCGCTTTAGGAAATCTGGCTATTCTGTTTTTCCATTGACTCATCGATGATACCAGGACTTGATATGGATATCTTATTGAAATGGCCCACAATAACCCTGAGTTTCTGGAAATAATAAAAACTTGTGGCTGCCCGAATACAGTCTGTGATCTTTTCAATTCTGGAAAAAGGAGGAAGGGGATGCTCTTTGTCTTTACAATCGGAGGTGAACTGCTGGGGATTAGGGTATTGGTAATGTTATTTCCTGTCTTCGTCTACTGAGGGGGCCTCCTTTAATGTTAATTTTGGCTTTGTGATTGCGAGAAGGCAGTGCCTCTCTACACTGTCACCCCACTCTGCTGAGGTTGTGGCCCCAGTCCCATTTGCACTGGATTCCCTGTTTGTGGCTGCTACTTCTTCGTGCTTGTCCAATTGTTGGACCCCTGCTACAGTTCTGTGGCGACTGGCAGACCTCCATGTGGCTGAGTGTAGGGCACGGTCTGATAACCCAGTGTTTGGTACTGAGGAGGGTCGGTCAAGGCGGTTTATGGCATTTGGCCCTGGTTAAGGGACCTCTGCTGTTTCTGCTGCTCATTGTATGCCTCTAACCCGCATCTCTCTACCAGGTAACCCCACCTCTGGCAATAGTTGCACTGACTATGGTCTGGCTGCAACCAGCCTCCCAGGCCTCTTCTACCATAGACTGTTTGGAACCCTCTGGAGTTTTGCGGTGCAGCCCACATTGAGACTGGTGCAATCTTCATGGGTACAGCCAGTGCTGCCCCCTTGAGGGAGGTCTTTTTCCTCTTATGTTGAGCAAGCTTTGCTGTGTCTCTTTGGGCCTGCTCCGCTTCTCTCTATCCTTCTTTTGCTTCTTCATATGGCAGTGGTGTATATGAACTTGTATCTCCCACCAGGGTTTGGTATCTAACTCAACTATGCTGTCTAGCATAGCCAGCTTTGTATCTCGCTGGGTAACTCTTTCTTAGGAATATTGTAAAAAAATGTGACTTGTTAATCTGTATATGTCCACAAATGTCCAGTTTCTTGTCCCCATCTCACCTCCATTCTATTCAGGAAATCGTTTAGGCTTTCTTCTGGCTTCATGGTCTCTGCCATTAGCCCTCCTACATCTGGACAGTCAAGGAATATTTCTCTCAAGGCGGTCCAGACTCAGTGCCTGTGCGTATTAACCACAGCCCGTCATGCTGGGTGTCTGTTTGTGAGATTGCTGGAATGCGAGCATGGGCGAACACCATGTTCGTCTGCTCCTCAATTAGACAGTTTAGAAGACTCTTAATATCTCTTATCACCAGATTAATACCTGAGTGTTTTTCTTGAGGCGCGTAATCTACTTCCCTGCCCCATCCAGCAATGGAGGTAACTTGGTTTTCAACCTCTCTTTATTCATCTGGGCCCATGATTTTTATATAATCCCTGCTGCGCTCTTCTGTAGAAGTGGGCGCACTCTCATCCTAGGTGACTCTACGGGTCTACCCTCAATTTAGGATTCACATCTTGCAAGGCATCGCTGCATGTAGAGAAGTCCCACTTAGCATTTCATCCTTCTTGCCAGATGCAGTCCTCCTCTACTGCCATGTCCTCTGACTCAAACGATCCTTGCCTTAGTCAGGGCCTGTCATAGTGGTCCTTCCCCTCTGTCCAATCGGCTAACAGGTCACAAATCAGGTACACAAAGTTTACAGTGCCCTGTACAGGGCTCTGCTTCACTTATAAAGAGAGTGCACTGCCCTGTAGCCTAACTCTAACTCCCTGACACATGCCCATTCTCTTTCAAGCCTCCAATCATGCCTCTCTTCCTGAAGCTATCTGGCCTGGCCCCATTGCTCAGAGATGAATGCTGCTTTAGTTAGTCTGGCTTTACCCTCATATTCGCTTTTCATACCATCGTTGACTCCCTGGGCAAAACCTTTCGCCCCACCCTCATTATCAGTTACCGGGGGCTGTAGCTCTCTTCATCTCCTGAACTCACTGAGTCACTTTCAAGAACCACCACAAACTTCCCTTTCACACATTTGCATCTGCGCGACCCAGTAGGAATGCATCTTTTAACCGCCTTTGAGGTGTGGTGTGTTGAATGTGGTGGGCTGAGAGTTGAGCTTTTGGGAACCTAGAAACGTGGGCTGTGCTGGAGGTGTATGGGCTTGCTTGCTTTTAGATTTCTCAAGGTTGGACCCGTCTGACCTACAGTCCGGTGGGGAGCTCGTTGGCTTCTACTGATATTGGGTTTGAATATCCTAATGTGAGTGTGAGTATGTTTATCCCTGCATGTGGTGGGGGAGGTGCTGATGCCTCTTTTGCTATTGGTATTGTGGGGTTATCAGAATGAACCTCTTCAAAGATAGCCCAAAGTTCTAACTCTGCCTCCCCTTTGTCTCTTTTCTGTCCTGTGTATCTGGTTTTCATATGTGTTTTAGTGTGCGCAATTGTGTTTGTGTCAAATGTTCCCTCTTTAGGCTAGTGAAATGTGTGTGCCTTTGTGTGTAAGTGCCAATCTTGGCAACCTTATTAAGTCTTTTTATTTGTTTCCATGTGCTTTGGTGGGGAATCCATGAAAATGTTAGTAAATTGGATATTACAATTCAATTGATGTTGTCGTAATTGGTTTGTCGAATCATAGGGGCATTCTTACAAATGATGTACTATGTGGGCTTACACTTTTTACATCAAGCATTTCAATAAAACAAGCTAAGACTGCAAATGTAGTATTGTAACACAATGCGAATATACAATATGTTATAATAAAACTTGCATGGATTCAAATTGTCACATAATACAGTTTTCAAAGACAATCAATGCAATAGCATCACATACAATAATACATTCCAATAATTAATTATTAATTGAGGTGTATGACCACCTTTCTCATTGTGGACCATGAATCCGTCTGGTCACCTTCCTACGGCTACAGTCGGGGGAGCCACCGCATCCACAGTGAATGCTGCTGAGCGGTGTGAAGAGGTGCCCTACACAGAAGAATGGCCTATGGGTGATGCTTGGGCACAGGAGAACCACCTGAGGTGCTCACCTCTTGCTGTATTGGAGCCCCATTCCTATGTGAGGACCCTCTCCTGCAGGACTGATTACCAAAGGCTTGGCTGCTGACTGTTAAGGTAAGCAAATGAGGACTGTTTTACCAGGTAGCCAGCTGCTCCATGCCTGAATGGATATGGCATCTTTGTTGGTTGGTAGCACTTTGCAGGGATTTAAGACCTCTCATGCTGGCTGGCCCTCCCCGATGGCCTCCATAACTCCATTTCGGCTGGCTCAGTAACTATTGTTCTCCGAAGCACTTGCTAGGGACAAAAGCTCAATGCAATGAAAAAGGCAAAACCCACATTATGCATGGTTCACAAAGAGATCTAGAAAACAGGGGTAACAATGTGCTTCCTGCAAGCCAAGTTCACTGAGGTCACAACTTAGATGGGGTTGTTCTGCCAGGATCTTACCTTTTTCCACAGTATCTTGGATTCATCTGAGCAGTGGATCCTGACTAAGGACAGGAATTGTGTCACCTGAAGTTTAAGTAAAAAGATTTAGATGACTGTTCACATTACAATATATACCTTTAAGGTGCCCTGAGAAAATGGAACAGGCAGACACGATCTGATTTCTTCAGAAGGTTTTTCCTCATCAGCTGGCTATGGAACTGGCTGAGCCTCTGGATTTCAAGCGAGTTTTTTTCATCCAGTCCCATAACCATCACCCCTCAGACAAACCTTAGCTAAACATATCATGCCTGGTCTTACCAAGCAACCGCCTGGTCTCCGATCCGGCCTCAAGGTGGGTCTGGGCAGGCCGACACTCAGAAGGCCCAAGCAGCAGTCCAAGGGCTACAAGCCCAGAGGGGAGGACCCACTGGCCAGATGGAGGCACACAGCCGGGTCGAGGGACCGGGCCAGCCGATTGCAGTGCACATCGCCTCTCGTAACCAGTGGTAAAGTACTTGTGCTTTCTTGTTAAAACATGGAGAAATTGACCTACACCTAATTTCCACCTAGATGGTACTACATGTAAATCATGTACCCATTAAATGCTGCTGTGGACAGCAGCACCCATTGTGGTACCCACTGAAGCAGCATTGTAAAAAATGTCCACAGGCCTACCACTGTTATGTTAAACATTTCTTATAGAGCGCTCATACACCGAGTGGTTTCTTGGCGCTGGACTTAAGAAGCTTTTACTGGGGGCACTTGTGTTAGTTGTAAATAGGGTCTAGTTATAAGCTTGAGTAAATATCCAGGTCTTAAGTAATCTACGGATTCTGACAACTTTGGTGCAAGTTCTTATATCTAAAGGGAGCGAGTTCCAGAAGCTGGGGGCCAGTACTTTGAACCTGCAACCACCTATTTGTTTCCGTTTGTAGGAAGGAATAACTAGGAGAGTCTTATAAGCAGAGCGTAAGCTCTGTGCAGGTAAATATTTCTGTACAAGTCTGGATAAACATTGTGGGCTAGCACCATGCAGGATTTTGAAAATGAGGCAGCCAACTTTAAACGCACGTCTTTTCGTAATGGGCAGCCAATGAAGCTTTTTCATAGTAGGGGATATATGTTCCCATCTGCATTGTTGGGATATCAACCTGGCTGCCTGGGTCTAAACCATCTGCAGCCTTTGTGTGTAGCCCTGGCAAAATAAACCTTTTGCCAGACCTGTACCTTCCTTTTTTAATATGAGTAAGCCACCCCTAAAGTAGGGCCTCCAGAGACATTAGGCAGTGTGCATTGTATTTAAAAAGTATGGTATGTGCGTTCACATTTTTAATGTCCTGGCAGTGACAAACTCCTAAATCAGTTGTTCATAGATGTAAGATCTATCACTTCCATTGATTAACACTTGGTTACCTTATTATATTTTTAAAAAGTGCTATTCTTAGACTGAGAGCAGATAGCGATATGAAGCTTACTCTCAAATAAATTGTAATTTAAAATCCTCTTTAATGGTTAAGTCATATTTTGGGTTACAATTCAGAAAATGCTTCTTTTAGAAAGTTAAGCCAAACACAAGGGGTTGGGTTCATTTTAGTCAGTAAGGCTGAGCTACCTAAAATTAGCACAAACACAGCATACCAAAACTGAGAGCTCCTTTTCAATCTAAATTTGTTCACGACCACTATATTCAATAAAAATGATCATTTATTTTTGAACATTATAAATAATACTTTTTTTAAATCACACACAGAAAAGGACCAATGCAAATCATACATGTTTTTCCTCCCACCAACCTAAATGAATACACAACCGTGGATACAAACAAGTAAACACAGAAATAAATATGTACTGCAATACACAAAAACGGATATATTATACAAAAACGAACCAGTTCCGGTTTTTCAATGTCCAACAAAAGCAGAAAATAAATATAATATGCATGCTACTACCATGTATTTGAAAGCTCTTGTGGACAGTGCACCCCCAACAAAACGCAACTTCTGTAGCCATTAACATTTTTCACTTTCCACTTGTTAATTACCTGGTTCTCAGTGTCACTCTCTTTTTGCTTGTTGGGCACGCAGATGCTGGTCAATGCGTTTTGAACCTACTACACCAATTTGGGAGTGGGGGTTCTCCTCAGGACACAGAGCTGCTATCCATTCTACAACACAAAATCAACAAGAAACACAGTATTTTACCAATTACTATGTTCATAGTGATAAGGTGGGTCACAAATACCTTAGTATTGACACAATTTATTACCTCATGAAACTTGGAGCATTGGTACCAAAACGAAGATCAAGGTCTTTTATCTGAAAATCATGTGTATATTTATCCGTCACACCTATTTCCGCCAATACTACCAACATAAGCAATGTCCAGTGTAGAGAAAATTTCAAAAAGACCAATAATCATTACTTCATATCACAGTCCCTGAATTGGATTCAACTCCACAAGGAGAATTAACCTAAAACAAAAATACTCACATCACTAAAATGTCGGCACACCCAATATGCTGTTTCATTTGACCTAAACAAAGTATGTCAATATCCATTCTATCGTGGCACCAAAGAAATTCAAATACGATACATGCAACCACGGGTGAAACACGTAATTACCTTGGTTCATTAACCAAACTCATAAGCACCCAAAAGGAAACAGCATGAAAGCTCGAGCACAATCTGACTAACCGTCTCATGTTATCAAAGAACATTTTTCAGTTGCGGAAAGCCAGCTTCCCACTCACTCTCAGCGGGGAAGGAAACACATCTTACCGATACATCGTTAAACACAATCTTCCTGCGTCACTCTTACTGAGAGACTCAGTGCCACGGGGGCCCTACGGAACCGGAGACGCAAAGAGCCTGTCTATTTAAAATGACTTCCAGTTGGATCATTGTACCGCCAACATTTTCTTTGATTATTGTCCAAGAAAAAGGAATCCTGGGATATGTAGTGTGACAATCACTCGTAATTACCACAGAACGGGCAATGACGAAGCTTCGGGGTTATTCATCGAACAGATGGCATGCGATGTGAAGCTCTGCAAAGCCTCACTGCACAGCTTCATCGGCACCAACGCAGAGCGACAGAAAGCCTCAAGAAGCAATGCAGGCAGACCTAGCATCAAAGACATAAGGTACAACATCAAGCTGACAGCCGCGGTGCGTCCATTGGGACGTAGGGGCGTAGCCCCACCAGCAACCATGGACCCGCATCGCGGCCGCCGGCCGCAATCCTAGTATCTTCTAAATAAAATACAGCCGCCGGCGGGAATTGCGCAGGGGGGTGGCCTGCTGCAGCTTGAGTGACAGTCCACACGACCACACTCAGGCTGCAGTAGACCATAGTGCTCAGTGACAGTCCCGCTGGGGAACTTACAGTGCGCATGCTTGGGAAAGTTGGCAACTTTCTCAAGCATGCGCACTGTAAGTTCCCCAGCGGGACCCAGCGGTGCTTGTTTGCTGCCACAGCCCGGGTTTCCAAAGGGCGACAGGGCGAGCAGCAAATGTGCCCCCCTTGCCAATCCTGGCGCTGCATGCAGCGCCAGGATTGGCTGGTGCACCGCGCAGCATCCATCATTGGATGCCGCGCGTGGTGGGGGTGGGACATCCTGTCAAGGAAGAGCTCTGCCTCTGTCGCGGTCGGCGTCTCTTTCGTGTGCTCCAGACGCGTGGTATAAACAGGTAAGTTGTTCAGAGCTTATATTAGCTGGCTGCGCTGTAATTTTACGGTGTTTTGTGTTTTGGATTAGAGCATTCGTGTAGGAGGGAGCTCGGGGGCAGGAAGGGAGCTGGTGCAGGCGGGCGGGCGTGGAGGGATGAAAGCTGCTCACGGCTGGGGCTTGAGGGTCAAACTTGTTATAGGACTGACTCCTCTGGTGACGACGTACCCCACAGTACAAGGAGCCCCGGGAAGGGAGTATATCTGTCCTCTAACAGCTCAGGGTGTCTCTTTGAGCCTCTCTCTCACACAGGCCTGTGTGTCCGTCTGTCTCTCTCGCAGAGCGCTGGCCGCGTCTCCTTCACCATATATCTGTCCTCTAACAGCTCAGCTCAGGGTGTCTCTTTCTAGAACAGTCCTTGGCGTCAATTCTTCTTCTAATTTAGCACTAGGCATGTCTGTCTCTTAGCCCCGCGTGAAACTTTGACCCAAGCAGAGGTGTGTGTCTTAATCCCTCCTGCAGACCCCCTATGTGTCTCTATCGGCTCTCTGTCTCTTTCTGTCTAATAGACCTCACCTTTTGTGAACCCTCCGGGAATGTATCTTTCTCTCGGATTGCCCTCCGTGCTGTCTCGCGACAGGGAGGGGAGTGGTGGGGGTGAAGGCCGGAATGGGGGGGGGGTTGACAGGGGCTGAGGAGTTCTCTCAATCTGTTTTCTTTGACTGACCTCTGGGGTGTCCCAATCCCTCTGCCAGACCTCTGGGGTGTCTCAATCGCTCTGCCAGAGCTGCGTTGTTCAGAGTCTGTGCCAGTTCTAGGTTAATTGTCTTTGTAGCGCGTATGCAGATACTGGACGCTTCGAAGCGCTACAGGTGTTTATCGAAAATGATGTGTATTGTGATTGGTGTTCATGTAAAGCGCTGCAATACCTTCTGGTCGAGTTTGCGCTATATAAAAACTGCAACAACAAAAAAAGTGGATGAAGGCTCGAAGATGAGGTTACAAGTACAAACCGAGTGGTATGCGCATGGGGGAGTGTGACGCAGTGGTAGACAGTGCACAGGGCATGGGTGCCATAGAGTGCAGGAGGAGAGAGTCCATCATAGCTCAGTGAAAGTGGGAAACATCACAGAGTGGGCGTTTTGTTTTGTTCTGCTTTAGAATATGCTGTAGAACCTTGCATGGTCATTCTGTGGTTATACTGAATAATCAGCTACCTATGTTATGCCATCTATTAATGTAATAACTGCACTTTCACAATTGCTTTATTAACCTTCCTGCTTTCTCAAATGTGCTTGAAAATGCATGATTTTTCTTTTTTCTTTTTTTTTTTTCTTGAAGGCGTAACCCCCCAAAAAACCCCGATTGGGGTTCGGGCTCGCTCGCTGCACTCGCTCGCTACGGTGCTGTATGCAAATGACTTTGCGCACCACCAGTTTGAAATGTCACCCACCGCCCCTGAACAAGCAGGCAACTCTGTCCTGTGCCCAGCCTCTGCTGTGCTCTGTAGTGGGGGAGGGGCCACTTGCGCACCTGCTGCTAGTGCTGCGGCCGCAATAACCACTCGGGACACCTTGGTGTGGTTTATGCGTAGTCCCGACTGCCTCCCCGGGCCACGCCTCCTTTATATATAGCTGGGGCGTGTCGTCACGCGTCAGCGCTTACGTAACATCTCCGACGCGGGTAGACTGCACCGCTACCCCGTGTCGGAGAACACTACATTCCTTCTAACCTTTATTAAACAACAAACAAACAGTGATCATGTAGATCTGTTACCAGTCACTAGAACTCCAGTCCAAGGTTCGTCACACCATGAAGTCGGCCAGCCATGAGGATGGAGCCGGGTTTCTTCTCAGGCCATATCTGGAGTTCTCTCCCCGTGATGATGGCAATGATGGGGTCACTCCCGGCGAGGCTTCGCTCTCCTGGGATCTCACAGGGGAACTCGGCGGACTTCCAGGTGGCATTCCCGGCAGTGAAGGTGTGCACTGGTCTGATCGGTTTTCATCTTCAATGGGGGTTGTCCCATGACCACCATCTGGGCCCTCCTACACCGCTGGTTACCGTGGTCTGGCGTCCAGGTACTCTGACACCTGCAGGTCCGGAGTTCCGGCGTGCAACTTCTTGAAGAAAGAGATGTCGCGTGTGACTTCCTCCATCCCTCTCCTGGCTGCTACCATGGTGCCGGTTCTGCGGATGACTGTCCAAGGCCTATGCTCGAATGGAAGCCGGAACTTGCTCCCGGGTTATCTGTCTTTGATATAGACTTGGTCTCTCACTTGAATGACAGACATCAGGGCCCGTCGATTGGCACTGGCTTGATCATTAGAGCTGGTCCGGTTGGCAAGGGTCTTTCCGGTGTCGATCTGAGACGGGGTCCAACTTGGGTGATGTGGGGTGGTGTCTCGCACCCCCCTCGACCCATGCTCGCCGGTCCCTGAGCTGCCTCGGTTGTGAGATGGGGCGTCAAACGGTATTCTCTCAGGAAACTGTATATGGCCCTCTCGAGCGGTGATCCATCTGCATGCCCAATGCGGATTACTTTGTTGAGAGTACGCATTAACCTCTCTACTTCCCCATTTGCTTGAGGCCAGCACTGTGTCAATTTCCGGTGCTGAATTCACCAGGCCTTAAGATAGTCCGCGAACTCTTGTCCATGGAAGGGTGGGCCGTTGTCTGTCTTCACCACTTTGAATATTTCTTGGGTAATAATGGTCTTCTCAAATGTGGTAACAACCTCCGTGGCTGTTTGACTCCCCTCAACCTAAGGGTACTTTGTGTAGTCATCGATGATTACCAGTGCATTGCGTCCATCTGGGAGGTGTCCAAAGTCTACACTCATGCACACCCATGGTCGTTGGGGCTTTTCTTCCGTGATGACTGGGTGAGGGTGATCCGTTTGGCCCACTGCTTGGCACCATGAGCATGTTCTGACTGTTTGTTCAACCAGTGTGTCCCTCCCCGGGAACTACACCTTTGCTCTCAGCCGGCTCTTCGTCTTTACCATGCCTTGATGTCCCCGGTGTGCGAGGTCTACTGCTTGTTGAGCCAGGCTTGATGGTATCACCAGTCGCTGCCCTCGGAGCAGACAACCCCTGCTGTCGACCGAAAGTTCATCCTTGACCCGCACAATTGACTCCAGGACGGTCTTTGTTTGCCGCGTTCGTCGGGTCATGGTGGACTGAATGGGGAGCCAGTCATTCGATTGGACTGCGCTTACAGCCAGTTGCAGGCATTCATCACTCCGGGTGGCTTTTACAATGGTCTCAAGACTCATAGGCAGTGGCCGGGATCTTTCCGATACAAACCGGGCGTATTCTTCAGTGTCTTCGGCATCCTCTTCTTCCGCTTTGGTTTCCGCCCTGGGATGCCTCGAGAGATAGTCCGCTGGATTGGATGAGCAGGGTTTGTATTCCACTCGATAGTCGTACCCCTGCAGTTGAAGGATCAATTTCTCAATCCTCGGTGGAGGTTTTGACGCTGACCCTTGAAACAGGGGGATTAGGGTTTTGTGATCTGTGGACACTGTGAACGGATGGCCGTACACGTAGACGTGGAAGTGCGACAGGCCCAGTGGATGGCGAACGCTTCTCAATCTATTTGCGAGTATCTCTGTTCCATCTGTCAGGGAGCGGCTCACGTATGCTATCGGGGCCCACTCTCCATTCCCTTGTAACTGTGTGAGCATGGCTCCGAGCCCATATGGGCTGGCGTCCACAGCAACGCTGGTGGATCGGGTCGAGTTGAAGTATGACAGTGTCATATCTGACGACAGGACTGATTTGGTATCCTTGAAGGCCTGCTCCTGTTCGGGGACCCACTGATATGTGGTGGAGGATTTCGTCAGTTTCCTGAGGGGCTTCGTGAGGTTGGACAAGTCTGGGACGAAACGTCCGCAAAAGTTCACCATTCGTAGGAAACTTCTTATTTACGAAATATTGGATGGTGCAGGGGCTTCTTGTACGTCTCGCACTTTGTCGGGGTCTGGGGCCACTCCTTGGTCCAAGAATGTGTAGGCAAAGAAGCTGATCTTGTTCTTTAAGAATTGGCACTTCTCTCTGTGTAGGGTCAGTCCGGATTCTTTGATCCTCTGGAGAATTCCACAAATTCTCCGATGGTGATCTTCTACAGATGACGCGTAGATGAGTAGGTCGTCACTTATATTTACCCCTGGACGCCCGCTGAGGACTTCACGAATGGTATTTTGAAACACCTCTGCAACACTCGAGATCTCGAAATTGAGGCGTCGGTATCTCCTGAGACCAACGTGCGTAGATAAGGTGGTGATGTATTGGGAGTCCGGGTGTAGTGGTAGTTGGTGATAGCCGGACCGGAGGTCCATCTTCGAGAACCACCTAGCACCGTTCATTTCTCCCAATATGTCGTCGATGGTAGGGGTTAGGTGATGCTCCATTTTTACCACGGCATTTGGGAGGCGCATGTCAACGCAGATGCAGACTTGCCCCGGCTGTTTCGGTTTCCGTGCCACTACGATCGGGGACACCCACGGGGTGGGCCTACTGACCTTTTCGATAATCCTTTGCTTCTCCAGCGCCTCCAACTCTTCTTCAACCTTCTTTCACAGGTGGAACGCAATGCGCCTGTGCCTCAGCGCCACCGGTTGGACTGACGGGTCGATATGGAGGGAGACTTCTTTTCCTTTTAGGCATCCAATACCTTTGAAGACGTCTTCAAACTCCTCCATGATGGCCTCTAGTTCCACCTCAGTTCTTCTGCTGACTGTCCACTTATCAGCATACCGCTTCCTTCCTTGGTCACGTACACTGTGGTGTGGGTCTTAAGGTCCTGTTGTTGCAGTTCAGTCTTGAAGCATCCCAGGAGCGTGATGGGTGTCTTCTGGCCGTACGCAAATACTCTGATCCTTGCCTCGCGTAGGGGTGGGCGTGGGCTTAGTTGATTATATACATTGGCAGCCATTAGTTCAATCGAGGCCCCAATGTCAATAGTGGCTCTCACTTCCTGGTGGTGGATCTTAATTCTGCACCTTGGAAGTCAGCGTCTCTTCCGTCATGGCTGATCAACTACGAACATATAGTGGACTTGGTAGTCTTCCGCATCGTCATCCATTTCCTCTCTATCTCGCTCTTCAGCTACATTCTGTGGTGCTTTCTTCCTTGATTTCACTGACCGGCATACCGCAGCAAAGTGGTTCATTCACCCGCACGCACTGCACTTTCTCCCTCTCGCTGGGCAGTCTTGCATGCGACGGGGTGTGCCTCTGCAGTAACCGCATTCCCTCTTCTTGTCTTGCTGTCTTCTCCCTGCGTTTTGGCGCACTTTGGGCCTCACCACGTTCACCTTTTCCACCAGGTTGATATGTTCCGTCTTGATGGGTCGTGGAGGGCCGCTTCCATGTGGGATGCTCTGGCTTGCGACAGTTCCTTTGACCGGCCCAGGTGAGAATGTTTACTCTGAGTTTGGACGAGTAGCACCCTTGTATTATCTGACCTCGGATTTCTTCTTGCTCGTCGCGGAATCCGCACGTGCTGGCCAGTTCTTTTAAGCGCCCGTGGAACGCATCTAACGATTCCTCCGCCTCTTGCTTGGCCTGGCGAAAAATGAATCTTTCATAGTCCCTGTTCGCCATCGGCTCGAAGTGCGCGTTTAGGGGGTTGAGAAGCATGACATATGTTTTGGGTGTGGCTTCTACCAGGGTTTTGTAGATGCAGAGGATATCCTTGCCTCCAAGGTGGAGGAGTAGGGCTCTGTGCCTTTCCCGGGCTATGCCCGCCCCTTCAAAGTAGATCTGGAGGCGATCGGTCCAGTCTTTCCATTGCGGGGCAAGGGATGAGGGGGCCCCAGCCACCACGAAGGGCTCAATGGCGGGGATCAACGCCATCTTGGCGCAGACGCAGTCAGACCTCGCAGCACGTGCACTGCTTATCTCCAGGGCACACTAGCAGCCGCCTGGCTGAGGGCGATGATGATGCTGTCAGGGTCCTCTTCCGTGGCCTGTATGTTCTAGGCCTCACCGTAGTTTCTTCCCTTCTACGGATGCTGGGGCACACTCACCAGTGGGGTGTGCAGGGAGGGCCTACCTGTCAAACAGGCACATTCAGGCCTGCCTCGGACACAGCAGACTCACCTGAGGGCACACAGCAGGCCAGCAAAGGTCAGGTCGCACTCCATGGGCCCAGGGCCTAGATCAAAGGCTCACTGATGGCACTAATCACCAGTCAATTGGGTGATTGCTCTGCACTTCATGGGGTCTTTTCTGCCCCTTGTCGCCAGTGTAGTGGGGGAGGGGCCGCTCGTGCTGCTAGCGCTGCGGCCGCAATAACCACTCGGGACACCTTGGTGTGGTTTATGTGTAGTCCCAACTGCCTCCCCGGGCCACTCCTCCTTTATTTATAGCTGGCGCGTGTCGTCACGCGCCAGCACTAACGTAACATCTCCGATGGGGGTAGATTGCACCGCTTCCCCACGTCGGAGAACACTACATGCTCCATCGCCTTTGGCCTGAACTTGTGACCCACAGTTTGGCGCGTTGCACCTTTTGCTCCTATTTTTACCTAAAACTTTAAAATTCAATATCTCTTGTCCTACTGATTGGAGTTTTGTTGTTCTGGTATCACTTTATTTATTAAAGTGTACGTTAATTTTCTAAATTAGTTTCAGATGTTTCTTGGGATCTGTTTTAACTTTATGACTGTTTTAGAGCTGCATAAATACTTTACACATTACCTCTAAGTTAGAAATGGAAGTCTCTAGTTGGCAGAGGTATGTACCTTTGTCCAAGTCGGGACCCTAGCTTTTAGTCAGGGTAAGGGGGAGACACACTTTTTAAAACCCCTGCTCACCCCCTTGGTAGCTTGGCACGAGCAGACTGGCATATTCCAAAGACAATGTGTAAACTATTTATACTCGAAACACCCAGTAATACAGTGAAAACACCACAAATGGACACTGGGCCAATGACGATGTTGTGACATGCATAAAATGAAACACGGAGTAAAATGAACCCCCAAACAACAGTACCATGGAAAACGAAGACTATGGACAATACAAGGCATCGTGGAGGGGAGGCATCGCTTTTTAGGTCAAGGCTGGTTCCCTGGTTGCCACAGGGGAGGCGAGGTGTCATATGTGCAAGGAGGCGACATGTCGAGTCCAGTTCAGAGGAAGGCAGCGGTAGTGGCAGTGAGGTGTGGGTTCCAGTGAGGCGGTGCAAAGTTGAAGAGTTTGTGAAGTCCCCCACGTCGTTATAGGCTCCACGAAAATGGGATACAGGCATCCACGGTGATGGCGTCGGTGTGAGCGCTGGCGTAGGAAGGCTGATAACTGCAGGCGTCGGCAGGCCTCGAAGGGCATTGAAGCTGCCGTGCAAGATGGGTGGTGTGTTGTGCACTTCACACGAGGTGTACCTAGCCTCGGTGCAGGTCACGGCATCACTGGTGGTGTCACTGAGAGTGTCGGAGTTGGTTTTCTTGCTTTCTTTAAGTTTCTTCCCACGCCCAACGCAGGAACAACCTCCAGAGCTCCAAACCTGGGATAGGCACCTCCTGGCAGGTCAGAACTCCCTGCAGTGGAGTTCAGGGAAGCTGGTGGTGAAGTCTTTGTGTCCCTGAGACTTCAGAACAGGAGGCTAGCACACACAAGCCTTTCGAGATACTTCTTCAAGCAGGCTCTCAGCAAAGTTCCAGTCTTTGTCCTCATCCTTGGAAGAAGGAGCAACTGCAAGCCAATCAAGCAAAACACACATCAAAGGGGCAGTCCGCCTCCTAACAGCTCTCCAGCTCTTCTCCTTGGCAAAAGTTTTCTCTTGAGTCCAGGAGTGATCTAATTCTCTGAGGTTTATGGTCCACTACTTACATCTCATTTTGTCTTTGTTCTCTTTGTAGCAAGGGTCTTCGAGCCCAGTCTAAACCAGTTATGTCCTCTCTGGTGCAGCATCACTACAAGAGGTGGAGACAGAATTGAGCAGAGGAGACACTGCCTATGAGTAAGTGAAACTCCTCCCACCACTCTAAATGTAGCCAATGTCTATTCAGCTCAACTCTGAGTCAGCCAAGAAAGGCAGGACACTCCTCAACCTCCCCCCTTTAGCTGTCTGTCACTCCAAAACCGGACATCCTCTCCATATATAATCCTTGGTCCTTCCTACATGCTTTTTCCAGGAGCCTAAAAAGTGCTGCTTTGGTCTGCTTTACACTGCACTCCTTAAAGCAAGAGACAGCTGCCTTCACATCAAGCCTGTGCATGCTGCATAGTTTTTACAATGCACATGTTCTCCTGTAAGAAGTTTAAATGTTCTCTTTTTATTCTGTGCAAGGCAGAGCACAGAAATAAACTGTGTCACCTCTACTAACAGAGTTATAGGTCTACCCACCAAGGAAGACTCCTTGAACCAATAGTCGTGTTAAAGTATTGTAAAACCAACTCTGCTCTCTTTCGAGGAATACTACACCAAACTTCTATTGCTCTTTCCCTATCTGTTGGTCTGGCTCCCCACAAACATCAAGAGCCCAGCCAGAGGTCCCGTGGTAGCCAGCAGCAAACAAAACTGTTGGGGTAAATATTTAACTCATTCTCAGGTACAGGTAAGAAAAAAAACAGCAGTGGCTTTAGGGTCAGCGCCAAAGTTCTCAATCATGGTCCATTTTAACAGTGTTTATAACGGACCACCATCGAGAGCTTGAAGATGAGGCTGAAGGCACTGCGAGTATCCAGCAAAGACTGTAAGTCAGTTAATTTAAATTAAAATAAAATAAAGGAATAAAGATTTACTTACCCTTCTTGGCACTCAGTTACTCCTTAAGCACAGTCAGCTAGCACTCAGATCATTGTCCAACTCCCCTCTACCAATCCTGGTTCTACTCTCATGCTTCTCAGGCAGCATGAGATCAGCACCAGGATTGGCTGGAACCCCCTTACCCCCTTGTTTGACACCCCTTCAGGCCCTGGAAGCCTGGACTTTCTCTCCACCCAGCTCTCTAAGACAGCTCAGGTTGGAATGTGTAAAGTGCACATGTCAGACTGGCCTTCACAGCTGGCCAAAGTGACACGCGCACTTTAAACTGAAGTGCACTGTGCCCACATTCACTCCCTGCTGCCTGCCCTGGACTCTCAGACTCGGCTGCTTGCCAGAATGAAAAGTAAAACTGTAATACATTTGTTTTATTACCATTTTATTTTTCATGTTTCCCTTCACTTTCTGTGGTGGGACCATGCTCCTTTGCCCTCATAGAGGTCTCACAGAAGAGAAACCTATTGCTGTCCAGCGTTCACAAACCACAATTCCTCCCCCTCGCATATCTTTGCTGCAACTTACTTTCTGTTTTACCATCTACTTGCAACTATAGCGTAGTCTACCAGCTTACTTTTCTTTTGCTCCAAGTAACGTTCTGTACCGTACAGCTCTGCTTATCATCGTCACCAGTCCCTCTAGACACTATACAGTTTATGTATGCCTTTGCACACCTCTATATACAGCCAGGCTACCTTTCTGGCTAGAGATGCACGCCTGTGGTGTACCTGCTCAATGACATGGAGCCACATGTGCAACATTTTTCCGCGGTCACAAACGGCGAATCGGGTCGTTTGCGACCGCTAAAGAGCATATTGGCATTTATTAATTTTTTTTGCGAGTTGGTAACCTATTACTGACTTGCAAAATATGGTTTGCTAGTCGATATTAGTAACGGGCATGACAAGGGCTTCCCTTCTTAATATCGAGTCGCAGAGGGATGTATGAATGATTTGCGACCAGAATACAGTTGCAAAACATTTGCAGTTTGCCGCCTACTTCAAGTAGGTGGTAAGCCAGTCGCAAACGGGAAGGGATGCTCAGTTTACCTATTCTCCTTTATGAATGGCAGCTAAACAATTTTTAAGAGCAGACAGTGGTCCCATGGAGCACTGCATACTCTTAAAAAATGAAACTGAAACAATTCATTTTTCTTTTTTGAAACACACCCTCTTTTCCTTTAAAACAAGTTGCATTTCTTTTAAAAAAAAGGTAATTTCTTTAAAAGCAAAAACAGACATAGTGGTCTGCGGTCCCTAGCAGCCCACCATCCCTTTGTTTTTAGTGATTCCCAATGGGTCGCAAATTGTGACCTACCTCATGAATATTAATGAGGCAGGTCAATTGGAACCCCATTAGGAATCGCTAAATGTGTCTGAGACACATTGGTACACTGCATTTTGAAACTTCCTAATTGCGGGTTGGAGAAAGTCGCAATAAGGAACTCGCAAAATCTGGCGGTCATACATTTGGTCCTAGCTCTCTAACCCTGCTTAGCCTGTCACTTCTTGTGGGCACCAATAGCACAAAGATATGAACTTGTCAGGTGCCATATTGTTGCTAATTCCTTGAAGCTTTATTTCTTTACCATGAACTCATTTGAAGAGCCACAGTCTGCTAAAATGTTCCCTCTGAAACATCACTCTTGTTCGCACAGTGTCTTTATGGCTTTTGTATGGGGAACCATGCAGAGAAAAACTCATTTTCATGATTGGTGCAGTATACACATTTGTGACGATTCAATACTAGTTAGAAAGATGCCATTGCCTTCTGATGAAAAGTAGAAAGTAATGGTCTTAAACTAATTAAAGGCAAACTCTGATCAAACTTCAGAACATTTATTTTATTGGTATTTACACTAGGAATGCAGCAAACCTGCAAAGAGAATTCTATTCTTGAAGTCTAATGTCAAGAGAATCTGGATTTTCGCAATAGAGGCTATCAATATACATTAACTCCTTTATTGGTCTTCTTCATCAGCACACTTTAAAGAACATTAAAACATTGGAATGTTGAATTCAGTGGAGTAGCTCTGGGCTAATAATGGCTGGTTACGTCTGGAGCTCCAACATTCCAATGTTTATCTTCATGTTTCCCTCTTTTTAATTTAGGACTTTCTCCCTTCAGTTGGTTGAATGTTCTATTAGCCTTATAGCACTTCTGCCTCGGGCTATACCACTTGTTAAAGGCCCTTTTCCTTATATTAGGCCCAAGTCGCATAACTCGGTTTCCAGGCCTTTAACAACTGGTATAGCCCTTGTAAGGCTATAATAATACACAAAAAGAAAAAAAAATAGAACTACCATGTCGCTTCACTAAGCATATTATTGCATGACAGACATCAAGATTCTTCTTCTTTGGAACTGCATAAATTCCTGATCTTCACTCAGTTGCTTCTCAAAATCCCCTGATCTCCAATAATCCTTCTGTATTCAAACGTTACTTTTATTCCGGTCATTACGACCATTAAAGTGTGAGTGCTTTCAATATACAACATTATATATAAACTAGAGAATCATTAAATCGTAAAAGTCTTTTTGCAGAAATTTTAAATCGTTACTTTTAAAATATACAAACAATTTTAAAAAGATAAAATCTATTAATATTTTTAAAGCATACCATATAAAGAAAGGGAATCCACAGAACGTCAGAATTTGATCCATGTACAGTGATAAAACACTGCATGGTCGTCACAAAGCCTGGAAATACTTATTTGGAACAGTTACAGAATGCAGACTATCGTGTCATGGACTCATACAATCTGATAATCCACATTTGTCCAAGGAATTTTGCAACTCCACATGCTACAGAAGGCCTACAATCTGATGTTAGAATGCAGAGCGCTTCCTGGTGGCAGCGAGTTCCCAATAGCCTGAAAACAGGGGTTAGCCACTTATGCCTCGGGAAGCTATACAGATGGCAAGCAAAAAAATGTAGCCAATTGTTTCAATCACTGTGAGGCAGCCCAACAGTGCTTTTTGGTGCTCAGAGGCTGCCGTCAAGTAACTGTAAAAAAGTTCACAGGAAGGGATCTAAATCTAAATTGGATGTAAAGTTTCCTTTGGGATGGTAATAAGCTCCATATACTCTTCAAAGGTGCTTTGTATTTTGAATTCCATGAATTCTAGTGTGAGGTGGCTCACAGATGATTGAGCAACAAAAGACTGTGCTACCCAACACCAATATTGTTTTTTAACCACTTCTTTGCTTGGCAGTTGGCCAACATCTTTAGTTTCCCAAGAACTACCCAGACCTATCACTATTAGTAGTGACCTAACCTCGTTAAGCCACTCAGTCTTTTTAAAACTGTCAAGCTTGAAGACCTCGTCAAGTGCTACCGCATAGTGGGAGAGCTCGTGGGTTAGCCTAAGGCATAACCAAAATAGTAAGGGGCGCAGCCTAGCTTTGTCCACAATTGCACATCTACCCATATCTAGCCGCAGTGGTTAGAGTGGTGTACTCTGGGGGAGTGAACATAAAGATCTTAACATTTTATTTTCTGTAATAAAAAAGCTGTCAATGTTTTCAAATCCACAGTTCAGCTCCATACAGAGCGGAACGCACTACCTTGTGGTCCTAGATCTGTAGAGGGGCAGCTATTGGCGTAGTTTGCGAAGTTTTATGCTCCTTAATCAGTGCCCCAATGGTCTGCTTCTGCTGAAGATTCCACTTCATAATGTGATCTTTCCATACCATTTTCTCGGATAGGGTAACGCCCAAATATTCAAAGATAGCCACTCTCTCAAGCGGGATCCCCCCTAGCAGCATTTTGCCTTCGATCGTTCTATGTGGGTTCATTAGCAGAACGTTTGTTTTTGAGGTATTAACCTCAAGGCCATTTTGATCACAAAAAGCCTTGAAACGATCCAAGAGCAATTGTATACCACTGGGTGTTTCGGACACTATCAATGTGTCATCAGCAAACAATAGTGTTATTACTTTGACTCCCCCTAACACAGGGGCATCAGCTGGCACTTCTGCTAAGTGTTGGACAACACCATTGATAAACAGTGAGATTAGAGTGGGGGCAAACACACAACCCTGTCTGACCCCCCTGTCCACACTTATCGGGTCTGTCAACTGGCCCTGGTCTCCCCAGCAGACCCTGGTGTAGTTGTCCTTATGAAGGTGGACAACCGACACCAGGATCTCAGGGGGAAGACCCAACTCCTGCAGGACATACCACAGCTTGAACCTGGGGATGATATCAAAAGCTGACTTCAAATCAACGAATGCAATGTACAGGCTCCCCTTTTCATATTCACTGTTTTCCAGACCAGTAAACTAAAACGGAAAATCTGATAAATGGTGCTATTAGAATATTTTTCTCCTCCATCCACGCAGTGATCTTTGCTAGAAGTGCCCAAGAGAAAACTTTCTGTGTACCATCGATCAGGCTGATGGGCTTGTAGTTGGTTACTAGGGAGAGATCACCCTTCTTAAAGACTGGGGTCACCTCAGCACCCTTCCATGAAGGTGGTATGGGAGCCCCTGCATCACTACCATTAGCCAAAGCCCAGATGTATTTAGACCAATTGGCGATGTCAATTAAGAAGTCATCGCCATCCTTCTTAACTAATGTCCCTTTAGAAATCAAAACCATTGAGCATGTCAGGCCTAATATCAAATCTGATCCATTGCAAAATGTTAACAGTATCAATCAACAACATCTTATCCTAAACTGTGTTTCTTACTTTCAACTTTTTCTATGGCAGTGGTGGAAATGAACTGTATAACTAAATATAGAGACCAAAAACATTATGACTTTAACACTGTATTGACACCCATAACATTGACAACCCATACTCATAAATAAAATG
Organism: Lissotriton helveticus; assembly: GCF_964261635.1. Lineage (NCBI taxonomy): Eukaryota > Metazoa > Chordata > Amphibia > Caudata > Salamandridae > Lissotriton > Lissotriton helveticus. The sequence goes on from NC_136065.1 coordinate 1,765,439,001, forward strand.
ACCAAACTATCAACTGAAAAATATAATTATACCAACATATAAAGTTAAAAAATATCAAAGCCCAAACTATAGAATACAAAAATATAGACTTTTTAAAATAAGAATACAAATTACGAAAAAATGTAAACATAAATTATAGGCTTAAAAATATATTTTTTTAAGTATGACATTTATTATTATTACATGGAAATAATGTGAAACTTCTAAAATGTATAAATATATTCATGAAAAATAAAAGGAATTATTAAGGTCATTATTATATAAACATTATACGTACATTAAAAATAAAGAAAGTTGCAATCACAAAAATATGTTACATAGAAAATGTAATAAAAAAATATTTATAATTTATTTAAAATATACAACAAATAAAAACAAACACTACTATGTTATGTTAATAAATTCTTGGGATTGCCCAATGAATCGCCCCAAAAGGGACATCCCAGTGCTGAGGCGACAGACAAATGGAGAAGCATACATAGGAACAGCCAGGTTTAAGATGCTTTTTAAAGCTAGGGAAGTCAGTACATGCCCGAATAAACAAGGGAAGCCTATTCCTATGGTAGGGAGTTAGATAAGAGAACATTTGCCACCGTACTTGGATGTTCAAATACGCCAGGGGCAAAGAAGAAGTTGATTCTTAGATATAAGGTTTCTGCTGGGATGGTATAAAATGAGTTTGTCATGCAAATATTTGGGTCCATTGCCTGACAAGGCTTTATAAGTCAGGCAAAGTCATTTGAACCATTCTCTTTTCCTTATGGGAGTCAGTGAAGGGTTCTCAGTAATGGAACTGAAGATGTGTCTGGTGGCATTTTGTTAAACAGGCGAGCTGCAGTGTTTTGAACCACATACATCCTGGAAAGGAGGGACTCGTTAGATGCTACACTGTTAGATGCTAATCAAGGTGGCTCAGTATCAATGCTTGGATACAAATTTTTTGAGAGCTCATCGGAAGCCGCTGAATGATCCTTCTGAGCAAGAATATTGTCCCAAAGCACATGCCACAGGAGGACATAACCTGATCTTTCATTGATAGCATATTGTCTAACAGTATATCCAGGTTTCTGGCTGTGTTTGTGGGCGAAGGGGCAGGGCCAAACTCAGCAGGCCACCAATCATCTGTCCAGTGGAGCTGAGCTTTGCCAACCAGAGGGATCTCTGTGTTATGCCCATTCAACTGAAGACAATTAATTAAGGGGCATCTAGGTATCAATTTTCCTCATGCAGATGATAAATCACTACTTAATGTTCTCAATGTCATGCCCAAAGGATATGATCAGATGGGCATCGTCTGCATAGGAAAGTATTTCAAAACCACACGACTTGACTAGCTGGGCAAGAGGGTCAACATAGATGTTAGAAAGTCTAGGGCTCAAAGCGGAGCCCTGAGGAACTCCCTTGCCCAGGAAAAGTGTTTTAGATTGAAAGGGGCCAATGGAAATCGTTTGGGTCCAGTCTTTCAGAAAATCTATGAACCAATTGAGGGCAGTCTCCTGGATCCCTACTTCATAGAGGCGTTGAATCAAGATAGAATGAGTATCAAATGCCGCTGACAGGTCGAGAAGGAGCAGCATAACTGTCTTTGAAATGTATATATTTAATCTTTTTTTATTTTTACATTTAGTCTGTGTTTTAGGTTTTAAGGGGAAATATAGCGCAGAACTGTGTGCTTAACAAAATTAAGAAAAAGAGTTAAAAATTAAAAAAACACTTTACTACACTATATTTCCCACCTAAAATCAGAACGCACACAAAGCGTGGTCTTACGTATATTTCTTACTTTTAATTTTGGAAGGGTGAAATATTATTTACAGCACACTTACTCAGCTTTGACTATATGAAATATGAGAAAATTTTAAAAAAAGTAAAAAAAAACACAATACTACACTATGCTTACCATTAAATCCCCAAACAAAGACAGTGAGGTCTAAACAATAATAAAGTACTGCGGTACTCCACAAACTTGTTTTAAAATATATAAGGTAATAAAACAACTTTTACACATCTTTAAACCAAATCATCCCTTCCTATACATTTATAAACACTTAAAAAACAGAACTCAGCCAAAGTGTGGTCTAAACAATGTGGCCACCTTTTACTTTTGTAAGGGCAGTCATAGGCTAATAATATGCTGTTTTTCATTGGCATGAACCGTGGTACACCGCAACATTCCTGCAGTATACTGTAACCTAATATATCCCTAAAAGAACTACGCGTAAAATGCCTTAGTGATTAGCAAACAATTGTAAATGTATGCAAACATTTAAGTTTACCTTTGTAAATCATGCCCTATATTTTTTTATTTATATAAACAATTCAGATCTACTACCAAAGAATGCTTTACACCACATAATCAATATTTCTGCCACATTTCTGCTAAATCCGTACAGCCATGTTCTAATTACAGCTCTTTAAGCAATACTATATGACACACCACTCCACTCCACTATACGTCACACAACTCTCATCCACTCTGTGATTCTATGACATGTCAATCCACTCAATGACACCCCACTCCACACTACAACAGGTTAGTCTACTCCATCACACTCCATGCCACTCAACTGTACAACACGCCACTTAACTGTACGACATACCACTCCAGTGTGCCACACACCACTCCACTCAACGACATGCCATTCCACTCTATAACACTCCATGCCAATCAACTTCAGGCCATAGCACTGTATGACACGCCACTCCACTCTACCTCACACTACTCCACTGTACGGCATGCCACTCCACTGTAAGCCACTCCACTCTATGCAAGTTTACTCAACACCACTCCACTCTACACTCCTTCACTCTAAGACACTCTATGACATGCCACTCCATTCTACTGTAAAAAACACCACTCCTCTTTACATCACTCCACTGTGCAACACTCCACTCTGTTATGTTCCATATAGGTACCCTAATATAGGCCCGGGTAATATCATACACCTTCACCTACATTACATCCCCTACACTACACAGTAACAAGCCTTTTAGGATTGAACATTTACCTAGTTCTAGTCCTGGGCTCAGAAGGAGGGTTTTCCCTGAACAATAGCGTTCTATAACTTCATCAATAGACTCACATAGTATGAATGAATATTCATAAGGGTTCTTGGAAACCAACATAATATCTACGTACAAGGTTCATCCCATACGTCAACCTCAAATCCAACAAAGGCTAATACAAGAAACAAGGGACAAAGGAGCCCTAGATACTTTCTGTCTAAATACAGAACATCTTGCTAGTTTTAGCTAGAGGAAGCCAAGACTTCCAGGCCGACACCCTTATCAGAGACGCTGAGGCTCCTGCATTCAGATGGTCCAGCTGACATTGGTCCAACACATCCCTCGCGGGGTGTCCAACTTGAGACCAGGACGGGTCCCTTCTCTCTCACTTCAGGTAATGGGATTCAACTAAAACCTAGGGTTATTCTTGGCTTCACACCTACTCACATGCTAGGTACACTTAGGTACATCTAGACAGGCATTGTAGGAGTATGCGCTTTCTTTTATCATGAATTTTATATTCATGTATGTGTTCATGACTATTGCACAATGGTAGAACTGTACTATCCTTTTATATTCACTGTACTGCTAATCATACATATCTGATACTGTCTAACGGTTGTTGGAGCACATCTATTTTACACTAGAAAAACAACTGTGCAATAAACTCTTATTGTAACTCTTATTGTAACTCTCTGAGACCAAATAAGTGAGCATGAGTGACTGCACGAAAGGTAGTACATTGTTTCCACGATTCTGAGGGATCAGGGTTGTCATGTTCTAAGGTTGCCAGGGACTATTCTCTCCTCGATAAGAGGAGATTCTAGTGGCACTGTGAGATAGCTAATGCAAACAGGTTAACATTCTGGGCGTGTTCAAAGCCAGTCTGCCACCAGATTCTATATAGGAATATATAGGAACTACGTGACAACTCCACTCTATGACACTCCACTCCACTCCTTTCCACTGTATGCCACTCCATGTCACTCCACTCTACAACATGCCACTCCAGTCTACTCACCCCACCCCATGATATGCCACTCAACTCTACACCACTCAATGGTATGACATCCCACTTCACTCTACACCACACCAGCCAACGCACTCCACTCTAAAATACTGTACAACACACCACTGTCTGACCACTAATGTAGTCTACCTCATGACATGCCACTACCCTCTAGGACACTTCACTATACCCTAACCCACTGTATACCCCTCCACTGTACATACCTCTACCCCACTCTACAAAACTCTTTGACAGGCCACTCCACGACACCCCACTACACTGAATGACACGCCACTCCACTCTATGACATGCAACTCCACTCTATGACACTCCACTCTATGGCATGCTACTCCACTGTACAACATGCCATTCTACTCTACACCACTATTCAACACACACTCCCTTCTATGGCATCCCACTTCACTCTGTGCTACTCCAATTTACTCCCCTCCACTCTAAGACACTGTACCACACTCCAATCTATGAGATGCCACGCCATTCCACTGCACAACACGCCCTTACACAAGACTCCACTCCAATACATGCCCCATCACCGTATGCCACTCTACTCCACTCTACAACAGGCCACTCCACTTTATGTCGACTCAATGACATCCCGCTCACATGAGGCTCCACTCCACTCTACGACACTACATGCCACTCCACACTACCGCACGCCACTCCACTGTAAGACACACCACTCCACTCTGCTACACCACACGCCACTCTACAACATGCCATTTAATTGTGTGCCACTCCATTCTACGCTACTGTGCCACACCATACTCCACTCTATGACACTCTACGCTCCTCCACTCTACAAGGCTGTACTCTACTCTGTGATGCTCTACATTCTCTACTCCAGTCTGTGCCACTCTACAACACTCTACTCCACTCTACATCACTCTACACAACTCCCTCTATGCCACTCTATGCTACTTTACTCCACCCTTGGCTATGTCACACTACTGCACTATTTCCCACTGTACTACACTATTCCACTCTACACTATTGTATGCTCGGCATTCAATGCCACTTCACTCTTACACACTTAACAACACATTACTCCACTCTATGCCACTCCACTCTACAACACTGTACTTCACTCCATACCTCTCCACTGTGTACCATGCTACCCAACTGTGCGACACTCTATGACACTGAATGACCCGTCACTCCACTGTACAATACACCAATTCATTCTGCGTCATGCAAAAACACTCTGAGACACTCCACGCCACTGTGTGACACCCCACATCACTCCACTCTATGACACTCCACTCCACTCTGCGAAATGCCACTCAACTGCACACCATTCCAATCTATGCCACTCTAGTGTACACCACGAGACTCTATGCAACAAGACTCTATGCCACCACATTGTACTCCATGACACTGTATGCCAAGACATGGCATGCCACGACACTGTACACCACAACACTGTATGCCATGAGACTCAACAGCATAGTAGTGCACAATATTTCACTCTACACCTCTCAACTGTATGCCACTTCACTGTAAACCATGAAGCACCATGAAACTGTACACCACTCCACTCTATACCACTGCAAATTACACCACTCCATTTTCAGCACTTCAGTCTATGCCATGACACTCGGTGCCACGACACTCAATGACACAGCACTGTATAAAACTGCACTCTATGCTTCTAAACTGTATGCCACTCCACTGTACTCCTTGTAATCACACTCGTAATCTCCAAGCTTGATAATGCCAACACCTTGTCACACCCACATTCATAATACGCACAATAAAACGCATCCAACATACTGCTGCAATCTTCTCTTACTTCACCAAAGAGAACACATTACTGCTGGGGGGTCGTGGTCCCAAGGGCCATCTAGGGCTCCTGGAGTGGGGCTGCATAGCACCCCTACTTTGTTCAAATTTGCCCCTGGGAGGTGGTGGTCCCCGGGACTAGGGGTCTACAACAGACCATCTTAATTATTGCATTTGTGCCCTGGGGAGTTGATGGTCCCCGGGGTTGTGGGGGTTGCCGGAGGGCCTTCCTGCTTTTTTTTTTTTTAATAAAGTATGTGCCCCAGGGAGGTGGCAGTCTACAGGGATGTGGGGGTCCCTGGGGCGGGGCCCATGAGGCCCTCCATATTATTGAAATTAGCCCAAGGGAGGTCGCAGTCCCCAGGCCATGGGGGTCCACGAGCCCCCCCCACATAATTTGAATTAGCCCCGGGAAGGTGGTGGTCCCCTGGGCTTTGATAAGCCCAAGGAGGGGGGCCTTTTAGCATATGCCCCCAGGACCTGGTCCACCCAGGGGTTATTGTAAAGCAAGCGTGAAAACCCCATTCTCGCTTTAAAAAAAAATAATTGCCACAAATTCACTATTATCTCGATTTTGCTGCAATTTGTTTGTTTAAAGAAAATCTTTTATGCAGTGTCGGAGTTTCAGGGGGACCCCTACCTCATGGCTTGGGGGTCAGGATTTTCCTACCCTGCCCCCTTTTCTTTATTTTCACTCTGTGAAGCCGATTCCCAAGATTGCTGCCATTGGCAGCCAATCAGAGTGGGGCATTTCGTGCAAAAGCTTGTCTTTTTTCACAAAGGCTTTGCACCAGAGATATCACTATAATTTTCAACTTAAATTTCCGAAAAACTAGTGAATGGCTGTAGTGCTAGAGGCACTCTTGTGGTTTGACACCCAGTGATCACCTTTGACTACCATTATTTCAACTGACATTAGTGTGTTATTTCATCCTAGCCTCGATGCACAATGGTCCTGCATATGCCTTGCTACTCTTCTTTCTTGTAATCTTGCTGTCTTTCAGTGGGAGCTGTCACAGAGTAAGACAGCCTTGCCAAGAATAGAATGTGTGGGTTGTTCATTTGAAAGCGTGAAAGGGAGAGAGAGGGGTGGAATGTATTCTTTTGTCTCGAAGTGCAGTGTTGTGGGCAGTAATGCACACATGTGCTAGGTGTATGACAATTATGAAGCTCTTACTATTTGCTTTGACATGGTCTTATGTCATCTTGTTTTCCGACTTTGCCTTGCTTCAGCTTTTCTGAGTGCACAGCAGCCCTTGCAAGTGGTTTAGGTTAAGTTCTTACTATTGGCTTTGACATGGCCTCATGTCATCCTTTTTTCATGGCTTTCCTTGCTTCAGCTTTTCTGCTTGCACAGCAGTGCTTGCAAGTTGCTTGCGTTATTCACGTTCAAGGTCTTTCTGTTTTTGTAAGGGATTGTTTATGTACTCCGAAAGACTTTTGTGAGCTTCATCAAGATAGTGGCTGGAACATGCGAGATTTAAAGAAGGGGATGTGAGAGCTCCTTCCTGCCGTGGGAACGCTTGGTTGGAACCTGGCCAGTCCTGGTAAGATTCCTCTGGCCCAGGGGGAGGTCTTTCTCAAACCTTCTAGTGTGTTTAAATCTGAGGGTTGTGGACTTGGAAACAGGGAGTTTGGAGTCTGAGTGGGGACGGAGGCGTCTACCTCAGAGTGAACCCTGGTTGCTGAGGCTCTTATTCACGGCTGTTTACTTCCCGAATCTGAGATGCAATGTTTTTGCACCAGGTGATGTATTGAGTCTTGATTATTGCCATTGGGATGTGAGCCAGTGGCTGTGATCATTTGATGTGTTGTCTTTGTGATGTGTGAGTGAGTGTGCTTTCTTTGTGATGCAGGAGTGAGTCAAGGTGAACCTTCAAAGTACTCAGTTGATGTATATATAGCTTTCTGATCTCTTGCAGGACATCCAGTGTATTTGCTTGAGTCGTACCTTATTGCTTGCATATAAACATATATATATATATATATATATATATGTATATATATATATATATATATATATATTCCAAGCTCTCTTCCCTGCCAGAGTGACGGGTCACTCGCGAGTGGGTGCAGTCTGCGGCGGCGGGGCCCCACAATCACATCACCCTCAATTTCCTCCAAAATTGTTTAGAAAATCAGCACTCGTAGACAAGATGGTAATGCCTTTCCTGGGATTATTTTACAGTGTCAACAGACGCGTTTCAGCTACAAGCCTTCGTCAGTGACGCGTTCCTCTGGGAATTAACGTTACAAACTCACCGTTATTTAGAACACCTTTTTCTTGGTCCTCACTGCATGGATCATCCCCAAACCTTCCATGACACACATAACATAATTTGACACTTTTTTGGGAAACTTTCATGAAGGTTGGTCAAACGATGCCAAAGTTATAGGCAACTGAAAACAGTCTAAGAACACAAAAAGAAATACATGTTGGAGTATTGCACATAGGCGAGTAAAGTTCAGTTTTCAGTCAGTTTATTTTAGTTCTAAAGTTCTTGCAGACTCTGGTTCTGACTATACAGATAGTTCCGAATATTTTAAGATGTGGAGTAATGGTGTGCTATGTGAAACTGTTGTCAAACCCTTTTCTTACTGTGGAACCTCTAGTGACATACTAGTATAGTTCATTGCCAACATTCTGTTTACGGACACAAAATCTGTAGGAAAAAATTATATGACTCGTAAAGGACAACATTTGTTGGGGAAATCATGATGAAGACAAGGGACTCCTGTTCTAATTTTTTATGCAATTTAGTGATATTTTGCATATATTTAATCAGTACAAAGAGGTCTTTAGGAAGGAGGTCGGAAGAGTAGATGGTTTTTCTCATGAGCTCACGCCAAAAAACATTGCCATACCAGTTAATCCCAAACTTGGCAATATTCTATTAAGTGTGAGACACATTCTTATTGCAATACTCATCTGAGTGGGTGTACTAACTGTGCTGGTAAAAAAGAAATCAGGAAGCTTGAGATATTGTGCTAACCTTAGATGATTGAATAAACAATTTGAAATTGCCATCGCCTCCCAAAATTCAAGATTTATTCACTCAATGACCTTCGTTAGAGCATTAGCAGATTCAACTCTCAGAGAACTCTAAATCCCTTGACCACCTTCTTAGGCACGAAAGTGTCATTTTGCTATGAATGCATGCCATTTGGCTTCGTTTCTGCCACCTCTGTTTTCAGATTCTAATGGATATTCTGTCAAGAGATGTAGAAGGGATCATTGCCTTCCTGATTGATATCCTCGTGTTTTCACCATATCTGGCAGCCATTACAGGATTTTGAATAAAGTATTGGGTGTACTTAAAGAAAAATGAATGACTCTAGAGATGGAGCAGGTTTTGTTTTAAGTCAAAAAGTCTGTTAGGGGAAAATGGCCTCAATCATTTTTATGCCTGCTTATGGTACTGTCAATTCGCTTGAATTATTGCACATTGATATGCCTTTTAAACATAGTGCATATTGTATTTTGATGTAGTACATTGCATATTTAACCATGCTGTTTGAGTAAGCACATCCTTATTCTGAAGTTGAGATAGAAAAGCAAGAAACTACAGATTTAGGGCCATATGTATCAAGCAAAAGTGCATTCGCAAACGCCGACATTCGCAAAATTTCAGCGTTTGAGAATGCAATTTTGCCAAATGGTATGTATTAAACAAATCTGCGTGCAAAATAAGGAATCACAAAATTTGCGATTCCTTATTTTGTGATTGCATTTAAGGAATCACAAATTTTGCGATTCCTTAAATGCAATGTAAGAAGCCCCAAAAAAGTGCAAATTGGCCTTAAGGAATCGCAAATTACCACCAACTTCAAGTTGGTGGTAATTTGCGATTTCTTTGAAAAATTAACTTTTTTGCATTTTTCAAAGTACAATGTGAAGCACATGTATGTGTGCCACATATGCACCCATGCTTATTTCAGGGGTGCAACAGGGTGTCCTTTTGACACCCTTGCATCCTTGAAATTGCATTCTCAATTTGCGATTCACTAATTGCAAATCGCAAATTGAGAATGTCTTCCCATACATTCCTATGGGTCTAAAGGCCCATAGGAATGAATGGGGAGGTATTCCTTAATTGCGAATCGCAATTTGCTATTCGCAATTAAGGAATATGTAGGATTCACAAAATTTATTGCAAATCCTACATACATAGCATTTTGCGATTCTCAAATGGCGATTTCCAGAAAATCACTATTTGAGAATCGCAAAATGACTTTTTGATACATATGGCCCTTAGTGATGCCAGCTTTTTCCTGTACCCCACTTTATAGGCCACCTTCCCAAAGACTTCTCTCATTCTTCCATCATAAGAGTTGGGCATTGGGTAATAGGCAGGTGTGTTGAGTTTCAGTTTAAGCCCCCTGTCCTATACTTTGTTTGCTGAATTATAGAAAATGTATAAAAGAAAGCTAGAAATAAAGTGAATTTAGTATTATATTCTACAACAGCTTTCTGAAGCTCTGGTTCACTTATATTGTGAATCTACACTTACAATATTATTAATTGCCATATTTTTACATTAAACATGAATTCGACTTTGGTGGTTTTCTCTGAATACTCTTTTTCTGCCACAAAGGTGCTTTGGATATAAAATTGGAAGGCTTATTGAAATTTAAGATTTAATTAACTGTGGAAGTTGAAGTTATAATTCAAGACAGTGGTAGATGCTTTCTTTGGGCGTTGGGCGTCGGTGCTCCACCCACATTGGTAATTAAATAATCACATTACACGGTGTGTGTTCGGAATATTTGATTATCAGTGTGGATGGCACATAATGGAGGAAAATGCACGTGCAGACACCCTATGCCATATTGCCAGTCCCTGTCTTCAGTTCTGGTGTCATACTCTGACCCTCATGTTATGCAAGGGTCAGGCATCCAGGCAGGCATTTTCCTTTACACATGCGCTAGTGCATGTGCCAGACATCGTGGCTGCCCAAAGGCTTATAGCTCTGGCATACCCATATAAGGGGCCTCATTTATGAAAAGTGACGCGTCGATGCGTCACTTTTCACTGCGCCCTCCTGATGCTTCATATTTACAGTATGACGCATCATGGCGCAAGGAGTTACAGATTTCTGACGTATCTGTATGGTGCAAAAGTGACGCATTGCTGGAGTGTGTCACAAAAGTAATGCAACACCAGCAATGCGTCCTTTCACATGGGGCAAGCCCCATATTAAAGGGCCTGCGTCAGTCTTATGCCTGCTGTGAGGCAGGCATAAGAAATTGACGCATTTGTGTCCTAGAAGTGGCGCAGTGAAATCCTATAGATTGCACTGCGTCACTTCTATGACCCTTTCTTGCGTCAGAATGCCACCCCTGCATACATTATACCTGGCGTAGGTATAATGTAGCGCAGGGGTTTACAAAGTGACGCATCTACCTAGATGCGTCACTTTGTAAATATGGTGCAACAAGGCACATTTTTTACGCTGCTGGTGCATCACAAAAAGTGACGCACCGTCGGCGTAAAAGTGACACACGGCCTCATAAATGAGGCCCCTGGTGTTTTAGGAGTCCACACCCAGATGATGTGCACCAGAGTCACTTTTTGCCGCAGACCCGGGGCTGCGTACTAATTATCAATGCCTCACCACCTCATCCTTTCACAATTTGTCATAGGGTAGGGTGGGATCAGTAAGCATCACAAATTCGCCCGCACCCTACAACGAGTTTCGAAAGACATAAAAAAAAACATAACATGTACTTTTGTAAAGCGCACGTATCACCTGAAGGTGTCAAGGCGCTGAATATCAAATGCATATTGTTACCCAACTCAATGGTACCCATTTTATCGACCTCAGATGGATGAAAGACTGAGTGGACCCGCCGGGATTAAAACCTGTGCCCATGAGGTCAAACACAGGCCCCTACAGTGGATGCATTAGTCCACTGCGCCACCAGACCTGGCGGGTTACCTCATCCCCCAAGCCTCCACAAGACCTCGAGTTACAGCCACCTCAGAAGCAGGAAGTTTTGAAGCCCTCATTTCAGCCACCATTAACCAAGACTGCCAGTTGCCTCTCTGCTTGACGCTGCCCTCCAGCTAATGGCCATGAGAGGACACTTTTGACAAGAGCCTGGATTTGTCACTTGGGGAAGCACTGTGAAGCCACCATTATGCAGGTACGTGAGAGGCAGGGTCCTGTTGCGGTTGCCCTTCTGTTTGTTTGCCAGTGCCTAGATGTACTGTTTGTGAACATTGAATGTGTGCTGCTTTATGAGTGTGTGCATGCATTTAAATACTTCAAAAATTAGCACATTTTTTAACAGCATGAGGTTCAAGCAGAAAGAGGCCAGCTGGTGTAGATTCAAGGAGCTAGATTAGTGCCTCCTGCGTGTGTCTGCTGGTCTACAATTGGGGTGGCAGATCTAAGCACTGAGTGTGAAAGAAGGACTTCCTATCTACAGACCTAGATATCTGATGGATTAGTTTTATGTGATTTTGTGTTCTTCATTTCAGTTTGCCTTGACATCACTTGCTGCCTCTCAGCTCAAGTTAAAATTGTTTGTGTCTTGCTCCTCCACTTGTCTTATAAATGTTTTCACCTGCACGAGTATAGGTTGCCCAGAAATCAGTGTGTAGTGGAATGTGTGTTTCTCAATCGGTCTGCAATGCTTGTGCCAGTTATGGCAGAGGCTTCCAATCTTGTTCCGTGACGCTACAGATAAGTTACTTAAGGACCTAAGAACCGAGGGGCATATTACCAACAACTAGCGATATTTATCGCCTAATGGGCTTAGCGAGTTTTTTTTTATCGCCAAGCATCCCCGGATATTATCGCAGAGATAGCGTGCTATTAGCAACGTTTATCTCTAAAGCGATAAAATATCCGTCGATAGCGGCGAAATGCGTGAATATCGCTGAGAACACAGCGATATTCACGCATTAACGCCAGTAGGGTCTTAGCCACAGTATCCACCTCCCATTGGATATAATGGCTAAGAACTGGTCTGAGCAGGGGTTAGGTTTTGGAGATATTTGCGCTTAGCGTGAATATTTCCATCGCAACGCCTGCGTTGATAATAGGCGATAGCGATGCTAGCGACTTTCAGTCGCTAACAGGTTGGGTACGCCCACTTTGCATGTCATTAGCGATAAATATCGCTGACATGCAAAGCGGGCCGCAATCCGCTCGCTATCGCCTACAAGCTATCGCTAACTGCTGTTAGCGACAGCTTGCTAATAGGGCAATAAAATTAGCGCCGCTTAGCGGCCAAAAACGGCCGCTAAAGCGGCGATAATCTCTTATCGCCCTCCTTGATAATATGCCCCCATGTTTTTCCCACATGCATCCATTTTTTAGGCCCTTTCCTTGTTGCACCGAAAATATCATCTCTCTGGGCCTAAGATGCTTTTTCGCCTCCAGGCACCCCAATGCCGCCCAAGATCCATCAGATCAGAATTTTATCTTAATTCAAAATCTCAGTCTATGATAAAGGATGCAGCAGACGAAGACTCTTCAGCATTTTGTGCCCCCCAAATCTGCAATGTCCTTCAGTTTCCCCTCTAGAAGATCTCCATTGTTCAGCTAGTTGGAAGTAACAAATCTTTTTTGTTTTGCTAAATTTTTCATCAGTTTCATCTGTGTCTCTTCTCGTTGCTCTATTTCCTTGGTGTTCTTATCCCCGCGCAACGATGAACTTGTGGCTTTCTTTAAAAATAATGTAATTTACGGTTGATACACCGATGCTACTCCATAAAGGGGCAGGGGAGTGAGAGAAACAGAGCGAACAGCTTGTGGGAGGGAGGGGAGTTATTCGGGGATTTCCATTTGTTCACAGTCAGGATGGCTATGTCTATTTAAGATATGTTACATAAACCTGAACATGATGTCTGAAGGTTAATAAAAATATATCCAAGCCTAAAAAAATTATAAAATTATGGGCAGTGTCATTAAATTGGTACCCAAAAGACCCATCAAGTTCTGGGCACCTGTTGGAGCCATCAGAAAAATGTCTTGCTAAGCGCAATTTTCAATCTGGCACTTCTCACTCCTCTCCCTTGTTCTGGCATTTGTTTGTTTGTTTGAAAAGTTTTATAAAGTGCGAACATGACCCTTACAGGTATCAGAGCGCTGTACAAAGTGGCGAAAGCAAGAATAATACAACACGGTTGAACAAGTGAGGTAAGTAAATAAACCACGGTCAAACAAAGGGCATGAATCTATTTGAAGACCTGTTGAACCTGTCATATCCTTCCATGAGAGTGAAGGGTATAGAGAGGTCCCTCAGTCGATCCCAGGAGATCTGAGCCACATAGACTAAGTGGGTGGAAGCAGCTTGCACCCAGACCATATAATGCTTTTTTCTGAAGCTCCTGTTATGTAATGTATTCATATGGTTTTATATGCCTTATGTTTCACTGTTGTTATTTGTTTGTAAGTTCTATGTATGTATCTTGCACTCTTATTAGCAGCCCTCTAAGAATCCAGAACTATGGCTCTGGTATGGAATCCCCTGGAGGCAGTTGCTAAAGGAGAGTGGTTGTCCTTGAGAACAGCTCCAGCTCTGGTCTTTCAGTTCTTGAATGAATATTGTACATTTCTTCTGTTTGGATGGAATTTACTTTACAGTTCTCCAGAGGAAAGAATACCCTGTGGCTCAAGGAGCATTTGTCACCCCTCTAGTGAGGATCAGAGAGAACATGCCTATCACATCAGTGTTCAGTCATGTCACTTCTGGTCCTTCATTCTTTGTCCCCCTTCTCTGCTCTTCCGCTTCTGCTCCTTTCCTGGTCTAATGTAAATAACCTAATTTATCATGTTGTAGCTGTGCGTTTGTGATAAGTGTCCTCGTGAGGGTATTTTCCATTGCTATGGTATGGAGTGGTAACATTCTGTGACAAATTGTTATTGCTTATCATATGGTGCTGGGTTCTTCCCTTTAACTGCGTGGGTATGAACTTAGGGCCTCATTTACAACAAAATGGCACAGAGATGCAAGCTTTTTTGCTGGACAGAGCTGTGTAATTTTAAAAGCACAGGGATGCCGCTTATTTCCAACAATATGACGCAACTCTGTGCTTTCCCTGGTGCTGGTGCACAATTGGCTGCCTTGAGCCAGCACAGACACCCTTGCACAATGGTGCAAGGGTGCCTGTGTTGCGGGGATGATTGGTTTTGTACAGGAAGTTACACCTTCCCACACAAAAACAATCATTGATGGTGTTCCATTCTGCAGCACACATAGAAAGAGGAAAAAACAAGGAGAAATAAAAGTATTTCTCCTCATTGCGCTTCCTTACACCTCTCCTGTGGAGGCATAGGATTCTGACAGATTCTCAGGTTCACAAAATGTTGTAAATCTGGTAATGCAGCAGTATCCATGGGTGTTGTGTCTCAACACCCACAGCAACACTCATGGTGCCCCCTTTTCACGCAAAGTGATGTGTGAAAAGGGGCCATATTTACAAGGCCATGAAAAGCCACGCAGGGTGGCTTGGCATGGCCTTGTAAATATGGGCCAGTACACAGCGCCGCCGGTCACTCAAAAAAAAAAACCACACCTGGCAGCGAAAGGGGCTTGTAAATAATACCCTAATTTTTTTCTGGCAATGTACCTACCTTGCCTTTTTTTGATTTCAAAAGATTTTATTGATTCTTTACTAAAATAGAATTATATACATAGGGCCACATGCATCAAAAGAAAAACCGGTTACAAAAGGGGCAGATTCTCAGTATCTGCCCCTTTGCAACCAGTATATTTGCATCGGGATGCATCATCCCAAATGCAAAAATCGCTATTTAAGCAATCTCTGAATTGCGATTACTTATATTGCGATTGCATTTAACAAAAATCGCAAATTGAGATTCCTCAGATGCAATGCATTAAAGTAAAAAATGTAGCGATTTTGCTAATATGTGAATGAATAGCATTTTTATACCGCGCAAAACTTAGCCCCAAGGGGCATCAAGGCGCCAGACAGACAAACAAAAGATCCACATTACCAGATAGATGAACAAGGAAGCCAGCACAAGGCGTAGTCTCTAATATGCCTGGGAGAAAAGCCAGGTCTTCAGGTGTTTTTTGAAGACCGCTAAAGAGGATTGGTTAGTGAGTTACAAAGGGAGAGAGTTCCAAAGTTTAGGGGCTAAAACAGAAAAAGCTCTGCCTCCCCACTTTGCCTTTGTGAACTTGGGGACCACAAGCAAATTCTTGGAGGAAGACCGGAGGGTTCTACTGGGGCAATATACGCACAGAAGGGCCCCGATACCTTCTGAGCCTGTGCTGTAAAAAGCACCATGGGCTAAGCACAGGAGTTTAAAGGTAATCCTAGAGGGAATAGAGAGCCAGTGAAGGTCCTTTCTTGCCATAGTGGCAGAAGATCGCCTGGGGAGAGTTAAAACCATTCTGGCCGCAGCATTCTGTACCATTTGGAGACGATAAATGGAGGCTTTGCTAATGCCACCGTATAGGGCATTGCATTAATCAAGCCTCGATAAAACCAAGGCAGCTGTAGCTTGTTTCTGAGCTGCCAAGGATAAGTAGGGGGCTAACTTCTTAAGAATTCTGATGATGCCGCAACAAGTTGACAACGTCCTGTTTACCTGAGAGTCAAAAGATAAGGCTAGGTCAATTTGGACACCCAGGTTCCTAGCAACAGAAGTAGGGCAAGGACAATCTCCCAGGGACAGAGGCCACCATTCCTTAGACCAAAGATCCTGGCTACCACCTAATACCATAATTTCGGTCTTGTAGCCGTTTAGTTTTAGAAAATTACGAACCATCCAGTTTGCCACTGCTTCCATACAGGCTCTAAACTTAGGGGCAATCTCACTGGCCGGCTGGGTGATAGATACTAGGATCTGGGTGTCATCGGCGTACGATAGCACATCCAGCCCAAAGGATCTTATAACCTTGGCAAGTGGGGTGACGTAGATGTTAAATAATAGAGGGCTCAATAAAGAGCCCTTAGGGACCCCACATTGCACTTCTTGAGAATCGGAGAGGAAGTTGCCCATTTTAACTCTCTGCTCCCTATGATGGAGAAAGGAAGAGAGTAAACTGAGGGCCAAGCCCCCAACTCCGATATCCCTGAGCCTCGAGATCAGTATTGACGGGGACAAGGTGTCAAACGCTGCTGTGAGATCTAATAACACTAGCAGCGATGGGTGTCCCCTGTCAACCTCAGCTCGGATGGTATTAATCACAACCGTGAGTGCCGACTCAGTGCTATGGGATGATCGAAACCCATGCTGAGAGATGTCTAATAGGTTGGAACTATCGATGAAAACAGATAGATGACGGTTTATATGGGACTCCAGGATCTTAGCTGGAGCCGGAAGTAAAGAGATGGGACGATAATATTTTAGTATTCCAGGGTCCAGGGAAGGCTTTTTTAGCAAAGGTCTGACAACGGCAGTCTTCCAGGAGGATGGAAAAATCCCTTCACTAATTGCCAGGTTCATAACCTCTAATAAATGAGGGAGAACCGAGCCTCTGCAGGACTTCAGAGTTTTTAAAGGGCATGGGTCGAGAGGCGAGCAAGCCTTGGTAGCATCGAGAAGAAGATTGAGGTCTTCTAAAGATAGAAGGGGAAAACCTAAGAGCTGCGGTTTCGGCGGGACATCAGCTTTCTCAACAGTACAAGGAGTTGAAGAGGGGGAGCCTACCCCATTAGCATCAAGTTCTTGGTTATTGATTTCAAGAGCCCTATAAATATCGGCAATCTTAGAGTGGAAGAAACTTGCTATGTTGTTACACAGTTCCTGGGTTTCAATAGTAGGATCAACTGATCTAGGTGTTGACAGAGAGTCAAGGATGTTAAAAAGATCTCTGGGGGATTTAAGAGAAGATGTAAGGTTGGTGAAATAAACCCTTTTTGCCTCTAAAATCACCATCTTATAGTCTCTGAGCAGAGATGTATGCCGGGCTTTCCCCAGTAGATCCGGATGAGCAGTCCAAGACCTCTCTTGTTTCCTACATTGCTGACGCAAAGATCTTAAGTGGTCAGAGAACCATGGTTGCGAAGGGCTCTTGCGAGCTGAGTGGTAACGTTTTGCTGGCGCCAGAGAATCTATAGCACAGACTAGGGCATTTGAAAGGTCAAAGGCAGCCCTATTGGGATCACCCTGGAGCGGGCAACTAAGGGCATTCAGAAAAGGTGACATCATAACATCATTGATTGCCTTATAGTTCCTTCTAATTTCCCAATCACTGCTCTTGGGGTTATTGGAAAAAGAGGAATTAACATTAAGATGGAAAGGGACTGCCAAATGGTCAGACCATGACAAAGGAATGGGAGTTCCCATCAAAAGTCTTGAATCATTTGAAAAGATACCATCCAGCGTATGGCCGGCCAAATGTGTAGGGCCAATGACCAGTTGACCCAAACCACAAGCCGCTAGGCCATCTACAAGTACTGCCGTATCCTTCGATTCTAAGGCTTCTAAATAAAAAATAAAATCGCCGACAATGCTAAAGTGGGGCTTATCCACGTAGGGCTCTATCAATTTAAGGATATCATGGGCGAAGGTCGTTCTAGGGCCAGGAGGTCTATAACAGAGAATACCAGAGAAAGAGGCCGAGGGCAGCGTATGGCCGGCCAAATGTGTAGGGCCAATGACCAGTTGACCCAAACCATAAGCCGCTAGGCCATCTACAAGTACTGCCGTATCCTTCGATTCTAAGGCTTCTAAATAAAAATTAAAATCGCCGACAATGCTAAAGTGGGGCTTATCCACGTAGGGCTCTATCAATTTAAGGATATCATGGGCGAAGGTCGTTCTAGGGCCAGGAGGTCTATAACAGAGAATACCAGAGAAAGAGGCCGAGGGAAGGAAATTGATAGAGAAATACAAAGCCTCAAACTTATCAGCGGGTAAAGAAAGAGGCTTAGTACTACAGGTAAAAGTGTCTCTAAAAAGAATACCCAGGCCACCTCCCTTTCGTCCTGACCTATCCATTGTGGCCAAAGAATAGCCCTCGGGGACTGCCTCTACCAAGTCAGGGCCGGAGGTTTCAGAACCCCAGGTTTCAGTAATAAAGACCCAAGGGGGCCTTTTTTGGGAAACAAAGTCATTGAAGGCAACATTGTTACGAGCCAACGACCTAGCATTAAGGAGCAGGCCAGCCTCGCTTAAATCCTAGATTTATTAAAGCAAAAATGGCGACGGCGTAAAGGAGTCGAGGGAGTAGCAAATTACCATCAATTTGTACTTGATGGTAATTTGCAAAAACTTTAAAAAATGCACTAAAGTGCATTTTTCAAAGTTCCATTTTACACACACACATGGCCTTGGGGCATGTGTGTGTGCAACATGTACTCATATGCAGATTTCAGTGGTGGAACAGGGTATCCTTTTGGAACCCTTGTACCCTTTGGGAATTCAATTCCCATTCATTCCTATGGGCCTTTAAGCCCATAGGAATGAATGGGAAGACATTCCCTAATTCTGACTCTCAATTTGCGAGTCGCAATAAAGAAGTGTTTAGAAATTGCTATTTTTTTAGCGATTTCTACATGCATAGGCTTTTGCGATTCCTTAGTTGTGATTCCTTAATATTCACAATTAAGGAATTGCAAAAGCATACCTTGATGCATGTGCCCCATAGCATCTTGAAGCTTCTATGTTAGTATGCAGAAACTTGTAAAAAAATATTGAAAGCACATGCTTGTATTGTCAATTAAAATAGTGCAAGACATGCTTTCTGAGTACAATTTATCGTAAATTTGGAATGTTTTGCAATCCTCATTTTTCCCATATTAACATTATGAAGCTTTATTTGACTACTATCCATATTTACATAATATAAGAGAAGATAGATTCAAGCATATAAAATAGAGTAGAAGATGAGATCCCAGAAGAAATAAAAGATCAGCAGAGCATAGGAAAATGGGCCTTGGATGGTATGTGGATGGAAACATTTTAAGAACCTATTATATCAAATCTTGTGGTCCTGGGTCTACTTTATATGCAGTGCAGACAACACCCTCTCCCACAAAACAAACAACCATGGAACACGTTTTGTTACAATAGTTTTGCTACCATGGAAAAAGTTGTGTCACAATAGTTTTGTTACAATAGTTTTGGTACAATTAGAAAACTCTAATAAATTATATGTAGAATAATTTAATGATTGACATGAAGTCCTGTAGCTCCTCCTAGAATTCCTTCCTCGATTCTACCCTAGATCTGCCCTGCCTTTTATTACGTTGGTGAAGGCCCTCCCCCACCGAAGTGGCAAGCTTCATCATCAGGTCGTGCTCCCCGCTGCACGGGCTCTGCAATGTCCAGTGGGTCCCACAGAGGAGGCTCTTTGCCGGAGATGTTTTAGTTACTCAGAACTGCCTATAGGAAAGCAGTTGAGTAATGCCCTGCACCTTGCTTGAGAGGGGATTATGGTAGTAAATGGTAGATTAAGAGTGAGAAAAATTAAAACTGGCTGTGGGTTAGCAATGCATTATTATTTATTAGTGCTGAGAATTCATGGCAAGGTTACAGGTAACAAAGAACCTGCAAGGATATCCATAAATCCTAGATTCATAAAAAGGTCAACATATTTCTTGCCTAAATCTGCTCACAACCTGTCAATGGCAATTCATCAGGACCAATAAGAGGTAGGCCTAATCTAAGTGCTATTCACTTGTGTATATGTTGTGATTCCTATATTAGGTAGAGATTTTAATGTGTAAAAGTAAGTAAATAAACAAGGGTGAGTTGGAGATTTTAGGTCAGTCAGACTAATGGAAAAATATAAAACAACATAAAGAGGTTTGTATATAATAACATTTACAGACCCGTATTCATTGCAGGCAGATTTGTGAAAATGTAGTGTCCCAGTCATGCAACTAGCATGCACACTGCACACTGCAACAACGTTTGCACACACTGTATTGTCTCACCACAGTTAAATCAAATGCAAGAAGGAACCCAACTTAATTTGATTCTCAGAAAACGTGGTGGAGAACCTACTCGCTCGCCGGCATCCTGAGAATGTATATGCCGGTATTCATGGTGCAAATAGGAGGTATAAGCGGTGATTGAGCAATAATTTGTGAAAAAGAGGCTTGCTTGAATGCAATCCTCTCTAGTAACCACTAACCCTGTATTAAAACGTGTATTGTGAAAATAACATGCATTTACACGACATTTAAGTATAAGATTGAAGCTTGCCTGTGTGTCTTACTAACCAGTAACTCAAGAGTGATGCTAAAATGGCCCTAATTGTAATTCCTTAGTGCCATGCGTCTACTGCCTCTACGTAGTATGACGTGTCTATGCTTGGAGGGAAACTTTCTGCACTTGTGTAGTAGCTAACAAAATGGCTGCTTGAAACTCACATGCTTGCCACCTGCATGCTGATAAACTAAACCCAGATATTGTACTAATGCTAATGCGGGAATAATAATAATAAGTAAATTGGATTAGAGTAGAGATAGGTGGTAGACAGTGAAACCATTTATTTTTTATATTAACAATTATGTTATGTTGGGATTTGTAGCGCGCACAACTACTCTTGAGTATCCTGGCGCGAAGCAGTAGTAAACAAATGGCGAGAAAGAATGAGTTAGTAGGCCTGTTTAAAAAGCTGAGTTTTAGGAAGTTTTTAAAAACATCTTAGATCCTGAGTGTGCCGCAGCGCTATCGGTAGGGCATTCCAAAGAATGGCAGCTTTTACCGAAAAGGACTGACCGCCCATCCTAGCTCGACGGAAATTGGGAATTATCATCAGTCGCTGGGCAGCCAACCTTAGAGATCGTCGTGTGATGTAAAAGCAAAAACAATTGTCTTTTTGACCCTTTCATTAGTGCTTGTTATGGGCCTTGAGCCTTGAACTACAGTCTGTTCCCTCTCGTTTTACCGAACATGCACAGTGAACTCAAACTGAAAGACGCAATATCAAATTGAACATCGACCAAGGTTGCAAGTTGCTACATTCTTGGGAACCGGAATGACAGTCCACTGAAATGCATGAGAACTACTGTTTTTTTCTTCTAATATGTGACAATTAAATTGTGAATATGGGTGGGAATAAATACTGATGTATAAAACTTAAGGGCAGGGATTTCAAACAAAGGATTGAAAGGAAAATTAAGCATGGTGTGATGATCACCTCCCCTTGACTGTCCAATCAGAGTTAGGAGTTTCATAAATTTGAAACATTAATGGGTGGTACAAGCATACAGAAAGGTAAAATTGAGGTAGTTCTAAGTCAGTTAGAGAGACTGGAGACCAGAGAAGCTAGAGACTGGGATGCAGTCCGAGAGCACAGAGAAGCCCCAGACTGAGATATCGAAGAAGAATCGAATTGCTGAACTAATTATTTTAAGCAAATTAATTTAGAAGATTGCAAAAGAATCTCAAGGAGGAAGAGAGTGTCAGAGAGGGGTGCTACGCAAGCGTTGGTGATAGAGAGGTCACCTGTCATGTCCTGATTCCTGTCCTGAAACCTTTGTTCGCCAGATCTTTCCTGGGGGACCCTTTCCAATTCCTAGGCCTGGGAGTTGGTTTCCACACCATACTTGGTAAATATATCTACATCTGTATATGCGCTTATGTGCTTTTCTCTCTATCCTCTCCCTTTCATGCAGTGTCATTGCAAAGTATAAATGAATGTATCTTGATTGATTATTTGAATCTTCCTTCCTGTGGGAGACAGAGTTTGTTCTGTACTGTGTAAGTAGTTCACATGAATTCAATCTGAGATAAAATTTTAAAAGACATCCCGACTTTGTAATCATTTCCAAATGTGTAAGTATATTGAATTCTTATGTCATTTCACCATCAACTAATTCCAACTAATGGTCCATTGACAAGAGTAAAGAACTTTTGATCACTGAAAGAATTACAAAACATGACCCCAGCAGTTATTGACAGTATGTTGTGAGTATGTGGAGTTAGATTACCTGTTGCTGGTAACCCGCTGGTTCAGCGGCATGCCGACCAGATGTGTAGGGGCTTCGCTACAAAAAACCGCACTATCAAAGGTATTGAGCGCGGCTGGTGACATATGTTATGTTATGTTAAATGGATTTTGTAAAGCACGCAGCTACTCAATTGAGTGTCCTGTCGATGGGCGTGCTGACAGCAATCACTGTGCAATGTTGAGCACATGGCTGAGCATTAAAGCTGAAACAATCAAGTTTTCGGTGATTTCCTGAATGCCAGAAGATCCTACGTCATCCTTAATTCCACTGGAAAGTTATTCCACAATTGCGCCGCTTGCACCTGGAAGGAGCATCTCGCAATCCGTGCTCGGAGGTATCTGGGGGTTAGTGCCAGCTGAAGTGCTGCAGACCTTAGTGTGCGGTGAGGGTGGTAAAACTGGACTCTCTTTACAATGTATCCGGCACCTATGCCATGGAGAGCCTTAAAAGCCAGAACCATGGCCTTTAATTGGATCCTCTTGCGGACTGGGAGCCAATGCAAGGATGTTAACTGTGTGGACATACGAACTCTGGGGCCAAGTATGAGTTTTGCTCTGGCTGCTGCATTCTGGGCCTCCTGCAGTCTTGCTAGTAAAACCCTAGGTAAAGTACATTCACATTATCGAACCTGGAAACTATCAAGGCTTGGACCACTGTTTTTCTGTGGGTGATAGGCAGGAGAGGCAGAAACTGCTTTAGCATCTTGAGCACGCCAAAGCATGTACCAGCCACTGTCTGGATTTGTGCCTGCATGGAGAGATTCTCATTCAGCTTCACCCCCAGATTTTTCACCGTCTTTACGGAAGATGTAGGGGGGACATGTCAGCTGGCCATCAACTGCACCAGGTGTTGCTGGGGCAGTAGCAGAAGAAGATGATGTCCGACTTCCCAGGATTGCCTTTAAGCTGGTTACACTGGAGCCAGGAGAACACTTCTGTTAGACAGCTGTTAATCATTTCTCCATTCAAATTCATATCTTTGTTGCAGGTGAAGAGCAACTATGTATTATCCACATACAATTCTTGTGAGGTAGCAAGGACCCCCTGAAAGGGATAAGTTTCCTGGGTCAGGGTAAAGTAAATATTAATAAGGGTAAAGGCCCAGGCAAAGAAAATACAAAGTCTGACAAAAGCATATAAAGGTGCACACCATATGGAGAAAAGGACTCAGAAGAATTTTATATGATAAATTGAAAATTTTTATTATATTGATAAAAACTTTTTGATGTAACCATATTCATTCAAAACACATGATTAAAATAAATCAATTAGAGAAACATTTCCTTTGTTTTAAAAAAAAAATTTCATACACTGTTACTAAAATTAATGTACATAGATCATAAGATTATTGTCAAAAAATGATAATGCCCAGAATTTTGTGGAGGATGCTGATTCCTGTCGACGCGTTTCGACACACCCTTTCGTGTCTTCCTCAGGACAATATCAGCAATAGTTCTTAGATGAGATTAACACTGCCTTAGAGCAACAAGCCATAGGTCGTAAAGTCATGGAGCTCATGAAGTGGTTGTATTTGCTTTAGGCGCTATCAAAGAGATTGAATCAGGTCCCGGTTACTTTACTCTGCTGTGATATCAGGCGCGAAAAAGGCGAGTCATTACGGCCTTGAAAATAACCTCTCCATATTGAAACAACGCTAATGAACCGTAACAGCCGGAAAGGAAGCCTTTCCTCTTCTCACTGCTTCGGTCCTGTTTAAAGAGGACAAAAGAAAAGGACCGTGCCTGTCTCATTTCTTTGACTCGGGACCTGTAGACGGCTCTTTACTGCTCGCTGCAACCTCAATATATGCACAATTGAGCGCAGCTTTTATTGAATAAGATTCATTTTTAAAAAATAATCACCAAGAACCACACAGAACATACAGATCTAATGAACCTCCAAAACAGCGCATCTGATAGCGCCTAAAGCAAATACAACCACTTCATGAGCTCCATGATTTTACGACCTATGGCTTGTTGCTTTAAGGCAGTGTTAATCTCATCTAAGAACTATTGCTGATATTGTCCTGAGGAAGACACGAAAGGGTGTGTCGAAACGCGTCGACAGGAATCAGCATCCTCCACAAAATTCTGGGCATTATCATTTTTTGACAATAATCTTATGATCTATGTACATTAATTTTAGTAACAGTGTATGAATTTTTTTTTTAAAAAACAAAGGAAATGTTTCTCTAATTGATTTATTTTAATCATGTGTTTTGAATGAATATGGTTACATCAAAAAGTTTTTATCAATATAATAAAATTTTTCAATTTATCATATAAAATTCTTCTGAGTCCTTTTCTCCATATGGTGTGCACCTTTATATGCTTTTGTGAGACTTTGTATTTTCTTTGCCTGGGCCTTTACCCTTATTAATATTATCCACATACAATACAATTTTTGCTCCATGTTCCTCTGCCAGAGTACATGTTAAAAAGGGTGGGGCTCAAAATGGAACCCTGCGGCACACCCACCTCTAGAGGAGGGATGGGGGCAGCAAAAGGTGGAGACCATACTGTTTGCTGGCGGTCCTTTAAGAAGGAGGCAAACCATTTGAATACCGTACACCCGAAGTCTCAGCAGGAGTCGATCGTGGGGGAGTGTATCAAAGGCTGCAGATAAATCAAGCAATATTAGTATGGCCTTGCCGCCCCTATCCACAACCTCCTTTATGACTTCCAATACTTCCAGCAACGTCGGCTCCGTGCTGAAATTTGCCCTGAATCCGGACTGACTCTGGTGAAATAGTGTGTTATTTTCAACAAATGTGGCGGTGGCATGATTCACCAATTTTTCCAGCGCTTTAGAAAAGAAAGGGAGCAGAAATATTGGTCGGTAGTTAGAGGCTAACTCTGGATCCAATGGTTTTTTTTTTATAGAGGTACAATTTTAGCTCTTTTCGACCTATCTGGGACGTGACCCGTCTTCAGAGAGAGATTGAGGATCTGGTTGGCTACTGGATTAATAATCTCCACTATTGATGCCAGAATGGAGGCAGGGCATGGGTCAGAGGGAGAGCCTGATTTGAGGCCTTTCATGATATCTAACGATTTTTCCATGGAGACCCTAGGAAACTTTTTGAAGGAGGGTTCTTTAACTTGTGTTGGTGAGGAGACAGACGCACCACTATCACTGAGCATCAGAGGTGTTGTCAGAAAGGACTCCTGGATACTTTTAATCTTATCATGAAAGTAAGCGGCCATGCGGACAGTCCATGCCTCATTAGGAATTAATGGCTTGGCTGCCACTGAAGGGGAGGAAAAATCGCTGACTATTTTAAAAATGTCCTTATTTTTGTTCATTGCAAGTTCAATTTTGGCGGAGAGAAAAGATTGTTTTGCCTCGATAACTTGCATATGGTATGCCTCCAATGCCAGTTTATAAATCGTTTTGTCATTGGGGTCAACATCCTTATGTTAGGTCCTTTCTAGGTGTTTACAAGAACTTTTGCTTTCTTTAAGGGCAATTGTAAACCAATGGGCAGAGGCCCGGCAGTCTTCCCAAGACGAGAGACAGGGTGGGCAAGTTCCCCTGCCTGAAGCTGGAGCCAGTTGCCAGGCCCTCAGCATCCGCCTCTAAATCCCCATTAAGAGAGATCGGATGCTTATTGATGGCATTACTTAGTGCCTTGGGAGTAATTAAGTAAAAAGGTCTAAAGTTGCTACTTTTGGGCTTCCCAGAGGCCTGGCGAGGGCTTGATTCCTTCTTAATTAAAAAACCCAGGAGGAAGTGGTCAGACCACACAAGGGGAAGTGGTTGGCTCATTCCTAATTTGACCGTGGAGAAGATCTGATCTAAAGTATGGCCCTCTTCATGAGTGGGGGAGTGTAAATAAGGCGCCAGTTCTAACAACAACTCTAGTAGTCTAATCAAGTCTACGTCTTCCGGTGTATCCATCTGCATGTTAAAGTCGCCTTATACCACACAATGTTTGTGTTTCATGACAAAAGGTGAGACAGCGTCACCGATTGAGGCTAAAAGCCTCCCGGCAGGGCCCAGGGGTCTGTATATTAGAATGGCCACGAGAGATTGATGTGGAGACACCCCCAAATGGAAGCCGACACAATTTGCTCCTTCTACTTTGACCGAAGGGACTATTGAGCAAGAGAAATGGTTCTTAAAAATAATAGCGATACCTCTCCTTACGCCTGCCTGATGGTCTTTCCTGGTGATCTGATAGTTCGTCAGGATAGCAGAGGCTACAGTAGGGTTGAGGCCTCGCACAACCAAGTCTCTGTTAAAAATAAAGAGTCTGGGGATTTGTCCACGAGTAAGTTGTTAATGTTAAGGGCGTGTTTTTTCAGAGACCGTGTATTGAAAAGCAGGGCACGAAGTTGCGCATTGTCCTGAGAATGGGGAGCATGACTGGCCCAGGTTACACCCTACCTGCATCTTTGAAAGCTTCCCCATTTCCTTGACAAAGCCCTCCCAGCAGCAATGTGAGCACCCCTTTAGTGTTCGCCGCACAAATGCGGATGAAGGTAGGGGGGAGTATCCGCTCGCTTTCCTTCCTATTTCTAAGAGCGAAAGTTTAGTATAGCATCTATGAAACCTGAAAATCGGCTTGCCGGCAGCGCAGCTGGCACCGGCCGCCTCCGAGTTGGTGATGGGCGCAGACGTCGGTGTGCCCGCTGCGTTTGCCAGCTGTGCGGCGGAGGCATCACAGTCTTTTATGGGGCGGGAGGGAGACTGGAAAGCTAAAAACTAGGGGGCATATTAGCAAGAAACTCTGTAAAATTATCGCCGTTTTAGCGGCAGGACACTGCCGCTAAAACGGCGATAATGGTCTTGCTAATATGTGTTACAGAATTTCAATAGAAGCCCAGGTTAGATGTCCTGCACATCTAACCTGGGTTTTTATTGGAATTCTATACAGCATATTAGCAAGACCATTATCGCCGTTTTAGCGGCAGTTTCCTGCCGCTAAAACAGCAATAATTTTAACAAGGTTCTTGCTAATATGCTCCTAGACCGCTGACCAGGGGGCGGACACACTCTTACAGGCAGATACCGCCAGTCGCACTGAATAAGTAGTTGTTAAGATACACTCTAAATCTTTTTAGGTGCCATAGTAAGTAAGTAGATGGGCCAAATGTAAACTAAAACAAACAAGCATTTGTAAATGGCAATGCCTTTTATAATATTAAAAGGCATTGTCATTTACAATATTAATAGTTAAAAGTTTAGCAAAAGCAATACCTATGTATTGCAGAGTGCGGTGTCTGTAAAACGGGTGCCGTGTTCACTATTAAAGTTAACAATACATTTTCAAAAAGAAACAGAGCGCGATGTCCCTGAAGCAAGGCCAGTGCTCATTATTAAAGTTTTTTTTAAAAATGAAACTGAGCACGGTGTCCCCAAACCGGCCACCGCGCTTAGTATTAAAGTTTAAGAAAAATAAATAAATAAACAGAGCAAGGTGTGTTCCTGAAGCGGGTGCCAGAACGGTGTCCCTAAAGCTGGCACTGCGCTCAACATCAAAGTTTAAAAAATAAAATGTAAACTGAGCGCGGTGTCCCTAAGGGCTCACCCACTTATAATGCAGACCATGTAACAAGCAAAGTAAAAGGTCCTTTTGTTATGAGTGGTAACAAATGCAGACATGGTGCTACCAAGGAGGGACTAACAAGCCCATTTACAAATCAGAAGCCAGGATTTACGTAGGACAATGACACAAGCCAATGACAAATATGGGTGGGGAGTGGGTGGGCTTCTAGTGCATACTCTAATACAGTAGAATGAAGGCAGTAGAGTGGTAGGGTGAGGGCGGTAGAGTGAGGGTGGTAGATTGGGGGTGGTAGAGTGGTAGAGTGAGGGCGGTAGAGTGGTAGAGGGAGGGCGGTAGAGTGAGGGCAGTAGAGTGGTAGATTGAGGGCGGTAGAGTGAGGGTGGTAGAGTGGTAGAGTGGTAAAGTGATAGAGTGAGGGTGGTAGAGCGAGGGCAGTAGAGCGGGAGAGTGAGGGTGGTAGAGTGAGGGCAAGAGTGGTAGAGTGAGGGCAGTAAAGTGGTAGAGTAAGGGCGGTAGAGTGATAGAGTGAGGGCGGTAGAGTGGTAGAGTGAGGGCGGTAGAGCGGTAGAGTGAGGGCAGTAGAGCGGTAGAGTGAGGGTGGTAGAGTGGTAGAGTGAGGGCGGTAGAGCGGTAGAGTGAGGGTGCTAGAGTGAGGGCAATAGAGCGGTAGAGTGAGGTTTTTTAAATAGTAAAAATGTATTTGTGCTAATAATACCTATAGACCCTTAACTCATGACATTATCACCTCGGGTAAATAGTGCACTCTGAATTCTGAATATACTCGCCTTTTGTCACTTGTCCTATCGGGGCACAGCGCATGCAGTTCTGGGTGGTAGGAGGGTGCTGCGTGAGGCAGTACTGGGCATGTACAACATCCACAGAAACACCATGTCTGAACTCAAACATCTGCCTTGGGTGACGTCATGAGGGCAGGGGGCGAGGATAGATTGCATCCCTGCAGGCTGGGCTCGGTTACCTCCCAGGGTAGTGCGCGAGGGTGACATCTGTTTCCTGCTCCCCACTCGGCCATCCTGGAATCCCCGCCCCACTGCTGCCACAGTTTATTTGGAAAGAGTATGTTTGTTTAGCGAGGTGATATTGTGTGTTTGTGTGTGTGTGTGTGTATATAACATGAGGGTGGCGCGCGGCATGTGATGTAGAAGAGGGGCGTCGACAGATGGAAGAGGGTGGAGGGCAGAGAACAACAAAGATAAAAGAAAGAGGCTGTGGGGGCAGATACGACACGAAAATGAAAGAAAGAGCGAAGGGGTCACAGAGGAGGTATACTGAGGGAAAGAAAGAAAGAAAGAAAACTGTGAAAACTGAGTGAAAGGAAAGAATAGGTAAGGCAGAACTAAGACAACCGAGAAAGGGAGCACGGGGATAAAACAACAGTGAGTACAATGGAGAACTAAGGAGAGAGATGGAACACCGGTGATGGAAACTGAGGGAAACAAAGAAACAGGTACAGAGAATGGAGAAGTTAGGGACAAAAGGGAATATAACCCGATGATGGAGGAAGAAGATGCAATAGAGAATGGACAGGCAAAGGAGGAGGGGGACATGAGCTAGGGGGGGCATAACTGGGGGAGAGAAAAGATATGAAAATGGAAATAAACGAAAGCGCGCAAGAAAAACAAGCACTCAGCATTGCGTGGCGCGGGAGGGGCTTCCTTTGAAGTCTGATGGGGGGCGGGGGAGCGGCTTCCTTTGAAGTCTGATGCCGAGGCTCAGACAAATGGTGTGGGATGTGGCTAGCAATGGTTTGGGTGTGCGATGTGCGATGTGCACGTGCCTGGCTCACATGAACTGTTCGCGATCGCAGCTAGGTAGACTTTTCGGACCGCTTAATATAATCTCGCCTATCCATCCCTACGGGATAGAATAAGCGAGACCTAAAAATATGCGAGAAAGAAAAGGCGGGGCGAAACTACATGGTAGAGGAGAGACGCGTGGGCGGAGAGGAGCCTGAGAGAACGCGCGGCGGAGATCAAAGAAAAGGCAAGTGACCATATGGAGAGTGAGGGGGTGTGCAGCCTGGTGAGCTGAATGCGTGTGGCAGAAAAGGAGGAGTGCGGGCCGCGCACACTAAGTGTCTGGTAGCAAATGAAAGCTGTTGAGAATGCGCTTGGTTGTGGCAGCTGTTGACAATGCGCATGATTGTGTTCACATAAACTGTACGCGATCCGCAGCTAGGTAGACTTTTCGGACCGCTTACTATAATCTCACCTATCCATCCCTACGGGATAGAATAGGCGAGACCTAAAAATGACAAGGCAGGCCAAAAAAGTGAAAAATTTGAAACACAACCAGAAACATCCTCCAATACACAGCCCTATTTTTGTAGCAGACTGTAAGACTGGAGATCCCTCCCTAGTGCGGAAGAAAGTAGGGTGTACTGTTTGGCATAATGCAGACATAAATAAACATAAGGGTGCAACAGCACTTTCTTGGATCTTTTACTTTATTCGGCCAGCCACCACAAAGGAAGCGTTGCCTCATTCCCTGGGATTGATTTTTGCGCTTTTAATTTAAGAATTTCAGCTCCAAGGTTGGGGAGGTCCATGGATGCAGACAGCTGACAGGAAGGATGGACGGCACACCAGCTGAGCAGAGCATTCAGTGCCCTTTTTCATTCTCATACACAGAACTGTCACCTAGCCTCGTCCCCTCCCCAAGTGAGGGATGGCCGGCTGCTATATGGGTGCCCTGACACCCTGCCCTGCACCCGGCAGCAGATGCACACACATAGGACTCCACCACCCCCACAAGAGCCTTGCAGGTTGCGGAAGCTCCCAACAAAACACATGCGGGTGTGCGATGAAACGGCACACGTCCTGTCAGCGCTCTGGGTGTCGGGAAAAGGCAGTGGAGAGAGGCGACCTCTGCCTGCTCATTCACTCGTCAGCAGCCACTGAAGGGTCCCGCTGGGGTACAGTGTGTGCTTCAAAACAGAGCCCTGCTGCAGCCCCGCGTAATAACAAACCACTTTCCCTACTCGTTGGTCACGTTATGGTAGAAGTATCACACCCTTGCATATTTTCTCTTGAATAGGTGAAACCTGCTGAAAATAATTAGGGGGTAGGGAAACAAGCGGTCATCTCAACCCGGCAGCTTCGAAAGTGAAAGCGCTCACAGCATGCTGAATCTAAACAAAGCACGTCGTCCTGCCCGAAGTAGGATAAACTCAATAAAGAAAATAGTGCTTACAATACAAAAAATAACATGTACCATGTAAGAACCAAAGTAAAGGTTACAAATGACGACAGGGCTGTACTAAGGAGGGACTAACAAGCCTCCTTACAAATCAGAAGCCAGCATTTACAAAGGACAAACACACAAGCCAATGAAAAATATGGGCAGGGAGCGGGCAGGGCTTCTACCAGTAGTGTACTACATCAGATCATCGCCAGAGCAGAGCTTGTGCGCTTACTCTAGGCTCAACCTAAAAAAAGGCCTAATGTCTACGAAAAGGAAAAAGAAATAGAGAGGAAATCTCACAACATATCGATAATGGAGAACCTTTAAATATGTAGTTTCTAAATTGTGCACAATATTGCCTTGCTTGTACAAGAAAAAGGAAAACAATGTATTGAATGCCAAACTTGATAGAAACATAGTTAATCATGATAGATTATACAAAAACAATTTATCTATGATCCACCTCTTTAAAATGCTGGACCCTGTTTAGTGAAAAAAAGGAGGTCCTGTTTCGAATATAGAAGGCAGTAGCCTTAGTAGGCTCAGAAAGAGGAGGGAGTGGGGGGGTTCAAGGCACTTTACGAAGCTCATTACATTATGTAGGCTAATATCTTTATGGTGGTCAACAATGTAGCCACATTTAGTGGCCTTCTTGTATATGTTTTGTGAATAAAAGTTATACAATGAGGGACTAAGGGCCTGTTTGCTTTCATTGAGTTGTTGAGGACCAGCTACTTGTAGTGTGTCTTCCGTGGTATCTCATCGTTAAGCCCCCTCATATCGGTGCATAGCTTGTAAATCCATCTTTGTCTTTATTCAAATGTTTATTTTTAAGTCAGGGCCCTCATGTATTTTCTCAAGGATGATCCACTTCATATCATTAAGCATATGGTTTTTCATAATGTAGTGTTTTTTAAGTATGTCTGCACCTGATTGTGCTTTGGTGTTAATTAATACTCATCTTTACTGGCCTTGTAGTCATGCCTAGAGAGAGCAAGTTGCATGAGCATCAAATCACATAAATACAGTTGGGTGTTACAATATGTAAGATCCCAAAGTTAACATTCATGGAGTATCCCTATGTCAATTTATTTCGTGAACTCAGTGATTGCAATCCCCACAAGGGCAGTGGCCCATAATCTTAGCAAGATCCCTTACCGAAGAACATTGTATTGACATGGGTTTCTGAGATCTTGTATTGACTAATTGATCTTTCAGATTATTGAATCTTTCAAAAGCAGACAAAGTTTTTGTTAAATCGAGTTTACCAGTATTCAGGATATTCCATTGTTTGTGGATGATCCTTTTTATATAATTGGACCTTAGAGTGAAAGTGAAGTGGTTACACAAGTCATTTGATCATTTGTTGGTTTTGAAAACGTGTCTAGCAATATTTCCATGCAAGTGTTTATTTCTTGTTTTCTTGTATTGCTGATGATTTTGTCTGGGTATCCTTTATTTTTAAGTTTAGTCAATAGTTTGGCAGCTTTATTGGCGTAATTTTCCAAAAAGCTGCAGTTCCTGTGTAATCATAGGTACTGGCCGAATGGTAAATCCTGTCTTAGAGTCCTTGGAGGATGAGTGTCAAATTTAAAGAGAATGTTGCTATAAGTTGTTTTTTATATGTTGCAGTTGTTAGTCCTCCATTACCAGTCGTAATGGAGAGATCCAAGAAGGCTTTCTTCTCCATAGAGTATGTCTGGGTGAATATTAAATAAAAGATTATTGATCCATGCAAAAAAGGTTTCTGCTCTCATGGTATTTCCTTTCCAAATTATCAAATATTGTCAGTGAATCTACGCCATAGGATTATTTCTTGTTTGAATGAAGCACTGGCGCTGAAGAATAATGTATACTCACAATGATGCATAAAGAGGCACGCTATACTTGTCGCGAAAGTGCTTCCCATGGGGGTGCCCTTGGTTTGTAAGTCCAGAGAGTTTGCAATTTAAAATACGTTTTCTTTTAGCACGATAACAGCACATTCTATTATGAAGCTAACTGGTTTTATGGATGTCCATGTGGAGGCCCTCAGTATTTCTTCTATCACTGTTAAGTCTTGCATTCTGAGGGTTTCTACTATAGAGTGTCTCCACATCTAGGGTGATCGGAAGGTAATGTGTCCTCCAGTTGTATGGTTTGCAGGAGATTAAGGACATCCTTTGTATCTTTAAGAAAGTATGGTATTTTAGAAGCCAATGGGTGCAGAAAGGAGTTGCAAAAGATTGGTTCCAAAAGAGAGTCAATGCCAGAGACAATAGGACGTCCTGGTGGTGGTAATCTTCCTTTATGAATTTTGGGTAATTCATAGAAATAAATAATTCTAGGATTCTGTTTCTGCAGAAAGGCAGCTTCCTTGGTATTAATCAGGCCCACCATCTCCGCTTCATAGGATTTAGTTGCAATCTTTTTCTTCAGGATGGGTGTTGGATCTATAGTGTATTTTCTTTAGCTTCCAACAACAGAAAGCAATCTTAAGCATTCTTCCCTATATGCCTGTGTGCACATAATCACAAAAGCACACCGTTTATCTGCTGACTTTATAGTAATGCTTTAATGATGAACACAGGTGTGGATCACTTCCATTTCATCTTTAGAAATTCTCGTGAATATAATTTTTCAGTCATGAAGACGAGAAGTTATTTGTGAGAGAAGCACTCTTAACAATCATTTAATGAAAGATGAGGCACAATTAAAAAAATTGCATTCTTAATACCACGTAGAGATGTCACACATTAACTCAGCAACCTAATCTCAATGTTATATCATATAGATCAAGACATCACTAGCTGTTTGCTTTCTTAGATAAAAATCATTCTTTATTTTCTGTACTTTCCAATTCTGCAAATCAACAAATACAGCCAACACGTTTCGTCCCAATGGATTGGGACTTCTTTGGGGATGTTAAAAAACATATAACAAACAATATTTACAAATGACTCACACCATAAATAAACATACAAGATAATGTATGATTAATATTCACAGAATTGCATTCATAACGAGTTTAAAAACAACAGAAGCAATAAACAGATAGGCTAGAAGAAAGATTACCTCATGTGAAAACACGGTTCTTCTCTATGCTAATAATAATGGTGCAAAAAAGGAGAAAGCATTTTGTTTTGTACATCATCTTATTGGAATCATACATTGAAAGCCTGGAAAGACTAAATGTTTCTCAATGTACGATGTGGGTGATGTCTTATAAATATGTGATCAAGATAGATCTCCTATTATTAGCTCTAATCGGAGCTGAAACCAATAAGAAGGTTATCTATTGTGTGACAGTAGTTTTAATCAAACTTTCAAAAAGGCAGAGCAAGAATTCACAAATGGAGATCCCCACAGGATACGACAGTCCTAGTTTAGAAGCATCCTTAATTACAGCATGTTCAAAAGTGTGAATTTTGCTTGGCATGACTGATGTTGGAGGATTTAAAGTTGAAGGATTTGTAAGTCCTGTACTTGAGTCATCTTCCATTAGAGGTTTATTGTAGAAGAAACATTTTAAACATATTTTTCTTTTGAAACCTGACAGTTCACAGTGTAATCTGAAGGGATCTTCCTTGGGTGTAGGAACACATCCAAGACCACCATTTAGTACCTTAATGTCTATTTCTGTGAGTGGCTGCTCTGATGGACTAACAATTAGGTTGTTTTTATTTGAACAGTTCTTTTATTTTGCTTCTTGCCTGTACTTGTGATTGTTCTGCCTATTGGATGTGGATGTAGGTTTATTTATTTATTTATTGAGTTTTATATAGCTCAAACTTGGCCTGAGAGCATCAGAGCACTTCACAGAGTTAGCACATGTAGCATATACCTGAGATACATTTGGAGTAAATACAGATACATAGTGACAGAAAGTGACAAGGTAAATGAGGAATTGCATAAGCAGCAACTATGTAAGATACATTAGGAGGTGTCGCAGGACATTAGGGAAAGTTGCAGAGATGATTTTGAGGTAGTTACGGCACACAAAAATACATAGCGCTTTACAGAGCATAGCTGCAATTGTACACAATTACTGGAGGAGTAAAAATAAATAAGCAAATAGTAACAGTACAAACAAAATGAACAGTGGTAAAGATGGATGATGTAGTTCTTGGTTTTTGCCATGGTCTGCCTTTTCCTATGCCCAGCCACTTCCCAAAAATGAAACTGGATGAAAAGGAGGTCCAAATCGTAGTTGGACGCTCCGCTCCCAGTTTGTGGTTGCCAGAATGAAGGTGCTGGGTAGTACGGAGTATTAATGGGAAATTTCAAATTTGTGTTGCTTCTTGTATGTTCATCCTCGCTACTTCAATCATTTGAGCTCGATGTCCACCTGGTATTCTTGGGGTAATTCTTTTGTGTACTGTTCTTAGAGATGCTACTTGATTGTGGTGGTTGATAATCCTGACTAGTGTATGGGTAGACTTTTTCCAAACCTAATTTTTTTAATCCTTTTGAAATTTGTTGATTTGCTGAGTAAGGTATTCCACATTCTCATTTGTCTCAGTGTTGATTTCATCCACTATTTCTTATATAAAGATAATTGAATCGTGGTTTATAATGCATTTTTTGATATTGGTGTTTTGGCTGTAAGAGCATCTGATAGTCGTTGTGTTGTGTTGATAAGCCAGTCAATCTTGCTTTTCTATGCAATCTTAGCCTAATCTTTGCGAAAGCTCATATCAGTCAGAAATATTCTGTGATCGTTTTTTACCCCTAAGTTCATCGGGGCAGTGTTGGTTTTCTTTAATAAGGCCAAAGCTTCCCATTCATCCTGTAAGCTGCCTGAGTGCTGTTGTTGCCCCTAATAAGGATGGTGTGCGTAGAATGGCATTAATCATACCCTCATCAAAACAAAGGCCTTGAAAATCTGCCATTGTTCTATATCTCAGTTTTGAAGACACAGATGCAGCAGCAATTCCTCCATTAAAGCTGAAGATTGTCGCTCCACTGCTTTCAGCATTGCAACAAAGGAAAAATAAAATGATAATAAAGTGATGTTATTATCATCTTACTTTTCCCTGCTGAGGCAGTTTTGCAGTGCAGGGCTAGGCTGCTCACAGTGCAAGGGGGAGGAATGGAGTAGTTAAGGCATTTTCTTAGTGCACATGCCGGTTTAGCTGGCCGTCTTGGGCCGGCCAAACAGTCATGCACACTTTGCCTGGTTGGAGAACATGCACAGGCTTATAGTCCTCGTCTGCATGCTGAACCATGCCGCTCAGACCAATCACGACACTGCTGTCATGGTGACAGCAGCGTCATGATTGGCTTAGGGGAGCCTGTGAGCTTCCTGTTTCATTCCAGGACTCATCAGAAGGATAGCAGCGGAGAGTTAAGCAATTTTTTTCCACAACCCACCCCCCGCAAACCCACCATCACTGACATTTTACTCATCGTCTTAAAGAAAGGAAGTTTATTTCTTAGATATTTTAAATTTTCCAAATGTATGAACAAATATACATAGGTATTTCCATTTGTCTTCTACAATTCTGACTTTGCAGTTATTTATAGTTAGGCAGTTGTCCCATCCACTCTATTTAGAGAATATATCTGGTTAAATGTACATAGGGCAGAGGGGATATATCCCTATTTTTGGCAGATGTCTTGCACCCATCAAACTCTAAATAAATGTATTTTTTTCTAAACACTTTTCATTACGATAAATCTGGTAGAATGTTAATTGTCGATTTTTTTAAAGAAGACTTTGTGGAGTTGGTATTGTCACCATACGTTTGAGGTCAGTAACCGAATGTAAAAAAATATATAATTAATAATTAATTATTATATTCAGACACTACTGATTTTAAAAGATATTTGGATATAGTTGGTAATATTATTTCTTAGTGACCCTGAACAGATTGTGGTCACCAGATTGTCTCTTAGTTTAAGTGCCTTTCAATCCCTACACAAACATGCCAGATGTAGGTACCTTAGTTTCAATATACAGGATTTCGTCATTTGGCCTATAAGTTTCTTCTATCAGGTCTGGTTCCTGAAGACTAGAAAGTTCATTTCTGATCATTAAAACTAAGGAATATTTCTAAATGGGTAATTCTTATTCAATATTTCCATTAGACGTCCGAATTCCAGAGTAGTAGCTTTCAAATTCCATTCTTTTTGCCAACCTGTACAATAATTGACACAGATTCAGTGTGGTTGCTGTGTGTATGATAAATTGTTTGGTTTTGCTATTGAAGGCTCCACAGATGATATGCAGATATTTTCTCGTTAAGGATTTTAATGTAGAAATAACTGCAGCACAGGTGCACACGGAGACTTTTTTCCTGTCTGTGAATTTGTAATGTAACCTAGGTACAAAAAGGGTGCATCTCAAAATCTCTATTTGCTGAGGGTCGCAGAATGACCTGCCTAATGAATATTAATTAGGCAGGTCTGTATCAGCAAACCCCTGTGATCGGCTATAAACACAGTGATGGTGGCCAACAAGGAGCAGCAGACCACCATCTCTGTGTTTTTAGTTAAAGCAGCCTGTGTTCCTTGCAGGAAGTTTTCCCCTTTGGAAAGACATCAAGGGGAGCAGGCAATGATCCTCAGACCACTAGCTGCCCCACTGGAGCCGGCCGACAATATTATCACGGGTAGCTGTCAAAAGCTGGCTGTGTGTACTTCAGGGACTGGCCTAAACCAGGCTTAATGTTCCTGGAGATGTCATCAGTGTTTTCCATCACTACGCTTTGCGTTCACCTTGCACTGGTTCATTAGGTCGAGCGTCAGCGAAAGACCTATTTGTAGACACGAGAGGGGCACGAGCGCAGATTTGACCTCGTGGGCGCGCACGGCGCCGTGCCCCTCTCGTGCCTCATATTCCCGTACGCACACAGCCAGCCCCCACACCCCTGCACACACACCACACAGGCATACGTACACACGCTGCGGCCCCCCCACCACACACACACACATACACGCAGGCAGGCACACCCACAGGTACAACACACGCAGGCACATACAAGCGCACCCCCCCCAGGGCTTACATACACACACAAACGCGCACACACACACTCCCAACCCCGCTCACCGGGCACACGCAGGGCTTCCATCACTGGGGGGACGGGCACCGTCAATGTGCCCCGACGCCCCCCTCACCGGCTCCTCTCGTCCTGTCCCTCCGTGTCCAGACTCCGCAGCCCGCTCCGTTGTTTCTCCGCCCCTTCAGGACAGTTCGTGCGTGTCACGCCTCTCCTTTCTCCCGGTCGGAAATCCTATTTGCGTGTCAGTCCTCGTTTTCACCACGCATTTTTTTTGTTTTGTTGCTGGCTTGTTTAAAACTGCGCTTGGTACTATACTGACTGCGTCGGGTTTGAGGCTTGGAAATTAGATTGTGAAATCCTTTTATTCACGTTTTCCCTTCCTACTCAGGTTTTCATTTCCAATCTCGGGGCCCTGCTTTCGGTTTGCTTTCTGCTCCTAGATATGCAGAGACAGGGTTTGCCTCGAGGGCTGATGTCACCGCCGTCTCCGGTAGTGGGGAGACGTCGTGTGCCCAGTACTGCAATTGCGAAGACAATAGCTTATTTTTCTGCAACAAACAGCGATAGAGTTATGTGTTGGTATTTCCTTTTTAAGTTAACCTTTCTTGTGTCAATAAAACTATTGTTCCTTCGATTCCCGAGGAAGGTAGACCATCTCCTTCGTAGTTTATATACTTTGGCACAGAAATCTTACCTAACAGCATTCTATTTCTATAACATACGGATTAGCAAAGCTTTTGGGGCCACAGGACAGTTTTATTTCGTAAGTAACTGTGACCCTCGTCCTAGGCTGATAAATTCTTGTTGGGCTACAATTTAGTTGGCTACATTCAGGTGCGGTTCGTCCATTGGGGCGTGGGGGCGTAGCCCCCCTGCCCAACGCCGCCCGCAGCTCCTTCATGACAATCATGTCAATGAATCAACATGACGTCAGACCGCCGGGCGGGCGTCATGTTGATTGATTGACATGATTGTACAGGCGGCAACACAAGTACGCATGCGTGGGGACGGAGGGTGAATTTTTACCGGTGCCCACGCAGGCGCACTTGTGTTTTTGCGGCATTGCGCATGCCCATCAGGAGCGCTAATGGGCGTGCTGCGGGCGAGAAGGTACCTGTGCCCCTGGCACCAGGATTGGCCAGGGGCGCTGTGAGCCTGTGACGTGTGGGGAGCAGAGCCCACAGGTGGCGCGGACCGGGACCGGCAGGAAGGTAAGAGTGTGTGTTTTTATTTTATTTTAAAGTGTTTGGTACGAGCGTGCGTGTATGCATGAATGTTTGATGGAGAGTGTTGTGACTTTGAGTGTTGTGTATGTGGGTGGGTGGGGGGGGTCGCCGCCGGCCTGAGTGGCCTGGGGCCCGCACTTGCAAATCAGTTAGCGCCTCACCACTGTAAAATGTCACCAGCCGCCCCTGGCTACATTTGCTGAAGTGTTTTGTTTATTCATTATAAAAACTTGTGTCAAAGCGCTAGATACTGCACTGTTTTGTCATTCAATATCACTGCAAATAATAGTTGCGAGTAATTTTATCGTACCAAATTTACTGACTTCAGAAGAATGAGAGCCAGTATTGGCCCTGTTGCGATTCAAAATTGTGACATATAGGCTATACGGATTTCAAACCCTTGCTCTGGCATTGTGGCACTGTTTGTTTTCAGATAACTCGTCCTGACCGCCACTGACTCCTGTATTTACTGTATACAGTAATAGTCGTACTGCCCTTTTAATGTGCATGATTTTCATGAGATTTATGCATTTCACGAGATTTAGATTAAAGGTTTTATTATTTAGAACTTTTCAACATAAAGTGAACTGGAGGTTCTCAAGAAAGATGGTATTTTAAAGAAAAGGGAAAAGGCACGGCCTTGGCTTTGATGTCAGAAGTATATCAAATGCCTTACTTTGCCAGTCATTAGTTCGCCCTTTCACCGGCTCACAGCAACATTCCTCCTGTCTTTGATTCCGACGCTTAATAAATTCACTGCAGCGTCAAACAGGAATTTGACTATCCCTTAAACATTCTTTTAAAATGAACCATTTCTGGGAGGAGTGCGAGCAACGGTTGTAAGATGGCGGCACAAGGGCCATATCTCCCAAGTATGATAATTTTAACAGGTCCTCTTTACACCCCGCAAGCTTTGCCTCAAGAAACGCACCTATGAAGACAACAGCAGCAGCATATAGAAACAGAATAGCAAATGCTTGTGATACCATTTTTATTAGTTTCTCTGTTTTGGGGACAACGGGCCCGGTGTCTATTTAGGTCGAGCGTCAGCGAAAGACCTATTGTTGCCCGTATTTGGGAAACGAAACTCAACTGTCCCGCAACAGTGTATATAATATCGGCAGTCGTTCTGCGCACTTGGTATTGCGGTCCTCGGCATGGGTAAGAAGAGACCTTCGGGGAGCGGTGCGCTGGCAGCGGGCACGCTTTCCAATCTGCCCTCCTCATCTCTGTGGTTCTATTCGGCTAGGGAATGCCAGCTGAACCGGTGTCCCCTGGAGTTCAGTGGTATTCGTCAGGTGAGCTGCAGCCTGGGCTGTGCCATGTGGCTGTGGTGCTAAGCGACGGCAGAGTGGCCCTGTGTGCCACACAAGAGGCTGGAGCACTTCTGACTGGAAAACGGAGTGAGTGGCTGATGGCTAACAATATATGTATTTTTTATATGACACGAAAACTTAAAACATCTTCTGTCTGGGAGTTCCATACACTTTGGCGATTTTCAAATCAAATCAAATCAAAATAAGCTTTATTCGATATTACCAAAGAATATCATATAAGCATACAGTAACAGAAAAAATAATACAGTACATTTAGACAATTTCATTCAAATAAAAAGAAAAAGATGATCATCATTTAAAAAGAAAAATCAAAAGAACCAGTGTCAACTTAAATAAAAGAAAAAAGGTTAAAAAGTCTAAAAAGAGGAGTAAATTTAGGTAGGACTAAAAAGTCTAGAAAGAGGAGTAAATTTAGGTAGGACCTTGCAAAGTTCAACAACACTCCGCGATTGCCAAGTCCAATGTAATCCAAAGACAGTAGGACAAGGTCCCAAACATAATTAGTTCCCTTCCACCCCCGGGTTGAGATGGTGAAAATGGGGGTTAGAATTAGTTATTACCACTCCCAGTATCATGATGTAGACCGATCATGTAGGGTATGATTTCGAAAAAAGGGGAACACCAGGGATTGAGGGATAAAAGTCATATAAGTCCCATATAGATATTGGGCCGTCTGTCTCTTGTGGCGGCCAGGTTTTCAAGTAAGGGACAATGTTTGTGTCTCTGAATCTCACGAGTACCAGGTCCCCAGGAAGATCCTTATGAAGGGAACCCAGCCAGTCCACCCTCCTGACGCTCCTTATTGCTCCATATAGGTGACGAGGCAGTGGCCTATTTTTTGACAGCCAGAATTTGGTTTTGTTAAGTAAGTCATGTTGACTCTCCATTTTTCCAGGGGGAAGAGCAGGGACGCCAGCAAGTATGCACACGAATGGGGCTGCTTCTGGTGGTAGATGGATTGATTTAATCTTATCATGAACTGCTCTAGGTGCGGTCAACTGGGGAAAGGAGACACTTGGAGAGTGTTTGGTTACTTTTTGCCCCACTGTACTAGGGCCAGTTAATTGTATTTGACAGCTTTTATCCCGTTTAATGCCTTCGTGAGTAGGAGGTGACTTTGGACGGTTAAATGTGTCACAGTGTTTGTCAGCCGACAAATTTGACTTGATTGCTGACTCTAATCCAGTAAGCCTATCCCCTAACATGTTAATTTTTTCCAACAACGGGGCTATCAGAGAGCTAAGCAATTTTTCAATGAGCGGTAATATATGCGGGTGTATAAGAGGGCTTAAGGGATCTTGGGCCTCCGCAGTCGATGGAATCGTTGGAGAATTAACAATGCGTGAGCCTGGAGGCGGTGTTTGAGTCCTTTTCACCGATGAAACCTGGGGGGGTGCAATATGAGGACTAAGTAATGTGGGCTGCTCCGAAAGAGTGGAATTAACTGATAGTATGAGGTCGCTTTTGGGCAAAAGGGGGGTTTCTGATGGTGCATAAGTGGTTTGACATAAGAGGTTTAGCTCGTCTAACCATGAAAAGTTTTGCCCAGTTCCTGCAACGCTAGGTGGGTGATCCACTTTAGAAGTCATGATAATAAGGGAATACCAACAGATGGATGAGAAATAGTCTTTACCTTCGTGATGTAGTATCAGATGTGAAAACCAAAGGGGGTGGCCCGCCCCGTCCTCCTCAGGTCCTCTGAGGGCCACAGAGGGCCCGCCCTTTGCCCGGGCTTAGCCCGGCGCTGCCCTGCGCGCTCCCGCGATGCGGATACAGCCGGTGACTTTTCAACACGCCTCCGGGCGCTCCTCCTTCACTTCCTGGACCTGGGGCACCTGGGAAACGTAGTCTCCCTCCGCTCGGCAGCCGCGGTGGTAGTTGCGGCGGCGGGAGGGAGACAGGACAGTAGCAGGACCTCTGTGGTCGCCTGGCAAGGTAACGGTGAGCTCTCCCCACACGCAGCTCAGCCACTTTGGCGATTTTAGAACGTTGCATTTTTAGAGGGGCTTGCCATATCTTTACATTCACTAAAAGTGTTGTTTTTTTTTTACTTCTGGCGTTAGCCAATATCTTCTGATGTTACTAAAATTATATACGTAATGTACTTACAGGAGTTTTCGGCCAGCTCTCTCCATTCAACGGTCTGTTGTTGTGTCATTCACATATTTTTTTGGCTTGGTTTCGGAAACGCAGTTTAATCCATTTGAGCCATATGTATGTTGTCACTGGTTAGGGAATGAACTGCTTTTTGGTGGGACATGTGCGATGTCTGTGCTATTCACATTAAACGTGTTCTATACTTGCTTTAGGCGATCGGCCTTAACATGTTGGTTTCTTTTGCTCTGTAGCCTTCATCCATTGATGTGCGATATTGTCAAACTCCTCTTGTGTTGATTGACTGGAGTATTTAATTATCCGTGTTGTGCCTTTTTTTCTTATGCCCCCTGCCCCCTCTATTCCCTCCCTATTGCCGTCGTCTCTTCCCCTCCGTGCTTTTCGCTACCCAACCTGCAAAAGCCCCTCATTCCTCCTTCCCTGGCGCTTTTTCCCATGTACCTTGCTCTTTCTCCAGCCAGTCACAGCCCTTATTCCTTCCCTCCATCACTCCTTATTTCCCCTTGTTTCCTCCTTATTCTACGGCCCTTCTCTCCCACAAGCTTCTCATTAGTGCCTCTGAGCCATGGTATATACTTTTCGACTTACAAATACAAAGCTGTGTATACTGAAGGCTCCCTTGCTTCAACGCACACCTCTTTGTTTCTATGTCTTATGAAAGACACCCTCACACACACCCTCACACACCCTCTCACCCCCTCACCCCCTCACACCATCACCCTCACACACCTTCAACCTCACACGCCCTCAACCTCACCCCCCTCACCCCCCTCACCCTCACAACCCCACACCCTCACACCCCCTCACCCTCCCCTCATCCACCCCCTCACACACCCCCTCAACCTCACACACACCCTTACCCACACACACACCCTCACCCACACTCACCCTCACACACACCCTCACACACAACCTAAGCCTCACACACCCTCTCACCCTCACACAGCCCCTCACCCTCACACACCCCCTCACACACCCGCTCACCCTGTCACACCCCCTCACCCTCACACCCCCTCACCCTCACACTCCCTCACCCTCACACCCCCTCACCCACCCTCACCCTCACATCCCTCACCCTCACACCCCCTCACCCTCACACGTTCACCCCTGTTGCCCTCAACCCTGCCACCCTCACCCTCCCTCACACCCCCCCCTCACCCCCACCCCCTCAACCTCACACACCCTAACCCGCACACCCCCTCACCCTCACCCACACACCCTCCCTCACGTTCACACACCCTCCCTCACCCTCACACCCTTACCCTCACACCCCCTCACACCCTCACA
Source organism: Lissotriton helveticus (assembly GCF_964261635.1). NCBI lineage: Eukaryota > Metazoa > Chordata > Amphibia > Caudata > Salamandridae > Lissotriton > Lissotriton helveticus. The sequence goes on from NC_136065.1 coordinate 1,765,483,370, forward strand.
CCCCCTCACACCCCCCTCACGCCCCCTCGCCATCACACCCCCTCACCATCACACCATCACACCCCCTCACCATCACACCCCCTCATCATCACACCCCCTCACCATCACACCCCCTCACACCCCCTCACCCTCACACCCCCTCACCCTCACAACCCCCTCACCCTCACAACCCCCTCACCTCGCAACCCCTCACCCTCAAACACCCTCACCCTCAAACACCCTCACCCTCAAACACCCTCACCCTCAAACACCCTCAGCCTCAAACATCCTCACCCTCAAACATCCTCACCCTCACACACCCTCACACACCCTCACACACCCTCACTCACCCTCAACAGCATAGCATAACAAAACATAGCATAGCATAACAAAACACAGCATAGCATAACAAAAAAAGCATAGGATAGCAAAACATAGCATAGCATAACAAAACAAAGCATAGGATAGCAAAACAAAACATAGCATAACAAAACAAAGCATAGGATAGCAAAACAAAAAATAGCATAACAAAACAAAACATAGGATAGCAAAACAAAACATAGCATAGCATAACAAAAAAAGCATAGGATAGCAAAACATAGCATAGCATAACAAAAAAAGCATAGGATAGCAAAACATAGCATAGCATAACAAAACAAAGCTTAGGATAGCAAAACAAAAAATAGCATAGCATAACAAAAAAAAGCATAGCATAGCATAACAAATCAAAACAGGATAGCAAAACATAGCATAGCAAAACAAAAAATAGGATAGCATAAGAAAAAAATAGCATAGCATACAGCATCAATCAACACACCACAGCATCACTCAGGGGCACCCCAACATCACTATGCGCTACCACAGCATCACTGAACGCCACAGCATCACTCGTTCGCCATCACAACATCACTCAGCGCCACCAAAGCATCAATCTGTGCAACTATTCAACAAAAACTGGTTCAAATATGTTCTCTCAATGTTTCAAGCTTTATTACAAATGTAACAAGCAGATGTTAATATTTCACTTCTGTTCTTGGATTTTCGTCACAATAAAATACACTGAACATAATCTTCACAAAAGTTATTTACAAAAGTTTAAGCTATTGCCATTATAAATTGCAATAACTTTTATTTAAGTATTAATTATTTTAAAAAAGTAAGACATTGTTATTTGTAATACTAATACATCTAAGTCACGTAAATACAACACATATTGCATTACAAATGCTATAGGTGTCACATTTGCAAAAGTTATAACTATTGGTATTGTAAATGACGAAACTATTAATTTCGCTATTTAAAAAAAAATCATAAATAAAAAATGTGTCAATTACAATACCAATAGCTCAAACATTTCTAATGCAAGACCTATTGCATTGCAAATGCTTGTTTATCCATATGGGATGACTCTGCTGTGGCAGCAGGGACATCCCTTGTGGTTTGTAGGGTAGAGGTTGCTACGTCATGCCTGTTACCTCTACACTCTTTTACCTTTCAACCCCTTCCTGGCACATGATGAGGTTGCAGTGGACTGTGGCATATACCAAAAAAGTGTTAGTGATCCTAGCTATAGCATGGTGTGCAGCAATTGGGTAATTGTGCATTACTATAACTTAATTACATTAATACACATTTATAGTCACACCACACTAGTGGAGAAGTGTGGCTCAATGGTTACAGCGGCAGACCCTGATGCAGAGGTCTGGGCCGGGACCAGGGTTCAAATCCCACCTCGGCGGCTCTTGGACTCAATTCCCCGGACCTCATAATTCTCGCCTTGGTGCCTAGTCTAATCATGGGTCCCACTCTGTGACTCTGGGCAATAGCTTGCTTAATCTCCACAACGGCCCCAGCAGCGCTTGGATGCCTAGCTTCACCTTGGGGGTGCCCAGGAGTGGACATTTCACAGGAAAGCCAGGATGGGTTCCACAGCGGTATGAATACAGCGCTACGAGGCCTCCGGGTAGAAGTGCGCTATATAAATACAATACTTAAAAAATCGCAAATATATCAGTTTGGTGTTCCAGCTGGAATTTATACTTAGGTTCCGAGAGTCCTAGGTCAGCATTGCAACCCCTAGACACCAGCTGTGGGTCAAGTAAAAGGCTACTCTTCTCAAACTGAATTGGACTATTTCCCCAGTAGTAGTAGAAGTCTGAAATAGGGGAACAATGTGCGGGTGCCAGTAACATAAGGTTCCCTAACTCCGAAGTTAGCTTTTGTCACCCTGAAGCTCTCTGATTACATTTTGCATCCTTTTAATGTCATTGTTAGAGGTGGGCCTTACTTGTTGATTTTCATTACTTTCTTCTCAGCTCTGAAGTGTGCACTGGGGTGAATTTTGTGTTCTTTTATTGTTTTTCTGTTGCATCAGTGTTTTGTTTTTTTAGTTACTTGAAAAGAAGAGACTGTCATTGTACTTTGTCTTATGCCTGTGTCCAGACAAGAAAGGATGAAGTACAGATGTGTTTGGGTCATTGTTTTGCACTTGGCACATTGCAGTCAAAGCCAGCATCACATACCGTAAGGCATTTCTTAGGCAAAACAAAAGGTTTTATTCAAAGCCAGAAAAAAGGCACTGCAGGTTTAATTAGCTTTTGCCCCCAAGCTCTTGGTCATCTTCCTAAGCGTTAGCTGCATGGGTTCATATAGGCTGAGAATGTATTTATAGTTTGTAAGAATGGCACCAAAAAGAAAGCGTCCTCCAGTGAGGGACTTTTTCAGATCCATCACTAACACAGCACTCTTTTATCTGATGATGTAATATTACAAGACACTCCCTTTTCTTTGTGAGGCACTGAATGCCTACTTGAGTCCTCCTCTGCCGCCAACCAAGCATAGAAATGAATACTAGAAATGCGTGGATGGGAGAGAGAAACAGGGAAATAGAAAAGGGTACATGCTCAGTATCCCAGATAACCTGTCAACATCTGAGAAGTTCGGGTATTCTTCTTTCAAATAAAAAAGTGCGTGTACTCCTCAACTGCCCTTTTAAAGCACTGCACAGCAGGAACCCGCAGCTCATTCAGAAAAGCTTGCTATAAGCTTTTTCCAATCCAGTCTTCAAATTATTTGTGTTTCTTTCAGGTGGCCTTCAGCTGTTTGGTGAATTTGCATTAAAGTGTGCTCCTGTGAAAGATTTTTATGAGTTTATATTTTTCTACATTTCAAACATGCAGAATGTATTCTCTCATTTGATTACTGTTAGACCTATCAGACTTAGGGTGGTCTTCCCCCCCAAATGTTTTGGCCTTCCTTCTCAATTTTTTGCTGATCTTGTTTTGCTGGCCTTAAGACTCTGCATACTTTACCACCGGTAATCAGTGCTAAAGTACATGTGCTCACTTCTTAAAACGTGGTAACATTGGCTAATCCCCAATTCCTATTTATATATATTTTTAAGTCCTTAGTAGAATGGCGCTACATGTCCCCTGTACCAGTAAATAAAAGGCTACTAGTGGACTGCACTAATTGTGCCACTCACTTAAGTAGCCGTTTAAACGTGTCTGAGGCCTGCCATTGCAGCTTTTGGGTGTGCAGTTTTTATCTGCCATTTCGAGCTGACAAAATAAACCTTTTGTCAGGCCTAAACCTTCCTTTTTAATACATATATGTCTCACCCTCTCCCCTGGTAGGTGCAGTGTATTTAAAAAGTAGGACAAGCTTTATATGTCCTTGTAGTCAAAAACTGTTACATTTGTTTTTCACTACGGCAAGGCCTGCCTCTCCCATAGACTAACATTGGAGTTACCTCATTGCATTTAATGAACTGTAAATTCCAAATGGGAGCAGGTGACCAGTTCATGTTTGGTGTTTTGGGAATGTTAATGAAAAATCCTAATTGATGGTGAAGTTGGATTTTAAATTAAAGTTTTGAAAATGACACTTTTTTAGAAAGTTGGCATCTTCCTGTTTTAAAGGAATAACAAAATTAGAGAGTGAGAAGAGAGCTCACTCACCTTCCCTTTTCTAATGCAACAAAAAAATAAAAAATAAGTTTGCTACCACAGTATATTTCCTCAGGAGATGTCCCTCACTCATATGACTAGGGAAACCCTTTAGACTTTTAAAAGAACCCTCACCCACTAACACTAGTTAGTGGCATGCTTCATTATAGGGTTCTTATCAGAGACACCTGGTGCATCTAGGTGTGCTGTGATGCCTGGAGAGGTTTTGTTTGTAAATCTTAAATGATTTTAAAATTGTCTCAATGCTACCCACCATTCAAGGTGTATTTTATTAATGCTAAAAACGGTGGTGGATGTGCTGTTGATGGTAATGATCTCCCCAATCCTTGCTCTAAACGGTTGAGCCATTCCATTCAAATGCCCATTGGGTCAATATGGCTTTCCTGAGGACCAGTGCCACATGCACGCTAAGACATGCGGTGCTATTATGACAGCTCTTAACTTATCGATAATCTTCATCATTCCCCGTAATTCTGGTACTCTTTATCACTTCTCATGATTTTTATTGTGCAAAATTCCCTTACTGCCTGGAATATCCAAGGGAGTCAGACCCTGTAGTCACACTTTCAACAAATCTTCATATACGGAGCTCATGAGGACCAAATGAGGTAAATAGCAGGCGAGACACCTTTATGAAAGTCTAAGGGAATTCCGCACAACAAAAAAACACTAGGAGTGATAAAGAGTACCAAAGTCACGTGGAGTAATTAAGATTAAGCCTAACTTCTCAGTGCTAAGCTACCCAAGGGTTGAGCACAGGTTAATTTAGGGTTGGCTTGTGACTTCACCCTCAGAAAAATTGTGGTTGCTGCTTGAGAAGGGTTTCACTCCCTCAACCAGTAGCTCGATTTCTTACAATTACACATGTGTACACTGATATAGTGCATTTGCTTTTTAAACAAATTCCTTATGATGTGTAAAAATGCAGTTTTCTTTTTTTTATTCTTTTTTTTTCAATAGGAGCATAAATTGCAGCAGCTGATTAGTATTGGCATAAAAATTACAGTACAAAAGAGCAAATTTCATTTGATTAAATTAATCATAAATACAAAACCATAATGAATCAACATCTGATGGAGAACAAAATTCACTCATTGGCCCCCAAATCCTTTTTCCTTTAATCCTTCCCTTTTTACCTCTCCGTTCATAAAGTGCCATCTCTAAGTTATAAATGTGCAAAAGCACCCCTTCTATTGCTGGAAGGTCGGGGGTAGAGTATCAAGCCAAGCTGAGGCTAAACAGAGCTTAAAGACTGACATTGCTATAAAAATTAGCTCTTCCCTGATTTTTCTTTCTTGTCCAGCTACCCCTAGTAACATAAACTGAGGTGAGAGAGGGATGTCATCTTTCAGTACGTCCCCCAAAAAAACAATTATTTCCCGACTAATTAATTCTATACTGGGGCTGGTGGAGAACTATTATATCTTCAACCCTTGCTGTAATGCTTATATCCAGATAAGTGCTTCATCAACAATCCATTCAGTTTTCTAACATATATTAACTGGACCTCAATTTAGGTATAAATGCTATCTTTTCCAATATAAAAATCACCTTGTCAATCATGCCAGCTACTCCCTATCCATGTCTCTCCTTTGCAAATTCTGCAGTATACCCCCAAGCTGGAATGTACTAATTTATTACCACTGGCATTGTTTATTCTGCTCTGATAAACTCTCCCAGCTCTGTCACAAAGTGAAACTTTAATTCCAAGGTCCTTCCACGGATTCACTGTGATCTATTCATTCATATCACATGCTATTGTTAATGTATCTAGTGTGTTATAGCATTTCTGGACAACATTAGCATGGAGGGTGCTGAATAATTATTAATTTAGTGGGATAATGCTTAGGTGTTAGGGCAATATGATGTTTATATTTTCAAGTGCTCTGATTTGCTGATGAAATGCTCACACCACAGTGATTCCGCAAATTCTGTAATTTCATATGTGAAAATAATGTTTTGGGGGTGAGACAGAAGATTTTCTTGTTGTACTATGGAGGCTGCTTTTGTTTTATCAATTTTGCTGCCGACTTGGGACTTTAAATAATTTCTGATTTAGGGCCTGACTACGACTTGGTGGTGTGGGAGCGAGGTGGCATGCCACCGCCCCACTCCACACTGATCTACTCAAGTGGCAGCAACAAAGCAATGCCCTCTGGCGCACCGTGTGGTACAATTGGCGCTGATTTTGCTGAACTAGCTCCCAGTGTTAAAAATCAGCTTGATGTGTCGATTCGACCTGCTCGCTGAACTCTGCTCGAGCAGTTTTTATGTTACTCTGCGGAATTCCACACAGTGTATACTCACCCCTAGTTTTAATGCCCCGGGGGCCCTCATGCTTTAGATCACTGAATGAAATAAACACACTCAGGAATGTTTTGCTTTCAATGAGCATATTCATTTATAATTGTGTTGTCAGGGGCAGCAGTCTAGTTGGTATGTGGACTCTTGCTATAATTAATTTGCAGAATGTTTAATATCAAGTTTGTGTGATGATTCTGGGCTGGCCGTTGATGAAAATACCAGTTGGTTGTTGGACGTAGCCTCATTACATGTACACTAAAATTTACAGACTTTTATTTTTATTTTTATTTATCTAAACTTATATTGCGCGCAGCTACCCTCAGTGGGTTTCCCGGCGCCAGGGATAGACAGGAGAAAGAAAGCAAGCAAAAGCCCAAACAGAACAGACAGTGCAGAAGGATCAATTAAACAAAAGAGTCTTCAGTTTTTTTCGGAAAGGGAGGAGATCAGTCTCGGCTTTCAGGGCCGGCGGAAGAGCATTCCACATCTTTGGACCAAGATAAGAAAACGAGCGGCCGCCCATTTTGGCCAGTTTAATTCTGGGGACCAAGAAATTGCCACTGGTGGAAGATCTTAAAGTACGACCAGGCTTATAGACTTGAACCAGGTTCTGCAGGTATTTAGGGGCAGAACCCTGCCGGATTTTAAAAAGAAGGCATAAGGTTTTAAATTGCACACGGTTCGGGACCGTAAGCCAATGAAGGTCACGCAGAGCCTTAGCTGCGGAAGATCTCCGGGGTACATTGCACAGTAAGCGAGCTGACAAGTTTTGCACCACCTGAAGCTTGTTTATTGTGGCCTTATCGGCCCCAAGATAAAGCACATTCCCATAGTCAATGCAGGAGATCACAAGAGCCTGGACGACAGTTCTCCGAGTAGAGCAAGGTAGCATCCATAAGATCTTCTGCAATCATCTTAAGGTGGAAAAACAGATTGCAGCGACCTTTGTTACCTGCTGTCTCATAGAGAGCCTATCGTCAATGAGGAAACCGAGGTTGCGGGCTACGGGGGCTGGATTCGGCAGAGGACCCATGTCGCAGGGCCAATGTCGAGGGCCCCACAGATCTTTATTCTTGCCCAAAATAACAACCTCAGTCTTATCACCGTTGAGCTTGAGCAGATGGTCGTGCATCCAAGCAGCAACGCGTGATAGGCAGGACTTCAAGGCAGAGACCTCATGGCCCTCACTGCTAGAGAGAGAGAACACAATCTGCGTGTCGTCAGCATAGAATAGATTGTCAAGCCGGCGTCCTCCACGATGGTAGCAAGGGGTCTGATATAGATATTAAACAGCGAAGGGCTGAGAATCGACCCCTGGGGGACGCCGTATGCTGATGAGTGGACAGCAGATTCAGCTTCTGTCGAAAACACCTGAAAGGTGCGTCCACCTAAGAAGGAGGCAATCCAGGCCAGCGCAGATCCAGCAACACCAAGGGAGCGGAGAGAGTCAAGAAGGATGGAATGAGACACGGTATCGAACGCTGCACTCAAATCCAAAAGGATGAGTGCAAAAGTCTCCCCGCGATCGATACCGTGCCGAAGCCTCTCCGTCACCCCGAGGAGTGCGGATTCAGTGGAATAATGAGCGCGAAACCCGGATTGGGACGGATGAAGATATCCCACATTTTCGACAAACGAATTAAGCTGGGTGTTCACATGTCGTTCCAAAATTTTAGAACATACAGACAGCATGGATATGGGCCTAAAATTGGCTAAGTTCGTGATGTCCGCGCCGGTCTTTTTCACCAAGGGAACGACCATGGCGTGCTTCCACTCCTGTGCCACCGTTGACTCTATAAGAGATGTATTCAAAAGTCTCATTAGGACTCTCCGTGGCTCGAGGTCCAACAGTTTTAGAATTTTCATAGGAACAGGGTCCCGAGGGGAGCCTGACCTGATACTGTTCAGGCACGATAAAAAGGTAATGTCATCAAACAGAGCCCAGTCGTTGATGAACGTTGAAGGGAGGGGAAGACTGCCAGAAGTAGCCGCCAGTAAGGGCTCAGCAGATAGCGGGGAGGTAGACAAAAATCCATGAATACGCTCCACCTTAGAGATAAAGAAATCTGCAATGGCATCACACTGTGGTTTATCCAGAGCCGGAGGAGAAGGTACCGTATCTGCTCCTGTTAGCCTCTTCACCACTGCAAAAAGAGTCCGCGGACAATTCTGAGCCTGGGTGATCGTGGATGCCGTAAAGGTGGCCTTGGCCAATTTACAGTTAACATGGTAGCTCTTTAGTGCTTCTTTATAAGCTGCCTTACTGGGGGTTGAATAGGAGCGCCTCCATTTTCTTTCTAAAGCCTTGCACTTGGCTCGTTGTGATTTTAACTCCTCAGAGAACCAAGGTGAGGGAGGATGAAGGGATCTGTGGTTATTAGATATAGGAGGGAGGAATGCATTTACAGCATCCCTTAGCCACTGGGAAACTACAGCATTAGATTCTGATCCAGATTTTTCCAGAATCGGAATAGATTCAGTGAGATGTTGATTAAATGCCACCATGTCAAGCTTGTCCCACCGATAAGAAGGCTTGCTCTTACCAACACAAGGCTTAGCATTAGGTAGAGAGAGAGGTAACATGAAGTGTACCTCAAACTGGTCAGTCCATTCTAGTGGGCGGGCCCTTTGGGAGCAGTCATAAGGTAAATTAGAAATGATTGGATCTAACAAGTGACCTGCTGAATGGGTAGCCCCAGAGTTTCGAAGTAAAAGATTAAAAACCTTGAGATCTGACAATAGCGACTGACTGAGGGTACCTTCGACATCTTCAAGATGGATGTTAAGGTCACCAAGAATGGTGAAATTAGCCGATTTAAGTAGTACAGGGGATATAATATCGGCCAATGACGATATCCAAGGGCCAGCATTGCCCAGAGGGCGATATATTAGAAGACCAGAAAGCGTTAGTTGAGGGCCAATCGTTAATTTAAATAGAGCGGCCTCACATCCAGGAAGGGAAAACGACTCCAACTTGCATTGGTAGATGGTTTTAAAAATAATAGCGATCCCCCCACCCTTCCCGGAAGCCCTGTCCTGACGTACCATCACGTAGTTGTTAGGAACGGCTATAGCAATGTCAGGTCCAGAGCTTTCGTGGAGCCAGGTCTCAGTCAAAAACAATGCGTCTGGCGACTCTTCATTTATAAAATCAAACAAATTGAATTTCTTTTTAGGGAGCGATCTACAGTTAATACTCCAAAATTGGAGAAGAGGGGAAGTCTGAAGTTTCTTAGTGGTCTTCCTTTTGCCCCGGTTATGTGCCTTGGTAGTTTGTGTCTTAGAAAGCAACATTTTACCGGTAGAGAAGCCACAGCCTGCACAGGTAAAGTAATGGGTAGGCAGAGTACAGGTAGTACAGGTAACGGGTGTGCGGGATCGCAACGATGTTAAATTAAGTGCAGAATACGTCAGACGATTGGGAAAATGGTCATGAATTAACCAACCTGAGCTGGAGTGCGAGATGTCAATGAGCTGCCCCTCCTGCAGCCCGTCCTCAGCGCGGACGGGCGCAGACGGGCTGGACTCTGGCGTGACTCCGGCAGTGATCCGGCGTTCCTGCTGCGCGTGACCGCTGCGCGTCAGCATGATCTCCTTTATGAGGGGGTCGAGCGTCCTTGGGCGCTAGAGCGAGCACTGCCCGACCGGCGTGCTTCCCTCACCTAAGATGGCCGCCAAACAATTCAGCTGCCGAGGGGCAGAAACAAAAGGATCAGGGACCCGCAAAACGCGGTGTAATACCGATTATTGTGCAAGTGTGGGGGAACAGCCCTTAAAAACAGGGGAATAATAAATTAAAACCTAAAGAAAATGAAAAACGAGGAGTTTTTAAAAACGCTTGTAAATCAAGCACAATGCGTCTCTTTAGCGCGCAATGCGGTATAACCGCTCTGCACAGGTCAGGATCTTCGTTTAAGGTTTTACCAGCAAGGTAAAACCTTAAATCCTTCTGCAGTCTCTTATCCATCCAGAAATGTCACCATATTTGGGCAATGACTGGAAATCAGTCTGTGTACTACTTAAATCAAAATGGAGGCCTAAACATCAACTTTACTACATGTTTGACAATTCCGTAAGGTACTATTACATATTAAGACGCTAAACCTTTGCTACTTTGCTATTTTGAATGCTTTTTTTAGTTATTGACATAGGAAAACAGCTTTATTCAGTGCTAATCTGTTCATTTAGCACTACAAACATGTGTTGACCACCTTGATAACTGACTCCTACATCATGCTAGTGCCAGGCCACATTTGCATACTTAATCCTGTGAACAATATCTTGAGCACTCCAGCCTACTCGCGCTGTTTAGTCGCATGCCCTAAATCTAATTTTCAATCTACTGCCTCCTGCTGGAAAATACTGCAGCCTAATACAGCTGCACTCTGCACCCCTGGATTTAGTAGTTCACTTTTAAGAACAATCACTGCATGGGGCCTGTGTGCAATAACAACAGAAACTATTTTGCATAGGTTTACACTCACTGGCTCAACTCTGTGGCAACGTGCATTCAGCCAGCCATTTTTACAATTATGACAGTCATGACATCAAAGCGCTCAACCACATGATCTTAATCTTTTCGACTCTGGATGTTTCAGCAACCTGCTATCAGAGCCATCTACTGGCCATAAAATATTTCTATTTATTTCAGTTAGTTCTGTTATTACTAACTTTTTTTTAGGTCTGGCTGTAGCCAGGACCCTTAGACTTTACTAAAAAGATATGTATAATATGCTCATTTATAGGGCTGCCAGACACTTCTCATCATCCATTGGTCTGTTGTTGAGACATTCACATTTTGCTTCCACCCACTACAGCATACAGCATGGGGCATACTTCAGTCACTAGCTAACTTCACTTTGAGTTACTGCATTTAGCCTTTTTCACAAGGGGCACTTCCACACACAAGGTAGTTCACTTCATTGCCAGTGCTTTTGTTTTTACTTTCTTATTACTTTAGTGTTGCCTTTGTTTGTAGAGCCTGATGTTATAACTGGACGTTTTCTACCAGATGTGAGCACATGGCACATCACAGCTTTATCAGTTTGTCTCCTGCCAGTGCTGTTGTAAATTACCTTTGGAGTGGTCTTTATTTATCTGACTGCTGCTTTTTCACACCATACCACATTGTGACCATTTGAAACAGTTCTATTTTATTCCCTGCGGCCAGCACATCTTAGCCCCCATCCGCTAGGGAGGTGCTGGCTGAATTTTAGTTTTATGTAGAGCAGCCCCTTAGGCATCTCATTTGGTTTCTGCCCCTCTTGGGGGCAGATTGGCCATTTCAGGTCTCAGCACCAGATAGTGCATGAACTGTCTCGAAGAGACATGCTGTATCTACTTTTGAGGGATTCAGTCCACCCATTTTATTTATATAGGTTTTACATAGCGCTAGCTAGACCCAAAGGTATCAAAGCGCTTTACAGAATCAAGAGCAAGGCAATAATCCAGTCAATGAGTATATGTTGCACAGCAATCTTAGGTTCAAGAACAAACAACAATATATTCACCTAAAAAACAAAGTAGGCAATGAGGGTGAAATATAAAAAGAAACACAATATGTACAGTAACAGATGTTCGGCCCTGGGGGCGGTTACTGATTGTAGACAAATCTCATATTTTGAATCCAGAGAGAGAAAGATCTTCTAGGCAAAAGAGGCAAAGAAAGAAAGAAGCCAACTGTTAAACGGAGTCAGAACTGAGAGAGAGAAAACAATAGAACCGAGTCCATAGGCTTTCCATTTGCTGGTACCATCACCGCTCTCCTGTTCTTTCTCCCCATTTGTCCATGGCATGCATTTGTCATGCCTCTTCCTGTGTTAACTCTTCCTGAGAGCAGGGACGAAGTATACCACCCCTCCACTATCCCTCATTTTATTACCTTTTTAGGAAATGTTTTCTTGGTTAATGTGCCTCCCTCAGGAACGCATCTGTTTTTATTCGCTTTAGCGCTCAGCGCGATAACTTTTTTTTTATTAGCCCGTCCCACGTTTCATTTACTCCGTTCATCATTGGCTGCAAATGGGGACCGGCGGGGGCAATGGGTCACGACAACGGCGTGGTTTCAGTCAATACTTTATAAAATGTATAAAGCTACTGCTGCAGTTTATTTCTTTTGGGGGTAGAGCAGTTACTATGTTACACTACATCCTGCTGCCCGACCTCCGCTTGCGGTCACCTTGTTTGCAACTTTTGTGACTAGAAACACACGCGTATACACAAACTCAGCTGGGATGGGGATCCTATGTCATCACCAGATTCCCATAATATCCCAGGCAGCAAACCAGGGTACCCTAAGAGAAAATGCCAAAGGCTTCTATTGTATCTTGTGCTAACTCTACAGCGCCGGTTACGTAAGTTTGCATGGAGATAGAACAGTTTCACCAGCCCTCTCACATCATTCATGGTAGCCTAGTACCAAGGACTTCAGGAAAATACTGAAGAAGGTGTATGTCGCATTCAGTGATGTGCTCGGACACCCAGGACCGGGAGGTGTATGACAATGAGGAGAAGCTGCTGCATGTCTACTACTGTGTGTATGGGCAGATGGTGCCGGTGCTGACAGAGTGTAAAAGCTCTGGGCCTGGGTCACTCCTGGAGATGCTTCCGCACCTTGGTAGGGGGGACACATTGAAATCTGGGAGGCCAGTGTATACACGCAGGCTCGACATCCCAGTGGCCACTCACAGTCCATTTGAGCACAGAGACTCAGTGAATCATGGCTAGCTTTGTTTTCCATATAGCACTGATTCATTCATTCAGTCCTAATGTAAAGGGGCTAGCTTTTTAGAACATATAGAAGCAATGATACACCACACTTTAGCAAGATCAAGGGGAGATTGGGGGCAGCCGAGCCCCGTGAGGTCTGCCCCACACGGCAGTTTGGGAGGGGGAAGGGTGGCCTCACTGGCCATTTTGTGATATTGGGCTGCTTGGGTACAGCCCAAAACCAGCCCAATGGGTTTTGTAGCCCAAAGGCTACATAGGGTCCCCTGCACTTTGCCCAGCCACCATTTTAGGTTCTGGTGACCTGGTGGCTAGGCGTGCAGTAAGGGAACGTTTTTTGTGAGATTTAGCCAATTTTAGGGCTCATTAGTGTAGGTGCGGTTATTCTCCTTAATAAGATGGCACACGAAGATTACAGGGTCCTCGAGGTCGTCCGGCTACTCAGCGATGCCGGCCGGCCAGTTTGATCTTCCCATGCGGAGGCCACAGGCAAAGGGTGCCTGTCGAGGCACCTGGCCGCGGGAGTCGCGGCCGCTGTGGCGGTGTGCTCCTCGCCGAAGAGAGGAAAGGGGCTGCAGCTTCAGATCAGGCTGACAAGCCACAGCCCAGTGGGGGCTTGAATGTCGCGGCAAGTGTGAAGCGTAGAGGGCCCACCACGGGAGCCGCCTCGCGCTTCGCAGAGCGGGTCCCCTGAAGCGTGGGGCCGCTCATATACCAGGAGAGCGGCCCCGAAGACTGGGGGACGGCGGAGCTTTTGAGTGAAGCAGGGGCTCTGCTTCTGAGGCAGAAAGGGGGCCCAGCGGAAGAGCGGCCCTCAAGGCTTTCCGGCCAGGCCCAGCGGGAGGCAACAGAAGGCCTGGAAGCGGGATGGGGAAGCCCTGAAGGACAGGAGCTGGCGGGGGTATGCGGAAGGGGGGCCGGGGTGCAGAGGTTGCCTGGGATGTCCCCATGAGTAGTGGAGGTGATGGGTCCACTTTCACAGAGGGAGGAGGGGGATGAATGGGATTTACCGCTCAAGCATATGCAGGGCGGGGGTGTATATAGAAAATGGGGGCCTGGGGGGTTGGCAAGGGGAGAAGAGATGGAGGTTGCAGATAACTCAAGTGAGGGGAACTGGGAGGCAGGAATGAGGGGGGATGGCATCCCTGAAGAGGTGGAAATGGTTGGGGGGCCAGGGACTGGGAGGGGATGAATATTTTCACTTCCTGGCACGAGGAGGTGCGTGGCATGGACAGGGTAGGGCAGATCGATGCCAACATGGTGCAGGGAGGGTCATTGGGTTTAGAGGCCAGATGAAGGCAGATGGAGGGCACCAGTGGGGATGGGCTGGGGGGTTGACAGGGAACAGAGTCAAGGGTATCGGGGATTTGGAGTGGAGTGGAGTGAGGGAGAAGGTGATGAGGGGGTGCCATGCGGGGCACTAGATTTCAGCAAGGTGGGGCGGCACTGGGCGGTTTCGACTTTTGGTGCGGGAACAGGGAGGGCACGCACACCAGTCCATACTTTTACATTGCAGGCGGTGGAATTTCGATAGGAACAAGACTCGGCAGAACAGGAGTGGGACCCCGTCATGGCCGGCACAAGTAGGCACCGAGCGGTCTCGCTGGCCCAAACACCCGACGGTCCTTGCCGGGATGCTGAAAACCGGGAGAGCAAGTCTTCCAGTAGTTTGGAAACCTAGGATGGTTTTGGTGGGGGTCGAGGAGAGGGTGGGGGGAGAAGGAGGGAGGCCCAGCAGAGGATAATACATTCTGGGTGTGGAGGTAGGCACTAACGAAGCAGGCAAGGGGGACAGGGGGGACAAGAAAGCCAAGGAGGTGGGCGACACAGCAAAGGAGACGGGAGATACATTGGTCAAACCAGAAAGCAAGGAATTAAAGATTAAGAGGCTGCCATACATGTGGGTAACAAAGCCGCTGGGGGCGCACCTGATGTTGACCACTAAAGAGTTCATTTTGAAAGGGGAGTAAGTTGAACTGCTAAAATTGCTACACAAGGAGGTGCGGGCAAAGGAAGGTTCAAAGGAGGAAGAATGCAAACAGGCCAAGCAGCCACGGGCGCCCCTTACTATTGAGAACTGGACGGCTGACTTTTTGATATACGTCAGTGTGTACTGTGATAAGTACCCAGTTAGGTGCGTAGAGCTCTTTAAGTATATGGATGTAATTTGGAAAGTGCATATTACGGGGGAGGGCTACGCTTGGGCGCAATATGACGCAACTTTGGATTAGACGATGGGCAGACAAACTAGACAAGGAAGTTCGTGAAGGCCGCATTGGGGCAATTTAGATTAATCCAGCACTTATCTTGGCCCAAAAGTAATTCGGTGAATGATTTTATTGACAACACAGAGGCTCCTGTGTCCTATTCATCAGCTGACGTGGCCATGTCACTGGTAGTGACCGCGGGTGCAACAGCGGAAATGGCAAAATGCAACATAAAGTCAGCTTTCCGGCTGCTTCCAGTCCACCCAGACAATTCGGACCTCTTGGGCATACATTTCAAAGGTAAATGATACGTAGACAAAGCACTACCGACGGGGTGCTCTATGTCTTGCGCATTATTCAAATGTTTCAGTACGTTTTTACAGTGGTTGTTTTCCAGGCGTATGAGGCACCCATTGGTGATGCACTAACTGGATGACTCCTTCTTTGTGGGCACCTCAGGCTCCACAGAGTGCCAGACAGCACTGGACAGCTTCAAAGAGATCATGAGGGAACTCGGAGTGTCTCTTGCGCCGGAAAAAACAATGGGGCCCAGTATGGCTCTGTCCCTTTTGGGGATTGAGCTGGTTTCACGAGCAATGGAGGCGAGACTGCCGAGGGACAAAAAGTAGCAGATGCTGGGGCTGCTAGAGGCCATGCTGGCAAAGAACAAAGTCACAGTGCGTGACGTTCAGGTGTTGCTGGGCATCCTAATTTTACGTGTAGAGTAGTGAGTGACTTTTTGTAGGAGACTGGGTAGGGCCTTGTCTGGACAGAACACACCACTGCACCATGTAAGACTGTCAGCGGGAGCGAAGGAGGATTTGCGAATGAGTAAGTTTTTCTTGCAGGACTTCAATGGGGTGCCATTGGCTCGGGGAGAGGTCATGGTATGGGATGTCCATATTTTTTCAGATGCAGCAGGCAGCTAGAGATTTGGCCTTTTCTGGCAATGGCCTTGTGAATGGAGGGCAAGGGGCAGGAGCATAGCTTTCCTGGAATTTTTCCCCGTGGTAGTAGCAGTGACGCTATGGGGGGAACAACTGGCTCACAAGAGAGTGACATTCAGGATTGACAATATGGCAGTAGTGGACAATGTCAATTGGCAGTCCTCTAAGGACGAACAAGTACTGAAGCTGCTAAGGGTTTTTGTGTTGGGATGCTCGCGCCATGACATAGATTTTTGGGCGGTGCACGTGCCAGGTGTGGACAATGACATTGCGGATGCTTTGTCTCGTCCACAGTGGGTAGATTCCGTGGGCTAGCCAAGGATGCAGACAGGACACCGACCCCTATGCCACGGCAGTTGTGGTTCATAGGCAACACCGGATGCTTCAGCTGGTGGTAGGTTCCCTGGCACCCTCCACGAGGTCGGCTTATAGCCTCACTTGGCAGGAATTTTTGTCTTCAGGGGCACAATGGAGGGCTTTGCCAACTCACAGGAGAGAAGACGTGATACAGTTTATTTTACAGCTGATCGATAAAGGACATTGCGGGGAAACTGGTAGGGGTTGCCTTTGTGGGAAAGCTTCTTTGGGGATATGGTCCATCGGCAGGGGAGTTGGGGTCGCGCATGTTAGAGGGGTGGGCCAGGGAACTAGGGGCAACGGGTCGCGCCCGACAGCCTTTGTCATGGGATTGACTACTGAAAGTATTGGGAGCCCTGCCTGGAATATGTGAGGACAATTTTGAGATGTGCCTTTCTCCACATTGATGGTGTGGATGTTTTTTGGGGCCTTACGGGTTTTGGAATTGCTGGGTTGGAAACATATTGGTGGGATCACTTGGGCGCAGGTTGTGTCGCGGCGGGATTGGGTGTGCATCTGGCTGCGAAAATCCAAGACTGATCAACGTGGGGTGGGAAAATGGGTGTCATTGCAGGCGGCAGACCCCCTCTTTAACTTGTCCTTGTAGATGGGAGGCTCGATGGAGGGCCCTTTCAGGGGGACATGCGGGGGGGGTTTAGATACAAAAATAAGAGCAGGGTGACAGCCTTTTAAGTTCTGGCGGTATTGCACAAAGCGCTTTCGACGCTAGGACTGCCCAGTAGTGTGTTTAGTACACATTCCTTCAGGATTGGTGGGGCATCTGAGGCCAGGAACAGGGGTTGGAGGAGGGAAGATATCATGAGACTGGGAAGATGGTCTTCTGACTGCTAGAGGAGATATATGCGCAGCGACGCTGGGGGGTTATTATAGCACGTTCCATGTTTTTCCTTTGTTCATGCAGTTTTTCTGTTTCAGTTTCGGTTGCGAGCCCCCTCGCCAGGGAGATGACGATATGGATAGTGGGGCATTCATTCGTAAAGTGGGCCCAAGTCCAAGCGAGGGGCAACTATTTCTGGGAAAGTCTGGGGTTTAAAAAATGATTTTTCAAAGTTCATTGGAACGGGCGGGGGGCATGCTT
This sequence comes from Lissotriton helveticus, assembly GCF_964261635.1. Lineage (NCBI taxonomy): Eukaryota > Metazoa > Chordata > Amphibia > Caudata > Salamandridae > Lissotriton > Lissotriton helveticus. The sequence continues at coordinate 1,765,500,957 of NC_136065.1, forward strand.
TGGAAAGAGTTGTTGAGTACATTGAATGGCATGTTGGTGTCTGGTAGGTGCCCTGACATTTTGTTACTCCATCTGGGGGAAAATTATATGGTACGGGAGAAGGGCTTGGTCCTTATGCGAAGTATGAAGAGGGATTCAGTCATGTTGAAGAGCCAGTGGTCAGGTTGTTCTGTAATCTGGACAGAATTTGTGCCGCATAGGGTATGGAGGGGTGCACTTAACTCAGGAGCAGTTGACAGGGCCAAGAGGAAATTGAATACAGAAATGGCACAATTTTGTAGAAAATTGGGGTTTTCCAGGATTGCCCCACAGAGAAATTAAGTATGACACGGTGGAATTTTTCAGGGGTGATGGGGTCCATTTATCTTGTCTGCGGATGGATCTCTATTTGCTGGAGATCCGGGAAGTGCTAGCTAGGATGTTAAAGGTCTAAGCACTCCTACTAGAGCAGGGGGGGCAGAGAAAAGGGGAGGCAGCGTCTCGGCCTAAGCTCCCGCTTTTTCCTGGGTGGCGGGGTTGTTAAGAAGTTGGCTAAATTGGCAGAAGTTTTATTTAAATGTTGGAAGTTTGGGGGCAGAGCTAAGGGAACTTTAGGCAGGTAGGCTAAGTTTAGATTAGAGGTTAGCTAGCTACAGTTGCAGAAAGGCAGGTATGGGTTTAGGTTTTTAGTAGAGGGCAGGAGTTGGGAAATGCAATACAGTGTATTAGGGTTGTGTTGGAATGTTATGTAATGTTATGTTATCGGCAGGGTGGGGGATTCATGTGGGGATCATGTGGGGTGGGGGGAATGGAGTTTAAGATAATTCATATATAGTGAGGTTTTAGTCTGTAAGTCAATGGCCTAGGTTGGACATTGTGATATGCACCTGTTTTCAATAAAGCGGTATTTTTTTTAATGTACATTTAAACTTTGCAGTATGCTCCGGTTCCAACGTTCAGCAGAACACGACCAAGGCGGGCAGTGGAAAAGGCAGCTTTCAGCCATCAGGTCTTCCTTCCGCGCTGCCCCCAGTCTGTTGGCGATCATAAATATCACACATTGCGCTCAGACCTGAAAGGCTGGGCAGGGAATCCCCGATGGCCTTTCCACATGTGATTCCCATCCTTTCATCTTGCCCGGTTCTTCATGTATTGATGCACTATGGGAACCATTGATCCGGGCTGGGAATCAATTACAAGTCCTTCGCAAAATATGAATCAGTCTGCCTTTATTAACTCTTTCTGTCCTGCCAGTTCCTAACTCAGATTTAAACTACATACTTTCCCCTTATTGATTACGTTGAAGAGGACAGATGATCAATTTTATCTAAGATATATACACACACAAGACAATTCTAAATGCTTTGTATCTATCGGGCTAGGGCTAATAAAAGCACTATATGTATCCTTTCGTTTTCTAAGTGGCCCAGTTAAGAGAGCGGAGAACTGCCAATCCTGGGGAGGAATCAAGGAATACCTGCAGAAAATACTGCCACAGATACTTTTACATCAATGTGCTGCTTTTCTGGGAACATTCGTAAGCTTTGTCTGCTAGAGTCATAGCATCAGATTACTGGTATATCAGTGGGAGGAGAGTTGCTGACCATGCATACATGATTATTATTTGCTCTTACAAAGTATATTTTTCTAAGGCACATAACAACCCTCAAATGTGAATGTGATAATTTAAAAAAAATTCTCCAGCACAGATACTGGTAGAATGGTGCACGTTCTTGTTACTCTGCTTAAATGGCACATCCAGCAAGGAGATTATATCATCTCCTTTGTACATTAGCGCCTTGTAATACTTTCTACTATAACATCCATTCACAGGTTTCATCGCTCCCTCTTTCGTCTGTTTTTTTCTTGATTTCTCCCTAAATTATTTTTCCTACTTCTTTTCAATCTAATTCCCCATCAGTGTGATTGTCTTGAATTATTTTCCTTCTATAATTTACTTTCTTATTTTCGTCCATCTCAGACAGATGCTTTCTTCCATTTTTCCAATCCCTGCCCTACCTCCCTTCCTTCTCAGTCTTGTTCATTCTCTCCCCTTACCTACCATGCTCCCTTCCTCTCCTCTGCCATTTCCATCTTGTTCCAGTCTGGTCTCTCTCCTTCCTTTCCCTGAGCTTTCTTCTATAACGCTGTCCACGTGGCATCTTTTCTTCTTTAGTTTCACCATCCATTGGCCCGCCCATATTCTTGACTATCCATCTTCTATCTGACTCTAAACCCGGGACAGTAACCTCCTTTCTTGCTTCTTGAAATTTTAAATTGCGATACTCAGATCCACACGCACATATATAAACGTGTGTGTGTGATATGTAATATATATATATATATATAATATATACATATATATGTATGTTAGAAATGGAATTTCTGGTTGGCCAGGGCATGTGCCTAAATCAGGCAGGAACCACCACTCTAGTCAGGGCAAGGGAGGTACACGCTGAAGATAACCCCTGCTCACCCACTTGGTAGCTTAGCAGAGCAGTCAGTCTTATCCCAGAGGCAATGTGTAAAGTGTTTGCGCAACACACACACACAGCAGTGACACACTAGGCACACCTCAAAAAAAACTCCACCCAAGGTTATATCAGAAAGAGCCTTTGTATTACTTATAAACCACATTAGAACATAATCACATATGTACACTGTGCCACCTGGGACTGGGTATGACTTTACAGGATTTATATACACTACAGGGCCATTCGGGCTACTGTCATCATATCACAACTCACAGGTAGTGAAAACAACCAGTAACTACTGGCAAACGTGCACTTAGCATAAACACATTAGGCAGAAAATATCATCAGTAATGCACCCTATGAACCTCTTGCAGCTGCGCACAAACTGCAAGTCTATAGGCATAACATTCTTGTCTACCATCATTGTACATATCCTGCAGGTCCATATATCATAGACCCATCATGCCCCCATTAGACAAAGGCAAATCACTGTGGTTAACACTTGTGGCATGCACAGGTTGTGGAAAGGATCTCCCAAAACCTAATCACATCAGGGCACACCACTTCATTCTGTGAGGCAGTGATTCTTCACTTCCAGGAGGCTCCACTCCCTCTCTTCAGTAGTTGTAGAAATGTTGTGGTACGTCCAGATCTGGGCTACTGGGCTCGCGGGGTGATACCACTGACCAAAATCACCCCCAGCACCAAGCAACTGTGTAGCATCCTGCAGCCATGCAGCACAGCTCTGCACTGTCAGAAATGCGGGGATAATGTTGGTGCTACCTTAGCACCCAAGTGAGGTTTGCCACTGGCCCCTCGGGTCTGAAATCAACAGCGCGGCCCGTGACCATAGGCCCTCCAGTCCCAAAGCAACCACCCAGTCTCCTCATGGATGGTTTGCTAGTGCCCATGAGGCTCATTGCGCACCCCACAGCTCTGGCTTCCTCTGGCGGCCGAACCTCCCTTGCGTGGGAAACGAGTCTGGCCTGTCTCTACAGAGCGAAGTCTCCGTCGGTCTGACTTCTCTTGTGAAGGCGTAGACCTTGCCTGACTTCCGGCAGCCTGTCTTTAGCAGCAGGCCCCGCTCCAAAGGATGTCAATGATAACTAGGCGGATCAAACCTATAGGACTCTCCACTTCCTCATGGGAGCCCCGCCCATGTTCAGGCGTCCTCCGCCTGACTTCCAGTCCGCGTTGTGGTGGCTCCCCTCATGTTTCAAAGTAGGAACCCACTTTTCAGGCTCCTCTCAAGGCAATCAATGGTGCCCACACACCCTCCTGGTGGGCAGACACATCGTGGATGGGTGCAGTGCAGCGGAAGAGCTCCACACACTGGACTGCAGGGTGAGCCCACACCGGGGGCTTGGGCCAAAAATTCAGTGCGCAGCCCAGTTTCAGGGTCAAGAACATCATAGAAATAAAAGTGCTCATGCTGGTGACACACCAGCAGGGCGCAGTCAGGTAGGCCAGCACAAGGGGGCCTCAGAAACAGGGGGGCAGTCCTTTTCTCAGCCCCCTCCAGAGTAATCCAGTCCCTAGGCAGTTCCTCCAGTTTTCTGAAAATAAGGTGGTTGTCCGTGGATCTTATGTCGGGGGGTAAACAGTTCTATAGTTTTGAAGCTTGAACAGAAAAGGATGTGCCACTCATGGTTTTTTTCTTGTATCTTGGGATGTTGAGGCTAAGTGCCATTCTAGAGTGGATGTTCCTTTCTTGAATGTGTTTCGTGATTTTATTCCTGATGAAGAGAGGTCTCATTCCATGTATCGCCTTGTGGGTGAAACAAAGCAGCTTGAACTTGGATCTTCTGGCAACCGTTAAACAATGCAGGGCTTTCAAGGCAGGGGAGATGTGGTCTCGCGGATAGATATGCAAGAGTAACCTGGCAGCTGAGTTCTGAATCCGCTGTAGTCTTTTCATGGTCGTCAAAGCTGATCTGTGGTGGAGGCTATTGGCGTAATCGAGTTTGGACACAACGAGGGAGATGGTAGCTTGGACCTTGATTGGAAATCCCAAATGGGGGAAGTTTTGTTGCAGAGTTTTTATAGTAACAAAGCTTGATCTTGCTAGTCTGTCCACTTGATCATTCATCGATAGCTTGGAGTGCATGGTCATTCCGAGGTTTCTTACTCCTTTTGATGCTTTAGGCGGTGATCTCAGTTCATCAGGCGGCAAGCAGGTGATAATGTTTCCAATCGCCACCCATGAGTATTTCCGTTTTGGAAGCATTCAATTTGAGATAGCACCAATTCATCCATTGATCCACAGCTCTGAGACCACTGAAAATTGGCGAGTTTCCAATGTCTTTAGGGCATTCCCGTTGAAGGACTATTTGCATGTCATCTGCTTAGTTATTTGTAAGTTAAATTTGTGGATGTGACACTCGCTGGTAAATAAGATTTAAATCGCTGAGTATTCCAGTTGATCTGGTGTAGGGTATTTGTAGATAAAGGGGGTCCCCCTGAATAGGTTTCCTAAATCAGGGTGAAAGTATTATTTGTAAAAAAAACATTTAGGAAACGGATGAAAAATGGATCTGTGCTGAACAACAACAATATGGGACCAGAAAAAAATGAATATTCAAAAATATATTATTGTATTTATTTTTCATATAAAAAGAGTTTTTTTAGATGCTTTCTCTATTAAATTAAGAATTGATCAAAAATTCATGAAGCATAACATAATCAACAGAATACATTAAACATACAATATTTCCTTTAGCCCATGTAGAAGATACACATAACAATTATAAATAATTAGAACCATTGTTCATACCTATTTATCTAATGATAGACGGCTGATTGACGTGATATGTTTTATGTCAAAATTAAGTCAGACACAAAAGACAAAACCAAATTTAATACAAATTAGATAAATCGATACAAGATTTATAACAAACTACAAAACAATGTAGTTATGGCTAACATAATCATGTTAGTATAAAGTGTTTTATTCGCTCATTCTGTTGATATCTTCATTATTTGTGTTCAGTAATCAAACTTTAAGAACATTACTCGTGGTTTTCATAAATGAACTCAATCCCCATGCATTTTGGGACACAGTTGCCTATGAGTAATAGAAAATGCATGTATTAAATGATCCAAGCTAAAGGTTAGGAAGAAATAATGAAAGGAAACACTAAAGAATAGAAAAAGCCATCCACCACAGTGTTGTCAATACGCATTCAAAATATCTTGAGAGAAAAGATGTTCTAATTTGAAGGAATATTCTAATTTAAGGGAAACGGGTACAAAACAGTGTTTGTGACTTTGCAAGAAGTCCAAGGTAGAAAGATCATGTGAATACATCAATACGGCAAGGTGCAAACACAGAGTGAACAAACGAAGCGTTTAGCATGCTTAATAGAAAAAAGAGAGAGATCCAAAGTGAGGTTCCCATGAGTACATCAGCACAACGATATTCAGAAATGGCATACAGCAATGAAGCATTTAGCTGCTTAATAGAAGGTGAAAGCCACGCAGCCCAGAGTTCGAAAACTTGGACTGTGCGTGTAGAAAAAGGTGAATAAGTGAAACTGACTACGTAATCTCTTACCTTTTAATTACAATCCCGTTGGATCGGTGAGTCTCCACAGTGGCATGCAAGTGAAACAGTTTCACGACTGTGTTAACAGCGTGATAAAGGAAATAGGACTAAAAACAAAATCTTGGTCCAGAGTAGACACCAGTACCCGCCATCTTAAACAGTCATAAAACACAAGTGTTAAATGCAGTGTGGTTGCTTCTCATTCACACTGCGACATGTGTGGTACAATACTGCGTGTTAGGATACAATACTCTATGGTGACAAAATATGACAAAAATAAAACCAGGAGGGAAAAATACAATACAAAATATAAATTATATAAATTATGCTCGTATTTTTCGACAACCATAACGGCCATCTTGCGAAGACGAAACAATGTTTAAACTGATCGACCTAACCTAATGCCAAAAATCATGGCTCACACCAATCAAATTCGAAAAAAGGAGCAACTAAAGAAAGTTGGGAAGCAATGCACAGAAGATACATGTTATAAGTAACAACTTAAGTCCAATCTTTTATTTAACCCTTTGGGGTGACAGGAGTCAAGTTTGTTAATCCAAAATGCTTCACATTAAAGCAAAAATGTTTTGTTATTTCTTCCTTCATGAATTGGCACTGAATCAAAAACCACAAATCTTAGTTGACTAACATTATGTTTATGTTTTGAAAAATGTACTGCAACCAATGATATATCATAGTGGTTACGAATGTAGCTTTGTGTATGTCATTCGTACTTTTACCTTGCGCTCAGTATTTCCCACATAAACCAATCCACATGGGCATTTTAACATATACACAACGTTTTTGGTGTCACACCTCGCTGTTGTGTAGATGTGGATGGGTGTACCTTGAGTTGCGTGCATAAAGGTGTTACCTTTCATGATGTTATTACAATGTCCACAATTTAAACAAGGTATAGTTCCCTATGAGTTGATGACATGATTGTAGTTGTTTAAGCATTCCTTAAGGTCTTTAGACCTTTGGTAAGCAAAGAGTGGAGGATGCTGGAAAATTCCTCTGAAGTCAGCCTCAGTTTGTAAGATGGGCCAGTGTTTCAATATAATTTTTCTGATGGAATAACGGGTTGAAAATTTTGAAACATATGCCATTCTTTCCGACTTTTTTGTTGACTGTTAAAGAGTTAGCAATTGGTTCCTATCTTTCAATTTGGCTCTTTCCATAACTGTTTCAACGATGTTTCTCGGAGATCCTCTTTGATTAAATTTCTCTGCAATGTTGTGGCAGTGGAATTTGTAACTTTCTTCATTGGATGAAGTTTTTTTGCCTCTTAATAGTTGTGAATATGGTAGATGCTGTTTGAGACTTTTTTGATGACAACTCTGGTAAGCAGTAGGTTGTTTCGATCAGTGGGTTTAGTAAAAACATTTGAAACCAATTTATTCCCTTGTATAGTAATGGATACATCTAGGAATGTTAGGTGTTCAATGCTTATGGTGTTGGTAAAGCTGATGCGTTCATCGATGGTATTTAAATCTTGAATAGCAGTAACGAGTTGAGACTCTTGGCCTTTCCATGTTAAAAATATATCATTGATATATCTCCAAAAGGTGATCACGCTTTGTGCCCATTCATTAATTATAGCACGTGAGCTGAAATTGATCGATCAGTACCGGTAATGACTTCATGTAGATGTTGAAAAGCATGGGCGAGATGATAGGGCCTTGAGGGACTCCTGCTTTTGTGGTGTATGGTTTGGACGAGAAAGGCGGGTATGGATGACATTAATACTGGTTTGAAGGTAGGACGCGATCCACTCTAGAGCAGTCCCCTTTATGCAGGCTTCGTAGAGTCTTTATATCAGCATGTCATGGTCAACCATGTCAAAGGCAGCTGAGAGGTCCAAGAGTAGTAGCGCAACAACCCCGTTGCACTCAACAGGTCATCCCAGATGGCACGGAGGGCAGATTCTGTGCCTCTAACTGGAGGGAATCCTGTTTAGGAGTTTGAAAGTATAGCCCTATCTTCAATGAATTGTGACATTTGGGTGAACGCTGATCTTTCTATCAGGAAATATCCATTTGTAATGGGTCTGTAGTTGTCAGGGTTCAGCAAGTCCAAGTTTGGTTTCTTCAGTAAAGAGCTCATGTATGACTTTTTGAGTTCTTCTGGTATTATTCCTGAAGTTAAGGAATTGTTGATGGAGTGACAGCAGAGGTTGCTAGAAGAATTGTCTTGTGGTGGACACGGGTCAGAAGGGCTGCGGGCAGACCTGCTTACTTTGATAAGGTCCATAAATTAATCGTGTGAGATGTGTTGGAAGGTACAGAGAGGCTGGGTTAGAGTATTGTTGGATTGTTGTTTTGTAAAAGAGTTAGTGCCGGTGCTTTGTCTCTGTTTTAAGTATGAGTCCAAGTTGCCTGCTTTGTCCGTGTAATGATTTGCCAGTTTGTCTGTGAAATCTTGAGTAACGGGATGAGTTCCTTCTAGGCAATTTGGTTTATGAAATTCATTGAGTTTTTTATAGAATTCTTTATTTGCACATTTAGCATTTTGAATTCTGTCTAAATAGTACCTTTTCTTTGCTTTTTTGATAGCTGACTTGACTTTGATAGCTGTAGGCGAAGTTTGTCTTGTCGTTTGTTTTGAGCCAGGAACGTTGCAGCTTTCTAAGTTGTTGTTTTATGTCTTTTATCTATGTATTTCTCCAAGGTGTTTGTTTTCTTTTATTCTATTGTGTGGTCTTGAGTGGTATCAGGATATCAAAAGCTTCCTGTAGCCACTCATATAGTTTTTGAACAGAATGAATTGTTTCCAGATCTGCACTGGATGTTACCTGTGTTTCTCAGTGTTCCAAATTGAGTTTGTTCCACCGTCGATAGGTGGATGCACGTAAGGTGTTTTTAGGTGAGTCGCTTAGAGTTGTTTTATGATGGAAAGCAAGCAAATGGTGGCCTGACCATGTGACTTGAGTTGTAGTTTGAAAGGTAACTAGTTTGGTATTAGCAAAAATGACATCTAGGATGTGTCCAGCGATGTGTGTGGGTTTGTGGATGATCTGATTCAGGTTCAGTGCGTCTAGGCCAGATATGATTGTTTTCGGATGGGGTATTCTGAATTTGTCAAACCAAATGTTGAGTTAAACCAGAACACATAGGTTGGAGTGTATTGTTATGAGGTTTGAAACTGTGTCTAGAAGTGTGTCTGGGAATGCCGCCTTGCTAGGTGAAGGTCTGTAAGGGAGCAGGAAGTTACAGGAGGAAGACAGTATAGGATGGCATCTCGTGAGAAGAACTTCACAATTCTTTATAGAGATGCAGTCAATTTTAATGATATGTAATGTTTGCCTGAACACAAGAGCTAGGCTACCTCCTTTTTTACCTATACGATTTTGTGTGATCGTTTGATCGTTTGGAGCCATTACATCTCCCAACCATGATTCAGTTATGAATAGTAGGTCTGGTTTTGCATCAGTGAGAAAGTCATAGATGTGATGTTTGTTTTTAGAGAGTGATCGGGCATTTATTAGTAGACAGTTTACAGAATATGCTTTGGTGACAGTGAGACTTTGTTTTGTAGAAAAGTGATCAGTATTGTGTGGGTTTGTAGCAGGTGTGTTTTTAATGCTGGTATTAGCTGTATCAGGATAGCAATATTGTAGCTGTTCTGAAATGTGGTCCTCGTTTAGCAGGCTAAGAAGGCATTTTGATGGGTCTGTTTGCATAGGTGGTGGAGACGGTGTTTGAGAGTGAGTTGGTGTGCTGTGTTGTTTTTGTGGTGTAAACTTGTTGTGCCGTAGACATGGAGAAGCAAAGCTGTGATATGCGGCACATTGCTTATATTGTTTGCTTGTGTTTAGTGCGGAAGGTGTATGCGTTAGGGGTGGTGGTGCAGCATATGGGTCATGTTGTAAGGTTCTAAATTGTCCAATGGATGAGAGGCGGTTAGAAGAGAGTTGTTGTGTTTCTGTATGTGTGTTCCATGTGGAGGAAGAGAGAAAGCTTGGTATTGTAGTTTGATCATGTGTGTAGTTTGAAACGTGGGTGTATGATTGTATTTTGTGACTGTAAGTATTATGAGGTGTTGCACTTGAGATATTTTGTTGTGCGGGTGTGCGTGATATGTTTTGTTGTTGAGGAGTAGCGAAAAGAGGTGCTGACGTATTTGTTTTATGGGATGGATTTGTTCGTATAGTATTGTTTGCAAGTGGAAGTTGTAAGGTAAGGGGGTGGTGATGTGTATGTGAGTAGAGCGTATGCTGTGTGTAGGAGGGGATGAAGTACAGTTAAGACTGTTTGTCTTAGACTTGTTTGCTGCAAGAGTTAAAACGTGTGGTGCTGTGGAGTGTAAGTGTTGTGTTATTGTGGTAGAAAGAAGAGGAGGGTGTTGGTTAGACAAATGATGGAAGGCTGAGTATAGTTTTGTTAATGATAAAAGGGGGTCTGTTAGGAGTAATTCGAGTGGGGAGTGTGTGTCTGTATAGGTTGTAGTTAAGTATGGTATGGATTTTGGTTGTGTTAGTTATGAGTGAATTGGTTAGTGGTATAGGATAGAGTTGGATATTGTTTGTAGGTGATAGTGGAAATGTTTCATAGCTTTGATAGAAGGGTATATAGGCGTGGTTTGTGTGGTTTTATAGTGTGTGCTGGTACATTGTTTTGTGCGTAGGGTTGGTTTGTATAAATGTGTGGAATACATTTGGTGTGAGTGTGTTACTCTGTTTGTGGATGGTGTAGGGTGGGTATTAGTGTGTGAGGAAATGAGTACCATTTCTGGCCCTAGTGCTGGCCAGTCTTGAACAGGCTCAAACAGGCTGTTATGAGTAAGTAGGGTTTAGTGAGAATAGATCTGGAAAGGAACCATATCTGGAGTACATCGTTTATTTTGGCACTAGCAATGCTTGTTGATTATTGTATGATTTAATGTTGCCAAGGGTTGTTTTACGAACTGGTGTTGCCAAGACCTTTGAAAAGTCAGAGCTGCTGATGAATATTCATGAGACACTCACGTGGAAGCCCTACCCAAACCGCCTTTTCGTTGCACGTGAAGACACAGGCTCACGTAATCACACGCATGGAAAAGGCTATAAAAACCCCGCCTAGCTCATGAAAGACGCTTCGCTTGGAGTTTCTGCGTCCCTTCACGAGCGTTCCAACCTCAGAGTCCTGCTTCTCATCCTGTTCCCGCTTACCTCCAGCTTCCTTTCTCCTTCGGTCTTCTTCATCGCGCCGGACTGCAGGGGAGTTTCAGAGCTGCAGTGAAGGCTCCGTCGGCGCTCTCTCACCCGAACTTCCGGTTTCCTGACGGAGTGAGTTTTCGACCGGACCTTGTCCCACGGCGATCCCGGCCTCCACGTGCTTCCTTCCGGTATCCTAGGAGACAGTAAGAACATAGACTAATGAGACTGTGTGTAAACAAATAATCCTTGGTAAATGCAATTTGGACAATTGTAGAGACAGTTTCTGATAACGTTTTTGGACATTCTCTGAGATTGTATTTGTAGCGTCTTTGAAACACAACACATTTGTGACAACTTGGGTAATAATTCTAATTTCTTGGATACGCTTGTGAGAAAGTATTGGTATTTACAAGTATTGGAGATATACTAGCAGTGATTTATAACTGCAGAGATTTATGACTGTAGCAGTGATTTTAAACTGCACCCCAAGATACTAATGAGCAATGGTTATGTTCAAGGAATATTAGGTTGCCTTTTTGTTTCTTGTCTACCTTATTTTACAGACTCCAGTGTACAGCATTAGAATACATAAGCAAGGTAAGAGAGGTTGCCTTTATTTGTGTTACTAAATAAGTTGTACTAACAAATGAACCAGTTGAAAACAGAACAATCTTTGGAGTCAAGTAATAACGGCTATATATATATATATATATATTCATTTTTTGAAGGTACACATAACATTACATCACAGTGCTAAAGTCCTTGCAAAAGAAGTATAGGAATGGGCTGATCTTGCTTTAGGTATGTACTAAATGTATGTATAATATCCTCAAGGAGTTTAACTGTTGGTAGACTTGTTAGTAACCAAACTGTTATACTACTAAATGTTTCAAGGTGTTACAAATTACGACAGACAGCCCAGAATACTTCGAGAGAAACAACGCCAGACATCTCTGAAGAGATCCAGTGTTTCTTTGTTTGTTTCTCATCCACTTCCCCTTTCCTTTGGGAGCTGACTGGCAGTGACAAGTGCTTACATCCTCGTCACACTAGTCAGTTCTTCAAGGAATTGGGATTAAGCATCTTCAAGACGGAAACAACTGGAACCTTGTGGAGGTACGCTTGACAGAAAGCGAAGCCAAAACAAACAAAAAAACCTCTTACTTGTTTCCTCTTGAAGGTGTTTAATTATGGATCTTACAAAATTAAACGCATCAGAAATTACTGAACTAGTACGAAAAATGAATGATGAAGTACAGGATTTACGGCTAGAAAACCAAGCTCTTAGACAAGAACTAGACGATTCTAAAAATAGCTTTACTTCTTGGCGAGATCAGAATGCAGATAGCCGACCTGTTTTATCTCCACCCAAATTTGGGGCTCCCGGTTTTACTTCACCAAAATTTGGGGTTCCTAGTTATCATCATCAAAACCAGCCAGTTCAATTAACAGTAGTTTCACCAAGTCCGGTTCCTTTAGCAAATCCTGAAAGATTCCTTGGAGACGGCAATTCCTTCAATACTTTTATGAGTCAATGTCAACTGCATTTTGTGTGCAAGCCACAAGTCTTTACCACTGATACTTCTAAAGTGGCATTTATCATTTCTTATTTGGGAGGAGTGGCGGCTAACTGGGCCATGCCCTTAGTTGACAGGAATGATCCACTAATTCATAACTTGACTAATTTTAAAACAGCCATGTCCAGCTTGTTTTCAAAACATGTTTTCTTGCAGGCTTCAGACAATGAATTATTAAATTTACGTCAGGGCTCAAAGGACTTAATCTCTTATGTAACCACTTTTAACAGATTGTTAGCAGAGACACAATGGCCTGAGAATAAAAGGGTATCTTTATTTTATGGAGGCCTTAGAGAAGAATTGAAAGATTCCCTGGCTCACATAGTTAACTTACCTGAAGATTTTGCTGAGTTTCAGGATCTGGTTATAAAACTGGATCACAGATTAGGTGAAAGAAAAAATGAAAAGCCTAGAAATGATTTTAGAAATCTACATTTCAAAACAGAAAGAAAGGCTGTCGAGGATAACAATTCTCAGATTGAACCTATGCAAATAGGAGGGATCAAGGGACACTTGACGCAGGAAGAAAAAAATAGAAGGCGAAAGGGTAATTTATGTTTATATTGTGGCAAATCTGGTCATTTTGCCAAAGACTGTCCAATTAGACCAATTAAAAAGAAGGTTATGGCAATAACTCAAACTTTAGCACAAGAGTCGGAAAACTAGATGTCTCGAGAAAAGATGAGATCGATTTCTCGAGAGAAAACAGTCAGAAGATCTCACATTATGCTACTTGTGTTAGAAATTATGTACCCAGGCATTTTACCATTAGAATGATTCTGATTTTGTCTAATCACCAGAGACATAGCATACCTGTGCTTATCGATTCTGGAGCTACTGGTAACTTTTTTGATCTGGAATTTGCCAAAAGATTACAACTAACCCAAGTTCCTAAAAAAGAACCAGAACCTGTGCGGGCAGTTGATGGCTCAGCTCTCTCTTCAGGTTTAATCAGATTCCATACCACACCCTTAATTCTCGTGTCAGACAATGGTCATACTGAATATACTACATTTGATTTGATCGACACACCAGCTTTTGGGGTCATTCTAGGAATACCGTGGTTAGAACTCCACAACCCTAAAATAGATTGGGTTAAACGCACGGTAACCTTAGACTCAGTCTATTGTAAAGAACATTGCTATCAAGAAACACCAGATTCCATTATGCCCCTTACTTGTGCCACAGTACAATCTAATTCTTCAGATCTTCCACAAGAGTACCAAGATTTTTCTGATGTTTTTGATCCTGTGAAGGCTACTAAATTACCTCCTCACAGGGTATATGATTTCAGGATAGATTTAATTCCAGGAGCTGTCTTACCCTGCAGCAGAATTTATGCTTTAACTGAGCCAGAAAATCAGTATTTAAGGACCTATTTAGATGAGTTACTGGAGATAGGTTTTATCCGTCATTCTACCTCTCCTGTCTCATCTCCTCTGTTTTTTGTAGCAAAGAAGACAGGAGATCTTAGAGCCTGCATCGACTATCGTGCAGTAAACAAGGCTACAATTAAGAACCGTTACCCTCTGCCCTTGATTCCGGTACTTTTAAATCAAGTGAAAGGATCAAGCATATACACAAAGTTAGATCTATGCGGACATATCATCTAATCGGCATAAAGGAGGGTGACGAATGGAAAACCGCCTTTCGTACTAAATTTGGCTTATTCGAGTATACTGTAATGCCATTTGGTCTGTGCAATGCACCAGCTGCATTTCAATACTTCATTAACGAAGTATTGCACGACCTATTAGATATCTGTGTTATTGTATATATCGATGACATTTTGATTTACTCAAAAAATCCTGAAGAACATGTAGGTCATGTTAGATCGGTTTTACAAAAACTTAGGGACAATTCTCTATTCGTTAAGTTAGAAAAGTGCGTGTTTAACACTTCAAAAGTGGAATTCCTTGGATATTGGCTGTCACCCGAGGGAATTGTTATGGATCCAAAAAAGGTGGAAGCAATTTTAAAGTGGCCGGCTCCTACCTCTATGAAAGAAGTACAAAGAATTTTGGGATTTGCTAATTTCTACAGGAGATTTATCTCAAAATTCTCTGAAATTGTGGTGCCAATTACACGACTATTGCAAAAAGGAAAGAAGTTTCAATGGAATTCAGAGGCTGACTCAGCTTTCAATACCCTTAAACAGGCTTTTACATCTGCACCAATCTTAAAACATCCTGATCCAGATCGACCATACTTTGTAGAAGCGGATCCTTCCCAAACAGCTATAGGTGGAGTTTTATTACAGAAGGATGTGGAAACCGGAAATTTTCACCCAATAGCTTTCTACTCAAGAAAACTGTTACAGGCCGATCAAAATTACACCATTGCCGAGCGTGAGCTCTTAGCAATTAAAGCGGTTTTCCAAGAATGGAGACATCATCTCCTTGGAGCCAAACATACAATCACAATCTTTTCAGATCACAAAAATCTGCAGTTCTATTCCACTGTGAAAGCTTTCACTCCTAGACAGATGCGTTGGTTACAATTTTTCAGCGAGTTTGATTTTATAATCACGCATCGTCCAGGAGTAAAACAATTATTATCAGACACACTTTCACGTTTAGTGTGTAATAAAGGCAAGGAACAAGACTCTGAATTACAGAGTATAATCCCCGTAGAGAAGGTTTGTGCAGAAATCACTACTACTGACTTTTTGACCTTACTTAAAAATCAAAGTAAAAGTTTAAATCAGGATCATTGGCTGTCACAAAAACACACCTCAATTGCCGATGGGTTATTCTATCGTAAGAATAAAATATTTGTCCCTACTGAAATACTACGAGAACAAGTCATAAAATGGAATCATGATCTAGCGATAGTTGCTCATCCGGGAGAAAGTAAAACTTTGGAATTATGTCAAAGAAACTTTTGGTGGGATGGAATGAAGACAAGTGTACATCAATATGTTCAGACCTGCCCAGTATGTGCAAGACAGAAATCATCTCACTCTCTTCCAATGGGGTTGTTGCAACCTATGGAAATTCCTTCAACTCCTTGGCATACGATCAGCTTAGATTTTGTCACTGATTTACCCAAGTCACATGGTATGACTACCATATTGGTGGTAGTAGATTTATTGTCCAAAATGGGGCATTTTATTTCTTTACCTACCAAAGCTACCAACAGCTGCAGAGTCCAGTGATATATTTTTAGCAAACATCGTAAAACTCCATGGTTTGCCACAAAAAAATTATTTCAGATAGGGGCCCACAATTTTTATCTAAATATTGGAAACAACTGAGCAAACAATTAGGTGTAGACATAGCCTTGTCTTCAGCCTTCCATCCTCAAACAGATGGTCAAACAGAAAAATTAAATCAATATCTAGAGCAAAATTTACGATGCTTGACCACTACCTTGACTTCAGATTGGGTTGAAGCTTTACCTCTAGCAGAGTTTACCTATAATAATACTAAACACTCCGCATTGGGATGCTCCCCATTTTATTTTCTCACTGGTCAGCATCCCCGAACCTTACTAGTTTTGTTTCCAGAAAAAACAAGAGACATGCCTGCAATGTCAGAAAGGTTAAACAGTTTACGTAATTTTCAAGAAAGTGTTAAAAAATCATTGGCCAAAAACAAAGACACTATGAAAAAATACGCTGACAGACGTAGAGCTCCAGCCCCTCTTTATAAACCAGGAGATAAAGTTTGGTTATCTACGAAACACATACAAATTGAGGGACCTAAAAAGTTGAAACCTAGATTCATTGGCCCATTTCCTATTGATAAAATCATCAATCCAGTTTCCATCAGGCTGATCTTACCCTCTGATTATAAAATTCATCCCGTATTTCATGTGTCTCTCATTAAACCGGTACAACCTAACACTCGTCCTGATTACCCACCTCCCCCTATTATAGTTGGTGACCATGAAGAGTATGAGGTCAGGAAAATTTTAGATGCAAAGCGTGTTCATGGCCGTTTACATTATCTAATAGACTGGAAAGGCTATGACACTTCGGAAAGATCATGGGAGCCTGAGAATTATGTTCACGCGCCAAGATTGGTTCGTTTATTTCATGCTCTTCACCCAAACAAACCACGGCCAGTTAGAAGACCTTTGGGGGGGAGAACTGTTATGAGTAAGTAGGGTTTAGTCAGAATAGATCTGGAAAGGAACCATATCTGGAGTACATATTTTATTTTGGCACTAGCAATGCTTGTTGATTATTGTATGATTTAATGTTGCCAAGGCTTGTTGTACGAACTGGTGTTGCCAAGACCTTTGAAAAGTCAGAGCTGCTGATGAATATTCATGAGACACTCACGTGGAAGCCCTACGCAAACCGCCTTTTCGTTGCACGTGAAGACACAGGCTCACGTAATCACACGCATGGAAAAGGCTATAAAAACCCCGCCTAGCTCATGAAAGACGCTTCGCTTGGAGTTTCTGCGTCCCTTCACGAGCGTTCCAACCTCAGAGTCCTGCTTCTCATCCTGTTCCCGCTTACCTCCAGCTTCCTTTCTCCTTCGGTCTTCTTCATCGCGCCGGACTGCAGGGGAGTTTCAGAGCTGCAGTGAAGGCTCCGTCGGCGCTCTCTCACCCGAACTTCCGGTTTCCTGACGGAGTGAGTTTTCGACCGGACCTTGTCCCACGGCGATCCCGGCCTCCACGTGCTTCCTTCCGGTATCCTAGGAGACAGTAAGAACATAGACTAATGAGACTGTGTGTAAACAAATAATCCTTGGTAAATGCAATTTGGACAATTGTAGAGACAGTTTCTGATAACGTTTTTGGACATTCTCTGAGATTGTATTTGTAGCGTCTTTGAAACACAACACATTTGTGACAACTTGGGTAATAATTGTAATTTCTTGGATACGCTTGTGAGAAAGTATTGGTATTTACAAGTATTGGAGATATACTAGCAGTGATTTATAACTGCAGAGATTTATGACTGTAGCAGTGATTTTAAACTGCACCCCAAGATACTAATGAGCAATGGTTATGTTCAAGGAATATTAGGTTGCCTTTTTGTTTCTTGTCTACCTTATTTTACAGACTCCAGTGTACAGCATTAGAATACATAAGCAAGGTAAGAGAGGTTGCCTTTATTTGTGTTACTAAATAAGTTGTACTAACAAATTAACCAGTTGAAAACAGAACAATCTTTGGAGTCAAGTAATAACGGCTATATATATATATATATATTCATTTTTTGAAGGTACACATAACATTACATCACAGTGCGAAAGTCGTTGCAAAAGAAGTATAGGAATGGGCTGATCTTGCTTTAGGTATGTACTAAATGTATGTATAATATCCTCAAGGAGTTTAACTGTTGGTAGACTTGTTAGTAACCAAACTGTTATACTACTAAATGTTTCAAGGTGTTACAAATTACGACAGACATCGCAGAATACTTCGAGAGAAACAACGCCAGACATCTCTGAAGAGATCCAGTGTTTCTTTGTTTGTTTCTCATCCACTTCCCCTTCCCTTTGGGAGCTGACTGGCAGTGACAAGTGCTTACATCCTCGTCACACTAGTCAGTTCTTCAAGGAATTGTGATTAAGCATCTTCAAGACGGAAACAACTGGAACCTTGTGGAGGTACGCTTGACACAGGCACTCATCCTTGTCCTCTCGGTCCTTTGCCTCCACGCCCCAGCTGAGAGGCTCTCTATCAAATGGTAAATTTAATTTGGGATGCCTTGTTCATGTATGCCTGTGGTTAGACAAAGGAGTAACAATGCATCAGCTGCAGGCTCTTGGGTGCTGGATCTGCCTGGGGAACACTAACCATCTGGCCATGCAATGCTGAAACACATTAGCATTGACAAAGCCAATCGAACATGTGTTGCCAAGACTGATTGGCTTTGCCAGTGCTTGTTTCATCCTTGTTTTCAGCCCATCCTGGCGGCTCAGACATGAGTCCCTTGCTCACTGCACCATCAGGATTCAAGCAAGCCGGGCCGAAGACGGCTGCAATGCCAGAAACCGGTCCCCGGAAGCTTGTTTCCTTTCCAGTAAAGAATTGGCTTGGTAGTTTGGTCTGCCCTGTTCCCATGATGCACTGGGCCAGGGACAGACTAATTTGCATGTAGCCAAGTTCTGAACTGGGATGGTGCAGTGAGCTAAAAAACGGTGATGGATCAAGCCCTGATCTTTTGACTGGGTATGAGTGTTCTGCTTAATTCAGATGCTCTGTCCATCACCACCCCCTTTTCTGAATCGTTTTGGCCACTATAGGAGTGGAAGGGTATGCTCAGACATGAGTCCCTTGCTCACTGCACCATCAGGATTCAAGCAAGCTGGGCCGAAGACGGCTGCAATGCCAGAAACCGGTCCCCGGAAGCTTGTTTCCTTTCCAGTAAAGAATTTGCTTGGTAGTTTGGTCTGCCCTGTTCCCATGATGCACTGGGCCAGGGACAGACTAATTTGCATGTAGCCAGGTTCTGAACTGGGATGGTGCAGTGAGCTAAAAAACGGTGATGGATCAAGCCCTGATCTTTTGACTGGGTATGAGTGTTCTGCTTAATTCAGATGCTCTGTCCATCACCACCCCCTTTTCTGAATCGTTTTGGCCACTATAGGAGTGGAAGGGTATGCTCAGACATGAGTCCCTTGCTCACTGCACCATCAGGATTCAAGCAAGCCGGGCCAAGGACGGCTGCAATGCCAGAAACCGGTCCCCGGAAGCTTGTTTCCTTTCCAGTAAAGAATTGGCTTGGTAGTTTGGTCTGCCCTGTTCCCATGATGCACTGGGACAGGGACAGACTAATTTGCATGTAGCCAGGTTCTGAACGGGGATGGTGCAGTGAGCTACAAAACGGTGATGGATCAAGCCCTGATCTTTTGACTGGGTATGAGTGTTCTGCTTAATTCAGATGCTCTGTCCATCACCACCCCCCTTTTCTGAATCATCCTGTGGGCGGGTCAGCCATTTATTGGCTGGTCTGCCCCAAGGGAGTCAGAAAACCAGTAGACACCAAGGAATTTCAGTTTTATGTATGTTTGGGAGCAGCCACTTGCGTAAAGGTTGCTCAACATTTTGAAATTGTCATGTCCTTTGTGTTCCACCCTCCTGGGGGCAAATCAGACATTTTTAAAGTCGATCTGCCCCAAGGAGGCTAAAAACACCTAGAAAGAGGAAAAAAACCTCAAAGGATTGTGTTTGTGCAGGAATGTATCCCTTCCTGCACAAATACAATCCTGCCTGCAATGCTGGCATCCTTGCACCATTGCACAAGGTTGCCTGCATTGGCGCTAAGCAGTACATAATGAGCCAGCGCAGTGAGAGAGCAGGAATGCTCCATATCTTAGTACATATGGCGCATTCCTGCCCTCTCCATTTTATGGAGCACAGTAAGTTGTCTTTTTGCATTGATCTACGTCAAATATTGATAAATCGATACCCAGGTTACCAATAGTTTCATATGTTTAGTTACGCCTTTTATCTTCTACCAATAGGTGGAATATTTTAAATTTGAAAAAAATCTGAAATTGTGCTTGTTTTTACTCAATGTTTTAATTTTTTCTGTATGTGCTTTTTTTGTGTAATCTGGCAGTGTTTTACAAATGAAAGTAGCTTGGGCTCCTGGTGATGTTTGAGTGACTTTTGTCTGGCAGTGTGTGCAGAATGCCGTTTGGCTGGCCGCGTGTGTGAATTAGTGTTTTGCTGCTGATGTGTGTGTTATGGTGTTTGGCCGGTGCTGTGTGCAGACTGATGATGTATGTGGACTGGTGTTAGGCTGGTGGCATGTGTGATGGCAGTTGACTGATTGTGTGTGTAGTGGCTGGCTGGCTGACTGCGTGTGTGCAGTTGCAGTAAACTGACAGTGTGTTTAGTAGCTGTTGGCAGTGTGTGTATAGTGACTTGGTGTTGGTCAATACACACTGCCATCCAAACATCAGTCCATACACACCACCAGCCAAATGCCATTCCACCCACTCCACCAACAGCCAGGTGGTGTGATTTGTGTGTCAGGCCAGTAGGCATTTGAAAGTGTTGGCCCTTGAAGGTGTTGATGTGAGTGTTGTGATATGGTGGTCCAACAGCTGACAGTGTGAATGGTTTTATCTGCGTGATGCATTAACAGTATGTGAATGGCCTTTACAGCGGTTGATGCTTTCTCATGGTTTCACAACTCACGAGTTGTGAGTCACTGGTTCAGTATTCTGAAATTTCAATTATCTTATTAACAGTGACTTCTGCATTTCCATTTCCAGGAAATCTTTTATTGATACAATTTACATTTTGAACTTTTCCCTCACCCCCTTGCCAAAGCTGATCAGTATGTGTGTATGCTTGAGGGAAAACCTACTGATCCCAGATATATTTGTAAACTAGACAGGAGGGAACTTCAGGGTGGTGTGCCCCGTGGTAGTCCCACAAGGGTTTTTTATCCAGAAGCCCCTGAAACCTCAAACTTTGGCTTGAACAAACATTTTCTTCACATTTCTGGGGGTGAAAGTGCTGGATGTAGCCACAAATTTCCTATCACCTAGCATTCACACATCCGTAATTAGAATGGTATCTGACCTGTGTGAGTGGAACTAGCGCCCTCGTCAGGTAAGGGCCCAAAGCGCAATGTGGCAACATCAACAAAAGTGGTAGCAGCAGATTTCTGGCATGGGCTTAGCAGCGACCAAGGGAAACCTACCATTCCCGGACATTTCTGAGAACTAGAAATCCTGTTATGTCCCTGTTGGTGTGCCTCACATCGATCACATAATGTTTTATTACCCTCAATGCCCTGCAAACCTCAAACTTTGCCCTAAATATTGCATTTTCCTTGCATTTTTGTGACGTAAACCTCTTGAATATGCAGAGAACCACAAAATTTCAACCATCCAGTGCTCCCCGAACCGTTCTGATACAAACGATGTCCCACTTGTGTGGATGGCTGAGTGCGTGTGTGTAGTGGCAGTTGACTGCCATTGTGTGTAGTACCTGTTGGTAGTATGTGTGTGTGTGTGTGTGTGTGTGTGTGTGTGGGAGGGTGGTGACTTGCTGTTGGTCAATAAACAACACTCTGCTTGCAGAACATCAATCCAGAAACACAACCAGCCAAACGCCAGTCCATGCACTCCGCCAACTGCCAGGTGGTGTGATTGGTGTGTCAGTCCTGTAGGCATATGAAAGTGATGGGCCTTTGAGGGTGCCATTTGTTGATGTGAGTGTTGTAATGTGTTGGGCTGACAGTGTGAATGGTTGTATCTGTGTGATGCATGAATGGTATGTGAATGGCCTTGGAAGCAGTTGGTGTCTTGTTATGACTTCACAGCTCACGAGCTGTGAGTCGCTGGTTCAGCATCTTATTGCAGTTGGAAGTATATAAATACCTGGGGGTTCTCCTGGATCCCCATTTAAGTTATAAACAGTATCTAGAACACGCCAAAACAAAAATTAAACAATTATTTTTTGCTTTCAAAACTTTACAGAAAAGCCTAAGTGGCAGTTCAACACACCACCTCCTAAAGGTAGTGGTTGCAAAATCTTTGGCAGCAATAACATACAGCTCAGAAATGCTGAACATCAAGGACTCCCAAACGCTAATTCTAGCCTGGTCCAGATTATTTAAAAAACTGTTTTAATCCTGCGTCATATCTCTCAGTCGCAGTTACATCTGAAATATGGACTAAAAACCAGATACAGGCCAGACAAGGGGTCCTGGTCAAATATTACTGGCGAATGAGGGCAGCCGAAGACAACACGCTAGCTCACTACTGCTGGGAGGAGGTTGGAAAACAATCAAGGCACAATAACTCTATATGCCAAATTTTAAAACAAGCACTTCTATCGCTAAATCTGGAGGGAGCCTGGCAAACACCTAAGTCATAACCTGTTTTCAAAAAAATCACCAATAAATCAACAAAAAAATTATCGTTGCATACTAATAAAACCTTACTGGCCGGTAAAAGTCACGGATGGTCGGTGATGTCAGCTTTCAAGCAAATGAAACCACTGCAAGCGGAAATTGACTTTACTGAGATTGGGGTCTTTTTCGAATAAAGATCTTACTCCAAAATGGCTATAGACTTGGCCATCCCTGGACTGCCGCCTCTGTGGTAACGGAGCAGAGTCACCATTACATCTATTATGCATCTGCCCGGGTTTACATAATTTAAGGACGTCACTCTTCAGGCCAATCTTAAGAGAAACTCAAATCAGGACCTGCAGAGCAGCCATCATAAAATGCCTCCATCGTTCCTCAGTGCAACTGTCTTGTAAGACTATCAAATTCTTGTCACTGGCATCAAAAGAACTAGAAAAGAAACAGCTAAATAGGAAGTTTGAAAGAAGGGCACAAAGCAGTCCTTTTTAGATCTTTTTCGCCCTTTCTAATTTCTCTTCTATGACAAGCCTTACTTTTTAAACAGGAGGCATAGACACGCTCATACCAGTACACGTTCCGGGATAGTGACTTAAGAACCTGGAAAGAAGGTCATTCGCAGCTGGGCAAAACTGCCCCCAGATCGTTTTGCACTTTTGTCCCCTCCCCCTCTTCCATTGGCATTAGCACTTTAATTTTAGTAGAAGGCATGGACATTTTTACATCGCTGGTTATAATAAACTGTTGCACCATGGCACCATACCATGTCAGGGTCACGACTACAAAAAATTCTTTTTATTGCAAGTTTTATTCTGTATTTGAGTTATGTTGTTAATATTATGGTGGTAAATACGACCCTTTATATGATTTTCACAAATCAAATGAAAGTATTATTATTATTATTGGTTCAGTTTTCTGAAATTTCAATTATCTTACTAACAGTGAATTTTGCGTTTCCATTTCCAGGAAATCTTTTATTAATAAAATGTACACCCTGAACCTTTCACTCACCCTCTTGCCAAAGCCAACCAGTATGTGTGCATGCTTGAGCAGTGGATGGGTGTACAGTAATAGTGGTCTTTTCTGACTTTTACTGCCAGGGTGTACATTTTCTCTAGAGAAAACCTACTGACCCCAGATATTTTTGTAAACTAGACAGGAGGGAACCCCAGGGTTGTGTGCCTTGTGGGGATCCTACAAGGGATTTTTACCCAGAAGCCCCAGAAACCTCAAACAGTGTCTAAAACACACATTTTTTCATATTTCTGTGACTGAAAGTACTGGAATCTGTGGGGAGCCACAATTTCTCTATCACCCAGCCTTTCCACATCTCTCGATAAAAATGGTATCTCACAGGTGTGAGTGGGCTTAGAGCCCACATCAGAAAAGGGTCCAAAATGCAATGTGGCAACATTAACAAAAGGGGTAACTGCCGATTTCTGGTATGGGCTTAGCAGCCACCCAGGGAATCCTACCAAACCCTGACATTTTTGAGAACTAGAAGTGCTGTGTCTCACATCAATCCCATAAGGTTTTATTATCCACAATGCGCTGCAAACCTCAAACTTTGCCTTAAATAGTGCATTTTCCTTGCATTTCTGTGACACAAATCTCTAGAATAGGCAGAGATCGACAACATTGCAAACATCCAGTGCTCGCCAAATCATCCCAATACAAACGCTGTCCCAGGTGTGTGTCTGAGCCTAGTGCCCGTGACAGGAATAGATCAATCCAGGGTTAATGTGAGATTTCACAAGGGGGTCCCTTTCCAGTTTTCACCACAATCTAGAAGTAGGTTGAAAGCAAAACAAATTTGAAAAATATGCTACCTATTTGAAAAACTATAAAAGCTGTGTGGTAGAAATGGGTGTCTCTAATTGGCAAAAGTAGGCACCTTTGACCAAGTAGGGACCCTTCCTTCTAATCAGGGTAAGGTAGTTGCACACTCTAGATTACCCCATGCTCACCCCCTTGGCAGCTTGACACGAGCAGACAGGCTTATCCCAAAGGCAATGTGTAAAGTATTTGTACTTAGATACAAAGCAACACAGTAAAAACACCAGTTTAAAAAAAAAAGTATCTTTATCTAAACCAAACAAGACCAAAACAACAATAAAATCCAGCATACATGATTCAAGAATATGACTTTTAGAACAGGTATTTCAAAAATAGAACTTGTAGAAACAAATAGTTCCACTTGGGGCTAAGAAGACATTTTGACAGCCATAAATCAAAAGTACGGCAGCAACCCTCAAGATTGAGGCATCAGGCGCGGAGTTGTAATGCCCCCCAAACAACAGTACTTTGCAAATGAGGTCCTTGGATGATGCACTGCATCATGGAGGTGAGACATTGGTGCCACATGGAAGGCAGGGCATTGAGTCTATGAGGAGGCAAGGCGTTGAATCTAGGACAGGAGAAGTTAGGCGGCGTCAGCAGTGAGACATCAGTTACGGTGAGACGATGCAACCTTGAAGAGTTTGTGAACTCACCCTCATCGGTTATCGGCGCCACAATAACAGAAATCAGGCGCTGGTGGTGTCGGTGCAAGCGCTGGCATCAGGAAAGCTGATAACTTCAGGGATCTGCATGCATTGAGGGGCGTCATGCACTTCAAAACTGTGTCCCCTGACTTGGTGCAGGTCAAGGCATCACTGGCAGCGTAGCTGTGAGCATCAGAGTTGTTTTCCTTGATTTGCAGCACCACCCACACAATTCTCAGGGCCCAGGAACTGGAATTGGTGCCCTTTTGAATGCAGGAGTCCACAGCGGAGTCCAGATGCTGGTCAGTGGGCTGCAGGTAAAGTCTTTGTGGCCCTTAGACTTCAGAACAGGCGGCAAGCACACACAAGCCCTTGGAGAGGCTTCTTCATGCAGATTCACAGCAAAGTTCCAGTCTTTGTCCTCTCCTTGGCAGAAGCAGCAAGTGCAGGCCATTCCAGCAAAGCGCACAGAATAAAGGGGCAGTACTCCTCCTTACAGCTCTCCAGCTCTTCTCCATTGCAGAGGCTCCTCTTGAGTCCAGAATTGATATACTCCTCTGGGGTTTAAGGTCCAACACCCCATTTTCTCTTTGTTCTCCCCTTGTAGCAAGGGTCTCTAGCCCAGCCCAAGCCAGTTCTGTCCTCACTGGTGCAGCATCACTTCAGGAGGTAGAGAGAGCATTGTGCAGAGGAGACTCTGCCTATTCTGGTGCTAGTGAAACTCCTCCCACCACTCTAAATGCAGCCAAGGTTTATTCAGCCCTGCTATGAGTCACCTAGGAAAGGCAGGACACACCTTAACCCCCTGATCACTGTCTACACTGGACTCACATCCCCAGCTTTGGTCACTCTAAAACCAGACAGTCAATACACAAAACAGCAGAGGTACACAGAAACCTTAAACAAGAAAATGCCTATTTTCTAAAAGTCGCATTTTCAAACATACAACTTAAAAACGATCTTCCTAAAAAGATGTGTTATTAAATTCTGAGTTCAGCCTAAACTCCATTTCTCCATCTTGTCCCAATGGAAAGTTATACTTGTAAGATGTTACAATGCAATTCCCTTGTTATACTATGGGATAGATAGTCTTTCAATAGTGATAAAACCAAAATTGGCAGTATTTCCCTATCAGGACATGTAAAGTACACCCGTACTTGTCCTAGCTTTTACCTACACTGCACCCTGCCCATGGGGGTACCTTGGGTCTACCTGAGGGGTGCCTTACATGTAAGAAAAGGGAAGGTTAGGGCCTGGCAAGTGGGTGCACTTGAGAAAACATAAACGGGGGTTGGAGGGTCTAAGGGAAGTTTATAGACCTACCCAGGTTATTATCCCCTAATATACAATATATAAATACACAAAAACCTGGGTGTCTAATAGGAAACAACTGTGTTTCAGGAAACATACACTGTATTGAGTCTACAAAAATGTATAACTCAATTACGGAATGAACTTTAAATAGAGTTTGACAATCCAACGCATGTAGCCACCAGCAAAAGTAGGTGAGATCCAAGATCCAGAGATGGATTACCATCAAAATCTTGTTGGTGATCTGATTTTTCTCATCTGGTCATCCACAGGGCTGGGCTGGTGTGTCTCCAGGTCAGCAAGACTACTCCCAGGACCGCCTGGTAGGACTGGGGTCAAGCCCACAATCGCTTGTCTGACCATGCGTGGGATCACCAAATGGAACAAAGAGCAGTGCAAAAGGTGAAGGTGTAACTGCACTTTTTCTTTTTTGATGGTAATCCATCTCTGGATCTTGGATCTTGGATCTCACCTACTTTTGCTGGTGGCTACATGCGTTGGATTGTCAAACTCTATTTAAAGTTCATTCCGTAATTGAGTTATACATTTTTGTAGACTCAATACAGTGTATGTTTCCTGAAACACAGTTGCTTCCTATTAGACACCCAGGTTTTTGTGTATTTATAAAGTGGGTGCACTTGCCTGGTCGACATGGCAGTGTAAAACGGTGTGTGCAGTGAGATACTGTTGCAGGGTTACTCATGTGGGTGGCACAATCAGTGTTGCAAGCCCACTAGTAGCATTTGATTTACAGGCCCTGAGCACACACAGTGACCTGGACTAGGGACTTAACAGTAAATCAAATATGCCAATCATGGATAACCAATCATAATAACAAATTACGCAGGGAGCACTTACACTTTAACACTGATCAGCAGTGGTCAAATGACCAAAGCTACTAAGCCATCAAAAACGATGTCCAGCATACCATACAAAATATAGGAGGTAGAGTCAAAAAGTCAAGGGAAACCCCACCAAAGATGCCAAGTCTAACACTGTGATTCTGTAGATGATGCTTTTAGCACAGCAAACCATCCATTGATGCTATTTATAGGGGAAAAGCCTTTGTTTTTGCATAGCACTTGTTTCCATTAAATAAAACTCTACCTTTAAAATCCCCAGGATTTTGGAAAAAAGGCGCAAATTTGGAGTGGAAAAAAGTTATAAAGGACTAAGAGCAAGCTACCCAAAATAGCCAAAACAGGGAGCAGCCTTCTAGGAGAAAATGCCTAGCAATCAAGAAGTTATGTTATTCAACCTTTGTTCTTCTGGTACTGTGTATTCTATAAATGGTCAGCATTTTTTGTTTTAAATTGTGAAATAAACGAAATGAAAAGCACATATTAAAACCAGCATGCTGCAATACCAATAGTGCACAGACTAGTGTGAAAATGTAGTGGAGAACAGAGGGACAACAGTAATATAAACAGCATCTCGCACACACAGTAACATAAACAGCAGCTCGCACAAACTCTGAATATTAGCTCATGGGGGTGCTCTAATTTTGCAACCTAACTGTCTGTCTGTCTTTCCTTCTTTCTGTCTTTCTTCCCTAATTACTTCCCTACTTCTTTCCTTGTGTATTTCCTTCTTTTCTTCTTTCTTTTTTCTTTTTTCTTTCTTTCTTTCCTCCTTTAGTTCTTCTTTCCTTCATTGATTCTTACTTTCATTATTTGACAGATCGTTTGCATGGTTCCTGAGTCGTGAGCCGGGAACAGTGGTTTTTAAACGAAACTTTTAAAAATTGCAAAAACTGTATTTTGTGTTTCACTAATTTGGGAAACTATCCCCTGAGCACTTCCTACCTTCGGTCCATGTTTGCGCTTTGAAGCTGGGGCCACAGCAGCTGATTGAACGCTGCACAGAGAAACACCACCGCCATCATGGGTGAGTCAGAGGGCGAGCAGATTGCTTGCTCGGCCCTCCCACCCTGTCCACTATAAAAGCCCATTTACTCTGCATTCTCCCCATTGACAGATCGTTTGCATGGTTCCTGAGGTGTGAGCCGGGAAGAGTGGTTTTTAAACGAAACTTTAAACATTTTTAAAAACTCTATTTTGTGTTTCACCAATTCGGGAAACTATCCCCTGAGCACTTCCTACCTTCGGTCCATGTTTGCGCTTTGAAGCTGGGGCCACAGCAGCTGATTGAACGCTGCACAGAGAAACACCACCACCATCTTGGGTGAGTCAGAGGGCGAGCAGATTGCT
Source organism: Lissotriton helveticus (assembly GCF_964261635.1). Classification (NCBI taxonomy): domain Eukaryota; kingdom Metazoa; phylum Chordata; class Amphibia; order Caudata; family Salamandridae; genus Lissotriton; species Lissotriton helveticus. The sequence continues at coordinate 1,765,529,471 of NC_136065.1, forward strand.
TGCTCGGCCCTCCCACCCTGTCCACTATAAAAGCCCATTTACTCGGCATTCTCCCCATTGACAGATCGTTTGCATGGTTCCTGAGGCGTGAGCCGGGAACAGTGGTTTTTAAACGAAACTTTTAAAAATTGTAAAAACTGTATTTTGTGTTTCACTAATTCGGGAAACTATCCCCTGAGCACTTCCTACCTTCGGTCCATGTTTGCGCTTTGAAGCTGGGGCCACAGCAGCTGATTGAACGCTGCACAGAGAAACACCACCGCCATCTTGGGTGAGTCAGAGGGCGAGCAGATTGCTTGCTCGGCCCTCCCACCCTGTCCACTATAAAAGCCCAACTAATCGGCATTCTCCCCATTGACAGATCGTTTGCATGGTTCCTGAGGCGTGAGCCGGGAACAGTGGTTTTTAAACGAAACTTTTAAAATTGTAAAAACTGTATTTTGTGTTTCACCAATTCGGGAAACTATCCCCTAGCACTTCCTACCTTCGGTCCATGTTTGCGCTTTGAAGCTGGGGCCACAGCAGCTGATTGAACGCTGGACAGAGAAAAACCACCGCCATCTTGGGTGAGTCAGAGGGCGAGCAGATTGCTTGCTCGGCCCTCCCACCCTGTCCACTATAAAATGGCACCTCCCTCCCGGAAGCGCAGCGGACGGCCACAGCGGGCGCGCCGGTGGCGAGCCCGTCTGCGCCCGTCCGCGACCGACCGGGACCAGGGGCCACTGACCCTGCGCCTTTCTTATGGTACACTTCGGCACAGATTCTTGCCCATCAGGGCAACTGGTCCATTAGCCCTCCAACGCTTGACCGCATTGTAGCCCTTGGAGTGGAAGGGTATGCTCAGACATGAGTCCCTTGCTCACTGCACCATCAGGATTCAAGCAGGCCGGGCCGAAGACGGCTGCAATGCCAGAAACCGGTCCCCGGAAGCTTGTTTCCTTTCCAGTAAAGAATTGGCTTGGTACTTTGGTCTGCCCTATTCCCATGATGCACTGGGCCAGGGACAGACTAATTTGCATGTAGCCAGGTTCTGAACTGGGATGGTGCAGTGAGCTAAAAAACGGTGATGGATCAAGCCCTGATCTTTTGACTGGGTATGAGTGTTCTGCTTAATTCAGATGCTCTGTCCATCACCACCCCCTTTTCTGAATAGTTTTGGCCACTATAGGAGTGGAAGGGTATGCTCAGACATGAGTCCCTTGCTCACTGCACCATCAGTATTCAAGCAAGCCGGGCCAAGGACGGCTGCAATGCCAGAAACCGGTCCCCGGAAGCTTGTTTCCTTTCCAGTAAAGAATTGGCTTGGTAGTTTGGTCTGCCCTGTTCCCATGATGCACTGGGCCAGGGACAGACTCATTTGCATGTAGCCAGGTTCTGAACGGGGATGGTGCAGTGAGCTACAAAACGGTGATGGATCAAGCCCTGATCTTTTGACTGGGTATGAGTGTTCTGCTTAATTCAGATGCTCTGTCCATCACCACCCCCCTTTTCTGAATCATCCTGTGGGCGGGTCAGCCATTTATTGGCTGGTTTGCCCCAAGGGAGTCAGAAAACCAGTAGACACCAAGGAATTTCAGTTTTATGTATGTTTGGGAGCAGCCACTTGCGTAAAGGTTGCTCAACATTTTGAAATTGTCATGTCCTTTGTGTTCCACCCTCCTGGGGGCAAATCAGACATTTTTAAAGTCGATCTGCCCCAAGGAGGCTAAAAACACCTAGAAAGAGGAAAAAAAACTCAAAGGATTGTGTTTGTGCAGGAATGTATCCCTTCCTGCACAAATACAATCCTGCCTGCAATGCTTGCACCATTGCACAAGGTTGCCTGCATTGGCGCTAAGCAGTACATAATGAGCCAGCGCAGTGAGAGAGCAGGAATGCTCCATATCTTAGTAAATATGGCGCATTCCTGCCCTCTCCATTTTATGGAGCACAGTAAGTTGTCTTTTTGCATTGATCTACGTCAAATATTGATAAATCGGTACCCAGGTTACCAATAGTTTCATATGTTTAGTTACGCCTTTTATCTTCTACCAATAGGTGGAATATTTTAAATTTGAAAAAAATCTGAAATTGTGCTTGTTTTTACTCAATGTTTTAATTTTTTCTGTATGTGCTTTTTTGTGTAATCTGGCAGTGTTTTACAAATGAAAGGAGCTTGGGCTCCTGGTGATGTTTGAGTGACTTTTGTCTGGCAGTGTGTGCAGAATGCCGTTTGGCTGGCCGCGTGTGTGAATTAGTGTTTTGCTGCTGATGTGTGTGTTATGGTGTTTGGCCGGTGCTGTGTGCAGACTGATGATGTATGTGGACTGGTGTTAGGCTGGTGGCATGTGTGATGGCAGTTGACTGATTGTGTGTGTAGTGGCTGGCTGGCTGACTGCGTGTGTGCAGTTGCAGTAAACTGACAGTGTGTTTAGTAGCTGTTGGCAGTGTGTGTATAGTGACTTGGTGTTGGTCAATACACACTGCCATCCAAACATCAGTCCATACACACCACCAGCCAAATGCCATTCCACCCACTCCACCAACAGCCAGGTGGTGTGATTTGTGTGTCAGGCCAGTAGGCATTTGAAAGTGTTGGCCCTTGAAGGTGTTGATGTGAGTGTTGTGATATGGTGGTCCAACAGCTGACAGTGTGAATGGTTTTATCTGTGTGATGCATTAACAGTACGTGAATGGCCTTTACAGCGGTTGATGCGTTCTCATGGTTTCACAGCTCACGAGTTGTGAGTCACTGGTTCAGTATTCTGAAATTTCAATTATCTTATTAACAGTGACTTCTGCATTTCCATTTCCAGGAAATCTTTTATTGATACAATTTACATTTTGAACTTTTCCCTCACCCCCTTGCCAAAGCTAATCAGTATGTGTGTATGCTTGAGGGAAAACCTACTGATCCCAGATATATTTGTAAACTAGACAGGAGGGAACTTCAGGGTGGTGTGCCCCGTGGTAGTCCCACGAGGGTTTTTTATCCAGAAGCCCCTGAAACCTCAAACTTTGGCTTGAACAAACATTTTCTTCACATTTCTGGGGGTGAAAGTGCTGGATGTAGCCACAAATTTCCTATCACCTAGCATTCACACATCCGTAATTAGAATGGTATCTGACCTGTGTGAGTGGAACTAGCGCCCTCGTCAGGTAAGGGCCCAAAGCGCAATGTGGCAACAGCAACAAAAGTGGTAGCAGCAGATTTCTGGCATGGGCTTAGCAGCGACCAAGGGAAACCTACCATTCCCGGACATTTCTGAGAACTAGAAATCCTGTTATGTCCCTGTTGGTGTGCCTCACATCGATCACATAATGTTTTATTACCCTCAATGCCCTGCAAACCTCAAACTTTGCCCTAAATATTGCATTTTCCTTGCATTTTTGTGACGTAAACCTCTTGAATATGCAGAGAACCACAAAATTTCAACCATCCAGTGCTCCCCGAACCGTTCTGATACAAACGATGTCCCACTTGTGTGGATGGCTGAGTGCGTGTGTGTAGTGGCAGTTGACTGCCATTGTGTGTAGTACCTGTTGGTAGTATGTGTGTGTGTGTGTGTGTGTGGGAGGGTGGTGACTTGCTGTTGGTCAATAAACAACACTCTGCTTGCAGAACATCAATCCAGAAACACAACCAGCCAAACGCCAGTCCATGCACTCCGCCAACTGCCAGGTGGTGTGATTGGTGTGTCAGTCCTGTAGGCATATGAAAGTGATGGGCCTTTGAGGGTGCCATTTGTTGATGTGAGTGTTGTAATGTGTTGGGCTGACAGTGTGAATGGTTGTATCTGTGTGATGCATGAATGGTATGTGAATGGCCTTGGAAGTGGTTGGTGTCTTGTTATGACTTCACAGCTCACGAGCTGTGAGTCGCTGGTTCAGCATCTTATTGCAGTTGGAAGTATATAAATACCTGGGGGTTCTCCTGGATCCCCATTTAAGTTATAAACAGTATCTAGAACACGCCAAAACAAAAATTAAACAATTATTTTTTGCTTTCAAAACTTTACAGAAAAGCCTAAGTGGCAGTTCAACACACCACCTCCTAAAGGTAGTGGTTGCAAAATCTTTGGCAGCAATAACATACAGCTCAGAAATGCTGAACATCAAGGACTCCCAAACGCTAATTCTAGCCTGGTCCAGATTATTTAAAAAACTGTTTTAATCCTGCGTCATATCTCTCAGTCGCAGTTACATCTGAAATATGGACTAAAAACCAGATACAGGCCAGACAAGGGGTCCTGGTCAAATATTACTGGCGAATGAGGGCAGCCGAAGACAACACGCTAGCTCACTACTGCTGGGAGGAGGTTGGCAAACAATCAAGGCACAATAACTCTATATGCCAAATTTTAAAACAAGCACTTCTATCGCTAAATCTGGAGGGAGCCTGGCAAACACCTAAGTCATAACCTGTTTTCAAAAAAATCACCAATAAATCAACAAAAAAATTATCGTTGCATACTAATAAAACCTTACTGGCCGGTAAAAGTCACGGATGGTCGGTGATGTCAGCTTTCAAGCAAATGAAACCACTGCAAGCGGAAATTGACTTTACTGAGATTGGGGTCTTTTTCGAATAAAGATCTTACTCCAAAATGGCTATAGACTTGGCCATCCCTGGACTGCCGCCTCTGTGGTAACGGAGCAGAGTCACCATTACATCTATTATGCATCTGCCCGGGTTTACATAATTTAAGGACGTCACTCTTCAGGCCAATCTTAAGAGAAACTCAAATCAGGACCTGCAGAGCAGCCATCATAAAATGCCTCCATCGTTCCTCAGTGCAACTGTCTTGTAAGACTATCAAATTCTTGTCACTGGCAATGTCAGGGTCACGACTACAAAAAATTCTTTTTATTGCAAGTTTTATTCTGTATTTGAGTTATGTTGTTAATATTATGGTGGTAAATACGACCCTTTATATGATTTTCACAAATCAAATGAAAGTATTATTATTATTATTGGTTCAGTTTTCTGAAATTTCAATTATCTTACTAACAGTGAATTTTGCGTTTCCATTTCCAGGAAATCTTTTATTAATACAATTTACACCCTGATCCTTTCACTCACCCTCTTGCCAAAGCCAATCAGCATGTGTGCATGCTTGAGCAGTGGATGGGTGTACAGTAATAGTGGTCTTTTCTGACTTTTACTGCCAGGGTGTACATTTTCTCTAGAGAAAACCTACTGACCCCAGATATTTTTGTAAACTAGACAGGAGGGAACCCCAGGGTTGTGTGCCTTGTGGGGATTCTACAAGGGATTTTTACCCAGAAGCCCCAGAAACCTCAAACAGTGTCTAAAACACACATTTTTTCATATTTCTGTGACTAAAAGTACTGGAATCTGTGGGGAGCCACAATTTCTCTATCACCCAGCCTTTCCACATCTCTCGATAAAAATGGTATCTCACAGGTGTGAGTGGGCTTAGAGCCCACATCAGAAAAGGGTCCAAAATGCAATGTGGCAACATTAACAAAAGGGGTAACTGCAGATTTCTGGTATGGGCTTAGCAGCCACCCAGGGAATCCTACCAAACCCTGACATTTTTGAGAACTAGTAGTGCTGTGTCTCACATCAATCCCATAAGGTTTTATTATCCACAATGCGCTGCAAACCTCAAACTTTGCCTTAAATAGTGCATTTTCCTTGCATTTCTGTGACACAAATCTCTAGAATAGGCAGAGATCGACAAAATTGCAAACATCCAGTGCTCGCCAAATCATCCCAATACAAACGCTGTCCCAGGTGTGTGTCTGAGCCTAGTGCCCGCGACAGGAATAGATCAATCCAGGGTTAATGTGAGATTTCACAAGGGGGTCCCTTTCCAGTTTCCACCACAATCTAGAAGTAGGTTGAAAGCAAAACAAATTTGAAAAATATGCTACCTATTTGAAAAACTATAAAAGTTGTGTGGTAGAAATGGGTGTCTCTAATTGGCAAAAGTAGGCACCTTTGACCATGTAGGGACCCTTCCTTCTAGTCAGGGTAAGGTAGTTGCACACTCTAGATTACCCCATGCTCACCCCCTTGGCAGCTTGACACGAGCAGACAGGCTTATCCCAAAGGCAATGTGTAAAGTATTTGTACTTAGATACAAAGCAACACAGTAAAAACACCAGTTTAAAAAAAAAGTATCTTTATCTAAACCAAACAAGACCAAAACAACATTAAAATCCAGCATACATGATTCAAGAATATGACTTTTAGAACAGGTATTTCAAAAATAGAACTTGTAGAAACAAATAGTTCCACCTGGGGCTAAGAAGACATTTTGACAGCCATAAATCAAAAGTACGGCAGCAACCCTCAAGTTTGAGGCATCAGGCGCGGAGTTGTAATGCCCCCCAAACAACAGTACTTTGCAAATGAGGTCCTTGGATGATGCACTGCATCATGGAGGTGAGACATTGGTGCCACATGGAAGGCAGGGCATTGAGTCTATGAGGAGGCAAGGCGTTGAATCTAGGACAGGAGAAGTTAGGCGGCGTCAGCAGTGAGACATCAGTTACGGTGAGACGATGCAACCTTGAAGAGTTTGTGAACTCACCCTCATCGGTTATCGGCGCCACAATAACAGAAATCAGGCGCTGGTGGTGTCGGTGCAAGCGCTGGCATCAGGAAAGCTGATAACTTCAGGCATCTGCATGCATTGAGGGGCGTCATGCACTTCAAAACTGTGTCCCCTGACTTGGTGCAGGTCAAGGCATCACTGGCAGCGTAGCTGTGAGCAACAGAGTTGTTTTCCTTGATTTGCAGCACCACCCACACAATTCTCAGGGCCCAGGAACTGGAATTGGTGCCCTTTTGAATGCAGGAGTCCACAGCGGAGTCCAGATGCTGGTCAGTGGGCTGCAGGTGAAGTCTTTGTGGCCCTGAGACTTCAGAACAGGCGGCAAGCACACACAAGCCCTTGGAGAGTCTTCTTCATGCAGATTCACAGCAAAGTTCCAGTCTTTGTCCTCTCCTTGGCAGAAGCAGCAAGTGCAGGCCATCCCAGCAAAGCACACAGAATAAAGGGGCAGTACTCCTCCTTACAGCTCTGCAGCTCTTCTCCTTTGCAGAGGCTCCTCTTGAGTCCAGAATTGATATACTCCTCTGGGGTTTAAGGTCCAATACTTATACCCCATTTTCTCTTTGTTCTCCCCTTGTAGCAAGGGTCTCTAGCCCAGCCCAAGCCAGTTCTGTCCTCACTGGTGCAGCATCACTTCAGGAGGTAGAGAGAGCATTGTGCAGAGGAGACTCTGCCTATTCTGGTGCTAGTGAAACTCCTCCCACCACTCTAAATGCAGCCAAGGTTTATTCAGCCCTGCTATGAGTCACCTAGGAAAGGCAGGACACACCTTAACCCCCTGATCACTGTCTACACTGGACTCACATCCCCAGCTTTGGTCACTCTAAAACCAGACAGTCAATACACAAAACAGCAGAGGTACACAGAAACCTTAAACAAGAAAATGCCTATTTTTTAAAAGTCGCATTTTCAAACATACAACTTAAAAACGATCTTCCTAAAAAGATGTGTTATTAAAGTCTGAGTTCAGCCTAAACTCCATTTCTCCATCTTGTCCCAATGGAAAGTTATACTTGTAAGATGTTACAATGCAATTCCCTTGTTATCCTATGGGATAGATAGTCTTTCAATAGTGATAAAACCAAAATTGGCAGTATTTCCCTATCAGGACATGTAAAGTACACCCGTACTTGTCCTAGCTTTTACCTACACTGCACCCTGCCCATGGGGGTACCTTGGGTCTACCTGAGGGGTGCCTTACATGTAAGAAAAGGGAAGGTTAGGGCCTGGCAAGTGGGTGCACTTGAGAAAACATAAACGGGGGTTGGAGGGTCTAAGGGAAGTTTACAGACCTACCCAGGTTATTATCCCCTAATATACAATATATAAATACACAAAAACCTGGGTGTCTAATAGGAAACAACTGTGTTTCAGGAAACATACACTGTATTGAGTCTACAAAAATGTATAACTCAATTACGGAATGAACTTTAAATAGAGTTTGACAATCCAACGCATGTAGCCACCAGCAAAAGTAGGTGAGATCCAAGATCCAGAGATGGATTACCATCAAAATCTTGTTGGTGATCTGATTTTTCTCATCTGGTCATCCACAGGGCTGGGCTGGTGTGTCTCCAGGTCAGCGAGACTACTCCCAGGACCGCCTGGTAGGACTGGGGTCAAGCCCACAATCGCTTGTCTGACCATGCGTGGGATCACCAAATGGAACAAAGAGCAGTGCAAAAGGTGAAGGTGTAACTGCACTTTTTCTTTTTTGATGGTAATCCATCTCTGGATCTTGGATCTTGGATCTCACCTACTTTTGCTGGTGGCTACATGCTTTGGATTGTCAAACTCTATTTAAAGTTCATTCCATAATTGAGTTATACATTTTTGTAGACTCAATACAGTGTATGTTTCCTGAAACACAGTTGTTTCCTATTAGACACCCAGGTTTTTGTGTATTTATAAAGTGGGTGCACTTGCCTGGTCGACATGGCAGTGTAAAACGGTGTGTGCAGTGAGATACTGTTGCAGGGTTACTCATGTGGGTGGCACAATCAGTGTTGCAAGCCCACTAGTAGCATTTGATTTACAGGCCCTGAGCACACACAGTGACCTGGACTAGGGACTTAACAGTAAATCAAATATGCCAATCATGGATAACCAATCATAATAACAAATTACGCAGGGAGCACTTACACTTTAACACTGATCAGCAGTGGTCAAATGACCAAAGCTACTAAGCCAGCAAAAACGATGTCCAGCATACCATACAAAATATAGGAGGTAGAGGCAAAAAGTCAAGGGAAACCCCACCAAAGATGCCAAGTCTAACACTGTGATTCTGGAGATGATGCTTTTAGCACAGCAAACCATCCATTGATGCTATTTTTAGGGGAAAAGCCTTTGTTTTTGCATAGCACTTGTTTCCATTAAATAAAACTCTACCTTTAAAATCCCCAGGATTTTGGAAAAAAGGCGCAAATTTGGAGTGGAAAAAAGTTATAAAGGACTAAGAGCAAGCTACCCAAAATAGCCAAAACAGGGAGCAGCCTTCTAGGAGAAAATGCCTAGCAATCAAGAAGTTATGTTATTCAACCTTTGTTCTTCTGGTACTGTGTATTCTATAAATGGTCAGCATTTTTTGTTTTAAATTGTGAAATAAACGAAATGAAAAGCACATATTAAAACCAGCATGCTGCAATACCAATAGTGCACAGACTAGTGTGAAAATGTAGTGGAGAACAGAGGGACAACAGTAATATAAACAGCATCTCGCACACACAGTAACATAAACAGCAGCTCGCACAAACTCTGAATATTAGCTCATGGGGGTGCTCTAATTTTGCAACCTAACTGTCTGTCTGTCTTTCCTTCTTTCTGTCTTTCTTCCCTAATTACTCCCCTACTTCTTTCCTTGTGTATTTCCTTCTTTTCTTCTTTCTTTTTTCTTTTTTCTTTCTTTCTTTCCTCCTTTAGTTCTTCTTTCCTTCATTGATTCTTACTTTCATTATTTGACAGATCGTTTGCATGGTTCCTGAGGCGTGAGCTGGGAACAGTGGTTTTTAAACGAAACTTTTAAAAATTGCAAAAACTGTATTTTGTGTTTCACTAATTTGGGAAACTATCCCCTGAGCACTTCCTACCTTCGGTCCATGTTTGCGCTTTGAAGCTGGGGCCACAGCAGCTGATTGAACGCTGCACAGAGAAACACCGCCGCCATCTTGGGTGAGTCAGAGGGCGAGCAGATTGCTTGCTCGGCCCTCCCACCCTGTCCACTATAAAAGCCCATTTACTCTGCATTCTCCCCATTGACAGATCGTTTGCATGGTTCCTGAGGTGTGAGCCGGGAAGAGTGGTTTTTAAACGAAACTTTAAAAAATTTTAAAAACTCTATTTTGTGTTTCACCAATTCGGGAAACTATCCCCTGAGCACTTCCTACCTTCGGTCCATGTTTGCGCTTTGAAGCTGGGGCCACAGCAGCTGATTGAACGCTGCACAGAGAAACACCACCACCATCTTGGGTGAGTCAGAGGGCGAGCAGATTGCTTGCTCGGCCCTCCCACCCTGTCCACTATAAAAGCCCATTTACTCGGCATTCTCCCCATTGACAGATCGTTTGCATGGTTCCTGAGGCGTGAGCCGGGAACAGTGGTTTTTAAACGAAACTTTTAAAAATTGTAAAAACTGTATTTTGTGTTTCACTAATTCGGGAAACTATCCCCTGAGCACTTCCTACCTTCGGTCCATGTTTGCGCTTTGAAGCTGGGGCCACAGCAGCTGATTGAACGCTGCATAGAGAAACACCACCGCCATCTTGGGTGAGTCAGAGGGCGAGCAGATTGCTTGCTCGGCCCTCCCACCCTGTCCACTATAAAAGCCCAACTAATCGGCATTCTCCCCATTGACAGATCGTTTGCATGGTTCCTGAGGCGTGAGCCGGGAACAGTGGTTTTTAAACGAAACTTTTAAAATTGTAAAAACTGTATTTTGTGTTTCACCAATTCGGGAAACTATCCCCTGAGCACTTCCTACCTTCGGTCCATGTTTGCGCTTTGAAGCTGGGGCCACAGCAGCTGATTGAACGCTGGACAGAGAAAAACCACCGCCATCTTGGGTGAGTCAGAGGGCGAGCAGATTGCTTGCTCGGCCCTCCCACCCTGTCCACTATAAAATGGCACCTCCCTCCCGGAAGCGCAGCGGACGGCCACAGCGGGCGCGCCAGTGGCGAGCCCGTCTGCGCCCGTCCGCGACCGACCGGGACCAGGGGCCACTGACCCTGCGCCTTTCTTATGGTACACTTCGGCACAGCTTCTTGCCCATCAGGGCAACTGGTCCATTAGCCCTCCAACGCTTGACCGCATTGTAGCCCTTGGAGTGGAAGGGTATGCTCAGACATGAGTCCCTTGCTCACTGCACCATCAGGATTCAAGCAGGCCGGGCCGAAGACAGCTGCAATGCCAGAAACCGGTCCCCGGAAGCTTGTTTCCTTTCCAGTAAAGAATTGGCTTGGTACTTTGGTCTGCCCTATTCCCATGATGCACTGGGCCAGGGACAGACTAATTTGCATGTAGCCAGGTTCTGAACTGGGATGGTGCAGTGAGCTAAAAAACGTTAATGGATCAAGCCCTGATCTTTTGACTGGGTATGAGTGTTCTGCTTAATTCAGATGCTCTGTCCATCACCACCCCCTTTTCTGAATCGTTTTGGCTACTATAGGAGTGGAAGGGTATGCTCAGACATGAGTCCCTTGCTCACTGCACCATCAGGATTCAAGCAAGCCGGGCCAAGGACGGCTGCAATGCCAGAAACCGGTCCCCGGAAGCTTGTTTCCTTTCCAGTAAAGAATTGGCTTGGTAGTTTGGTCTGCCCTGTTCCCATGATGCACTGGGCCAGGGACAGACTAATTTGCATGTAGCCAGGTTCTGAACGGGGATGGTGCAGTGAGCGACAAAACGGTGATGGATCAAGCCCTGATCTTTTGACTGGGTATGAGTGTTCTGCTTAATTCAGATGCTCTGTCCATCACCACCCCCCTTTTCTGAATCATCCTGGGGGCGGGTCAGCCATTTATTGGCTGGTCTGCCCCAAGGGAGTCAGAAAACCAGTAGACACCAAGGAATTTCAGTTGTATGTATGTTTGGGAGCAGCCACTTGCGTAAAGGTTGCTCAACATTTTGAAATTGTCATGTCCTTTGTGTTCCACCCTCCTGGGGGCAAATCAGACATTTTTAAAGTCGATCTGCCCCAAGGAGGCTAAAAACACCTAGAAAGAGGAAAAAAACCTCAAAGGATTGTGTTTGTGCAGGAATGTATCCCTTCCTGCACAAATACAATCCTGCCTGCAATGCTGGCATCCTTGCACCATTGCACAAGGTTGCCTGCATTGGCGCTAAGCAGTACATAATGAGCCAGCGCAGTGAGAGAGCAGGAATGCTCCATATCTTAGTAAATATGGCGCATTCCTGCCCTCTCCATTTTATGGAGCACAGTAAGTTGTCTTTTTGCATTGATCTACGTTAAATATTGATAAATCGGTACCCAGGTTACCAATAGTTTCATATGTTTAGTTACGCCTTTTATCTTCTACCAATAGGTGGAATATTTTAAATTTGAAAAAAATCTGAAATTGTGCTTGTTTTTACTCAATGTTTTAATTTTTTCTGTATGTGCTTTTTTGTGTAATCTGGCAGTGTTTTACAAATGAAAGTAGCTTGGGCTCCTGGTGATGTTTGAGTGACTTTTGTCTGGCAGTGTGTGCAGAATGCCGTTTGGCTGGCCGCGTGTGTGAATTAGTGTTTTGCTGCTGATGTGTGTGTTATGGTGTTTGGCCGGTGCTGTGTGCAGACTGATGATGTATGTGGACTGGTGTTAGGCTGGTGGCATGTGTGATGGCAGTTGACTGATTGTGTGTGTAGTGGCTGGCTGGCTGACTGCGTGTGTGCAGTTGCAGTAAACTGACAGTGTGTTTAGTAGCTGTTGGCAGTGTGTGTATAGTGACTTGGTGTTGGTCAATACACACTGCCATCCAAACATCAGTCCATACACACCACCAGCCAAATGCCATTCCACCCACTCCACCAACAGCCAGGTGGTGTGATTTGTGTGTCAGGCCAGTAGGCATTTGAAAGTGTTGGCCCTTGAAGGTGTTGATGTGAGTGTTGTGATATGGTGGTCCAACAGCTGACAGTGTGAATGGTTTTATCTGTGTGATGCATTAACAGTACGTGAATGGCCTTTACAGCGGTTGATGCGTTCTCATCGTTTCACAGCTCACGAGTTGTGAGTCACTGGTTCAGTATTCTGAAATTTCAATTATCTTATTAACAGTGACTTCTGCATTTCCATTTCCAGGAAATCTTTTATTGATACAATTTACATTGTGAACTTTTCCCTCACCCCCTTGCCAAAGCTAATCAGTATGTGTGTATGCTTGAGGGAAAACCTACTGATCCCAGATATATTTGTAAACTAGACAGGAGGGAACTTCAGGGTGGTGTGCCCCGTGGTAGTCCCACGAGGGTTTTTTATCCAGAAGCCCCTGAAACCTCAAACTTTGGCTTGAACAAACATTTTCTTCACATTTCTGGGGGTGAAAGTGCTGGATGTAGCCACAAATTTCCTATCACCTAGCATTCACACATCCGTAATTAGAATGGTATCTGACCTGTGTGAGTGGAACTAGCGCCCTCGTCAGGTAAGGGCCCAAAGCGCAATGTGGCAACATCAACAAAAGTGGTAGCAGCAGATTTCTGGCATGGGCTTAGCAGCGACCAAGGGAAACCTACCATTCCCGGACATTTCTGAGAACTAGAAATCCTGTTATGTCCCTGTTGGTGTGCCTCACATCGATCACATAATGTTTTATTACCCTCAATGCCCTGCAAACCTCAAACTTTGCCCTAAATGTTGCATTTTCCTTGCATTTTTGTGACGTAAACCTCTTGAATATGCAGAGAACCACAAAATTTCAACCATCCAGTGCTCCCCGAACCGTTCTGATACAAACGATGTCCCACTTGTGTGGATGGCTGAGTGCGTGTGTGTAGTGGCAGCTGACTACCATTGTGTGTAGTACCTGTTGGTAGTATGTGTGTGTGTGTGTGTGTGTGTGTGTGGGAGGGTGGTGACTTGCTGTTGGTCAATAAACAACACTCTGCTTGCAGAACATCAATCCAGAAACACAACCAGCCAAACGCCAGTCCATGCACTCCGCCAACTGCCAGGTGGTGTGATTGGTGTGTCAGTCCTGTAGGCATATGAAAGTGATGGGCCTTTGAGGGTGCCATTTGTTGATGTGAGTGTTGTAATGTGTTGGGCTGACAGTGTGAATGGTTGTATCTGTGTGATGCATGAATGGTATGTGAATGGCCTTGGAAGCGGTTGGTGTCTTGTTATGACATCACGGATGTATGACGTTATAACGCATACTTTTACTCCGCAGACCATTACAACGCGACTTTTACTCCGCATACCGTTACAACGCATAGCGCCTTGGGGCGCTGGATAGTGGTAAGTATAATTTACTATTCTAACTCCAGTCCCCGTGGACCCTAGGGAAGGTGTTGGATAGTAAATTATACTTATTCCCTATCCTAGAGCGCCCCCCAGCGCAATGCGTTGTAATGGTATGCGGAGTAATGGTCGCGTTGTAATGGTAGTGCGGAGTAAAAGATCCGTTGTAACGGGTGTATACCGACTTCACAGCTCACGAGCTGTGAGTCGCTGGTTCAGCATCTTATTGCAGTTGGAAGTATATAAATACCTGGGGGTTCTCCTGGATCCCCATTTAAGTTATAAACAGTATCTAGAACACGCCAAAACAAAAATTAAACAATTATTTTTTGCTTTCAAAACTTTACAGAAAAGCCTAAGTGGCAGTTCAACACACCACCTCCTAAAGGTAGTGGTTGCAAAATCTTTGGCAGCAATAACATACAGCTCAGAAATGCTGAACATCAAGGACTCCCAAACGCTAATTCTAGCCTGGTCCAGATTATTTAAAAAACTGTTTTAATCCTGCGTCATATCTCTCAGTCGCAGTTACATCTGAAATATGGACTAAAAACCAGATACAGGCCAGACAAGGGGTCCTGGTCAAATATTACTGGCGAATGAGGGCATCCGAAGACAACACGCTAGCTCACTACTGCTGGGAGGAGGTTGGAAAACAATCAAGGCACAATAACTCTATATGCCAAATTTTAAAACAAGCACTTCTATCGCTAAATCTGGAGGGAGCCTGGCAAACACCTAAGTCATAACCTGTTTTCAAAAAAATCACCAATAAATCAACAAAAAAATTATCGTTGCATACTAATAAAACCTTACTGCCCGGTAAAAGTCACGGATGGTCGGTGATGTCAGCTTTCAAGCAAATGAAACCACTGCAAGCGGAAATTGACTTTACTGAGATTGGGGTCTTTTTCGAATAAAGATCTTACTCCAAAATGGCTATAGACTTGGCCATCCCTGGACTGCCGCCTCTGTGGTAACGGAGCAGAGTCACCTTTACATCTATTATGCATCTGCCCGGGTTTACATAATTTAAGGACGTCACTCTTCAGGCCAATCTTAAGAGAAACTCAAATCAGGACCTGCAGAGCAGCCATCATAAAATGCCTCCATCGTTCCTCAGTGCAACTGTCTTGTAAGACTATCAAATTCTTGTCACTGGCATCAAAAGAACTAGAAAAGAAACAGCTAAATAGGAATTTTGAAAGAAGGGCACAAAGCAGTCCTTTTTAGATCTTTTTCGCCCTTTCTAATTTCTCTTCTATGACAAGCCTTACTTTTTAAACAGGAGGCATAGACACGCTCATACCAGTACACGTTCCAGGATAGTGACTTAAGAACCTGGAAAGAAGGTCATTCGCAGCTGGGCAAAACTGGCCCCAGATCGTTTTGCACTTTTGTCCCCTCCCCCTCTTCCATTGGCATTAGCACTTTAATTTTAGTAGAAGGCATGGACATTTTTACATCGCTGCTTATAATAAACTGTTGCACCATGGCACCATACCATGTCAGGGTCACAACTACAAAAAATTCTTTTTATTGCAAGTTTTATTCTGTATTTGAGTTATGTTGTTAATATTATGGGGGTAAATACGACCCTTTATATGATTTTCACAAATCAAATGAAAGTATTATTATTATTATTGGTTCAGTTTTCTGAAATTTCAATTATCTTACTAACAGTGAATTTTGCGTTTCCATTTCCAGGAAATCTTTTATTAATAAAATATACACCCTGAACCTTTCACTCACCCTCTTGCCAAAGCCAATCAGTATGTGTGCATGCTTGAGCAGTGGATGGGTGTACAGTAATAGTGGTCTTTTCTGACTTTTACTGCCAGGGTGTACATTTTCTCTAGAGAAAACCTACTGACCCCAGATATTTTTGTAAACTAGACAGGAGGGAACCCCAGGGTTGTGTGCCTTGTGGGGATCCTACAAGGGATTTTTACCCAGAAGCCCCAGAAACCTCAAACAATGTCTAAAACACACATTTTTTCATATTTCTGTGACTGAAAGTACTGGAATCTGTGGGGAGCCACAATTTCTCAATCACCCAGCCTTTCCACATCTCTCGATAAAAATGGTATCTCACAGGTGTGAGTGGGCTTAGAGCCCACATCAGAAAAGGGTCCAAAATGCAATGTGGCAACATTAACAAAAGGGGTAACTGCAGATTTCTGGTATGGGCTTAGCAGCCACCCAGGGAATCCTACCAAACCCTGACATTTTTGAGAACTAGAAGTGCTGTGTCTCACATCAATCCCATAAGGTTGTATTATCCACAATGCGCTGCAAACCTCAAACTTTGCCTTAAATAGTGCATTTTCCTTGCATTTCTGTGACACAAATCTCTAGAATAGGCAGAGATCGACAAAATTGCAAACATCCAGTGCTCGCCAAATCATCCCAATACAAACGCTGTCCCAGGTGTTTGTCTGAGCCTAGTGCCCGCGACAGGAATAGATCAATTCAGGGTTAATGTGAGATTTCACAAGGGGGTCCCTTTCCAGTTTCCACCACAATCTAGAAGTAGGTTGAAAGCAAAACAAATTTGAAAAATATGCTACCTATTTGAAAAACTATAAAAGCTGTGTGGTAGAAATGGGTGTCTCTAATTGGCAAAAGTAGGCACCTTTGACCAAGTAGGGACCCTTCCTTCTAGTCAGGGTAAGGTAGTTGCACACTCTAGATTACCCCATGCTCACCCCTTGGCAGCTTGACACGAGCAGACAGGCTTATCCCAAAGGCAATGTGTAAAGTATTTGTACTTAGATACAAAGCAACACAGTAAAAACACCAGTTTTAAAAAAAAGTATCTTTATCTAAACCAAACAAGACCAAAACAACAAAAAAATCCAGCATACATGATTCAAGAATATGACTTTTAGAACAGGTATTTCAAAAATAGAACTTGTAGAAACAAATAGTTCCACCTGGGGCTAAGAAGACATTTTGACAGCCATAAATCAAAAGTACGGCAGCAACCCTCAAGTTTGAGGCATCAGGCGCGGAGTTGTAATGCCCCCCAAACAACAGTACTTTGCAAATGAGGTCCTTGGATGATACAATGCATCATGGAGGTGAGACATTGGTGCAGGGCATTGAGTCTATGAGGAGGCAAGGCGTTGAATCTAGGACAGGAGAAGTTAGGCGGCGTCAGCAGTGAGACATCAGTTACGGTGAGACGATGCAACCTTGAAGCGTTTGTGAACTCACCCTCATCGGTTATCGGCGCCACAATAACAGAAATCAGGCGCTGGTGGTGTCGGTGCAAGCGCTGGCATCAGGAAAGCTGATAACTTCAGGCATCTACATGCATTGAGGGGCGTCATGCACTTCAAAACTGTGTCCCCTGACTTGGTGCAGGTCAAGGCATCACTGGCAGCGTAGCTGTGAGCATCAGAGTTGTTTTCCTTGATTTGCAGCACCACCCACACAATTCTCAGGGCCCAGGAACTGGAATTGGTGCCCTTTTGAATGCAGGAGTCCACAGCGGAGTCCAGATGCTGGTCAGTGGGCTGCAGGTGAAGTCTTTGTGGCCCTGAGACTTCAGAACAGGCGGCAAGCACACACAAGCCCTTGGAGAGTCTTCTTCATGCAGATTCACAGCAAAGTTCCAGTCTTTGTCCTCTCCTTGGCAGAAGCAGCAAGTGCAGGCCATCCCAGCAAAGCGCACAGAATAAAGGGGCAGTACTCCTCCTTACAGCTCTCCAGCTCTTCTCCTTTGCAGAGGCTCCTCTTGAGTCCAGAATTGATATACTCCTCTGGGGTTTAAGGTCCAACACTTATACCCCATTTTCTCTTTGTTCTCCCCTTGTAGCAAGGGTCTCTAGCCCAGCCCAAGCCAGTTCTGTCCTCACTGGTGCAGCATCACTTCAGGAGGTAGAGAGAGCATTGTGCAGAGGAGACTCTGCCTATTCTGGTGCTAGTGAAACTCCTCCCACCACTCTAAATGCAGCCAAGGTTTATTCAGCCCTGCTATGAGTCACCTAGGAAAGGCAGGACACACCTTAACCCCCTGATCACTGTCTACACTGGACTCACATCCCCAGCTTTGGTCACTCTAAAACCAGACAGTCAATACACAAAACAGCAGAGGTACACAGAAACCTTAAACAAGAAAATGCCTATTTTCTAAAAGTCGCATTTTCAAACATACAACTTAAAAACGATCTTCCTAAAAAGATGTGTTATTAAATTCTGAGTTCAGCCTAAACTCCATTTCTCCATCTTGTCCCAATGGAAAGTTATACTTGTAAGATGTTACAATGCAATTCCCTTGTTATCCTATGGGATAGATAGTCTTTCAATAGTGATAAAAACAAAATTGGCAGTATTTCCCTATCAGGACATGTAAAGTACACCCGTACTTGTCCCAGCTTTTACCTACACTGCACCCTGCCCATGGGGGTACCTTGGGTCTACCTGAGGGGTGCCTTACATGTAAGAAAAGGGAAGGTTAGGGCCTGGCAAGTGGGTGCACTTGAGAAAACATAAACGGGGGTTGGAGGGTCTAAGGGAAGTTTATAGACCTACCCAGGTTATTATCCCCTAATATACAATATATAAATACACAAAAACCTGGGTGTCTAATAGGAAACAACTGTGTTTCAGGAAACATACACTGTATTGAGTCTACAAAAATGTATAACTCAATTACGGAATGAACTTTAAATAGAGTTTGACAATCCAACGCATGTAGCCACCAGCAAAAGTAGGTGAGATCCAAGATCCAGAGATGGATTACCATCAAAATCTTGTTGGTGATCTGAGTTGTCTCATCTGGTCATCCACAGGGCTGGGCTGGTGCGTCTCCAGGTCAGCGAGACTACTCCCAGGACCGCCTGGTAGGACTGGGGTCAAGCCCACAATCGCTTGTCTGACCATGCGTGGGATCACCAAATGGAACAAAGAGCAGTGCAAAAGGTGAAGGTGTAACTGCACTTTTTCTTTTTTGATGGTAATCCATCTCTGGATCTTGGATCTTGGATCTCACCTACTTTTGCTGGTGGCTACATGTGTTGGATTGTCAAACTCTATTTAAAGTTCATTCCGTAATTGAGTTATACATTTTTGTAGACTCAATACAGTGTATGTTTCCTGAAACACAGTTGTTTCCTATTAGACACCCAGGTTTTTGTGTATTTATAAAGTGGGTGCACTTGCCTGGTCGACATGGCAGTGTAAAACGGTGTGTGCAGTGAGATACTGTTGCAGGGTTACTCATGTGGGTGGCACAATCAGTGTTGCAAGCTCACTATTAGAATTTGATTTACAGGCCCTGAGCACACACAGTGACCTGGACTAGGGACTTAACAGTAAATCAAATATGCCAATCATGGATAACCAATCATAATAACAAATTACGCAGGGAGCACTTACACTTTAACACTGATCAGCAGTGGTCAAATGACCAAAGCTACTAAGCCAGCAAAAACGATGTCCAGCATACCATACAAAATATAGGAGGTAGAGGCAAAAAGTCAAGGGAAACCCCACCAAAGATGCCAAGTCTAACACTGTGATTCTGGAGATGATGCTTTTAGCACAGCAAACCATCCATTGATGCTATTTTTAGGGGAAAAGCCTTTGTTTTTGCATAGCACTTGTTTCCATTAAATAAAACTCTACCTTTAAAATCCCCAGGATTTTGGAAAAAAGGCGCAAATTTGGAGTGGAAAAAAGTTATAAAGGACTAAGAGCAAGCTACCCCAAATAGCCAAAACAGGGAGCAGCCTTCTAGGAGAAAATGCCTAGCAATCAAGAAGTTATGTTTTTCAACCTTTGTTCTTCTGGTACTGTGTATTCTATAAATGGTCAGCATTTTTTGTTTTAAATTGTGAAATAAACGAAATGAAAAGCACATATTAAAACCAGCATGCTGCAAAACCAATAGTGCACAGACTAGTGTGAAAATGTAGTGGAGAACAGAGGGACAACAGTAATATTAACAGCATCTCGCACACACAGTAACATAAAAGAGCAGCTCGCACAAACTCTGAATATTAGCTCATGGGGGTGCTCTAATTTTGCAACCTAACTGTCTGTCTGTCTTTCCTTCTTTCTGTCTTTCTTCCCTAATTACTTCCCTACTTCTTTCCTTGTGTATTTCCTTCTTTTCTTCTTTCTTTTTTCTTTTTTCTTTCTTTCTTTCCTCCTTTAGTTCTTCTTTCCTTCATTGATTCTTACTTTCATTATTTGACAGATCGTTTGCATGGTTCCTGAGGCGTGAGCCGGGAACAGTGGTTTTTAAACGAAACTTTTAAAAATTGCAAAAACTGTATTTTGTGTTTCACTAATTTGGGAAACTATCCCCTGAGCACTTCCTACCTTCGGTCCATGTTTGCGCTTTGAAGCTGGGGCCACAGCAGCTGATTGAACGCTGCACAGAGAAACACCACCGCCATCTTGGGTGAGTCAGAGGGCGAGCAGATTGCTTGCTCGGCCCTCCCACCCTGTCCACTATAAAAGCCCATTTACTCTGCATTCTCCCCATTGACAGATCGTTTGCATGGTTCCTGAGGTGTGAGCCGGGAAGAGTGGTTTTTAAACGAAACTTTAAAACATTTTAAAAACTCTATTTTGTGTTTCACCAATTCGGGAAACTATCCCCTGAGCACTTCCTACCTTCGGTCCATGTTTGCGCTTTGAAGCTGGGGCCACAGCAGCTGATTGAACGCTGCACAGAGAAACACCACCACCATCTTGGGTGAGTCAGAGGGCGAGCAGATTGCTTGCTCGGCCCTCCCACCCTGTCCACTATAAAAGCCCATTTACTCGGCATTCTCCCCATTGACAGATCGTTTGCATGGTTCCTGAGGCGTGAGCCGGGAACAGTGGTTTTTAAACGAAACTTTTAAAAGTTGTAAAAACTGTATTTTGTGTTTCACTAATTCGGGAAACTATCCCCTGAGCACTTCCTACCTTCGGTCCATGTTTGCGCTTTGAAGCTGGGGCCACAGCAGCTGATTGAACACTGCACAGAGAAACACCACCGCCATCTTGGGTGAGTCAGAGGGCGAGCAGATTGCTTGCTCGGCCCTCCCACCCTGTCCACTATAAAAGCCCAACTAATCGGCATTCTCCCCATTGACAGATCGTTTGCATGGTTCCTGAGGCGTGAGCCGGGAACAGTGGTTTTTAAACGAAACTTTTAAAATTGTAAAAACTGTATTTTGTGTTTCACCAATTCGGGAAACTATCCCCTGAGCACTTCCTACCTTCGGTCCATGTTTGCGCTTTGAAGCTGGGGCCACAGCAGCTGATTGAACGCTGGACAGAGAAAAACCCCCGCCATCTTGGGTGAGTCAGAGGGCGAGCAGATTGCTTGCTCGGCCCTCCCACCCTGTCCACTATAAAATGGCACCTCCCTCCCGGAAGCGCAGCGGACGGCCACAGCGGGCGCGCCGGTGGCGAGCCCGTCTGCGCCCGTCCGCGACCGACCGGGACCAGGGGCCACTGACCCTGCGCCTTTCTTATGGTACACTTCGGCACAGCTTCTTGCCCATCAGGGCAACTGGTCCATTAGCCCTCCAACGCTTGACCGCATTGTAGCCCTTGGCATTTCTACCCCCTTTCCCACCCCCATTACTGTTTCATCGCTTAAACCCAAACCTGCCTCTTCCCCGGTGCGTCCCCCCATACCACCCTCCCCTTTGCCCACTTCGGCTCCCGACTACCTCCTCAATACCCACTCGGCTGGCAAACACCAACTGGAACTGTTTAATCTCCTTGACACTGAGTCTCCTGAATTTCTGTTTTTGACGGAAACTTGGTTTTCTACTGATTCCAAGGCCGACGTTCTATCTGCACTACCCGCTTCCTACTATGCTCTTCGGGCAGATCATCCTGATGGGAAAATTGGTGGAGGTGTGGCCATGATCGTTCGATCTCACCTCCAGTTCCAACCCCTGACCTATCCTCCTATACCTAATGTGGACCTCTTAGTCGCCCGCTCAATGAACCTTCTGGCTCCCCTTACCATAGTTCTTTTATACCGCCCTCCCCAAACCATGCCCTATTTTGTGCCTGCTTTGCAAGATTTGTTAGCCACTCTTGCAATTAACAATTCGTCTGTTCTCTTACTGGGTGACTTCAATTATTGGCCTGGTGACCCTAGGGAAGATCTGACCTCCAAAGATTTTTCCGACACCCTCCGATGTTTTAATTTCACCCCTCATATTCATGCCCCTACTCATGTCCATGGCCATATCCTTGACCAAATATGGTCAGCTGGTTGAACTTTATCTCCCACTACCATCCTTCCCTGCACCTGGTCGGATCACTCAATTATTTCTTTTTCTATTGATCTCTCAGTTGCTGACAAGCCTTCTTTGCCCAAGAACGTCTTAGCACGGAACTGGAACCGGGTGGATTTTAACATTCTCCACTCTTCCCTGGCGACTTCCCTTCCTGATCTATCTGACCTTCCTCTTGATCCCCAAGTCGACGCTATTAATTCCTGGCTGTCCTCTTCCTGTGACCTAGTCGCCCCTCTCAGAAGGGTCAAGGCTTATCGCCTCCACGAAGCCAACAAATGGGTTTCCAGTGATCTCAAAGCCCTCAAACTGGCCCTCCGACAGTCAGAGCATCAATGGAGGCGTAACTACTGCCCCATTTTGAGGGACCGATATAGGTCTCTCCTAAAAAATTACAAGAGAGCCATCCTCTCAGCCAAGCTGGAATACTTTTCGGGCAAAATTCTATCAGCAGCTAATAAATCCAAGGAGATCTTCTCCATCGTTCATAACTTGGCCGCATCTGACAGAGTTAACCTTAACTCGGCCCCCTCCCAATCTCTTTTCCTTTCCCTGAACGATTTTTGTCTCGAGAAGATTGCTAATATCAAACGGAACATTCCTCCACCATCTTCTCTCCTTCCCGCTGCTCCCCTTCCCCCCTTGCTCTCCTCCTTTGATCATTTTCCCCTCATCTCAAAGGAATCTTTCCTCGCCCTGCTCGGGAAGGCCAAGTCAGGTTCCCCTGCCGACTGTGGACCGGCTCATATATTGAGGGAGCTGTTCTCTGGTTGCCCCGACCCTCCCCTATCCCTCCTTAATGCATCCATCTCCCAGGGTTTAATGCCGTCTCTGTTTAAATCAGCCACAGTCATTCCTATCTTAAAAAAACCAGGCTCTGATCCTACTCACCTTGCTAACTTTAGGCCCATTTCCCTGCTCCCCTACCTAAGTAGGATCTTGGAGAGCCACATCACTTCATGCCTGTCGGCCTATATAGAGGACAATCATCTTTTAGCCTCTCATCAAGCTGGCTTTCGCCCGGTCCATTCGACCGAATCTGTGGTCATTTCTGTTCTTGAGGAGCTGAAGAGCAAGGCGGATTCCAACTCTCCCCAGGCCTTGTACTCCTTGATTTGTCCGCTGCTTTTGACACGGTCGACCATTCCATCCTTCTCGGCCGTGTCAGGGCAGCGGGCATCCAGGGCACCGCCCTCTCTTGGCTCTCCTCATTTCTCCAAGGCAGGACGCAGGCCGTCAGTCTCTCTGGCTTTTCTTCCCCCCCGGCCAGTGCTTTGCGGGATACCCCAAGGTTCCTCCCTTTCCCCTCTTCTTTTTAACCTTTATATCTATCCCCTTATCATTTCTCTGCTTAACATGGAGGTCTCCGTGTACAATTACGCAGATGACCTTCAGCTTGTTTTTGATCTCTCCCATGCTCCTGACTCTCTCCTTAAATTTCAATCCGCACTTATTTGTATTTCTGACTGGATGAACCAAAACCACCTCAAGCTCAACCCGGACAAAACGGAGTTAGTCCTGACTGGTGGTGCCATCAGCCCCTGGACTCCTGCCTTTTGGCCTTCCATCTTCGGCCCCCCTCCGGTTCCTTCGGTAACAGTCAGAACCCTGGGCATCAAAATCAGCCAGGACCTCTCCATGCGTCCCCTGGGTAGCTCTGTTGTATCATCCTGCTTTCTGTCCCTCAGGATTATTCGTACGATCTCCCGTTTCTTTTCCTTTGATGCCCTTAAAATAATTGTTTTGGCTATGATTCTCTCACGGTTGGACTATGGGAACTGCCTGTACGTGGGCATTCCTGCCTACGAGCTTCGGCGCCTTCAGACCATCCAGAATCAAGCTGCCCGTCTTATCCACCGACTTCCTAAGTCCCACCACACCACTCCCCTCCTCAAGTCCCTCCATTGGCTTCCCATCCTGCAGAGAACACTATTCAAGATGGGATGCCTAGTCTTTATGGCTCGCGATCGTACTGCCCCTGTTTTCATTAACTCCATGATCACACATTACCACCCCTGTCGCAACCTTCGTTCCTCCTGCCAGGCACTCCTCAGTGTTCCCCGCTTCCACAAGTCCAGAACTGGTGGTACCAGATTCTCTATTCTCGCCCCCCGCTTCTGGAACAGTCTTCCACTCACCATCAGGTCCATCACTGTTTATCTGCACTTCCGTAAGGCGCTCAAGACCTATCTGTATGCCCAAGCCTTTAAAACCCTGTAATTCCCTGCTGCCTCTTCCATCTGACACTGTCAATTTCCCAGCGCCAGGACGCCGCTTGGTCACAGTGCGCTTGAACAAATATTTTCTACTTCAACTTCAACTTCAACTTCATTGTTTCCTTCTTTCTTTCATGCATTATCCTTGTAGGAGTGCTCGATGCTGCTCCAATTTAGGAAAGATTTGAAGTCTCACCTCTTTGAAAAATACACTGCATCACAATGTACTAACCTTATGCAGCCCAGCTTACTCTCCTCTTACTCATTAAATCCTATGCTTGTCTTTCATCATGAACAGCACTCCTGTGCCTTTTGGCTAGGTTTGCACTACAGAAATGCCATAAACAAACATACATACATGCAGCTGCCCCAGAAGTTTGTGCATGAAAGAGAAAATGTTTTGGCAAAGATGCTCTTAAACAATATGGGCCCGATTCACAAAGGTAAAGTTTGACCAAAGTCTAACTTTACGACTTCCAGTATTCACAAAGGCCATTTACTACTTGTAAATGCCCTTTGTGAATACTGAAAGTCGTAAAGTTAGAATTTCCGTATTCACAGATGGCATTTACAAATAGTAAATGCCCTTTGTGAGTACCGAAAGTCATAAAGTTAGACTTTCATCTAATTTTACCTTTGTGAATTGGGTTCTAAATGTTTTTCTTGTTTGTAGCAGAATTACTCAACTCCAAAGAAAAGGCTATTTCAATAAAAAATGTCCATATCTTCGTGAAACCAGTCCATCTTTCCCAAATGCAAACAATCTCTCACAAGCAAACTTCAGGCCGACAGTAAAATCTACCATTTCAACTGGTTATTGGAATTTCTCTGCAACAGACAAACTTTCATTGTCCACTGGACTATCAAAACTCCCCAGGTACCTGAGAGTTGCTGTACAGGAGCAGACAGGGAGAAATGTCCGTTGTAAATGGGACACTAAGGGGCAGATTTACAAGCCCCTTGCGTCACTTTTACGATGCTGTTGCATCACTTTTGTGACGCAATGTCGGCGTAAAAAATGCGGCACATTTACTATGTGACGCATCGAGGGAGATGTGTCACGTTGTAAAGCCCTGTGTGACATTATACCTGCGTCAGGTATAATGTATGCAGAGTAGGCGTTCCCACGCAGGAAAGCCTCGTGAAAGTGAAGCAGTTATATCTACAAGATTTCACTGCGTGACTTTTAGGACGCCACTGCGTCAAACCCTTACTCCAGCTTTAAGCAGGCGTAAGGAGTGACGCAGTGTATTGGAAATAGGCCACAACACGCATTGCTCAAGTTGCATCGTGCTTGTGTCACAACTTCAGCAATGCGTGACTTTTAAACCAACAGATGTGTCAGAATTTCTGACGCATCTGTCAATCCTTGTGTCATAGTGTGCCGTATTGTAAATATCTATGGTGGTACAAGGGTTTTTCACTCAGGCACAGGGAAACTGACGCTCTATACTTGTCAGACACAGGAGAGATGTTTACCTGGGACACTCAAATTTCACTGACACAACCTGGAAGGTTGTTTCTTTAATGGTCAGAAAGACATTATTAACACCACTAGTTCTTATCCCAGGGATTAACGGAAAAAAAGCTGGAGGGAAACAAATCTTTCCACATTCCCTTGTCAGTATATCTGCAATGCAGCAGTAGAAAAGTTAAAAAATGCCAGCTATCCAAAGCAAAACAATAGGGGTAATATGACAAACCAAATACATTTCCTACCTGTGAGGACGATAGTACTGGTTTACTAAATAATTCCCTACTGGACTGTGAATTGATTTGGTGGGGTCCATTCATAAAATGCATTTTTAGCATGTTTAGTAGTACTACAACACTACTAAGGTAATGAATAATGCTATTCACAAATCTACATGGTGCAGACTCTGCCTCTTCTATCTTTTAAGTGCAGAGAGGAGCAGGAACGATTTAAGAGAGGGCTAGTAACAGGTTTAGGTAGACACAGACACCCACCCACCAAAGCCCTTTCCTATTCTCAAATAGCACTTCTAAAATTACTATGGCCGAAAAGGACCCAAAACTGATGAAAAAGTATAACCGCTCAGAGCTGGAGTAAGTCCAGAACCACCAAGCCAACTCACAGGGACTGCAACACTTCCCATCGAAAATAATGGAGGTAGGGACTTAAAATAAAATGCCATAGGAAATAGTGTTAGGATAAATTAATCTATTTAAAATTTCCAAAAATATAAACATAATGGGGCATATTACCAACGATTAGCGATATTTATCGCTAACTAGGCTTAGCAACAAATGTTTTATCGCTAAGCATCGCTGGAAATTATCCCTGAAATAACCTGCTATTAGCAACGTTTATCTCCAAAGCGATACATTTTCCGGCGATAGCGTGAATATCGCTGAGAATACAGCGATATTCACGCATTAACGACAAAATGCTCTTAGCCATGTTATCCACCTCCCATTGTATAACATGGCTAAGAACTGGTCAGAGCAGGTGTAAGTTTTTGGCGATAGCGGTAATATTTCCATCGCTACGCCTGCCTTGCTAATAGGCGATAGCGACGTTAGCGACTGCTTTCAGTCACTAACAGGTTGGGTAGGCCCACTTTGCATGTCATTAGCGATAAATATTGCTGACATGCAAAGCGGGACCCAAACCGCTCGCTATCACCTAAAGCTGTCGCTAACTGCTGTTAGCGACAGCTTGCTAATAGAGCGATAGAATTATCGCTGCTTAGCGGCCGAAAACGGCCGCTAAAGAGGCGATAATTGCCTTTCGCCCTGCTTGGTAATATGCCCCAATGTTATGTAAGGTGAATTTGTAGAGCACTGCTTCTCACCCGTGAGGGTATCCAGGTGCTGAGTAAGTGAGTGCAGGCGTGTGGTGAGGCGGAATGCAGGCAGTCTCAATGTTCCCACAAGAATACTAATTGTAGAATACAAGAAGCGAGGATGAGGCCCTGATGAGTTGAGGAGATTTTTCCAGGATTTGGCGACTTGGTAGGAGATTGATCAACCTTTAATTTGACATCTTTAGATGCGGGATGAGTTTGCGAGTGAGAATGATGCTGTGTGTAGTTATCTGGTGGGTTGGTGGAAGTGAAGCTTGTGATTAAGGTATGCGGGTCTGGTGTTGTGTAGTAACTTGACTACTTGTGTGAGAAGATTGAACTGCCAGCTTTTCTGGATGTTGAGCCAGTGGAGCTCTCTGAGGAGTGGTGTGGCGTGGGTTAGGCTAGGGAAACCGATGAGTCTGGCGGCGGCATTGTGGATGGTTTGAAGCCTGTGGAGAAGATGGGCTGGGATGCCGGTGTAGAGTGCGCTGCTGTAGTCCATTATGCTTGTGATTAGGGCCTGTGTAAAGGTTTGTCTGGCGTCCAGTGGAAGCTACTTGAAGATTTTACGGAACATGCAGGAGATGTACAAGCATGAGGATGTGATGGCATTGACCTTGAATTTTGTGGTAAGGTAATGTCCAGGATGATGGCTAGATTCCTAGAGTAGTCATTTGGGGTGGGTATGGGTTCAAGATCAGCAGGCCACATGGTGAAGTTCAAAGTTAAGCTCTTATTTCCGAAGATGAGCACTTCAGTTTTGTCTGTGTTGAGCTAGAGGCAGTTTTCTTTCATCCAATTGGCCACAATGGTCATGCATTGTTTGAAGTTTCTCTTGATGGTGATGGAGTCATCTGAGAGGGAACAAAATTGACTGGTTGTCGTCAGTGTAGGAGATTATTTTGATTCCGTAGGATCTGATGATGTTTGTCAGAGAAGTCATGTACATGTTGAAAAGTGTAAGGCTGAGTGATGATTTCTGTGGGAGTCTGCAGCTGAGGTTCTTGGGTTCTGATGTGAATGGCAAGAGCCTGACGCATTGTGTTCTTCTGTCAACAGTAGAGGACGATTTGTATGTAATTTGGGGCTGCAATGAGGGCTATTTTGGAGCGGAGGTTGCTTCAGAATCCTGATTGTAAGTTGTCCAGGAGTTTGTAGTGTTCTAGAGTTGACTGTTGATGGTCTTATTGATGACTTTGGCTTGGAAGGGGAGCAGTGAGTTGGGTCAGTAGTTGCAGAATACTTCAGAGTCAGCTGAGGCTTTTTTGAGTAGGGTGGTGACTTCGGCATGTTTCCAGCTATCTGGGAAGGTGGCTGTCTTGAGGGGGAGTTGATTGAAGTGCGTGCAGCACTAATCATGTCTCTTCCCAGTTTGTAGATATAGTGGGAGTAAGGGTTTGTGGGAGCCCCTGAGAGTACTGTCTTCTACTTCATTTGAGATACTGTGTCCTCAGTGCATGGATGGTACCACGCTGTTGGTTGGTAGTCTTTGGTTGGTAAGGCTAGCAGGTTGGGAAGGTCAAAGGGGGTGTGTGGAGAGATGCGTGGAAATACAGATTAGGAGGCTTTTTGTTTTTCATATGGTGGCTTTATTGAAGGATTTAAATAATCATTTAAAATGGTAATATATTTCCAGTAGAGTTATGAACAGGTGGGTGAGGTCATCTCTCCTGAGGCTAAATGTTATAGAAGTATTAACCTTGTCTTTCAGTCCTTTTTAAGTCTTGCCTACGCAGCGCGCATGCGCTGATTAGGAAAAAGACCATTTGGACTTAGTTCAATTATACGTGCACGCGTTGCATTGCTTTCAATGGCAACGCGTGCACTTTTGGCAATTCCCTTGTGGGAGCGAGCTTTGGCACAATGTGGAGAAGTGTGGCTCACTGGTTAGAAGCGGCATACCATGAAGCAGAGGTCGGCCAGGGACCAGGGTTCAATTCCCGACACGGCAGGGTCTTGGGTCAATGTCCGCGGACTCGATAATTCTCGTCCATCATCCCCTTTGGTATCGATTTGTTCGTCCTAAATTGGCAGGGTATGCTCAGACGTGGGTCCCCTGCTCACTCTACCACTGGATTCAAGATAGCCTGGCTGATGAGGATAATGAATCCAAAACTGGTTTCAGAATGCTTGTTTCCAGACTAGGGAAGACATGGCTTGGCAGTTCGGACTGGACTGCTCCCACGAGGCACAGGGACAGACTGATTTGGATATGGCCATGTCTGAACTGGGGTGGTGGAGTGATCTAAAGAATGGTGATGGATTAAACCCAAATCAGTTGACTGGGGGTGAGTGTTTGATTTGCTCAAAGGCTCTGTCCATCACCCCCTTTGGTATCGCTTTGTTTGTCCTAAGTTGGCAGTGTATGCCTAGACATGGGTCCCTTGCTCACTCTACCACTGGATTCAAGATAGCCTGGCTGATGAGTATTATGAATCCGAAACAGGTCGCAGGATGCTTATTTCCGGTCCAGGGAAGACATGGTTTGGCAGTTCAGGCTGGGCTGTTCCCATGAGGCACAGGATCAGACTGATTTGCATATGGCCATGTCTGAACTGGGGTGGTGGAGTGAGCTAAAGAATGGTGATGGATTAAACCGAGATCAGTTGACTGGGGGTGAGTGTTTGATTTGCTCAAACGCTCTATCCATCATCCCCTTTGGTATCGCTTTGTTCACACTAAGTTGGCAGGGTATGCCCAGACGTGGGTCCCTTGCTCACTCTACCACTGGATTCAAGATAGCCTGGCTGATGCTGATTATGAATCTGAAACCGGTCCCAGGATGTTTGTTTCCGGTCCAGTGAAGACATGGCTTGGCAGTTCGGGTTGGATTGTTCCCATGAGGCACAGGGTCAGACTGATTTTTCATTCATTCAAAAATCTTTATTTCGATCGTTGGGATCATAAAAGATATGCAAGTAAACAACATTAAATCATTAAAAAAAAATTAAAATGGATTCAGAAATTTTAAAATTCGAGAAATCAAAGTTCATGGTTACACAATACATTTTTAGATTAGATTAAGAACTTGTGGATCGTGCCGCATTGGAGTCCCTTATGATTCTTGCCCGTGATCTCCACATTGCCGCCAAGAATTTCGCCATTACAAACACAGTTGGGGCTGCAAGGTCAGTTTTGAGCACTCTATAGGCTGAGGCGTAAGTCCGAAAGCCCAGGTTCCTTAGATAGGGGACCAGCCAATAGCTCCTGATTTTGCTATAAGCTTTGCAAAACAAGACCACATGTAGGTCACTTTCCAGCTTGTAATTACATGCAGGACAATTGCTCGAGTCTAGATTCCCGTTCCAGGTTTTAGTGAAGGACCTCAAGGGAAGAGAGCCGTATCTCCACTGCAGGAAGATCTTCCTTACGTACACTGGGGACATAGCGTCTAAAACATATTCAGGTCTGTAGGAGTCTTTTACTTTAATAAAACTGTCAGTTAGAGAGCCTTCCCGGATTAGACTCAAAGATCTTTGTAGCATGAAGCTATAGAACAATTTGGAGAGTTCTTTCCTCGGGAGCCTTGCGGACATTAGTTCTGGATTGCGCCATAGCTCTGGAACTCCAAGGGTCGTGCACATGTCCCTGATGTACTTGAGCCATGGAATTTTGGACACTTGAATTAATCTAAGGAGCTCCTGTAGTTCGCTTCTATAATGGCCCAAATCCTGGCTGCTCCACAGCCGCCTCCAATAAGTCAGAGGTTTAAGGCTTAGTTCTTCGTTGATAGGACGCAGTGCTAAGTCCATTCTCAAAGGGAGCAAAGGTGTACTCAGAGGAAGGGCCGTCAATTGTCTAATAAAATTGTTCTCTGCGACCTGTATAGACTGTAGCGGTGTATGTCCCCAAAGCTCAGCCCCATAGGTGATGCCTCCTCGTGCTTGGGCTTTATAAATGTTTATTGCAGGTGCCAGTGGACGAAGGGAGGATTTTTTTGCAATTCTTGTGATAGCGCCAGCCCTCTGAATTAGTTTTGTGGTTGCCTTGGTTTTGTGTGGCAACCAGGTTAGGTTTTGATTGAGGGTTATGCCTAGGTACTCGATCACTTCAACTCTCTCTAGGGGTGTAGATCCCAAGCGGGGATTTGGGCTATTTTTGGGCTTTTGACTAAGGATCATGAATTTAGTCTTCGAGGGGTTTATTTCTAATCCCCTTTCATTACAGAACTCCAAAAATCCATCCAAAACCCTCTGTAGCCCCATTGATTGGTGTTTTTGACAACAGCAGGGTGTCATCTGCGAACATAATCGCTGGCACCCTGCTGCTGTTCAATTGCGGGGCATCGATGTTAGGGATTCTACATAAGTGTTCTATCACCCCGTTCGTGAATAGACAGAACAGGGTCGGCGCCAACACACAGCCCTGCCTTACCCCGCGTTGGACAGGAAACCTATCTGTCAGCCTACCGCCCTTTCCATATCTTACACGGGCGTAATTATCTGTGTGTAGCCTGATAAGAATCTGGAGGATGTCTCCAGGGACGCCCATGTCCCCCAGTACCGCCCACAGCTTGGCCCGTGGGACCAAGTCGAAGGCGGCACGGAGATCCACGAAGACAGCATACAGTGACCCCCCTTCCAGCAGAGCTGTCTTCCAGTATAAGATATTTAGTCTGAGTATTTGATCCACGGTTGACACTCCCTTCCTAAAACCTGCCTGGAGAGGGCTTAAAATATCAGTTTCGTCCATCCAGTGCTGGAGCCTATCGAGGATTAATCTTCCAAACAACTTTTGGGTTACATCAATGAGGCTGATTGGGCGATAGTTGGCGGGGAGCAGGGGCGGCCCCTTTTTGTATATCGGGACCACCTCTGCTCCCAGCCAGGTATCTGGAATTGTCATTCCCCCCAGCACTGCATTGAATAAAACCATCAAGTAGGGTGCCCAAATCCCAGGTTCCTGCCTAAAAAGATCACCCGGCACCCCATCCAAACCCGGGGCCTTTCCAGAAGCAAGACCCGTTATGGCCGCCTTAACATCTTTTAGAGTGAAAGGGGGAGATGTGTATGTGGTGATGCTATTGGAAGTTGGTGTTGCTAACTCATCGTGTACAGGGGCATATAGTTGTTGGAAATGATCCTGCCAAACATTGGCCGCTATGTTGGGTTCGATTGCAGAGGGGAGATCCCCGCTCCCATGGTTGATTATTCTCCAGAATCTGCGGGAGTCCCTTTTAGCTAGGGACTCCGATAGATTCTCCCAGTGATGTACGTCCCACTCTATTCTAGCGTTAGCTATGAGCGATTTGTACGCACTTCTTTTAGAGCGGATCTCCTCCCTAGTACCTCCTTCTTTTATGGTGAGTAGGAGGTCTCGTTTTGCCAGGCGACAGGTACTATTATACCAGGTGTTCTTGGTTTGTCCCTGTGCTCTAGGTCGGCCTGTGCTGAAAAGATCAGTTTCAAGCTTCTTTATTAAATGAGCGTGTACTTGCGCTATGTCCTCACCTCTATCTGTTGGAGAGTCTGGATTCCACAGGTCAAAAGCCTCTTCAAGGATTGGAGTAATCCCAGCATAGAGTGAGGCAAGCTTTTCCCCACTAGAGGCGAGTTTTTCCCATTTTATCCGCCTCCTATTGTTCTCCAGTAGATGTCCTCCTTTCCAGTTCTCCTCGCCTGTCACAGTCACCCAAGGGATGGTATACTCTAGTTCCAGGGCATTGTGGTCACTATCGTGCCTGGGTATTATTTTAAAATCCACCACCCTTTTCCATGCCTGCAATTGTACCAGGAAGTAGTCTGTTCTGGATTGCCTCCCTGCTTTATTGAATGTGCATTTGGACGGGATGTCGGACCTAGTGCGGCCGTTACAGGCTCTCAAACCATAGGTAAGGTTTAGAGTGTTTATCTGTATGGCAAGGGGTGTCCATGCTCTGGGAGGGGGTGCTTCAGTCTGAGGAACCTGCCAACTTGAATCCTCCTCTAGGGAGGGTCCATCAAGTAGTCCAGGTAGTGGCTCAAAGTGTGAGTTGAAGTCCCCCCCTATTAGATAAGACATCTCCGGAGGGATGGTTTCCAGAAGGGTTGACAGAGTTTCTATAGTTTTGGAGGTGGACGCTATTTTGACCGGCCTAGAGTAGATGTTTATAACCAAAAGTTTAATAGGACCCGGCCATTCAAGTAGGACGGCCAGTATATCTACCGAGTCTACTGGATATCTTGAAGCTCGGCATCCTAAGTCCGTAGCGACCCAGGTTGCTAAGCCTCCGGAAGGTCTGCCTTTCCCACTCCAGACAGCGGGGATAGAATATGTCTGGAAGCCCCCAAAGGAAGACTCTTCTCTTGTCCAGGTCTCTTGGAAGAGACAGACGCTTGTTGGTTGCGTTAGATCGGCCCATGTGTCCGTATCTATTTTGTTAGTTAGGCCAGCCACATTCCAGGAAAGAATTTTTAAGGTTTGTGGGGTATTTTGGGTGTCAAATTGTTTGGCCGTGGGTCTTATGTTTTCAAGCTGTGGGGCACTATCCATTTGCCCCTCATCCAGTGGTGGGCCTTCTAGGGCAATTTCCCTTTTATGTGGCTCCTGGGACAGGTCTAAAGACCCAGTAGTGGATTTCGCCTGCCTACCGGTCGGGGGTGCATAGTAACCGCTTTCATACCCTGCTGATTGCGTTTGTGCCCCTTTTATGGAGGCCAATTGTCAGTCCACCATTTCAAGACACTCATAATGATTAAACAGTGGTAAGAATGGTGGCTGAAGAAATCTCGGGGGCCATGGTTCCTCTCTTTCAAATCCACCCCTTCCCATCCCTCTTCTATGAACAGTTTCCCATCCCTGGGAATCGCCGTATGTGTTTGGGCGGAAGGGGGGTATTCGTGATTGGTTGTAGGGGATTCTCCTCCTTCCCGGGTTGCCCTCCCAATTATCATGTGAGTTCTGATAATGTCCTCTGCTCTGGGCATTTGTTGCATGGTCGTTAGGTGGATAGAAGAACGAAAGGGGGACAGGATGAATAGCGCTCCCTTCATCTTCCAGAGCTGGGCTGCATATGAAAGAGACAGTTCTTGGTTCTCTAAAACTCACTAATAAGCAATCGCCACTGATTGTTTTGGGTCTCTTGCCTACCCACGAGACTCTTCTTACCATGCGAATGTCGCTGGTCATGCCTCTGGGGAGGGGTCTATGTGTTGAGAGCCAGTTAATGACTTTGTTTTTCAGAGACTCCCCTGTTTCATATGAGTCTGATTTTAATTCGGGTACCCCAATTAAGATAACAGTATATGGCGCCACTTCAGGTGGAAGATTGACTGTAAGTGTTCTTGGTGGGTTTGCCTTCGAATGATTCGAGTCACGTGTATCTTGGTTGGTGATCAAGGGGGGTATAGGGGAACTCTTGTGTTGTGTATTCAACTGGACGTTATCATTAACTAAATTTAAACGCTGCTGCGTAATAGGGAATTGTTTGGTGGAGCCAGAAGTCGCTGGCGTTGCTGAGATGGGTTTTAATTTGGGTGGTTGGTTACTGTGTGGTTTGATATTTTTGTCACCCGCTGTATTTGCTATCACTACCTCTTTAGCTTTTACAGGTTTTGGAGAAACCGAGTTACAGTTATGTTTTGGGTCAGTGTTGGGTAGCGTGGGGCGGGAAGCCCCCGG
This sequence comes from Lissotriton helveticus, assembly GCF_964261635.1. NCBI lineage: Eukaryota > Metazoa > Chordata > Amphibia > Caudata > Salamandridae > Lissotriton > Lissotriton helveticus. Next base: position 1,765,564,382 of record NC_136065.1, read on the forward strand.
TTTCCAACAGTCCATAATCTGTAGGGCGGTTTTCTCGATTTTAATTAATCTCGCCTCCATTTTCAACAGGCGTGCTTCTAGAGGACTTATGATCGTTTTCAAAAGGTGGCCTATATCAGCTAATGATATGTCCTCTTCTGCTATCTCAGGATTGTGTTCCATGTTGGGAGGTGGCTGGTCAGTGAGGGTATCACTGGGCAATTGCTGGGAGGGATCAAATGCTATCACCGCTGTCACTGGTGGAGTTCTTTCCTGGTTAGTATGGTCAGGACTAGCTGTGTTGTGGGTTTTCCCTGTTTTTCCCTTTGCTTTTTTGGACTTCCTTTCCTTAGTGCTTTGTTTCCCCGCTATCCTTTTTTGGATGGCACCCTCCCTTATCCCCCGATTGGCACTAGGTGACCCTACTAAATTTGGGGTATCAGTTGTTGTGGCCGATTCTTCCCTAAGTAAGATGGGGCATTGACTGGTTAAATCAGTATCCTCCCCCGTATTTGTTAGGTTGGGTGGTTGGGTGATTTGTGTTAGAGGCAATGAGAGAAGACTCATGTCCTCTGAATCACTTATTGTTCCCTCAGAAAGATCTATACTCGTAGGCCGTTGTGCCCCACCACATGCACCCAGTTGTGAGCTATCTATAACCCGCCTATCTTCGGGAGTTTTTGCCATCGCTATTACACCCATCGATGACCTCCTGACCCACTCTATTTCTTGCGAGATTCGTCTTTCTAGAAGGGTGATATCATCTATCAAGAGGGAACCTGCTTTCAGAAAATAGTTGTCTATTTTGCCTTGGTTTGGGGTGGCTGTTGTGGGGCCGTTGGCTAACAGGTTGGCTTTGCTCCTGGTCTCCATTTTGCTCATAGTGGGCAATATGGCTCAGGGGCGACAGAATAGAGGACGGTGATATAAGTTTTGCCAAGATGTGGATTTAGGCAGTAGTACCTGATGTAAATAGGGTGGCCCAGTCCAGTCTCTAAGGTTCTCGAACGGCCTCAAACGGCCCGCTCTTTGCCCGGTCTTCGCCCCGAGCTGCGTCCCGCGCGCGTCCCGCGTCGTGGTGGTAAACAGGCCAGTAATATACGAGGAGGTTGGGGGCGTGGCCGCCGGGGGAAGAGGCACCAGCTGTGTGAAGCTGAGGATGCTGGTCCTCGCAGTCCCCCGGTAGGCTCCACGCACTGGACACACGCTTGGAGGCTCAAACCTGTGCCGTCCTCAGCTGGGAGCGCGTGTGCTCTCCGCCGACTGCGGAGCCGCTCACACCAGCAAGGACTGGCCACAGGGAGCAGCTGAGCGGCACCCGCGAAGCGGGTGTCGTGAAAGGTAGAGGGCGAACTGGAAGGGCAGGCAGGCACCAGCAGAAGTCTTTGGCAGCCCTCATGGCAGAAGGAAAATCCGGTATGAGTCACCCACACAGCCAATGTTCTCAGCGCTGTTATTTGCTGGAAGCTGGGGGCGTGGCCGCCGGGGGAAGAGGCACCAGCTGTGTGAAGCTGAGGATGCTGGTCCTCGCAGTCCCCCGGTAGGCTCCACGCACTGGACACACGCTTGGAGGCTCAAACCTGTGCCGTCCTCAGCTGGGAGCGCGTGTGCTCTCCGCCGACTGCGGAGCCGCTCACACCAGCAAGGACTGGCCACAGGGAGCAGCTGAGCGGCACCCGCGAAGCGGGTGTCGCAAAAGGTAGAGGGCGAACTGGAAGGGCAGGCAGGCAACAGCAGAAGTCTTTGGCAGCCCTCACGGCAGAAGGAAAATCCGGTATGAGTCACCCACACAGCCAATGTTCTCAGCGCTGTTATTTGCTGGAAGCTGGGGGCATGGCCGCCGGGGGAAGAGGCACCAGCTGTGTGAAGCTGAGGATGCTGGTCCTCGCAGTCCCCCGGTAGGCTCCACGCACTGGACACACGCTTGGAGGCTCAAACCTGTGCCGTCCTCAGCTGGGAGCGCGTGTACTCTCCGCCGACTGCGGAGCCGCTCACACCAGCAAGGACTGGCCACAGGGAGCAGCTGAGCGGCACCCGCGAAGCGGGTGTCGCGAAAGGTAGAGGGCGAACTGGAAGGGCAGGCAGGCAACAGCAGAAGTCTTTGGCAGCCCTCACGGCAGAAGGAAAATCCGGTATGAGATTTGCATTTGGCCATGTCTGAACTGGGGTGGTGGAGTGAGCTAAAGAATGGTGATGGATTAAACCCAGATCAGTTGACAGGGGGTGAGTGTTTGATTTGCTCAAACGCTCCGTCCATCATCCCCTTTGGTATCGCTTTGGCTCTCGAATAAGGCGTTTGTTTTATAAATAGTGAACCACAGCAATTTAGCAAGATTAACAATGTCTTTCAAATTTCTATGCAAACCCTCTGTTTATGCTTTTGGCTTGTTCTATTGCAGGCAGCTTAGCTTGGGGACAGTTACACACCGCTTACCAGCCTCCACATTTTGTACAAGAGTATATAGTTACAGGAAAGATTTGAGTGCCTCTGCATATTGTAAAATAGTACATTGTAACAAGGATTGTGTCAGTGCCAGAAGGTGTAACGTGCTGGTTCAGTAACAGTGAGTTTTTGTTCAGGGGCCGGGTGCACTTGTCCACGTTTGGAAAGTCAATGCCAGGTACACCATGGTAGGAATGGCCTAATTTTACCTTCTGAAGCCATATCAGTTTCTGAGTGCAATTTCTGCGTACTAACCCTCTTTTTGTGAGATCTTGAAACTGTGTACAGTTGTGGGTGTTTCCTTGTGTTTGCCTACTCGTGCGGCACGGTAAGCCGGACGCAGATACAAGTACCTTGCTTGGTGGTTGTTGGGGGAATCTAATATCTCTAGCATTCTCTTCAAGCTAGGAGTTTTTGCAGTTGCACCGCTGGGGCGGACTTTGTAATAGCTGTTCCCCACATATTTCCACTCAGAATGTAAACATGAGGGGCTCGAACTAAGGGCCATATCTATGAAAGGGTTTTGCCCATTCTGTGTCTATGGGGAAATGTGTTGATACATATGGCCCTTTAAACATCACTTTCGCGGTGTGATTGGGTGAATGTAGGTATCAAACAAGTATGGTATTGCCATTCGCTGAACAACAAAGTAAAGCGAATCAGAAAACAGGTGCTGCTACAACTCGCATCTGTCATCGTAACCATTTGCTAAAATAATTGTGGCTATCTGCATTTTGCCTTTAGTTCTGTTTTACTCTGTGGCGTTTTATGTACATGCTTTGACTTCTTACTAGGTTAACCACTTCTGTCCCCCTATTTCTGTGTGACTTTACCTGCATGCCTTTACCAGGCACTAATGAATTGACCAATTTATGAGGAGTTGTTGTTGCTCGAGTACACCCAGTCATGCTGCTTCGCGCATAAGTTCCCAAGTGAACTTAGTGCATTGTCCGTTTGGACAAAGAGTTCTAAATGGGTTGGGTCAGATTGCGTTGGATTTGACAATGTCTGAAGACAGAGCCTTTTCTGTTTTTGAAGAAACGCTTTGCTCCTTGAAAAGGAACTGAATATTTTCAGCACTAGAGTTAAAATATTCATGGCATATCACTCATGACCCATTGGATACAATAATCGCGATTTAGCAGTGCTATGAAACATGTATATATATATATATATATATATATATATATATATATATATATTCACTGAAAAAACCATAGGTTATAGACCATATATAGTTAGGAATTAGCATTTACAAAACCTTGAAAATTCACTGAAAAAACCATAGGTTATAGACCATATATAGTTAGGAATTAGCATTTAGAAAACCTTATTTTACTCACACAAAACCATTGAAATTCCATATATAGTTAGTTGCACTAACTATATATCGCGCACCCGCAATCCACTGCTGATGATGTCACATATTACATCATTCATGACATGGTCAGTGACATCACTGATGACATCACTGATGACATCTCAAATGACATCACTGATGACATCACTGATGACATCTCATTTGACATCAATGACCACATCACTGATGATATCATTCATGTGACAATACAATGCATCTCCTCACATTTTAATATAACCTCTGTTTCACCCAGTGTTAAAAAGAGAGTATAATTTTTGAAACCATTGACACACCAATACTAGTTACTACATACGCACTCACTGATTGCTACGTCTACACACACCTTCACTCATTCACCCATACAATCATTCATACATACAATCACTCATCTTTACAACACTATCATATGCACTCATACACCTATACAGACACTCACAGTCTGCCACTCATCCATGGAGTTACTCACACACCTAGTCAGTCCTGTAAAGAATCAATGACACTTCCATTTTCTTGTCTATACAGTTAAACATAGAGCACCTTACATTTTCAAACATATACTAACACATACTTACCTTCTTATACAATCATTGATACAAGTACAGATTGATCTGCACAGAGTCACACACCTCCCAGCTAGCCACACACACACTCAGTCTCCCATACAAATACTTGGGCAATCAATCAATAACCCATATAGTTACTCATATAGCTACTGATCAACACATGCAGCAGTTTACAGAACAACAGACATAATGATGCACAAATTAAGACAGTTTAGTCACTAACCCATGCAGTCAGTGAGACACATTTAATCACTCACTCATACAGTCAGTCATGCACCTACTAAATCCTTCGTCCAGACACTTACACATCCACTCATTCTTCAATATGTAAGACATATTTAAACTTTATAGAAACAAAAAATCACTGGATGTTGTTATCAGTGATGTCATCAGTGATGTCATTTGAGATGTCATCAGTGATGTCATCAGTGATGTCACTGACCATGTCATGAATGATGTAATATGTGACATCATCAGCAGTGGATTGCGGGTGCGCGATATATAGTTAGTGCAACTAACTATATATGGAATTTCAATGGTTTTGTGTGAGTAAAATAAGGTTTTCTAAATGCTAATTCCTAACTATATATGGTCTATAACCTATGGTTTTTTCAGTGAATTTTCAAGGTTTTGTAAATGCTAATTCCTAACTATATATGGTCTATAACCTATGGTTTTTTCAGTGAATTTCATAGGTTTTTTAATAGCAAATCTTTATAAAAATAATACATTTTAAATCTAATTTTATATTTTATAATTTTTTTATTTTTTTTTAATATTATTTTTAGTGCGCTCCCGGGGCGCGGACAGGTGAACGCACGGGTAAGCGCAATCTTGCGGCGCGCCCCGGGGCGCGTACTATTGCGCGTCCCGGAAGCGCTATTGCCGAGAACGAAAACAACATCGTGACGTATCGCGTAGCCGCCACGCCTTGCGTCATAAGACACGTATCGCGTAGCCGCGAGATGCGTCTTATGACGCACCGCGTAAGCGCACCCGGAAGCGCATACGATCGCGCAACATAAGCGCCCCGATGCGCTTACGATACACGCCCGGGACGCGCCCCGGGGCGCGTAGCGTAAGCGCGTCAAACCATGTGACTTTAAAATAACACTTTTCATTGGTTCAGAACTTTTTTTTTTCCAAATTGTGTGAAACCCACCCATTTCTCTCACTATTGCTTTGTACTTGGAGAGAGCAAGAGCTGTTGTGTCTACTCTATCTCCTACTTTTCTGATCTCCAGCAATGGCTGCAAGAGAATCATCCAGCAGTGATTCAGAGGGATTTTTAGATGAGGACCCTCCTCAGCAAAAGAAAAAAACCCATTTCATCTGGAAATTTTACGAAATCCCAGAAGGACAGAAAAAAGTCAACGCTCCCAAAGTAACATGCAAAATATGTGGGAGTAGTTTATCCAGAGGCAATCCTCTGAAAAAATATAGTTTTGGGAATGCTAATTTGATCCGGCATGTGAAAAGAAGACACCCTAACAACTTTGCCAGGGAGAGTGTCAGAGAGCTGGCACGGAATGTACCCACAGATGGCGGCAGCACCTCCACTGGTGGAGCAACACCTTCGGGACCACCCCGTGGAAGAATGGTTCCTAACATTCAGCCGGTGTTTGCGGGCATCAAATTTTTGTGCAAAGAGTGTGACGAACTGCTCTGCTATGGGGAGCAGAGTGTTGAACTGATTGCCCTAAAGAAACAGCAACACCGCTGCTCTTCCAGTCCCTAAATTTTCAAATTTTTTTGCTCCTGTTGAGCAGTTTTGGAATCCTTGTTTTTGTTTTTCCCTTGAAAAAAATCCAAAAAAAATATAAAATTGTTTTAAAAAATCTAAAAAAATATAAAACAACAAAAACAAAAAAAAAAATATAAAACAACAAAATCAAAAAAAAAGTTCTTTTCAGAACTACCTCCAATTTTTAAAAAGAAGCTTTATTTTTTTAAAAGTCTGTCATTTTTAATCTCCATGGTACGCTCCCCCGTACGCTCCCCGGTGCGCGTACCGGGCGCTCACCCCCGCGAAAATCGAATTTTTTTTTTATTTTTTTTTTCACCCGCGGGAGCCTTTTATGGCCCCCACATGAAACCTAGGGGGTCAGGAGGTGTGTACCCTGCCCCCTCTTGCTCATTTCCCCCTTTGATTTTTGCCACCTCTTGTGTCTCAATCCTACCGAGACACAAGATGGCGGCCGCTGCGGACTGTTTCGAATGTTTACAGACACCCGAGAACCAATCAGCTTGACGTGCGCAAGTCGCGTGGCGCGCCTGAAGCGCTCCCCGGTACGCGTACCGGGGAGCGCTCCAGGCGCGGCTCTAGATATATATCTTTTTTTGAACGTTAATTTCTCAAAATCCACTGTAGCACATATATTGAGACCTACAAAAGGCACATCGGGCTACCAGTCCCTACAATTTTGCCAAGTTTCGTGCAAATCCATTCAGCCGTTCGGGCTAAAAGTGAGGCCAACCGCCCTATGGAAAACTCAATGTTAAAAACACGTTTTGGGACCCCCCTTTTTTCTCGGCCCCCCTGGACGAACACCCCCCAAATTTTCAGGGGCTGCTCAGAAACAAAATGTTCCATTTTCCAGAAAATTTCAGCCAATTCCGTCCACAAACGCCAAAGTTATTAGACATAGAATTTTCAAAAATCCCATAGGGAAAAAATCCTAACTATATATACCTACTGGCGACCGCCAGTAGGTAATATATATATATATATATATATATATTCAGACTTTTATTCGCCCCTCCCTTGTAGTTTGCCTTATTAGATGCACTTTTCCTGTTTATAAAAGAATGATAACAACAAATGTTTGATATTTCGTCTAAAGAGGGTCTGTTGTTTTAATGCATGCGTAAACAATTTACTGTCTATTCTTTCATAAATGTTTCTCTCTCGGAGGCAGATCACATTTAGCACCAAAGGAAAACTTGTGCTCATTCACAAGGTAAACACTGCTTCTTTATAAAACAAAAAAAAATAACACAATGTAGCTGACAGTACCCCATATCTTTAGTGCGATTCTGTGAGGGGGTAAAATAGCTCACTTTTCCCATTCATCACTTTTAGATCTGTTTGAAACCAGAGCTGTCAGGCAGACCCGTTGCTGGCTATTTACATACAGGGAGCTTTGGGCCCGTCACATTCATCCATTGGCTTTCTTTCACAGGGCTCTTTCAACCATTGGAGTGAGATTTGGTTTATTATGTCTTGGCTGAGCCCATTATAATACTTATCTCCTATCTGTTTGGCTGAATTCTTCTGCGTCCGCTGGAGTGCTTGCAGTCACCTGCACGAGGGACTTCTTTACAACTGTAGCCTTTTCTGACTGCTCATGCTAACTGCCTCCAATATGTCTTGCTTTAATGTGTTAACTTTATATACATTAGCACGTCGTTAAATAAAGACCTGATCACTTTACCAATGCTTGTTCCATATGTACAGGTGAGATTATGGAAATGCACGGGTAAGCCCAGGCCCTGGGTTCCCTGTGTAACTGGGGCTCAAGCAGCACAATGGTGACATTCAGCAATACAGAAGCACGCCTGCTGCATAGGCGCTGGAAGAAATGTTGGGGGGGAAGGGGTGCTTCTGCAGAACCCCACAAAATAACCATGCTGCAGTTCAGAAGATGAATGAGCAATAAATATGCCTTTTCATTTTGTTTTTCATTGCTTAATATTCTTACTCCGTTCAGCAGAGCTGGGTGGAGTTTGCTCAAACAAAGGCTTACCAATGATGAGCCGGCCTATAGCCATGCAGTTAACTGTGCACATAATATCTCTTGGTTATTAACTATTGTTGATACCCAGTAAGATTTCGTACCAGGTGCAGACAAGAGGAAGTCAAATTGGCACATATGCTGAACTCTTGCAGCTGACAATGAGATTGTTGAGGTTTTATAAGACTTCATATTATCTTAATCTGTAGCGCCGCCCTCCAATTCCAAGGGCAACCTCCCCAGGTATCTCACATTGTTTAACTACAAACCCTACAGAAAGTGTGCTGCAATTTGGTCTATTCCTTGAGTAGTATCTACCCCTCACTTTATATGTATCATAGATTATCTCTCTAGCATACTTACTACATTGAATACTAATGTAATCCATCGATGTCCAGTTTACTGCTGCAGTCTCTCACATTATTCAGATTGTTTTTATGGGAGGGTTCATGAGTAAACTAACAGGTAAGGTTGTGTCTGGCTAAATAGCAGGTTATCTCGAAGGGCACTGCTTCTATGACGCGTATATTGTTTGAATAACTTTTGGTGCAGCTTAATTTAATTCAGTTGAATTCAATATACTTGTTTGTAAAGAATGCACAACTCTGTGTCTCAAAGTCAGTCCCTTTTCATTAGTGCAAAAGTATCTTCCTACCAAGCTAGTTGTTTTTGCAGAATTTCATAAAACCAGAGTTTTGTGTGTTGACCACATCGATGGATTTCAAGTCAAAGTCTTCCTCACGGTGGATAACAATCTGGAGATGAAAGGAGAAGTGAGCCTGATCTCTGCCTTGCAGGTAGGGGCGGGGTTTGTTCTCATTTCTCCCTTCAGCTACACCATGATAACCATCACTGGTAATCATAATATGATAACAAACATTGGCATAGCCAATAGGTCTCACCTTGGGGCCTTATAAGTGCATAGCCATGCAACACTTGATGTTATTGCACCAAGGATATTGTGCTGGATAACTAAACACTTATAAGGTCCCTAAGGCTTGTTAGGTCTTGCAAGAAGGTCGCCTCCAGCACCTTGTAAAAACAGGAGAACATTCCAGTAAGTAAAATGTGTGTTGATGTTACACACTAGCTAGGTCATAGCAAGCCATGTGTTTTACGTATACTATCAGCCAGTGTGGGTTGTGGTTTCTTTATATCCTGTCACCAATCACCTGTGATATACCTTGCGTAACAAAGAAGGAGAGATGTGGTCCTATGAGAAATGGCTTGTCTCTAAGGTTGTTTCCTCTATTCAAAGGAATAAGTGGTCCAGTCTTTCCTTCAATAGCTCTCTCTCTTTCTTATCTACTAAAGCTCAGATGTCCTATGATGGTGGCCTTTGCAAGGGATGAAAACAAACATTCCAACCAGCAGAACTCCAAAGGAACAAATCTCCTTTGCCTTTTCAATACCATGCCAAGATCTCCAGGAGCTCCCCTCCCTAGTGGTGCACTGATTGTACCCTTTCTGAGGGAACGGAAAGAGAAAAAAAAACACTCATGTTCCCAAACCTTTTCCTGGCATCACTCACCTGCAATGCCACAATTCTCCTGAGTTGTGGCAGATCTCTGCATCAAGGCTGGTGGTGTCAACCACTCTTCGCTTCAGTCTTCCATGTCCATAGAGGTGGATTCCTCAAGTTCCTCTCCAATTCACCGGATATCAGGGATGTTATAAATGGAATTCCTAGATGGCTAAGGTATGCGCCAGGACCAGGCAGGTATCACTACTGTAGCCACAGTAAGCTAGTACACACTAAAAGATAGCCTCTGCACACTCTCTGGTAGCTTGGCACAGAGCAGTCAAGCGTATCTTATATATTTTTGCAACACACTCGCACAGTAACATCAATGAATACTCAACAAAAAGACTCCACACAGGTTTAGAGAAATAGCTTATTATATTATGAACCAATCAAGACCAAAATGACAGAAATCCGATATCTAGAAATTGAGATATTGAATTTTAAAAGAATAAACACAGAGTTAATGCTTAGAAGCAAATGCGCAAAAAAAGGACTATCTGGTTGCACTGGACAGGGAAAAGTCAAAATTTGGGCCAACCTCGATGAAGAACAAACTGGCTACAGGACCCACACAGGCTCAGTGAATAAAGTATATTTCCTGGTCGCAACACCAAGATGCGGTGTGAGATGCATCCGCTAAGAGTTGATTCTCTCTACCTGATGATGGCGATGCATCGGTTCAGTAGACGGTGCCGGAGTCAAGAGGGGTTGAGCAATGAGTCGGGTTTCTCCACACGGTCGAGGGGAACATTCAATCACTCGAAGCTGCAGCAGCGGTGATACGCTGTCCAAAGAGTTGATCTCACAAGGCAAAGTGTTGGTTCCGATGCTATGCACCAATCTACTCCCGCTACACGCAGACAGGAGATGCATTGGTGTCTGTGTTGCAAGTATCTGAGACACTTCCAGTGAGCCAGGCACAGAAGTAGGAGTAGAGACTTTGATACCCCTGATTCTCAAGCAGGAGGAGGCAGGCTAACAAGCCCTTGGAGCACACTTGGAGGGAAGGTGGAGTTCAGCTCTCCTTCAGTAAAGTTAGAGATCAGCAGGCAGCAGGGCAACAAGCAGAAAAGCAGGCCTTCCCGATCAGCAGTCCAGTTGAGTATTTTAAGAAGCACAGCAGTTCTTCTGGCAGATTTTCAGTTACAAGTGCAGTAGTGTATCATTTCTAGGGGTCAGAAACCCAGTACCTATACCCAAAAGTGCATTTGATGTGGGGTGACTTCAACGCAGCTCCTCTTTTCAACACAAAAGTGTCTGCCAGGCTATCTATGGGAGTAAATCAGCCCTTTGTGTGGGAACAGAACACTACCTATTCAGTGAAGTGTTAGCCCCTCACTACTATCCTGCCCCGGTAGGGCCATGAGAATGCAGATGTATGTAGATGGGTACTCAGACACACTAGGCTTACCTGTGTTTGTAGCTGTATAGAGGGAATGCACAAAGTGCAGCTGCCACCCACCCCAAATGTGTATTGGAGACAGGCTGTAAAGCACACAGAGCAGTAGTGCAGAGTAATGCCCACTTTCTAAAACTGGCATTTCGAAAACAGTTATGTTAAATTCAACTTCACCAGTAAGGAGAATTCATCATTACTATTGCAAAGATATAAAAATGAAGTAGCTACTCCATTCTGATCAGGAATTACCACTTACTGTGGCAGACCTGAGACAGGTTTGAAAGGCTACTTCCATGGGTGGCACACTTAGGGCTACAAGCTCACTAGTAACATTTAACCTTCAGGCTACAGGTATATGGTATACCACTTTACAAGGGACATATAGGTAAATTAAATATGCCAATCATGTATACACCAATTACACACATGTTTAGGTGGAGAAGCACATGTACTTTAGCATTGGTCAGCAGTGGCAGAGTCCCTCAGAGTCCTAAAGCCAACAAAAAGATTCAGCAAAACGTGGCAGTCAAAAGCAAAATGTTTGGGAAAAGACCACCCTAAGAATGACAGGTCTAACAGCGGCCCTCTGCCTCATTGCCATCAGCCCCTTCCAAAAGATCCACATTGTCTCCTCATCCTCTCCTCTTTCCCATCCCATCCCCCGAAGCGGGTATAATTTCCTGGAACTCAGGCCCCACCCCCTTGGTCCATCTTCTCTTTTGATGTCCTGGCTCTTCTTCCTTAGTCCTGTAAAACAGAGACTGTTCTCAAAGTCCCTATCATGTATGACAGCATCATCCCCACCCTCCTCCTAATGCTCTGTTTTCTTTTTCCAGCTGCTGCAGACATCCATCGTGAAATGCATGAGGAGCTGTCATGGAAGGAGTCGGAGAGGTTGTTGCAGAGCTCTTTTGTAGGGGTGATGGTTTGGGTTGTGGCTGTTTGGTTGGTGAATTCTTTGATGAAGGGGAAAATGTCCTTTGTTAATAAGTTTTGTCTTTTATTCAACAAAGGCTGCATACAGGTTAGGTAAACCGGCATCCGTGTTCTAATGCCAGACGCGTTTCGAGTTGTTCACTCTTCTTCAAAGGCAGTCACGTTTTTAATGATTGGTAACTGCAACCCTTTAAAGTTCGTGGTAACCGCTACAGTGGGCGTGGCCACTTCACCTGGCCGTCTGGTATTTGTAGTTTTAATAGTTGCAGTCTGTATGCCTCAAGTGAGTCCATTCATAAAGGCGTGATATATACAAAAATAAAACCGCAGTGGGGTGATGTTCAGCCTACTTCACTCTGCTGCATTCTCAGTCCTCCATGGACGACACCTCACCCGCAATGCTGGTGACATCATGTGGCGTCTCCCTGGATACGCTGCACTCACAGCTGGGCTTCTTCCGCGGTCAGAGCGGACCGCTAACATCCAAAACAGAAGGTTGCTCATATATATATATATATATATATATATATATATATATATATATATATATATATATATATATGCAGCAACAGTCGCCAAAACTTCAACTCCAAAAGGACGACAGCGGACCCAGAGGTTAGAAGTGCTTAGAATTTTATTGTGCTTTTCCCCGCACCTCCGCCATAAATATATAAATATATATATATATATATATATATATATATATATATATATATATATATATATATATATATTTGTATATATATATATGAACAAACTTGTATATATCTATATATACATATATATATATATAGATATATACAAAAAGTTATAAATATAAATAGAATGAATATATATATATATATATTTATTCTATTTATAACCTTTTGTATGTAAGAAATAAATACGTATATATTTTATAAGCATTATCAAAATAAATCTTTAAAAAATTATTTTAATGCAATGTTAAATGCTACTGCATTATTTTACATTTATAATACATATATACATTTTATTTGCAATCAATATACAAATATTTTTACTTTTTTTATGTAATTAACTTTCCATATTTTTCCTCAACTTTTCCTATGCAGCAACAGTCGCCAAAGCTTCAACTCCAAAGGACGACAGCGGACCCAGAGGTTAGAAGTGCTTAGAATTTTATTGTGCTTTTCCCCGCACCTCCGCCCTAAATATATATATATGTATAGATATATTTGTATATATATATGAACAAACTTGTATATATCTATATATACATATATATATATATATTCACTGAAAAAACCATAGGTTTTACACACGTTATAGTTAGGAAGTAGCATTTACAAAACCTATGAAATTCACTGAAAAAAACATAGGTTTGATACCAGTTATAGTTAGCTGGAAATTTTACTGATATAAAACCAATGAAATTCCACGTTATAGTTAGTTGGACTCACTATAACTTGCGCGTGTAATGCACTGCTGATGACGTCACATATTACATCACTCATGACATCACTGATGACACCATCCTTGTGACACAGTGACAGACCTCCTTTCACTGTAATCAGACCCTTTAAACACATATTCAAAAATAGAAACTAAAATTTTCAAAAAAATGGAGATACCCATACCAGTTACAACAACCAATTCAATAATTCCACCATCTATATACACATGCACTAATTCACCAACAGTTCTATATAGTCACTCATACATATATTCACTAATCATATGTAGTGATACACCTACACATCCTGTTACACACCGACAGTCATCCAAAAGTTATTCACACACATACTCACACATGCAAATAAACTATTGAACATCCATTTATTTGCATAAACAGCTATACACACACTACCACTTTACTTCTAAGGAAACTTACACATACTTACTCTCTTAAAAAATCACTTATAGAAACACATACTAATTTAAACAGGAACTCTTACAATCCCTCACTCTCACATATACTCACTTATATACATCAATATTCACATATACTAGATTAAAACATATGTAGTTACTGATAAAGACACTAATAAGACAGTCATTCACTCACTAACACAGACATATACACACTCATCCACCCATACAGTCCTGCACATATGCTGTCTTCAAAACACATACAAACAGAGACTCAGTCATTCTTACATCTATGTACTAAGTAATACTCCCACCAAAGCATGCAAACACTCATACTCATACTAAGAAAAACATCTAATCACCTATATACATACACATGTACCTACTCATCAACCCATGCAGCCACTTATACACAAAGTGAAACACTAATACATATATTTAAATATTTAAGCATTACTCACTAATATATGTATTCACTAAGATATTCAATAATATATACATATATAACACATATTTATTTTTCAGAAAGACACACATTCACTGGATGGTGTCATCAGTGATGTCATGAGTGATGTAATATGTGACGTCATCAGCAGTGCATTACACGCGCAAGTTATAGTGAGTCCAACTAACTATAACGTGGAATTTCATTGGTTTTATATCAGTAAAATTTCCAGCTAACTATAACTGGTGTCAAACCTATGGTTTTTTCAGTGAATTTCATAGGTTTTGTAAATGCTACTTCCTAACTATAACGTGTGTAAAACCTATGGTTTTTTCAGTGAATTTCATTTGGTTTTTAAAATGCTAATTCAGAAATATCTCGTGTATACAACCTATACTTTTGTCAATAAAGTTCTGGCAATATTTTTTTCAGAAACAAGCCGTTTTCTTCACTGTTCAAGTTGCATACAGACTCCTTGTAAAGCGATACAGAATTAGAAAGTCTGTACCTTACCTTTTTTTCAACGCATTAAAATGTGCCTGTAAATAAAAATAGCCTTTCTAAACTTTCGTGCACGACCCGGTGTGGGCACTCTCGGCAACAGTTCTCAATAAAATGGATAGCGCATTTCCAGGCTTTCGTGCGCGACCGACTGCGCGCACCCGCCTATATATTTCGTGAAAACTTTGCAATCTGAACTTATTGAATTTCTTCATAGACCCATCAAAGAACTTATACTACGTCAAAGAGACTAAACCTAGGCTTCTTTTTTAATATTATGAAAATTTTCATTAAATGGAGCCGAATGTCTTTTTAAACTTTCGTGTGTGACCGAATGTACACACCTTGGTATTTTAAAAAAATATATAAAAGGTTTTATACTTTAACAATTGTATGCTTGAATCGAGCTCAGAAGATATATTAAATCCGGATATGTTTGGATTTACTCCTTTTCAAGTTTTCAAACTTTGCTGAATTAGACCGCTACTTCCAAATGGCGTACGTGACCAGATACTATCACCGCGTACACGTCCTGAGACGCGCATGTGAAGTCATGTGACTTGAAAACAACACTTCCAATTGGTTCTTAGTAGTTTCTATTCTGCAATTTACACGGAGGACTCCACCCACTCCTCTCACTATCTTTTCTACTCTCAAAAGAGAACGACGTTCAACACCCTTCGGAAGACTTTGCTGAAATGGCTGCCGCCCCGCATTCATCTTCCGAATCTGAAGGAAATGAGCGACTACCTTTAAAAAGAAAAAAGGAATCTTTTATTTGGCAATTTTTCACTTATCCTGAAGAACAAAAGAAAGTGAATGCGCCAAAAGTTACCTGCACGATATGCAATTCGGTTCTCTCAAGAGGAAATCCAAGAAAAAAATATTCCTTTTCCATACATACCATGGTGCGGCATGTCAAACAAGTGCAACCTGTGGAATTTGCAAAGGCATTGACAAGAGCCCTGGCCACGCTATTACCATCAGAGGTGGCCAGCACATCTTCTGGTGGACGACCTGTATCACCATCGAGTGCTGTGATGGACTTGAGACCATATCTTGCAAAGGTGCACATGAAATGCAACGAGTGTGGAGAAATTCTTCTGTACGGAGAGCAGAGCCTCATTCTTACTAAACTAAAAATTGAGAGTCATAAATGCCCCGAGAAAAGATAAATGTCTTCATTTCATTTTGATCCTGTGTCACACATGAAAATGTTGTTGCAAGTTTAAAAAATCAAAAACAACATAACACTTGTTTAAAAAAAAAAATAAAAAAAAATTATTTTCAGAACTAACTCATTCTACCAAAAAGAGCTCCAGGAGCATATTATAAAGGGGGTTTATCTCCGCTTTTTTGGCTTTCGTTCATGCGCGACCGTGTGCGCGCACCCGCCTATATATTTCGTGAAAACTTTGCAGTTGCAACTTCTTAAATTTCTTCATATACCCATCAAAGAACTTATACTACGTCAAAGACAGTAAACCTAGGCTTCTTTTTTATTAATATGAAAATTTTCATAAAATGGAGCCGAATGTCTTTTTAAACTTTCGTGCGTGACCGAATGTACACACCTTGGTATTTTAAAAAAAATATATAAAAGGTTTTATACTTTAACAATTGTATGCTTGAATCGAGCTCAGAAGATATATTAAATCCGGATGTGTTTGGATTTACTCCTTTTCACGTTTTGAAACTTCGCTGAATTAGACCGCTACTTCCAAATGGCGTACGTGACCAGATACTGTCACCGCCTACACGTCCCGAGACGCGCATGTGAAGTCATGTGACTCGAAAACAACACTTCCAATTGGTTCTTAGTAGTTTCTATTCTGCAATTTACACGCAGCACTCCACCCACTTATCTCACTATCTTTTCTACTCTCAAAAGAGAACAACGTTCAACATCTTTCGAAAGACTTTCTTTTCACGCGATAATGTGAAATACTGAGATTGTTACAGGATTTTTATCACTTAGAAGCCTTCCTATTATGAAGGTTTATCTCCTAAGTCTCTGATTCTCAAACTGTGCAACGCGGCTCCCCTGTGTGCCGTAATGAAGTGCTAGGGGCGCCGCCCACACTCTAGTGTGACTAACCATCTATAAATTCCACAGACATCTTTACCCTGTTATCTGCAATTGTGAGCATCAAAAGGATCTGCGCTACGCCCCTGTGAGAGGCCTCACTCCCACTGCTGCAACGGCTTGGCAGTCCTCCAGATGCACAGGAACAGCCCCTCCGATCCATTGAAGTTCTCTGTCGTGAGAGGCCTCACTCCCACTGCTGCAACGGCTTGGCAGTCCTCCAGATGCACAGGAACAACTCCTCCGATCCATTGAAGTTCTGTGTCGGTCTCAATACCACTTACGAAATGAAAATAAGCACTGAAGAATATTCAAGCATGTAGTACTCCTCCTGCTACAGCATACAAAATGCATTCTATTACCTATAAAAAAGTCAAACACCCACGCTGCAATCATATAGAACACTTCCTCTAAAGAAGCCTGTGAATAACTTTAAAACATCAGGTTAACCTTTTTTTACTCTCTCATCATTATTAAAGATAAGTATTTACAATGCTATATTAAACAATGCCATGGTTCTTGCTTTTTAATTTTAAAAATCTTGCAATCTTTCACAAACCCAATACTCATGGCTTCTTTTTCGTGACAAAAATCTTGCAATATTACATACCTACATAGAATAACAGAAAAAACATAACACTACAAAGGCCGAACACTCTACTAAACGCGGATTTGTAACCTATGAGGCAGATTTATGTTAACTACTTCATACCCAGATATGCACCAGTTAATGTGCTCCACAGTATGCTAGTGCTCCGTTACCCATGGTGTGCCACATTTGAAATGTGGCGCACCATGGTACAAAAACACCATACATGCGTAACACATCTGTGCTCAAAAAGTAATACATTGCTAGAGTTGCATTGCAAGTGTGATGCAGCTCCAGCAAGGCTCACCAATGCACTATATTCACAATACTGCGTCAATACCTACGCCTGCTTCAAGCACATGCACAGTTTTGAAACAGCATAGGTCTGAAAGTCACTGAGTGAAATATCATGCATTACAGTCAGCCACTTTCAAGACGCATTCCTTCAGAGGAACACTTCCTTATGGTGCAGGGCTTTAGAATGTGACATATCTCCTAGATCCATAACGTTGTAAATATGGTACATTATTTCCACTGTCATTGTATTAAATAAACTGACGAAATTGTGGCGCAAAGAGACGCAACATCAACATAAAGCTGCTACAATGTGTTTTAAAGTGCCCTTTAAATTACAACCAACACTCTCTTTGAAGAGACCCCTCATGTTTTTTTAACACCTGTTAAGTCCTTCCATGCTCATGACAGAGCCGCTCCATCACGAGCATTGCCTCAGCTGTCCCCAGAATAGACCAGTTTTGTCATGGCCTTGCCCCTGTGCTTGCACAGCACTAATATTGTACCTCCATGACACGTTCTATTGACTAAGCAGAGCCATGAGAGAACCACTGTATCATGAACAGATCTCAACCGTGGCTCATGAAGGAGTACCTCTATCATGAACATAGAAGTACCACTCAGCCCCCCGGCCCCCTAATGCTGAGGCAGAATTGCCACGGCAGCAAAGGACTTAAACTCCTGGAAAGAACAACATGTAACATTTAATATCATTTCCCACCAATGTTTTCATATATCAGTGTTGCTGAACTCACTCAGTAAAATGTCGCTCATTTCATTAAATCACTTTTAAAGCATGCCTTATAACAATGCACCCAATCCTATGTGGAAGTGCTTATATTAAACATGACATTGCTTTAAGCAGGATAGACAAAGAAATGACACAGTGATGTAAAAGTTTCTTTATTTTTTATACTTACCTAAAAAATAGTAAAAAAGTAAAGTAAATTTCTTTTAAAAACGTAGTACCTGTGGAAGAAAAGTAAAAATAAGATTATAATATACATTTCATAAAATAAAAAAAAGTAGGAGTCAATAAGAGAGAGGCAGAGAAAACTCTCGGATGTTATTAGTTGTATTTACCTTATAAATATAATATCTGTGGAAGACAGTAAAAAAATATGTTTTAATACATATTTCTAAATTCAATGTAACAAAATAACTCAAACAACATATTAAATGGTTTATTTTTGCTGTCCTCAGAATACATTGATTTTCACTATAAACAGTGATTTCAATATTAATCATCATATAACAGCGGGGAAAAAAAAACACAATCAAAATGATTGTGTTTAAAAAACCCATCCAAAATCTCCATACATATTATAAATACCTGAAAAAAACATATCTTAAATGTTTTTCTCAAATTCGCAATTTCTTGAGTAAGCACACTACATCTTCCACAGTTACAAACTAATTAAACTATACGACCTATTTTTAAATATATCTCAAAAAAACACCGTGCAAGTATCTCCTATAAAAATCTATCTTAAGTATACATTTTCTTCTCTCATACCTTTCCGCATGGCCAAATTGTATAAGTTAACTCATTACCTTTTAAATACCTCTCCCAAAAACTTGCATCCATATATGTTCTAAAATAATTATCTAAAGTACTCATTTTCTTCTCTCATATTTTTCCACATTGCCAAATACTATGAGTTAAGTAGTTTTTTTCTGAAATTTCTTAATCTTAATCTTATCTATTCTTTTGTGAACCTTTACAGTAAAAATGTGTAACATGCTTTATACCACCAAACATTAACTAAATTTCTACCTGACGTTATCACTATACCAAACACAAATTTCATTTATAGATTTGTAGACCCTCAGTCACATGATATTTGTAAACAAGAAAGTTTCATATCTTTACAGTATTAATCTTCCTACAGGAAGTGATTCTACTGAAATTTGGGTTCCAAAAATAGCAGATAGGAGTTAGTTAAGGCAAAAGGCAAATGTTTCTTAAAAGTCAATTGGGTATCATTGCAAAGCGTCCAGCCACTTCCACACTTCAAATAAGCTGTATAATGTCCTGATGATGTGGAAGGCCCTTCATGAAAAATAATGGCTACAGTTACAAATGTTCTTCTAGAAATAGATACTTGAGTAGCCACAACATTTTTAATTAAAGTTGACAATTTACTCCCATCAGCTCTGCATCGTTGAAACATTAATATTACATATTGTCCATATCTATGGATAAATAAAGTTGATAACATTTCAGACTTACATTGAGAACAGACCATGTTCTGATGCGCATCTTTAACTAGTTTATTAAAAGACACTTCTTTACAGTCTGGTAATGTTAAATATATAAATCTTTCACTGTGTATATCAGTACTACTTGAAAATGAGCAATTATCACAGTTATGTTCCCATTTATAAGAAAGGCCAAAAAGATTATCAATATCTACACCTTCATCTTCCAAAACTGTAAACATATACCTAATAAATTCCTGACAATCTTGCTGAATATTCTGTGAAAATTGATTTACTCCTGCACATATGTCTAAAACATTCCTTAGTTCTTAAACACTTCCTACTTCACTTTCACCACTACTACATTTTTCAAATATAGAATTTAAGGAATAGCAAAATGTTTGCTCCTGATTTTCTACAATCTGTTCCCTAACATTTTTTAGAAAAAAAACAACATTAACTACTACATTTGCATAACAGTTGACACCAGACCTGTTTTCAAACTTAAATCCAACAATCTCTTCAATACTAACCGTTTTCTTATGCCTACCAACAACAGCTACATCTTTTTTTCGTCGTTTCTCAACTACTTCAGCACATTTCTCCTCATTTTTCCTTTTCTTAACAACCATACGCCTTTCAATTAAAGGATATTGAGGTAAACTTGGAGCATATTCTCTTCTTAACCTATTATACTCCTTCACACAATTTAAATCTGCACTAATCTTTGTCTCATCATAATCAATTAAATAAAGTCCACATAAAGTTCTAACTCGCGATAAAGCAACATATGCCATACCCTCTTTGAATACAGTGCTTCCAATATTTACCAAAGCACAATCTACACTTAAACCTTGAGATTTGTGAATAGTCACTGCATATGCCAAACAAATTGGAAATTGCTTCCGACGGACATATAAGTCTTTCACAAGCAAAAAACGATTTGAACAGCGACTAATTTGCTGAACTTCCTCAATTCCATCAAATTTTATTCTTAAAAATTCAATCTCATCTCTATTTGTATAATTAACAAAACCAACAACATTACCCATTGCTCCATTTACCAATCCTCTTTCTACATGTAAATTTCTCCTTAAAATTATCCGACAATTTAAACATATATACAGATTTTTCTCTAAACCAGCAGTTTTAGATATACTTTTTTGAAGAGAATCCAATTTTAACTTCAACTTTTCAGACAAAACAATAGTACTACCTTCATGCTCTATTCTATCTTTAGCATCCAGTTTCCTAATTTGTTGATTTTCTAAATTCAACATTTTCTCATTAAAAACTAAACATTCTTTCACAGTTGGCATCAAGCATATCACTGATTTATCTGCTACCTCTTTACTATATATTTTCTCAGGTACATTATCTTCATTAGGAAACAGCTTGAAAGTAATCGTGTTCGTAGAGTGTGTTTCGCATCTTCAGTTAGTTTTCCAATCCTGATATCTTGAAGAATATTTCCATATTTAGTATCCTTTGCCTGTCGCATATTTTGAATCAGTTCAGTATATTTGAAATGTGACCATATATTAACATTTGCAATACTGCCCAGGCACTTTCTAGTCTCCTCATGCGTAACAGTTTCAAATACAGGTTGTCCTTTCACTGGAGTTAGTTGGAGTAGATCTCCAAAAACTATGACATGTTTACCTCCAAATAACACATCATACTCTGTCTTAAGTATCTGTTGCATTCTTAAATGCACAAAAGCAAGCATTAAATTAGATACCATGCTTATTTCATCAATAATAAGAAGTTTCATTTTTTTAAGCACTCTAGAAACTTCAAAACAAGCTTCTCCAGATAGCTTGTGATATTGTAATTTATTTTCATGTTCAACTGGCAGCATCAGTAAACGATGTAAAGTAATACCTTTAATATTATGTGCTGCCAATCCAGTTGGAGAAGTAACAACACACGACAGTGTTGACTGAGTTCTTTGCTGTAAATATGTAGTAATTCCTTTAATTAGGAAACTTTTACCAGTTCCAGCTTCTCCACTTACATATAATCGAATAGGTTCAAATGACATACATGAGCAATCGTTTCTCTCATGACGAAAGCCATGCTCAATGTGCTCTGTCACTTCATCATATATCTGTCTTTGCTCAATATTAAATTGCTTCTTTAATTCTTCTAAGTTGATTACTTCCTCTTGACCTTGCTGCATTGCTCTTTCCACCTCATCCATGGCAGTGGCTGCTTCATTTTGGATAATTGGTTGTCCCAGTGGATCTTGACTTAATGAAGCCGAACTTTGACTATCTTGTGAACTATCTCTACCAATCTCCGCTGCAATTGTCACTTCTTGCTCTATTTCATCATTCAACATTTGCAGATAATTACTAAAAACAGTACATTCAATACTACTTTTAGATGCGTTGAATGAATCTTCATAACTATCAAAGTCCCCAACTAGTTCCTCTTCTCTACGCCATGGTTTAAAGAGTTGCAAAAGAGCAATAGTAAAATTCTCTTTTGTCAGGTGTTTCGCAACTCAGTTTCCGATGATTAATCAAGTGTCCTTTTCTTTGCTTCACCGGACATCCTTCTTGTCCAATTACAGCATATACACCTTTATCAATGTTCTCTGTAACATTCCTTTTAAAAGTGTAGTTTTGAAGTATTTCATACAGACAAATGTTTTCTAGAAGAGTACTTCTATTTGGATAGTATGTATCCAACATATTTGTTTTCAGAATGTCTGTACTGTTTGGTTCTTTCTGGGCTAAATATTCAATTTCTTGCACAGGTTTTAGAACACGGTTTCGTGTTTCTGCAAGACCCAAACTCACCCAGAGAATAGTCCTTGATTTAGCATAAAGACTTGCTGATGATAATCGGTCACAACATTCATATGCTCCAATTTCTCGATGAGACAACATCTTCAAACTGTACGTATACAATTTTTTGCTTAGGCTCTTTTCATGAGAAATGTCTTCCCACATCTCCTTCAGTTCCGTCTTTTCAGATTTTGTGATGTAAGACGTTACATATCGAGCCACAGCAATAGAGTTGTCTGCAACATATTGTATGTCCATGTTAGCATTCCACATGGACAAAATGACTGGGTTATAGTCAGTTATATATTTGGATTCTTCACCTCTTCTTAAATTGTACGTATTTTTAGGTGACCTTCTTCTGATGTTATGTCGCAAAGATGACATCAAATTGTTGACTCTTCCTTTTGAAAGTACCGGTCGTGCAAATCCAAAACGACATTTGGTGTAGAATTTACTCTTTGATTTGAATTTTCGCCGACAATATTTTCCACAACGATGACTTTGAAAGCGTAACACTTTTCCTCTTAAGTCCTTATCAGTTGTACTATTAGGTATGTCACAAGTGGCATACTGTTCAATAAAAGAGAGTACAGTCTCATCCGAGTCTCTTCCAAATTTAGGAGCATCCTTGATCCATAACAGCATATGAATATGAGGAGCACCTCTTGCTTGGTATTCTTTTCTCCAAAAGAAATCCAGTACTTCACCAAGAGGTGGATTTTTCTTGTTTGTAAGAAAAGACATCATTGCTTCAAATCTATGATTAAAATATCTGCAAACATTAACCGGATCTAACGAACACAGTTCTCCGGGTGTCTTGTAGTTTATATTTTCTATGTTTGCATTCGCCTCCTGAAGAAATTCAAGTAAATCTTCCCAAGCATACTCTGCACAGCTTAGAGTTAAAAACCATGTTGGTGCTCCTAAGTTTCTAAGCATGCACTTCAAATCTCCATGACGACGGTACCAATACTCATTAGTACCACGCTGACAAGCCATTAAATTAATTAGGTGTGAATCTAAAACACTATCTTTCTGTTGCACTTTATCCATAAATTCCTTTGCTGAAATATTATGCAGATGAACTCCACTTTTTAAGATATGATTTACTGCATAAGAGAGACCAGATAAGTCACTCTCAAACAGAAGATGAAACAAATATGGAATGCATTGGCGAAACCTCGGATCTTCTGCATATAATCTTGTTGTTCGGTATTCAGATGCAGGAATCTGCATAGGTCGATCATCATATCGTGTACCTTCACCTGTAGGGAATAACTGTGGGAAACAACGACCTTCCAAACTTTCTTCCCACACACTAATAGGATTTCCTTTCGCCTTTTTCATCTGAAATAATTCAATTGCATTCCCTATTGCTTCTTTGGAATGCAGTGGATGAACACTGTAATGTTCATAAATTTCTTCACTTCTGGATAGATCAACTTTTTCAATTTGTCCAATAGACAAATCACTCTCCTCTTCTTCACTTACATCTTCTTCTTCTACGTATACATCTTTATAGTACTTATTGTTTTGAACTAAATACAACGTTGCCTTTTTGACTTTTCTAACATCCACTAAATCTTGCCAGATTTTCTTACTCTTTGTAGGTACACCATTAACTAGAATAACTAGAGGTTCCTCTTCTACATTTTCAACACCAATTGTTTCCATATTTTTTTTTAAATCAAGTGGCAAATATACAACTCTACCCTTTAATCCTCTTTGTAAATCTGAAGGATTTAATTTACCAGTCTTAGGCTCCATACGAACAATAGCCTGAAAAGGATGTACACATTGGATCAGAATAGTCTCATAAGTATTTAAATCCATCAATTCTGATGGAATATTTATCAACTCTAGATTATTATGAACAGCTCTAGCAGGCATTTTATTTTCATTTAATTTATTATAACAATATTTACAAATACGTTGCTCAAAACCCAAATCAAAATAGTTTTCCACCAACAAATAAGTTGCAAAATCTTTCCATTGACCATTACTTTCATCTTCACTTTTTAAATATAAATCAACTAACCTAGTTTGACTTTTGTAATGAATGCGTCGACAACAGACACAAGAAAAATTTGGTTTCTCACCTGCAATTACCTTAAACTTTATTATTTCCTGTTCAAAATTTTCAATATTAACATGTCCAACATTTTCTAACACATTTCCTTCTATAATTATATCAGTTTCTGCATTACCTTCCTCTGGACCAAAATAACTTACCTCAATTTCTGCACAAATCTTCTTAACATCTAATTCACATCCATACAAAAGAGCAGTATTTAACTGTTTAAGTTTAAGTGCTGGACTTTTTGCATAATACAACTTTCTCACCAATTTTCTCATTTTAGTATGATGCACTGCTAACATCCTGAAGTGATGAAACACACTCTGGCATATTTTTTTAGAAAGACAAGCCAGAGAATGACCTTGCAGACCTATTTTTTCTCGCACTCCGCAATGATCTAATTCTTGCAACATAACAATTTTTTTTCTAAGACTTTCTTTAGTGTACTTACGTAAGAAATTGCGAAAGAAATCAATTGAATCCTGTCGTACACTACAAATGCTACTACAATTCCAACTGTAAACAGGAACATTAGCACGTCCCCCTGAAGCTTCTCCAGCCATCACCTCTTCTGCATTTCTAACCACAATTTTCTCTTTCTCAATTACACATCCCTCCTTCACCTCGTATCCTCGACCACTGGTGTCAACTGCATGCAACAAATCGTTACTTTGAAAGTAACTCTCTTCATTAAAAAATGGTTCAGACGTTGAAGTATGCATCCACTTCCCAGAAAACACTTTACAAAAATTACTCCTATTTATGTGTCTCTTCCATTTACTTTTAGCTTTTAAAACTTGTATTGCATTATTTAGCGTATTTATTCTATTAAGTACTAAAATAAATAACTTTCTTTTTGTCTCAAACACGCGCTCAACAATACCCTCTATATATTGTTTCTTCTTAAGAAAAGCAGATCTTCTTTTAGAAACTTTCTCCTTTTGTAATAAATTCTAAACTACTCTGTTGTAAAACATACGCTTCCTGATTTGGCTAAATTGATTCATCCGAGTTTTACTGTACAGATTTTCCTGTCTCCTGATTCCAGAAACATTTTTATCTTTGGTTCCATGTCTCCTTCTCGATACTGGTATACTTTTTTCCTTGTCCACTTCAATACTAACATTTTTCCTTCCACATATTGCTCTCAAAAACTTTTTGGTTTGCTTACCAGGATCACTCTTCTTTTTATCCGTCCTATGTTCTTTTGATACTTCTTCAATTCCTTTCTTCTTCAAATTGTAAGTCCGTTTATAGAGCTTTCTTTTTTCAGTTCTGGTCGGCATCTTAATTTAAGATTTTGATGAAATTCTCAATCTGTAAAACACAAACATAACAAATATTATAGTTGACTACTAGCATATAACGTACAAATTTAAACCACAGATTCATTTTCTAAGTAGAATTAAGAAAATAACAGAAAGTCTCTGAACAGAGTAGGAAATCCTGTAGTGAATGTTGGTTCTTAATTTTATAACACTCCATATCTGTTTTAACATTATAGACAGTTTTTAATTCTAATTTTTAAAGCATACAAACAGTACACTTTTTTCAAGAACTATGGGTCATCGTAGATGTTTTAATCTTTTTTACTACAATCCCTTTTACACTTCATGAGAACATGTCTTATCACTCTCCTAAAGCACATCAACGACGAATAGGACAAGAAAACTGTCTTCAAGAATGCTTTACTATCAAAAAAATTTGTATTTATTGAAATCTTCATAATTTTGTAGAACTTCCACCATTATATCATCAGGGACTTCTTCAAGTCCAAAGTCCTCATCTCCTTCAACCATCTCTAAGTAAGCGGAGTCTAAAGACATGTCCATAAAATAATTTTTTTCATATATTTCCTCTTGAAAGACTGCGTCTAAAATTTCCTCCATCACTTCGTTAATGATTTCAAAATGAATTTGTTTCTCTTCTGAGGAATTCTCCATAACTAGACTCAGTGTATTCTTCTGTATCCTTTTAAAAAAATATAGAGACTAAATTATATCTTTTTTCATAAATGTATAACTTAAAAATACCTTTACTAATTTTTAAACTACATATAATTTTATAATTTCTAACTTATTAACTCTATATATTTTAAGATATCACGTTCCTCTTCTTTTGAAAAGAAATTGGCAATATAACCCTAAACATTAACACTGATCTTTTTTTTCCATTAAATAATGACTGTTGTTAAAAGACATTTTACTGTAAAATTTCTTTTTAGATTTTCTAGATATCACAAATATTGATAATCTGTAGAATTAATTTTTAGAGACCCATTTTTTCAGTTCACCAGTACAAAGAGCTATGTAAACTATATGCACTCTGAAGAGAAGGCTCACACTATACAAACCATAGCATTCACTTAACAGATTACTACTTCTCACAGAGACAGTTCCTTTTATGTTTCAACAGCATACTCACCATGTAAAAGTCATAGCATATACAAAATGTCATACTAAGCATGAAGAACAACCTCATAATAAACCTCTGCATGAATATGTAAAACAATGCCTATATATAGTATAATCACAGATATGCAGGAAAGATACCCATCACACCTAGAACCATATCATAATACCTCTTTGTAAATAAAGGAGAAAAACTGCCAAACATAATGCAACAAGATTTCAAAAATCATGAGCACTTCACAAGATTTAAGTAATGGAAACATGAAAGAATTATACTCCAATGATCCGTAAATCTGAACTCCATCAAAAAGAACACATGCACCAAGCCCATTAAAAGATAATTTCAACTGTCAGTGGAGAATATCTCAAAATACATATCTAGTATAAGCAGATACAACCCATGTGAATAATTCAAGATAAAATCATATTCCAAAATGAAATTTTACAAACATTTAAAAAAATCTTCTCCATTATTTTCATGTGCACCCAAAAAAATTGCCTATGCAAAAATACCAACTCACCTGAAAAAAAGAATATAATTACTCAAATTCTGTAATTCAGAAGGCACGTTGTTGCTTTTCAGCACCAAACACTGTAAAAAAGAAAATATTAAAATTAAATAACTTATTACAGACTTATTTCTTACACAACATAGAGCCATTATAGCAAAGAACAAGCATAACAGATGAATTCCCCAAGATTCTCTATCATTACAATAAGATACAAAATGTCTCATTTATGAAACCATTGCGCCACAGATATATCACTTTTTCCCATGTTAAAACTCATGCACCAGCGACACAAGGCCTTCATAACTAAAAGCCCATGTGACGGAGAACAAGTGCATAGACAGAAAATACAGGGCCAACCATGGGTATATGCAAGCAGTACACCTGCACAGAACCACCAAACCCCAGGAGCCACCATATTAATATATATCCTTAATAGAATAATCCTCTAAGGATGCATACATATTTGCGTAGCGGACCATGGCAGGAATTTGGCGTGCTCTGCCTCTGTTCCACTTCCAAACACCTTGATCCACCCCCCCTCTTCAGTGGGCTGCATGCTCCGCCCCGCCCAAACCCCCTGTTACAGAGCCCCCTACCTACGCTCCCTGCCCAGGGCTGCCATGACCCTATACCCGCCCCTGAAAAATGTGTAAGACACAGCAACAGTAAAAATCAAAGAATAGGCAACATGCAGAAAAACTACACAGTAGATAAAGAAACGAGGGGCATATTATCAAGGGGGTTTATCTCCGCTTGTTTGGCTTTAAAAGCCAAGAAAGCGGAGATAAAATTATCTCCCTATTACCTAGCTGTCGCTAACACCAGTTAGCGACAGCTAGTAGGAGATAGCGTCCATCTTGGGCCCCACTTTGCATGTCAGTGATATTTATCACTAATGACATGCAAAGTGGGCGTGCCAAGATGTTAGCGACTGGAAACAGTCGCTAACATCGCTATCTCCTATTACCAACTTTTGAAGATATTCGTGCTAGGCGCGAATATCTCCAAAAGCTAACACCTGCCCTGAGCAGTTCTTAGCCATGTTATCCAATGGGAGGTGGATAACATGGCTAAGAGCATTAGCTCGGTAATGCATAAATATCGCTGACTTTTCAACGATATTCATGCATTGCGGCCGTTTTTTATCGCATTTGCGATAAACCTTGGTAATACCAAGGTTTATCTGCGATAAAAATTACCGCAACGGTACATTTTTGTCTCCAACCAAGCAATAGCGATAATTATCGCTATTGCTTCATAATATGCCCCCATATGTTTAAGATAACCCCATTGAAAAACATGTAGTAATTTTTTTAATCTGCCATGCATCTAGCCCTCCACGACCGCTTTGGAAACTCCTGCTTTAAACCTTTACATTTCATTTTTAAAACAAACGCACGTTTTTTTTCAAAGCTGCATATTAAACGCCTAAACATATATTTAGTCGTCCACATGCAGGCACTTTCAATTACATGACTTATTTAAGTGGAATCCCTGTAATGTTGCATATCTTTCCAAAAATACACCAGTGCCTATTATTATAACGATTTTTTTTCATTCTTCATCAGTGATATTATTTTTTACATATAATGAAAATCACTATGACTTTTTAAACGACAAAGCTTACGCGGTAAAAATCACTCTGCATTTGCTTTCCTTTAAGAATGTAGTTTATCTACCCCACGCATGTGAACCTTGATGTTTTCATCTGGCAGCGAATTCCGGCCTTGAATCACAAGACATGAACAACAGCCTTATTGTCACAAAAACAAGTTAGCGTAGCATCTGTTCGCGAACATATCTTTCACTTAGCTAATATTCACAGACAACACCATTCCTTATAAAAGAGTGGCCTTCCTTTACAATTTACTGAGGTGACTCCCTTAATTTTAAACACATCCTCCACTTCAAGACACGCTATTTTTTTTATAACTACTAACCAATGGTTTATTGACCGGACTGGCAAAAATTATATCAAGTCATTCTGCTACTATTCACTCCATGCTCTGCGACCTATTTCTGTGGACTTCCTGTTGAACTGCCAGTGCTGCGACGTTTGTGTTCCCATCTCGTTTATTTCAAAATGGATGTCCCTCCTGTCTTCGCAAACAAGCCGGAACACTTAGAACTATTTCGCCAGAAGATGCTTGACTACTACGGCATCTTAGCACTCTCGACTCTGAATACTTCATATCGATTATCATTTCGATATTCCTATTTCACCTGTGTACAGCCTGTATTTCATTGCCTGAGCTGTGATTTCATGTGGGCCCTGGACTTATGTCTCTGCAACTTGGTACCTCCTGAAGTGAATTACAATCATCTCATGAATCCGTTAATTGATCATGAACAACTTTGTTGCAACGGAGGGATTATGGCCTTTGCAGCGATACAAGGAGTTCTGGGTCATTGGGATATATTCGCAGCGGCGCAAGATTTCCTGACAGACAGCTACATTGAAAACCCACCGAGCTGTCCTCTGATGGTACTAGAGGCTCCGGTAATAACAGATCATGAATGCTGCTTTCCTCTTTTCAATTGGATGGCTGACATGTTTTCGGATCATAACAGTGACTTCCTGTTAGAAGCAGTTGCTGCCTACTTCGCCTATACAATCCTGGGCTGACTGTTATGCAAGCCATTGACGTCCACATTTCGTTTTGCCTCCCTATATTTTTCACGTTTTCTTGGATATTTTCTTAACATGAAAAGACCTATTGGCTTTACTAACAGTGGACATTATGATTTCCTACTGGTTACATTTTGATCTTTTATGTGGACTACATTTTTTTTCTTCAGCTACTCGATTTTGAACTTTATTTTTTATTAAAGTCTAATCTCAACAATTCTATTGTATATCTTATCTTATGTTATTTCAAACGTACTCGAACCAAAACTCGCTAATATATCCTACATGTGCCCTAATTAATGTGTAAATATAGAATGAGTTTTTTATAACTGTAAACGCCATTTCGCATTTGAACTGCTTAATTCCGCCTCAGACACCTCTGATCATTTAATTTTCCATAAACTGAAATATTTTGATTACATACATGCACCTCTCGCCATTTTGTCCGTTTTGGCCCGTTTTTTTTCCCTTGCACAATAGCATAAAAGAAACGTGACAGTGCTTCGCATACAGAGAGCTGATTGATAAAGACTAAGGGGTCGATTAGGATGGCGGACGGAAATGGGTACTGTCCGCCATGGTGGGGGAAATTTTACTCCCGGCTGCGCCGCGGAGATTCCGCGGTTGGGATTAGGATAATCATGTCACGAAACTCCGACCGCGGCGGACGGATCATAACCAACACCGTCCGCGGTGGACGGAACACATCCAACTCCGTCCGCGGCGGACGGAGTCCAATGAACAACCACTGCCGCGGACGGAAATGACCGCGGAAAATAACACATGTACCGCCATACCTGTGATCACTCCGTGGCCGCAATTAGGATAAATCCGCCCATACCACGGAACGCACAGCCATCCACGTCCGCGGCGGAAAGAATGCAACGATAAACACTGCATCACTGCGGAAGGCCAACAGGCACAACATCCCTAGCGGCAAACAAATGTTAGAAACATACGAACATTGACAACGCCCCCCCCATACACCAACACCAAGCACAAGCCACCATGACACCTCCCAAGTATCCAATAATGCACACTAGTCAACACGCCCACCTACCACCTGACTGCCAACAACCATTGAGACACGACTATAAAATGACACCCACACACTACCACAATCCTTTGCATCACAGCATTGCTGCTAGCAAGAGGCCCTATTCGAGATACTGCTAACTCACATAAAAGACACACAACCACCACCCTACCACACCCACCACACAAACACCCACCACACAAATCCTACACATCACACACCACACACCTGCACCCCCCAACTCACTCAACTCACACACTGAGCACCACACACCATGGCACCCAAAAAAAAACCTAAATTCACGGAGACCGAGTTGAGGGTAATGGTAGATGAAATAATCCGTGTTGAGCCCCACATCTTCGGGGCCCAAGTCCAGCAGACGTCCGTGGCGCAAAAGAACCACATGTGGGACAGGATCGTCACTCGGGTGAATGCGTCGGGGACTGTGCCGAGGACGAAGCATGGCATTCAGAGGCGGTGGCATGACCTGAAGACCAGGGTGAAGGGCATCCGAGCTAAAAACTTTGCTAGAGCCAATCATACTGGCGGTGGAACACCCCCGGAGCCCATACCCTACACCGATTGGGAGGAGAAGGTGCTGGTGATACTACACCCAGAGAGCCTAGACGGACTTGACGAAGGAGAAGAGGCTGGTAAGTACAAACCAAGCACCACGATCAGCACGACATGGTCAGGCTCACACAACTGAGAAGAAACATCTCCTACGCCCCAACCCATGCACGTTGGACACCAACTCACAAACATGTACATGGCTCCCAACAGGCCCCCATGTTCACGGTGAGGGTGGTGGTGGTGGAGGGTGGGGTGTGTGAGAGGCCCAAACTACAACTCCCAACAGGCCCCCATGTTCACGGGGAGGGTGGTGGTGGTGGAGGGTGGGGTGTGTGTGAGAGGCCCAAACTACAACTCCCAACAGGCCCCCATGTTCACGGGGAGGGTGGTGGTGGTGGAGGGTGGGGTGTGTGAGAGGCCCAAACTACAACTCCCAACAGGCCCCCATGTTCACGGGGAGGGTGGTGGTGGTGGAGGGTGGGGTGTGTGAGAGGCCCAAACTACAACTCCCAACAGGCCCACATGTTCACGGGGAGGGTGGTGGTGGTGGAGGGTGGGGTGTGTGTGAGAGGCCCAAACTACTACTCCCAACAGGCCCCCATGTTCACGGGGAGGGTGGTGGTGGTGGAGGGTGGGGTGTGTGAGAGGCCCAAACTACAACTCCCAACAGGCCCCCATGTTCACGGGGAGGGTGGTGGTGGTGGAGGGTGGGGTGTGTGAGAGGCCCAAACTACAACTCCCAACAGGCCCCCATGTTCACGGGGAGGGTGGTGGTGGTGGGGGAGGGTGGGGTGTGTGAGACAGGAAACAGAAATGTCTACAAATCTATATGAACATGTAATGTCCACATTACTGACCAGCTCTATCTTGTCCCTCAGGTGATCGTGAACTGACTGGGGAAACCAGTACCCGGCCGCCAGCCTCGCCTCCCACACATACAGGACTCTCTGGTGACGAGGACACAGGCAGCTCCGGTGCGGAGGATGGAGCGGGACCAAGCACACAGCCAGGGCCATCTGGCTCACAGGGACTCCCGGGACCGACCAACGTCGCATGTGTGACTCCAGCGACACCTGTCTCTGTGATCTGCACAGTCCCCACCACCACCAGTAACACCAGTACCACCAGTACCACCAGTACCACCAATACCACGACTCCTGCCTGTGCCACCCAGCCTAACCCAGCGCACGACGCTGGTCCATCGGCCTCACACACAAGCAGGGTGAGTGGGCCACAAAGAGAGGCAACGGGACATCAGCCAATCAGGCGAGCCACACACCGCCGTACAGAGGAAGGACAGCTACCCCATCCAGTGGCAGAGTCCCTACAAGCCCTTGCCAGGTGCCAGGCGTCATACGACCGGTCCCAGGCAAACGCTGATCGTGCACACCAGGACTCAGTGGACAACACCAACATCTTGCGCGAAATCTCTGGGTACCTTGGCCAGATGGTGCACATCATGAGCCAGCAGGCAACGATGTGGAGGGAATGGGTTGGCCGGAACAACCCCCCCCTCCACCAATTGTCGTAGCGCCACCGCCACCGTCACCTCCACCGCCACCGTCACCGTCACCTCCGCCTCCACCGCCGCTACCACCACCTGTGCCCCTGGCGACGGATGTGGCCCATCAACAACCTGCCCCCCCAGCTGCCTCTGTTCCACCTCAGAGACGGAGGGGCCGGCCGAGGCAGGAAGTGGCTGAGAGCAGTGTTGGAGCACCATCCACACGCTCCAAGAGGGGACGCCAATGACAATGTCACTGCATGTGCCAGACATTCACCCTGCTAAGTATCCTGTCCCACAGACAATCATTCCCACTGGTCTGCTGGACTACCCTGACACCCCCCAATGTGGTGTCAGCACGGACATTTCATCTGCCATTACCTTCAATTCCAACTCCCTCCACCCCACTTACTTGTAAATATTCACCAGCACAAAAGCACAACCTGTAAATAAATTTCACTTACACACACAATGATGTTTTGCCTCCATGTTTATTCACATGATTGCCTTCAGAAACAGACGTAAACAGGTTCAGGGATCATAGTCGTACATGATCATGGAGCTGCGGGAGTGACCTAGGGAAAATCAGAGACAGCAAACACACGTCAGGAAACAGATTGACACACATCACAACACAATGCACAGCAACATTACACAAACTACAATCATCACAAAAGCATGGGATGAGAGCACACACATCATGGAGACTTGTATGTCCAAAGAAATGTAGACACACATATGCAACCATCACAAACAACACCCAGCTGATGAACCCCACATCCACACAACACCAGCAAACATACATGAGGCATTGTCAACCGCCACTAGACTAAGTTACTCACATTCAAGGGAAGTAGCGATCTATGAGCTGGCGCCTCTGGTCCACACCTTCCTCCTCACCACTATCCTCATCAGTCGACATGGGTGGGATGGGAGGCCGAGGAACTTCTTTGTCTTCAGGGTCCAACAGCAGTTCAATGTCATTGCGTCCTGCCAGGTTGTGGAGCATGCAGCAGGCAATCACGATCCTGCATACTTTTCCTGGTGAGTAAGGCAGGGCCCCTCCGGTCTTATCGAGGCACCTAAACCTAGACTTTAGCAGTCCAAAGGTACGTTCGATGACTCTCCGTGTCCTTCCATGTGCATCATTGTACCGCATTTCACCCGCTGTTGTAGGATTACGTAGGGGACTGAGGAGCCAGGGCCGGTTTGGGTACGCCGAGTCGCCTATGTAAGGGGATGAGAGACACAAACATCACAACAAGATATGGTGGGTACCCCATGCCACACAGAGATCACAAGAGTCCCCACTGCACACTCACCAACAAGCCACGCTTGACCGGGTCGCAGATTTGCCATGAGTCGTGGGACAATGCTGCTCCGCATGATGTGGGCGTCATGTGCGGAGCCAGGAAATCTTGCACACACATGGGAGATGATGTTGTTTGCCAGGCACACCACCTGCACGTTCAGCGAATGGAAGTGTTTGCGATTCCTAAAAACTTGCTCACGTGCCCGTGGTGGAATGATAGCGATGTGTGTGCCATCAATTGAACCCACAACGTGAGGTATGTGGCCCAGTGCATAGAAGTCAGCTTTGACTGCTGCCAACTCTTCCGGCCATGGGAAATGTATGTAGTCATTCTTGTACAGCATCATAGCTGTTAAGACATCCCGAAGAACCGTGCTGAACATGGCCTGTGACATCCCCCCGGCATGTCCAACTGTGTACTGAAATGTGCCAGTAGCAAAGAAATGTAGTACCGCCATGACCTTTGCAGTGGGTGTAATCGACCCAGGATACGTCCTACGTGGCTGCAGATGAGGAGACAATTGAGCCACAAGCTCCAGCAACCGACGTCGATCCAGCCGGAATTTCCTAATCACCTCCTCGTCAACCATATCCTCCAGCACAGTGTATGGCCGATGCACATTTGGAGCCCTCCTGTGTGGGAGAGAGATGTAACTTAGGTCAACTTACAAACGACGCATACATGTACAACTCCATCACATGTGAACCTTACTGACAAAACGTCAGTCTTCACCCTAATGTTTAGTAGCCACATCACAGACACACATGCAACTGCATGCACACAAACGATAATTATACACACGCCATGTCATCAAGCACCAATGCCAACACCAATAATGTTGTGCATACGGTAATTACATGCATGGTGACACAACGTCCAAAACACATACACGGAATGCATGTGTACCACCACCACTGTAGTCACCTCGCCAGAACCAGACACTGACAACAGATGCATAATTTGGCCATACAGCCGTGATGTACTGTGTAGTTGTGAAGATGTAATAACGTCTGTAGGGTCACACCCGACGTCAACACGTCCAAATGCACATCTGTTGCCCATTGTGTGCGGACCGATGGGCATAGTATGGACACACATGCTATATTGTATGACATATGACCTTTCCCTATCACGCTCACAACCCTCATGACGCAACTGCACACAACACATCACGGTGCAGCGTCTGACAAGATAACATAATTGGCGCCGCCATGGCGGTGCACAACTTCCGCTACTTCCCAAAGGCCAGACGCGGCCAGCGTCCCTCTTCCCATTGGCTGCATGTGCACGGACCGTCACGGGCACACATCGGCAACCGCACGTGCAAGCTTCAGGCACGGATGCTTCAGTTGCAACAATGTTCTATCACTGGCGCCACCATGGCGGTGCACGTACTCAGCGGGGGAGGTGCAGGCCTATACACCCTGTAGATGTACTCAATGGACATGCCAGTTCATGTCCCCTCTTACAGTCACATTGCATCATCCACCGTACACCGGCCGGAGCAGCCGGGCCAAGGACGGCCGTGCCGGCCATGTCCACAACCACCGTGCCCGGCCATGTCCACAACCGCCGTGCCCGGCCATGTCCACAACCACCGTGTCCGGCCATGTCCACAACCGCCGTGCCCGGCCATGTACACAACCGCCGTGCCCGGCCCGGCCTAGGACGGCCGTGCCCGGCCATGTCCACAACCACCGTGCCCGGCCATGTCCACAACCACCGTGCCCGGCCATGTCCACAACCACCGTGGCCGGCCATGTCCACAACCACCGTGGCCGGCCATGTACACAACCGCCGTGCCCGGCCCGGCCTGGTACGGCGGTTGTGGACATGGCCGGGCACGGTGGTTGTGGACATGGCCGGGCACGGTGGTTGTGGACATGGCCAGCCACGGTGGTTGTGGACATGGCCGGGCACGGTGGTTGTGGACATGGCCGGGCACGGTGGTTGTGGACATGGCCGGCACGGCCGTCCTTGGCCCGGCCGCTCCGGCCGGTGTACGGTGGATGATGCAATGTGACTGTAAGAGGGGACATGAACTGGCATGTCCATTGAGTACATCTACAGGGTGTATAGGCCTGCACCTCCCCCGCTGAGTACGTGCACCGCCATGGTGGCGCCAGTGATAGAACATTGTTGCAACTGAAGCATCCGTGCCTGAAGCTTGCACGCGCGGTTGCCGATGTGTGCCCGTGACGGTCCGTGCACATGCAGCCAATGGGAAGAGGGACGCTGGCCGCATATGGCCAATCGCAAGTAGCGGAAGCAGTGCACCGCAACAACAGGGCCAGTCATTGGCCCATTTCAAGAACACGCTTCCAGGGCTGACCAATTGCTGGCGACGTATGCCACTGACACGTGCTGAGGGCCCTATATATGTGTGTTGGCCAAAATGACACTTCCTACCCTGGGGACCAGTGCTGCCTGTTCACCTCGACCTGCTGCTGCTGCTGAGCTGACCACCGACTGCTGCCTGTGACCATCACCTCGACCTGCTGCTGCTGCTGAGCTGACCACCGACTGCTGCCTGCGACCATCACCTCGACCTGCTGCTGCTGCTGAGCTGACCACCGACTGCTGCCTGTGACCATCACCTCGACCTGCTGCTGCTGCTGAGCTGACCACCGACTGCTGCTCTAGTGCCATACTCCGTGATCTTGCCATGTCGAGAGGCAAAGAGATCCGGTCTCGACCCTTCACCGCCGCGGAGCTTGATGTCCTCGTGGACGGTGTACTCCGCAACTATGGACGCCTCTACGGCACACCAGGACGGGTGGTAAGTGCAGTGTGGGACATGTTGGTGTGCATGAGGGGGCCAAATAATCAGGCCTATTTCTATCTTAGCTGTGTAGTGTGGGCTAGACATATGTTCCTGATTGTGCATGGCTGCTGACAGTTACGTCTTGCCCCTATGTGTGTGACAGGCCAACTGTCCACTGACTTAAACCCTTTTGTCTCCCATCATGGTAGGTCAAGCTGCACCTTCGCAAGGACCTGTGGAGGAGCATAGCACGGGAAGTACGGGCATTGGGGGTGTGCAACAGACGACATACACACAGCCACAAACGCTGGGACGACATTTCCAGGCTGAGCAAGAATGTAGCGGAAGTAACACTGGGCATTATTCCAAGGACGCCCCGTCTGGCCCGACGCTCCATGACCCCTCTCATGCACCGTATCATTGCAGTGACGCATCCTGAACTGGCCGAACGTCTGAGTGCCGATCAACAGCAAACTAGCGGTGAGCATACTGTCTGTGTAGGAAACCTGTGAGTGCTATGCATGTATTGGTGCACAGACACAGTATTGAGTTCCGTGTTGCGTATGTATCTCTGTGATGCCATTTTGGTCCCATTGGGTGGTTGTCATTTGACATCCAGGTCCGCCATGTTGACACGCCACTTGCTTAGTAGTTGAGTGTTGAAGCACATCCCCTAGTGGTCCATGGCCCCATGGCAAGAAATGTGAGGATGACTGGTAGAGGTGGGCCGTGTGCAGGATGGGGGCTACAAAATCTTTGTCAGCTATGTAATTTGGCAATCCTGGTCCTTCTGTACGTCAGTGTGCCCATGACTCACACATCTTTTATGTGCATTTCAGCTATGACAGAGGACACTCAGCCACAGACGGTGGAGATTAGTCGAGGAAATGAGTCCGGCTCAGACTTCGCACACACGCAGACTGACACAGAGGAGGCCAGCGCCGGAGAGGGGGACAGGACCGTCCCTGAGGACTCGCATGTGGAGACACCATCGTCCTCCTCGTCGGACACTCTTGGTGAGCCTGCACTGTTGTCACAGACTGGGAGTGGGCAATCATCACCTTCTGTCGGAAGACAGCACACAGGGCCCACACTTCCGCCAACTGCACCATGTACTGTTCGTGGCCGGAGGAGTAGGGGGAGCAGAGTGGCGTTCGGTGCAGGCACCGCTGCCCCTGCCACGGTGAGCCAAAATGCACTGTGTGCTGAGGCCGTTGATCTGCTGCGACAGCTGTGTGTGGGGAAGACCAATATGACAAATGCTTTCCAGGACCATGATAGGAAGTTGGGGCAGGTGGTGGCATTCATGGAAGGGATGCATGGCGATCTTGCAGGTCTACACAGGACAGTGCAGTCATTGGCAAGCAGTGTGTCGTCTGCAATAGTACAGTCGCATGAACAGGGTGCTACTTCTGTTTCCCCATCTACACCACTGGATGTCTCAGGGGGTAGTGATTATTCTGAGCAGGACTCAAATACAGGTTATTGCACTAGAAGCAGCGTCAGACAGCACGTCAGGGCACGCAGGGCACAGACCCCATCCCCTAGATCAGCTAAATCTGTTCACGTAGACAACGTCAGATACACTGGAGTACACACACAGGATCCACAAGTGTTGTTGGGGGACATGCCTTCAGGAGCTAAACAGGCATTCAACACAAAAGGTACTCCCAAGGCAAGGGGTACTCACATGTCCATGGACTGTACCTTGGACAAGGCCAGTCAGAAGATAAAGGCACCTCCTAAGAGCAGGGAGACTCCCAAGGGCAGGCCCACAACAGAGGAAAGGGACACTCCCAAGGACAGTGAAAAGACAAAGGCACCTCCTAGGAGCAGGGAGACTCCCAAGGGCAGGCCCACAACAGAGGAAAGGGATACTCCCAAGGACAGTAAAAAGACAAAGGCACCTCCTAGGAGCAGGGAGACTCCCAAGGGCAGGCCCACAGCAGAGGAAAGGGACACTCTCAAGGACAGTGAAAAGACAAAGGCACCTCCTAGGAGCAGGGAGACTCCCAAGGGCAGGCCCACAGCAGAGGAAAGGGACACTCTCAAGGACAGTGAAAAGACAAAGGCACCTCCTAAGAGCAGGGAGACTCCCAAGGGCAGGCCCACAGCAGAGGAAAGGGACCCTCCCAAGGACAGTGAAAAGACAAAGGCACCTCCTAAGAGCAGGAAGACTCCCAAGGGCAGGCCCACAGCAGAGGAAAGGGACCCTCCCAAGTACAGTGAAAAGACAAAGGCACCTCCTAAGAGCAGGGAGACTCCCAAGGGCAGGCCCACAACAGAGGAAAGGGACCCTCCCAAGGACAGTGAAAAGACAAAGGCACCTCCTAGGAGCAGGGAGACTCCCAAGGGCAGGCCCACAACAGAGGAAAGGGACCCTCCCAAGGACAGTGAAAAGACAAAGGCACCTCCTAAGAGCAGGGAGACTCCCAAGGGCAGGCCCACAGCAGAGCAAGGTCCATCTCCCAAGGGCAGGGACACACACAGAGAGCAGGTGTCTACTGGAGACAGGTGCACCACAGACGACAAGTCTGCTGGCAGGAACAGGGCGGCAACCAGGGCACAGGCTACATCCAGAGACAACACTCCACCTAAGGATAAGGCACATCCTACGGACAAGGCATCTAGCATGGACAATGGCGCAATCAAGGACAGGCATACTTCACCCCTGGCTGCACTGAGGCTGATGTTTTCTACTGAACGCCAAACAGATG
Organism: Lissotriton helveticus; assembly: GCF_964261635.1. Lineage (NCBI taxonomy): Eukaryota > Metazoa > Chordata > Amphibia > Caudata > Salamandridae > Lissotriton > Lissotriton helveticus. Next base: position 1,765,604,599 of record NC_136065.1, read on the forward strand.
TCTCCGCGGCGGAGTCCCCCCATACCTCCACTCCCATCCAGGCCAGTCAGAAGCAGAGGAGGGTGTCCCCTGTTGTTGCATCCCCCATTACACATGATTCCGAGTCCAGGCGGCAGTCACACAGCAAACGACAAGCAGGCTCCAGCACGTCCCCAGAAACCCGATCCCCGGCTGCAGATGCTCCACCTATGGTGGGTGGTGATTCTTTAGAGTCCCCACCACTTGGCAGTCCTGTCCTGTCCAGGGTGCACTCACACATCCCTAAGAAACGCAGACACACACCATTGACACCTGCCAACCCCGATTTGGCTCAAGGTCAGCTATCCCCAGCTCCCAGGCCCACCCTGCCTCCTGGCCCATACAGCCCTGTGGCTCATCATTTCAGTTGTCCCAGTGGCGCTGGTGCAGTTGACTCTCATGTATCAGATGGTGGCACTGTGTCTGTTGTTGGCTGTCATGCATCATGTAGTGGCACAGTCTCTGTTGTGCCCTCTCCTGTTGCAGGTCCTGGGAGTGTATCTGGGTCTATGGCTCACGTGTCAGTTAGAAGATCTGTGGCTGTGTTGCACACTCCTGTTTCTGGTGCTGGCAGTCTGTCTGGGTCAGTGGGTCACGTGTCAGTGACTACATCTGTGGCTGTGTTGCACACTCCTGTTTCTGGTGCTGCCAGTGTGTCTGGGTCCGTGGCCCATGTGTGTGTCACTCGGGCTGTGGCTGTGTCTCACACTCCTGTTGCTGGTGCTGCCAGTGTGTCTGGGTCCGTGGCCCATGTGTGTGTCACTCGGGCTGTGGCTGTGTCTCACACTCCTGTTGCTGGTGCTGCCAGTGTGTCTGGGTCCGTGGCCCATGTGTGTGTCACTCGGGCTGTGGCTGTGTCTCACACTCCTGTTGCTGGTGCTGCCAGTGTGTCTGGGTCCGTGGCCCATGTGTGTGTCACTCGGGCTGTGGCTGTGTCTCACACTCCTGTTGCTGGTGCTGCCAGTGTGTCCGAGGCAGGTAGTTCACGCAGTACCCCTGATTCTGTGATGTGAGGTGCTGAACACTTCACTCAAATGTTATTTCACATGGTGTGTCCATAGAGAACTGCGTGGCACTCTTGTGGTTTCTGTGACGGGTTGGTAGGGACACGTACTTGTGCTGCCTATGATGTACCTGCTCTGTTGGGCATAATGCCCTGTTGATGCTCTGATACTGCATTCTGCCCTCTCGTTTACTGCCTATGATGTAGCTGCTCTGTACTGCACAAAGCCCTGTTGATGCTCTGATGCTGCATTCTGCCCTCTCGTTTACTGCCTATGATGTACCTGCTCTGTACTGCACAATGCCCTGTTGATGCTCTGATACTGCATTCTGCCCTCTCGTTTACTGCCTATGATGTACCTGCTCTGTACTGCACAATGCCCTGTTGATGCTCTGATACTGCATTCTGCCCTCTCGTTTACTGCCTATGATGTACCTGCTCTGTTCTGCACAATGCCCTGTTGATGCTCTGATACTGCATTCTGCCCTCTCGTTTACTGCCTATGATGTACCTGCTCTGTTGGGCACAATGCCCTGTTGATGCTCTGATACTGCATTCTGCCCTCTCGTTTACTGCCTATGATGTACCTGCTCTGTACTCCACAATGCCCTGTTGATGCTCTGATACTGCATTCTGCCCTCTCGTTTACTGCCTATGATGTACCTGCTCTGTACTCCACAATGCCCTGTTGATGCTCTGATACTGCATTCTGCCCTCTCGTTTACTGCCTATGATGTACCTGCTCTGTACTCCACAATGCCCTGTTGATGCTCTGATACTGCATTCTGCCCTCTCGTTTACTGCCAATGATGTAGCTGCTCTGGTGCCCACTTTGCCCATGCTCATGCATACACTGTCATTATACCCCTATAATGTACAATAAAGGTAGTCTATCAAGTCTCGTGGTCTGTCGTTGTCATTCCTGCTTGCGTACTAAAAATGTGTATTCGTATTTGCTTCTCATCAGTGGTTTCGGTAACATGACACTCCCCCTCCCTACGTCACGACCCTTGCTGGTATTCCCCTCCAGACAGCCAATGGTTTGTGCCTTACCTGCGTCGTCGTCGATAGTGGGCCATGACTAGGACGTGGTGGATCGCGAAGAGCATCGGGAAAGCGTGTAGCGCTGGGTCCATGGTGGTGGTCAGCTTGCGGTGGGTATCTCTCCTATGTTCGCTGTGGGGATTCCGCCGTGTTCAGACAGGTTGTTTTTCCGCTGTGGTTTTATGTGTATTTTCCGCCATCTTGATTTGGGGGATGGTCTTAGACGTCAGTACGTACGGCGGGGCCTCCGGATGTGTTCCGTCCGCCGCGTGGTCGTGTGTAGTTCGGCGGCGGTGCGTGCTTTTCCGTCGCGGACGGAAATTTGACACGTTTTCCTATCCTGATATGGCGGACGGAGTATCCGCGGCAGGCGGACACGGAAAAGGGTTTTTCCGCCTACTCCAGGGCCGCGGTGGCTCTTCCGTCCGCCATCCTAATGAGCCCCATAATGTCTAACCACTAGCATTTTCATGTATCGTTCCTAAACTGAAAGGCCAGAGACCTTCTTCCATTTATTAAAATATAATATACTTCCTCATAAGAGTGTATAATTAATTTTGCAAAACCATATTCATTTTTCATCAACTATACCGTTTGTATTCTATGTACTACTGACTATACCGATTACTTTGTTTTTTGCAATGTCTCTACTCGTATTAGATTAGAAACTTGCCTTGAAAACAGTGCATTTCTGAATAAACATTTCAAATATACACGTTCTCTCTTTTAATCCATAATCTCAACTAAAATGATTGTATACTGAAACAGTATTCATGTGTCCCACGTAACTTCAGCTGTACTAACTTAATATTTTCTTTTGTCGACCTGATTTACTCATACTAGAACCCACAGCCCTATAACAGCCCGTGAACCCTTTCTTAGTAGGTCGCGCACCATGCAGACAGTTGTACCTCTGTAAAAAAATAATCTATTACTCTTCTCAAGCACCGTCGCAGTTCCGCTCCACTCAGTGTTAATCACTGCTCCCACGCTTCTACAGACCAGACGCTATGTCGTATTTCACTCCTTATCACGCTTTAATCTCCACAATAACAAACACTTCTCCGCCAGCCACCAGAGAACAGAGTGCACATGCAGAGGCACTAAGTAGTGAAATACAACATACCCTCTGCTCTATGGAAACAACCGAGCGGTAATTCTGAAAGAAAACATTCACTAGCGCTTCAAAAAAGCATTTCAATTATATAAATAGTTTTTTGAAAACGTTCCAACTACTTTGATGCGACTATCTGTGTGTGCCTCCACAGCAAAGTTCCTCAGCCCGGACTGAAGGCAGACACAGACAGACACACACACAATAAGATAACACAGGGCAACGGAGACGGAAAACAGAAGAGAGATAAAGATGCAGTAAATTTACCATTTCTCTCTCTATCTGCATTATCTGTCTCTCTGCTAATATCATTTTTTCACTTCATAAACAACTTCTCTCATTATATATAAAGGCTTCAAAATCACACAAATATTTACTCTTTATATTAAACATATTTTATACTTCATATTTCACATTTAAATTAAAAATAGTTTTAGAAATACAACACATTATGACAGCCAAAAATAAGTTTAGTTTCAAACTATGAGGAAAAGCAATCATTGTTTGTGAGTAAACCATATTTTACGGTACATGACAAAACAAACAGGTACAGACTTACCTTTACCAATGCTTTGTACGATGTACAACAGTGACAGTCACAAAATAGATATTCGTTTGACGGAAGTCTCAATTATGCTGCTATCACTGCAACCAAAATTCAATGGCACAGATATCCAGTCAATACAGACTCATATATGTCTCTTCAACCAATCATATTTCCTCCCGCAAAATTTTGTATTCAAATTTACATTTCAGTTGGTTGTCCCTCACAATATTTTCAATGTCACATAAAAGTCACCCATCACCCACTGCCATCTCTGGCTGTTTCCATGGTAACACCTCATTCTGCACCTGGCTGAAGGCACAGGTCAAAAAAGTTCATATCTCAACGTTCTACAGAAAACAACACTGTTCTCCCTCCAGAAACACCTGCCTATCCACAGCTCTGTTACATGTCATTTTTTTCACACCCAATACTACTTTTTCTTTTACATAACATTAACATGCAACGTAGTCTTCAATCTTCACGTATTAGAATCAACCAATCATTTTTCGTTTTTCAACCACACCAAGCTTCATCCATTTTTTTATCCTGACTTTCAGCTTCTAACTGCCATTCCACTTCCAGAACCCATCGGAGTACGAGTGCATCTGCCTTGAAAATGAAGGTTTGGCTTTTAGGACACAGCTATATTCACTGGAGTGGAAAATATGCAGCAAGCAGACGAATTCCCAACCTTGATTTACCAAATGTGCAGATAACGTGGATTGGGCAAAGAGGATTAAGATGTCACCAATTAATACCATTGGTGAAAACTTTTATGCATCTCCCTGAACCAGACCTTATAATTGTGCACTGTGGTGGGAACGATCTAGGCACATTGACTGGGGTAGGTCTGGAAATGCTTCTAAAAGACACCTTTCGACAATTGATGACACTTTTTCCTCGAACTGCCTTGGTATATTCCAATATATGCCAAAGACAGAAATGGAATTGGTCCAATCAACATTGTGCACAAATTGAGAAAGCAAGGAGACATGTAAATAAATCTGTTTCTGCTTTCCTCAGAGATTATAGCATGGGTTCTATTTACCACAACAACTTGCGTTACCACATGCAAGACATCTATAGGACAGATGGTGTTCATTTCACGGATGAGGGAAACAGAATCTTCCTCTGCAACATCAGACTCTGCATCGGTACTTACTTATAAAGGCAGAAAAAACTCAATTAACACAAGGGTTCTTTTCAGAGCCACCTTATATCAAAGCACTCAATCTTCTGATTTATCTCCATTTTCACACTCTTGTAAATAGGTGTGCGCGCCCGAGTGCGCGCACCCCGCAACTTTAAAAAAAAAAAATATATATATATATATTTTCGCGTTTAAGGGCCTTACTGCACACCCTGAGAGAACCTACGCAGCAAAACAATCTCTACCTTCTCCCCTTTCCATGTTCCAACGCTTTGAAATGACAATATATTTACTCGCAGTGACAAAATGGCGGTTAACACTTCCTGATTTCCTTCGAATCGAACGTTAACAGACGTCACGCAGCAAAAAAAAAATTCCGCTCGCGCGCAGCCGCTTGAGTGCGCGCACCCGTACGCGCTTATAGATATATAATTGACTTTAACTTTAATTTTCTCAGCAACTACTGAACAGATTTACACCATTCCAAAAAAAGCGTAATCTGCGAGCCGGACTCTACAGTTTTGCCAAATTTATTATAAATTCATTCAGCCGTTCGATCTGTAGCCGTGTCTAAACGTCCTATGGAAAATAACATGGAGAAAACATGTTTTGGGACCCCCCTTTTATCTCAGCCCCCACTTCACCAATCCCCCCCAAACTTTCAGGGAAGGAGCGCAGCGGACCGAGCCATCTTCTTTGAAAAAATTCGCAAAGATTCATCCACCAGGGCCAAAGTTAATCCAAATAGAATGTTGAGGATTTCCTATGGAAACTAGGTCCTAACTATAACTACCTACTGGCGACCGCCAGTAGGTAATATAGATATATGCAAAAAGTTATAAATTTAAATAGAATGAATATATATATATATATTTATACTATTTATAACCTTTTGTATGTAAGAAATAAATACATATATATTTTATAAGCATTATCAAAATAAATCTTTAAAAAATTATTTTAATGCAATGTTAAATGCTACTGCATTATTTTACATTTATAATACATATATACATTTTATTTGCAATCAATATACAAATATTTGTACTTTTTTTAATGTAATTAACTTTCCATATTTTTCCTCAACTTTACCACAGAGAGATCTCTGTCTCGATTGAAGCGGTCTCCACCATGTGTGCGGGATGGCAACTACAGTTATAAAGTCCCTACTAATAGTCATTTTATGGTTTTATATGATGTTTTTACTTGCTCCACCCCTCCCTTAAGAGGTAGGGACATGTAAATCAACACTTTTGAGTGACATTTCACTTGTAGCATGTAAATGGTGCAATAGCCAACAGTAGTAGAGTTACTCCAAAGTGTACAGGTAAACTTATAGATTTACTCAAGTGAAAGTATCCCTTTCTGAGTGGTCCCCGTATGTTCAGCTTCAAGCATTTTCCATTGCAAAATAAATAACTTGTAGTGCCAGTTAGAGCTCTTGGGTAGAATTATGTCAAAGATTGGACTTCATGAGCCTTTATTTTGATTGTGCATTCTTTCAGCAAAAATATCCGGGCCATCTTTAAAAGCTAAAAATACATTATCCCAAAAAAATGGCTTAATAAACCCCATCCTGCTGCAATAGTGCAGACACACAAACGTGTCAGAAGATATGGCATCCCCTAGTTGCAAGCATACATGGATGATAACTGAAGGACTTAGACAAGTAAACTTTCACAGACCACATCAAAGAATACAACTAATCTCCTTATACATTCAGGAGCCACGAGGTTCTTGTGTGGAGACCAAAAAAGCAGGAAGCAATGGAAGACACACAGAATGGACAACATCAGTGAACATAACAGATCTCTTTATACTCACAGAAGCCATGAGGTGCTTGCCTGGAGACTACAGACCTATTCCTGGAATCATTTTGCTTGTGGCCGGAAAGTTTTCAGGCTGTAATTGGTTGTATATGCAGCTCGTTGCAGGTTCATTCTGGGAAGCAGCAACCTCAGGTGACTGGGAAGATGTAATTCAGTAATGATTCTTTATTGTTCAATTAATTACAATCTTTACAATGTGCGTCATTTGGCATGTATAGAGTGAAAAGAATAAAAGAGGATAAAGATAAAAAGCTTTTAAATTCATGACTGATGGGCATACTCCGGCTGGGGTGACAGTGTTTGCAAAGAACCTATAAAATGTTCAAAATGGTGATCCAATCTGGAACGAAGGTCCTATCGTATAAGGGTGTCAGCTGCGTTCAGAGTCCCGGTCTACTCACCCTTTAACCTTGTAGGTTAATATTTGTTTACTGCGTGAAATAATAAAACCTTTATATTTGCAGTACCAATGTTAATTTAGAATGAAAGCATTTTAAAACAACATTGACAGATGTTTTTCTCATTTCGGTGCACGTTGCGTAAGTTGACTTATCTGGCATGCTTGCCTAATCTTCTGATCTTGAACGTATTGCTTTCATTGAGTGCCTGGGATTTCTTAAGTTAAATGAGATCCGAGGCAAGACTTTTTAGTTTTGATGCTGATGGCAGACAGTTATTTTACTGTGCAGATTATTTGATCATTGTCATTTGGGCTTTGTGGCCAGCTAGTTACTGCTCATAGCTTTGGTGGTTTGTCTTAGTGAGGCCCGAATTGCGTCTGTGAATTTCCCCATTCTGGTCAGGATTTGTGTTGTATTGGCATAGAAACACAGTTCTGAGACTTCTCTGGAATTTACAGGTGGTGTTGCTCACTAGCTGTCTTTGGACAGCAGCACAGCAGATGAAGCCAGGATTCGCATTTGTAGCTGAGTAGACGACAGGTGGCTGAATTATCCCGCTGGACCCAGGATGGATTGAAGTCCACGATAGGCATTGTGAGGAGTCTCATGTAGGTGATTCTTTTCTGATCTTGGACTGTCAGTGCTTGCTCGAAGTAGAGCTGAGGTTTGCCCAAGATGTAGGAGGCATCCAGTGGCGAAAGATTTGATTGATGGCGTAAACTTTCCAAGTCTCTTTCAAATGATAGTTTCTTAACCTGTGCGTTCTCTGTCTTTTTCCAGGCTGTTAACAAGATGTCCTGGTTTTGCAGGTTCTGAACTTCTATTTCAAGGAGGCTTGTGTCCACTACCAGCTGTGCCTGCCATGGGGAGCCTACCTCTTCGAAGATTGTTTTGATTTGTGCTTTCAGTGAGGGTGCTGAGGCACGCACAGTGCTGTTGTAATATTTTATTATGTCCCCAGAGCAGAGCACATAATATCTGGACCGTCGAGTCCCAAGTCCAACCTCACTCCGGCTCTCCTGGCCTACTGAGAGAGAGTTAAAACTTTCTTGTAAGAGGAGATTTGGAAGTTAGTAATGTTGTTGTTCAGTGCACCTGAAAAGGCTAGGTGATTGTAATTGAGGGAGGGGACTAGTTTAACTTTCAAAACTTTCAGAATGGGTTCAGCAGTTGCACTGTGTAGCTGTAGCTGCTGACACCTGCGTTTCAAGCTGTAAATGATACCAGCTCCCTTGCTTCTTAGATGTTTTAAGTGGGCCACTGGGTTTGCTCCATTTGATAGCCTGATGCCAAGATAGTTATAGCCTGTGCATATTTTAATTTGCAGATCACCTAGTCGCCATTGAGATGTCTTCTTTCGTGGGTACTTACCAAAGAGGACTATCTCAGTCTCCTTCTGGGTCAACATGAGATTGTTCTTTAGATTGTACCTGTGGAGTGGGTTGAGGGCTTTCTGTAGGCCAGTCCACGAAATATCCATTATTCCAATGTCGTCAGCATGCTGGAGGATTTGGAACCATGCCTTCTCCAACCTTGGTGTTTGTAGACAAGCGCCTTCCAAGGCTTTGCCCAGATCTTCTATGTAAAGATGAAAAAGAAGATGGGTGAGGACACAGCTTTGTTTGAAGCCATTGTTGGTTGACCCCTTTTCTGTTACAGTGGATTGGCTGGTATTTATGCGAACACAGGTCCCCTGGTGTAATGCAGTTATTGCCTTTAATAGCTGTCAGAGGATTCCCTAAGAGTCTAACTGCTTCCCTCGGTCCACCCGGTCAAATGCTGCACTGTAGTCTACGAAACAGCAAAAAAGAGGTGGTTGCGTCGGCTATGTGGCTTGATATGACAGGTGACCCAGTGCTAGGATGTTGTCCATTGTGGAGCTTTCAGGCCTAAATCTAGATTGAAAAAAGGGGAGGATGTTGTTGTCTTTTGCCCAGGCTTCTAGTGCCTTCATTAATATTCTGGGGTACGCTTTTGCTTTTAAGTCTAGTAAAGAAATGAGAAGGTAGTTTTCCGGTTTCGTGCGGGCCCTTTTTTTAATAAATTAGGAAGAGGATGGATACTTTCCATGACGATGGGATTGTTGATGTGGCATAGATGTGCTTGAAAACCACCAGTAAGACCAGTATGCTTGTGAAGCTTTGAACACTGATGTGGGGACCCCATTGAGTCCTGGGGCCCCATCTGTCCTCATTTTTTTGATTAGGTCAATTACCTCGGCCTGAAACTAAGGAAGTTTGATGTGGGTTGAGATGTGATGTATTCTGATAATTAAGGAATAACTGATTAACATGTTTGACCCACTTGTTAGCTGCCACTCTGATCTCCTTTGTCTGACATGTGTTACTCTCTTGGTTGATGTACTTCCAAAGTTGAACAGGTCCCTTTCTTTGAAGAGAGTGAAGATAGATTTTCAGCCATTCTACCTCGATCTTCTTTGTTTCTTTCTGTAATCCCCACAAAGTGCAGGGATTGTTTGTGTTTGCCAGTTTTGTTCCCTTTTTTTCTTGTCTTCAAGGCCTTTAAAAGACTGGGTTTGGTTGTGTATAATTCCTTTGATTTAATATGTAGGTGGAATGCATCTGGGTGATTCCGGGCTCACCCCTAAGGCTTGTTTAAGACTTGCAAGGAGGTTTTCCCAATGCTTCAGAAAGGGCCGGTACTTGTTGCTATTGGGTTTGGATGTGATCCACTCAGTGAGTTTTGGGTCGAGTTTTGCAGACCATTTTTTTCTGCTCAGGACTTTCTGGCACTCTTCCCCGGTGTGGTCTCATAGTGTTTGCAGTTGTGGGGGAGCTTTTCCCTTCTGATTGGAGGATTGCCCTCAGCGGTCTATGGTCACTCTCAACCCGTTACCCACTTCGAAGTCACTAAAATGTGGCATCAATTGATTTGAGATGAAAATGTTGTCAATTTGTGGATTTGTCCCAAAAAGAGGGAAGTGGGATCCTTGGCCGCTTTGATGGCATGCACGGAAGCCAGGCTATGACTGTCAAAGAGGTGCTGCAGGAGGGCTGCCTATGTGGAGGGTCAGGTGGGTTTCCAGGTTCCCCTATTTCTGAATGTTCAGGTCTCCAGCAATTACTGGAAAGTGTGAGAAGTGTTTATTTATTTAGTGGATGGTCGACTTTTGTTGCCAATGTTTTTAAAGCTTGTTTTTTTGGTGAAAACCTGGGTTTACGTAACAGTTAATTAGCAGTAGATGAGTCAAAAATGTGCTAGCATTCGCGCCAAGAATTTTCAATTCTATTAAGGACACGGAGGCGAGGGTTATGCTTCTCTATTCTTTACTGCAAAATCACAGCAGCCAATAACAACATACAATTAGTTTAAATGAACTACATTGCCCATGATGCTTTCTCATAAGCCACGCCTCCGCAGCCCATAAGAGCTGTCTGTACAGTCCCATAATCCTCTTTCTTTGCAGGGAAAAAAAGTCCAAGAATTAACATGAACAAGCCCATAACGTCCTCCAACGTGGAAGAATAACCAGGAAGCCTTCAAATATAAACTCTTGCGAGCATCCATCTTCGAGTCAGACTTCTTATCTGATCCTGAAACAAAGGGAAATTAAAAACCGTAACCACTGTATAAGAAGACATGTCATAACATCATTCATGGGCGGGTAAGCTTTAATACAATTAGTAAAGCCGGGTGGGATAATCCTCGCCTCCGTGTCCTTAAAAGAATTGAAAATTCTTGGCGGGAATGCTAGCAAATATTTGATTCTATTACAGGACCGGAGGCTTCAGATTATGCTAGTTTAATGCTTTCCAAATACCACAGATGTAATATCTCCCACCGGCTTGTAATAAAACGTTTTGAAGGTTGATTCCGAAGACCAATCAGCACAACGCATGATATCCTGAATGTTAGAACCCAACAAGTAGGACTTGGACGCCATAGCGCCCCTGACAGAGTGTGCCCCAAATCTTTGGAGGTCAATACCAGCCTCTTGCATGATATATCTAAGCCATCTGGCAATGGTGGCAGCCGCCACTGGCTTATATGGTTTCTGTAAAGCAATTAATAGCTGAGAACAACCCTGAGGTCTCAGTGAACTTGTACATTCCTCATACACCTTTAAACATTGCACTACATATAATTTCTCATTATCAGGAAAAGCATTGTAATCATATGAAAAGAAACTCCCTCGGGAGTAAATACTCTACCTGTAACGTTAAGAGCTCTTACGTCCGAGGAACATCTGCACGCTGACAGGCATAGCAACATAGCTAACTTGGCAGATAACTGCTTTCTAGAGAGGAGATTGTTAGTAGGCCAACGGTTGAATAAGGAAATGACCAAAGAAACATCCCACAGACCCGTATACTTGGGTTTAGGTGGGTTAGTGACTTGAATGCCTTTAAGACGCTTGCATACGACCGGATGCATGCCAACTGGTTTCCCGTCCACCAGCTCGTGACCCGCTGAAATGGCCAATCTAAAGTTATTGACCAAGCGATAAGCAAGGCCCTCCAAAGCTTTATCCGAGAGAAAATTTAACACGTGGGGTAACTCAGCCCCCACGGGATCCAAATGCCGTTCCAAGCACCAATCCACCCAGTTTTTCCAGGGCGAGGAATAACGTTTCCGAGTTGAAGGAGCCCAAGCCTGTTTGATGAAACTCCTGGCATGTGCCACTGTTGCCGGAAAGCCTCCATGTCATCAGCGTGAGGTGTCCGTCCAGAATCATTGGATGACGTTCCTTGAGAGGGCCCAGGAGTAGCGATGTCGACTCAGGGAGCAACCTGGGAAGATCGCAACCCCACTGTAGCAACATTGGAAACCAAGGCTGGGATGTTCACCACGGTGTCACCAGGACTATCTCTGCCTGTTGTTTTATTACCTGTGTCAGCACCCTGGGAATCAGAAGGAATGGGGGAAAGACGTACTGAATCGCGCCCGACCAATCCTGTAGGAATGCATCAGTCGCCATTGTCATTGGGTCCGGCCACCAGCTGAAGAAGTGTGGAATTTGACACGTGAGCCTGGAGGCAAACAGGTCTATCTGGAAAGGGCCCCAAAGGCTCTGTAGCCACTGAAATATTTTGGGGAGCAACTTCTAGTCGCTGTAATCCCTTAGATGTCTGAAGTTCCAATCCGCCACTTGATTGAACTGGCTCGGGATGTATTCCGCAATCACCGAAATCTGGTGGTTGAGACAATAGTGCCAAAGTCCTTGGCTATCTCGACAAGAAGAGACAACCTCGTGCCTCCCAATTTGTTGATATACCTCACCGCCGACACATTGTCCATGTGGAGGAGGATGCAGCAAGAGGTCTGCTTCGGGATGATGTCCGAATTGCGAAGGAACCCACAAGGAGCTTCAGGCAATTGATGTGCAGGGACAACTCTTGCGGAGACCATCGTCCGCCTATGGAGATGTCTCCGCAGCGCACTCCCCAGCCCCAGCGGCTGGCGTCGGACTCTATAACTACCTCTGGCTGAGATCCGAAGATAGCCCTGCCGTTCCACGCCTCTACGTGGCCCAGCCACCATTGAAGCTCGGTCCTTACTTTCTGAGTTAACGGAATGGAGTCCGTGTAGGACAAGCCCTTCTGGATATGTTGGTTCTTCAAATGTTGTAAGGCCCTGTAATGACGAGGGCCTGGGAAAATGGCCTGAATCGAGGAGGTCAAAATTCCCACCAACCTGGCTATGGCTCTGAGCGAGACCATCTGTTTGCTCAGTAATGCTAGAATCTCCTTCTTGAGATCTCTCAACTTTGTCTTGGGAAGGCATAACTGTGCTGTCTGCGAATGTATCGTGAAGCCGAGAAAGTCTATCATCTGCGTCGGGAAAAGAACCGATTTAGAAAGGTTTATTACAAATCCCAAGCCCTGCAGAAGTGTCGTCGTGAGTTGTAGATGTTGTAGAAGGATGTCCGGACTCTGAGCCATAAGTAAAATGTCGTCCGGATATATGATTAGTCGCATACCTTGTTCCTGCAGGTGTGCTACAACCGGCTTCATCACCTTGGTGAAGCACCAAGGAGCCGATGAGAGCCCGAATGGAAGGGTGAAATATTCTTATCACTGATCGTTCCACCAGAATTGGAGGAAGCGCTGGTGAGGAGGAAAGATAGGAATGGAGAGAGAGGCGTCTTTGAGATCTAACCTGACTAGCCAATCTCCTTCCTGCAACAAGTCTGCTAGAAGATGGATCCCTTCCATCTTGAAATGATTGTAAGTAAGAAACTGATTGAAACCTCTCAGGATCAGGACTAACTTGTGTCCACCTCCCTTTTTCTGCACTAGAAAGATGTTGCTGGAAAAACCGTGTGGTCCCTGGTTGCATGGGGCTATCGCGTGCTTTTGCAGCAAGTCTGCAATTTCTTTGTCTATGAAACTGAATTCTTGTAGGGAAAAATGGAGTTGGGCGGGGAGCTCTAGCTGAAAAGAAGGAGAATAGAACTCTAAGTGAAAACCCATGATTGACTGCAACACCCACGCATCCTGAGTCAGTTTCTGCCAATTCTGGAGATAGTGTTGTGTGCGACCCCCCAAAGGTAGATGAGATTGGTCCGCTACACTCACCTGAAGGCTGTTGGGCTTTAAAGCCTGCTCTATTGCCACTGCTCTGGAATTGGCCTCGATTGAATCTGCGACGAGAGGGGTAGAAAGTACCTCCACCTGTGGAATCCCACTCCCCTCTGCCGCGTCAAAAATCGCCTCTTTGGGAGCCTTGATGGAAATTGCGGCCTGACGAGCAGCCCCTGCCTCTTCCGGCCCTGTTAAAAACACCCTGCTGGAACACCCTTTTAATGCCGGTATGAGCTTTTGTCGAGGGACGTAAAGGTGCCGACGTATTTGGATATGTCCTTTAAAAACCGCTCTCCGAAGAGATGTCACCGGCCAAGGGCCCGGGTTCAGCATTTGCCAGTTCAGTGAGATTATTGTCCATCCGTATTAAGAGCGAATTGCGCCTTTCCGCCGAAATTGCGCAGTTGGCGTTTCCCAGTAAGCATATTGCCCGTTGGGTCCAGCCCGCGAGGATGTCAGGGTCCACAGGAGAAGAATTGTCCTTGGCCACAAGGGCCATCTCCAGAATTTTCGCCATGGGGCCAACAACGTCCAATAACTTATCTTGACATCCGCGCCAAGCGCGGTCTATGCCTCTTTTCGGATCCTTGGAGAATTTCTTTAAGAAAGTGAGGAGGCTTGCGTAATTTCCGGCGTCTCTGCCACTTTATCGGGGATGTCCGGTCTAGGACATTCCGACCGAAGTCGGTTGTGCAACTCCCTAGAAAAACTCTTTCGGAGGTTTTCGTGTAGATAGTCCGCGACTTCAGGAGGCGGAGTCCAGTCCGAGGACCGGGGATGCATTATGTCGGAAGGGTCAAATGTAAATGGAGTATTTGGAAGCTCCGAAACTGACGGGGTGGATGTTTTTGCCCTTTTTGGTGGAGGAGGCTCCTTAAAAGTATCGGTGTCGGTGTCCGTGTCCGTAGAGGTGGTATCCGTGTCAATGTGCACCCTTTGCTTGCTTTCCGCCTTAGCACCAGCATAAGAGTGGTCATCAGCCGCACTGCTGGGTAGCGCCGACAGGGCTTGCGCATGCAGCCATTGTCGCCCTGCAAAAGTCCAGCAGAAGTCGAAGCTACAGATTTCCTTTTCTGTGGCTCCTTGCCATAGTCATGGCGCTTAGCAAAGCTCTCAAGCTGCTTCTTTATAGGACTCAAGGCAGCTGCCAATGCCTGGCGAACGGTCTGGGAACCGTGTTCTCAATGGCCTTATTAACAGATGACTGGACCGAAGCGTCAAAGGCCTCCACTAGATGATCCTCCATGACAGCCTCAGACTGTCCTTCATAAACCTTCTCCTCATCCTCATTAGGGTATCTCACCCAATCTTCCATGGCTCCCAGAGAGAGCAAGGTAAGTATTGTGAGTTCCGAAGAAGGTACAGATAGCACTACTTACTGGGAGGGGTCCGGGGGGGGGGGGGGTCAGCCCACTTGCATACTAAACCACAGTGACACTTACTAAAGTTTGACCCCCTCAGCAAAGCTGTAGTCGACAGGTCAGTGACCTATGTCAAATAATGAATACTAGGAGCGTGTGCCAACTCCAAATGGCAGGGATTATACAGCCAATAGGCGATCTTAATGAAATAACGATGGATCCGAGTAGCAATGCATGCAGGAATGCTTGCAACTTTGCGCCGATGGGCGTAGCCCAATTCGCGGCCCAAAACCCACCCAAAGGCAGCCCAATTGCATGCGCCTGAGGAGCGCACGTCGGCCGTGAGCCACTCAGGAAGACGGCGTAGGAGGGCGACGAGGGAGGCCCAGACGCCAGCGCTGTGAGCGCCTATACGGGACAATGCCGAGAAACAGCCAGGCTTGTGAATACCTCGGAACCACAAACAGGTCAGAGACCGCTCCGCTTAAAAACGGCTGCACGCGCGCCGCTCGCGTCTGAAATATGGAGCCCGGGCGGCTTGGAGAACACAGAGCCGTAGGGGAACACCCGCGGGAAAACTCCTGCTGCTCAAGGCAATCCGCCTAATAGTCTATAGCGCCAAATGCACGATATAACCACCAATAGAATGAACAATTATATAATGAGCAATCAGAAATAATTAAAAAGTAATGAACAATTACATAATGAGCAATCAGCAATAATTAACAGGTAGATAACCACAATAGGAACAGCATCGACAACGCTAATCCATTAGCATGTAAAGCAGATAAGGTACAGGGCACTTAACTCTTGCTGTGAGCAACAAAGAAAGAGGATTATGGGACTGTACAGACGGCTCTTAAGGGCTGTGGAGGCGTGGCTTATGAGAAAGCATCATGGGCAATGTAGTTCATTTAAACTAATTGTATGTTGTTATTGGCTGTTGTGATTTTGCAGTAAAGAATAGAGAAGCATAATCTGAAGCCTCCAGTCCTGTAATAGAATTGAGTTGTTGTTGCTTTAAACTGTCTGTTTATATCGTTAGCCAGCTGATGCATTTGATGCCTTTCATGTAAGTCTATGTCTGCGTTCTCAATTCCTGTTTACGTAAGACGTTTAATTTACGTACATTTCTACGTATTTGAACGTTCCGGTTTCCAGACGATTTAACTGTCCTGAAAAATTATCCAGGGACAACGTTTCTGGTAAACGAATTTTTCGATCAATCTCTTAAATCGTGTCACAATCAGTTTAGTGTGTTTATAGGAATATCAAGCTTCCCTTTTATCACGCTTTGGTTTAGCTTGATTACCCGGTCTGCAGCGTTTCACTCTTTCCGACCTTTCAACAACAATTGTTCCTGGTTTACGTATCGGTCTATTCGATTCTTCATTCACTGTCTTTATACTTACAGCGGAGGCCCACAGTCTGAGGCAATTTCAGAATGTTGGCATCTATTGAAGAGTAAGTGTCTCACCATCATGCAATAGCAACGCAGTTTTTGGATCTCTGTCCCAAATGCCGTATACATTTAGAAAAGGTATACTTTTCATTTTTCAATCAAAAAATATATTACTTTGCATGTGGTCTCTAAATAATAATATGATTCTTTAGTAAACCGGTGTCAATCCACCCATTTTATCTACAACTGCAGATTCCATATTATACTTCAGTGTTCCTCTGGCAAGTTGGCAGACACATAAACACCTGGTTAAGTCTATTCATAATTTAGACGAGGTATATACATCCTTTAAGCCAATTTTGGTTTATTGGGAGTTGATCTCTGGTTCTATTTTATCTTTATGATTTCTCCTCATACCATCTTTATCATTTTGTCAACCATACTTCATAGGTGAATGCCTTTTTTCTGATGGATTTGTTTCTGATGTGCCTGTACTGAATATATCTGTCTTGGTCACGGTAAGGAACTGGAATGTGCTTGAATCATCACCTATGTTCTCTTGATTTTTGACATCACAGTTTTTATTCTCTCTCTTCCTTATAATCATGTATTCTTCTTGTTCATTCACTTTTCCATTTTCTGCACTGCAGTATTCTAAAATATTTCTTATCCACACGCTTTCATCCTAGTCATGTTGCTAGTTTCGCTGCTAGTGTTAGAGGGTTTAAAGTATCTACTAGTTTGTTGGTTTATCAAGACTTAATGTACTTCTTACTTTCAGTCATTATCTTCCATGTGGCTTTCCTGATGAAGGAAGCGTTATGCTCGCCGAAATGCACGCAGATATGTTGAAGAATCATCAATTAATGAATTAATAAGCCGCTATTGTGTATTATTGTGCTTTGTTGAAATTGTATGGTTATTGTTTTTTGTACTTCTTTACTATTATTTGTGATGTTGATTATTATTTCTTTTTTGCGATTGTCCTGACCTTTGCAGCTCTGGTACCTTCATTAGGGTACATACAGTTGGGCCGGCTGTATTTGACATGTATCAACATATCGAAGGCCTGGACTTCATTGTTTGTCATTTATGTGTTTACAATATTTGATATTTGTATTTATATCGTATTTAATCTTTTCAATAGCCTTTTTTAAATAATATTTTTTGTATTAATAAAATTAATTGTTAACTATAATGTGTAGTACATTGAGTCGATATCTATCTTCTTTGAGCTATGGTCTTATCTTTCCTTGTGACCAAGTAGTTGCCTAGGTATTGCTTTATTGAACAATTGTATTTTCCCTGTCCGAGCAACATTTATTAGTAGCAGGGGGTCTCTTTAATTGCATTACATAGGTCATGTGTTCTAAGGTTTTTGCAGTTAGAGAGGCTGCCTGAGGGAGGCTCTTTCGCGTTACAGGACGTGGCATGTAATGGTGAAACTTTCGATGCAGGAGGGTTCCCTTCATTGGGGGAGTATTTATATAGGAAGTGGGTTATAAGTCCTGCTGTTGGGGCCTTTTGAGGCTAATTCGGGGCGAAGGCTCCCAGGGCTGCGTTCTGTGCACTTCTTAGGTTTTGAGGTGTTTCTGGGGTCGGGGTGGTATTCCCCTCGAGACAAGTTCAAGATGCTGAGAAGGCTTCTTTTTGGTCATCCTGTTTGTTACTGGCTGGGGGAACAGTTGCAGGTGTTTCCTTCCTCCTTAGACTTTCTGCGCGCTGAGGTGGAGCCCTGGGCTTTTTGGGGTTGGGGTCTCGGGGTACGGAGGTGTCAGCTGGATGGCGTAAGGAGTTCTTTTGGCTTGTCAGCTTTAAGGACTCTCCCCCTCCTCTTTTCGCTGTTGGGGCTTGGGACCCTTACACCGCTAGTCGAATCCCCTACCTTCTTTTACCCAGGCCGCCTTGCGCCACTTGTCTTCCAGGGGCTTTCACCAGCTGGCTGATGGTCTTTGGATCTTTTGGGTCCTATGAGGCTGTTGTGGTCCCTGCCACTGCAGAGTGGTGTAGGGATGAGCTAGCTGCCCCCTTTCTGGCCATCCCCTGCCCTTCTGTCTCACTAGAGGCGCTGGTAGACCGTCTCGGGCTGCTAGATAGAGTTATGTGTCTTTATAATCCTTGGATCGAACATTCAACTCTGGTGAAAACCTGGTAGCACTGCGGGGCTCCTTCGGGGTCTTCTGGACCTGTG
Source organism: Lissotriton helveticus (assembly GCF_964261635.1). Classification (NCBI taxonomy): domain Eukaryota; kingdom Metazoa; phylum Chordata; class Amphibia; order Caudata; family Salamandridae; genus Lissotriton; species Lissotriton helveticus. The sequence continues at coordinate 1,765,623,204 of NC_136065.1, forward strand.
GACTGCAGCCAGCAGGGGTCACAATTTGGTAACCGGGGTTTAGTAGGCATCAATGAGCCGTGACGGTTTGGAGATAGGCCACATCTGGAACGGGTTAGCAACACGGGCGGGGCCTTCTGAGTACGGCCGCCGCAAGCCACACTCAGCACTAGCTGGGACGCTTCCAGCGGGGCTCTGGGCTTGCTCTTCCACAACCTGCTAAGACAGCTGCACCCCTGATAATTTGGATGCTTTTGAGCATCTTTGGTGATGCATTGCAGGAGGGAAGGGGGGATAACACCCGGCAACCTACGATACAGGCCACTTGCTGCTGACTGGCACCAAAAGGCTCCCCCTCAACCTCTGGCACCCTAGTGATGGAGCAGGGTTTTAAGAAAATAGAACCTAAGTAACATTTACTAACAGTGTGCTTTGAAATTAACGTGCACAAACACGAAAACACGGGGAAATACTTTGCGCATTTATGCGCTAATGCGAAGACTAATGCATGCCAGACTGGGGGGCATTTGCATTTTACTTTTTTCAATAACATAAAATAATGCTTTTTTTGCACATTAATGCTCTTGCTAGGAATATAACGTGGGATAGTGCAATAGTGGGTGGTAACCAGTGAGAAAAATATTTTGTCAAATTAATAATGTCTGTGTTCTGTTCATTGTAGTGAAACGAGTATGAGCCTATATTTCTGCATGCCTGCAGTGAGTTAAAGAAACAAATTTGAATAAATAAACTGAAAATCGAGCTCTTTGAGAGAATGGCGAAGGCAATGGGTGATAACCTTCAAAAAATATGTCTGCCAGGTAACGGAAGGATGGACATGAGAAGAAGAGGAAATGTACAAACTTCTTCCGCCGAAGCAGCAGAGATGAACACTGAAAGTGTAGAGACTTGAAACATGTTACTTGCTGGAGGAAGTGTGTATTCATAAAACATGGTTAAAGTAATGCAAAATGTGTAAGACAAAGAGCGCTATGAAATTATGAACTTGAGCCAGTGAGAGACTGAGTTTCTGTAAATGTTTCAACAAGTGTGGGTTGGACATGTAGGTTTTAGGGTATAATTGAGGTGCTCTTGGGGGTGTGGTGGTCGCGGTTTGCTAGAGCTTAGAGGGAGATCGTCGCTGTCTGTCGGTTTGCTAAGGCCTACCTGTTTCCTGTTCTTGTCCTGTATCCAGTATTTTGATAATCTTTGATCTCTGAATCTGTCTCAGGGGAACCCTGCTATCCCCGTGGCCAGGGGGTGGAATTTCTCTCTATTTCTTTAGGTTAGTATTGCTAAATTATTAGTACTTTGCATAATAATTTGAGATTTTATTTTATCTCTGTAACTACTGTCTCTTTGCTTATCCACTCCTTTATTTGCATTTATTCATTTTGATATGAGTTTGACACTGTTTGCTTTGATACATTTTCTCTCACTCTGTGATTAATGCATTGTTTGCCTTGTGAATCTGTACACTCCTATTTTCTACGTTATTTGGTGATAAACAATATTAACCTTACACTAAGTTTGTGGTTAATTAGTAATATAGATAGATAGATAGATAGATAGTACTTATTATTACCATCAACTTCTCAACTTTAGGTCCATCAACAAAAGGAAAGGAGTTGATATGCAGGCTCAGTTAGGTATTTAGAGTATTAGATATGAGTCTGTATAATGAACAACTGATTGCCTGTGTTCTAAGTCTTGAAACTCACTGCGTCTTTCAGTGGATCTTTGCATGTTGTTTTGGGTAAATGTGTATGGGCCTGTATTGTTGTTATTATTGATTTTTGATCCCTGATTGGCGCTGGATTACTAGCGACAGCAGCAGAGTGAGGGTGGGGGCAGGGAGTCTGAGGCCAGTGGGCCAGAAGCTGCGGCGGTGCACACCATGGACCACTGCACTCACCACTGGCTGTTGACCTCTGTGACTGCTGTGGGCCACCGCTGACTCAGAGCACAGTCCTGGGTCTTGGCTCTGGGCTCCACAGCTCCGGCTCCGTGGCTCCCAGCTCACTGCTTGCAGCATTGGCATCAGCGTCTCATCAGTTCAATCACCCGGAAACAGTGCAAGCTCTAGCGGAACCCCACACTAAACAGGATCAGGAGCGCAGTATAAAACAACTAACCTCTGAGGACTGGCGAGGTGTGTACTTTTTCAAAATATCCTTTACTTGTTTGGAGAGTTTTTCCCATTTTTTTTTCCTGTTTAGGGAACTCCAGCGGTGCTCCTAACAATTAGGACAGCATATGGTTGGCCCATAACTAATATGAGTTCCTCTTGTGGCACAGCTCTGCTCTTTTCACCAGTGGCCTCCAAGGCCTTTGTTTGGTCAGATTAATTTATCTGTGCTGAGGCTCGACCATCAGAAACCTGGTGCTCTCCCTGACCCTAAATGGAGAGTGGGAAATTTAGTTTGTCAGATTGTGCATCTGCCGCTTTTTGGCAATTGCCAAGCATATACAAAACTCTCAATGTCATCCTTTTACAAATTATAAAGTACTATAACATTGAAAGCCTATAATGCAGCTTTAGTTGCTGATTTCGGACAGTTTATAACTTCAACCTCTTTTGCTAGATTAGTACCAAACATTCCAAAAATATTTTAGCCACTCTTCTTATTTTGCCAAGATTGCTCAAAATGTTGTAGGTGGACCTAAAAAAGATATATGCCATTCAAACGTTCATTGGATTTGATCAGCATTGTGCATCTCAACATGGCTCTACAGAACGTCTGCAAATTTACTTTGCACTCAGAGTTTAATTCTACCTCTGTTTTAATGCTCACATTCTGACCTTTCTGAGTTTTTATTTGAAGGCCAGAAAGCTTAATCCTGCTCTGGATTTGAATACAATATTCTGAAAAGATGCACTAACTAACCAATCAATTCTGGACCATGAAGTCTTTCCTTTCATGGGAAGACACAGCCCCCTACCTCTTCAAGTTGATTCCCTCCTTTATGTTATGTAAATTGGGATTTGTATAGCGCTTAATACCAACAGGTCTCTAAGCGCTAAAACCCACCTCATCTCCTACATCAAATCTCAAGTGTCACGTGTCAGACACCAATCTCAACCAGGCACACCACTCACCTCCGTGAGCCTCCTTCATCACCATCATGATGACACAACTCGCTCTCTCCCTTGCTAACCTTAAATCAGCTTTGTTCTCCCCCAATCAGACAATTTCTCCACACTTAATCAATCACAATGCCATGTGCACTATGCAAAGAGAAAAATATGACCCTCATCCTTATTGACCAAGCTGCTATCTGTCTAACAAGGAGATAAAGAACTTTATTGAAGGTTCCAGCAGCCATTTCTTACACTCTACCTCAGTCATCTTTATCATTGACTCTACTGGCAACTCCTCAGGTAGGGCCAATCTATCAACTGCTGCTATCCCAACTAGCTTTGTTATTCACTTGCAAAGAGGAGTCAATCATAGTAATCTCATTGGGATTCAATTGTTGTAAGTCCCCTATTGGGCCCACTGTAGTTTTTTCCCTATGTTAGCGTAACTGCACACATAGTAGGCCGCTTTTGCTTTGCACACATTACAGAGAAACACACTTGTTTTTGTGCCACACTGGTATTTTTTAAATAGGCTGCACATGTTTTAATATTTTAATCTTTCTGTTGGGATTCGGTATGAACAGCTCATGCAAGGCCAAATAACAATGTGCCCTGTTTTTCTGTGGTCGGATACTAATACCTAGACATAATAGAAAAATCCAGCTGCTGTGTTTGTTAACAAAACAACTCTTATAATATGACAAGACTTGTCGTTCCAAAACAGAGAGGAGCGAAGCTTGCAGAGAAAAGGGTCCTGAGATGAAGAGCTGCTTGTCTGAGATGTAGACCAACTGATTATGATCCTCAGGTATGGGGCCCGCCGTTAAACCGAGAGATCATTAAGATATAGTGAGACATAGTGAGATTAGGCTTAGGAAAATGTGTCATTCGCTATGACAGGCCTTTCCATTGTGTACAGTTTATTAATCATGCTAATCACACTGTTGACCTGTATATGCTTTTAAATTGCAGCACAGTTGCTTCCTGATAGCGCATGATAGTTTCAATAAATACTGTGACACGTATAGGTGAGAGAACGAAAGGTGACAGATGGCCTGTTACCACAACCCCTCAGAGGCTTCAAGAGTGCAGTGTTCTGGGGTGCTAACTTACCTATCACTCTGGAATGTTAAAAGGGCAGGTAAAGCACTATGAGTTAGTCTGGCTTTGGGCCCATGGGTACTGGGGTGGTATAGTGACTAAGGGCCCGATGTAGGTGGCCATTTACCGACCGGTAACGGCCGATTTCGGCCGTTACCGACCGGTAAATAGGTATTTGTGATGTAGGGTCCCAATTTTACCGATTCGGTAAAATTACCGAATCGGTAAATTTACCGAATCGGTAAAATACCGAATCGGTATTTTTACCGATTCTGTAACTTGCAGATGTAGGTGGGACTCTTGAGAGTCCAAAGGCCTTATAGATTCGGTATTTTACCACCCAATTCAATTGGGTGGTAAAATACCGAATCCACCTATGCCATGTGACAGACAGACATGCCCGTAGGGCATGTCTGTGTGCCACATGGCACACATGCCTGTATTTGGGGTGAGAGGGTGTCAAAGTGACACCCCCTGCACCCTTGCTGAAATCGGTATTTACCGAATCGGTAAATACTGATTCGGTATTGCCCATTGATTCCTATGGGCTTCAAGGCCCATAGGAATCAATGGGCAATACCGAATCGGTATTTACCGATTCGGTAAATACCGATTTTTACAGATTCGGTAATTCAATTACCAAATCTTCCTAAATCTCTGTCCTTCATATTTACCGATTCATAAATACCGAATCGGTAAAATTCGGTATTTATGAATCGGTAAATACGATTTTCCTACATCTGGCCCTAAGTCCCTACAAACCGATGTTCTGTGATCCCAGGCATAGTTTTGTTCGTAAGCAGAAGCCCTGCAACAAAATTAGAACTTCTGTCTGCACTGTTCATGTAAAGAGTGGCCTGGTCTCTCTGTTGCCTTCTACTCAACTATAGATCAGCTGTGAAACACAAACTAGAAACTGCTGACACAGTTGTCAAGCAAATACTAGATCTTCTAAACCGCATATCGACGTAGTTTACCAACTCTTTTCACAATCTCATGAACTGCTTCCCCTGACTACTTTATTCTGCATTGTTACCAGGAAACCTGGTCGGGCAGTGGAGTAGTTGTATTTTAAACAAAAAGGCAGTTTCCACTGGATATTGTGCATCCATTCACTCCATGATTATGGAGATCAAAATGGTGCAAGTCTCTCTGATCAAGCTAAGTGCCATCTACCATCCTCTGGGAGATTGTCTGAATTTTACTGGAGTGTATAGGGCATAATATTTATTAATTCATCCTGATTCTAAAATATTTTTAGGTGATTACAATCTCTGTCAGGGGATTGCCTGAATCATAGTGCAGTTAATATGTTCTCTTCATGCTTCTCTTTTACCAGCCTCACCTATCCCTGCACCAAACCAACCAATATTAAAGGTTCATTGCTGGACCTCATAATTTGATAATTTTGAATGCTTACATGATCATCTCTGATAATCTAATCCCTGTGGTTTGGTTGGATGATCATCTTATCCCCTTCCCTCTAGTTGTAACTCCTAGCAAGACCCATAGACAAATGTGAAAAGGCTAAACCTGGTTTCTGAACACTAAGAACCTCCACAAACTAAAAACACTTGATTTTAACAACTTTCTCAATCAGTTATTATGACTACAAAACCACCTCCTCCTCCAGACTGAATGAATGCATATATGAAATTCTGAATGACTAGCCACTCGTGAAACGTGAAAAAGTATTTTATTGTTCTATTATTTAAAATCATTACAATATACTAACAATTAAAAAAATTATCTAAAAAAACAAATACGTTAAATTCCCTGACCAGCCACTCTTTTGAGCAAAAGGAAAAAAGCCCAGACCCTTTGTTCCTTAGTTCGCTAAAGAGCTCTTTCAGGAAAATAAATTACTCTGAGCTCTGGTAAACTAGTGGAAGCAATCCTCTTCCAGCCTTAATCTCACGACTGCTGGAAGTTTACAAGAAGAATATTACCAATTCCAAGTCCTCCCACATTACATCTGTGAGCAACTGGGTTGTTGGCTAAAGAGGGTGAGAGTACTTCTCAAGCAACAGCCACCATCCCCGTAAGGGTGAACCACTACCGTCACCACATTAACCTATGCTTAACCTCCTAGTAGCTTTGCAAAAAAGCAGTCAGGATTAATTTAGAGGCTATATGAAAAATATTTATGATGCAACAATGTCTCGATGGGCGTCAATAGAAGGGCACAAGGTAAAGGGTAAATTAATTACACAAAAACATTTAGTCTAAACATTTTGATTAAATGTAGTTATATTATCAAAAGTGGCATAGAGCTATCCTTCATGGGTTATAATGCAGCATCAACCATGCTTTTGAAAATGTGTATTAAGTGGAAGGTGAACACATTGTGCTTGTGAAGAAATTTTTAGATGGTGCAAGTGAAACACATGAAAAGGAGAAGAAAAACAACATATTCGAAATTGTTTGAACAGTTTATGCACAAGTTATTTCAATACAAAATAAATGCAAAATCATGTCATAATTATAAGTCCAAATGTAGCTTATACCTGTCTACTGCTTTTCGACCTTAATGACTAGAGGTCATCATCAGGACAAGGGTTGCACAAGGTAGATGACTTCTTCCTTAAATGAAAGATGAAAATGCATTTTTTAACCATGGTACTGATCGAAACTGGATCAAAGCAAGAGAGCATAAGAGATGTGTTGTTGATACCACTAGTGATAATCAGATAAAGAAACGTCTTGATAATTAATTTAATTAATGCCTGTGAATGCACCCACGAAGAAGTTAACTCGCAAAGGCCCAGACGGACCATAGTGAGCCCTCTCCCTTCTCCTTGGTGACCAGCAACGCTGACCCCGACTCAAGCTTGTACACTCACCAGTGGAATCCCCTCCACATGAGTGTATTCTTGGGCATTAATATGTTTAAGCGGGTAGGGTTGCAAGAATTGTACAGAGGGTGGAGAGGACCTGTGGAAGCAGGCCAGGTATTTTTTTTTACCAGGGAGGAAATGCCATTTTATTAAGGTTCCTTGATTACTCCTGCCCCTGCGTACAGTTGAAAGCAGGGACAGATGCTTTTAGTACCTAAAGATAACATCAATTTATAGATGAGTAACAGTAAACCACAGGAATTCTGAGTGACGTCAAATAGAAAACAAGATTCTGACTCTCGAGGTGGAAAACATTCCTGTTATTCACATTTCCCATTCCCACAGCTGCTATTCCCACACTCTCCTTTAAACTGTCTTCCTAAATGATCTTACCTCGCAGCAGTGGAAAATAAAACGTGTTTTGACTGCTATGAATAAACAATGGCCACTGTCATGCCAATGTACTAGTTTATTTCTATTAAATAGGTATAGGAACCATATGCAACAAAGCAGTGTACATAAGAAGGGCCACTGAAATTACCCCATTCTGTGGATGCAGCATTTTCTACATATCATGGGTTTGCCTCATTTGTCACATAACACATTATCTCCTGCTTAATCTGCTGATTGTAACAAAAAAATAGCTTCAGCTCAAAATGATCTATTGCACAAGAGAAGGGCCTTTGCAAGGCTTGACCTTTCAGTTGCTTACTGCTGTGTTTTATCTGTTAAACTGGTATTGAGCAGGTGAAAAGTTTGCTCAGCCAGTGTTAACATATGTATAAAAAACTAAATAACAAAATATTATCTCTAAATGTGATGCATTATACCACTTAATGTGTCTTTTCTTGCTGCATAATTTAATCAACCCTGATGCATAATTATGTCCTCCTGCATAATCCCAGTGGCTATGCACACGAGTAATCTTGAATAAAGGAAATATTTATCACTTCTGGGTTCTGAGTTAGATCATAGCGTGGCTGTTGTTGTCTATTTGTTGTCAGTAGCATAGCAAGGATGCCAAGGGCCCTGGGGCAAGCAAGGAAAATGTCCCGTTTGACTGCTGTCTGTATAATAAAAAACAGCAATTCAGGGTTCAATGAGCGCCTCAGGCCTCTGGGCCCCAGTGCCACTGCATCTGCTACCCCAATGGTAGCTATGTCCCTGTGTGATGTCACTCACAATCCCTCTTTTCACAGTTAACCATCTATAATTCTATATTTTCTCTACTCTAAATGGCCCCTTTAAACAGATTGGAAATACAGGGCCTGCAGTCACTCCATTTGGCTTAGTTGATATTCACGATGAACTGACCCATCCTTCAAAAAACTTTGTTAAACTCATCAGTCTCTTCCTCCCACCTCTGCAGATTTCCGTCTGGTCCTTCGCGGGAGAAGCAAAGAAAGTGTTAATAATTGTATTTGTGTTTAGTTCATAAAACATTCTACCAGGCGCGAGCCCTGGAGAGCTGTGTCCCACTTCATGGAGGCGTCCAGGCTGTCATCAGTTAGCAGGAGAATAATTTATCAAAAAGCAACTGGGGAGTTGTCGAAATTGAAGGGCTTCGTGACAGTCCCGAGTTCGGAGTCACGTGGGAAACGTCTTGCATGACAAGAGGTCTTTGTTGTTGTTGACGTTCTGTTTTCTGTTCAGTGAGTTTGATCGGAAATGCTAGTTGGGAAGCTGAGGGTGGAATTTAGTTTTGTGGAACCTCATGCTCAGCAGCAGGGCCAGTTTCTACACTTCGCCACAACAATGGGTTCCGTCCCTGAGTCATCCCATTATATTTGCTGGCTATTGATCAATTTATATTACCCTTGGTCTTTGTGGAAGGTCCTGAGAGCGTTGAGGCCTCTTACCAGTGTGTTCTTGACTGAGCAGTGGCGCATGCGCCGTATACTTCCAGGTTAGCCTGGGCTCGCGCTCGACTGCAGTACTTTCGCTACACATATATTTAAACAGAAAACGAGGGGGTGATATGGCAGCATGGAGGAATGGGCGTAGGCGACAGAGGCCTTGCTTTGATAATAAAGAAATAAAAAATAAAATATGTGTGCTATCACAGCTGTTTCTAGTAATAGTTTGGAGCAATATTTAATGTGCACATAGCTAGTTCGTATGATCTGATACTAAGCAGACATTTTGGGAAGAGCTATTTTGTGCATGACACCGTAGAGGTGTGCAAAGTAGAAAACATATGGAAAATATTGCATCTTACCAAAGTTTGATAAGATGTTGCTGTCACATCTGCCTTAATATATGTTACAGTTATCATCATTTCATTCCAACAAGCAGCTTCTGCATGGCTCATTTGGGCCACTGCTCTGAAGTAAGGAAGCGCCATGTGGTGACAGCCCTGCCATATTTAGAAATCCCAGCAGTCAGGATTGGTGTTTAGAATCGGCACCAAAGCAAACCCATCTATCAGTGAATCTCTGCTCAACCCACGTTGCTATGGCACAAGCAAGCAATCCCCAGAGACATGTGTGCTAAATTAAAGCAGTACCAACAATTATAAAGTAAAATACACAACATAAAGAGTTCCCAAACCAATTTGGGAAATGTAATGATCAAAAGGACTCCAATAATATCAAAATAGATTACAGGGACCAAGAGATAGGGATTTTTAAGGCAAAAAGCACCTAGAAAAAAGTCAACAACAATTTGTGGTCGCCTGGGACCTAGGCATAATACCTAGGCATAATTTCATGCCGACCGCAATAGAGTGGAGGGCAGATACAGCAAGGTAGTTGTCCCAGTCAAAGTTTTAACCTTCAGACTTGGTCTCCAACTGCTGGTGAATCTTCTTCCTGTCAGTCCTACAGCCCCTAACTCCTCAGGGCAGTCTTCTGGGCACTGTGTCGCTCTCTAGCAAGGTCTCCTGCAGGGTCTATGCCTCTTTAGTAAGCTGGTCCCTCTTGGATTCAGAAGTCTTTCTGTTTTTTTATCTTTGAAGCAGGTAAACAGGTTGGCACTTGAAGAGCACTACCTGTCCCTGAGTGCCGGTAGGATTCAGGGGTCCTTGAGCCCTTCTGTGAGTCCTCTTCTTCAAACAGGAGTCAGAAGTCAGGATTCATCTTCCAGCTGGGCTGCCTTCTTCAGATAGAGCCTTCTCAGGTCCAAAAATATTCTGAGGAGGTGGCAGTGGAGGTGCCAGATTTATTCACTTGCCAGTGATTGGAGGAACTTCACAGCCCCATCATCACATTTTTTTTTAATGTCCTGCTTTTGTAGCACTTCCTCTTTTCCTTAATGTAAAACTACCTATGAGCCCCTGTTTTAAGATTGTGGGATCCAGCTGCCAGCAGACAGGCCTGTATTCAACTTCCTGCCTACTCCCCAACCTAATATGGTTAAAGCTAACCTTGACCAGTTGAGTCTTCATGTTCTAATTGGAAATATCTGGAGAGTCCAGCTGCATGGCATGGTTACTCCCCAGGTCTATGTTCCACTGTATAGTCCATCCCCTATAGGGAAATGGACCACCTCAAAAGTTTGGGGGGTTTCTCCCTTCATCTGTTTTAGCCTCAAGAGGGGCTTATGGTCAGTCTGAACAGTGAAGTGAGTGCCAAACAAGTATGGCCTCAGCTTCTTCAGAGCCCAAACCACAGCAAAAGGCCTCCCTCTCAATTTCTGACCAACGTTTCTCTCTGGGAGTCAGACTTCTGCTAATAAAAGCTATTGGCTGGTCCTGACCTTCATCATTCAATTGTGATAACACAGCCCCTACCTCCAACTCAGATGCATCTGTCTGGACAATGAATTATTTGGAGTAGTTAGGACTTTGCAGAATGGGAGCAGTGCACATGGCCTGCTTCAGGTCATCAAATGCCTTTTGACAGCTAACTGTCCACTGAAATTTCTTGGGCATTCTCTTGGAAGTTAAGTCATTCAGGGGTATCACAATAGATCCATACCCCTTGACAAATCTTCTGTAGTGCCCATTCAGGCCCAAAAAAGCTCTGACCTGAGTTTGGGTAGTTGGAGCAACCCAGTCCATGATCGTCTGGATTTTGCTCTGCAATGGGTGAACCTGGTCTCCATCTACAAGGTGGCCCAGGTACACAACCTGACTCTGCCCTATTTGGCACTTAGTAGACTTGATAGTTAGGCCTGCTTTCTGCAGGGCCTCCAAAACATTTCTCAGGTGGACCAGGTGATCCTCCCAGGTGGAGCTAAAGACAGCAATTTCATCTAGATATGCTGCACTATAGTCTTCCAGGCCTGTTAGGACTTTGTTAACCAACCTTTGAAAAGTGGCAGGTGCATTCTTCAAACCAAAGGGCATCACCACAAACTGGTAGTGCCCACTAGTGGTAGAAAATGCTGTCTTTGGCTTTCCATCATCAGCTAGTTTGATCTGCCAGTAGCCAGCAATCAGATCAAATGTGCTCAGAAACTTGCCTGAGGCCAAAGTATCTATTAGCTCATCTGCTCTGGGTATTGGATGGGCATCAGTCCTAGTGACTGCATTGAGACCCCTGTAGTGTACACAAAACCTCATCCCTCTCTTACCACCCTGGGTGTGAGATTTATGTACCAAGACCACTGGACTAGCCCAAGGGCTATCTGAGGGTTCAATAATTCCTAATTCCAACATGGACTTCATTCCTGGTACAGTCCCTGACATGGTCAGTTTGCCTGTAAATCTTATTTAAACAGGCAGACTGCCCCCAGTGTCCACTTCATGAGTGCACCAGGTAGTCTGACTTGGAGAAAGAGAGAACATATGTCTGAACTGATTGAGCACCTCTCTGGAATCAGCTTGCTGCTGAGCAGCGAGGCTCCCTGTCAAGGCTACACCATCTACTGACCCATCATCAGGGTTCTGTGAGAGCAGGTCAGGAAGTGGATCACTCTCTTCCTCCTGTCACTCATCAGTAGCCATGAGCGAGCAAGCCCATGTCTACCCTGTCAACATATGGTTTCAGTCTGTTGACATGAAGCACCCTTGGGGGCCACTGGGAGTTCCAAGGTCTACCAAATAGGTAAACTCTCCCTTCTGTTCAACAATGGTACGAGGGCCACTCCCCTTGTCCTGGAGGGCTGTTGGGCCATAGGCTTCAACACCCACACTTTCTGTCCTGGCTGATAAACAGTCAGCACAGCCTTTTGGCTGTGCCAGGCCTTTTGCAATTCCTGGCTAGCCTCAAGGTTTTTGGTTGTCTTTTTCATATACTCAGCCACCCTGGCGCAGAGACCAAGTACATAGTCCACTATGTCCTGTTTAGGGGGTTTGAGAAGTAAATCCCATCCCTCCTTAACCAGACACTAGGGACCTCTTACAGGATGCCCAAACAGAAGTTTAAAAGGGCTGTAACCAACCCCCTTCTGAGGAACCTCCCTGTATGCAAATAAAAGGCAGGGCAAACAGATGTCCCATCTGCACCTAAGCTTTTCTGGGAGACCCTTGAGCATGCCCTTTGAGCTTTTGTTGAACCTTTCAACTAAACCATTGCATTGTGGGTGATAGGGTGTGGTGAATTTGTAATTCACTCCACACTCCTTCCACATAGCAGTCAAGTAACTAAACATGAAGTCTGCACCTCTGTCTGAAACTACCTCTTTAGGAAAGCCCACCCTTGAGAATACTCCCAAGAGGGCCCTTGCCATCACAGGAGCTGTGGTGGTCCTAAGTGGAATAGCTTCTGGGTACCTAGTGGCATGGTCCACCACCACCAGGATAAATCTGTGCCCAGAGGCTGTTTGAGGATCCATGCGGCCAACTATATCAATCCCCACTCTTTCAAAAGGAACCCATACCACAGGTAGTTGTAGCAGGGGGGCCCTTGTTGTACCACCTGCCTTACCACTGGCTTGATAGGTGACACAGGAGCGACAAAACTCCTTAGTGTCTTCAGACATGTGGGGCTGATGAAAGTGCGGGATAATCCTGTCCCAAGTCTTGTTTTGGCCCAGGTGACCTGCTAAGGGAGTATCATGGGCTAGTGTCAATAGGAAGCCCCTGAACTTCAGAGGTGTTAGACTTGGCCCTTTTGGCAGGTTCACCCCTAAATGTTTTGCTTTTAAATGTGACGTGATACTCGTAGTTTTTGGCTTCTGCGCACTTTAGCACTGTGTCCCAGTGTGAGTGCATGTGGTGAGATTGGCCTGCCCTCCCATAGGAATGCATGGGGAATATGTGTGTCCATGGTAATTCCTGGTGTGAGAGGAGTGCAGGGACGAGTTTGGTATGTGCGAACTCGTGAGAATAAATGCTGCGCAATGGTGTGCGCAGATTTATTGTGTCTAGTGGAGAAATGCCACTTTTAGAAGTTGGCATTTCTGTGTGCAGTGAATGTGAATTGCCTGTCTGACTTGTGATTGACAGGAGCTGGCTGGTGTGCCTGGCTCCAGGAGCCAAGATGGGTCAACCCGGTGGTGAATAGAGAGATCTGCATGTAGATGGGTGGGAGGAGGTGCACCTGGGACCTGAATAGGGCTGTGCCTTCTCTACACAATGGTGGCTCCACTTCCTGTGGTGCGTCTGATGTCCTTAGCCTGTCCTGTGAATAGGGAGAGGGGCTGAGCAAAACAAAGTGCTTCAGAACCAGTTGTAACTGGTTCTCCCATTGGCCTACAGTTTGTGACAAAGGAAATGTGTGTATAAGAACGGGCTGTGACCCCATGTAAAATGTTCTCTTGATCCTGACTTGAGGGGGACCTGCTGTTGCTGCTGGGCACCAGGAGGAACCACCACTAGGGACTGCATCCCTGCTGAAGGGCCCTGTGAGCTGACCTGCCTGGGCCCAGCCCCTGCCCCCTTCATTCTGAAAAGCCTTTGTTCTACAGCACCTGTGAGCGCTTTATTTTCTGCAGAGGGAGAAGATCTGTAATCATTCCTGGGCAGAGCGCTCGACTTATGCCCTGGTGAGCGCTCAATTTCTGCCCCAGGAGGACTGCTGAGGGCCTGCAGCGTGATGCTGCACCGTGTGGAATTCCCCTGCTTTTGCGGCATTTTATTATTCCCTAGCGTGTGCCCACCCCACCAGGGACTTTGTGCTTGCAAAGACGGGCGCTTACCCCTTAGTGGCATCCTTTGCGGGTGCCCACCCCGCATTGAGAGAAGAAATTGACAAGCAAGTGCCCACCCCGTCTTGTCGCACCCGAAGAAAAAGGAAAAGACAAGCCCAAGCCGGCGCCCGCACCTGACGGACGGTGGGGCTGGCCAAGACAAGAGAGGAGCCTCGCTGGTTCCATTTCTGCTTCCGCCGGGTGGGAGGAAGCTGTGCAGAGTCTTGCAGGCGTCCCTGTGCAGTCTCGGTCCCAGGAAGGCAGACTGGGCAGAGGCAAACAGGCAGCATCAAGCGGGAAGCAAAGCGCGGCTCCCAGGTGGTAAAGAGAGCCACCCGAGAGCCCCATGTGTTGCTGCCCGGGTGAAGTGAGTTAAGGCCGGCAAAGGAAGCCCCCCGCAGCGCGACCAATGGATCTCCAAGGCGGGACCCCCGTAGTGCAGAGGAAGTCCCGCCGGCAGCCTCAGCACAACCAGGAGAAGAGGCAGCCGCACCGTGTCCGCCCGAGCCCCCACGACGCGACCGAAGCTCTGCCGACAGGGGAGAAAGCGGAGGAGTGCTGTTTGATGAGAGCCAGTGAGTGGAGCTCAACATAGTCCGTGTTGGGGGAGGCAGAGTCAGAGCTGCCCCATCTGGAAGCGGGCCGCTCCAACGCTGTTGAGCAGTTTCTGGAGTGCTCCACAGTTCTGTAGGGCAGGTTGTGTTCTTGTGGAGGCATAACTGTTTTAGAAACTGGGTGTATTTTGAGTGCCCACCGGGGCCCAGTATTTTACTTTTGGGTTAGGGGGTGTGTCGGGGCACAATGTCGGTGCCCGCCCCACCCCCCTCCCCCCTGTGGTCGCTCTAAGGACACATGGGGTGCCCAAGCATTCTTCTCCAGCAGTGGCAGCTGCAACGTGACTGTATTGGGGTAAAGAACCCAGTGGGGCTCACAAGGCACATTGGTGCCAAGGCTCATTTTTCTCCAGCTACCCCGGTTGGCAGTGGGCAGCTGCAATGTGTGTGCAGTTTGTTAGGACGAGTCCCAGTGAGGGACTAAGGGCGCAGGAGTGCCAGTGCCAACATTTCTACCGGCACAGCTGCCCAGCAAATAGTGGGCAGCCGCACGTTTAGGCCCGTTCTTTTGCGTTGTTTTTGGCTTCGTGCGGAGTCAGCCCTGACTATTTTGGACATAGGGCGTTGGCGCCCTGTGAGAGGCCAATTGGCTTGGGGACAGTCTTTATGTAGTGTGCCCTAGCTTGGGGCACACTGTTTATGTTTAAATGTGATGTCTAATGCGCAATGCCTTTATGCCTGTTCTATACCTCTAAATGTGGTATATGATTAGGAGGTTGTTTTGCCTAGTATGTTATGCTATTCGGTTTATGTTTCACTGCGTGACCTATGCCTAAGGTGGTTAGTATTGCGTAGTGTGTTCCTACCGTTTACCAGTGGTTACTGGTTGTGTTCTACAATTATTATTTTGCGCTACAGTTATTCTATGTTCTACATCCACTATTTCTACTAAGTGCTGATTCTGACAGTGGTCCATATCGGCCTGTCATGTGTATATAACCCCCTGTAAATACTGCCCAGTGCTGGTTGGCACAGTGTATATGTGTGATTATGATCTAATGTGTTTATGGTAATACAAAGGCTATTTTTATATATAACCTTGTGTGGAGTTCCTTTTTGTGGTGTGTCTAGTGTGTACACATTGCCTCCGGGATAAGCCTGACTGCTCGTGCCAAGCTACCAAGGGGGTGAGCAGGGGTTATCTTTGACATGTAACTCCCTTGCCCTGACTAGAATGGTGGTTTCTGCCTGGCTTTGGCGCAAGCCTTAGCCAACCAGAAATCCCATTTCTAACAAGAGGTATAACCAACCTCCTGGCTGCACCAGGCATGGGGTCTCTACTCACTGAATACAGGAGTCCATCACCCCAACATATCTCATGGGTTCCACTAGCATTCCCAGCAGCAGCCTGCTGTCTGAGGGGCTCAAGAGTAGGGCAGCTCAGCTGCTCCTGGCTCAGATCTGCCCTGGAAGGGCCCCCTGTCTCCAAGAACTCAACCTGATCAGGCTCAATCTCATCTGGGACAGTTCCTTCTTCAGGACTAAGATCATCTCCTCAAGAGACTGATCTGTATTCTGAGTTAGGGGGGAAGGCACTGCTTTAACACTACTGCTCCTTTTCTTGGAAGTCACCTTGTCCATTCTTCCAATCCAGGACCTGTTCAGTTTTTAACTTCTTGTCCTGTGACCTGTGCAGGGATATCTAACATTTCTGCATGGGTGCTGAGCTCCACTTCAGACTAAGATGAAGTCTCTAAATCATTGCCAAGCAAGCATTCAACAGGGAGGTCTGCACTTACCAGAACCTTCTTGAGGCCAGTTACCCCTCCCCATGGGAAATTAACAACTGCCATGGCATGGTCAGTCCTGACATTGCTAGCATTGGTCATTTGGTAAAGTTCACCTAGTATCAATCAATCAATCAATCAATCATATCATTTGTAAAGCGCACTACTCACCAGTGAGGGTCTCAAGGCGCTTGGGTGGGAATGCTGCTACTGTTTGAAAACCCAAGTCTTGTGGAGTTTTCTGAAGGGCAGCAGGTTTTGGGTCTGCCGTAGGTGGAATGGGAGGGTGTTCCAGGTCTTGACGGCGAGGAGGGAGAACGATCTGCCACCGGAGGTCGCTCTTCGGAAGCGGGGGACAGTGGCGAGGGCGAGGTCGGCAGAGCAGAGCTGGCGAGTGAGGGTGTAGGAGCTGAGTCATCTGTTGCGGTATGTTGGTCCGGTGTTGTGGAGTGCCTGTATGCGTGGGTGAGGAGCTTGAAGGTTATCCTCTTGTTGACCGGGAGCCAGTGCAGGTCTCTCAGGTGGGGTGTGATGTAGCTGCAGTGAGGGATGTCGAGGATCAGGCGTGCAGAGGCATTCTGGAGGCGTTGGAGCCGTCTCAGGAGTTTGGCCGAGGCTCCTGCGTAGAGGGCGTTTCCGTAGTCCAACCTGCTGCTGAAGAAGAGGGCCTGGGTGACCGTTCTTCTCGTTTCAGTGGGGATTCACCTGTAGATCCTGCAGAGCATGTGGATGGTGTTGAAAGCAGAGGAGGAGATGAGGTTATTATTATTATTATTATTATATTTGAGTTTGTAAAGCGCACAGATACCAGGGGTTTCCCGGCGCTAACAGAGAAAAAGAAGCAGGGAGACAGTAAAATGAGAGAGGATTAAGCAGAGAACAGCCAGGTTTTCAGGCCTTTCTGAATTTCAGGTAGCAAGTTTCAAAGCACAAAGAGATGGGAAGTGTATTCCAGAGTGATGGCGCCAGATAGGAAAAAGAGCGACCACCAACTCTGGTGCGTTTGAACCGGGGCACGGAGAAGGTGCCAAGAGAGGTTGACCTGTTTAGTCATCGAGAGGGTGGAGTCGAGGATGACCCCCAGGTTGCGTGCGTGGTCATGTGTGTTGGAGCGGTTCCCAGTGTGGTCGGCCACCAGGAGTCATCCCAGGCCGAATGGGTGGATCCGAGGATGAGGACTTCCGTCTTGTCCGAGTTCAGCTTCAGTCGGCTGTTCCTCATTCATTCAGCAACGGCCTTCATTCCTTCGTGAAGGTTGGTTGTGGCGGTGTGGGGGTGCTTGGTGAGGGAGAGGATCAGCTGGGTGTCATCGGTGTAGGAGATGATGTTGAGGTCGTGCCGATGTGTGACGTGGGCGAGCGATGCCATGTAGATGTTAAACAGAGTTGGGCTGAGGGATGAGCCCTGGGGTACGCCGCAGATGATCGCGGTGGCTTCGGAGCAGAAGGGGGGAAGGTGGACGTCCTGTGTTCTGCTGGAGAGGAAGGAGGTGGTCCAGTCCAGGGCCTTCTCTTGGATCCCAGCGATGTGGAGGCGTGTTCGAAGTGTGTGGTGGCAGACCGTGTCGAAGGCGGCTGACAGCCATGTCCAGGAGGGTGAGGGCCGCCGTTTCTCCGTTGTCCAGCAGGGACTTGATGTCATCAGTGGTAGAGATGAGGGCAGTCTTGGTGCTGTGGTTGCTGCGCAACCTGGACTGGGAAGAGTCCAGGATGTTGTTCTCCTCAAGGTGGCGGGTCAGTTGTTCGTTGACGGTCTTCTTGATGACCTTTGCCGGGAACAAGAGCATGGAGATGGGCCGGAAGTTCTTGAGGTCCTTAGGGTCCGCCTTGGGTTTCTTGAGTAAGGCATTGATCTCGCTGTGCTACCATCTCTCCTGGAAGGTTGCTGTCTCGAAGGAGGTGTTGATGAATTTCCGGAGATGGGGTGCGATGGGTGTGCTGGCTTTGTTGAAGATGTGGTATGGGCATGGGTCTGATGGAGATTCGGAGTGGATGGTGTTGATGTTGGTCCTGGAGAGCAGGCGGTTGGTGCGGATGGTGGTAGTGGGGGCATAGGTCTCAGTAGTTGTCGGGGCGGTCGTGGCATTGAAGCTGTCATGGATGTCTGCGATCTTGCGGTGGAAGAAGGTGGCCAGTGAGTCGCACAGGTCTTGCGAGGGTGGGATGTCGTTGGTGTTGGAGCTGGGGTTGGAGAGTTCATTCACGATGTTGAAGAGCTCTTTGCTGTTGTGCGCATTGTTGTCTAGGCGGCTAGGCCAGAGTCCATCTCAGAACCCAGGGTTAACCCTACTACACCCTTATCCAGAGTACCACCTCTTGGAGCTGAACTAGGGGGAACAGTTGCCTTAGGAGCAACGGTGGCTGGAGTTGAGTCTTTGGGCCTATTACAATCACTCACTACTCCAATGGCTGTTCTGCTTACAGATTTTGCACCATGGTTTCTTTTGGCCTTTTCTTTTGGATGATTGGGACTCCCCACCAGATGCAGATTTTTGGGGACCTTGAGAAGACTTCTGGTCTTTAACCTTTTCCCCACCCTTTCCCCATTCTTAGAATCTTGCTTCTTCTGGTCACCACCTTGGTTCTGAACCTTCTGCTTCAACCTGGTTCTGACCCATTTGTCTGCCTTCTTTCCCACTTTTTTGGGAGAGGTCAGATCAGAGTCCACCAGGTGCTGATGCAACAGCTGATTTTGACAATTATTAAGGATTTGCTCCCTCATAATTAGGTTGTACAATTCTGTGAAATCACACACCTTACTGCCAAGTAACCAGTCCTCCAGAGCCTTAGTAGTACAATCAACAAAGTCAACCCAGTTCTGAGTCTGAGCCTTTTGGGTATCTCTGAACTGTATCCTGTATTGTTCAGTGGTTAGGCCAAACCCCTCAATCACAGCACTCTTCAGGACTGTATAATCATCAGCATCCTCTTCTCTAACAGTGAGGAGCTTGTCTGTACCATTGTCTGCAACGGAGAGCCACAAGATAGCTGACCACTGCTCATAGGGGACCTTCTGTATTTTAAAGGCCCTTTCCAGTGCAGCTATCCATTTGTGAATGTCATCCCCACTCTGGTAGGGAGGGACAATCTTGTTTAAATTCCTATGGTCATGAGATCTCTCTCACTAGGGAAGTTACTGCCACCATGGGACTCTAGTCCCATCTTCTGTATAGCTCTTTGGAGTTGTAGGGCTTCCCTCTCTAAGGCTACTTGCAGTCTTCTGATTCTAACCTGAACTTCCTCATACTTCAGCTGCCTTTTTCTCTTCTCCTGGGAGTTGTCCCTCCTGTTAGACTGTTAGAAAAGACAGAGGTCCCTATAGATACACCAGAATGGTCAGACTCCACAGAGGGAGATCTGGGACTTCTAGGCATACCTCCAACTCTTCCTGGTGGAACAAAGAGAGGGCCTTCATGGCCTTCATCCTCATTTCCAAGAGGAGCTGCATTATCCAGGTCAGCATCAAAGGTCTGGTCCTGGTCATCTTCGACCCTGGGCCTTTCCTCATCTGCTGCCCCACCCTCTCTGTCTACCCCTTCAGGCACAGTGGCCTTTCTGAGATCATCCAACAGTAGTACCTCTTTGAGGCGGTGGGTGTTGGCACTTTTGCCTGTCTTCAATCTCCTAGTAGTACACAATGCTATCAGTTCTAAAAATGGGAATGTGTCATACTTGGATGCCAGTACAGTACTGACATCTGGTAGGGACCCACTGACTCCTGGCCATGAAGACATCACTAGTGAGGTGTGGTGTGCACACCTACCTACTCTAGTGTGGCCTACCAAACTCTCTTGAGTTGTAGAAAGGGTGTGCTAAGCCCTTGACATACAACTCTAAGTTCAGTAGAACCTACTGTATTTTAAGCTTGTATTATATGTACCTCAGGTACCTTTAGTGGTTTTCAGTTAGTCAATCACTTGAAATTATCTGGTAAAACAAAGGCAAGCTTGAATCCCACCGCTGCCACCAAAGTGAGAAGTTGCCCTGGCATATGCTGTCCACTAGTTATAGTGGGCACCTTGCACCAGTCCAAACAGCCCCTTAAAGGTGATAGGTTACAGACAACCTTTATTGAAAGCTACCCTAGTGGTAGCTATGGAGAGCAGCCTTCAGGCTACGTCTTGAAGGAATGTAAAGCAGTTTGTTTTACCAGTCTGTAATCTCTTGAATGACCAAATGAAAGGAGAACCCCACCAGGTGTATATATAAAATATATGTGTTTATTCTAAACACACCCTGCTGGTCTCTTTAGGAGGCTAGAGGTCCTTCGCGGGAGAAGCAAAGAAAGTGTTAATAATTGTATTTGTGTTTAGTTCATAAAACATTCTACCAGGCGCGAGCCCTGGAGAGCTGTGTCCCACTTCATGGAGGCGTCCAGGCTGTCATCAGTTAGCAGGAGAATAATTTATCAAAAAGCAACTGGGGAGTTGTCGAAATTGAAGGGCTTCGTGACAGTCCCGAGTTCGGAGTCACGTGGGAAACGTCTTGCATGACAAGAGGTCTTTGTTGTTGTTGACGTTCTGTTTTCTGTTCAGTGAGTTTGATCGGAAATGCTAGTTGGGAAGCTGAGGGTGGAAGTTAGTTTTGTGGAACCTCATGCTCAGCAGCAGGGCCAGTTTCTACACTTCGCCACAACAATGGGTTCCGTCCCTGAGTCATCCCATTAGATTTGCTGGCTATTGATCAATTTATATTACCCTTGGTCTTTGTGGAAGGTCCTGAGAGCGTTGAGGCCTCTTACCAGTGTGTTCTTGACTGAGCAGTGGCGCATGCGCCGTATACTTCCAGGTTAGCCTGGGCTCGCGCTCGACTGCAGTACTTTCGCTACACATATATTTAAACAGAAAACGAGGGGGTGATATGGCAGCATGGAGGAATGGGCGTAGGCGACAGAGGACTTGCTTTGATAATAAAGAAATAAAAAATAAAATATGTGTGCTATCACAGCTGTTTCTAGTAATAGTTTGGAGCAATATTTAATGTGCACATAGCTAGTTCGTATGATCTGATACTAAGCAGACATTTTGGGAAGAGCTATTTTGTGCATGACACCGTAGAGGTGTGCAAAGTAGAAAACATATGGAAAATATTGCATCTTACCAAAGTTTGATAAGATGTTGCTGTCACATCTGCCTTAATATATGTTACAGTTATCATCATTTCATTCCAACAAGCAGCTTCTGCATGGCTCATTTGGGCCACTGCTCTGAAGTAAGGAAGCGCCATGTGGTGACAGCCCTGCCATATTTAGAAATCCCAGCAGTCAGGATTGGTGTTTAGAATCGGCACCAAAGCAAACCCATCTATCAGTGAATCTCTGCTCAACCCACGTTGCTATGGCACAAGCAAGCAATCCCCAGAGACATGTGTGCTAAATTAAAGCAGTACCAACAATTATAAAGTAAAATACACAACATAAAGAGTTCCCAAACCAATTTGGGTAATGTAATGATCAAAAGGACTCCAATAATATCAAAATAGATTACAGGGACCAAGAGATAGGGATTTTTAAGGCAAAAAGCACCTAGAAAAAAGTCAACAACAATTTGTGGTCGCCTGGGACCTAGGCATAATACCTAGGCATAATTTCATGCCGACCGCAATAGAGTGGAGGGCAGATACAGCAAGGTAGTTGTCCCAGTCAAAGTTTTAACCTTCAGACTTGGTCTCCAACTGCTGGTGAATCTTCTTCCTGTCAGTCCTACAGCCCCTAACTCCTCAGGGCAGTCTTCTGGGCACTGTGTCGCTCTCTAGCAAGGTCTCCTGCAGGGTCTATGCCTCTTTAGTAAGCTGGTCCCTCTTGGATTCAGAAGTCTTTCTGTTTTTTTATCTTTGAAGCAGGTAAACAGGTTGGCACTTGAAGAGCACTACCTGTCCCTGAGTGCCGGTAGGATTCAGGGGTCCTTGAGCCCTTCTGTGAGTCCTCTTCTTCAAACAGGAGTCAGAAGTCAGGATTCATCTTCCAGCTGGGCTGCCTTCTTCAGATAGAGCCTTCTCAGGTCCAAAAATATTCTGAGGAGGTGGCAGTGGAGGTGCCAGATTTATTCACTTGCCAGTGATTGGAGGAACTTCACAGCCCCTTCATCACATTTTTTTTAATGTCCTACTTTTGTAGCACTTCCTCTTTTCCTTAATGTAAAACTACCTATGAGCCCCTGTTTTAAGATTGTGGGATCCAGCTGCCAGCAGACAGGCCTGTATTCAACTTCCTGCCTACTCCCCAACCTAATATGGTTAAAGCTAACCTTGACCAGTTGAGTCTTCATGTTCTAATTGGAAATATCTGGAGAGTCCAGCTGCATGGCATTGTTACTCCCCAGGTCTATGTTCCACTGTATAGTCCATCCCCTATAGGGAAATGGACCACCTCAAAAGTTTGGAGGGTTTCTCCCTTCATCTGTTTTAGCCTCAAGAGGGGCTTATGGTCAGTCTGAACAGTGAAGTGAGTGCCAAACAAGTATGGCCTCAGCTTCTTCAGAGCCCAAACCACAGCAAAAGGCCTCCCTCTCAATTTCTGACCAACGTTTCTCTCTGGGAGTCAGACTTCTGCTAATAAAAGCTATTGGCTGGTCCTGACCTTCATCATTCAATTGTGATAACACAGCCCCTACCTCCAACTCAGATGCATCTGTCTGGACAATGAATTATTTGGAGTAGTTAGGACTTTGCAGAATGGGAGCAGTGCACATGGCCTGCTTCAGGTCATCAAATGCCTTTTGACAGCTAACTGTCCACTGAACTTTCTTGGGCATTCTCTTGGAAGTTAAGTCATTCAGGGGTATCACAATGGATCCATACCCCTTGACAAATCTTCTGTAGTGCCCATTCAGGCCCAGAAAAGCTCTGACCTGAGTTTGGGTAGTTGGAGCAACCCAGTCCATGATCGTCTGGATTTTGCTCTGCAATGGGTGAACCTGGTCTCCATCTACAAGGTGGCCCAGGTACACAACCTGACTCTGCCCTATTTGGCACTTAGTAGACTTGATAGTTAGGCCTGCTTTCTGAAGGGCCTCCAAAACATTTCTCAGGTGGACCAGGTGATCCTCCCAGGTGGAGCTAAAGACAGCAATTTCATCTAGATATGCTGCACTATAGTCTTCCAGGCCTGTTAGGACTTTGTTAACCAACCTTTGAAAAGTGGCAGGTGCATTCTTCAAACCAAAGGGCATCACCACAAACTGGTAGTGCCCACTAGTGGTAGAAAATGCTGTCTTTGGCTTTCCATCATCAGCTAGTTTGATCTGCCAGTAGCCAGCAATCAGATCAAATGTGCTCAGAAACTTGCCTGAGGCCAAAGTATCTATTAGCTCATCTGCTCTGGATATTGGATGGGCATCAGTCCTAGTGACTGCATTGAGACCCCTGTAGTCTACACAAAACCTCATCCCTCTCTTACCACCCTGGGTGTGAGATTTAGGTACCAAGACCACTGGACTAGCCCAAGGGCTATCTGAGGGTTCAATAATTCCTAATTCCAACATGGACTTCATTCCTGGTACAGTCCCTGACATGGTCAGGTTGCCTGTAAATCTTATTTAAACAGGCAGACTGCCCCCAGTGTCCACTTCATGAGTGCACAAGGTAGTCTGACTTGGAGAAAGAGAGAACATATGTCTGAACTGATTGAGCACCTCTCTGGAATCAGCTTGCTGCTGAGCAGCGAGGCTCCCTGTCAAGGCTACACCATCTACTGACCCATCATCAGGGTTCTGTGAGAGCAGGTCAGGAAGTGGATCACTCTCTTCCTCCTGTCCCTCATCAGTAGCCATGAGCGAGCAAGCCCATGTCTACCCTGTCAACATATGGTTTCAGTCTGTTGACATGAAGCACCCTTGGGGGCCACTGGGAGTTCCAAGGTCTACCAAATAGGTAAACTCTCCCTTCTGTTCAACAATGGTACGAGGGCCACTCCCCTTGTCCTGGAGGGCTGTTGGGCCATAGGCTTCAACACCCACACTTTCTGTCCTGGCTGATAAACAGTCAGCACAGCCTTTTGGCTGTGCCAGGCCTTTTGCAATTCCTGGCTAGCCTCAAGGTTTTTGGTTGTCTTTTTCATATACTCAGCCACCCTGGCGCAGAGACCAAGTACATAGTCTACTATGTCCTGTTTAGGGGGTTTGAGAAGTAAATCCCATCCCTCCTTAACCAGACACTAGGGACCTCTTATAGGGTGCCCAAACAGAAGTTTAAAAGGGCTGTAACCAACCCCCTTCTGAGGAACCTCCCTGTATGCAAATAAAAGGCAGGGCAAACAGATGTCCCATCTGCACCTAAGCTTTTCTGGGAGACCCTTGAGCATGCCCTTTGAGCTTTTGTTGAACCTTTCAACTAAACCATTGCATTGTGGGTGATAGGGTGTGGTGAATTTGTAATTCACGCCACACTCCTTCCACATAGCAGTCAAGTAACTAAACATGAAGTCTGCAGCTCTGTCTGAAACTACCTCTTTAGGAAAGCCCACCCTTGAGAATACTCCCAAGAGGGCCCTTGCCATCACAGGAGCTGTGGTGGTCCTAAGTGGAATAGCTTCTGGGTACCTAGTGGCATGGTCCACCACCACCAGGATAAATCTGTGCCCAGAGGCTGTTTGAGGATCCATGCGGCCAACTATATCAATCCCCACTCTTTCAAAAGGAACCCATACCACAGGTAGTTGTAGCAGGGGGGCCCTTGTTGTACCACCTGCCTTACCACTGGCTTGATAGGTGACACAGGAGCGACAAAACTCCTTAGTGTCTTCAGACATGTGGGGCTGATGAAAGTGCGGGATAATCCTGTCCCAAGTCTTGTTTTGGCCCAGGTGACCTGCTAAGGGAGTATCATGGGCTAGTGTCAATAGGAAGCCCCTGAACTTCAGAGGTGTTAGACTTGGCCCTTTTGGCAGGTTCACCCCTAAATGTTTTGCTTTTAAATGTGACCTGATACTAGTAGTTTTTGGCTTCTGCGCACTTTAGCACTGTGTCCCAGTGTGAGTGCATGTGGTGAGATTGGCCTGCCCTCCCATAGGAATGCATGGGGAATATGTGTGTCCATGGTAATTCCTGGTGTGAGAGGAGTGCAGGGACGAGTTTGGTATGTGCGAACTCGTGAGAATAAATGCTGCGCAATGGTGTGCGCAGATTTATTGTGTCTAGTGGAGAAATGCCACTTTTAGAAGTTGGCATTTCTGTGTGCAGTGAATGTGAATTGCCTGTCTGACTTGTGATTGACAGGAGCTGGCTGGTGTGCCTGGCTCCAGGAGCCAAGATGGGTCAACCCGGTGGTGAATAGAGAGATCTGCATGTAGATGGGTGGGAGGAGGTGCACCTGGGACCTGAATAGGGCTGTGCCTTCTCTACACAATGGTGGCTCCACTTCCTGTGGTGCGTCTGATGTCCTTAGCCTGTCCTGTGAATAGGGAGAGGGGCTGAGCAAAACAAAGTGCTTCAGAACCAGTTGTAACTGGTTCTCCCCTTGGCCTACAGTTTGTGACAAAGGAAATGTGTGTATAAGAACGGGCTGTGACCCCATGTAAAATGTTCTCTTGATCCTGACTTGAGGGGGACCTGCTGTTGCTGCTGGGCGCCAGGAGGAACCACCACTAGGGACTGCCTCCCTGCTGAAGGGCCCTGTGAGCTGACCTGCCTGGGCCCAGCCCCTGCCCCCTTCATTCTGAAAAGCCTTTGTTCTACAGCACCTGTGAGCGCTTTATTTTCTGCAGAGGGAGAAGATCTGTAATC
This sequence comes from Lissotriton helveticus, assembly GCF_964261635.1. NCBI lineage: Eukaryota > Metazoa > Chordata > Amphibia > Caudata > Salamandridae > Lissotriton > Lissotriton helveticus. Next base: position 1,765,649,276 of record NC_136065.1, read on the forward strand.
ATTCCTGGGCAGAGCGCTCGACTTATGCCCTGGTGAGCGCTCAATTTCTGCCCCAGGAGGACTGCTGAGGGCCTGCAGCGCGAAGCTGCACCGTGTGGAATTCCCCTGCATTTGCGGCATTTTATTATTCCCTAGCGGGTGCCCACCCCACCAGGGACTTTGTGCTTGCAAAGACGGGCGCTTACCCCTTAGTGGCATCCTTTGCGGGTGCCCACCCCGCATTGAGAGAAGAAATTGACAAGCAAGTGCCCACCCCGTCTTGTCGCACCCGAAGAAAAAGGAAAAGACAAGCCCAAGCCGGCGCCCGCACCTGACGGACGGTGGGGCTGGCCAAGACAAGAGAGGAGCCTCGCTGGTTCCATTTCTGCTTCCGCCGGGTGGGAGGAAGCTGTGCAGAGTCTTGCAGGCGTCCCTGTGCAGTCTCGGTCCCAGGAAGGCAGACTGGGCAGAGGCAAACAGGCAGCATCAAGCGGGAAGCAAAGCGCGGCTCCCAGGTGGTAAAGAGAGCCACCCGAGAGCCCCGCGTGTTGCTGCCCGGGTGAAGTGAGTTAAGGCCGGCAAAGGAAGCCCCCCGCAGCGCGACCAATGGATCTCCAAGGCGGGACCCCCGTAGTGCAGAGGAAGTCCCGCCGGCAGCCTCAGCACAACCAGGAGAAGAGGTAGCCGCACCGTGTCCGCCCGAGCCCCCACGACGCGACCGAAGCTCTGCCGACAGGGGAGAAAGCGGAGGAGTGCTGTTTGATGAGAGCCAGTGAGTGGAGCTCAACATAGTCCGTGTTGGGGGAGGCAGAGTCAGAGCTGCCCCATCTGGAAGCGGGCCGCTCCAACGCTGTTGAGCAGTTTCTGGAGTGCTCCACAGTTCTGTAGGGCAGGTTGTGTTCTTGTGGAGGCATAACTGTTTTAGAAACTGGGTGTATTTTGAGTGCCCACCGGGGCCCAGTATTTTACTTTTGGGTTAGGGGGTGTGTCGGGGCACAATGTCGGTGCCCGCCCCCCCCCCCTCCCCCCTGTGGTCGCTCTAAGGACACCAGGGGTGCCCAAGCATTCTTCTCCAGCAGTGGCAGCTGCAACGTGACTGTATTGGGGTAAAGAACCCAGTGGGGCTCACAAGGCACATTGGTGCCAAGGCTCATTTTTCTCCAGCTACCCCGGTTGGCAGTGGGCAGCTGCAATGTGTGTGCAGTTTGTTAGGACGAGTCCCAGTGAGGGACTAAGGGCGCAGGAGTGCCAGTGCCAACATTTCTACCGGCACAGCTGCCCAGCAAATAGTGGGCAGCCGCACGTTTAGGCCCGTTCTTTTGCGTTGTTGTTTTTGGCTTCGTGCGGAGTCAGCCCTGACTATTTTGGACATAGGGCGTTGGCGCCCTGTGAGAGGCCAATTGGCTTGGGGACAGTCTTTATGTAGTGTGCCCTAGCTTGGGGCACACTGTTTATGCTTAAATGTGATGTCTAATGCGCAATGCCTTTATGCCTGTTCTATACCTCTAAATGTGGTATATGATTAGGAGGTTGTTTTGCCTAGTATGTTATGCTATTCGGTTTATGTTTCACTGCGTGACCTATGCCTAAGGTGGTTAGTATTGCGTAGTGTGTTCCTACCGTTTACCAGTGGTTACTGGTTGTGTTCTACAATTATTATTTTGCGCTACAGTTATTCTATGTTCTACATCCACTATTTCTACTAAGTGCTGATTCTGACAGTGGTCCATATCGGCCTGTCATGTGTATATAACCCCCTGTAAATACTGCCCAGTGCTGGTTGGCACAGTGTATATGTGTGATTATGATCTAATGTGTTTATGGTAATACAAAGGCTATTTTTATATATAACCTTGTGTGGAGTTCCTTTTTGTGGTGTGTCTAGTGTGTACACATTGCCTCCGGGATAAGCCTGACTGCTCGTGCCAAGCTACCAAAGGGGTGAGCAGGGGTTATCTTTGACATGTAACTCCCTTGCCCTGACTAGAATGTTGGTTTCTGCCTGGCTTTGGCGCAAGCCTTAGCCAACCAGAAATCCCATTTCTAACAAGAGGTATAACCAACCTCCTGGCTGCACCAGGCATGGGGTCTCTACTCACTGAATACAGGAGTCCATCACCCCAACATATCTCATGGGTTCCACTAGCATTCCCAGCAGCAGCCTGCTGTCTGAGGGGCTCAAGAGTAGGGCAGCTCAGCTGCTCCTGGCTCAGATCTGCCATGGAAGGGCCCCCTGTCTCCAAGAACTCAACCTGATCAGGCTCAATCTCATCTGGGACAGTTCCTTCTTCAGGACTAAGATCATTTCCTCAAGAGACTGATCTGTATTCTGAGTTAGGGGGGAAGGCACTGCTTTAACACTACTGCTCCTTTTCTTGGAAGGCACCTTGTCCATTCTTCCAATCCAGGACCTGTTCAGTTTTTAACTTCTTGTCCTGTGACCTGTGCAGGGATAACTAACATTTCTGCATGGGTGCTGAGCTCCACTTCAGACTAAGATGAAGTCTCTAAATCATTGCCAAGCAAGCATTCAACAGGGAGGTCTGCACTTACCAGAACCTTCTTGAGGCCAGTTACCCCTCCCCATGGGAAATTAACAACTGCCATGGCATGGTCAGTCCTGACATTGCTAGCATTGGTCACTTGGTAAAGTTCACCTAGTATCAATCAATCAATCAATCAATCATATCATTTGTAAAGCGCACTACTCACCAGTGAGGGTCTCAAGGCGCTTGGGTGGGAATGCTGCTACTGTTTGAAAACCCAAGTCTTGTGGAGTTTTCTGAAGGGCAGCAGGTTTTGGGTCTGCCGTAGGTGGAATGGGAGGGTGTTCCAGGTCTTGACGGCGAGGAGGGAGAACGATCTGCCACCGGAGGTCGCTCTTCGGAAGCGGGGGACAGTGGCGAGGGCGAGGTCGGCAGAGCAGAGCTGGCGAGTGAGGGTGTAGGAGCTGAGTCATCTGTTGCGGTATGTTGGTCCGGTGTTGTGGAGTGCCTGTATGCGTGGGTGAGGAGCTTGAAGGTTATCCTCTTGTTGACCGGGAGCCAGTGCAGGTCTCTCAGGTGGGGTGTGATGTAGCTGCAGTGAGGGATGTCGAGGATCAGGCGTGCAGAGGCATTCTGGAGGCGTTGGAGCCATCTCAGGAGTTTGGCCGAGGCTCCTGCGTAGAGGGCGTTTCCCTAGTCCAACCTGCTGCTGAAGAAGAGGGCCTGGGTGACCGTTCTTCTCGTTTCAGTGGGGATTCACCTGTAGATCCTGCAGAGCATGTGGATGGTGTTGAAAGCAGAGGAGGAGATGAGGTTATTATTATTATTATTATATTTGAGTTTGTAAAGCGCACAGATACCAGGGGTTTCCCGGCGCTAACAGAGAAAAAGAAGCAGGGAGACAGTAAAATGAGAGAGGATTAAGCAGAGAACAGCCAGGTTTTCAGGCCTTTCCTGAATTTCAGGTAGCAGGTTTCAAAGCGCAAAGAGATGGGAAGTGTATCCCAGAGTGATGGCGCCAGATAGGAAAAAGAGCGACCACCAACTCTGGTGCGTTTGAACCGGGGCACGGAGAAGGTGCCAAGAGAGGTTGACCTGTTTAGTCATCGAGAGGGTGGAGTCGAGGATGACCCCCAGGTTGCGTGCGTGGTCATGTGTGTTGGAGCGGTTCCCAGTGTGGTCGGCCACCAGGAGTCATCCCAGGCCGAATGGGTGGATCCGAGGATGAGGACTTCCGTCTTGTCCGAGTTCATCTTCAGTCGGCTGTTCCTCATTCATTCAGCAACGGCATTCATTCCTTCGTGAAGGTTGGTTGTGGCGGTGTGGGGGTGCTTGGTGAGGGAGAGGATCAGCTGGGTGTCATCGGTGTAGGAGATGATGTTGAGGTCGTGCCGATGTGTGACGTGGGCGAGCGATGCCATGTAGATGTTAAACAGAGTTGGGCTGAGGGATGAGCCCTGGGGTACGCCGCAGATGATCGCGGTGGCTTCGGAGCAGAAGGGGGGAAGGTGGACGTCCTGTGTTCTGCTGGAGAGGAAGGAGGTGGTCCAGTCCAGGGCCTTCTCTTGGATCCCAGCGATGTGGAGGCGTGTTCGAAGTGTGTGGTGGCAGACCGTGTCGAAGGCGGCTGACAGCCATTTCCAGGAGGGTGAGGGCCGCCGTTTCTCCGTTGTCCAGCAGGGACTTGATGTCATCAGTGGTAGAGATGAGGGCAGTCTTGGTGCTGTGGTTGCTGCGCAACCTGGACTGGGAAGGGTCCAGGATGTTGTTCTCCTCAAGGTGGCGGGTCAGTTGTTCGTTGACGGTCTTCTTGATGACCTTTGCCGGGAACAAGAGCATGGAGATGGGCCGGAAGTTCTTGAGGTCCTTAGGGTCCGCCTTGGGTTTCTTGAGTAATGCGTTGATCTCGCTGTGCTACCATCTCTCCTGGAAGGTTGCTGTCTCGAAGGAGGTGTTGATGAATTTCCGGAGATGGGGTGCGATGGGTGTGCTGGCTTTGTTGAAGATGTGGTATGGGCATGGGTCTGATGGAGATTCGGAGTGGATGGTGTTGATGTTGGTCCTGGAGAGCAGGCGGTTGGTGCGGATGGTGGTAGTGGGGGCATAGGTCTCAGTAGTTGTCGGGGCGGTCGTGGCATTGAAGCTGTCATGGATGTCTGCGATCTTGCGGTGGAAGAAGGTGGCCAGTGAGTCGCACAGGTCTTGCGAGGGTGGGATGTCGTTGGTGTTGGAGCTGGGGTTGGAGAGTTCATTCACGATGTTGAAGAGCTCTTTGCTGTTGTGCGCATTGTTGTCTAGGCGGCTAGGCCAGAGTCCATCTCAGAACCCAGGGTTAACCCTACTACACCCTTATCCAGAGTACCACCTCTTGGAGCTGAACTAGGGGGAACAGTTGCCTTAGGAGCAACGGTGGCTGGAGTTGAGTCTTTGGGCCTATTACAATCACTCACTACTCCAATGGCTGTTCTGCTTACAGATTTTGCACCATGGTTTCTTTTGGCCTTTTTTGGATGATTGGGACTCCCCACCAGATGCAGATTTTTGGGGACCTTGAGAAGACTTCGGGTCTTTAACCTTTTCCCCACCCTTTCCCCATTCTTAGAATCTTGCTTCTTCTGGTCACCACCTTGGTTCTGAACCTTCTGCTTCAACCTGGTTCTGACCCATTTGTCTGCCTTCTTTCCCACTTTTTTGGGAGAGGTCAGATCAGAGTCCACCAGGTGCTGATGCAACAGCTGATTTTGACAATTATTAAGGATTAGCTCCCTCATAATTAGGTTGTACAATCCTGTGAAATCACACACCTTACTGCCAAGTAACCAGTCCTCCAGAGCCTTAGTAGTACAATCAACAAAGTCAACCCAGTTCTGAGTCTGAGCCTTTTGGGTATCTCTGAACTGTATCCTGTATTGTTCAGTGGTTAGGCCAAACCCCTCAATCACAGCACTCTTCAGGACTGTATAATCATCAGCATCCTCTTCTCTAACAGTGAGGAGCTTGTCTCTACCATTGTCTGCAACGGAGAGCCACAAGATAGCTGACCACTGCTCATAGGGGACCTTCTGTATTTTAAAGGCCCTTTCCAGTGCAGCTATCCATTTGTGAATGTCATCCCCACTCTGGTAGGGAGGGACAATCTTGTTTAAATTCCTATGGTCATGAGATCTCTCTCTATCACTAGGGAAGTTACTGCCACCATGGGACTCTAGTCCCATCTTCTGTATAGCTCTTTGGAGTTCTAGGGCTTCCCTCTCTAAGGCTACTTGCAGTCTTCTGATTCTAACCTGAACTTCCTCATACTTCAGCTGCCTTTTTCTCTTCTCCTGGGAGTTGTCCCTCCTGTTAGACTGTTAGAAAAGACAGAGGTCCCTATAGATACACCAGAATGGTCAGACTCCACAGAGGGAGATCTGGGACTTCTAGGCATACCTCCAACTCTTCCTGGTGGAACAAAGAGAGGGCCTTCATGGCCTTCATCCTCATTTCCAAGAGGAGCTGCATTATCCAGGTCAGCATCAAAGGTCTGGTCCTGGTCATCTTCGACCCTGGGCCTTTCCTCATCTGCTGCCCCACCCTCTCTGTCTACCCCTTCAGGCACAGTGGCCTTTCTGAGATCATCCAACAGTAGTACCTCTTTGAGGCGGTGGGTGTTGGCACTTTTGCCTGTCTTCAATCTCCTAGTAGTACACAATGCTATCAATTCTAAAAATGGGAATGTGTCATACTTGGATGCCAGTACAGTACTGACATCTGGTAGGGACCCACTGACTCCTGGCCATGAAGACATCACTAGTGAGGTGTGGTGTGCACACCTACCTACTCTAGTGTGGCCTACCAAACTCTCTTGAGTTGTAGAAAGGGTGTGCTAAGCCCTTGACATACAACTCTAAGTTCAGTAGAACCTACTGTATTTTAAGCTTGTATTATATGTACCTCAGGTACCTTTAGTGGTTTTCAGTTAGTCAATCACTTGAAATTATCTGGTAAAACAAAGGCAAGCTTGAATCCCACCGCTGCCACCAAAGTGAGAAGTTGCCCTGGCATATGCTGTCCACTAGTTATAGTGGGCACCTTGCACCAGTCCAAACAGCCCCTTAGAGGTGATAGGTTACAGACAACCTTTATTGAAAGCTACCCTAGTGGTAGCTATGGAGAGCAGCCTTCAGGCTACGTCTTGAAGGAATGTAAAGCAGTTTGTTTTACCAGTCTGTAATCTCTTGAATGACCAAATGAAAGGAGAACCCCACCAGGTGTATATATAAAATATATGTGTTTATTCTAAACACACCCTGCTGGTCTCTTTAGGAGGCTAGAGGTCAAAACACATAAGTTACACTAAATAACACACAGTAAATTAGCACAATATACATTGAGCCCTAGGGACGTACCAAACCATATATTAAGAAAGTGGCATAAGAACCACAACTTGACTAGACACAAGGCCTAGAGCCTGTAGAATTGCTTGGCCCACAAGGAACCTCCCAAGGTAGTGACACAGGGGACGCATGCAGTCTGAGAACACAACCGCGATTCACCGTTAGCTTCTATGGGAAAAGTTGCAGTTTGGAATTTAAAGATTAAGGACACTGAGGAGAGGACTTTGAGCAAACCCCTTTAGACTTAAGGCCAACACCCACGGGAGCAGTGGAGTACTCGAGTTACGTCACCCAGGGTAGCCGGGTGAAGAGGTGTCTTTTGGTGTCGGGCATTGTCGTCATTTTCAATGGCAATCTGCTGCAAAGTGCTGCTGCCGTCGAAGTGGAAAGTGTCCAGTGTGATCCAAGCCTGGATCAAAGATGAGAAGAACCTAAAAAGCAGAGGGGACAGAGTCGGGTCACTTGCCAGTGACCAGGGGCACAATAGTTGAATGCCGACCGATGTCGGGTGATTTCAGGTGAAAGAGGTGAAGCTTTACTCTTCAGCCACGAGGACCAGGAGGCATTGATGGCAACCAGGATCTGGAATCGAGCTGTCCCACGAAGGTTATCGAGTGTGGCAGTCTTGAGGACCACATGGTGGGGAGTCAGGGCATGTCTGGAGCAACCAGAGAAGCCCAAAGAAAATTAGATTTGCCTTCACACGGAGCCACCAGTTGATGGACCAGGGATCGCAAAGGAGTCTTGAGCGGAAATGCAAGAAGTGGACTCACGGAACACTCGGGGTGTGTAGGCCCACAATCTTCAGTGCAAAGGGTGCTCGGGGCTTGGGGTACAAGTAACCTAAAGCACAACTTCAAGAGATGTCGAGAAGTTAATGCATTTACAAATGTGCATGGTGTCCAGGGGTTCCAGTTCCACATCACTCACAAGGGCTCCGGGTTTCAGCTTTGCAGGGGACTCGGGTCGACCTCTGAGAAGTCTGGATATCCACCTCTGGTGTTGCAAAGTCATCAGCGTCCGGCGGGAGCTTCGGAGATGCAGACCGGCAAGATGCGTCTTTGGTGCTTGACAAACAGGGGTCACTCCTTGACCCCAAGGGAGATTCTTCCGTCCTCTAGTCTTGAGTAGAGGGTCGATGTTCCAGGATTCAGTTGCAGAGTTTCATCCAGGTATGATCTAAAGTCCTGTTGCCAGGGGTTCCTTACTTATACCTAAGAAAGGTGTTGGACATACTCTGGGGACCCACCTATGGGATGGTTTGAAAAGAGGGATGACTACACCCATTTCCTTTGTCCAGTTGCACACCAGAGCAGAGGCTGGTAGCCCCTGCAACCGGTGTGAACTGGGCTATGCACAGGGACACCAAATGTGCCCCAGTGCAGACTTCAAGCACTCTCAGAGTGCACCCACCCAGCCCCAATCCACGAAGGCCCGTCTGGGAGGTGGTTACACTTCCCTGTGACAGGAAACCTATTGTCCAGGCCTCCTCTACCAGAGTTTCGGTCAGCAGCAGGAGGCCAGGCTCGTGTCTGTGGCTGCAACACCCATTTTGTGATGCCAGGGCTCTTTTAAACTGGTACCGGGTATACCGGTGTGTAGATGTCTCTCCCTCTAGAAGGGTAGAATTCTACCCCCGTCACCAGGACTGGTGGGGGGGGGGGTAGGATTCCAAAGTGTTTGACACCAAACACAACATGTTTCCATGCAGCCATTCCAAAGTTAGCATTTACAGCCAGGTTATAATGCACTTAAGAGTATATGGTCTGGCTGCAGTACAGAACAACTTCAAAGAATAGGCTCCGAACGCTGCAGCGGGGCCCAGCTCATGCATGGGCACCCTCTCACACAAAACCAAGCACCCTGCCTTCAGGATTGATAAGGCCTGCCATAGGGGTGTCTGACAGGTTTTTATGTGCAGTGATTTAAGGTAGATATAGGTAACCTATATCTTAGTAAGGGGTGCATGTACCACCTTACCCAGGCTGCAGTAGCAGTCCTGTGGTGTCCTTTTGGAAGGCTTCGTAGGGGTGGCATAATACATGCTGCAGCCCCTGGTAGGACTCTGGGGTACCTATGCCCTGAGTACCTGGTGTACCACATGCTAGGACTCACAAGGGTACCCCAGTAACCAGACTGGAGTGTACCTAAAGTACATGCAAGGCTGGGGTCCTGGATAGCAGGGCTCCAGCCAGACTAAAGTAAAAAAACAGTGAAACATCAGCAAAAAGTGGGGGTAACCATAGTAAGCAGATCCTACTCTCCTACACATGCGTTGTGTCGCTTTTCACAATTTCTTGCCCATTTATGATTATTATTGAATGCCAATTATATCAAGTTATGGAATCTAAGCAATCATGTTTTTCTCTAATAACAGAATGCCCTTCTGATTGGGGCTGTTTTGACCCAGTCTGGTCTTTAGAGTCGGAAAGCCGGTTTTATGCTTTATATATGATCTTTTAATGCTCATTTACTGCTAGATTACCCTAACATAACATTGTTATTCTTTTTTCTCCCATATTGTTACATTTCTTGCCAAAAACTTGCCCATCTACTCTTATACGTAAGTGGTATAATTATGCTAAATACATGCATATGCCTTATGTAGTATACCATTTGAATGCCAGGAATTGTTTTGCTAGTTTAATTTTTTTTTTCTTCCATTTGTTTTGTAGAATAAAATCCATTTAGTCTCACATACCTTCAGTAAGTCTGAGTCCATTAATTGTAAATTTGAAAGTTTGAAGACAAGGATACCTAGATTTGATACCCGTTAATGGTTCATATCTTTTTCTACATCTAGTTTTTGTGGCATTTATTCCCAAGAAAATGGAGGGTGCTTCATAACTTTGCACTAAGAAGACCCTTTCCAATTATTTGCTCTAGGTTTCAAACATCCACTAATTAGATACCTTTGGATTCCTTTGAATTTGGAATGATTCTCAAGGATGAATAATAGTCAACACAATCATTATTCATTTTGTGTCATTTTGTACAAAACTCACATGCACTGCATTGCCACACTTCTTCTTTGTAGCTTCTTTTGATTCCTTTCAAAAACGTGGTCAAATCAGTATTCACAAATTATTTGTTGGGCCTTGTGAATCTAGGAATCATTACTTGGAGAGGGTTTATTCAGACTCTTTGTATGTTGCTAAAGGTTTTTCCCTATAACTCCACAGGTAACAGTATCTATAGGTTTATTAGTAGTCCCTTGAGGCAGATTTCCAAACTAAGTCAGATTTTAAAAACGTTGCAAGAAATACCTTTGAATAATTTCCCTGGCTCTTTCGTAATCAGAGGTGGAAAATAAATATTTTAATCCCACCTAGGCCTGTTAGGAAATTGTATAGCCTAGACTACATAGTAAAATAGCTGTTGGTTTAATTTTACTGTGAAAGCACATTAAACCCAACATGTAGTGAGCCATATTTTTATTATATATTAGCACCCCGCCCTTTGGGCTTTGAATTCTATTTAAGGGCCATCATAAATATATAAAAATAGGTTTTTCCTACATGGAAAGCATATTTATTCTTTCTATGTGTCATTAAAGTTCATTTAAACTGCAGCCTAGCCTAGCCTAGAGGGCAGTGGTGCTCGTGGCAGAAACATATTTTGTCATATATGTGGATGGTGTAAATATGTAAGGCAGCCCAGACATGACAACTTTAGTACAGTCACTTTATTACTATTTAGATGTGGCAAAACACGGAGAGTCTTAAAGCCAGCAAAAATATGGTCCAGAAAAAGGTGAAAAGGCTGGAGTGATCATGCAAAAAGGCAGATTTGCTACACCTCTCAATGGCAGGGATGTTTCAGCAAAAATGCTTCCAACAACACAACAGATGCACGTTTGTCAAAAGTGCTCCATGCTTACCAGCCAGCGAGCACGAGCAGGTAGTTTTTTAAGTGAAAACTATAAAAAAAATATTGTCTATATGATGATCTGGGAGTTTACTCCCAATGCATGGGGCCATTGTTTGTTTTTCCTGCATGATGGTCCAAGGCAGGAAAAAGCAGTATCAGACGGTCCACAAAATATGGAGGACCATCCATTTCCATGAGGTTGGCTATTTTGGGGGGGGGGAGGGGGTTAGTTAGTGTGGGGTAGGTTTTCGGAACCAGGGGTGTTAAGTTGCTTAGAGGGCAGGGTGCCATATTTTAGGACTCAGGGCAGGGAGGTCAGGGTAGTTCCACGTTTTAAGGATGTTGTAGTTTTTAGGGCTCAGGGCTGGTCGGATTGTTTATAGGGCCGAGGCCAGGGTTTTAGGGCTCAGGGTCGAGGTAGTTTTAGGGATAGGGAAGTTTATATGGCTCGGGGGTCAGGTTGGTCAGGGCAGGGTCCAGGGTTTAAGGCAGTGGTTCCCAAACTGTGCGCCGCGGCACCCCGGTGCGCCGTAATGAGGTGCCAGGGGCGCCGCGTACAGTCTAGGGTGACCAACCGTCCGTACGCCTTTTGTCTGTAATTTTGGCCATCACATGTAGTAGCGCTGCTCCCCTGTTAGAGGCCTCACCCTCGCTGATGGAGCCGCCTCGCACTCATCGTAGAACACAAGAGCAGCCCCACCCCGCCCATTATCATTCTGTGTGGGGCTGATTGCCACACACAGAATGACAATGGGGCAGTCTGGGGTGTTAAAGCATGTGGCGGCCTCAGAGTACAGAAGGGCATTCTGTTAGATAAAAAGTAAAACGCCCCAGGCGTGGCTTGGACGGCAATGGAGACGGTCGTCTAGGTCCGTCAGCTCCGCATCCCTGAGGGGTAAACAACCAGCCAAACCGAACTGAGGAGAACAAAAAAGACAGCACGAGGTGTGGGAAGGATCGGTGCAACGGATAGAGGAGCAAGAAGCGAAGAGCGCAACTACAGGAAGAGGAACGAGCGCCTGAAAACCACCGAGCACCCACAAGCAGCGCAGAGAAGCAAGATGGCGGTGCGAGCCTAGAAGGGGACGGCCACGAAGAGGCAGAGCGAAGGACGGAGCGAGACATAGGAAAGAGGCCCCAACCTCAGAGGCAAGGCTGCAGCGCCGGGAGACCTGCCAGGACAGACATAAAAGTGCTCCAGCCAGCATAAGGTGACTCGCATGAGCGTAAGCGTCCAGTCACAGCGACAACAAAAGGAGAAAGATCGGGGCGCAAAGGGAAAGAAGCGGAAGCAAGCGACTCCAACCTACCCCGAAAGCCGAGCGGCCTCCAGCGTCCGGGGACCAAACCCAAGAGAACCGGAAGTATGGGGCTACAAGGCGCCATTGCCGGAAGTCTTCCCCGAGTCTAAGCGGAAGACGAAGGGCAGGCGACCCGGAAGCGGAAGGAGGCACAAGGCAGTAAGGAAAGCAACAACGGACAAAGAGACGGAGACGGAGACGCGCGACCATCAGAGGCTTAAGGAAGGTGCGCATCTGGCACCGGGAGCTGGAAGGGCTGAGGAGCGAGACCGCCGCCTGAGAAGAGAGGCGTGCCGAGTGCGCAAGGCGAAAGCCCAACGAAGACAAGACGGAGAGAAGCCTAGCAGCGCGCCCAGTATCTGACAAGGCCGGCAGGTAATGAGGCGAGGAACCAGCGCGACCTGGTGTGGAAGGCAAGCGGGGCAGTTTGCTTACATTCACAAGGGGGCAGCACAGAGCTAAGGGGACGCGATACCTGGCACCCCTACCACACGCCAGACGCAAGGCGCTAAGGGGGAAAAAGAAGAAAGAGACAGCGGCCAAGCAAAGGCCCCCAGCAAAGGCACGAGACACCAGTTTGCCACACTGTAGCCACTCTGGCGAAAACAACAGGCAGAGAAAGTCGGAAAACGAGCAGAACGAGCACCTACAACAAGGAGTCGAGCAGAACGGGCACAGCGAGTACTACCACCCCAAAAACAACATAGCCGAAGCAGCCCATTAACAGCCACAAACATAAACACAAACAGGCAAACAAGCCCAGGTAGCGAACATGTACAACAGAGTGTGCACAGAGAGAGGAGAGTGCTATAACTCTCAGCTGTAGGGCGATACGCCACCACCTCGCCAAAAACAGCCCACAGGCGCACCTTGGGCAGCGCCTCAACGAAGTCAAAGCCGCAAAGAGAGGCGCAAAAGAGTCACGAAAAGAGTCACGAAAGAGGCACAAAAGAGCAAAAGAGCAAAAGAGCAAAAGAACTAAGAGCCCTGTAAACAGGGCAGCCTGCACACTGGCAGGACCAAAGGCAAAAACAAGAACGAGACACATCAGGGAACCGAGCAGATACAGACAAGCTGCCCAACCACCTACCCCAAAACCAACGAGCACACCAAAGGTGGCACAAGCGGGAGGGAGGCTGGTCAGCATCCTGTCAAGAAGGGGCATCGGAAAGATGGCGGGCAGCGATGGGAAACAAACAAATGAGCAACAGAAGAAACCCAAATTTGACAATCAAGGGTCCCCGACCAAAGCAAGAGGCGAGCCGGTCACACTGGAGACCATCCTGCGAAAAGTGAACGAAGGCAATGAGGTCGGAAGAGAGACAAAACTCAAGCTGGAGAACATGCAACTGGAGATGGCGGCCATTAGAGCGGACCTCCACAAAACCAACACAAGAATGGAAGCTGCAGAAAGCCGAATAAGCTCGGTAGAAGATGAAACAAGTAGGCAAACCAAGGCTATAGCAGAGCTGAGAACAGCCACAAACGCTGTACAAAAACAGCTAGCGGAGAAGGACGACAGGGCAAGAAGGGGCAATGTAAGAATACTAGGAGTGCCGGAAGGGGCTGAAGATAAGGCAGGCTCCTGTGCCGCAATGCTGGAGGAGATGATCCCACAACTCACAGGTATCACCTTCCAAAGAGGCTTCGAGGTACAAAAGGCATACAGGATACCAGCGGGGAAACCAGCCACAGGCAGAGGCCCAAGAGCAATAATCTGCAACCCACTGAGACTAAATCAAACTGAAGCCATTTTTGCCTTCGCCAGGAAAAATCAGAATCTAACGTGGGCCGGCAACAAGATAGTACTGACCCAGGACTATTCCAAGCCTACAGTGGAGCTAAGGAAGGGATTCCTGGCACAAAGAGACACCCTGCGGAGAAGAGGAGCCACGTTCAGCTTTGTTAGCCCAACAAAATTCAAGGTAACAGACAAATGGAAGACGATGTTTTTTGAGTGCCCAGAGGCTCTAAAACGATACCTGCAAGGTCCAGCAGTGGAGGACATGGAGGAGAACAAAAGCCCAGGGGCAGCAAAGAGGAGCGCGTCGCCGCTGAACGAACAGTCGGATTAAGAGACACACATCAAGCTTAAGCAGGGGGGGACAGAACAGCGATCTACCTCAGAATGTAAGACAAGAAAGGCTCCCGGAAATAGAGAGACTGAAGGACATAAAAGAGACTCGAGCAAAGAGCACACAAACAGCCAGAGAAGGAACCAACTCTACCTCAGGGATGATGCGAGCAGAGGAACTTTGTCGTCGCACACCCTTTTTGCAAGTAAGGGAGGGAGGGGGGCGGGAAGGCGAGAATGGGGGAGGGGGGAGGGGGGGAAAAGAGGAGAGGGGGGTTCTGTACATGGGCTTATTGACTATCTTTCATTTCTATGCAGCTCTTGCATCTCTCACTTCTCTTTCACACTCACACTAAGTAGAAGCAAAAGGAAACACGGAGACATGATTAGGCACATGACAAGGACAGCAAATGAGCCTAAGGGTAGCCCACCAGCACAGCGCACACAAAGCAGCATCAATGACACATAACGGCCAGAATAGCATAGGGTCAGATATCAAAATAGTCTCCCTTAATGTCAAGGGGCTGAACAGCCCAGTAAAAAGAAGGAAGGTGCTCGAACACCTAAGGAAACTCAAAAGCGACATCTATGTGCTACAAGAGACCAGACTTGAAGAGGCAGACATACAGCGACTAAGTGCCAACTGGATAGGAGAGGTGGTGGGGTCGCCAGCCCAGAACAAAAAGAATGGGGTAATAACACTAATCAGCAAAAATTCGAACCTGTCGCTCACAAGCTACCAAGCAGACACCCAGGGCAGGACACTAGTGACCAGTCTCAAGCGAGCAGGAGAGACCTACCATGTCGCAAACATATACGGCCCCAACAGTGAGGATAAACAATTTTGGGAGGGGATAGGTGCCCAGCTACACAACCTTCCAATGGAAGACCTACTGATCGTCGCCGGAGACTTTAACCAAGTCCTGGACCCAGCAATAGACAAGCACCCCTGCAGACGCTCCCCTACTATCAGCCCCAACATCCTGAGAAACCTGTGCACAAAGCTGAGGCTTAAGGACCCTTGGCGCCTAAGCAACCCGGATGCCAGAGAATACACATTCTACTCCAACACTCACAACTCCTATAGTCGGATAGACTATATACTAATGTCAGAAACACACACACACCTCATAGACCACACAGAGATAGGTCCCAGAACAATATCAGATCACGCACATATAAGCCTATCCCTATCAGGCAGACACAACGAAAAGCCAACACGCAGGTGGCGATTCGATGACGGCCTTCTTCAGCACACATCGGCAAAGGCAGAGATAGAAACAGCAATTAGAGAGTATCTGACAATCAACGACACACCAGAGACTCCTAGAGAGGTACTGTGGGATGCCCTTAAAGCGACCATAAGGGGGGTAGTAATGACAATAAAAGGGAAAATGAACAAAGCAAGGAACAAGAGGATAGCGGACCTGGAGAAAGAGATCAAAACACTGGAGAACAGCCACATAGCAAGCCTAGAAGACAAAAACACACTCACAGAGCTAACCAAACTGAAGTACGAGCTGAACAGAATACTAAGCGAAAGAGCAGGGACCTGGATCAACAAATATAAATCAATCAATCTTTGCACGGCCAACAAAGCGGGGAAAAACCTAGCAACCTATCTGAAAGGGAAACAAAAGCAGCACACAATCGGGGCAATCAAAGACAAACACTACAAGGCCCAGACTGCCAATAAGGACATTCTGGAGGTATTCAGGGACTTCTATGAGGGTCTTTACACAAGAGACGACACGCTAAAAGAGGACGGGGGCGAGGAACTCCTCAACAGCATAGCCACTCCCACCCTAACAGACCGAGAACGAGAAATCCTAGAGCTAACAGTCACAGAGGATGAGATAAGGAAGGCCACGGCCAGCCTCAAGGAGAACAAGGCACCAGGGCCTGACGGCTTTACAGCAGGTTTCTATAAACAAAACCTGACCACACTGCAACCCACTCTGAAGCAGGTATTTGAGGAGTGCGTCCGCAAAGGACACATGACCCCATCAATGGCTGAGGCAAATATAATAGTCATACCAAAGGAAGGGAAAGACACGACAGAGGCGAAGAACTTCAGGCCGATCTCACTCATAAATGTAGACTGCAAGATATACGCGAAGATACTAGCCAACAGACTCAACGCCTACCTACCTAAACTCATACACAACTCCCAGGTAGGGTACCTCAAAAACCGCATGTCCCATGACAACACCAGACTGCTATGCCATATAATCAACCACTCGGCCCAAAGTAGCAAAGCGGCCGTAATGATAGCCCTGGACGCCGAAAAAGCGTTTGACAGAGTCTCATGGCCCTATTTGGATCACTGCATGAGGAAATTCGGGCTGGGACCCAACTACAGGAGGATGGTGATGGCGCTTTACAACAGCCCCAAGGCACGAGTGGTAGTGAACGGAGGCACCTCAAACATACTAAACCTGGGCAGAGGTACGCGACAAGGTTGTCCACTCTCACCCGGCCTCTTCCTATTGGCAATAGAACCGCTCCTAACAATGATACGAACAAACGAAGATATAGCGGGGGTGCCAATAGGAGGAGAAAAATTTAAGCTAGCGGCATATGCAGACGATGTGTTAATAATGACAGAAGACCCTGAGAGATCTATCAAGGCACTGACAGACACAATTGAGAGGTACGCCCAGGTCTCAGGGTACAAACTCAACAAGGACAAGTCAGAATGCAAGCCCCTAAACATCCACACAACAACTACAGTACTTGGAACGTCAGGCCTAGCGTGGCAAAATAAACCTATTTAGTATCTAGGCATTCTCTTCGAGAGGAACTTGAGCACGACACTAGAACAAAATGAACGGGTTATAATCCAGAAAATCAAGGCTAAGGTAGACGGATGGTCGCCCAAGTTCACAACATGGTGGGGGAGGGTGGAAACAATAAAAATGATGCTTACACCAATGGTCAACTATATGCTAGCCATGCTACCCCTAACCAACACAGATGACTTCCACAAAAAGATAGACAAGATACTGAACGATTTCTTATGGAGAGGGAAGAGAGCCAGAATAAGCCTGCAAAAACTCAGATTATCAAAGGAACAGGGGGGGCTAAACATAACACATTTCAAACGATTCCACGAGGCGTGCCTAGCTAGACAGGGACTGCACTGGCTAGACCCAAGACTAGACTACACACCAGCATGGCTAACACTAGAACAGGGGTTGCTAAAGGGTATGAAACCCATCACCCTCCTCACGGCCACCAAACACCCGGCAATCAAAGACAACCCGGTACTCAGAAACACAAAACGAGCTCTACTTAAAATTGACAAACTTCTCAACACGAGCATCAAAGGAGGGCCTTTTGAATCAATCTGGCACAACCCATCCTTAAAATACAGGGGTAAGGTCCTCGACATGCACGACTGGTATAGCCAAGGGATATCCACAGCCTGGGATCTTAAGAACAAGGGTGCTGATGTAACATTCGACACCCTGAAAGGAGAGTACAACCTAAACAGCGTAGAACTATACAACTTCCTGAAGATAAAAGTCGCAATAAGGAAGGCGAACCTCAACACCCAGACACCCTCGATAATACAGCTGGCCAACAGCCTGAACACGCTAGGACACCAGGTGGCACACCTCTACAAGATCCTAGGCCCCAAACACACCAAACTCAATGACAAGGTCCTAAACTTCTGGGGGGAGGCAGCAGGTCAAGCACTCAGTCAGGAAGCTAAGGCAGAGTTATGGAGGTCCACTAGTAGGAAAAAAGTGACGGCCACGCTGAATCAGACAAAATTCTGGCTGATACACAAGGCATACTGGACACCAGCCCGATTAGCCACTGTAGGCATTAGAGACAGCGACGTGTGCTGGAACTGTGATAAAGAAAGGGGAGACTTAGAACACCTCCTTCTAAAATGCCCCAAAATCAAGGACTTCTGGGGGAAGATCAGAACACTCATCCACGAGATCACAGGCATAGACATACAAACGAACCTCACAAGTCTGGCCCTAGGTTTCACGTCCCAGGCAATCACAAAGACAGAGGACCGGGACCTCATAGATCTCCTGCTGACAGCCGCAGTCAAAGTAGTCCTAACTAACTGGAAGGACACATCAAAGGCGGCTCCACAGGCATGGCTTAACTGGGTCACGTTCCTTAGAGGGGCGGACAACATAACAGCAAAACACACACCGAAGACGCACAAGCAGTCGACCATGTGGGGATCTTTAGACCACTACCTGTCATCACACAAGCCACCGTAGGCGTGAACGAGATACATCTGAGGTCACGGGCTGAAATAGGCTAGTGCTAACAGAGCAACGTGTACATCTCCTACTTAACCTATAACCTATATCTCTCTCCACTGTCCCCCCGGGGCGGCGCGGGGCACAAGATGCTTGGTCACAAACGCCAAGGAACACCAATGGACGCAATATGGACTATGAGACTATGAGACTATGAGACTACGAACTGGCGAATGATCTCAGGAGTACGGACTGCCCCCCCCCCTTTTTTTTTTTTTTTTTTCTCTCTTTTCTTGCCTTATTCTCTCCTTTCTTCTTTCCACTCATGTATAAGCCTCTTCCCTGTATGTAAAATTATATTTTTCTATATACAATAAAGAATTTCGGAAATAAAAAAATAAAAAATAAAAAAATAAAAAGTAAAACGCCCAAGCTGCATTTAAAGAAGCCTGTAAAACAAGTTAAAAAGAACAGGTTATCGTTCTTTTTCTGTCTCGTCATTTTAGAACTGAAGTATTTTCAATATATATTCAACAAAGCCATGGTCGCTGCTTTTTTATTTTAAGGAACTAGCAACCATTGACAAAGCCAATAGTCCTGGCTTGTTGTTGGTGTAAAGATACTTGCTGTATTATATATCTGAATGCAATGACAGAAATAAAATAATACCAGTCGGGCGCAACACTATGCTAGCCTAGGTGTTTTAAACTACGCTCTTAATTACATCCAACACCCCCTTTGAAGAGACCCCCCAGTTTTTTGACACCACCTAAAGCCCTGGAAACAACACCATGTCACAGTCACCTCACGTCCTGGCACTGTGCATCATGTGTGACTCATGACTTCTACATTTTCAGTCTGCCTATGTGCAGGGGCATAGTGAACTCTCCACCACCCCACCCCTTGCTGTAGTTCGTTCTTGATAGGCCTCTTCTGCCTGCAACTCTGCAGATAAAGGCTCAGCTTATAATGTGAAAAGGTGGGTGAGTAAATAAGTGAAGGAATGTCTGAATGGCTGGATGGATTACTGAAAGGATGAATGAATGAATGAAAGGGGGGAATGGATAGATAATGAAAGAAAGGATGGATGGATGAGTGAATGAGTGGAAGTATGGAAGAGAGAAAAGGTCAATAGAAGGATGTATGGGTGGAAGGGTGGATGGATGGGTAAAATGGTGGATGGGTGTGTGAAAGAATGGATGGATGAGTGAAAGGACAGCTGATGGGCGGGTAAATTGGTGGATGGGTGTGTGAAAGGATGGATGGATGGATGAATGAAAGGGTAGATGATGGACAAGTGAATGGGTGGATGGATGAATTGATAAGTGAAATGAGGAATGGATGGATGAGTGAAAGGGTGGATGTAAGGATTGATGAGTGAGTGAAAGGGGGTAGATGGACAAAAGGATGGATAGATGAGTGAAGTGAAAGATGAGATTAATAATTCAAGCATTCCAACCATTATAATACCTTCATTGCGTCCCAATTACTTTAAGGAAGACAACAGGAAGTACATACCCCCCACCCACCCACCGGCAGAAAAATGGTGGGGAGCCACGTCCAACTGCCGAGATTAGGTCAAGGGAGCCACAGGTCAAAAAAGTTTGGGAACCACTGGTTTAAGGGCTCAGGACAGGAAGGGATCGGGGTAGTTGTAGGTTTTTGGGGTGGGGTTTAGCTTTTAGGGCTCGGTGGGGTTGGGTTGTTTAAAGGACAAGTGCCAGAGTTTCAGGGCTTAGGGCACAGGAGCTGGGGTGTGATCTTTGCCACATATCCCTCTACTAATAATGGCTTTTTATCACGAAATTTCGTGGTAAAGGCATGGGTGGTAAATGTATGCATGGTAAAGGAATGCGCTTTTCGGGCTGGTTGGTAGAGGCCCGTGTGGTTCAGCCATGTGTTCCCCAGTCATACAACTCCCTCAAAGAAAAGAAGCTGTGTACCGATCCGATCATGTCAGCAACCTGTAGAGAGTAGACTACAAAGGTCGGACTTCCTCCCTGTAAAACAGAATGACAGTGAGTAGAAATATAGGTAGAGTGAGAAAGAATGGGAGAAAAATGTCGAGTTTGATGAATCCATGTTTAGGATGGACAATTACATGGAAAAATGATGTAAAGCGCGCTCCTTTGTCTAGATGTTCTCACAGAAGGTAATCTGATTTGTTTGACACGTATATTTTTCACAAAGCTATGTTGACGCCTCGGTATTAAATTACCCTTTTTAGATGCATTCACATGATTTATCACAGTACTTGTCCCACTATTTTGCCTGACACTGAAGTCTTGCTTAACAGACTACAGTTGTCACGGTTAGATGGTTTCCCATTTTCTTTAATTCTGTGAGAGGTGTGTGTCTTTTGCTGTTAAGGTCGCGCTTAAAATGATACGATCTATCTTTAGATTGTGTTATTAGTCTGACTTGGTGCTTGCCCACCTTTAAGTAATAAAACTGGTATTTCGCATGCTCGCAGCTTCAGCGTTTGCCTGTTTTCTGGGATCGAATCTCTCTTTTCTTTTTTGCCGTTTTATATAGCGCGAAGTCGACCTATAGATATTTGAGCGCTTTACATGATCACCAGTTAACATAACACATTCATTTTTGTGGGCACCAGGAAATAGAGTGATTTTCCCAGAATCACACGATTAAGCCGACGCCGAAACTCGAACCTGTTCCCCAGCTCCAAACTCGGAAAGGTTGTCATATTTTTTTTTTTACAGTGGATTGGTTTCTCGATTTCTGTACTCGCCAAAACATTATAAAAGTGCATTTTAAAGTGAATGAGATGGAGACTAAAGAAATGAATAGGTGAGAAGGTGGAGGAATCGGTAAAAAGCAACATGGGACAGACCAAGCTTGCCTGCTGTGTGAATGGACTTTTCCGTCCTTGTCTTATTTCCATCCACTGCAGGCTGCCCATTGTTTTTTTTCGCGTGTCCGTCGGCCTTCCGTCGAACGGCTTACGAAACCCCGGGGCATAATATCAAGGGCCGGCGATAAATATCACAAAGCGCGCTTAGCGCTTACCTATTTATCGCCGGCTATCTCTGGAATTTATCGCCCGGTTAGCACGTTATCAACAATGCGCACCGCAGAGGCGGTAAAAATTCCAGAGATAGTTGGGATATCGCCGTTTTCCATGATGGAAAATGGCGATATCCTAGATGATAGGGGCTGTGGTCTTAGCCACACAATACACCCCCTTTCTTAGGTATGCCTGAGTCAGGAATTTAACAGACGTTAAATTCCTGCTTTAAGGCATACTTAATGCGATTTTATATATCGCTAACCCTCCTTGATAATATCGCAAAGCTGCCTTTGCGATATTATCCCATGTTGTTTTCACAGCCACGCCTCGTTTGCATCTCATTATCGATGCTAGGCGAGGCGTGTAAAAAACGGGGGATAAGTCAAGGAATCACGCGCTAGCGTGTCCTTGATGATAATGCCATAATAATATCGCCGCTTTTCGCCCGAAAACGGGATCTAAAGTGGCGATAATATTATTGTCGCCCCTTAATGATATGCCCCCTCGACTTCCCAGCCGAGTTCTATGCTACTGAAGGGAAACGCGTCACCCGCAGTGGTCGTCTGCAATTTTTTTTAAGGCGACATCCAGTGGTGACTCGTGAAGTTTGAAAATGGTAGGGTATAAAATCATATTTCCCTGAGAGAAAACTACTACCCCTAAAAGGGTTTAGGAGGGGTTTGTCTTCCTGTGAGGGACATTTTAGGTGTATTTAAATGTTAATGGACGTAGAGTATTACATTTCCAATCTCTGCATATAATGATGTTCCTCATTACAGAAATCAAATAGAAACGACACTCATCTTCCACCAAAGAGCACATGGCAACACAGTCTGAGGTAGTTATTCTAGACATATAAAGAGATGTAAATGGATATATAGTGAGAAAGATATTTAAGTTTATTTATGTGTTTTAGGAAATTCCAGTAACCTGTCAAAGTATTGAGAATTGGTTATATGGAGATATGGCTACGGTGCATTACTTTGCAATTATAAATTATGTTTAGCATTGTGCAAAATTGCATAATATTCTTTGCAGTCATCACTCGAAATACACAAACGTTTTTGAGAATTTACACATTAATAAGCAAAATGCCAAGTTTTACATTTTGCACTATTTTTTAGCATGACATGTGGCCTCACCTCCATTTTTGGAATGAGGGTGCATTTTACAAAAAAAGTGCAAAATCAGCCAGTCACGTTCGGTTTATACACATTCATCCCATGCTCCCACAATAGTATTAGTACCAAAATGAAGCCTCGATTACGTGACATGGCATAATGAGATCTCAGCCATTTTACTTAACAATTATACAGTGAAATGCCTGAATTACACGAGATTACGCTGGAGAAAATTACATTATGCCCGGGGCCCAGTAAGGGACTAAAATCCAGCACCAATCCAACAACACATTCCCTACAGCAAGTCGTTGTCAAGACTTGCATGATAAAGGAATGCATGGTAAAGATTAATTTGTTGTATTGATCGCATTGTAAAGGCATTACGTATTTCTGGCTGCATGGTAAAGGCCGTTTCCCGAACAAATATAACAGATAATGGCATGAGTGGAAGCGCAAAGTAAGATACAATTAAAATTAATGAAGAGAGGCTGTAGGCAGTTTTTAGGTTTTGCCTTAGCCATGCGTACGAAGTACGCATGCGCTAGCAAAACCTCTTGATTTCTATCTGGGGTGATGACCCGCCTCTGCCTATCATTGGCTAGCTCCATAAATGGAGGCTAGCCATTGGGAGGCAGAGGCTGTCAATCGCGCTTTCTCTCGAAAACGCGATTCGGGGGCGTTTCTGGTGCTTTTTTTAAGCCCCGCCCCTTTGTCCCGGGCCGCGCTGCCATTGGCTGCCGGCCCGGGACACCCCCGTGACGTCATTCCCGGGCCGCGCTGTGATTGGCTGCCGGCCCGGGACACCCCCGTGACGTCAGCCAATCACAGCGCGGCCGGGGACCTGACTTGCTTTTTTTTGCTCTTAACCCCGCTCTTAGACAGTAACTAACACTACTCCTTCCTGCCTTTACTTCACTTTTTACCCTTCCATTCGCCACCCAGTCACATTTTTACTCTCATAGAGAATGTTTCCCTCGCCCAGCACCTCCCCTCTCGCCCAGCAGCTCGGTGACTCGCCCGGCTGCCCCGTTTCAGTGGTGACGTCACCCACCGCCAGCCCCCGATAAGCCGTTCTAGAGGAAGCCAGAGCCAAGACAGCCCAGGCTGGCATTGGCCAATGACAAGGGGAGCACAGGCAGGGGCGACGTCATCTCGTAGGATGTGGTGTTACGGGGCACTGCGGGATTAGTAGTTTATGTTAACACATATTATTGGATCATCAGCAGTTTGTAAGGCTCTGGGACTACAAGCGCCAGGGTGTAGTGGTTGCCGGCCTCCAGACAGCCCAGTAAAGCCCTGAGCTGCAGCAGTCACTATTTCCTGGTTCGGGCTGGTCGGCCATTTTGGGGTTTGAGAGGAGCGGGGCCGGTGGTGTCTTTTTTTCTTTTGGGGGGGGGGGGGGGGGTAGAAGAAGCGAGTGTCAAGCGGCCCCGCCCCCGCCCCAGCCTCAGACGGCGGAGAACTGTGCAGACGCGGAGGGGGGGACAGCGTGACATGTCCAGCATGAATCCTGAATAGTGAGTATTCGTTGAGGGTGGGGGCAGAATAGTTGGGGTCATAAAGAGAGCATGAGGACGATAGGGAATCGGGGAGGGGGACACACATGTTGTCAATTTCATACAAGTAGTGATTATAGAGCTTACAGGTAGGTAGGTTTGTCCATAGGACCTGAGCTGACACCGACACCCCCTCTCCCTTAACTACAAGAAAAGAAGCATCGGCAGGCCCCGTGCACCTGTCAAAGCTGGAATTTAGTTGTTTTTCATCTAACTGGTAAGATCGCGACAGGTAAGTGCCTGTTGTAAGGTGCTTACACATGACCTATTAACAGGGCAAATGTTTATCTTCGATTTAATACGTTGCAGGTGTAGTCTCGCCAGGTACTGCCAGCTAAATCATGTTGTCCATTTGTACAGTGTGAGGTTTCTTTACGGTGGGACAGGTTGATTGTATCAACGCCCTGTAATGGAAATCTGCGTCCCAGATTTGTTCCAGTCGCCTGCTTGTTGAAATACGTGTCAGTACCATGCATATGAACTCACTGAGCTATCTCGCTAGTGGGGAGCTATCTCGCTAGTGGGTATTCCCTTGGTTCCTTGAGTGATCGGTGTTCCTACCTTCTGTTCCCAAGTGCTGTCTCCGAATTTCACTTCCTCTTCTCCCCCCCCCCCCCCCCCAACACACTTTCTGTGACCTGGAACGCAACCCTGCTTATGGTAGATAGTGTATTTGCTTTCCACGGTGTTTATAGCGAAACCGGAGCAATAATTTTTAACTTATTGTGGTTGAATGGTGATTTCTATGATAAAGTGACTGGCGGCCTATGGTACTTTCAAAAGTAGTGAACTGGAAATGAAAACGGAAACGAGTAGTCTTTCGATCTCTCTGTGGCTTTTGGTTACAAACCTGAATAGTTGCAGATAAGTGAAGTTAGCGCAGATATTGAAAAGTTGGTAAGCAGCCGCTACCTTTATATGTTAAAGATTCTGACAGCATCATGTGTTCGACTAGTGCGCCCAATTCAACATCTGTAGTATTCTTGAAGTTGTGATATCCCCTGTAAACTGTGTTGAACTTTCACTGCCTTACGTGTGATTTAGTGTGGCACTTTGTAGTAGATAGAATTCGAGCTTCATATCTGCTGAGTAGCGCTGTTGACGGCTGGGGAAAACGTCAACCCGCCATCGGAGAAGAGTCATGGGTTTGCCGGTCACATGTCTATTGCTAAATTCTTCTTGTCTGAGATTTTGCAATCCCGGACGCAGCCACTTAAACAGCATTACTATATTAGTGTTGCAGAGAACTACACAGTAGTGACTAGACTGACAATCCTCTTGCTTCTCTTGTATTTGAAACATCCCTATCGGTATCTGTAGGGAGCATCAATGTAAATACAAGGGCGTGATAGGTTTCTTTACTAGTTAAAGTTAACGTTGTTGCTCCAAAGAGTTACTGGACATCCTTGGAAACGTGTTGTATAGGTCTTTGTGTTCATTTCACTCCTGTGTTGCAGCAATTGTACTGTAAATATGTTCTAAAACTGTAAATATGTTCTAATTTAAGACTAAATGATGTATATATTTTTTTAGTACGTTTAGTTCCTGCACGGTCCAACTCCGTAGTTGGATCCAGCTAACTAGCAACCCCCTCATGTATAACCTAATTCACCCCTTTCCTAAAACTGAAAGACGCACGTCACAACCGTTTAATGAATGTCAACAAAGCATAACCCCCCCCCCCCCACCTCCGAAGAACATTTATAACTAACACGAAGAAACTTAAAGCTTGTCACTCCTTTAACTGCCGATGTGAATAATGCCTCGGTTCACGGGTAGTCTTAGGTTTATCATAGTATATATATTACAGCCTAGTTATGTCCGAATCCGATAGTAACCCCCTCACCACCATTAATTCTTTCTTTCTCTGCACAAACGTAGCTTTTTAACCCATCTGCAGAACATATCAGCAACTTGTCTCTCTGCACAGCATTACTAGCAAGCATATCATACAGTATTGCTTTGAAAATGGTTTTCCTTTGTCCGTTTTTTAATACATCATATTTCCTAACTGCTTTTTCACAAACGGAGAGACCCATACTTGAGCAAATCATCTACGAGAACTGCTTGAAGCAAACTTACCCTTCTTCACCAACATTCATAACAATGACCTTTTACCATCTTACCCTTATTGTAGCCCTTGCAATTTTTCCTCCGAAGGCTCATTATTGTAATTGCATTTATGTAGCGCTTACTACCCCATACGAGGTGTCAAAGCCCTTTTCAGCGAGTAGTAGGCCACTCTGTAACCCAAAAAGGATTGGTGTTGAATTAGTATATGGAGATATGCAATTAATTTGAGCTGTGGACACGTGAGTTTGTTACTTGGATTGAAAAACAATAGTGGAGAGATAGGGAAGGGTTTGCATTTATATAGCGCTTGCTACCCCTGATGAGGTGCTGAAGCGCTTTTCAGTGGGTAGCACGCTACTCCGGAACCCAAACAGGATTAAATAGTATAGGGAAATATGAAATTAATTTGAGTGGCTGACATGTTAGTCTGTTTGGATTGAAAAAAAGGATAGTGGAGGGATAGAAGAGGGAAGAGTCTAGAAATTGGTGGGTTTTTTTCTTTTTAGCTCAGTAGTAGTAGTAGGAGGTTTGGAATGAGGAAAGGAGGCGGAGGGGGGAAGAGTCATGGAAGGGTTTAGAAAGGCTTGTTTTATATTGTATTGCAACCATTATGGAACATTTTCTCATGGGAGTTTTGATTAGGTTTGGAGAAGACATGATCCGTAGCGGTCTTTTCTTAGGTGTGTCTAGCAGCATTAGGGAATTATAATAAAGCCTACATAAACTACCTCTTCCCGACTGCTGTTATGGTTTGAGTTTGGGCCATGAGGGTAATATATTGTATTATGTAATTGCACGTGTACAACGCTTCTACTCTAGTATAGCAATTCAATTATTTTATGCCAAGTAGCATGGTGCTTCGGATCCCAAGCGAGTGCTTTTTCAGTGGTTATAGTTCGGTATTTGGATTAGTTTTGTGCTCTAATGGAAACAATTATTTTGCATTTGCTCCGGTCTACGTAGTGAATTAAATTAACAGGAGTTAAGTGTGCTCTTCTGTAGGAGGAGGGTATGTGAATTTTTGCAAGTGGGTGGCAGACTAACTTCAGGAGTTTAGGTATTGTTAGGTTTCAGAGGTATGACGTTTGAAATAGAGGTTGTGATATTTGCAAAAAGGTGTGTGCAATCTGCAGGAAAAAAATCTGGTTTAAGGCAACTTTTCAAGCAAGTCCAGGTCAGTTCTCATCGGATACAGAGGAGGAATTTGTTTTTTAATCCCAGATTGCATGCAACAATCTGAGATTGCAAAACTACAGTAAGAAACAACCTTATTTGCACATGAGGTGGTGCTATATTGGGTACCTTCTGATAATTGCTAGAATCGGGCAAACAGGCTAGCCCCCTCAAAAGACTGCAGCTTAGTAGACGATTACTTTAGCTAGAACAGTTGATCAGTTCATGGGCTGGAAGTGTAAAGTAGTGACTGGGAGCATAGGTAGTGTCCAGCAGTGGCACGCTGACTCTCACTCACAGCCTGTGGTGTGCTTGGGCATTTTACAAGCCTGATGCCCTTTGTACACAGCTGCACTGTTTCCTTTAACCTAAATCAACTGATTCTCAGTGGATATGGGGCCTCCTCTCCCTGGACACACACCTGCACCAGCCTCCCTTTACAAGTCAGGGAGGGGTGATTTAGAGCCATCCCTACCTACCCTAATTGTGTGTATGCTTTTATATTGCACAATATTTCAAACAAAAGCTACTACCTACTCCTGAACAGTTAATTTCTATGCAGACCGTTCCACATCAGCTTCTCAAGTGTGTATACTTCAATAATGTTACGCTGAACCAACAACAAAGCCACATTTATGTTGGTTTCAGAACTCGTTCTAACCCATGGACATTTGCATTATCATTCACAGATGAGAGTAAAACACAGAGGAATGTGTTGTCTCGTCTTCCAGTCAGGATTTCGCTTTAATCCAAACTGATATTGCATCAAATCATGGTTTTCCTTCCCTGCCAATTTTTAGAAAGAAAACATGTTAGGCATGTGATTAAATCAATTAAAAGTAACTTTCTATTCACATAGCCTAGAAACAAAAACAGTACACTAAATTAAAGCACTACGTGTGGCTCTGCAGGTATGTATGTGTGTGGGACTCTGTGGGTCTGTGTGTTTGTGTGGCATTTGCAAGAGATTAAGCTATTGGCGTTGTAAATGACAGTGCCATTTATTTATCTGTTTTGAAAACCAACACCTAAATAAAAATGTTGTCATTTATAATGCCAATAGCTCTAACTTTTTCAAAGGCGAAACCGTTGCATTGTAAATGCTTGTTTGATATAGCCACTCTCCCCTCATTTTGCAACTTCCTGACTTTCAATGCAAGTAGTATCTCCTAAATGTTCAATGGTTTGAAGTCAAATATTTGGGATCTCAGTAATGTCTCCTCTCATGGTGATACTCAATGGCAGGTTTCTTTAAATAGTATAATCAAAGGAGAAAGGATCACTTGTCCTGATCAACCTTAGGTCTGCAGGATGGTGGGGGGGTTTCTGTCCCAATATTAAGACCCTCAGGCACGTGATGGGTATGGTGGTGTCTTTAAGCGGTATATCTTGATTCTCCGCTTATGATTCACGTGTGTGCATAATCATTAGGTCTATTAGGTTATGCAGCCTCCACCAGGAGGTTATTACCCAAGGTTGGTGCAGTAGTGAGCCAGAGATAAAAAGACCGAAAAGCCAGGAAGACAAACATTTTATTAGGTCTGGTTTTGGGTCTGGTAAACTCAATTGTAGTGCATCTGGTTAACTGGTTAATGAGTTATAGTTGCACTTTGAGTATCAAAAAGTTAAAAAATTGGTCGACATGTTTCTGCCTCAATTGCCTTTGTTCTAGGACTTACGGGCATTCATCAGGACCGTGAAATAACGTGCAATGAATTATTAAATATAGTGTTAAAAAGTGAAAAGGAAAAAGGTTATTGACCTGTTCCTATGTCTTGGAGGTCTTATGGTACCTGTAATGAGTAAACACATGATTTCAGCACACACACACGGGGTGGGGGATGGGGAAGAGACACACACCCACAGCAGAATACTGCTGTAAATATCAACTAATAAACAACTAAAAAATGGCAATACTTTTGTAG
This sequence comes from Lissotriton helveticus, assembly GCF_964261635.1. Taxonomy (NCBI): domain Eukaryota; kingdom Metazoa; phylum Chordata; class Amphibia; order Caudata; family Salamandridae; genus Lissotriton; species Lissotriton helveticus. The sequence continues at coordinate 1,765,678,470 of NC_136065.1, forward strand.
ACCGTTTTCATTCATTAAAGTGTCAACTCTCTCTTATCCTTTCCATACTCAAGCACCAACCTATAGCATGCTTGCAATGGGACAGAGTGTGTTTTTATATAGTATCGTGCATTCATATTCATTTCAGACTATAGTGATGCTAAGGTAGTGATTGTGTCTGCTAATCATTTACCAAGGCGAATGTGATATTGATTCGACCTCTAGTCGTGGCATGCAAGGCATACTGAGCGCTTTGGTGAGCTGAAACGCAGGTGTCTATAGCGGCGTCATGACACATACATAGGCCGGTTAGTTACCGATATTGCTAGCGTTTACCTCGCGCATTATTTTTGCACACTTCCTTCAGCCGGTAGAGATTTTGGAGCGGGCTAAAGGGGAGGTAAAGTGAGGAATTATTAGGGCGGCTGTCTTATACTTGCGGTTTTGTGGACGTGATCAAATCTGTCTCCTCGCTACCTATTGCGCCTCGTCCTCAGCTCGCTGTTGTGCGCGCTGCTCTGCTCGTACCGAACCGGAAGTGGTTCGTATTATTTCCGGGTTACTTTTGAAGATCTGTCTGGGAGGCGGTGCTTACGCCCTCATCACTTTCCTATTGGGCTAATAGTATTGTCTAGGACATCGTAAACATTCAAGGCTATGCGTTTTCAATTTTGGAGATTCTCTTTTTTACGACGCTCGTTTTTATCTATGCAAAACGGACTGGTGATGATAGGGTCTTCCTATTCAGGATGCAGTATAAGTCTTGTCAAATCTAGACATTTGTAGAAGTCTTAATGAATACATGTGATTCTGCATTTTATTTGGTGCAGATATTAGCTGATAGACTCATATTGGTGTATTTTATTTTCATATCTCTATGAGGTGGGTTTCTCATTCACTAGTGTGAATAGTTCCACTGTGTGTTATGTCCAATGCATCTTTCAGGGATTAAAATTCGAAACTGGCCTGTATTTTTCTTTGTAGGAGGTATACCAGTGTCATCTTGCTTTTACTGTGTATATTTTGGGGGCACTGTTACTTTCGGGGGCATTGAATATTTGTTTATAGACAACCCCAGTTATTAGTTTCCATCTGTAATGGGGCCTTATATCTATGGTTTGGAACTGGGTATGCCTTGTCTGCTCACAGGATGCTCCTAGGGTATTCATTTTCTTGCCAACGTGAGCCAGGGTATATTATCATTCAACCCTTCGGTATCCGTCTTGAGTCTGTGTACCCATCTTTGCTCTTTTTCAAAGAGAATTTTTTCGGCATTATGGTCTTTGTATGGTAACGTTTCCAGGATTACCCATTGTAAGTCCGATATTGTGTGGCCCTTCTCTAGGTAATGGGTAGCCATCTTCGTGGTACTCTTTTTGCATTTTACATTGCTCTTATGTTCGCATCGTCTTTGTTTCGCTTTTCTGCATGTCATTCCAATGTAATTCATTTTACATGGACATGTAATCATATAAACCACGTGGGTGGTGTTACAGTTTGTGTGGCTGTTCAGAGTCCATTTGAAATTCGGTAAGAGTTGCAGTTCTTTGGTTGGTTTTGTGAGGTTGCAGACAGAGCATGAGCCACATGGGTAGTGACCTGTCACTTGTGGATTGCCCCATGGATTTAGATTCTCTCTTGGTTTTTTCGGAGCTGGCCTAGTATGGACCAGGATATCCTTTAGGTTTCTGCTCCTCTTGTTTGCGAATCTTGGTTTCTGCCAGGTAAGGTTACCTGATGTGAGTATCCGCCAATGTTTATTGACCATCTTCTTTAGATTGTTTGTCATCGGGCTATACGTGGTGACACACGTGAGTATTTCTTCAGGAGGTGTCCTTGGTGTATTCTCAAGGAGTGCTTCTCTGTTCTGATTTCTAGCACGTTTTTTGCAATTGTCGATGATCTTTTTCGGATAATTTCGACTCTCTAGTTTCTTACATAGGTCATTTGCTTGTGCTTTGTATTCTGTGGTATTGCTGCAATTACGCCGCAGCCTGAGGAACTGGCTGTAAGGTAAGTTCTCTCGTAGTGGCCGTGGATGAAAACTGTTAAAAGATAAAAGGCTGTTTTTTGCAGTCGTCTTGAAGAAGGTGCGTGTTTGGAGAGTATTAGCCGCAGCATAGATGGTTATGTCTAGGAAGTCAATACTCTTGTTGTCTGCACAGTAAGTGAACTGTAGACACTCATCCTTTTGATTCAGCCAGGTGTGGAATTCTGACAGATTTTGGTAATTTCCTTTCCAGATCACAAAGATATCATCAATGTATCGTTTCCAGAACAGTATACAATGATGATAAGGGTTATTGGTTTCATTGAGGATATGTGTCTCCTCAAAGGTGCTCACGTATAGTCCTGCCACGCTCGGGGCAAATGTACAGCCCATCGAGGTCCCGTGGCATTGTAGGTACAGCGTGTCTCTGTATTGGAAAATTTTTTCCATAAGGGCCAGCCGGCAACATTCTAGAACGAAATGTCTGGGAGTTTTGTATGACCATGTGGTGTTAAATAGTGTGTCTTCTAGAGTTGCCATGGTCTTCTCCTGGGGTAGGCTGGTATACAGACTTTCGACATCAAAACCCACCAGAAGCATGGTGTCTGGTGAGTATTCAATGTTTTTTAATTGGTTCAGGAGGTCCCTTGTGTCCCTCAGGTATGTTGGGGTTCTTTGAACAAGTGGTCGCAGATATTGGTCAGCGAACTGGGAAAGAGGTTCAAGAATTGAACCAATTCCAGATACAATGGGGCGTCCTGGTGGTGGTATCCGTCCTTTGTGTGTCTTGGGAAGAGAGTAGAAGTACGGGGTTCTTGGTGTTGTAGTTCTCAGGTAATCCCCTTCTTTTTTGGAGATCCAGTTATTGGTCTCCCCTTCTTCTATCATCATTGCTATTGTCGTTTGTAGTCTTGGTGTCGGGTCTGTTGATAAGATTTTGTAGAATTTGTCATTGGACAAAAGGTCCATACATTGTTGGTTGTATCCCGCACTTGTTAGGAGAACCACCCCTCCGCCTTTGTCGGCTGGCTTGATGACTATGTTGTTGTCACTTGTCAATGCATTCAATGCTAGTTGTTCAGATCTCGTGATATTTTGGAATGGCTTCTGTGTATCTCGAGCCAGGTCGTCAATCCCCTTGAAAATTGCCTGTTCGAAAGTCTGTATCTCGATTGGAACCTGAGAGTTTAATGGGCAGAAAGATGATTTCTTTTTTAGGGTTGTATCTCCTTCTCGGTTTTCGGGTCCATCTCCTTTGAAAAAGGCTTTCAATTTCAGTTTCCGGCAGAATTCTGCCATTTCACATTTAGTCTTGAATACATCCAATTTGGGTGTAGGAACATATCCCAGTCCTTTATTGAGTATGCTCTCTTCATCTTTGGTCAAAATTCTGTCTGTGAGATTCACGATGAGGGATTCGTGGGTGTTCCTGTTTGGGCCTTTGTTACACTCCTTGTTTGCACCTGTCTGGTCTGGTCGGACCAGGTCACTCCTCTTCTCCGTGTTCTCTCGGATGTACGGCCATTCCCTAAAAAAGGAATGCGCGGTTGGAAATTTTGTCCACCATGAGGTTGCATCTGATGATTCATCATCTGTGGGCCTTGGAAGTATGGATTCATCCAACCTTGGAAATGAGGATTGAACGGCTGAAAGGGCATCCCTTGATTATCCATTTGGAAAAAGGGGGGGCGCCAGGAATTCCGTCCACGGCGGTTACCTCTTTTATTCTGTTGGTAGTGTCTTGGATTGTTATGATTGTTGGCTCCCTGGTCAGAGCTGGTACTTGACGCACTGCTGTTTGACCCATTATTAGAGGCGTTGTCGTCTGCCTTGTAGTCTTTGCTGCTATAGGGGTGCACTTTTTCTATAGAGAACTTCTTGAGTTCCTTTGCTAGTTTCTGTAGCTTGGTCTGTATCAGGTATTCGTGAGAGTCACTCATTTCTTTGTTAATTTCATCTAGTTTTGTTTTGTATATGGTGATGTCGACCGTGTTATTTAGACTCGTTTCTAGAATTCGGATTTTTATTGTTAATTCATCCGCCAATCTTGTGGCTGTTTTTATGATCAGGACTAGATAGTCTCTCGTACATTTCCATGAAATGGCGGACCAATCTTTTCTGAAAGCTAGATCCTTCAGGAAAATTCTTGGTGCTGTGGTGACCCAGAGGCCTCTGGGTGCTGCATTCACTCTCAAATATTCCGTCATAATTATGCCATGTACGGCAGTTCTGACTCTTTCTTTTTTTACTTCGGTCAGTTCATCCCATTCAGTCGAATTAGAAAGGGTTTGTGAGAGGTCACTGTTCATGAACGGTGCTGGGCTCGCGAGTATTGCGTCAATCTCTTCTATGGAATAGCTTAATCCTAGGTTTTCTGCCATTCTGGAATGTCTTCGGCAGTCGATAGGATTTCTTGATCCACTTTTTGTAGAGACTCCCACAGCTGTGCGCTGCTAATAATCTTCTAATCAGAAGTAGGGGAGATGGAATATTGATCCATTCATTTTCCAAAGGATATAGTATAATCAAAGGAGAAAGGATCACTTGTCCTGATCAACCTTAGGTCTGCAGGATGGTGGGGGGGTTTCTGTCCCAATATTAAGACCCTCAGGCACGTGATGGGTATGGTGGTGTCTTTAAGCGGTATATCTTGATTCTCCGCTTATGATTCACGTGTGTGCATAATAATTAGGTCTATTAGGTTATGCAGCCTCCACCAGGAGGTTATTACCCAAGGTTGGTGCAGTAGTGAGCCAGAGATAAAAAGACCGAAAAGCCAGGAAGACAAAAATTTTATTAGGTCTGGTTTTGGGTCTGGTAAACTCAATTGTAGTGCATCTGGTTAACTGGTTAATGAGTTATAGTTGCACTTTGAGTATCAAAAAGTTAAAAAATTGGTCGACATGTTTCTGCCTCAATTGCCTTTGTTCTAGGACTTACGGGCATTCATCAGGACCGTGAAATAACGTGCAATGAATTATTAAATATAGTGTTAAAAAGTGAAAAGGAAAAAGGTTATTGACCTGTTCCTATGTCTTGGAGGTCTTATGGTACCTGTAATGAGTAAACACATGATTTCAGCACACACACACGGGGTGGGGGATGGGGAAGAGACACACACCCACAGCAGAATACTGCTGTAAATATCAACTAATAAACAACTAAAAAATGGCAATACTTTTGTAGACCGTTTTCATTCATTAAAGTGTCAACTCTCTCTTATCCTTTCCATACTCAAGCACCGACCTATAGCATGCTTGCAATGGGACAGAGTGTGTTTTTTATATAGTATCGTGCATTCATATTCATTTCAGACTATAGTGATGCTAAGGTAGTGATTGTGTCTGCTAATCATTTACCAAGGCGAATGTGATATTGATTCGACCTCTAGTCGTGGCATGCAAGGCATACTGAGCGCTTTGGTGAGCTGAAACGCAGGTGTCTATAGCGGCGTCATGACACATACATAGGCCGGTTAGTTACCGATATTGCTAGCGTTTACCTCGCGCATTATTTTTGCACACTTCCTTCAGCCGGTAGAGATTTTGGAGCGGGCTAAAGGGGAGGTAAAGTGAGGAATTATTAAGGCGCTGTCTTATACTTGCGGTTGGTGTTTACTCATTACAGGTACCATAAGACCTCCAAGACATAGGAACAGGTCAATAACCTTTTTCCTTTTCACTTTTTAACACTATATTTAATAATTCATTGCACGTTATTTCACGGTCCTGATGAATGCCCGTAAGTCCTAGAACAAAGGCAATTGAGGCAGAAACATGTCGACCAATTTTTTAACTTTTTGATACTCAAAGTGCAACTATAACTCATTAACCAGTTAACCAGATGCACTACAATTGAGTTTACCAGACCCAAAACCAGACCTAATAAAATTTTTGTCTTCCTGGCTTTTCGGTCTTTTTATCTCTGGCTCACTACTGCACCAACCTTGGGTAATAACCTCCTGGTGGAGGCTGCATAACCTAATAGACCTAATTATTATGCACACACGTGAATCATAAGCGTAGAATCAAGATATACCGCTTAAAGACACCACCATACCCATCACGTGCCTGAGGGTCTTAATATTGGGACAGAAACCCCCCCACCATCCTGCAGACCTAAGGTTGATCAGGACAAGTGATCCTTTCTCCTTTGATTATACTATATCCTTTGGAAAATGAATGGATCAATATTCCATCTCCCCTACTTCTGATTAGAAGATTATTAGCAGCGCACAGCTGTGGGAGTCTCTACAAAAAGTGGATCAAGAAATCCTATCGACTGCCGAAGACATTCCAGAATGGCAGAAAACCTAGGATTAAGCTATTCCATAGAAGAGATTGACGCAATACTCGCGAGACCAGCACCGTTCACGAACAGTGAGCTCTCACAAACCCTTTCTAATTCGACTGAATGGGAAGAACTGACCGAAGTAAAAAAAGAAAGAGTCAGAACTGCCGTACATGGCATAATTATGACGGAATATTTGAGAGTGAATGCGGCACCCAGAGGCCTCTGGGTCACCACAGCACCAAGAATTTTCCTGAAGGATCTAGCTTTCAGAAAAGATTGGTCCGCCATTTCATGGAAATGTACGAGAGACTATCTAGTCCTGATCATAAAAACAGCCACAAGATTGGCGGATGAATTAACAATAAAAATCCGAATTCTAGAAACGAGTCTAAATAACACGGTCGACATCACCATATACAAAACAAAACTAGACGAAATTAACAAAGAAATGAGTGACTCTCACGAATACCTGATACAGACCAAGCTACAGAAACTAGCAAAGGAACTCAAGAAGTTCTCTATAGAAAAAGTGCACCCCTATAGCAGCAAAGACTACAAGGCAGACGACAACGCCTCTAATAATGGGTCAAACAGCAGTGCGTCAAGTACCAGCTCTGACCAGGGAGCCAACAATCATAACAATCCAAGACACTACCAACAGAATAAAAGAGGTAACCGCCGTGGACGGAATTCCTGGCGCCCCCCCTTTTTCCAAATGGATAATCAAGGGATGCCCTTTCAGCCGTTCAATCCTCATTTCCAAGGTTGGATGAATCCATACTTCCAAGGCCCACAGATGATGAATCATCAGATGCAACCTCATGGTGGACAAAATTTCCAACCGCGCATTCCTTTTTTAGGGAATGGCCGTACATCCGAGAGAACACGGAGAAGAGGAGTGACCTGGTCCGACCAGACCAGACAGGTGCAAACAAGGAGTGTAACAAAGGCCCAAACAGGAACACCCACGAATCCCTCATCGTGAATCTCACAGACAGAATTTTGACCAAAGATGAAGAGAGCATACTCAATAAAGGACTGGGATATGTTCCTACACCCAAATTGGATGTATTCAAGACTAAATGTGAAATGGCAGAATTCTGCCGGAAACTGAAATTGAAAGCCTTTTTTAAAGGAGATGGACCCGAAAACCGAGAAGGAGATACAACCCTAAAAAAGAAATCATCTTTCTGCCCATTAAACTCTCAGGTTCCAATCGAGATACAGACTTTCGAACAGGCAATTTTCAAGGAGATTGACGACCTGGCTCGAGATACACAGAAGCCATTCCAAAATATCACGAGATCTGAACAACTAGCATTGAATGCATTGACAAGTGACAACAACATAGTCATCAAGCCAGCCGACAAAGGCGGAGGGGTGGTTCTCCTAACAAGTGCGGGATACAACCAACAATGTATGGACCTTTTGTCCAATGACAAATTCTACAAAATCTTATCAACAGACCCGACACCAAGACTACAAACGACAATAGCAATGATGATAGAAGAAGGGGAGACCAATAACTGGATCTCCAAAAAAGAAGGGGATTACCTGAGAACTACAACACCAAGAACCCCGTACTTCTACTCTCTTCCCAAGACACACAAAGGACGGATACCACCACCAGGACGCCCCATTGTATCTGGAATTGGTTCAATTCTTGAACCTCTTTCACAGTTCGCTGACCAATATCTGTGACCACTTGTTCAAAGAACCCCAACATACCTGAGGGACACAAGGGACCTCCTGAACCAATTAAAAAACATTGAATACTCACCAGACACCATGCTTCTGGTGGGTTTTGATGTCGAAAGTCTGTATACCAGCCTACCCCAGGAGAAGACCATGGCAACTCTAGAAGACACACTATTTAACACCACATGGTCATACAAAACTCCCAGACATTTCGTTCTAGAATGTTGCCGGCTGGCCCTTATGGAAATTTTTTTCCAATACAGAGACACGCTGTACCTACTATGCCACGGGACCTCGATGGGCAGTACATTTGCCCCGAGCGTGGCAGGACTATACGTGAGCACCTTTGAGGAGACACATATCCTCAATGAAACCAATAACCCTTATCATCATTGTATACTGTTCTGGAAACGATACATTGATGATATCTTTGTGATCTGGAAAGGAAATTACCAAAATCTGTCAGAATTCCACACCTGGCTGAATCAAAAGGATGAGTGTCTACAGTTCACTTACTGTGCAGACAACAAGAGTATTGACTTCCTAGACATAACCATCTATGCTGCGGCTAATACTCTCCAAACACGCACCTTCTTCAAGACGACTGCAAAAAACAGCCTTTTATCTTTTAACAGTTTTCATCCACGACCACTACGAGAGAACTTACCTTACAGCCAGTTCCTCAGGCTGCGGCGTAATTGCAGCAATACCACAGAATACAAAGCACAAGCAAATTACCTCTGTAAGAAACTAGAGAGTCGAAATTATCCGAAAAAGATCATCGACAATTGCAAAAAACGTGCTAGAAATCAGAACAGAGAAGCACTCCTTGAGAATACACCAAGGACACCTCCTGAAGAAATACTCACGTGTGTCACCACGTATAGCCCGATGACAAACAATCTAAAGAAGATGGTCAATAAACATTGGCGGATACTCACATCAGGTAACCTTACCTGGCAGAAACCAAGATTCGCAAACAAGAGGAGCAGAAACCTAAAGGATATCCTGGTCCATACTAGGCCAGCTCCGAAAAAACCAAGAGAGAATCTAAATCCATGGGGCAATCCACAAGTGACAGGTCACTACCCATGTGGCTCATGCTCTGTCTGCAACCTCACAAAACCAACCAAAGAACTGCAACTCTTACCGAATTTCAAATGGACTCTGAACAGCCACACAAACTGTAACACCACCCACGTGGTTTATATGATTACATGTCCATGTAAAATGAATTACATTGGAATGACATGCAGAAAAGCGAAACAAAGACGATGCGAACATAAGAGCAATGTAAAATGCAAAAAGAGTACCACGAAGATGGCTACCCATTACCTAGAGAAGGGCCACACAATATCGGACTTACAATGGGTAATCCTGGAAACGTTACCATACAAAGACCATAATGCCGAAAAAATTCTCTTTGAAAAAGAGCAAAGATGGGTACACAGACTCAAGACGGATACCGAAGGGTTGAATGATAATATACCCAGGCTCACGTTGGCAAGAAAATGAATACCCTAGGAGCATCCTGTGAGCAGACAAGGCATACCCAGTTCCAAACCATAGATATAAGGCCCCATCACAGATGGAAACTAATAACTGGGGTTGTCTATAAACAAATATTCAATGCCCCCGAAAGTAACAGTGCCCCCAAAATATACACAGTAAAAGCAAGATGACACTGGTATACCTCCTACAAAGAAAAATACAGGCCAGTTTCGAATTTTAATCCCTGAAAGATGCATTGGACATAACACACAGTGGAACTATTCACACTAGTGAATGAGAAACCCACCTCATAGAGATATGAAAATAAAATACACCAATATGAGTCTATCAGCTAATATCTGCACCAAATAAAATGCAGAATCACATGTATTCATTAAGACTTCTACAAATGTCTAGATTTGACAAGACTTATACTGCATCCTGAATAGGAAGACCCTATCATCACCAGTCCGTTTTGCATAGATAAAAACGAGCGTCGTAAAAAAGAGAATCTCCAAAATTGAAAACGCATAGCCTTGAATGTTTACGATGTCCTAGACAATACTATTAGCCCAATAGGAAAGTGATGAGGGCGTAAGCACCGCCTCCCAGACAGATCTTCAAAAGTAACCCGGAAATAACACGAACCACTTCCGGTTCGGTACGAGCAGAGCAGCGCGCACAACAGCGAGCTGAGGACGAGGCGCAATAGGTAGCGAGGAGACAGATTTGATCACGTCCAAAAAACCGCAAGTATAAGACAGCCGCCCTAATAATTCCTCAGTTTACCTCCCCTTTAGCCCGCTCCAAAATCTCTACCGGCTGAAGGAAGTGTGCAAAAATAATGCGCGAGGTAAACGCTAGCAATATCGGTAACTAACCGGCCTATGTATGTGTCATGACGCCGCTATAGACACCTGCGTTTCAGCTCACCAAAGCGCTCAGTATGCCTTGCATGCCACGACTAGAGGTCGAATCAATATCACATTCGCCTTGGTAAATGATTAGCAGACACAATCACTACCTTAGCATCACTATAGTCTGAAATGAATATGAATGCACGATACTATATAAAAAACACACTCTGTCCCATTGCAAGCATGCTATAGGTCGGTGCTTGAGTATGGAAAGGATAAGAGAGAGTTGACACTTTAATGAATGAAAACGGTCTACAAAAGTATTGCCATTTTTTAGTTGTTTATTAGTTGATATTTACAGCAGTATTCTGCTGTGGGTGTGTGTCTCTTCCCCATCCCCCACCCCGTGTGTGTGTGCTGAAATCATGTGTTTACTCATTACAGGTACCATAAGACCTCCAAGACATAGGAACAGGTCAATAACCTTTTTCCTTTTCACTTTTTAACACTATATTTAATAATTCATTGCACGTTATTTCACGGTCCTGATGAATGCCCGTAAGTCCTAGAACAAAGGCAATTGAGGCAGAAACATGTCGACCAATTTTTTAACTTTTTGATACTCAAAGTGCAACTATAACTCATTAACCAGTTAACCAGATGCACTACAATTGAGTTTACCAGACCCAAAACCAGACCTAATAAAATTTTTGTCTTCCTGGCTTTTCGGTCTTTTTATCTCTGGCTCACTACTGCACCAACCTTGGGTAATAACCTCCTGGTGGAGGCTGCATAACCTAATAGACCTAATGATTATGCACACACGTGAATCATAAGCGGAGAATCAAGATATACCGCTTAAAGACACCACCATACCCATCACGTGCCTGAGGGTCTTAATATTGGGACAGAAACCCCCCCACCATCCTGCAGACCTAAGGTTGATCAGGACAAGTGATCCTTTCTCCTTTGATTATACTATATCCTTTGGAAAATGAATGGATCAATATTCCATCTCCCCTACTTCTGATTAGAAGAGGTTTCTTTAAATGCCAGATTTGTGCATCCATATGGCTCAGGACCCATGCAACATCCACCGTCCTGGTGCGCTTACATTATAGCCTGCAACAGTCCACACTTGACACAAGAATCTAACATTGTAATTTCATTTTATTATAAGGAATGACTGTCTTTATTACTAAGGGCACACTACTACTGAGAGGTGTGTTCAGACCTATCTAGCCACCTAACCCATCTATGTAATCATTGCCAGAAAAGCCAGTAAGTTCCAAAAATGTGTAAACTGTTTGAAGTGTTATGTTTAAGATACTCTGACTCTAAGTTACTAGCCATGGTGGTTAGATCTACAATGGCGCCTTTATTAAAAGGACGCAACATTCTTACCCAGGTGAGTGGCATGTTTTTTTTTTATTTTCACCCTTGGGTTCTCACAATACTCTGGGCTGAGCTCAACCTTTCTGGTGCTCTTTGCTCTTTTTTTGTTATATGAGGAAATGATGGTCAGTGCAGTAGAGCATGTGAAAGTTTAGGGCATGTTTCTATGTTACACCACTGCCTACTAGCGTCTGTCAATGCGCAAAATAAAACCAAGAGGTTTGATTATCAGCCTTTATGTAATTCAGGTCTACATGTTACTTGCCTTTCAAGTGCACAAGGATTGGCTCAGCAGCAGTTCATCAGGCTTAAGTGGCCTATAACTTTTCCGTACTACTTGACTACCTGGTTTTGATGGTTTCTAGTTGTGTGTAGGTGTAGAAATAAGATTGTCTATTCATACTTATTACAACTGTCTCTTGCTATTAGTGCTGGTATCATACCTAGCTCTATAGATCCATAATTGCTGCATAGGGTTCATGAGGAAACTTAGTCAAGTACAGATTCTGGCGAGAACTTGGAATGGGCTCTTAAGTTTCAATGTAACCCTCCATGACCCACAAATCAGTGTCTGGTCAAGAGATATGTCTTCCTGTACACTGCAAGTCATAGAACATTGTTCTGTCACCATAGGTAGTAGCAAGATTGAAACTCAAATTAGGCCAATGTGTAATTGACATTATTGGAGACAATCTCAGATAGATCTCAGCTCGCAGGAAATTTCATTGTTGAACTTAACTAAATCTCAATAGACTTGCGAGGGAGCTAGTACCTTGTAATACATTTTGCACACCAGTGCTTACCTTGCCTAAGATTTATATACTGACCTAACATCCATCTGCCAAACTCTTCTACCTTATTATCAACATTCCTCCCACCCAAACCCCAAGCAGCCTCACACACATTCAACTGCCAAACTCCTTTACCTTACACCCTCCTAACTCAGTAGCGTATACAAAAGGATGGGGGCCCCTGCAGAATGTGATGAGGGGCTCCTGAGTCTTGCATATCCCGTCAGAGGTAGGTAGTCTAGGGGTCTCTAGTCGTCAGAGGTAGGTACCTTTGTCCAAATAGGGACCCTTGCTTCTAGTCAGGGTAAGGGGTATACACTCCTAAAATAACCCCTGCTCACCCCCTTGGTAGCTTGGCAAGAGCAGACAGGCTTATTTCAGAGGCAGTGTGTAAAGCATTTGTACATAACCAACAGTAATGCAGTGTAAGCACTACAAAAGGACACCACACCAGTTTAGAGAAATATCCAATATTTTAATATACATAATACAAGACCAAAAACGATAAAAATCCACAATACCGTATTAAAAATAAGGCTTTCAAATGGTAGAAATAGTTCAGTTCAATGCAAGTTGTAATTGCAACACTTTTCTCACAAAGTGCATTTGATGCGTCACGCAAAACAAACAAAATGGCCACAGGGAAGGTGATGCGTCGGTTCCTTACACGCAGGGAAGGTGATGCGTTGGTTCCTTGCTTCGGGGAAGGTAATGCGTTGGTTCTTTACTGAAGCTCAGGGGAAGTGATGCGGCGGTTTCTTACTGGAGAGGAGGTGATGCGTCGTTATCTTACTGCGTGGGAAGTTGATGCTTCTTTTTCTTACTGCATCCCCCAACGATGCGACAGTCTTGGCGGCTTAATGCGATGCATCGATCCGGTACGATGCGTGGCTTCGTGCAGCCGCACAGCAGGCCTGCGTCGGGATCGGTGCAGTGATCTCGGACTTCGGAGATCATTGCACCCAATGCGTTGTGCGGCCCTTTCTCGAACCGTGACAGGTGCTGCGAGGCTTTCTTTGGCAATGTGTCAGAAACTGGTGCGGATGCATCACGCTTCTTTGATGTTGCGTCGATTTTCCAGCGACAAACAGTCTCTAGAGGTCCTAAACAGCAGCAGGTTGGAATTCCCAGCAAGGGAATTCAGGGGAGTTGGTGGTGAGGTCTTTGTGTCCCTGAGACAGGAGGCAAGCTCAGTTTCAAACACGTGGAGATCTTTTCGCCAAGCAGGTGACAAAGCAAACAGCAAAGTCCTTTTTCTCCTTTCCTTGGCAGCAAGCAGCCACTGCAGGCCAACGCCAGACAACAAACAGTACAGGGGCAGTATTCCTGCTCAACTTATGCACCTCTTCTCCTTGGCAAAGATTCCTCTTGATTTCCCAGAAGTGATCTAAAAGTCTGGGGTCTGGGCCTCTTTTTTTATACCCAAAAATCCTTTGTTCTCTAAAGGCAGAGAGTGTCTGTACCTAGCCAAAACCAGTTCTGTGGGGCACTTTGCAAGTGCACAACAACCTCCATTGTCAGTGTGAACCCTGGCTCCAGACGCATCACTGGGGGGTGGAGCCATCGTTGTGGAAGGCAGGCACAGCCCTAGTCAGGTGCAAGTGCTACTCCTCCCGCCACTCCAAATGCAGGCCAGGCCTACTCAGCCCAGCCCTGACTCCAAGACTTCTGGAGCCATTGCCCCTCTCCAGCCCCAGTCATCCAAAAGCCAAAACATGCAATGCACAAACCTAGCAGAGGCACACTGGATGGTTAGGCAAGAAAATACCTACTTTCTAAAAGTGGTATTTTCAAACACAGAGTGTAAAAATTACCCTCACTAAGAGATGTATTTTAAGATTCTGAATGCAGGCATACTAAATTTTATTTTTCCACCTTGTTCTCAGGGACAGTTATGTTTATAATATGTTATAACAAAAACTCCTCATTTTGTCCTATAGGAACAGGTAGCCTTGCAATAGTGAAAAACAAAATTGCCAGTATTTCACTATCAGGACATGCCACACACAACAGGGCATGTCCTGCCATTCACATGCAATGCACCGTGCCCACAGGGGTACCTTGGGCCTACCTTAGGGTTGACTAATATGTAGAAAAGGGAAGGTTTAGGGACTGACAAGTGTGTCAGACAAAATACAGGAGGATGGCAAAAAGTACCGGGAGGACCCTGCAAAAAGGGCCAAGTCCAACAATTAGCTTATCTAATGCAAATAAATCATATCTTCTACCATAAACAGCATAAATATTAGGTCGCCCAAAATCCATTTTGTGGTTTGTAACAGGAGTTACTGGCCCTGATTACTCTACAGATAATGACTATCTTACCTACTAATACCCATGCAAGTGTCCACACTGCCTTCCCCAGATCTTTTACCTTGCCTAGCTTGTTCCATGTATCTGCCTGCCACTACCTCACCCTATCAGACTTACCATTCATGACCTATACTAGACCCATTCCAGTGCCCACCTAGATACCTTACAGAAATCCTATATTCCCCCACCTAGTTCATATTTAGCTTTCCGTCTGACCCATTTCCCACACATATGAATGTCCTTGCCACAGTTCTCCTCCCACTAAATTACTTATACTACCTCAATAATCTATTTCTGCCACCTGCCTCCAACCTATCTGTTCATCTTATCCACCTGACACCTTTTCCAATGTCCTTCATACTCACACCATATCCATGGATCTTCCCTGTGCACTTGTCAATAACCATCTGATTGTACCCTCACCTATCAACAACTGTCCACTCCTAATACTCCAAACAATACTCCAAACAACAACTGTCCACTCCTAATACTATCAACGTTCCCATGAAAATAAATGTATTCATATCTAAATTACTTTATATTCACCATTCATCCATGAGCAGCGTACTACCATCTACATATTCAACCACCTGTTCAATGCTTCTGGCTCATACCCATTCAATTGCTCACTCCAACACACTCACACCCATCCACTCCTCCATCACACATATCTCCACCATATAAATGCACGTCACCTATCCATGTATTTAAATCACAGTCAGCTATGCACCCACATACTGTGCACTCATTTGATTGAATATCTTTACCACTCCCCACCCCACCTATCCAAACTAACCACCCCTCAAACCTATCCAGCCATTCACCCAGTTTGGCTCCACAGTGAAAGCTTCCAGCACAAGGACATTACACCAATCCAACAGCCATCCATTTATCTCCAATCCATGCAAGTGTCTACCCTATCCACCAGCCGCGGCCGGTAGTGGGAGTACCAGCCAGGCGGTGACGTGGGGAGGGGGAGGGGCAGGGTGGGCGGTAGTAATGTAAGGATTACGGACGTTAACAGGTAAGTAAACATATACATTTTAAAAAAACGAATTTCGTTGCGTGCAGTGCATCACCAAATGTGATGCAGTGCGCGCAACGAAATTTGTTTTATTTATTTATATGCTTACTTACCTGTTACAGTCCGTAATCCATACATTACTACCCTCCCCACGTCACCGTCCAGCCGGTACTCCCACTGCCGGCCGCGGCTGCTACCCACCACCCAACCATCTAATTGCTCTCTCTACTCATATAATTCTCTTTACTAAACAGGTTTCATAATTGCCCAGCTGTTCCAAACTACCTCACTCCCACCCAAACGCTCACAACACTACACATACCTCATACTAAACTGATTTTATTTTTCAATCTGTCCAACATACACAAATACAAAAGTCTATCCGATCCAACTCACACTCAACCTTCGGACCACCTACGTTCCTCATAGGCCCTCAGCCCTAATATAAAGTCACCCATATCAATCCAACCACCTATCTTACCCACAGTCATCGCATCAATTTGTCCCTCCCATCCATCTCACAATAGTTGAATCTTCCAACTCAGGGAATACACCTGTAAAATCATTATGTTGATACCGCCATTCAATTATATGTCCACTGAAACTGGCCACCTATCTACTCCACATCCTCCACCAAATAAACCCAAGCAACAATCTCAGTTTATCATCTTCATACATCTTCCAACATCTTTCAACAAAACCATTTAGCCATCCACCCTTTAAGTCAGCCATTTGCTTTACCTTCCACCCATGTCCAATGCCATACTACTTGTGCCCAATTAGGTTATAATTTCTATATGCATTGGCCCCAAGTTCTTTCTCATCTATACGTTCCTCTAACTAGCCGTCGGTGTAGTCAATCAGCTATCTCTGTGCGGAAATGAGTCCATCTCAACTGGCCATCAATCTCTTCTCTTACGAATGAACCTATCCATATAT
Source organism: Lissotriton helveticus (assembly GCF_964261635.1). Classification (NCBI taxonomy): domain Eukaryota; kingdom Metazoa; phylum Chordata; class Amphibia; order Caudata; family Salamandridae; genus Lissotriton; species Lissotriton helveticus. The sequence goes on from NC_136065.1 coordinate 1,765,695,240, forward strand.
TCCTCTTAACAGGAATTCTTCTTTTCAGCCACCCATCAATTTGCCCTTCCACCCATTTAACCATTCCTGTACCATGTTGCCTCTTCAATTGGTATTCATTTAACTCATCACCAACCTATGCAGATAACTTCCCATCCACATACTTACTTTAAAGTTTTGCTGGTTAGCCACCTGATCATTAAGAACTGGCCTGAGACCACTAACTCATGTAAATGGGCTGAACGGCTGGGAGCACTGTGCCATTTTAATGAGGTGGCAAGGGAATGGTAAATGAAGATAAGATAATACTTTTCCATGACTGCACAATAATCTCAAAGCATTCACAGTAAAATCTGATGCAGGCTAGTTGCTGTAAGCCATTTTCTCAGAAAAGGTTAATTGTTCAATTCTCAGCTCATTACAAATGTAGTTAATTACAAATGTCTTCTTTATTGCTGGTTCAATTTCAAACAGTAAAGTCATCTGGTTGTTCATGAGTAGGGATGGGGAATTACTATTTCTGAAAGCGAATGTGGTCCTCAAAAATGCCTCTTTTAATTAAGTGCACTTATTGGCTCATTAAGATCTCTAAAGTGCAACATGCAAATTGAAGACAGGACTCAGCAAAGAGTTTTTTTAACTTCTGCTTTGTTTTGCATTGAACGAAAACAGAAATTGGCAAAGCCAATAGACCTTGCCTTTGCTTATTTGTATAGGCATAAAGTAATTTCGGAATGGCAACCTGTGTGTGACGATGCATCCACATGTTTGCGGGTACATGCTCGTGGACACATGGGGAGCCATCATGGAATGTGTTTTCTAATAAAGAAAAAACCATGTCAAGATGTTTACCGATGCAGGTGTATGCTTGCATAAGCGTTATGATGCCATGTTGGCCATTTTGGTATTTTTATTTACTGTTCCAACAATGCCTGTGACAATTTTAGAATGCTAAACTAAAACAATAAAATAAAGAATGCATGAGCTTGAAAAATAAGAAGCGAGCAGCCAGGAAGCAGTATGCATCTGCTGAGTGTTCGGAAAGAAAAGAAGAACATTTAAAAAAAGGGAAAAGGGAGCAGGAAGGGGGAGCACACAGGGGTACATTGGGAAACGGATGGGTAAGCGAGTGGCGCAGCAGTGTGCAGTAGTATGACCCTCACACAAGCAACACTAGGGGGAATATATGCAGAAGTAATGAAGCAGAAGATGAGAAGAGCAATGAAAAAGTCGTGGTGGGTGTAAAGGGCTGTGGTGGGCCCTAGGCCCACATGCTAGCAGGCATTCAATCACTGAGACAGGACACACTGGAGGTCTGGTGCAACTGGCCCAGAGCACGTGGGCTCAGCCTCTTTTATTACGTCTGTGTCACCTGACCAGTGACATCAGTGGTGGGTGGGTGCTCAGTGTAGTTACAGGCTTCAGCACTAGAATGCTGACTTCTGCTGGGCATTACATCCCTTCCCAAATTGGTTAAAAAAATAAACCAAACCGAAAAAGTCCAAGAACCTGTAGGGGACAGAAAACACAGAAAATAACATTGGACTTGCGTTTTCAAAATGAGTCTCTTTGGCTGCTTGCAAACCGCAGGCAGTATAGTTCTTGTATTCTGGACTTGCAGTTCTCGGAGGCACGGTCCGCAGTTGTTCGGCGGGTTCTTTCTTTGGCTGTGCTGTCTGTCTGCTGTTCTCAGCCCTGCCTTTGCTTCGCTCCGTTGGTGATGAGATATATAACTAGATGACCCAGGTGTCGACAGTCTTCTGGTTTTGTTCTCTCTTCTGGCTTCATGATGTTTTCCGGGCAGGCGTTCGTGTTGACTCTTGGCGGGTGAATAGAGTAGGTGCACACATCCCTCTCACTAGGATGTCCCTCTCTCCGGTATTCCTCTCTCACCAGATATCCGGGAGGACCTCTTTGCCAGGCTTCCACTGGACTGGTGTTTTCGGTCGTGTTGCTCCACCATAGCCTTCGGGCCGTGAGCGGGGCGCTCCACGAGCCTCACCGTCGTGTCCTAGTTCCACCTGAAGGTTGAGTTGTCGACTCTCTTCATTGCTCGTGAGGCTTTCATCCTCTTGGGTCCTGCAGACGTGCATCGGTAGATCTGTCTCCCGTGCGGGACTTGCTGCCACCAGAGTCCCTCGAGGCCTCTGATTCTGGTTTGCCACGGGCTGGTGCGAGGTGCTCAGGTCCTCAGCTTCCGGAGTCCTGAGTAGTCTCGCCATCCAATCTTCCACTCAAACCCCAGAGGGAGATGTCGCCAACCGTCTAGCTTGCTCTCTCCTGCGATCGCCATGTGGATGGATGGCTCGTAGGTGGTTGTCTTTGGTCTGCGCTGCCGGTGCTCTTGCCAGGCTTGTCTTCCTTTGCACTCAGGTGTTCCAGTGCTGGTCACCTTGCTTCTTTCCGCAGGGGCGGCTTCTTCTTCCAGTGGCAGCGTGCCATTCCGATTTCTCCTTTCTTCCTTTCCTGGGTGACGGTGTGCCACTCCGATCTTCCTTCTTCTCTTCTCTTCTTCTCACGACGTACCCTGGTCCCCTTTTCTTCATCTTCTCTGGCCAGGCTTCCCCATGCAGTGCGCGCACTCTGCACGTGTCATCCTGGTCTTGTCCTAGTCCTAGGACACTGTCTTCTTGTAACTCACTTCCAGGGTTAGCGTCGCAACCTTTTCTACTGTTCCTTCTTCCTTTTCATTGTGGCGTCACGCCCTTCTTCTCCTTGTTCCTTCTTGCGACGTGATCTGGTCACTGTACTGCCTTGGCCTTCCCAGCCAGTCTTCTCCAGGTAGCGTGCACTCCACCTGTTTCTCTCTGTTCTGGGCATGGCTCTCAGACATTGGTCTTTTCTTCTAGTGACTGGACCGGTTGTCGCTATCTTCTGAATTGCTTCTTTTCTTTCCTTGGCGACCATACTGGGTGGTCGGCTTTCACCTTCGGCATGAATCGTCATGCTGTGCTATCTTTCTCCTGGTCGCTATTCACCTTCGGCATGAGTCGTCATGCTGTGCTATCTTTCTCCTGGTCGCTATTCACCTTCACGGTGTTTTTGGCATTGGCGCGTCGCGTCATTTTGGCGCTCCTGATTCCTGGCACGTTCGGGCGCAGTGCTGCGCAGTCCTGTCGTGCGGGTGTGGAATTCTTGCACTCCTGTCGCGTTCCTGCGCTGTCTCCTGGCGTCTTCCTCGCTCTTTCTGGAGAGTACCTGCGCTGTCTCCTGGCGTCTTCCTTGCGCTTTCTGGAGAGTACCTGCGCTGTCTTCTGGCGTCTTCCTTGCGCCTTCTGGAGAGTTCCCGTCGCATTCCTGCGCTGTCTCCTGGCGTCTTCCTTGCGCTTTCTGGAGAGTTCCTGCGTTTTCCTGCGTCGCAGTGCTTACCTCCGTTCCTCGCTCTCTTCTTTGAGCACTTTGGGTACTCCTGGCGCTTTCTTGCGCTTGACTACTGTCACTGTCCTTTCACTTGCGCAGCTCCTGACCGTGTCGCACTCTAGATCCTCTTCTTACTCCTTTAGTGCCGTGGGGCGTCGCTGCGCCAGTTCTGTCTTGCTGCGTGGCTATGTGGGCGCTACGCCGTCTGTCTCCCCTCAATTGTTGTGCTGCCCTGATGTCCTTGTCAACTTTCTCGGTCCTGCAGCTAAGTTAAATTCTAGTGGCAGGTGCCTTTTTCCCATTTGGCCACTAGATGGCACTGCTGGGTTTGCTCATGAAAAACTGTGACCATTTCTCCTATGCTCTTGGACCCTCGCTCGGTTCTGTGGTGCTGCCTCCCTACTTACACGATGGCATCCTGTTCCTGCTGTTGCTGCTGGGACAAGTCGCACAACTTCCAGTCTCTGCAGACCCTTTTTCACTCGCTCCTTGCGCCAGCTATCCTTGGAGCTTCCCGGTGAGTTTATCTCCCTTTCCCACTTCTGGGCGGTACTGGACGTTCTGGTTAATTTTCTCCCTCCTTGCCCCTCACAGTATGCCAGTTCACGGGCTGCCTTCCACACCCTCGGTGCTTCGACCTCCTCAACATCTGTGGGCCTCACTTCTCCTTTAATGCCCGGCGGCAACCGTGTCTTCAGCTCCCTAAATGCTGCCTGGGCTGTCACAGTGTGTTTGGCCCCTCTCCTGCGGCGAGTGTCACCCTGTTCTCAGCGCCTTCCCACCCTTCAAAACGAGCATTGTCCTCCTTGGCGGCGCAGGGGGCCTTGCACTGTTCACAGCGCTGCAGGCGGGGGCAGCTGGAGCTCCTTATATTTACCCGCTGCGGCTGGGTGCCGACATTATCGCCTCCCCTCCCCCACCACCGCAGTCACACTTCACACGCGGCGCGGGGCGGGGTGCGATTAGCGCTCCACTGCGGGTGGGCTCCGCGTTTATTACTCAGCGCCCTGCAGCTATTCTCACGCTGCGGGCGCTCTCCTTTCCAGTTCATTCACCCCGCCGCCGCAGCCTCAGGGCATACACACTGCGCGGCGGGGGACAGATAACGCTGCTGCAGGCCGCGTGTGGGCTCCGCCGGCTCTGCTCACTTGTGGGGCACAGTGTTCACAGCAGCAGCGGGTGGGCTCTGCTTCATTCGTACCTTCCAGATCCTTTCACCCTCGCCGCGGCAGCTTCGGTACACACATGCTGCGCGGCGGGGACGCAGCAGGCAGGCCGCGGGTGGGCTCCGTGACCCTTGCCTTGTTAATGGGGGCAATATCTGGCGCCGCTCGCCCTGTTGGGGCACCATGCACAGTTAATGGCGGGTGGGCTCCGCTTTGTATAGTTCTGGGCGGCGCTAGCAGGCGGCCGCCATTATCGCGGTGATGTTCATTGCGGGTGGGCTCCGCTTTTGATTTGCTCCTACGGATGGGCTCACCTTCGGCCAACAGGCCATTCTTGATCTGCGGGTGGGCTCCGCAAGAGCTTCAGCGTCGTAGGGCACATTCTCGGCCGACGCGGGTGGGCTCCGGTCGGTCCGCCCTTTTCTGCAAGCTCACTTGCGGTCGGTACAGGTGGGCTCTGGCCGGTCCGCGTTTGCTTCGGGGCACCACCACGACACCTCCTCTTTCTCCAGGCCCGGGGCTCTTCACACGCCCCGTGGGCCTCTCGGCGGCCGGCTCGTGTCTTCTTAGGGGTGTGCCTTATTTGCAGAAGGCAGCTCCCCTTTCCTTTTTCCTACTAATCTTCATTTAGCTGGCACGCATGGGCACAGCTCCGCCTCGTCGCCAATGTAAAGGGCTGTGGTGGGCCCTAGGCCCACATGCTAGCAGGCATACAATCACTGAGACAGGATACACTGGAGGTCTGGTGCAACTGGCCCAGAGCACGTGGGCTCGGCCTCTTTTATTACTTCTGTGTCACCTGACCAGTGACATCAGTGGTGGGTGGGTGCTCAGTGTAGTTACAGGCTTCAGCACTAGAATGCTGACTTCTGCTGGGCATTACAGTGGGGATAATATTGTTAAAGGAAATAAATTGCTGTGAAAAGAGTGGACACTTTTTTTTTAATGGCAATGTATGACTCACGAGTATTACAGGGGTTTAAAAGTAACTTAGTTGAACATTTGTCTGAATGTAAAGGGAGGGAATGTTAAACAAAATAAGCACAGCTGAATCCTGCTGGGGCATTTGCAACTTTACCTGTTGGGTTCTTCATCAGACGCTGGTCGTCCCGCTTGCCCTTCTGTCCTCCCACCGCCGCACACAACTTCCGCGGCCGCAGAGAGGAGGACTACGCTCCCCAGGCTCCATAGCCGCTGAAGCCGCCCACGTCAATTCCCGCTTTCGGAGGCGCTTTGAATCGCGCTCACCCCCGGTGGAGCGGGTGGCGCTGAATCCTGCTGGGGAATTTGTAACTTTACTATTTGGGTTCTTCATCAGACGCTGGTCGTCCCGCTTACCCTTCTGTCCTCCCGCCACCGCACACAACTTCCGCGGCCGCAGAGAGGAGGACTACGCTCCCCAGGCTCCATAGCGGCTGTAGCCGCACACGTCAATACCCGCGCATGGAGGCGCTTTAAATCGCGCTCACCCCCGGTGGAGCGGGTGGCGCTGAATCCTGCTGGGGCATTTGCAACTTTACCTGTTGGGTTCTTCATCAGACGCTGGTCGTCCCGCTTGCCCTTCTGTCCTCCCGCCGCTGCACACAACTTCCGCGGCCGCAGAGAGGAGGACTACGCTCCCCAGGCTCCACAGCGGCTGAAGCCGCTCACGTCAATTCCCACGCCCGGAGGCGCTTTAAATCGCGCTCATCCCCCGCGTCGCGGGGACGTGCCGGGAGAAGCCTGGGACAAGGGCGGGACCGTCTGTGGCCATCCAGGGCCGGAGGAGGACGGGTCGGGTCATCACTCTTGGCTGGAATGTAAAGCATTTACTTTTAATAAGGGGATAAATCCTGTATGGTGTTTATGCAATATCCTTGTTTCTGTAAAAACACAAGAAGTGCTGTATAGCCATTAGACTTACTTGTTCACTCTATTGTGTACCCTTAATGATCAGTGTGGATAGTTGTGGTTGATTAAGGGATTCTATTTTTTAATACATTGATTGAGTAAATATTGTTTGCCCTATAGCTGGTATCTAGGGTCTGTTGTTTGTGCACATAAATTCCTTTTTACTAGAAAAGGCAACTGGGATGTTCTTATAGCACAGCCCGATGGCTGGCCAACTAAACAAGGACTGTCCAACTCCAGGACTTCAGGCTAATAAGACCAATAATCAGAAATGTTTAGCTGGAACGCTGGATGGGTTTTTTCTACGTGCAGAATCGCTCATTAGTCATGAGATTGCTTTAGTGGAGAAAAGGCTGTCCTTGGATCCTTTATCGCTAGCGCTACATCAGGCACACAGTCTTTCTGTTCCACTGGACACATCCCAAATGCTGTGTGAATCCTTGCCAGCTTCTACGCATATATCTGAGATGGCTATAGCAAATTCCACCCTGACCAGTAATAGAACTCGGTCAGGTTCAGAGGCTTCGCCATCCCCACCAATGGTGACAAGGCAGAGGAGGGCACGCAGGGGGGTACAGGATAAAACCAAAACAAAACCCTTGGTGCTATGGAAAAGGTCATATAAAAAAAGGTACAGTAGGGATAAAACTAATCCAAGCGAATACTCAGGCGGTGCAAACAGACCATTGGAGCTCTAATAGATCGTTCGGTACTCAAACCGAGGCGGTCTTTTTATTTCCATTCTTTGGAGCCGATGGCGCGTCTGTAACATTGGAATCAGCAGTTACCGATATGTTTAAATCTACCCTACATTCCGTTCAGGAGCAAGTAAATGATCTTATGGTTTCCAGAGCAAAGGATTTAGACGATAATATAAAAAGATTAGACCAGGGGTTACTGGAACTGGAAGTTATGATTAAAAAAGGGAATGACATTTTCGAGGAATCCATTAAAGCAAATGTGTAAAAACATGTGTGCATAGCAAGAAACAACGAAAGGTCCATTAGGTTGAACAATATATCCCAATCAAGTGTAGGTGCACCTGTTGAAGTGGCAGCCCCAAGCCCAAGTCTTCAACCGTTAGTTGCGACTGACTTGAGGTTTAATATAATGGGACAAGCTGGGGAAAGGTCTGATAGAGCAATTATGAATCAGCCACATCTCAACAATAGTAAATTGTCAACACCTAATACAAAGACAAGTGGAGCTACCATTACTCCTAACTGTGATAATTTGAGATTACCTCCTGCAGCGTGCCCTTATGTTTTAGTCTTATCAGGAGTACCCGCACTTAGGACGATCAAAATGAAACCTGGTATACTTTGAGAAATAAAGCTGTAGACTGGCTGCAAAAGTATAGAGGTTTTAGCCCCTTGAAAATGAATGAAATTATCATGGTCTGCAGGGTGGGTTGGGTTGGTGAGCAAAGAAAAGATATTGAAGGAGACTGTATAGTCATTAATTTTAAACGTCCGAATACTGTACGTCACCTTCTAAGAGTTTGTGATGAAACCCATAAGGTACAAACCAATATCCATGCCCTTCCCCTAGTCTATTTCTACCGCCCATCTACTCAGGCTGCAGGTAAAAGGATGGACCCACCCTTGCCCCTTCATCTTTCTAATAGATACTGGGACCTTCCATCCTTGGAGATGGTTGATTGACTAATTGAACCAACTACCATGGCCTTAGACATAGAGGAAATTGGGGCAAGAAAGGGTGGAATTGATGATATAGCCTTCCAAGAGTTAAATAATGAGGTAGTAGGTGTAAGTACTGAGGTGCGTTTGGGTCCTGCTCATTTTCTGGGTGCTATGAATGAAACAACAAGCTTAACTCCTGTTCCAAAGATGGGTATCCAAGAGTCGTTTCCAGACAGATTAGGTCTGGGAAGGCCGTATACTCAGGTGGGATGTGTAAAGTCTTTAAGCATGGGGGTTGTAAGAGAACACACCCCAGGATCAATTACTGTCCTTAAGGCAGGCATCTATGATGCTTTCCCGGTAGGACCACATGTAGATAGGATTGGACATATTGCGCTTAATTTAACATTGATATCTTGGAATATTGCGGGCTTGTTGAAAAACCTTTGTGATCCTCAGTGGTCTAAATTTATAGATTCTGGTGATATTTGTTTCTTAAAAGAAACATGGGCCCTAGAAATACCACACAGAGTTGGTTACAGGACTTTTAACATAGAAGCTGTACCATCAGTTAGAGGCAGACCATCTGGAGGCCTAACAGTATGGGTAAAAGTATCCTTGGAAATTATCATTACGCAACTAACTATTGATTCAGCAGACATACTAGGGCTGAAGGTAATGATGAAAGATGGGAAGTGTCTTCTCTTATTTAATGTATACAACCGTCCAGGTAATTCATCAAAAGAGTCCCCGATTCTGGAAAAGCTGGAATTTTTTTTAGCCAAGTATATTAATAGGCGGGGATCTGAATTGCAATTTTGAGCCGATATTCGGGTTCGGTGATGTTTTGGGTGATGAGGATAGGGCTAATAACATTCCACACCTATCTTATATTGAAACAGTGCGTTGTACCACCATAGCAGTCCAAATAATGAGGTTGATTACCACGTATGGGCTGAGGGCCTGCAACGGCCGTCTCCCATCCGACTCTCCTAAAGCTGCAACATTTGTTAAACTCCGAAAGTCAAATTGACTACATTCTAGCATCCTTTGATGTTTGGCCTTACTTGATAGACCTCGAGATCATGCCTCGGTTTGAAAGTGATCATCGTCCACTCCAATTACTAATAGATTCTGTTTCCCAGTGATGGTTTGGAGAAGGAGCACTGTCCCCTGGTTATTGGCCCCAATGACTCAGCATTAGTAAGTAACAACAGACGTTCACTAAAATGGGCTTATTTGTTAAATAATGGAGAAGCATTAGCAGGTATCTATATGATGTTGGCTGCCACTTTCGCCAGTGTCATAAGCCAACCGGTAGGAGACAATGATTTTATTGACTTGCACAAAGGGTTTTTTTCATCTTTATTGCCCTATGTGTCTAAAATGCCTAAAAAAACGTGTCTAAGGAAAACTAATTCAGTAGGTACCCAGTAGGTACAACAAGGATTGTCATATAAGCAAGGCCCTACTTATAGAGGCAATCAAAAGTAAATCCCCTGAATTAATTAGAACATCAAGGAAGGATTACAAGAGAACTCAGGCACTAGCAAGAACTAATTGGGATGAGGAATGTTGGGAAAACATGTTCTTGGCAGCTAAGTCCAAGGATAACGTAGGATTTTGGAGATTAGTAGCAAATGGGAATCATGCAGGTAGACCGGTCCAGGATGTGTTAATTGATGAACAGACCTGGGTCAACCATTTTACTCCTGATCATATTGAGGTAGATGTAATGGAGCACCCCCGGTACATAGCCAGCGCTAATGTTTTAGAGTTCACTCTAGAGGAAACAGAGTTAGCCATTAACTCAGTAAAAAATGACAGGTCTTGACAAAATTCCTGGCGATTTGTATAAACCTGAGATTAAAGTTTAGGCACCTTATATAAATCGGCTTTTTAATATTTTAGCTAATGGTGCAGACTTACCTGATAGTTGGAGGGGTGCGGAGATTATTTTAATATTCAAAAAGGGCGATAGGAATGACCCATTTAACTATCGTCCGATCAGTTTAACCCCTTCCATGCGTCGGACGGCCGAACCTGATAGCCAAGGGTGTGTGATGGCTCCCACGCCCTTTTCATTATTTGTTAATGATATTCCAGCTCACTTGGGAGATTGCAACAACGATTCACCCAAGTTGAATAGAACAAGGGTCCCCGCACTCTTATTTGCGGACGATACTATCCTGATTTCTCAGACGCCCAATGGTCTTCAAACCCTTTTAAGTAGATTCCAACTTTATAGTAATGAGAAAGGGCTAGAGATAAACACGAAAAAAAACAAATGCATAGCCCTAAATCCCCACAAATCATTTAAGGGAATTTTCTTTCTAAATAATCAAAAACTGGAACTTGTGTCTAATTTTACTTATTTGGGTGTTTCCCTAGATTCGAAAAATTCATGGAAAATCCAAACAGAAAAAAGCAAAATTATTTTAACCCAGAACTCCTTGCCAATTTTAAAGAAACATGGGGCGAGTCTCAGCAAATTAATTTCACCAGCATTAGAAGTGTTTAAATTCAAGGCCCAGTCTGCAGCTCTATATGGCGCAAAAATTTGGGGCCTAAAAGCTGGGAATCTATTTGCAAAGAGTGAAAATACGTTTTACAGAAGTATTTTAAGACTACCCAAACATACCCCACTTTTACCGTTATTGTTAGACCCAGGTAATAAACGTACAGATCACCTTGCAAGTTTACGTTCACTTTCTTACGGTGGGCGTGTGCGGACGACGGCCGGGGGCCGTCCGAACCACGCCCACGCCATAAATCACCCGCACCGCGGCGGAATTTTCGCCGCAGTCAAGGGGTTAATAGACATTTTACAAAAGCTATTTGCTAGGCATATTTTAACACGTATGGATTCGTGGATAGACGAGAATGCTATCCTTACAAAGTTCCAGGCTGGTTTCAGGAGAAACATTAGTACGATTGACCAAGTTTTCAGATTCTGTTGTCTTTGTGGGAAGTATGTTTTTTTAAGGAAAGGGCACATTTATGTAGCTTTTGTTGACCTCAGGGAAGCTTTTGATTTTGTTTTACATGATCGTTTATGGGATTGTCTGCTTATGTTGGGGTTGCCGGTCTGCTTACTCGAACAGATCATAAGACTTCATGATAATAATTATGCTAAAGTGCGCTGGGGCCCAAATGGGGAACTGTCCAAACCTGTACCCATAAAGCGGGGAGTCCGCCAAGGGTGTGTGATGGCTCCCACGCTCTTTTCATTATTTGTTAATGATATTCCAGCTCACTTGGGAGATTGCAACAACAATTCACCCAAGTTGAATAGAACAAGGGTCCCCGCACTCTTATTTGCGGACGATACTATCCTGATTTCTCAGACGCCCAATGGTCTTCAAACCCTTTTAAGTAGATTCCAACTTTATAGTAATGAGAAAGGGCTAGAGATAAACACGAAAAAAAACAAATGCATAGCCCTAAATCCCCACAAATTTTTCTAAATAATCAAAAACTGGAACTTGTGTCTAATTTTACTTATTTGGGTGTTTCCCTAGATTCGAAAAATTCATGGAAAATCCAAACAGAAAAAAGCAAAATTATTTTAACCCAGAACTCCTTGCCAATTTTAAAGAAACATGGGGCGAGTCTCAGCAAATCAATTTCACCAGCATTAGAAGTGTTTAAATTCAAGGCCCAGTCTACAGCTCTATATGGCGCAAAAATTTGGGGCCTAAAAGCTGGGAATCTATTTGCAAAGAGTGAAAATAAGTTTTACAGAAGTATTTTAAGACTACCCAAACATACCCCACTTTTACCGTTATTGTTAGACCCAGGTAATAAACGTACAAATAACCTTGAAAATTTACGTTCACTTTCTTACTGGGTGAGACTTTGGTGTACACCAGAACTTGGAGATTATAGAGATGGACTCCTCGAATTAAAGATTCTGGATCTTTACAATTCAAACCCTTGGTTGAAACACGTTCAAACATGGTGCAGTAGAATTGGGTTGTCTCGTTTTTGGGAGCAACCCCAATGTCTTACACTTAGCTGTAAAAAAATAGTCAAAATAAAATTTTGGGCGTATATAGCACACAATCTCCCAAACAGCCATACAGGCGGTACCATTACAAGGAGCTTTTTGGCATTTAAGGACTCTCCACATTTTGAGGACTTCTTAGATGAGGTCCAACCACTCTTGGCAAAAAGCCTATATCTGAAATTCAGATATGGAATACTTAAAACCGATGTAATGCTAGCAAGTTGGTCTCTGATGGTGGGGTCTCCAAAAAGTATGAGGTGTATGTGTTGTCCGTCCAGTTCAAAAGAGGATGATAATCACATCCTGTTCTTTTGTACTGCTTATTTACTAGCAAGAAAAAGATGGATTAGACCACTGTGTAATGCCATCGGTATACACTCCTATGTTGAAGCATATAGGATCATTAAAACAGACTCCACACAATTGGTTGTTTATTATAAGTAGATTTTTATTTTCTGTATGTTATACTCGTAAAAAATTGTGTCTGGATTTATAAATGGCTAGGTCTGTGCATATTCATCTGTGGGGGATAAGGTTGTTCTGATTTTTTACTGATTGTATAATAACGAATTGCTCCTAGGAACCTGATATCTGGTCACGTTCAATTGTTCTTAAGTAAATGTTTATACATGCCTTCTTAACTAACTTATGAATTTTAGTGTATTCCTGCAAACCTTATCCGACATCATGTAAACTGCTCTTTCCTCAATTGTTAAATGTATTATTGGTTTTGTGTATCTTTTATGGCCGCAAAGTGCCGAAATAAAGATTGATGAAATAAAAATAAGCACATAAAAGTGAGAGAGGAAAAGCACAGGCACTCTCATGGGATGTATGACGGTACAACGCGTGCTTTTGCAACGCTTACCGTTACGACGCAGGTTTTACAACGCAAGTCGTTACAACGACTTGCGTTGGGGGGTGCTGGATAGTGAATAGTTTAATTTACTATTCCAACTCCAGTCCCCGTGGATAGTAGGGAAGGTGTTGGATAGTAAATTAAACTATTACCTATCCTAGAGCGCCCTTGAGCGAAAGTCGTTGTAATGACTTTCGTTGTTAAACCTGCATCGTAACGGTACTTCGTTGTAAAAGTTTAGTTGTAAAGGACGTTCCCCACTCCCATGGAGTGCTGAAAAAATAGAGCTTCCATAATTATAAGCAAAGGAAGGATACAACTCTTACTACTGGAAACATTATAAAACAGCTTTTCTCCAGGAGAGAGACATGCACAAGAAGGAAAGTCATCGAACAAAACAGAAGTAAATGAGACTGAGTTGAAATGCAACCAATGAGAAGCAATGGATAACACAATGTCAAGACGACCCATAGTGCAATTAGTAAAGTAACATATATGCCCCTCAAACTTCGTGGCTACCACCTGAATAACCACTCAGTACACAACTGGACATCTACAGCTTGGCCATGCTAAGAGGTGGTGATCCAATATATCATTTCTAGAATGGCTGACCACCAGGTACAACTGGGTTGCAAAGTCCATAGGTATGTGGTGCAACATCTGTTGGGAAAGTGATTCCTATCCAGAACATTATGGAAACTTCAAGAACATTGTTATGTGGTGCTAGGTCTGTTGGAGAGGTGTTTCCTATTCAGATCATTGTGGAAACTTCTGGAAGATTGTGAAATCTCAGTGTCCATTTTGGAAGGCAAGCTATTTAACCCACACTTTTTCTGCCACATCTTGCTTGGTAATTAGAGTATGACAAGAGAAGAAGTCTCCAGCCAGAATCCCGAGTCTTCAAAGGCTTCTCTGAATACTAAGCAACCAAGCAACGAAAATCCAGCCAGCATTTAGGTTATGGTACTCTGTAGCTTCCTGAATCATCCGACGTTGATCTAGCTCGAACCTGAAATAAAGAAATAACAGATGAGTAGAAAATCTTTCTAACTTAAGCAATAACATTGTGGATGTTTATCCAAGGTACCTTGCATTCATAGAACATTGAGACTTGATGTGATGTGAGAATGGAGAATTGAACATTGAGACATTTATACTTGGATTAAAGTAGCAATCACAAACCCAGCAAGGAATTCATAGATGATACAATGTGTAACTTGAACTTAAGCAAGTTTAAGAGTTCAGTGAGGGCAAATGGAACGCTAAAGTTCAAGCAGTCAAATAAGGATTTCCTGATCGAGCAAACACTAGACATCTCAAGTTTCTTTTAAAAACTGAAGGAGAGAATATTAGTCGCATCTGAAAGTATTTAAAGTCAAAGTTTGAACTTGGGAAAGTGTATGTTTTAAATGGAACTGAGAATTGGTTAATAAATATCTTTTTTTTAGTTTCGGAATACACATAAGAGCAGTAATCTACAGAAGTCATCATAGAGAAGGAGTTAGCCAGAGTGCATAAACACAACAGACTGAGGGGCATATTATCAAGGAGGTTTATCTCCACTTTTTTAGCTTTAAAAGCCAAGAAAGCATAGATAAAATTATCTCCCTATTACCTAGCTGTCGCTAACACTAGTTAGCGACAGCTAGTAGGAGATAGCGACCATCTTGGGCCCCACTTTGCATGTCAGTGATATTTATCACTAATGACATGCAAAGTGGGCGTGCCAAGATGTTAGCGACTGGAAACAGTCGCTAACATCGCCATCTCCTATTACCAACTTTTGGAGATATTCGCGCAAAGCGCGAATATCTCCTAAAGCTAACACCTGCCCTGAGCAGTTCTTAGCCATGTTATCCAATGGGAGGTGGATAACATGGCTAAGAGCATTAGCTCGGTAATGCATGAATATCGCTGACTTTTCAGCGATATTCATGCATTGCGGCCGTTTTTTATCGCATTTGCGATAAACCTTGGTAATACCAAGGTTTATCTGCGATAAAAATCGCCGCAGCTCAGCGGTAAAATTTTGTCTCTAACCAAGCAATAGCGATAATTATCGCTATTGCTTGGTAATATGCCCCTGAGTATTCTCTTGTCTTCTCTCCAGTCCCATTACCTCATTCTCCTCAGTGTAACCTTGGAGCGAGTGTTCATTATACTCGCTCTACAGAACGCAGCTGGACATTGGAGGCGTATCTTTGTGCATTGATTCCGCTGGGGCAGTGGATTGCAGGTTGGTCAATCTGACTATGGTTTGGAAGTAATCTGAGATGACACGCAATGACGCAAAGCCCACTTTAGGCATTGGTATGTACAATAGGTCTTTTGACAACACACTTTTAAAGCAGTCGTTAGACAATACTTAAAAAGTGGCATGGATTACTTGTATTATATAACCTTACTACCTGCAAAATCCAGCGCACTTGAAGGCTCAAATTTAATACGACTGTAATCACGATAGGGTAGTAAATAGGAGTTTCCATCAAATCAAGATAATGAACTGTGCTAGAAAATGCTTATATGTATTATTTTTTCCTTGTTAACATTCTGCCTGGTAAACACTGAGGAAGTGTGACCAGAGAAAAATAATTGGGAAGATGTAAAACATGCAGAAGATGGTGTGCAAAACAACAAAATTCTGCATGTTGTGCCTTAATTCTAGTGGAAATTAATGTACAAATGAATGCCACACCCATTCTGCCACTTGGGCATTTTCCCAGTGGGTTGCCGGCTTACAGCCTTCTTTCGGTGCTGAATAGGCCTCATAGCCTCCTTTTACACATGGCTTAATGCAGTGTGGGGTTGGTGTGCACATTTTTGCCAGGACTAATATTGGTTTCTATTCCTGCTCTGGGAAGCTCATCATGAGTATTTGGGCAGTAGGGGGTAGATCATCCGTAGAGACACACGCAGAAAGCACCATTATAATCAATGTTTCGCTACTGAGCGATATATATGCTCCACCAGTACCCAGCAGACTGGGAGATACCAATATTTTCTATTCTAATCAACGAGACAAGCACAATCGAAATGGTGGACCCAAACGCTCCTACAGTAGATTGAACAGAAGTGAAGAAAGTCTTGACAAAGTATTAAAAAAGTTAGGTGCAGAATTAATTGTCTTTATAGCCTTTTTGCTGCCCAGAGTACTATATAGCAGCACTACTGCATTCTTCCTTCATATTTTATGCTGTTGTTATAGCGATATTAGTTTTATATTCCAGTGTTGTGGCTAATGTTAGTGATTCAGAGTTTACCTCCAAAGGGTGTGTGATTTGATTTGGCTTAAATACGTGAAATTTTGAAAAGATTGTGTGGAAATATGAGTAATTACGTCAAATGCAAAACCAGGTTTCGGTGCTATATTTTAAGAGATACAAGGACCCATTTGGCACTAAAATATATTGCAAAAAACACAAGCACCTGGAAAAACATCCACTCACATTCTGGTAATTCGCATTATTTCTGGGCACTCACGCTAAATTCTTGCAATGAATGGGCATAATGATGTGATGTGGCATAACAGTATCATTTCAGGAATTTCATATGAGAAGTATATTGTAAAATTACTGAAATCACATGAGATTACACCTGTATAACAGATCCTTCTCCCGAACCTGTGGAGGCTAAATTGCACTGCTCCAGGGTCTTGAGTGTAAATACCAATCGTTGTGCCTTCTCCAAAACTCTTTCGGTCATATGTGTCTTATTTTTTAATGATCCCTGAATAACCCAAGTAAAGTCCTTGACATTGTGGGGCATATTATCAAGCCAGGCGATAACAATATCGCCGTTTTAGCGGCAGAAAACTGCCGCTAAAACGGCGATAATGGGCGTGATAATATGCTCTATGGAATTCCAATTGAATCCCATGTTATCGCCTGGCTTGATAATATGCCCCCGAGTTCCATTTCCACAAAATGTGCTGTCAGTTTGGTGGTTATATGTTGGCAGCGAATAGTATGTCCCTGATCCTTTATTCTGGTCTTAACTTTTCATGGATTTATCCCAAAGTATTTTAATTGGCCCAGGCAGATGAACATACATACATGTTGCATTCACCGTATTGTAAATAGCATATCTGTTTAATTGCCATGTGTTTTGCAAGCCTAATTCTAAATTCTTCATATGTGTAGTTAGTGAACAGACATTGCAGTGACCACTAGGGAAGTTGCCCATGACAGGTGGCAAGCCTAAACTGGTTGTTCTGGACTCTGGAGAACAAGTAGTTTTGTATCGAGGATGCCCATAAAGGTATATGCCGTTTTGAAAGCAATAATGGAGGGTCTTCAGATAGTTGATCAGTGTTGAATGTGTGCCCTTCTTTTTTAACAGTTTTCTGAATGTTACTTGAAATCAGGGAAAGCATTGTCACACAGATGATCCTCAGATTTTTGGGTTTAGCAATACTTTCTAACGGTGCTTCACGGTTATTGTTTCGATCTTGTTTTCTTGCCTTGTTGCTTACTGTAGCAGAGTATTTTTATTTTTTTATTTTCAATTTAGCTTTTCTTATTGGGTATCAAAATTATCAAGTGTGATACAATGCACCCTCAAGCATATAAGCATTAGCCATATGGAAGATTTTTCTGCATTGGTTTGAAGTGTAAGTTGGCAAGTCTCAGCAGGTTATTACAATCAGTTGACTTTTGGGAAGTGCTTGCATTAGTTTTCCATCAGTACCTATCATTTTTAGATGTAAGAAGGAAATCTTGGTTTCCGAATAAATTGAAGTAATTTTAGAAAGGAATCTTTTTATTCCATTAGCCAAACTGTTTAGCCAGATCTTTCCTGCCTTTCCTAATGATGAAAATGTAGCATGTAATTGTGTCAAAAAATGCGTACATCAGAACCAGAGGGTCTCCAGCTAAGGAGAACACCAGAGACTTGTCCCAGTTGATGCAATAGCCAGAGTAGGAACCAAAGGATCATATTATATGAATAAGCCGATGGAATGTCTGTCGGGCCGATGTGCATAAAGAAGGATATCATCCGCATATAGCGAGGAGCGCTCCTCCCAGCCCTCCCCTGAAGTCGATCCCCCACACTGCCGGGTCCTCCCTAATCCATGATGCCAAAGGCTCCAGTGCCAGCGCAAAGAACATCGGGGACATAGGACATCCCAGTCGTGTCCCCCTATGCAATGCAAAGGCTCTGGAGATAACCCGTTAACCCACACTCTGGCCATTGGTGCAGTGCATAACAACCGGATCCACTGCTGCAGCCGCGGGCCGATGCCCACCTTCCCCAGCAGAGCAAAAAGGTACGTCCATTCGATGCTTTTGAATGCCATCCTCGCATCTAGAGAGAGAAGGGCGGCTGCTACATCGGGCTACCTTCAAGTCATATACATGACTCCATATAAACGTCTCAGGTTTAACCTCGTACTCCTATGGGGCATAAATCCCAATTGATCCGGGTGAATCAAGGACTGCAAAACTGGGCCTAGGTTCCCAATAATTTTGGCTAAGATCTTAGCTTCCAAATTTAAGAGGGATATGGGCTTGTAAGAGCTGCAGAGGTCATGTGGCTTTCCTTTTTTAAGAAGAACGACAATAGTTGCCATTCTCATATCTTCCGGAAGTTGCCCCAATTCGGATGCCTCATTAAACATTTCAAGCATGTACAGAGCCAGCTTGCCAACCACACATTTAAACATTTCAGTGGGGAGCCCATTTGGGCCCGCTGCCTTCCCTGATTGCAAATCTCTCATGGCATTCTCTACTTCCTCCAGGTGGAAGTCAGAATCAAGCACCTCCCTATCAGCCGAGCCTAAAGACGGAAGAGAAATATCCCTCAGAAATTCATTGCATTCCAGCTCCCCCTGCACGGTTTGAGACTACTAAATGCTTTTAAAATATTTGGCAAAAATTTCCGTCGGGGCCACCCCCCGTACCACCCTGCGTCCCTTCAGCAGACCGAATCTCAGACACCCAATTACGACTCCTGTCCCTGCGTTCCAGCCAAACAATTAATTTGTTGGCTTTATCACCCAGATCATATACTCTACGCTGTGTGGCAATCATGTGTGGCCGAGCCGAGTTGTATGCAAGGTCCCGTAAGGACCGTTCCTTAAGTTTGAGGGAGAGCTTGAACCTACTGACCTCCCAGGTAGTTTCGGTTAGGGTGCGCTCCAGTACGAGTATTTCCTGTTTGAGTTCTTCGCATTGACTTTGTTTTTGTTTGTGTTGAGCGCCCCATGCGGCCTGCACAAAATACCTTGCCACCACCTTGTTTGCTTCCCAGAGGATACCAGTGGAGCTAACGGAGCACACATTTTCAGCAAAGTATAAGTCTGAGTGGTGCTCGAAAGGCTCCCGACATTCCTGGTCCCGAAACATAAGTGGGTCTCATCTTGAGGGAAGAGACCAATCATAGACTGGTGCATGTAGTTGCACCTCTACTGGCAAGTGGTTGGAGATGCCTCTTGCCTTATTGCATCCACTTCTAAAGAGACCTGCAGCGGTAGCCAGTGTAAAAATATTGTCCAGCCGAGCCCCACTGCCACATGCTGCAGAAATATGAGTGTATTGTTTAGTGCTGGGATTGTGGCATCGCCAAAGATCCACCAGTCCCAGTGTTCATGTGAAGGAAAACAAAGGACGGGCCCCTTTGCCCCAGAGTGGATAGTCTCCCGATCAATCTCAGGCATAATAGTATCATTCATGTCCCCTACTAAGAGCAATAGTCTGGGCGGGAAGTCTCACAACAACTGGCTAAGGTCAGGAAAGGTGATTTTGTGCAGTCACGGGGAATATACACTGAGCATATGTTTACCACCCGCCCCTCCCCCTCCCCCTAAATGATTTAAGCTTCACTACTGATTATAAGGAGGTGGAAGCGACTATAAAAAAGAGCTTTTCTTATAAAGCTCCAGCCCCAGATGGAGTTGCTATCAAACTCTTTAAATCTAATATCGAATTATGGGCGCCTTTTATCACAAATGTTTTGGGGGCGGCTGGGAGTGGTTACATATCACAGTCTTGGAGGGATTCAGTCTTCCCTATTTTTAAAAAGGAGGAAAATCTGACGTAGCTTGTTATAGACCCATCTCTTTATTGGATACCACCTCTAAGATATTGGGATGGGTTCTTCCTACACACTTAGCACAGTGGGTCGAATCTAACAACATTTCTTTCACCCATTCAGTTTGGTTTCTGGTCTGGGGTGGGCACAGTGGAACAATGTTTAAACCTGTCACTCTTAGCTGGGTGCCAGGAGAGGTTCATTGCATTTAGCATTTAGGGACCTTTCCTGTGCTTTCGATATAAAGCAGGCCAGGCTATGGACTAAGGTGGAATCTATGGGGGTAGTGAAGGCCTTAGCCGTCCTGAAGAGGTTGCATACTAATACCACCATTAAAATCCATTTTGGCCAAAGTGGGAATGTACTGACACCCCTTTTCTTTTCCTGCTCTACATTAATGGTTTGAACCTATACTTGAACAAGACTGGAAAAAGACTTTCCAGTAGTGGGTGCACAGCTGGTTTCCTGTCTCCTTTACGCCAACAATGCAGTGCATATTGCGCAAACAGCAAATGGCTTACAGAGACTCTTGGAATCGTTTATGGCCTTTATGGGCAATTTGGATTTAAAAGTAAATTTTTCCCAATCGTTCATAATGGTTATGGGACACAAGAAGACAAAATCCTTGTTACACCTGGTAGAGATGGTTACCATTCTAAGAGTCTCAACCTTTAACTACCTAAGTATACTTTTTGACACTTCATTAAGCTGGATGCATTTACTCTGAACAAGATCACATCAATTTCAGGATGTCATTGAGGCCATTTTTCGATTTCCCACAAGGTTGGGTGCAGAAGGGATAACTGAAATTTTGCTTTTGTATAGAAATAAATGCATGTCGATGGGACTTTATGGGGTCATGTTGAGGTGAAATCTCTACAGACTCTGGAAAGCAGTTTTGTAAATCATCTGATTTCCACCCCGCCTCATTAGCCTCACTTAATGGCCACCATGAGTTAGGCCTAAACTATTTTGAAGATGCGGTCCATCTTGCCCCTTTACTCTTTTGAGCTAAGGTTTGCTCCTTCCCAGAAACGGTGTTCTCGAGATTTATTCTGGAGGAGTGCCTGGGATTGGACGGGGTAGATAGAATCCCCTGGTTGGCTTACCCGAAACAGTGTCTGAAGAAACTGGGTCATAAAGAGTTTTATGATAAACCAATGATGATACCCCCTCATAGTCAGGAATTGACTAAATCTCAATATTATGATTTTATCGCTCTAAAATGACTTGAGAAAGCTTACAGCATGCCTACAGTAAGAGCTTACTTAGATTTCTAATGCCTTGGAATCATATCTTCTTTTTTTCGGAACACTCAATACAGATTCTTTTTGACCAGGTTGAGGTTAAGTACTATGCCTTTCCTTTGTGCTTTCCCGATCCAGGGCACTTAGTTTAAATGTGTACCTGATTGTCCATGTGATAATTGTACTCCACAAGATTGTATACATTTTAGGTTTATTTGTTCTTTGTAAATAGTTTCTCGGTAGAGGTTTTTAATCCAGTCCTGTAGAGATTTGTTATGCAATAATAAACTTCATTAAAAGAATCCTGTACATTAGAAGAAGATATGCACTTTAACTTTGTTGCACGTTACTCTACCTTTACTTTTAAGTTTTGCATGTACTGTAAGATATAGGTAACAAGATGTGAGCCTTGAAATGCCTGCTGAGTTTGCACATTTTGTTCCGTTCTTTTTATATTGTATTAAGATTATAGTATGTATTTGTTTTAATGGAATTTGTAAGATGTGTATTTATTTATGGTCCTATTTTAACCGAAATAAAAGTAAATTGATTTACTGACTTTAGAATCTATTCATGTTTTTTGGAAGGTGAATCTGAGTTTTCTTAAGGAACACCAATTTCTATTTCCCAGTATCAGTATTGCTGTGACTGAGTTCATTGCATGCTTTTTGCTATTGAATTGGAATCTCTTCTGACATTTTGGCATTGCCAGATGTAATTCTGTACCTTTACAATATGTTTCTGATTTGCGTATATATTGGATGTATTACTAACTTGTAATAAACCCACTTGAGTTCGGTTACCGATTCCTGGTCCTCCTTGTGTGGCCAAATGGGCGACATGGAAGTTGAATTGTTTATTAATGGTGACTCTCTTAGCCTCTCAGTCAACTAAAAAGATTCATTGGATAAGAAATGGAAATCATTTTCCTGCATGTGTACAACCCACTTAATTAACCTGTACATTGACATACTGTGGTTACTTTTAGCAAAAAAAGTAAGGTGATTCAGTGTAGGCCAGAGGGCAACTAGGTTCACCATGTGACACACTACTGTGTACACCATAGTTAAATCAAGTGGAGATTGTTCAAAATAGTGGAGGCACATATATTTTTGACTAATGAAAAAACCCAGTATAGACCATAAAGCAATGGGTGTTGCACTTATATGTTGAGCTTACTATATGACATGATCAAATAACTCCCAGGGCTAAAACAAGTTTGTCCCTAAATATTAACTTGGTATAGAGAGTGTATGAGAATTGTGATTCCATCATTGCTATGTATGTCCAAAATGGACTGTCCTAGCTGAGACATGGCACAATAGAGTAGGAGATTTGGTCTGTAAAATGAAAGATGGTACACGTCGCTCCAATAACTGAATATACCAGAATGTCTGGATACTGCAAGTAAGTGGTGACAAATTCATACATTATATGTCAGATGCCACCACCTTATGTCCCCATGCAGTCTTAATGAACATGGAGATGGCATAAGCAGACAGGTATACACATTGCACGCTGATGTGGCACATCACATATGGGTGTGACAATTCACCACACAGAGTTGAAGCTGGATGGTTGGCACTCCGGAACATGGCATACCACTGCACTCTATTTAACATATAGGATCATAATTTTGGCCTCACAAGCTATC
Source organism: Lissotriton helveticus (assembly GCF_964261635.1). Lineage (NCBI taxonomy): Eukaryota > Metazoa > Chordata > Amphibia > Caudata > Salamandridae > Lissotriton > Lissotriton helveticus. The sequence goes on from NC_136065.1 coordinate 1,765,718,076, forward strand.
TTGTTTACAAATGGGGGCCATTTTTAGATCAAGCCTAGGCAGCACATGAGCTGTTTCTCCGAGACATGCTGTATACACTCTGTGGGCTTACAGCCAGACCATTGCCTTTTTATTTGTCCCTTTTTTTGTTGTTCAAAAATGCTTGCTTGCTAGTGATTAATCCTTCCTCTTTGTCCCTCCTTTTTTGTGTTTGGTTTCCTCCCACAGAGCACTGCCCAATTACTGTTAACATTTTGCTTCTGTGTTGATGTGTTCATTTGGAGGACTATATGTTGTCTTTGATTCTTGCTTGTGTCACTGTTTGTCCATCTTTGGTGGTTCATCTTCAGCGCCTGTCACTTAATCTCCCCGCCCAAATACTGAAATGAAATGTCAGAGGCTGCAGACGCTGTTTTCAAAATCGCCTATTTAAATTTCTTGAACTTTAAAATGCTGGGATTTCCTCCAAATCCCTACCGCTTCACTACTCGTTGATTTAGCGAGCCTTGATCACTGGACCTTCAGCAGCCCAACCTTGTAGCACGGTTAAGGGCAAGGCTTGGGCAACTCCCTCTACATTTTCTCTGGTGCTTGTTTATATAATGTGAATTCAAGTGACCCAAAGGTGTTGGTCCGCTTTACATGAGTGCTAGTTATATTATGCAATGTCAGATTATTTTCGGGGTCATTATTATAGAGCACAAACTCGACTGACCCAAAGGTATTGTAGCACTTTACAAAAGCAGCAGTAACATTATAACTTTTTTGTTTTTAGGTGCACAGAGATTAAGTGATGCCGGCGCTGCCCCTGTTTATTCATTATTTCCACTCTACCTGAGAAATGGGAGCCCTATTCGTCCCTTCCTAGTCACTACATGTCCGCCCTGCTTCCTTTTTCTGTCGTCCTTCTCCTCTCAGAGCTCTAATTTCAAGGCACATTCGTGGCAGCTTCCCAGGAACGTGTTATATTCCATATAGGTACCCCATTATAGGCTCAGGTACTAATTGCACCTTTCACCTACATTGCCCTCATATTGCACTACATTATGGTTCTTAGGACTGAAATTTTACATAGTAGAGGTGATGGCTAGAGGACCTGAGGTTTTCTCCGAAAAGCCTAAGCCTTATTCATTATGCAGGAGGATTCTTGGAATCACAGCTGGACAGCAGGGCGAACATCTCCTGCATAAAAACTATGTACAAGGGTCATTCCTTCCGTCATCCTAGTTCAACATGACACAGTGAGGTATATCCCTCGGGAGCATCACTTTGGGTATATATACACTGACGCGAGACGCTGAGGCTCCAGCATGCAGATACTCCAGCTCGCAGTGGTCTGACATCCCTTGCGGGTTGTCCACCTCAAGACCAGAATGGGGTCCCACAGTCTCTTACTACAGGGTTGACTTTATCCTAGAGGGATTGTAGGCTTCCACACCTACATACATGCTAGGTAATCTTAGGTACATCTACTTAGGGTCACATCGTAGGAGTACGCTTTAATTACTGTCATGTATTTTTCTACTTGCCTGTATTTATCGTTTTAACACTATGGTAGAAATCTACCATCCTTTTACTCTGTTAGGGCGTATAATCATCGATTCCTGTTACTGTCTAATGATTGTTTCAGCACATCTATTTTACACTAGAATGACGCTGGTTCAATAAATACTTCTTGGAAAACGTCCTCATTGTTTATTCTGTGTATCTCTCTCAGAGACAAAGTGAGCACGAATGACTGAGCGACTAGTAGCAAGGTTTCCACGATTCTGAGGGATCATGGTTGTCATGTTTGATTGTTGCCAAGAACTATTTTCTCCTTGGTAAGAGGGGTTTCTAGCGGTACTGTGTGCTAGCTGGTATACAGGCTAACATACTCGGTGGGGGTGTCCGTAATCAGTTTGGACACTAAGCCCTCAGTCAGACCCTCCAGGATTTCGCGATTTCACGGCAAACCGCGAAATCAGCACTTTTGTAACAATGCCGCAATTTTTACAAAAGTGCCCACGAAATCTGCACTTTTGTAAAAAGTCTGCGATTTTGACAAAAGTGCTGGTGGTTGTTGAGGGCTGTTATTGCTAATTATATTTCTCATAGTTGCTGAAAGTAAATGTTTTCAGAAAGCTGCTGAAGTTGAGGTCAGTAATTGTTGAAAAAAACTGGTAATGTGCTGAAGTGGAGATGAATGAGGATGTAGAAAATGCTACAATATTTAGGTGAAATGTAATATTGGTGACAATATTGCCAAAAATAAGTTACTATGACGTTACATTTCACCACATGCCTGGCTCAGCCTCAGCCCAAGGTCATCTTGGAACGTCGAGCCCACAACAGGCAGACAGGCAGAGTTTGTATGTGCGGCGCTGTGTCTGTGTAGCTACCGCTGCCTGTCCATCAATGTAACACCAGTAGCCAATTGGAATCCCAACCTCACCTCAGCATCCCGAGAATGATGCAAATCTCCCTCTGGTCAAATAAACAGTGTAACCAACTAAACCCTTCTGTTATAAAACGTAAAAAAATTAAAAAGTTGTTCTGCCTGTCTCCCACGCTCTAATAAAGACAACAAATTAACCTTTAATGTCAGGAAGAGAGACACATCTAGTGGGTGAATTGGACAGGGTGAGACTGGAAAATCTGGGATCGGGCCGGCTTCCCTGCTTGCCCAAATTGCACAATTGTAAGCAAATACTACATTTCACAAAGCCTAGAAATGTGGCATTTTGCAATCCACTGTGGGAGGCAGCCACGGTAGTCGAAAACACCTACCTGAGTCATTACAAACAGCAATGATGCCATATCACTGCAGTGCTTAATTTGAGTGGGTTGTTGCAGGTGGGGCACTCCTTTTTGTGGCCCTGCACTTATTTTGACTGACCAGACTTTTTCACCCAGAGCGAGAAACATAGGAGGAAAGAAAGAGCAAGAAAAAGGTGAAAACAATTACACAGGGTTGAAATAGGGATGAGAAACAACATACAGGCGCAGGATAAAAGTGTTAGGAAGTGTCCGTTGATGGAATCAAGACTAGGCAGACTTGGGATTGGCAGCCCAATCTTTGTAGTGTCAACCACGGACTTCTGAGCAAACCTTTGAACCATTGGCCTCAACATTCTACAAAGCACTGTTTATTGTGAGGTAAAACTGAGCCGGTTCACACCCTTGTGGTTTGCATTGGCTCTATGAAGTCAGGAGGAGGACTGCTTCACCAAGGGTGCACAACAGTGTTCAGCCATCCACTATAGCATGTCGGTGATGGCTAGAAGAGGACGACATTACCCATCAACAGGAGACACATAATCATGTCCTATTATGTGCAGGGTAATGATGCCATTCCACAACAGCGGTGTTTTTTGCATATTTAAGAATTTGCCGCATTTAAGTGTTAAACTAATATTAATGATGTGAATCTTTTGCTCATGCAATAGTTAATCTTAAAAAGTGCAAAACTGTGAAGTTATAGGGTTTTCAAATATACTGCATTACACAGCAACATCTGCCTTTTCTTGCTGCATAACTTAGTCAACCCTGATGCATAATTTGGCCCTCCCCCGGTTCATAATTCCAGTGGCTCTGCCTTCATGTGATCAGCCAGACATGTACGTGATTACAGATAAAAATGCAAGAGTTTAGTCTGAGAGGCATGTCTCAACGTTGATGTTGTTTGACACGTAACTGACTATTTTCGTGTTTATTTTTGTCTCTCTCACCCAAGCCTCACTTCTGACATCTGATGGACCCATGGCAATATTCGATACAGCAATATCTCAACTGACTCTTCCCCAGCTCTAGCAGACTTTCACAGCTCTGCCTGACATGCCCTATAGGCCTCTCAGATGCCACCATCATGTGACTGACTATGGGGACCAGTCGCTGACACATTGCAATGTGTAAGAAGCAGCTACTTTGGTGTGACAGGTTGGAGCTCACAGAAACTGTTTACAAGGCTGCAGCATTTTAAAACTTGTCAAAACCAACCTGCCTGTCTGGGTTGCAGCACCCAGCATAATTTCCTGCATGGATACATACTTATAATGTCCCAAAGGCAGGACCAATTGCATTGTAAATGCTTGTTGCAATTGTTTTTCTAATGGGAATTTGGACATTTTGGGGCTGACTCATAAAGTTATTCCTTCAAATACTCATAATTGCCTTTGTATGTTGACCCCATAGTCTTCCCCACAAATTGAAAAACAGTGGTCTCACTTATATTAAAAAGCTGGTCAGCTCTGATACAATGGCTGTATGATGACATCATATTAAAAGGGAACACAGGAGACTTGAATCTGCTTGTGCAATTTCAATGCAAACCCACCTATTTCTGATATCAGAAACCACGATGTAGGAGAGCTTCTTAAATCATCACTGGGGCATTCCATTCTGCAGAGCCTATCAGGAATATAAACCATGTTTTCTCATAAAACATAATATGTTGTTCTTTTGCAGGAGTATACTGGCTGTTTAGTGTGTGGGCATGCCTAGGCTACGCTGAACAAGGGTTGTTTAAATTAATTAATCTGCTGTGTGATTAGCAGATTTATATTATATGGTTAAGTCTGGTGTTAAGGATTTTCCAGTTCTACCTGGTGATTTTGCAAATTTTGTGTGAGAGTCAAATGTGGAAACCACAGACTAGGGCTTTTCTTTTAGTAGAGCTTTCTGTGGGCTGTTGTGTGCCATTGTATGACTTCTCTACCACATTTAGTGATACTTTCATACCTTAGCCTAATTTTATGACAGCTTGTTTGACAAAATGAATTCTTCCTATCCAGATTCTCTTGCACCTGAAAAATTGACATAAGGGAAGATTGTCCTGTAACACCTGTTTCTACAGCTCCAAATTCTATGAAGGATTGCATTTCCAAGGGATAACAGCCTTCACCTGTGGGCTGTTTCCTCTGTTCCATATCCCCGGTTGCCTATTTCAATGTGGAATACTCTGCTAAAACAGTTTCCATTGATATAAGGCTGAAAATGAATGATTAGGAGTAAAATAAAGTGCCGCAAAAATGCCGCTAAATTTCCATATTTGTGCCGCTAAATTTCTATATTTGTGCCGCTAAATTTGCTAATCAATGCCGCTATATCCTGGGGGGTCTGTCAGTGTATGTTGTCTAAACGTGCAGATCCTGTATAGGTTTTATAGGGACTACACGACATGGCGCCCTGCGTTGGTTTTGGAACTTATTGAACAGTCAAATCTGAGTAGTTCAGTCGTGCTTCTCTCAGAGAGCCCGACTCAAATTACTTCAGAGACGTCTATATCTATATAGATAACTATCCTACCACATCTGAGAAGACAAACATTCCTATATATTGGCTGCAGGTTTATCAAGCTTGAAGGACAAGCAGTTCCTATATTTTTGCATAAAACCTTGTCTCCTTGAGACTCTTCCTTGAAATTATTTTCAGCCATGACAGAGGACGCCACTGTGCCAGCATAACGCATTTTAGTTCAGGAAAAAGAAGGGGACATTAACATTTCAGAAAATGTTATAACTACCGTTACCTTAAAACTAGCAGAATATGATTTCCCAGCTAGCGGTGGGACAGTAACGTGATTGAGGATCACAAATCATATAGAGCAGAGGTATTCTGTTCATGGGTTACATTCCCACAAGCAGATGCACTAACTCATACATTTCATTCTTACACTGAAGAAGATGCTCCAGAAAAATACATTCGGTATGAGGACATTGAGAATCTGCTCACTTACCAGGAGCACATAAACTGGTTGCCCATACAAGAAATAAAGCAAGATTAGGTCTGCTTGGAATAGATGGACCCACTGGGCCTGTCCTTGCAGCTTACATTCTGCATCCATACATTGACACAATGCCAGTAGCAGACTTGCATAACTTCATAAATAAATAATAAAACTTTACAGAAATTTAACACAATTTGTGATGAGAACACTCGCAGTTCAGCTTACAAGAGCTGCACAAGCAGGACCCATTCAGGGAAATGCAACTAAAATTACACCACAAACACTAAACGCAGTTATGGGTAAAATGCCCACTAAACGCGAGCAAATACCATTCTCTATAGCTCAGAAAATTACAATCTGCTTGCCAATGGGGATAGCTCCCCAGATAGAGGATTGTAGCACTTGGGGTACAGTTTTCGCTGCAATATATACCAGAACTCATGGTATCCTTTCATTAGAAGTGGTATAAGATGTATTAAGATAAACACAAACTGAGTATGGAGCAGAACCTGCCCTGTACTTAGGGATGAAATTACTAGGTCATTTTGCCCAGGTGTCATCTATAATATTAGCAAATATAAAAGGGGAGGCAAAAGCAGTGGCAATACACCAACGCCTAAGGGATTGCACTCCTTTACAATTATTTATTTCTGAATTAGGTAGGGATAGTTTGGGAGCTAGAGCATTAAAATCTCAACTCATGAGTGGTCCTGAGAAGGATATACACAAAGCAAGCACCTGATTCCTCCAAGAGGAAATGGGATAATATTAATAAAAAACATAAAAATAGATCTCAGCCCAGGAGCGAGTTTCCTCAACAGGAGCTCTCCAAGAGGAAATACAACCATAGGAATAGGGAAAACATTAAAAACCTGACAGGTATCAAGATACTGATACACGTTCCTCTCGTTCCTTTCAGGGTTGACCAAGAAACTCCAAGAGGGACGGATGGTCAGAACACACACAAGAAGAGGGTACGAAGTCAAGAGACACACAGCGCGCTTCAAGCTACACTTCTAAAAAAGAAGAAAAGCCACAATCTAATCCTCAATTTAAAAAGAAGAAGGTAGCAGGTCTCAAAGTTAGACATGCCCAGAGCTCTGAGGACACAACTACTGAACAGGGAATAGGCTCTGATGTTTCTGGACAGCGCAGCAAAAGTAACAATAGCTCGCCAGAACATGATGGAAATACCTGATACGAGTATCCCACATAGGTTACATGACATAACACTCCAAATGGAGGGGGACAAACCCAGTAAAGTTAAAGGTCTATTTTGGAAGAACTTGACTTTCGGCTATGACATACTTTTAGCTGAACAAGATTGGCAGCCTGCAATTGTTATTGATTGGCTAAGGGGAGAAACTGTAATTTTACCATTTTTTCCCACCACGTTCCAATTTCCTTAAAACATACAACATAAACCATACATGTGCATGGGAGTGGGCTGTAGCCCTTGCTCCAGCACTTTATCGCAACCATATTGGGTGGGATACTAAGTCACCCCACCACATAATCCCAGTTAAAACCTATCCAGTTCCCCTGAGACAGTACCCAATAAAAGAGGAAGTGAAAAAACAGTAGAAGACACATCTGATTCTGATAATATGTACTGCTATCATCATTATGGTCATCACGTTTTACAAAAATCTAGTATCCCTAGAAATGTTTACACATACCGTTAATGGGAACTTGTCCAACACCACCAAAAGGTAGTTCGAAATCTTTCACCCAGAAATGTTCATATTTTTCAGGGTTCAACACTTCTGACCTGACCTCATTTTACTATAAGGTTGCAACTACACCTGCACAGAAAAATATACTGACTAACACCAAACAGATTTATTTTGCATCCTTTATTGCCCAACTGTCTGAACAGGGTTTCGATTTGTAGAAAGACACATTAGATACAAAATCGGTCTGGGGTTCTAAGGATTAGCAAGTTCAGGGAACAGAAGCACTATTTGGAGCATGCCTCATTCCGCAACAAATAATATTTCTAGATGAAACTGTGCCACAAACTTCCTGTCTTGGACTAGCAAAGAACAAAGATTTGAATACACCACGGTTCCCCACACCTTCACACATCAATTTTACATCAAGTGGAGGGGATACAGTAGATGATATCATGCAGTAGAATACATCAGACCCCAATTAGACGGGGTGAATATTTTGGCCCACAACCACAAATAGATGTCAGTCAAGATTCAGGGGTACAACTGAAGGTTTCAGTATCCATAGGCCAGACCCACGATATGTCCAGAGAGAATATCCCAGGGTAGTGACATCATACAGTGTATGGAGGTTTTGCCTTGATTGGCTAAAAACCTCGACACTGTCCCAGGTCAAACAGCACTTATCCTTACTCTCAGACGAGCTGGATTTAAAAGACTTTTTATTAGGACCCTGAAAGCCACGTCAGAAATGTTTCTATTATGCTGTCTATAATGAAATCTGGACAATCTCTCAACAAGATGCTGCAGGGAGAGTTCGAGAAATAGATAGAATTGACTTAGAGAAAGCGTTAGCTGTAGTTGACAATGGTATGACTACATTAACATCCAGGATTTATTCACTGAGCAACAATGTCTCTTCTGTTATTCAAATACTAGAACAGGATTTGTCCATTCTACAATTCGACAATCACAACTGTGTTCTAATATGTTATTAACCTGGACGCTGCAATTGTTGCGCGCTGGTTATGTGCCTTGGCAATTTTTCAACAATACATCTCTATTTTCAGCATACAATTTCACTGAAAAACAGATTATAATGGCACAAAGAGGAGCAAAATATACAATGCTGCATATTGAAAAATTTGACAAGTTACCTTTTATTGTGGAAGAGTCACCTTCCACAGAATGGTTAATTCATGGCCATATTACACTACCGGTCACGACTTTCCAATTTCAATATTGCCTAGAATAACGCCAGGCAGGGAGATAAGAAGTGATGGGTAGGGAATTCATCAAGGAATCTTTGGAATTACGATACAGATTTCGATGCCGGAATGGAAGTGTTTCTTAGCAGTAGTAAATGTAAGAGTGCTTTCAGCGGCTCTCTCATATGCCAGGATATTATGCTTCACAGGGCCTGTAATGGTTCACTTGCAAACTTATCCTGTCACTTGAAAGGGACCCCAGCTGCCATGATTAATCCGGTATTCGAGTTACTTTCAAATGGGAGTTACTTGATGCTGAGTGATCAAGGTTGTTGTGGGATGCTCTGGGCATCGCGTATCTTGTCACTGTAAACTTGAGGGTTACTTGCTGTATGCAGGTATTGTTCCCTCCAACCCACAAGGAGGCGCTGTTATGGCCTTCGTTGAATGTTTCCTTTATACGGTATGATACTCTTATCTGAATGAAAGCCATGTTTTTACAGCAAACCATGCCCTTAACCTCTGCCCGAAAAAACGTATGATTGTCGGGTTGCAAGGTCTTCGGCCGAGATACAGACACTGATATGAACACATTGCCCTTTCCATTTCACAGACATGGTACAACATATCTTTAATATGTCTGATAAGATGGGTATTGTCCACCTATTTAAGACCATAGGTTCTGGACTGTTAAGCTCCTTTCAGACAATCCTCAGAGTTGTTCCCAACTTTATAAACTCCGTATTCAGAACCATTTTTGGAGGGTTTCTGGTGATCCTGTTTCTAATAGCAGGTATCCTGATTGTTCTTTTTCTGCTATGCAATGGACGTCCTAGTCACCAAGCTCTTGGAGCGCCAATACCGTGATCGCATCGTACTCATCTGGGCACACCTCGACTTCGAGAACTGAACGAATCATGGTTCTTGACATTTAGACCAGTCTGGTTCGACTGTGCTCTGCCCGTCCCCGGATGCCTGTTCTGCGGACTAGAATGCTTGTTGGATCTCTGTCTAACACTTCCAACAATTGCGCCACCGGACGTTGATGCTTTACTGGACCTGATAACACCCCTTGTTCTGCAGTGTCCTCAGCGTATTTCAATGTTGATGTCTGCATTCTTGGAGCCACCACAGGCTGCTTCAGCTTCTGTTGGGAAGGATACCGGCTCCTCATCAAAAACTCAGACCTCGGATGAATCAAGCGCCTCACCAGCAACAGCTGTAGTGAATACAGAGGAACATCTGTGCTCGATTGACCTGATCTGCGAGGAGTTGCAGGGATCATCCTCTGCGGATGCAGGCAACAGCGATGTTGCATCTCCCAGCCAGGATACATAAACATTTGACTCATCGTGTGTTGGGAAAATTCAGCCTTTTTTCCAAAACAGCCAAATTTGGAATTTAAAAAAATACATTTTAATCTGAGGCACATGGCTTTCAGGCACTCTATGTTCAAACTATATCCACAAACATATTCTAGATTTCTATCGCCTGCTACACATGTTTTTAACATTTAAGGCTTTTTTACATTTTTAAGGACTATTTTTTATAAAGACTTATTTTACGTACTATATTTAGCCATATGTTAGAATTTTTAGTATGTCGGCCAGTTGGATGAGGAGTGGCTGTTATATTCCATATGGTACCCCATTATAGGCTCAGGGACTAATTGCACCTTTCACCTACATTACCCTCATATTGCAATACATAACGGTTCTTAGGACTGACCTTTTACCTAGTTGAGGTAATGATTAGAGGACCTGGGATTGTCTCCAAAAAGCCTAAGCCTCATTCATTATGCATGATGATTCTTGGAATCACAGCTGGACAGCAGGCCAAACATATCCTGCATAAAAACTAGGTACAAGGGTCATTCCTTCCATCATCCTAGTTTGACATGACACAGGGCGGTATATCCCCAGGGAGTATCACTTTGCGTATATACACCATCTCTTGCTAAGGTAGAGAGAGGAGAAAAGGACTTCCATGCTGACACACTGATGCAAGACACTGAGGGTCCTGCATGCAGATACTCCAGCTCGCAGTGGTCTGACATCCCTTGCGGGGTGTCCACCTTGAAATCAGAAGGGGTCCTACAGTCTCTCACTTCAGGTAATTGGGTTGACTTTATCCACACCTACATTAATGCTTGGTATACTTAGGTACATCTAGTTAGGGTCGCATTGTAGGAGTACGCTTCTATTACTGTCATGTATTTTTATACTTGAATATATTTATCGTGTTAGCACTATGGTAGAAATCTACTATCCTTTTACTCTGTTAGTGCTTATAATCATCGATTTCTGTTACTGTCTAATGATTGTTCAGCACATCTATTTTACACTAGAATGACGCTGGTTCAATAAATACTAATTAGAAAACGTCCCCATCGTTGATTCTGTGTATCTCTCTCAGAGTCAAAGAGAGCACGAATGACAGAGCGACTAGTAGCACTGTTTTCATGATTCTGAGGGATCAGCGTTGTCATGTTCGATAGTTGCCAAGAACTATTCTCTACTTGGTAAGAGGGGTTTCTTGCGGCACTGTGAGCTAGCTGGTATACAGGCTAACATACTCAGTGGGGGTGTCCGGAATCAGTTTGGACACCAAGCCCTCAGTATATGTTGTATAAACGTGCAGATCCTGTATAGGTTTTATAGGGACTACACGACAGACTGTGAGACATTTTTTAATATTTAATGTAAACTCGAGTTGCCCAAAGGTGTTGGAGCGCTTTACATGAGCGCTAGTTATATTACACAAGGCCAGATGACATTTTGGGGGCATTTTATGGAGCACAAACTTGGCTGACTCAAAGGTATTGAAGCACTTTACAAAAGCACCAACTACATTACATAAGGTCAGGTTAATTCGTTTGTTTTTAGGTGCACGGACATTAAGTGATGCCGACGCTGTCCCTGCTTATTCATTATTTCCCCTCTACCTGACAAATGGGAGCATTTTGTTGTTGTTCCTATGTCCAGTGTTTGTTTACCTAGGGGACTGGGACAAAGGGCGGGGCCGGTGACTTAATGGTAAACAGATGGTGTAAGCAGGGTTTTCAATGGAAATCTGGAGAAGGGTGCCTGGTGAATAGAGACCTGGGGGAGGAGGGATGTGACGTCTCCACCACTGGAAAGTGCTTCACTGCTTTTTTCACAGGTTGTTCAATACTCTAGTGATGCAGTCACTCACATAATGTTATAGTGCTGTTTACTTGCATCAAGGCACATTTCTTTTGGTCTGTGCGTTAAAAAGCCTGGTAATGTGTCCATAAATGTTTCCAGAGGCAAACATGCATTCCTGAATCACAGTGCATCACCCAGTGTGTAGTAATAGTTTCGCTCTTCAATCCCTTGTGGTATAGAACCCAGGATAATGTGTTGCATGGCTAAACACTTACAAGTCCCAAAGGCGAGACCTAGTGGCTATGCCAATGCTTGTTATTTTAGTGCCAGGGCTGAATTTTTGTCCCAGTCTGCCCTTGTTGTGCGCTATATAGGTTATATAGTTTTATCAGTTAAAGTGCATGTCTATGCAAATTTAGTGGCTATTTCAACAGAAAGTGTGCTGTCTGTAAATGACAGTGCACTACCACACCAGTGCACCAAAATGCACCCCAACTACATACTACACCCTTACCACTCTCCTGCTGGCACATTTGCTACACTTGTTCTTTGTGTCATGCTTGGATTTGTCAAAATCTTTATGACTTTGGTAAAGAAACATTAATTGCAGTTTCCCCACCCTAAAAATTGTGCCAGCACCACTGAGTTTGTCTAGTTTTTGAATGTAGGACTACCTGCCCAGTCCTTGAGTAAGGTCAGATACTCAGGTAGCACTGGAAGGGAGAGGGTATATTTTGAGTATATTTATCCTTTGCACATCATTTCCGTTGACCTTGGATTTGGAAACCATTATTAGACAACATAAATAGAAGTCCAAACTAATTAGCTCCAGTCCAGCTTCTATGTGCTCAAGGATCTTTTCACTTAATTATTTGCTAGATGGGACTGACATAGACGTTTCGGAAGTGCCAAAAGACAATTTTATTTGTAGCGTACTCCTACTAAATAAATATAATATTAATATTGTGAACAAAATATTAAGAACTGTACATGAGTCAAACACAGAAAAGCCACATTTGCTCTTAGAAGAATCATATCATCACTTTTCTGAAACTGCATTCCTGCGTTGGGAAATACACGATTTGAACTGAAAATGGCAGCTTTGGCCCAAACGTCGTTTGAAGAATAAGTGACCTTTAACGAATGCATGTTAATTCTAAAAAAGAAATGGAAGAACATGGCTTTAGAAGCAAATCACTGAATCTTGAATTGACGCACATTTACTGGAACGCTGACAAATTCCATCATTACTAACAGTAATCAATGTCCAGTTATTATTAGAGCTAATGAGGTCTCGGGAGAGCTCATTAATGGGAATAAGCAGGAATGAAATACCGGGTAGGCCATGCATTAGAGAGCATTGTGAGAACAAGCGTCCAGGTCTAACCAATGCTCATATGTGCTGCAAAGGGAAAAATGTGCCGCTAGATAAATGAATTTCCCTTTGCCCAAATTGCCCACCAGTGTGCAGGGTCATCAGAGCGCTCTACCTCTGTATAGCACCATGGTTAAAGTCGTACTTATTCCTCCTAATGATTCTTATCAGGTGTAGTACAGACTGATTTGTTGAATGAATGCTTACTGTTACTGGACTTCAAACTAGGGCTTTACCAAGCAAGTCAGACAGTTTCATCTGAGACCACCTCGTCTCCACATGAGGATAGAAGTGCAAAATCTGGTAGAAGGCAAAAAAAAACACAAAAACAGATGTCAAAGGCCAAATGACCGCCACACGAAAATGGCAAAATCACAGCAAAGTCCCACCAATCACAGCTCAATTACCTACTTACAAGCATATTACTGAGAATAGTGTATCTAACATCGTGCCAACTAATACAGCAGCTTCTACGGGCATTGGTGAATCAAGCTGAGCAAACTTGGTTAGAAAGGAACTACAGCTAACATTAAAATATAATAGTGCCAGGGACACATGCTTAAAGCTAGAGGCCAAATAAATGAAACCCAAATGATGTACCCACGTTACCACTACTCTGGCAGAAAGTGAACTCACACCAAAGTAATACTTAACATTCCAGGGGTAGGGATAGGCACACATTTTCAAAACTCCATTATGGCAGACATTGCTTTGAGCCACATTCCAACCTTAGCTCAGCAGTCAAAGCCAAGATAAATCTAATTAAACACAGATGTCAATCCCAAAGGAAAGTTAAAATTCCCACAAGCAGCAACCTCATACCATCCAAGCACTGGAGCCGTCCATCACGGTGATTCCAGCAGCATACTCTGACATCCCATGGTCCTACCCTCAAGCTCCCAGTACCGACACACAACGTGTGATTAAAATACTAGCCTCCACTTGGACTTCAGAAACTGTGCCACAGAGAACACCACTATTGGCACTGGTTCTACAAGCCGCGTCCCTGCACCAATGAACGGTGCCGGCTACTTAGCTAAGGCGAAGGAGCATCGCCCCACCACTTTGCAGCCGTGAAGTAAAGGAAAAATAAAATGATAATAACTAGAAGTTATTATCATTTTATTTTTTCCCTCCTGGCTCCTGCTGACAGAGGAGAAGAGGAGTGGTTGAGGAGTGGTTTGCACTCCCTAAGTGGGCATGTATGTTTGGCCAGTTATGCACACTCTGCATGTTCTCCACCCAGGCTGCATTACAGCGTGGGGGAGAACATACCCAGACTCCCATTCCCTGGCTGAGCAAAGAACCACGGCGCTCAGACCAATTACAACACTGCAATGCAGCATTGTGATTGTCTCAGCAGAGCCTCAGCCGTGTGCTTCCTGTTCCTGGTACACCAGTTGGGAGAGATGACAACAGGACTACAAAAGAGAGGCACGGCAAGGGTGTATGTTTTTTTCTTTCCATAAAATATGAATTGGCCATTGAAGCAGAATATAGTGGGCTCACAGAAAAAGAATCATGATTCATTTATGAACCACATACGGAGTCACATAGGCCTTCAAAAGGCACTGAAATGTAGTGCTATCCAGGGCCGGACTGGGACCCGAAATCGGCCCTGGCAAAGTGCTCAGCCGGCCCCCCTCTACCCTGGGGGTGCGACCGCACTCTTTGCCAGGGCCGGTTTTCGGCCGATTTTGTTACAGTGCCGTTTTTGCAGCTATGCTGCAAAAAACGGCCCTGTAACAAAAACGGCCCCCTGGGGCCCAAAACCGGCCCCCACCCATGCGGCCGACCGGGGGATTGCCCGGTGCCTGCAACGGCCAGTCCGGGCCTGGTGCTATCAAATGTAATGAAACCACAATCATCATGACGTTGTCACTTGACTCGGACTGTTTGGACTGTGCCACAAATGTACTCCCATAAAGACCACATTATCCAGTAAAGGGAATTCAGCAATGTGCATTGCCCTCTCCTGTCTGCTCGTAGCTGCATTATCCAACACTTTTCTTTTTGCCTCTTTAGGTGTCACTGCCCATACGTGACCAGAGTCAGGAATGATGGGCAGAGGCGCAGTATCAACCCTGTCCATTGCATGCTGCAAGACACCCAGTGTCAGTATCTAGAAGTACCAAATTATAGGGCAATATTACCTTACTTTTATTCCAGTTGAAGGAGTAAAATATGCTGGGCATATATCTAAAAAAGATCTAAGGTCTGCATATGTGATGGAGCAAGGTTTCATACATAAAGAGACTTGCTCGGACTCAACCTTCTCAAAATAACAAGTAATGTATTAATCAACATGTTTGTCTTACTAATAAATGCACCACACAACATATTTAGTAAACTGGGGAAGCTTGCATATGTGCTTTTACTAACAAGTAACTAGGGTGATCGAATATGGCCGTCAAAAACGCGGGAACTTTATTGCGCATGCGACTTCCACACTCATGTGGTGTGACGTATCTGTGCTTGGGGGGAATTTCTTGCAGCTGCGCACTAGTATTAAAGATGGCTGCTTCATGTTTCACATACTAATGCACCTGCTGTTGCTTTGCCTAGATCGTGTTCGTTCTGCTTAACTATTAATGCTATAGTTAAAATAAAATAATGGGAATAGAGTAAAGAGAAGTGCTATACAGTGCATTCATTTATTCCTTGTTCTAAAATTGTTTCTCTTTGAGGGAGAAGAATTGAAAAACCAATCGGGGTCCAACTGTTAGCCGCAGAGAGGGGAGTGACGCTGTCGTTGCTGTCGTTGCACTATAGCTGAGGGTACCTGTCCTGACCTGCATCTGCCTGTCCTGAATCCATATTGGTCCACATCTGTCTTTGTTCTGGTCTGCACCTGTTTATCCTGTTGGCACCTGAACTATCCGGAGTCCTGTTTCCTTTGTCCCAGCCCATGGCCAGGGTTGATCTTCACACCATTCTAGGTAAGTATAAATCGGTGTGGGTATGTCATTGTATTTGTTTCCCTTTCTCACCCTTCCTACGTTTCAATGCCTAAAAGAAGTCTTGTAAAATTTCTACATATCATAGCTTTAATTATTATTTTTCCTAATTGAAAAGGCTTTAATTGTTTCTGTATGGGCTATGAGATTTAAGATTTTGCATTGATAATGTGTTTGAACTTTTCCCGAGTCTATGGTTATTTTATGAAGGTAAATGAAATGTTGTTTTTCTATCTATTATTCTAACACCCTTGATCCCTTAGGACTTAAATACAGGTGACAAGGATTGGTAAGTCAAAGTGTATAGGTACAAGTCCTAAAGTAAAATAAAATTCCTGTTTAGCAAATGGTAGAAACCGGATTCACCTGTTCAAAGTGTGTATGTTTATGGGCCCAGGTGAGTATGGCAATTGAGCAGGTAACCCCGTGCGCCAACAGTATTACTTTGGTAGCAGAGGAGTGGTTAGGGTTTAGTTAAGATAGGTAGTTAATTGTGCATTGATTATTGATTTTGTATTGATTTAATGTATTAACCAAAACCCGTCTGTATTGTTTTATGTTTGTTTGGAAACCCCGGGGGCAGAATAGAGGGTGGTAAATGGAAGCCACACTGCAGTGAGGTCACTTGCCGATGAAGCAAGTGCGTAAAGTTAGGTAGAACTTAAGGCACTACTTAGGGATTTCTGTATAAATATGTGAATAAATGATAGCAAAGGAGTTCGCTGGTGAAACTTTGGCCTTATGTCACCAAGAAAGGGTAAGCCTGAAGGAGTAACAGGTTCTTTGATGATTGTGTGAAGAGTAAGCGGAAGGGATTTACTCGCAGTAAAACAAACTATCTTTTCTTTGAATTTTGTCAATCGAGCACAGTGGCGAATGTTTTTACATTGTTAATTAATAAAAATTGCATTTAAAAGTGAAAGGAATTACCTTTTCGTATTACCTTGCAAAGGAGGGAGTCAGTCGCGGTGCTGCACTGACATCACAAAGAGCCAGGCTGGTATTGGTTGAGACAGCGGGTGTGTAGCGGAGGTAATAATTGTAAAGGAGGGGTACTTACCCCTCCTTTACAGGAGCATGAGAACTAGTTTCAATGGAAAAGCTGCGCAACTATTGGTTGAAATTATTTGAAATCTAATTGATGATTGGTTGCTGAAAGTAAGAAACGCTTTGGTATTGGAAAAACATTTAAGTAAACAGTTGAGTATAACTGCAAAGTCAATTTATCGGTTCACATCATATGTGGCATTTAGATCCATTTTCGTAGGAAATTGTCCTGATAGAAAATATTTAGGATTTGCCAAAGAACAACAGATTAGAGGAAGACCTTATATCATGTACGGAGAAAAGAGAAACATTTCGCTTTTTAAGAAAATAAAGAATTATTTCAAAAAGGATAAAAACAATAAAACCAGAAAAGAGATTATTATTCCACCACCAAATACGCCTGCATCATACATGATGGTAGAAAGGGGCTATCACACCTGTGTGTGGTTAGAAAATTGGATGGAGTACACTAAGGAAGACGGTATTTTGACATTTCCAGAAAATGGTACCTTTAATGGTAGAATGTTTTACAATTTAAGAATTGAATGAGTGAGTCAGATCCCAGACCTAGATTAACCCAGTATGAAGCATTAGAGGAATGGGAAACAGAGGCTTTTGAGAGAGACAGACCCAGAAATGGCAGACATTGGAGTAAATTGTATCCCAGATTTCCTAAAGAGACAAGAGATAAGCAAATGAAGAAATGGAGACAGTCTACGTTAGTGGAAGGATTGTATCCTGTACCAACCTAAGAAGAACCATCAGGAAGTCATTACATTTCTCGTCTTCTCTGTACGATGTACAGAGAAGACGAGAAATGTAATGACTAGTGGTGATTCAGAAGATGATTATCTGGAGGATTTGTTAATGAAAAATCCGCCACCTTGCCATGAGGAGACAGTTAGAGTTAATCCTAGTGCCCCGTTCTTGAAACCACCTTTAATTCCGCAAGTTGTACATGAAACCTCATTAGAAAAAGTCTTACAGGAAAGGGAAAAAGAAGCAATAAATAAACAGAGAAGTGAGTTAATTCAGAAAATCACCCAATTAAATACTAGTCCTGAAGCCCTAACGATACTGGTAACTATAGGTCCTGTTGTTCCCTTATATGGAGATAAACAGCCCTGTCCTAAAACTCCTGTTCTGACCACACCTGTAGTACAACCTAGAAAGGAACCCTTGATAATTGATGACCAGGCAATTGAGTGCGAGTCAGTGATTTCCCTGATGGATTTACCTATAAGGGAGCCTGTAAGTGGCTCGATCAGGGAAAGCACTTTTGGAAACTCTAGAGAAGTATAGATGGAGACATCTACAGGAACGAGAAGGGCCACTGTAGTAACCCCAGTAGAAATAGAGAGGTGGACTTGAGAAGTAGAAAAGACAAAATCACTGCCAAAGGTACTAGACATTTTCAAATTAAGGGTCGAATTAGAGGAAATGATTTCTGGAAATGTGGGATTGAAAAAGTTAAACACTTCCAGTGAAGACGAATTGCTATTTATATGTAGTAGCATCACTCGAAATACAAAAACGTTTCATGAGAAATTAATGAGTTTGGCATCAGACATGGGAATTGACATTGGTAAATCTAAAGTGTTACAGAAACATTACAGAGCTGAATTTTCTGACAACTACTTAGAAAACATGAATGTGTCAGGACGAAAGTTGCAAATAAAAGAATTGAGATGGACAAAGAAAAAGGAGGAAGCTCAGGCAAATCGCACTGCATCTGAATATGTACTAAAAGAACCCGAGAAAGTAGAGAGGTTGTGTCCCATGAGAGAAATGCTAGGAGGAGGTTATGTGCATGTCCCATGGTCCCGACAGGACATTTTGTCATTTACAAATGATTTCCCAAAACTTCGAGAGAAACCTGTTGAATGGTATAGGCAAATCGAAAGGTTTGTAAAAGTCTCAAAAGTGTTAAAAGATTTAGATGGTTTATTGAACATTGTTGTTCCTGCAGATTTATGGACAGAATGTAAAATTACAGTGATTGGCCCCATGATGAGTACCCCAGAGACCCAAAGACAGGAGCCTCATCAGATGATGTTATGAAAAAGTACCATCAAGTAATAACTTATTTGAAAGGAAAGGTACCTCCAAAAGATACAGATTGGACAAGAATAGACAAAACTACCCAAAATAAGGATGAATCGGTGCATGCATATTATGAACGCCTTTCACAGGTATTCAAGCAGTACAGTGGGTTGGAAAACATTGATAGGAAAGACATGACCCATTTCATTTATCGTTTTGTGTCAGGGTTAAGGCCAGAAATTTGGCAAATGATTAAAGATCATAAAATATGCTGGCAGCCTGTGGATGAAATTCTAAAATATGAAAAATATTGTGGGGATGAAATTGACAATAGACTAAAGAATTTATAAGAACAGGTAATGTGGGCACGGGTAAAATTAGCAGAGCAACAGGAATGGGGGTAAACCGAGGGGAAGAACGAACAGAGACAAGGCAAAGAAAAAGTTTCCCTGTCACAGGTGCGGAAAATTGGGGCATTGGAAGAACGAGTGCAAGGCTGTGCAAAATAATAATGTTCAAACTGAAAATTTAAATCCACAGACGCAGAATGAGGTGTCAAGGAAACAGCATCAACAGGTAATACAAAACCAGTTACCCCTTGCCCCAATGCCAGATTCTGTGAGTCAAGCAAAATACAGTGTGGATACCACAAATTGGAAGGAAAGTGGTAGGAAAAACATATGGACATCACAGTTTCTTTTGCAAGATTAATTTTTCAAGGAAGACAGTTGCTGATGGTGCCTGAGAGGGGAGGAAGAGGAATGTTTACTTGGCACATCCTTTCCGGTAGATCAGACAGGTCCATACAATGAGGGAAAAGTAGAGGGAAATGATGTTACCTTTTTGTTGGACACTGGTGCTACCTGTTCTACTGTGAGAACAGCAGACGTTCCAAACCTACCCCTGTCGGGAGAAGCGATCCAAGTAGTGGGTTTTTCTAATAAAAAATTAGGACCCCTGTTACAGAACCCATGGAAGTAAGAATAGGCAACTTTAAAGAAATGCATAAGTTTGTCGCTTGTGATTCTAATCCAGTAAATCTGTTAGGTAGGGACTTACTGTGCAAAATGAATTGCACGACCTTTTGAACCCCAAGTCGTGTTGAAATTCAGACCCCAGATGAAGAAGGAATCTATAAATTAATGTTAGCAAAGCAGGAAACTGAAGTTACAAAGATTACCATAAAAGATTTACCAGAAGAGCTGCAGAATACAGTAAATCCTGATGTGTGAGATTTTAACTGGAAAGAAGTAGGCTTGAAGGCATATGTTGATCCAATAAAAGTGACAGTGAAAGAAGGTGCAGTTTATCCAAATATTCGACAGTACAAAAATGAGCCCATAAATAAAAGCAGGTGTTGCAGCAGAAATAGAGTGTTTGGTTGAGCAAGGCATTTGAAAAGAAATAATGAGCAGTCCATGTAATTCATCTATAATTGGTATAAAGAAACCGAGCGGAAAATATAGGGTAGTGCAAGACCTTCGGAAAATAAATAAAATTGTCGTCCCATGTTGTCCAATTTGCCAAATCCCGCAGTAATTCTGTACCAGATACCGTGGGGAGCCGGATGGTTCACTGTAATTGATTTATGCAATGCATTTTTTTCTATTCCATTGCACCCAGACAGCAAATTTTTATTCTCGTTCAAATTTGACGAGCATGTCTATGTTTGGAATCGTGTTCCTCAGGGGTACACTGAAAGCCCATCGATTTTTAATCAGATTTTCAAAACATGTCTTGAAACGCTGGTACTGCCCGGACAATCTGCTCTGGTGCAGTATATAGACAACCTGTTGGTGGTGACTAAGACTCGAAATTATTACGCTGTTGACACAATTGCATTGCTGAATCATTTGGCTGAAGATGGACATAAAGTGTCACCTGAGAAACTACAATTTTGTACCACTTCAGTAAAATATCTGGGGCACCAGATAGAAAGTGGGGTAAGAAGAGTAACATCAGAAAGAATCTAAATAATTAGAAACATGAATCTGCCTCAAACACAGAAATAAATCAGAATGTTTCTCGGAGTTGTAGGTTACTGCAGACAGTGGATTGTGGGATTTGCAGTCCTAGCCAAGCTATTGATACAAATGACAAAGAAACGAGCAAAAGAACCAGTAGAATGGGATGAAGAGAGCATGACTGCTTCCTTAAAATTACGAAACTGTCTGTGTTCAGCTCCAGCATTAGGAATGCCTGATTATTCAAAGGAATGTGCACTGTTTGGTGATGAACGAGACAACTGTGCATTGTGTGTTTTGACCAAGACACGTGGCCTGATGCGACACCCTGTGGCATATTTTTCTGCTACACAGGATCCCGTAGGGTCTGCGTTGCCGGGATGTCTGAAAGCAGTGGCCGCAACCTGCATGAGTTTAGAACAGAGTGAGTCCATCATAATGGGACATCCTGTAACTGTGTATGTTTCGCATGCAGTTGTGATTCTATTGACAAGAACACACACTCGGTACCTGACTCCTAGTCGGCTGACTAAGTATGAACGAATCATTTTAGGTGCAGAAAATGTGACAATTGCCAGATGTACTGTCTTAAACCCAGCAACACTGTTGCCTGATTCACATTCTGAAGTGGTAAAGGAAGAAGTCGAGCATGATTGTGTCAACCTCACAGAATACAGTACTAAACCACGCCCAGACATACAGGAAGAACCCCTTTTAAATTCATAGTATGAGCTAGTTGTAGATGGCTCATGCATGAGACATGAGGAAGGAGGATTGAGTGCTGCTTATGCTGTCTGCACATTGGATGGCATAGTCAAAGCATCCTATTTACCTGGAGTCAAGTCTGCACAAATTGCTGAATTGATTGCTTTAATAAAAGCCTGCAAACCAAAATTGGGAGTAACTGCAAAGTGACCATACACACTGATAGTCACTATGGTTACGGGGTTGTGCATTACTTTGGCCAACTTTGGATGCAAAGGGAGTTCATGACTTCTTCCGGTACTCCTATTAAAAATGGACATTATGTGAAAGAATTATTTAAAGCGATTCAATTGCCTAAAGCAGTGGCTGTGGTCAAGTGTGCTGCTCACCAATCTGGAAATGACAAAGTGACAGCAGGTAATCGTTATGCTGACCAAGTAGAACAACATTGTGCCAAACACAAAATGGCTATAAACAAGAAAATAGATGCATGTGGAAACAGCTGCCAACTTATGCTTCTTGAAGGTGTGAGAAACTTGGGAGGAAGCGAGAGACTTACAAAATGAAGCAGAACAAAAAGAAAAGGAAGAGTGGGAAAGAATAGGCTGTCAAAGGAGGGTTGGAGATGGTGTTATAATTTACCTGGATGGCAGTCCTGCATTATTTGATTGTATGCTTGCTCCTATGGCTAGGGTGTACCACGGAGACAACCACATAGGTAGACATACAATTATTCGAATGTTCAGGCAGACTTGGTTTAGTGCCAGGTTAAGGAACATAGAAGAGAGTCTTTGCCAGAGGTGCTTAATTTGCCAAAAACTGAATCCTGGTAGAAAAACTGTAGTTTGCCCTGGGAAAATTAGAGAAGCAGAAGGCCCATTTATAAGACTGCAACTTGATTTCATTCAATTGCCCCCTTGTCCAGGATTGAAATATGTCCTTGTCATTGTCTGCCTATTTTCAAAGTGTGTGGAAGCCTACCCTACCCAGAGGAATGATAGCATAAGTGTAGCCAAACTGTTATTGAGAGAGCTCATTCCTAGGTTTGGTTTTCCAGTAACGATTGAATCAGACCGAGGGTCTCATTTTAATAATGAAATAATTTGTCTAATCTGTGAAGCATTCAAAATTGAGCAAAAGCTGCACTGTGCATATAGCCCAAAGGTTTCTGGAATGGTAGAACAACTGAATGGCACAATCAAGTCAAGATTGTGAAAGATGTATGAATCTACCTGATTGGAGTGGCCTGATGCTTTACCTCTAATTCTGATGGGACTCAGAAGCATTTCAGACAAGAAAACAGGCTTGAGTCCCCATGAAATACTCATGGGAAGAGCAATGAGGCAATCATGGGTACCAGTACACAAGCTGATAAATATAACTGATGATTTAGTACTAGAGTACTGGAAAGAACTGACTGATCAAGTGCGTTCTATCTCTCACCAGGTTGGGGAAGATGCTGTTGCCAGACAATCAACTCCAGCACATGACCTGAATCCAGGTGATTGGGTAGTTATAAAGGAACACACCCGAGAATCTTGCCTAGCACCATGGTGGGGAAAGCCACATCAAGAAATATTGGTTATCATCACAGCTGTAAAGTGACAGGGAATTCCAAACTGTATCCATGCCAGTAATGCTAAAAGAGTGACAGAACCTGATGAAATAGAAGCTGAAGGTTGTACAGCTGAGGGGTCTCAAGAAATCGATTCTGAAGTAGCTGATGAGGAACAACCGAGCACCAGTCAGGATGAATGGATTCTAATAGTCGACATACCTGAAGAGATCATAAGAACCAGAAGTCAAACCTATCTAGATAGTCAGAGTGATAGCGAGAATGAGTCAGGAATAGAAGAACACACTCAGATTACAGAAATCAAAGCCAATGGTAATTCTGAGGAGGATCAGATAAGGAAAGATCAATGTACTTAGACATCCGAAACACTAACCAGAACTCCTGAGTCTGAGGAGGGACAGATAGGTATTAGGGTGAAAGCTCAGGCGGAAGCCAATCTAGTAATCAAAAGACCTGAGCAGGACCAGATAGAAGTAGAAAAACGTGTTCAGGAAGAAGGCAAACCAAATAAAAGTCAAAATCAAATTTAGCAAACGCCTGAACAAGGTCAGATTAATCTTGAAGAACGCATTCAGGCAGAACTGACAGATATATGCCCTGACAAGGCCAGATAGAGAGGGATTTAGAAGACGACAATGAACAAGATCTGCCACAACTGAATGAAAAAAAAGAGCATCTGAAGAAAAACAAAGCACAGTGCCAGCTAAAAGACTCAGAAAGGGAGATAATTGGCCTGGGTTTATCAAAAGACAAATATTTCACCTTAAAACAATAAATGAAGAACCAGAGCAAGTAAATGAAATAACAAGTCAAGCTGGACCATCCATTCAAAAGCCAAAATGGAGGAGTCCACGATTGAAAAGACTGAATAATAAATTCAGAGGCCCTGAATGGATCTACGTCATGCTTGAAGATTTCGAAAACTTAGACATAAGTGATGAAAGTGATGACAAATTAATTGTTGATCAGATTGACAAAGAAGTGAGACCGACCTGAAAGAACATTTTTCACAGGTTAAATGTCTGTGTACAAGTTACAAAGAGGGGTTAAGACTTCTTAGTCGAAATGGCTGATTATAGTGCTGGTGGAAAACCGAAAAGAAATGGTGTAAAAACATGTTGTAGAGTATGCGCATGTAGTATATTAATAGTACTCATTGCATGGTTAGGACTGACAGTATCTATACCATATATAATGAGTGAAAGTAGACAAAATGACACTAGTTCACATGAAGAGGTAGAAACACATGAACAAGTAGATAGCTTTAAACAAAACAAAGTAGATTTAGAAGCACCAGAAGAGGTAGAACTACACTATAGTAGGGCTAAAATCAGAACTGATTTGAATATCTTTGCTAATTTGCTAGTACACTATGTAGAAGCTATAGAAATTAGTGATTGTTATGTGTGCAGGAAATTGCCCACATTAGTAGCAGAAGGGGTTACCTATCATCATTTGCCCCTAACATATGGTATATCATGTAGTATTTTGGCTAGTCTAGTTTAGAGAACTGACAAGTTGCAGTAACTTTTCTAATTTTGATGCAGTGTTCTCGGAAATTCCTTTACGTAGATATCTAATCCCTGTCCTTAGTACTAAAGACTCAACACATTTTATGGGTGAATATTTTCTAACAATGAAAGCAATAGATATAGCTGAAGCACACAGAGATAATCTAACATGTACACTACATGAGAAGGAAAAGGTATTTTTAAATTTAGTAGAGAAAAGGAGACAGGATTTCCATAGAGAAGGCACTGGACAGAAATGGAAAATTACCAAATGGGCTGCAAATAAAGAGTATACCTCAAATGGCAAGACTCAAGCTGCTATGTTGCTGGATTTCGAAAAGAAGGGGGAATCTCTATCTCCATAGAGAGAAAACAGATTATTATAATAATATATTCATTGGTTCCAGTGAATGTGAGCACAATTTTAAAGTAATTGGGGGTTGGGGTTTCAAAGATGGAACTAAACCAGTTTTTCCTGGTATAAATTATATTTGTGGGAACAAGGCATATTTTAAACTGTCTGATCATTGGTATTGGAGTTGCTATTTTGGAATAGCATTCCCAAAGGTATATCATGTAAAAAGAATCAACATGTTTGTCGTACTAATAAATGCACCACACAACATATCTAATAAGCTGGGGAAGCTTGCCTATGTGCTTTTACTAACAAGTAACTCGGTGATCTAATATGGCCGCCAAAAACGCGGGAACTTTATTGCGCATGCATCTGTGGTGTGACATGTCTGTGCTTGGGGGGAATTTCTTGCAGCTGCGCACTAGTATTAAAGATGGCTGCTTCGTGTTTCAAATACTAATGCACCTGCTGTTGCTTTGACTAGACCGTGTTCGTTCTGCTTAACTATTAATGCTTTAGTAAAAATAAAATAATGGAAATAGAGTAGAGATAAGTGGTATACAGTGCATTCATTTATTCCTTGTTCTAAAATTGTTTCGCTTTGACTTTGCTTCTAGCTCTTATTTGGGCCTGGAGAATTAATGTAACTCCATATTGAAACCCTCATTGCACATGTGCTGAATCTTCAAATGTCTTCAAGCAATGCCATTGAACTAATGCCAACGACAGTCTTGCCTGATATGCGACTGTGAACTTGACCCCATGAACTTCCAAGAGGCAGACAACTTGCTAGATTGTATAAACATTGTATAAATTGAAACTAATATTGCTGGGTGGAATAAAGTCATTGGAAAATAATTATGGCCGGGAACGAGATCATATTACTGAATGAAATTATCTCATACTGGTATGGTGTGATGACCTCTACTCGCCTTTTGACCAATCAATTCAAGAGAATACACACATTTGTAACACTGGGGGGTGGTACATTGCCCTGGAAAATGGTATAACTAAGGTAGGCTTAGCTAGTTAGATTGTCTGACTTGTTGGAATAGCTGACCTGTCACTGACCCAACGCAAGCTATAGGAGATCGAGAGCAGAGGTGCTGGTGGAGCACTCTGTCAGAAGAATCGATAACCCAATCGGGGTTTTGAGGGAGAAGAATCGAAAACCCAATCGGGGTCCGACTGTTAGCTGCAGAGAGGGGTGTGACGCTGGTGTTGCACTTTAGCTGAGGGTACCTGTCCTGACCTGCATCTGTCCTGTCCTGAATCCATATTGGTCCGCACCTGTCTTGGTTCTGGTCTGCACCTGTTTACCCTGTTGGCACCTGAACTATCGGGAGTCCTGTTTCCTTTGTCCCAGGCCGTGGCAAGGGTTGGTCTTCACATCAGTCTAGGTAAATATAAATCTGTGTGGGTATGTCATTGCATTTGTTTCCCTTTCTCACCCTTCCTACGTTTCAATGCCTAAAAAAAGTCTTGTAATATTTCTACATATCATTACTTTAATTATTATTTTTCCTAATTGAAAAGGCTTTAATTGCTTCTGTATGGACTGTGACATTTAAGATTTTGCATAGATAAAGTGCTTGTGATTATTTTATGAAGGTAAATGAAATATTGTTTTTCTACCTATTATTCTAACACCCTTGGGGCCAGATGTAGGTGGCCAAATACCGGACGGTAACGGCCGAAAATACCGATTTTCGGCCGTTTCGGACCGGTATTGAGCGTTCGGTATGTAGGTGATAGGAAATAGGCCGAATCGGTAAATTTACAGATTCGGTAAAATTACCGATCGGTAAAATACCGATTCTGAAAATTTACCGATCGGTAATGTTACCGATCGGTAAATTTACCGATCAGTATAGTTACTGATCGGTAAACTTTCCGATTGGTAAACTTACCGATCGGTATAGTTACCGATCGGTAAATTTACCGATTCGGTAAATAAGAATAGGTAAAATTGAACATTGAGATGTAGGGAGGCTCTGAAATACCGATTTTGCCTCAAAATCGGTATTTAAGAGTCGGTATTTACCATGGATTCAAATCAGGTGGTAACCAGGTGCAGCCTATAAAAAAGGACCCAAAATGCAATTCAGTTTGCACAATGGCGGCATTTTATGTAATAGCAAGACGGCTACGGCTACGGGAGGAAGGAGAGAGGGAATGGCTGAGACAGGAGCAGGTCTACAGGCAGAGGGTGACCCTGTTCATGCTCACAGAGGAAGAGATACTTCAAAGGTACAGGTTGGCTCCAGACACCATCTTGGAGCTCATCAGGAACCTCAAACCACTGTTGGAGCACCCCACCCCAAGGGCACATGCAATTCCAACACATGTACAGGTGCTGTGCAGCCTCCACCTGCTGGCGTCAGGGAGCTACCAGAGCGTGGTTGCTGTGGCGGGAGGGGTGACCCAGAGCAGCCTCTCAAGGTTTTTTCACAAATTCCTTGACGCCATGTTGCATAGGATGGAGCATTACATTTCTTTTCCATCCACCCATGCTGAACTTGTTCAAACAAAATCTGAGTTCTACCAGATGACAAGATTTCCCCATATCATCGGAGGCATTGATGGCACGCACATCCCCATTTGTCCCCCTGCTGCCACAGAATACATTTACTGCAATAGGAAGTCAAGCCACACCATCAACGTCCAGGTGATTTGCAATGCAAAGTACGTCATCACAGACCTTGTCGCAAAATTCCCAGGAAGTACCCACGACTCCTATATATTTCAGAACAGCGGCATCTATGCACGGCTGTCAGCAGGGGAATTTGGCGAAGGATACCTCCTAGGTAAGACAGAGTCAGCGACCCTTTCCACACCTATTGCAGTGAGAATGACAAGTATGCATGTGAGTAATGTATTCCCATTTCCCTTTTAGGAGACAGTGCATATGCCCTACGTTCATTTATCCTGACTCCCTACCTCAACCCTCCACACCCAGCCAAAGGGGGTATAACCGGGCCCACAAAAGTACACGCAATGTGGTAGAACGGACCTTTGGCATCTGGAAGAGCAGATTTAGATGCCTTCACAAGAGTGGAGGCGCAAGGCAGTATACCTCCACCACCTGCTGCAAGATCATAGCTGCCTGTGCCATGTTGCACAACTTGGCTGTGAGGAAGGGTACAGAGGTCGAGTTGTCTGACTACGAGGATCATGACGACGACAATGCTGTGCCTGACAGACAACCTGCTGGAGTAACAACACCAAGTGATGGCAGGTACAGACGTGAGGAAATAACAAGCAACTATTTCTGAGTAAGTAATGAGACACAGACAGGTTGTGTATGGTACACAAGTATTTATATGTAGCCACAAAGTTAAAGCACTTAAGTGCAACAAATTAAATTTAAGAAAGGCAACATGTCCTGGGTTACATCACCCACTGGCAAAGTCATTTTCGCGCGCGCTTCCCAGAACCACTGGGATGTTCCCCACTGCCTTCCTCCTGGCCTGCTGCTCCTACGGGGCTGCACCACAGCGCTTCCCAAGCTACTGCGGCTACTGCTGTCCTCTCCCTCAGGCACATCCAGGGCAGGATTGTGTGCTGTTTGAGAAATCATCATTGCCTCTAGGGCACTGGTGATTCTGGCCATGCCCCTGGTGACCTCGGCCGTGTTCTGGGTGAGGCTTTCCTGCATGTTATTGCCTCTACGGGATAGCTGTGCTGTGGCAGTGGCGAGGTGATTCATGGCCCTATTGGTTGCTTGGGCGTCCCTGCGCCTTGTGTGCTCTATGTTGTCCAGTTTTGTGCACAGCTGCGTAATTGCAGAAGTAATTCCTGCAGCTAGGTCTGCATTTGTTTTTACAATGTCCCTGTTGCTTTGTGCAATGTCACTGATGCCCTTCCCCATTTCTCCTATTGTTTGGTTTAGGGCACGGAATTGGCGGTGGCAGGCCTGTATATATTTGCCCTGCATGCGCTAGATGCGCACCATGCTTCCCTCCAGCCCACGGAAGACAGTGCCATCTCCAGAGCCACCTGCACTGCTGGGCATGCGGCGACGCCTGCGCATGGTGTCAGATTCTGTGTTGGGCTGCAGTGCAGCATGAGGCATAGGTGCAGTGTCTTGAGCCTCAGCTTCTGCTGCCTCCATCATTGGCAGTGGGGCCACGAGTCGCCTCCTGGCTGGTGGGGTTGCAGGTGCAGCCTGTAACATTGATGGGGATGTCTCAGGAGAGAATTGCAATGCAGGGGATTGGGAAAGGTGTGGGGAGTGTGCAAACTCGGGGGTCTGGACTGTCTCCTCTTCCTGTGTGATGGCAGTTGTGTCCTCCTCATCCTGCGATGCATGGACATGGCTTGGCCCTGCCTCGTCACTCTCCTCCCTCGCTGCTGCAGTCCCTGTTGTCGGTGTGACTTGACTGGCTGATGGTGCCCCTAGGTGTAAATAAGCGTATGTCAACTGAGTGCTACTGTGTCACAGTGACTAAAATAAAATCTTTACACATTTTACTTTCATTAATCGCCATTACTTTCACTGCCTTGCTGATGTCTGTTCAGTTATACATGGTCTAATATTAGCTGACTACATTTCCCATAATGCATTGCTCCTGTATAGTGCTAGCAGTACTGGACTGGGGTTGGCCTGTGCACAAAGGGTTAAGGGATGCTGCTTGGTATGGGGTGTTATGCTGCGCATGCGTCTTACCTTTTGCTTTGGCTCTGGCTGAGCTGTCCACTTCTCCCAGTCCCACGACACTGTCTGGCTCGATGGTTGACGCCACCAACTCCTCCAGGTCAGTCAGGGGGGTGCTGGGTTCCTGCCTCCACCGGTGAGACCAGCCTGTTTGTGCAGCTCTGCCATCTTTTTCTTTGTGAGGCTCCTGATGTTGTAGAACCTTTTCTTTAAATCTTCCAAGCTCCTGCTGGTGACTCCCACAGCATTCACCCTTTCAACAATGTGTAGCCAGAGCTTGCGTTTTGCAGACTTAGCTAGAGTGAGGGACTGCTTTCCAAATAGTTGTGTGTGGACTCTAACCACCTCCTCCACTAGTACCTGCAGCTCCATGTTGCTAAACTTTATTTTTCTCTTTCTGTCAGCCTTCTGGCTCTCTGTGCTGCTTGCCATTCTTTCAGTATTACACTCAAAACAAATCTCTCCCTGCTGCTCTGTCTCTCTGCTCAGCTCTGCCTGCCTCCAGAACCTTCTAATGAGTTGCAGCTGCCTGGGCAGGCACTTCCTGGTAGGAAGGGGGAGGGTGGTTGCACCTGATTGGCTGTTGTGTTAAGTTTCGCTTTTGTTTGCTGCACGTTTTTGAAAATACCGATCGGTATTTACCGATCGGTATTTACCGATCGGTATTTCCAATGCATTCCTATGGGCCGAAAGGCCCATAGGAATGCATTGGAAATACCGATCGGTAAATGCCGATCGGTAAATACCGATCGGTAAATACCGATCGGTATTTTCCGATCGTCCGATACCGACTTTTACCGAATCGGTAAAAAATACCGATTTTTTATCTACATATCATTTACCGATTTTTAAATACCGAATCGGTAAAATTCGGTATTTAAGAATCGGTCAAATGAAATTACCTACATCTGGCCCTTGATCCCTTAGGACTTAAATACAGGTGACAAGGATTGGTAAGTCAAAGTGTAAAGGTACAAGTCCTAAAGTAAAATAAAATTCCTGATTGGCAAATGGTAGAAACCGGATTTAGCTGTTCAACGTGTGTATGTTTATGTGCCCAAGTGAGTATGGTAATTGAGCAGGTAACTCTGCCATCATATGAGCATGGCACATAAGCCTTGGAAGCAGAATCATTTTGAACAGCGAAGTTCAAACTCTGAGTGGCATTGGCAAATTGCCCCAGATGCCCATCAAAACAGAGGTTTACTGCTTGCCGCCTACCCGAAATCTTTGGTGTTGAATCAACTCTCCCTATACTTTAA
The DNA here is from genome assembly GCF_964261635.1 of Lissotriton helveticus. Taxonomy (NCBI): domain Eukaryota; kingdom Metazoa; phylum Chordata; class Amphibia; order Caudata; family Salamandridae; genus Lissotriton; species Lissotriton helveticus. The sequence continues at coordinate 1,765,749,223 of NC_136065.1, forward strand.
CGTTCAGGCCCTGGGATATCTATTGATATCTGTTGATCATTGCCACGAAGTGGGTGCTTTAGTAATTTATCCAAATTTACATTTAATCATGAAATGCTCTCAAAGCTCTCAATCGACGTGAGAGTCTCCAAGAACGCTATTGTTGGGTCACTGAAATATAAACATATGTTGTCTGCGTATTGTGATATTGCTTGCAGTGCTCCATTGAAATCAATACTTTAGATGTGAAGCTAACACCTAACAACACAGGCTAAAGGTTCTGCAGTAGGACACATATCAAAGTGGGGAAAAGTTTGAGGCATGCTCTGCGAAATTTGTATTGTAGAAGATATGAACTAGGCAGACCCTCCAGGATATCACGATTTCGCCATTTGCAAAAAAATCGCGAAATCGGCAGTTTTGTAAAAATGCAGCGATTTTTACAAAACTGCCCGCGAAATCCGGCACTTTCTATTGGCTCCATGGCTCTCATCACCACGGAGCCAATAGAAAGGGGTCAGGGGTCAGGTCAAAGGGTCTCTCTCATCCCGTGCGCCTGCATTACCCCCCCTCACCTGCTCCTGCTGCTCCTCTGGCTGCTGCCTCCCTCCCAGAATTTTGCATCGCGGGGCTGGCTCTCCTCCTCTCGTCGGCTCTCGTCGGGTCTCGGTAAGCAGGGTGGGTCAAGCAAGGGTCAAGCAAGTTGAAGTCAGAGTTTGCCTCGGGTCCCGCCACGTGCCCTGTGTGCGGTGGGCCCGGGGCCACATTCTGTGGGGGCCCGCCGCACATGGGGCACGCGGCGGGCCCCGGGGGGGCATATTTTTAAAAAGAATTGTTTTGCCTCGGGTCCCGCCGCGTGCCCTGTGTGCGGCGGGCCCGGGGCCACATTCTGTGGGGGCCCGCCGCACATGGGGCTCGCGGCGGGCCCCGGGGGGCATATTTTTAAAAAGAATTGTTTTGCCTCGGGTCCCGGAGGCTATCTATAGAAATTGGTGAAAATCTGGAAGTAGCTGTGACTTGATATTCTAGGTCCTGCATAAGAAATTGTATTGTAAACTGATGGGCAAGCAGTGCCAAAATTATTGTTCTGAATTTGGACCTTGTGTACAGAATCTTGACCCTTTGCCATGAATTTTTATTTGCACTGTACTGAATTTTTTTCCTGAATCTTGACCCTTTGTACTGAATTTTTACTTGCACTGTACTGAATTTTTGTCCTGAATCTTGACCCTTTGTCATGAATTTTTACTTGCACTGTACTGAATTTTTTTCCTGAATCTCGACCCTTTGTCATGAATTTTTACTTGCACTGTACTGAATTTTTGTCCTGAATCTTGACCCTTTGTCATGAATTTTTACTTGCACTGTACTGAATTTTTGTCCTGAATCTTGACCCTTTGGCATGAATATTTACTTGCCATTGGGCCAGGTGCCACAGCGCACTGGTAAGCTTGGGGTTCTAAGCCCCTCTGGTGAGTTTCCTAACTCTTTATTTTGGTTCTTTTGCAGAGCATCACAGGGAAGAATCTGCTGTTGCAAGAGCCAATTGGGCCAGCTGCCGCAGCGCACTGGTAAGTTTGGGGTTCTGAGCACCTGTGGGGAATTTCATAATTGTTTGTTTTGGTTTTGGGCAATTGTTGTGTTGTCTGTGGGGAAAGGAACTGCAGTTTCACGAGCCATTGGCCCAGGTGCCGCAGCGCACTGGTAAGTTTGGGGTTCTGGGCACCTGGTGAGTTTCCTAACTCTTTATTTTGGTTCTTTTGCAGAGCATCACAGGGAAGAATCTGCTGTTGCAAGAGCCAATTGGGCCAGCTGCCGCAGCGCACTGGTAAGTTTGGGGTTCTGAGCACCTGTGGGGAATTTCATAATTGTTTGTTTTGGTTTTGGGCAATTGTTGTGTTGTCTGTGGGGAAAGGAACTGCAGTTTCACGAGCCATTGGCCCAGGTGCCGCAGCGCACTGGTAAGTTTGGGGTTCTGGGCACCTGGTGAGTTTCCTAACTCTTTATTTTGGTTCTTTTGCAGAGCATCACAGGGAAGAATCTGCTGTTGCAAGAGCCAATTGGGCCCGCTGCCGCAGCGCACTGGTAAGTTTGGGGTTCTGAGCACCTGTGGGGAATTTCATAATTGTTTGTTTTGGTTTTGGGCAATTGTTGTGTTCTCTGTGGGGAAAGGAACTGCAGTTTCACGAGCCATTGGCCCAGGTACCACAGCGCGCTGGTAAGTTTGGGGTTCTGAGCACCTGTGGGGAATTTCATAATTGTTTGTTTTGGTTTTGGGCAATTCTTTCACTTTCTTTGCACGTGGCTGACCGGGCACGTTTTGGTCCAATTTGTCTGTCTGTTTGCTCAACGCCGTTCGGGGAATGGCATTTACCATTGCAGTTATGGCCCAACAGTTTTTCACTTTACTTGTGCTTCAGGGTTGCATGCATTTCTTATCATTGAGCACCGGCGCTTTCTGAACTTCCCATTCAATAATTGCCTTTCCCCCCTTTGAGATGCATTTAGTAATACCAACTATCTTTGTAGGTGAGTTAACTGACTGCGCAACAACAAGAAAAGCAGAATGGAGAAGTTTCTGCAGCCTGCAAAGGGTGTGAAGCACAGATCACATCTGCCCACCCAGATAACCGCAGCAGATCGGGCCAGAGACTACAGCACCGTGATGCACGCTGACGGTGGGGTGCTGTTTTGCAGTGTGTGCAATGTGGCGGTGGACCACATCCAGAAACACACTGTGGATATGCATGTGCTGTCCCAAAAACACTTGAAGCGCTGTTCAGATGATCTTGACCTTCAATCCTCGCCAAAACGTGCACGCCAGTGTGATGTATTCCTATAGGTTCTGTATCGATCCCCCTATTCCTGACCCTATTCTGGTTAACAAGTTAACTAGCAGCCATCCCATGAGGCAGAAAACCCCCATGATGCAGGAACCGTTATCTGATAAAGCCACACTACGGCACAGGAACGTGTTATCTGATTAAGTCATAACGCTTGCCATCTAATTAGACAAGCGATATTCCTCCAGCCCCTGATAAGGCATACGGAGTTCTCAAAACAAATCAAACCTATGACAGACCTGGGAAAAACCCTGCGGCCATTGTTTTGATTTCACCGAGAACTTCAGCAAAAGAATGTGCTAACGACCAGGTCGTATGACATCCTTATCGACGTATCTATGTCCATCCTTACGTCAATCTCGGCACCTTAAAGGTATAAATATTACCGATATTGCCCTATGCAAACACACGCGGTGGTGACGAGATCGGAGCAGCCAGACTTGCCGAAGCCCAGAGCAGAGCAGACCCCGCTGGCGCAGCCCTGCCTTCCTGACGCGCTGAGAACGAGACGCTGCTTTCTCCTGCCGAGAAATCCAGCTCCGGCGCTTCCGGCTTGCCCTCGCAGGCAGCCTGGAATATCGAGACCAGAGACTAGAGATACCATCCCTCATTCATCCTAGATTCCAGGTACAGAACTGAATAACCCCTTGCAGAGAATTCTTTAGTCAGTCACTTGGCAAAACAAACTTAACTTAAACTGCTACTTTCTATTCCCGCCCACGTATTAGGCTTAGGTCAGGTACACGGGGTAGGCATAGTTAGAAACACCAGTTGAGTACGATTAGTCAAATGTAAATGTGTATGTATTCATTTTATCCATTTTAACCCATCATATGGCTTAGAAACCATATCAATGTTTTTACAGTATTATTTTATACTTCTGCTTTTATTGTATGCACTTTACTTAACCATAAGTATTGCAATAATATCGATCCATTTCTCTTGTATGAGAAAAGAGACTGATCAATAAATACCATCTTTTATTGAACACGCCCGTCTCTTCCTTTTCTCTACAATCTGGTGAGACTAAGAATGCACGTACTGACTGAGTAAAATAAGTCGTCTTTTGTTTTCACACGACTCTAGAGATACACTCTTGATTAGGGGAGAGCAAAGTTGTCATGTTCTATGGTTGTCAGAAACTAAATCCCTTCTTGTCTATCCAGGGAGGTTCAACTCCTCCTTGCCTATTCGAGAAAGTTTCTAGTGAACTCTGAGCTAGCTGGCAAAACCCAAAACTGTAAGTCTAATATCGACAGTAGTAGACCTAGTTAACGTCTGGTCTAGGCCTATACTATTGAAGGTATTATTCCAATGCGCAGAGCCTATTGGGATAATAGGAACTACACTACATGGCGCACAACGCGTTTGGAAGGGCGATAAAACTAACGTAAGACATTTAGAGTAACTCAGTCGTGCTTTTTCACTCAGACCCCTTTTCCCATAATACTCCAAAGACGTCTGGAGTGGGTAAAAGGTAATATCCGCCAGACCTCGCAGGAGGAAACTCCTATGTATGGTCCTTGGTTTAGTCAACGTTGAAGGATACACTGTTCCAAAATATTGTGCATCTAATCTTTGTTTCCATAAGAAACCTGATCTGCAAACAAACTAAATAACCTTCCTGTCGGTAAAATGGTAGACAGTGATGAAGAAAGAGAGACAGTTAGGATAGCAACTGAACCCGCAGCAGCTGATAATGCACTGCTAGACACAGACCCGGATATAATACTCATCCCGGTCATCAAGAGGAAATCTATAACTTTAAAACTTATAGAAAATGGACTGACACCTAGAGGTGGCACAGTCATATTCGTAATTGAGGCACACGAATATCGGCAGACAGAGGTATATTATTCATGGATACATTTTCCAGCAGCAAATGCTGTAACAAAGTACTTCCACTATTACAAAACAGAGGACCCTCCTAATGAGTACACTCCTTTCGAGGAGGTGGAAGTACCACTTAAATTTTAAGAGCATCTGCTCTTATTTAATGGCGCCCTAAAACATAATAATCACATCACCAGGCTCGGTCCATTAGGTAGACCAGGAGCAACGTGGCCGGTCCTAGCCGGATACACACCACATCCAGACATCAATGGGATGTCTCAAGCAGAGCTTTTAACACAGCTAAAACAATTAATAAAATTACATAGACAATTAGTCCAATATGTGATGCGGACTTCAACAATTCAACCAGCAATTAAAATTCCACAGCTGACCCCTCACCAGGGGAACACAAATAAAATGACACCACAGAACATACAATCCTGCCTAGGTAAAGTACCAGCTAAACGGGAACAAATACCATTCTGGTTAGCACAAAAAATCACCCAAATAGAGGCGGTGTTTCCAGACACCACCCCGTTAGAAAAACACAGGATTCTGACTATCTGTCTTCCAATAGGAATCGCACCACACGTGGAGGACTGTGACACTTGGGGTACAGTCTTTGCTTCCATCTACACAAAAACGCACGGTGTTCCATCCATTTCGGTAATACCAGATGTGCTAAAACAAATTCAAGACGAATACGGTCCAGAACCCGCTTTAACTCTTGGTATGAAATTACTAAAAGACTTCAAGCAGGTCTCGGCTATATTATTAGCCAACATAAAGGGAGAAGCAGCAAACGTGGCGATCCGCCAGAGGTTAAAGGAGACAGATATAGCAGACCAACCAGCTGAAATTGCCAGAATTATAGAAAAATCCTATGAGGAACTAGGTAGAGATAGTTTAGGTGGAATACTAGTAAAACCACAACTGATTGAAAGTCCTGAAAAAATATTTTTTAATAATAATTCAACATCACAAAAAAAGAGCTGGGATGGAAACAAACAATCCAATCCTAAAGAAAAGAAATTCCAGTCCAGAGGAAGGTCTCCTCGGCGGAGAGAAAAATCTCCGAACCAGAGACACAGGTCACCCCAAAGTGACCCCTCTGGGAAAAGATATAACCTTAGAAATAGGGATAATATAAAGAAGCCTGATAGATATCAAGACATTGATACACGTCCCTCTCAATCTTTTCAGACTTCCTTGCAGAAATCGGAAAGAAGAGGACGATCAGAACAAAGAGAAGAGCACGCCAAGTCCAAAGACAAGGAACCTGCTCATCTAAAAAAGAAATTACAATTTCCAAAAAAGAAGGTAGCCAGTATCAAGGTAGTTAACAATGCCGAGAATACTGAGGACACAACTGAAAAACGGAGAATGGGCTCAGACAATGCTAGACAGCGCAGCAGAAGTGAGCATAGCTCGCAAAGTCCTTATGAATCATCTGGAGACAGTGGACACGAATGAATATCTTCAAGTGGAAACTGCAGACACCAGAATTAGCAAACCTCACAAAATATATGAAATAACTTTACGTATTGAAGGGGATAAGACTAGAAAAATAAGGGGACTATTTTGGGATAATCTCTCCAAGGGCTATGACATCCTTCTAGCTGAAAAAGACTGGCCACCAGAGTTTGTCAGGGAGTGCCCTCATGGCGAAGAAATAATTATGCCTGCCTTCTCAAATCATATCCCAATTCATAAAAAATACACACTTGCCAGAAAGTGGGCAGTAGCTCAAGCTCCTGCTTTATATAAAAATCATGTAAGATGGGATGAGGACTCTCCTCCTCACAAAATCCAGTTAAAATCACAACCTACTGCACAAAGACAGTACCCAATTAAGCAAGAAGCTAAAAAACAGGTAAAAGAAATCCTAGATCAATTAGAATACCAGGGGGTGATTGAAACTTGCACCTCACAAATGAACAACCCTTTGTTTCCGGTCTCCAAACCAGACAATTCATATCGTCTAGTTTTGGATTACCGACACCTTAACTCAAGTTGCAAAACTTTTGCAGTGCAAAACTCGCATAGTGCTGCACTAATGAATAACATAGTGCGCAAAAAATACAAAACAACATTAGACATCTCTAATGGATTCTTTTGTCAAAACATAGCACCAGAGAGCAGATATTTGTCTGCATTCTCAATAAATGGCACTCAAAAACAATTCTGTCGGTTAGCCCAGGGGTACAAGAATAGCCCAGGGGTATTCTCAGCGAGAGTAACAGAATTACTACAAACATATGATGACGAAGCATTATCTTATGTCGACGACATATACTTAACAGATGATGACTTGGATACTCACTTGAAGAGAGTGAACACCATAATACTTGGGTTTGCAGCAGAGGGTTACAAATTCAACTTTAAAAAATCCAGAATTGCCCATCTAACAGTCCTGTTCTTAGGATACGAATTATCAAGTGAAGGCAAAAGCCTGGCTGACAATTTCCTAGAGAAATGTGCCGTACTCCAAGCACCTAGAACACTAAAAAACCTACAGTCAATTCTAGGCTTCCTAAATTTCGGAAGAACATACATTGCAAATTACGCAGAAAGGGTCAAACCCCTTTATGATCTAATAAAACCAGATTTTAAAAGAACCAATTGGACTCAAATACACACAGAAATTTTGAGATCCTTACAAACAGACATGTTAATTAAAACAAAATTAGAAACACGTGATAACACACGCAATCTTGTGATTCGAGTCATCCCAGGAAGATGCGGATTCACATACCTGACCTCTAATGAGGGAGAAAAGGTACCAATTGCATTCAAATCATACTTGTACACTAAGGCTGAAATGAAATTTAGCCCAACGGAAAAAATTCTTACTGCAACACAGACAGCTATAGCAAAAGAACGAGCCCTGGCACAAGGTAAACGAATAATAATCATGACACCAATACCAGCCCTAGAGGCTGTAACAAAAGCAAGCATTCCAAATGCTAAAGCGCTCCATCCGAGATGGATACAATGGGCTAATTCTCTTGCTGCAACAGACATGGCATACGAATTTGATCCTAACTTAAAAACACAAGAATTTCTCCAATATGAATTTGAATGTCCTCCGCTGACCGAAATTCTGCCTCTAGAACATTACGGCTGTATAATATATACAGACGGATCAGCACAACCCGCAGTAGGGGGTAAACAAGCTTACAGTTCTGCGTGCGCGATTGTTAAAGGTCGCTGGCACGAAGGAAAATTCAAACCGGCTATCACTAAGACACAATCTCTAGGAGATTGTACAGCTCAGCGAGCTGAACTACTGGCGTTTAAGATGGCGCTTGAAAATACCGATCGAGAATTCCCCACACTCATAGTGTGCGATTCGTATTACTGCGTTCAGTCTTACAATGAATACTTGCAGATCTGGCTTCAGAATGGCTTTAAGGATGCAAAAGGAGGCACAATCAAGCATAAGATGCTCTGGGAACAAGTAGTTCTTTTACAAAAAGAACTACCAAAGACTCACGTGATACATACGCTGAGTCATCAACATGATGGCGTTCACGTTGCAGGGAATTCATTGGCTGATGAGGCCGCGAAGGCAGCTGTGCAAACGGCTTCCGTAGCTGCCATCACACGGTCAAAAACAAAAATAGACAGCGAAATATTACAGGCTGTCAGCGCTACAGAAAAGGATTCGATAGAAACACTCCCGAAAGGCTTTCCAGTAAAATACTCATATATAACTGATGCAAACAATGTTCCTTTTGCTCGAATCCCTGGAGTGGGGGATAGGGCAATTCCAAACATGGAACATAGGTTAGGACTGATAATAGCGGCACACGAAGGGCTTGCTTCTATACATGCTGGCGTCTCAGCCACAGTATCATTATTAAAACAGAGATACTGGTGGCCACAAATGAGAAGACAAACAAGGAACTATGTTTTAGAATGTGAAATATGTCAAAGAATGAAAGTATCAACGGTGAGACGTCCAGCGCAGACGCCCCTTCTAATCTCGGATAAACCATTAGCCTGTGTTTACCTAGACCACTGTGGTCCCTTACAAAGGGATGGTAACTATAAATACATCTTGGTTGCAGTGGACTCATGCACGAGATTCATATGGATGTGGCCCCAGCGAACGGCTGACGCCAGAACTGTTATAAAAGATTTGCGAGTCTTTATCGGCACATACGCAATTGGCATGCTGCATTCGGACCATGGTCCTGCTTTTAGCTCTAGGGCTTATAAGGAGGCCATTGTCAGCATGGGCGTTACATTGCGGTACTCTTGTCCATTTCACCCTGAGGGGAACGGAATTGTTGAAAGAAAAAACCGTGACATAAAGCAATCTATAACGGCAAAGGTATTAGGTTCGGGAGCTGGGTAGGTCAAACATCTAATAAGTGTCCAACGTAGTCTAAATAACTTGCCAAGAAATTCTCTGAAGGGATTCAGTCCGTACGAATTATTATTTGGAACTAGGATGTTAGTCTTAGATCTCGACAGTCAGACTTCAGTGGTGAAGGAAAAATGCTTTGATATCAAAGATCGTTTGGCTATTTTGCAGGACTTAAACGAAACAAGAAAAGACCTGAGCAACATAAAGTTGAAACAGCAGCCAACAACCACTGAAGAACCACCACCTGTCCCAGCAAGACCTGTCTGGATTCCAAAAGTCGGGGATCTAGTCAGAGAAAAGATCGCGGTAAAGAAGGAATTTGGGCCTTCTTACAGGAAAGCAGTTCCTGTCTTGTCTGTCAACGGGACAAGATCAGTTGTACTACCGCCGCTTGCTGGTAAAAAGGAGAACCGAGTTGTATCCATCGACCTGGTAAAACCACAACATGTGGCCGATAACAAATAGTAGGCCAAGTGGACTCCCGAGAAGTAGTAGAACACCAAGATTTGCTACTAACACAGAGGTTCAATCTAAGAGGCTAATCACATTCGAAACGCCTACAGAACTACAACAAGGACTATGCAACAATGCAATGGAACTTAGACCTCTGAAAACCCAAATAAAAACATTTAGCAGAGACACACCAATCTATAATGAAGTAACAAACGACTATGCAAGAAACAGTAATCCTGAAGCAATTGGAACAATTGACAGAACTGCATCCGGCTACTTCATAAACTTCGATGATTCCTCTGAAGGCTTCACTGAATCAAAAACACAGCCATCAACAAAAACCTTTAAAGATAAAGTTTAAGTACTTTTGAAACAACTGAAAGAAACATATCTGATTTCTCCATGGATTGAATTTTGGGTGGGTTTTGGTGCATTTATCCTCATACTTTGGCTCATCATGGTACTAACTTTGGGACGCTTCATTGAGGGAAAATATGCTAAAATGGACACAGCAAGTCAGAAAATCAACTTGATCCTCAAACCACACACATCTTCACACGTCGAGAAAAGAGAACTTTCTTCAGTCAACTTCACAGCCAATCCTATACCGGGTGGGGTAGCATGGGACAAAACTGACTGCGAAATTTATGGTCCGGTTGAAATCCTGAAATACCCACACCAAATTAAGATCTCATTGAGTGACTTTGTAAAACCAAGCTCATTTGCTGATGATTGGGACTTTGAAAGTATAAATAATATGATGTCTGACTTAGTGATGTCTGCTAAATTTACCAAACATGATTATTTGCAGGGTTCGACAAATTATGATAGTATGTACTGTTATAACCACTATGGTAACCATTTTCTACATAGATCTGCACAACCTAGAAATATTTTAAATTATAATCAATGGGAACATTGTGCAACCCCTCCAAAAGGAAGCTCAAGAACCGTTTATGACAAATATTCATACTTTTCAGGTTTTAACACAAGTAATGCTGAAACATTTTATTTCAAATTGTCAAATAAGACAGGGACAAAGACCATGATAACAAACACGAAATTGATATATTCAGACTCATTCTTTGAACAAATGAATACTTTTGGTTTTGATTATTGGGACAAAAATGTTGAAGTAAAACGTGTTTGGGGTACAAAAGAATGGCAAGTACAGGGTATAGAATCTTTGTTTAGAGCCTGCATGATCCCAGAACAAATTATATTTTTAAATGACACTGTTCAACAAACTACCTGTCTTGGCTAAGCCAAAATCAAAGACTTAAATAAACCGTCTATTCCAAAACCAACAATGAACAGCAATAGCTCCACAGATGAAGAGATAGACGTAAATTATGTATTAAACCAAAACAGAACACATCCTGATTGGAAACAGTGGTTGATCTGGCCCACAGATACTAATAACTGTCAAGACAGATTCCTGAACAAAACACAGGGGTTCAAAATGACCAGGCCAGACCCTAGATATTCCCAAAGACAACACCCAGGAATAATAACCACCTACAGTGTGGGCAAATTATGCCTTCAATGGCTACAGACTTCTACACTGGCAGAAATTAAGCAACACCTAACTTTACTTACTGATGGTGCTGACTTGCGTGATTTCATTATGGGACAGCGCAAACAGCGTCAGAAACGTTTCATAGCAGCCTCTGTATATGCAGCATACAACGAGGCCTGGAAGGTGACTCAAATTGAGACAGCAGAAAGAATATGGGAAATTGACCGTATTAATTTGGAAAAATCACTTTCTGTAGTGGACAATGGGTTAATGACTCTGTCCTCCAGAATTTTTTCTCTGGACAGCATTGTGTCTTCAGCAATCGACATAATATCGCAAGACTTACTGTTGTTACAACACGGTCAGTCTCAATTGCGTTCTATTGTACAGCTTGGCTGGACGTTACAAAATCTGCGTTCAGGCTATGTGCCTTGGCGTTTAATCAACACAACGTCACTATTCAATATCTTTAACCTTACTGATAAACAAATCAGTATGGCCCAGAAGGGTGCTGATTATACAATCCTGAGCATTGAGAAACTCGAGAGATTACCAGTGACAATGTCAGAACGACCTGTCAGTGAATGGATAATACATGGGATAATTAATATTCTAATATCAACCTTCAGGTTTCAATACTGCCAAAAATATATACAGGCTGGCATGTACGAAAAATTGGGAAAGGGGTACATTAAAACAACATGGAACTTGCCCTATTCACATGCATGTGTCAGTAATAAAGGACAGAAAGTGTTTCTTAGTGGCAATAATTGTGCAATGTCACTGAGCGGTACACTTCTGTGTAATGGAATTAGTTTGCATGGAGCCTGTGAAGGGAACTCAAATAACCTTTCATGTCACCAGCTAGGCGCACCTGCAACAGAGATAGAACCATTCTTTCAAAGACTCTATAATGGGAGTTACATTCTAATTGTAGATCGCAGATGCTGTAGTCTTATGCCCGGGACTCCTTATCTCGTAACTACGACTGCGAAGGTCAAGTGCTGTGGACGCTTATTGTTCCCCAGCTCCCTTCCAGACAGGGAGGCAAGGGCATGGCCCAACTTGAAAATTACTTCTATTCGAATAGATACTTTAAGCAGAATGAAAACAGTGCTTCTTCAGACGCCGACCAGACTCACGTCATCAAAAGAAACGTATGATCTCCTAGTCGCAAGGACGACTGCAGAGATTCACTCCTTATTATCAACTAATTCCCCCATACATTTCGCAGAAATCCTGAATGAAATCTTAAATATTTCTGATACCAGTGGAGTCTCAAAAGTATTTAAGACAGTATTTTCGATGGCATTAACACCATTCAAAGCCATACTTGGTATTTTTCCAGATTTCGTCCATTCGATTTTTGGCGGACTTCCCCTCATTTTGGGATTAATTGCAGGAATCCTATTCTTAGTCCTTATATTTCGTTATGGCAAACCATGTCACAGACAAAACACCTGCGACAAGGGAAGAAACAATCCTAGCCATTGGATACCGGGACCGGATATCAAAAATCCTAATGTATAGATATGCGTGATTACTTTAGCATTATTGTACGGCTTGAGTGCATATATTACATGTGACTGTTTTTTCCGTATATTTGATAATTTCAAAATGCATTTATGTATTTTGGGGTGGTAAGGTATACACGATACTCTACAGTATGTTTTACTATGCATAGATTCGTAAATATGTCCATAGTTAGCGTGGAGTGGGTGTGATGTATTCCTATAGGTTCTGTATCGATCCCCCTATTCCTGACCCTATTCTGGTTAACAAGTTAACTAGCAGCCATCCCATGAGGCAGAAAACCCCCATGATGCAGGAACCGTTATCTGATAAAGCCACACTACGGCACAGGAACGTGTTATCTGATTAAGTCATAACGCTTGCCATCTAATTAGACAAGCGATATTCCTCCAGCCCCTGATAAGGCATACGGAGTTCTCAAAACAAATCAAACCTATGACAGACCTGGGAAAAACCCTGCGGCCATTGTTTTGATTTCACCGAAAACTTCAGCAAAAGAATGTGCTAACGACCAGGTCGTATGACATCCTTATTGACGTATCTATGTCCATCCTTACGTCAATCTCGGCACCTTAAAGGTATAAATATTACCGATATTGCCCTATGCAAACACACGTGGTGGTGACGAGATCGGAGCAGCCAGACTTGCCGAAGCCCAGAGCAGAGCAGACCCCGCTGGCGCAGCCCCGCCTTCCTGACGCGCTGAGAACGAGACGCTGCTTTCTCCTGCCGAGAAATCCAGCTCCGGCGCTTCCGGGTAGCCCTCGCAGGCAGCCTGGAATATCGAGACCAGAGACGAGAGATACCATCCCTCATTCATCCTAGGGAGTTTCAACTCCTCCTTGCCTATTCGAGAAAGTTTCTAGTGAACTCTGAGCTAGCTGGCAAAACCCAAAACTTTAAGTCTAATATCGACAGTAGTAGACCTAGTTAACGTCTGGTCTAGGCCTATACTATTGAAGGTATTATTCCAATGCGCAGAGCCTATTGGGATAATAGGAACTACACTACACCAGATGACTGTGAACTCGCTATTCACAAAGAGTACTGCTGCCGGTGCCGCAAACCATGAAATGATAAGTGAGTGGGTTAACGTCTGCACCGCTATGAACATTCCGCTGAGCAAAACCGACCACCCTGTGTTGCGCAAGTTCCTACACGAGCGAGTACGGAATGGTGGAGCGATACCTGGGAGTCATCAGCTGCAAGAACGTTATCTCTCAGAGAGATATATAAGTGCCAAGAACGAGCTGAAAGAGCTATTGAAAGATCAGAAGATCAGTGTCATCTTTGATGAAACACCAGATGTCGAAGGGCGGTGTGTTTTGAATGTGCTAGTTGCAGTAGTCTCTCCGCAGGGTGCCCGTCAGATCCATACCCACCTGGTGGACACAGTCTTCCTATCACAGTGCAACCATGGGACTGTAGCGCAAGCTGTTGTAAAGGTGCTCACAGAGTACAGCATAGACTTCCAGAACCTTATTTCCTTTAACACTGACAACGCGGCATACATGCTCAAGGCCTACAACACGGTGTTGAGGAATCTGTATACAAACTCCATACACATCACCTGCTTGGCACACATCATGAATCTTGTTGGAGAGTCATTTAGGAAGCCTTTTGTGGAGCTAAATGCTTTCCTTCTGTACTTCTCCCGCATTTTTTACATGGCCGGTAGCAGAAAGAGAAGGTACCTGCACCATCTTGCTTAGAACCATGGGATGAAAGCACGGGTGGCACCTGACCCTTGCAGTACCCGCTGGAATTCTTGGTTTGCAGCTGTCCAGTACCACTGCAAGCACTTTGAGGCCTATGCTGGGTTTGTGGAGTCTGAGATGCAACTCAGCAAGTCGCCCCCAGATTCCCTTGAAAATCTACAGAAGATTTTGCACAGCAACCAAAGGGAGTGCATTAAAGTCCAATTGGACATTGTATCAGAAAAATGCCAAACCATTTTAAACCTGATGGAGTTATTCCAGAGTCAGACACCAGTGACCATGAAGGTATATGATTATTTGGAGGACCTCCACATGAACCTAACCAACAATTCAGTCCTCACTGTGGAGTCACTGCAGCCATTTCTACAGACCACTGTAGGGGCAAAATTAAGTCTGGCACAGAAAAAAAGGATAACCGCCCAGCTTAATGACGCTTTTGAACATTCACTAGAAAAGGTGGGCAAATACATGGGGGAGGCCCAGCCAGGCATACAATTCTTGAAACAAGTGCGCATTTTTAATCCTGCGCGACTCTGCATCCTGCCTAATGAGAAGAGTGCCTATTCAGCCATCCCTGGTTTGAGCGAAGTTCCCGATCAGGAGCTTCGCCTCTACTTTGAAAATGTAGGCCCAGAAGCAGTGCAGGCATCTGTTTCTGGAGTGATTGACACTGACCTCTTTTGGCGTGGGCTGGCTGACCGCATTCCAGCTCTTTCCCAACTTGCAGCTGTATACAAGGACTGTGTGACCAGTTCTGTAGATGCTGAAAGGAGCAACTGCAAAAAACACAGTTGATGGACAAAATGTAGAACAATGTCATACATTCACCCCAGTACAAGGATCTGGGCCTAAATCCATCGTTTTTTTGCACTCCACACCACCCTGGGTTAGACACTGGCTACATGCAAATCAGCTCTGACCCTGTGCCTCATGGGAACAGTCCAGTCCGAACTACCAAGCCATGTCTTTCCCAGACCGGAATCAAGCATCCAAGGACCGGTTTCTGGCTATCAGCCTTCATCAGCCTGGATAGCTTGACTCCAGTGGTGTGGAGAGCCTGGGACTCACGTCTGAGCATACCCAGCCCACTCAGGGTGAAAATTGCAAAAAACACAGTTGATGGACAGAATGTAGAACAATGTCATACATTCACCCCAGTACAAGGATCTGGGCCTAAATCCATCGTTTTTTTTGCACTCCACACCACCCTGGGTTAGACACTGGCTACATGCAAATCAGCTCTGACCCTGTGCCTCATGGGAACAGTCCAGTCCGAACTACCAAGCCATGTCTTTCCCAGACCGGAATCAAGCATCCAAGGACCGGTTTCTGGCTATCAGCCTTCATCAGCCTGGATAGCTTGACTCCAGTGGTGTGGAGAGCCTGGGACTCACGTCTGAGCATACCCAGCCCACTCAGGGTGAAAATTGCAAAAAACACAGTTGATGGACAGAATGTAGAACAATGTCATACATTCACCCCAGTACAAGGATCTGGGCCTAAATCCATCGTTTTTTTGCACTCCACACCACCCTGGGTTAGACACTGGCTACATGCAAATCAGCTCTGACCCTGTGCCTCATGGAACAGTCCAGTCCGAACTACCAAGCCATGTCTTTCCCAGACCGGAATCAAGCATCCAAGGACCGGTTTCTGGCTATCAGCCTTCATCAGCCTGGATAGCTTGACTCCAGTGGTGTGGAGAGCCTGGGACTCACGTCTGAGCATACCCAGCCCACTCAGGGTGAAAATTGCAAAAAACACAGTTGATGGACAGAATGTAGAACAATGTCATACATTCACCCCAGTACAAGGATCTGGGCCTAAATCCATCGTTTTTTTGCACTCCACACCACCCTGGGTTAGACACTGGCTACATGCAAATCAGCTCTGACCCTGTGCCTCATGGGAACAGTCCAGTCCGAACTACCAAGCCATGTCTTTCCCAGACCGGAATCAAGCATCCAAGGACCGGTTTCTGGCTATCAGCCTTCATCAGCCTGGATAGCTTGACTCCAGTGGTGTGGAGAGCCTGGGACTCACGTCTGAGCATACCCAGCCCACTCAGGGTGAAAATTGCAAAAAACACAGTTGATGGACAGAATGTAGAACAATGTCATACATTCACCCCAGTACAAGGATCTGGGCCTAAATCCATCGTTTTTTTGCACTCCACACCACCCTGGGTTAGACACTGGCTACATGCAAATCAGCTCTGACCCTGTGCCTCATGGGAACAGTCCAGTCCGAACTACCAAGCCATGTCTTTCCCAGACCGGAATCAAGCATCCAAGGACCGGTTTCTGGCTATCAGCCTTCATCAGCCTGGATAGCTTGACTCCAGTGGTGTGGAGAGCCTGGGACTCACGTCTGAGCATACCCAGCCCACTCAGGGTGAAAATTGCAAAAAAACACAGTTGATGGACAGAATGTAGAACAATGTCATACATTCACCCCAGTACAAGGATCTGGGCCTAAATCCATCGTTTTTTTGCACTCCACACCACCCTGGGTTTGACACTGGCTACATGCAAATCAGCTCTGACCCTGTGCCTCATGGGAACAGTCCAGTCCGAACTACCAAGCCATGTCTTTCCCAGACCGGAATCAAGCATCCAAGGACCGGTTTCTGGCTATCAGCCTTCATCAGCCTGGATAGCTTGACTCCAGTGGTGTGGAGAGCCTGGGACTCACGTCTGAGCATACCCAGCCCACTCAGGGTGAAAATTGCAAAAAACACAGTTGATGGACAGAATGTAGAACAATGTCATACATTCACCCCAGTACAAGGATCTGGGCCTAAATCCATCGTTTTTTTGCACTCCACACCACCCTGGGTTAGACACTGGCTACATGCAAATCAGCTCTGACCCTGTGCCTCATGGGAACAGTCCAGTCCGAACTACCAAGCCATGTCTTTCCCAGACCGGAATCAAGCATCCAAGGACCGGTTTCTGGCTATCAGCCTTCATCAGCCTGGATAGCTTGACTCCAGTGGTGTGGAGCAACAGCATCTACAAAATTATTCTCTCATCCAGACAACGGTCCCTTTCAGAGCAATCGATCCGGGCATTATTGTTTTTACATTATAACCAGCAGCACAATACTGGCCTAGATTTGGAGTGCTCGGAAGAACTGAACGTACATGGTCAAGATTAACACGCCTTTTAACCAAAACAAATGGGCTGAATTGTAAATAAACAAAATGTACATAGCTCCATGTTGTAAAATAACTCAAACAATAATATATCTGTTTGTTGTAAAAAAAAAAAAAAAAATGCCACTAAATGCCGCTAAATTTCCATTTTTGTGCCGCTAAATTTTCATTTTTGTGCCGCTAAATTTGCCAATCCATGCCGCTATATCCTGGGGGGTCTGACTAGAATTCATTTATGCCGGGGAAGACGCAAATAATAAGTTCCCTCATTTAAGGAGCTCTCCAACCAATACAAACTTGTCCAAAGACAAAACCATGTACCTCCAGTCTATAGTTTAAATCTTCTTAAGAGTGTCCAGACTGACAGTGACCAAGAATGACCCTCCCTAGTGTAATATTTAAGTAGTAGGGGCAACCTTTTGAGGGGGGTCATTGGGGGGAAAAATCCAGGTTGGTTCAGATGTAACTACACAGTCAACAGATGGGCTAAGTGGGTTGCATACCTTCGCCATGATTTTGGCAGGCAAATTATTGAGGGACAGGGCGTGTATAGCACATATTGCTCCGGGTTCTTATTAGGGAAGGGTAACCAATACCACTAACACCACATGCATGGCACTGTACACTTCACAAGTGTTTCCTCAAAATCCAGCAACATCCTGGGGCTAAAAACTTGGCAAATTCAGCATAAAATTTCGACCAGTAGACTTTCAATGTCAGGAGACTTCCCATTACCCATTTTAAAAATAACATTCTTCTTGTCCTTCGTGTGTAGCAAGATACCGCTCCATCTTTATCAGCATGTGTTAAGACTACTTCAGCTTCCAGTATGAAGTCATGGATCTACTTATCATTCTCTCTGTCATGATTTGTGCTCAGCAAACAAGAAGTCAGGAGTAGGGATAATGGGTACCAAGACAAAGGAGGCTAAAGGGACTGAACACTAAGGGCCTGATTTAGATCTTGGCAGACAGGTTATTCTGTCAAAACGGTGACAGATGTCCCGCCTGCCAAAATATGAATCCCATTATATCCTATGGGATTTCAATTTCAGAGGATGGGATATCCGTCACTGCTGTGACGGAGTAATCTGCCTGCCAAGATCTAAATCATTATCTGACTGATATCCTTGGACACTTAGGGCCATATGTATCGTTGAAATTTGCATTCGCAAAGGCCGAAATTCTCAGAATTTCGGCCTTTGCGAATGCGAATCCGCAAAATGATATGTATGAAGGAAATCCAGATGCAAAATAAGGAATTGCAAAATTTGTGATTCCTTATTTTGCGATTGCATTTAAGGAATCGCAAATTTTGCGATTCGTTAAATGTAATGTAAGAAAGCAAAAAAATGTGCTAAATGGCCTTAAGGAATCGCAAATTACCACCAACTTCTAGTTGGTGGTAAGTTGCGATTTCCTTGAAAAATGCACATTTTTGCATTTTTCAAAGTGCCATGTGACGCACATACATGCCCTAAGGGCATGTATGTGCACCATTTCAGGGGTGCAACAGGGTGTCCTTTGGACACCCCTGCACCCTTGAAATTATTCTCAATTTGCGATTAGCAAATTACGAATCGCAAATTGAGGAAAATTCCCATTCCTTTCCCATAGAAATGAATGGGAAAGTATTCCTTAATTGAGAATTCGCAATTTGCGAATTCGCAATTAGAGGGATTTCAAGAAATCGCTAAAATATTGCATTTTTCTTGATACATACCATGTTGTGATTCTGAAATAGCGATTTCTTAAAAATCGCTATTACAGAATCGCAAAATGGTTCCTTGATACATACGGCCCTTAGTCTCACTTTCTGGTACATTTCTGGGGCATAAGGGGTGTCACATTTTGACATAGCGTCTGTGCTTGGCAATGTGTGTTTTTATGGGTCTCCAGGGCTCACCAGTTTGCACGCATTTACTTTGCCCTTGCATTTGTTGTTTTTTATCTTGTCAGTTCCTCTCTCATAGTGTGTATTCAGTTGTGCTCAATACTCTCGGGTATCCTCAGTCTTAGCTTCTTAGCTCTTGGGTAATCTAGTTTGCAGTGGAGGCCTGGGATTCCTGCGTGGCACCCTCATGTTAGAGGAATTTTTTGAAGAAGTTCTGTACATTTTTATACCCAGTCAAGATGACTTTACATCTCCACAACACAACAAAACATCAACAATAGGGTGCGGGAAACTCCTCGCATGGAAGGTAAAACAGGATCAGTTGAGAAACGAGATCAAGAAAATACAGGATAATAGGACTTAAATACCATGCGAGGACAATGCAAGTATAGGTAAGGCATTTGGTGACTTTTTTCCAGAGTTATACACTGAAGAGAAGAAAGATTCCCAACTAGAATTAGATCAGTGGCTGGACCAGGATCCCCTACCTGAGATAAACTCGGACGTAAAGGAATTCTAAATCAGGACATCACTACTTATGAGATAGAAAAAGCAATCTCTAATCTAACGAGGGGGAAGGCAGCAGGACCAGATGGCATCCCTAATGAACTTTATGAAGTCTTAAAGGAGATTTTAATTCCACACTTATGCAAATCATTTAATAGTATATATATTGACCAGGCCCCTATTCCAGCCTCATGGAATGAGGCTGTAATAACTTTAATATTGAAGCCTGGGAAAGACTCGTCGAGATGTGAATCATACAGGCCAATTTCACTATTAAACAGCGACTATAAAATCTTTACTCAAATTTTAGCCGTAAGGCTGGGTAGGACATTGGGAAGTATTATACATTGGAACAAAAAGGGCTTTATGAAAAATAGGCAGTTGAAGGATTTAACACATGAGTTAATCACAGCCATATATATAGCCACTACTACAAAAACACCACTAACTGTCATAAAGATAGATGTTGTTAAAGCTTTTGACAGAGTAAGTTGGCCGTTCCTGTACAGAGTTAATAAAGAAAATGATTTGGGAGACAATTTTTTAAATACTATAAAAGCAATTTATGAAATACTAACAGCCAGGATAGTGGTAAATGGCTCACTTTCACTGTCAATTAAGATAGGGCATGGAACTCTGCAAGGTTGTCCTTTGTCCCCTTTGTCCCCTTTATTATTTAATATGTATATAGAACCTCTGGCCAGGAGAATTAGATCAGAAACGGGAATTATTCCTTTTAGACATCTAGATTGGGAGATAAAAACAGCTCTATACGCAGATGACCTGATGATGTATACACCGAATCCTAGGACGGCTGTTCCACGAATAATGGAAATAATGGAAAAATTTGGAACAATATCTGGATACTTTGTGAACAAAGATAAAACGTAAACCATGACGTGGAATGGACCACAAAACTCTCAACTGGAAAATACAGAGATTAGATATCTGGGAGTTAGAATAACCAAAGATTTGAATAATTTAGCCCGTATAAATTTTAAGAGATTACAGCTGGAAACAAAGGCTTTATTAGAATCATGGATGCACCTGACATTATCTATTCTGGGTAGACCTAATTTGATTAAAAAGATGATTCTCCCAAAGTTCACTTTTATCTTCAACGCTTTACCACTACACTTCAAATCAGAATGGTTACAGAAACTGCAAAGTGATTTGTCTAGTTTTGTGTGGAAAAACAAAGCGGTAAGAATAGCATGGAAAAGGGGAATTGCCTTGCCAGATTTTAAACTATATCACTGGGCTTTTATCTTTAAAAATACCAGGCACCTTCTTATGGACAATGTACAAAATATGCCACCCTACTTACGGGTGTTAAAAATGGATCTCCCGGCAGAAGGAAATGTTTTCTTATTCAAATATGGCCATCCTAAATTCTTTAAAAAGATTAGGTTCAAGGTATTGCTAGCTGCTTGTGAGGTTTGGGTACAAATTAACCGACTCCTGGGTCTACAATATTGTAGCAGTAAAGCTCCAATCTGGAAATCTCCAGGTATGCCAGAATGCCTCTTGGAAAGCCTAGCCCACCCTTTACTGAGGGCGTGTTTGACAACCTGGGGAGATTTAATTGAAGGAAACTCTCTTATTGCTTGGAATACACTTGTCTCAAAAACTAATTACACCTTGGCAAGACTTAAATATCTTCAATTGTCAAGTTGGTTTCGGAACGAATGGCAGTTTAGCTCGGACTCAGAATGGGAGGGAGAATTTATGAAAGATCAAGTATTCAAAAAGGAAGTATCCAGGTGGTACTGGATGCTAGTGGAAGCAGAGGACAACAAACTACCGGCACCAGAGGAGATATGGAAAACGTACATACCAGATGCTGACACCCACACCTTACGGCAAGTATCAAGTACCATATGCAGCACTTTGGTCAAGTATCAGACCTGCAGCTTTAAGAAGAAACCATCTTTTCACTCTATATAGAGCTTACTGGTCCCCCACAAAATTGGCCAAAATGGGAGGAAGCACGAGAAGATACTGTCCTTAGTGTGGGCTGGAAAATGTGAATGACGTACACATTATATGGCGATGTCCGGTAATCCAGATCTTCTGGTGCAAGGTGGGTGAGTTTGTCTCCAAAACACTAGGAATCAAAGTCCAGGTAAGCCTTGAAGTGGTTATTTTTGGGATAATGTACAGAGGAAATGAAAATTACCTAGTTAATACATCTCAAGCTCACTTATTATTCGTTTGATAATTATGGCACACAGAGAAATATGCACAAAATGGGCGACACAGTCAGCGCCATCACTAAGAGAATGGATTTTATATGTTAAAAATACTTGTAGGCTAGATTGTGCCAAAGGTTTATCCAGACGGATTAAAATGTGGACACCAATTTGGGAGATGCTTTGAGATGAAATCATGTACATTTATAAAGAGGTGATATACAAGTCCAATGATTAAGGCATTCTAAACTCGACTGGAGGCTTGATCAGATTGCATAGAGCTCCAGATGCATAGTTTAAGAAGGCCTTGGCTTTCCGGGCAGAGGCAAAGTGAGAGACTCCCCAATCAGTAAGCATACAGCCTCACCCATATGTCGAATGTCATGTATGAGGACAAAAAAAACCCATCAACAATAAATAATATGTGCCAAAATCTACATTAAATACATGATGCATTTCCAAACTAGGATTTACTAAATAGACCTATTATTTCAGGTCACTAGAAACCAACCTGTAAAACCAAATTTCAAAGCAAGAAAGGGGGGGTAATCATAAGACCACTGACCACAAAAGTGTGTGTGGCAGAAAGTACCCATTCAAGAACTCATACAACAGTTTCCCTAACAAAAATATAATTGTCAGTTATGTAATCATTTAACCACAGTAGTCCAGTGTATTTGTAAGGAAACGTATCCTGCATTATTAGCCAATTAGCACAAAATTAGAAGAAACAGAGTAAGCTGCCCAAGATAATACATTAGAAAGCCTCCAGGATAACAACTGTCAAGCCCCCTCAACCATAGAATCGATGGCAATGTCTTGCAATCCAGCATGAATGTGCTCCCTCGCTGCTCAAACAAAATTCTCAATATGGTCCTCCACTTGGTGGTCTACTTAATAAGCCCCACTCTGATCCCTAAACCTAAAGTTAAAAATCTCGGTAGCACCTTCCATGCATTGCTATCCTTTGATAATCAGATTACGGCCACGGTTGGTACTTGTTTCGGAATCAGCTAAGAAGACATTAGTTCAGGCTCTGCTGGTATTATGTCTAGATCACTGCAATATACACTACTTGGGTGTCTCCAAAGGCAAGTTGGGGATGCTTCAAAGGGTGCAAAATGCTGCTGCCCGGATGCTACGGTACTTAGAATTCCAAAGCAGTCCTCCATAAGCCTGGGACTTGCCGAACTGTATTTGCACCCCATTAACCACAGAGTCTCTTTGAAAGTGCTCTAATTTGCACCTAGCATAGTCAATCAGAGGGGCCCAAGATATTTGTATCTTCTGATTCAAACCTGTACTCCTACCAGACACCGCAGGTCCTGTGGGGCAGCTCTGACTGTGGTCCCTGGAGTGAATAGAAGCACTTGGGGGGCCGTTCTTACAGACCACTTGCAGCTAAACTCTGGAACTCTATGGCATTGGACCTCTGATAGGAGCCATCAGAAGCGAGATACCAGAAAAATCTCAAGATATGGTTATTCAGGCAAAGAATGTAGGAGTTTCTGGACCCTGTAGATGAACTTGAATTGACAGGACAAATGATCTTAGTGCTGCACATCTAGCGTGGGGATACTCCTTGGGAGTAAACAGGCTCTTTACAAACTTCCTAAAATAACATAACATAACACTGACAAACAACTTTTGATTGCAACAGCAATTTACTCCTTTGTTTCAACTTGCTTCATTGCCTCTGATTGAGCTGCTCTGAGTTATCATGGATGCCCATTGTACTAATTCCAGCTCTACGAGGAAAGTTGTTTCAGTCTTCATTCCAATCCGAGACTGTACTGTATTCATAAGGAGTCATGTCTTTTTTTCAAAAGTCCTTTACAGTTTTTCTGAGAAAAATGGCATATACATATTCCCTGCTCCCTTCACCTTATCTTCACGCTGGTTGTGCCACAGCAGTATAATCAGAGTATATGGATATCACAATGGTCTAATATTGTATGTGTAAGAAATTGAAGTATGAGTTGAGGAGCTGAGAATGCACCTCTTAATAATCACAATCCTTGTCAGGATGACCCACTAAAGTCATTAAGTAAACCTGAGCTTAACACTCTGGTAGGTTGGCACAAATCAGTGAGGCTTAACCTAGAACAGTGTTTCCAAACGGGTAGATTGGTCGTAAGCTGATTTTTGGTGCGTCGGGAAAGTCCAAGCAACAATAAAGAATCGTTTAAATTACATGTTTATCTTGTTACACTTATGTGATTCTAATGTCTTTTGACAAGTTGCTGCTTATTCTTTTAACACGGGATTTGTTTTTCGTTTTCTATCCCATACTGTTAAGTAAAGAGAATTATGTGACTATCTTAGGCTGTCTCTTTTTTTGCAACACACAACAAAATACCTGTAAATAAACTGCATGCATTTAGCAGTTAGGAAAGCAACCAGAAGTAATTCTTTTTTTTGTAATTCTGAAGTGTGCTAGAAACAGAGATTTTAATAGGTTCAAAACAAATACAGCCACTTTAACCCGTTAAGTGTTGCCGTCGGCCGTTGAACGTTTGGAGCACTACCTGGCTGGTGCTGCGCACGTTCAACGGCCGACGCAGCCCCGCCTGTTTTTTAAAATGGCCGAAATCGCGGCAGCGGCCAACGGGTTAATTGATGATGCATAAATGTTAACTATTCAAAGAAACCCCATTTCCCATTTCCACATATTATCATTTGAGTGCTGTAACCTATATACCTTTATCTGTAAAGATGTATGTCTGTGGAAAGTTAGTGCCCATTTAAATGGAAAATGCGCTGTCTGTAAATGCAAAGTGCTGCCATATGATTCTTTAATTACATAAGAAAACCACTGCTCCTTATGTCCTTAAAATGTAGGTGAATTGCAAAAAGGTTGTCTCTCTTAAAAGTGTGTTGTGGTTTTAAAACATTTTGGAACCACTGACCCAGAGGCAATGTGTAAAGTATTTATGCAGTTCTCAGACTGTAAGAATGGGAAAACACCACTGAAGAAAAATTCCAAACCACTTTAGAAAAATAGAGTACATTTTAATAAATCAAATAACACCAAAATGACAACAGCCAATATGAAGAACCAGAGGTATGAATTTTTAAAGTTTGAATTAAAAAAAGGTGCCAAACAGCACAAAGCACCAACCATGGTTATCTGGTTGCACTAGACTAGGTGAAAGTCAAAAGTTAAGGCTGCCCCGCAATGGATCATGGGTCAGATATAGGGGCCAGGATCATCCTGGTGGAAAACTTACTTTCTGACTTAGAAATGTTTGTGGAGAAAAAGTGGTTGTCAACGAGACTTCAGTGGGGCATCTGCATCCAAAGCGGGGGGCTCGATGATGGTAGGTTGCTGTATGATGTAGCCCCGGTGCAGTTGTCCATAAAGTCTAAAATCTGTGCCCATGAAGGTCTACATGTCAAAAGGTTGCTGTTCGATGTTGGTCCCGATGATACCCTCTATGTTAGGACTTAAACAGGCATATGTACAAGCCCCTATCTCCACCACAATGTCACCTATAGTGACGTTGTGGTGGCGATAGGGACTGCACTTTATGTACAAGGCAGTGATATGCCACTTAACGTGGCTTAATGCTGCTTTGTACATAAGGCCACCTTTCGCGCTATGGTTAGCGTGAAAGGGGTGGGCAGTGGGTGTTGCGGTGGGCGTTCCACCACAATACCCATTCATTTTTACGCTGTCCCCTTTGTACAAGGACAATGTACAAAATATGCCACCCTACTTACGGGTGTTAAAAATGGATCTCCCGGCAGAAGGAAATGTTTTCTTATTCAAATATGGCCATCCTAAATTCTTTAAAAAGATTAGGTTCAAGGTATTGCTAGCTGCTTGTGAGGTTTGGGTACAAATTAAACGACTCCTGGGTCTACAATATTGTAGCAGTAAAGCTCCAATCTGGAAATCTCCAGGTATGCCAGAATGCCTCTTGGAAAGCCTAGCCCACCGTTTACTGAGGGCGTGTTTGACAACCTGGGGAGATTTAATTGAAGGAAACTCTCTTATTGCTTGGAATACACTTGTCTCAAAAACGAATTACACCTTGGCAAGACTTAAATATCTTCAATTGTCAAGTTGGTTTCGGAACGAATGGCAGTTTAGCTCGGACTCAGAATGGGAGGGAGAATTTATGAAAGATCAAGTATTCAAAAAGGAAGTATCCAGGTGGTACTGGATGCTAGTGGAAGCAGAGGACAACAAACTACCGGCACCAGAGGAGATATGGAAAACGTACATACCAGATGCTGACACCCACACCTTACGGCAAGTATCAAGTACCATATGCAGCACTTTGGTCAAGTATCAGACCTGCAGCTTTAAGAAGAAACCATCTTTTCACTCTATATAGAGCTTACTGGTCCCCCACAAAATTGGCCAAAATGGGAGGAAGCACGAGAAGATACTGTCCTTAGTGTGGGCTGGAAAATGTGAATGACGTACACATTATATGGCGATGTCCGGTAATCCAGATCTTCTGGTGCAAGGTGGGTGAGTTTGTCTCCAAAATACTAGGAATCAAAGTCCAGGTAAGCCTTGAAGTGGTTATTTTTGGGATAATGTACAGAGGAAATGAAAATTACCTAGTTAATACATCTCAAGCTCACTTATTATTCGTTTGATAATTATGGCACACAGAGAAATATGCACAAAATGGGCGACACAGTCAGCGCCATCACTAAGAGAATGGATTTTATATGTTAAAAATACTTGTAGGCTAGATTGTGCCAAAGGTTTATCCAGACGGATTAAAATGTGGACACCAATTTGGGAGATGCTTTGAGATGAAATCATGTACATTTATAAAGAGGTGATATACAAGTCCAATGATTAAGGCATTCTAAACTCGACTGGAGGCTTGATCAGATTGCATAGAGCTCCAGATGCATAGTTTAAGAAGGCCTTGGCTTTCCGGGCAGAGGCAAAGTGCGAGACTCCCCAATCAGTAAGCATACAGCCTCACCCATATGTCGAATGTCATGTATGAGGACAAAAAAAAAACATCAACAATAAATAATATGTGCCAAAATCTACATTAAATTCATGATGCATTTCCAAACTAGGATTTACTAAATAGACCTATTATTTCAGGTCACTAGAAACCAACCTGTAAAACCAAATTTCAAAGCAAGAAAGGGGGGGTAATCATAAGACCACTGACCACAAAAGTGTGTGTGGCAGAAAGTACCCATTCAAGAACTCATACAACAGTTTCCCTAACAAAAATATAATTGTCAGTTATGTAATCACTTAACCACAGTAGTCCAGTGTATTTGTAAGGAAACGTATCCTGCATTATTAGCCAATTAGCACAAAATTAGAAGAAACAGAGTAAGCTGCCCAAGATAATACATTAGAAAGCCTCCAGGATAACAACTGTCAAGCCCCCTCAACCATAGAATCGATGGCAATGTCTTGCAATCCAGCATGAATGTGCTCCCTCGCTGCTCAAACAAAATCTGACTCCCGCTAGATCCGACCTCCCCAGCAATATTGAAATGAGGGGTCACGCTTCTCGCTCCAACATTATGTACACTGCTTAATTTATCTTTAGAAGCAGGAAAACTACCAGCTGAGTGGAAACATACCATGATGGATTCCCTTCTTAAGAATGCCTCGCTGGATCCTTCTAAGCCAGAGAACTTTCGACCAATTTTGATGCTTCCATTCTTTGCTTAAGTCACCCAAAAACCATATTAAATCTACAACTAATGAAGTTCATTGATGAGAAAGAACTACTTAATGAGCTGCAGTACAGTACAAACTTCGTCCTCCTACTAGCCTCTGAGACGCTTTGTGTGTTGGCTGATGAAGGTAAGACAGCTGGCTTAGTCATGCTAGACTTAAGTGAGGCTTTTGTTAACGTATCATGCAGACTGCTTTTAGAACGGCTGTGGACACAGGGTATAGGGGAAGAACCTTTGAACGGTTTGCAGACTTTTTGCAGAATCCCCCATTCCAGGTCTTTCATAAGCCAAACACGTCCTCTTACAGCAGGGAGTGCCACAGGGGTCAGCTTTAAGCCCAACCATGTTAAACCTGTATCTCCGTCCCTTGGTGAACGTGATTGAAAACCACAGTGTGAGGATCTTGTCTTATGCTGATGACACTCAGCTGATCATCACACTGGTGCAAGAGGACGGTAGTGCCGCAGCAAATATCAAGTCCTGTCTGATCGACCTTGAGGCGTGGATAGATTCAAGCTGCCTGAGATTGAATGCAGACAAGTCAGAGGTCTTTGTGATTGGGAAATAGGCCACAATATGGTCCTCCACTTGGTGGTCTACTTAATAAGCCCCACTCTGATCCCTAAACCTAAAGTTAAAAATCTCGGTAGCACCTTCCATGCATTGCTATCCTTTGATAATCAGATTACGGCCACGGTTGGTACTTGTTTCGGAATCAGCTAAGAAGACATTAGTTCAGGCTCTGCTGGTATTATGTCTAGCTCACTGCAATATACACTACTTGGGTGTCTCCAAAGGCAAGTTGGGGATGCTTCAAAGGGTGCAAAATGCTGCTGCCCGGATGCTACGGTACTTAGAATTCCAAAGCAGTCCTCCATAAGCCTGGGACTTGCCGAACTGTATTTGCACCCCATTAACCACAGAGTCTCTTTGAAAGTGCTCTAATTTGCACCTAGCATAGTCAATCAGAGGGGCCCAAGATATTTGTATCTTCTGATTCAAACCTGTACTCCTACCAGACACCGCAGGTCCTGTGGGGCAGCTCTGACTGTGGTCCCTGGAGTGAATAGAAGCACTTGGGGGGCCGTTCTTGCAGACCACTTGCAGCTAAACTCTGGAACTCTATGGCATTGGACCTCTGATAGGAGCCATCAGAAGCGAGATACCAGAAAAATCTCAAGATATGGTTATTCAGGCAAAGAACGTAGGAGTGTCTGGACCCTTTAGATGAACTTGAATTGACAGGACAAATGATCTTAGTGCTGCACATCTAGCGTGGGGATACTCCTTGGGAGTAAACAGGCTCTTTACAAACTTCCTAAAATAACATAACATAACACTGACAAACAACTTTTGATTGCAACAGCAATTTACTCCTTTGTTTCAACTTGCTTCATTGCCTCTGATTGAGCTGCTCTGAGTTATCATGGATGCCCATTGTACTAATTCCAGCTCTACGAGGAAAGTTGTTTCAGTCTTCATTCCAATCCGAGACTGTACTGTATTCATAAGGAGTCATGTCTTTTTTTCAAAAGTCCTTTACAGTTTTTCTGAGAAAAATGGCATATACATATTCCCTGCTCCCTTCACCTTATCTTCACGCTGGTTGTGCCACAGCAGAATAATCAGAGTATATGGATATCACAATGGTCTAATATTGTATGTGTAAGAAATTGAAGTATGAGTTGAGGAGCTGAGAATGCACCTCTTAATAATCACAATCCTTGTCAGGATGAACCACTAAAGTCATTAAGTAAACCTGAGCTTAACACTCTGGTAGGTTGGCACAAATCAGTGAGGCTTAACCTAGAACAGTGTTTCCAAAAGGGTAGATTGGTCGTATGCTGATTTTTGGTGCGTCGGGAAAGTCCAAGCAACAATAAAGAATCGTTTAAATTACATGTTTATCTTGTTACACTTATGTGATTCTAATGTCTTTTGACAAGTTGCTGCTTATTCTTTTAACACGGGATTGGTTTTTCGTTTTCTATCCCTGACTGTTAAGTAAAGAGAATTATGTGACTATCTTAGGCTGTCTCTTTTTTTAGCAACACACAACAAAATACCTGTAAATAAACTGCATGCATTTAGCAGTTAGGAAAGCACCCAGAAGTAATTCTTTTTTTTGTAATTCTGAAGTGTGCTAGAAACAGAGATTTTAATAGGTTCAAAACAAATACAGCCACTTTAACCCGTTAAGTGTTGCCGTCGGCCGTTGAACGTTTGGAGCACTACCTGGCTGGTGCTGCGCACGTTCAACGGCCGACGCAGCCCCGCCTGTTTTTTAAAATGGCCGCACTGCCGCGAAATCGCGGCAGCGGCCAACGGGTTAATTGATGATGCATAAATGTTAACTATTCACAGAAACCCCATTTCCACATATTATCATTTGAGTGCTGTAACCTATATACCTTTATCAGTAAAGATGTATGTCTGTGGAAAGTTAGTGCCCATTTAAATGGAAAATGCGCTGTCTGTAAATGACAAAGTGCTGCCATATGATTCTTTAATTACATAAGAAAACCACTGCTCCTTCTGTCCTTAAAATGTAGGTGAATTGCAAAAAGGTTGTCTCTCTTAAAAGTGTGTTGTGGTTTTAAAACATTTTGGAACCACTGACCCAGAGGCAATGTGTAAAGTATTTATGCAGTTCTCAGACTGTAAGAATGGGAAAACACCACTGAAGAAAAATTCCAAACCACTTTAGAAAAATAGAGTACATTTTAATAAATCAAATAACACCAAAATGACAACAGCCAATATGAAGAACCAGAGGCATGAATTTTTAAAGTTTGAATTAAAAAAGGTGCCAAACTGCACAAAGCACCAACCATGGTTATCTGGTTGCACTAGACTAGGTGAAAGTCAAAAGTTAAGGCTGCCCCGCAATGGATCATGGGTCAGATATAGGGGCCAGGATCATCCTGGTGGAAAACTTACTTTCTGACTTAGAAATGTTTGTGGAGAAAAAGTGGTTGTCAACGAGACTTCAGTGGGGCATCTGCATCCAAAGCGGGGGGCTCGATGATGGTAGGTTGCTGTACGGTGTAGCCCCGGTGCAGTTGTCCATAAAGTCTAAAATCTGTGCCCATGAAGGTCTACATGTCAAAAGGTTGCTGTTCGATGTTGGTCCCGATGATACCCTCTATGTTAGGACTTAAACAGGCATATGTACAAGCCCCTATCTCCACCACAATGTCACCTATAGTGACGTTGTGGTGGCGATAGGGACTGCACTTTATGTACAAGGCAGTGTTAAGCCACTTAACGTGGCTTAATGCTGCTTTGTACATAAGGCCACCTTTCGCGCTATGGTTAGCGTGAAAGGGGTGGGCAGTGGGTGTTGCGGTGGGCGTTCCACCACAATACCCATTCATTTTTACACTGTCCCCTTTGTACAAGGGTGGCGTACATAGGAGGCTGCACCAGAATTAAGACCAGGTAAAAACTTGTCTTAAGATGGCGAAACGAGGAGAAATGTATTATCTCTCCTCGCTTTTGCTTTTTCCATGTGTGCTGCCTTGTGCAGCACACATGGAAAAAGTAAAATGCCATGGTTTGTTCATGTGTGGGAAGGTGTCCCTTCCTGTACATAAAGAAACTTTTTAAAAAAATGCGATTTTGTCACTTTCATGTGTGCTGCATGAAGCAGCACACATGAAAGTGATGGAATGACATTTTAGGATTGTTTATGTGCAGGAAGGGACACCTTCCTACACACATACAATCCTCCCCTGCACGCAAACACCCTTGCACTCGGGCGCAAGGGTGCCTGCGTCTGCACTAAGTTGCTAAACTTAGCGCCATTGCAGGGGGAAATGAAATGCTGCACCACACTCTTGTAAATATGGTGCAGCCTTGCGTTTCAAAAGTAGAGGAGAGAGGCATTAAGCCAGGAAGGCTAATGCCTCTCTCCTCCACTTCCTTGTATAAATCCCCCAAAGACTTTTCTGGAAGACAGAACGCCAGTGAGACAAACCAGCAAGCTGAGGTTGACCGGCGATTCGATTGCTGCAGCTTTAATGGCAGTCCTGGTCTCCGGGCAGCCCTACAAGCAGTTTCTAAGTCCAATATCTTGTTGTTTGGGGATAGGAGTAGTACACTCTAATACTAGCCAAGAGTCCAGGACCTGTGGGGCACCCTTAGGAGT
The DNA here is from genome assembly GCF_964261635.1 of Lissotriton helveticus. Classification (NCBI taxonomy): domain Eukaryota; kingdom Metazoa; phylum Chordata; class Amphibia; order Caudata; family Salamandridae; genus Lissotriton; species Lissotriton helveticus. The sequence continues at coordinate 1,765,781,054 of NC_136065.1, forward strand.
TAGGACTCACTCCAACAGGAGCTAGCAGCAGAGTCGAGGGTAGATCCAGTTGGTACTGCTCACCCTGCAGTAGCAGGGTAAGGGCCTCTGGAAGCTTGTTGTGTCCCCATAGCTCAAAAAGAAGGTCAGCCAACAGACCCTTGGAATTCCCTCTGGTATCCTTGGTTCAGGCAAGCGGTTCTAGTATTCCTGCAAGTCTCAGACAGCAGGGTAGTCCTTCTGATCTTCACAGGTTCAGGAGTGTTCTGAGAAGCGTACTGGGGATGCTACATTATTGCCAGTGTCAGCTCCTGTGTGGGGTAAACTCCTAGTTACTCCCTAGCAAATGGGGTCTAAGTTGCCAAGGGTGACTACCCACTTCCTGTGTTTTTTACTATAAAGTACACCACACTGCCTCTTTCTCACTAAACCCAACATGGCAGAGCCTTTCTTCCTGTGCTCAAAGCTCCCTGACCCCACACAACAGATGAGTGGCTATGATAATGGGTGGATCCTTCTCACCAGTTCTGCAGCAGCCCCCTCCTTCCACTAGGTTTGGAGCCAAGCTGACTAGCAAGACAAAAGGGAGGTAGGCCAAGGTGTGAGCTACATTTGCCAGTGACAGGGTAGGTATTCTTTGATGCTCAGGAAGGGACAGGGCCCAGCACCTCAGTCCATCCTGGTTGACGAAAAAAAACAACTTTCCACACCCAATCCCTTTTTCTACTGTGCCGGAGAAATCCACATTTCAACCCAGGGAAGCCATCAGCAGTCAGGCAACACTGGCCATTGTCAGAAAGGCCACTCTTAGGCAGGAAAAGGACAACTTTATAAAAATTTAGTTTTCAGACTAGTAACATAAAATCCAACCTGTTCATTAAGTTGGATTTTAAATAACTATTAAAAGAAGTCCTTGAATTATTTTTCTAGCTGCTCCCAAACTGAAATTAAGTACTATAAATTATTATGGGGTAAGCCACTGTGCTCCTTTGGGAGCGACAGACTTGCCACAGGGAAAATGATATTTGAGGGTTTTCACTGTCAGGGTAGGAGAAACAATAAATGTGCATGCCTAAAATTACATCTACCCTGCCCTATAGCCATTTAGGGTTTACCTTAGGGGCAACTAAAAAGAATTTAAAAAGAAGGTTTATACCAGGCAAAAGGATTGTTTTGCCAAGTCGAAATGCCGGTTTTAGGTCTGCACACACAGGCTGCAGGGGCAGGTCTGAAGTTATATTATACAGTACTTCTTTAGTGGGAGGCACAATGCATGTTGCAGACCACTAGTAGCATTTAATGTAAAGGCTCTGAGTACACGTAGTTCCATATACTAGAGACTTATACATGAATTAACGATGCACATGCCAATTTGACCAGGTTTACAGAGAATAGCACAAGCAAGCAATTTACTACTGATTGGCAGGAGTAAAGTGTGCACAGTCCTTTGGGCAACAAACAGGTTGAGCAAAAGAAGCCAAAAAATCTGGGGGAATACCACACAAATAAAAGTCATTTCAAACAGTATATCTCTCAACTGTATGGTTGACTGCAACGTAACATCTAGGTCTCTGCAACTGATCAAGAATGATATCTGCATTCTCATAGGCTCATCACTGGGGTCCTACAGGTGGAGTCTCATTTCAGTAAATCTATAGAAAAAACTTTGAGAGACCCTTCACAGCCACTATAGTTTTGCAGCATATACTAAATCCCAACTTCCTTCACCTTAGATCCATGCCTCCTGTACCACAGCATTATAACCGGGTAGATGGATAACACACCACAATGGACTCACAATGTATGTGTGAGAAATTGGGTTGTTGGTTGAGGAAGATGTGAGCCCAATTTCAAGCAGCAGCCAACATCTTGAGCTGTAAAAATAGTCACTAAATTAATCTGTGCCCAACACTCTGGTGCCTTGACACAAAAGCAGTAAAGCATAACTTAAAGGTAGTGTGTAAAGTATTTATGCAACACTTACATAGTAATAATGTGAAAACACAACACAAGAAAAATCTCACACTAATTTTGGAAAATAGAGTACATTGTAATAAATTATTTTACACCAAATACGGCATTTCTACCTGCTCCCAAACAAAAGTTATCACTTATTAAATGTGATACGGTAACCCAATGTGCTCCCATGAAAGAGGTATGCCTCACAGTAGTGAAAAACTAATTCGTACGTTTTTCACTACCAGGAAATGTACAACTTAAAAGTAAGCATGGGCGGAAAATTCGTTCCGCTTGCGGAATTTGCGGATTTTTGGTAATTTCGCGGTCCGCAAATCGTGTGAAATTGCCCAAAAATCAGCAATTCGCTAGTTGGCGAATTTTTTTTGCTTGGTCGCGCTTCAAAAATACAATCTCGCACGTGCGGCGTTGAATTACCGTGATTCTGAGTTCACCGAGTTGTTTTCTCCCGGTTTGCATGCTCTGCGCCATTTTGGATCTGGCTGCGTGATCGCGCGAGATATTTTTCAACCACGAGTACGTCATGGAGTCCCGCCATCTTGCACTGTGAGACTTTGAGAACGCGAATACGTCATAAGGGCCCGCGATCACGCATCCCGAGAGTAAACAATTGCGAATACGTAGATGCGCATTCCGGAAGTCGCAAAAATTGCAATTCTGCACAAGAAATCTATCGCTGGCAGCATAAACCTTCTGAAAATGATGATTTGGATCAGAATAACTCCTCAGATTGACATTCGGCTGCACTTTTTGTGCAAGGAGTCCATTTTTGAGGGGGTGGGAGGAAGGAAGTGCCCCAGAGTCTCCAACTTCCTATTCCTGTCCAGCAGGCTGCACCCAGTGCTTTGTCCATGTCCTGGTCACTTTTCATTTGGATCTGGAGCTGGAAGGATTACTCTTTGTGGCTGCTGCTATATATTTGTATTTGAGGACTTTTTGTTTGGATCACTTTTGGATTTGAGATTTTACAAGTAAGTTGGTGTTGTTTGTTTGGGGCATTGCAGTTGCTGCAACTACAATTTATAAACTTTTTCACAACTTTAAAAAAAATATATTGTGGGTAGCCACACTATCCAGTAGGCCCAGGGTTAGTCATGGGTGCATGATACAACTGTTTCTGTGAGTTTTGTTGAACTTAAATATCATTTACGGGATGGATGGCATGGAATTGAATAGCTCACCGTTATATGTGGAAGTTTTTTTTTAATTTTGGGGTGCGTGTTAAAGCCACACTAGCTAGTAGGCCCAGGGGTAGTCAGTGGTGCATGGACCAAGTCTTTCTGTGGGATCTCTTGAATTTAAACATTATTTAGGGCATGGATGGCATTGGATTGGGGTGATTTTTGTGTGTATTTCGATTTTTGGGGTGTTTTTGGGGCTGGTCCAGGGCCTGGCCATGTGGGTGGGGGCCATTTTGATGCCTCGTCCAGGGCCTGGCCATGTGGGTGGGGGTCTAGGGGCCATTTTGAAGCCAGGCAGTGTGCTTTGTAGAGGTGCAAGTAGAGGCACAAGTAGAGGCACAAGTAGAGGCGCAAGGAGAGGCTCAAGGAGAGGTGCAAGGGGAGGCACAAGGAGAGGCACAAGGAGAGGCACAAGGAGACGCGCAAGGAGAGGCACAAGGGAGAAGCACAACTGCCCACAATGCTTGTTCCTCCAGAAGTAGCGGCACATGAGGAAATTGAGATTCATGCAAAGGTATCAGCCGAGCAAGTCACTCCTGATGATCCATTGTCTTCCAGATCCCCAGCAAGGAAAAGGAGGGCTAGTACAACTTCTTCTTCAAGCCCCCTTCCTTCTAATGATCTAGATCTTGATTGGCACCCACCAATTCAGTCTGAGAGGGAGGCACGCCATGAGCCGACAAAGCTAGGTAAAAAGAAGGTTCCCGCAAGGCTTTCAGTTATGGGTGATGACGAAGAAGAAGTAGAAGTGGTGTATTCTGCTGCTGATGAAGAGTCTGCCGATGATGACCCAGTCATCACAGTCGTCACTCCAGACCCAGTGGGCATGCAGCAGACAGACATTTTTACCCTATTCCGAAATGCTGCGCGGGATGTGGGTAGCGTGGCACTGGTACCACCACCAACACAGGTAACTACTACACCAACACGACCTACAGCTTCCATATTTTCTCTTCAGAAGGGCCGGCAGGGACCTCCATTCAGCTCGACCTCCATTACCTCAAGTAGTTGTGCTATAAGTGCACAACAGAAACAAATTCCGCCACGCCCATCTTCCACTTCATCTGGCATTGAAAGTGGCACCACCACCAGAAATCTCAACTCCCCAGTTTGGGACTTCTTTAGTATTAGCAAAAAGGCGGAAAACCACGTTATTTGTTCGGTTTGTAAACAAGTGGTTAGTCGGGGTAAGCTTTGTACCAACTATGGTACCGGAAGCCAGAGAGGTCATCTCCAAAAACACCACAGCATCCAGTGGGAGGTGCACCTAAGTAACATCCGCAAAGCCAAAAGTACAAATCCAAATGTAGCCATTGATATTGCATCTGATGACGAGGAGCTGATCGTGCAGGGGGGAGGTGAAGAAGTGAGAGAAGTTTTTTCTGGTACACACAGTACCCCTGGCAGCAGCACTGCAGTGGTAGCGCCCACACCCTCTCACCCAGCAACATCGTGGAGGCACAGTAAGAGTCTGGTATAACACCAATGCGAAAAAGTACATCAATGAGCCTAACTGGGTTGAATAAGTCTGTATCATCATCACATATGAAAACGGTCCAGACCACAATTAGAAGCATGTTTTGGTCGGAGGCGCCATTTGAACGCAACCACCCAACGGCACGTCTGTATAATGCAATGCTGGCTAAAATGTTAACGCTTTACCTTCTCCCTTTTTCTTTCGTGGAAGGGGTGGGTTTTCTAGAATTTGTGTCAACAGTCTGCCCTAAATGGAAGGTTCCTAGTCGGTCCTATTTTGCGAGAGTTGCGGTTTCATCACTACATCAAGATGTGCTGGACGTGATCGGGGCAGCTTTGCAGAAGAGTGCTGTTCACACTATCCACCTGACAACAGACATGTGGACCAGTTGCCAAGCCGTTGATTACATGTGCATCACTGCACACTGGGTCTTACTAACTGGGGGTTAGAGAGTACAAAAAAGGCACTGGCCAGCAATACATTCATTCCTTTTTCTGAAGCAGATGTTTCCAAGTACAAAAATTGGCTAGCTCTGTCAGCCACTCGGTTCGAAAAAGAGCGGCAGGATATTGAAGGAACCACCACAAGTACTACTGAAGCAGCAGGCCATCCGGCGTCAAGGTCCACTTCTGTGGCCGAAGGCAGTCACTTACCCTCAGAGCCGTTAATGACACCAGCAACCGTATCATCACCTGCACCAGGCCCAGCCATAATATTGTCGGAAGCGGATTGGATAACTCATCAAGGGTTTGCTCGTTCCAGTGTAAATGCAGAGGCAACGCATGGTACGCAAAGTGGAGCACCCCTGGAGGACCTTGAGTGGATGATGCAGGACTATCTGGATGACCCAACAGAGGTCTTCTTTGATCACAACCCATTGGTGTATTGGTATGTGAAAAGGCCTCAATGGCCACTGATCACTAAGCTGGCTATAAATTATTTGGACCCGCCTCCCGCCCAAAAATGTGGAGAGGTTAACAATGATCAAGATGGATCAGCACTTCATACCACCAGATTACAAAATATGTGAATCCACGCAGGAAGAAGAGGACACCGACAGGTGACGGAAGTTCTTCTCTGTTAGCTGACCTACTCCCGGTTCAATTCACAGAGTTTGAGGACGAGTTCTACTTCCCTGACACCTAGGCTTGAAATACTTACTTTTTTTTCGTCCTTATTCACTTTTATTTCTGTGTGTCTTTCTTTGTTTTGCAACTTTTAGCACAACAAAACTCTAATCACAACAAATCCATCAGCAGCACTGTCTTCGTCTTATTTCCATATTGAAGGTGCCGCTGTCTGCATTCCTGAAGTTCACATGTTCACAACTCAGTCATGCTCCTCTATCCTTCTCTTCCAGACTCTCCCTATCCATTTCCCTCAAGGTAGATGGCCGGATTACGCAGAAGCAAGAAACTGTTGCTTCGTACACGAGTCCCCTCAAAAGAAGTGGGACTGGAATGACTGACTATGCTGACTGTTACTTCTGAAAGTGACACGAGAGGCTGCCCTGTGGCCCTTCACTTAAGAATAAGATGCTGACAAAAAGTGGAACAGGTAATGAATGATGAGATGGCATGCAGTGGACAACACTGGCTGTCTGGCTCTGATGAAAGCAATTGCTGTTTGTTTGTTGTGCATGAAATGAATCCTATGTGTTCTGTTATTATTTAATATTTTACACAGTAAATGTAACTCAAGTTTACTCTGTTTACCTTGTTTAATGCAAATTGTACTTCTACTGCAGGGGCCACTACGTTGCATTTTTTAATATGGAAAATGTCCTTGGACTCACTGTGTGTAGACTGTGACTGCATGAACAACATTGAGTTTGCCAACACCATGATGATGATGAGTCATGATGACCAAAGTTACATAATATCTTCACAGTCACTCACTGGGATGGATGGATCATCATCATCGATTTATGGAAGAACTATGGCCATTTCGTGAGTGGCAAACAGGTAAAAAGGTCAACAACAACCACAGCAGAACTACATGTCTGTCTAGTCGTGGTATGGAGTGGTCGATCCAGTGTAGTGCTATGCTACAGTCCAGACAGCGGTTCTTGTAAAATTGCGGCTATGTGGCTTGCTGTATAAAATTAGATCTGCTTTGTCTGTCTGTGTCAAAGAGGTATGCTACATGGAGGTTGGTTCACTCAGTGGTGCCTGCCTTGACCGTCTGCATGGCCCTGGCCTCCTGTGTGTTAATTATTATCCTGGAAACAGAGACTCAGAGTAGGCACTTTAGAAATGATGCATGTATGTAATACTGTCGCCTCTGAAAGTGAAAGTGTTATTTTTGCACTACACACCGTACCTTATAATTTTCCTCTGGGGTGTTTTAATATCCCTTTCTGTTTTTCCATCTACAATTACAGGCCATCACTTACCCAGTGCGATGGGAAAAACATTAACTCAGGCTTACCATAGCAATCCGCAATTCAGCATCCGCCAGGCAGGCAGTGGACAGTGTGGTCACCAAGATTGATCGACGGAGCGCCCGATGGAATGGAGGAGTACCGGGAATAGGAGGAATTGCTGGATGCATGCAACTTCCCAATTTGACCAGGACAACTACAACATACAGTTATAGTATCCACTTCACTTGTCCTTATCTTTGAAATAAAGTTATTGTGGTGAACTTCTATGAGTGCGACTCTGTGCGTTTGCTCTCTGTTTCAAATTCATCCCTATAGCTATTTGATACGTTTCTTTGCAATTTTTAAAACTAATGTAATGTACTACTAAGTGTCTATTCTCTCTGAGGGCAGATAGGCAAGTGAAATTGCGTATTTATTGCAGCCCTGTACTAATTGTTTAGTACTAGTTAGTAAGTTGTAGTATAAGTACTACTTTTCAGTAACCTAACCATCCATTTAGCAAACAACTTCATGCATGGACTTCCTTTATGTCCCTTAAAAATGTTATGGATATGTTTGTATCCAAAGATTTGTTTTTCTTCATTTGTTGTTTGTCCATGCTGTGTTTTTTTTCTCTCTCCAAAAAACTTTCCTAAAAACCCCCATTCCCATCCATTTTTCAAACCATAACCCTCTTCCCCCCGGGCTGTGTGGTTTTCATTGAGGTGTGACTAAATGACACCAATAATTCCACACGCTTGCTCGGGAGGATATGGTCAAAAGCAACAGAAAATCAATTTCAAGGCAGGTCAAGGAATCCGAGGATATATTCTTATTCTGCTTGACACAAACCCATGAGTATTTGCAAATCAATTCAGAATTTCATGTCCGCCATTGAGTGGATTCATCAACAACAACATCCTCCTACACGTGACGAAAGCTTACGCTGCTGTGTCCTTCAGTATTAGTTCTTGTAGTAGCCATAATCCACGTAACTAATAGTTAACTTTTGATTGAATACTTTAGCATTGCTTATGCTACAAATGATGGCACTGTTCTTGTGTACTGTACTATGTACTATCGTACTGTTCTAATGCTCCTCAGGCAACTCAATGTCTCATTTCCTTTTTTTTCATATGCTGCTACTGCCTGTGTGCACCACTACTACTACCACCACAACGATGCCATTTCATCCGTACCGGATTCCATAGCCAACCTTATTCGCCGTTTGCAATGCAGCCAGCCTTGTGCCTAGCCCTATTCTCAAACACTAATCACAGGTAAGATAAGCATTTTGGGGGAGGAAGTATAATGGAGTAGGAGGAGAGGAGAGACTGTTGTTGTTGTTGACTGAGATCCATCCTCCTCCTGAGCCACCAGCCGCCGATATTCGGTGACAAATGCCTCCAGCTTCCGTTGCCTGACCCGGATAGCCAACTCCTTCCTTGATAGTTTAGAAGGAGTATCTATATGAAGAAATAAAAAATACTGTAACCAATACTCTTTAAGATTAACACAAAATAATTCAACAGAAAGTTGTGTCACAGTAACACTAGCAACTTGCAAGCACAGTACATAACATTTGTGGCATGTATCTATCTAACCTCCCACTTCATCTACCTCTGCTCTAACATTAGTGGGAGTTTCAGGAATTCTACTACCACTTTATGGACTCACTACATTAGACTCAGACAGTACACCAGCCTTCTTCTTCTCTCTTGTTTAGCGAAATGAGTACGTAAACTTGTGGAAGCCGGCATAATGCCAGCGCAGTCAGCTTGCACCCAAGAAAAACAGACGCAAGCCATGATGACGCAGACTCGCGTTACTGTTACCAATCCAGTACATGCAGATGAGGAAGCTCGTACTTTTCTATTACGGGTGGCACTGGCAATACTCTGTTACAAGGGCTACTGCTCAATTAATTTAACTTTCACCCTGCCCTGCCCCTGACTACTACAAAAGGAAAATGAAGAAGATAATATGATCATCTATCCCTTCAGAGGATATTTGCTTATATAAGGGATGACTTTAGGTGTTTTGGGGCACATGCATCAACCTATTTAGGAAGTGCAAACGGTGCGAATCGGTAAATTCGGCCGTTTGCACTTCTTAAATACGTTTTTGGGATGCATCGAACTCATTTTCAATATTCGTATTTTTTTGCATTTCTTAAAAATGCAAATGCATTTAAGGAATCGCATTTGTGCGATTCCTTAAATGCAATGCATCAATTTAAAAAAAAATGCGAATTTTGAAATTGGAAGTGCAAATTACCACAAGGTTGACCCTCGTGGTAATTTGCGAAAATCTGTCAAAAAGCAAAAATGCATTTTTTAAACTGTCATGTTACAGACACACATGTCCTTAGGACATGTGTGTGTGAAACATGCACTTTCAAATGCATTTCAGGGGTGCAGGGGGGGGTTCTTTGGACCCCCCCCTGCACCCTTGGAATGCATCAACAAATTGCGAATTTGTAAATACCTTCCCATTGACTCCTATGGGCCTTTTGGCCCATAGGAATCAATGGGAATTGCGAAAATGCACTTAAGAATTCGGTATTTATTTGGGATTCGGTAAAAATTGCGATTTTTACCGAATCACAAATAAATACCGAAAAAAATGATGCATAGCATTTTGCAATTCTTAATTTGCAATTCGGTATTTTTCGCAAATTAAGAAGTGCAAAATGTCTCAATGATGCATGTGCCCCATTGTTTTTATTGATTGAGTGAACACCGATAGGCCATACATGAATGACACAGGTGAAAAAAAATTATTAACATAGGTAGTGAGTGGTCCCCGTAATCACGGGAGGAAGGCACTGTGACTTGACTTGATAATGTGAGCTACACAATATAGATACACAATATATGCTGAGCTTGCAAACTACTGTTAGTCAAGGGAGCATTCTGAAAAATTACAACTTCTAATTTACTCTGCTTTGCTACTCTGGCACAGACGTGCGGTATTACATGCTCTTCAAAGTAACACTCTTCATCCAATGACCGTCTACTCTGTCTACTCTACATATACCTATGCTATCTATGAGTAAGGTGCCATCCAGGCATCCATCCATTCAAAGTAAATGTCAATCATTCTTCTTAATGTCTCAACTGGACAAACCTTACTTTTTCTCACCCAAAAACACCCTTTTTATTTTATTTTGTAAACCGCCACCCATGCATCCGTGCTTGACTTGCATTTGAATTTGACCCAAAGAATATATTATACACACATACAGTTTCTGTTTCACCCACCCAGGCAGTCCTCTTTTCTTTCTCCTTCCACCCATCCTTGCTTCAGCCTTCAACTGACCATGCATCAGATTGCCAGCCACCTGTGCCTGCATTCAAAAACACGTATCATTCTTTGCCAGTCATTAATTTAACTCGCTCGTCCTTCACAGCTGAGTTGAAGTCAAATTTAGAGGAGGCCATTGGTTACTCGTCAACTCCCGCCACTAATACTATTGCTAATGCGAAGTCAAGGGTGACTGTCTTCTACCTGGTTGACAAAAACTTAGTTCTAAATTTGTAAGTCTTCTTAACAGTAAAGTGTACTTGTTCTGTACAACATATACACCCCTGCAGCGAGTCTACTCTGCAATCTCAATAAGTAAGGAATATAATAGCTTACCACTGCCCACCACTATCGAGGCATCCCCCACAGCAGTTCCTGCTGGCACCGCCTCCGCCACTGGAGTGACCACCCCTCCGCGCTGGCCCCGGCACTGGTGTTGGGCTGTGCCGATGGTGTTCTGCCTAGAAAATACATTTCATATTTTTAGATGCCATATACACCACTCCCTATTTTGTCTAGGAATAAAAAAAATGTTACTACATAAACAAATTTTATTATTTGTGACTCTGTTTTTATTTATGCTTAGCCATAACATGCTACACTTTTTGGCACAATTGATGAATGCTTGCTTTTCAACGCGCACCATTTTTCTCATAACAGACAGAAGCTTCCCTTCTACGAACAAGCGCAATATGTTACTCATCATCATCACCACCAGTACCTTAAGTTCCAACCAGGTGAGGGGTCTCCCACAATTAATGTGTAAAACCAGCCACTGTTCAGTTTTCAAGAGTTCACCTTTTCTCTTCTATGAAGTTGATTTTAATAATTGCTTTTATATAATGCACAATTGAAAATTATAATAGAGAGTACACACAGAGCTAGTTGTTTTACCTTTAATAAAGCTTTAAAACTGACATAGACTCTGTGGTTTTTTGGTTATGAGTGAGTGAGCGAAAGGGTTTGCAATTTGCAAGCATGATTCCGTGACTCTGAGAGGTCGGGACTCTGACTCTGTAGCCTTATGTCCTGGGTTGTATAATCATTGGGGATCATCGCTGCATTTGGGAGCAAAATAATGACTCTGACACTAGCTAGTCAGTAAGTAAGGAGATTGGGGGTTCAACTTCTGTTATGACCGAGGTTTGTGGAAAGTCTAACTGCACCTATTATCATCAATGCCCTATTTATTGTCCATAGTTCTGTATGTGCAGAATAGTCCCTGCAACAGTAGTCCTATCCAATCAAAATTAAACTAGTATCTTATTCTTGGTGGCCATTGACATTTTATTGCTGGGAATTGTCAAAGCATAAACATTAAAAAGACTTCAATAGACATTATGGACAACACAGAGGACTGCACTCAGTGCCTAGAGCTATTGCTGAATAGGAGTTTTGTTTAACACCTTTTGCCAACTGTGCAAGATTAGCTAGCTACACAGACAGACTAATAATAATAAATAGTAGTAGTGCAAAGAGTCATAGTAGAGACAGGATAAGAATTTAGAAACAGTCTACAAGAAGATCAAAGACGATTTAGGAAAAATTAGAATTATGATGAACGTTTGGAATAAATAGGTGTTGTAAAAGTCAGGGAAGTATAATTATTAATATTAACAGGAAAACTTACTGGGGCCAGCAGAAGAGCCCTCGGCGGACGGATCCTGGCATTCCTGCTCTGCCGGTGCCGCCACCGCCACCTCTGACCTCTTGCCCCTGGGAGGTGCTGATGTACATGAAAGAAAGACACAAACATGGATGATTGTTGTCAACGAAATCAAACATTTAAAAAAAAAATAACAAATTATTTCGGGGAAATAAACAACAATTGCACTAAATTGATTGACCTACCTGATATGGTCTACTAGGATATTAGTACTGCTGGATTCGCGGACCGTATACTTGGAAAGTTATGTAACTCACTAAACCAACTACAAAAAGGTTCTACTAGGACTAGCAGCACTCAGCAGTACGCGAAGTGACATACATAGTCCGTCATGATTGCAGACCACTAAAAAATGTCATACTAAATGACAAGTCATAATATACTCAACCTATCAATCCACCACCACTATCTCTTCTTAGTGGCAGAAGTACAAAGGAAGGACTGGACTTGAGTCTCTAGTCTCTAGCATTACACAGTTCTGTAAAGTACACTCATAATCACTCAGGCCAAATGAGCACAAAATTGAAAACAAGTAAGCATAGTAGCACCGCCACTCAGCAGGCGAGCACCTGCAATCACAGAAGCTTTTGAAACATAATTTACCTGCAATGTAATCGGCAGCATTTTTGCTCTTTGGAAAAAACATATATTTGCAATATAACACAGAGCAGAAGAAAACAAAGTAGTTATTAAATAGCTACTAATACTCACCAAGCCCAGGGATCTCAACGCCAAGCAGGTCGAGCAGGTATTGTTCCCGGTCCAGTATGTCGGACCACCGGTGCGTCACCTGGTTATAGGTGCCCCGGACCCCTGACTCCCGATACATGGCCCGTCACACCTTACCCCATAGCTGGCGACGCTCCCGGAGGCTGTACCCGGTACCGGGCCTACCGCCTGCTGCGACGGTCTTGGGGAGGTGGCGCGTCACAAAGAAGACCAGTGCGGCCACCTCCACCGCACTGAAGATCTCCCTGGGACTTACAGACACCCCCCGTAAGCGCCCGCAAGGGAGCCGGCTGTGGGGTGCGGGAGCGGGACTCTTCCCTTTGGACTTGCCGGCTTCCTTTGCCATGGTCCTGGGTTAAAGAAAGGAAAAAGAGGAAAGAATAGGGAAAAAATAAATAAAAGAAAAGAGAGAGTTAAAAAAAAAGTAGTTGTTAAAGTAACGAAAAGTAGAAAAAAACAAAATACAGATGTAGAAAAATAAAGAGATAGATAATGAGTAAGTTTTTTTTTTAAAGTTCAAAAGAACAAAGGATTACAAAGATTGAAGCTGGATAGAAAAGGCATGCCCAGAACCATAGCAATGAATGAAAAACAAGATGGCCGCGCCCTTTGCATCCACGTGGGTAAGTTTGCGCGATATTTTCCTCGCGAGCACGCAAAAACGGACGCGAACACGCAACTGACGCCCCAAACAGGAAAAGCGCAATGCGAGCATGCAACTAGCGATCGGAAATGGAAATACGCAACGCGAACAGTGAAAACAAGATGGCCGCGCTCATATACGACCGCATGGGTAAGTTCGCGGTAGCCGCGGTGAAAAAAAATCCTGCGAACACGCAAAAATAAAAAAATCCGCAATTTCGCAAAAGTTTGCGGGTTTTGCGGACCGCAGGTACGCTTTTGCACAAATTCGCATACCACAAATTCGCAAAATTCACCCATACTTACTTAAAAGTACATGTCCTACATTTTAAACACAATGCACCCTGCCTTAGAGGCTGTTTATGGTTGACTATATCCTGCTCGGGGGATCTTTCTGGGAGGTTGCTCCTACCCATCTTTTACCACACTGAGAGGTCCCCGGACAGGGTGCCCATAGAGGAGATCAAATGGGCAAACCCCATTAGGCAAAGAGCAGGCATGGCAAGAGGACTTTCCACATCCACCTCATGGGCTCAGGTAGGCCCACAATCATGCCTTTTATGGTCTTGTTGAATCATTCAACAAGCCCATTTGCCTGTATGCAATAGGATGAGGAGTACGTGTACTTAACTCCACACTCATCCCACATGGACTTCATGGACATGATGTTGGTGCCCCTGTCAGACACCACTTCCTTAAGGAACCCCACTTGGGTAAAAATACCCATCTAGAGCCTAGCCACTGCAGGAGTAGTCACATATCTCAGAAGGATGGCCTCTGGGTACCTAGTGGTGTGGTCCATCAAAACCAGCAGTTTGGCTAGCAGTCAGTTTTCCTCAAATGCTCTTTGGTTTTGGAAATCACTTGGTAGCCTTCTTGTGCTAAATCCAACAAGCAAATCTCAATCTTAACAGAATCACCAATCTGTTACCTCTAAGATCCAAATTATTAATGATCTCCAGCTCATCTCTTACCTTCTCAAAACCACCCATATCGCCTTTCGGCCAAGACACATTTCCCTGCCAAGACTTCGACACCTTCTTCAAGATATCATCCTTCTGTACTTCCTCTAACCATACGTCTTCAGATATGAAACAATCAATAACTACGCTAACCCTAATATCATCTTCCTTCCACCAACTCTTTCCAACCTTCACATCAATAGAATACTCTCAACCCAGCATGAGAGACAGTACGCTGTCTTTTTGCCAACACCAGGAATGTATTTAAGCTTTGAAATCAGAGTCTTGTAAACACACAAAACATTTAGTTATGTGGGAGGAAATAAAAATGAGCCCCTTTTTGCCAAACACCCCACAGGAACTGCATAAAATTCTTTATATTCTGAAAAACTGCCAAAGCCTCTTCACAATAGTCAAGTAGTTGATTTCAGTACCTTTAAGAGACCTCAAGCTGAATGCAATAGTGAGCAAGTATGTTCCTAGAACCGGTTTGAACACAGCTCCTAACCCCTTCCCACTCGCATCAGTAACATGGACATTCTGGCATAAAACTCTTCAAGTGCTGAGCAGCAGACAAACTCTCCTTCAAATCAACAAATTCCTTCTTACACTCCTCTGACTACTTAAACTGAACCCAGTGTTCAACAACTCCCTGATCATACATGTGCATTAAAAAAAGTTCTGTAAAATTCAGCCATCCCTAGTAAAGCTTGCACCTTATCCTTACTCTCTGGTGGCAGGAGCTTAGAGATGGTCCTGACTAATTCCCCCTTTGGGCCTTACCCCTTTGGAGAAAATAACATGACTAAGGTAATTGATCTCTGGTGAACCAACACTTACAATTACTTATGTTCAAAGTGATCCCTTTATTTCTGAACATTTCAAACACTTCTTTTCCTTGCTCACAAGTGAAGCGAGGCTGTCACTGAAGATTAGAACATAATCTTGAAAAATGTTGCCCCCCAGATTTTTCCCTAGTATGTCGTTTCTTAGTTTCTGAAAAACTGACTCAGCAGAGCATAATTCAGAAGGCATCTGATTAAATCTGAAGACCCCAAAATGAGTTATAAATGCAGTGCTGTCCTTGAACTCAGAACTCAAACACACTTTGTGGTAGCTGGATGTGAGGTTGAAGGTGTAAATATACCTAGCTCCACACAGTATGCTGACTATTTCCATTATATTAGGCAAAGAAAATCTGTCCTTCTCCACCAGTTCTTGGAGTTGCCTCAAATCAAGGCAGAGTCTAGTTGTGGTGGCCACCACAATAGGAGAAATCCGTTCTGAGACTTCTTCTGCCTCAATAACACCTTCAGCACATAAATGGTCTAGCTCCTGCTTAACCGCATCCTGCAAATGTATGGGTACACTTCTCACCTTGCACGTAACCGGGATTGCACCCTTTCTGAGCTGAATGCAATGCACATATCCCTTGACACACCCAATCTTGTCACAAAACACTACAGGAATTTCCTTAGAAATATCAACTTTGAAGTCAGAGAAACTGGTCTCTTCGATTTTAACTCTCCTAACTTGGACTTGGGGAGAGACATTGGAATCCAGGAAAATCCATACGTTTCTGGTGAGGCCAGCTCAGAATAGTGATAGCCTTCACTGGAAAAATTATTTTCGCATGAATGACATGAAATGAAATGAAAATGAAATGAAATGAAATGAAATGAAAAAGAAATTTATAGAGCGCTCTGTGGCCAAGCGGCTTCCTGGCGCTGAGGAACACAACGATATCTGCCTAACAGGTGCGAGAGAGATTAGCCCGGGAAAGCCTGAAGAAAGAAAAAAGTTTTGAGGGCTTTCCGAAAATGAGAGAAAATTGGAATGGAGCGGATAGAGAGGGGAAGAGAGTTCCAGATTTGCGGAGCACGCACAGAGAAGCGGGTGCCCCCTGTGCGGGACTTACGAAAGCGGGGAACGTGAAGAAGAGAGAGGGAGGAAGATCGGAGGGAGCGGGGGGGGCATGGGAGGAGATCAGAGAGTTGATGAAGAAAGGGGCGGACCGGGCCTGTGCCCGAAAGGCCAGGCAGGCAAGTTTGAACTGGGACCTGAACTGAACGGGGAGCCAGTGAAGGGTTTTTAGGGCGGGAGTGATGTGGGAGAACTTAGGTAAACGAAGGACAAGACGGGCCGCCTGGTTCTGGATGGCCTGGAGACGACGGGTCTCGTAGGCAGGGATGCCTACATACAGGCCATTACCATAATCCAGGCGGGAGGTAATAAGGGCAGTGATGATAACTTTGAGGGCATCAACAGAAAAAAACCGGGAGATCTTACGGATGAGGCGGAGGGAAAGAAAGCAAGAGGATACAACAGAACTAATGTGCGCATGCATCGAGAGGTCATTGCTAACCTTGATGCCCAAAGTCCGAACAGAGGGAACCGGAGAGGGTGGAGGACCAAAAGAAAGGGGCCAGTGGACAGAGGACCAA
Source organism: Lissotriton helveticus (assembly GCF_964261635.1). Taxonomy (NCBI): domain Eukaryota; kingdom Metazoa; phylum Chordata; class Amphibia; order Caudata; family Salamandridae; genus Lissotriton; species Lissotriton helveticus. Next base: position 1,765,797,782 of record NC_136065.1, read on the forward strand.
GGGTTAGAGGGGCCACCAGTGAGGACATCCCCCTGGAGTTCAATTTTAGCCATAAGTTACCCCACTAGGTCAACCGGCTTACCTCAATATTTAAAAGGCATAACGTCAGGTTCTTCAAGTTTGATCTTCCCCCAAAAACTCTTCTCAACATCAGAATCAGATAGTCTGTTGGTGAGTCAGATTTGAGAGACAACTTGGCACCAGAATCCATCATCACGGAGATCTGAGTCCCATTGACCTCCACATTGACAGAAGGATATTCACAAACTGCGTCCAACACACAACTGACATCATTCATCACTTGCAAAACTACAGGATCACTCACAAAATCTAATGTATTCATTTTGTCCTTAATCACTTTCGATATGTAACACATAGCATAGTGCCCTTTTTTAGAACATTTTTTGCAGATAACTTTAACCACTGGACACTCCTTAAAGTTAGCAAAGTTATTCGGAAACACACTTACAGACAGCATTACTAGAAGCACACTTCCTAGAATTTGCGCTCACCACCTGAATAGGAGATGAGTGGTTCTTTTGCTTCTGCAACTCTCTGATGCACTCCACAGAATGCTATACTCTCCTTGCTACAATGATGACTTCAAAAAATGTGGGATCACTTTTAGACCACAATTCCTCTCTGATTATTATCAGTATTGCATTGCATCACAAACTAATACCTTATACGTTGTTCCACACCCATGCTAAAATTGCAGGAAGACGCCAATATGCGTAAGCGTAAGAGGAAAGAAGTCTTTGTCAAGAGAAACACTGCCAGGAGAAAACAGGCACTTAAAAGGTACAAATGCACATAATTAAAAAAAACTTGTACTCTACGTGGCGGATCAGAGATCCCACAGTGGCCCGAAGATACCGCAGTAGGATGTCCATGGAAGTGCTAGCACGGCACTTCAAACTTGGAAGAAAGAGATTCGCCCGAGCCTCACAGCAGAAGGCAGCAGCAGCTGTCACAAAACTCCCCGGGAGCGCTCACTTAAAAGAATACAAGCGAAGACAGATGAAAACAGCCCTCACAGAGTAGTGTGGAAGCCAATAGTGAGGCATGTCACAGACATAATCTTCGACTGGTGTCCGAAAAGCTTTGCACATGTCACGAGCAAACACCTCACATAGCGCATTGGCTAACATGAGCATCATCCTGGCAACCAGCACGCACAGTAGTGGGACCAACTAGCACGGGTGGAAATTCAGGACAGGGAGTGTAAAAATTCAGGACAAAGGGTCAAAATTCAGGACAAAAATTCAGGGCAGGAGGTCAAAATTCAGGACAAAAGGTAAGTTTTACAGACACATCAGAGGAGGTTGTGCAATAGTATATAAGCAAGTAAATATACAACCACTAAAGTACAAGTGAAAATAAGTTTATATTAGGTTGCGACAATTGTGCACTTTATGGTTTGTCAGTGGGCGCTCAGCTTTAAGCAAATGTGCAGGTCTTTTTGTGATAACAAAACTGCCCCCACCTTTCCAGCTCCCAGAGAAAACGTCTGATGCCCGGTCCAGCGAGTCTGGCCTTGCTACCACCCTCCAATGGCACCCCTCATCTTCACAAAGACCTTCTCTCATGTGTATTTAATTTCTTCTATAGTGCTACTCATCCCAAGTATGTGGGGAAGAGTGTTGGAGTGCGTTACAACACACACATATTATATAGAGACAATCACTCATATAAATGTGAAAGTCAATGTATAGGAAATTTTTCTTAAGATAATGGGGCTTACAATGTGTAATCATACTTTCATCCATCACTCAGTCTTTCACCATTCATTCTGTCCTTCCATCTGTGTGTCCATCCATGTCCATATTCAACCATTTACAAACCTACCCATCACGGATCCTTCCATCCTTCATTTCACTCATCCATCCCTCAATCCACCCTTTAACTCATCCATTATCCAGCCATCCACCCTTTCACCCTATCCATCCACTCTTCCACCCATCCATCCATTCACTCATCCATCCAGCCATTACCTATCCAGCCATCCTTTCACGTACTCATTCATCCATCCAGTCACTCATCCTTCCACCCATTCACCCGTTCAGTCATCCATTTATGCATCCCCCTTTCTCTTTCAATTCCCCTTTCACTTAGCCATCCATCCTTCCATTCACCCACCCATCCATCTACTCATCCATTCATGAATCCATCCTTTGAACGTATCATTCATCCATCCTTTCACTCATCCAGCCATCCTTTCTCTCATTCATCCACCCTTTCAATCCTTCACTCATCTATCCATCCTTTTGTCCATCTATCCACCCTTTCACTCACTCATCCAGCCTTACATCCACCCTTTCACTCATCCGTCTATACATTCGCCTTTTCACTTATCAAATTAATTGATATACCTTTTCACTTATAAATTTATCAATCCATCCATCATTTCACTTATCCATCCACCCATTCACTCTCCCATCATCCACCCTTTCACTCATCTACCCATCCATCCATCCACCCATCCCTTCACTTACTTACTCACTCACCTTTTCACATTAATTATGAGACCCATCAAGAACTCCACCCTCGCTGTAGTTCCTAAAGCAAGGGGTCGGGTGGGGCAGGGTTCACTATGCCCCTGCACATAGGCTATCTGAAAAAGTGGAAGGCATGAGTCATGCATGATGCACAGTGCCTGGACGTGGGGCGACTGTGATACGGTGTTGTTTCCAGAGCTTTAAGTGTGTTGAATGTAATGAAATGTGTGGCTTAAAACACATAAACTAAAAATCTGTGCTTAATATAATGTGCCGCCCAACTGGTATTTTTGTTGCTTCTGTCATTGCATCCAAATACATACTACAAAAAGTAACGTTACACCTAGAACAAGTAACGTTACACCTACAACAAACCAGAACTATTGGCTTTGTCAATGGTTGTTAGTTGCATAAAATAAAAAAGCAGCAACCATGGCTGCTGTACTATAACTATAATCCTTTCCTTGTGAACTTTTTTCACCGCCTTCCTTTTGTTCACTGGATTCTCACCTAGCAGCAGCATGGGCGATTTTGCACTTCCATGTGACAGAATTCCCTGCCCTGGACCGAGGCTGGAGGAGTCCACCACATGCTGTGCCAGCCCAGACTGACCCATTGTCATTCTGTATGTGGTAATCAGCCCCACAAACAATGGCTATGGGCGGGGTGGGGCTCCTCTTGTGCTCAGAGGAGTGCGAGGCTGCCCCATCAGGGAGCTGAGGCCTTTTGCAGGAGAACAGCTCTGTTCCCTGAAAGGCCCAAAATTACGGACAAAAGGCGTCCTTAAAAGGGATCCTCACGGACAACGGATGTGAGGTCCGATTTACGGACTGACTGTGAAATTTACGGACGGTTGCTCACCCTAATGCACAGACTCCAATGATATGCTGTGAAGATCAACATGGTAATACAGGAAAGAATTGGCTCCCTGTGCGCTCCCTTACAATGACAGAGCAAAGTAAAAAGCTGAGGTAGTGTGTTGGCGTTCCAGCACTCCTGCGCTTGAGTGAAAGCTTGAGAGACGTTTCTCCTGGGGTGGCGTTAGGTTCTGACACATTCCCAGGTTTACAATTGCTCGTAAATCTGGGAATGTGTCAGGTTTCATGGGTGTTACGTGGGAACACCCACAGCAACACCCGTGGAATGCCTCTTTTTACACCGGTTTCTACGTGAAAAGGGCACATATTTATAAGGCCATGAAAAGCCATGTAAAGTGGCTTTACGTGGCCTTATAAATATGCGGTGGCACATTGCGCCACCGTAACATCAAAAAAGTGGCATTCCAGGGGCGCAAAAGTGCCAGTGGGGCCTCATAAATGGGGCCCAAAGTCTCTGGGTCATGTATTTGAAATCAGGTCTAAGGTAATTCAACTAGGGGCATACCAGCCTCATAGGTGGCCTTCAGCTGGTTTCTCTTATTAATAGATGAAATGTGGTCACCTGGCTTTCGGCACACAACTCATGTCCCCTTACGGGTTGACACTGGCTGGTGATCACTCACGTGTGTTTTGCTCTCAGGTTTTGCCCTTTGATTGCTATTCAGTGTGTTTTCTGGTTTACTACATTTACTTGGTGCAGAATGCATGCCCTTTGTGTCTTTACTCATTGGGTTATTGCTTTGGCTGATCTTTGCAAACTAAGAAATGGGGCAATTAAGTTGGAAGGTGAGGTAATGCCTGGATGACTTAATAGTAATCTTTATTACACCTAGTCCTAGTCTTCAATGTCATAGTCAAGGGTACTGTCTCTACTTGCCCGTTCCCCTGTATTGACCTCTGGGAGAGCTAGTGAGCAGGACCCTTTATGGAGGAGACTCCTATTCATGCCACACATGAAAGTGATGATTGTATCTAAGGCACAGGTTAATAGCTATGACGTTTTTTAAAATGTTGTTTTGGGGGGATATATAAATCAGGTGTCTGCCGGATGAGGCAAGCTTTATAGGAAGGATAGTGACAATTAAGACTCGGACTCAGAGAAATGGCGATTACCAGTTAGTAATCATGACATTTTTGGGTTTTCTATGCTCACAGTTCAGTCTGTTCTCTGTCCTCTGAAGGTATTTGGTAGTTAGTGTACTTCTAATTGACAAAGACAGCATACCTGTAAGTCAGTAGTACATGGCAGAGCATGTAGGTTTAGAGACCCCAGTGGACTGGTGTCGCTTTAAAGCCAGGCCTGCCTTGCAGACTGACTTTAAAATAAAATTATGTCCAAATGTGACTTTGGAAACAAAAGTATTTCCAAAAGTCCAAAACTACCTTATTACTACTTATAAGTAAGCCTGGGCGGATCTTCCGTATCGGGGCTACGCGGAGTGCCTCGGAGTTGGCAATAAACTCCGTCGAACTCCGCGTAGCTCCGCTACGCCGCCCGCATCCACCCCCTATTAATCATATATATTAAAAGTACATTAAAGCAAATGAAAAAGACTTACCTTTAAACCGCGGCGTCCCCGGGCTGCCCTTCTCCTCTTCGGCATTAGATATACTTATAGGAAAACTACACATGTGCGTACGCCTGCGCATGCGCATTTCTTACGAGAAATGCGCGGGCGTGCACACATGCACAGTTTTCTTATCAGTATTTCTAATGCCAAAGAAGAGCAGAAGGGCAGCCTGGGGACGCAGGGGTTTAAAGTCATGAGTCATGAGTCAAGGGCGGCGGGTGCTTATGACAGCGTGGAGCCGTCATGACCCCGCCCACTCACTAATTCGCCCGCACAGGCGGGGAATTAGTGCCGCGCAGGCGGAGCAGCAGTTGATGATGGCTCCACGCCATCATGAGCACACGCTGCCCGTGGCTCATGACGACGTGGAGCCGTCATGAGCACAGAAGTGGTAAAATATGTTTTTTATGCCCTTGTAAGGAAAAACAGCCAAAGCTGTTTTCCCTATTGTGGTCCTGCTAGTCCGATGGGCTAACATGGGGAAGGCTTCATTAAATCTAATAAAGTCTATCTTTGCATTGGAGCTTGCTATCAATGCCATTCATAGTATCAAAATAATGGTTACAATAAATCCAACAACTTGCCAAAGTCTGATTTTATAAAACTATTACAGGAAAATAGTTTTAACACTTACTATCCTAAAGTTACCTAAAGCAGCCCTGTAACAGCATCTTCTGTTTGGTCAGCCTTTGATAGCCTCAGCCAAGCTGTTCCCTGAGCAGGTGTGAATAAGCCTCAGGCTGCAACAATATAGCCATTTTATGGGAGGAGATTTTACTGGTGAAATCAGGGAGAGGAAGGGGGCTGGGTAGATAAGCTGGACCCAGAAAACAGATGTCACAGAGTGCAGACCACTCCCACTTCCTTGACCTCCAGCCAGCTGGGAGCCCTCCTAAGTAGATTAGGAAAGGGGCTGGAAAGGGAGCGTCACCTATGGGTTTGGTTACACAGCCACATACAACATAGAGAGATTTTATCCATTTTAGTTTTTGGGAGAATACTGTATTCTGGGTCAAAAATATGCCACACTTCGTGGTAATAGCACAGGGAGGCAGCTTTACCTCTATTATTTACGGTGTCCACCTCTCCTGCCAGCCCAGAATGGAGGATACATATGGAAGAGCTGCAGGAGCTCCTCAGAACACTGCCTGGAACAAAAGAAGATGAAGGACAGCCCTGCGGGACCCTTGGACTGCACCAAAGAAGGCAGGCACTCAGAAAGACTGCATCTGCTGCACTCACAAGGCTCAACAGACAAAAGACTGTGCATGACTCAAAGGCAAAGACTGTACCTTCAGATCAGCAGCAGGTACAAAAGCCCTGGAAGGATTCAGTTACAATGCCCAGGAGAGGACTACACCAGCTGACCAGCTGAACTGGATTTTCCTGACAAGTACAGGTGAATTGTGGGAAATGTAGTCCAAGCCCCAAAGAAGCAACCCAGAGTCTCTGAACCCTTAGCCTGAGCTAGTGGGCATACGTTTTCCCCAAAGGACCTCAGAAACAACAATGTCTCAAAGTTTGGAACTCTCTGCAGAGTTTTGCAGAAAAGCTCCAAGAGGAGACGAGCTTGATGTCAAGAGTCAAGCTGCCATGTTGACTCACAAATCTGCCTGACTGCACTGGTTTGTCCTGCTAAATGCTCAATAGCTCCTTGACATCGAGGAAAAAGACTTTCAGAGGCTCCCGAGGCATTGGGCTGAAGTAGGCTGCCATTGTCGCATTGAGCTCAGGGTCCCAGGAACCCAAGGACTCGAGAGAAAAGCTCCAAGAAAAAGACTAAGAAGATTGGACTGGTGCAGGAGTACAGAAAGGGGGGTTTATAATAGCAGAGGTGCCCTAGGAAGTGGGACCAGATTTGAGGAGAGTGGAACACTCATGGGGGGGATCTGTATTGGCCCCTCTGTGGGACAGGCACGAGGTATAACAAAAGAGGAAATTTGGCTGAGGAAGCACTGGAGATGGATTAACATGATAATGGATTGTTGTGCACTGTATTACGACTTTAATGGGAAATATACGACTGCTAAGTCAACATTTTTGTATACAATTGAACGGCTCATTTATAAATAAAAAGATATAAACAAGCATTTGCAATGCAATCGGTCTCACCTTTGGGACCTTATAAATATTTAGCGATGCAGCATATTATCGCACATCGTTGCAACGTAGCCTCACTATGGACTGTGTGGCAGTGATAATGGCTCTGGCAGTAGTTTTGGCAACAGACAAGTGAATGTGTTATTTGAGCTCTCTGGAGTGGGTTTAATGCAAATACATTAAATTATTGATACATTTTAATTACATTTGTAAAAAGTGGAGCCTACCAAGAAGTCTATGTAAGTTTGTGAAAATTGAAATGCATGGTCTTGTTATTATTTGGCGTTATTACCAGCTTTTGAGGCTTTTGATGTGGAGGGAACTCTGTCTCACACTTGCAAACGTTTATTCATAGTTTAAACCATCAGTAGTAAACTAACTACTAGTAACCCAAAATAATGAAAACCTAGAACCACATCTGACACTTGGCCAGAAAATTGCATTTAGCAAACAGTTGCTTCTGAACTCTGGAAAGTGACCAACTTAAGCTGTAAAAGCAGCCAACCAGAGGCTGGCAACAGCAGTGTACCCACAAGCGTACCAGTGTGCTGAGCATGCATTACGGCAGCGTGCACTTGGAGTTCAAAAGCAAACCTGTGGCGTGTGCGCCAAAGGTGGCTTTGTTGTTTTCAAGGCAGCGCACCACAGTGCACATCGACACACCAAACCTCCAGGACTTTTTAAGGCCTCAGTAGGACCAATGGACTAGGTACAGGTCCAATTGGTCGCAAATATCAGCACTGGTGTCAGTGTTTGGGTCTCCCAGTTGAGGACTATTGCAGGTAGGATTCCTGAAATGGGTCCACCAAGTGGATTCAGAGCAGGTAGCTGAGAAGGAACCAGCAGTACCAGATGTGACAGTGAAGCTGGCGCTGATCTGTTGGTTTTGTGAATGGTATATGGGACACTGGGAGCTAAACTAAGGGGACCGGAAGGGAAATCACCCTAGCCTGCAGTTTCACACTGAGTGAAAACAGGGAGAAATTTCAGTTGAGGACTGAGGGAAGCTAAAGCCTGTTTATCTCCAAAGAATGCTGGGATTGCTGTTGCAAACGGAGATCCAACTACTCCTAAACAAATTGATCAGATAATCAGGGCTTTAAGTGGGCTGGATCCTTAAAAGCAGGTGCAAAAACGGGTCCCTATTGGGCTCTCCATTTATACCTTCATAGTGCAAAAAAAAAGCTTAACTTTGCGATAGTACCGCCCGTCACTGCATTTGATGAAGCTTCAAAGAGACTAATTTCTCTGTATTATATAGTGCAAACTTGAGCACCACTTACATAACACAAGCACATATTCATGTTTTGAATCACAGGATTTTGAACCAACGTGAGGCTCAAACCTCCTTTCTCAGCTCGAAAGTCAGCAGCTCTAGCCTTGCGCCACAACCTCGCCCACAAGAACTGAAGCATTTTTAATATTATATGCAGTGAATTAATAGTTGTTGATTATTTATTTTATGCAATTTACAGCCATTGACAAAGCCAATAGTCCTGGTTTTTTGTAGGTGTAATGTTACTTGTGTTAAATAGCTGGATAAATGGACAGAAACAGCAAAATACCAGTGGGGCGGCACACTATGCTAAGTACAGATTTTTAGCTCAAGTGCTTTAGGCCACTCCCTTAATTACATCGGCCACTCCTCTAAGAGAGGACCCCCAATTTTTTCATCCCACTTAAAGCCCTGCAGATTATTCTGATTCCACTTATTGGTCTGAGATCGACATCCACTTGGCAATCTAGAAGCACTAAATCTGAAAGGATGGGCCAATTACATTGGTTGACACAAGGAGTGGCAGTGTCTGGACAGCACGTTCCTTTATAACACATATCAATGTTTCATAAAAGAGGGTTTCCAATAAAGGGGTGAATGCTAGGAAAATGTGCTTTTTAAACCTATTGGGTATGTGAGGGCTGAAGGCTCTCAAATGAGGTATGATATCCTGAATTGGAACACTTTTGGAGCAGACCAGTGCATAGAACCCTTCCTATATATGGATAGGGACAAGAGATTGAACCGGAGTATTTTCAGGGAAGCCTCATAACAGCCCAAATTCGAAAATGTGACAGTGAGCCGAGCCATTAAACTATTTAGTCAAATGTGCATTTTGTTATAATAACCTGAATTCCACTGGTAAAGATCATAGAGAACCAATGTGACATGGAACGTCCCAACTCGAGAAACAGATGAGATGAAGTCTATAAAGTGTCTGAACCCCCAGACAGTGATTCCTGAGTAATGCCTTGGCTGACCCTCTACTTGAAGTTTCCTGCGCTGTGTTGCTACCCGGAATTTTCAAGAAAGGCAAATTGTTATGGCGATGTTTTCAGGGGTAATTTTCTCTTCTTGGCTATCCTGAAGCTTTTGCCAGTCTCCTGAATGCCCGAGAATTTGTGAGATTATGCCAGCATTTCCACTTAAAAAGATGTGTAGTCTTATAGATGCCAAGTGCTCCGATAAAGTGTTATGAATAGCACATTTGAGGGGCTCGATGTGGACACTGAATGCGGCATGATCACAGAAAAGTGAACTGCAGATAGCTTTGTGTGTGTGTGCACAAGCCAAACACAGGGAAGAAAAATAGTGTTGGAGTAAAAGGGCCAATAGCCAGGGAAGGTTACAAATAAAAACATGGTCGTCAGGAGGAGAAACTAACAAGCCTAAAACCAATCAGAAGGCAGCATTTAGAATCTAAAACAATGAAAAAGATGAGAGGAAAGTAGGCAGAGCTCCCACGAAGCTTCCCCACTATACTGCATGCCTCGCAAAGCGAGCAGCGCATGCACTGCAATGCTAGGCGAGACCTAAAAAAAAAGTAGAAGAAGACTAAGGGCCTAAACATGATGCCGGACAGATCGCCACCAACAGTCCGTCTGTGGAAGTCCGTCCACTGGATCAGGATACCGGCGGTTGGAGCCCATCAGATGGGGTGAAACACCACAGCTTCCGACAGACTCAGGGAGCAGGTCGAAGCCTAATTCCCTACAATGAGGCAATGCATGCGGAGGCACTGTGGTAGGGATTAGGATATTAGTTTCTGACAGCCTTTTCATGGTGGTCCGACCGCCATGGAAAGGCTGTCATAAAGTGACCAGCAGGGAACCCCGTCACTCAGGGGCCTCTGCTTTGTGGCTCGGGGGCACTTGTGGTGCCCCTGAAGCATCCATGCGCCCTGTACCAGGCTCCACATAGTGCCTGGAGCAGGGTGCATGGATGTTTAAAGCATACTGCTTTCAACTGCTGCTTGTGCTGTATCCCTTTTTTTGCTAAAGTACAAGCTGCAATAGAAAATTGGATGGTTCTGAATGACGCCACAGCGGTCATATCATAAGTTTGCGGGTGGAGCCACCGACTACATGTCTGTGAGTCTCCATCCCGATACGATGGCAGTCCAACACTCATCCAACCACCTTCAAAATGAGGGCCTGAGTCTGAAGGTAAACCTTTGACCGGGACCTAGCCCTCAACCTATCTGACCTGTACCCTATTGCGATAGCCTGAAACTTTAACTTTGTTCCGGTCCAACTTGACCAAATAGCCACGCGTAGCCTTTTAAGTTTTTTGGGAACTAGAATGCACAGTGTTTTATTTAATCTTTAAATATTGATAGCTCCACTTCCTTAGAATGATATTGTTTTCTTTTGGTTTAATTTTAAAGATTAGGAAAATCTATTTTTTATAAATTGATATTGGGGTTTTACTGAATTGTGTCTTGTGCTTATTTAGTTTGTTTTTATATTAAATGCTTTACACATGCTCATCTCCCAAATTAAGTCTGACTGCTTGTTTCTGGGCTGCCAGTGGTTGAGCAAGGATTAACTTACTGAGACTTGACTGGACCTTTTAGAGATTGTGATATTATTACTAGTTGAGGGTGAACACCTCCACCTATTAGTAACCCACGTTCTTACTCCTACATTCAGTATATAAATAAACTGCCCGTGTTGCATTAATGGTTGGACGCACAATGGGGGATTCTGAAAGAAGGGCACATATGCAAACTGAAAGGCAGACACTAGTAAGGTACAGCAGTATTTATTTATTTATTTAAAGTTCCTGTACTTCAGTTTACTCTAACATAATAGAAGGAAAACTACATATGCAGCACCTCTTATGTGTAGATAATGAGTCAGAAGTGGAGGGCAATGGCAGGCAGCTGCTGAAGGCCCAGCAGATTTGCTGGATGTTTTCCAGGGCTCTAAGTGACTTTCTATTTTGAACAACGCAGGAAACTCTCATCTCGGTGAAAAAAAGCTCACCCACTCATTTAAAGGAATGTGAACTAGGGCTATGAAAAGAATGTGTGGTAGATCACTACTGTTATCTTGTGGGATGTTGGCAGACTTGCTTTCTAACAGTTATTCGCCCGGCGCAACTATTTAAATAGACATAGGTTCTGAGGGAGAAAAGGGATTCTATTTTTTGGCTTGAATCAAATAGGGCCTCAACTCACCACGCATTTTTAGAAATGCCACCCTTTTCAAATGAAAAGTGACATGTTAATCCTAGCCAAATGTGGCATGAATGCAGGGTGGAAGTAGCACTAGCTAATAGTTAGGGCCTTGGAAAAAATGGTGCTAGTTGTTGTCACCACAGCTAGACAGATACCCAATCCCATCCTGAACCTGCACTACCAATATCAAAAGTGCACGATCTGGCGGTGTAGTGAAGAGCTTCCATCACCAGTCTAAAGACTGAGACTCTGGTTGCAACCCAGCAGCAGTGCCCTCTAATTCAAGGAATACGACTGGCTTGGTGGCTTAGTTCAACCCTGTTTCCCACTCAGTGTAACCTGCTGTCCTAGCCTACCAGGAACCTGAAAAAGGAGAGTTAAAAGCTAACATTGACAAGCTAGCATTACAGCAGCAGTAGTTTCTATTTGTTTTCAGTAGTTAATTAAACCTTCATGGTCCCATCAGCTCCTAGGGCCAGATGTAGGTAATTTTAATTTACCACCTCTTAAATACCGATTCATACCGAATCGGTATTTAAGAGGTGGTAAAATAGAGGGGGGGGGAGATGTAGGTATTTCAGATTCGGTAAATACCGAATCGTTAAGATTCGGTATTTACCGATTCTGTAAATACCGATTCGGTATTGCCCATTGATTCCTATGGGCCTTGCAGCCCATAGGAATAAATGGGCAATACCGATTCTGTAATTACAGAATCGGTAAATACCGATTTTAGCAAGGGTGCAGGGGGTGTCACTTTGACACCCTCAGGCACCCCAAAAATAGGCATGTGCGCCATGTGGCACACGGACATGCCCTAAGGGTATGACTGTGTGTCACATGGCGCACATGCCTATTTTTGGGCATGTCTGTGTGTCACATGGCACAGGTGTGCATGCACACATGTGCATGCACACCTGGATTCGGTATTTTACCACCCAATTAGATTGGGTGGTAAAATACCAATTCTTAAAGGCCTGTGGCACTCTGACATGTGCCAGCTACATCTGCATTTACAGAATCTGTATTTTACCGAGTCTGTATTTACCGATTCGGTAATTTTACCGATTCGGTAAATACAGAATCGGTAAAATACCGATTCTGTAAATGCATGCCCTACATCTCAAAATCCAATTACCGGTCGGTAACGGCCGAATTCGGCCATTACCGACCGGTAATTGGCCACCTACATCTGTCCCCTAATATTTTAAGTTTACCCTAAAAATATCCTAAATCTTATTTTGTACTCAACATGTATCCATGTTGCTCTCTGTTTGCTGTCTTTCCTACCAACCCCCCACATCACCCAAACTCGAGTTGCTCCCCATTTCCCTCCTCCCCATCTCCTCTACACATCCCCCAGGTTTCCCTGTCATCTAACCATGCCTCCGACCATGGAGATCTTTAAATGCCTCACCATCTTTCCCGACAGGTTAAGGGAACCATTTTTGGTCTATTTGTCTTTGCATATGTCCCTTGCAGGCCCATTGTCATTTTCCCTATGTAAGCATGAGCACATTGCAGACTGTCCTCTGCACATATACACGCTACTATACAAATGTATTTTGCTTTGTGCCACACTATACTTTCACACAGAACCTGCTGTTGTCTTCGCATTCTGTCCTTTCCTGGGGTTTAGTCTGCCCACCGGAGACATGGTCAAACAACAATGGCCCTTGCTATTGTGTCCTGGTCAGGCCTCAGCACCTAGACAAAACACACAAATGCAGCTTTTGTTTGGGAACATGCACTATGTCATATCGCTATGCACTGAATAGGTAAGAACACACATAGAGAGGGATTTGTGTTAAGCATTTTCTCACTTATTGTGGGACGCTTTCTGCATACTAGAGCATGATAGTTCAAATAAAAATGTTAAACTTTTCTATTATCTCTGTCAGATCTTATTATGGACTAGTACGAGTGTGAGAGTGAAAGGGCGTGTTCTGTTACCACAATTCCTGAGAGGGTCCAGGGTGTTGTGTTCTGGGGTGGCTTGTTCCTCTGTGAGTGAGTAGGAGTGCAAGTGAGACACTATAGTTAGTAGGCCTCTGGCACATTGGTACTAAAGTGGTAGGATGACCCAGTCTCTGCCTACTAAGGTTCTGCGATACCAAGCATAGTGATGTGCCTCTGCAGAATACCTGCAACAGTCTCAGTGTAACTCTTAAGGCCTTAGAAATAAACAAGTAAGTACGTGCAAGTAATTCAGAGTACCAAGAGTAAAATTCAAAAACTGTGCTCACCTGTATAACAGGAGGTGGGTGCAGCCAATCAGAAAGGTTATACTGCTTAACTCTCTGGTTTATCTAACACTCATCTTTACTTATGCAGCTAATCTGTTTGATGCACCAACTTTAGAGATAAAAAGACTAATAGAAATGGGATTTCTGGTTGACTAGAGTTTGCGCCTAAAGCAGGCAGAAACCACCACTCTAGTCAGGGCAAGGGAGTTACACGCTGAAGATAACCCTTGCTCACCCCCTTGGTAGCTTGGCAAGAACAGTCAGGCTTATCCCAGAGGCAATGTGTAAAGCGTTTGCGCAACACACACACAGCAGCAACATACTAGGCACACCACAAAAGGAACTCCACACAAGGTTTTATTTAAAATTGCCTTTGTATTATCATAAACACATTAGCATAGTAATCACACAATATACACTGTGCCAACTGGCACTGGGCAATATTTATAGGGGATTATATACACATGACAGGGCCAATTGGGCCATTGTCAGAACTATCACAAAAGTGAAAATAGTAAATGTAGAACCAAATAATAAACGTAGAACACAACCAGTAATTACTGGCAAGCGCTGTACTCAGCATTATCCTGCAACATAAATCATATTATGCATTCAGTATCACATCAGGCGTAAAAAAAACATTATGCACCAACCTCATAAGCCTAACCATATTAGACCATAACCTAATCATAAATCACATTAGAGGCATAACTCACAGTAGAGGATAACCTCACAAGCAGAAACCACTGTATCCAAATAACCTCATAACATAAATCAGGGTGTATAAATCACAGTACATAAATCACATTTCCTGCGCACCACATACATCACATTTATGCCTGGCCCCCTATCAACCTAACAGTTCCCCTGGCCAACTGGACTTCTTAGATGGCTCAAATGCCCTATGTCAATAATGTCAGGGCTGCTGCCAATGCAGCAACATCAAAAGTGGGCAATTGCGCTTGGGCAGAGGAGTGTATCTAACTCCTGTCTCACTCAAAATGCTCCCAAAGAAAAGATGATGGACTAAACGTTGCAGCTGTCACTAATTGCTGTACAGCTGGAAAGCAAAACGTGGGCACAAGCACTGACTGTGCCCTGGGAGCCAAACTGGGACTCCATAAAATAATATGCAAAACCGTTGCAGCTGCTCGCGCGGGTGTGGCGCAGCTAGGAACATAGAGGAGGGCCCTGACATGACTGGGCTCTCGTGCCCCTACTGGGGCTCTCTAAATCAATACTGCCCCCATTGTTGCAGCTGACCTCTGTCAGGCGGGGCAGCTGGGAAAGCCACACGGGCACTAACTGTGCCCTAAGAGTGGCCACGGAGGGTGGGCATCTTCAATGTGCCTGACGCGCCCCCCCCCATCAGGGACTCTAAGAAATAACTGCCCCCCAACGTTGCAGCGGCCCTCTATCAGGTGGGGGCCGCTCAGGAAATGGGCAGGGCACTGTGTCTCAATCACACTTCCCACAATGGAAAACGGAGGAGCCCCACTCACCAGAGCTGCTAGTGAGTGGGAGTGGTGCTCCTCTCCTCAGCTTTGGCGGACTCCTGACAGCCTGAGCAGCCAGCAAGGTTTCCCCAGCACTCCAACTTCACCCGGTCCCTCTCCGGGGACACATGACTTTGCAGGGGAGCCCACGAGGCTCCAGACAGCTTTCCCGGTGGCGGACAGGACTTCCTCTCCTTGCTCCACCATGCCAGTCAGCTTTGCCTGACTTCCAGGTTCGATCCGGCCGCAGTGGTGATTCCCAGCAGAAGGACGCGGGGTGGGCACCTGCCTGAAAATAAACAATGCAGGGTGGGCACCCGTCATTTGAAATATAAACTTCTCAATGTGAGGTGGGCATCCACCGTACATAGCAGCATAAGATGGGTGGCACCCGCATTTAAAATAGCATGAGAGCAGGGTGGGCACCCTCTCTCCAAAATAAAATCGTCAATGCTGGGTGGGCACCCGCGATTTTCAAATCCATGAAGCGGGGTAGGCTCCCGCTAAGCAGGCAAAATGCAGGATGGGTTCCCGCTTCTCTCCCCCCCATTAGGGGGAAATCCCCACATTGGGATTCCCTCTGGAGAGATCGCAGCTCAGCACTGCGGAGCCCTTGAGCTCCTTTTCTTTAGCAGATAGTAATAAAGCGCTTACAGGGTGCAAGAGGTCCCAAAAAGTCCCTAGGGATCGGCGGGCAATGCTGGGCCCAGGGAGGCAAGCCCTCATGGCGGTTCCTCCTGGGCCCCAGCAGCAGCATACCCCAGCAAGACAGGAACAGCACCATCACACAATATATATGGGGTCACAGACCCTACATTTATACCCAGATTCTGTTTGTCTGCAGCGCATGGCGTGGGGAACCAGATGCAACTGGTTCAGGGGGGAATTGGAGCTCTTTGTTTACCAAGCTCCTCTTCCCCTTTTTCAGGTGGGGGGTCAGTGATCAGACACACCACAGGGCCTATTCAGGGACAGGGGACTACTCCTCCCACCACTCCCAATGTAGCTGTCCTATTAAGCCCAGTGCCGACTCACACCGCCCCTCCTGGAGCCACACACACCTCCCAGTCCCTGTCACTCAAAAGCCAGACATGCAATTCACATCAGGCAGGCAAACACATAGCACACAGAAATGCCAACTTCTAAAAGTGGTATTTCCCAAATAGTCATAATAAAACTATGAACACTATTAAGCAGCATTTATTATTACAATTCCAAAAATACTAAACTCGACCACGCTGCTCCTCCCATATCAGGATTTACCACTGACACACTGATCAGGGAATCCCAATGCATTTCTATGGGAGGGCAGGCCAATCTTACCAAACGTAACACAGAGAGCGGACGCACTTTACCCTGGACAGCAGTGCTAAAGTGCCCAGAGGCCTAAACCCACCAACAACATTTCAGAAATAAGGCTGGGAGAAATGCAAAAAGTTTAGGGATGACCCGGCAAAAAGGACCAAGTCCAACAAAGACAAAATACAAATCGAAGTTATCTTTTTTTGGGTGGTAATGAAGCAGTAAAGGAAGGGTAGTAAGTGGTACATAAATACGATTACTAAAACAAAATATAAACACAATGCTATAATTTGAGCATAAACACTGAATTTGCACAATTTGTAGTGAAAGAGCTGACATCAATATACCCCACACATTTCATGCGAATGACAGGACTGCTGTCATAAACTGTTACAGTACACTATGGGGTAGATGCAGTTGTCAAGCAGAGTTTCAGTCTGGTGTTACGGTGTAGATAGGGGATGAGATTGGTCATAAATGGAGGGGCCAAAACGGAATTTGACATAAGTACCAAAGGCAACAATGTTGAATTAAATACTTTGAACCTCCTATCAAAGTTTTGTGCGAGGGATCCCCTAATTTTCTGGTGCATACAATGCAATGCCACTGGTAATGGGCATTAAAACTCATTCACAAAAATGTGTTCCAATACCTAGTTTATATAAAATAGTCAAAGAAACAGTTTGGATGTTTTTAAACTGTCAGGCAGCTTAATCATTTGTAGATGTGGGCATTTCTTCTACTCTGCAGGCCGGTGGATTGACTCTGCCGACACTAGTTTTGAGGTTTAGACTAATTGTGTGAATGCTTAGTTCGCTTCTTCTGAAAGGATGTTCAGTTTATCCCCAGAGTGATAATGGCAACCTCTAGGTTTCAGAAACAGCTGTGCTGCTCACAAGTAGAAATGCATGTTTCCCCAATGACTGCACTAGCTTGTGGTTTGTGTTGCAAGTCATTTTAAAATGTTACCGAATACTCGCAATATATTCAACCTGTCAACCATTTTATTGCTTGAACTGGCTCCCTACAGAACACCAATGCCTTTTCTGAGGGAGATATTCAACTCAAAGGGGCCATGGTTGATATCACCTTCAATTATTCTGCTGTGAAAGCAAGTCACAAAATGAATTACTTCAAAATAAACGCATAGGTTCTGCAAATATAACCTTTTAACATACGGAAAGTATCAGTAGGCCGTATGAACTTGGTAATGCAATGTCATTTTCGAACATTGTGTAGAAAAAAAAAACAGGCTGTATGCTCTACACATCTGCAATTGAATTGTGTATCGTCCAATTAACGTGGCTCCACAAAGCACATAGACGGATCCTCCACAAGGCACTAAGGTACATTGCTATGATACTACAAATACTCAACGACTCATGGTCATCATTTAGGGGTCGCAGCTGCGACCCATCGCTTGCCCTATGCAACCACTTCAACTGACTTTGCAACCCCTGGCCTCAGAGATGGCAAAATCAATGTGTGCCAGGAACAAAGTGACAGCACGCCCTTATGGATGTCGTTTGGGGTTCCGCACTCTTTGTTTCCTCTCATTTTTTTTATTACACTGATTGTGAGTAATGTCTCATTATTCACTATTAGTGTAATAGAAAAATGGAGTACAATTACCTGGAATATGACCTTACCTGGCAGCTGAGGTACGTAAAATATATGCTTTTAAATGTATGTGGTGTGTGGGCATGTGGGCAACTGTATGTTTACGGGAGAGAGAGTCTGTGTAAGTGTGAATGTGTGTGTCTTTGTATGCATGTATGTGGGAGTGAAACTTAAGGTCAAATGGTGTGTGATGTCACTTAAGCTACTCCTGGCATTTTGGTGAACTGACGTTCATAAACGTATTCAAAATAAGATGTCATACCCTCCTCACATAGGGTGCTAAAGTTTTACTTTATTCAGTAAACCAACTCAAAACAAAACGAGTACATTGTCAGTTGCATAACTGCTAAAGGACCTCTTATGTTAAGTATGACACTTTCAGGTAGTCCTTGTTTTCATACAACATCACTTTCTATGATCATTTATTTTACAAATATGTAAGGGCCATATTATTAAGAACGACGATAAAATTATTGCCGCTTTAGCGACAGGAAACTGCCGCTAAAGCGGCGATAAGGGGTTTGATAATATGCCCTTGTGAATTCCCATAGAAGCCCAAGTTCTTTCCTGTCGCTAAAGCGGCAAAAATGTTATTGCCGTTCTTGATAATATGGCCTTGAGTTCTTACAATCCACAGCACTGTTATAAGGAATGGCTAGCTCAAATTCACACAAATAATCTTTTTGAGTTACAACTGTCTATACGTAATACGTACACAAATGTATTTTACGTTTCTGTGTAGTGGTGAGCTCAAACGTCTTTGTGCTACTTATACAAATCTGCATTAAAGCAAACTTCACAAAACTTAAAATTTTAGCTCATGAGCTCAATTTCAGCAGGAACCTTTTGCAACTTTGTGTCTCCTGTTAGAAGATATGATGGATAGGGTTCAAGATCTTGCATTCTGCTTTATTCATCTGAACATCCAGACAAACAGTACGCCGACTGTCACTTATCACACATATTCCTCAGCAGGACCTGATTTACCGTCAGGAGCAGAGCAATTTGTTGCCCACTCGCTCTTCAAGTGTTGATAAGGTTTTTCTTTTTTCACCGGTAAGAAATAGATTGAATTTTAAGGGCACTGGAGAGTGGGTCTGCCTGTCGACTCCCACTTCTAATCAGGTTTGAAAATGGTGGCGCCTTCAATCAGCCTGATGAAGCCAATCCCTTGCAATTCTCGCGACTCTTCTCTTCTCTAGGTACAACGTGGGGCATATTTATGAGGAAATGGTGCAGTGCAGCGCTGCAGCATATTTTGCCACGTTGTGCTGCATCATTTCAAAAGCGCAGGTTTGATCTGTATTTACAAGATTATGACACACTCCTATGTTTTCCCTATCACTGGCACTAAAAATAGCTGCCTAGCACCGACACAGATACCCTTGCGCCATAGTGCAAGGGTCCCTGCATTGCAGGGATGATTGTTTATGTGTAGGAAGGTGTACCTTGCTGCACAGAATCAATAATGGCTAGTTGCGACTTCTATGTGTGCGGCATTCTGCATAAACACATAGAAGTAGCAAATCGCCAGTATCTACTGATTGTTTTTGTGCGGGAAGGGACACCTTCCTGCACAAAAACAAACATAAATGGCGTTTTGCTCTTTGTTTGTGGGTTGCAGAATGCAGCACACATAGAAAAAGCAAAAACGAGGAGAAAAAAAGTATTTCTCCTTGTTGCGCCAATCTAACGCCTGCTTTCGCATGGTGTTAGTTTTTAGCATTGCCTCAGATTTACACATCCTTGTACATCTGGGGCAGTGTCAAAAAGTAATGGGTGTTGCAGTGCAACACCCACAGCAACCCCCATTACATGCCAGTTTCACAGCGAAAACTGCCTGAAAGGGTACCATATTTACAAAGCAGCGTTAAGTTATTCAAAGTGGCTTAACACCACTTGGTAAATAGTGCGCAGGGCATTTCACCACAGGAAAATCTGAAAAAGTGATGTTCGCTGGCGCAATTCCCTTGCAAAATGCCCCAGTGTTCCTAGAGCCAGCAGAGATGGAACACGGTCTCAAGAGCTAAGTGGCCTCTTCAAATGCGCAATTTGGAGAATGTCAAGTAGTAGTACTTCTGCAGCCCTCGTAAATGTGCTCTTGCATGCCTTTATACATTGCCCCTGTCATCTAAAATGGGAACTTACATATACAGTTCAGAAAAGTAAAAAAGGAGTGTGTCCCCTTTTCACTTTTATTAATAAGGCATTGAAGGCTGATATTCCAAATCTTAATAAATAAAATTACACCAAAACGAACAAAATCCAATCAGTAGAACTGGAGATCTGGAATCTGAAAGTTTTTTAACAAAACTAGCATCAAGAAGCAGAAAGCATCACCCACGATTTTCTTGTCACGCTGGACTAAGAGAAAATCACATGTTTAGGCTAACCACAATGGAGAGCGGGATGGGTACAGGAACCAGGGTAGTCCTGCTGAAAAGTTACCTTGTAAAGTTTGGCAAAAAGAGTTCAGTTAACGTTGGAGGAGGCAGCGAGAAGGAGGCTTTTGGTACCAAGAGCAGACCATGTATTGTAGGTTGATCATCACAGATGGTCTCTGGCAGTGTGAAGTGTAGATCATTGCCGTTGATCGTGGACAGTCACTGTTGGGGCGAAGAGCTGCTGTGACTGGAGCTTCACGTTAACAGTCATTGCGGGTGTCAGAGTTTGGGAGTGAAGGGGCCAGCTTCCAGTTGTGAGGAACCCAAAATTCATATTTTTCATGTGTAGGAGCTCTCACTGATGTCAACCAAGGCTCCAGGTTCTGCTGGACATTTTCAGTGGGATCAAAGCTTGCTCTATTAGAGGCTAGCAGCATGGCTCCGGCAAGTCCAGTGTAATCCAAATGGTGCTGGTCAGCTGGGCAGTTGCAGAGACACCTCTTGAAGCTTGTTGTGTCTCTGTAGCTCACACACAAGGTCAGCAAACTGGTCATTGAAGTTACTCAGGAGAGCCAGAAACAAGGAAAACAGGTCCAGTCTACTGCCTTCAGATAGCAAAGCAGTCTGTCAAGCAGCAAGGCACTCCTTCTGGCAGTAGGGCCGTTCTACTTCCGGATCTTCCCTAGGTCCAGCAGTGCTTTGAGAGTCCTATTCTTATACCTGGTGCCGGCATTTGTGTGGGGTATTCCCTGGCCTACCCCCAAAACTGGTTCTGGTCTGTTCTTCTATTTCCTTCTCCTGGTTCGAACCCCAAACTGCCTAGGGCAACAAAGGCAATGGCAGGCTGGCTGTCAGGTTCCTTTGTGTATGCTGGGAGCAAGGTCCTACATAGACCATCAGCCCTGGTGTTGTCAGTCCCAGGGTGATGTTCCACCATAAAGTCCATTCCCTGTAGGCAGTTTGGATTCTTACTCCTCATCTCAGGGGTCTGTACCTGTCTGATACCAGAGCTGAGTTTCAAAAAGTATGGTCTGATCTTCTTCAGAGCCAAGACCACTGCAAATGCTTCCCTTTTCTATGGCAATCTACCTCCTCTCCCTGGTTGATGCAGGTTAGCGATTGGTCCAAGCCTTCATCATTCAGCTGCTAGAGAGCAGCCTGAATGTCATGCATCAGTTCCTTTAATGCCATTCCAAACAGCACTTCAAAGAACATAAAAAAAAGCAGCCTAGAATAGAAAAATCAGAACGTCTGAGTCTATGTACAGAACACTCTGCCTCTTTTAAATGCTGCTGCTCACTGAAAAGTACCTTTCTATTTCTTATCTTTACCGTCACTCTTTAACTTTGTCAATTTACTATATATATGGCATTTTTCACGCTGTTTCCAATTTATTGAAACAGCTTTCTTACAAATTATAGATTCACCCTTCCTTCGTCCCTTCAGGTTGATGTTATTAGAGGTAGCTTAGATTCTAAAATATCGCAAAAATATCTCATAAACCATGCAGCGTATTCTCACCCATGGCGGCTAATAATACGCTAACTGCAGTATACTTGGATCAGAGTGGCACGCCTCTAGCACTGCTCTCTCCCTGCTTCAAAAGCCTGGGGCCGAACTGCAGAGGCTGTCTGATTTTGGCACACTTCCAGCTGAAGATGGCTCCTGCAGAGTGGCTGCTGTAACAGACTGATGGTTGCTCTGCTGCCCAATCCGGTCCCTGTAGGATTCCTGTCATAGGCCTCACCCGCCCATCGCGTATCCTGAGGAAAGTACGCCTTGCTTGGTTTCAGATGAAAGCATTGGGCAGTGGTCTTGCCATCTTAAACGCACAGTGTTCCACCTTCGTTGATGGACTTTACCCTATTGTTTTCAATTAGACTGTGAGGCAGTCGGGAGACAATGTCACGTCACGCTGGCAGTTGACAGTTGCAGTGTCTCCTCAAACAGCTAATCACTCACATATGTTCCTTGAGCAACTGATCCCCTGCAAGTGTTTAGCCTGTGCGTTTTAGCCTATTTGTTAAGTGGTTGCCTACAGAGCACCGGACATTGCCTTGGGGTTTTGTTATTTGGTACGCTTAAATAGAGCTTTGCATCCCCCCTTGGTCATAGATATCCTTAAAGGGCTCAGTCTGATTTCTCAGAACCCCCCCTCCTTCTCACATTATATTGACTTGTCAGATAAGGAGAGAGCGAGCCCTGAGATTTCACAGGGGAAGATTATTGAAGAGCTGATTAAAAAATTAATACAACATGAAATGCATACCTGTGCATGCGAAACAATTGATCAGCTTATGGTTAAGAAAAGATCTAAAGGCTCTGATAATAACTACTATACTGGTCTATCGCGGAGAGAGACTCTGGTTATGGGGACATAGGAGGTAAGAGTAAGCATGGGCGAATTTTGCGAATCAGTGGTTCGCGAAATCGCAAAAAAATCCACGAATTCGTGAATTTCCCCACGAAATTGCGGATTTTTTTGCGATTTTGCACCATACTTAACTGGAGTACTTTCTACTGGCTAATCAGTAAGTACTACCTCGTTGGGTAAATGTATAGTGCTTTTCCTGCACTACAGCTGCCTAAAGTGCCAGAAGAGTTGTCTCCAGTGACCATGTGTGTGTTACTATGCCATCGCGCCGAAGGGCGAAGGGGTCCCTTGAGTGAGCTGTCCACATTAGTGGGTAAATGGCGGTAAGATGGTGCACACGCTAGTGTGTGGGCGGGGTCAAATGGGCGAAGCTTCCATGCGAGTTCACATGCCTCTTATGTGCATAAAAAGTCAGAGACCGATCAGAGCAGCAGATGGGGAGAATGAAGCTCCAGTGACCATGTGTGTGTTACTATGCCATCGCGCTGAAGGGCGCAGGGGTCCCTTGAGTGAGCTGTCCACATTAGTGGGTAAATGGCGGGAAGACGGTGCACACGCTAGTGTGTGGGCGGGGTCAAACGGGCGAAGCTTCCATGTGAGTTCACATGCCTCTTGTGTGCATAAAAAGTCAGAGACCGCTCAGAGCAGCAGATGGGGAAAAAGAAGCTCCAGTGACCATGTGTGTGTTACTATGCCATCGCGCCGAAGGGCGCAGGGGTCCCTTGAGTGAGCTGTCCACATTAGTGGGTAAATGGCGGGAAGGCGGTGCACACGCTAGTGTGTGGGCGGGGTCAAACGGGCGAAGCTTCCATGCGAGTTCACATGCCTCTTGTGTGCATAAAAAGTCAGAGACCGATCGGAGCAGCAGATGGGGAGAAAGAAGCTCCCTTGACCATTTGTGTGTTACTATGCCATCGCGCCAAAGGGCGCAGGGGTCCCTTGAGTGAGCTGTCCACATTAGTGGGTAAATGGCGTGAAGACGGTGCACACCGCTAGTGTGTGGGCAGCGCCAAACGGGCGAAGCTTCTATGCGAGTTCACATGCCTCTTGTGTGTATAAAGGGTCAGACACCGATTAGAGCAGCAGATGGGGAGAATGAAGCTCCAGTGATTTTTTGGGGGCTGATTAAGGAGGTACTGAATTTGACCTTCAACTTGGGCACCTGGTTTAGGTTTAAGTGCTTCCTGTTCATGAAGCCTCGTCTACTTGTAACTATTCTCTGAGCCTGCTTCGAGGGTCAGAGCAGGGTCAGAGAATAGTTGCAAGTAGGCAACGAGGCGCGCTCAGGAAGCACTTACAGGGTTACAGCAGGTGCCCAAGTTGAAGTTAATTTCTTTGTAACCATTTTGTAAATGGTTACAAAGAAATTAGCTTCAACTTGGGCACCTGATGTAACCCTGTAAGTGCTTCCTGAGCAAAATTCGTCCCGCTCGCGAATTGGCGGATTTTGCAGCGATTTCGTGCGATTCGCAAAATTGTGGAAAATCTGAAATTCCGCGAGCGGAACGAATTTTCCACCCATACTTAGGTAAGAGAAGGAGGAAGTCTAGCCACATTAAGAAAGGGTCCATGCCCTTTAAGAGGAAGGGAAGTCCAAGCGCCACTAAAATGCTCAGACATCCAGGCACCTCTAAATGGTGAGAGATCTAAGCACCACAAAGGAGAATGGTGTTCCATGCGGTGCACAATTGAGAGGTGTCCAAGGTGGCACCACTGAATCATGTGACCCTAGGGGCACTCAGGAAACTTATTTGGGAGAGGAGAAACCCCACAGTGATGTGCCCTTAGACAAGTATGTGTTAGACCTTGAAAAGGGGGATTTTGACAGGGACTATCTCTTTACGGAAAATGAGATCCCTTCTACCTCCAAGGATGTAGCCAAAGTTCCTCTTGGAGAGGAGATGTTTTCGCCACACAAAATTAAGCATCCTACTAGTGCTGAATGGTGGCCCTTAACCATGTGGGCAAGTTTATGAAATGATGGATCAGGAATCCACTAGAGAAGGAAGTTCAGAATGTCCGAAATGCGGCATGCTCAGGGCCTGTTATCCATGATATGGTGTGCTTACCCTGAACTTGGACCCGTAGCTAATCACATTCTTCAATAAGATGGACAGAGACCACAGGAAGGAGCTTGAGAGGTCCCTCAAATCATGCCAGTACCGCCTCCTTGACGTGGTCACGCCCCTGACAAGGATTATCAACATGGCTGAAGAGGCGCATATCAACAAACTCTCATTAAATATACACCTCCTCAGGGGATGGAGCCAAGGGGATGTTGTTCTCCTCAGAAATGCAAATGCTGGACTGAATGCTGAGAGGTATACGGTAGTGCCGATGAAGATAAATCCCTAGCTTGGGGATCTAGAGGAGAAAGAAGCCTCCTTAAACCCCGAGGGCCTTCTCCTCGGAAAGTAAGACGCAACTTTAACTGCCTCGACAAGGCCTAGATTAATATGCACTGAGTCTTCAGCCCAGGTGTTTTTGGACAGGCTGGCAGAAGGGGACTTTCAGCGGGCCAGGGCAACTAATGCTCCCACTTCTTAAACTACAAACAAAGAGGCTTAGGCAGAGGCTATCAAGCTGGACCAACCCGGACCTTCTATCCCCAGAAAGCATGCTTCCATAGCACAAGAGGGGCTAGGTCACGATGACAAAGTTCAGCTTGTTACAAAGGTGAGTACAACAATTTCATCTTCGTCTTCTTCCATGGGAAGAGTGGAAGGCCGCCTCAGACTCTTTACCCCAGCCTGGGAAATAATTACACAGGATCCTTGGTTCTTAGAAACTGTCCAACGATACAGAATAGATTTTCTGAAGAAACTCGTCCAAGGTGACCCTCCAAGAGAGTTAAATCTGACCACAGATCAGCAGAAAGTAGTAGAAGAGGAGGTAAACTGCTGTATGTTGGAGAAGGGCGCCATTGGTTAAGAAGCTTTAGAGTGCAGAGGTTTTGTAAGTACACTCTTCCTAGTCGAGTAGAAAGACAACGGGTGAAGGCCTGTGTTAAACCTAAGAGATATGAACAGATTCATAGTCTACAGGCATTCATAGTCTACAGGGTTAAATCTGACCACAGATCAGCAGAAAGTAGTAGAAGAGGAGGTAAACTGCTGTATGTTGGAGAAGGGCGCCATTGGTTAAGAAGCTTTAGAGTGCAGAGGTTTTGTAAGTACACTCTTCCTAGTCGAGTAGAAAGACAACGGGTGAAGGCCTGTGTTAAACCTAAGAGATATGAACAGATTCATAGTCTACAGGCATTCATAGTCTACAGGGTTAAATCTGACCACAGATCAGCAGAAAGTAGTAGAAGAGGAGGTAAACTGCTGTATGTTGGAGAAGGGCGCCATTGGTTAAGAAGCTTTAGAGTGCAGAGGTTTTGTAAGTACACTCTTCCTAGTCGAGTAGAAAGACAACGGGTGAAGGCCTGTGTTAAACCTAAGAGATATGAACAGATTCATAGTCTACAGGCATTCATAGTCTACAGGATCCATCTTTTAAGATATATGTTGCTGAAGGAAGATTGGTTGGTGAAGCTGGACCTGAAAGATGACTAATTTACCATTTACATGGCGAGGGTGTGTCAACGTTAACTTAAATTTCTGGGGAGCAAGATGGAATCCGCCTGAGCTCACGCTGCTCGGCTGCTCACGCCGGATGCATTAACACTCGACTATCTGCCCTGCGCCTTTCACCGGGATGGTGGATCATCACGCACGCCAGTCCCATGGTGCAACAAGAACATCGAGGCTGCTTTCGCCCGGAGGGGGCTTCTCTCTGGAAGTACTTGGCTGCCCGAAATTTATTCATGCCGCCCGCACTGCTGGAAGACTTTGGGGCCGCAAACGCAGTCCGTCTGGATGGTAGCTGCTGTAGCGGTAATTCTTTGTCCCGCATCCCTCACAGCCTTCAACAAGGGCAACGGACTCCTGGACTATCGGATTTTATCCTTGAAGGGTCCACTAAAAGCCAGCAGAAGCATCATGAGTGCCCTGGGGGCACGCAGAGGCGCTAAACTAAAAACACCTACTGCCGCCAAAGACTCCAAGGATGCCGATTCTGCTGCCACAGAGGGAGCGCCTATAACCAAGCAGGAGGTCAGTGGGGACAAAAAAGTGGAGGGGAAACTGGTGGGCAAATCGGGGGGGGCTCTACCCAGAGACCCTAAAAACACTGAAACTGCTCACCCCCCCTGCAAATATTTTCCTGGGAATAAAAAAAACGCTGCCAAATCCCAGCAATAAACCCCCCCCCCTCCCATCAGTAACCCACCAGCAGGAAGGGCAAACCCAGGTGCACAACAAGTGGGGAGCACTGCAGAAAGTGATACCTAGTCCACCAGTTCAGAAACCGGCACGGCTGCGCTAACAGAGCCCACATGCAGTCAAGATGAGCTCCCCCAAGACCCTGCTTCAGCACACCCACACACTGATGCCACGATTTCTCTGATTCAGCCCGCCCCACAGTCACAGGTGTTAGACAATATACTCGGGGAAAATAGCCTTGGAATCGCGCTGACCACCTCTGACCCTGCCGAAGCAGGGACCAACAAAGTTATTCCAAACTTGGTGGTGCCCCCCGGCTCCCAAATTCCTTGGACCCCTGAAACAGGAGCGGAGGATTTCTATTCTGTCAGACAGTACTCCGACCTCCTCCAATGAGGACGGATCCGAGGAGGCCAGCGAAGGGGACAGCAAGGTCTCACACAAGCATACAGACACGGTTCAGCGTCCCAAAAAAACCATCAGCAAAAACAAACGCCGCAGCCAGTTTAAATGGGACTATTCCGACTCTCAAATGTCATAACCCCGGATGAAGACGAACTAAACTCTACTCAGTGGGGAAGTACAAAAGCTTGCAAACAGACACCGCTGAACCCTCCCTAGCCTCCATCTTGGCCTCCATCAAGGATTTTCATGAAGAAGTTCGGGCGGACAGTCGTATCGTTAAGAATGCTGCAAAAAAGCTGCAGGGTGGGCTGAGGCGACTGAATAAAACCTGTGCTGACATCAGTGATCGGGTTAATATGGTGGAGGCACGAACCGAACACTTGGAAACAGAAGCCCTGGCCACCAAACAACAGGGGGAGTCCAATACAGCTTGTATGATAGATATGATGACAAAGATGGAGGAACAGGAGAATCGTCAGCGCCGGAACAACCTCCGTCTACTAGGTATTCTGGAGGGGAAGCAGGGGGACGACCCCAGACGCTTCATAGTTAAACTACTACAGGACTCCTTCTCTGATCATCCGGGCTGGGACTGAGATCATGAAGTACAGGGGGCACACCGGTTCCCTTTTCACCAGAAGCGACAACATAACAGTGGCAATCCAGCAGGAGGGCAACCTAGGGTCTTCCTAGTTTACTTCGGAAATTTCCTCCTCAGACAGATGATCTATGATCAGGCCCGCTTCAACTCAAAAAAAGGAGCCAACGGGATAGCTTTCTTCGCCAAACCAGACTTTTGCCATCAGACTGATGAACGAAGATGGCGTATGAGGCAGCTAATCTCCCCTTTTCAACAGCAGGGTGCGGAAGTGTATCTTATGAATCCTTTGAGGCTCAAAGTAATCTCCAACGAAAGCACCAAGGTTTTCCTCTCCGAGATTAAAGCTGGGGAGTTTCTGGAGGAATTGAAATCCAGGAAGAAATAATACATACCCAATCTGTCTGTTGCAAAAAACCAGTCCTGAGCCACGCACCCATTGACTCTATTTGACTTTATTTGACTTTATCTGACACTTTTTCTGTTTCCCTCACGCGGTCTATTTTTCTTGTATGCTATCTTTGCACCACCTCACATTACACAGAGCACAGCAGAAAAAAAAGCGGGCACATGGCCGAAATATAAACTAGAGCATAAGTTTCTTTCACTCCGGCGTGGCTGGCAGTCGGGGCTCAAGATGATTACCATCACTCAGGCTTTGCCTGTTTGCTCAAAGAAGGGGGGGAGGCGGGAGGGATGGGAAAGGCACCTCAATAGGAAAGTTTGGCACAGAAAATTTAAGCACTAGTTTTTTAATCTTCTTCACACATACCCATGCAGACCTAAAAGATACCTGTTATGATATAGGACGAGATATTAGGAGTCTGTTGTATTATTGATCTTCTGTTTCTTTGTTTTCCTTTAAATGGCTAAGCTAGATACATTAAGAATTGTCTCTGTCAATATATGTGGGTTAAATGACCGCTCGAAAAGGCAAAATGTGGCACAGGGGCTTCGATCTTTGGGAGGGGACATTAACTGCATACAGGAAACTCACATTGAGGGTTCCCAGAAGCACCTATTAGACTCCTTGGGGTTCATAGTCTTGGGGGCCACCACACAGGGCTCTAAAACAAGGAGGGTTGGAATCCTGGCTGAGAGAAGACTCCCCATCGCATCACCCCGGGTCAAGGCTGATTCTCTAGGCAGATGGGTGATTACTGAGTGCCATATCTCTAACAACCCCCCCTTTACCCTCTGCTCAATCTACGGAAGCAATGCAGATGATCCAGGAGTCATCAACTTGGTCTCAGGAGAACTAGCACACTGGCCTACCCCCATTGTCCTATGCGGCGATCTTAATCTACATTAGCCTTCCAACTGGGATACTGAAAGCCACTGGAAATACAAGGGTAGGAAGACCTTGGTTTATCAGGCTTTGACAGACCTTGCACAGATGCACAGCTTAAGAGATTGTTGGGCTAGATTGTATCCCTCCCAGCCTGGTCACACCTTTTTCTCTGCCCCACACCACACCCTTGTCAGGCAAGACTACTTTTTTCTCTCATCTTCAATCATTAATAACTGTACTATCGATATGGCCCCACGCTTTATGTCTGATCACAATCCTCTTATCAATTACATCAGAGGATTGGGCAAACCTAGAGAGGCTTCCACCTGGAGCTTTGAAAAAGCTCTGTTACAGGACCCATCATGTAAGACACATATGCAAGTTTGGTTACAGGAGTTTTTAGATTTTAACATTGGCTCTGCCTCCCTTATGACAGTTTGGGACACGCTAAAAGCAGGGATTAGGGGCGAGACCCTTGGATTTTCTGTGCATAAAAATAAAAAAGAGAAGACGGTGATAAGTAACTTACAGGGGAAGCTAAAGATAGCTGAAACTAAACCAACCCATTGTATTCAAGTAGGTCCAGAAGGAGGTAGTGCTGGCCAGAGCCGAAATGAGGGCAATTTTTGCTGAGAAGACCGCTGCAAAATGAGCTAGCTCCCGGGAGAAAAACTATGAGTGTAGTGATAGTATTGGGCATCATTTGGCTGTTAGGACCAGGCAACAGGCTTCCTGCAGCGAGATACATACAATTAAACTCCCATCAGGAAGTGAGACTAATGACACCGATCTCATACGAAAGGGATTCCAGGATTTCTATTCCAAACTTTACACCGAGGAGAACCCTGGTCCAAATGACCTAATTTCAAGCGAGACTACCAGCTATCTTAGTGAGATCGATCTCAGATCTCTTTTCTCAGATAATAGGGAAATACTAGACTTAACCCCCACATGGGATGAGATACTGGAATCCCTAAACAGCCTCCCTGATGGGAAATCTACTGGGCTGGATGGCATCCCAGTGGAGTTCTATAAGACCTTTGCCCCACAAATTAAAATAATCCTTACAGAAGTAATGATCTCTATATTCAACGGGTCGCTACCCCCGGCATTCTGGTCCATGGCCAGAATAGCTATTTTTCCTAAAAAGGATAAATCCCCACTAGAGATGAGCTCCTACCGACCTTTTACACTCATCAATTGCGATTCAAAAATCTTCTCCAAAATATTAGCTAATAGAATCTCCTCAGTGGTTGAATCCTTGGTTTCAGAGTGGCAGCACAGGTTTATCCCAAAGAAAGGAACAACTGAGCATGTTAGACGAGCTATCACTCTTTTTGACGCCGCACAGGCCGCCGGAGACCCGATGTCACTTACACTCTTGGACGCTGAGAAAGCCTTTGATCGGGTCTGGCTATTTCTGTGGGCAGTCATGAGTAGGATGGGCTTTGGGCCAAAGATCATACAGGCGGTACAAGCTCTCTACGTAAAACCAATAGACTTTAATGGACAACTAACTGGGCAATTTGAGATCTCCCGGGGCACCAGACAGGGGTGCCCTAGCTCCCCTCTACTGTTTGCTCTCTATTTGGATCCCTTCATCAAACAAATAGAGAGAAATACCGAGATTTCCCCAGTCAACTTTCAAGGTATCCCCACCAAGATCATAGCCTACGCCGGCGATCTGGCTATCACCTCACCTGATCCCTCAAACGCCATAGCGGCTCTTGAAAATGAAGCACAAAAGTTCGGGAGGCTCTCTGGCTATGCCCTGAACCAGAACAAAACTCAAATAATAACAAAGAGCCAAATATCCTGGACTGACTACAGGGTGGTTTCTAAGGCCAAGTATCTAGGAGTCTCCATCTCTTCAAATCTAGATGAGATTGTCACAGACAATTTAGCTCCACTGGCCACACATACTAGGAAGGCTCTGAAACAAATGAACAACCTATACCTGTAGGAAGGTGGATATCTGACTATGGTTACCCCCAAACTTTTTTGCCTGGTGTTTAGCTGGTTTTTGACATAGTTGGCCTGGGATCCTGCTATTCAGGGCCCCAGGCTAATTGCTCTCTCCTTAAAATGGACTCCATGTACCTTAGGTACATACACAATTGGAATTGGTTCACCTTATTGGCCCCTGTAACAGTGTACCCAGGTACCCAGGGCATAGGTGTTTCCAAGGCCTACCAGGGGCTGCAGCATGTATTATGCCACCCCTGGCCTGGCCTCCATATTTTGACACAACTGGCTGATCACTCAGCTGGGGTAAGTCGGTGTAACCACACCTTACTTAGGTGTAGTATGCCTATACCTAACCTAAAATGGACACATATGTTCCTATCAGTCACTCCTATGGAAGGCCTCATCAATCCTGGAGGCAGAGTGCTTGGAAATATGTGAGATGGTGCTCTGGCATGAGCTGAGCCTGTCTGCAGCTTTCGGAACCATGTCCATTAGCTGTTTCATGATACTGCCATACCATATACTCTTAAGTGCATTATGAACCTCGCGGTTAAATGCTATCTTGGGTTTGGCTTTATCAAAACATGTCGAGTAAGGTGTCATACGAATTGGAATACTACCCCCTCGCCAGTTCTGGCGACGGGGGTAGCATTCCACCCTTCTAGAGGGACACGACATGTACCTAGCCTGAACCCCGGTTAAAGTTAAACAGAGCCTCAGCATCACAAAATGGATGCTGCCACCACAGACACAAGTCTGACCTCCTGCTGCTGGGAGTCCTTCCAGCGAGGGCAGCTTGGACAAAGGGTTTCCTGCCTGGAAGGTGCTAGCACCACTCCAGACAGGATTTTGTGTATTGGGTAGGACAGGGCTGAATAGAATCAGACATGCCTGGGGCACACAAGGTGTCCTTGTGCATAGGCCAGTTCAAACCGGTGCTGGGGCTTTCCAGCCCCAGTCCTGGCGCGAAACTGGACAAAGGAAAGGGGGTGTAACCACCCCCCTTCCTGTGTAGTGTAGTTCCTATTATCCCAATAGGCTCTGCGCATTGGAATAATATCTTCAATAGTATAGACCTAGGGCAGAGGTTAACTAGGTCTTCTACCGACGATATTAGACTTAAAGTTTTGTGTTTGCCAGCTAGCTCAGAGTTCACTAGAAACTTTCTCGAATAGGCAAGGAGGATTTTAACCTCCCTGGATAGACAAGAAGGGATTTAGTTTCTGACAACCATAGAACATGACAACTTTGCTCTCCCCTAATCAAGAGTGTATCTCTAGAGTTGTGTGAAAACAATAGACAACTTATTTTACTCAGTCAGTACGTGCATTCTTAGTTTCACCAGTTTGTAGAGAAATAAGAGATGGGCGTGGTTCAATAAAAGATGTTATTTATTGATCAGTCTCTTTTCTCATACAAGAGAAATGAATCGCTATTATTGCAGTAGTTACTTGTAGTTAAGTAAAGTGCATACAGTAGAGACAGAATTATAAAATAATACTGTAAAAGCATTGATATGGTTTCTGAGCCATATGATACTTTAAAATGGATAATATAGATACATACATATATACATTTGACTAATCGTACTCAACTGGTGCTTCTAACCACGCCTACCCCAATGTACCTGACCTAAGCCTAATACGTGGGCGGGAGTAGATAAGTAGTAGTTTAAGTTAAGTTTGTTTTGCCAAGGGACTGACTCGAGAATTCTCTGCAAGGGGTTATTCAGTCCTGTACCTGAGATCTAGAATGATGGAGGGCTGGTATCTCTTATCCCAGGTGTGGAAAAGTAAATTTTGCCATGTTCTGTGTCTCTACGTGTCATCCATCATATGTTATGTGTGCATGACCAATATGCATATGTTATTCCCCATGTCCGATTCAAGACGCAATTATAGTTGTGTCCTCCTCTAGTATGCCAGTTTCCAGTCCTCGTGAATACTACGAATATCAGGCCTATGTAAAGTAATGTTGCCACGTTTCTCAGTGTGCACGTTATTTCATTATAAAGTCCCCGTTTCCAGGCCTCAACAGGGCCCGGACATCAGATTCAGCTCCTGTCTCCTGAACCCTTGCTGAGGAGCGATCCAGCCCCCACCTGTATCCTCGACCTTTCACTTACTTCCTGCCTCGCAGTGCCCGGTGCAGCTTGGCTCTGCCTCTGAGTCTGCCAAGACTATGTTATGATTCCAGCTATCAGTTTAGTCCTCCTTCTCTGCATTCCTAAGCTACTGAACTACATCAATAGTTTCCGTCATTGTCTAGCCTATGCGGCTCCATGTTAAGAGAAATACTGTATTTAATGGTCATTTAATATTCTTCATCACGCACTATGTGTAGAATAAATGCATGCTCCAGTCTTAGAGTCAGTTAGCTTTTCCCCTCATGACTTCTAGTTTATATCAACATGTTCCCTAAACATCAGATACTAGATAGGGTTTAGGTACATGTCGCTCCGACCCTCCAGACTTTAGTCTCTGCTCCTAGCACAGAGTTCATAGCCCCCAGCTTCTCCTCGTAACACGTCATTGCCAATTTGCGCGCACCACCAGGTTAGAGGCCCCGGCTCCTTAGGTAGCCCCCTCCTATGTTTCCGCCCATTCATGACATATTCTGTTACGTTTGCATCACATGTCTGAGTTACACCTTCTTTTTACTCTTATCTTTCGCGACTGCTACGCGTCACGCCTTCTGCTCCACCCACTGCTACGCCTACTGCAATGTAATGCTATGTGTTTGCGTTATGTATATATGCTCATGTATTGTTATTAAAAGTCAGCGCGCTCATCCCAGACCCAGCCCCAGCAGCTGCTGGGCCCTGTCATCCTATTCCTATGCAGGTTGTCCTGTTCCTGTCCTTATGCTGTATTAAACCTGCAAAACTCCCACTACCTCGAATCTTGACTCTTATTTATTGAGCTATCTGTTATGATATACGTCTAGTCAAAAAGAGAGGTATTATTTATTTATTTACCACATAATGGCGCCCGAATAGGGACTTGCCCTTTCCCCACGCGTCGGTGAAGCCACGCCGACCCCCTGACCCTCTGCAGTCGTGACGGAACTCTTCTGCGCAGTGGCAGATATTTCTGCTCAAGTATCCCTCAGGCCCACGGAGGAGACGGAGGAGGCGGTCCAGCATCCAGACGAGACGGTGGAGGAACGCGGCGAGTCCCGACCAGAGCCCAAGCCAAGAGTCCAAGGTCCGAGGTATCCGGAGGTCCACCCGTAATTGAAGTCCGAAGTTCGTCGTCATCGTCGTAGCAGTGCAGTCCAGTCCGAGGCCTTCCGTTCTTGCTGCCCGGTGAGTACCGTTACTGGGGTGGTATCTAGACAGGGTCAATTTAATTGACTCTGGTCTGTGGGTTGGTGGTACACAGTCCCACAAACGAAGTGTCCACTTCGGTGGATGCGGGTCCTGACGTGTCTCTTTAAGAGACCGGTAAGTTTCGTACTGTTTCAGCAGTGCATCTAGTTTCTGTTCTAGTCAGTTCTGTTCTCGAGAAATTTCAAGTATTTCCAGGTAGTATTCTGTTCGAACTGTTGTTTTAAATGTTTTTTATGTATTCCAATGTCGTGGTATGAATGGGAAATAAGTATCGTGTTTATTGTGTATTGTATTGTGTCTAGATTACAGTTCAGTCATGCCCATATTTTCCAAGTTACGTCAGTTAAAAACTAGAAAGGGTCTGCTGGAAGCAGCAGTTCCCGTCCCGCCTAGGGACAGTCCAGGTCACTTTATGTATCAGAAGCATGGCATAAGCGCCATATTGTATCTAGATTTATGGGTAGAGTATACCAAACACTTAGAAGAAAAGTATAGATGGCCCGTATCGGGTACATGGGATGCCGAATGCATCATGCGAGTAGAAGAAGCATTATGGAAAAAGAAAGCCAGACAGTCACAGAAAGATGCCATCGAGTTATGGCGCAAAGAAGCTCATAAAAGAACTGAAAAAGAAATCAGAAAGACAGAACTAAGTAGAGAATCCCAAGAACGAGCCCAAGAAAGAGAATTAATCGAGATAGGTGAACGAGTTAGAACTGAGCAATCAGACAGACAGAGGAATGCCCTCATTAAGGGTATGTATCCTCTTCTTGCTGAGGGCTTGCCAAAAGCGACCCCGGAGGCATCCAGTAATTTCCCGCCACCGTTAGTTCCGACCAAGCTACGTCACAAACCGACCGCAGCTGATATTTTTATTTCGTCCTATCTGGACGACACAGTCCCCGAATATGCAAATCCTGTTCGCGCTCCGCCAGTCCCTGTAAATCAGGTAATTCCTGCTCCTCCAGACACCGGGGTGCCCTTAACAGCCCCCCCCGGGTCAGCCCGCCATACAAGTCCAGCCCACGTTACAATTACCGACCCTGCCAGGACGAAAAGCATCAGTTGATGATTCTAGTTTAGGGGCCGCAGGAGGAGGTCTTCCTCAAACCCCGCCGCCATACAAGCGTTTATCAGCACTCGAATTACATGCTCAAGCATCACAGCGTACTCCTAAAAGTAATAAGTCTGTTGCAGAGATCAGGCAAACCCTTGGCGAATGTGTCTATGACCCAGTTCCAGGCGAGTTTAATATGGTTTTATATTCCGTACGCGTAAGGAGAGTGACCGAGTATCTAGTCACCCTGCCGAATATGAAAGAAGATCTAGACAGGATATATCGTTTCATCCGTACAGGGGATGACCCACAAAGTATTAGTGATGCCATGTCTCAAAGGAAAGCCGAGATTCAGCGCATGATATTAAAGTTCTTAATTAACTGTCTAATAAGAGAACAGGATTACCCGTCTAAAGACCCGGAAGAAATGAAAACTCTAACAAAGTGGAGTGATAATATAGCCGAAGGAAAGCACAATACCATTGGTGCCATGGAAAGTATGTACAAGAAAATCCGTAGAGAGATAATAAAGATACACGAACAGCGTAAAGCAGCACAAGTAAGCGAGAAAGAAAGTACCTCTGATCCTGAAGAGGAAGACGACGAGAATACCGCCAGAATAGCGTATGTAGGAAAATCTAGATTTCCAGATCGCCATTTACGTCTAGAACACAAGTCTATTTTCCATCATACAGCACCAGAACAAGGTTCCCTAGAACAAGTATTTCAAGCTACCGATCACATTCTGAAATCACGAATCGGTTATAGTGAGTTAAGTACTATGCATGAACAGGAACTAGTCCGATCAGCAGTCAGATGGATTACTGATTCTACCACTTTTCCAGACGAAATAGTGGCACAAATGTTTCTGAAAATGCCCCCAGCCGAACAGCGACTGGTGGGTATGTATATGATCCAGCACCTCATTACTCTGTATGAGGGTCAGCACTCTGATCCAGGTCCGTTACACGATATCCTGAACAAGTTACTCCAGTATAGATGGAGAGGTCTAGGTACCGATTTAATTAGTGTCATTCTAGAACAGCGCCACAAATATAGAACATTCTTAAACCCGCATTTTGTTCATGTCTCACCCCCAGAAAGTAAATCATTCTACATAGACAGACAGAATCCGTTACGAGAAGTCCACCCAGTCAGAGGAGCGGGTGGCGAAATGCAGCGAGTGTTTGTATACACTCCAATCACAAAGATGGAACTCCTCGAAATGAAGAAATTAATTCCCTGTCATGACAAAGATCCAGCAGGGTTCCATAGAGAATTAAAAGACATGCTCCGTATGGGAGAATACACTTACCCAGATATCATTAAAATGTTAAAGGTCCTGTTGCCCGCAGGGGTGTATGAAAAGCTAAAGGAAAAAGAATGGGAGGTAGGAGAGAAAAAGATAGATTGGGCAGTCCTAGAAGCAGAAGATAAGATACGTGTACCAGGTACCGGTCTAGGAGAGAAATGTAAAGAATTACCAGAATTATTAATACAAGTTCTACCCAGGTTATTGACAACGAGAAAAGAAGACTGGGATGCAATCTCAGCCTGTAAACAGAAACAAGATGAAGATATTAGTGATTTTTATTCTAGGTTTGAAAAGTGCTTTAGTATCAACAGTGGTCTCAAGACAAGTAGTGAGTCATACCCTCACCTTTTCGTTACCAAATTAGTCGAGAATTCAAGTCCACCAATTAAAAACCGAGTTCTGAAAGTCGAAAGTACCTGGCAAGCAAATACTCCGTCCCAGATGCTCCAGATGCTCCAGTACCACCAGAATAGAATCAGGGAAGAGCAAGAACACGAGAGAAAACGTATGAAAGACACGAAAATGAAAGTACTAGTTGCACAATCTGTTCCTCAAGACAGTCAGAAGAGGGGTCCGAATCAAGTCAGTCATCCTGCAGCTCCCGTTAAAGGGAACTGCAATTATTGTAAACAGCCAGGTCATTTTATAAATGAGTGTGCAGTTCTGAAACACAACATAGCTACTGGTAAGACTAAAGAAAGACCACGTCCGCCTAGACAGGAACAAGTTTCACAGATTCCTCAGCCACAGAATGCACAACAGACAGTTACAGTACCGCAGCCTATTGCTGCAACACAGCATGTTACATCGCAGATGTACCAGTATGCACAGTCTGAGTATCCAGAGTACCAGCCATATTCATGAAACAGCCTAGAGAGGGAGGTAGGCTTGCCTCTCATCGAGATACCTGTAGATCAAGAAGGTCCCTATGTTCACAGTCAAGTATTAGGGAAAGACAGAAAGTTTTTGATTGATACAGGGGCAAGTAGGACCACAATTAGTCACGCCGAAGTTCCAGGGGCTCCGCTCTCAGGCTCAAGAAATGTTTCCCTTGGATTTTCAGGAAAACCCATTATAAATGAAATATCAAAGCCAGTTACTCTAGAAGTAGGTCCATTGTCCCGCACTACTGATCTGTTACTTACTAAGTCATGTCCAGAAAACCTATTAGGCATTAAGACACTGAAAGAGTTAGGTGCAGTTAAATGTTGTTCCCCAGAGGGAATACGTCTGTTCCTACGTGACTTTAAGGGTCACTATGTTTTACGAGATTTTGATCCTAGATTGTTTAATGTTCCGCGGCATCTATGGGCGCAAGGTCCAACTGATGTAGGTTACATGCAAATCACACCCTATCGTGTGACTCTCAAACCAGGTGTAGTGTTACCACGAATCAGGCAGTATAGATTGCCACCTGAGGCTGTAGCAGCCTTATCCAAAATTATAGACGAGCTCATGGCTCAAGGAGTAGTTGTAGAAACTGACTCCAATGTATGTAACTCTCCGATCATTCCAGTCATGAAACGTACTGATCCAAATGCACCCCCAGTATATCTATTAGTGATTGATTTACGGGAACTTAATAAATGTATTATTCCGCAGTACCCAGTTGTCCCAGATATCTCTTCCCTGTTAACTGCTATTGATTCCGAAGCCACGTTCTTCACTGTCATAGACCTCAAGAACGTATTTTTTAGTGTTCCCATCCATCCAGACAGCCAGTTTCTTTTCAGATTTTGTTTAAATGGAAGGAGCTATATGTTTACACGAGCTCCTCAAGGTTTCACAGAAAGCCCTAGTATTTACAGTCAAGCACTTAAGAGACAACTAGATAATATTCACATGCCAACTGACACTGCCCTGCTCCAGTATGTCGATGATCTACTGATCACAGCCCGTTCTGAACGTGCTTGCGAGCGAGCATCCCTGACGGTTCTGTATTTTCTAGCCGAGATGGGGCACAAGGTGTCCCCTTCGAAGCTTCAATTCTGTGTCCAGCAAGTGGTCTACTTAGGACACTTACTGTCCAAGAGGGGTAGGCAGTTGACACCAGACCGTATCCAGTTAATAGTGAGTCTTCCTCAGCCCAGGACCCAGAAGGAGGTACGTGCCTTTATCGGCCTTACTTCTTATTGTAGACAATGGATTCCTCAGTATGCATTTCTAGCCAAGCCACTGATACAGTTAACGACACAGGAGGCAGCCGTATCGACTGTCCTCCCTTGGACATCTGAACATACACTTAGTTTCAACGAGTTAAAGAAAGCTTTATGCCAAGCTCCAGTTCTAGCTATACCGAACTACAGTAAGCCTTTTACACTTTTCGTTACTGAACGTGAAGGTACAGCATTATCTGTTCTCACACAAGATCAAGCAGGACAATACAAGCCCTGTGCTTATTTTTCGAGCACACTAGATCCTGTAGCCCAGGCTCTGCCTGCGTGCCTCAAGTCAGTTGCAGCCACAGCACTAGCTATCAGACAAAGTGATTCCATAGTCTTAGGACATACCTTGACAGTACAAGTCCCACACTCCGTGGAAGTTCTTTTAAACCGAACACAAACACAGCACTTGACAATTGCACGTTTAACAGGTTATGAATTGACACTGTTCCAGCCACACATAGAAATCAGACGCTGCAACGTCCTGAACCCTGCTACATTGTTACCATCAGTTAGTTCAAATCCTGCCGCACACGACTGTGTGGAAGTAGTCAACATTACGACAAAGCCAAGACAAGACCTGACAGACATTCCGTTACCAGATCCTGACCTGACACTTTATGTGGATGGTTCATGTATGAGAACTAGTACAGGAGAACTAGTCGCCGCGTATGCAGTGACTACTGACACCGAAGTTATTGAAACACACCGTATTGACACTCTGTCCGCTCAAGCAGCAGAGCTAGTTGCTCTGACACGAGCCTGTATACATGCCAAGAACCTGAAAGTTAATGTTTACACAGATTCACGTTACGCATTTGGAGTTGTACACGACTTTGGAGTGCTCTGGCAGGAGAGAGGTTTCATGACTTCTCATGGAACCAAGATTCAGCATGGTTTCCTTATCCAAGCTCTGTTAGATGCAATACATTTACCGACATCTATCGCTATCATGAAATGCAAAGCACATACGAAAGTCACTGATATTATTTCCCAAGGTAATGATCTAGCAGATCGCACAGCCAAGCTTACAGCACAGACTCTAGACAGTCCAGTTAACATGACACACACTCCAGATCTGACTACATGTATGACAGTTAAGGACCCTACTCAAGATGTCATAGATATCCAGTTACATGCTACTCCCGATGAAACCAAGAAGTGGTCTGAACAAGGAGGGGTCCAGACAGATCAAGGATGGGTGACGAAGGGTAGGACCGCATGGTTTCTCCCCGACTCTATGGTTCAAGTCATCATTAATACCGCACATAGTCCAGCACATTTAGGAGAAAAAGCTATGTTAGACAGTATCCAGAACATTTGGTTCAACAAGCATTTACGAGCTGCAGCCAAGCAGAAAGTCCGTACCTGTATGATATGTTGTCAGTTTAATCCAGGTAAAAGTGTCCCGGTGGAACAAGGTGGATTCCAGCCCCCTGACCACCCTTTTGAAGTCCTCCAGATGGATTATATTCAGATGGAGCGATGTCGAGGTTTCAAGTATGTCCTTGTAGTTGTATGCGCTTTGTCCAGGTGGACAGAAGCATATCCAGTCCCAGATTACACAGCCGCGACCACTGCCAAGCAGTTGGTTCGTGAGTTCTTCCCCCGTTATGGACTCCCTAGAGTCGTATATTCTGATAACGGTCAGCCATTCTCATCTGAGTTGATGAAGCACGTTTCCCTGTTGTTAGGGTACCAGTGGAAGTTTCATTGTGTACGCCATCCTGAAGCAGCCGGTCTAGTCGAGAGACATAATCAGACTCTGAAAATTCGTATTGCCAAAATATGTAAAGATAAGGGTGTGGACTGGCTAGTAGCTCTGCCAGTCGCTTTGTTTTATATGCGCATGGTCGCACATTCCAGATCAGGTCTGTCCCCGTATGAGGTCGTATTCGGCCGCCCCCCTAACATGTGGGGTACTCCTAGACCCCGAAGTATTACTGATGTTTCATGTAATATGCTGACAGATTACCTAGCTTCCTTGATGTCTGCCCTCAACTCATGTCGTTCACAGGTTGCCGCCACATTTCCAGACAATACCGAGGTGGCACCGCATGAAATCGTTCCAGGTTCGATGGTGCTCGTACGTAACTTCGACAGATCAAGTCCGCTGGAACCACGTTGGAAGGAGCCCCGTCAGGTCCTCCTCACCACCCGTACAGCTGTGAAATTGGAAGGACGCCGCGGCTGGGTGCACCTTTCGCACGTCAAGAAATTCTACGGATTAAAGCCGGTCTCTAAGAACATTTCCCAGGATATCAAGACTTGTCAAAACATTGTTCCTAAGGACTGTCCCGCAAATGACATTGACACAACCCCTCCCCTGTTAGAGAAAACTCCGCAACAGGAGTATAAACAGAAATTAAGGTCTAGTAAAATAAGTCAGCCAGTTTGATTGTCTAAGTCCTCCCCTAGGTGAAACGGTTAGACTGTTTCTGACATGTATAAAATAGACCCCCATAGTGAGAGAGTTAGTCAAAACTCAATCCGATGTATCGTTTTTCTAAGTTTCATATTATTTCTCAGCCTTTTGATTTCCTGCACTAGTTACGCATTTTTCCTGTGTTTTCCAGTTCCTCATGTAAATAAGCCTTCTAATGTTACAGTAGAGCACACGTTTAGTGATCTGCCTCCTCACGAATATTCATACCGCCTCGCTATGCGTAACAATACATTTATCCGCATGTTACATTACTCACACCAGGCCAGCAATGCCACTAATTGTTGGGTGTGTGGTCGACTCCCCCCTTTCCAGACGTCAAAGGGAGTTCTGCCACTTTTTCCTTATCCTTTTTCACATAATGGTTCGTGTGGAGCATGGTCCACGTTAACGTCATCCTTAACAGATATGTCTTTTCTTAACAGCACATGTTTCCCAGACAAGCAAGGTTTCCCCCACAGAACAGGTTTGGATCTAGAAAATGAAGTGTATAATTTAGGTAACTATTCTTCGAATTTCATGGTCCTGAATGTTCAGTCTGATACTACTCCAGACTCACCTGCTATTTCAGTATTACCAGTCAAAGGCGAATTATGTGTCCGTAATTATGGTTCTGTACACGTAGGACATAGTGATTGTACTACTATTATCCAGTATAGTGACAGTGGGAAATCTATTTTTAAAGCTTCACGTCATTCTTATTTTGTTTGTGGTCAAACCGCATATGTTCGTCTGCCCCTCGATTGGGAGGGAACCTGTTACATTGCCTTCCTACTGCCACCTGTTTTCCTAGCCCCACCTGACTACCATAGGAATTCCTTCCTAGTACATACTAGACACAAGAGAAACCTCCCGATTGTCGATTATACTGAAACTGCTGCAGAGCAATTCATTGATATTGATAAAGGTGTTTTCCCTTATTTAGGTACAGTTGTAAACAGTAAGCTAATCCGTAGGTTAACAAGAACCCTTGAAGCTGTAGTAGATGAGACTGCCTCCGCTCTAGGTAACTTAACCGAAGAGCAATCCTTTATGAGAATTGTTGTGCTCCAGAATCGTCTCGTCCTTGACGTCATACTGGCCGATAGGGGCGGGGCCTGTAGACTCATCAGATCCAGTTGCTGCATTTTCATTCCAAATAACGCGCCGTCTGTTTATTCAGCTATAACCAGACTCCATAAAATTGCCCATCTGTTACACCAGGATCCAGGCACCTGGACATGGTCCGGTTGGTTCTGGAATATAATTTCTGCATGGGGATGGAAAGTCCTGTCCTTTCTAGGTATCGCAGTAGCGATCATATTCAGCTGCTGCCTCTGTATACAATGTGGCCCTGCGATTTGCGGCATGTGTGCTACCTCTTGTATTCCTAGTCCCAAGCCCCGTTCTAAATCCCGTTCCAAGACAATTCGAGATGAACAAATGGTACTGTATGAAATGATAGATGGTATCATGAATATTGATGTTTCCTGATGGAAACGTAGTGACAAGGAGGGAATGTGGAAAAGTAAATTTTGCCATGTTCTGTGTCTCTACGTGTCATCCATCATATGTTATGTGTGCATGACCAATATGCATATGTTATTCCCCATGTCCGATTCAAGACGCAATTATAGTTGTGTCCTCCTCTAGTATGCCAGTTTCCAGTCCTCGTGAATACTACGAATATCAGGCCTATGTAAAGTAATGTTGCCACGTTTCTCAGTGTGCACGTTATTTCATTATAAAGTCCCCGTTTCCAGGCCTCAACAGGGCCCGGACATCAGATTCAGCTCCTGTCTCCTGAACCCTTGCTGAGGAGCGATCCAGCCCCCACCTGTATCCTCGACCTTTCACTTACTTCCTGCCTCGCAGTGCCCGGTGCAGCTTGGCTCTGCCTCTGAGTCTGCCAAGACTATGTTATGATTCCAGCTATCAGTTTAGTCCTCCTTCTCTGCATTCCTAAGCTACTGAACTACATCAATAGTTTCCGTCATTGTCTAGCCTATGCGGCTCCATGTTAAGAGAAATACTGTATTTAATGGTCATTTAATATTCTTCATCACGCACTATGTGTAGAATAAATGCATGCTCCAGTCTTAGAGTCAGTTAGCTTTTCCCCTCATGACTTCTAGTTTATATCAACATGTTCCCTAAACATCAGATACTAGATAGGGTTTAGGTACATGTCGCTCCGA
This sequence comes from Lissotriton helveticus, assembly GCF_964261635.1. Classification (NCBI taxonomy): domain Eukaryota; kingdom Metazoa; phylum Chordata; class Amphibia; order Caudata; family Salamandridae; genus Lissotriton; species Lissotriton helveticus. Next base: position 1,765,841,720 of record NC_136065.1, read on the forward strand.
CCCTCCAGACTTTAGTCTCTGCTCCTAGCACAGAGTTCATAGCCCCCAGCTTCTCCTCGTAACACGTCATTGCCAATTTGCGCGCACCACCAGGTTAGAGGCCCCGGCTCCTTAGGTAGCCCCCTCCTATGTTTCCGCCCATTCATGACATATTCTGTTACGTTTGCATCACATGTCTGAGTTACACCTTCTTTTTACTCTTATCTTTCGCGACTGCTACGCGTCACGCCTTCTGCTCCACCCACTGCTACGCCTACTGCAATGTAATGCTATGTGTTTGCGTTATGTATATATGCTCATGTATTGTTATTAAAAGTCAGCGCGCTCATCCCAGACCCAGCCCCAGCAGCTGCTGGGCCCTGTCATCCTATTCCTATGCAGGTTGTCCTGTTCCTGTCCTTATGCTGTATTAAACCTGCAAAACTCCCACTACCTCGAATCTTGACTCTTATTTATTGAGCTATCTGTTATGATATACGTCTAGTCAAAAAGAGAGGTATTATTTATTTATTTACCACACAGGTCTTGATATTCCAGCTGCCTGCGAGGGCTGCTTGGAAGCGCCGGAGCTGGATTTCTCGGCAGGAGAAAGGCAGCGTCTCGTTCTCAGCGCGTCAGGAAGGCGGGGCAGCGTCTGTGGGCTTCGCTCTCTGCTGGGCTCCTCAGCACGTCTCGCTGCTCCGATCTCGTCACCACCGCATGTGTTTGCTTAAGGCAATGTCGGTAATATTTATACCTGAAAGGTGCCGAGATTGACGTAAGGATGGACATATATACGTCAATAAGGATGTCATATGAACGGGCTCGTTCGCACATTCTTTTGCTGAAGTTCTCGGTGAAATCAAAACAATGGTTATGGGAATTTCCCAGGTCGCTTTAGGTTTGATTTGTTTTGAGAACTCCGTATGCCTTATCAGGGGCTGGAGGAATATCGCTTGTCTAATTAGATGGCATGCGTTATGACCTAATCAGATAACGCGCTTCTGTGCCGTGGTGTGGCTTAATCAGATAACGGTTTTTGCACCGTTGGATGGCTGCTTGTTAATTATTAACCAAACCAGGGTCAGGAATAGGGGAATCGATACAGTACCTATAGGAATACATCACACCCACTCCACGTAGACTATGTCCATAATTACGAATCTAGGCATAGTGAATATCAGTAGCGTTTGTGTATACCGTACCACCCCAAAAATACATTTATATGCATTCCGGAAATTGGATTTTATAGAATATATGAAACACAATCACATATACTGTCACGTATACTATATGCACAAGCAGTCTAATAATGCTAAACATATAACGCATATTTCTAAATTCAGCATGAATAAATGCGAAAATTACACATGAAATGGCTCTAAATACAGAAAAAAAAGTGCGAGACCATTTCATCACAATCATAAAGTTATGTATAAAAGTGCTAGAGGATAGCGAATGTCTCGTGACTACCTAAAATAGAAATTTAGTTCTCTAAGAATAATGTCTACTTTAAGCAGAAGATAAGTGTCCCAAAAAATCGTAAATATTTTGGAATTGGGGAAAAGTTCTTCATATCGCTTTTCTTTAAAAAGTTGAAGGCCAAATTCAGCATGTAGGGAACTCCGAGTGCCAATTTGCTCAAAGTTATTCCTGCTGTTCTGGTGAAAACATCATATCATTTAGACTGTTGAAAAAACTGTCAACAGCTTCTTGCGTAAGTTCCACTAATTCGGAAAAAGTTGTTACCATGCATTCATGAGCTTGAGCATGATTGCCTCCATTGATGTTTTGATCAGCATAGCTGACTGAAGGTCGTACCTGATCGATGCTGCTTTCATCTTGTACTTCACTACCCCTCAATCGTAGTGGTGAAGACTCCACGAATGCCGTCATCAGGATTGGTAGCCGCTGGGGACAGCACAATGCATGAGCCGTTACCGGACCCAACAAGGTATCTGCGTCCATTGGCACATCCGATTGTAGTGCCAGACAGGTGTCCAACACGCATTCTTCGCCGCATAGCAAGCATCTTAATACAGTCATAACACAACTTTGCCACATTGGTCTAAATGAAAGAAACCAAGTCATGTTCAGGTCTCTAAGCCGGGATAGTCCAAGGATTTTAGTTACCCGGTCCCGGTAGCCAATGCCTAGGATCATTTCTTCCCTTGTCGCAGGTGTTTTGTCTGTGACACGGTTTGCCATAGCGAAATAACAGGATCAAAAATAGAATACCCGCTACTAGTCCTAAAAGGAGAGGAAGTCCGCCAAAAATGGAATGGACAAAGTCTGGAAAAATACCCAGGATGGCTTTGAATGGAGTTAAAGCACCCGAAAACACTGCTTTAAATACACTGGAGATACCAGCGGTATCAGAAATATTTAAGATTTCGTTCAGTATTTCTGCGAAATGTATGGGGGAATTAGTTGATAACAATGAATGAATCTCTTCTGTTGTCCTTGCAACTTGGAGATCATACGTTTCTTGATGACGTGAGCCCCGTCGGCGTCTGTAGGAGCACAGTCTTCATTCTGCTTAAAGTATCTATTCGAATAGAAGCAATTTTCAAATCGGGCCATAACCTTGCCTCCCTGTCTGCAGAGTCGCTGGGGAACAATACATGTTCACAGCACATGACCTTCCTAGTCACACTTATGAGATAAGGTTTTCCGGGCAGCAAACTACAACATCTGCGATCTACTATTAGAATGTAACTCCCGTTCGAGAGTCTCCGAAAGAATGGTTCTATTCGTGTAGCAGGTGTGCCTAGCTGGTAACATGAAAGGTTATTTGAAGTCCCTTCACAGGCTCCGTGCAAACTAATACCCTGACACAGAAGTGTACCGCTCAGTGATCTTGCACAATTATCGCCACTGAGAAACACTTTCTGGCCTTTATTGCTGACACATTCGTGTGTATAGGGCAAGTTCCATATTGACTTAATGTACCCTTTACCCAACCTTTCATACTGGCCTGCCTGTATATATTTTTGGCAGAATTGAAACTGGAAAGTAGTTATCGGAATATTTATTATTCCATGTATTATCCATTCAATGACAGGTCGTTCTGACATTGTCAATGGTAATCTCTCAAGTTTTTCAATGCTCAGAATTGTATAGTCAGCACCCTTCTGTGCCAAACTGATTTGTTCATCAGTGAGATTAAAGATATTAAATAATGCCGTTGTGTTGATTAAACGCCAAGGCACACAGCCAGAACGCAAATTTTGTAACGTCCAGCCAAGCTGTACAATAGAACGCAATTGGGACTGACCGTGTTGTAACATCAGTAAGTCTTGCGATATTATATCGATTGCTGAAGACACAATGCTGTCCAGAGAATATATTCTGGAGGACAGAGTCATTAACCCATTGTCCACCACAGAAAGTGATTTTTCCAAATTAATACGGTCAATTTCCCGTATTTTTTCTGCTGTCTCAATTTGAGTTACTTTCCAAACTTCGTTATAAGCTGCATATATAGAGGCCGCTATGAAACGTTTTTGACGCTGTTTGCGTGGTCCCAATATGAAATCACGCAAGTCAGCACCTTCTATAAGTAAAGTTAGGTGTTGCTTAATTTCAGCCAGTGTGGACGTTTGTAGCCATTGAAGGCAGAGCTTGCCCACGCTGTAGGTGGTTACTATCCCTGGATGTTGTCTTTGGGAATATCTAGGGTCTGGCCTAGTCAATGTGAACCCCTGTTCTTTGTTCAGGAATCTGTCTTGACAGTTATTTGTATCTGTGGGCCAGATCAACAATTTTTTCCATTCAGGATGTGTTCTGTTTTGGTTTAATATATGGTTTACGTCTATCTCAACATCTATAGAGCTATTACTGTTCACTGTTGGCTTTGGAATAGACGGTTTGTTCAAATCTTTGATTTTGGCTAAGCCAAGACAGGTAGTTTGTTGAATAGTGTCGTTCAAAAATATAATTTGTTCTGGGATCATGCAGGCTCTAAACAATGATTCTATACCTTGTACTTGCCAATCTCTTGTACCCCAAACAGTTTTTGCTTCAATATTATTGTTCCAGAAATCAAACCCAAATGTATTCATTTGTTCAAAGAATGAATCGGAATATATCAATTTTGTGTTTGTAAGCATGGTCTTCATACCTGTCTTATTTGACAATTTGAAATAAAATGTTTCTGCATTACTTGTGTTAAACCCTGAAAAGTATGAATATTTATCATAAAATGTTTTTGAGCTATCTTTTGGAGGAGTCGCACAATGTTCCCATTGGTTATAATTTAAAAATTTCTAGGTTGAGCAGATTTATGTAGATAATGGTTACCATAATGGTTGTAGCAGAACATCTGATCATAATTAGACGAACCCTGCAAATAATCATGTTCTGTGAATTTAGCAGACATAACAAGATCAGACATCATATCATTGATACTTTCAAAGTCCCAATCATCCGCAAATGAGCTTGGTTTTACAAAGTCACTCAATGAGATCTTGAATTGGTGTGGATACTTCAGGATTTCAACCGGACCATAGATTTCATAATCAGTTTTGTCCCATGCTACACCGCCTGGTATAGGATTGGCTGTGAAGTTTACTGAAGAAAGTTCTCTTTTCTCGATGTGTGAAGATGTGTGTGGTTTAAGGACCAAGTTGATTTTCTGGCTTGCTGTGTCCATTTTAGCATATTTCCCCTCAATGAAATGTCCCAAACATAGTACTAGGATGAGCCAAAGAATGAGGATAAACGCACCGAAGGCCACCCAAAATTCAATCCATGGAGAGATCAGATAGGTTTCTTTCAGCTGTTGAAAAAGTTCCTTAGCTTTGTCTTTAAAAGTTTTTGTTGATGGCTGTTTCTTTGCTTCACTCAGGTCTTCAGATGAATCATCGAAGTTGATGAAGTAGCCGGATACTGTTCTGTCAATTGTTCCAATTGCTTTTGGATTTTGCTTTGTTTCATTAGCAAAGTCTGCAGTTACATCATCATAGGTTGTTGTTTCTTGATGAAAAGTTTTAATTTGGGTTTTAAGAGGTTCAAGTTCCATTGCTTTGTTGCATAGTCCTTGTTGATTCACTGTAGATTTCCCAAATGTGATCAGTCTTCCAGTTTGAGCCTCTGTATTCGTAGCAAACATTGGTGTTCTGCTACTTCTTGGGAGTCCACTTGGCCTACTGTTTGTTATCGGCCACATGATTGTGGTTTAACCAGGTCGATGGATATAACTCGGTTCTCCTTTTTACCAGCAAGGGGCGGTAGTACTACTGATCTTGTCCTGTTGACAGACAAGACAGGAACTGCTTTTCTGTAAGAAGGCCCAAATTCCTTCTTTACCGCGATCTTTTCTCTGACTAGATCCCCGACTTTTGGGATCCAGACAGGTCTTGCTGGGACTGGTGGTTTCTCTTCAGTGGTTGTTGGCTGTTGTTTCAACTTTATGTTGCTCAGGTCTTTTCTTGTTTCATTTAAGTCCTGCAAAATAGCCAAACGATCTTTGATATCAAAGCTTTTGTCTTTAACCACTGAAGTCTGACTATCAAGATCTTGGATTATCATTCTAGTCCCGAACAATAGTTTGTACGGACTGAACCCTTTCAGAGAATTCCTTGGCAGGTTATTTAGACTACGTTGGACACTTATTAGATGTTTGACCCACCCAGCTCCCGAACCTAATACCTTTTCCGTTATAGATTGCTTTATGTCTTGGTTTTTTCTTTACACCATCCCGTATCCCTCAGGAAGGAAGTGAGAAGAGTCCCGCTATGCAATGCTCATTTGGCCATGTTTCCCCATAAGCTTGAGGGCTAAAGGGAATACATTAGTCAAAACGTAGCATGCTCCTAGCGTATATGCCATTATAGACTCGCAAATCTTTGTATAACAGTCCAGACGTCAGCCGAGCGCTGGGGTCTACATTATAAGTGAAAATTAGTCTTTTTATGTTAATATAACGATTTTTCGTGATGGGTACTTTCTTATTGTTGTTCTTTTTCTGGAGTGAAGTGCCATGGTAATAGTCCTTCTCGCTCGCAACTGTGATCTCTATTGCAGTCTGGGCAGTTTTTTACAAAAATGTGATGATGCAGGCTCATGCCTGGCCACCAGTACACTGATTGTAATTCCTCCAGAGAATCTTTTAGCTTAAGGTGTCTGAGACCCTCACCCATATGTGCGACTGCTATTAACAAGCCTCTCCTGTCCGTGTTTGGAATCACTCTATCCCCCACTCCAGGGATTCGAGCAAAAGGAACGGAGTTTGCATCGATTATGTATGTATAATTGAGTGGATAATTGATCGGTAGTGCTGAACCGTCGCCTTTTGATGACGTTTTCACCGCCAGCACAGTTTCACCGTCAATGTGTTTTACTGCACGCTTTTTTGTAGCTACGGAAGCCGGTTTAGTTGCTACCGCTGTGGCTGTCTCAGCAAATGTATTCCCTGCAACGTGAACGCCATCACGCTGATGACTCAGTGAATGTATCACGTGAGTTTTTGGTAGTTCTTTCTGTAAAAGAACTATTTGTTCCCAAAGCATTTTATGTTTGATTGTGCCACCTTTTGCATCTTTAAAACCATTCTGAACCCAGATCTGCAAGTATTCATTGTAAGATTGGACGCAGTAATACGAATCGCACACAATAAGTGTGGGGAATTCTCGATCGGTATTTTCAAGCGCCATCTTGAATGCCAGTAGTTCTGCTCTTTGAGCTGTACAGTCTCCTAGAGATTGCGTTTTAGTGACCACAGGTTCAAATTTTCCTTCGTGCCAGCGACCTTTAACAATCGCGCACGCAGCACTGTAGGCTTGCTTACCCCCCACTGCGGGTTGTGCTGATCCGTCTGTATATATTAATCAGCCGTAGTCTTCTAGAGGCAGAATTTCGGTCGGCGGAGGACATTCGAATTCATATTGGAGAAATTCTTGTGTTTTTAAATTGGGATCAAATTCGTATACCACGTCTGTTGCAGCAAGAGAGTTAGCCCACTGTATCCATCTTGGATGGAGTGCTTTAGCATTCGGAATGCTTGCCTTGGTTACCGCCTCTAGAGCTGGTATCGGTGTCACGATGATTATTCGTTTACCTTGTGCTAGGGCCCGCTCCTTTGCTACAGCAGTCTGTACCGCGGTCAGAATTTTTTCCGTTGGGCTAAATTTCATTTCAGCTTTTGTGTACAAGTGTGATTTGTATGCTATTGGTACCTTCTCTCCCTCATTAGAGGTCAGGTATGTGAATCCGCATCTTCCTGGGATGACTCGAATCACAAGGTTGCGTGTGTTGTCCCGTGTTTGTAATTTTGTTTTAACTAACATATCTGTTTGTAAAGATCTCAAAATTTCTGTGTGTTTTTGAGTCCAATTGATTCTTTTAAAATCTGGTTTTATTAGATCATAGAGAGGTTTAATTCTCTCTGCATAATTTATAATGTAAGTTCTTACGAAATTCAGGAAGCCTAGAATTGATTGTAGGTTTTTTAGTGTTCTGGGTGCTTGGATTACAGCACATTTCTCTAGGAAATTGTCAGCCAGGCTTTTGCCTTCACTTGATAGTTCATATCCTAAAAACAGGACTGTTAGATGGGCAATTCTTGACTTTTTAAAGTTGAATTTGTAACCCTCTGCTGCGAACCCAAGTATTATGGTGTTCACTCTCTTCAAGTGAGTATCCAAGTCATCGTCTGTTAGATAGATGTCGTCGACATAAGATAATGCCTCGTCATCATATGTTTGTAGTAATTCTGTTACTCTCGCTGAGAATAATCCTGGGCTGTTCTTGAACCCCTGGGGCAAACAACAGAAATTCTTTTGCGTGCCATTTATTGAGAACACCGTCAAATATCTGCTCTCTGGTGCTATATTTTGACAAAAGAATCCATTAGAAATGTCTAAGGTTGTTTTGTATTTTTTGCGCACTATGTAATTCATTAGTGCAGCACTATGCGAGTGTTGTACTGCAAATGTTTTGCAACATGAGTTAAGGTGTCTGTAGTCCAAAACAAGACGATATGAATTGTCTGGCTTGGAGACAGTAAACAAAGGGTTGTTCATTTGTGAGGTGCAAGTTTCAATCACCCCCTGGTATTCAAGTTGATCTAGGATCTCTTTTACCTGTTTTTTAGCTTCTTGCTTAATCGGGTACTGCCTCTGGGCAGTAGGTTGTGATTTTAACTGGATTTTGTGAGGAGGAGAGTCCTCATCCCATCCCACATGATTTTTATATAAGGCAGGGGCTTGAGCTACTGCTCACTTTCTTGCAAGTGTATATTTTTTATGAATTGGAATATGGTTTGAGAAGGCAGGCATAATTATTTCTTCGCCATGTGGGCACTCCCTGACAAACTCTGGAGGCCAGTCTTGTTCAGCTAGAAGGATGTCATAGCCCTTGGACAAATTATCCCAAAATAGTCCCCTTATTTTTCTAGTCTTATCCCCCTCTATACGCAATGTTATTTCATATATTTTATGAGGTTTGCTAACTCTGGTATCTGCAGTTTCCACCTGAATGTATTCATTCGTGTCCACTGTCTCTAGATGATTCATAAGGACTTTGTGAGCTATGCTCACTTCTGCTGCGCTGTCTAGCATTGTCTGAGCCCATTCTCCGTTTTTCAGCTGTGTCCTCAGTATTCTCGGCATTGTTGATTACTTTAATACTGGCTACCTTCTTTTTTGGAAATTGTAATTTTTTATTCAGATGAGCAGGTTCTTTGTCTTTGGACTTGACGTGCTCTTCCCTTTGTTCTGATCGTCCTCTTCTTTCCGATTTCTGCGAGGAAGTCTGAAAAGATTTAGAGGGACGTGTATCAATATCTTGATATCTATCAGGTTTCTTTATATTATCCCTATTTCTAAGTTGTATTTTTTCACAGAGGGCTCCCGTTGGGGAGACTTGCGTCCTTGGTCGGGAGATCTTTCTCTCTGCCAAGGAGACCTTCCTCTGGACTGGAATCTTTTTTCTTTAGGATTGGATTGTTTATTTCCATCCCAGCTCTTTTTTTGATTGTTTAAATTATTTTTTATAAATACCTTTTCAGGACTTTCAACTAGTTGGGGTTTCACCACCCAAACTATCTCTTCCTAGTTCTTCATAGAACATTTGCTGCTTCTCCCTTTATGTTGGCTAATAATATTGCCGAGACCTGCTTGAAATCTTTCAGTAATTTCATACCGAGAGTTAAGGCCGGTTCTGGACCGTATTCATCTTGAATCTGTTTTAGCACATCTGGTATTACTGACATGGATGGTACACCATGTGTTTTTGTGTAAATGGAAGCAAAGACTGTTCCCCAAGTGTCACAGTCCTCCACATGTGGTGCGATTCCCATTGGAAGACAGATAGTCAGAATCCTATGTTTCTCAACAGGGGTGGTATCTGGAAACACCGCCTCTATTTGAGTTATTTTTTGTGCTAGCCAGAAAGGAAGTTGTTCCCGTTTTGCGGGTACTTTACCTAGACAGGACTGTATGTTCTGAGGTGTAATTTTATTTGTGTTCCCCTGACGAGTGGTCAGCTGTGGAATTTTAATTGCTGGTTGGATTGTTGAAGTCCGCATTACATATTGGACTAATTGTCTATGTATTTTTATTAATTGTTTTAGCTGTGTTAAAAGCTCTGGTGCAGGCATTTCTTCAATGTCTGGATGTGGTGTATATCCGGCTAGGACCGGCCACGTTGCTCCTGGTCTACCTAGTGGACCGAGCCTGGTGATGTGATTATTATGTTTTAGGGCGCCATTAAACAAGAGCAGATGCTCTTGGAATTTCAGTGGTATTTCCACTTCCTCGAAAGGAGTGTACTCACTAGGAGGTTCCTCTATTTTGTAATAGTGGAAGTCCTTTGTTACAGCGTTTGCTGCTGGAAAGTTTATCCATGAATAGAATACCTCTGTCTGCCGATATTCGCGTGCCTCAATTACGAATATGACTGTACCACCTCTTGGTGTCAGTCCATTTTCTATAAGTTTTAAGGTTATAGATTTCCTTATGTTGACCGGGATGAGTATTGCATTTGGGTCATTTTCCAGCAGAGTATTGTCTGCTTCTAGGAGTTCAGCTGCTAGTCTAGCTGTCTCCCTTTCTTCTTCAGTTTCTGACATACTATTGTCAAGAAGATTATTTTATTTATTTGCAGATCAGGTTTCTATGGAAACAAAAATTAGATGCACAATATTTTGGAACAGTGTATCCTTCAACGTTGAATAAACCAAGAACCATACATAGGAGTTTCCTCCTGCGAGGTTTGGCGGATATGACCTTTCACCCACTCCAGACGTCTTTGGAGTATTATGGGAAAAAAGGGGTCTGTGTGAAAAAGCACGACTGAGTTACTCTAATGTCTTGCGTTAGTTTTATCGCCTATCCAAACGTTGGGCGCCATGTAGTGTAGTTCCTATTATCCCAATAGGCTCTGCGCATTGGAATAATATCTTCAATAGTATAGACCTAGGGCAGAGGTTAACTAGGTCTTCTACCGACGATATTAGACTTAAAGTTTTGTGTTTGCCAGCTAGCTCAGAGTTCACTAGAAACTTTCTTGAATAGGCAAGGAGGATTTTAACCTCCCTGGATAGACAAGAAGGGATTTAGTTTCTGACAACCATAGAACATGACAACTTTGCTCTCCCCTAATCAAGAGTGTATCTCTAGAGTCGTGTGAAAACAATAGACAACTTATTTTACTCAGTCAGTACGTGCATTCTTAGTTTCACCAGTTTGTAGAGAAATAAGAGATGGGCGTGGTTCAATAAAAGATGTTATTTATTGATCAGTCTCTTTTCTCATACAAGAGAAATGAATCGCTATTATTGCAATACTTGTAGTTAAGTAAAGTGCATACAGTAGAGACAGAATTATAAAATAATACTGTAAAAGCATTGATATGGTTTCTGAGCCATATGATACTTTAAAATGGATAAAATAGATACATACATATATACATTTGACTAATCGTACTCAACTGGTGCTTCTAACCACGCCTACCCCAATGTACCTGACCTAAGCCTAATACGTGGGCGGGAGTAGATAAGTAGTAGTTTAAGTTAAGTTTGTTTTGCCAAGGGACTGACTCGAGAATTCTCTGCAAGGGGTTATTCAGTTCTGTACCTGAGATCTAGATTGATGGAGGGCTGGTATCTCTTATCCCAGGTCTTGATATTCCAGCTGCCTGCGAGGGCTGCTTGGAAGCGCCGGAGCTGGATTTCTCGGCAGGAGAAAGGCAGCGTCTCGTTCTCAGCGCGTCAGGAAGGCGGGGCAGCGTCTGTGGGCTTCGCTCTCTGCTGGGCTCCTCAGCACGTCTCGCTGCTCCGATCTCGTCACCACCGCATGTGTTTGCTTAAGGCAATGTCGGTAATATTTATACCTGAAAGGCGCCGAGATTGACGTAAGGATGGACATATATACGTCAATAAGGATGTCATATGAACGGGCTCGTTCGCACATTCTTTTGCTTAAGTTCTCGGTGAAATCAAAACAATGGTTATGGGAATTTCCCAGGTCGCTGTAGGTTTGATTTGTTTTGAGAACTCCGTATGCCTTATCAGGGGCTGGAGGAATATCGCTTGTCTAATTAGATGGCATGCGTTATGACCTAATCAGATAACGCGCTTCTGTGCCGTGGTGTGGCTTAATCAGATAACGGTTTTTGCACCGTTGGATGGCTGCTAGTTAATTATTAACCAAACCAGGGTCAGGAATAGGGGAATCAATACAGTACCTATAGGAATACATCACACCTGGTTCCACCCAGAGGAGGGACCTAGTAGGTGATCTGGCCCCCCAGATTCGAATAAGAGTGGGAGCTGTGTCCTGAGACTTCAGATCATCCTGAATCAACTTGAAATACAGAAGAAGACTGGACTTCGACATTCTGCTGCACAGAAGACGGAAGAGAATCTCCCTTGTGGCCAAGGAGTGACCACCCTGTGAACACAGGCACCAACCAGCAACTCGACGTCTGCTTTGCCGCCGCCTCCCGCCGGAGCCCGAGCCCAGAGCCTGACAAGACCCAGACTCCCAGACTTCTCACAGCCCGATCCACAGTCCCTGCAAAGAAGGGACCCATGGAGGCACCGAGAGACGTGGGACCGGACCTCTTGAAAGACCCCCGAGAAGCTGACTGCGCAGCACCTGAGGCACCCTCGACGCTGTGCTTTGGGGTTTGAGAAGCCCCAACCTTGAGCAGCCCTTGCACCTAAGATCAGCCCCCCAGCATCTCCACGATCTGCGTGGGGGCCCTTTTGCACCGTGCCACTCGACGCGCCATCCCGGCCACTTGCCACGTGGCTAGCGGCCATCTTGGCGACGAAAACGACAAACTACACCGCTGGTCTGGTTGCTCCAGATTGGCCCTTGCTCCCCTGAAAAGGAGCACCCGCTCTGACCTTGCTGGTCCGAGTGAGAAGCTTGAATCACTTCCTGCGTGGCTTGCTTTAGCCAAAGCCTGTTTGCTCCAATCAAGTTGCCGACACCGCCATCAGCGAGAGCCTACGTGGGACAGCTCGTGACCGACTCCTGGACGTCCTTGACCTCTTCGTGTCCACGTGGCTGCAGAGACAATCTTCACGACATCACCTGTTTGCACCCGACATCGCCTGGTTCCTTCCTGGTTCCACGGTACCCACTGGCTAGTGACTTTGAACTTTGTCCCCTCTGCTTTCAGGTCTTCACCTCTTCAGATCCACCCTTGGATCCACCGGAACTCTTCATCTCGAGCCGCCTGCAGCATCTTCAGCTTCAAGCACCATCGACCTGCGTGACGAAACCCGACACTACTTCGACCCTGTGCACCCGCTTCCTGTGGGTGAGGTAACTCAGCAACGCCGGTGTTCCCACACTGGTATACACCTCTAGTGTCTGTGTCTAAAGTTTCATCCTTCTAGGTCACTCGGAAGGTTCCTTAATAACTAACTTTGTAACTTTTACGCACCATTGACATTGCATTGGTAAAGCGTGCACTTTCCGCACTGCACCGAGTCCCGCGGGCCTTTCCCGACTTCTTCACTGCTAGTCCCGAACAGCTCCAGCGATTCCCCAGGCCCTAGGCCTCTTCACTTTCCCCATAGTGGTTCTTATACCACTATTTTAGTATATGGTTTAGGTGGCCCCTAGGGCTCATCCATAATTGTGCAACTTTTGTGTATTTAAACTGTGTTTTGTTTTAACGCATTTGCTTCTGTGCTCATAAAGAGTATCAGGGATATTTGTAGAAATAAATCTATATATATTTTCAATATATATCTGTGTGGTGTCCTTTCATTTGGTATTCAAGAGATTGTGTATGGTAAAACAGCTTGCTTCACATGCCTTTACAGAGTTTAGCCTAAGACTGCCTAGTCCATGCTACCCCTAGGATAGCTTGTCTATAAGGTTGACTTTACAACCTGCACCATAAGGGTTGCTTGGCATGGTACAAGGTGATCACTAGAACTAGTGAGCATCATATACCAGGCCAACTTCTCACAATACCTAACCCTGGTTGGCAGATGTAATGTCATAAAGATGACATATTTTACTAAACTCTTATATTTCTTTCGAACAATACCTCTGGAATTTAGTAAGTCAAACCTGCAAAAATTCCAACAGATATTTACACAGTTTATTTGGTCATATTCTCAACCCAGGAGGGCATTAAGGCAATTATGTTTACCAAAAGAGCGAGGGGGTTGGTCTTTCCCTAATGTCACTCTTTAATACTGGGCTTCGGTGCTACAGTACAGCTCAGAATTGTTAAAAGAAGCTCCACCTCCTCATACACTAGGGCTCTTCTCGCCCTTTCAACTACTGTTGGGCGAACAATCCTGGGGCTGTTTACTTCGGGAAACCACCTACGGATACTATAAACGGGTGAAATGTAAGACACTACTGAACTCTTTTAAAATTTTCCGCAGTGTCCGTAGAATCTTTGGGCTGGGCAGATTTAATCAATATACTCCCACTCTGAATAATGACAGCCTGCCTGCCATCTTTGGCAGGGCTTATTTTTCAGACTGGCATAAGGCCGGCATATCGAAACTGGGAGATCTCATCACCTATGAAGAGGTAATACCCTTTTCTGACTTATCGGCCAAATATAACCTTAAGAATGAAGATGCCTTTAAATATCTTTCCGTCTCTGACTTTCTGTCTAGGAAAGCAGGGGGGGCCTCAGGATTCAGGGAAATTGATCTACTTAATACTGTACGTAAACCATCAACCCCTGGAATTGGCCTGTTATACAACATTATAAACAGACAGACCACTGACGACTTACAGAACATAGCTGAGAAATGGCACAACAAACTCACTTCTCCCAGCAGCACTTTCTTTAACTCACTCGCTTTGTCACAGAACATTTTAATCTCAGCCAAATTACAGGCACAACATTTCAAAACTATTTTTTTTCTGTATTTTACTCCCAGCAAGATTGCGAAGTGGGGATCTGGCCACGGTACTCTTTGCCCTAGATGCTCGGAATATGGGGCTAACTCCATTCATATTTTCTCCACATGTTTAAAGCTCTCCGGTACTCTAAACCGCATACAGGAATTTCTAAGGGAAGTCACAACTCAGCCTATAACATTAAATCCTACTATCATCATGCTGGGAACACAGACCGAGACCTCATGGCTGAAAAGAGATGGCCTAATTTTCATTGCAATGACAGTCTGGAGAATATGTGTGGCCTCTGCCTGGCTCGACCCCGAGCCCCCGTCATTCTCACAATGGCTAGCTAGATTTATCGCTACCTACCACCTAGAAATCGCTGTTTATGCCAGGAAGGGACAAAAAAGCCGGAAAAGGGGTCTTGAGGTGTGGGAAAATCTGACCTCCTGGCTGGCACAGTCAGGATAATTACCACTTCGCCCCTTTTTCTTTCTTTTGAACCTCTTCTTTCCAGCTGACTCCTGGTTCTCGAGTGCATTCTTTTATTTTTTCTGCTTCTCTACTTCTTCTTAGTCTACGTTTTTCTTTCCATGTAGCATGTCCTGCTGTGCCTTCTTTTCTGTAAAACCTATACGTAGCTTTTTTTTCATTGAGGGGTGGGGGAGGGGGGGTGGGCGTCTCAATGAATGTTCTTTGTATTTTCTTTGTACGTTGGCAAATAAAAAAACTTTAAAAAAAAAACAAAACAACGTTAACTTAAATTCACCTGTCGGGTCGACTTCACTAATTCTGTTCACTCCCCTTTGACCTCTCATCGGCACCATGATGCTTTGTCAAGGTAATGAGAGCTGTAGCTTCTGTCTCAGAGAGAGAGGCGTACGTATGGTCATCTATTTGGATGATATCCTCATGATGTCCTAATGCCAAACACCGGTTTTGAATGACTTGGAGATGATCATGTTCCTTCTGTAGAGTTTGAGATTCATAGTAAACAGGGGGGAATCCATTCTTACCCCCTCCAGGTCTCTAGAGTTCTTGGGCTTCATAACAAGTACAGTGAATGTCGTTCTGATTTTGCTCTTAAAGATGATTACCAACATTCGAAAAGAGATAAAGCATGTTCTCAAACAGGAAACAGGTTGAGCTTTTCTGTCTTCTTCTATTCAGACAATTTTTCCGGGTCCCTTACACTATCTTGCTTTGCAGAGGATAAAAGCAAAGGCCCTTCAGGGAGGATTGTGGTATGGGGACAAGGAGTTTCTAGTAAAGGTAGCCAAGTCATAGTTGAATTGGTGGTTGGTGAATTTGGAAGCCTGGAATGGGAGGGTGATCATTGGATGCTATCAGGCTTCATTCTGGAGTTGGTTGCGAGTCTAACAGATACTGGCTGATTGTAGTCACATGCAGAGAGGTCGCATCACATAAACTTTTTGGAGTTGACAGTGTCTATGCCCTCATTAGTTTCAAACATTGCTTTCAAGGCAGAGCAGTTTCATTAAAAATGGGTAAGGTCTGTGTGGTAGCATATAAATATCACTCAGGAGGAACAAGATCCTTAGAACTGGCCAAATTAGCCAAGAAACCTTGGTTTTGGTTCCCAGTCAGGCCCTGTCCAGAGGTCCACCTAATTCAAATCAGTACTGGCTCTGCTCCTCATGAGAACAGTTCATTTTCAACCTTGGTCATTTCACCCATTCACTTTGTGGCTCACTGTTTTTTTAGTTAAGAAATGTGAGACAATATGGTGTATCTTTTATGACCTTCTTCGGAAGGACGACTAAAGAACGAATTGATTGATTGAGACAAGTCAGCCCCCTCCGAATCTCACGCAACCCTGAACTTTCAATTCTGAATACAAATTGAAAAGTTAAACTGGCCCACACTGCACAATCCTGATAGCCCCGTGAAGTACCGCAGCACAAACTCCAGATAAACCATGGTAGTGCTAAAGCACAGACTCCAGATTGCCAAGAGCAGTGCTTCAACTCACACTCCAGACAGCCCAGAGCAGAGTCATAACACACACTCAAGACATCATGGAGGGGTGGTGCAGTGCTCACTATAAACATACTAGAGCCGTGCCCCAATACAGAATGTAGACGGCTCAGAGCAGTGCAGAGCTCACACTCCGGACCGCTCAAAGCAATGCAGCATGCAGAAGTACACAATACAGACATTCCAGAACAGAGCAGTATCACAAAATGTAGAAAGCCCATATAAGCAACAACGTACAATTGAGATAGCTCCAATCAGTCCCACAATGCATACAGCCCAGAGAAGTGCCATAAGGCACACTCCAGACATCCCTCTGAAGTGCCACTATTCTAGCCATCCCAGAGCAGTGCTGCAATGCACAATGCAAGCAGCCCAGAGCAGCAGTGCTACAGCAAACTGCAGAGAGCCGAGACCAAGTGTCTCAATACACAATAAAGGTAGCCTGGAGAAACACAGCAGCGCACCATGCAAACAGCTAAAATCAGTGCCACAAAAGACAATCCAGGCTGCCAAGTGCAGTGCTATAGTGTATGCTCCAGCCATCCCAAAGCAGTGACGCTTGCCCGACAGCACAGAGTAGTGCCAAAGCACACACTTATGACAGCCAAGAGCAGAGTTGCAATGCACAAACCAGACATCCAAGAGCAGCGGACTGCACTGACTCCAGACAGCCAACAGCAGTACTGGGTAAACATCACTTACAACGAAACTTTTACAACGCACTACCATTACAACGTGGTCATTACAACGCAAACCATTACAACGCATTGCGCTGGGGGGCGCTCTAGGATAGGGAATATATTTAATTTACTATCCAACACCTTCCCTACTATCCACGGGGACTGGAGTTGGAATAGTAAATTAAATAAATCACTATCCAGCGCCTAAAAGCACTATGCGTTGTAAAGGTTTGCGATGTAAAAACCGCGTTGCAAAGGCAGGCGTTGTAATAGCCTGCGTTGTAACGTCATATATCCACAGTACTGCATCAGACAGTGCTGGCAGCTCAGAACCTTGCTCCAACATGCTATGATAGCAATTCAACGCAGTGCTACAGTGAACTATCCAGACACTCCACAGTGGTACCCATGGCACCAGTAAGAGATACATGTGGCTCGACAGTGTCCATCCTCTATTTTCACAGAGTGGATGCTGCCCCCCCTTTTCAAAAAGTGGGGCCACAATGGCATAAGCCGAACTTGTCTCTGTACAGTTTTCTGACACGGGGTCACATTATGAAGCACCTATATGTTGTCTGCTTCCAGTTGCAAGCAGCATTTTGCAGGGTGTGGAGCTTTTTTATTTTCACCTCCAGCAGGGTCCAAGACAAAGGCCTAATTCAAAGGATCATCAGCCTTTCTTTGGTTCGAGTACATTGCTTTGTGGGAGCTATCTGGAACCTCACACCTAGATGCCATAGCAATGGAGGAGAAACAAAGGCATATGGCGTATTACTTCACAAGTACTCAAGAAAACTACAATTTGAAAGCAAGCTTTTGACTTTGTTCAATCACTTTATTAAAGAGGTATGCATGCACCACTGTAAGAAGGTCAGATGTATCGGACTGTACTAGTATTTTCACAAATAAATACCCATTTTTTAAATGTAATTCTTTTATAGCACTGTGTTGTAATAAAGAATTTCTCTGAAGCATGGTGAGTACAACCTTCTTTATTCTGTTATATACTCTCCGCAACTGACAGGCTTTCCAACATTCTATAGTGAACTCTAAAGGTACGTTCCTAGAGGGAGAAGGAGGCAGGGGATGGAGGAAGGTTCCAAGGGGGAAGAGAGGAAGATTACAACACATCTCCCTACGGAAGGGGAAGGAAAGGG
This sequence comes from Lissotriton helveticus, assembly GCF_964261635.1. NCBI lineage: Eukaryota > Metazoa > Chordata > Amphibia > Caudata > Salamandridae > Lissotriton > Lissotriton helveticus. Next base: position 1,765,859,867 of record NC_136065.1, read on the forward strand.
TGAGCCAGGAGGAAGCAGGATAGGAGGGGTGTAAGAAAAAAGGATACTGTGCAAGAAAACAATCCTTAACAATCTCAGTTACAAGGATACCCCTGAGACATAGAAAAGTGAGGAGTACACTGCTGCCAAATGGAGGAAAGATAACGACAGGGTTACATTATGATGAGGGCAATATGCACGTAGATCAGGGGATAATAGACTTGGCAATCAGATCTCTTCCCCTGATGGAAGTAAAAGGGGTTACTCCCGTTATCAAGTCGGAAAGTCGGAGGCGTGATATGCCCAAATGCCTTCTCTTAACGTTTTATCTACATCCATATTGTTAGTACAAGCTAGATGTGTGAGATTTTTGATCCAGGGAATTGACATCCGAATGGGGTCATTGTCCCCGTGGCCATGTAAAGTGGATTCCTCAAGCTTGGTGCCCAGCTCATTAATGAATGCCTTCATTTCCATGAATGAGAATCTGATACCATTGTTGGTGACTATGTAAGCTGGCACACCTTCACATGCGAATGAGTCTCTTAAAAAGTCGATGAGGGTGTTTGTTGAGACACATGGAACACACTTATATTTGATCTAGTGAGAAGTGTAGTCCATAAGAACTATCAAAAATCTCTTCAGGAACCCCAATTGTCCCGTGGGACCGATTATTTCCAAAGCCAACTTTGTCCATGGTCTCTGCTGTGGGATTATCTGGCAAGGTACAAATCTTCTCTGCAGGCCAAGTTTTAATACCATCAGTTCCTGATACAGCATGAAACATCTCAGGCACCCCCTTCTACTGGGGTTTTAGCATTTTGGTTTGTAATGATGTTCACTCCTCGGGGAGTTACAATGCAGGCAGTACTATTTACATTGTGGCCTATTCCGGAGAAGAAATCAGAATAAATGTTTAAATCACTGCTGGTTTCCTCCTCTCGCTCAGCTAGGAGGACTCGATCTTTATTATTTGGATCAAGCACAATCCCCAACTCTCTTTGATGATGCCAACCCAACAGATTGGCACCCTTGCTTACCATGTACACTTTGCCCCATGTAGTTCTCCCATTGAATTTAATACACACCATCATCATCCCCACTAATGGAATGTTCTCATCAGCATACCCTACAGCTGAAAAGTCAGGTTCAAGTATATTGAGACTGGAGGTGTCAAATATGTCATTTATGACATCAATGATAAATAAGGTTACAGGGGCACGCGAAGCAGCAAACACATCTATGGGCTTATTATTCCCCAATATGGTACATTTAGGATATTCAATAGACCTGTGGTCTTTGAAGTGCCCAAGAGAAATTTGAGAAGCTTGGCAGTCCCTAGCTCTTATTTTGAAAACAGACTTAGGGGCTAAGTCCCCTTCACTGTGCACTACTACCACTTGACTGTTCTCCATGTTTTTGCAAACTCTACCCAGGTGCCCCTTCTTGTTACATTTTACACATGTGACATTGTGGGCAGTGCAACTCACATCATTGGCAAGATGAATGCTGCTGCCACATCTATAGCATTTTTATCTTTCCTTTTCTCTGACCGAATGGTTATCCTTGACTTCTCCGGGTCTAACCTTGACTACCTCATTTTCAATGCAATTGTCCTGCGCATCTCTGCTGTTACAAACATTGGCAACAAGTTCATTGGGAGTCTTCATCTCTTTGATACACTGAACAGTGTGTTCACAGCTTCTTTTAAGGTAGGATTTTTTGCCAGGAGTTTTTCTTGAATACGGCTATTATTCGTACATCTGACTAGTTGGTCCCTGATAAGTGAGTCGGTGAGTACGCCAAAGTCACAAAGTTGAGTCAGGCCTCTGAGTGCTGCTGTGTAATTAATTACAGATTCCTGTTTACCTTGGATTCGGGTAAAGAACTTATGCCGCTCCAAGACTACGATTACCCAGTCACCAAAATGTGCTTCTGATTTTAAAAGGGTGACTTTAAACTCATCCGTATCCTCCTCATCCTCTTCTAGCTCCGGTTCAGGTAAGGTGTCATATATTCCTACATTGTATGCCTAGGTTATGCAGTAAGATGTGTTGTTTGCGAACTGCTGAATACCTCTCGCCACCTATGGCAATGAGGTATGAGGCAAATACATTTATCCATTCCTTCCAGTGAATTTCCAGTTCCCTGATTTCATTTAGGAATGGAGGAGGTTGGCTCATAGCTTGTCCAGCCATTGTGGTGGGGTAAGCTATCCTAGAAGGCTGCAACAGGAATTTCCGATAGCCGGATGGTGGCCACACAATACCTAGTTGCAACAGGAGTAGGGGCCTACTGCAGGGACCAGGAATGGGATTACTAAATTGATGACCTCAATGCGTAACAACTACAAGTAAGTTAAGTACAGACTCAAAGCATGCACAGTAGTAGTCCCTCTATTATACTCTAAATACACTCTAAATAAATGAAGCATGCAGGAAGACTTTGCTTGTAAAGCAGTACTCAGTAAGCATAATACTTTGGATACACTCTAAATAAATGAAGCATGCAGGAAGACTTTGCTTCTAAAGCAGTACTCGGTAAGCATAATACGACCTCAAGACTCAAAACATACATGGTAGTAGTCTCACTGTTAGACACTCTAATTAATTGAAGCATGGACAGAAACTTTGCTTGTGAAGCAGTGCAACCCAGACATATACAGCACAGCTATGAAGTAACTCTATATTAACTCGAGTAATGGAGGATGCGAATATATGAGGGGAAATTCAGAGAGACAGGGAGGGGTGGAGGTTATTCATTACAAATTAAGATTTCCATTGGTCCAATGATGAAGGTGTGCGTATCACCATGTATTGGTGCACACACCGTGCTTTGACCGAGGTGGAAAGTGTATATAGGCAGAAGAAGGTAGGGTAGAGTTGTACAGTACTTGAAATTCTCCCCAAGGAAACCATAACTGGGAGGAGTTGTACCCTTCAGTGTGTCACAGCCATGGATAATGAATATTTGGTATGCAGAGCAAGGTTGGTGTGTGTATCATGGCAGAGGTAGACACACAAGGATGATACAGGATTGTGGTCATGAAATGGTGAGTGTGTCTCCGTAGAAACTGCTGAGCGCCCAGAGGTAAAGGAGAAAATGATCTTACTTGGGAGGAGGAGGCTTCACATAGATTATGACTAAACTTGGCCGGAGCAGCTGTCCCCTGGATAAGACGATCGTAGGTATGAGCAGAACTGAAGTGGAAGAAATGTTGGATGACCTGACCGGTTCTATAGCTGCTGGTGCAACGGGAAACTGATGTGCTGCGCTCTGAGAGGAAACTGTCGTGCGACGCTCTGAGAGGAATGGGAGCTCTGTGAGGAAGTCTGGATGCAACGTGTATTACACTATATGGCAACCACTGGGAGGGCCTTGGAATGAAGTAGACTGTAGATCTGTAGCCAGTCGATGCCCAGCCGAAAACACAGCTGTGGCAAAGTGACAAACACTGGCTGGAGCGACGGAAGGAACTGCTGAAGCTGTCAGGAGGACTAGAAGGAAGCTGCCCGGCGCCGGTGAATACCTCAGCGAAAGGAGCCGTAAAGACCTGACTCCCCTCGAATGGAGAAGCAGAAGAACCCAGGAACGCTGCGACACAACCGGCACTGAGAGCACCCTGTCGCCGGAGCTGGGACACACCCCAAAGTACGCGGTGCAGTGCCAGAGACAGTAACAGTAGGAGCTGGGACACACCCTAGAAACCCCACGCAGCGCTCCATGGATAAGCGATGGTCCTGGAACACTGCTGGGCACTGCGGCAGACTCACGCAGCTCCCTGGGGATCAGCGATGGTCCTGAAACACTGCTGGGCTCTCATGCGAACTTCCTCACCGAGCGAGGAAATACACCTAAGGTCCCGCAAGCGGCAGGCAAATTACTGGCATGACCAAAGACCGCAGGAGCCTGAATCTCAGCAGATTCACAATGAGAGTCGATTGTGCAGGAATTGCTCCTCACAGAGGTAACTCTTCAATCAAGTCGGAATACTTACAGCACAGGTGTAACTCTTCCTCCTCACAGACACGGCAAAAACAGGAAGAAAACCTCGGGGGCAGATGCTGGAGTCTTCTTCACCTCTCAAGAGAGACGCCTCTCTGGAATCAGAACTGAAAATCACCAAACAGAAGTGCAGGAAGGAGAGAGCAATGAAAGGGGAGATGACAGAGATGGCCCCCTTCGCCAATTAGTCGCTAGTGTTGTAATAAATATTTTCTCTGAAGCAGGGTTAGTACAACCGTCTTTATTCTGTCATCCACTCTCTGCAACTGACAGGCTGTCCAACATTCTATAGTGAACTCTAGAGGAACATTCCAAGAGGAAGGAGGAGGCAGGGGAGGGAGGAATGTTCCAAGGGGGGAGAGAGGAAGATTACAACACACTGCTCATCACAATGTAGGGTGTCAGAGTGCTTTATATCACTCTCACACATTATACATTGACTTTTCATTGCCACACCTCACAAAGTGCATTTCGTTAAAATACAGAAATGTTTCACCATGGTATTTCAAATTATATCACTGCATTGACAGGCATTTAAAAAAAGTGATAGTTGAATTTAGTGTGAACTAAGAAACATTCATGCCTATCCTGCACTGACAACAATGCTATTAATAAACTAAGAGCCATGTGGATTGTCAATAGCGCCCTGTCTGTGATCTAGATTCTTATTGTACATTGAGAAACAATATAGTCATATATTGACTCAAACACAAGAAAAAGATTTGCCTAGGAACACACAATTTGGTCAACTGGGGAAGCTGGGATTGTTCCCAGGTGTTCTGCTTTCACGTTGTGTAATTCTGCCACTTAATGGAGATCATTGTACTTACCTTTTTTTTACATCAAAGGTTAATATTCGTCTTTAATTCATGGTGCATGAGGTTAGAGCGCGGGTGGAAGGCAGAAGCCCCATGCCATGTTCACTTATATGTGGCCTAGATTCTTATTATACATGGAGCAACACTATAATTGATTAAATTACTCAAAAAAACGTATTTGCCAAACACTCATAGGTAAGCTCCAGTTCAGCTTCCACTTATTGCTGTATGTTTGTGAAAGTGCATCAACTAATGCATGTATGCTACACTTGTGAACTTGAACCAATTGTTTTGCATTTGTATTTTTTTTTAGAGTTTTATATATCCCGAATTAGACCCGAGTATCAGAGCACTTTACATGAGCACCAGTTACGTTACTGATGGACACATTAATTTCTGTTAGGCACCGGGAGATTAAGTGATTTGCCCAGATCATAGAATAGTGAGTGTCCCTGTCGAGGCTTGTACCCGGTTCCCCAGCTCCGAGGTTTACCGCACTAGCCGTTAGGCCACATTCTCTCCCCTTAGTTAGTATCAAAGATTGGTATGCACTTATTTGCAAATTTATTTAAATTGTGTGCTCAGTTTTTTTCTCTCATCCATGCTGCAAATGTGCATGTTTACCTTCACTTAAGGGCTTTCTTGCATAATCCTGCTTGCTCCTCCATTATCAAACTATTTCATTTCGTGCTGAGGTTTCTATATCTATTAATCACGAACCAACAAATATGTAATAGGATCTCAAAAGGGAAAAGAGAGGGAGCACCTGGCCCAAATGGCATACCCCCAATCGTATTCAAACAAGAGCCAGAATATTGGGCCGCTGTCCTTAAACCAATGTTTGAAAATATATGGCAGGCTTCAACAATCCCACACTCATGGAGAGGAGCAATTATCTCTCCAATATTCAAAAAAGGAGACCGAAATGACCCAAGAAGCTACCGCCTCATAGCTCTACTCGACAATGAGGCAAAATACTATGCTGGCCTCTTACTTCAAGAGCTAACATCATGGGCGGATGAAAATTAAGCAATACCACTCAATCAAACAGGCTTTAAGAGAAACATGGGGACGACCACCAACATATTAGCCCTTTCACTTCTCATTGATACAACGCTAGAGGCAAAACAATCTTTATATCTGTGCTTTATCGACTACAGCTCCGCCTTCGACCACATAAATAGAAATCTCCTGTGGAAAAAACTAAAGAGAATGCAAATTCCTACAACACTGCTCAACCAACTAATTCTTCTGCACAGTGATACTTGGGTTCAGGTCAAATTAAGAGCAGGGGACTTCCTAACCAAGAAAATCCCAACTAGTACAGGAGTAAAGCAAGGATGCGTGTTAGCGCCAACTCTATTCAATCTCTTTATCGCCGAATTATCAACCACACTAAATGAAAACAACTCTCACACACCTAAACTAGGAGGTTTCCAGCTGTCCAACCTATCTTATGCGGACGACCTAGTGCTAATTAGCCGGACCCCAATAGGCCTACAGCGGCTCCTCGACATCACTCTGCAATACTCCAAACTAAACAAACTTAGCATCAACTATGACAAAACAAAAGTCATGTGCCTTAACCACTTGGGAGCTAGTAAACAAACCTCCCCAGTGCTGCGCTGTCCATTATCCGGTGCTGAACTGGACGTCCAGCGGTCGCACGCAGCACTGGGGAGGTAGTGCCCGTGACGACCGTTGGCCGACGGCAGCACTTAAGGGGTTAACCATTGCAAAAAGAAATCAACACACAGTTGGTTTATGGACGAAAAGAAATTGGAAATCACAAACAAATATCGCTATTTAGGAGTAATCATAGACAACAGGGGAAGTTTCAAACCACAACAAGAGGAACTAAAAAAGAGAGGCCTAATGACAGCTGTATCTTTAAGAAAGTTGAAAAACAAAATTGCTGGGCCAAACCTCTCCCCACTAATAAAGCTGATCCAAGCCAAACTGATCCCATCCATCACCTATGGAAGTGAAGCAATGAGAGGCAGGGACGCTGAAACAGTAAACGGAACAATAACAAGAGCGATGCGCATGATTCTTGGACTTCCGCGATATACCTCACCGGCGCAAATTCGACTCGAATTCGGGTTGGTAAAAGAAGAGATGTCGCGCAAGGGAGCTTACCTCAAAAGCTGGTACAAAATCAGTAGGGGAGAGGCAAATACCCTGAACGCACTACTCTGGAAAGAACTTCAAAGCAAAGACAATAGCCCAGCAAGGCTATTTTTGGAGGACTCGATAAAGCAATTGGGGGCACGACAACTGTGGGATCTTCAAGGGACCTTGGCAGGCTTTAAAAAACAGTAAATAATGTCATCAGAAAAGAATCTCTCTTACAGGATAAAGCCTCACTGGCGGAGCGAGCACACGGCTGGCTAACTGTACACACTTACAAAAAGCTTGCACCACAACCGTATCTTTTGACCAGCTTCACAAAAAAAACAAAAGAGGCATTCCTAAAACACCGACTAGGAGTACTGCCCTCCGCAGACCACATGGCCCCTTGGCTGCGACCTCCAAAACCAGCAAAATGCCGCGTGTGCGGGAACAATGAGGAAAACATCATACATCTCATTACGATCTGCAAGGCGCTGCAAACAGAGCGCAGGAACCTGCTGAGACCACTGTTCAACAAAAAAGGGATCAGGTCCTGCAGGCAAGCAGTTCTGGCTTGCTTTTCAGGCGATGAAGTCCAAATGGCCTCTCGACTGGTAAAATATATCAAAGCCGTAGAAGCCAGAATCAATATAAAGTAAGAACAAATGGACAAAGAAACCGTATCTTCCATACCCCTGGAGCATAAAACACTCGATCCACATAAAGGCACAGTTGACTAACTGGCATAAACACGGACAGAGCTCCCAAAAGGCTCGAGCATATGGGGACAAAGAACAGTATTCCTTTGAAAATGGAATGAGGTCCGCAACGCTCTACGAAATGGAAAAGAGGCTAAGTTAACCACAAGAAATCGCCCCAGAGGAACTGCAGCAATGCCTTAGTGACGGACAATCATTCACCCCAAAAAAACTTTCCTTCCTTTCTTTTAAACTTTAATTCTCAGTACTGTTTAAGCGAAGCTATCTTCCTTTTATTGGAGTTTTTAACTACTCACAAGAACTAACATTTAGGTTGCTACAGATATCTTCCATTTTTAATTGTTTTTATCGCTGCTGGTTTTTTGTAATGGTTTTTATTAACTCTACAATAAATATTACTTACTTACTTACTTACTTACATATCCGTCACACTACTATAAAAATGATTTCCAAATATTTGAAGTTACATACTTTACTTCCCACTTCCAATCACTAAATTGTGAAGAGCTGTTTTCCTTTGAAGGAAAAAAAGTTGTTTATTTATAGTTCTGGAAATTCGACAGCTTTGGATGTGTTACAGTTTGCCAAACTGATGCCCTGCCTGGCTATGACTTGTCTTATTGTTTGCACTTCTCACCCCTACCTACTGCAGCAATGTTGCAGAGTTTGCGATGTACTGTATCACAATACAATTACACAGGGTAGCTGGCAAGCTGAAGTAGTTCAGAGTTATGCTATATATGAAATAAAAGATAATGTGCTCACTTAGGGCTGTGTCCTTCAGGATGAGATTAAAGTTAATAGGCAATCCCACAGGTCAGTGTCACTGTGAACAAGTAGGCCTTCTCCAGTGCACCAAGTTGGCAGTGTAATATGTCTAGGATGTGCAAAGTTCTTATTAGCAAGCGTAGTCTGATGTTATTGTGATTACTCGTCGTAGTTTGTGGTGTTTCCCACTTTTTCCACATCTCTACAAATTGGGTAGTCTTACTATACAAACTAGAAATATTTAATTGTGAAGGCCAATATTCTCTTAAAAATGCTAGTTAGGACTAGATTTGCATGTATCATTTTCTTGTGCGGTAACGTACACTTATTACACTTATTTTGATGTTGAACTGATAGCTCTTATTGTGAAATTGATGTTCCATTCTTTGTGTGAAATTGATGTTCCATTCTTTGTGTGGGTATTCCGTGTTACTGATTCCAGGGCAAGCTGTCCCTCTGTTGCGCTAGTGAATGTTAGAGTGAGTTAGATACAGGTAACCCAACAAAAAGATTATGAGAACTAAGCATGGGCGGATTTTGCGAATTGGCAATCCGCGAACTTGCATATTTACGGATTCGCAATCTGCAAAATCCGCGAACTCTTGCGAATTTGCGGATTTTTTTTTGTGTTCGCAAGGGTTTCTTCCAGTTCGCGAGGGTAGTGTACCAGTTCGCAATTGCGAACTTACTTGTCGGCTCGCAACGGCCGCGACTATGTTGTTTCTACGTCTGGTTCATCATCACAGGTTCACAACACCCTCTGTTTCACCACTGCCACCCTCTGGTACACCCATGCCACCCTCTGGTACATCACTGCCACCCTCTGGTTGGTTTATCACTGTAGATTATGGGGGTGAAAAAAAGCAAGCACACCTGCCCTGCTTCAACTGACATGAATTAATTTGGGGTTGATTAATGTGTCACTGAATTTAAACTTCCAGTCTGGCTGGCACCTGCTTCCTTATCTGTAATTTGCTTTCTGTTGCAGTGCAATTTTTTTCACAGGACCTTTGTGGCCTACTTGTAGCTATTCTCTGAGCCTGCTGTGAGGGTCAGAGCAGGGTCTAACTCATAGAATAGTTGCAAGTAGGCAACTGAACTCTGAAGGGGCCCCTCAGGAAGCACTACAGGGAATGGTTACTAATGATAAGATTGAACTTTTGCACCTGCTGAGTGCTTTCAGTTTTGTCTGTAATTGCTTTCTGTTGCAGTGTAATTTTTTTAACAGGACCTTTGTTGTATACTTGTAGCTATTCTCTGAGCCTGCTGTGAGGGTCAGAGCAGGGTCATAGAATAGTTGCAAGTAGGCAAATGAACTCTGAAGGGGCCCCTCAGGAAGCGCTACAGGGAAAGGTTACTAATGATAAGATTGAACTTTTGCACCTGCTGAGTGCTTTCAGTTTTGCAAAAATCCAAATATCCAGCAGCATCCACAAAAAGTAACCCTTCCAGGTCAAGATCCAAATCAAAGTGACCAGCACATGAAGAAAGCACTGGGAGGAGCCTGCTGGACAGGAACAGGAAGTTGGAGACTGTGGGGCACTTCCTTCCTCCCCCCCCCCCCCAAAATGGACTCCTTGCAAAGAAAAAGTGCAGGCAAATGTCAACCTGAGGAGTTATTCTGATAAAAATCATAATTTTCAAGGTTTATGCTGCCTGCTGGTGGATTTCTTGTGCAAAATTGCAAATTTTGCAATCTCGCAATTGCGAGATTGTCGCTGCCCGCCGCATCTACGTGTTCGCAAGTGTTTACTCCCGCGAAATTGTATAGTATTCTAGTTGGCAAGTGCGACCAAGCAAAAAATCCGCTTCGCACGGATTTTACGAATTTTCGGCAAGTTCGCGAGAGTTCGCGGATTGCGAATTTGCTCAAAATCCGCAAGCGGAACGGATTTTACGCCCATGCTTAATGAGAACTGTGCACTGCTAAATATGGAGGTGACAACATTTTGGGGTGCAGAACCCCAAATGATTTCTTGGAATGCTATTGCTGAATGCCAAGGTTCCGATTCACTTTTTCTTTCACTGCTCTACACATACTTTAACTTTATCTCATTATTGCAAGTTTTTTATTTATGTATTTAATGCATAGTTAATTAAAACCATTACATTAGATTCACATCAAGAAAAACATTTGAAAATCTTTAAATTATGTAAAATCCTTTCTCTATAAAAAGTATAACCTTAGAAACTATTAATATTGCATTGCAGTGTTATGCACATTCCTGTTTCTTCCCAACCTAAGTTATACGTTTATACGTTTGTGAACATCTGGAACATGGGCTTCACAAACGTCAAGTTTGTTGGAGCTTATTACCAGCCTGGATCAAAAAACGAATTATTTGTGCAAGTTCTTTTTTATCCACATTTCTGCCTTCATGGTTATTTTCCTATCTTTCTGTCTTCTCCATTTCCCCTTTCTGTCTCTCGCTTTTGCTCTGGGTCATGGTCTGTTGTGAAAAATGAGCCCCAGTTTCATAAAACGAGTGCAGGGGCACACCACAGACACATTAAGTGACGGGAACGGCTGGTTTAGCATACTTCATATGGGGAGCCCAGGCAGCTAAAGCAATCACATCTACATGAAAATGTGCTACATATGGAATAGTACTTACGTGGAGGATACCTGCGGCAGAGTTAGCACGTTCAATCCTGGGGGTTTTACCCTGACAAATGGCATCATTATTTTATGTGGCGCTTACAAATGCTTGAGTCATCTTCTTCCTAAATTAGTGGTGGTTGCAAATGTCTTGTCCCTTGGCTTCATAATCCACTTCACATGTTCTGCATGCCTGCTGGATGGTTTTCTTTTTTTTTTTTTTAAAACACATTCATGTTTTATTGATTACTTTGTTTCAAAACAGAAATTGAAAGCTTGATGTGGGTTTTTAATCAATATCAATTGTTGGAATGATGCATGTCTTACAGTGACAACCTTAGGTTTTCCAGGTCATCCTTTTTTCGCAGTCAAACGCCAAAGTAACTCTTGGTTTTCCAGGCAAGAGAAGTTTTACAGTTGCTCGTCAAACTACAAATCCAGTCATTAAACAAGTGTTAATTTGGGACCATCAAGCCAGCTAATGGTAGATCAAGGCTGCCTGAGCGTGAATGGGAGCAGAAGAAGCCACAATCCAAAAATGACTACCAGTCTGTCCAGAAAGCCTCTTGGTAAAGTCTCTTTTTTATTTATTTATTTTTTTTCCCGGCAGCACTCGTGAGTCCTGGTTGATGCGGCCGGCCTTGGCAAAGAACATGAAGCTGCTTGTTGCTGCTGCGCTCGTCGCGGGGTCCATTATTTTCTTTCTCTCCGGCTTCTCCGAGGCCGAAGAGAAGAAGAAGGGACCGAAAGTTACCCACAAGGTTTTCTTTGGCATGAAGGTTGGCGATGAAGCAGTTGGACGAATTGTCTTTGGCCTTTTTGGAAAGACCTGTCTGAAGACAGTTGAGAACTTTGTCATCTTGGCAACTGGAGAGAAAGCTTTCGGGTACAAGGGCAGCAAGTTCCATCGTGCTGGATGGTTTTCAAGCATGGCAAATATGTGTGTGTCATGCCTGGGCCACTGATCTGTCTAAAAAGTTTCAGCACTGTTTTCTGCAGCCTCTAGAGTCTCAATCCAACTAGTCAATGTGCCTATCTAATAACAGATGTTCCTTATTAAACTCTGCGGTTCTAGTTCCATCCATTTTTTACAATGGTGACAGTTTGAGGTGACATTGCAATGATTCAAATGTATCTGTATGTTGCACATAGGTCTCTGCGTAGTAGAATTTTAACACAAACAGCTTAATGATCAGTTCACCACTTTGTCAATAGTTTATCTTGTATATTTAAGCCTTTTAGGAATTAAAAAATTCTCACTTTTTTCCTTCCTTTACTGATGTCAGCCACTTGATTCTTGGTTGCAAAAATGTTCTCCCTTTATTCTTTTACCACTTGTTCTTAGGGCATTGTAAGGTGTGGGGTTAAAGTTGAAGGGGTTGTGCCCTCAGAGCATGCAAGGGTAACTTATGTATGCTCTGCAAGCGCTGACTGTCCATGTACTTAAGGACCCTGGCAACAAATGCCAGCCCCTCCAACAAATGCAAAGAGTATTTTCTAGAGTGTGTGTTTGTATTAGCGTCTAGACATGTGCAGGAGACTCTCTCATAATTATAAATTCATTTGAGATGGTTTCAGAGACTATATTAACAATGGTGGGAAGGAGATTCTAGAGCAACTGCAATCTGTTTTGATGTCAATAAACACACTACCAGTCACTTCAAAAGGGGTTTCTGCACCATGAACTTGAAAAATGTCATTCATTCAAAACTGTCTTGGCATTGTGTGTCTTTCTTCACTAATGTTCATAGATCTCATGGGCCCTCCTCTGACTCTTTGGAATCCATTGCCAGAAAGGGACAGATTGCTTATTGCTCATCACTGTGTGGATGATACTAGGAAGGTAGATCCTTCTGCCCATCACAACAAAAGATGCCAAATGAATGGGATTTATTTGAGTGAATTTGTAATCCACAGGTTAGGGATTCAATGATGTAAAAGGAATTAGTAATTCTCATGGTTAAATATCCTGTGGCAATATAGCATGATCCATATTGTATGAATTATTATATGCACAGAATATCCAGTCATAACTGTATCTTTCATGCAGAATATTGCTTACCATGGTAAGAATACCAAATGTTGGATGTGGCTGCAGGCGGCAAAGATGGCGGATGCATTCTAATAATGCAAACACAAGGAGATGATGGACGGAGTGCTGAAACTTTTCATACACTACCCCCAGTCACAGATCTGGGTTGAATCCATCATCGTTCTTTAGCTCACTTCGCCACCCCAGTTTTACCCATCCATATGCAAATCAGTCTAGACCCTGTGCCTTATGGGACCAGTCCAAACCAAACTGCCAAGTCAGGTCCTCCCTGGATGGGAAACAAGCATCCTGGGACCAGTTTCGGGGTAACACCCCTCACCAGCCAGGCAAGCTTGAATCCAGTGACAAAGGGAGCAAAGCACCCACATATGGGCATACCCTGCAAACTTAGGGCACACAAAGCAAAGACAAGGTGATGATGGACGAAGTGCTGAAACATTTCAGACACCACCCCCAGTCACCCATCTGGGTTGAATCCATCATCATTCTTTAGCTCACTTCGCCACCCAAGTTTGGACCCAGCCATACCAATCAATCAATCAATCAAGTGCTTATAAAGCGCGCTACTCACCCGTGACGGTCTCAAGGCGCTGTGGGAAGAGGGGTGGGGTGTTGCAGCTCCTGTTCAGTTGAAGAGACAGGTCTTGAGGTTCTTCCTGAAAGTGTGCAGGTGGGGGAGCGTCTGATGTTGACTGGGAGCTCGCTCCAGGCTTTGGCTGCGAGGTAGGAGAAAGCTCTTCCACCTGCTCTGGTTTTGCGAATGTGGGAGGTCTCTGCCAGGGCGCGGTCGGCGGAGCGGAGGTTCCTTTTGGGTTAGTGGAAGGAGACTCTCTTGTTGAGGTATTTGGGTCCAATGTTGTGGAGGGATTTGGAGGCATGGGTGAGCAGTTTGAAGGTTCCTCTCTTCTCTACAGGGAGTCAGTGGAGGTCTTGTAGGTGTTGGGTGATGTGTTTGTGCCGTGGAGTGCCTAGGAAGAGTCTGGCTGCGGTGTTCTGGATGGTTTGGGGTTTGTGTAGAAGAGTTTTGTTGATTCCGAAGTAGAGGACGTTGCTGTAGTCCAGTCTGCTGGTTATGAGTACCTTGGTGACGGTTTTTCTGCATGCAGGGGGTATCCATTTGAAAGTCTTGCGGAGGCAGTTGCAACTGGTAGAGGCGATGGAGTTGACTTGGCGGGTCATGCTGAAGAAGGAGTGAAGGATGATGCCGAGGTTCCGTGTGTGGTCAGTAGGGGTGGGTGGACTTCAGAGGGCAGAGGGCCACCATGTGTTGTCCCAGGCAGGGGTGGAGGGCCTGAGGATGAGGACCTCAGTCTTCTCTGTGTTGATCTTCAGGCAGCTGATTTTTATCCAGGTTGCAACGTCCTTCATTCCTTCCTGGAAACAGAGTCTGGTGTCTTCGGGGTTCTTTGTGAGGGAGAGGATGAACTGGGTGTCGTCTGCATAAGATACTATGCTTGAGATACTTGGGGTACTGGGTACTCCGCAGTTGATCTCTCTGGGTTTGGAGAGGAAGGGGGGGGGATCTGATCCTCTGGGTTCTGCCAGGGAGAAAGGATTGTATCCAGTTGAGGGTGGTTACTGGTATCCCAGCATCGTGAAGTCTGGCTGCGAGTGTCCGGTGTGAGATGGTGTTGAAGATTGCAGAGAGGTCTAGTAGGATGAGGGCTGCAGTGTGGCCCTGGTCAAGTAGCATGTGGGTGTCATCGGTGGCAGTGAGAAGTGCAGTTTCAGTGCTGTGGTTGCTCGGGAATCTGGACTGGAAGGGGTCTAGGATGGAGTGTTCTTCGATGAAGGCGGTCAGTTGGGCATTCACAAGTTTCTCGGTGAGTTTGGCAGCAAAGGGGAGGAGAGAGATGCGTCGGTAGTTTTTCAGGTCCGTCGGGTCGGCCGTGGGTTTTTTAAGGAGTGGCATAACCTGCGCTCGCTTCCAGTCGTCTGGGAAGATGCGAGATTCCAAGCAGGTGTTGATGGTTTGTCAAAAGTTCGGGTGCGATGGCGGCAGTGGCCCTGTGGTAGATGTGCGGTCGTAAGGGGTTCTTGGGGGCTCCTGAGTGGGTGTTCATCATGATCGCGGTGGTGTGTTTAACAGAGGCAGGGTTCCAGGTTGTGATGGTTGGCTCTTTTCTCGAGGTGTCTGCAGGAGTGCCTGGCTTCTTGGAGTTAAGTGGTGAATCAGGCGGCCTTTAGGGGGCCCCGTTTGGCCGAATGCCGGAGGGCTGTGAGCTTGTCAGCGCAGTTGGAGACCCAAAGGTGCAGTTCCTTGGCTGCGGAGTTCGCGTCTGTCTTGGCACAGGGGGAATCTAGGAGGAGGGTGGTGTTGAGGTGTTACTCTGTGATCTTGCTCCAGTTCTTTATTGCCAGGTGCAGGGCGGGTTTGGATGTGGTGGTGGTGTTGAAGGTGAAGTGTATGCTGTGGTGGTGCGTCCAGAGGGGCCGCAAGGTGTGGCTGAAGTGGATGTTCTTCCCTCCTGCAAAGATGGGGTCGAGGGTGTGTCCTGCTCTGTGTGTGGGGGTGGTGACGAGCTCCTTCAGTCTAAGGTTGGAGAGGTTATCAAAGAGGGTGAAGAAGTCGGGGTCGCTGTGGTTGTTGAGGTGGAAGTTCAGGTCCCCGAGTAGGATGTAGTCCATAGAGGCGATGGCGTGGAGTGCAATGAGGTCGGTCACAGGGGTTGCAACCTGGTTGCGAGGTCCGGGGGGGTCTGTAGGCGAGGGTGTCGGGTAGCATGCTCTTGGGGCTTGTGTGGATCTGGAAGTGTTCAGTGTTGGAGTGCTGGGTGATCGTGCTGGAGGTGGAGAGTCGGAGTCAGGTCTTGTGTGCGATGGTGAGTCCTCCTCCTGGGCGGTGGGGGTGGGCCTTTCTCTGGAGCGTGTATCCATCAGGGATGGCGGTGGCGATGTCAGGGCCGGAGGTTGAGCTTGTCCAAGTTTCTGTGAAGAAGATGACATCGGGCGAGAGGGTGTCGAGCAGGTCCCAGGTCTCTACGGCGTGTCTGTGAAGGGAGCGTACAATGAGGAGGATGCATGCGAGGGCTTCGAAAGTGCGGCATCCAGTGAGCCTTCTGTGGTCATGGGGGTGTTGTTGATGGAGAAAGATCGTCGGCAGCGTCTGCAAGAGAACTGTTCATCGGTGCAGCTCTTTTGCAGTCGTTGTGTCTTCTGGGGTTTAGTGCGTGTAGGGCGGCGAAGTTGGATCTGCAGGATGTAGGAGGTCCAGGGTTCCTGGCACCAGCCGCGGTCAGTATGCGGATGGGCACAGACGGGCTTGCCTTAGGCGCGACCACGCACCGGCCGCCATAAGTAGGGGGGCATGCAGCTGGAAGGCAGTAGCGGGGGGCGGGAACGGCGGGAAACACGAAGAGGGCAACAATGGCTGTGCACCAGTGAGAGGGGCACAAAGGGGCACAGTGGGAAAAGAGAAGGCACAATACAAATTACAATAAGACAACAAGACAATGTAAGAATTAATCAAACCGCAGAGAGATGGCAGCTACCGGCACCGGGTGGTCTTGAACCCTACCCGGGTGGGGCGCTGAACGCGGCGCACCAGCATAGCACAGCAGAGCTGCTGGGGAGAAGACCTGGCCTCAGACCGTGGGCCAGAGGTCCTGTGCGCGTTCTCACACAGTGGCCCAATAAGTAGGGGGAGGGGCATGCAGATGGGAGGCAGGAGCAGGGGCAGAAATGGCAGGAAACACGAAGAGGCAACAATGGCTGGGCACTAGTGAGAGAGGCACCAAGGGGCCATACACAAATCAGTCTTGACCCTGTGCCTCATGGGAACAGTCCAGATCAAACTGCCAAGCCATGTCCTCTCTGGACCGGAAACGAGCATCCTGAGACCAGTTTCAGTGTAACACCCCTCATCAGCCAGTCTAACTTGAATCCAGAGGCAAAGTGAGCAAAAGACTTACGTCTGGGCATAGCCTGCCAACTTAGGGCAAACAAAGCAAACACAAGGAGATGATGGACAGAGTCCTGAAACTTTTCAGACATTCACCCCCAGTCACAGATCTGAGTTGAATCCACCATCGTTCTTTAGCTCACTTTGCCACCTCAGTTCAGACCCAGCTATATGCAAATCAGTCTTGACTCTGTGCCTCATGGGAATGGTCAAGCCCGAACCTCCAAGCCAGGTATTCTGTGAACCAAAAATAAGCATCCTGGGACCGGTTGCAGGGGAACAACCCTCATCAGCCAGGCTAGCTAGAATCCAGTGGCAAAGTGAGCAAGGGACCCATGTCCGGGCATGCCCTGCCAAACTTAAGGCAAACAAAGCAAACACAAGGAGATGATGGCCAGAGTGCTGAAGTATTTCAGACACTACCCCCAGTCACAGATCTGGGTTTAATCCATTATCGTTCTTTAGCTCCCTGGACTGGAAACAAGCATCCTGGGACCGGTTTGGGGCTAACACCCCTCAGCAGCCAGGCTAGCTTAAATCCAGTGGCAAAGTGAGCAAGGGACCCACATCAAAGCTTGTGCTGCCTCTGGGAACCCAGAGGCAAGCAGGTTGGGAGGTATATTTCCTGCAGGATCTCTCAGCATTTATTTCCCTTTAGCGGTGGTAGCTGGATCCGCACTGATAACCCGAGGGCTGGTGTCCCACCGTTTCCCAATGCTGGTGTTGGAGCCTTTACCCATACTGCTCGCAACGGAGATAAGGAAACATAAGGGCCTGTCACTGGGTGCCCAATCGAAAATCAACAAATTCACTATCTGTTGTTATACTCCCGGGTTAGGCCCATGTAGCGAAGCAGCTCATTTCTCACATTGTCCTCACAAATACCATTTCCAAGCAATGACCTTTTGCATACTTTTGCACGCACAACAATTTTG
Source organism: Lissotriton helveticus (assembly GCF_964261635.1). Taxonomy (NCBI): domain Eukaryota; kingdom Metazoa; phylum Chordata; class Amphibia; order Caudata; family Salamandridae; genus Lissotriton; species Lissotriton helveticus. The sequence goes on from NC_136065.1 coordinate 1,765,877,756, forward strand.
GATTTGTTTCTCCGAAACGAAACTTGTTTTACATTTAGCTTCGCACAACATTATCACAACGCCCTGAACATCATGTACAAGGCCTTGTTCCTCACTATGTGCAAATATCTATCTTCATCTACAGGGAAACAGGGCTATCTACATATACACAACATCACAAATCTATGCGTACATCGCAAGGCTGCTTTCTATTATAAAAGATGAGCATTCTGATAGATTAGTAGAGGAGGTACTTCCGCTCACACCAAGGGTCCTTGCTTGCTGAGAAATCACCACGCAGCGGTTTGACATCTTCTGAGGGGTGTCCAGTTTGTGACCAGAACGGGGTCCTTCACTTTGTCCCATCAGGTAATCTGGTTGGATCGTGTATTCTCTGTATATTTCCCTGAGAATAAGTAAGCACGAGTGGCGGAGTGAAAAGTTCTGTGCTGTTTCCACGATTCCTGAATAATCAGGGTTGTCATGTTCAGTGGGTGCCAGAAACCATACGCTTCCCGGTAGGTTAGGGGGGTTTATGGTGGCACTGTGAGCTATCTGGTCTATAGGCCAACATATCCCCTGCAGTGGTCTGGAATCAGTCTTGACACCAAGCCCTTAGGTTATATTGACCAAACAATGTGCAGGTCCTATGGATTGGTAGGAACTACACAATATGGCACTGCTAACATTGGTTAGGCTCTTATATAATGGACAATTCTAAGTAGGTCAATTTTGCTTTCTAAGAGTCCCCTACTCACATTTTAACCGGAGATGTTCATAGTGGGAAGGGGAAACATATCCGTCTCAGCTGAGTAGCTATACACTGTGTATTGGCTGTAGTTTAAATCATGCTTTGAGGATTAAAATTCCTACAATGGACAATGATAATCTCCATAAAATTTCAGTTAAATATCACTGCTGTGACAATGACCAAACAGGATGAAACGATTGGAGAACAGATAGATACACTGAATATTTTAGAAAATTGCAGGCAGGCGGTTACTATGAAATTATTTCAACATGGCCTCCCAGTGACGGGTGGAGACGTTACCTTTGTGGTCGAGGCACAAGAAGCATTCAGAACAGAGGTATTCTATTCCTGGATTAAAATCCCGCCTTCAGATGCACACACACTGCTATTTCATGAAATCATTGAAGATAAACCACCAGATGAGTATTTTCCATACCTGAACTTAGAAGTCCCATTACCCTACCAAGACCATACTAATTGGTTTAAAGGCGCTGTTAGACTTGGCATCTTTTGGCATGTTTCCCCTGACTTTTTTGCTTTCTGTGCACTTTTTGCACTGCTGATCAGTGGTAAAGTGCAGGTGCTCTGTGTAAATTGTGCTATGGATTAGTGTTTACATGATTGGATATTTGATTTACTTGTTAGTCTGTAGTAAAGTGCACTGAGTGTGCCAGGGCCTGTGAATCAAATGCTACTCGCAGCACTGATTATGCCACCCACGTGAGTAGCCTGAAAAGGTACCTCACACCTGCCAATGCAGAGTCTGTGCGCAGTTTGTAACTGCCATGTCGACTTGGCCAGTGCACACACCAGCCAGTCCCCAACCTTCCCTTTTATTACAAGTCAGACACCCCTAAGGTAGGCCCAAGGTACCCCTGTGAGCAGGGTGCAGTGTATGTGAAAGGTAGGACATGCCCTGATGGATGTGGCATGTCCTAATAGTGAATTACAGCCAATTTCGTTTTTCACTATTGTAAGGCTACCAGTTCCCCATAGGACGGAATGGGAGGTTTGTTTATAACATCGTATAAACATAACTAGTCCAGGAAATTCGGTAAGAAAATAAAATTTAGTATGCCTGAACTCAGAATCTAAAGATGCATCTTTTAGGGAAGGTGATTTTTACATTCTGCGTATGAAAATACCACTTTTAGAAAGTGGGTATTTTCTTGCTCAGTCATCCCGTGTTCCTCTGCTGGAATGTGGATTGCCTGTCTGGGTTTTGAATGACAGAAGGGGAGATGCTGCTTCAATTACACACACCTGTGCCCTCTGGTATCACGGGAGACGCCGCTGCAGTTGAGAGTTCCTGCCGCTGCTTGGGGGAACTCTGCCGACCTGCTGAACCCTTCTCCTGTGCTGTGCTCGTCCTTGAGCAGGGAGTCTTACCTGCCTGCCTTACTCCCTCCCGCCGCCGCAACTTGGAAACACCTGCGGCCGCAGAGCGGGGAGACTACACCTCCCATAAAGCATAGTGGGAGCTGACCAGCCGCACACGCCCACCTACGCGCCAGGAGGCGCACAAAAGACCAGCACTCTCTACGCGTCGCGGGACGCGGGCAGGTGGTGCCGGGCTAAGCCCGGGCAAAGGGCGGGCAGTCTGTGGCAGTCCGGGGCAGTCCGGGGCAGAACGAGGCAGGGCTGGGCCAGGGACTTTGGCCAACAGACATCGAGGCGGCCCTCTACTCTACATATACAAAGTGAGACTTTGTAGTATACCTGGGTTGTGTTTGAGTGCAGTGACATTCATAAATACGTGTGCTACTAAGTGACAGTTGTGGGTTTAGCGTACATTGGGATGTACGACGTTACAGCGCGTACTTTTACGACGCGTGCCGTTACTAAGCAACTTTTACAACGCAAGTCGTTACTAGGACTTGCGTTGGGGGGTGCTGGATAGTAAATATTTTAATTTACTATTCCAACTCCAGTCCCCGTGGATAGTAGGGAAGGAGTTGGATAGTAAATTAAACTATTTACTATCCTGGAGCGCCCCCCAGCGCAAGTCGTTGTAACGACTTGCGTTGTAAAAGTTGCGTGGTAACAGTACCGCATTGTAAAACCTTTGTTGTAAAGGTTGTTCCCCTACCTGGGTTTTGTTTGACTGCAGTGACATTCATAAATACGTGTGCTACTAAGTGACAGTTGTGGGTATAGCGTACATTGTGTAATTCATTGGAGCTTAATTTGATCATCCATATCGTACTCCGACCTGTTCCTAAATATGTCTAAACACAGTGCTCCACCTGCCCTTGGAACCATGGACAGCTACTTAGTTAAGGTGGTCAACAGAATTAACAGTGAAAGGCGACAGTCGTTGGGACTAAGCAGTGACCCTTCACCTTCCTTTATGCGTACTTCCCCCGCTGCACTGGTGCAAGGCGACTGTAGCAATCCCAATAACCTCGACGCTTCTGATAGGGAAATGCCTGAGCAGTTTACCCCCACTCAAGTTGAGTATGATGTTTCTATAGACTCTACGGCACAGCACCCTCCGACCCCTGTGTCCAGAGCAGTTAGAGCATGCAGAAAACAGCAGACTAAACGCGGGGGCACCCGTACCATCAGAAAAAAAGTAGTCACACCCCATAAAAATCCAGAAAAGGAAGATGATGCATCAGTCAAAGCTGGCACTGTAAAACTGGACGATGAACAACTCAATCATTTGGTTAGCATTATCGATTTAAAGATCAAGGGTATTATTAAACCTTTAGTGGCAAAACTGGACCGGATGTCTCTGGAGGTTAATAGATTGGGTGGACTTTTGAACAAGTACATGGATGCAGCAGGCAGCTTAACTGCTCCAAATTAGAAAAGCTGTGAAAATCAGGATGTACCCACTGGGTCTGTTGCTAGTGTTATAGAGAAACCGGTACCCTTAGTGACTCCTCAGGGCATAGCACCAAGTATTCCTACCTTGGTGTCAAAAGTCACTGGAGCCACCCTGAGAGAGAAACAGGGTCCTCGGGGCCCAGTAGGGAGATTAAGCCCGCAGACACAGCTCCCTAAGAGAGAATTACCATTACACCTACCAGCAGAGGCATGCCCCTATACGATAATCCTTGCAAATGTTCCCAAAATCAAGGGTGGTCAAAAGGACAGTTTTGGGTGAACACTTGGAAAATAATTTTAAGATGATTAGACGAGTGCCATGGATGGGTAAGACTGAGAAAAGTTTAGAGGGTGACTGTGTTGTCATAAGCTTTAGATCCCCCAGGCTGGTTGACGACATATTGAGACAGGCTGGGTCTGCCAGAATTCAGAATGAGTATGTAAATGTACTTCCATTAGGCTTCTTTTATCCCCCATATCAGAGTAGACAAATGCATAGTGATTCATTTAAAGGGAGAGGCGCTAACGACTTTTCGGTTCCAGTTTTCAACAGATTCGATATTTTTTCAAATCTGGGAGAAAACGAATGACTAGGGACTCAAAAAGCTATTATCACCCCTGTTATTCCAATTATTCCAGCTAGTGCCCCTAGAGTAGTCACAACGGCAAGAGTCCAAGGGCCCCGGGGAACATCCATAAAGCTGGTAACTTGGAACGTTGCTGGTCTTAAAAATAAAATAGATGATCCAGCATGGAGAGAATGCATTAGTGTGGGTGATATTATAGGATTGCAAGAAACTTGGGATATAGATAACATTCTGAGTATGGATGGCTATTCGTGCTATTTTACCCCTGTGGTTCAATCTAGTATGGGGAGACCGAAGGGTGGCCTGGATATTTTAATCTCGGCTACCATTCCCGGTACACACACCCAACTTGATACTGGTTCACGCTATAGTATGGCAGTACAAATCTCTTTGAGTGGAGTCGGAACAATTTTAATTGTTAATTTTTATAATTCATTTGATAGAGTCACCACAACCGATCATCTGGCCACACTAAATTTCTTTTTGGCAGAATACAAGGAGGTCAATAAAAATCAATGCTTCATCATAGTAATGGGAGATTTTAGTATTCATGGTTGCCCGGATAAATGTCTGTCATTAGACCTATTAGGTCCTGTAGAGCAGGGGGACACTCATTTTGAACATTCTGCACAGGGAGGTCTCCTTGAAACAATTTTGGCAGATAATGGTCTGATGCTTCCATCCATGTTGGATGAGGAGATACCTACCTTTAAGGGGAATGGTTGTCAATCAGTTATTGACTATATCTTCATTAGTTCAACACTGGGGGACAAGCTACATGGATACTCTCCGGTGTGGTCACATTTTAGTGACCATAACCCAGTTGTCCTCAGTGACCTGATCATAAAGCCCATGATAGCTCAAAATAGAACGGACAAATCAGATATTCGTCCGACTGATCAGGCCCGTAGACTTAGATGGAGCAGAGTCATACCAGGAGATTTTCATACCAACTTAATAACGAAAGTAGGATTTGAGTTGGATACGTGTTTGAATTTGGAAGCAGGGAATGAGGAGGTTTTAGAGGCTTACTCAATAATTTGCACCCAGGTCTCAGCAGACCTTAGATGTACAGGGAAAGTAAAGGATCCTGCTGAGTTGGGGTGGTTTGATCAAAACTGTTCATCAGCCAACCAAAAATTAAAAGCCGCCCTGAATTGTAAACCAGTGAACAAGGCCACTGTGGCCCTATTAAGAAAAAGTTACAACAAAGCACTGGATACTAGAAGACGGGAGATTAGGGAGGCGGCCTGGGAAGAATTGACCTCCGTAGACGTGCTCATGAATAGTGCTAAATTCTGGGCTCTCATAAATAAACCCTTTTTCCATGACCCCTGTAATGACCAATTAGATAGTGGTATTCAGGAACAGGCGTGGTGTTCCCATTTTAAGTCAGTCTATGAAGGGGAACATCTTGGGCAGGTGACTACACCTATCCCCATTTTAGATCCCTATACTTTAACGGTCACTGAGTTAGAGGTGGCAGACGCCATCGGGAAGATGACGAGTAATAAGGCTCCGGGTCCCGATGGCGTTCCTGCGGATTTCTTGAAATCAGATGTCAAGACTTGGTCCATAGTTTTAACAAATGTTTTTAATAGGGCCTGTATGGCAGGTATACCGGACACCTTGTCTAAATCTGTTATCGTGCCCATTTTTAAGAAAGGAAATAGAGGGGATCCCAGTTGTTATCGCCCTATCTCCCTCATTGATTCTGCAGTGAAGGTGTTAGGGCGAGTGGTCCTAGGTAAAGTAACATCTTGGCTGGAGGACACAGACACCCTCTCATGCCTACAACATGGGTTCAGGAAAGGACGAGGCACTATAGACCAATGCCTCAACCTTCAACTATTAATTGGAAAATACACCATTGCCAAAAGGGGCACGCTGTATTTAGCGTTTATGGACCTTTCCTCGGCCTTTGACCGAGTGAATAGGTTCAAACTCTGGGGACTGCTCCTTAAGCTTGGCATTGATAAAAACATTGTATATTTTCTTGCTGATCTACATAGGGACCTTACGGCCACAGTTAGGTATATTCGTTTAGGCAATAGTACGGGCAAGATTGGGATCATCAACGGGGTTAGACAGGGGTGTATCCTAGCCCCTCTACTTTTTACCCTCTACATTAACGACCTAGGTGCTGTTTTAACTGAGGCGTGTAAAGCTATACCAAAGGCTGGCAAGTTTTCTATTCCGGCATTACTCTATGCTGATGATGCCGCTTTAATAGCACGCACAGCAGTGGGGTTGCAATGTCCTTTAAATCTATTTGCCAATTTTATGAAATCGCTGGATCTAAGTGTAAATTTTTCAAAATCGCATGTTATGATTGTGGGCAGTAAACCCAAAAGAATTAAGACTATGAACTGTGAAGTGAATGTTTTATCCAGGGTCACAAGATTTCCTTACCTGGGGGTTATTTTCGACGATAAGTTGACCTGGTTGCCCCAATTAGTTGCTAAACGTAATGCCTTTGCTAGGTCCATCCTGGCTGTCCTGGATTTCGCACGTAAGTTGGGAGTGAAGCCAATACAGGCAGTGTTGAAAACTTATGACGCCAAATGCATTTCAATAGCAATGTACGGAGCTGACCTGTGGGGTTAAAAACGTAAAGACCTTGCAGGTGGCAGAGGACAAGTTTCTGAAATCTATGCTATGCGTCCCCCAGTCAACACCTGGTTACATTGTTCACCAAGAGTGTGGGGTAGAATATTTAGAAGACCGCATAGGTTTAGCCCCGCTATTGAAATGTATTTCAATATGGTTGAACCCTGAATTAGTGCTGAATCATGAGATTCTCAGGGAATGTTTAGCCCTTGAGTATGGCAACTCCATCCACTGGTTGAACTATGTAAAAAAAATAGCAATTAAACTGCGTCGTCCAGAATTGTTTGACCACCCAAATAAGTTATTGAAGGGGGACGTGAAATGGGCTAAAGACACACACAAACAGTTGGTATATCTAGCTAGAGAAGAAAAAGAATTATGTAAACCAACAGTAAGGGCTCACCAGCTGTTAATAACCACCAGTGGTATAGAACCCTACTTGAGAATCGTCAACAATATGAACCATCAATACCTATTGACTAAGTTTAGATTGAACAAATTCCACATTCTCCTTACAGAACGCCCAGGTTGGACTAAGGAGTTGGAATTCGAGATTTGTTCCTGTGACGGATTCTCTATTAAAGACACTGCGCACTTTATTTTTTTCTGTAAGCATCTGTGCCCCATTCGTAAAAAAATCATTATTCCTCTTATGGTGGATAAGGGCTTTAGACAGGTTAAACCTGCCCTTTTGTATCTACAGCTGTTGTCTAATACCTGGGAGATTTTCAACATAGCGAATTTTTTAACAATAGCAATGAGACTGAGGAGAAAAATTAACTGGGCACATTGTACATAGCGGTATATTACTGAACTGAGAAGCTTCATTGTTTTTAAAAACTGTTTATTGTATTTATATTACTCTTTTTATCAATATTTATAACACATGTTTTTTATAAATATATATACGTAATTTTAGTGGATGGATTGTAAAACTAATTTATTGTAATTTCTTAATAATTGTCTTGACTTTGATGCATTATGTAGTATACTTTTATGGTTTTTGTTATGAACTGAATAAAGTATTTTTGACTGACTGAATGACAGAAGGCTGGGTGGCCTGACGGTCTCCAGATAGTCTAGGTAGGTCAGGAAAGGGCTGAATAGACCTGAGCTATGAGGGGGAAGGAAGAGGAGATTCCCTTGCACCTCAAAGGACCTGGTCTGCTTCTGACAAATGCCGTCTCCACCTCCTGCCAGGAATTCACACCAGAGAAGGCCGAACTGGTTCTGGCCGGGCACAGACACCCTCTGCCTGAAAGATCAAAGGATTTCGAACCTAAATACTGGGTCCCAGACCCCTGAACTTTAAAACTCATCTGGATCAAGAAGACTGCCAAGAAGAGCAGGAGAAGCTGCAAAAAGGAACGACTGCTTTGCTGGGTGCTTTTCTGGGCTGACCTGCAGTGGCTGCTTCTATCTGTGGCAGTGAAAGACCTTGACTGGACTTTCTGCAACCTAACTTGTGAGTCTCTCCAAGGGCTTGAGGTACAGCTTGTTCACGAAGTCTCAGGAACAGCAAAGAATCGCAGCACTGGGGACTGTATGTTTTGTACTGCAACCCGAAGAACACCAACTTGACGACGTCTACGACGCCATTGCTGATTCCGTGTCCTGAAGGCACCGCCTCAGCGCCGCACCACAACCCTGGTCTCACTGACGATGCTTGTTGATGCGCCACCGAGCCTCTGCTTGCACCACGACCTGTGGGCAAACACACTCCGCACCGCCTTGCTTCACAGCGAAGCTTTGGAACCGCAGAGGGCACCTCCGCAATGCCGCACCGTGCCCCTGGTCTAACCGGCGACACCTGTTGATGCCGTCACCGAGCCGCTGCTCGCACCGCGACCTGTGGGCACCGCACTCCGCACCGCCTTGCTTCATGAGGACGCCCTGGCCGGCCTGATGCTGCCTCTTCCCACCAAAATCGATGCCGCTGCTTGCACCGTGGTTCAAGGGTCCGCTCGTAAGTTACACCGTCCTCATCCCGCACCAAAGCCTGGCCTACCGACGCCAGTGCCATCGACTCCAGTTCGTCAACGACAGCGCTCCAGAGACATCATCTGACGCCGCCACCGAGCCGCTGCTCGCATCGTGAACTGGGGGTGCCGCACCGCTGCACCTCACACCTTGCACCACTGCACCCAACTACTGCCGGCGCCAGTGCTCCTGACTACACCAGAGAGGAGCTCAACCGACAACACGAGTGACTTCAAGGGCCTCCACGCCTTGCATTTATCACAGGTACTGTTTTTTGGGTCTTCCCGACACCGTAGCTGGCCCCACGAGCAGCCAGAACTGTTGGATTTTGTTGTTCACGATGCCGTGGTAGCCCGGACGGGGCTATCCACACAAGGAACCCTTTTCAATCAGCGTATTTTTGGAACTGTGAACTTTTAAGTATAATATTGTGGATTTTTATCATTTTTGGTTTTGTCTTAATTATATAAAAATATTGGATAAACTGCTGTGGTGCCCTTTTGCAGTGCGTCCACTGTATTACTGTTGGTTATGTGCAAATGCTTTACACACTGCCTCTAAGATAAGCCTGGCTGCTCGTGCTAAGCTACCAAGGGGGTGAGCAGGGGTTATTTTAGAAGTGTAACTCCCTTATCCTGACTAGAGTGGTGGTTTCTGCCTAGCTTTGGCCCACGCCCTAGCCAACCAAAAATCCCATTTCTAACAGGTGCCCTACACCATACAACAGAACACAGTCCGCTCTGCAGATAAGTAGCGACTTGGCCAGTCTTAGCATCATACACACCGCATGCAGACGTTGCTGACTTAACATCAGCAGGAATGTGTCAATTTTACAGAGATCTAGTAAAAATTTACAGAAATCTTACACAATATGTGATGAGAATATTGACAGCCCAACCTGGGGGTCTGCTCAGGAAACACACCCACGCATGTTTGCCACATGTATTAGCCCAAACTGCCAAGCCATGCCTTCCCTGGACGCCGCCACCAGATCTGTTGACTGGGTGTGAATGTTTGATTGGTTCAGATGCTCCGTCCATCACCACCCCCTTTTGTACCGCCTTGTTCGCCATAAGTTGGCAGGGTATGCTCAGACGTTGAGTCCCTTGCTCACTTTGCTACTGGATTCAAGCAAGCCTGGCTGAAGACGGCTGGAATGCCAGAGACCGGTCCTAGGAGGCTTGATTCCGGTCCAGGGAAGGCATGGTTTGGCAGTTCGGGCTGGACTGTTCCCATGAGGCACAGGGTCAGACTGATTTGCATATGGCCATGTCTGAACTGGGGTGGCGGAGTGGGCTAAAGAATGGTGATGGATTAAACCCGGATCTGTTGACTGGGTGTGAGTGTTTGATTGGTTTAGATGCTCTGTCCATCACCACCCCCTTTTGTACCACTTTGTTCGCCATAAATTGGCAGGGTATGCTCAGACGTTGAGTCCCTTGCTCACTTTGCCACTGAATTCAAGCAAGCCTGGCTGAAGACGGCTGGAATGCCAGAGACCGGTCCTAGGAGGCTTGATTCTGGTCCAGGGAAGGCATAGCTTGGCAGTTCAGGCTGGACTGTTCCCATGAGGCACAGGGTCAGACTGATTTGCATATGGCCATGTCTGAACTGGGGTGGCGGAGTGGGCTAAAGAATGGTGATGTATTAAACCCAGATCTGTTGACTGGGTGTGAGTGTTTGATTGGTTCAGATGCTCCGTCCATCGGCACCTCCTTTTGTACGGCTTTGTCGCCATAAGTTGGCAGGGTATGCTCAGACGTGAGTCCCTTGCTCACTTTGCCACTGGATTCAAGCAAGCCTGGCTGAAGACGGCTGTAATGCCATAGACCGGTCTTAGGAGGCTTGATTCCGGTCCAGGGAAGGCATGGCTTGGCAGTTCGGGCTGGACTGTTCCCATGAGGCACAGGGTCAGACTAATTTGCATATGACCATGTCTGAACTGGGGTGGCGGAGTGGGCTAAAGAATGGTGATGGATTAAACCCAGAGCTGTTGACTGGGTGTGAATGTTTGATTGGTTCAGATGCTCCGTCCATCACCACCCCCTTTTGTACCGCTGTATTCTATGGGCGGCAGTTGGTGTTTGGCTGGCGTGGGATTTACACGCTCGCTTGGTCACTCTGAGGAACCTGCTGTCATGAAATAAACACATGTTTGTTACCCCCCTGGTGTCCGGTGTCATCACTACACAGAGCTTACCTTAGATCTGGGTCTGAAGCAGATGGGCAATTTTGCCCAGGTATCTACTATTATGTTGAGTAACATAAAAAGGGGAGGCAGCAGTGGTGGCTATACACCAACGCTTGAGGGAATTCACTCCCGCACAGCAGGACCGTGAATTACCTAAGATTATCAAAGAAACATATATCTCTTTAGGCAGAGGGAATCTGGGAGCCAAACCTGGGAAACCAATAGGTAAAAGTAGTTCTGAAAAGGATACCTCTAAGCAAGCACCCAATTTTTCAATGAAGAAATGGGATTATAAACAAATAAAATAAACAAAACAAAACGCCGTCACAGGTTGGGTCTCCTCAACAGGAACACACTACCAGAGATATAAATTTACAAAAATGTGCCAATATTAGAAAACCTGACAGGTAACAGGATACTGATATACGTTGCTCTAGTTCCTATCAGGAGACATCCCAAAAGCGTTCGGAGAGAGAGAACGGCCAGACTACCGACCAGAAGAGCGAGTACAGCTGAAAAGGGAGACACCGCACTTTGGACTAAATCAGTAAACAGGAAGACAAACAAAATACTTCAAAACCTGAATTTAAAAAGAAGAAGGTAGCGAGGAATACAATTAGACATGCCCAGGCTACTGAGGACTCTGCTTCTGAACAAGGAATGGGCAGTGACGATGCTGGACAGTGCGGCAGAATTCACTATGGCTCGCCAGGACCTTTTGGACTTTCTGGGGGTAACAGCGCTGAGTGAACACATCACAGTAAAAACACCTGATACAAGGGTAAGTGTCCTCGTTTATACAAAATAATGTTCCAAATGGAGGAGACATACCCAGGAAATTGATAGGTCTCTTTTGGGAGAACCTGACCTACTGTTACAACATTCTGTTTGCTGAAAAGGATTGACCAACTGACTTAGTAATGAATTGCCCAATTTAAGAAGTTATTTTACCTGCTTTTTCCAACCTCGTACCAGAATCAGTTAAAAATTCATAGGTGCAGGAGCTGCCACTTTACCGAAATCATGTTGGGTGGAATGGTGAGCCACATCATCACGAAATCCCATTAAAATCAATTCATCAACCTCAGAGATAATACCCGATTAAAAATGAGGCAAAGAAACAAGTCAAGGAGATCTTAGAACAACTTGCGTAGCAGGGTATGATTGAGAATTGCACCTCACCTATGAATAATCACTAGCTTCTGGTAATGAAACCCGATAATTCATATTGTCTAGTCTTACATTACAGACATTTAAATGCACCCACACATACCTATATAGTACCGCACTAATAAATGACATAGTGCGGAACACAAGCCAACACAAGACACCTCAAATGGATTCTTCTGCCAAAATATAGCATCTGGAAGAAGACATTTCACAGCATTCTCGGTGCTAGGCTCACATCGCCAATTTTGTCAATTCCCCCTGTGGTATAAGAACAGACCAGGCTTGTTTTCAGCCAGGGTAACAGAGTTACTTAACATTTTGAAGACGAGGCATTGTCCTATGTAGATGATTTCTATCTGATGGACAATGAATTAATGGAACACTTGGCCAGAGTGAACCACATAATCCTTAGTTTTGCTCACCTGGGTTACAAATTCAATTTCAAAAAATCAAAAATTGGCCACCTCCGTGTCCTATTTCTAGAGTTTAAGTTGTCAAGTGAAGGCAAAAGCCTAGAGGCACAATTTTTAGAAAAATGTGCACTGCGCCAACCTCCAACGACTCTGAAAAGACTACAACCCATTTTAGGATTCCTGAATTTTGTCAGGACATACATTTTGGATTACGCAGAAAAGGTAAAACCTTTTTATGACTTAATTAGACATGTTTTTTAGTGCATCATTGGACACAGGAACATACTGATATCCTACATTCCATACAAGCTGACATGATACCAAACATTTACACATGTGTCAACACAACTAACCTGGTGATCTGCGTAGTCGATGGACCAACTGGTTACACCTATATCAATTTCCATGAAGGTGATACAGTACCTATTGCATACAAATCACATATGTACACAAACGCTGAAATGCGTTTTGCACCAATTGAAAAAATACGCACAGCAGTACAGACTGCTGTAGTGAGAGAGAGTGCACTAGCACAGGGGAACACATAATAGTCGTAACCATGGAACCGACCCGTTACGAAAGCAAGCATTCCAAATGCTAAAACACTGCATCCGTGATGGATTCAATGTGGTAACTTTCTCAGTGCAAGAGATGTACATTACAGATTCTACATTACAAACATAAGCATTCCTGTTGTATGGACAAGAATATCCTGTACCAAATGAAATAATGCATTTGGATCGATATCAGTGTATCATTTATACCAATGGATCTGCCCAACCGGCCATAGGATTGAAACAGCAATATTCCGTAGCATGCCCAATTGTAAAAGGATGCATGCAGGACGGAAAGTTTCTTCCTGGGACAACACACACACAGGGGCATATGTACAAGCCCCTATCACCACTGGAACATCACTTTTTTCAACTTTCCTGTGGCAATAGGGGTTTCGCCTTATTTACCAGGTAGCATTAAGCCACTTAATGTGGCTTTACGCTGCTTTGTAAATAAGGTCCCCTTTCATGCTAGGCTTAGCATGAAAGGGGAGGGCAATGGGTGTTTGGTGGGCGTTCCACCGCAACACCTATTGTTCTGACGCTGCCTCCTATTTACAAGGGAGGCATAAATAGGAGTCAGCACCAGAAGTAAGACCAAGGAAAACCGGGTCTTAAACTGGCGAAGCAAGGAGAAATGCTTCATTGCTCCTCATTTTTGCTGTTTTCATGTGTGCTGCATTGTGCAGCACACAAGAAAACAGCAAAACAGCAATGATTGTTTATGTACAAGAAGGTCCCACTTCCTTTACAAAAACAATCATTTTTAGAAAAATTTCGTTTTGCAACTTGTGTTTGTGCTGCATTAAACAACACACATGGAAGTTACAAAATGGCATTTCAAGATTGTTAATGTGCAAGAAGGGGGACCCTCCTGTACATAAACAATATTTCCCCTACACGCAGACACCCTTGCACTATGGTGCAAGGGTGCCTGCGTTGGCGCTAAGCTGCTTAACTTACCACAAGCGCAGGGGGGAAAAGCAGGGCTGCACCATATTCTCGTGAATATGGTGCAGCCCAGCGTATCAGAAGTGGCGGAGCGTGTCGTTAAGCAAAGGAGGCTAACGACATGCTCTGTCACTACCCTCATACATATTGCCCACAGTCTCTAGGGGACTGTACGGCACGGCTGGCGGAACTTAAAGCCTTGATACTGGCACTAGAAAATACAAATCATGAATTCCCCACACTCATAGTGTGTGATTAATATAACTGTGTCCAGTCCTATAACAAATATTTACGTTATTGGGGCAGAATGGACGTAGGGACTTCAAAGGTTGCACAGTATAGCACAAGATGCTATAGGAACAAATGGCGAAGCTGAAACAAGACCTGCTACAGGCTCATGTTATTACATTGAGTCAGCAACATGTTGGCGTTCAAGTTGAAGGGAATTTAATGGCGAGTAAAGCCGCCAAGGCAACAGTGCACACCGCTGCCGTTGCTGCAATAAATCACTCTAGCACATGAATAGACGGATCAACTATGATAGCTGTCAATGCCATGTGCAACAGCTCAACTGAAAGGCTTTCCACTCTGGTACTCCTACAAATTAGATGCGCAAAACATACTGTGTGCACAAATTTCAGGAGTAGGGGATAGATTAATACCAAACACTGATGCAGAATGGGATTAATACTAGCTGCACATGAGGGTTCAGCACATGCAGGGATAGCTGCTACAGTTTCATAGCTAAAGGATCGCTGCTACAGTTTCATAGCTAAAGCAGCGCTTTTGGTGGCCAGGTCGAACTAAACAGACCAAATACTTTGTTCTCAAATGTGACATCTTCCAGCAGATGAGATGCTCCACGAAGCATGTCTACCACAAACACCTTCATTGATCTCAGACAAACCTCTTGATGTGTCTGTTGGATCACTGCGACCCCTTACACTCAGACAGGGCTTACAAGTATATCTTGGTGGCAGTAGATTCATGCTCTAGATTCCTGTAGGTTTGGCCCCAGCACTTGGCTGACCGTCGAAATGCTATAAAAGATTTGTGAGTCTTTATCGGGACATATGCAATTGGCACACTACATTTGGACCAGGGTCTGGCGTTTAGCTCTAGGGCTTACAAAGATGCCATGGGCAGTTTGAGTGTGGCCTGTGGTACTACTCCCACTATCATACTAGGGAAATTCGGTAGTCAAGAGCAAAATCTGTGACTTAAATCAATGCTTAACAGCAAGGTTAGTGCGCTCTGGCGGCAGTTAGGTCAGACACCTATATGGGGTCCAGAGAGCACTTAGCAACATGCCAAGAAAATCCCACAGGGGTCGTATAGCTTATGAGCTACTGTTTGGGGTACGAATTTGGGTACCCAACCGCAATAGTGGTTAGCACAGTGGCTGCTTAAACCCCATTTGACTTCAATGATTGTTTGGATGTTTTAGAGGACCTTAAAGAATACCAAGCTTTACAAAGCAACAATCAAGTAAAACGCACCACCACTGGCGAAGTGAAAATGGAAACAGCAAGACCTGCCTGGGTACTGATGACTGGCAACCTTGTCAGAGAGAAAATTGTGGACAAAAAAAGAATTTGGGCCCTCTTACAGAGCACCCGTACCTGTCCTAGCTGTCCAAGGAATGATAACTGTCCTTCCTCCGCCCCTTGCCAGCCGACGAGATAAAAGGTTTGTCTCAAATGATCTGATCAAACCACACTACACAGTGTCCTCCGTCCTTTTTGCCTTCTGTACCACTGTTTTCCCCTCTCTGTGCCTCGTTTTTTCCTCTGTGCCACTCGTTCCCCCCCTTGTGCCCCATTTTGCTTTCTGTACCACTGTTTTCCCATCGCTGTGCCCCCTGCGGCCCCGCCCCCTGCCCACTCGCTGCTCCCGCCTCCCAGCTGCTCCTCCCTCCCACCTCCCCAAATATGCCGGACACTGCGCGGTGAGGTGAGCGACCCCTGACCCTCCTGGTAGGTCGCTCCCCCTCCACACAGCTCCGACTGTGTGCCCCTGCTGCCGCTGCCACTGCCGCTGGTAAGTGTCCTCTGTCTTTTTTGCCTTCTGTACCACTGTTTCCCTCTCTCTGTGCCTCATTTTCTCCTCTGTGCCACTTGTTTTTCCCCCCCTTGTGCCCCATTTTGCTTTCTGTACCACTGTTTCCCCGCTGCTGTGCCCCCTGCGGCCCCGTCCCCTGCCCACTCGCCGCTCCTGCCTCCTGCCTCCCAGCTACTCCTCCCTCCCACCTCCCCATTTATGCTGGACGCTGCGCGGTGAGGTGAGCGACCCCTGACTCTCCTGGTAGGTCGATCCCCCTCCAAGCAGCTCCGACTGTGTGCCCCTGCTGCCGCTGCCACTGCCTCTGGTAAGTGTCCTCTGTCCTTTTTGCCTGCTTTACCACTGTTTCCCCCTCTCTGTGCCTCGTTTTCTCCTCTGTGCCACTCGTTTTCCCCCCTTGTGCCCCATTTTGCTTTCTGTACCACTGTTTCCCCGCTGCTGTGCCCCCTGCGGCCCCGCCCCCTGCCCAATCACTGCTCCCGCCTCCTGCCTCCCAGCTGCTCCTCCCTCCCACCTCCCCATTAATGCCGAACCAAGAAGCCCAAAGCGGACCCCAAGGAGCTCAAGAACTTCCGGCCCATCTCCCTGCTCCCGTTCCCGGCAAAGGTCATCGAGAAAATCATCAACATGCAATTGGCCCTCCACCTGGAAGACAACAACATAATCAACCCATCCCAGTCCAGATTCAGATGCAACAACAGCACCGAGACAGACCTCATCACCACCACAGACGACATCAGGCGCCAACTAGACAATGGGAAAACATCAGCCCTCATCCTCCTGAACCTGTCAGCCGCCTTCAACGCGGTCTGCCATCGCACTCTAAAGACACCCCTCTTGGAAGCCGGAATCCAATAGAAGGCCCTTGACTGGACCACTTCCTTCCTCTCAAGAAGAACCCACAGAGTCGCCTCCCACCCTTCCGATCCAAAGCCACCGACATCATCAGCGGCATCCTCCAGGGCTCATCCCTCAGCCTGACGCTGTTCAACGTCTACATGGTCCCCCTCGCACAAGTGGCCCGCTATCACGACCTCAACATCATCTCCTACGCTGACGACACCCAGCTCATCCTCTCCCTCACCAAGGACCCACACACCGCCAAAACTAACCTCCACGAGGGAATGAAGGCCGTCGCTGACTGGATGAGTAGCAGCCGTCTGAAGCTGAACTCGGACAAGACGGAGGTCCTCATCCTCGGACCCATCCCCTCAGCCTGGGACGACTCCTGGTGACCGACCACACTGGGAACAGAACCAACACCCATCGACCATGCACGCAACCTAGGATTCTTCCTCGACTCCTCCCTCTCTATGTCTAAGCAGGTCAACGCCGTCTCCTCCTCCTGCTACAACACCCTCCGCATGCTCCGCAGGATCTACAAGTGGATCCCGACCGAAAGAGGAAGAACGGTGACACAGGCCCTCGTCAGCAGCAGACTGGTCTAACGCAAAGCACTCTATGCAGAAATCCCAGCCCAACTCCTACCACGACTACAAAGCATCCAAAACGCCTCAGCCCAACTGATCGTCAACATCACCCACTGCAGCCACATCACCCCCCACCTGAGAGGCCTACACTGGCTCCCCGTTGACAAGAGGATCACTTTCAAGCTCCTCACCCACGCACACAAAGCACTCCACAACGCCAGACCAGCCTACCTGAACAGCAGACTCAGCTTCCACAACCCCACCCTCCAGCTCCACTCTGCAAGCCTCGCCCTCGCTGCTGTCCCCCGCATCCAACGTACGACCTCCGGCGGCAGATCCTTCTCCCACCTCACCGCCAACACCTGGAACACCCTCCCTACCCACATACGACAGACCCAAGACCTACTCGCCTTCAGAAGACTCCTCAAAACCTGGCTCTTCGAACAGTAGCAGCACCCCCCTCCCCTCAGCGCCGTGAGACCCTCACAGGTAAGTAGCGCGTGTTACAAGTACCCTGATTGATTGATTGATTGATTGAATTCTCAACAGTAAGCCACATTGGGCTCCTGGGTAGCTGACACACTCCTCTCGTACTGTACAGGAAGTTCAGATGGAAGCTTTAATAACGACTGAAGACTCCACTTTCGAAGAGAAGCTGTAAATAAAAATGAGATGATGCTTCTCCCTATTGAAACAACTACAACTGTACAGTCAACAACTACGGACATTTTTTGTCTAAATAAAATTGACGACGTCTATGTCAACATGCCACAGATCGAGTCAACTCACATTTCTACAAAACCTGCTGAGCTGCCAAGAATAGCCTGGACGGCGTGTGGCTACTTCATGCATTATGACGACTTCTCATCAGACTCAAGTGAACCTGAGCTGCCGACTTCATTGTTCCCTGGATACATCTATGGATTACAATTGGCTCAATTTTCCTGGTACTTTGGATTGGTATGGTAACTGTCTTTTTCCTTCTTCTGAATTGACGCTTTCTCCCAGAAAGCTCTGCAGTACTATTTGTGAACTTGTCAAGACCGATTTGCATATAGCTGGGTCCGAACTGGGGTCGCGAAGAGAGCTAAAGAATGAGGATGGCTTCAAGCCAGATCTGTGGCTGAGGGTGAGTGTCTGAAAAGTTTCAGTGCTCTGTCCATCATCTCCTTGTGTTCACAAGTAATTTTGGAGACATGTTCTGTTACCAGCATTCCCATTTCTATGTAAAGCCAATATTCCAATTGATGTTTATAATTACACACAATGAGACCACTGCCCAACACCACCAAAAGGTAATTCAAAGACTTTTGCACAGAGCTTTGCTTATTTTTCGGTTTTGAACCATCAGACCCAAGCTGAGACATCCTCCACTAACTGGATAATCCATGGTACATCGCCCTATGGGTCACAATCTTTTCAATTCCAACCAATTTCAATACCAACAGGTAGGCAGATATGAAGTGATAGGGGAAGGATATGTGGACAAGTATTGGGAATAACAGTTAAGGTATAAATGCAGCATTGGGGACACAGAGATTTTTCTTAGTGGCTCTGACTGAACGCCCCTGAAGTGGTTCCTTGGTTTGCAAGGACATTTCTCTCCATGGGCATGCAATGCTTCAATGGCAAGCTTGTCTTGTTATCTAAAGGGTTCCTCAGTTGCCATGATTCAACCTGTGTTCAGGCCACTCTCGAATGGGAGCTATTTGATGCTAAATGATCAAGGTTGCTGCAGAATGGAATCGGGCATCGCTTATCTAGTGACGGTTAATTCCATAGTCATTTGTTGTACCCAAGTACTGTTTCCACCTGCCTGCACAGTTAGGGAGGCAGCGCTACGACCTTCGATAAATGTTTCCAGCGTAAAATTTGACTCCCTGAGCAATTTGAAAGCCATACTTTTATAGAAGGATGTGACCTTACCTTCAGCCAAAGAGACGTTTGATCTCCAGGTTGCAAGGTTCTCATCTGAGATATAGGCACTACTCCACACTAACTTCCCGCTGCCTTTTGGGGAGCTGGTCTATTGTATCTTTAACATGTCTCATACAAAAGGAATAGTGCACAGTTTTCATTACATTGGTTCTGGGTTGGTTACCACCTTCGGGACGATATTCAGAGCTATACCACTTTCATGCACTTTGTGTTGGAAAGCGTTTTTGGAGGGCTCCGCTTGTCATGCTACTTGTGGCAGGAATACAGATTTTATTCTATCTGCTCCATAATGGACATCCCATTTCAACTCGGAATGGAGACGCCACTGCTGCATTGCCATGATCAATTGATACACTGCTTCGGCACACCTCAACTTCAAGAGATGAATGAGCACTGGTTCTTGTCGTTCAGGCTGGTCTGGCTTGACTGCATTCAACCTGCCTTCCGCTTCCTGCGTTGCAGCCAAGAATGCATACTGGCTACATGTCTTGGGTCAAAATTGGTTGCGCCACTGGACATTGAAGTACTGATGGACCCCTTAAAGGCCCATTCATATTGCTTTCCCCAGCGTATTCCATTGATAATGAACACATTCTTCGAGCCACCCTTGTATGCTTCAGCTCCTAGTGATGTGAACAACTGCTCTACAGACAACTTGTAGGACACAACGCCTCCCTCAGCTGCTGCTTTTGGTACTGGATTGAATCGCCTTTGCTCTGTAAACACGCTACAAGGTGTGCCTCTGGGAAATGTCTCCGGATGTGGGCAACAACAAAGTTGTGTCCACCACTCAGATCACAAAAACAATTGCCATCTTTAGTCTTTTTTTAAACAAATTGTACCAAAACAGCTTGTTATTTTTCTAGGCACCATGGCTTTCAGAGTGCTTTAGAACTCAAATAATATAATGACTTATAGAACTTTTACATATTTTATTGAGAAGCCTGCTTTTAGAAGCTTTTAAAGGGTCGTTTTTTGTCTGTTGACTATTTGGATAGCTGTTTAGATATCGGCTCTTAGTTTGAGGAGTGGGTGTTATAATCCTGGGTTAGGCCCATGTAGCGCAGCATTGTCCTCACAAATAAAATTTCCAAGCTGTGACCTTTTGCATGCATTTGCACGCATGACAATGTTGGATTAGTTTCTCTGAAACTAAACTTGTTTTCATCTAGCTCCGCACAACATCATCACAACTTCCTGAACATCAACGTACAAGGTTTTGTTCCTTACGACGTACAAATCTTCACTATCTTCATCCACAGGGCGGCAGGGCTTTCTACATATCCACAACATCACTAATCTATGCATACATTGCAAGGCTGCTTTTTATTTTAAAAGATGAGCATCCCAATAGATTAGTAGAGGATGTACTTCCGCTAAAACGGAGGGTCCTTGCATGCTGAGAAATCACAATGGTGTGGTCTGACATCTTGTGAGGGATGTCCAGTTTGTGCCCAAGACGGGGTCCTTCACCCTTTCCCATCAGGCAATGGGATTGGATCATCCCTTTGGGGAATTCTTGGCTTTACAACTACACACACTCTAGGTACACTTAGAGTAGGGTCTGCATCGCAGGAGTATGCCAGATTACTGCCTTGTTTATATGCCTGTATATATCAATTGTTTTACGACCATGGTAGAACTCTGCCTACTATTTACGCTTTTGGTGAAGTAAGCATTTTATCTGCTTCTGTTTTCTAACCAATACATCACACGTACTTTTATGCGAGAATGACATTGGCTCAATAAATATTATTGAAAAAATCCCACTGTGTATTCTCTGATAGTTCCCTGAGAATAAGTAAGCATGAGTGACTGAGCGAAAGGTTATATACTGTTTCCAAGATTCATGAGGGTTGTCATGTTCAGTGATTGACAGAAACCATTCACTCCCTGGTAGGTTAGGGGGGCTTACAGTGGCAGTATGAGCCAGCTGGTCTACAGGCCAACATAGCCTGCGGGGGTGTCTGGAATCAGTTTTGACACCAAGCTCTTAATTTATGCTATCCAAAACAATGAACAAGTCCTATGTGTTGGTAGAAACTAGACAACAGTGTCCCCAGAGGCTACCAGGCACCAGGTTGTGCCCCCCAGCCTCCAAGTCCCCAGCCCCCACAGAGGTGTCCAAATCATGCAGGCCATTCAAACTTCCTATAAAGCGCTTGAGACAGGATTTGATGAGATGGGGTGGATGTTGCCCTCCTCCATCAAGACCTACACAACATGTTGGGGCGGGTCACTGAGATGGAAGGTAGAGTTTCTATTATGGAGAATGACACTGCGGATCTCAAGGAGAGGGTGACTGTGCTGACTTCGGCTACCCACATTCTGGAGGGAAGAACGGAAGAGGCAGAAATTTTCTTAAGAATCTTCACTTTGTGGGGTTCCGCGAGGACATCAAATACCCGGCAGGAATTCTTTTGAAAAAAATGGATTAAGTCTTGGATCCTGCAGGGCGTTCTCTTCCCTTGGTTCTCGGTAGAGTGAGCGCACCAAGCCCTAGACCAGCGGCACCTGCCAGGTGCACCTTCGCGCCCTATCATTGCTAAAATCCTGAATTATAGAGACAGGGGAACCATCCTGCATCAAGTGTGCACCCAGGAGAAGTAAATTTTTCTAACAACTCCTATCATGTTCTAACCTGATTATACATGGGCTGTTTAGAGGCTGCGCCATTGTTTAAAGCTGTGAAAGTAAAAGTCAAGGCAATGACCCTGCAATATGCATTGCTTTTCTTAGTCAAATTGAAGGTGGTCTACTAGTCCCGCACTTAATTTATCAAAACACCAAAGGAGGCATGGAAAAATGGCGGCTAAAAAAAGGACACTCAAGTGACATGATTCTTCAGGTATGGCCCCTGGGGTGGCTGGGCACCTCTATTACCACTCCTGTCCCACCCAGATAGCGCCAGCAGACCATAACTCGATGAGGGAGTGGCTCATGCAAGTGCTCGCCTGACTGCTCGGACACTGAACTTGGAAGCTACCAGGTGGGGAGAGAGTAATCCCCTCTTGCCCTACCATTCTGTGTGGCTCTAGGCTCTCTGCATGCGGAGGCCTCTGCCTCAGGGGGATCCCGAGGGAGCAGCAGCCAAGAGACACTTCCAGTAATGTCCTATGGCTGTTTTTTCGGCCCTGGGCTCAGGGTGCCCAGCAAATGTAGACATGAGATTCTGTTCTGGAGGAGGTCCACCTCGAACACCCCCCAGTGTATCCTGTATTGGTTGTTGTTGGGAACTTTAGGGGGACAGATGCTTCTGGGATAGAAGTTGTTGTTGATGAGGGGGCGGAATTCTTTTCAGTTTACATTACTTCTCATTTGTTTTGTATTCACATACATTGAACACCGAATGCCTTGTTTCACACCACTGCTGCACCGGGAACTAGTCAAGTTCCCCATATGGCTGATTTTCACCTCCTATCTTGGACCGTCAGTGGCCTCCTTGATCGCATTAAGTGCACAGCTGTTCTCCACTTTATCAAGCAGCATCTGCCTGGCATTGCCCTGTTGCAGGAGTCCTACCTATTGGACTACAACTGCCCATTTCTTGGCAGTTTTTTGGGCAGGTTTGGATACTACAACGATTTTCACTCAGGATTTAGAAAGGGTTCCACTAGGGTGGCTGTATTGCTGCTCAGGCATTTTCTACTAGTAGTTACACAGGTCATCCATGGCCCTGGTCTACTATGCAGGCATGGTGGGGACACTTGAGAGGAAACCATATAATGTTCTTAGCATATACAGACCCCTCAACATCAGAAACAAATCCTTGCTAAGCTCACAGAGGTAATAGCTAACCTTCCACCAAGGTAGGTTATTTTCAGGGCATCTTTACCACCTCTCAGACTTAGATGTGTCCAAACCCCCTTCAGGACACCGGTGAGAGATTAAAGGTCTTTGTCTCCTCGAGCGACCCCTAGGTCTATGTGATGTCTGGCGATTGTAGCATACAGTTTCACGGTCATATATACATACCTCCGCAGCTACGAAAACCATGTCTTGTATTATTCTCTAGCACCTCCCCACCACGGCTATGATACGCACGACAGCCACAGACATTCTACTCCATGGGATCTCCAATCCCTCACCCAGTATGCTTCACATGGTGGCCCCAGTGTCTTAAAAATGACCCCTCCAGTGCTTAAATGTATGCTTCCTTACCAATGGCCAGTTAGTGGAGCATATAGATATGGAACTTCACGCTTACTTTAAGATTAATCCTGAATCAGATGAAGGGTGGGTACAGTCTAGGCGGTGGGTAAGGCCACGATTAGGGGTGCAGCCAAAACATACCTCAAACGTGCTGAGATGGAGAAATATGAGCCACATCACAGAGCTTAAATCCCACATATTGCGCTTGGAGACCAAAACATCTGCCAATGCATCTGAGTACCTGCCTCAACAACTCAAGCTTGACCACATATACCTACAGCAGCTGTCTTTCCACGAAGCTTGCCAATGCTGGAGAGAATCTACCCACCACTTGCATGGAAATGGTGATAGAAGCGGTAAGCTCTTTTATTGGCTGGCTACTGGAGAGACTAGTTCCTGATTGACCCCCTCTATTACAGTCCCTAGGAGCTGCCATTTACATACCACCAATGCAATAGCAAATGCTTTTGCTAACTTATGCATAAGGCTCTATGCTCACTTACCACAGTCTGCCATGGAAACGGCCAACCTGTTCCTCAATTATGTCCCTCTTCCACATCTTACAGGGTCTCAAAGGAAGGAGCTGGAGTCTCCTCTCACTAAGGAAGACATAAGGGTAGAGATCCCCGCACTGAATGCCAGAAAACACTCTGGCCCGGACGGGTTCTCCCTAGAATATTATTGTAACTTCCATGACAATCTTGTCCCCCATTTTCCTAAACTCTACACAGAGGCTGCGATGATCGGTTGCTTCCCCAATGACCAGGACTTGGCCACCATAGTGGTCCTCCCCCTAGCACCCGCCAGATTACTGTGTATCATTTTGTCCTATATCTTTGATCAATGCTGATATAAAGATCTTTGCTAAGGCTCTGGCCATACTCCAATGGGTTCTGAGTTCCCTAGTGCATCCAAACCAGGGTGGCTTTATGCCTCACAGTGGCATCTCGCACTGAATCCAGAAGGTTTACCCCGCACTGGAGTTCGCTCATGAAATACCTGACTCCAAAGCACTGCTGCTCATTGACTCCAAAAAAGTATTTGACTTAGTCAACAGGACCTATCTTGACCTAGTTCTCCAGCGTATGAATTTTGCCCCACTTTTTGCCGGTAGTTTGGGCTAAAAGAGCATAAACATTTCCTTTAGAGTTTAAGCATTACTAATGACAAACCTGTCTTGAGCTTCAGAAATGAAACTGCATTTAAAAAGTGCCAAGTAGACATTTGGTGCTTCAAAATGAAAACATGAGGCTTTGATATTCACAGGCTTTAGTCAGACACTTTCCACTTAGCAACCCATGTAAAACATTGCACAAATAATTCATAGCTTGATTTTAATATGGCTAGTTTAGATTTTTTTCACACTATAGAATGTTATTTTAATTTGTAAACATGTTAAATATGTGCATTAGTAGATTACAAATTATATTAGAATTAACACCTTATTTTAAAATGATTTAGCTCTTGCTCTGAAAGCTCTAGCTGACCTTCAAGATAAGCAAAGAAATGCCTCTGTGTGAAAGGGAGAATGCTTGGCATAATTTACAGCATATAACCTCAGAACGTTATCTATTAAGTTGCTGGAAATGTTTAAAAAAAACTAATTTCATTCTTTGCTTTAGAGAGAATAGAAAACACACATATTTTAAAAGTGCATTACCATGTTATGTTTAATGTTTCTTGCCTAATTAATGCATTCTTTGCAGTTATGTGTTTAGAGTAAAATAAAATGTTTCGTTAAAGGAAGGTTAGCAGATTAAGTTATATTAAATAAGATGCGGAATGTGTTGTGGGAAGAATTTTAACCTGCCGTATTAATGGCGTGTGCAGACAGCAGAGGGGTGGAGATGTCCTTTGGAGAATGCAATTGGATGAAGATGGAGGTCATGCCACCTACTTTGTAACATTATTTTTTATATAAACATGTTCCTAGTTTAGGAGTTGCAGAATCTTTGCAGAGATCTTTGCGAGAGACAGGCTCTTTGACTAACTGGGTTTGCCAAGGCTTATATGCGTTATGATTTATTTCTCTTTATGGGAGATTCTGCAATTATTAATCATTGATTTATCTTCATGCTAATCTCACTCCTGCTTTTATTTCTGAACTCTTCATGAGTTCTGACTGACATCATTTGCCTCTTTCCTTAGAATGCAGATTATTTCCTTTATGGATTGCGCTGTATGTAAACGTATGACATACCCTGTACTAACTTTATTTTTCTATTATCAATTCTGTAACCTGATTTATACCTAACTAATGAATGAAGAGTCAGAGAATCTTAAAGATGAATTAGAAAATGAATCCCTTTAAAATTACTCACAACTCTCATTATTGACTATAATAATTAATTGCATTTGATTGTTTGCCCATGTTTATGAAGGAGCTCTGTTGGTCAGATTACGCTGGCCAAGCTTCATCACCTCGAGGGGAAACAAGATTAATGGTAATTAAAGGTAATAGTGCCACATTTTCTAAATTTCCAAAGAGAAATTACCCTGAGATTTCCACGTTATCTGTTTGGTAGCAGAGGTAAGGTTTTACACCTTGATCAAAAGGAGCAGAGTTTAGATTAATGCCCTGAATGGAGCTACAAAAATTGCTCAAGTTAAAATAGGGCCCAAGTTCCAAAAAGACCTGATTCCTGATTCCAATGCCCAGAAATGGCGAAGCGGTATTAAAAGGCGATCCGAAAAGGCGGTTGCTGAAGAAGGTGTGAGTATTCATAGGAAGCAATGTGTTGTGGTAATTTCTGATTGCGGTAATCTCATTTGCAGTAGTACATTTTATTAGATCATGGTATGCGGTAATTTCATTTGCAATAAATGTGTTGGATTAGATTGTGGTATGCGGTAATTGCATTTATGGTAATTGTGGTTGCGTTAATTGCATGGAGTGTGTAAGATTGCGATGATGATTTGATTGTATGAAGTTGGAGTGAAAGTCGAACGAATGTGGTTTCGGGCCGGACGTGGTACAAGTATTGAGGTTTGAGTTTTATGTCCTGAAGTGGCATAGGATCCCGGGATATATTTGAAAGGTGTAGAAGACACCAAGATTGTGATTGTCTGACCAGAGAATTGATGAGTTGTTATGAGACGTCGTCAACAGCTCCACCTAAGACAGAGAACTTTGTGTGAATGGGACAAATGAGAATTGTGTAGTAGACCTTGTGCTCAAAGGGTAAACTATATTGATTCAGGTGATTCCACGCTGGTCGAGGTTTCCCAGCAAATGTGAATTCTTGAGTTATTGAATTCTATAGATCTTTTGGAAGGCAGACAATTACAGATAGAAGATGATTGTGTGAGTGAATGTATACGGACTTATTGTGAAGGAGGGTGAGTCGCTGTAAGGAGTGTGAGTGACGTCAGAGTGTGCTGTGCAGTGATAGGTCCATTGTGTGGTTTCCATATTCAGATTGGTTGAATATCTTCAAGAATTTAAACTGTAACAGGATTGGAGGAAAAACATCTGGTGTTTACGGAATTCAATCAAAACATTGGATTGAATTATTTAAAAAACGAAATGGGTTACAGGCTTTAAGAAATTGTGTGGAGTTAATTTGACAAATTGCGATTTGGATCAATGATGAGGCACTACCTGAGGGAACGCCTGCACATTTTTTGTTAACACATTTTAGACTATTTTCATGTCATGGATTTGCCAATGGTGCAAGATTACTGAGAAAGAGTGTCCTTTGAGTTTCCCAAAATATGGTACTTTTGCAGATTAAGAGAAATATTGTCTGAAAAAACTCACCATCTAGAGCTGCACAATTTGAAGCTTTAAGCATCTGGAAAAAGACAGCAACTGGCAAGGAAAGAAAGGAAGAAAGGGTAAAGGATCAGACACAGGAGAAGGAAATTAAGGCTGACAAAAAGGGGATGAAATAGTGGATGCATTGTTAACTGAGTGTCCACCACCCTATGTAGTCCACTCTACAAAGTCCGATAATAGTATACCTGCAAGTACCTCAATGGCCGCTGCTTCTGCTGAACCAAGAGAAATACAGATTGCGAAACTTTTTCAGGTTGCCCTACCACCTGTTGACTCAATACTGACAGTGATACCTCCAGGTGTCACTGCTTCACTTGTGACTGAATTGGTACAAATGCAATTAATTGTAGCTGCACAAACAGTGACAAGACAAATTCTGACTGTCCCAATTAATATGGTCCCAACTCAAGAAGCTCGAAGAACTGTAGAAGGAGTAATTAAATCAGGATTTACCTCAACATCTTAGAATTCACAGATTATAGAACAGAAACTGCCCCAGACAGTTCAAGCATTGAAAGATAGAGGAGGGATTGTCTTTAGAACACCAATAGCCAAGGAAGAAAACATTTATTTAAAGAGAAGATTTTTTTTACCATGGTTTGAGGAAGCAGTTGTGATTAAAAAGATAAATAGCATGGTGGCACAAATTGGCCCAGGAACTGAAAAAGAGAGACCACTTAATTTTTCATATTTAAAAATTGAACTTAAAAAAATTATGAGTAAATGTTTAGATCTTGATAATCTGAACGTATATCAGGAAAAAGACTTAATTTACCTGAGTAAGGAAATTACAAAATGTGCAGTAACTGCACATGATAGACTGACTGATTTGACCCGAAAATATGAAATTCATGTTTCAGGAAGTTTTCCATTTCAGAAAAGTTCCAGGGTAAAGATAAATGATGAAGCAATCGAGACGATACGTTCTTCAGGAATTCGACTACGCATTACAGAATTGGTAAAATACATTTGAAAACAGAAGGGTTTTGAGAAATTATGAAACAAGTGGGCAAGGAAACATGAGAAGAAAAGAAACCACCAGACCTACTTGATGAAAACAATGCCCAGGATGAGTGAGAAGCTTCAGCTTATCCATTAAAATAGATAGTGGGAGTAGTGCATATTCATGTACCATGGGATGAAGGTGAACTTGCAGCATTTGAGAACACATTTCCAAAATTGAGAGATAAGCCTGTACTGTGGTACCCACAAAATGATGGATTAATTAAAATCTCAAAGGTGTTGTGGATTAATTTTAAAATGTTCTTTGACACAGTAAAGCCGATTGAATTGTTGTCTGAATATAAAGTTGTTGTGAAGTGGCCAAGTGAGGAGATAGCAAGAGATTCTTGCATTAAGGCACCATCTTCTGTTGTTATGGAGAAGAGCAGTGATTACTTTCCAGAAGGCCCGAGTGCCAACAAAAGATCTTAATTGTCTAAAGATTAAAAGAATCTCACAAGATTCACAAATTATGTGAATGAGAGATTCAGGAGTTTCAACAACACAGCGGGAAACCAGTACTGATGTAAGTGACATGAGATTATTTGTGTCTCAATAAATTAATCTATCAGGGGTTTATAAAGTGCGCTACTCACTCAAGGCGCTGGGGGGAGGCGGCTCCGGATCAGTCGAAGAGCCAGGTTTTGAGGTTCTTCCTGAAGGTGTGAAGAGAGGGGAATCGTCTAATGTTGACTGGGAGCTCGTTCCAGGTCTTTGCTGCGAGGTAGGAGAAGGCTCCTCCGCCTGCTCTGGTTCTGCAGAGCTGTCCAACACCATAGGGGAGGGACCAAGGATGAGGACCTCGGTCTTCTCCGAGTTCAGTTTTAGGCAGCTGTTGTCCATCCAGGCTGCGACTAATTACATTCCTTTTTAAAAGCTGAGTCTGGTGTTTTCAGGGTTCTTTGTGAGAGAGAGGATGATCTGGGTGTCTTCGGCATAAGATACTATGTTGAGCCCATGCTGTCTGACGATGGCGGTGAGAGGGGCCATGTAGATGTTGAAAAGCGTGGGGCTGAGAGAGGATCCTTGGGGAACTCCACAGTTGATCTCTGTAGGTTCAGAGAGGAAGGGAGAGAGTCTGATCCTTTGTGCTCTGCCAGAGAGAAAGGAGCAGATCCAGTCGAGGGCAGTTCCTCATATTCCGGAGTCGTGGAGTCTGGCTGTGAGGGTGTGGTGAGAGATGGTGTTGAAGGCTGCGGGGAGGTCTAGTAGGATGAGGGCCGTGGTGTGGCCCTGGTTGAGTAGTATGCGAATGTCATCGTGGCGGCAAGGAGGGTGGTCTCGGTGCAGTGGTTGCTGCGAAAACTGGACTGGGAGGAGTTGAGGGCGGAGTTCTCTTCGATGAAGGTGGTCCGCTGGGTATTGATGAATCTCTCTGTGACCTTGGCTGCGAAGGGAAGGAGAGAGATGGATCGGTAGTTCTTCAGGTCTGTCGGGTCGGCCGATGGCTTCTTGAGGTGGGGCTTGGCTTCTGCCCGCTTCCAGTCGTCGGTGAAGATGCCTGATTCAAGGGAGGTGTTGAGGGTCCGGCCTAGTTCGGGAGCTATGGCGGCGGCTCTGTGGTAGATGTGTGGTGGGCAGGGGTCCATGGGGGCTCCTGGGTGGGCGTTCTTCATGGTCTTGGTGGTGTCTTCAGTGGTACAAGGTTTCCAGCTAGTGATGGTCGACCAGTTGTCGGTGGTGGAGAGGGTGGTGGTGTCAGGAGTCTGTTCACTGAAGTTGTCGTTGAGGGCCTTGATTTTCAGGTGGAAGTAGGAGCTGAGCTTGTTGCAGAGGTCCTGGGATGTGGTGACATCCGTGCCTTCGCTGGGGGGTTTGGTGAACTACTGTACGACGTTGAAGAGTTCTTTATTGTTACTTGCGTTGGAGTGGATTTTGTTCTTGATAAAGGTCCTCTTTGTGGCTCATATGTGCTAGTGGTATTTGTTATGGCGTTTCTGTAGTAGTTCAGGTCTTCTGTGGTTTTCTTGTTCCGCCAGAGTTTCTCGAGGCGTCTGCAGGAGCGCCAGGCTTCTTGGAGTTCGGTGGTGAACCAGGTGGCCTTCAGGGGGCATTGATTGACGGGGTGGCGGAGGGGTGCAAGCATGTCAGAGCAGTTGGAAATCCAGCTGTGTAGTTCTTTGGCAGCTGAGTTTGTGTCGGTCGTGGCGGAGGGGGGGTTGTGGAGGAGGGTGGTGTTGAGGAGTTCCTCTGTGCTCCTGCTCCAGTTCCTTTAGGGGGGGGGCGCAGGGCGAGTTTAGGTGCTATTGCAGAGTTCAAGGTGAAGTGTAGCAGTGGTGGTCTGTCCAGAGGGGCTGCATGGTGTGGCTAAAGTGGATGTTAGTCCCTCCTGCGGAGATGGGGTCGAGGGTGTGTCCGGCTCTGTGGGTAGGGGTGGTGAGGAGCTGCTTCAGTCCGAGGTTGGTGAGGTTGTCAAGGAGGGTGGCGGAGTCGGGGTCGCAGCAGTTTTTGAGGTGGAATTCAGATCTCCGATGAGGATGTAGTCCATGGAGGCGATGGCATGGGGTGCGAAGAGGTTGGTAATGGTGGTGGCGGAAGCGGCACAAGGACCCGGGGATTTCTAGATGAGGGTCCCACACAGCATGGTTCTGGGGCTAGTTTGGAACTGGAAGTGGAGGTGCTCTGTGTTGGAGCGGGGGCCACTCGTGCTGGAGGTGGAGAGTCAGAGGGATCTCTTGTGTGCGATGGTGAGTCCTCCTTCTGGGCGGTGAGGGCGGTCCTTTCTTTGGATCTTGTATGCATCAGGGATGGAGGTGGCAATGTCGAGGGCGGAGGTGGCGATGGTCCATGTTTCCGTGAAGAAAGCAACGTCTGGCGAGAGGATGTCGAGCAGGTCCCAGATCTCCAGGGCGCGTCTCAATTTGTTATCAGATTAAGGATCTTTGGTTAGATCAGTATGCACATTGAGCAAGGTGTGGTTGGTTGGAAGAAAATGTTGAGTAATGGATGGCGAAAGATGAAGGGTACTGTAGTGATGAACAAGGAATGAAGCAGAAGGAAATTAAGGTGAAACGTATGATGGTTCAGAGGGAGGCTGTGCGGAGAGGATTCGCCGTTTGCAGGGAATGAAGGTGAGATACTAGGTGTGGTTCCACAAGCAGGATTACAAGGTGCACAAGGAAGATTTGGTGTTTCACAGGACAGAAGTAGAGTAATTTTGGTTGGTTCAAATTCGGTTATGGATATCGCAATGCTGAAGAAAATGACTTTTTTCCATCTTTGCAACAGATTTGAGCATTGGAAGAGAAAGTGTAGACTTAAACATGACGTAGTAAATGTAAATGTTCAAATATGCAGATGTAAAATGTGCCAGTTCAGCAAATGCAAATGTCAATTCAGAAACAGGTACCAATGACACAAGTTCTCCAAGCCCAGATGGTCCCACCAAATATGGCAATCCCTAAAATTGATTTAAATCAGTTGTCCAAAGCAAATTTGAATTCTTTTCAGAACCAAAATCAGAACCCATTTCAACAGTCGGCTGTAATTGAAAGTGACAGTTTTAGCCCCAACATTTCTGATATTACTAGTGTGAGAACAGTGGAAGTTCCAGACCTAGCTTACTCAGAAATAAGATCCAAGTTGTAGGGTTCTAAACAGACAGATTGCAAATTCAGTTTTCGAGAAGGTTGCAGCAAAAATTGGTTCATTTGAGGAAAATTGCTGATTTGTGGTTTCTGAGTCAAGCACTTTAGGCCTGCTAAGAAGGCATTTGTGGTGCAAGTTAAACTGCACAATTTACTGTAAACCGGATGATATTGAATATCAGACTCCTGATTAGGATGTACAGTTTAAAATGGCCCAACAAGAGACAACTGTAGGATTGGTTTCCGAAATTACAGTTGAAAATCTACCTTCTGATTTGAAAGAAACAATGAACTCAGCAGTTTCGGAGTTCACAACAAAAGTTGCCAGATTAATAAAAAGTGAAGAATCAGTCTTCGTCAAATTAAAACCTGCTGCCATGTATTCAGCAACACCACCATACAATTCAACACAAGAGACAGTTGTAGGAATTTCACCTGTAATTGAAGAAAATTTGAGCAAAGGACTTTTGGAGTAATTGATTGGAAGTCCATGTAACTCTCTGATCACTGGTTTACAGAAACCCAATGAGTAGTAAGGCTAGTGCAGGAAATTAGCAGAATAATTATTCTATGTTGTCCTGTGGTACCAAATCCAGCCAACATAGATTTTCAATTTGCATGTAACGCACAAAATCATACATAGAGTCGAAAGAGAAAGTGTGTTGTGCACCAGCACTAGGAACGGGAAGTTTATTTAAAATATAATACACTAAATTGCAGTGAGAGGGAGGGCTGAGCTCTCTTAGTGCCTGTTGCAAAACATGAAGATGTTCAAAAGTCTGTGACGTGTTTCCCAACAACCGTTGACCTTATTGCCACAGAAATGCCCAGCTGCCTCAAATTAGTAGCTACGGTTGATGTCAGTCACAAAAAAGGTGAGAATATAATGATGGAATGTCCAGTAACTGAAACGGTCCCTTACTTTGTGAAGTTGCTACTGAAACATCTTGTGATCAAAGCATGTCTAAATTCAATTGTATTGAGTCTACTGCCAGTAAAGGAAAATGTTTGTGACGAAGCTGAACATGAATGTCTAGGTGTCATGGATCGATGCATGAAGCCACAGTTAGACACTAATGATGCACCCCTGATGGAGCCCAATCATGTCATTTTGTAGATGGCCAATGTTTAAGAGCTAACAATGCCATATTAGGAGCAGCATATGCTGTGTGCACCATAAATGATGTTGCAGAAGCGTCATGGCACAAGATACAGCACAAGATACAAAATTGAATGCCCTCACCATAGCATGCAGTCTATCTGATCAAATGGGAATCACTATTGCCATGGGAAAGAGAGATTCTAATTCAGTTGCACAATATTGCGTGCTACTAGCCTACACATTTAAGGGAAATTTCACATGTGACTCTAAGAAGGACACCTGTCTATTCCATGTTGATGTCAATAGCGTACACTTGGAAAGAGTTAAAAGGGGTACAAGAAAATGTTTCAGTGGCAGATCAACAAAGTAGGATCAGAACTGATTTTGAGGAAAAAACGCAACTGACATCCAAATGTTAGCTGATGGGAGACCAGTGTTGCCTGACAGTTTGTTGTTTACAATGACACGATACATGCTTGGATACACACACTTAGAGAGGAATTCAATGAAACATCTCTTTAGAAAGAATACATACCACCAAAAGTTTAGGAAGCTTGCAGAAGAAGAGTGGAATAGAGATGTGATATGTCAACAAATGAATTCAGAAAAAGAACACATGTACATTGAGTCACGTAGGGAAATCAGAAGGTCCCTTCAATAGAATATAAAAATAATTGTTAAAATGCCTGACCAGAGGAAATGACTACCACATGGTAGCAAATATGTTATTGTAAAATTCTATCCCCAGGTATAGATTGCCAGTTTCTCTGAAATCTGATCAAAAGATCCACTCTATCAATGAGGTTATGCAATGATGTGTGCATAACTACAGTGCAATCATTTTCTGTCTGTAGTTATCAACCTGAAGTTCCATGCATAACCGAACAACACAAAGACACCATAGAGTCTCGCTTTGCAAAATTCTGTATCTCAACATCACTGAAGTGGCTTGATGCTGTATCTGTAAAAGCACTTGTGACAATCGCAGATGAGAAGATAAGCCATTGCTGAGAAGGATTGGCTGATGTGGTGCATACAGTTCCTCACCAAGTTGCAATTGGTACACAAGATCTGCATAGTGAACGGTGCAACAACCTCGATCTGAGAGATGGTGTTGTAACTAAGAACCAAGTTCTGAAGACTTGGTTGAAACCAAGAAGGAAAGGCCTGTTCCAAGTGATCTTGGTCACAATGATTGCTGTGAAGTGTGGTGACCTTCTGAACTGGGTGCATGCCTTCCATGCTCACAGGGTCCTGTGTCCCCTTGATGAAACAGCTCCTCTTCCAGAAGAGACACCAGGAGTGGTTGAAAGGCCATGGGAGAGTGTCACTTAAACTGCAGGGGAACACACTGAGTCTGAAGCAGCACTAGAGCAAACTGAGGTGTGACTAAAAAGCAAGAAGTGGATACTGGCTTGGAGGAAACTGGTGTTGGAGTGGTGAACGAGCCAGGTCCAGGCTCTAATGAAAGAACTAGTGCTGTGGGCCCAAGTGCATTATCTGCACACAACTTATTTTACACTGTAGCGGCTTGTGCATGCAGGCATTCTCTTCGAACTCCGCTGCGCCAATTGTTCATTTCCAAATGCTCCTTTTTTCACATTTTGTAGCAGTGTCCTTCTGTGACACGTTATTGGAAGCTGATAGCTCAAACTATCTCTAGAGTGCCTGATGGAGTGACCGAGACGACACCTAAGTTGGCTCTGGTGGGCCTCTTAGATGAGGTCGGGGAAGCTAGAGGAGACTGTATACTGGTGGTCCTGGCTACAGTGTTTGCGATAAGGGACACTGCTCTCCGGTAGAAATATATACATCCTCCGACGCCCTCGGAATGGAGAGCTGGTATGAACTGGTAAGCCAAGCAAGAAGAACTGATTTATATTAGGGATGGGTGGAACTCGTAGAGTGACCGCAGAGTTACATGAAACCTCTGTGAGATTCCACAGGGTTTCTCAAGCTGGCGGAAATCGGCAAATTGCGCTGCTCACTCTGATTTTTAGCACCAGGAGCTTTTTCCTAGCTGCAAAATCAGTGTTAATGGCACCATTTGGTGTGCCAGAGGGCACTGTTTCTTTGCTGATGCTCACATAGATTTTCTATTCGAGTGGCAGCTTTTTCACAGCGTATGGTTCCGACTGACCGCTTTGAGAAAATCTCACCGGGTGCCCACCTAGTGCCCGAAAATGGTTTTGGGAAGCCAATTCTTGCACACGTTTGCCAACTTATCCTTGGTGAGCTGCGCAAGAAAGAACTTCACCACGCAGCCATTAACGGAGTTTGGCTAACACTCAATGTTATAGGCTTAACACTGAGTTGCAAAAACTCTGCAATCTCCACCCCTTATATATATTTCTTAAGGCTGCCGCTGTAAATGTACCAAGATATGGAGCAAATGGGGGAATACTATTGTCTTTTGATTGTGTTTGGGGCGCCACCCCTGAAATTGGTGACTCGGTTTTTAATACAATGCATGAACTGTGCTATTTTTTTGATGCCAAGTTTAGAATGCCTAGCTTATAGGACCTAGTGACTTGTCTGCTGTAGTTAAACAGATACCAAACTTCATTCACATTTCAGCTGGTTAATCGTTCAGACAGGAAACTCAAGTTGCAAGCTCAAATATTGATCAGCTTTCATTTGTTAAATCTCATAATGCACTCAATTGTACACATAACAGACCTGCAAAACATATGTATGAGGTCTGATGTCACTCATTGTGATGTCACTTCCTGTGAGATCATTGATTGTGATGCCAATTCATATGATGACACATCTGTCACGCGTAGTGATGGTGCGCGTCAGGATGTCACTTGCATAGTGCCTAATTTGGTTAGTCACTCCAATTCTTTTTTAAGTTGAGCTTCGATCGATCTGTTATTTTCTGTGGGGTTTGGCACAACCACCCATTGCCATTGGTTCTTTCTCATGGCATTCAGAAATGCTGGCTTTCTATTGGTCAATTCCACTCAATTGTCCCGCCTTTGGCTGCTTGTTTCAGCTGAGGTGATTTCACTTAGTGATTGCTTTTCTTGGCCATCCCACCTTTTTCTTCACACAGCATGCGATGGATGCCGTCCCCTAGAACACTGCTTGCCTGACCCCGTCACAACACTGGAGCCCGACGCCACCACCACCTCTCGCTTGAGGTCGGCGCTCGTAGTTCCCTCCTTTCTGATATAAGAGCAGCAACTGCGTACGTGAGCGCCTTGTTTTAACATGGCCCCTGCTTCCCTGGCAGTCACGAACGTACAGGGCGCATCGCTTTTTTCACCATTGCTGTTCAACCTACAAATGCTCAAATTTAAATCAATAAAGCGCCGGTTTTACAAGCGCCATGCTTTAATTTTTTTGCAGCTTCAGAGCGCTGCGCTTTAACTTTATTTGATGGATTTAGCCCAGATCTCTGTACTGGGGTGAATGTATGACATTGTTCTGCATTCTGTCCATCAACTGTTGTTTTGCATTTGTCACCCTGAGTGGGATGGGTATGCTCAGACGTGAGTCCCATGCTCTCCACACCACTGGAGTCAAGCTATCCTGGCTGAAGACGGCTGATAGCCAGAAACCGGTCCTAGGATGCTTGATTCCGGTCCAGGAAAGACATGGCTTGGCAGTTCGGGCTTGACTGTTCCCATGAGGCACAGGGTCAAGGCTGATTTGCATATGGCCATGTCTGAACTGGGGTGGTGTGGAGTGCATAAAAACGATGGATTTAGGCCCAGATCTCTGTACTGGGGTGAATGTATGACATTGTTCTGCATTCTTTCCATCAACTGTTGTTTTCCATTAATTTTATTTGCAGCTTCATCTGCCCCCCTCCAGTCACCAAAAACAGGCTACCCACTTGACGCTCCTCCCACGTCTTCACCAGCGGCAAAAGCCTATTTCACCCATAGTGATCAGCAGCTGTGCCGGGCTCTGACCTGCCTGCCTCCCCTCCTCTCCTGCAGCAGATGATCAGCAGCCCAGAACACCAGAACAAGTTGTGTGGCTGCCGGAACCTGAAGCATGTGAGTACTGGTTTTGTTAAATATATCTTTAAAATATCAGCTTACTCACTTACATAGACTCGCAAATGGTACACTTACATATGCTTTCATCGCTGCTTGTCGGAGACATGCCACATTAGTTCTCCGAAATGCATCCTACTGCTTAAAGTGTTACTAAGGAAACAGAGGATTAGGACATATGATGTTTTTCTTTTCTAACACGCTTCCAAGTTGGACATAAAAGCCTAATTAGAAAGTTACAGTTTTTTTGGTGAAAAAAGTGTTTTTTTCCAGACCTAGGGGCATATTACGATGGAGGATTTTCCGCATCCTCCGGGCCGGCGGAAGCCACCGCCGGCCCGGAGGATGTGGAAAATCCTCTGCGGATCCACCAAAGACCCACCGCCACATTAGGATGGCTGGTGGGTCCTGGTTTCTGTCCGCCGCTTTTCCGCCGCGGTTGGCTTACAACCGTGGCGGAAAAGGCCTAATATGGTGGCGGTGTCTCTCAGACACCGCCAGACATATTAAGATGGCTGTGCAAACATGCTTTTCCGCGGCGGATTCTCCGCCGAGGAAAAGCATGTGGATCTTCACCTCGGGGGCCCGTAGCGGGTCCCCTGGGTGAAGGGAGGGGCGGGGGTACACAGCACATGGGGGGTACCTATGGTACCCCCCTGCCTTTGCGTGCACGAAGCGGCAGGCACCGCGCGGTGCCTGCCGCTTTGTGCATGCAAATGCACTGCTTTCATTTTTTTACATTGCGGCGGGTGCTGCTTCAAGCAGCACCCGCCGCAATGTAAAAAATACAGGATGTGACCGCCAGGGTGGCGGTCACATCCTAATTGCCGTGGAGGGACCGCCGCTGCCCATGCGGACGGTCCCTCTTACGCAAGGGGGGCGGACAGACGCAAGTCCGTCCGCCATCATAATAAGGCCCCATGTTTGGGAACATTCTTCCTGCTTTCCATCACATATGAATTAACTCAGGCAAGCAAATTTTTGCCAGGACCTTCCCAGGGCAGTTGGATATGAACTTCGTCCTCTCCTTCTGAAAAAGAATTACTATGCTTCCCTTCAATGATTTCAGCGTAAACCAAAAGTGGCATATCTGTATATTGAGGTCAAACGTGCACCCACCAACAAGCGTAGGACTATTTCTTTTCTGCGGTATTAAGAAGCGAACTTTGTGTCATACCACAAGATGAGGCAGACACTTTTATCTGATGCACTGAAATTACTCTCCGGAATCCAGGGTCTCCTCACCAGTGGTAATTAGAAACTTTTTGTGCCCCAGGGTCAGAGCATTCATCATCAACACACACTGAGATAAGAAAGTCTAGGTGTGGAACAAGAAAGCTGGGATGGACGTCAAAGACTGTCCGAACCATGCTTTCAGGGAGAGAGCTGAGTGCTAACTGCTTAGGAGGTGCACTGGAATTGCCCCTGCACGAGAAAGATACTGTAAAAAGAAGATGAGCCATCAATGAAATCAAAGCAGGACTACCAGCACCACTCTGCAAGGGTGACGTCAGGTTGTTTGTTTAGGAACTGCTCTGTAACTTACTGCGTGCAGTTGGTGCACGTTCCCTGGGTATATACTGTAGCGGCAGTGATCACTATTTACTCAACAGTCATCAATAACTGAAACGTGTAACACACTTTTACTAAAATAATATATGGAGAATGCCTGATGGTTTTTAAAAAGACTTTCTCTAATTAATATACCTTATCGCAAACTACTACTGGTTTGTCTGCAGTACATCAACTGAAGCAATCAATTACATTTTCAAAAGGTAAATAAAGTTACGAAAATTAATTTGGAAATAACAGGGAAGTTCTGCATACTTTAAAATTTGAAAGTATGATCAAAACAATGTATTTGTTACATTTGGCATGTCAGACGGATTTAAACTTCCATGTAAAAATAAATGAGCCTACTTTCTTTTTGATGGAGTTTCCCCAATTTTAACTTTTTGTATGCTAGGCAGCATAGGTTCGCACAGAGTCATGTGCCCTTCTTGCACCCACAGCTGCAGAGAAACTAGGGTTTGAAAATACTGCTATGGCAAAAAGCACAAGCTCTGAAGCCACCCAAACTAGGACAAAAATTGTCCATCTCTCTCCACTTCCCCTTCTTACCCCAGTAGGATAGCATTAGAATTAGAAGGCCTTTTCCAACTGGCCCCTTCCTTCCCACATCTGTTTTTCTTCATTCCTCTCCCTATCACCCATTAACACCATCTGGCACTGTGCTCGGTTGCTGGCTGAGGAGTTCAAACTCTCTCCTTATTGGTTTGGGACTAAGGCCAACATGTTTCCTACTGGAAGAATATCCCTTATAAATGTGCATTGTTCAAGCCCCCTGTAAAATGTATTAACACAAATGCCACTCAGCGCCACACACTTCCATGCCCCACAATTTAACTCTACACATTTCCATTCCACACCACATAATTCGACAACCACATATTTCAACTCAACAACACAACTACATACATCCAATCCACACCACAGAATTCCACTTCATGCCACATAATTCAACACACCACATAATTGAACTCCACAACAGACAACTCCACCACACAAAATGCCATTCCACTTAATTACACTCTGACACACAATCCCACTCCACATAATGTAAGTACAATAGTACCACATAATTACAATCCACATTTGCCATTACACACCATGTCACATAATTCCACTACACAAATCCATACTAGACACTTCCACCACATACGATTCCCAAACTAACAATTCCAAGCCACATAATTCCACTCCACACCACATACATCCACTCCAATCCGAAACACATGGGTAAAACACATTCTCATTTACAACACCAATACCTCTAACTCTCACAAATATGCGACCAATTTGCAATGCAAATGCTTGTTTAGGACTTAGAGCCAGTCCAGAGCAGTACTGCAAAGCACAGCACAGACAGCCCAAATCCATGCCACAATGCACAACTTTGACAACGGAGAGAAGTGCACCCATTCCAGGCAGCCCAAATTAGTGCCTTAACACACAATCCTGATAGCTTATAGCAGTACTACAATGAACAATCCAAACAGCCCACATAGCAGTGGCACAATTCACATCCAGACATCTCTGAGCAATATCACAGCACACACATCAAAGAATCTAGACCAGTGTTGTGGCACACATTCCCAATGCTCAGAGCAGTGTTGCAACATTCAATGCAGCAGTCAAAATCAGTGCCACAACATGGAATACAGACACTACAGAGCAGTCCTGTAACATACAATCCAGACAGCCGCAAATATTGCTACAATATACAATGCAGGCAGCCCTGTGCAGTGCCACAACACACAATGCAATCAACCCAGAGATGTGCCGCAACTCACAAACCAAACAGTCAAATGCAGTGCCACAATGAATACTGATACCCCAGAACAGTTCCGAAACGAACAAATTATACACCACAGTGCAGTGCCACAATCCACAATCCAGACAGCCAAAAGCAGTATTGAACATCACAAATCAGCCAGTACAGAGCAGTGCCCTACACACTATCCAGCACTGCTGAATACCAACAAGGTAGATCTTATCATCAAGAGGCCATACTATTGCCATAACATCTACTTTATTTGTACCTCATTGTTCAAGCTTCTAACAAGATGTTTATGAGCTACTGATAGATAGATCTCTGCTCCCTGAAAGTAGCTCTCCTATGTGCACCCCAGACTACTAAATTAGAATCTTTTGCTTGAGGGAATTAATATATGTACACAAAAAGTGTGTATTCAAGATGAAAATGTCTGTATTCTCAGAAGTAATAAGATGAAGTTTGGAGAGAAATGGTTGAATGTCAAAATATATTTAAAGCTGGGGAGAGGGAGTAGCCTATCGGCTAGAGCTCTCAACCTCAAAGCTGGGAAACATGGTTTGTGTCTCTGCAAGGGATGCTCAACATCCTGTGATTCTGGGCAAATCACTTAAGCTCCCTGTACCCAGTTAAATGGGAAAAAATAAGTGCAGGTACTCATTAAATTGAGCTAGAGGTGTGGTGGGTGGGCGGGGCTAGGGTTGGGGATAAGGGCGGGGCTAAGGGCAAGACATAATTATAGATAATGACTTCTATGCAAGTTGCAATACATATTAAAACATGAGAAATGTGTTTATGTAAACAAAACAGGTTACCTCATTACACAAAATGAAAGCCAGACAGGATATATATCCACGATCCATCCTGCTCCCATCAGAAGAAGGCACGCACTCGAGGATTGAAGGTAAATGGCATTCTTTATTTTCTCAGGTCTCCCTTGACCCTTTCTCAATCTGGCCTGCGCCATAGACGTGAGCTTAAATAGCCCTTCCCCCACTGTTAGACATGGTAAACATAGAAATGAGACGTCCCGTAGTACTTCAGACACATCAAGTGAATAATTCACAACTCGGCACTCAAATAGTTTGGCTATTTAGATGAAAAATAGCCAAAAAGATAATTAAGCAAACTGCAAAATTATAAAATACATTTGACTGCGTGGGACGTAATTGGTCCACATTACCAGTGAATATGAAAGAGCACATGAAAGACCAAATTGCCTGC
The DNA here is from genome assembly GCF_964261635.1 of Lissotriton helveticus. NCBI lineage: Eukaryota > Metazoa > Chordata > Amphibia > Caudata > Salamandridae > Lissotriton > Lissotriton helveticus. The sequence goes on from NC_136065.1 coordinate 1,765,919,392, forward strand.
CAAAGGGTTGGGCATATACTATTAAAAACACAAAAATGTGTATGAATGGACTCATAAGATGGCGCTGACCCCTTCAGTGAATGTAACCTCAATAAAAAACATGTTAAAACATATAGTAAAAACATGCTGCTGATATACAATTAGACCAATTAAAAGGAGACAGTATTTAATTTGGGATAAAATCTGAAAATGACATACCAATAAGGCTTACTGTCTTATTAATGCATTGCAGAGGAGTGCGATATTCTGAAGCACCCAATAAAGAGCCTGCCACAAGATACTAGACATACTCACTCAACAGGTAGGGGCAGTCTACTATTAAGCTTAATGAACAACATGCAAGAGGCTGAAAAACACAAATTGTGTAATCTTACAGACAAAATTGTTGGCATGCATGTTAACATTCATAACACGACTGGGACTACTAGTACCATAATGCTGCGACCTGAAAAAAAGTCAAATATGAGGCATAACCTACTGCAAATTAACATAAGCCTTATGTACAGGACCATTTTTTCATAGAAATAACTCAGTAGAAGCCGAAATTTAAACCGCATTTCCTCAGGAAACATGATTGTTTCATTAAGTTCCTTATGCCGGTAATTGGCAAGCACGGCAACTCACAACTCCAATGACTTCAGGGGAAATGCCAAAATGTCTCAATGTCCCACTCCAAAAAGCAGCATACAAAATACCATTTGTGAAGGTCACAAGTACAGGGTCGAAGGAGGCCAGTAAATAAACAAATGAACATGCCATTGAAAAAAAACCTTCCACAGTGCCCAGTCACCAGCGAGACACCAGTTTGCTGAGCCAGGTGTTTCTAGACAAGGAAGGTGGAGACCTCATGCTGGCAGTTAGCACTTTCTCCTGAAAGCTCGTTGCCCGCCTAATTACCAGTGCAGGGTCTGCCTAGACCCTGCACTGTTAATCACAGCGTGATGCAAGCCCTCGCAAACCCCTGCAGTGTGGGGACATTCGCGCCTCTGGACATTAGCAGGCTCTCTGCAAAAGTCCACCTCAGAGTGAGCCTGCATGATCCCGAGGCAGAGCGGCATCTGGAGGAGTTACCGAACCAGTGCCTGCCCTGCCATGCCATCAATCAGGGTACCGGTACTCTCCCTGATAAAAAAAAGTGCCAGTACTGACGGATAGTAAATTTGGAAGTGCCGGTACTCAGTACCGGTGAGTCCCGGCCCATTTAAAGCACTGCCTGTACCTAAAAAAATGAATGTGTCCGTCTGTAAAGCAAGAAGACGTGCATTGCTTCGCAGGCGCAATCGGGCCCCTCTTCTTCCTCACGCAGAGCTCTACACCCCCCCTGGGCCGTGTCTCTCTGCGTCGTTCGCCGTCCAGGCCCAGCCTCTCACCCTTCCCTCAAACGGGGAGCCCCCTCCGTACCTTCTGTCCCCCCCATTCCAGAAGCTTCTCCACAGAACCGGTCCCCGGCTGCCCCGTCCCCTCACATCCTTGTCGCTCTGAGGTACCCCCAAGCCCCGCCCTTACCTTTCCACCCCATCGCTCAGCCGTTCCTCCTACTTCGCCGGGGTGCAAAGTACAGCGCCGGGCCTGAGCCAGCTTCCTCGAGACACTGCGAGGTTAATGATTAATTAACACAGTCAAAGCAGGGGTGTCTGCTCACGCCTCACCCCTGAATCCCTTCACTGGAGGCGTCTGACACCGAAGAGCTGAGGGGATCAGGGGGCGATCACCGACCCCCACCCAGCCTCCTTCGGGCTGACTGTACTATTTATAAATACTGTATTGACATTGAGATTGTAAGTTAGACATTTGTTGCCAAAATTCACACGGTGCAGAAACTGCCACAAACAAGGTAGTTCACAGCGGTCTTTGCGGACTTGGAATGTGACCAAGATCGAACGCTCACAGCCCTGGGTCTGACTCCTGTGATCTTGTCTGCATACACTCTGCACCGACAGAGAAACTATAGCGCTTAGTGCGTCAGCGCTGGAATCATGTTTGGGCTCAGATACCTGAGCTTGAGTATTGGTTCTGGTTTTACCTTATCCGTGATTCCATGATTGTGGGTCAGTTCTTCCTCGTTCCAGTCATTTCTCTCTCATGGCATTTCTACTTTTCAGGCAGAACCTCAGTTTTTCTGCTTCCTCCCTGCAATCTATAGGAATACACCATCTGATAGATAAATGATGGAAAACCCCCCAGCAGTTTATTTCAATAATGTTCTCAAAGACTCAAACATACACCGATCATAGCACAGATGGAGCCTGTCTCGGACAGGTGAGGGGTGGTACTTTTAGGTTAAAGGTCAATCATCGAAATATCAGTTAAGCGTATATCTGTTGCTAAAAGACAGACCAAAATCTTCAATTGCAGGTGTCAGTGGCGGCTGGTGACATTTGAAAGTGGTGTGGCGTAAAATTATTTTCATACTGCACCCCAGTGAGCGAGCCGGAACAAACTATGGGGGCGGGGAGGGGGGATTTTGAAAAAAGAGTGGACAAATGGTGTATTTTCAAGCAAATTTGAGAAAGCAGGAAGGTTAATACAGCAATGGTGTAAGTGCAGTTATTACTTTAATAAAGATCCTTCCCAAAGACAAGTCCAGTACAGAGCCACGGGTGGGCAGGCTGTTCAGTACAAACTTTAGAGGAACCACCAAGACTTAGTGAGGAATTTCCACTACTGTAACTTAGAATGACAGGACCACCTACGCTTATTAGAATCACCGACTGCACTTGCTTACCTTGTGACACTGCATTTGAGCACAGAAAGCCATTTTTAGGTTGAGGGACCGTGCTCTCACTGCGAAGAATTAATGTTTTGGAGTTAGGGGGCATAAACCCGCCTCTCTCCTCCATTCTCCTCCATTGGCTGGCTTCCTAAACGGAGGCCAGCCATTGGAGGAGAAGGGAGTCACTCCAATAAAGCCCCGTCTCTTTCGGATTCGGGGGCGTGTTTTTTGCGTTCTTTACCCCTCTCTGGTTGAATTTTGTGTCCTTTTTAGGTCGAGGACTGCGTCGCACTGTGTGTGTGTGGGGGGGCTCTGTGTGTGTGTGCGGGGGCTCGGTGTGTGTGTGTGGGGGGGCTCTGTATGTGTGTGTGTGGGGGGTTCTGTGTGTGTTTGTGTGGCTGTGTGTGTGGGGGGCTCTCTGTGTGTGTGTGTGGGGGGCTCTGTGTCTGTGTGGGGCTCTGTGTGTGTGTGGGGGGGCTCTGTCTGTGTGTGCTTGTGGGGCTGTGTGTGCTTGTGGGGCTCTGTGTGTGTGGGGCTCTGTGTGTGTGTGTGTTTGGGGCTCTGTGTGGATAGCGTTTTTTGTAGGTGGCTCTATGTGTGGGTGGCTCTGTCTGTGTGAGGGTGGCTCTGTGTAGGTGGCTCTGTGTGTGGGAGGGTGGCTCTGTGTAGGTGGCTGTGTGTGTGTTGGTGGCTCTATGTGAATGACTCTGTGTGGGTGGCTCTGTGTGTGTGTGGCTCTGTGTGGGTGTAAATGCAATAGGTCATGCATATACGAGCGATTAAGCTATTGGCATTGTAAATGACAATGCCATTTATTTAACGATTAAGCTATTGGCAATGTAAATGACAATGCTATTTATTTAGGATTTAGAAAGGAAAAAAAGTCATGAGAAATGCTAATAGCTCTACCTTTAATAATGCCGAGACCATTGCATTGTAAATTCTTGTTTTAACATGGACATACTCCGTGTGGCAGTCTGCACCTTGCTTTGAATTTTGAATTGAGGTCGCTGCCGTGCAGCTGGGTGGAAGTGTTGTCAATCGATGCAGCTCCACAAGCAGTTTTAGCAGCAACTTAAAATATGCACTGTCCCCGGTGTCCCCTCTCAAGCCCTGCGGACTGCGGTATTTGGGACGATCATTAATTAATATGTTTCCTTTTTGCTAATGTACGGCTGTGACGTTTCAATTTAATGTTTGTGCGAGGGTATTAAATAGTTGCAGATAGTGATACCTTAACTGGGATCCTTAAGAGCATGTCAGCCAGCATGATTTCAGTAGATTGAAAGGGTTGAAGGGTGAAATTAAGATGGTGAATTCCATGCTTGACACCTTTGGAAACAAGACTGTGGAGTGCCCACAGAGGGAGGCCTGTCAAATAGGAGTAATAAACCGGAGTCCAGTATTAAGTATGTGGTCAATGGGCGTTTTCACCATTCTCCAGTTGCTGTTTTTGTGGGTTGTGATGTGTCCAAGGTAGTAAATCGTTGGCGGGGGCTTTAGCACGGCAGCAGGGGTGGCCTGCATGTATATCTAGTGCGTGGGAGGTGCAGTGGGTACGAGGGAGTCTCGTCCTTTCAGGAGCATTGTTGCGGTTGTGGAGTTATGCCCGTTGTCCCTGTATTAGTCATCTTGACCCCAAACTGATCATACTCGTGTCATCGGTCCTGTTCGGGTACAGGGAGCTGATCTATTCAAGGTGACTGCATCTCAAAGCAAACGGCTGCGGTGGCTTTCCAGCACTCTGAGGATGTCGTGGCTCGTGTGGGGGTGGTTGAGTGAGCCATGCCGGCCGCCCCGGCAAGTTTGGCGGCAGAGCAGGAGTGACCCGCTTGTGTTCCTTCTGGTGCACCATTTTCTGTTGATGCAGGGGAACCGGGTTTCGAGTCTAGTTTGACGCTCTGCATCCCGCGGCATTTCACAATCATGTGCTCACTCTTATTTAGGCCCCTTTATTAGTGAAGACTGTAACCGTAGGTGTCAGAGCGCTTCACAATAGGAACCGAACTGATACAGGAGAGCACTATGAATAAGCACATCACACAAGCAAACGCGAAGCTACATGAAGCAAAGTGACATACGTGCACAAACAATTCAAGAGGTAGCAGACAGTGCATTACAGGAGGAAGTAGTGACATGGGGGCAAGTTACAAAAGCATACAATGTACAAGTTGAGGTAATTACTGCATTACAGGGCTGACACTCAAGCTCAAGAGCGAATATTATGTAGGCAATGGTGGCACTTGTGCATGTACCGGAATCAAAGACAATGTAAGGGCTAGAATACAGAGTGTTAAAAGAAGAAAGTGAGGTGCCTTGTTACAATGGAGTACCATACACAGGTAGAAGAATAATACTGCAATAATTGGCAAGTTCTCAAACCCAAGAACTCTCTGGGAAGCCACTTACATAGTCAAGGAGAATAGAATTAAGAAATTAAAAGGTCTTTCGTGAGATAAGAAGCATTGAGCTTGTCCCCAAGTATTCAGCTCGACCCCCCACTGGCGACACTCGTGTCATCTCTCCTGTTTGGGTACAGGGAGCTGCTCTATTCATCGGGCCGGCATCGCGCAGCCAACGGCGGCGTTGGGATTCCAGCACTCGGGGGTGTCGTGGCATGTGGGGGTGGGGGCGGTTGAGTGACCCAAGCCGGCCGCTCCTGCAATTTTGGCGGCAGAGCAGTATGACTAGCTTGTGTTCCGCGATGTGCATGAATTTCTGCGGATGAATAGGAACTTGGTTCGAGTATTGTTTGACGCTCCGCATCCCGCTGCAGTTCACAATAATGTACTCACCCTTCTTTATGCCTTTATTAGCGCGGACTGTACCCGAAGGGCCAGAGCGCTTCACAGAGGGAACAGAACCGACACAGGAGAGCACGAGAATGAACACACTACACAAGCAGACGCTAAGCTACATGAAGCAAAGTGACATACGTGAGCAAACAATTCAAGAGGTAGCTAACGGTGCATTGCAGGAGGAAAAAGTGACAGGTGTGCAAGTTTCAAATGCGTACAATGTACAAGTAGAGGAAAATTAGTGCAATACAGGGCAGACATTCAAACACAAGAACAAACATAAGGCAGGCAATGGTGGCACTTGTGCATGTACCGGAAGCAAAAGACATTGCAAGGGGTAGCATACAGCGTGTTACAAGAGGAAAGTGACGTGTGCTTGTTACAATAGAGTACCATACACAGGTATAAGGTTAATACTGCTATAATTGGCAGACTCTCCAACCACAAGTAACACACTGGGAAGACACTTACGTAGTCAAGGAGAATAGAATTTTCTATATTAACAAGTCTTCGATCAGATAGGTGAGGGCATGAATTAAATTTGGAGGTGTCTTTGAAGGAGGAGAACTTTGAGATCAGTTGAAGGCCTGAGAGGAGGAGGTGTTTCTGAGAGGGAGAGTAAGGAGACGAGTTCAGAAGTGACTCTAAATCAGACATCCCTAAGTGCAATGGTTATTATCAAACCTAGCATGTGGATATTTGACTTAGTTTCAAGACACTACACTTCTGCAGCAGGCGCTGGAGGTATGCAAGTAGGTGCCCCAACAAATTCATTTCGAGAAGGTATTGTGGGCAAAATAATTCTCGTTACTCAGGTGTACAAGTTACAAAAGGGTACAAAGTGCAAGTAGAGGTACAATACTGCAATACATGGCAGGCAGTCAAACACACGGACATACGTGACGTAGGCAATGGTGGCTGCGATATATATATCATACTGTCAAACATAAGAACAAACGTTATGTACGCTATGGTGCCACTTGTGCAAGTATCAAAACAAACACAATGTAAGAGGTAGCAAAAACAGTGTATTGCCAGACAAAAGTGACGGGTGCACAATTGAGTACCAACCTCAGGGTTAGGGATATCACTGCAACGAGGGGCAGACTATCGAACCACTGGAACACACTGGAAAGACACTTCCAGAGTCAGGGAGATTAGAATTTCTATTTTAAAACGTCTTCCTCCAGATAATAGAGAAGACTCGTGTTAAATTGGGAAGTTTGAAGGTTATGTTGATGAACTAGTTATTGTAACTCCAAACAGGCTTGGCCTGGGTAGCGTGTGGGGCATTGTAGGCCCCTGTCTCATTGCAGAGAATCCGGAGTGGTAGATGGAAGGGGGCAGGGCTTCTAATGAATGTTTTCTGCCCTAATGCAGGAACCGCACTGGAGAACCGCCCTACTCACATGGGGGGGCCACCTGAACTATCAACACGTATAAAGGTCATAGCACACTGGGGCAAGGTGTTAGGGTCGGGGGACCCACGTTCTCCCCAATGTCATTACTGCCCTGGGTGTGGGGTGGGCAGGTTTCACCCATGAATCGTGATAAAATTAGTACCAGTGAGTGAATATCAAGAACAAATTATGATGGTACTGGGTGTTATACCCGCTATTTGTGTAAGGGTTCTTCTACACCTGCACAACATCACACATATTGGGCTTTTGGGGCACATCCTATATGTTCCACCTACACGGATGAGAGGTAATGACACACCTTCAGCACGGCTAACCAGGACCTGTCTAGAGGGGCGGGTAGTGGTTGCAATAAGACACCGCCATCAGTGAATGCTGCTAGGCGGCAAGAAGAGGAAGGGTGTATAGGACTGTCACCACCCACTTACCTTCTTCCTGGTATACATGAACAGCGTTCGGTCAGGAGCAAGGGGACTCAGCAGCTATGGATCGCTGTCAGATGGTGTTGGACCGGCAGGCTAGGGAAATACTAAGGCGGAGGCTAGTTGTGCGTGTAAATTTCCTAGTGTCCCACCAGCCAAAAGCACTTTGTCATGACAATGGCAGCACAATAAGGGGTTTAGCAACCTAGCATTTCAAAAGTTGCCAGGACCAGTGGTCATGTGAGTAGGTGTGGGATTTGGTAACTGTATAAGAGGGTGTGCGGTGCCCGTTAGGATGCCAGCAGCTAGGTCTGGGCTAGAAAGGGAGGCACGCGCGAACACAGCTTAGGGGAAGCTGCCGCTCACTACTGAGAGAGTTTGGTTGAGATCCTCAGCTTGCTCTGGAACAGCTTGCGATAGAAACTGTGACAATCTTTGGGGGGGAGTGTTCCCCACCCCCATCAATTTGGTCATACACTGGGGAGGCATGACTTTACTTTCCTGGGTAGGGGGTCACCGCTTTAAGCAATGAGGTCCTCCTTGGGTAGAATGAGCAGCTAATTTCATTGAGTATTAGTAATGGTGCAATAACTAAGGTGTGCAGTGTTTGCGAACAATTACACAATTACACAAGTGGTGACAAGATGGCTCCCCTTTTACTCATCAGGTTGTCAGGTGTAGCTGCGGGGACACTCATACATTGCCAGGTTGGCACAATGGGCAACGCACGGGGACTGGACCCAGGGTTTCGCACGGACGCAGTTGTTGTGGGCTACCCCGGGATGGGATGGAGGAGCAGGCGAACAACAGCTCTCATTAGGGGACCCCCTCCCATGTCCTGATTACCCATGTAGGTGGGAATGACTTAGTAACCATGGGGAGGAGGGCACTTATACAGGCCATGCACAGTGATATAGGGACTATCAGCAAAAATTGGGGCCATGCGAGCTAGTGTGGTCAGAGATTGTTCCACGTAGGGAATGGCGGGGTGCCAGGTCCTTAGCTGCAGTAGAGCACTCATGCAAAAGGGCTCAACGTGGCCACGCAGAGGTTCACTGAATGGGAAGGCTGGGGGTTCATCAAGCAGGCACTAATACAGGCAAGAGTGGAAGGCTATTATTAAAAGGATGGCGTGCAATTGTCCTAAGTCGGGATGGATATGTTTCTCCTTGATATACAGGATGCACTGGAAGCTGCAAGATGGAAGTAGGGAGCTCTGTCATCGACGGTAGCCTCCTCCAGAGCTGTGGTGGAGTTACAGGGCGATCTGGAGGCAGACGGGTACAGTAAGGGTACCTCTGCGGCAGACCGGTACAGTAAGGGTACCTCTGCCTGGCACAGTAAGGGTGCCTGAGCCAAAGACCTGGAGCCACAGGGAGGTTCCGGGAAAAACGTGACAGCGCCCCGTGTGTCCTCCGGGCGGTTGGGGGGCCTGACCAACCGAGGGTGTGCCATACCACGCTCCGCCCGAAAGGGGCGGGAGTATAAGACATGATCACATGATCCGTAAGGGGATCTGCAAAGGTGCTGCACTGTCCGGGCGTCGACCCACCGTGCCGGCAGGCTCAGAAGGCGGGCGGGCAGCGAGGGGCTGCCTGCCCTGGATCGCCCGTAAGATAACCCACTAAAACATCATACTTTTGTTGTATGAAAATAAACCTGCAGCAGTTCTTTACCCATAAACAATGTGTCCGGTGTAATCATTATATGGGCAAATGTAATATGTGATGGGGGAGCAGATGACGGTGTGGGCACTAAGTCCTGCTCCATCTTCGGCACTCCTCCTGATGCCGTGGGCATGTCATCAGAGAAGCACTAAGCCCCCAGGATGATTGCGTCTTTGGGGGTTCATCTTCATCCCACTGCTGGTGCTCTTCTCCAAAAAGTCCAACGGGTGGTCGGTCCCCATCTCTTGATAGCCTCACTTTTTTTTAACATGGACATACTCCGTGTGGCAGTCTGCACTTTGCCTTGCAGAGATCATTGTCCCCTTTGTGTCAGTGGCCGCCCAGGGATTCCTATCATGTGGAACCCTGAATGTGCTTCCCGTATAACGTTCTCTGACCAGTACTTGATCTCCAGTGAGCATGACCGAATCACAGCTGTTCTCTACTGAGCTGCCTTCTCATGGTTCCGCTTCTTCAACTGGCTGCACACATGATCAATCTCAGATGGCTGCCATTGAGAGGCACTGGGCATTGATTCTCACGGAGGCATTTCAAACAGTACACTGAACTGGGAACACCTCATGGGACAATGTGGGGTGTTCCTGTAGGCGCATAGGAATTTGTGTAGAGCCCACTTAACACCATCTCTCCTTTGCACAGCTGTGCACATTGTTTTCTTCAGAGTGCACTTGAACTGTTCCATCTAGCCATTCGCCTGAGGCCAGGAAGGCATTATTTTGTGATGCTGTATATGCAGCTCTAACATGTACTCCTGTAAGTTGAAGAATGGAAGTCCATTGTTAATTTTCAGATGTACAGCAAGTCCATATAGTGCAAAGATATTTTCTAGTTTAGGTTTAATCTTCTCAAATGCTGTGGGTTCCACAATTTCTATTGCAGGGTATGTGGAGCATGCATACATTGGAACCAGAAGTTGTTGTCCATCCAGTATGCTGCAGAGATCAGCACTCAGCCTTTGCAATTGATCTGTGCACGCCCCTTTTTGGTGTGATGGGTGTCAGGGAATTGTGTGTCTGCAGCTTCTCAGAGGGGATATGCTGTGAACCATCAGCGAAGTTCACACCTTCTCTCTCAGCAGAGCCCTTGTTTACACAATGCCTTGAAGCCTTTGGTTGGCCAATGAGATGGTAAGATCATGCCGGCTTTTGGGAATGATGGTCCTGTCTCCTCTCAGAAGAGTAGCATCACTCACCAGACTTACATAATTTCTGATTTCCATAACTCAATTGAATCTCTCAATCTCTCGCCTCATGACCTCGGAGGAACATCTTTCACTTGTTCTCTAGCAGTATGATAATCACCAGCTGAATACAAAACTCCATCCTAAACCTGGGCAATCTCTTCTGCTGAGATCTGTCTGGGGCAGGCCCTCAGTGAGACGAGCTACACAAAGTGTTCTCTGACAACGGTTGTGTGGGTACAATGGCGTGGCAAGTGGGGGCGATCCGCCCAGAGCTGCACGAGTTTGGGAGGCGGCAGCCTCCTCCAACTCTAAGATACCATCTCGGGGGTGGCAATGCCACCCCCACTCTGCAATGCGGCCGTCGCGGGGTGGCAATTAGCGTAATCTTTCCAGCTTCCCCCCGCTCTTCAATGCGACCGCATCAGGGAAGCAAATGCAGGGGCCACTACGGGCGCCAAAGGGCTAGCTACGCCACTGTGTGAGGATCTTTCATGGTACATCCTGTGGGGTAAATAGAGTGGTATATCATTGGAGTTGAAAGGCCCACCATAAGAAATTGGGTTGTAAGTTGAGAGGTGTGAAAGCCCCACTCAAATAATAAAACACAATCCATGTCAGGGTGACCTACAAAAGTCACTAAATAAGCCTATGCTTAACCCCTTGTTAGCTTGGCACAAAAGCAGTCAGGCTTAATTCAGAGGCAATTAGCAAAGTGTTTAGCAATACTCAAACAGCAATACAGTGAAAACACAATACTGGAAAAATATCAAACCAATTTCGAAAAATCGAATACAATTTCATCAATAAAATGTCTTGAAAATGACAACACAATCGGTAGAACTTGAGTAATGAGATTTAAAATGTTGTGCAAAAACCAAAATGGAAGGTGCACTCAAATAAAGTCAATGGAGCAAAGGGTGTTTGGTGAATGTTTCTTCTTTATTCAACTTGAAAAATCTTTTTTCATAGGGCACACCCTTTGCTCCATTGACTTTATTTGAGTGCACCTTCCATTTTGGTTTTTGCACATTGTTGGAATTTCATATTCCTAAACAGCGGATGTTGGAAGCGGCTGCACCACCTACTATTGAGAACATACGGAACCATTGTGCTTGACCTTGGTCTGCTGTTTGTGTGCTTTTGGGATTTATTTTAGATTTTAAATTTTAAGGGAAAAATAACACCAAAAAGCCCAAAGCGCTACTCAAAGGTATCCCGTTGTGCTGGAACGGGTCAAAGTCATACGTTAAGGCAGACTGATGGAGCACGGGTAGGATGCAGGCCCCAGGTTTGCCCCTGTAGAGATTTTACCTTCTCAGAGTCCAAGTCCACTGGAGGAGCAGCAGTTGAAGTTTTGCATTGGCATGGGCCTTGAGAAGGTAGATGTCAGCAAAAGGACAAGGAGCAGGTCGCTGAAGGAGCTTAGCATTGGCAGACAATGTGGGCGTGTTTTATTTGGCGTGAAGATCAGGTAGTAGCTGGAGTTTTTCATTGGCAGGTGACAAGGAGCTAATTGTTGCAGATGGTCATCGCTGACATGAATAGCAATGTGTTGCTGGAGTTTATCATTGGCAGGCTTCACGGACAGTCATTTCTTGGCATGAAGAGTCCACTCACAGTCGTGAGGAGCACAAAACATCTGGAGTTTTACCTTTCACTTGGTGTGAAGGTAGTATGAGTGCACTCTGATGCTAGCCAAGGTCCTGGGGCCCCCTCTTAGAGATCAGGGTTCACAACATCAGGGGCCAGCTGCAGGGCTCAGGCAGGTCCAGTTGATTCTGTTCAGCTGGGCAATTGCAAGGAGACCTCTGTATGCTTATTTTGTCTCTGTAGCACAAATAGATCAGCCACCAGACCTTTGGAGTCACTTCTAGAGAGTCTGGCTTCAAAGCAAGGAGGTCCAATCTTCCTTCTTCAGACACTAGGGCAGTCCATGTTCTGAATATTCCACAGGTCCAAGAGCGTTCTGATGAGAGGTTCAGAGGGAGGTATTTTATACACAGTGCCAGCCTGTGGATGGGGGAATGCACTCCTTGTCTAACCCCTTCCCCTTTCGTGGGTTTGGATCCAAACTGTCTAAGATAACAAGGTCAGGCAGGCCGAGGTGTGAGCTCCATATATCAGTGGCAGGTCAGACCGTCCTTAGAAGTCAGGAGAGGGGTGGGCATAGCTCTGAGTCTACTATTTGAAGCTTAGGAAAACTGAGTACAACCCCAGGACATCCTGCACAGGAGAGGAATACCCTGCCCCACACCCAATGCCCTTTTTTCCCCATGTCTGGAAGGAATACATAGCACACCATAGGAGAGCCATTCACAGACATGTGACCCTGGACACTGACAGAAGGCAAATTTGGTTTAGACAGAAAAATGTCAACTTTCTAAATATTACATTTGCAGAATAGTAACTAAAAATCCAACTACACCAGCAAAGTTGTGGATAACTGTTTGGGTGGACATTTCTGGGCCTCAGTGCTACAAATGTCAGGGCCCAATTGTGTTGTGACACATTCCTCGCGAAAGGCTTCACCCAAAAGCCATTGTAAGGATAAGTATAGAGGAGATTATTACGTGTTACATTGTGGATAAAGAACAGCCGACACGTGTTTCGCCCTAGTGGCCTATAGGCCGTGGGCTTTTTGAAGACCACGGCCTATAGGCCACTAGGGCGATGTAACACGTAATAAAAACTACGCACGTAAAACTTTCAAAGAACGTCTGCATTTCATTTTCGGATTATTGCTGACAAATCGTGAGGACACAATCCTCCACTTTTCCTTTATACTTACACCAGTAAAGTTGGTTTTAAATTACAAATCAAATTAGTGGAAGAAAGATTTCTCTTTCTGTTTGTCAAATTGAACTGAAGCTATCATGTATACAGTGTAATAAGGTATTGCTGTGTTAGTCTGTGGGAGAGAGAGCCTTCCAAAAGTGATAAATCACTTTAGAAGTTCTTCACTGTCAGGACATGGAAAACTTAAATACACATCTTCTACGTTTTAAATATCATACACCCTACCCTAGGAGTCGTTAGTGCCAAGGTTAGGGGTGACTTGTAAGCAGTGAAAAGAAAGGCTCAGTCCTTACAAAAGGTTTATTTTGTCAGGTCGAAATGCAGTTTAAAACTGCACTACAAGATGAAGAGCCAGGGCTGAGACATGTTTTACAGGGCTACTTTAGTGGGTGGCACATTGAGTGCTGCAAACCATTAGTAAAATTTAATTGACAGACCCTGGGTACATATATAACCGATTACTTGGGACTTATATGTAAATTGAATGTACCAATGAGGTGAGATCAATTTTGCCTCTTTTAAGAAAAGAAGCACACGCACCTTACCATTAGTTAATAGGGGTAAAGTGCACCGAGTCCTAATGCCAACAGAAACGAGCCCAGAAGACAAATTTGGTTTAGACAGAAACATTTCAACTTTCTAAATATGACATTTGCAGAATAGTAACTAAAAATCCAACTACACCAGTAAAGTTGGTTTTAAATTACAAATCAAATTAGTGGAAGAAGCATTTCTCTTTCGGTTTGTCAAATTGAACTGAAGCTATCATGTATACAGTGTAATAAGGTATCCCCGTGTTAGTCTGTGGGAGAGAGAGCCTTCCAAAAATGAAAAATGACTTTAGAAGTTCTTCACTGTCAGGACATGGAAAACTTAAATACACATCTTCTACGTTTTAAATATCATACACCCTACCCTAGGAGTCGTTAGGGCCTAGGTTAAGGGTTACTTGTAAGTAGTGAAAAGAAAGGTTTAGGCCTTACAAAAGGTTTATTTTGTCAGGTCGAAATGCTGTATAAAACTGCACTACAAGCTGAAGAGGCAGGCCTGAGACATGTTATACAGGGCTACTTTAGTGGGTGGCACATTGAGTGCTGCAACCCACTAGTAGCATTTAATTGACAGGCCCTGAGTACATATATTACCAATTACTATGGACTTATAAGTTAATTGAATGTACCAATTAGGTGAGGTCAATTTAGCCTCATTTAGGAAAAGGAGCACATGCACCTTACCATTAGTTAATAGGGGTAAAGTGCACCGAGTCCTAATGCCAACAAAAACGAACCCAGCAACAACAGGGGAGACAAAGGAAAAAGTCTGGGATAATACTATACCAAGGATGTGAGTGTTAGAACTGGCTATTTCTGGTAGGCTAAGGCTGACGCCAAAGCCAGGCAGAAACCACCATTCTAGTCATGGCAAGGGAGTCACACGCCAAGATAACCCCTGCTCACCCCCTTGGTAGCTTGGCACGAGCAGTGAGGCTAAACTCGGAGGCAATATGTAAAGCATTTGCGCCAGCACACAACAGCAACAACATCCTAGGCACACCACAAAAGGAACTCCACACAAGGTTATATGAAAATAACTTCTGTATTGTCAAAACACATCAGATAGAAATCACACATGTACATTGTGCCAACTGGCACGGGCAATATTCACAAGGGATTATGTACAGGACAAGGCCACATGGGCCACTGTCAGAATCAGCACTTAGTAGAAATAGCACTTCTAGAACTTAGAATAAAAGGATATAAAATAACAGTTATAAATCACATCCAGTAACTACTGGGAACAGGTAAGTACCACCTACGCAACCCTAAACACCTTAGGAGAATGTCACGCAGGGGACCAGGACCTCACTAGGACCACTTGTACTGGAAAGAACAACCACCTAAGAATAAAATACATTTAGGGGTATCAGCAAGAACACATTACACATGATGCCTAAAACATTCAGAGGTGTAGGGAAAAAGGTAAACACATGATGTATAAAAACACATTCAGTGGTGTAATAATAAGGCACATGATGCATCATAAACACATTCAGAGGTGCAGGGAAGGAAAAACACATGATGCATAAACCAACACATTCAGAGGTGTAAAATCAGGGAAGGCACATGATGCATAAAAACATTCAGAGGGGCCAGAACATAACTCAATAGCGCAAAAACACATGATGCCCAAAAACATTCAGAGGTGTAAGATCAAGGTGCGTAATCATTTTAAATGCATTACATTTCCTAGCACCATATCACATTGCACAAAACTCACATTAGGCAATTACCATCACATAGATAATCACATAGCGCCTAAATAGAGTCACATACCAGCCCCCATCTAATAAAGGGACTAAAGAAGCTCTGTGTCCAGAATGTCAGGGCGCGCTGCCAAGCAGCGCCAATCAGGGGTGCGCCACTGGCGCAAAACCTAAACGTTGCAGGTGCCCACTACTTGCTAGGCACCTGGGAACATCCCAAGACCTAAACGGTGCAGCTGCCCACTAATTGCTGGGCAGCTGGGAATCATCAAAAACTGCGACAGGGCCCTCACTGACCCTTAGGCGCAAACTGCGCCCACTGCTGGAGCCACACAGGCTCTGAAAACACTCTACACACGTTGGAGCCACACAGGCTCTGAAAACACGTGCCCATCGTTGGAATCCCCCCCTGAGGACTCGTGAACAAAGGCACCGGCCCTCGAGCCTCTCAGGGCTCGTAAATCAATATGGCCGGTGGCGGGAGTCCCTCTCGGGGGACTCGCCATGTTAATGGCGCCTGGAGCCTCTCTGGGCTCCTCAATCCATCTTCCGGGTCTCTACGGGGCAAAATGCCCCTAGGCAACTTAGGAGCCCTCTTCCCCGGGGCTCCCTCGTCACACGGCAGCTCCCCGCCAATCGGAGCACGGCTCCCAAGTCGAGCCCCTCATGACGTGGCAGCCTCTTTGGCCATGCAGCAAATCGGAGGGCGGCTCTCTGGGGCAGGCCTACGGCAAAGGCCAAACAGAGCGCGGCTCCTTTCGATGCTCGACCAATCAGGTCGCGGCCCCTTCGTTCCTTTCTCCGCGGCTTTGCGGAGCGGGGAAACAGCTTCTGGTCAATGTCAGGCCCCCGGCCGCGGCGGTGAGAACACGGGGCAATGCCGGGTGGGCACCGGCTTTAAATAATTAAATAAAAACGGGGAATCAAAGCGCTACCAAGCGCTAGAGGGCCAACAAGGTCCTAGTAGAAATAAAAGCGCTCCCAGGCGCTTTGGAGCACACACACAGGTGCGAGTAAAATTACAGCGCTCCCAGTGCTACAGACAACAAAGTAAAGCGCTATTAAGCACTGGGGGCCAAAATCAAGCGCTCCCAAGCGCTACAACAGCAAAATGAAGCATTCCTAGCACTAAAGGCAGAAATAAAGCACCACCAGGCGCTAGGGGTGAAAGCAAAGCACTCCCAGCGCTAGGGACAAGTAAAGGTCCACAAGTCCAGCAAAGTCCTTCAGGAGTCCAGGGGCTGGGCAGGGCCCAGGGATTCCCCTGGGCCCAAGCAGCAGCACGCCCCTGGCAGATTGAAGTCAGAAACAAGAACATTTTGGAAGGGGACACAGCCCCTTCTTATACAGAGAAAAGTCTTTGAAGTCTTTGTGCAAGTGGGCCCTGAACCCGGTCTAAACCAGTGTTGCTGGAGCCCTTGGGCTTCCTGGCTTCCTTCTTTCTTTCAGTATCAGGGACAGAGGTGACAGTCGCCCAGCAGGGAGGTGGAGCCAGCATTGTGGCAGGCAGGCAGGCACAGCCTCATTCACTCCTACGTGCCATCTCCTCCCACTTCCCTGGCAGCAGATGCAGCCTTTCGTCCACGGGCTGACTCAGACAACCTCCTGGGGCTCTGCAGCCCCAGGACCAGACAGTCAATCCACAAGCAGGCCCAGGCACTCTGGGCCAGGCTCACCAGCCTATCACACGCCAGGCACAAATTACACAAATATGCCAACTTCTAAAAGTGGCACTTCTAGACTAGACACAATCATGCCGCATATACCATTGCGCAGCATTCAGTCTCACGAGTTCTCACATACCAAACTCGACCCTGCACTCCCCACACATCAGGAACTACCATAGGCATACATATTCCCCATTCATTCCTATGGGAGGGCAGGTCACTCACCACACATACACAGAGAGCACAAGCACTTTATACTGTACCACAGTGAAAAAGTGCGCAAAGGCCTAAAATCACCAACACCAGGTTCCTGAAACAGGCTAGGAAAAAGCAAAAAGTTTCGGGGTGAACCTGCCAAAAGGGCCAGGTCCAACAGTGAGCATTTGCAGTTCTAACACCCAGTTTTCGATGTGTGGTGGGGAAAATTGTGAGGCTCCCTTACGCAGTGGCACAAGCTGCTTGTAGTCTTTAGTAACAACAGTGAAATGTATTCCAAAAAGGTAGAAGTAAAATAGTTGCATGCCAACTGAAGCACCAGGGTTGGGATATGGTGGCTAAGTTTGGAATATAACAACTGCAGTAGTTTACATTGCTCAGGAAATTCCTGCCTCCCATGGCTGACTTGGGTGCTGGCGCCTGTTTGATGCCTTCAACTTACTTAGGGGCTACGCTGACACCTTTTCTGGAGAATACATAGCCGAAGAACTTGACACTCTTTTTTAAGAACATACATTTGTCCTCATGGGAGGGTTAACCCTGCCTCTCGTTGGAGGGGGTCGTGTAGGTATTTGTTGTGTTACGCCAGTGCCTGGGTGTGGATGAGTATGTTGTTGCTCAGATTTATGACGCCCATCAGTCCGTTCAAAAATCTCCCATATTGCATTTTGGAAGAACTCAGCGCTGATGGGACACCAGAATTCAGTTTTTTGTATAGCCTCAGCTCAACGTGGGTGGAGATTGTCATTATGTGTTGACTGTCTATGTCCATAATGAGCGGGCCATACAGCATTTAGGACCAGTTTGGAGAAACACTTTGGCCAATTTACACATGATTTTGCATAATTTTGCCGTAAATGTGCTTGATTACTTAAAAGAAAATTATGAGCATTTCACACAACCTTCATTATCATTGTGGTAGAAACCAAAGGTATGGGCCTTGTTCCTTTCTTGGTTACTATCTGTTCGAGGCACTCCAGTTTACATTCTGCTTTCAGCCTCAGGTGGAAGGACCACTCCTGTGATTCAGGACAACTGGCTTCAAGGGTTTGTCATTGTGGAATTTAACTGGTTTACCTTTTAGGCATCATAGTCCCATACAGAGTTCTAAGAAGTAATGGACAATCGCATCAACTTCAATTGTGTTAATGCATCAGGTGAACACGGTCAGGCCTAGTATCTCTGCGGTAGTGCAGCTTATAAGAGTGAGAGGACCAGTGTCTAATACTACGAACTTCGGGCCATATTATCAAGAAAGGGTGATACGTTATCACCGCTTTTATCAGCAGGAAACTGCTGATAAAGCGGCGATAATGGGCTTGATGATAGGCCCTTGTGAATTCCCATAGAAGCCCAGGTTAACACCAGAACCTGGCCTTCTATGGGAATTCACAAGGGCCTATTATCAAGCCCATTATCGCTGCTTTATCGGCAGTTTCCTGCCGGTAAAAGCGATGATAATGTATCGCCCTTTCTTGATAATATGACCCTTCATTCTCAGCATTCTATCTTCATGCTGAAAATGCCAGCGACAAGTGGAGGATCTTAGAAAAGATGTGGGTTCTGGTCGTGTGCAATGACAGCCGAGGTCCTCAGTGCTTAATTTGTAAAAGAATGAGTGTTGGTGCTCAACGCTCTTCTCAGAAGTCCATGACCAGTGCTATTAAATATCTGCGCACACAATACTTAGTCTTACATCTACCCCTTGCCTATTTAATTCCCTACCAAAAACTCCCTGCCCTTTATAACTCTTTCCTGCAGGTTCCTGCTTTCTCCATTCTGATGTTTTTTCCATATTTCTCTTCTTCCATCCTTCCACTTTGTTTGTTTCTCCCACTTGCTCTCAGTCAAGGTCTGAAGGGGGAAAAAGTGCTGGTCTCCAAAAATGAGTGCCGGTGGGCCCCACCAGCAACCACTGGCTTAAATTAAGCACTGGAGTTGGTCCTTGTCATCATATTGACTGACTCCCCTGTGCCAAAGAGAGCTGTGAACTCTGTCCCATTGATGGCAGCTTTACACTTGGGTGGTTAGATGTATATTTCTTAACCTTTGATTAACAGCAGAGATGAGGAATACAACTTCGTCTTCCTTCTTCTAGTGACTGATCTAGTGTGCTAGTTCTCAACCCTTAGAATGCTAACAAGATGGTGCTTAGACTCAGTGTTCTTTAGGGTCACAGGAAAGGCCCTTCTCTTGCCAGCAGCTACCTCTGTATTCTCATTCAAAATGTTTTTTCCTTCTACACGCAGAACAAGAGTTGCCTTGCTTCGGGCAGTGGGGTGCAGGGTAGACATCTCTCCCACAATATCTGCATGTACACTGAGTTACAGTGCTGCATATTCCTTGGGCCAGAGGGGTTTTGTGTGGTGGTATGGTGAGTACTGCATCAGCTGCTTCCATTTTCATTGTTTTGGTGGCATCTCCGTTGTCACCAAGCTCAGTTTTCACATTGGCTGTTTCCATTGTGGTGGCACGGACCTCTGCTAGGTTGTGTGACCATTGTGAGAATCTCATTGAGACTTATTCTTAGTTTTCAGAGGATCCAACATTGTAGATCTGCTGTTTGGCAATCTTACATTTTATGGTCATGTACTTCTATGTTGGTGTCATTGATGCACATGCTTGCCATTTCCCTTAAGCACGCTTGGAAATTGTCAAAGGCTTTCTCCTTCTTATTGTTTTGCTTCTCAGAGTAGGAAGTACTCATTAATGAGAATTGAGCTGCCGGTTTAAGTGTGCTCTAGCACTGCAGCTTCTTCGTAGTTGGTGTTTTCTCCCTTGCCTTATAGATTTTGAAACAGTTTGTAGATTTTTGTTAAGCAAAATGACTGTTTGATTGTCGGGTCTGTTTCACTCATTGCAATGAAGTAATTATTTAATCCACCCATCCATGTGGCATGCCTGGGGTAGCTCACTGGATTGAAGTATATTACAAGTGACATTGCTAACATGAATGGAAGCTTCAGCTGCACTCTTTGCAGTTGGAGGAGTCACTGCTGGATTTGAAGACCCTCCTTGAGATGGTGCTGCTCCACCTCCTTCCATGGGAGGTGGACAAAGTCTGGCCTTTCTGTTTCGGCATTGTTTACTACCAAACCACCTCCAACAAACAAAATCTTTAGGTACTTTATTAAATCCTTTCAACAAACCCTAAACCCAACAATGATGTAATACAATAGTCTAGGAAATTACCAATTGTTGTGTAGTTCCTCACCCAATGTGTACTGTTTCTGCTGGTTTGCTGGATTTCGAATTCTGTGCACTTTAACCTCGCTGTGCTCCACCTTTTAACCGCATTGGTGCGGCGCATTTTCCCGATGTGCGCTGAAGATTTAAAAATCCCGCGGTTCATGACGAGCTCAGCTCGTCATGAGCGTACGAGAGGTGTACCTCATGACGAGCTGAGCTCGTCATCAGCGTCGATGGGGTTAATGCAGTTAAACTGGCTTACCCTTCTTTGACTTATTTACCTTGTGTATAAGTCCCTAATATCTGATTTAGAAATGTACCCAGGGACAGGATGTTAAATGCCACCTGCAGACCGAAGCACCTATTATGCCATCCACAGATTGGGACTGTAAAACATGGTTTTGGGGCTAACATGTATAACCTGACTCAAGGAGTCTAAAAGCCTGCTAACAAATTGTCAAAATTGCCTTTTATGATATGAGTGAAACCATCCTTTTAAATAATAATAAGTCACCCTCTAAGTACACCTTGTTGCCCAACAGGACTCTAGCTGAATCATAGAAAATGACAAAGTACAGATTATAAACCTCAATTGTTTTATTCCAAATTTTTAAAGGAGATTTTTTATCCTTGAATATACAAGTGGAGAACCATTGTCCTTCTCTACCAGCTTAGGGCATCCTTCCCTCAAGAATACCTCACTCACGCCTTTTATTACATCCACAGTTTGAACATCTTGAACAAATGTAACCTCCTACCATTTAGAACTAATAACGTAACTACATCTGCAATACATAGATTGGTATTGTCCTTTCAGGTTTTCAAGGTGCATTAACAGAGATTCTTTCACAACTTGAGCTATCACTGGAAACATAGAATGCTATCTACTACTTACATATGATCATGTTTATTCATCCCTAGCCACCAGAATTGTGACCATGCCTTATAATTTATGGCAGATATTCATCAATGCACTTTATGAAGCAATTCTATAATTCTTTCTGAAAGTTTCCTGGGTTTATTCTGTTTCATCAGTATTTTTCCTACACCAATCCAACCATACAATTCGATATCTCTGGGTCTAATTAGCCCTTCTTTGGCCAACCATTCCCAGTATACTTACTAACCAACTTCAACTCCTAGTCATCTCATAATGTCTCCAGCCACTCTTCTTCAAACACCACAGTACTAACAATGGACGAAATACTTGCAATCTCACAATTTTCCTGCTCTTCACATCCCAAAGTACTAACAAATGACAGCCTAGACATAAAATACCTAACAACAATCCAGACCTAGGGCACAAATGTCACTGAAAATGAATATTCTAATGATCTAATCAAAAACGTCACCAATCATGGAGTAGCTCTCCCTGCTCCTTTTGTGGTGAACATCTCAACAAAGTATTTCGAATCTATACAAATTACAAATTCTATTCCCCATATGTACTTTCAAAAATGCTGCATATCACACCAACAAGCCAAACGTGTTTGTCAATCAAAGAGTAACTGCTTTCTGTCTTCCCCAAACTTCGCGATGCAAATGCAATTACCCACTTCTCCTTATTTCCCATATGCAGTCAAACAATTCATTCCCTGTGATAAAATTGGTTATCGGTTGATTGGAGTGCAAGCCCTGGTCAAGCAGCAATCACAATCCTAGATAGGGAAAGGCGCAAGCAAACCCCAAATTCCCTAATTAGCCTGTTCTCAACCCCATGGTAGCTTGGCACAGACTGGTCAGGTTTAACTTAGAGGCAAGGTGTAAAGTATTTGTGCAACACTTCAAACAGTAAAACTGTGTAAACACCAAACAAAGGGACCCACACTAGGTTAGAAAAATAGATCTGAATGTAATACATTAAACAAGAACCAAATGACAAAAATCCAATCATTAGACCCTGAGTTTTGAATTTTTACAGAATAAAGTGAAAAATAGCATGTAAAAATTTAAAACGTGGGGTGTTGCTATAAAGTCGCGTTGGACTAGGTGAAAGTCAAAAGTGCAGGCCAACTGCGATGGAGCAGGGGTCAAATACAGTCCCAGATTAGTCTAGCTGAAGGTTTACCTTATCAAGTTTTGATCCGAGGGTCCCATTCACATTGGAGAGGTTCACAGGGAGCAAGGAGAGCATTGTAGGTGGTGGTTGTTATTGCACAAAAAGCAGGCCAGGGCGTTGCAGATGGATGGGCTGGTGCTTTGCCTTGGCGGTCCGCTGCGGGTGATCAATGCTTGGTGTGCGAAGAGACAGGATTGCGGCAGCTTGTGCTGATTTTCTGTGTGAGCAGCGCAGTCTCCATGCGTACGGGCCCATTCATGGTCACAAATAACCCAAAAACTTGATTTCAAGAGTTCTGAGCCACACCAAGGGTCCAGGACTTGAGAGGCACCACTTGGAGGTCAGAAACTTGCTACGTTGGGTCCAGGAGTTCTTTGGGGATCCTTTTATTTCCCTGCGGCTCAGATCAGGAGGCCAGCAGACTGGCCCTTGAAGTCACCCTAGGGTCCAGGGTTCAAGATGAAGTTGCAGGTCCAGATTTTCTTCCCCAGGCAAGAGGGCAGCAGGTCAGCACAGCAAGGCAGCAGTTCCTTCAGAACAGCAGTTCAGCAGGGTGTCAGTCCT
This sequence comes from Lissotriton helveticus, assembly GCF_964261635.1. Classification (NCBI taxonomy): domain Eukaryota; kingdom Metazoa; phylum Chordata; class Amphibia; order Caudata; family Salamandridae; genus Lissotriton; species Lissotriton helveticus. Next base: position 1,765,942,368 of record NC_136065.1, read on the forward strand.
TATGGCAGAACAGTAGTCCTTTTTCCTGGCTTGGTATAGCCGGTCCCAGAAGAGTACTGAAGGGGTGATGTCTAAGATCCTTCTTTTATTCATAGTTGTGCCATTCAAGTGAGGAGGAGCTACTAGAGGCCTACCTTTGAAGTGCACCAATGCCCTGCCTTCCTGATCTTGGCTTCAAGCTAACTTCAGGGGCCTTTTGTGGGGAAACAGGACACAGCCTATTCAAGTGCAAGTGGGGCTAGGCCCGGCTCCTCTCTTTCCGGTCATTGATGGCCCATCTTGTCACACTTCAGATCCCCTTTGTGGTTGGCTGTCTAGGAGGAATACCCAAAGCCCAACTACCAGCTACACCCAGTTATGTGAACCAGGGTCAGGCTGCAGGAACAACATGGCTAAGACAAGAAATTGCAAAGGTTCCGAAAGGGGTATTTTCAAAATTGTAACTTAAAATCCAACTTTATCATAAGTTAGGATTTTAAATTCCAATTCCAGAGACAACAGACCTGGACTGGCTACCTTTTCCCATTTGGAAATCACACTTACAACATGTAATAAGGTAATTCTGTTAGTCAATGGGAAATGTAGGCCTTTCAGTAGTGGAAAACAAATTTAAGAGCTTTTCACTACCAGGATATGTAAAACTTAAAAGTATGTATCCTACCTTTTAGATGCATTGCACCCTGCCCTGGGAGCTGTCCAGGGCCAACCCTAGGGGTGACTTCTATTTATTTAAAAAGAGAGTTTGGGACTGGCAAAACATTTATTTTACCAGATCGACATGACAGTTTAAAACTGCACACACAGGCTCTGCAATGGCAGACCTGAGAAATGTTTCAAGGGATACTTAAGTGGGGACACAATCAGTGCTGCAGGCCCACTAGTAGCATTGAATTTACAGGCCCTGGGTACACGTAGTTCCACTTTAATATGGACGTATAAGTAAATTAAATATGCCAATTTGATATAAGCCAGACCAGTTTTTAAGTAGAGATCACAGGCACTTTTGCACTTGTTAGCAGTGGTAAAGAGCACAGGGTCCTAAGGCCAACAAAAACGAGTTCAGCAAAAATTGGAGGAGTGAAGCTAAACAGTTTGGGGATGACCTGCAGAAATGGACATGTACAACATACCCAATACACCTAGGTATCTGTAATGATGTATCTTCTGTATCAAAAGGTTTTAGTGCCACTGAGTTAGCAATGTCCGTTGTCCTTTCAGATACTTACTCATGTTGCTTTGTCAATACAAATCTCAGCCACTATTTCATCGTTTTTCTTATTTTCTTTGTCCTTTTTTGAAAAATGCCCAGAGACATTGAATATTTCTTTGCAAGCAACAAGAATGAGCTCAAATGATCTGTATTCCATGACTAGGAGCTTTCCCTGCTGCTACCACCAACCGTGATTTGATCCCAATCCTTAGATTGAGTGACCCCTTGGATTCAGTCGCCCATGTATATTACTTCTTCAACTGCAACTCACATTTGTTTCTTGTTATTACCATTCCAGATCCCATACAATTTACAAACCCTTATATAAAACCTTTTTGTGTTCTTCCATATTATTTCATCGTAATGCCAGACTATGCCATATTAGAACAATGCAGAAGCTGCTGCTGTCAAAACAAGTATTGGCAAGGCCAATAGGTCTCGCCTTTGGGGCCTTATAAGTGTTTAGGCAGAGCTATTGACTTTGCCAATGTGTTTAAGCTGTGCTGTAGAGAAGTGTGGCTGCTGTGCAGCATGCTGAAAAGTTGTAATTAAAAAGTGCCAGAAGCATTTTTGTTACCTTATATATGACCGAGAAGGCATTATGTCCAACAGAACGACCATATTAAAAAATGTATGTAAAATAAAAAATGTCCTCATTTTTCTTTTGTTCTTGCAATGCTGGCAACTTGTTTTCGCCTATTCCAATGGTTGTTTGTTAAAGTTTTTTTTGAGGGGGCACAAACAATTGGACGTTGAAGGTTGTGGACTAGTACCTGTATTATAACACTAGCAGCGGATAGACGCTAGGGGAGAATCAACAGATGGCAGATTCCGAGAGCAGGCTGAGGTGGTGTTGAGTGATGTTGAGGTGGTAGTGGTGATGGTGGTGGTGACTGGTGCTGAGACGATGCTGAGGTGATGCTGAATGATACTTAGGTCTTGCTGAGTGATGATGATGTGGTGGTGTATTGCAAAGGTGATGCTGAGTGAAACTGATGTGGTGTTGAGTGATGTTGAGGTGGTGCTGAGTGATGCTGTGGTTGTGCAGAGTGATGCTGTGATGTTGCTGAGTGATATTGTTGTGGCCCTGAGTGATGCTGTGGTGGCGCTGAGTGATGCTGTGGTGGTGGCGTTAAGTGATGCTGTTGTGGCGTTGAGTGATGCTGTGCTGGCCGGGAGTGATGCTGTGCTGACTCTGAGTGATGCTGTGCTGGCCCTGAGCGATGCTGTGCTGGCCCTGAGCGATGCTGTGCTGGCCATAAGTGATGCTGTGGTGGCCATAATTGATGCAGTGACAGGCGCTGAGTGATGCTGTGGTGGCGCTGAGTGATGCTGTGGTGGCTGTGAGTGATGCTGTGGCGGCCCTGAGTGATACTGTGATGGTGCTGAGTAATGCTGTGGTGGCGCTTAGAGATATTCTTGTGGCCATGAGTGATGCTGTGGTGGTGCTGAGTGATGCTGTGGTGGCACGGAGTGATGATGCTGTTGCTGAGTGGTGCTGTGGTGGTGCAGAGTGATGTTGTGGTGGTGCTGAGTGATGCTGCCGTGACACAGTGTCTTTGCTAGTTACAGTGGTTAGAACAGGGGGAAAAGAGGGGTAGAGGGGTAGAAGAGGGGTAGAAGGGGACAATAGAGGGATAGAACGGTATATGATGAGGGGTAGAGGGGTAGTAGAGGAGAAGAGGGGTAGAAGGGGTGGTAGAGGGGTAAAAGGGTAGTAGAGGGGTAGAAGAGGGGTAGAGGGGTAGAAGCGGGGTAGAGGGGTAGAAGAGTAGAGGGGTAGTATAGGGATAGAAATGGGGTAGAAGAGGGGTAGAGGGGTAAAAGAGGAATAGAGGGGTAGAAGAGGGGTAGAGGGGAAAAGAGGGGTAGAGGGGTAGAAGAGGGGTTGAGGGGTAGTAGAGGGGTATAAGAAGGATAGGGGAGTATAAGAGGGTTAGAGTGGTATAAGAGGGTAGTAGAGGGGTAGTAGAGGGGTAGAGGGGTAGAAGAGGGGTAAAAGAGGGGTAGAAGAGGGATAGAGGGGTAGAAGAGTAGAAGAGGGGTAGAAGAGAGGTAGCTGGGTAGAAGAGAGGTATAGAAGAGAGGTAGAGTAGAGGGGTAGAAGAGAGGTAGTGGGGTAGAAGAGAGGTAGAGTAGAGGTAGAGGGGTAGAAGAGAGGTATTTGGGTAGAAGAAAAGTAGAGTAGAGGTAGAGGGGTAGAAGAGAGGTAGAGTAGAGGTAGAGGGTTAGAAGAGAGGTAGAGGGGGAGAAGAGTAGAAGAGATGTCGGGGGTAAAAGAGAGGTAGAGGGATAGAAGAGAGGTAGAGTAGAGGTAGGGGGTAGAAGAGAGGTAGTGGGGTCGAAGAGAGGTAGAGTAGAGGTAGAGGGGTAGAAGAGAGGTAGAGTAGAGGTAGAGGAGTAGACGAGCGGTAGGGATATATAGGCAATTTAAAAGGAAGCTATCGACTTCAGGAATGTGAAAGAAAGCTCTCCTATCTTGAAAGCTGATGACCCATGACAAGAGAGGAAAGCCATATGGCTCCTCTGCTCGTAAGCACACGCCCCCGCGCGTAATCAAAAGCTCTAGGCCACAGTGGTAGCATTTTCTGAAGCCCTTACTAAAAGTCTTCCCCTAGCAACACATGCGCTGGCTCAGGTGAGACCTAAAAATGCCCCAGAGCCTGTACATGTCCTATGCTGTTATAACCAGTGTTAAATATTACAAATGTTATTCACTTTAGTCTGAAGATAAGCATTCAATTAATCTAACACAGTAAACATCCATATATCACCTAATATGAACAGCATTTAATTGATATTAGGAAAGCAATGCTTAACCACCAAAATGCCATCGTTTAACCCCTCTAAATATACACACATAAATATGTTGTCGCTGGGCCTCTATGCCGAACCACTAGAGTCCACAATTCACACATATATCTTGGTTCCAGGATGTTGCATTAACACAATTTTTCTAATTCCCCCCCTTGGTTCACCTCATCAAAAGTACTTTGCATTCATTGGTCACCTTTCACTGTGCATTCTCCCTTAAAACGATACAACGAGTAAATCCTTTCAGACATGCTAAATCTTCATCTAAAACATCAGGAAACTGTCTCTGACCCTTGTAAACATCACCCCAGCTTTCATGATTAACACTTCATCTGGATTATAGGATGATCCCAAAAGAGAATCCAGACTGTTTCCTCCACCCTCACATAAGGTAGCTTTTCCCCAACAAACTCTTCAATTGTTAGTATGGGCCTTAAAACACAAATTGGCCCATTTTTCGCCATGGAAATAGGAACGCCACAAAACCCGCCTGCACTCACAAAATTGTTCAGTCCAGCCCATGCTCTCGTCCTGTCTCTTTCATTCCCATCTCTCTGCCTCTATAGGTCTGTTTCTTTCTCTCTCTTTTTGTCTTCCGTGCCTGCAGCCATAAACCATGGAGAGCTGGAGGGAGAGGCAGGGTCTGTCGACAATCAATAGCCAGGTTCTCATAGATCCAGCACCCTCGAGAAATGTCCAATGTACTACATGGCCAATTAGGCCATGCTTGGCGCATCTAGCTATTCTACTCCTTCCTTCCTTCATTGCAGACTACACACTTTTTTCTTCTTCTTCCATTCAGTTATCACCCACAGCTTATTTCTCAGCTAATAGCAGTTCATCATCTTTATATCCCTCACAACACTTTTGCTGCTGTGCCCTAGTCACACATTGGCCTTACCTCACCTTGCCAAAATGTCCCCTGCGCTGATCTTCATAATACTGAATCTTCAAACCAGTACCAATTCTAGGATGATGCTATTAGATTTCTTCCTTCATTTCTCTTCCTTCTTTCTCCGTAAAGCCTTTCATTTTTATACTCCGTGCTTCCACCCATTTCTTCTCTATAGCATGTGTCCTTGTGTAACGTAACTGGTGCTCATGAAAAGCGCGCCAATACCTACGGTTCGAGTTTGCGATATATAGAAATCTGCATATATACATCAGGCCGCCACCTCTGCATTCAGCTAGTTGGTGGTATGTTCATCATGTTTGGCTACCTAACGTTTTCAATAAAAATAGTTAGTTCACATTCAATTTTTACTGCAGCCACTAGCAAGGGGAAGTCTGGGGGGGTAGAGAGGACCCCTATGCCGGCCACCAGAGGGCTGCAATCAGGGGGCGCATTGACATTGCGCCACATTTTAGATGGCACACTGTCAGTGTGCCTCCTGAGAGCTTCTTTGCCTCTTTGCCCTTATCTGTATTAAGGTGTGGGCGCAGAGGCAAAGGGATACCCTCATTTGTTTGGGACCATGCCCCCATGCAAATGAGGGAACGCCCTCTTAAAGAAATGCTGGTGCTGTATGTGCGTCAGCACTTTTAATATTACAAAAGGGGATGCACAAGCATCTGTGGCCCATTCTGTGATACGAAAGAGCCCCGGGGAGCGCAAAGCAGGTGTAAACACCAGTTGCGCCCCAGGGCACCTCTAGAATACGGCCCCAGAGAGCTGCCTTACAATAACACCCCACAGAAACTAATGCTAAATAAATGTAATTATTTCGACTTTTATAATAAATATATTTTTTGATTAATGTTCAAATATATATAATTAAGACATCATTATTTTGTTATAAAATTAAAATATATATATTTAAATTGTTGAATACACACAAAAGTTAATGTAAAGTACATTTTACATTTATTCGTTCTAAGTTAAACATAAGTATTTAAATGGATTTCACAATTGTTTAATATTTTTACCTCCACTTTGCTATTTGCTATAGGGAGGTGGCGAGTGTAGCGTCTTCCCTAGCTCAGGAGCATACAAACAGATAGTGACACATGGGTGCTGCGGTTAAGCATTACTTTAATATCCAGCATTCTCTCGCACACTGAGCACTACATGATACTTCCCATAACCACACCCTAACACCTCCCTGCATATCAGTAGTTCCTTTTCAGGTTCCATCCCAGAACCACAAGGGTCCTTTTTTGCATATAACAACAATATGCTATATTTCCCCCTTTGTTAAATGAAAAGTGGCAGACATTATTAAAATCACATCTCCTTCATTAATCGGCGAGGCGCTCACAATTGTCTGTTAGCTTGGGTGATCCGAGGTGATCAAAGTTCCGCCTGAATGGGTATCGTCTACACAAGTACAGGCACCTGAGCCAGGCCTGTAGGCGTGGTCACCTCAATCAGGAGTCGACAAGTGTCGAGGTAGATGTGATGTGTGCCGAGTAATGGATTTCCGGGATGATGTGCTGTCATCATGTTTTCCTTGCACGCCACAACCTGCTAAAGGTCAGCAGCAAAGGTCCCTTTTGTGCTTTCCTCTTTGATTGTTTAAGACCTGGTTTCATTTGTCAAAGACTGTCTCCTGGGCATGGCGGCGCTGATCTGCATACATTTTCACCTTTCTTTTCCCAGTAGCATTGTTGTCTTGAACTTTGGCAGTATTCATTGAGCAATCTGGTGTCCATTGCGGTAGTTTTGTTCTGATGGTGCTCCCAAATAGCAAAGTGGTTGGACTCTCACCAGTTGTGGAGTGAGGAGTTGATTGATAAGCCCGGAGGGCCTGGCACATGTGTTGGTTCAGATCAATTACCTCCATGGACACTCCTTGAATGTAACTCCTGAGGGTGCCCATGAATCGTTCAACTACGCTATTAGCTTGGAGCCAGATGGGTGTACTTTTTCAGTGTTTGACATTAAGCCAGACAAGAAATTATTTGAACTCTTTGCTATTAAAGGGCGGGCCATTATCAGATTTGAGGATCTCCAGGATACCCCAAGCTACAAAGATGTCATCAAACCGTTCTATGAATTTGTCATGGGTTGTCGGTTTTCACCAAAGGAAAACGCAAATATTCGTTGATAACTACCATGAAATGGTGTCCATTTCCTAAAGATCAAAGAAGTGAACTGCATCTCTCTCCCAGAAATGGGCAGGAAGGTCAGATTTTATTACCGGGTGCTGCGTCACCTTAGGGGACAAGTAATTGCAAATGTGGCAAGCCTTCTCCTCCTTCTCAACTCACTACTCTAGTCGAAGGTACCACACTCAATCTCATTAAGCTCTTTCAGTGGCTATGATGTCATGGTGTCTTTCATGTACTAGCTCAATGACCCACTGCCTTAGGCTCTGAGGTATGACAATTCTCGAGCCTCTTAATATTACGCCTTCATGGGTGACAGCTAACTCTTACTTTAGATTTTTTAACTTTTGGAATTCAACATCATCGTCAAGAGGACAAGTACTCTTTAGCCATGATTGTATTGTAATAAGCTCTTCGATGATGCTCATGTCTTTGTCTGTGTTGGTAGCAGCTATGATTTGTTCCCCAGACAGAGCAGCTGGTGTGCTGAGCCTCTCAGTAAAATTGAGATATTCCTCATCTGTCCTGGATCTCGAACTGTGATGATGCAGCAGCACTTATGAAAAGTAATCTGATGGGATTTTATCCTTCCCAGGTTTGTGTACAATCTCATAGTCATAATCCTACAGCCTTAACCCCCACCTCTCGATGTGAGGGGTCATCTTTACCCTCAGGTTTCCAAAGATGGAGAGCAACGTCTGGTGGTCTGTGATGATAGTGAATCATCTTTTCCCTAAAGGAATACATGAAAATGTTCCCAGACCCAAAACACAGCCATGCTCTCCTTCTCTGTCTGAGAGTAGGCACATTCTGTTTCAAACAGACTTCAACTGGTATAGGCCATAATATGTCTCTGAGTATTCGGGTGGCAGTTGTGTTGAGGAAGAATCGCCCCAGCCCCACTGCGGTCGCATCAACTGTTATTTCGGTACGTAGCTTGGGGTCGAAGAAGGCCTTATCAGTTGCATTCTCAATTGCATGTTTTATTTCTTTAAAACTGTGCTCACATTCAGGAGACCACTGAAATTTTTTCTTTTTTTTTGGGAAAGAGCAGTAGTGAGATACAATGAACCAAATGCCAAAACCTAGGGGATTCAACTAAATATATATTCACTGTGACATGTAAACTTTATTAAAAAAGACCAAACATAATTTATATATCAAAATACTGTTTTTAATGTATTTATCTATTTTTCTTCATTTTTTATGTTTCCAGGTTAAAATTACATCTAGGCATTTCAATGAATAAGTCAATGAAGAACATACAATTTTACAACACAGAAATATATAACAAAAAAGGGGAACCCAAATGACTTAGTTGTAGTTATGGGCTGATGAAGTTAGCAAAGCGGTGGATGGAAACTCTACGCGCGTTTCGGCTATTGCCTTCTTCAGGAGTCCGTCATTTGCAACAGGACAAAATAAACAAAAAAAGATGGAGACAATCGTTGGACCAAGCTCTACGATAATTTGTGAAGTACTATTTATCTGAGATTTGTTCTTTTCATTTCAACAGAGGTTCAATAGATATATAATGGCTGGCCGCCATATCTTTGCATTTAAAAAGATATTCCGAAAAATCCTCGTCTGAAGCAGTACAGTAGAGATTATTATGGTCGCTGTGTGCGGCTTAAAGGATGATTCTGACCTCGAGGGCAAACCGCAAACGTTATCACAGAGGCTGGATAAATGCTGGTAGTCCACTGTAGTAACTTCACTTACTGGAATATAGATATAAAGGGATTCTACATCCATGGTGCATAGTGTGTCTGTCTCTGGGTTGAATGGATGGTGTTCAATAAGGTTAATCATTGCCATGTTGTCCCTAATGTAGCAGGTAGTTGATGGTACAAAGTCTTTTTGAAGAAGTCCACATAGGAACCAAGAATGCTTCACTGCCAGATTGTTTGATAGCTCGCATTGCTCCTATTACCATTAGTGCCTGTCTGCTGTTAATATTTTTATCGTAGCGCTATATTTTGAAAGCGCGCATTCACTAGCATTCAATTGTGCTTGGCTGCCTTTGGCTGAATAATTCATTTGTGCATAGCGTTATTTAAGGTTGTGACCCAATCCAGTTTCGCTTTTGGCCTGCTGACATTTTGGTGTTTGTTATTGTGCCTCCCTGCCCGGCTCTCCACCCCACTCCCGCCTCCCAGCTGCTCCTCCCTCCCACTGATACTTTAGGCTTTACCCTCCTGCTTTAGCGCTGTGACCGTCCTGAAGCCTTCAGAAGCGGTCGCTCCTCACGCTGCTCCCCGCACTGTTGTGATATCGTAGCGCTTTACACTGCCAGATTGCTTCACTGCCAGATTGTTTGATAGCTCGCATTGCTCCTACTACCATTAGTGCCTGTCTGCTGTTAATATTTTTATCGTAGCGCTATATTTTGAAAGCGCGCATTCACTAGCATTCAATTGTGCTTGGCTGCCTTTGGCTGAATAATTCATTTGTACATAGCGTTATTTAAGGTTGTGACCCAATCCAGTTTCGCTTTTGGCCTGCTGCCATTTTATTGTTTGTTGTTGTGCCTCCCTGCCCGGCTCTCCACCCCGCTCCCGCCTCCCAGCTGCTCCTCCCTCGCCCCTCCCCCCTCCACTACCCACTTATGTCAGATGCCTTTTGCGCGCAGCGTTCACGCGCAGTGGTCGTGCCCCATGCGCGCCGAAGGTGCGCCAAAGGTAAGCCCGTCTACGCCCGTCCGCGCCTGGACCGCGCCCAGCGCCAGACCCCCCTGGTCCTCGCAAATCCCACTCCACCCGCATAACATATGATGCCGCATCCCACTTAGCACTCAACCCCGGCCGTCTCCAAGACTGCTACCAAGCCGCCCCAGGACACACCCACGGACCCTTCACCTGCAACTCTTGCAAGTTCGACTGCATCAGGACCCACACCAAATCCGCAGACTCCAAACAGAGCGACAACACTAACCACCTGAAGTGCATCCTTCTCAACACCCGCTCTGTCCACAGACACGCCATTGAACTTTGGAACCTACTCGACCCCAAGACCACACTCAGAGGCACCCTCATCTACAGACCACCAGGACCCCGCGCACAATTTAGCAAAGACATCACTGACTTCATCAGCCCACACGCCCTCCCCTCCGAGGACTACATTCTATTGGGAGACCTCAACTTCCACCTGGAAAAGAAAAACGACGGCAACACCATCACCCTTCTGGACAACCTGCCCAGCCGCGAACTCAAACAACTTGTTGATACCCCCACCCACTATGCCGGACACACGCTCGACCCAATCTTCACCTCTAGCAAGCACATCTCCTTCAACCACACCACGTCTCTCCACTGGACAGACCACAGCTGCGTTCACTTCAACTACAAAAAGACCACGACCCACAACCTCCCACAACCAATCCCCTGAAGAAAGTGGAACAAAATTACCACCGACCAGCTCTTCACTTCGCTTCACCAAAACCCTCCTGCCAAATCATCAGACCCAAACCAAGCAGCCACCAACCTCACACAATGGATCACCCACAGCGCCGACGAACTAGCACCCTTGAAAAACCATCAAATCAAGCAAAGTAGCAAAAAAGCCCGCTGGTTCAACGATGACATTAAGACATCCAAGAAATTATGTCGTACCTTCGAGAAAGCCTGGAGAAAAAACCCAACCACTAACAACCTGACCACCTTCAAGAACGCCACCCGCAAACACCACCAACTGATCCGATCCACAAAGAAATCAGTATTCAAGAATCGACTTGACAACAACGCCCACAACAGCAAGGAACTATTCAACATCGTGAAAGAATTTACCAACCCCACCGCCGGCACCAATGACATCACTCCATCCCAAGACCTCTGCGACTCCCTAGCCTCGATCTTCCACAACAAAATCGCCGACATACATAACAGCTTTGAAAACCAGTCCGGAGACCAGTCCACTCCACCCCCCCCGAACCAATACCCCCCTCTAACATCCTTTGCGCCTGGAACCCAATCACCACTGAAGACACCATCAACCTGATGAACTCCATCCACTCAGGATCGCCAACCGACCCATGTCCCCACTAAATTTTCAACAAAGCAGACTCCATCATTGCACCCCATCTCCGAGACACCATCAACTGCTCCCTCAACTCCGCTACCTTCCCGGAAAGCTGGAAACATGCAGAACTCAGCGCCCTCCTGAAGAAACCCACAGCAGACCCCACTGAACTCAAGAACTACCGCCCCATCTCGCTCCTCCCATTCCCTGCCAAAGTTATTGAGAAAGGCGTCAACAATCAGCTCGCCGCCTTCCTCGAATCCAACAAATCCCTCGACCCCTCACAGTCCGGCTTCCGAGCCAAACACAGCACCGAGACCGCCCTCATCGCAGCAACAGACGACATTCGAACACTACTGGACAACAGAGAAACAGATGCCCTCATCCTACTTGACCTCTCCGCAGCCTTCGACACAGTCTGTCATAGCACCCTCATACAACGCCTCAGCAACGTCGGAGTACAAGGAAAAGCACTGGACTGGATCATCTCGTTCCTCACCGGAAGAACCCAGAGAGTCCGCCTCCCCCTTTCAGATCGGAGCCCACTGAAGTCATCTGCGGCATACCACAAGGATCTTCACTCAGTCCCACCCTCTTCAATGTATACATGAGGCCCCTCGCATCCATCGCGCGCCAACATAACCTCAACATCATCTCCTACGCAGACGACACCCAGCTGATCCTCTCCCTCACCAAAGACCCAAACACCGCCAAAACCAACTTACACGAAGGAATGAAAGATGTAGCCGAGTGGATGAAGAACAGCCGGTTAAAACTGAACTCGGACAAAACGGAAGTCCTAATCTTAGGCTCATCCCCCTCCGCTTGGGACGACTCATGGTGGCCACCGGCCCTGGGAACAGCACCCATACGAATGGACCACGCACGTAACCTGGGCTTCATCCTGGACTCCTCCCTCTCGATGACCAGACAAGTCAACGCCGTCTCATCATCATGCTTTAACATCCTACGCATGCTCAAAAAAATATTCCGTTGGATCCCCACCGAGACAAGAAAAACGGTCACCCACGCACTGGTCACAAGCCGACTGGATTACGGAAACACCCTTTACGCCGGAACCACAGCCAAACTACAGAAAAAACTCCAACGCATCCAAAACGCCTCAGCCAGACTCATACTAGACATCCCCCGCCAAGCTCACATTTCCGATCACCTGAAAGACCTCCACTGGCTCCCCGTCAACAAGAGGATAACGTTCCGACTCCTCACCCATGCACACAAAGCCCTCTACGACCTAGGACCCGAATGCCTCAACACGTGCCTGTCCTTTTACATCCCCACCCGCCAACTACGATCATCACATCAAGCCCTCGCCGCAATTCCACGCATCCATAGATCCACCATGGGGGGAAGATCCTTCTCCTACCTGGAATTCTCTCCCCACCCACCTCCGCCTTACACAGAACCACCTCTCCTTCAGAAAACAACTTAAAACTTGGATTTTCGATAAGTAAAGTCCCCCCCTCCCACAAGCGCCTTGAGACCCTCTGGGTGAGTAGTGCGCTATAAAAAATTTTGAACTTGAACTTGAAATGGTTCTAAGATAGAACCACAGGCGGAAACGATGGAGGGTTGGTGTGATTTTTGTGTACCTTCGGCAAGGTGTATATCACCGGGGTATGGGGTGATTTGACATTTAGGAAGCTGAATTCCTTTTTACTCTTAGGTTGCCTTTTCTAAATTCCTTCCCCAGAAACGTGCAGTGACCAGATCTGAAATTAGCGCCCCTTGGGCCCGCAAATCCTTTCCGACACTGTAATCGCAACCAGCTCTACCTTCCGGTAAGCTGTCATCACGCATACCACCCTTTGAGCCTTATCCTTTCATCTTATAATCGCATCGTAGAATTGGCATGCCACCTTCACAAACACTGACGACAAATTGGCCCGCAATTGCACATCTATTCCCTCCAACCATGCTTTGCCTACCATCTATACTCGATAGTGCTTGCCGCAACTCCAGACGCCATCAGCCCGGCTATAGTCTTCTAGATAACTGTATCCGGTTCGGGTTGCCAATTTTTCACATTGAGTTGTTTCAAGACCCACACTTCACAGCTACTTATTTCCGTATAAATCACTCAGACTCTTAACATTTCATTTCTCTCGTCACCCGCCGAATGCTTAATTGCCTCACGTTTTCTGGATTTTAAAGTGACCCGTGTTACTAGTCCTAATTTCTGTGGTGCCTCATTTAAACCCAGTTGCTGACTTGTGGTTGCTAAAACCGTTTTTCGTCTCAATAATCTGAATTGTTTTTAAAAATGTTCCATCTCACAATAATCCCTTGACATTGACATGTCCCTATTGTTTGTTTCCCTGATTATTTCTAAATTATTGCGGTTACTATTTAGTTTACTTGTCACATTGTATGATTAGCGCAAGCGAACACAGCTCCAGTCTTTTGCCTGTATTTTGTTTGTTCTGTTTTTTGTTCCAATTTTTTGTTCCTTGTTTTCTGTACTGAGTGCAGGATTGCGTCCCGTTTTACTGTTGTTTGCATATTAATTGTCACTTCTAAATACATTGAGACATTAAAATTCCATGTCCAGCTGGAGATAGGATTTGTATAGCACCCATCTTGGTCTAGATCATCATTTGCCTTTATAGCTTTATACTAAGGACATTGTTTGTTTAAATAACTGATACCTAGGGTCCTTAGTCACCCTTTGGGTTTCCTTGTCTTTATTAAAATCCTACATTTATGCAAGCAGAAGTCGCTTTCGAAAAATGTATCGCAGTAGCTTTAACAGCTCTTAACGGTGACCAATCCCTCGATGACTAGCCAATCCCTCTGGAAAGGCGGCAGACTAGAGGACATCCTTAGAGCCACTGATTGGTCAAACGCCTCTACATATGTAAAGCATTACTGTAAGCATTACTGTAAGCCAATAGAACACATGTCAGATGTAGCTACAAACATGCATAATGGTAGCCTCCGGTTTTGTAATGAAATAGCGATTCTCCTAATTACCCTGCCAAGAGAATCTGAATTTCATTAAAGACAACTACTGTGGACTCCTCAGGTGATATCAGGCTAGGACACTGCCGCTGCCCGCGTCCCCCACAGGGGGACATTAGCAGGGCAGCCCCCTAGTTCCCACTAGTCGGAGCCCCCCTCCCCTCCCTCAGCCCTCGGAGAGGGGGAGGCTCTGGCAGCCCCCTGGCCCCTCCCGCGGCTGCAGGCAGCCTCTCATGCACATCCTGGGGAGGGCGGGCCTTGGGGGGCAGGTGGGGTATTTAGGCCTGGGCAGCCCCACAATCGACCTCTTTGCCGGTCGTTGCTGCCCCCGCCTGCTGTGCTGCACCAATTTCGGAAGGAAAGGTTAGTTTATGGCTATCCCCCGCCTCGTGCCCATGCCCCCCCTTATGGGGGTCGCAACTGGGCCGGGCAGCCTGCTTAGCGTGGGACGCTGGGGCAGGGGCGAACTGGTGCACGCTCGTGGCGATTGCACTGTGCTCCCTCGTTCCCGCTCCCCCCCTTATGGGGGTCGCAGCGGGGCCGGGCGGCCCGCATATCAGCGGGCCGCTGAGGTGAGGCTAACCATCCGGTACAGCACTTTACAGGTGGGCGCTATAGCTGGAGGGGCTGCATAGCAGGCGCGCCCGTGTGGACGCAGGGGGGGATTTCGAAGTGATTTACCCCCCCTTTTCACACGGTGGAAGGGGTGGCTGAACGGCTAGGGCGCTCCCTTGGTCTGGGAGGAACCTTGTTCGGCCTCGGTAGCTATGTGCTATCTCGTTAGGAGCTCCTTACTGGGCATGGCCCTCGCGGCCCACCCCCCGCTCATATTCACAATTCGTGTAAGGCGAGTAGTGCAGGGGGCGGGCTGCAGGCGCGCCCTTCTCGAGCGTTGTGAAGGTTTCAAGGGGTACGATGTGGCCTCCTTGTGCCCACGCCAGCGCCGGGGCCCGAACTGATGCCGGTGTGCGGCCCCGGCCTCCCCCGGTCGCCCAGGGCAGGCTTGTGTTGGGCCCCGCCCGCGATGAGGCCGGCACGCGTCGTGGGGGCAGTTGCCCTGTGCCGCTGCCCGCGTCCCCCTTGCCCCCACCAGCTCCGGGTCCCGAATTGGTGCTTGGGGAGTTGCCCTGTACCGCTGCCTGCATCCCCCTTGCTCCATCGTGGTTGTTCCCCCACCCCCCAGGCCATGCTCTTAGTGGGGAGAGGGGAGCTGTCCTGGCGGCTGGGACGCTCGACCTCGAGGGCCGGCGCCGACGTAATATCAGAGGCAAATCACTTGGTTCCCCGTCGCTAACAAAAAGGGAGGTGTGTCTGGGGGCATGGTTGCAGAAGTTCACAGTGAGTTGATTTGGCCCTCTGAAGAGAGTGTGGATGGTGCCGTTGGGGCTAGAGTTCTCTGTTTGCAGTGCCTTGGGGGGATAGACTGGAGGCATATCTGGGGGCAAAATTCTTGAGGCATTTCAAGCTTTGGCTTTCAGACCGGAGCGTAATAGCTTCCAGTCCGAAACAATTCTTTGCTGCAGCGTTCTTCTGGAAAGGCATGCCTTTGCTTATTACGGTTCCATTTCCCCAAAATTGCTCTCAATTAGAAAACCTGAGCATGCAGAGAAGACTAGCATGCCCCCTGCACAAAGGTGACACACAAAATGATGAAGCGTCCATATTTAGCGGGCCCCGCCCACGGTTGGGCCCGGGTGTGCATATTGGGAGGCGCGTCTCCTGCGGCGTTTCCCCCCTTGCCCCCGCCCACGTAGGGCTTAGGAGGGGCGGGGTGCGGTCAGAAATGTCGGGTGGGGGCGCGAGCTGAGGCCCTTCCGTGATAATTGAGGCGCTTTAGGGGTTCCGTTTATAGTTAGCACGCCCTCCCATCCGGGGCTTGAGAGCTTCGGCGTCGTAGTAGGAATGGAACCTAGTGCATGGGTGCATTGTCGGTGAACCGAGGTCATAAGCGGTCGTTCTTTAGGTTAGTCAATGGATGCAGTGCATTAGCGCAGACTTCACCTGAAGGTGTCGGAGCGTTTTACATAAGAACCAGTTGCAAAGCATAGGGCTAAGGATCACACGTTTTACAGAGGAGGTAACGTGGAAATGGTAGATGGTACAAAGGTCTGCGGCTTATACTAGTGAGTAGTACCATCGCTATACACAAGTGAATAGTAGAGTGTACACAGGTTACTGCATAGAACAACGCAGAAGGGTCAGAATGATGGGACTTTTTGGCCACTCCCCTGACGTCAGCTCTACCTTTGCTGACCGAGCGAACTGGATGCGGCCTGAGATTGGACAGCATGGTTTTAAAACTAATTGTCTATCTTGCTCCTCCTGCTGTTGTTTGGGGTACTGAGCCCCCCCCCTGCTTTATGTATGTTGCGGTTATGTCATGTAGTGGGGGGGCCAGCACGGGCTGATTAATAGAGTGCCCGAGCAGACTGGAGCAGGGCCCGTGCTTCGGGGTGAAGAGCTGGAGGGGGGGGGTGAACTGTTTTTAAACGTTTTTCTTTGTATTACAGGGCAGACAATCACCGCGGGTGAAGGGCGAACAGCAGTTGTGCTAACAGAAGAAAAAGATTTGAGTACAGGTATACGGCCGCACGCGGTGGCGATGCAGGGCACGGGCGTGACTGTCAAAAGGATGCTGTGGGCCGCAATGGTGTAGGTTGTGAACCAGGATTGAACCTGGGATTGGGGCGACGCACGCATTGATATACCTTTTCACCCATAGGAACCCGTGAGGACAGAAGCCACCTTCGGAATAGATGGCCTCGGGACCCCGTTTACACTTTTCTCGCAAGTTACCTGTGTGGATGAATCACAGCAGGGTGCGTCACAGGATGGGCTGTGGGAGGAATTCATGGCCCTAGCTAAGGCGAAGGGACCAGCATGGGCGCAAGGATTCATCGAGGCGCGCAGACAGGAGGACTCGGGTGTAGTAGCCGTCACCCCACCAGACGACGCGGCGGGCCCCTCGACCCAGGAGCTACGGAGCTCCAAGCCTAATCGCAAACAAACATGCCCTGGACATGTTGCTCCTTGATGTGCAAAATGCTTTGGAAGCAGTAGGGTGTAAGTGAGGAGCAGAAGTGGGGGGCTCTGTCATCAACGATAGCCTCCTCCAGAGCTGTGGCGGAATTACAAGGCGATCTGGAGGCAGACTGGTACAGTAAGGGCACCAAGACGGGCGGGGCAGCAAGGGTCTGCCTGCCCTGGATCATCCGTAAGCTAACCCACAGAGATGAAAGCCTACTTTTGTTGCATGAAAATAAAACTGCAGCAGTTCTTTACCCACAAGCAATGTGTCCTGTGCAGTCATTAGGGAAGTATGTAAGTGTTGGGGAGCTGTCTATATGAACACAGATCCACCTCCACCTGCACAGCCATGCAACTCTCTTGAACACAGTACCTTCCACATGTATAAACACACAAATATGCCCTGCCTGCTGGTGTCACCCGGGAGGCAAAATTCAACTTGTCCAAGAGGCTCTGGGCAGCACCCAGGGTCACTTTGTCCTTGCCCAACAGTGACTGGATGTCCTGATGCAGATCACAAACCTTGTCCACCGGAAGCCTGGACTCACCCTTGACAGTGTCTAGCTCGATGCCCAAAAAGGTCAGGACCTGCGATGGACCCTCGGTCTTACCTGGAGCAAGGGGAACCCGTAGGTGCCCCACCATTGCCTCAAAAGCCCGCAGACCTTCCGCTGACTCCAGAGTACCTGCATGCCCAAAAAACAGGAAATCATCCAAGTAGTGTGTTACTTGCGTTATGCCATGGGTGGCGGAAAGTGCTCATTCCAGGAAAGAACTGAACGCCTCAAAGTGTGCGCAGGATACCACGCACCCCATTGGCATGCAGCGGTCAAAGAAGAATTCACCTTCCCACTTAAACCCTAGCAGGTGCTGACTGGATGGGTGGACCGGCAGGAGGCGGAAGGCTGATTCGATATCTGTCTTGGCCAGCCATGCCCCCTTTCCCGTCCTTCTTACCATATCAATGGCCATATCCAGCGAGCAGTATGACACCGAGCAGGCCCCTTCCTCCAGCCAGTGGTTGACAGAGTTGCCCTTGGGGTAGGACAGGAGGTGGATGAGGGGATAAGCACCTGGCTGTTTTTTAAGCACAACTCCCAACGGTGACACTAAGAAATGATCCTGGGGGTGGCCTATCTGAATGAATGGAGTCCCCCACCCCCACACTCCTTCCCCCTCCCTTTGCCAGCACGGTCATGCTGAGCTTTACAGTTCCAAGACCCCCTCTGTTTAGAGAGACATAAAGCGCTTTCCTGTCTCCCCTATGTCTGCACAGACATACAGAGATTTCCTGTTTTCCCTATGTCTGCAGACATACGGAGATTTCCTGTTTCCCCTATGTCTGCAGACATACGGAGATTTCCTGTTTCCCCTATGTCTGCAGAGACATACAGTGCTTTCCTGTTTGGAGACCCAGTTTGTGCTAATAGTGCACCCTAGGCCTGCACAGACATCCGGCGCTTTCCTGTCTCCCCTATGTCTGCACAGACGTCCAGCGCTTTCCTGTCTCCCCTATGTCTGCACAGACATACAGCGCTTTCCTGTCTCGCCTATGTCTGCACAGCCATCCAACGCTTCTCCCCTATGTTTGCACAGACATACAGCCCTTTCCTTTCTCCCCTATGTCAGCACAGTCATCCAGCGCTTTCCTGTCTCCCTTATGTCTGCACAGACATCCAGCGCTTTCCTCTCTCCTCTATGCTTGCACAGACATCCAGCGCTTTTCTGCCTCCCCTATGCCTACACAGACATACAGCGCTTTAATCTCTCCCCTATGTATGCACAGACATACAGCCCTTTTCTATCTCCCCTATGTCTGCACAGACATACAGCCCTTTCCTGTCTCCCCTATGTCTGCACAGACATACAGCCCTTTCCTGTCTCACCTATGTCTGCACAGACATACAGCCCTTTCCTATCTCCCCGAAGTCTGCACAGACATTCAGCTCTTTCCTGTCTCCCTATGTCTGCACAGACATCCAGCGCTTTCCTGTATCCCCCAAGTCTGCACAGACATTCAGCCCTATCCTGTCTCCCCATGTCTGCACAGATATCCAGCGCTTTCCTGTTTCCTCTATGTCTGCACAGACATGAACTGCTTTTCTATTAGAAGACTGTGGCTGCCATGTGATCTCCGGTTGCAAACCCCTGTCAGTATGACCGCAGACATTCAACCTCTCCTGGTCCAAGATACGTCTGTATGAACGATGCCCTCATTCCACTTTCGACCCCACCTGTATCAACACTGCCACTCTCTCCGATTTTAAACCCCTCCCTGTCTCTGTGAACAGACCCACTGCTCCCCATCAGCAACCACAGATATCGAGAGCCAGGCTCGGTCCCTCCAGTCTGCTGTGCGCTCTCTCGCTCTATATTTTCCCAACGTCTCGCTGTAGGTATAATTTTGTGATCATGGAAATGCAGCTACCACTTGCAACTTGTTCAGGATATGAATGTGAATAGGAGAAAGAAATCGCAAATAGCTTTTACATTATTCATTCCCAGGAGGTCATTTTGTGATGTTCTTTCCCGCCTAAAGAGAATGTGTCTGCAGGAGACACCCCCTGCTCCCCACCCCCCCACCTGAAATCATTTCCTTTTTGTTTATTGCCATAAGTGTAAGGTGACATCTACTGAGTTCTGTTATCTCCCATCAACCTCCTGGCAGTGTGCAGTGTGATAGAGCACCATGTTACAGGCTTTCTGTTGCAGGTGCAAAGACACATGTCTCGTTAGGCAGAACAATCCTTTTGTTTTAGAAGTTAGGATGGTAGAGGCAGGCGCCGTGAGAGTGTACAGGAATGTAGAGATGATACTTTTAGCAGAGAAGGTGCCTGAGACCCGAGGACACACCAACAGTTTTTGGATGAAGTTGGAGTTTTGATGGAAAATTGCAGAAAGAAGACCTGCCTGAAGGGGTGTGCCCAGGGCGTGTTTACTGTTTTTGTATTAGGGACAGTACCTCTGAGGGTGGAGCAGAGGAGGGCTAGAGGGGAAGCAAGAAGGAGCATCATAGAACGAGCTCTGTAGCTTTGGCTACTTACCTATGCAAAGTGAGTGTACTTCTGAGGAAGTCTTCACTGCAGACACATTTTCTCTTGCCTGGGAAGGATGCTAAGTAGGGATGCCACTTTAGAGTTAGTGTAGGGACAGACTAATATTTTTTTTTTCTTTTAGGTAAATGCAGTCCAAGCTTCAAGTAGGGACTGTTGTTGTTTGCCTGATGCTTTTAGAAATAACTTTGATTATTATTTTGAATCGCCTGAGACTCCTGCGTAGGATTATATTTGTATTAGTACCCGTTTATTTTCTTAACCTCTTGCTGAGGGGCCTGTATGTTCAATTGTTTTTGGCTTTGTAATAAATCTTTAAACTTTTTTTTCGTAGTCAGTTGTCCTTTAAATGGGATTGAATTGGTCATCTACGAAGTTATAAATGAATTGGGTTTTCTCCCCTTTACACTTCTTAGCAGATAACAAATATTCAGTCGACAGAGGATTCTAAAGATTGGTAAAATAGAGGTAAAAATCTAGATAAGAATCCAACGTCATCAAGTGCAAGGGCAACATTTGCTGACTCACACCACAACACACATCTCCACGCATAAACACATTCAATATTATCAACTTACCAATATATAATGCTCGCACTTCGCCCAAAGCTCTCTTTTCTCCCTCCTGTAGGTCTCAGTAATTTTCTTTCCAACTCTTCCTTTCTTTATTTTTCTTACTTTCAATATCCCTTTTCTATCTCTTCATCATTCTCATTCTCCTTTTTGCTCTCTATCTTTCTCTCTAGAAGTGGACAAAATCATTTGCTGACATTCAATCAGGCTGCACTTTGCCCTTTTCTAGGTCTCACCGTTGCACAGCTTTAGTGCTTGTTGTCGAAGATCTATTGTACACAATATAAATAAAGTGGGATTTGGCCTTGGGTCCACCTCGGTGGCGGCTCCTCGGCTAAGGCAGAAGATCGTCCCCCCACTGCTTTAAAGCAGTGTAATGCAAACAATAAAATGATAATACCTTCTGTTATTGTCGTTTTATGTTTTGTATACCGGTTGCGCTAGGTTAGGGAGGGGCTGGGGTCTCGTGATGGGGCGGAGAGTAGTGTAGTTCCTATATTCCCAATAGGCTCTGCGCATTGGAATAATATATCCTGTAGTCTAGACGTAGGATTGAGGTCGACTAGGTCTCTATTGAATATATTAAACTTAATTGTGAGTGCCAGCTATGTCAGAGGTCACTAGAAACTTTCTCGAATTCACAAGAAGGGATTCATTTCTGACAACCGCATAAACATGAGAACTTTGTTTCCCAAGAATAAGAAATCAATCTCGAGAGTCGCGGAAACAATAGATAGCTATCTTACCCAGTCAATCGTGCATGCTTCGTTTCACCAGAGGTGCTGAGAAAATAGAGAGACGTGTGTTTTCAATAAAAAGTATTTATTGAACAGTCTTTTTTCTCGAGCAAAAGAAATGTACCTCTACAATTGTAATACTGGTTATAAAGTACTAGGCATATAATACGATAAGTATTATAAAGTAGTACTGTAAAAGCATGATATGGTTTCTAAGCCATAAAATACATAAAATACATAAAATACATACAGTGATAAAATAATGACTAAAAGTACTCAACTGGTGCTTCTAAAATACGCCTACCCCGGTGTACCTAACCTAAGGCTAGTACAAGGGAAGAAGTAAATGAGGTGTAGCTTAAGTTTAGTATTCTTTGCCAAGAATCTATTCCAAGAATTCTCTTAAAGGTCTAATCAGCTCCGTACCATGGTTTTAGAATGAAGGAGGTCTTGTATCTCTCTCTCAGGACTTGATTTCCCAGCAATCCACAAGGGTAGCCTGGAAACACTGGAGCTGGATTTCTCGGCAGGAGAAAAGACAGCGTCTCTCAGTGCATCAGCTGGAGGGTCGGCTTCCTTCGGCACTTGCTGCTGCAGGGTGTCGGGCAAGTAGATAGTCGAACTGCTCCAAACAACCGTGTGTTTGTCTGGGCAAATGTAGGCATATTTATACCTTGAAGGTGCCGAGTTTGACGTATGATTGGACATAATAACGTCACTCAAAGACTCAGGGGCATATTATCAAGGGGGTTTATCTCCGCTTTTTTGGCTTTAAAAGCAAAGAAAGCAGAGATAAAATTATCTCCCTATTACCAAGCTGTCACTAACACCAGTTAGCGACAGCTAATAGGAGATAGCGACCATCTTGGGCCCCGCTTTGCATGTCAGTGATATTTATCACTAATGACATGCAAAGTGGGCGTGCCAAGATGTTAGCGACTGGAAACAGTTGCTAACATCGCTATCTCCTATTACCAACTTTTGGAGATATTCGCGCTAAGCGCGAATATCTCCAAAAGCTAACACCTGCCCTGAGCAGTTCTTAGCCATGTTAACCAATGGGAGGTGGATAACATGGCTAAGAGCATTTGCTCGATAATGCATGAATATCGTTGACTTTTCAGCGATATTCATGCATATTCATGCGTTTTTTATCGCATTTGCGATAAACCTTGCTAATAGCAAGGTTTATCTGCGATAAAAATCGCCGATGTGCGGCGATAATTTTTGTCTCTAAACAAGTTAGAGACAAAAATTATCTCTATTGGTTGGTAATATGCCCCTCAGTTCTATGAAAACTCCATGATTTCCTAGATAAATTAGTATTCAGGCGAGGGGAAGTCCCTAGCTGCTGAAGGCGGGTTTTTACGAAGAAATCGTTGTTGATTCTCGGAACTTAGTGGAAGTAGCCATGCCGTATTTGGGCTGCATAGGCTTAGTCCAAATATGTAATGATTTTTATGCCTATATAAGGATCGGGTAATTTATACCTATATATGGGCATGAATCGGGAAAATTACACTAGGGTCCAAGATTCCTACACAACACCCACTCCATGATATTAAGTTCAATAAAACTAAATGTATAAGCACTGAACATATCTAAGGCAAGTGTTTACAATCCCACCCAAAATACAAATTGCATTTGAAAGGTTTGTTCACATGAAATGAGTATAAACTGTATGAAAAAATAGGTCTCAACCGATATGAAGCATAGCATGAGAGCATACATTCTAACATTTATGAAAGACGAAATTACATTCATGAAATGTCTCTTTAAGGTACAGAAAAAAAACAGTTGAGACTATCCCATAGCAGAATATTTAAACTGTTTTGTTTTTTAGGACAAGGCCAAATATTGTCATTAGGAAGTTTTCAAAAGTAATCTTGTTCTCTAAGAATAGTTCTACTTTAAGCAGATTACTCTGTGCCAACAAGTTCTATTTTGGAAAAAGTTCAAATTTGTTAGTCGGTTTATTTTGAAAAACGAAGGCCGAATTTCAGAGTTCAGGGAACGCTGTGTGAATTAATCAAAAGTTATTCTCGGTGTCAGGAGAAAACATCAGAGCGTCTAGGCTGGCAAAGAAACCGTCTACCATAGTAGGCGAAAGTGGAACCCACTTCAGTTAGCAGGTCGAATGTGCATAGATGAGGATCATCGCCGTCAGCGTTTGATGCATTAGCAATGTCCGCAGTAGGTGGTACCAGTGTGCCTGTAGTGTCTCGTATCTCACCCTCAGTTAGACTTGCTGGTGAGACCTCAATGAATGCCGTCATCAGAATGGGCAGCCGTTGGGGGCAACACGATGCATGAGTCGTTACCGGACCTAGCAAAGCATCAACATCCAATGGCAGGACTGATGGTAGTGTAAGACAAATGTCCAACACGCATTCCTCTCTGCAAAGCAGGCATCGCAGAACAGGTAAGATGCAATCTTGCCAGATTGGTCTGAACGAAAGGAACCAAGTTGTGTTCAGATCCCTTAAACGAGCCGAAGCCAAGAATCTGTGTAATTCTCTCACGATACCTCATGGCAAGGAGGGCTTGTTCCATGGTACTCTGGGTATCGCTGGTGGACTTGCCATATCGGAGCAGAAGGAATAAAAATAGAATTTCTGCTACAAGTCCCAAGATGAGAGGCAGGCCGCCGAACACAGAGTGCACGAAATTTGGAAAGAATTCTGAGGACTGCTTCAAATGGTGCTAACAGTCCTGAACAAATCGTCTTAAATACATGTGCGATGCCACTGGTATCAGACATATTCAAGATTTGACTTAACATTTCTGCGAAATGTACTGGGCAGTTTGTTGATAGTAATGCATGTATCTCTGCAGAAGTCCTTGCAACTTGCAGATCATATGTTTCTCTAGACGAGGTCAGTGGCACAGTTTTTTGTAAAAGAATGACTTTCATTCTGCTTAAAGTATCAATTCGTATAGAAGAGATATTCAGTGAAGGCCATAATGCCGTCTCCCTTTCTGTCTTGCACTTTGGATACAATACTTGCATACAACAAGTGACCCTGGATGACACACTAACTAGATACGCTTTTCCTTGCAACATGCCACAACAGCTGTGGTCATTGAGCATAACATAGCTGCCATTGGATAGCTGCCAGAAAATTGGTTCTATCACGGTGGAGGGTGAACCGTGCAGGTGGCATGAGAGGTTATTTTCAGAACCTTCGCAGGCTCTGTGTAAATTAATACCTTGGCACAAAAGTGTACCGCTTAGTGAGTTCTTACAATTTTTACCACTAAGGAATACCTCCTTTCCCCCATTCCAACATTTGTGCATGTAAGGTAAAGTCCAGGTCGACTTAGTGTATTCTGTACCCAACCTTTCATTGAGGCCCGCTGGTATATGCTGTAGACAATACTGAAATTGGAAAATCGTCACTGGTATCGTGATGGTGCCATGTATTATCCATTCAATGACAGGCTTCTCAGAAACTGTCAATGGTAATCTTTCCAGTTTCTCAATGCTCAGCACCGTATAGTCTGCTCCTTTTTGTGCCAAAGAGATTTGTTTATCTGTAAGGTTAAACACAGTAAACAATGACGTGGTATTGATTAAATGCCATGGCACGTAACCTGAACGGAGATTTTGCAACGTCCAGCCTAGCAGCAGTTTAGAACGTTATTGAGACTGGCCATGTTGTAACATTAGCAAGTCTTGCTCTATTATGTCAATTGCAGATGATACAATGCTGTCCAAAGAATAAATTCTGGAGGACAGAGTCGTTAACCCATTGTCCACTACAGAGTGGCTTTTCTTTAAATTAATACAATCGATTTCTCGTATTCTTTCTGTAGTTTCCATTTGCGTTATTTTCCATGCTTCGTTGTAAGCAGCGTATATACCGGCGTATATGAAACGTTTTTGATATGGTTTGCGGAGACCCATTAAGAAATCTCGCAAATCATTGCCTTCTTTAAGTAAAGATAAGAGTTGTTTGATTTCTGGAAGTGTGGATTTCTGTAGCCACTCAAGGCATAGCATTCCTACACTGTAAGTAGTTAGTTACTATCCCTGGATGTTGTCTCTGGGAGTATCTTGGATCTGGCCTATTCACTGTGAACCCCTGTGTTTTGTTCGGGAATCTATCTTGACAGTTATTCGTGTCTGTGGGCCAGATCAACATTTTTTTCCAGTCAGGATTGGTTCTGTTTTGAATAAAAATCTGTTTTACCTCTACCTCCTCATCCGCAGAGTTATTGCTGTCAGATGAGGGCTTTGGTATGGACGGTTTGTTTGTTTAAATCTTTTATCTTAGCCAGGCCAAGACAAGAAGTTTGTTGAACAGTGTCATTTAAAAACATTATTTGTTCTGGTATAATGCAGGCTCTGAACAAGGCTTCTAAACCTTGCACCTGTCAATATTTTGTGCCCCAGACAGTTTTTGTCTCAATGTTGTCTTTCCAAAAGTCAAACCCTAATATAGACAGCTGAGCATACAAGTTTGCAGAATACATTTGTTTGGTATTGGTCAGCATTGTTTTCATTCCTGTCTTATTTTCATTTTTAAAATAAAACGTTTCTGGATTTGTAACATTAAACCCTAAGAAGTACGGAAACGTTTCATAAACTGTTTTTGAGCTGCCCTTTGGCGGTGTTGGACAATGTTCCCATTGATTGTAAGTAAAAACATTTCTAGGGCTTGCAGATTTATGCAAATAATCGTGACCATAGTGATTAAAACTATACATTTGTTCATAATCTGATGAACCTTCTAGGTATTCATGTTCTGTAAATTAAGCTGACATTTCTAAATCTGTCATCATATTGTAAACAGTTTCAAAGTCCCAATCATCAGAAAATGTGCTGGGTGAGACAAAATCACTTAAAGAAACCTTAAACTGGTGTGGAATCTTCAGCAGTTCCACCGGGCCATAGATGTCATAATCAGTTCCATCCCATGCTGTACCACCAGGTATAGGAATGGCTGTGATGTTCACTGATGACGAGTCTCTTTTTTCACGATGAGATGATTTATGAGGTTTCAGGAGCAAGTTGATTTTCTTACTTGCTGTGTCCATTGTACTGTATTTTCCATCTATCATGCTTCCCAAACTTAACACAAGTATGAGCCAAAGCAGGAGAAAAAGTACACCTAACACAATCCAAAATTCAACCCATGGTGAAACCAGATATGTTTTTTCAAGTTGATGAAAGAGTTCTGTTATTTTTTCTTTGAAAGTTTTATGTGCTGGCGTATTTTCAGGTTCACTGGGATCCTCAGAAAATGTATCAAAGTTGATAAAATAGCCAGACGCAGTTCTGTCAATTGTTGGAATTGCATCCGGATTACTTGAAATCGCTGGAGCTGTTTCTTCTTTTGCCATGTTGGTATAGTCAGATGCTATATCATTGTAGACAGGTGTTTCTTGACGAACTGTTATTTGGGTATCCAGAGGCACAAGTTCCTTGGCTCTGTTACCTAGTCCGGCAAAACACACAAGATGATGGATGGAATGTTGCACAATGGCAAAACATTCACCCCCAGTCACAGATCTGGGTTTAACCCATTGTTATTTTGCTCACCAAGCCACCCCAGTTCAGACATGGCCATATGCAACTCAGTCTTGACCATGTGCCTCATGGGAACAGTCCAGACCAAACTGCCAAGCCATTACTTCCCTGGACTGGAATCAAGCATCCTAGGACCAGTTTCTGTCTATCAGCCGTCTTCAGCCAGGATAGCTTGACTCCAGTGGCTTTGTGAGCACGGGACCCACGTCTGGGCATTCCCTTCCCACATAGGGTGAACAGCAAAACACACAAGATAATGGACGGAATGTTTCAAAATGGCAAAACATTCACCCCCAGTCACAGATCTGGGTTTAATCCATCGTTATTTTGCTCACCAAGCCACCCCAGTTCAGACATGGCCATATGCAAATCAGTCTTGACTCTGTGCCTCATGGGAACAGTCCAGACCGAACTGCCAAGCCATTACTTCCCTGGACCGGAATCAAGCATCCTAGGACCGGTTTATGGCTATCAGCCGTCTTCATCCAGGATAGCTTGACTCCAGTGGCTTAGTGAGCACGGGAACCACGTCTGGGCATACCCTTCCCACATAGGGTGAACAGCAAAACACACAAGATGATGGACAGAATGTTGCACAATGGCAAAACATTCACCCCCAGTCTATGTGGGAAGGGTATGCCCAGACATGGGTCCCGTGCTCAGTAAGCCACTGGAGTCAAGCTATCCTGGCTGAAGACGGCTGATAGCCAGAAAACGGTCCTAGGATGCTTGATTCCGGTCCAGGGAAGTAATGGCTTGTCGGTTCGGTCTGGACTGTTCCCATGAGGCACAGGGTGAAGACTAATTTGCATATGGCTATGTCTGAACTGGGGTGGCTTGGTGAGCAAAATAACAATGGATTAAACCCAGATCTGTGACTGGGGTTGAATGTTTTGCCATTGTGCAACATTCCGTCCATCATCTTGTGTGTTTTGCTGTGCACCCTATGTGGGAAGGGTATGCCCAGACGTGGGTCCCGTGCTCACTAAGCCACTGGAGTCAAGCTATCCTGGATGAAGACGGCTGATAGCCATAAACCGGTCCATCATCTTGTGTGTTTTGTTGCCTAGTCCTTCTTTTCTTACTGTAGGTTTATCAAAGGTGATAAGTCTTTCAGTTTGAGCCTCTTGGATTGTAACAAGATTTGGTTGTCTGCTACATCTTGGGTGTCCACTGGGCCTACTACTTATTATCGGCCACATGATGTGGTTTAACCAGGTCGATGGACACAACTCTGTTCTCCCTTTTACCAGCAAGGGGAGGTAGTAATACTGATCTTGTTCCGTGGATAGCTAAGACAGGTACTGCTTTTCTGTAAGAAGGCCCACATTCCTTCTTTACCACAATCTTTTCCCTGACTAGATCCCCAATCTTTGGAATCCAGACAGGTCTTACTGGGACAGGTGGCTTTTCTTCAGTGGTCGTTTGCTTCTGTATTGTTTTACTCAGACTTCTTCTTGTATCATTTAAGTCCTGTAAAACAGTCAAACGATCTTTGACATCAAAGAGTTTTTGTTCCACCACTGAAGTTTGACAATCAAGGTCTTTGATTATCATTCTAGTACCAAACAGTAATTCATATGGAGTGATTCCCCCCAGAGAATTTCTTGGCAGATTGTTAAGACTACATTGGATACGTATTAGATGTTTGACCCTCCCATCACCCGAACCTAATACCTTAGCTGTTATGGATTGCTTTATATCACAGTTTTTTCTTTCCACTACCGCATTACCCTCAGGATGGAAGGGACTAGAATACCGCAATGCAACGCCCAAGCTAGCCATGGCCTCCTTGTAAGCTCGAGAGCTAAACGCAGGACCCTGGTCAGAATGTAGCCTGCCGATTGCCTATGTGCCGATAAAAACTCGCAAATCCTTTATAACAGTTCTGGCGTCAGCGGAGCGCTGGGGCCACATCCAAAAAAATCTTGTCTTAATATTTATGGGACCGCGTACGTCTATGGCGACGTCTGCGTGTAGAAAGCCTGGTGTTGTCTAACAATAGTGTCTGGACTGGGCTGGCTATACTGTAGTCAGGTACCTGGTGGTTTTCGAGCTATGATCTTTGTTACAGGTGTCACAGTTCATTCCGAATTTGTAAACATCGACGCTCATTCCCGGCCACCAGTACATCTCTTCTAATTCTATTAGAGATTCTAAGATCCCTTGATGTCTCAGACCCTCTCCCATATGTGCTTCGTGAACCAAAGCACCTCTCTCGTTCCTGTTTGGAATTACTCTGTCCCCCACTCCAGGGATTCGAGCAAAAGGAACGGAGTTTGCATCAATTATGTATGTATTACCGAGTGGATAGTTTACAGGTAACGCTGCATAGCTACTTTCCAATGAGGCTTTGACTGCTAGCATTGTTTCACCGTCTATTACTCTTTTAGAGCGAGTGATTGTAGCTACGGAAGCCGTTTGCACAGCTGTCTTTGCGGCTTCATCAGCCAATGAATTCCCTGCAACGTGAACGCTATCACGCTGAGGACTCAGTGTATGTATCACGTGAGTCTTTTGTAATTCTTTCTGTGATAGAACTACTTGTTTCCAAAACATTTTATGCTTAATTGTGCCACCTTTTGCATTTCTGAAACCGTTTCGAACCCAGTTCTGCAAGTGTTCGATGTAAGGCTCGACGCAGAAATACGAATCGCACACTATGAGTGTGGGGAATTCGCGATCAGTATTTTCAAGCGCCATCTTGAAAGCCTGTAGTTCAGCTCGCTGAGCTGTACAGTCTCCGAGTGATTGAGTTTTTGTGACCATAGGTCTAAATTTACCTTCACGCCAGCGACCTTTACCTATCACACACGCAGCACTATAGGCTTGTTTACCCCCAATTGTGGGCTGTGCTGATCCGTCTCTATAGATTATACATCCGTAATGTTCTAGAGGCAGAATCTCCCTGGGATGATTCGGATCACAAGATTGCGCGCATTATCGCGTGTTTCTAACTGTGTTTTTGCTAACATGTCTGTTTGCACTGAACGCAAAATTTCTGTATGGCTTTGAGTCCAATTTGTTGGTTTGAAATCAGGTTTCATTAGTTCGTAGAGAGGTTTAACCCTTTCTGCGTAATTTAGAACATAAGTTCTTCAGAAATTCAGGAAACCTAGAATTGATTGTAAGTTCTTCAGCGTCTTTGGAGGTTGGAGCAGCACACATTTCTCTGGGAAGTTGGCTGCCAGGCTTTTGCCTTCACTTGATAACTCGTATCCTAAGAATAGGACGTTGAGGTGGGCAATTCGATATTTCTTAAAATTGAATTTGTACCCTTCAGAAGCAAACCCAAGTATTATGGAGTTCAATCTTTTCAAGTGCACGTCCAAATCATTGTCTGTAAGATATATGTCATCGACATACGATAATGCCTCATCATCGTACATTTGTAGTATCTCTGTTACTCTGGCTGAAAATAACCCTGGACTATTCTTGAATCCTTGGGGGAGACGGCAAAATTGTCGCTATGTCCCCATTATTGAGAAAGCGGTCAAATGGCTGCTTTCAGGTGCAATGTTTTGACAGAAAAACGCATTCGAAATATCTAATGTGGTTTTATACTTTTTACGCACGATGTTATTCATCAGTGCTGCACTGTGTGCATTTTGTACTGCAAATGTTTTGCAACAGGAGTTTAAATGTCTGTAATCCAAAACTAGACGATGTGAATAGTCTGGTTTGGAGACAGGAAACAAAGGATTGTTCATTGACAAGGTGCATGTTTCACTCCCCCCTTGGTATTCAAGTTGATTTAAAATCTCCCTGACTTGTTTTTTAGCTTCTTGCTTAACTGAATACTGCCTCTGAGCAGTAGGTTGATTTTTCAACTGGATTTTATGGTGAGGAGAGTCGTCATCCCATCCTGCGTGATTTTTGTATAATGCTGGAGCCTGGGCTAGTGCCCATTTCCTGGCATATGTGTATTTTTATTGAATTAGAATGTGATTTGAGAAGGCTGGCATAATTATCGCTTCGCCATGTGGGCACTCCCTGACAAATTCAGGTGGCCAGTCTTGTTCAGCTAGAAGAATGTCATAACCCTTGGAAAGCTTATCCCAAAAGAGAGCTTTTATTTTCCTAGTTATGTCCCCCTCCATCTGGAGTGTTACTTCATATAACTTGTGGGGTACACTAACCCTAGTTCCGGCAGTTTCAACGTGAATGCATTCATTCAAGTCCACTGTCTCCAGATGATCCTTCAGGATCCTGCGAACTATGGTTACTTCTGCTACGCTGTCTAGCATCGTCTGAGCCCACTCCCGTTCTTGAGTTGTGTCCTCAAGTTCCTCGGCATGTCTGATCTTTACGCTTGCTACCTTCTTCTTGGTGAATTGAGTTTTCTTATTTTTAGGAACGTGCTGTTCGTCTTTGGACTTCACGCTTTCTTCTTTTTGTTCTGATCGTTCTCTCCTCTCGGATTTCTGCGAGGAAGTCTGAAAGGTACGAGAAGAACGTGTATCAGTATCTTGATATCTATCAGGTTTTCTTAAGTTATCCCTTTTTCTGAGGTTGTACCTCTTTTCAGAGGGCTCCCTTTGTGGAGACCTACCTCCCCGTTGGGGAGATCTTCCTCTGGACAGAGAACGCTTCTCTTTAGGAAGTGTCTGTTTAGTATTTTCCCACTTCTTTTTAGGGGTAGTGAGAATATTTTTAATAAAAATCTTTTCAGGATTTTATGTTCGTTGGAGTTTTAATGGTTTCCCACCCAAACTATCTCAACCTAGTTCTTCATAAGATTTTTCAATAATTCTTGCAAGCTCATATGGTTGGTCTGTGATATCTGTTTCTTTTAATTTTTGACGGATTGCCACGGATGCTGCTTTACCTTTGATGTTGGCTAATAGTATAGCCGAGACCTGTTTGAAATCTTTTAGTAATTTCATACCAAGTTTTAGGGCAGGTTCTGGTCCATATTCATTTTGAATCTGTCTCAGAACGTCTGGTATTACTGCCATGGACGGAACACCATGTGTTTTTGTGTAGATTGAAGCAAAGACTGTACCCCAAGTGTCACAGTCCTCCACATGTGGTGCTATCCCCATTGGTAAACAGATTGTCAGAATCCTGTGTTTCTCATGCGGTGTACTATCAGGGAATAGTGCCTTAATTTGAGTAATTTTTTGAGCTAACCAGAACGGAACTTGTTCCCTCTTTGCGGGCAATTTACCAATGACTGACTGTATAGTCTGTGGTGAGATTTTGTTTGTGTTCCCCTGGTGAGGGGTGTGCTGTGGAATCCTCACAGTAGGTTGGACTGTGAAGGTCCGCATGACATATTGAACCAATTGTTTATGTATTTAATTAACTGTTCTGGACCTTTCATGTTTTTAATGTCAAGATGTGGTGAATAGCTGGCTAGTACCGACCATGTCGCTCCTGGTCTACCTAGTGGACCGAGCCTTGTTATGTGATTTTCATGTTGTAGGGCGCCTTTAAACCAGAGCTGATGCTCTTGGTAAGTTAAAGGAATGTCAACGTCCTCGTAAGGAACGTATTCCGTTGGAGTTTCCTCTACTTTGTAGTAGTGAAACTCGTGTGTTCCTGCATCTGCTGGAGGAAAGTGAATCCATGAATAGAATACTTCTGGCTGCCGATATTCATGTGCCTCTATAACAAAGATTACATTACCACCTCTTGATGATACTCCATTGTTTATGAGTTTGTAAGTTATAGTTTTTCTTACATTTACCGGGATGATTATAACATCCGGGTCATTCTGTAAGAGATTTCTGTCATCTAAAACTGCTTGAGCTGCAGCTGCAGCTATTTCTTCATCACTAATCATTATTTTACTGACTGAAGAGTTTGCAGAACAAGTTTCAAGGAAACAAAGATTAGGTGCACAATATTTTGGAACAATGTATCCTTCAACGTTGAACAAACCAAAAACTAATACATAGGATTTTTGTCCTACTCAATTTTGGCGGATTTTATCCTGTCACCCACTACAGACGGTTATTGGAGTATTTTACAGGAAAAAGGGGTCTGTGTGAAAAGCACGACTGAGTTACTCTAGTATTTAGCGTTAAATTATCGCCTTACCAAACGTTGGGCGCCATGTTGTGTAGTTCCTATATTCTCAATAGGCTCAGCGCATTGGAATAATATATCCTGTAGTTTAGACGTAGGACTAAGGTCGACTAGGTCTCTACCGAATATATTAAACTTAATTGTGAGTGCCAGCTAGCTCAGAGGTCACTAGAAACTTTCTCGAATTCACAAGAAGGGATTAGTTTCTGACAACCGCATAAACATGACACCTTTGTTTCCCATGAATAAAAAATCAATCTCTAGAGTCGCGGAAACAATAGATAGCTATTTTACCCAGTCAATCGTGCATGCTTCGTTTCACCAGAGGTGCTGAGAAAATAGAGAAACGGGCGTTTTCAATGAAAAGTATTTATTGAACAGTCTTCTTTCTCGAGCATAAGAAATGTACTGCTACAATTGTAATACTTGTTATAAAGTACAAGGCATATAATACAATAAGTATTATAAAGTCGTACTGTAAAAGCATGATATGGTTTCTAAGCCATAAAATACCTAAAATACATAAAATACATACAGTGATAAAATAATGACTAAAAGTAATCAACTGTTGCTTCTAAAATACGCGTACCCCGGTGTACCTAACCTAAGTCTAGTACAAGGGAAGAAGTAAATGAGGTGTAGCTTAAGTTTAGCATTCTTTGCCAAGAATCTATTCCAAGAATTCTCTTAAGGGTCTAATCAGCTCCGTACCTTGGTTTTAGAATGAAGGATGTCTTGTATCTCTCTCAGGACTCAATTTCCCAGCAACCCGCAAGAGTAGCCTGGAAACACTGGAGCTGGATTTCTCAGCAGGAGAAAAGACAGCATCTCTCAGTGCATCATCTGGAGGGTCGGCTTCCTTCGGCACTTGCTGCTGCAGAGCGTCGGGCAAGTAGATAGTCGAACTGCTCCAAACCACCGTGTGTTTTTCTGGGCAAATGTAGGGATATTTATACCTTGAAGGTGCCAAGTTTGACGTATGATTGGACATAATAACGTCACTCAAAGACTCAGTTCTTTGAAAACTCCATGATTTCCTGGATAAATTAGTATTCTGGTGAGGGGAAGTCCCTAGCTGCTGAAGGCGGGTTTTTCTAAGAAATCCTTGTTGATTCTCAGAACTTAGTGGAAGTAGCCATGCCTTATTTGGGCTGCATAGGCTTAGTCCAAATATGGTAATGATTTCTATGCCTATATAAGAATCGGGTAATTTATACCTATATATGGGCATGAATCGGGAAAATGACACTAGTGTCCTAGATTCCTACACAACAGGAGGAGTGACTGGTGCTGCACCTAAAGTGCACATGACTGTTTGGCGGGCCGACTCAGACCTGCCAAACAGTCATGTGCATGTTTTCCACCCAGGCTGCATGACAGCCTGAGTGGAGAACATGCCCAGGCTCCCTTTCCCTCTCTGAGCACCAAACCACAGCAATCCGACCAAGCACAACGCTGCTGAGGTCACAGTGTCTGGAAACATGAGTGCTTCCTGTTCCTGCAAGGAGAGGCGATGGCTGGTGACAGAAACGGCGACGGCGAACTGCAGCTACGTTTACTTTTTTGGATTCCCTAAACCCCACCCCACCTTCCCCCGCCACCATCCCCGACCAGCCACTACTGGTCCACCTATTACTGCTATTGGCTTACTTAGTTCATCCCCTGTCATACATTTGATGGCTTTGCTGGTGGTTTCTTGGGAGTATTGCCCAGTGGAGCATTGCTTTCTTACTAATGTTCATTTGTGTAAATGTATATTCTTCCATGTCAGGGATATTTTTCCTCAATTTGTTGTGCTGATTTGTTTTTTGTGGTGGTAGATCAGACCCGTGAGAACAGATCTCTGCCATTAACAACACTCTTGTCCAGTACCAGCAGATAGGCTAAAGATCTCTAGGTATGGTGGCTGTAGTCCAATCTTAATCATTTTGGTGTGTTTTTGCTTGTTGAATGCTTCTCTATTTTTCCAAATTGGGTTCTGAATTTTATTTATTTGTTTTTGGCTTTATAATTTTTTATACAGCATGAACTCCATACTCATTTTTCTGGGGAATTGCCTGCTGCTTGTGCCATTGCTTCAAAGTGTGGAAAATGCGTCTGCAAGATTGGTGTTAAATATCCCTGAATACTGGTTTTAAATATCCCTGAATGCAGTCTGTTCAAAAAGCTAATAAACAACTTAGTTGGCTTCCAGTGAAGCAAAGAATAATCTTCAAAGCTTTAATAATTACACACAGACCCATACATAACAAGCATTTGCAATGCAATAGGTCTCGTATTTACGCAAGTTTGAGCTAGTGATATTGCAAATAACTATGCTGTTTATTTTTGTTTTCGTTTTTAAAACATAAATAAAAGGCATTGTCCTTTACAATGCCAATAGCTTAAACTCGCATAAATGTGAGACCTATTGCATAGCAAATGCTTGTTTATTGACACAAATGTGTTTCCTCTGTGGGTGTGGTGTGTCCTTTAACTAGCGCCTTCGGATGTCTGTACTGAGTAGGGGTGTGCAAAAAAGTGCATTGCACTGCTGAGGGGTTACACTCCGATCTGGGCAGCGTGTCTTCCACGTGAGGGTGGGATGTGGTCTGACACAGATGTTCCGTTGCCTCTGTGCCCAACTGTGTGCACGGGGTGGGCTTCTTAGAAGCCAACACTTCACAAGGTACTTTGGGCTGGACTAAGCCCACGCACAAGAGCAAGGCTTCACAGTACTGGTGTTAAATTAAACCAGAAGGGAGTCACTGTGTGTCACTCAATTAAAGATAGCGGAATGGTAGAGGCTGTAGTGAGATCTTCTCAAATGTGAGATTACCACCGCTGAAACAGGGTTGTGCACTCAGGTGTGAGACTATAAGCCTAAACAAAAAGTGAGTGAGCGGCTGCTTTACTGTGTGCCACATCACTGAAGTACAGAGGATGACTGCAACTTCAGTGAGACATTGCACTAGTGAGAGGCCTGTACCCCAGCGGAATTATGTTGTGAGAGGACATACACAATGAGAGAGACATATTGTTGCGCGTCTGACTTTATTACAATACATGGCATGATGGAGGATAGAGTGAAATTGTTTGCCGTTGTGTAAAACACGCAGGAGCTGAGTGACACCGTCTGACTTGGTAGCTCCGTTAAAAAGTATAGTTTCACAGCAGCTGTAGTGGGCCTATGCCTCATTGTGCGACCCATATCCGCCTAGTGAGGTTGTTCATTCACGTGTAAGACTCATGCCAAAAGTGTGAGGGTGGCACGCTCACTGGATGAGACCATGCCAAAACCTGTAACTCCATTAAAGAAACTGGTGTCATTGCGCTTGGCACGAGACTGTGCGAGACTCACACCCACCGAGTGAAAGTGCACCAATTTATGAGACCCCTTCACTCCCAACCACCTGTTTCCCTTTCAGGATGCATGCGAGAACATTAACATCTTTGTCGCTGACAAGGGCTAGCCTGCGAGTCCTCCGTGCATGGAGGTTAGTCACCCAGCCAAGAAGGAAAAGGCACTTCCGAGAAACCGGTCGACAGAGCCCAAACAGGAAGGGCAGCTGGGTCGCGGTCTCGGAACAATACTCACTGGAAGCAAGCTACAAAGACGTGGTCCATCAGAAGAGAGGCACTGTCCGATAAGAAGCACTATGCACGGTACAGAAGTGAATCTCTACCCCCCCCCGGCGGTGGCCAGCTGCTGCCCTTGGGTTCTGAGCGTGGGGTAAGGACACCTAGACACACCCTATCGGTTTTATCCAGCAGAGGGGCATTACTAACCCCCCTCCATCGGGGATGGTAGCGACCTGCTGCAAGTTTGACCCTCCACCTGTTTAAATTTTAGGGTCCCAAAACACTTCTCTGGGAATGGGTTAGTGTACATTTAAAACCTGTTTATTTAATCATCATGACCCAAGGCGTCCCCAAAATAAGCACCAGCGGGCATTGAAATCATCAGTGTCACAGGTTAATAATTCCCACTTGATTTCAAATCGGAAATCACGCCCTCTACAAACCTCCCCACAAACCCTGTGAACACGACTGAATCCGCACAGCTAGTCTTTCTGGGGCACAGGTCTAATATGCAACAGACACGTGCCGTGCTTAAAGTGTGTTGACTTCCTGACTGATCAGCAGGCTGTGTCTATTTTTGGGAAGGGGTCCGAGTGCACACACAGCTCACTGTCCTTGGCCTGGACTCTTCTGCACAAGCCCCAGTTGAAATCCGTGCAGGGTTTCCGGCGCCCGCTGGTTGGATGGCTCAAGGCCTTCTCGCGCACAGGACCAACAGGAAGAGACAGAAAGAACAAGTAGTAGTGCACGCAAATTGCACCAAATTCATTTAAAGGGCAAGACCCCTGCGGGCGGCGACAGTGAAGTCAAACCTCCAGAAGTCAACCCGGTCTCTATTGACCCGCGAGTGATTGGGCAGAGGGGGGGGGGGTTGGCTAATAATAAAGTAAAAGCAGCGCTTCGCTCTGCATGCAAGTAGCGCCCGCCGTTGTCCCGCGAGTTCTGTGTGGGCGCGTTGTAAATTCAAGCGCTGCCATTGTCCTACAGTATTTATTTTAAAAAAGAGTGCTCCTTGACTAACTAAAGCATACTGTGTAACGCCGCAAGCAAAAATCCAGTCTGGGTGGGCGGGGCCAAAAGGAGACAGGGCGGTAACCAAGAAGCCTCATGTTCAATTGGAGGCCAGCGTTTAGCATAACAATGCCGCCAACCAGTAGTTTTGATGGGCGGGGCTTCAAGTCCCCTTCTGAAATCTACTCGATCACTATAATCCTCGCAGAGCGAGGAGCGCTTGCGCGCTCCAGCGCTAGGTCTGCAAGACTGAAAAAGGGCCCCATCTATATTCAGGAAAAAGGTTAAAACTATATACTTCTCAGAGGGCTCCTCGCTCAGCAAGCCAACATCTACTAAGAATTCATTGTATACACAAGAGCAGATCAAAGAGTAGGTTTTTTGCTTTCCAGGCAGCTAAGCAAAGCAACTGTTTGCTGGACCACCTTTACCACCTTGAATTAGAGCCAGTCCTCAAGGCTAATTTGAAAACCTGCTTGCTTAATGAATTGTGGATCGTTAGATAGAGTTATTAGAGTGCAACCTTAATCGTTATTTGATATCTGCTTAGCGCCAGGACGCTTCCTTTGGCAGCAACTGTTTTGCGTGGTATGAATAGTTATTCATTCATTCGTCATTAAGTTAATACAATCACTGCAGAAATACGTGTGTGTAACCAGAGAGATCAAAGTGGAGTGTAGGAGATCCCACACTGCTTCCTATGGCGCTCCTAAGGGGGTAAGAATCACCCTCCCAAAGTATTTTGATGTGGTATAATATGTAAATGGAGAGGAAATCAGTTCATGATCAAAATCCACAGTTTATTCGCAGGGTCACACATTCATTCATAGCGACTCCATTAGTGAATGAACAAAGTCTTTAAATTGCATGTAACACAATCCCTATGCATTTCTGGACTTACGTCCCTTCATCAGGGGACTCGGTTGATATCTGCAAGGAAATAAACACGAATAACCAGAGAGACACATGATTGAATTCTGGTTGGTGCAGGCAGGAATTTCGACTTCTGCGTTTTTTGTGTTATGAGGTCCCAGATTTTGATGGGAAGCATCTTGAATATGCACAACATTATTTTAAGCTTTCATTACACATGGTATAAGATAGACTGCACAAAGTGCACAAAAAGAAGTAAGTTTCAGATAAAAAAAGTGCTTCTGAAATATAGATGTGAATAATGTGCAGACAGTACCTAGTGCAAACACTTTTTATAACTATTCATTAAAAAGAAGCGTGCCACAGCTCTTCTGGTCAATTCACAATACCTCCCAAAAAGAATGCTCTTCAAGTGACACCATCAATTAAAACAAATACAGACTTCCAATCAGCCTTTACATTTGCAAATTGCCCAGATGTACACATTTACATTTCTTACATGCGTAAGACACCCTGGCAAGCAGGCCAGGGTGACCTCTGAGTCAGGTAGAGGTTGAGTGATGATCCAGGTTAGCAAAGTGATAAATAGAATCATAAGCCAGGCATGGGACTTGCTTCACCACCTGGAGAAATCAGTGGAAATGAAAAAACAGGAATGCATAGCATTACATTAGTCACAGTACATTAAGTAGATGGAAATCAGAAAAATATTTGGGATGCACTTACCTTTGTGCTCAAAATCCAACAGGGGTAATGCATTGTTACATCTCTCACATCTCAACTAGTAATCACATTTGCAGGGATATGCAGACCCGTGATAGAAAGGGGCAGAATGAAGTCAATATTTACACAAGACAAAGACAAAGTGATATCTTAAGTAACTTGAAATAGAAGGGTCTATGCTTAACTGTAATAGTGAACCTAGCAATCTTAAGCAGTACCTCAAATATATATATACATATAATCTGAAAGATCGCCTAACAAAGAGTCATTTCTTTAAAGAGGAAAAGAAAGAATGGCTGAAAGGAAAAGGTTTCAAAAAATGTTTCAACTGTAAGGTTTGTCAAATATGTAAACCAATCCAGGAAATCATGTTGGCAAATGGTAAAATCTGGAAGATTGATGAGTTAATTACATGCACAACACCATATGTCGTTTATGTAATTGAATGCCCGTGTGAACTAAAATATGTGGGCAGCACAAAGAATGAACTAAAAAAGAGGATTTTGGAACACGTAAGGGCAACCATACATCAGGACAGAAGCAATGCAGTTGCCAAACATATGGAGTCTCATCACAACAGCGAATGGAAAAATCTAAAAATTTACGGCATTGATACAGTAAAAAAACAACTGAGAGGAGGAAATAGAGAACTAATGCTGAGGAAAAAAGAATCAAGATACATTCTCAGCTTACAAACAATGACTCCGTACGGTCTGAACCAGAGTGAGGAAATGTATATACATATGTAAATAGATCTTGGGACTGGAGTTAATTTATGTAAAACAGGC
Source organism: Lissotriton helveticus (assembly GCF_964261635.1). NCBI lineage: Eukaryota > Metazoa > Chordata > Amphibia > Caudata > Salamandridae > Lissotriton > Lissotriton helveticus. The sequence continues at coordinate 1,765,982,350 of NC_136065.1, forward strand.
AGATAATAACAGTTACATCTATATTTATATATATATGTGTGTGTGTGTGTATTATCTACTGGCGGTCGCCAGTAGGTAGTTATAGTTAGGACCTAGTTTCCATAGGAAATCCGCAACATTCTATTGGGAATAACTTTGGCGCCGATTGAGGAATTTGCGTGTAATTTTCCAAAATTTAGGCCAGCTCCGCTCCGCTCCTTCCCTGGAAGTTTCGGGGGGATTTGTTATGCGGGGGCGAGAAAAAAAGGGGTCCCAAAACGTGTTTTCCCCATGTTAATTTCCATAGGACGTTCAGACACGGCTACAGCCCGAACCGCTGAATGGAATTACACCAAACTTTGCAAAATTGTAGGGACTGGTAAGCAGAAGTGCCTTTTCTATATTTGGTGAAAATTGCTCCAGTGATTTTTACGAAAATTAACTTAAAAAAAATTATATATCTATAGGCGCGCTCTGAGCGCTTACCGGTACGCGTACCGGGGAGCGGACCCGGCGCGACACGGAAGTGCGCGAGCGGAAATCTGATTGGCTCTCGGGTGTCTGTCAACATTTTAAACAGTCCGGAGAGTCCGCCATCTTGTGTTTCGGTAGAATCGAGACACAAGAGGTCAAAATAAAAAGGGGGAAATGATTAAAAGGGGGTAGGGTAGAGACCCCCTGACCCCCTAGGTTTTCTGAGGGAGGCCTAGAAGGACCCTGAAGGGCAAAAAAACGACAAAAAAAATTGAATTTTTCGCGGGGTAAGCGCTGGGTGCATTTCCATGTACGCTTCCCGGTACTCGTACCCTGAGCGCACCACGGGGAAAAACAGTGAAAGAAATTAGAGCAAAATAAGAATTTAGAGTGCTTAGAGGTAGGGTACCTCTGAAAAGAGCTGTTGTGTTATGTGGGTGTTTTTTGTACCTACAAGTAGGTACCGATGCAGAGTCTAAAATTCAAGAGGAAGACTCTATTCCCCTCATCAGTAAAATGTACACCATCTCTCTTATAGATGCCTTGCATGTTGTAACGCAAGTTGTTGTGGTATATGGAACCCATACCATAGTCTCTGAGGAAAGCAGAAACAGATTTATTCACATGTTTCCTTGCTTTCTCAGTCTGTGGACAAAATTGGTTGGACCAGTTCCATTTTTGCCTTTGGCATATATTAGAATATACCAAGGCAGTTTTTGGAAAAAGTGACATCAATTGCCCAAAGATGCCCTTTAAAAGCATTTCCAGACCTACCCCAGTCAAAGTGCCCAGGTCATTTCCACCACAGTGCACAATTATGAGGTCAGGATGTGATAGATTCATAAAGGATTTTATCAATGGTATCAATTGGTGACATCTCAATCCTCTCTGGCCAATCCACATAATATCCACATTTGGTAAATCAAGGTTGGGAATACCTCTGTTTGCTGCATACTTTTCAAAGCTATGACCCACAATCCAGACTTTTGGCATCTTGAAGGTAGATGTGGTTGTACTCAGATGGGCTGTGGAAATGAAATGGCAGTTTGAAAGTAGGAGTTATGAAAAAAAGTGGTTGAGATTCAGTGCACTTGAAAAAGAAGAAATGATTGGTGGTTTCTTTTAATTCTCCAATGAAAATTAGGGTGCATGCTTTTGTTTTTTGAAAGAAGTAATTCTAATGGTTGAGAAAAAGTCATTGAAAGAAACATTGCACATGATTAGCTAGTATATTGAGAGGTCAAACACCCTTGCTGGATTCATTTGCAACATAGTACGATGAACTTTTTACCTGTGTGCTGAGTTAGGTGGGAGTTACCATGGTAACAGGCTGAATGAGCACTGAGGGGATGGGTGAATATTATGTGAGTTTGAAAGTGTTGAAATGTAGAACCAATTAAAATGTCAGTTTGGTTTTGAAATAGTGTGGGAAGAATTTTGATTGGTTAAGTCCAGGGATATGTGTGAAGAATTACAGGGAATCAAGGCCATTTGTGGTTCCGTGTTTGATGTGCATTTCAGAGATTCTGCTTAAGAAAATCTGGTGTGTGTGACTGACACTGTTCTAAATCTTCAAAAACATTTTTAAAGGTGAGTAATGGTTCATTTAATATAGATAGAGTGCTGTATGCACTTTGGGGAAGATTAAGAAGCATATTGGGCTTGTTTATTCTTGCATTGTGTCTCATGTTTCTATGTAATGTTGGCAAAAAAATGAATGGTGCATATTGGAATTGTATTTTGAAAATGAGTCAGGTTTCTTTCTTGTAATGTAGTGATCATTTGAATGGGCTGTGATCTGTGTGTAAAACGATTTACTATGCTACATGTTTTTTGGTAAAATGTAAGATGGTGAGAGATGGTGAGATGGTATAAGCACAGACACACATAGTGGAGGCAGAGACAGACATGGTAGATTACATGTAACATCCTGATCTAAGAGGCTTGACAGACATACTGCCTAAGATTCTCTACTAGTACATATCCTAAAGCCTAACTGACTTCAAGAATACATGTATTCCCATATTTTTAAACACATCAACTAAGCAAATTATTCACCCAGATTCATTTAAAATCAAGCTTGACTCAAAGTGTGATCTTAGGCACATGACCAGGATGTTACATGTAATCTACCATGTCTGTCTCTGCCTCCACTATGTGTGTCTGTGCTCATACTATCTCACTGTCTCTACTGGCAAAAAACAGACCATATATATATATAAGCAACACATAACATTCCTTATTCATTTCAACAGCACACCCTAGATCTATATACCCTGTGGGAATACATATATTCTTGGAGTCAGTTAGGCTTTAGGATATGTACTAGTAGAGAATCTTAGGCAGCATGTCTGTCAGGCCTCTTAGTTCACAAATAGGCTCTAAGAGTGAGATGAGACACAGGCACAGAGTGAGAGGAGACAGGCACAGAGTACCCTTTCAGCTAAGAGATGCAAACTGTGATGAGACACAGGCACAGAGTGAGATGAGACACAGGCACAGAGTGCCCTTTAAGCTAAGAGATGCAAACTGTGAGCAGACACAGGTGACATTATTGAAAAATGTTAAAATATAATTCCTTATTTCACACAGGCACTCAGTGTGATCCTTGTCAAAAATGAGTGAGATGAGACACAGGCACAGAGTGAAATGAGACACACGCACAGAGTGAGATGAGTGAGGCTTAAAGGGTACTCTGTGCCTGTGTCTCATATTTGTTTCATCTTCTGTTTGAGAGTGACTTGTCTGGACTTTCTTATGCAATGAACCATATACTGAAATGTGGAGTACATCTGCAAAATGTTTCGGCAAGGGACTTTATGGATAAAGTCAAACTGCAAGACAGTATTTTGAATCTCACCTAATTAATCTCATGGCATGTCAGCGTGGTACTAACGAATATTGGTACCGTCGTCATGGGGAATTGAAATGTATGCTAAGACACTTAGGAACTCCTACATGGTTCCTCACTCTTAGCTGTGCTGAGTATGCTTGGGAAGACTTACTTCAATTTCTACGAGAGGAAAATTCCAACATTGAAAATATAGAATACAAGACACCTGGAGAACTGTGCTCTTTGGAACCAGTTAATGTATGCATGTATTTCAATCATAGGTTTGAAGCTATGATGTCTTTTATCACAAACAAAAAAAATCTTCCGCTTGGAGAGGTTTTGGATTTCTTTTGGAGAAAGGAGTATCAAGCAAGAGGTGCTCCTCACATACATATGCTGCTATGGATCAAAGATGCACCCAAATTCGGAACAGATTCAGATGAGACAGTGATGAGTTTTATTGAACAGTATTCGACATGTGCTGTTCCGAAAAGTACAGAAGAAAACAATTTAAGACATCAAGTTTTACGCTTTCAAACCCATCGTTGTGGAAAATACTGTCGTCGAAAATACAAATCCAAGGACAGGTTCTACACAAAATGTCGTTTTGCGTTTCCACGTCCAGTAACATCGAAAGGAAGAGTGAACAATTTTATGTCTTCTCTGCGACATACTGTGACAAGAAAATCACCGAAAAATACATACAACTTAAGAAGAAATGAAGACTCCAAATATATAAATGACTACAACCCAGTCATTTTGTCCATGTGGAATGCTAACATGGATATTCAATACGTTGCTGACAACTCAATTGCTGTGGCTCGATATGTGACGTCTTACATCACAAAATCAGAAAAGACAGAACTGAAGGAAATGTGGGAGGAAATTTCACATGAAAAGAGTCTAAGTAAGAAGTTGTACAGTTACAGTCTGAAGATGTTGTTGCATCGAGAAATTGGAGCATATGAATGTTCTGATCGGTTATCATCAGCAAGTCTATATGCCAAATCTAGAACAATCATTTGGGTGAGTCTAGGTCTTGCTGCAACACGAAACCGAGTTTTGAAATCTGTACAAGAAATTGAGTATTTGGCGGAAAAAGAACCAAACAGTACAGATATTTTGAAGACAAACATGTTGGATACATACTATCCAAATAGAAGTAGTCATCTTGAGAACGTTTGTCTCCATGAAGTTCTGCAAAGCTATACTTTTAAGAGGAACATCACAGAAGATATCAATAAAGGAATATATGCTGTAATTGGATGTGAAGGATGTCTGGTGAAACAAAGAAACGGCCATTTGATTAATCATCGGAAATTGAGTTGCGACTCCCCTGACAAAAGGGAATTTTACTATTTAGCTCTTTTGCAACTCTTTAAGCCTTGGCGTACAGAAGAAGAACTACTTGGAGCTTTTCTCAGTTATGAAGATTCCTTCAATGGAACCAAGGATACTATAGAATGCCCTGTTTTTTCAAATTATCTGCAAATGTTGAACGAGGAAATACAGCAAGAAGCTACAATTGCAGCAGAGATTGCTAGAGACAGTTCTCAAGACAGTCAGAGTTCTGCTTCATTGAATCAGGATCCACTAGGAGGACCAATTATCCAAAATGAAGCTGCCACTGCCATGGATGAAGTGGAAAGAGCCATGGAACAAGCTCAGGAGGATGTAGTTAACTTAGAAGATTTGGAAAAAGAACTAAACGTTGAGCAGATACAAATATATGACGAAGTCACAGAACAGATTGAGCATGGTTTATATCATGAGAAAAAAGAGTCTTTATGTACGTCATTTATGCCTGTCCGACTGTACGTGAGTGGAGAAGCAGGAACTGGAAAAAGTTTTCTTATTAAAGCAATTGCAACTTATCTGCATAAAAGAACGAAGTCATCGCTGTCTTGTGTTGTTACCGCCCCCAACTGGGTTGGCAGCACATAACATTAAAGGGATTACTTTACATCGTTTATTGATGCTGCCAGTAGAGCATGATAATAAATTACAATACCACAAGCTATCTGGAGAAGCTTGTTGTGAAGTTTCCAGAGTCTTGGAGAAAATAAAACTTAATATCATTGATGAGGTAAGCATGGGATCAAATATAATGCTTGCTTTTGTGCATTTAACAATGCAAAACATTCTTAAAATAGAGTATGATGTGTTATTTGGAGGCAAACACATCATTGTTTTTGGAGATCTACTGCAGATAACTCCAGTGAAAGGACAACCAGTGTTTAAAATGCTTACGCATGAAGATACCAGGAAATGCCTAGGAAGCATTGGAAATGTTAATATATGGTTACATTTCAAATATGCAGAACTGCTTCAAAATATGCGACAGTCAAAGGATGAAGATTATAAAAATATTCTACAAGATGTAAGAATTGGAAAAGTAAGTGAGCATGGCAAAGAAGCTTTACTTGCACGATTAATTTCATATTTGTTTCCAAATGAAAATATTCTCCCAGAGAATATTTTTAAGAAAATTCCTGAAAATAAATCTGTGATATGCTTGATGCCAACTCTGCAAGAATGTTCAATCTTCAACAACAAAATGTTAAAGTTAGAAAATCAAGAGATTGTGAAACTGGAAGCTATTGATAAAATAGAGCATGAAGGAGCAACTATTATTTTGTCAGAGAAGTTGAAATCAAAATTGGATTCTTTAGAGAAGACAATATCTAAAACTGCTGGTTTGGAAAAGACTCTGTATGCATGTTTAAATTGTCGTATAATTTTACGACGGAATTTACATGTGGAAAGAGGTTTAGTAAATGTAGCAATGGGTCATGTTGTTGATTTTGTGATTTACCGAAAAAGAGATGGAATTGAATTTTTAAAAATTAAATTTGATGGGATTGAAGAAGTACAACACATCAGTCGTTGTTCTGCTCGATTTTTGCTTGTGAAGATTTATATGTCCGCCGAAAACAGTTTCCTGTTTCTTTGGCATATGCGGTGACTATTCATAAATCTCAAGGTTTAAGTGTAGATAGTGCTTTGGTGAATATTGTAAGTTCTGTGTTCAAGGAGGGTATGGCATATATTGCTTTATCTCGAGTCAGAACTTTATCTGGATTGTACTTAATTGATTTTGATGAGACAAAGATTAGTGCAGATCTAAATTGTGTAAAAGAATATAATAGGTTAAGAAGAGAGTATACTCCAAATTTACCTCAATATCCTCTATTTGAAAAGTGTGTGGTAGGCCGAAAAAGAAGAAATGAGAAAAATTGTAGTGAAGTTGTAGCAAAAAGAAAAAAAGTAGATGAACCAGTAATTGTAAGCAGAAAGGAAAAGGATTCAGTTAAAGATGTTGATGGATTTCAGTTTGAAAACAGTTCTGGTGTCAACTGCATGCTAATGTAGTGGTTAATGTTGTTTTTTTTCTCAAAACTGTACAAGAACAGATTGTTGGGGGAAGATGGCGGCCGGCTAGGACGCTTGGTCGGAAGCTCCGAACTTGCCTATCATACCTTTAAGTAAAAGCATGCCTTTTTCCTCATTTTTCCCCATGCTAACTGAATACTAACCACCGCATAATATTGATCCCATCGAGCATACCTGGATTTTGGTGTTTCTATCGGATGACCCCCGGGATGCAATTTTCCCTTCGCCAAAGCAACCCTGAATCGGATGAGATGCGCGCACCGGGACCGGGGCAGCAGCACAGGAGGCTAGTAGAAACTGCCGGAGGGTGCTGGGAAGAATCTCCTTCCTCTTCCGGGGCAGTCAGAGTAGCGGCAGTAGCGGCAGTATTTTCGGAGGCAGGAGCAGCGGCGCGGACACGGAGAGAGCGCGATCACCACACTACCGAGCGGTAAAAGGTAGAATCTACCAGTCTGGCAATAACCCCCCCAATCTCCCGAGTGACAGCAGCGGCGGAGGGTCTGGAGATCCGGAGAAGGGAGTAAAGGAAGAACCAGTGACAGCAAGAGACCCCAACCCGGGGTGGCGCCGAAATCCGTCTAAAATCTCAGAGTGGAAGGAGTGGAAGGAGGAGACAAAGTCGAAGTCCAAACTCCAAAGATGCCATAAGAAGAGGGTCTTTCAGTCACAGATCAGCAGAGCAAACCATCAAGCACTGCAGCAAAAATCTGAGAGGACGATCTACACGCCCATGATTAAGGTACAGGGGGGGGGAGGAGGTGGGAGACCAGCTGATCCGGATTTAATCACTGGGTGTAAACAGTATAACCTTGCAAAGTATCAAATAGAGCTTCAGGGTACACAACAACGGGTACTAACTAGTACTAGGACTAGGACTGAGACTGAGACTGGGGCTGGGCAAGGTAACTCTGCAGAGGGGCGCAAGGAAGAGGTGAGAACCAGTGACACAAACAGAGAGGTAGTTATCACACTAAGCACCCAGGAAGCGGAAAAAGTAGAGGGGGATAAGGTTGCGCAGCCCTGCAGTGAGAGCGGCGGCAAAATACAATCATTCTACTGCCTCAGGAACAGACAGTTCTCAAAGCAAAACTTCCCAACAACAAAACAGACTATAGTCCCTAAAACTACAAAAAGAAAACAGAGAGGGTGTCCCAAACTCGAAAGCCTATCGCAAAATATAAAGACCAGAGCAGCAAAAGCGAAAGAGCAAGGAAATCCTCAACTAGAGCAAAAGGTTAAAGTCACCCCCTCCTTAAGATCTTTCTTTAAAGTCCAACAGCTGGTTCAAGTCATGGGTAGAGGTTCTGTCCAGCAAGATAAAAACGGTCGTCTGAACTTACACATGAGTAAAACTGGGGAACTGACTCCCCTAATGGCTGAGGGAATGGAAACGGCAAACGCAAAAGATAACGCTGTTGTAAGGAGGGGGAAAATCTCACAAGAAATTTCTCAAATGGAATCAACATTGAGCACTAACACTCCTCACATAACAGAACAGCTTGAAGTGACCTTGGAGGAACCAAGGTCTGATCTCACATTTAATCAGACCGAACAGTTGATGGAAAAATATATGGATAAAATGATGAGCGAAATGAAGGAGAGATTCACAGTGTCAGAAACAAATCAGAATAAAATACATGAGATGTGTGAGAACCTAGATCAAAAACTAAACGATCTAGGAGAAAGAGTTACTGCAATTGAATCTACAGTAGAGTCTCTCAGCAAAAAAGTTGACATAAACCATAAAGAGATAAGATCGCTAAAAGACAGTGACAGGATCATTAAAGAAAAACTAGAATCGCTAGAGAACCAAGCGAGAACAAATAATTTAAGAATCTTAAATGTCCCGGAAAATCTGGAAGGGTCGGACATTAAAATCTTCATTGTCTCTCTCTTAGAAGAATCCTTCCCTTGGACCAAGGAGACTAATCTGAGGGTTGACATTCAAAGGGACCACAGAGATCCCTTCGGAAAGAGCAAAGAAAGAAGGTCACCACGAAAAATCCTAATTAACTTTAAGACATACACATTAAAAGAAAAAATTCTAAGTGAAGGGTTGAAAAATGGAACACTCAAAAAAGACAACTGGACTTTTAGAATCCGTTCCGATATGTCCAAAGCCACTCAGGACAGACAATGGGAACTGGGACAATTCATGCAGGAATTAAAATCCCGTGGAGCCACAGTACAAATGAAGTTCCCTGCAGCTCTCCGAATTATGTGGCGGAACAAAATGCACAACATAAGGGACCCCGGAGAGGTAGAAACCTTCATTTAACAAATTAAGGATCAACTACGAACAGAGAAATAAAAGGAGAAAAGAAGAAACTAAAGACAAAAAAAAGGGAAAAAAAGGAGGAAAAAGTAAAAGCTTTTTGCAGGTGAAACAGGAGCTCGAAAAGGGCGAAGAATACCGCCCAAAAAGAAGAAGGGAGGCTTCCTCAGGGAGGGAGAAACTAAATCACTATTTGAAAGTAAAACTAGAACACGGGTGGGGAGCAAGATAGGGAAAAAAATAGAAAAAAAATGTCCTCTCTAACTAATAAAAAAGGAGTTATCGGGAGCTACAAAGTTCAACTCAACTCAGATCACATAAACAAATGACGACAAACCAGAAAAAAATTAACATCCTCTCTTGGAATGTCAACGGCCTTAGAACGGTTAACAGGAGGAATTAAATACTAGAATACCTAAAAAAAAACAACAGTGAAATAATTATACTACAAGAGACTCATCTCTTGAGCATGGAGTGGGACCAAATAGTGAAAAAACTAAACTGGGTGGATGTCTGTGTCTGCACTAAACAGAACTGTAATATTAAAGGGGTAGCAATCCTCATCAAAAAATCTCTTAAAGCAAAAACTGAATACGAAGCAATAGACAGCAACGGAAATTGGGCTATCACTAAAGTGAAAGTAGACAATATCACCTCTTCCGTAGCTGGGTACTATGGCCCCAACTTAGACGATCCGATACCACTGCAAAAACTATACTCGGAGCTTCTATCCACCTCTGGCCCCATAATTCTAGGAGGGGACTTCAATATATTATTGGATCCAAAAACGGACAGATCGCCTCCTAGCAAACATGTGAACTTACCCAGGATGAGGGAATGGCTAGGGGTCTATAAAAAAGATCTAGATTTGATAGATATCTGGAAACAAAAAGGGGACAGCAAGCAGCCATTCACATACCATAAGAAAAAACTGGCCCATAGATCCAGTATTGACTTTTTCCTGGTAAATAAGAGCCTATCAAAAAGCGTCAGAAGTATCGAACACATACCAGAACATCTGGCTGATCACTCCGCAGTACAACTATCACTAAACATTGCAATTAACTATCAACCACCGAGGTGGACAGTGTATCGAACTATATTATCCGACCCACAAAACATTGAAGAACTAATTAAGGTCTCTGAAAATTTCTTTGAGGATAATCAAATTGGAACATCAAAACAAATTATTTGGGACACATATAAAGCGGTCATTAGGGTTAAGTTGCTAAGTTTGGCAGCTTACAAATCTAAAATCAAGAAACAAGAAATCAGAAACATGGAAAATGAAATTAAACTAATGGAAGAGCAAATTACATCAGGAAATTCCTCAGAACCGAAAGAACGGTTAGAAAAAAAGGCCCTGCAACTCAAGGAGAATCTATCCGATTATCTGGAAAATATAGTAAGAAAAAAATGGGAAGCAAGCAAACTGTCAAACCATGAATATGGGGAAGGATGTGGAAAAATGCTGGCGTGGAGAACTAAGACAGATCAGACAAGGAATACAATATCTTGTATTCAGAATAACCAAATGACACTGAGTTCTGAGGACTCCGTGATAAAGCAGGAGTTTGCAATGTTTTTCTCCAAACTATATGAAGAAGATATAAACCCAACCGATGACCAAAGCAAAAAATATTTAGATACTGTTTCATTACCATCACTAACGAAGGAGGAGGAGAATGAATTAAATAGTGAAATCAAAGACGAAGAAGTAAGAGCGGTGATAAAGAACTTGAAAAGAGGAAAAGCTGCTGGCCCGGATGCTTTGCCAAATGAATTTTACTCAGCACTGAAGGGCTCAGTGGTAGTCCAGCTAACAGATTTAATAAACAAAGTCTATATGGACCAGGAGAATATTCCTGATTCTTGGAATGACGCTACGATCAGTATTATTTTAAAAACAGGGAAAAACCCGAAACACTGTGAATCCTACAGGCCAATATCATTACTAAATTGTGACTACAAAATTTTCATGCAAGTCATATCAAAGAGGCTATCCACAGTGATACCTAAACTAATCCATCCTGATCAGAAAGGATTTACAAAAGGCAGACAATTATACGAAATAACACATGAACTATTTGCAACAATTGACATAGCTATCTGGGAAAAAATGCATTTAACCATAATCACCTTCGATGCAGCCAAAGCATTCGATAGAGTAAACTGGGCCTTTTTAAGCCAAGTCATCAAAAAATACAATCTAGGGACAATATTTGGCGGTACGATAAAAGAAATCTACAAAAAACCAAGAGCAAAAATATTAATCAATACCAGCAATATAGAAATACAAAGAGGGACAAGACAGGGGTGTCCACTAGCCCCCCTCATATTTAATCTTTACATCAAGTCACTCGCATGCTCCCTGAGAAATCACACCTCAATATCCCCTTTCATTTACCGCATATGATCAAAGAAAGTGGTACTCTACGCGGATGACTTGATGATATTTACAGATAACTATGACAATTCCACCAACGCAATAGAGGACACGATCTCTAAGTTTGGCAACGTATCAGGATATTTAACAAATCAAGCAAAAACTGAAGCCATGAGTTGGAACACACAACCCAATACAACATACTCCAGAAATAAAATAAAATATTTGGGGGTCAACCTGGACAACGAGTTGGAAAAAATCCCCCAACTAAACTTGAATAGAGTCCTCATAGAAACAAGAAGACTACTCAAAGTGCGGGACGGGCTACCCCTAACCTTTCTGGGAAGATCTAACATCATAAAAATGTCAATCCTGCCTAAGTTCACATACCTATTTAACACCATTCCCCTGGAATTCCAGAAAGATGCATTAAAGAAAATCCAGAGTGAACTAGGCAGCTTCATTTGGGCATCTAAATGTACAAGAATTGCATGGAGCAAACTAAGGAGAAAGAAAGAGCAAGGAGGAATAGCCGGCCCAGATCTTTTCGAATACTACAGGGCTTTCCACTTTAAGAACATGAGACCCTTACTTAGAAAATATGAAGCCTACCCAAACTTCCTACAGAATATGACAGGCAAAGTGGATAATTTTTTATTCAAATTCGGCCACCCAAAATTTAAAATAAAAATAAAACTAAAGATCCTATACAACGCGGCAAAAATTTGGTACCAAATTAGAAATACAGTGAATATACCATACTACAGCAACATGGCACCGATATGGGATTTCCCTGGTACACCAGATTGTTTAAAAGATTCCCTGGCTCTACCACTAAAAGTAGCTGGAATTGAAACTTGAGGGCAACTCCTAACAGATAACTCCATAATCACGTGGGACAAAATTTTCTCAGCCACTAACTTAAACTTATCTAAATTTATGTTCTACCAGTTGACCAGTTGGGCTAATTCTCTAACAGAAAAAAAAACTGGCAACGAAGGCTTAGAGAAGAAATGATAAAATCCTCAGCAATAAAAAAAGAAGTATCGAAATGGTACTGGGCCCTTGTAGAGGCAGGAGAGGAAGATTGCCCAGTTCCCGAAACAACATGGAGGAAAGATATGCCGAATCTAGACCTCCATACTCTCTGGCAAAAATCTCTAGAAAAATGCTGGTCCAGCCTAAAAGCAGCAGCTATGAAAGGAAACCACTTGCTAACAATTCATAGGTCATACTGGACCCCAAAAAGACTGTCGAAATTTAAAGGAGCAAACATAAAGTCCTGCCCCAAATGTGGATTGGAGAAGGCGAACAACATCCATAAGTTCCGAGAATGCCCACTAGTCACCGCTGTTTGGCATGAAGTTGGTAAGACGATAACTATGGTACTGGGTCATCAAATAGATGCAAGTATTACTTTAATTATTTTTGGGATTCATCTTACAAATGAAAAGGAGATAAGTAAACTTACTAAAAAGCAGGAAAAGCTACTGTTTGTATTAATATTATTGGCAAGGAGAGAGATTCGTATTAACTGGATTAAACCAGCACCTCCTTTGCATGCAAACTGGCTAAACTCTATATTAACAACGAATAAACTGGATAGGAAAGGGAATATAAGCAAAAAGTCAAATTTTTGGGAACTATGGGAACAGTGCTTTCAAGCAGCTAACTAATACCTTTGAAATTCCGGCTAACCATATCCAATGATTAAAGCGATGACAAATATTCAGGTGGAATAAATTCTGCCGAGTAGCCAGGATGGCTAGCTCCCCTCCTACATAAGAATCAGAATTATTGACAATAATAAAGGATAAAGGAGAAACCTGTTTACAATCAACCCATAAAGGGATACACCCCATCCAAGTATGAGAAACATGGGGCAGTGACGGCACAGAACGTTGAAACAACAGACTCCCGAAACTCCTTATACATACAATCGCAAAATGAGGATAAAATAAATAAATAAATACATTTTAAAAAAAAGAACAGATTGTTGAAAATCGTGATCAAAGATTTTGTTGTTTGTTGAATTCTGTGTTTGAGAAATGTAGCAGTGATAGAACAAAAATACAAAGTGTTTCTGAAATTCGAAATGTTTTAGACATATGTTCTGGTCTAAATCAATTTTCACAGAATATTCAGCAAGATTGTCGGGAATTTCTAATGTATATGCTTGTTGTATTGCAAGATGAAGGTATAGATGTAGAAAATCTTTTTGGCCTTTCTTATAAATGGCAGCATAACTGCAACAATTGTTCCTTTTCAAGTACTACTACAATAGACACTGAAAGATTTATATTTGACTTTACCAGACTGCAAATCAGTGTCTTTTAATAATCTAGTTAGAGAAGCAAATCAAAACATGGTCTGTACTCAATGTAAATCTGCAATGCTATCAACAATATTTATACAAAGATATGGACAGTATGTAATTTTAATGTTCCAACGTGATGGAACTAAATTGACAACTTTAATTAAAAATGTTGTGGCTTCTCAATTATCAATTTCAGGAAGAACCTTTGCAACTGCAGCAATTATTTTCCATGATGGTCCTTCGACAACATCAGGACATTACACAGCTTATTTAAAATGTGAAAAAGGCTGGACAAATTGTAATGATACTCAATTGACTTTCAAACAACGTTTGCCTTTTGACTTACCAAATTCTTACCTAGTGTTCTTACAACCGAAATTTTAGGAACGGTAATTGGCCTATGAAATTGGAGCAGTTAATAAAACTTAGTCTGCTGTTCAAAATTACTTTGTGAGTGAGAGGGATCAAGATAATAAAAAACTTGTAGTTGCAAGTGTATCACATAGTGAGTGATATCAGTATTATAGGAAATGTTGATCATGAGTGAGCCAGAGGTGAAAATATAAGTATTGTTACATGATGTAAAAGATGTTTGAGCTTTTCTTTCAGAAAGTCGGGTAAATGGAAGTTTAAATTTACTATTGAGTAATTTCCAAAGAAAAGGACTTTCCATATACTATTTGGCCTCGTGGAAAAGTAAGTGGATCACAAATGAGTTAAGATATGTTTTTTCTAAGTTTTACATTATTTATTGAAACGCTGTATGGGTTTTTTAAACACAATCTTTTTGATTGTGTTTTTTTTGCCCGCTGTAATATGATGAGTAGTATTGAACTCACTGTTTTAAGTGTAATTCAATATATTCTGAGAACAGCAAAAATAAACCATATAACATGTTGTACAAGCTATTTTGTATTTTGTATTATGAAATATATATTATATTGCCCTTGTCTCACGCTCACTCACCTTTTTTGCACCCTCTATCACCCCTCTTAACTCACCCTCACTGCCCTTCTCACCCATCCTCACCCCCGTTCCCTTACTCCACTTCCCTCACTACTCCTCATTTCCCATTCCTTTACTCCCCTTTCCTTCTCTCCCCTCCACCACTTCCAGCTCTCCGTCACTCTACTTCACTCCCGTTCCCCTTCTTCCCTTCCTTTGCTCCCTCAATAATTCCCCTTCTCTCACTCACCTTACTCCACTTCACTCACTCCTTCTCTCACTCCCTCTGTCCTCTCACATCCTCACTCCCCTTCCCTCACTCTCTCACTCTTACCCTCACTCCCTCCATCCCCTCATTTTGTCACTCCCCCTTCCCTCATACTCACTCCCTTTAACTCGCCAACACTCCCTCATTTACCTTTCTATGCTCCCTCACTTAGTCTCCTTCTCTCACTCCTTTCTTCACTACCTCTATGTCCTCACTCCCTCACTCCCCTTGTCTCACGCTCACTCGCCTTTATCCACCCTCTATCACTCTTCTTTCCTCAACCTCACTGCCCTTCTCTCACCCTCCCTCACCCCCGTTTCCTTACTCCACTTCCCTCACTTATCCTCATTCCCCATCCTTAACTTCCCTTACCCTCAATCTTCTCTCGCAGTCACCTTTTCCCACTCCCTCTGCTTCACTTCTCTTCCCCTTCTTTCCTTCCTTTGCTCCCGCAGTCATTTCCCTTCACTCACTCACCTTACTCCACTTTACTCACTCCTTCTCTCACTCCCTCTATTCTCTCACTTCCTCACTCCTCTTCCCTCACTCCCTCTTTGTTACCCTCACTCCCATTCTCCCCTCACTCTCTTACGCCCCTACACTCACCCTCACTCACCTTCCATCCCTCATTGTCGTGAATGCACCCTCACTCCCCCTTCCCTGTCACTCACTCCCCTTTCCTTACTCCCCTTTCCTCCTTTAGTTTTCCTAACTCACATTCCTTTAGTATCTTACTCACCTTCAGTTCTTTTATCTCTCTCCCTCTCTTCCTCTCTGTCACTGAATCTATCCGCCTCATTATCCTCTTAGTAATTTGCTCTCCCTCTATTTCTTTTTCCCTCTCTCTGTCCTTCACCATTCCTTTGTTTCCCTTTCTGTGTCCTTCACTCCTACTTTATCTCTCAGTACCCTTTTATGACTTTTAATCTCCTGACTTGTCTCTTGTATTTTGAAATATATATTATGAAAATTGTAACATATTTTTTTCCTCTTCCACAGATATTAAATTTAGTAAAAATATGTCATTAATCTACATTACTTATAAGGTAAGTTTGACAAACAAAATTTAGTTTCTCATCACTCTTTTCCTTAACCTCACTACTTTTCTCTCACCCACCCACACCCCCGTTCCCTTACTCTGCTTCCCTCATTTATTCGCATTCCCCATGTATACTCACCTTTCCCTCACTTCCCTCCCACACTCACCTTCTTTCAGACCCCCTGCTTTACATCCCTTCCCCCCTTCCCTTCCTTCGCTCCTTCACTCATTCCCCTTCCCTTACTTACCTTACTCCATTTCACTCACTCCTTCTCTCACTCCCTCTGTCCTCTCACTTCCTCACTCCTCTTCCCTCACTCCATCTCTGTTACCCTCTCTCCCTCTGTCCCCTCACTCTCTCATGCCCCTTCACTCATCCTCACTCACCTTCCATCACTCACTGTCGTGAATACACCCTCACTCACTCCCCCTTCCCTGTCACTCACTCCCCTTCCCCTTCTTTCATTTCTTTGCTCCCTCAGTAATTCCGCTTCTCTCACTCACCTTACTCCACTTCACTCACTCCTTTTCTCACTCCCACTGTCCTCTCACATCCTCACTCCCCTTCTCTCATTCTCTCTCTCTTAGCCTCACTCTCTCCGTCCTCTCACTCTCTCACTCCTCTTCCGTCACGCTCACTCCCTATAACTCTGCCACACTCCCTCACTTATCTTTCTTTGCTCCCTCACTCAGTCCCTTTCTGTTACTCTTTCCTTCACTCCCTCTATCCCCTCACTCCCCTTGTCTTACCCTCACTTACTTTTATCTACCCTCTTGCACCCCTCTTTACTCCCGCTGTCTGCTGTTCTCTCACCCTCCTTCACCCCCGTTCCCTTACTCCGGTTCATTCACTACCCCTCAGTCCCCATCCTTCTCTCCCCTTCCCTTTACTTTCATCCCCCACTCACCTTTTCTCAGTACCTATGCTTCAGTCCTCTTCCCCTCTATTCCCTTCCTTCACTCACTCAGTTATTCCCCTTCCCTCACTCACCTTACTCCACTTCACTCACTCCTTCTCTCACTCCCTCTGTCCTGTCACATCCTCATTCTCCTTCCCTCACTCCCTCTCTCTTAGCTTCGCTACGTCCGTCCCCTCACTCCCTCACTCCCCTTATCTCATGCTCACTTAGCTTTATACACCCTCTATCACCTCTCTTTCCTCAACCTCAACTGCTCTTCTCTTATCCTTCCTCACCCCCGTTCCCTTACTCCGCTTTCCTTACTTATCCTCATTCCCTATGTTCACTCCCCTTCCCCTCACTCACCTCCCGCACTCACCTTCTTTCAGTCTCCCTGCTTCACTTCCCTTCCCCTCTTTTCCCTTCCTTCGCTCCCTCACTCATTTTCCTTTCCTCTCTCACTGTACTCCACTTCACTCACTCCTTGAGAAATTGTAAGGAATATAGCTCTTTTTGGAGAATTGGAGGTAGTTCTAAAAAGAACTGTTTTTTTTCTTTTTTAGTTTTTAAATAGTTTTTTACTTTTTCCGAACGTTTGAGAAATTTTTTCAGAACAAAAACAAAACTAGGGAATGCAAAACTGCTCAACAGGAGCAAAAAAAGGGGGGAAAATTAGGACCGAGGGGCGTAGCGGTGTTCTTCCCTTTTTCTTACAATTAGTTGAATGCTCTGCTCCCCATAACAAAGCAGTTCGTCACACTGCTTAAAACGAATTGTAATGTCTGCAAAAACAGGCTGAAAACTTGGTATCATGACTGCTGGTCTTCCTCTCACCGATGATGTTGATGTTCCGGTGGAAGTGGAGGGGCCATCTTGTGGTGGATTGGAAGCTAGGGCTCTGGTGCCTTCCCTTGCTAAATTGTGTGGGTGCCTCCTCTGTACATGCCGGATCAAGTTGGCATTCCCAAAACTATATTTGCGGGTGGGATCCCCACGTGGCAAAGTTGTGTCACATATCTTGCAGGTCACTTTTGCTGCATTAACTTTTTTTTGCCACTCTGGGAAACTAAAGAACTTCCAAATGAAGTGCTCTTTCACTTTTCTCTGGGGGGTGTCCTCAGGTAGGAATTCGAGATCAGAGTCTGAAGAGGACTCCCTGGAACCAGACATCTTTCCCAAAAAAGAAGTATTTTCCGGAAGAATAGAGAAGAGGTGTTCTCTCAACAATTGCAAACAGGTAGTGAGGGAAATGGGTGGAGACTTTCCATAGTTGTGTAAAAAACTGTTATTAATCAATCAAAAGTGTTGTTTTAAGGTCACATGCCTTGACGAGTGCTTACGCTACGCGCTCCGGGGCGCTTCCGGGGGCGCTTACGCGGCATGTACGTAGGCGCTTACGAAGGCACTTCCGGGGGTGCTTACGCGGCGCGAATGAATGACGTTTTGCTTGATTTTCGGAAATGTGTTTAAAAGTCAAAATACAGTGATTAAAAATCAAAAATACTACTTTTGTGAGTATGCCATTGAATGTCTTGCATTATTATGTACTTTAAATACATACATATATTTTTTTTCGAATGCGGGAATAGCGCTCACACAACGTGTACAGCTGCGCTTACCGGTACGCACTTCCTGAGCGCTCCAGGGTTTAAATATATAAAAAAACAGGAAAAATACATTCCAAAAATAATATTATAAAAATATCAAATATTGGAATAATTAGAAAAAAATATAATCATTAATAGCTATAAAAATTAGCTATTAAAAAAACTTAATAATTCACTTAAAAAACCATAGGTTTGACACTCGTTATAGTTAGGAATTAGCATTTAAAAAACCTTTGAAATTCACTGACAAAACCATAGGTTTGACACTCATTATAGTTAGGAATTAGCATTTAAAAAACCTTTTAAATTCACTGAAAAAACCATAGGTTTAACACTCCTTATAGTTAGGAATTACCATTTAAAAAACCTTTTAAATTCACTGAAAAAACCATAGGTTTCACACCAGTTCTAGTTAGCTGAACATTTTGCTCATACAAAACCATTGAAATTCCCACGTTATAGTTAGTTGTACTCATTATAACTCGCGCGCCCGCAATTCACTGCTGATGATGTCACATATTACATCATTCATGACATGGTCAGTGACATCACTGATGACATCACTGATGACATCTCAAATGACATCACTGATGACATCTCAAATGACATCACTGACGACATCACTGATGACATCATTCATGAGATAATACAATGCACATCCTCACACTCTAATCTAACCTTTGATACACCCAGTATTAAATACAGACTACCATTCTTGAAACCATTGACACACCAATACCAGTTACTACATTTGCACTCACTGATTCCTAAGTCTACACATACATCCACTCATTCACCCATACAATCACTCATAAATATAGTCACTCAGCAATACAACACTATCATATGCACTCATACACCTATACAGACACTCACACACTGTCACTCATCCATGGAGTTACTCACACACCTAGTCAAACATGCAAAGAATCAATCACACTCCCATTTGTTCATCTATACAGTTATACACACAAAACCTTACTTATTCAAACATATACTAACACATACTTACTCTCTTTTACAATCACTGATACAAGTACACATTGATCCACACAGCCACTCGCACAATCACTGGCTCTCATGTATAGTTATTTATATATGCCAACTCTCACATGCACTGTGTTTTACATATGTACTTACTTGGACATGTAGCCCTGAGATATCCATTCACACACCAACACACCCATGCACACAGTCAACCGCCCATACAGTTGTTTCCTCATGCACTCTTGAACCCATACACCAAGTGAATCAACTGCTCACACATCTATGCACAGAGTCACACAACTCCCAGCCACGAACACACACACTCAGTGTCACATACAAATACTTGGGCAACCAATCAATAACCCATATAGCCATTCATATAGCTACTGATCAACACATGCAGCAGCTTACACAACAACAGACATAATGATGCACACATTCAGACAATTTACTCACTAACCCATGCATTCAGTAAGACACATTTAATCACTCACTCATACAGTCAGTCACGCACCTACTAAATCCTTCATCCAGACATTTATACATCCACTCATTCTTCAATATGTAAAACATATTTAAACTTCACAGAAACACACAGTCGCTGGATGATGTCATCAGTGATGTCATCAGTGATGTCATTTGAGATGTCATCAGTGATGTCATCAGTGATGTCATTTGAGATGTCATCAGTGATATCATCAATGATGTCACTGACCATGTCATGAATGATGTAATATGTGACATCATCAGCAGTGGATTGCGGGCGCGCGAGTTATAGTGAGTACAACTAACTATAACGTGGAAATTTCAATGGTTTTATTTGAGTAAAATGTTCAGCTAACTATAACTGGTGTGAAACCTATGTTTTTTTCAGTGAATTTCAAAGGTTTATTAAATGCTAATTCCTAACTATAACGAGTGTTAAATCTATGGTTTTTTCAGTGAATTTCAAAGGTTTTTTAAATGCCCAATTCCTAACTATAACGAGTGTCAAACCTATGTTTTTTTCAGTGAATTTCAAAGGTTTTTTAAATGCTAATTCCTAACTATAACAAGTGTCAAACCTATGTTTTTTTAAGTGAATATATATATATATATGTATATATATATATATATATATATACATATATATATATTCACTGAAAAAACCATAGGTTATAGACCATATATAGTTAGGAATTAGCATTTAAAAAACCTTATTTTACTCACACAAAACCATTGAAATTCCATATATAGTTAGTTGCACTAACTATATATCGCGCACCCGCAATCCACTGCTGATGATGTCACATATTACATCATTCATGACATGGTCAGTGACATCACTGATTACATCACTGATGACATCTCAAATGACATCACTGATGACATCACTGATGACATCTCAAATGACATCACTGATGACATCTCACTTGACATCAATGATCACATCACTGATGATATCATTCATGTCATAATACAATGCATCTCCTCACACTGTAATATAACCTCCGTTACACCCAGTGTTAAATAGAGAGTATCATTTTTGAAACCATTGACACACCAATACTAGTTACTACATACGCACTCACTGATTCCTATGTCTACACACACATTCACTCATACAATCATTCATACATACAATCACTCATCTTTACAACACTATCATATGCACTCATACACCTATACAGACACTCACACTCTGCCACTCATCCATGGAGTTACTCACACACCTAGTCAGTCCTGAAAAGAATCAATCACACTTCCATTTTCTCATCTATACAGTTAAACACAGAACACCTTACATTTTTGAAACATATACTAACACATAGTTACTCTCTTATAGAATCACTGATACAAGTACACATTGATCTGCACAGAGTCACACACCTCCCAGCCAGCCATACACACACTCAGTCTCCCATACAAATACTTGTGCAACCAATCAATAACCCATATAGCTACTTATATAGCTACTGATCAACACATGCAGCAGCTTGCACAACAACAGACATACTGATGCACACTTTCAGACAGTTTAGTCACTAACCCGTGCATTCAGTAAGACGCATTTAATCACTCACTCATACAGTCAATCACGCACCTACTAAAACCTTCATTCAGACACTTATACATCCACTCATTCTTCAATATGTAAGACATATTTTAACTTTACAGAAACATAGTCACTGGATGTTGTCATCAGTGATGTCATCAGTGATGTCATTTGAGATGTCATCAGTGATGTAATCAGTGATGTCACTGACCATGTCATGAATGATGTAATATGTGACATCATCAGCAGTGGATTGCGGGTGCGCGATATATAGTTAGTGCAACTAACTATATATGGAATTTCAATGGTTTTGTGTGAGTAAAATAAGGTTTTTTAAATGCTAATTCCTAACTATATATGGTCTATAACCTATGGTTTTTTCAGTGAATTTTCAAGGTTTTGTAAATGCTAATTCCTAACTATATATGGTCTATAACCTATGGTTTTTTCTGTGAATTTCATTGGTTTTTTAACAGCTAATATCTGTAGCTGTAAAATGTATTCTTCTTTAAATCCAAAAATATATTTTATATGTTTATGAATAATTTTTTTTTTAAATATTTTTTTTTCTTCGTTCCCGCTTCCCGAATCGGGAAGCTTCCCGTTAGCTGACCTTGATGCCGCGAAATAGACCGCGAGCCGGTAAACGTTTCTTTACCGCAAGTGCCGCGTTAGAAAACAACATCGTGACGCCTCCCGTCCGCATGACGTTTCACGTTGTCGCGTGATACGTCATATGACGTGCTACGTTAGCGAACTGGTACGCGAAGCGAGTCGCAAAGCGCAGGTTTCTAGAAGCAAACCGGGAGGCCCTGCAAAGCGCTTAACGTAAACACAGCAAGTCATGTGACTTGGTAATAACACTTTTCATTGGTTCATTTCACTTTTGGTTTCCTAATGATGTAAGACTAGGTCATATAATCTAAAATGAACACTTTTGATTGGTTGAGAACTCTTGTTTTTCCCAAATGATGAAAATCCCTCCTTCTTTCCTCACTCTGACTTTCATCATTGTGAGAGAAAGACCCTTTGTGATCACTGAGCAATGGCTTCTTTAGTAGCTTCAGCTGGTGCTTCCCCACCACCTCCACCACATCCAAGGAAGAGTGGACCACCTGCTCAAGTTGTAATTCAACAAGAAGAAGAAGAAGAGGAACAGGAGGACGAGCACGAAGAGAGGCAGTTTTTGCCTGAGCAGCCCAGGACGTCTCACCGGAAAGAAAACTTCATTTGGCAATTTTTTAAAATTCCCAAAGGTCAGAAAAAAGTAAATGCAAGATACGTAACTTGCCTTATATGTCAAGATAGACTGTCCAGAGGGACCGACAAAAAATACAGTTTCGGAAACTACACAATGCATCGCCATATGACTAGGTGGCATCCTAACAACTACAGTGCTGCACAGTTTCGGAACGACCTAGATAATCTCCCTATTATGGCCAGAAGATCTGTTGTACCGGAAGTAACGGGACCAGAGGGCAGGGAGATGGTGCCAAATATACAAATGAGATTTGGTGATGTAAAACACATCTGCGCATTTTGCGATGGATTCATTTCCTACGGAGAAAAAAGCATCACTCTGATCACCAGAGCTATTGACTATCATATGCAAGTTTGTCCGAAACGCCCAAAATAATAAATACTTCTTTTTTTTGTTTTGTTGCTCCTGTTGAGCCCTTTACAATGAATCGTTTTCATTGCCCCCTCCAAGAAAAACCCAAAAAAATAAAAAACTGTTCCGAAAAATTCAAAAACAGTAAAAAAATGTTCAGAAAAATAAAAAAAAAAGTTCTTTTCAGAACTACCTCCCCGTTATAAAAAAATTGGTACAATATTTGGAACTGTGCCAACCTCTATTTCTCTTAGTTCGCTTCCCAGTTCGCTCGCGGGTACGCGAACCGGAAGCGACCCAAAAACAGTAAGTATAAGGGAAGGAAACAGACACTTATGTTAAAAGAAAGACAGCTATAAGGGAGTAAACTAGAGATACCATTACCCGTAATCCACTGCTGATGATGTCACATATTACATCATTCATGACATGCTCAGTGACATCATCAGCAGAGGATTGCGGGTTTTTTGGCAACATGCCTTATCCACGGTTTAATAACGCTGCCTTTTGCTTTATATAAGTTTTCAAATTGTATGAAATATATACCAATAGGTCGTTATGAACCTTTAGGTAGTGCTTTTCTTCATGAGGTCTGGTCGCTTCCATACACATACAGATGTTTCAAAGATGATCAAGAAGTTTATCTGAATGGAGAGGAATGCACTGAGACGCCAGATCATTCACTAATGTGTAGGCACATACATTTACACTGTTCATGCAACAAACACCGACCAAATATGGCTTGCGTGTTGCAAGGCACGCCAGTTCCTGCTATCATCCCCACGTTCAAGTTGTTGGAAAATGGTAGTTATTTGATGCTCAATAATTAAGATTGTTCTGAGTTAATTAAAAGTATTCCTTTTATCGTAACAGTAAGTGAACGGGTTATTTGCTGCAGAAATGTTCTATTTCCTCCCACACATGAACATAGGGAGTTTTCAATCTGGCCACAAATACCAACCTTGAGACACGTTTCAACTGCATTGGCAAGAATAAGAGCTCTTTTGTCTCAGAGAGAGGTGGCCTTGAGTTCGGCCCGTGAAACTTTCGTACTTCACATAGCGAACACCCATACAGAGGTGCAAAACCTTTTTCAATTAACATTTGCCTTTCAATTTCAGCAACATGTTTCCGACTATCTTTAACGCATCCTCCACAAAGTCCCTGGTGCACTTTTTTAAAGTTGTTACCAGTGGTCTCGTGACTTCATTTGAGAAAATCTTTGGAGTCATCCCTTCTTCCTTTCATTGTATTTTCTGCACTCTGGTTCGTGGATTGGCATTTTTACTTGCATTACCAGCGGACGCTCTTGTGCTTTTTTACATTTTTAAATATGGATGTCCCTCCTATGCAACCTCCGACCCTGCAGCTGCTGACACTGTTCCGCAATCGCATGCTAGAATATTATGGCACAATGCCGTTGGCGATATTAAGCACGGCATATGGATTATCTTTTCGGTTCTCCTACTTCACCTGTGTCCAGCCTGTATTTCACTGCCTGACCTGTGATTTCGATTGGGCCATTGATTTGTGTCTCTGCGGACCGGTTTCTCCTGACGTCGACTTTAATCAGCTGATGACTCCTATCATTACTCACGAGTTGGTTTGTCCTGGCGAAAGGATTATGGCTGTGGCATTGATGCATGGACTACTTGGTCCCTGGAATTTACTGGCGGCAGCACAGTCTTTCTTGGAACAGAGCTTTCTTGAAAACCCACCGAGCTGTCCTCTGATGGTGATAGAGGATCCGGTGCTGGGAGAGCACGTATGTTCTTTTCCGCTTTTAAATTGGATGGCTGAACTGTTTTCGGATGAAGACGGTGACTTCCTATTGGAGGCTGTTGCAGCTTATTTTGCATACACAGTTATGTCATAGACCTTTTTCATGTTTGATATGCTGAGTACTAGCATTTCATTGACAATTCATTGACTTATTTGTCAAGTTTTTATTATTTACCTTGCCTATTGGCTTAAGACTCGATAAAGTACTTGGCTGTTTTATTTTTCTTTAGCATTAAATTTTCCTAGTTTTTAATGCTTTACCTTGCGGACCGTCCACATATAAACTTGCAATCTGCTCTCATGAGATGGCACTTCTATTATCTTATTCAGTTCGTTTCCGGATCATGAGGAGGTGTCATCTAGGTCCTGGATATCTTTACACCGTGTTAAGTTAGCATGGGCTCATTACCGGTTTAAACGCCATTTTTCCTTTTTTGCAACTTCTGCACACGACACTTAGTTGTTGCTTTAGCTTTCCACCTAGTAGTTCATCGTGGTTTACATGAGAATAATATGTTATTGGTCTACTATCTGCTTTACTTGTTAAACTATATCTGTACAGCGAGTGCTAAAGTTTCAAGAACAACACGATACAGAATTGTTATGAGGTCTGATCTCCACGACTTCATACTCATAACATAAGTGCAACTTCTGCCAATTCTGGGCATGAGGTGGGTTTTATATTGCTTTGCCGAACACACATACACAACAGTTGATGCGGTTCACATGAAGAGAGAGCTGGTGTATGCTGATGTGATTCCTTCAAATCTAAGACACTAAAGTATGGGCACGCCCTAAACCAACACAAAGAGACCTTCTTAGCAAATAATATAATATGTGTATTAGGGAGGGTGAGATATAAGCAGCCGCGGGCCGTGGAGGGAGTTACGGTGAAGCAGGGAGGCGGGGAGGGGGAGAAGCAGGGTGGAGCCCTCTCTACCTTGCCCCTCCCCCTCCCCGCCTCCCTGCCCCACCGTAACTCCCTCCACGGCCCTCGGCTGCTTATAAGTGTTGCTAACTCTTATTCATTTACAGCATGTTAACATACTGTCACCATTCGCTTTTTATGTACTAGTAACTATGCTGGTAATTTTGCTACTGATAATATGTGTACTTGTATTCTCCACCCTGCTTCTCCCCCTCCCCGCCTCCCTGCCTCAACGTAACTCCCTCCACGGCCCGCGGCTGCTTATAAGTGTTGCTAACTCTTATTCATTTACAGCATGTTAACATACTATCACCATTCACTTTTTATGTACTAGTAACTATGCTGGTAATTTTGCTACTGATAATATGTGTACTTTTATTATCTAAGGTACTACGCCTGAGAAGACGGCATTAGTAAATAAACATTTCAAATACACATCTGTTCTTCTTAACTCCATGTTCTGGTTTCTAAGAAATCTATAACGACCGACTGTTCATGAGTTCCACGTATCCTGAGGTACTATAAGTTCATATTCTGGATTGTCTAAACATTGAGAGTTTGTTATATCCAATGTGACACTGTACCTAGCTTGCTAAGGAGTTTTTGATTACTAACGTGAGTTTTGGGACACCCTAATTCGCCGAGGTTCCAATCCTTTGTCCACAGTTCTGTGTGAGAACAGAAACCCTGCGACAGGGGCACCCCCGACCCTTGCTGGAGCTTCATCACACTTGCGATACAACTCCAGCAATGCGCCACCTTTACGGCACAGATACATCACGCATCTGTGCTGTTTTTGCCCCATGATGCGCCGCATTGTAAATGCAGCACACCATAGGTGACGGAACAGCGGCACAGAATGACTAACACATCCCTGGTGATGCGCCAGTCATCATAAATGTATCCCTATGCTTCTTATCTTGTTAGAGATGAACCGCCATATGTATCATCAAAGTTTTTTGCATTTCCTAAATAGCGAACTTTAAGGAATAAATAGCGATTCTTTACCATTCCTAGTTTGCGATGAGCTATTTGCTAATTAGCCGAATGTAGCCCAATGAAGCCCAATGTAGCCCAAAGATGGCCGCCAGACACACAAAAAAACAAATGTAGCCCAAATATCAGCCAGATGTAGCCCAACTATAGCCCAGTGACAGAATGACCAATCAGCTTCGCAAACCTCCGTTACGCGAAGCGGAGCGCTGTTACAGATATATATCTTTTTTTGAACGTTAATTTCTCAAAATCCACTGGAGCACATATATTGAGACCTAGCAAAGGCACATCGGGCTACCAGTCCCTAATATTTTGCCAAGTTTCGTGCAAATCCATTCAGCCGTTCAATTATTATTATTATTTTTTTTTTTTGCCCCGCGGGGCCCTTTTAAAACCTCCACATCAAACCTAGGGGGTCAGCGAGGATCTACTATGCCCCCTTATAGTTATTTCCCCCTTTGTTTTGACCTCCTCTTGTCTCTCGATCCTACCGAGAGACAAGATGGCGGCCGCTACGGACTGTTTGGAATGTTGACAGACGCCGGAGAACCAATCAGCTTCGCTTCACAAAGCTCCGTTGCGCGAAAAGTCCGCGAACCAGTGCGCTGCCCAGTCCGCGCTTACAGATATATATCTTTTTTTAAACGTTAATTTCTCAAAATCCACTGGAGCACATATATTGAGACCTACAAAAGGCACATCGGGCTACCAGTCCCTACAATTTTGCCAAGTTTCGTGCAAATCCATTCAGCCGTTCGGGCTAAAAGTGAGGCCAACCACCCTATGGAAAACTCAATGTTAAAAACACGTTTTGGGACCCCCCTTTTTTCTCAGCCCCCACTGGACGAACCCCCCCCAAATTTTCAAGGGCTGCTCAGAAACAAAATGTGCCATTTTCCTGACAATTTCAGCCAATTCCGTCCACAAACGCCAAAGTTATTAGACATAGAATTTTCAAAAAACCCATAGAGAAAAAATCCTAACTATATATACCTACTGGCGACCGCCAGTAGGTAATATATATATATTCACAGAAAAAACCATAGGTTATAGACCATATATAGTTAGGAATTAGCATTTACAAAACCTTGAAAATTCACTGAAAAAACCATAGGTTATAGACCATATATAGTTAGGAATTAGCATTTAGAAAACCTTATTTTACTCACACAAAACCATTGAAATTCCATATATAGTTAGTTGCACTAACTATATATCGCGCACCCGCAATCCACTGCTGATGATGTCACATATTACATCATTCATGACATGGTCAGTGACATCACTGATGACATCACTGATGACATCTCAAATGACATCACTGATGACATCACTGATGACATCTCATTTGACATCATTCTTGTGCTAATACGATAAACCTCTTCAGACTCTAATATAACCTTAGATACACTCAGTGTATACAGACACTCACACACTGTCACTCATCCATGGAGTTACTCACACACCTAGTCAGTCATGCAAAGAAACAATCTCACCTCCATTTCCTCAACTATACAGTTATACACACCTTACTTATTCAAACATATACTAACACATATTTACTCTCTTATACAATCCCTGATACAAGTTCACAATGATCCATACAGCCACTCACACATTCAGTGGCTCTCATGCACAGTTATTTATATATGCCAACTCTCACATGTACTGTGTTTTACATATGTACTTACTATGACATGTAGCATTGAGATATCCATTCACTCATCAATACACTCATGCACACAGTCAACCGCCCATGTAGCTTTTTCCACATGCACTCTTGAACTCATACACCTAGTGAATCAACTGCTCACACATCTATGCACAGAGTCACACACCTCCCAGCCACCCCCACACAAACTCAATCTCCCATAGAAATACTTGGGCAACCAATTAATAACACATATAGCCTCTCGTATAGCTAATGATCAACACATGCAGCAGTTTACATCACAACAGACATAATGATGCACAAATTAAGACAGTTTAGTCACTAACCCATGCATTCAGTGAGACACATTTAATCACTCACTCATACAGTCAGTCACGCACCTACTAAATCCTTCATCCAGACACTTATACATCCACTCATTCTTCAATATCTAAGACATATTTTAACTTTACAGAAACATACAGTCACTGGATGTTGTCATCAGTGATGTCATTTGAGATGTCATCAGTGATGTCATCAGTGATGTCACTGACCATGTCATGAATGATGTAATATGTGACATCATCAGCAGTGGATTGCGGGTGCGCGATATATAGTTAGTGCAACTAACTATATATGGAATTCCAATGGTTTTGTGTGAGTAAAATAAGGTTTTCTAAATGCTAATTCCTAACTATATATGGTCTATAACCTATGGTTTTTTCAGTGAATTTTCAAGGTTTTGTAAATGCTAATTCCTAACTATATATGGTCTATAACCTATGGTTTTTTCTGTGAATTTCATTGGTTTTTTAACAGCTAATATCTGTAGCTGTAAAATGTATTCTTCTTTAAATCCAAAAATATATTTTATATGTTTATGAATAATTTTTTTTTTAAATATTTTTTTTTCTTCGTTCCCGCTTCGCGAATCGGGAAGCTTCCCGTTAGCTGACCTTGATGCCGCGAAATAGACCGCGAGCCGGTAAACGTTTCTTTACCGCAAGTGCCGCGTTAGAAAACAACATCGTGACGCCTCCCGTCCGCATGACGTTTCACGTTGTCGCGTGATACGTCATATGACGTGCTACGTTAGCGAACTGGTACGCGAAGCGAGTCGCAAAGCGCAGGTTTCTGGAAGCAAACCGGGAGGCCCTGCAAAGCGCTTAACGTAAACACAGCAAGTCATGTGACTTGGTAATAACACTTTTCATTGGTTCATTTCACTTTTGGTTTCCTAATGATGTAAGACTAGGTCATATAATCTAAAATGAACACTTTTGATTGGTTGAGAACTCTTGTTTTTCCCAAATGATGAAAATCCCTCCTTCTTTCCTCACTCTGACTTTCATCATTGTGAGAGAAAGACCCTTTGTGATCACTGAGCAATGGCTTCTTTAGTAGCTTCAGCTGGTGCTTCCCCACCACCTCCACCACATCCAAGGAAGAGTGGACCACCTGCTCAAGTTGTAATTCAACAAGAAGAAGAAGAAGAGGAACAGGAGGATGAGCACGAAGAGAGGCAGTTTTTGCCTGAGCAGCCCAGGACGTCTCACCGGAAAGAAAACTTCATTTGGCAATTTTTTAAAATTCCCAAAGGTCAGAAAAAAGTAAATGCAAGATACGTAACTTGCCTTATATGTCAAGATAGACTGTCCAGAGGGACCGACAAAAACTACAGTTTCGGAAACTACACAATGCATCGCCATATGACTAGGTGGCATCCTAACAACTACAGTGCTGCACAGTTTCGGAACGACCTAGATAATCTCCCTATTATGGCCAGAAGATCTGTTGTACCGGAGGTAACGGGACCAGAGGGCAGGGAGATGGTGCCAAATATACAAATGAGATTTGGTGATGTAAAACACACCTGCGCATTTTGCGATGGATTCATTTCCTACGGAGAAAAAAGCATCACTCTGATCAACAGAGCTATTGACTATCATATGCAAGTTTGTCCGAAACGCCCAAAATAATAAATACTTCTTTTTTTTGTTTTGTTGCTCCTGTTGAGCCCTTTACAATGAATCGTTTTCATTGCCCCCTCCAAGAAAACCCCCAAAAAATATAAAACTGTTCCGAAAAATTCAAAAACAGTAAAAAAATGTTCAGAAAAATAAAAAAAAAAGTTCTTTTCAGAACTACCTCCCCGTTATTAAAAAATTGGTACAATATTTGGAACTGTGCCAACCTCTATTTCTCTTCGTTCGCTTCCTAGTTCGCTCGCTGGTACGCGAACTGGAAGCGAACCAAAAACAGTAAGTATAAGGGAAGGAAACACACACTTATGTTAAAAGAAAGACAGCTATAGGGGAGTAAACTAGAGATACCATTACCCGTAATCCACTGCTGATGATGTCACATATTACATCATTCATGACATGCTCAGTGACATCATCAGCAGAGGATTGCGGGTTTTTTGGCAACATGCCTTATCCACGGTTTAATAACGCTGCCTTTTGCTTTATATAAGTTTTCAAATTGTATGAAATATATACCAATAGGTCGTTATGAACCTTTAGGTAGTGCTTTTCTTCATGAGGTCTGGTCGCTTCCATACACATACAGATGTTTCAAAGATGATCAAGAAGTTTATCTGAATGGAGAGGAATGCACTGAGACGCCAGATCATTCACTAATGTGTAGGCACATACAGTTACACGATTCATGCAACAAACACCGACCAAATATGGCTTGCGTGTTGCAAGGCACGCCAGTTCCTGCTATCATCCCCACGTTCAAGTTGTTGGAAAATGGTAGTTATTTGATGCTCAATAATTAAGATTGTTCTGAGTTAATTAAAAGTATTCCTTTTATCGTAACAGTAAGTGAACGGGTTATTTGCTGCAGAAATGTTCTATTTCCTCCCACACATGAACATAGGGAGTTTTCAATCTGGCCACAAATACCAACCATGGGACACGTTTCAACGGCATGGCAAGAATAAGAGCTCTTTTGTCTCAGAGAGAGGTGGCCTTGAGTTCGGCCCGTGAAAGTTTCGTACTTCACATAGCGAACACCCGTACACAGGTTTGCCTTTCAATTTCAGCAACATGTTTCCGACTATCTTTAACGCATCCTCCACAAAATCCCTGGCACACTTTTTTAAAGTTGTTACCAGTGGTCTCGTGACTTCATTTGAGAAAATCTTTGGAGTCATCCCTGCTTCCTTTCATTGTATTTTCTGCACTCTGGTTCGTGGATTGGCATTTTTACTTGCATTACCAGCGGACGCTCTTGTGCTTTTTTACATTTTTAAATATGGATGTCCCTCCTATGCAACCTCCGACCCTGCAGCTGCTGACACTGTTCCGCAATCGCATGCTAGAATATTATGGCACAATGCCGTTGGCGATATTAAGCACGGCATATGGATTATCTTTTCGGTTCTCCTACTTCACCTGTGTCCAGCCTGTATTTCACTGCCTGACCTGTGATTTCGATTGGGCCATTGATTTGTGTCTCTGCGGACCGGTTTCTCCTGACGTCGACTTTAATCAGCTGATGACTCCTATCATTACTCACGAGTTGGTTTGTCCTGGCGAAAGGATTATGGCTGTGGCATTGATGCATGGACTACTTGGTCCCTGGAATTTACTGGCGGCAGCACAGTCTTTCTTGGAACAGAGCTTTCTTGAAAACCCACCGAGCTGTCCTCTGATGGTGATAGAGGATCCGGTGCTGGGAGAGCACGTATGTTCTTTTCCGCTTTTAAATTGGATGGCTGAACTGTTTTCGGATGAAGACGGTGACTTCCTATTGGAGGCTGTTGCAGCTTATTTTGCATACACAGTTATGTCATAGACCTTTTTCATGTTTGATATGCTGAGTACTAGCATTTCATTGACAATTCATTGACTTATTTGTCAAGTTTTTATTATTTACCTTGCCTATTGGCTTAAGACTCGATAAAGTACTTGGCTGTTTTATTTTTCTTTAGCATTAAATTTTCCTAGTTTTTAATGCTTTACCTTGCGGACCGTCCACATATAAACTTGCAATCTGCTCTCATGAGATGGCACTTCTATTATCTTATTCAGTTCGTTTCCGGATCATGAGGAGGTGTCATCTAGGTCCTGGATATCTTTACACCGTGTTAAGTTAGCATGGGCTCATTACCGGTTTAAACGCCATTTTTCCTTTTTTGCAACTTCTGCACACGACACTTAGTTGTTGCTTTAGCTTTCCACCTAGTAGTTCATCGTGGTTTACATGAGAATAATATGTTATTGGTCTACTATCTGCTTTACTTGTTAAACTATATCTGTACAGCGAGTGCTAAAGTTTCAAGAACAACACGATACAGAATTGTTATGAGGTCTGATCTCCACGACTTCATACTCATAACATAAGTGCAACTTCTGCCAATTCTGGGCATGAGGCGGGTTTTATATTGCTTTGCCGAACACACATACACAACAGTTGATGCGGTTCACATGAAGAGAGAGCTGGTGTATGCTGATGTGATTCCTTCAAATCTAAGACACTAAAGTATGGGCACGCCCTAAACCAACACAAAGAGACCTTCTTAGCAAATAATATAATATGTGTATTAGGGAGGGTGAGATATAAGCAGCCGCGGGCCGTGGAGGGAGTTACGATGGGGCAGGGAGGCGGGGAGGGGGAGAAGCAGGGTGGAGCCCTCTCTACCTTGCCCCTCCCCCTCCCCGCCTCCCTGCCCCACCGTAACTCCCTCCACGGCCCGCGGCTGCTTATAAGTGTTGCTAACTCTTATTCATTTACAGCATGTTAACATACTGTCACCATTCGCTTTTTATGTACTAGTAACTATGCTGGTAATTTTGCTACTGATAATATGTGTACTTGTATTCTCCACCCTGCTTCTCCCCCTCCCCGCCTCCCTGCCTCACCGTAACTCCCTCCACGGCCCGCGGCTGCTTATAAGTGTTGCTAACTCTTATTCATTTACAGCATGTTAACATACTATCACCATTCACTTTTTATGTACTAGTAACTATGCTGGTAATTTTGCTACTGATAATATGTGTACTTTTATTATCTAAGGTACTACGCCTGAGAAGACGGCATTAGTAAATAAACATTTCAAATACACATCTGTTCTTCTTAACTCCATGTTCTGGTTTCTAAGAAATCTATAACGACCGACTGTTCATGAGTTCCACGTATCCTGAGGTACTATAAGTTCATATTCTGGATTGTCTAAACATTGAGAGTTTGTTATATCCAATGTGACACTGTACCTAGCTTGCTAAATAGTTTTTGATTACTAACGTGAGTTTTGGGACACCCTAATTCGCCGAGGTTCCAATCCTCTGTCCACAGTTCTGTGTGAGAACAGAAACCCTGCGACAGGGGCACCCCCGACCCTTGCTGGAGCTTCATCACACTTGCGATACAACTCCAGCAATGCATTCGCCGAGGTTCCAATCCTCTGTCCACAGTTCTGTGTGAGAACAGAAACCCTGCGACAGGGACACCCCCGACCCTTGCTGGAGCTTCATCACACTTGCGATACAACTCCAGCAATGCGCCACCTTTACGGCACAGATACATCACGCATCTGTGCTGTTTTTGCCCCATGATGCGCCGCATTGTAAATGCAGCACACCATAGGTGACGGAACAGCGGCACAGAATGACTAACACATCCCTGGTGATGCGCCAGTCATCATAAATGTATCCCTATGCTTCTTATCTTGTTAGAGATGAACCGCCATATGTATCATCAAAGTTATTTGCATTTCCTAAATAGCGAACTTTAAGGAATAAATAGCGATTCTTTACCATTCCTAGTTTGCGATGAGCTATTTGCTAATTAGCCGAATGTAGCCCAATGAAGCCCAATGTAGCCCAATGTAGCCCAAAGATGGCCGCCAGACACACAAAAAAACAAATGTAGCCCAAATATCAGCCAGATGTAGCCCAACTATAGCCCAGTGACAGAATGACCAATCAGCTTCGCAAACCTCCGTTACGCGAAGCGGAGCGCTGTTACAGATATATATCTTTTTTTGAACGTTAATTTCTCAAAATCCACTGGAGCACATATATTGAGACCTAGCAAAGGCACATCGGGCTACCAGTCCCTAATATTTTGCCAAGTTTCGTGCAAATCCATTCAGCCGTTCAATTATTATTATTATTATTTTTTTTTGCCCCGCGGGGCCCTTTTAAAACCTCCACATCAAACCTAGGGGGTCAGCGAGGATCTACTATGCCCCCTTATAGTTATTTCCCCCTTTGTTTTGACCTCCTCTTGTCTCTCGATCCTACCGAGAGACAAGATGGCGGCCGCTACGGACTGTTTGGAATGTTGACAGACGCCGGAGAACCAATCAGCTTTGCTTCACAAAGCTCCGTTGCGCGAAAAGTCCGCGAACCAGTGCGCTGCCCGGTCCGCTGTTACAGATATATATCTTTTTTTAAACGTTAATTTCTCAAAATCCACTGGAGCACATATATTGAGACCTACAAAAGGCACATCGGGCTACCAGTCCCTACAATTTTGCCAAGTTTCGTGCAAATCCATTCAGCCGTTCGGGCTAAAAGTGAGGCCAACCGCCCTATGGAAAACTCAATGTTAAAAACACGTTTTGGGACCCCCCTTTTTTCTCGGCCCCCACTGGACGAACCCCCCCAAATTTTCAAGGGCTGCTCAGAAACAAAATGTGCCATTTTCCTGACAATTTCAGCCAATTCCGTCCACAAACGCCAAAGTTATTAGACATAGAATTTTCAAAAAACCCATAGAGAAAAAATCCTAACTATATATACCTACTGGCGACCGCCAGTAGGTAATATATATATATATATGTCATTGCTAGATCTCATTCCAGTTGAAATTCTGCATAAAGATTTGCTGATAAATAAGTATACTCTTTTTAATGCTACTGCACTTTCTTTGTTAACTGGGGTCTTCCAGATCAGCTGAAACAAGGATTATGAGACCCCACCTAAAAATAGCAAATATAAATCCCTATGATGTAGCTTGCTATTGCCCAATCACTCTGCTGTCAGTGATTGAGAGTATTGTAGCGGCTCCACTGAGGGGCTGCCTCTGATAAAATAATCTTCTTCGAGGTTCTCAATTGGGGTTTTAACCTCATAGAAATAATCAATCCACCTTAATGGCAGTACAAGATGACTTGTTGATAGTTGTCAATGACAGTGCAACCTCTTTTCTAATCTTATTGGATTTATCAGCAGCTTTCGCGACAATGAATAATGAGCTGCTTATGCAAACCCTTAAAAGTGTTTGAAATTAGAGCCATAGCACCGGATTGGTTTACATTATCTTTAATAGAGAATTTCACGCAAAAAATAATGTCAACCGGTTTGTGTTCTCACATTCTGTAACACCAGGGGGTCGATTCCGATTCGGGAAAAATCGCTCTGAATAGCCGTTTGGAGCGTTTTTCCCGTACGAATCGTACCCTGCAACGTCCCCCGTACGTACGACGAAGTACGATTCGTACCAGGAGCCGTACTCCGTACGAGTCGTACAAGACACCGTACGACTCTAATCTCCGTACGATTCTCCCTTGGACATCTGTACGGTTCGCGTCTGGTTTTTATGACCCAGCAAGTACGATACGTGTCGGGTACGCACCGTACGACCCTTTTTCTATGGGAGCTGAAAACAGCCGTAAAAGTAGAGTTCGCGCCGAAACAGGTACGAAACGGCCCCCCTGGGTACGGTGCGTACCCCCCATGATCACAGGGGTAGGCACCGTACCCCTGCGATCATGGGGTGTACGAGCCGTACCCCCATTGTACGATCGGTGTACGTACACCGATCGTACAATGGGGATACGGCTCATACACCGATCGTACAATGGGGGTACGGCTCGTACACCTATTGTACAATGGGGGTATGGCTCGTACACCTATCGTACAATGGGGGTACGGCTCGTACACCGATCGTACAATGGGGGTACGGCTCATACACCTATCGTACAATGGGGGTACAGCTCGTACACCGATCGTACAATGGGGGTACGGCTCGTACATCCCATGATCGCAGGGGTACGGTGCGTACCCCTGCGATTATGGGGTGTACGGACCGTACGGTGTGTATGTGTTTGTGTGCTTTTCCGTACGACTCACCCTTACCAGACGTGGACCGTATGAATTGCATCCTCATACCCCGGTCCGGATCGTACTCGTCGGGTCGTACGGCATGTGTAACAGTCGTACGGTATGTGTACGAGTCGTACGGTTCACGGTTTCAGCCTTGCAATACGTACGGATCGCGACGATTCGGACGGATTCACGGAATACGGATCGTACTTCGCGACTCGGACGGACGGGTACGATTCGTACGGAGAGGGCTCCGGATACAAATCGTACGGATGTTTTTTTTCCCGAATCGGAATCGACCCCCAGAAGTCCCTCAAGGATCTGTTTGATCACTTCTTTAATTTCTACATTAGTCCTAATTTGAATATTCTTTTTGCATGTTTAATAAGCTTTATTAGCAAAAAAGAATGCATTGAATAAAAAACAATCATATGAGATACAAATTAGTGAGAGTAGTAACACTGTAGCAGAAAAGAAAGCTGTTTACAATTTTTAACAAAATGATGAGAAGGAAAGAGTAGGAAGAAAAAGCAGATAAAATTCATACCATACAACTGAGGATCGAATAACATTGCTTAATGATAGACAATGACTTAAATGGTTGAAATAGAAAACAAATATAGTGGCAAAAACGAATATAAAGTTAAAAAAAAGAGAGCAGAGAATGAACAATTTATGGAGGTGTAACATTTTCCAAGTAATTACGAAGCTCCATTGTTTTAACGGTAGCCAAAATAGATCTATGTTCAAATGCTGTTTACATGAAGAAGCAAATGCAATATCTAATCCATGAAAATGGCAAACCTTGCTCCAACAAGCTTTGATTGAAATTTTAGAGGAACATTTCTAATTTAATGTAATTTGTTGAAAGGCTAAAGCTAACATAAGATCAAATAAACTGTGTTTGTAAGAAATGAATCCCAAAGTATCGGATAAACTACTGAGAAAAAGTAATACGCTGGACAAGGGGCATTAAGAATTGAAAATGAGTGAAATATGGGACCAAACTGTTGTCCAAAAGGAGGCAATGGGGGGCAAATAAAAAGACAATGCAACATATATGCAAAAGGAATGCCACAAGACCAACACAACAAGCTTATTGTGTGTGAAAAAGCGCCAATAGAAACCGGTGTTTAATATAATCTGTGATATAAAAAAACTGGATTTGAATAGTGGATGCAAATCTAGAGATTTTTAATGATCTAGTCCAAATCCTGTCCCAGAGACCGATCCTCCATACACATCCCAAATCAGCCTCCCAAGCAAGTTCCAATTTAGTTTTAATGCACTCAGGATTTGGGGCTGACAGATATTTATAAATCAAAGCTGCTTTTGGGAAGAGAGTAAGTATCTTGAGATGGGATGGAGTGACAGATACCAAGAGTGAATAAAAAACATCTAAAACTACCTCTATAAGTATTGAGTACTTATACCAAAAGGAACAAGGACAACGAAAGGTAGCCTGAAATGGAGGGCAAGAGCAAAGAATCATACCATCAAACAAATCCTGAATACAAGTTATACCAGAAGTCTCCATGACTTCCAATAAAGAGGTCTATTATTGATTATAATAAGACGATAGTACTATAGGGGAGATTGGAGAAAATCATCTCTAGAAAGGTCTTTTGGTTCATAGTGGGGTCGCAAGGTATGAGCAGGTATGTTTAAATAAATGGAGAGAGAGTCTTTGAGGAAAAAGCAAGAACTTCTTTAGCAGAAAATGGTGTACATGAAGAATGTTAAATAATTCACTATAACGGTTAAAAGGGAGAGGAGTCGGAAAAGACTTATTTAGATGCCTGTCGAAAACAAAAAGCTGGTAAAGTCAAAAGTCAGGAAAGTGAACACATCCATTAGATTTAGGTTTCCTAAGATGTGCTAGGAAGAGTCTAGGTTTTTTATTATTCCAAAGAAATTTGGAAAGAAGCGAATCTATATTGTTGAATTAAACGGATGGAATAGAA
Organism: Lissotriton helveticus; assembly: GCF_964261635.1. Taxonomy (NCBI): domain Eukaryota; kingdom Metazoa; phylum Chordata; class Amphibia; order Caudata; family Salamandridae; genus Lissotriton; species Lissotriton helveticus. Next base: position 1,766,020,783 of record NC_136065.1, read on the forward strand.
CGTGCAATCATAGACAAATATACAACACAATTGGAATAATTTTCATTTTAATGGAATCAAGAGGTCCCCACTAATGAGAGAAATAGTGGATTCCAAGAAGAAAGACATTTTTCAAATCTATTAAATTCTTCCTTCATATTGATTGCAATTGTATCTGAAATATAATGAATAAACCAAGTACCTAGATATTTAATTCTAGAACTCTTCCACAGGAAACCAGTGGATCAAAAAGATTGCTTTACACAAAACTTGGTTTTAGGGAGAATTTCTGTTTTATCTGAATGGATTTTGTAACCAGAAACTAAAGAGAAGTCAGAAACGTTCTGCAGTAGAGGGAGGATGGAACATCCAAGTTTGAAATAAAGAGCAGGATATCATCAGCATAAGAGGACAACTTTAGATGCCGATCACCATACTGAAAGCTAGAAATAGATTTATTATTATCGATACAGGATAAAAAGGGTTCAAGGGCTAGAATAAATAAAAGAGTTTATAAAGGGAAATCCTGACGAACACCCCCCGCTGTAATGGAAAATAATGGGAAGTAGGTTCATTAACTAAAACCGAAGCATGAGGGGTTGTATAAAGTAGAGAAATAAGAGAGATAAAAGAGTGTTCAAATCCATGCCAGTTAAGACCTTTAATCTACTAATACATGTCAACTCTGTCAAATGTTTTTCTGCATCACTGGAAACAGCAGCTAAAGAATAAGAAAGATAGGGAGCTTTATTCAAGACAGTAAAGAATAACCGAGAATTATCTGAAGTTAATCTACTCTTAACATATCCGTAATGTTCTTTACCAATGAGATGAGATAAAAAAGAGATTCAAATCGCAAAGCAAACTTTTTGGCAAGGATTTTAAAATTCACATTCACCAAAGAGATGGGGCGATAATTCTTACAATGGACAGGATAATGACCTTCTTTAGGAATTAGACATATTATGCCTTCTAGAAACATACCTTCCACTCTACCCTTCTTATGAAAAAAAACAAAAGTTGTAAAAGCTTAGGAAGTAATACATTTGAAAAATATAAATAAAATTCCACTATAAAACCATCCGGGCCGGGGGTTTTACCTTTTTTAAGTAAACTTAAAGCTTTAGAAAAGTCCACAAGCTATAAATCAGATTCAAGAGATGTGAAGTTAAGAGTGTCATGAGAAGGAGAAGGAATATCATTAAGATAAGTTTCAATAAGTGAAGCAGAGGCAGGAGATTCAGGGGTATATAAATGGTGATTACATTCTGGGAATTCTTCCAAAATATCGGGATCTTTACAAGGAAGGTTTCATCTGACGATTGAATGGAGTTAATAAGGATATGCTCTTTCCGAGACTTAAGATAATTAGCCAAAAGAGAACCACCTTAGTACAACCACCATAATAACAAGCACTACTACATAATGAAATAGAAGAGGCATTGTCAGTAAAAGATTTATTAAAATCAAGCTTAGCACGAACAGCTCCTGTAGTAGCATCAAAGTCCTATAAAATTGGTGTTCCAGACGTTAAATATTAGCTAAGAGAATTTTTTGTTGGTTGAGGAAATGTTTCTTTTTTGGAAAGCCACGGGCAGCACCTCTAAAGGTATCCCACAATAATTGGGGAGAGGTATCCTGTTTTGCGTTTTTTAAAAAGAATTCATTACCAAAGGAAGTGAATGAGTCATGCAAAAGAGAATTATCTGGGATGTGGTTTGAGAAAATCAAAATCAGTAACAACCGGGGCATTATCAGAAATAACAATAGGTTCAAGTGAAGATGAAATATTTTGAGATAAAAATTTGGAAAGAAAAATATAATCCAGTCGAGTAAAGGACCCATGGGGGAGGGGGTGAAGGAAAATTCTGTGTTGCATCAGGACTACACAGGTACCAAGCCTCAACAAGGTGAGTTTTTAAGACTGTGGAATGAAATTGTTGATGGGACTTCTGGGAAACAAAGTGAACATTGGACTTCCAATTTAGAAATAGATCATTTATCTGGTTGCAATCACCACCTACAATAAAAAAAATCATCTTTATATTGAATGCATTTTTCCAAAATGAATAATCAGGCTGGGTCGGGCCACAAACATTAAAAACAGTTAGAGAAATATCATCAAAAAGTAACTTAACTAACAACCACCTACCTTCAGATTCTATTTCTTGCGATAAAACAGTACATTTCAACTTTTTACGGCATAGACTAAGACTGAGCCAACCCAATTACGTTTAAGTTTGAAAGCTTTTGAAAGCGTGTAAGGTGTGTTTCTTGCAAAAGAACCAAATCCGGGTTATAAGAAGCATAATGGGACAACATCATCTGCCTCTTAATAGGATTAATAAAACCTTCCATAGTACAAGATCTAGCTCTGAATGAAGAAAGCTACACGATCATCGGTAATAAAAAGGAAGGAAAGAAATGAAGAAGGCAGAGAAGAGAATATATAATAGGATGTACAAAACCAGGAGAAAAGAGGGGAACATAGAATTGGGAAAGGAAAGATGGGGCAAGGGACACAGCAAGAAAGGATAGTACATGTCAAACTGATGACTGTAATACTAGCCATCTCAGGTAAAACAAAAAAAAAGACAAGGAGTGGCGACAAACAGATGAAGATGACACAACCAACCAGGGAGGATGTATCACTTCAGGATGCCTAGCAGGCCGAATAGAGAAACAGGCAACAAGAGACCCAAATAATCTGCAAAGGCATTAAAGAAGAAAAATAATGTCAAACAAGTGAGAGAACAAGCATCAAAGTACAGCCTGTAAAGGAAGTAAACATTAGTAAATCAGGTACATCAAACAATTGCATAAAAGTCAAGTTAAAGTAGGACCAGGACTCTCCATCAAAGCTGTAGAGTGAAAATGATTGTATTTCTTGGGATCCGCAGAATTGTTAAATTTGGAATTTTTATTTTGAAAGGTAACCTTGAAGAAACATGGATGAAATAGGCCGTAACATGCACCGAAGGCACGCAATGCAGGTCTTAGTTAAAGGAAGTCTTTCCATTGCTTGGCTGTTGCTGTGGTAACATCTTGGGTGATAAATAAGTTTGCACCAGACCAAACAGGATACTTTTTAATCTTGGCTGCATTTAACACTTGAGAAAGGTCAGTACATTTCAAAAAGAGAAGGATCACCCCATGAGGTTTTGATGGAGCCGATGTCGGAGGCAGGCGTGTTCTAATCTGTGAGCTCACTAGATATTTAAATTGGTACCAGCAGGAAGGTCCAGAAGGTTTGGAAAAAAGGAGGTGAAAAAAGCTACCAGATCATTCCCTTCAAGACGCTCTGGAAGACATACATACAAAGGTTATTGTGTCTGTTCCTATTTCTAAGATCTTTAGCTGACTTTTTAATGAGTAAAATATCTTTCTCCAGAGTCGCAATTTTTACAAATGTATCATGAATGTCACTAACGTGCTACTCCACCAAGGACAGAAGAGACTCCATAGATGACTATTTATTGCTCAGGACTTTCAAGCGGGTATTAGTTTCTTTAACAAACGGTCATAAAGCACATATTTCCTCTAGAACTGGATCTAAAGATACAGGAGAAAGAGGTTTAGGTGGAGAAGGAGGGTCTTGTTTAAGGCAATTATTGGCAGAAGATACTGCTTGCTTCTTGGAAGATGACAAGGACAGAGTCACAGTGGAATGTGTACAATTCATTGAGGGCACAGTTGAGGAAGATTCAGAAATAGGCAGAAATAGGCAGACTAGCGGCGCAACTCTTACTTGAGTGCAATAAACTCTTACTTCTGCCCATAAATTATTTTAAATAAAAGTGAATAAAAAAATAAAACAATTTCAGCTAGGTAACTACAATTGATTAGGCAAAGCCCCCCTTAAATCACTGCTTCTGAGGAAGGAAAGTACCAGCCAATGAAATGATGATAAAAGTAAAGGAGAGGTCTGCAATTCCAATAAGACCTTGAGAGAAAGACATGGGGGATGTGCAGTAAGAAGAACAAAAGTCAGGACCTCATTCAGAGCCAAGCACTGATGTAAATGTAAATGTATTTGAGCTTGTAAAGCGCACTGCTACCCGTCCGTAGGTTTCATGGCGCTGTAGGAGGAGAGGAGACACATTCAACGCGGGAAGAAATCAAAAAGGCGGATGGATTGCAGTTGCAGAGCTCAGGCAATGGTTAAACAGCAAAGGACTCAAGTACCAGAAGCAAGAAGCTAGCCTTCCAAGCAGGAGAGGTTCCGCTACAATTACATGCCCATTTCCATCATGTCACCATCGCGGAAACCACATAAATCCAACCGGCCGTCCTGATGCAACACGGAGCTCAGAATCTTGGCAGCCTTCTTAAGCGGCGCCACGTGCGCTCCCCCTTATTTGGGTATTCTAATGAAGAGTGAATGTTCCTTTTACTCTTATGCGGACGATATGCATCAAATTTGTAAGCCTTTTGGAATTGATGGCTGATTCAATCTGCTCCCAACATGTTTGAAAACATGATCTTTATGGATTGTAATGGACTTAAGATCAATATCCCTAAACTGAGTTGCTCATGTCGGTAATAATTTATTGACTATGGTCCTGATTAGGAGTTTGATGGTCCTACAGGAGCAGCGGTGCTCCACTGTCTGCTGTAGGACTGCCCGTAAGACCAGGAGTTAAATCCTGGTCTGGCAGCTGGTGTTTCAGCGGTCTGACTGCAGCAGTCTACAAAGCTCATAGAAGAACCTATTAGGCAGAATGCCGCAGTCAGACCACCGACTGCACCTTCCTGCATGGTGTGGAATGCATGCCACACCATGCAGCAAGTGGGGTTGCAAATACAGGGAGGCACTACATCTGTCCCTCCTGCATTCACCCCCTGAGCCCTTAGGCAGCCCTATTAAGGCCCCCGTAGTTGCCTCACGACACCCTTTCTTGGCGGGCTTACCAGAATGAAAAGGGTGGTGGTGGGGCAACTTGAAATATGCTTGATGGTGCACCTGGGGCACTACAAGCACATTTCTGCCTCTGACCACTGTGTGAACGCTGCGGAATCCTGGATCTCTGGTGGTCACAGCAATCCTGTGGAGGTCTTACCACCGCAGTCATAATACTGCAGACAGTCCCTCAATGTAGCGATGGTCGGACCTCTAACAAGGGTTTGGCGGTCCACTCGTAATTAGGCCCTTGGCATGCTATCACCTTGCGCAACATTTTAGGTTCTAAACCTAATCGTTTGATGAAAGTAAAGAGCCTGAGGATAAAATTTGATGCCATACTCATGAAGGAGTCAACCAATCAATCGACTCGGATTTGTAGAGAGCGGCTAATTACCCGTGAGGGTATCGAGGCGCTGTGGTCAGTAGAAGAATAGAAGGAAAGATCAAGGTAAAGGGAATTAAAATGCAGGAAACGCAAGGGGAAAGCACTCAAAAACGGGAAAAAGAAAGGATAAAGCAGTGAAAATGAGGGAAGAGCAAGGAGAAGGCACTCAACAATGACTGAAAAGAAAGCAGTGAAAAAGTAGGGAGCAGGCACTCAAAGAACAATGGAAAAAGCAAGGAGAAAGCAGTGAAAATGGGGAAGGCAAGGAAAAGACAGGAGCATGAGCCATGCAGCACCACGGGGAGACCTGGGCCTGGGATAGCTCACAAATTTCTGCTGCAGTTTTCTCATGCCTCTTCTTGTAAAAAAAAGCTTACTCCTATTTTGGTATTACTACCAGAAAGTGCCAGAAGATTAGTGGTTTCTGCCACCATTAGAGTGCGGCTTGAATATTGTAATATCCTTTATTTGGGCAAACCTAGACCTCAAATTAAACACTTACAACTAGTTCAAAATCCAGATTCTCATTAAATTTACAAGTTTCCCATTTGTTGAAAAATTAATCTCTCTCATCTAAGTTACACCAGCTACTGATTCACAATAGATATGTTTAAGTCTGTATCTTTTTCACAAATGCTTATTTGGACATGCTCTGGACTTTCTTGATCATGTACTCCTCCAGGAGATCCTACTGACCCTCTTCGGCCGTACCACTCTGCATTACTAGATTCAAGAGAGCTGTTAATGGTGGGAGGGCTTTCTCGATTCTGGCTCCTACATTTGGGACTCAGCTCCCTCTGGAACTAAGGCAGATTCACTCACACCTGAGTTTTACAAAGAAGCCTAAATCATTTTTGTTTGCTAGTTAAAAGTCCTCCTTCTGCACAGGCTTCAATGGGACCATTAGAACCTCCGGTGAATAAAGCACTTTATAAGTTCCATAACATAACAAACTAAAACTTGTGCCCCATTATGGCCTGCTCATGAATTCACGTATAATGTTACTCATGATCATTGATTATATTTAAATAATAACATTGTTGAAATTATTTTTTAGATCAACTAGTGAGACAGTGTGCAGTAGACTTAGTTAACAAGGAGTAAAACAGCAATCTAAATAGATGATTGAACTTTTATAAGGTAAGCTTGTAAGCTTTTGAAAGATGCAAAAGAAATTGGATATTTCAGAAGTGAAGCACCTTTGGTGAATGTCATGGTCTTTTTACTCGTATTGTCCTAAAAGATGGGTGCAGTGGGGGTAGGTCATTTGAAGAGAGCTAGTCGCTGAACATCAACCAACAACAGACCATTTGGGCGACCTTTGCTGTGAATGGCTGCAGGCTGAGCAAGTAGGATGTTAGGTGGTCGTGGAGGGGTGGGTGTAGGGCCTGGTCATAGTGGAGTTCTGGTAGCCTACCCACCACGGTGCATGTCTAAAGGCCATGCAAAATAGGGTTTGTCCACATGTGGAGGGTTGGGCACAGGGTCTGCACATAGGGCAATCCCACAGCCCAAACCTTACTGTATGTTGAATGCAGGGTGTGACACCTGGCCGTGCAGACAACCTCTACTGTGCATGTCCAAAGTCAGGGAATAGTGCAGGTTGGCCGCTTGTGGACAGGTGGGTGCTGAACCTCACCACAGGCTATGTGTGCCTGGAATTTGTGTTCCTGTTTTATACTTGATGCTTGCAGAGGGTTAGGCACATGGCCTTCCATGCTATTAGACATGGAGTCCAAGTCATAATGTGGGTTGGATGCAAGGTCTGGCTGGGGATATGACTAAGATATTATGAGTAATGTCTTCATTACAATTCATTACAAGAGCATTAGCAGTGCATGACTGAGGTGCCAGTTAGACCTTAGATTACAGTATTACCAGTATAATCTTTGTGGACATTGAATTAATATGTCAAAAATTACAAGCTATGCACTAAAATACAATGAAAATGTACTGAATGTAATAGTATGTTACATGTTACATCCTGTCATCCATGCCATCAGCTCACAAACATTGCCTTTGGTGAACTTCTTAGAAAAAAGAGGAATTGTAGTTTGGTAAATATTTATGAGGACGTATAGTGGAAAACTTTGCTAAAATTTAAACAAAGATAATACCTAGAAAGAAATCCTCTGAAAGGCAAAATGAAGGGCTTATATGCTGAATAGACTTGAATACTGAAGGACAGACCAAAGAAAAAAGATGTGTTGGAGCAAACATTAAGGTTTATAATAACATACACCATGGAGAGTTATAAATAAAATGCCATACTCAACAACTATTGGCATCTCCTTTAAATAGTCCCAGATCTTCGCACATTGAATACGTGCAGACCTACAATTACATTCAGGAAAGTTACGTCCCTAGGGAGGTTTTTAAACCTGAGTTATACTATCACTTATCATAAACCAAGTGTAAAAACATGGTTACCAGAAGCCTCAAAAGGTTTTCATAAATGTGGAACATGTACATGTTGTAAATACACTATGGGCAAATGTAGTGAATTTTATGATTACAATAGTGAATAGAGGTACACAATTAATATGCATATTAATCGCAATTTCACCTATAGTATTTATATTATTGTGTACATAATAAGATGTATGCAGGTTTTTTAAAGAGGACATTGTAAATGTGGTGTAAGAATACCTTATGGCAATTATAAATAAGGAGGAGGCTTATCCTATGCCGATTTCTGCAGATAGAAGAGGTGGGCATAAAATTCAGATATCGGGTATACGTGAGACTATTACGATGGTAGTCGGGAAGCATTCCGACCGACTCGGGTTCTCCGATGGTTCCAAACACCATTTGGTCGGACTTCCATTGACTTAAATGGGAGCCTGTGTTCCAACCGACAACACAGGCTTCCATTGAAGAAAGGGGTGGTTTCAGAAAACCTTGCACCAAGTGGCGGGCAACCCATGATGCCTGCCACACTGTGCATGGTTGTAAAGAGGGGTCCCATGGGTGCCCCCAGAGGCCCAAACTAGAGGCCTCCGGGTGAAGGGGGGCCTGCAAAGTCGTCAGTTTCCGGCAGCCGGCTGCCTGAATCTGACATCATAGTACATCGGTCGGAAACGCAGTCCAAAGAGCTGTAGGATTCGGCTCTGATCGACTCGGAGTCCTCGAATGCCGGTCGGAACCGAGTTGGAAAGACAGAATGGTCACCTTCTATCGTAATCAGTTGGTCGGAAATTTTTTGGAGTCGGTTGTAAACATGGGTTCTGACTCAGGTTAGGAAAATTCGAATGCCGTTCGGAGCCTTTCCGATCGAAATTGTAATGAGGCCCTAAGAAGATAGATAAATCACATTGCATTACTTTTGGTTTTAAGTTAGAAAGGGAACTGTGTACATATTTATGTGATTAGCAGGTAAATTACGTGGTATGATGATCAGCCTTCTGAGATGTGACTGGGTAATAATAGTGATAATTAAATAATTACTTTTTGGGATTGCAACTAGATAAAGGCTGAGAGGTTATAATGAATGTTTCGATACTATTTCATTGCTTTACAAATAGTCCACATTTATTTAAAACATGTTTAAAGGATGTATATACAATAATTCCCTTGGGTAATGTGAGGATTTAGATGACCGTTGGTTTTTCTGTGTGCGTTAGGTATTGGTATGGCATAAAGATAATACAATTGAGCTTTCCAATGAATGTGGACTGATGTGAGTGTTGGAATCTAACTCAGAATAGGAAGTCCTGGGGTTTTGAATAATTTTTTAAACAATTGCTTAGATTTTAGGTTTCAGAGGAGATTAGTATATTTATTGTATCTTCAGACACTTAAAATTAAAATACTAAGTTCAAGCACGGTTATCAATATGAATTTGGTAAAACAAATCAATAGTTCACACCTAAGTTGGGTGCACTAAATACAGCCAGTTGTTTTCCTTTCCTAAATTGTGGGATGATTGGATCAGACGGATTTTACAAGAATTTTAAAGATTTTGGAGCAGATGTATCAAGATTGGATTTTGCGAATCTGTAATTGCGATATTTTGCGATTTGCAATTGCAGATTCGCAAAACGAATTTTGCGATTATTTAGCGATTTCTTAAAAATCACAAAAAAATCTCAGAATCCCTTGCGATTTCTTAATTTGCGAAATTCGCAAATTAAGAAATCGCAAAAAATGGGAATCTGCAATGCAGGAGCCGGTTGATGACATCACACCCAGGAAGAGGGAGTGATTACCTGCACATGCTTGCCTGAGCCACACCCAGTGGCAGTTGGAAGACTGTTTGGAGGCTGAACAGACTTGCTTGCTGTGAAATGGAGTCCCAGAGCACACAGGAGGGAATGGCTGGTGAAAAAAGAAAGAGAAAACATAAGTTTTCAGAAAAGTGTGCACAGTTCTTATACATGTACTCAATGCAAGGAATTTCTAAGTGCTGGTACACTGCTTAACATCCATTTAGAAATGCATCATAGGAGTTGTAGTTTTGCAAGGATATTTTTAATCTTACATCAATGGCCCACATTGTGGTGTTATTGGTAGTCAGAATTAGAGTGTGAATAATGTCAGATTTTGAAATCAGAAAACTTTATTTGTTTCAAGTTGCACAGCAAAACACAAACTCATATGTCTCACTCTACATCCACAGCACAATCAAGGGAATCAAGGGATCACACAGAGGGCGATGAATCACCACTCCATGTTGGCTCTGGGGCAGAAGGAGAAAGTAGTGATGAGACTGTCTCTACTCCAATTATGCACAGGAAGTGCATACATGTGGCTCCTCTGCCTTCTTTGGAAGATGACCTTAACATTGAAGGGGATACAAGAGACAGTGGCCTTGATACAGTGCTCCCTGTTAATAGCCAAGTCCAACAACAAACGCAAAGTACATATAGTTTAGAAAGATCAAGGAGCAGCAGTGTTCAACCAGAAACACCCACAGTCTTTGCTGGTTTAGAGCAGGATATGCTTCATGTGCAGCACCTGCGACATAAGGTCCAGCGGTCAAATAATAGACAGCTTTCAAAATTGAACAATAAACAACAAAGCTTGGGTGAGGGCATGAAGTGTATGGCAGCTTCAATTGACAAACTGTACATGACACTTGAACGCACAGAGACGTCTAGGAACAGGGCTGTTCATCGTGCACATGGAAGAATGCATGGATGTACAAAGGCCATTAACCGGCTATGTACAGTTACATGTAACTTTACTAGGCGCAGCATCAACATGCAGAGGGAGATGAGTGAATGCACTCAAAACATTGCCAAAGGCCTGGACAAGGTTACATCTGCTGTTGAAACTCTGGTGTCAGTGCCCTAATGGCTTCTGCAGACAGTGAGGACACCTCCAGCAGGAGTAGCAACAACCCCACTTCAACTTCTCAACTCAAGCAGCGCAGAAGTGGAAGACATGCTGGAACTACACCTGTGTTGGAGAGCATGGAATGTGAACACCGCCCTGCACCTAGCCGCCACCGCAAAAAGTGAACATGTACATTGCAATACTTTCTCCTTTCTGCATTATCACTTATGGCTTTACTTTTAATTAATGGGACATTAGCAAGACTGTGCAGTAACATGTCATGGGTAAAAACAGTAGTAAGGTTTTTGTTTTGTGATTAAACACATCACTTGCAAAAAACAGATATGTTGTGAGAGTACTTGTCTTACCTAAAAGTAATTTCGTGTTATCTCAGACCGTCTCTGCCGGCCAGCCGCTGCTCCTACTCCTGCTGTTGCCCTTCTAGGTGGAGGTATGGCATCATCATAAGATATTTCTGAGTCACTCACTTCAATGTCTGTGCCTTTTCTCATTGCCATGTTATGTAGCATTGCGCAGCTAGTTACAATCTTACAACATGTTTCTGAACTGTACTGCAATGCACCTCCACTTTTGTGTATGCACCGGAAACGCCTTTTTAAAATTCCAAATGTGTGTACAATGATGCCGCGCGTTGACTGGTGTGCCCTGTTGTATCTTCTCTCACTTGCATTTGATGGATTCAAATATGGCGTTAGGATGAAGTCACGCACTGCGTAGGCACTGTCACCTGCATGGAAGAAAAATAAGAGTGACTGTGTGCTCCATTGATAACTTACTAATGTATGGATGGATGGATGGATGAGATTCATTTACCTAGCAGGTATCCCTCTCCAAACTGTCCAGCACTCAGACGTCTATGAATTCCACTATGTCGGAAAATGAAGGAGTCATGTGTGCTGCCTGGGTATTTTGCCACAATATCATTGATGATATTTAGCATTGCACACAATATGGATGTTGAGGGAATGGTAGCTTTTCCTATTTCCAAACACATATTCTGTGGCTGCCTGTGGTGTGATGGCAATATGGGTGCCATCAATGCAACCAATCACATGTGGAAAACGTGCAATTTGGTAAAAGTCCAGTTTTGTTTCTTGCAAGGCTTGTTGGGTGTTTGAAAAGTAGATGTGATGTTAAAGCCTGTTCAGCATTGCATCCAGACAAGCATGGAAAAAGCGCAAAAGGGCACTCTGGGACACCCCACCAACCTCTGCAATGACGCTTTGAAAAGACCCTGAAGCCAAAAGGCGCAGTGAGCACAATACCTGCACATGGGTAGGAATTGATTGTGTCCTTCCTGTTGGATGCTCCAAAAAAGGTTTCAATTCATTAATGAGATCCAAGAAGGTGTGTGGGTGAAGTCTGTATTTGTCATAGATGTCCTCTTCAGTCTGCTGGAACAGCGTGGTGCGCAGTCTGAATATTCACTCATGTCTCTGTCTCCTCTGTGCAAGGGCATGGATACGCAGCCTCCTGGCTATCAGGTATAGTCCAGCCATTTTGGAACTTTCCATTGCATTGTGGGTTCCTTTTTATACTTTCAACCTGGTTACCACCTGCATGTAGTTGGTGTTAATTGCGATTTCTAAAAATGCAATTTTCTTAAATTCGCAATTAGCGAATTTTTCATACATCTCTTTGCGATTTCTAATTTTGCGATTTCTGGTTTGCGAATTTCGCTAAAAAACACCTTGCAAAATAAGAAATCGCAAATAAATCGCAGAAAAGCTGTTCTCGCAACTTAAGGAATCGCAAATATAGCGATTCCTTACATTGCGATGCGAATTCTTACATACATACCATTTTCCTATTTTTTAGTCACAAACGCTGTTTTTTTTGCGATTCGCAGCGTTTGCGACTAAAAAATGTGTTGATACATCTGCCCCTTTATGTACAAGAATTCATTCAGCTAATTCGAGGATGTAGATGATTGTTGTTTCCTGTTTCTGTGTTCAGTGTCAGTATGGCAGATACAGAATATAATCTAGCTCTCCACATTAAGACTTTTTAGGATTTACATGTCAGTAGTAAGAGGAGATCAACAATGTCTGTATATCTTTAGAAACCTTATATATAAACATCAAGTTTGAGTTGTCATTTTTAGTAATAACGGTTATGGTAATGCGTAACACGGAGGAGCTTGAATTTTAATAAACTATCAATGATTCACAGCCAAGATGGCACGTATCACAAATAGTCTAGTTTTTTTCTTTTGCAAAGTGGGGGGTCTTTGAGCTTTTTGAAAAGTGTTCAAAGTTTGCCCCTGAGTGGGCAAGGCTCGGTTCACAATCTCCTTTACTGCCAGTCACTCTGTTGGTGAGCCAGATGCAACACTGTCCTAAAACACAGTATTTGTTAGGTGTTGATTTTTAAAATGTATAGTTAATTAATTTGAAAAAAATTAATTTGCTGTTCATGTGAGACCAAATCATAGGTCATTTAAAAATGCTGTTTTGTGTAATTCCGGTCTTATGAAGGGGTTGCTTTATTTGAACAGTAGCTGCTTTGGTTACAGATCTCATCTTATAATGTAAGTAACAAATAAGTTATTTCTTTGGACAGTGTACTCTAAAACGGGGTTATTATCAATACTGAATTTTATACTTGGATTTTCTGGTACTTACAGACCACATTTGTGGTTGCTTTTGATATTGGTCTATTATGTATAGTGGCAATTCAGTAAATAAAGTGAGAATAATAATGTTTTGTAGTTTTCGTTTAGCCACAGTTTTAGCTTATCATTTTAACTTAGCATCGTTTTCTACTGGTGGTTTGCACATGTTTTTCCGGGTGAATGTGCCATGCACAGATTTATTTCTGACAGACAATGTCGCCCTGTAGTCTGCACATTTAGTTCCGGGGTCAAACAAATGAAAACACAGTGACTTGTTTTATTTAATTTAATTTTTGCTCGTAGGAGACCACTCTTCTGCTATGGATTAATTACAGACGTTGGGCCCGATTCACAGAACTAACTTAAGACAAAATCCTAAACGTACTACAATTTTGGTATTCAAAAAAGACACTTACTCATTTTGGTATTCACAGAAGATAGGAGTCCTAAATGCCTTCTGTGAATACCAAAAGTCTTAAAGTAAGGATTTTTCTCAGTTTAGGAGTAATAAAACTAGGAGTCCTAACTTTAGGACTCCTAAATGCCTTCTGTGATTACCGAAATTCTTAAAGTTAGGACTTTTCTCAGTTTAGGAGTCCTAAAATTAGGAGTCCTAACTTTAGGACTCCTAAATGCCTTCTGTGAATACCGAAAGCCTTAAAGTTAGGATTTTTCTCATTTAGGAGTCCTAAAGTTAGGACTCCTAACTTCTGTGAATACCGAAATGAGTAAGTACCTTCTGTGAATATCAAAATGAGTAAGTGCCTTCTGTGAATACCAATATGGTAGTAAGTTTAGGATTTTGTCTTAAGTTAGTTCTGTGAATCGGGCCCGTTGTTCTACATCTGAGATGCACTTCCGCTGTTCCCAGCCTTCGTACTGAAAGGGAAAATGACTTTGCGAGAAGAAGAGTGCAGCCTTGCATACTCAAGAAGGGTTGCATTTGTTAATGCACTAAGGCCGGCTTCCTGACATACAGTACCAAGGTATGGTGTTAGGGCATTCCAATAAACCTGGCAGATGGGAACTCCCAACAAGCTCTCTTCAGTATAGAGAATTTAGTGATACATAGGAGTAACCTTAATAACATTATGAACAATTAACA